>NC_133508.1:31920000-36920000 GCF_049354715.1 Callithrix jacchus | reverse complement strand
AGCTGTCCACAAACAAGGTCTTCAGTGACAGCCACCTCTGCAGGAAGTACTGAATCTGCAGGTAAACAGACAGAGGAATGTCCCCAGCAATGCTTGACGTGGCTAGACGGCCAGCACTCAGACGTTTCCTAAATGGCGCCATGATGGGGTGGTGGAGCGTGTGAAAGCAGAGATTGTGGAAAGGGTGGGATGGCATGAATCAGGCCAATGGGGTAACACTAGGTGACCCTGCCAGTACAGATTGCTAAAAGTACACAGTGGAGCTGGGCACGTTGGCTCACGCCTGTAATCCCAGCACTTTGGGAGGTTGAGGAGGGTGGATCACAAGGACAGCAGTTCAGACCTTCATCCTGGGTAACTCGGTAAAACCTTGTCTCTACTAAAAATAAAAAAAATTAGCCGATGTGGTGGCGGGCGCCTGTAATCCCAGTTACTCGGGAGGCTGAGGCAGGAGAATTGCTTGAACCCAGGACACGGAGGTTGCAGTGAGCTGAGATTGCACCACTGCACTCCAGCCTGGTGACAGAGTGAGACTCTGTGTCAAAAACAAAAAATACACAGTGGATTTACAAATATACCCAGAAGTGCAGACAGGAAGGAAAATCATCAAAATGTTATCAGTTGTGTACTGAGTTGCGCAAATTTTTTTCTTCTTTCTAATTGGTGCTTTTTTCCTAATTTTTTTTTCTTTTCTTTTCTTTTTTTTGAGACAGAGTCTTGCTCTGTCACCAGGCTGAAGTGCAGTGACGTGATCTTGGCTCGCTGCAACCTTCACCTCCCAAGTTCAAGCAATTCTCCTGCCTCAGCCTCCCGAGCAGCTGGAACTACACTTGCGTACCACCACGCCCGGCTAATTTTTGTATTTTTAGTAGAGACAGAATTTCACCATGTTGGCCAGGATGGTCTCGATCTCTTGACCTCATAATCCACCTGCCTCAACCTCCCAAAGTGCTGGGATTACAGGCGTGAACCACCACACCTGGCCTTTTCCTAATTTTTTTTTTAAGACAGGATTTTACCATATTGGTCAGGCTGGTCTTGAACTCCCAACCTCAGGTTGGATTACAGGCATGAGCCACCATGCCTGGCCTTTTCCTAATTTTTTTAACGAGATCACTACATTGCCCAGGCTGGTCTCAAACTCCTGGCCTCAGCCTCCTAAGTAGCTGGGATTACAAGCATGAGCCACTTTTTTCTTAATTTTTTCATTCCCCAAGCATACTTTTTTCTTAGTTTTAAGTAAGCGTTAAAATAAAAATTCTTGTAAGAAGCTGCCACTGTCAGCCAGGAGTCCTGTCCAGGACATCCCCACACTCTGCTCCCTCCCACAGGTCAACCCCGCTCTTGCCAATCCTGCCACACTTTGCTACCTACTGTGGCATTGTGCTTTATTGTAATGTGAACTGTGAGTGTGAAAAGAAAGACAGTTGGCTTTCTTGGTCAGACCAGCCTGACCAATATGGTAAAATCCTGTCTTTTAAAAAAAAAATTAGGAAAAGGCCAGGTGTGGTGGTTCACGCCTGTAATCCCAGCACTTTGGGAGGTTGAGGCAGGCAGATCATGAGGTCAAGAGATCGAGACCATCCTGGCCAACATGTTGAAATCCTGTCTCTACTAAAAATACAAAAATTAGCCGGGTGTGGTGGTGCACAAGTGAAGACAAAGTTCAATGACAGAAAAATCCCATTAAGATGAGGGACTTAAAAAAAATGGGTATAGCTTACACCAAAAACACTGGGGGATAAAAATCACGATGGAGCCTGGTGTGGTGGCGCCTGCCTGTAGTTCCAGCTACTCCAGAGGCTGAGGTGGGAGGATCACTTAAGCCCGGGGGACAGAGGTTGCAGCGAGCCATGATCATGCCACTGCACTGTAGCCTGGGTGACAGAGCAGGACCCCATCTCATAAAAATTAAAATTAAAATACTACAAGGGTTCCTGGAGCAAAAAAAAAAAAACCCACGATCACCTCAAATTCTCATTCAGACATTTTTTATGCATCTAAGTTTCACTCTTCTTTAAAGAAGCTGAAACTAGAAATCTTAGATGATATAAATACGGTGTTTGCAAGAAAGGTGATAAAAAATCTGAAACAGTGGGTCCCACATTCAAAGAAAAGATTATTCCTGCATTACAAAAAAAAAAAAAATGGCCTAGGATTCCACGTTTGAATTTCCA
Organism: Callithrix jacchus; assembly: GCF_049354715.1. NCBI lineage: Eukaryota > Metazoa > Chordata > Mammalia > Primates > Cebidae > Callithrix > Callithrix jacchus. The sequence goes on along the minus strand of NC_133508.1, from coordinate 36,917,823 downwards.
GTTAAAAATAAAACAATTCCTTACCAACACAGTGGCTCATGCCTGTAATTCAGCATTTTGGGAGGCTGAGGTGGGTGGATCCCTTGAGGTCAGGAGTTCAAGACCAGCCTGGCCAACATAGTGAAAACCCGTCTCTACTAAAAATACAAAAAAATTAGCAGTGGGTGGTGGCAGGTGCCTGTAATCCCAGCTACTAGGGAGGCTGGGGTAGGCGAATCACTTGAACCCAAGAGGCAGAGATTGAGGTGAGCTGACACTATGCCACTACACTCCAGCCTGGGTGACAGAAAAAAAAGAAAAGGCAATTCTAGTATGCATGGAGAGTTCCTTCATTGCCCAGAGCTTTCACAGACTGGTTTGATTAATTAAATAACTACCAGTCATGATCCTCACTTAAGAGGCCTCCACTCTGCCTCTGTAATTAAACATTACATTCTGTGGAGAGGCCCGAGTGTCTCTTTTCAAGCTTGCCTGTCTTGGGCCTGTGGAGACGCCTTGAGCACCCTCCCGCCCCTGCCGTGACTGCCTGAAGGGCTCTCATCTTTGGCTCAGCATCTCTGAGCTCCCCAAGCAGGGCCATTAGGTGTCTGATGAATAAAAAAGTGAGTGAGTGGTCAGGGCTGCTCTTGCCTTGGTGATAATGGAAACTCATAATGTGGGAAGGAAGACTTACCCCTCAGAAAAAGAAATAGACTCCTAACACAGGCGGAATCTCTCCAGTAACTTGGAAATAGTCTTCAGTGTTTTCCGTCTTAAAGGGAGGCTGTGAGATGCAGAGAAGTTGGTTACTCCATGTAATCATTCATCCATTCTACAAACACTGACCACGTACCAAGCCCTGGGATGCAGACATAGCTCCTGTCCAGAAGGCACAGCCTCCATCAGGGGAAGGACACACAGAGACAGCGTGTTATTAGGGGAGCATCTGCCAGGAGGACCCACTGTGGACCTGATTCTCAAAAGTGGCAGCCTCTAGGTGCCAAGCAGAGCATCTTATAATGCTGTGCTGCCTCCCAAACAGTGTACCGGCAGGCCTGGAGCTCCTCCTGTCTGGGAGCAGGGTGATGGACAGGTGGAAGCACTCTCACAGACCCCACGCCATACACATCCAGCTGCCCCCCAGCCCATGGCCAGCTCCTGGTCTCCCACAAGTGTCAGGAATGCCCACTGACCATGGAGGGAGGGACCATCTGCACACATGCATGGGTTTCACCCTTGTGTTTCAGTTGCCATTTCCTGGAGTGGGTCACCATCCAGATTTCATAAACACTAGTTCACTAGCTTGCCTTATTAGCACATGTTTCTCTTAAAAGGAAGTCATTATGTGGCCTTAACAGGTGGATAGAAATAGGATTTCATGCAATTATGAAGTTGAGTTTTTAAAGTAAATTTGCTTCTGGGCGTGGTGGCTCACACCTGTAATCCCAGCACTTTGGGAGACTGAGGCAGGTGGATAATTTGAGGTCATGAGTTCAAGACCAGCCTGGCCAACATGGTGAAACCCTGTCTCTACTAAAAATACAAAAATTAGCCGGGTGTGGTGGCACGTGCCTATAATCCCAGCTACTCAGGAGGCTGAGGCCCGGGAATCACTTAAACCTGGGAAGCAGGTGTTACAGTGAGCCGAGATTATACCACTGAACTGCAGCCTAGGGGACTGAGAGAGACTCTGTCTCAGAAAAAATAAAATTTTTTTTAAATAAAGTAAATTTTCAATGTGCCCTGGAAACAAAGGTAGCAAATTAAGTGCCCTGGGTACGGCATGTGAAGGAGCAGTGCAGGAGTTTCAGGAATTCTTGGCTCTTGGCAGAGGCAAAAGTCTGGTCTTAGGCTGATTTGATGCATGGCCCAGGGCCTGGCATGGAAGTGCTCAAAAGTCTAAATCCAGGAAATTAATAATGAGCAAGTGAGTTAATAAAAGAGGTCAGGCAAGCAGGATGATGATGGGCCCTGGGCTTACACCAGGCACATCCCTGCGGACCCCCAGGCCAGGGGTGAGCCATGTCCCAAGCCCGAATTCCTGCATGCTTTCTCTTTTTTTCTTTTCTTTTTTCTTTCTTCTTTTTCTTTTTTTTTTTTGAGATGAAATTTTGTTCTTGTTGCCAAGGCTGGAGCATTACAGTGAAATCTCAGCTTACCACAACCTCTGCCTCCTGGTTCAAGCAATTCTCCTGCCTTGGCCTCCAGAGTATCTGGGATTACAGGCATGAGCCACCATGCCTGGCTATTTTTGTATTTTTAGTAAAGATAGGGCTTCTCCATGTTGGCTAGGCTTGTCTCGAACTCCTGACCTTAGGTGATCCCCCACCTCAGCCTCCCAAAGTGCTGGGATTACAGGTGTGAGCCACCACACCAGGCCCATGCATGCTTTCTAATCAAGCACACCTATTTTGCAATCAGGGACCTGAGTGACCACACACTCAGCCCCCAGAACCTTAGGTTAAAGGAGAGAGACTGAGAACAGGGAAGGGGCAGTTCCCCAGTGCAGCCTGAGGTAGGGAAATGGGCACAGGTGAATCCTCCATCGCTCCAGCAAGCCAGGAAGGAGTCCAGGGCAGAGCCTGGGCCTGGGGACAGGGAGGTCTCCCCGGCATGTCCACGCCCCTTCCCCACCACCCGCAGCCCTGCCCATGAGGCTGAGCCTCTGGCCGAACCAAGCCGACCACTGGCCTGTAGTAGGTGGCCATGGTGAAGACGATCATGTAGAGACAGTAGATGAAGAAGTTGAAGTAGAAGATGCTTGATGAATATGTCCTACTTGTCCTGCAGGAGTTGGTTCAGTGGCTCCACCAAGAGCATGTTGTGGTGATTCTAGAGGGAGCAGAGAGAAGTGAGGTTCCCTCCCTCAGCAGGAGCAGCCTGGCACACCCATGCCAGCCTGTGGTGCTCCCCACAGCTACGTCACCTGCACAGTCCAGGCAGGACTGCCCTCGACCCACAGGACAGCTAAGGCTCACCAGAGGTCTGAGCCAGCAGCAGCCAGAGCCCGGGGCTAGTCCTAGCACTGCTGCAGCTCACGGAGGGACTTGGCCTCTTGGCCTCAGTGCCCCCAAAGGCACAGGGAATGGGGTGAAAGTGACAAGCTCTAAGTGCTCACTGAAGGGCCCACAGCACTACCCAGCAGGCTGTGCCCACGTGTCTAATAACTCACTCCCGAGAGCCCTCCGTAATAGGAAGTAGTTGGCTCAGATGGAGCCTGGCATGGGGGCTGAGGGCAGGCAGGAGAGAGCCTTTGGGTCCTCACTTCTCACATTTCCAGCCTGGGTCAGGCAGGGCGGCAGGGAACTAGGAGGCCCTCCTGCAGGGGGAGAGCACGATGCCAGATGCCATCATTACAAATATGCTTCAGGGCAAATGTCTCATATTCAGAGATTTTGATAAAGTTCAAATAGGCTGGGCATAGTGGCCCACACCTGTTATCCCAGCATTTTGGGAGGCTGAGGCAGGGGGATCACCTGAGGTCTGCAGTTCGAGAGCAGCCGGGCCAACATGGAGAAACCCCATCTCTACAAAAATATAAAAATTAGCCAGGCATGGTGGTGGGTGCCTGTATTCCCAGCTATTCAGGAGGCTGAGGTGGGAGAATTGCTTGAACCTGGGAGGCAGAGGTTGCAGTGAGCCAAGATCACGCCATTGCACTCCAGTGTGGGCGACAGAGTGAGATTCCATCTCAAAAAATAAGATAATATAATAATAATAAAATAAGTTCAGCCAGGCGCAGTGGCTCATATCTGTAATCCCAGCACTTGGGAGGCCAAGGTGGACAGATCACCTGAGGTCAGGAGTTTGAGACCAGCCTGACCAACATGGTGAAACCCCATCTTTACTAAAAAAGCAAAATTAGCCCAGCATGGTGACAGGCACCTGTAATCCCAGCTACCTGGGAGGCTGAGGCAGGAGAATCACTTGAACCCAGGAGGTGGAGGTTGCAGTGGGCCAAGATCATGCCAATACACTCCAGCCTGGGTGATGAGAGCAAAGCCTTGTTCCAAAAAAAAACTATAAGCCCTACCATGAAGTAAAAAAAAAAAAAGTTGTATATTCTGTATAGCCTGATCCCATTTATGTGAACAAAATGAAACTACGCATTCTGACGTAGCATCAAAGGTGGGTCCGTTTTGTGTGGGTACCTCTACAACATTTCCATTTTGACGAGATGATCATCGTGTGTGCTTGCTCTGCTTAGGGAAAACTCAGTGGGCGTGAATGGGGATCTGAGACTCCAGGGCCTGGGCCCAGGCAGTAGTTTTCATTCATGAGATGTCAGCTGGAGCTGGAGCAGGGGCTGGGGCTGGGGCTGGGACTGGGGCTGGGGCTGGGGCTGGGGCTGAGATTGGGCTGGGCTGGGCTGGGGCTGAGATTGGGCTGGGATGGGGCTGGGATTGGGCTGGGACTGGGGCTGGGGCTGAGATTGGGCTGGGATGGGGCTGGGATTGGGCTGGGACTGGGACTGGGGCTGAGATTGGGCTGGGACTGGGGCTGGGGCTGAGATTGGGCTGGGCTGGGGCTGGGATTGGGCTGGGACTGGGACTGGGGCTGAGATTGGGCTGGGACTGGGGCTGGGGCTGAGATTGGGCTGGGATGGGGCTGGGATTGGGCTGGGGTGCAGAGGCCAAGAGGCCCTCCTTGGCTTGCCCAGCCACTCACAGGGGTCTCACTGCTGCTATAGGTGATCACCTCCAGCACCGAGTTCTTCTCAGACGTGTCAATGCAGGACAGGTTGTAGAGCAAGGAGTGCACAGGCCCATAGGCCCACTTCATGAACTTTCTGGACAGGTGCCTGCACTCGGGCTCCTGCATCTCCCTCTGGAGAATATAGGCCAAGACCTGCCCCTGGGGATCAGGAGTCCATCAGAGGCCAGCCAGGGCCCAGTCCTAGACAGCACCCCAAAAACCGCTCTGCTTTCCAGCCCAGCTGGTGGCCCCGCCCAAGCCCCAGGCGAGTCCCCACCCTCTTCCTGACCACCATTAAGATCAACCAGCAGGCTGGGCATAGTGGCTCATGCCTGTCATCCCAGAACTTTGGGAGGCCGAAGTGGGTGAATCACCTCAGGCCAGGAGTTTGAGACCAGCCTGGCCAACATGGTGAAACCCTGTCCCTACTAAAAATATAAAAAATTAGGCAGACATGGTGGTGGGCACCTGTAATCCCAGCTACTCAGGAGGCTGAGGCGGGAGAATCGCTTGAACCCAGGAGGAGGAGGTTGCAGTGAGCCGAGATTGTGCCATTGCACTCCAGGCCTGGGCAACAAGAGCAAAACTCCGTCTTAAAAAATAAAAATAAAAAATCAACCAGCCATTGCCTCAGATGCTACCTGCACTACAGCAGGCCCGGTATTGCCTCACCACAAGCCTTAGCTCTACTATCTTATCATGAAGGACGTGGTGGTTCATTCTCAAAAACCTCAAGCCAGAAAGAAAGAGAATGCAAGAAATGAGAGCCAGGTGGAGTGGCTTCTGCCTATAATCCCAGCTACTTGGGAGGCTGAGGTGGGAGGATCAGTTGAGGCCAGAAGCTGGAGACCAGCATTGTCACCTAAAGCAGTTCCTGCTTGTCATGGAAAAACACCAACAGCTTTTTCTCTTTCTTTTACTTTTTTGAAACAGAGTCTTGCTCTGTCACCCAGACTGGAGTGTAGTGGCGCAATCTCAGCTCACTGCAACCTCTGGCTCTTGGGTTCAAGCGAATCTCCTGCCTCAGCCTCCTGAGTAGCTGGTATTACAGGCATCTGCCACCATACCTGGCTAATTTTTGTATTTTTAGTAGAGACGGGGTTTCACCAGGTTGGTCAGACTGGTCTCGAACTCCTGACCTCAGGTGATCCACCCACCTTGGCCTCCCAGAGTGCTGGCATTACACTCGTGAGTCACAGCACCCACCACAACAGCTTTTGTTCTGTCCCACCCTAGACTGTCCCACCTCCAATGCTCATCACCCCACCCCACCATGTCTTGTTGCTGATACTCAGAGCTGGAAATCCAAAATGGTCACATCAGCCATGCAGGGTTCTGCCCAAGGCTCCCAATTTCTCGGACATATTCTAACAGCTCTGCAGGCTGGTGCGACAGAATCAGAGTCCCACATGCACAGAGAGTGATGCCGGCCTCCGCAGCGAGCCCACAGTCCCCTCCCACGCCACCGTCCCGGCATTGCAGCAGCCTGGGCTGAACTCCTTCTACCCTGATCTTGCCTGTCCCAGCAGCCAAAACCAGCGGCGTCATCCTCTTTTTGTTGGTGAGCTCCTCCAGCTTCAGTGTGCGGTGCAGCCGGGCCCCCAGGATGAGAAGCTTGTTGTACATGCTCGTCACAAACTTGGTGTTGTCAGCCACCTCCACCAGGGCGTGCAGCATCGTGTTGCCCACCGAGTCCCAGGAGCCGATGTCAGCTGGCTGCCAGGAGTTCTGCAGCAGGAACTTCATGATGACCAGCTGGTTGGTGCAGGTGGCCCAAGGACAGGGGCAGCTCACCTGCATGAACACAGGCCCAGGTGGGCCTCAGGAGGGAGATTTAGCTGTCCCTGAGCCACCCGCCAGGATTCCCTCTGTCTCTGCCCAAAGCTCCCTCTAACAAAAGCCAAAAAGGCAGGGTCAGCCACAGTTTCCCTACCGAAGTAGAATCCCGGCCGCCCTTCGGTTTTCCTGAAGAAGTCCCCTGAACTTCCTGAAGAAGTTGGCTGCAGCCTGGACGTCTGCCCCGTTCTCCACCAGGAGGGTCACCAGTGCCATGTTCCACCTCTTGATGGTGATGTGCAGTGCTGTCTGGCCTGCAGAGGACGAGCATGGTGGGCTTGTGATCACAGTCCTGTGGGGCTGCCTGGGCAGGTGCTGGGAAGGGCTCTGGGCGGGCAGCAGCTGCTGCCGAAGGATCTGGGCAGAAAGTGCGTGGAAGACCCCCCACTACAGGAGGCCAGGCCAGGATCCCACAAGGGGCCCAATGAGGCCCTGAGGCAGGAGATCCCTGGGAATACGAGATACCAGTTGGAAGCCAGAGGAGTCAAGGTTGCCTCTGGGGCAAGGAACAGTCACAGAGAGAAAGGCTGGAGGCTGTGACTTCCAGGGACAGGGACCTTCCAGTCAGTGGGGGAGGCAGGGACTTCCCAGGGCCAAGGGAGGAGACATCAGATGGGGGAGGCAGGGACCCCTAGGATTCGGAGCCACCAACGCAGTGGCTGGGACAGGGAGTAAGGAACCCAGGGGAGCCAGCAGGCCCAGGCACAGCCATGCCCTCCTGGCTCCCTGTGTGCTGGACTGAGCTGTGCCCGGCCCACTGCCCTCCTCACCCCTGTAGTAGCTGTCAGTGTAGCTGGCATTGATGACTCCTTCAGGCTGTCCGTCTGCCTCGAAATCTCCTGGAGCAGGGGCATGTTGTCATTCTGCCCGCTGTGAAGGTTGAGCATGGCCTTCAGCAGACAGGTCTTCCCCGTCTCCAGGTCTGAAAGACAGAGAGAGGGTGGGTCAGGCCTGCTGGGGCTGGGGCCCTCCCCGGAGCCCAGGCCGGGGTCACCTTTGAACTTGCTGTCCATGAGGTGCTTCTTGCTCTTCTGCAGGAACAGCAGCAGGCTCTGTAGCTCCTGGCAGTTGTTCTGAGCCACGGCTTCGAAGATACTCCTGCAATCATAGAGCCTGAGGGTCTTCTCAGTGCCGGCAGCGACAGAGTCCTGGGACAGCTGCCTGCAGGCCAGAAAACGCCCGTCTCATACCCTGGTCTCTGCTCGGCCTTCAGTCCTTCGGAGCTTGTCAAGGACACACAGGTAACCCCAAGGCAAACTAAAAGGGGAAAAAATGACATAAAAGCTACCCCTCTGGCTGGGCACACTGGCTCACACCTGTAATCCCAGCACTTTGGGTGTGGTGGCTCATGCCTGTAATTCCAGCATTTTGGGAGGCTGAGGCAGGACAATTGCTTGAGCCCAGGAGTTCAGGACAAACTTGGGCAACACAATGAGATCTTGCTTTTACAAAGACATGTTTTAAAATTAGCCAGGCATAGTGGTATGCACCTGTAGTCCCATCGATTTAGGAGGCTAAGGTGGGAGGATCTCTTGAGTCTAAGAGGTAGATGCTGCAGTAAGCTTTGATCACACCATTGCATTCCAGCGTGGGTGACAGTGAGATCGTGTCTCAAAAATAACAACAAGGTTGGGCATGGTGACTCATGCATATAATCGCAGCACGAGGCGGGTAGATCATTTGAGGTCAGGATTTGAAGACCAGCTTTGTCAACATGGTGAAACCCCATCTCTACTACCAATGCAAAAATTAGCCAGGCATAGTGGCAGGCACCTGCAATCCCAGCTACTCAGGAGGCTGAAACAGAATTGCTTGAACTCAGGAGGTGGAGGTTGCAGTGAGCAGAGATCACACCATTGCACTCCAGCCTAGGCAAGAGTGAGACCCTGTCTCAAATATATAGAATGCTAGTCAGCCTTAAAAAGGAATTTTGTCACATTCTATAAGGATAAGCCTTGAGAATATTATGTTAACTGAAAGCAGTAACCAACTTCATATTTTCAGTAGTGAAACACACAAACAGAAAGTGGAAGCGTGTTTGTCCAGGACTGGAGAGAAAATGAAATGGGCAAATGTTGATGTGCTTGAGTTTTAGTTTTGAAATATGTAAGTCTGAGGGTCTTTTTTATAATAATGTAAATATGCATACGACTAGTGAAACATATAGTTAAAAAAATTAAGATGGCAAATTTTATGTTTTCACTGCAATTTTTTTGGGGGGAGACAAAGTTGTACTGTCACCCAGTTTGTAGTACAGTGGTGCAATCAGTTTACTGCAACCTCAGGCTGTAGTGCAGCGGTGTAATCACAGCTCATTGCAACCTTGACTCTGCAGGTTCAAGCAATCTTCTCACCTCAGCCTCTAGACTAGGCACACACCACCACAACTGGTGGGTTTTTGTATTTTATCTCCATAAGGTGGGGTTTTGCCATGTTGCCCAGGTAGGTCTCAAACTCCTGAGCTCAAGTCATCTGTCCACCTCTGCCTCCCAAAGTGCTGAGATTACAAGTGCAAGCCACTGTGCTCAGCTTTCCTTGCTTGTTTTAAAGGCTGAAGCTGGGCGTGATGGCTCACGCTTGTAATCTCAGCACTTTGGGAGGCTGAGATGGGTGAGTGCAGGAGTTTGAGACCAGCCTGGCCAACATGGTGAAACTCCATCTCCACTAAAAATACAAACATTAGCCAGGCATGCTACTTGGGAGGCTGAGGTAGAATTGCCTGCACCTAGGAACTGGGGATTGTAGTGAGAAGAGCAGGAACCACTGCACTCCAGACTGTATGACAAGAGCCAAACTGCATCTCAAAAAAAAAAAAAACTAACAAAAGACTTACATTTCCAAGTAAAAGTAAAGTACCAATGTCATAAAATAAGACTCTATACAAAATAACCATTTTGGAATAAATCATATTATTATTTCGATATATGATGAAGACAGTTGATGAAATTCTCATGACACCTTTTTGCCTGCAATAAACTTGAACTTGGAAATGATTTTATTTTTTACTTTGAGGAAATTTATATTTTATTTAAAAATTAAATTATGTTAACATGTAATGGGTTTATTATTATTTTAAAGGAGTAAATAAAGTTTTTTAAATTTCTCAGTTTTAATTTCTTTTTTTAAAAATTATACTTTTAAGTTCTGGAGTACATGTGCAGGTCATGCAGGACTGTTACATAGGCATACACATGCCATGGTGGGTTGCTGTATGTATCCCCCGTCACCTATATTAGGTATTTCTCCTGATGTTATCCCTCCCTAATCCCACCACCACCTGCTATCCCTTCTCTAGCCCTCTCCATGCCCCAACAAGCCCCAGTGTGTGATGTTTCCCTCCCTGTGTCCATGCGTTCTCATTGTTCAACACCCACTTATGAGTAAGAACATGTGGTGTTTGGTTTTCTGTTCTTGTGTCAGTTTGCTGAGAATGATGGTTTCCAGCTTCATCCATGTCCCTACAAAAGACATGCACTCATCCTTTTTATTGATGCATAGTATTCCATGGCGTATATGTGCCACATTTTCTTTATCCAGTTTATCATTGATGGGCATTTGTGTTTGTTGCAAGCCTTTGCTATCGTAAACAGTGCCACAATGAACATACATGTGCATAGGTCTTTATAATAAGATGATTTATAATCCTTTGGGTATATTTTAGTAATGAAATTTCTGGGTCAAATTGTGTTTCTATTTCTAGATCCTTGAGGAATCGCCACACTGTCTTCTACAATGGTTGATCCAATTTACACTCCCAACAACAGTGTAAAAGTGTTTCTATTTTCCCACATCTTCTCCAGCATCTGTTGTCTCCAGTTTTTTTTTTAAAGATCACCATTCTAACGGGCCTGAGATGGTATCTCAATGTGGTTTTGATTTGAATTTCTAATGACAAGTGATGATGAGCATTTTTTCATATGTTCATTTGCTATATAAATGTCTTCTTTTGGAAAGTGTCTGTTTATATCTTTTGCCCACTTTTTGAAAGGGTTTTTTTCTTGTAAATTTGTTTTAATTCTTCATAGATTCTGTATATTAACCCTTTGTCAGATGGGTAGATTGCAAAAAAATTTTTCCCATTCTGTTGGTTATTGGTTCATTCTAATGATTGTTACTTTTGCTGTGCAGAAGCTCTTCAGTTTAATTAGATCCCATTTGTCTATTTGGCTTTTGTTGCCATTGCTTTCGGTGTTTTAGTCATGAAGTCCCTGCTTATGCCTATGTCCTGAATGGTATTGCCTAGGTTTTCTTCTAGGGTTTTTATGGGATTTTTAGATTAAAATTTCCAAAATAAGATGGTAGGGGGAAAGCGTTTAGTAGATATAGTCTCCCAACACTGTATTCAAGGCATTGGCAATCATCAGTGTCTACATTTTATTTATTTAATTTTTTTGAGACAGAGTCTTTCTCTGTTGCCCAGGCTGGAGTGCAGCGGCACAATCTTGGCTCACTGCAAACTCCGCCTCCCTGGTTCAAGCAATTCTCCTGCCTCAGCCTCCCAAGGAGCTGGGATTACAGGTGCGTGCCACCATCCTCAACTAATTTTTTGTATTTTTGCTAGAGATGTGGTTTCACCATGTTGGCCAAGCTGGTCTTGAACTCCTGGACCTCAGGTGATCCACCCATCTTGGCCTCCCAAAGTGCTGGGATTACAGGCATGAGCCACTATGCCCAGCCTGGTGTCTACATTTTAAAACAAATCTTCTTCTGATTATAAAATAAATGTGTGCTCATTTAACTGTAAACTCACTCTTAATGCCAACACCTTTGAACAAGCATTGTTAACGTTTTTGGTCCATTTATTTCCATTGTTCTTCTGTACCATGTTTTTAAGCAAAACTGAAATCATACTATGATTGCAGTTTTGTTTGTATCTGCACTTAACTGGTAAGTCACCAAATTAAGGTCACCAAAGCATTTTCTATCTGTTACCCTTAAACACTACATTTTATTTTACACTCTGATGGATAGACTTACTTTATTATACCAGGGTAGTGAAGGCAGAATGGAAGTGGAGACAGCATGATCTTTAGAAAATATAGACTAAGTCACATCACTCACCTATTTAAAACCCTTTAGTGGCTTCTACTGAATTCAGTATCAAACACAAACTCCACAGGGTGGCCCATATGAGCTAGGCCCAGCTCTCTGAACTCATCTCCTGCCACACCAGCCTCCTTCCTTCTCCTCTAATGAGCCAAGTTCATTTATGCTTTGAGACTTTTGAACTGGCTGTTCCCATGTCCTACTAGTTTTTCCACAGATATATCCCCATCTTATCACTTCATGTCATTCTGGTGTCAGCCTAAATATAGCTCATCAGTGAGACCTTTCTTAGTTGGGCATGGTGGCTCATGCCTGTAATTCCAGCAGTTTGAGAAGCCAAGGCAGGTGAGTCACTTGAAGTCAGGGATTTGAGACTAGCCTGGCCAATGTGGTGAAGTCCCATCCCTATTAAAAATACAAAAATGAGGCCAGGCTCAGTGGCTCACACCTGTAATCCCAGCACTTTTGGAGGCCAAGGTGGGCAGATCACCTGAGGTCAGGAATTCAAGACCAGCCTGATCAAAATGGTGAAACCCTGTCTCTACTAAAAATACAAATAGTAGCTGGGCATGGTGGCAGGTGCCTGTAATCCCAGACCTCTCAGCCTTGCGGTTCTGTCACCACGCCCAGTTTAGGATTCATTCCTGGGCTCCAGGAACTGCATAACTTTGCTAGTTCCTCAGGCAATCGGTGGGGTCCCTGACCAAAGCCCCAAGGATGCCCTGAGCTATGTGTCCACAGTGGCCTGCCCTGGTGGAAGCCCAGTGGAGGGGCTCTGTTTCTTCAGTTCACTGTAGACATGTGGGTGTTTCATGGCAGACAAAAATCAAGACTCCACATTCTTCTTCTTCCAGCACCTCCTCCTACCCCACAAAAATGAAATAAAACCACTAATAAGCCAAGGAGGAGAGCTGGAATCCGGCGCCTATGAAAGACACATATTGTTCTAGCCTCAAGACAATTTCACACCAATTTAAATGGCTTTAAATTCCTTTCCAAAGCTCTGATGTCCAAATTGAAAAATAATTTTCCTTTTTGATCAAAAGCCAGCAGTTAAAGAAGCAGAACCTGAAACTCCTAGGAGCTAATGAGTTCTCACATGTGCACAAATATTGCATTTGTCTGAACACACACACAGCAAAAATCTACCCGTTTCTGGGAAGGTCATCTCAACTCTGTCGCAGAGTTTACTGTGGGTCACTTTAGAATGCAGTTATTATCACCACTAAACAGACTTCCCAGCCACAAACAGCTGGTGCTAGGCTGCTGATTTCTGAGCCAAAGAAAGTCTCCTTTTTTGCAGAAAACTGGCTCAGGGCCTGAGGGTGGCTCGTGCCCCAGTCTTGGCACCGAGGGAACTGCAGGCACCGCTTCACTCAGGAGCTGAGGGCTTCGACCCAAATGGAAGAAAGGCACCTTCCTCACACAAGTCTCTTTCAAGAAAAAAGAGCAGTGGGGGCCCGGCGCGGTGGCTCACGCCTGTTATCCCAGCACTTTGGGAGGCCGAGGCAGGTGGATCACGAGCTCAAGAGATCCAGACCATCCTGGTCAACATGGTGAAAACCTGTCTCTACTAAAAATACAAAAAATTAGCTGGGCATGGTGGCGCGTGCCTGTAATCCCAGCTACTCAGGAGGCTGAAGCAGGAGAATTGCCTGAACCCAGGAGGCGGAGGTTGCGGTGAGCCGAGATCACACCATTGCACTCCAGCCTGGGTAACAAGAGCGAAACTCCGTCTCAAAAAAAAAAAAAAAAAAAAAAAGAGCAGTGGGAAATGATGGTGTGGTGGTGGCCCTGGCACATGTGGACCAAAGCTAGGATGCAAGCCCCTGCTCTCAGCGCCCCCAGCCCGTCAGGTTGGGAAGTCCCATGCTCTCCCTCGCCCTGAGGCCAGCCCAGAACTACCTGCTACTGCTTAGGCGCCTTCAGACCAAGTCTCTCCGCTTTGCGCTACTCGGGGGAGACCGCACCCAAGCTAACCCAGACTGCCCGGGGAAGATGGAGCCCACCCCTGCCTGGGCGCCAGACCCATCCAGCTGCTTGGAGCTCAGGGACTAGGTCCCAGGCAGCCTGCAGAGGCTTGTCGAGTTACCCCTTGCATCCCAGCGCCCCAAGACCCAGGGTGGGTGGCAGCAAGGAGCATGCGCCCAGGAAGGCTAGCACTCCGCGCTGGGACCCGAGGTGGACAGAACCCAGGACTCCCGCATGGAGGGCAAGGTGTCCGGTGCTGGAGCCAACAGCTACCAGAGACGTTGTCTGCAGATTGCCCCCTGAGTCCGAACACCCGGGCCCGCAACGCCCGGGATTTCAGGCACCCTGGAGAGGGGCGAGGACCGAAGGAGAAGGAGAGTAGAGGGAACGCAAAGGTAAGCGGGTGAGCGGATGAGCCGGCGGCAGCACTCACCTGTCGCTGGGCGGGCACCCCACAGCCCGGCAGCCTAGGCACCTCCGCACCGCTCAGGGAGCTTCATCCCAGGCCCGCAGGGAGGGGGCGGCTCGGAATGGAGGCGCGGACCTGGCAGCCCTCAGCATCTTGCTCACAGTCTCAGCCGGCAACCGCTTTCCAGTGCTAGCACCCTCGCTGCCGCCGGCTCCCACGGCACCCCCGGGCCGCTCCCCACTCACGCTCCGGGACCAGCACGAGACTCCTCGTCCACTCGGAGCGCGATCTGGGCTCGGCCTTCCTGTCCTTGTCCTCTGCTTCCTCGTCTGGGGACGTGTGCCCAGCACCCCGTGCACCCTGCGCTCCTCTACCTCTCTAGATCCCGCTGGCCGCTAGGGCTCAGCCCTTGTGGGCGGCTGCCTCGCTGAGCCCTGGAGCTCAGGGAATGTCCGAGGCCCCACAGGAGTTTAGTGCTTAGAAACTCCCTGCAGTTCTGGTCTCCTCCCTGCTGGGGCCCCGGAACCTTGTGACCACCGCAATACCGTCCCCACTCTGCCTGCGCCCGAGTTAAGGAGCCGGGCTTCTGGGCTCACCTGGACCACCTGCGGTGGAGGCCCCACCACCACCCTCCGCCTCTCCAATGGCTCCTTAGGTTTCCAAGGTGCACAACCCGAGGAACGCCTCGGCGTGCGCGCGCACGCACACACACACACGCACTCGTACGGCACACACAGGCAGACACGAGGGCGTGAGCAGGAGCTTGGCAGACGGTGCTCCTTCCTCCCCTTCCCAAAGGAGCTGTCCACATCGACTCCAGTAAACTGCTGCTCCTCGGCACAGGACAACTCATCTCAGTGCCTGCTGCCTTCACTACTTCATCCTAGGTACACACATCCTAGGACCACCATCAGAACCTGAGCCCAGAAGAGAAGGCAGGGAGCCGAGGTGGAGGGGTCAATGGTAGAAACTTCCGGGCGGGGGTAGGATTCCACGTGACCACCCCTGGCGACATCCAGGAGGCACGGCTGCCTCGGGGCATCGCCCACCCACCATGGATCCCATTCCTCCAGGACCTGAGAACATGTGGCATGGCCCCCACTTCTCCCAAGGTCATAGGATGGATCCAATGGGAGGGAGAGGGCTCTGAGGCATAGGTGTGAGCTACAAATTTACAGACTGTCAGCAGCCAGTCATTGAACTGAAGTCTGCTGAGTTTCCGCCCAGACAGTCCCCTCTCTCCCCTGTCCCGGGTTTCAAGAGCAACTCATTTGTTTGGACTCAACAGTCACCTTTCCTAGTCCTCACCTGTCTGTCTCCCAGGAGCTGACGGAATACACAGTGCAACCAAGGTTTGTCTTGGGAAGAAAAAGAAGCAAGCAGCAAGGCGGGTCTCAGACTATTCTGTAAGCAGGTTAGACGCTTGCCAGTCTCTCTCTGCTGCTCCCAAAGGTGTGCCAATAAAGGAGGCACAACAAACCTGGCTGAAGCAGGCTAGCTCTTCCTTATAGCACCCTCCTTTCCCGGGTCCCCAGTTTCTTGTCCCCTCTTGTGACAGAGAGACTGGTCACCAGCTCAGATGCCTCCAATTCCCAGACCAGAGAAAAGATACATGTGAAAATTCTCACAGAAATCAGGAACAAAAGCAGGGAATGCTGCTCAAACATCTCATCCAAACAGCTCAGCCATCACCTCTCCACTGTTTGGTTCAACTGCCAGGGAAATTTGGGCATTTTTTCCTGCCAGCCAGCAGCACAATCAGGATCGTGTGTGTGTGTGTGTGTGTGTGTGTGTGGTGTACCTTTTGGCTTGGCTTGTCACCTGGGGGTAGTTTCACAGTCCCTGAAGCACTTGTGAGTGTCATGCCTTTGGCATTTAGCATTTACTAACACATATTATCACTATCTTGTATGGACCCTACTTCCCTAGTCGTCTTTTTCAATGTTTTTTATTTGTTATTTTTGTAGGTACATGCTATGTGTACATACTTGTGGGGTACATGAGATATTTTGATACAGGCATGCAATGTGAAATAAGCTCATAATGGAGAACAGGGTATCCATCCTCTCAAGCATTTATCCTCTGAGTTACAAACAATCCAATTATACTCTTTAAGTTATTGTGAAATATACAAGTTATTATTGACTATAGCCACCCTGTTGTGCTACCAAATAGTAGGTCTTATGCATTCTTTCTAACTTTTTTTTAACCTATTAACCATTCCTACCTACCCAAGATCCTTGACCCCCACCACTCCCCTCCTCACCCTTCCAGCTTCTGGTAACCATAAGTATGTCCATGAGTTCAATTGTTTTGATTTTCACATCCCATAAAGTGAAAACATGTGATGTTTGCCTTTCTGTGCCTGGTTTATTTTACTTAACATAATGATCTACACTTCCATCCATGTACTTACAAATGCTTGGATCTCATTCTTTTTTATGGCTGAATAGTGCTCCATTGTGTGCATGTGCCATATTTTCTTTATCCACTCATCTGTTGGTGGACACCTGGGTTGCTTCCAAATCTTAACTACTGTAAACAGCGCTGCAACGAACATCAGGGTGAGATGCCTCTTTGACATGCTAATGTCTTTTCTTTGGAGTATACATCAGCAGTGGGACTGCTGGGTCATATGTTCCCTAGCAATATTGTAACTGAGATATATCAGGCACCACTCTTAGAGACATGCTTGAGCCACTGGTTGAGTTTTATGTACCTAGTTCAGAGATGTGCATAGAAGGTGGTATGGTTTGGCTCTATGTCCCCTCCCAAATCACATCTTGACTTGTACTTCCATAATTACCACATGTTGTGGGAGGGACCTGGTGGGAGATAATTAAATCATGGGGGTAGTTTCTCCCATACCGTTTTCATGGTAGTGAATAAGTCTCATGAGACCTGATGGTTTTATAAGAGGAAACCCCTTTCACTTGGCTCTCTCACTCTGTCTCTTGTCTGCCGCCATGTGAGATGCACCTTTCACCTTCCACCAGATTGTGAGGCCTCCTAGCCATGTGGAACTGTGAGTCCATTAAATCTCTTTCATTTGTAAATTGCCCAGTCTCAGGTATGCTTTTGTCAGCAATGTGAAAACAGACTAATGAAGAAGGTATTATATTTACAGGGGTCTCCACAGTGGGTCGCAGGCAGAGGAATAGAGGTGACAGGGTCTTTATAAGATCTTTCCCTCTAATTCCTTAGTTAGAATGAATTATATAATACAATTATAATAATTATACAATATAATATGTATAATATATTATTACATATAAATATATGAATAGTACATATAATATAACCTATATTATACATGTGCCATAATATGTATTATGTAATATGTCATATATATTATTTATATAAATATTTATTTATATATAAATACTAATACCATATAAAAATATTTTATATATGAATATATACATATATTTATGTCTATACAAATTTATGAATATATACTTGTATATATTCATATATAGATATATATTCTATAAGTATGTTGCTCATGTTATATTTATATTATATATTTACATAATATACATTCAATTTATATATTATATAAATATATGCCATATTGTATAAATATATGGCATTTCTATAAATAGAAGTACTATAATAATTATGTTTATATACAATTATAAACTATCATACTATATAAGCATATAGTATGAATGTTCTATAACAAGCATTTTAAGATCAGCTTCTTTTTTAATGAAAAAAGTTGTTCTGCATTAATTTTGTTTCAAAGCAATAACTATGTGATATAGGTCCACAAAAAGAGTAACACAGTCAATGCCTTAAGAAAAAAACTAATGATTTATTCCATTACAGGACTATTAATAAAAAGATTATATTCACACATATGCTGATAATCTTTTAAATTTCTAAAATTCAGACCAGAAAAAAAACCAGCATATTAACAAAGGCAAAAAAAATCAAGGTTGGCTTTAGGTGTGAAGAAAACTCTAGATCACAAAAGAAAAAGAAATGAATACTCTTAAAGGGTAAAATGGTCTCATCCAGCCAGGGATTATATATTCTGTATGACAGTAAGAGAAAGTTATTTTTCTAATGAAATAGGTCAGAATGTACATGGCTGTTTTGTTTATCTGAAAAAAACAATTCTCAAAAACATGTATTATCCAACACAAAACTGGAATCAAAGTTATGACTTCAAGAATAGGCACAGGAAACCAGAGAGGAGGGAAAGGCATTTGTGTGAATGACCCTGACTTTCTCTGCTGGCTTTCCTTTTAAACGTTGGCTAATTTCCAAGTATCATTGGACCATGATGCCAATAGAAAGTAACATCTTAGAGATCTTCAGAGTATCACAGACATAGAAAAAAAGGAAACCTTGGAAAAATGAAGGCATCATTCTTCTCCATTGTCCCCTTGAAGACATTCATTCACCTTATTGAAACTGCACAAGGTATAAAAAGAGAGAGACAGAGAAAGAGAGATAGAGAATGACAGAAAGAGAGAAAGAAGAAAGAGGGAGGAAGGAGGGAAAGAAAGAAAAGGAGAAGGGAAGGGAAGGGAGGGAGGGAAGGAGGGAGAAAGGCAGGAAGGAAGGAAGAAGAAAAAAGGAAGGAAGGAGAAGGAAGGAGGGGAAGAAAGAAAAAGATAGACCAAAAGAAAGAAGAAAGACAAAATAAAGAAAGAAAAGAAAAGAAAGGAGAAAGAAAGAAAAAGGAGGGAGGAAGGGAAAGGAAGGAAGGGAAAGGAAGGAAGGAAAAGAAAGGGAGGAAGGAAGCAAGCAGCAGGTAAGAGGCTAAAAGGTGAAAGGGAATTCTTGGGAAATTGGAGTCTATAAGCTCCCTGGGAGGGGGGCACTCATAACCCCAGGGTTTCTGTTAAAGGTCGTGAAATACTACATGCATTAAGATTAAGGGCAAACCAAAGCCTTTGGACAATCAAGTTCAGACTTAAATTATCTCAATAACTGATTAGCCAAAAATGATCTTTATATATCCTAAATGCCTGCTGAATGAGAAGTTAAATCTCTCTGAGGAAAGAGAACAAATGCATAGACACTATAATTTTTTTTAGTATAATGTGGCATTTAATTAAACATCAATAAGCATGTCTGGAAAAGGAACCAAACTAAGAAAAAATAAAGATAAACAATAGACAATAAAACAGGAAATCCAGATATTGGAGTTATATAAAACAGACATTAAAACAATAGTGATTGAGGTTTAAGAAAATGAATAACAAGATAAATAAATTCACCAGTGAATAATTAAAGTCTATTTATTTATTCTTAATTTCTTTCTTATTAAATAATTTAACTTTTTTTTTAATCAAAGTGATCCACAATTGTTAAAGGTCAAATGGTAATTTGTTACACAGAAGTAGAATTAAAAAATAAACATCAAATTGTTCTAAAAGGTCAGTTGTGCAAACGGAGTTCTCTCTTTTTCTCCTCCTTTCCTTTTTCCTAAAGATAACCACTTTAAACTAGTTAGTTACCTCTTTGGATATTCATATCCATATTTCTAAATAAGTGATTTTTTTAAAATATTGATTTTTTCTGATTAAAACACCCAGCTGAAGGATGAAGATGTAACATTCTTACTTGTTTCTCCAATCCACGCACATATCTTCTGTCCTAATTCTCCCATATATAATTTTTAGTTTGATCTCTATTTAGTTAAATTTTTTTTATTTTGTTTTGTTTTACTTTTTGAGATGGAGTCTCACTCTGTCACCCAGGCTGGAGTGCAGTGGCTCTATCTTGACTCACTTCAACCTCCACCACCCAGGTTCAATCCATTCTCCTGCCTCAGGCTCCAAAGCAGCTGGGATTAAAGGCATGCACTACCATGCCCAGTCAATTTTTGGTATTTTTATTAGAGATAGAGTTTTACCATGTTGGCCAAGCTGGTCTCAAACTCCTGACCTCATGTAATCCACCCATCTCAGCCTCCTAAAGTGTGAAATTACAGTTGTGAGCCACAGCACCTGGCCAAAATTTGCTTGTTTTTAACACAGAATAAAATAGTAATTCTGGAACCAACCAAAAAATGAAGAAATAAAATGCACTCAGTAGATGTGCTTAAAGCAAATTGGACACAGCAGAAGAGATTAGTGAACTTTAAATAGGTAAGTAAAAAATATCCTGCTAATGTGAGAGGAGAAGCAAAGGTGGGAATAGAGAAAAGAGAATAAGAGAGAATTAGAGCACAGTGAATAGTCAAACATGTAACTGAAGTCTGCAAAGGAAGGGGGTGAAAGAGTAGGGTGGATGCAATGCTGGCTGAGAATTCTTCAAAACCAATGAAGACATAAAGCCACAGATTCTGGAAGTTCTATAAACTCCAAGCAGGATATGTGCAATGAAATTAACATGAAAGCAGTCATCATTATATTTCTAAAACCCAAAGACAAAACATTAAAAGCAGCCAAGCACCCTCTCCTTCACACACACATACACCTTTGAAAGGAACAATTTATCTGACAGACAACTCATCACCAAAAATAATAGAAGCTAGTGCAACTTGCAATTATTGGTATTATCTTTGGTGCTCTAAAAGAAAACAACTATCCACTAAATTCTGAACAACATGCCCACTAAAAAGAAAACTGAGCAATTGTTCCTTCTATGATACTAGGTTGGTGCAAAAGTAATTGCAGTTTTTGCCATTGGCAGTAATGGCTGTAGGGCATGGTGGTTTATGCCTGTAATTCCAGCACTTTGGGAGGCCAAGGCAGATGAATCACTTAAGAGGTCAGGAGTTCGAGACCAGACTGGCCAATATGATGAGACCTTGTCTATTTAAAATGCAAAAATTAGCCAAACATGGTGGTGGGTGTCTGTAATCCCACCTACTTGGGAGGCTGAGGCAGGAGAATTGCTTAAACCCAGGAGGTGGAGGTTGCTGTGAGCTGAGATCACTCCAGCCTGGCAACAGAGCAAGACTCCATTAAAAAAAAAGAAAGTAATTGCAAAAACCTCAATTATGCACCAACATAATAAGTTAGTTTCTCTCCCACTATTAATAATTAGAATCTAAATAATTGTTCAAATTAAGTGTTTTCTATAATTAGACAATTGATAGTACAGGGCTGTGATCCATGTGGGAAGAGGAACAAATTATGTGTGCCCTGTGGCTTCCCAGCTTTCTACCTGGAGATATTTTCTGTATCACTGTAGAGGAAAAGGAAGCCAAACAGAACACAGTGGCCTCACTAAATTGAGGGATCAGAGTTCATGGAGTCTTAGGTAGCTGGATTCTGGGGGACAGAGAACCGTAGAGAAGTCTACACAGATAAAAACGTAGATATTTTTCATAAAGATTTCTTTAAGTTCCTAGCTGACAACTAAGAAATGCATGAAAAGACTAAAATCCCATGCAGCAAGAAAGAGAGTAGTTAGTGGAGAGTTGTAAGTCAAACAATTTCTAGATGTTAGAAAAAACTGGAACATAGGCAAGTTCTGTTGATCCCGAGTGAGAAAACTCATTAAACACCTGGGGGATACAAGAGAGCCCATAGGTGGATTGCATCTTCCTGGAAACAGGAATAAATTAGCTTTAGAATAATAGCTATTATGAGACTTGGCCTAACAAAGCTCAACCCAAATGCCCATCGATGATAGACTGGATTGGGAAAATGTGGCACATATACACCATGGAATATTATGCAGCAATCAGAAATGATGAGTTCGTGTCGTTTATAGGGACATGGATGAATCTGGAGAACATCATTCTCAGCAAACTGACACAAGAACAGGAAATGAAACACCGTATATTCTCACTCATAGGCGGGTGATGAAAAATGAGAACACATGGACACAGAGAGGGGAGTACTAAACTCTGGACACAGAGAGGGGAGTACTAAACTCTGGGGTCTATAGGGGGGAAAGGGGAGGGCCAGTGGGAGGGGGAGGTGAGGAGGGATTGCCAGGGGAGAAATACCAAATGTGGGTGAAGGGGAGAAACCAAACAAAACACACTGCCATGTGTGTACCTATGCAACTGTATTGCATGCTCTGCACATGTACCCCAAAACCTAAAATGCAATAAAAAAAAAAAGAAAAAAAAAAAAAAAGCAAACATCAAATGGATCAAGGTGATTCCCACCTTACTTATAAAATGCCTGGGAAAGAAACTTCAAAACTCTTCGAAGGACAAAAACAAAATTCAGAAACTCAACAGCACCCACAGTGTTTATGGAAACAGAAGCAAAAATAACAATGGTGATGGAGTCTGCAGAAAGCAGCTTTCAAGCAGCTGTTAGAAATATGTTCAAGGATTTAAAGGAAATTGTGAACAAAAAAGGAAGGCATGCAAACTATTTTAAAAAGCAAAATTTTAAGGGGAAAATGTATATTTAATGTGAAAAAGCTATTTGAGAGCTTAACATAACATTAGGTATTGTAGGAAAATAAGTGAGTTTGAAAACATGATAGAAACTGAAGCAGAGAAAGAACACTGGCTAAAAAAATCTTTACCTTGATGACAGGTGGGACAATATTAAGCTACCTAATATATGTTCGATTTTAATACCTAAAGCAAGAGAGAAAAAGAAAGACTTTTTGTGCATGGTGTGTGTATGTGTGTGTGTGTGTGTTGGGAAGGTTAAACAGAAAAAATATTTGAATAAATAGTGGGTAGTATTTCTCAATTTGATAAAAGCCTAAATCTACAGCTCCTCTTGATACAACTTACCCCAAGAAAGGTAAATAGAGAAAATAAACACCAACCAAGTCACCTTATAATCAAATTGCTGAAAACCAATGATAAAAAGAAAACTCTTAAAGTACCCAGAAGGAAAAAACACATTATCTCAGGAGAACAAAGAGAATACATAATACTAATTTCTTTTAAGAAACAAGACAAGCCAAAAGACAAAGAAACAACGTTTTTCATGTGCCAAAATTGAAAAAAAAAAAAGAAATACTGAGAATTGTTATTGTGGTTTTGACTTTGCATGTCTCTAATGATAAGTGATTTTGAGCATATTTTCATATGCTTATAGGCCATGTACATGTCTTCTTTTGAAAACTGCTTGTTTGTGTCCTTTGCCCACTTGTTATGGTGTTGTTTGCTTATTTGCTTGTTAATTTAAGTTCCTTATAGATTCTGGATATTAGCTCTTCCATAGGTGCACAGTGTGCAAATATTTTCTCCCATTGTGTAAGTTGTCTGCTTACTTTGCTAGTTTCTTTCACTTTGCAGATGCTCTTTTGTTTAATTAGGTCCCATTTGTCAATATTTGGTTTATCTTTGCTTTTGGCATCTTTGTCATGAAATCTTTTTCAGTATCTGTGTCCACAATGATATCCTCTAGGTTTCCTTCAAGGGTTTTTATAGCCCCATAAACCCTTTAAGTTTTAGATTTAAGCCTTCAATTCATCTTGAGTTGATTTTTGCATACAGTAAAAGGGGTCGAGTTTCAATCTTCTGCATTAACTAGCCAGTTATCCCAGCAACATTTATTGAAAGAAAAATCCTTCCACTGTGGAAAGCAGTTTGGAGATTACTCAAAGAACTTAGAACAGAACTAGAATTTTACCCAAAATCCATTGGGTACATACCCAAAGGAATATGAATTGTTCTACCATAAAGTCCTATGCATACATATGTTCATCACAGCACTATTCACAATAGTAAATACATGGAATCAACCTAAGTACCCAGCAATGGAAGACTGGATAAAGAAAACGTGGTACATATACACCATGGAATACTCTGCAGCCATAAAAAAGAATGTGATCATGTCTTTTGCAGCATGGATAGAGCTGGAGGCCATTATCCTAAGCAATCTAATGCAAAACAGAAAATCAAATACTGCATGTTCTCACTGGGGAGCTAAACATTGAGTACACATGGACACAAAGAAGAGAGCAACAGACACCAGGGCCTACTTGAGGGTGGAGTGTGGGAGGAGGGTGAGGATAAAAAAAACTACCTATCAGATACTATGCTCATTACCTGGGTGATGAAACAATTTGTACACGAAACACCTGCAAGACTCAACTTACCTACATAATAAACCTGCACATGTACCCTGAAACAAAAGTAAACGTTTAAAAAAATAAAAAGGAAAAATACCAAGAATTTCCTAATCAGCAAAAATATTCTTTAAATTTAAAGGCAATGGCTGGGAGAAGTGGCTCACTCCTGTAATCCTAGCATTTCTGAAGGCCAACTGGGTGAATCATCTAAAGTCAGGAATTCAAAACTAGCCTGACCAACACGTTGAAACCCTATCTTTACTAAAAATACAAAAATTAGCTTGGTGTGGTGGCAGGCACCTGTAATCCCAGCTACTTGGGAGGCTGAGGCAAGAGAATTGCTTGAACCTGGGAGGTGGAGGTTGCAGTGAGCCAAGATCACGCCATTGCACTCCAGCCTGGGCAACAAAGTAAGACTCTGTCTAAAAAAAAATTAAAGATTTTTTTATAATTAAAAATTTTATAAATTAAAAAAATAAAGGTGAAATAAAGAGTTTTCCAGATAAAGAAACAGTAAAAAAATTTATAGGCCAGGCATAGGGACTCATGCCTGTAATCCGAGCCCTTTGGGAGGCCAAGGCAAGAGGATCAATTGAGCTCAGGAGTTCGAGACCAGTGCTGACAACCTAGTAAGACCCTGTCTCTACTCAAGAATTTATAGCCGTCAGGCTGAAGTAAAGGAAAACCGAAACTTAGAAATGATAAGATCTTGGAATTGCAAATATGTGACTACAAATGAAAAGTTTTGTCACAATTTTTATATTTCTTTAAATGGCAGTTTACTGTTTAAGACAAAAATATTACCCTATGCATTTTTGGTGCTTATAAGACTTGTATAAATAAAACATATATGACAGCCACAGCACAAAGGGAGAAAGGAAATGGAAATATATTATTAAAAGATAGTCACTTTATCCATGAAGTGGTGTAATATCATTTGATATCAGACTGCAATTTTTGAAGATGCACATTGTAAACCCCAGAGCACAAAGAGATATAGCAAATAAGCCAATAGAAAAGAGCAAATACAATATTTGAAAAATAATCAATACCAAAAAAGTAATGAAAAAGGAAAAATGAACAAAGAACAGATTAAATAAAAAAGAAATAGCAAGGAGGTAGATTTAAACCTAAATATATTGTCAATTGCATTTAATTAAAGAGTGTGAACCATTACCAAATTTGACCATATTAAATTTATAGAGCACTACATTAACACAATCCTTTCAAGTGCACTTGGAATGTTCATAAAAGATGAACTATATCTCATGCCATAGAATAATTCTCAATAGTTTGATATTTTAGGCCAAGCATGGTGGCTCATGCCTGTAATCTCAACACTTTGGGAAGCTGAGGCATGCAGATCACTTGAGGTCAGGAGTTTGAGACCAGCCTGGCCTACATGGTGAAACTCTGTCTCTAATAAAAATTCAAAAAATTAGGCATGGTGGTGCATGCCTGTAGTCTCAGCTACCTAGGAGGCTGAGGCAGGAGAATGGCATGAACCTGGGAGGCAGAGGTTTCAGTAAGCTGAGATTATTCCGTTGCACTCCAGCCTGGGAAACAGAAACAGACTCCATCGCAAAAAAAAAAAAAAAATAATAAATAAAAAATTCTTTTGATATTTTAAAGTTATCAAAATTATACAGAAAACATTCTATGAACACATTGAAATTAAATTAGAAATCTATAAAAAGATAACTTAAAATTCCCCAGTATTTCACAAGTGAAAAGTAGTTTTGCATAATGCATATGTCAAAGAATAATCACAAAAGACATTTTAAAATATTTTGAACTAAATGAAATAAAAGCACAATGTATTGAAATTTGGAAATTTATGAGATCAGCTAAAACTGGGCTTACAAGGAAAAGCATAGCTTAAAATATTTACAAAAAGATGAAAGGTTTAAAACCAGCGTTTTACCACGGTTGCAGCCACGGGACCAGTGGCAGCAGCGGCCATGGGGATGGAGGTCCCGCCGGTCTCAGGCGACCTCTCCTACTTAGGAAGCCCTGGGAGCCTGTGCGGAATCTCGGCCTCTGGTCCGGAGAGCCTCCTGGGAGGGCCCGGGGGCTCCTCCACCGCCCCCGCGGCTGGCAGCAAAGTGCTGCTGGGCTTCAGCTCGGACGAGTCGGACATGGAGGCCAGTCCCCAAGACTAGGCCGGCGGCAGCGGGAGCAAAGACTGGGCTTCGCTCCAGTACCGCGGGCTCAAAGTGCCGCCGGCGCCCCTGGCTGCCAGCGAGGTGATAACAGAAACTTGGCAGAGCGAAGGAAGCCCCACTCATGGTGGAGGGCCGGGAGGCCGGCGGGCCTGGAGCTGCAGACTGCACCAGGGAAAGATGGAGCCGTGGAGGACGAGTAAGGGGAGGGAGAGGACAGTGAGGAGAGGGACCCGGAGGCCGAGGAGCCGCTCTGGGCCAGCCGGACCGTGCATGGCAGCCGGCTTGTCCCCTACAGCTGCCGGGAAAACTATTCCGACTCAGAGGAAGTGGACGACGACGACGTGGCCTCCACCAGACAGGTATTAAAGGACTACTCCCTTTCCCGGCATTGGCCCAGATGGACCCATAGTAAGCCTTTCTCCCTGCTGACTGCTAAAAACGGCGGCAGGCTGGAGACTTCAGTTCAGGGAGGGGGAGGACTTGCGATGAATGACAAGGTGGCGGCTGCCAGGAGTCTAGACAGGAGCCAAAACCTCAAAGAGGTGGTGGCTGCAGAGCAGCGAGGAGGGTGTGATCATGTGGACTCTAGCCCAGTTCCTAGATACCGTGTTAATGCTAAGAAACTGACCCCTCTCCTGCCCCCGCCACTTACTGACATGGACTCAACCTTGGATTCGTCAACAGGCTCCCTTCTGCAGAGCCACAGTGTGCCGCCTGGAGCCGGGACAGCGGCACCATGCCCCAGAGCCACAGCAGCGCCTCGGGGCCATGGGAGGACGAGGGCACGGAGTGCGCCTGGCCGCGACCTGCCGCTGCTACGCCACGCCGCCACGGGCTATGCCATCTGCCTGCTGCCCGGAGCCGGCGCGCGGCCCGAGGTCAAGGCCCTGGACGCGAGCCTGGAGGACCTGCCCACTAGAGTGGACGAGTTCATGGGCATGCTGGACATGTTTCGCAGAGACTCGTCCCACGTCGTCAGCGAGGGAGTGCCGCACATGCATGGGAAGGCCACCGAGATACTGCGAATCTACAGCAGGATTGTCCGGCTGGAGGCCTTTGTGAGGATGGTGGGCGGCCATGTGGCCAGGATGAAGGAGCAGGTCACCAAGACTGAGGCCGAGCTGGGCCTCTTCCCCAGGGCGGTCAAGAAGCTCCTGCACATGATGAACGTGCCCTCACTCTTTAGCAAGTCGTCTCCCTTAAGGCCGCAGCAAGTCGGCTACGAAGCCCTGGTCCTGTTCAGACTGAAAACTACTTCCCTTGTAGTGAGATGCCTCAGCTCTGAAGCCTGACTGCTGTGGCCAGAGGACCCCAGCTGGGTACTTACCTCCAGTGTGAAGTGAATTGCAGATCCTGCTCATGGACATATGTGATGTTGGAGTGTGCAGACTCTCCTTAGTATGTTCATGATTCCATGTAGAATGTATAGACACTTTATGTCTTCCAATTAAAAAAGGAGAGAGAGAGGGGGTCTTGCTATGTTACCCAGGAACTGGCCGGGAACTCCTGGTCTCAAGTGATCCTCCCGTCTTAGCTTCCCCAGTAGCTGAAACTACAGAGCCGGCACCACACCCGGCCAGGGTCTTCCAACGCGAATCAGAGGTGCTTGGCGATGGCATGGGGAATCAGTGAACTTTTCTGTGCACTGTGGCAAAACTTATTTTTATGGATTTTACTAAATGGCATTACCTTTTCAAAATTTATATGTTTGTATAATCATAAGAAAATGGAGCCATTAAAGCCTTGTTATTATTCTGTTTAAAAAAAAAAAAAGAACAACAAAATTAGCCAGGTATGGTGGTATATGTCTGTAATTCTAGCTACTCAAGTGGCTGGGGCACAAGAATCACTTGAACCTGGGAGGCAAAGGTTGCAGTGAGTCAAGATCTTGTCACACTATACTCCAGCCTGGGTGATAGAACAAGATTATGTCAAAAAAAAAAAGGAATAGCTATAATCACAAATATCTGTTAATGATACACAATGTAAAAAGAAGCAAACTCTGGCTAAAAGAACACAAAGTATGAATGTATGTGGAAGGGACAAAAGTATATAGTTTTTATATATAATTAAAGTTAAATTGTTACAAACATTAAAAAAAACAGGCTCCCTTCTGAAAACCAATAATCAGATTGGTGGTGGGGCCTTCAATGTTGACTCCCCCAGGATTTATTCTAACAGTCTCCCTCCCAGTGCGGCGGTGGCTGCCTCTGGTTCACTCAGGATCAATCACGCCAATCATACAGGCTCCAATCATAACTACCTGAGAAACACATACAACAAACCAAAGCTTTCTGAGCCTGAAGAGGAACTTCTCCAGCAATTTAAATGGGAGGAGGTGTCCCAAACAGGGAGTTTCAGTGCCCACTACTTGATGTTTCTCTTAACTGCTGCCTGCTTATTTTTCCTAATACTGGGACTGACTTATCTAGGAATGAGAGGGACAGGAGTGTCTGAAAATGGAGAACTCAGCATAGAAAACCCCTTTGGTGAAACATTTGGAAAAATACAAGAAAGTGAAAAAAATCTTATGATGAACACATTATATAAGCTTCATGATCGATTGGCACAGCTTGCAGGAGATCATGAATGTGGCGGTTCTAGTCAAAGAACGCTTTCTGTTCAAAAGGCAGCTGCATATTTAAAAGATTTAGGTCGTGAATATGAAGGTATATTTAACACTTCCTTGCAGTGGATCTTAGAAAATGGAAAAGATGTTGGAATAAGGTGTGTTGGTTTTGGCCCTGAGGAAGAATTGACAAATATAACTGATGGGCAGTTTTTACAGTCCACAAGACCACTGATGTCTTTTTGGTGTTGTTTTTGACGTGTTTTTGTTACCATTACCCACAGATTGTTGTTATTATGCTTAGGTGTAGTGATGGTTTGTGTTGTTCTGCATTACATGAAATATCATTGGACAAAAGAGGAGGAGGAAACCAGGCAGATGTATGATATGGTGGTAAAGAATATAGATGTTTTATGAAGTCATAATGAAGTGTGCCAGGAAAACAAAGATTTACAACCTTACATCCCTATTCCACATGTATGCCATTTCTTAATACAGCCTTGACAGGAAAAAAATGAAGAAAGTCTGGAATAGAGCTGTCGATTTCCTTGTTGCTAATGAGCCTAGAGTTTGCACAGAAACACGAAGAATAGGTGGCGTAGCTTTTCTGGTTTGATGATGAATCCAGCCTTCTGCATCCTGTGACAAAATATTAGTTATACTATCTCAAGTATGGCAGGATCAAGCATTTCATTTAGATAGAAGAAATTCACCACCACATAGTTTAACACTGTGTCTAAAGATTTGGAATATGTTTGATCCCTGTTATGGAAATAGGGGATCAGTGGCATTTGGCAATTCAAGAAGCAATTTTAGAAAAATGCAGTGATAATGATGGCATTGTTCACATTGCAGTAGACAAAAATTCATGTGAGAGTTGTGTATATGTTAAATGTCGGTCTCCAGAATATGCTGGAAAGGCTTTTAAAGCATCGCATGGCTCTTGGTTTGAAGGGAAGTTGGTTACAGTAAAATAGTTGCGACTAGATAGAAACCACCATCATTTTCCCCAGGCTCTTACTTCCAACACTCCACTGAAGCCATCAAATAAACATATGAACTCTATGTGTCATCTTCATCTTCGGACTGGCCTAACCAATTCTCAAGGAAGTTCCTGGAAAGATTTTCTTCCATTTCTAAGACTGTTATTTACAATAGGAAAATTCCTGTTTGGCTTTTTGTCTTCCTTTTTAAATGTTTTTTTACATAATATTTTTACTGATGAAGACATCTGTTTGAACGTTCCAGAAGTCTTAAGGTTCCAAAGGGATTTAGCAGTGAGGCATCAATGCTGAGTAGGTAGGATAATTATTTCATTCAGTTTTTGGAGCTCAGTTAAACTAATACATTTAAAGTTTTGCATGAGGAGCATTGACTTTATTAAGCATTTTCAGATGTGTTGGTTGTATTTTTGCACCAAGAAGTGTTTGGATAACCACACAAAAGCATGATGAAAAGGCCTCTTGTAGTCCCATAATTTCTTGTGATCTAATGTTGTGAATTTTTGCATACAGTCACCTGCATAGCTCCTACAGGCTAGTGTGGTAAAACTGTTGATTTCCCAATTTAACCTTAAGTTTCTGTTGCTTATAAGTGATTCATTTGCTACAGCTGGAATATGGGAAAATTAATTTGGGCTTAGTGGTTACAAATATGTGTAAGTGGATATATATATATACTTAAACTGGCTTTGTATATATGTATAAATGCTGGTGGTGGTGAAAGTAGTCTTGTTTTGTGAGGATGTCTGCATTAAAGCAGTAAAATAAACTTTCTGTTTTATTCATATTCTAATGGGTGTGTATAAATATGTATGTGTATATGTGTGTGTATATATATAGATGTATGTGTATATATACACACACAGATATACACATATGGCTGTACTTTTGCATAAATCAAACAGCCAAACACCTGGAAGTATTAGATACAAGTTTAAAATATCTTTTATAGATTTTATAAAAAAAGTCTAAGTATGATTTTGTGTGAAATTCCTGATACCAGTTGTAATAGATTCAAATTTATGTGAGCGATAAAGAAGAAATTGGCAGATATTGAAAAAATGTTTTGCAAAAAGCTGTATTTATTATAAATAGCAGGGCTGTGACATAGTACCATTGGGATTAAGTCATTTTCCCAATCTATTTATAATTTAATGATATGTTAGTGCCTCTGTTATATGGCAAGTTTAAAGCAGGGCACACTGTTGAAACAAAATGTGTATTTGACAAATTATATTTGCAATTTTGGCTCATAAAGTTTGCAATATAGTAAATGCACAATTGACCGTTGCTTTGTGCCTCCGTATTTAATTTTTTTCAGTAAAGTTACATTATTACTGTTTATAATTTCAGATAAAAATAGTTGCTGAGCAAATTTTACTTGTAATCTACAATCGGCTTTTGAAAAATAACCTGTTGATATGTCATTGTCAGTCCAACTGAATATGTGAAACAGCTGGAATTGTATCAGTTTTGGTTTTGTTTAAAGCTCAGTTTCCTTTTCGTTTTATTGTATGCATTGGGTTTGCAGCATGAACTTGCACAGATAATGCAGGTTTTCTGGTTAAGTAAATATGATGCACACTATTCTGTAACAGAAAGCCCTATTGTTCCTTACTTATGTGCTTTTGTGAGCACCTTGTTTATGAAGAAATAAAAATGATTTGTTATCTGAAGAGAATAAATTTTAAATTCTCAGTTTGTCTCAGATGCTAACGTGTGAAAATATAAATATATATAATATATAAAGTAACCAATCTTTCTTTATTTTATGTGCATCATAGCAATTTATCTGAGCTTAGTGACCCCCATCTTGTAACCTGTTGCAAGAGTGAATGTAAAAAATAGTTGTGGCATTCTAAAAGGTCGCCTTTGATGCAGATGCATCTTTTTCTTGCTTCTAAAACATATTTCATATAAACATTTATTATCGTAATATATACTATTATGCAGCTTATTTTACCTGAAACTGTTAAGCCAACCAAGATCCCTCCCTGCAAGACAGATGGGAATGTGTATAATAACTAGGTATTTGAGAAGTTCTGAAGTTTGATGTAATCTGTTACTTGTCCTGTTATAAAAAAAGAAAAAAATTCTAATTAAAAATGTATTAGTTTTTTTTTAAAAAAAACAACGTTTTGAGATTCTAACTTAAAAAGCTAAAAATAGAAGAGCAAATGAAATTGAAAGAAAATAGAAGGAAAGAAAAAGAATAGTAGAAATAAAATTTTAAAATGGATGGAGAAAAATGAGTTAAAATGACATAAAATTAATAAATCTGTAGCTAACTTGATTTGAAAATATTGCAAAAACACAAATTACCAAGATCAGGTGTTACTGTAGATATTAAAGATATAAAAAAGAATAACAAAGGAATATTATAAAACAATGTTGCGACAAACAATTGACAATTTAATCAGAAAAGAAAAATTTATTTAAAAACAGAAATTATCAATGGAGCGCAGTAGCTCATGCCTATAATCCCAGCAATTTGGGAGGCAGAGGCAGGCCGATCATGAGGTCAGAAGTTTGAGACCAGCCTGGGCAGCACACAAAATTAGCCAGATGTGGTGGTGGGCGCCTATAATCCCAGCTACTTGAGAGGCTGAGGGAGGAGAATCACTTGAATCTGGGAGGCATGAGTTGCAGTTAGCTGACATCTCGCCAATGCACTCCAGCCTGGGCAACAGGGCAAGACTCTATCTCTAAAAAACAAAAGAAAACAAAAGACACAAATTATCAAAATAGAAAGAGATATTAAAAATCAGAATATTCCTATATCTTTTAAAGAAATTGAATTAATAATTAACCTCCTATGCCCTCAAAACATAAAAAATTCCGCTGTGCCCAGATTGCCTCTCTGGTGAATTCTAACATTTAATGAAGAACTAATACCAATCTCGTAAAACACTTTCATAAAATAGAGAATGGGAACACAGCTCAACTCATTTTACGAGGCTTCTATCTCTCTGTCACCAAAATAAAATACAGACACTAGCAAAACAGAAAACGAAAATAAATGCAAAAAAGCCTTAACAGATATTAGCAAACTGAACTGAGCAATATATAAAAAGGATAAAACATCTTGACAAGTTTGAGCTTTTTGAAGTCATACAAAATTAGTGTAAATCTTAAATTCTATTTTTTTCTTATTTTTTTTGTATTTTTATACTCATTCCCACAGCCTTCTTTAGAATTAAATTCTAAAAGATGAAATAAATGTAATTGATTTTAATTATAGGAGAAAAAAACTACAATCATCCTAATGCATTCATGAAGAATATTTAACAAAATTCAACCCCTATTCTCCATGAAAACTTAGAAAAATAGGACTAAAAGGGAACTTCTTCATCCTGCTAAGGGATACTACAAAAAACTTACAGCTCACATCACTCAAAATGGTTAAAACTTGAATGCTTTCTCTGTAAAATTAGGAAAAGGGCTTCTATTGAAAATTTGTTGGAGGCTCCAACCAGTGAAATAAGTCAATAAAAAGACAGCAAATGCATACAGATTGATAAGAAGTAAAATTGTTTTTATTGAAAAGCAACATGATTGTGTACAGTTTAAAAAAAGGTATTTGAATTAACAAGTGACCTTAACAAGGTCACAGAATATGAGATCAATGTCAACAATAAACTGAAAAATAAAATTTTAAAAACAGTCCCATTCAGGCTGGATGTGGTGGCTCACACCTGTGATTCCAGCACTTTGGGAGGCTGATGTGGGCAGATCATGGGGTCAGGAGTTCAAGACCGGCCTGGCCAACATGGTGAAACCCCATCTCAATTAAAAATACAAGAATTAGCCAGGTGTGGTGGTGGACCCTGTGATCCCAGCTACTTGGGAGGCTGAGGCAGAAGCCCAAGAGGTGGAGGCTGCAGTAAACCGAGACCATGCCACTGCACACCAGCCTGGGCAATACAGCTAGACTCTATCTCAAAAGAAAATCCCATTCACAATATCAAAAACAGGAATTATTAGGGATAAGTTTAAAAAAATGTGTTAAGTTCTGTATACCAAAAACCTCAAAACACTGCTGAGAGAAATTAAAGAAGACCAAAAACTAAATGGAGAGCTATCGTTAATGGATTAGAGGTTTGAAAATTTTAAGATGTCAGTTGTCCCCAAATTGATCTACAGGTTCATCATCCCAGTCAGTATCCTAAGAAGGTTTTTTTGCAAAATTTTTAACAAGCTGGTTAAAAAATTTATATATGTATGCAAATTACATAGAACAGCCAAAACCATTTTTTTTTCAGAGAAGAAAGTTGGGAAGACTTTATTTTCAACTGGTTTCAAGACTTAACTATAAAGATAACTATAAAGAGTGTGGTTTTGGCACATGATAGATATATAGAGCAGTGGAACAGAACTGATTAGGAATAGCCCCACACAAGTGTCAATAACTGGTTTTTCACAAAGATGGAAAATTAATTCAAATTAAATTAATTCAACGATGATAGTCTTTTTATCCAGTTGTGCTGGAAAAACTGGATATTCACATGGAAATAAGTGAACTTTGATATTCTGTTTACTCTATACACAAAAATTAACTCAGAACAAATTGTAGACCTAAATGGAAAAGTCGAAGCCACAAATCTTATAAAGAAAACTCAGGAGATAATTTTTGAGGACTTGGGTAAGCAAAAATTTCTTTCTTTCTTTTTTTTTAAAGTTTCCCTTGAAACAGGGTCTTGCTCTGTCGCCAAAGCTGCAGTGCAGTGGCACCATCACAGCTCACTGAATCCTCCACCTCCCAGGCTCAAGCCATCCTCCTACCTCAGCCCCTGTAATAGCCTGGACTACAGGCTTGCGCCACCATGCTCAGCTAAGTTTTGTGCTTTTTATAGAGACAGAGTCTCATCATTTGACCACGCTGGTCTCAAACGCCTGTGCTCAAGTGATCTGCCCTCCTTGGCCTCCCAAATTGCTGGGATTACAGGTATGAGCCACCATGCACAGACAAAAATTGCTAAATGAGGGTACAAAAGGTACAAATTGGCTGGGAGGCTGAGGCCCAAAAAGCACTTAAACTCAGGAGGCAGAGGTTGCAGTGAGCTGGGACTGTGCCACTTCACTCTAGCCTGGGCAACAGAGTGAGATCTGTCATAAACACAAAACCAAACGAAACAAAACAACAACAAAAAAGGAAAGCACAAATCATAAAGGAAAAATTTGATCATTTGATTTCATCCAATTTTAAATCTTATGTGCCTGAAAAATTCATCTTTGAGAAAATGAACATAGGCAGGGAAAAATTATTCATAAAATATATCCATTATTTTATTCTTATGAAGTTCTAGAACAAAAACAAAACAAATCTATAGTGACAGAAAGTAAATCAGTGGATTCCTGGGTTGGAGTGGTTTACTCCAACAGAATATGAAGGAATAGATTAGGCTGAAGGAAATGTTTATGTCTTAATTATGATGAGGGTTACAAAGGTTTATACAGTTTGGCAAAACTCATCAAAGTGTACATTTTAAATGGGTGCATTTTATTATATGTAAATTATGCTCAATAAAATTGATTTGAAAACAAAGAAACCGAAGGCTTAAAAAACTTATGCTTGTACAAAAAGATGACAAATGTTTGAGGTGATTGACTTGCTAGTTACCCTGATTTGATCACTACACATTGTAGATATATATATATATGTGTGTATCAAAATATCACACTGTACACCATAAATATGCACAATTATTATGTGTTCATTTAAAATAATAAATTAAAAGTTAAAGATTGTGGTTAAAATTTTGTAAAAGAAAAGAATTGCTATGGTGAACTATTCAGACAGAAAAACTATGATTTCAAATGGAGGAACAGAGGTGGAAGAATAAGAAACATTGGAAATGAAAAATATGTAGTTTAATCTCAATAACAATTGTATTTTAATCTAATAATAATAAATGTTCATAATGTTTGGTAGGTTCTTAAATCTACTAAGTAATAAAATACATGAAAAAATTTGCACATAATGTGGGAGTGAGGTAAATGGAGTAAAATATTCCTAAGGTCCTTGCAACTTTAGATACAACTTGCTTTAAAGCAATCAATGTACTAATTTAGGATATATACCAGTGGGTCAAGGATACACATTGCAGTCCCTAGGGGTATCACTAAAAGAATGATAAAATAATGTAAGACTAACAAGGAAAACTAAAATTGTATAATAAGTGCCAATTTCCCTGGAAGATATAACATTTCAAAAATTGGATACACATAATAATATATGCTCAAAAGACAAAAAGGAAAACTTACAGAATTATAAGCAATTATTTTTATAGTGTATTACTAGCTCAATCTAATTGACATAGTAATTAATTAAAGAACTAAAAGAACATAAATTACAACATAAGAGAAGAAAATTAAAATATATTAGCTAAAAACTATAGGAAAATATCTGAGCAGGTTATTTAGAATGGGCATGTTGAAACAGATCTGATTCAACATAGCTGCTTCATGGGGGAGTGAGAAAGCTTACAGCAAGATATTACTGGTTTGCAGCATATGTCTTGCTCCAAAACCAACTCTGAAACCAACACTTCTAAACCTTGTTTGTTGTTTGTTTGTTTTGTTTTGTTTTGAATTCAGGGGAATAAGTGGAGACTTCCAGGAAGGAGAGAGTCAAAATCTCTCTCTTTGGCTGGCCTATGTGTAGGAGTTTGGGTCAAAGTATATGTCTCCATCTCAACTGTGCAGATCCACAGGCAGATGCAGTGAGAGTTGAGATGGCAGGAGGGTTTTGATGTCCTCTATCAGGATGAAATAGTTATTGTTTTGGGGCTGTTTTTACATAGAGTCAATTAAAATAAATTTAGATGTAGGTAAGAAGTAACTTTATTCTCAAGTTGTGGCTGGACCTGGTGGCTCACACCTGTAATCCCAGCACTTTGGGAGGCCAAGGTGAGTGGATCACTTGAGGTCAGGAGTTCAAGACCAGCCTGATAAACATGGTGAAACCCTGTTTCTCCTAGGAATACAAAAAATTAGCTGGCTGTGGTGGCAGGTCCCAGCTACTCAGGAGGCAGAGGCAGGAGAATTGCTTGAACCTGGAAGGCAGATGTTGCAGTGAGCTGAGATCATGCCACTGCATGCCAGCCTGGGTGACAGAGGGAGAGTCTCTCAAAAAAGTAGTAAGTAAAGTAGTGTTGCAATGAGGGAAGCACTAAACATAATATCTGCAAACGTCTCAAAAGTTAAACTGAAAAGGGCTGTCAATTCACATGGAGGAGCAAGCAAGATGAGAAAGAAGGTGGGAGAGGAGGGGAAGAATGGAGGGTGACAAAATCAATGCAAGATTCGAGAATGTTGCACCCCGAAGTCTGCCTATTTTTGGGAGGGACATGAAGAGGGGTTGTGTGTTTGCTCAGACTGGATGTGAAGCAGAGTCCAGAGGTCTGCGGGAAAGAGAGAAACTTAAGCAAAGTTTGCTTAACAAGTATTTTCTTCTGAACGCTGAAGACAAATTTATTTCTGAAGAACAATGGGAATGTAGAAGCTGTGATATCTAAAGGAGGGACTGTCTAAAATAAGTCATAATGGTAAGGGTATTTCTTTGCAGTAAGCTGTTCTTACAGAACACAAAGCATTAGAGATTTTTCTTAATTGTAGCTATTCACCAGGAACTCACTACCCACCCCTTCTTTTTTTTCCTACTTTTCTGTGCCCTATACTTTTTTTTCCAGTTGACATTTCCTGAATTGTATTCTTGATGTTTACCTGGTTTAACATAGGTAGAGTGTTTTGTGAAGTTCTGTGAGTAGTTTCATCAAATTATTAAACTGCAGGGAGAAGTTTATAAAAGCTCATGATTTATAGATAGTGGCTTAGAGGTAGAGATGGGCCCCTGGTGCTTGTCACTGGTGTGTGCAGTGGGCACTGTATTGAGGAACTGAGGCCTGTAGTGGTTGGGCCTATGGTGACTCTGGATTCTGTGAGAACTGAGTTGCTGAACACCCAGTTGGTGAAGAGTTGCCTGGTGTTCAGCAAATGCAGTATATTTGGTGTGAGAATAAAGACATCCCAGCAGCCTTGGCTGGAGGAAGACTGTGGGTCTCTTGGGGAATGGAGACTATTCTTCTGCACACATGCTGTTGCACTGTGAACGGTCCTGTGATTTCAGGTCTCATCTGGGTTCAGAGGGAGCTGAGAACTAAAAGGAAAGGAATTTTGAGGCAGATTCCACCCCCCACTCTACTGCTATAAAGTGATTTCTGCATACTCACACACATGCACACTGGGCAATGATATAGCTACACCCCTCCCATGACAAGGCTTCACCCTCAGAAATTGTGCTGAGAGAACTTGTGCTTCTAGGGTTTTCTTCCAATAGGCTACATAAGTTCCCAGAGGACTCATGGCTTACTTTTATGCCCAGATCTTGAATCTGCACCAGTGACCTGTTTTCTCCACTAGCCTAGGTTCTGTCCCTCCTGTGACTTATAATGCACACATTTATAAATCATAGCTGCCCTGCTTGCCTGGATCAGTAACTGCAGCACTAATCAGTCTTTTCACCAACTGTGTACTGTTCCCTACCCATAGGTTTCTTTTCTTTTTTTTTTTCTGAGACCAAGTTTTACTCTTGTCACCCAGGCTGGAGTGCAGTGGCAGGATCATGGCTTACTGCAATCTCTGCCTCCCGGGTTCAAGAGGTTCTCTTGCCTCAGCATCCCAAGTAGCTGGATT
Source organism: Callithrix jacchus (assembly GCF_049354715.1). Lineage (NCBI taxonomy): Eukaryota > Metazoa > Chordata > Mammalia > Primates > Cebidae > Callithrix > Callithrix jacchus. The sequence goes on along the minus strand of NC_133508.1, from coordinate 36,879,495 downwards.
TACAGGCTCATGTCACCATGCCTGGATAATTTTTGTATATTTAGTGGAGACTGGGTTTCACCATGTTGGCCAAGCTGGTCTTAAACTTGACCTCAGGTGATCCACTTGCCTTGGCCTCCACAAACTGCTGGTATTACAGGAGTGAGCCACCACACCCAGCCCTCAAGGCTTTTTATAGCATGTTCTTTTATTCTGCCTTTTTCTTTTCCACAAATGCTCTTTCACAATCCCAAGGCTACACCTCTGGTGCCTAAATACAAACCTACTGGAAATCAAATGTCTATGAGTTTAGAATAAAGTATTCGGACCTGCTTATTGTAAGAATAAATACAAAATAAAAATAAGAGACTTAATCAACTTAAAAATAAAATAGGGAATTTACTCATCCTCTTTTTCTTAAAATGTTTAGATACCTTTTATATGTAAATTCTTTTTCTGCTTGTTTATTAAGTATCTATGAAATTTATTTCTGCTTTAATTTTTTTTTCTTTCTCTTTTTTCTTTTTTGAGATGGAGTTTCACTTTTGTCACTCAGGCTGGAGTGCAGTGGTGGGATCTTGGCTTACCGCAACTTTTGCCTCCTGGGTTCAAGTGATGCTTCTACCTCAGCCTCTGGAGTAGCTAAAATTACAGGTGCCTGCCACCACATCTGGCTAATTTTTGTATCTTTAGTAGAGACAGGGTTTCACCATGTTGGCTAGGCTGGTCTCAAACTCCTGACCTCAGGTGATCCTCCCACCTCGGCCTCCCAAAGTGCTGGGATTACAGGCGTGAACCACAGAATCCAGTCTATTATTTTCTTTATTATGCAAACATTGGGATTATTTAGCTGTTAAGTATTTTGGGAATTGAAGTTATGTTTTTTATTTAACATCTTGTCCTTTTTCTTAATATAGAAATATAGCACTACAGACTTTTGTTTTAGAACCATTTTGTGTGTTTTTTGTACTCCAGGAGTTATTGTATGCAAGTGTTTCTATTTTATTTTTTCTCAATATACTTTCTGATTTCCCTTTGCTTTTTCTCTTTGACCCACTGGATGTCCAGGAACATACTGTTTACTGTCCACATATTTGTGAGTTTCAATTTTTTCTTTGGATATTGATTTCTAGTTTTATTAAATTATAATTTAAAAAGTTGAAACAGTGGGGTGTGGTGGCTCATGTCTGTAATCCCAGCACTTTGGGAGGCCAAGACAGGTAGATCACCTGAGGTCAGGAGTTTTAGACCAGCTTCACCAATACGGTGAAACCTCATCTTTACTAAAAACAAAACTGTCCAGGCATGGTGGTGCATGCCTGAAATCTCAGCTACTTGGGAGGCTGAGGCAGGAGAATCACTTGAACCTGGAAGGTGGAGGTTGAAGTGAACTGAGGTCTCATCATCACACTCCAGCCTGGGTAACAGAGAGAGAGGCTGTCTCAAAACTAAACAAAATGTTTATGTAATTTTAGTCTTTTTAAATTTGTTTTTTTGGCCCAACATATGATCTATTATGGATAATATGTTCCATTTGTGCTTGATAAGAATGTGTATTCTCCTACTGTTACATGAAATATTCTATATATGTCTGGTAGGTGCAATTGTTCTATAGTGCTATGCAAACACATTTTTTTCTTTCCAGCTTTCTGTCTGAATAATCTATCATTTTAAGTAGTGAATAAAGTTTTCTATTAGTCATATGTGTTTTTTTTCTGAAGTTCTGTTTATATATGTTTATATATTTATGTGCTCTAATGTTAGGTGCATATATTTTTTAATTGTTATGCCCTTTTGACAGATCATCCTCTTATTATTATTACAGAGTGATCTTGTTTGTCTCTCAGGACATTTTTTTTTTCTGGAAGTCTATTTTGTCTGATAAAAATATAGCCACTCTTACAAGCTTTCAGTTATTATTGGTATGGGTTTTTTACATTTTTTAACCATTAACCTATGTGTACCCTTAAATCTAAAATAAATCACCTGTGTGAAGCATACTGTTAATTAAAAAAAATCTATTTAGACATTTTGTGAATCTTTTATTTCAGTTTCTGCTTTAATAACAGAATATCCTGGAGTTGGTATTTTATAATGAATAATAGTTTACTTACCTCACAATTTTAGATTGTGAAGTCCAAGAGCAGTTATTGACATCGTATTTCCACATCACAAAATGACCAAAGACAGGAAGATGAGGATGACAAAAGGCGTACACCAGAAATCTGTTTTTTTTTTTTTTTCCTGAGATGGTGTCTTGCTTTGTCATCCAGCCTGGAGTGCAATAGTGCAATCTCAGCTCACTGAAACTTCCACCTCCCAGGGTCAAGCCATTCTCCTGCCTCAGTCTTAAGAGTAGCTGGGACTACAGGTGCGTGCCACCATGCCAGGCTAATTCTTTGTATTTTTAGTTGAGACAGGGTTTCACTGTGTTAGCCAGGCTGGACTCCATCTCCTGACCTCGTGATCTGCCCATCTGAGCCTCCCAGTGCTGGTATTACAAGCATGAGCTATCACGCCTGGTGTCACAGAGCTTACTTTTTAATAGACCCACTAAGTAACCCACTCTGGAAATATTAATTCATTCATAAGAGTAGGTCCCACATGACCTAATATCTTCTTAAAGGTCAAACTTTATAATTTTATTACAGTGGCAGTTAAATTGCGACATAAATTTTGAAGGGGATATTCAAAACATAGCAATGTGTTTTTAATTAGATAAACCATTTGATATTTTAAAAATTATTGATAGGTAAAACTTACTGCCATTTTGCAAATTGTTGTCTGACCATTTAGTATTACACTTTAGTATTTTTACCATACTTTTAATGGCAAAAACTGCAATTACTTTTGCACCTTTGTTTTACTTTTCATGCTGTCTTGAGTTTTGTTGAAAAATTTTTTTTGTTTTTGTTACATGCTTTTTTTTTTCCTTTTCCTTTATTTCTTTGAGACGGAGTTTTGCTCTTGTTGCCCGGGATGGAGTGCAATGGTGCAAGGTCAGCTCTCCACAACCTCTGCCTCCCACGTTCAAGAGATTCTCCTGCCTCAGCCTTCCAAGTAGCTGGGATTACAAGCATGCACTACCATACCCAGCTAATTTTTGTTTTTGGTAGGCACATAATATTTATATATATATATATATATATATATATATCTGAATCTCTGAGGTTTCCAGGTTTCTAATGCATATAAACTTACAAACACCATCACTTTCTTATACTTGTCATATATTATATATATATTTTTTCTGAGACAGTGTCTCACTCTATCACCAAGGCTGAAGTCCAGTGGCACCATCTCTGCTCACTGCAACCTCCACCTCCTGGATTCAAAGAATTCTCCTGCTTCAGCCTTCTGAGTAGCTTAGACTACGGGTATGCACCAACACACCCAGCTGCTTGGTTTTTTTTTTTTTTTTTGTATTTTTAGTAGAGAGGGGGTTTCACCATGTTGACCAGTCTGGTTTTGAAATTCTGACCTCAAATTACTCACCCACCTTCACCTCTGAGAGTGAAGGCATGAGACTGTGCCCAGCTGGTATATCTTTAGAGTAATATATTTGTATATGTAACTCTGTAAATCAAAACTAAAAGTCTTGTTTTTGTCAGCAGAGAGGCCACATGTACAAAAAATATATAAAACAAATGTTTAAAAATGTTTAATCAAGACTCAAAAACGTATGGATACTAATTATAACCCATGTAATTTTTATGGCCATAAAAATGACCCCATAGCTAATAATTCACTTGCACATATTCAAATAACTAAAAGTATATAATGGGATTCTTTGTAATATAAAAGTACATGCCCAAGATGATGAATTTACTCAGCTGTGATGATTAAATATTGTATACCTGTTAAAATATCTCATATATGCCCTAAGTGTGTATGTACACTATTTACCCACAAAAAAATAAGTTAAAAAAGAATACAATTTGATCTATGGGAACAAAATTCTTCAAATTATTTGCAACTTAAAAACACTGGCAGGCCAGGCCTGGTGGCTCACTCCTGTAATCCCAGCACTTTGGGACTCTGAGGTGGGTGAATCACCTGAGGTCAGGAGTTTGAGATCAGCCTGGACAGCATGGTGAAACCCTGTTTCTACTAAAAATACAAAATTTAGCTGGGCATGATGGCACATGCCTGTAATCCCAGCTACCTAGGAAGCTGAGGTAGGAGAATCGCTTGGACCCAGGAGGTGGACGTTGCAGTGAGCCAAGATCGTGCCACTGCACTCCAGCCTGGGCAACAGAGCAAGACTCCATCTCAAAACAAACAAAAAACTGGTGGCCAGACGCAGTGGCTCAAGCCTGTAATCTCAGCACTTTGGGAGGCCGAGGCAGGTGGATCACGAGGTCAAGAGATTGAGACCATCCTGGTCAACATGGTGAAACCCCATCTCTACTAAAAATACAGAAAATTAGCTGGGCATGGTGGCACGTGCCTGTCATTCCAGCTACTCAGGAGGCTGAGGCAGGAGAATTGCCTGAACCCAGGAGGCGGAGGTTGTGGTGAGCGGAGATAGTGCCATTGCACTCCAGCCTGGGTAACAAGAGTGAAACTCTGTCTCAAAAAAATAAATAAATAAATAAATTGGCAAAAAAAAGAGCTTACTAGAGATGTCATTCCCCTACATTAACAAACAGTATATCGCTACCATCTTTTACTTAGAACCTCAAGTAAGATGGAACACATTAAAGTTCATGGCAAATTAACAGTTCATTCAAAGTGCAATAGTTTTAACACATTAAAAACAACTTTGTTTAATGAAAAATTGAATTCACACATAATCTTTAAAAAACTTTAAATGTATTGCATTTTATTACCTACAGGTACAATTGATAAAATAATTTACTACTAATATTAAGTTTTTTCTTTCACTAGAATTCAGACTACTACTCTGAACACCCACCTTATCCATCACTAAAACAATGTTGTAAGTCAACCACAAAGAGCCCTTCCATTTAGGTTTTCATTATGCATCTTACAACTTAATGTCCTTATTCTTCTATAGAAAAGTTCATGTCTTCTATAGAAAACAATCTCTCATATCTCTAATGCAATTAATCAAATACTTTTACATAAACAATGGGAAGAATCAACATTAAGTAACTTGAGTTACAATATTATTTGCTTTTTAGAAAATCTGTATTTTACAGAAAAAGAAACATAACTTGAATATTATAAATCTCCAAAAAATTCTGCCTCTTTAAAATATATATATATATAGTGTTAGCTTTGGGTCCTTTTTATCCTCAACACTGGTTTAGTGTAATGTCTGAAGTTGCCGAGTCTTCATTCTTTCTGCTGTGAATCCTCAAAGGTATATATAGACTTATTTTTGATTAAATATATTTTCGCCATTCACTGCAACTGCAGAAATATATTAATAGGTGTTTTCTAAACTGTAGTTTTTGAACAAATTACAATTTGTTCACATTCGTTAGATTTTTACATTTTTCAGCTTTCTCTCAAGTATAAATTCCCTGATGTTTGACAAAGTTTGAGAATCTTCTTTGGGGTTTTCCTTTAATGTAAAATATGTACAATAAAATCTGTAATACAAATAAAGACACTACAATCCTCTGTTTGTAATGTCTGTCCTCAGAGTAAACAATTATTAAAGACCTACATTTTCTGAAAGTTCATTTTACAGTAATTATATTTCTAATGTTTTTTTTTCCCCTGAGATGGAGTCTTACTCTGTCACCCAGGCTACAATGTAGTGGCTCAATCTTGGCTCGCTGCAACCTCCACCTGCCAAATTCAAGCAATGCTCCTGCCTCAGCCTCCCTGGTAACTGGGATTACAGGTGCATGCCACCACAACCCACTTATTTTTGTATTTTTAGTAGAGATGGGGTTTTACCATGTTGAACAGACTGATCTTGTACTCCTGACCTTGTGATCAACCTGTCTTGACCTCTCAAAGTGCCAGGATTACAGGTGTGAGCCACCACGCCTGGCCTACAGTGCTTTTATTCAGCACAAACTTCCTGCTATTAAGATGTGAGCAGATATTGATGACTTTTCACATTCTTTCATTTGTACAATGTTTCTCTAGTATAAATGCTTTCCTGTGCAATAAGGTGTGACAATTTATTAAAAGTTTTGCAACATTCTTCATATTCATAGGAGTTTTCTTCAGTGTAAATTATCTTACCTATGATAATGTTTGACTACCATTTAAAGGCCTTGCCATATTTGACACATTTCTAGAGTTTCTCCGAATATAATTTCTCTTTTTTACAAAAGTTTGAGGTGTGTTTAAATGGTCTATCACATTTTTTATGTATGTAATTTCTCTCCAGTAAAACATTTTTTAATTAATACAGATGGAGAACCAGTTAGATGTTTTGCCATATTTCTTTCCCACAATTTTTGTATTTGGCTACTACAAATGCAAAAATCAGCCAGTGCGGTGGTACATGCCTGATATCCCAGCTACTCAGGGGGCTGAGGCAGGAGTATTGCTTTAACCCATGAGACAGAAGTTGCAGTGAGCTGAGATTGTGCCACCCCAGCCTGGGTGACAAAGTGAGACTCCATCTAAAAGAATTTTTAAAAAATAAATTCTCTTAGATTCCTTTAAGTTTGAGAGCTGATTAAAGGCTTTGTTCCTTTTTTTATATGATTTTTGTCGAAGCTGAATTCTCTTATACACAATAAAGGTTTGGAACTGGTTAAAGGCTTGCCCATATTCTCCAGACTTGCAGTGATTTTTTCCAGTGTAAATTATTTTATGTATTATAAGGCCCGAGAGTTGGACTTTGCCACATTATTCACTGGGTTTCTCTCCAGTATGAGTTATCTTATGGTTAGCAAGATCTGCGGGCCACTTAAAAGCTTTGTGACATTCTTCACATTTATAGGGTTTTTCAGTATGAATCCTCTTATGAGTATTAAGAATTGAGGAGAAGGTAAAGGCTTTTCTAGATTCTTCACATTTGTAGGCTTTGCATCCAGTATGAATCATCTTATATTTCTTAAGGGTTGAGGAACAGTTAAAGGTTTTGCCACATTCTTCACATGTGTAAGATCTCTCTCCAGTATGAATTCTCTTGTGGTTAGTAAAGGTTGTGGAGCGGCTAAAGGCTCTGCCACATTCTTCACATGTGTAGGGTTTCTCTCCAGTATGAATTCTCTTGTGGTAAGTGAGGTTTGAGGATAAGCTAAAAGCTTTGCCACATTCTTCACATGTGTAAGGTCTCTCTCCAGTATGAATTCTCTTGTGGTTAGTAAAGGTTGTGGAGCGGCTAAAGGCTCTGCCACATTCTTCACATGTGTACGGTTTCTCTCCAGTATGAATTCTCTTGTGGTTAGTAAAGGTTGTAAAGCAGCTAAAGGCTCTGCCACATTCTTCACATGTGTAGGGTTTCTCTCCAGTGTGAATTCTCTTGTGGTAAGTGAGGTTTGAGGATAAGCTAAAAGCTTTGCCACATTCTTCACATGTGTAGGGTCTCTCTCCAGTATGAACTCTCTTGTGGTTAATGAGGTTTGAGGACTGGCTAAAGGCTTTGCCACATTCCTCACATGTGTAGCGTCTCTCTCCTGTATGAACTCTCTTGTGGTTAGCGAGGTTTGAGGACGGGTTAAAGGCTCTGCCACATTCTTCACATATGTAGTCTTTCTCTCCAGTATGAATTCCTTTATGTTTAGTGAGGGCTGAGGACCAGCTAAAAGCTTTGCCACATTCCTCACATTTGTAGGCATTCTCTCTAGTATGAATTATCTGATGTTTATTTAGGTGTGAAAGCATGCAAAATGACTGGCCATAGTTTTTAGATTTGAAATGTTTCCTTCCAGTATGTCTTGTCTTATGTCTATTGGAATTTGAAAATTTACCAAAGATTTTGACACATTTATGAGTCTGAAATATTTTGTTATGTGTAGTTGACAAACATTGGTTAACTTCATTATAACTTCTTTTGTGCATCTCACACTCACCCACACTTTCATTGCATTTTTTAAATTGTAAATTCTCATGTCCACATATCTTCATGGTATTTCTTTTTCGGTATCTTCTTGGTATTACTTTTTGGAGTGAATCTTTTATGCCTTTATATGGCTGAAGGTCTTGGGTAAAATATGTATACATAACTGAAAGACATAAAAATTGCAACTGACTCCACTTACTAGACTCAGATAAATATACTTTAAAAATCAAATACATAAAATTATACCAGGTACATTAGCAAAATGGCATATTAAAATACCACAGGCTGTATTTCTTTATAGATGTATAAATGTAACAAAAACAGTGATCAAAATATCTTTGTTGGAAATTTATAAATAAAGTGTGTGTACCAGGTAAGAACAATGCCAAGAGCCATGTAGAAAGAAAAGTCTGCTACATTTCCTAACACAGCCCTTTCTCAGCCCCAACAGAAGAACATAGTGTCTTTAGGAGTAAACTGTCAACTTCTGGCTTCTATCTCAAAAGACAAAAAAAAAAATACTGGCAACTATATCTTTGCTTTTGGCTTATGGGGGCCTTTCTATCTTCCAGGACAGAACATGCTGAATGAAATGGTGGTATATTTTGAAATGACAACTTTAAGTCTTTTGAGATCAAAAGTGAATGTTACAACAGCAGAAAGACTGCAGTACCATGGACATTAAACAGGTGTAGAAAGTAGTTACTGACCGGAAAGAAGAAACATGGAGAGGTCTTTTAACTAAAAAAGTAAATAGAGAATTGCACACAAGACACATACTGAGAACATGCTTGAGAGACTCCCAGAATGTCTAAGCCAAGACAATTTGTTTTAGGCTATGTCAGAAAAGAGTTGCATTACAAAGATTGTGAAAAGTAGTTTTATGTTAATGTCTAAATCTCAACCAAAGATTACAATGTATACAAAATATTAGAACAACATTGTTCAATAAAAACAAAATTGCAATGATAAAAATAAAGATGTACATATTACCTTTAAAAATTTAAGATAATCCGTATTATGTTCAATGAAAAAAATTAAAAAACCAGACACCTAAATAAAATCAGAAAAATAAAGATAACAAAAGGCTTGGGACAATAAAAATAAACAAATTGTGGAGGTAAAAGAACCAACAAAATGTAAAAAAAATTAAGAAGCTAAACAAACAAATATATTTAAATATAATGAGGACAAATTTTCTATGCCACTGAAGTCACTTTTTTAAACCAATTTAAAATATACTGTTGTAACAGTAAACTGAATTAGTTGATTTAGAAATGGACAAATGAGCTGGGCGTGATGGCTCACATCTGTAATCCCAGAACTTTGGGAAGCCGAGATGGCTTCAGATTACCTGAGGTCAGGAGTTTGAGATCAGTCTGGCCAACATGGCAAAACCCCATCTCTACTGAAAATACAAAATTAGCTGGGTATGTTGGCACATCCCTGTAATCCAAGCTACTCAGGAGGCTGAGGCAGGAGAATAGTTTGACTCCAGGAGGCAGAGGTTGCCATGAGCTGAGACTGCACCATTGCACTCCAGCCTGGCCAAGAAGAGCAAAACTCCATCTCAAAAAAAAAAAAGAGAAAAATAGACCAAATGATTAAACTAAATTTTAACAAAAAAGATATACAAATGGGAAGAAGCATTTGAAAAGTGCTTCTTAATACATAATTACAGAAATTACATAATTACATAATTACAGAAAAATGAAAAACAAAATCAAAATACAAAAGTACCATACATAGATTAGAATGGCCACTGTAGTTTCTTTAAAAAACACCAACTATGTTGATTATATAAAGAAACTGAAACATATGTAAGTTGTTGATGAGAAAAACAATGCAGCCATTAAAAGAAATATCATGAATGTTCTTCAAATAATTAGAAATGAAATTGCATAATACAGCAATTCAATTTATGAATCTATATCTAAAATATGCAACATATTAAAATGAAGACATGAGAGGTATCCTGTTTACATATCCCTTCATAGCAAGTCTGATAACACAACCTTTAATTAAACAAGTAAATAAATACATGGATAAAAATTTAAAAATAAAAAAATTTTGTAAAAACTTTAAAATATATTTCAAGGCTATGTTAATGAAAAAAGAATGGCATATGCAGAAAAATGGACAACCACCAATGTAACAGAAGCTACTATTCTCACACATTTTACACATGATGCAAAAAAAATTTTAAGAATGGTGTAACATAGTTTTTCAAAAATGTGCATATATTTGTGTGTCCCCAAAAGCAATGGCAAAGCAGTTTGTGCATTCTCTTATAAGCCATAAGGAAAACTGTGGCTCACATTCTGAACTTGAAGGAAGATTACTGAAGCAAAAGTAGAATCCTTAGAGAATTTAAAGCCACGAGACAGGTGTCCATATATGAGAGCAAAGGAAAATAATTACTTGGGCTTCTCAGAAACACTTTCCACTGAAGCACAGCTCCCAAAACACATTTTAAGGCCTGTCTTCCTCCTTGACTTTTGTGTCTCTCATCTGTGTCATCTACTTCTTTTACTCTCACTTACCTGGGTGTTTGGCTACCATCTCATTTCTCTTTATATTCCAGGGCTCTGTTTTGCTCCAGGTAGGTGATCAAGTCTGGCTTAGAGACAGCAATACTTGTTTTATTAAGAAAAAAAGGTAACATAAATCTTAGTAATTTTTTAAATTATCAACCTAGTATTATACTTAGTAAAGAGGATCTAATAGAAAATTCCAGAAAGTTAATATTGATTCATAACAGAACTTTCTAAATATGTAGGTCCTTAATTTCACTATTCAGTACTACTGAATCAAAAACTGATGGTGGCAATTGAATTCTAAGGTGTGGGCAATGACATTTTATGCCACAATAGTTTTGGAATTGCCACTATCCTAAAACAAAGGATGCATAAGTGCAGGAAAGGGAAAAGTTCAGGTCAAGATAAAACATCTTGAAGAATTTGTTCTACACCAATGAATCTCCAAGAGTTTCTTAAAATAGGAGATCTAAAATTCATTCATGCAAACATAAATTACCGAAAAACACCTTAGAAAAGAAAAGAAATACATTAGGAATTGTGTATGGAAGCTATCCTCACCCAGGGAGACCAGGTTTCTGTAGTTCTCTAACATCACATCTCTATATAAATTCTGCTGAGCACAATCCAGGTATTGCCACTCTTCCAAAGAGAATTCTATGGCTACATCTCTGAATGCCAACAGTTCCTGAAATAAAAAACACTCAGGAATGCAAAAACACTTACCAAGTGGCCATAGGCAGAAATTTTATTGATTGAAGTTAAAAAAGAGAGTAAAAACAAGTGCTTCTGACTTATAAGAGTGACTAAAATTATTCAGTAAGATAATTTTTATAAGTACATAAGTATTCTGTAACTCTGAGAAAAGAGGAGAGCATAAGATCCACAATACCACTGTAGATATAATACTTTTTTAGATGATAAATTATAAAATTAAGTACATCAACATGGACATGTCTTTTTTTTTTTGAGACCGAGTCTCATTCTGTCACCCAGGCTGGAGTGCAGTGGCATGATCTTGGCTCACTGCAACCTCCATCTTTCAGGTTCAAGCAATTATCCTGCCTCACCCTCCAGAGCAGCTTGGACTACAGGTGTGAGCCACCATGCCTAGCTAATTCTTGTAGTTTTAGTAAAAATGGGGTTTCTCCACGTTGGCCAAGCTGGTCTTGAACTCCTGTTTATTTTTCCCTGCCCTCTCCTATTAGACACCAGCAATTATTTTTTTACAGTAATGGGAGCATAAACTACACTGATCTCTTCCTTCCAAACTGAAACAGGACAGGCAGTGCAGCCTTCCTTTGATGCAAAGGTTGAACTAAACTCTCCTGACTGTATCTTAAACCCCTCCAGTTTATAAATCACTTGGTAATCTTGGCCCTGCTTTATACAATGTAATTCTGCAGGATCCAAAAAGGGCTAGGAATGGGCTTTTTCAATAAGTCCCCTGTCTTGCTGAAAATGTCACAATACAAATACTTCTGGTACAAATAAAGACAACAAATCTCCATCCTAAAATATATTTTTGTTGGCCTTTTAAGTTTCCAGAGACAACAGAAGGCAGCAATGTCTGAGTATGTCTGCACTTGGGAAAAAGTCCCCAGGATAAAGCTGATTGTGCTTTGCCAGGCACATTATTAGCATTAGTTAGAAAAAGCAGGCACAGGAGAGTCCCTGGCCAGGTGTAGTGGCTCACAACTGTAATCCCAGCTACTCAGGAGGCTGAGGTGGGTGAACTGCTTGAAGCCAGGAGGCAGAAGCTGAAGTGTGTTGAGATGGTGCCACTGCACTCCAGCCTGGACAACAGAGGGAGACTCCATCTCAAAAATAAAAAGAGTCCCTTACACCCACCACAACTGTCACAATACAAATACTTCTGGTACAAATAAAGACAACAACCAATCAACATCCTGAAATACATTTTTTGTTGGCTTTTTTAAGTTTACAGAGACAACAGAAGGCAGCAATGTCTGAGTAAGTCTGCACTTGGGAAACATGTGCACATGTACTAATAAAGTGTTTGCTGAGCAGGTACTATGTGCTCAGAAGCATGTCACGGAACACTGTGCTGGGAGTAACACACAATGTGATTTAATTTTCATAGCATCCTGGAAATTGGTACTAAGTGTTGAATCATTTTTAGCATTTAGATTAAGAGCACACAGCATTTCCATTTCTTTTGTTTCTCTATTACTAATTTTAAAAAGGAAATGTATAGAATAATACTTCAATATGAAATATATCCAAAATGATAAAATTACATAAAAATTGAATCATCAGCTTCTGAATGGCTATTTTGTAAATAAGGAAATTGAAGCAGAAATAAAAAATTTTTTTGAAACTAATTAGAGCCAAAATACAACATACCAGAATCTCTGGGCCCAGAATCTCTGGGCACTTTTAAGAATGAAATATGTAACACTAAACATCCACATCAAAAAGAAAGATCACAATGTAAAACTTAATGTTAACAATAAAAGAGTTCTGAAAGAGCAAACCAACTTCAAAGCTAGAAAAATACAAGAAATAACCAAAATCAGAGCTGAAATGAACAAGGCTGAGATATAAATATCTATAAAAATGGGTCAGGCACAGTGAGTGGCTCATGCCTGTAATCCCAGCACTTTGGGAGGCCGAGGCAGGTGGATCACAAGGTCAGGAGTTTAACAGCCTTGCCAACATGTTGAAACCCCATTTCTACTAAAAATACAAAACTTGGACAGGTGTGGTGGTAGGCACCTGCAATCCCAGCTACTCGGGAGGCTGAGGCAGGATAATTGCTTAAAATCGAAATGTGGGGGTTGCAGTGAGCTGAGATTGTGCAGCTCCACTCCAACCTGGGCAAAAGAGGGAAACTCTATCTCAAAAAAAAAAAGTTCCACAAACCCAAAAGTTGATTCTATAAAAACATTAGTAAGATAGATAAAACAGTAGACTAATGAAGAAAAAAGAAATAATTTAAATAAACACAAACTAAAAAATGAAAAAATAGATGTTTGTGAGGTTGTGGAGAAATGGAAATGCTTATAAGCTGCTGGTGAGAGTATAAATTTGCTTAACCATTGAGAAAAGCAGTGTGGCAACTTTTCAAAAACCTGAAAGCAGAATTATCATTTGACTCAGCAATCCCACAACTGGGAATATACCCAATGAATGTAAGTTATTCTGCCATAAAGACATATGTACGCATGTTTTACAGCACTTTTCTAATAGCAGAAACAAGAAATAAACCTGTATGTCTTCAATGGTAGACTGGATAAAGAAAATGTGGTATGTGTACACCATGAAATACGATGCCGCTACAAGAAAGAATAATGACATGTCATTTGCAGCAATGTGGATGGAGATGGGGGGATTATTTTTAGAATACTAGTGCAGGAACAGAAAATCAAATACTGTATGTTGTCACTTATAAGTGGGAGCAAAACAATGAGAACACGTGGACACCAATAAGAGAGCAGACACTGAGGCCCAGTTGAGGGTGGATGGTCGGAGGATGAAGAAAATGAGAAAAAAAAATCTGTTGGGTACCTGAGTGATAAAATAATCTGTACACAAAAAACGGATCTAACAAACCTGCACATGTACCCATGAATCTAAAATAAAAGGTAAAGAAAAAAAATTCGGCCAAGCATGGTGGCTCATACCTGTAATCCCAGCACTTTGGGAGGCTGAGGTGGGCAGATCACTTGAGGCCAGGGTTTGTGGACCAGCCTGGCCAACATGGTGAAAGCCCATGCCTCTCTACTAAAAATACAAAAATTAGCCAGGCATGGTGGCACTCGTGTCTGATTTCAGTGACTCAGGAGACTGAGGCAGAAGGATAACTTGAACTTGGGAGGTGGAGGTTGCAGTGAGCCAGATCATGCCACTGCACTCCAGCCTGGGTGACAGAGCAAGACTTGGTCTCGATAAAACAAAACAAAACAAACAAACAAACAAACAAACAAACAAAAACTTACCAGTCGGAAAGAGTTCAAGGTAAGTGGTAGGACTGCTTTGTGCTGCAGATAGTGGTCTGTGTGGGGCGGTACTCTGATTTATTCCTGTGTCCATGCAGGCAGATTAGCCTATGATCACGTGGTACAGAACCCTACACTGGTGGAGGAAACAGGTTGCTACTGCAGATTCATTGTTGGGACTCGGGATATGCCAGGAAACTGTAGGCACTTTGGTGGAATTTTGGCAAGAAATGCAAAAGCTAATGTGCTGTGGTGGAATTCTTGAGGGTGGTGCCTAGTCCTGGGAGGAGTGTAGACACATCAGTGTCTAGTGGGTGTGCTTGTGAATGCATGAGAATCATGTGGTGGCTGCTATGAAAGAAGGAAGTCTGTTTTCACAATTCCTTTTCCTTAAGTGTTTAGTCCCCTTTCCCCCTGAGAGGAGACCTAGAGTCACAGGACAATGTGCAGTGTGACAGCCTGTGTGCAGGAGAACTGAGCCTCCCCTTACCAAACACCCAGAGGCCCCTCCAGACCAGGCTCTGTAACATCTATTTTTCTGACACCCAATCTGTGAAGTTTGTTAAACACCAAGCATTTTTTTTTCCTGTTTCTTTTTTTTTCTTTTGAGACAGAGTCTCACTCTGTCACCCAAGCTGTAGTGCAGTGGCTCAATCTCAGTTCACTGCAACATCTACCTCCCAGGTTCAAGTGATTCTCCTGCCTCAGCCTCCCGAGTAGCTGAGATTACAGGCTCACACCACCACACTCAGCTAATTTTTGTATTTTTAGTAGAGACAGGGTTTCACCATGTTGGCCGGGACTGGAAAGAAGAAATTTTTTTTTAGCACCAACTTGTGTGAGATTTTTGTCCTGATACCACCCAGAGTCAGCATAGACCATATTCAGAGTTCAGTCTCACCATATTACACTTACTGCACATGCTTGTCACAAATCCCAGGGACCCATCTATGCTTCTGAGCTATTGTCTGTAAATTGGGGACTCCCATAATTTCCCTCAAGTTCAATAATTTGATAGAGATACTCATAGAATTCAGCAAAATTCTGTACTTATGTTAGCCAGTTTACTATAAAACATGCAACCCAGAAACAGCCAAATGAAAAACAAAAGTATAAGACCAAAAAAAAAAAAAAAAGTTTGGGAAAGATGGGGCATAAGTAATTCTGGTAAATAGCTGTGACTACTAAAATTCTCCAGCTAGGCACAGTGGATCTTGCCTGTAATTCCAGCACTTTGGGAGGCCAAGAAGGGTGGACCACCTGAGGTCAGAAGTTTGAGACTAAACTGGCCAACATGGCAATATCCTGTCTCTACTAAAAATACAAAAAATTAGGCAGGTGCAGAGGTGGGTGCCCATAATCCCAGCTACTTGGGGGGCCAGGGCAGGACAATTGCTTAAACCCAGGAGGTAGAGGTTGAAGTGAGCTGAGATTGCACCCCTGCACTCCAGCCTGGGCAACAGAGTGAGACTCTGTCTCTAAAATAAAATAAAATGAAATAATCCATCCTTTGTGTTCTTCAGCAACAGCATAGTAGAAAGACTTTTCCCATGATTATTTAGATGGTGTATTTTCTTATCACATAGACATAGACTCTGCAAATTTTCACTTTTTTCTTATTTTCTGATCTAGAATCTAATTTTGCCCCTTCTATATGCTGTTCTTATTCCACCTTCTTTCTAAACTTGTTTGCTATATGCTATAAAAGAAAGTCCTTGTCTGCCTAAATGATGATATCCTAGAAAATCTTATACTTGGTACTTTTTTTCTGTTGTTGGGATTCAGAACATCTTACCTATAATCTGACTTCATTTTATTTCACAAAGCCTAGAAACTGCCCCCAAACAGCAACAATTCCCACCCATTCTAACCCTAACTGCATCTGCCTATGGGTCCCCAGCTATCCTGGGCTCTATAGCTTATCTCAGTATAAAGGCTTCTTCCATGGCTGGGGTGAGCAGGCTGGGACATCTGCAGGGGAGGCTCCCTAGAAAGAACTGACAAGGCCTTCAATAACCTCCTATTGCAGGCTCAATATTAGCCTTAGCTTGGAGTCACAGGGCTAGGCTTTAATTTCCAAGTCAGAGATGGTCACTGAGTTTTTGAAAGTAAGTGTTAATCCAGAAAGATTACTGGAATGAAGTGTTTATACAAGGGAAAAAAATTTTAAGGTGCTTAAATAGCTCAATAAGAAAAGCAAAAGTATCTCTTTCAGACAATACACATATCATTTACTTATTTCCACTACAGGATATTTAGTAAACAATTAGTAATATGAACAAACTTCTTCTAGAAGGTGGCCAGTCCTATCTCATAAAGTTTAGCATAAAATTCAGAAATCAATATAACAGGGCCAAGGAGTGGTGGCTCACACCTGTAATCCCAGCAGTTTGGGAGGTGGAGGCAGGTGGATCACATGAGGCCAGGAGTTCGAGATGAGCCTGGCCAACATGGTAAAACCCCGTCTCTACTAAAATACAAAAAATGTTTGAGTGTGGTGGCAGGTGCCTGTAATCCCAGCTACTTCAGAACCTGAGTTGGGAGAAACGCTTGAATCCAGGAGACCAAGGTTGCAGTGAACCGAGAACATGCCATTCATTCCACTCCAGCCTGGGCAACAGAGCAAGTCTACACCTCAAAAAAAAAAAAAGCATTTCTTGGAATTACTATGTATGTTGAAGAAATAAATCAAGCCTGGTCAACCACAAAATGCCAATTAATCTGATTACATAACCAATAAATTTTTACCTGGAGCTTACACAAAAGGAAACTACATAACTGTACCAATTCAATTGTTGAATTTGGTTTGCTTCATTATGCAACTTACAACAGACTTTTCTTCAAGTCTCTCCCATGGACCACAACCCATAAACCATAGCTGGGTGCTCTATGATTCTTTAATCACACTTTAATCAAAGTCTTTAATATTTTTACAGTGACTCCGATCCATTTCTAAAAGGAAAAATAAGGAACTAGGGACCCCAGTTACCACAGCTTTTTCCACTCATGAATCCTGCACCTTGAGTCAGGATCCCCCCCCATGACTTTCCCATCCCTGCACAATCTGGGTGAGATGAGGTGCTGGGAGCACAGAGCTACCCATAGAGGGCTCCAGCCCAGGGTAAAGCCTCAGCAGAGGAAAAAGACAGAACTCCCAGGGTCCCGGCTGCTGGCTCAGGCAGCATCTTACAGCTCCAGGGGACTAAGAGCCGAGCTGGGCCAATAAGGATTTGGATCCTCAGACTTCAGAGCTGACTGCGAGTAAGTTCGGGTCCTGCTACAGCCACTTTCAGCCAGTTCCAACGAGCCACCACCCCTTTCTCACCATGACAGACTCAGCACTCACCATTTCTCGGCTTCCAAGGGGTCCCGGTCTTTTAGCCATAAATCTGGGAATACCTGCAGGACACAGGGCCACAGAGGCTTGGCCTGTAGGAACAGGATGCAGAGCAGTGAAGAGAAGAACTGGAACTCTGGATATGGAGAAACACAAAGGACCCGCAACATTATGGAAGCGTCCTGTTCTCTCCAGCTGCACACCTGATTGGACAGTTTCTAATTTACTGCCCCTGACTGGATAAGGTTTCAGGACGCAGCCTTCAGGTCCTGAGTGACAAAAAATTTGATCAGACACTGGCCTGAATGAAGCAAAATTAACAGCCTAGGCTGCAGGCTTTACAGGCAGAGGGTTTCTTCCCTGATCTGAACCAGGCCAACCACAGAGAATATTTGCCTTTAATCTTGTGTATAACATCATATATATATTTATAATACAGTTATTCATAAATTGAAAAAACATAATGACAACTATTTTAAAATTTTTGATTTTTTGACCTTTCTTGTTACAGATCCTTTGCAGTGATTTGGTTTGGCTCTGCGGCTCTTCCCAAATCTCATTTCATATTGTAATTCTGAGTCGAGTGTGGTGGCTCACACCTGTAATCCCAGCACTTTGGAAGGCCCAGGCGGGTGGATCACGAGGTCAGGAGTTCAGACCAGACTGGTGAATACAGTGAAACGCTGTCTCTAACTAAAACTACAAAAATTAGCCAGGTGTGGGGGCACACACCTGTAGTCCCAGCTTTTCAGGAGGCTGAGGCAGGAGAACTGCTTGAATCTGGTAGGTGGAGGTTCCAATGAGCTGAGAATGTGCCACTGCACTCCAGTCTGTTGGCAGAGAAACTCTGTCTAAAAATAAAAATGAAAGAAACAGGTGGAATTGATTGTAACAATTTAATCAGCTCAATATATCCAAAATATTGTTATTTTAGTATGTGATTAGTATGTAATGGTTAATAAAGCATATAAATTTTTGAAGCTAAATCTTTGAGTGTAACCTTGTATTTTAATTTTCTAGCACACTGCAGTTCAGACAAGCCACATTAGCACTCTGCAGCCACATCAGATGCGTTTGAACCAGAGCAACCGCATCTGGAATAGATACTGGGTAAAATGGGGCTTAGACTAACGGAGTGCATTTTGATGAGGTTAGGCATTCTAAGTCACAGGATAAATAGGAGATTGGCACAAGATATAGTTCACAAAGACTTTGCTGATGAAAGAGTTTGCAGTAAAGAAGCCACAAAAATCCACCAAAACCAAGATGGGAATGAAGGTGATCTCTAAATGTCCTCACAGATCGTCACATGCTAATTATGATGCATTAACATGCTAAAGACATTCCCACCAGTGCCATGACAGTTAACGAATGCCTTGGCAACATCAGAAAGTTACATGGTCTAAAAAGAGAAATACTCACTTCTGGAAGTTGCCCACACCTTTCTTGTAAAACTCATGAATAATCCACCCCTTGTTTAGCATATACTCAAGAAATAAATGTAAGCATTCTTTATTGAGCAGCTCACACTGCTCTTCTGCCTATGGGGTAGCTATTCTTTTATTTCTTTATTTTCCTAATAAATTTGCTTTTGCTTTGCACTGCAGACTTGTCCCAATTCATTCATTTGTTCTCTCTTTCCCTTCTGTCTCTTTCTTTCTTTCAACAGAGTCCTGCTCTGTCACCTAGGCTGGAATGCAATGGTGCCATCTCAGCTAACTGCAACCTCTGCCTCCTGGGTTCAATAGATTCTCCTGTCTCAGCCTCCAGAGTAGCTGGGATTACAGGTGCATACCACCATGCTTGCCTCATTTTTGTATTTTTAATAGAGATGGGGTGTCGCCATGTTGGCCAGGCTGGTTTTGAACCCCTGACCTCAAGTGTTCCACCCACCTCTGCCTCCCAAAGTACTGGGGTTACAGGCATGAATCACCACTCCTGGCCCTAAATTCTTTCTTATATGACATCCAAGAACCACTCTTTGGTTCTGGATTGGAACCATTTCTTGAAGCTTCTTTTCAGTGAATCACAAAGGGATGATACTAAGGAAACCCCCAACCCAAAAGAAATAGACTGAATCACCGATTGTCTATGTAAGTGGTAGAATACTTGGGTATAGGGGATAAGAAAAAAGGTTGCTTTTAATAAAAGGCAAAAACACTTGACAAAACTTGTTTGAGGTATAACTTAGGAAGGTTAGTTTTTCCTAAGATTTAGGGGGTTAGAGACTCCTCTCAGGTAGTCTCTCTCAGCTAAGATTACATTTGGCATTATGGAATGTTAACCACTATTGTCTTTGTATTTGTTTGTTTGCTTTGAGACACAGCCTTGCTCTTGTTGTCCAGGCCAGAGTGCAATGGCGAGATCTTTCTCATTGCAACTGTTGCTTCCCAGGTTAAAGGTATTCTCCTGCCTCAGCCTCCCAAGTAGCTGGGATTGCAGGTTCATGCCACCGTGCCCAGCTAATTTTTGTATTTTAAGTAGAAATAGAGTTTTACCAAGTTGGCCAGACTGGTTTTTTTTGAGATGGAGTTTCTCTCGTTACCCATGCTGGAGTGCAATGGCACGATCTTGGCTCACCACAACCTCTGCCTCCTGGGTTCACGCAATTCTCCTGCCTCAGCCTCCTGAGTAGCTGGGATTACAGGCATGCACCATCATGCCCAGACAATTTTTTGTATTTTGGTTTCACCATGTTGACCAGGATGGTCTTGATCTCTTGACCTTGTGATCCACTCGCCTTGGCCTCCCAAAGTGCTGGGATTACAGGCTTGAGCCACCACGCCCGGCCCAGACTGGTCCTGAACTCCTGATCCACCCACCTAGGTCTCCCAAAGTGTTGGGATTATAGGCATGAGCCACCATGCCCAGCCCTGCCTTTGGATTGATCTGCTTTCAACTTTTTGCTGATGGCTGTGGCTGACAGAATTAGGTCAGTACAGGATAATGGAACATGGGAAGCTTTTTCCTCCCAGGAGTAGAAAACTTGAGAGCTGACTGGAATTCCACAAGAAGGATTCTTTCACAACCAACAAGCAGCCACCTAAACTTCTGAATCAGTGCAATCCATGGGTCTTTCTCTGGCTTTCTTGAGTGCCTTATCTTTCCCGCTGTGCCACAGGCAATTCCTCTCTTTCTCTCCCTCTCTCTTTCCCTTTTCTTTATTTTCTGTTATCTGGACCACCATCTTACCCAGAGACTACATGTTGAAACTTCTGCTAAGAAGTCTCTGAAACAGGCTGAGCACAGTGGTGCATGCTTGTAATCCCAGTACTTTGTGAAGCTGAGGTGGGAAAATCACCTGACATCAGGAATTCAAAACCAGCCTGGCCAACATAGCAAAACCTCATCTCTACTAAAAATACAAATAAATATTAGCCAGTTTTGGGGGTGGACACCTGTAGTCCCAGCTACTCAGGAGACTGAGAAAGGGAGAATTGCTTGAACCCAGGAGACAGAGGTTGAAGTGAGCCGAGCCCATGCATCTGCACTCCAGCCTGGGAGACAGAGCAAGACTTTGTCTCAAAAAAAGAAAACCCACAAAGAAACAAAAAAGAAGTTTCTGAAATAAACAACAACAACAAAACAAATGGGTGAAGTTTCCCTCTCGTGTTATGTTCTTGGGAGTTTGACCTTCTAGCCATATGGCAGTATTTTTTCTCTTGGTTTCTACCATCCAGCATACAGAAGTTTTAAAGTTTATGTTATAGTCAACCCTAAAAATGATCTGGAGCAGTTAGAAACCTTTGCAAGCTCTAAATTGGCTGCTGTCAGCTTCTTCTGGGAGACTCCAGTGGAGACTGCTCAGTGTTGTAGCTCAGTAGCTGGGCTTCGCTGTCTCACAGGGGCAGCCTGGGTTCAGGGTTCAATTTCTGGCTTAGGAAATGAGTCCTTTCTGATTTGATATCTGCATGAACATTTGTTGATTCTCTTCCCCTCCATGAACCATCTTGGATATTCCTTTTCCTGACCTACCTTTGAAGATTCTATATTTTATAAAAACTGCTTGCATCTTTTTGAAAATATCCTGTACATTGGTGATTAGGTTTATAACCTTAGTTACAGCTTATTGGTTTCAGGAGGTGGAGGTTGCAGTGAGCCAGGTTTTGCCACTGCACTCCAGCCTGGGCAACAGAAGGAGACTGTCTCCAAAAAAAAAGCTTATTGGTTTCACCTGGGAGGTTATGTTAGGTAAAAAAATTAACTCTCATGTACATTCTTTGTTTGAAACTAACACAAATGAAAAGTCAAGTTCAAATTAGAAGCAATAGAAAGTGGCTGCATTTGTTAAAGCATGTAATATAATTTTAGGACAGGAAAAAGTACAATCACCAGCACTAGCCTGCTAATATTAAGATCCAGTCCTCCTATTCTGAGAAGAAAGTGAGAAAGCCTGGAGGACTTTTGGCTTATCCCTGTTCCTAGAACCTAAATCTGTGGCAACAGCCTGGTCCATCCAATTCCCTAGACTTCCGAGTCACTTTATCATAGTCCCCTAAACCTTCATGGACACAGAAATAAGCCAGAGCATAACCCCTTCTAGGCCACTATCTGTATACAAATTAGTCCTCCTGACTCTTCACTGTCCCCGACAAATAGGTCCTATGAAAAGAAATAATTCAAAATTTAAGTGATTTACTTTGGGCCTTAAAGGAATGTGAATCTGAAACCTGGATCATGCGTGTAATCCCAGCACTTCAGGAGAGGCTGAGGCAGAAGGATCACCTGAGGTCAGGAGTTCGAGATCAGCCTGGCCAACATGGTAGGACTCCCATTTCTACTAAAAATACAAAATGTAGCTGAACATACTGGCATATACTTGTAATCTCAGCTGCTTAGGAGGCTGAGGCAGGAGAATCACTTGAACCTGGGGGGCAGAAGTTTGTGGCCAAGATTGTGCCATTGTACTCCAGCCTGAATGACAGAGAAAGACTTTGTCTCAACAAAAATCAAACAAAATTAACCAGACATAGTGACACATGCCTGTAACTTATATTCTCAGCTACTCGGGAGGCTGAGACTGGAGGATCACTTGAACCCAGGAGGCAGAGGTTGCAGTGATCCAAGATCATGCCATTGCACTCCAGTCTGGGTGACAAGAGCAAAACTTCATCTCAAAAAAAAAGCTACAGAATATGGATAGATTTCTATCTCTTCTAAGGACAATTATTTGTTTGACTTTCTGCTGAGTCCTGAGGAAGCTGTCACAACCACACCAAAGCATACTTTCAAATTGGATAGAAATTACTTGTGATATCATATGAGTAAAGGAAGGCTACTTTTCTCCATTCTAGATGGAGTTCATATTGTTACCTAAGTAACCCTAATCTGATCACTTCTTTCTTCCTTTCTGGTGTTTGATATTGTTATCTCAAATCTCTAAAGTCCCTACCTTCTTGCCCATTAGCCACAACTCTCAGAAATTGATCTCCTGAGGGCATAGGAACACAGCCTCTGCATTCTAATTATAAAAGCAGGTGCTAACTGGGTGCGGTGGCCCATACCTGTAATTCCAGCACTTTGTGAGGCCAGGGCAAGTGGATCACAAGGTCAGGAGTTTGAGACCAGCCTGGCCAATATGGTGTAAACCTGTCTCTACTAAAAATACAAAAAAATTAGCCAGGCGTGGTGGGACATGTCTGTAGTCTCAGCTACTCAGGAGGCTGAGGCAGGAGAATCATTTGAACCCAGGAGGTAGAGGTTGCAATGAGCGAAGATTAAGCCACTGCACTCCAGCCTGGGTGACAGAGCTAGACTGTATTTAAAAAAATAAAAATAAAAGCAGGTGTTTAGCCAGTACTGGTTGGTGCTGTTTGCACAGACTCTCACAGCTCTTAAGCTGTCTGGGCTCAAGTCCCAGGTCTCTCACCCGCCCCCACCCGGCATGCTGCCTGAACTGGAGCCATTCACCTCTCTGTGCCTCTATTTCCTCACCTCTGAAATGGCAATGCTAAGAGCACTGTTTTAGGGGGTTATTCTGGGCATTAAATATGCTCATAGATGGGCCTGACACAAAGTAAGTGCTCAGTAAGTGTCAGCTACTATTATTATTATTATTAGACAAAGTTTCGCTTGTCACCCAGGCTGGAGTACAATAGCAGGATCTTGGCTCACTGCAACCTCTGCCTCCTGGGTTCAAGTGATTTTCCTGCCTCA
Organism: Callithrix jacchus; assembly: GCF_049354715.1. Classification (NCBI taxonomy): domain Eukaryota; kingdom Metazoa; phylum Chordata; class Mammalia; order Primates; family Cebidae; genus Callithrix; species Callithrix jacchus. Next base: position 36,855,582 of record NC_133508.1, on the reverse strand, counting down.
GCCTCCTGAGTAGCTGGGACCACAGATATGTGCTACAATGCCAGGCTATTTGTATATTATTAGTAGAGACTGGTCTCGAACTCCTGACCTCTGGTGATCTGTCCCCCTCAGCCTCCCAAAGTGCTGGGATTACAGGAGTGAGTCACCATGCCCTGCCTACTATTATTTTCTAATACCCTGCATTCACCTCTTCATCCTCCTTCCTCATAATTATCCACTTTGTCATTTCTATTTCTGTTCATTAAAGCTTCTCTCAGCATCTTTCTTGATAACCTGCTCCCCATCCTCTCCTATTGCTGCCACACAGCGTGGGCCATTTTCCTTACCAAGATCTCCCATCCCACACCATTCAAATGTCTGCCTATCTCTTTCTTGCTCCTTTTGGAAACCTTCAAATCCCATATAGCATCTTGGGCATTTTTGCACTTAGAATCCCATCTTCTGACAGCCATTCTATCATAATCTAACATTAGCAGTTCACCAGGCCTGAGGTTGGCTGCCTTGGGGCTGGTAGTGTGGGTTAGGAGAAAGAGTGCTGGGCTGGGGGCATAGACACCATCTCTGCATGGGCGTTGCTACCAGCTCCTCCAACCACAGTGCAGGTGACCCTTCCCCATTCTGCATCTTGTGGAGAGAAGGAACTTTAGGCTTCAGAGAATTCTAAAATCTTGTGGTATTGAATCCAGGACTTTCTGAGCCCTGAGCATGGGCTATGGTGTGTGCTGGGTGCTTTTCTCTGTTCATTCCACAAATTTCAATTGCCCAAATGTTGGCTGCACCCTGTCCTAGACAATGGAGCTGCAAAGGAGATCAGGACAGACTGACATTCTTCATGGAATAGACATAGTTAAATATGACAAAATTGTTTGGGGATAGGTCTCAATGCTCCAATGTTTGCAGATTTCGACCATGTATTTTGGGAAACTTTCACTGTCAACAGCTAAGAGGACTGCAGAGCCATCATGTAAGCTCAGGTCTGAGTGACTTTGAGAATGACTTACTCTCCAGGTGACCTCCCTGGACAAGGATGAGTCTGATGCCTTCTCACGGAGGATCACTCTTTGATGGCTGGGGGTGTGAAGGGGAGAGGTCAGAGGTGCCTGAATAAGAAGTGACTCTGCCATTACTTTCTGTGTAAGCTGAGGCCTGGGATGAGGATGGGACAATCAATGGGGAAGGAGTGACCACATCTGCTGTGAGGTGAAAGGGATGCAGAAATGTCTGCATTTTTGCTGTGCCTCCTATTCCTTCTCTGGGATTGGGACTATTTCCATCCTTCTGACCTCTTGCCACTCATACTTGGGGGACTGCCTCTTGGGTTAGACCTTCCACCCTGCAGTCTGTTGTTCACTGATCATTACCGTCATTGTAATACTCCATGATGTTGTTCAGGGTCTCCATGAAGGTGTCCTCTCCAGCCTTCTGAAGTTGGCTGTCCTGCTCTCAATGCTCCATTCCTTCTACCTGTCTCCAGGGTCCCAGGGGCTGTGACTTCCTGTCTTCACTGTTGTAGTCAAAGAAGGAAAGGTCATTGAGGAAGCCAAAGGCCTGAAACTCGGGAATTTCTTCAACAGGCTTGGACAGCCCAGTGTAGACAAAGGTCAGAGAGTAACGACCTGCAAAAGAAAAGACTCTGGTGGTTGAGTTCCATGCAAGGGTCCTACTGTGGGGCTGCAGAGAGCCAGGAGGGAAGACCTGCCCACTGGCCTCTTCCTCCCCAGCTCTTTGTCCTGCCATCAACCTCTCACCACTGGGAGCTTACTCAAGTGAATATGCTCTACTTTCATGCTATGGATGATATCTCAGAGATCATCTTGTGTCTTCAACTACATTGTTTTCTCTGCTTGGCACATAAGAAGACAGTATTGCTCATCTCCTCGAAGATACCTTGGGACCATGTGACTGAGTTTTGTCAAAAGAGAATGTGAGCAGAAGTGATGTCTTTCTCCTTTTCCAAGACCCTGCCAGCTGGTTTGCCCCCTCTTTTTCTCATCCCTTGAGATGACAACTTCGAAGGCTACAGAAAAATATAAAAACCCCCCAATATGCCATTAGCCTGGATCTCTGAGTCACCCTATGGAGGAAAGGAACCTCGCCCAATGTACATGGAATCTGACATGCGAAAGAAATGAACATGAGGGCTTGGTGCCTCATACCTGTAATCCCAGCACTTTGGGAGGCCAAGGCAGGAGGATCCCTTGAGATAAAGAGTTGGAGACCAGCCTGGCCAACATGGTAAAACCCCATTTCTACTAAAAATACAAAATTATTTGGGCATGGTTGTGCAGGCCTGTAATCCCAGTTACATAGGAAGCTGAGGCAGGAGAATCACTTGAACAGAGATGCAGAGGTTTCAGCAAGCCAAGGTCATGCCACTAAACTCTATCCTGGAGGATAGAGTGAAACTCCATCTCAACAACAACAAAACAACAACAACAACAACAAAACCAAATTTACATTTCTAGTTTAACCTGACAAATACATACAGTTAAAAAGGGTAGTAAGGAGAATTTACCAGAAAATGCAAGAAATGACCCAGACTGGATTAGTACAAGTGAAGACTAGGATGGAACTCAGAATTCCTAGGATTGTACCTTGCATTTTGATACAAGGTGGGAGCTGGGAGAGGGGGACATTTCCATAATAGTTTCATTATTATTTTGATACAATTTACACAGATGTTAATAATGTTGGAGGTCATATGGCAGATTCCTAGTTGAATTACTAAAATTATTCTTGCTCATGAGTTTCTAAATGTGATTAGCCTTTAAATCAGTAGACCTTACAATTGAATTCATGGACATAGAGAGTATAAGGATGGTTACCAAAGGCTGGGAAGGGTATTGGCAGGGATGGGGGGAAATTGGGAGGATGGTTAATGGGTACAGAAATATAGAAAGAATGATTAAGACCTACTACTTGATACCACAACAAGGTGACTATGGTCAATAGTAATTTAATTGGGGCCAGGTGCAGCCTGTAATCCCAGCACTCTGGGGTCTGAGGCAGGTGGATCACTTGAGGTCACAAGTTCAAAACAAGTCTGGCCAACATGGTGAAAATCCATCTCTACAAAAAATACATAAATTAGCTGGGTGTGGTGGCATACACCTGTAGTTCCAGCAACTCAGAAGACTGAGGCAGGAGAATCACTTGAACCCAGGAGGTGGAGGTTGTAATGAGCCAGGATTGCAACACTGTACTCCAGCTTGGGCAACTCTGTCTCAAAGAAAAGAAAAGAAAAAAGAAAAAGAATGAATAAGACCTACTCTTTGATAGCACAACAGAGTGACTATAGTCAGTAATAATTTCATTGAGGCCAGGTGCTATGGCTCATGCCCATAATTTCAGCACTCTAGGAGGCTAACGTGGGTGGATCACTTGAGGTCAGGAGTTCAAGACTAGTCTGGCCAACATGGTGAAACACCATCTCTACCAAAAACACATAAGTTAGCCAGGTATGGGAGTGCATAGCTGTGATCCCAGCTACTCCAAAGGCTGAGGCAAGAAAATTGCTAGAACCAGACAGGTGGAGGTTGCAATGAGCCAAGATCACACCACTGTACTCCAGCCTGGGTAACAGATCAAGACTCTATCTAAGAAAAGTAATAATAATAATTGTAATTTAATTGTATACTTCAAAATAACCCAAAGAGTATAACTGGATTGTCTGTTACACAAAGGATAAATACTTGAGGGGATGGATACCTCATTCTTGATGATGTGATTAGTTCACATTGCATGCCTGAATCAAAACATCTCATGTGCCCCATAAATATATACAAGCATGTATATATATAGATATCTATATATACACATATGCACCCACAATTTGTTTTAAACAAACAAATTAGTAGACCTTGAGTAAAGGAAATTATTCTCCACAGTGGTGGCCCTCATTGAATCAGTTGAAGCCCTTAAGAGAAAAAGCCTCAGGGTTTCCCTAAAGAAAAAGAATTCCTTCTACAGTCTTCCCTCAGACTCAAGACTACGACATCCAATCTTCTCTGGGCATCCAGGCTGCTGGCATGCTCTGAAGATTCAGGACTTGCTACTCCTCCTAATAGTGTGAGTCAATTCCTTAAAATAAACCTCCACTTTCTCTCTGTCTTTTGTACACACGTATATAAATCTTTCTCTATGTGTGTGTGTGTGCATGTGTATACAGTGTATGTAGGTATGTGTATGCACATATATACATGTATATGTGTACTACCTATTAGCTCGGTTTCTCTGAAGAACCCCAAATAATTCAGATTTTGGTGCAGAATGAGATTAATATTCCAAAGTGATTGTTATACAAGGAACATGTAACACCTTTTCTGACAATTGGTAAATGTCATGAATTTTAAACTCATACAGTGGAGAAGCCATAGCTTCAATGTACTCATCCTGAAGATTCTCATGCAACAATCAGCCTCCTTCCCCTGTCCTAGACTCTTGATACCCCCAAGCTCCCACTGTCTTCTCTTCAGGCGACTTACCTTCCAGACCCACTGCAGCTGTGTCTGAGTGTGGGGTGAGGGGCACAGGTTTCTTCTAGCACCATCCCTCCAGCTCACCTGCCTTCCCACTTTCCCCTTGGGGCTGCTCTCTCTTTCCCTCAGTGTCAGGCAGGTGTACCTAGCCATTGGAAGAAGGGAAGGAACAGGAGCAGAAGTAGCTCCAGGAATGTGATTCCCGCTCCGTCCTGGCTTGCTGACCCCAGTCAGGTCACGTGGTCTTTGGAGTCTTTGTTTTCACTGTGAACTCAGGGTTTTAGATTCAGATTCCTGAATAATTTATTTAGGGTGAGGGCAGAGACTCCCCAGATGCTCCTGGAAGTGTGTGAACTGAGTGAGTTAACAGTCTTGTGCAGCATTTCTTGCCATGTGCCAGGAAATCCCAGCTGCATCTGGCCCTTCTCCCAGCCACAAGTCCTGTTCTTCACCTCCTTCCAGTCCTGTATCACCCATCCCTTGCTTTCCCCACTCACCATCTTGGGTCTCCTGGGGGACCCAGAAATAGCAGGAACTAGAAGGAGTGGCAGAGGCAAGAGGACAGGCACCATTCTTACCATTGGGCCTGTTTGGAGGGTTCTGGGCAGGAGACACAGGTATTATCTTGGGTCCTGGGCCCTTTCCCAAGCAAGGTGGTTCTACAGGCCAATAGGAGTGCCAGGATGGGCTTCTCTCCTGACAAAAAAAAAAAAAGATACACAAGCCAGCCTGGGCAGAGGTTGTGATGAGTGCGTCTATACACAGAATATACAAATTCAGAGCTGAGACAGTTGAACTCTGGACTCAGGCTTTGTGTGTCCCTGGGGCAGAAGAATGCCAGTGGGTGGGAGGTGTGTGTGATGGGTGACAGATGCCTGGGATGAATCGCCCTTCCGGTCTATTACAACAATCTCTGGACCAGTAGGGGCATTTGTGTGTTGTCAGACTGCACTTCATCCTAGCCTTCTGGAAAAACCCTCAATATGTCCAAAACATGGACCTGGGTAGTCCCCAGCTGGGTTGGGACCCTCACTCTTCCACACCCGATCCTGCCAGATCTGTCTCGATATTCAAATTCACATCTCTCCCTCTTTTCTTTCTGTGCCTGCAGAATTTCAGTCTTCCAAGATGGAAGCAGAAATAGCCACACCCCCCTTTTGCAGCCTCCGTTGCAATACAATGAGCAATTGCACATGGGGTTTATCCTCAACAAGCCAAAGCTACTGCCCTGGACATCGGGTCAAGTGTCAGGGAAAAAAGAGGCGGGCACTGGGGATAATGCTTTCTGGTGGTCTTGGCAGTGGTTGCAACTGCCAGCTCCTGGGGGCAGCAGGGCTGCAGAAGCTGTGGGGGCAACTGAATTCCAGTCCCTGGTGGTGTCTTCAGTCCATACTGGGCCTATGGTGTCCCCTGTTGGCAGCTGTCCTGTGTTTTCAGGGCTGGATCCCAGTGTGATTTTGACTGGTCTGCTTCTGCATATTCTGAGTCGGGGTTCCCAACCTCACTAGTGACACAAGGGCTGGAGGCAGATTGGGGTCTCAGCCCCAGAAGCCATTCTTTCTGCCTGACATGAGACAGATGAACCTCAGAAATCACCCTTATCTGTAATCCCAGTTCTTTGGGAGGCCAAGGCAGGAGGATGGCTTAAGGCCAGGAGTTTAAGACCAGCCTGGGTGACAAAAGAAGACCTGGTCTCTACAAAAAAAACTTAAAAATTAACCAGGCTTTGTAATGCACACCTGTAGTCCCAAGAAGCTGGGACAGGAGGATGGCTTGAGCCCAGGAGGTCAGGGCTGTGATGAGTTGCATTACAACACTGTGCTCCAGCCTAGGCAACAGATCGAGACCCTATCTCTAAACAAGAAAGAAAGAAATTACCCTCAATGGCATCAGCAAGGCTGGGGGAGCAGTGTGCAAAGACAGACAGTGGTGGATTTGGAGACAGATGACAGGAATGCCTACCCTGAGCTGACTTGCACCCCAAAATTGCCTCTCCTCAAAAACTTTTCTACGTCTAAACTGTAGAGGCTATCAAACCGTAAACTTCTTTCCTAGCACAACAGAGAATGGTATTTTTAACTGTTGAATGCTTTAAAAATGATCATTGATTTTCTCATTGGTTCTCCTCCCAAGCACTGGATTCATCTGAAACTCTTGGTTTCTTCTGAGGCCGTGGTTCCTGGACACTCTGACCTGGGCAATCACAAGCATAGCCTGGACCCCTGTCCCTTGGAGTTGTTCAGGCATTCCCTGCTGATGTACACAGGTGTGCTCATGGTCCCTCTAGCTGTGAGGTGCCAGAACTCTGGGAATGATTTTCCTCAACTGAGTCATCAACTGCCACGCACAGGTTTCAGCCCCAAAAGACATAGTAGAGCTCTTACCTTGACCTTCTCATGAAGCATCACTTGCCTATGGCCCTGCATTTTCTTCCTATGAGATAAGAACTTCCTGTACATCCAAAGCGCAGCCATTCATTTATATTACTCCAAAATCCATCTTTCAAGCCAGAATCCTGAAGAAAATCATTTTCAGTCTTCAAAATTCTGAGCCAACCATCTCATCTTTCTTGAAAGCCCAATTTTGAAGGCTGTATCTTTCTTCTTTCCTTTCCTTTTTTTTGAGAGGGAGTCTCACTCTGTCACCCAAGCTGGAGTGAAGTGGTGTGATGTCAGCTTACTGCAAACTCCACCTCCTGGGTTTAAGTAATTCTCCTGCCTCAGCCTCCCAAGGAGCTGAGATTACAGGCGCCCACCACCACACCCAACTAATGTTTTGTATTTTAGTAGAGACGAGGTTTTACCATGTTGGTCAGGCTGGTCTCAAACTCCTGACCTGAAATGATCCACCGGCCTTGGCCTCCCAAAGGGCTAGGATTATAGGCGTGAGCCACCATGCCTGGTCTTACTTTTCTCTTTTTTTTTTCTGATGTTTTGGCTTCCATTTAAAAATTAAACTCAAAAAATGACTCCTTTAATCTATGTGAAATTCACATTCCCTACTTCTGGGGTAAAAAGCTCTATCTAAATATAAAGGGCCCCAGGGGATAAAACAAACGGTCAAGAGAAAAAATATAGATTTGATATTTTGAAATATGATGACAACTTGGACAAATAAAAGACAAAATATAAACCTTCCAGATCAATGTGGAAATCAAAATCCATATGAGCCAGGAAAGGCTAACAAAACTTGCATATGAGACCTGGCTTCATCTGTGACAGGGGAGAGGAATGAAGGTGAGCAAGGTAGAGGAAACCCAGTCCAGGCCAGGAGAAAACTTCCTGCAAGGAGTCAGATTTCAGAGGCAATCGGAAGGCCTAATGCAATTTGTCAAGAAGAAGTCAAAAAACTGTTCCTAAGCAGCTGAGTGTGGGACAGCTCAGAGGGGGCAGTCACAAAGGCCTAACAAGGGGGGTGACCTTGGAGTGAAGCTGTGCCAAGGCATCAGCTGGGCACGCCAGGGATGAGAAAGGGGTCCAGGGAACCATGGGTGGGTCCTTCCATCATCACTTTCTGTTTTCCCAACAGAGGACCACCCACAGGTTCTCTTACAGCCAAGACCAACTTCAACTGCAACTGGAGGAAACTCCAACCAAGAGTCTAATTGCCACAGATTAACTCCTTCTTTAATAATTTCCCAGTCACTTTTACTTTATTATGATGGAATCTCACTCTGTTGCCTAGGCTGGAGTGCAGTGTGAGATCTTGGCTCACTAAAACCTCTACCTTCCAGGTTCAAGTGATTCTCCTGCCTCAGCTTCCTGAGCAGCAGGGATTCCAGGCAAATGCCACCATGACCAGCTACTTTTTAATTTTTTTGGTAGACATGGGGTTTTACCACGTTTCCCAGGCTGGTCTGGAACTCATGACCTCAAGTGTTCCAACCATTTTGGCCTCCCGAAGTGCTGGGATTACAGGCTTGAGTCACCATGCCTGGCCCCCAGTCACTTTAGAATAGTATGTTGCTTTGTCTTCGGAGGTTCTCTCTGCAAATAGACCATCACCATGAGAGTGCCTGGAAAGGCCTGGTTTCCAAATAACTGGCTTCCTCTGTGTATGACTAGTCTCACTGTAGGCATTAAAAATTATCTATAGAAAAACTGCAAATGAGCAGATGGCACAGCAAGATGGAGAATAGCTGACCTAGAGGAATGGGACAGTCAGAGAACACAGGCTGTGAGGGAAAGGACACACTCATGACCATGTTTCACTCACTGCATGGCACTGCATTCCTGGAGAGCTCAGGAGGGTCTCCGGATGCCAGTGAGACCTCAGCCTCAGACAGTTTCCAGGTTCTTGACACCATCTGGACAAAGAATTCAGGGAAGAATCAGAATGAAGCAAAGGGCAAAGTGAAAGTCCACACAGGTATACTGGTGAGAATAGTCACACATAGCAGAGTTTTAGTTTCTAATTTTACAGATGTTTCTCTAATTATGGAATGAAATAATCACTAGGTATTCTGGCCAGGAAAGGTGCCTCACAAGTGTAATCCTGGCACTTTGGGAGGCTGAGATGGGCAGATTATGAAGTCAGGAGTTTGAGACCAGTCTGGCCAACATGGCGAAACCCCATCTCTACTAAAAATACAAAAATTAGCCAGACATGATGACGGGCACCTGTGATCCCAGCTACTCTGGAGGCTCAGGCAGTAGAATCACTTGCACCCGGGAGACAGAGGTTGCAGTGAGCCAAGATGGTGCCATTGCACTCCATCCTGAATGACAGAGCAAGACTCCCTCAAAAAAAAAAAAATGACAGAGTCCCAATCTGTCACCCCTGCTGCAATGCAGTGGTGCCATCACAGCTGGGTTCCAGTGATTCTCCTGCCTCAGCCTCCTCCGTAACTGCAACTACAGGCACATGTCACTATGACTGGCTAACTTTTTGTGGGGGTGGGGTCTTGCTGTGATACCCAGGCTTGTCTAGAATTCCTGGCCTCAAGAGATTCTCCCACCTTTGATTACAGATGTGAGCCACTGAGCCTGACCCAAACTCTCTTTTTAAATTAAGTTAACCCATTTTGTAACCTTTTCTCAGTCAACACCTTCATGAGCACTTCATTCCAATCTACCACAACAGATACTTCAGCCAACTGCTTAAGTTATCACTACACACCAGGCCTGCCAGAATTCCCCAAGACCCCTGTGTTTTCATTGCATTCAGCCCCAGTCTGGCCCCATAACCAACGTCAGCTTCCCAGCCCTTCATTTCCCTGAGCAACTATTACCTGGAAACAATCCTTGTGCCAATCTCTGTATCCACAAGGAGCATTCGTTATTAGAAACGTAATGCAATTCTGATCTTAAGCAGAAAATAAACGTATTTATTGGTTAGCTCTCAGAATCCACAGAAAGGATGGAGAACCCAGGCTCAGAATTCCACAAAAGTGGAAGAGTCAAAATCAAACCAGCAACCGGACCAGTAAACACACAGGAGCTACCAACAGGGGGCAGCAGAGGCCATAGCACAGATCAGCAACAGCCCCAGAGACTCGAACTCAGAAGCCCCCACAGCTACTGCAGCCCCACTGCCCCCAGGAGCTGGCAGTTGCAGCCCCTGCCAAGATAACCAGAAAGCATTGTCCACTGTGCCTGCCTCTTTGTTACCCAGACACTTGACCCAATGTCCAAGGCAGTAGCTTTGGCTTGCTGAGCATAAACCCCGTGTACACCTCATTCTATTGCAAGGGAGGCTGCAAAAGGATCATGCAGCTATTTCTGCTTCCATAATGGAAGGCTGGGATTTCACAGGCACAGAAAGGAAGGAAGGAGAGATGTGAGTGTGAATGTCTTCTAGACAGCTCTGGCAGGATTGGGTCTGGGAGAGTGAGGGCCCCACCCCAGCTGGGGTCTACCAAGGTCCACAACCTGGACATGTTGAAGGTTTTTCCAGAAGGCAGGGATGAAGTGTGGTCTGGCAACACCCAAGTCCCCATGCTGACCCCAGAGGCTGTCATAATAGACTGGAAAGGCAACACATCTGAGGCATCTGTCACCCATCACACATACCTCCTACCCACTGGCATCCTTCTGTCCCAGGCACATGCAAAGCCTCAGTCCAGAGATCAACTGTCTCAGATCTGAATTTGTATATCCTGTCTGTGGACTCACTGATCACAACCTCTGCCCAGCTTGGCTTGTGCATACATCTTTCTCACTGTCAGGGGAGGAGCCTGTCCTGGCACTCTCATTGGCCTATAAATTCACCTCCCCTGGGCAGGGCCCCAGGATCCAGGATAATACCTGTGCCTCCTGCCCAGAATGGTGCCTGTTCTGCTGTCTCTGTCACTCTTTCTGGGTCCTGCTGTCTCCCAGGAGACCCAAGATGGTGAGTGGGGAAAGCAAGGGATGGGTGATGCAGAGGACTGGAAGGAGGTGAGGAACAGGACATGTGGGTGGGAGAAGGGCCAGATGCAGCTGGGATTTCCTGGCACATGGCAAGAAATGGTGGCCAAGGCTGTTAACTCACTCAGCTCACACACTTCCAGGAGCATTCGGGGAGTCTTTGTCCTCACCTTAAATAAAATCTTCAGGAATCTGAATCTAAAACCCTTAGTTCACAGTGAAAACAAAGACTCCAAAGACCAAGTGACCTGACTGGCATCAGCCAGCCAGAACAGAGCAGGAATCACATTCCCGGAGCTACTTCTGCTCCTGTTCCTTCCCTTCTTCCAATGGCTGGGTACACCTGCCTGACACTGAGGGAAAGAGAGAGCAGCCCCAAGGGGAAAGTGGGAAGGCAGGTGAGCTGGAGGGATGGTGCTAGAAGAAACCTGTGCCCTCACCCCACACTCAAGACACAGCTGCAGCGGGTCTGGAAGATGAGTGGCTCAAAGAGAACACAATGGGAGCCTGGGGACAGCAAGAGTCACTCCTAGGACAGAGGAAGGAGCCTGTTTGTTGCATTAGAATGTTCATGCCTAGGAGCCATCACCACCTTATTCACAGCAATCTGTGTCATAACACAAAATGATATCAAAAAAATCATGGCCTTTTCAACCTCAAGCCAACTAGACCATATAATAGTTACAATTGGCATTAACCAACCACATCTAGCATTCCTTCACATCTGCACCCATGCCTTTTTAAAGCTACATTATTTATATCTGCAAGATCCATTATTCATAGCCTCAACAATGAAGAACATATTCAAAAAACAGGAGGTCTCTTCAAAATCTTACCTTTTACTTCCTCCTCCCTCATTATTGGCAGTCTCCCAGTTACATGTGTGCCTTTCCTCACAGGCTTCTAACTCTAAAGACCTCATTACCAAAACCGCTAACATGTCACATACCAACGCCTCAGCCCTTTTTATTACTCTCATAGCCACTTCCCTAACAGCTATATATAGCATCTGCATTATCTTCTTTGCTCTAGCAGATTAGCCCCACTTTATAACCCTTCTTACCATTAACGCAAGTGACCTATCCCTAATAAACCCACTTAATCACCTAGCAATCAGCAGTATTTTCATTGGATTCATTTCTGATTCTCTCCCACTTCACCTCCTCAAATAACCATACCACTCTACCTCAAACTCACAGCCCTAAGTGTAACCACCTTAAGAATACTTCTAGCAATAGAACTTAACCTCATGACTAATAACCTTAAACTAAGTACCCCAGTCAAAATATTTAATTTCTCTAATATACTAGGCTTTTATTCAACCACAATTCATGGCTCAAACCCCTATTCAAGCCTAGGCACAAGCCAAAATCTAGCTTCATTTTTACTAGACCTACTCTGATTAGAAAAATCTATACTAAAAATAACCTCACAAACCCAAATTTCAATTTCCACCACTACATCAACTCAAAAAGGCTTAATTAAACTCTATTTTCTTTCTTTCTTCATTCCATCCACCCTCACCCTACTACTACTTGTTTAATCCCCACCCTGAGTAAGTTCAATTGTAATGTGCATACTTATCATGACCAACAAGTAACCAACACAACCCAAACCCCATAATTACACAAAGCAGCTGCACCAATAGGACATTCATGGATTAACCCCAGCCCATCACCTTCATAAATCATTCAACTCACCACAGTATTATAATTCACAGTAACTAACACCTCATCACGTTCACCTACCAAACTATCATTGTCTCTATTATTAATCCTAACAGTAGAGATCCCCAAATATCAGCACTTGATCTCCATGTTTCAGGATATTCGTCAACAGCTATCACCGCAGTATAGCCAAAAACAACCATCATACCACCCAAATAAATTGAAAAGACTATCAGCCCTACAAAAGCCTCACCAAAATTCAACATAACACAACCCACAGCACCACTAACAATTAACCCTAAACCCCCATAAATAGGTGAGGGTTTAGAAGAAAACCCTACAAACCCTATTACTAAAATGATACCTAATGGAAATAAAGCATATGTCGTTATTCCTATATGGACTGTAATCATGACTAATGATGTGAAAAATCATCATCGCATTTCAACTGTAAGAATTCTAATGACCAACTCCCGCCAAACACATCCGTTAACATTCTACTTCAGTAGAATGAAGAAACAATCCAGAATATGGAAGTATTTGCAAACTATGCATCACGCAAGGGGTTAACACACAAAACAATAACGAACTCAAACTACTGAAAAGCAAAAATAATCTGATTTAAAAATCAGAAAAAGATTTACCCAAACCCTTTGTCCCCCAGCATTATTTCCCCATCTTCTTTTCCCAACCGCCTTTGTATCCTCTCCCTCTCGCCACCCTTTATCTTCCTCCGTCTACCCCAAAACTTTTCCCCCACTTTTTCCCCCAGTCGTTTCACAAAGCCTTCTCTACTCTCACGACCATTTTCCCCACCCATCTACTCAAAATCTTTTCTCCACCGTTTTCCCCACTATTCTTTCCTCCTTTCCTTACTACCATCTTTCCGCCTCCTACTTTCATCACCCTCTTTTGCTTCACCATCCCAAGACATTTCCCCCCATCTTTTCCCAAAGGCTTCTCCCCACTCCTGCTGCTCAGCACCCTCTTTCCCCCTTCATCTACCCCAAAACTGTTTTCCCCATTGTCTTTCTTCCCCTCCCTCCTTGCCACCCTCTTTCCTTTCTCCATCTACCCCAAATATTTCCCCTCCATCTTTTCGCAAAACCTTCCCCGCTTCCTGCTCACCATCTTCTTTCCCCTATTCTGCTTGCCACCATTTTTGCCCTCTATCTACCTCAAACTATTTTCCCCATCACCTTTTTCCCAACCTTCTTTCTCCACTCCCTCTGGCCATCCCTGCTTTTCTCTTCCCACTTGCCACCCTCTTCCTCCTCCATCTACCCAAACATTTTATCCACTATCTTTTCTTTATGCACTCTTTCCTGCCCATAGTCTTTTTGCAAAACTTTTTCTCCTTCCCACTCGCCATCCTCTTTATCCTTCTGCTCGCCACCTTCTTTTCCCCCTCCACCTACCTAAAAACTTTTCTCCCCTTCTTTTCTCAAAACCTTCTTTCCCTCCTGCTTGCCCACTCTCTCTTCCCCCTCCCTCTTTTCTTCTCCCACTTGCCACCCTCTTCCCTTCGGCATCTGCTCAAAATCTTTTTACCCACCATCTTCCTTCCCTGTCTTTTTTTTCTCCCAACTGTGTTTTTTTCAGACCTCTCCTTCCTGCTCGCCTCCGTTCTCCCCAACCACCTCTCTTTCCCACTCCCACGTGCCACTCTTTTCCCCCTTCCATTTACCCCAAAACGTTTCCCCACCTTCTTTCCAAAGAAGCTTCTCTCCCTTCGGCTCACCACCTTGCTTCCCCCCCACCCCCATCTACCTCAAAATAGTTTTCCTGCCATCTTTTCCTCGCCGTCTTTTTGCCACGCCTTATCCTGTTCACCATCCTCTTTTTCCTTTTGGCAGTAATCACACTCTGTAGCCCTCAATCTAACCCAAAACGATTTTCCCCCTCCTACCTCTCCAGCCTACGACTCCATGGTTACCACCAACAGCAGCAACTGGCGAGCCGCAGGCTCCAGCCTCCAGCATAAGGTAGCTGGATAACATGTCTCCTGAAGTCTGGAACAGACTGACGGAAGTTCCTTCAGCACTATTTATATACTGAGGTTATGCACAGAGGTTCCTGGACTGCATGTTCTGATTGGATGAGAGCAAGTCTTAGGACAACCAATCGGAGCATGAAAATAAAGTCCAATCAGAGTAGGCCTAGAGGTTTTCTCTCATCCAATCAGAACATGTAGTCCATGATCCATATGCACAACCTCAATATATAAAGCATGCTGAGGAAGCCTCATGTCATTCCAGGCTCTCGTGTCTTCTTGTGGAGCTACTGTGTTCCCGGCTTAGAGCACCAGAAGCGGCAGTGGAGCCACCTGCTGCACGCTGGAGGCTGCAGCCTGCGGTAATGCGGCTGGTCTCGCTGCAGTGGGTGGTGGCGACAGAGACTGCAGCGCAGCTTGAGCGGTAGGAGGGCAGGTTGGAGCGGTAGGAGGGTGGGACAGAGAGTAGAATGGCAGGCGGAGTGGGAGGATGAGTGATAGGAGGGGCAGTAGGAGGGTCGCTGGAGTGGTAGGAAGGCAGCCGGCAGCGGGAACTGCTCCTGACTGCTTAGAGAATAAAGAGAAAGGGGGGCCACGGGCCACATACTGCAGGCTGGAGCTTGCCTCACGGCGGCTTGCCTGGCTGCAGTTGGCTAGGGAGACTGCAGTTCTCCTAGAGTAGTAGAAGGGTTGCTGGGTAGGTGTGCTCCCGGCGGGAATGGATTTGGTACACTATCGGGGCTGCATTGCCCAGGGTTGCGATGCCTGCTGTGGGGGGCAGCTATCTGGTGTTGCATGGCTGGTGAGCCCCGTCTGGGCCTACACTGCCCAAGGTGGGGGGTGGGGTTGGAGGTAGGCTGTGTGCATGCGCTGCTGGCGGCACCGGGAGGGGGTTGGGGGTGTTAGGGGCGCTATCAGCTGCTACACTGCCTGAGGCAGGTGGCGGGTTGAGTGAGTTACCCTGGACTACAGTGCCGGCAGTGGGGGGGCGGTTTTAGGTGCATTGTCATGTGCTGCACTGCCTGTGTGGTGGAGGGGAGGAAGGTGGGATGGAGGGGTTGGTTGGGTGCACTGTTCCCGGGTTTCACTGTACTGCAGGACTTAGTGGCAGCAGTGGAGGTGCAGCCAGGGCAAGGAGGAGGTCTCCCCCTTCTGCAATCTCTGGAGGGTGTCCTTCTGCTGGTACCTGAGGAGGTTGAGGGACGTTGAGGTGCTATCTGGGGCCCAGGGCGAGGGGGAGGCAGGGAGGTGTGGGAGGCAGGGTGAGTTTGGGACTCTATAGCGTGCGGCAATGCCTGTGGCAGGGACAGGTTGTAGACACTATTGGGTGCTACACTGTTGGGGGAGGGGGTGGTTTGGGGGCAGTACGGGCATTACACTGCCTGTGGCAGGCTCTGGGTGAGTTGGGTGTGCAATCTGGGGGCTACACTGTTGGCGGCGAGGGCCAGGTTAGGGGTGCTATTGGGGCTGCACTGCTGCCACAGGTGGCAGATTGCAGAGATGGCAGTGACAGTGATGGCCTCCAAGGAACTGCCCTTTCTTTTCTTACGGGACTCAAGGCTCTAGGGGGAGAACTCCTCCTGCTCTTGTTGAAGCACAGCAGACATACAGAGTTTTTTGCAGCAATCCTCTGAGCATGGCAGGGCCTCTACACCCACCATAGTTTCCTGGCTGTCACTCTATTGCTCCATGTTGTGATGACTATCTGGAACCCCTGGGCATGTGGTGGGCACCATGGGGGACAGGACCCTGTGGGTGGAGGTGTTAGTATCAGGAACCAGTACTTGGGTGGGAGGGCTGGTTGGGTCTGAGTTTCTGCTGCTCCTGCTCCTCAAGGAGCACCAGGTACTGTGGTGTCTTAAGTCCCCATCCCGGGCCAGGAGACCAGCTTGGGCCAGGAGGAGAGGCTGGACTTTGCAGGGTAATGTGAGTGCCTTCACTGAAACTGGCCCCTGCCGTGCAGTGGCCAGCATGACAAGGTTAGGCTCTAACACTACTTTTCTGCATCCTGTTCTAGGTTTCTCTGGCTTTGCCCACCCAGCAGCTCCAGGTGAAGGAGTCATCTGTGGTGAGCTGGAGGTTGGAGCCTGCAGATGGCATGGCTCTGTGGCTCACCTCCTGTGGTTGTGTTGACGATGGCAATGGAGACTGCAGCTTGACCGGAGCTGTAGAAGGGTGCCTGTGGAGGACAGGTGGTAGGAGCCTTGTAGGGTGGGTTGGTGCATGGAGGGTGACAACAGCGCTGGTTGTGTTGTGGTGGGCACTAATGGTGGCAGCAGCAGCAAGTTGGGAGCTGGGAAGGGGGAGTAGGAGTGCTTTGGACCCAGCCTGGTCTGGGGTGTTTAGGAAGCTGTAGGTTCTGCATTGCAGGCCTCGGTGGCAGCAGTGGAGGCACAGCCATGGCAAGGAGGAGTTCTCCCCCTTCTGCAGTCTCTGGAGGGTGTCCTCTTCCTACTGGCACCTGAGCCAGGTGTGAATGGCAGTATTGTCTCATTCTTAACAAAATTTAGGGGGTGACTATTTGTGTATTTTGTTTTTTGTTGTGATAATAACTTATCCCTGAAGGGAGAAAAGGCTTCTTGGGCTGGGTTTTGGTGTGGTGGGACCCCCTTCCCATGTAAGACAAAAGGGTGCTTTCCTAGGAAGAGGTGTGTTGGAGGGAGTTCACCAAAGGGAAGAAAGGGAACTTCCTAGGAGGGTGGCTGCTGCGGCAGATCCCTTTTTCTGGATAGCCTCTGGGCCACCTAGTTTCCCCTGTAAGAGAGGGGAGGCTTAGTCCTGTGTCATCAAAGAGGCATCCTGGCTGGCTGGGGCAGTTGATTTGGCCTTCCCAATTGCTTTTTCAGCCCACCTGCCCATGGTGTCACCTCAGGGAAGTGGATCCTCAGGCCACAGGGCCAGGGCTTGATGTCCATTTGGAGTCAAGTGGACATGTCCAGCTCTGGTCTGTGGAGCCTGATATGCACTAGGGGGTAAGGCATTTACTTGATGCCTGGTGTCCATATGCAGCATGCTGTCCCATGAGGATTGATATCCTGGGGCCTGAGTGTTTACCTGGAGTCTTGATATCCATCCTGTGCCTGCTGTCTACATAGGGCTTCATGTTCTCCTTGCACCTGGATGTCCACCTAAGTCCTTGGTATTCTCTGTGGGACAGCTGTCCACCTGCAACTTTGTGTCCAACTCTGGCTTGGATGTGAGCCTGTTGCTTGATGCACATCTTAAGGCTGTGTGTACCTTGGACCTTGTGTCCATCTGGGGACTAGCATCCACTTGGAGCCTGATGTGTACATGTCTCCATCTATTGGGGCCTGATGTCCCTCTGGAACCAGATGTTCCCCTGGGGTCAGGGTGTCTATCTGGGGCCTAATGTTCATCAGGGGCCTTGTGTTCACCAGGGGCCTAGGCATCTACCTGGGGCCTGTTGTCCACCTGGGGCCTCCTGTTCACCTTGGCCCTGATGTTTACCTGGAGCCCAGACATCCACTTGGAGCTTGAAGTTCAAGTGGGGCCTGGTGTTCCACTGGTGCCTATGTGTCAACCTGGGGCCTGACATACACCAAGATGCCTGATGTCTATCTATCTGGGGCCTGGTTTCCACCTGTGGCCTGGTATGTACCTGGAGCCTTGGGTCCCCCTGGGGCCCAGTATTTACCTAAGGCATGGGTGGTCACCTGGAGCCTGATGTCCATGCAGGGACTAGAGTCTCTTGGGGACCTAGTGTTCCCTGGGGGTATGGTGTCAACCTGGTGTCTGATGTCCAGTGTCCACTTGGGGCCTGATGTTTTCCTGGGCCCTTTGTGTTCCCTGGAGCTTTACATCCACCTGGAGGGGGTGTGTCCCCATGCACCCACCCTCTTCTTAAAGACAGTTGGTAGGGAGTTGCTCTGGCCCCACCCCTTGTCATCCAGGAACTGGCCGTCCTGCACACATAGTGGGTAGTGGGGAAGGCTCCATCTTGGCTTAGGCGGAGGCTGGGTAAGTCATCTGGGTAAGTTGCCCCTACTGCTCTATCTAGGGTCTGAAGATCTCAGGTGGGTACTGGACTTGGGGCCCCAGAGCTGTGCCCTGCGAGACCCCGTGGGAAGGGGCCAGTGCCTGAGTACAAGAGTGCCAGCTGCTGGGAGCCCGTGTGAGCACGCAGGGCAGCTCCTCAAGGGTGCCAGGAGCCTGGATCCAGGCTAGTCTGGTCATCGGAGGCCACACACGCTGCGAGAGCGGGGGCCGGGCTTAGGCCACAGGCCCTCTAAGAAAGCCACAGAGCCAGCCAGTGGTGCCTAGAGACCATGGGAACGCCTACAAAAAACTTTCAAAGTAAGCTCTGGACCTCCATGGGTTTCTGTGTCTTTTCCCAGTGGTGAATTTCTGCAAGGTGGATAGGACATGTTCAGGGTGACCTTAGCAATTTCTAAGCCTAAAAGCTGTGTTTACAGAGACCCGTGATTGAAAACCTAGACAGAGCTTGATTCGGCCTGCCATTTCATTTCACAGTGTGGTTTCTAATGTTTCTTGGGAAACCAGGCCTGTTATTTCTCCATATGACCCTTTCCTTCTTGGATTTCTTGGTGTGCACATTTGCCCTTTTCTCTTTTCTTATATTGCAGTCTCAGGTCCCACATTTTCATTATTCTGTTCTAATCTGTGCATCCTCCATGCAAAGCCTGTGGTGTGTCTTGCTCTGAGACTAGTTGTGCAGCACTGCACTTGTATTAAATGTACGAGTTTCACCATTGTTTTTGTGTGTGTGCAGCCTTCTATTAGGGAGATGACTTCATGCATTTCGCCAGAGAATATGTGAATTTTCAGTTATTGAGGACTGGTATGTAAACCTGGGGACTTGGTATCCCCTTGGGGGCTGGGTGTCCATATGGAACCTGATGTACCTCTGGACCTGGTTGTCTACATGGGTCTTGGATGTCCACCTGGAGCCTGATGTTCCTCAGCGGCCAAAGTATTCACTTGGGTCCTGTTGTGCACCAGGGGCCTGATGTTCATCTGGGACCCGGTGTTCACCTAGGGCCTGATAGTCACTTGGGGACTGAGTATATACCTGGGGCCTCATGTCCACCTGTGGTATAGTTATCTACGTGGGGCCTTTGTCAACCTGGTGCCTGATGTCCACCTATGGATCAGATCCCCATATGGGGCTTGGTGTTCAACTTGGACTTGGTGTTTACCTGGAACCTGATGTCCATCTGTGGGTTTAGATTGTCCACTTGGAAGCTGGTGTCTGGTTGGGGTCTGACAGTCACCTGGGGTGCGGTATTCTCCTGACATGTGGCTGTCAACCTGGGGACTGAAGTCTACCTGGGGCTTAATGTTGACTTGAGGCCCTATGTAACCCTGGGGCTTTGTAATTAGGTAGGACAAGGGCATCCACCCCGAGGGATAATTTCAACTGGGTCCTGACGTTTTCTTAACACCTGGTGTCCACCTGAGACCTTGGTGTCAACTTGGGCCTGGATATCTAACTGAGGCCTGAGTGTTTCCCAGTGCCTGAGGACTTCCTGTGGCCCGCATTTCCATATGGTGCCCAAGAGCTGGACCTTTGAGGCCTCACTTGGGACCTACCTGTGCACCTGGGGCTTGATGTTCACCAGCGGTTTAAGTGTGCATATGCAGCCTGGTGTCCATCAAGAGCCTAATGTTCATTTAGAGTCGTGTGTCCACCTGAAGCCTCATGTTTACCTGGCGTCAGGGTGTTTATCGGGCCTGGTTTTGACCTGAGACCTGGCATTTACTGATGTCCACCTAGAATTTAGTGTCCATCTGGTCCTGATGAAAACCAGGGGCCTGATGGAAACTTGGGGCCTAGTAGTTAACTAGGGATTGGGCATCCACCTGGGGGGTGATTTTCAATTGGGGCTTGGAGTTCACCTACTGCCTGGTATCCACCTGAGGCCTGTGTATCAACCTGAGATTGGAGGACGTTCACCTGGGGGCTCAGCGTCCATCAAGGCCTGATGACTTCCTGGGACCGAGCTGACCTAATGATCCAACATATGGGGCCTGGGTGTCCAGCTGGGATTTGATGTTCACCAGGGACCTGATGTTCACCTGGGTGCCTAGGGTGCCCTAGCATCTTGTGTGTTCCGGTTATCACCTGGGAGCCCGATACCACCTGCAGCCTGGTGTCCACCTGGAGCCTCATCAGGCTTCCTGGTATCTGGTGTCCACCTGAGGAATGGACATCTACTTGAGATTGGTGTCCAACTGGGGCACAATGTTTACCTGGTACCTGCTATCTACCTAAGGCCTGATGTCTACTTTGAGACTGGGTGTTCATCTGGGGGACCTGATACTTACCTGGGACCTGGGTTTCCTCCTGGGGGCTGATGTCCACCAGGAGCCTGGTGTCCACCTGAGGCCTGATGTCGATTTATGTCTTGGTGTCTTCCTGGGGCCTGGTATCTGTCTGGGGCTTGGTGTCCTCCTGGATTCCAGATTTTCACTTTGTACCTGTTGTTTGTCTGGGTTCTAGGTATCCACCTAGGATCATCTGGGGCCTGGTGTTTACCTGGGCTCTGGATATCAAACTGGTACCTGCTATCCACCTGGGGCCACATAGCCACCTGGGGCCTGGTTGTCACTTGAGGCTTAGTGTCCTGGGACCTGACTTCAGCTTGGGGCCTGGTGTTTATTTGAATTTTCATATTCTCATGAGATCTGGTGTCCCCCTGGGACCTGGGTGTCTATGTGCAGCCTGATGTTCACCAGGGTTTTATGTATACCCTTGGGGGCCTTATGTCCACCTAGGTTCTGCTGTTCTCTTGGGGCCTGGAATTCTCCTTGGCCTGCTGTTCATGTGAGGTCTGGGTGTCAACCTGGGACTTAATGTCCACCTGGAGCTGGAGTGTCCTCTGGGGCCTGATGACTTCCTGGGGCCTGGATGTTCACATGGGGTCTAATGCATGGACATCTGAGGTTTTGGTTTCCTCTTGGGGCCTGATGTTCACCTGAGCCTGATATCCACCTGGAGCCTGGGTGTCGACCTGGAGCCTGATGTCCACTTGAAAACTTATGTCTTTCTGGGTTCTACTTCTGAGGCAAGTGGCCTCCTTGGGACTGGGTGTTCACACCTGGGACCTGATACCTACCTGGGGCCCAAATATCCTCCTGGGGCCTGATGTCCACCAGGACCTGGTATCCACCTGGGACCTGATGTTCATTTGTATTCTGGTGTCCAGCTGGGTCCTGGGTGTTAGCCAGGGGCCTGACATCCATCTGCAGTCTAGTGTGCATCTACAGCCTGGTCTGGGGTCTGTTGTTCACCTGGGGACTGGGTATTGACTTGCGACCTTTTTTGTACCTGAGGACTGGGTGCCTACCTGGTCCCCAGTGTTCACCTGTGGCTTACTTTCTTCCTAGGGCCTGATGTCCACTTTGAGATTGGGTGTTCACTGGGGGACTGATACCCACCTAGGGCCTGGGCATCCTTCTGGAGCTTGATGTCTATCTGGGGCCTAATGTGTACCTGGGCCCTGGTGTTTACCTGGAGCCTGGTGTCCACCTGGGACATGGGTATCACCTTGGGTTTTGATGTCCTGCAGTGCCCTGGTGTTCACTGGGGCCATGGTGTGTGCTTGGGGTATGGAGTCCACCTGAGGACTGGGTACTTACTTGGGTCCTGGTGTCCACCTGAGGTCTAGGGTTCACATGGGGCCTGAGTGTCCACCTTGGGCCTTGTGTCTTCCTGCAGGCTGTTGTTTACCTGGGGACCTTGGTGTCCCCTGGGGCTTGATGTTCAATCAGGGGCCTGAGTTCTGTTTGGGGCATTGTTTTTACCCAGAAACTGGGCATGTACCTGGAGTCTCTTGTCCAGCTGATGCTTAATGTCTACCTGGGATCTGGGTGTCCACCTGGGATCAGACGTTCAACCTGAGCCCGTTGCTTATAAGGGGACTGATGTTTCCCTTGAGCCTGGATGTCCACCTGGGACATTGGTATCATTCTTGGGCCTGGTGGCATTGTGTCCAACTATGACCTGTGTGTGAATCTGGTGCCAGATGTACACATTTGGTTTTGCATCCACCTTGGGTCTGGGTTTCAACCTGGGGCCTTATATCCATGTTGGATATATCCTTTTTACCTGGGTACTGGTGTCCACCTGGGGCCTGATATCCATGTTGGGGCTGAGTATTCACCTGGAGCCTCATGTCCACCTGGTGCTAGATGTCCACCTAGGGTCAGTGTGTCACCTGCGGCCTGATGTTACCCACCATAGGCGTTGTATAGAATACACACAGACTGGAAAGAAAGAATGGAAATGTGGGACCTATGTATGCAATATAAGAGAAGTGAAAGTAGCAACCAGGAAAGAACACAAAGCATGAGAAGGATAATATGAAGAAGAAACATTAACCAACCTAGGCCCAGTTTCCTAAGAAATATAGGAAACCACATGGCGAAATGAAATGTCAGACTGAATCAGGCCATCTCTGGATTTTCAGCTGTGGGCTTCTCGGTATCAGTGGGGATAGGGAGCAACTGGGACTCTCCTAGATTGCTGTTTGGCCTAGTAATTGCTAAGTTTGCCTTGAAATTGTCCTGCCTACTTTTCAGAAAATCACAACTAGGAAAGTACAGCAAAACCAAAGAAGGCTGAGAGCTCACCTTAGAGAAAGTGGCTGGCTGGCTCTGTGCTTGCTTTGCCAGCAGGCAGCCTTTTTTCAGCCCTCTCTCTTATAGGTAGTGGTGGCTGATGACCCACATGGCCTTTGCATGAGCCAGGGTCAGGCCTTAGTGCCCTTGAGGAGTAGCCCAGCAGGTTCGCCTAGGCCTGGGGCAGCAGTGACGGCAGCGTCCTCTGGTCAGCACCTTTTCCCATGGACAGCAGGATGGGGTGATGCTCCAGGGCCTTAATTCCAGCACCTGATTGCTGGTGCCCAGCAACCTGGGGTGCTACTTGGTGGAGGGGAGCTGGGGTGACTGCAGCTGCATCTCTGTCTCCCAGTGCTGCCTCCAGATCTTCATGCCACAAACAGTGACCTGGGCCAAGAAGTCACTTTCCTGGATGGTGTCTTTAGGAGGGCCTGTTCCTGAACTGTGAAGGGTGGGTGTACAGCAACTCTCCACAAACTTTTCCTAGGAATAGGGTGGGGTGCATTGTGCCTCATCCCTTTTGGGGTAGACATAAGGCCCCAAGTGAGAATCCAGGCCTCAGTCAATATTCATGACCCAAGTGGAGACCTAGGTTCCAGGCAGACATCCGGTCTCAAGTGGACAGTCCCAGGTGAATGTTGCATATTAAACACCAAGTTGATACTATGTCTTAGGTATATGCCAGTTCCCAGGTGGATTCCAGTTTCCAAATGGACATCAGGCACAAGGTGGACATCAAGTTCCCAGTTGACAAATAGGTTCCAGGTGGACACGTGGCTCCAGTTGAACATCAGGCCCAGGCGGATGCTCATGCCCCACATTGTCACCTGGGCGTCAGGTAGACATGAGGCCCCAGGTGAATACTTATGTTCTTGGTAAACATTAGACCCCAAGCGGACACCCTGGCTCCAGGTGGATATATGGCCTCAGGTGGCCATCAGGTCTCAGGTGCACCCTGGACTTGAAATATATATCAGGCACCAGGGTTTATACCCAGGCCTCTGTTGGTCAGAATATCCCAGATGGACTCAGGCTCAAGGAGGATACCAAGGCTTCAGGCATATACCCAGGCCTCATGTGGCTATAAGGCCTTAGGTGAAAATCAGGCCCTAGTTGGGTACCTGGTATTCAAGTGGACATAGTAATACCCCAGGCAGACCCCAGGCTTTAGATGGATACCAGGATCCAGGTGGACACCAAGCCCCAGGTGAACCCCAGACCTCAGGTAGACATCAGGCCTCTGGTGGAGATGTACACTACAGGTTGACATCAGGCCCCAGGACATCAGGCCTCAAGTGACCACCAGACCCCTGGTGGTTCTGTAGGTCCCAGGTGGATAGCGGGCATCAGGTTGATTCTCAGCGCCCAGGTGAATACTGGGCCACAGATGAACAATAGTCCCAAGGTGGATATAGCCTCCCCGTGAACACCGTATCCCAGGTGAATACCCAGTCTGATGTCCACCTGCAGATCAGAGTTCATCTAGGGACTGACTTCTCTTTGGGGCCTGGGTATTTTTCTGGGACCTATAATCTGCCTGGCATCTGGTGTTTACCTGGGAATGGGTATTTGTCTTGGGTCTGATGTCTCCCTGGGGCCTGATGTTCACCTGGGACCTGGTGTTGACCTGGGGTGTGGGTTTTTACCTGGAGCCTAATAATTTACATGTGCCCGGTGTTTACCAAGTTCCTAGGTGTCAACTTGTGTGTTAATTTCCACCATGAGCCTGGTGTCCACCTGGAGCCTGGGTGTCACCCTAGGGACTGAAGTCTACCTGGGGTCTTGTGCTTATTTGGGGACTAGATGTCCACTTGAAGCCTAGATATCCATCTGGGTCTGAATTTCACTTGGGTCTGATGTCCATTTGGAGTGAAGCGTCCACTTGAGTCCTCATGTTAACCTGGGGCCCAGGTGTCAACCTTAAGCCTGATGTTCACCTGGGTCCTGTGTCCGCATTGGGACTGGCTATTCACCTGGCACCACTTGTGCACATGGGGCCTGATGCTCACCTGGCCTTATGCCCACCTGGGACCTTATGACTACCTGGGGGTTAGGTATACTCCTTAGGCCGGGTGCCAACCTGGGTTCTGCTATCCATGTCATGCCTGATGTTCACTTGGGGCCTGAGTGTTCACCTGTGACCTGATACCTACTTGGGGCTTGAGTATCCTCTTAGGGCTTGATGTGCCCCTATGACCTGGTGTGTAACTGCGGCCTGGGTGTCAGCCTGGCACATGAATTCAAAGTCCATTTGGGGCCTGGAAATTAGCTGGGCTTGATATCCACCTGAAGCCTGGGCGTTTAGGTATGGTCTGTTACCTTTCTGTGGCCTGGGTGTTTATCTGGAGCCTGATGTTCACCAGGCTACTTAGGTATCCAGATAAGGTCAAATGTCTCTCTGGGCCTGATGTTCATTTGTTGTTTGGTGTTCCCCAAGTGCTTGGGCATCCACCTGTTGACTGATGTTCAGGTGGGCCATAGATACTCATCTGGGGCCCAAGGGTCCATCTGGGGCCTCACGTCTACCTGAGGCCTTAATAATCCCCATGGGGCCTGGTTTTTACTGGAGGCCTAGGTGTCAACCCACATTCTGTTCACCTTAGGCCTGGAGCTTGGGTGTCAACCTGGGGCCAGACATCCTCCTGGGGCCTTGTATCCACCTATAGATGGGATGTCCAGTTGAGTTCTGATGTCCACCTAAGGCCTGGTGGTGAAATGTAAAGGAGAGCCTGAAAAGCTATCAAGCCAAGCGAAACAAGGAGAGGAAGGTTATTCCATTCCGACAGTGAGAAGAATGTGAGCCCAGAGATGGAGCTATGAACAGCTCAGTATACATTGAAATCTGCAGGAGGGATGTAAGTTGTGTATGCACTGCAATACCAGACTAGGGACGGGAGGATGCTTTTCAGCCTGCCTTTTGCTTTCTCCTCTAACATCACAAGAAGTCAGACTTATTCTTTGTATGTCAGAGTTGAGTGTTATGTAACATAAACGCTTGCAGGAAATGAAGTGGAAACACTTTTCATAGATAGAAGCAGCAGCACTTGCAAAAATTTAGAAATGTGAGGGAACGTAAATTGGGAATGATTTTGTCTTTAAAATAATTAGCTCATAATACTTTAGTTTCTTTTTATTTATTTATTTTTTGAGGCAGAGTCTTGTTCTGTTGCCCAGGCTGGAGTGCAGTGGTGTGATTTTGGCTCACTGCAGCCTTCACTTCCTGGGTTCAAGTGATTCTCCTACCCCAGCTTCCTGAGTAGCTGGGATTACAGGCACAAGCCACCACACCCAACTAATTTTTGTAGTTTTAGTAGATACAGGGTTGTCCCATGTTGGTCAGGCTGGTGACCTTGTGATCACCTGCCTCAGCCTCCTAAAGTGCTGGGATTACAGGTGTGAGCCACTGTGCCTGGCCAACAATTTAGTTTCATACTGTTTATTTTATGCTATGGTTTAGCTTTATATGCATTTATTTAACCAACAGATTTAAAGGAACAATTAATATTTTTTCAAGTCAGGGATTATAGATAATGAAGAAAACATTTGTGTTGGATAAATACATTTTTGTCAGTGTTACAAACCAGTTTTTCTTTCTTTCCTTTTTTTTTTTTTTTTTTTTTTATTGAGACGAAGTCTTGCTCTGTCGATAGTCTGGAGTGCAGTGGCACAATCCCGGCTCACTGCAACTTCTGCCTCCTGGATTCAAGCGATTCTTCTGCCTCAGCCTCCTGAGTAGCTGGGACCACACATGTGTGCCACCACGCCTGGCTAATTTTTGTATTTTTAGTGGAGATGGGGTTTCACCATGATGGCCAGGATGGTCTCATTCTCTTGACCTCGTGATCTGCCCACCTCAGCCTCCCAAAGTGCTGGGATTACAAGTGTGAGCCACTGCACCCAGCCCAGTTTTTCTTACTTTGTAATATTATTTTTTTCAATTCTGTTTCAGACCACACACAGATTTCAGTGTTAGAACTAAGTGTGTCTGATTATGATGAAAAGTGTGCAGTATTTAGCAATTCCTGGAGATCTAAAAGACCTGTGGGTTTTTGTAAACTGGTTGGTTATTACATGAGTGCTTGTATTTGATGTGTTTTAGATGAAGTGATTCTGCTTATGGCATGAGAACCAAGGTCGTGTAGGGATAACATTTCCAGGTGTCTAGTTACAATATATATGTATTTTTTTTTTTGCTTGGAGAACTGTCATGTTCAGCTTTATCCCAGATATCTTTTTTGGATTTATACCCAAAAGCACTGTACTGGGGTCTACATTGCTTCAACACATGCAAGTGACATGGTAGGATATTTAATCTTTTTAATGTATGTTTACTAGAAGTCATTGAGTAGAGGAATTTTACCTCTCTAAATGGAAGGGGATTACAATATGAGCCTTCTTTAACTGTCCAGACTGGTGAGAATACTTCCTGGTAACCACTTCATAGACTTCTGTTTCTTTTGTTCAGAGTACCATCTTAATTTGTAAATATATTTCAGTATATTTACTTTTATTATGCCTGCTTACCCTACTAGACTGTGTAAGCTCCTTGAGATCAGGATCCATGCACATCTCTTGTCTCTCTTATATCCCTGGCACAGTGCCTGCCTCATAGTAAGCCATTAATAAATATTTGTTGAATCAAACTCAAGTGACTACATAAACTACACACCCAATGTTTGCCACATATTTTATGAATGAAAGAGAAACACTGAGACAGCATTTTATAATTGTATTGGTGTTCAAAGAAGTACTTGATGAACACAGGTTTCACTAGCACAACTTTCAGAACATACTGCATGAGTAAATCTGGGAGTATCTCTGTTTTCTCTCTCAGACATCCCCTGAAGCTATAGTGAAAATGTGCCTGTGGCAGAGATGCTAATTCTCTTCCTGTACTATTACTATTCCTCTCTTTCCCAGTACCTGCCCCAGTGGAGTGTGTGTGCAGTTTAGGGTGTGTGGGGCTGAGGAAGATGGCATGACTTGTTCCATGAATGCAGTCTTCCAGCAGTGTCTATGCAGCCTGGGCTCCCTGAGGGGATTTCCTTCCTTTCTCCTGTTTGGTGTGATAAATGTGTATAGATGTGTATGTGTATTGTCTGAAAATTGTTTCGAACATTTTTCTTACTTTTAGAGTTTCCTAAAACTAGACATAATGTAGAAGTACTATAGTAGTTTCTGAAATCTGTATAGACATGTTGTTCATAGTCACACATTTCAATAAATCTGCCGTTGTGATAACCTGCCTGTATAGCAGATGAACTTGACCTAATGTGATTTTTGAACTCCAAAGCTACTCTCAAATTAAGTTATATAAAATTACTAACATTGTATTTTTGAAGTATGTTCCAGCCTGGGCAACATAGCGAGACCTCATCTCTACAGAAAAATTAAAAAAACTGACCAGGAATGGTTGGCACATGCCTGTAGTCCCAGCTGCTTAAGAGTTGGAAGGAAGAAGATCGTTTGAGCCCAGGAGTTCAGGGGCTGCTGCAGTCAGCTGTGATTGCACCACTGCCCTCCAGCCTCGGGATCAGAACAAGACCTGTCTCTAAAAACAAAAAGAAAGTAATGTATAGGCTTGATCTCAGAAATTTTAAATAATGTGATAGTAGCTTATGATATGGCAGTCAGTGATACTGAAAGTTTCCCATTATGTTGTGTTGCACTTATCTGTTGAGGAGATCCTGGTATTAGACTGATTTTTTTTAATTGATCAGAGGCTCAAAGAGATGATATGCTCATAATTAATAACAGCTAGGAGGTATTGAAACTGAATACGTATAGAGTTGTCATGTTTGAGCATACATGAGCATTCCAAGAAAGCGATGTGGGTGCTCACGAGTACATCTGTCAAGGCTTTCTGTGAAGTCTGTGTAAATACTTCTAACAAGTTTTATTTTTCTTTTTAGTCATTACTTTCAGAGGATGATGACACAGACAATCCAGAGGACAGCATGTTCTACCAAGTGTAGTGTCCCTTTTGAATCTTTGATGGAAAGCAAGCTGCAGTGTGATGTGTCTGAGAATCTGTAGAAGACATTTCACATCATAAGTCTTTAGATTTAAGGCTGCTATATATTTGGAGTTTGGCTCCACTGTTTCTCTGGCAATAATCATTTTTGGTCTTTATTAACTCCAGACTAATTCCATCACCAAGAACTTATAAAAAGATTGTCTCTACCATTCTTCTTGAAATTGGTAGTTGGTTTCAAATGACTAGAATGTTGAGAACAGCCATTCATAATTCCTAGGGATTTGCTAATAGTCATTATTTTGAATATTTTTTATGATTTTTATTTTAGCTCCTTGAAATAACTTGGTCAGAGGCCGGGCATGGTGGCTCAGGCCTGTAATCCCAGCACTTTGGGAGGCTGAGGTGGGTGGATCATGAGGTCAAGAGATCGAGACCATCCTGGTCAACATGGTGAAATACAAAAAATTAGCTGGGCATGGTGGCGTGTGCCTGTAATCCCAGCTACTCAGGAGGTGGAGGCAGGAGAATTGCCTGAACCCAGGAGGCGGAGGTTGTCGTGAGCCGAGATCGTGCCATTGCACTTCACACAAGAGTGAAACTCTGTCTCAAAAAAAAAAAAGAAATACTTGTTCAGATCTTTCCTCTAAAAGAACATTATTTTTCAATGCTGCTTTACTATGTTTCACATATTGAAAGATGACCTTATGTTTTATCTTGTAGATTGGTTAGTTTATAAGAGAGAAATCCCCCATTTCATGGCCTTAGATCTCATGCTGTACCCACTTATGGTAAAGGGTCCAGGAAAAAGCATAGATGGCTGAATAGAAGCAAAATTTGCTTCAGTAAAAGCTTCCACAGCCTAATAAATAGTAAACTTGGTTGTTAGAAGCATTTAAGTGCTCTTTCACATTCCCTTTCTATTGCATTTGGGAATTACTACTTTTTCTTTAAAAAATGTTTGCAGCTATCCACTTCGGGCCCACCAGATCTTCTTCACAGCTGTTCTCATTGGGCACAGCCCAGTTATTCATAGCTGTTTTCCTTAGGCCCAGACCAAATGTACACATCTGTGCTTTTGGGATGGAAGAAGCACTCTACTGTAATTGGGTTCACTGCCTCAGTGTGAGATTTCTTTGGGACTCAAACTTCAGTGTCCTGCTCTGTAGCCATGTAACTATCCAGCAGGTGAACCCCTTAATCACAATGAAAAGAAGTCTTTCAGAAAACCAAGGTTTCAAGCTAAAAAAAGAAAAAAGAAACCAGTCCACCCTGCTGTGCAACAGTGTATCCAGAATTCACATCTCTCATCTAGTTGTGATTTTGTACCCATTTGCAATTGTACCATGCAGCCTCAAGTAGCCACCATTGACATTTCTGCGTCTAGGAGATTGACCGTGTTACATCCCACATGCCATCTTTCTTTCTCTGCATGGCTGATTTCATTCCACCTGGTGTCCTCCAGGGTTCTCCACCTTGCTGGAGAAGAAAACAAAGCCATCTATACTCACTTTGAAAAGGAAAACACCCGAGAAAGCACCCTGTGAAGAAGCTCTCACAGAAGCTCCTACCTCAGCAATCAGCACTCGCAACAGGAGCTATTTCTTCCCCAGGATGCAACCCAAGTCATCTAAAAGCTTCCAGTGGCACCTGGTGGGTCCTGAGGGAAGGAGGCTGTGAACACCTGAGCTGGACATAAGAAGGAAAAGCTATTTACACTTGGTCTGGGAACCTAAAAGCATGGCAGTGAACAACTAGGCTGGCCCCGGTTTGGATGGCTATGAAAATCTTGGCTCAACCCAATGAGGACAGCTGTGAACATCTGGGCTCAGCCCAAGGAGGAGAGCTATTGAGCCCTGTGCTGCATCCCTATAAGAAGGAATGTAAGTTCCTGGGCTGGCTCAGATGAGAATGGCTGTGAGCACCTGTGGGCTCTGATGAGGACAGCCATGAACACCTGGGCTGCTCACTCTTAGATGGCTGTGAGCAACTGGACTGGGCCATTGAGAACAGCTATGAACCAAGGGCTGTGCCAGTGCAGACATGTTTGAAAACCTGATACGCCTTGATGAGTACTGTGTTGAACTCCTGGGCTCGGCCCAGTAAGGACAGCTGTGAACACTTGGGCTGGCCTCAATGAGGATGGCAAGGAAGACTTTTTGGGGGCCTAGTAAGGACAGCTATGATCACCTGAGGTGGGCCTACTGAGGACAGCTGTGATCACTTGGCTGGCCCTGATTAGGATGGCTGTGAACAGCAAGGCTGGGCCACATTAGAACAGCTGTGAATATCTGGTTGTCCCTGTGAGGATGGCTATGAACACCTTGACTGAGCAAAATGAGGACAGCTGTGAATACCTTGGGTGGTGCTGGTGGAGATGGCCATAAACACCTGAGCATTCACATCTTTCCTTCCCGCTGTTTAGAATGGATGCTAGGTTGTTGTTAATGCCAGGTTACCCTGTGCATGACAGTACAACCAGAATTTGTGCCTCTCATTTAAGCATGACTCTCTGCTGATTGGTAGCTCTCCCCCACAGCCTCAGGTAGACACCATTCAAGTTGCTGATTCTGGGAGATTAACTTGTTTAGATTCCACGTGCCATGTTTTTCTTTCTCTGCCTGGCTCATTTTGTTTCCCCTGGTGTCCTCATTTCTCTGCCTTGCCAGAAGTGAGGTGATGTTCTGAAGTTCAATGTCTGAAGGGTACTCCATGTGCATACATCCTGCAGTTTCTGCCTCCCTGCACCTGGAGAATGAACAAGTAGGCTGACTCCATTCCTTGGCTCTTATGAACAATGCTTCGTGAAACAGAGGAAGGCAGTCATCTCCTTAGGGACTGGTTTCCTTTTCTGTAAATGTCTACTCAGTGCTGAGGTGGCTAGATGAACTGGTATTTGTAGTTTCAACTTTGAGAGAAACCTCCTACTTTATTTTTCCACAGCATATATAATACTTTACATTGCCCCCAAGAGTGGAGTAGAGTTTTTCTTTCTGCAAGACTACCCTGGCCCCTGCCTTGAAAAACTTGTATTGCCTTTTGAGTAATACTTATTCTCAGTGGGGTTTGCCGTCATTGGGGCATGTGAGTGTGGCTTTGATTTCTTGGGGGATGACTAGTGATGTGGAGAAAATTTTCTTTTCCTGGAGAGTCAGTTTTATGTCTTCTCTTCAGCAATGTCCATGCTGTTCCTTTGGGCACTTTTGGCTTGTGGATTGGGTTTTATCTTGTGAGTCAGTATCTCTTGTTTCTTATGTATGTTAGTTAAGGGTTCCTTTCAGATACCTGACTTTTCATAGTGTTCTCCCAGTCTGTGGGAGGCCTTTTCATTGGGTTTATTGTTTTGCCTCCTTTGCAGAGTCCCTAAAGTTGTCCTTAGTCTAAGGTGTTTATGTTTGCTTTTTTTTCCTCCCTCCTTTCTCCATTCACCATATATTTGCTTTTTTATTTCTGGGTCCTATGAGGGGAAAAGAGGAAGATGGTAAGGCTGTTGAATTGTCTGTGGTTATATTTTTTATAATTTGTTTTCATTGCAGCTTGGGTGATTGCATTCAAGTTGTCCCCAAATAAATGCTTAGCATGTTTTCCTTGGAGTTTTCTTGCCTCAGGATTGGACTTAAGTGTTCAGTTTATTGTGTATTGATTTTTTGGGTCCTTTGCAGCACAAGGGTCCTGTTTCAGTTCTTTGCACATGAATACCCAGGTTTCTCAATGGTTGTGTCTTTGGTGTGCTTTTGAGCAATGTGTCTATCATTTTGGGTATATCTTGTGGCTCCCTTATTTTGTCCATTCAGTTATGGCTTCACTGAAAATGGTTGTGAACATCTGGGCTAGGCCCAACATGAATGGTTCTGAACACTTAGGCTTGTGTGATAAGGAGGACTGTAAACTGTTACATTCACCCAGACCAGGATGGCTATCAACACATGGGCTGACCCTGGTGAGGACAACTATGAATACCTCTCATGAGTCCAATAAGAACAGCAATGACCACCTGGGCTAGACCAAGTGAAGACAGCTGTTGACACCTGTACTGGCTGTATTGAGGACAGCTGTGAAAACTTGAGCTAGAGGCTGGGCACAGTGGCTCATACCTGTAATCCCAGCACTTTGGGAGGCTGAGGCAGGCAGATCACAAGGTCAGGAGTTCAAGACCAACCTGGCCAATATGGTGAAACCTTGTCTCTACTAAAAGTGCAAAACTATAGCTTGGCATGGTGGCACATGCCTGTAGTCCCAGCTACTCGGGGGGGTGAGGCAGGAGAATCACTTGAACCTGGGAGGCGGAGGTTGTAGCGAGCTGAGATTACACGACTGCACTCCAGCCTGGGTGACAGAGCGAGACTCCGTCTCAAAAAAAAGAGCTGAGCCCAAAGAAAACAGCTATGAAAAACTGGATTGGACCTAATTGAGGATGGCTGTGAATACCTGAGCCTGCCCCAGTGAGGACAGACATGATGACCTGGGCCATCCTCATAAGAGTAGCCCTAATATTATACCTTGGCTGGATTCAAAGAGCAAATGTGAATGTCTAAGGTGTCCCTGACAAGGACTACTGTGAACGCCTAGGCTGGCTCCCATGAAGGACAGCTGTGAGCACTTGAGCAGGGCACAATAAGATGGTTTGAATACTTGGACTTTCCCTGAAAAGGACCACTATAAACGCCTGGGCTGGGCCCAATGAAAACAAGTATAAACACTGGAATTGGGTCAGATGAGGACGACTGTGAATCCTTACACTGGACCCAGTTAATAGCTGGGAACTTCAGGCTTGGGAATAATGAGGCTATCTATGAATACCTGGGCTTTGCCCAGAGAGGATGGCTATGAAAACCTGGGCTGACCCCTAGTAGTAGAAGGGCTTGGAACACATTGGATGGCCTCTATGAGGGTGGCTAATAATACCTTGGCTAGCCCCAATTAGCATGACTGTGAACAAATTGACTGGTTTTGATGAGGATAGCTATGAATATCAAGGCTGGTGCCAATGTGGATGGCTGTGACCACCTAGGCTGGCCTTAATGAAGACCACTGTGAACACCTGTAAAGGCCCAGATGAGAACAGCTATGAACACCTGGGCTGCTCCCAATGAAGATAGCTATGAACACCTGGGCTGGGCCAAGTGCAGACAATAGTGAAAACCTGGTTTGGCTGAGATGAGGATGGCTCATCTTATTAACACCTTATTAGGCCCAATGAGGGTGACTATATAATACCTTTGGCTGATACCAATTATGATTGTGAACACCTTGGCTGGAACCAATGAGGATAGCTGTGAACACCTCAACTAGCATCATGTGGATGGTTGTGACCACCTAAACTGGCCCTGGTGAGGACCTCTTTAAAACCTTAAACTTGCTTCATTAAGGCCAGCTGGAAACACCTGGGCAGGTCCTCAGGCTCTGAACACCTGGACTCTCCCCAGTTAGGACCACTATAAACAACTGTGCCAGGACCAATAAGGAAGACTACTAACACCTGAACTAGGAACAGATGATGGCAGCGAACACTTGTCCTGATGAGGACAGCCATGGTGAGCACCTGGGCAAGGCACAATGAGAACAGCTGTTAACACCTGTTCTTGGAATCTGTGAGCATGACAGTGAACATGTATCTTAGCCCTGGAGAGGATGGCTATAATCATCTAAGCTTGGCCCAATGAGGACAGCAGTCAACATTTAGGCTTGCCCCAATAAAGACAGCTATTAACCCCTGGGCTAGGTCCCCATGAGGAGGACTGTCAATAGTTGGCCTGGCTCAGAGGAGGATGACTGTGACGACCTGTGTTGGCTCCATTGAGGACAGCTGTGAACACTTGTGCTTAGCCCAGTGAGGCCAGCTCTGATCACCTGGGCTGGCCATTGTTAGAATAGCTGTGATCACCAAAACTGGGCTGGAGATGGTTGAAAACACCTGGGCAGAGCTAATGAGGATGGCTATAAATACCAGTTTTGCCCAGTGAGGATGGCTGTGAGTAACTGGGCTGGCCCTGATTAGAACAGAGTGAAGACCTGGGCTGGGCCCAATGGGGACAGCATTAAACACCTGGGCTGACCTTGATGTGGTCAGCTGTGCAGAGCTTGGCTGGGTCCAGTGAGGACAGCTATTGACACCTGAGCAGGGCCCCAGTGAGAACAATGATGAACTCCTAGATCAGGACAACTGAGGATAGCTGTGAACATCTGGGTTGAAGGCAGTGCGGACAGCTTTTAACACCTGGGCTGGCCTCAATGAGGATAACTTTGAACACCTGGGCCGGCCTCAGTGAGGATGGCCCTGATGAGTACCTGGGCTGCCTCCCATGAAGATGGCTAGGATCACCTGGGCTAGACCCAGTGAGTATTGCTAGGAACACCTCAGCTGGCCTTAATGAGGACAACTGTAAAAACGTGGGCTGGACCCAATGAGAACAGCCGTGAACACCTGAGGTGGGCCCATTGTGGACAGAAGTGAATACCTAGGTGTCCCAGATGAGGATAGCTATGAACACCTGGGCTTGTCCACATTAAGACTGCAGTGAACACTTTGGTGGCTGGACTCAATGAGGATGGTTATGAACACCTGGACTCGCTCCAACACAGATGGCCATGAATAACTAGGCTGGGCGTGAAAGGATGACTATGCATATTTGGGCTGGGTATAATGATGACAGTTTTGAACATCTGATCTATGAGGACAAGCATCAACACTGAACTGATCTTCTTGATCGCTGAGAACACCTAGGCTGATCCCAATGAGGGAAAGCTACTTAACATCTTATGAGAACCACTGTGAACACCTGGATCTGCCCGATGAGGATGATTATAAACATGTGGGCTTTCCCAGATTAGTCTATGAGCACCTGGGTTGGGCCCAATGAGGACAGCTGTGAACACTGAAACTGGGCCCCATGAAGATAGCTGTGAATACCTAAACTAGGTCCCATGAGGACCGCTGTGACCATTTGGGCTCAGCCCATTGAGGATGGCTGTGAACACCTGGGATAGACACGAGTATAATCTTAATAGCTTCATAGAGCCACATTTGGATGGATATAAACATCTGAGCTTGCACTGATGAGGATGGCTGCAAAGACTGAGGTTGGGGAGTGTACACCTGGGCTTTGCTGATGAGCATGGCTGTGAACATCAAAGCTAGGCCCAATGAGACCACCTGTGAATACCTGGGTTTCCCTCTGTTAGGATGGCTTTGAAAACCTGACCTGTGCCCAATAAGGATGGCTCCCTATAGCTGGGCCATTCCTGATTAGAAAGGCTGTTGAACAGCTGGGCTGGCTTCAATGAAGATGGAGTCAACACGTGAACTGGCACCAAGGAGGAAAGCTTTGAACACTCGGGCTTCACCCAACGATGAGAACATCTGGGTTGGCCTCAATGAGGACAGCTTTGAACATCTGAACTGGGCCCAGTGAAGAAAGCTATTAGCCCCTGGACTGGGTCCCCATGAAGGGGGCTTGAAATACCTGAGCTGACTATTAGTAGGGCTGTGAACACCTGAATGGGCCCAATGGGGATGGCTCCAGTAGCCTTCCAACTCCCACTTCCATGCCTTGCTTGGCTTATCATCATCATTTCTTCTGTTTATCACATCAGCTCTTAAATGAATGGTCACTAATCATGTGCTTGTAGCGTGTCCAATAGGGGCAGCCACTGCTCTCTCCTGAAGGAAAAGGCATTGTTGGGGTGGTCTCTCTGCATGCGGCACCCAGGCTGGTAACCTGTTCTGCCTCACAGACAGGAACACTCAGCTCAGAGCACAGTACTTTCCAGCTCAGTTTGGCTTTCAGAGTGGCAGCTCCTTTCTACCAGGAAACTGTTGAAAATGTGTAATTTTTAGAGATAATTGCCGACTCCAAAAATGATGTTTACACCAAGACTTCCCTGTGTGTTTACCTGCATAGCTCTGTGTAGAGTTGCAGTTTTGTCTGCACTGCATTTTCCTGCTCTTTCCTTGAGTAAAGACTTTTGCCTTGGAGCATCAACACAGACTAGATCCTGAGCAATGTCCAGCTGCCTCCTCCACAATTGGAGTTGGATAATTTTGTGCTATCACTTCTGCATTCTGAACATCACATCTGTGCTTAAGCAGCAACAAACTCTCAACTCCAGTAGCTGTTCCATGAAAAACTATAAAATTTCGTCAGTTGGACTTCAGGTGTCTCCATCAACCTTTCCCATAGGTGGCCTTGCAACCTGACCTTGATGTCAAAGCTAATTAAAACTACAGCTTTCCAGGCCATCCCCAGCCTTACAAAGAGCCTGCATTTGGAAACTCCCACACTGTACATTTTAAGTGTCCCACACGCCTGTGCACTCTAGGCCAATGCATAGATGGCATTGCCTTGCTAGGAAATGTTCTTTTCCCACCTGGATATTCATCCAGCTACCAGCCAAGCAGCCAGCAGATCTTGGTTGAGCTCTTCCTGATTTCTGGGCATTGCACAGATCTCTGCTGTGGGGGAGGAGCTCCCCACCTTGAGGAACTTTTAGGGCCTTTTGGAAGGCAAGGCACATGCCCGAAAAGCATCCTCCACACAGGGCTCTGTGTGACTGATTCACTACATTCTAGGGGGACCTGGGGAGAAGGAGCTCTGACTTACCTCTGGGTCCCAGGGGCTTCAGGTAACCCACCAAAGGCATAGGGATGAGAGAGAGAGCCAGGACACACTGAGTCCTCCAGAGGCCTTCCTACCAGGCTACTGCCCTAGGCCACATCTAGACAGTTTCCTGGAGGAGAGAACCCTGGAAGAGGGACAGAAAACACCCCTACTATCTGCTGAGACCATCCAGTGCCCCTGGCCAGTCCTGGACCTTGTATCCCAGCATGACTTCCCTGCCCTGTCTCTGCAGCATAAAGGGGAAAATGTAGGGACTGCAAGCAGGAACACATGGTGACAAGAGCAGTTGTGCCTGCAGAATCGATGGAACCCAGGCTACTGATAGCCTTTCCAGCACTGTGCCCCATTCCAGCACTGTCACCCTGCTCCTTGATCCTCCCCATTCCCTGCCTGGCCCACACCCTGCTCCCATCACATTTTGCTTCTATCTTTATCTCACTTGTCTGTGTCTGGCCCATGCCCCACTCCCATCTGCACTCTGTTCCTGCCCCCTGCCCTGTGCCATATCCCTCTCTTCACCCTGTTCCTACCCACTCCCTGCCTACACCCTATCCTGGCTGCTGCCTCCTACACTGCAGGCACTCCTGGCCTCAGTCCAGTGACCAGAGCAGAATGGACAGCAACACAGAGGGCCCCAGAATCCCTGCCTGGAGGTGCTGCCCTGGTAGTGTCCCTTGTGTTTGAGTGTCTCTCGAGTTTGCTGCGACCCTGGAAGGTATGGGGCAGTGGAGCTGAGCACTGCACCCAGTGGTGGAGACTGCCTGCCAGAGTCACTGTCCCACCAACAATGGCCCCTGCTCACATGGGCGATAGCAAAGGTGTTTAATGCTGTGCCTGCATTCCTTCTCGTTCTGCCACCATGGCTGGCAGAGCATTGTGGAGGCTCTTTTAGGAAAGGTTATTTTTCCCTCCTGCATTTTTTGCTGCACGGATGCTTAAACACCTGAAAGCCTGTGATTTCTGGGGTGGCTCCCCTGGAGGGGCTGCCATTGTCTGAGATCCACCCAGCAGCCTTGGAGTCCTGTGCTGTTGCTTAGCAGGGCACCTAAAGATGTGGCCTGGAACAGCTCAGGCCCAACACTTAGTACTTTAAATAAGTGTTGACCCAGTAAGGTAAGTAGGTGGGGTAGGCTCCAGGGGCTCCAGGGGCTGCCCTTCTTTGCATCTGCATCTTAGAATCTGCTGCCTGTGCCTGTACATCATGATAGTGGCTACTTCAGATGGGCTGCTGCTGCCATCAGCTGGGCCTTCTGCCAGGGCATGGACTGGTTCTCTAGGGGATGAGGATCTTTCCCTAGCTCATACAGGCTGGCTCACCACAAAGACACACTCTTTCTTGTCTGTTCTCATGGAGACATGCTCCTGAGGCTGTGGACGCAGTGTGGTTCCTTCACACCCTCATTCCACCCAGGTCCACAGAGGAACCCTAGCCCCTCTTACCACTCACATACATAGGGATCCTACATGGGCACATAGGGACACATAGCCTTCATACATGCAGGTTTATCCTGTCATTGCCAGGTATCCTGGAACCAGAACTACAGAGCCTCCATCTAAAATTTGCATTCATTTAAAAGTGGCACCTAGAAGTTTCTGGCATTTCACTGCTCAACTCAGGTGTGGTTTCCCCCATTGCATGGATGGGAAAACTGAGTTTGGGGCTCCCCCACAGGCCCCAGGCTGGCCCCACACCCCAGTCACCCACAGCTCCACAGCAAGCCTCTCATCTTCCTGGCCTGATTTCTTGCCCTCTCTTTGCTCTGGACCCAGGGGCCTTCTGCTCCCAGCATGGAAGAGCTGGGTACTATGACTTGGCAGAGTCCCTTTTCCAGGCTGCTGGGACTCCCTCTGCAGAGAGCCTGGATGGCCTACCTCTGCCTACACCACCAGGTGTCAGTGTGGATAGCTGAGGCCAGGGACACAGCTCTGCCTGCTTCACTTCTTTTTCTCCTTTTCCGGCCAGAGGCTTCACCAGGCTTCTCTGGTCCCAGCCTGCTTTCTCCACCATGCTAGCCTGCTGAGCCAATCTGGCCTCCAGAAGCCACCTGCAGCCCTCACTGGTGGGCTGGGTGCACTGTGGAGCACCTGAGGGTGGGACCTGCAAACAGAGAACCAGTGGGGAAGGGCATTTAGTGGATTGGCCTAATGGCCTTGATTCTGCAGAGTAACTTTAGGGACAGGCTGAAAAAAATCAGTGTTCCCTTAGTGCTGTGAAGAAAATGGGATGTGTTAGCCTAGGGGGGAGCTTATAGCCTTTTAGCCAAGGAAGGAGAAAACCAATTAAAATTATAATGTCTGTTACAATGGAGCTTTGAGTGCCAAGGGGAAGGAAGGCTCAGAAGCTGCCATTTCCCCTAGGGTTTCTCCTTTGTAGCCTGACTAAGGACCCTCTAGATAATCCTGGTATTAACTGGGTAAGGCTGATATCAGCAGTAGCACCCTTGGGGTCTCAGAGCATGCTGCTCCTGTGCTGCAAGCTGCCCATGTGCCCACCCACTTTATCCTTCCCACAGGCCTACAAGGGTTGCTGCCTTGGCTCATTTCACAAGTGAGGG
Source organism: Callithrix jacchus (assembly GCF_049354715.1). NCBI lineage: Eukaryota > Metazoa > Chordata > Mammalia > Primates > Cebidae > Callithrix > Callithrix jacchus. Next base: position 36,815,349 of record NC_133508.1, on the reverse strand, counting down.
AACTGAGGCTTCCATGGTCAATGAACTCTGGTGCTGGGGGAAAGGATGCATGAGCTCCTCAGCCTGGGTCCCTTGGCTTGCTCCAGCCCCTTCTTTGGGCCAGTGGTGGGGGTCATGGGGTGGGGCTGAGGAGGGCTCCCTGAGGAAGGAGGTGGCCCTGAGCCTGTCCATCCACTGGCAAGTTATCTGCCTCGGTCTCCAGTTTCCTGGGGATGGTCTGGCCCAGTTGCAGAAGTGATATGTGGAACTGTGCTCAGAGGCTGAGACAGGAGCATGTCAGGGTCTCAGCTGCTTTCTTAGGCAAGACCCTTGCTTTAGCTGATGTCAGTGTCAAGGAGTGTGGTGGGTCTGGGGATAAGCACCAGGCATGGCCATGTCAGAGGAGGCTCGGGGGAGGACCGAGTGCTTCAGGTATGGTGAGAAGACATCTGTGCCAGTGGTGGTGCATTTGTGTGGCCAAGATGTCAGGCTGTGGCCTTTGCACCCCATGTTTGCCTGCCTGGGGATCTGGCATCTGATGGAAGCTACTGTGCTGAGGACAGGGTTCAGGGTGGAGGCTGGACATCAAGGACCAGGGGTCAACTGTTTCTTGTCCAGAACAGGATTTCCTTCCCACATCCCAGCAAACCCTGGGAGAAGGAACAAGGGCAGAGTGGAGTGCAGCCCAGCCCTCACCTTGACACTTCTCTCCATCCTGTTGGAGCAGAGGTAGCTGTGTTTCCATTGTGGCAGCCCCCTCCAAGGGGTGCCGAGAGGCCACTTCCTGGTTCTAGAGCTGTGCCCCCCCCCCAGCCACTACTCTGGCAGTACCCTCTGTCCCCCCAACCCCCACTTTTTCTCTTTTCCACAGCTGTTTCCCCATGAGTGACTTACAATAATCTATGGCAGCAGCTGTGGGCAGCCCAGGAGAACTCATGGGGGAGTCTCAGCTCCTGCCAGTCTGTGCTAGCACTGGGGATGCACTGGGGAGACAGCAGCAGGGACCTCATGAGCTGTCCCTTGGTAGGGAGAGGCAGCAGTCAAAACCCTGTGTGGTGAATTCTTCCACACACATATGTGGTGAGGTGCAGGAGATTGAGAGCTGGCTGCCAGACAAGGAGCACTCCCTGGCCATGGCAACAGGGGACCACAGCAGTGGGGTCATCTCTCCCTGATCATCTGTGCCTGAGCCTGCCATCTGTGCTCTGTGGGATGGGTGGGGCCTTTGGCCCCTGGGAGGCTGTGGGTCAGTGTGACTCAGAAAAGTCAAGCTCAGTGGTCCTCTGGGATCTCTGACCCAGGCCCCATGCCCCTGAAGGGTGGGAGGGGTGAGAAGGCTCCAGGACTCCCAGAGCCCACCTGCCTTACCCAGCAGAATGGCAGCACAACCCAGGAGGCGATGCTGTGCCCCCCTGAGGCAGGCTCCACCTCCCACTGGAGACCTTGGAGGACCCTCTTCTGACCCAGGCTCCAGGACACTTGGCAGCCCCTGAAGTCCTCCCTTCCCTCCCTGCCTTGGTCTTCCCTCCCTGAACTCTAGGGTGAGCCCCAGGCATATGGATAGCTCTGAGCAGACTAGGCCTGAGCCTCCATGGAGCCCTGGTCTCATAGATGTATGATTGTGGGGGCCTCAGGGACCCTGCTCTCCTTTGCCCCAGAGCCTGGAGGCTGTAAATCCTGTGGATCCCTGAGCTGTCCTCTCTGAGACCCCAGGCAAAGCAGGAATATGTGAGAGCAGGCAGCGAGGTGTCCGTGTTCCTGTAGTTTCTCCCTGCTTGGCTTCTGTGCCCTAGAGAGCATGAGGCAGGGAGAAGATACAGGCAGCACCTTGAAGGTGGCAGTTCAGGTGGCACCTCAGAAAGGTCACCTGTATCCCTGTACGGGTGTGCACCCACCTGGTGGCATGGTGGGTGCAGGCATTTCTCCCTCAAACTGGGGGTACCCAGAAGGCCTGGGGCCATCTCAGTGGAGATGTCTGTGGCCTGCAGGCCCAGGTCTCACGGCAATGGAAGTGCCTCCCAGGTTCAGGTGCTGGCAGTGGCACTTCTGTTCATGGCTCTGGGCTCATCTGTGCCCTGGGCAGCTGATATCTGTGCCCTAAAGAAGCCCAGGGATCCAAGGAAGTGGCTGAGGGGTAGTGTGGCCTCAGACAGGACCCAGGGGAGGCAGGACAAGGGCCATCCAAGTTGCTTCCAGTTTCCTCCTTTGCCTCTGTGACTCCAGAGAGGGTATGCTTGCACATGCTTCTGCCCACGGGCTCTTCCAGCAGGAGCTGGCAGTGGGCCCATCAGCTGGAGCAGAGAAGGAGAAAAAGGGTAGTAAATAATTATGGGTTCTTTTTGTTAATTGAGATGAAATTCACATAACATAAAACTAACCTTTTTTTAAGTGAGTGATTTGGTGGCATTTAGCACATTCTCAGCATTGCACAGGCATTGATTGCTTCTATGTAGTTCCAAGACATTTCCATAACCTCAGAAGGAAACCCCATATCCACTAAACAGGTGCCTACCACTCCCTCCCCTGGCCCCTGATAAACACGCAGTCTCTGTGATTTGGTTTCTTGACATTTCATCTACATGGATCTTTGTCTGGCTTTTGTCACTCAGCATAAGATCTTCAGGGTTCCTCGCTGCTATTGGGCATGTGTCAGGCCCTCTTCCTGTTGGGGTGACTTGTGCTCCATCATGGGATGGACATGTGGGTGCTTTCCACCTTTTGGCAGTCGTGAAAAATGCTGCTAGGCACATGCTTGTTTCAAATATCCAAGTCCCTGCTTCCAGTTATTTTGGGTAAATACTTAGGTCACAGGCATGATATTGGCTGCCAAACTGTTTTCCACAGTGGCTGAATCATGTTTCATTTGCAGCAGTGGTGCAGAGGGGTCATCATTTATCAGGTTCTCACCACCATGTGCTATTCTCTGGTGTGGGTCCAACCTGGCCATCCAGTGGGTACACGGTGCTATCTCATTATGGCTTTGGTTTGTCTTTCCCTGGTGACAGTGCTGCTGGGCATCTTACCTTGTGCTTGCTGGCCAGTTGCCTGTCTCTTTGAAGAAGCTTCTTTTTCAGCCCTCAGCCTGGCTGCCTCATGGGTGTCCTATCATGTGGCTGACTTTACTGTCACATCTGTACCCAGGGCTGTTGAGAAGTGGCTTCATCTCACAGGTGTTTGTCCTTCAGTGTAGCTGACTTTGCTGGCACAGCTGTCCCCAGGGCTTCTTAGAAGGAGCTTCACTCAGGGGCATCCCTATCAGTATCTGAGCCCCAGGTCCCTTGTGGGAAGGACATGGGTTTATCTGTGTCCTAATGAGGGCATTGAGTCACCACACCCTCAGGTACTCTGAGAACATTCTCAGAAGACCTGGGCTCAACACATTGAATGCAAACATCCTGGAAGCAATGTTGTTACCACTTATGTGTGAGAAGGGGCTGCTGAGGAACCCCCTTATAAAGGATGGGAGGAGGGGGAAGGGGCCAGGGACCCCAAACTCCACTGATGAGGCAGGGCTTAGCAGTATGGGAAAGCAGGGCTGCCTTCTCTTACTCAGTATCTATCTGGACTCAAAAAATAACTGGGCAGATCTGGTGTGAGTTGATTACTGTCATTGCTGTGGTGTGATGTCATGGTGCCATCCCTGGAGTCACCTTCCTGGGAGAGTGGTGCTTGCACCTAGGCCTTTGGGCTCCCAGGGAGGCATTTCTGTCCCCATTCACAGCTGGGGACAGAGCCAGAGAGGTCTTGTTTCCGGCCATGGCTCATAAGAAAGGGGTGCAGAGACATGGGCTGGGCTGCTCTTCCTTGCCTTTCTGCTCCTTCCTATTGCTGAAATCGCTCCTTTGGACTAGGCTCACATCTTCTTGCCTCATGGGCTAGTGGCCTAAGAGGACACTTGTGGTTCTGGTTCTCTTTTGGTCCCATGTCCCTCACCCAAGAGAGGCCACCTAGGCCAGAGCCCATCCTGATTTCCATCATGCCCACAGTCCTGCTTCTTAGCCCCTGGTCAGAAGTTCATTAGGTAAATGCTCCTGCACAGGCATCACACAGGCTCAAAGGGCATCAGAATCTCAGCTGAGAAGAGCCTCAGCATCAGGTACAAAGCTCTCACTTGTTTGAGCAGGTATGCTTATTATTTTGGCTAAGTTGCTGCATTTGGGCTGGGTAGGTGTGGAAGTGTGGGTGGTGGTCGTGGTGCTGTTTGGGGCCCAGGCCCCTCAGAGCAGAAGACTGGGCTTGTGTGCAGAAGGCAGCCTTGGGGTGCTTACTCCCCCAGTGCCCAGTTTCTGACAAAACCTCAGCCATACCCTGAAACCTACCGACCCATGTCAGAAGGTTCTGTGACCTCTAAGGGTGTCAGAGGCTCAGGTCCTGGTTACAGTTCCACCATGAGTGTGAGAGAAGATTTCTGGGTCTCCATTTTTTGGCACAGAATGGGGAGAGGGATATCTGTGTTCGCCAGTGAGTGACTCAGGTGGAGTCTTGGAGGAATAAGCCTCCAGGAAGAGAGGACTATGCAAAGATGGTGCCATCCAGGCCACCTGTCCTGGCTGGTGGCTCAGGAGGAGAAGTGACTGAGGAGTCCCTGCACCCCACACTTGTCCCCTGCTCTACATTTTGGGAAGAAGGAATTTAAGTCTGGGATTCACGCTGCACTCATCATGACAGTTTTCCTCACTGGACCTCAGGGAGGTAGCTGCCCTTGGCATTTATTGAGTGTCCGGTGAATGCACTAGGCTGTCCACACATCTTCAGAAGCCAGTGTTTTCTTGGTGGTTTGGCAGAGAAATGCTTAAACTGAGGGCACTAGGATTGGGACAGGCTTTCAGATTTTCCAGATGGAGGGACTGACTTGTTAGTGAAGTTGGGCTGTGGAACCATGAGCTGAGGCAGTTGGCTCCCCAAATGAGGCTTCTGTGGACCACTCAGTCCAGCCTGCCCTAGGCCTTTGCTCCTCATCCGTTCAGTTCCAGGTAGGTATCAGGCCATGACAGGATGGGCAATCTGATGCCTCATTGTGCCTTTTTTCTTTTATTGTTGAGATATAACTGCACTGTATGAATGCTCCAATAGAGATCATAAGATTTATAGAATGGAAGCTTTGTGACATTAAGGTACCAAATCATAAATAGCACCAGGCAAGGGTTGAATCACACACCCCTAAATTTAAGGAATAAACTGTTCTGACTGCCATAGGGTTTTCTTTTTTTCTAGCAGCTAAATAACCACTAGTAAAACCATTGTAGCTCAGCACCAGACACTGACTAACTGGCCCCCAACCCCTGTTCTAGCAGCCATAACTACAGCTCTGATGGGACAGGAGACTGTTTTTAGTAACTTTCTTGTATGAAGAGACTTCCCACCATGGACTGATTGTGGCCAGTTGAGAGAGGCTGTGCAGTTGCACGCCTTGTGTCCTGAAAAGACCTTTTGAGGTAAAGAGCCTAATTGTTGTAATACATTTAAATATTGTCTTCACCCCAAAGTGAACATGGGTCATATGTTATATGCATGTTTGGTCTGTACATGTGCATCAGGACCACTGTCGTGAATATTCATAGCTCCTCCTGTAACCTGCTGAAAGTTTCTATTTAGCCAGGTTGTCCAGAGTAAAGCTCCTGCCCCAACTCCCTTCCACGTACCATGCCAGGCTCTTCCCTTGGTGGGAGACGTGCTTCCCAGCCTGTGGGATGGCCACTTTGTGGGCTGTATGTAACCTTTTATAAGAAATAAAGTTTCTTGCTGAGCAGAAGCTCTTCAGTTCAATTAGGTCCAATACCAAGCCTCAGCAGCACGTGATTTACCCACATAGCAAGCCTGCACATGTACATGTACCTGTGAATCTAAAGTAGGGGGAAAAGCCCCCTCTCCATTTCCAAATTCATACATCATGTGATTGTTTAAGTTAACAGAGTGGATGAAATGGTTTGTTCATAGAGCAACATTTCAGGTCTACATTACCTTTTTCTACCTGTTATCCTGTAACACTGGTTAGTTTCCCTGGTTTGTATTTGTCAGTCAACATACACTGGCCATTGCAGAAGTAAAATCCACAGTTATCTTACCCTTGGCCTGTGCCATAAAATGACAGGCCCTTTTTCACATATTTGAGAGGTATTTTGGGATTTTTAAACTGGAATATGCATGTGGCTTTTAAAACATATTTGCAGTTTTCATGCTGTTCTCCTTTTGAGAAGTGAAGTCTGTGCTCACACTCACTGGTTAACCAGACTTGACAGTAGTGCTTACTTGTCACTGGCAGATGATGTCAAGTGATGTTGTGTAACTTCTAAAATTATGTTAGAAACGCCATGAGCATCTGCCTGCTTCATTTGGGACACGCGCCGTTTTCTGAATGTCCCAAGACTGCCTGCTGCTGGGAAGCCTGGTAAGTTCTCCAGCCAAGCCCGAGTTCCTCTGTGGACCTGAGCATGACGTTGCATCCAGATGATTCCAGTCCCCTGCTGTGGATTCCATCTCACTCTGTGAGACTTCTCTGCAGTCCCCAGACATCAACACGCACCATAAGCTATCTTTTCTGTGTTTTGCCTGAATTCCTGCCCCTATGAAGCATTAGCAAATTGAAATGTTTGTTTTCTACCAGCATTTGGGGATATTAGTTTTTTATTTAAAAAAAATCACAGTAAAGACATCAGGAATAACACACTTGCAGATCATTCATGAGGTACAGAAGAATGCACACTGAAATCTGGACTTGTCTTTCCTGCTTCTGCAGCCTGCCAGTTTCTGCCTCTGGAAGTAACAACAATGAAGTTTCTGCACATCTTTCTAGATTTATTAATTGAACAATCACGCAGTGCTGACACCATGACAAAGCTTTGTAAAAGGGCTTTGACTACCAATGTAAAGGGCTCATTTATTTTCATATACTGTGAACACTTAAGTGGCAACAGGAAGGAAAACCTTATGCTCATTCCTTTGTATTCTTCCTAATATATTCCGTTTTTAAAAATTTCTTTCCCATTTTGGCATTAAGAGATATAAATCTGTTGTCTAGATTTTTAATTTTGTTTTCTCTCTCACACACACATATGTGTATATTTATATGTGCACACCCTCACATTTTTCTATTCCGTTGTTGATAATTAAAATTCTCCATTTCACAGGTATGTTCCTTCCCAAATCCTGTTAACCACCCCTTCAATGAGATAATCACTGAAAAAAATTGCAGTATTGGCTGTTCATGGTGGCTCATGCCTGTAATCCCAGCACTTTGGGAGGCCGAGGTGGGCAAATCATGAGGTCAGGAGTTCAAAACCAGCCTGACCAACATGGTCTTGAAACCTTGTAGTAGAAACCCCGTCTCTACTAAAAATACAAAAATTAGCCAGACGTGGTGGCACACACCTGTAAACCCAGCTAATAAGGAAGCTGAGGCAAAAGAATTGCTTGAACCCTGGAGGTGGAGGTTGCAGTGAGCCGAGATCACACCACTTCACTCCAGCCTGGGTGACAGAGTGAGACTCCATCTCAAGAAAAAAAAAGTATATGTCAATGCAGTTTTTTTTAACCTAATCTATGACCCATTTGATTTAATAATTTTTGAAACTTATGATGAATCAACACTGATGGAAATTTGTACTGAATTATTTTACATTTATTTTTTTTTCTTTGAGACAGTCTTGTACTGTTGCCCAGGTTGGAGTGCAGGGGCAGGATCTCTGCTCACAGAAACCTTTGCCTTCTGGATTCAAGCTGTTCTCCTTTCTCAGCCTCCAAAATAGCTGGGATTACAGGTACTTGCCACCACACCCAGCTAGTGTGTGTGTGTGTGTGTGTGTGTGTGTATGTATGTGTGTGTGTGTTTAGTAGAGATGGGGTTTCCCAATGTTGGCCAGCCTGGTCTTGAACTCCTGACCTCAAGTGATCTACTTTCAATTTTCTGGGATTACAGGTGTGAGCCACCATGCTTAGCCTCATTTCATATCATAATGGGTAGTATCTACCTTTTTAAAAAAATTACAATTTTCGTTTTCCAAAAATTTTATTTCCATTATGTCCTGGGGGTTTTTCAATTGCCTTCAAAGTGCTAATTCTCATGGCCAGAGCATAGGAATGTGTGATCAGGTGTTGACTGATGAACCAGAATCCATATTTTATCCTAGAGTTTGAGGTTATCAGAACTCTCCATTTAGAAAAGCAGTCTTTATATATTTTCAAACAACCCATGATGAACACACAGTGCTGATTTCTTATTCATCTGTCAATATCCTGCCTTATGTGTGTGTGTGTGTGTGTGTGTGTGTGTGTGTGTGTGTATATATATATATATATATGTGTAGTCAGAGAAATCTCTAAATAAACTCAAGAGATTCAGAAATCAGTATGCAAACTTAGTTGCATACAGTGAAAAAAGGAGGTGTAATATACATAGTAGATAAGATTTTATACAATTACTAGGAATTACATGATCAGAGATTAACTTTAAAACTGAACTTATACATTTTAAATTTAATTTGGAGCTAGTTTATTGTTGAACCTAGGACTGTGGTGACTCAGGAATAGTAGAAATGGGTAGGAATGACATTTCAGATCAAGCATGGAATCTCCCTTTATTCTCGTGTATTAGGTTCTCCTCTCTTCACCCTGAAATTTTTGCCATCAAATATATATTGGGAGGCAAATCATTTTTTTCCTTTAATGTTTATTTCATACACACAGAATAATATTGTGGGTCTGGGATTCAGTTTTGAAATGAAACATGCAGTCTATGTGACCCCCTGTCCATGTGAAAATGGTCTGGTCTAGATCAAGCAGTTGGGCCCCCATATTGTGACATGTATGCTTACACAAATTCTATGGTGACCTGTTGCTGAGGTGATCTGATGATGTAGGTCTTGCCTTTGATTTCAGGTGCTATTCTGGCAACCAAAGTTGGCAGGTAAAAGCAGCTTGGAAATTTTCTCTGGCTCGCAGGATGGGGAATGCTTCTAACTGTTGTCTCAGAGGTAAGTATGTTCATTTCTATCTCCTGACTGTAATTTCTTCAGATGGGCCAGTTTTCCTGTATGTTAAATGTCATTCTGATTTTTTAAAATTTCCCCAATTCCTATTTGTCTACAGGTTTATAAATATGCTTTAGAGTTTTACTACTCAGTTTATATTTTTCGTTCTATCATGTTTTATATAATTTTTTCTCTAGGAATGAGTACTATTTCCCACACCAATTTTTTTTTACACATACTTCCATAGAGTAGAGAAGACACACAACACTGCCTTCATCAGAAACTTGATACCAAATACAGTATGAGACATTCCATGAAACACCAAAGTCTTCTGAATACAGATGTCAAAATCTGAAAACAAATATTAGAGCAGTTTAAAATAGGAGATTTTTAGAAAATAAAAATAAATTTCATAATGGGAAACACTTTTACCTAATATAGAAGTTTTGAGGAATTCTTTTAATTTAAAAAATTTTTAAAAGATAAATCCAATAAAAGGACATAAACAGTTAAGAAATAGGAAACGTTATTAGAGGTCATATAAGATTTATGAAAATTTTACCTTGCAGTGAAACTGCCTGGCATTAGATAAATTGGTTCATAAGGTCTTATTAAAATTAGCTATAATATTAAAAATACACTAATGCAAAACTAAAACTTTGGTTAAAAAGCAGACTATTCTTTAGACAATAATTTGTTCTTAATGAGATTACAAGAGGTAATAATTGTTTATTCTCAAATCTGTTTCTTTTTAGAACTTCTCATATTTATGCCTCAGAATTTCAACTTGTACCACATCTCTTTACAGGTCACACGTCATTGCCTTCTGTTTCTCTTCCCCTTGAAAACCTAGATCTTTTTATTTGGCTAGGATGATAACTGTCTCCTTCAAAGTTTCAGCAGCAGCTTTAACTTCTGCCTTGCCCCCCTCCCCACAAGCTTTTTGATATCTGTGAATTGTTTCCTATGAACAGGAAACATCTCATGCTGATAGTAAGAGCCATGTATCTTTCCATTGAAGTTACTAAATTTTGTTTACTTTTCTCTAATGTCAACTCATGGCTGAACACTATGTCTAAATAAGTTTGAGTACTCTTCTCATCACATGTGACTTCTACATTATTTCAATATATTTTCTTGAGACACTGCCTACTCTCAGGCAGCCCTTAGTCCAGGCTGCTCAGATGGGTGTGTAGAACAATAACCAGTGAGACATTGAGGGTTAAATATTTAATTCACTAAACCACTGAAACACCAACTTGGGTGGCCACATTTTCAGTTAATTCCCATTAACTGCTTTTGCAGGGTGGGTCAGTTGAAAGGAATTTGATTTGTGGCACAGCCATCAGGTGGCAATTGGTTTGGAATGTCCTGAGATCTGAACTAGCTTGAGAGCCAAGCAGAACTTGGTACCTTGGTGTGGTCAGTTGGTTATGGAGGGGTGCTCACTGCCAGACAGCTGAGGGTTCTGGGCTCTGGGTAGGATGAACAGACATTTAAATTTGTTCCTCAGAAAGGCTTTGTTTGCAGGAAAGTGCCATATTTTAGCCCAGGAGTTAAAACCTAGAGACAGGAGTTTTGTTTAATGATTTGAGCTCTTCTTTGGACTCAGCCACCTCTTCTAGGACAACAACCTTCTTGAACAGTCCTTGGTGCAAAAGAATTGAGAAAGGGAGTGCAAAGAGCTCCAGGTTCAGGGTCCAGGCCATGATTTAGAGGCCTTAGTTTTTCAGGGATCTCCATCCTGAGAAAACCAACCAAATACTTGTCCCAGATCCATCTTTCATCAGTGTCCTGACTCTACACAGGTCACTTCAAATCTCTTTATTTCACTTCCTTGGTACTGTCAGCTCTGGGGGCAGTCCCCCAAGTGCCTTCTCTGTATTTACCACTACCAAGGGCTTGGCTTATTCTTCCAGACATAAAATAATTGAGCACTTTATGGCACTTAGGAAATACCCACCTTCTTAAGGTTTTATGTCCACTTCACTATTTTTACCCTTGTAACATAACAGGCCATTATCAACATTTCCCCATTGAGACCAGGGAGTGGAGGCACAGAGGGGTTCTATAGAACTTCCTCAGGTTTGAGCAGCTTCTCAAAAGGCCTTGAGATCTTATGTACCAGACCCTATGCTCTTGGTGACTCCAATATACTACCTTTCTGTAATGTCTTATCTCAATACAGGTAATGTCTGTACAGTTATATGTGCAACTTCTCTAATCTTCTGCAGCTAGATATTAACAACTGTCTTCATTTTAATTCCTTTCTTAGCATGTTGCATCGAGGAACAGGAAGTGGATCCTGGGTTCACTGGAGAATCCACTGTCTGCTGCTGCAGCCCTAAGAAGGGAATTCTTCGTCACTGGCCTCCCATCCGTTTATGCCCTAGAGTTGCATCAGTGGAAGGTATTGTGGAAATTCATTCAATTCATTCATGATATGGTTTCTAGATTCTTCAGTGTCTCATGTTTCAGAAAATTATAAAGTTGCTATGCTATATTCTTTATGTCATATGTGCAAATTTAAATGTATTAAGACAATCACTAGGCTGGGCCCAGTGGCTCATGCTTGTAATCCTAGCACTTTGGGAGGCTGAGGAGGGTGGATCATGAGGTCAGGAGTTCGAGACCAGCCTGGCCAATAAGGTGAAACCTCATCTCTACTAAAAATACAAAAAAAAAATCTACCCGGGTGTGGTTGTGTACGCCTGTATTCCCAGCTACTCGGAAGGCTTAAGCAGAAGAATTGCTTGAACCCGGGAAGCCTCCCCGCGAGTTCCAGTGAGCCTAGATCATGCCACTGCACTCCAGTCTGGGCTGCAGAACAAGACTTAGTTTAAAAGAAAACAGAAAAAAAAGACAACAACTAGTACTAGGAGTAAAAGTGCATTTCCATTCCAGAATTGGATTTCCTTTTAATAGTAAAGAACGTCTCAGTGCAACTTGCAGACATTTTGCTGATTATTAAACATTAAGTAAAAAGAATCTTTTCCTGAGACAGTGTTGCCAGGTATTTTAATTAATGGATGTCAGTTCAAACTGTTTTGAATTAACCTAAAAATTAGGGAAGAAAATTTCCATAAACTCACCTTCCTCAGTTTTCTTTTGTGATCACATCTTAAGTGAATGTGATAACACTTGTTACAAGGTTACAGCTGAACCAATAGTGATACATTCTTACTAATGGAACACTAGAATTAACATCTACTTTCACTCTGTGTTGTCAGGTCTGTGAGTTTTGACAATCTCATGATGTCATTTATCTCCCAGACAGAATAGTTTTATGTCCTAAACATGACCTGTGCTGCACCTATTAATGCTGTCTTCTGAGGACTCCTGATAACCATGGATGCTAAGTTTCTGTTCTTAACCTATCTCTTTCACAGACACCAGCCCCCTGTCCCCAACACCCAGGGTTACCTAAGGGATTTTTTTTGGTGGAATCAACATATGGACAGTCTGTGTTTCCTAGATCACAAAAGGAAAAGTTTAGTTTCTACCAGTATTTGGGGGTTGTTTGTGTGTGTGTGTGTGTGTGTGTGTGTGTGTTTGAGATGGAGTCTCACTCTATCGCCCAGGCTGGAGTGCAGTGGTGTGATCTTGGCTCACTGTAACCTCCTCCTCCCAGGTTTAAGCAGTTATCCACCTTTGCTTCCCGAGTAGCTGGGATTGCAGGCATGTGCCACCATGCCTGGCTAATTTTTTGTTGTTGTTGTTTTGTTTTGTTTCATTTTGTTTTTGAGATGGAGTCTCGCTTTGTTGCCAGGCTGGAGTGCAGTGGCCCAATCTTGGCTCACTGCAACCTCTGCCTCTCAGGTTCAAGCAATTCTCCTGCCTCACCCTCCTGAGTAGCTGGGACTACAAGCTCCTGCCACCAAACCCCACTAATTTTTGCATTTTTAATAGAGATGAGGTTTCACCATGTTGGCCAGGATGGCCTTGATCTCCTGACCTCGTGATCCACCCACCTTGGCCTCTCAAAGTGCTGGGATTACAGGCATGAGCCACCATGACTGGCCTCTTTTTGTATTTTTGGTAGAGATGTGGTTTCACCATCTTGACAAGGCTGGTCTTGAACTCTGACATCATGATCCACCTGTGTCAGCCTCCCAAAGTGCTCAAATTACGGGCACCCACCACCACTCCTGGAAAATCTTTGGTATTTTGAATAGAAACGGCATTTCACTATATTAGCCAGGCTGGTCCTGAACTCCTGATCTTGTGATCTACCAACCTTGGCCTCCCAAAGTTCTGGGATTACAGGCCTGAGCCACTGTGCCTGGCCTTTTCTTTCTTTTTTTCTTTTTTTTTGGCTTCCATAGAGTAAATATTGAAGAAACCACTTAAACACCAACTTGGGTGCCACATTTTCAGTTAATTCCCATTAATTGCTTATTCAGGGTCATTCAGTTAAAGGGAAGTTTATTCTTGGCACAGCCATCAGGTGGTAGGTAGTTTGGAATATCCTGAGTTCTGAACTGGCTTGAGAGCCAAGCAGAACTTAGTCCCTTTGTGTGGTCAATTGATCATGGAGGGGTGCTCACTGCCAGACAGATGACAGTTCTGGGCTCTGGGTAGGATGAACAGACATTTAAATTTGTTCCACAAAAAGGCTTTGTTTGCAGGAAAGTGCCATATTTTAGCCTAGGAGTTAAAACCAAGAAACAAGAGTTTTGTTTAATGGGTTGAGCTCTTCTCTGGACTCAGCCACCTCTTCCAGGACATCAGCCTTCCTGAAGAGCCCTTGGTGCTGGAGGATTCAGAAAGGGAGTGGTAAATGCTCCAGGTTCAGGGTCCCGGTTATGATTTAGAGGCCTCAGGTGTTCAGGGATCTCTGTCCCCAGAAAACCAACCAAATATTTGTTTAAGATCTATCATTCATCAGCATCGTGACTCAAGGCAGGTAGCTTCAAATCTCTTTATTTCACTTTCTTGAACTGTCAACTCTGGGTGGCAGCTCCTGCTCTGCCCATCTCTCCGAACCAATGTGGGCATCACAGGAAAGAACATAAATTTTTCCCAATTCCTAAAACATGGACCCATGTCAAGAATGAAGAGAATTTTATCCTCCACTGTCCTGGAGTCCCTTAAGCGCCTTCTCTGTATTTACCACTACCAAGGGCTTGGCTTATTCTTCCAGGCATAAAATAGTTAAGCACTTTATGGCACTTAAGAAGCACCCACCTTGTTAAGGCTTTATGTCTGCTTCACTATTTTTACCCTTTTAACATAACATAGGCCATTATCAACATTTCCCCATTCATACCAGGGAGTGGAGGCACAGAGGGGTCTATAGAACTTCCTCAGGTTTAAGCAGCTTCTCAGAAGGCCTTGAGCTCCTATCTTATGTACCAGACCCTATGCTCTTGGTCATCCCAATATACTACCTTTCTGTAATATCTCATCTCAATACAGGTATTTGCCTGCAGTTTCAAGTGAAACCCACAGTGCAAGTTTTTTCTGAAGCCCAACTCAGATTCAGGGGGCTTTGCTCTGCAGAAGATGAACAATGGGATCAAACATTTAAGCTGTGAATAAATAAATGTTCATTTATCTGATCTTCTGCAGCAAAATATCAACAGCTATCTTTATTTTAATTTATTTCCATGTTCCATCCACGACGGGAGAGTGGATCCAGGGATCAGTGAAGCATCCACTGTTTGTCACTGCAAGCGTAAGAAGGGAATTTTCCATCACTGGCTTCCCAGCTGTATACGCCCTAGAGTTGCATCAATGGAAGGTACAATAGAAATTCAGTCATTCAGTTCATTCATGATACGATTTCTAGATTCTTCATTGTCTCTCATTTCAGACAATTATAAAATTGCTACACTATAGTTTTATTTTATGTGTGCAAATTTAAATGTATTAAGTCAATCACTAGTGCTACAACTACAGGAGTAAAGGTGTATATTTTTTATTCCTGATTTGGGTTTATTTTTAATAATAAAGAACACCTGAGTTCAACTTGTAGACATTTTGCTGATTGTTAAATATTAAGGAAAAAGAATGTTTTTCTGAGATAATGTTGCCAGGTTTGTAAAATAATGGACGTCACTTCAAACTGTTTTGAATTAACCTAAAAAAGGAGGAAGTGGTACAGAAAATTTTTATATACTCACCTTCCTCAGGTTCCCTTTTGTGATGACATCTTATGTGAGTGTGGTAACACTTGTGATGATGACTGTGCCAATAGTGGTACATTCTTATTAGTAATAGTCTAGGGTTAGCATGAAGATTCATTCTGTGTTGTCCGGTCTATGGGTTCTGACAAACTCACAATGTCCTTTGTTACCCTGGCAGAATAATTTCACATCCTAAACGTGACTTGTGCTGCACCTATTAATTCCTGATTTTCTTCCTGATGATTCCTGAAAACCATGGATGATTTTATTGCCTGCATAGGTTTCCTTTTCCAGAATTTTATACAGGTGGAATCATAGAGTATGTACCTCCTCATGACTAACTTACTTTACATAGCAATATACATGTACGATCTTGTATATCTTTTTGAAACTTAACAGTTTAAAACTTTTTGTCAGTGAATAATACCTTATTGGGTTTGTCAAACAGTGTCAGTTGGTTCATTCACCTCCTGAAAATCATTTCAGCTGCTCCTTCCAATCTGGACAAATATGAATAAAGCTGCCCACATTCTTGGGCACATTTTATGATGAACATAATTTCTAAATTCAGCTGGGTAAATATGTAGAATTCTGATCACGTGCTGGTAAGACTATATTTTCTATCATAAGAGTTAGGTAGAATTCAACTGTAAAATCGTTTTGTTAAAGTTATTACTTAGTGATTTAATTCTATAATAGATAGAAGCCTACCCAGACTATCTGTCTCTCCTTTGGGTAGCTATGGTAGTTGCTCCCTTTGTAGGCATTTGTCTATTTCATCTAAGCTAGAAAATCTGTGGGCATAAACACTTGAAACTCGCAAGTTGCCTGCTTGGTTCTCTTCCAAGGGTACTGCGCTTCTTGTCAATCCTCTAAAAGTTTTTAATAAAGTTTCACTCCTGCACTAAAAAAATTGCAGGCATAGATTTGTTCAACTTACTCTGTTGTTATTTTCTTAATGTTCATAGGATCATCAAGGATAATTTCTCTCTTAATTATATTATTTGTACATTGTGTCTTTTTTCATTTTTTTTTTCCTTTGTTTGTACATCGTGTCTTCTATCTTTTCTTTGTGATTAGCCGGGCTGGAGGTTTACCAATCGTATTGATCTTTCCTAAGAGGCAGCTTTTGGTGTTGTGTTCTTTTTCTAATTAATTCTGTTACATTGATTTCTGCAAATACTACTATATTTGGAGGGAGGGAGGTTGCCTGGTTTACATTACACTACACTTTTTTCTCTAGTTTCCTAAGGTGGAAAGTAAGACATCTGGATATGGATTATTTTTAGTTTACTGCACAGAATTGTGAATGGCACTAATGCCACTGAAGTGTGCACTTGATTATCAAAATAATACTATTATGTACTTTGGCCACAATAATGATTTTAAAGCCAATAAAATGGATGATAAGTGCAGGAGGAGCATATGTAGATCCAGGAGAGATGAATGACATAACGTTTCAAGAACGAAAAAAGGACATTTACCAGGCCTCAAAATGCACAGGGGGATGATGGGACACTGTCATGAAATCACCAGTGCATTTGTGTGTCACCCTGTGTGAACACTGCCTATTTCACAGTAGCGAGGGGGTCTTAGCCAGAGAACCAGGCCCTGATCTGTGGCTTTCCTGAGTCTCATTTGCCTTTCCTCATCACCAAGGAAGGTGTCCCAGTGGCAGCCAAGTTTCTGTTCTTAACCTACCTCCTTCACACACACAAGCCCCCTGTCCCCAACACCCCAGGTTGCCTAAGGGATTCCTTCAGTGGAATATACATACTGACAGTTACTCTGTGTTTCCTAAGTCACAATGAGGACCTGGTGCAGGAGCCTTCATCTGAGGCTGTCCCAGGCATTCACATGGTAAGTTTTTTTTTCTTTGTCTAAGATGGAAATTTTGTTGCTCTTGCTTTTTTAAAATTTTATTTGATTTGACATATGAAAATCTTGCCACATACATTATAGAGGACTTACAAAATTTTTTGGTGGGAAAATGTGAGGGTTCATTACCAGGTAAGAAATGATCTCAGATGACATTCTTAGATAACATTTTCAGTTAAGAACTGTATGGCAGCAAACATTTTTTTAGGGGAAATCTTTCTTCTTAAATAATTGTAACTACAACCAAAACAGTCTTGAAAGTCTTGCATAAAAATCTTGTGCCTTTCCAGTATTATGTTGTAGGCTTTATTTTGGAGCCATTGCCTCAACCACTATCTCCCATATGCTTCTTTAATGTCAACAAGTAAAGAAAAGACCTATATGGTGAAACCCAATATCTACTAAAAATAGAAAAATTAGCCAGGACACATGCACATGAATGTTCATTGCAGCCCTGTTTACAATAGCAGAGACCTGGAACCAACCCAAATGCCCATCAATGATAGACTGGATTGGGAAAATGTGGCACATATACACCATGGAATATTATGCAGCAATCAAAAATGATGAGTTCATGTCCTTTGTAGGGACATGGATGAATCTGGAGAACATCATTCTAAGCAAACTGACACAAGAACAGAAAATGAATACTGCATATTCTCACTCATAGGCGGGTGATGAAAAATGAGAACACATGGACACAGGGAGGGGAGTACTAAACACTGGGGTCTATTGGGGGGAAAAGGGGAGGGCTAGTGGGGGGTGGAGTTGGGGAGGAATAGCCTGGGGAGAAATGCCAAATGTGGGTGAAGGGGAGAAAGGAAGCAAAACACACTGCCATGTGTGTACCTATGCAACTGTCTTGCACGTTCTGCAAATGTACCCCAAAACCTAAAATGCAATAAAAAATTAAAAAAAGAAAGAACAGAACTGTGTGATGATCTCTGCTCATTTTTTTTTCATGCACAATTCCCTGCTGTGCTTTGTTTTCAAATAAACCTCATCCATTTACAGACTTTCCTGTTTCCTCCTGTCACTAGAGTGGCTCACTCTAGCCATTTCCATTCTTCACAAGCGTTTTCCACTAAAGCCCTTAGAATTGATCATCCACAGCCCATCTTGAGCAGGGATAGTTGGCCGGGGCTCCTTTCTGTGCATTTGGACCCTGGCATAGCCTCATGCTATGGCCAGTTCTGGTGGGAAAGTGAGAAGAGAGGAGCCTGCAAGCAGGGGTAGGGTGAAATTGCCCCAACTTTCTTCATTGAGGCCTCATACTGCCCATCAGCTAATGTGGCCCAGAATAGATAGTGCCAGGGTTATATGGAGTTCTGGTCTTTTCTCCCTCTGCCTAGTCCTGGTTGCTGTGTGCTCAGCTCCAAAACACAGCAACGTGAAAAGAGAACCACCTGGTTTGCACAGGGTCTGAGAGGCCAGATGATCCTTTTCCTTCGTAGCAGGATGGAGGGTGGTCATGCATTGCAGGTTTCGGAAAAGAAACATGGCTGTGGAACCTCAGAGGCTCCTTTTGGTCCCTGTTGAACCCAGTCTTGACAAAGGTTCTTGATTGCCCCTGAGGGCCCTTGCAAAAAACAAGTGAAAGCAGTAGGTTTTTCTTAAACATCAATATCAACTGAACCAAGTATGGCTTGAGTTTTTTTTCTTGGAATATGCATTTGGTGGAACCTTGGCGTCAGTACCTATCCCACATTTTAAACACCGAGGCTTTTGCAATTTAAAAATGTTTCTCATTAACCTCAGAAGCCATCTCCTCATAACTGAATTCCCCTATTTCTCTTTAATCTCTAGAATATCCTTTACTTTTGTTATTTTGTTTTGTTGTTGTTGTTGATTTTTGGTACTCAGTTGGCTTTCTGCTGTGAGTCATTAAAGGTTGAGATGAGGGTTAGTGATATTCAGACTCTAAGAATTCATAGATAGCTGCCCAGTGGACTCTATCAGAGCAGGCTATGTCCTTGGCCTGGGCCTGCCAAGAAACATGATTTAGAGGAATAGAAAGAAGGAGTGATGGCAACAAAAAAATGAAGGTGGGGGGTGGGAAACCAAGGTGCAACACTAGGAGATTGAGTTCTACACCATCATCTGGGCGTGGCTGGAGTGTTCAAACCTCATCTGAAGGCTACGTTGAGCCCCGACTTCATGGCTGGCCTGAATGGTAGCTGTTTTTCTAAGAGCTTTTTAAGTGGAGCTACTTTGTTTCTTGTCTTCTCCATGTTTCTGTGTGTTGATGGCAGGGTACCACCAGAAATTAGTGAGAGACAGTGAACAGGAGTGAGTTCCTGAAATGTTCAACTTAGCCCAGAGAGGACATGGTCAGCAGGGAAGAACTTGGGAGTTAGGTAAGACACTTGAGAGTAGTTGTCTGGTTTGATCTCCCTGTGGTGGCACAAAGAATAGTTTTTCACAGTCACTTGACAGGTGGTCCTTGTGTAAGATTCTTCTGCACAGCTGGGTTAAAGAGGATCAGTGTTGCACCTTGTGCCACCCATGAAGGGCTGTCCCAGTCCCGGAGCCAGTGTGAGTATGATCAGCAGTGGGCCCCATGTGACACACATGAGGAGATGAAAGTAAACACTGGAAAGAAAAATACCACATGCTAAGTAGGGGTTATTTTCAAACGATAGGATCACTGAATATTTTTGTATTTTGGTTTAACTTTTTACTAAGGGTTAAAAATACTATAGCACTGTTATCCTTTAAAATAAAAATTGTTAGGCATTTGGGTTGGTTCCAGGTCTTTGCTATTGTAAACAGTGCTGCAATGATACATAAATACATACATACATACATTAGCTTATGTTTACCAGAATGCAGCATTGTCTCTGAAGCAAGGTTGTTCCTTATCAAGTACAAAATCTTGTAGACGAGGTCATGGCCAGAGCAGCACCACTTGCGAATTGTGGGAGGAAATGACTTTGCAAAGGATGAAGAAGGGAGGGCAAGATGGCTTAGGTCAGATTAGAAAGGAGGAGCCCTGAGAAGCTGCAGGGAAACATAGCCTGACCTGTGTGGTGTGCCATGTTTGAGATGGACTATTTCACATTGTGGTGGTCTGGAGCTACAGACCCAAAGGCCTTGATTCCTTTTCTTTTCTGCTCCTGTCATTTTCCTGCCACCCTACTCCTTCACCCACATCGTGGCATGGCCCTGAATTGTTAATGAGCAACACCACCAATTTGCTAATGGTCACTTTGCATTCTTCTAGGACCTGCTCTTCAGCAGGAAGACCCTTCTGTGGACGCTACAGAGGATGAGATACAATGGGATATGAATGACAGGCCACTGGATGTGTCTGAGTGTAATGGTTGCTTTCTTGACTTTATCTTCTTGAATTAGGATCAGAGAGTCTTATATAAGATATGAGAATTTTACCATATCAATCGTAGATGACTTACAGAATTTCCTTGGTTGGGGGAGCTTTGGGTGAGAGTCTCTTCTTTACTGAGACTTGATTCAAGACAGTGGGATAAAATGCCAGCATCAACCATGCACTGTGGGGTCACACGTTTTTTGCCTTCGCAGGTCTGTTTTCCTTTTTGGACTAAAATCATTTAGTGGCCAAGCAAAATGTTTGGAAGGAAACATTGTCCAAGAAAACCTTGTCTTTAGCATGAGTTGGTTTGCTTTGTTCTTATTTTGTGTTTGTTTTATTGAACACTATTTTTCATTTTGATTTTCTTTGTCACCAATTACAGAAAAGTCAGGACACAGCATGGCCTGATGCTTATAGCAATTTATTTTCTGTCATTACAGGAAGCTGCAGGACTGCAGCAAGCTGGTAAGTATTGGGGAACTCCTGTCATGCTGATGAGTAATCCAGAAGATGAGGAATGTGGCACTGTCTCCCTGGCTTTCCTGAGTTGAGCTTCCTGTTGTGAATGAGAACTTAGGCAGCAGTGGGAGAAATGATTTTACCAGATGAGAAACAATGGCCACATTCTGAAGTCTCTGGGAGTAACTGCATTCTCTGAAGGTGGGGTGGAATCCTATGCATGGGGCTGGCCCAGGTCTTTTGTGAATTCATGCGGTGCCATGGCCACTGTGTCTTGGGTTGTGTGTGTTGGTTTCCGTACATACACATCTCCAGATTTCCTAGTGTTCACATTCTCTGCAGGGATTTTCGTCACCATTGCAGTCTCACTATAGGCACAGGAAAAAAATCAACTTGTAAGCTTACGATGTGTGCAGTTGATTGCATGCAAAGGACACTTTAATTAACCTAAAAGAAGTTCTGTCAACACCCAGGCCAATTCTCAAGGTGTACCGAAAAACAGAACTGTGTCAGGATATCTGCTCATTTTATTTTTTTTTCATTATCAATTCCCTGCTTTAATTGGTTTTCAAATAAACCTCACCTGTTCACAGGCCTTTCTATTTCCTCCTGGCATTGGTGTGGCTCACTGTAGCCATTTCCATGCTTCACAAGCCTTTTCTACCAAGGCCCTCTAAGTTGATCATCCATGGCCCATCTTGAGCAGGGAGGGTTGGCTGGGGCTCCTTTCTGTGCATTTAGACCCTGGCACAGCCTCATGCTATGGCCAGTTCTGGTGGGAAACTGAGAAGAGAGGAGCCTGCAAGCAGGGGTAGGGTGAAATAACCCCAACTTTATTTATTCAGGCATCATAATGCACATCAGCTAACATGTCCCAGAATAAATAGTGCCAGGTCATCTAGAGTTTCTGCCTTTTCTCCCTTAGCCTAGTTGTTGTTGCTGTGTGTTTGCCTAGAAACACGGCAACAGGAAAAGAGAACCACCTGGTTTGCACAGGGTCTGAGAGGCCTGGTGAGCACTTGCCTTCCTAGCAGGATTAAGGGTGGTCATGCATTGCAGGTGGCAAAAACAAACACGGCTGTGGAACTACAGAGGCTGCATTAGGTTCCTGTTGAACCCAAACTTGACAGTGGTTCTTGTTGGCCTCTCAAGATTCTTGCAAAAAACAAGGGAAAGCAGTGGGTTTTGGTTAAATATGAATATGAATAGCAACTGATACATCTTGAGTTTTTTCTTGGAGTATGCATTTTGTGGAAACTTATTGTATATAAATTGAATTTTATTGCTGTATAGGTGTCAGTACTTATCCCAAAATTAAAAACACTGAGGCTTTTGTGATTTTCAAATGTTTCTTGTTAACCTCAGAAGCCGTCTCCTTGTAACCCAATATCCCTAGGTCCTCTTTAATCCCTAGAACATCCTTAGCTTTTGTTTTGGTTTTGTTTTGTTATTGTTATTGTTGTTTGGTACCCGGTGGGATTTCTGCTCTGAGTGATTAAAGGTTGAGATCAGAGTTAGCAACATTGTGGATGTATGATTCATAGACAGCTGCCCAGTGGGCTCTATGAGAGAGAGAGCAGGCTGTGGCCTTGACCAGGGCCTGCCAAGATACATGATTTAGAGGAATAGAAGAAAGGCATGAGGGCAGAAACGCCATGAAGGTGGAGGGGAAGCCAAGGCTTATACCAGGAGAGTGAGTTTTACACTATTACCTGGGCATCTCTGGAATGTTCAAGCCTCATCTAAAGGTGGACTTGAGCTCCAACTTCATGGCTGGCCTGAATGGTAGCCGTTTTTCTAAGAGCTTTTTAAGAGGAGCTACTTTGTTTCTTGTCTTCTCCATGTTTCTGTGTGTCAATGGCAGGGTCACCACCAGAAATTAGTGAGAGACAGTGAACAGGAGTGAGTTCCTGAAATGTTCAACTTAGCCCAGGGAGGACATGATCAGTAGGGATGATCCTGAGGGTTAGGCCAGACACTTGAGGGTAGTTACCCAGCTTGATCTCCGTTTCGTGGCACAATGAATAGCTTCTGGCAGTCACCTGACAGGTGGTCCTTGTGTAGCTAGATTCTTCACAGCTGGGTTAGAGAGCATCAGCATCACACCTTCTGCCACTCACGAAGGGCTGTCCCAGTCCTGGAACCAGTGTATGATCAGCAGTAGACCCCATTTAACACACATGAGGTGATGAAAATAAAGAGTGGAAAGACAAATACCACATGCTAAGTAGCAGTTATCTTCAAGTGATAGGATCACTGAATATTTTCATATGTTGGTTTAAGTTTTTACTAGGGGTTAATAAATACAGTAGCACTGTTATCTCTTAAAATAAAAATTGTTAGAAAGACAAAATAAATACAATAGCATATGTTGGCCAGAATGTAATATTTTATCTGAGTCAAGCTTGTTCCTTATCATGTAGAAAATCTTGTAGATGGGGTCATAGTCAGGGTAGCACTATTTGTGAATTGTGGGAGGAAATGACTTTGAAAGGGGTGAAGAAGGGAGGGAAAGATGGCTAAGGTCTGTTTAGAAAGGAGGAGCCCTGAGAAGCTTCGGGGAAACATAGCCTGCCCTGTTTGGTGTGCCATGTTTGTGATGGACTATTCCAGGTATCCTGGAGCTACAAATCCAAAGGCCCTGATTCCCTTTCTTTTCTGCTTCTGTCCTTTTCCTGCCACCCTCCTCCTTTACTCACATCGTAGCATGCCCCTGAGTTGTTAATGAGCAACAACAGCAGGTATTGACAGTCACTTTGCATTTTTCTAGGGCCTGCTCTTCAGCAGGAGGACCCTTCCGTGGATGCTGCAGGGGACAAGGTACAATGGGATATGAATGTCAGGCCACAGGATGTGTCTGAGTTAAACGATTGCTTTCTTGACTTTATTTTCTTGAATTAACATCAGAAAATGTTATATAAGATATGAGAATTTTTCCATATAAATTGTAGCTGACTTACAGAATTTCCTTGACTGGGGGAGTTTTGAACCAGAGTCTCTTCTTGAGTGAGACTCGATTCAAGACAGTGAGAGAAAATGACAGCATCAACCACACACTCTGTGGTCACAAGTTTTTTGCCTTAGCAGGTTTGTTTTCTTTTGGGGACTAAAATCGCTTAATGGCCAAGTAACATGGTTGGAAGAAAACATCATCCAAGAAAACCTTGTCTTTAGCATAGTCGATGTGCTCTGTTCTTCCTTTGGGCTTCTTTGATTGAACACTTGTTTCTATCTTGTTTTTTAATGTCACCAAGTGCAAGAAAGTCAGGGAACAGCATGGTCTGATGCTCATAGCAATTTATTTTCTGTTATTACAGGAGGCTGCAGGACTGCAGCAAGCTGGTAAGTATCGTATCAATGTGCTGGGATTACAGTCATTAGCCACTGTATCCTACCTTCAGTGTGTGTGTGGTTTTAATTTTAAGTGCTGAGATGCATGTGTGGAAAGAGCTGGTTTATTATGTAAGTATAAAAGTGTCATGGTTGGTTGTTGCACCTATCAACCCATCATTGAGATTTTAAGCCTCACATGCACTAGGTATTTGTACTAATGATCTTTTCCCTCTTGCCTACACTCCCAGGGATTACTTTTTTGCTAAGGAAATACCTTAGTTTTTCAGAATGATTACACTTTTTACCCTGCGTTTTGTTACAGAATTTATCTGGTTGAACCTTCCTAACAGAAAAGAGGTTTTAGGCAGTATTGTATAAAAATCACTAAGAGTTTGGTAAGGAATTGTACCGTCTTTCTGTAGTGTTTTTGTGAAGTTGTTGCTTACATGAAAGAGGGTGGTGTGCTTCAGGTTTGGGAGGTATGGTGGAGAGAGAGTCTATGTGCAGTGGGTGTGAATGTCCTTGGGAATTTTTATGCATGTTCAAAGTACAACACAAGTATTACTTTTTTTAATAGTTGATTTATGTACACTTTACATACATCAACCCATTCATTCTCCACCACAGCTGTAGCTTAAGGTAAGTTTAATGTATCCACTCCTCAGATCCAGTTTTTACAGAGATAAATTTCCCAAACTCATGGCCTTCTAAATAGAGGAGGGAAGTGCAAAATCAGGAATGGGTGGAAGGTTGATGCTGTGGGCTGTTACACTGCATTCATCACACAGCCCTTGTATAACTCATCACCCTAGCAGTGACGTTGAGAACCTAGGTGTGCATGTGGAAGTACAATAGCCTATAGAAATTCTAAGCACTCTCTATCATTATGGGATGGTCTTAATGGTCACATAGCCCAGAATTAGAATAGGTAACTTTTACAGTGGACTTTCCTGTGGTTAGAAATGTGAAACACACATGGAGAGGTTACAAGCTGCTGTGATTGGGTTATTCCTCAGCTCCTGTTTAAAAGCAGAGAACAGGCTGGGTGTGGTGGCTCGTGCTTGTAATCCTAGCACTTTGGTAGGCCAAGGTGGGTTAATTACTTGAGGTCACGTGTTTGAGACCAGCCTGGCTATCATGGCGAAACACTGTCTCTACTGAAAACATGAAAATTAACTGCACGTGGTGGTGGGTTTCAGTCATTCCAGCTAGTTGAGGGACCGTGGCAGGAGAATCATTTCATCCTGGGTGGTGGAGGTTGCAGTGAGCCTAGATCACACCACACCAGTCCAGCGTGAGCAACAGAGTGAGATGAGGAGGATGGGTCTACAGCTTCATCTGCTATAACTCACCTTCATAAGCCAGCCTCCTGTCCACACCACCCAATATAACGCAAGGGATTTCCTCAGTAGAATCCATGTGGTGACACTTGCCCTATGTCTCCTAGATCAACAAGAGTACCCTGCAGCATGTCCCCATATGGAACCCTTTCAGGGGTCCCTCTCGCTTATCACAGTAAAAGTTCTTCCTTTGTCTGAAAGGGATATTTTATTTATCTTCCTATGTTTCTTTTTATTGTACTTGAATAAAGATTTGAGAATCTTACCATGTACATTATAGATGACTTAGTGAATTTCTAGGTAGGAAAATGTAAAATGAGAATTCATATAAACTATGTCAGCAAGCATTTTCCTCAGGAGAAAAATTTTTTTTTTTTTTTGAGACAGAGTTTCACTCTTGTTACTCAGGCTGGAGTGCAATGACGCGATCTCAGCCCACTGCAACCTCCGCCTCCTGGGTTCAGGCAATTCTCCTGCCTCAGCCTCCTGAGTAGCTGGGATTACAGGCACGCACCACCATGCCCAGCTAATTTTTTGTATTTTTAGTAGAGACGGGGTTTCACCATGTTGACCAGGATTGTCTCGATCTCTTGACCTCGTGATGCACCTGCCTCGGCCTCCCAAAGTGCTGGGATTACAGGCTTGAGCCACTGCGCCCAGCCCGGGAAAATCTTTCTTGAAAATTATGAATTTACAACCAAAATAAACTTGAAAATCCTGCCCAAAAAGCTGGTGCCTTTCCACAAGTGTTTTCCAGGCTTTATGTTTGGGGCTGTAGCCTCCACCACAATTTTCCATCTGGTTTTTTAATAGCGCCTGTTAGTAACAGTTAGGAAAAAGACCTGTGTACACAGGACGCAGCATAATCTTACCCTCAGTGTTTTTCTTTCTCTTAATGCAGGAAGAGTCATCTTTACTTACCCAATGGATGAGTACGTATTCTGGGATCATTTTGCTTAGGAAAAATCTTGGTGTTGAGAAAGGTGACACTTTCTTGCCTGCTTTGTCTAATGAGGCACTGTCATTAGAGCTTCCTTTTGGTAAACAAGATTTGGGCAGAAATTAAGAGTATATTGAAGAGTGGTGGCTCTCCTCTATAGTTCCTGTTAGCCATAGTGTCATTTTTGTGAAATAGAATGGGATGCCTCAAGGTGGGGGTTATAAGGTGAGAGTCTGTGTATAGTGATTGTGAATGTCTTTGGGAGTTTGTGTACATTTCTCCAGAAAGCATGTTTCCATGTGCACAGTTCAACACAAAGGTGAATGCTGTAAATAAAGATTTCATCACCACTGCACACCTTATGTAAATCAGCCCATTTATCCTCCACCACATCTGTAGCTGGAGGTAAGTTTAATGTCTCCAGTAATCAGATGGAGATAGTGCAGAGATGAGATTGTCAAGCTCTTTATCTCTTCAGTGGAAGAGGCAGAGATGAACTCAGGAGTGGGTGGAAGGTTGATGCCACCACTACTACTTGGAAGTAATCACATAGTTCTGGTATAATTTGTCATTATGTGAGAGAGTTATATCACCTAGGTGTGCATATGGAAGTTTGATAGCCTTCAGAAATCCCAAACACTGTCACTCTCACAGGATTGTCCCAAACATCACATAACTCGGTGTAGGAATAGGTACATTTTACAGTGGACTTTGGTGTGGTCAGAAGTGGGAAACAGACATTGAGAGGTCAGGATTTTGGCTGCAGTGCTGGATTATTTTCTCAGCTCCTGGTCAAAAGCAGAAAATAGTCAGACATATTATATTTAATGAGATAATCACCACAAGTTTTACATATGCTGCAGCTCAGCACAAACCCAAGACACAGTACCAAATAACTGAAGGAAAGTCCAGGCACAGTGGCTCACACCTGTAATCCTAACACTTTGGGAGGCTGAGGCGGGTGGATCACGAGGTCAGGAGTTTGAGACCAGCCTGGCCAGTATGGTGAAACCCAGTCTCTAAAAATACAAAAAGTAGCCCTGTGTGGTGGCATGTACCTGTAGTCCCAATGACTCAGGGAGGCAGAGGTTGCAGGGAGGCGAAGGTTGCAGGGGGCCGAGATCACAACACTGCACTCTAGCCCAGGTGACAGAGCAAGACTCCATCTCAAAAAAGAATTGAAGGAAATACGTAGGTGTTGTCCTGGTACTCATCTCTGCTGGAATCTTCTGTGCAGCTGGGTTGGAGACGGTCAGAACTCCCAGCTGCTGCTCCCAAGGATGCACTGTCCCAGTGCTGGAGTCAGTGCCAGCAAGAGCATGGTAGGATAATCGAGTATTTTCAAGTCTTGATATAGTCTTCTTTAAAACAAAAGTTTAGTGAATACATAGAATATTTTGGCTGGAATTAAGTCTCCTCTTTGAAGAAAGGTTGCTTTTTATCTAGTACGAAATGATCTAAGAGGGACACAGCAGTAGCACATGTGGATCCTGAGGAGCAAATGACCTCGAGGGGATCACGAAGGGAGGGCAAGTTAGCTCAGGTCAGTTTAGGAAGGAGGAACCCTGAAATGCTGCAGGGAAGCACGGCCTGCCCTGTGTGGTGCACCCTGCTTGAGATGGGCTATCTCACATTGAGGAGCTTGCTTCAGCTAGAGGACCAAGGCCTCATTGTCCATGGCTCTTCTTATGATCCCATTTGCCTGCCTTTACCACCAAGCGGGATGGGCCAGCAGCAGCTCAACGTGTGCTGTTACCCCAGCTTGTCAACACAGGCCAGCACACAAGGCCACCAGAGTGGCTCCTTTGGTGGAAACAATGTGTTGATTGTTACTCTGTTTTCTTCATACAGAATTTGTTCTAGCAGAAAACCTTCCTGGGATAAATTCAACAGAACAAGTTATAGCCATTTACAAGGTAAAGTCTTTCTTTGAAATGGGTATTTTGTTGTTCATTTTAATTAGAATATGGAAATCTTACACTATACATTATAGATGACCCTTTCTTTGTGGGATAATGCAAAGTGAATTTTTTTTCCAACTAAGTATGATTCAAGATGGCATCCATAAGTTGACAGCTTTTTACAAACTGTGTGGCAGGAAGCATATTTTTTTCAGTATAAATACTTTTTTTTTTTAAAAAGTGAATTTGATGAAAATAAAGTGGAAACATCATGGCATCATGGATAAAAACATTGTGCCTTTCCAAAGACATCTTCTAGGCATTGGGGCTATTGCCTCTACCAGTATTTCTCACCTGGTTTTGTAATGTCCCCAAGTGAAGGCAAAACCTGTGCACACAAGACACAGCATGCCTGACCCTCATAGTCAGGCAAGAGGGTCATGCCTGCTTTTTTCCTAAATGCAGTGACACTCAACTTTATTGAATGACGGTATGTATTCTGGGATCACCCCTTTGCTACGGAAAAATCTTAGTGTTGACAACGGTGGTACTTTCTAGTCTACGTTTGCTGGAAAACAAATCTGGTGGGAGCTTCCTGCTGGAAATGAGGTTTGAGCAGTTTGGTGTAAAAACAATGGAGAGTCCATTAAAGAACTTGAGATGATCTCTAGTTTCTGGAAGCAGGAGCATCATTTAGATAGAATAAGATGGTGTGCATTAGGGTCAGGAGGTATAAGCGAGAGAGTCTCCATGGAGTGATTGTGGATGTGTTTGAAAGTGTGTGTGCTTTCCCCCAGAAAACATGTGCAATGCACAACACAAAGATTAACGTTCTAAAAACAAATTTTATCACCACTGCACTTTCATAAATAAGTCCCTTCATCCTCTACCACATCTGAATGTGAAGGTTAGTTATATACTCCCATCTTCAGAGATGAGGCAGTGGTGAACATTTTATGTTTTTGTCTCCTCAATGGAACAGGCAATTGTGAGCTCAGGAGAGGGGGAAAAGATGATGTTATGTTCTACTGCACTGGAATCATCATAATGCCCTGGTATGATTCGTTACTATGCCAGGGAGTCCTAGCATCTCTGGGTGCACCTGAAAGCGTGAAAATGTATGGAAATCCCAAACACTGTCTATTGTTGTTAGTCTCAATGGTTGCATAACCCAGTGTTGGTGTAGGTATATTGAACAGTCAGCTGTGGTGTGCCCTAGCATAATTCCTTACTATATCAAGTTGTTCCAGCACTTCTGTGTGCATGTGGAAGAATGAAAACCTATTCAGATCCCAGATACTATCATTATTGGATGGTCTGAATGGTCAACTTGCCCAGGGTTTGTTTCAGTAGGTACATTATACAGTGGGTTTTAGTGTCATCGTTAATGTAAAACATACAGAGTTCACAGGCTTTTGGTCTACAGTGGTGGAGTCATTCCTCACCTTCTGTTCAAAATCAGAGAACAATTAGTGACATATTCTATCATATTTAAAAAGATAATGACCACAAGCCTTAGAAACTCAGTAGAACCCAATGCCAAGACATAGTATCTTTTAAAACCTTAAGGATCAAGTTGGGTGTTAGCCTGGCCCCATTTTCCCAGCTGGAATCACATGCAGAGCTGGGTTGGAGAGGATCAGTGCCCCTCCTCTGCACTGCTCGCATGACGGGCTATCTCAATGCTGGAGTCAGTGTGCAGCAGTGACCTTCATGGTGCACACATGTTGTGTTGAAAAGGAAAAGTGGAAAAACAAATATCACATGCTAAGTAAGGGTCATCTTTAAATCATAGGATAATTGAGTGTTTTCAAGTCTTGTTTTAATTGCCTAATAACAATAAGTTAGTTAATAAAACCTTTTGGCTAGAATTAAATCTCCTCTTTCAAGAAATGTTGCTACTTATTCAGTACAAAATCTTCTAGAGGAGATGATATATAGACAGCAGCACATACAGATTCTAAGGAGGAGATGACTTTGGCAGGAATCAATAAGAAGACAAGTGAGCTCAGGTGAGATTAGGAAAGAGGAGCCCTAAGAGGGGGCCAGGGACACACAGCCTGCACTGTGTGGTGTGCTGTTTGAGATTGGCTAGTTCATATTTACGGGGTGGCCTGGAGCTAGAAACCAAAGGCCCTGGTTCCCTTTCTTCCCTATTCCTCTCCTGTGCCTGCTACTCTTCTCCCACATCCACCTCTAGACACTGCTTTAAATGTGTCCCAGAGATTCTGGTATATTGTGTCTTTGTTCTCATTGACTTCAAAGAACATCTTTATTTTTTCCTTCATTTCATTATTTATCCAGTAATTCAGAAGCAGGTTGTTCAGTTTCTATGATGTGTGGTTTTGAGTGATTTCTTAATCCTCAGTTCTAATTTGATTGCCTTGTGGTCTGAGAGACTGTTTTGATTTCCATTCTTTTGCATTGGCTGAGGAGTGATTTACTTCCAAATACGTGGTGAATTTTAGAGTAGGTGTGATATGCTGCTGAGAAGAATGTATATTCTGTGGATTTGGGGTGGATATTTCTGTAAATTTCTATTAGGTCCCCTTGGTTCAGATCTGAGTTCAAGTACTGGATATCCTTGTTAATTTTCTGTCTCATTGATCTGTCTAATATTGACAGTGGAGTGTTTAAGTCTCCCACTGTTGTTGTGTGGGAGTCTAAGCTTCTTTGTAGGTCATTAAGAACTTGCTTGATGTGTCTGGGTGCTCCTGTGTTGGGTATATATATATATTTAGGATTGATATCTCTACTTGTTACATTAATCCCTTTACCATTAAGGTCCCTTAAAGTCTGTTTTATCAGAGACTAGGTTTGCAACCCCTGTTTTTATTTTCTTTTTAAATTTTGCTCTCCATTTGCTTGGTAAGTCTTCCTCTATCTCTCCATTTTGAGCCTATGTGTGTTTTTGCATGTGAGATGGGTCTCCTCAATATACTACATTCATGGGTCTTGACTCTTTATCCAACTTGCTAGTCTTTGTCTTTTGATTGGGGCATTTAGCCCATTTATATCTATCTATTTATTTATTTTTAAGGGCCTATTTTGTTGAGTTTGTTTCCCTGTCATATGGTTTTAATTTAGGTTGGCTTATTGATTATGACAGACTGAGAGATAGCACAT
This sequence comes from Callithrix jacchus, assembly GCF_049354715.1. Classification (NCBI taxonomy): domain Eukaryota; kingdom Metazoa; phylum Chordata; class Mammalia; order Primates; family Cebidae; genus Callithrix; species Callithrix jacchus. Next base: position 36,783,968 of record NC_133508.1, on the reverse strand, counting down.
TGTTCCTCTCTTGGAATCTCCAGATGCTTTAATAGTACTATTCTTATCTGTCCATTTTAATTTTTTTTTAAATATTTTATTGCATTTTAGGTTTTGAGGGTACATGTGCAGAACATGCAAGACAGTTGCATAGGTACACACATGGCAGTGTGTTTTGCTTCCTTTCTCCCCTTCACCCACATTTGGCATTTCTCCCCAGGCTATCCCTCCCCAGCTCTCCCACCACACTGGTCCTCCCCTTTTGCCCCCAATAAACCCCAGTGTTTAGTACTCCCCTCCCTGTGTCTATGCATTCTTATTTTTCATCACCCGCCTATGAGTGAGAATATGCGGTTTTTCATTTTCTGTTCTTGTGTCAGTTTACTGAGAATGATGTTCTCCAGATTCATCCATGTCCCTGCAAACGACACGAACTCATCATTTCTGATTGCTGCATAATATTCCATGGTGTATATGTGCCACATTTTCCCAATCCAGTCTATCATTGATGGGCATTTGGGTTGGTTCCAGGTCTTTGCTATTGTAAACAGTGCTGCAATGAACATTCGTGTGCATGTGTCCTTATAGTAGAATGATTTATAGTCCTTTGGATATATACCCAGTAATGGGATTGCTGGGTCAAATGGAATTTCTATTTCTGAGGCCTTGAGGAATCGCCACACTGTCTTCCACAATGGTTGAACTAATTTACACTCCCACCAACAGTGTAAAAGTGTTCCTTTTTCTCCACATCCTCTCCAGCATCTGTTGTCTCCAGATTTTTTAATGATCGCCATTCTAACTGGCGTGAGATGGTATCTCAATGTGGTTTTGATTTGCATCTCTCCAATGACCAGTGATGATGAGCATTTTTTCATATGATTGTTGGCCTCATATATGTCTTCTTTTGTAAAGTGTCTGTTCATATTCTTTGCCCATTTTTGAACGGGCTTGTTTGTTTTTTTCCTGTAAATCTGTTTGAGTTCCTTGTAAATTCTGGATATCAGCCCTTTGTCAGATGGGTAAACTGCAAAAATGTTTTCCCATTCTGTTGGTTGCCGATTCACCCTAGTGACTGTTTCTTTTGCCGTGCAGAAGCTATGGAGTTTCATTAGGTCCCATTTGTCTATTTTGGCTTTTGCTGCCAATGCTTTTGGTGTTTTGTTCATAAAGTCCTTGCCTACTCCTATGTCCTGGATGGTTTTGCCTAGATTTTCTACTAGGGTTTTTATGGTGCCAGGTCTTATGTTTAAGTCTTTAATCCATCTGGAGTTAGTTTTAGTGTAAGGTGTCAGGAAGGGATCCAGTTTCTGCTTTCTGCACATGGCTAGCCAGTTTTCCCAACACCATTTATTAAACAGGGAATCCTTTCCCTATTGCTTGTTTTTGTCAGGTTTATCAAAGATCGTATGGTTGTAGATATGTTGTGTTGCCTCCGATGCCTCTGTTTTGTTCCATTGGTCTATATCTCTGTTTTGATACCAGTACCATGCTGTTTTGATTACTGTAGCCTTGTAGTATAGTTTGAAATCCAGTAGTGTGATGCCCCCCGCTGTGTTCTTTTTGCTTAGAATTGACTTGGCTATGCGGGCTCTCTTTTGGTTCCATATGAAGTTCATAGTGGTTTTTTCCAGTTCTGTGAAGAAAGTCAATGGTAGCTTGATGGGGATAGCATTGATTATGTAAATTACTTTGATTAATATAGCCTTTTTCACGATATTAATTCTTCCTAACCATGAACATGGAATGTTTCTCCATCTGTTTGTGTCCTCTCTTATTTCGTTGAGCAGTGTTTTGTAGTTTTTCTTGAAGAGTTCCCTTACGTTCCTTGTGAGTTGTATTCCTAGGTATTTTATTCTCTTTGTAGCAATTGCGAATGGCAGTTCGTTCTTGATTTGGCTCTCTTTAAGTCTGTTATTGGTGTATAGGAATGCTTGTGATTTTTGCACATTGATTTTATATCCTGAGACTTTGCTGAAGTTGCTTATCAGTTTCAGGAGTTTTTGGGCTGAGGCAATGGGGTCTTCTAGGTGTACTATCATGTCGTCTGCAAATAGAGACAATTTGGCTTTCACCTTTCCTATTTGAATGCCCTTTATTTCTTTTTCTTGCCTGATTGCTCTGGCTAGAACTTGCAGTAGTATATTGAATAGGAGTGGTGAAAGAGGGCATCTTTGTCTAGTGCCGGATTTCAAAGGGAATGCTTCCAGTTTTTGCCCATTCAGTATGATATTGGCTGTTGGTTTGTCATAAATAGCTTTTATTACTTTGAGATATGTTCCATCGATACCGAGTTTATTGAGGGTTTTTAGCATAAAGGGGTGTTGAATTTTGTCGAATGCCTTCTCTGTGTCAATTGAGATAATCATGTGGTTTTTGTTTTTGGTTCTGTTTATGTGATGAATTACGTTTATAGACCTGCGTATGTTGAACCAGCCTTGCATCCCCGGGATGAATCCTACTTGATCATGATGAATAAGATTTTTTATTTGCTTGCAGTCGGCTTGCCAATATTTTATTGAAGATTTTTGCATCTATGTTCATCATGTATATTGGCCTAAAGTTTTCTTTTCTTGTTGGGTCTCTGCCAGGTTTTGGTATCAGGATGATGTTGGTCTCATGAAAAGATTTGGGAAGGATTCCCTCTGTTTGGATTATTTGGAATAGTTTCAGAAGGAATGGTACCAGCTCCTCTTTGTGTATCTGGTAGAATTTGGCTGTGAACCCATCTGGACCTGGGCTTTTTTTTGTGTGGTAGGCTTGTAATTGCTTCCTTGACTTCAGACCTTGTTATTGGTCTATTCATAGTTTCAGCTTCCTCCTGGTTTAGGCTTGGGAGGACACAGGAGTCCATGAATTTATCCATTTCTTCCAGGTTTACTAGTTTATGTGCATAGAGTTGTTTGTAATATTCCCTGATGATGGTTTGAATTTCTGTGGAATCTGTGGTGATTTCCCCTTTATTGTTTTTTATTGCATCTATTTGGTTGTTCTCTCTTTCATTTTTATCAATCTGGCTAGTGGTTTGTCTATTTTGTTGATCTTTTCGAAAAACCAGCTCTTGGATTTATTGATTTCTTGAAGGGTTTTTCGTGTCTCTATCTCCTTCAGTTCTGCTCTGATCATAGTTATTTCTTGTCTTCTACTAGGTTTTGAGTTTTTTTGATCTTGCTCCTCTAGCTCTTTCAATTTTCATGACAGGGTGTCAATTTTGGATCTCTTCATTCTCCTCATATGGGCACTAGTTGCTACATGTTTTCCTCTAGAGACTGGTTTAAATGTGTCCCAGAGATTCTGGCATGTTGTGTCTTCGTTCTCGTTGGTTTCGAAGAACTTCTTTATTTCTGCCTTCATTTCATTGTTTATCCAGTCAACAATCAAGAGCCAGTTATTCAGTTTCCATGAAGCTGTGCGGTTCTGTGTTTGTTTCTGAATTCTGAGTTCTAACTTGATTGCACTATGGTCTGAGACTGTTTGTTATGGTTTCAGTTGTTTTGCATTTTCTGAGGAGTGCTTTACTTCCAATTATGTGGTCAATTTTAGAGTAGGTGTGATGTGGTGCTGAGAAGAATGTATATTGTGTGGATTTGGGGTGGAGAGTTCTGTAAATGTCTATTAAGTTTGCTTGTGCCAGGTCTGAGATCAAGCCCAGGATATCCTTGTTGATTTTCTGTCTGGTTGATCTGTCTATTATTGACAGTGGAGTGTTAAAGTCTCCTACTATTATGGTATGGGAGTCTAAGTCTCTTTGTAAGTCATTAGGAACTTGCCTTACGTATCTGGGTGCTTCTGTATTGGGTCCATATTTGTTTAGGATTGTTAGCTCTTCTTGTTGTATCGATCTTCTTACCATTTTGTAATGGCCTTCTTTGTCTCTTTTGATCTTTGTTGCTTTAAAGTCTATTTTATCAGAGATGAGAATTGCAACTCCTGCTTTTTTTTTGCTCTCCATTTGCTTGGTAAATCTTCCTCCATCCCTTTATTTTGAGCCTTTGTGTATCCTTGCATGTGAGATGGGTTTCCTGGATACAGCACACTGTTGGGTTTTGGTTTTTTATCCAATTTGCCAGTCTGTGTCTTTTGATTGGTGCATTTAGTCCATTTACATTTAGGGTTAATATTGTTACGTGTGAATTTGATACTGCCATTTTGATGCTAAGTGGCTGTTTTGCCTGTTAGTTGATGTAGATTCTTCATTATGTTGATGCTCTTTAGCATTTAGTGTGATTTTGGAATGGCTGGTGCTGGTTTTTCCTTTCTATGTGTAGTGCCTCTTTCAGGAGCTCTTGTAAAGCAGGCCTGGTGGTGACAAAATCTCTGAGTACTTGCTTGTTCGCAAAGGATTTTATTTTTCCTTCACTTCTGAAGCTCAGTTTGGCTGGATATGAAATTCTGGGTTGAAAGTTCTTTTCTTTAAGAATGTTGAATATTGGCCCCCACTCTCTTCTGGCTTGTAGTGTTTCTGCCGAGAGATCTGCTGTGAGTCTGATGGGCTTCCCTTTGTGGGTGACCCGACCTTTCTCTTTGGCTGCCCTTAGTATTCTCTCCTTTATTTCAACCCTGGTGAATCTGACAATTATGTGCCTTGGGGTTGCTTTCCTTGTGGAATATTTTTGTGGTGTTCTCTGTATTTCCTGCATTTGAGTGTTGGCCTGCCTTGCTAGGTGGGGGAAATTTTCCTGGGTAATATCCTGAAGAGTATTTTCCAGCTTGGATTCATTCTTTTCGCCACATTCTGGTACACCTATCAAACGTAGGTTAGGTCTCTTCACATAGTCCCACATTTCTTGGAGACTTTGTTCATTCCTTTTTGCACTTTTTTCTGTAGTCTTGGTTTCTCGTTTTATTTCATTGAGTTGATCTTCGACTTCTGATATTCTTTCTTCTGCTTGGTCAATTCGGCTGTTGAAACTTGTGCATTGTTCGCGAAGTTCTCGTATTGTGTTTTTCAGCTCCTTCAATTCATTCATATTCCTCACTAAGTTATTCATTCTTGATATCATTTCCTCGAATCTTTTTTCAAGGTTTAGTTTGTTTGCATTGATTTAAAACATGTTTTTTTAGCTCACAAAAGTTTCTCATTATCCACCTTCTGCAGTCTAATTCCGTCATTTCGTCACAGTCATTCTCCGTCCAGCTTAGCTCCCTTGCTGGTGAGGAGTTTTGGTCCTTTGTAGGAGTTGCGGTGTTCTGGTTTCGGGTGTTTTCCTCAGTTTTGCACTGGTTTCTTCCCATCTTTGTGGTTTTATCCACCTGTCGTCTGAGTAGTTGCTGACTTTTCGATTGGGTCTCTGAGTGCATGCCCAGATTGTTGATGATGAAGTATTTCTATTACTTGGTTTTTTTTCTACCAGTCTAGCCCCATCACAGTATGACTGCTGAGGTCCTCTCCAGGCCCTGCTTGTCTGGGGTGCACCTATAGCAGCTGTGGAACAGTGAGGGATGTTCCAGTTTTTATTTCTGCTATCTTTGTCCCAGAATGATGCCTGCCAAATGTCAGTCTTCTGGATATAGAGGGGTCAGGGAGCTGCTTGAGGAGACAGTCTGTACTTTATAGGAGTTCAAGTGCTGACCTGTGAGCTCCGTTGTTCATTCAGGGCTGTTAGGCTGCTACATTTAATTCTGCTGCAGCAGAACTCATAAAAAAAAAAAAAACCCTTTTTTTATCAGATGCTCTGTCTCGGGGGGTTGTGGTTCTCTTTATGTGTTCGTTGTGCTGTCCTGCCCAGCTAGGAGACAGTCTAGTCACTATTTGCCTGCGGAGGCTCCGCCCTGCTGCTGTGAGGTCTGCCCTGTTACTGCAGCCTCTGCCCTGCTGCTGCGGTCTCCGCCCTTCTGCCACGGGCTACGCCCTGCTGCGGAGTCTCTCTGTTTTGGCCGGTTGCCTCAGCAACAGCAGGCTGCGTCAGCAATGGGAGTGTACTTCAGTAGGGGCGGGTTGCCTCGGTAATGGCAAACGCCCCTCCCTCATCGAGCTGCACCGTCTTGGGTTCAGCTGTGCTCGCAGTGAAACTCTCCACCTGGAGCGTTTGGAATCGCCGTTTTGTTTGTCCCACTGCCCTGGCCCAAACGCCATTTCCCTGGAATCTCCTGGCCTGGCTCACTGTCGAAGTTTCGCTCAGTCAGGTGGATATGCCAATCTGTTCTCTCAAGTCTCAGATTGCCAGTTAAACAGGGTACCTGGACCAGTGCGCTTTGTGCAGAGCTCTGTGGAGCGCCGCCGGCTGCACCGGCCGCCGGCTCCACCAGCCAAACCCACTTTGCTGGCGTCCCACGTCTCTTTTATACCTGGGAATTTCCCCATTCTGTGGTCAACAAAGGTCTGTCTGGAAATGTGGCCCTGACTCACCCTCCACATGTTCACCGAGAGCTTCAATCCTGGGTTGTTCTTACTGCGCCATCTTCTGATTTCTCGCCCATTTACATTTAAGCTTAACGTTATGTGTGAATTTGATCCTGCCATTCTGATGCTAACTGGTTTTTTTGGTCATTAGTTGATGCAGTTTTTTCATTGTGTCGATGGTCTTTACCATTTGGTATGTTTTTGCAGTCACTGGCACTGGTTGTTTCTTTCCATGTTTAGTGCTTCCTTCAGGAGCTCTTGTAAGGCAGGCCTGGTGGTCATGAAATATCTCAGCAATTGCATAATGTGGTTGAATATATTCATCATTTGTGCCTTTTTCTTGATGATATGCATCAGTTCTACATCATCACCTGGGCACAACTGGGATGTTCATATTTTGACATAGGGAGAATGAGTTGCACTTCGACTTCAAAGGTTTATTTAGCACTCTCTGGCAGTCTTCCTAAGACTGTGGACAGAGGTGCTACATTCTTTTTTCTTGTCTACTCTATTTTCCTGTATGTTGATGGCAGTGGCACCACCAGAAATTAATGAGAGGCAGAGAACAGGAGTGAGTTCCTGAAATATCTGACTTGGCTCAGAAAGGATATGATCAGCTGGGATGGACTTCATGGTCAGGCCAGACACAGCGTAATTTCCAGGCCTGGTCTTCCTGTGGCTGGGACAGAGAGCAGCTCTTACTTTTCACCTGCTTCTGGGAGTCACCTGACAGCTGGTCCCTGTATAGTTGCTGTTGGCCAAGTGTGGTTTGGCCCAGAGTCCTGTGTGACTGGAGGGAGTGTCAACTTTCAGGTAGGGCACCTGCCCACACTAGTTGCAGGGGAGGTGAGAAGGGACCCTGCTTCAGTGCCGGGTGAGCTCAGTAAAGGGAGAGGTGCTGCTCCAGAGTTCAGATGGTTTTTGTAGCTCTCCTGTGTGACCTATAAGATATCATTTTGCCTGTTTCTCTGAGATAGTTTTGGAAGTATAGTCCCAAACTTTGTTTTGTTTTACTCATGTGTGAATGAATCCTGGCCATGACCAGTCACTGAGAAGGCAGGGACTATGTCCTCATCATGCCTTCTCATCCCAGAGCTCAGCCCTGGGCAGCCCATCTTGGCCTCCAGTGATGTTCCAATGCTTACAACTTATTTGCTGAGATTCAGCACCAGTGTGAAAAGGTGTCCTGTTCATCTTCTGCCGTCTGTTGTTTCTCATGGTAATCAAGAAACCTGAGTGGGTTCTGATCCAAGGTTACAGGAGAGTAGGGCTGTCTCTGAAGTCAATGAAGTATCTTCCTCATCTCTATTCTGGCTACTTTGGTTCAGTTTTTCTCCTTGCAGAAGATGCTCTTTTTTCTGTTTATAAGTTCTCCTTTGATGGACCAGGCGTTTTTATTTTGTTGTGGCCTCCCTGCACCACACAGGGGTCCTGGAGCTTGTTCATGTGCCCTTGAAGTACCCATCCATGAATGATCAGATCAGAGCAGCAACCACTCTGCCAGGAATCACCAGGGGGGAGAGTCACATCGCCCTCATTTTTGGGTTTAGATCTGTGTATTCCAGTGTGGTCCTCAGTGGCATATGTGCTCATTCATATTTAAATAAATGGAAAAAATTTGTAACCTCCTCACAAGAGCCATGCTACAATGCCCAGTTGCCAAAAGTGTACTCTTAAGAGAGCATTGCCATTCTCCCAGAATCATTTAGGGAGCAGCTGCTGAGTCTGGCCCAGGTTCTGTTCGCTGCACTCACCTAACTGAGTGCATATATGCATCAAGGGTGGAATCTCAGGGTTCTCAGATTGAAAGTAAGAGATGCTATGAGCCAGTGTCAGTGAACAGTTGAAAGAGATTATTTCATGTCCTGTGTCTCATCTAAATGCTCACAACTGTGAGCAGTGCTTTCATAAAGGCCCCCAAGTTCACAGAGCCCAGGGAGAATCACAGTGGACAGAGCAGCAGTGCTGTTTGTGTGTGTGTACATGGGCTCATGAATCTATCCAGGAGGAAATAGACTGATCAGGGAGGGACCAACACTCCGGGGTTGAACAATGAGAGACAAATTCTTGGGTACAGTTGGGTTACACTTGTTTTGGAGCCTAGGATGGGATCTCTGAAGTCAATAAACATAAAAGGAAAATTAGGTGTAGAATTCTGACTTGGCTTGTTTTGTATCTTAATGAGAAAGTCATAAGAGTTTTGTTCTCATGGGCTTTGTGAACAGAGAACAGAAGATTAGTTATGCAGGTGTAAAGTTGAGTGTGGGGTGGGACACAGCCCCTCACAGGTGCTATGTGATTCTGAAGACAAAGTCGCTCATACATGTGCCAGGTGAAAGGAAGGAGTCCACTCTCTTTCTCTACATTCTCGGGACCTGCAACAACACCTTCCTGTACTGTCCTCACTGTCTGCTCCTGCTCTAAGGGTGCTTCCTGGATTGGATGGCAAAGAGAATCTTTTCTTTGGGATTCCTACGTATGCCCCAGAATCCTGGGGTCCTGAGGGCAGAACACATGACTGAACACATTTTTGGCCTCCACTCCTCACCCAGTCTTATCCAATGCCAAATCCTTGGGCTTTGAAGGAAAACTGAATTGGTTTTTACTTGAGAGGCCCGTGGCCAGCTTTTGCTCAAGGCCCTCTGTGGCTGGCAGGAATCCTAGGGGATATGTGTGGAGGGGTTGCTGTGTTTCTGTAGACAGTGACACTCCCTGTAGCCTCTTCCCTGGACTAAACTGGGCCCAGGACGAAACTGCTGGACAGCTGGCATAGAGGTCTCTTGTCTTGTCACATTCTCCTCTCTGGCCCAACAGTCTTGACCTACTCCTCACACTCCAGTCAGACCCAGCTTGTTCTTTGTGTCAGGACTGCCAGGTGCCTATCCTACTGGTCTTTGCATAGCTCAGGCAAACCCTGAGAGGGCCTCTCATTTATGTACTGACAACTGCTGGCCTCACCTGCAGATTAAGGCAACTGGGCAAGAGGCTTTACCTCAAATTCTGTTCCATTGTTTTTAACTGTTTAGAAGATACTGGGATTATTTTGAGGGCTGAATATTTTCCAAGTCTCTAAGGCCATTCCAAACATAGAACAGTCACTCTAACTGTGACATCAGACATTGTCATCTTCCACAGGCCCTAGCACAACCCCAGGCCTATGGCAGGTGCTGCTGACCTAGGGTGTGATCCACAGGTTTATTGGAGGGCTTGACAAGGCAGCCTTGATATTCATTCTGATGTCTTGTATTGAAGAGCAGTAGGACTGGTGTAGGTTGACAGGGAGAAAGGAAATGGGATTCATGAGGAGAACAGAAACAGGCCCTACAGGAGGTGGAGGGAGGGAATTCCACATCATACACAACATTGTGAAGAGGGTGGATGCCTCTTGGAGAAACAGAATGACATGGTTTCCCCTTTTCCTCAGTTATGGAATGTGAGGGCTGGGAAAGTATGTGGGAAGTCAGGGGTCCCTCCCTCATAGCACAGAGGAAATACAGGCGTGGAGAAGGCTCTAGAAATGAACATAGCTCCACAGCTCTAAGACAGTGGGGTCTGAGTGGTTCTCTCAGTCTCCCCTTTCCTTCTTATGGCTACCCCATCACTGCTCCTTCTCTGGACATTCTGCTACTTGCTTCACAGAACTGGAAGACTCCATCGCAGGCAGCCATCGGCAGGTAATTTATCTCTTTATATCCTCTTCCTCTGTTATCCTCTTTCTGATCTGTGAGCTTTTTTTTTTTTTAAGCTCTGATCCTTTTCCTCTTTCCCTGTCATGTGATTGTTCTCCTGAAGGCCTTGGTCTCATCCCACAGTTGAGGTTCTTGGGGTCTTCAGTGTTGATAAAATCCCTCTCCAGCCCCCCTGCCCACTGCCTTGGCATTGCTCTGTTTACTTACCCCCAGGTTGCAGCTTTGAATCTTTCTGAACTACCCTACAGGATCCAGGGAGGGATCCAGGCTGGGGATCAGAAGACCTGGACCCCACCCTGCTGGAGGACTTCCCAGTGACATCTGGGTCTGTTCTCGACACTCCCTTCACAGTGTCCTGCACTGGTATCTCTGGACATGCACAATTGTTCTCTTTCTCCCAGGTGGAAGAACGTTCTAAACCTGCAGAAAAAGCAACAAAGAAGCTGAAGGTGAAGAAGGAAAGGTGAGGGTGCAGCGGGCAGAATGACGAGGGGGAAGGAGACAAGTGCCTGTGTTCTTCATGGCTACATTCACTTTCTTCTTGTTCCATCAGGAAAACCAGTAAGCCCAGGAAGAATACCAGGCGGCATGCCCAGAACATTTTGCACATTTGTAAAATAAGTTAGAAACCGCTGAAGGCAAGTAAAGGATGCCCTGAGAACATCCTCCAGGAACAGACACCCACTCCATAGCATCAGTCTGCTGGACTGAGCCCTCCACAGGCTACTCAGTGAGGGAGATGCTGAGGTGCCGGTTGGACCACTGTGTGTGGGATTCTGAGGGCTGTGCACTGTGTTATTTGTCTGCAGTGACACTTAAGCTCACCAACATTTCATTTGGGGGGACCCAGTTCTGTCCTCCCAGCCCCTTGAAGCCAACAGGGAGCATCACTAGTTTATTCAGAGGGGACAGTAGGGTTTACTACGAATCCCCCTGGTTCAGGCCTCCTGGGAAAAGTGTGAGAGGGGTGGAGGCACTCCTAGGCTGTAGTCACATGAGCAAGCAGCCCACCCAGCCTAGTATTGCAGGCCAGCAGGCACTCAGTAGGTCCTGGTATGAAGCAGTGAACATGGTAAAATCCAAGAGGCACTGAGATATGCCCAGTCCCAGGGATCCTTCAGCTTCTGTGGAGCCCTAGGGTCCTGGGGTGGCCTCATTGCTTTCTTTTTCAAAATGAGGTTGGAGGCTTCTATATGTAGAGAGCACGGGTTTGGGCATTGACATTTCTGTATCTGTTTCGGATGCCAGCAAAGAAAAGCCCAGAAGACATGTCAGGGCTGCACTCACTTGGGAGGGGTTGAGGGAAGGATTCAGGAGCCTCTTTTTTAAAAATATATTTTCCAATCTTGAAATAAGGTACACATATGAATGTGTTGGTGTGTATATAAACACTGTTTTTTACTCTTTCAAATGGATGTCTTGTGACCCTTTTATGCTAGAATATACTAAAGTGAGAAATTTCTGTCTTACTAAAGCATGATTTTAAAAATTTCAATGCAGGCTGGGTGCGGTGGCTCACGCCTGTAATCCCAGCACTTTGGGAGGCTGAGGCAAACAAATCAGAGGGTCAAGAGATCAAGACCAGCTTGCCCAACGTGTTGAACCTCAGAGGTGGAGGTTGCAGTGAGCCAAGATTATGCCACTGTACTCCATCTTGGTCAGAGTAAGACTCTGTCTTAAAAAAATTACAATGCAAAGAAAGGTCTGGTGGGGATGTTAGAAAGACCAGGTCTTATTAGGCAATAACAATGATGTGCTCCAGGAAGCTATGCATACTTGATGTGCAGCTCTTCTGTCTGGATGGTACAGAGGATCTGGGTGACAAGGCAGGGTGACCCCTTCACCCTCTGTCATGAGATGACCTCCTCCTCCTAGGGTTCAGGGGCATGAGACTCTGCATGTTGATCCTGGAGTCCTTGAAATTCCCCCATTTCTCTGTGTCTATTTTACTATTTGGGGAACCAGCCCCCTGAATATGCCCATGTGAGTGCCCAAGTTCAGTTCTTCCATGACACTTACACTGTCTGTGGACAGATAACCCCTCATAAGAGAGCAGCACAGAGGCCTCTGTGCCTTGGCATCTGAGTAGATCTGACTGTGGGGAGCTCAGGGGCCCGAGGTCACCTTGCAGGGCCTGAGGAGCTCTCTGAGACCTGCACAGCCATCCCAGGGAACCCTTTCTCCCTCCACCTCTGTTCCTCCCCAGTGACTCTTGCACCTCTGTGTTGCAGATGCCTCGAACACCAGGAAGAACCCTCATGGAATGTCAACATGGCTCAAACTTGATGTGGATTCTGATTATTTGAAATCTGTGTTACTCTGAGAACTTTTATAATCTTTGCTTAATTTGTTTTTAAATATTTTCCTGATCTTAACCTCTGTTTTTTTAGAGGGCATAAATTGTTCTTGTGTTGTTTCTGTTTTACATTTTTTGATGAAGTTATTTTTCAATTGTTTTCAGCCTTTTTGAAGTTTTGTTCATCCAGTTTTGAGTTTTTGTAATTTTGATGGATATTTTTGTGTGTGATTTATTTCATTTTCTTAATGGCTTTTATCTTATTTTTAAAAAAAATTCATGTTATGGTAAGTTACATGAAGATAGAGCATGTTTATGTTTTGTAGTGGTTGATATTCTGTATGTATTTGACATATATAAGTGTTAACGGCCTCGTGCAGTGGTAACTGCCTGTAATCCCAGCAGTTTGAATGATCAATGCAGGAGAACTGCTTAATTCCAGGAGTTTAAGACCAGCCTGGGAAACATATTGAGATCTCATTCCTATAAAAAAAAATATACTTTTTAATTAGCTGGGTGTGGTGGCATCCATCTGTAGTCCCAGCTACTTTGGAGGCTGAGTGATGAGGATTGCCTGAGCTCAGGAGGTTGAGGCTGCAGTAAGCCATGACTACATCACCACTGCATTCCAGCCTGCGTGACAGAGCAAGACCTTCTTTTTTTTTTTCTGAAGACAGAGTTTCACTCTCGTTACCCAGGCTTTAGTGCAATGGCACGATCTCAGCTCACTGCAATCTCCGCCTCCTGGGTTTAGGCAATTCTCCTGCCTCAGCCTCCTGAGTAGCTGGGATTACAGGCACACACCACCATGCCCAGCTAATTTTTTGTATTTTTAGTAGAGACGGGGTTTCACCATGTTGACCAGGATGGTCTCGATGCCTTGACCTCGTGATCCACCAGCCTCGGCCTCCCAAAATTCTGGGTTAAAAAAGTGTTAGGAAGGACATTAACCTAGTCTCGGAGGCCAAAATCTCCTTTAAATCCTCCTCCTGCAAAGCAGTTCTGTGCCAGTTGATGCATTCATCACGGGCGTGAAGGAAAGTCTAGGGATAATTAATACTTTCCAGATGAAGCTAAATGATATGAATCTCTAATTTTGAACAGGGATAAGGGGAAAACAGATGAATGCAGAGTCTAACTGGAAAAATGCCTGGAGATGACTATAACAGAGCTTATTGTAAAAACATCTGCCTGGAAAGTGCTGTTAAAAAAATTAAAAATAAATAAAAAAAAATAAAAAGATCAAGCGGCAACAACAACAAAAGTGTTTATTGATACCAGTTATAAATCTAGCTGTTCATTGCAGAACAAAACCAGTTTGTTGCAGAAATAAGCACTTGGAGGGAAATGTTACATTTTCACTACAGGCCTTGAAGTCTGCTACCAGCTGTGGTCCTTTCAGGGTTCTGTGGTTCCTAGTTCCAGAGAAATCACTTGCTCCAGCGTAACGAGTGAAGAGTTCTTTAGATGATAGCTGCTGGACCTGGTTTTGCTGTTCTCTTCACTTTCTTGTAAGCCTTGTGTTGATGAAGTTCAGTTGTGTATTAGTGTACTAACTGTGTTTTGAGCTTCTCCAAGCATGTGCAAGCAATTTGAGAGGAGCTTCATATGTGCAAGGAATTTGAGAGAAGCATTTTAAGGATGTTTTATTTGGTGGGTCAGGTGAGAAAGATAACATGGGGGCAAGAAGAAAAGTTATTAATTAATGTAAAACCACCAGCTCTTCATCACCTAACTTATAATTTACAGACACTGAGCACATTGCGGTTTGAGAATGTGTTTGGTCCTTTTTGTAGCCTTGCACTGTGCTCTTTGGAGCTGTGGTGTGCTGCTTTTTCTCACAATTTTGTTTCCTGTAGATTGTTCTTGATGCTGGAAAACATTTTGAAGACAAGACTCTAAACAGTGACCTATGCCACACTACTTTATTAGAAAATGAAAAACTTACATTACTGACAATCTTGGAAGACTCTTCTTTTCTGCAGTGACCTGTATTTTCCTGGTCTTTACTTTGCTTCTCTGCTTTATTCTCCTTTTTTGTTGCAATAGTTAAAAGGCCAACTTCTGGGACGTTTTTATCCTCCTCTTTTCTTCCTACCTGCCAGCATTCAAAAGGCCATCTCTATTAAGGGATAAAATTCAAGAATTTATTTCTATATATTAATCCTGATATGATTTCACTTATCCTTCAGTTTAACATTTAGAGTACGAAGTTGTCATCTGGAGGTGCCACTCAGTATACAGCACTGTGTTTAGAAATTGGGGGAGCCATGAAATATTTAGCCTCTGTTCTCTGAGCCCTCAGCCAGGTGCAAAGAAGTGATGCAAAACCACATTTCAGATTGTGTTAATGTACACCCAGTTGTATCAGAATGTGCCTGGGAATAATGGGAGTCAGAAATTTAACTCAAAGGTATGGCTGAAGATTTATGAAATGAAATGGGTCCTGTGTAGGCCTTAGATGTGGGAGAAGGAGAATGTGTCAGGAAGCAGAAACAGTATCAGCAAAGGTGCTGCTGTGAGGCAGGTGGGCAGTGTTTGGGGAACAGCCAGGGGTTTTGTGTAACAGGTTTACAGCAACTGTGGGAGACTTGGTGAATAAGCCCAGAGAAGTAGGCTGGGGCCTACTTAAATTGAAAGTATGCATGGCTTTCAAGGCCAGCTGAGTGGTATATATAGAAACTATAAATAGTAGCACATTTATTAAGGACAACTTTTGTTACCAACGAGCTTTTAAACTTTTTTCGATTGTATAATAGGTGGATAAAGAATTATTGACCTGAATGTATTCAATCTTTGAGTGTTTTAGTATGCTAGATTATTGGAGGTGAAAGGGCTAAGTCAAGCAATGAGTGTTTTTGAGGCTTTTAATATTAATTGCAAAATTAACTTGTAAAAAGGCAGTGCCAGCTTAGACTGTGACAAAGAGTTCTTGTTATATTTTTTCCTTTCTGAGCTGGGTGTTACAACATGGAAACCCTCTGCAGTGTTTCCCCCCGCCCCCTGTTCCTCTCTTTCTTCCTTTTACTTCTCTTAGGATAGGGTCATCCATATGTTTCTGATAGAGGTAATCGTTTGCCACACCATTTTCTGAAGGGCCTACTCTCTTCCCATTTATTTGTGATGACACATTTATCCTACCCTAAGCTTTAATAACATGTTAGGATCTTTCTGTCCTGTCCTATTAAAGAGGTAAAATTTTTTATAATGACATACCTGAGTTAAGTTATAATAGTTTTGTCATGTCAAATATAAAAACAAGCCAGGTGTGGTGGCTTATTCCTGTAAACCCAGCACTTTGGGAGGTCAAAGCAGGTGGACCGCTTGAGTCCAGGAGTTAGAGACCAGCCTGGACAATATGGTGAAACACCATCTCTACAAAATAATACAAATTAGGCACAGTGGTGGATGCATATAGTTCCAGTTACTCAGGAGGCTGAAGTAAGATGGCTTGAGCGTGGGAGGTGAAGATTGCAGAAAGCTGAGATCACAACACTGCACTTCAGTCTGGGCAACAGAATGAGACTCTATCTCAAAAAAGATGTATACTTTATTGAATCATTTATATATGATTGTTATTTTATATTACATATTGTTTAGTTCACTACTTTAAAGCCTGCTTTATTTTTTCTTAATTTTATTGACTCATTTGTGCCTTAGTCTGTTTTATTATAAATTACTATTTAGTCACTACCTTGGAGCCTGTTTTCTTTTTTAAAAAATTTTATTACACTTTAAGTTCTGGGGTACATGTGCAAATCTTGCAGGATTGTTGCATAGGTACACACATGCCATGGTGGTTTGATGCCTCCATGCCCCCATTACCTACATCAGGAATTTCTCTTAATGTTATACCTTCCCAACCTCTTCAACCCCCACTATCCCTTCCTTAGTCCCACACCCCCAACAGACCACAGTGTGTGATGTTCCCCTCTCTGTGTTCATGTGTTCTCATTCTTCAACACCTACTTAGGACAGAACATGTGGTGGTTGGTTTTCTGTTCTTGTGTCAGTTTGCCGAGAATAGTTTCCAGATTCATTCATGTCCCTGCAAAGGACATGAACTCACCCGTTTTTATGGCTGCATAGTATCCCATAGTGTATATGTGCCACATATTTTTTATTCAGTCTATTATTAATGGGCGTTTGGGTTGGTTCCAAGTCCTTGCTATTGTAAACAGTGCTGCAACGAACATATGTATACATGTATCTTTGCACTAGTCCTCTCGTGTAACTCTCCAGATCCGGCTCCTGCCTGTGGTCGACACCTTTCCAGGCCCAGCATTGGCTTTTTGGCATCCTCTTTCAGCTCAGAACGTTTTCATGTCAGCCTCTCCAGTATCAGCTCTTCCTCCTGGCTACATTTACAGGCCCAACTCCTGCCTCACAACATTTGGCCTAGCTCCTGCTCAGCTCCTAGCAGTCTGTGTAGGCCCCAGACTTCCTCAAGTTGGGCTTTCCAGGCCCACCTTCCGCCTCTCAGTGGCTGGACAGACCCACTTCCTGCCTACCAACAGCCTCTCCAGGCCCAGCTCTTACCCTTGATGTTGGCCTCCCCAGGCCATTTCTGCTTGCCTGCCTGCCTGCCTCATGGCAGCTCCTGGCTCTCTGATGCCCTTTTTAGGCACATGTCATGCCTCACCATGGCCTCCCCAGGCTGATGGAGGCTCCTGCTTTTCGGCATCCTCTGCAGGCCCAGCTTGTTCTTTACTAGACCTTCCAGGCCTGCAGGCCCACTTCTCGGAAGCTTTTGGTGGCCTCTCTAAGCCCAGCTCATACGCTCATCCCTTTGTGGCCTCTCCAGGCCCAGGTGCTGCCTTCTGGCATCCATTCTGGGCAAGCTTTTCCTCATGGCTGCATCTACAGGCCCCCGACCTGTCTTGCAACAACCTCTGTGAACTCAGCTCCTTGTGGCATTTGTAGGCCCAAAAGGTCCTTAAATCAATCTCTTTAGGCCCACACAACTCATGCCTCACGATGGCATCTCCAAGATCAGCTCCTGCCCTCCGAATGCATCTCCAGGACCCAAATATGCTCAAGTCACCTACTATTGGCTTGGCTCCAGCTTCCTCCTGGTGGCCTCAGAGGCCCACATGTTCCTAAAGTTGGCCAATTTAGGCCCAGGTCCTGCCATCCTGGTGGCCTCTCTGGTTGCAAAACCTTCTCATGTTGGTTCCTCAAGGGTGAGCTTCTGTCTCCTAATGACCTCATTGGGCTTAGCTCCTGCCTCCCAACATCCTCTGTGGACTCAGCTTTTGCCCAGCTTCTGGTGTCCTGCATAGGCCTGAAAGGCTCATGGTGGCCTCCCCAGGCTCAGCTCCTGCTCTCTGTCGGCATCTACAGGCCCCAAAATTCCACAGGTTGGCTTCTCGCGGCCTGGCTCCAGCAACCTCCCAGTGGCCTGGGCAGGCCCAAATGGTCCTGATGTCAGCCTTTCCAGGCCCAGCTCCTGCCTCCCAGTGGCCTCTCCAGGCCCAAAGCCTCCTTTTGTGGGCTTTTCCAGGCCTGGCTCCTGCCTATGGTAAGCCCTTCCGGGCCCAGCCTCTGCCTCCTAGTGGATACAGGCATGCAATGTGTAATAATCACATCAGGGTAAATGGGATACTCCTCATCTTAAGCATTTATTTTTTCTTTATTTATTTTACAAACAATTCAGTTATGTTCTTTTCCTTTTTTATTTTTCTTTCTTTTCTTTTTTTTTTCTTTTTGCATTGGAGTGTAGCTCTGTCTCCCTGGCTGGAGTGCAGTGGTGCAATCTCATCTCACTGCAATGTCTGTCCCCGGGGTTCAAATTATTCTCCTGCCTCAGCCTCCTGAGTAGCTGGGACTAATTTTTGTATATTAAGTAGAGACAGGGTTTTGCTATGTTAGTTAGGCTGGTCTCAAACTCCTAGCAGGTGATCCTCCTGCCTTGGCCTTCTAAAGTTCTGGGATTGCAGGCATAAGCCACCACAGCTGGCTTCTTTCAGCTATTTTTAAATAAGTAAATTATTGTATACCATTGTCACTCTGTTATACTACAAAGTACTACATCTTATTCATTCTGACTGTATTTTCGTACTCATTAATTATTCCTGTGAACCCACTCCAGCCCACTATTCTTTCCAGCTTCTGGTAACCATCATCCTACTCTCTTATTTTCATAAGTTCAATTGTTTTAATTTTTAGCACCCACAAATGACTGGGAACATGCAAAATTTGTCTCTCTCTTTCTGACTTATTTTAGTTAATAAAATAGTCTCCAATTCTACTCATGGTGTTGCAAGTAACAGGTTTCTATTCTTTTTCATGGCTGAATAATACTCCATTGCATATATATACCACTTTTTCTTCATTCACCTGTTTTTTTGTTTCTTTTTTTTTTTTTTTTTGAGACGGAGTTTTGCTCTTGTTACCCAGGCTGGAGTGCAATGGTGTGATCTCAGCTCACCACAGTCTCCACCTCCTGGGTTCAGGCAATTCTCCTGCTTCAGCCTCCTGTGTAGCTGGGATTACAGCCATGCACCACCATGCCCAGATAATTTTTTGTATTTTTAGTAGAGACAGGGTTTCACCATGTTGACTAGGATGGTCTCGATCTCTTGACCTTGTGATCCACCTGCCTCAGCCTCCCAAAGTGCTGGGATTACAGGTGTGAGCCACTGCACCTGGCCCCATTCACCTGTTAATGGACACTTAGATTGCCTCCAAATCTTGACTATTGTGAATAATGTTGCAACAAATGTAGAAATGTAGATATTTCTTTGATATACTGATTTTCTTTCTTTTGGGTATATACCCAGCAGTAGAATTACTGTGTCATAAAGTAGCTCTCTTTAGTTTTTTTTGAGGTCTTTCCAAACCATTTTCCATAGTGGTTGCACTAATTTACATTCTCACCAAGAGTGTACCAAGGTTCCCTTTTCTCCACATCCTCATTAGCATTCGTTAACTGCCTATCATTTGGATATAAGCCATTTTAACTGGGATTGCATGATAGCTCATTGTAGTTTTGATCAGTGATGTTGAGCATGTTTTTATAAAGATGCCATTTGTATGTTTTCTTTTGAGAAATGTCTATTTAGATTTTTTGCCCATTTTAAATTAGATTATTGAGCTTTTTGTCCTATTAATTTTGTTTTTACCTAAGCTCCTTATATACTCTAGTTATTAATCCCTTAGATGGATTCAGGATTGGGTTTTGTCTTTATTTTACACTTAATTCTAAACCATTGAATGGTATCAAGTAAAGAATTGACATATTTATATTGGAAGATGACTTTGTGTATTTGCTACCTATTGCTGTGTAACATACTGGTCAGGTGCAGTGGCTCACCTGTAATCCCAGCACTTTGGGAGGCCAAGGCAGGCGGATCACGAGGTCAGGAGTTCAAGACCAGCCTGGTCAAAATGATGAACTCTTTCTTTACTAAAAATACAAAAGTTAACCAGGTGTGGTAGCTCACACCTGTAATCCTAGCTACTCAGGAGGCTGACGCAGAAGAATCACTTGAATCTGGGAGGTGTATGTTGCAGTGAGCTGAGATTGTGCCACTGCACTCTAGCCTGGGAGACAGAGTGAGACTCCATCTGAGAAAACAAACTAAAACAACAAAAAAATACCACCCCTAATTATACAGTTACAATGATACTTACTAGTCTTCTCACACTTCTGGAGGCTGACTAGACTCACTTAGGCAGTTCTGGCTCAGGATGTGGTTGCCTTCAAACAGTATGGTGTTAGAATACTGTCAAAGGTTTTCTTGCTCAAGTATCTCCTGGTTAATATGGGCTGTCAACCAGGGCATCAGCTGGGGCTATCCGGTGGAATACCCACACGTAACCTCCCTACATGGTCTGGGCTTTCTGACAAAATGGTGAATGGGTTCTAAGCACACCCACCCCAGGAAGGAGAGCCAAGTGGAAACAGTATCATCTTTTATGACCTAACTTTGGCAGGTCATGAGCAACACTTCACTGAATTCTACTTACAGATGCAGGAGACTATGGTCATTTTCAAGGGAAGAGAAACTAAATTCTATCTTTTGATAACAAGTGTAAAAAAATTTGAGGACAACTATTCAGAATAGTGGAGAGATGGAATCAATCTAAGTTTTCTTCCCTCGATGGAAAAAACAATAAAGAAAACGTGGCAGCCAGGCACAGTGGCTCACACCTTTAATACCAGCACTTTTGGAGGCCAAGGCGGGCAGATCATCTGAGGTCAGGAGTTTGACACCAGCCTGGCAAACGTGGCAAAACCCCTTCTCTACTGAAAATACAAAAAATAGCTGGGTGTGGTGGCACACACCTGTAATCCCAGCTACTTTGGGAAGCTGAGGCAGGAGAATCACTTGAGCTTGGGAGGCAAAGATTGCAGTGAGCTGAGATTGCATCACTGCACTCCAGCTGGGGTGAGAGAGTGAGACTCCATCTCAAAAAAAAAAAAAAAAAGAAAAAGAAAAGAAAAGTCCAACATTCAGAAAATGCTTTATATAATCAAAGTGAATCAATCAGAGTATAAAAGAACTACATTAACGCAACTGAAAAAACTGTGGAGATTAGAGATAGTAATCTAACACTGGGTTGTCAATTGACGACCCTGAGTTAAAGAACCTAAAAAAAACAAAAACATAAAACGGCTGGGCACAGCGGCTCATGCCTGTAATTCCAGTGCTTTAGGAGGCTGAGGTGGGAGGAAAGCTTGAGGCAAGGAGTTTGAGGAAAGCCTGGGCAATACACCAAAACCCCATCTCTACAAAAGTGACAAAACTTAGCCAGGTGTGGTGCACACCTGTAGTTCCAGCTACTCGGGAGGCTGAGGCAGGAAGATTTTTTGAGCCCACGAGTTTGAAGCTGCAGTGAAATATGATGACACCACTGTGTTCTAGAACTTGGGTGACAACAAAGCCCTATAGAAAGAAAGAAAAGAAAGAAGGAGAGAGAGAGAAAGGAAGGAAGGAAGAAAGAAAGAGGAAGAAAAAGAAAAAAGAGGGAGGGTGGGAGAAAGAGAGGAAGGGAGGGAAGGGAGGGAAGGGAGGGAGGGAGGGAGGGAAAGGAGGGAGAGTGAAAAAGAAAGAAAGGAAGAAATGAAAAGATAAGTAGGCAGTCAAAGGACACCCCATATACCTGGAAAAACTAATACAGAATTACTGGCCTAGAGCCAACCCTGGCTAAGGTACTGAACTTCAATGATAAAGAAAGGACGCTACTAGCCTTTCAGCAGGAGAACATAAGACACATGTTAGAAGAACCTCCAGCCAGCCCCAGGCCTTCCCATGGCCCCAGCCAGAACCAGATAATAGTAGAGTCAGAACTTGGAGGAAGAACTGAAGAAAATGAAAATGAATTAAGGATATTCTCCCAAGAAAGATGTCATTCAAGTATGCATGCATTAAACAGAAACTCTCAAACCAATTTCAAAAATACAGCAGCTGTGGGTGAAAATAGAAACTGCAGATTAAAAAGAATCATGACACTTGTATTTTTTATCATAATTTTAATGAATGTTGAATGAAGATACCACTTACACATATGCATTTATATGAAGTTCAGAAATTCTCCCACCTTACTTTAGTTTCTTGAGACAGTCTCACTCTGTTGTCCAGGCTGGAGTGGAATGGTGAAATCTCAGCTCACTGCAACCTCCACCTCCCAGGCTCAAGCAATTCTCATGCCTCAGCCTCTCAAGTAGTTGGGATTACAGGTACCCACTGTGACACCCAGCTAATTTTTGAATTTTTAGTAGAGACAAGTTTTTGCCATGTTGGCCAGGCTGGTCTCGAGCTCATGACTTCAAGTGATCCCACCCACTTTGGCCTTCCAAAGTGCTGGAATTGCAAGTGTGAGATAAGGTGCCTGGTCATATTACCTAATGTTGAGTAATTTATTGGTAGTTAAAAATTTCATGATTTGTTTTTTGCTTCTCTGTTTTCTCTCTCCTTTTTCTTTCTCTGACAGGGTCTTATTTTGTTTCCCAGGCTGATGCCTCAAACTCCTGGGTTCTGGCAAGCCACCTGCTCAGCCTTCTCAGTAGCTGGGACTATAGGTGTGCATTACAATAACTGTTTTTGTTTTTTTTTTTTTTTTACTTTTTATAGAGTTGGAATCTTGCTATGTCACTCATGCTGATCTCAAACTCCTGGCCTTGATCCATTCTTTTACCCTGCCTTCCCAAAGTGCTGGGATTACAGGTGTGAGCTATGGCACCCAGCCTTCTTCGTACTTTTCTATAGGATTTAGATTTTATGTAATAATTACAAACAATTTTTACAAAAGTAGTAGTCATTCTATTTTTAAAATTAAGCAGTGATTAAGAATGAGCTACAGAAAGTGGTATTTATTCAACACCTATTATATACTAGATATTTGGCATATAGTGGACCACCTAATCAATGCATCAAGGGAGGAATTATAATCTTTAATTTCCAAAAGAGGAAACTGATGCTTACAATTATTTCTTAGTGTTAGAGTTACACAGCTGCTGTCAAAACAAGTGTCTTCTCCCAGCAGCCTGCCCCCTGCTGGTTTTATCAACCCCCTACTTCCACCCCCACATCTGGGCACAAGAATGTACACACACACACACACACACACACACACACACACACACACACACTTCTGCAATATTCCATCTGCCTAGGCCAGGAACCTGTCCTGACAAACCAAATGCATTAACTATTTCCTGCTTAAAGCTGTTATTCAATCTCTCTATGATTTGGGAAACAGTTTCTGATTTCAAACTGATGAGGATTACACTAAGCTCTCAAGAGAAGTAATAATTGCAAAACATCCTAATCTATGTGAAAGGATATGATGATCAGATATATCCAGCCCTTTGTGATGCTCTGCTGTAAGGTGGTTGAGGTTGAAAGTACTATTGGCTCATTGTTGTCTTGGCCCATGGTCATTAATAATGATACTTTGTACTTCTTTCATGTTTCTGCTAAGGGTCATTTCACAATCTGGAAGAAGCTTATCAATTTCTAGGTATTCAAATATCTCTTTCACAGTGTGTGTGTGTGCATGTGTGTGCTATGAAAATATATACACCTATATATTCACATATGAACATACACACATGTATCTGCAAATATATATATTTATAGTATGCTAATTAAAAATTAAACTTTTAATAATCCATGAAAAGATAATAGCAGGCCAGATATAGTGGCTCACACTTGTAATTTCAGCACAGAAGTATGTTGGGGGGGAAGATCACTTGAACCCAGAAGTTTTAAACTGGCCTGGGAAAAATGGTGAGACTCTGTCTCTACAAGAAATATAAAAATTAGATGGGCATGATGGCTCATACTTGGTGTCCCAGCTATTCAAGAATCTAAGGTGGGAGGATCACTTAAGCCAAGAAGGCAGAGGTTGCAGTGAGCTGAGATCACACTACTGCACTTTAACTTGCATGACAAAGTAGTATTTGCCTAAAAAGAAAATTGGTATCCCAGAAAACTTTAAAATATCTACACATTCATAAATGTCACAAATGTATATAATCATCAATATATTGATCATAAAGTAAATTCTTAATACTTGATGATGAGCAAATGTTAGGCCAGCCATGATGGCTCAAGCTTGTAATCTCAGCATGTTGAGAGGCCCAGGCAAGAGGATTTCTTGTGTCCAAAAGTTTAAGGCCTGAGGGATCTGTGGGGATCACTCCCGTGTGAGGCCCCTAGGAAATGGGCCTTGCCATATGGTGAGCTTGGGCCCAGACACAGATCCCCGGTTGGGGGAGTCAAGCTGAGGGAAAGCAGGAACCAAGAGAGGGACTATGCTATTCAAAATAATTAACAGACATTACTTTATGGATATGAGGACTTGGGAGGCATTGTGTCCACTTTTGTCTCCTTATGGTTTATTGCTTGATTGTGTTCATTTTGGACCCTTGTTACCTTCATTGTAAAGTATTAAGTATTTACACTTGGTAACTTACTGGGTGTAACTGTAACTTACTTACCATAACTTACTGGGCATAACTGACTTACTGGCCTTAACTTACTTACTGGGCATAACTTAGTGGGTGTAACTTGCTTACTGTAACTTAAGTATGTTGATCTGGCGTAAACAACATTAACTTCAGAAAAGTATATAATGGAACATATTGCAAAAATAAAATTGCTGCTTGGACATAGCCTAAGCCAGCCCTCCAGACTCCATTTTTCTTTTTTCTTTCACTTCCTTGCACTCTCTCCCTCAGGTTGAATGAGACATCTATGTTGGTGGTCTCAGGGACTCCCGCAGGTTGGTAGCCCCCCGGCAGACGTGCTGGACCCCAACATCTGGCGCCTGAACAGGGACCTGATTACAAGAGGTACAGTGACGCACCCCAAATCAGAGGAGACAAGGTAAGGCCGTGGTTCTTGTAGTTCTGGACTCAAAATTCATCTGGAGTAAAATATGGGGCAATGTGACTCCAGAAATCAGTCTATGTTCACAAAATTATTACATCAAATGTTAAGAAATAGAGGTGCTGATGTAAAAATGAAACATGTTTCTAAGTTTTTAGATATTGTTTACGAATTGTGCCCATGGGTCCCTGAGGAGGGATTGTTAGATGAATCTACCTGGAGTAAAATAGGAACTAAGATTGAGAAATACACCGCCACTCATCAATCTTCCCCACAGGCAGAACTGCTTCTTTCGGTTTGGCTGCAGCTGTGCCACGCTGTCTGCCTGTCTGCTGCTTCTCTTGCTTCTAATCCCTCTTTTTTCTTTTACAAATCTAACCCTGATGATGGAGGGGGCGGCTGTAATTTACCACCTTGTAATCCTCTAAACTAGCCTGATTCTGACCTTGGAGTCAGACCCAGAGCCGGAAATGGAGGAGCTCAGGACGAAGGGATTGGAACCGAAGTAAAAAACAGTGTTTCAGAGAATGCGCAGGTAAGTGCTTTGGCCGCTTCCTTAATTCTCTCCCCTGAGCAATTTTCCAGGCTCCTGGATTTGCTTTCCAAACCTGCTCAGGCTTTTCCTGTAGTTACTACACTTTCCTCTAAGCCTGTGGTGTGCTCTACCTCGCAAGAAACTATTCTTGCAGCCACTTATGCCTTTGAATTTATGAGACAGAGATTTCCTGATTCTGACTTCCACCTCGTGTAGAAGTGACCAATCAAAACGATGAGATCGCCCGCCACTATGAACCTATTCCGCCAAAATTCATGAAAGATTTCAAAGAGGCAATGAGTAATTACAGACCTACTGCACCTTATACTCTGTCTTTACTTGAAAATTTTGGTACTAAGGCTATAACCCCTGCAGACTGGCATTGCGTCACCAATGCCTGCCTTTCAGGTGGCGACTACTAATTGTGGAAACCTTATTATGATGATGCCACTTTCGATTTGGTGGAAAAAAATGAGAGACAAAGAGTGGGAGTCAATTTACAGATGCTGAAAGGCACAGGTGATTATGAGGATGTTCAGGAACAAGTTGCCCTCCCAGAAGCCGCATTTGGGCAGGTAAATGCTTTAGCTTTGCATGCCTATAGAAAGCTTCCCACTCATGGAGAATTTACTAATGAAATTACCAAAATTAAACAGGGAAATGAGGAACCTTACCAAAATTTTGTCTCTTGATTAATGCAGGCAGTCAAATGGCAATTTGGAGATAGTGAGTCAGCTCAATTATTTACAAAACAATTGGCCTATGAAAATGCTAATACTACTTGCCAGTCCATTCTCCGTCCATGGAGAAAATCTTCCCTTGCGGAATACATCTGGCAATGTGCAGATGTTGGGCCAGCCTATCAGCAAGGTTTAGCCATGGCCGCAGCACAAAAGGGACTTTTCGTGTTGGCCTTTTTAAGGCAGCAGCAACAGCAAAATCGTAGGCCATCTGTGAAGTGCTTTCGATGTGAACAGTCTGGTCACGTTGCTAAAAACTGCCCTCACCCTGTTGGCATTGCTTCCCCCCAGCCTGTGCCATCTTTCCCTCCCATGCAGCAAAGGCCTTGCCAGCCTGGTGAGTGTCCTTGGTGTCACTGTGGCAGCCATTGGGCCAATGAGTGTAGATCTAAAAGGGATGCTCAAGGAAATTCTCTTCTCCCTAATTCGGGAAACTCCCATAGGGGGTCGCCTCGACCCCCGCAACCAATCGAGGCTTTTCCTCTTCTTCGACCTACTGTTCAGGACTTGACCTCTGTCTCACCACTGAAATCCTATTAACGCCTGATTCCGGTCTGATTCCGGTTCCACCAGGTATTTTTGGCCCATTACCAGATGGATATATAGGTCTTTTGTTAGGACGTAAGGCAATTCCACATATTGTACCCACTATTGTTGATCAAAGTTTCTCTGGAGAACTGACTGTGCTAGCTTCTACTGCTGGAGGGGTAGTTACATTACAGCCAGGCTCTCCCTTCACGCAGCTTCTGCTTGTGCCTCACAAAGAGAGCGCTATCTCAGGTACATCCCCTCCTTGGGACAAGAAAGATCCTTCTTACCTGTGCTGGGTACAAGCCATTTTGGCATCATGACCAGAAATGATTATTACCATTAATGAAAAGAAATTTAGGGGCCTTTTAGACACTGGAGCAGATGTTTCTGTAATCTCC
Organism: Callithrix jacchus; assembly: GCF_049354715.1. Taxonomy (NCBI): domain Eukaryota; kingdom Metazoa; phylum Chordata; class Mammalia; order Primates; family Cebidae; genus Callithrix; species Callithrix jacchus. The sequence goes on along the minus strand of NC_133508.1, from coordinate 36,757,116 downwards.
TCAGAGTTTTGGCCCCCTGCATGGCCTGTCACACAGGCTTATATGTCTCTGCAGGGTATAGGCACTTCTTCTGACCCTTATCAGTCTTCCCAATTGTTATCTTGGTCAGATGAAGAAGGCCATAGTGGCTCTTTCCATCCATATGTTTTGCCCAACATTCCCATAAACTTGTGGGGCTGTGACATTTTACAGTCTATGAATGCTCATTTAGTTACTTCTAGCCCAGCCTTGGATATCATGATGAAACAAGGCTTCCATCCTTCTAAAGGTCTTGGTCAAAATTTATAAGGTGACCTTATGCCCTTGGAAGTTGTTCATAAAAATCATCGTTCAGGGTTAGGGTTTTTTTCCAACGGGTTACTGTGACTCCTGGCACCCACGCTGATTCCATCACTTGGCTTTCTGATTCTCCTGTGTGGGTAGACCAGTGGCCTCTGTCTGCTGAAAAGATTGCTGCAGCTAGAGAGCTGGTCCAGGAACAGCTTGCAGCTGGCCATTTAAGGCATTCTAATAGCCCATGGAATACTCCTGTTTTTGTCATTAGAATGAAATCTGGTAAATGGAGACTTTTACAAGACCTTAGGAAAGTGAATGAAATTATGGAAGTCATGGGACAACTGCAACCTGGACTCCCTTCGCCTGTTGTTTTTCCTCAAAATTGGGAATTACTAGTTATTGATTTGAAAGATTTCTTCTTTTCCATCCCCTTGGCACCTCAAGATTGCTGCAGGTTTGCCTTCAGTGTTCCTGCTACCAATTTTGACAGGCCTTTTGAGCACTATGAGTGGACTGTTCTGCCTCAAGGTATGGCGAATAGCCTCACCTTATGTCAGAAATTTGTTGCTCAGGTAATTGCGCCCCTCTGTGAGCGCCATCCAGATGTTCTTTTGCTACATTATATGGATGATCTCCTTTTGGCTGCTCCTTCCCCCGGCCTCCTACAGGAAGCCTTTAGGGATTTAAGCGACCTCCTTACAAATTCAAACTTAGTTATATCTCCTGACAAAGTCCATAAAGTAACGCCTTTCCATTATTTGGGTCACCTCATTGACTTCAATCAAGTGTCCTATTAAGACTCCTGTGTTATCTACTGCCCATCTCAGTACATTGAATGATTTCCAAAAGTTTTTGGAAGATATTAACTGGATCAGGCCTAGTCTTAAATTAACTACTGGTCAGCTTAAGCTTCTTTTTGATATGCTCAGAGGCCCCACAGACCCAAAGTCTCCCCGGACACTTACTGATAAAGCTAGACATGCCTTGCAATTGGTGCAAGATGCTCTCTCTGAACAAAAACGAAACCATGTCACTATTGGAGTGTCTTGGTGTTTATGCATTTTACGCACCTCTTACACCCCCACAGGTCTTTCCTGGCAAAAGGGAATCTTGGAGTGGCTCCATCTGTCTGCCAGTCTGCCTCGTATTGTTACTCCTTATCGTGACTTAGTGTCTATGCTAATTGCCAAATGCCGCCTCAGAGCACTTACTCTCTTTGGCTCTGACCCATCTATTATGATTGTGACTTACACCGCCCAAGAGCAATCTTGGTTGTGGTCATTTTCTGACTCATGGCAAATAGCTCTTGCAAATTTCACAGGACAACTTTCCTGCCACTATCCCAAAGACAAAATACTGCATTTTTATTCCAAATGTAATCTTATTTTCCCCAAGACATGTTCTTTGCAGCCAATTTCTCAGTCCACTTGGCATTTACAGACAGTTTCTCAAACGCACTTGCCACTGGACAAATTGATGATGTTCCCTTCTTTCCAGACACCTGAAACTTCCACCCAAAGGGTGGAATTGCTTGCTGTTCAACATGTGCTCTCCACTTGTAATCAATCAGTTAATATATACTCTGACAGTCAATATGTAGTTAACCTGATCAGTCTGCTGGAGACAGCGCCCTTGTCATTTTCTGACAGTTCTGCTATAATACACCTATTTCTTCCTTTACAGCAGACTATCTGCAAGCGGACTCATCAATTTTTTATTGGTCACATTCATGCACATACTGATTTACCTGGTCCTCTTTCTGCAGGCAACAGACATGCTGATGGTTTTACTCGACCAGTTGTAGCCCCTGCGCTTTCTCCCTTACAGCAGGCTGAAGCATCTCATGCCTTACATCATCAAAACTCCCGTAGTCTGTGGCTACAATTTCAGATCACCAGAGAACAGGCTCGTGCCATTGTTAAGCAGTGTCCTGCCTGTATAATTCACTTACCTCAACCCACACACACTAGAGTAAACACTCGTGGCCTACAGCCTGGCCACATCTTTCAGATGGATGTCACCCATATTGCTTCCTTTGGTCATTTAAAATATGTGCATGTAACTATTGACACTTTTTCTCATTTCATAATAGCTTCAGCCCATACAGGAGAGGCAGTCAAGGATGTGACTGCTCATTGTCTACTCGTGTTTTCCAACCTAGGTGCACCAAAAATTTTAAAGACTGATAGTGCTCCAGCTTACACCGGTTCTTCATTCCAAACCTTTTGTTCTCAATTTCAGGTGATTCATAAGACAGGAATTCCCTATAATCCTTAAGGACAAGGAATTGTTGAACATGCTCATGCCACTGTTAAAACTTTTTACTTAAACTAAATAATTCACCTCCTTCCTTTTGCAAGTCTCCACATGATGTACTTAGGCATGCTGTTTATGTTCTAAATTTTTTAACCCTTGATTCCCAGGGCCACTCAGCAGCTGATCATTTCTGGCACCCAACGGACTCAGCCACGCCTATGGTGTTATGGAAATACTTATTCTCTAATCAATGGAATGGCCCTGACCCTGTATTAGTTTGGGGAAAAGGTCACATTTGTGTCTTTCCTAGATCTGCCCCCTCACCTATCTGGGTTCCTGAATGCCTGGCCAAGCATGAATTCCCCACCAGGCAGTGCAAATGACCTGCTACCCAGTCTTCATCATCTCTGGCTGATGCCACCACCACCTAGCCGACACCGCTGGACTCGCTCGATCAGCGAACTCCCAGACTCTGCAACGGGACAGCCCCCTGCCGACGTGGGCCCAGATGCCCGTCTAACTGCTGAAGCAGCCACCCTGGTCTCATATTCCGGACAATCCCATTCTCCTACTGTTATGTTTATTGCTATAATGGCTATATTGTCTTGTCATTTGGCACAGGTCTTCCCTCTCCCTGATTCTCATGTTTTGTGGGCTTACATTCCCGATCCTCCTTTTCTTCGACCTGTTACCTGGAATGATCCTGCCTTCCCTGTCTACATTAATGATACTTCTATTCTTGGCTTCCCCTCTTCTTCTCATATTACTCCTCAAGTTTCTACCTACACGTACTCTGCCCAGGCTGTTGCCCCTTTCATGTGCTTCTTCACCTCCAAAATCTGGGACCATGATTTCTCTGCCAATGTCTATTCCCCTCCTTCTATTCCTCTTTCTTTTTCCGGTCCTTATTCCTTCGATCTTGGAATTCGCTGACTTCATACCTTTCCTGGGCCCCCGACCTCTTCCCAGGAAACCGTTTATTCTCATGACTGGATACTCAACTATGTGGGAATTAGAGAAACTTACAATTTTTCCTCCACTCAGCGATTTCCACTCATTGAGCACCATCGTTGTCAACCTTCTAACTCCTCTTTGGACCACATTGTCAGTTCTGTTTTCCTAACCAAAAGCAAGCTATTATACCCTGCCTTCTGGTTTCTCCTTATTTGACTGGTCTGTTCCTCATCCTCTTGGCATTGCCTTAGCTCGTTATAAAACACCTGGTGGTTGGAGCACTTTTATTTACACTACCTTCTCTGGCAAAGTTTATACCTCTCTCTGGAAGCTGTTTATATCCTTATTTCCTACGTTTGTTTGTGCTGGTTCCCACAGTTTATCTTATCCCACTAGGCATACTATTTATACTCAATCTTGCGACGCTTCTCCTTATGCTATTATTGCTGGTAATGTTTCCATTACCCGAGCTTCTGGCTCATATTCCATTTATTATGAAAATTGTATTCTTACCAACTGCATTGATTCTTCCTTTTTTCCTGTTCATACCCTTCTTGTGCACCAGCCCCCCCTACATTATGTTACCCGTTAACGTTTCTGGACCTTGGTATGATGAAAAAGCCCTTCTTATTTTCCAACAAGTTCATGATCTTATGATCCATCCTAAACGTTTCCTTGGTATTCTCATTGTTAGCATTATTGCTGTAGTTTCAGTTGTGGCCACTGTGGCTACCGTGGCTGTTAGTCTTGCTCACAGTGTCCAAACTGCTACTTATGTTAATCACCTTGCAAAGAATATTTCTGTTATGATGGGAACTCAAATGGATATTGATAAGAAAATTGATGAAAAACTTAACGTTTTGGAACAAACTGTTAGTATTCTTGGTGATAAACTTTATAATATTCAGAACCGCCTGGCCCTTCGTTGCCATGCTGATTATAAATATATTTATGTTACTAATACTCCTTATAATGACACTAAATGGCAGTGGCCTCTTGTTAAGGCTCATTTACAAGGAATTTGGACTCATGACAATTTATCTCTAAATGTTTTCAAGCTTCAGCAGGAAATTCATGCCATTGATTTTCTCATCAAAACTTGCCTGAGGATGACACAATCGCCCATAATATTGTGGACACCTTGTCTTCCTGGGTACATGGAGTTCATCTCCCATCCTTTTCCTCTTTAATTGGTATTGAAGTGGTTTTACTCCTTCTTAGAGTCCTTCTCCCAGTACTCTTTCGCCTTGTGTTCTCCTCCCTTCAACAATTGCGGCTCAAGCTTTTTGAGTTGCATCTAAAAACAAAAGGGAGAACTGAGGGATCTTTGGGGATTACTCCCATGTGATGCCCCTAAGAAATGGGCCTCACCATACGGTGAGCCTGAGCCCAAACACAAATCCCCAGTTGGGGGAGTCGAGCTGAGGGAAAGCAGGAACCGAGAGAGGCACTATGCTATTCAAAATAATTAACAGACATTACTTTATGGAGATGAGGACTTGGGAGGCATTATGTCCACTTTTGGCTCCTTATGGTTTATTGCTTGATTGTGTTCATTTTGGACCCTTGTTACCTTCATTGTAAAATATTAAGTATTTACAGTTGGTAACTTACTTACCATAACTTACTGGGTGTAACTGTAACTTACCGTAACTTACTGGGCGTAACTGACTTACTGGCCTTAACTTACTTACTGGGCATAACTTAGTGGGTGTAACTTGCTTACTGTAACTTAAGTATGTTGATCTGGCGTAAACAACATTAACTTCAGAAAAGTATATAATGGAACATATTGCAAAAATAAAATTGCTGCTTGGACATAGCCTAAGCCAGCCCTCCAGACTTTTCTTTTTTCTTTCACTTCCATGCACTCTCTCCCTCAGATTGAATGAGACATCTACATTGACGGTCTCGGGGACTCCTGCAGGTCAGTAGCCCCCTGGCAGATGTGCCGGACCCCAACAAAGGCCAGCCACGGAGTGAGAACCAACCTCTCCAACAAAGTCAGAAATTAGTCAGGGATGGTGACGTTTGCCTGTAGCTACTCAAGATGCTGATTTAGGAGGATTTATTGAAGCCAAAAGTTTAAGACCGCAGTGAGCCATGATCACATGATGACACTCCAGCCTTGTTGAAAGAATAAGAGGCTAAGGAAAAAAACTGTAAAAAATATAAAAACAGAAGACATGAAATAAGAAGGTGCTATGTCCAGGGCAAAGACTAACAGCCCAAGCAGAGGCCCATTCCCTTCTGAACCCCCAGAAGACAAGACAAACCATGAGACAGTAAGTAAAACAGGCACCACTGTGAAAAACAAAGGCAGAATTTATTACAAATCTGACAGAAATGCACTGTCAAGGTTACAAGTGGAGACAGGTGTTTTGAAAACACACACTGGTGTGAAGTAAACAAATGAGAGTCCAGGGAAGCTTTAAGCTTTTGACTGCTGTTAACCATCAATGACCTAAAAAGCTGAATCCAGAAGAGACAACTGTGAGACAAGTGCAGCATCAGAAAAGGCAACCATAAGGCAGGAGATGACCTTGAGTGTTCAATAAAAGGCAGAAGATAAGCCTGGAGAGGCCATGTGAGGCTGCAGCAGGTCTAACAAAGGCTGCCATGAAAAAGAAGCTGAATCTTGAGAGGCAAATGTGAGGCATAAGATAATCCTGAAAAAGCGACAGTGAGGGAAAACATAGGCCTGCAAAGTCAGCTGAAAAACATGTAGTAACTAGGCCTGAGAAGGCCCACGTGGGGCAAAAGCTGGGCCTTGAAAGGCTATTGTCAGGCAGGAGCTGGAGCTGTCTAGGCCACTGGGAGGCCAAAGGTGGGTGAGAAAAGCCAGACTGGAGGAAGGCTGGGGCCTACAGAGGCTGCCAGGAGATGGGCAGGAGCAGGACAAAATGTGATTGTTGTGAGGCAAGAGTTGAACCTGTAGATGCAGCCAGGAGGAAGAGATGGGCCTGGAGAAGTCCAATTGACAAGATTCTGGTGTGGGAGAAGATGCCAGAAAGCCAACTTTGAGCATAATAAGGTCACCAGGGAGGCACCAGCTTGGCCTAAAGAAGCCACTGAGAGGCCAGAGCTGGGCCTGTAGATACATGCTGCCAAAAACACGGGAGCTGAGCCTGATAGGAGACCATGCTGAGGCCAAGAGCTGGGCCTCCAAGTGCTGAGCCATGAGCTCCATTGTTTATTTAGAACTGCTGGGCAGGTACATTTAAGTCTGCTGCAGTAGAACTCATAAATCTCCCCCTTTTTTTAAATCCCAGGTGCTTTGTTACGAGGAGTTAGGGCTTCAATTATGGGTTTCTATTGTGCTGCTGGCTTTTTTCAGAGCTGCCTTGCCCAGTGAGGAGGCAGCCTAGTCACTGCCCGCCTGCAGAGGTTTTGCTGAGCTGCTGTGGGCTCTGCCCAGCTGCCATGTGAACTTCCCTGCAGTCCTGTTTATACAGGTGTAGTTAGAACTGCCTTGGCAATGGTGGCCCACCTCTATAATTGCAGACTGTCTCTGTAATGGTGAACTGCCGTAGCAAAGGTGGGTTGCCTCAGCAATGGCAAATTACCTCCATAGTGGTGGACTGCCTTAGTAATAGCAGACACCCCTCCCCCACAGAGCTGGACCATCCCGGGATCAGCTGTGCTTGCTGTGAAACTCTCAATCCAGAGCATTTCCAATTGCTGTTTTATTGTGGGGGTCGGACCAGCCGAGCCTGATCACCTGGCTGTCTGCCTCAGAACCTTTTTTTTTTTTGTCTCCCAGGTGTTCCAGTCACCTGTTGAAAAGGCATCAGGATCTGTGCAATTTCCCCTGCGGTGACCCACTGCACTGGCTGAAACAGCCACATTGAGATTTGTGGCGCTTCTTTACCTGGGAATCTCCTATCCTGGCTCCCTGTTTCAGTCCCCTTTTTAATCAGATGAATGGGTGACTCTGCCTTCCCAGAGCTCCAATAGCCAGCTAAAACAGCTCCTGGACCCATGTATTTTTTTACAGAGAACCGCCACGCCGGGGCACTGACAAAACAGCCGCTCCAGCCAAACCAGCCACACTGGCAACCCATGGGGCTCGTCTGCCTGGGAATCTCCTGGTCTGCAGGCAATCAAAATCCATCTGGAAATGCAGTGTTCACTCACCCTCTGTGCTCTTGCTGGGAGCTGCAATCCTGAGCTCCTCCTAATCGGCCATTTTGGATATCATGTGTCCATGATTTTAATTTTTCTAAACTTATTTAGACTTTTGAGGCCTACTATATGGTATATTTTAAAGAATTTTCCATGTGCTAATGAGAAGAATGTATATTCTTCAGTTTGGGGGATGAATGTTCTTGAAATGCCTGTTAAGTTTATTCATTCTAGAATGTAATTTTTTAAATGGAGTTTCACTGTCACTAGGCTGGAGTGCAATGGTGCAATCTCAGCTCACTGAAACCTCCACTTCCTGGATTCAAATGATTCTTCTTCCTCAGCCTCCTGGGTAGCTGGGATTACAGGTGCACAGCGTGATGCCTGGATTTTTTTTTTTTTTTTTTTTGTATTTTAGTAGAGACAGGGTTTCCCCATGTTGGCCAGAATTGCTTCAATCTCCTGACCTTGTGATCCACTTGCCTTGGCCTCTCAAAGTGCTAGGATTACAGACATGAGCCACCACACCTCATCTTCTTGAGTGTAATTTAAGTTCATTGCTTCTTATTTACTTTCAGCCTTGACGATTTATCTAGTGCTGTCAGTAAAGTATTGAAGTCCCCCATTATTATGGTATTGCTGTTTATCTCGGTTCTTAGGTATAGTAAAAATCATTTTATAAATCTGGGAACTCCAGTGTTAGGTGATTTTATATTTAGGATTCTAATATCATCTTGTTGGACTAATCATTTTATCATTTTATAATATCCTTCTTTGTCTTCTTTTTAAGACAAAGAAGGATATTAACTGACCTTCCTGTTGGATTAATTTTATATCATTATGTAGTATCCTTCTTTGTCTTCAGACCTTAAAGCAACAGATTTTTGAGCTTTAAGGTTTGTTTTGTTTAAGAATAGCTGCTCTTGCTTGCTTTTGGTTTTCATTGTTGTGGAATATCTTTTTCCACCCTTTTACCTTAAATTTCATGTGTGCTTATGTGTTAAGTATCTGAAGACAGCAGATATGTGGTTGTTGGAATTTTATCCATTCTGTCATTCTATACTTTTTAAATGTAGAACATTTAGGCCATTTACATTTAATGTTATTGTTAAGATGTGTGGTATTCTTCAATTAATCATGTCAGTTGTTACCTAGTTTGTTTTTTCATTGTTCTTGTTATATAGGTCCTGTGAAATTTATGCTTTAAGGAGGTTCTATTTTGGTGCATATCAAGCTTTTGTTATAAAATTTAGAACTCCCTTTAGCATTTTCTGTAGTGCTGGTTTGGTAGTGGCAAATTCCTCCAGCCCTTGTTTGTCTGAAAAAAGTCAATGTGAAAGAAATAATTTTAAGAGCTGTGAAACAGAGTATCAGGTAGGTAACCTATAAAAAATCTGTCAGACTGACAGCGGATTTCTCAGCAAAAAAAAAAAAAAACATACAAACCAGGGGGATAGGGGTCCTTCTGCTTTTAGCCTGAAACTAAATAAATGTCAGCCAATAATTCTGTATTTATCAAAACTAGGATTTATAAATAAGAAAGAGATAAAATAGTTTTCAAGCTTTTTAGTACATAGTTTGTGGTTTTGTTTTCTTCTTCATAATTGCTCATATACCAAATACAGAATTTTTCATTCTTTTTATTTTTAATATGCACATTTTCTATTTCATTATAAAATTCTTTTAAATATTTTAACATCATATAATTGACCAAATCAGTAAAATTTTGCATAATTAACTTTATTTTATAGTATTCCATAAATTATATGTGCCTTTCATGCTGAGGTGTAGTAATAGATGCAAAAATACTACAAAAATCTACATAGATGTCATCCCTGCTTTTATAAAAGTTAAAGTAAAGGAAACAGATATTGTAAAATTATACAAATATTAGTGTTATGATGACCAGTAAAATGTGCTTGGACAGAATTTTAAAAGGTAACCATTGAGATTAACAGTCTAGGGCAGGCATTGCTGAAAAAGTAACACATCACCTAATAAATGCTTAAAATAATTTGTGTTGTTTTTACTCACTCAAAATTCCTTTCATTTGTTTCCCAAATAGCATTCTCTTTTCTATCAGTGAATTCTCCCACATTTCATACCCTCTTGGCCCATGGGTAAATATGTGACCCATGCCAAGACAGTAAGAGTTTCTCTTACCTGATTAAATTTTAAACATGTACTCAAAAGATCAGAAAATGGCCAGACCTACATCAGTCCAATGGTAGTAAAATGCACCCTATTTGTTAATTTTTATTCATATAACTCTTAAAACCAAGCTTAGTTCTGTCCTTCCAGAATTATGAGACAGACTATTCTTTTAATTCTTTATAATAAGCATAAATAGGCAATAAATTTACCTTGTTGCTTAAATTGTACAGTATTCACTTCTGTGGGTTATATAAAAATCAATCCTAGCTGTAGTAGTCATTAAACTATAGTAAGAAAAGAAATAAGATGCTCACAGATGAAGCTAGAAGTCAACTGGTGTAGGTTTTCAGGCCATAAAGGAGTTTTACATTTCATTATAATGGAAAACCATTTAAAACATTTTAAGCAGGAGACAGCATAATCACAAGTATATATTCATAATAAAACAGCTTCCTTGTCTGGAGTAACATCTGATGTTCATTGTCTCACAGCTATGAAAAACTAGTACATGGACACACAAAGAGTGAGGTTGAGAGCAGAAGTTTAATAGGCAATAGAAAGAGAATAACTCTGCTGCAGACAGGGGTTGAAAGAAATCGACTGCTGGTCTGTGGTGAAATGCAGGGCATTTTATAGATAAGCTGGTGAGGTGGTGGTGGATTTACATATGGTATAAAAAACTGGTTAGATTAAGTGTGCCATTTGGGTAGACACAAATCTTTGGTAATCCCCATTCTAATATTTTATTATGCAGGCAGGTTTCTCTGCCTAAGGTGTTCATTTTGAAAGTGAGCTAGGGGGTTATATGCTAAACCAATTAAGAGGCCTCTTGGTCTAACAGAAAATCATTTGTAAGGAAAGACCATCCATATAGCATTTGAAAAGAGCACAGACCTAACTTTGAAAAGGTATTTTGTACCCACATTAAAGCAATGGAAAGAAGAGTGACCCAAAGAAGGTGAGGTCCTTGGGATAGTTTTTTGAGGTATCTTTTAATGACATCATTTGTCTTCTCTACCTTTACTGAGGGCTGGGGTCTCTGAGCAAAATGGAGATGACACTGTATGCCTAGTTTCTTTGAGACCCTCCCATGTGACGGCTGCCATAAATGAGTGTTCATTGTCACTTTGGAGGTATTTACATATACCAAGCAGGGAGTTATTATATTAACTAACACTTTTATCACCTCAGAGAATTTTTTTCAGCATGACATTAAAATGCTTCCACCTAGTTAGCAAAATTAACTACCGATACCAGGAGGTATTGGATGTCCTTCATCTTTGACATGTGATTGAAGTCTATCTGCCAGTTCTCCCCTGGATAGCTATCCATCCTTTGGGTTTTAGGAGGAAGGGGTCACCTGTTGAAGGGCTTATTTTTAAGGCAGACTTCACAGGGACTAGCAACCTGTTTGACTGCTTTTAGTACTCTGGCACACTGATACGTTTTATCCTTTCCCAAGTGAAAAGCTTGGTGAAGGATTTTAAGGATTGTCCACTGGCTGGAGGCTGCCAAGTGTAGTTTGCTACCCTCTGATTGCAGCCATCCTGAGGGCTGGAAAGTGTATGCTAGAGAAGTGTCCTTTTCTGTTACTGCAAGGGAGTAGTGAGGCTTAATTTCTTTTATGAAGTATTCCCAAATTAGAAGGACTTTGAGAATGTTTAGACCCTGAAGACACTGACTTGGCTGCCTAATCAGCTAACTTTTTTCCTTCAGCTATTTCATCTGTTACCATCTGCATCATTGCTACCGCTTATGGAAGGAAAACTGAGGACAATATCCTGTTAATTTATGTTTTTTTTTTTTTGAGACCGAGTTTTGCTCTTGTTACCCAGGCTGGAGTGCAATGGCGTGATCTCGGCTCACTGCAACCTCCGCCTCCTGGGTTCAGGCAATTCTCCTGCCTCAGCCTCCTGAGTAGCTGGGATTACAGGCACTTGCCACCATGCCCAGCTAATTTTTTGTATTTTTAGTAGAGACGGGGTTTCACCATGTTGACCAGGATGGTCTCGATCTCTTGACCTCGTGAGCCACCCACCTCAGCCTCCCAAAGTTCTGGGATTACAGGCTTGAGCCATGCACCCGGCCCCCCTGATGGTATTTTAAAGAATATCCATTAGTGGTAAGAAAGTGTCTTCTGCTTTAAATGGCAGCAAGAGCAGGAAGAACTAGGAAAGCATACTTGGAGTCATTTTAAAGGGTAGCTACCTTTTTCTCTGTTAATTCAAGTGCTCTTGTAAGAGCTATCAGTTCAGCTAGTTGTGCACATGTGCGTGAAGAAAGGAATGCAGTTATAATAACACCATTTGGAGTGACCATTGCGTATCCTGCCTAATACAGGGTCCTTGCTCCACAAAGAAACTTCCAGCTATGAAAAGGGTCAAGTCTGGATTTTCTAAAAAAGTTTCCCTGAGATCCTTTCTGGCTACATACATCTGTACTACAACTTCCTCACAGTCATATTAGGTTCCACAGTTTTTTTGGGTAGGAAAGTGGTTAAGTTTAGGTTAGAACAAGTTTTTAATTAGACTGTAGAGCCCTCTAATGGAAGAGCCTGATATTTAAGGAGCTGACTGTCTCTTGGCCAAAGGCTTTCCCTAGAGCACAGCAATCCTGTTACCTCATGTGTGGTATAAACAGTTAAGCCATTTACCAGGGTTAATTTCCTGGTCTCTGTCACCAGTAAGGTCACTGCAAAAACTTCTGAGAGGCATGCTGGCTATCCTTTAGCCACAGTATCAAGTTTCTTACTCAGGTAAAAAATTAAGCTGTTCAGCTGGTCCTCAGGCTTGAGTTAAAATTCCCAGTATGGTTCCCTTTTTTATGATACATATGAGGTAATATAAGGGGAAAGCTATCTTGCCCAGCTACCCATAGTCTACAAAACCCAGTAATGCCCCCAAATCCTCTTAGTTGCTTGAGGGATTTAGGTAGGGGAAAGAAGGAAATTGGCTTAATCATTTCTTTCTATAATGTTGTGGTCCCTTCAGACAACACCAAACACAGGTATGTCACTGAGATTTGGCAAAGCTGGGCCTTAGATTTTGAACCCTTATATCCTCTGTCAGCTAAGAAACTAAGAAGACCTTCATTGCCCTTCTGAGAAGTGTTCTCTGTTGTGACATAGAACAGTAGGTCATCTACATAGTGGACGACCCTGACCTGAGGATAGAAAAATTCAGAGAAGTCCTTTGACAGTGCCTGTCCAAAGAAGTGAAGACTATCTTGAAGTCACTGAGGCTGCATCATCCATGTTAACTGGGCAGTTTGGCTTGAAGAATCTTCAAAGGGAAAGACATATTGAGAGTTCAGATGTAATGGTATAGATAAAAAGGTATCCTTTAGTTCTAATACTATGAATCACTTAGTTCCCTCAGGTACTTGGGTGAGTAAGGCATAGAGATAATAAACTACTGGACGAATTGGCATTACAGCCTCAATGAAATGGAGGTCCTGAATTAGTCTTCATTTCCCAATGCGGTTTTGCATTCCTAATATTTGGGTGTTGCAGGGGTTGTTATAGGGTTTGAGTAGGCTCTGCATTTTCAGATGTTTAATATTGGCTTCTAGGTCTTTCATAGCATCTGGCTTCAGGGAATATTTTCCTAACTATCCCCTAAACCCAAACAAAAACTAGGATGCATAAGGTGAATCTGGGCTGGCCTAGTGGTTATAACTTGACCTGTTCTTCCATGAGTTGTCCACACTTCTGGATTAATATTAGCTTCCACGGTGGGGAAATAAATGACTTGTCCTGGGGCTATAAGAATGCTGACCCCATGTGAGTTAAAATATCTCTACCAAATAAAGGAGTGGGACTTTTAGGCATGATTAAAAAGGCATGAGTAAATAGGATCCCCAAACTACAACTAAGGGGTTGAGAAAAATATCAGGTAACTGGAGGAGGACTCAAGATGGCGCTGTGAGAACAACCCAGGATTGGAGCTCGCGTTGAATCCGCAAATGGTGAGTCTGAGCTGCATTTCCAGACTGATCTTTGTTGCCCACAGAATGGGGAAACTCCCAAGTATAAAAAAGACACGGGATGCCAGGCAGTAGGTCTGCCTGGCGAAGCCGGCAGCCGGGGCGGTGGTGGCCGGCCCTACCCAGCAATCCCCACAGGGCGCGCTTGTCCGGGTGCCTTGTTGAACCGGAAACCTGAGACTTGAGAGGGCTGGACTTGAGACTGAACGAGACTTGGACAGAAGCCCAGCCCAGGGGATTGTAGGGACAAATCGTTTGGGATACCCAGTGGGAAGAAAAAAACCGCGATTTCAAACTATCCCGAGCAGACGGCCCGAGACGCTCTGTGGGGGAGGGGCGTCCACCACTACCGAGGCAACCCGCCCCAACTGAGATACACGTCCACTGCTGACGCAGCCAGCCATTGCCAAGGCAACCCGTCCCTACTGAGATACACACCCACTGCTGACGCAGCCTGCCGTTGCTGAGAGACTCCACCGCAGGGCATGGCGGAGACCACAGCAGAGCCTGTAGGAACAGGGCGAATCACACAACAGCAGGGCGGAGCCTCGGCAGCCAAACAGTGGATAGTCTGCCTTCTAGCTGGGCAGGACACCTCATCGAACATCCAAAAATAAAGCCCAAACCCCTCAACACAGAGCATTTGAGGGGGAAAAAAAAGGGTTTTTTTAATGAGCTCTGTTGCAGCAGAATCAAACATAGCAGCCTAACAGCCCTGAAGGAACAACAGAGTGCACAGCTCAGCAATTAAACCCCTATAAAGTACAAACTGTCTCCTCAAGCAACTCCCTGACCCCTCTATATCCAAAAGACTGACATTAGGCAGGCATCATCCTGGGACAAAGATAGCAGAAAAAGAAACTGGTAGCATCCCTCGCTGTGCCACAGCTGCTAGAGGTGCACCCCAGACAAGCAGGGTCTGGAGCGGACCTCAGCAGTCGTACAGCGAAGGGGCTAGACTGGTAGAAGGAAAATCAAGCAACAGAAATACTTCATCATCAACATTCTGGGTGTCCACTCAGAGACCCAATCGAAAAGTCAGCAACTACGCAGACGACGAGCAGAAAAATCCACAAAGATGGGAAGAAACCAGCGCAAAAAGGAGGAAAACACCCAAAACCAGAACACCTTGCCTCCTAGAAAGGACCAAAACTCCTCACCAGCAAGGGAACTAAGCTGGACGGAGAATGACTGTGACGAAATGACGGAATTAGACTTCAGAAGATGGATAATGAGAAACTTTTGTGAGCTAAAAGATCATGTATTAAATCAATGCAAAGAAACTAAGAACCTTGAAAAAGATTTGAAAAAAGATTTGAGGAAATGATAATAAGAATGGATAACTTAGAGAGGAATATGAATGAATTAATGGAGCTGAAAAACACAATACGAGAACTTCATGAAGCAAACACAAGTTTCAATAGCCAAATTGACCAAGCAGAGGAAAGAATATCTGAAGTTGAAGACCAACTCAATGAAATAAAACGAGAAACCAAGATCAGAGAAAAAAGCACAAAAAGGAATGAACAAAGTCGCCAAGAAATGTGGGACTATGTGAAAAGACCTAACCTACGTTTGACAGGTGTACCAGAAGGGGACAAAGAGAATGAATCCAAGCTGGAAAATACTCTTCAGGACATCATCCAGGAAAATTTCCCCCACCTAGCAAGACAGGCCAACACTCAAATGCAGGAAATACAGAGAACACCACAAAGATATTCCACAAGAAGAGCAACCCCAAGGCACATAATCGTCAGATTCAACAGGGTTGAAATAAAGGAGAGAATACTAAGGGCAGCCAGAGAGAAAGGTCGGGTCACCCACAAAGGGAAGCCCATCAGACTCACAGCAGATCTCTCAGCAGAAACACTACAAGCCAGAAGAGAGTGGAGGCCAATATTCAACATTCTTAAAGAAAAGAACTTTCAACCCAGAATTTCATATCCAGCCAAACTGAGCTTCATAAGTGAAGGAAAAATAAAATCCTTTGTGAACAAGCAAGTACTCAGATTTTGTCAACACCAGGCCTGCTTTACAAGAGCTCCTAAAATAGGCACTACACATAGAAAGGATCAACCAGTACCAGCCATTCCAAAATCACACTGAATGCTAAAGAGCATCAACATAATGAAGAATCTACAACAACTAACAGGCAAAACAGCCACTTAGCATCAAAATGGCAGTATCAAATTCACACATAACAATATTAACCCTAAATGTAAATGGACTAAATGCACCAATCAAAAGACACAGACTGGCAAATTGGATAAAAATCCAAAACCCATCAGTGTGCTGTATCCAGGAAACCCATCTCACATGCAAGGATACACAAAGGCTCAAAATAAAGAGATGGAGGAAGATTTACCAAGCTAATGGAAAGCAAAAAAAAAGCAGGAGTTGCAATTCTCATCTCTGATAAAATAGACTTTAAAGCAACAAAGATCAAAAGAGACAAAGAAGGCCATTACATAATGGTAAAAGGATCAATACAAAAAGAAGAGCTAACGATCCTAAACATATATGGACCCAATGCAGGAGCACCCAGATACATAAGGCAAGTTCTTAATGACTTACAAAATGACTTAGACTCCCACACAATAATAGTAGGAGACTTTAACACTCCACTGTCAATATTAGACAGATCAACCAGACAGAAAATCAACAAGGATATCCAGGGCTTGAACTCAGACCTGGAGCAAGCAAACCTGATAGACATTTACAGAACTCTCCACCCCAAATCCACAGAATACACATTCTTCGCAGCACCACATCACACCTACTCTAAAATTGACCACATAATTGGAAGTAAAGCACTGCTCAACAAATGCAAAACAACTGAAATCATAACAAACAGCCTCTCAGACCATAGTGCAATCAAGTTAGAACTCAGAATTCAGAAACCGACCCAGAACCGCACAGCTTCATGGAAACTGAACAACTGGCTCTTGAATGTTGACTGGGTAAACAACGAAATGAAGGCAGAAATAAAGAAGTTCTTCGAAACCAATGAGAACGAAGACACAACATGCCAGAACCTCTGGGACACATTTAAAGCAGTCTCTAGAGGAAAGTATATAGCAATAAGTGCCCATATGAGGAGAATGGAGAGATCCAAAATTGACACCCTATCGTCAAAATTGAAAGAGCTAGAGGAGCAAGATCAAAAAAACTCAAAACCCAGCAGAAGACAAGAAATAACTAAGATCAGAGCTGAGCTGAAGGAGATTGAGACACAAAAAACCCTTCAAAAAATCAATAAATCCAAGAGCTGGTTTTTTGAAAAGATCAACAAAATAGACAGACCACTAGCCAGATGGATTAAAAATAAAAGAGAACAACCAAATAGATGCAATAAAAAATGATAAAGGGGAAATCACCACAGATTCCACAGAAATTCAAAACATCATCAGAGAATATTACAGACAACTCTATGCACATAAACTAGTAAACCTGGAAGAAATGGATAAATTCCTGGACTCCTGTGTCCTCCCAAGCCTAAACCAGGAGGAAGCTGAAACTATGAATAGACCAATAACAAGGTCTGAAGTTGAGGCAGCAATTAAGAGCCTACCACACAAAAAAAGCCCAGGTCCAGACGGGTTCACAGCCGAATTCTACCAGATACACAAGGAGGAGCTGGTACCATTCCTTCTAAAACTATTTCAAACAATCCAAAAAGAGGGAATCCTTCCCAAATCGTTTTATGAGACCAACATCATCCTGATACCAAAACCCGGCAGAGACCCAATGAGAAAAGAAAACTTCAGGCCAATATCCATGATGAACATAGATGCAGAAATCTTCAATAAAATATTGGCAAGCCCATTGCAACAGCAAATCAAAAAACGTATTCATCATGATCAAGTAGGATTCATCCCAGGGATGCAAGGCTGGTTCAACATACGCTAGTCTATCAACGTAGTTCACCACATAAACAGAAACAAAAACAAAAACCACATGATTATCTCAATTGACGCAGAGAAGGCATTTGACAAAATTCAACAGCCCTTTATGCTAAAAACCCTCAATAAACTCGGTATCGATGGAACATATCTCAAAGTAATAAAAGCTATTTATGACAAACCAACAGCCAATATCATACTGAATGGGCAAAAACTGGAAGCATTCCCTTTCAAATCTGGCACTAGACAAGGATGCCCTCTCTCACCACTCCTATTCAATATAGTACTGGAAGTTCTAGCCAGAGCAATCAGGCAAGAAAAAGAAATAAAGGGCATTCAAATAGGAAAGGTGGAAGCCAAATTGTCTCTATTTGCAGACGACATGATAGTATACCTAGAAGACCCCATCGCCTCAGCCCAAAAACTCCTGAAACTGATAAGCAACTTCAGCAAAGTCTCAGGATATAAAATCAATGCACAAAAATCACAAGCATTCGTCTACACCAATAACAGACTTAAAGAAAGCCAAATCAAGAGCGAACTGCCATTCGCAATTGCTAAAAAAAGAATAAAATACCTTGGAATACAACTCACAAGGAACGTAAGAGACCTCTTCAAGGAGAACTACAAACCACTGCTCAACGAAATCAGAGAGGACACAAACAGATGGAGAAACATTCCATGTTCATGCTTAGGAATAATTAATATCGTGAAAATGGCTATACTGCCCAAAGTAATTTACAGAATCAACGCTATCCCCATCAAGCTACCATTGACTTTCTTCACAGAACTGGAAAAAACCACCATGAACTTCATATGGAACCAAAAGAGAGCCCGCATAGCCAAGTCAATTCTAAGCAAAAAGAACACAGCGGGGGGCATCACACTAACAGATTTCAAACTATACTAGAAGGCTACAGTAATCAAAACAGCATGGTACTCGTACCAAAACAGAGATATAGACCAATGGAACAAAACAGAGGCACCGGAGGCAACACAACATACATAAAACTATACAATCTTTGATAAACCTGACAAAAACAAGCAATGGGGCAAGGATTCCATGTTTAACAAATGGTGTTGGGAAAACTGGCTAGCCATGTGCAGAAAGCAGAAACTGGACCCCTTCCTGACACCTTACACTAAAATTAACCCCAGATGGATTAAAGACTTAAACATAAGACCTGGCACCATAAAAACCCTAGAAAGAAATCTAGGCAAAACCATCCAGGACATAGGAGTAGGCAAGGACTTCATGAACAAAACACCAAAAGCATTGGCAACAAAAGCCAAAATAGACAAATGGGACCTAATGAAACTCCACAGCTTCTGCACGGCAAAAGAAACAGTAACTAGAGTGGATCGGCAACCAACAGAATGGGAAAAAATTTTCACAGTCTACCCATCTGACAAAGGGCTGATATCCAGAATTTACAAAGAACTCAAACAGATTTATAGGAAAAAAACAAACAAGCCCATTCAAAAGTGGGCAAAGGATATGAACAGATACTTTACGAAAGAAGACATATATGAGGCCAACAATCATATGAAAAAATGCTCATCATCACTGGTCATCAGAGAGATGCAAATCAAAACCACATTGAGATACCATCTCACGCCAGTTAGAATGGCGATTATTAAAAAATCTGGAGACAACAGATGCTCGATAGGATGTGGAGAAAAAGGAACACTTTTACACTGTTGGTGGGAGTGTAAATTAGTTCAACCATTGTGGAAGACAGTGTGGCGATTCTTCAAGGCCTTAGAAATAGAAATTCCATTTGACCCAGCAATCCCATTACTGGGTATATATCCAAAAGACTATAAATCGTTCTACTATCAGGACACATGTACACGAATGTTCATTGCAGCACTGTTTACAATAGCAAAGACCTGGAATCAACCCAAATGCCCATTGATAATAGACTGGATTGGAAAAATGTGGCACATATACACCATGGAATATTATGCAGCAATCAGAAATGATGAGTTTGTGTCGTTTGTAGGGACATGGATGAATCTGGAAAACATCATCCTCAGCAAACTGACACAAGAACAGAAAATGAAACACCGCATATCCTCACTCATAGGTGGGTGATGAAAAATAAGAACACATGGACACAGAAAGGGGAGTACTAAACACTGGGGTCTATTGGGGGGGAAAGGGGAGGGCCAGTGGGAGGGGGAGGTGGGGAGGGATAGCCTGGGGAGAAATGCCAAAGGTGGGTGAAGGGGAGAAGAAAAGCAAAGCACACTGCCATGTGTGTACCTATGCAACTGTCTTGCATGCTCTGCTCATGTACCCCAAAACCTAAAACCCAATAAAAAATTTAAAAAAAAATATCGGGTAACTGTCTTTCTTGAGATTCCTATCACAGTCATGCCACAAGAAGAGGGGAAGCCTGGATTAGAGAGAAGAAAAAGACTGGATCCAGTGTCCAGAAGGAAGTCCACCCTTCTTCCTTCAATTTCCAGTATCACCAGGGCTCCTGAGCAATAAAGGCAGTTAGAGCCAATGGAGTTGGGGTCTGAGCCCAGGGACCCATCAGTCCTGTTGGACCATTGTGAAACCAGTTTTGGATCTGGTGACCTCCATCTCTGTGGGCAGTTTGATTTCCAGTGGTCACTATCATGAGCTGAATGGGGTCAAGTTGACTTCTTGCTGCCTGGGTAATCCTTCTTAAAGTGCCCTGACTTATCACATTGGTAGAAATTAGCAAGAACATCTCTGAAATTTTGAGTTTTGCAAGCCTGAAAAGCAGCTACTACAACCTCTGTCTTTCTCCGTGTTTCTTCTCTATATCCTGGGCCTCCTCTCAGTTCCTCTTTTAAAATATGAAGGTGGCCACCCTCAAGAGGCTTTCTAGGATGCTATCTGGTTCTGTAGCTTGCTTCTGCAGTTTCCATCTAATATAGGGAACTCAATGTGCAATGAACATGTCCTTTTCAATTGGTTGTTCCTTGACTTTTTCAGGAGAAAGGAGTTGTGTTTTATTAGTGCCTCTCTCAGTGTTGCCATAAAGGTTGTAGGATTCTCATCTAGGTTTTTGTCTATCATGGACACTTTAGAGTAATTAAGAGGTTTGGCTCTAATTCATCATAGGCTCTCCAATATGCACATTAAAAAATGTTCTTTTTCATTCATATGTGTAGTCATTGGGGTTCTAATCAGGGTTGTCAATAGGTATGTCCTCTCTTTCTGTTTGGAATGGTGAATTTCCTATTTTTTACCTTAGCTATTTTCTCTTTTGCTTTTTGACCTATTATAGGAGACATATAACTCATCTTTGAATTCCTCTGTTGCCTTCAGAACTGCCTGTTTTTCTGCAGCAGTTAGAACTTGGCTTAGGAGCAACATAACATCCCTCCATGAGAGGTGAAACAACAGAGTTAAATTTTGGAAGGCTTCTATATACCATTCAAGGTCTCTCTTTATTTGCTTAAGGTACAGAATTGAGAAGAAAACTTGAAACGTATTGGCATCACCTGCACTGATATTTCCCATATGAGCCAGAGCAAAGCTGGAGGAGTGGGAAGTTTGGGAGATGGTGGAAGTGGAGGAGCCTACAATTTGGTTGGAGGGGGGCCCTGAATAGGAAAACAGGAAGGGTTAGGAACTCTATAACTCCCTCAGATGCTTCTCTGAGAAGTTGTCTTTTTAGTTTTGGAGATTTACTCCTTTCAGCCTAAATGATATGATTGCCAAAAATGCTGGGTCGATTGTGCAATGCTTCCAAAGGTCTGGGTTGTCTCATTAGTATGGTAGCCTCATCTTAATCTTTTATTATGCAAAGAAAACCTGAACATAGAAAACCTTGAACCATTTGCTCTCTCATCTACACAAATAATCTAATTTTTGGATAGTATTAAAGTTGAGGCTTTCCTCCAAAACGGTTAGTTCAAGATGATAAGAAGACCACACCATCTTGCAAAAGAAAATGAGCCACATTTTCTTCAAAGTCTTGGGGTCATAGGAGTCCCATTGCTTCAAAATGCACTCCAGAGAAGTGCAGGCTGAAGATGGTCTGTTATCCATGTAGAAAGAGAAGTGAGAAAAAGGAATTCCTTTAGTTTTATTTCTTTCTTTTAGAATGACCCAGGTTAAAGGGGATGACAATGGGGACATTCCTTCAACTGTTTCCTTCCTTTGTTCCCTGAGCCCAAGCATCCATTAAAGGTGGATGCAGGCATTACCCTCAGCCATGGATCCAGAGGAGCTAAGCAATAGGATTAGTCACACTTACCAACGCAATTTTAGTCCTCCATTGGTGATTTTCCTTTGATTTTCTAGACTTCTGTACTCTGCATGTTTTCCCAATGGATGGCTCTTAGGACAGACTATGTAACAGTTGTATGAAGGCAAGGTCGTTTACTACAGGGAGAATACTAGGTAGAGCCATATATTCTGTTATTATACCCCAGATTAAAGTATTCTTAGGCAGTGGTTCTGGTTAACATCCATACTATGTAAAATACCCATTTTTTTTTTCTAAGGCACATGGGTATTTAAAAAAAACGTGGCATTTTTTTCTGCTAATGGGAAATTATTGACACAAAACTTTGATTTGGGGAGACATCTTCCTCCTAATTGTTGTGTTTTCTCACTCACATATGGGGCATAAAGCTTGGTTTACAGTTGAAGGTGTAAAAAGAGAGTAGAATTGGGAAAAATACAGTGTTTTAGCAAAGGTTTGACAAGGTACATCTTGGAGAGGATTCCTATTCCACTAGGTGGTGCTGTATGTCTTGAAATACCATGCGCTTTCCAGACAAAGGGTAGAGAAAAAGATGTTCACTGGGTGGGAGGAGAGGCCCTCTGCTTCTAGAAAAATCAAAAAATGGCAATCCCTTTAGCTGTATTCCCAGTTACTATGGCATTTGCTGATCTTGCCTAAAAGGATTATTTCCCTTAACTGTAAAAATTCCTGCAGCACTGCATAAAGAGAGGGGACAGGAGGCACAGTGGTCTTGGAAAGAAAACAATTGATGAAAAAAACTTGGAGATGCTGTTTCTTATGCACAATGGGCAGTAAGAGGCTGAAAAAATAAGAGCCCAGAAGCCTTTGAGAACTGTCAATTGCCTCTGGATATCTTCCAGCCCCAGATGATGGCTAGGCTCTTTGTGAAAGGAAACCAGTTCAAAACAGAGCCAATATTCCTAGCACCCTGAAAACACTGGGAGATTTGCTCAGTACTCCCTAGCAAGACTGTCTGTCATCTGAGTCTTGGAAGTGGCAGCAATCATAATGGTCTCTTAACTGGCCATAAGATGCCCAGTTTTTTAAGTTTCATTTTACAATTTAAAATTGAGGGCAGATGGACTCAAAATAAAAGCAGAGAGTTGGTGTCCACTCATATAATTATCTTTTTGATGAATCTACCCTTGATCCTGGATGAGCCCCCACAATGAAACAGCCTCATCTGGAGTAATATCTAAGGTTTCTTGTCTTATGGCCATGGAAAAAATAGGATACAGACACACAAACAGTGAGATTGAGAGTGAAAGTTTAATAGGCAAAAGAAAGCAAATAGCTCTCTGTGGCAGAGAGGTGTCCTGGAAAAATGGGTTTCCTGTTCATGGCAAAATACAGTGTTTTAAAGATCAGCTGGTGAGGAGGCAGTGTCTGATTTACATAGGACATGAAAAACTGGTTAGACCAAGTGTGTCATTTGCATAGGGCGTGAATCTCTGGTAACCCTATCCTAATCGTTTATCATGCAGGCAGTTTCTCTACCTGAGCTGTGCCATGTTGCTTATTTATTTGTTCCTGTAAACATGGTAACAAAAAGGGAAGATGGAGCCTCCATGTTGAATATGTATGGCCCCCAAGTAGCCCTTTTCTTTTGGCATAGCTGTCAGCATTCACCCATGCAGGCTTCCAGCTTGCTTATCTCTGTCTGCAGCTTGATTCTTCAGATTGCTCTTGTTAGGAAAAAAAAATAATTTTCTGGGCTGCTTTTTGTTAGAAGGGAAGAGCTGTTGAGGACTCTTTAAGCTCTCATTATCTGTCTAAATAATTTCTACCTCCTATATCAATAAGATCACTTTGGGCTGGGCATGGTGGCTCATACCTGTAATCCCAGCACTTTGGGAGGCTGAGGTGGGTGGATCACCTGAGGTCAGGAGATCAAGACCAGCCTGGCCAACGTGGTAAAACCCCATCTCTACTGAAAATAAAAAAATTAGCCGGGCATGGAAATGGGAACCTGTAATCCCAGGTATTCTGGAGGCTGAGGCAGGAAAATCACTTGAATCCAGGAGGCAGAAGTTGCAGTGTGCTTAGATTGTGCCATCACACTCCAGCCTGGGCTACAAAAGTGAAACTTCACCTAAAAAAAAATTACTTTGACTGCAGTGTGGACAACACATTGAAAGACAAGAGTAGAGTTAGAGAGATTACTTAAGTAGCTATTGTCCTATTTGAGAAAAAAATATTTTAAATACTAAAATCTGGTAAAAATTATGTAGAGAAAGGCAAATGCTCAAGGAATTTTTATACAATTTAGGACACAATAAATCAGTAAATTCTGCTAATAGCATAAATGTACTTAGAAGAAGTTTCTTAGCTGGCCAACACCTGATTTCAGCCTTATGTAATGTTTTCGTATAGAATGTTCTCAGGGAGTTTCAGAACTTCACTCTGAAATTCTCATTTTACTTAGAAATTACTTATGCTTACTCAGCAATCATTGTGTATACTTGAGAACTCTTGAGATATAAGAAAACCTGTAAGTCGTTTCTTTATTTTTTCATTTTTCTTCTTCTTTTTTTTTTTTTTTGAGATGGAGTCTTGCTCTTGTTACCAGGCTGGAGTGCAATGGCATGATCTCAGCTCACCACAACCTCTGCCTCCTGGGTTAAAGCAATTCTGCTACCTCAGCCTCCTGAGTAGCTGGGACTACAGGCTGTGCCACCATGCCAAGCTAATTTTTGTATTTTTAGTAGAGACGGGGTTTCACCATGTTGACCAGGATGGTCTCGATCTCTTGGCCTCATGATCCACCTGCCTTGGCCTCCCAAAGTGCTGGTATTATAGGTGTGAGCCACTGTGCCTGGCCCAAGTTGTTTCTAAATATGATAAAATTATCATGCTTCCTAAGCTTAACAGTTTTGCAACTGATACTCATTTTACAATATTTTAAGTATTTCTCAATTTTGTTGTGTGGACATTTCCTGCTCCCCAATTTTTGGGGCCTATAAATAAACTTTTTTCAGGTCCCAAAGAATGTTGTAGGTCCTCAGAACACTAATAGATTCTTAGCCCTGTGCTTAAACGTTGTGAAATATAGAACACTCCTGTGGATGCCTCAGATACATGCAGTAGTTGTATAGACACCTGAAGTAAAAGCAGGCCTGCTAGCCCCAAATATTCACAATTCTAAGCTTACTGAATACAATACTTTTTTGTGTTGCTGACCGATAAATTTCTAGTGACTAATGTAGGTACAATAAAATAAATGCTTAATAAATGTACTTACTTAAAATAATCAAAATCCCACAAGTTCAATTATATGTCATAATCTCCTTCCTAAAATAGCTATTTGAAATTATATTTCTAAAGCTTCTCTCAAAATTTTTGAATTATCTTTAACAAAAAATTGCTCTATATTTATTGTGTTAAAAGATGGTACAAATGTAAAATCACACGTGAAGTGGGAATCTCTATAAATATTTGACTTCTAGATATTTGTTTCATTAGAAGTTAGTTAGAGTTCTTTCTAAGCATTTATAAAATTAGATTCAGAACAGTCTAGATGTCCCATATCCTTAATACAGAAATTACTTTCTAGTACTCTGAAAATTGTTCTCAGACTCAGGGAAATTGTCCTTGGAGATATAGAGATTTTAACAGAGTGCACCCTAAACACCATCTTTGGGTTTTTTTTTTTCTTTCTTTTTTTGGTTTTGAAATGAAGTTTTGTTCTTTTTGCCCAGTCTGGAGTGCAGTGGTGGAATCTCAGGTCACTGCAACCTCCACCTCCTGGGTACAAGTGATTCTCCTGCCTCAGCTTCCCAAGTAGCTGGAATTACAGGCATGCACCACCATACCCAGATAATTTTGTATTTTTAGTACAAATGGGGTTTCTCCATGATGATCTTAAACTCCAGACCTCAGATGAACCACCCACTTTGGCCTCCCAAAGTTCTGGGATTATAGATGTGAGCCACCATGCCTGAACTCCTGGCAGCATCTTAACTTATGTGATGAAACATAAACTATGCACAGGCCTAGCTTCTGTGTGTAGGGAAGACAGGCAGACTGATGTTCTTGAGCAATTAGGAATGCAAGTAGTAATATTTGTTTCAAAAGTTCACACAATCCTCACCAACAGCAGAAAATATTAATTAAAAACAACTCCCTCACCCAGGTATGGTAAAGTGGGACTAACAAGATTTAAATGAATAATAGCATGAATTATTTCACATGCAAACCTTCATGTGAGATACTTATCCTTGGGCATAATACTTGGGCCTGAAGTCAAAACCCTGGCTTTAACTCCTTTGTGGAATATTGCTAAAACTGGACCTTTCCACCTTAAGATGGTATGACACTGATTTTTTGAAAATGGGTAGTTTTGCTCACCTCTAAACCCAATAAAACCACAGTCTTACCTAGGGACAGACCCAGTGACCCAGAAAGTATGATTTCATGCAGCCACTGAAAGAGTGGAACTTACATCTGAGAATAAAACTGAGCATGTTGTGCTTTCATCAAAAACCAAGATGAGAAAAAATGTATAAATAAAAATTAAAACAGAGAAGTGGGCCAGGAAAATTTGTGTTCTGTAAGTATCGGGATGAACTCCCTACCTCTTTCCATTGCTGTTGCATAGCACTGCTTTTCCCAGGACTGGAGACTTGGTTTCCAACTCTTGCTCTGCCTACAGCAATGTCTTTTTGCAGATGGGCTTGGCCTTGTATTATGAGGAAAAGACAAAAAGAACATGGCATAAGAACTTGATACCACTGAAGAGAGGTTATTCCCATCTCAGGCCATATCCAAATGCCCTGTGATAGAGGTTGAGGCTTGGAAAGTGGTATGGCATTTACATTCCCCAGGCATAACATGTACTCTATCTCCATACCTGGAGGCATCCAAAATGCTGCAGACCAGACCTGGACAATAAATGTCAAGAGTCAACACTACCCCAGAAATAACTAGAAGTCTGTAGACCTGCTGAGGAGCCCAGTCATTCATTCAAAGACAGGATGGGGTTCACAAAGACCCAGAGTCTGCCTCTAAACATTTTCTTGGCAGGCTCTGAAAACTCAGAAGATGCTTTAAATCTTCATCCCAGTGAACAGACACTGGTTCCCTGGTACTTGGCCTAACTGCAGTCGGAAAGTCCAGGGGTTAGCCAGTTTTCTTCTCTTTTTGGTGTAAAAAGAGCCAATGCCACAGTTGCCGTGGACTTAGGATGCTAGAATGCATGGTCTGATTGCAAAATGTTTGGCCTGAAATGCAGCATCAACACAAATACAGAGCACAGACTTTTTATCTTCCTCTGGCAATGACTTGCCATTAGGGTCCACACACGTAGGCTTCTATGGCATACTACAACTTATGAAAAGAACCCTCAGCCTGGACAGCTTACTCTTCAGGAACTGTAGGAAGTGTTCTGGTACAATTTTCTTTCTGATTAAACTTTCTAATTTCAAAATCGAATAATTGGCTAATCTCAAAGTTTTTCTTAAATTGAGACTAAAGATAGCTAAAATTGAACTACTATTGAAAACAATCTAGGGGAAGAAAAGACATTCAACAAGAAATATGTTATATAGGAGGAACAACCTGTAAAGAGAATAGGCTCATGAATTAGCAACACCCCAGGGTAAAAACATTTGCATTGGTTTAATTTCAATGTAAACACATCTGAGAATGCGGTGCCCAAACTCAAAGATAGAATAAGAACAAAAACTGAGCACATTTGCCCCAAACAAACAGTATCAGGAGAATATTCTGAAGATGTGGGCCATTTCTGCAGAAGCACATTTTACACCCACCCACCTTCCACCCTCAATGAAATAAAGCATATTAAGATAATACGAGTCATCTCCCAACACTTTGAGTTAGTCCATCATGGACTAAAGCACTGAGACACTATATATGTGCCTGGCATTATTTTTCCTAAAGTAAATAAGAGAAAGCCACACAGGCTTTAACACGTAATATCTTAATTCCATCAAAAAGGGTTCTGAGACTCAGGATAGATAAAATACTGCAGGTCAAAGCAGAGCCTGTGAAATTTTAATTCAAACAATAAATAAGAAAATGTCATCTCATTTAAAATGAGATGTTAGAATATACCCTGTTTATTAGGAAATATTTGGGAATACATACATTGCCTTTTATCTTAAGGGTTTCTGAAGCTAGAATGACAAGGCCACTGAGTGTGTGCCTCACCTGCTGTAAGCCACCAACTTGCACATATCCCAGGAGAACATTCTGGCTACTACTGAATAATTAGCAGCATTTGTCATTCTTCCAGGATACCTCTTCCTACTATCATCCTTCCTCTCCCTACTTCTGTACCCTTTCACCTGAACAGAATCTTCTAGATTGTATTCAATAGTAGGTCAAATTTAGCTTTCTTTAGTCTCATTGTTATCTTCTGATCAGGAAAAAAGGGTGGGGGAGGTTTCTAAGGAAGATGAAATAGGAAGGCTGGGCACTGAAAATCTACAGCTTAGGGAAAGAAAAAAACAGAATCCAACCCACCATGAAAGCTGCCAGTTTTCACTCATTCAAAATAAGGCCTCAGAGGGCAATGGCCTGATCATCTCTATGCTCCAAGGCATCGTACATGGTCTTAGTGGACGAAACTGCATCCATATTTAAGAGTTACTCAGCAATTTGTTAATATTTCCACTAGGCTAGGCCCTGTGAGCTAGCCTAGAAACTTTGCTGCTGGAGAACACCACACTGCAGTGCTGGGGATAATTCAACTTCTCTTTCTGCATGTAGCACTTGAGTAGAAGGGGTGATGGTGATTTAAAATAGTGTTTTCAAGCCTTTTTTATCTCATAAGGCCTGAATTAGGAAAAAAACGTGATTCTGAAATATTCCCTGTCTAAAGTCTACATGTGAGTGGCCTAATATTTATAGCTTATAAAGTTAGTTGTTAAGCATTAGTCACTGGCATGTCACTTAAATCTCACCAGAAGCCAGGATTTGGTGTGTTCTGCATCACAACTTTGACAAAGTAAGCCCCATTATCTTTAAATGGCTCATCCCCCAGTGGTCCAGGGCTTGCTTCATCTAACCACAGATCAAGAGGACAGAGGACCACAGAAGGGACAAAGTGGGGTTGTTGGCCATTGACACAAGAGTATGAGAATTGTGACTCTTCAGATATAACTAAGAGTGTCTCTGGATTCTTCGGGATGTTTAAAATAAATTTAGATATAAAATAAGACAAAATAAAATAAAATAAGATCCTAAAATAAATTGATTTAGGATCTTACTTTCTATCTTTTTGTTTCAAAAACTTTTTTTTCTGGACTATTTTTGTATGCAAGTATAACCAGTCAAAGTGCTTAATTCTA
Source organism: Callithrix jacchus (assembly GCF_049354715.1). Lineage (NCBI taxonomy): Eukaryota > Metazoa > Chordata > Mammalia > Primates > Cebidae > Callithrix > Callithrix jacchus. The sequence goes on along the minus strand of NC_133508.1, from coordinate 36,727,917 downwards.
AACACAGGTGAAAATGTAAATATAATGTACTTCAAAATAAATTAGTTTAGTTAGAAAGTTAAAAAAATCACAGCCTATTTATACATATAGAAATAGCTCATTATGTCTTATTTCCATTTAACTCCCTGTCTGGTATTATAAGAAGAAAAAAAAGGCCAGGTGCAGGGGCTCACATCTGTAATCCCAACACATTGGGAACCGAGATAGGTGGACCACCTAAGTCAGAAGTTCAAGACCAGTCTGGCCAATGTGATAAAACCTTGTCTCTACTAAAAAATATAAAAATTAGCTGGGCATGGTGGCACATGCCTGTAATCTCACCTACTCAGTGGACTGAGGAAGGAGAATCACTATAACCTGGGAGGAAGAGGTTGCTATGAGCCGAGATTGAGCCACTGTATTCCAGCCTGGGCAAGAGAGCAAAATTCCATCTCAATAAATAAATAAATTAAAGTAATTCTAGAACTGAAGACTGTATTCTTTGAAGAATGGTAAAATATAAGAGATACAGTTAGATAAATGAAAATGGGTTTCTCTGTATTCAGTTGCTTATATTATCAAACTTACACTATTTTTACAAAGCAATACTAACAAATTTCTCCTAGATGAGAAATGGCACATGGCAACTTACCTAAGAATGCTGTCATAAGCAAACATTTTCTGTGAATATAAGCTAAGGGATTTTAAAACAGTTCTGGGTATCTAAACTTCATACTTCTAAGACAAAATATTCATTAGCTGGGTATCACATATAGTCAGTTAATTATTTTAATAAAAGATAGGTAAGTTTGGTTCCTCAAGAAAATTCTGGTTAAAAGCATAATAGTGTAGGCATTTTATAGAGTTCTGATTCTGACTTAAATATTGTAATAATAATGGATGTGCATCCAGAAAATTGACAGATTTCATAAATCGTTCTACTGTAAGGACACATGCACATGAATGTTCATTGCAGCACTGTTTACAATAGCAAAGACCTGGAATCAACCCAAATGCTCATCGATGAGAGACTGGACAGAGAAAATGTGGCACATATACACCATGGAATATTATGCAGCAATCAAAAATGATGAGTTTGTGTCCTTTGTAGGGCCATGGATGAACCTGGAGATCATTCTCAGCAAACTGACACAAGAACAGAAAATGAAATACCACATGTTCTCACTCATAGGCAGGTGTTGAACTATGAGAACACATGGACACAGGGAGTGGAGCACTACACACAGGGGTCGGTTGGGGGGAATAGGGGAGCGACAGCGGGGGGTGGGGAGTTGGGGAGAGATAGCATGGGGAGAAATGCCAGATATAAGTGAAAAGGAGGAAGGCAGCAAATCACACTGCCACGTGTGTACCTATGCAACTATCATGCATGTTCTTCACATGTACCCCAAAACCTAAAATGCAATTTAAAAAAAAAGAAATAAGTCAAACTTTTCATACAAAAAAAAAAAAGAAAAGAAAAACAAATGACTGAATTACCTCATTCTGGTTCTCTTTTTTTATTTATTTTAGTTTTTATTTATTTTTATTTTTTATTTTTTTTTTAAATTTTTTATTGGATTATAGGTTTTGGGGTACATGAGCAGAGCATGCAAGACAGTTGCGTAGGTACACACATGGCAGTGTGCTTTGCTTTTCTTCTCCCGTTCACCCACATTTGGCATTTCTCCCCAGGCTATCCCTCCCTACCTCCCCCTCCCACTGGCCCTCCCCTTTTCCCCCCAATAGGCCCCAGTGTTTAGTACTCCCCTTTCTGTGTCCATGTGTTCTCATTTTTCATCACCCACCTATGAGTGAGAATATGCGGTGTTTCATTTTCTGCTCTTGTGTCAGTTTGCTGAGGATGATGTTTTCCAGATTCATCCATGTCTTTTTTTAATCTTAAAAGCCCAGGTCCTGAAATGCAAGTGAGAAACCAGGCAAAAAGTGGGAAAGGTGCAGAGAGATGGAGCAACTCAGTTCCTTAAGTGATCACTGAAACATAGTTATGTTTGAAAAGGTAGACCTGCCTTGCACTGGAATTTCAAAACTCTTTCAAAAGAGAGTGACAGCCATGGAAATTTTAAACAAAAGAAAACATTCTTAAGATTCCCCAAAGGTGGCTGGGTGTGGAAGCTCATACTTGTAATACCAACACTGTGGGAGGCTGAGATGTGTAGATCATGAAGTCAGGAGTTAAAGACCAGTCTGGCCAACATAGGGAAACCTCATCTCTACTAAAAATTAGTTGGGTGTGGTTGTGTGCACCTGTAATCCCAGCTACCCAGGAGGTTGAGGTAGGAGAATCATGTGAACCTGGGAGGCGGAGGTTGCAGTGAGCCGAGATTGGAGCATTGCACTCCAGCCCAGGCAACAGTGTGAGACTCTGTCTCAAAAAAAAAAAAAAAAAATTGACCGAATGCAAAATAAAAGAACATCAGTATCACTTTGGAAGCTCCCTAACATTCCTAACATCAATGTGTGTTGCCATCACAAAATAAGACCTTCAGCTGCACCTCAGTTCTTACTCACTAATGTAAACCTATTATGGAAACTTTAAGGTGCATCATAGCATATTGTGCCTTGGTAGATATTTGACAACTTACATTCAATGATGGGTTGTTGGGGACAATCAGGATTAATACTTTTGTTCAGTGAACGGGAAGAATAACATTTTTTCTAAAGCTGCAATTCAGAAATATAAATCACAGTGAAGCACCATAGCCTTCTCAAAGGAAAGCAATTCATAATATACCTTTTCTCCTTAGAAGAAGCCTCCTACTTGCCTAGACAAACATTTTTGGTTTGGAGTATAATATGACACATAATATGGGCCTCATGATCAGAGAGAAAATGCCCAAATAAGCTCACCAAATTTTTGCTTTTGAGGCAAGAAGTGAGTGTTGTTTAGATATTAAATAGATATTTCATATCTATTTAACATAACATACTAAAAATTGAGCATAGAATAATATATATTATAAATATCTATTAGATAAATAGATGTTACAAATTGAGCATATATGTACTTAGCAAATACTCCAGGTGACAGCCAATATATACTGTATTTCCCACTCCCTTCAACAAAACAAGACAAAAATGCCCTTCATAAAGTGCCTCTGGGCTTCATTAGGGTTCTTTCTGGCTCAGCCAAGAGATGAGATGCTGTGGACTCCTGGAAATAGCTGGGCTCTGGGGCTGTGATGCCAGGCAGTGGGCAGTAGCTTGTTCCTGTGTGCAAGTCTACTCTATATTTATCTAAAACTTACTTACTTTTGCAAAATTGAGCATATTCAGTGAGGGAATATGTTGTGTCACAATACGGTCATTCAATGTCAGCTGAAAGAACAATAGACAGACTAATATTTTCTTGTAGTATATCTATTAGATTAAGGAAAATAGCTTTTCTGAGTATAATCTTATTTTCAAGAGATTCTGACTCTGCTATTTTTAGAACATGGTTTTACCAAAGAAAATGGAAGTAGTGGTAAATCAAAACATTTAAGAAATTTAAATGATTTGATTTTTAAGAATAGTTAAAAAAAACTTAGTAAATGGAGGAAAAAAACAAGACAATATGGCTGTAATATTCTTTCTCCCCTCTCCATTTGCATTAGATATCATTGGTTGTCAAGATAATACCAAAATGAAGACTTTTCCAAAAGGCATCCTTGACTGTCAAACAAGAAAAAATCTCAACGAATATGGGAGAAATTATGAGATAAAAATGAAATCTGATGAGATAGAATGAAATCTGATGTCTTCTCCTGAAAGGTTTGAATTAAAGTCTCAATTGTTAACCTTAGGACCCCAAAATAGTTGTATTTGCCCAAAGTAAAGCTGAGCTCAGAGTCTCAATTTCTCCTCCCTTCCCTCCCCTGCCCTCCCCTTGCCTTTCCTTTTTTTTCCTTTCCATTTTTTTTTTATGGAGGCTCCCTCATCGCCCAGGCTGGAGTGCGTTAATGCGATTTCCACTCACTGCAACCCTCATCTCCCAGGTTCAAGTGATTATCCTATCTCAGCCTTCGGAGTAGCTGGGATAAAAGCCTGGCTAATTTTTGTATATTAGTAGATACAAGTTTCACCATGTTGGCCAGGCCGATCTTGAACTCCTGACCTTAGGTGATCTGCTGCCTCAGGCTCCCAAACTGCTAAGATTACAGGCATGAGCCACTGTGCCTGGCCCAGAGTCTCAATTTTCAAGGAAGTTGCCAACTATTTTCAGAAGAAATTGAGATTTCCCAGAACAAACAAAAACCAGCAGCTCCTCCTTTTGCTCATGGATAAAATTAATATTTACATGATTTTGGAAATTAGTCACTGAATTTACATTGTACACAAGACACCTTGGAAATAATGTATTTTAAAACATAAAAGCAAAACCTGAGGTAGTATCTTTTATTTTACCTATATAACAATGCAATCTTTGTGATTGATTTTCTCATGAACCTGTGAACTACCTCTCTAGAAGTATTTATTGCAAGTGTTTATGTTTTGAGATGTTTGGAGAAATGAATACTTCACTCTTCTAATTTGAAATGCTTTACCTACACACAGTTTTTCTCTATGCAAGGGATGTGAAGCCAGGACACGTTTGTGATCTTTGTGATCACTTAGCACTGAGTTCAACATATAAGCAGAGATTAATTTTGAGTTATACTTTCTCAATTTGATGGAATGGGGGTGTACTTAAAAATTCTGCCTTGTAAGGCAGTATACCTATTGACTTCACAGGTTCCCAAAGCTCCTTTTTGTCTATATAGTTTCTTATCAGAATGTATTCTTTCTTTCTTTTTAAGAGACAGGGTCTTGCTCTCTTGCCTAGGCTGGAGTGCAGTAACATGTTCACAGGTCACTGCAGCCTCAAACTCCTGGGTCCCAAGTAGCTGATGAAACAGGTATGCACCACCATGCCAGGTTAATTTTTAAATTTTTCTGTGGCTGTCTACATTTTCATATTAAGATAAGGTACAAGTTTACTTTTTATCTTTTTTTTCCAAAAATATTTTAATGGAAGGTGGCAAGAGACCCATTTCTTCAGAATTCCTGTAGTGCTCATATTCTGTGGTAGGGATTTGGGAAAGACAATTCCAGGGATAGATGAGCCCTGCACTCATCTTTTCAACTTACACTCTCCATGTCACATCTTCAATGAAACAGGCAGTAAAAATCAGAAATAATCCCAACCGGAAGTGTGTGTAGCTGAGGACCACAGTTGCTTTCAAGAAATAGAAGTGACACATGCTTGAGTACTCTCTTTCAAAAACAGTGCAATGCAATTTCATCAAGGCATGTATTTCACTACACCAAAGCAGCAAGTAGTATTAAATTTAATGAGAGGTAACCCATTTACTGGCAGGAAGTTCCAGGGGACAGAAGGGGCTTGCTCCTCTCCAAAGCCCTATCTCCTCTTACCTCCATACTTCTATTTTGTCTCTCATTTATAAAGTGCTTCCAGGCCCTTCTGATTAGGATGCTGTCCTAAATCCTTCCTCAAGAGAGATTTTGGAGCTCACAGTGGAATAAACTTTTTCTTATTGAGGTTCCTCGTTCATTTGTCATCATCTCCTTTTTCCTCACTTCTTTTTCATTTATGGAGCTAGTACCCATGTCATAGCTACTTGGTCAAAGCATGATGATACTCCCCACTTAGGAGAGGAAGATGACTAGGTTATAGTCCTTACCATCAGGAAATTAAAAACCCTATGGTGTAATCTACATTACCCAGTGGAATATGGCATATATCATGAAAATATCATGTGGGGTTTCTCAGAGGAATTCTTGAAGATGACAAAGTGTTGCATGTGCCTGGAAAGATGAACAGGACTTCAGCAGACAGAAACAGGTAGAAGGAGAGAGATGCCAAGTGGAAGGATGAAGGAGAGGGAAGAGCAGCAAAGAGTGCAGCTTTCAAGAAGATTTCCTGGTCTCTGACATTGGTCAGGGATAGCCTGGGAGGAAGTAGGCAGAGAGGGTTTTGGGGAAACAGAGATGCAGGGGTAAGTTAGATATTATGTGAGTTGAAAAAAGAAATTAGGGTAAAAGCAGAGGGAGGGAAGTACTTACTCTGAACAGAGGCAGCAGGGTGGGAGGACAGATTGGTTTGAGTAAGCAAAGGCCAGGAGCATAAAGCGAGCTAGGAATTGGGAGACTGGTATAGAAGCATGGGCCACCGGGAAAAGGGACAAAGTTAAAGTATGACTAACTCTTTGTGTTCACCCAATTTATTTTCTGGAGTCCTTAGCCATTTGATTTTACTGGAATAGACATTATACTAGAACTCACTGCAAAGTGGAGTGAAGCTTACGGAGGGAAAAACAGCAGAGGGCCTATTGCAAGATTAACCTCCTCAGGGACCCCTGCAGGGACTGGTGGGGGGTGAGATTTGGGAGGCCTGGAGCAACTCACTTTACAGTACACTAAGAACAGGATTCACCTGGATCAGGCCTGGCGTCCAATCATCAGCCCATTCTGGTTTTTATCCTCTGCTCCTGCTGAATGGCCGCAGGGACTGCAGCCATTGTTGCTCCCTGTGGCCTTCAGGGTGTCTTTCCCCAGCATCTGTACCTGCAGCACCCCCACCCCTTCACTCTAATTCTGAGTACTCAGGTTGCCCATCTGGCCAAGCCTACTCTTAACCACAGCATTCCTACTTCTGAGCCCCTTCACATAGCCCTATTGGCGGTGCTTGGCATTTTATGACAAGTAAACCAAAAATCAGTGAGGATTGAAAATAAAAACAGCCAAAAATTAATCTTGGCAGGGGATGATTTGCTCTTTGTTTTAAAAAACCAAGAGTACCAGCTTTTGAAAAAAAAATTTTTAATCTCAAAAAGTGTGAGTACATTTTGCCCCATCAATGACATTTCTCAGAATTCATCCTAAGGGAAAAAGAAAATGTGTAAAGATCAAGTACATGAATATTCATGAGAGTGCTATACTATCACATGAACTAGAAATAGAAGACAATCTATTAAATATATGGTGGCACTTATATACCATGAACTTCTGTGCAGCAATTAAAGTAATATAGAATTATCATAGAGTGATGTCATATTCTACAGCTACCAAATAATATGAAATGTATGACAACATCTCATAAAGAACCTATCATGGCAATCATGGAAAAGGAAGCACAATTGACGTGAGCCTCAAAATTAAACTTGAGATGTTATCCCCAGATGACATAGGTATGCTCACAAGTTATATCATCTTACACATCTTTATTATGTCACATATATATTATGTGACACATCAATATATACCATAATCTTTGTAGTCCTCTTTTGGTATTTCCTCACCTTAGCAAAAATGTTCTGGAACTTCCAAGCCCTGATGGACTTGAGAGTACCTATCTTTATGTACACATTTACATATTCAAAGCAAATGCATGGAATGGTATGTGGAAACAGGTATCTGGGTGGGACAACTGGTAAACTTTATTGTCATATCTTTTTGTCTGTCTCTATTTCCTGTTTCTTCTCCATAATCGTGAAATTCAACTTTTCCTCCCCAATGAAGGAAACTACAAGAAAGGAGTTGGGTTAGCTGACTCCTTCTGCTTTCTGTCATGCCTCTGAGGTAAACAGGGTCTCTGGAGTCCAGCCAGGACCTTGGATTTTGATTATGCTACAAATGCCCAGGGTGGTGATTGATCCATGGAAGATGGACTTGTTCAAGTTATACTTCTGATGGCACATGCAGGATCATGAACAAGGTATATTTATTTGTAAAAGTACCATGATTTTACAATACGAAGGTATTATTTAATATAGATTATAACTCATATGTACCCCATATATATATAAAATATCACGTACCAATAAAAATAGATTATTTAACTTAGAACATTAGTTGCTGAAAAAATGAACTTTGAACTCTCATGTTGAAAATACAAAGCCCCTTCCAAATCCAAATGAACAGATGTTATGTGAATATCTGGAAGTCTTGTTGTGTTTCTGGTCTTCAAAATGAAGTGCTGTAAATATAACATGCATATAACTAATTTTTCAAATGGGTCTCAGAAAGTTTCCTACTGCCCTGATTTTCACAGATGAACTGAGATCTGGAATCCTAAAATCATTCTAAGGCAATCTACAGACCACTTAGGTGCCATATGTGTAGAAACCCACTGCAGTAAATCACAAGAAAGTGAGGCTCAGGTGGGTGGAATTATTGATACATTAGGACAAAGGCTGGTGAGCGTGGAACACGGAAGTGGAGGCTTCTCTGACTGTAAGACCATTAAGCTGTCCAACACTGCCCTGGGTTAAATTACAAAGAATATTAATAAGAGACACCCATGAACCTGGGGATCACAATTAGAATACAGTAACTTCAGCCATGCTACTCACAATAAACACCACAGAGCCCTGGACCTGTTTATGAATATGGTGACAGACTACAAGAGTATTTTTTGTTAGTTTGTTTTTGTTTTTAAAAAAGGCTGGAGTAATCAGAGCTACATAAGACCAGTTTGTGTTCCCCAGCATGCAGTGAGTTAGAAAAAGTGTAATAAAGATGGAGCAGTAACAGTACACCAGTCAGAAGAAGGAACCTGAAATGTCTTCATATTTCACTCTTTGCCAGGACTTCCCATAAAGCACCTTATTTAATGACCTACAGTCCCCATTTTACAAAAGAAAATTTAAGTCTGCAACTTCCCCCAGGCACCTGCAGCAGAGAGTGGATTCATCAAGACGCCAAGCTGCTGCTCTGTCCCTGCATGCTGCTCCATGCCCTAAGTTTGAGGAGGATGAGCTGCCATCTTTTCAGCTGTATCTCCCTGGGCAGAACAGAGTATCTACCTAATACTTTCTCCAGAAGTGTCACTTCTATTTAACACCAGAAACACAGGGCATCAACTTTAAATTTTAAATAAAGGAAAATGTGGAGCACTTGCAAAGTTACAAAACAAAAAAGAAACACAGGAGGAAAATATTCCAATCCATTCCTCATCCTCAGCATTAACACAATAACAAAATAAAACAAAACTTGCAACAACACTCACATTTGTAAAAATACTTGCAGTCACAATCCCCACCTACTTTTCTCAGCCCTCCCTGTCCCTCAACTTTACCTCCTAAAATGTAGTTCCATTCAAAGATCATGGGAGTCTCTGAATTGTTTTTGAGATTTGGCTTTCCAAAAACCTTGGTTGTCCTGAGTGTGCATATCAAAAGTTAAATCCCCTTCTCTTGTTCCTGTGAGCTGTTTTAGAAAGGGCGGGAATGTAAGTTCCAAACCTATTTGCTAAAGGTGGCTGTGTAATGCTGTGCACCCTTCAAAGAACTTGGCTGAGCTGCAGGTGTGCTGGGTTCAATCACAATCTGCTGGGAATGCACATTTGCAGTGCAGGAAAAGTGAAATTGGTTCTAACTGCAATGCAGCAGAAAAAAAATTGGTTAGGCATGGTGAATTATGCCTGCAATTCAAGCAGTAGGGAGGCTGAGGGAGAAAGATCGTTTGAGGTCATGCATTTGAGACCAGTCTAGGAAATATAGTGAGACCTCTGTCTCTACAAAAAGTAAAATTAGTTGGTCACAGTGATGCACCTGTAAGTCCAAACAATAGGGAGGCTGAGGAGGGAGGAGGAGAATCACTTGTGGCCAAGAGGCTGAGGCTGCACTAAGCTATGATTGTGCCACTGCACTCCAGCCTGGATGATAGAATGAGACCTGTCTGGAAAAATACATTACCATGGCCAGATAAAATGCTTGGTGTGCCCACACTAATTTGCCACAGGAGAGAGAAGGCAAATTCCAGGCTGAAATCTAATTCTTCATTTCTCAAAATAATTCATGCCCACTCTCTTGCTGCATGATAACCTGGTTTCAAATTTAAGCCTAAATTTACAGCAAACACTGCAGGTATCTCAGTTCAATGATCTGGAACATCCTCTAAAGATGATTCTGCTAGCACTCATTTCAGAAGCCCTGTGTGAATGCAAAAATAATTTTTATATAAACAATCAAGTAATGCCACAACACCTGCATACATCTGAGAGCGCAAAAACTGCCTTGCACACCTGAGCATGATGTTTAACTATCAAGCTACAGGTATGTCTGGAACACCTTCACCAAAGAGATGTAAACCTACAGCTTCTAGCATGAACATCTGCCAGCTTAGCTTCCCTGTCACCTGCAACTAATGGTGGGTGAGACTGAGTAATCCCATGAAAACGTTATTCCTACAAATTTAGTCAGTAAAAACAAAAAAAAACAGAAACACTTTTTTTGACAGTAAGCTTTATCAATGTTATTTGTTACTAAGGCACACAGAGTTTCATCGGTGGATCTTGCTTTTTTGAAACCACATTGATGATGATTTATTAATGGAATAACAGAGCAAGGATTTCTCAAAATCATGCCCATATGCTTTTAATGAGCATATTTACCCTCTAGGAAAATAAGGCAATGCTTTCTGGGGGTTATAATTTAAATACACTAAAATGTATAAATATTGAGCATTTAGTTTTTTGCATTTTTAACAACTGTTCTACAGCTGTATAATTACCACCCCAAACAAGATATAGGGCATTTATATTATTCCAGAAAGTCCTCCTGTGCCTTTTTCAGTTAATGTCCACCCTCAATAGGCAATTACTGCCCTGGCTGCTGTCACTATATCTAAGTTTTGCCTATTCTGAAATGTAACATAAATTAAATGACAGAGCATGAGTTATGTTGAATCTGGTTTCTTTCACTCAACATAATGTCTTTGAGATGAATCGATATTGTTACACTATCTTTAACACATTTATTTTATTTTTGGAATAGTATTCCATGGTATGAACATATCACAATTTTTTAATCCAATCTCTTGTTTATGAACATTTGAATTATTTCCAGTTTAGACATATTATTAAGAAAAAGGTTGTCATGGACAAGTTTCTACAAGTGTTTTTGTTTGTTTGTTTGTGGACATATGTTTCCAATTTTTTAGGTAAACAACTGGAAGTGACATTGCCCTGTTATGTTATTTGGGAAGACTATGCTTAGCTTTATAAGAAACAGCCAAAGTGTTCTCCAAAGTGGCTGTTAGGAGAAAGTAAATGCACATGCATTCCAGTTGCTTCAGGTCCTTATCAGCATTTGGTATGATGTCTTTCTTATGTGAGCGACTCTAGAGGCTCATGGGGAAATGGGGTTGTGCCTGAGATGGGACTACTCTGACGAACTTTCCCACTACCTATGAGCTATTTAATACTGAACTTATATGACACGGGGTTGCTCTCCACTGACTCACAGGAAATCCCAAGGTTACAAGCCTCAGAAAGAAGGCTGATCTGGAGGCAGTGAGTTATCTCAACTGATTGTTCACAACCAATCACAGATTCAACTCCTCCTTCTATTCTTTCCCTACTTCTCAATACTTCACTTGACTAGTCTTTAAACACAATTTTCCTTTAATTATAAAAAAGCTCAGAAAGAAAACTTTGAAGCAACAAAAAGAACCCCCTCTCCCTCCGCAACATAAAGAATGAGGAATGGGCTGGGTGCAGTGACTCATTCCCGTAATCATAATCCCAGCACTTTGGGAGGCTGACATGGGCAAATTACAAAGTCAGGAGTTTGAGACCAGCCTGGCAAGTATGCTGAAACCTTGTCTCTACTGAAAATACAAAAATTAGCTGGGCATGATGGTGGGTACCTGTAGTCCCAGCTACTCAGGAGGCTGAGGCAGGAGAATCACTTGAGCCTGGGAGGTGGTGGTTGCAGTGAGTGGAGACAACACCACTGCACTCTAGCCTGGGTGACAGAATGATACTCCATACTAAAAACAAGGAAACAAACAACAACAACAATCCAATTAGATGTGTTTTGTTTGAGTTGGTGGCAACATTTAAACTTTTGTTTACCCCCCAGGAAGTAAGGAGAAGATGTTTTCCAATTTTCCCAAACAGGATAATAGGAGGGAAAGTTCTGTGAGAGAAAGGTGAGGCCCTTAAATCTGTCAAATTATTAATTGATTTTACTTCTACAGGTAGTGATTATTTAAATTTACTATCTTTCTCTTTAGCACCCAGTTTTAGAGACCAAATGGTTGGTCAAACCAAATAGTTATTTTGCGTCACCCAGAACCCCTACATTTCACTCTCCAGTAACTTCCTGAAGCTCTTATCTCCCCATGTAAAAACAGGGCTGTTTCTACACCATTCTCCATAGGGTGTGATGTGAGAAATTGAGGCAGGCAAACAGCATATTCCTGCTGAAACTTGAGATTCTATTTCTTTTCTTTTTTTTTTTTTGAGACAGAGTTTCACTCTTGTTACCCAGGCTGGAGTGCAATGGCGCGATCTCAGCTCACTGCAACCTCCACCTCCTGAGTTCAGGCAATTCTCCTGCCCCAGCCTCCTGAGTAGCTGGGATTACAGGCACGCGCCACTGTGCCCAGCTAATTTTTTTTTTTTTGTATTTTTAGTAGAGACGGGGTTTCACTGTGTTGACCAGAATGGTCTACGATCTCTTGACCTCGTGATCCACCCACCTCAGTCTCTCAAAGTGCTGGGATTACAGGCGTGAGCCACCAAGCCTGGCGAGATTCTATTTCAAGGTGAGAATAGAACAGGTTTAAAACTAGTACTGTGTGGTTTAAAAATAACAGTTTGTACTGTATTTTACTTTCAGAAACAAGATAAATAAAACAGAAATTACTGAAGATAATGTAAAATTTCTATCTTCTGTGTTTCAGGGGCAATTGTCTGGCAGGTACCACAGGAAGGGCTGCAGAGGCACCCAGATGCCAAGCCTCAATTTCCACTGTGACTCTCCTCTGCCAGAGGTGAGACTGCAGGTTCTAGAAACTATGCTGCGAATCTGTGTGTTGGCAGCATATTGTTTATATTGTGTGTTTATAGGCACTTTTCACAATCACTATTTCTAGATTGCAACCCACTAGATCTCTAGCTTGCAACCTCCCCAAGGCACTGTGCTGACACTGCAAAGTTATTTCCTTTCCTGAAGAGAAAAATTAGAGGCCTAACCACCAATAAATCCATGATAATTTGGAATATTAGCACTAATGTCAGAGCACAGTATTCAGAACAGATACTGATAAAGATAGGACAGATGACTACCTCAGCTTTTCACCACCTGAGTGAGGAGCCCTTAAAAGATGGGTTCCCTCTCCATGGTTATGGCCTATTGGCCTCTGAATCTGGAAGGTACAAGGGCACAGGACTGGGTTGAGGCACAGCTAAAGCTGTTCTCTTGGCCCTGCAGACACAAGCTCTGGAATGGATAAACATCATTTAATTTCATTCATTCACTGCTGACTGTAGTACCTGAAACCATGCCCTGTGGCATCATCTGAATTACTCACACTTCTCACGGCAGATGCATAGGGAGGAGATATACTTTACTCACTCTTCCTCTGACAGAAAAGGATGAAGTCAAGGGCCTGGTGGAGGCACCACTAGGAAAGGGCATCTGAAAGGACCAAAGAGAGTGACCAGCAAGTGTTTTGTGCAAGGCTGGGGAGCTGAGAGTTTGCATGAAAGGTTAGACAAGGTTTTCACACATGTGAAAAACATTATCTAAGTTACTTCATGCTACCATAAAACACCTCACAGACTTGATGACTTAAGCCGCAAATATTTATCTTCTCACAGTCCTGGAGGCTGGAAGTCTGTAATCAGGGCGCCAGCGTGGTCAGATTCTGGTTAGAGCCTCTTTCCATCTCACTGTATGCACTTTCTTGTGCATGGAGAGAGCGCATGAGTGAGCCCTCTATTGTCCCTTCTTAGAAGGACACTAATTCCATAATAAAGACTCCATCCTCCTGACCTTAGCTAACCCTAGTTTCCTGCTCAAGGCCCTAATCTCAATATCAACACATTGGTGGTTAGGGCTGTAACACTGAGATATGGAGCAAGACAAAAACATTCAGTTCAAAGCAAGCATGTCCGCACTGTTAAGACTCCAATCCCACTTTTGCCATTGACTCATTACTTAACCACTGTACCTCAGTTTTGTCCTTTGTAAAGTGAGGAAAATATAACTTTTAGGGTTACTGCAAGGCTTAAATGAATCTTAAAAACTATAGAAGGTTCTTGGCATGTGGTAAGTGCCATATATATTACCTAAAACTAACTGACTTCTTTTTATATTGTACTTTAAGTTCTGAGGTACATGTGCAGAACATGCAGGTTTGTTACATGTGCCTTGGTGGTTTGCTACATCCATCACCCCATCCTCTACATTAGGTATTTCTCCTAATGCTATCCCTCTCCTATCCCCCAATCCCTACACAGCCTCCAGTGTGTGATGTTCTCCTCCCTGTGTCCATGCGTTCTCATTGTTCAACTCCCACATATGAGTGAGAACGTGTGGTGTGTGGTTTTCTGCTCTTGTATTGGTTTGCTGAGAATGATGGTCTTCAGCTTCATCCATCTCCCTGCAAAGGACATGAACTCATCCTTTTTATGGCTGCATAGTATTTCATGGTGTATATGTGCCACCTTTTCTTTATCCAGTCTATCATTGATGGGCATTTGGTTCCACGTCTTTGCTATTGTGAACAGTGCTGAAATAAACCTATGTGTGTATGTGTCTTTATCATAGAACAATTTATAATTCTTTGGGTATATACCCAGTAATGACATTGCCGGATCAAATGGTATTTCTAGTTCTAGATCCTTGAGGAATTGCCACACTGTCTTCCACAATGACTGAACCAATTTACACTTCCAATAGCATTCCTATTTCTCTGCATCCTCTCCAGCATCTGTTGTATCCTGACTTTTTAATGATCACCATTCTAACTGGCATGAGATGGTATCTCAATTTGGTTTTAATTTGCATTTCTCTAATGACCAGTGATGATGAGCTTTTTTGCTTATGTTTGCTGGCTACATAAATATCTCCTTTCAAGCAGTATCTGTTCATACCCTTTGCCCACTTTTTGATGTGGTTGTTTGCTTTTTTCCCCTGTAAATTTGTTTAAGTTATTTGTAGATTCTGGAGACTAGCTCTTTGCCAGGTGGGTAGACTGCAAAAATTTTCTTCCATTCTGTAGGTTGCCTGTTCACTCTGTGGATGGTTTCTTTTGCTGTGCAGAAGCTCTTTAGTTCAATTGGATCCCATTTGTCTATTTGGCTTTTGTTGCCATTCATTGCTTTTGGTTTTTTAGTCATGAAGTGTTTGCCAATGCCTGTTTCCTAAATGGTGTGATAGCCTAGGGTTTCTTCTAGGTTTTTTATGATTTTAGGTCTTACATTTAAATGTTTAATCCATCTTGAGTTAATTTTTGTATATAGTGTAAAAAAGGATCCAATTTCAGGTTTCTGCACATGGCTAGCCAGTTTTCCCAACACCATTTCTTTCTTTCTTTTTTTTTCAGAGTAGAAAAGGGCATTGTATATTTTATTTTATGTTTTTTAAATTTTTTATTGGATTTTAGGTTTTGGGGTACATGAGCAGAGCATGCAAGACAGTTGCGCAGGCACACACATGGCAGTGTGCTTTGCTTTCCTTTTCCCCTTCACCCACATTTGGTATTTCTCCCCAGGCCATCCCTCCCCACCTCCCCCTCCCACTGGCCCTCCTCTTTCCCCCCTAATAGACTCCAGTGTTTAGTACTCCCCTTTCTGTGTCCATGTGTTCTCATTTTTCATCACCCACCTATGAGTGAGAATATGCGGTGTTTCATTTTCTGTTCTTGTGTCAGTTTACTGAGGATGATGTTCTTCAGATTCATCCATGTCCCTACAAATGACACAAACTCATCATTTCTGATTGCTGCATAATATTCCATGGTGTATATGTGCCACATTTTTCCAATCCAGTCTATTATCAATGGGCATTTGGGTTGATTCCAGGTCTTTGCTATTGTAAACAGTGCTGCAATGAACATTCGTGTACATGTGTCCTTATAGTAGAACGATTTATAGTCTTTTGGATATACACCCAGTAATGGGATTGCTCGGTCAAAAGGAATTTCTATTTCTAAGGCCTTGAGGAATTGCCACACTGCCTTCCACAATGGTTGAACTAATTTACACTCCCACCAACAGTGTAAAAGTGTTCCTTTTTCTCCACATCCTCTCCAGCATCTGTTGTCTCCAGATTTTTTAATGATCGCCATTCTAACTGGCGTGAGATGGTATCTCAATGTGGTTTTGATTTGCATCTCTCTGATGACCAGTGACGATGAGCATTTTTTCATATGATTGTTAGCCTCATATATGTCTTCTTTCGTAAAGTGTCTGTTCATATCCTTTGCCCACTTTTGAATGGGCTTGTTTGTTTTTTTTCCTGTAAATCTGTTTGAGTTCTTTGTAAATTCTGGATATCAGCCCTTTGTCAGATGGGTAAACTGCAAAAATGTTTTCCCATTCTGTTGGTTGCCAATTCACTCTAGTGACTGTTTCTTTTGCCGTGCAGAAGCTGTGGAGTTTCATCAGGTCCCATTTGTCTATTTTGGCTTTTGTTGCCAATGCTTTTGGTGTTTTGGTCATAAAGTCCTTGCCTACTCCTATGTCCTGAATAATTTTGCCTAGATTTCTTTCTAGGGTTTTTATGGTGCCAGGTCTTATGTTTGAGTCTTTAATCCATCTGGAGTTAGTTTTAGTGTGAGGTGTCAGGAAGGGGTCCAGTTTCTGCTTTCTGCACATGGCTAGCCAGTTTTCCCAACAGCATTTGTTAAACAGGGAATCCTTTCCCCACTGCTTGTTTTTGTCAGGTTTATCAAAGATTGTATAGTTGTAGATATGTTGTGTTGCCTCCGGTGCCTCTGTTTTGTTCCATTGGTCTGTATCTCTGTTTTGGTACCAGTACCATGCTGTTTTGATTACTGTAGCTTTGTAGTATAGTTTGAAAACTGTTAGTGTGATGCCCCCCGCTGTGTTCTTTTTGCTTAGAATTGACTTGGCTATGTGGGCTCTCTTATGGTTCCATATGAAGTTCATGGTGGTTTTTTCCAGTTCTGTGAAGAAAGTCAGTGGTAGCTTGATGGGGATAGCGTTGATTCTGTAAATTACTTTGGGCAGTATAGCCATTTTCACGATATTAATTCTTCCTAAGCATGAACATGGAATGTTTCTCCGTCTGTTTGTGTCCTCTCTGATTTCGTTGAGGAGTGGTTTGTAGTTCTCCTTGAAGAGGTCGCTTACGTTCCTTGTGAGTTGTATTCCAAGGTATTTTATTCTTTTTGTAGCAATGGCGAATGGCAGTTCGCTCTTGATTTGGCTTTCTTTAAGTCTGTTATTGGTGTGGACGAATGCTTGTGATTTTTGCACATTGATTTTATATCCTGAGACTTTGCTGAAGTTGCTTATCAGTTTCAGGAGTTTTTGGGCTGAGGCGATGGGGTCTTCTAGGTATACTATCATGTCGTCTGCAAATAGAGACAATTTGGCTTCCACCTTTCCTATTTGAATACCCTTTATTTCTTTTTCATGCCTGATTGCTCTGGCTAGAACTTCCAGTACTATATTGAATAGGAGTGGTGAAAGAGGGCATCCTTGTCTAGTGCCAGATTTCAAAGGCAATGCTTCCTGTTTTTGCCCATTCAGTATGATATTGGCTGTTGGTTTGTCATAAATAGCTTTTATTACTTTGAGATACGTTCCATCGATACCGAGTTTATTGAGGGTTTTTAGCATAAAGGGCTGTTGAATTTTGTCAAATGCCTTCTCTGCGTCGATTGAGATAATCATGTGGTTTTTGGTTTTGGTTCTGTTATGTGGTGAATTACATTGATAGACTTGCGTATGTTGAACCAGCCTTGCATCCCCGGGATGAATCCTACTTGATCATGATGAATACGTTTTCTGATTTGCTGTTGCAATCGGCTTGCCAATATTTTATTGAAGATTTTTGCATCTATGTTCATCATGGATATTGGCCTGAAGTTTTTGTTGGGTCTCTGCCAGGTTTTGGTATCAGGATGATGTTGGTCTCATAGAATGATTTGGGAAGGATTCCCTCTTTTTGGATTGTTTAAAATAGTTTTAGAAGGAATGGTATCAGCTCCTCTTTGTGTGTCTGGTAGAATTCGGCTATGAACCCGTCTGGACCTGGGCTTTTTTTGTGTGGTAGGCTCTTAATTGCTGCCTCGACTTCAGACCTTGTTACTGGTCTATTCATAGTTTCAGCTTCCTCCTGTTTTGGCTTGGGAGGACACAGGAGTCCAGGAATTTATCCATTTCTTCCAGGTTTACTAGTTTATGTGCATAGAGTTGTTTGTAATATTCTCTGATGATGGTTTGAATTACTGTGGAATCTGTGGTGATTTCCCCTTTATCATTTTTTATTGCATCTATTTGGTTGTTCTCTCTTTTATTTTTAATCAGTCTGGCTAGTGGTCTGTCTATTTTGTTGATCTTTTCGAAAAACCAGCTCTTGGATTTATTGATTTTTTGAAGGGTTTTTCGTGTCTCAATCTCCTTCATTTCAGCTCTGATCTTAGTTATTTGTTGTCTTCTGCTGGGTTTTGAGTTTTTTTGATCTTGCTCCTCTAGCTCTTTCAATTTTGACGATAGGGTGTCAATTTTGGATCTCTCCATTCTCCTCATATGGGCACTTATTGCTATATACTTTCCTCTAGAGACTGCTTTAAATGTGTCCCAGAGGTTCTGGCATGTTGTGTCTTCATTCTCATTGGTTTCGAAGAACTTCTTTATTTCTGTCTTCATTTCATTGTTTACCCCATCAACATTCAAGAGCCAGTTGTTCAGTTTCCATGAAGCTGTGCGGTTCTGGGTTGGTTTCTGTATTCTGAGTTCTAACTTGATTGCACTATGGTCTGAGAGGCTGTTTGTTATGATTTCAGTTGTTTTGCATTTGTTGAGCAGTGCTTTACTTCCAATTATGTGGTCAATTTTTGAGTAGGTGTGATGTGGTGCTGAGAAGAATGTGTATTCTGTGGATTTGGGGTGGAGAGATCTGTAAATGTCTATCAGGTTTGCTTGTTCCAGGTCTGAGTTCAAGCCCTGGATATCCTTGTTGATTTTCTGTCTGGTTGATCTGTCTAATATTGACAGTGGAGTGTTAAAGTCTCCCACTATTATTGTGTGGGAGTCTAAGTCTCTTTGTAAGTCATTAAGAACTTGCCTTATGTATCTGGGTGCTCCTGCATTGGGTCCATATATGTTCAGGATCGTTAGCTCTTCTTGTTGTATTGATCCTTTTACCATTATGTAATGGCCTTCTTTGTCTCTTTTGATCTTTGTTGCTTTAAAGTCTATTTTATCAGAGATGAGAATTGCAACTCCTGCTTTTTTTTGCTCTCCATTTGCTTGGTAAATCTTCCTCCATCCCTTTATGTTGAGCCTTTGTGTATCCTTGCATGTGAGATGGGTTTCCTGGATACAGTATACTGATGGGTTTTGGATTTTTATCCAATTTGCCAGTCTGTGTCTTTTGATTGGTGCATTTAGTCCATTTACATTTAGGGTTAATATTGTTATGTGTGAATTTGATACTGCCATTTTGATGCTAAGTGGCTGTTTTGCCTGTTAGTTGTTGTAGATTCTTCATTATGTTGATGCTCTTTAGCATTCAGTGTGATTTTGGAATGGCTGGTACTGGTTGTTCCTTTCTATGTGTAGTTCCTCTTTTAGGAGCTCTTGTAAAGCAGGCCTGGTGGTGACAAAATCTCTGAGTACTTGCTTGTTCGCAAAGGATTTTATTTTTCCTTCACTTCTGGAGCTCAGTTTGGCTGGATATGAAATTCTGGGTTGAAAGTTCTTTTCTTTAAGTATGTTGAATATTGGCCCCCACTCTCTTCTGACTTGTATTGTTTCTGCTGAGAGATCTGCTGTGAGTCTGATGGGCTTCCCTTTGTGGGTGACCCGACGTTTCTCTCTGGCTGCCCTTAGTATTCTCTCCTTTATTTCAACCTTGTTGAATCTGACGATTATGTGCCTTGGGGTTGCTCTTCTTGCAGAATATCTTTGTGGTGTTCTCTGTATTTCCTGCATTTGAGTGTTGGCCTGTCTTGCTAGGTGGGGGAAATTTTCCTGGATGATGTCCTGAAGAGTATTTTCCAGCTTGGATTCATTCTCTTCGTCCCCTTCTGGTACACCTATCAAATGTAGGTTAGGTCTTTTCACATAGTCCCACATTTCTTGGAGACTTTGTTCATTCCTTTTTGCGCTTTTTTCTCTAATCTTGGTTTCTCGTTTAATTTCATTGAGTTGGTCTTCGACTTCAGATATTCTTTCTTCTGCTTGGTCAATTCGGCTATTGAAACTTGTGCATGCTTCACGAAGTTCTCCTATTGTGTTTTTCAGCTCCTTTAATTAATTCATATTCCTCTCTAAGTTATCCATTTTTGTTATCATTTCCCCATATCTTTTTTCAAGTTCCTTAGTTTCTTTGCATTGATTTAATACATGTTCTTTTAGCTCACAAAACTTTCTCCTTATCCACCTTCTGAAGTCTAATTCCGTCATTTAGTCACAGTCATTCTCCGTCCAGCTTAGTTCCCTTGCTGATGAGGAGTTTTGGTCCTTTCTAGGAGGCGAGGTGTTCTGGTTTTGGGTGTTTTTCTCCTTTTTTCTCTGGTTTCTTCCCATCTTTGTGGGTTTATCGCTTGTTGTCTGCGTAGTTGCTGACTTTTCGACTGGGTCTCTGAGTGGACACCCAGATTGTTGATGATGAAGTATTTCTGTTACTTGGTTTTCCTTCTACCAGTCTAGCCCCTTCGCTGTACAACTGCTGAGGTCCACTCCAGGTCCTGCTTGTCTGGGGTGCACCTCTAGCAGCTGTGGCACAGTGAGGGATGCTACCAGTTTCTTTTTCTGCTATCTTTGTCCCAGGATGATGCCTGCCAAATGTCAGTCTTTTGGATTTAGAGGGTCAGGGAGCTGCTTGAGGAGACAGTCTGTACTTTATAGGAGCTCAATTGCTGAGCTGTGAGCTCTGTTGTTCATTCAGGGCTGTTAGGCTGCTATGTTTGATTCTGCTGCAACAGGGCTCATTAAAAAACCGCTTTTTTCTCAAATGCTCTGTGTTGGGGGGTTTGGGCTTTATTTTTGGATGTCCGCTGAGGTGTTCTGCCCAGCTAGGAGGCAGACTAGCCACTCTTTGCCTGCCGAGGCTCTGCCCTGCTGTTGTGTGGTTCTCTCTGATGCTGCAGGCTCTGCTGTTCTGCTGTGGTCTCCGCCACGCCCTGCGGCGGAGTCTCTTCATTGTAGCAGGTTGCCTCGGCAATGGCAGGCTGTGTCAGCAGTGGGCGTGTATCTCAGTAGGGACGGTTGCCTCAGCAACAGCTGGCTGCGTCGACAGTGGGCGTGTATCTCAGTTGGGGCGGGTTGCCTCAGTAATGGTGGACGCCCCTCCCCCACAGAGCGTCTCAGACCACCCGCCTGGGGATCGTTTGAAATCACGGTTTTGTTCGTTTCACTGGGCTACCCCGAATGCTCTGTCCCTGCAATCCCCCAGGCTGGTCCCCTGTCCAAATCTCGTTCAGTCTCAAGTCCAGCCCTCTCAAGTCTCAGGCCGCCAGTTCAACAGGGCACCTGGACAAGCGCGCCCTGTGGGGAGCGCTGGGGTGGCTGGCCATTGCCACCCCAGAGGCACTGCCTGGCATCCCGCGTCTCCTCAATACTTGGGAGTTTCCCCATTCCATGGGCAACAAAGATCAGTCTGGAAATGCAGCTCCGACTCACCCCTCCGCGGATTCAACAAGAGCTCCAATCCTGGGTTGTTCTCACAGCACCATCTTGAGTCCTCCGGCCCCAACACCATTTCTTAAATAGGGAATTTTTCCCCCATTGCTGTTTTTGTCAGATTTGTTGAAGATCATGTGTTTGTAGGTGTGTGGCATTATTCCTGAGGCCTCTGTCCTGTTCCATTGATCTATATATCTGTTTTGGTACCAGTCCCATTGTTTTGGTTACCGTAGCCTTGTAGTATAGTTTGAAGTCAGGTGGTATGATGCCTCCAGCTTTTCTTTTCTTTTTTTCTTAGAATTGTCTTTGCTATGCAGTCTCTTTTTTGGTTCCATATGAAATTTAAGGTGGTTTTTTTCTAGTTCTGTGAAGAAAGTCAGTGGTACCTTGATGGGGATAGCACTGAATCTATAGATTACTTTCAGCAGTATGACCATTTTCATGATATTGATTCTTTCTAACCAGGAGCATGAAATTGTTTTTTCATTTGTTTGTGTACTGTCTTATTTCTCTGAGCAGTGTTTTGTGGTTCTTCTTGGAGAGGTCCTTGACTTCCCTTGTAAGTTGTATTCCTAGGTATTTTATTGTCTTACAGCAATTGTGAATGGGAGTTCATTCATAATATGGATCTCTGTTTTTCCTTTAGAAATGCTTGTAATTTTTGCATATTACTTTTGTATCCTGAGACTTTGCTGAAGTTGTTTATCAGCTTAAGAACATTTTGGGCTAAGTCAATAGGGTCTTGTAAATATACAATCATGTCATCTGCAAATAGAGACAATTTGACTTCCTCTTTAACTATTTGAATACCCTTTATTTCTTTCTCTTGCCTGATTGCTCTGGTCAGAACTTCCAATACAATGTTGAATAGGAGTGCTGAGAAAGGGTATCCTTGTCTTGTGCCAGTTTCCAAAGGGAATGCTTCCAGTTTTTGCCCATCCAGTATGCTATTGGCTGTGGGTTTGTCATAAATAGCTCTTATTATTTTGATATACATTCCATCACTACCTAGTTTATTGAGAGTTTTTACCATGAATAGTTGTTGAATTACGTCGAAGGCCTTCTCTGTAGGTATTGAGATAATCATGTAGTTTTTGTCTTTAATTCTGTTTATGTGATGGATTATGTTTATTGATTTGTGTATTTGGAACCAAACTTGCATTCCAGGGATGAAGCCAACTTGATCATGATGGAAAGCTTCTTGATGTTCTGTTGGATTTGGTTTGTCAGTATTTTATTGAGGATTTTTGCATCAATGTTCATTAGGGATACTGGCCTGCAATTTTCTTTTTAGTTGTGTATCTGCCAGGTTTTGGTATCAGAATGGAGGCCTCATAAAATGTGTTACAAAGGATTCCCTCTTTTTCTATTGTTTGGAATAGTTTCAGAAGGAATGGTATCAGCTCCTCTCTGTACCTCTGGTGGAAACCATCTGGTCTTGGACTTTTTTTGGTTGGTAGGCTGTGATTAATTGCTGCCTTGATTTCAGACCTTGTTATTGATCTACTCAGGGATTTGAATTCTTCCTGGTTTAGTCTTGAGAGGGTGTAAGTGTCTAGGATTTTATCCCTTTCTTCTAGATTTTCTATTTTATTTGTGTAGAGGTTTTTATAGTATTTTCTGATGGTAGTTTGTATTTCTATCAGATCAGTGGTGATATTGCCTTTATCATTTTTTATTGCATCTATTTGATTCTTTTTTCTGCTTTATTAGTCTGCCTGGCAATTTATCTCTTTTGTTGATCTTTTTTTTTTTTTTAAAAAAAAAAAAGCTCCTGAATTCATTGATTTTTTTGAAGTTTTTTTATTTTCGTGTCTCTATCTTCTTCAGTTCTGCTCTGATCTTAGTTATTTGTTGTCTTCTCTTGACTTTTGAGTTTGTTTGTTATTGATTCTCTAGACTTTTTTCTTTAATGTTGATGTTAGGGTGTCAATTTTAGATCATTCTTGCTTTCTCTTTTGGGCATTTAGTGCTATAAATTTCCCTCTACACACTGCTTTAAATGTGTCCTAGAGATTCTGGTACAGTGTGTCTTAATTCTCACTGTTTTCCAAGAACATCTTTATTTCTGCATTTATTTCATTGTTTATCCAGTAGTCATTCAGGAACAGTTTGTTCAGTTTCCATGTAATTGTGCAGTTTTGAGGGAGTTTCTTAATTCTGAATTCCAATTTGATTGCACTGTGTTCTGAGAGACTGTTTTTTATTATGTCTGTTCTTTTGCATTTGCTGAGGAGTGTTTTACATCCAATTATATGGTAAATTGTTTGAAAAGGTGTGATGTGGTGCTGAGATAATGTATATTCTGTTGATTTGGGCTGGAGGGTTCTGTAGATGTCTATTAGGTCCACTTGATTCAGAGCTGAGTTTAAGTCCTGCATATCCTTGTTAATTTTCTGTTTAATTGATCTAATATTGACAGTGAGGTGTTAGTCTCCCACTGTTATTGTGTGGGAGTCTTAGTTTCTTTGTAGGTCCTTAAGAACTTGTTTTATAAATCTAGGCACTCTTGCATTGGTTACATATATATTTAGGATAGTTATCTCTTTTTGTGGCATTGATCTCTTTACCATTATGTAATGTCCTTCTTTGTCTCCTTTGATCTTTGATGGGTTAAAGTCTGTTTTATCAGAGACTAGTATTGTAACCCCCTTTTTTTTAATTGATTTCCATTTGCTTGGTAAATATTCCTCCATCCCATTTTTTTTTTAGCCTATGTGTGTCTCTGCATGTAAGATGTGTCTCCTGAATACAGCACACCAATGAATCTTGACTCTTTATCCAATTTGCCAGCCTGTGTGTTTTAATTGGGTCATTTAGCCCATTTACATTTAAGGTTAATATTGTTATGTGTGAATTTGATCCTGCCATTATGATGCTAGCTGGTTATTTTGACCATTTGTTGATGCAGTTTCTTCTTAGTGTCTATAGTCTTTACAATTTGGTATGTTTTTCCATGGCTGGTGACTTTTTACAATGTTGATCATAACCACAATTCTCATTCAGACATCCTGGACATAGCCAAGAGTGACGTGTAATGACAGCTGAATGAGTTTTGAGGAGAAACTGAATCCAAATAGTACAACTTTCCCCCACTGTTAGGAGGCCTAGACATCACTCTTCTCAGAAAGGTGGAAGGGTTGAGCTGTGCTACGGAACTCTCATATTACACTGGGAACAGGTTGCTGATCAGTGACAGACAGCAAGTGTTAATAATGATGTTGGTACTGAGAGAAAGCTGGCATCTCAAGTATTATTCCCTTGTGCCCAATGCCCATTGGCTGCCTCCTATTTTAATTAATTGATACAGGTAAACTTTCTCTCATCATGTGGTGGCAAGTCCTGCTTCTTATCTCCACAGAACATTATTCAGGACACACTCAGATGTTGCTCTTTGATTACAAAGGATGTTCACCAACAATTTTGTGCCCAAGTAGCTAAAAGAGGTCACTCATGAAAAGTGTTGTTCACAGAGCTGCACATCAAACTATTGAACTGGCTGCCTGCCTGAGTCAGGGCCCCAGGAATAATGGGGCAATTCTAAGCCCAAGTTGTTCTCCAGAGCCTCAGCTACTTCTGCAGGGCTGGGGAGGGAATGAGGCCACCTGATTACACAGAGTGGAACTGCCCAGGCCATTTGCTTATCTTATCCTTATCACTGAGAAAAGGAATATTAGAGCTGAAAGTCCTGGAAGTCCTAGAGACCATCTTGGGACTCAGGCTTTTCTGTAGACTCTCAGATGGCAGGAACCATAAGCTGGAGACATCTAGTCATTGTTGCTGCTGTTGATAAAGACTCCTTCCACCCCCCCATCCAAGTGCACCTCACAGGTGCTAAAGATAAGTGGTCACCCACAGGGCCTGATGGCAGTGACCCTGGAAGGAACAGGGTCCCTAGCCTCTAGTTTTCTACATGGAGTTAATGAAAATGTGGGAATACATGTCACAGAATGTGTATGCACATGAACATATCCTAAATATGAGCTGTTTTAACTCATTGAAAAGTTTCTATCAATCACTTATTGGGACATTCAGAAAGTCCTTTAAAATGCTAGTATTATCTAAAGATTCATGGATCCTAAATTAGAGTACTGCTTGTGGGTAACTGCATTAAGCCAAATGATCAAGAAGATATATATTCCTGGATCTTCAAACTCACCCCAAGATTTGGAGAACATATCATTTTATATTAAAACCAAAAACCTGTTCAGAATACATTTGAATAATTTCTTTTTACCTAAAAACAGAGTCTTTAAATAAGTATTAATTTTGAGACATAATGCCCTAGAATACTTACTGGGGTATGTTTTCTTTCTCCTACCCTGTTACAGGCATTTCATTGGCAAGTTTGAGGAGCATGGAATTATCAGCCATCAATACATTGCTGGGTTTGAAAATAATTTACATCAATCAGCAGAGAACCTCCACTGCTGATGTCAGCAGGAACTGAGGATGTTCAGGTAGACATAGAAGGCTTTCAATCCCCAAACTTGAATGACGTTATGACTCTGCTCACAGCCAGGCTTCCCTTGCTTGTGGTCACTGCAGTGGATCAATGTTGGTTTGCCTTTCATGCAGTGGATTTGCTGGCCTGCTTCTCAGTCTGTAGCTTAGAGTTGAGATGTATGAGAAAGACTCTCAGGAGGAGAGAGTTGTCCTCTTGGGGACACAGCCCTTGGCTTCTGTGGCCTCACTGAGTAGCAGTGAATATTGACTGGGGCAGTAGAGTTTCAGGACTCACAGGGACAGTCTCAACAGTAGAACACTTCGGCAAAGAGTGAGGACTTAAGATTCAGATGGACCTTGCCTGGAACTGTGTCTCTATGCCTTGAACTGCTACACTTAAATGGTTAATTAATCTCTCTATGCCTCACTTTCTCCCTCTGTAAAACCCAGACAGCAGTAAAATATGCCTCAAAGGGCTGCCCTGCCTAGCACAATTAGCTGTGCTCCTACTTCCACAAGTTCCATTTCACCAGAAGCCCAAGAAGCCACAGAGCAAAACCTTCAAAATGAAGCATATACTTCTTCCTTTATCAACTTCTACTTACCCAACAAATATCTGTACAGTGCCTTGCACTTATCTTAAAACAGCTCTGGCTCTGAAATTACTTAACCGGAGCCAATGAGTTAGGAGGCTAGGACACAGTACCAGGATTCTGACTCCTGCAGGCTGGCCATAATCCATCCTTCAGACAGCTTCCCAGAGCAGAAAAATCCAGGGAGCCCCTTAATGAGACATTTTCCCTAATGTTTTCTTCGATTCTGACAACTGCAATGGAAGTTTAGCAGAAGCTTGTAGACCCCAAAATTCTTTCTCTTTCTCTCTTCCTCCCTCCCTCCCTCTTGCTGTTACTCTTTTTACTGCCTCTCCACACCAAACTTCATTTTTTTAAAATAGAATGATGCTCTTGGGGAAGAAAAGATTTAATAAAGATTTTATGGTAACCCAAATGAAAATTTTAAAAGAAGAAAGGTCCAAATTTAAAAGTTAAAATAATGCAATCTACATTTAACATTGACTTATTTCCTTCATAAAATAAATAATGTTGCAACTACTACTACCATGCCTTCCTTCGCCAGCAGTTTTTGAGCACTGATTGCACGTCAACCTCTTGGTTACTTCTGAGAGACACAAATATGAAGAAAGCATAGTCCCCAAAGCTTACTGATAGGCAGAGGCTCCACACCTCTGACAGAATGGAGTGCGTATCCTAGACTGGTGATTCATTTATACACACACACTTCTGGGTGCACAGGAGGATTTAAAGCACACCCTGAAATCACTCCAAACTTCCAACAAAAGTTTTCCAAATCATAAACACATATTTTTTCTAAAATCAGCCCTCACTTTCTCCTCTCTTTCCCTAGTACTTCCTATTTTCATCAATGACATACTGCCCTCAGCATAAGTGAGAGGTGGGTCTTGGTTTCATACTGAGAACCAGCTCAGTTGGGAGAGCCCCATCCAGGTGGGCTGAAGGTACTGAAAGGCAGACACCCAGATAGCACAACAGAGTGGATCTATCCTGGGGACCAACAGCCTGAGAGCCTGTGGGGCTGACAGCTCTCCAAACTGAAGGCCCTGAGCAGACTGTCACCCACATTACTTATTTTCTCTTTGACAGGTGATTCTTATCAATATACAGCTGTTCTACAGATACACATAGCTCAAGACTATACCAAGTAGGCAGCTGTTACTCACCTACCACTAACTACAAACTACAAGGTATCCTCCACAAAGGAGCCATGGGGGCAGAATAAACTTACTGTTTCTCAACATCTCCCCCTTCTTTGTTTCACAAAACTAGGTAAGCAAGTACAGCTGTATCTTGGTGAACCATTTCTTTGAGGCTTCTGGATCCATACTGCAAACTACACAAAGAGAAACAAGACAGATTAATAACATAATCATAACAGCAATCACAGATTCTCCAAATGTTTTCATCCAAATCCTAGAGCTTCCTCAAGCACCTCGGAACCTGACTAACTACCTACTCTTAGGTTTCTTCCTTAAGGAGTGTAACTACTTCCTGCTGAAAAGGGACATGGAGAGCCCTCTGGGTCCCATCTCCTTGCTTGCTGTCTAAAGGTCTTTCCAGTGCTGTTTTATTCTCTTCTGATTATGTTCAGTCTGATTATACTTTTTAGAGTTACTAAAGTTAATTAAAAATTCTCCCACCACCAAAAGATGTGGGGGGTTTAACACAGCTCTGAATCTAAAGAGCTTTTATTTCTGGTAAATTTCTAATGAATAAATTAGCATGTGATTTTCTATTATATTTCCCTTCCCAGACTTTTATTGGTTTTAGAGTCATAACTATCTTTCAAAGTTCTTTTTATTCAGCTCTTATCATTGGCCATACTATTTTTGGTAGTGGCTTTATTAATCCGTCATCTCACCAGATAATAAAATTGTTTATCTCAATATGTATAAATTCCAAATAATTGTAGTTCTTATCCACCATCTGAATTTTATGTTCCTACAAGAGGACTGATTGGTATAATCAAATACTAAGTATCCCCTTAGGGGACCAATGATCAATAATAATAATAATTCCATAGGAATTGTTGTGTAGCACCTCAGCCTCTATCACAACACAATCTCAACAGGTTAATGTCTTTAACTTAGGGGACCATTCTTTTATTTGCGTTCAAGTTTTGACGGCCAAAGCATTGTTACTTTATTTCCTAAATTATTACAGAAAATGCCAAGGCCAGCAATCATTAAAGGAAGGAAAGAATATATGTCTAATGAGTGAAACTTTCTTTTACTTTTATCCCAGCTCCAGAAATACTCACTTTAATTGTGATAACCATCAACATGATTACCATAATAAGCTGTCCTGTTTTCTTCATGTTTTCCTCTGCTCTTTGTGAAAGCTTTTTTAATTTTGACCACAAGTTGGTGGTGACATTTGGTGTGATCCCCTTGTGGGAACAGTACGCCCCCTTGATGATAGTCTTGCCATCTCTGTGAGTTGGAGGTTCTCTACAAGTCTCATTTTGGTCATTGTACTATGTCTGGCTCATAGTACAGCTTTAAATGTCTGAATGGTATCCACACCAGTTGTTGATTTGGACCTGCAGAAATACAAGCAAATTCTCTCCCCCAGGTTATTACATTACCTCTTTCCCAATTCTTCGTGAGTGGATTTCACCACCAGATCAATTGCCTTGTAGTTTCTTCCTTGGACTGTTTATTTAGGTGTAGTTCAGTAACTAAATTTTCTAAATCCCCCAGTTTTTCTTTTGTTAGTGGCCATTGCTCTATCCATATCAATTTGTTCATCATCCATTTCAAAGCTATAGGCTCTGGAGGCATAACAATGGCTGCTATCAAAAAGGATATCCTAAGTCCTGACAAGAGTTTGTGCTTTAGTTCCTAAAGATTCCCTTGGGCTCTGCAAATTTTCTTCCAATCCCATCCCAGTCACATAGCCCTTGTCTTTCATCGTTTGATGGCCTGGAGGGCTACATGAATGTTCAGGTATTAAAACCTGAACTCCCCATTGCTGCAACAAGTTTTTTCCCTACGAGTTAAAAAGCATTTGCATCACAATAGGCTGAATAATTCCAAGCTATCTCACAGGCAGGTTAAAATGACTACTTTGATACACTTCAGAGGCCTCCCCTACTCCAAGCCCACTGAACTGAGCATTTTCCATGGGCCAAGAAAGTGGCCACCGTTGGAAAGACAGAAATAATAGAAACATCTGCTCCAATATCTACCAATCCTTTAAATTTATTTTCTTGAATTGTAATCTCACATGTAGGATGTTCACCACTAATTTGATTTACCCAATATGCTGCTCTGTCTTGTCTGTTTATACCTCCAAGTCCTCTTGCTCTTTTACATTCACTTTTTCCTATTGTTTCATATGGTATAACTAAAAGCTGTGCTACACGTTCCCCAGGCTCAGCACTCCAAGGAACAGAAGAAGTCACTACAATTTGTATTTCCCCTAAAAAGTCTGCATCGGTAACTCATGTATGAATTCTATCTCCTTAGGCAGTAAGACCATCTTCCTAGAAGTAAGCCTACAATTCCAGGGGTAAAAGGCCACAAACTCCTGTAGATATTTTTTGCGGTGTCTCTCCCAGTAAAATGCTTACCCATTGAGAGCTGCCTGCGCAAATCTACTTCTGTGCTCTGAGCTGTGGTGGAGAACAAGCATTGTACAGGGATGAGGGAATCACTCATACTGGATAGGCCCCAGTATGGATTGGGGCCCGAGGAATGCCCCTCAACCCATTTCCCAAAATCAGATCTATTGGAATCAGCTGGCAAGAAATAGCTACAATCTTCAATAATCCTAGCACAAACAGAGACTCAGACCCAAACTGATTGATGATTTGTTTAAACTCCTTTAGCAGTTTAAAGGGAAGGGGTTCAAAAGCAGCCTATACCTGCCCCTGCTGATATTGAGGGTGTACAAGAACTGGAAATTGGCTTGCCTCCGAATCTTCCTCTTTTTTCACTTGTTGAATTCTGGCTTGGAGGAAACCAGTTATCATAATTCTAGGAATACGAACATCTGAACTGCTTACCATAGTTCTAGCAATACAAACACCAACAGAAGCAGAAGTAGAAATATCGGTAGGACCTGGCCATTCTTTGATAGGATACCTGGAGTGGGGGTCTGATGGGCACACCTTTTCCTCATTTGACTTTTAATCTTTTTGCTCTATAATTTCTTTACATACTTTATCACATGACTCCTCTCCTGAATTGTCTTCCTCCTCATGGGTCTGAAACAGTTCCAGGGCAAAACACACCAAAGCCCAAAGAGACCACACCAAATAAGCCCCATGTTTGCTTTATCTTTATCCCATGTTACCCTATATGACTGAGCTCCCCCAGCTACCCTGGGAGATCTTTTCAAATGTTCTCAGGCCAACTCCAAGCTCCCCCAGCTCATCCTGGGAGATTTTTTTCTTTCTCTTCCAAACATTCTTGGTCTAGCTCTGGGTTCTCCTAGCTCACCTGGGAGTCTCCCCCAGGTTCCCTCTGGATCCTCCTAACTCATCTGGAGGATTCTTTTCAAATTTTCCTGGGATACCTTCTGAGCTCCCCAACTTGTCCTGGGAATTCTTTCCAAATGTACTCAAGATACCTCTCCTTTCTCCATTGCTCAGGCAACTCTTCATCCTGGGTTCAAGTCCCCACACTTGGGTGCCACTTAGCAAGAACTTGCTTAGTCCAGAAACCCTCAGCCAGGTGGGCTGAAGGTATTGAGAGGCAGACACCCAGATAGAACAACAGAGTGGATCCATCCAGGGGACCAACAGCCTGAGAGCCTGCGGGGCTGACAGCTCTCTAGACTAAAGGCCTCAAGCAGACTTTCATCCATGTTATTTGTTTGCTCTTTGACAGGTGATTCTTGTTAATACACAGGTGTTCTACAGATACACATAACTCAAAAATATACCAGGTAGGCAGCTGTTACCTGCCTACCACTAATTACAAGCTACAAGGCATGCTCTACAAAGGAGCCATAGGGGCAGAATAAACTTATTATTTCTCAAGAGTTTCAGTTTCGACTCTCTTCTATCAACAACTCTTCCTGAGTACTCCAACATATATTATTTCAAAACCCTTGCAATAGACATACTAATTATTTCCATTTCATGGATGAAGGAATTGAGGCTCAGGGGTTCAATCAAATGTCACATAATAAAGGGCTGAGGCAAGAATTGAATCAATGTCTTTCCAATGCTAGCGTCAGTGACTGTTTCATGGTATCAGATATATATTTTTTCAAATAAATTTTTTATGAGACAGAGTCTGGCTATATTGCCCAAGCCGGAGGGCAGTGGCTATTCACAGGTGTGAGCCCACTGCTCATCAGTGCAGGAGTTTTGATTCCATGTTTCTGACTGAGCTTATTCACCCCTTCTTTGGCAACTTGATGGTCCCCTGCTCCTAGGAGAATACTATGTTAATGTTGAGCTTAGTGCAGATACCCTATCAGCATGACATTCTACAGCCCAGAACTCCTGGGCTCAAGCAATCCTCCTGCAGACCTATAAAGTATAGCAGACAACAGCTATACTTTCTATTCTATAACTTACTAATATTTCCTATATTATGATTTGCTATTATTTTCATAACTTTTATTTCAATCAATTGCAAGCCTTACACTTTGTATAAAATGGCTTCAATTTTTAGCCCAGCAATCGTGGTCTGACTTTATCTCATATTCATTATTTTACTATACTCCTGACTATTGTCTTTTTCTATTTTGCTTAAAATGTTAACAGTTTAAAATGATAACTGTAATAATTTGACTGTTTGCAGAGAATGTTGCTATTTCTCCAGCACACTGCAGCTGTGCTATCTGAGCAACCAGTCATGCATCATTACTCGATTAAGCAAAATCTGCCCTATCTTGGTGCTCAGTTTATAAGCAACACAGAGCTCATTCATGAATAGAAGGCTGGAAGTCTAAAGAGTCCATCACATTTTATTGAATTTTATGGTACCTCACTATTTCTTAGTAGGAAAAGTCCTATTTAGGTTGGTACCTGTGAAATAAAAATAGTCTCCAAACCATTCCAGAGGGGATCAACAGTTTACAAAATACAGATGCATATCACTTAAAAATGGAAATGCATTTTGAGAAATGCATCCTATTGTGAAAACATCCTGGAGTGTACTTACACAGACCTAGCCAGTTGCTTTGCCTCTTCCACCTGTTTCCCTTCAGCTCCTTCTTTCTTACCAGATCAATGAAGTCACCCCACAGTCCACATTTCAGCACTAATTATACCACCGCCTGGCTTCTAAGATGAGGCATACCTTGGACACTCTCTTATATCAATCACACAGTCTTTTCTCCCATCATGATCTAAACTCCATGAAGACACTCATGGGTACTCTGCTGCTTCTCTCTGTCACCTACATTTGCAACTGATATGGCTAGAATGGAGATGTAGTTCTTCCACAGGGCCCCTTTTTTCTAAGTGATTTCCATCTTGGCTAACAGCTCCACTACCTCCCTAAACTCTTGTTTAGGCAAATTTCTAGCACGTGCTTTGGTTCTTCCTTTTAGCTAATCTTTGAGAAATATGAAAAAAAAAAATTTAATCACCATAGTCAACTGAGGTTGACTTTCTTGGCCAAGAACATTCCAGAGAAACCTTAAAAACTGAGTTAACAGCTGTATCAGATGTCAAACATACCTCGGTATGCCCCTTCCTTATCAACCTTTAGCCAAAACTCTTTTTTAAGGAGTCAGCAGAGACACCTCTGGAAAAAGATAGATGACTTGTTTCTTTGTCATCTTTAGTCAGTCATGTGAGGCTGCTACCAGTTTCCCCTTCCTCTTCACTGCTTCCAAGTGACAGCTTACCAGTCACTTTCTAAACAGTCACCACCATCTCTGTATGTGCCTTGGCTGACTCTTAGAGGATGCAATGAGAATTTTGGTGTCCTTCACTTCACGTTTTGATGTTAGAGGGCTGAAAACTCCACCTCAGATCACAGTAATGCTGCCATTTTAAAAACATGCAATCCATGAAGAGGGATTAAGAATTGTTCCTGAACAGGTTTCTTCTCTCATAAATATTTGTAACTCCTCCTATAGCTCATTAAATATGTATATTTGACCACCCCATTCAGCATGAATTTCTGTCTTGCCTTCCCTCCCCTCCAAGTGCTTCCTCTCAGCTATACCTTCTAGCCAGCAGGATGGCCAGCCTTCAGCCTGTAACCTTTTATGAGAAATAAAGCTCTTTACAAATTTTGAACTTCATGATTCTTCAGTTGACACCTTCTACTCCAGTTGCTACACAGGTGCTGAGATGCTAAACACAGCCATGTTTCTGTGTCTACCTGACTCCCAAGTGCAAGTCCTCATCACCCACCTGGCCTCCCTGCCTCCACTCCTTCCCCTATACCATCTATGTTCCACAGAAAGTCAGGGTCAGCTTTTAAATTGCACATCAGAGCATGTCATTTTCCTGCTAAAGCTATCCAGAGGCTCTCCATCCCATTTCCAGGAAGTCAAGTTTTTTGTCCTGCGTTTTACCTTTGTAAAAGGTTCTTACCCCTGTGGTCCAGCTGCTGTGTACCCCTCTTCTTTCCTTTCTGCCATTCTCCCCTGCACCTGCTCTTTCCTGCCTGCTGGGCTAGCTGTGGCCCTGTCCTCAGAACATACCACATTCTGTGTCCTTGGCT
This sequence comes from Callithrix jacchus, assembly GCF_049354715.1. NCBI lineage: Eukaryota > Metazoa > Chordata > Mammalia > Primates > Cebidae > Callithrix > Callithrix jacchus. Next base: position 36,693,637 of record NC_133508.1, on the reverse strand, counting down.
CAGCTTGGCCTTTTCTGGCATGGGCACCACCAGCTCTACTCCTCACCCAGACCTCTGCTGAGATGGTGCCTCCCCTGAGAGGCCTCCATTATCCCTGTGATCTGCAGGAAGTAACCAGTCCTTCACTATTGTAATTCTTGACATTACCATAGTATATTTTCAGGGGAGTCTACCAGACACCTTTATGTGTTACCTGGCAAACTCTAAATAAATTAGGTCCTATATACTCAGTTTGTCAGACAAAACCAGGATGGGGGATTACATGTATTGTGGCATGTCACATCACAACAGAAAGAACAGCTCCTGTAATACAAAACTGCTAAGGCACACTGGCAGGCCATCTTAAGCTGTCCTGGTTCTATGGAGTTCCAGCATTCAAACTAGGAATGAATGCAAGTATGCAGCCATGCTTGTGTGTAATAAACTTCTCTGCATTTATGCTAAAATGATATTTTATTGATACATCCAATATGTTTTATAAAAATAGTCCCAAACCTGGGTGTAATATTACCAGCCACTTAACACTTTTTGTTAACTTTTTATGCTGTCAGTCCTGGATATTATTTGAAGAATATTTTCTATCAGGAGTTATAAATTCCTTCTGTCCTCATATTGAGGCAAAAAATAAAAACATGAACAAAATCTCTGTGCTTCACAAAAAAGGTAAGATCCAACCTGTGGCCCCATTAGTCCACAGTGTTACCAAATAGGACATTACAGAGGAGGGGGTTGCAGGGAGCAGCTCCAAGCCATAAACAAGGGAGCATTACACTCTGTATCCACAGTGTCCCAGAATAGCTGTGTGACACAGGTAGAAGAAGAAAAGATGATTAATTTGCATGTGTGTGTGAGAGAGAGAGAGAAAGAGAGAGATGAAAGTTTCCATTTGTTGTTGTCATTATATTTTAACTTATTTTTCCATAAGCATCAAGAAAACTCCACCCCTAAAGCCAATATAAATGTCTCATAACCAAAGAGATTAGTAGGTGGCATGAAAGATAGGCTCTGCATAGAAAGTACTCAAACTGACAACACCTACTAATAAAAAATGAGAAAAAGCCGTAAAGACACATACCTCCAACTTTTCAAAATACTGTGAAGTGTCAAAATCAAGGAAACCACAAACATACACAAAAGCAATTCAGTACATCAAATCTGTTTAATATATTACATTGAAAATTTTTAAAGAAAACCTTCTTTGGCCTTTTGTTGTTGTCATTCTGTTCCCAGAGTGGGACATGTTGGCCACCCCTGTGAAACACTCATACACTTAAATGCAGAGGCAGGAACTTTATCATATCCCCTCCAACATCAGTCGGAACCCACCTCACAGAGTCCCCTAATGATATTTATATACTGTAAGCTAATAAGGATGAAGGCAGGGACCAAATGGCTCAGATCTAAGAAGCAACCTGATTTCTACCCCATTTGAAATATAATGCACTTTCAACCCTATCATGTTTGAGTGGTAGAACTTTGCCCTAAGGAAACATCAAACACATGTTGAGGAAAACCACCGATCACTCTAAAACTGAGTGAAAGCAATGCACAACATGTATTAACACATTTCTAATTAAACAAATGTAAATCTCAGAGACCATCTTTGGCTTTACTAGTCCAGTCAGGAAGAGACACAGCATGTTTCTAAGGCAATGAAAGGTTCATTTTCTTATCCACAGCTGGACAGAGCACTTTTGACCCATCACAAAATAGGAGCACCCTTTTATCATCACAGACTCTCAATTCAGAGCTTTGCTGATTTGTAAAAACATATTTTGGCTTGTAATTTGGCAAACGTAACTTAACCTGGGAGTAATGCTTTAAAACAAAATTTTGTAACATGTGCCATATCGTCTGTTTCCATAGAACCCAAATGCAGCTCTGTTTTTAAATGATAAAAATATAGGTCTTTCTTTAGCTCTAGAGTATATTCACTTTCAGCAATAACAGACCACCGCTAAGAAAAAAAAAAAAGAATTTCCCAATATTTTCTTTTTTCTATTCGACAGACTTATGCTCAAAATCAGTATGTCCCACAAGAATAAAGAAAACTATTATTGTGTAAAATGTCATCTGAATCCCTAGCATGCATTTCTGTCTCTTGGAGACTTGAGCTAAAAATGGATCAATTGTGAGGATAGTCTGTTGGTCATTAGGACATAAGTACAAATAACGTATCTTGGGGAAAAAAATCTACAGCATTTGTTTTTTCAATGAATCACTGGAACATATCTCATTAAAATACAATCTTAAAATTGATATAGAAATTATTTTAACAATTTAATTTATGTACATTTTTTATACCTAATATTTGCATACCAAGTATTCTATTAGTTTTTAAAGAAATACAAAAGATAAAAAAAAAATGTATCTCCACTTTCAAAGTAAATTCAGTTATAAGCAACTGTAAAGTGTTGTGCTAATGATATATACTTGGAAGTTGTTAGTTTAGTTTTAGCTGGATTTGAAGCCTTGGTATATAGGATGTAAATTAGAAAAAAGGTAAAAAATTGAAAAAAAAAATCCTGTAATCCCAGCACTTTGAGAGGCTGAGGTGGATGGATCATGAGATCAGGAGATTGAGACCATCCTAGCCAACATGGTGAAACCCTGTCTCTACTAAAACTACAAAAATTAGCTGGGCCTGCTGATGCACACTTGTAGTCCCAGATACTCTGGAGGCTAAGGCAGGAGAAGCACATGAACCCAGGAGGGGGAAGTTGCCATGAGCCAAGAATGCACCATTCAACTTCAGCCTGGAGACACAGCGAGACTCCATCAAAAAAAAAAAATTGACTGAGGAGAATATTCTTCAGACCAAATTAAGAAGTGAGCAATAAAGGAGAATAAACCAACGAAACAGAAGAAAATCTAGAGAAGAATTATGTTTCAGGATCAAATGACAAAGAAGTTCTAGAAGGAATAAATGGGCAGAAGGTAAATGCTGCCAGGAGAGTGACCATCGTGAATGTTAAAGAGAAGTCACACACTTGGGAAGGAGGATGCAGAAGTGACAGTGACAACATGCTAATTTGCACAAAAACCTATACCAAGCTTCAGATAATCATTGTGTTTTGTTTTGTTTTTTAAAAAAACACTAATCCATCAATAGGCCTCAAGCAAATGTGAACAGGATTATGATGAAAGGACATTTCAGAGCTTTTTCTAAGAACAGTGAGATTACTGTTTAAAAAAATTCTATAGCCACATAATACAGAAAAGTAAGAGTTTTAGAAAAAACACTAGGGGATTTTGTCATGCAAGCTTTCATGCAATATTTCATCGAGGGGGGATTATTTTTCATTCTTTCTATAAAAAGATTTAAGTTTTTATTAATTTAGTAAATCATTTAAATTATACATATGACAAAGGATGAGAAAACAAATTTAACAGCAACTGAAATACATTAATCTGTAATAAGATGTGAAGAAAAAGATCAGAGCTGAAGCAGCAACAAAAATAGTAAAACAAATTACTGTGTGAAGGTGGCACACAAAATTTAAATTTTTTGTGGAGAATGCAAAAGTGATGTTTCTCTCATGTGGTAGAAATTACGCTGCTTCTTGGCATAGTGGCTGATAGGTCATAGGAAAAAAAATGCCATATAAGTTGAAGATGAAGAAGAGAAGGAAATGCATAAATAGACTTTCTAGACTAATATGATAAAATAATTTCTTATTTCAATATAATTTTCATCTATATACATGGCCCCATACAACTTCCAAGTTTCTATAAACCATAAGGTTAAATAACCCAGCTACAAAATATTTCAGAACATTGCATATTCCCAGCCACATGGACTCTCTTGATTAGTGACTGCAGGCAATTGTCCATACTTTATTGCTTCCTCTTCTGCTTTATTTTTTTTATGAACTTGATAGAGATAAAAAGGAAAGCCTTTTTATCAGCCTATTTCAGAAATTTTATACAAAATATTTATAGACATCTTTTAGATAAAGTTCCTGAATGAGAAAAACTCTGATGTTACTAAATATCAAAGTCAGAATATTGTTTTGGCCCTACCCTGAAACGGCAGACAGAATTTTACAACACCCCAAAGCAATTTCGCTTTTATAAATTGAAAATAAAATTGAAATATTCGGGCATTCTTACAGAAAAATCATGGAACTCTGTCTTGGTGACCTGTGCTTCCTTTGTTAGGAAGGTAAACGATGTTACCATTGTTTACCCATTCTGCAAATAATGGTAGTCTCTAGTATGTGGGCTTTTTCTGTCTCCATGCCTCCATCTCCATTGGTAATGCTGGTACTGTTTTTGCTTCAACCTCAAATATCACCCCAATGGCAATAATATCCAAGTCAGTGTGTTGAAAGGAATTTCTAGATTATTTATTGCATAAGCACCCCACTGAAAAATTTATTCAAAAGTATTCCATTGAGAATCAAAAACATATTGATATGATTATTTTGGTCTGTTAAAGAAAAACTGAAAACAAAACTGGGAATTCTCAATAAACAAATCAAAACTTAGGTATAATCATAATGTAAATGGCTCACAGGGTGAATGTGAAGCAAGCTTGTCTTTCAGAGGCTGCATATGGACGACATGGTTTTAGGTTTGTTGTCGTTCTTTCCTTCTCTTGTCAGAATTGAGTATTAAAAATGTTTGGCTGAGGCAATTTTTTACAACCTTATGGGTTATTTTTAGTGAAAACTTTTTAGAAGTAGAATATGCATACATAAAGTGCACAAATCAAATTAAACGTGTGCATCTCAAATTGTGTTCTATTTTCAAAAAATGAATAACTGTGAACAGCACTTTTATTTTTTTAAAGTTAGAAACTGTATCCTCATCCCATTTCCATTTCTTACTCATCATCCCTTAACTCAGGCATAACCACTCTTCTGATCTACAACACCATAAATTAGTTTTGTAAGCTTTGGAATTTTACCTATAAGAGTCATATGGGATGAATGTTCACAAAGCCTACTTAGATATTACAGATCCTTTCCATGTATACAAATAGTGTCTCAGATAAGACCAACAAATATCTGGGCTGGTGGTGCAGGGGCAAAAGAATTTATCAAAACATTTGTAGATAAAGAAAGGCAGATTTATTAGAGAAAGTATGAAAATAGGTTGCATGAAAGCAGTGAGCACATAAGCATTAGAAAAGCCAACTACAATAAAACGAATACTTCCTGGAGACATTTATGCTGTGTGCTGAAGAGGGCTTTGTACAGTCCTGAAAACACCAAGATTGCAAATAAGCTAACTTGCAGGTGCCTGGTGATAAGTGGGGTGTAGGAAGGCTACATGTTCTGAACCATGAAGAAAACCCAATTTATAGTTTATCTGCTTTCTCCTGCTTTCCCCTGGTCCTGCAAACCTGACTCCTTTTTCCCAATAAGACTCCATAAGAAGTGTTCTAGAGGTATCCGTTTTGTCATAAATTTGACTCTACAATGAGCAACAAGCAAAGCCATGTAAAGCCTACGGGATACTAAGAAGCTGTGGATTAGAAGCTGCCTCATGTTTTTCTCACCATTCTCCAAATAAAAAGCTTTGTTGACTAGATTTAGGCCCCAGATCCAGACCACAGAGGTGGCAGAGAGGTAGATCCAGCACCTTTTGAATGTTATGTTCTTAAAGAAGGCAATAAATGAAGGGTCTGGAACCAGAAAAAGGGGAAATGAACGCAGAGAAAGCAAAAGGTGACAAGATGCCACTACACCCGAAACAAAAGATGTCTTTGCTACTGCAGATCAAAGTGGTAGGGTTTGTCTTCTGAGCACACTGAAGAGAATCTGTACATTTAAATATGCCCTTCTTTCAGTTTCCATCTTTCATCAAAATCAGGTATTTTGGAGCAATGGTTCTCAAAATTTAAAGGAAACAATCACCTGGAGATTTATTAAAATGTAGATGCTGGTGTGCCACACCCAGAGGTTCCAATTCACTGTGTTTGTGTGTGTGTGTTTGTGTGTGAGAGAGAGAGAGAGACAGAGAGAGAGAGAGAGAGAGAGAGAGAGACAGCGGCAGAGACAGAGAGAGGGAGAGAGATTGCCTGTAGGTGGAAAAGTTGTCATTTTAACAAGCAACTCAGATGATTTGGATGCAGGTGGTCAACGGACCTTGCTGAGAAACATACAATTTAGAATCTATAAAATGTTAAAATTATGTGGCCAGAAGAATTTGGAGTTTAAATCACAGCAATCTTTCTATTCATGAAGGTTTAAAAATAATTCATCACTCCAGGAAAAAGAAGAGCATGCATGTTTTAGATTTTCCATGGGTTGTTATACCTTTTCCACAATTCTCAAAGGTAATTAGGGTGAGTGGTATTATTCTGACTTTGGTGATTGGGAGACTAATGCAGGTAAAGTGATTTGCCAAAGGTTATATAACTGTTTGGGGCATAAACCCTGTTAGGTCTACTGACTTTTGTTCAGAGACCAAATAACATGCTATTCTCTCTACCACTACTAAAGTTAAAAGCATTGGGAGAAGCATGCAGAAAATATAAACACATTTCCTAATCTAATTTTGGATTAAGTTTTACTCATCTCTCCAATTCTCCATCATCAGGCAACATCTTTAAGTATTTGCCTTTGGGACCTATTATGAGGAAATATAAATCTCACAGATATGTTACTGGGAGGAAAAACACATAGTCCTCTATGGAAAAACATTATCATGTGTTTTCTATAGCTGAAGGCTTAGCTGGCACTAATCAGGATAGACACAATCTGAGTTTTTAGCTTACTAGGGAAGCTAAATTTAGCTTACTATAGAAGTTTTTAGCTTACTTAGAAGAGACAAATAGAAAAGCAGGGTTTATTTTAAAATCCCACAAATATGGCATATTTTCAAGACAGAAAGGATGCAGATGGCTTCTTTGATTTCAGAAACTTCAAGTGGAACTTCCTAAAATGTTTTCTGGTTGGGTTTCACATACCATATCATGAGATTCCTTACAGAAGATAAAGACTCTTTGATAGTAATGAAAAATTCTAATTCTACAGTCCTTCCTTTCCTTTACCATCAAGGAAAAACCTGCATGTTCTCCCATGAGAATGACTCCAAATATCATAAAAAAGACAAAAAAGTATTTAATCAAGTTAGTAAAGAAAACCCCCAGCAGAAACAATGCATGTTTTTGAAGGTTAGAGGTGTTATGAGCTGGGTGTGGTGGCTCATGCCTGTAATCCCGGAACATTGGGAGGCCAAGGCCAGTAAATGTCTTGATGTCAGGAGTTTGAGAACAGCATGGCCAATATGGTAAAACCCCATCTCTACTAAAAATACAAAAATCAGTGGGGCATTGTGTTGGGTGCCCATAATCCCAGCTACTTGGGAGGATGAGGCAGGAGAATCGCTTGAACCTGGGTAGCAGAGGTTACAGTGAGAAAATATCAGGCCATTGCACTCCAGCTTGGGCAACAAGAATGAAACTCTAGATCAAATAAAAAAAAGGTATGAATAGAGAATATGTTTTGTGTGTCAAATCTCTCTGTCTATCTGGTGAAAAATGCCATTTACGATTACATGGTAGTTTAATTCTAGAGTATCAAATAATCATGTTCATTTACTAAAAATCAACTGGTTAGTGAACTACAAAAAATGGTTTATAAATTCACCAGAAGCTGGCCAGGTGCAGTAGTGCATGCTTGTAATCCTAGCACTTTGGGAGGCTGAGGTAGGGGATCACCTGAGGTCAGGAGTTAAGACCAGCCTGACTAACATGGTGGAACCCCATGTGTATTAAATATCAAAAATAACCCAAGCATGGTGGTGCATGCCTATAATCCCAGCTACTTGGGAGACTGAGGCAGAAGAATCATTAGAACCCAAGAGGTGGAGGTTGCAGTAAGCAAAGATTGCACCATTGCACTCTAGCCTGGGCAACAAGAGCAAAACTCATTCTCAAAAAAAAAAAAATTACCAGAAGCATTATTCAAGTACCAATTTTAACAGCAGTCTTTGGCCTGGTGCAATGGCTCACACCTGAAATCCCAGAAGTTCGAAAGGCTGAGGGTGGTGGATCACCAGAGGTCAGGAGTTTGAGATCAGCCTGGCCAACATGGTGAAATGCTGTCTCTACTGAAAATAAAAAATTAGCCAGGCGTGGTAGTGCACACTTGTAATCACATATACTCCAAAGGCTGAGGCAGGAGAATTGCTTAGAAGCTGGAAGGCAGAGGTTTCAGTGAGCCAAGATTGTGCCACTACAGTCTACCCTGGGTGACAGAGGGAGTCTCTGTCTACAAAAAAAAAAAAAGCAGTCTTTTAGATAGCAGAATTGTGCAGCAGAGTTGTGCAGCGGAAGCGTTATGGGACTATAAAAAGCAATGTTTTCATAGAATACCCTTCATTTCTGAGGATTCACCAACCTAGACATCTAGAAAAATGCTCTTTGTTTGCCAGTCACATACCAAGTGACCCATCCTGTCAGCTGTTAACTGTTCTCTAACTTAGAAAAGTGTCTGGGCAGTCAGCTGTGGCTCTGTTTATTGTCTAGTAGCAAAAAATGCCCCCGATAAAGTATTCATCACATCAGATCAACCCTGAACCAGAAAGAAGAGGGTATAAAACACATTCTAAGCCCCAATACCTGACCATAGGGCTACTGTCTTTCACTGGACACTTTGTTTTGTGGCGCTCGATTATGCTGCTTTAAAACAAATTTGCTTTCTTCAAACACACACAGTTTCTTTGTTGGAAATGCTCATTTTCCTACCCAACAATCCTCTGGGTTTATTCAATGCCCTTTAATTTCTTCTATTGCTGGAATTTGGAAAAGAACTGAAAAGCATGGCCATTAGACATTTATCCTCTTTTCTTAGAAAACGCCAAAATGCATTAGAGGACATGCACACCTACTCCTGCAGGACAGGTCCTTCCCACTCAGCACCCTCATTGGAGGTCCTGTGCACCCTGAGGCTCAATTAGCCAATTGAGCCACCAGGTGGAAAAGCAAGCAATAATACTCTGGGCTACCTCATAAGAAATGGCTGCTGGACACAGTCTAGACTTGGGTCAACCCAGGGGGTTTGTTTACTTCTGCAGAGTAAGTGAGGCAGAGATAGTAGACAGCTGTGCCATGCACAGACCTGCCACTAAAATATGTATTCTTCAGTCACCAACATCAATTGAATTCTGACCCACTGTTCTTCCCTTTCCACCTGGGTTCTGTGCCCCAGCATGAACATCCTCTCTTAAACGTGGGTGGAAAACACCAGAGCAAACACCAATCTGCTCAATGCACATCCCTTGCAAACAGCTGCCCCTTGGGCCCAGAATTGCGCACACTGGCCTAGATCTGGAAGGACACCCAGGCAGGCCTGGGCTATGGGCATTTGGATGTTTGAGAAAAAACTTGGGTTTCTGGGAGCCCAGAGGACAGATTAGAAGTGGGAAGACTGGCTGTGTGCATCACAGCTTTTCACTCTGTGCACAGGAACACACCCACCATGGAAGGACCAGTGCAGAGGTCCTTAAGTACAGGGCCCAGCAGCCTATTGCAGGGGCCTAAGAACAGGAATGCTATGGGCAACGTCAGAGTGGGGTCTCTGGGATAAATCTGGAGACCTTAGTTTACACAGCTTCCTTGGTAAATTGAGGCGGTGTGGACCACAAGATTGCCGAGCTCCTTTCTATCCAAACGATACTTTGAGATTCCATGATCCAGTTTGTCACTGTTGACGTCTCAGTCTCATGTCCTAGACAAAGTTAATATAAAATAAAAAATAAAAAGATATTCAAATGAGTATAAAAGTCTTTAATCTCAGCCTCTTCAGTTCAAAGAGATAAACAATGAGAGAGGAGCTTTTAGATTTAACTTCCACATGTGACTCAGATGAGGATAACAACTAATCAGAGTACAACATCAAAACTGTAACCAGTGTAATCCCTGGATTAGGCATTTCTAACATCAAAACTGTAACGAGTGTAATCACTCAAAATAGCTCTAGTTTCCAAAGGGCAACAAACTGCATATCAGTACTATGTGCAATTAACACATAATTTATTTTAAATATGTAGACATGCAAGGTAAGTAAGAGGATTTAAGTTGACTCTTTATAATACTTCAAATTTAAAATGCCATTTATGTGGACTGGATGACATCTTCCAGGTGCTTTAATTTGGTTTACCTGCTGATAGATCCTGACAGAAACAGGTAGCACCAGCCTCTCCTAAACCTCATTGCAGTTGTAAAACACAGAGGGTCTGCTTGCCCACACATTGAGAAACACTGTTATCACAAGACACAGAAGGCAAACTCCCAATCAGGCGTATTATCTGTTCTATCATATTTTGGGCAGTGAGAATGGTGAGCCAGATGGTTGAGTAGATGCCCAAAAGCCACCAGTCAGGTCAGCATGCTTCCCCATATAGCTAGATGGCTGAACTGCAGAGGAAAATAGACAGGGCTTCTTGGGTGGACCAGCAGATTCACCTGAACTCCACCTGCTACAGAACCGCTGCATCCAAGCTACCTCTCCTTATGGAAAGATTCTCATGACTCATAACTTACTGGGAGTTCAATTTGCCTAATTCCCTTGTCTCAGAATATTTAACAATGACTTCAAGTAATGAGTGTCCCCAAAGTACTCTGAAGATGAACATGTCTTGCTGTCATGGCTGGCTTTCCTCCAAGTTTTACCCCATAGTGACAGTAGGCCCCTCTCAGTTCATGGCAAGTGTTTGTTCAAACCGAAGGCTGTATACAGTCAGAATACATTAATCTGGTAAGATAGTGGCTGAACAGAAAAAACCCATAAGATCTTTTTTATTGAACATTTTGGGACTTCAAATGTTGTGTTCATTTTGCAAAGAGCTTTTTTTTTTTTTAATTATTTGAGATGGATATTGCCTCTTAACACAGTTCCCTTAAGCATCTACCTAGGTGTTCATTTTTTTCTCCATTGTCCTCTTAATTTGATGATCCTTGACTTCTTTTTTTATTTCACAACCCACAATCTAATCCATGTGCAAGATCTGTTAGCTTTTAAAAAGATAAAATAAATCCAGACTCTGACCACTTCGCACTGCCTTCTCCTCTAATATCCCAGGCTAAGCTATCATCACATTTAACCTTGATTAATTGCCACTGTCTCTTAGGGCAAGGGGCCCAATCCACAACACAAGCATGGACTGGTACCAGAGCATGGCAGGAAGTGAGCAACATGTGAGCAAGCTAAGCTATATCTGTATTTACAGCCATTCCCTATCAATGGCATTCCCACCTGAAGCTCTGCCTCCTGTCAGATCAGCAGTGGCATTAGATTATAATAGGAGCATGGACCCTATTGAGAATGTGCATGCAAAGAACCTAGGTTGCATGCTCCTTCTGAAAATTTAATGCCTGATGATCTCTCACGGTCTCCCATCACCCCTAGATGGGACTGTCTAGTTGCAAGAAAACAAACTCAGGACTCCTACTGATTCTGCATTATGGTAAATTGTATAATAGTTTTTCTCAGGGTGCTGTCTAATGATAATACCCAAGATAACTATCAAAGACAGTTAATTTACCAAGTGCCAGAAAGTGAAATGTATTAGTAATTGTACGTGACCATTTTGGTCTCAATTTTAATCTTCCAAACAATAGTTAAGCTTGTTAGTATATCTACTTGGGAACATGCTGAAAAGTAATTTCATGACAATACTACTGTCTGAATTAAATGCTAATAGATCAGGTTGACTAGATGTGAATGTGAAGGGAAAAATAAGTCATATAATACCAACAAGTGAGGAAGGGACATAAACTCTCTTGGACAAACATTTTAAAGGTCAATTCATTTACTAACATTATTTTCCATAATTGTATTACCTAGTGAATCTGTCTCACTAAAAATCATACCTTTGAGGCAAATTAATGAGCTTAATACATTTTCTATAATTATATTTTGACTGACTTGTTTAGTTGATTTTAGAACAAATTCCTAAATTTCATTCTTCTAGATAGAGGTCTTTATATTTTTCTAATTCTGTTTGATTAAAGTCTTCTACAGTTTTCATTTTGGAGAGTTCAGATTCCAGATCTTTAACCATGAGCTCCATCTTTTTTTTCGGTACATATATATATATATATACAATTGCACTTTAAGTTCTGGGGTACATGTGCAGGACATGCTGGATTTTTGCAGAGATACATACATGGCAATGTGGTTTGCTGCCTCCATCCCCCTGTCACCTATATCTGGCATTTCTCTGCATGTTATCCCTCCCCAACCTCCCTATTCCCCACTGTCCCTCCCCTATTTGCCCCCAACAGACCATAGAGGGAGGTGCTCCCCTCCCTGTGTCCATGTGTTCTCATTGTTCAACACTCATAAGTGAGAACATGTGGTGTTTGATTTTCTGTTCTTGTGTCAGTTTGCTGAGAATGATATTAAAACAACATCATACACTGTGACAAGTATCACATTGGGACCACCACCTGAGACCTCAATCACATTGGAGTCACCACCTGAGATGTTGATCACCACCTGTAGAGGCCTGCTCTGCAGACCCTGACTCAAGGATGCAATGAATGAATACACTCTCACACACTAGAATATAATGAATCTGGGTGGGCTAGGCATGGTGGTCAGCTGCTTTCAGAGGACGATTTCAGCTAACTGACCACTACTCCCTATCCTTCCTCACATTTATTCAGTATAGATTTCATAACAGAAGTTCTAAGTCAACACACTTGTGGATAATTAACATGGTTAAAAGAGTGCTTTTACAAATTATAAAAGGTCTTGGTTCCGGGGACCCAGAGTAAACACCATTAACAGGTAATTCCCCTTTGACCTCCCCCTGAGAGACCCATCCAGCACAAAGTTTACACGAGCAAACAAATTAGAGTAGAGACAAAGAAATGTGGGGTAAACAGACTTATCTGGGGAAGCTTTATTATCCTAATCTTACCCTATGACTTAAAATTCTGAGGTAAAGAACTGGCTGCCTTTATCCCACTCCATTAAAACCTTTTGGCCTTCCAAAAGGTTTGAGACTATAGTCTTCTAACTTTCCCTAATATTTTGCCAGCCACCCTGAGTGAATCCCATCAATGATTTCTTAAGTGCTATAGGCTTTCTTGAGTTTCTGCTTGTGTCTAAACAAATTAAAATACAGTAACAACTTAATTGTACATTTAAAAATAACTAAAAGAGTATAATTAAATTGTTTGTAGCACATAGGATAAAAGCTTGAGGTGATGAATCCCATTTACCCTAATGTGGTTATTAGGCATCTTATGCCTGTATTAAAAAATCTCATGTAACCCATATATATATATGTATGTATGTATATGTGTATCTATATATATGCGTGTGTATATACACACACACACATACACACAATGTACCCACAGAAATTAAAAATAAAAATAAAAACAAATCAAAAGGGTACATTTTAAAGTAATTGTAACCTGAATAATTATTGTATATTTGTTTCCTTTTGTTTTAAGTCAGTCATTCAGAAAGAAAATTTAAATATGTGAAAAGGAAGCCAAGGCTTGAAATACTTATCAGTAACATTTACTAAGTTGGTAATAGCTAATAACTAGATAAGAGGATGAATTTTGGTGTTCTGTGGCATTGTAGGGTGAATATAGTTAACTATAATTTAGGGTATACTTCCAAAAAGCTAGAAGAGAGGACTGGGAATGCTCCCAACAGAAATAAATAATAAAAGTTTGAGGTGATTAATATACTAATTAGCCTGATTTGAGCATTACATATTGTATACATATATGGAGGAGATATCACTCTTACTCTATATCCCATAAATATGTATGTACACGTCAACTGAAAACATAAAATATTTGATTTCATTTTTTAAAAAAGAATATGAGCCAAACTTAGTGACTTACTGCTAATGAGTAGAATGTGGCCTGATCATTTTCACTCAAAACAGGGGAAGAGGATACCAAGGGCAAGCAGTTTGAGATAGAGGGCCTAAGCTATTGTTGCAAATCCCATGGTGTAACTCTTAACCACATTCCATAAGTGGTGCCAGGGAAACTGGCTAGCCATCTGCAGAAAGCTGAAACTGGACCTCTTCCTTACACCCTACACTAAAAGTAACTCAAGATTTAAACATAAAACCTAGCACCATAAAAATCCTAGAAGAAACCCTAGGCAAAACCCTTCAGGACATAGGTATAGGCAAGGATTTCATTACTAAAACACAAAAAGCAATTTCAACAAAAGCCAAAATATACAAATGGGATCTAATTAAACATTAGAGTTTCTGCACAGAAAAAGAAACAATTATTACAGTGAACTGGCAACCAACAGAATGGGAAAAAAATTTGCAATCTACTAATTTGACCAAGGCCTAAAATCCAGAATCTACAGAGAACTAATGCAGATTTACAGGGAAAAAAGACCCATTCAAAAGTGAGTGAAAGATATGAACAGACACTTTTCAAAAGAAGACATTTATAAGTCCAACAAATATCATCATCACTCATCATCAGAGAAATGCAAATCAAAACCACATTAAGATACCATCTCACACCAGTTAGAATGGAGATAATTAAAAAATTAGGAGACAACAGATGCTGGAGAGGATATGGAGAAAAAGGAAAACTTTTACACTGTTGGTGGAAAGGTTAATTAGTTCAACCATTGGGAAAGACGGTGTGGCAATTACTCAAGGATCTAGAAATAGAAATTCCATTTGACCTGGCAATCCCATTACTGGGTATATACCCAAAGGATTATAAATTGTTCATTACAAAGACATATACATATGTATTCATTGTAGCACTGTTTATAGTAGCAAAGACCTGAAACCAACCCAAATGCCCATCAATGATAGACTGGATAAAGAAAATGTTGCACATATACCCCATGGAACACTATGCAGCCATAAAAAAGGATGGGTTCATGTTCTTTGTAGGGACATGGATGAATCTGGAAACCATTATTCTCAGCTAACTGACACAGGAACAGAAAACCAAATACCACATGTTCTTGCTCTTAGGTGGTTGTTGAACAATGAGAAAACATGAACACAGGGAGGGGAGCATCACACATTGGGGTCTGTTGAGGGGGCTAAGGGAGAAACAGTAGGGGTTGGGGAGGTTGAGGAGGGACTACATGGGGAGAAATGCCAGATATAGGTGACGGGGGATGGAGGCAGCAAACCATCTTGCCATGTATGTATGTACCTATGCAACAATCCTGCATGATCTGCACATGTGCCCCAGAACCTAAAGTACAGATTTTAAAAAGTGCATTATGTGTTAGCTTATTCATCTGAATATCCATTTCAAGCGGACTGGTTTTAAAATCTCCATGGAAATTAAGCTCTTCATTTTAACATTCCTTTAACTCCTTTCCTGTAATTTATAAAAGGTTCTTATATCTGCAGGAATGTACAGAATTATTAAAATGTTTCAGACTAATACTTAATAATTTCTTAAACACATTCTAAGCTACAAAGAAACCAATCAATAAATGATGATCCTCTCTCATTTGTTTCAAGGTATCATAGTTTGAAAACATTCAAACCAAATTTAGTTTTATGTAAGTAATATGAAGAAAATTTTACAACATATATGTCAGATAAAGGATTGACACTAAAACCATATATAGTTTTCATAAATAAACTATTAATATTCATTTTAGTATTAGGTTGGGGCAAAAGTCATCATTGCCCCAACCTAATATGTTAATATAAAACACATATTAAATGTGAGTTTTCACTCTGAGACCAGCATCAATGGGGGAAAAGCATATTTATATATGAATGTTTGCAAAAGGCACAAAAATATATTTTGATACCTTTTGACCACAGTCTGTAAGAAAAAAAGAGCACACACACACACACACACACACACACACACACACACACACAATATCAAGAAGATTATTCAAAGGAGAAAATTAGAAAAGAAAACAGTTTGAGTTAAGGAGGGACAAGGAAAGAGGCATAGCCTGGGCAACATAGAATCCATCTCTACCAAAAATCTTTTTTTTTTTTTGAGACAGTCTCACTCTGTCACCCAGGATGGAGGCATAGTTTTAGAAAGGATATCAGAAGAGAGATCATGTGAAGACTTAAAGACTGTTTTAGGAAGGATTCTAAAGATTTGCGCTAGGACAGTGCTAACAAAGTGAAAGGGATCCAAACCATGCAGAGAAAGATAATGAGAGTAAAATATTAATTGGAATCAGAGAACAAATTAAACTTTTCAGCAAATAGAAAAGTAGCCATGTTGGGATTTCAAAGCCACTGAGGAAAATTTTATTTTTAATTTGGGTGGTGGAAGCAAAATTACTAATTTTACTCTTTTTAAAATCATACTTATTTTTATCACAACATACATATATATACATATAATATATGTGTATATATACACATATGTGTGTATATCAAAAACAACAGAAGTTTATTGATATATGTATCTCATATCTGCATGGGAGGTACTGGTAGAAAATAAGTACATATCCATAATATTTTTAAAAACCAAAAAAAAAATAAAAAGAAAAATTAATCAAGATAATTTTTGATGGTGTTCAAAAATAACAAAGACAGATTTTTAGATATTAAAGGATAGCATGCAAGCACACTACCAAGAGGAAGATTACCAAATACAGACAAAAATATCTTCAGAAACAAAAATTCAAAGTAGATAATGAAGAGGGTAGTTGACATTATATGCCAAAGGCATTGTCCTTACTTTCAATCATTAAAGAATAAATGTAATATTTAGGTATTTCAAAAATGCTTCAGGTTGTGCCATTACTCTGAAAAAGTTTTAAATAGAATAACTTGTTTAATTATAAAAATGCAGATACAGGTCAAATGTCTATTTCAGTTTTAATAAATATATTGAAATTATAGTTAATAAATATTTTTAAAGTTCTAAAATGTTGAAATCTTATCCAGTTATTTCTTTTCCTAATTCATTTTTTTCCTTATTCCTTGATCCAAATTATGCTGTAGAGATTGCATGAACTTGAAACATTTGTTTAATTTCTCTTTTCTTTTAAAGTCTTCAGACTTTAAAAATATCAAAGAAAATTATTATTAAAAATTTAGGGACACTCTTCTCTCCTAAAATATTATTTCTCTTGAGTTCGTGAGTTATATGTGTGTAAACTCTTTTATAACATGCAGTTTATACACTGTATTCCAATAATGATAGATTGAAAACATAACTTTTTTAAAAACAGCCCAATGATTTATACTTTCATTAGTTTCATTCATAGAATTTAAACTGCCAAAATTTATTTGGTAAAAAAAGTTTGTAAACATAAAATACTAAATGCTAATAATAAGTTAAAAATAATAGTTACATTTACATTTTTGTTTCCAAAGATGACCTCAAAGCATTGTCATCAGTAGTTCACAATATTTCAGGTTTGTTCATTCATATCTAACTAAATTAATTTTTTGAAAACTCTCATTTGGTCCCCATAATATTTCTGATTCTCAACTAACTTCAGGAAGAGCTATGCTCATTCTCTGTAAGCATTCTTTTATAGTTTTTTGATTTTTCTCTTTCTATTAAACATTTTTCTTTAGATAAAGTTTATGTTTTCTATGTTTCTCATTCTCAATATGCTCAACTTATAATGGGTTTATCAAGATGCAAGCCCACAGGAGAACCTGTACTGTCAGTTGAAAATCCCTATTCTAAAATTGGAAGCTTCAAAATTTGAAACTTCTTAAATGCAGAAATAATTTTTCTTAGTAGTCAGAAGAAATATGAGTATGTATTAGAACAATTCTCTATTAGAGTGATTTATGTTTTATATTTATTAAAATATATTCTAAATAAAACTCTATTATGTCAATGTCTAAAAATACAAATTATCAGTATAATGTATTTAATTGTGTTGTAACAACTGGTACAGTAGAATATTTTCAATTTACACAATAACAGGTAGCATGTCTGCCAGATATTATTACCTGCTTAGGCAAATTTATAATAAGACAAGATTATGTCTCATGAGAAAATAAAGCAATGTAAAATTGAAAGTTAAATTTTTGTGTACCGACTAGAAAATGCATCCTGAAGCATAAAGTCAATAAAAGTCAGAACAGTCAGAGAAAGCTTCATGAAAAAGGAAAATTTGTGCAGCAAATCTGAATAAAGAGGATAAATGAACAAAGACTAAAAATGCAAGAATAGCATGAGGAAGGCAGAGAGTTAAGAGAGTTGGCCCAATTAATGAAATATAAAACCCAGTGGCAGAGAATTAAAAACACAGGTCCACACAATAACTTGTAAATGAATGCTCATAGCAGCATTATTCATAATAGATAAAAGAAACAATGTAAAGTTCTATCAGCTGATGAATTAATAGCTGCTGTAACCATGCAATAGAATATTATTAAATAAAAATGAAGTACTGATATGTACTACCAAATCGATGCACCTTAAAAACATTATGCTAAGTGAGAGAAGGCACTTATAAAACACTACGCATTTTATGACTCCATTTCTATGAAATGTTCAGAATAGGCAAATCTATAAAGACAAAAATTAGATGATGGTTGCCTAGGACTGGGGAAGGTGAAGAAACATGGAGGTGGGTGGCTGTGATGACTAAGAGATTGACATTTCTCATTAGGGTGATGCAAATGTCCTGAAATTGTTTGTGGTGCTGGTTATACAATACTGTGAATGTATTAAGAGACATTGAGTTGTACAATTTAAGTGGGTGAACTGTATGATACGTGAATTTTATCCCAATAAACTTCTTTTTAAAACATCCAATGGCAGTATCAAAATAATTTCTTTTATTTTCCATTGTGAATATGCTTACTATATATGATCTAAATATCTGTATGCTCATACAATATATTTTTAAAAATTAAAATATTGCCTAGCTATTCGAATACTATGTATATTAACCTAAAAACATTTGCATTTTGGAGAATAGTATAATGTCCTTGGCATCCATTCACAAAAGTGGAGCTAAGAAATAAGAGAATTTTCTGGAATTTTCCATTAAACATTCTTCTCTGATTAAATACAGCTTGCTTCACCATGGCAACACAAATCACTGAAAAATACTGTTTACCCCAAGAATAGTCTCTCAGTTTGTGGGATAAATGATGTATAATTCTTAACTTTCTCAAGGGTAAATATGAGAAAAGAATTAATAAGAAAAATACTGCAGAATGACAGCCACAGTTTTAAAAATAAGCACATTATAAAGATAAAATTATAATGAAACTAATTATAATGAACATATAACAGAAGAATTCCCATTAAAATTGGTATCATAAAGCAATTTATATTATTTAACCAGCTATAGATTCACTGTTGGCATGTTATATTTAATACATACTTGACTTTTGGTTTGAAATAAAGTCTTCATTGTATTCTGTATCTCATCTTGGTGATTCACGTCACAATGTGATGTAACCTCTAGTGAAGCTTCAGACACACACTGTTTATGGAGACCAGCCAATTTTTTTTGAAGTTGTCTTATAATGACCTAACAAGACATGTTTGTTATTAATTTTGTAAATTATCTTATCAAATTAACAATATTTACTTTCAAAAATATCCCCAAATACATTGATTCACCTTATTTTCTTTATGCATACAGATTCCTGCTTATTACTGAAACCACTTAAGGATACAAGAAGGTGTTATCTTCCTGTCAAACTGGTGATCTCTTTCTAGACACTAGATTCATCCCACTAGTCATTTGTCCCCTAATGAATCTGTAATGCTTTACAACCTACTTAAGTCTCAAAAAAATATGTGGGCAAGACTAGTGGAGGTAAATTCTACACAGTGGAATGCTTTCCTTCTTTTTATTAGAAGCACAAATCAATATCAAAGTTCCTCACATATTCAATCATCTGCTGAAATTTTTCCAGTAGATTTCTATATCAGAATAAAAGTATTTTTATTTCAAAGGCTTTAGAGGCCCTAGATAACCTGCTCTCCACATCCCTCCTGACCTCAGCTGCTATGTTTTTCTCCTCCACTCACTTTTTTTGTACTATACATGAACGCTACATGAATTGAAATACATGAATTGAAAATGGGGATCCAATGCAAAGCTAATAAATCACAGATAGTTACAATAATCTTTCCCTGGGACAAAGGTCTTTCCACATGATAGTCTTTAAGCCTTGAAATAGAAATTATGGGCAAATTATTTGTAATAATATTCAAACTAAATTATAAATACAAGTGGAATGATTAATTCAAATTTGATATTGCTAAAATTCACTACATTAATACTAAGGTATTATTTAATAAATCACAGATGACTTTAAAAATTGAGTGGTCATAACAATACATAATTTGAGACTCAAATATGTTCAGATTTAAGTAAATACTTCATGAATGAAAATAAAATTCTACCAGCTAAAATATAGAAAAAGCTATTTAAAAAGTATTACTAAAAGATGCAGAAAGGTACACTTCAAACTTTACTTCAAGGCATTTTAGTTTCTCTGGAAAATTTAGAATTAATAATCAGAGTAAATTGCTGAATTGAATCTTAATTTCAAAATACTCATTGCTGATATGGACATTCCCTTTTAACTGCTTCATTGTGTTGCTAAAATGTGGCCACAAAGAGACATTAAAACTTTTATTTCAGCAGTATTAGCCAATGTCATTAATGTTAATCTATTAAAAATCTTTAACTCAACATTTTGTAAGTGACACTACATCTTACTCAAAGTAAAACATCTCTCAGCTTTAACTTTCATTTGGTAGAAATGAGGTATGTTTCTAACCTGATAAACTGAATACATTTATCACCTATCTGCCTACCTAACCTACCTACCTACCTACCTACCTACCTACCTACCTACCTACCTACCTACCTACCTACCTACCTATCCATCCATCCAACTAAACTCGGCATTTAGCCAAGGCCAAATGTGGCTTTAAATTTTATTTCAGAAATATTAAAAAAATTATATTTTTTCCCATTCTGTTGGTTGCCGATCCACTCTAGTGACTGTTTCTTTTGCCATGCAGAAGCTGTGGAGTTTCATTAGGTCCCATTTGTCTATTTTGGCTTTTGTTGCCAATGCTTTTGGTGTTTTGTTCATGAAGTTCATTGCAGCACTGTTTACAATAGCAAAGACCTGGAATCAACCAAAATGCCCATTGATAATAGACTGGATTGGAAAAATGTGGCACATATACACCATGGAATATTATGCAGCAATCAGAAATGATGAGTTTGTGTCGTTTGTAGGGACATGGATGAATCTGGAGAACGTCATCCTCAGCAAACTGACACAAGAACAGAAAATGAAACACTGCATATTCTCACTCATAGGCGGGTGATGAAAAATGAGAACACATGGACACAGAAAGGGGAGTACTAAACACTGGGGTCTATTGGGGGGAAAAGGGGAGGGCCAGTGGGAGGGGGAGGTGGGGAGGGATAGCCTGGGGAGAAATGCCAAATGTGGGTGAAGGGGAGAAGGAAAGAAAAGCACACTGCCATGTGTGTTCCTATGCAACTGTCTTGCATGCTCTGCTCATGTACCCCAAAACCTAAAATCCAATAAAAAATTTTTAAAAAATTATATTTTTGATACTTACTTCTCTTTCTGCTTTCTCTTTTTCATATTGATATATACATTCTTTTAAACGTTTGCAGTTATTAACTATCTCCTCATTTTTCTCTCTTAGGAGATGATGTTCCTTTTTCCTCTCAAGAAACCTAATATTAATTGTTATCTTGCTTTTGTTATTAGCTTTCTTAAGTGCATGAACTAATTGCTGTCGAAGCCATATATTTTTGCTTTCTAGTTGAAGTAATCTCTGCTCCAGAGACTCCTGCTGTTCAGTGTGTGGGTGCACATTATCTTCTTCATTTTTATACATGTATTCGACTTTCTTTAATTGGCACTGTATTTCACTTAGGTCTCTTTGTGCATGTTCTAAAACCAATGTATTTTCTCTTACAGCATCTCCTGCATAATTAGTCATTTTTAGGCTTTTGGATTTACTTTGAACTTCAGAAAGTGGTTGATGAGGCATCTCATTGTTATATATTACATTATTCACATCAACATTCATTTTTCCTTGCAAATGAGCATCTCCTGAAGCATGGAAAGCAAGTTCTTGTTTTTTGCTTGAAGCTACATTTTGATCATGGTCTTGTATAGCAGAAGCCAGTCTAGGATGATATGATTCAATTTCTGTCTTCAGTATTTCTTTGTCTTGCTTTTCCTTCAGTTTAGAAGTGAGCATTGTGTTCTCCGCTGTCAGAACTTTAAGTTGCTCACTATATTCAGGTGCCCTTTTTGTTAATGTTTTCTTTTTCTGTTTTAAGGTAATCTGAAGTTCAGCATTCTTTTCTTTTAAAATCTTCATGTCCTCAAAGTATTTATTTTCCTTCTCCTGGTTCAGATGTCTTAGTGTGTCTCTTTCCAGTTTTAGCATGGCAATTTCCTTTTCCAACACGCAATCTTCATGTAAGAGATCATTTTCATTTTCACGAGTGTGAGAAACCTAAATAAAACAAAATAAACTTTTAGCTAGCACCCCCCAAAAGGGCATATCTGAAATTAGAGAATAACTTGTACATTTATGCAATGAAAGGGTTTCCATAAATAGCTATTATTTGAAGAACCATTGAATCAAAACTTTGCACACTATAGAGCACACATTCCCCAAAGTTCAAACATTTATTTGAAGACAATGAGTTCATGAATGTAAAACAGAAATGATAAGATAATTCTTAAGAGCCTCAGAATTGAAAGAAAAACTTCCCCTGAATTACAACAAACTCAAAAGCATAAAATAAAAAAGATTAAATCAATGTTACTACTAAGAAAATTGGGTCTACACTCTGATGTCTAACCTGTATAAAACCCCATACTAAGAGCATTAGTGCTGCATATATTTAGACAGAAAAAAATTCTTGAAGCTCTTTCAGTTCCTTTTTCCTGAGAATGTTCTATAGATTTTCTATTAAAAAAACTATAGTTAATTTTAAGAATTATATTTGTGAATGTTTGATAACTTCAGATGTTGTAGGTACCAAGCACTTTTACATACATACATCAATGAACCCATTTAGTTATCACAATTCTGAAATAAAAAGATTAAAATATAAACAAGTTGTAGGATTTTCTCCAGGTCTTCTGAATCTACATCCAATACTTCTTCACCAAATCACACTTAATTCTATTGGATAAAGATATAAATATAAAAGAAGTCTTCTATTTCAAAACAGAAGTGGTAAAGAAGATAAAGTTTAGAGAGCTCTACTTAGAAAACCATGAGCTTATTTACTATAGCAATAACTTCTGTTTCCTCTTGATAATGTTTGAGTCAGTATTAAATGTTAACTAGGAAAACTACACTAAACTATGTCGCTTGGAACAAAATACTTACCAATAAATTATCACTAAGTATATGGTATGGGTTATCATTGTTTTCAAAAGTTCTTTGTCTGAAATAAGATACCACTTGGATGACATAATTTATAATAAATAACTGTAGCTATAAATGTCATAGTTAATTTTAAGATAAGTTTTTTGTTAGATTTAGACTTAAATAATACATACTAAATCAGAGGGATATTAAAAGTAATATGGATGAAATAAAGTTAGAAATAAAAATTTTTTGCCAGGGATTGATATACCTGATTGAAATTACTTCTTAGAGACTTCAATTCCATGTCTTGCATTCTGTGAGCCATTTCAATTTGTTGTCTCACTTCTAATTCTTTTCTATGTTGCTCTTTGATTCTTCCTAATTCTTCCCTAATGTTTTCATTTAACATATCGATATTTCTTCTCTTCTCTTCTTCTTGGTTTAAAGTAAACCTGCCATTAAATACACTTATCTTAAAATTCATTTTGTTAGAAAATAGAATTCACTTTAACATCTACCTGTTCCTATATTAGTTTATTATTCCAATAAAATTCCTATATTCTTGAATATTTTTTTCCTTTCTATTTCTCAGGTATTTAATTTATTACTCTCTTCCAAATGACATATATACTTGAAAAATAGTGAGAAAAGAACATTTTCTAGTCAAAAAGGTTCTGCTACTGGTAACTTCAACAACTGTTATGGAAAAGAATATTATAAGCTATCCAGTAAATTTATAAGTTGAAAATTACTATTTAAATGTATCCCACAGTCAAAATTAGTCCTCAATGAGGACAGGTCATTTAGAGTTAACTGATTAAAATCACATTATTTTTTATAAGCATGTTTACAGATTCATTAGACATTAATATTCTTCTTTATAAAATATGGCAAGAATCCCTAAAAATAATTTCAATATAAAATCTGAGACAAGGCTAAAGAGTCTAATATGTGTTATTCCATATACCTTTTGCTTCTTTTATGAGTAATACTTTAAATGTATCTTGTTATTATATATTTTATCAACAAATTTTAAATCTTTTAGAATAAGACAAAAAATATTTAATTAAACAATATGTATTTTTAACATAGAACTCTGAATTAATTTTATTTATGTAGGCAATAAAGAGTTGTTGAACAAACTAATCAGAAATTTACCCTATATTTTTCTTTATACTCCATGCACATTAAGGTTAAAAGTGTATAACTAAAGGAAAATTATTTTGGGGGGGCAAAGAATGGCTGTTTCATACTCTCTTTTTTGTAAATGAATATAAATTTTCTTGAGAACATTTAGAAGTAATGAACAAAGAACTTCTTAAAAACCTATCATTTAACCAAATATTTTTATATTGAAGAATTTATTCCAAGTCAATAATTAAAAATTTAGAAAAATATTTACATGCAGTTATGCTTTGCAGCACTTATTATAATACAACAAATTAAAAATCAAAAAAAATTAATCGTTGAAGTAAATAATGAAAATGGCCTTCTATATAGCTATTAAAATTCTGATTTAAATACATATGCATTTAATTATTGTGAATATGTAGAAGTATTCACAGTGAAGAATTTTATTTGACACTATATTTTTCCCAGTTAAACCTCAGTCAGCTAGTACAGAAGGTATCCTATGTACTTTTAGTATAAAAAGTGGAAATATTTATTTAAAAGTAGGATGTCATACCTCACACTGCAGAGCTCTTGCTGCCATTTAACTTTTTCATTCTCTAACTGAAATTTTATTTTTGCTTCTGATAGTTCCTTTTGTAGTTCACAAACCTTCTTTTTCATTTGTTTCATTTTTTCTGTAAGTTGTTTACAATGATATATTTTAAGTTCCCTTGCTCTTTTACAAGAAGGTTCCACATCCAAGATTTTTGAAAGGATGGGTGAATCTGTCTCAAGGAGGAGACAGAAATAAAATATATTAGTACTTTTGGGATATAAAGATCTGCAAATTTTAACATTCACTAATTCATACACTGAAAAATATATATTGATTGCCTATGATGTGGAAGGCATTATACTCAGATCTGCAGATTAAACAGAAAACAAAAAAAAAAACCTTTGCTCTTGTTTAGCTTAAAATGTACTGAAAAACAAAGCCCCAGAAAAGTGAAAATTGTAAATTCAGATAGATACGGTAAGAAAACAGATTGCTAAGAATTAAATTTATACTAGGCCCATGGAAAATTCCCCCAAGGAATGTATAGCTACACTGAAGAATGAAGATTGAAAGGGAAGCAGTTGTGCAAAGAGGGAAAGAAAGCATTTTAGCCAGCCTGTGGCATGTGCATTTTGTCTCTGACAAAATGTGCTGTAACACCACCACAGCTCTAATAATCTGTAAGTCATAGTTCTAATTGCCCTCAGAATGTATGATTGTGCATGCTTGGAATTTTTAAGACATACAGAAATTCCCAACACAAACCACTATAGTATCAAGACATAAAAGTAGAAACACTTGAAATTAAAGGTATGTTTTTAAAGAACTAATTAAAATTCATGTTCCTATAAATACCAGTTTTCCCAATGTAGATACCACTATTAACATTATTTAGCTCAAATATTTTCATCAAATTTGAAAAATAAACACTGGGAGATGAGACTATTAACAGATCAAATATTGAAATATTCATTTTAATATTACTGAACTGTAAAATTTACCTGCTCCCAATGTTTGTTCATTCTTCCATTCTAAGGCTATATTTGAAACAGAGTTTTGCATTTCAATGGCAGGCTAAATGGGTTTGGAAGAAAAATGATTAATAATGAATGTATACTTCACAAAATACATCATTAAAAATAATATATATTTAATTATATATATATATTAATTATAAAACTCAATACCTCAAAATCAGAAGGCTTCTTAGGAGGCTCTATAAAGCAAAAGAGATTTATCATCAATCATAGGTAAATATGACAAAACCAACCACAAATGAATGTAGTGCTAGTAACTTGAGTCTTCTTGCTAACTTTGAGAGTTGGGGGTTTTCTTTTGGTTTGTTTCTTTAGGACACTCACATGACAGAAATACACTGAAGAAGCTAAGAATCTAGGCTTCCTAAGACATGCACTTAAGATTTCAAAAGGGAGAATGTGTTGTGCATGCAAAATGTGTTGATATTAATATGTACAAGCTGGGTGATGAAAGGAGAAATGCTCTTTGATCAGGGGAGCAAATCATGATCTGAAAAACAAATGTCAAAGCTGAATATAGAATCCTACATCATATATTTAATGAAATACATTAGAATAATTTATATCATTACATTCATCATGCTCTTTAATTTGTTCTACAAATGAGACTGTATAACATTATGATGAGAGTTCAGCTGAATGCAGAATTGACATCTCATTACTGAAAGTGTTATAAATTGATCAACTTGAATATATACTTAGGGAATAATACTAAATATAAATATTTATTGTTTTCCATATCCATGTGGTGTAACCATATGCCTACATTTCTGAAACTTCTAGTCTATCCTCAGAAATTTTCTTGATTAGCTCATGCAAAAATGTATACAAAACTCACAGAAAATAATGTATAATGAGCTTTCAATATTGACATGTTTATTTGAAAATGTATGGCAACAGGCTTATTGCATATAAGTAACATTTTATATTTCAAAATCAAGACTATTCATTTTAAAAAACAATTTTAGAATTTAAGTAATAAATTCAGTAATATTTTAGTTTCTAAAAGTTAGTCTGGCTTATTTGTCATGGTAAGTGTCTAATGGATTTTTATAGAACAAAAATTTTATCAAAACACTTTGCTTCATTAAAAATAAAGCCAATGCTCTTACTTTCAAATACCTCTCATTTGAATAGCTAATATCAACAAAATACATATCTTTTATGCCTCATAGTAATAGAGGAAAATATTGAGTCATGGTTGTTTACTCCAATTCGAGTAATGCTTCCGCTTCTGGTAATCCTGGAATACTCACAATATAAGCTTCTGGAGTACAAATATCCTAAATGATCTGAGGTGAATTCACTCAAGTTTTCTTTTCAGAAACCCCAAAGTTGCCTAGTATCTTCTTTCTTGCCCCATTTCCTGCCTCACAATCTCTCTTCCTTAGCCAAAATAATGTCTAAATCTGTGGTCTTGATTCCTCCCATTCAACATCTTATAAAATTAATTTTCCCAGCACTTTCTTTCCCTCTGATTAGGGGTAGTATCTGACATCTTTAATTACTATTTCTTTACCTCTTTTTTTACCCCTCTGGACAGAAACATACTCAGAAATAAAAGCAATATAGTGCTTTCCCTTAACCCTGTTATGTGTTGACCTTCTATCCAACTGCCCTTCTTCAAGATTTTTTCCAAAGGAAAGGCTATTTCCTTGTTACTTAAGAGTGAGGTCCAAGAACCACCAGCTTCATTATCACTTGAGAACTTATTAAAAATGCCAGAAACCCAAGTCTGTTGAATCACAGCATGCATTGTTAACAAGGTCTTCAGCTGATTTTCTAAAGTTTGAACTCTTCTTGTCTATACTGAGTATGCATGACAAATTATACACACACATGGCTGTGCAAATATGCTCATATTCACCTATGGCAGATGAATCAACTCTCCATGGTTAGATGCTTCCATCTCTAATGCTTTCTCACCAGTGAGAAAAAAAAGGAGTGACATGTTTGCTGTGTAGTTCTCTAAGAAATTTTGGTATGGAAGGTTGCCATATTTTCCCCAACTTTCTAACCATGTTCTATCTTTTTCCAAAGAATTATTTTATTTTAACATCTTCCAATATATAAAGCTGCTTCTTTTCCCTCATGTACTCCCTGTACTCTCTGTCTTCCTCCGTCTTCATTTCATCTTTTACTCCTTTCCTCAGGTCTTTGAGTATGTTGAATTTAAACTAATAATTCAGCTCTCTTTCTTTGGCACTCTGAATATAATCTGATAAGACATATAACTTTCACTCTTTTTGTTCTTCCAGACTATGCCATAGAAAATAATTTTCTTTGGCTATCAGAGTTTGTGAGTCCTCATGCATTTAGACAAACATTTGGTCAAATTATATTTTAAATAAAAAATGTCCTGGATTTCCTTGTTAATTTTCTGTCTCATAGATCTGTCGAATATTGACTGTGAAGTACTAAAGTCTCCCACTATTATTGTGTGGGAGTCTAAGTCTCTTTGTAGGTCATGAAGGACTTGCTTTATATATCTGGGTGCTCCTGTATTGGGTGCATATATATTCAGGATAGTTAGCTCTTTTGTTGCATTGATTCCTTTACCATTATGTAATGCTCTTCTTTGTCTCTTGATTTTGTCAGTTTAAAGTCTGTTTTATCAGAGACTACAATTACAACCTCTGCTTTCTTTTGCTCTCCATTTGCTTAGTAAATCTTCCTCCTTTTCTTTATTTTGAGCATATGTGTGTCTTTGCACATGAGAGTGGTCTCCTGAATACAGCACACCAATGGTTCTTGACTCTATCCAATTTGCCAGTCTGTGTCTTTTAACTGGGGCATTTAGCTCACTTACATTTAAGGTTAATATTGTTATGTGTGAATTTGATCTGCCATTTTCATGCTAGCTAGTTGTTTTGCCCATTAGTCCACACAGATTCTTCATAGTGTTAATGGTTTGTACAATTTGGTATGCTTTTGGAGTGGCTGGTACTGGTCTTCCCTTTCCAAGTTTAGTGATTCCTTCAGGAGCTCTTGTAAGATTGGCCTGGTGGTGACTAAATCTCTCAACAGTTGCTTGTGTGTAAAGGAATTTATTTCTCTTTCACTTATGAAGCTTAGTTTGGCTGGATATGAAATTCTGGATTGAAAATTATTTTCTTTGAGGATGTTGAATATTGGCCTCCACTCTATTCTGACTTGTAGGGTTTCTACCAAGAGATCTGCTGTGAGTCTGATGGGCTTATATTTATGGGTAACCTGACCTTTCTCTCCAGCTGCCTTTAGTATTTTTTCCTTCATTTCAACCCTGGTGAATCTGACAATTATGTTCCTTGGGGTTGCTCTTCTTGAGGAATATCTTTGTGTTCTCTATACTTCCTGAATTTGAATGTTAGCCTGCCTTGCTAGGTTAGGGATGTTCTGGATATTATCCTAAAGAGTGTTTTTCAACTTAGTTTCACTCTCCCCATCACATTCAGGTACACCAAAATAAGGTAGATTTGGTCATTTCACATAACCCCATATTTCTTTCTTTTGCTTTTTTTTTTTTTGAGTCGGAGTTTTGCTCTTGTTACCCAGGCTGGAGTGCAATGGCACGATCTCAGCTCACCACAACCTCTGCCTCCTGGGTTCAAGCAATTCTCCTGCCTCAGCCTCCCAAGTAGCTGGGACTACAGGTGCATGCCACCATACTTAGCTAATGTTTGTATTTTTAGTAGAGATGGGGTTTCACCATGTTGACCAGGATGGTCTCGATGTCTTTACCTCGTGGTCTGCCCAACTCGGCCTCCCAAAGTGCTGGGATTAGAGGCATGAGCCACTGGGCCTTGCCATAACCCCATATTTCTTGGATAATTTGTTCATTTCTTTTCACTCTTATTTCTCCAATCTTGCCTTCTCACTCTATTTCATTGAGTTGATCTTCAATCTCAGTTATCCTTTCTTCTGCTTGATCTCAGATCTGTACCAAGCAGACCTAATAACCATCCACAGACCTCTCCACCCCAAATCCATGGAATATACATTCTTCTCAGCACCACATTGCACTTACTCTAAAATTGACCACATAATTGGAAGTGAATCACTTCTTAGGAAATGCAAAAGAATGTAAATCATAACAAACAGTCTCTCAGACCATACTGCAATGAAATCAGAACTCAAGATTTTAAAAAAATGACTCAAAACTGCATAACTACATGGAAACTGTACAACCTGATCCTAAATGACTACTGGATAAATATTAAAATGAAGGCAGAAATAAAGATGTTCTTCGAAACCAATGAGAACAAAAACACAACATACCAGCAGATTTAAAGCAGTGTAAAGGGAAATTTACAGCACTAAATGCCCACATGAGAAGCAAGGAAAGATCTAAAATCAACACCTTAACATCACAATTAAAAGAACTAGAGAAACAAGATCAAACAAACTCAAAAGTTAGCAGAAGACAGGAAATAACTAAGATCAGAGCAGAACTGAAGGAGACAGAGACACAAAAACACTTCAAAAAATCAATAAATCCAGGAGGTGGATTTATGAAAATATCAACAAAATAGATTCACCACTAGCCAGACTATTAAAAAAGAAGAGAGAGAAGGATCAAATAGATACAATAAAAAATGATAAAGGGGATATCATTGCTGATTCCACAGAAATGTGAACTACCATCAGAGGTTATTACAGACAACTCTATGCATATAAACCAGTAAATCAAGAAGAAATGGATAAATTCCTGGACACTTACATCCTCTGAAGGCTAAACCAGGAAGAAGTTGAATCCTTGAATAGATTAATAACAAGGTGTGAAATTGAGGACACAATTAATAGATTACCAAATAAAAAAAGTCCAGGACCAGATGGGTTCACAGCCGAATTCTACCAGATGTACAAACAGGAGCTGCTACCATTCCTCCTGAAACTATTCCAAATAATACAAAAAGATGGAATCCTCCCTGACTCATTTTATGAGACCAATATCATCCTGATTCCAAAACTTGGCAGAGACACAACTAAAAAAGAAAAACTCAGGCCAATATCCATGATGAACATTGATGCAAAAATCATCAATGAAATACTGGCAAACCAAATCCAACAGCACATCAAAAAGCTTATCCAACACAATCAAGTCAGCTTCATCCCTGGGATGCAAGGTTGGTTCACCATATGCAAATCTATAAATGTAAGCCACACATAAACAGAACCAAAGACAAAACCACACAATAATCTCAATGGGTGTAGGAAAGACCTTTAACAAAATTCAACAGCCTTTATGCTAAAAACTCTTAACAAACTAGGTATCCATGAAACATATGTCAAAAAAATAAGCTATTTACGACAAACCCACAGCCAATATCATACTGAATGGGCAAAAACTGGAAGCTTTCCCTTTGAAAACTGGTACAACAAAAGGATGTCCTCTCTCACCACTTCCATTCAACACGGTAATGGATGTTCTGGCCAGGGGAATCAGGCAAGAAAAAGAAATAAAGGATATTCAATTAGAAAAAGAGGAAGTAAAATGTCTATTTGCAGATGACATGATTGTATATATAGAAGACCCCATCGTCTCAGCCCCAAATCTCCTCAAGCTGATAAGCAACTTTAGCAAAGTCTCTGGATACAAAATCAATGTGCAGAATCAGAAGCATTCCTATACACCAATAACACAAGGAGAGCCAAATCATGAGTGAATTTGCATTCACAATTGCTACAAAAACAATAAAATGCCTAGGAATACAACTAACAAGGGATGAAGAGGACCTGTTCAAGGAGAACTACAAACCACTGCTCAAGAAAATAAGAGAGGACACAAACAGATGAAAAAATATTCCATTCTCATGGTTAAGAAGACTCAATATCATGAAAATGGTTGTACTTCCTAAAGTAATCTATAGATTCAATGCTATCACCATCAAGCTCCCTTTCTTCACAGAATTGGAAAAAGCCACCATAAACTTCATATGGACCCAAAAGAGAGCCGACATAGCGAAGCCAATTCTCAGCAAAAAAGACAAAAACAATAACAAAAAACAAAGCTGGAGGCATCACACTTCCTGACTTCAAACTAGAGACATCACGCTACCTGACTTGAAGCTACACTACAAACTGCAGTAACCAAAACAGCATGGTACTGGTACCAAAACAGAGAGACAGACCAATGGAACAGAACAGAGGCCTCAGAAGTAACATGACACATCAACAACCATCTGATCTTTGACAAATCTGACCAAAACAAGCAATGGGGAAAGAATTCCCTATTTAATAAATGGTTTTGGGAAAACTGGCTTGCCATATGCAGAAAGGGGAAACTGGACCCTTTCCTTATATCTTATTCAGAAATTAACTCCAGATGGATTAAAAATTTAAACAGAAGACCTAACACTGTAAAAACCCTAGAAGAAAACCTAGGTAATACCATTTAGGGTATAGGCATAGGCAAAAACTTCATGACTAAAACACCAAAAGCAATGGCAACAAAAGCCAAAATAGACAAGTGGGATCTAATTAAACTTAAGAGCTTATGCGCAGCAAAAGAAGCTATCATTAGAGTGAACTGGCAACCAACAGAATGGGAAAAATTTTTTTGTGAGCTACTCATTTGGCAAAGGGCTAAAAACAAAAATCTACAAAGAATTTAAACAAATTTATAAGAGAAAACAACCCCATTAAATAGTTGGCAAAAGAGATGAACAGACACCTTTCAAAAGAAGACATGTATGCAGCCAACAAACATAAGAAAAAAAGCACATCATTGTGGTCATTAGAGAAATTCAAATCAAAACTACATTGAGATACCATATCATGCCAGTTAGAATGGTGATCATTAAAAAATCAGGAGACAACAGATGTGGAGGGGATGTGGAGAAATAGGGACTCTTTAACACTGTTGGTGGGAGTGTAAATTAGTTCCACCATTGTGGCAGACAATATGGCAATTCTTCAAGGATCTGGAACTAGAAATGCCATTTGACCCAGCAATCCCATTACGGGGTATATACCCAAAGGACTATGCAGTCATAAAAAAAAGGATGAGTTCATGTCCTTTGCAGGGACACGGATGAAGCTAGAAACCATCATTCTCAGCAAAGTGACACAAGAACAGAAAACCAAACAGCACATGTTCTAACTCATAAGTGAGTGTTGAACAATGAGAACACATGGACACAGGGAAGGGAACATCACACACTGGGGCCTGTCAGGGGTTGGGGGGGGTCAAGGGAGGGATAGTGGTGGGGGGGATTGGGGAGGGCTAATATTAGGAGAAATACCTGATGTAGATGACAGGGGAATGGATGCAGCCAACCACCATGGCATGTGTATACGTATGTAACAACCCCGCATGTTCTGCACATGTACCCCAGAACTTAAAGTATAATAAAAAAAATGGTTCTTACCTTCTATTTTCCCATTTATTGTCTTGATCTCTTTTTGATATGAAGTCTGAGGTAAACACATATAATTCTGTGCAGCATGCTCAGAGTTAACCTATTAAATGCAATATCAATAATAATCTATTTAAAAACTTTTTTTCTATAACAAAATTTCCCAAGGTTAACCAGTAGCATGATCTTGGCCTACTGCAACCTCCCTCCCCCAGGTTCCAGAAATTCTCCTGCCTCAGCCTTCTGAGTAGCTGGGACTACAGGCAAGAGCCACCATGCTGGGCTAACTTTTGTATTTTGTGTAGAGACAAGCCAGGCTGGTCTCAAACTCCTGACCTCAAGTGATCCGGCTGCCTTGGCCTCCCAAAGCACAGGGATTACAGGCATGAGCCACTATGGCCTGCCTCAATAAATAACTTCAATTTCAAAATAATAATAATGACAATAATAATTTGTTTTTATTTAAAATCTTTTTTAAAACACTACTTTAATTTTTTACTTCAGAGGCAATTCGATTTAAGGCTGTTCACATATTGAAAACCAAAACATTTCAAGAGAAAACCTTACATACGCTCTGTAGATCATGCTTATCTTTTATCTTCATGAGGCTATTGACTAGGTTACTGTGCATTAAAAAAATCATATTTACAGAAAATTAACCCGTGGGCATATTTCAAAAAGGAATTAACTTCAAAGCATCTCCCTTACTCTGTTGTTATCACTAAATATAATGAGGCATTTCGAACAAAATATAATATGATTAAACATTTGATATATGCATAATTATAGAATTTGTGTTAAAAACTATGCATGGCATGGAGAATTCTCAGAGTATGTCATGCAGAGTAAAAACAGAACTCTGTAGAAGCTGTTTAAAGGAAATAAACAGAAGCAATTTTTAAATGAAGGCAAACAATTATTAGATAAAGTATGTAATTAATTCTTAAGACATTACTTCAGAAAAGTAGAGCAAGCCTTCACAAGAAGAGAAAATAAAAACATGTATTCAGCTGGGTGAAGTGGCTCACACCTTTAATCACAGGACTTTGGGAGGCAGAGGTGGGCAGA
Source organism: Callithrix jacchus (assembly GCF_049354715.1). Taxonomy (NCBI): domain Eukaryota; kingdom Metazoa; phylum Chordata; class Mammalia; order Primates; family Cebidae; genus Callithrix; species Callithrix jacchus. The sequence continues at coordinate 36,659,233 of NC_133508.1, read as the reverse complement.
TCATGAGGTAAAGAGATCAACACCATTTTGGCCAGCATGGTGAAACCCTGTCTCTACTAAGCAAACAAAATTAGCTGGGCATGGTGCCACGTGCCTGTAGTCCTAGCTACTTGGGAGGTTGAGGCAGGAGAATGGCTTGGAGCCAGGAGGCAGAGGTTGTAATGAGCAGAGATCGTGCCACTGCACTCCAGCTTGGTGACAGAGTGAGACACTGTCTCAAAAAACAAACAGACAAACAAAAAACACTATTATTCATGAAACATCTAATATGTTCCAGACACATATTTGTAGACTTTTCTTCACCTTAGAATAATGAGGATGATGATGGAAATGATGGTCACCCCACTTTCTGCTTCCTAGTCATTCCAGGTTGTTAAGAACAAAATAATGAACAAATATAAAATGTCTTTCTCTTAGACTTTCGCATGGCAGACTCCACATCTTTGAGATGGGACATTAAATGGTAGTCTCAGAAAGATCTGCTCTGACCATAGAATTCCCTTGCCACTCCCATATTCATGCTAAATAGAAAGTTCTTCAATTTTCTCTATCCTAACATTCTCTGTTTTGATTTTAAGAAAAAGTTACAGTGACATATAAGTGTTTTGTATTTGTTACTCTCTTCCTACTACCATAGCATAATCCCTCATCTTGGATATTAAGAGACTCACTGCCTAGCCCACAGTTGGTACTCAGAAAGAAATTACTCCAGACCAAAACAAAATCACCTCAGAAAAGTCTAACTTTCAAAACTGCTGTATTTTTATGGAAAATCTGCAGTAATGGCCTGCTGCAAGTTACCATCCCTTTACCGTGAATTAGAAATCCACATGCCTGTTCTTATTCCACATTCTTGTCCTAACAATACTGCTTTCATTTAAATGCCACTTTGATCATTTTGTCTTATACTGTACACAGACTTTCCAGTTTACAAGATGTTTTCACATTTGTTACTACATTATTCCATTGCACATACCGAAGAGGTAAATATGAGCACTATTTTCATAAACAAGGTTACTGGCATTTGATCAGGTTAAATAATTTTTTTCCCAGTTCCCATAGCTAGAAAGTTACAGAACCAAAATACAGACTCATCTTTTTACATCCACTCATTGCTGTTACCACTGCACTACTGATGCTTATATCTAAGTGGTGAGGTCTTTCCTATCTCTTCCACCTCTACAGTTGTGACCTTGGACTGCATCATAATTATTTGATACATATGTTGCTGCAAATGTGGCTGCCACAGAGGAACTCAAAAAGTACTACTTGTGAAAAGAATGTCTACCTATTAAAATACTACTCAACCAAATTGGTGTTATATATAGTTTTACAGGAGTTCTATTTCTCATTTTTATCCAACTCCTGAAATGTTCCTTCAGATCTATACTAGAAAATGAAAATATACCAATGCATTTGAGTCCCAGGCATGATCTTTTCATGTTCCAAGTTGTACAAGACTAAGACTACAGTTTAACTATTTCTCTCTGAATCCATTTAGAGCTTTCTTACATCTAGATACACACAGAATAATTTATTTGCCCATAGGTTAACACAGATAAATTATTTAGATTTTAGACAAACTTAACTTCAGAACTCAAACAGATTCCTAGTGACATCTAAGCCATATTTTCTTTTGCATTATTCCACATTGGCTTCTTATATTAATCATGAAAAGTAGCAGAATTGCACTATACAGCAGTTATCTACTTCACACATGACTGTAAAGCATGTTCTGATAAATGTCCGAAAATTATTTCTATGAACACATGCAGATGTAAGAGAATAATGTCAAATCATCTTTTTATTTCCTAACATTACCCAATACTTACATTTTAAAATAACAAAAAGTACAGCCAATATCATACTGCATAGGCAAAAACTGGAAGCATTCCCTTTGAAATCTGGCACTAGACAAGGATGCCCTCTCTCACCACTCCTATTCAATACAGTATTGGAAGTTCTAGCCAGAGCAATTAGGCAAGAAAAAAAATAAAGAGTATTTAATTAGGAAAAGAGGAAGTCAAATTGTCTCTATTTGCAGATGACATGATTGTATCTTTAGAAGACCCTATCATCTCAGCACAAATCTCTTTAAACAGATAAACAACTTCAGCAAAGTCTCAAGAAACAAAATCAATGTGCAAAAATCACAAGCATTTCTCTACACTAATAACAGACTAACAGACAGCCAAATTATGAGCAAACTCTGATTAACAATTGCTACAAAGAGAACAAAATACATAGGAATACAATTAACAAAGGATGTAAAGGACCTCTTCAAAAAGAACTACAAACCACTGCTCAAGGAAATAAGAGAGGACACAAAGAGATGGAGAAACATTCCATGTTCGTGATTAGGAAGAATCAACATCATGAAAATGGCCATACTGCTCAAAGTAATTTATAGATTCCATGCTATCCCCATCAAGCTACCAATGACCTTCTTCACAGAACTGGAAAAAACCCACCTTAAACTTCATATGGAACCAAAAGACAGCCTGCACAGCCAAGACAATCCTAAGCAAAAATAACAAAGCTGAGGGCATCAGGCTACCTGATTTCAAACTATACTATAAGGCTACAGTAATAAAAACAGCATGGGACTGGTACCAAAACAGAGATATTGACCAATGGAACGAAACAGAGGCCTTGGGGGCAACACCACATATCTACAACCATCTGATCTTTGACAAACCTGATGAAAACAAGCAACGGGGAAAGGATTCCCTGTTTAATAAGTGGTGTTGGGAAAACTGGCTGGCAGTGTGCAGAAAGCAGAAACTGGGCCCCTTCCTGACACCTTACACTAAAATTAACTCCAGATGGATTAAAGACTTAAGCATAAGACCTTACACCATAAAAACTGTAGAAGAAAATCTAGGCAAAACCATTTAGGACACAGGCATAGGCAAGGACTTCATGACTAAAACACCAAAAGCGTTGGCAACAAAAGCCAAAATAGACAAACAGGACCTAATTAAACTCCAGAGCTTCTGTATATCAAAAGAAACAATCATTAGAGTAAACCAGCAACCAACAGAATGGGAAAAAATTTTGCAATCTACCCATCTGACAAAGGGCTGATATCCAGAATTTACAAAGACCTAGAACAGATTTACAAGAAAAAAACAAACAAACCCATCCAAAAGTGGACAAAGGATATGAACAGACACTTTTCAATCGAAGACATAAATGAGGCCAACAAATATATGAAAAAATGCTCATCATCACTGGTTATTAGAGAAATGCAAATCAAAATCACATTGAGATACCACCTCATGCCAGTTATAATAGTGATCATTAAAAAATCCAGAGACAACAGATGCTGGAGAGGATGTGGAGAAATAGGAACACTTGTACACTGTTGGTGGGAGTGTAAACTATTTCAACCATTGTGGAAGACAGTGTGGTGATTCCTCAAGGACCTAGAAATAGAAATTCCACTTGGCCCAGCAATCCCATTACTGAGTATATACCCAAAGGATTATAAATCATTCTATTATAAAGACACATGCACACGTATGTTCATAGTGGTACTGCTTACAATAACAAAGACCTGGAACCAACCCAAATGCTCATCGATGATAGACTGGACAAGGAAAATGTGGCATATATACCCCATGGAATACTATTCAGCCATATAAAACGATGATTTTGTGTCCTTTGTAGGGACATGGATGAATCTGGATCATTCTCAGCAAACTTACATAAGAACAGAAAATCAAATACCACACGTTCTCACTCTTAGGCGGGTATTGAACAATGAGAACACATGGACACGGTGGGGGGAGCATCACACACTGCGGTCTGTTTGGAGCTGCCAAGAGAGGGACAGCAGGTGGGTGGGGAGGTCAGAGAGGGTAACACGGGGAGAAATGCCAGATGTAGGTGACCGGGGGTTGGAGGCAGCAGACCACATTGTCATGTGTGTACCAATGCAACAGTCCTGCATGATCTGCACATGTACCCCAGAACCTAAAGTATAATTAAAAAACAAAAACAAAAATAAATAAAATTTGACCTTGAAACTTTTAATTGTACAAGAGAAATGCTTACCTAATAATAGAATTATGAAGCATTTTTAAGTACTACTATAATGTCAGATGGAAATGTGAAATGCTTTTATAAAATTCACATGCTTTTCTTATTTTCATGTAAACAGTATAGCACTAGCTGAAAATCCTTATTTACAGCATATAGGATGGTAGTTTAAAATTGGAGAAATATATCTCACATAAATCAAATTAAGATATAATTATTCAAGTTGAAGATTTAATGGTTTTTACCTATTATCTATGATTGTAAAGCATTCTCCAGTATTCACAGAAATGAAGAAAGAAACTAAAAAATTCAAGTCACAATGTGCCCACTGCAAGAGATACTTTTAAGAGCAAAAAAAAATCTTCCAGTGATAATTTTATATACTCTGTTAACAATCTTCCAAACATATAATTCTATGATAACAGGTACTTTATTTTTTAAAAATTCATGAATATCGATTACATTTATTTGATGTGTGCATATAATACCACTACTTACAGATATTATGAGCAAAAGATGTCAGAATATACCTAGAGATGAATAATTTCTACAATTATTTCCCTGAGAGTGTTGTAGCTTAAAAGTGATTTTTCTTTTTTAAGAGATCCAGTTAAAAACCTTGTTCATATAAGCAGAATATGTAATTTTAATAATTTGATTAAATAAACTGCTTGCTTGTTTATTTATACTCTCTCTATTAACAAAAATACTCAAAACAGCTACCAAGGTTATATCAAAGAGTAAGATTAATGAGGTAATTAACCCAAGAATAAGTCAAACATTGAGTTAGAAATCTTAAACAAGAAACCAAAGAGTCAAAAATTAATAATTCACAATAAAGCTGACAGGGCCCAAAACGGATCTCACTTTGCATTCTCCATTAATTATAAGTATGACTAGATTAAATGTAAAACACAAATTTACTAAAAGAAGTGAGAATTAAATTTTCTTTCCTTTTTTATAATTTTTTAGTTGACAAAATATAAAGGTACATGTTTGGGAGTTATACATTATAACTTAATGCATTTACATAATCAACCAGAATAATTGAGATACTAAATACTAATTTGTCCTTTATGCTAGAAACATTCAAATTATTCTCTACTAGCTATTTTAAAGAGTACAAAAAATTACTTTTACCTGTAGTTGTCTTTATATTTTCTTTCAGCTTTTTATTAAAATCAGCTATAAGTCACTCAAAAACATCTGAGCAGTGTTTTATTACCTGGCTATCATTTCTTAATTTTTATTTTAATTAAGTTATATCATATCTTTCATTCTAGAGAGTTCCTGCACTCATTTAAACCACTCCTTTCACTGTGTCTTATAATAATCTTTCTCACCTTGACTTTCTAATGTAGTCTCTATGTTTATCTTACCCTTCTTCATTGAGTGATCCTTTTATCCCATAGATCTAATTGATTATTACACAAAACTAGTGGTATTCATTAGATTTTTTTTTAACCAAAATAACCTGGGACAAAAATTTGCCCTTACATTGTTTATAGTATTGTAGAAATAATTAACTTAAAAATTTAAATAATATGTTATATGTTAAAATATAACTTCATGATTCAAAGTTGCATTAATTACCTCTTGTGTTGAAAAATGTCAGAGTTTAGTTTTTATAGTATCTTAATTAAATGGGTTTGCATTCAAATAGTATAGGTTGTTTCAATTCTGTGTGTCCAAAATCTAAATACGATAATTGTATAAAACCAGGTTCCTCCGTGAAACAGAAAGAAAAAGAATAAATCATGTGGGGGAGGGCAATGATTGATAATTGAAAACCATACATAGCAACAAAATAGAAACCTGTAACTAAATATGCTGACAATAGAGAAAGAGATCCCTAAAAACCAGACACTGAAAAAATGTATTCTGTGAAAAAAGTCTCAGGTAAGTCAGTTTTAAAAAGGTGGAAGAGGAGGAAGAAACAAACAACAGACATGAGCAGTCAATCAAGTATGAGCTCCAGTCATGAAACAAGAGAAAAAACAACTACTATAAGATAGGTGAGGAAATACATACAATAGAAACTTTTGTTCATAATACATTCCAATAATGCTGATTAATATTTACACTACAATTAGTTATTTGGTTAATGACTGTGTAATACATATTTTAATTTTCTTATTATATAATAAGGCATTAAATTAGTTAAACATGGTCTTTAGCCACTACCTACAAGATAGAATATTATTACTGCAGAGAGAAAAAAATGAAAAAAAGGAATAATTCATAAACTTTTCACCTGAAGAATCTATTTGTAATCAAAATCCTAAAGGGTAATGTATTGCTTGAAAAGATATGTTAAATAGAACATGAGTTGTGACTAAAATATATTAAATTTTTAAAATCTAAATTCTACTTGGAGGATGCTAAAAAATATAGTGTAAACTTCTTTCCTATCAAAAAACAAACAAGCCCATTCAAAAGTGGGCAAAGGATATGAACAGACACTTTATGAAAGAAGACATATATGAGGCCAACAATCATATGAAAAAATGCTCATCGTCACTGGTCATCAGAGAGATGCAAATCAAAACCACACTGAGATACCATCTCACGCCAGTTAGAATGGTGATCATTAAAAAATCTGGAGACAACAGATGCTGGAGAGGATGTGGAGAAAAAGGAACACTTTTACACTGTTGGTGGGAGTGTAAATTAGTTCAACCATTGTGGAAGACAGTGTGGCAATTCCTCAAGGCCTTAGAAATAGAAATTCCATTTGACCCAGCAATCCCATTACTGGGTATATATCCAAAAGACAATAAATCGTTCTACTATAAGGACACATGTACACGAATGTTCATTGCAGCACTGTTTACAATAGCAAAGACCTGGAACAAACCCAAATGCCCATTGATAATAGACTGGATTGGAAAAATGTGGCACATATACACCATGGAATATTATGCAGCAATCAGAAATGATGAGTTTGTGTCGTTTGTAGGGACATGGATGAATCTGGAGAACATCATCCTCAGCAAACTGACACAAGAACAGAAAATGAAACACCACATATTCTCACTCATAGGCGGGTGATGAAAAATGAGAACACATGGACACAGAAAGGGGAGTACTAAACACTGGGGTCTATTGGGAGGAAAAGGGGAGGGCCAGTGGGAGGGGGAGGTGGGGAGGGATAGCCTGGGGAGAAATGCCAAATGTGGGTGAAGGGGAGAAGCAAAGCAAAGCACACTGCCATGTGCGTACCTACGCAGCTGTCTTGCATGCTCTGCTCATGTACCCCAAAACCTAAAATCCAATAAAAAATTTAAAAAAAAGAAAGAAAAAAAAAAAAAACTTCTTTTCTATCTACTACATATCTCTGATGTATTGACTACTTAAAGACATGTTTTCTCAACATATCTTCCCTGAACTTATGCATTCTAACCATTAACAGAAAATATAAATTTAAGCCTTATTTTAGATATGCATTAAATTTAATTATTAGATATATTATTCATACTATCTTACTTTTAACATCCCATTATATAAAAATTCCTTTGCTTATTTAGTTACATTAAAAATCTCCTAAAATGCTTTTTATAGGGAAAACTGTATTCTGGGTACTCTAGGATGCATACAACTATGTTTTCTAACCTCCAGCATCTCATAGTGATGCAAGACCTTCAAAACAATTATTTAAACAACTAAATACAAAATCTTCTGAAATTTAAAATTTTCAAATGTGATTAAGGATCTTTGAATAACAATGTTTAAAAACTACAATTTAAAAATTCTGAAATTAAAATCTTACCACATGCTTATTAAGGGTCTCTGCTTCCAGAATTGGTTTTTTACTTGGGGTAAAACCAGCATTCTTCATTTGGATGAAGAGTTTAAAGTATGCTTTTCATGAAATAACTTAGAAAACACACTGGCATCCCTTAGTAATACAGATTGTGAGAAAGATAATTTACATTTCTAAATTTCTACATTGTTTTTCTAATTAGAGATTAGGTCTCCCTATGTTGCCCACACTAATCTCAAATTCTTGGGCTCAAGCAATTTCCCTGCTTCAGCCTCCCTGGTAGCTGGAACTACAGGCATGCACCACCATGCCCAGATAATTTTTCACAATTTCTAATATAATTAATGTGTATTCAGAGAACCAAGAGGAGAAATTGAGAAAAAGCTCTCTCCTAAAAACTATGATATCAAAATAATAAGTGCCAAAATACTGTGGTACAGTATGGGAACGAAAAAGTATCAGAGAGATTCCTTGATTACTATAATAAGTAATTGGATTCACTAAAGATACATTTAAGCATAAATTTTTTAAAAAAATTATACTTTAAGTTCTGGGGTACATGTGCAGAATGTGCAGTTTTGCTTCATGGATATACATGTGCCATGGCGGTTTGCTGCACCCATCACTTTATCAACTATGTTAAGTATTTCTCCTAATGCTATCCCTCCCCTATACCCCCACCTCCTGCTATCCCTCCCCTAGATTCTTCCACACAGGCCCTGGTGTCTGTTGTTACCCTCCCTCTGTCCATGTGTTCATGATGGTTTCCAGCTTTATCCCAGCATGAGTATTTTTTTAAGCTACAATAGAATAATTTAAAAAGTCACAGTCAGAATACTTATCCAAAAACCTTTACTAATTTTTTACACATAATCTATTGTGGGAAAGTTTCTTCTAATATAATAATCCTGTCACTACATATTCTCTAGCCCTTTCCATTTTTCATCCTTCAACCCCTCGTAGTATTTACCAATCATTTGTTATTGACTAAAGTAAAAGTATAAATTTTTTAATCAAATTGTCATATTTCTATAAAATGCTTTTATCTGACCAACTTTATATTACCAAATTATAATAATACTTACACCACTACTAAACAGGAAAGCTAAACACTACATAGAACTAGAATCCTTCTGAGAAAATCAACTTCACAAGAGAACATTTTACCTTGGTAGCAAGATTGATGTCTTCCTCAACTTTTGTAGACCGTAAATTTTCCATAGTCAGTTTGCTGAAAAGACTTTAGAGCATAAGATACAATAAAATGAACAAATTTATGTACTTAAAAAGAAAATATACTAGCTCTTACCTTGATGCTCACTTCACAAATAACAAAAACAGAAAAACAAAATCTGGGGAAATATCTGTATATCATATCATGCTTCTGGGTATAATTTGAATAAGGCCTCTGTTTTTAGAAAAATTTTAGTTCCCTATGTTTGACTCTACCTCCCTAAACTATAATATGCAATGAAGACTCACTCTTAGTTCCATAACAAACAGTGAAAACCAGTATATTGGCATACCTGGGGTATAATATGTCCTCACAAACCCATCTGTCCTCAAGGATAAGCCAAAAATCTACTTAGTGGATGACATAACATTTGTTATCTAAACTGGAACAAACTTGATAACCTAAAATGAGGTAGAAAGATACAGTTACCTTGTCCCTTATGCATTATCTATCTCTGATTCAAAGACTAATCTGTGTCACTGGAAAATGACATTTTTTGTTTTTCAGCACAAAAACCACTTAAGAAGGACCTGTTGCCTCTCTTCACCCTAAAACACTAAGAGAGTACCCTAAAATATTTGAAGTATTGAAAAGCTGAGCCTATGAATGTCAAGAAACAAATGTATATTTGCTATTGGGAATATTTTTCTCAACAAAAATTGAAACATTAAAAATAATAAAATCAGATTTCTTATTCTGTAATGGTCCTTCCTTGTTTGGGTCTACATAAACTAGCAAAGCCTTAAAAATCTTCATTGGTACTTCTACCCAAGGAGAAAGACTGCTAGAAAAACTGAGACCTGGTGGTCGGATTTCTCTAAGTAATATACATATACAAAGAGAAAGACCTGGAAGTGGGAGACACTATGTATAGTGAAAAAGTCTCTCACTTCCAAATGTTTCTTCTGCAGTGCTTCATGTCAGTCTCCAACCTTTAAATATTCAGCTCATCAAAGTACAGATTACTGAAAGGATAAAATCTAATGATGAACCTTGAAACTCTGCATTTACCTGTTCCTGGAAATCAACTAAATAGAGGCTCAGTCAGTCATTCACCTCCATCATAAGCCTGCTACCAAAAACCGAAATGAAGCTCCATGACTTACATGCCAGCCAATCTTACCCCTGCTTTACATGTACATAGGTAGGTCATCAGACACTTGGAAAAAGTGAGGCAAAGGATAGGGGACACCTTCCCTGGGCCACAGATCTATGTAATTCAGCAAACTTCAGTCTCCTAACTCTCAAGGGGCTCTAAGCCACTCCTGTGAAATCTGGGGTGAAAGAACATAATAGGACATTTCTATATGCTCATAGAGACTTTTCCCAGTGGCTCATTTTTTAAAAAAAATCTTTCAATAGAAAGCTTGAAATGTGTTTCCTCCTCCAATTAAACCAAACAGCAGGGACCTATTCAGGACTTTCTTGAAACATATTTTTATATGCCTTTCTAGATAATTCCCAAAGTTTTTTTCTGTTTTTGTTCTTCTAATTTATCTCCATCAAACTTGTCAGAATGCCCAATATTCTGGTCTCTTCAACAAAATCCTTAGTCCTACCAACCCTGAGACTGTTTCTCTTCAAACTTGGCATTTCCCTGCTAATTCCATTCTTATATACTTCCACTAGGTTCTTCAGCTAATTCCATTCTTATCTTTTTCCATCAGTTTAATTAGACCCATTCCCTCTTCCTTTCTATTATTCAAACACTCACATGATGATACAGAAACCAGAGTAATGGGCTTTGAAATGTGTTCAAATGTTGCTTCTAATACCTCCTATGTTTACACAAGTCACTTTCAGTTTCAGATTCTCCACCTGAACAACCATTTTTACAGAATATTAAATACAGATTGAAATATGAAAGACTTTTGATTACTTTCCAAGATTATGTGAAATCGTAAATTTCCATGTGCTTTTCATTTTAGCTATGGAAAAATGGGGCTGGCAGAAAGGAATAAAATAATAGGAAAAAAGAACACCAAGGGAACCAGAGAAGAAAGTAATCAGGGGGCCCGGAGTTGTGGCTCACGCCTGTAATCCCAGCACTTTGGGAGGCTGACGTGGGTGGATCACGAGGTTAAGAGATCGAGATCATCCTGGTCAACATGGTAAAACCCTGTCTCTACTAAAAATACAAAAAATTAGCTGGGCACGGTGGCGTGTGCCTGTAATCCTAGCTACTCTGGAGGCTGAGGCAGGAGAAATGCCTGAACCCAGGAGGCGGAGGTTGTGGTGAGCCAAGATCGCGCCATTGCACTCCAGCCTGGGTAACAAGAGCAAAACTCCGTCTCAAAAAAAAAAAAAAAAAAAAAGAAAGAAAAGAAAGAAAGTAATCAGAAACTGACTTTAAAAGTCATGGAAGAAGAAAAAAAGTCTAGAAAAAAATTAAGAGTGCAGGCAACTAGGCAGTGTACTACCTTCAAGAAAAACTAAACTGGGAAGTCTGTAAATAGATAATTCTATAAGAAATAACCTCTAAATATACCTAACAACTTCTGTATGTGATAATCTCTGCTAACAGGTAAAATAATTTATCTATAAGATTTACCTGGTCTTGCTTATGAAAAGAAAACCTATGTCTTGTGAACGCAGCTAAGTAAAATCTGCTTTAAAAGTTTTGATGGTAAAAGCAAGGTACTGGTTATCACTGCAACTCTCAAACACATTAGAACAAACTATTGGATTAGCCAGTGTTCTAAGGGAAGACTATGAAAAAGTTGACATATAACAAAATGTGACTTTGTGAATTAATCCCATGGGGACCTGTACCTTGATTCTACTGATGCACAGGTCTCTACCAATCTATGCTGAGGGGCAATAGAATTGATTTGGGCTCAAGGTAGGCTGATGGTGAACTCAAGGGTCAGCTACTTTTTAGCTATGAAATCATAGGCCAGTTAATCATCCTCTCTGAACCACAGTTATCTGATTAATATAAAGTGGGTGATAGTAGCAGAGATACTTTGCAAAGTTGTGTGTTGAGTATATGAGACAATAAATGTTAAGCACATAACATGTTGTCAACTCAACAGATAGTGGTTTCTTTTCTCTATATTTTCTTAGTTAACATATAAGTTTTAAAAATCTGTAAAATCTTACCTCAATGGAAACTCTACAGAACTCACATCCTCTATTAAGAAAAAAAGTAAAACATATGAAATCAACAAATTTAAATAAGAAATGAAGAATATTAAAACAGAAGAGGGCATGATGGCATGTGTCTGTAATCACAACTACTTGGGAAGGTGAAGCAGGAGGATCACTTGAGGAGGCCAGGAGTCTGAGAGCATCCTGGGAGACATTTCGAGATTTCAACTTAATTTAAAAAAAACATGTACACTTCCCTGCATGTTTCAGATCTTGTTTTAAAATGTGCCAGGATTTTAAAATGTGCCATGGCTCATGCCTGTATTCCCAGCACTTTGGAAGGCTGAGGCAGGTGGATCAACGAGGTCAGGAGCTCAAGACCAGCCTGACCAATATGGTGAAGTCCTGTCAGTATTTAAAAATACAAAAAAAAATAGCCCAAGGTGGTGATGCATGCCTGTATCCCAGCTACTTAGGAGTCTGAGGCAGGAGAGTCCCTTGAACCTGGAAGGCAGAAGTGGCAGTGAGCTGAGAATGTACCACTGTACTCCAGCTGGGGCGACAGAATGAGACACTGTCTCAAAAGTGAATAAAAAACTAAATAAATACATAAAAAACATCATACTACTTTGACACTTTGTTACAAAGATTCATATGATTTGATGATTTCTTATAAAGCATTCCTTTGGGACCATACATTGAGACTATAGTAAAATTATTATCAAATATACTATTGGATGGCAATTAATGCATTAAAAACTCTTATTTCCCCTCCTTTGTAGTTCTCAAAGGCAAGGAAGAACAGAATTTATCACAATTTGATATCTACAAGTGAAGCACATTATACAATTGTCCTAATCCAAGCATAACCATGTAAGACTGACAGAAAATTGTATCATTAGCAGAATTGTGGATTGTGTCAACCTTAGAAAGTATAATTTCTACACAAATGAACTAGAAGCAATTAGAACAGAGTACATGCTAGTCACTCTCTATCTACTTTGTGTGTAGAAAGAAATACACACATGGTTTCTCTGCAACCAGTTGTGTGGAGGATTTTCTCCACCAACAAGTGAGCAATGAATTCTGCAGCACAAACCAGCTGGTTGTTGATCTCTATTCAGTTCCAACTCTATCTGGAAATAGTGCCAAATTCCACAGGCTGAAGTGGAAGTCTCACAAGATTACCCTCCCACACCAGTTGCTAATCTGGGTCTCTGAAACTTCTAACCAGCTGTTAGAAATTACAACAATGACTATGGCAATAACAACAAAAATGAATTCAGGCTGTTTTGTACCACTAGGCAATTAAATATAGTAGTATAAAAAGATTCCAAGGCCAAATGCTTTAGAATCATTAAAGTAGATCCACATGAGGTAAAGTGTAATTAAAAAAAATCTCTAAATTTTATGCTTGTAAATGGCATTTTCTCAAACATAAATACTAACATTGGCATTATTTGTATCAAATTTTCCCATAATTTTGGAAAAAAAAACAACATTGGAAATAAAAAGCCTCTCAGTATTTCAACTATTTTAATAATATTCTTCCCAGATTAAAATTAAAATTACAAAATTTACCTGCTTTGAATCTTTGTATGTCCTTCAGTTCTAATGCTTTATTTGGAACAGAATCTTTCATTCCACAGAAAGGCTAAATGGGTTTGGAAACAAAATAATTAATAATGAATACTTCATAAAATATGCAGTGAATATTCAATAGAAAAATAGAAAATTATTACCTTCAGAAGGGTATGTACATCAGGAGACTCTAAAAAAAAGGGACATAGTAATTGATTACATGCAAGCCTAAAAAAGTCTATCAAACATTCACAGAGTCTGAATATGAAGATGAATCTTCATGCGTGGCTTTAAAAGGGATTACATTAGGTTTTGAGGTATTTGGGGTTTTTGTATTAGTTAACATGCCAACATGACAGAAATATACCTAAGATAATTCTAAAAATAGATTTCATAAAACATGCTGTGAAGATTTCAACAATGACAATATGTTTAGAGTGACTATAACTAAAAGCAGAACACTTCCAATACCAGTGAGAGTAAGCTGCCATATAAAGAAATAAGTTATACTTAATAAGATGACCAAGTCAAGACCCAAAGAAAATAAATCTCCAAGCTAATGGTAGAATGCTATTGCATATTGTTAAGGAAGCACATCAGAATCATTTATTTCATTATACTACATGTAGCTATCATGTTCTTCAATTTGTCCTGCAATTTAGGAATTGTGATGAGAATTCAAAGCCACAATTTACTTATCATTGAAGAGAATGTTCTAAATTTATCACCATAAATATCTACTTATGGAATAAAAGCTAATAAATATATTTATTATTTTTATCTATGTGAAATAGTAATTTTACTTTCATAGGGTTCTCTAGTTTAGCCCTCTTAAAATTTCCTGATCCACTTATACAGTGGTCAAAGCATACACAACAAAAAACTAATACAGGCCAGGTGCAGTGGCTCATGCCTGTAATTTCAGCACTTTGGAAGGCCAAGGAGGGTGGATCACTCCTGTTCAGGAGTTCCAAACCTGCCTGGCCAAAACAGCAAAACCTTGTCTCCACTAAAAATACAAAACTTAGCCAGGAATCCATGTGCCTGTAATCCCAGCTGCTTGGGAGTCTGAGGCAGGAGAATCACTTGAACCCAGGAGGTGGAGGTTGAATGAGCCAAGATCATGCCACTACACTCCAGCCTAGATGACAGACCAACATTTGCCTCAAAAAAAAAAAAAAGGAAAAGAAAACATCTAATATGAAAGTATCAGAAAATATTAGTAAATTTCCAGAGATTTTTAAGTATCATTAACCTGCATATTTCAATGTTAGAATAATGGTTATTTAAAAAAACAGTTTTAGTGTTCAAGGAATGAATTCTAAAATTGTTTTGTTTCTAAATTTAATTATATTTGTTATATGGTGTGAGTTGTTAAACTACTCTTATGAAAAGCTCTTATAAAAAACTTCCAGAAAAACTAGACATCGTTTTTTACATTGAAATTAGGTCATTTCATCAAATAATATTAATAAAACATATTTTATCTTCCTATTTATCTCTACATTTTTTATTTTTCAGTATGACTTACTTTAATATATTTGAAATATCTACTATATATGTTATTTTCCATGAGAGATGATTGATCAATAAATAAGACACTTCATGGATATAAACTCTCTAAAACACACAGAATTTATGCCTAATCATTTTAAGGTTAAATATACATGACAATATTGCATAAATGTGTTTTAGAAAAAATACTTAAAATTGTATTCAATACACTTCAAATAAAATAAACTGTTTTAAATACAATGAGAAGGTCATTCTCACTTCATTAATATCTTCAAAATTTACTTCTGAAGCATTGAAGAAAACTCAGAAATTCATATAAATAATAACATCATTTATTCATCTGCTCAGTTTATGTAAACCTATGATAAATGTACATCTTTGATTAAGTGCAAAGAAAGCAGAGAGTCATGAGACAGAAAATGAATATATAACCAAATTATTTTCCTTTGAAAAGAAAATGGCTGGCTATAAAGTTTCTGAGAAAAGATAAAAAGAAAAAATAGGTATAAATGAAACATTAAAGGAACCATTTTCACTTGGCATTTAAGAATCCTATGTGTGGTAGAAAACTCTGGTTCTGCGAAACCATGGTATGTAAGTACCTATGTAACAATCCTGCAAGATGCAGGATGTGCACATGTACCCCAGAGTCCAAAGTACAATTAAAAAAAAAAAAAGAAATAAAAACTCTGTTTCTAAATTATCTGATCATCTCTAAAGGTCAAGATCCATGCAGAGGAAACCAGTATGAAAATACTACTTTAGTTTTTTTTATTACTTTAATTTTTACAACAGTGTACAGTGGATTATTTAGAGTCATGACAGGTCACATGGCATAGCTCTAAAGATTAGTGAGCCAAATCTGTAATGGCTATTAAAATGTATGGCTACACACCTTGTATTTTAAACACTTCATTTTAATTTCTAATATAGCGTAAAGTAGCACATACACTTAAACCAAAACTTGTTGACATTTGTAAAAATATTTATGTTGGTATTTCTGTCACCATGAAGACAGTCTAATTAAATGTAGTGTAAAGACGGTGCACTATGAAATCTTAAAATAAAGGAAAACAAGCTAATTGCTGAACAAAAATAGTTGTTGTAAAAAAAAAAAAAAAATATATATATATATATATATATATGCTGAGTGATTAGAAGAGAAGTGATCTTGGATCAGAGGAGCAAATCATGACACCGAAAAAGTACATGCCAAAACTGAATATAGAATGCTATATGATGTCTTTAATTATATATTGCAATCATTTATATCATTACAATACAGACATTCATCATGTTCTTTAATATGCCTTATCATTGATAAGGTACAAAGTTAGGACGAGAGTTCAGCAGAATGTAGAATTGACATCTCATCTGTGAATGTGTTATTAATTTATCAGGTTGGATAGTATTATATAATAATAAATTAAACTATTCATTATTTCACATAGCCATGTGGTATAATATTGTGCCTACATTTTTGTATCTTCTAGCTTAGCCGTCTGAATATTTCTTGATCCACTTATAGAGGAAGATGCATAAAACTCACCAGGAAAAGCATGTAGGATAAGCTTTCAACATTAATATTTATATTTTTAAAATTACTTATAACAGATACATTAAATATTAACTTTTTCTGTCTTAAAAATGGTACAATATCCCATTAATGCTAACAATTTAAGCATTCAAACAATAAATTCAGAAACTTATGGTTTTTAAAATTAGTCTGGTTTGGTGTATCATGTTATTCTCTAATGAATTTTTATGCAACAACAATTTTACCAACACAAATTTCTTCCTTAAAAATAAAACCAGAGTCAGGATTCAAGATGGCGCAGTAAGAACAACTCAGGATCGCAGCTTTCAGTGAATGCTCAGAGGGTGAGTCAAAGCCGCATTTCCAGAGGGATCTTTGTTGCCCACAAAACGGGGAAATTCCCAGGTGTAGGAAAGACATGGAACGCAAGCGCAGCTGTTTTGGCTGTTGCAGCTACTTCGGAGGGCGCGCAGCACAGCAGCACTCCGCAACAATCCACATAAAACACACTGACCCGGGTGCCCTGCTAAACTGGCAATTTGAGATTTGGGAGAACAGATTAGCAT
Source organism: Callithrix jacchus (assembly GCF_049354715.1). NCBI lineage: Eukaryota > Metazoa > Chordata > Mammalia > Primates > Cebidae > Callithrix > Callithrix jacchus. The sequence goes on along the minus strand of NC_133508.1, from coordinate 36,641,903 downwards.
ATCCTTCTGATTAAACGGGATGTGGAGAGTGAGCCAGACGAGGAGATTCCTGGGAAGTGGTGTTTGAGCCAGCGCAGTGGCTAGCTGCATGGGAAATCACACAGATCCCGGTGCTCTAACAGCAGGTGACTGAAACACCTGGGTGAGAGCCATCTATTCAACTTAAGGAAAAAAAAAAAAAAGAAAGGCACTCTGAGGCAAGGAGTCAGGCGAGCGGGCTCGGTGGGTTTCACCCCCACAGGAACAAACAAAACGGCAATACAAAACGCTCCGGGTGGAGAGTTTCACTTCGGACACAGCTGAACCCAGGACAGTGCAGCTCGGTGGGGGAGGGGCGTTCACCATTACCGAGGCAATCCGCCCCTACTGAGGTACACTCCCATTGCTGATGCAGCCTGCCATTGCCAAGGCAACCCACCATAACAGAGAGACTCCGCTGCAGGGCGGAGCCTGCAGCAGAGCCCACGGCTTCAGGGCAGAACCCGCAGCAACAGGGTGGATGCCACATCAGCAGGGTGGAGCCTCAGCAGGCAAATAGTGACTAGACTGACTCCTAGCAGGACAGGATAGCGCAATGGACACTCATTTAAAAAGCCCCAATCCCCTGAGATAGAGCATCTGAGGAAAAAAAGGGGTTTTAAGAGTTCTGCTGCAGCAGACTTAAACGCACCTGATTTACAGCCCTGAATGAACAACGGAGCTCACAGCTCAGCACTTGAGCTACTATAAAGTACAGACCGTCTCCTCAAGCAGCACCCTGAGCCCTGTATATCCAGAGTCACCTCAAAAAAGACTGATCAGACTGACATTAGGCAGGCATCATTCTGGGACAAAGATAGCAGAAGAAGAAACTGGTAGTATCCCTCCCCATTCTGCAGCTGCTACAGGGGTACACCAGAGAAGCAGGGCCTGGTGAGGACCTCAGAAGTTGTACAGCTTAGGGGCTAGACTGGTAGAAGGAAAACCAAGTAACAGAAATACCTCATCATCAACAATCTGGGCGTCCACTCAGAGACCCAATCAAAAAGTCAGCAACTACTCAGATGACAGGTGGATAAAACCACAAAGATGGGAAGAAACCAGCGCAAAAAGGAGGAAAACACTGGAAACCAGAACACTTCGCCTCCTACAAAGGACCAAAACTCCTCACCAGCAAGGGAACAAAGCTGGACAGAGAATGACTGTGATGAAATGACAGAATCAGACTTCAGAAGGTGGGTAATGAGAAACATTTGTGAGCTAAAAGAACATGTTCTAAATTAATGCAAAGAAACTAAGAACCTTGAAAAAAGATTTGAAAAAAGATTCGAGGAAATGATAACAAGAATGGATAACTTAGAGAGGAATATGAATGAATTGAAAGAGCAGAAAAACACAACATGAGAACTTCACGAAGAATGCACAAGTTTCAACAGCTGATTTGACCAAGCAGAAGAAAGAATATCAGAAGTTGAAGATCAACTTAATGAAATAAAACAAGAAACCAAGATTAGAAAAAAAAACGCAAAAAGAAATAAACAAAGTCACCAAGAAATGTGGAACTATGTGAAGAGACCTAACCTATGTTTGATAGGTGTACCAGAATGTAACAAAGAGAATGAATCCAAGCTGGAAAATACTCTTCAGGATATTATCCAGGAAAATTTCCCCAACCTAGCAAGGCAGGCCAACACTCAAATTCAGGAAATACACAGAACACCACAAAGATACTCCGCAAGAAGAGCAACCCCAAGGCACATAATCGTCAGATTCAACAGGGTTGAAATGACGGAGAAAATTCTAAGGACAGCCAGAGAGAAAGGTCGGGTCACCCATAAAGGAAAGCCCATCAGACTCACAGCAGATCTCTCGGCAGAAACTCTACAAACCTGCTTCCTGTTTTTTAGGTACTTTGTCTTTCTCAGACTTTATTTCCTCTTTTACTGCAATCTTCTCTCTAATTTTCTGATTTTCCCCAGGTCTTGGAATATCTTTTTGAAAACAACTGATAAAATGTATCAATTATCACCATTTCACTTCTTTCTTTTTCATGCTGGGTATTTAAAAGGTACTTTTCTTTGGTTATTAGTGTGTATGCTTCCTCATGGGTTAAGAGAAATATGCAGTCAAATGACTTCTTGAAAACAAAAGGACTCTTACCTTCCATTTTTCCATTTATTGTCTTGATTTCTTTTTGATATGCAGCATCGGGTAAACACACATACTTCTGTTGAACACTCTCAGAAAGACTCTGTTAAAAATAATATCAATAAATAAGTTCAATTTAAAAATCCTAATAATTAAAAGCATCAAAATTTCCTAATTAAAAGGCAATTTTTAAAGCAATATTTCCTACTTGAAAAGCAATTTGATTTAAGGGCAGACATGTATTGAAAACTGAAATATTTTGATGGAAACCTTCATACACGTGCTCTAGATCAAGCCTTTCTTTACCTTCATGTGGGTATTAACTTGGTTCCTGAGCAGCAAAAATCAATCACATTCAAAAAAAAAAAACTCACTTGTGCGTATTTCTAAAACTAACTCACTTGAAAATGCCTAACTTATGTTGCAGTTCTCATCAAAAATAAATATAGCACTTTGAACAAAATACAAAACACTTGCTACTTACCATAACACATACTGCATTAAAAATTTAAAATACTCATCACTATAGAATTGTTTAGTGTTAAAAATTATGCATGTCATGAAGACAACTTTCAGAGTCTGTCATATAATGTCTGCACAGAAAATTCAAAAAACTCCTTCATTTAGGTAAACAGGGGCTAAATATAATCAGAAAGTTTCTGATAAAATTTACAATTATAGAAACAGTGCTCGAATTAACTGAAAATGCAGTAAGAAAAACATCATGTCATTTCTAAATGAAAGCACACAAGTATTAAAATCTTCCTGTCTAACGACAAATCAGATGAAACCGATTTGTCTACTGACTTCCAACCTTTGCTGTGAACACCATGCAGCAGCTTCTCCTTTCTGAGAGGTCAGATACCTGCCCCATCATTCCACAGTTGTTACTTTAAAATAGGTAGCTATTGTTTGACACTTATGCTGCTGCAGCATGACAGCCACAAAGGGCCTCAAAAGGTTATATTTGTAAAAATTATTTTTATTTTTTAAAATACTGCCCAACCAAACTGTTGTTATTATAGCCCATGGGTTTCCTTTTCCTCATGCTTTCCTTTCTCCTGAAATGTTCCCGCAGATCTATACTGAATAGTAAAATAATTCCATACTTCCATTTGCCAGGCATTATGTTTTCAGGTCCCAAGTTTTACAAAACTACAGTTTAAACTGTCTCTCTATGAATCCAATTAGAACTTTTATACATAGAGATATACCATATCATACATTTGCCCATAGCTGGACTCACTGTAATTCTTTAGTTTGTAGACAAATTTACTGCAGATTCCAGGGGAATTCCTAGTGAGTCCGAAGCCTTATTTTTTATACTATACCTCATTGGCTTCTTAATTTAATCCTACAGATGAGCAGAATTTCACTATGAAGAAATAATATACTTAGCACATAGATTCTCTATAAAGTATATTCTATAAAATATCGGAAGGACTAATTTTGGGGTGAGATATGCAGAGGTGAGAAAGTAAATCCAAGCCTCTGGTGTTATGTTTGCACATCAGGCAATACTAATACTTTTGAAAAAATCAGTAATACACAGTACCTCAGAATCCCAAGAATTTTTTTCATCTTCCTCTTGTTTAGATTCTGATGGGAACATTTGATCTATAAAACGTTAGTAAGAGACACATTCATGAGAACATTTCTCTACTATAAATTTTATAAGCATATACAACTCTATTTTCATTCAAGAATCTTCTTTCCTCTGTAGCCTGTAGATTCTTTTTGTAGATTACAATCACAAGTTCTATAGTCAATCCATTAGAAGTGAAATCTCAATAATCTAAAAATTAACTTTATGTCATTAATTAGAATGCAGAAAAACTAGAAATTTGACTCACTTGTATAAATTATTTCTTCACAAAGCAGTCATATCCTCTTCTCCCGTGAAACACAGTATGTCCCATGTTTGCTATTCATTCAGAAACCTTTCAATACCTATCGTCTCTCATTTCTTTGTAGATTTTTATCTTTTACTATTACTTAGTTTGATCGACTCAGCAATCTCTATCACACAGTTCTCCAAAAAAGATTATTTATCACTCAGTAAGATTTTTTAAGAATATTGACTTTTTGATGTTAGTAAAATATATGTCCAACCCTTTTAAATTTCAACATGCCATGGCAGTACATTGGGTGTGCTTTGGATGTGTGTACGTTTTAGAAAGATAAGCTTAAAAAACTTGTATTTCATGTAAAGTAAGAACTGCTTTAATTACAATGACATAATTCTTGCAAAATGCAACAATATCTTCAGAGTCAGCTTGTGACACCTTGGAGAGACATCAGAAATATAGAGAAAAGAAATGATTGCATTATGTAACCTAGTGTTCTCAGGTGTTATGGGATTAAATCAAAACCCACACAAAAATTGAAGTGCTCTCAGTCCAAAGAGACAGAAAATAAATTTATAATAAAAATTCTGTCCAGTTTTCTTTATCAACAAGAAGTAAAAATTATGACTATTCCAATCAGGTTAAAAGAAAAACAAACAGGCACACCTAAGTCTTAAAAGACTGTTTATTCATTAATGGTACATTTGTCATTTCACATCTAAAAACTGTACATCTGGTTTGAAAAGTAAATTTCACTTGTGATCTCTGCATCCCTAAAGTTCACATGTCATGCAGAGGGTCCAAGAAACTCAAATCGTACATTGGTAACTCACCATTTTCACTCATTATTAGAAATATACTGTGAATCATTTCAGAGATCTAATCTGTTGTAACACTGTAGCTCTAATAATCTGTGGGTCAGTTCTAGTTGTTAGTGGAATGTACAATTTCACATAAAAAAACTTTATTTCTTATTTTTTAAAATGTATTTACTTTGATTAAGGTGCATACTACATCTGGCATTTCTCCCCATGCTGTCCCTCTCTGCCCTCCCCACCCTCCCCACCACCCACTTTCTCTCCCCTAGTCTCCTCAACTGTCCCCAGTGTGCCATGCTCCTCTCCCTGACTCCAGGCCTTCTCATTGTTCAACACCCACCTATGAGTGAGAACATATGGTGTTTGACTTTCTATTCTTGTGTCAGTTTGCTGAGAATGATGGTTTCTGGATTCAACCAAGTGCCTATAAAGGACACAAACTCATCCTGTTTTTATGTCTGAGTAGTATTCCACGGTGTATATGTACCCCATTTTCTTTGTCCAGTCTATCATTGATGGGCACTTGGGTTGGTTCCAGGCCTTTGCTATTGTACACGGGGCTGCAATGAACATACGTGTGCATGTGTCTTTATAGTAGAACAATTTATATTTCTTTGGGTATATACCCAGTAGTGGGATTGCTGGGTCAAATGGAATTTCTATTTCTAGATCCTTGAGAAATCGCCACACTGTCTTCCACAATGATTGAACTAATTAACACTCCCACCAACTGTGTAAGAGTGTTCCTATTTCTCCACATCCTCTGCAGGATCTGTTGCTGTCTCCAGGTTTTCTAATAATCACCATTCTAACTGGCATGAGATGATATCTCAGTGTGGTTTTGATTTGCATTTCTCTAATGACCCGTGATGATGAACATTTTCTCATATGTTTGTTGTCCTCATATATGTCCTCTTTTGAAAAGTGTCTGTTTGTATCCTTTGCCCAGGTTTGAATGGGGTTGTTTGTTTTTTCTTGTATATCTGTTTAATCCTTTGCAGTTTCTGGATATTAGCCCTTTGTCAGATGGGTAGATTGCAAAATTTTTTCCCATTCTGTTGGCTGCTGATTCACTCTAATGACGGTTTCTTTTGTTGTACAGAAGCTCTGGAGTTTCATTAGATCTCATTTGGGTATCCTGGCTTTTATTGCCATTGCTTTTGGTGTTTTAGTCATGAAGTCCTTGCCCATGCCTATGTCCTGGATGGTTTTGCCTACGTTTTCTTCTAGTGTTTTTATGGTGTTAGGTTTTATGTTTGTTTGTTTCTTTGAGATGGAGTTTAGTTCTTGGTACCTAAAGTGGAGTGTAGTGGTGCGATCTCGGCTCATGACAACCTCCGCCTCCTGGGTTCAGGAAATTCTCCTACCTCAGCCTCCTGAGTAGCTGGAATTACAGGTGTGTGACACCATGCCCAGCTAATTCTTTGTATTTTTAGTAGAGACGGGGTTTCACCATGTTGACCAGGATGGTCTTGATCTCTTGACCTCGTAATACACTCACCTCGGCCTCCCAAATTGCTGGGATTACAGGCGTGAGCCACTGTGCCCGGCCAGGTTTTAGGTTTAAATCTTTGATTCATCTGGAGCTAATATTAGTGTAAGGTGACAGGTAGGGGTCCAGTTTCTGCTTTCTGCACATTGGTAGCCACTTTTTCCAACACCATTTATTAAACATGGAGTCCTTTCCCCATTCCTTGTTATTGACGGGTGTGTCAAAGATCACATGGTTGTAGATGTGTGGTGTTTCTTCTTGGGTCTCTGTTCTGCTCCATTGGTCTATGTTCTGTTTAGGTATCAGTCCCATGCTGTTTTGATTATTGCAGCCTTGCAGTATAGATTGAAGTCTGGCAGTGTGACGCCTCCGGCTTTGTTCTTTTTGCTTAGGATTGTCTTGGCTATCTGGGGTCTTTTGTGATTCCATTTGAAGTTTAAAGTGGTTTTTTCCCAGTTCTGTGAAGAAACTCATTGGTAGCTTGATGAGGATAGCTTTGATTCTATCTATAGATTACTTTGGGCAGTATGGCCATTTTCACATTATTAATTCTTCCTAACCATGAGTATGGAAAGTTTTCCTATCTGTGTCCTCTCTTATTGCCTTTAGCAGCAGTTTGTAGTTCTCCTTGAAGAGGTTCTCCATATCCTTTTTTAGTAGTATTCCTAGCTATTTAATTCTCTTTGTAGCAATTGTGAATGGGAGTTTGCTCATGATTTGGCTCTCTGTTTGTCTGTTATTGGTGTATAGAAATGCTTGTAATTTCTGCAAAATGATTTTGTATCCTGAAACTTTACTAAGTTGCTTATCAGCTTAAGGAGATTTTTGGGCTGAGACTATGGTGTTTTCTAAATATACAATCATGTTGTCTGCAAACACAGACAATCTGATTTCCTCTTTTCCTAATTGAATACCCTTTATTTCTTTTTCTTGCCTGATTGCTCTGGCTACAACTTCCAATACTATACTGAATAGGAATGGTGAGAGAGGGCATCCTTGCCTAGTGCCAGTTTTCATTGGGAAAGCTTCCAGTTTTTGCCCATTCAATATGATATTGGCTGTGGATTTGTCGGAAATACCTTTACTAATTTGAGAGATGTTCTATCAATACCTCATTTATTGAGAGGTTTTAGCAGAAAGTTATGTTGAATTTCGTTGAAGGCCTTTTCTGCATGTGTTGAGAAGATCATGGGGTTTTTGTCTTTGGTTCTGTTTATGTGATAGATTACGTTTGGAGATTTACATCTGTTGAACCAGCCTTACATCCCAGGGATGAAGTCTACTTGATTGTGATGAATAAGCTCTTTGATGTGCTGTTGCATTCGATTTACCAGGATTTTACTGAAGACTTTTGCATCGATGTTCATCATGAATATTGGCCTGAAGTTATCTATTTTATACTTCATATGGAACCAAAAAAGAGCCCGCATAGCCAAGTCAATTCTATGCAAATAGAACAAGGCGGGAAACGTCACACTACTGGACTTCAAATTATACTATGAGGCTGCAGTAATCCAAACAGCATCGGACTGGCAGCAAAACAGAGATACAGAGCAATGGAATGGAGCAGATGCCTCGGAGACAGCACACCATACCTACAATCATCCGATCTTTGACAAACCTGACAAAAACAAGCAATGGGGAAATGATTCCCAATTTAATAAATGGTGTCTGAAAACTGGCTAGCCATGTGCACAAAGCTGAAAGTGGACCTCTCCCTGACATTTTACACTAAAATTAACTCTAGATGAGTTAAAGATTTATACCTAAGGCCTAAAACCATAAAACCTCTAGAAGAATACTTAGACAAAACCATTCAGGACATAGGCATAGGGAAGAGCTTCATGACTGAAACACCAAAAGCAATGGCAACAAAAGCCAAAATACAGAAATAGGATCCAGCTAAACTTAAGAGTTTCTGCACAAAAGAAAGCAATCATCAGAGTGAAACAGCAACCAACAGCATGGGAAAAATTGTTTACGATACACCTATCTGACAAAGGGCTAATATCCAGAATCTAAAACGAACTAAACCAGATGTACAAAGATGAAACACCCATTCAAAAGTGGGTGAAAGATAAGAATAGAAACTTTTCAAAAGAAGACATTTATGAGGCCAAAAAACATATTTAAAAATGCTTATCATCACTGGTCATCAGGAAAATGCAAATTAAAACCACTTGGAAATACAATCTCATAAAACTTAGAATATTGATCACTGAAAAATCTGGAGACAACAGATACTGGAGGCGATATGGACAAAAAGGGACAGTTTCAAATTGTTGGTGGTAGTGTAGATTAGTTCAAACATTATGGAAGAGAGTGTGGTGATTTCTCAAAGATCTGGAAATAGAAATTCCATTTGAACCAGCAATCCCACTACCGGGTATATACCGAAAGAATCAAAAATCATTCTATTATAAAGACACAGGCACATGTATGTTCATTGCAGCACTGCTTACAATAACGAAGACCTGGAACCAACCCACATGTCCATCAACAATACACTGGACCAAGATAATGTGGCACATATACACCATGGAATACTATGCAGCCATAAAAAGAATGAGTTCATGTCTTTGTAGGGACATGGATGAATCTGGAAACCATCAATCTCAGCAAAGTGACACAAGAACAGAAAACCAAACACCACATGTTTTAACTCGCAGGTGGGTGTTGAATAGAGGGCATCCAGGGGCACAGGGAGGGGAATGTTTCTCCTTCTCCTCTGGCTAAAAAACATACTCGAAAATAAGAGCAATATAATGCTTTCTCTTGACCCCGTTATGCCTTGACCTTCTTTCAATTGCTTTTCTTCCACATTTTTCCCATGAAGGCTTCTACTTTTGCCACTCAGAGCAAGGTCCAAGGACCAGCAGCATCAGCGTTGCATGAGAACTTACTGAAAATGCAGAATCCCAAGTCTGCTGATTGACAGTGTGAATTGTTAACAAGGTTTCCAGCGGCTTTTCTTAAGTTTAAAAACTTCTGGGCTACACTGATTGTATATGATGACAAATTATATACATGTGTGGCTGTGGATATATGCTTCTTTTCACCTACTGTAAATAGAACACAGTTCTTCATGGTGAGGTGCTTCCATCCCTAATGACGTCCTACCAGTGAGAAAGGCAGGAAGAGACAGAGTATTTATGCTGTGATTCTCTGGTAAATTTTGGCACTAGAAAGTCACTTTATGTTCTCCCTAAATTTCTAACCGTACCCTATCTTTTTCTGAAGAATAATTTCAATTACCATCCTTCATTACATAAACCTGCTTCCTGTTTCTTCGTGTACTTTGTCTTTCTCAGACTTTATTTCCTCTTTTACCACTTCCTTCTTTCTAATTTTCTGATTTTCCCCAGGTCTTGGAATATCGTGAATTCAAACTAATTATTCAGCTCCTTTTCAGCACTCTCAATACACAGTCTGTTGCCAACACCTGATAGGATGTATCGTGTATCACCGTTTCACTTCTCTCTTTTCCATGCTGGGCATTTAGGTAGTACTTTCCTTTGGCTATTAGTGTGTATCCTTCCTCATGAGTTTAGAGAAATATTCGGTCCAATGACTTGTTAAATAAGAAATGATTCTTACCTTCTAATTTTTCATTTATTGTCTTCATTTCTTTTTGATATGTAGCATCGAGTAAACACACATGGTTCTCTTGAACACTCTCAGGAAGACTCTGTTAAAAATAATTTCAATAAATAAGTTCAATTTAAAAATCCTAATAATTAAGAGTATCAAAATTTCCTAATTAAAAGGCAATCTTTAAAGCAAAATTTCCTACTTTAAACGCAATTTGATTTAAGGGCAGACATGTATTAAAAACCAAAACATTTTGATGCAAAGCTTCATAAACGGGGTATAGATCAAGCTTTTCTTTACCTTCAGGTGGGTGTTAACTTGGTTCCTGAGCAGGAAAAATCAATCACATTCCCAAGAAAACTCACTCGTGCGTATTTCCAAACTAACTCACTTGAAAATAACTAACTTACGTTACAGTTCTCATCAAAAATAAATATGGCACTTTGAACAAAATACAAAACACTTGCTACTTACCATAACACATACTGCATTAAGCATTTAAAATACTCATGACTATAGAATTGTTTAGTGTTAAAAATGATGCATTTCATTAAGACAGCTTTCAGAGTCTGTCATATAATGTCTGCACAGAAAATTCAAAAAACTGCTTTATTTAGGTAAACAGGAACAGAAAATAATCAGAAAGTTTCTGATAAAATTTAAAATTATAGGAACAGGGCTTGAATACAATGAAAATGCACTAAGAAAAACATCATGTCATTTCTAAATGAAAGCGCACAAGTATTAAAGTCTTCGTGTCTAATGACAAATTAGATAAAATCGACTTCTCTATTGACTTCCAACCTTTGCTGTGACCACCATGCAGCAGCTTCTTATTTCTAAGAGGTCAGATACCTGCCCCGTCATTTCACAGTTGTGACTTTAAAATAGATTGCTATTGTTTGACACTTATGCTGCTGCAGCTTGACAGCCACAAAGGGCCTCAAAAGGTTATATTTGTAAAAATTATTTTTATTTTTTAAAATACTGCCCAACCAAACTGTTGTTATTATAGCCCATGGGTTTCCTACTCCTCATGCTTTCCTTTCTCCTGAAATGTTCCCTCAGATCTATACTGAATAGTAAAATAATTCCATACTTCCATTTGCAAGGCATTAGGTTTTCAGGTCCCAAGTTTTACAAAACTACAGTTTAAACTGTCTCTCTATGAATCCAATTAGAACTTTTATACATAGAGATATACCATGTCATACATTTGCCCATAGCTGGACTCACTGTAATTCTTTAGTTTGTAGACAAATTTACTGCAGATTCCAGGGGAATTCCTAGTGAGTCCTGAGCTTTATTTTTTATACTATACCTCATTGGCTTCTTAATTTAATCCTACAGATGAGAAGAATTTTACTATGAAGAAATAACCTACTTAGCACATAGATTCTCCATAAAGTATATTCTAAAAAATATCGGAAAGACTAATTTTGGGGTGAGATATGCAGAGGTGAGAAAATAAACCTAAGACTCTGGGGTTATGTTTGCACATCAGGCAATACTAATACTTTTGAAAAAATCAATAATACACAGTACCTCAGAATCCCAAGAATTTTTTTCATCTTCCTCTTGTTTAGATTCTGATGGGAACATTTGATCTATAAAAGGTTAATAAGAGACACATTCATGAGAACATTTCTCTACTATACATTTTAGAAGCATATACAATTCCATTTTCATTCAAGAATCTTTTTTCCTCTGCAGCCTGTATATTCCTATTGTAGATTACAATCACAATTTCTATAGTCAATCCATTAAAAGTGAAATCTCAAAAATCTAAAAATTAACTTTATGTCATTAATTAGAATGCAGAAAAACTAGAAATTTGACTCACTTGTATAAATTATTTCTTCACAAAGCAGTCATATCCTCTTCTCCCGTGACACACAGTATGTCCCATGTTTGCTATTCATTCAGAAACCTTTCGGTACCTATCATCTCTCATTTCTTTGTAAATTTTTATCTTTTACTATTACTTGGTTTGATCGACTCAGCAATATCTATCACACAGTTCTCCAAAAAAGATTATTTATCAATCAGTAAGATATTTTAAGAATATTGACTTTTTGATGTTAGTAAAATATATGTCCAACCCTTTTAAGTTTCAACATGCCATGGCAGTACATTGGGTGTGCTTTGGATGTGTGTGCGGTTTAGAAAGATAAGCTTAAAAAACCTGTATTTCATGTAAAGTAAGAACTGCTTTAATTACAATGACACAGTTCTTCCCAAATGCAGCAATATCTTCAGAGCCAGCTTGTGACACCTTGGAGAAACATCAGAAATATATAGAAAGGAAATAATTGCCTTATGTAACCTAATGTTCTCACATGTTACAGGATGAAATCAAGGCCCACACAAGAATTGAAGTGCTCTCAGCCCAAGGAGACAGAAAATGAATTTATAATATAAACTCTGTCCAGGTTTCTTTATCAACAAGAAGTACAAATTATGACTATTCCAATCAGGTTAAAAGAAAAGCAAACATGCACAACTAAAACTTAAAAGACTGTTTAATCTTTTGCGCTACATTTGTAACTTGACCTCTAAGAACTGTACATCTGGTTTTAAAAAGTAAATTTCACTTGTGGTCTCTGCATCCCTAACGTTCACATTTCATGCAGAGGGTCCAAGAAACTCAAATCGTACATTGGTAACTCACCATTTTCACTCATTGTTAGATGTATATCGTGGATCATTTCAGAGATCTAACCTGTTGTAACACTGTAGCTCTAATAATCTGTGTGTCAGTTTTAGTTGTTAGTGGAATGTACGACTGCACATGGAAATACTTTGTTTCTTATTTTTTAAAATGTATTTACTTTGATTTAGGTGCATACTATATCTGGCATTTCTCCCCATGCTATCCCTCTCTGCCCTCCCCACCCTCCCCACCACCCACTTTCTCTCCCCTAGTCTCCTCAACTGTCCCCAGTGTGCCATGCTCCTCTCCCTGACTCCAGGCCTTCTCACTGTTCAACACCCACCTATGAGTGAGAACATATGGTGTTTGACTTTCTATTCTTGTGTCAGTTTGCTGAGAATGATGGTTTCTGGATTCAACCAAGTGCCTATAAAGGACACAAACTCATCCTGTTTTTATGTCTGAGTAGTATTCCACGGTGTATATGTACCCCATTTTCTTTGTCCAGTCTATCATTGATGGGCACTTGGGTTGGTTCCAGGCCTTTGCTATTGTACACAGGGCTGCAATGAACATACGTGTGCATGTGTCTTTATAGTAGAACAATTTATATTTCTTTGGGTATATACCCAGTAGTGGGATTGCTGGGTCAAATGGAATTTCTATTTCTAGATCCTTGAGAAATCGCCACACTGTCTTCCACAATGATTGAACTAATTAACACTCCCACCAACTGTGTAAGAGTGTTCCTATTTCTCCACATCCTCTCCAGGATCTGTTGTTGTCTCCAGAATTTCTAATGGTCAGCATTCTAACTGGCATGAGATGATACCTCAGTGTGGTTTTGATTTGCATTTCTCCAATGACCCGTGATGATGAACATTAGTTCATATGTTTGTTGTCCTCATATATGTCCTCTTTTGAAAAGTGTCTGTTCGTATCCTTTGCCCAGTTTTGAATGGGGTTGTTTGTTTTTTCTTGTATATCTGTTTAATTCTTTGTAGTTTCTGGATATTAGCCCTTTGTCAGATGGGTAGATTGCAAAATTTTTTCCCATTCTGTTGGCTGCTGATTCACTCTAATGATGGTTTCTTTTGTTGTACAGAAGCTCTGGAGTTTCATTAGATCCCATTTGGGTATCCTGGCTTTTATCGCCATTGCTTTTGGTGTTTTAGTCATGAAGTCCTTGCCTATGCCTATGTCCTGGATGGTTGTGCCTACGTTTTCTTCTAGTGTTTTTATGGTGTCAGGTTTTATGTTTAAATCTTTGATCCATCTGGAATTAATTTTAGTGTAAGGTGACAGGTAGTGGTCCAGTTTCTGCTTTCTGCACATTGCTAGCCAGTTTTCCCATTACCACTTATGCAACATGGAGTCCTTTCTCCATTGCCTGTTTTTGTTGGGTTTGGCAAAGATCACATGGTTGTAGATGTGTGGTGTTTCTTCTTGGGTCTCTGTTCTGCTCCATTGGTCTATGTTCTGTTTTGGTATCAGTCCCATGCTGTTTTGATTACAGTAGCCTTGAAGTATAGTTTGAAGTCTGGCAGTGTGACGCCTCTGGCTTTGTTCTTTTGCTTAGGATTGTCCTGGCTATGTGGGGTCTTTTGTGATTCCATATGAAGTTTAGGTGTTTTTTTCCAGTTCTGTGGAGAAAGTCATTGGTAGCTTGATGGGGATAGCATTGAATTATCTATAGATTACTTTGGGCAGTATGGCCATTTTCTCGATATTGATTCCTCCGAACCATGAGCATAGAATGCTTTTCCATCTCTGTTGTCCTCTCTTATTGTGTTGAGCAGCATTTTGTAGTTCTCCTTGAAGAGGTTCTTCACAGCCTTTGTCAGTTGTATTCCTAGGTATTTAATTCTCTTTGTAGCAATTGTGAATAGGAGTCTGCTCATGATTTGGCTGTCTGTCTGTTATTGGCGTACAGAAATGCTTGTGACTTCTGCACAATGATTTTGTATGCTGAGACTTTACTGAGGTGCCTATCAGTTTAAGAAGACTTTGGGCTGAGATGATGGTGTTTTCTAAATATACAATCATGTTGTCTGCAAATACTGACAATCGGATTTCCTCTTTTCCTAATTGAATACCCTTTATTTCTTTTTCTTGCCTGATTGCTCTGGCTACAACTTCCAATACTATACTGAATAGGAATGGTGAGAGAGGGCATCCTTGCCTAGTGCCAGTTTTCATTAAGAAAGCATCCAGTTTTTGCCCATTCAGTATGAGATTGGCTGTGGATTTGTCAGAAGTAGCTTTTACTATTTTGAGATATGTTCCATTGATACCTCATTTATTGAAAGGTTTTAGCAAAAAGGGTTGTTGAATTTCCTTGAAGGCCTTCTCTGCATCTATTGAGATGATCATGTGGTTTTTGCCTTTGGTTCTGTTTATGTGATAGATTACGTTTGGGGATTTACATCTGTTGAACCAGCCTTGCATCCCAGGGATGAAGTCTACTTGATTGTGATGAATAAGCTCTTTGATGTGCTGTTGCATTCGACTTACCAGTATTTTACTGAAGACTTTTGCATCGATGTTCATCATGGATATTGGCCTGAAGTTTTCTTTTTCATACTTCATATGGCACCAAAAAAGAGCCCGCATAGCCAAGTCCATTCTAAGCAAATAGAACAAAGCGGGAGACATCACACTACCGGACTTCAAATTATACTACGAGGCTACAGTAATCAAAACAGCATGGGACTGGTACCAAAACAGACATATCAACCAACAAAACGGGACAGAGGCCTCGGAGGAAACACAACATACCTACAACCATCCGATCTTTGACAAGCCTGACAAAAACAAGCAATGAAGAAATGATTCCCAATTTAATAAATGCTGTTGGGAAAACTGGCTAGCCATGTGCAAAAAGCTGAAAGTGGGCCCCTTCCTGACATCTTACACTAAAATTAACTCTAGATGCATCAAAGATTTATACATAAGACCTAAATCTATGAAAACTCAACAAGAGTACCTAGACAAAATCATTCAGGAAATAGGCATAGGCAAGAGCTTCATGACTGAAACACCAAAAGCAATGGCAACAAAAGCCAAAATACACAAATGGGGTCTAATTAAACTTAAGAGTTTCTGCACAGAAAAAGAAGCAATCATCAGAGTGAAACAGCAACCAACAGCATGGGAAAAATTGTTTACCATATACCTATCTGACAGTGGGCTAATATCCAGAATCTAAAAGGAACTAAAACAGACGTACAAAAACAAACAAACAAACAAACAAAAAACAAAAATAACCCATTCAAAAGTGGATGAAAGATATGAAGAGACCCTTTTCAAAGGAAGACATTTATGAGGCCAACAAACATATTTAAACATGCTTATCATCACTGGTCATCAGGAAAATGCAAATCAGAACCACATGGAGATACCATCTCATGCCACTTAGAATGGCGATCATTTAAAAATCTGAAGACAACAGATACTGGAGGCGATATGGACAAAAAGGGACAGTTTCAAACTGTTGGTGGTGGTGTAGATTAGTTCAACCATTATGGAAGAGAGTGTGGTGATTTCTCAAGGATCTGGAAGTAGAAATTCCGTTTGACCCAGCAATCCCACTACCGGGTATATACCAAAAGAATCAAAAATCATTCTATTATAAAGACACAGGCACATGTATGTTCATTGCAGCGCTGCTTACAATAACGAAGACCTGGAACCAACCCAAATGCCCATCAACAATACACTGGACCAAGATAATGTGGCACATATACACCATGGAATACTATGCAGCCATAAAAAGAATGAGTTCATGTCCTTTGTAGGGACATGGATGAATCTGGAAACCATCAATCTCAGCAAAGTGACACAAGAACAGAAAACCAAACACCACATGTTCTTACTCACAGGTGGGTGTTGAATAGAGGGCATACAGGGGCACAGGGAGGGGAATGTTTCTCCTTCTCCTCTGGCTAAAAACATACTCGAAAATAAGAGCAATATAATGCTTTCTCTTGACCCCGTTATGCCTTGACCTTCTTTCAATTGCTTTTCTTCCACATTTTTCCCATGAAGGCTTCTACTTTTGCCACTCAGAGCAAGGTCCAAGGACCAGCAGCATCAGCGTTGCATGAGAACTTACTGAAAATGCAGAATCCCAAGTCTGCTGATTGACAGTGTGAATTGTTAACAAGGTTTCCAGCGGCTTTTCTTAAGTTTAAAAACTTCTGGGCTACACTGATTGTATATGATGACAAATTATATACATGTGTGGCTGTGGATATATGCCTCTTTTCACCTACTGTAAATAGAACACAGTTCTTCATGGTGAGGTGCTTCCATCCCTAATGACGTCCTACCAGTGAGAAAGGCAGGAAGAGACAGAGTATTTATGCTGTGATTCTCTGGTAAATTTTGGCACTAGAAAGTCACTTTATGTTCTCCCTAAATTTCTAACCGTACCCTATCTTTTTCTGAAGAATAATTTCAATTACCATCCTTCATTACATAAACCTGCTTCCTGTTTCTTCGTGTACTTTGTCTTTCTCAGACTTTATTTCCTCTTTTACCACTTTCTTCTTTCTAATTTTCTGATTTTCCCCAGGTCTTGGAATATCGTGAATTCAAACTAATTATTCAGCTCCTTTTCAGCACTCTCAATACACAGTCTGTTGCCAACACCTGATAGGATGTATCGTGTATCACCGTTTCACTTCTCTCTTTTCCATGCTGGGCATTTAGGTAGTACTTTCCTTTGGCTATTAGTGTGTATCCTTCCTCATGAGTTTAGAGAAATATTCGGTCCAATGACTTGTTAAATAAGAAATGATTCTTACCTTCTAATTTTTCATTTATTGTCTTCATTTCTTTTTGATATGTAGCATCGAGTAAACACACATGGTTCTCTTGAACACTCTCAGGAAGACTCTGTTAAAAATAATTTCAATAAGTAAGTTCAACGTAAAAATCCTAATAATTAAGAGTATCAAAATTTCCTAATTAAAAGGCAATCTTTAAAGCAAAATTTCCTACTTTAAACGCAATTTGATTTAAGGGCAGACATGTATTAAAAACCAAAACATTTTGATGCAAAGCTTCATAAACGGGGTATAGATCAAGCTTTTCTTTACCTTCAGGTGGGTGTTAACTTGGTTCCTGAGCAGGAAAAATCAATCACATTCCCAAGAAAACTCACTCGTGCGTATTTCCAAACTAACTCACTTGAAAATAACTAACTTACGTTACAGTTCTCATCAAAAATAAATATGGCACTTTGAACAAAATACAAAACACTTGCTACTTACCATAACACATACTGCATTAAGCATTTAAAATACTCATGACTATAGAATTGTTTAGTGTTAAAAATGATGCATTTCATTAAGACAGCTTTCAGAGTCTGTCATATAATGTCTGCACAGAAAATTCAAAAAACTGCTTTATTTAGGTAAACAGGAACAGAAAATAATCAGAAAGTTTCTGATAAAATTTAAAATTATAGGAACAGGGCTTGAATACAATGAAAATGCACTAAGAAAAACATCATGTCATTTCTAAATGAAAGCGCACAAGTATTAAAGTCTTCGTGTCTAATGACAAATTAGATAAAATCGACTTCTCTATTGACTTCCAACCTTTGCTGTGACCACCATGCAGCAGCTTCTTATTTCTAAGAGGTCAGATACCTGCCCCGTCATTTCACAGTTGTGACTTTAAAATAGATTGCTATTGTTTGACACTTATGCTGCTGCAGCTTGACAGCCACAAAGGGCCTCAAAAGGTTATATTTGTAAAAATTATTTTTATTTTTTAAAATACTGCCCAACCAAACTGTTGTTATTATAGCCCATGGGTTTCCTACTCCTCATGCTTTCCTTTCTCCTGAAATGTTCCCTCAGATCTATACTGAATAGTAAAATAATTCCATACTTCCATTTGCAAGGCATTAGGTTTTCAGGTCCCAAGTTTTACAAAACTACAGTTTAAACTGTCTCTCTATGAATCCAATTAGAACTTTTATACATAGAGATATACCATGTCATACATTTGCCCATAGCTGGACTCACTGTAATTCTTTAGTTTGTAGACAAATTTACTGCAGATTCCAGGGGAATTCCTAGTGAGTCCTGAGCTTTATTTTTTATACTATACCTCATTGGCTTCTTAATTTAATCCTACAGATGAGAAGAATTTTACTATGAAGAAATAACCTACTTAGCACATAGATTCTCCATAAAGTATATTCTAAAAAATATCGGAAAGACTAATTTTGGGGTGAGATATGCAGAGGTGAGAAAATAAACCTAAGACTCTGGGGTTATGTTTGCACATCAGGCAATACTAATACTTTTGAAAAAATCAATAATACACAGTACCTCAGAATCCCAAGAATTTTTTTCATCTTCCTCTTGTTTAGATTCTGATGGGAACATTTGATCTATAAAAGGTTAATAAGAGACACATTCATGAGAACATTTCTCTACTATACATTTTAGAAGCATATACAATTCCATTTTCATTCAAGAATCTTTTTTCCTCTGCAGCCTGTATATTCCTATTGTAGATTACAATCACAATTTCTATAGTCAATCCATTAAAAGTGAAATCTCAAAAATCTAAAAATTAACTTTATGTCATTAATTAGAATGCAGAAAAACTAGAAATTTGACTCACTTGTATAAATTATTTCTTCACAAAGCAGTCATATCCTCTTCTCCCGTGACACACAGTATGTCCCAT
This sequence comes from Callithrix jacchus, assembly GCF_049354715.1. NCBI lineage: Eukaryota > Metazoa > Chordata > Mammalia > Primates > Cebidae > Callithrix > Callithrix jacchus. Next base: position 36,622,664 of record NC_133508.1, on the reverse strand, counting down.
GTTTGCTATTCATTCAGAAACCTTTCGGTACCTATCATCTCTCATTTCTTTGTAAATTTTTATCTTTTACTATTACTTGGTTTGATCGACTCAGCAATATCTATCACACAGTTCTCCAAAAAAGATTATTTATCAATCAGTAAGATATTTTAAGAATATTGACTTTTTGATGTTAGTAAAATATATGTCCAACCCTTTTAAGTTTCAACATGCCATGGCAGTACATTGGGTGTGCTTTGGATGTGTGTGCGGTTTAGAAAGATAAGCTTAAAAAACCTGTATTTCATGTAAAGTAAGAACTGCTTTAATTACAATGACACAGTTCTTCCCAAATGCAGCAATATCTTCAGAGCCAGCTTGTGACACCTTGGAGAAACATCAGAAATATATAGAAAGGAAATAATTGCCTTATGTAACCTAATGTTCTCACATGTTACAGGATGAAATCAAGGCCCACACAAGAATTGAAGTGCTCTCAGCCCAAGGAGACAGAAAATGAATTTATAATATAAACTCTGTCCAGGTTTCTTTATCAACAAGAAGTACAAATTATGACTATTCCAATCAGGTTAAAAGAAAAGCAAACATGCACAACTAAAACTTAAAAGACTGTTTAATCTTTTGCGCTACATTTGTAACTTGACCTCTAAGAACTGTACATCTGGTTTTAAAAAGTAAATTTCACTTGTGGTCTCTGCATCCCTAACGTTCACATTTCATGCAGAGGGTCCAAGAAACTCAAATCGTACATTGGTAACTCACCATTTTCACTCATTGTTAGATGTATATCGTGGATCATTTCAGAGATCTAACCTGTTGTAACACTGTAGCTCTAATAATCTGTGTGTCAGTTTTAGTTGTTAGTGGAATGTACGACTGCACATGGAAATACTTTGTTTCTTATTTTTTAAAATGTATTTACTTTGATTTAGGTGCATACTATATCTGGCATTTCTCCCCATGCTATCCCTCTCTGCCCTCCCCACCCTCCCCACCACCCACTTTCTCTCCCCTAGTCTCCTCAACTGTCCCCAGTGTGCCATGCTCCTCTCCCTGACTCCAGGCCTTCTCACTGTTCAACACCCACCTATGAGTGAGAACATATGGTGTTTGACTTTCTATTCTTGTGTCAGTTTGCTGAGAATGATGGTTTCTGGATTCAACCAAGTGCCTATAAAGGACACAAACTCATCCTGTTTTTATGTCTGAGTAGTATTCCACGGTGTATATGTACCCCATTTTCTTTGTCCAGTCTATCATTGATGGGCACTTGGGTTGGTTCCAGGCCTTTGCTATTGTACACAGGGCTGCAATGAACATACGTGTGCATGTGTCTTTATAGTAGAACAATTTATATTTCTTTGGGTATATACCCAGTAGTGGGATTGCTGGGTCAAATGGAATTTCTATTTCTAGATCCTTGAGAAATCGCCACACTGTCTTCCACAATGATTGAACTAATTAACACTCCCACCAACTGTGTAAGAGTGTTCCTATTTCTCCACATCCTCTCCAGGATCTGTTGTTGTCTCCAGAATTTCTAATGGTCAGCATTCTAACTGGCATGAGATGATACCTCAGTGTGGTTTTGATTTGCATTTCTCCAATGACCCGTGATGATGAACATTAGTTCATATGTTTGTTGTCCTCATATATGTCCTCTTTTGAAAAGTGTCTGTTCGTATCCTTTGCCCAGTTTTGAATGGGGTTGTTTGTTTTTTCTTGTATATCTGTTTAATTCTTTGTAGTTTCTGGATATTAGCCCTTTGTCAGATGGGTAGATTGCAAAATTTTTTCCCATTCTGTTGGCTGCTGATTCACTCTAATGATGGTTTCTTTTGTTGTACAGAAGCTCTGGAGTTTCATTAGATCCCATTTGGGTATCCTGGCTTTTATCGCCATTGCTTTTGGTGTTTTAGTCATGAAGTCCTTGCCTATGCCTATGTCCTGGATGGTTGTGCCTACGTTTTCTTCTAGTGTTTTTATGGTGTCAGGTTTTATGTTTAAATCTTTGATCCATCTGGAATTAATTTTAGTGTAAGGTGACAGGTAGTGGTCCAGTTTCTGCTTTCTGCACATTGCTAGCCAGTTTTCCCATTACCACTTATGCAACATGGAGTCCTTTCTCCATTGCCTGTTTTTGTTGGGTTTGGCAAAGATCACATGGTTGTAGATGTGTGGTGTTTCTTCTTGGGTCTCTGTTCTGCTCCATTGGTCTATGTTCTGTTTTGGTATCAGTCCCATGCTGTTTTGATTACAGTAGCCTTGAAGTATAGTTTGAAGTCTGGCAGTGTGACGCCTCTGGCTTTGTTCTTTTGCTTAGGATTGTCCTGGCTATGTGGGGTCTTTTGTGATTCCATATGAAGTTTAGGTGTTTTTTTCCAGTTCTGTGGAGAAAGTCATTGGTAGCTTGATGGGGATAGCATTGAATTATCTATAGATTACTTTGGGCAGTATGGCCATTTTCTCGATATTGATTCCTCCGAACCATGAGCATAGAATGCTTTTCCATCTCTGTTGTCCTCTCTTATTGTGTTGAGCAGCATTTTGTAGTTCTCCTTGAAGAGGTTCTTCACAGCCTTTGTCAGTTGTATTCCTAGGTATTTAATTCTCTTTGTAGCAATTGTGAATAGGAGTCTGCTCATGATTTGGCTGTCTGTCTGTTATTGGCGTACAGAAATGCTTGTGACTTCTGCACAATGATTTTGTATGCTGAGACTTTACTGAGGTGCCTATCAGTTTAAGAAGACTTTGGGCTGAGATGATGGTGTTTTCTAAATATACAATCATGTTGTCTGCAAATACTGACAATCGGATTTCCTCTTTTCCTAATTGAATACCCTTTATTTCTTTTTCTTGCCTGATTGCTCTGGCTACAACTTCCAATACTATACTGAATAGGAATGGTGAGAGAGGGCATCCTTGCCTAGTGCCAGTTTTCATTAAGAAAGCATCCAGTTTTTGCCCATTCAGTATGAGATTGGCTGTGGATTTGTCAGAAGTAGCTTTTACTATTTTGAGATATGTTCCATTGATACCTCATTTATTGAAAGGTTTTAGCAAAAAGGGTTGTTGAATTTCCTTGAAGGCCTTCTCTGCATCTATTGAGATGATCATGTGGTTTTTGCCTTTGGTTCTGTTTATGTGATAGATTACGTTTGGGGATTTACATCTGTTGAACCAGCCTTGCATCCCAGGGATGAAGTCTACTTGATTGTGATGAATAAGCTCTTTGATGTGCTGTTGCATTCGACTTACCAGTATTTTACTGAAGACTTTTGCATCGATGTTCATCATGGATATTGGCCTGAAGTTTTCTTTTTCATACTTCATATGGCACCAAAAAAGAGCCCGCATAGCCAAGTCCATTCTAAGCAAATAGAACAAAGCGGGAGACATCACACTACCGGACTTCAAATTATACTACGAGGCTACAGTAATCAAAACAGCATGGGACTGGTACCAAAACAGACATATCAACCAACAAAACGGGACAGAGGCCTCGGAGGAAACACAACATACCTACAACCATCCGATCTTTGACAAGCCTGACAAAAACAAGCAATGAAGAAATGATTCCCAATTTAATAAATGCTGTTGGGAAAACTGGCTAGCCATGTGCAAAAAGCTGAAAGTGGGCCCCTTCCTGACATCTTACACTAAAATTAACTCTAGATGCATCAAAGATTTATACATAAGACCTAAATCTATGAAAACTCAACAAGAGTACCTAGACAAAATCATTCAGGAAATAGGCATAGGCAAGAGCTTCATGACTGAAACACCAAAAGCAATGGCAACAAAAGCCAAAATACACAAATGGGGTCTAATTAAACTTAAGAGTTTCTGCACAGAAAAAGAAGCAATCATCAGAGTGAAACAGCAACCAACAGCATGGGAAAAATTGTTTACCATATACCTATCTGACAGTGGGCTAATATCCAGAATCTAAAAGGAACTAAAACAGACGTACAAAAACAAACAAACAAACAAACAAAAAACAAAAATAACCCATTCAAAAGTGGATGAAAGATATGAAGAGACCCTTTTCAAAGGAAGACATTTATGAGGCCAACAAACATATTTAAACATGCTTATCATCACTGGTCATCAGGAAAATGCAAATCAGAACCACATGGAGATACCATCTCATGCCACTTAGAATGGCGATCATTTAAAAATCTGAAGACAACAGATACTGGAGGCGATATGGACAAAAAGGGACAGTTTCAAACTGTTGGTGGTGGTGTAGATTAGTTCAACCATTATGGAAGAGAGTGTGGTGATTTCTCAAGGATCTGGAAGTAGAAATTCCGTTTGACCCAGCAATCCCACTACCGGGTATATACCAAAAGAATCAAAAATCATTCTATTATAAAGACACAGGCACATGTATGTTCATTGCAGCGCTGCTTACAATAACGAAGACCTGGAACCAACCCAAATGCCCATCAACAATACACTGGACCAAGATAATGTGGCACATATACACCATGGAATACTATGCAGCCATAAAAAGAATGAGTTCATGTCCTTTGTAGGGACATGGATGAATCTGGAAACCATCAATCTCAGCAAAGTGACACAAGAACAGAAAACCAAACACCACATGTTCTTACTCACAGGTGGGTGTTGAATAGAGGGCATACAGGGGCACAGGGAGGGGAATGTTTCTCCTTCTCCTCTGGCTAAAAACATACTCGAAAATAAGAGCAATATAATGCTTTCTCTTGACCCCGTTATGCCTTGACCTTCTTTCAATTGCTTTTCTTCCACATTTTTCCCATGAAGGCTTCTACTTTTGCCACTCAGAGCAAGGTCCAAGGACCAGCAGCATCAGCGTTGCATGAGAACTTACTGAAAATGCAGAATCCCAAGTCTGCTGATTGACAGTGTGAATTGTTAACAAGGTTTCCAGCGGCTTTTCTTAAGTTTAAAAACTTCTGGGCTACACTGATTGTATATGATGACAAATTATATACATGTGTGGCTGTGGATATATGCCTCTTTTCACCTACTGTAAATAGAACACAGTTCTTCATGGTGAGGTGCTTCCATCCCTAATGACGTCCTACCAGTGAGAAAGGCAGGAAGAGACAGAGTATTTATGCTGTGATTCTCTGGTAAATTTTGGCACTAGAAAGTCACTTTATGTTCTCCCTAAATTTCTAACCGTACCCTATCTTTTTCTGAAGAATAATTTCAATTACCATCCTTCATTACATAAACCTGCTTCCTGTTTCTTCGTGTACTTTGTCTTTCTCAGACTTTATTTCCTCTTTTACCACTTTCTTCTTTCTAATTTTCTGATTTTCCCCAGGTCTTGGAATATCGTGAATTCAAACTAATTATTCAGCTCCTTTTCAGCACTCTCAATACACAGTCTGTTGCCAACACCTGATAGGATGTATCGTGTATCACCGTTTCACTTCTCTCTTTTCCATGCTGGGCATTTAGGTAGTACTTTCCTTTGGCTATTAGTGTGTATCCTTCCTCATGAGTTTAGAGAAATATTCGGTCCAATGACTTGTTAAATAAGAAATGATTCTTACCTTCTAATTTTTCATTTATTGTCTTCATTTCTTTTTGATATGTAGCATCGAGTAAACACACATGGTTCTCTTGAACACTCTCAGGAAGACTCTGTTAAAAATAATTTCAATAAGTAAGTTCAACGTAAAAATCCTAATAATTAAGAGTATCAAAATTTCCTAATTAAAAGGCAATCTTTAAAGCAAAATTTCCTACTTTAAACGCAATTTGATTTAAGGGCAGACATGTATTAAAAACCAAAACATTTTGATGCAAAGCTTCATAAACGGGGTATAGATCAAGCTTTTCTTTACCTTCAGGTGGGTGTTAACTTGGTTCCTGAGCAGGAAAAATCAATCACATTCCCAAGAAAACTCACTCGTGCGTATTTCCAAACTAACTCACTTGAAAATAACTAACTTACGTTACAGTTCTCATCAAAAATAAATATGGCACTTTGAACAAAATACAAAACACTTGCTACTTACCATAACACATACTGCATTAAGCATTTAAAATACTCATGACTATAGAATTGTTTAGTGTTAAAAATGATGCATTTCATTAAGACAGCTTTCAGAGTCTGTCATATAATGTCTGCACAGAAAATTCAAAAAACTGCTTTATTTAGGTAAACAGGAACAGAAAATAATCAGAAAGTTTCTGATAAAATTTAAAATTATAGGAACAGGGCTTGAATACAATGAAAATGCACTAAGAAAAACATCATGTCATTTCTAAATGAAAGCGCACAAGTATTAAAGTCTTCGTGTCTAATGACAAATTAGATAAAATCGACTTCTCTATTGACTTCCAACCTTTGCTGTGACCACCATGCAGCAGCTTCTTATTTCTAAGAGGTCAGATACCTGCCCCGTCATTTCACAGTTGTGACTTTAAAATAGATTGCTATTGTTTGACACTTATGCTGCTGCAGCTTGACAGCCACAAAGGGCCTCAAAAGGTTATATTTGTAAAAATTATTTTTATTTTTTAAAATACTGCCCAACCAAACTGTTGTTATTATAGCCCATGGGTTTCCTACTCCTCATGCTTTCCTTTCTCCTGAAATGTTCCCTCAGATCTATACTGAATAGTAAAATAATTCCATACTTCCATTTGCAAGGCATTAGGTTTTCAGGTCCCAAGTTTTACAAAACTACAGTTTAAACTGTCTCTCTATGAATCCAATTAGAACTTTTATACATAGAGATATACCATGTCATACATTTGCCCATAGCTGGACTCACTGTAATTCTTTAGTTTGTAGACAAATTTACTGCAGATTCCAGGGGAATTCCTAGTGAGTCCTGAGCTTTATTTTTTATACTATACCTCATTGGCTTCTTAATTTAATCCTACAGATGAGAAGAATTTTACTATGAAGAAATAACCTACTTAGCACATAGATTCTCCATAAAGTATATTCTAAAAAATATCGGAAAGACTAATTTTGGGGTGAGATATGCAGAGGTGAGAAAATAAACCTAAGACTCTGGGGTTATGTTTGCACATCAGGCAATACTAATACTTTTGAAAAAATCAATAATACACAGTACCTCAGAATCCCAAGAATTTTTTTCATCTTCCTCTTGTTTAGATTCTGATGGGAACATTTGATCTATAAAAGGTTAATAAGAGACACATTCATGAGAACATTTCTCTACTATACATTTTAGAAGCATATACAATTCCATTTTCATTCAAGAATCTTTTTTCCTCTGCAGCCTGTATATTCCTATTGTAGATTACAATCACAATTTCTATAGTCAATCCATTAAAAGTGAAATCTCAAAAATCTAAAAATTAACTTTATGTCATTAATTAGAATGCAGAAAAACTAGAAATTTGACTCACTTGTATAAATTATTTCTTCACAAAGCAGTCATATCCTCTTCTCCCGTGACACACAGTATGTCCCATGTTTGCTATTCATTCAGAAACCTTTTGGTACCTATCATCTCTCATTTCTTTGTAAATTTTTATCTTTTACTATTACTTGGTTTGATCGACTCAGCAATATCTATCACACAGTTCTCCAAAAAAGATTATTTATCAATCAGTAAGATATTTTAAGAATATTGACTTTTTGATGTTAGTAAAATATATGTCCAACCCTTTTAAGTTTCAACATGCCATGGCAGTACATTGGGTGTGCTTTGGATGTGTGTGCGGTTTAGAAAGATAAGCTTAAAAAACCTGTATTTCATGTAAAGTAAGAACTGCTTTAATTACAATGACACAGTTCTTCCCAAATGCAGCAATATCTTCAGAGCCAGCTTGTGACACCTTGGAGAAACATCAGAAATATATAGAAAGGAAATAATTGCCTTATGTAACCTAATGTTCTCACATGTTACAGGATGAAATCAAGGCCCACACAAGAATTGAAGTGCTCTCAGCCCAAGGAGACAGAAAATGAATTTATAATATAAACTCTGTCCAGGTTTCTTTATCAACAAGAAGTACAAATTATGACTATTCCAATCAGGTTAAAAGAAAAGCAAACATGCACAACTAAAACTTAAAAGACTGTTTAATCTTTTGCGCTACATTTGTAACTTGACCTCTAAGAACTGTACATCTGGTTTTAAAAAGTAAATTTCACTTGTGGTCTCTGCATCCCTAACGTTCACATTTCATGCAGAGGGTCCAAGAAACTCAAATCGTACATTGGTAACTCACCATTTTCACTCATTGTTAGATGTATATCGTGGATCATTTCAGAGATCTAACCTGTTGTAACACTGTAGCTCTAATAATCTGTGTGTCAGTTTTAGTTGTTAGTGGAATGTACGACTGCACATGGAAATACTTTGTTTCTTATTTTTTAAAATGTATTTACTTTGATTTAGGTGCATACTATATCTGGCATTTCTCCCCATGCTATCCCTCTCTGCCCTCCCCACCCTCCCCACCACCCACTTTCTCTCCCCTAGTCTCCTCAACTGTCCCCAGTGTGCCATGCTCCTCTCCCTGACTCCAGGCCTTCTCACTGTTCAACACCCACCTATGAGTGAGAACATATGGTGTTTGACTTTCTATTCTTGTGTCAGTTTGCTGAGAATGATGGTTTCTGGATTCAACCAAGTGCCTATAAAGGACACAAACTCATCCTGTTTTTATGTCTGAGTAGTATTCCACGGTGTATATGTACCCCATTTTCTTTGTCCAGTCTATCATTGATGGGCACTTGGGTTGGTTCCAGGCCTTTGCTATTGTACACAGGGCTGCAATGAACATACGTGTGCATGTGTCTTTATAGTAGAACAATTTATATTTCTTTGGGTATATACCCAGTAGTGGGATTGCTGGGTCAAATGGAATTTCTATTTCTAGATCCTTGAGAAATCGCCACACTGTCTTCCACAATGATTGAACTAATTAACACTCCCACCAACTGTGTAAGAGTGTTCCTATTTCTCCACATCCTCTCCAGGATCTGTTGTTGTCTCCAGAATTTCTAATGGTCAGCATTCTAACTGGCATGAGATGATACCTCAGTGTGGTTTTGATTTGCATTTCTCCAATGACCCGTGATGATGAACATTAGTTCATATGTTTGTTGTCCTCATATATGTCCTCTTTTGAAAAGTGTCTGTTCGTATCCTTTGCCCAGTTTTGAATGGGGTTGTTTGTTTTTTCTTGTATATCTGTTTAATTCTTTGTAGTTTCTGGATATTAGCCCTTTGTCAGATGGGTAGATTGCAAAATTTTTTCCCATTCTGTTGGCTGCTGATTCACTCTAATGATGGTTTCTTTTGTTGTACAGAAGCTCTGGAGTTTCATTAGATCCCATTTGGGTATCCTGGCTTTTATCGCCATTGCTTTTGGTGTTTTAGTCATGAAGTCCTTGCCTATGCCTATGTCCTGGATGGTTGTGCCTACGTTTTCTTCTAGTGTTTTTATGGTGTCAGGTTTTATGTTTAAATCTTTGATCCATCTGGAATTAATTTTAGTGTAAGGTGACAGGTAGTGGTCCAGTTTCTGCTTTCTGCACATTGCTAGCCAGTTTTCCCATTACCACTTATGCAACATGGAGTCCTTTCTCCATTGCCTGTTTTTGTTGGGTTTGGCAAAGATCACATGGTTGTAGATGTGTGGTGTTTCTTCTTGGGTCTCTGTTCTGCTCCATTGGTCTATGTTCTGTTTTGGTATCAGTCCCATGCTGTTTTGATTACAGTAGCCTTGAAGTATAGTTTGAAGTCTGGCAGTGTGACGCCTCTGGCTTTGTTCTTTTGCTTAGGATTGTCCTGGCTATGTGGGGTCTTTTGTGATTCCATATGAAGTTTAGGTGTTTTTTTCCAGTTCTGTGGAGAAAGTCATTGGTAGCTTGATGGGGATAGCATTGAATTATCTATAGATTACTTTGGGCAGTATGGCCATTTTCTCGATATTGATTCCTCCGAACCATGAGCATAGAATGCTTTTCCATCTCTGTTGTCCTCTCTTATTGTGTTGAGCAGCATTTTGTAGTTCTCCTTGAAGAGGTTCTTCACAGCCTTTGTCAGTTGTATTCCTAGGTATTTAATTCTCTTTGTAGCAATTGTGAATAGGAGTCTGCTCATGATTTGGCTGTCTGTCTGTTATTGGCGTACAGAAATGCTTGTGACTTCTGCACAATGATTTTGTATGCTGAGACTTTACTGAGGTGCCTATCAGTTTAAGAAGACTTTGGGCTGAGATGATGGTGTTTTCTAAATATACAATCATGTTGTCTGCAAATACTGACAATCGGATTTCCTCTTTTCCTAATTGAATACCCTTTATTTCTTTTTCTTGCCTGATTGCTCTGGCTACAACTTCCAATACTATACTGAATAGGAATGGTGAGAGAGGGCATCCTTGCCTAGTGCCAGTTTTCATTAAGAAAGCATCCAGTTTTTGCCCATTCAGTATGAGATTGGCTGTGGATTTGTCAGAAGTAGCTTTTACTATTTTGAGATATGTTCCATTGATACCTCATTTATTGAAAGGTTTTAGCAAAAAGGGTTGTTGAATTTCCTTGAAGGCCTTCTCTGCATCTATTGAGATGATCATGTGGTTTTTGCCTTTGGTTCTGTTTATGTGATAGATTACGTTTGGGGATTTACATCTGTTGAACCAGCCTTGCATCCCAGGGATGAAGTCTACTTGATTGTGATGAATAAGCTCTTTGATGTGCTGTTGCATTCGACTTACCAGTATTTTACTGAAGACTTTTGCATCGATGTTCATCATGGATATTGGCCTGAAGTTTTCTTTTTCATACTTCATATGGCACCAAAAAAGAGCCCGCATAGCCAAGTCCATTCTAAGCAAATAGAACAAAGCGGGAGACATCACACTACCGGACTTCAAATTATACTACGAGGCTACAGTAATCAAAACAGCATGGGACTGGTACCAAAACAGACATATCAACCAACAAAACGGGACAGAGGCCTCGGAGGAAACACAACATACCTACAACCATCCGATCTTTGACAAGCCTGACAAAAACAAGCAATGAAGAAATGATTCCCAATTTAATAAATGCTGTTGGGAAAACTGGCTAGCCATGTGCAAAAAGCTGAAAGTGGGCCCCTTCCTGACATCTTACACTAAAATTAACTCTAGATGCATCAAAGATTTATACATAAGACCTAAATCTATGAAAACTCAACAAGAGTACCTAGACAAAATCATTCAGGAAATAGGCATAGGCAAGAGCTTCATGACTGAAACACCAAAAGCAATGGCAACAAAAGCCAAAATACACAAATGGGGTCTAATTAAACTTAAGAGTTTCTGCACAGAAAAAGAAGCAATCATCAGAGTGAAACAGCAACCAACAGCATGGGAAAAATTGTTTACCATATACCTATCTGACAGTGGGCTAATATCCAGAATCTAAAAGGAACTAAAACAGACGTACAAAAACAAACAAACAAACAAACAAAAAACAAAAATAACCCATTCAAAAGTGGATGAAAGATATGAAGAGACCCTTTTCAAAGGAAGACATTTATGAGGCCAACAAACATATTTAAACATGCTTATCATCACTGGTCATCAGGAAAATGCAAATCAGAACCACATGGAGATACCATCTCATGCCACTTAGAATGGCGATCATTTAAAAATCTGAAGACAACAGATACTGGAGGCGATATGGACAAAAAGGGACAGTTTCAAACTGTTGGTGGTGGTGTAGATTAGTTCAACCATTATGGAAGAGAGTGTGGTGATTTCTCAAGGATCTGGAAGTAGAAATTCCGTTTGACCCAGCAATCCCACTACCGGGTATATACCAAAAGAATCAAAAATCATTCTATTATAAAGACACAGGCACATGTATGTTCATTGCAGCGCTGCTTACAATAACGAAGACCTGGAACCAACCCAAATGCCCATCAACAATACACTGGACCAAGATAATGTGGCACATATACACCATGGAATACTATGCAGCCATAAAAAGAATGAGTTCATGTCCTTTGTAGGGACATGGATGAATCTGGAAACCATCAATCTCAGCAAAGTGACACAAGAACAGAAAACCAAACACCACATGTTCTTACTCACAGGTGGGTGTTGAATAGAGGGCATACAGGGGCACAGGGAGGGGAATGTTTCTCCTTCTCCTCTGGCTAAAAACATACTCGAAAATAAGAGCAATATAATGCTTTCTCTTGACCCCGTTATGCCTTGACCTTCTTTCAATTGCTTTTCTTCCACATTTTTCCCATGAAGGCTTCTACTTTTGCCACTCAGAGCAAGGTCCAAGGACCAGCAGCATCAGCGTTGCATGAGAACTTACTGAAAATGCAGAATCCCAAGTCTGCTGATTGACAGTGTGAATTGTTAACAAGGTTTCCAGCGGCTTTTCTTAAGTTTAAAAACTTCTGGGCTACACTGATTGTATATGATGACAAATTATATACATGTGTGGCTGTGGATATATGCCTCTTTTCACCTACTGTAAATAGAACACAGTTCTTCATGGTGAGGTGCTTCCATCCCTAATGACGTCCTACCAGTGAGAAAGGCAGGAAGAGACAGAGTATTTATGCTGTGATTCTCTGGTAAATTTTGGCACTAGAAAGTCACTTTATGTTCTCCCTAAATTTCTAACCGTACCCTATCTTTTTCTGAAGAATAATTTCAATTACCATCCTTCATTACATAAACCTGCTTCCTGTTTCTTCGTGTACTTTGTCTTTCTCAGACTTTATTTCCTCTTTTACCACTTTCTTCTTTCTAATTTTCTGATTTTCCCCAGGTCTTGGAATATCGTGAATTCAAACTAATTATTCAGCTCCTTTTCAGCACTCTCAATACACAGTCTGTTGCCAACACCTGATAGGATGTATCGTGTATCACCGTTTCACTTCTCTCTTTTCCATGCTGGGCATTTAGGTAGTACTTTCCTTTGGCTATTAGTGTGTATCCTTCCTCATGAGTTTAGAGAAATATTCGGTCCAATGACTTGTTAAATAAGAAATGATTCTTACCTTCTAATTTTTCATTTATTGTCTTCATTTCTTTTTGATATGTAGCATCGAGTAAACACACATGGTTCTCTTGAACACTCTCAGGAAGACTCTGTTAAAAATAATTTCAATAAGTAAGTTCAACGTAAAAATCCTAATAATTAAGAGTATCAAAATTTCCTAATTAAAAGGCAATCTTTAAAGCAAAATTTCCTACTTTAAACGCAATTTGATTTAAGGGCAGACATGTATTAAAAACCAAAACATTTTGATGCAAAGCTTCATAAACGGGGTATAGATCAAGCTTTTCTTTACCTTCAGGTGGGTGTTAACTTGGTTCCTGAGCAGGAAAAATCAATCACATTCCCAAGAAAACTCACTCGTGCGTATTTCCAAACTAACTCACTTGAAAATAACTAACTTACGTTACAGTTCTCATCAAAAATAAATATGGCACTTTGAACAAAATACAAAACACTTGCTACTTACCATAACACATACTGCATTAAGCATTTAAAATACTCATGACTATAGAATTGTTTAGTGTTAAAAATGATGCATTTCATTAAGACAGCTTTCAGAGTCTGTCATATAATGTCTGCACAGAAAATTCAAAAAACTGCTTTATTTAGGTAAACAGGAACAGAAAATAATCAGAAAGTTTCTGATAAAATTTAAAATTATAGGAACAGGGCTTGAATACAATGAAAATGCACTAAGAAAAACATCATGTCATTTCTAAATGAAAGCGCACAAGTATTAAAGTCTTCGTGTCTAATGACAAATTAGATAAAATCGACTTCTCTATTGACTTCCAACCTTTGCTGTGACCACCATGCAGCAGCTTCTTATTTCTAAGAGGTCAGATACCTGCCCCGTCATTTCACAGTTGTGACTTTAAAATAGATTGCTATTGTTTGACACTTATGCTGCTGCAGCTTGACAGCCACAAAGGGCCTCAAAAGGTTATATTTGTAAAAATTATTTTTATTTTTTAAAATACTGCCCAACCAAACTGTTGTTATTATAGCCCATGGGTTTCCTACTCCTCATGCTTTCCTTTCTCCTGAAATGTTCCCTCAGATCTATACTGAATAGTAAAATAATTCCATACTTCCATTTGCAAGGCATTAGGTTTTCAGGTCCCAAGTTTTACAAAACTACAGTTTAAACTGTCTCTCTATGAATCCAATTAGAACTTTTATACATAGAGATATACCATGTCATACATTTGCCCATAGCTGGACTCACTGTAATTCTTTAGTTTGTAGACAAATTTACTGCAGATTCCAGGGGAATTCCTAGTGAGTCCTGAGCTTTATTTTTTATACTATACCTCATTGGCTTCTTAATTTAATCCTACAGATGAGAAGAATTTTACTATGAAGAAATAACCTACTTAGCACATAGATTCTCCATAAAGTATATTCTAAAAAATATCGGAAAGACTAATTTTGGGGTGAGATATGCAGAGGTGAGAAAATAAACCTAAGACTCTGGGGTTATGTTTGCACATCAGGCAATACTAATACTTTTGAAAAAATCAATAATACACAGTACCTCAGAATCCCAAGAATTTTTTTCATCTTCCTCTTGTTTAGATTCTGATGGGAACATTTGATCTATAAAAGGTTAATAAGAGACACATTCATGAGAACATTTCTCTACTATACATTTTAGAAGCATATACAATTCCATTTTCATTCAAGAATCTTTTTTCCTCTGCAGCCTGTATATTCCTATTGTAGATTACAATCACAATTTCTATAGTCAATCCATTAAAAGTGAAATCTCAAAAATCTAAAAATTAACTTTATGTCATTAATTAGAATGCAGAAAAACTAGAAATTTGACTCACTTGTATAAATTATTTCTTCACAAAGCAGTCATATCCTCTTCTCCCGTGACACACAGTATGTCCCATGTTTGCTATTCATTCAGAAACCTTTTGGTACCTATCATCTCTCATTTCTTTGTAAATTTTTATCTTTTACTATTACTTGGTTTGATCGACTCAGCAATATCTATCACACAGTTCTCCAAAAAAGATTATTTATCAATCAGTAAGATATTTTAAGAATATTGACTTTTTGATGTTAGTAAAATATATGTCCAACCCTTTTAAGTTTCAACATGCCATGGCAGTACATTGGGTGTGCTTTGGATGTGTGTGCGGTTTAGAAAGATAAGCTTAAAAAACCTGTATTTCATGTAAAGTAAGAACTGCTTTAATTACAATGACACAGTTCTTCCCAAATGCAGCAATATCTTCAGAGCCAGCTTGTGACACCTTGGAGAAACATCAGAAATATATAGAAAGGAAATAATTGCCTTATGTAACCTAATGTTCTCACATGTTACAGGATGAAATCAAGGCCCACACAAGAATTGAAGTGCTCTCAGCCCAAGGAGACAGAAAATGAATTTATAATATAAACTCTGTCCAGGTTTCTTTATCAACAAGAAGTACAAATTATGACTATTCCAATCAGGTTAAAAGAAAAGCAAACATGCACAACTAAAACTTAAAAGACTGTTTAATCTTTTGCGCTACATTTGTAACTTGACCTCTAAGAACTGTACATCTGGTTTTAAAAAGTAAATTTCACTTGTGGTCTCTGCATCCCTAACGTTCACATTTCATGCAGAGGGTCCAAGAAACTCAAATCGTACATTGGTAACTCACCATTTTCACTCATTGTTAGATGTATATCGTGGATCATTTCAGAGATCTAACCTGTTGTAACACTGTAGCTCTAATAATCTGTGTGTCAGTTTTAGTTGTTAGTGGAATGTACGACTGCACATGGAAATACTTTGTTTCTTATTTTTTAAAATGTATTTACTTTGATTTAGGTGCATACTATATCTGGCATTTCTCCCCATGCTATCCCTCTCTGCCCTCCCCACCCTCCCCACCACCCACTTTCTCTCCCCTAGTCTCCTCAACTGTCCCCAGTGTGCCATGCTCCTCTCCCTGACTCCAGGCCTTCTCACTGTTCAACACCCACCTATGAGTGAGAACATATGGTGTTTGACTTTCTATTCTTGTGTCAGTTTGCTGAGAATGATGGTTTCTGGATTCAACCAAGTGCCTATAAAGGACACAAACTCATCCTGTTTTTATGTCTGAGTAGTATTCCACGGTGTATATGTACCCCATTTTCTTTGTCCAGTCTATCATTGATGGGCACTTGGGTTGGTTCCAGGCCTTTGCTATTGTACACAGGGCTGCAATGAACATACGTGTGCATGTGTCTTTATAGTAGAACAATTTATATTTCTTTGGGTATATACCCAGTAGTGGGATTGCTGGGTCAAATGGAATTTCTATTTCTAGATCCTTGAGAAATCGCCACACTGTCTTCCACAATGATTGAACTAATTAACACTCCCACCAACTGTGTAAGAGTGTTCCTATTTCTCCACATCCTCTCCAGGATCTGTTGTTGTCTCCAGAATTTCTAATGGTCAGCATTCTAACTGGCATGAGATGATACCTCAGTGTGGTTTTGATTTGCATTTCTCCAATGACCCGTGATGATGAACATTAGTTCATATGTTTGTTGTCCTCATATATGTCCTCTTTTGAAAAGTGTCTGTTCGTATCCTTTGCCCAGTTTTGAATGGGGTTGTTTGTTTTTTCTTGTATATCTGTTTAATTCTTTGTAGTTTCTGGATATTAGCCCTTTGTCAGATGGGTAGATTGCAAAATTTTTTCCCATTCTGTTGGCTGCTGATTCACTCTAATGATGGTTTCTTTTGTTGTACAGAAGCTCTGGAGTTTCATTAGATCCCATTTGGGTATCCTGGCTTTTATCGCCATTGCTTTTGGTGTTTTAGTCATGAAGTCCTTGCCTATGCCTATGTCCTGGATGGTTGTGCCTACGTTTTCTTCTAGTGTTTTTATGGTGTCAGGTTTTATGTTTAAATCTTTGATCCATCTGGAATTAATTTTAGTGTAAGGTGACAGGTAGTGGTCCAGTTTCTGCTTTCTGCACATTGCTAGCCAGTTTTCCCATTACCACTTATGCAACATGGAGTCCTTTCTCCATTGCCTGTTTTTGTTGGGTTTGGCAAAGATCACATGGTTGTAGATGTGTGGTGTTTCTTCTTGGGTCTCTGTTCTGCTCCATTGGTCTATGTTCTGTTTTGGTATCAGTCCCATGCTGTTTTGATTACAGTAGCCTTGAAGTATAGTTTGAAGTCTGGCAGTGTGACGCCTCTGGCTTTGTTCTTTTGCTTAGGATTGTCCTGGCTATGTGGGGTCTTTTGTGATTCCATATGAAGTTTAGGTGTTTTTTTCCAGTTCTGTGGAGAAAGTCATTGGTAGCTTGATGGGGATAGCATTGAATTATCTATAGATTACTTTGGGCAGTATGGCCATTTTCTCGATATTGATTCCTCCGAACCATGAGCATAGAATGCTTTTCCATCTCTGTTGTCCTCTCTTATTGTGTTGAGCAGCATTTTGTAGTTCTCCTTGAAGAGGTTCTTCACAGCCTTTGTCAGTTGTATTCCTAGGTATTTAATTCTCTTTGTAGCAATTGTGAATAGGAGTCTGCTCATGATTTGGCTGTCTGTCTGTTATTGGCGTACAGAAATGCTTGTGACTTCTGCACAATGATTTTGTATGCTGAGACTTTACTGAGGTGCCTATCAGTTTAAGAAGACTTTGGGCTGAGATGATGGTGTTTTCTAAATATACAATCATGTTGTCTGCAAATACTGACAATCGGATTTCCTCTTTTCCTAATTGAATACCCTTTATTTCTTTTTCTTGCCTGATTGCTCTGGCTACAACTTCCAATACTATACTGAATAGGAATGGTGAGAGAGGGCATCCTTGCCTAGTGCCAGTTTTCATTAAGAAAGCATCCAGTTTTTGCCCATTCAGTATGAGATTGGCTGTGGATTTGTCAGAAGTAGCTTTTACTATTTTGAGATATGTTCCATTGATACCTCATTTATTGAAAGGTTTTAGCAAAAAGGGTTGTTGAATTTCCTTGAAGGCCTTCTCTGCATCTATTGAGATGATCATGTGGTTTTTGCCTTTGGTTCTGTTTATGTGATAGATTACGTTTGGGGATTTACATCTGTTGAACCAGCCTTGCATCCCAGGGATGAAGTCTACTTGATTGTGATGAATAAGCTCTTTGATGTGCTGTTGCATTCGACTTACCAGTATTTTACTGAAGACTTTTGCATCGATGTTCATCATGGATATTGGCCTGAAGTTTTCTTTTTCATACTTCATATGGCACCAAAAAAGAGCCCGCATAGCCAAGTCCATTCTAAGCAAATAGAACAAAGCGGGAGACATCACACTACCGGACTTCAAATTATACTACGAGGCTACAGTAATCAAAACAGCATGGGACTGGTACCAAAACAGACATATCAACCAACAAAACGGGACAGAGGCCTCGGAGGAAACACAACATACCTACAACCATCCGATCTTTGACAAGCCTGACAAAAACAAGCAATGAAGAAATGATTCCCAATTTAATAAATGCTGTTGGGAAAACTGGCTAGCCATGTGCAAAAAGCTGAAAGTGGGCCCCTTCCTGACATCTTACACTAAAATTAACTCTAGATGCATCAAAGATTTATACATAAGACCTAAATCTATGAAAACTCAACAAGAGTACCTAGACAAAACCATTCAGGAAATAGGCATAGGCAAGAGCTTCATGACTGAAACACCAAAAGCAATGGCAACAAAAGCCAAAATACACAAATGGGGTCTAATTAAACTTAAGAGTTTCTGCACAGAAAAAGAAGCAATCATCAGAGTGAAACAGCAACCAACAGCATGGGAAAAATTGTTTACCATATACCTATCTGACAGTGGGCTAATATCCAGAATCTAAAAGGAACTAAAACAGACGTACAAAAACAAACAAACAAACAAACAAAAAACAAAAATAACCCATTCAAAAGTGGATGAAAGATATGAAGAGACCCTTTTCAAAGGAAGACATTTATGAGGCCAACAAACATATTTAAACATGCTTATCATCACTGGTCATCAGGAAAATGCAAATCAGAACCACATGGAGATACCATCTCATGCCACTTAGAATGGCGATCATTTAAAAATCTGAAGACAACAGATACTGGAGGCGATATGGACAAAAAGGGACAGTTTCAAACTGTTGGTGGTGGTGTAGATTAGTTCAACCATTATGGAAGAGAGTGTGGTGATTTCTCAAGGATCTGGAAGTAGAAATTCCGTTTGACCCAGCAATCCCACTACCGGGTATATACCAAAAGAATCAAAAATCATTCTATTATAAAGACACAGGCACATGTATGTTCATTGCAGCGCTGCTTACAATAACGAAGACCTGGAACCAACCCAAATGCCCATCAACAATACACTGGACCAAGATAATGTGGCACATATACACCATGGAATACTATGCAGCCATAAAAAGAATGAGTTCATGTCCTTTGTAGGGACATGGATGAATCTGGAAACCATCAATCTCAGCAAAGTGACACAAGAACAGAAAACCAAACACCACATGTTCTTACTCACAGGTGGGTGTTGAATAGAGGGCATACAGGGGCACAGGGAGGGGAATGTTTCTCCTTCTCCTCTGGCTAAAAACATACTCGAAAATAAGAGCAATATAATGCTTTCTCTTGACCCCGTTATGCCTTGACCTTCTTTCAATTGCTTTTCTTCCACATTTTTCCCATGAAGGCTTCTACTTTTGCCACTCAGAGCAAGGTCCAAGGACCAGCAGCATCAGCGTTGCATGAGAACTTACTGAAAATGCAGAATCCCAAGTCTGCTGATTGACAGTGTGAATTGTTAACAAGGTTTCCAGCGGCTTTTCTTAAGTTTAAAAACTTCTGGGCTACACTGATTGTATATGATGACAAATTATATACATGTGTGGCTGTGGATATATGCCTCTTTTCACCTACTGTAAATAGAACACAGTTCTTCATGGTGAGGTGCTTCCATCACTAATGACGTCCTACCAGTGAGAAAGGCAGGAAGAGACAGAGTATTTATGCTGTGATTCTCTGGTAAATTTTGGCACTAGAAAGTCACTTTATGTTCTCCCTAAATTTCTAACCGTACCCTATCTTTTTCTGAAGAATAATTTCAATTACCATCCTTCATTACATAAACCTGCTTCCTGTTTCTTCGTGTACTTTGTCTTTCTCAGACTTTATTTCCTCTTTTACCACTTTCTTCTTTCTAATTTTCTGATTTTCCCCAGGTCTTGGAATATCGTGAATTCAAACTAATTATTCAGCTCCTTTTCAGCACTCTCAATACACAGTCTGTTGCCAACACCTGATAGGATGTATCGTGTATCACCGTTTCACTTCTCTCTTTTCCATGCTGGGCATTTAGGTAGTACTTTCCTTTGGCTATTAGTGTGTATCCTTCCTCATGAGTTTAGAGAAATATTCGGTCCAATGACTTGTTAAATAAGAAATGATTCTTACCTTCTAATTTTTCATTTATTGTCTTCATTTCTTTTTGATATGTAGCATCGAGTAAACACACATGGTTCTCTTGAACACTCTCAGGAAGACTCTGTTAAAAATAATTTCAATAAATAAGTTCAATTTAAAAATCCTAATAATTAAGAGTATCAAAATTTAGTACAGCAAAGGAGCTAGACTGGTAGAAGGAAAACCAAGCAACAGAAATACTTCATCATCAACATTCTGGGTGTCCACTCAGAGACCCAATCGAAAAGTCAGCAACTACACAGACGACCAGCGGAAAAATCCACAAAGATGGGAAGAAACCAGCGCAAAAAGGAGGAAAACACCCGAAACCAGAACACCTCGCCTCCTAGAAAGGACCAAAACTTCTCACCAGCAAGGGAACTAAGCTGGACGGAGAATGACTGTGATGAAATGACGGAATTAGACTTCAGAAGGTGGATAATGAGAAACTTTTGTGAGCTAAAAGATCATGTATTAAATCAATGCAAAGAAACTAAGAACCTTGAAAAAAGATTTGAAAAAAGATTTGAAGAAATGATAACAAGAATGGATAACTTAGAGAGGAATATGAATGAATTAAAGGAGCTGAAAAACACAGTACGAGAACTTCGCGAAGCAAACACAAGTTTCAATAGCCGAATTGACCAAGCAGAGGAAAGAATATCTGAAGTCGAAGACCAACTCAATGAAATAAAACAAGAAACCAAGATCAGAGAAAAAAGCGCAAAAAGGAATGAACAAAGTCTCCAAGAAATGTGGGACTATGTGAAAAGGCCTAACCTACGTTTGATAGGTGTACCAGAAGGGGACGAAGAGAATGAATCCAAGCTGGAAAATACTCTTCAGGACATCATCCAGGAAAATTTCCCCCACCTAGCAAGACAGGCCAACACTCAAATGCAGGAAATACAGAGAACACCACAAAGATATTCCACAAGAAGAGCAACCCATAGGCACATAATCGTCAGATTCAACAGGGTTGAAATAAAGGAGAGAATACTAAGGGCAGCCAGAGAGAAAGGTTGGATCACCCACAAAGGGAAGCCCATCAGACTCACAGCAGATCTCTCGGCAGAAACACTACAAGCCAGAATAGAGTGGGGGCCAATATTCAACATTCTTAAAGAAAAGAACTTTCAACCCAGAATTTCATATCCAGCCAAACTGAGCTTCAGAAGTGAAGGAAAAATAAAATCCTTTGCGAACAAGCAAGTATTCAGAGATTTTGTCACCACCAGGCCTGCTTTACAAGAGCTCCTAAAAGAGGCACTACACATAGAAAGGAACAACCAGTACCAGCCATTCCAAAATCACACTGAATGCTAAAGAGCTTCAGCATAATGAAGAATCTACAACAACTAACAGGCAAAACAGCCACTTAGCATCAAAATGGCAGTATCAAATTCACACATAACAATATTAACCCTAAATATAAATGGACTAAATGCACCAATCAAAAGACACAGACTGGCAAATTGGATAAAAATCCAAAACTCATCAGTGTGCTGTATCCAGGAAACCCATCTCACATGCAAGGATACACAAAGGCTCAAAATAAAGGGATGGAGGAAGATTTACCAAGCTAATGGAAAGGAAAAAAAAGCAGGAGTTGCAATTCTCATCTCTGATAAAATAGACTTTAAAGCAACAAAGATCAAAAGAGACAAAGAAGGCCATTACATAATGGTAAAAGGATCAATACAACAAGCAGAGCTAACGATCCTAAACATATATGGACCCAATGCAGGAGCACCCAGATACATAAGGCAAGTTCTTAATGACTTACAAAAGGACTTAGACTCCCACACAATAATAGTGGGAGACTTTAACACTCCACTGTCAATATTAGACAGATCAACCAGACAGAAAATCAACAAGGATATCCAGGGCTTGAACTCAGACCTGGAGGAAGCAAACCTGATAGACATTTACAGAACTCTCCACCCCAAATCCACAGAATACACATTCTTCTCAGCACCACATCACACCTACTCTAAAATTGACCACATAATTGGAAGTAAAGCACTGCTCAACAAATGCAAAACAACTGAAATCATAACAAACAGCCCCTCAGACCATAGTGCAATCAAGTTAGAGCTCAGAGTTCAGAAATGATGAGTTTGTGTCGTTTGTAGGGACATGGATGAATCTGGAGAACATCATCCTCAGCAAACTGACACAAGAACAGAAAATGAAACACCGCATATTCTCACTCATAGGTGGGTGATGAAAAATGAGAACACATGGACACAGAAAGGGGAGTACTAAACACTGGGGTCTATTGGAGGGAAAAGGGGAGGGCCAGTGGGAGGGGGAGGTGGGGAGGGATAGCCTGGGGAGAAATGCCAAATGTGGGTGAAGGGGAGAAGAAAAGAAAGCACACTGCCATGTGTGTACCTACGCAACTGTCTTGCATGCTCTGCTCATGTACCCCAAAACCTATAATCCAATAAAAAATTAAAAAAAAAAAAAGAAAAAGGCAATTTTTAAAGCAAAATTTCCTACTTTATACGCAATTTGATTAAAGGGCAGACACGTATTGAAGACCAAAACATTTCGATGCAAAGCTTCATAAACGTGGTATAGATCAAGTTTTCTTTACCTTCAGATAGGTATTAACTTGGTTCCTAAGCAGGAAAAATCAATCACATTCCCATGAAAACTCACTCGTGCATATTTCCAAAACTAACTCACTTGAAAATATCTAACTTACGTTGCAGTTCTTATCAAAAATACATATGGCACTTCGAGCAAAATATAAAAGACTTGCTACTTAGCATAACACATACTGCATTAAGCATTTAAAATACTCATGACTATGGAATTGTTTAGTGTTAAGAGTGATGCATATCCTGCAGACAGCTTTCAGAGTCTGTCATATAATGTCTGCACAGAAAATTTAAAAAACTGCTTCATTTAGGTAAACACGGGTAAAAATAATCATAAAGTTTCTGATAAAATTTACAATTATAGAAACAGTGCTTGAAGTAACTGAAAATGCAGTAAGAAAAACATCATGTCATTTCTAAATGAAAGCACATAAGTATTAAGGTCTTCGTGTCTAACAACAAATTAGATGAAATCGATTTGTTTATTGACTTCCAACCTTTGCTGTGACCACCATGCAGCAGCTTCTTATTTCTTTTTTTTTTTTTTTTGTCAGTTTTTCCATTTTCATTTGTGTGTGAATTTTTATTTTATTTATTTATTTATTTTAAAATTTTTTATTGGATTATAGGTTTTGGGGTACATGAGCAGAGCATGCAAGACAGTTGCGTAGGTACACACATGGCAGTGTGCTTTGCTTTTCTTCTCCCCTTCACCCACATTTGGCATTTCTCCCCAGGCTATCCCTAAGAGGTCAGATACCTGCCCCATCATTTCACAGTTGTGACTTTAAAATAGGTCGCTATTGTTTGACACTTATGCTGCTTCAGCTTGACAGCCACAAAGGGCCTCAAAAGGTTATATTTGTAAAAATTATTTTTAATTTTTAGAATACTGCCCAACCAAACTGTTGTTATTATAGCCCATGGGTTTCCTACTCCTCATGCTTTCCTTTCTCCTGAAATGTTCCCTCAGATCTATACTGAATAGTAAAATAATTCCATACTTCCATTTGCCAGGCATTATATTTTCAGGTCCCAAGATTTACAAAAGTACACTTTAAACTGTCTCTCTATGAATCCAATTAGAACTTTTATACATAGAGATATACCACGTCATACATTTGCCCATAGCTGGACTCACTGTAATTCTTTAGTTTGTAGACAAACTTACTGCAGATTCCAGGTGAATTCCTAGTGAGTCCGAAGCCTTATTTTTTACACTATACCTCATTGGCTTCTTAATTTAATCCTACAGATGAGCAGAATTTCACTATGAAGATATAATCTACTTAGCACATAGATTCTCTATAAAGTATATTCTAAAAGATATCAGAAAGACTAATTTTGGGGTGAGATATGCAGAGGTGAGGAAATAAATCTAAGCCTCTGGTGTTATGTTTGCACATCAGGGAATACTAATACTTTTGAAAAAATCAGTACCTCAGAATCCCAAGAATTTTTTTCATCTTCCTCTTGTTTAGATTCTGATGGAAACATTTGATCTATAAAAGGTTAATGACAGATGCATTCATGAGAACATTTCTCTACTATACGTTTTAGAAGCATATACAACTCTATTTTCATTCAAGAATCTTTTTTCCTCTGTAGCCTGTAGATTCTTTTTGTAGATTACAATCACAACTTCTATAGTCAATCCATTAAAAGTGAAATCTCAAAAATCTAAAAATTAACTTTATGTCATTAATTAGAATGCAGAAAAACTAGAAATGTGACTCACTTCTGTAAATTATTTCTTCACAAAGCAGTCATATCCTCTACTTCTGTGAAACACAGTATGTCCCATGTTTACTATTCATTCAGAAACCTTTCAATACCTATCATCTCTCATTTCTTTGTAAATTTTTATCTTTTAGTTTTACTTAGTTTGATCGACTCAGTAATCTCCATCACACAGTTCTCCAAAACAGATTATTTATCAATCAGTAAGATTTTTAAAGAATATTAACTTTTTGATGTTAGTAAAATATATGTCCAAACCTTTTAAATTTCAACATGCCATGGCAGCACATTGGGTGTGCTTTGGATGTGTGTACGTTTTAGAAAGATAAGCTTAAAAAACTTCTGTTTCATGTAAAGTAAGATCTGCTTTAATTACAATGACATAATTCTTGGGAAATAAAACAATATCTTCAGATTCAACTTGTGACACCTTGGAGAGACATCAGAAATATATAGAAAAGAAATGATTGCATTATGTAACCTAGTGTTCTCACGTGTTATGGGATTAAATCAAAACCCACACAAAAATTGAAGTGCTCTCATTCCAATAAGACAGAAAATGAATTTATAATAAAAATTCTGTCCAGTTTTCTTTATCATCAAGAAGTACAAATTATGACTATTCCAATCAGGTTAAAAGAATAGCAAACATGCACACCTAAGTCTTAAAAGACTCTTTAATCGTTAATGGTACATTTCTCATTTCACATCTAAGAACCGTATATCTAGTTTTAAAAAGTAAATTTCACTTGTGATCTCTGCATCCCTAAAGTTCACATTTCATACAGAGGGTCCAAGAAACTCAAATCATACGTTGGTAACTCACCATTTTCACTCATTATTAGAAATATATCGTGAATCATTTCAGAGATCTAATCTGTTGTAACACTGTAGCTCTAATAATCTGTGGGTCAGTTCTAGTTGTTAGTGGAATGTACAATTTCACATGAAAAAACTTTATTTCTTATTTTTTAAAATGTATTTACTTCGATTTAGGTGCATACTATATCTGGCATTTCTCCCCATGCTATCCCTCTCTGCCCTCCCCACCCTCCCCACCACCCACTTTCTCTCCCCTAGTCTCCTCAACTGTCCCCAGTGTGCCATGCTCCTCTCCCTGAATCCACGTCTTCTCGTTGTTTAACACCCACCTATGAGTGAGAACATATGGTGTTTGGCTTTCTGTTCTTGTGTCAGTTTGCTGAGAATGATGGTTTCTGGATTCAACCAAGTGCCTATAAAGGACACAAACTCATCCTGTTTTTATGTCTGAGTAGTATTCCACGGTGTATATGTACCCCATTTTCTTTGTCCAGTCCATCATTGATGGGCACTTGGGTTGGTTCCAGGCCTTTGCTATTGTACACAGGGCTGCAGTGAACATACGTGTGCATGTGTCTTTATAGTAGAACAATTTATATTTCTTTGGGTATTTACCCAGTAGTGGCATTGCTGGGTCAAATGGAATTTCTAGTTCTAGAGCCTTGAGAAATTGCCACACTGTCTTCCACAATGATTGCACTAATTAACACTCCCACCAACTGTGTAAGAGTGTTCCTATTTCTCCACATCCTCTCCAGGATCACTTGCTGTTTCCAGGTTTTCTAATAATCGCCATTCTAACTGGCATGAGATGATATCTCAGTGTGGTTTGGATTTGCATTTCTCTAATGACCAGTGATATGAACATTTTTTCATATGTTTGTTGGCCTCATATATGTCCTTTTTGAAAAGTGTCTGTTTGTATCCTTTGCCCAGTTTTGAATGAAGTTGTTTGTTTTTATCTTATGTATTTGTTTAATTCTTTGTAGTTTCTGGATATTAGCCCTTGGTCAGATGGGTAGATTGCAAAATTTTTTCCCATTTTGTTGGCTGCTGATTCACTCTAATGATGGTTTCTTTTGTTGTACAGAAGCTCTGGAGTTTCATTAGATCCCATTTGGGTATCCTGGCTTTTATTGCCATTGCTTTTGGTGTTTTAGTCATGAAGTCCTTGCCCATGCCTATGTCCTGGATGGTTTTGCCTACGTTTTCTTCTAGTGTTTTTATGGTGTTAGGTTTTATGTTTGTTTGTTTCTTTGAGATGGAGTTTAGTTCTTGGTACCTAAAGTGGAGTGTAGTGGTGCGATCTCGGCTCACGACAACCTCCGCCTCCTGGGTTCAGGAAATTCTCCTACCTCAGCCTCCTGAGTAGCTGGAATTATGGGCGCGTTGCACCATGCCCAGCTAATTCTTTGTATTTTTAGTAGAGACGGGGTTTCACCATGTTGACCAGGATGGTCTTGATCTCTTGACCTCGTAATACACTCACCTCCGCCTCCCAAATTGCTGGGATTACAGGCGTGAGCCACCGTGCCCGGCCAGGTTTTAGGTTTAAATCTTTGATTCATCTGGAGCTAATATTAGTGTAAGGTGACAGGTAGGGGTCAAGTTTCTGCTTTCTGCACATTGGTAGCCACTTTTCCCAACACCATTTATTAAACATGGAGTCCTATCCCCATTGCTTGTTCTTGTCGAGTGTGTCAAAGATCACATGGTTGTAGATGTGTGGTGTTTCTTCTTGGGTCTCTGTTCTGCTCCATTGGTCTATGTTCTGTTTTGGTATCAGTCCCATGCTGTTTTGATTATTGCAGCCTTGTAGTATAGATTGAAGTCTGGCAGTGTGACGCCTCCGGCTTTGTTCTTTTTGCTTAGGATTGTCTTTGCTATGTGGGGTCTTTTGTGATTCCATTTGAAGTTTAAAGTGGTTTTTTCCCAGTTCTGTGAGGAATGTCATTGGTAGCTTGATGGGGATAGCTTTAATTCTATCTATAGATTACTTTGGGCAGTATGGCCATTTTCACATTATTAATTCTTCCTAACCATGAGTATGGAAAGTTTTCCTATTTGTTGTGTCCTCTCTTATTGCCTTGAGCAGCGGTTTGTAGTTCTCATTAAAGAGGTTCTCCATATACTTTGTTAGTAGTATTCCTAGCTATTTCATTCTCTTTGTAGCAATTGTGAATGGGAGTTTGCTCATGATTTGGCTCTCTGTTTGTCTGTTATTGGTGTATAGAAATGCTCGTAATTTCTGCAAAATGATTTTGTATCCTGAAACTTTACTAAGTTGCTTATCAGCTTAAGGAGATTTTTGGGCTGAGACTATGGTGTTTTCTAAATATACAATCATGTTGTCTGCAAACACAGACAATCTGATTTCCTCTTTTCCTAATTGAATACCCTTTATTTCTTTTTCTTGCCTGATTGCTCTGGCTACAACTTCCAATACTATACTGAATAGGAATGGTGAGAGAGGGCATCCTTGCCTAGTGCCAGTTTTCATTGGAAAAGCTTCCAGTTTTTGCCCATTCAGTATGACATTAGCTGTGGATTTGTCGGAAATACCTTTACTATTTTGAGAGATGTTCTATCAATACCTCATTTATTGAGAGGTTTTAGCAGAAAGGTATGTTGAATTTCTTTGAAGGCCTTTTCTGCATGTGTTGAGATGATCATGGGGTTTTCGTCTTTGGTTCTGTTTATGTGATAGATTACGTTTGGAGATTTATATCTGTTGAACCAGCCTTGCATCCCAGGGATGAAGTCTACTTGATTGTGATGAATAAGCTCTTTGATGTGCTGTTGCATTCGATTTACCAGGATTTTACCGAAGACTTTTGCATCGATGTTCATCATGAATATTGGCCTGAAGTTATCTTTTTTATACTTCATATAGAACCAAAAAAGAGCCCGCATAGCCAAGTCAATTCTATGCAAATAGAACAAGGCGGGAAACATCACA
This sequence comes from Callithrix jacchus, assembly GCF_049354715.1. Taxonomy (NCBI): domain Eukaryota; kingdom Metazoa; phylum Chordata; class Mammalia; order Primates; family Cebidae; genus Callithrix; species Callithrix jacchus. The sequence goes on along the minus strand of NC_133508.1, from coordinate 36,594,063 downwards.
CTACTGGACTTCAAATTATACTATGAGGCTACAGTAATCCAAACAGCATGGGACTGGCACCAAAACAGAGATGCAGAGCAATGGAATGGAGCAGATGCCTCAGAGACAACACAAGATACCTACAATCATCCGATCTTTGACAAACCTGACAAAAACAAGCAATGGGGAAATGATTCCCAATTTAATAAATGGTGTTGGGAAAACTGGCTAGCCATGTGCACAAAGCTGAAAGTGGATCTCTTCCTGACATCTTACACTAAAATTAACTCTAGATGCATTAAATATTTATACCTAAGGCCTACAATCATAAAACCTTTAGAAGAATATTTAGACAAAACCATTCAGGACACAGGCATAGGCAAGAGCTTCATGACTGAAACACCAAAAGCAATGGCAACAAAAGCCAAAATACACAAATAGGATCTAATTAAACTTAATAGTTTCTGCACAAAAAAAGAAGCAATCATCAGAGTGAAACAGCAACCAACAGCATGGAAAAAATTGTTTACCATAAACCTATCTGACAAAGGGCTAATATCCAGAATCTAAAAAGAACTAAACCAGATGTACAAAGATAAAACAACCCATTCAAAAGTGGGTGAAAGATAAGAATAGACACTTTTCAAAAGAAGACATTTATGAGGCCAAGAAACATATTTAAAAATGCTTATCATCACTGGTCATCAAGAAAATGCAAATCAAAACCACTTCTAAATACCATATCATGAAACGTAGAATATTGATCATTGAAAAATCTAGAGACAACAGATAATGGAGGGTATATGGGAAAAAAAAGAGACCCTTTTACACTGTTGATGAGAGTATATATTAGGTCAACCATTATGTAAGAGAGTGTGGTGATTTCTCAAAGATCTGGAAATAGAAATTCCACTTGACCCAGCAATCCCATTACTGGGTATATACCCAAAGAATCATAAATCATTCTATTATAAAGACACAGGCACATGTATGCTCACTGCAGCACTGTTTACAATAACAAAGACCTGGAACCAACCCAAATACCCATCAACAATACACTGGACCAAGATAATGTGGCACATATACACCATGGAATACTATGCAGCCATAAAAAGAATGAGTTCATGTCCTTTGTGGGGACATGGATGAATCTGGAAACCATCAATCTCAGCAAAGTGACACAAGAACAGACAACCAAACACCACATGTTCTTACTTACAGGTGGGTGCTGAATAGAGAGCATCCAGGGGCACAGGAAGGGGAATGTTTCTCCTTCTCCTCTAGCTAAAAAACATACTTGAAAATAAGAGCAATATAATGCTTTCTCTTGACGTTCTTATGTCTTAACCTTCTTTCAATTGCTTTTCTTCCACATTTTTCCCATGAAGCCTTCTCCTTTGGTCACTCAGAGCAAGGTCCAAGGACCAGCAGCATCAGCGTTGCATGAGAACTTACTGAAAATGCAGAATCCCAAGTCTGCTGACTGACAGTGTGAATTGTTAAGGTTTCCAGCGGCTTTTCTTAAGTTTAAAAACTTCTGGTCTACACTGATTACATATGATGATAAATTATATACATGCGTGGCTGTGGATATATGCTTCTTTTCACCTACTGTAAATAGAACACAGTTCTTCATGGTAAGGTGCTTCCAATCCCTAAGGGCGTCAAACCAGTGAGAAAGGCAGGAAGACACGGAGTAATTATGCTGTGATTCTCTGGTAAATTTTGGCACTAGAAATCACTTTATATTCTCCCTAAATTTCTAAAAATACCCTATCTTTTTCTGAAGAATAATTTCAATTATCATTGTTCATTACATAAACCTGCTTCCTGTATTTTGTCTATCTCAGACTTTTTTTCCTCTTTTACTACTTTCTTCTTTCTAATGTTTTTATTTTCCCCAGGTCTTGGAATATCTTGAATTCAAACTAAAAATTCAGCTCCTTTTCTGCACTCTCAATACACAGTCTGTTGCCAACACCTGATAGGATGTATCATGTATCACTGTTTCACTTCTCTTTTCCATGCTGGGGATTTAGGAGGTACATTCTGTTGGCTTTTAGTGTGTATCCTTCCTCATGAGTTTAGACAAATATTCGGTAAAATGACTTTTTAAATAAGAAATGATTCTTACCTACTAATTTTCCAAATATTGTCTTGATTTTTTGTTGATATGTAGCATCGTGTAAACACACATGATTCTCTTGAACACTCTCAAAAAGACTCTGTTAAGAATAATGTCAGGAAATAAGTTCAATTTAAAAATCCTAATAATTAAGAGTATCAAAATTTACTAATTAAAAGGCAATTTTTAAAGCAAAATTTTTTACTTTAAATGCAACTTGATTTAAGGGCAGACATGTATTGAAAACCAAAACATTTTGATGCAAAACTTCATACACGTGCTCCAGATCAAGCTTTTCTTTACCTTCATGTGGCTATTAACTTAGTTCCTGAGCAGGAAAAATCAATCACATTCCCAAGAAAATTCCCTCATGCGTGTTTTCAAAACTAACTCACTTGAAAATATCAAACTTACATTGCACTTCTCATCAATAGATATGGCACTTCGAACAAAATACAAAACACTTACTACTTACCATAACACATACTGCATTAAAGATTTAAAATACTCATGACTATAGAATTGTTTAGTGTTATTAATGATGCATGTCATGAAGACAGCTTTCAGAGTCTGTCATATAATGTCTGCACAGAAAATTCAATAAACTGCTTCATTTAGGTAAATGGGCTAAAAATAATCAGAAAGTTTCTAATAAAATTTAAAATTATAGAAACAGGGCTTGAATAAAATGAAAATGAAGTAAGAAAAACATGTCATTTCTAGAGGAAAGCGCACAAGTATTAAAAGTCTTTGTGTCTAACGACAAATTAGATAAAATCGACTTGTCTATTGACTTCCAACCTTTGCTGTGACCACCATGCAGCAGCTTCTTGTTTCTAAGAGGTCAGATACCTTACACATCATTCCACAGTTGTGACTTTAAAATACATCGCTACTGTTTGACGCTTATGCTGCTGCAGCTTGACAGCCAAAAAGGGACTCAAAAGGTTATATTTGTAAAAATAATTTTTACTTTTTTTAAAATACTACCCAACCAAACTGTTGTTATTATAGCTCATGGGTTTCCTATTCCTCATGCTTTTCTTTCTCCTGAAATGTTCCCTCAGATCTATACTGAATAGTAAAATAATTCCATACTTCCATTTGCCAGGCATTATGTTTTCAGGTCCCAAGTTTTACAAAACTACAGTTTAAACCGTCTCTCTATGAGTCAAATTAGAACTTTTATACATAGAGATATACCACATCATACATTTGCCCATAGCTGGACTCACTGTAATTCTTTAGTTTGTAGACAAACTTACTGCAGATTCCAGGTGAATTCCTAGTGAGTTCTAAGCCTTATTTTTTACACTATACCTCACTGGCTTCTTAATTTAATCCTACAGATGAGCAGAATTTCACTATGAAGACATAATCTACTTAGCACATAGATTCTCTATATCGTATATTCTAAATAATATCAGAAAAATAATTTTGTGGTAACATATGCAGAGGTGAGAAAATAAATCTAAGCCTCTGGTGTTATGCTTGCACATCAGGCAATACTAATACTTTTGAAAAAATCAGTAATACACAGTACCTCAGAATCCCAAGATTTTGTTTCATCTTCCCCTTCTTCAGATTCTGATGGGAACATTTGATCTATAAAAGGTTAATGACAGATGCATTCATGAGAACATTTCTCTACTATACGTTTTAGAAGCCTATACAATTCCATTTTCATTCAAGCATCTTTTTTCCACTGTAGCCTGTAGATTCTTTTTGTAGATTACAATCACAACTTCTGTAGTCAATCGATTAAAAGTGAAATCTCAAAAATCTAAAAATTCACTTTATTAATTAGAATGCAGAAAAACTAGAAATTTGACTCACTTGTATAAATTATGTCTTCACAAAGCAGTCATATTCTCTTCTCCCATGAAACACAGTATGTCCCCTGTTTGTTATTCATTCAGAAAACTTTTACAACCTATCATCCCTCATTTATTTGTATATTTTTATTTTTTGGTATTACTTAGTTTCATCAACTCAGCAATCACTATCACACAGCTCTCCAAAAATGATTCTTTATCAATCAATAAGATTTTTTAAAATATTAACTTTTTGATGTTAGGAAAATATATGTCCAAACACTTTAAATTTCAATATGCCATGGCAGTACATTGGGTGTGGATTGCATTTGTGTACATTTTAGAAAGATAAGCTTTAAAAACTTGTATTTCATGTAAAGTAAGAACTGCTTTAATTACAGTGACATAGTTCTGCCCAAATGCAACAATATCTTCAGGGTCAGCTTGTGACTCCTTGGAGTAACATCAAAAATATATAGAGAAGAAATAATTGCCTTATGTAAACTAATGTTTTCACATGTTATAGGATTAAATCAAGGCCCACACAGGAATTGAAGTGCTATCAGTTAAATCAGACAGAAAATGAATTTATAATAAAAATTCTGTCCAGTTTTCTTTATCAACAAGAAGTACAAATTATGACTATTTAAGTCAGGTTAAAAAAAAAGCAAGCATGAACAACTAAAACTTAAAAGACTGTTTAATCATTAAGGCTACGTTTGACATTTGACATTGAAGAACTGTACAGCTTGTTTTAAAAAGTAAATGTAACTTTTGATCTCTGCATTTCTAAAGTTTGCATTTCATGCAGAGGGTCCAAGAAACTCAAATCGTAATTTGGCGACTCAGCATTTCACTCATTATTAGAAGTATATCATGGATCATTTCAGAGATCTAACCTGTTGTAACACCATAGCTCTAATAATCTGTCTGTCAGTTCTAATTGTTAGTGGAATGTATGATTGCACACAGAAATACATTAATTCTTATTTCTTTAAATGTATGTACTTTGATTTAGGTGCATACTATATCTGACATTTCTCCCCATGCTATCCGTCCCTGCCCTCCCCACCCTACACTGTCTCTCCCCTAGTCTCCCCAACTGTCCCCAGTGTGTGAGTCTCCTCTTCCTGAATCCACATCTTCTCGTTGTTCAACACCAACTCATGGGTGAGGACCTATGGTGTTTGTCCTTCTGATCTTGTGTCAGTTTGCTGAGAATGATGGTTTCCGGATTCATCCAAGTCCCTACAGAGGACACAAACTCATCCTGTTTTCATGGCTGTGTAGTATTCCATGGTGTATATGTACCCCATTTTCTTTGTCCAGTCTATCATTGATGGTTCCATGTCTTTGCTATTGTACACAGGGCTGCAATGAACATACGTGTGCATGTGTCTTTATAGTAGAACAATTTATATTTCTTTGGGTATATACCCAGTAGTGGGATTGCTGGGTCAAATGGAATTTCTATTTCTAAATCCTTGAGAAATGACCACACTGTCTTCCACAATGATGAACTAATTAACACTCCCACCAACTGTGTAAGAGTGTTCCTATTTCTCCACATCCTCTCCAGGATCTGCTACTGTCTCCATATTTTCTAATGATCAGCATTCTAACTGGCATGAGATGATACCTCAGTGTGGTTTTGATTTGCATTTCTCTAATGACCCGTGATGATGAACATTAGTTCATATGTTTGTTGTCCTCATATATGTCCTCTTTTGAAAAGTGTCTGTTCGTATCCTTTGCCCAGTTTTGAATGGGGTTGTTTGTTTTTTCTTGTATATCTGTTTAATTCTTTGTAGTTTCTGGATATTAGCCCTTTGTCAGATGGGTAGATTGCAAATTTTTTTCCCATTCTGTTGGCTGCTGATTCACTCTAATGATGGTTTCTTTTGTTGTACAGAAGCTCCGGAGTTTCATTAGATCCCATTTGTGTATCCTGGCTTTTATTGCCATTGCTTTTGGTGTTTTAGTCATAAAATCCTTGACTATGCCTATGTCCTGGATGGTTTTGCCTACGTTTTCTTCTAGTGTTTTTATGGTGTTAGGTTTTATGTTTATTTGTTTTGTTTTTTTTGTTTGTTTGTTTTTTTTGAGACGAAGTTTCACTCTTGTTGCCCAGACTGGCGTGCAATGGCGCGATCTCGGCTCACTGCAACCTCTGCCTCCGGGGTTTAGGCAATTCTCCTGCCTCAGCCTCCCGAGTAACTGAAATTACAGATGTGCGCCACCATGCCCAGCTAATTTCTTGTATTTTTAATAGAGGTGGGGTTTCACCATGTTGACCAGGATGGTCTTTATCTCTTGACCTCGTGATCCACTCGCCTCGGCCTCCCAAAGTGCTGGGATTACAGGCGTGAGCCACTGCACCTGGCCAGGTATTATGTTTAAATCTTTCATCCATCTGGAGTTAATGTTAGTGTAAGGTGACAGGTAGGGGTCCAGTTTCTGCTTTCTGCACATTGCTAGTCACTTTTCCCAACACCATTTATTAAACATGGAGTCCTTTCCCCATTGCTTGTTTTTGTTGGGTGTGTCAAAGATCACATGGTTGATGTGTGGTGTTTCTTCTTGAGTCTCTGTTCTGTTCCATTGGTCTATGTTCTGTTTTGGTACCAGTCACATGCTGTTTTGATTACTGCAGCCTTGTAGTATAGTTTGAAGTCTGGCAGTGTGGTGCCTCTGGCTTTGTTCCTTTTGCTTAGGATTGTCTTGGCTATGTGGGGTCTTTTGTGATTTTATATAAAGTTTAAAGTGGTTTTTTCCAAGTTCTGTGAAGAAAGTCATTAGTAGCTTGATGGGGATAGCTTTGAATCTATCTATAGATTACTTTGGGCAGTATGGCCATTTTCACGATATTGATTCTTCCTAACCATGAGTATGGAATGTTTTCCCATCTGTTTGTGTCCTCCTTTATTTCCTTGAGCAGCGGTTTGTAGTTCTCCTTAAAGAGGTTCTTCACATCCTTTGATATTTGTATTCCTAGGTATTTATTTCTATTTGTAACAATTGTGAATGGGAGTTTGCTCATGATTTGGCTCTCTGTTTGTCTGTTATTGGTGTATAGAAATGCTTGTGAATTCTGCACAATGATGTTGTATCCTGAGACTTTACTGAGTAGCTCTTCAGCTTAAGGAGATTATTGGGCAGAGTTGATGGTGTTTTCTAAATATATAATAATGTTTTCTGCATATACAGACAATCTGATTTCCCTTTTTCCTAATTGAATACCTTTATTACTTTTTCTTGCCGATTGCTCTGGCTACAACTTCCAATACTAAATTGAATAAATATGGTGAGAGAGGGAATGCTTGCCTAGTGCCAGTTTTCACTGGGAAAGCTTCCAGTCTTGCCCATTCAGTATGATATTGGTTGTGGACTTGTCGGTAATGCCTTTTACTATTTTGAGACATGTTCCATCAGTACCTTGTTTATTGAAAGGTTTTAGCAAAAAGCGTTGCTGAATTTTGTTGAAGGCCTTCTCTGCATCTATTAAGATGATCATGTGGTTTTTGTCTTTGGTTCTGTTTACATGATAGATTACGTTTGGTGATTTACATCTGTTGAACCAGCCTTGCATCTCAGGGATGAAGTCTACTTGATTGTGATGAATAAGCTCTTTGATGTGCTGTTGCATTTGATTTACCAGTATTTTACTGAAGATTTTTGCATCGATGTTCACCATGGATATTGGCCTGAGGTTTTCTTTTCTATACTTCATATGGAATGAAAAAAAAGCCCGCATAGCCAAGTCAATTCTAAGCAAATAGAACAAAGTGGGAGACATCACACTACCGGACTTCAAATTATACTACAAGGCTACAGTAATCAAAACATATTGGGACTAATACCAAAACAAAGTTACAGACCAATTGGACAGAACATAGGCCTCAGAGGCAACACAACATACCTACAACCACCCAATCTTTGACAAATCTAACAAATAAAAGCATACCCTATTTAATAAATGGTGTTGGGAAAACAGCTAGCCATGTGCACAAAGCTGAAAGTGAACTGCTTTCTGACACCTTACACTAAAATTAACTCTAGATACATTAAAGATGTATACATAAGACCTAAATCCATAAAAACTCTAGAAGAATACCTAGGCAAAACCATTAAGGACATAGGCATAGGCAAAAACTTCATGACTGAAACACCAAAAGCAATGGCAACAAAAGCCAAAATACACAAATGGGATCTAATTAAACTTAAGAGTTTCTGCACAGAAAAAGAAGCAATCATCAGTGTGAAACAGCAACCAACAGCATGGAAAAAATTGTTTACCATATACCTATCTGACAGTGGGCTAATATCCAGATTCTAAAAGGAACAAAACAAGATGTACACAGATAAAGCTACCCATTCAAAATGGGTGAAAGATACGAACAGACAGTTTTTTAAAAAACACATTTATGAGGCCAGCAAACATATTTAAAAATGCTTATCATCACTGGTCATCAGGGAAATGCAAGTCAAAACCACATGGAGATACCATCTCATGCCACTTAGAATGGCGATCATTGAAAAATCTGGAGACAACAGATACTGGAGGTGATATGGAGAAAAAATGAACACTTTTACACTGTTGGTGGGAGTATAGATTAATTCAACAGTTATGGAAGAGAGTGTGGTGATTTCTCAAGGATGTGGAAATAGAAATTCCATTTGACCCAGCAATCCCATTACTGGGTATATACCCAAAGAATCATAAATCATTCTATTATAAAGACACAGGCACCTGTATGTTCATTGCAGCACTGTTTACAATAACAAAGACCTGGAACCAACCCAAATGCCCATCAACAATACACTGGACCAAGATAATGTGGCACACATACACCATGGAAAACTATGCAGCCGAAAAAGAATGAGTTCATGTCCTTTGTAGGAACATGGATGAATCTGGAAACCATCAATCTCAGCAAAGTGACACAAGAACACAAAACCAAACACCACATGTTCTTACTCACAGGTGGGTGTTGAATACACAGCAAACATGGGCACAGGGAGGGGAATGTTTCTCCTCCTCTGGCTAAAGAACATACTCAAAAGTAAGAGCAATATAATGCTTTCACATAACCCTGCTATGTATTGCCATTCTTTCAATTGCTTTTCTTCCACATTTTCCCATGAATGCTTCTACTTTTGCCACTCAGAGCAAGGTCCAAGGACCAGCAGCATCAGCGTTGCATGAGAACTTACTGAAAATGCAGAATCCCAAGTCTGCTGAATCACAGTGTGAATTGTTAACAAGGTTTCCAGCTGATTTTCTTAAGTTTAAAAACTTCTGGGCTATACTGATTGCATATGATGGCAAATTATATACATGTGTGGCTATGGATATATGCTTCTTTTCAACTACTGTAAATAGAACACAGTTCTCCATGCTAAGATTCTTCCATCCCTAATGGCGTCCTAACAGTAAGAAAGGCAGGAAGAGATAGAATATTTATGCTGTGATTCTCTGGTAAATTTTGGCACTAGAAGATCACTTTATATTCTTCCTAAATTTCTAACCATACCCTATCTTTTTCTGAAGAATGGTTTCCATTACCATCCTTCATTACATAAACCTGCTTCCTGTTTCTTCGTGTATTTTGTCTTTCTCAGACTTTTCTTCCTTTTTACTACTTTCTTCTTTCTAATGTTCTGATTTTCCCCAGGTCATAGAATATCTAGAATTCAAACTAGTAATTCAGCTCCTTTTCAGCACTCTCAATACACAGTCTGTTGCTAACACCTGATAGGATGTATCACTTATCACCATTTTACTTCTCTCTTTTCCATGCTGGGCATTTAGGAGGTACTTTTCTTTGGCTATTAGTGTGTATCCTTCCTCATGAGTTTAGAGAAATATTCAGTCAAGTGACTTGTTAAATAAGAAATGATTCTTACCTTCTAATTTTCCATTTATTGTCTTCATTTCTTTTTGATATGTAGCACCGAGTAAACACACACGATTCTCTTTAACACTCTCAAAAAGACTCTGTTAAAAATAATATCAATAAATAAGTCCAATTTAAAAATCCTAATAATTAAGAGTATCAAAATTTCCTAATTAAAAGGCAATTTTTAAAGCAAAATTTCTTACTTTAAATACAATTTGATTTAAGGGAAGACACATATTGAAAAACAAATCATTTTGATGCAAAACTTCATACACGTGCTTTAGATCAAGCTGATCTTTACATTCATGTGGCTATTAACTTGATTCCTGAGCAGAAAAAATCAATCACATTCCCACAAAATTTACTCATGCATATTTCAAAAGTAACTCACTTGCAAATATCTAACTTACATTGCAGTTCTCATCAAAAATAAGTATGGCACTTCGAACAAAATACAAAACACTTATTACTTACCATAACACATACTGCATTAAGGATTTAAAATACTCATGACTATAGAATTGTTTAATGTTAAAAATGATACATTTCATGAAGACACCTTTCAGAGTCTGTCATATAATTTCTGACCAGAAAATTCAATAAACTGCTTCATTTAGGTAAACAGGGGCTAAAAATAATCAGAAAGTTTTTGATAAAATTTACAATTATAAAAACAGGGCTTGAATACAATGAAAATGCACTAAGAAAAACATCATGTCATTTCTAAATGAAAGCGCACACGTATTAAAGTCTTCGTGTCTAATGACAAATTAGATAAAATCGACTTCTCTATTGACTTCCAACCTTTGCTGTGACCACCATGCAGCAGCTTCTTGTTTCTAAGAGGTCAGAAACCTTACGCGTCATTCCACAGTTGTGACTTTAAAATACATTGCTTTTGTTTGACGGTTACGCTGCTGCAGCTTGACAGCCACAAAGGGACTCAAAAGGTTATATTTGTAAAAATTATTTCGGTTTTTCAAAATACTTACCAACCAAACTGTTGTTATTATAGTCCATGGGTTTCCTATTCCTCATGCTTTCCTTTCTCCTGAAATGTTCCCTCAGATCTATACTGAATAGTAAAATAATTCCATACTTCCATTTGCCAGGCATTATGTTTTCAGGTCCCAAGTTTTACAAAACTACAGTTTAAACTGTCTCTCTATGAATCCAATTAGAACTTTTATACATAGAGATATACCACATCATACATTTGCCCACAGCTGGACTCACTGTAATTCTTTAGTTTGTAGACAAACTTACTGCAGATTCCAGGTGAATTCCTAGTGAGTTCTAAGCCTTATTTTTTACACTATACCTCACTGGCTTCTTAATTTAATCCTACAGATGAGCAGAATTTCACTATGAAGATGTAATCTACTTGGCACATAGATTCTCTATAAAGTATATTCTAAAAAATATCGGAAAAACTAATTTTGGGGTGACATACGCAGAGGTGAAAAAATAAATCTAAGCCTCTGTTGTTATGTTTGCACATCAGGCAATACTAATACTTTTGAAAAAATCAGTAATACACAGTACCTCAGAATCCCAAGATTTTGTTTCATCCTCCTCTTCTTCAGATTCTGATGGGAACATTTGATCTATAAAAGGTTAATCACAGATGCATTCATGAGAACATTTCTCTACTATACATTTAATAAGCATATACAATTCCATTTTCATTCAAGAATCTTTCTTCCTCTGTAGCCTGTATATTTCTATCGTAGATTACAATCACAACTTCTATAGTCAATCCATTAAAAGTGAAATCTTGAAAATCTAAAAATTAACTTTATGTCATTAATTAGAATGAAGAAAAACTAGAAATTTGACTCACTTGTGTAAATTATATCTTCACAAAGCAGTCATATCCTCTTCTCCCATGAAACACCGTATGTCCCATATTTGCTATTCATTCAGAAACCTTTCAATACCTGTCATCTCTCATTTCTTTGTAAATTTTTATCTTTTACTATTACTTAGTTTGATCAAGTCAGCAATCTCTATCACACAGTTCTTCAAAAAAGATTATTTATCAATCAAAAAGATTTCTTAAGGATATTGACTTTTTGATATTAGTAAAATATATGTCCAACCTTTATAAATTTCAATATGCCATGCCAGCACATGGGGTGTGCTTTGGATGTGTGTACGTTTTAGAAAGATAAGCTTAAAAAACTTGTATTTCATGTAAAGTAAGAACTGCTTTAATTACAATGACACAGTTCTTCCCAAATGCAGCAATATCTTCAGATTCAGCTTGTGACACCTTGGAGTGACATCAGAAAAATATAGAGAGTGACATCAGAAATATATATATAATTGGCTTATGTATCCTAATGCTCTCACATGTTATAGGATTAAATCAAGGCCCGCACAAGAATTGAAGTGCTCTCAGCCCAAGGAGACAGAAAATGAATTTATTATATAAATTCTGTCCAGTTTTTTTTATCAACAAGAAGTACAAATTATGACTACTCCAATCAGGTTTAAAAAAAAAAGCAAACATGCACAACTAAAACTTAAAATACTGTTTAATCATTAAGGCTACGTTTGTCATTTGACATTGAAGAACTGTACATCTGGTTTTAAAAAGTAAATGTAACTTGTGATCTGTGCATTTCTAAAGTTTGCATTTCATGCAGAGGGTCCAAGAAACTCAAATTGTACGTTGGTAACTCACCATTTTCACTCATTATTAGAAGTATATCATGGATCATTTCAGAGATCTAACCTGTTGCAACACCGTAGCTCTAATAGTCTGTGGGTCAGTTCTACTTGTTAGTGGAATGTACGATTACACATGGAAATACTTCATTTTTCATTTTTTACATTTATTTACTTTACTTTAGGTGCATACTATATCTGGCATTTCTCCCCATGCTATCCCTCTCTGCCCTTCCCACCCTCCACTGTCTCTCTCCTAGTCTCCCCAACTGTCCCCAGTGTGTCATGGTCCTCTCCCTGAATCCATGTGTTCTCATTGTTCAACACCCACCTATGAGTGAGAACATATGGTATTTGGCTTTCTGTTCTTGTGTCAGTTTGCTGAGAATGATGGTTTCCGGATTCATTCAAGTCCCTACAAAGGACACGAACTCATCCTTTTTTATGGCTGTGTAGTATTCCATGGTGTATATATACCCCATTTTCTTTGTCCAGTGTATCATTGATGGGCATGTGGCTTGGTTTCAGGTCTTTGCTATTGTACACAGGGCTGCAATGAATATGTGTCTTTATAGTAGAACAATTTACATTTCTTTGGTTATATACCCAGTAGTGGGATTGCTGGGTCTAATGGAATTTCTATTTCTAGATTCCTTAGAAATCGCCACACTGTCTTCCACAATGATTGAACTAATTAACACTCCCACCAACTATGTAAGAGTGTTCCTATTACGTAAGGGACCTCTTCAAAAAAAACTACAAACCACTGCTCAACGAAGTCAGAGAGGACACAAACAGATGGAGAAACATTCCATGTTCATGGTTAGGAAGATTTAATATCATGAAAATGGCTATACTGCCCAAAGTAATTTACAGAATCAATGCTATACCCATCAAGCTACCATCGACTTTCTTCACAGAACTGGAGAAAACCACCACAAACTTCATATGGAACCAAAAGAGAGCCCGCATAGCCAAGTCAATTCTAAGCAAAAAGAACACAGTGGGGGGCATCACACTACGAATTTCAAACTATACTACAAGGCTACAGTAATCAAAACAGCATGGTACTGGTACCAAAACAGAGATATAGACCAATGGAACAGAACAGAGGCAACAGAGGCAACACAACATATCTACAACCACACAATCTTTGATAAACCTGTCAAAAACAAGCAATGGGGAAAGGATTCCCTGTTCAACAATTGGTGTTGGGAAAACTGGCTAGCCATGTGCAGAAAGCAGAAACTGGACCCCTTCCTGACACCTTACACTAAAATTAACTCCAGATGGATTAAAGACTTAAACATAAGACCTGGCACCATAAAAACCCTAGAAGGAAATCTAGGCAAAACTATCCAGGACATAGGAGTAGGCAAGGACTTCATGAACAAAACACTAAAAGCACTGGCAACAAAAGCCAAAATAGACAAATGGGACCTAATGAAACTCCACAGTTTCTGCACGGCAAAAGAAACAGTCAATAGAGTGAATCGGCAACCAACAGAATGGGAAAAAATGTTTGCAGTTTACCCATCTGACAAAGGGCTGATATCTAGAATTTACAAAGAACTCAAACAGATTTACAGGAAAAAAACAAACAAGCCCATTCAAAAGTGGGCAAAGGATATGAACAGACACTTTACGAAAGAAGACATATATGAGGCCAACAGTCATATGAAAAAATGCTCATCGTCACTGGTCATCAGAGAGATGCAAATCAAAACCACATTGAGATACCATCTCACGCTAGTTAGAATGGCGATCATTAAAAAATCTGGAGACAACAGATGCTGGAGAGGATGTGGAGAAAAAGGAACACTTTTACACTGTTGGTGGGAGTGTAAATTAGTTCAACCACTGTGGAAGTCAGTGTGGCGATTCCTCAAGGCCTTAGACATAGAAATTCCATTGGACCCAGCAATCCCATTACTGGGTATATATCCAAAAGGCTGTAAGTCGTTCTACTATAAGGTCACATGTACACGAATGTTCATTGCAGCACTGTTTACAATAGCAAAGACTTGGAATCAACCCAAATGCCCATTGATGATAGACTGGATTGGAAAAATGTGGCACATATACACCATGGAATATTATGCAGCAATCAGAAATGATGAGTTTGTGTCATTTGTAGGGACATGGATGAATCTGGAGAACATCATCCTCAGCAAACTGACACAAGAACAGAAAACTAAACACCGCATATTCTCACTCATAGGTGGGTGATGAAAAATGAGAATGCATGGACACAGAGAGAAGAGTACTAAACACTGGGGTCTATTGGGGGAAAATGGGGAGGGCCAGTGGGAGGGGGAGGTGGGGAGGGATAGCCTGGGGAGAAATGCCAAATGTGGGTGAAGGGGAGAAAGAAAGCAAAACACACTGCCATGTGTGTACCTATGCAACTGTCTTGCATGTTCTGCACATGTACCCCCAAACCTAAAATGCAATGAAAAATTAAAAAAAAAAAAAGAGTGTTCCTATTTCTCCACATCCTCTCCAGGATCTGTTGCTGTCTCCAGATTTTCTAATGATTAGCATTCTAACTGGCATGAGATGATATCTCAGTGTGGTTTTGATTTGCATTTCTCTAATGACCCGTGATGATGAACATTTGTTCATATATTTGTTGTCCTCATATATGTCTCTTTTGAAAAGTGTTCATATCCTTTCCCCAGTTTTAAATGGGGTTGTTTTTTTTTTATCTTATGTATTTGTTTAATTCTTTGTAGTTTCTGGATATTAGCCATTTGTCAGATGGGTAGATTGCAAAATTATTTTCCCATTCTGTTGGTTGCTGAGTCTCTCTAATGATGGTTTCTTTTGCTGTAAAGAAGCTCTGAAGTTTCATTAGATCCCATTTGCGTATCCTGGCTTTTATTGCCATTGCTTTTGGTGTTTTAGTCATGAAGTCCTTGCCTATGCCTATGTCCTGGATGGTTGTGCCTACGTTTTCTTCTAGTGTTTTCATGGTGTTAGGTTTTATGTTTAAATCTATGATCCATCTGGAGTTAATTTTAGTGTAAGGTGACAGGTAGGGGTCCAGTTTCTGCTTTGTGCACATTGCTAGCCACTTTTCCCAACACCGTTTATTAAACATGGAGTCCTTTCCCCATTGCTTGTTTTTGTTGGGTTTGTCAAAGATCACATGGTTGTAGATGTGTGGTGTTTCTTCTTGGGTCTCTGTTCTGCTCCATTGGTCTATGTTCTGTTTTGGTATCAGTCCCATGCTGTTTTGATTATTGCAGCCTTGTAGTATAGATTGAATTCTGGCAGTGTGACGCCTCCAGCTTTGTTCTTTTTGCTTAGGACTGTCTTGGCTATGTGGGGTCTTTTGTGATTCCATTTGAAGTTTAAAGTGGTTTTTTCCCAGTTCTGTGAAGAAAGTCATTAGCAGCTTGATGGGGATAGCTTTGATTCTATCTATAGATTACTTTGGGCAGTATGGCCATTTTCACGTCATTAATTTTTCATAATCATGAGTATGGAAAGTTTTCCTATCTGTTTGTGTCCTCTCTTATTGCCTTGAGCAGCGGTTTGTAGTTCTCCTTGAGGAGGTTCTCCATATCCTTTGTTAGTTGTATTCCTAGCTATTTAATTCTCTTTGTAGCAGTTGTGAATGGGAGTTTGCTCATGATTTGGCTCTCTGTTTGTCTGTTATTGGTGTATAGAAATGCTTGTGAATTCTGCACAATGATGTTGTATCCTGAGACTTTACTGAGTTGCTTTTCAGCTTAAGGAGATTATTGGGCTGAGACGATGGTGTTTTCTAAATATACAATCATGTTGTCTGCAAATACAGACAATCTGATTTCCTCTTCCTAATTGAATACCCTTTATTTCTTTTTCTTGCCTGATTGCTCTGGCTACAACTTCCAATACTATACTGAATAGGAATGGTGAGAGAGGGCATCCTTGCCTAATGCCAGTTTTCATTCAGAAAGCTTCCAGTTTTTGCCCATTCAGTATGATATTGGCTGTGGATTTGTCGGAAATACCTTTACTATTTCGAGATATGTTCTATCAATACCTCGTTTATTGAGAGGTTTTAGCAGAAAAGGTTGCTGAATTTTGTTGAAGGCCTTCTTTGCATCTATTGAGATGATCATGTGGTCTTTATCTTAGGTTGTGTTTATGTGATACATAACATTTGGAGATTTACATCTGTTGAACCAGCCTTGCATCTCAGGGATGAAGTCTACTTGATTGTGATGAATAAGCTCTTTGATATGCTGTTGCATTCGATTTACCAGTATTTTACTGAAGATTCTTGCATCGACGTTCATCATGAATATTGGCCTGAAGTTTTCTTTTTTATACTTCATATGGAACCAAAAAAGAGCCCGCATAGCCAAGTCAATTCTAAGCAAATAGAACAAAGCGGGAGACATCACACTACCGGACTTCAAATTATACTATGAGGCTACAGTAATCACAACAGCATGGGACTGGTACCAAAACAGAGATACAGACCAACGGAACAGGACAGAGACCTCGGAGGCAACACAACTTACCTACAACCATCCGATCTTTGACAAACCTGACAAAAACAAGCAAAGGGGAAATGATTCCCAATTTAATAAATGTTGTTGGGAAAACTGGCTAGTTATGTGCAAAAAGCTGAAAGTGGTCCACTTCCTCACACCTTACACTAAAATTAACTCTAGATGCATTAAAGATTTATAAATAAGACCTAAATCCATAAAAACCCTAGAAGAATACCTAGACAAAATTATTCAGGTCATAGGCATAGGCAAGAACTTCATGACTGAAACACCAAAAGCAATGGCAATAAAAGCCAAAATACACAAATGGGATCTAAATAAACTTAAGAGTTTCTGCACAGAAAAAGAATCAGTCATCGGAGTGAAACAGCAACCAACAGCATGGGAAAAATACTTTTCCATATACCTATCTGACAAAGGGCTAATATCCAGAATCTAAAAAGAACTAAACCAGATGTACAAAAAAAAATAATAACCCATTCAAATGTGGGTGAAAGATATGAAGAGAGAGCTTTCAGAAGAAGACATTTATGAGGCCAACAAACATATTTAAACATGCTTATCATCACTGGTTATACGGGAAATGCAAATCAAAGCCACATGGAAATACCATCTCATGCCACTTAGAATGGCGATCATTGAAAAATCTCGAGACAACAGATTCTGGAAGCGATATGAAGAAAAAGGAACACTTTTACACTGTTGGTGGGAGTGTGGATTAGTTCAACCATTATGGAAGAGAGTGTGGTGATTTCTCAAGGATGTGGAAATAGAAATTCCATTTGACCCAGCAATCCCATTACTGGGTATATACCCAAAAAATCATAAATCATTCTATTATAATGACACAGGGACTTCTATGTTCATTGCAGCACTGTTTATGATAACAAAGACCTGGAACCAACCCAAATGCCCATCACCAACACACTGGACCAAGAAAATGTGTCACATATACACCATAGAATTGTATGCAGCCATATAAAGGATGCATTCATGTCCTTTGTAGGGACATGGATGAATCTGGCAACCATAATTCTCATAAAGTGATACAAGAACAGAAAACCAAGCACCACATGTTCTTACTCATAGGCGAATGTGGAATCATGAGCATATATGAGCACAGGAAGGTTAATGTCACACACTGGCGTCTGTTGGGGTTGGGGGGCTAGCAGAGAGATAGTGGGGTGTGGGGAGGTTGGGGAGGGATAACATTGGGAGATATGCCTGATGTAGGTGATAGGGAATGGAGACAGCAAACCACCATGGCATTTGTGTACCTATGCAACAGTCCTGCAAGATCTGCACGTGTACCCCAGAACTTAAAGTACAATATAAATAAATAAATAAATGCAGGGAAATGAAAAAAAAAAGAATTATTTTATTTTTCCACCCTCCATTACATAAATCTGCTTCTTGTACTCCCTTCTCTCTGTCTTTTTTAGTCTTCATATCCTCACTTACTTCTTTCCTCAAGTCTTTGAGTATCTTAAATTTAAACTAATAATTCAGCTCTTTTTTGGGTACCTTGAGTATTATCTGTAGCCAACACCTGAGAAGACATAACTTTCGCTCCTTCTGTTCTTCCATGCTACATATTTAGAAATTGATTTTCTTTGGCTCTAAGGGTTTATGAGTCCTCATGAGTTTAGACAAACATTTGGTCAAATTATGTTTTAAATAAAAAATGGTTCTTACCTTCTCTTTTTCCATTTATTGTCTTGATTTCTTTTTGATATGTAGCCTCAGGTAAACACATTGAATTCTTTGCAGCAGTCTCAGAGTTAACCTGTTAAAGGTAATATCAATAAGTAATCTTTTTTTCCTTTTTTTTTTTCTATTATGAACTCTCACTGGGTGGCCCACTGGCATGATCTCAGCCTACTATGTGTGTCTCCCAGGTTCCAGTGATTCTCCTGTCTCAGCCTCCTGAGTAGCTGGGACTATAGTAATGAGTCACCATGCCAGACTAATTTTTTGTATTTTTAGTAGAGACAGGGTTTCACCATGTTGGGCAGACTGGTCTCAAACTCCTGACCTCAAGTGATCTGGCTGCCTCAGCCTCCCAAAGCATGAGGATTACAGCCATGGGCCACCACAGTCTGCCTCAAAAAATGATTTTAATTTAAAAATAAAGACAACCATCAACATTTTTATTTAAAATATTTTTTGAAACAGAATTTTTATTTTTTACTTTAAAGGCAATTAGATTTAAGGCTGTTCACATGTAGAAAACCAAAACATTTCAAGAGAAAAACCTCACATATGTTCTGTGGATCATGCTTATCTTTTATCTTCATGTGGCTATTGACTAGGTTACTGAGCATGAAAAAAATCATAGTCACAAAAAATTCACTCATGACTGTATTTCAAAAAGTAATTAACTTTAAAGCATCAGCCTTCCTCTGTTGCCATCACCAAATATAATAGGGCATTTCACACAGTATACAATATTATTAAACCTTTGATATATCGATAATTACAGAATTTTTGTTGTAAAAACTATGCATGGCATGAAGAGAATTCTCAGAGTACGTCATGAAGAGTAGAAATACATCTCTGTAGAAGCTGTTTCATTTAGGAAAACAAGGGCTTAAAATAATAAAAATGATTTTGATAAGCTTTTTGCTGATAAAGAAATGCTTGAATAAAATGAAAGATTCATAAGGAAAACAAATATTTATGCTATATTTAAATGAAAGAAAACAATTATTAGATAAAATATGCAATTAATTCTTAAGACATAACTTCAGAAAAATAGAGCAAACCTTCATAAAAATCGAAGAATAAAAACCCGTATTTGGTTGGGCACAGTGGCTCTAGCTTGTAATCCTAGGATATTGGGAGACTGAGGTGGGCAGATCATGGGGTCAAGAGATCGACAGCATCCTGGCCAACATGGTCAAACCCTGTCTCTACTTTAAAAAAAAAGGTTAGCTGGGCATGGTGGCACATGCCTATAGTCCCAGATACTCAGGAGGGTGAGGCAGGAGAATGGCTTGAACCCGGAGGCAGAGGTTGCAGTGAGCTGAAATCACTCCACTGCACTCCAGCCTGGTGACAGAGTGAGAATCCACCTCAAAAAACAAAATAAAAGAAAAACAAACAAACAAACAAACAGGTATCCATGAAACATCTAACATGTGCCCGACACATATTTGCGGATTTTCCTCACCTTAGAATAATGAGGGTGATGAAGACATTGGTGGCTACCTGACTTTCTGCTTCGTAGTCATTCTAGGTTGTTAAGAACAAAATGAACAGATACAATCTGCTCAGAATGTCTTCATCCTAGACTTTCACATGGCAGACTCCTCATCTTTTAGATGGGAGATTAAATGGCAGTCTCAGAAAGTTCTGCTCTGACCATAGAATTCCCCTGCCACTCCCATACCCATGCTAAATAGAAAGTTCTTCAGTTCTCTATCTTAACATTCTCTGCTTTGGTTTTAAGAAAAAGTTATAGTGATTTATAAGTGTTTTTTGTTATTCTCTTCCTACTACCATAGCATAATCCCTCATCTTGGATATTCAGAGACTCACTGCCTAGCACACAGTTGGTACTCAAAAAGAAACTGCTCCAGGTCAAAATGTTTAAAATTTCCACAGAAAAGTCTAACTTTCCAAACTGCTATATTGCTATTGAAAATCTGCAGTAGTAGCCTGCTGCAAGTTACCATCCCCTGACCACAAATTGGAAATCCACATGCCTGTTCTTACTCCACATTCTTGTCCTAACAATACTGCTTTCATTTAAATGCCACTTTGATCATTTTGTCTTGTATTCGTAAACAGATTTTCCTGTTTACAAAATGTTTTCACATTTGTTACAACGTTATTTCATCACACGTACCTAAGGGTAGATATAAGCACTATTTTTATAAACAAGGTTACTGGCATTTGATCAGGTTAAATAATTTTTTTCTCAGTTCCCACAGCTAGTAAGTGACAGAACCAAAATACAGACTTACCTTTGACATCCACTCATTGCTGTTACCACTATGTTGCTAATGCTTATATCTAAGTGGTGAGGTCTTTCCTATCTCTTCCACCTTCACAGTTGTGACCTTGGAATACATAATAATTATTTGACATGTATGTGGCTGCAAACATGGCTGCCACAGAGGGACTCAAAGTGTTATATTTGTGAAAAGAATGTCTAGTTATTAAAATGCTACTCAACCAAATTGGTGTTATATATAGTTTTACAGGTGTCCTATTTCTCATGTTTATCCAACTCTTGAAATCTTCCTTCAGATCTATACTGGAAAATGAAAATATACCAATACATTCAAGTCCCAGGCATGATCTTTTCAAGTTGCAAGTTGTACAAGTCTAAGACTACAGTTTAAACTATTTCTCTGAATCCAATTAAAGCTTTCATACATCTAGATATACACAGAATCATATATTTGCCCATAGGAGAATGCAGAGAAATTATTTAGTTTTCAGACAACCTTAACTTCAGAACTCAAATAGATTCCTAGTGACTTCTAAGCCATATATTCTTTCACACTATTCTACACTGCTTCTTGTATTAATCCTGAAAAGTAGCAGAATTGCACTATGCAGTAGTTATCTACTTCACACATGATTGTAAAGTATGTACTGATAAACGTCAGAAAATTATTTCTTATGGACACATACAGAGATGAGAGAATAAAGTCAAATCACCTTTTTAAATCTTAATATTACTCATTACTTACATTGTAAATAGCAAAAACAATAACAACTCCAACAACAACAACACACAGTACCTCAGAATCTGAAGATGACTTCCCATATTCTTTTGGTCCTGATTCTGATGTGGGCATCTTATCTACAAAATGTTATTCACAGATTCATATATGAGAACATTTATTACTGTAAGTGGTAAAAACATGTACAAACCTATTTCAATTTACAAAAATTTCAATAAAATAAACGTAATAGCAGGAATAGTATTTCAGGATTGAAGCAGATTCAGAAAAAAGAAATAATAGTATAAAGAAAGATAGCAAAAGTGTTTTTTAAGTAGATGTTATAGTTGGGTCAATAAAATTGTTTCCTAAATAATAGCATTTAAGCATAGAAAAAGTTTTAGAGATATTCACTAACAACACTTCTATTATTTTACTATAAAAACAAATTGTTATTACTTGTTTGATCTTGAGGAGCTTGTTCAATAATGCAAATATCATCTTCTTGTTGTCCAGTTACTGTCTTCAATGCTCCCTCCTATTACAAACAACAAAAAGCAATCAAAATTATAAACAACTTCAGAAAAAAATTGCATTTATTCACTCATTCAATTGGTCAGTAAAATTAAAAAAATGTATTGTAACTATCAAATCAGAGGCACTATCCTGGGAGAAGCAGAAAATATAAACAGAAGGTAGATTCTGACCTATATTTAAGAAATGGTAGAGACTTATGAAAACAAGAACAGAAAAGTAAAATTCACCAGTTCTACAATTTAAGTCAAGAAAACACATAAGGGCACAAAGGAGAAAACAATAAGTTTTACCTGAAAAGCCTAGAAGATGCTGCCATAATTGGGCCATATTTGGAAGGACAAAGTGCAGAGTCAGGATACAAAGAATCTAGGACTCTCGGTGCAATAGCATGTGCAAAAAAATAAGGCATGAAACAACATGGCAAATCAGGGGTGCCAAAGTGATGTGATAAAACTGGAACACAGTCAGAGGAAATGAGATGAAGAGCTGAAACGGGTCCGGACCATATAACATATGTGTCATTCTAGAATGTGAGTTTATCCCTTTGTGTAGTGGGTATCCACTCAATATGCATATGAGTTACATTACTACATACTTTAGAAAGGTGACCCTTTCAGTGATGTAAAGATAGATGAACATGGGGAGATGGGGCAAAACTAGAAAGGAGTACTTGAAAATTATAGGTAGAGAGTTAATTACAGTAATAAGAGATGGAAAAATATAAGAAGGTAGAAACTACAAAATTTGGTGTGTGACTGGACTGATGATGTGAAGGAGGATTAAAGTGTAGGTTGTGGGGGAGGGTTGAAGTACAGGTTGCAGTGCTTGAGTGTTTCACTGCTACTTCCCAGGTGTTATTTACTAGGATGGGGAAACCAGATGACAGGGTAGATTACAAAGAGTTAGAAAAGAGTCAGGAAAATAATAAAAATGACATTTTCTGTTTGAGACCCATAACATTTGAGGCATCCAAGGGGCTTGGAAGAAATATCTGGATAAATACATTTGGAGTATGAGTAGATGACCTACATCAGGAAAATTGCATAGCGTTAAGAAGATAAACATTTATAAGATAGACTAAATGGGAAGAATTAAATAACACAAACCTAGACAGAATGCTGAAATTTTTAAAATAAATCAACGGAGAGAGGAAAACATGGGATTAAATTTCTCCATTGTATATGTCCAAGTTTGTTTTGAGAACATAATTGTATTTATATTGGTAAATATTTATTTCTGAAATATTTTTGCAATATGCATAGTTGAATTGAATGCAAACATTTAATTCTAAGATGCCAATTGAAGATTCTGCAAAAGGACCTTTATAAAATTTAGTCTTGAAAGTTTTAATTGTACAAGAGAAATGCTTAACTAATAATAGAATTATGAGGCATTTTTAAGTACTACTATAAGGTGAGATGGAAATGTGAAACCTGTTTTAAAATTCACATACTTTCCTTATCTTCCTGTAAACAGTACAATGCTAGCTCAAATTGCCTACTTACACCATATAGAATGGTAGTTTAAAATTGGAAAAAAAGATTTCATATAAATCAAATAAAGCTATAATTATTCAAGTTGAAGATTTAACAGTTTTTACCTATATTTATGATTGTCAAGCATTCTCCCGTATTCACAGGAGAAATGAAGAGTATTCAAGTCACAATGTGCCCACTGCAGGACATATTTTTAAGAGTGAAAAAAGTCTTCTAGTGATAATTTTGTGTATTCTGGTAACAATCTTTCCATACATATAATTCTACGATAATAGGTACTCTACTTTTAAAAATTCACAAATATTGATCTATTCATTTGATGTGTGCATATACCATTACATATAGATATTAAGAGCAAAAGATGTCAGAATATACCTAGAGATGAATAATTTCTTTATTTAATTCTTTGACAGTGTTTTAGCTTAAAAATGATTTTTGTTTTTTAAGAGATCCAGATAAAAACCTTGTTCATATGACCAGAATATTTAATTTTAGTAACAAGATTAGATAAAATGCTTGCTTATTATTTTAATCTCTCTCTATTAACAAAAATATTCAAAACTGCTACCCAGGTTATTTCAAAGAGTAAGAAAAATCAGGTAAACAACCTAAGGATATATCAAACATTAAATTAGAAATCTTAAACAAGAAAGCAAGGAGTCAAAAATTAATAACAATTAAGCTGACAAGTCTTAAAACAGATCTCACTTTGCATTCTCCATTAATATAAGTAAAAATAGATTAAATAAACATAAATTTACTAAAAAAGTGAGAATTAAATTTTCTTTTATTTTTTATAATTTTTTTAGTTGATACAATGTAAACATACATGTTTTGGGGTTACACATTATAACTCAATACATTTACATATCAAATCAGAATAATTGAGATATTAATCACCTTTATTATTAACCTCTCCTTTATGCTACAAATACTCAGATTATTCTCTTCTAGCTATTTTAAATAGTACAACAAATTGCTCTTACCTGTAGTTGTCTTTATATTTTCTTTCAGCTTTTTATCAAAATCAGTTATAAGTCACTCAAAAAAACTGAGCAGTATTTTATTACCTGGCTATCATTTCTTAATTTTTATTTTAAATAATTTATATCATATCTTTCATTCTAGAGAGTTCAGGCACTCATTTAATCCACCCTTTTGCTGTGTTTTTATAATAATCTGTCTCACCTTGACTCTCTCATGCAGTCTCTATGTTTATCTTACCCTTCTTCAATGAATTATTTCCTTTCATCCTCTTCATCTAATTGATTATTATGAAAAACTAGTCATATCCATTAGATTATGTTTTAAGCAAAATAACCTGGGACAAAAATTTACCCTTACATTGTTTATAATATTGTGGACATAATTAACATCAAAAAATTTAAATTTCATATCATATTTTGTAATATCTCTTCATGATTTACAGTTGTATTAATTACCTCTTCTGTGGAAAAATGTGAGAGTTTAGTATTTATAGTACCTTAATTAAATGGGTTTACATTGAAATAGTATAGGTTGTTTCTATTCTGTATGTCAAAACCTAAATATAAATTAATTGTATAAATTTGGCTTCTTCCATGAAACAGAAAAAAGGGAAAAGGTCATGGGTCGGGAAGGGCAATGATTGATAATTGAAAACCATATATAGCAACTAAGTAGAAACCTGTAACTAAATAGGTTGAGAATTGAGACAGAGATGCCCTAAAAACCAGACACTGAAGAAATGTATTCTGTAAAAAAAAAGTCTCAGGTAAATCATTTTTAAAAAGGTGGAGGAGGAGGGAGAAACAAACAGCAGACATGACCAGTCAATCAAGTACTGAAACATGAGCTCCAGTTGTGAAACAAGAAAAAAAACTACTGTACGATATGTGATGAAATACATACAATAGAGACTTTTGCTTATAATATATTCCTATAATGCTGATCAGTATTTATACTACAATTAGCTATTTGGATAATACCTGCGTAATAATGATTTTAATTTTCTTATTATATAATAAGACATTCAATTGGATAAACATAGTCTTCAGCCACTACCTATAAGCTAGAACATTCTTACTACAGAGAAAAAAAATTTTTTAAAAAGGATAATTCATAATCTTTTCACCTGAAGAAACTATTGGTAATCAGAATCCTAAAGGGTAATGTATTGCTTGAAAAGAAATGTTTATAGAACATGAGGTGCAACTAAAATATATTAAATTTTTAAAATCTAAACTCCACTTGGAGGATACTAGAAAATACAGGGTAACCTGCTTTCATATTTACTACATATCTCTAATTAACTGACTTCTTACTCAAGAGATATTTTTTCAATTTATCTCCCCTGAACTTTTGTATTCTAACCATTAATAGAAAATATAAATTTAAGCCATATTTTAATATGCAATAAATTTAATTATTATATTATTCATATGATCTTACTTGTAACATTACATTATACAAAAATTCATTTGTCTACATATTTATTCACATTGAAAACCTCTAAAATGCTTTTTAGACTGTATTCTGGGTACTCTAGTATGCACACAAGCAAGTCTAACCTCTAGTATCTCATAGTGATGCAAGAGCTTCAAAATGATTATTTAAACAACTAAATACAAAATCTTCTGAAATTTAAAATTTTCAAATGTGATCAAAGATCTTTGAATAATATGTTTAAAAACTACAATTTAAAAATTCTGAAATTAAAATCTTACCATATCCTTATTAAGAGTCTTTGTGATGGGGGAGGACTCAAGATGGCGCTGTGAGAACAACCCAGGATTGGAGCTCTCGTTGAATCCGCAAACAGGTGAGTCGGAGCTGCATTTCCAGACTGATCTTTGTTGCCCACAGAACGGGGAAACTCCCAAGTATAAAAAAGACACGGGACGCCAGACAGTAGGTCGGCCTGGTGAAGCCGGCAGCCGGGGCGGCGGCGGCCGGCCCTACCCAGCAATCCCCAAAGGGCACGCTTTTCCGGGTGCCCTGTTGAACTGGCAACCTGAGACTTGAGAGGGCTGGACTTGAGACTGAATGAGACTTGGACAGTAGGCCAGCCCAGGGGATTGCAGGGACAGATCGTTTGGGATACCCAGTGGGACAAACAAAACCGTGATTTCAAACTATCCCGAGCAGATGGTCGGAGACGCTCTGTGGGGGAGGGGCGTCCACCACTACCGAGGCAACCCGTCCCTACTGAGATACACACCCACTGCTGACGCAGCCAGCCATTGCCGAGGCAACCTGTCCCTACTGAGATACACGCCCACTGCTGACGCAGCCTCCCGTTGCCGAGGCAACATGCTACAATGAAAAGACTCCACAACAGGGCGTGGCGGAGACCACAGCAGAGCCTGCAGGAACAGGGCGAATCACACAACAGCAGGGCGGAGCCTTGGCAGGCAAACAGTGGTTAGTCTGCCTTCTAGCTGGGCAGGACACCTCATTGGACATCGAAAAATAAAGTCCAAACCCCCCAACAGAGAGCATTTGAGAAAAAAAGGCTTTTTTTTCTTTCTTTTTTTTTTTTTCCTTTCTTCTTTTTTTTTATTGCATTTTAGGTTTTGGGGTACATGTGCAGAGCATGCAATACAGTTGCATAGGTACACACAGGGCAGTGTGTTTTGTTTGCTTTCTCCCCTTCACCCACATTTGGTATTTCTCCCCTGGCAATCCCTCCCCACCTCCCCCTCCCACTGGCCCTCCCCTTTTCCCCCTATAGACCCCAGTGTTTAGTACTCCCCTCTCTGTGTCCATGTGTTCTCATTTTTCATCACCCGCCTATGAGTGAGAATATGCGGTGTTTCATTTTCTGTTCTTGTGTCAGTTTGCTGAGAATGATGTTCTCCAGATTCATCCATGTCCCTATAAACGACACGAACTCATCACTTCTGATTGCTGCATAATATTCCATGGTGTATATGTGCCACATTTTCCCAATCCAGTCTATCATCGATGGGCATTTGGGTTGATTCCAGGTCTTTTAATGAGCTCTGTTGCAGCAGAATCAAACACAGCAGCCTAACAGCCCTGAATGAACAACAGAGCTCACAGCTCAGCAATTGAGCTCCAAAAAAGTACAGACTGTCTCCTCAAGCAGCTCCCTGACCCCTCTATATCCAAAAGACTGACATTTGGCAGGCATCATCCTGGGACAAAGATAGCAGAAAAAGAAACGGGTAGCATCCCTCAATGTGCCACAGCTGCTAGAGGTGCACCCCAGACAAGCAGGGCCTGGAGTGGACCTCAGCAGTCGTACAGTGAAGGGGCTAGGCTGGTAGAAGGAAAACCAAGTAACAGAAACACTTCATCATCAACAATCTGGGTGTCCACTCAGAGACCCAATCGAAAAGTCAGCAACTACGCAGACGACAAGCGGATAAACCCACAAAGATGGGAAGAAACCAGCGAAAAAAGGAGGAAAACACCCGAAACCAGAACACCTCGCCTCCTAGAAAGGACCAAAACTCCTCACCAGCAAGGGAGCAAAGCTGGACGGAGAATGACTGTGACGAAATGACGGAATTAGACTTCAGAAGGTGGATAATGAGAAACTTTAGTGAGCTAAAAGAACATGTATTAAATCAATGCAAAGAAACTAAGGAACTTAAAAAAGATATGAGGAAATGATAACAAGAATGGATAACTTAGAGAGGAATATGAATGAATTAAAGGAGCTGAAAAACACAATACGAGAACTTCGCGAAGCATGCACAAGTTTCAATAGCCGAATTGACCAAGCAGAAGAAAGAATATCTGAAGTCGAAGACCAACTCAATGAAATTAAACGAGAAACCAAGATTAGAGAAAAAAGCACAAAAAGGAATGAACAAAGTCTCCAAGAAATGTGGGCCTATGTGAAAAGACATAACCTACGTTTGATAGGTGTACCAGAAGGGGATGAAGAGAATGAATCCAAGCTGGAAAATACTCTTCAGGACATCATCCAGGAAAACTTCCCCCACCTAGCAGGACAGGCCAACACTCAAATGCAGGAAATACAGAGAACACCACAAAGATATTCTGCAAGAAGAGCAACCCCAAGGCACATAATCGTCAGATTCAACAAGGTTGAAATAAAGGAGAAAATACTAAGGGCAGCCAGAGAGAAAGGTCGAGTTACCCACAAAGGGAAGCCCATCAGACTCACAGCAGATCTCTCGGCAGAAACACCACAAGCCAGAAGAGAGTAGGGGCCAATATTCAACATTCTTAAAGAAAAGAACTTTCAACCCAGAATTTCATATCCAGCCAAACTGAGCTTCAGAAGTGAAGGAAAAATAAAATCCTTTGCGAACAAGCAAGTACTCAGAGATTTTGTCACCACCAGGCCTGCTTTACAAGAGCTCCTAAAAGAGGCACTACACATAGAAAGGAACAACCATTACCAGCCATTCCAAAATCACACTAAAAGTTAAAGAGCATCAACATAATGAAGAATCTACAACAACTAACAGGCAAAACAGCCACTTAGCATCAAAATGGCAGTATCAAATTCACACATAACAATATTAACCCTAAATATAAATGGACTAAATGCACCAATCAAAAGACACAGACTGGTAATTCGGATAAAAATCCAAAACCCATCAGTTTTCTGTATCCAGGAAACCCATCGCACATGCAAGGATACACAAAGGCTCAAAATAAAGGGATGGAGGAAGATTTACCAAGCAAATGGAGAGCAAAAAAAAGCAGGAGTTGCAATTCTCATCTCTGATAAAATAGACTTTAAAGCAACAAAGATCAAAAGAGACAAACAAGGCCATTACATACTGGTAAAAGGATCGATAAAACAAGACGAGCTAACGATCCTAAACATATATGGACCCAATGCAGGAGCACCCAGATACATAAGGCAAGTTCTTAATGACTTACAAAGAGACTTAGACTCCCACACAATAATAGTGGGAGACTTTAACACTCCACTGTCAATATTAGACAGATCAACCAGACAGAAAATCAACAAGGATATCCAGGGCTTGAACTCAGACTTGGAGCAAGCAAACCTGATAGACATTTACACAACTCTCCACCCCAAATCCACAGAATATACATTGTTCTCAGCACCACATCACACCTACTCAAAAATTGACCACATAATTGGAAGGAAAGCACTGCTCAACAAATGCAAAACAACTGAAATCATAACAAACAGCCTCTCAGACCATAGTGTAATCAAGTTAGAACTCAGAATACAGAAACCAACCCAGAACCACACAGCTTCATGGAAACTGAACAACTGGCTCTTGAATGTTGACTGGGTAAACAATGAAAAGAAGAGAGAAATAAAAAAGTTCTTTGAAACCAATGAGAACGAAGACACAACATGCCAGAACCTCTGGGACACATTTAAAGCAGTCTGTAGAGGAAAGTATATAGCAATAAGTGCCCATATGAGGAGAATGGAGAGATCCAAAATTGACACCCTATCGTCAAAATTGAAAGAGCTAGAGGAGCAAGATCAAAAAAACTCAAAACCCAGCAGAAGACAACAAATAACTAAGATCAGAGCTGAACT
This sequence comes from Callithrix jacchus, assembly GCF_049354715.1. NCBI lineage: Eukaryota > Metazoa > Chordata > Mammalia > Primates > Cebidae > Callithrix > Callithrix jacchus. The sequence goes on along the minus strand of NC_133508.1, from coordinate 36,563,844 downwards.
GAAGGAGATTGAGACACGAAAAACCCTTCAAAAAATCAATAAATCCAAGAGCTGGTTTTTTGAAAAGATCAACAAAATAGACAGACCACTAGCCAGATGGATTAAAAATAAAAGAGAGAACAACCAAATAGATGCAATAAAAAATGATAAAGGGGAAATCACCACAGATTCCACAGAAATTCAAACCATCATCAGAGAATATTACAAACAACTCTATGCACATAAACTAGTAAACCTGGAAGAAATGGATAAATTCCTGGACTCCTGTGTCCTCCCAAGACTAAACCAGGAGGAAGCTGAAACGATAAATAGACCAATAACAAGGTCAGAAGTCGAGGCAGCAATTAAGAGCCTACCACTCAAAAAAAGCCCAGGTCCAGACGGGTTCACAGCCGAATTCTACCAGACACACAAAGAGGAGCTGGTACCATTCCTTCTAAAACTATTTCAAACAATCCAAAAAGAGGGAATACTTCCCAAATCATTTTATGAGACCAACATCATCCTGATACCAAAACCCGGCAGAGACCCAACAAGAAAAGAAAACTTCAGGCCAATATCCATGACGAACATAGATGCAAAAATCTTCAATAAAATATTGGCAAGCCGAATGCAATAGCAAATCAAAAAACTTATTCACCATGATCAAGTAGGATTCATCCCGGGGATGCAAGGCTGGTTCAACATACACAAGTCTATAAACGTAATTCACCACATAAACAGAACCAAAACCAAAAACCACATGATTATCTCAATTGACGCAGAGAAAGCATTCGACAAAATTCAACAGCTCTTTATGCTAAAAACCCTCAATAAATGCGGTATCGATGGAACGTATCTCAAAGTAATAAAAGCTATTTATGACAAACCAACAGCCAATATCATACTGAATGGGCAAAAACTGGAAGCATTCCCTTTGAAATCTGGCACTAGACAAGGATGCCCTCTTTCACCACTCCTATTCAATATAGTTCTGGAAGTTCTAGCCAGAGCAATCAGGCAAGAAAAAGAAATAAAGGGTATTCAAATAGGAAAGGTGGAAGCCAAATTGTCTCTATTTGCAGACGACATGATAGTATACCTAGAAGACCCCATCACCTCAGCCCAAAAACTGAAACTGATAAGCAACTTCAGCAAAGTCTCAGGATATAAAATCCATGTGCAAAAATCACAAGCATTCGTCGACACCAATAACAGACTTAAAGAAAGCCAAATCAAGAACAAACTGCCATTCACAATTGCTACAAAAAGAATAAAATACCTTGGAATACAACTCACAAGGAACGTAAGGGACCTCTTCAAGGAGAACTACAAACCACTGCTCAACGAAATCAGAGAGGACACAAACAGACGGAGAAACATTCCATGTTCATGGTTAGGAATAATTAATACCGTGAAAATGGCTATACTGCCCAAAGTAATTTACAGAATCAATGCTATCCCCATCAAGCTACCATTGACTTTCTTCACAGATCTGGAAAAAACCACCATGAACTTCATATGGAACCAAAAGAGAGCCCGCATAGCCAAGTCAATTCTAAGCAAAAAGAACACAGCGGGGGGCATCACACTACCAGATTTCAAACTATACTACAAGGCTACAGTAATCAAAACAGCATGGTACTGGTACCAAAACAGAGATATAGACCAATGCAACAAAACAGAGGCACCGGAGGCAACACAACATATCTACAACTATACAATCTTTGATAAACCTGACAAAAATAAGCAAGGGGGAAAGGATTCCCTGTTTAACAAATGGTGTTGGGAAAACTGGCTAGCCATGTGCAGAAAGCAGAAACTGGACCCCTTCCTGACACCTTACACTAAAATTAACTCCAGATGGATTAAAGACTTAAACATAAGACCTGGCACCATAAAAACCCTAGAAGGAAATCTAGGCAAAACTATCCAGGACATAGGAGTAGGCAAGGACTTTATGAACAAAACACCAAAAGCATTGGCAACAAAAGCCAAAATAGACAAATGGGACCTAATGAAACTCCACAGCTTCTGCACGGCAAAAGAAACAGTCACTAGAGTGGATCGGCAACCAACAGAATGGGAAAAAATTTTTGCAGTTTACCCATCTGACAAAGGGCTGATATCCAGAATTTACAAAGAACTCAAACGGATTTACAAGAAAAAAACAAACAAGCCCATTCAAAAGTGGGCAAAGGATATGAACAGAGACTTTACGAAAGAAGACATATATGAGGGCAACAATCATATGAAAAAATGCTCATCGTCACTGGTCATCAGAGAGATGCAAATCAAAACCACATTGAGATACCATCTCACGCCAGTTAGAATGGCGATCATGAAAAAATCTGGAGACAACAGATGCTGGAGAGGATGTGGACAAATAGGAACACTTTTACACTGTTGGTGGGAGTGTAAATTAGTTCAACCATTGTGGAAGACAGTGTGGCGATTCCTCAAGGCCTTAGACATAGAAATTCCATTGGACCCAGCAATCCCATTACTGGGTATATATCCAAAAGACTATAAATCGTTCTACTATAAGGACACATGTACACGAATGTTCATTGCAGCACTGTTTACAATAGCAAAGACCTGGAATCAACCCAAATGCCCATTGATAATAGACTGGATTGGAAAAATGTGGCACATATACACCATGGAATATTATGCAGCAATCAGAAATGATGAGTTTGTGTCATTTGTAGGGACATGGATGAATCTGGAGAACATCATCCTCAGCAAACTGACACAAGAACAGAAAATGAAACACCGCATATTCTCACTCATAGGTGGGTGATGAAAAATGAGAACACATGGACACAGAAAGGGGAGTACTAAACACTGGGGTCTATTGGGAGGAAAAGGGGAGGGCCAGTGGGAGGGGGAGGTGGGGAGGGATAGCCTGGGGAGAAATGCCAAATGTGGGTGAAGGGGAGAAGGAAAGAAAAGCACACTGCCATGTGTGTTCCTACGCAACTGTCTTACATGCTCTGCTCATGTACCCCAAAACCTAAAATCCAATAAAAAATTAAAAAAAAAAAGAGTCTTTGCTTGCAGAACTGGTTGTTTACTTGGGGTAAAACCAGCATTCTTCATTTAGATGAAGAGTTTAAAGTATATTTTTCATGAAATAACTTAGAAAACACACTGGCATCCCTTAGCAATATAGATTGTGAGAAAGAGAATTTACATTTCTAAATTTCTACACTGTTTTTCTAATTAGACATAAGGTCTAGCTATGTTGCCCACTCTTGGACTCAAGCAATTTTCCTGCTTCGGCCTCCCTGGTAGCTGGAACTACAGGCATGTACCACCATGCCGAAATAAATTTTCACCATTTCCAATATTATTTCCATGTAATCTGAGAACCAAGAAGAGAAACTGAGAAAAAGCTGTCTCCTAAAACCTACATGATATCAAAATAATAAGTGCCAAAAAACCCATGTGGTACAGTTTAGGAATATAACTGTATCAGAGAAATTCCTTGATTACTCTAAGTAACTGAATCCATTAAAGATAAATTTAAGCAACAGTTTCATTAAGTTACAATAGAATAATTTTAAAAGTCACAGTAAGAATACTTATGTAAATAAATATTTACCAAAATTTATATATTCTTTATAGTGTAAAATGTTCTTCTAACCTGTCACTAGGTATTCTCCAGCTCATTCCTTTATTTTGCCTTCACCATCTCAAAGTATTAACCAAACATTTATTATTTACTAAAGTAAAACATAAATTTTTAAACCACTAGTCATATTTTTATAAAATGTTTTTATCTGACCAACTTGATATTACCAACATAAAATAATGATACTTATAGCACTGCTAAGCATCAAAAGTAAATACTATATATACAGAACTAGAGTACAACTGAGAAAATCAGTTAGTTCACAAGAGACCATTTTACCTTGTTAGCAAGACTGAAGTCTTCCTCAATTTTTATAGACTGTAAATTTTCCATAGATGGTTTGCTGAAAAGCAAAAAGATAACAGCAAAAATGAGCAAATTCATGTATTTAAAAAGAAACTCTGCTAGCTCCTATCTTGGTGCTCACTATAAAAAACAAAAACAAAATCTGGGGGAAGATCAGTCCTTCTCTATATTGTTTCTGGGTATAATTATACTACTGCCTCTGTTTTAAAAAAAATATTTTAGTTACATATTTTAGACTCTGCCTCCCCAACATTTAACAACCAATGAAAACTCACTTTTAGTTCCATAACAAATAGTTACAGCCAATATAATGGCATACCCAGAGTATAATTTGTCCTCACAAACCATCTGTCCTCAAGGATAAACTGAAAATCTACTTAATGGTTGACATAACTTCTGCTATCTAAGCTGGAACAAACTTGATAACCTAAAATGAGGTAGAAAGATACAGTTTCCTTGTCCCTTGTCCCTTGTCCCTTGTCCATTGTCTATCCCTGATTCAAAGACTAATCTGTGTCACTGGAAAATGACATTCTTTGTCTCTCAGCATAAAAACCACTTACGAAGTCCCTGTTGCTTCCCTTCACCCTAAAACACTACAGAGAATGCCCTGAAATATTTGAAATGTTGAAAGGCTGAACTTACAAATGTCAAAACGCAAATGTATATTTGTTATTGGGAGTATTTTTCTTAATAAAAACTGAAACTAAAAATAATAAAATTTGATTTCTTATTCTATACTGGTCCTTCCTTGTTCATGTCTACATAAACTAGCAAAGCCTTAAAAATATTCATACCCAAGTAGAGAGACTGCTAGGAAAACTGAGTCCTGGTGGTTGAATTTCTCTAAGTACTATATATATACAGAGAGAAAAACCTGGAATTGGGAAATACTACATATACTGCAAGTGTCACCCACTTCCAGATCTATCTTCTGCAGGGCTTCATAGCAGTCTCCAACCTTTAAACATTCAGCTCATCAAAGCAGATTACTGAAAAGTTAAACTCCAATCAACAACCTAGAAGCTCTGCATTTACGTGTTTCTGAAAATCACCTAAATGGAGACTCAGTCAGGCATTCACTTCCAACATAAGCATGTTACCAAAAACCCAACTGAAGTTCCATGACTTATTTGCCAGCCAATCTTACCCCTGCTTTACATGTACATGGGTAGGTCATCAGACACTTGGAAAAAGTGAGGCAAAGGATAGGGGACACCTGTCCTGGGGCACAGATCTATGTAATTCAGCAAACTTCAGTCTCCTAGCACTCAAGGTGTTCTAAGCCACTCCTGTGAAATTTGGGGTGAAAGAACATAATAGAACATTTCTATATGCTCATAGAGACTTTTCCCAGTAGCTCATTTTTAAGAAATTCTTTCAATAGAAAGCTTGAAGTTTGTTCATTCCTCTAATTAAACAAACAAAAATGCAGTGACCTATTCAGGACTTTGAAACCTATTTTAATATGCCTTTCCAGATAACTCCCAATGTCTTTTGTGTTTTTGTTCCTCTAATTTGTCTTCATCAAACTTGTCAGAAGGCCGATATTCTGATCTTTTTGGTAAAATGCTTACTCCTACCAACGCTGAGATTGTTTCTCTTCAAACTTAGCGTTTCCCTGATAATTCCGTTCTTACCTACTTCTACTGGGTTCTCCAGCTAATTCCATTCTTATCCTTTTCCATTGGTTTAATTAGCCCCATTCCCTATTCCTTTCTATTATTCAAACACTCACTTACATGATGATACAGAAACCAGAATAATGAGCTTTGAAATGAGTTCAAATGTTACTTCTGCTACCTCTTATATTTAAATAAGTTACTTTGAGTTTAAGATTCTCCACCTGAACAACGATTCTTCCAGGATATTAAATATAGGTCGAAATATGAATGTACTTTGATTATTCTCCAAGAGTCCTTACAACCCTAAGTTTCCATGTGCTTTTCGTTTTAGCTATAGAAATATGGGGCTGGCAGAAAGGAATAAAATAATAGAAGAAAAGAACACCAAGGAAATCAGAGAAGAAAGTAATCAGGAAAAGACTTTTAAAAGCCATGGTGGAAGAACAAAAATTCTAGAAAAAAATTAAGAATGCATGCAACTAGGCAGTGTACTGCCTTCAAGAAAAACTAAACTGGGAAGTCTGTAAATAAAGAAATCTGTTTAAAAAAAAAACCTTTAAAAATACTTAACAACATTTAGATATATGTAGATAATCTCTGCTAACAGGCAAAATAGACCAGGATTTACCTGGTCTTGCTTATGAAACAAAAACCTATGTCTTGAACAACATTAAGATATGTGTACATAATCTCCGCTAACAGGTAAAATTTACCTGGTCTTGCTTATGAAATAAAAACCTACGTCTTGTGGCCACAGCTAGGTAAGATCTGCTCTAAAAACTTTCATGGTAAAAACAAGGTACTGGTTACCAGCTCATCTGTCACACACATTAGAACAAACTCTTGGATTAACCAGTATTCTAAAGGAAAACTCTAAAAAAAGTTAACATATAACAAAATCTGACTTTGTGAATTGATCCCATCTGTACCTGTACCTTGATTCTACTGATTCACAGATTCTGCCAAACTATGCTGAGTGCCAAAAGAGGGATTTGGGAGCAATGGCAAACTCAAGGGTCAGCTACCTTTAATCTATGAAATCATAGGCCAATTAATCAACCTCTCTGAACCACAGTTGCCTGATTAATATAAAGTAGGTGATAGTAGCACAGATACTTTGCAAAGCTGTGTGACGACTATATGAGATGAAAAAATGTTAAGCACATAATATATTGTCTAGCCCAGAGTAGAATACTCAGCAGATAGTGGTTTCTTTTCTTTAGGTTTTTAGTTAACACACAAGTTTTAAAAAACTGTAAAATCTTACCTGAATATAGACTTTACAGAGCTCACATTCCCTATTTAAAAAAAGGAAAATACATTAAATCAACAAATATATACAAAATATACAGAATATTAAAAATATCAGAGGGCATGATGGCACATGCCTGTAATCCCAGCTACTTGGGAATGTGAGGCAGGAGGATTGCTTTTGGGAACTAGATGTCTGAGAGCATCCTGGGACACACAGCAAGATTTCAACTTAATCTAAAAGAATCATGCACACTTTCATGCATGCTTCTGGTCTTCTTTAAAAAAGCATAATACTGACTGGGTGTGGTGGCTCACATCTGTAATTCCAGCACTTTGGGAGGCTGAAGCAGGCAGATCATGATGTCAGGAGTTCAAGACCAGCCTGACCAATATGATGAAACCCTATCTCTACTAAAAATACGGAAGAAAATTAGGCAGGTGTGATGGTGTGTGCCTGTAATACCACCTACTTAGGAGCCTAAGGCAGGAAAATCCTTTGAACCCGGGAGGTAGAGGTGACAGTGAGCTGAGAATGCACCACTGCACTCCAGCCTGAGCAACAAAGGGAGACTCCATCACAAAAAATAAAAAATAGAAGCATAATACTCTGAGACTTTATTACCAAGACTCAGATGATTTGATGATTTGTGACAAAGCATTCCTTTGGGACCATACATTGAGACTATAGTAAAATTATTAAATATACTATTGGTAGGCAACTAATGAACTGAGAACTATTATTTCCCCTCCTTAGTAGTTCTCACATGCAAGGAAGGATAGACTTTATCACAATTTAATATCTACAAGTGAACTACAGTGTACAATAGTCATAATCCAAACAGAACCATTTACGGCTGACAGAAAATTGTATCATTATCAGAATAAGTGGATAGTGTCAACCTTAGAAAGTATAATTTCTAGAGAAATGAACTAAGAGCAGTTAGAACAGAGTATAAAGTAGTCACTTTTTATCTGCTCTGTGGGTAGAAAGAAACACACACAACATGATTTCCCTTTGCTCTTACACCACAACAATCATCAAAACAGAAGACTTCTGCAACCAAGTGTGTGGAGGATTTTCTCCACCAACAAGTAAGCAATCATTTCTGTAGCATATACCAGCTGGTTGTCCTCGATTCAATTCCAGCACTATCTATCTAGAAATAGTGTCAGATCCCAAGGCTCAGGTCTCAGTCTCACAAGACTGCCCTCCCACACCTGTTGCAAATCTGGGTCTCTAAAACTTCTAACCATCTTGTTTCAAGTTGGGGTTTCCGTGACTTCCTCTTTGGGCTTGAGCAATATGCTAGAGTGCCCCAAAGACTAAAGGAAACACCAGTTTATATAATAAACCAGTTTATTATAAAAGGATATCACAAAGGAGACAGGTGAAGAGATGCATATGGCAAGCTATGGGAGAAGCAATATTGGGCTTCCATGCCCTCCCAGGGCACTTCAGCCTCCAAACACTTCCATATATTCAGCTATCTAGAAGGTTTCTGACCCCAGTCCTTCTGGGTTCTTAAGAAAGCTTTATTAAATAGGCATGAATGAATAAATCTGTGGCCATTGGTAATTGACCTAACCTTCAGCTCTACTCACCTCCTAGGAGGCTGAGGGGTGGGTCTGAAAGTCTCAATACTGTAATCATGCCTTGTTCTTTTATTTGTGACAAACTCCTATCCTGAAGCTAAGGACTACCAGCTCTCATTCAATTATTAGCATAGAAAGACACCATTTTGGAGATTTTAAACATTTTATGAGTTGTATGGCAGAAAACAGTGTTGAAGACCAAACATATATTTCACAATATAATATCCATGGTTTTGATTTCTGTGATATCAGTTACTTAGGTCAACCATAGTACAAAAATATTAGATGGGGAATTCCAGAAATATACCAGTCATACGTTCTAAATAATGTGTCATTCTAAGGAGTATGATAAAATATTAAGACATCTTGTTCCGTCTCACCCAGGTCACATATCATCCCTTTGTATACACTCTCTGCCCATTAGTCATCGAAACTGTCTGTTCCTGAATCTCAACCATCAACGTTTTCATGACTCAATGATCCAGGGCCACATGAAGCAGATGATCCTCCTTCAGATGTGTAGTCAGATATCTAGAAATTAATAGTAGCCTAACACCACATGACAACACCTACCTCATTCACCTGACTTAATCTCATCATATAGGAATTATATCATCTCACAATCAACACACAAAAGAAAAAGGGGAGAAAAACAGAACAGTTTGAGAGACCACATTCACCTAACTTAGATTACAATATATTTTTATTGTTTTATTTTATGATGGGTTATTATTAATCTCTTACTGTGCCTAATTTATAAATTAAACTTTGTCATAAATATTCACATATAGAAAAAATGCATATATAGGGTTCAATACTATCCACAGTTTCAGACATTCACTGGTGTCTTAGAAAATACCTCCCATGGATAAGGGTAAATGCACTTATTTGTGTGTGTTTCCTAGCTAAACATGACCCCTTAACTTATGGCTTTCACAGGGAAAAAGAAACTGTACCAATCACTATTGTTATTTTTTAAGTTAAAAATATTCAGTAAAACAAATAAAAATAAAATAATGGTATAGAAAGACCTACATGTTTAAATATATCAATTGAGCTTCCGAACTTGATTCATTTTTGCCTGATGGGTCAAACTTTCATAATAGATTGATACTAGGCCACACTGGTGACAAAAAAGACTATAGCATGAACTACTATAAAAAAGCTTCCTTTGCCTTTAAATCTTATTATGTGATTACCCTACAATTATCTTCTACATGAACGGCCAGCAAACCATAGGCCACAGACTAAATTCAACTTACCAAATCGTTTTACTTACAAAGTTTTATTAGAGTATAATCATGCCTATATGACTTCTTTCACCTTACAATGGCAGAGTTGAACAGCTGTGATAGAGACCTCATGGTCTAACATATTTCCTATCTGGCCCTTTACAGGAAAAGTTTGCCAATTTCTGCTTTATACCATGACTAAAATGCCCTGATACTCAAATCTAATCTTGTGACTCCCCTGCTCAAACTTTTCCAATGAATGCCTGCAGAAAATGTTTCTGGCTTTGTATGCATAGCCACTATTTATTCTTTCTTGCTGCAGAAACATAAGTTTATTTAGATATTTATCATTCCATTGCCCCATCCCATCTCCAAAAAAAAAAGAAATCATTATTGTAAGCTAATCACAGTAATTACATATGCTTTCCTAGTGACTGGTTTACAAATGAGCATGTGGTATAATCCAGGCAATGAAATGTTACAGGAAGATTACCACAAGATTCCAAGTTTTCTTCCTATTTAAAAGATGCATGTGAACAAAAGCAGCACTTCCAGCCTTCAGATATTACCTTGAGAAAGCATGTTGATTGTAGCTATTGCTAATTAGCCAGCCATGAAAGGAGAACAAATAGGGCAGTGGGGAGGGGAGTGGGATACTAAGATATCCCTGTACCACCAAAACAAATTCGGTTCCTATGCTTTCAGCCATTGTTAGTTCGTCTAGTGTTTAGAGCTAGAAGTATTCTGAGAATTTTTCCAGGTTCTACAGAATAAGATCTACTCATTTCTGTACTATTAAAAAGCGTTGTCTAAGCTTGCTTATCTAGATAGTCAAGTCATTCCCAACTACTCCCATATCACACTATTTCCACTAGGGAACCTGAAGTGCCAATAAACCCTACAAAGTTCACTCAAGCATCTTACCATTTGTACTGGCTTTTGTAGATGTTTCTTCTGTGGAACGTTCGCTCATCTCAGATATTCCTGTTTCCACAACTTCAGTTTTATAAGATGTTACACTTGCCAGGCATTTAGTCTTTTCAGGTTGTTTTTCTTCCACCCATGTGATCTGCGTAGGTTTTCCTTGTGCTGTCCACGCAAATTTCGCAGATGTTTCTTTTGCAGGCTTCATAGGTGTTTCCTCTGCTGACTGTTCAATCCTTCCAGATGTCGCATTCCTCAAATACCGAATTTTGTCAGATGATCCTTCCACCAGGGGTGCAGCCTTCTCAGGTGTTCTTTCCACCAAGCATTTAACCTCTTCAGATGTTCTTTCCACCAAGTGTGCATCCTCATCAGGCGTGGCCTCCGCCAAGCGTGCAGCCTCGTCAAGCGTTCCCTCCGCCAAGCCTGCAACCATGTCAAGCGTGCCCTCCGCCAAGCGTGCATCCGCGTCAGGCGTGCCCTCCGCCAAGCGTGCATCCGCGTCAGGCGTGCCCTCCGCCAAGCGTGCATCCGCGTCAGGCGTGCCCTCCGCCAAGCGTGCATCCGCGTCAGGCGTGCCCTCCGCCAAGCGTGCATCCGCGTCAGGCGTGCCCTCCGCCAAGCGTGCATCCGCGTCAGGCGTGCCCTCCGCCAAGCGTGCATCCGCGTCAGGCGTGCCCTCCGCCAAGCGTGCATCCGCGTCAGGCGTGCCCTCCGCCAAGCGTGCATCCGCGTCAGGCGTGCCCTCCGCCAAGCGTGCATCCGCGTCAGGCGTGCCCTCCGCCAAGCCTGCAACCTTGTCAAGCGTGCCCTCCGCCAAGCCTGCAACCTCGTCAAGCGTGCCCTCCGCCAAGCGTGTGTCCGCGTCAGGCGTTTCTTCAGGTGTTCCTTCTGCCAAACACACAATCTGGTTAATTTTTTCCTTCCTCTAAATATTATCCTTTTGACTCTTTACCTGGCCAACTTCTCGTTCTGCATGCTTTCCTTAAATACTACCTACTACCTAACTGTTCTCCTTTCTTTTCTTTCTTTCTTTCTTTTTTTTTTTTTTTTTTTTTTTTGTTGTTGTTGTTTTTTGAGACAGAGTCTCACTCTGTTGCCCAGGCTGGAGTGCAGTGGCGTGAATTCAGCTCACGGCAACCTCCGCCTCCCGGGTTCAAGCAATTCTCTTACCTCAGCCTCCCAAGTAGCTGGGATTACAGTCGCACCCCACGTCTGGCTAATTTTTCGTATTTAGTAGAGATGGGGTTTCACCATGTTAGTCAGGGTGGTCACAAATTCCTAAGCTCTAGCAATCCATCAGCCTTGACCTCCCAAAGTGCTAGGATTACAGGAGTGAGCCATTGCGCCTTGACACTACCAAACTTTTTAAAGCTTTAATTCTTCACCTTGCTTATAAAATGTCTGACACAATGAATATGGTAACGACATAAATGATAATTATAACCTCCCAAAGGGATTCTGGCACAAAGTAAGCACTAAATAAAATAGTAAATAATTTTTTAAAGGTGATAATAGAAAGAAAAATGTTTAGTACCTTAATAAAATAGTAAATAATTAGAAAGATGACAATGATAATAACAAGGAAGACGCTTAGTACCTTAAAGATACCTGACAGCTATTTGTTAAGTGAACAAGTGAATAAACGGATAAAAAGCGTTTTTTGGAAATTCTAGTAAAAATGCATAAATTCAATAGGGACAGCTCCACTTCATTATGAGCACCTTAAGACCTAAATTATTTGTATTCCATCTTTGTCTCCTGTAACTTGCAAAACCTAACTTATAAAAGTCCTTCGATATAATAAATTAAAGATGTGATCATACAGATCATATTGTACAATGCATTGTGTCACATTTAGGTATCACAGTAGTATTTTTGATATTGTAAAATTTTGTGTACTCTTGTTATAATTTGTTGAGCCTAGAGTTATCTATTTGAATATTTATAATGATCATATTTTGACTAGTAGGAACAGAGTATCTTGTTGTAACAAAATTACTATTAACACACTAATCATCCAGCAGATAAAACAACTCATCTTGTTCTAATGAAGTAAATATATATGATTTGGTTTCAAGCTAGAGGGAATGAAGTTGATAATAGTGAGACCTTGTTGGTACAAGACTATGTAACATAACCTGCACTTCACAAAAAAAGAATTGCCTTTCTGACTTCTGCATCCAGTAGTAGGAGATTATTTTTCAAATATTTGTCTGCTCAACATGAAGGCAATGAGAATGAAGAGCTTTATGTATAATAATTCACTTCCAAAAAAAAAAATAATTCACTTCCACTTACAAAACTGATGCACCCTAAGTTTTGTAATTCTTTTTGACATTTGTTTATGGTGCCAGAAGAGTATTATTGAGTTCCAAATTCTAAAGATAGTTACTTTTTTAGTGACACAAGTCACTATGCCACACAGTTGACCTTTCACTGTAGGAGCCCAGCAATAGGCAGATTTTTCTTGTTCTTGGCCACTATAAGGTAGCAAGACAAATCTCTCCTATGCCCCATCCTTATCAGCCTGCTCAACATGAAGGCAATGAGAATGAACAGCTTTATGTATAATAATTCACTTCCACTTAGTAAATAATGAATATATTTTTCCTCTTTATTTTCTCCAGCTCACTTTATTGTAAGAATACAGTATATAGTACATATAAAATATGAACTATGTGTTAATTGACTGTTTATGCTTTCAGTGAGGCTCCAGGTCAACAATAGACTATTAGTAGAGTTTTGGGGGAATCAAAATAAATAGATTTTCTTATAAAGCAGATTTTCAGCTGCGTGAGGAATCAGCACCCTAACTCTCATGTTTCTTAATACTCAACTGTAACTAATTCTCATTTACTGGATGCAACCATTTATTATAAAAGATAAATAGAGCTCAGAAGTTTAAGACACTCCTGGGCAACATAAGGAGACCCTTCTTTACAATAAATAAATAAATAAATAGATAGATAGATAGATATCCATGTTTATGGAGATAAGTTATAATATTCAAATGTTATAGTTTTCTGTTGTTAATTCTGACTATTTATTATTATTAGTTCTGTTATTTGTGGCTTGTAATTCCGGGCATCGAAGTTATTTTATAATTTGAAATAAAATTTATTTATAATATTTTAATTCATTAAATTGAATATCCTGATTATTCCCTATTACTGAGTTCATCAGTCATACTGATGGTCATATATTTTATAACAAGCCTAAGTTGTTATAACAATTGAGGAAACATACAATATATGAACTTATAAATCCTTTTACTTATTTATACAAAAGTGTTATATAGGATTTTAGGGCCATAATTAAACAAATATTTTTTCAGATAATATTTTTTGAGATTATAAACTACCTACAACTATATTCTTAACTAATTATGAATTATAAATTAAAAAGTTAAACCGAAGCTATATATATGTATATATGCATACATACATATGTATATATGTAAACACATGCTATTTATACATTTCTTTTTTAATTGCTCTTTTGTTATCAAAACTTCCATAATCTTATGGTGGTACCACAAAGAGTAGTTTAATATCAGAAGTCTTACCTGGATTGCTATTTTGAGGATATTTGGATGTCTTTTGTTTATAATCCAAAAGTTGTTCAAGAATTCTATGTATAAAAAATATAATACATAAAATTACAATTTTAACACTGATTTTTTTAGAATCAAAAATTTTATTTATTTTTTTATTGTTATGTTACAATTGTACATATTCATAGGCTACATGTGACATTTTGATACATGCATACAATGTGTAATGATCAAATCAGGTTATTTAGAATATCCATGACCTCAAATATTTATCACTTCTTTGCATTGGGAACATTGCAAATCTTCTCTTCTAGTTATTCTGAAATATACAATAAATTATTGGTAACTACAATCACCTTGTTGTGATATCAAAAATAGTACTTATTCCTTCTAACTGTATTTTTTTTCACCCATTAGCCAACCTCTCTTCATCCCCTGCACCCTAGTCTTTCAAGCCTCTGATAATCTTTCTACCCTCTACCTCCATAAGAACCACCTGTTTAGCTCTTTGACTGGATTATCTTACTTAACATAATGACTTTCAGCTCCTTCTCTGTTTTTTCAAGGGACAGGATTTTATTCTTGTTTTGTTTTTGAGACAGAGTCTCACTCTGTGTTTCAGGCTGGAGGACAATAGCACAATCTTGGCTCACTGCAACTTTTGCCTCCCAGGGTCAAGCAATTCTCCTGCCTTGGCCTCTCGAGTAGTTGGGGATTATAGGCATGAGCCACTGTGCCTGGCCAGGATCTTATTCTTTTTATGGCTGAATAGTATTCCATTTTATATATGTGCCACATTTTAAAAAATCCATTCATCCACTGATGGACACTTAGGTTGATTCCATACTTTGTCTATTGTGGATAGTTCTGCAGTAAACATGGGCACGCAAATATCTCTTTAATATATTGATTTAAAAGTATACAAGAAATACACAGGGCATGGAAACATGTTGAATGACACCATGAGTATAATCAGCAAAGTCCAGCCTGTAGGAAACTCCATAGGGAAAATAACCAGAATTCTTCAACAAACGAGGGAAAGAATCTATAAAATCAGAGACTTAAAAGGCACCAATTAAAATCATTTATGGACCTTGCTAAAGGCATCACACTACCTGAATTTAAAACATATTACAGAACCAAAACACTGATATTAAAAAACATTTACCACATTTATTAAGTTCTTAGAGTATTTCAGAAAATATCAGGGCTAATGTCAGAACATTACTTATTCCATAGACTTTAGGTTTGTAAGGTCTATGAACTTATTAAGCTTCTAATAAAAGAAGAAACAAAGATGAAGTACTCATGAATTGAGGGCAGTATAATTTAGTCAATTAACTAGAGTTAGCTTGGCATAATGGAAAATGTCCTTAACTCAGAATAGCTCCTAGTGCAGTAACCAACAGGTATTTATTTCTTGAACAAGTTTCTTCTCTTAGGCTCAATGTCTTCTAAAAATGAAAATTTTAGAGTCTTTTTGTGCTAGGTTGTTATAAAGATTTAACAAGATAACAGTTTTAAAGTGCTCAAAGAAGTAGTGAAGCAATAAAATAATTTGTTCGTGAACTTTATTGCTGAAACTTTTAAAATTCCCAGTAAAACCCAGTGTGTTGGCCTGGTGCAGTGGCTCATGCCTGTGATGCAAGCACTTTGGGATGCTGGGACAGGAGGATTCCTTGAGCCCAGAATTTCAATACTAGCCTGGATAACATAGGAAGACCCCTGTCTCTACAAAAAAAGAATTTTTTTAAAAAGAGAGTCTTCATAGTTTATAACATCAAAATATTGCAATTTTGGTATTAATTCCTACTTTTGATTATTAGATGTTCTATTTTTTGTAGCTTGTAATTCAGGACATCTAAGCTATTTTATAATTTGTAATAAAATTTATTAATAAATATATTAATTCATTAATTGGATAACCTAATTTTCCTATATTACTGAGCTCATCAATCACATCATGGGCAGAAAACTAATATATGTCAGCAACTGGCTTGGACTAGTACTACTCTTTTTCTACCTACTTAAACTCTGAACCAACAAATCTTTGTTAGAATGATGCTTGGTCACTATGCTCATTTCCAGCTGCTGTGGAAGACAAAACACTACCTTTATTTTTTGTAAGTTCCACAAAGAAGATGCAAGTTGGTAGTTTCTCATTTATGAGATGCCTACTAAAAACATATTGCATAGAAGTTCCTATGTATTACTCACCAATATGTCATTTTATAGATCACCTTACATAATTTTTTTTGTATGAAAATCACCACTGCAGTACTAGGCGTCACCCACTGCGCTTTGACTGACACCATTTCCTTGGAGCTAGTTAGAAAGTCGTCAAATGTCCTTTGGGGACGGCAAGAAATATGCAACACTTCACAGATTTGTGTGTCATCCTCGTGCAGGGACCATGCTGATCTTCTCGACATTGTTTCAATTTTAGTATATGTACCAGTGAAGCCAGCACAAATCCCTAATTTTGTATGTGAAGACTGATCAGTCATGGATGAAGTAAGTTACATCTATGAAGATTTAAATCAATGAAGTTGGTTAAATCTAACCAACTTACTTGAGATTTATTGAATGGCTTCATGGTGATGCAGAATTTGAAAATATTTTAAAAACTCGAGATAGAGATGCAAGTAGCATGGGAGATTTTTCTTTCAGAAAAAGAGAATCACTTGAGGGGAAAACCACAAGTTGGAACCCACTACAACTGGGGAAAGATGACATGGAACCTTCCAGAACAAGATGAGACCTTCCTCCACTACCTACAAAATGGTGCTACACAGGATACAAAGGGCCAAGGATATAGATCTGGTAACAAAAATTAAATGGACCACTAATTTCTTTCTATATTTCAACCTGGCTTACAGTTTCAAACTATCACAACTAGAAAAAAAACCACTCAAAGGATTCTTACCATGAAGGTCTAGGCCAAGTCCAAGCTAAGATATGGGTTTCACATCAGGTTTTGAGTGTGAGAAGAAGGGTCAATTTGATCACTATGTGTGTGGCTAAAGCTAAAAGTCCTAGCTGCTGGAGCAGGGTGCTGGTGCTTTGGAAACAATGGCTGAGAATATGTATGTAAACTTAAAATAAAAAGTAATAACTTTGAAGCCTATATATGGATCACCATGAAGACTGAGGGATCTGTATTAGTAAGGGCATCCTGGTCACAAAAGTCAATCATTTCCAGACTGCAGAAGCTGTTTCAATGACAACAATGCAGCAACAGAATCAATGGAAACAACAAAATGAAGAGAATGGCCATTTCCCCCAAGTTCTTCTGACATGTACAAAAGGAATGTCTTCATTGGACTTAGGAAACCCCTTAAATTCTTTTAAAAAATTCAGGGGTGAAGGTATGAAAGACAGCCCCCAGGGGGCACTATCATGTGTTCTGCTAAACTGGACATTTCAAGACCCAAATAACTAATTAGAAAAATCAAAATTGTGACACTATGTTTATCCCCCGCATAAGGGTTTACTTCAAATCAGGCAGCCAGCATTAGGATCCCTAGGGATAAAGCTGTGGAAAATCCTAAAAGAAAGAATCCTGGACCCATTCCTCCTTTTAACTAGCCTAGCTTTTTGTCCACTTTCTGGCTGATGAAGTGAACTAACTCACTGTCTTTCAAAAATTACCTGAAACAAACTATGAATGCTCACATAGCCTTTAAATGTAAACACTTACTCATCAAATCCATAAGCAGCAGCATAACGTTCTGCAGTCAATCCACGCATATCTTCAGCATAGATGTCAACATTTTGCTGAAGAAGCATGCCGACTATCTCTGATGATCTATGATATACTGCAAGTATGAGGGCTGTGCTAAAATAACAGAGATAACTTCATTATTAGGAACAGAACTGTTTTAATATTTGCCTGTCAGTGTAGAATTAACCATTTACATAATACAAACAAACGTAAGGAGCTTGAGTGCTCAAGTATTTATCCTTGTAAATCACCACCAAGACTAAAACGAAGGGGCAAAAAGACTCATGTCCCACTGGGAAATGGCATACTAGAAGTGGCTAACATAAAGTCCTTTGAGGGGCAAGAAAATATGCTCTGTTCACTAATCTAAAAGAGGCACAGATTTGAGTGAAGAATTATCTATTTCTTCTTAGACTGATATAATATTTTGTACTTCAGAATCAGCTAGAAGTTAGACAAGTGAGAGCAATCTGAAGGCTTAAAACAATAGTGAGAATAATGATCTTAGTAGTAATGGTAAGTTTAGTTAATGATGCTGATAAGAATGTATGAAACACTGAATCAAATGCTGTTGATATTTATTATGTTAATTCCACACAATCATTCTTTTTTTTTTCTTTTTTATTGCATTTTAGGTTTTGGGGTACATGTGCAGAAGGTGCAAAATGGTTGCATAGGTACACACATGGCAGTGTGTTTTGCTGCCTTCCTGCCCCTCACCCACATTTGGCATTTCTCCCCAGGCTATCCCTCCCTAGCTCCCCCCAGCACTGTCCCTCCCCATTCCCCCCAATAGACCCTGATGTGTAGTACTCCCTTCCCTGTGTCCATGTGTCCACACAATCATTCTTAAAGGACATAGTATATTCTCCTTTCCATATAGAAAATCATACTTGGTACTAAGTAATGTCTACAAGGTCACACCTACCAAGTGAGGAAGGTAGAAATTACACCCACTCTCTTGTGAATCAAAAGCCTATCTCCTTTTCTTTATCACTCACCTATGACTTATGTTCATTAACTAAAATGTTAATCTAGTTAAAAATAACTGAATTCTTTCTACCCATACAAATGAAAAATAAAAATACATTATGAACAAAAAAATAAAAATAAATTCACAGTATCTGGTGACAGCAATTTATAGTCATGTAGGGATAACCTAACATAACTATTCTTCAAAGAAAAGAACTTAAAGCAATAGTCATCCTAAAGACAAAATGATTTGAAACTCCTATTTTTGACTACTATTGTTTGTTCTTGTTGTTGTTTTTAGACAGTCTCTCGCTCTGTTTCCCTGGCTGGAATGAGGTAGCACAATCTCAGCTCACTGCAACCTTGGCCTCCCAGGTTCCAGCGATTCTCATGCCTCAGCCTACTGAGTAGCTGGGACTACAAGCATGTGCCACCATGCCCAGCTAGCTTTTGTATCTTTACTAGAGATGGGTTTTCACCGTGTTGGCTAGGCTGGTCTCAAACTCCTTGCCTTAAGTGATTCACCCACCTTGGCCTCCCAAAGTGCTGGGATAACAGGCAAGAGCTACCATGCCCAGCAAACATTGCATTTTTTAAGTGTATGAAAAAGAGAAGCTAGAAAAATACTATAAATGTGTTAATCATTCAATATTGAATTATAAACTAAAAAAGTTCATACTTCTTAAAACTAACATAAAAACACTTTAGCTAATAGAAGATAATGCAACCAAAAATATTAGATTACAAATCAGTCAATATAAAAAGGGAAGATAAATCTTACTGTATCCTGTTCTTTGTATTGACCAGTCCAAATAAGACTTTTCTTCCTAACTGATAATTTGTGTTGGTATTTTTCACTTAAGCTATCAATTTTAAGTAAATGTTAACAATTTAATATTTCTGACTTGATTGTTATCACTCTAGAACACTACTCAAGTGTTTCTAATAAAAAAAATACTATACCATTTATATTCATTAACTGCATTTGCATTTGCTTTTTTTGACAGTAAAAATTCCACAATTTGCACATTTCTTTTAGTTATGGCCAGTAAAAGTGGTGTGAGGGTAGCCTGTAAAACATCAAAAACAATTTATGATTTATGAAATTACACATTTCTCAGCTGAACTGAATACCTTATATAATATCCTACGAACTTAAACACATAAAATAGGAAGCAAATCAACAGCAGTCCCTTTCTCCCTTTTCTGTGCTTTCCCTTCCACTGCACCTTCCCTCAGAAACATTCAGCCTCTACATCACCGCATTAACTCCGAATATCTCAAAAAATCATTATATTGTAATGATTTGTTTCCCATCTAAACCAAGAGTTTCTTGAGGGTGTAGGGCTGTATCTTTTATCTCTATAGCCTTAAACACTAAGTTGTAGTAGTAAATAGTTTTTTCTATTAAATTAGTAATCTAGGCCGGGCGCGGTGGCTCAAGCCTGTAATCCCAGCACTTTGGGAGGCCGAGGCGGGTGGATCATGAGCTCAACAGATCGAGACCATCCTGGTCAACACCGTGAAACCCCGTCTCTACTAAAAATACAATAAATTAGCTGGGCACAGTGGCTTGTGCCTGTAATCCCAGCTACTCAGGAGGCTGAGGCAAGAGAATTGCCTGAACTCAGGAGGCAGAGGTTGCGGTGAGCCGAGATCGCGCCATTGCACTCCAGACTGGGTAACAAGAGCGAAACTCCGTTTCGAAAAAAAAAAAAATTAGTAATCTAGATTATCACTTGTAGAGCAGTGTTTCTTAAACTATATTCCAAAGAATAATTATCTTACCAGAAGCACTATACCCCAACAGATTTCCCCATTACCTATGTTCAAGAAATATTATAAAACTGTGAGTTAAATGTCCATTATTCAAAAAATGACTTGAACTTTGCCTAATCCTTACTGGACAATGTATTTTTGTGGCAGACATTAACATTTGACAAATTAGAATTTCAGGGATACAGTTTTGAAAGCTTCCCAAGATAAACTGAGGTTTCCTCTAGGTGATACAAACATGCTTGATTTTCTTCTATTAATGATCCCAGGATCTGAGGTGTCAATGTCAGGCACTCCTGCTCTAGATGGGTCAATAAGGAAGTGGGCTCCAAATTAAAAGAGATTAGTTTCAAATGAACTTTGCTTGCTTATTTTTAAATGGTCCATGGGGTTTCTCCTATTACAAGACAATAATATTTTATCTCAGGTATTAGAAATTCAGTATAAAAGTTTATTCTCAATTACAATAATAATCCTAGGATCCTAACACATATGTACTTCTTAAATGCAATAATCCATTTTTATTCTGGTTTCTATTGTAATTGCTACTTATTTTTTGGCAAAATATCAGAAATATGACTAAAATGGCTTATTAGTGAAAGTTCTAACTTACCTACGTATGTTAGCCATTACATATAGAAGTGGCTACATATAGAAGCCACTAAATCACTTGAATTTTAACTAACAATTCTGAGAAGAAAGATATAATATTTTCTGCAGTATGCATAACCTATTCAAATATAATCATGATTAATCTAAAAAGACTTAAAGTCGTTCTAATAGAAGATGATTATTTATGGTTTATGTAAAGAAAAATCATTGTTTAAAAAATCCTCAATTCTAGAAATCAATCCCATTATTAATGAATTAAAGTAAAATATAAGCTGTATACTATAAATACCTATCAACTGTCTTCAATACCTTGAAATCTTTACTAAGATATACTATGAGAGAGAAATTGATAACTAAGAGATATTTACATAGGCAAAAGAGGTAACTTGAGTAAGTGATGTACCTAGCAGGGCACAGTAACAACCTGGAAAACATGCTCTGGGTAAACCTAGAACCTCTTCATAGAGTACCAAACAGTCATATGGGCTCAAGAGACATCAGATTCTATCCTTTAAGAGGAAATTCAGATTTCTGCCCTTCTCCTAAATTTAACATGTTGACAAAATTTATCCAGGCAAAATTTGCTTTTCTGTAGTTTTACACTAATTGGAAAGAAAAAAAAACTTAGGTGGGAAAGAATATTTGAAAAAATTTACCGTTAACAAATTCAAATAGTTAAATGCACAAAAAGCCATACTCTGTAATAGTTCTTGTAAAAAAAAAAATATATATATATATATATATATTTTTTTTTTTTTGAGATGGAGTTTCGCTCTTGTTACCCAGGCTGGAGTGCAATGGTGCAATCTCGGCTCACCGCAACCTCCACCTCCTGGGTTCAGGCAATTCTCCTGCCTCAGCCTCCTGAGTAGCTGGGATTACAGGCACGCACCACCGTGCCCAGCTAATTTTTTGTATTTTTAGTAGAGACGGGGTTTCACCATGTTGACCAGGATGGTCTCGATCTCTCAACCTCATGATCCACCCGCCTTGGCCTCCCAAAGTGCTGGGATTACAGGCTTGAGCCACCGTGCCCAGCCAAAAATATTTATACTTATAGTAAAATTAAAGACAATTCAGTTTGTTCAAACTATTTTCATTCAAGCAGTATTTCAACTTTTAAATATAAAAACACATATGTTAATGTTAAAACAAGTGGATCTCAAACATTTTGAAAATAACATTGGTTAATGTCTACCTTGTTTTTCACTTCAATGTCTGCACCATGGGACAAAACACATATGTTCATGTTAAAACAAGTGGATCTCAAACATTTTGAAAATAACATTGGTTAATGTCTACCTTGTTTTTCACTTCGATGTCTGCACCATGGGACAGTAGTTTTGCCACCATTGACAAACTCTCAATATAAATGGCACAGTGGAGAGCCGTGTTGCCATTCACATCAGCAATAGTTATATCAGCACCAGAATCTATCAGAATATTTGCACAACCCTCCTTCCGGTATTGTATAGCCTGTCAGTATTAAAGCAAGAAATAAATTATAAATTATTGGAAATCAAAATAAATACTCCACAGGGTTCACAAACAAGTTGTATTTCAATGAGATAAATTCATTTTTTATTCTATTTAAACCAAATCCATCTCCTGCTGAAAGCACTGGCTACTATTTACCTTCATCAGAGGTGTCCTGTGTTCCTTGTCACAGACGTCAATCTGGCATTTTCTGTCTACCAGTAAAGTTACCACTTTCTCATGGCCGAAGGCACAGGCCAAGTGTAGCGCAGTCCTATGAGAGTGAGAGAACCTTTTAGGAAATTTTAGTCCACTGTCTCAAAACATACAATTATTTAGATAATTGTAAACATTAAATATCATGCTCTTTCTCTGCCTTCAAAACAAATATTCAATGTTCTGCTGAAGAAAATACCACTTCCATTTGCTCTTATTCCTCACTACATTAATGAAAGAGTGGCCTATTTGAACAGAAAGAGCTTGGCCTTTGGATTCATTTCAACTTGGGGTTGGATATTATGTTAAGGTCTTTCACTTACTAGATATCATGTAACCTTTCTGTGCCTCAATTTTCTCATCAATAAAGTGAAGATGAATATAGCAGTTATCTCACAGGACATAATTTTGATGCCTCAATGAGAATCTGTGCAAAGTATGTTGAATTCCTAGCACATGTTGTAATTATTACTACTACTTAACAAGGACAACATTTTAAGTAAAATGGTACAATTATGCCTACTTTGTGGTGTGTTTTAAAGGTTGGAGGTAACACTGTATTTTAATGCTTCTAAGATGAACAATTTCTCATATTTTAGCATCTCTGAAGTTGAAATGCCACTTATAAGTCATTATTTGTTACAACTATATATTATAGCAATTTAAAAAATCTTTTATTGGTACATAAAATAAGGATGCATCACACAATTCACGATGCCTTCCATGAAGTGGGATATGGTATATACAACAAGACTATGGAAGTCCAAGTCATGGGATTAACACTTAAAGAAATTTTAGCTTGTAAGAATACTATGCAAAAGCAGAGTTGAAATAAAAACAACAAATTGTTAAAACAAAGTACTTCTTTGATATTTTTAAAACTTCAAGCCAAAGAACACTTGGGATTCAAATGAGTAACTATGGCACATTTTATTTTGTATTTAGATTTACAGAATGTATGTTAATTTATATTTATATTTATAGGGTGCCTGTAGATTAGGTATTTTCAATGATTAACATTACTATTTAAAACTGTTATAAATTTCCAAAATCGCAGCTGATAGTTATCTTCTACCAGTTTCTCACTTCAGAAGTGTTTTTGTTTGAAAAATGAGAGGAAAAGCTTCAACTGAGGGTCAGTCTTAATACTCCAGTTTTAAATCTCTCACTTTTCCCAGGCTGAGCAAGTAAATATGAAATGTTTAAGGGTGAAAGGGTCTTGTAAGTTATTAGAATGTGTCTTCTACATAATAGGCATTCAGCTTACATGTGATAAATTGATTAAAACAATGATAAATACAGTTGGGAAGTTCAGTATCTTAAAGAACCCATTCCTCACATCCTTATACAAAAATTAACTCCAGATGGATTAAAGATTTAAATGTAAGAACACCATAAAAACCCTTGAAGAAAACCTAGGCAATACCATTCAGGACATAGGCATAGGCAAGGACTTCATGACTAAAACACCAAAAGCAATGGCAACAAAAGCCAAAATACACAAATGGGATCTAATTAAACTTGAGTTTCTGCACAGCAAAAAAAATAATCATTAGAGTGAACTGGCAACCAACAGAACGGGAAAAAATTTTTGCAAACCACCCATCTGACAAAGGCCTATGATCCAGAATATACAAAGAACTGCAGCAGATGTACAAGAAAAAACAAATAAACCCATTCAAAAGTGGACAAAGGATATGAACAGACACTTTTCAGAAGAAGACATTTACGTGGCCAACAAACACATGAAAAAATGCTCATCATCACTGGTCATTAGAGAAATGCAAATCAAAACCACATTGAGATACCATCTCATGCCAGTTAGAATGGCTATCATTAAAAAATCTGGAGACAGATGCTAGAGAGGATGTGGAGAGAAAGGAAAACTTTTACACTGTTGGTGGGAGTGTAAATTAGTTCAACCATTATGGAAGAGAGTGTAGCAATTCCTCAAGGATCTAGCAATAGAAATTCCATTTGACCCAGCAATCCCATTACTGGGTATATACCCAAAGGACTATAAATCATTCTATTTTAAAGACACATGTACATGTATGTTCCTTGTGGTGCACTTTACAACAGCAAAGACCTGGAACCAACCCAAATGCCCATCAATGATAGACTGGACAAGGAAAAAGTGGCACATATACACTATGGAATCCAGTGCAGCCATAAAAGTCGATGAGTTCATGTCCTTTGTAGGGACATGGATGAATCTGGAAACCATCATTCTCAGCAAACTGACACAAGAACAGAAAACCAAACATCACGCTTTCACTCATAGGAAATGATGAACAATGAGAACACGTGGGCACAGGGAGGAGAACATCTCACACTGGGGTAGATTAGGAGGTGGGGGCCAGGGGAGGGGAGGGACAGTGGGGTCAGGGTGGTTGGGGAGGGATAACACCAGAAGAAATGCCTGATGTAGGCAACTGGGGGACTGAGACAGCAAACCACCATGGCATGTGTGTACCTATGCAACAATCCTGCAGGATGAGCACATGTATCCCAGAGCTTAAAGTACAATAAAATAAAATAAAGAAAATTTTCTAAAAAAAAAAATCCAGGATGTAGTTGATTTGGAGAAGGCATAGCAGGCACTGGTTCAGAGGTTCAGAAGTGCCATTACCTTTTTGAGGTGCAGAGGAATAACATTGCTATAGCCTTTGGAGGTTACTTACCAGGAACAGCTGCATAGAGCATATAAGGAAGTAAAGAATTGCCTTGACTATCTGTGCAGAACATGATGCATCAAAAGGAATAAGAGCACATGATAAATTGTGTGGAGAAGCACCTGGTGCAGAGCATCTCTGCACAGGAGAAAAAGGAGACAATTGCCAAGTGCATTACTGACCTAAAGCTGCTGGCAAAAAAGGCTCAAGCACAGCCAGTTATGTAAATGTATCTATCCCAATTGAGACAACTAGAAGCAGTTGACTGAGTAAATGTAACTAGTCTATTTCACAAAATCTTCCTTATTGGTGTCTACCGACATTAAGATTTACCTCTTCTAAAAATGACATATTTGTTTTAAATAGTGAGAGAACGAAATCTCTACTGGTCAGTCAGATATTTCTGATCCTTCTTACTCTGCATTTGAGTTGTTCCATGATCACTTCTGTATAAGCAGTTTGCCTTTATAAAAACTTGCTGCCCGACTAAAGATTACCAAGGTTATAGTTTAAATTTGTAGTTAATTTTACCATCTTGCAATAAAGTGACAACTGAATTAAAAAAAAATTCTCTAGACAGAGCTCTGTGACAGGAAGTGGGAGTGAAGGGGAAGCAGCTAAAGTTTGGGGCTGATTTTAAGGTGGCCTGGGCCCTCCGCCCTGCAGGGCTCCCTCATCCCCGACCTGGGGGACCCCTGCCCTGGACGAAGGCCCAGACCACAGGGCCCAGGACCGCTGTCCCCCACTCCTCCAGCTGCTCCCCTCGTCCCCAGGTCCCCCAGCCCAGCACTCTGAAGGGGCGATCCTCCCACAGCCGCCACCTCCTCCTGCAGCCCGGGCTCAGGTGGGGCCTGGTACCTATTCCTCCCGTCTCTCATGTTCAGGTCCATTGTCTTCTTCTTCTCCATCATCTTCTGCAGCTTCTGGTCTTTGCCCTTCCAGGCAGCTTCGTGAATCTCCCTGAGATCCTTGCGGTGCATCTCATAAGATTCGTTTCTGGTGTAGACCAGTCGACTGAGGGCAATCAGACCAGGCAGATCTGACGTGCCCCTGACAGAGGCTGCTGAGAGCCTCTCCATGGTTGCGGCCACCCACTAGTGAGAGCCCCGCCTCCGCTCGCCTTTCCCCAGCCCCAACTCCTCGCCCTTGTCCTTCTTCAGTCCCCGCACCAAACTCAACACCAGCTAAAACTGTGGTCTGGCCGAGACCTTGGACACTCCGTCCTTTCAAGGAGCAGAGCTGTTAGACAAGAGCGCATGCGCAGCTCAGCGGGCTAAGGAGACGCGCAAGGCGGGAAACCGCCCTGGCCGCGCTCCACCCCGCACCGCGTGCAGGTGGCACCTGCCTCTGACGTGCTGCCTGACTTCCTGGGGCACTATGGAGGCCTGAGGTGGGAAGATTTCTTGAACCTTAGAATTGTTTCTTTTTCTTTTCTTGTCCTTTTTCTATTCTTTCTTTCTCTCTCTCTCTCTTCTTTCTTCTTTCTTTTTCTTTCTTTCTTTCTTTTTTGAGACGGAGTCTCTGTCACCCATGGTGGAATGCATTGGCGCAATCTCGGCTCACTGCAACCTCCGCCTCCTGGGTTCAAGCGATTCTCTTGCCTCCTCCTCCTCCTCCTCCTGGGACAACAGGTGTGCGACACCGAGCCCAGTTAATTTTTATATTTGTAATAGAGACAGAGTTTCACCCTATTTGCTAGTCTGGTCTCAAGCTCCTGACCTCATGATCTGTCCGTCTCAGCCTCCCAAAGTGCTAGGATTACAAGCATCAGCCACCGTGCCTGGCCTTTATTATTTTTTTTTCCTTTTTTTTATTGCATTTTAGGTTTTGGGGTACATGTGCCGAGCATGCAATACAGTTGCATAGGTATACACAGGGCAGTGTGTTTTGCTTGCTTTCTCCCCTTCACCCACATTTGGTATTTCTTCCCTGGCAATCCCTCCCCACCTCCCCCTCCCACTGGCCCTCCCCTTTTCCCCCTATAGACCCCAGTGTTTAGTACTCCCCTCTCTGTGTCCATGTGTTCTCATTTTTCATCACCCGCCTATGAGTGAGAATATGCGGTGTTTCATTTTCTGTTCTTGTGTCAGTTTGCTGAGAATGATGTTCTCCAGATTCATCCATGTCCCTATAAACGACACGAACTCATCACTTCTGATTGCTGCATAATATTCCATGGTGTATATGTGCCACATTTTCCCAATCCAGTCTATCATTGATGGGCATTTTGGTTGATTCCAGGTCTTTGCTATTGTAAACAGTGCTGCAATAAACATTCGTGTGCGTGTGTCCTTGTAGTAGAACGATTTATAGTCCTTTGGATATATACCCAGTAATGGGATTGCTGGGTCAAATGGGATTTCTATTTCTAAGGCCTTGAGGAATTGCCACACCGTCTTCCACAATGGTTGGACTAATTTACACTCCCACCAACAGTGTAAAAGTGTTCCTTTTTCTCCACATCCTCTCCAGCATCTGTTGTCTCCAGATTTTTTAATGATCGCCATTCTAACTGGCGTGAGATGGTATCTCAATGTGGTTTTGATTTGCATCTCTCTGATGACCAGTGACGATGAGCATTTTTTCATATGATTGTTGGCCTCATATATGTCTTCTTTCGTAAAGTGTCTGTTCATATCCTTTGCCCACTTTTGAATGGGCTTGTTTGTTTTTTTCCTGTAAATCTGTTTGAGTTCTTTGTAAATTCTGGATATCAGCCCTTTGTCAGATGGGTTTTTGAGAATCAGCCTCACTCTTGTCCTCCAAGCTGGAGTACGATGGTGCAATCTCAGCTCACTGCAACTTCTGCCCCCTGGGTTCAAGAGATTCCCCTGCCTCGGCCTCCTG
The DNA here is from genome assembly GCF_049354715.1 of Callithrix jacchus. Lineage (NCBI taxonomy): Eukaryota > Metazoa > Chordata > Mammalia > Primates > Cebidae > Callithrix > Callithrix jacchus. The sequence continues at coordinate 36,535,440 of NC_133508.1, read as the reverse complement.
AGTAGCTGGGATCACAGGTGCCTGCCATCATGCCTGGCTAATTTTTGTATTTTCAGTCTCAAACTCCTGACCTCAGGTGGTCCACACACACATAACCCTCCCAAAATGCTGGGATTACAGGCCACAGTCACTGCACCTGGCCATGAAACCCCATTTCTGAAAAAAATAACAAAAATTTTCCAGGAGTAGTGGCACGTACTTGTAGTCCCAGCTACTTGGTGGGTATGGGGCTAAGGCAGGAGGATGGCCTGAGCCTAGGAAGTTGAGACTGCAGTGAGCTATGGTAGTGATTGTGCCACTACACTCCAGCCTGGGTAATAGAGTGATGCCCTGTTTCAAAAGAATTTAAAAAAAAGAAAAAGGCTAGGCCCATGCCTGTAAACACAACACTTTGGGAGGCCGAGGCAGGTGAATCACCTGAGGTCAGCAGTTTGAGACTAGCCTTGCCACTATGGTGAAGCCCCGTGTCTACTAAAAACACAAAAAATTAGCTGGGAATAGTGGTGCATACTTGTAATCCTAGCTATTTGGGAGGCTGAGGCAGGAGAATCTCTTGAACCCAGGAGGTGGAAGTTTCAGTGAGCTGAGATTGCCGTCAGTGCACTCCAGCCTGGGTGACAAGAGCAAAACTCCATCTAAAAAAAAAAAAAAAAACCGGGCGTGGTGGCTCACGCCTGTAATCCCAGCACTTTGGGGGGATGAGGTGGGCAGATCACAAGATCAAGAGATGGAGACCATCCTGGCCAACATGGTGAAACCCCGTCTCTATGAAAAATACAAAAATTATCTGGGTGTGGTGGTGTGTGCCTGGAGTCCCAGCTACTCGGGAGGCTGAGGCAGGAGAATTGCTTAAACCCAGGAGGCAGAGGTTGCAGTGAGCCAAGATCTCGCCACTGCACTCCAGGCTGGTGCCTGGAGATGGAGTGATACCCTGTCTTTAGAGAGAAAGAGAGAGAGAGAGAGAGAGCGCGCTCAGTGATGTGCCTGCTGATTAGCTCCCCAGGTCAAATCTCCAATCAGCTGTGGGCTCCACTGAGTAGGATGCTGTGGCCCAGGCCACTTTTTTAGTAATCTGCAGTGGGCATGGTCAGTGATGTGAGTGACATGAGGAGAGGCAGGATGGGTGGGGCTTGGGGATTGACTGGCCCTGTTTGGGGAACAGGGAAGGGTGAAGTCAGGGTCAGGCCTGATGACTGCGTGTGAGTGGGGATGCTGGGAGGAAAAGTGGTTTGAGGGGCCAGGCACGGTAGCTCACACTTGTAATCCCTGCACTTTGGGAGGCTGAGGTGGGCAGATGACTTGAGGTGGGGAGTTGGAGACCAGCCTGACAACATGGAGAAACCCAGTTTCTGCCAAAAATGCAAAAATTAGCTGGGTGTGGTGGCACATGTCTGTAGTCCCAGCTAATCAGGAAGCTGAGGCAGGAGAATCGCTTGAACCCTGCAGGCAGAGGTTGTCGTGAGCCGAGATCATGCCATTGCACTCCACCTGGGCAACAAGAGTGAAACTCTGTCTAAAAAAAAAAAAAAAAAAGAAAAGAAAAAGACTGGTTTGAGGGAAGGTACCAGGTATCAAGCCCAGTGAGGATGTGGTGAGCCAGAGGGCCTGACCCCAGCTACAGTGCCAGCAGGTTCCTCAGACGAAGCCAACACAGGGAGTGGAAGAGGGAAGAGGTAGGGGTGGTCTCCCCATGCTGACAAGATGCTCTGATGGCTTCCTCAACCTGTTGTTTTTATTTTATTTTAGTTTAGTTTAGTTTTTGAGACAGAGTCTTGCTCTGTTGCCAGGCTGGAGTGCAGTGGCACAATCTCCTGGCCTGATCTCTGCTCACCCAACCTCCACCTCCCAGGTTCAAGAGATTCCTCTGCCTCAGCCTCCCGAGTAGCTGGGACTACAAGCACACACCACCAGATGTGGCTAACTTTTTGTGTTTTAGTAGAGATGGGGTTTCACCATGTTGGCCACGATGGTCTCAATCTCCTGACATCATGATCCACCCACCTTGGCCTCCCGAAGTGCTGGGATTATAAGCGCGAGCCACCTCGCATGACCTGCTTTTTTTTTAGGCTGGGACTCGCTCTATTGCCCAGGTTGGAGTGCAGTGGTACGATCTCAGCTCACTGCACCCTCCACCTCCCAGATTCAAGAGATTCTCCTGTCTCAGCTTCCCAAGTAGCTGGGATTACAGGCATGCACGACCATGCCCAGCCAATTTTTGTATTTTAGTAGATGCGAGGTTTCACTATATTAGTGGGACTGCTCTCAAACTCCTGACCTTAAGTGATCCACCCACCTTGGCCTCCCAAAGTGCTGGGATTACAGTCATGAGCCACTCCGCTCAGCCTGGCCCCCCTTTTAAAGACATGTGCCTTCCAGGGACTCTTTGGCATCCATCGCCTAATTCAGGAAGCATTCTTGGATTCAGTTTAAATTCGAGGCTGAGCGCAGGGGCTCATGCCTGCAATCCCAGCACTTTGGGAGGCTGAGGCGCATGGATCACCTGAGGTCAGGAGTTCAAGACCAGCCCGGCCAACATGGTGAAACCTTATCTCTCCTAAAAATACAAAAATTAGCCAGGCATGGTGGCATGTGCCTGTAATCCCAGGCTACTAGGGAGGCTGAGGCAGGATAATTGCTTGAACCCAGGTGGCAGAGGGTGAGGTGAGCAGAGATCACACTGCTGCACTCCAGCCTGGAAATAGAGTGAGGCTCCATTTCAAAAAAAAAAACTGAGGCTCCTCTTCTAGGCTTCTTTAGTGTCCAGGGCATTGGCATTAGGATGTTTATGACTTCTACTGTTATTTCTTGTGTCCCTATCTGGTGCCTCTGCTGCCCTTCTAGTCCTCAAGGTCACAGACTCAGTCTGACTCATGTCCATCAGTTGCCAGCACCCAGCCAGGGCACACACAGACTGCAAGGTGGTGGTGGTTGGTGGGCAGATGTTTGTGGGGTGGGGGAAGTAGAGATAGGGAGCCTTCCTATTACTGTGTCTTCCCTGCTGTGGACATGCTGATAAAATGGCTTCAGGTAACCTCACCTTCCCTGTTCTTGGCACAGGCCACAAACTCTGTTTTGTTAATTTGCTTGTCTGCCTCTTTACCTCTGTTGTTAACCTCTGTGAGAAGGCTTTTTTGCTGTCTTAGACCCTTCAGGCGGCTATATCGGAATACCATAGACAGCGTGGCTTATAAGCAACAGAGATTTGGCAGGACTTGGTGGATCATGCCTGTAATCCCAGTACTTTGGGAGGCCAAGACAGGTGGATCACCTGAGGTCTGGAGTTCCAGACCAGCCTGACCAATATGGTAAAACCCCATCTCTACTAAAATACAAAACGTAGCTGGATTTGGTAGCAGGTGCCTATAGTCTCAGCTACTTAGGAGGCTGAGACAGGAGAATTGCTTGAACCCAGGAGGCAGAGGTTGTAATGAGCCAAGAAAGCTGACTGCCGAGTAGCTGGGACTATAGGCCCATGTCACTGCACCCAGCTAATTTTTCATATTTTAGTAGAGACAAGGTTTCACCACATTGCCCAGGCTGATCTTGAACTCCTGAGCTCAGGCAATCCAGCTGACTCAGCTTCCCAAAGGGCTGGGATTACAGACTTGAGCCACTGTCTCCAGCCTCTAGCTAATTTTTATATTTTCAGTAGAAACGGTGTTTCACCATGTTGGTCGGGCTTGTCTCCAACTCTTAACCTCAAGTGATCTGCCCACCTTGACCTCCCAAAGTGTTGGGATTACAGACATGAGCCATCTTGCCTGGACTGGAGATAGTTTTATAAGGGGACTAATTGCTTTCTTTCTTTTTTTTCTTTTTTCCTTTTTGAGATGGAGTCTTGCTCTGTCTCCCAGGCTGGAGTGCAGTGGTGCAATCTCGGCTCCCTTCAACCTCTGCCTCCTGGATTCAAGTGATTCTTCTGCCTCAGCCTCCTGAGTAGCTGAGACTACAGGAGCATGTCACCACACCTGTCTAATTTTTTTTATTTTTAGTAGAGACGGGGTTTCACTGTGTTAGCCAGGAAAGTCTGAATCTCCTGACCTCATGATCCACCCGCCTTGGCTTCCCAAAGTGTTGGCCTGAGCCACTGTATCCAGATTGGAGACAGTTTTCTAAGGGCACTAATTTCATTTATGAGGGCTCTGTCCTTATGACCTAATCACCTCTGAAAGGCCCCCACCTAAATACCATCATTTTAGGGATTAGGTTTCACCACAAGAATTTGATGTGGCAGGCAGGCACTATGGCTCACATCTGTAATCCCAGCACTCTGGGAGGCTGAAGGAGGAGCATCTCTTGAGCCCCACAGTTCAATACCACCCTGGGCAACATGGTGAAATCCCATCTTTACAAAAAAGATTAGCCAGGTGTGGGCGCACATCTGTGGTTCCAACTACTTGGGAGGCTGAGGCAGGAGGATCCCTTGAGCCCAGGGGTTGGAGGCTGCAGTGAACCATGACTGTCCCACTGCACTTCAGCCTGGGCAACAGAGTGAGACTCTGTCTCAAAAAAGAAAAAAAAAGAGAATTACAGGAGGACACAGTCAGACCACAACAGGGCATCTGGTTCATAAACATACACTCCTGTCTGGTGTGGTACATGGAGACTAATGCTCAAAGATTGTCATTACTCTGAGTCACACAGAAAGCTTTAGGCCTTCACACCATAATGCAACAGTGACTCAAACTCTACAGCCTAAGAACAAGCAGCCCGATCCAGGATAAAGGGTGGGCAGGAGGAGACAGGGCCAAGTTCAAGCTGCACACAGAGCTGAACACATCTTGGGGGCTAGAAGATATTTGTTGGTGGCCAGGCACAGTGGCTCATGACTATAATCTCAGCACTCTGGGATGCCAAGGGGGGTGGATCACCTGAGGTCAGGAGCTGAGATAAGCCTGGCTAACATGGTGAAATCCTGTTGCTATTAAAAATACAAAAAATTAGTTGGGTGTGGTGGTCATACCTACAATCCCAGCTACTTGAAAGGCTGAGGCAGGAGAATCGCTTGAACCCAGGAGGTGGAGATTACAGCAAGCCAAGATAAAAGAAAAAAAAAAGCTTCGAAACCAGCCTAAATACTTGAAGTATTTGATGGAATATATAATACAAACATTAAATATTACAAATATGTGAAGTAGATAAAAGCCTGGAAATTCACTTATTTGTAATATTAAGTAAAACAACAGAATATAAGACTTAATTTATGCTCTACTTATTAATTTGTGAACTTTACCTCTGATGACTGTACAATTCCATAGTGACAGGCGTTGTTTTAACATAAAATAACAGGTAAATTTAAATTACTGAAATTTAGAGGTTGTTTATAAAAAGCCATATATGTATGAAGGAAAACTCACGTCAGGATCTTTAGTTGGATATTTATGTCCTCCAAAGATCAACAGATGTTCAAAATTCCCTGGTGGTTGATCTGTTGTGCTTTTACTTACAGTGCTTATTACACATTCTGGTAAACGTTCTGCAGAGTACAAAAGTGAAGAAGCCTAGTGTTGCAGCTGCCTCTGTCAGCACCCAGCAGGGATCCATTCTGCAGCTGAATGACACCTTGGAAGAGAAATAAGTTCGTAGGTCTGTGCTTGCTTTGATGTGATCTAAGTGAAGTCTGCATTTTCCCTTTTTCTATCTTGGTTTTAGCTTTTTTTCTCTTTACAATATGTTTCTTTATTTTCTCTGGTCTGTACCCAGGGACACATGTTATTGTGCCTTCATGACATTAGCCTTCTTATTTCCTAATCTAACCATTTGTCTTGATTTTAGAAAACTATTCTGTCTTGGTAAAGCATGTCTATAATGGAGTCAGTGAAATTGCCTGTGACCTGGCTGTGAATGTGAACAAGGATCTAGTTGACGGTAACCTTTGTATGTATATTTTCTCTGCTGATATTTACATTTGCATTTTCAGAGGTTTAGGTTTTTGAGTACTGCTTGTAAAGCAAAGCAGTCTGTGACACTTTCTGTAATTGAAAACCTAAATCTTAGGTCATTGGTGAGCACCTGACCCAAAATATATTCCACATAAATTATAGGTTATTTATTCTATTAGGTTACGGTATATTTATAATATGTTTAGTGTATTATTTGTGTATAATAATAAAATTATTTGACATTGAAAGATTATATATTGGCCTGGTGTGGTGACTTACAGCTGTAATCACAGTACTTTGGGAGGCCAAAGGGGCCAGATTGCTTGAGCTCACAAGTTTGAGACCAGCCTGGGTGACATGGTGAAACCCCATCTCTCCTAAAAATACAAAAATTAGGTGGGCCTGGTGGTGCATATCTGTAGTCCCACTACTCTGGAGGTTAGGTGGGGGAACGGCTTGAACCTGGGAGGTGAAGGTTGCAATGAGCCGAAACTACCACTGCACTCCAGCTTGGGTGATGGAACCAGGCCTTATCTTATAAAATAATTATATGATCAATATAGTCCCATAGATTTTATTTAGTTTAATTCTGAAGCATTAATAAGCCAAAAAAGTTAATGTGGTGGAAGGAAACTAGAAATAGGGTAATTGGCTGTCAAATATCTCCCCTTGTTTTGGGAGTGAGGCATTTCCTGTATGTCTTCTGCTTACAGTCCAGAGGTCCCCTTAGATTAAGGGAGGGATCATTCATTTTCTAATAACTCCACTAAAGAAAATCTGCCATTCTGATCTCCCTATCAGGTAAGAGTGTGTGTGCTGCCCTTCAAAAGACAGTAAGGAATCACTGTGGTGAGAGTAAGTATAGGTTTATAGGAAGCTGTTAAAGACTGATGTTATATCAAAAGAATGTAGTAGCCAATAGGAAAGGGCCAATGGGGCAATTAAAGCATTAAGAAAAATAATATATGTAATTTATGAAAAATAATAAATGTGTAAAAACCATGAAGTCATAGGAAACTAAAGTAAGGCCTGCCTTCCCAAACAAAAACAAGAGCAATGCTTTGTCTTTATAGGTAACAAAGCACCTTATATTAACTATGGTGATTTAAAATTGTCAGTTGAAAGAAGAAATTTAGGGCAGGGATGGTGACTCATACCTGTAATCCCAGCACTTTGGGAGGCCAAAGTGTGTGGATCATCTGAGGTCAGGAATTCAAGACCATGGCTAACATAGTGAAACCCCATCTCTACTAAAACTACAAAAAAATTATCTGGACATGGTGGGAGGCACCTGTAATCCCAGCTAACTGGGAGGGTGAGGCAGGAGAATCAGTTGAACCTGGGAGGTGGAGGTTGCAGTGAGCCAAGATAGTACCACTGCACTCTAGCCTAGGCAACAAGAGCAAAATTCCATCTGAAAAAAAGGGAAAAAAAAGCCAGGAGAGGTAAGCATTTTATTTTGCCCATTTTAACTGTAATTCAGGGTAGCTAAATAGTTTCTGTCAAGGGAACTATTCCAAGAATTCCAGCTAATAAATACAGCAAAAGAGCAGAATATGTTGCAACCCCTAATGAGGTAACTGATTCAGGTGTATACCATATGAGTTGATGAAACCATGAGGTGAAGGGGAACTTTTACCAGCTGAGCACATCCACCAGTCATGGGTCAGCTGCAGCAGGTGCACTGTCAGTTTAGCCAGGAAGTTACTGTTAATTTCATACAACATTGTGATTACATAACAAAAGGTCCATTGCAAAGATACTTTTAGTTTTGAAATTGTTTTAGATTTGTTGAAGTGTTGCAAAAATAGTTCCCAAATACCCTTCACCTAGCTTTCCCTAACCCCTAAACTATAAAATCATAGTATAATTATCTCACATGCAATTACTGAAACCAGGAACTTAATATTGTTCTTAATATTGAACTTAATAGTAAGAAACTACTGATCTATAGTATTATGTAAATTTCTCTGAACGTCCCTATTTAATATCCTTCACCAGTGCTGGATTTGATGTAGGATCCCACACTGCATTTAGCTTCCTCTCCTCCAGTCTGGGACAATTTCCTCAGTCTTTCTTTGTCTTTCATGACCTTGATGGTTTGAAGGGTAATGTCTGGTTATTTTGCTGACTGTCCTTGATTTGGATTTACTTGATGTTTGGGGTTTTCTCATGAATAGGTGGAGGTTTTACATTTTTTAGTAGGATATGACAGAAGTGAGGCTGGGTCCTTCTCAGTGCCTTGTGTCAGGAGGCACACAATGTTGGCTTACCTTTATAAGGGCTTTAGAGATGCATCCTGAAGTATGTAGGGATGAAATAGCATGATGTCTTGGATTTTTAAAGAAATAGTTTAGTTACAAAATGGAGGGGTGGCTGTGGGTGGGTATTTATAGATGGAGCAAGAGGGATAATATTTCGATAATTCTAGGATCTGGGTAATGGGTTATACATAGGTTGATGGTACTATTCTTAGTGCTTTTGTTTATGTTTGATATTTTTCATAATGACAATTATCACTCCTTTCAGGATGTGTTCTCAATTATTTACAGGAAATTAGGCATGAGAATATAGGCTTCCCCTCATTGGTTTTTATGTATAGATTAAATGTAATAACATGATGTCTTTGATGTTGGTGATGACATCTTTGGGGGTTAATATGTTTCCTTTCCTAGCTGTGAGCATTGCACTCCTTATTCATCTTGTTCTCATCATTGCGATCCTTTCTGAGGCTAGTGTTGAGGTAAGATGTTCAGGGAGGATACCGCTGGGAAGGCAGAGGATAGAATAGCACAATCAGACTGTGACCCTCAGGCAACCATCATTCTTTGATACATGAACATTTCTGTGTCCCTCATTTCCATCCAGTGCTAGGCTTCAGGGATTCATGGTCTCTGACTTTAGGGAAGTGGTAACAAAGGTTCTTGTGGATTTTTGCCTTCCATCCTCCCACATGGCTGAGGAAGAAAGTGCTTGAGAATTCACTATTTCCTAAAGCATCCTGCTTTTTAGTGAGCAGAAGTAGCTGTGACAATTTTAGGAAGAGGTCGCTGCACTGGACTCTTTCCCTTCTCTGGTCCTGAGTTCTGAGGTACTTTCTAGTCCAGCTGCCCATGGTCTGCCTGCCCTGATGTCTGGTGGCACAGAGGAGTGCCTGGTGGCTGTTCTTCAGCACAGACTCCCTGTCCCTTGGATAGAGTTTGTTAGCTAGCATGGAGAAGGGACTGGTTCTGTTCTGCATGGTAAACAGTAATTCTGCTAAGAGTGAATTAGTAGACTAGAAAAAGAGAGTAAAATAGACCCAGTTTAATCAACTTTCAAAGGACATTTTTTCATGTTTTGAAAAGAATAAGAATCCATTTTCTCATGCTTATCTTGTTAGGGTCTCAGGAAGGACCACAAGGTTTTATTGGTGAGCAATGCCCAAATTGGAAGAATGAAAACCTAATCTCTAAGCTGGCTAGCATGGGAAATGCTGATACTTTGGAGGATTTCTGCACTGTGATTCTCTAGCTTTGTACATCTTAGAAAGAGTTTAATTCCATGATGAAGAATCCAACTGTGTATAGGGTAAAAGAACCACTTGTTGCCTAGAAGCAGATATGTAACTTAAATGTTTTTTAAGGAAAGAGGAAGATTCTAGCAGTGGAGTTTCATTTCTTTGAGTTAAGGTATTATCAATCTTTAAATAAAATGAAAATGCTATTTCAGTATATCAGGATGCTTTTCATATGAATGGATCTATTATGGCCTTTTTTTTTTTGAGACAGAGTGTCACTCTTGTCGCCTAGGCTGGGGTGCAGTGGTGCCATCATAGCTTACTGCAGCCTTGACTTTCTGGCCTCACCTTAGCTTCCCAAATAACAAGGACTATAGGAGAGCACCACCATGCCTGGCTACATTTTTCTTTTTTGTATTTTTAGTGGAGACTGGATCTTGCTGTGTTTCCCAGGCTGGCCTCCTGGATTCAAGTGATCCATCTGGCTTGGCCTTCCAGAGTGCCAGGATTACAGGCATGAGTTACCACACCTGGCCATATTACACGACTTTTAAAGTAATTGATAGCTGAGTCCAGGTGTGGGGGCTCATGCCTGTAATCCCAACACTTTGAGAGGCCATGGCCAGTGGATCACTTGAGGTCAGGAGCTGGAGACCAGCCTGGCCAACATGGTGAAACCCTGTCTCCATTAAAAACACAAAAAGTTGCTAGGTGTGGTGGCAGATACTTGTAGTCCCAGCTACTTGGGAGGCTCAGGTGTGAAAATTGCAGAGGTTGCAGTGAGCCAAGATCATGCCACTGCACTCCAGCCAGGGAGTCTCAAAATAAATAAATAAATAAAGTAATTGATAGCTAAGCTCAAGCATTTTCAAAGGGAAAAAATTCCACCTTGCCCCATATGGAACTGAAGCTACTCTTTGCACATCATGCTGCCCTTCCAGGCTGCAGGAAGAACGCTGTTCATGGCAAAGCAAGAGTCCCTTATTCCTCACCCTCTCACTTTCCAACATACCCAGGGAAGTTCAGATGACTGTGAGCCAAAAAACAACCAGAAAAATTAGAGAGAATAAAGAGACTCTGTCCTTTTCACTTGGGAAACAGGCATGGATAGTAAAATTAAGCATTTTTGTTTTATTTTTAAAAAATTCTAACTACTACTTTTCATCCTTCCTTAGATGTGTCAAGTTTAACATTTTGCATGGATTGTGATGTTATCCATGCTGAATAAACTAGAAATGAGAGTTGAGTTGTAAGGGTAAAAGAGATTACAAATATATGCTCTGGGTATATGGATGATGTTTGGAATTGAAGCACTGAACTGTAAAAAACGTTATAAGACAGGGAAACTGAACTGGTTCTGTGATGATATTAGGGAATTATTGCTAACATTTAAAAATGTGATATTGGTATTGTGGTTATGTTAGAAATAAAAATAGTCCTTTTCCATTAGAGATACATACCAAAATGTTTATGCATGAAATTATATGATGTCTGGGGTATTTAATAAAACAATCTGAGCCAGGAGTGAGGGACTATGGGTAGAAGGACAGATGAAATAAGATTGGCCATGTGTAGACACTTATTGAAGCTGGATGATGGAAGTTTGTTATTCAGGCAGACTCCATGTTACTGTGCTTTGCTTTATTGCACTTTGCAGGTATTGCATGTTTTACAAATTGAAGGTTCATGGCAACCCTGCATCCAGCAATTTTTTTTTTCAAGACGTGGTTTCATTTTGTCTCCTAAGCTGGAGGGCAGTGGTGCCATCAGAGCTCACTGCAGCCTTGACCTCCCACACTGCAGCTTTTTGATTTAAAGTGAGAGACGTGCAATTCTTCCTTTTAGTCAAACACTTAGAAGCCATTGGAGGGTAATTAATTGGCCTAATTTCAATGTTGTTGTGTCTGAAAGAATAGAGAGGCCCAAAGAGAGGGAGGGACATGGAGAGGGGAGAAGATTCAGTAGATGGAGCAGTCAGAACACAGTCAATACTTATTGACCTCCCAGGCACAAGCAATCCTCCCACCTCAGCCTCCTAAGTAGCTGGTAGCATCTGCAACCACACTATTTTTTTTTTAGTAGAGATGGGTGTCTCATTATGTTGCCCAGGTTTGCACTGAATAATTCTGTTGGCACCATTTTAAGTTTTTCTTTAACATTATATCTGTTATGGTGATCTGTGATCACTGGCCTTCGATGTTACTACTGTAATTGTTCTGGGATTCTATCAAGCCCACTTATATAGGATGTTTAACTTAATTGATAAGTGTTGAGTGTGTTCTGACTGCTCCACTTACTGACTGTTTTCCCATCTCTCTCCCTCTCTTTGGGCCTCTCCATTATTTCAAATACAACAATATTGGTATTAGGCCAATTAATTACCCTACAATGTGTCTAAGTGTTTGAGTAGAAGGAAGAGTTGTATGTCTCTCACTTTAAATCAAAAGCTAGAAATGATTAAGCTTAGTGAGGGAGACATGTCAAGAGCCATGATGGGCTGAAACCTAGTTCTCTTGTGCCAAACAGTTAGCCAAGTTGTGAAAGTTTTTGAAGAAAATTAAATGTGCTACTCCAGTGAACATGCAAATGATAAAGTGAAACAGGCCAGGCTCAGTGACTCACACCTGTAATCCCAGCATTTTGGGAGGCTGAGGCAGGAAGATGAGACCAGCCTGGCCAACATGGTGAAATCCCATCTCTACTAAAAATACAGAATTAGCTAAGCATGGTGGTGCATGTCTGTAGTCCCAGCTACTCAGGAGGCTGAGGCAGGAGAATAGATTGAACCCCAGAGTTGGAGGTTGCAGTGAGCTGAAATTGTGCCCTTGCGTTCCAGCCTAGGTTAAAGAGTTAGACTGTATCTTAAAAAAAGAAAAAAAAAAAGGACAATGAAACAGCCTTACTGCTGATATGGAGAAAGTTTCAGTGGTTTGGATAGGCGATCAAACCAGCTACAACAGTCCCTTAAGCCAAGGCCTAATCCAGAGCAAGGCCCTAGCTCTCTTCAGTTCTGTGAAGACTGAGGGAAGTGAGGAAGCTGCAGAAGAAAAGTTGGAAGCTAGCAGAGGTTAGTTCAGGATGTTTAAGGAAAGAAGCCATCTCCATAACATAAGAATGCAAAAAGAAGCCACAAGTGCTGATGAGGAAGCTGCAGTGAGTTATCCAGAAGATCCAGCTAATATCACTGTTGAAAGTGGCTACACTAACAACAGTTTCAATGCAGATGAAACAACCTTCTACTGGAGGAAGATGCCATCTAGGAGTTTTAATAGCCAGGAAGGAGAATTCAAAACTTCACAGGACTGATTGACTAATACAACTTGTGACTTTAAGTTGAAGCCAACATTCATTTACCATTCTGAAAATCCTAGGGCCCCTGAGAATTATGCTAAATCTCCTCAGCCTGTGCTCAATAAATGGAACAACAAAGGTTGGATGACAGCACATCTGTTTGCAGCATGGCTTACTGACAATTTTAAGCCCACTGTTAAGACCTACTGCTGAGGATCCCAAGATGACTGAATAGGAACAGCTCCAGAGTGCAGGTCCCAGCAAGAACAATGCAGAGGGTGAGTGACCAGCACATTTCCGAAGAAATTTTTATTGCCCACAGACTAGGAGATTCCTGGGCAAAAAGCACCACAAGTTTTCAGCATGGTGGTTTCAGTTGGTGCTGGTTTGGCACACGGAAACTCACAAAAATCTGGGTGGCCATGTCAACTGGTGCCTGATGGTTTCTATAGCTCTATAGTAAGTTTAAAGTCTGGTAATATGATTCGTCCAGTTTTGTTCTTCTTGCTCAGGATAACTGGCTATTCTGGGTCTTTCATGGTTCCATATAAATTTCAGCCTTGTTTTTTCTATTTCAGTGAAGAATGTTACTGGTATTTTGACAGGGATTGCACTGAATCTGTAGATTGCTTTAGGCAGTGTGTGCTAACAATGTTGATTTTTCTATTCATGAACATGAAATATCTTTCCATTTTTTTGTGTCATCTTCAATTTCTTTCATTAGTGGTTTATATTTTTCATTGTAGATATATTTCACTTCTTTGGTTACGTTAATTTTGAGGTACTTTATTTGTGGCTACTGAAAATAGGATTACTTACTTGATTTCTTTTTCAGATTCTTTGCTGTTGGCATATAGAAATGCTTCTGATTTTTTGTATGTTGATTTTGTATCCTGAAACTTTACTAAATTTATTGGTAACTTCTATTCGTTTTCTGGCAAAGTCTAGGTTTTTCCCAATATAAGATCATGTTATTTGCAAACAAGGATACTTTGGCTTTATCCTTTCCAACTTGGATGCTCTTTATTCATTTCTCTTCTGTGACTGCTCCAGCTGGATCTTCTAGTACCATGTTGAATAACAGTGGTGAAAGATAAGCATCCTTGTCATGTTCCAGATCTTAAAGGAAAGGCTTTCAGTTTTTCCCCATTTAGTATGATGCTAGCTGTGGATTTGTTGTATATGGCTTTTATTGTGTTGAAGTGTGTTTATTCTATAACCAGTTCTTGAGGGTTTTTATTATGAAGGGATGTTGAGCTTTATCAAATGTTTGTCAGCATCAATTTAAATGATTATATAGTTTTTGTTCTTCATTCTGTTGATATGTGTTTCACACTATGATTTGTATATATTGAGCCATCCTTACATTTTGGGGTTAAATTCAGTCATTATATTTGTTGCTGGTTTTTGTGTTTCATCACTAGTATAAACTCAGGTTTTGAGGGAGATTTTTTTTCCTTCTTAAAGATGGATTTAGTAGGGGAAAGTTTTACATGACTGAAGACCTGTTATTATTTATAAATACTCTGTGAGGTTCCCTACAAAGAAAGTTTTTGTTACCAGAGGGTTTTATTGATTAGATGTCCAGATAAAGGAATCCCAGAGTCACCAAGGAATGTAGCAAGAGTAAACTCTCATCTATGTGACCCCCTTGGAAAGCAATTAGAAAAATTAGTGTTCTGACTTTTCTTTTTAAGAGATAATTTAGTATGGTAAAAGAAGAGAAAGGAAAAATATACGTGACTCAGGCTAAATGGAGAGAAACAAATTAAGCTTTCATTTTTCTTTCGGGAGCAAAAGTGCACGTAGAAATGACTGAAATGTCTGCTTGTTTTTCTGATTGTTTTTCAAGGGCTTTGAGGGCATGCTAGTGAGTGTCTAGTTATTTGGAGACATTATTGTGGCATCATCATCATTATTCCTTTTTGATAACTAAATGAGAGTGCTGTCCTTGGAAATACCATTTAACGGTAAAGAAATTTTCTCCTAAGATAGGCCTTGAAGGTACACTGTCAAAAACCTCCCAGCCCAGTGAGGCTGTGCTCTGAGCTCTTTCTCTACTGTTGGCTCAATATTGTTTCAATAATTGGCTACTTTAAAAAATCATCATGACTGCTTATCTTACATAGTATATTATATAGAGACAAAAGGATATGGAGATAAAAATTGGAAGTGGTCACCTATTAATAACTGAATTTTTTAGGTTGGTATTTACTGTGGGATCTTCTGTGTTTGTTTGGTTTGTTTTGTCAATTACTTCTATACTGCGACAGGGATGTTCAAAATTCAGATTGCTGGAGAAAATTGCATGGAGGAGTTGCTTGTTAATCTTTATAGAAATTATCATGGTGAATTCCAATTATACCATGTAAGTATTTTTCCCTTTGTTAAATATATTCAGGTTGAAATATGGAAACTACATATTATAATTTGAAAGAAATGTAATTCCTCCATCTCAAGTGCCTGCAAATATGGTAATCATTAGGAAAGCATATATAATGGTTGTCTAACTGTGACCATTATTGTTAATATTTTTGAATTTTAGACCTGGGAGGGGCCTTTGACATTATTCAAATCCTTCTGTTACATAAAGAAAAAGTCTGAGGCCAAGAGCAACTGAAGGTTTTCCCTGGATCATCTGAGTGTAGTGAGAAGTACAGCAGGGACCAGACCAGGCTGCCATGGTCTCTGACTTTGTCCTCTTGCTAATGTGATTTCATCAGCTTTCAATACGATGTGGCAGTTCACAAAGCCACCTTTGTCAGCACTTGTATGGCAACTGGGTTTCTAGAAAGAATGATATCTTCGTCATTAGTTTAGTGGTAGGCAGGGACAGGAGAGCTGAGGGAAGGCTTATGAACCCTCTGCTTTGAACAAGTATCAGAGCTGGGAGGGCACTAGTTACTATCCTCAAGGGCCTTGCACTGTCATTAGCCAAAGAGGACACAAACATCTAGACAATGGCCAAATGGAGCCCTCAGGCAATACACGCTTTTATAGGCACTAGCAAGAGGTAGAGGTCACTTCCAGATGGTGTTTCACATGAATGTGGACTTGGTGGATCTCCAGAAAGTGAGCTGCTTCCAGTAGGATTGATTGCGGGGTTTGTTATCAGGTCTGCTCTTGCGGTCATGTGATCAGGTAGTCAGTAGGGCAGGAAGCGTCAGTCAGTGTCTTTCTTCTGTTCATACAGTCAGGCAGCCGATAGAGCAAGGAGGGTCAGTCAATGGCGTTCTTCTGGTCATGCGGTTGGATAGCAGGTAGAGCAGGGAGGGTCAATCAGTGGTGTTCCTCCATCTTGTGGTCAAGTAGTGGGTAGGGCAGGGATAGTCAGTCAGTGGCTTGTGTCAGGTCTGCAAGTTCCTGGTGGATGTGCAGGTTGATTGCAAATTCCTAATGGAAAAGAGCCAGGAGATGGACTTCAGGGCTAGGCACAGGCCTGGCTTTATTTCCACGCTGGAGTAAGACACTTTGGTTCTTCTCCCAGTCTCCCACCTGGCCAGCTTCCTGTTTTGAGTTTGAGCCCTGTCCCTGACCCTCCCTCTAATAAGAGGGATTGGCCTGTTTTTGGAAGTTGGGCTGAACCCCTATCTCCTGATCATACGTATTTCCATGTCCAAGAGCTTAAAAGAGACTTACTTATTACATGCAATATAGGTATGTCTTTCTCTTTAGGAAACAAATACTGTTTTCCTGGGATGAGATGACAAGTCTTGGCTAACACTGACCTAACTTGTGCCTTCCACAGTTTCTTGGGACAAGGTGCACATTCCTGGTGTGCTGCAATGCTTGGGAGTGATGTACTTTGTGGTTGCTGTGTTGGAGTTCCTCTTTGCTAAACCTGTGCCTGAATATTGTGCTTCGATGAGAAATTTTTTAATTAAAAAAAATTATTGTGTGGTGATGTGGTCTCATCGTCTCACCCAGACTGGCCTCTTAACTCCTGGCTTCAAGCGATTCTCCTGCCTTGGCCACCCAAAGCACTGGGATTACAGGTGTGATCCACCGTCCCTGGTCAGGAATTGTGTTATTGTTGTTGTTGTTTGTTGTTGTCGTTATTGTTGAGACAGGAACTTGCTGTGTTGCCCAGTCTGGGGTGCAGTGGTGTGATCTAGGTTCCCTGCAGCTTTGATATCCCAGGCTCCTTCCTCCTCAGCCTCCTGATTAGCTGAGACTATAGGAGAGCACCACCATGCCTGGCTAATTTTATTTATTTTTTTGTAGAGACAAGGTCTCACCATGTTGGGTAGGCTGGTCTCAAACTCCTGGATTCAGGTGATCCTCCTGACTTGGCCTCTAAAATTGCTGGGATTACAGGTGTGAGCCACCATGGCCTGCCCAAACCGTGTGTTTTTTAAAAAGAATAACAAAGTGGGATATGGTTTATAGAACTTTTAAAATTTCTGCATTCAATACGGCACTTCTTCTAATCAAATACATACTGATTTCCACTTCCATCTAGTTTTTAAAGCTTTATATCAACTTTTAAAATTATGTTAAAATACACATGACATCTATCCTGTTAGCAAATTTGTCAGCACACAGTAATCACATGCATTATTTTTTTCCTATTTTTAGTCAACAATGCATATCAATTATACATATTTATGAGGCTCAGCGTGATATTTTGATCTTGTGTATTATACAACATGTAACAACCAAATAATGGTAATTAGTATATCCATCACCTCAGTTATCATTTCTTTGTGTCGGGAACATGCAAAGTCCTCTCTGCTACTTTCAAATGTGTTCTTTTTTATTTATTTTTTGGAGACATGGTCTCACTCTGTCACCCAGGCTGGAGTGCAAGTAGCATGATCTCAGCTCACTGTTTCCTTGGCCTTCCATTCTCAAGCGATTCTCACACCTCAGTCTCCTGAGTAACTGGGACTATAGGTGTGCACTACCATGCCCAGATAATTTTTATATTTATTGTAGAGTTGAGGTTTCACCATGTTGCCCAGGCTGGTCTTATACTCCTGGGCTCAAGTGACCCACTTGCCTCAGCCTCCCAAAGTGCTGGGATTACAGACATGAGCCAGCACGTCTGGCCCTATTTTCGATGGTATTAAATAATACCAACAGCATCCACTTCACAGGTTCAGTCTCAAGGGGCATTATTAACTTTTCAATTTCCTTATAACATTTTAGTCTCTATTCAAATGCTTTAAAGTTCAGTAAATTTCCGTTTTGAGGATGATCCTCAGGTAGGACATGGGAGAATGACAGTATTGTGCTTGACTATTTCTATTGCTTCTTTATTAGAGGCATGTCAGAGTCCTATCTCTTTTGTGATTACTTCCTGTCTTACTATAAATTGCTGGGTGGAGTTTACCTGGGTGACAGTTACTTCTCCTCACCACCCACCATTAGTGGCAAAAATTCCAATAGAAATGTTTAAATTCTTCCATTTGGGGTCCTATTTAACAGTGAGTTAATAAAGCTATGTTGTTGTCTAGCTTCTTTCAAGATGTGTAACTGGCAAGTTCATCACTGAATCCCACATTCTCTAGGTGCTTCCTGTAACATTAGCTGTCTATTTTGGGGGTGTTTTAATTGTTGTTACTCCTTCCCCCTCTGCCATTGTTGTCAGTGGATTGTGTCCTCTGGCTGTGAATTTCCTTAAGGTGAAGAAGAGGTGAGATGTGTACGAATGGGCATGGACTTGGTCAGCCATGGATATCAAAGCTGCCATTTTCAGCCCTTCTGCAGAACTTGAGGGTCTGCGGAGGCACATCCAGGGCCATCATGATAGGGTGAGGGGTTCAGTGGGAGACTAAGAACAGGCGGGCTGCATCCTTTCTTCCTTCAACCACACAGATACAAAATTTTGAATTTAATTTTTATACTTAAACATTTATTTTTAATTTTTAAATTATAAGTATTGATATATAATTCACATACCATAAAACTTGCATGTTGAAAGCATACAATTCAATGATATTTTCTATATTCAGAGTTGTGCAGTCATCACCACTCTGTAATTCAGGAAGATTTTCCTTACCCCATGAAGAATCCTGCACTCACTCCCATACCTCACAACTGCTCCAGCCCCAGGCAACCCTAGTCTGCTTTCTGTCTCTGTATATGTACCTGCCCTAAACAGTCCCTATACATGAAGTTATATAATATGTGGTCTTTTGTTTCTGGCTGCTTCCACTTAGCACATTTTTTGAGGTTCATCCATGTTATTGCATGTGTCAGCACTTCATTCCAAAATTGCTAAATAAGATTCTGTTTTATGAATACACCACAGTTTATTCACCTTTTTCTTTTCTTTTCCTTTTTTTTTTGAGACAGACTATTTCTGGTATCTTCGAATGTGTTTCTTTTTATAGTTTTCAAAGTGATGCTTCTGGGCATTACAATAAAGGTATGTGACTTATAACAATCTACTGATATATTTGTTTCCTACTGTTACTATAGCAAATTGCCACAGACTTGGTGGCTTAAAACAACAGAGATTTCTACTCTCTCAGTTCTGGAAACCAATTTCTGCTCTCCGAGTTTTGGAAGTCCAAGTCAGTTTTGATAGGTCAACATCAAGTTGTGGGCAGGGCTAGACTCACTTCAAAGGCTTTGGGAAATAATTCTTTCCTTCCTTCTTCTGACCTAGGGCAGCTATTAACATTTATTGCCTTGTGACCACATCAATCTACTCTCTGCAATAAGAGTCACATTGCCATCTTCTCCTCTGTCTGAAATCTCTCTCTGCCTCTCTTGTGTATGAATATTAATGATGGCATTTCAGGCCCACTTAGATAATTTAGGACAATCTCCCACATTTAGATCTTTAATCCCATTTGCAAAATCTTTGCTCTAAAAATTAAGATTTGCAGATTGAAGGAAAGAAGGTGAGGACATGAGTGAGGCCACTGTTCATTCCACTAAAACTAATATCAATATTTGCCATTTAGAATGAAGTGTGGAAACTTTACTTGTATTTAAGACCCTTTTCCCTTTCAACTTTTAATGATTATTGGCTGAAGTACCAGAATGTGTTCTAATTGTTGTTTTAATCCTTAAGTAAGATTTCCAGAACTCATGGTGAACAAAATAGTCCATTTTATATTTCCATATTTCTGCTCTATTCTTTAATCCTTCTTCTGCCTACTCTATGCTTCCCTTTGTTATTATTTCTCTTCTTTTTGAAGAATGTCCTTGAGCCAACCATTAAGGGTAGGTCTATCATCCACTCTTAATTTGTAACAACACATTATTTGCCTGATAATATCTTTAAGTTCCATTTATTTGTGAAAGATAGATTCACCAAACATAGAATTTGTGGGTGAAAGTTCTTCCTTCTGGCTGCCATAATCCCAAATGGGAAAATCATAGTCATTCAACTAGGCATTTCTCTGTCGGTTCCAGAATTGTCTTTTGTTTCTTTTTGGCTGTTTCTGTCTTTAGTTTTTAAAAGTTTGATTAGATGTGTCTTGAAATGGACTTGTTTGGGCTTATTTCTGAGAGGTTAACTTAGATTTTTTTGGTCTATAAATTCATGAGTTTGCCATATTTGGAAAGTTTTTAGCAATTACTTTTTAAAGAAATTTCAACACCGTCATCTAGCTTATCCTTCTGGAATTCTAATGACACAAAATTTGGACCCTTCTATTTTTTCCCACAGGCCTCTGAAGCTTTGTTCATTATACATCTTTTAGTCTATTTTCTCTCTGTTGTTCAGTGTAGGTGAATTGTATTGATCTCAAGTTCAATGATTCTATAATTGCTCATTTCAATTCTAATATTAAGTAAATCTAGCAACGTTTGGTTTTCACTTCTATTATTGTATTTTTAGTTCCATAATTTCATTTTAGTTCTTTTTTTATTTGCTGAGATTTATAGTTGTGTTTTAATTTCATTGCTGAAAATTTGTAAATGATCACTGAAGCATTTTAAAAAGATGTCTGCTTTAAAATCCTTTTCGGATGAGTCCAACATCTGAACCATTTCAGTTGAGGTCAGTTCATTGTCTTTCCTTATTCAAGCCATAATTTTCTTGGCTCTTCGTGTGATGATTGTATCCTGGCCCTTTGGTAAATGCTAGGTGTTATTTACATCCTTAATCTTAGTGAGCAAGCACTTTGTTTTAGCTTGGCATGCGAGCCTCAGCCTATTGTGGGCTATGGAGGAAGTTTCTATGATAGTTTGATTATTGGAGACTTTAAGGTTTTGCTTTGATCTGCTGAGTGGATTTAGTGCTGAAGGAGGTTCCCAGTGCTCTCTGCTGGTGCTGGCTGAGAGTTCAGAAAGGTTTCCCAGGCTTGAGGTGTGTGGGGTGGAGTTGGGTGGGCTGGGGGAGATATTGGTGAGGTGGGGTTGGAGGGACCCCTGTTCCCAAAGTCCCCTCACCTATTACACCCCCTCTGCCTCTGTGTCTGGGTTGGGAGGAGACTCTCCATCTCAGATCTGCAGGTACAAAGCCTGAATCAGGTCACTGATGTAGCTGCATCACTCTTGCAGGGTCTGCCTTCTTAGCTACTTTTCATTTGAAAAGGCAGCCCTAGGCCGACAAGGAATATGAAGCCTTCCCTGGCTGCTTATTGTTGGTGTGGCTCCTGTAACCATTCCCTTTGCTAGTGGTGCAGCCTTCCAGGTAGTCAAAAGAGTCCCAGTTTCATCTGGAGAAGTAACAGGGTTTCCTGGGGGCCATCTATTGCTTAGTCAGGGGTGGCAAAAAGCAGATATGAGTGCCCTTCTGCTTGTGGGAGCACACAGTCTGCTGTTTCTCTGGTCCTGGGTCCTGAACCAGCTTGTCTTTCTCCTATCACTTTTTAGCAGTGTCTTCTGGTAGCTTCATGTGTCATTACTAGGCCTGTGATACTTTCGGTTCACATGGAAGGAGATGGAAAACAATCTCTATGTCATAAGGACTGGCAGTCCATATACTTTTAAATAGTGTGGGTTGCATTCGATAAATAAAGTCTGTAAGATAAGATCACTTTGGGCTTTAGTCAACTTTTGTTTTCCCCTTCGACCTGCAAGATCGAGAGATTTGGGTTAGATCTTTTTGATGCAGTTCCACACATAAACACTTTATAATTCTGATAATGTTTAGTGAACTTAAAATAGGTATTGCAAATAATTGGTGTAACTCATCATCTTCTATGCCACCTGGCTGCAATGGATTGCAGCACAGTGAATAAAATCTGCCATACTTGAATGACATGTGTACATGAGTCAAATAAAATAAAATCTAAAGCTTGTTCTACATGCTGATGCCCATGGGGAAAGAATAACTTCAGTATATGTATGAAATAACTTCAGTTTTAACATTGTATTTAGTAATATGATTATTCAGTAAAAGCACTCCCTTACTTATTTTTTAGTCAGCTTAGTTTACAAATCAGATTCCTTGCCCTTTCTCCCTGTCCTGGCCCTCTGCAGTGGTATACATTGCGTTAATAAACATGGAATCAGTAACTACCACATTCCAGGAATCTGGTTAGGTACTGGGTAGACAGGAAACCTGCAACTCACTTCACCTGCTCTCAGCATCCGCTCAATACTGCATTTGAAGGTATGTGAAAGACATAAGAGTGCAAACACAGTCTTCCAGAGCTGAAATTCCTTCTGCTTTTGTTTATCAAACAGCTGAGTTGACTTCTGACTCTTCGCCTAGTTGCTTTTCACCTACCAATTTATACCAGAGTTTATTTTTTCAGTACCTCTTTGAAACTCATTAATGGTATTTTACTCCATCCTCGAGAGGAATGATTCTGCCCAGGAACCTGAACAGATAGTAGGGTATTTTCACTTATCTTTATTAATCTTCAGTTCACACACTGTATTAACCCAATTAAGGCAAGGAGTCAATTAAATCATATGATTAAATAACGATGTGTTTTCTACATGTTCTGAAATATTTATACCATTCATGGACATTAAAGAAACATAAAGACGACAAAGGACTAAAAAGTACTTCAGTTTTAGGCAAATTTTTATCTTAACAGCAGCCTTTACTATTCTACTGCCTGATTTACAATTGTAATGAGTATATTACAGGCTTAGTAAATCCCTTCTTCAGGTACCTATCCATAAAATACACACATCTCATATTGCAGGTGCTACATTGCATTAGTTTTAGGTTTTGACAGCTTCATGACACATGCAATTTTTCCTCAACTATGAAGAAATTATTTTTAAGTGATACACAGTAAGATAAAACTTTTTGTGTGTATAGATTTATGACTAGATACATGTATAGGTTTGTGTAACTACTACCAAAATCAGAACACAGAACAGTTCCTATACCTCGAAATACTGTTGTATCTATCCCTTTTTAATGACAACCTCCCCACCTTAAGCCCTGAATTACTTACTGATTCATTCTTCATCCCTGTAATTTTGTCTTTTTGAGAATGTCATGCAAATGGAAGTATTACCTCTATAACTTTTGAGGCTGCAAGTAGAAATGTAAAATGGTACAGCCATTCTGGAAAATAGGTTGACAGTTTCATATGAGGTTAAATATAAGTCAATCATATGATCAGAAATCTCACTCCTAGGTATTTACCCTAGAAAAATCAAATTTAAGCTGGACGAGGTGGCTCATGACTGTAATCCAAGCACTTTGAGAGGCCAAGGAGGGTGGATTGTCTGAGCTCAGGAGTTTGAGACCAGCCTGGGCAACACAGTGAAATCCTGTCTCTACTAAAATACAAAAAATTAGCCAGGCGTGGTGGTGTGCACCTGTAGTCCCAGGTATTTGGGAGGCTGAGGCAGGAGAATTGCTTGAACCTGGGAGGTAGATGTTGCAGTGAGCTGAGATTGCATAACTGCACTCCAGCCTGGGTGACAGAGTGAGACTCTGTCTCAAAAAAAAAAAAAACAAGTAAAATCAAAATTATACCACATGAATATTTATAGTAATTCTATTCATAATTGCCTAGGTACAAACATTGTAACTATTCTTCAACAGGAAATTGGAAAGACACATGTATATTTTTACAAAAAAATTATACTCAGTACTCCCAAAGAACAAATTATTGATACGCATAACAGCATTGGAATCTCACTAGGTTATGCTGATGAAAGAGATCACAATCAGAGTTTTAGCCATCTGTTTTATTTTATTTTCTCTATTTTTGTTGTGGTGGTGGTTGTCATCTAGTCAAAATCTTGCTATGTTGCCCAGGCTGGTCTTGAACTCTTGAACTCCTAGGTTCAAGTGGTCCTTCCACTTCAGCATCCCAAAGTTCTGGGATTACAGGCATAAGCCAGCATGCCCAGCCTTTAACACATGTATTTCATGTAGATTGGGATAGAACTATTGAACCATTTAGCAAGCTCCAAAGGGAGGATTTGTTCAGAAATGAGATTGTTCTTGTCTGCACAATAAAATCACAAGCAACCAAAACATCATACATTTACTGTATTGTATAGTTGTAACTAAGCTGTCAAGAATACTGACTCGTTTTCATTTGAAAGGGTTTAGTTACACTCTCAACGAGTTTAGATGTGCTCGCAAAATGCCCTAGTATAAGACAAGAACAAATACAAAATCAAATATCATTTCCTTCATTTTGAGTTAGCCGCTTCACATATTTGAAATCAGAGTCATAATCACTGCTGATTTCAGTTCAACATTGATGCTGACTGCAACAAGACATTTCAATGCAAAGCAACAATGTCTTCACTGAAGTTTGTGGAAAAGGTAATAGAAGGTTAGAGCCAAAGAGTTCCTTTAAGTTAGTTTAATGCAATTCTCTTGTTTCATAGGGGAGGAAACTGAAATTGAGATAAAATGATTTAGCTAAAATCACAAATGAATTAGTGACAGGGCCTATAAGAGAACTCCAAAGGCCAAGCCCTTGGTATGCTGCCCAAGATAACACAAAGGTTTAAGGGATTATTTAGAAATATTCCTATAAAATTTAAACATGTAGTTGTATAATTAATATAGATTAGTTTACATTTCCCTTTATTGATTTATTCAAAAATATATATGCTATACACTAGAGACTGGGGATAAAATGGCCAAAAGTCACAAAATTGCATCCAGGAAGCTTAGAATTTGAAAGAAAGTGGATGTTGAAGCAGATGTCTATGAAACTGAGTTGCATGAAGGATTCTACAGAAAACCTAGAGGGAAGAAGTCCTAATCTGGCCTCAAGAGGTTAAGAAATGCCTAATGAGAATCCTGAGTCTTCAAAGACTCGTAGCTCCTGTCCAAGAAGAATTGACACTCAATCCAGAAATTTGATGGTCTATCAAAACCCTGGAAAATGAGAAATGCTGTAGTTTTGGAGAATGGGGAAAAATACATATGGTTGAAGCAGAACAGGCCTGGGAAATGACAGAGTTTTAGACTGAGGGGCTTGGAGGTGAAAAGGCAGGCAGCTACAATATTATGGCTTATTTTTTCAAAAGAAAATTGTATTTTTCAAAAGAAAATTGTATCAAATAGATAAAATTGTTTAGTGTTTCATTAGAATAGCTTTATTTTTAAGTTTAAATCAGAATAATATGTACTATAGAGTCAATTTGGGGAAAATTGAACTGTTTTAAACAATGCAATGACTAATTAACTATATGTTATGATGAATGTTTAAGTACATTAATTCCCCACTTAATATTCTACAAAAGGTCTTTGGAAACTGACTTCAAGCAAAACTCTGTCTAACATAACCAATTTCTCCTTAGGTTAATTGATATAAACAAGAGTTAAGTTCCTATGACATATTTATGCTCACAAAAAGCATCACCAAACTTCAAACACTCCTAATATTAAACATTTAAATAAATATGAGCTATAAACAAATTTCAGAAATATTAATAAAAACAAGATAATTATTTCCCCAATTTTTGGTGGATGGGTGACTCACAGTGGTAGGAGTGGAAGCTGGTTAAATCAAGGAATGGATGTTTGCAAATGGAACATGTTCAGGAACACCTCCTCCTATGCAAGTCAAAAACAATCACAAATGTGACAGCTCCCTGAGCACCTTCCTATTACATTGTTTATTGTCCTGCATTTGTATGATTATTATATACTTGACAAATTTTTACTTGACAACAATTAATAGTCATTCATTTTTTTCCAATGAGGTTATCACCTGACACCAATAAACCTCACATGCACAGCTTTGGTATGTTGGATAAACCTGTGCCCAGGTAGAAATGAAGAACATGCCAACTCCATACGGACAGAAGCTCTGCATGGAATCGATTTTCTTTATCAATGTTAGAAATGACATTGAAGGGTGGAGGACTCAAGAAGGCACTGTGAGAACAACCCAGGATTGAAGCTCTCATTGAATCCACGGAGAGGTGAGTCAGAGCTGCATTTCCAGACTGATCTTTGTTGCCCACAGAACGGGGAAATTCCCAAGTATAAAGGAGACGTGGGACGCCAGGCAGAGGTACTGCCTGGCGAAGCCGGCAGCTGGGGTGGCGGTGGCCGGCCCTACCCAGCGCTCCCCACAGGGTGCACTTGTCCAGGTGCCCTGTTGAACCAGAAACTGAGATTTGAGAGGGCTGGACTTGAGACTGAATGGGACTTGGACAGTGGGCCAGCCCAGGAAATTGCAGGGACACAGTGTTTGGGGTAGCCCAGTGAAATGGACAAAACCGTGATTCCAAATGCTCCCCGTGCAGACGGTCCCTGACACGCTCTGTGGGGCAGGGGTGTCCACCATTACTGAGGCAACCCGCCCCTACTGAGATACACGCCCACTGCTGATGCAGCCTGCCATTGCCGAGGCAACCCACTACAACAGAGAGACTCCGCCACAGGGTGTAGCCCGTGGTGGAGACCGCAGCAGGAGAGCAGAACCTGCAGCAACAGGGCGAACCACACAACAGCAGGGCGGAGCCTAAGCAGGAAAACAGTGACTAGACTGCCTCCTATCTGCGCAGGACACTTCAACAGACAACCAAAAATAAAGCCCAAACCCCCCAAGGCAGAGCATTTGAGAAAAAAAGGGTTTTTTTAATGAGCTCGGTTGCAGCAGAATCAAACATAGCAGCCTAACAGCCCTGAATGAACAACAGAGCTCACAGCTCAGCAATTGAGCTCCTATAAAGTACAGACTGTCTCCTCAAGCAGCTCCCTGAACCCTCTATATCCAAAAGACTGACATTTGGCAGGCATCATCCTGGGACAAAGATAGCAGAAAAAGAAACTGGTAGCCTCCCTCACTGTGCCACAGCTGCTATAGGTGCACCCCAGACAAGCAGGGCCTGGAGTGGACCTCAGCTGTCATACAGCAAAGGAGCTAGACTGGTAGAAGGAAAAACAAGTAACAGAAATACTTCATCATCAACAATCTGGGTGTCCACTAAGAGACCATATCAAAAAGTCAGCAACTACGCAGACGACAAGTGGATAAATCTACAAAGATGGGAAGGAACCAGCGCAAAAAGGAAGAAAACACCCGAAACCAGAACACCTCGCTGCCTAGAAAGGACCAAAACTCCTCACCAGCAAGGGAACAAAGCTGGACAGAGAATGACTGTGACGAAATGACGGAATTAGACTTCAGAAGGTGGATAATGAGAAACTTTTGTGAGCTAAAAGAAGATTTGAGGAAATGATAACAAGAATGGATAACTTAGAGAGGAATATGAATGAATTAAAGGAGCTGAAAAACACAATACGAGAACTTCACGAAGCATGGACAAGTTTCAATAGCCGAATTGACCAAGCAGAAGAAAGAATATCTGAAGTTGAAGACCAACTGAATGAAATAAAACGAGAAACCAAGATCAGAGAAAAAAGTGCAAAAAGGAATAAACAAAGTCGCCAAGAAATGTGGGACTATGTGAAAAGACCTAACCTACGTTTGATAGGTGTACCAGAAGGGGATGAAGAGAATGAATCCAAGCTGGAAAATACTCTTCAGGACATCATCCAGGAAAATTTCCCCCACCTAGCAAGACAGGCCAACACTCAAATGCAGGAAATACAGAGAACACCACAAAGATATTCTGCAAGAGGAGCAACCCCAAGGCACATAATCGTCAGATACAACAAGGTTGAAATGAAGGAGAAAATAGTAAGGGCAGCCAGAGAGAAAGGTTGGGTAACCCACAAAGGGAAGCCCATCAGACTCACAGCAGATCTCTCGGGAGAAACACTACAAGCCAGAAGAGAGCGGGGGCCAATATTCAACATTCTTAAAGAAAAGAACTTTCAACCCAGAATTTCATATCCAGCCAAACTGAGCTTCAGAAGTGAAGGAAAAATAAAATCCTTTGTGAACAAGCAAGTACTCAGAGATTTTGTCACCACCAGGCCTGCTTTACAAGAGCTCTTGAAAGAGGCACTACAAATAGAAAGGAACAACCAGTACCAACCATTCCAAAATCACACTAAATGCTAAAGAGCATCAACATAATGAAGAATCTACAACAACTAACAGGCAAAACAGCCACTTAGCATCAAAATGGCAGTATCAAATTCACACATGACAATATTAACCCTAAATGTAAATGGACTAAATGCACCAATCAAAGGACACAGATTGGCAAATTGGATAAAAATCCAAAACCCATCAGTGTGCTGAATCCAGGAAACACATCTCACATGCAAGGATACACAAAGGCTCAAAATAAAGGGATGGAGGAAGATTTACCAAGCAAATGGAGAGCAAAAAAAAAAAAAAAAAAAAAGCAGGAGTTGCAATTCTCATCTCTGATAAAATAGACTTTAAAGCAACAAAGATCAAAAGAGACAAAGAAGGCCATTACATAATGGTAAAAGGATCAATAAAACAAGAAGAGCTAACGATCCTAAACATATATCGACCCAATGCAGGAGCAAGTTCTTAATGACTTACAAAGAGACTTAGACTCCCACACAATAATAGTGGGAGACTTTAACACTCCACTGTCAATATTAGACAGATCAACCAGACAGAAAATCAACAAAAATTTCCAGGGCTTGAACTCAGACCTGGAGCAAGCAAACCTGGTAGACATTTACAGAACTCTCCACCCCAAATCCACAGAATATACATTCTTCTCAGCACCACATCACACCTACTCTAAAATTGACCACATAATTGGAAGTAAAGCACTGCTCAGCAAATGCAAAACAACTGAAATCATAACAAACAGCCTCTCAGACCATAGTGCAATCAAGTTAGAACTCAGAATTCAGAAACCAAACCAGAACCACACAGTTTCATGGAAACTCAACAACTGGCTCTTGAATGTTGACTGGGTAAACAATGAAAAGAAGAGGGAAATAAAGAAGTTCTTCGAAACCAATGAGAACGAAGACACAACATGCCAGAATCTCTGGGACACATTTAAAGCAGTCTCTAGAGGAAAGTATATAGCAATAAGTGCCCATATGAGGAGAATGGAGAGATCCAAAATTGACACCCTATCGTCAAAATTGAAAGAGCTAGAGGAGCAAGATCAAAAAAACTCAAAACCCAGCAGAAGACAGGAAATAACTAAGATCAGAGCTGAACTGAAGGAGATTGAGACACGAAAAACCCTTCAAAAAATCAATAAATCCAAGAGCTGGTTTTTTGAAAAGATCAACAAAATAGACAGACCACTAGCCAGATTGATTAAAAATAAAAGAGAGAACAACCAAATAGATGCAATAAAAAATGATAAAGGGGAAATCACCAGAGAGTCCACAGAAATTCAAACCATCATCAGAGAATATTACAAACAACTCTATGCAAATAAACTAGTAAACCTGGAAGAAATGGATAAATTCCTGGACTCCTGTGTCCTCCCAATCCTAAACCAGGAGGAAGCTGAAATTATGAATAGACTAATAATAAGGTCAGAAGTCGAGGCAGCAATTAAGAGTCTACCACTCAAAAAAAGCCCAGGTCCAGACGGGTTCACAGCCGAATTCTACCAGACACACAAAGAAGAGCTGGTACCATTCCTTCTGAAACTATTCCAAATAATCCAAAAAGAGGGAATCCTTCCCAAATCATTTTACGAGACCAACATCATCCTGATACCAAAACCCGGCAGAGACCCAACGAGAAAAGAAAACTTCAGGCCAATATCCATGACGAACAGAGATGCAAAAATATTCAATAAAATATTGGCAAGGCAATTGCAACAGCAAATCAAAAAACTTATTCATCATGATCAAGTAGGATTCATCCCGGGGATGCAAGGCTGGTTCAACATACGCAAGTCGATCAACGTAATTCACCACATAAACAGAACCAAAAACAAAAACCACATGATTATCTCAATTGACGCAGAGAAGGCATTTGACAAAATTCAACAGCCCTTTATGCTAAAAACCCTCAATAAACTCGGTATCGATGGAACGTATCTCAAAGTAATAAAAGGTATTTATGACAAACCAACAGCCAATATCATACTGAATGGGCAAAAACTGGAAGCATTCCCTTTGAAATCCGGCACTAGACAAGGATGCCCTCTCTCACCACTCCTATTCAATATAGTACTGGAAGTTCTAGCCAGAGCAATCAGGCAAGAAAAAGAAATAAAGGGTATTCAAATAGGAAAGGTGGAAGCCAAATTGTCTCTATTTGCAGACGACATGATAGTATACCTAGAAGACCCCATTGCCTCAGCCCAAAAACACCTGAAACTGATAAGCAACTTCAGCAAAGTCTCAGGATATAAAATCAATGTGCAAAAATCACAAGCATTCGTCCACACCAATAACAGACTTAAAGAAAGCCAAATCAAGAACGAACTGCCATTCACAATTGCTACAAATAGAATAAAATTCCTTGGAATACAACTCACAAGGAACGTAAGGGACCTCTTCAAGGAGAACTACAAACCACTGATCAACGAAATCAGAGAGGACACAAACAGATGGAGAAACATTCCATGTTCATGCTTAGGAAGAATCAATATCGTAAAAATGGCTATACTTCCCAAAGTAATTTACAGAATCAACGCTATCCCCATCAAGCTACCACTGACTTTCTTCACAGAACTGGAAAAAACCACCATGAACTTCAAATGGAACCAAAAGAGAGCCCGCATAGCCAAGTCAATTCTAAGCAAACAGAACACAGCGGGGGGCATCACACTACCGAATTTCAAACTATACTACAAGACTACAGTAATCAAAACAGCATGGTACTGGTACCAAAACAGAGATATAGACCAATGGAACAAAACAGAGGAACGGGAGGCAACACAACATATCTACAACTATACAATCTTTGATAAACCTGACAAAAACAAGCAGTGGGGAAAGGATTCCCTGTTTAACAAATGGTGTTGGGAAAACTGGCTAGCCATGTGCAGAAAGCAGAAACTGGACCCCTTCCTGACACCTTACACTAAAATTAACTCCAGATGGATTAAAGACTTAAACATAAGACCTGGCACCATAAAAACCCTAGAAGGAAATCTAGGCAAAACCATCCAGGACATAGGAGTAGGCAAGGACTTCACGAACAAAACACCAAAAGCATTGGCAACAAAAGCCAAAATAGACTAATGGGACCTAATGAAACTCCACAGCTTCTGCACGGCAAAAGAAACAGTCACTAGAGTGAATCGGCAACCAACAGAACGGGAAAACATTTTTGCAGTTTACCCATCTGACCAAGGGCTGATATCCAGAATTTACAAAGAACTCAAACAGATTTACAGGAAGAAAACAAACAAGCCCATTCAAAAGTGGGCAAAGGATATGAACAGACACTTTACAAAAGAAGACATATATGAGGCCAATAATCATATGAAAAAATACTCATCATCACTGGTCATCAGAGAGCTGCAAATCAAAACCACATTGAGATACCATCTCACGCTAGTTAGAATGGCGATCATTAAAAAATCTGGAGACAACAGATGCTGGAGAGGATGTGGAGAAAAAGGAACACTTTTACACTGTTGGTGGGAGTGTAAATTAATTCAACCATTGTGGAAGACAGTGTGGTGATTCTTCAAGGCCTTAGAAATAGAAATTCCATTTGACCCAGTAATCCCATTACTAGGTATATATCCAAAGGACTATAAATCGTTCTACTATAAGGATACATGAACACGAATGTTCATTGCAGCACTGTTTACATTAGCAAAGACCTGGAATCAACCCAAATGCCCATCGATGATAGACTGGATTGGGAAAATGTGGCACATATACACCATGGAATATTATGCAGCAATCAGAAATGATGAGTTTGTGTCGTTTGTAGGAACATGGATGAATCTGGAGAACATCAATCTCAGCAAACTGACACAAGAACAGAAAATGAAATACCGCATATTCTCACTCATAGACGGGTGATGAAAAATGAGAACACATGGACACAGGGAGGGGAGTACTAAACACTGGGGTCTATTGGGGGGAAAAGGGGAGTGCCAGCGGGGTGGGGAGCTGGGGAGGGATAGCCTGGGGAGAAATGCCAAATGTGGGTGAAGGGGAGAAAGGAAGCAAAACATACTGCCATGTGTGTACCTATGCAACTGTCTTGCATGTTCTGCACATGTACCCCAAAACCTAAAATGGAATAAAAAATAAAAAAGTGAAACAGAAACTAAGCCATAGAAAAACGAGCAACTGGGGTCAGGTGCAGTGGCTTACATCTGTAATCCCAGAAGTTTGGGAAGCTAAGGAAGGAGGATCACTTGAGATCAGGAGTTCAAGACCAGCCTCGGCAACATGGCAAAACACAATTTCTACAAAAAATAGAAAAAAACCATTAATTGGGTATGGTGTCACATGACTGTAGTTCCAGATACTTGAGGGGCTGAAGTGGAAGGATTGCTTGAGCACAACAGGTGCAGTGAGGTCTGATCGTGCCACTGCACTCCAGCCTGGGCCACAGAACGAGACCCTGTCTCAGAACAAAACAAAGCAAAATAAAAAAGAGTAACTAGAACCCCCCCATTTGTCTCCAAAAATCTCAGACCTAAACTCCCGCTGAGAATAGTTTTGAAAGATGAATATAATGATAATAGAAAAGGAGATCTTTTAAGGTCTAGGAGAATGATACAAGGCAGACAGGATTTTTAAAGTCAAAAATCAAGACAGAGGCATACTTGTTAAGATTATTCTCACATTTTGCAAGTCATTTTCCTTTCAATGGATTGCTGAGTCTCAGTTTAGGGTATTACAGTCAAATAGGAATCTGCAGCTCAGATAAAATGGTTTTGGGAAACACAGGTATGACAGGCCTGAATGGGGCTTTCAAGCAGTGACAGTTTGAGGGACCTATTATCTATAGGAAGAATTACAAGAGAGCAAGCCTGACATCTGCCTGGCTTTAGGTTCTTGATAAATTTGCCCAATCCTATTTTTTTTCCTAATATTAGAAGCAAAGGAACCAAATGAAAGAGGGGCTTTCAGTAGTCTAAAAAGTTAAGCAGAGCATTTGGAATTGTGGGTGCCGGGGGACATAGTTGGGAGTTCATGGCCTATCTTTTAAAGGGAGATCTGCTTGAGAAGATCACAATCTCTGGGATTATAACTTAAAAAGAAACAGCACTAGGAACGTCAGTAGGCTAAAATGTAGTCTTGAATGAGTCCACTGGCTGACTGGATCAAGGCAGTCCTTTGACAGCCAGAAAAAAAAAGTCCTCTCTGGAGAAGACATGAATGCATAGCCAAGCCTGGGAATCAAAGCAAACTTACCTGAAACATCCAGAAACAGCAACCTATGACCCAACACTAAGAGAGACACAGTAGAAAAGGAGCAGGGTATCCAGATACCACTGTTATCAATAACAGAAAATTTAATAGTTAATTATGATTTGTGTGTTTTAGAAAAGAAACTGATGATTGTCAATTTTGGCAGAAAACTGGAAATCATGTGAATCAAACAGAAATTTAGAATTAAAAAATAAATACCTGAAATACAAATGCATACATATGGGTTGAGTTGGAGGATAGATTAGTGCAAAACATTCTAACTGAAGCAGAAAAAATTGATAGTTTGTACAGGAAATATTTGTGGAATTGAAATTCCAGAAGAAAGGGAGAGAGGAATTGAGACATAAGCAATATTTTAAGACAATATCACCAAGAACTTCCCCAAACCGACAATAGACATTAAGAGAAATATTTAAGAAATTCTACAGAGCAGTCAAGTTAATGCAAGAAAAACATCACCTGGTACATTATAATAAATCTACAGGAAAAAAGGCACAAGAAAATATTTTAAAAGCCGCATAAACAAATAAATATTATTTTTAGGTGATAAAATATTAATATAAGGCTGACAGACTGTGTCTCAATATAAACAAAGGAAGTAAACAGAAAGCAGAATGGCATCCTTGAAATGTTGGGAAAGTGAAACAAGCTAACAGATAAGAAAAGATAATTAGAAAGCAATTTATTAATCAAAAAGAAAAAGCAATAACAAGCTCCAATTTATCAGTAATTACACTGTAAATAAATGGTAAAACTGATTAGGCAAAAATGAAATAAAACAACTCTGTTATACTTACGGGAAACAATCATTAAGTAAGCATACATAGAATAGTTGAAAGTCAAAGGTTAGAAAAAGATATTCTTTTTAACCATTGTGGAAGACAGTGTGGTGATTCCTCAAGGCCTTAGAAATAGAAATTCCATTTGACCCAGCAATCCCATTACTGGGTATATATCCAAAGGACTATAAATCGTTCTACTATAAGGACACATGCACACGAATGTTCATTGCAGCACTGTTTACAATAGCAAAGACCTGGAATCAACCCAAATGCCCACTGATGATAGACTGGATTGGGAAAATGTGGCACATATACACCATGGAATATTATGCAGCAATCAGAAATGATGAGTTTGTGTCGTTTGTAGGGACATGGATGAATCTGGAGAACGTCATTCTCAGCAAACTGACACAAGAATAGAAAATGAAATACCGCATATTCTCACTCATAGGCGGGTGATGAAAAATGAGAACACATGGACACAGGGAGGGGAGTACTAAACACTGGGGTCTATTGGGGGGAAAAGGGGAGTGCCAGCGGGGTGGGGAGCTGGGGAGGGATAGCCTGGGGAGAAATGCCAAATGTGGGTGAAGAGGAGAAAGGAAGCAAAACACGCTGCCATGTGTGTACCTATGCAACTGTCTTGCATGCTCTGCACATGTACCCCAAAACCTAAAATGCAAAAAAAACTTTTTTAAAATATATAAATAAAGACCAAACAAGAGAAGAAAAAAAATGATAGCTTTATAATCATAAGTCAAAGTTGACATTAATGAAAGATATATTGCTAAAAAGAAAAAAATGAATGATGGCAATCAAAGAGAGTGATATGACAATCCTAAATTTGTAAGCTTTAAATAATAATATACTTTCAAACTATGTAACACGGACATTGACCAAACTGCAAACAGAATAGGAGCATTCAACATTATACATGAAGATTTTCACCTACCTCTCTAAAACTGATGCCCTAATCAGATGAAACAATCAATAGACCTGTCAATTTGAACAACTTGATTACAAACTTGACATACAGAAAGCCCTGCAACCAATACTTACAGAATATAACTTTTTGTAAGTACATGTGGGATCCTTAACAAAACTGAACATATTTAAATAAAAAATGCTAATTTCTGACAAAGGACTGGGATCTACGCTACAATATATGAAAAGAGCTCTTTATATTTAAAAAAGAAAAAAGAGAAACCTCTCATTAAAGAAGAGGTATAGATGGAAAACAAACATGTGAGACAAGGTTTTACATCATTAGCAAGCAGTTCAATGCACATAGCTATTAAGCATAAAAAAATGCTGACAACACCAAATGTCTGTTGAGAATACAGAAAACCTGGGGTGCTCACACATTGCTGGTGGGAATGTAAAACAGTACAACCAGGCTGGGGAATCATTTGGTAGCTTCTTTAAAAACTAAGCATGTGATTATACAATGTAGCTACTGCATGCTTTTCCATCAGCATGTTGAGTTCAGTCAATAGATTTGGCGTTTCTTTTCACTGACTGACAGCAGCCCCTATGTGATTATTTTGTTTTCTTTGTGTGACCCAGACATTATTATGCAGAGGGAGTTTTCAATAAACACTGTCAAATCTATTTCAGCTACGCTTCCTGTTCTTTTCAAAATTCTCTTAATATGTAATTACCTATAACATATTTTAGAGAGTTTGTAATATAGTTACATAATTTCTAGACAATCAAAACACTTTGTGAATGAACTCATACAGTTTCTCATTGTAGAAATGCTCCCTTTGGTGGTGCAATGTCATACAATCCTACAGCAACAGTGCACACCTATAGTCACACAGATGGACATTCCCAGATTATCCCTTCAGTGTTTCTTCTTCCCCTATCCCTTAACATCTCTTCCATATTTCCCAAGTCTTGTATCTCTATTGTGCTGGTTAATTATTTCAGAGCTTTCTTCTAATTTGCTGAGTCTCTGTTTACATATGTCTATTCTGCTGCTTCAGAATCCACTAAACTCTTCATTTCAGTAATTTAATTTTCATTCTAAATACTGTTCTTTTTCAATTTTACATGATAATTTTAATATAAAAAATGTCTCTGTTTCCATTTTCCCTATCTGTTATCTCTTTAGACATATAAAGCATGTTTATATTCTAAATCGAAATCATGTCCAGTTATTTCCTGGGAAGGGGGAAGGCTGGGAGAACTGGGAGGAAAAGGGAAGCAAGAAAGTGCTGAGAAATATTATGTATGGCTGGGCACAGAGGCTCATGCCTGTGATCCCAGCACTTTGGGAGGCCAAGGTGGGTGCAGTGCTTGAGGCCAGGAGTTCAAGACCAGCCTAGGTAACATAGGGAGACCCTGTGTCTACACACACACACACACACACACACAAAATACAAAAATGGACAGGAGGGTGTGGTGCACTCCTGTGGTCCCAGCTACTGAGGAGGCTAAGGAGGGAGGATCACTTGAGCTTGGGAAGAGGACGTTGCAGTGATCAGAGATGGTGCCACTGCACTCCAGCTGGGTGACAGAGCCAGACACTGTTCTCCCACCCCCACCAAAAACAAAATAAAAAGGGTAATATGTTGGTAATCTTGATAGTTGTAATAGTATCAGAGTTCTATACATACATTAAAACGTATCAAGTTGAACTTTCTATTATTTATTTATTAAAAGACAGGCTCTCGCTGTGTCTCCCAGGCAAGATGCCTGGAGTGCAATGGCATGATCACAGTTCACAGCAGCCTTGACCTCCCAGGCTCAAGTGATCCTCCCATCTCAGCCTCCTGAGTAGCTGGAACCACAGGCATGGGCCACCATGCCCTGCTGACTTTTGTATTTTTTGTAGAGAGGAGGGGGTTTGCCCTGTTACCCAGGGTAGACTCAAACTGCTGGACTCAATTGGTCATTCCATCGTGGCCTCCCAAAGTGCTGGGATTACAGCCATGAGCCACCATCCCCAGCTTGTACATTTTAAAAGTGTGCTTTTTTATATATGTCAAGTGAGCCTCAATCAAAGCTCCAAAAAATATTTAGCACAGATACTATTAAAGTAGTTTTGGCAGTGTAATCATGGTACAACACTCCAATGAGTAAGTTAGGAAACAAGAATCCTGAGACAGTTCACCCCAACTGAATTACAAGCTGTCAGGTAAATCAATTAGGCCACAGGTTCAGTACAAAGGAAAAGCACCTTCTAAATGTTGATGCTAATACGCATGTGCATTCATGCATGCAGATGTTTAGAAACTGTA
The DNA here is from genome assembly GCF_049354715.1 of Callithrix jacchus. NCBI lineage: Eukaryota > Metazoa > Chordata > Mammalia > Primates > Cebidae > Callithrix > Callithrix jacchus. Next base: position 36,498,166 of record NC_133508.1, on the reverse strand, counting down.
ACTAAGAGCACACTGTGTGCCAGATGCATTCCTAGGTGCAGGGATGTACAATGCCCAAGGTACTGTCAGCACCAAGATCTGGGCTTGTCAAAAGGTGCCAGCCGTGTATGTGAGGAGACCTATCATGGGGGACACACTGGAAAAACCACCAAGACGATCCAGAGGAATCAGTGAGGCAAATGCATGGGGATGTGGGGAACAAGAGCTGCAGAAGGAACAGAGGCTCCCCAGGGAGCCAAGTGGAGAGAAGTCCCTGGAGGGAGGGGCTATTGAGGTGCTGGTGGAAGAAAGCCTGGGTAGCCAGGTGGGTGTGGTTTGGGGTCAGGAAGGGATCAGTGTGATGAGAAGTCTTTCAAGGAGTGACTGTGAGTGTGTGTGTATATGAGTGTGGGCATGTGACTGTGTGTTAGTGTGTGTGAGTTGGTGACTGTGAATTTGTTCATTTGTGAGAGTATAGGGGAGACTGTGGTGTTTGTGAGTGAGAGTGGTTTGTATTTATGTGGCATGTGTGTCAGTATGGTGTGTAGTCGGTTTGGTGTGTGAGCGTGGCATGAGTGTATGGGGTGTCCATGGTGTGTGTGTGGAGTGTGTGGTGTGGGTGTATGTGGGTGTGGGTGTATGGGGGATATTTGTGGTGTGTGGTATGTGTTTGAGTAGATGGTGAGTGCATGTATGGTGTAAGAGTGTGTGTGATGTGTGTGTGGTGTGAGTGGTATATATGATTAGTGTGGTATGAGTATGTGTGGTGTGTGTGGAAGGTGTGAGTGTGTGATGTGTCTGTGGTATGTGAGTGTGAGTGTATGAGGGATGGTGGTAGTGTGTGTGGTGTCTGTGTCTGTGATGTGTGAGTAGTGTGTATATGAGTTTGATGTGTGTGGTGTGTGTGGATGAGTGTGTATATTAGGATATTCATGGTGTGTGTATAGAATGCATGTGTGTATGTGTGCATGTGTGTGGTCTATGTGTGGTATGTGAGTGTTGAGTATACAGGGAGTGTTTCATGTGTGTTTTATGCATGCTGTGTGTATGGTTTGTGTGTATGTGGTGTGTGTAAATGGTGGTATTTTGTTCATGAGAGTTTGTGTGATGTGTGTGGTGTATGTGGCATGAGTGTGTGTTTTGTATGTTAGTGTAGGTGGTGTGTGTGGTACATGTAGCATGTGTGGTATGAGCATGTGTGTATGGGGTGTTCATGGTGTGTGAAATGTGTGAGTTTTTGATGTGTGGTATGTGTGTGTATGGGGTGTTCATGGTGTGTGTGTGTGCATGTGTGTATGTAATGTGTTGTGTTGTGAGGGAAAGAATGAAATGTTTTGCTGAGAAAAGGAAGACCATCAGGTAAGAGACCTTTAGCAAGGTTATTGTAGCAATAGGACAGCAAATAGATCATGAGAAGAGTTAGAGACCGGGAGACCATGAAGTTGGCAATAGCAAATGCCAAGAGATAGATAGGGTTTGAACTAGGCAGTTGTTACTGGCAAATTGACCCAAATAACTGAAATCTCTGAAGCTTATGACTGACAGAGGAATTACAGAAAGTCAAAGTATACCCATGCACAGTAAGACTTTCTTATTCTGTACCATAGGCTTCTTTTTCAGATTTTTATTTGGTAATATTATCCTAGAGCACATTATTAATAATATTTTGAATAATGAAAGTGCCTGATACAAATATTTCCCCGAACTGTTGCTTCTCTTCTGATTCCACCCACGGCAAGGACCAGGGCACATTTCTGTCCTTATACTTCAGGTGAATAGGAGCAGTAACAATGGCTAAAATTTATGGACAATCTATGTTCTGAGTCTTATTTACATATATAAATTATTTTAATCTTCATGACAGTCTATGAGGTAGGTCACTATTATTTGCTTTTAGAGAAAAGGAAACTGTGATACACAGAGAAAGTAAGTTACTCACTATCACGCAGCAGAAAGCTGTGGAATGAGAATTCCAATGCAGGCATTCTGCTTCCAGCCACCCACCCCAATGTCTATCAGAAAGTGTGGTTCAGTATTTTGAAGGAATGCTGATGGATTCATCTTCATGTATATACCTCCCCTGCTCCTCTTCCATGGAATTCTTAATATAAAATTAGAAACAATCTTCACTTGAAAATAGATATATTCCCTCAGCAATAGCATAGCATATTATTATCATGACCTTGAGCCAGTCATAAAAATTCTCACAGATCACAACAGGTTTTGTAGACAATAATGATCAGCTATGAACAGACACAGAATTTCCCAACCCAGATCAGTAGGGTCAAGTCTGAAAGCACAACGGAAGCTCCTTCTTGCTGGGACAGTTTACTGGAAACAAGACCACAGCTCCCACACCCAGAGGCAGTCATGGCTTAAGTGTGTTTAGTCTACTGGGCCTTGAGGAGGTACTGGGCAGCCTGCTGGGCTGTGAAGACCATGTGCCTGCCTGCACAGGTCTGCCATGATGTGCATGGGCCCTCCCATCCTACCTAGCCAGCCCATGTTCCAATCACGTAGTTCTAATCAGCCTTGCCCCAAGAGCATCAGATGTGGCTTCAAGTTTCAATTGCATTGTATAAGCCAGGTTTCCAGAGAATTCCAGCCATTCAACAATCCCAGGCACTCACCTCAGACCTGGCATATGGAGCCTGACACAGACGTTTGTTGGATTCTCAGCACACCCCCTAGACGTGGCAATTTCATTCAACAGCACCTGGCTTCCCTCTCTGGCTCTTAGCTCTTGAGTAGTCTCCCTGACACCTGGCCTTCTCGCCTACCTCAGGAGCTCCCAGCAATGCTGGTAACAGGCACCAAGCATCTTAGTAAAGCCTCAGGCCATAAGCCATGTCATTAATTTACTACTACTTGCAGAAAATAAAACACCAAAAATCAGCTAAAGAATTATTTCTTGGATAAGTGGCTTAACATTTGGAGAAGTGAGTAATAATCACATGAAATTTTATTTGTATTAGGCTTCTCACAAAATGTTAATGAAATGCTCATAGTCATTCTCCCTCTTCCATATACATTAAAAACAGTGTATTTTAAATGTATCAATTTTGGCTGAGCGCAGTGTCTCACATGTGTAATCCCACTGGCATCTATAATCCCAGGCTGAAGCGGGAATATCATTTGAGTCCAGGAGTTTTAAGACAAGCACAGGCAACAAAGTGAGACCCTTCCGTACAAAAAACATTCTAAAAACCAAATAACTAGCCAGGCGTAGCGGCATATGCCTGTGGTCCTAGAGGTTAAGGTGGGAGAATTTCTAAAGCCCAGGATGTTGAAGCTACAGTGAGCTATGTTCATACCACTACACTCCAGCCAATGACAGAAATAAACCCTTTCTCTTACAAAATAAAAATAAAAAGGAAATGCTAGAAATCGAAACACTGCAAGCAGAATTAAAAATGTCCTCAACAGGTTTATCAGGGAACTGAACACAGTCAAGAACAACCGTCATTTTGAAGATCTGTCAGTAGAGACTTCCCAAACTACACGCAAAGAGAAAAAAATGTGAAAAAAGAACATAATATTCAAGAATTGTTGTAGCATGTAGCATTTACACAATGGGAATGCTAGAAAGAGAAGAGAAAAAAATGCGGGTAAGTGTTTGAAGTAATATTGATTGAGAATTTTCCCACATTAAGTACTGAAACCACAAATACAGTAAGTCCAGAAAAATAACAAAATATACATACATCTTAACAAATTATGTTTCTACTTCAGAAAACCAAAGACAGACACATTCTTGAAAGTGAATGGAATAAAACACTTGATTTTTAAAGAAGCAAGAATAGGATTTGTGTAGGACTTCTTGTCAGAAACCACTCAATCAAAAGAGAGTAAGGTGAAATATTTAGTGTTGAAAGAACAATACAATCAACTGATATTTTTGTATCTAGTAAAATTATCCTTCAAAACCAAAGGAGAAAAATACTTTATCATACAAACAAAAACTAAGGAAATGTGTCATGAGTAGGTCTACTTTGTAAAGAATTGAAAAGAAGATTTTCTGGAAGAAAAATTATAAGAAATTTGTATGTACATGAAGAAGGGAGAGCTTAGAAAAGGATACATGAATGTAAAATGAAATCTCGATTTTACTTATTTTTATATAATCTAATGGATAAGAAGAGGATAATGAAAAGAAGGAGGAGGAGAAGGAGGAAAAAAAAGAGGAAGAGAAAGGGACAAAGAGGCAGAAAGAGGATGGGAAATGAAGGAGAGGAGTCAACTGAGAAACCAGAGAGACAGAAGCCAAAAATTACTAATATCAGAAATGAAAGGTTATCAACACTGATGTCCGGGGGGTTAAAAGGATAATAAATGAATAATATAAGCACTATGTGCTCACAAATTTGATTACTTGGACAAAATTAATCCATATCTTGAAAGATACAAACTACCAAAATTTCCTGTCTTAGCTTGTTCAGGATGCTATACCAAAATACCATGAACTGGGTGGCTCATAAACACAAAAACTTATTTCTCATAGTTCTGAAGGCTGGAGAGTCCAAGATCAATTCTAGGTACCAGCAGATTTCGTGTCTGGTGAGGACTCACTTTCTGGGTCATGGAAGCCATCTTCTCAAGATGTTCTCACATAACAGAAGGGGTGAGGAATCTTTCTTAAAAAAAAAAACACTAATCCCACCTTTGAGGGCTACATCCTCAGGAACTAATCACCTCTCAAAGGACCTCAAATACCATCACTTTGAGGATTAGGTAGTGGTATATGAATTTTGGGGAGACACAAAAATTTAGTCCATAGAACATATGAAAGGAGAAACAGAGAATCTGCATAAGTCTTTGTCTAGTATAAAAATGTATGAATAATTAACAACCTTCCAAGAAAGAAACCCACAGCCCTAGATTATTTCACTAGAGAATTGTACAAAACATTTTGTTTCTTTTTTTCAGATGGAGTTTCACTCTGCCACCCAGGCTGTAGTGCAGTGGCAGTGGCACAATCTTAGCTCACTGCAACCTCTGCCTCCTGGATTCAAGTGATTTTTCAGCCTCCATGACCTGAGTAGCTGGGACTATAGGTGTGCACCACCACACCTGGCTAATTTTTGTATTTTTAGCCAGGATGGTCTCTATCTTCTGACCTTGGAATCCACCCACCTCAACCTCCAAAAGTGCTGGGATTACAAGCATAAGCCACCATGCCTGTCCCTGTATGAAACATTTAAGGAAGAAAAGATGCCAATTACAATTGCTACCAGAACAAAAAGAATAAAATACCTAGGAATACAACTCACAAGGAACGTAAGGGACCTCTTCAAGGAAAACTACAAAACACTGTGCAACGAAATAAGAGAGGACACAAACAGATGGAGAAACATTCCATGTTCCTGCTTAGGAAGAATCAATATCGTGAAAATGGCTATACTGCCCAAAGTAATTTACAGAATCAATGCTATCCCCAGTAAGCTACCATTGACTTTCTTCACAGAACTGGAAAAAACCACCATGAACTTCAAATGGAACCAAAAGAGAGCCCGCATAGCCAAGTCAATTCTAAGCAAAAAGAACACAGCGGGAGGCATCACACTACCGGACTTCAAACTATACTACAAGGCTACAGTAATCAAAACAGCATGGTACTGGTACCAAAACAGAGATATAGACCAATGGAACAAAACAGAGGCATCGGAGGCAACACAACATATCTACAACCATACAATCTTTGATAAACCTGACAAAAACAAGCAATGGGGAAAGGATTCCCTGTTTAACAAATGGTGTTGGGAAAACTGGCTAGCCATGTGCAGAAAGCAGAAACTGGACCCCTTCCTGACACCTTACACTAAAATTAACTCCAGATGGATTAAAGACTTAAACATAAGACCTGGCACCATAAAAACCCTAGAAGGAAATCTAGGCAAAACCGTCCAGGACATAGGAGTAGGCAAGGACTTCACGAACAAAACACCAAAAGCATTGGCAACAAAAGCCAAAATAGACAAATGGGACCTAATCAAACTCCACAGCTTCTGCACGGCAAAAGAAACAGTCACTAGAGTGAATCGGCAACCAATAGAATGGGAAAACATTTTTGCAGTTTACCCATCTGACAAAGGGCTGATATCCAGAATTTACAAAGAACTCAAACAGATTTACAGGAAGAAAACAAACAAGCCCATTCAAAAGTGGGCAAAGGATATGAACAGACACTTTACAAAAGAAGACATACAAGAGGCCAACAAACATATGAAAAAATGCTCATCGTCACTGGTCATTAGAGAGATGCAAATCAAAACCACATTGAGATACCATCTCACGCCAGTTAGAATGGCGATCATTAAAAAATCTGGAGACAACAGATGCTGGAGAGGATGTGGAGAAATAGGAACACTTTTACACTGTTGGTGGGAGTGTAAATTAATTCAACCATTGTGGTAGACAGTGTGGCAATTCCTCAAGGCCTTAGAAATAGAAATTCCATTTGACCCAGCAATCCCATTACTGGGTATATATCCAAAGGACTATAAATCGTTCTACTATAAGGACACATGCACACGAATGTTCATTGCAGCACTGTTTACATTAGCAAAGACCTGGAACCAACCCAAATGCCTATTGATGATAGACTGGATTGGGAAAATGTGGCACATATACACCATGGAATATTATGCAGCAATCAGAAATGATGAGTTTGTGTCATTTGTAGGGAGTGGATGAATCTGGAGAACATCATTCTCAGCAAACTGACACAAGAACAGAAAATGAAATACCGCACATTCTCACTCATAGGTGGGTGATGAAAAATGAGAACACATGGACACAGGGAAAGGAGTACCAAACACTGGGCTCTATTGTGGGGGAGAGGGCAGAGACAGTGGGGGGGGGGTGGTTGAGCTGGGAGGGATAGCCTAGGGAGAAATGCCAAATGTGGGTGAAGGGGAGGAAGGCAGCAAAACACACTGCCATGTGTGTACCTATGCAACTGTCTTGCATGTTCTGCACATGTACCCCAAAACCTAAAATGCAATTAAAAAATTGCTACCAGAAAACAGAAGCAAAGGGAACATATCCCAATTCATTCTATGAGGTTCTAATACCAAAAGCAGAAGACATTTAAAGAAAAATAAATGTTCAGACATATGTTCCTCATCAAAATCCTCAACAAAATATTAGCATGCTGAATCCAGCAATACATTGTTGAATTAAACACCAAGACCAAGTGAGATTTATTCCAGGTATGCAAGGCTGGCTCAACACTCAAAATTGTTAAGATAATTCATCACACAACTAGCTAAAGAAGAAAAGTTATTTGATTATATTAATAGGTCCAGAAAGCATTTTACAGAATCCAAAGCACATTCATGGTTAAAACTTCCAACTAATAAATTAGACATAGAAGGGAAATTCCTCAATTGATAAAGAACATCTACTAAAAGAACATCATATAGACAATATCATACATAATGTGAAAAACTAGAGATTTTACACCTAAGAAACAAGGAGGCCAGGCAAAGTGGCTCATGCCTGTAATCCCAGCACTTTGGGAGGCTGACATTTGCAGATCATCAGGTCAGGAGTTCGAGACCAGCATGACCAACATGGTGAAATCCCATCTCTAATAAAAATACAAAAATTAGCTGGGCATGGTGGTGTGCACCTGTGATTCCAGCTACTCAGGAGGCACAGGCAGGAGAATTCCTTAAACCCAGGAGGTGGAGGTTGCAGTGAACCGAGATCATGCCACTGCACTCCAGCATGTGTGACAGAACAAGACTCTGTCTCATAAAAGAAAGAAGAAAGAAGAAAGAAAGAAAGATAGAAAGAAGGAAAGAAAGAAACAAGGAAAGGATATCCCCTCTCATTGTTCCTATTCAACATCATACTACAATCCTAGCTAAGGCAATAAGACAAGAAAATAAAATAAAAGGTATACAGATTGGAAAGGAGCATTAAAATGCTCCCTGCTTACTGACAACTTGATTTTCTATGTAGAAAATCTCAAAGCATCAGCCCAAAAGCCATCTAGATTATAGTAAGGTTGCATAATATAAGGTTAGTATACAAAATCATTTGCTGTTCTACATCCAGAAATGAACAACCAGAATTTGAAATTAAAAGCACAATGCCATTTACATTAGCATCAAAAAATGAAATAGACACAATCTAGCAAATTATGGGCAGGGTTCATATGAGATAAACTATAAAATCTATTTAAAAGAGGGCTGGACATGGTGGCTTGCACCTGTAATTACAGCTCTTTGGGAGGTCGAGGGGGGTGAATCACCTGAGGTCAGGAGTTCTAGACCAGCCTGGTCAACATGGTGAAACCCTGTCTCTATTAAAAATACAAAAATTAGCTGGGCATGGTGGTGGGTGCCTGTAATCCCAGCTATTCAGGAGACTGGGTCAAAGAGTTACTTGAATCTGGGAGAGAGGGGTTGCAGTGAGCCGAGATCGCATCATTGCCCAGTCTTGGCAACAAGAGTGAAACTCCTTCTCAAAAAAAAAGAAAGAAAGAAAAAAGAAATCTGTTGAAAGAAATTAAAGATCTAAATAAATGAAGAAACATCCGTGTTCACAAAATAAGACTCAGTGTTGTTAAAATGTCAATTCTGTTCAATGTGATTTATAAATTCAGTACAACTCCAGTCAAAACATGAACAAATTATTGTGTGAAAATTGACAAACTAATTATAAAGTTTATATAGAAAGGGAAACTAACCAGAATAGACAACAATATTGTATACAGGAGGAGGAACAAAGTTCAAGGTCTTGCAAAGTGATCAATGGAACAGAATAGAGAACTCAGAAATAAGATCCCACAAACACAGTCAATTGATCTTTTACAAAAAGGTAAAAGCAGTTCAATGGAGAAAGGATAGCTTTTTCAAAAAGTGATGAATCCATTACATGTATGTATATATAGTATATGCAAAAAAGTAACTGAGACACAGAACTTGCACCTCAAAAATTAACTCAAAGGACACATTTTTAGGTTAATAATATTTTAAATTGACAAACCATAAATGCCTACATTTATGGGGTACAATGCCATGCTTGGATATGTTTATAAAATGAGGAATGACTACATCAAGCATAACATATTTATCATCTCAATTTTATTTTTTGTGGTTAGACACCTGAAATTTACTTTTTGTTATTTTGAAATATATACTACATTATTATTAACTGTAGTCATCCTGCTGTACAATAGATTTCAAAACATATTTCTCCTGTTTACCTGAATCTTTGCACCAGTGAACAATTTCTCATTTTCTCCTGGGCAACACAACCCCTGGTAATCCTCATTCTACTCTCTACTTTTATGAGTTCAATTTTTAGACCTAAATTTAAATCAAAAAGTGGTAAAACTTCTGTAAAATAACAAAAGGAATAGATATTTGGGTAACTTTGGGTTTTGTAGATACAACACTAAAGAACATAAAAGACGGGGGGAGGACTCAAGATGGCGCTGTGAGAACAACCCAGGATTGGAGTTCTCGTTGTGTCGGCGGAGAGGTGAGTCTGAGCTGCATTTCCAGACTGATCTTTGTTGCCCACGGAATGGGGAAATTCCCAAGTGAAGAGGAGACGCGGGACGCCAGGCAGATATTCCGCCTGGTGAAGCCGGCAGCCGGGGTGGCGGCGGCCGGTCCTACCCAGTGCTCCCCACAGGGCGCACTTGTCCCAGTGCCCCGTTGAACCGGCAACCGGAGACTTGAGAGGGCTGGACTTGAGACTGAGCTAGACTTGGACAGTGGGCCAGCCCAGGGGATTGCAGGAACAGAGCGTTAGGATTGGCCCAGTGGGACGAACAAAACTGCGATTTAAACAAGCCCCATGCAGACGGCCCGAGACGCTCTGAGGGGGAGGGGCGGCCACCATTACCGAGGCAACCCGCCCCAACTGAGATACACGCCCATTGCTGACGCAGCCAGCCGTTGCCGAGGCAACCCGTCCCTACTGAGATACACGCCCACTGCTGACTCAGCCTGCCATTGCCGAGGCAACCCGCTACAACGGAGAGACTCCACCGCAGGGCGTGGCGGAGAACAGCAGAACAGCTGAGCCAGGGTGAGCCTCACAACAGCAGGGCGGAGCCTTGGCAGGCAAACAGTGGCTAGTCTGCATCCTAGCTGGGCAGGACCTCAACGGACATCCAAAAATAACGCCCAAACCCCTCAACACAGAGCATTTGAGAAAAAAAAAAGGGTTTTTTTTTAATGAGCTCTGTTGCAGCAGAATCAAACATAGCAGCCTAACAGCCCTGAATGAACAACACAGCTCACAGCTCAGCAATTAAACCCCTATAAAGTACAAACTGTCTCCTCAAGCAGCTCCCTGACCCCTCTATATCCAAAAGACTGACATTAGGCAGGCACCATCCTGGGACAAAGATAGCAGAAAAAGAAACTGGTAGCATCCCTCACTGTGCCACAGCTGCTAGAGGTGCACCCCAGACAAGCAGGGTCTGGAGCGGACCTCAGCACTCGTACAGTGAAGGGGCTAGACTGGTAGAAGGAAAACCAAGCAACAGAAATACTTCATCATCAACATTCAGGGTGTCCACTCAGAGACCCAATCGAAAAGTCAGCAACTACGCAGACGACCAGCGGACAAATCCACAAAGATGGGAAGAAACCAGCGCAAAAAGGAGGAAAACACCCGAAACCAGAACACCTCGCCTCCTAGAAAGGACCAAAACTCCTCACCAGCAAGGGAACAAAGCTGGACGGAGAATGACTGTGACGAAATGACGGAATTAGACTTCAGAAGATGGATAATGAGAAACTTTGGTGAGCTAAAAGATCATGTATTAAATCAATGCAAAGAAACTAAGAACCTTGAAAAAAGATTTGAAAAAAGATTTGAGGAAATGATAACAAGAATGGATAACTTAGAGAGGAATATGAATGAACTAAAGGAGCTGAGAAACACAATACGAGAACTTCGCGAAGCATGCACAAGTTTCAATAGCCGAATTGACCAAGCAGAAGAAAGAATATCTGAAGTCGAAGACCAACTCAATGAAATAAAATGAGAAACCAAGATTGGTGAAAAAAACGCAAAAAGGAATGAACAAAGTCTCCAAGAAATGTGGGACTATGTGAAAAGACCTAACCTACGTTTGATAGGTGTACCAGAAGGGGACGAAGAGAATGAATCCAAGCTGGAAAATACTCTTCAGGACATCATCCAGGAAAATTTCCCCCACCTAGCAAGACAGGCCAACACTCAATTGCAGGAAATTCAGAGAACACCACAAAGATATTCCGCAAGAAGAGCAACCCCAAGGCACATAATCATCAGATTCAATAGGGTTGAAATAAAGGAGAGAATACTAAGAGCTGCCAGAGAGAAAGGTCGGGTCACCCACAAAGGGAAGCCCATCAGACTCACAGCAGATCTCTCGGCAGAAACACTACAAGCCAGAAGAGAGTGGGGGCCAATATTCAACATTCTTAAAGAAAAGAACTTTCAACCCAGAATTTCATATCCAGCCAAACTGAGCTTCAGAAGTGAAGGAAAAATAAAATCCTTTGCGAACAAGCAAGTACTCAGAGATTTTGTCACCACCAGGCCTGCTTTACAAGAGTTCCTAAAAGAGGCACTAGACATAGAAAGGATCAACCAGTACCAGCCATTCCAAAATCACACTGAATGCTAAAGAGCATCAACATAATGAAGAATCTACAACAACTAACAGGCAAAACAGCCACTTAGCATCAAAATGGCAGTATCAAATTCACACATAACAATATTAACCCTAAATGTAAATGGACTAAATGCACCAATCAAAAGACACAGACTGGCAAATTGGATAAAAATCCAAAACCCATCAGTGTGCTGTATCCAGGAAACCCATCTCACATGCAAGGATACACAAAGGCTCAAAATAAAGGGATGGAGGAAGATTTACCAAGCTAATGGAAAGCAAAAACAGCAGGAGTTGCAATTCTCATCTCTGATAAAATAGACTTTAAAGCAACAAAGATCAAAAGAGACAAACAAGGCCATTACATACTGGTAACAGGATCGATAAAACAAGAAGAGCTAACGATCCTAAACATATATGGACCCAATGCAGGAGCACCCAGATACATAAGGCAAGTTCTTAATGACTTACAAAGAGACTTAGACTCCCACACAATAATAGTGGGAGACTTTAACACTCCACTGTCAATACTAGACAGATCTACCAGACAAAAAATCAGCAAGGATATCCAGGGCTTGAACTCAGACCTGGAGCAAGCAAACCTGGTGGACATTTACAGAACTCTCCACCCCAAATCCACAGAATACACATTCTTCTCAGCACCACATCACACCTACTCTAAAATTGACCACATAATTGGAAGTAAAGCACTGCTCAACAAATGCAAAACAACTGAAATCATAACAAACAGCCTCTCAGACCATAGTGCAATCAAGTTAGAACTGAGAATTCAGAAACAGACCCAGAACCGCACAGCTTCATGGAAACTGAACAACTGGCTCTTGAATGTTGACTGGATAAACAACGAAATGAAGGCAGAAATAAAGAAGTTCTTCGAAACCAATGAGAACGAAGACACAACATGCCAGAACCTCTGGGACACATTTAAAGCAGTCTCTAGAGGAAAGTATATAGCAATAAGTGCCCATATGAGGAGAATGGAGAGATCCAAAATTGACACCCTATCGTCAAAATTGAAAGAGCTAGAGGAGCAAGATCAAAAAAATTCAAAACCCAGCAGAAGACAAGAAATAACTAAGATCAGAGCTGAGCTGAAGGAGATTGAGACACGAAAAACCCTTCAAAAAAATCAATAAATCCAAGAGCTGGTTTTTTGAAAAGATCAACAAAATAGACAGACCACTAGCCAGATTGATTAAAAATAAAAGAGAGAACAACCAAATAGATGCAATAAAAAATGATAAAGGGGAAATCACCACAGATTCCACAGAAATTCAAACCATCATCAGAGAATATTACAAACAACCCTATGTGCATAAACTTGTAAACCTGGAAGAAATGGACAAATTCCTGGATTCCTGTGTCCTCCCAAGCCTAAACCAGGAGGAAGCTGAAACTATGAATAAACCAATAACAAGGTCTGAAGTTGAGGCAGCAATTAAGAGCCTACCACACAAAAAAGCCCAGGTCCAGACGGGTTCACAGCCGAATTCTACCAGACACACAAGGAAGAGCTGGCACCATTTCTTCTAAAACTATTTCAAACAATCCAAAACGAGGGAATCCTTCCCAAATCATTTTATGAGACCAACATCATCCTGATACCAAAACCCGGCAGAGACCCAACGAGAAAAGAAAACTTCAGGCCAATATCCATGATGAACATAGATGCAAAAATCTTCAATAAAATATTGGCAAGCCAATTGCAAGAGCAAATCAAAAAACTTATTCATCATGATCAAGTAGGATTCATCCCGGGGATGCAAGGCTGGTTCAACATACGCAAGTCTATCAACGTAATTCACCACATAAACAGAACCAAAAACAAAAACCACATGATTATCTCAATTGATGCAGAGAAGGCATTTGACAAAATTCAACAGCCCTTTATGCTAAAAACCCTCAAAAAACTCGGTATCGATGGAACGTATCTCAAAGTAATAAAAGCTATTTATGACAAACCAACAGCCAATATCATACTGAATGGGCAAAAACTGGAAGCATTCCCTTTGAAATCTGGCACTAGACAAGGATGCCCTCTTTCACCACTCCTATTCAATATAGTACTGGAAGTTCTAGCCAGAGCAATCAGGCAAGAAAAAGAAATAAAGGGTATTCAATAGGAAAGGTGGAAGCCAAATTGTCTCTATTTGCAGACGACATGATAGTATACCTAGAAGACCCCATTGCCTCAGCCCAAAAACACCTGAAACTGATAAGCAACTTCAGCAAAGTCTCAGGATATAAAATCAATGTGCAAAAATCACAAGCATTCGTCTACACCAATAACAGACTTAAAGAAAGCCAAATCAAGAGCGAACTGCCATTCGCCATTGCTACAAAAAGAATAAAATACCTTGGAATACAACTCACAAGGAACGTAAGAGACCTCTTCAAGGAGAACTACAAACCACTGCTCAACGAAATCAGAGAGGACACAAACAGATGGAGAAACATTCCATGTTCATGGTTAGGAAGAATTAATATCGTGAAAATGGCTATACTGCCCAAAGTAATTTACAGAATCAACGCTATCCCCATCAAGCTACCATCGACTTTCTTCACAGAACTGGAAAAAACCACCATGAACTTCATATGGAACCAAAAGAGAGCCCGCATAGCCAAGTCAATTCTAAGCAAAAAGAACACAGCAGGGGGCATCACACTACTGGATTTCAAACTATACTACAAGGCTACAGTAATCAAAACAGCATGGTACTGGTACCAAAACAGAGATATAGACCAATGGAACAAAACAGAGGCACCGGAGGCAACACAACATACATACAACTATACAATCTTTGATAAACCTGACAAAAACAAGCAATGGGGAAAGGATTCCATGTTTAACAAATGGTGTTGGGAAAACTGGCTAGCCATGTGCAGAAAGCAGAAACTGGACCCCTTCCTGACACCTTACACTAAAATTAACTCCAGATGGATTAAAGACTTAAACATAAGACCTGGCACCATAAAAACCCTAGAAGAAAATCTAGGCAAAACTATCCAGGACATAGGAGTAGGCAAGGACTTCATGAACAAAACACCAAAAGCATTGGCAACAAAAGCCAAAATAGACAAATGGGACCTAATGAAACTCCACAGCTTCTGCACGGCAAAAGAAACAGTCACTAGAGTGGATCGGCAACCAACCGAATGGGAAAAAATTTTTGCAGTCTACCCATCTGACAAAGGGCTGATATCCAGAATTTACAAAGAACTCAAACAGATTTACAGGAAAAAAACAAACAAGCCCATTCAAAAGTGGGCAAAGGATATGAACAGATACTTTACGAAAGAAGACATATATGAGGCCAACAATCATATGAAAAAATGCTCATCATCACTGATCATCAGAGGGATGCAAATCAAAACCACATTGAGATACCATCTCACGCCAGTTAGAATGGCGATCATTAAAAAATCTGGAGACAACAGATGCTGGAGAGGATGTGGAGAAAAAGGAACACTTTTACACTGTTGGTGGGAGTGTAAATTAGTTCAACCATTGTGGAAGACGGTGTGGCGATTCCTCAAGGCCTTAGAAATAGAAATTCCATTTGACCCAGCAATCCCATTACTGGGTATATATCCAAAAGACTATAAATCGTTCTACCATAAGGACACATGTACACGAATGTTCATTGCAGCACTGTTTACAATAGCAAAGACCTGGAATCAACCCAAATGCCCATTGATAATAGACTGGATTGGAAAAATGTGGCACATATACACCATGGAATATTATGCAGCAATCAGAAATGATGAGTTTGTGTCGTTTGTAGGGACATGGATGAATCTGGAGAACATCATCCTCAGCAAACTGACACAAGAACAGAAAATGAAACACCGCATATTCTCACTCATAGGTGGGTGATGAAAAATGAGAACACATGGACACAGAAAGGGGAGTACTAAACACTGGGGTCTATTGGGGGGAAAGGGGGAGGGCCAGTAGGAGGGGGAGGTGGGGAGGGATAGCCTGGGGAGAAATGCCAAATGTGGGTGAAGGGGAGAAGAAAAGAAAGCACACTGCCATGTGTGTACCTACACAACTGTCTTGCATGCTCTGCTCATGTACCCCAAAACCTATAATCCAATAAAAAATTAAAAAAAAAAAAAGAACATAAAAGACAAATTTCTACCATGAAAGAAGATATTGGTGTGACTTTGTTATAATAAAATCTTTCGCTTTGGGAAAGGAAATATTAAAAGAATGGAGAAACGAGACACAGACAGGGAGAAAATATTTCCAAAACACCAGTCTTGCATCCAGACCATTAAAAACCACTTACAAAACAATAATAAGATATCAACCATCCCCATTAGTAAATGGACAAAAGACCAAAAGAGGCTCCCATCAGAGACGGCATACAGATGGGAAAAAGCTTATGAAAAGATGTTCACCCTCCCTGGGCTTTTCTCTCTCTGCGCCCTCTCTCCCCTACACACCCTCTGCTGCAACACGAGAGGGAGCAGGTCAGCGGTGGTGACCGTGAGGTGCACAAGGCATAGGACTCATGTGCATTATAGGCCGTGGGTCCGGGGAAATCTTGAAAGGCTGAGCTTGGAGCCCAGACTGACCCGTCCCTCGCAGGGTCCCGGCCATCTGCCTGCAGAGCCCCTAACTCCTCCTCTCTATAGGCTTGCTGCCCCTCGCCGGGCCCTGGGAGGAACTGCCTCTCCCTAAGCCCGGCTGAGCGCGCTAGCAGTGTCGACATCAGGGATGTTTTTCCTGGCAGAGTGACAAAGATTCAACAACGAGAAGAGGAGCAGGGGCCAAGAAAAGAAGCGGCCCGCCAGGACCCGGGCCCCAGCATCCCACCCCGGGACGCTGCTGCAGGAGTTCCAGCTGCTGCTGAAAGGCGCGGTGCCGCAGCGCCAGAGTGCGGATCCTGAGCCCTGCATGCGCGTCTCCGTGGGGCCGACAACCTGGAGCCTCGCTCCTGTCCAGTCGCCTCCAGGGAAAACAATGTCAACGGGATAGGGTGCGTGTGGGCGGTGCTGGCCGCCATGGGAGCCTCGAAAGGAGACCGCCTTCCACTGCCGCCTGTGCCAAGACACGTGGCTGCAGCCATGCCCACTGCTTGTCCACAGCCAGGGCGCCACCAGGATGACAGGTGCAGGAGGCTGCGGCAGTGGGCAGCTGCAGTTTCCAGCCGCTGTCCTGTAGGCGAGAAGATGAAGAAAGCCACGCCTCAACAGATCAGTTGCCCCGCCTGGCAACCCAGCCAGACAAGGAGCCTGAAAGTTCACCTGTCTGAGCTCACGCGTGCGGGCAGTGGACCCGTTGCCCAGAATGTTGGAGAGCCCTACGCGCGGGAAGCAGACAAGCCGTGGGGCCCAGCGGCGCCACGGGGTGAGAAGGTGCCCGCTTCCCAGTGCTTTCACGCCCCGCCCGGCCCTCCAAGGCTGCTGCCGCCAGGATATTCCACAGCGTGGACACCCTCGTGGGCACACGCCACAATGGCTGCAAGATGACGACCTTCACCAGGGTCACTCAGGGTGTCCAGGATATGATGCTCAAGCGCTTTGGGGAGCGCAACGTAGCCAACTCAGAACCGTGGAGGTTGCCCACCGTCAAGGATTGTGTCTCGGGATCCGCTTCCCAGGTTCCCAGCACACCGTCAAGCCCCAGGGCTGAACCAGCATCCCAGAGGAGCAGCCTTCAGCTCAGGCCTCCTGCTTCTCTCTTCAGCCAGGAGATGGTGGGGTGAGTCAAGGAGCACCACGAGGCCTTCCTGGCCTCACTGAGCCCTCCAGGCGGTGCCCATGAACTCTCTGAGCCTCTGGTACTCACACTTCCACGTGGATGAGGTGCTGGACATCGAGCCAGCTGCCCACCACCGGGCAGCTCACCACCACGTGAGAGGTTTCAGCCTGGGCCCTCAGCCTGATGTCGCTCAGGAGGGTGAATGCCTTGACTCCAGCAGCCCTGTGGTCAGCGCAGCCCAGCAGCCCCAGGTCCCCCAGCCCAGCGTCCCCCAGGCTAGCACTGCCAGCTACCCCACCCTCTATCCCTTCCAGCTCCCTGCAGTGTGTGTCCCAGGACCTGCCTGAGCAGTCTGAGACAGAAGCAGCTGGTGCAGGTGACGTGGTGCCTGGAGTACAAGCCAGGCTGCAGTGGCTGCCAGACTGGCCTGGGCACTGCATGGCATCTTTGTGTCTGAGTGCAAGGGGGCACTCAGTGAGAAGGTGGCCTGTGCTGGGATGGTGGACAGGTGCCGGCAGCAGCAGGCCCCAGGAAGATGGCAGCAGGTGCTTCTCCTCTCTGAGCTGCTGTCAGACTGGCTCAACCTCCACTATGTCTATCCCTCACCTATCTCAAGCTGCTCAAGGCTGGGGACCTGGCTGGCGTCACCACAGGTCTGGCCCACACTGAGGAGGGTTTGTGAGCCCAGCAGCCACTGCAGACAAACACTGGCTGGAGGCTTGCTGGCCTGGGCTCACCTAAGCCTGTTTTATTCTGTTTATGAACTTGATGCACTTTGCTCTTCCCTTCCCGAGTGCCCAAGAGCTGGACATGGGCTGCAGGGTGCTCTGCCCTAGGGTTTCCTGGCTGTGGGTGGTAGGCCTGTTTCACACGGCGCATGTACAGCATGTATTAAACTGGTTTCTGCTACAAGGAAAATCACAATAAAATAGATGCATTATAGGTAAGTGCAATAACATGAATGAATCACAAAATAATTTTAGTGGCATAAAAGAAATCAGGCAAAAAATAATGCTTACTTTAATGATTCTACTTATATACAATTATATATGCAATTCAAACTCATCTATAGTGACAAAAAGGTGAACAGTGGTGGTTAGTTAATTTGGAATGAAAAGAGGAGTGGGAAAGAAAGAATACCAAAGGATAAAAGAAAAATGGAGGAGATGGATATATTCAGTATCTCAGCCTCCTAAGTCGCTGGGACTCTAGGCATGTGCCAGCTTGCTTAATTTTTTTGTTAGTATTAGTTTTTGAAACAAGGTCATGCTGTGTTGCCTAGGTTAGTCTCGAACTCCTGACCTCAAGCGATCCTTCTGCCTCAGCCTTTCAAAGCACGAGGATGTCAGGTGTGAGCCACCACTCCTGGCCACATATGCTTCTCTCCAGGTATTTTAACGTAATTTTTTATTTTGTATGTACTCTTTTGAATGCTGCCCTTCTACTTTACATTTTTAAATGCTGCTTTTTTACTTTTAGATATTAATATCCAGTAACATCAAATTTATATCTACACTGTGGTTATTCATTCTCTTACTAGTGAGTTTCAAATTTTTCTTGGATATCTTTTATTCTGCTTGCTGGATGTGTCTTTCCAGGCTCTATCATCAATTTCATACATATCCCCCTTTATTTCCTTGACTTG
The DNA here is from genome assembly GCF_049354715.1 of Callithrix jacchus. Classification (NCBI taxonomy): domain Eukaryota; kingdom Metazoa; phylum Chordata; class Mammalia; order Primates; family Cebidae; genus Callithrix; species Callithrix jacchus. The sequence continues at coordinate 36,479,176 of NC_133508.1, read as the reverse complement.
CAACTATCATTACCCTCTGAAATTGTGATAAATCTTGTGTCCTCAGTTCTACCTTCTTGGTTTTGTTGAAGTTTTATCTATTTATTGTTACTGTTCATAAATAATGGGACATTTCTAATTGGATGGTTTTTCTAAATTTTTCCTTTGGGAATTTAAACTTTGGGATAATGAACTGTGGAGACCAGCCCCTTTGGCATTGCCCTCAGCAGCACATTAGGTCTTGTTTTCAGGCACAATTATACGTTTTGATGGGGTTTGGGAAGCAGTCAAAATAATCTGGTGCCAAATCAGACAAGGCGGTAAACAAACATGTCAGATGGACATGGCAAAGGGCTGGGTATGGCCACAGGGTGATGGGGCTAGGCTCTGTGTGCATCTCTTAAAACAGGTATGAGAGGCTTCTGTGAAAGGAAGTCTGAGATGACTGAGAGTCCGTGTTGAGTAGGGAAGGGGGCTGGCTGCAGATGGACTGAGTCAGAAGCCTGGGCTGGCCATCCATGAGCTATGTCACTTTGGGGAGCCCCGGATTCTCCATCTTAACAGTGGGAACACATTGCCCTCCTGCAGCGTATCATGAGTTAGAAATAAAATGCATACATGCTTAGCATGTGTTGGTGCTAAACACAAGTAATTATTAATTTTAAAAAGTTACGAATGGCACCATTGGAATTAAGTATATAATCTTCCAAAAGGGTGATTCTTAAAGATAGCACATACTTAGTTATAACATTAATTCCTTCATTGACTCAATTTTCAATAAATACACATTGAGTACTTATTTTAGAACTAGGACTGTTTTAGGGTAGGATATAATAAAATTATAATGAAGCTGACAAATCCTCTATCCTCCTATAAACAAAATAATATAGAGTATCTCAACAAATGATATTAAAAAACTAAAGTAGAATAAGGAGGATAGAGAGGTACAATGGGAGAGTTGCTCTTTTTATATGAGGTGGTCATGGATATATATGTAAAATATAAAGCAGCTGTCATATATATGTAAAATATAAACAGCTGTCTTATCATATATAGTATAAAACAGCTGCCTCAACAAATGGTATTAAAAAACTAAAGTAGAAGAAGGAAAATAGACAGGAACACTGGGAGAGCTGCTGTTATTCTATAGGGTGCTAAGGAAAGGACTTGCTAGGAAAGGGAAACCTCAGCACATTCAGGAAAGAAGAAGAGATGGACCATGTGGACCTCTGGAAAAAAGAATTTCAGGTCAAGGAAAGAATAGGAACAAAAGTTTTGAATATGCTTGGTTGTAATAAATGGATGGATGGATGGAAGAATGGATGGATGGACAGATAGGACTGATGGATGAATGGATGCATCCATCCATCCACGCATCAAAGAATGGATGGATGGATGGATGGATGGATGGATGGATGGATGGATGGGTGGATGGGTGGGTGGATGAATAAACAGGATAGATAAATAAAAGGATGATGGACAAATGGATAGATGAGTGGGTGGGTGGATGGATGGATACATGAGAAATTGAAGAGACAGAAAATATGGTGAAAGAAAAGTGATCACACTCTATGTGTATGTATGCTCTGGATAAGCTGGTTCTGCACTCAGGTGCCTTCTGGAATCCTGGAATGCTGGACCGGACTGCAATATCTCTGCTACCTCAAATGGAATGAATTTCCTGGAGGGTAGTTGCTAAGTCTTATCAGTATTCTCTAAAACAGAACCTTGAACATGGCAAGTCTTCTCATTTTTGGAAGTCGCACACGTTTCACTGTCTGGAGAACCAGGAATCCAAATGTCAGAGCCCTGATGGCCATGGTTTTCTAGTAATTCCAATGTGCTTCTTCAAGTGCAAAAGAATCAAGGCTTGGAAGAGGCATTCACCTCACTTGGTCATCCAGCTCTGGAGACAATGAAGATAGTCCCAGCCCACCTCTCACTTAGATGGCAAGCCACTTCTCTAGAAAGCACAGGGGTGTTGGAGCGAAGCACATGCCTTGTAACCACAACCAATGAAGCCACATGACAGCATGGCAGGGCCTTCACTGAAGACAAAAGTAACTGTTGACTTGGCATTTATTTCTGTGTAAGCATTTGAAAAACACAGACCCAAAAGGAAGCACCTGTGTGGCAGTCCCATATTTGTACCCAAGAAGTTCTCATACATGTGGTGCAGGCTTTGGGGTCAGATGGATCTGGGATCATATCTCAACTCTACCTCCTTCTAGAGTTTGGAAAGGGGCCAGTTCCTTCACTTCCCTGAACCTCAGGTTTCTCATCTATCAAGTGGAAACAATGGTGCTTACCTGGTGGGGTCACTGTGAGGACTAGAGAGGAAGCTGAGGGCCTGGCATGACAGAGATTGGCAAGGAGTGGGTGCTTGGTGAGGAGTAGCCACATGCAAAGAAGAAGCAGCCACACCTTATGTTTCTGTTTATATATTGGGAAAAAAACAAAACAGAACCCTGTACTTCTGATGACAATTAATCTGACAGTTGCCAGGGGACGGGACCATGTGTAAATTGCCCTAATCAGAATACAGATAGTAATAACAATAACTAATTATCATAATTATAATAGCAAACCTTTATATGGGGTGGGCCACTGCCCCAGCTCTGTGATATTGTCTAGTCTTGCAGACTAGGAAGGGCCTGATCTGTGAAGCCCTCCCTGCCCTCAGCTGAAGGCCCTGGTTAGGACCTGGGGCTTCCTGGCCTGGCTGAGTGGCCACAGACAACTGTTTTTGATGATGTTCTTGGAAAATAGGGTGAGCACCCAGAAAGACACTCTATGGTCTTACACAGTCTTTTATATGCACTTCAAAGAACAAGCAACCATGTGCTCTCACCCCATTGCCCTGTCACACAGCACCCTGGGGGTTAGCAATGGGAGGAATCGTGGCTGTGGGCTGAAGATATTCCAGGGAAGGCTCTTTGCTGGGCCTTGGGAGTGGCATAGGACACAGAGCAGGGCTCCCCTTTGCACACAGGCCTGAAGGGGGCCAGGGATCCGGGATGTGTCTGTAGAATGCCCAGAGAATGTTGTCTAAACAGACATTTTTGTGAATAACCGATGCTATTAGCAATTCTATCAGAACTGCCTAGAGAAGATTGCAGTTTATGGTTACCTAAGAATATGGAATGGAGAGTTTGGGGGTTTGGCAGTGGTGATGAGGAAATGCAAAATAAAGTTTGTGGGGACAACAGCAGAACAGACCAGAGTACCTGGCCCCTGTTCAGCCTGGCAGTGGGTGTGTGTTCCCATCAGGTATTAGGCGCTGGCTGTTCTCTGGGGAAATGTATGGATGGGATTAGAACAGACTGGGAAAGCCTGAGTGCCCTTGGTCAAAGGAGGACGTGGTGGGTTCTGGGCACAGCCGCAAGGACAGTGCTGGGCTTTAGGATGTTCACTCTGTCATTGGCAAGGCAGGTGGAGAGAGACACTGAATCCAAGATGGGGAAGCCAAGCCCGGCGGCCAGCACCAGGGGCCTGAGCAGGGCATGAGCCGGAAAGTGGGACACATTCCAAAGGTTTGTCCTCCAGACTCCCCAGGCGTGCAGCAGGAGTTCCCTCTTGAATGGGGAGCTGAAGCTGTTCCATGCCCCTCTAAGGCCAGGACTGTACTGCAGAAGCAGCTTCTTGGAGAAAAGTGGCCCAGCCAGCTTCTGTTAAGGTGTTCTGGGGCCGAGTAGAGCAGCAGCCTTCAAACCAGCTCACCCACATCCCTTAACAAGCCAAGCCACTGGCTGCTCCGAAATCTTCCTAATGGATACCCCAGTGACCTACTATTGCAAAGTACAATGGATCCTCACTGGAGTCTGACAGTGTTAGTCTCTTATGCCTTAGTTTCCACAGCTGATCTAGATGGCTTTCTCACCTGCCACCCCTCAGTATGAACACTTGCTAGAAGGCTGCAAGCAGGTGACTCCACTTCACATCCCTGACATCCAGCCACAGGAGTCTGGGAGCAATGCCTACAGGGTGGGGTGTGGGTCCTACAGGCTTCACAGCAGGAGGCCTGCAGGCACAGGCTGGGGCCCATCTGAGGCTGTGGGATCTTCACCCAGGAGGGAGGGCCCCAAGAGGCAGCTTCCATGATTCTTTCTGCTGCATGCTGTGGTGTGGCCGGGTCCTTTCCTCTGTCTGCTATCCTTCGTACTGTACTCTCCCCCTGCCCCCTTCCTCCCTGCAGTGAGCCAAGAGGGCTACACTACAAGGCAAGTAAGACTAGACTCTTGTTACCCAATGATACAATAACTTTTTGAGGGGATTGTTGGGGGCAAATAGGAGGTGATTATGTAAACTGCACAGAGCACATCCAACACCCATTACATTTACATCTCTGGAAAAAATAGGGCTATATTTATTACCTGATACAACACAGCCCAAGGTCCAGATGATACCAAACCCACAGGCAGGATTTGGGGTGAGGTTTGGAGGCAGAATGAACACCCAGCAGCTGGCTCTTTGCCTTCCCCACATGTCTCTGTATCTCTTTACCCTTGGAGCTCAGAATGCCTGGCTGTGACACTGGGTGGAGCCTTCCAGGTCATTTGCTGAATAGCCAGGCCACTTGTCAGATCTGCACCATGACAGGATCCTGACGCTCAAGGTGCACAGTGCACCCCCATCTGCAGGCTTCACAGCCTCCACGTGCATCCCTGGCTTCCACACCGCTGCCAATTCCTGCTCTTAAGATATCTGATGTGGGGTGCAGTGGCTCATGCCTGTAATCCCAGCACTTTGGGAGGCCAAGGCAGATCACTCGAGCTCAGAAGTTTGAGACTAGCCCAGGCAACAAGGCAAAACCCTATCGTTCCAAAAAATACAAAAATTAACTGGGTGTGGTGGCACATGCCTGTAACTCCAGCTACTTGGGAGGCTGAAGGGGGAGGGTCACTTAAAGTGGAAGGCAGAAGTTGCAGTGAGCTAAGATCACGCCACTGCACTCCAGTCTGGGCAACAGAGCGAGACCCTATCTCAAAATTAATAAAATAAAATAAAAATATAAGGCATTCAAGTCATTCTTCCATAAGTTCTTTCAGCATGTGTGCAGTTGTTGCTGGATTGGGGCTCTTCGTGGTCCTCCTCCAACACCATGAGTCCCTCCTGCTTCCCATGTCACACACAGCCTCTGCCTGAGATCAGGAACAAGGCAATTATGCCCACTCTCACGACTTCTGTTCTACACTATGGAATTCCTGGCTAGTATAATAAAGCAATAAAAAGAAATGAAAGACATGAGGATTTGAAAGAAAGAAGTAAAACTATACTCACAGAAAATGTTAATTGCAAGTTTCTTAGTTTTCTATATAAACAAACCACTAGAAGTAATAAGTGCATTTAACATTCCAGATTACAAGGTCAATATACAAAAATGAATTGTATATCTACATACTGACAGCAAATAACTGGAAAATAAAAATTGAAAGTTCTGTTTACAGTAATGTTATAAAACATAAGAATAAATTTCAAACAGACATGCAAGATTTCTACATTGAAAACTATGAATTATTGAAAACCAGTAATAAGATGTTGATTCTCCCCAAATGATCTGGATTGAATACAATTCTCCAAGAAAATTAAACAGGCTTCATTGTAGAAACTAATAAACTGTTTCTGAAGTTCATATGGAAATGTAAAAGTCCAAGAATAGTTAATCTTGAAAGAAGTACAAACTGAGAGCACTCACACAATCTTTTCTCAAGACTTTATGAAGTCATAGTAATGAAGAGAAATATATCAACAGAGAAAGATATCAATGGAACAGTACAGAATTAGACCAATACATAGAAAATTAATTGATCTTTTATGAAGATACCAAAGCAGATGAATGAAAAAAGGAAACAACAGTAGTGCTGAAAAAACTGGATATCCATATGTTGAAAAAAAAAGGAAACTTGAAATCCTAACTCACACCATACCAAAAAGTAATGTGACATGTGATGCGAATGACAGATTTAATGTATAAACTAAAACTATGATGACTCTAAAAGAAAATGTGGAAGACTATTTTTCTGATTTTGGGATAAGCAAAGATCTCTTAGATTAGAGGTAACTATAAAAGAATAAAAGTGAACTGAGCTTCATAAAAATTTCAAACTTCTGCTTATCAAAAACCACAATTAAGAAATTGAAAAGACAAAACTCAGACTGTCAACCCACACAGAATTGTGATATAGAGCCCCCTGAGCCAGCAATTGACACAGAACAGCAAGATAGAGCTTGCTGAGTCAGTACAGAGAAAGTGAAACCAGCAGAATGAGCAAGTAGCCCTAAGACTTGAGAAAGGCTCCATATGAAGTCTTAGGAACAGAGGTGTGTGTGAACTGCCCCAGGGTGTGGGAGGGACCTGCCATGTCTGTTGAGGATTTTTGAGATGGGGGAGGTGTGTGAAAGTGTGAGGAAGAGACAGTTCTGGAAGAAACCAATGCAGGTAGTGACGTGGGGAGACACAGTTTCCTTAGCATGGACTGTGCCCTCCGAGGTGAGTGTGTGGCTGGCTTGTTCTAGGGTGGTGAATAAGGTCAACAGGAGCATCCCTGTAAAAGGCAGGTGCACCACAGGGGATTAAGAAACCCTCCTGACCAAGCATTACCCAAACCTCCATGTAATAGGGCCCGGCCAGGTCAGCCTGGAAAAAATGTCTGAGGTGTGTGTGTCATGTTGAGTGGAAGAGGGAGGCAAAGAGACAAAACCCTCTCCTATGGAGTATACTCTAGAAAATGTCAAGAAAGTATTTTCAGGGAAGTATTGTGTCAAATTTTCCCTTCAGAAGTTAAGGACCATCTGATCTGGAGTGGTCTGCCTTTAGAGTTGGTTGGCCTCCAGAGGGCACTCTAGACAGGAAGATTACTGACCAAGTTAAATAATAACAGGGGCATCAGGCCAGCCTGGGCATCCAGATCAATTTCCACATATTGATTCTTGGCTAAATGTAATTCAGATGCAGCCCAAGTGGCTAGGACAGTGCATGGCTGAGTACTGCAAAACCCTGGTTGCCCAAGGAGGCCCAAAGGAGGCCAGAGAAAATGTAATGTGTGAGCCCCCCAAAAAAGAAATTAAACTCTTAAGGAGCCAAGAGAAACCAATTTTGCAGGCTCCTCCAGAAGAATTAGAAGTCCCTCCTCCATATGTCCCATATATCCATCTCTAGCGAGGCTCAGACAAGAAGAGGAGCAGATGTCCTTTGAGAAGACAAGCTCAGAAAGCAGCAGGACTCAAATATCACCTCAGAGAGAGGAACCTTCACCCCTGCTGTCCAAAATCAGTGAGAAAAGGCAGGACTAGGAAGCAGGGTACCTCTGATTGGGCCACACTTGAGTTTTGCAGATGCCACTTAGAGACACTCAGGCTCAAATGCATCTTGATGAACAGTGCCAGGTGAGAGGAGAGGAATGAGTCTACTCTTATTTGCTCTTCTCCACAACTGATCATTTAAATAGGAAACATCACAATCCTTCCTATAAGGAAAAACTCCGGGCAGTAATTGACACAATGAGGTCAATGTTCCTAACTCATAACCCTACTTGGGCAGACTGTCAGCAGCTGCTTGTTACTCTGTTCTGTATGGAAGAAAGATATAGAATAGTACAAGCAGCTCTTTGCTGGCTGGAGAGCAATGTATCTGAAGGCAAAAATGATGCATGTTGATATGTAGAGGCCCAATTCCCTGACACTGACCCAAATTGGGACCAAAAAAACCCCCCTCATTTAGAACAATTACAGAGACACAAAGAGGCACTACAGAAAGCTGATGAAAGCCCCAGCCAGTACTGTGAGAGGCTCTGTGAGGCTTACATACTTTATACTCCCTTTGACCCCAAAGCAGCTGAAAATCAGAGAATGGTAAATACAGCCTTTGTCAGTCACAGGGCGACATCAGGTGGAAGCTTTGAAAAATTGAAGGGTTTGATGGAAAGAATGCCTCTGAATTTATATGAGTAGCTAGTCAAGTGTTCATAAACCATGATCAGAAGGAAGAGAGAGAGGCTAAACTGAAACTAAAAGGAAAAGATGAAACAGTGCCGACAGCTCAGGCAAAAGTGCTAGTGGTCCCCCTAGCTGACGGGGGAAATTACTTTGGAAGACAGGAAGGCCAAGGCTGTGCCCAGGGCCAAGGGAAGGACCAAAATGCAGCAGGAGGCCAATTCAGAGTAGGAAGGAACCAATGTGTAATTTGTAAAAAGGAAGATCATTGGAAAAATGATTGCCCAGAAAAGGATACGGGTAGAAACCAAATTCAGGAGATGCAGTCAAACCAGAGGTTCTTCCCTTGCCCATGGCATGATAATTCCAGTGTCCTGAAGTCCAGTACTGACCTAATAGGCATGGTTGAGGCTGAAAATTATGCAGACTGAGACAGATCGGGCTCTCTTTCTCTTCACCTCCAGGATCCCATGGTCAAAATGGATATAGGGGGCCAAAAAACAAGTTTTATTATAGATACAGGTCCTGAGCAGTTAATAGTGACTCAGCCAGTTGGGCCATTAACCAAAAATTATGCTACCATCATTGGGGCCACCAGAGTGTCAGAAAGAAGGCCTTTCTGTCAATCTAAAAGATGTGTAATTGCTGGTTGGGAAATTCAGCATGAGTTTTTATACCTATCTGACTGGCCAATTCCTCTTTTAGGAAGAGACCTATTCCAAAAATTGCAGGCACAAATCTTTAGCCCACCAGGAAACGTAACTTTGAATCTAGGCCAATATAAGGCAGTGGTGTTTACCCTCACTCACCCAAAGTCTGAGGAATTGAGACTATGCAGAGGCACTCCCTGGTTGGGCACTAGATAGACCCAAGGCTGTGACAGCAAGTATGATTTTGACTCTAGGATACCTGGAGTTTGGGCAGAAAACAATCCATAAGGACTGGCAGTCAATCAAGCACTGGTCTTTGTAGAGTTAGTAGAGTTATTGCCAGGAGCCATCCCAGTGAGAGTCCACCCATACCTTACTTTAATAAATGCAGTCCAGAGCATTCAGAAGTAGATAGAACAGCTCATTGAATATGGGATTTTAAGAAAGTGTAAGTCACCATGGAGCGCACCTCTTTTACCAGTGAAAAAACCATCTGGTGAATATGGGCCAGTGCAAGACCTCCATGCTGTTAATAGAGTTACAGTCACAATCTACCCAGTGGTGCCCAGTCCATACCCCTTGCTTGGACAAATACCTGCTAGTGCAGTCTGGTTTACTTGCTTAGACTTGAAGTATACATTCTTTTGTCTCAGGCTGTGTTCCACAAGCCAGCCCATTTTTGCTTCCCAATGGGGAGAAACGCAGTACACTTGGACTAGATTTCCACAAGGGTTTCAGAATTATCCTACAATATTTGAAGAAACACTAACCACGGACCTCAAAGCTTTCATTGCACCTAACAATGAGTGCATCATCCTGCAGTACATTGATGATGTTTTGTTTGAAGCCCCGACTAGTAGATTGCCTAAAGGATACTAAAGACCTCCTTCACATCCTGTGGAAGGCAGGGCATAAAGACTCCTGGAAAAAAGTCCATATAGGTTCAAAAAGGGTCAAATATTTAGAGTTCATGGTAAGTCAAGGAAAAAGAGGGTGTGGTAGTGAGTGGAAGCAGGATGTGTATGCACTTCCTACATTTACCACTCACCAACAAAACCAGGGAGTCTTCAGAGGCAGCAAGTTTTGTCATATTGTAAACTTCACACTCATTGCTAAGCCCATCTATGAAGCCACAAAAAGGGGAAAAAAGAAACCCCTCTGGGAAACAGATTTTTAAAAAGGCCTTCAAAAAAATTAGGAAAGCCTTAATTCAGGCCCCAGCCTTAGAACTACCAGATCAAACCAAGCCTTTCTTTTTATATGTACATGAAAGAAAAGGAATGGCAATCGGAGTCCTAACACAAATGCTGGGGTTGTGGCATTGACCTGTAGCATATTTATCCAAGCAGTTAGATTCTGTAGCACTAGGCTGGCCCTGTTTCAAAGCTGTAGTGGCCACAGCCCTATTGGCTCAGGAGGCTGGCAAGCTGATGGTAGGACAGCAGTTAATCATCCGGGTACCCAAAATGTAATTACCTTACTAGACCAGAGAGGACATTACTGGCTGTCAAACCCTAGGATGACTAGGTAGTTACCAAGGGCTCTTGCGTGAGAACCCTTACATAGTTGCTGAGACGGTGAATACTTTAAACCCAGCTACCCTGCCACCTGTAGGTGGGACCCTCTCACATTATTGTATAGATATAGTAGATGAGGTGTTCTTGAGCTGAAGGGATCTAAGAGACCTGCCTTTTAGTGATTCAGAAGTTGTTTACTTGACAGATGGCAGCAGTTTTAGCTCAGGAGAAATCCACTGGGCTGGGTATGCCATGGTAACATATGATTATGGGCCAAATGATGGCTCAGTGGTAGAGGCAAACTCTTTGCCACCTGGACATCAGTCCAGAAGGCAGAATCAATATCTCTAACAAGAGCCCTGTTACTAGCAAAAGAAAAGTGGCCAATATATATACTGACTCCAAAAATGCCTTTGCTATGCTGCATGCCCATGGGAGCCATATATAAAGAAAGAGGGCTCCTGACAGGTAGAGGAAAGAAAATAAAACACAAAGAAGGAATCCTTGCAGCTTTTAGATGCTGTATGGGCACCAGAAAAGGTAGCCGTTCTGCACTGCAAAGGATACCAGGCATATGGGTCTTATGAGTCTAGGGGGCAATAGGAAAGCAGAGAGGCTATAGCGACTCCATCATTGGAGGGCAAGGAGTTTGTGATGCCTCTTCTTCCAGAACCTCTACCTATGGGAAAACTTAGTTATGCCCCTAGTGAAAAAGCCCTGTTCACTCAAGAGGCTGGGAATTATTCCAAAAGTGGGCGGTGGCAATTCTCAGCCAGGTGGCTGGCCATTCCCAATATAATGGCCCTGAAGTTAGTGAAGCAGTTCCATGAGGGAACACATATGTGGAAGACAGCTTTAGAAGCCCTAATAGGGCACCATTTTTACGTGCTGCACCTCACTGCCATCACCTATACTGTTAGTAAAAACTGCTTAACCTGTGCCCAAAACAATCTGTGGCAGGGCCACTTCAACACCCAGGAATTCAGAGTAGAAGCAACCTTATGGGAAAACCCACTTGTAGATGTTACCAAATTGCCTCGAGCAGAACGCTATTGGTATATGTTAGTATTCATCTGTACTTACTCTGGGTGAGTTGAGGCATTCCCCACTCAAACTAAAAAGGCCAGAGAAGTGACCAGAGCCTTATTAAAGGATGTTATCCCCAGGTTTGGGCTGCCTCTGACTCTAGGATCCAACAATAGACCAGCATTTGTAGCTGAGGTTGTTCAAGATCTCTCTCAGCTGTTGAAAATAAATTGGAAATTACATACTTCCTACCATCCCCAGAGTTCAGGGAAAGTAGAGCAAATAAACCAGACATTAAAACAATTGATAAAGAAATTCTATCAGGAAACACACTTATGGTGGGATCAGAGTCTTGCCCATGGTCCTCAGAGTGAAATGCACCCCAACCAAACAGACTGGATATTCATCTTATGAACTTTTGTTTGGGAGACCCCCCCCACCAACTTATAATCCAGGTAAAAGGAGATCTTAAGGAAATAGGAGAAATAACATTAAGGAGACAAACAGGCCTTAAGTATAGCCATGGAGCAAGTACAAAGCTGGGTACAGGACAGAATACCTATAAGTTTAATAACTCCAATCCATTTATTTAAACCGGGAGACTGTGTTTAAAAGTGGAACCCAATCACATTGGGCCTTACATGGAAGGGCTGCTTTATTTCCACCCCCACTGCTGTTAAAGTTGCTGAAGTTGTTTTCTGGATTCATCACAGCTGGTCAAAGCCAGCAGCCCAAGACAAGTGGACCAGTCAGCCAGATCCAGAGCATACCACCATGCTAACTTTGAGATGCGTTATTGACAAGGACCAGGACCAGCCTGGTTCAGTCTCAGACACAGTTGACCCTGAGGAATCATTAAGCCCTGCTCTAGTCACACCACCAGAAGCTGACTTGTCAATGCACGGCTGAAGCTTGAGGAATTGCCACCGGACAAGTATATGTGGAGTGAAAGTTTAAGCCTTGTTGTTATTTTAGTAATATTAACTATCCCGTTAGCATGTTGTGATTGCTGCCAAGTTTTGCTCCCAGGGAAAAACATTTCTTGTCCAGTCTTAGTATAAAATTTATGCCTTTCATTTTGCCCATGTTAGCTCTTATGGCAAATTTAGTAGGGGGGGAAGTCAAGAACGGGTTTCCTATGTGCACCCACACTACATGGATAGGGAATGCACAAGTTAAGACCCTACTATACCAAGCACATTATGAGTGTACAGGAGCTTCCCCAGGAACTTGCATTATAATCAAACTACCTATTCAATTTGTGATCCAGGTGATGGTCAACCTTATATGTGCTGTGATCCCAAACTTTTTCCTGAGAGTTGGTTTGAGCCCCATGAAAAGTCAGCAGAAGGAACCCTTTACAACCTGACTTGGGTATCCCCTTCTCATCAAGGAAGTGTGTTCTTATACTTAGATGCCTGTCAGGTAACAAAAACACTTCTTTTTTTTTTTTTTGAGACGGAGTTTCACTCTTGTTACACAGGCTGCAGTGCCATGGCGCGATCTCGGCTCACCGCAACATCCGCCTCCTGGGTTCAGGCAATTCTCCTGCCTCAGCCTCCCGAGTAGCTGGGATTACAGGCACGCACCACCACGCCCAGCTGATTTTTTTGTATTTTTAGTAGAGACGGGGTTTCACCATGTTGACCAGGATGGTCTCGATCTCTTGACCTCATGATCCACCCGCCTCGGCCTCCCAAAGTGCTGGGATTACAGGCTTGAGCCACCGCGCCTGGCCAATAAAAACACTTCTTTAAAATAACAGTTGTAGCTCCAACTTGTTATAACACCCCCATTAGAGAAATCCTAACCGTGTGCACAAGGTATAGCTGCAAAACCTATAATCCTCAAATGAAGCAGGCTGAGCTTACTCCAATCCTGATTTGGATCAGTGATGCCATCTACTGATAAGATTATGATGACTGTGAAATAGGAGATAAAGGGAAAATCTGCAGTCTCATAGAATTCACTGTCTTGGACCCAGACTCACCTATTTGGGTCACAGGCATCAAAGTACCAGTAGGATAAAATAATTTAACTAAGGTAGATGAAGAAAATGCTGAGAAAAGAAAGATAGGCCTTGTGTATCTCAAATGGGCAAATGACACTGTGTCTTTTTTATATTGTCAAAATACCTAAGCTCATTGACCCCAACAGTGGTTTCAAGTCTTTAAGTCATTCAATTAACATTTTAACCAATTCCTGACTCACCTTCCACCACTAGGAATCTATTTGCTCAGTTAGCTGAAAGTATAGCAGGAAATCTAGGGGTCACCTCATGTTACATATGTGGAGGAACTAACATGGGGACCAGTGGCCTTGGGAAGCAAAGGAATTGTTACCCAAGACAATTATGCTTTAACCCTTTATGCCCCAGATACTCCGGAGTTATCATCCACAGGCTCCAGTGCTAGCCTTCTATTGTAGGAAGGTACTGTATTGCCCACTGGGGAGCCACCTATACTAATCCAGTAGGAGAACTGGCATGCCTAGGACAGGAATATTACAATGAAACTACAGGAAAGACCTAATGATGGAGGGAGAACAGACCAGGTAAGAGCAGCTCCGAGCCACCTTGTTTTAACCCATTTTCCAGATTTCCTTCCTTAAACCATTCTTGGTACCAACTAGAAGCTTCAAATGCTTGGCAGGCACCCTGAGGCCACAACTGGATTTGTGGCCTGCAGGCATACAGGCAGTTGCCAGAAAAATGGATGAGGGCTTGTGTGTTAGGCATCATCAAACCATCATTTTTTTTGCTTCCAGTGGAGCAAGGGAAAACATTAGGGTACTCTGTATACCATGAGTCCAGAATAAGAGCAAGCAAGCAATAAAACATAAAGAAAGATGTACAAATAGAAGACTGGAAAAACACTGACTGGCCCCCAGAGAGAATAATTATTATGGTCCAGCTGCTTGGGCCCAAGATGGGATAAGTGTGGATATCACACTCCCATCTGTGTGATAACCACATCATTAGGTTACAGGCAGTCCTAGAAATTACAACCAATGAAACATACAGAGCTTTAGATTTGCTACCCATACAAGCCCCACAGATGAGCAATGCAATATATCAGAATAAGCTGGCACTAGACTATCTCCTGACCTCAGAAGGAGAGGTTTGTGGAAAATTTAACCTAACCAATTGTTTAGAATTTGATGACAATGGACAAGCAATAATGGAGATAGATCACCGAGAATTTGGAAAATGGCCCATGTCCCAGTCCAAACTTGGTCTCCAAATTCTCTTTTTGATGAATGGTTTTCATCATTTTGTGGCTTCAAAACTCTTATAGGGAGTGTAATTCTCATATTAGGCAGCTTCCTAAAGCTCCCTTGCCTCTTTCCTCTTTTATTGAGAAGTGTACAATCAACCATAGAGGCAGTAGTGCCTAGGCACACTACCACCAAAATAATGATTTTAACTAAATAACAGCCTTTTTCCTCACAGGAAAAGAACCCACACAGTAAAAAGGCAGACAACTGTAGTTCCAATGTAGGACTCCTCTGAGGGGATTTTTCCTTCCTCATACTCTGCCTTCTCTTGTTCCCTCCCTGAATCACATGAAGTACAGATGTGCAGGTAAAGAACTTCTGGGCCAAATCGTGAAGTATAAACATCAGGTGTCATAACCTAATGAAGCAGCTTGCGAAAGAGTAACCTGGCTCCAGTCTTGTCTTCCGGGCTAAGCAAAGGCCTCCAACAATGATACCCAGTGATACTGCATGCCCTGTAAGGCCCCAGATGGAAGGCTGGTTATCAATAATGAGTAAGAGTCTCCAGAGCGAGGGACGACCTAAGACAGGCACAGTGCAGAGAGGCCAACAGGAGCCAAAAGAATTTGCCAGTTCACTATCAGTATGTCCAAAACAGATGACAACAGGAGAAGGTACACTGGTGAGCTAGTTTTGCAATCAGGAAAATGAACAGTAACACTTCAGTGACAGACTGACCCCTCCATCCTGGCATCATGTGAATTGTAATGTCTCAAAAAAAGAAAAGAGAGAAAAGCCTTCTAGTAATGAAATCCCTTTAAAAAGAGCTTTTAAGGGGGGAATGAGGAAGTAGAATAAGTAGTAGTTAACATTAGGACTAGGTTATCAAGAAAAAAATCATAATAAGCAAAAGTAAGTAACCCCTCCCAGCTCAGCCCAACCAACTGCAGCTGCAAACTTATCTCACAGCACCCATTCCAGGCTAGTCATAAAACCCATTCTTAGAGAAAGTAGAGATAAAGCAGACCTAGCACTGCCCACTACCTACTTACATAAGAGCACCAGAGGATGTCTTAATGCCGTGGCCCACACATACTTGTGCGATTCCTGTTTTTCTGGTCTCCTTGGGTGTCTTCCTCAACTATACCCTTCTACCTCAGCTGCAGTATTATAAGGTCAAGAAAATCACGAAGAAAATGCATGTTTCCCCAAGATTGCAAAACTTGATTAACTGTCTTTTTCCTAAACCTGTTTCCTGCCTTGGTTTCCCACCTCAAATTGTATAAAAGCAATACGTTCTGTTTGTTCAGGGCTGGCAGCCATTATAGGCATTAGCCTCACCATCATCAGTCAGTACACCAATAAATTCTCTTTCGTCTCCGTGGTCTCCTTGTCCCCCTTGGCTTGAGTTCCCACAACATTTTGACTGCTGTCATTCACACTACAATAACAGAGTTGAATAGCTATAATAGAGACCACATGGCCTAACATAGTTTCTATCTGGCCCTTTACAGAAAAAAATTTCTAATCTCTGCTTTATATCATGACCAGAATGCCCTGATACTCAGAACCAATCTTGTGACTCCACTGATCAAACTTTTCTGATGAATCTTTGCAAAGAACATTGCTGGCTTCCAATGCATAGCCATTATTTATTCTTTCTTGCTGCAGAAACACAAATTTATTTAGACATTTATTATTCCATTATCCCCATTACCCCCATCCCATCTCCATAAAGAGAAATGATTAAGCTAAGCTAATTGCAGTCAGGCGATCCCTCCACCAGGCTTTCAGCCTTGCCTCCTCAAGAGTTCTTTCCTCCATGCTTTCAGAATCATCAGGCCTTCTTTCTTCCCAGCATTCAGCCTCGTCAGGCCTTCTGTCTGCCAAGTGTTCAGCCTCCCCAGGCGTCTTTTCCATCATGGGCGCGGCCTCATCAGGTGTTCTTTCCATCAAGCCTGCAGCCTCATCAGTGGTTTCCTCCCCCAAACTTTCAGCCTCCTCAGGCGTTGTCTCCACCAAGGGTGCAGATTCATCAGGCGTTCTTTCAGCCAAGCCTCCAGCCTCATCAGACCTTCTCTCCCGCCAAATGTTCAGCCTCCTCAGGCATTCTCTCCACCACGGGTGTAGCCTCATCAGGCATTCTCTCTGCCAAGGGTGCAGCCTTGTCAGGTGTTCCTTCAGATGTTTCTTCTGCCAAACACACATCTGGTTAAATTTTCCTTCTGCTACATATCCTTCTGATTCCTTACATGGTAAACTTCTACTCATTTTGTGTGCTTTCCTTAAATACTACCAAACTTTACTTTTCGCCTTTTTTTAAATTTTATTTTTTGAGAGGGAGTCTTGCTCTGTCACCCAGGCTGAAGTGTAGTGGCGCCATCTCACCTCACTTGCAACCTCCACCTCCTGGGTTCAAATGATTCTCCTACCTCAGACTCCCAAGTAGCTGGGATTACAGGCATGCACCACCATGCCTGGCTAATTTTTTGTGTGTAGTAGGGATGGGGTTTCACCATACTAGTCAGGCTGGTATCAAACTCCTGAGCACAAGCAATCTGTCCACCTTGACCTCCCAAAGTGCTAGAATTATAAAAGTGAGCTTCTGCGGCTGGATTCTACCCATTTGTTGTTGTTGCTGTTGTTATTGTTTTGAGATGGAGTCTCATTGTGCTGCCCAGGCTGTAATGCAGTGACGCTGTCTATCTCAGCTTACTGCAACCTCCACCTCACTGCAACTTCCACCTCCCAGGTTCAAGTGATTCTGCTGCCTCAGCCTCCCAAGTAACTGTGTGCCACCACACCTGGCTAATTTTTCATATTTTTAGCAGAGACAGGGTTTCAACTGTGTAAGCTGAGATGGTCTTGATCTCCTGACATCGTCATCCACCTGCTTCAGCCTCCCAAAATGCTGGTATTACAGGCTTGAGCCACCGCACCTGGCTGACAATACCAAGCTGTTCAAAGCTTTAATTCTTCACCTTGGATATAAAATGTCTGACACACGCTGAATGTGGTAACAACATAGTAAGTGATAATTTTAAGCTATGACTACATAGTTTATAATAAGTGATAATTATAAGCTCACAAAGGGGTTCTGTCACAGAATAAGCACTAAATAAAGTAGTAGTAATAATAATAAAAAGATAATAACAAGAAAGATGCTTAGTACCTTAAAGATACTTGACAGTTATTTGTTAAGTGGACAAGTGGATAAATGGATAAAAACTTTTTTTTTGGAAATTCTGTTGGAAAAAATGCACAAATTCAATAGGGACAGCTCTACAGTATTATGGGAGCACCTTAAAGACCCAGACTAGTTGTATTCCATCATTGTCTCCTGCAACTTGCAAAACATGACTTACAGTAGCCCTTTGATAAATAAATAATAAAGATGTCCTCATACAGTTCATATTGTACAATGCATTGTGTCACATTTAGGTAGCATTTTCTCCAGCTCACTTTATTGTAATACAGTACATATAAAATAGAAACTGTGTGTTAATTGACCGTTTATGCTTTCAGTAAGGCTCCAGATCAACAGTAGACTACTAGTAGAGTTTTGGAGGTGTCAAAACAAACAGATTTTTATATAAAGCAGATTTTCAGCTGCAGGGGGGATCAGCACCCTAAATCTCATGTTGCTCAAGACTCAGCTGTAATTAATTCTCCTTTACTAAATACAAACCATTTATTGTAAAAATTATATAGAGCCCAAAAGTCGTCCAGAAGTTCAAGACCAGCCTGGGCAACATAAGGAGACCCTGTCTCTGCAGTAAATAAATAAATAACACTCTGTGTTTCTTCATAGGTTATAATATTCAAAAGTTACAGTTTTCTGTTATTAATTCCTACTTTTCATTAGTAGATGTTCAATTCTTTGTGGCTTATAATTCAGGGCATGAAAACTACTTTCTAATTTGTAATAAAACTTATTTATAAATTTATTAATTCATTAAATTGGATAACCAGATTATCCCCTATTCTTCAGCTCATCAATCACACCAAGTTTTATACATTTTATAACAGACTTAAGTTGTTTTGACAATTGAGGAGAGATTCAATATACAAAACTAAAAATTGTTTTACTTATTTATGAAAAAATATTATATATGATTTTAGGGATCATAATTAAATATTTTTTCAGATAATATTTTTTGAGATTACAAACTATCTACAACTATATTCTTAACTAATTATGAATTATAAACTAAAAAATTAAATCAAAGCTATATATATACACATACACACACATGTGTAAACACATGCTATTTACACATTGCTTTTTAAGTTTCTCTTTTGTGATCAACACTTCCATAATCTTATCATAGCACCACCAAGAGCACTTTACTATCAGAAGTCTTACCTGGATTGCTATTTTGAGGATTTTTAGATATCTTTTGCTTATATTCCAAAAGTTGTTGATGAATGCTATGTATAAAAATGAATAAAACTATTATTTTAACAGCAATATAAAAATATTTACCAAATTTATTAAGTTCTTATAATATTTCAGACAATATCAGAGCTAACATCAGAATATCATTTATTCCATAGACCTAGAGTTCGTAAGCTCTATGTACTTATTAAGCTTCATAGAGAAGAAAGCTTAAAGAAGAAAGTAAGATGAAATACTCATGAACTGAGGGCAGTATAACCAGTAAATTAACTAGAGTTACCTTGGCATAATAAAAATGCCCTTAACTCAGAATAAGTCCTAGCATAGTAACAAACAGGTATTTCTTTTTTAATAAGTTGCTTCTGTTAAGCTCAAGGTGGTCTAAAAATGAGGATTTTAGAGCTTTATTTCACTAGGTTATTATAAAGATTTAAGAAGATAACAGTTTTAAATGCTCAAAGAAATGGTGAAGCAATGAAATAATTTGTTCTTGAACCATATTGCTATAATTATTTTTAAATTCTCAATAAAACCCAATGTATTGGTCTGGTGCAATGGCTCATGTCTGTGATGCAAGCACTTTGGGATACTGTAAGAGGAAGATTGCTTGAGCCCAGAAGTTCAAGACAAGCCTGGGCAAAATAGGGAGACCCTATCTCTATAAAAAATAAATAAATGATAAAAAAACATGTTTCTTCATAGGTTACAATGTTCAAATGTTGCAGTTTTCTCTTATTAATTCCTACTTTTGGTTATTAGATGTTCAATTCTTTGTGGCTTATAATTCAGGGCATCTTAGCTATTTTAAAATTTGTAAGGAAATTTATTTATAAACATATTAATTCATTAAACTGGATAAACTGATTATCCTCTATTACTAAGCTCATCAATCACACTAAGGGGAGAAAATTAATAGTCAGTATCTGGCTTGGACTACTATTACCATTTATCTACCTCCTTAAACTCTAAAACAACAAATCTTTGTTAGTCACGTGTTCATTTCCAGCTGCCATGGAAGACAAAACTGTACCTTTATGTTTTGTAAGTTCTGCAAAGAAGATGCAAGTTGGTATTTTCTCATTTCCAAGACGCTTACTAACAACATATTGCACACAAGATCCTATGTGTTACTCACCACCATCTCATTTCATAGATCGCCTTACATAAATACTTTTTGCATGAAAATCACCACTGCAGTACTGGGTGTTACCCATTTTGCTTTGACTCACACCATTTTCTTGGAGCTAGTTAGAAAGTAGTCAAATGTCCTTTGAGGACTGCAAGAAATACACAACACTGCACAGATTTGTGTGTCATCCTTGTGCAGGGATCATGCTGATCTTCTTGATGTTGTTTCAGTTTTGGTTTGTGTACTATTGAAGCCAGCACAAATCTCTACTTTTATATATGAAGACTGATCAGTCATGGATGAGGTTCAGCTCTGTTAAATCTAACCAAGTTACTTGAGATTTAGTGAAATCTATTGAATAGCTTCATGGTGATGCAGAATTTTAAAAATATTTTAAAAACTTGAGGTAGACTATAAGGACACATGCACACGAATGTTCATTGCAGCACTATTTACAATAGCAAAGACCTGGAACCAACTCAAATGCCCATCGATGATAGACTGGACTAGGAAAATGTGGCATATATACACCATAGAATATTATGCAGCAACCAAAAATGATGAGTTCGTGTCCTTTGTAGGAACATGGATGAATCTGGAGAACATCATTCTCAGCAAACTGACACAAGAACAGAAAATGAAATACCGCATATTCTCATTCATAGGCAGGTATGAGAAATGAGAACACATGGACACAGGGAAGGGAGTACTACACACTGGGGTCTATTGGGGGGAATAGGAGAGGGACAGTGGGGTGGGGGAGCTGGGGAGGGATAGATGGGGAGAAATGCCAAATGTGGGTGAAGGGGAGGAAGGCAGCAAAACACACTGCCATGTGTGTACCTATGCAACTATCTTGCATGTTCTGCACATGTACCCCAAAACCTAAAATGCAATTTAAAAAAAAAAAACTTGAGGTAGAGATACAAGTAGCATGGGAGATTTTTACTTGAGGGGACAACCACAAGTTGGAACACACTACAGTTTGGGAAAGGTGACATGGGATCTTCCAGAATGAGACCTTCCACTATCTACAAAATGCTGCTACACAGGATCTAAAGGGCCAGGGATATAAACCTGGTAACAAAGAATAAATAGATCTCTAATTTCTTCCTATAGCATTATTTCAACTTGTCTTACAGTTTCAAACTATCACAACTAATATTTGTTAAGAAAATAGAGGAAAAGCCACTGAAAGCATTACTTACCATGAAGGTCTAAGCCAAGTCAAGACTAAGATGTGGGTTTCACATCAGCTGTGAGTGTGAGGAGAAGGGTCAATTTGCTCACTATGTGTGTGGCTAAAGCTAAACGTCCTAGCTGCCAAAGCCGGGTGCTGGTGCTTTGGAAACAATGGCTGCGAAAATGTATGTAATAAACTTTTAAAGACTGTAATAACTTTGAAGTCCACATATGGATCACCAGGAAGACTGAGGGATCATTAGTAAGGGCATCCTGGTCACCAAGATCAATCATTACCAGACTGCAGGTAATGGCAATAATGGCAACAATGCGGCAACATGATCAATGGAAACAACAAAATGAAGAGAATGGCCGTTTCCTCCAGTCCTTCTGACTTGTACAAAAGGAATGTCTTCCTTGGACTTAGAGAACCCCTTAAATTCTTCTCAAAAATTCAAAAGTGAAGGTATGCAAGACAGCCCCCAGGCCATACTCTCAGGTTTTCTGCTAAAGTGGACATTTCAAGACCCAAATAATTAATTAGAAAAATAAAAATTGTGACACTATGTTTATCCCCCACACAGGGATTATACTTCAAATCAAGTAGATGGCAATAGGATCCCTAGGGATAAAGCTGTTGAAAATCCTAAAAGAAAGAATCCTGGACCCATTAATCCTTCTAACTAGTTTAGCTTTTTGCCTACTTTCTTTATGAATGAACTGACTCACTGTCTTTCAAAAATTACCTCAAACAAACTATAAAATTTCACCGAGCCTTTAAATGTAAACACTTACTTATCGAATGCACAAGTAACAGCGTAACGTTCTGCAGTCATTCCACACGTATCTTCAGCATACATGTCAACATTTTGCTGAAGAAGCATGCTGACTATCTCTGATGAGCCATGACATACTGCAAGCATGAGGGCTGTGCTAAAATAACAGAGATAACTTCATTATTAGGAACAAAACCGTTTTAATATTTGCCTGTCAGTGTAGAAGTAACCATTTATATAATACTAACAAACATAAGTATCTTGAGTGCTCAAGTGGTTACTCTTGTAAATCACCACCAAGGCTAAAAGGAAGGGGCAAAAAGATTCATGTCCCACTGGGATATGTCATACTAGAAGTGGCTAACATAAAGTCCTATGAGAGGCCAAAAAATGCTCTGTTCAGTAATCTAAAAGAGGCACAGATTTAAGGGAAAATTATTTATTTCTTCCTTAGTCTGATATAATATTTTATACTTCAAAATCAGCCAAAAGTCAGACAACTGAGAGCAATCCGAAGGCTTAAAACAATATTAGGGATAATTATATCAGTAGTAGTCATAATAAGTTGAGTTAATGATGCTGATAAGAATGTACAAGACACTGAGTTAAATGATGTTGATATTCATAATGTTATTTCTACATGATGGTCCTTAAAGGGCACATTGTTATTCTCCTTTTCCTATAGAAAATCATACTTGGTATTAAGTAATGTTTGCAAGGTCACACCTATCAAGTGAGGAAATTAAACCTAGTCTTGTGTGAATCAAAAGTCTATCCCTTCTGTCTTCATCATTCACCTACAGCTTATCTTCATTAACTAAAATGTTAATCCAATTAAAAATGTTTTTATTCCCTGTACCCATATAAATTAAAAATAAAAATACACTCTGAATAAAAAAGGAAAAAAATCATAAATTCACAGTATCTGGTGATACCATTTAATAGCCATGTAGGAATAACCTAACATTAACATTCTTCAAAGAAAACAACTTAAAGCAAACAGTTATCCTAAAGACAAAATGATTTTAAACTCCTATTTTTGATTGACGTTGCTTTTTTTTTTTGAGACAGAGTCTTGCTCTGTTACCCAATCTGGAGTGCAATGGTAGAATCTCAGCTCACTGCAACCTCTGCCTCCTGGGTTCAAGTGATTCTCCTGCCTCAACCTCCCAAGTAGCTGGGACTACAAGTATGTGCCACCATGTCCAGCTGACTTTTGTACTTTTAGTAGAAATGGGATTTCACCGTGTTGGCTAGGCTGGTCTCAAACTCCTGGCCTCAGATAATCCACTCACCTTGGCCTCCCAAACTACTGGGATAACAGGTGAGAGCTACCATGCCCAACAAATATTGCATTTTTTAAAAAAGTGTATAAAAACAGAAGTTAGAAAAATATTATGAAAGTGTTAATCATTCAATATTAAATTAAAAACCAGAAAAGTTCATACTTTTTAAAACTAATACCAAACCACTTTAGCTAATAGAAGATAATGCAACCAAAAACATCAGATTACAAATAAGAATCAGCCAAAATAATAAGAGAAGATAAATACTACTATATGCTGTTCTTTATTTTGGTCAGTCCAAATAATTACTTTTCTTCCTGATACTTTGTGTTGATATTTTTCACTATAAACTAATAATTTTAAATAAATGTTATCAATTTAATATTTCTGACTTGAGAGTATTCTAGAACACTACTCAAGTGTTTTTAATTACAAGAAAATAACTACTATACCATGTAAACTTATTAACTGCTTTTGCATTTGCATTTTTTGTCAGTAAAAATTCCACAATTTGCTCACTTCTTTTTGTTATGGCCAGTAAAAGTGGTGTGAGTCCAGCCTATACAACAGTAAAAACAATTTATAATTCATAAAATTACACATTTCTCAGCTGAACTGAATACCTTATATAATATCCTATGAACTTAAACACATAAAATAGGAAGTAAATCAATAGCAGTCCTTTCCTCCCTTTTCTGTGCTTTCCCATCCACTGCACCTTCCCTCAGAAACATTCAACCTCTGCATCACCACATTAATTCTGAATATCTCAAAAAATCATTATATTGTAATGATTTGTTTCCCATTTAAACCAAGAGTTCTTTGAGGGTGTGGGGCTGTATCTTTTATCTCTATAGCCTTAAACACTAAGACATAGTAGTAAAGACTTTGCTTATTTTTAATTAAATTAGTAATCTAGATTATCACTTGTAGAGCAGTGTTTCTTAAACAGTATTCCAAGGAATAATTGCCTTACCAGAAGCACTGTACCTTAACAGATTTCACTGTTACCTATGTTCAAGAAATATTATAAAACTGTGAATTAAATGTCCATTATTCAAGAAGTGACTTGAACTTTGCCTAACCCTTATTTCACAATATATATATTTTTGGCAAACATTAACATTTGACAAATTAGAATTTCAAGAATCCAGTTTTGAAAGCTTCCCAAGAGAAACGGAGGTCTCCTCTGGGTGATACAAACTCACTTGATTCTCTTTTATCAATGATCCCAAGATCCCAGATGCCAATGTCAGGCACTCCTGCTCTATATGAGTCACTAAGGAAGTGGGCTCTAATTAAAAGAGATTAGCTTCAAATGAATTTTGATTGCTTATTATTAAATGGTTCATGAAATTTCTCATATTACAAGACAAGAGAATTTTATCTCAGCTATTAGAAATTCAGTATAATAGTTTATTCTCAATTCTAATGATAATCCTAGGATCCTAACGCATATCTACTTCTTAAATGCAATAATCCATTTTTATTCTAGTTTGTATTGTAATTGCTACTTATTTTGGCAAAATATCAGAAATATGAATAAAATGACTCATTAATGAAAGTTCTAACTCGTCCATATAAATTAGCATAATAGA
Source organism: Callithrix jacchus (assembly GCF_049354715.1). Taxonomy (NCBI): domain Eukaryota; kingdom Metazoa; phylum Chordata; class Mammalia; order Primates; family Cebidae; genus Callithrix; species Callithrix jacchus. Next base: position 36,454,486 of record NC_133508.1, on the reverse strand, counting down.
AGCCGCTGAATCACTTGAATTTAAAGGGACAATTTTGAGAAGAAAGATATAATATTTTCTGCAAAATGCATAACCTATACAAATATAACCATGATTGATCTAAAAAGGCTTAAAGGCATTCAAGTTAAAGATTGTTTATGGTTTTTATATAAAGAAAAATCTTTGTTTAGAAATTAAATTCTAGAAGTCAGCAGCATTATTAATGAATTAATGTAGAATATAAACTATATATTACAAACACCTATCAACTGTCTTGAATACCTTGAAATCTTTAACAAAATAGATTATGAGAGAGGAATTGATAACTGAAATATTGACAGAGGCAGAAGAGATAACTTGAGTACGTGATGTACAGATTATGAGAGAGGAATTGATAACTGAAATATTGACAGAGGCAGAAGAGATAACTTGAGTACGTGATGTACCTAGGTGGGCACAGTAGCAAACTGGAAAACATATGCTTTGTGTAAAGCTAGAACCTCTTCATAGCATACCAAACAGTCATATGGTCTCAAGAGACACCAGATTCAAACCTTTAAGAGGAAGTCCAGATTTCTGCATGTGTCCTAAATTTTACATGTTGACTCAATTTATCCAGGCAAATTTTGCTTTCCTGTAGTTTTACACTAATTGAAAAGAAAAAAACAACTTGGATGGGGAAGAATATTCTAAAAAGTTTTACCTTTAACGAATTCAAACGTTTATCATAAGTACACAGAAAAGCCATACTCTCTAATAGTTCTTGTAAAAATATTAATATTTAAAGTCAAATCTTAGACAATTCTTATTTATTTATTTATTTTTAAGTCACCACATTCATGATGTGAACTCAAAGAACACATAGACAATTCTTTCAAACTATTTTCATTCAGTTTCAACTTTTAAATATAAAAACACTTACATATATTAATGTTGAAACACATTGATTTCAAATATTTTGAAAATAACATTGGTTAATGTCTACCTTGTTTTTCACTTCAATATCTGCACCACAGGACAGCAGTTTTGCCACCATTGACAAACTCTCACTGTAAACTGCATATTGGAGAGCCATGTTGCCATACACATCTACGATAGTTGGATCAGCACCAGAATCTATCAGAATATTTGCACAAGCCTCCCTCTGACATTGTAGAGCCTGTCAGTATTAAAGCAAGAAGTAAATTTTAAATTATAGGAAATAAAAATAAATATTTCTCTGGTTTCACAAACTAGCTGTATTTCAATGAGTTAAGTTCATTTTCATTCTGTGTATTTAAACCAAATCCATCTCCTGCTGAAAGCACTGGCTACTATTTACCTCCGTCAGAGGTGTCCTGTTTTCGCCATCACAGATGTCAAGCAAGCAGTTCCTGTCTACCAGTAAAGTTACTACATTCTCATGGCCGTAGGCACAGGCCAAGTGTAGCACAGTCCTATGAGAGCAAGAGGACCTTTTAGGAAAATTTAGTCCACTGCCTCAAAACATAACAATGATTTATGTAACTGTAAACATTAAATACCATGCTCTTTCTCTGCCTTCAAAACAAATATTTAATATTCTGCTGCAGAAAGTACGTTCATTCGATCTTATAACTCAATACCTTAATCCAAAAGTGCCCTATTTGAATAGAAGGAACTTGGTCTTTGGATTCAGTTCAACTTGGGCCTGAATATTACTTTAAGGTCTTTCACTTACTAGCTATGACTTAACCTTTCTGTGCCTCAATCTTCTCACCGACAAAGTGAGAAAGAATACAGCAGTTATCTCACAGGACATCACTCTGATGCCTCAATGAGAATCTATGCGAAATATTTCAAAGAGTTCCTAGCACATGTAACAGCTCAGTAATAGTCAGATATTATAATTATTACTACTACTTAACAAAGACAACATTTTAAGTAAAATGCTACAATTATGATCGTTTTCTCAATGCAGAAATCAAAGATAATACAAAGAAATAACATTTTATATTAAAAAAATGCCTCAATAACACATTTTATCATATTTTGTACATAATTTCAGATAACACAATATACATCCATACAATATACATAGTCTGTGTGTATGTATAATCAAACTGAACTTTACTCTCATTTGAACACCAAAATCATTTTCAAATATCAACATATTTGTGTATGTTTTTCTGCCTTCAGTGTTCACATAACCCAGGCTATAAATTCACTGAAATGTATTTATAAGAGCCAATCTATGAATTCTTCTTAACACATTGATATTTTAAGCCATGCTCAGAAAAGAAATTGTGTGTATGTTTCATTATTTTCTAAAAATATTTCAGTATAATAGTATTGATCACTAATGGGCATATATAATTTTTAAATATGGTACTTACCACCAAATTATGTATTTGAAACGTCATCTGCAACTTAAACTTTAAGCGGCAGTATAAATATCACTGCTCTTTATTGTCACAAACTTTATGGATAGAAACAGTATTGATTCCTCTTTTAACTTGAATGCCTTCTCTAACCATGAAAACAATACTATCCCCTGTGTGCATAGGTCACCTGCAGATCTTAAGTAATTTGCCTAATTTTAAATTAGAAGCAAAGTACTTTTTTAGATATACAATTTAGATCTCTAATTTAATTACCCAATTTTAAATCAGAGGGTTTTTTGTTGAGTGAATTTTCTATAAAAGTAAGAATTTTAAATCTAATATGTATTCACATATGCACATACATGTGTAGTAAATATTTTACATGTATGCTGCCTTTTATTTTTTCTCATATGCAGGGTGATTTAATTTTTGTTTTGCTAAATTAACCTTCAGAGTACTTGCTTCTCAGCTTCTTAGTTGTCAACATAAAAAGGTACCTGTGTAAATAGGCATTTATGTTTTCTTCTGGTACTTCTCTCAGTTTGTATATTAATACCTTTTAATATATATTCCATCACGAACTTATTTTGTGGCATAAACATCTAGTTTTCTCCAAAGGGCCATCATTTCATATATATAGGTGTTTATGGATTTTGTGTTCTGTTGGATTCATGTACCTGTGTTTTGAGCTGTTAGCAAACAATTTGTGATTTGTTGTTGTTGAGAGAGAGTTTCAATCTGTCACCCAGGCTGGAGTGCTGTGGCGGGATCTTAGTTCACCGCAACATCCTCCTCTCCACTTTCGAAGTTCAAACAATTCTCCTGCCTCAGCCTCCCAAGTGGCTGGGGTTACAGGCACCTGACATTATGCCCGTCTAATTTTTATAGTTTTGTAGAGGCAGGATTTCACCATATGGGCCAGGCTGGTCTTGATCTTCAGGCCTCAGGTAATACACCCACCTCAGCAACCGAAAGTGCTGGGATTACAGGCATGAGCCACCACGCCCAGCCCCTTTTGTGCACATTAATAGCACATTTTCATTTCTAGAGGGGCAAGATTTTCCACTCCATTACAAGTTTTTAAAATGTCATCACAATCGTAAAAGACAGCACGTGCAATTTAAAATATGTCAAAACATTGATAACTTTATTTGGTTTGTGTAAAAGTGATGAAAAACTCACACCTTGAGAAAAACAGAAGTCATCTTTCCACCTCAAAATTTCCTTCTAAGGTCCCTCAGCAAAGAACATCTTTACATAGACATTTATTGATATCATAAAGGATATTGGACTTTATCCAAAGAACTTTTTGCCAAGAAGTTCATATATTATGGGAATTATTTCATTTTGCACTATCCCATAAAGTAGCTAACATTGTCTTTTAAAATCTGTCCGTTAAAAGTAAAACACTGTGTGTACTTAATTTTGAGAGTTAAAGCACTTTAAAATTCTCTAGACATTGCTCTGTGATGGGAAGTGGGAGTGAAGGGAAAGCAGCTAAAGTTTGGGGCTGATTTTAAGGTGGCCTGGGCCCTCCGCCCTGCAGGGCGCCCTCATCCCCGACCTGGGGGACCCCTGCCCGGAACGAAGGCCCAGACCCCAGGGCCCAGGACCGCTGTCCCCCACTCCTCCAGCTGCTCCCCTCGTCCCCAGGTCCCCCAGCCCAGCACTCTGAAGGGGCGATCCTCCCACAGCCGCCACCTCCTCCTGCAGCCCGGGCTCAGGCAGGGCCTGGTACCTATTGTTCGCGTCTCTTGTGTTCAGGTCCATTGTCTTCCTCTTCTTCATCATCTTCTGCAGCTTCCGGTCTTGGCCCTGCCAGGCAGCTTCGTGGATATTCCTGAGATCCCTGTGGTGGTGGATCTCATAAGAGTCGTTGCTGGTGTAGACCAGCTGACTGAAGGGACTTTGGCGGCGCGAGTCCTACAGGCCCTAGAAAGCGGCTGCTGAGAGCCTCTCCATGGCTGCGGCCACCTGCTGGCCTCCCGCTCGCCCTCGCCCCAGCCGCTCGCCCTTGCCCTTCTTCAGTCCCCGCACCCGGCCCCACACCGGTAGGGCTGTGGGTCTGGCCAAGCCCTGGGACACTCTGGCCTCTCCCAGGAGAAATTCCTGGAGCAGAGTTGTTAGGCAGCGGCGCATGCGCAGCTCAGCCAGCTGAGGAGATTGCCGAGGCGGAAAACCTCACTGTCCCGGCTCCAAAGGGCACCACGTGCAGGTGGCACCTGCCGCTGAGGCGCTGCCGTGCTGGCGAGGCTCCTTGGAGCGGAACATGGGGGACGCCCTGCCACACAGCCCGCTTGACAGAGCCGCCCCTGGCCCCTCCTCGACCCGCGATCCAGGAGCTGGGCCCTGGCGCTGGGCACCCTGCAGCCTCCGGGGTGGCGCTGAGCGTCGGTTCCCGCCCTCCTGCAGCTGGCGACCCACCCCCTGACCTAGGCGCCATGGAGGCTTCTGGCCCAAGGATCCGCGAGGTTGGTGGCGCCGGCAGGGTCGGGGTTGCAGCCCCTGGGTCGCCTTGTGGCGCACGCCCTCCCACTCCAGGCCAGCCTCTTCCTTGGCTCAAGCCCAGAGAGCTGGGCTCTGGGCACTGGGCAGCCGCCAGGATGGGGATGAGCGGCGGTTCCTGCCCTGGTGCAGACAGAGGGCTGACCGACTGACTTCAGCACAGCAGCGGCGTCTCACCCCAGTCCACGTTACTTAGGCCCGGAGGGGAAGCGGGGAGTTTGGGTTCCTCGGCCGTATTTGCCTGTGTGCCAAGTGCTGGTAGCAGCTACAGCTCAGACAGGGGCACGGATGGCAGGTCCCGTTTGGAGAGTTTCAAGGTTGCTTAGTGTGCCCACTGCCAGGCCTCAGGATCCCTTCCTCCTTGGCCTGCATCTGGAGAATGGCGGTGGCGCTGGGTAATCTGCAGTCATCCTGGATGGGGCTGAGCTGCAGTTCTCTCCCTTGGGCTGAGAGGGAGAGTTAGCTGAGTAGAGCAGATGAGAAAACAGTTACATTGAAATGATCCTATTAAAAGACTTCCAGGCTGGCTGCAGTGCCTCATGCCTGTACTTCCAGCACTTTGGGAGACCGAGATAGGAGGATCACTTGATCCTAGGAGCCTGAGACCAGCTTAGACAACAAAGGCATGGTGGTGCATGCCTGTGGCCCCAGCTACTCCGGAGATTGATTGAGGGAGGATCCCTTGGGCCTGACGGGTGTTCGTGGATACAGTGATCTGGGATTGTGCCACAAACAAGGAATGAGAGGCCTTGTTGCTCCCCATCCTCGACAGCATTTGATGTTTTCCGTCTTCTGAATTTGGGTTATTGTTTGGTTATTTGTGCCCCTGCACTCCAAGCCTGGGCAACAGAGACTGTCTCATAAATAAATGAATAAATAAATACTTCTAGTCACTATACCATTATTTTTGTGGAATTCTTTACACACCAAGCTTGCAGAGTTGGTGTGTGGGCACCCACAGTGCTCACTAATTATGTGATAGGAATTATGTGATTAAAGTAGGTGACCATGTTCTTGCTTTTGGTCATTCCACTAGATGTGCAGTGTTAGCTCATTACTGCGCTTCCCTAAGGATATATTATGTGGAGCGTCATTACATATGCTTATTTTTTATTATTTGTATATTTTATTTGGTGAAATGCCTGTTACAGTCTTTAGTTCACTTTTTAATTGGGTTGTTTGTTTCTTATTATTCCGTTTTAAGACTATTGGTATATTCTGGATAAAATTTGTCATTCAAATATGTTTCTGCAAATATTTTCTTTCAGTCTGCTGCTTGTCTTCACTTTCAGTGGCTTTAACAAAACAATATGTTACATTTTAATCAAGTATAGCTTACATTATTTCTTTTATGTGCCGTAACTTTGGCGTTTTTTTTTTCTAGAGATAAACCCAAGAGGGTCTAAATTTTCTCCTTTTATTTACCAGAAATTTTATAGTTTTCTATTTGACATTTGGGCCTGTGATTCGTTTTGAGTTAATTTTGGTGAGAGGGTAAGATCTGACTCACCTTTTTTTTTTTTAACGTGGATATTCAGTTGTTCCAGCACCACTTTCTGATGAACCCTATCTTTGTTTCATCATATTTCCTTTACTTTTTCATCAAACATTAATTAAATATATAGATGTGTGTCTATTTCTCAACTTTCATTTCATTATTGTGTTATATGTACTCTTTCATCAATATGGCACTACTTTGATGATCATAGCTTTACAGTAAGTCTTGAAGTTGAGTAGTGCCTGTATTTCCTCCAATTTTGTTCTCCTTCAATACAATGTTAGCTATTCAAGGTCTTTTTCTTCTCCATATGAACTATAGAATTCATTCTTCTATATTCATAAAATCATTTCTTTCAATTTTTATCAGAATTGCATTAAATCTATACACTGGGAAGAACTGACATCCTGACAATATTGAGTTTTTTAATTTATGAAGATGATGTATCTTCTCCATTTGTTCAGTTCTTTTTTGATTTCTGTCACTAGATATGGACAGATTTCGGAATTACATAACTCCCTCTACCTTGACCAAAGGACAGTGATGAATTTCTCATTCTGGACCCAAAGTCACATTTGAGGGCATGTGTCTGAACATAGACAGGCAGGTAAAAATAATGATAAAGACACCCTGGGAAAAATATGAAATTCAAGAATCAGCAGCCATGTCTAAGTAACTAACTCATTTTCATTCCCCAGCTCTGCCTCTGGGGTTGCATTCGGATGTGCACCTCTTGACCTTAGTGAGAAGGTTCTTCTTCATCCCTGCCATGGGTGAAAATTTTTCACAAACAATTTAAAAAATCATTTCAATTTTTATTTTAGATATAGATGCTGGGTGTACAGGTTTGCATGTGTCTTTTTGGTCAAATGTTATATTTTCTTTGGGTATATACTCAGTAATGTGATTGCTGGGTCAATCAGTAGCTCTGTTGTACATTTTTGGAGAAATCTCTAAACCGTAGTGACTGACCTAATTTACATTCCCAGCGACAGTAAAAAGGATTTTCTTTTTCTCTGCAGCCTCGCCAGTATCTGTTAACAAATGACCACTTTTATCCCGAGCATACATCATCTGTTAGTTTTGAATTTAGCAAATCCTCTGAAGAAGACAGTATTTTTCACAACCAAAGATGATTCATTTTCCAAACATATTTTGTTTGTTTGTTTTTCTGAGGGCATGTGGTACTTTCTGTCTGCATCAGTTTGGGGTATAGATTAAGAGCACGGTACCTTAAAGTGACCCATGTCAGTGTCCCCATGCAGGGTTCTGTCCCAGAACTCTTCACAAGCTTTTATTCCCTGTGGGCCCAGTGTGGAGAGAAGCCCCCCAGATAATTCATTAGTTGGTCACTTCCACCAGGCAAGTGACCAACTAAAGAATTATCACAATCACATGTGACTGTTCTCAGGGCTCCCAGAGAAACCAGGACGATTGCAGGTAATAGACCTTTATTAATGGCAGTAACATCTCAGCTCAGCAGGAAATGCACCGTGGGCTATGAGAACAGCTTACAATGAATATTGAGGCAGAAAAAATCACATGAATCAAACATTAGCCCAAAATGCTATTGCTCAAATGTTAAATGTGCTTCCTGTAAATGTGGCAATACCAAACTTGCAGAAAGCACATGCAGCAAGAGACAGACTGCTGCCTGTCTGTGAGCTTCAGGGCCTAATGAGACACACCAAGCTTTCACCTCTTCTTTCTACACTCCTGCTTTTATTGCACAGTACATTTTCATATATATTTTATTCCATTTTTGAACATTTTATTTCATTGGCCTTTCAGTTTAATGATGAAACAACACAACCCAATTTTAATTTCTAAGTCTGGACACTATTTTAAAGGGGAAATCACTCTTTTTTAATTTTCAGACTTTTCATGGATATTTTATTTGCTGTCTTTTACAATAAAGTTTCTATATCCAGAACACAGATGGTACCTATATTGAAGTTAAAATCAACTTTAAAGGTTTTTTTTATATTTTTAATTTTTATTTTAATCTCAAGGGTACATGTGCAGGATGTGCTGGTTTGTTATATAGGTAAATGCCTGCTGGTTAGGGCTTGTACAGATTATTTCATCATCCAGATATTAAGCCTAGTTTCCATTAATTATTTTTTCTAATCAACTCTCTCCTCCCACCTTCCACCCCCCGAAAGGCCCCAGTGTGTTGTCCCTCTACGTGTCCATGTGTTATCATCATTTAGCTCCCACTTATAAGTAAGAACGGGTCATATTTGGTTTTCTGTTTCTGCATTTCTTAGCTAAGAATAATGGTCTCCATCTGCATCCATGTCCTTGCTAAGGTACATATGCACCTTGGAATACTATGAAACCATAAAATCCACTTATAAGTTAAAGTACCTTTGATGTCCTAGTAGTGTGGACCCTGCCTAATCCTATAATGTCATAACTTTTTGTGGATATGAATCTATTTTAAGTTTTAAAAAAGTATTTTCAACCAATTCCATACTAATGGAATTATTTAAAGTAATTTTCTTTAAAATTTTGGCATTATCTGTTTTTCATCTATGAACATGAACACAGGGCATTCTCATTAATGCAATTAATGTAATTTATTGTGTTAATGAATTTCCTAATGTAATTCATTTCTGACATAAATGGACTTCCTACTGATCTAATATTTTAATGTGTTGACACAATGGTTATTAACATTTAAAAATTTTACTTTTGGGGAGGATCCAAGATGGCCAAATAGGAACAGCTCCGGAATGCAGTTCCCAGCAGGAACAATGCAGAAGGTGAGTGCCCACCACATTTCCAAACAAATTTTCAACACCCACAGACTAGGAGATTCCCTGGCTGAAAAGTGCCAGGAGTTTTCAGCACAGTGATTTCAGCCAGTGCCAGCTTGGCACACAGAAACTCACAAAAATCTGGGCAGATGTTTCCAGTGGCACCTGGAAGCCTGGGAGACAGAGCCACCCATTCAACTGAAAGGGAAGGGGCAGAGACAGGGCCCCAGGCTATCTGGCTCAGCAGGTACCACCCCCACAAAACAAACAATCTGAAACACTCTGGATTAAGAGTTTCCCAGCAAGTGCAGCTGAACCCGGGGCAGTCCAGCTCAGTCAGGGAAGAACGACCACCCCTACTGAGGCAGTCTGCCACTACTGAGGCAGTTCACACAGCAGCTAGGCAGAGCCTGTGGCAGCTCAGCAATGCCTCTACTGGCAGACTGACTAGACTACTCCAATCCAATGCAGGGCAGGGCATCTATGAAAAACGACAGCAGCACAACAGGAACTTATAAATAAAGCTGAGTTTCCTAGGATGGAGCACCTGGGAAAAGAGGTGGTTATGAGTTCCCCTGCAGCAGACTTAAGAGTACCTGCCCAGCAGCTCTGCATGGAAGAACAGAGCTCCCAGCACACCACTTGAGCTCCTGTAAGAGACAGACTGTCTCCTCCAGCAGCTCCCCAACCCCCATATACCCAAAGAGACACCTCATAAAAGACAGCTCAGGCCTACATCTAGCAGATACCCTTCTGGGACGAAGATAACAGAAGAAGAAACTGGCAGCAACCCTTACTGTTCTGCAGCCCCCGCAGGTGATCCTCAGGGAAGCAGAGTCTGGAGTGGACCTCCAGCAGTCCTTCAGCAGAGGGACCTGATTGTTAGAAGGAAAACTAAGAAACAGAAAGAAATAACTTCATCATCAACAAAAAGGACGTCCACTCAGAGATCCCATCAGAAAGTCACCAACTACAAAGACCACAGGTAAATAAAGCTACTAAGATGGGAAGAAACCAGTGCAAAAAGGATAAAAGCACCAAAAATCAGAAAGCCTCTCATCCTCCAAAGGATCACAACTCTTCACCAGCTAGGGATCAAAGATGGATGGAGAATGAATCTGACGAATTGACAGAAACAGGCTTTAGAAGGTGGGTAATAACAAACTTCTCTGAGCTAACATAACATGTGCTAATGCAATGCAAAGAAACTAAGAACCTAGAAAAAAGGTTAGATGAGACGCTAACTAGAATAAACAGCTTAGAGAAGAATATAAACAACTTGATGGAGCTGAAAAACATAGCACCAGAACTTCTCAAAGCACACACAAGTTTCAATAGCTGAATTGACCAAGCAGAAGAAAGGATTGCAGAGATTGAAGATCAACTCAATGAAATAAAACAAGAAGGCAACAATAGGGAAAAAACAGTGAAAGAAATGAACAAAGCCTCCAAGAAATATGGGATTATGTGAAAAGACCTAATCTGTGTTTGATAGGTGTATCTGAACGTGACAGAGAGAATGAATCCAAGCTGGAAAACACTCTTCAGGATATTATCCAGGAGAACTTCCCCAACCTAGAAAGCCAGGTCACCATTGAAGTCCAGGAAACATAGAGAAAATCATAAAGGTATTCCTCAAGAAGAGCAACCCTAAGGCACATAATCATCAGATTCACTGGGTTGAAATGAAGGAAAAAATGCTAAGGGCAGCCAGAGAAAAAGGTCGGGTTACCCACAAAGGGAAGCCAATCAGACTCATAGTGGATCTCTTGGCAGAAACCCTACAAGCCAGAAGAGAGTGGGGGCCAATATTCAACATCTTTAAAGAAAAGAACTTTCAATCTAGAATTTCACATCCAGACAAACTAAGCTTCATAAGCGAAAGAGAAAGAAAATCCTTTAGGGACAAGCAATTGCTGAGAGATTTCATCACCACCAGGCCTGCCTTACAAGAACTCCTGAAAGAAGCACTAAACAAGGAAAGGAAAAACGAGTACCAGCCACTCCAAAAATATACCAAATGGTAAAGACCATCAACACAATGAAAAACATGCATAAACTAACAGGCAAAACATCCAGCTAGCATCAAAATGGCAGAATCAAATTCAAATATAACAATATTAACCTTAAATGTAAATGGGCTAAATGCCCCAGTCAAAAGACACAGACTTGCAAATTGGATAAAAAGTTAAGACCCATCAGTGTGCTGTATTCAGGAAACCCACCTCATGTACAAGGGCAAACACAGGCTCAAAATAAAGGGATGGAGAAAGATTTCCCAAACAAATGGAGAGCAAAAAAAAAAAAAAAAAAAAAAAGCAGGAGTTGTAATTCTAGTCTCTGATAAAATGGACTTTAAACCAACAAAGATCAAAAGAGACAAAGAGGGGCATTACATAATGGTAAAAGATCAATGTATCAAGAAAAGCTAATGATCCTAAATATATACACACCCAATACAGGAGCACCCAGGTACATAAAGCAAGTTTTTAATGACCTACAAAGAGACTTAGATTCCCACAAAATAATAGTGGGAGACTTTAACTCTCCACTATCAATATTAGACAGATGAATGAGACAGAAAATTAACAAGAATATCCAGGACTTGAACTCAGATCTGTACCAAGTAGACATAGTAGACATCTACAGAAATCTCCACCCCAAATTCACAGAATAAACATTCTTCTCAGCACCACATTGCACCTACTCTAAAATTGACCACATAATTGGAAGTAAATCACTCCTCAGCAAATGCAAAAGAATGGAAATTATAACAAACAGTCTCTCAGACCACAGGGCAATCAAATTAGAACTTAGAATTAAGTAACTAACTCAGAACCTCACAGCTTCATGGAAACTAAACAACTGGCTCCTGAATGTCGACTGGATAAACAATGAAATGAAGGCAGAACTAAAGATGTTCTTTGAAACCAACAAGAACAAAGACACAGTGTACCAGAATCTCTGGGACACATTTAAAGCAGTGTCTAGAGGAAAATTTATAGCGATAAATGACCACATGAAAAGCAAGGAAAGATCTAAAATCGACACCCTATCATCAAAATTGAAAGAGCTAGAGGAGCAAGATAAAAAAACTCAAAGTCTAGCAGAAGATAAGAAATAACTTAAGATCAGAGCAGAACCAAAGGACATAGAGACAAAAGAAATGCTTCAAAACATCACTAAATCCAGGAGCTGTTTTTTTGAAAAGATCAACAAAATAGACAGACTGCTAACCAGATTAATAAAAAAGAAAAGGAGAAGAATAAAATAGATGCTATAGAAAATGATAAAGGGGATATCACTACAGATTCCACAGAAATACAAACTACAATCAGATATTACTACAAACAACTCTATGCACATAAACCAGTAAACCTGGAAGAAATGGATTAAATTCCTGGACACTTGCACCCTCCCAAGCCTAAACCAGGAAGAAGTTGAAACCCTGAAGAGACCAATAACAAGGGCTGAAGTTGAGGCAGCAATTAATAGTCTACCAACCAAAAAAGTCTAAGTCCAGATGGGTTCACTGCTGAATTCTACCAGACGTACAAAGAGGAGATGGTACCATTCCTTCTGAAACTATTCCAAACAATACAAAAAGAGGGAATCCTTCCCAAATCATTTTATTAGACCAATATCATCTGATACCAAAACCCAGCAGAGACTCAACAAAAAAATAAAACTTCAGGCCAATATCCATGATCAACATAGATGCAAAAATCTTCAATAAAATACTGACAAACCGATTGCAACAGCATATCAAAAAGCTTATCCATCATGATCAGTAGGCTTTATTCCAGGGATGCAAGACTGATTCAACATGCCCAAGTCTATAAACATAATTCATCACATAACAATCAAAGACAAACAGAATCAAAGACAAAAACCACATGATTATCTCAGTAGATGCAGAGAAGGCCTTTGACAAAATTCAACAGCCCTTTATGCGAAAAACTCTCAATAAACCAGGTATCAAAGGAACGTATCTCAAAACAATAAACACTATTTACAATGAACCTACAGCCAATATCATACTGAATGGGCAAAAACTGGAAGCATTACCTTTGGAATCCGGCACTAGACAAGGATGCCCTCTCTCACCACTCCTATGCAATATAGTACTGGAAGTTCTAGCCACAGCAATCAGGCAAGAAAAAGAAATAAAGGGTATTCAATTAGGGAAAAGAGGAAGTCAAATTGTCTCTATTGGCAGATGACATGATTGTATATTTAGAAGATGCTATCATCTGAGCCCAAAAACTCCTTAAACTGGTAAGCAACTTCAGCAAAGTCTCAGGATAAGAAATCCATGTGCAAAAATCACAAGCATTCCTATACACCCATAACAGAATAACAAAGAGCCAAATCATGAGCAAACTCCCATTCACAATTGCTACAAAGAGAATAAAATACCTAGGAATACAACTAACAAAGGATATAAAGGACCTCTTCAAGAAGAACTACAAATCACTGCTCAAGGAAATAAGAGAGGACACAAAGAGATGGAGAAACATTCCATGCTTGCGGTTAGGAAGAATCAATATCTTGAAAATGGCCATACTGCCCAAAATAATTTATAGATTAAATGCTATCCCCATCAAGCTACCAATGACCTTCACAGAACTGGAAAAAAACACCTTAAACTTCATATGGAACCAAAAGAGAGCCCACATAGCCAAGACAATCCTAAGCAAAAAGAACAAAGCCGGAAACATCACGCTACCTGATTTCAAACTATACTGCAAGACTACAGTAATCAAAACAGCATGGTACTGGTACCAAAACAGAGATATAGACCAATGGAACAAAACAGAGGCCCTGGAGGCAATGTCACACATCTACAACATCTGATCTTTGACAAACCTGACAAAAACAAGCAATGGGGAAAGGATTCCCTGTTTAATAAATGGTGTTGGGAAAACTGGATAGGAGTGTGCAGAAAGCAGAAACTGGACCCCTTCCTGACACCTTACACTAAAATTAATTCCAGATGGATTAAAGACTTAGACATAAGACCTCCAAACACCATAAAAACCCTAGAAGAAAGCCTAGGCAAAATCATTCAGGACATAGGCATAGGCAAGGACTTCCTGACTAAAACACCAAAAGCATTGGCAGCAAAAGCCATAGTAGACAAGCAGGACCTAATTAAACTCCAGAACTTCTGTACAGCAAAAGAAACAATCATTAGAGTGAACTGGCAACCAACAGAATGGGAAACATTTTTTGCAATCTACCCACATGACAAAGGACTAATATCCAGAATATACAAAGAACTAAAATAGATTTACAAGAAAAAATCAAACCCATCCAAACGTGGGCAGAGGATATGGACAGACACTTTTCAAAGAAGACATATACAAGGCCAACAAACATATGAAAAAATGCTCATCATCACTGATTGTTAGAAAAATGCAAATCAAACCACACTGAGATAACATCTCATGCCAGTTAGTATGGCAATCATTAAAAAACCTGGAGACAACAGATGCTGGAGAGGTTGTGGAGAAATAGGAACACTTTTACACTGTTGGGAGTGTAAATTAGTTCAACCATTGTGGAAGACAGTGCGGCACTTCCTCAAAGACCTAGAAATAAAAATTCCATTTGACCCAGCAATCCCATTACTGGGTATATACCCAAAGGATTACAAATCATTCTTTTATAAAGACACATGCACGCTTATGTTCATAGTGGCACTGTTTACAATAGCAAAGACCTGGAACCAACCCAAATGCCCATCGATGATAGACTGGACAAGGAAAATGTGGCACATATCCACCATGGAATATTATGCAGCCATAAAAATGATGAGTTTGTATCCTTTGTAGGGACATGGATGAATCTGGAAGCCATTCTCAGCAAACTGACATAAGAACAGAAAATCAAACACCGCATGTTCTCACTCGTAGGCAAGTGATGAACAATGAGAACGTATGGTCATGGGGAGGGGAGCATCACACACTGGGGTCTGTTGGAGGGGCAAGGGAGAGACAGTAGGGGAGGTGGTCAGGGAGGGATAACATGGAAAGAAAGGCCAGATGTAGGTGACAGGGGGATGGGGGCAGCAAACCACATTGCCCTGTGTGTACCTGTGCAGCCATCCTATATGATCTGCACATGTACCCCAGATAAAAGTACAATAAAAAATAATAAATAAATGTTCAATAAAGCATCAGAAAATTTTTTAAAAATTGCTTTCATAGTAATATGTTCTAATTATGTATAATATTCTGTACAGCATCAAACAAGTAAAGTTATATCACTTTTATATATCCTTCACAACAACTATTTGGAAGATTGGTTACTTTATAACTTTTAAATAGTTTAAGCAATATTGGTATATTAATCACTTCATGAGTAAAATTTTCTTCTGGACATTATGAATTTGGTGCTTTCTTGTGTGGAAAACAAATATTTAATAAATATTTTCTTTATTCTATGAATGTTATTTAATTTAGCATCTCTATTGGTTAAATGATGTTAAGATATATGTTCCTAGAATATATACGAGCCACATATTAATGTTAATTTGCATTGAACACACAATTTTGTCCCTAGTTTTCATTTTAATATTTGTCTTTAAGTTCTTCTCTACACGGTATCCTGTTGACACTTCCTTCTCTTGCTGTTTGTGTGGGCTTACCTATTTACAATTCACTAATAGTTTGGCTCAGGGATTTGGGGGTTAACTGAAAATTGGATTTTCAGCAGAGGAAGATCTCAGGGAAGCACAGAATTCGGTAAGACATGCATGCTTTGCTTTCAGTCTCTCAGGTCTCAGACTCAGCATTTTCCGTTCTCCCCGTGAGCCTCTGTCTGCCTCCAGGGATCAGGGAAAAACACAGCCTCTCCCATTTACATGTCTTTGAAGATGCTTGGTAGAAAGTTGTCATTTTTTCTTTTTTTCTTTTTTTTTTTTTTTTTGGTAATTACGAACTCAGACAAAGTTTTACAAAAATAACTTTAACTCATCAAATATGTACTGTCCTTGTATCTACAGGTGAGATGATAATTGTAGTTCTCTGGTGAAGTAAAGTCATAGGTTCACGAGCCCATATATCAGACCTCTATGCACTCATTGGCTGTTGTGAACACAAACCTGAGCCCATTGTCCCAGCAGCAGCAGGAAATAGGGTGAATAGTTAGTATTTCAGTGTGTGAGCAGAGTCTATTGTCTGTGGATCAACAGACAGATTAAGTGCTCTAATATGCAAAAAAAATCCTGGGCCACGAACTGACCAGGATCAAATGCATGCAGGAAAGAGGAAATAATTACTGAGTCGTGAGTTTAACTTGTGGGGAAATTATGGGTGTCCAACACCATAAGCCAATCCATAAGTTTTCCTAAATTAATTACATGCAGTTCTCACTGTTTGTCATTGTTGAATTTTGATGTGTGAAGCCATACAGTTTTTTTCTGTAGGTTCTCTAGTATAATTTGAAAATTAATCTGATAGATGTTCTATCTTTTCTGTAAGAGTTGGAACATGTCTATGATTAGTAGGGCTATTTTAAAAATACCTCCATCCCTGTAATAATGTATGATGTAGCTGATTGATTGATTTGATTCAGAAATAGCAAATATGTATAAGTTTTATAACTACTTCGTGTATATTTTGTATTTAGTGGTGACAGAAAACAAACGGTGTCTGCAAAGTATTATTATATTCTTTTTCTTTTATTAGTTTTCATTTTTAACTTCTGTGGGTATACAGTAAGGCGTATGTATTTATAGGATTCATGAGATGTTCTGATGATGTGCAAGGTGAAATAAGAACATCATGGAGAATGGAGTATCTGTTGCCACAAGCATTTATCTTTTAAGTTACAAACAATTCAGCCACACTCTTTAAGTAATTTTAAAATGCACGATTAAGTTATTATTGACTATAGTCACCCTGATGTGCTATCAAATAATAGGTCTTAGTTATTTTTCTGAGCTTGTTTTTTTACCCATTAACCATGCCCATCACCCAAGCTCTCCACTCCCCTTCCCAGTCTCTGATAACCATCCTTCTATGTTCTATGTTAATGAGTTCAGTTGTTTTGCTTTTTAGATCCCACAAATAAGTGAGAACATGTGATGTTTGTCTTTCTGTGCCTGTCTTATTTCACTTAATTATTTTCAGTTCGAACCATGTTGTTACAAATGAGAGGATCTCATTCTTTTTAAGGCTGAATAGTACTCCCTTTTGTATAAGTACCACATTTTCTTCATTCATTCATCTATTGATGAACACTTAGGTTTCTTTTAAATCTTAGCTATTGTAAACACTGTTGCAACAAACATTAGGGTGCAGATATCTTTTTGATACACTGGCTTTCTTTCTTTTGGATGTATACCCAGCAGTGGGATTGCTGAATCATACAGCAACATTTTGCTTTTTGAGAAACCTCCAAACTGTTCTCCATCGTGGTTGTAGTAATCTGCATTCCCACCAACGATGTACAAAGGTTCCCTTTCCTGCACATCCTCACCGGGATTTGTTACTGCCTGTCTTTTAGCCAGAACGAGCAGCTGATATTCCTGGCTTTGAAATGTTTTAAACCAGTGGTACTCTTTCAGGTGACTCACCAAATTCAGTAAGCCTTAACCAAGGTTATAACTTAATCAAGGTTGCACATAAAATCTCTAAAGAGGTGCAGAGCAGTTCTCACAAGATCCGGAATCACCCCAAAGACAGCTCAAGGAAAAGAAAGTTTTGCCACCTGCAAATAGAATGCAACTCACATCTGTTCAGCCATATTCTCTAGGGTGTCAACTTTCCAGCTGACCATCTACACACAAAAGCCTTAAATCCCTGTGTGCCCCCAAAGACAGATAAAAAACAAGAAATAAAACATGGAAACAATTGACACAGGGACCCACTTGAAAAGGGAAGGTAAGAGAATGGTGAGGGTTAAAAAAAACTACCTGTTAGGTTCTATGCTCACTACCTGGGTGGTAAAATCATTTGTACACCAAATCCCAGCGACATATAATTCCTTCATGTAACAATTCTGTACATGTGCATACTGAACCTGAAATAAATGTGTGTGTATATATATATGTACTTTTATATACCCATTTAAACAATATCCATTTATATTCATTTATACAATGGATATATATTTATATAATAGATATATATACTTTCATATATTCATTTATACAATGGATATATACATATATGAATATATATATCCATATATATATATCCATGTATAATGGATTATCCTAAATATATATATATTCATATATATATCCATGTATAATGGATTATTATCCTAAATATATATATATATCCATGTATAATGGATTATTATCCTATATATATACACATTGCACATGAATATATATATATGGATATATACATATATATGGATATATATATACACACACCTATATACAGTGTATATATATAGAGAGAGAGAGAGAGAGAGAAATCACATAAATATCCAACCAAAGTGACTAATTCCCCACCAGGAATCAAAACCAGGCTATGAGAGTAAAAGTATGGGATTTGAACCAGACCGCAAGGTGAAGTGGCCATCATTGCAAATTCTGTAGGAGAATCACAGCAGGCAATTTTAGCATACAAAAACTTTAAATTTTGCTTTGGGCCAGATTGTCACCCTTTAATTTTGTCAAAAAAAATTCTAAGGAACCACTATGCCTCTTTATTTTAAATTAATCTTTCCATGCATACATGTGAGGCAACTGTTTAGAGTAAGAGATCTCTTTTTCAAATTTAGGAGTCTTTCTATCATAAAGGATCAATTATCTAACCAGCATTGTTTAGAATTTTCAGTGGTGAACTTATTTCAGTAGTTACTCATTCCAACAAGGCTGTTCATGAAAAGCCTGTAAGGCAAATTTACAGGTTTAGGATAACTTTTACCATATAAGCAAAAGGTATTTCTGGAGACAACAGAGAAGAGGCAGCTCCAATGATCTTCAAAAAATGGTATTCTCAGAAATAGGCTTAAGATAGCCAGATCTCTTGTTGCCACAGACGGTTAAGAATGGTGTTTGTGTATACAGCACCTACAGTAACCCACAAATTAGTGGTGGACTGCCAATGACAGACTCCTTAATCTGCGATACCCTCCTGAAAGTGTGTTTTCCCAGGGCTAAGCAGGCAACAAGGGTTTATATGATAAAAGCCCCATAGGGATAGGACTTCTTATGACAAACGCTCTTAAGAGCTTGACACATTTGGAACAAAAATGTGCTGCCTAAAATCTTAACATGTCTGAGGTCCCAGTCATTTTTAGATTGGCCATTGGATGTGACCCCAAAATCACACTTCTCAGAGGGTGGAGACCAAGAGTGCTCCCACTCGGTTGAAAGCCAAGCTCTCAGGGATGTGAAACAAGATAGGAGGGAACTTCATGTGGTTTTATTTGGGGGACAAATGTCAACGTTTCCCTGAACTAACACCAGTCTGATCAGAGTCACAGATCTGACCAGTCTTCAGAGCAGGCTCAAAATTGGACTTCTAGGGGTTCTGGACCCCTGTTCTATTCTGAGGTGCCCTTCTTTATGACAGCACAACCCAGAAAGGCAAAGATAGAGTGACACTCTGACCTCTCCTCTGGTAGAAGACTGACTTCTCCCAAACACAAAGGGAGGAAATGGTCCTGGTGCTCAAAGTCCAGTGTACAGCTGCATCTTCCCGCTGGACCAGAAGTTCAACACTGGGTGAGGTCCCAGGGTTTTACAATCGCTGATCTGGAGAAACAGTGTGGCTCAGTCTGTCAGTCAGAGTGTTTTACGTATAGAGGGCACCAGGCAAAATATAACTAGAAATGAACAGCTACACAAACACATTAATGTGTATACTTACATATAAGTAAATAAGAATTAAAAGAGAGATGTTTACACATTAACTATGTAATACTGTCTTATAGTCTGAGGTGGTGTCTCTTCATGTAGGTGAGAGGCAACTTATGTATATATAACTACGGATATTACAGCAATTACATGTATGAACATGTATTTCTCTGTATATATAAAGATAAATATTTATTTATTTAAGAAAATCCCCTAATCTCATGTAAACGCACATGCTTACCCCAATGCAGATGCAATTTCGTGTTTCCTGGAGGATTTTACATAAACACATATACCGCCCCACACACACAGATGCCCTTCCGTGTTCCCTGGAGGATCTCACATACACACACACACACACACACACACACACACACAAATGCACTTCCATGCTCACTGGAGGAGCTCACATAACACACACACACCCACACAGATGCACTTCCATATTCAATGAAGGATCTCAAATAAACACACATGCACACCCACACAGATGCACTTCCATGCTCACTAGAGGATCTCACATAAACACATGAACACACAAACATACATGCACAAACACAGATGCATTTCTATATGCACTAGAGGATCTCACATGAACACACATGCATCCCACACACAGATGCACTTCCATGCTCACTGTATCTCACATAAACACACACACACACAGACATACACACACAGATGCATTTCCATGCTCACTGGAGGATCTCACATAAACACACACACAAACATACACACACACACACAGATGCAGTTCTATATGCACTAGAGGTCTCACATGAACACACACACACCCCACACACAGATGCACTTCCATGCTCACTGGATCTCACATAAACACACACACACACACACAGATGCACTTCCATGCTCACTGGAGGATCTCACATAAACACACACACAGATGCATTTCCATATTCACTGGAATATCACTGGAGGATCTCACATAAACACACATATACCCCCTACAAAGATGCACTTACATGCTCACTGGATCTCACATAAACACACACACACACTCACAGATGTAGTTCTATATTCACTGGAGGATCTCACATAAACACCCACACACCCCCACACAGATGCAGTTCCATGTTTACTGGAGGGTCTCATATAAGCACACATACCCACACATATGCAGTTCCATGTTCACTGGAGGATCTCTCTCACACATACACACACACACACACACACACAGATGCAGTTTCATGATCACTGGTGACCTCACATAAACACACACACACACACACAGATGGACTTCCAGGTTCATTGGAGGATCTCACATGAACACACACACACACACACACACACACACACACACACACGCACTTCCATGTTCCCTGGAAGACATTGTGCTTTCCTGCCACCTTGTGGCAGTACTAGGAGCTGAAAAGCCCATAGGAGTCTTTTTCTGCCAGTTTTATGAGACATTTTATAGTTTGCAAACACCTGGCAATTGGCCTTTAACCAGAGCAAGCCCAGTGGCCATTAACCTCTAGCGGAAGAGCTGCCCATACCTCCAGAGTCTCTCAATGAGTCTAGGAGCCCATATATGGGTATGTAAGATGGGTGCATGCAATGATGTCTCACATCGGGTAGGTGAAAAAGACGCTTTCTCAGGAGAAGAGAAAATGCTGGGTGTGAGCATTCAGTTAAGCTGGGGACAGTGCAGGTGTGGTGAGTTACGGTGGTACAGGACCAGAGGGGAAGTGCAGCAGGGCCAGAGGAGGACCACCCAGGTGCCCCTGAGAGCTTCAGGATGCTGAAGCCTACGCAGACTAAGAACAGACACTTTACAAAAGAAGACATACATAAGGCCAACAAACATACAGGAAAATGCTCATCATTACTGGTCATTAGAGAAATGCAAATCAAAACTACATTGAGATACCATCTCATGCCAGTTAGAATGGCAGTCATTAAAAAAATCCAGAGACAACAGATGCTGGAGAGATGTGGTGAAACAGGAACATTTTTACACTGCTGGTGGGAGTGTAAATTAGTTCAACCATTGTGGAAGACAGTGTGGCGATTCCTCAAGGACCTAGAAATAAAAATTCCATTTGACCCAGCAATCCCATTACTGGGTATATATCCAAAGGATTATAAATAGTTCTACTATAAGGACATATGCATATGAATATTCATTGCAGCACTGTTTACAATAACAAAGACTTGGAACCAGTGCAAATGCCCATCAATGATAGAATGGACTGGGAAAATGTGGTACATATACACCATGGAATACTATGCAGCCACAATGCGTTCATGTCCTTTGTAGGGACATGGATGAACCTGGAAACCATAATTCTCAGCAAACTGACACAAGAACAGAAAATCAAACACCGCATATTCTCACTCATAGGCAGGTGTTGAACAATGAGAACACATGGACACAGGGAGGGGAGCATCATACACTGGGGTCTGTTGGGGGGAAATAGGGGAGGCACAGCGAGGGGTGGGGAGTTGGGGAGAGATAGCATGGGGAGAAATGCCAGATATAGGTGATGGGGAGGAAGGCTGCAAATCAAATTGCCATGTGTGTACCTCTGCAACAACCTTGCATTTCTTCACATGTACCCCAAAAACTAAAATGCAGTAAAAATAAATAAATAAATGAAAAAAAAAGCCTCTTAGGACAGGGTCCAGAGCACCCCTCGTGGCAGGCCTGAGGAACACCTGGATGAAAGGCAGTAGGAGAGCCATGTGCCTGAGGCCTCACACCAGTGTGAGCAGCAGGGAAATAGGGGTCTGGAAAAACCCCCTGGATGCAATGTAGGCAGTTGACAAGGAAGAACAGTTCAGTGGTAGAGTGTTGGGCCTGTTTTCCAAGATGGATGAATAATCCCTGTCCCCAAACCGGGGCCCGGCTTGTGGTTGAGGCAGTGCATTGTAGTGGATTCGAGTGCACTTGCTCAAGTGGAGATGCTACTGACAACCCTCAGGTCTTGGGCCGGGAGCACCGTTCGCTTTTTGGCTGGCTTGCACATTCCTAAGACAAGGCTAGAAAATGCATGGCTGCACAAACAAGAAAAGTGAACTCTTCTGTTATTAGCTGCTCAGGGAGACAGTGACCAGGTGGAACTTGAATGGAAGAACACCTAATGTGATCAGGTATCACAGGCTCTGAGAGTATTTGGGGACCAGGAAAGTGGGCCTCAATTTATTCTGAAGACTGCACAGACCCTTGTGAGACTATTACCAAAGGCTCCAGATGCATTTCCAGAAACCAGGGCAGACTTAGGGAACACTTGGATTAAAGACATCTGGGAAGGAAGCTGAGGCAGGCAGACCACTTGGGGTCAGGAGTTCAAAACCAGCCGGGCGTCTGTAATTCCAGCTATTTGGGAGGCTGAGGCAGGAGAATCTCTTGAATCCTGAAGGCGGAGGTTGCAGTGAGCCAAGATCATGCCACTGCAATCCAGTCTGGGTGACAGAGCGAGACTCCATTCAAAAAAAGAATGAATGAAAGAATGAAGGAAAGAAGGAAAAGAAAGAAAGAATGAAAGAAAGAATAAGAAAGAAAGAAGGAAAGAAAGAAAAGAAAGAAAGAGAAAGAAAGAAAGAAAAAGAAAGAAGGAAAGGAAGGAAGGAAGAAAAAAAAAAAGAAAAAAAGACAATTGGGAACCCACAGGTTGAGGCTTCTTCCTCAGAAAGAAGCATGGAAACTTTGAGAAGCATAGAAACAACCCTGGCTTGACAGAACTCTGGTTCACAGTGTAGGTAGCAGACGAGGAAGACCAGTTCAGATGCGGATGCTGGACATGGCCATCCTCAGGAGATAGATGATGCCTTTTGAAGAACCCGAGCCCAGTCTGTGAGTGAGGCAGGTCCATCCTAGGAGGCTGAACTGCGTGTGCACCAGTGGGGAGTCCTCAGGGAGCCCTGAGGTTCCAGGCCTGGCATCTGGCCTTGGGACAGCAGCAGTGCTAGCTTTCTGCACAGACTTCAGGTCGCCACGTCTAGGCAGAAAATTGTATTGTCTTACAGCCAGAAAGAAAGCCCCATCTCTACTGTCCTTTGAAGCTCAGGGAGACAGTGACCAGATGGAACAGCTGTGCCTTTCCACTCTCTCAGGGAATAAACAATTGCTGGAGCCTCGGTATATGGAAACTGCCGCTCTGGAGAGATGGAAAAGTGTGGTCTGCCAGTCTGGAGTGCTTCACACATACAGGGCATGAGCTAAGGCATAACTCACACAAACACACACAAATCCATGTTTATATTTTTAATATATGAAGAGATAGATAACATATATAAATATATGCATCAACACACAAACTAAAACATAGATATTTCTTTTTTTTTTTTCTTGAGGTGGTGTTTTTGCTCTTGTTACCCAGGCTGGAGTGCAATGGCACGATCTCGGCTCACTGCAAACTCTGCCTCCTGGGTTCAGGCAATTCTCCTGTCTCAGCCTCCTGAGTAGCTGGGATTACCGGCACACACCACCAAGACCAGTTAGTTTTTTTGTATTTTTAGTAGAGACAGGGTTTCACCATGTTGACCAGGATGGTCTCGATCTCGACCTCATGATCCACCAGCCTCGGCCTCCCAAAGTGTTGGGATTACAGGTGTGAGCCACCGCAACATAGATATTTCTACATGGAACTTCATAGAGTTGTTTCGCTTTGTGGTGATGTTCCCCTGACAGAAAGAAGAAAGCCTACATATGTAAATTAGTACATAAAAAGATGTGTTACTTACTAAACATACATAATCACATAGATTTATATATAAATATCCATGTATCTATATACATTTATTCATATATAAATATATATAGGCTGGACACGGTGGCTCACACCTGTAATCCCAGCACTTTAGGAGGCTGAGGCAGGCAGATCACCTGACTTTGCGAGTTCAAGACCAGACTGACCAACATGGAGGAAACTTATGTCTACTGAAAACGTACAAAATTAGCTGGGTGTAGTGGCGCATTTCTGTAATCCCAGCTACTCGGGAGGCTGAGGGGTCTGAGGCAGGAGAATCACTTGAACCCAACAGGTGGAGGTTGTGGTGAGCCAACATCACACCATTGCACTCCAGCCTGGGCATCAACAGTGAAACTTCCTCTCAAATGCATATATATATATATATATATATATATATATATATATATATATGCAATCCTTAGACTTCAGTGTTCCCAGATTGGAGGTCAGGTCTGTGGGCACTCGGTAGTGGGTAGATTTGGGGGCAGCATCTGGAGATTCTGGCATATAAAAGAGTTTCAAAATCTATTTGAAACTGCCTCAGGGGTCCTGTTGTCTCAGGGGTACTGGGACTAGGAGAATATCTCAGATGTGGGGGCACCAGGTCTTAGGTGGACATTCAAGGACGGTTTGGGGGTGACTCTGGGTCCTATGATCACAAGATTTGATCTGGGAGTTGAATAAAGGCAGAGTCAGGTATGGGCAACTTCTAACTGTGGGGCTGTAATCTGAGGGACAGGGTGTCAGGCGTGATGGGGGTTTAGATTGTTCATTTCAACAGGGACCTGCCCTCTCTGGGATCTTTGTACTCCCTGGCCCTTCTGAGATGCAAAGTATGGGGATCCCTGGAGCCTCCTCATGGGGGGTGGGGATGGGGGGAAGGCCAGAACTCAGGACACCTGGGACCTCTTTGACAGACATCCCAATGTAGCTGGGGGCAGATCGTAAACACCCAGCCATCCCTTTGAACCAGGGCCGGTACAAAGGCCATCATACTGTAGCTAGCTTTAAAGTCACCCACATCTCCAGGCCAGTCAATCAGGTAAGTGCTCTTGTTCTGGATGCCTTTGTGGTTGTATTTAAGGGTGTCTATCACAGCTCTGCTTGAATTATGCAGGACCAGGTGAGGCTTTCTTAGGACATCTGTATCTTCCCCATCCACCAGAGGAACCACAGTCAGTGGCGGCTCAGGGATTTGGAATCTCTGCTCTTAGGAAACAGTGTCGGGCAACCTGTGAGTCTGGAGTTTCACACATGGCAGACACAAACAAACGTATAGCTGGAAATAAATATACACACACAAATATTTTAAAATATATTTATTTCTATGTTGATACATATATTCATATTTCATGATATTGAAAACATATATTCATGTTTTAAATATGAAATATGAATATATGCATCAAATTAGAAATAATCAAAATATATGCATCAATGTAAAAGTAATTAAAATTTTATATACAGGGATGGGTGAGATGGCTCACACCCATAATCCCAACATTTTGGGAGGCCAAGGCATTAGGATTATTTCAGTTCAGGAGTTCAAGACCAGCCTGGCCAACATGGTGAAACCCCATCTCTACTAAAAATACAAAATTTAGCCGAGTGGTAGTGGCATGTACCTGTAATCCCAGATACTTGGGGGGCTGAGCCAGAAGAATCACTTGAACCCAGGCCAGGGAGGTTGCGGTGAGCCGAGATGGTGCCACTTCACTTTAGTCTGGGTGACAGAGTAAGACCCTGTCTCCCGCACTAAAAAAATTGATGGCCGGGCATGGTGGCTCACACCTATAATCCCAGCACGTTGGGAGGCTGAGGTGGGTGGATCATGAGGTCGAGAGATCGAGACCATCCTGGTCAAGAAGGTGAAACCCCGTCTCTACTAAAAATACAAAAACTAGCTGGGCATGCGCACCTGTAGTCCCAGCTGCTCGGGAGGCTGAGGCAGGAGAATTGCTTGAACCTGGGAGATGGAAGTTGTGGTGAGCCGAGATCCCACCATTGCACTCCAGTCTGGGTAAGAAGAGCAAAACTCCATCTCAAAAAAAAAACTGATATACAGATATTTATACATACAACATCATAGTGCTTTTTACCAGACTATGGTGCTGTTTCTCTATGCAGAGTAAAAATCATCTACACACAAATACACACACACACGGAAACTATACTATTGTGCTTAAAATACACTTCTTTGGCATATTTTAAGATGGCCCTTCAGAAGGCCTACATTCAGAAGGAGCCCTGCAAAGTTGTCTTTTGTGGGTAGATTTGCAACTTTATAGAAAAGCTGCATTGACAGGGTCAGCATTGAAGCCCTGAGATCCTCTTTTGCTGGATATAAGAAAGATAAACTGAGAGTCTGACTCCTTTAAAGGTCTGGGGAAAAAAACATTTACCATTTCCTCTCTGAGGCCTACTACCTGCGAAGATTCTTGCAACTAACAAGACCACCATTCCTAGCCAGGCTTCTCCCTATCCTCTGATAAATGTTTTAGCCACCATTCCATTTTGCCAGTCTCCATGCCCCCTATCCATTGTGCTACCTGAAGATGTTATAAAACATCAACTGTCAATAAGCAGTAGAGGAAGATGGCGCAGTAGGAGCAACTCAGGATTGCAGCTCTCAGTGAAGATGCAGAGGGTGAGTGCAAGCTGCATTTCCAGATGGATCTTTCTTGCCCACAGAAAGGGGAAATTCCTAGGTGTAGGAGAGACACGGGATGCCAGTGCAGCTGTTTTGGCTGGCGCAGCCATTTTGGCCGGCGCTACAGAGCAACATCACTCTGCACAAAACGCACTGGTCTGGGTGCCCTGTTAAACTGGCAATCTGAGATTTGGGAGGGCAGATTAGCATATCCATCTGATTAAACGGGACTTAGACAGTGAGTCAAACCAGGAGATTCCCGGGAAGTGATGTTTGAGCCGCTGCAGTGGGTCGCTGCATGGGAAATCACACAGATCCTGGTGCCCTATCAGCAGACGACTGAAACACCTGGGAAAGAGTCAACCGTTCAACTTAAAAAAAAAAAAAAGGACTCTGAGGCAGGGAGCCAGGTGATCAGGCTCAGCGGGTCCCACCCCCACAGGGACAAACAAAATGGTGATTTGTTTGAGAAACTCTCAGGGTTGAGAGTTTCACTGTGGGCACAGCTGAAACCAGGATGGTGCAGCTCAGTGGGGGAGGGGCGTCTGCCATTACTGAGGCATTCTGCCCCTACTGAGGTACACTCCCATTGCTGATGCAGCCTGCCGTTGCCAAGGCAACCCGCCATAACAGAGAGACTCTGCCAACAGGGCAGAGCCCATGACAGCAGGGTGGAGCCCACAGCAACAGGGCAGAGCCCATGGCATCAGGGTGTAGCCTCGGCAGGCAAATAGTGACTAGATTGCCTCCTAGCTGGGCAGGACAGTGCAACAGATACTCATAAAGAAAACCCTAACTCCCCGAGACAGAGCATCTGAGGAAAAAAAGGGGTTTTATGAGTTCTGCTGCAGCAGACTTAAACGTACCTGCCTAACAGCCCTGAATGATCAATGGAGCTCACAGCTCAGCACTGGAGCTCCTATAAAGCACAGACCACCTCCTCAAGCAGCTCCCTGATCCCTGTATATCCAAAGAGTTACCTCAAAAAGGACTGATCAGACTGACATTTGGTGGGCATCATTCTGGGACAAAGATAGCAGAAGAAGAAACTGGTAGCATCCCTCACTGTTCCGCAGCTGCTACAGGTGTACCCCAGACAAGCAGGGCCTGGAGTGGACCTCAGCAGTCATACAGCAGAGGGGCTAGACTGTTAGAAGGAAAACTAAGTAACAGAAATACTTCATCATCAACAATCTGGGCATCCACTTAGAGACCCAATCGAAAAGTCAGCAACTACTCAGACGACAGGTGGATAAACCCACAAAGATGGGAAGAAACCAGCACAAAAAGGAGGAAAACACCAGAGACCAGAACACCTCGCCTCCTACAAAGGACCAAAACTCCTCACCAGCAAGGGAACAAAGCTGGACGGAGAATGAGTGTCATGAAATGACGGAATCAGACTTCAGAAGGTGGGTAATGAGAAACTTCCGTGAGCTAAAAGAACATGTTCTAAATCAATGCAGAGAAACTAAGAACCTTGAAAAAAGATTTGAAAAAGATTCGAGGAAATTATAACAAGAATGGTCAACTTAGAGAGGAATATGAATGAATTGAAGGAGCTGAAAAACACAACACGGGAACTTCGCAAAGCATGCACAAGTTGAAACAGCTGAATTGACCAAGCAGAAGAAAGAGTATCAGAAGTCGAAGATCAACTCAATGATATAAAGTGAGAAACCAAGATTAGAGGAAAAAAAGCACAAAAAGGAATGAACAAAGTCTCCAAGAAATGTGGGACTATGTGAAGAGACCTAACTTATGTGTGATAGGTTTACCAGAATGTGACGAAGAGAATGAATCCAAGCTGGAAAATACTCTTCAGGATATTATCCAGGAAAATTTCCCCAACCTAGCAAGGCAGGCCAATATTCAAGTCCAAGAAATACAGAGAAAACCACAAAAATATTCCACAAGAAGAGCAACCCAAAGGCACATAATCGTCAGATTCACCAGGGTTGAAATGAAGGAGAAAATTCTAAGGACAGCCAGAGAGAAAGGGCGGGTCACCCACAAAGGGAAGCCCATCAGACTCACAGCAGACCTCTCAGCAGAAACTCTACAAACCAGAAGAGAGTGGGGGCCAATATTCAACATTGTTAAAGAAAAAAACTTTCAACCCAGAATTTCATATCCAGCCAAACTGAGATTCATAAGTGAAGGAAAAATGAAATCCTTTGCAAACAAGCAAATACTTAGCGATTTTGTCACCACCAGGCCTGCTTTACAAGAGCGCCTGAAAGAGGCACTACACATAGAAAGGAACAACCAGGACCAGCCATTCCTAAAACATACCAAATGCCAAAGAGCATCAACAAAATGAAGAATCTGCATCAACTAACGGGCAAAACAGCCAGCTAGCATCAAAGTGGCAGTATCAAATTCACACATAACAATATTAACCTTAAATGTAAATGGGCTAAATGCACCAATCAAAAGACACAGACTGGCAAATTGGATAAAAAACCAAAACCCATCAGTGTGCTGTATCCAGGAAACCCATCTCACATGCAAGCATACACAAAGGCTCAAAATAAAGGGATGGAGGAAGATTTACCAAGCAAATGGAGAGCAAAAAAAAAGCAGGAGTTGCAATTCTTGTCTCTGATAAAATATACTTTAAAGCAACAAAGATCAAAAGAGACAAGGAAGGTCATTATATAATGGTAAAAGGATCGATACAACAAGAAGAGCTAACGATCCTAAATATATATGGACCCAATACAGGAGCAGCCAGATACATAAGGCAAGTTCTTAATGACTTACAAAGAGACTTAGACTCCCACACAATAATAGTGGGAGACTTTAACACTCCACTGTCAACATTAGACAGATCAACCAGACAGAAAATTCACAAGGATATCCAGGGCTTGAACTCAGACCAGGAACAAGCAAACCTGATAGACATTTCCAGAACTCTCCACCCCAAATCCACAGAATATACATCCTTCTCAGCACCACATCACACCTACTCTAAAATTCACCACATAATTGGAAGGAAAGCACTGCTCAACAAATGCAAAACAACTGAAATCATAACAAACAGTCTCTCAGACCATAGTGTAATCAAGTTAGAACTCAGAATTCGGAAACTAATGCAGAACTGCACGGCTTCATGGAAACTCAACAACTGGCTCTTGAATGTTGACTGGATAAACAATGAAATGAAGGCAGAACTAAAGAATTTCTTCGAAACCAATGAGAATGAAGACACAACATACCAGAATCTCTGGGACACATTTAAAGCAGTCTCCAGAGGAAAATATATAGCAATAGGTGCCCATATGAGAAGAGTGGAGAGATCCAAAATTGACACCCTATCATCAAAATTGACACCCTATCGTCAAAATTGAAAGAGCTAGAGGAGCAAGATCAACAAAACTCAAAACCTAGCAGAAGACAAGAAACAACTAAGATCAGAGCTGAACTGAAGGAGATAGAGACACGAAAAGCCCTTCAAAAAATCAATAAATCCAAGAGCTGGTTTTTTTGAAAAGATCAACAAAATAGACCACTAGCCAGACTGATAAAAAAGAAAAGGGAGAACAACCAAATAGATGCAATAAAAAACAATAAAGGGGAAATCACCACAGATTCCACAGAAATTCAAACCATCATCAGAGAATATTACAAACAACTCTATGCACATAAACTAGTAAACCAGGAAGAAATGGATAAATTCCTGGACTCCTGTGTCCTCCCAAGCCTAAACCAGGAGGAAGCTGAAACTATGAATAGACCAATAACAAGGTCTGAAGTCGAGGCAGCAATTAAGAGCCTACCACACAAAAAAAGCCCAGGTCCAGATGGGTTCACAGCCAAATTCGGCCAGACACACAAAGAGGAGCTGGTACCATTCCTTCTAAAACTATTCCAAATAATCCAAAAAGAGGGAATCCTTCCCAAATCATTTTATGAGACCAACATCATCCTGATACCAAAACCAGGCAGAGACTCAACAAGAAAAGAAAACTTCAGGCCAATATCCATGACGAACATAGATGCAAAAATCTTCAATAAAATACCAGCAACTGATTGCAACAGCACATCAAAAAACTTATCCATCATGATCAAGTAGGATTCATCCCGGGGATGCAAGGCTGGTTCAACATACGCAAGTCTATCAACGTAATTCACCACATAAACAGAACCAAAAACAAAAACCACATGATTATCTCAATTGACACAGAGAAGGCATTCGACAAAATTCAACAGACCTTTATGCTAAAAACCCTCAATAAACTCGGTATTGACAGAACGTATCTCAAAGTAATAAAAGCTATTTATGACAAACCAACAGCCAATATTATACTGAATGGGCAAAAACTGGAAGCATTCCCTTTGAAATCCGGCACTAGACAAGGATGCCCTCTTTCACCACTCCTATTCAACATAGTACTGGGAGTTCTAGCCAGAGAAATCAGGCAAGAAAAAGAAATAAAGGGTATTCAAATAGGAAAGGAGGAAGCCAAATTGTCTCTATTTGCAGATGACATGATAGTATACCTAGAAGACCCCATCGCCTCAGCCCAAAAACTCCTGAAACTGATAAGCAACTTCAGCAAAGTCTCAGGATATAAAATCCATGTGCAAAAATCACAAGCATTCCTATACACCAATAACAGACTTAAAGGGAGCCAAATCAAGAACGAACTGCCATTCACAATCACTTCAAAAAGAATAAAATACCTTGGAATACAACTCACAAGGAACATAAGGGACCTCTTCAAGGAAAACTACAAAACACTGCTCAACGAAATAAGAGAGGACACAAACAGATGGAGAAACATTCCATGTTCATGCTTAGGAAGAATCAGTATCATGAAAATGGCTATACTGCCCAAAGTAATTTACAGAATCAACGCTATCCCCATCAAGCTACCATTGACTTTCTTCACAGAACTGGAAAAAACCACCATGAACTTCATATGGAACCAAAAGAGAGCCCGCATAGCCAAGTCAATTCTAAGCAAAAAGAACACAGCGGGAGGCATCACACTACCGGACTTCAAACTATACTACAAGGCTACAGTAATCAAAACAGCATGGTACTGGTACCAAAACAGAGATATAGACCAATGGAACAAAACAGAGGCATCGGAGGCAACACAACATATCTACAACCATACAATCTTTGATAAACCTGACAAAAACAAGCAATGGGGAAAGGATTCCCTTTTTAATAAATGGTGTTGGAAAAACTGGCTAGCCATGTTCAGAAAGCAGAAACTGGACCCCTTCCTGACACCTTACACTAAAATTAATTCCAGATGGATTAAAGACTCAAACATAAGACCTGGAACCATAAAAACCCTAGAAGGAAATCTAGGCAAAACTATCCAGGACATAGGAGTAGGCAAGGACTTCATGACCAAAACACCAAAAGCATTGGCAACAAAAGCCAAAATAGACAAATGGGACCTAATGAAACTTCACAGCTTCTGCACGGCAAAAGAAACAGTCACTAGAGTGGATCGGCAACCAACAGAATGGGAAAACATTTTTGCAGTTTACCCATCTGACAAAGGGCTGATATCCAGAATTTACAAAGAACTCAAACAGATTTACAGGGAAAAAAACAAACAAGCCCATTCAAAAATGGGCAAAGGATATAAACAGACACTTTACAAAAGAAGACATACATGAGGCCAACAAACATATGAAAAAATGCTCATCGTCACTGGTCATTAGAGAGATGCAAATCAGAACCACATTGAGATATCATCTCACACCAATTAGAATGGTGATCATTAAAAAATCTGGAGACAACAGATGCTGGAGAGGATGTGGAGAAATAGGAACACTTTTACACTGTTGGTGGGAGTGTAAACTAGTTCAACCATTGTGGAAGACAGTGTGGCAATTCCTCAAGGCCTTAGAAATAGAAATTCCATTTGACCCAGCAATCCCATTACTGGGTATATATCCAAAGGACTATAAATCGTTCTACTATAAGGACACATGCACATGAATGTTCATCGCAGCACTCTTTACTAAAACAAAGACTTGGGACCAACCCAAATGCCCATCGATGATAGACTGGACGGGGAAAATGTGGCACATATACACCATGGAATATTATGCAGCAATCAAAAATGATGAGTTCGTGTCCTTTGTAGGGACATGGAGGAATCTGGAGAACCTCATTCTCAGCAAACTGACACAAGAACAGAAAATGAAAAAGCGCATATTCTCACTCATAGGTGGGTGATGAACAATGAGAACACATGGACACAGGGAGGGGAGTACTACACACTGGGGTCTATTGGGGGGAATATGGGAGGGACAGTGGGGCAGGGGAGCTGGGGAGGGATAGCCTGGGGTGAATGCCAAATGTTGGTGAAGGGGAGGAAGGCAGCAAAACACACTGCCATGTGTGTACCTATGCAACTATGCTGCATGTTCTGTACATGTACCCCAAAACCTAAAATGCAATTAAAAAAAAATCAACTGTTTGCTTCTCCTTGAGTTTATATATTCTGGTCTGTATATTTCATGTACATGTTAATACACATGCATGCTCTTATATATAACTGTATAAGATAAACACAAATAGAAAATAACCACACATAAACTCTAAATCAGATGCAAATACATTTATACTAGGGGCCACTGGGCCCTCTTGTCACCTGCTAACTGTGAAGGGAGCCACAATGGCCACAGGAGTTTGTTTAGTTTTGTTTTGCTTTGTTGAGATGGAGTCTCACTCTGCCGCCCAGGCTGGGGTGCAGTAGCACAATCTTGGCTCACTGCAAGCTCTGCCTCCCAGGTTCATGCAATTTTCCTACCTCAGCCTCGTGAGTTGCTGGGATTATGTTGTGAGGCCACCCTGCCCAGCTAATTTTTGTATTTTTAGAAGAAACGGGGTTTCACCCTGTTGGCCAGGTTGGTCACAAACTCCTGACCTCAAGTATCCACCCTCCTCAGCCTCCCAAAGTGCTGGGATTACAGGTGTGAGCCACCGTGCTTGGCCCAACCACAGGAGTTTTACCCCATCACTTCCATGTGACCCTACATTGATGGCAAACACCAGCCCCGGTGCCATCATCCTCTATTGCAAAAGCTGTCCATATCCCTAGAACCTGGTAATCAGGATCAGTGCTCTCCTTTGGAACACCTTAAGTGTATGTGTAGTGTTCAGTTGAAATGGGTAAAGAAGAGGCTTTGTGCAGAGAGAAAGAAAGGCGAGGTCTGAGCCTTCAGTGTGTGCTGGGGCCAGTGTGAGTCCGGGAGGAGCATGATGGTAAAATGAGACCACCACATGCGGAGGTCTGTCCTGCAGACCCTGACTCAACAACAGATGAATGAATGCACCATTAAAGTGATTCCAGTGGGCTAGGGATGGTTGTTGGCTGCTTTCAGAGGGTGAAATGCAGCCAATCAACCAAGACCGCCTCTCCATCCACACATTTATTCCATAAAGATTTCATAACATAGGTTCTAAGTCAACACACTTGTGGATAATTAGCATGGTTAAAAGAGTGGTTTTACGAATGATAAAATCTTTAGGTTCCAGGCACAGAGTAAACACTATTAATGGGTAATTCCCCTTTGATCACCTTCTCAGAGGGTCATCCAGCACAAAATGCACACGACTACACTGTTAGAGTAGAGACAAAGGGATGTGGGGTAAAGAGACTTAACTGGGAAAGAATTTTATTATCTCTGTCTCTTCCACAGTAGTGGTCTGGCCACCTTTGGCTTTGCCCCAGTAAAACCTTTCTGCCTTCCAAAAGGTTTGAGACTGATCTATATGTTTCCCAATATTTTGCTAATTATTTTACCAACCACCCCTTGAGAATCTCAGCATTTCCCCCTTTCGTTTCAATAATATCAGGCTCGATTGTCTGTCAGCCACTGATTTGTTCAGCCATGGGTTTGTCAGGAGAGGTATTCTTGCTTTTATTCTGGCTTTGCATCCTAGGATTAACAAATAAAGAAAGAAAATTATAAGTACAATTAACAACAGTCTTTTGCAGTCAAAGAGCGACTCCCAGGAGTAGGGTCCAACTGAAGAGACGATCTTGCACACCTTTCTATGCGGCTATTTGTTGGCTGTGTAGATCCATACTGTGAAGGGATTCTGGAATTTTAGTTGCTTATGTCTGCTGTTAAATGGTCTTGAAAGGTTCCCCAGAAGTGTTGTTTCACTCATCCCCATCATGTACTGATTGATTCCATGGTAGAGAGCTGACACAAATATGTTTATGCTCCCAGTCGCAGCTTAATTGCTGTAGGAAGGCTGGTGCAGCCTGTCACTCCCCCACATATTGCACAGCAGCCTCAATGGCCGGCAGATGTGCAAGAATTTTTTGATCTGTACCTTGCTGTAAAAGCAGTTCATTTGACTCATTCTTTGCCAGATTATCGACAAAGGCAGCCATTTGTACGGACTCAGTCACAGTTGCCAGGATAACTATGGCTGAAACTATAAAACTGTTAAGTGTTAACTACGAATCTTTTGTGTCTGACCTGGGACAGGGTGCATTCTAGAGTGGCAAGGGCAGAGGAACCTTGCCAATCTCATGTTAAACTGACTGGTAGGAATGCTTCAGATTATCTCCTTAATACCATGAAACCAGTGCTGTTTAAATTAGATATATTGTGATTAGTGATACTTGAGACAAACCAAGCCTGTCCCTGCACCTGTGTCACGGACATTGAGTCTAGGGGTATAATGGAAATGTTAGGTCCCACGAGGAAAGCATATGGATGGGCAGTGCAAATCAGGCACAGATCAGTGTACTTATGAATAAAGGTTACAGTGTAGTTGTGACTGGAATTATGACATGTCCCATGCCAGGTGTTAAGAGAGGTGCCGAGATGTCCTAGGCACCATAAGATGCCTTGGGGTGACATGGACTTTATTCAGGGTCATGGATCTCCCAGCCCCCAACAGCACAAATTATAGAAGAATGAGATGTGGCTATGAAACTGTGATTGATGCTACGATGGACAAAAACACTAGAAAGCTGCTTTGCAGTTGGCCATGGGTGCTCCAGTCTAAGATTTTATAATTGCCTAACTGGAGGCTACAGGTGTTTACTGTGACAGACCTCCCAGTTAAAGTGAAATCCCTGACTTCCCGGCTTAGTTCTTTTGCACAGGAGGGAATGTTTGAATAGCGGCGTGGATTATATTGCCTGGTTTGAAGCTGCCTGCCACTAAGAATGTCAAGTTATCTCTTTTGCCATGATGTAGCCATACTTGCTTTAGGGCTGGTACACAGTAAGGCCTAGTACTTTTATAACTTATACACAGTGGGAGGACAATGGAGTAATATGTAGTGTTATCTGTCCCCTTAGTCCAATATGTGCCATTATTGAGGGACCCCTCTGGGGATAGCTCTATCCCTCCTAGTCAGTCACATTATTATCGGCTGGGAATGGGGTGTCTGCCCAGGTGACAGGGCAAAAGAAAGGTGGGTCTAATATATGAGCCCAATAGAGTATAGCAGATGCAGCTTGCAGACAAAGCAAAAGCAGAAAAAGGATTAATACCTTATGTGAGTTCCAATGTACAACAGAAAGCGTAGCAAGAAGTAATCTGTCTGGAGTAAATGGTGTTTGTGTCCAGAGTAGGACTTGTTCAGCCTCCTGAGTTGTCCTCTCTGACATCCCCCAGCTGACATCTGGGGCTTGAGTCATTCATGGAAGCCACTTCATCCAGGGTGGTGGGTCCTGCAGAGTCATCTCCTGCATCTCTGGCATCGGGTTGGGTCCTAGCCATGCCGTGGTATGGTTTGATGTGTGCTGCTGGAATATAAAAAGGACCTGAGCTAACTGGAACACAATCATACCCTTTACTCACATTAATAACTTGTTTGGACCATGCCATTCATTACTGTTCACATCCTCCCATAAAACCACAGGTTTTCTGTCTTGAGGGGTTTTAGCAAAGTGCTTTTCTACAGCTGGTTGAAACTTGTCATCTAAATTTAGAAAATTAGGGTAAATAAGGCTTGTGCCAATAGTGTTGCATGGTCTTTTCCAATATTCCCCCTTCTCTGTATTTTGAGCATATTTTTAAGAGTGAAGTGGTCCCATTCTACTATTGCTTGATATTGGGAGTTATATGGGATGCTGGTGGAATGTTGGATATTCTACATGTGTTGGGTACCAGCCCCAACCCTGTTTGTGGGTCCCCAATCCCCAGTGGTGATGAAGGATTAAGAAAGGAAATAAAGGCAAATACACAGAAATTGAGTTCAAAGAGTGGGTCCAGAGGACCAATGTAAGGTGCAAGGACCACCTTGGCCCTGAGTTCTGGTTTCCACAGGTTTTTATTAGGCGCACACCCTCAATATAGGGATGGAAAGCAGAGTGTAGGGTGGGTTATCAGGGAAAGCCTTGAAACTACTGTCGGGGGGCCTTGAAACTACTGTTGGGGGGCCTTGAAACTACTGTGGGAGGCCTTGAAACTACTGTGGGAAGCCTTGAAACTACTGTGGGACAAGATAGCCGGGGGAGAAGCATGTATCATTAGAATACAATGAAACAGGTGGTTCTTCTAAGAGAAGCTCACCTAGTACACCAAGTTTTACCACTGATTATTATTGCTATGCAGCTGCACCAGAACATAGAGTAGGGCGCCACCAGTTCTGACCACACACAGGCATCAAGGGGCTTTTATCTTCCGAGCACCGAGGACACAGGGCAACAGAGATTACCCCATATTCTGAGAACAGAGGCAGAGCAGGAGGTGTTCCACTATCTCTGCCCGAGAGGCCTTCCTGTCTTGCCAGCTCCCATTTGCAAAAAGCCTCCTGGATCTTGTGAGCAGAGGTCGCTGACCTTTCTTGGGTGCTTACACAAGCCCTCTTCACAAAACCCCTGTGCAGACCCCATAGAGGAAAGAAGTTTGTGGGACCAAGGCAGTGTTTTCCTGCCTTGCAACCAGACCGCAGATGTGCCACGGTTAATGGGGCACTCTCAGATGGTCTAACTTTAGGCCTCCCATTACCGCATTTGTTCATACTTTTACAAGCTACAAGCTGTTCTCTGTTGTGCTGTACTTTTCATTCACTACTGATTATTTCAGGGTATAAACTTCAGTGTACCACGAACCCTATAAGCTAATAAGCAAATCAGACTTATATTCGTTTAATCAGCAAGAGTAGAGACAGCATGTCTGTCTGCCTCCCATCATCTGGGCCCACAGACGTGTGACAAAACTGTTGAAATTGTGAGCTGGTATATGCTGAACCAGTACTGGTTTTAATTTTTGTAGGATGTTCCGTAAATGGGAAAGTTAAAAGAAGACATTCATGACATATTGACTTGACTCTCCAGGCAGAGCATGTGCGCTAATTAAATGAGTGTTGGTATCATTGGGCACATTAAGTTTTCCACATTCAGAGATGTGTGTAACATGTGTTTGTCATAACCGATTAGGTTCTAGTCCTCTAGGTTAAACTCCTTTTGCAGGAGGGGATGTGCCTGTGAGCTAGCATTCTGATCATTGTAGGATAATTTGCTTAGCCAGTCTCTGAGTAAGCTGAAATAGCTTCGTTAAGTTTCTCCAATTTTGATGGGGAAAAAAACCATCAAAATTGATAGATTGGGTGGCTTGGTCAAGCAGAAATGTCCTTACTTGTAAGTCTGCTTGTTCATTGCCATAAGCCAATGCACCAGGCAGTGAGGATATGTGTGATAAAAATAGGATATGCATGTTGATCTAACAATTGCTGAAGTCGAAGAGAAAGAGCACACAGGGTGGGCTCGAGACTAGACTTAATCAAAGCTGTTTCAAGATGTTTTAACAAATAAACTGAGTACACCGAGTCACTTACAATATTTATGGGCTGAGTGGAAAAGTTTCCAGTGCCAGAATCAGGGCTCCAGTCTCAGCTCTCTGAGTGCTACTAAGTCGAGATCAAGTGATTGGATTATGAGGTCTCCACCAGACAGCTGCCTTGCCTTGTTTACCTGATCTGTCAGTAAACAGTGTCAAAGCATTAGATTGTGGGACTAGGCTACTTTTGTAGGGATAATTACAGGAGTACAAGGAAAAGCATTTTCTATTTGCCATGTGTAATCAGATAGTGCTGTTTGCTGATCTAATCACAGGGGTAAAACTGCTTCCAATTGCAATTTACTTAAAGGACTCCTGATGGTATCAGGATCATAACCTAGCAGCTAACTGCATCATCTGTGACCTGAATGGATTACTTTACTAATTAACTGAATATAGAGAGACGGAATTTAATACTGGTATGTGAACAAAAAACCATTCTAGAAAGTGTAGTTAGGGGACCAATTGTGCCGTTAATCCTGCAGGGAAGTGTTTAGCGGGAAGAATAAACAGTTGGACTGAGAAGCTGGGGTATATGTGATCTAGTTGCCTATGAGAAATGGCCTGTTCTATTTCTTCAGTATCTCTTTTAGCTGCCGGGGTTAAACATCTGGGAGAATCCAGGATTGTTTCACCTTTTAGGATAGAAAACAGGTTCTGCAACTTTCAAGTAGGAATATTTAAGACAGGGCGAATCAGATTAAATCCCCTAATGATCTTTGATAATCCTTCAGTGTCAGTTGCTAGTATTTAACTTAACCTTTTGAGGTCTTACTGATCGGGAAGTCAATATGTATCCAAGATATTTCCACAGAGAGGATGTTTGGACTTTCTCAGGTGCAATGACTTAACATTTTGACTGTGTATTCTTTACAACAGAGGAATACAACCTTAAAAATGCAGGCTCTGTTGGGGCTGCCAGTAAAATATCATCCTTAAAATGAAATATCTTGCAATGGGAATTCCTTTATACTGAGGAGTAAAGCCTGATCCATGTAATACTGACACATGGTATGACTGTTGAGCGTTCCCTGAGGAAGCACTTTCCAGTGAAATTGGGATACTGGTCTTTCACTATTAATTGCTGGGAGGGTAAGCACAAATTTTTCCCTGTCTTGTTCTGCTAGAGGAAGTATATAAAAACAGTCATTTGGGTCAATGAAAATTATAGGCCAGTCCTGAGGAATCACCGTGGGCGATAGGAGCCCTGGTGGCAGAGGTCCCATAGGTTGCAATTTAGCATTAGTAACCTGTAAGTCACATCAAGGCCTCCACCTGACAGATTTTTTAGGAGTGACGAAAATGGGCCAGTTACAAGGGTTTGTTGAAGTTTCAATATGTCCAGCCT
Organism: Callithrix jacchus; assembly: GCF_049354715.1. Lineage (NCBI taxonomy): Eukaryota > Metazoa > Chordata > Mammalia > Primates > Cebidae > Callithrix > Callithrix jacchus. Next base: position 36,414,069 of record NC_133508.1, on the reverse strand, counting down.
ATAATTGTTTGTTTACTAATTCATGGGCTCTCAGTAATTTCTCTCCCTTCAGAGGCCACTGTTCTACCCACATAGCATCTTGGGAGAGGCATGTCAGGAGGATGGGGAGAAATAACAGTGCCCATTGCTAGAATAGGGTCTGCAGAGTGACCCCATATTGGGCTAACAGATCCCATCCCCAAAGATTAACAGGGATGGGCATGATCAGAGGTTGTATAAGGGTCTTTCTCCCTTCCAGATCATAGCACGTGAGGGTGTGCGTGCTCTGGTTTGCTGTGTGCACTTCTCCAGTGCCGACAATCCTTTGTTCCTGAGTGACATGGGGCCACGTTTCAGGCCAGTTTTGATTACTGATAATTGAAATGTCTTCCTCTGTGTCCAATAAGCCAGTAACATTTTTATTTCCAATTTTTAAGGTAATCATGGGTCTCTGATCTGTAATTAATCGGTTCCAATATTCTCCTGTGACTCCTGTGCTTCCAAAACTTCCCTTACTCCTTTCCTTTCCTCGGCCGTTAGGACACCAGTATGGTAAAAACAGTAACAGACCTATCTTTGATCCAGGGGCAAGAATATTCAGACCTTTACCTTCCATCCTTACTAATATTTCGCCTTGATAATCACTATCAATAACCCCGGTGAGCACTTTAATTCCTTTACTGGATAGGCTAGACCATCCTAGGATCAGTCCCATTGTTTCTGGAGGCAGTGCCCCCAGGTCCCTCTAGCAACTCTTGTGGGGTCCTCTCCTTCTTTTAACACTAATTCGTCTGGGCAGACTAATTAGCCCCGCGCTCCCAGTGGTGGTTGCTCTGAGAGGGAGGACCGTGCGCTTTCCATCTGACCAAGGAAAGCTGCTGGCATTGCCCCAGTTCGAAGCGGGGCCTGAGGTGGGCCCCTCATAAAGTTCCCCATCTGATTACCTACGGGGTTGCTGTTTTTAACAAATTTAGATCTGCATTGCTTTGCCCAATGCTTCCCCCTTCTCATCGGGGACGTATAGAAGGCGGTTCTTTCTCTGGTTTACCTTGGTGTCTATTCTTTGGGCAGTCCCTTTTCCTATTCATTGAATGCCTTTGTGTGTGATTTCTCCCTATTTTCTCTCAGAGCTTTACGTCCAGCGTGCCCTTTGCTTAGAACCATAGGCCTTGGGAAACAGCAGTGTCTATGATGTTTTTTTAATGGAGCCAGATACTGTTTCTGTTGCAGTGATAACTGCTGTCCCATGATGAATCCCTAGCCTGAAACAATGCCTTCCTGAGCTTGGCAATCCCGGGTGAGTGCCAATGACGTACTGACTACTTGACATGACCTCACAGTCCTCTTTGCTTTCTGGTTCTCGGGAGGTCCGTCTTACCTTCTTCGCAGAGATGGTCACATCAGTTTGCTCCGCATTTGAGGGCCTGCTGTGACAGGTGTCAATATGGAGTCACCACCTGAGACGTTGACCACCACCTTCAGACCCTGACTCGATGACAGATGAATGCATCCACAAGTGGGATGGTTGTCAGCTGCTTTAAGAGGGAAAAATGCAGCCAATCGGCCAAGACCCCCCTCAATACATATATTCTGTAAAGATTTCATAACAGAAGTTCTAAGTCAACACACATGTGGATAATTAGCATGGTTAAAAGAGTGGTTTTACGAATGATAAAACTTTAGGTTCCAGGCCCAGAGTAAACACTATTAATGGGTAATTCCCCTTTGATCTCCCCTCAGAGGGCCATCAGCACAAAATTGACATGAATAAACAGAATAGAGACAAAGGGATGTGGGGTAAGGAACTTAACTGGGAAAGCCTTTTATCATTCCTATACCTTCCCTAGTAATGGTCTGGCCACCTTCAGCCTGCCCCAATAAAACCTTTCGGCCCTCCAAAAGGTTTGAGACTAATCTATAATTTTCCCTAATATTTTGCTAATATTTTGCCATACGCCCCAAATGAATCTCAACAGTAAAAGGCTGGAGGGACAGTAAGGCCAGGGGAGGTCTCTGCTGAGGACCATTGACAGCTTTCAGGAAACATGAAAACGGGTCAGACTCTGAAGGTTACTCAGTTCTCAGCATTTTCATTCCAGCCAGTTTCATCCGGATGAAGAAAACCTATGGCGGTTCTTTTGTGCTCTAAAGAACAACTAAATATGAGGTACTCGATGAGTCAGGTGGAAGAGGTTTCTTTCGTAAGGATAAAACACATGGAAAACAGGGTTATGGCTTTCTACACTCCAGAGTAGAAGGTAGGCAAACAAAACCGTGTCAGAAGAAGTCTGTTGGGCACTGCTAACTCAGGTGAATGGGTAATGTCTGTCGCCACGCTAAAGCCTGGCTCGGGCAGTGATGTGAGTCTCTCGTGTCAGATACGAACTGTGCATGCACAAGTCAGGAAGCTACAGGGAGCCCTGAGGCCCTGGGCTGGGATCTAGTCTCGGCCAGAAGCAGTGCTAGGTTCCCAGCTGGCCTCTGCATCCAAAGGCCAGGCTGAAGTGCATGGCCCCACAGAAAGCTCCATTGTTTTCTGTTTTTAAAATCTCATGGAGGTACCAACCAGATAGGACTTGAATGGAATACCACCTGATATTACCAGTCCCATAAGCTTGGCATCTCCATTCATCCTGGAACAGCCAGACAGCTGTCTCTGCTGTGTCCTAGAGCACCAGGAAACTAACAAACAGTCCGGGAGTGGGACACAGAGGGTAAAGCCAAGTATCAGAGGTGAGGGGGCAGGCAGGCAGTGATGCTTCCCCCTCATGCCTTCTCCATGATCATTGTGAGGAAAAGGTCTGGGTGACAGTAACCATTTGGCATCTCCTCCCTCCTCATTGGAGAATAGTAAGACCTGACATCTGCAAGGACCCTACCGTCCTTGCTTTTGTTAGGATCACTCAGCAGCCAACCGCCTATGCTCCAGGTCTTTAGTTCAGATTTTGATGATTCTTGGGGGACGTATAGAGTCATCACGTGCCTTGACAGTAAGTGCATGGGAGCTAGGTTTTCTCTGGCAGAGAGTCCCTCACAGGGACTCCCCAAGAGCAAAGCCTCTTCAGGAAAGAAGAGTTGAACTCAGGCATCTCCCTCAGAAGTGTGGGCTTGCTGCTGCTTCCACACCTCATCAGACTGGGGGGGAATCTTCTGTGAGGCTGCCCTGGGTTCTGCCTGCCTGGACACTGACCACACAGATAGCTCTCCGCATTCAGCAGGATCTGGCCCGGGCCCTCTCCCGGGGGACGGAGACCCCTCTGCTCTTCTCCAGACCCTGCAAACACTTTTGCAGACACACACTTTCTGCTTCTCTAGGTTGCTGGGTCCGTTCTCTGCTTCTTTTAGCTACGACCCCACAGTCAACCCCCTTCTTCTTCTTCACAAGCCTCTTGGGTCCTCCATGAGCCAAAGTAAAGAAATGTCTTAGAAATGCGCAGGTCCATTCTACTTCCACCCTGCCACGTAGCTTCCCTGAAGCGACACCGTACTGGTCCTTCCATCTGCTTGTGGGGAAGGAAGTTTCCTCTGCTTGTGGAAGATAAAAGACAAACAAGAGATATAATTTGATACTTTTAAAAATAATATTTAGGAAAAATTTATAAAGATATTGATTATAAAAGCTCACTATTCTGGTATAAATTTGTCAACCTGAAATAATCAAAGGAAGAGAATCTCATTTCCAAAGGTTTATTAAAGTGAAAAGCTGGGAACACATTTTCATCTTGGTGTGGGAGTGGGAGAAATAGCATGCATAAGTCCTTTATTTATAGACAGCCATCCACTTCTTAGAATATGCTCACAGTACTCACACAACACTGTTTTTGAGGCCTACTAATAGTGCTTTATTGTATGTATGTATGCATATACATGCAGAAATATCTATTTCATGAAGAATAGTTAATAGAGCTATATCACATCATGATGAAGTTGTAATTGCTATAATATAGAGAAATAGAAATATAAATTTATAAAATAAACACAACCAGAAAATAAATACACAAAAACAAAAAACAGATGCAAATACATTTATACTAGGGACCATTGTGCCCTCTTGCCACCTGCAAATACGTTTATATAAAATTGTGTGTAAAAGTTATGATACATAGAGAAAAATATATATGCATATATAAAATAAATGTATACAATAAACACAACTATGTCTTATGCATAAGATATCCAACAGTATACTTTGCAGTACAATAAATGTTGCAAATAAGACCTTTGAGAATCTGTCAGGGGAATATTCCAGGATGTGAGGTGGGGACATAAAGTACATACCTAATTATTTTCACTAAGTATAAAGAAAATCTTCAAGTGTGTCTGAATCCTTGAGATAAAACATGAACGTGTCCCCATACATTTTTACTGATTTTGGCACAATCCAAATTTCTAAAATTAATAAATTAATGTAAAGTGCTTTTTTGCGTCATTTATCTGATCACAAATTTTTCTGAGTTTCCCTTCACCTATTTTTAATCTATTCAAGTTCTTCCTACTTTGAATTACTTATTTATATGCTTCTCAGCGTTCTGTTGGATTTCACAAGTCTTTTCTTGTTAACATAAAATAGTTTCTAAAAGTGAATCATTACTATTATAGAATGAGTGTTCTGTGCCTCTAAGAATCTTACTTTCTTCCTGGTATTTATTCTCTCATTTTTGGTTAGTTACCAGAGCCTCACATATTCAGTTGAGAACATCAGCATCCATGTACATATCACACTTCTTAGCCTCCCTCGCAGGCCAGTTTGGCCATGGAACTAAAGTTGAGAAAGTGAGGTAGAGGCAAAATTGTTTGTCTGTGACTTCCAGGGACTTTTTTTTATTGCATTTTAGGTTTTGGGGTACACATGAAGAACATGCAAGATTGTTGCATAGGTACACACGTGGCAGTGTGATTTGCTGCCTTCCTCCCATCACCTATATCTGGCATTTCTCCCCATGTTATCCCTCCCCAACTCCCCACCCCCCACTATCCCTCCCCTTTTTCCCCCTGACAGACCCCAGTGTGTGATGCTCCCCTCCCTGTGTCCATGTGTTCTCATTGTTCAACACCCACCTATGAGTGAAAACATGTGGTTTTTGATTTTCTGTTCTTGTGTCAGTTTGCTGAGAGTGATGGTTTCCAGGTTCATCCATGTTCCTACAAAGGACACAAACTCATCATTTTTTATAGCTGCATAGTATTCCACTGTGTATATGTACCACATTTTCCCTGTCCAGTCTATCATCGATGGGCATTTGGATTAGTTCCAAGTCTTTGCTATTGTAAACAGTGCCACTATGAACATTTGTGTGCATGTGTCCTTATAATAGAACGATTTATAATCCTTTGGGTATATACCCAGTAATGGGATTGCTGGGTTAAATGGAATTTCTATTTCTAGGTCCTTGTGGAATCGCCACACTGTCTTCCACAATGGTTGAACTAGTTTACACTATCCAGGGACTTTTTTATGGGAGGCGGTCCTTTGCTTTTTCTACTCCTTTTTCATGACTGTGGCTTGGGATGCAGTAGTGTTTCTAGGAGCTCCCACAGCCATTTGTGCCTACAAGTAGGTGAGCTGTGCCCTGAACAAAGCTGGGGAGTGCGGAGTTCTGCTGGCTCACGAAGCAGAGTTGCCGCACCAAACCTGGATAGCCAAGCCTCTATCTGATTTTATGTGAGCAAGAAGTATGCTAACTTGTCTAAGGGACTGTTATTTGGGGGATTTTCTGTCACATTCAATTGGACCTTATTCTATGTAATAGAGGCTGTACATAGATCTATTTCATAAACACAGATCATAGAGAAGCATCGTGAATGACACAAGCAGTGTGGCTTTGCCAATCGTGAATTGGTCAGGATTATTCCATTTTCATTTTTGGGTACCTTGAATGCAGTGTTTGACACGTTTCTCCTTTTCTGCCATCACAATTTTAACTCATTTAATGACTGCTGGGATAACCATGGCACCGTCTTCTTCTGCATGTACTGTACATCCAGGTTCATGTCACTGTGTGGAATCAGTGTCATTGTGACAGTGGTAAGAGGATACAGGAGCAACAGTGCAACAGAGTCACCTCTTGCGGCTGATGTGAGTGTTCCCTTAGGCTTAAGTGAACAGGAAAATAGACACATTGGCAACAGGGAGCTCAAAAACAGGGAGTTTGTCAAATGAGGTCACAGAAACTATATGCAAAATTAATTTAAAACACTGAGTTCTGTCTTCATTTGCATGTGCCTCTGCATAACAGCCTTCTATTCCGGAAGGGCAGTGTAGTTCTTCCCACAGTTTTTCCCTTTTTTTCCCCTCCCATGCTTCATGTGAAAGCAAAAAGCCCACGAGAGGACATCTAGAGACTGGCCCTAAAGTGCTTTTCTCCACAGGAATGTCACCTAGGCACTGCAGCCAGGGGTCCCAGGTGCCACTGAGGAGGGCTGTGTTCCCATCCTCAGTGAGGGAGAGCTGAGAGAAGGCAGGCAAGGTTAACATTTCCCTCACCTACTTGCTTAAGCAATACATTAAAGTTTCAAACTAAAACAAATCCAACATCTTACGGGAGCAATTAGAACCACGTATAAAGTAGTGGTTGGTAGTATTCTTTTGTAATACGTCTTTTTTGAGGTAAGGTCTTACTGTGTTACCCAGGCTGAAGTGGAGTGGTACAATCATAGCTCATTGCAGCCTCAAACTCCTGGGCTCAAGCAATTCTCCTAAGTAGCTGAGACTGCAAGGACACACCACCACATCTGACTATTTACTTATTTATTTTGTGTAGGGACGGGGTCTTAGGTGTTGCCCAGGCTGTGCTGAAATTCCTACCCTAAAACAACCTTCTGCCTCAAGCTCCCAAATTGCTGGGATTACAGGACTGAGTGGTGGAGTGCTGATGGCATTGTTTTTAAGCAATCACCATTTGGGTTCTTAGTTCTCATAACTTTTAGGTTTTTAACAGTTCAGTGCACCTTCCAAGTATTCCTTGGAATATTTTTTCCGGTTTAACTATGGGTTTAGGTGAGGTCTATGGCCCATTTTAAGGCCAAGACTCTCTGATCTGTGTCAATTTGGTTAGAGTATGTATGAGTAAAGCCAAGGTCATTCGATGACTTCACCTCATACCCTTTCTAGTTCTAAAGTTGCCTAATGATTCTGGAGAAAAAGTGCTTTCGAGACAAATACTGTAGAGTCCCTGCTCTGCTAATGCAGAGCCAGTCTTAATTAATAGTGAAAATGATGTTGTTTTGCCTTATTCGGTGAGATTAACTGAGCAAAGATTTATTGAGAACAATTCTGGATAAGACATTAAGAAATATAAAAAATGATAATAAATTGTCTTGACATTAAGCAGCTAAAGGGAAATATGACATATTAATAAATTACCACAAATTAAGGAATAATATAAAAGAAAAATAAGAGAAGAAACTATTTTAAGAAACACGTTCTACCACCCACAATTCACAACGTGCAGCTTCTCTCAGGGGAAGCAAATCTCTAGGCCGACAGCTACGGATGCATTTGGTTTGTATGCAGCCTCTCAAAATGCATTTCTGTCATCAGAATACAAAAACAACCAACACCACCATAGCCCAAACTTCATTACGTCTTGTTTAATACTAAAAGTCATACAATGCTTATAACATAAAACTTTGCTTTATATTCAATAAACCTTGTCTGTAGGCTAGGCGCGCGTGGCCCATGCCTGTAATCCCAGCCCTTTAGGAGGCAGAGGCAGGCGGATCACAAGATCAGGAGATAAAGACCATCCTGGCTAACATGGTGAAACCCCGTCTCCACTAAAAATACAAAACATTTAGACGGGTGTGTTGTTGGGGCCCTATAGTGTCAGCTACTCGGGAACCTGAGGCAGAAGAACCACTTGAACTCGGGAGGCGAAGGCTACAGTGAGCCGCGATGGCACCATTGCACTCCAGCCTGAGCGACAGAGCAAGACTCCGACACACACACACACGCACGCACGCACGCGCGCGCGCGCGCGCGCGCGTCTGTAAAGCAGTAAGAGCTCTTTGCCTACAAAACATAAAAAGTAATTACAATGAAATATTCTTCAATAAATCTGAGATGCATTGCTATCCTTCGCTGACTTGCGCAATTGATCCTCTCAGTCAACGCAAGGCTCTTCTCTACCACTAGGTGGCAGTAAAGGCTAAATAATGACTCGGACCTGCTAAAGCGTTCCCTAGCCAAGTGAAGTTTTCCCATTATTTATGCTTAAAAAAAAAAAAGTATGTGAGCGTGCATTTTACACTTCCACGTTAATAAAAGAAGAGTGGAGGGGAAAGAGGGAAGGGGAGAAATAAGGACACGTGAATAAAACATTTGCTTTACCACGTATCTTTTAAAATGACATGTGATGCCAATTTCAAGATCACTTAATCTTTAAAAAAAAAATGCAAACTGAACACTGTCCTTACACACGTGCCAGTCTCTGGTTCACTGTGGTAAGTCTCCCATGTTGCCTGTATTGTCACTTGACCCTGAATTATACTTACCCTTGCATGGGATTACCTTCCACCCTTTGGGTCTTCGCTAACCAGGACCCCATCTACCTGCATGCTGTGCTGACCACTTTCCTTGCCATCTATTTGGACCTTTTTAAGTATTTGATCTTCAGGTCACCACTTCCCCTTCCAGCTCTTTCCAGCACTCTGATTTTCTGTGTTCTTTTAGCCTACCCTATCCTAGATCAGCTCTCAGAGACAAAAATGGGGACTTGAGAAGGATTCAGAAATCAAAGGAAAGCAGTTATTATAACACTTCCTATCATTATTTTTCTATAAATTCTCTATTAGTCTCTCTCTCTCTCTCTCTCTTTCTCTCTCTCTCTCTCTCTGTCTCTCTCCCCTTCCCTCCCTCCATCCCTCCCTCTCTCTTTCTCTCTTTCATACACACACAGAGAAATTTACCAAGTAAGAGAGGTTAGAAAGATAAATTTCTTGGCAGGGTCAGGAACAGGTGGAAGAGCTGCTGATATTAAAATAAATTTGAATTAAGCGTTTTTAGACTTCATAGAGAGCTGTCAAAAAGGTTAAGTTAGAGAATTTTGTTTAGGGCAGATTATAGAATATATGTAAGATATTTTATACTGTTTTTGTTATTAAAAAATACTAACCATGTCTATAATTTTTTTTTTGAGAGAGTTTTGCTGTGTCGCCCAGGCTGGAATGCGGTGACCGATCTTGGCTCACTGCAACCTCTGCCTCTTGGGCTCAAGCATTTCTCTGCCTCAGCCTCCCAAGTAGCTGGGACTACAGGTATGCAACACCACACCCAGCTAATTTTTGTACTTTCAGTAGAGACGAGGTTTCAAATGTTGACCAGGATGGTCTCGATCTCTTGAACTAGTGATTCGCCCTCCTCAGCCTCCCAAAGTTCTGAGATTACAGGCATGAACCACTGTGCCCAGCCCTAATATTTTTAAAGTTAAAGAATTATGTGCTTTATATTTCTTTCTAATCTAGAAATGATTCTTATTTTAGCTTGGATATTTGTTAACCTTTTCACAATCATTAAGATAAAATTAACATATTTTATGTAAATTATGGTCCCTTACTGAATACCATAGAATTGTTATTATAAATCTTAAATAAAAGGTTATATGTTTCATATAGCATTTCAAAAATAAAACCAACAGTATGCTTCACTTTCCATTACTATGACTATAAATTATAAAGCTTTTAGTATTGCAAATATGGTTATAAGTAAACAGTTTGACTGAAAATGTGTGCAATTTCACCAAAAAATTTAAAAGAAAAGCTTTGTCTTCAGAAGCTGTCGAGAAAAATTATAATAAAAGCCGTATTTTCATATTGCAATTGATTTAAGTAGAATTTTGATTTTAGAACCATTTTAGATATACAAAAAACTTGTGAAAATAGTATGGTATTTCTGTTAAACCCCAAACTCAGTTTTCTCTATTATTAATATCTTAGTATGGTATATTTGATACAATTAATGAGTCAATAATGATGAATTATTGATATCTAAAGATCATACTTGTTCAGAATTTTTCAGTTTATTTAATGCCCACTTTCTGTTCCAGGACACAATTTAGAACATCACGCATTTAGGCATTAGGAGAGAGACTCTGGGGCACATGGTGCTACTGTTCTATTTAAAGCTTCATGTTTGAAAATGTGTAAGAAATTATATTTTCCTGTTTTAAAAGTCACACTTTCATCTTACAAAATGTTTATAGTGCACATGAGTATGTGAAACACAATTTCATTAGAATGCTAAATTTTGGAATATATAAGTCTTAATTAATTATTAGAAAATGTTTTCAACTGTGGGTATGTGTGGTTTATTTAAGTGTCTTTATGAAAACATTTTGGAAGTCTCCACCCATGAACTGGTGTCTTGTAACTTCTACCTGTTTTTCTAAGAGTGTCAGTTATATACATTTTACAGTTTTTCTATTTAATGCATAAAGTTATTTTTGAATGCAGTGTACATCTTTTAACAATATAAAAGGTATAACTCTGTTTTTTTTAACCTACTAAATGGATAAATTTTTTTTTACATGTGTTCCAATATCCCTTATTTAATTTTCACAATGTGAATTCTGCTTCATAACCCAATAAACACATCGTTGAATTGCAATCTCGTTTGTTCCATTTCCTTAGTGTTTTCTTTCTTGTGTATTTGTGCACTATCCGTCCTCTTTCCTCACAGCTCTAAGTAGCACTGATTGACAGGCTTCTTTATGCCAGTCTTTCCTTCGTAGGACTGGCTTCTAAGTCAACACTTCCGGGGCTCTGGCGTAAGTGCCCACAGGCAGGTCAGCTGACTCCGCTCTTTCCATGGGCACGCCTCTCACTCAGGCACATCCACGGCTCCTTCAGTTGGCTTCTCATATTTTTTCATCCCTCTTGTCAGCAGAGTCAATGTTTTCTTGATTTTTTTTTAAACAAAAAGCTCATGTTCTTTGAAAATTATGTTTCTTGGACTGAAAGTTTCCTTTTTGTTTTATACTAAAAATATGTTTTCTTCTGAATTATTCCTTTCCATTTGTGCTATAGGGTGTTTTCAAACCTTCAAAAGTTGTTTTAGATTGTATTGTTTTCATCGTTTTTGTTCTTTTACTCATTAGACCTGGTGTTTGCCAATGCACTGCATGGATAAATTCTCCCTGGCTCCAGTTATTATCCACCTGGTTGTTGTTTCAATGTTCGCTTCAGACTTTAAACTGAATAGTGGAATGATTACCGCAGTCCCTAGACAAATTCTAGCGATTGCCATTTGTTTTATGAAGTTCTGAAAGGTAGATATAAATATGTATGATGCCGTTTCTTAGTTGTAGGAATGTATGTAAGAAAATTTAGTAATAAATTATTTGGTATAGGCACTAGCATACATTTTTGAAAAACAGAGGAAAAAAGCACAGCCAATTCTCACGGAGCACAACTCTCTTAAGTTCCATTTTTTTTTTTTTTTTGAGACGGAGTTTTGCTCTTGTTACCCAGGCTGGCGTGCGATGGCACGATCTTGGCTCACCACAACCTCCGCCTCCTGGGTTCAGGCAATTCTCGTGCCTCAGCCTCCTGAGTAGCTGGGATTACAGGCACACACCACCATGCCCAGCTAATTTTTTTGTATTTTTAGTAAAGACGGGGTTTCACCATGTTGACCAGCATGGTCTCCATCTCTTGACCTCGTGATCCACCCTCCTCGGCCTCCTAAAGTGCTGGGATTACAGGCGTGAGCCACCACGCCCGGCCCATTTAAGTTCCTTTTTATCCATTCCTTTTGACTTTAGTGTTCAAAAGCCCGTGTTTCAGGACACCTGCTAGTCTATCTACTTCTATCCCTGATGGTTTTGCAATAATGAATAAGTGTGGTTTTCACATAAATGGGAACAATGGTTCACTAATGGACTATGAGGAATGCAGGGAAAGAAGTAAACAGATAGAAATGAGGGGGCAGGAGGCACCCAGACAGCTTCCTCTGAATAGTGAAACCCAGGTCCGAGGTAGGGAGTGTGCCGTTGGGGAGACAGAAACCTCTCACCCTGCTTCTAACTAGCCCCAGTATTTTGTCATTGACTCTGTCTCCACCTTGGTAATGGGAAATTCTTACAGTTTCTGACAGGACAATGACCAAAAGCCCTAGATGTTATTTGCCTTTCTTAGTATGCGGTCATGAATATTTAATTGGAAACCTTGGGAAGCAGTAATTAGAGACCACTAACAAGCCATCACCTTACTGAATAAATAGCTTCTTTGCATATAGCCTTTAAGAGAAACTCCTTACGTTGTTGAACATAATTTCTTTAACAAATGAGGAGGTATACATGATTTGATTATTTGAGGAAAACCACATCATCAAAACAATTACACTCTTGTAATTAAATTATGGGAATTATATACCCAATTATTGCGCATTTCTAAATCAAGACATACTCAGGAATCTTCTATGCTGCAGAGGATTTTCACTGCCACTCCCACCACCACCACCAGCATCATCACAGACTTTCTAATTCGTGTGTATTTTGTACCAGTACAGTGGTAATCATGTTACATTCATATATTCATTTACTTAGGTTGAAACTTTATTGCTTAGGTACTATTATCTCCACTTGACAGATGAGGCAAATGAGTTAAAAAGTTACTAAGTGAATTGATCAGGGTCACATGACTAGTTAGATCCAATAGGTGATTTGTGCTCTTAAATATAAGATAGAGCAGAGACTTAGAAATGACCATTAAGGAGTGGGCATTTCTAAGTTACACATTCTCAAACCATCAGAGAGAACAGTTAAGATGTTTATGTGGGGAGTTTCCTAAAGAGCAACCATGCTATTAATAGACTACCTATGCCTATTCTACTCCACAATTATTCTAGAACCTGTGAGAATTTTTTTTTTCCTTTTTTTGAGATGGAGTTTAGCTCTTGTTACCCAGGCTGGAGTGCAATGGCAAGATCTCGGCTCACCGCAGCCTCTGCCTCCTGGGTTCAGGCAATTCTCCTGCCTCAGCCTCCCAAGTAGCTTGGACTACAGGCGCACATCACCATGCCCAGCTAATTTTTGTATTTTTAGTAGAGATGGGGTTTCACCATATTGACCAGGGTGGTCTTGATCCCTTGACCTTGTGATCCACCCGCCTCAGCCTCCCAATGTGAGAATTTTTTAAGTTTTCTCAGGTGATTGTTCTTAATCCTTACTCTTCCCTAGTTAAAAGTCCTAAAAAATGAGGATAACTGAGAAATACAACAGTGCTTCTCATACAAAATGTATATGTCAGTCAACTAAGAATTTTGGTAAAATGCAGATTCTACCTCAGCAAGTTTGGGATGGAGCCTGAGATTCTGCATACCTAGCAAACTTACAAGCAATGTTGCTGCTGCTGGTCCATGGACCACTCTTTGAGTAGAAAGGATGTAGGTAGATTATTTGGAACTTGCTGCTAACCGGCCCTATTACCCAAATATCATCAATGTAATGGACCAAGATGATATTTGGCAAAAATATTCAGAGTTTTAGTTTTAATATTATATTCATCTGAGTTATTTAGTCATATAATTGTTCTTACAGCATTTTAAGAGAAACATTTTTAAAATCTGAACTGTATTTTCTTGATCTTCTTGTATGCATTTGCTCACTTAAATTTATTTTCTATGATAATTTTACTTTATTGTTTATCTTAGATCTAAATAGAGAGTGGTCTTAGAGGGTTGAATATAAATGATAATTGGTGCTTCATTCATTGAAATGTTACAATTTTTTGATGTTGGGAATAGAAAATATCTATATGTGAAATGCACAGACATTGGGAGGGCTGTGTTGACGGCGATTGTTGTCCTCCTAAAAGCTGGACAACGGCTTTGCATTGTTTACATTCTCTGGACAATAAATGGATTGCCTGCATTCTCTGGAAATTCACACTGCATGAAAAAAGAACTAGTCTTCTAAACTTGAAAAACAGCTTTAAAGCTCAATTTTCAGGTATGCGCAAAGATTCTGCTGTGTTTTAAATGTGTCCTCCATAAAGCATGTGTTGGAAACTTAACCCCCAATGCAACAGTGTTAAGAGGTAGAAACTTTAAGATATGATTAGGCTGTGAGGGCACCACCCTCATGGATTAATGCTGTTGTCCCAGATGCTGGTTCCTTATCATGGGAGTCGGTTATAAAAGGATGAGTTTAGCTTCCTCTTGTTCTCTCTCATACTCTTTTCCTTTTGGCTTTTCACCAAGAGACGACACAGCAAGAAGGCCCTGCTAGATGTCAAGTTCTGTGTTGGACGTGTCAGCCCCCAGAACTGTAGGAAATACATTGCTGTTTGCTATTAAATATGTAGTCTATGATATTCTGCTACAGCCATACAAAATGGACAAGACAGATATTGTAAAGAATATCGATGAACAATATTTTTATTTCTATGAATAAGAAAAATAATATACATTTTCTTGTCTGGATTTTTACTTTCCTCCAATGATCTGCCTTAGATTTTTGTCCATGTTCATTTTTTTAGAGATGGCGTTTGCTGTGCTGCTCAGGCTGGTCTCAAACTTCTGGCTCCAGCAATCCTCCCGCCTCATCTTCCTGAGTAGCTGAGATGACAGGCACAAGTCACTGCACTCAGCTGCTGCCTGTATTTTTAAACCTGGCTGCTCAACCTTCCAGCCAATTCTGGGAACTCCATGACACTCGTCCAATAAATTAGGTGTCTATTTAAAAGAACTGGATTTTCTTTCTGTTGTTTGCCAGTCGGAGCTCTGATTAATAGACAGCTTTGATGCGATTCGGCTCAGTCATTTGGGCTTCTGCTTCTTATCCAAAGAGCTTTGGTTTACGTTCTTTACAAATAAAAATACCACAATAAATGGAAAGCCAGATATTTCTCTTACACTGTTTTTCAAGTTGAAAAGAGATTATACAGTAGTAATTCTTTTTTTTATTGCATTTTATGTTTTGGGGTACATGTGAAGAACATACAATGCAAGATTGTTGCATAGGTACACACATGACGGTGTGATTTGCTGCCTTCCTCCCCATCACCTAATCTGGCATTTCTCCCCATGCTATCTCTCCCCAACTCCCCACCCCCTGCTAGATCACTAAAAGTGAAAATCACTGTTGGAGATTACTATGCCTACACTCCAGAAAGACATGCATGTATAAATACACATGGAAATTTCCATACAATATTCAGAGTTCTGAGACAGAACAAGGGAGTTAAGTAAAATTTTATAAAAAGTATTTAAGTTTTTTCAAAGAAAGGAATATAGAATTTCTATTAGGATTTATGTTTTCCAACCTCTTGTCCAAAACTAGATATTGGGTATAAACTCATTCCTGCCTGTTACAAATAGCTCATTCTGATTTCGGTTTATAGTTACAACTAAGGTCTTTGCCAATGGTCTCTGGATTTTTAATGCTTGTTCACACTCCTCATTCCAAGCTAGAAGTCCTAATTTAGAGTTAATGACATGATCAACCCGTTAGGTATTCCTATTAGCATCATTTCAGGGGATTCTAGATTATGCAGTACAGGATTTATGTAATGTGGGATCTAGCTGGAAAATAACTGGGATCAGTGAGTATTGGAGGCTGGAGGACCCGCAAATGACATTCTGAAGCATCGTGTCCAATTTCATCACAAACCTCTGCTTCATGTGTAAACCGACGAGCAGTCCACCTAATGTTACAAGATTTAACCTTTTCTTTTCACACTAATTCTAATTCATTTTTTCATATTTACTGTTTTGATTATTTTCCAGAAAAGAAAACAAAATTAATCTTAAAAAATAAAAAGCAAATTGAAAATCTCAGTTTTTAAAATAATTGATTTTGATGCTTTCCCATCCACAACAACTGATTCCAATTTAAGGCACCATATCTTGTTTAGTTTTAATAAAAAGTTCATTAGAGGCTCTCAATTTACAGAAGGACTTTTCCAATTTCAGCGAAAGCTGCCCTTTTCTTTGAAGATGGCCCGAAGGCAGATTGTCTGCAGTTAATATGTGGCTCAGTGACCCTCCACTGTCTCTGCTCCACACGATTTGGTGCTACCGGTGCCTTTAGCCAAAACATGGGGAAAAGTGCAAAGGAGGAGGGTGGAGACAGAAAAGAGAGAGAGATGCTAGAAAGACAAAGACTGCAAAGAAACAAAAGGAATAAAAATACGTCAAAAATCAGATATTGTGCACACTAGAATCTTTACTTCTGCCTGTCTTTCCTGTTTGGCAAGGTCAGTTAAGTAAATAACCTAAGGCATTGAGAACTTTTGTAAGATAGTGTGTGACAGGTGTGAAGTGCATGACTATCCCTCAATAGAGCATGGCAGGCAGGTATGCAGCGCCAGATGGAAAGTGCGGAGGAAGCTATGCTGACTTTTACTTGCTATTTTCGCCCTTTTACTCTTCCTTTTCATCAAACATTTGTTGATTGACTCCTGTGATCTTAGTTCTGGGGATACAGCAGTGGGAAAACCAGCTAAAAATCTCTGATCTCATGAAACGTATGTCTCTGTTAGTGAAGTAACAGAATCAATATGCAGTTAAAATACATACTTTATCAGATGGGGAACGATTTTATGGAAAATTAAGTATAGCAGGGAAGAAAGCCAGTACGTATCAGAAAGAGGAAGAGGTTGCTATCTTAAACAGTCTGAGTGGGCTTCACCAGTAAGGTAATATTTAAGTGCAGACTTAAAGGAGGCAGTGAAGTAAGCCACGTGGACATCTAGGGATAGAATTCCAGCCGCAGGCTGAGCAAGTCAAGGACCCTGAGATGGGAGCCCACTGTTTAAGTAGACTAGAGAGAGAGCATTGGTAGATGAGCTAAGAGGGCCAACAGGATCAGATTGTCACAAACTCCAGTGCTATAGCCAGTTCTATTTAGCCTCTAAGATATGCTGTTCATGGGATGATGTTTACTAATATTTAGAGGGAAAAGTGCTCAGAATGCCTTGCAGGGTAATGCAAATGCGCCTGCTCTTATGGACCTACTAAGGTGCACTCAGTGAAAGGAAAGGTCAGATGAAGATGAAATGCACATTTGCTAGGGATCTGGTGGTACTTGGTTCAGGGTTTAGCTTTGCTGTTCATTAACTGTGTAACATGGATGAAATCACTGACATCCAAACCTCTGTTCTTCCCCTACCTGAGACCTTAGTCCTGGGGTTTTAGTGTTGGAGCTGTGTTCTGGGTTACATAAAGCTGGAATGAAAATGGCAGAGAATGGAACCCAAAGAGATCGACATAACAGCATCCCAGGGACACAAGCAGCTAAAACAGGCAGTGATCACAACCAAAGTATTGATATGAAAGGGCAGGTTCAAAGACGACATATGAGGACGGATTCCCATCACTGCAGACCAGTGTTAGAAGGCTCCGGATTGGTTTCATGTAGGACTCGAACCCATGTCTCATTATCTGTGTCTCCTGAGCCACTGGAAAAAGCTACAAGAAATTTTTGTTTCTTGAGACATGAAAAGTGCACTGGGAGGACTTGGAAGGGAACTGAAGCCACTTTGGAAAACCTGTTTTACTGTACTTTCATTCCCTTAAATACGAATTGAACTAGAGAGCCCCTGCCAGCTGCAAACTTACTAAACCATACCAAATTCTTCAAGCAAATTAATAGTTTATAGTCTATAAATGGATTCTTGCCCAGAGGAAATAGTTTATTCCTTGGAAGCCTCACCATAGTCAAATGCACGGATTGAAAACCAGTTGGTATATGTATTCAGAGTGTTGTTTAAAAGGAAGTCAATTTAGCAACAAGTAATATCTAAATAACAGTTTTTGGAAATAAAAGAATAAACACAATAGTGTATTAATCTTAAACTTTCAGTTTAAGTGGCATATTGTACTTCTTTTTTGAGACACAGTATCACTCTGTCACCCAGGCTGCAGTGCAGTGGTGCGATCACAGCTCACTGCAGCCTCAACCTCTGGGCCTAAAGCAGTCCTCCCATCTCAGCCGCCCAAGTAGCTGGAAATACAGGCACATGCCATTTGCAGAGAGGAGATCTCAGTATGTTGCCCTGGTTGGTCTATTGCACTTTTTCAGATAAAGAAATGGGAAAATAGTTTCCTAGTGTAAAACCTAAGTTTAAAAAATGTAAAAAACAGGACACATGAAAGAGGTATGTAGTGTATGTATGCAGTTTACAAAAATAACATAAAATGGGGTTTTTGTTCATTTGTGTTTTTGTTTTGAGATGAGTTTCACTCTTGTTGCCCAGGTTAGAGGGCAAGGATGTGATCTCAGCTCACTGCAACCTGCTCTGCCTCCTGGGTTCAAGTGATTCTCTTGCCTCAGCCTCCCAAATAGCTGGAATCACAGGCATCTGCCACCATGCCCAGCTAATGTTTTTGTAGTTTTAGTAGAGACAGGGTTTCAACATGTTGACCAGGCTGGTCTTGAACTCCTGACCTCAGGTGATCCACCTGCCTTTGCCTCCCAAAGTGCTGGGATCACAGGCATGAGCCACTGCTCCAGGCCTATAAAATTTCACTGAGGCTGTACCAACCATGTGATGCAGTTGATTTGAGAAAATGTTCGGGGCCCTTTGCTCCCCTTTCAGATTGCCTTGCTCTGCCTCCTTATCCCCACTAGAGGTAACCACCATAGGTAACTCAGTCTGATAATAAACACACACTCAATGAGATTTAAAGCCATTTATCTGTATATACTCTTATGAGATAGGTGCACATACCACCCTTCTTTAGATAAGGAGACTGTAGCATACAGATATGGGACAACTGACAAGGTCAGATAAGTCACACAGTTAATTAGCAGTAGAGCTGGAAGCAGAGCAGTTTAATTCCCGAGTCTGCACTTAAAATCACTATGCTTTCTTGCCTTTATAGTCATTCACCATTACTCAGTCACTTTCTCTTTTTTACAGTTTTAACCCAGAGAAGTGTATTCCAAGGCCAGGTGCAATGGCTCAAGCCTGTAATCTCAGCACTTTGGGAGGCCAAGGCAGGTGGATCACCTGAGGTCAGGAGTTCGAGACCACCCTGGCCAGCATGGTGAAACCCTGTCTCTATTAAACATACAAAAATTAGAGGGGTGAAGTGGCCCACACCTGTAATCCCAGCTACTTGGGAGGCTAAGGCAGGAGAATCACCTGAACCTGGGAGGCAGAG
Organism: Callithrix jacchus; assembly: GCF_049354715.1. Lineage (NCBI taxonomy): Eukaryota > Metazoa > Chordata > Mammalia > Primates > Cebidae > Callithrix > Callithrix jacchus. The sequence goes on along the minus strand of NC_133508.1, from coordinate 36,394,985 downwards.
GCTGCAGTGACCTAAGATCCTACCATTGCACATGGCTCATGCCTGTAATCCCAGTACTTTGGGAAGCCAAGGTGGGTGGATCACCTGAGGGCAGGAATTCAAGATCAGCCTGGCCAACATGATGAAACACCTCTCTTCTAAAAATACAAAAATTAACCAGGAGTAGTGGTGTGCCTGTAATCGAGCTACTCAAGAAACTAAGGCAGAAGAATCACTTGAAACCGGGGGAGATGGAGATTGCAGTGAGCCAAGGTCGCACCATTGCACTCCCGCCTGGGCAACAAGAGCCAAACACCGTCTCAAAAAACAAAAAAAAAAAACAGAAACAACAACAAAAAAACATATTTCTAAACAAAATAATGTTTAATCTGGCCTGTTTTGAATATTATGCAGAAAGACTCATGTTCAGTGATTTTTCTCTGTGACTTATTTTTATTCCTCAGTTACTTTCTGAGATTCACCAACTAGTTACTTGAAGCTCTAGCTCTTTAATTTTATTGCCAACTCTTATTTCATTGTATGAACAGTCCATTTTTTTTCTATGTCCATTCTTTTGTCAATGTGGACTTGGGCGGATTATAGTAATAGTCTATAATGGACAGTGCTGCTATATGCATCCTTTTGTTTGAACATCACATAAGTTTATTTCAGATATAACAGCAATGTTAAAATTGGAGACTTAAGTTTTGACCGTACCAAGTAAAGAAACTTTTAAGTATTTTTTAGAGTTATTTCTTTCAAAAAAAACTGAGGGAGCTTTTCTTTTCTATTACCGCACACCATGGTCCAATCATTCTCTTGGAGAACTTTTCAGTTGATGAGTAAACAACACTGGAGACATCTTCAGAACTTCATTCCCCGAATAAAAACAAATCTGAACAAAATATATATTGCGTAGATAACTCTACAGATTATTTTTAGGACCTAAATGCAATTACCATACAGTGTAATTTTAACCTATTTGCCACGCAGGAAAAAATTATCTGTCTTGAAGAATATGCTGAATATATCTTGTAATTTTCCAGTAAACAAAATTATTTTACCTCAAAGATGGTAATCATTATGTATCAAAATAACCAAATCAACATGGAACATTACTTCCGTCTTCACTGACTCACAGGCATATCAGCTTGCACCCGGCTTCTATGAACTTTTTCTCTGTTCCATAAATGAATGGATCTATTTAATAACAAATTCGATGTAAGACAATTAACCATTTTTAAACACTTCTTATTAAATTAAGTCAGTAACTAATGTGGAAAAAGAAATTCTATAATGATAAGAAGGCTACACACTTAATTAACAATTTAATATTTTCTTTCCTCCTTAAATAACATGTACTTAATTGTCATGAGGTGGTGAATTGGTTTTTGTAGAAGCTGGGTACACGTAGGAATACATTCACAGAACTGATTAGACATTCCAGGTGAAATGGTTATAGAAACTGAGGGATATCATCTCAGAAGATGCATTTATGTATCACAATCTATTTTGGTATCTGGAAAGTTTATGAAAAGTCCGCTTACTTCAAACTAATTCTGCCTTCTTCTCTTTTTTTTTTTTTTTTTTCTTATTTTTTTATTGCATTTTAGGTTTTGGGGTACATGTGCAGAGCATGCAATACAGTTGCATAGGTACACAAATGGCAGTGTGTTCTGTTTGCTTTCACCCCTTCACCCACATTTGGCGTTTCTCCCCAGGCTATCCCTCCCCACCACCCCTCCCACTGGCCCTCCCCTTTTCCCCCCAATAGACCCCAGTGTTTAGTACTCCCCTCTCTGTGTCCATGTGTTCTCATTTTTCATCACCTGCCTATGAGTGAGAATATGCGGTGTTTCATTTTCTGTTCTTGTGTCAGTTTGCTGAGAATGATGTTCTCCAGATTTATCCATGTCCCTAAAAACGACACAAACTCATCATTTCTGATTGCTGCATAATATTCCATGGTGTATATGTGCCACATTTTCCCAATCCAGTCTATCATCGATGGGCATTTGAGTTGATTCCAGGTCTTTGCTATTGTAAACAGTGCTGCAATAAACATTCGTGTGCATGTGTCCTTATAGTAGAATGATTTATAGTCCTTTGGGTATATACCCAGTAATGGGATTGCTGGGTCAAATGGAATTTCTATTTCTAAGGCCTTGAGGAATCGCCACACTGTCTTCCACAATGGTTGGACTAATTTACACTCCCACCCACAGTGTAAAAGTGTTCCTTTTTCTCCACATCCTCTCCAGCATCTGTTGTCTCCAGATTTTTTAATGATCGCCATTCTAACTGGCGTGAGATGGTATCTCAATGTGGTTTTGATTTGCATCTCTCTGATGACCAGTGACGATGAGCATTTTTTCATATGATTGTTGGCCTCATATATGTCTTCTTTCGTAAAGTGTCTGTTCATATCCTTTGCCCACTTTTGAATGGGCTTTTTTGTTTTCTTCCTGTAAATCTGTTTGAGTTCTTTGTAAATTCTGGATATCAGCCCTTTGTCAGATGGGTAAACTGCAAAAATTTTTTCCCATTCTGTTGGTTGCCGATTCACTCTAGTGACTGTTTCTTTTGCCGTGCAGAAGCTGTGGAGTTTCATTAGGTCCCATTTGTCTATTTTGGCTTTTGTTGCCAATGCTTTTGGTGTTTTGTTCATGAAGTCCTTGCCTACTCCTATGTCCTGGATAGTTTTGCTGAGATTTCCTTCTAGGGTTTTTATGGTGCCAGGTCTTATGTTTAAGTCTTTAATCCATCTGGAGTTAATTTTAGAGTAAGGTGTCAGGAAGGGGTCCAGTTTCTGCTTTCTGCACATGGCTAGCCAGTTTTCCCAACACCATTTGTTAAACAGGGAATCCTTTCCCCATTGCTTGTTTTTGTCAGGTTTATCAAAGATTGTATAGTTGTAGATATGTTGTGTTTCCTCCGGTGCCTCTGTTTTGTTGCATTGGTCTATATCTCTGTTTTGGTACCAGTACCATGCTGTTTTGATTACTGAAGCCTTGTAGTATAGTTTGAAATCCGGTAGTGTGATGCCCCCCGCTGTGTTCTTTTTGCTTAGAATTGATTTGGCTATGCGGGCTCTCTTTTGGTTCCATATGAAGTTCATGGTGGTTTTTTCCAGTTCTGTGAAGAAAGTCAATGGTAGCTTGATGGGGATAGCGTTGATTCTGTAAATTACTTTGGGCAGTATAGCCATTTTCACGATACTAATTCTTCCTAAGCATGAACATGGAATGTTTCTCCATCTGTTTGTGTCCTCTCTTATTTCGTTGAGCAGTGGCTTGTAGTTCTCCTTGAAGAGGTCCCTTACGTTCCTTGTGAGTTGTATTCCAAGGTATTTTATTCTTTTTGTAGCAATTGTGAATGGCAGTTCGTTCTTGATTTGGCTCTCTTTAAGTCTGTTATTGGTGTATAGGAATGCTTGTGATTTTTGCACATGGATTTTATATCCTGAGACTTTGCTGAAGTTGCTTATCAGTTTCAGGAGTTTTTGGGCTGAGGCGATGGGGTCTTCTAGGTATACTATCATGTCATCTGCAAATAGAGACAATTTGGCTTCCACCTTTCCTATTTGAATACCCTTTATTTCTTTTTCTTGCCTGATTGCTCTGGCTAGAACTTCCAGTACTATATTGAATAGGAGTGGTGAGAGAGAGCATCCTTGTCTAGTGCCGGATTTCAAAGGGAATGCTTCCAGTTTTTGCCCACTCAGTATGATATTGGCTGTTGGTTTGTCATAAATAGCTTTTATTACTTTGAGATACGTTCCATTGATACCGAGTTTATTGAGGGTTTTTAGCATAAAGGGCTGTTGTATTTTGTCGAATGCCTTCTCTGCGTCAATTGAGATAATCATGTGGTTTTTGTTTTTGGTTCTGTTTATGTGGTGAATTACGTTTATAGACTTGCTTATGTTGAACCAGCCTTGCATCCCCGGGATGAATCCTACTTGATCATGATGAATAAATTTTTTGATTTGCTGTTGCAATCAGCTTGCCGATATTTTATTGAAGATTTTTGCATCTATGTTCATCATGGATATTGGCTGGAAGTTTTCTTTTCTTGTTGGGTCTCTGCCGGGTTTTGGTATCAGGATGATGTTGGTCTCATAAAATGATTTGGGAAGGATTCCCTCTTTTTGGATTATTTGGAATAGTTTCAGAAGGAATGGTACCAGCTCCTCTTTGTGTGTCTGGTAGAATTCGGCTGTGAACCCGTCTGGACCTGGGCTTTTTTTGTGTGGTAGGCTCTTAATTGCTGCCTCAACTTCTGCCCTTGTTATTGGTCTATTCATAGTTTCAGCTTCCTCCTGGTTTAGGCTTGGGAGGACACAGGAGTCCAGGAATTTATCCATTTCTTCCTGGTTTACTAGTTTATGTGCATAGAGTTGTTTGTAATATTCTCTGATGATGGTTTGAATTTCTGTGGAATCTGTGGTGATTTCCCCTTTATCATTTTTTATTGCATCTATTTGGTTGTTCTCTCTGTTATTTTTAATCAGTCTGGCTAGTGGTCTGTCTATTTTGTTGATCTTTTCAAAAAACCAGCTCTTGGATTTATTGATTTTTTTGAAGGGTTTTTCGTGTCTAATCTCCTTCAGTTCAGCTCTGATCTTAGTTATTTCTTGTCTTCTGCTGGGTTTTGAGTTTTTTTGATCTTGCTCCTCTAGCTCTTTCAATTTTGATGATAGGGTGTCAATTTTGGATCTCTCCATTCTCCTCATATGGGCACTTATTGCTATATACTTTCCTCTAGAGACTGCTTTAAATGTGTTCCAGAGATTCTGGCATGTTGTGTCTTCGTTCTCATTGGTTTCGAAGAACTTCTTTATTTCTGCCTTCTTTTCATTGTTTACCCAGTCAACATTCAAGAGCCAGTTGTTCAGTTTCCATGAAGCTGTGCGGTTCTGGTTTGGTTTCTGAATTCTGAGTTCTAACTTGATTGCACTATAGTCTGAGAGGCTGTTTGTTATGATTTCAGTTGTTTTGCATTTGCTGAGCAGTGCTTTACTTCCAATTATGTGGTCAATTTTAGAGTAGGTGTGATGTGGTGCTGAGAAGAATGTATATTCTGTGTATTTGGGGTGGAGAGTTCTGTAAATGTCTGTCAGGTTTGCTTGCTCCAGGTCTGAGTTCAAGCCCTGGATATCCTTGTTGATTTTCTGTCTGGTTGATCTGTCTAATATTGACAGTGGAGTGTTAAAGTCTCCCACTATTATTGTGTGGGAGTCTAAGTCTTTTTGTAAGTCATTAAGAACTTGCCTTATGTATCTGGGTGCTCCTGTATTGGGTCCATATATGTTTAGGATCGTTAGCTCTTCTTGTTGTATCGATCCTTTTACCATTATGTAATGGCCTTCTTTGTCTCTTTTGATCTTTGTTGCTTTAAAGTCTATTTTATCAGAGATGAGAATTACAACTCCTGCTTTTGCCTTCTTCTTTTGGCAAGAGGAGACTGAAGCTTATCCTTATTGAGCTTTTCTTCTAAGTTTAGGTTTGGACTGCTTAAGAAACTGACACCCGAAAAACCAGCAAACCAGCAAGGGCTCTCTACAATTTTGCCACCTTTAGATCAGAACTCTTTAAATTCATTAGTCAACTATCTTCTTTTTCAGCATTATTCCTGGCACTCAAGACTGTTGAAGTGGACTGTACCTTGTGCATTCACAATGTCAAATAAAAACTTAAGGTTATAAAATGTGCGTAAACATTTTATGAAGTAATTTTGCCATTTAATATATTCAGAGGTGAGACTTGGTATACATACATTTTACATAAGAGGATAAATACTGTGAACAAACATTTCCTTCTAAAGTCAAGTGGCAGAAAACTGAAGCCTTGTGCATTGTTTTAAAGTCTGAGAACAGTTCTAAATATTAGAGGTTTAGATGTCTCCCATCTTCAAAAAAAGTTATCAGCCTGTCAAAGCTACTCCCTATGTGCCAGAAAAATGACCTGGCATAAACCAGCCCTGTCAGTGGAGGAGGTCACAGTGACATTTGTATTTTTAACACATTATATGTCTACTTTACTAGAAATAGAAGGGATATGCTTAAGTGAGCCACAGCACCTGGCCCAACTCCATTTTTAAGGTTAGACTCTTGCCAGGTTTACTGAAGAAAAAGAACAGGAGGAAAAAAATAAATCACAACAAACCTCTTTGGGTCAGTTAAAGGCTGCATTAATATCCTAGTTAAAGGAAACTCCTCACTTCTCCAGTAAGTAATTCACGTATGTATAGAATATACATGCATATATATATATATATATACACACACATTACTGATTGCTGTCTAGTTTCTTTTTTCTTTCTTTTTTTTTTTTTGAGATGGAGTTTCGCTCTTGTTACCCAGGCTGGAGTACAATGGCGTGATCTCGGCTCACCGCAACCTCCGTCTCCTGGGTTCAGACAATTCTCCTGCCTCAGCCTCCTGAGTAGCTGGGATTACAGGCATGCGCCACCATGCCCAGCTAATTTTTTTTGTATTTTTAGTAGAGACGGGGTTTCACCATGTTGACCTGGATGGTCTCAATCTCTTGACCTTGTGATCCACCCGCCTCAGCCTCCCAAAGTGCTGGGATTACAGGCTTCAGCCACCGCACCTGGTCCTAGTTTCTTATAAATGACCCATGAATTTGTGGATAGGCTGTGTGCATTTTCTGTGTTTATTACATATGCCTATGTTGTTAAAGTAAAACGAGAGCTGGAGAGTAAAGTGGTAAAAACAGATTTCAATCAAGGGCTGTCAAAACAGGGAAAAAGAGGCCTCAGTATAGAACTGGGCCCCATTTCTAATACAACATGGGTAAGTGGGGATTTATAGCCAAGAAGCCGGGTTGGTGGTCAGCAGATGATGGAAAATTACTGAAATAAGACAGCAGGCTGAAGGATTTCCAGCTAAATGGACTTGACAGGATTCCTGCTGAACGCGCACTGGGGTGATCAGATAATCACTTGGGGGATGGTGGGGAATAAGGACTTGGATCAGATATCAAGGGTGGGAAATTCTGGTGCACCAACTTGGCAGGAGTCTTGCTAAAACTGCGCTCTGGAGAACACATCAAGGATGAGGTCTAGTAGAAAAGAGCTCGGAGGAGGCTGGCGAGAGTTTGGTTAAGGACAACTCCTTGCCAAAGTACGTATACATACCCAGATACACAGATAAAATACACACCTTAACCGAAGTATGTATACATATGCAGATACACAGATAAAACACACACCTTAACCAAAGTATGTGTAAATACAACGATACACAGATAAAGTACACACCTTAACTGAAGTACGTATACATACATGGATACACAGATAAAATACACACATACACATACACACATATAAGTTTATTCAAGTTGATATTTTTATTTCAAGCTGCATTTGTGTTTGAGTACCACAAATTTACCAGCCTAAAACAACACAAGTGTATTATCTCACAGTTCCCTGGGTCAGGAATCTGGGCACAAGTTGGCTGGGCCCTCTGCTCAGGGTGGCATCGCATTTCAGAATTGGGGTCATCTTTCAAGCCACATAACTAGGTAAGTGGAGGCTCCTGATGAAATGTCCTACAGGGGCCGGGATTAGGAGAAACCCCGTGAGCTCTAAACCCTGAGAGTCAAGGCTAGATTCATTCCTAAAGAGCATACTTAAAGGGTGGAAGATGCTCTTTCAAGAGAGGCTGTGGGACAAATACCAAAAAAGGCATTTTTGTTGTAGCCCAAAACAACAGAAATGTCATTGGCCCCATCAGTACCTTGATATAATGCAAGGTAAGAACTCTCTTTTGTCTAACTCATAGAAACATCACAACTTGCAGGTCCTGCATAGTCTTAGTTCACGGCTCTTGAACCACTTCCTCCTGTCCATTTAGCACCAGGAGTGATGATTTGTCACTTAAAGTATAATATTTAACTGCTGACTTAAAATACTCTGGGATGGATCTGGATACTGTCCCCTTCTCACCTCTGGCTTCTGCCCCCGTTTTCCAAACGGACCTAGCATCTCAGTGTTGCAGGCCTCATGCAGGGTGCCTGTGGCTGTAATAAGGTTGTGTGCTGACACCGAATTCTGGGATAGCAGACTCCTTCCATGCTTGGGTGGAGGTGGGAGAGTCAGCTACTGTCCCTGGTGCTCCCATAGCTCAACATCAGCTCACCTCAGCTGCTTGTGCCACTGTGCTTGCTAGGCCCTGGGAGATGCATAAGGCCAGGTGGAATGGTCAGAAGGACACCCGGGAAACTACAGGTTAAGTACAAGAAAACAAATGCAGGCAAAGAAGACCTCACTATAGTGACTATGTGTAGAATAAATCTGTAATTTTTTTTATTGTTTTTAACATTTGTTGCAATAATCCTTGCAGTAGAAATGATCTTAAAAAGTACATTTTAGTTTGGAAATAAACACATAACTGGCTTTCCATTCTCAAGAAAGCAGATGATAAATATATAAATTATATAAAATGTTTATAGCCTCATCCACCATGGGACTATAGTGATATCACTGACCACATAAACGCAGAAGACACATATCTCCTAAAAAAGTGTTATTATAAAGTTGAACATTTAATAGTTATTTTAAGAAACCTATGCCTATAAACAGTGGAAAACTTGAAGATATGCAAAGTACATTTACATTTACACTGCAAAAATTGTTTTACATTTATTTAGATTGACTGTTTTTCTAAATTAATTGTTTATTTTAGATTGTAAATTATTCACATATAAAAAATTAAGTGATAGCTGTAAGGTTGTTTGGAATGCCACAAAGAGAATTTTTCACACTGTTAAATAATGTCACTACCATATTCGTGCCATGAGATGCTTCAAATAAAAGAGCTGTTAATTCTAATAATAGATTACTTTTAATCCTTTTTATGGAATCAAAGTATAGCTTTTCAACTATCAAAGGTGAAACACCTGGTATTATGTTGGATGCTACTATAAATTTAGTTTTGAAAAAGTATCATGGTAAAAAAAACAAAACAAACAGGCCCAGCCCTGTGGCTCATGCCTCTAATCCCATCACTTTGGGAGGCCAAGGCAGGTGGATCACAAGGTCAGGAGTTCGAGACCAGCCTGGCCAACATGGTGAAACCCCGTCTCTACTTTAAAAAAAAAAATACAAAAATTAGCAGGGCATGGTGGCATGGTGGCATGTGCCTATAATCTCAGGTCCTCAGGAGGCTGAGGTAGGAGAATCACTTGAACCTAGGAGGCGGAGGTTGCAATAAGCTAAGATCACACCACTTCACTCCAGCCTGGGCAACAGAGCAAGATTCCATCTCAAAAAAAACAAAAATAAAAATAATAGAAAAATAAAAATAAAAGCACCAACTTTTTTTATCAATCAAAAGAAATCCAGGGAGCAGAAGCGTTCGTGGTATAAAATGGTTCATTCTGGAGTCCAAATAATTGATGATAATCTAATGAAAATGGAAACTTTAATCATCAATGCTTAAAATATTTTTTGTATAAGCACTTGATGCATATAATTTTTTTACATAAATGTCTTATATTCTGTAATGAAAGGGAATAGAATTGAGAAGCCCTATGATTCTGAAGCATCTTAATTTACTTTAGGAAAATTGTGAATACATATAACTTACTTAACAGATTTACCTGGAAGATACTTGAAGAAAAGTTTCTGAATGGAGGTAAAAGTATAAAAATTTTGAATATATTTGCAATTTTCATGAACATATTTGTCTTTATTACACATTTCAATACAATTGGTTATAGTCTTCATTTAGGATAATTTGCTCTGAAAGTATGGAACACTTCAGTCTTTATTTTGAGTGGAAAAAGGAAACTGTTTTAATTAAAATTTGATCATCTAGAAAGAAGAGTATGTGGATAGTTTCTAGTTATAAATTTAGAAGCCATAAGATGTAACTTTGAAGGAGATTACAGAAAGTTGTATTTAAAACAAATTTTAAAAGACCATATTGAGAAAAAATATACTTTTCAGAGAAATGCTTTTGATTTAAATATATATGGTAGGCATATATAGATTGTGCATAATTATTCTGTTTGTTATTTCTAATGTTTAAATAAAACAATGGCTGTTTAAAGTTTTTGGTTTTATATACATATAGCTTATTTTTAGAGATATTTTCTAAAAATAGTTTTTGAATCTATAATATTCAATATAACAATAGACTAATGTCAGTCTGGCAGTCATTTAATAATTAATTTATAAAATACACAATTTTAAGTAATGCTCTTTTTACCCTCAAGTGACCTAGGCCAGTGAACGCTTTCATATGCTGGACTGAATTGCGTGCTTTCGTTATTTCTTCCCATGAAACAATTCATCAATAAATACTGTTTAATATGTCTTTAAATGTCTGAAAGTTACCATTTCCAGGTTCCAGAAGCGTTGGTACTAAACTGTGTTATTGGCAGTTTAACACAATCACCTTTCTGAGCCTTGCTTTTCTCATTAATAAAACATTAGTTTATACTTAATGATACTGAAAACTTCTGTGGGTTTTAGTCTCCTAATTATAAGCAAACAGCCTACATGATCTAGCCATTTGGAGAAAGTGTAATTTGTTCATTGCTATAATGCGCCTGTGGTGTCTTTGCTTTCTGCACCAATAATTTACATTATAACTCAAATTCACATTTAGATTCAAATACAGCAGCCATTGTTAAAGGTGGGGGTTGGGTTTGAGATAGTGGGGATGCCTAGACAGGAAAGAGCTTCGAAAAATGGGTATGCAAGCGGAACATGTACTTCTTTGCCCTGGCCTTGTGGCTGTCTGAGGCATTAATTCCAACTCAAGTATTTGATTCCCATCAGGGTTTATTAGAGACCACTGCCACGTTTCTTGTGAGGACTTGTGATGCAGATGTTTTCATGTAAATTTCTTATTCATGTTAACACCTGGATTCTTTTTTTATTTTTTAATTTTATTGAATTTTAGGTTTTGGGGTACATGTGAAGAAATGCAAGATTGTTGCATAGGTATATACATGGCAATGTGGTTTGCTGCCTTCCTCCCCATCACCTATAACTGGCATTTCTCCCCATGTTATCCCTCCCCAATGCCCCACCCTCTGCTGTCCCTTCCCTAGTTCCCCCCAACAGACCCCAGCGTGTGATGCTCCCCTCCCTGTATCCATCCATGTGTTCTCATTGTTCAACACCTGTAACACCTGGATTCTAACTATGTGTAATATGTCAGTGGCCAGTGTGAAAGAACTCAGATGTGCTTCTTAAAAAATACTGAGGTCTGTAATCCCAGCATTTTGGGAGGCCAAGGTGGGCGGATCACGAGGTCAAGAGATCAAGACCATCCTGGCCAACGTGGTGAAATCCCGTCTCTACTAAAAATACAAAAAAAATTAGCTGGGCGTGGTGGCAGGCGCCTCTAGTCCCAGTTACTGGGGAGGCTGAGACAGGAGAATTGCTTGAACCTGGAGGGGGGAGGTTGCGGTGAACTGAGGTTTCGCCACTGCACTCCAGCCTGGCGCCTGGTGACGGAGTGAGACTCTGTCTAAAAAAATAAAGAAAAAAAAATACTGTGGTCTCAGGGCAGGCATAGTGGCTCGTGTCTGGAATCCTAGCACTTCGGGAGGCCAAAGTGGCTGCTCTGGAGTTTGAGACCAGCCTGGGAAAGGCCAGTAGAACAAAACCCTGTCTCTACTAAAAATGCAAAAAACTTGACACAGTGGCACACACCTGTGGTCCCAGCTACCTGGGAGGTGAAAGGATCACTTGAGCCCAGGAGGTTGAGGCTCCAGTGAACTATGATCGCACCACTGCACTCCAGCCTGGGAGACCGATGGAGACCCTGCCTTAAAAAAGAAAATGATACTGAGGTTTCCATGTAGAGACAATACTCCCATTATGAATACTGAAATTATAAATGTATCCTTTCTGTGATTGAGAGACAGGGTTCTTTGCAACTTAACTCCCCCCACCCCCCCTACGTGAAAAACAGTCCCATCAGTATCTGATATGCAAATGATTTCTAGTGGTGCCACTTTCCACACTTGAAGGGATTTCTTCGACAATACATCCCTCTCCCCACTGCACTTGCCATCCACCCACTGGCTTTACTACCACAAGGATCTGACTGGGTGGATCAGCTCTTGGGCCAGGAATCTTCTGCGACTCTCTCTGCAAGTGATTATAACATAAGTGGGGCATGGACCATAATTTGAAAACTTCCACTAATCAAGTGTGGGTTAAGTGCCATCCATTACTCTGGACACTGTTCCAACATTGACATTGAGAACTAGTATGATTTTAAAAATTCATAATTTGAAAAGAAAATGTCTTCTGTTTCAAATAGCTAATTCAAACACAAAGGTTTATGTTGCAGCCCATTTCTAAGCTGATGATTGCCTTTAAGCCACCTCTTCTATTCCTCTTTGGAGGGTCATTCCCCGACCATATTGTAGTTATTTTAAATTGTATTTTTTATTTAAAAATGAGACAGGGGTCTCACAATGTTGCCCGGGCTGTGCTTGAACTCCTGGACTCAATCAGCCCTCCTGCCTCATACTCTGGAGTAGCTAGGATTACAGGTGCATGCCATCACACACAGCTCTGCAATTATTTTTATTTTGTTTTAGTTTGTTTTATTTTGAGAAAGGGTCTCACTGCCATTGTCCAGACTAGAGTGCAGTGGCCCAATCTCGGCTCAGGTAGTTTTCTGGTCACCTGTGATTCTCCCACCTCAGCCGCCCGAGTAGCTGAACTATAGGCGTGCAACACCTCGCTGATTTTGCATATTTTGTAGAGACAGGGTTTTGCCATGTTGCTGAGGTTGGTCTCAAACTCTAGGGCTCAAGTGATCCTTTCACCTCGACCCCCAAAAGTACTGGGATTACGAACATGAGACACAGCGCAAGCCGCCATGCCCAACCTGCAATTATTTTTAAATGGATATATTTCTGCTCCTGTGGTCACTGACACTTCAGTGAGTCTTTGACTCAAGTGTAATGAATATGCATTTGTCAATGATTATGTTCCTTTAGGCATAAGTTTAAAAGCAGCAAGTAACACAGTGAAGGTGGAAGGAGGATGTGAGAGATACATAGTTTTGCTGTAATTTTTGTTGTTCTTGGTTCAGTTTGACCATGATGTGTCAGCACCTAGCTATTTTTTTTTTAAGACAGAGTTTCTCTCTTGTTGCCCAGGCAATGGGCGACCATTGTTGAACAATGGTGCAACCTCTGCCTCCAGGGTTCAAGTGATTCTCCTGCCTCAGCCTCCCGAGTAGCTTTGATTAAAGGCATATACCATCACGCCAAGCTAATTTTGCATTTTTAATAGAGACATAGTTTCTCCACTTTGGTCAGGCTGGACTCAAACTCTTTGATCTGAAGTGATCCACCCTATTCGGCCTCCCAAAGTGTTGGGATTGCAGGCATGAGCCACCACACCCAGCAGAAAACAAGCATATTGATACATAACTGCATGAGTTCTCTCCTCCTAGTACAGGGAGGAGAATGCAGAACATAGTGGAAAACCTATATCAAAATCTGAGCATAAAATGTAGTATTGGCTCTGTGACCTGGAGAGAACCATCACCTTCAGGAGTCTAAATGTCCCCCTCTGTTTCTAGTGTTTTAATTATCTCCAAAATATTGAAATAAAAGTGTGAAATTTTAGGTAAAAGAACAGTGTATTTCTTTTTAAAAAATGAAGTGAACTTTCAGTAGTACTTAGCATCAGAGAGGGAGAAAATGAAGTGTGTCTCCTAAAAAGAAATGTTGCCATTGTAGAACCAGAAGTTTTCACTGGTCTGAGGACTTCAACACATTCAATTACGAATAATGGAATTTGGGCGCTTATTCTTTTTCTCTTAAATGCCGTATTTTCCCACTTGGCTTCATGAATAAGAACTTGTTTGCAGAGTTTATTATCTTTTTATAGGTTGTAAGTATTTTGTTCCTCCATTTTTGAGAAGTTAAAAATGACTACTGGCATGGGAACTATCCAAGGCTTTACTGTGCTATTCTAGTTCCTTTTGGGTGGGTGAAGAGAGACCAGGGTGGTAGGAGACTCAGAAGGGTGGCGTGGAAACTATCACATTTTCCTAGAGCAGCTTCAAGTTTATTTGCCAAAACCTTAAGGAGTTGGGGAGTGGGTGGGGAACTTTCTTTCTCTATTCCTTTGTGAATATGCAAAGTCTTTCTTTGCTTTACTAATGTCCTGGGCTGGGCTAAAATACCACAATAAACAAAGAACACATGTAAGGACTCCATATTGTCCAGAACAACAATAACCACATTGGCAAGGGTCAACAAATGTGAATTGCAAATCAGGCAATGACTAAAACTATATAGGTCACCTTTTTAGAGATGTAGCTAAGACAAAAACAGGCTCGGTTTTGTCTTTAATGTCCTGCTGAATGTTGTGTTTGGTTATGGCTGGGTTTTTTTTTAATTTCTATTTTTCTGAGATAGGGTCTTGCTCTATCACCCAGGCTGGAATGCAGTGGTGCAATCATGGTTCGCTGCCTTAAACCCCTGAGCTCAAGGGATCCTCTCATCTCATCCTCCCAAGTAGCTGTGAATATACATGCTTCCACAACACCCAGTTAATTTTTAATTTTTTTGTAGAGATAGGGTATAGCTATGTTTCTTAGGCTGATCTCCAACTCTGGCCTCAAGTGATCCTCCTGTCTTGGCCTCCCAAAGTGCTATGATTACAGATGTGAGTCATCACACCCAGCCATGGCTGTTCTTTAAGGACTGTCACCTGAACTACAATGGTACTGAGATATATTTTTGAAGAAAGTTGAAGATATAGCCAGGAGAATGATTAAATGGATTTAGCACTGAATCTAAGCAATACAGAAAGTGATATACAGGTAGAAAGGTCAAATGCCTAGAAGTATCAATAATGTCAGTGAAAAACGGTCAGTCATAATGAAAGCTGAAAAGATTGAGATTATGTCAGAAAGTGGAGTGTTTACTTCCATTTCAAAGGTAAATTTACTCCAGGGGAGACAAGGCCCAGGATGTGGCAAGGCAACAGATGACCAATGTGACATGGAGGTAAAAGTCTTTGAAGATGAAGAGGTTAAGATCTGAGAGGCCAGAGTACCACATAGATATTTGGCTGTGTGGTACTCACATGGCTGAAATCATATGGCTGAAGTCAGCCATAATGATGGCTGGTCATGCACAAATGATGTGGGTCATGATTCCAAGAAGAAAATCTTTAGTGCCGGAGGAGAAGACATCAGAAGACGAGAAAGAATAAGAGCTTGCCAACATGAGTATGTGCCTTCATGTCTCTCTGTGTCCATGTCTCTGACAATTAAAGCTCTTTAAATCTTCCTGTCTAGGGGTCTGTTTTCTGTGCCCTTGGATTTCTGTTCATTGCATAACTTGTCTCAGTTAGTGTGACAAGAATGTAGTGTGTAGTGGAAATGATGGGAGCCAATTTGGAGCCTAGGTTTCAGAAATCTTGAATGTTCCCAGTTGCTCTCTTTTATAACCCTTTCCAGCCATCATGTGAATCAGTATAGGCTACTCTGTTGAGATATATAGACCAATGGAACAGGACAGAGGCCTCAGAAGTAACGCCACACATTTACAACCATCTGACCTTTGACAAACCTAACAAAAACAAGCAATGGGGAAAGCACTCCCTGTTTCATAAATGGTGTTGGGAAAACTGGCTAGCCACGTGCAGAAAGTTGAAAGTGGACCCCTTCCTTACACCTTATAAAAAAATTAACTCCAGATTGATTAAAAATTTAAACATAAGACCTAACACCATAAAAACCCTAGAAGAAAACCTAGGCAAAACCATTCAGGACATAGGCATAGGCAAGGACTTCATGACTAAAACACCAAAAGCAATGGCAACAGAAGCCAAAATAGATAAATGGGATCTAATTAAACTTAAGAGCTTCTGCACAGAGGAAGAAGCTATCATCAGAGTGAACTGGCAACCAAAAGAATGGGAAAAAAATTTTGCAAGCTACCCATCTGACAAAGGGCTAATATCCAGAATCTACAAAGAACTTAAACAAATTTACAAGAAGAAAACAACCTCATCAAAAAGCGGGCAAACGATATGAACAGACACTTTTCAAAAGAAGACATTTATGAAGCCAACAAACATGAAAAAAATGCTCATCATCACTGATCATCAGAGAAATGCAAATCAAAACCACATTGAGATACCATCTCATGCCAGTTAGAATGGCAATCATTAAAAAATCCGGAGAAAACAGATGCTAGAGAGGATGTTGAGAAATAGGAACACTTTTACACTGTTGGTGGGAGTGTAAACTAGTTCAACCATTGTGGAAGACTGTGGCAATTCCTCAAGGATCTAGAAATAGAAATACCATTTGACCCAGCAATCCCATTACTGGATATATACCCAAAGGACTATAAATCATTCTGTTATAAAGACACATACACATGTATGTTCATTGCAGCCCTGTATACAATAGCAAAGACCTGGAACCAACCCCAATGCCCATCAGTGATAGACTGGATAAAGAAAATGTGGCACATATGCACCATGGAATACTATACAGCCATAAAAATGGATGAGTTCATGTCCTTTGCAGGGACATGGATGAATCTGGAAACCATCATTCTCAGCAAACTTATGCGAGAACAGAAAATGAAACACCACATGTTCCCATTCATAGGCAGGTGTTGAAGAATGAGAACACATGGACACAGGGAGGGGAACATCACACAATGGGATCTGTTGGGGAGTAGGGAGCTAGGGGAGGGATAGTTGGGGGTGGGGAGTTTGGGGAGGGATAACATTGGGAGAAATACCTAATGTAGTGGATGGGGAACGGAGGCAGCAAACCACGATGGCAAATGTATATCTATGTAACATCCCTGCAAGATCTGCACATGTACCCCAGAAATTAAAGTATAATTTAAAAAATATTTTAAAAAAGAGAAAACAGAAGTAAAAATAAAGATAAATGGATGATAGGAGAAAAAAAAAGATATGACATAAAGAAGAAGCACATGGTCCCAGCTGTTACTGTCCTAGTCTAGCCATCTCTCAGTTAAACTAAGAGCAAGAGTGATTCCAATTGAGACCAGAAGAACAGCCCAGCTGAGCACAGTCCAAATTGATTCCCTGCAGACTTAGGAGTTTTGCAAATGATTTTTATTACAAGTCATTAGCTTTTAAGGCAGTTTGTTATGCCGCAAAACTAAACAAATAAAAACAAACTATGACAGGGAAGTACAGAAAGCAGAATGACATAAGCCTCCAAGAAGCAGTGTCTTTTCAGTAAAGACACAGATTACTCCATTAGGTCTAAAAAGGACATGAAATAATTGGAGGGGCACTAAAATATTGGATGTCATTTTTCTCCTTCTCTTATGTGGGACTTTAGGGGACAGTGTATGACAAATAATAATTTATGTGTTACATAGATTTGGGGAACTCCAAACACATGTTCAGTTACACAGTCACTTGAATAAACTTCAAACTAGTTCTTATATTTTTATATGTGATTATTATATCTTATATCTTTATATGAGTGATGTTAATAAAAGAAATAATTTGTATGCCCCTTAATCTGAATTGGCTTCTCTTTTTAAAGAAATTATTCCAATTCTGCTTTTCCTACTAGTGGAACTTTATGTTCATCTGATCCTTTGTCAGATTGCCTAGGTATTTCATTTCTTATTGATTACCTTGTTTTATTACTACTTTTCAAAGCATAATACCATCAGACATGTTCTTCTCATATGTAATTGACAATAAACATTTGGAAAATAGTCTTAAACTCAGCCTTTATGAATTTTGACACCCTTTTTTTTTTTGAGATGGAGTTTTGCTCTTGTTACCCAGGCTGGAGTACAATGGTGCCATCTCGGCTCATGGCAACCTCCACCTCCTGGGTTCAAGCAATTCTCCTGCTTCAGCCTCCCAAGTAGCTGGGACTACAGGCATGTGCCACCATGCCCAGCTAAATTTTTTTGTATTTTTTGGTAGAGACGGGGTTTCACCATGTTGACCAGGATGGTCTTGATCTCTTGACCTCATGATTCACCAGCCTCGGCCTCCCAAAATGCTGGGATTATAGGCATGAGCCACCTCGCCTGGCCTGACATCCTTTTTTATATTTGCTGACCCTCTGACTTTGAGCCTCTATGTAAAGAAATTCCAAATTTGCCATCCCTCTGATTAATTGTTCTTTTGATTTTGGCTCCCCATAGAGTGATCCTCTCTTCCTGCAAACAACAGAGCATTGACCCTCCTTGGCATTAGAAAGCATGCCTTGTCATTATCTCCCCATGGTGCCTAGTGTATTATTGCACTAAATACAGAGCATGCTCAGTGACATGCTTATGACATACCTATAAAGTAAGCATTTGACATATATTCATGTCAAGATTAGGCTAAAAATTAGAAAGTCATAAAAATATTTGGAACAATAAACAAGACACTTTCAGTAAAAGTCTCAAACAATATATTCTTTTTTGTTTGGTGGAAATATTTCAGCATCAATGACAAAATGTGATGCTCTTGGGTATTATTTCTACTTGATGTATTTTTTTTCTTTGGGTCTTCATACATTCTTCATACAAGTACCATATCAGATCATTCTATTTTACCTCAGTCCTCTTCAGACTGTCTGGTTATTAATGAATTAATTAAAATTGGCATAAATGTGAACACTTTCCCTTTCAGGAAAAAAGTTAATTTCTTTAATTCACCTCTTAAACCCTTACCCAGTTTATCCTTGGTTTTGGTGTTCCTGGGTCTATGCTAATTTACTGTTTGCTTTATAGAGTAGCTTATAGACCAATGTGCAACCTGAGAATGAAGATGAGTTCCAATTACTCATTTTTGTAAAACTTTAATACATATGCTCTTATACGCAATGCACATCTGGAGTTCGCTGTATGTTTTTCCAGGTACTGTATTAACTGAAATCTGTCTCTGAAATCTTTAATAGCAGGATCACCACCCCTCCATGGCGTATTGGTACTATATTAGTACCATACATCTTAGTTTTAAGCCATCCTTGGGTAGCCAGTGTTTGCACGCTGAGGATCCTTTTCTAACACAGACTTGTGTTCTACTGGGTGACCTATTCCAGCAATGGTCTTAGAGCACATCCATGGTAGCAGTTTGTTGCCACATATCTTTCTGTATGCCCATCAGTTCTAGGAAAGTAGTTTCTTAAGAAAGCAAAATATGGTTCCCTGCTGTCAGTAGAATAAGTAGGAGACAGGCTAAGAAAAGAAGTGTGACAAGGAGCTAATCTACAATAAGTCAGAATCACAGGTCTGAATTTTGGAAGAAAATTAGTAGTTGCTTGGACTGAATAGGTTCTCCATGCAAATACAGCTAGGTTTGTTCCTTTTCATTTGTTTGGGGAATTTCAAGAAATGCCAGTATGCACTGATGTGAATTAATAAGATTCGGCAGCGGCTGAACTGTTGTTTCTGCCAAGGAATATTGCTTTCCCCCACTTTCCATCTGGCTGCCTTCAGGCTGGCTGGATGGAGTGCTGCCTCACAGTATGGGGGAGGAGCTGCAACTGGGAGGACTCTTAAAGCACTCAGAGCCATTGGCCCAGGTCTGATGGAGCCCTGCCACCATCCCAGGAGAGATTAGTCTAGTGGAGAGTAAGAGAGGACAGGAAAGAGACCCACTCAAGAGAGAAACACGTGAGGGTGCCACTGAGCCACAAACTTAGGGGAAAATGTGAATAATCGAAGTGCTCCAGGGGTACATTGATCAATAAAACTAGATTGTTTGTGTCATAATGAAATGGTTTACACATGTCCTGGTATTTTTCCCTTTCCTTCCATCAACATCTTCCCCTCACAGCATTAGTGCTCGACTGAGCAGACCCTCTTTCAGTCTTTCTGTTTGTCCTGTACATTTAGAGATGGTGTCTCACAAGCCCTGGCTGCGGCCCAGCGGCATGATCACGGCTCACTGCAGCCTTGACTGCTCCAGGCTGAATCAATCCACCCACCTCACCTCCCAAGTAACTGGGACTACAGGCCCACGCCATCGTCCTCAGCTAATTTTTGTATATTTTGTAGACATTAGGGTTCACCATGTTGCCCCGGCTAGTCCCAAACTCCCGGACTCAAGCGATCCACCTGCCCGGCCTCTTAAATTTCTGGGATTACAAGTGTGACCCACTGCACCCAGGCTCCTCCTTCAGTCTTAAATAACTAATTTATTAATGAGCAACGGACCCAACCCGACTTGGAATCCAGGACCTGGTGTTTATTACTTAATTAGCCAGATTTGCATATCAGTAACTAAAAATGTCTAAAGAAACAGCTTATGAAATTGAGCAGAAGTGTTTCAGGTTGGGCTATGCCACAAAGAAAGCACAGATATCTATTTATTTCAATGTATCTGCTTAAAAGAGGTTGTGCTTCTCACCCAGCAAGTCTTCTAACAAATATTTATTAAGGAACTGTTATGTGAAAACTTATATAAGTTGTGAGATCACACGAGGCAAAATTTTAAAATTTGTTCAATGCCAAAACATACTTGAATTTATATATTCATTGGCTATTACATTTGAAAAGATTCCTAGAGATTCTTTAAGGCTTCCTCCTATTTATTTATTTGTTGTGTTTCTAAAAAACACAACAAATATAAAATATACCATCATAAAATATACCATCCCAACAAATTTCAAGTGTAAGATACAATATTATCAACCCCATGAACATTGCTATGCAACTGGTCCCTAAAACGCCCCCATCCTACATGACTAAAACTCTGCACCCACTGAACAACAATTTTCCACCTTCTCTGTCCTCAAGCTCCGTCCTTCCTATGTTTAAATTTTATTGTAGGTTTAGAGATGGGGTTTTGCTCTCTCACTCAGGCTGAGCTATGAGTGCAGTGGTGCTATCAGCTCTCTGCAGCCTCTCACTCCTAGGCTCAAACTGTCTTCCTGCCTCAGCTTCCAGAGTAGCTGTCATTACAGAAATGTGTCACCAAGCCTGGCTGAATTATCTTTTTTTTTTTTTTTTGACACAGAGTTTTGCTCTTGTTGCTGAGGCTGGAGTGCAATGGCATGATCTCTGCTCATTGCAAACTTCGCCTTCCAGGTTCAAGCAATTCTCCTGCTCAGCCTCCCATGTAGCTGAATTACAGGCATGCACCACCACACCAGGCTAATTTTGTATTTTTAGTAGAGATGGGGTGTCTCCGTGTTGGTCAGGCTGGTCTCGAACTCCTGACCTTAGGTGATCCGCCCACATTGGCCTGCCAAAGTGCTGAGATTACAGGAGTGAGCCACTGCTCCCGGCCAAATTTTTTAATTTTTTGTGGAGGTAGGGTCTCTCTATGTTTCCCAGGTTAGTTTCAAACTCCTGGCACCAATTGATATTCCCCCCTCATCCTCTCAAAGAACTGGGATTAAAGGTGTGATCCACCGTGCCCAGTTGCTCCTTACTTTTAGAAGAGGATCTTCTACAGTGGATTAGTCTTAAGTGAATTAGATTCAGCTGATTCCGACAGAGTTAAATAACGACAAAGATGTTATCAAAGTCTCTTGGCTTTTCCATATTCACTATGGCAACCTTGTAAGAGGTTAATAAAAGAAGAGGAATGGGCTTCTCTATTTCAACATGAATATTAGGTTTTGAATGAATGTGGGTGAGTACACTGTGTGTATGTTTGTGTGTGTAGGGGAGATGTCCATGTGATGTATCTGAATATAACCATGTGGCAGGTGAGGAAAAGGCAGGCAAGCATAGGCAGGGTGGAGGCAGTGAGGTGAGTGCACACCAGAGCTCAGGGTAAGTTAGACTAGTTGATCATCTTACAAAGCACTGGTGGCATCTGTGTGATGAAAAGTGGGGCTCAGACCTCCTGGCTGGTGAATACTTACTGGATTTCCACTCTGGCAATTTGATGAAATAGAAATTCTAAAGTAAAAATATTTTCACTACAAAAGATTTAAGAATCCTGAGTAAAATACCAAAATTTTAACTTTAAGTACGCTGTTCAACACTCAGAAACTTCAGGGAAATATGGAGGTCTCAAAAGAGAGAGGGGACTGCAGAGCCAGGTCGTAGGAAGGCACTGAAACCACTTCTTTCCTGAGGATTTCTCCTGACATTAGACACTGGCCAGTAAAGCCCACAGTGGGTACACGAGACAAGACTTTGGGTCCACTTAAGGAGGAAAGTTATAACTAAGGCTCTCTCATGGAACTAGAACATTCAGAAGAGCAAACCCTCAGTGAAAGGACTAGGTAGAAAAAATGTGTTGTTAGCAAAGAGAGACTAGTCAATTTCACCTTGACTCGGGGTGTGAAACTAAAAATTCACAGCTACTGTCCTACTCTCGCATAAGTTTGAGATTTCGACTACACCACTGATGTGTTCTGATACCTCTGGCCAAGAAAAAAACTTAATGCCAGCTATGCATGAGGGACAGGTAAAGAGAAATTATCTCTTGAAGAATCACTGTCCCAACCAGACACTTCAGCATTCCACAAATCAAGCTCACACAAAAATAAGCTCCCGATTATAAATTACAATAAGCATGAAGCAAGGTACTGCTAATGAGGGCAACTAAAAGACAAACAGAAACCTCAAAGCCTTCAGATGCTGCAGTTGGTGAGTGCAGATTAAACTAGCTAAATATAGAGATTTCAAGAAACAAATCAGGAATTTCAAGAAACAAATCATTTCAACAAAACATACACACAGATAGAAGACAATTAAAACATAGCCCGGTGAATTAAACAAGAAACAGATAGAAGTTCTGGAAATATGAAAATAAAATAATTTAAATTACATCTCAATGGATAGGTTCAGAGCAAATTAGATACTCGTAAAGAAAAAATTTATGAATTAAAGTATTAAGCTGCATATATTGACAAGAGAGAAACTCACACTCATGAAGACATAGAGCAACATGAAGGAGAGGTCACAATCCTGAATAAAGACTCCGAGTGTTCTAATTGGAGGTCTAGAAGGAGAGAAGAAAGAGGATGGAGAAAGAAGAAGATGTGTAACATTTGTGAGTAAAAAGGATCGATAAACTTCCATAATACTTATATTGGAAAATAAAATCTCTAACTGATATCCAAACATGTCAGAGAAAGGATAAAAGAAGCATAAAATAAAATAGGCAAAATAATGATTATTTTTTTCAAACCTCAGTGTCACACCATATACCCATGTAACAAACGTGCACAGGTAGCCTGTGAATCTAAAATAAAAGTTGGAAGAGAAAAAAACTGTTAAATATTTATATTAATAAAAGGGACTTCTACAAACAGCCAAAACACATTCAGACCAGGCACAAGGTCACATGGCTGTAATTCTAGCACTTTGGGAGGCTGAGGTGGGAAACTCACTTGAGGCCAGGAATTCAATACCACTTGGGCAACATGGCAAGACCACATTTCCACAAAAAAATTAAAAATTTAAAAATCAGCTGGGTATGGTGGTGCATGCCTATGGTCCTAGCTACTTGTGAGGATGAAGTGGGAGAGCTGCTGGAGCCCAAAAGTTCAAGGGGTCAATGGGCTGTAATCATGCCACTACACTCCAGTCTGGGTAACAGAGTGTGAACTTGCCTCTAAAAAAGAAATAAAAGACATGTTTATGGATTAAGCTTGATAGCTGACAAATTTAAAATTTTAAATATCCAGTGGGTTCTTAAGAAAAACAATCAGATATGTGCTATTAGACACGACTGTAATCAAAATTTTTTTTGAAACTCAAGAAGCCAGCATTACTTTGAACTAAAGTCAGGCAAAGTCATGACAAGAAAAGAAAACTACAGGCCACTGTCCCCAATAAGGATAGCTGCAACATCTCTAAGAAGGAATACGAGGAAAACAAATTCAACAACTGTGTTTTTTTTCTCTTTTGAGACAGAGTCTGACTCTGTCATCCAAGATGGAGTGCAGTGGTGTCATCTTGGCTCACTGCAACCTCTGCCTCTCAGGTTCAAGTAATTCTCCTGCCTTGGCCTCCTGAGTAGCTGGGATTACAGGCATTCAACACCACATCCAGCTAATTTTTTTTTTTTTTGAGACAGAGTCTTGCTCCTCTGTCGCCAGTCACCAGGCTGGAGTGCAGTGGCGCAATCTCGGCTCACTGCAACCTCCGCCTCCCAGGTTCAAGCAATTATCCTGCCTCAGCCTCCCAAGTACCTGGTACTACAGACACACGCCACCATGCCCAGCTAATTTTTATATTGTAGTAGAGATGGGGTTTCACTGTGTTGGCCAGGATGGTCTCGAACTTTTGACCTCATGTGAGCCACCCGCCTCAGTCTTCCAAAGTGCTGGGATTACAGGTGTGAGCCATCACTCCAGGCCATTTTAAAAAGTATCACACATCGCCCAGGCACGGTAGCTCACACCTGTAATCCCAGCACTTTGGGAGGCCAAGGCGGGTGGATCACAAGGTCAAGAGATCGAGACCATCCTGGTCAAAATGGTGAAACCCCGTCTCTACTAAAAATACAAAAAATTAGCTGGGCACGGTGGCGCGTGCCTGTAATTCCAGCTACTCAGGAGTCTGAGGCAGGAGAATTGCCTGAACCCAGGAGGCGGAGGTTGCGGTGAGCCGAGATCGCGCCATTGCACTCCAGCCTGGGTAACAAGAGTGAAACTCCGTCTCAAAAAAAAAAAGTATCACACATCACTACCGAGTGAGATTTAGTCCTGGGATGCAAGGATGGTAAATCATTAAATTTGATAGAACACATTAACAGGAAGAAGGATAAAAGTTACATGATCATCTCAATAGATGCAGAAAAATGTTTTTAAAAATTCAATAACTGATATGTTTTGGCTCTGTGTCCCCACCTAAATCTCATCTTGAATTGTAATCCCCATAATCTCCATGGCAGGAGATGATTGGATCATGAGGTGATGTCTCCCATGCTGTTCTAATGATAGTGAGTGAGTTCCCATGAAATCTGATGGTTTTATAAGGCAGTTTCCCCCACTTTTGCTCACACTCTCCCCGGTCAACTTGTAAAGAAGATACTTGTTTCCCCTTCTGCCATAATTGTAAGTTTCCTGAGGCCTCCCCAGCCATGTGAAACTATGAGTCAATTAAACCTCTTTCCTTTATAAACTACCCAGTCTTGGGTATTTCTTTACAGCAGTATGAAAATGGACTAATAGAAACTTTCACAATAAAAACCCTCAATAAGTGAAACACAGTTTGAAGAAGTGTACCTCAATAAGTGAGACACAGTTTGAAGAAATAATAAATGCTACATGTAATAAGCTCACTGCTAATAGCATGCTCATAAATGAAAAGTTGAAAGCTTCTCCTCTAAAATAATACAAGGCAAAGATGTCCATATTTACCACCTCTATTCAACATAGAACTGAAAGTCCTAGCCAGCGCAATTAGACAAGAAAAAATAAATGGCAAACACAAAAGAAATAATTTATTTTTTCAGATAACATATGTAGAAAATTAAATTATAAGAACTCCCCACTCACACAAAATATCTAGAACCAAGGAATTAATTTTTAAAGTTGCAAGATTAATGTACAAAAATTAGTTGCATTTCTGTACATTAGCAATGAAATATCTGAAATGTAAATGAAGGGAAAAATCCTATTCACAATAGCATCTAAGGGAATAAGATATTCAGAAACAAACTTAATCAAAGAGATGAAAAACTTGTACACTGAAAACTACAAAACACTGATGAAAGAAATTAAAGATTCAAACAAATGAAAAGATACACCACATTTGTGGACTGGAAAATCTAATATTGTTAAAATGTTCATACTATCCAAAATGATTTACAAATTTAATCCTATCCCTATCAAAATCCCAATGGCCATCCTATAAATAGAGAAAAAAATCTTAAAATTCATATGGAGCCACAAAAGACTGTAAATTGCCAAAGCAATCTTGAGAAATAGCAAATATTGATACTCCCTGATTGAAATCATAAAGTATCACAAAGCAGGGAGTACCACAGTTCCTGATTTAAAAATATATTACGAAGATCAAAACAGTATGATAATGTCATAAGAACAGACATGAAGGCCAATGGGACAGAATAAAGAGCCCAGAAATAAACACAGGCACATACACTCAACTGATCTTCCACAAGGTGCCAAGAATACACAATGAGGATGTGATAATCTCTTCAATAGCATTGGGAAACTGGATATCCACATCAAAAGAAATTGGACACTTATCTTTCACCACGTACAAAAATCAACCAAAATAGACTAAAGACTTAAAAGTAAGACCTAAAACTGTAAAACTTTTAGAAGAAAAAATAAGGGAAAATATTTATGACATTGGTCTTGGCAGTGATTACTTGGATATGACACCAGAAGGACCAGCAATAAAAGCAAGAATAGACCAATGGAATGACATCAGACTAAGAAGCTTCTGCACACAAAAGGAAAAGAAACCCGACAGAGTAAAAAGAGAGCCTATGAAATGACAGAAAATATTTGCTAATTATATAGCTGATCATTTTATATCCAAAATACATAAGAAATTCCTACAGCTTAGTAGGAAAAAATCAGATAAACTGATTTTTAAAAATTTTCATTTGACATGAATAGACATTTTTCCAAAGAAGATACATACATGAACAACATGTATGTGAAAAGATGCTTAAAATCACTAATTAGCAGGAAAATTAAAATCAAAACCAATATGACACTTCATGTCCATTAAAATGGCTGTTATGGAAAAATATAACAAGTGTTGTGAAAATGTGAAAAAATTGAAACCTTTGTACACGATGGGAATACAAAATCGTACAGCTGTTATGGAAGACAGTTTAGATGTTCCTTGAAAAATTAAGAATAGAAATACCAAACGATCCAGCTTCTGGGTATAAAATCCCCCCAAAAATGAAATACTTATCTGTAAGAAATGCGTGCACTCTTAGATTTATTGCAGTGTTATTCACAGTAGTCAAGACATGGAGACAACTTATATGTCTATTGATAGATGAAAATATGGTATATGCATACTATGGATGCTATTCAGCCTTACAAAAGGAAATTCTGCCATTTTTAACAACACTGATAAACCTAGAGAACACTATGCTGAGTGAAATACGATCATCACGGAAGGAGATACATTGCATGACTCTACTTACATAAGATACCTTAAATAGTCAAACTCACCAAACAGAGACTAGAATCGCGGTAGCCAGGGGCTGGCACAAGTCATTGAAAGTAAGTGAAAGGAAAAAACTTACCCTGCAAATAGGAGGCACATTTATGTAGGATTGGCTACATCAAAATCAGGAAAAAATACATTTGAATGTCAGAAGTATAATAGAGACAAAACAAAACAATTCATAATTATAAAGCGGTCAGTTAAAAAATAAGACATAACATCGCAAGTGTTTGTGCAACTAATAACAGAGTTGCCAAGTACAGAAAGCAAAAATGGACAGAAATAGGAAATTCTACAATTATTAAGGATGCAACCCCCACACAGTCAAAAATATATGTGTCCTTTGACTCCCCCAAAATGAACTACTAGTAGCATATTGTTGACCACAAGCCTTACTGATGAAAACGCAAGCAATTAAAACATATTTTGTATGTTTTAAGTGTTGTATACCATATCCTTATGGAAAAGCAAACCAGAGAAAATAAAATACTAAGACAATCACGAAAGAAGAAAATATGCTAACAGTACTGTACTTATCTATCAATACCATAGGTTTACAAAGTCTGTTTACAAGATGAATTGGCTGTCTGAAATGATGAACAACTAAAGCTGACGAGCTCCGTCTGTAGTACATATCAAATGTCTCAATGTTTTCTTTTAATGTCATGAGTTTTCTCTACCTCTTGGGAACACAACAGCACTTCCTATGCTCCCATGAGGTTATTTGAGATTCATGGTATTGCACTAAACACAATGAAAAATACATGAGAACTACAAGAGATCACTCCTTTTTTTTATTTTTCTTTTTTAGACGGAGTCTTGCTCTGTCACCCAGGCTGCAGTGCAATGGTGCAAATGGCTCACTGCAACCTCTGCCTCCAGGGTTCAAGCAATTTTCCTGCCTCAGCCTCTAGAGTAGCTGGGATTACAGGCGCCCACCACCACACCCAGTTAATTTTTATATTTTTAGTAGAGACAGGGTTTCACCATTTTTGGCAGGCTGGTCTCGAACTCCCGACCTCAGTAGATCCTCCCACCTCAGCCTCCTAAAGTGCTAGGATTACAGCCATGAGCCACCATGCCCAGCCAAGAGATCACTTTTTACTGTGCAGATATGCAATTTATTAGAAAGTTGAACACTCATGTGAAGATGACTAGCATCACAAAAATTTGTATGGGAATACTCACATTTGAACTCAACACAAGAACAGAAGTGTGCTACAAAATTACTACAGTAGTACAGAGGGTACTAAAGTTAATTTTATGCAGTTATGATTTAATATTGCATCTTTACATTTGTTTCCATTTTTTGACTGCAAACGGCAGTACGTACACTCTGTGTGTGTATAAGTTTTGATAAATTTAACATTTTACAATAGGCTCATGTATATTTTATGATAGTAAATAATACAATAGTCTGGTATCTACATATGTTTTATGCATTCATGTCATACCTAGGTTTTCTTACTTTTTTATATTTCTAGGCTTTAGAGTTTGTTTTTCTTAAATTTTTTCAAATTGTTGTCAGTCTCCAAAAATGTTTCTAATATATTTACTGAAATAAATCTGCACATAAGTGAACCAATGCCCTTCAAACTTGTGTTGTTCAGGGGTCAATTCCATTAGTTTGTTAGGGCTTCTGCAACAAATTAGTATAACTTTGGTAACTTAAAACAATATGATTTTGTTTTTTCACAGTTCTAGAGACTAGGAGTTGAAACTGGGCACCAACAGAGCCCTGCTTCCTCTCAAGAATGGAGGAGGAGTCTATCCTTGTTTCCTCCGGCTCCTGTTGGCTCTCGGGTCTCTTACGAGGACATCTATCTTTGGAATCAGGGATCTCTCTAGTCCAAGTTAATGTCATCTCTAGCTTCTTACCTTAATTATATCTACAAAGACCCTATTTCAAATAAGGTCATGTTCTGAGGTTCTGGTTGACACAACCTTTGCAGGGGGTGGGGGTAACTATTCAACACACTATGGAGAGTTACTTTCTTCTCGGAAATTCATAGAACTTAGAAAAAAACTCATAAAGACATAAGGGATTTGAAGCATCCTATCAAAAATCTTGAATTAATTTACATTTATAAAACATGATACCCAACATAGGTAGATTACACATTCGTTCTAAGCATACATAAAATATTTATTAAAATAGATTATATGGGCCTGGCACAGTAGCTCATGCCTGTAATCCCAGCACTTTGGGAGGTTGAGGCGGGTGGATCGCCCTAGCTTCCAGGAGTTAGAGACCACTGTGTGCAACATGGTAAAACCCCATTTCAAATACAATGAATACAAAAAATTAGCTAGACATGGTGGTGTACACCTGTAGTCCCAGCTACTCAGGAGGTTGAGGCAGGAAGATTGCTTGAGGCTGGGAGGTTGAGCCTGCAGTGAGCAGAGGTCACACCACTGCACTCCAGCCTGGGTGAAAGAGGAAGACCATGTCCCCCCTCCAAAAAAGAAAACACATTATATGAATGACCATAAAATTCCATTTTTAAAAGGCTAAAATCATTTAGAGTATATATATATATGCTCTGACAGAAATGAAGTTTCATTAAAAATCTACCACAAGTCTGGGCACAGTGTGTCACGCCTGTAATTCCAGCACTTTGGGAGGCCGAGGAGGGTGGATCACCTGAGGTCAGGAGTTGGAGACCAGCTTGGCCAACAAGAGGAAACCCCATCTCTACTAAAAATACAAAGAATTAGCCAGGTATGGTGGCAGGTGCTTGTAATACCAGCTACTCAGAGGCCAAAGCAGGAGAACAGCTTGAACCCAGGAGGTGGAGGTTGCAGTGAGCTGAGATTGCACCACTGCTCTCCAGCCTGGGCAACAGAGCTAGATTCCATTTCAAAAAAAAAAGAAAAAAAAAAAAAAAAACCTACTACAATAAGATAACTAGAAAATCCCAAATATTTCTGCTGTTGTTTTTTATTTGTTTTGAAATAGTCTTGTTCTGTCACACAGGCTGGAGTGCAGTGGCGTGAACTTGGCTCACTGCAACCTCCGCCTCCCATGCTCAAGCAATTGCCCCCACCTCTGCCTCCCAAGTAGCTGGGACCACAGGTTTACGCCACCCTGCCTGGCTAAATTTTGTATTTTTTGTAGATACAGGGTTTCACCATATTTCCCAGTCTGGTCTCAGACTCCTGATCCTCCCACCTTGGCCTCTCAAATGTCTGGGGATTACAGACATAAGCCACTTCACCCGGCCAAAACCCAAAATATTTGAAAAGTAAACAAAACAGTTACAAATAGTCCTTAGGTTAAAGAAAATAAATCACAAGAACGTTAAAGAATATTTTTAAATGCATAGTAATAAAAAGTATATTTTTAAATGCATAGTAGTAGAAAAATAACAAATTTTTTTCAGACACAGGCAAAGAAGTGGTTGGAATGAAATTTATTGTCAAAAATGCAGTGCAGGCCAGGCGCAATGTCTTACACCTGTAATCCCAGTACTTTGGAAGACCGAGGCAGGCGGATTATCAGGTCAGGAGTTGGAGACCAGACTGGTCAATATGGTGAAATACCATCTCTATTAAAAATACAAAAATTAGCCAGGCATGGTGAGGGGTGCCTGTAGTCCCCTCTACTCCAGAGGCTGAGGCAGGAGAATAGCTTGAACACGGGAGGCAGAGGTTGCAGTGAGCCAAGATCTCACCACTGCATTCCAGCCTGGGCAACTCTGTCTCAAAAAAAAAAACAGTTATGCATACATTAAAAAAGGAAAATAAGGTAAAATCAGAGATTTGGATTTCAAAGGATAGAATAAAATAATACATAAAATAATAAGAACCAATGAAATTAAAGAAAAAAGAATAGAGAAAAATCACTGAAATCAAAGGTCCTTTGATAGAATCAATATAATTGGTAAGTTTGTAGCTTGACTAGTAAAAAAAAAAAAAAAAAAGAAAATACATTTTCCAACTTTAGAAATACCAAAGACACATCAATATAAATCCTGTACATATTGAAATGTAATTAGCAAATACTATGAAAAATTCTTTCTAATGATATTGACAATCTAGATTAAATGGAAAAAAATGCTTTTAAAAGACTAAATTAGTAGAACTGACTCTAGAAGAAAAAGAAAATTGACTCTTTTATGAGCTAAAACAACAAATATATAATCTCATAATTTTTCTATGAAAAACAAAGAAAGAAAACCCCAAAGACCAGATTTGTCTTCACCTGCTGTCTTTGTCCATTTTGTGCATCTGTAACCAAATACCAGGGACTGGGTCATTTATAAAAACCAGAAGATTATTTCTTATAATTCTGGATGCTGGGAAGTCCAACGTCAAGGTTCCAGCAGGTGTGGTGTCTGGTAAGAGCCAGGTTTCCACTTGGAAAATAGTGCCTTAAGGGCTGAATCCTTCAGAAGGGAGAAACAGTCTTCCTTACATAACAGAGGAGTGGAAGAATTATATCCGAATCCAAAATGTGCTTTAAAGTTTTAACAATGAAGATGGTGGGGATAGACATTTACATAAAGTGCAGTAGAGCAATGAAAGCAATAGGGACAGTTTATTTCTATGAGCAATAGACTCATAATTATACGAACTATTGATTTCTAAAAATGTGCCAAGGTAATTAAATCACTGAACATTAAATTAAAAGATGGAGATTTTTCTGGGAAGGTGGAATTTAAAACTGGGTGGTGAGTCTTGTTGAGAGAGTGACAACTGAGCAGAGGCTTGAAGAAGGTTTAAAAGTTAACAGTGCAGATGCCTGGGGAAGAGCGTTCTATAAGGAGGGAGTAGCCAGGCAGGCATCCCATGCAAGGCATGTACCTGGTCTTCAGAGAACAATGGGAAGGACTGTGAAATTAAGTGGTGTACACTGAGAGAAAATGACAGTCAGTTCCAGTCTTCAGCTTTGATCCTGAGAGAAAAGGACAGTCGTTTCCGGTCTTGATTATGAACTTGAGCTTCATGACTTTTGCACAAAATGGGTAATTAAATGTGTCATCATTTCTTCGAATATAAAATCAGGAAATTGTACCAGAGAACTTCTAAGATTCCCACAGACTGTGATTCTAAGATATTTAAAATGCAAACAAAGATAATCTTTTGCTGTGCAGAAGCTCTTTAGTTTAATTAGATACCATTTGTCAATTTTGGCTTTTCTTGCAATTGCTTTTTGCCCATGCCTAAGTCCTGAATAGTACTGCCTAGGTTTTCTTCTAGGGTTTTTATAGTTTTTGGTTTTACATTTAAGTCTTTAATCCATCTTGAGTTAATTTTTGCATAAGGTGTAAGGAGGGGGTCCAGTTCCCGCGTTCTGCCTATCATCAGAGTGAACCGGCAACTTACAGAATGGGAGAAAATTTTTGTAATCTATCCATCTGACAAAAGTCTAATACCCAGAATCTATAAGAAACTTAAATAAATTTACCTGGGGTCGGGGGGTAAGGGGAGAAAGAGCATTAGGACAAATACTTAATGCATGCAGGGCTTAAAACCTAGATGATGGGTTGATAGTTGCAGCAAACCACCTGACACATGAATACCTATGGAACAAACTTGCATGTTCTGCACATGTATGTCAGAACTCAAAGTAAAATAAAAATTTTTTATAAAATTGGAGCACTAAAAAATAAAATAAAATAAAATGCAAACAAAGCAATACAGAACAAATTAACAAAAGCTATTGTTAAATTATAAAACTAACATTTCAGTGAGGATATATTTAAAAGAGGATAGATTTTTTTTTAAGTGTGAAAATCCCAGAGACATAAAGTTGGCAAGTGATGGCACTGAAGTTTAAATAGAAAAAAAATAAAGTCTAGTCTCTAAGGAAAGAAACAAAAAGCAAATACATAATCGAGATGAATCTCAGAACACTGGATAATTTTGACTCAGGTCATTGTTCCTGTTTGGGACAAGACCTTCTTTGCCTAGTTAAAGTTACTGATGAGGCTATCGGGACACATATGCTATTTATTTATTTTTACTATAGGCAGAATATTATGTCTTAATCTTGGATCTTCAAAGAAACTAATAGCTGTTTAATATGGGGGGATTTATAAAACATATTTAAAGGTGTGTTTATCTGTTAAGACTTAACTGGCCTACAAGAGTAGTTTGTTGGCAAACTATCAAGTTTTTATCAGGGAATTTAGACAAGTCTGTTGGGTCACAGAGAGGGTCTACAAATTGGAAGACTCAAAGTGGATTTAGAATTCATGATCAGTCTAGTAATGCATCCTTGCTTTTAGATGCCTTGGCTTAAAGACCTCAGCTTGTGAGGATTTATTATCACACTGGATTCAGAAAAGGCTTGAGGAGCTCCTCCTTTCAAAGAACTGGCCTGCACCAGTGCTTTTCTGTTCGGCTTTTCTGGTCATTACTTAAGGATTAAGGGATAAAGGATGCTATTTAGTGTCCTTCCCTCTCCCAGTCCAGCTTCAAAGAATTCTGAAGCTAGAATGCAAGACTCAGTGCTACCTCAAAAGAAAGGAAAGGTTACTCGGTGTTTGGGTACCAGAACAGTGAAAGAGGTCTGCCCCACAGCCAGGAAACTCAGGTCAGCGTCCTGGAAGGGATGGGTCACACGCAGGGCTGGAGTCAAAGCAGAATCCACTGGGCTGTCAAACAAGTGCCCAGCACTCTTTTGGGGGCTCATATAACTCTGACTAGCACGCTTCTGTTTTCATGTGCTTCTAAAAGAGTTATTGGACAGAATGACTTTGGCCCAGATCAGTGCTCCTGTTTGAGGAAAGAACTTCTCTGCATGGTTAAAGCTACTTATAGATTCTCACTGATCTCATTGCCTTGAAATAACTAAAGATAAGTTTAATTCAACATATTTTTTATATTGAGAATCTGTTATATGCCAAATGTTACTCATGGTATTATAGAAGACTCTAAAACTAATAAGGTACATTGTAGAGAAATAAGTTCTAGAGCTGTACGTTCAAACCAGCAGCCACTTACCTACGTGTAGCTATTGAACAGTTGATATGTGGTTAGTGCAAATTAAGATGTACCTGAACTACAGAATGCACACTGGATTTCAAAGGCTTAGTATGAAAAATATGTAACATTTCATTAATAATATTACATGGGTTATATGTTGAAATAATTATATTTCAGATAAAATTAAAATATTACTAAACTTTATATCCCTACATTTTTTATGTTTTCAAATATGGCTATTAGAAAATTTTAAGTGACATAAGTGACTCACATTACATTTCTATTGGATACCATTGATCTGGAGGAAAAAGACTACTATAAATTTTTAGGTGGGATTACAAATGCATTTATGCAAAATGCTATAACTGAGACCTCTTTTAATGCACTAGAAGAAAAGGAAGAAGTTCCCAAGTCATGGACGGGAAAAGAAGGGATTTTCTCTGCGCTCTAAAGCATGGGTAAATCTGAATACTACACAACTATAAAAACGCTGAAAACTTAAATAATTTATCTCAATCTTCCATACACACAGCAGCTACTGTCCTATACTAAACTTTTCTCCCGCCAATACGTGATCTGAAAAATTCTATTGCTGATTAAATTCTATTGCTATTATGTCAAGGGATCATATGCCTTACGGTTTTATTTTTAAAAATTTTTTCAATAATTTTGTCACCGTATATGGGCATCACACTGTTTCATCATCATTGGTTTTTGTTTGTTTGTTTGTTTGTTTGAGACAGAGCCTATCTCTGTCTCCTAGGCTGTAATGCAGTGGTGGGATCTCAGCTCATTGCAACCTCCGCCTCCCAGGTTCAAGCAACTCTCATGCTTCAGCATCCTTAGTAGCTAAGACTACAGGTGCACCCCACCACACCCAGCTAATTTTCATATTTTTAGGAGAGATGAGGTTTTGCCATGTTAGCCAGAATGGTCTCCATCTCTTGACCTCATGATCTGCTACTCAGGAGGCTGAGACAGGAGAATTGCTTGAACCCAGGAGGCAGAGATTACAATGAGCCGAGATTGCGCCACTGCACTCCAGCCTGGCACCTGGCAACAGAGCAAGACTCTGTCTAAAAAAGAAAAAAAAGTTAACCACAATCTGCAGCAGAGACCATTCACTCTTAAATCCTACTCTAGGACACCAACTTTCTCTATTTGTTGTAATCACTTCGCCATTTGTAACAGGTTAGTTAGCTTGATTGGTAACCAGCTTAAAAGTACACCATAGACCTTGGAATCCAAAATTGTTAGTCCTCATTTTCATTTTCTAAAACACATATTTTGATCCTCAGAAATTGAACAACTTGCTGAAAATTGCTACTTTTAACTGTGAAGGAGCTAAAGAGAGTCAGTATCTTCCCCTTTTGAATCTTCTCCCCATACCCCCAGAACCCTCACCAGGCCCTGAAGCCAATCAGAGCCAATACCTGGCAAGTTTATACCTCTATTTAAAAAACAAACAAACGAAAAACCTAGGAATTCATGATATATCAAATGATCTCTAATTTCATTGAAATAGAAAGGGCTTAATACAGGTGCAGTGGGGTGTGCTCTTGTCCAAGCCATGGTTCCCCATGTATGAAACTTTTAAGACTTTCATGGTGGTCCACTTTTGTGGTCAGGGCTTCTTCCACTATGGACTTTCTAATTATTCTCTAGTCGGAGGTGGTAATCCATAATTCTTCTTTGCTTCAGTCTCATCACGCCTATAATCCCGGCACTTGGTTGGGGGGAGCTTAGGCGGGTGGATCATGAGGTCAAGAGATTGAGACCATCCTGGTCAACATGGTGAAACCCCATCTCTACTAAAAATACAAAAAAATTATCTGGGCATGGTGGTACACGCCTGTAATCCCAACTACTCAGGAGGCTGAGGCAGGAGAATTGCTTGAACCCAGGAGGCAGAGGTTGTGGCGAGCTGAGATCACGCCATTGCACTCCAGCCTGGGTAACGAGGGAAACTCCGTCTCAAAAAAAAAAAAAAAAAAAGTCAGATAGCGTAGTTAGCTTCTTTGTACTAACTACCAAAAAAGAAGAATGTCAATTCACGCTGATCTCCTTTGGTCCACTTTTCTTCTGAATCTAGTTACCAAATATGATTCTGTTTTTTCCTTTGTTCTCTAATTTCCGGTTGCCGTACGTCAGTAGCTCCATTGTATGTGGACTTACCTCCACTCTCAATCTCTACCCAACCTTTTTACCCCAGCACCTGACATCTCATCACCACAGTGATTCACCTGCAGAGAGGCTGTACCGTTGGTTGATCTCAAAATGTCAGCCAGCCTGAAATGCAGGAATTTCCATGTATGTGTGTGCATTCCTTATCAGTGTAGAATCTTAATTAATTAATACAATGCAGAAAGTCTCACTAGGACCCATTCCATGGAGAAGATCATTCTGGAGGTGGCACCAGACTGCTTAACAATGTAGAAGCAAGCAGCAGAATAGGAAGGAGACCAGGAGGCAACACTTTCTGAGGGCCTTGCTTCATGTCTGAAGCCGCCAATGAACAAAGCTCTATTTTATCAACTTGGAAGTGAAATCTCAGAAAGATCAAGTGTGTGTCAGAGAGCAAGTAAGTGGGAATGGGCTTCATGCTTGGATCCATCTAGCTCTTAACCACCCTCTTTCCTTTTATCATCTATTAATATATAAAAGCACATATATGTGTGTTTTTTTGAAAATATCATCAGAATCAGTGATCCAAAAAAATGGGTTTAAATGGCAAATAAAGAACCTAGACATCCCCTGGGTCTTTGCATCCTCAGGCCTGGTGCTGAGATCAGGAGGTGATTTCCCTTTTTTCGCAACGGTCCTTGGAAGTGCAGGTGATGACATCATGGACGCCTCCATCTCCAGGCTCTGTTTCCATTTGAGGCTAATATTAGGTCAAATTTCCAATCTTCGGACTTTCCATTTTTAGCAATAAAAACCAAGTTTTACAATATCTGTTTTGTTCAAGCTCTTCTCTGTGGTGATTCAATACCTAGCACATCTGGAAAACTAAAATTGCTTAAACAAGCTGATTAAATGAAACCAAAAAACTTATAATTTTTAAGCACAACCTATTAGTTTATTGGTTTGGATATCTTAGCGTTGTTCTAATAAACTATTTGTTAGGTCTTGGTACATGTCTAAGTTATAATACTAGTAAAATTACCTCCATGCCAAAGGTCTAACAAAATTAAACAGATGGGTTCTTGGCTATTTTCCAAAACAACATAGTAGTGTGAACATATCAATAAATGTAACTTTTAAAAAACTTTTGAGCATATGTAGCCTCCATGGAAATGGTATTTCGGGCACTATCTAAAGTCATCATGTGTAACGGTGTGGTAGCAGCTGTGCACATACATTTGTATTGGGTGAATTCTTGCTTATTAATAATGTTTAGGGCAGAATAGAAGGTGAATTATAGAAAGAGAAGCACGAGAATGCAAAATTTTGAGAATATATCTTTGCCATTTCTAAGTTCAATTTAATTTTCTTGTTTCACAGATGAGAAAATCAAAGCCCACGTCATCTGCTTCACATCCCACATTTACTTAATGCTGTGAGAGTAGAACGTTTTTCCCAGCGGCTACCCCTCCATCTCAGGCTCTGATTTCAGAAAGAGTAGTAGTATCCTAGTGGATAGATATTAGATTTTTTTTTTTACAATATTTAGCTTATTCCTAGTAGACAACAGTCAATGGACACGTTTTCCAAATTGAATTGACTTCATGTCAGTGAAATTTTTAATAAAGACACAGCAAATTTACACTGTGAACATAATATTTCCTTTTCATAATGTTTGTCTGTGATATTCATATTGATTTCTCACCATTATACCTTTATTAAAAACTCTTTGTAGACGAAGAGTTTTGACATTAAAAAAGAAACTAATAGTAGCATAGCACTGAACTTTAAGAAAGTTATTGCATGGAACAATCACTAAAAGCAAGCATTTACTACCCTGTCAGTCCAAAATGTGATATTGTGTAATAGCCTTTAAATTGTATTGTTATAAAAATGTTGCTTAACTGGGCCCTTAGGAATTAATAATGGTTCTGAAAATAAACTAAATGATTTCTTTTCCTTGGCCCCCATTTAATGTCCTAAATGGTATTTCTGTGTTCAGTCATCTTTTTTATTGAGAAAATTTGTCTAACATCCAGGAATTGCTTTGGGAAAAGACATTCTACCCATAAAGTTGAATTTCTTTCTTTTTTTCTCAGAAGAGAGGATATTAGGTTACCCAAACCACCAATTCTCATTCCAGACCAGCCCTTCGTTTTCTTAGAAGTACTCTCGGAGCCTGCACGGTTCTAACATGAGCCTCCTTGTGCGGTACGTTACGAAATGCTGTCGGAACAATGACTCCTCGAGAAGTCCAGTGAACTGGCAGAAACCCCCAACCAAAAAGATGATCAACTCAGATACTGCTGCAGTGCAAAGGGATAGAGAAGGAGAAAGTGTGAGTTCTATACATGGTTCAGGCCAGCCAACTCAAGGCAATTTGAGTGTATCATGCAAATACTAGCACTAGCCACTGGCATTTTCACATAGTCCAAGAGTTGAACTGGGCTAGCAAAATTAAGCCTATTTACTACAAGGAGAAATCTACTTTCTTAAAATCCACTTTGAACAAAATTTGAGTGATAGCCAGGTGGAAATGTACTCTTTAAGAGCAGGTATTAAGTCTTTTTAAGCTTCTTAGGCCATAAAGCGATCAGCGCAATGTTTTCACATTAAATCCTACTGGTTTTTCCTAGAATGCTTTTTCTGACATTAAATTTGTAAATATGTTTAAAGGGTAAAAATATTGTTTGCTACTTCAAAAAATAAACTATTTTTTGAAATTTTAAAGAATGTATTTTCATGTTAGTAATTTACGGTCAAATCTCACCTCATTATCCTCATCTGTAAAATGGAATAATAATAAATTTTGCTTGTAAGATTACGAGGATTGAATGGTTGATGCCATCAGCACTTAGAACAGTAACTTGCAATGCAAGCCTTGATTGAATTTAGTTTTTATCCTTGCTTCCCTTTTGCCTTTTTTGCTGTTACTGATTATTAAAGTTTCAGGGCAGTTCATGGCACACACTTAGGTTAAGTCATGCCACTTTTGAAAGTAAAAAGATTTAAAATACATATTAATTCTACAGAGGTGGGAGGGAGGATCCCTTGAGCTCAGGAGGTTTAGGCTGCAGTGAACCGACATCACGCCACTGCGCTTCAGCCCAGGTAACAGAATGAGATCCGCTCTCAAAAAATTGTTTTAAAAATTATATTTATATGGTTTGTTGTTAATTGATTGGTAACTGGTGAATTAGTGAGATCGTAGTGAATTTTTATAAAATGCTTTTTCTGGGGCAAGTTTACTAATCTCCTGAATCACGTAGGAAGCCCATTTTACCAGCATCACCTAGCTAATAGGATGCAGCAGAGTAGGGTCCATTCCACAGCTGCAGCCACCGCAGCGTAATGCACAGCTGCCTGCCTTCCTCAGCGGCTCCAGATCCGAGCTGGGTGGAATTGGTCTTCCTGGGAATATTGGAAGCTCTGGGGTAAAGTAAACAGTTCAAAGCTGATTTCTCTAAAAAGGACTCACACACTCACACATGCATCCTTTGTATCCTTCCTCTCTCTCTCTCTCCTTCACACTCATGTACAGGCATTTGCCCACATGACATTTCACTTGCATGCACATGAAGAGACCCAGAAAGCACACGGGCACGTCTGTACACCAGGAGAGCACTGTCTTTTGTTCTCCTCACTTTTCTTCTCATTTCCTGCTCTTCTGTCATCCTTTCCACTCACCTTGTTCATTACTTTCAGAGCTCTTATTTTGTCTTTGGAAGATAGTCATCTTATGAAGTCTGATGAAAATACTTTTAAGGTGTGAATATTCACCTTGCTGTGTTGCCCTCATCCCATGATGGAGGCTCAACTAGGATCTGGAAATAGCAACTCTTAATCCAGAAATGAACAGAATACAGATTCCTCAACATGGGGAAATATATTGAGGCAAGAGGTTGTTCTTGTGATCTCTCATTTCCAACCCTGTATACAACCACTCACTTCTCTTACATGTAAGATTGCCTTGCAACAAATTGAAAAGACTCTAAAGCCAGTACAGATATCTATGACATGTGATGAGGCATACATGCAGGATGGAGAAAGCTTTTGGCCCTGATATGACATAGTATTGATACAAAGACACTGATTCTGCCAAGACCCATCTAACCAGAAGGGGTAGCATACTTGCACTATTCACCTGGGCATTCATGCCAGGTGCATTTAGCCCCTTTATCCCATGGTGCCTACTCTTGGCAATGGATATCACAGGGAATGTCTCATGATTAGGCACGTGGGCTCATTGGGGTAAGGGAGTAAGAGGCACGACACAAGCCATGCTCCTCACTACTACTTTTCAAATCTCAACCTCAGCAACACTATTGTTCATGACCTCAGAATCTTCCTTTATTTTCTTCTTACTAGGAACCTGCCAAGCTTCGACGGGCCTTTTGACAAGCTATGAAACCTCTAGGAACCATATGGAATACCTACAGTGCTTTGTGGACATCACGATTTCTTTTTTCAGTTACCCCCAGTTTGCCCTCTGGAATCTCATAATTGGATGTTTAATCAGGGACTTGTCAAAAGAAAATCTAGAGAACTGACTCATCTACATAAAGGTGCTATAAAACAGCCAATTCAAAGAAATAAGATAAGAAATGGTCTTATGTGTTCAAACAATAATTATACACTTTCCTCAATTATTTTTGAATCAATAGCTTTCCTGTATTTTTATAATAGATGGTCATATCTGGTCTGTGGTAAACCATGGTATTAGGATACAGGGTCATTGAAATTATCTTCCTGTTTTTCTATGCAATATTAGTCATTCTTGATCTTTTCTTTTTAATTTGAAATCTACTGGGTAATCAGTGATGATGTTTCCTTGATCAATAAAATTGATCAATAAAAATAAAAAAATGCTTTAGTTCTTTTTCTGTCATTATCTTATCATTTATTGAAAGAATGTCTTTTCTTTCTCTCTCTCTGGCTTGGTTAAAGGGTTTACTAGCAGCTTCTCAGGAAAAACTTTGAGTTTTATAGGAGACAGAGGCAAAATCTGTTTTGGCTTCATTCTCCAAATGATCTCGGTCTCTTTTTAATCCTTTTTCACGCATATCCCTTTTGCATTTTCTTTTTCCGAGAGCTGCTTTTCTTTTTTGTTATATTTTTATTCTGGTTTTGTGTTGGCATGATCACTTTTTAAGAGGTTGAGTTCCGCTGTGAACTGCTAGTGCGAGCTCTGATTTCTTGTCCTCCACTCTGAGGCCAGATTCAGGGCTTGTCTACATATTCCTCATGGGAGTGTTTGTGAGGCCTGTGTTTCTTCAAGATAAACCTGATTCAGTGCCTGCTTTCTTGCTAGACCCAGGCTGTGAGCACAACTTTGAGTGTGACCCAGGTGACTGCCAGGCAGGAGCAGAACCTGTGTGACCCTGAGACTCCACCCTAAGTGAGGCAGCAAATGCCGAGGAGATCAGCAGCTTCTCATGAGGGTCCAGTTTGCTCACATTTTCTTTATAATTTCAGAATCTATTTTTATTAATCAGATTAAATCAGTAGTTTTATTTTCTGGAAACACATTTATCTGGTTTGAGAATCAAAATTATTCTCAATTTATCAATTAATCAAATAATATTTCTAATGTATGGGTGCATTCTATGCATGTGAAATTAGCAGAATATTGAAAAAAAATTAAACTTTACCTCTTCAAGTGGTTAACTCTTAAACACCTTAGCTCAGGGTTTTCTTTGTGGGAAGATTTTTAACTACTCATTCAATTTCTTTAATGGCCGTAGAATTATTTACACTTGCCATCACTTTCTTGTCAGTTTCAGTCATTTATGTTTTTCCGGAAATTTGTTATTTCAAAGAAAATAGCAAAATGTGTTCCCTAATATTTCAGGCAAATTAATTATATTAGCGATGACAGTTTTCCATGCCTCCATGTACCTTGGGCATGTGACTTGGTTTGGCCCACAGGACAGTAGGTTTGGCCAACAGATGCAAGCATAAGTTTGAAAAAACACTTGGAAATTTCCGCAACCTATTTGGGACTCTATCACTGCCATGGAAACGTGTGAAGTCTGGTCTGTTCAAGAAATGTGACAGAAATGTGAAGGACATTTGAGTCCTCCTAGATGAGGCTGGCATCTTAGGTCAGCCAAACTCTAGCCACCCCCTGCCCCAGATACATCACACAGCGCAGCCAAGACCCTCCAAGTACAGATCACACTAGCAGAACTTCCCAGACCACCCATGCACACCTGAGTGGCTTTATACACAGAAAACGAAAAGTAAAAATATTCTCATCTTTAGAAACTCTGTGCTTTGATAGTTACCAAATTATTTGTTCTGAATATTATATATTTTTTTGTCATTCACTTGCTTTATCTTAAAAGGTTTATTTCTTTTATTAGTCTTTACACAAAACTTCTGTATAGTCATATTCTCTCCTACCTCTTGTTTTTCTGC
Organism: Callithrix jacchus; assembly: GCF_049354715.1. Taxonomy (NCBI): domain Eukaryota; kingdom Metazoa; phylum Chordata; class Mammalia; order Primates; family Cebidae; genus Callithrix; species Callithrix jacchus. Next base: position 36,352,425 of record NC_133508.1, on the reverse strand, counting down.
TTAATTTATGTCTTCTCTTTATTAGCAGTGTTATTCTACTTTCCCTGATTTTATTTTGCTATATTTCTTCCAGTGTAAGTCAATCATTCTTCAGGCATTTTTGTAATATGAGCACTAATTATTACAAATAGAATTTTGGTCATATTCTATAGTATTTAATGTATACATTTTTGTTATGTTATCTTCTAATTATTATTTTAAAACATATTTTATTTTTGTTTTGAACCAAAATTATTTTGAGATACATTTAATTTTCCCAATATCTTTTTGAGGGTTATTTCTTTGTATCTTAAATGCATTGCTGTCAGAGAACACACTGTGTCACACCACTTTTTTTGACATTGAGGCTTGCATAATGACCCAGACTGTGATCGGTTTCAATAAATATTCTGTTCTATTTGAGAAAGTATGCATCCTCTAATTATAGGGTGAAGGCTTCTTTAGATACCAATTACATCTGGTTTTTGTTTTTGTTTTTTTGAGACGAAGTCTCACTCTGTCGCCCAGGCTGGAGTGCAATGGCATGATCCTGGCTCACTGCAACCTCTGCTTCCCAGGTTCAAGTGATTCTCCTGCCTGAGCATCCCCAGGACCTGTAACTACAGGTGCCACCACCACTCCAGGTTGATTTTTGTATTTTTAGTAGAGACAGGGTTTTGCCATGTTGGCCAGGCTGGTCTCAAACTCCTGACCTCAAGTGATGTGCCACTTCGGCCTCCCAAAATGCTTAGATTACAGGTGTGAACCACTGTGGTTGGCCTAAATCTGTTCTCAATTGGAATTTAAAAATATCCTCTACCTTCACAATCAGTAGGAGGCATAGTATGACATCTTCCCAGGTGATGGTAGATTTGTACATTGTTTCTTTTAGCTGTCTCAATGAGTACTTTAAATATTTTTTAAGTTATTTTATTTCCAAAATTTATTTCTTCCCTTAACTAAAAATTAATCATTGTGCAGTGCATTACACATGCTACTACTGGCTTCTGACTTACAGTATATTTTGCCAGATATTAACATAGGTATGTCAGTGTTCTTCCTGTTATTTTCTGAATTTAAATTTCTTCCGTTTTTAAATCTTTTGCTTCCTGTTTCAGAATTTCTCTTTTTTCATTATTTATTTTGTGTCTACACACATTATATGTATTTATGTAAATGTCTGTATGTGTTTTAAACTGTGATTTTAATCCAGTGATTATTTATATATCTGGATACATTTTTATCATTTTAGTTTTTGATTTCTCTATGTTCCACTTTTTCTTAATTTCTTCTTCTTTTGATTGATGAATAATTATTATTAATAACAATTGTTATTATTGTTTAGTTCTTTCGTTTTCCAGCTATCGATTTAATTTTTTTTAAAGACGGAATCTGGCTCTGCACCCAGGCTGAAGTGCAGCGGAGTGGCCTCAGCTCACTGCAACCTCTGCCTCCCGAATTCAAGCAAATCTCCGGCCTCAGTCTCCTGAGTAGCTGGGATTACAGACGTGTGCCACCACACCCAGCTAATTTTCGTATTTTTCGTAGTGACAGGGTTTCCTCGTGTTGGCCAGGCTGGTCTCAAGCTCCCTACCTCAAGTGCTCCGCCAGCCTTGGCTTCCCAAATTGCTGGGATTACAAGCCTGAGCCGCAGCGCCCAGCCTAGACTTAAAATTACACTGTGTAAAGTTTATAATAATGTATAAATATCTAGATCCTGGAAATCAAATAACATATAGTTTAGAAGAATAACAACGTGCGTCATTATTTTCATTATTTTGGTGGTCTGCCTTTGCATACTTAATGAAGCCCAGTTTCAGTCAATAGCTGTTTTATCCTTCCCTGAAATGAAAGTAACTTGGAGCACTTGATGTTTAATTAACTTCAATAAATCATGCTTCTATTTACCTGAATTTTAGACCTCTTATTATCTTTTACTTTAATACCATTATTTATAGTTTGGTGCTATTCTTTCAAACTAAAAATATTTGTTGCTTTTACTCTTTTTTAAAAAACTAAGCTGATTTTGTGTTTCCTATTTCTTCTTGCATCTCAAAAACTGTCTTACTTAGTCCTTTTACTCCTTCCTGATACACGCATTTTTCTAAATTGGTAGTGACTAACTTCATTTTTGCTACAAGCTAAATCTTGAAAATTTTTTTTTATTGGGTGCATAAAACTAAATTACTTTTTTTTTTTGGCTCAGAGCTTTGAGGCAATTCTTCCGTTACAGGTCTTCTTCCATTGTTATTGCTAAGAAATACGTAGACATTTTATTTTAATTTGTTTTTTCAGCTGAAACTACTTTCTGGCAACTTTTGAGGTGTTTTTTTTTTTTTTTTTTTTTTTTTTTTTTGTCATTATGTCCTTTAATTTTTTCCCCAAATGTCCACATTTTTATTTTTATTTGTCTTGCCTGGTTTGTGCTTCCTACATTTAACGATTTTTATCTTTCATAATATTTCTCCCTGATTCTCTCTATTCTTCTTTTTATTTTTGTTGTTGTTGTTGTTTTTTTGAGACACAGTAGTCTTGCTCTGTCACTCAGACTAGAATGCAGTGGAGTGATCTCGGCTCACTGAAACCTCTGCCTACCAGTTCAAGGGTTTCTTCTGCCTCAGCATTCCAAGAAGCTGGGACTACAGTCACCCGCCACTACGCCCTGGCTAATTGTTGTAGTTTTAGTAGAGATGGGGTTTCACCATATTGGCCAGGCTAGTCTTGAACTCCTGACCTCGTGATCTGCCTGCCTTGGCCTCCCAGAGTGATGGGATTGCAGGCATGACGACACCCCACCCGAACCTCTATTTTCTTCTTTAGAAATTCCAGTTCGATTTATATTAACGATTTTCAAAGTAATCAGGACGTCTCTGAAGGTTCATCCTATTTTCTATTTCTTGAGTGCCCTGTGCTTTGTCCTTGGTAACTTCTTTAGATTTGCCTAGATTCTCTAGTTTTCTAATTCTCCCTTCAGGTCTAATTTGTTATCTAGGTCATTCATTTCATTAAAAAAAATCAATTTGTTATAATTATTATATTTTTTATTTTTCAGATATTTTTGTTCTTAAGTTCTATTTTGTTCAGTTATGTTTTTCAGTTTTGTATTGCTCTATATTATCCAAAACTGTGTGATCAGATTTATATTTGTATTTTATCACCTCCTTATTATTTTATCAGGAATATTTTTATTTCAAAACATATATATTGTATACATCTCTGAAATTTTGACTGTTTTAATATCAGTAGTCATGGGAGGAGGGTCCATTTATAATGTTTTACTCTCTGCTGTGTTTTTTTGTTTTTGTTTTTAAGATGGAGTTTTGCTTTGTCACCGAGGCTGGAGTGTAGTGGCAGGACCCCAGCTCTTACTGCAACCTCTGCCTCCCAGGTTCAAGCAATTTGCCTGCCTCAACCTCCCAAGTAGCTGGGATTACAAGCACTTACCACCACACCCATCTTATTTTTGTATTTTAGTAGCGATGGGGTATCCCCATGTTGGCCAGGCTAGTCTCAAACTCCTGACCTAAAGTAATCCACCCACCTGACCCTTCCAAAGTGCTGGGATTACAGGTGTGAACCTCCGCGCCCAGCCTGCTGCCTTATTTATATTGTCTTGTGTGCTCATGTTCTTTGTAATTTTTCTAAGAAACTCCTTAAGATGATGATGATGATATTGTCCTCCTGGTGGTTGCTACTGTAATAGTAGATTTGTAGTAATGTACAAGGATATATTAGAGCAGGAGTAGTAGTAAGACTCTTTATTTGGCTGTGGTCATAGCAGTGACAGCATTAATGGCAGTATTTATTTGCTTTACTTTAGGTCAGAGAGAACATGATTTCCATTACTCTTTCTAGAGAGATTTTTCTCTTACCCCAACTTCACTGAGGATGTAGACATTTCTTTTTTTTTTTTTTTGAGACGGAGTTTTGCTCTTGTTACCCAGGCTGGAGTGCAATCGCAAGATCTCGGCTCACCGCAACCTCCACCTCCTGGGTTCAGGCAATTCTCCTGCCTCAGCCTCCCGAGTAGCTGGGATTACAGGCACGCGCCACCGTGCCCAGCTAATTTTTTGTATTTTTAGTAGAGACGGGGTTTCACCATGTTGACCAGGATGGTCTCGAGCTGTTGACCTCGTGATCCACCCGCCTCGGCCTCCCAAAGTGCTGGGATTACAGGCGTGAGCCACCGCGCCCGGCCGGATGTAGACATTTCAAGAATCCCAGCCCTGGGATTTACACGGGATCCTCCAGCCCTGACTTCCCATATTGCACATGCATGAGGTCTAGATGTCCATTTTCTTTACTCTTTGTTAAGCCCTCACAATAGTCACTGATGTTACCATATTTTGCACTTGAGGCAGCAATAGTTTCATTGTTTGTGTTAATGTCATTTTGTGACGTCATTGTATTTTTTGTATATTTTTAACCCTTAGGTTCTGCCCCTACTTGTGAGACCTAAAACTCTATTTTAAAGTATTTATATTTACAGTATTAAATATATTTAACTTTAAAGTATGCTCGGTGTAATTTATCAAGCATCTGGCTATTTGGTGGTAGCACATTTTGCTTTGGGAATCTACCATTTTGCTGGATTCTTTATAATTCTAACAAACTTTATATTAGAAAAGAACATTAGATTAAAAAGAAATTTATAAATATTTTGTGGGTTCCTTGATGAAATTAAAATTCATAAAATGTTACTATTACATCATAAAAATATTATTACAGTAGAAGGCAGAAAACCTAAGAAACTTTTAAGGTCTAAATAAAAATAATATATGGATTTTTATATGTGGGACTGTGTATAAAGCACACAAAGAAAGTATCATATGAAAACAACAACAACAATATTTCTAATGTTTGGGAATTAGTACTTGTGAATCAGGGTACAATTTTTAGAAATAAGCTTATGCAGTGTTAGAAAAGTGTTATATTTTAAACAATGAAGATATAATTGACAGTGTTGGAGCAGGTAAAGCTTTTAAATGACAAAAACTGGCTGCAGGTGGATGAGAACAGTGATACTGAAATGCACGTGAAAGGTTTGAAAACATTTGTTTCAGATAATGTAAGTTGAAAAGGCACTATTTTAATTACTTTACATCATATACTGTAAAATGTTAACACGTAAATTTATTAAATAAATATTATAATTGAATAGTTGACTTTTTTCAACATATCAAATGGCTTATATTTCCAGGTCGGCAAAACTCTCTCTTATTGATCATGTCACTGGGATGGTTATAAAATTAAAGATACATGGGAAGATTTACATTAAGTTATTTTCTATGAAATATGAGTAGAAAGTGTAATTTTCCCAAATTAATAAGTGTGTGTAATATGTGATTTTAAGTATGCATCCAAAAAGTAATTAATTGATTGAGTATGAATAAACAATCATTTCAACATCCTTTAATGTTTGTATATTCAGATTGGCCAAAACATTCCCTGATGTTCCTTTTTGTTAAAGTCTCTTTATGTCTGTGCACATATAGTATTTGTTTTTTGTTTTTGTTTTTTAAGGAGTTTAGCTCTTGTTACACAGGCTGGAGTGCAATGGTGCCATCGCAGCTCACCGCAACCTCCGCCTCCTGGGTTTAGGCAATTCTCCTGCCTCAGCCTCCTGAGTAGCTGGGATTACAGGCGAGTGCCACCACACCCAGTTAATTTTTTGTATTTTTAGTAGAGACGGGGTTTCACCATGTTGACCAGGATGGTCTCGATCTCTTGACCTTGTGATCCACCCGCCTCGGCCTCCCAAAGTAGTATTTGTTTTAAAGTAATATTCAGGTTGTTTAATTAGCTGCATATAATGAGAAAGGATTCTTCTCCTAATTGCTGATTTTCCTTTCTGTTAGTTTCTACCATTCACTTTAGGATTTTAGATTGAAATTCTTTCAATAGAAAAAGAAGTGCTTTCTTTTGCTATGTATTCACCATTTCCTAATAAGGTTTGGTTTCTTTACCTGGCCACCTACAGCACACAAGGAGGCCAATACAACACACGTGGGGTTTCTGTGTGATAAATATTTGATGAATGTCACAGAGATGGTCACTGGGCATGGAAGGTGCATGGCTGAAGTTTTGCGGACTGGGTGACATTTCTGTCTCTCTCAACTTTATAAACTCTACAGTGTAGAGGAGAAAGCACATAAAATTTTGTGTTTGGGAGGCCAAGGCGGGCGATCACTTGAGGTCAGGAGTTTGCGACTAGCCTGGCCAACATGGCAAAACCCCATCTCTATTAAAAATACAAAAATTGACCGGGCAGGGTGGCTCATGCTTGTAATCCCAACACTTTGGGAGGCCGAGGTGGGTGGATCACCTGAGGTCAGGAGTTTGAGACCAACTGGGCCAACATGGTAAAATCCTGTCTCTACTAAAAATACAAAAATTATCTGGGCTTGTGGCAGGTGCCTGTAATCCCAGCTACTCAGAGGGCCGAGACAGGAGAATCACTTGAACCCAGAAGGCAAAAGTTGTCGTGAGCGAAGATCATGACACTGCACTCCAGCCTGCGCAACAAAGAGTGAAATGCTGTCTCAAAAACAAAAATTGTGTTTTTTCAAGGCCTGGAAGTTAACTTGAAACTCCTTATTTGTGTGGTTGGTTTTCTTTGCCCCCTTTCCAACACCACAACTAGGGTACCTTGGGCTATATTAGCTCCCCAGGAGGCATATTATTGGCCTGCTTTTCTTGTTTCTCATTAGCTGCTTATCCTTAATGCCCTCTTGTTTCTGTGTAAACTTCTTCCACTTTTGGTCCAAAGAGGTATTAATATTATATTTATTTATTGTATGTCATTTCATTAAAAAATATTCTACTTATCATTACTATGTATTCAGAGCACAGACAAAAATTTTTAAAATAAACTTAGTCTTTTGACATGTTGATTTTTCTCTTTCAACAGAAAGAGGAATTCTAAAATATACAGTATAATCTCCTGATACCTAATTTCCTATTAACCAGAAACTTTCTTTTTTAAAAACATTTTATATACACATTTTATTTTTCACTTTGTCAATAATGTGGTAATGTTGAAGGAGTTTTTTTCATATACACAAAAAAATACTTATCATCTATAAATGGATTAGTTTCTGTTTTGTCATGTACTCTGAAGACAGCAAATACTGATTATAATGAAAACATTTACTGTAAAAAGCATATTGGGATTATGTTTATAAGTAGTTCAATTCAACAGAAATTTAATGAAAGTGTCTCATGCGCAAGGCATGACAACAGGTTTAGATCACAAAAGAGACATCAAAAAAGGTTTCTGTGAGAGTGGCATTTGTACTCATACCCACTTTGAAAATGGTGATCTGATGTACTCCCATCCAGGAAAACAGTTCGTTTAACACCTATCAAAGACTTCAGGAGAAGTGACCCAGGTCTTGGTGTCAGGCAAAATATTGTATTCTAATTATATGATAAAGACACTTTAAAGCTATGCAAATTATAACTACCTTAGGAAATGTTAAAGTATGAATTGTTCTAATTAATTGCCCTTTCAAGTGGTAAAAATGTATTCTCTTAATCACTGCTTTAAGTTGCCTATGGACAATATTATTTATGCCAAAATGCATTTTAACCCTCTGCTTCTAAATAATTATTCTCTAGAATGCCAACAGTGTTGTTTTTTTCTTCAAAGATTAGATTTTGGCAAGTCACTGCTGTGCTTCAAATTCTTCTAATATTCTTCCATTGTTTTCAAACAGATTGTGAATTTCAAAGCCTTGCTAAATCCTGCGCATTTCCACCTGTTACATGCATTCTTCCCTCTCATGAGCTGCTCTTTTCCCCAAGAGGCTTCCTCCCAACCCTGCATCTTTGCAAATATAGACCCTACACCTGATTTAAACTTTATTTTTCCTCCCTCACATACGTCCCCTAACATTAGGATGGTGCTTATTTTTGCATTCCCAGCTAATTTTAGAAAATCAAAGATAGTGTGAAATTATGTGGATTATATTCTCTCCAAATATGCATGATAACTCATTCAGTTATTTATTTATTTATTTATTTATTTATTTATTTATTTATTTTAGAAACAAGGTCTCACTCCATCCCCCAGGCTGGAGTGTGGTAGTTTAATCACAGCTCACTGCAACCTTGATGTCCTGGGCTCAAGTGATCCTCCCACCTCAGCCTCCCAAGCAGCCAGGACTGCAGTCACATGTCACCACACCTGCTTAATTTTTGTATTTTTTTGTAGAGAAGAGGTTTGGCTATATTGCCCAGGCTTATCTCAAACTCCTAGGCTCCAGATATCCTCCTGCCTCAGCCTCCCAAAGTACTGGAATTCCAGGCATGAGCCACTGCACCAGTTTCCATTAGGTTATCGCTATTGCTGTGGATATGGTTTTTTTTTATTGATGCAGTTTAAATATTCAAAAATTATTCATTTATTCATTAAAATTTTATGTTAAAATTATTACCCATGGGAAAGTAAACTTCATACCTGATTGTATCTAGTTCATTTACGCCTTATATAAAAAGTCCTCATTTTGTTTTTTCTCTAACGTTATTTTTGTACTATTGGGTACCAATTAGTATTTCTAAAATAAATGAAAAACAAAAACAAATTTACAATCTCTTATGTCTTCTGACTGGGATTTTTTTGTGTGTTGTGTTTTGTTTTGTTTTTGAGACAGAGTTTTGCTCTGTCACTCAGGCTGGGGTACAGTGGCACAATCTTGGCTCACTGCAACCTCTGCCTTCCAGGCTCACACAATTCTTCTGCCTTAGCCTCCTGAGTAGCTGGGGTTACAGACACATGCCACCATGGCCGGGTAACTTTTCTATTTTTGGTAGAGATGGGTTTTCCCCATGTTGGCCAGGCTGGTCTTGAACTCCTGACCTCAAGTGATCTGCCGACCTCAGCCTCGCAAAGGTGCTAGGATTACAGGTATGAGCCACTGTTCCTGGCCTTTTGACAGCTGTGTGAGGTATTTGAACCTTTGGACAAAAATAATGAGATTTGAAAATTTAGTGATTTTAATTAACTCGTGTAGCCTTCATCTACAGATTATTTGGATTTGCAAAGCTTGTAACAGAAAAATATTTGCTTCCCATTCTCAGAGAATGGCCTGAATTAAACTAAAATGGAGTGTTACTATTTCTTCCTTGAACAAATGTTCTCTGTGTATTAAACTTTTCTTTAGTAATTTCAAAATACCGAAAACCAAGAAGAAAGAAAATAAATTCAGTATGTTCTTTCTCTATTGTATTTTATCTAATAATAAAGAAATGATGATACTTCAGATAGAAAGATATCATGTGTTGGAAATGAGTAAACTGAATTACAAAATTCTCTACTTCAAGAGTTCATTGGCAAAATGGGTCATCAATCATGTTTTAAAATAGAACCTGGGCACAGAAAATGTTCTGGAGAAAATCTATTTTTCCACGTTATTGTTTTGTGTTTTACTGGTGGCACATTGCCTTTTATTCACTTTCATTTATAATCAAAAAATTTATTCTGCTAAAAGCAGGATCACTCTATTTTAACTGAGCACATATTGGATATTAGATAGCAGGCTACTGAGAACTCCATTCAGTATCTGTATAGACGAAGATGATAATATTTGTTTCCTATATATTGCATTTTATGTATTTGTTTATTCATCCACACATTTGCTCATTTAGTTTTCGGTGTAACAAGTATTTTCAGTTTTTACTTTGTGCCAGACTCTTGGTTAGGTACTGAGTATTGAAAGATGAATAAATGCTATACTTTCTTCAGGGAGATTAAATATTCCAATCCCAGTCACTCTTCATACAAAGGGCTATACCAAATGCCAAATGAAAAAGTTACCAAAGTTCCAATTACCCATAAAGAACAACTCGTTGCTATTCCCGCAATGTGTCTAACTTAATCAGCCCTGAAGTCTTAAAGCTGTCAGGCGATATTAATTTCAATGAGATCTAAAAGGAGCATGGACCCAAAATCCTGCCTGAATATTAAAAACCTCTGTATTTTGCCACTCTGCTGTTGGAAACTTCTTTGTTATTGTTGGAAAATGCATTGGCCTCTTAAAAAAAACAAACATCTATTGGCATTATGAAGCCCTAATGGTCTTTCCGTTAATCCTCACTATGGACTCATAATAAAATTAGGGGAAAAAGGACAGAGGTGAGGGGATGAGAATTGGATTTTGTCTTCTGATTGTAGTCAAGGAGAAATGCTGTATTTTTACTGGGAGACTATTTCTAAGTCACAGGGCTATTTTGAATGTATAACTCAGGTTGCAGCATGAGGGTGATGCCAAGATTCTATGTTGGGCACACAGAGAAGAGTGTCTTAGGTGGTTCTGAATTACAAAATTCTCTACTTCAAGAGTTCATTGGCAAAATGGGTCATCAATCATGTTTTAAAATAGAACCTGGGCACAGAAAATGTTCTGGAGAAAATCTATTTTCTCCATTAGGTGGTTCTGTAATTTTTATTTCCTGGTTACTGTGCATACATTTGGCACATTTCAGCAGATTTATTCTGAAGCATTGGGATACCCAGAAAAAGACCTTTGCACTACACAAGATGGCCTACTTAGTCATAGGTATACTTTGAAATTGTGTCAAATATTTCTCTTTGACAAGTTGTGTTTCCTCTTGTGGGAATGCCATCAAGTCCTAATTACTGTCTACAAATAAAAGAGTAATGGTATTTAAAACCTGCTATCCCTAGTCTGATAAACAGCTTTGGTCAAATGTGTAAGTCTCACTTTTGAACGGGTTGAAGTGAATGACACTTTTTTAAATGAAGGATGACAGGAAGATGGTGAATATTAACAGACTGGGTAACAGCGATGACAAAATTGAAAACCTACAAATAACATTTCCAACAAAATAAAACCCAGGTCGCAAGGAGTTCTCCTGAGCTCCAAATTATAAAGTATGAACAGCCACAAGATCATTTACTGTCACCATTTGTATGTGTGGGGGGAAAAAAGTAGAAAAATTGTGTTAAAATGTCTGTGTTTCCTATGGCTCTGGGAGTACAAGGGCAATAAAATTGCTAACATGTGTCACTGAAAAGTACAAAAGGCCAATCTGAAAACACAGCCAGAAGTTGAAGGGGCCTCGGTAGTATCCGAATTTGAAGTTAGGGTAGGGAGCAATGGCAGGATGCCCTATGTTGCTGCAGCAGTATGGATTTAGAAACCCTCAGACTCAATCTCCTTTCCAAGACACTGCCACGCAATGAGTAGAAACTGCTGAGAGTGAATACAAATTGGGCAAGATAGGAATGATATTCAAGGGTAAGAGAAGTTTCAGATAAAAGTGTTACTATGGGAGTCAAATTTCACTAAGGCTGATGACGTATTTTCAACACGTTTTTATAGAGGGAGCATTTGAAACATCAAGGTAGAAGATGCCTCTTGGCTAATTCCTGCTTTTCAAAACTAGAGACGAACTCATTTCATTGAAACAATGGTTCACAGTAAATTATCTCAGTTAAGTTCTGCATAAAGTTATTATATAAGAAAAGAAAATAAGGAGCAAAAGCACATCTCTGTAGACAAACAAGAAAAGCATATTTTTTTAAAAATGGTGAAATTTGTAACCAATGATTTTACAGTGATCTCAAAAAAATTAATAAAATGTTGGCTATTAAAAACTACAATTAGAAATACTCATAAATGATCTGCTTTCATAAAAAAGGAACCTGTAAAAAAAACTAGTAACAAAATTAAGAAGTTCCAAGAATGGAAGATGAAAATAAATTTGGAAACAGTGGCTAAACAAGAAAGGACATATGAACAAATAACACAACAGATAATTTATTAAGAGATACATAAAAAGAAGGAAAAGTTTCAAAAATAAAATAACAAAGTTGATATAACAAAGCATTAGACATATAAGTTAGATTAAGAGGATTTTTCACATTAAGCAAGCAAAGGCTTCAAAGATAACATGTGATGGATGGAGCAGCTTATGTAAAGTAACAACGTAACGTAGGAAAAGAATATAAGTTACTCAATGAGTGTGATTGTGGCAGCAGGATGAGACCGTCATTGCTGCTGGAGGAGTTGAGTCAAGATCATAAGGGGAGATGAGGATATTAAACACCAGGAGCAGTGGCTCATGCCTGCAATTCCAGTGATTCAGGAGGCTCAGACAGGAGGATCTCTTGAGGCCAGAAGTCCAAGGCCAGAAGTTCAAGGCCAGCCTGGGCAAATAGTGAGACCCAATCTCTAAAATAATAATAGTGATATTAAAAATGTTTAGCTGGATGAGGTTCCAGTGAGCCATGATATTGCCACTGCACTCCAGCCTGGGTAGCAGAGGGAGATTCTGACTCTTACAAAACAAGAGATATTAACCAAAATGCTTTGAAAAGTTTCCAAGCAGGGCTGCTCAGTCTGCGGTCATCTTTTCAGGATAATCTTGACAACAGCACAAATGTCAGTCTTCAGGACCCTGGTGATTTTCAAATCTGTAATTCAAAGTTAGACCTCTCCTAAATTCTAGATCCAAATGTCCCAACCCTCTACAAACATCTCCACTGGAATGTCCTGCAGGTGTCTTTGTGCTTTTTTTCTCCTATTTTGTCAAATAACCACACAATCTTTATGTTCTAAGACAGAATATACTTCCTTAACATCTTTAAAATCTGTGCCTTCCTCTGTGCATAGTTTTCTGCACTAAAACAAAAAATTAGAACTCTTGCTTAAGATACTGTGACAGTTTTCTTCTTGGTTTGTCTATGTCTAATTCTATCATTGTCAAGAAGTCAATGGAGTGATCCATCTAAAATCAAATGTGATGATATACTCTTCTGCTTAAAAGTGTTTCAGAGTTCCCCACTACAGGATAAAGTCTAAATATTATTTTTTTTATTTTTTATTTTTGAGACGGAGTTTCACTCTTGTTACCCAGGCTGGAGTGCAATGGCACAATCTTGGCTCACCGCAACCTCCGCCTCCTGGGTTCAGGCAATTATCCTGCCTCAGCCTCCAGAGTAGCTGGGACTACAGGCGCGCGCCACCATGCCCAGCTAATTTTTGTATTTTTAGTAGAGACGGGATTTCACCATGTTGACCAGGATGGTCTCGATCTCTTGACCTCGTGATCCACCCACCTGGGCCTCCCAAAGTGCTGGGATTATAGGCTTGAGCCATCGCACCCGGCAGTCCAAATCTTATTTAAGTAATCATAACTGTAAGAGAGGAAATGGCCCCTTCCAACATGTTCAAATTCGTCTGTCATCACAGACCCTCAGGTATTTGATGGTTCAATCACTTTGAACTCTATGCTACTCTACTTGGTTTAAATACTTGGGATACTACTTCCCAGATCCAAGCTTGCACTGATATTCTCTGAAATACCTGAAATGTTCATCCTCCTTATTCCGCTCTTTGACTTTTTATATGTCCTTTAACATCTAGATCAATTATTTACCGTTATTTGCCAATGGAGAAGAGTTGATTGCTTTCTACTTGGGATCACATCTATAATTAGTGCATCTTTAAAATATTACACTGTACTTCTATAACACTGAATTATACTTCATCTTGCAGACTTCTCCCTGTCTACAGCAGAAGGATCTCAGGGCAGAGATTACATTTTTAAATATTTGCATCATATATATATATATATATATACCACCATATCAATATACCACTGTATAAAATCACTTACGTAAAATGTGAAGCCACAAAAAAATAACATTAAAATTGGAGTCATTTTTGTATTGGTGCTTATTAATCTTTATATTTTAAATTATGCTTGAAATATTTTTGAATACATTATTTAAAGGAATGTGAATGAATACCTATTAATGTGATAATGTAATATAAATATCATTGTTTGGAATTATAACTTCACAGTATTTTTCTGCCTGTGTTATACACAAAACCATATAAAATGCCATATAATTTAACCACTGAAGTTTACATGCAATAAAACCTCACTTAATGTCAATAGATTTTTGCCAACTGTAACTTTAAGCCAAATGACTTCTTCTATAATGAAACTAATTTTATTGTAGGCTAGTTGATATAAACAAGAGTTAAGTTCCTGTTGCATAGAGTACTTAGTTTTGCTTCCAGTCACGGTTTTCAAGAACATATTGATGACACTGAGATCTTATTGTATACATGGTAAAAGAAGATCCTTGGCTTAAGAAAATAAAGCATTCTTTTTATACAGTCTTCAAAGTGGAGGTCTTCTACCATTATAATTATGGTAATATTAACTATTACTACTACAATCGCATACGTTGCTGCCATTGTCTTACCTCTAATTCACACATGTAAATATGTTGATGAATTATTTACAGGAAATTGAATGTATTGGGAGCTATAAGAAAGGCTATTACTATAAAAATTGTGTGTGTGTGTGTGTGTGTGTGTGTGTGTGTGTGTGAGAGAGAGAGAGAGAGAGAGAGAGAGAGATGGCTATAATACTGAGTTCTGTAAATGTGCAGACCACACAGGGACACCATCACCTCCTAAAGTTGACCATCATTAAATTCATAAAGCTGCAGATGACACAGTTGCTTTAAGCCTAGCCTCCTATACAGATTATTTGTTCCTAGCTAGATTATTTGTTCATTTGAACTTAGGCAGAGAAGTTGGTGGCTCACCCTTGTAATGCTAGTACTTTGGGAGGTCGAGTCAGGCAGATTGGTTGAGCCCTGAAGTACTAGACCAGCCTGGGCAACATGACCAAACCCCAACTTGGCAAAACCCCCTCTCTCTAGAAAAAAATCACACACACACACACACACAAAATGAATTAGCTGTGGTGGTGTTCCTGTGGTCCTAGCTACTCGTGAGGCTGATGTGGAAATCAAATGAGCCTGGGAGTTTGAATCTGCAGTGAGCCCATATCGTACCACTGCATTCCAGCCTGGGCAGCAGGGTGAGACTTTGTCTCCCCGCTCAAAAAAAAAAAAAAAAAAAAAGGCCGGGCGTGGTGGCTCATCCCTGTAGTCCCAGCACTTTGGAAAGCGGAGGCTGGCAGATCACGTGGTCAAGAGATCGAGACCATCCTGGACAACATGGTGAAACCCATCTCTACTAAAAATACAAAAATTAGCCGGGTATGGTGACGTGTGCCTGTAATGCCGGCTACTCAGGAGGCTGAGGCAGGAGAATAGTTTGAACCCAGGAGGCAGAGGTTGCAGTGACCTGAGATCACGCCACTGCACTCCAGCCTGGTGACAGAGTGAGGGTCTGTTTAAAAAATAAAGAAAAGGAAAAGAAAGTGCAGATGTTGCTGTTCCTTATGTCTCCTGGCTCATGTGTTTATTTGGGCAGCCTTAGTCACAGATTCAAGTTCTTGATTTGCGGAAGGAGTTCATTTCAAGAGTCACTTAGGCGCAAAGCGCAGGCCATCACTCTCTCGGCCCTTCTGGGCACCAGGAGCCAGTATTACATAGTAGATAGATTGCTCTTTGGATGACCTAGAGATCTTTGTGGGAAAATGTCAGTGTTGAGACTGCGCGGATTGCACTGTTTTCCCTGTTTTAACGCAAAAGAGAGGTGATTCTATAGCCAAGAGGCAGGAAAGCACTACGGTTGGGGAAAGATGAGCGCGGGTCACACCATCCCCCTGCATCCTTGTCAGGAGGCTGCAGCTGCCATTGCCTGGCAGGTGAGGCGCCCCACCGGCCCCATCCTGGTACTGCTCTGCTGCTGCGCCCTCCAGAGGCTTTGCTCTCTAGCGCCCTCCGGAGGCTTTGCTTCAGGTTCCTCCAATACAACACACGAGGAATCATTTAATTGTGAACGTTTTGCGTTCCTTTTTCTTCAAAAACGAAGAGGATATGTTATAAAAGGACTGCACAAAGATGAAAAATAGATTTGAGAACGAATTTAGGGTTGTAAATGCTAAATAATTCCAAATGGTAATGTATGAGTGGCTAAAAAGCAGAGACACTTAACTAATGCGTATTATTTTATTCCACAAAAGGTACAAACCTAAAATGAGTGAATATTCATTTCCCCCTTATTGGATTTAGTAGAACCTTTTTTCATGTTTAATGGGAAGTAATAAACTTCCCATTACAATGTGACCTATTGATATTTCAGTTTTCAAAAAATAAATTGCCCTCCTGTCCGGGGTGATTTTTGGTGGGATTGAGGAAAATGAATGGGTTTGGGTTATCTTGGCCCAAAGTCCCATTTGGCTTTGCTGCTAGTTCACTGTGTGACTCTGTCAAGGAACAAGCTCTGAAAAATGTGGTTTTCTCCAACAAAGTTTGTGAAGTTACCAGCACTAGTAGCTTTCAAGATTTTTGTTTTCCTCTTTTTTGATACCTAGCTGGGCAATAAATATTGGACAGCAGCGCCAGGGACAAATCTGAATCAGGCAGGGAGGACAGGCACTGCCCAGGAGGAAAGAGCAGACAGAAAAGTGTGCTGAGCAGGTGCCTTGTCGGGGGAAAGAGGGAAAGGAAATGTCTTTATCATCCACCCGCAACCTGCCCCGCCGTCCCCCCTACATAGATGAGAGAGAGAGAGAGAGAGAGAGAGAGAGAGAGAGAGAGAGAGAGAGAGAGAGAGAGAAGTTTTTTTCTTAAGTGATGTTTGAGTGGATGAACAGATTATCCTCAGCTTTAAGTGCAATTCAGGATGATCTGATTTAAAATCAACACTCTGTGGAATGAGAAAGATGCTCTGTGCAGGGCATGCCAACTGCGTGTGCTAGGGAGCTCTGCTACATCAAATGGGAAGATTCGCAATTTCCACAGAAGCCCCAAGCCTCGGCGTGAGCCTGGGCTGCTGAAAACATATCCTCTATCTCAGGTGAGTACCAGCAGGGGTCATTTATTTAAGGACCGTGCTTTCTATGGTTGATTTGCTGGCAAATGACAGGTGTGAGTGTAGTGAACATGTCTTGCCTCCACCCATGGCACCCATCATACTGAGCCTCATGGGAACCTGTCCTGATGATCAGCAGCCTTGTGTGATGGGGTGGCAAGGACAGTCTCCTGAGAGAGAATCCTGGGACCACCTCTGACTTTGCAACTTACTAACTTTCTTGCCACATTACTTAGTTTTTTCAAGCTGTAATTTCCTTAAAATGGGAATACCATCAATCCCTATCCCACAGGAAATTTGGAGCACTTAAGTTCATTCAAGTAAGGTATACCATTAGCAGGCCATAACACAGGCATGAAGAAGGAAATATTATAATAACTTGCTGTGCAAGTCTGTGGTGAGGAAAGTGTCATATCTGCATAAAATTCAACCCTATCCAGAAGCCAATTCCAAAAGTTTAGTGTGACATCAGTGTCTAGGTCATCTAAATCTGGCCATCTTTCTACCATATGTGATCTAAGTCCTGGAGCAATTAACACAGCAGAACCACATTGGCATAAGTAACTTTATAGTTTCTATGTATATACTGAGCAGAGCTTATTCACTTCACACATCATTTGCAACTTATTATAGAGCTCCTTCAATACTAATACCCGAACATGTTGGACAGAGAAAAGAAAACAGACACTTTTGTTTGGTTGATTGCTTTCTACTGATTTTGTAATACTGTATTTTCAACTTCTTAGTGACATTGGCCCCATATTTTTAATATGTCACATACCCTGTTGTGAATAAAAAAGTTTTTTTTTACAGTTTCCCTTGCAATGATAAACTTCTATTTGCATTGAAAGGAATGTTATTGCCCTATTCATATAAAATTGTACTCATAGGTCATATTAAAGTAACACTTTTTTTAAAAGAGATGAAATTGGAAAATAAAGTGGTAATAGTGTGTTTAATTTATAAGAAAACCCTAGGAACACAATTTATTTTATTGTGTTATTATCATAAAGAGTAAACATTTATCTTGTTCTTAACAGAATCCAATTATTAATAAATCCCATTTATATCCTATTTATTTATTTGTCATATATGTGAAAATCCTCTTTTTCTTCATGCTAGAGACCTAAATGGTGATGATCAAATTGAACAGTACAAAGAAGCAATTAGATGATTAATTTGCTACAACCTACTCTGAAATATGAGACCTATTTTATCCACTTATGTGTATTCAAGGCCAAGGTTATCAATAAAATATAGGCAGAAGTTATGCAAAATGATAAATAAGACATACACCTATGTAATTCTCAAGTCTGTTTTTTTCTTCTTGTTTTCTCACATTACTCAAGTCACCAAAATTTTATTGCTTATTACATGACAAGAAATATAATGTTAGACATAAAATGAATAAAGGAAATTTTCTATCTTCAAGAAACTTACAATGTGGAGAAAAAGATGCAGTAATGTAACACTATAATGCAGTACAATCCAGTGAATATCATGTATCAGAATGAATTCTATGAAAGATTTGTTAACCAAGTGCTTGGGAAAACAGAGGAGGTATAGTGACTCCTGTTCCTGGCTTCTGGAGAAGACTAGAAAAGGCTAGAGAGGAGGAAACATATTTACTGGCCTTGAGGAATAAGGAAGATACACTATGTGGGAAAGAGGTGGGCTGTGTGCAGTGACTGACACCCGTAACCTCAGCACTTTGAGAAGCCAAGGCAGTAGGATTGCTTGTGTCCAGGAGTTTGAGGCTGCAGTGAGTTATGATCACGCCACTGCACTCCAGCCTGGGCAGTAGACAAGACCCCATCACTACCGACACCAACAAAAGTTGGGCATTTCACATAGACTGAGTGCAAAGGCAGAGGCGGAACTGAGTTTTGGGAGATAAAGAGGATTTGGAAGAAACAGAATGTGTGACAAAACTTAGTGAGATAAAAATTTGGAATAAAAATTGGAGTCACCTCGTCAGAAATTCAGACATTATCATGAAGGCTTTAGGGAGCCATTGCCATTGCATAAATTTAAATGAGGCTGTGGTGATAATTTTTTCTTAAAAAAAAGCAACATGACAAAATTGAGAGCATTTTGGAGGGAGAATTTGGAAATGGCAGAATCACCGTAAAGGTGGAAAATACTTTAATTGAGGTATGTTAAACAGAGAAGTCATGAGTGCATGTGTTTTTTAATAGAGTTTAAGCTTCTTGAATTGTTATTAACTTTAGTTAGAATCACTGCAGTTCTGTGCATACAATTATGCAGCAATCAGAAATGATGAGTTTGTGTCGTTTGTAGGGACATGGATGAATCTGGAGAACAGCATTCTCAGCAAACTGACACAAGAACAGAAAATGAAATACCGCATATTCTCACTCATAGGCAGGTGATAAAAAGTGAGAACACATGGACACAGGGAGACTATTGGGGGGAAACACTGGGGTCTATTGGGGGGAAAAGGGGAGGGCCAGCAGGGGGGAGGGGAGCTGGGGAGGGATAGCCTGGGGAGAAATGCCAAATGTGGGTGAAGGAGAGAAAGGAAGCAAAACACACTGCCATGCGTGTACCTATGCAACTGTCTTGCATGTTCTGCACATGTACCCCAAAACCTAAAATGCAATAAAAAATTAAAAAAAAAAGACTTAAAACAGAGATGTTGAAAGTTAAGAGTATTGAACAAGTAGATAAGTCTATTCTTCTAGTGTTTTGTAGACTTCTCCAGATGATCAAGAAGTCTACGCGTTACTGTCAGTGCACAATATTTGATATAATATACTAATGATTCGTAAATCCATGTAGATTTCGATAAAAATATATAGTCTTAATTCATTTACAATTAACTCATAAACTGTGGTCTTATAAGAAGTAATTGATATCCAAAATAGTTTCTGAACATTAATTCAGGAAATATCCTTTATTAACTTTTTATATATTTGAATATAAAGCAAATTTTTAAAAGAGCAGAAAAGGTTATGTTGCTATGGAAATATCTGAAGTGGATTTAATTCAAAGCCTTAAATCCACTAAGCATCATCAAAGTTGGCAATAAGTGTCTATGAACCCTTCCTTGTAGGATACAGGAAAGTTGCTTAAAAGTACACTAAAAGCAGAACTTGTTTGGAATAGGTCATTCTTTCTTTAATATAGTGAGATCATAATGTCTAGAATGCATGTGCTTCCAGTGTTCAAATTATGTTACCCAAATTATGTTGCACTGAAAATTATTAACAAGTGAATTTTAATGCAACATTTTATTTGTTTTTTTGAGACAGAGTCTCTCTCTGTTACCCAGACTGGAGTTCAGTGGTGCCATCTCAGCTCACTGCAACCTCTGCCTCCTGGATTCAAGGGATTCTCTTGCCTCAGCCTCCTGAGGAGCTGGGATTACAGGTGCGTGCCACCACGCCTGGCTAATTTTTGTATTTTTAGTAGAGACAGGGTTTTGCCATTTTGGCTAGGTTGGTCTCGAACTCCCGACCTCAAGTGATCCGCCCACCTTGGCCTTCCAGAGTGCTGGGATTACAGGCATGAGCCACTGCACCCAGCCAATGCAATGGTTTTGACAGAAAGAAAAATAAAATGCGCTGCTGGAGGGTAGAGGTAAAATGGAAATAATAAAGTATTTTAATGAACAATCAAAAGTTTTTACAGAAAACACAGATTTCATTGTATTTAGAAAGTAAAAAAACATGAGAATTTGGCATAAAATGGTTATAAAATCATATGAGCAAGTACTTTGTGCATGCGTGAGATTTTCCACCTAGTTATTTAACAAATCTGTTTGATTTTCGAAATAAGCATGAGTTTTAAATTTCAATTGTAGCTATAACAAAACACACAAACCACTTGGAAGCAAACTGCTTTAATCCAAACAAAGTAAACTGATTTTTAAACCACTAGTTATTTGTGTTGTCTATTAAATTGTTCTATCAAGTGTATCAATTTTCTAACACCAGTGTGTTCACATAGCTATTTACACATCTGTGCACTCAAAAGCTGTGTATGAAGCATTTATTAGATGCCAGGAACGTCACAACTCACCAGATACAATGGCAAGTAAGACAAGTTCTGATCTTGCCTTCATGGATTTCAGTCCAGTAAGCGAGGGAAGCTGGCAATGAAAATGAAGAAAACAGCCTGGCTGAGCACATTATGACACCAATATTTATAGAATGGAGATAAGTTGGTGTGATTAAGTTAAAGCTTGTGGAGGAGACTGGTGGGACATGAAACTGAAAAGGTAGAGTAATTCAATCATATTGACTGAGTGGCTCATATGTCCTGGGCACTGTGCTGAGATTATAGTGTATACCAATTAGGAGGTTATGTTATTGGTCCTTGAGAGATCTAAAGGTAAGCTGGGTGGTGGAAAAAGGTGTGGAAAACAAAAGAGAAAGCAAACGTTTTTGATCATCTTCTAAATTAGGAAATAATTTTTACATTTCAACCCAGCACAAGCTTGCTTAGGCACACAAGCAAACACACACACACACACACACACACACACACACACAATTTATAATGAAAATAAATATTTTCTGACTCATAATGTATCATATGTAATGCCCTTTTATCGCTTTCATTTTCACTTTTGTTAACTTCATTTTCATTAAAAAAAAATGATGGTCTCACCTTCATGGCTCACACACAGCAACTGGACATCTCAGCTCACAGAGAGCTTTGTCTCCTGTCCAGCCAGCTTGCTCCTGTGGTATTTGCTACAGAGTCCCACTCTTGATCCACTGCTCTGGAGAAGCTTCCACTGAAGCACATGCTGAGGATGGATTTGGGTTCTTAGGATTCTGAAACTTTGAAAGGTACCTCCTGGGCTGGAAGTTTTTCTTCCTGGCTCCTTATTTTGAGTGGCGTTTACACCCTAACTTATGGGACTGAAAAAGATTTTTTCCCTGTTTCTTTGTAAGGCTTTATTTGTATGTGTATGTATGTATGTATGTATATATGTATGTATGTATGTATTTTGAGATGCAGTTTCACTTTTGTCACCCAGGCTGGAGTTCAGTGGCGTGATCTTGGCTCACTACAACCTCTACCTCACAGGTCCAAGCTATTCTCCTGTCTCAGCCTCCCAAGTAGCTGGGATTACAGGTGTCTACCACTACACCCGACTAATTATATGTATTTTTAGTAGAGTCGTGGTTTCACTATGTTGCCCAGGCTTATCTCAAACTCCTGACCTCCAGGGATCCACCCACCTCAGCCTCCCAAAGTGTTAGGATTGCAGCGTGAACGACCGTGCCTGGCCCTTTATTGTTCTCTGTTTGACACTTGTCCTCTCATAGGAACATCTCAGCTGAAGGAAACCCCCTCTCCAACTCCCACTGCTTGTGTGCTGCTCAGGAGCTACCACTGTCAGCTTCTATCCTTGGTAGGCTGACATGACTTAGGATCATGTGGAAAACTTCAATAGCTTCTGTGGGAAACCCAAGATATCCCCAAACTGGCTCCTTTAATACCTTTCCCTCCCATTCCCTCTGCTCTTTTCCCCTCTCATTGCCTTGATAGTTCCCTCAGCTCCCGGGGATCCTTTCACATGTCCCCCTTCAAGCCCCTTCCTCTTCTCCCCTTTGCTGATCCCTGCCAGTTTTCTTCTTACATTTTCACTTTTGTTAAATTCATTTTCATTAAAAAAAAAATGATGGTCTCGGCTTCGTGGCTCACACACAGCAACTGGACATCTCAGCTCACAGAGAGCTTTGTCTCCTGTCCAGCCAGCTTGCTCCTGTGGTATTTGCTACAGAGTCCCACTCCTGATCCAGTGCTCTGGACAAGCTTCCACTGAAGCACATGCTGAGGATGGATTTGGGTTCTTCGGATTTGGGGTTCCAGCTCGTCACTCCCCGCAGTCACTGGAACTTTAATTTCCCTAGCCTATCAGGGCTCTCAAGGGACTCAGAAACCCCACCCCACCTCACCCCCCCCAAAAAACTACCTGATGCTTCAAAGGAAAAAGGCTGATTTGAAACAAACTGGATATTTTATCCACTCGGATGAACTCTGGAGACAAGCCGACAGCTTCTTGATGTCCCCTCCGTCTCTTGTCTCTGTAAGATAACATATCAGGACAAAAGAAAAGCTTCAGAGTCTCCTTCAAATATGCTGGTAAAACTCACTAACCTTACATTCAGTAGGTAACCTTAACTATGCTATAATTTTTTTTAAAGAAAACCATAATATCTCTATTTGCATCTGTCTTCTTGTTTAAGCATTATACACATGTATTATATATAATAATAATTTCCTATGATACAGTATTTTCCATATGTTATAATGCCTAGATAGAATTACCAAATCAATTTATACTAATAAAATTACTTTTTAAAGTTCTGTCCTAATTGGCTTGGAAAGAAATAAGGACGCATATAAATTAAATCTTCCAAAATATCTACTCAACTATCTATAAGTTCACATGGGTTGGATAAAGCTTTGATAAAATGCCTGCCTGAGAAACTCAGGGCTACAGAAATGATTCATTGTTGTTCTAGCCAACACCTGAAGATAGGGCCCTTGTCTTCCAGTCTCTGTGGGAGGGTAGGAGCCCTAGTTCACTTCTATAAGTGCTAGTTAACCCAGATGGGTTTCACATGAACTCCACCTTCCTGCTTTTAGTATTTTTGACTTCGCTGGTTCCGCTGAGTCCCACTCATACCCCTTATAATTCCTTCATTCTCCCATTGAAATACTGACTCGCCTCTGTACAAATTGCAGTTGGGGTCAGTTCATGCTGGACTCTGAAATAGTATATTACTGTTCTGATCATTCTAAGTAGCATTCTGCTTTGTTTATTTTTCACGATCCTGTCCTATTTAAGTCACATTAAAACTTAATGTCTTAGGACATGCTGATTACAAAGCCACGGATAAAAAACATAATTTAAAAATTCCTAATTTACTGGGGAAAGAAATAGGGAATGAGGAAGAGTTTCAAGATTGACTGTGATGGATTTTGCTTCTTCAAATGCAAATTTAACACTTACCCGGCAGACCGGGTTTTTGGGAGAAGCTTATGAGTTTGGTTGTATGAAAGGTGAGTTTGAGGTTCTTTTGAGATATTCAAGGATATGTGTCCAGAGGGCTGTTGGATTCATCGAGCTCAGTGCTGGGTGCAATGGCCTAACATGTAGATAGTGAGTTACAAGTCATCTGGGTAAACCTGGTCATCACACTGTAGCTGTGGATGCGGTCTCCTAGGAAGAGACTAGAGAATAAATGAGGAGAAGATTTAGCTCTAAACCCTGAGAAGCTCCTGACATTTAAAGTTTGCTTAGAAGTGGAACAACATTCAGGAGTCAGAGAAAAATCATCCAAAGGGGGCAGGAGAAAAATCAGACAGAAGTTGTGTCAATGAAGTCAGTAGCAGAAGAAAGTGCTCTAGGAAGGAAAGTGTTCATTCTATTAAATGACAAGGAGGTCACTGGTGACCCTGAGGTAGGGTGATGAAGGTGAAAGCTGACTGGAAGAGGGCAGTGAGGCAGGAGACTTAAGAATACATTGTTCAGGGCCTTGCTTGCTTCACTAGGAAAACTGGAATTGGTCCCATCAGCATTGGGAGCTAACAAATTTTCACCTACCAGTGTGATATAATTATTTTTTTTTAATACAGAGACTTAACTCAGCAGAAGTGTGTGAGGTAGATGCGCTGTGTTTGGAACAAGACTGGCAATAGGAATGCAATTTAGAAGACTATGGCCATAATCCAGGTAATAGAGGGCTATCACTGAATAGCATCTAAACAAGATATATAAATGAAACTGACCCAGCCTGTTTCTCTCATGCTTCACCTCCACATGTATGTTAAATCATCATCTTTCTTCGTTTCTATTTTATATAAGGTACCACATTAAAAAAAAATCCCTATAGAGGAGAAGGTTTCCTCTACCCTCAATGGCTTCCAAAATAAAATATAATGTTCCCAGTAAAATAATTGTGGAAAGAAGTCTAGCCTTTTTAAAAAGAACTACTAGGAAATAAAAACATTCAACTTTTCAAAACTCTAGGAAAACAACTGACAGGTTCACAGTCTACTCAGTATGGAAGTTCATTTCCTATTAATAAGACATTTACTGAAGAAACACAATTGTGATACATTTTAATATATTCTAAAATTAATTTTGTCACTCAATTAATTAGGACAATAAAATGCTTTCTTTTAATCAACATTGAAAGCAAAATCCTTAGGATGCTTCATGTATTACTCATTTTAAAAAAGAGTGGAGCAACGGAAACCATAGACTAGATAAAATCATACTTTCCTGTTGGATGAAAGTGTGAACACTTGGAAATGATTAACCATAATAAGTAATAAAAATATCTACTCTGGTCTGTGTTTTCTGTTTTTTTTTTAGCTTTCCCCTAGACAATTTTTCTATAACAGGAGGACATGTCAAAAACACGTTTGAAATTTGACAGTGTTTTAGAATTAATGAACAGCATTCCAGAAATATAAATTTGACTTAGCTAAAGGGCATAAAAGTAAAACTTTCAAGACAAGCCTAAATGATCTATAATGCTGCTAAAACAAAAACAGATAGATAATAAATGTATACATTGTTAATTAAAATATGCAGGTTATTATATATATATATAATAGTTTTACCTTTTAATATAAATACATGATGTTACCTTTTAATATAAACACATGATGCCAGTTCCTATCAATAAGGTATTGAATTTTATGCCAGTAGTGGTAATGGACTTTTGCTGACACTAATTAAAAAGGTAGAGGGAAAAATAAAGATTATTAAATTACTCAAGAGATGGCTTAAGAGTAAGGGAAGGTGTGATGGAAAAGGACTAGACTTTCTGAGCTTTTTTTGTATGCTTAATAAGATCTTAGGCCATAACATTGAAATAAATTTTGATTAAAAGAAAAACTACTGCTTCCCTTGGGAGTCATTAAAAATGAAATAAATCAATCATATGAAAGTAGATGCTGGAATATTTGGATGGTTTCTACAGCTGATTGACAGCTGTGAAATTGGCAAGAGCAAAAAAAAACTAAGTACTTGAACAAATTTTCACTTGTTAATAGGACTAAATGTTCTATTTTATATTTTTGTTTGTTTGTTTAAATGTTCTATGCATGCATGATGTTAGAAAGAGTAGAAGATGGAGAATAAGGCCTGTGAATTTGGACATGTTGAAATTAAAATTGTAATCATACCTACAAACACGGCTGCTCTGTTTATGTTTATTTGTTGTTTAAAAAAATAGTTACCAGCACTTTAGGAGACAGTGGTAGGTGGGTCACCTGAGGTCAGGAGTTTGAGACCAGCCTGACCAACAAGCAATTGGCTTTAAACTCAAATTTGGAAAGATTAACCTATAGGCCTCCTGCATAGCTCATTTTTTTTTTTTTTTTTTTTTAAATGAGACTCTTGGGCCGTTCCAGAATTTCTTGTATCCAACATCTCTTCCTTTCTTGGTTTTCACCCTTGTTTTGCTGGCATACAATTTTAAACTTTTTTCATGGAAGAGAAACTTGCTTGGAAGATAACATTTATGAATTTTTAATCTGAAAGAATTTTACTTATACTAATCCATGATGCTTTCAGTTTCTAAAATATATCCCCTGGTCCTTTAAAAAACTCTATGCTCCCTCTTCTGGGATGCATTGTTATGGTGAAAAAAATTACATGCAAGACCAATTCTTGGTACATTACAGGAAACTTTTTGTTCTGCTGCTTTTTTATATGAAACTTTTTAGAATCCTGTTTTGATATATTTAAAGTTTCTAAGTCTCCAACACCTTTTTATATTACAGATTTCTTCTTGTTAGTTCTTACTGTTGAATTTTCTTTGCTCACCTAACACTTACTGAAATTTCCTGATACTAAGGTGGGGGGGGTGGTTATTGAGTTTTTAAAAGTCCTTTCATTTTCATGAATATTTGTTTTTTGGGGGGGCAACTTTATCTATATTTTTATCTTTCATGTGGAGGCTTTCTTCAAATATCTAGTGTCTTTAATTGTTCCTTTTCTATTTTATTCAGAGATTCAATTGACAGACAGAGGCTTGGGGACAGGCACGAGATGCTGTGAGCCTGGAGTTGGACACAGTCCTAGAGGCCCTCAAAAATTCCACCAGCATTAGTGCTTTGCCCTAGGATGGCACTATCCATCTTATGTCCCCTAGTTTTCCCAAAATATATAGCAGTTTTCATAGAGAAAAACTCTCCAAGGTATTGCCTGGTCTGCACAGGAGGGATGAGGCATGAGGTGGTCTGTGATTCCCTATGATTACCTTTATATATATATTTTTTCTTTTTTTGAGACGGAGTTTTTGAGACCCAGGCTGTAGTGCAATGGTGCAATCTCGGCTCACCGCAACCTCCGCCTCCTGGGTTCAAGCAATTCTCTTGCCTCAGTCTCCCGAGTAGCTGAGACTATAGGCCCACGTCACAGTGCCCAGCTAATTTTTGTATTTTTAGTAGAGACGGGTTTCATCGTTGACCAGTATGGTCTTGATCTCTTGACCCCGTGATCCACCCGCCTGGGCCTCCCAAAGTGCTGGGATTACAGGCGTGAGCCACCACGCCCGGCCTCATGCCTGCCTTTTCCATCTCCACCCTTTTATCTACTCTCCACTTTCTCCACGAATCCCTTCTTTTGTGTTTTGTTGTTGTTCTGGTTATGCCTTTATAACTTTTAATTCACTGATGGTCACTTTAAAAGGCTCTCAAAAGAGTCGAGAAAAAGAATGTGCTGAGTCAAACGTCTAGAGGCAGAACACTTCAACCCTACAGCTACTTGGGGCATTTCGTTTAAACAATCTTTAATCTCATAATGTCTTTATATTTCTTTCTGATGGTCCTGATATCTTAATTTCATCCGAGAGCACACAATCAATCTGCTCTTATTAGACTCTATTCACTCAACCATTTCTTACTTGTCTAGTTAGCCTACTTCAACTTTCGCTTTTCTTTGCAGAACTTTGGAAGAGATAAAGTCATTCCAAACCTGGTGATGCTAGAAGAGGTGAGATTCTTATTTAATCCCTAAGAACGTAATCCAGCACTGCAGGCCTGGAGGGAAGTCATTTTTCAGCTACGGAGCCTCCTACAGCTCCTAACCCAAGAAAGATCCAGCAGTATCGGCTTTCCAGACAGCAGCAGCTATGCCCAGAGGTGACGTCCTGGAATTGGAATGTAATTGCCCATGGCCGCAATGGTTGATGGTGGCAGAGATGCTATCCGTGGTGTTTCCACTGTTTTCACACAAGCCTACCCCAGTGGCTGTCAGCCCTGAAGGACATAGCCCCCTTTCAGACTGGCCCTCATTTGACTGTAATCCCCTACGCCAGAAGGAGAGGAGGAAGGCTTGGTGGAAAGAGGTAGTCAGACTGGCTTTCTCTCCCTGGCTGCTTCTTAAAGAAATATATGTTCAGCACATTTACTAAAGCAGTAAATAAGTAAGCAAGTGCACGGAGGACTTTGCCTCCACCCCTCCCTCCCAGGCTCTTTCTCATGAAGGGAGAGCTGCATGCACAGAGGTGTGTAGCTGGACAGAGGCCCAGAAATCTGGAAAGTGTATTCTGTGGGATCCCCGCGGAGGAGCACTTGGCCGCCGGCAGCTCTGGCGCTGGCTTTCCACAGGCCATCAATCTGGGGTCTGGCACTCAACATTCCCCGTCACCTCACCTCATGCAGAGAGCAGGCCCAGTGCAACTGTGCTTCTCACATTGCAGCAGCCAGACCATTTGAGGAAGGGGAAAAGAGGGGAGATAAAGGACGGTGGGTGCAGGGAAACATAACAATCTTCCCATCAAACTTACAACTCCATGATAATGTCAGATTTCTCATCATCAGCTTTAACAGGGACCGTTGGACGGAGACCCTGGGAGGGAGAAATAACGGCTGACTCACCGTGGAAGGGCTCACATGGTGATCAGTCTGCAAGAACCCTTTCACAGTAGAATTCAGTGAAACTTCTGTTGTCTCACAAAGGAGGGTGGATTTGGAAAACAGTGACTGATCTTCCTTTGCAAGGGAGAACAGGAGCTAAGGCTCCCACTAAACCCCTGTGGCTTGATTTATACCCTTGATGCAGAACAGGAAACTGAGGCTTGCAGAGGTCAGTTCAGCCCTGCCCACACTATGAGGCCTGGTGAAATATATGTTACCTATCCCACTGTTAGAATAAAATGTATGTGTTTTTTTTCTTAGCCTTCTGAAGCCAGCTTGACATTCTCCAAAAAAGCAGTAGGGAGAATGGTATTTCTGTAAGAGACGGAACTTTCTCAGACTTCATGTTGTCTATGATCTGAAAAGTTCATACTTCTGATTTTTTCAGAATAGTACTCTTAGCCTTGAGTCTTTTTCACTACTGCATCAACAGTGGCAGGAAAAATGCCAGGCTGTGACTCAGAGGTCGTGGGGATGGCAAAACCTTCACTCTCTCCAGCTTCAACTCTGACCTCAGCCACAGGACTCATATTTTACTGTAATAAGAAGGGACTCAAACTTGCCTGATCAAGTTTTCTACATCTGGTTTAAGGTCTGAGACCCAAATTGTATCTGATTAGTAAGTAGAATTTTTGTCTGCCATAATACATGAGTAAAAATTAGAATAATAAGAAAAATTTGTGCACTTTGGGAGGCCGAGGCGGGTGGATCACGAGGTCAAAAGGTCGAGACTATCCTGGTCAACATGGTGAAACCCGTCTCTACTAAAAATACAAAAAATTAGCTGGGCATGGTGGCACGTGCCTGTAATCCCAGCTACTCAGGAGGCTGAGGCAGGAGAATTGCCTGAACCCAGGAGGCAGAGGTTGCGGTGAGCCGAGATTGTGCCATTGCACTCCAACCTGGGTAACAAGAGCGAAACTCCACCTCAAAAAAAAAAAAAAGAAAAGAAAAGAAAAGAAAAAGAAAAATTTGTAATAAATGCCGGATCTTTTAATAATAAAATAGAAATATTTCTATATTTTTTCTTTTTTTACCCAAATTGGAGGGTTGTAAAGAGAAGATATAAAATTTTTAATGACTGTACAAAATACACAAAAACACAGATTTATCATTTAAAATATACTGTCTCAAGTAGATGGATACTGTAATTCTTTTCTTTTCCCTAAAACTCTAGAGTTTGAGGTTTCTGGGCACCTGAGTGTTGATCCCCTTCTCAAAACACTCATGACACTTCTTACTCCTCCATGAATGCAAACACCACCTTCTACCCTGGAGACTCTCATTTTATATTGATAGACTTGGGTAAAATTTCACTTTTAGCAGAAACCAGCTTTATTCAGCCCATGGTTATTTAGAATCTCATGAGATTAAAAGAATTGTAATACCTGACTTAAACATATAAACGCTCAACTCCCTGAGTTCACAGTGTCTTTGGTTTCCAAGAATATTACAGAAGGTTTATTATACTTTCAAGTTTGGCAAGGCTTTATGCACAGGAGCTTTCAAACTGGCAGTGGCTTTGGAGCAAATGAAACCGTAAGAATAACAAAAAGCAGGAAATGGTTCACTGGTTTTGAGGCTTCATTTATTCCAAAGAAAAGAGAGATGCTATTGTAAAAGTTTAGCAGTATTTGTGTTAGAGCAATTGTAAAAAACTCTATCTTTCACATATGCATAAAATGAGGATGAAAATTAGTTTAACTCTTAAATGAAAAAAAAAGTCATCAAAGCAGTAAGGTTGTTTTACTTCTTTAATAAAGGTATTTTAATGCAGTCATTTTTATAGTTCTTCCCCCTGAAACAATCATAGTCTAAATGTTTAGTCTTAATCAGTTAAGTAATACAATGATTCCATTCTTTGTTATCAGAGGATTGAGGAGTTTGGCGATTCACAAATGATGATTTTACCTATTCCCAATAAAATTAGCACAGCTGCTCCCTTCAAATCCTAGTATGACATCTTTTTTCCTTTAAATTTTCCCCAAATCTTAGCCTTTGTTAATATTTTGTCTCACATATTAATTTTTTAATATTCTTTCCTCATTCAAGAGAGTATTTTGAAGGCTATCACCAAAGAATTTCCCTCTTCTATCATACCTGTTAGACTTTTCACAAATCAGACTTGGAAAACATAACTAGAAATCATTTTAATTTTTAATTAGGGAAGGAATGGTAGAAATTATACTGAAATAAAAATAGGTCCTAGCTCTGCAAAGTTAGCTCTTGGGAATTTGTCAATGCCAGAGTATTTCTTCAGAGATAATTCTGTAAGCTTGATTCCAATTAACTGTAAGCATTTTGAGGTAAAAGATACGGCCCTTATAGACTGCCTTTTTTGTTTCTAAATGACTAATGCCTAGATCAGGGCCTGTTACATTTTCACCCCTCAATGACCGTTAAGTGATCTTTCTCTGACTAGGTACATGTGCACATTTTTCACTGACCTTTGTTGCCCAGAGCTAAAGTGTGGTCAGCCAGTAAATTTTTATGAATTTTATTTTATTTATTTTTGAGATGGAGTCTTGCAAGTCGCCCCAGCTGAAGTGCACAATCTTGGGATGCTGTAAGCTCCACCTCCTGGGTTCAAGTGATTCTCCTGCCTCAGCCTTTCACCTCAGCCTCTAATCTCAGCCTCAGCTGGGATTACCAGCACCCGCCACCACACCCAGCTAATGTTTTTCATTTTTAGTAGAGACTGGGTTTCAACATGTTTGCCAGGCATGCCTGGAACTCCTGACTATATGATTCGTCTGTCTCAGCCTCCCAAAATGCTGGGATTATAGGCATGAGCAACTGCACCTGGCCCGAATTTTATTATATATTGGAAACTCTTGCAGTATATTGGCAAATCAGCAATATTAGAATTAACCTCATAGAGTACATTCTGTAAAGCCTGCCCTGTCTTAATCTTGAGTTGATAAAGTTGGTGTGGGAGTCTTAAGAGAAGCCGTTGAATCACAAAACGGTGTTTTCAACACTATTTTTGGAATTTCTACCTGGAATTAATTCCATTTCAGAGGACAGGAAAAAAAATGTGTTTAAGAAGTTTGGGAGGGTAGGACTCAAGACGGCATGGTGAGAACAACCCAGGATTGAAGCTCTTGGTGAACGCATGGAGGGTGAGTCAGGGCCGCACTTACAGATGGATCTTTGTTGCCCACAGAACAGGGAAATTCCCAGGTATAAAAGAGACGGGGGACACCAGCACAGCAGTATTGCCTGGTGCAGCCAGCGGCTGGCACTGCAGTGCAGCAGTGCTCCACAGCACACTGGTCCAGGTGCCCTATTAAACCAGCAATCTGAGACTTGAGAGGGCAGATTGGCATATCCATCTGATTGAACGGGACTTGGACAGTGAGCCAGGCCAGGAGATTCCAGGGAAACAGCGTTTGGGCCAGGGCAGTGGGACAAACAAAACGGTGATTCCAAACGCTCCGGGTGGAGAGTTTCACTGCGGGCACAGCTGAGCCCAGGACAGTGCAGCTTGGTGGGGGAGGGGCGTTTGCCATTACCAAGGCAACCCGCCCCTACTGAGGTACACTCCCATTGCTGACGCAGCTGCCGTTGCAGAGGCAACCCGCCAAAACAGAGAGACCCCGGTGCAGGGTGTAGCCCATAGCAGCAGGGTGGAGACCACAGCAGCAGGGCAGAGCCTGCAGCAACAGGGTGGACCTCACACCAGCAGGGCGGAGCCGCGGCAGGCAAATAGTGACTAGACTGCCTCCTACCTGAGCTGGACAGCACAACAGACACTCATAAAGAAAACCCCAACCCCCCAACACAGAGCATCTGAGAAAAAAAGGTTTTTTTTTTTAATGAGTTATGCTGCAGCAGAATTAAATGTAGCAGCAGCCTAACAGCCCTGAATGAACAACAGAGCTCACAGATCAGAACTTGAGCTTCTATAAAGTACAGACTGTCTCCTCAAGCAGCTCCCTGACCCCTCTATATCCAGAAGACTGACATTTGGCAGGCATCATCCTGGGAGAAAGATAGCAGAAAAAGAAACTGGTAGCATCCCTCACTGTTCTGCAGCTGCTATAGGTGCATCCAAGACAAGCAGGGCCTGGAGTGGACCTCAGCAGTGGTACAGTGGAGGGGCTAGACTGGTAGAAGGAAAACCAAGCAACAGAAATACTTCATCATCAACATTCTGGGTGTCCACTCAGAGACCCAATCGAAAAGTCAGCAACTACTCAGACGACAGGTGGATAAATCCACAAAGATGGGAAGAAACCAGCGCAAAAAGGAGGAAAACACCTGAAACCAGAACACCTCGACTCCTACAAAGGACCAAAACTCCTCACGAGCAAGGGAACAAAGCTGGACAGAGAATGACTATGACGAAATGACGGAATTAGACTTCAGAAGGTGGATAATGAGAAACTATTGTGAGCTAAAAGAACATGTTTAAATCAATGCAAAGAAACTAAGAACCTTGAAAAAAAAATTGAAAAAAGATTCGAGGAAATGATAACAAGAATGGACAACTTAGAGATGAATACGAATGAATTAAAGGAGCTGAAAACCACAATACGAGTACTTCGCGAAGCATGCACAAGTTTCAACAGCCGAATTGACCAAGCAGAAGAAAGAATATCAGAAGTCGAAGATCAACTCAATGAAATAAAACGAGAAACCAAGATCAGAGAAAAAAGCGCAAAAAGGAATGAACAAAGTCTCCAAGAAATGTGGGACTACGTGAAGAGAACTAACCTACGTGTGATAGGTGTACCAGAATGTGGCAAAGAGAATGAATCAAAGCTGGAAAATACTCTTCCGGATATTATCCAGGAAAATTTCCCCCACCTAGCAAGGCAGGCCAACACTCAAATGCAGGAAATACAGAGAACACCACAAAGATACTCTGCAAGAGGAGCAACCCCAAGGCACATAATCGTCAGATTTAACAGGGTTGAAATAAAGGAGAAAATAGTAAGGGCAGCCAGAGAGAAAGGTCGGGTCACCCACAAAGGGAAGCCCATCAGACTCACAGCAGATCTCTTGGCAGAAACTCTACAAGCCAGAAGAGAGTGGGGGCCAATATTTAACATCCTTAAAGAAAAGAACTTTCAACCCAAAATTTCATATCCAGCCAAACTGAGCTTCATAAGTGAAGGAAAAATAAAATCCTTTGCGAACAAGCAAGTACTCAGAGAGGTTATCACCGCCAGGCCTGCTTTACAAGAGCTCCTGAAAGAGGCACTACACATAGAAAGGAACAACCAGTACAGCCATTCCAAAATCACATTAAATGCTAAAGAGCATCAACATAATCAAGAATCTACATCAACTAATGAGCAAAACAGCCATTTAGCATCAAAATGGCAGTATCAAATTCACACATAACAATATTAAACCTAAATGTAAATGGACCAATCAAAAGACACAGACTGGCAAATTGGATAAAAAGCCAAAACCCATCAGTGTGCTGTATCCAGGAAACCCATCTCACATGCAAGGATACACAAAGGCTCAAAATAAAGGGATGGAGGAAGATTTACCAAGCAAATGGAGAGCAAAAAAAAAGCTGGAGTTGCAATTCTCATCTCTGATAAAATAGACTTTAAAGCAACAAAGATCAAAAGAGACAAAGAAGGCCATTACATAATGGTAAAAGGATCGATACAACAAAAAGACCTAATGATCCTAAACAAATATGGACCCAATGCAGGAGCACCCAGATACATAAGGCAAGTTCTTAATGACTTACAAAGAGACTTAGACTCCCACACAATAATAGTGGGAGACTTTAACACTCCACTGTCAATATTAGACAGATCGACCAGACAGAAAATCAACAAGGATATCCAGGGCTTGAACTCAGACCTGGAACAAGCAAACCTGATAGACATTTACAGAACTCTCCACCCCAAATCCACAGAATATACGTTTTTCTTAGCACCACATCACACCTACTCTAAAATTAACCACATAATTGGAAGTAAAGCACTGCTCAGCAAATGCAAAACAACGGAAATCATAACAAACAGTCTCTCAGACCATAGTGCAATCAAGTTAGGACTCAGAATTTAGAAACTAACACAGAATCGCACAGCTTCTTGGAAACTCAACAATTGGCTCTTGAATGTTGACTGGATAAACAATGAAATGAAGGCAGAAATAAAGAAGTTCTTCGAAACCAATGAGAACACGCCAGAATCTCTGGGACACATTTAAAGCAGTCTCTAGAGGAAAATATATAGCAATAAGTTCCCATATGAGGAGAATGGAGAGAT
This sequence comes from Callithrix jacchus, assembly GCF_049354715.1. NCBI lineage: Eukaryota > Metazoa > Chordata > Mammalia > Primates > Cebidae > Callithrix > Callithrix jacchus. The sequence continues at coordinate 36,317,510 of NC_133508.1, read as the reverse complement.
CCAAAATTGACACCCTATCGTCAAAATTGAAAGAGCTAGAGGAGCAAGATCAAATAAACTCAAAACCCAGCAGAAGACAAGAAATAACTAAGATCAGAGCTGAACTGAAGGAGATTGAGACACGAAAACCCCTTCAAAAAAATCAATAAATCTAAGAGCTGGTTTTTTGAAAAGATCAACAAAATAGACAGACCACTAGCCAGATTGATTAAAAATAACAGAGAGAACAACCAAAAAGATGCAATAAAAAATGATAAAGGGGAAATCACCACAGATTCCACAGAAATTCAAACCATCATCAGAGAATATTACAGACAACTCTATGCACATAAACTAGTAAACGTGGAAGAAATGGATAAATTCCTGGACTCCTGTGTCCTCCCAAGCCTAAACCAGGAGGAAGCGGAAACTATGAATAGACCAATAACAAGGTCAGAAGTCGAGGCAGCAATTAAGAGCCTACCACACAAAAAAAGCCCAGGTCCAGACGGGTTCACAGCCGAATTCTACCAGACACACAAAGAGGAGCTGGTACCATTTCTTCTGAAACTATTCCAAATAATCCCAAAAGAGGGAATCCTTCCCAAATCATTTTATGAGACCAACATCATCCTGATACCAAAACCCGGCAGAGACCCAAGAAAAGAAAACTTCAGGCCAATATCCATGATGAACATAGATGCAAAAATCTTCAGTAAAATATTGGCAAGCTGATTGCAACAGCAAATCAAAAAACTTATTCATCATGATCAAGTAGGATTCATCCCGGGGATGCAAGGCTGGTTCAACATACGCAAGTCTATAAAAGTAATTCACCACATAAACAGAACCAAAAATGAAAACCACACGATTATCTCAATTGACGCAGAGAAGGCATTCGACAAAATACAACAGCCCTTTATGCTAAAAGCCCTCAATAAGCTCGGTGTCAATGGAACGTATCTCAAAGTAATAAAAGCTATTTACAACAAACCAACAGCCAATATCATACTGAATGGGCAAAAACTGGAAGCATTCCCTTTGAAATCCGGCACTAGACAAGGATGCCCTCTTTCACCACTCCTATTCAATATAGTACTGGAAATTCTACCCAGAGCAATCAGGCAAGAAAAAGAAATAAAGGGCATTCAAATAGGAAAGGTGGAAGCCAAATTGTCTCCATTTTCAGACGACATGATAGTACACCTAGAAGACCCCATCGCCTCAGCCCAAAAACTCCTGAAACTGATAAGCAACTTCAGTAAAGTCTCAGGATATAAAATCAATGTGCAAAAATCACAAGCATTCCTATACACCAATAACAGACTTAAAGAGAGCCAAATCAAGAACGAACTGCCATTCACAATCACTTCAAAAAGAATAAAATACCTAGGAATACAACTCACAAGGAACATAAGGGACCTCTTCAAGGCAAACTACAAAACACTGCTCAATGAAATAAGAGAGGACACAAACAGATGGAGAAACTTTCCATGTTCATGCTTAGGAAGAATTAATATCGTGAAAATGGCTAGACTGCCCAAATTAATTTACAGAATCAACGCTATCCCCATTAAGTTACCATTGACTTTTTTCACAGAACTGGAAAAAACCACCATGAACTTCATATGGAACCAAAAGAGAGCCCGCATAGCCAAGTCAATTCTAAGCAAAAAGAACACAGTGGGGGGCATCACACTACCGGATTTCAAACTATACTACAAGGTTACAGTAATCAAAACAGCATGGTACTGGTACCAAAACAGAGATGTAGACCAACGGAACAAAACAGAGGCATCGGAGGCAACACAACATATCTACAACCATACAATCTTTGATAAACCTGACAAAAACAAGCAATGGGGAAAGGATTTCCTGTTTAATAAATGGTGTTGGGAAAACTGGCTAGCCACGTGCAGAAAGCAGAAACTGGACCCCTTCCTGACACCTTACTCTAAAATTAACTCCAGATGGATTAAAGACTTAAACATAAGACCTGGCACCATAAAAACCCTGGAAGAAAATCTAGGCAAAACTATCCAGGACATAGGAGTAGGCAAGGACTTCATGACCAAAACACCAAAAGCATTGGCAACAAAAGCCAAAATAGACAAATGGGACCTAATGAAACTCCACAGCTTCTGCACGGCAAAAGAAACAGTCACTAGAGTGAATCGGCAACCAACAGAATGGGAAAAAATTTTTGCAGTTTACCCATCTGACAAAGGGCTGATATCCAGAATTTACAAAGAGCTCAAACAGATTTACAGGAAAAAAAACAAACAAGCCCATTCAAAAATGGGCAAAGGATATGAACAGACACTTTACAAAAGTAGACATAAATGAGGCCAACAATCATGTGAAAAAATGCTCATCATCACTGGTCATTAGAGAGATGCAAATCAAAACCACATTGAGATATCATCTCACGCCAGTTAGAATGGTGATCATTAAAAAATCTGGAGACAACAGATGCTGGAGAGGATGTGGAGAAAAAGGAACACTTTTACACTGTTGGTGGGAGTGTAAATTAGTTCAACCATTGTGGAAGACATGTGGCGATTCCTCAAGGCCTTAGAAATAGAAATTCTATTTACCCCAGCAATCCCATTACTGGGTATATATCCAAAGGACTATAAATCGTTCTACTATAAGGACACATGCACATGAATGTTCATTGCAGCACTGTTTACAATAGCAAAGACCTGGAACCAACCCAAATGCCCATCGATGATAGACTGGATTGGGAAAATGTGGCACATATACACCATGGAATATTATGCAGCAATCAGAAATGATGAGTTTGTGTCATTTGTAGGGACATGGATGAATCTGGAGAACCTCATTCTCAGCAAACTGACACAAGCACAGAAAATGAAATACTGAATATTTTCACTCATAGGCGGGTGATGAAAAATGAGAACACATGGACACAGGGAGGGGAGTACTAAACACTGGGGTCTATTGGGGGGAAAAGGGGAGGGCCAGCGGGGCGGGGGAGCTGGGGAGGGATAGCCTGGGGAGAAATTCCAAATGTGGGTGAAGGGGAGAAAGGAAGCAAGACACACTGCCATGTGTGTACCTATGCAACGGTCTTGCATGTTCTCCACATGTACCCCAAAACCTAAAATGCAATAAAAAATTAAAAAAAAAAAGAAGTTTGGTACAAGTGTTCATATTGATTTAAGGAAGTTAATGGTTAGAAGTAGTAGGAGAAGCTTTTCATTGATCCCTAAATGAAGTAACTTGATCTTTTGAGAATGCACCATAGTATTAGTTGCTTTTTATTATTAGCTTAAATCATTTATTGGAGGCAATTGCATTTTCCAATCATAAGTTTGTTCTTCGGGTAATTGCTGAACTTAGCAAAGGAAAGATGAATGAGATCATCAGGCTGCCGAACAGGCAGGTGTTAGCTTTGGTCAGTAGAAATACCAGCTTTATTTGGCACTATAGGTTCCTTGATTTGGAGGATCTATTGAAGAAAGTTGAGCTCTTTCCTCAGCTGCATTCAGTATCCTTTTATTGAAGCAAAATTTCAATCATTGAGCCCTTGAGTTTCATACTGAACGTTTATACAGTAGTGAGTCTAGGTGACATGGAGAAGAGGTCTTGGGATATACTGCAAGACTCTAAATTAGTTTTACTGATTTGTGTGGAAGCCTGTGAAACAAAGAATTTCCGTGATAATAGTTGTACTTAATACAATGATATTTGTACTTAATATTTGTGTATTGAAAGTTTGAAAATAAGGACACAACAGGTTCCTGTGAGGTAAGGATTGCTATTGCATAGCAATATTGCCCAAATTCTCCATTTTACCAGAAAAATCAGTCTTGGAGTTGTATCTATGCCCACAAAAGATTGGGCTGTCATATTGTGATATTTAGCACTTTAAAACACTTTTAATAAGTCAAGCCAAGAAGAAAACTGCACAACAACTATAAGAGAAAGAAGTTGTTATCAAGTTTAGTTCATAAGCCTTCCAACCCAGTGGTTCTCAGGTGGTTAGACTCCCCTAAGAAGATGTGATTTACCATGTTAGACTTAGGGCAGCCTCAATTTCCATATAGGTCAACTTTTAAAATTTGAAATCAGATATAAATATGTATGTTTCACTCATTGAGTCATTCCCTCATTCATTCATTTATTCATTCACTCTATTGTCCATTTGACTCATAGTTACTGAGTATGCAAATATTGTGTCAGATACTCTGACGGGCACTGGAGATATACATGTGAATATCATGCCATCTTTCTTCAAGGAGATTAAATTCTAATGAAAGGAGCAAAAAATCAAATAAAATATTATAGAGGGATAAATGAAATGGAGAAGACATTTAAAATCCCCTGTTTTATATGATCGAGGAGGTCTGTTCTGACAGTGGTAGCATTTGACGTGATTTTTGAAGAATTTGCAGAAAATTTTCAGGCTTTTATGGCTAGAAGGAACATAGCCATAGTTCAACTTCCTTTGAACAGAGGAGGAAGTATTTAATGTTGATTAATTTGCAAGGTGATATATCTGAAAAAGTGCAAATAGTTTGATTCGCATTCATGGACAATGGTCGAGTCTGAATATGAATCTGAAGATGTGTCTGGAAAGGTAAAAATAAGCCAAGGGAAGTCCATATACATCAAAATAAAGGTTCATATTATATCCTCTCTCTCTTTTTTTTTTTTTTTTGAGACGGAGTTTTGCTCTTGTTTACCCAGGCTGGAGTGCAATGGCATGATCTTGGCTCACCGCAACCTCCGCCTCCTGGGTTCAGACAATTCTCCTGCCTCAGCCTCCTGAGTAGCTGGGACTACAGGCACGTGCCACCATGCCCAGCTAATTTTTTGTATTTTTAGTAGAGATGGGGTTTCACCATGTTGACCAAGATGGTCTTGATCTCTTGACCTCGTGATCCACCCGCCTCGGCCTCCCAAAGTGCTGGAATTACAGGTGTGAGCCACCGATATCCTCTCTTCTTAAGGGAGTTACAAAATCTTTTAAGCTAGGGAGGGAGCACAGGAGATTTTTAGGAAAATAAAACTAATCTGTATGGTACCTTGTTTTTGAATACATAACATGCATTTGTTAAAACATACTGACACTGATAATAAACCTAAATGAATGCAAATGTTGAGAATTATTTAGCAGCTCTTGAGGAAATTTAGAATGTAATAAAACAATCCAACTGTACTAAAAACATAGGACACAACCTCACTGAAAACAATGGGTAAAAGCTGCTCACTTAAGTAACTTTGGAAATGAGCGAGGTTTGTAAAACTCAAGGCAAAAGGAACTGTAGGTAATGCTGTATTCTAGTTGATAAAGGTGTTTCTTACAGGAGTACAGGCTAACAATTCTGATACTGCTATGCATGTACACCAGAATCAAACAATTAAATCAATGATTGGATGATGACTGAAGCCAGGTTTTTCACTGTTGGAATAAGAGATTCACAAGAGGCAAAAACTGGAATGATTCATGCATAATAGATCAAAATTGGAAACATCAGCATGAAATCACGTTTAGCTTAATACGGATGTAGATGGTCAGGTATATAAATGTATGTAATCATGCACATACAGATGGCTTCATATCCACATACCCAGTTATTTTCTTTGTCAGCTGAGAAGGGCTGGAAGCAACAGCATCCAGGTAGAAATGAGTATGCCTAGTACCCAGATCTTGGTTTGTGACACAATTCTCCAATGATTCAGTGATCTTTGGAGAAATGGCTGCAATGAACTGAATGTTTACTCCCAAAACTGATGTGTTGAAGCCTAATCTCCAATATCATGGCATTTGAAGGTGAATCTTAAAGTCATGAAGTGGAGTCCTCATTCATAAGATCATGGCTCGTATAAGAAGAGACTTGAATGGGCTTTGTCTCTCTCTTTCTCTCTCTCTCTCTCTCTCTCTCTCTCTCCTCTCTCTCTCTCTCCCTCCCCCTCTCTCTCCTTCTGTTTCCCACCATGTGATAATACAAACCTCACCATACACTAGATCTGCTTGCACCTTGATTTAGGACTTCCCAGCCTCCAAAACTGTGAGAAATGAATATTTGCTTAGGCCACCTAGTCGCTGATATAATTATTATAGAAGCCCCAAATGACTAAAACAATGACTGATTCTAGGACTGGAACAGAAAATATACAAGTTGAGCCTGGAACATACAGTAGCACCAGATAGGAAAGAATGCTGGCAAATAAAACAAACAAAAAATGGAAAAAAAAACTGCAATAAGGAAGATATGACAAAGGCACAGAGGAGCCAGCTGAAAGTGTTTTTAATGACCAAAGCTGAAACGACAGCTTTTCACATGTAAAGTGTATGGAAGATCCTATAGTCAGTGACTTAAAAAGCTGTGAACTCTCACCAAATTTGCCATCAATGGCTCACATCCCAGCAAATGCACAGAAGTCTATTCATCTAGAAGTTATCGTGCCTCATCCCATCTAAGTAAAGAACTGCCCTCATTACACCCTTTACAAAACAGATGCTACTCTTCATTAGAATTCAATAAAGCACATTGAGCTGTAAAGCAAAAATAAATAAATAAATAAAAACTTAGGAGGATTTATTTCTTTTGATCTTTCATTATAACTTTCACATACTTCATATGTGAAAAAAAGTAAATGTCCGATTAATTTCCTTTGAGTTTTTTTTTTCAGATATGTTTGTAGAAGATTCAAATGAATGCTATGTGACAAAGTTCATTGAAATTCAGTATTAAATGTTCTATTCCATAAGGCATGTCGTTGTTTTAAAAAAGTAAAGATAACATGTCAGGTGCCACTAATGTCACATATCAAAAACAGAAATTATTGTGATGACCTCCTGCCTTACCATTTCCGGATGCTGAACTTGATGGAAGCATGTGTCTTTATCCCATAATATATATATATTTATTTATTTTTTATTGCATTTTAGGTTTTGGGGTACATGTGCAGAACATGCAAGACAGTTGCATAGGTACACACATGGCAGTGTGTTTTGCTTCCTTTCTCCCCTTCACCCACATTTGGCATTTCTCCCCAGGCTATCCCTCCCCAGCTCCCCCCTCCGCTGGCACTCCCCTTTTCCCCCCAGTAGACCCCAGTGTTTAGTACTCCCCTCCCTGTGTCCATGTGTTCTCATTTTTCATCACCCGCCTATGAGTGAGAATATGTGGTATTATCCCATAATATTTGAAGTCCTTCTGTATGCTATTTTAAAAGAAGGCTATATGTATCTTGTATGTATCTCAATCAAATATCAAGGGAGAATTTTGTGCATTTGTAATCTTTTTTCAATAGTTTTTTTCTTCTCACAGAGTTTTCAGAACTTAAAAAATTATCAATACTTAAAGCTTAAAAACAAAAGTGAAGGCTGGGCCCGGTGGCTCATACCTGTAAATCCCAGCACTTTGGGAGGCCAAGCTAAGTGGATCACCTGAGGTCAGCAGTTAGAGACCAGCCTGACCAATATGGTGAAACCCTGTTTTTACAAAAAATACAAAAATTAGCCGGTGAGGTGGTGGGAGCCTGTAATTCCAGCTATTCAGAAGGCTGAGGCAGAAGAATCTTTTGAACCCAGTAAGCAGATGTTGCAGTGAGCCAAGAAAGGACCATTGTACTCCAGCGGGGCGACAAGAGCAGAACTCCATCTCACACACATACCAAAAAAAAAAAAAAAGAATGAAAACAAGCAAACAGAAAACCCACACAAAGACCAGGACCTGAACAACTAACTGTTAAAGGTATTTTTAAGAAATTTTAGTGGATTCATAGATGAGAACCTGAATCATAAGTTTTCTATCTATGAACTTTTCTTAATTCAGATTCCAATTTTTACTAAGATTTTAAAGCACTTGAAACAATAATCTGATAAATTTCAGATGGAGTTTAAATTAAAGGTTTGTTTCAAACTGAAAAGCTTTATCCCTATTTTTGATTAGAGTTGGTAGATAGAAAGGAAAAACCAAACACAGCTAATTTTCTTATTTAGAAAGTATTAAGAGGTAGTGAGAAATTTCACAGCATATGCAAATAATTTAGTCAGATATGAGAGAGACCAAGTCAGTATACTGGGAAAATAGACCCACCTTCTGTGGCTCCAACTAGTATTTTCACCATGTTTCCTTTTCAACTGGCTTTTCTTATGCCTTGTGCTGTATTTAGCAGAGATTTTATGATTAATTGACTGGGATGTGACTATCAAGTGTCAAAATCAATGCTATAAAATGATAATAGTATATTTTGTATACTTTTATTTTTCACAGTTCTTCTACATTTTCATTAGAAGATGTATTCTTTATATGTTCTTTTTGAGATAAAAAATATGTGAGTTGCTACACTTGGTCTAATTAGTAGGAATCCTAAAACATGGTCATATCAGTTGGCATAAAAATCTAGTAGAAGACAGGAAATATAGGAAAGGGTTAATTTTGAAAGGGTGAGTTATTCAAATGGAAGAATGTACAGATGGAAACACAAAGTTTCCACTGAGAGATGACTCTTGTCACCCACTAGATTATCCTAGACTAACCAATCATAGATTACATCATGAGAATGAAGTCATTTCTTAAGGAAACTTAATCAATTTCAATGAAGAAAAAACGGCTTGGAAAAATTATTCTGTTGAGCCTCACAAGTTTTATTCTTCATTTATCATTTTTCAGCATTCTTAGAGGATGTTAAAGTGACAGGTAGTGACATTCTCTTCACTGTGTGGTGTTTCCTGAATTAGAGCTTTACTGTGGTTCATTATGCCTGTTCATTATGAGAGATCATGGGATACTCTATCCCATGTCCTGTATCTTCACACTATCATCACTTGTATTCTCCTTCTTGTGCCAATGCTTCTAGTCCAGCCCTATGGCCATTTTTCAGCCCATCCCAAATGAAATGTCATTATTTAACACCCAGCACTGTCGACTACCCTTTGAAGTTGGGTTCTGAAATTAGGGTAGGCATCTCTAAGTCCTTGTTCAACCACATAATAACCACAACTCTTGTGACCTTGAAAAAGTGACTTACTCTGCATAAACTTCAGCTGTGTTGTCTGTACAATGGATGGAATAACCTCATGAAATTGTCTCAGTATTAAACAAGGTAACGCCCATATACTTCCTATCAGGTAGGTAGTAAGTGCTTAATCAATGCAGTTGTCATCAATCTTACACACACTTAACAGCACTTTTTAAGGTGCTTCTCCTCTCTTCACTCCTCTCTGCTCCACGAGTGGCTCATGTTTATTCCCGGTTTCACTTTTCATCATTCTGCAAATTCCTACCAGAAAACCTGCAAATTCCACCTGCTTGCTTGTTACTTCCCAGTGTGTATCTCAACCCAAGTATGGTCCACAGACTTGTTTATTCAATTTGCACAATGTGTGTACTGCTTCTTCAAATATAGAAATGATATGTTCTTTCTATCTTTGCATGCCAGTCCATGCAAAGCACTTCATGAAGGACTGGCTACTCGGGAGTGTTAATTTCATGTCTATGGAATGAACAGAACTGTGGAACTCATTGCTTTTCTATTTTCTCTCTAGCTTTTGTCTTTATTTAGGCTTATTGGTCTGGGTAAATTCTTAGGGAGGAGAAACTATTTCTGGATTAATATTTTGTTTCCTACACAATTTAGAACTGGTACAAGATCCTTATAAATATCTACTACCAAAGAGAAAAGTATTTTTTTCCTCAAAAGGAAGTATTTAATAGGGACTTGTGAAAAGGAGTGATATCCCTGGTGGCTGAGAGATGGTGGATCCTTCTATCCACCCTCTAGAAAGTGCCCTTTAGATAGCAAGCTATTAGGGTACCAACATGTGCATCTGGTCATGCCTCAGATGTTCTTGTAAAACTTGTGACCACCGGGGAGGTTAGATAAGCATCTTTATGAGAGGTGGAATATGCTATAGGAATTGTTTCAAGACATTGCCACATGTAAAGTTGCGCCACGTGAGGGTGTAACGTTAATTCTTCATGGTGGTTTCACTTCAAGATGGCATCAGTCTTGCCATGCAATGGGCTGTTTTCCTACTCTCACCCCTTGAAACTGAGCCCTACGATCTCACTCACCCATCTCTTCTATGGTAGTCCCTGGGTCTAGAGGGAGGGTGCTTGATATTGCATAGCTTCAGCAACAGTGCACTGGGAATGAAAAACAGATCTGCGCCCAGGGGGAACCCAGTAAGGGAGATTTACAGGCTTGGTCGAATCATCTCTAGTCTTCTGAATACCATGACTTTGGTTTTATGGGAAGGTGTAAAACACTGAGAGGTACACAACATTAATAATTTGAATAGTAGAAATGTAATGTGCACAAGAATTACAATCAAAAAGAATTCACATGCCAGAGTGAAAAAAAAACCTATTCCATTAGAGAACATCATGAAAATTAAAACCCCTTTTCTTCCTTAGAGACTTTTTGTTGCCAAGAAGTAATCCAGGATTCAGTTCAAATTGTAGGAAAAGTGTAAAAGAGCAAAAACAATGGTCTGAACTAGAATCTAGTAACAGGTGTGCTATAGTTTTCTTCTGAAACATTTTTTCTCACTCCCAGTCCCCTTTTCTACAAAGGAAAATTCACAGTAAGGCAAATTTATTTGAAAAAATAAGCTTTAGTCTTATTACACTTGGCCTGATTATTTGCATAAAGGGCAGCAACAACAGTGATTGGCTGTATAGGCGCCTTTCAAGTTAGCTTTGCTGATACTTTGACAATGAAGTTCAGACTAGACCTTTAAAAACTTCGAGGCCAGGAAGCCAAATCAAGGACGAGCCATCGGACTGCGCCTGCAATGTCTGTACAAATCGGGTGAATTCCTGTTTACTCTAGGTTTCAAAATACCTTAATGCTCCTGGGCATGCCAGAAAGTGACGTCTATACTTACCATAAGGACAGAAAGTTTGTAAGGGAATCATATAGACAAGGTACCAGGCTAGTCTTTCCAAGAGGCTTTAAATTAAAAACCATATCTATTATGGCTACATAATAGTCATATGTATTTATGGGGTACATGCGGTGTTTTGATACAGGCATGTAATGTGTAATGCTGTAATCAGGATAACTGGAGTATCCACTCCCTTGTGCATTTATAGTTTCTTTGTGTTAGGAACATTTCAATTCGACTCTTTTTATTATTTTAAAATATGCAATGGGCCAGGTATGGTGGCTAATGCCTGTAATCCCAGCACTTTGGGAGATTGAGGTGGGTGGATCACTTGACATCAGGAGTCGAGACCACCCTGGCCAACATAGTGAAACTCTGCCACTACTGAAAATACAAAAATTAGCTAGGTATGGTGGTTCACACCCTTGTCCCAGCTACTCAGGAGGCTGAGGCAGGAGAATTGCTTGAACCCCGGAGGCAGAGGTTGCAGTGAGCAGAGATTGCACCACTGCACTCCAGTCTGTGCGACAGAGCAAGACTCTGTTTCAAAATAAATAAATAAAATAAAATTACACAATGAATTACTGCTAGCTGTAGTCACCCTATTGGGCTACTTAATACTAGATCTAATTGATTCTATATAACTGTATTTTATTTTTGAGATGGAGTTTCACTTTTGTTGCCCAGTCTGGAGTGCAATGGCGCCATCTCAGCTCACTGCAACCTCCACCTCTTGGGTTCAAGCAACTCTCCTGTCTCAGCCTCCCTAGTAGCTGGAATTACAGCACCCCTGGTTAATTTTGTATGTTTTAATTAAGATGATTAATTTTGTATTTTTTAATTAATTTTGTATTTTTTAATTTTTCAATTCTCCCTGTTGGTCAGGCTGGTCTTTAACTCCTGACCTCAGGTGATCCACCCTACTCGGCCTCCCAGAGTGCTGAGATTATAGGTGTGAGCCATCATGCTGGGCCCGTAATTGTATTTTGTATCCATTAACCATTCTCACTTTATGCCCTCCTCTTTGTTACTCTTCCCAGTATCTGGTAACCATTGTTCTATTCCTTATCTCCATGAATTCACTTTTTTCCTTTTAGCTCCCACATTTGATTGAGGACATGTGTTATTAAAAATAAAAGCATTTTAATCTAGAAGTTTATCCAGAGTTTTTGAGATGTACACTGAGATGGAACCATAAATGATTAATGTTCAGAAATATAAAATGTTAATAAAATAAACATGAAAAAGGAGTAAAAACCACAAAATGATTGCATTTGAGACAAGAGCCATATTAAAATGAAAGTTAGGCTTCCTTGAAATAGTATTTGTTGGTGTCAATGGAAAAAAATAGCAAAAAGTGCAAATTTTAAAAAAAGAACAAAAAGAAATGAATCAGAATAAATAACTTCTTTACATTCTCCACCTGAATCCACAAATAATTAATATTACACTCTTTCCTCTTCATTTTGAAATGTTCACACAGAAATATAGTAAGATGGCAAACAAAGGTACTGACATTTTGAATCCTGGGCTAGAAAGTTCATACGCCCATGGAGAATCTTAACAAACTGGAGCAGAACATTGCCTCCTATGTAAACATTAAAATTTCCTTACCTTCTCGTTTATTTCTGAATTCCTAATTAAACATTTCTGGGCTCTTAGAAGATCATCACCTCACTGCACATGCGTGCAGATGTTCTTGACATATTGCTCAAGGGACTTTGCGTCCTGACATCCCCTGGCATTACCGTCTCAGGCAAAGAAATGAATGTTGTGACTTCTTGCCAAAAGGCTTAAAAATAAACTGAAAATGACGACTTGGTCTTGGGTTTTAGATCTTGGCGCCAAGTTTCAGTACCAAAACCAATTTTGCAGCCAATTTCTAAACCTCTGAAAATTAGGGTCGATGGAAGGGCAAGGAACTAAAATGTGAACTCAGTTTTAATCCTCCTGGGGAACACTACACATGTGGATTGAAAGGCAAAAGCTCATTTGTTTATCTTCCTCCAGAAAATATTTTTTAATAATTAGACTTGCAAAATATAATCTCAGGATACCTAAACAATTTAGCCTGCCTAACCTCATACTCTTTAAATTTTAAAAAATAATTTAAAAAAATAAAATAGGCTTTTTCAAGGATATGTAGATAATTTTTCTTTAATTGTAATTTAAATATTTAAATATAATTGTAAAAAATGTTAAACAGAGAGAAAAATTTAAACTATTTTTAAATGAATTTACAATATTCCTCATTTCTACCAGTACCATTGAATAGTACTTGCTTTAGCACACCATTTTCTATCCATGGATTGATTCATCTTCTTTTATTCATTTCTGATGCAAATAATTTGCAAACGTTCATACATATTTCTCTAAATATTTAACATACATATCATTAAGAAGTATTCTATAATTGTTTGTAATTCATTTTTAGATTAAATTTACATACAATGAAATGCATGAATCTCATTTGATGAGTTTGACATATGCATATGCCTGAACTCAAATCCTATCAGGATATAATATAATATTACTCCAGAACTTTCTGTTATAACTTAATCATAACTTTAAATTGATGAGATTTTAAGTAAATGTTTCATACTGAGGGATCAGAATTCCTCCTCTTGCTAACTTATTGACCTTCTTAAAATAGCAATTCAAAAATCATTTTGCTGGTTCAGCAAATAACACTAGCTGTGCTTAAGGAAGCTCTTATTGAACAAGAAAGCTCGATTCACTTTCTGTGCTGGGAATAGAGAAAATGTAATTGAACAAAGAATGGAAAGTATGCTGTTTTCTAAAGAGAAATGCTTGATATCAGGTAATCATCATATAATGAATTGCCTATTTTTTTTCCACAGATTTATCCTGTTTTTTTTTTTTTTTTTTTTTTTTAAATAGGTCAGGCATGGTGGCTCATGTCTAAAATTCTAGAATTTGCGTAGCCAAGGTGCCTGGATCACTAGAGCCCAGAGGTTGGAGATGAACCTGAGAATCATAAAAAAACTCCATCTCTACTAAAAATACGAAAATTAGTCAGGGTGGTGGCAGATGCCTATAGTCTCAGCTACTTGGGACGCTAAGGCAGGAGGGTCGCTAGAGCTGGGAAGGTGGACACTGCAGTGAGCCAAGATCATGCCACTGCACTTCAGCCTGGGTGACAGAGTAAAACTCTGTCTCAAGAAAATAAATAAATAAATAAATAAATATTGGTAATTCATGAAAAAGTGTTTAAAGTATTTTGAATTGGCCATTGTTGATAAATTTAAAATTGAAAGCATTCTTCCCTGACTTGGAAAATTAGACATGAATAGTATCTTGCCAACAGCTAGCCAGTGTTTAAAGACTTATCACTATTAATAGCATACTACTAGGCCAGGTGCGGTGGCTCAAGCCTGTAATCCCAGCACTTTGGGAGGCCGAGGCGGGTGGATCACGAGGTTAAGAGATCGAGACCATCCTGGTCAACATGGTGAAACCCCATCTCTACTAAAAATACAAACAATTAGCTGGGAATGGTGGCACATGCCTGTAATCCCAGCTACTCAGGAGGCTGAGGCAGGAGAATTGTCTGAACCCAGGAGGTAGAGGTTGCGGTGAGCCGAGATCGAGCCATTGCACTCCAGCCTGGGAAACAAGAGCGAAAGTCCGTCTCAAAAAAAAAAAAAGAAAAGAAAAATTGGCTGATTCTTCTTATATCTGAACAATGGCTAGAAGAACAAAGTTTTCACCTTGATGTTCTCTGGATTGTAAGATAACTAGAAATTTTAATAGATATAAATTGTTCTCGCCAATATCTGCATCATTTCATACAGATATTAAATCCTTGCTCTTACAGTTATGGTAAATGCCTATGCAAATGCTGTAAATCACTTTTCAGTTTTCCATTTGTTTAAAAAAATAATTACTCACTGGCATTGCAGAAAGAGACCATTCAGTTAGAAACACATAAATCTGAGAATTATTTTTTCTGGCAATTGGTGATGGCTTGAAATAAAAGAAAGAAATTTTCCCCTAAAAAACAAGTTCTATAACTAAGACTTTCTTTATTAACCACTATTTGGGATTAAATTATTTTTGACAAAAATCAAAATACTTGAATTCAAGACAGAAGAACTAATAGGTGGAAATAATTTAAATGTATGTTTGTTAACAGAAAATGCAAGCATTCATTGAGTTCTTCTGTTCCTCTATAGTATATGGAATACTTTGGGGCTGAGCTTAAATCTAGGATTAACTTTTCTCAGATTTCAGACTATTTGTGTGTCTTCACTGAAATTCCTAGGTCACTAAAGTCAAGAATGGCAAGTTCAGGTGATGCTGAAATAAAACCTTGTCAATATATTCCTTTTTACACTGGCTTTCAGAATTGTGAATTCAGAATTATTATACATACATATAATTCTTTTGAGATGGAGTTTTGCTCTGTCATCCGTCTGGAGGGTGGCATGATCTTGGCTCGCTGCAACCTTTTCCTCCTGGGTTCAGGCAATTCTCGTGCCTCAGCCTCCCAAGTAGCAGGTATAACAGGCGTATGCCACTGCGCCTGGCTAATTTTTGTATTTTTAGTAGAGATGGGGGTTCCGCATGTTGTTGGCCAGGCTGGTCTCGAACTTCTTACCTCAAGTGATCTGCCCACCTCAGCCTCCCAAAGTGCTGAGGTTACAGGTGTGAGATACCACACCAGCCTAGAGAACCTATTTTTTATGATCAAAGTTCATCACTTAAGTGGCAAAAATAAAAAGGTTCCATGTGCCCACTTACACAAAAGTTAAGTGTACTAAACTCTTCTTCACAATTTTTTTTCACATTTGTTTCCATGTGCCTCCTCAGCCTATTCCCCCACCAACATCAAAAGAAGAGGGCAGGCTAGAAGTATCAGGAATGAATTACAGTGTTTAATAACCATTCATTAACTTTGAGTGTTTAAAATATAGGCTTTCATGATTTTCGATCTATAGAGATAAATTATTTTAAGATTACGCTCTTGAATGTGAAGTTTATACAGATGTGGTAGGTAGACTTTATCCAGCTCTTGAAATAACCACTTATCAACTGTAAGTTAGCAAACATTGGTTCCACAACTGTAACCTGTAAATTAAAACAAGCTCCTATTTTGAGCACTGTGCCTAGGTAGTTTCAAATTTATGAACTTCTAAGCTATACAGTCTAATTTTACAACTACTTAAAGACAACTCATTTCAGATGATTTCCGTCCACTTTTATTGACATCTACTAATTTTTTCTGCAAAAGTCTCTAAAACGCATAGAGGCAGAAATTAATCACTGCAGTCAGGCTCAACTTACATGATGGCCAAATAGGTGTCTCATTGTATTTGTGTTGGAATATAAAACACAAGAAATGTCCAGATGAATGCTGCCATTGTTATTTCCTATCTCTGAGAATAAGACTGGAAGAACAGAGGGTCTCCCTTTACAGGAACTCAAACTTTTGAAGGCTCCATTTACTTTCTGCAGCTGATGGACTTCCTGTAGATGTAATAGCAGAAAAAATAGGTAACTTCACAGGTTACCATAGTGCACTTGAATGCTTCTTACAATCACAGCCCTTTTAATTACTGCATTATATAAATGGAACACCTGGGAAAGTGCTTTAGTATCAGTCAGGATTCATTAAAGAAAATTGAAACCACACCAGGTATTTCATTCAACAGAAATAATTTAATTCAGGGAGCTACTTCTGTAGGTGGTACAAAAGTGAGGAGTGAATCTTTCAGTTGTAAGGAAGTCCAGAGATGAGTGCCTCAAGGACTCAGACAGAAAACAGCAACACCAGAGCCAGAAGCTGCCACTATCTAGCAGAAGGGAAACCTCTCATAGGTGCTGTCTGCTGGGAGCAAAGCTCCGGCCACAATGTGAGAAGATGTTTCAGAGACCCCAGGCAGAAGAGAAGTGATAAACATTATCAGAAAATGCCCCCTGCTGCAGAGAGAAGGAATGAGCAACTTATGATCCTGCGCTCCTGCAGCTTCCAGGAGCTCCCCAAGCCTCTCCTGTCTCCTCCTGGGACTGCACACCTGGAAACCTGGCTCACCACGCGTATCCCAGCTCCAATTTCCCAATATGTAGAGCACACTAATGTAAAAATCAAATTTGCTTTCTTTATCTTGTAAAAGAGCATATAGTTAAATTTAAATTATTCAAATGTATTGCTTTCAATAACTATAATCATTACATACTAATGATAGTCTCAATAAACTAACTTTCTGGCAGGAGATTTCAGGAAGTCACTGACATAGAGGTGTGATGAAGAAACCAGACTACAAAATGAAAGATCCCAATTTTAAGATTTAATTAGAAAGTTAAAAAACATCCTATTTCTACTGAAATCTATTTGCTAATGATTAATAACAAATCCAGAGCACAGTGTATTACAGTGGCCAGCAGTTGTCTTTCAGAATCAAACAGAAGTGGGTTCGAATCTCAGCACTACCAATGAAAAACCATCCGAACACGGGGAAGTTTCTCTACTCTGCTGAGCTTCAATTTCCTTTCCTGTTGTATGTCTTGGAATAATTTTGTAAAGATTAAGTAAATAACTCATTCTCTAAGTATAATATATGTATGATGCTGAGTAGTCCTGGTGCAAGACATTTAGTAAATTAAATAATTATTATTAACACTTTAGTGATAGCAATTAAGAGCCTACCACACAAAAAAAGCCCAGGTCCAGACGGGTTCACAGCCGAATTCTACCAGACACACAAAGAGGAGCTGGTACCATTCCTTCTAAAACTATTTCAAACAATCCAAAAAGAGGGAATCCTTCCCAAATCATTTTACGAGACCAACATCATCGTGATACCAAAACCCGGCAGAGACCCAACAAGAAAAGAAAACTTCCGGCCAATATCCATGATGAACATAGATGCAAAAATCTTCAATAAAATATTGGCAAGCTGATTGCAACAGCAAATCAAAAAACTTATTCATCATGATCAAGTAGGATTCATCCAGGGGATGCAAGGCTGGTTCAACATACGCAAGTCTATCAACGTAATTCACCACATAAACAGAACCAAAAACAAAAACCACATGATTATCTCAATTGACGCAGAGAAGGCATTTGACAGAATTCAACAGCCCTTTATGCTAAAAACCCTCAATAAACTCGGTATTGATGGAACGTATCTCAAAGTAATAAAAGCTATTTATGACAAACCAACAGCCAATATCATACTGAATGGACAAAAACTGGAAGCATTCCCTTTGAAATCTGGCACTAGACAAGGATGCCCTCTTTCACCACTCCTATTCAATATAGTACTGGAAGTTCTAGCCAGAGCAATCAGGCAAGAAAAAGAAATAAAGGGTATTCAAATAGGAAAGGTAGAAGCCAAATTGTCTCTATTTGCAGACGACATGATAGTATACCTAGAGGACCCCATCGCCTCAGCCCAAAAACTCCTGAAACTGATAAACAACTTCAGCAAAGTCTCAGGATATAAAACCAATGTGCAAAAACCACAAGCATTTGTCTACACCAATAACAGACTTAAAGAAAGCCAAATCAAGAACGAACTGCCATTCACAATTGCTACAAAAAGAATAAAATACCTTGGAATACAACTCACAAGGAACATAAGGGACCTCTTCAAGGAGAACTACAAACCACTGCTCAATGAAATCAGAGAGGACACAAACAGATGGAGAAACATTCCATGTTCATGCTTAGGAAGAATTAATATTGTGAAAATGGCTATACTGCCCAAAGTAATTTACAGAATCAACGATATCCCCATCAAGCTACCATTGACTTTCTTCACAGAACTGGAAAAAACCACCATGAACTTCATATGGAACCAAAAGAGAGCCCACATAGCCAAGTCAATTCTAAGCAAAAAGAACACAGTGGGGGGCATTACGCTACTGGATTTCAAACTATACTACAAGGCTACAGTAATCAAAACAGCATGGTACTAGTACCAAAACAGAGATATAGACCAATGGAACAAAACAGAGGCATCAGAGGCAACACAACATATCTACAACTATATAATCTTTGATAAACCTGACAAAAACAAGCAATGGGGAAAGGATTCAATGTTTAACAAATGCTGTTGGGAAAACTGGCTAGCCATGTGCAGAAAGCAGAAACTGGACCCCTTCCTGACACCTTACACTAAAATTAACTCCAGATGGATTAAAGACTTAAACATAAGACCTGGCACCATAAAAACCCTATAAGGAAATCTAGGCAAAACTATCCAGGACATAGGAGTAGGCAAGGACTTCATGACCAAAACACCAAAAGCATTGGCAACAAAAGCCAAAATAGACAAATGGGACCTAATGAAACTCCACAGCTTCTGCACGGCAAAAGAAGCAGTCACTAGAGTGAATCGGCAACCAACAGAATGGGAAAAAATTTTTGCAGTTTACCCATCTGACAAAGGGCTGATATCCAGAATTTACAAAGAACTCAAACAGATTTACAGGAAAAAAAACAAACAAGCCCATTCAAAAATGGGCAAAGGATATGAACAGACACTTTACGAAAGAAGACATATATGAGGCCAACAATCATATGAAAAAATGCTCATCATCACTGGTCATCAGAGAGATGCAAATCAAAACCACATTGAGATACCATCTCACGCCAGTTAGAATGGTGATCATTAAAAAATCTGGAGACAACAGATGCTGGAGAGGATGTGGAGAAAAAGGAACACTTTTACACTGTTGGTGGGAGTGTAAATTAGTCCAACCATTGTGGAAGACAGTGTGGCGATTCTCAAGGCCTTAGAAATAGAAATTCCATTTGACCCAGCAATCCCATTACTGGATATATATCCAAAAGACTATAAATCGTTCTACTATAAGGACACATGTACACAAATGTTCATTGCAGCACTGTTTACAATAGCAAAGACCTGGAATCAACCCAAATGCCCATTGATAATAGACTGGATTGGAAAAATGTGGCACATATACACCATGAAATATTATGCAGCAATCAGAAATGATGAGTTTGTGTCATTTGTAGGGACATGGATGAATCTGGAGAACATCATCCTCAGCAAACTGACACAAGAACAGAAAATGAAACACCGCATATTGTCACTCATAGGCGGGTGATGAAAAATGAGAACACATGGACACAGGGAGGGGAGTACTAAACACTGGGGTCTATTGGGGGGAAAAGGGGAGGGCCAGTGGGAGGGGGAGGTGGGGAGGGATAGCCTGGGGAGAAATGCCAAATGTGGGTGAAGGGGAGAAGGAAAGAAAAGCACACTGCCATGTGTGTATCTACGCAACTGTCTTGCATGCTCTGCTCATGTACCCCAAAACCTAAAATGCAATAAAAAATTAAAAAAAAAATACTTTAGTGATAGCAACAAGAAGTCACATAACAACCATTCTAATATTTTTATCAGTGTTTTTCTGTTTTAAAAGGATGTCCCCACTAAGTAAAGGGCACTAAGATGATATCAACAATTGACTAAAATTTCTTGCAAAGATGAAAGCAATCTCTTAGATACTTTTATGAATAAATTCCATCACTTAAGTGGCAAAACTAAAAGGTTCCATCTGCCCCACTTACACAAAAGTTATTATTTAATGTTTGTGTAAGTTAAAGATAAAATCTACATTCTTCTCCTTGAAAATATTTTCTTTTCTTTCTTTCTTTCTTTCTTTCTTTTTTTTTTTTTTTTTTTTTTTTGAGATGGACTTTTGCTCTTGGCCCAGGCTGGAGTGCAATGCCAGGATCTCGGCTCACTGCAACCTCTGCCTCCCAGGTTCAAGCGATTATCCTGCCTCAGCCTCCCGTGTAGCTGGGATTACAGGTGCTGGCCACCACCCCCCAGCTAACTTTTTTTTTTTTTTTTTTTGTATTTTTACTAGAGCCGGGATTTCACCATGTTGGCCAGTCTGGTCTTGAACGCCTGACCTCAGGTGATCCAGCCTGCCTGGGCCTCCCAAAGTGCTGGGATGACAGATGTGAGCCACCATGCCCTGCCATTTTTTTTTCTTTTCTTTTTTCTGTTTTAAGATGGAGTCTCACTCTTGTTGCCTAGGCTGGAGTGCAATGGCACCATCTCAGCTCACTGCAACCTCCATCTCCCGGGTTCAAGCAATTCTTCTGCTCGGCCTCCCAAGTAGCTGGGATTACAGGCACTCACCACCACTCCTGGCTAATTTTTTTGTATGTTTAGTAGAGACAGGGTTTCACCATGTTGGTCATGCTTGTCTCCAACTCCTGACCTCATGATCTGCCCACCTCAGACTCCCAAAGTGCTGGGATTACAAGCGTGAGCCACCACACCCAGCTGAAAATATTTTCTCTCTCTCTTTCTACTATGATAAACTAAAAACTTGAATAAGAGCTTAAAAATAAAATTGGAACATAAATAACGTGGATGAGGGTGGCTGAGGCATGAACATCACTTCAAGCCAGGAGGTAGAGGTTGCAGTTAGCCGAGATCATGTCTCTGCACGTAAGCCTGAGCAACAGAGTGAGACTGTCTCAAAAAAGAAAAAAAGAAAAGAGAAAGAGAAGGGGCGACATGTATCAGTGCACTTGTAATATCTTTTCCCCTCCATGCCAACCCTGTGCTATCTACCTTCGACAATATAGTGCACTCATGTGATGAGTACTCTGCCCTTAACTTTCATCTGTTTTTCTCCCCCCACATCTATATTGCTGGTGCCTGGCACCAGGCCCCCAAACACATTTTTCCAGCATTACAAAACGTGGGAAGACCAATAAGTTCTCAAAATCGTCTCTTCTGAGCTCTGCTCATATAAAAGAGGTGCCAACAAGCAATTAGAGGAGAACTGATAGAAACATCTGAACCTCTACAGCTGTACTTTCTTTTTTTAAAAAAAATTCTTAATGAAAATGTGTTCTCCAATTTCAGGGCAGAAAAGATGTATAGATATAGATCATTTAGCATTTACCATTTATCAAAATATTGAGGAAATTGATCTGAGCTCTGTGTGGTAATGGGAATAATTAATTTAATCATATGCTTTATTTTATATTTTTTTCCTCCAAATATCCTCTTCATGTCTGTGCAACAGAAAATCTTCTGATAGAAAACCTAGGCAAAATTTTTAACAGTATTTTGTCATATCATGTTCTCTTCATTCATTATGCTGTTGGCGAATCTCATTCTACCTCCTTTACCCATCACTACAGCAATTTCATTCTCTGGGATTTCCAGTATATTTCCAATTAGCAAGTCTGAATCTCTTTAGTCTTTTTCCTTCATGTTCCTCTGCAGCCTTTTGTACTATTAGCCATTCCCTTGAAACTTTTTCCTGATGGCTTCTCTAATAACACTGTGGTTCCATTTCTCCTTTTCAGACCTCTTCATCTTTATTTATTACACAATCTTTACGTATGCCTAAAACCAAGAGCATATAAGAAGATCACGGTAATTCAAAGAGAAGGTGGAAATTAACTTTTAGAAAACATATGTTAAATGCATGATCCCAATTAGTAAAAAAAAAAAAAGAGCAAGAGAGTAATGATTATTATCATTTATTAGTACATATCACAAGATCATTTATAAGCATTTCTGTATTATTTGCTTTAGACATACTATTTTACACCTTAAATGTCCACAACAACCATATGAAGATTGTCGCACTATGCTTAGAGACGAAGAAAATAAGGCTTGAAACATTTACACAACATGGCCATGCTTGTACGTGGCAAAGCTAAAACTGAAGCTCTTCTGTCCCTTAGTTTTTCCATTGAAGCCCGTTTCTATCAAGTATTCTCTAGGCCAGAAAGGGTAACACCCGATATGTACGCCCCAATTCCTTCACCTTTGTGCACAAGGCCAGCCTTGCTATTCAAAGATAGAACTACCCACTGAGCCAGAACATGACCTCAGATCCTTAGAGGCATAGTACTCAAGGCAGCTATTACCAATTAATTAGAGTTGGCATTGGATGGAGCAGACAATTTAAATTTCACACAGGTCTTCCTCAAGTGTAAAATTTACTTCTTGTAATTTGCTAAAATGGTTAACCCCCATAGGTACTACCTGTTAATCACAGAATAAATTGACCCCGTTTTTTATTAAAGACCTGAAAATGTTGATAAAAACATAATATAACTAATATGTATTGACACTTTTCTGCATCAAACATCTCTTGCTCCTCCAACCAGTCATGCTATAACAAAATAGATTAAATAATTGTGCAAACCTTATTGCTATATATCTGTTAGCTTTGCTGTTTATGGCAATGACTCATCGTGTTATTTAGTTCCACGTACTCTTTTTTAAAGAACTGAGTTAAAGACATTTGAATTGCCATTGAGTTGTAATTTTTTTTTTGAGAGCCTTATAAGGGGAAAAAAAAGAAGGAAGGAAAGAAGGAAAAAAGAAATGAAAGGAAGAAGGGAGAGAGGGAGGGAGAAAGGAAGGAAGGGAGGGAGGGAGGAAGAGAAATTTCTTCTTTGGAAATGGTTTATATAATAAATAAACAAATAACAATTCAACCACGTTTTATTTGATTAATATTTGCTAAGCCCCTTTCAATGAAGAGGCATCTTTCTAAAAGATAAGATACATAGCAAATAAATAAGCTTATTTTCAATGTAGTGTATAAAATGTTTCCTATAAAATGTTATGAATTCCGCTCTAATTGCATGTGCCCTCTTGGTGAACTTTCTGTCTTTGCTGCTGGTTCATATTTTCAATAAGTAATTTAAGGCAAATTTAGTAAAAAAATAGGTGAGTTACTTGAAAAGCTGATTTGTTTCCAGTTGTTTCCAGGTTAGGCTCTTCTGGGGAGAGCATGTGTTATCTCGTGGGGTAGCTCTGTTCTATTTTATTCCACATGGTGTCACTCTGTCCCTACCAAGGACACAATTAGCTTCCAGTTTCTGAACTTCCACTGGATCTTAGGAAGAGAAGCATTTCTGAAGCAAAGTAATGGGGAAAAAATGCTAATTTTCACTGTAAGTTTGTCGAGTAACTTTTTCCAATCCTCTCACTTCTTTCAAATTTTAAACCAAATAGCACCCTGTAACATAAACAGGATTGCATTACTTTGTCATCAAATTATTAGAGTAAAAATTCAGTATTTCCAAAATGCATTTGCAACAAATTCACTGCAAATATTCATACACGCACACACTGCACATACACACTACACACACACACACACACACACACACAATTATATATGATATTTAGAAACCAATAAAATATTTTTTAAGCACAACAGGCAAAAATCTTAGAAGAAAAAAATCTATTGTGGTGATATATACACTTGTATATGATTCCAAAAAGTCAACTCCACAAATGGACTAATCCTTGTCTAGATCAGGGATTTTTCAATAGCAGTAAAAAACAAAGATTCAGAGGTAACAAAATAGAAATCTTCAGGCAGTCACTGGTCAATAGAGGAAGAACTGTGCTTATTCTTGACAATGTGAAAACACAGAAGAGACACAAAGTGGGAAACTCCTGAGAAGCACTGACTTTCTGTAACTGGAGGCGTTCAAGTCTGGAAAATGTAGCTGCTTGGTGATAATGTTGAAGACCTTCAGGTAAACAATGGCTGACGACCTCCCTGAAGTCCTTTAAGTAATTTTTAAGTGTGGGATTATATACCCCAAAATAACTACATTGCATCAGAAGAGTCTGGTGCAAGGTAAGAAGCAGGATGGGAGAGGCATTAAAAATATATAAAGTCCAGCTTCTTAATATTTTACATGAAACTGTATGCAGCTCCTGGTAGAAAATTCTAAATCTTATCTGTCTATTCACATTATTTTTCTCCAAAAGGTTGCAAGCAATTCAAAAATAGTTGTGAAATCATTTCTTTTTACCGCAGCACCTAGTCAAGTGCTAAGAACATGATAGTAACTTAACATTTATTGTAGAATGGAAATTATAAAATCTAATTAAGGCTCAAATCCCAGTAGGACAAGGCCACTTTAGAAAGCACCTGAAATTCTGGGTAATATAAAATTAAAAGGTAATATAGACACAGATGTGATTGGGAGCAGGATTTATAATCTACTTCATTTGATTGATTGAATTGTACAGTTGACTTATATTTTTATTATAACTATACAAACTAGTGTGATATATAGTCTTCCAATTATCTTGTATATATGTATGTGTTCATGTATGTGCTTAAGATTTTT
Source organism: Callithrix jacchus (assembly GCF_049354715.1). NCBI lineage: Eukaryota > Metazoa > Chordata > Mammalia > Primates > Cebidae > Callithrix > Callithrix jacchus. Next base: position 36,292,521 of record NC_133508.1, on the reverse strand, counting down.
TTGCATATAGTTAGGTCACACTATGGGTATTCTGCTGCACATTTATTTTCATAACACCCACTTAATAGTCATTTACCAAATAAACATTCAATGAGGGTCCTCTACATGTCATGCTGATTGTGAAGTATAATGGTGAATGGGATACAAGTGAAGTGAATAGGAAGGAAGATGAAAACACTCAATAAGCTGGTGATACGGACTGCATGGAGAACTAGGGCAGCCTGTAGAAACTTATCCAATCTTGCCTTTGGTTGTTAGAAAAATCTTGGAGGAAGTCATGCCTAAGTCGACATTAAAAATAGAAGGCATTGGCCAGGCATGGTGGCTCATGCCTATAATCCCAGCACGTTGGGAGGGAGAGGCAGGCAGATCACGAGGTCAGGAGATGGAGACCATCCTGGCTAACACGGTGAAAGCCCGTCTCTACTAAAAATACAAAAAATTAGCTGGGCATGGTGGCACATGCCTGTAGTCCCAGCTACCCGGGAGACTGAGGCAGGAGAATCACTTGAACCTAGGAGGCAGAGGTTGCAGTGAGCCAAGATTGAACCACTGCACTCCAGCCTGGGTTCCAGAGTGAGACTCCATCTCAAAAAAAAAAAAAAAAAAGTAGAAGGCATTACCCAAGACAGGATGGGAAGAGATAAACACCTTTTATTTACATAGAGAGAACAGTATGTAAAAAGACAGAACAAAATTAAGAAGAGGACAGGGCGCTATTGAAAATGTTACAAGAGGTGTAGGCTGTGATATACTTCAGGTCCCTGCTAAGGGTTCCCTGGGGATATGTAAAGCCACTGAATTGGCACACAGGTGACATCATCCATTGCCTTTTAGAAAGGTTAATTTGACCGAAGTTGGGAGAATGAATTGGGGTTGGACAAAACTGCAACCAGGGACACATTTAGGAGGCTCATGTAGTTCCAGACAAATGATAATAACAGCTAAACTAAAGCAGGGGAAGAGAGGAAGACAAAAAGTGAACAAATACCTGGTAAATTGGGGCGGTAGGAGATGAGAGAGAGGACGGACATAATGAAAGGGTTCTTGATGGAGAAGGGTGAGATGGTGGAACAGACACTGAGCTGTGTAGCAGCTCTGGCCTCCTCTTTCCTGATTCATCAGACAGCCCGAGGGTCATCATGGGGCCACCCTCACCCATGCACTATTCTGGCTAGTCAGATTGTAGGCTGAAAATGTCTTCAAACCACATCTTCTCCTTAGGTGTTATAAAGGAACGGGGGAAAAAAAAGAAGGGAAAGGGGAGGTGGGACTGAAAGACAGAGAGGAGACAAAGTGAAAAAGAAAAAGACTAGAGAGAATTAGTATAAAAAAGAAAAAAAAAAAGAATTGCATTCTGGTTTTTAATCTCAGCTATCCTATTGAACACAAGCAAATTTTGATGAGTTGCTTGTGGTCTTCGTGTTTATTTTCCTCATTTGTAATTTTAATATCAGAGGAGTTTTACAAAATAATATGATAATATCAGTGAGGTATTAGCATACAGTAGATGATGAATACAATGTGAACGAAAGAGGAAAGAAATACATTTTAAATGAATGTATTATGTTTCAGGCACACTCTTCACAATGCTTTGATTGTCTATTCCATGCCAGGCACCATCAAGCACTGAAAAGTAAAAATTAAGTGTATTAATTAGAAACACAGGTCAAGATGCAGAAGTGTGTGTGTGTGTGTGTGTGTGTGTGTGTGTGTGAAACCACTCAAAAGCTACTAAGTAAACATTTGGTGAGTTGTAGGGATGACATTTTGGAGTTCAGCTCAGAGATGGGATCCCTATATTCAGAGTTGCTCTTCCCCTTAAGAATTTTTGTTTTCAAGGAGACTGCTGAAAGGCTGATATGTTGGCAGAGCTTTCAAAATTCTTATAGAAATATGAGGGGAAAAAATTGGATTTCAGAAAACACTAACACCCCAGGCTATCAGCTGGACCCCTTAGAGGTCTCTGTGAATAATCAGGGTGAATCAGAAATAGACCAGCTCTTAAAAATTCCAAAGCCCTGATATGGATCAGTACTGATTGGCATGGAGGCTACCTGTCCCTATCCTGTTTGCCAGAAGTAACAGTAAATCCTCTTTGGAAGAAGAAAACGCTATTGAGATCTGCATATTAGAGTTTCTTATATGCAATGTCCAGAATTTCATAAAATTTTAATCATATCAGGACGTGACTTCACACAATTGAAAACAAAGGGAAAAAACAGGTAATAGAAACAAGCCTTAAACAGACCAACAGGAAATTCATGTGTTAGAATGTATTGCAGAGACTTGAAAATAACTATGACTAATACATATGAAGGAATTAGATGCCAAGGTAAGGAGATGTAGAAAACTAGAAAGTGTTAAAAAGAATCAAATAGACATTTTCGACCTGTACATGCAGCAACTGAATTTACTAACTCAGGAGGCAAGTTTAATAGGAAATTGTATATAGTTAAAGAAAAGCCTAGTGAAGTTGAAGATATCTCAGAAAAAAAAAATCCAGATTGAGTTATAGAAAACCTAAAAGAGGCCGGGCACAGTGGCTCAAGCCTGTAATCCCAGCACTTTGGGAGGCCGAGGCTGGTGGATCATGAGGTCAAGAGATTGAGACCATCCTGGTCAACATGGTGAAACCCCGTCTCTACTAAAAATACAAAAAATTGGCTGGTCATGGTGGCGTGTGCCTGTAATCCCAGCTACTCAGGAGGCTGAGGCAGGAGAATTTCCTGAACCCAGGAGGCGGAGGTTGTGGTGAGCAGATCTCGTGCCATTGCACTCCAGTCTGGGTAATAAGAGTGAAACTCCATCTCAAAAAAAAAAAAAAAGAAAGCCTAAAAGATCAAAACATTTGGAAATAATGTAAGAGACGTGTGAGACATGGGGAAAAGGTTTATGGAACTAAAGAAAAAAAAAGAAATGAGAAAAACGAATGAGTCAGAAAAAATATCTGAAAAAATAGTGGCTAAGAAATTTGCAAAATAAATTAAAAACAAGAATCCACAAGTTCAAGGAGAACTTCACAACTAAAATAGAAGAAATACAAAGAAAACCATACCTAGACACATCATAGTGATGTTAGATTAATTGAGTAATTAAGGTAAAATCTTAAAATAATGCCTGGGAAAAGAACCACCCAATCATTGTAATAATAATAATTATTATTATTTATGTATTATTATTGTTACTTCCAATGAAGTTCCTCTTAGATAGAATAACTGGATAATCTGGTGAACTAATGTAGATAGAGTGCATGATGCTGTATCATTCTTCTAAAATATTAATTTTAAATAATAGCCTCTTACACTTACATATTGTTACATGTTGTTCAGATTTTCATTCAGGTCATGTATGTTTTTTTAAAGTTCTTTAAAACAAACTAATTAATTAGATTATTTTTAGTAGAGAAAAGTGTTATTATTCTCCTTACATAGATTAGGCAATAGAGCTCAAAGCATGCAAATGCTATCTGGTGGAAAACATTTCCAATGTGTCAGCTCTCAACTCCATGGATTAGAATTAACTAAGCATGATCTCCCCAACCTGCAACACAAGGAAAAGTCCCACTGTGTGTGAAAGAAAGTAGAAGCAACAAACAGCAGATTTAGACCTCTAAATACTCCATATATTGGAAATATTAGGTAGAGAATATAAATAACCACATAGGGGCTGGGCGGGGTGGCCCACCCCTGTAATTCCAGCACTTTGGGAAGCTGAGGCGGGCAGATCACCTGAGGTCAGGAGTTCAAAACCAGCCTGGCCAACATGGTGAAACCCCATCTCTACCAAAAATGCAAAAATTAGCCAGGTATGATGGCAAGCATCTGTAATCCCAGCTACTCGTGAGGCTGAAGCAGGAGAATTGCTTGAACCCAGGAGGTGGAAGTTGCAGTGAGCTGAGATCCTGCCATTGCACTCCAGCCTGGGGGACAAGAGCAAGATTTAATCTCAAAAAAAAAAAAAAAGAAAAGAAAAGAAAGAAAGAAAGAAGGAAACCAACAACAACAAAAAACAAACAAACAAACAAAAATGTAGAAAATGCTTTTTCAAAAAAACTATAATTTTTCAAGAGTGAGAAGCCATTAGCAACCAGACATATACAGTTAGATAAGGTTTATTTCTAGAAACACAATGTCTAGAAATAAAAAATAAAAGTTGAAATTAATAACGTGGTGGTTGGATAAATAGCAGATTAGATTCTACTGGATAGAGAATTAGTGAACCAATTTTGTATCTAAAGATAGTATCCAGAATACAGCACAAATGTTCAAAGAGATAGTAGGGAGATGAAAGAGAGAGTAAGGGCTATGAAGGAGAGAATGAGACATGTTAGTGTGTCTCCCGGAATGAGAAGATGGATAGAATGGAAGAAAGAGAATGAGAATTTTCTGAACTAAAAAAAAAAAAATCACAGGTAGAACGGGCATGGTGGCTCGCGCCTGTAATCCCAGCACTTTGGGAGGCCTAGGCAGGCCGATCTCTTGAGGTCAGGAGTTCGTGACCAGGCTGGCCCACACGGTGAAACCCGATCTCTACAAAAATACAAAAATTAGCCTGGCATGCTGATGGGTCCCTGTAATCCCAGCTACTAGGGAGGCTGAGGCAGGAGAATTGCTTTAACTGAGAGGCAGAGGTTTCAGTGAGCCGAGATCACACCACTGCACTCCAGCCTGTGTGACCGAGACAGACTCCATCTCCAAAAAAAAGTCACAAGTAAAGAAAATTTAACCTATATTAAGTAGCATAAATTTAAAAATATATACACCTGAACACATTTCAATGAAAGTGCAGAATCCCAAAATAAGAAAATATATTAAAAAATATAAAATGAAAACATAAATTGATGACAGAAGAGCAATTGGACTGATAGCATGCTTTTCTATAAGAACAATACAAATGAGAACACAATGGGATAATTTATCATCCACAGACAAATACTACCAGAAATTCTGAATGAGGTTTCAGAAAGAAACTTGGAAGGAAATTCTGAGATGTAAGAAGGAACAGAGAGTAAAGAAAATGGTAAACATAAATAAATCCAAATAAATATTATTCACATAAAATTATTAAAAAATGTAGTGCCTACCTTACTGATGATGTGATCTTATATCTGGAAAAACCTAGAAACTCTGTCAAAAACTCTTAGATTTTACAAATGAATTCAGTAAAGTTTCAGGATTCAAAATTTACCTACAAAATCAGTAGCATTTCAATAACCCAATAATAATCTAACTGAGAAAGAATCAAGGAGGTAATCCTGCTTGCAATAGGTACGAAGAACAAATTTAAAAACACAAGATAATCTTATTTAAACAAACATCCAAAAAACCTACGAATAAATTTAAACAGAGGTGAAAAGCCTCTACAAGGAAAATCACAAAACACTGGAGAAATTGAAGATGACACATGTAAATCATTAGGTTTTTAAAGACAGTGAAATACAAAAGCAAGCAAAGCAGAGTCCAAGAAATAACAAAGCAGGCCTAGAGAAATAACAAGCTAAGAAAATCAAGACATATGTTAAATTTAAAGTAAGATGATAAAAAATCGAAATATGTCAGTAACCGCCAAATGGGTTAATGACTGAATTTGCCAGTTCAAATACAAATACTATCAAATTGTTTTTAAAGATCCTGTAATATACTATTTATAGAATCTAAAACAAGAACAAAGAAATGTTGAATATTAAAGGATGAAAAAGATGGAGCAAATACAAATACAAATAAAACTGAATGAAGTTCCCTAATTTGGTGCAAAATAAATACATAGGAGATAAACAAAACATCTTGGTTAAAAACTCCAAACTTTTTGAGACAGGATCTCACTCTGTCACCAAGGCTGGAGTTCAGTGGGATGGCCATCATATCTCACTATAACCTTGAACTCCTATACTCAAGTGATCCTCCTATCTCAGCCTCCTGAGTAGTTGGGACTATAGGAGTATACCACCATCTGTTATTTTTAATATTTGTTTTTGTAGAAATGGGTCTCACTATGTTGCCCAGGCTGGTCTCACACTCCTGGAAAACTAAGAACTTTTGAGCTCCACTACCTGATTTTAAATTCTGGCCATATGATGTATGAGCTTTGTACCTTGAATAAGTTACTTACAATTTTTAACCCATTTTTTTAAATTTATCTGTAAAATGAGCATAAACACATGGCCAGGCGCAGTGGCTCACAGCTGTAGTCCCAGCACTTTGGGAGGTAGAGGCTGGGGAATCACAAGGTCAAGAGATCAACACCATCCTGGCCAACATGGTGAAACCCCATCTATACTAAAAATTCAAAAATTAGCTGGCCCGGGTTATACACACCTATAGTCCCAGCTACTCATGAGGCGGAAGCAGGAGCATCACTTGAACCCATCAGGCAGAGGATGCAGTCAGCGGAGATCATGCCACTGAACTCCAGTTTGGGCGACACAGTGAGACGCCATCTCAACAACAAAAAATGTACATCATCACAGCTTCTATCTGAAGCATATTTTATTAGGATTAATTAATATACAAAACCCTAAGAACCGTGCTTAGAAGAGGCCAACCCACACATGTTGTTTTGTTTTGCTTTGTTTTCGAGAGAGTCTCGCTCTGTCACCAGGCTGGGTGCAGTGGCGACATTTCTGCTCAGTGCAACCTCCGCCTCCCGGGTTCAAGTGATTCTCCTGCCTCGGCCTCCAGAGTAGATGGGACCACAGTCGCCTGCCACCATGCCCAGCTAATTTTTTGTTTTTGCTTTTGTTTTTTAATTTTAATCTAACTTAATTTAATTTTTTGTATTTTTAGTAGAGACGAGGTTTCACCATACTGTCCAGGATGGTCTCTATCTCCTGACCTTGTGATCTGCCCGGCTGGGCCTCCCAAATTTCTGGGATTACAGGCGTGAGCTACTGTGCCCGGCCACACACATGTTTTATTTCAAAGGAATAAGACCATTAGTGAAGTGAATCAACTGATGTAAAGTTCTCATCTTAGAGTACTTTTCAAATTAGTTAATCATCAGTAATTTGAGCAATACAGAAAATCCAACAATTTTTTTCTGTTCCATTTTATCTTCTAAAACATGGCATAATGAATAGCTGAAAAGAACACATTGCATATAAAATAAAAAGCTAAATAACCAAGAGTTGCATAGTAGGATACTGTTCTGTGAGAAAAATGTTTAGAGATTAATTTGAAGCTGCCATTTTAGAGGCTGTTTGTTTTGTATAGAAATATTTAAAACTATATTGCCAGCAAGTGCTCAAATTTAGAAGTTCTCATTCTTCATCTCCATGTCTTTGTGGATGACATCATTGGATTAATTGAATATCCAGATAAAAGCATTAATAGTTCTTGCTATCCCCATTGTTTTCACATAGACACATGGCTACCATGACCAATATTAATTGATATTTTCTGCTAAAACAAAATAAGAATAACAGCATTTATTTTTTTGGTAGAAAGAATGTGAATAACATTGCCCTTCCTTCCTGAAAGAGCTATTTGTTGCCCGGATGAAGGGAAACAATTAAATACTGTCTTTAAAGATGACAAGTTAAATTCACAGCTAAACATCTGCTGTTAGGTCAGTTTGCTGAAGCTTTTGAGACGGTTTATGGAACCCGTATTTCCCTGTCATAGGGAGTTAATATGCCCATAATGATGATGCTATGTGATTCATTCCTGTTTTTTCCTCCATCTTTTCTAAAGAGGAAGATTTTCAGCTGCTCTTTATTAGTCTTCAAATAAAGTTTAAATAGGCCAGAAGATCAGTTTTTGAGGAAAGTTAAATCAGACTGATATCTGTGCTCCACAGTAAGAAAAGACATTGAGTCTTCATTCTCAGTGTCATTTCTGTGCCATCTCCATAGTGAAAAGGCAAATACTTGAAATCACTTGTGAATTATCAACTTATAGAAGGCTCCTGAGTTTAGTAACTTTTCTCATTTGACGAAGTGTGAGAAAAAGGTCAAGGACACTCCCTTCTTACAAATGCACGTAGACAGACCTCACGCATTTTTGTTTTAAAGGAACTTATCAAATCTGAGTGGAAATTTGTTAGTTTTCAGGGTGATGGTATTTTCAGTTCCTCTGGGAAACAGAAACTGAAGAAGTCACATGCAGCACACAGCAATTTAGCACCAATGTTCTTAATTTTTGGCAAACAATGATGTTTAAACTCTTGGGTAATGTCATCTTTTGAGATTTGATTAAAATCTTGACCCTCTCCTCGGAGAAATGCACTTAGACAAGTACATACCAACTGCGGCATGCTGTTTCAAGAGTTTCCTGTTTCCCATATATACTTGTGAATCTCTGGGAGGCTTGGACACTAAAATCTGTTGCATAAGAATTGGATTATTGGTGCATTTGGGAGTAAATAAATGACTATGTACCATAATAGAGTGTATAGTCAATTTGCCATGGAATTCAATTCTTGGTGCTTCCTTTTTAATTATCATTCTCTTTTTATATTCAAAATAATGTCTTTTTTTTTGAGACAGGGTCTTGCTCTGTAACTCTGTCTGAAGTGCTATGGTGCAATAACAAGTCACTGCAGCCTTGAACTCCTGGGCTCAAGTGCTCCTCCCACCTCAGCCTTTCAAAGTTCAGGGATTAGAATGAGCCATTACACCTGGACAAAGTCATTATTATTATTATTATTATTATTATTTTCAGAGACAGGATCTTACTCTGTCACCCAAGCTCGAGTGCAGTGGTGTGATCATGGTTCACTGTAGCCTCAACCTCGATCCTCCCACCTCAGCCTATTTAGTAGCTGGGACTACAGGCATATGCCGCCACACCTGACTAATTTTTGTATCCTTTGTAGAGAAGGGATTTGCTCATGTTGTCCAGGCTGGTCTCAAACTCCTGGACTCAAGTGATCCACCCACCTGGGCCTCCCAAAGTGCTGGGATTACAGGAGGATGCCACCACCCTTGGCCCCATTATATGTTTTTTAAATTTGCAATCTAGTCCAAGAGACTTGGTTTTCCAAAAGAGAAAGGGCCTTTACGAAGGCCTATGGATAGACACAACTTAGTTTTTTGTGTGTTTGTTTGTTTGTTTTGAGACGGACTTTTCGCTCTTGTCTCCCAGGCTGGAGTGCAATGGCGTGATCTCGGCTCACTACAACCTCCCCCTCCTGGGTTCAGGCAATTCTCCTGCCTCAGCCTCCTGAGTAGCTGGGATTACAGGCATGCGCCACCATGCCCAGCTAATTTTTTGTATTTTTAGTAGGGACGGGGTTTCACCATGTTGACCTGGATGGTCTCGATCTCTTGACCTCGTGATCCACCCGCCTCGGCCTCCCAAAGTGCTGGGATTACAGGCTTGAGCCACCGCACCCTGCCGCACAGCTTAGTTTTTTTAAGCACCATTATACAGCCACAAGTGCATCTTCTCAACTAACTATTGAAGTGAGCTTGCTTGAGGCATCGTAACACTTTTTTCCAATAACATTTCCCTGTGCTTCTTCCTCCATAGGCTACTTCTAATTATTTAACATAAACTTTAATTTTTCTATTTAGAAACATTACAAAAAAAGAATTGCTTGCAATTCATGGATTTTACAAATATTACTCATAGTACAATTATTCTTCTTTTCCCTCTTCCCCAAGAGATACAATTACACACAGAAGTGAGCTTGGCACTCACTGAACACAGGTTTTTCCGAGTTATCTCAGAAGTAGAGATCTCCATGGTAGCTTTTAGTTCCATGGAGATAGAGGCTTGAAAACAAGTAAACAAAGTTGAGGTCTTGATGCGAGCCTTGAATGGAGACCTGGCCATTGCCGGCCCTCTGACTGTGAGGCGCCCTGTGCCTCTGCCCAGTGCTGGATGTTTTTGAGTCTTTGCCTTGAAATGATATTGCCAGGCTCTAATGGAAGTCACTAAAAGTATCATTTTCTACCCCTCTTCAAGAGAAAGCCATCAACAGTTCATCTAGCAGGTCCAAACTTTCAGAAGTAATAGTGGCAGCTCCCCACCTCGATCTCTGCATCAAACAATGCTTTTTCACAAGGAAACATCAGACGCCAGCTCTGATACATGAAGAAAATGACCTTTTGCCCTGTACATTTCAGCAACTGCAGGTTGTCAACCCTAAGGATCTTAAACAGTAAAGAAAAGTAGAAGAATGAATAAAAAAAAATTTTAAGACCTTTGTCAACCATCTGAAATAATATCATTCTACTGTTATTTAAATTTCTGAAAAGACTTGGGGCAATTCATTCAGAATCCAAATCTATTACAAGTCTCATTTTTTTATAGATTATTTTATAGCTTACCAATCAGAACTGAAGAAAAGTCAATTCTTGTGAAACTACTACAGAGTCAAAAAATCAGAAACTTTCTGTAGACCAATGAGGGACCTCTCAAATAACTCACTTGGATTAAAGCGTATTATGTAATCATCATTGTGTAATTCCCTAATGCACATGCATTTCTAGGCATGCTCATATTTCAAACAGGACTAAGCTGTAATGGAGAACCATGATCGTTGGCAAATTTATTTGGACTATTTTTCCTGGACCAGATTGGTAGACATAAATAAGAATGTCCTTATTTATTTATTTTGATACAGGGTTTTCACTTGGTTGCTCAGGCTGGAGTGCACTGGCACGGTCTTGGCTCGCTGCAGCCTTGACCTCCCAGGGTGAAGCCATCCTTCCATCTCAGTCTCCTGAGTAGCTGGGACCACAGGTGTGCACCACCCTGCCTGGCTAATTTTGTGTCTTTTGAGACACAAAAGATAGGGTTTCACCGTGTTGCCCAGGCTGGTCTCAAACTCCTGGGCTCAAGCAATCCACCCCTGTCAGCCTCCCAAAGTGTTGGTATTAGAGGCAGGAGCCACAGTGCCAGGCCAGGATGATCTCTTAAAAAGTTAAATGTAACAGAAGAAATATTGATATGCTTAGATGTACATTTGTGATATTAAATGTGAAATTTTAAGTGCATCTCCAAACAAATTATTCATGATATTTTAACACATAAAGCCCACCACTAGAATAAAAAAATACTATCTTAATTAAAAATATAGAAATAGAAATGTTGTTTTGCATATATGGTGCCTCAAAGTGATTTTCCTGAATTTTCTGAGTCATTCATCTAAAAATTCACATGAACATGGCAAATGGTCATCTTGAGTCTCCCAACCAAATAGCATGAAATAGTTTGTAGGGCCTATGCCACTTTTCTTGTTCTATTTTTGTCTTCAAATAACTATAACATGCTTTACTAACACTTAAACGTACACATCAAATTGCAACTTTAGACTACAGAAAGATAATTTCTTGTCCTGTGCCTTGTTATGGGGAACTTTATAATTCACTGCTTTTCTGTACCTGAAATTTGAAGGATGTTAAAGATAAGAAAAATGTAACTTTACAGAAAGTGGTAGCTCCAACATGTCAGTAAAAAGTCTGATGTTAAATTTTATTTCATAGTAAAATGCAATAATACCCTTACTGTATCTGATGTGTTTCCAAATGTGAAGCCAAAACCTACACAAACTCTGTTCTGCCAAGAAATTTTCTGCCGTGGTTCTCACTGTTGGTGCGGAGTCCAAGCGAAGGCTTCAGAGGAGGAGGGAAGTACGTCTTCACATTCAGCCTTCTTGGCAACAGAAGAAAGTGCTATATTGTTCTTCACACAAACCATCCCCATTAGAGCTCAAGATGTTCTTTTCCTTCTAATCCTCATTTGTACCCCTTAGCCATTTGTTTAGAATTAAATTAACTGCAATTTGGAAAATGTGGATGAAAGGTAGTGCATTGAGTAGATATCACATGTTTCCTGAATGGTGCCTGTTCGGCCTCTTTCACGGCCATTCATTGTGCTTGAAAGGGTGTAGTGTGTGAATTGTTGGACTGTCACTCTGCAGAGAAGTCTGGCTGCCAGTATTACCATGGAAACAGCAGGAAAAAGACAATTAACAAAATGGTTCTGATGTTTTTTTCCTATTTCTTTTTCTACTCTTTAGACTTAGGGAGGATATCCCCCACCACACCTTTAAAACACACACTCATACCTGCACACATACACACACACATATGCACCAATTGGGAAAAAAAACAATATTTGAACTGCTCACTAAATCAGATTCTTCTATTGAGAGCATCCGTGAATTAAAACAAAACTCTACTTCTAATATAAAATATTTCTAAATGGCTCCCTCCCCCTCTTCAGGTTCTGTTCTTTTCAGACTTTGAAGGAATTCTTTGGAAATATCCTTAGGTAAACGACTGTTAATGAGCAGAGCCTGTGATTTTAACCCTGGCGCATTCATTGGACTTTTAATTAGTCCCTCTTACCATCACTCCCGTGACAGAAACACAATGTGGCCCCAAGAGCTTAAACCAAAAGGGGGCTCCCTTTAGATTCTCAGCCTTAGTATAAGTTAGATCATCAGGAAAAGCTAGTTACACACAGCCATCAGGGTAAGAATTGGTGACTGAAGAGTTAACAGAGCATAATGAGTATATGTTTGATGTCATCATTAATGCTAAAACTGCGTGGCAATCCAAACTTTGTCAGACTTTGATTTCCTTTAAAAAGGCTATTTATAAATAAAGGAAATGATTGTACATTGTAAGCATAATAATTAAAGTAAAATATGAGTGGGAGACCTATTGAGCCTATGTGTCAAATATTCCATTGAAATGAAACATTGTGCTTGCAGATAAGGACTCCTAAGTGCAAAGAGATACTTGGGAGCAAGCAAATGAGGCCTTCTTTTGCAAGTTGTATTTAAACTCTGTCCTCTTTCCCAAGTCTATGGAAAAATTGGAGGCCTAAGTCCAGAAGTGACCTTGAGCTTGTTCTGACTTTAGTATAGATTTTAAAAAAGTTTTCTGCTAGAATGAAATGCAGTGCCTATTATTTTACAGATCATTTATTGGCATTCCTGAAATCCTGGGCAAACATACAGAAATCACTCTTAAAATTTAGCAAACCAAGGAAGGCTGAACCAGTGCTGAATTATGTCTTTTACTTTTCTCCTACATTCTTTGTCCCACTCAGAGAATTCAGTTCTCTTCTTTTTGGCAATATTAATTTAAAAAAAAAAAAAAGGTCATTTTTAGAATAAAATTCCGGGAAAGATATTCAGGCAAAAAAAAGTAATGAGTTTTTCCAAATTTTAGAATACGTGTGAATTAAAAGAACCTTTAAATATCTGCTAAAACATTTACTTTATAATTTAATTATGCTGGACCAGTAACTGTCTTTATAACATAGTTTAAAACAGATCCTTAGAAAATGAGAGGGGGTCCTTGGCTTAGACATTCCCATATTTTTGAAGAATATTAGACATTCATACTATGACACAACTAAAGAAAGCATTGGTGTATTAGGCAGGCAGTATTTGTGAGAAATAAATTATGTGAAATTGTTTTTAAAAGTATGTGGTTTTAAATCAAAGTCAAGCGAAACTTGACATTTTTAACAAGAGAAAATCACAAACCTAGTAGAGATTTTTGCAGCTCTCCTGTTAGCTATAGCTGACTTATCATAAACTGCGTCTTTGAGTTGGGCAGAAATCACTGCTACAAAACTATCTACAAGGCATGTGGGATCATTTGTTTTTTATTCACAGTGCAGGATTTTAGAGTAAAAAAGTTGAAACCTGATATTCTAAAATAAAAAATTGAAATAGGCCAGGCAGCAGTGGCTCACACCTGTCATCCTGGCACTTTGGGAGGCCGAAGCAGGCAGATTACAAGGTCAGGAGATCGAGACCATCCTGGCCAACATGGTGAAACACCCTCTCTACTAAAAATACAAAAAAAAAAAAAAAAAGTTAGCTGGGCATGGTGGTGCATCTCTGTAGTCCCAGCTACTCTGGAGGCTGAGGTTGGGGAATCACTTAAACCCAGGAGGCAGAAGTTGCAGTGAGCTGAGATGGTGCCACTGCACTACAGCCTGGTGACAGAGCAAGACTCTATCTCCAAAAAAACCAAAAAATTGAAATAACTTCTCAAGCTATAATTATGACGTATATTTTATTAACAAATCCAGTATGACATCAATTGGGCGGGATAGCTCTAGTATGGCAGATGTTGGTAATGACTAATAAATGGCTGAGATTCACAAGACTCACTGTGTTATCAGCTACCTCGGTATGCTCACAATCATCCCAAAGAATGTGCACTTAATGAGGACAGGGGCTTACTCACTACCCTACTGTCAGTGCCTGTAAACATGAAGTAGGTACCTCAAGATGCATTCGCTTAGTCAGTGTCTCCCCGTTTGTCATTACGATGAAGCAAGTTCTGAGCCATTCATGTGTCTTCACATCCTTTCATCTGCGCAATGTCTTGTTCTAGATTTCTCTTTCACTAAGGTTCATACAAGGTTGATTAGATTATGGATTTGTATATCTCTAGAACTTGCCTAACAGATATTTCTAATTTTTGCTTATTTCCTGTTTCCTGTTTTTCAACACTTATAACCAGTATGATGTAATGGTAAGTTATACCTGGTGTAATTACGTATATACAGGAAATATAACTAAATATGTTAATCTTATTTCCCTTGAACTTTACTAATTTTCAATTTTAAAGAAATTCTTATATTCTTGCAATATTTTCATTAAATAAGTAGAAAAGATACATACAATTAATGACTACCACCTTGAACAGTGCAGATAATAGAACTTTTCCATCACCATGGAAAGTTTCTTAGACCATTGCTGTTCTAGGTCCTATTCACTCCAATGATGCCATATTACACACATTGCTTTGTTACCAAAGTTTTCTACTTAAAAATATACTGAATAACCTATGACATTTAATAACATATTATTAATAATGGAGCTATCTTAATTTTCTCAATGAACAGATTAAAAACAAATTTTATTTTTAATGACAAAAAGTGAAAGTGACTACAATTGCCACACATAGTAGTCACTTTCACTTTTTGTTATTAAAAATAAAGTTTGTTATAAATATATTCTTGAACCATTGCTGCATACAAGATTTTAATTCTGGATTCTAGGAAAAACAATAGACAGTCCTGCAAGTAATGAGCAGTTCTGTAACACCACATGTTCAGTGGTAACGCTTCTCTATCATGCATTGCATTTTAAGTGTAGGCAGCATTTTACAGTATTTTATATAGTGGTTTGGGGTGAAGTAGTATTTTTATATAAAATAAATATTTTATTTTTGCTAAAAATCCATAGAATTACACAGTTCTCCAGGTTTCTGAAATGACATCTATTACCTCACCATTATCCAGTTCTTTTTTTTTTTTGAGACGGAGTTTCGCTCTTGTTACCCAGGCCGGAGTGCAATGGCGCGATCTTGGCTCACCACAACCTCCGCCTCCTGGGTTCAGGCAATTCTCCCGCCTCAGCCTCCTGAGTAGCTGGGATTACAGGCACACGCCACCGTGCCCAGCTAATTTTTTGTATTTTTCGTAGAGATGGGGTTTCACCATGTTGACTAGGATGGTCTCGATCTCTTGACCTCCTGATCCACCTGCCTCGGCCTCCCAAAGTGCTGAAATTAGAGACGTGAGCTACTGTGCCCGGCTTCCAGTTCTTATTTCTCCTGTATATAGTGCATTATTTCTTATTTAGATGCTTTCAGTGAAAATAGAATTATCATGAAATACTATCCAGTCTAGCATTCTATTTTACTTAGAGGTTAGCAATTCAAGACTCCCCTTCCATTTCCTTTCATTTTTTTTTTTTTAGTAATTTAAGCTATCTCAACTGCATTCACTCTTGTAAATGATTTGACTTCCATTTATTGATTAGGTTAATTACAGTTTTCACCAAACCATTTAATTTTTCTTAGGCCATATCCTTACTCCAAATAATTTTGTATTCTAACATCCTTGTCCTCTATCTTAATATCTTAGTGTCTAGTTTCATTAAGAACTTAGAGGCCAGGCTCTGTGGCTCACACCTGTAACCCCAGCACTTTGGGAGGCTGAGGCAGGTGGATCACAAAGTCAAGGGATCCAGACCATCGTGGCCAACACGGTGAAGCCTCATGGCTCTCTCATGTAGTCCCAGCTACTTGGGAGTTTGAAGCAGGAGAATCACTTGAACCTGGGAGGCAGAGGTTGTAGTGAGCCGAGATCACGCCACTGCACTTCAGCCTGGGTGATAGAGCAATATATTCCCTCTCAACTACAACAACAACAACAACAAAAAGAATTTAGAGTAGTTATTTAGACAACTTTGTCAGTAAGGTTTATAATTTAAAATGTTAATCTTTCTGTTATAAGGAAAAATATTAATAAAATGAAAATAATTTAACACATTCCAGAATGTTGGAATATTAAATTAGATTTTTTTCTTGTAGTAACAATATCCTAAGATAGTGAAAAGCATTCTCAAAAATCATAGGTTTTGACAAATGGTTACAAGAACAGAAATTACTCCTTTAAAACTAAATCCCAGAATTTAAAACCTCCAATTGTTACAAGTATTTCTTTTTTTCTTTTCTTTTCTTTCTTTCTTTTTTTTTTTTTTTTGAGATGGAGTTTTGCTCTTGTTACTCAGGCTGGAGTGCAATGGTGGGATCTCGGCTCACCGCAACCTCCGCCTCCTGGGTTCAGGCAATTCTCCTGCTTCAGCCTCCTGAGTAGCTGGGATTACAGGCATGCGCCACCATGCCCAGCCAATTTTTTGTATTTTTAGTTGAGATGGGGTTGCACCATGTTGACCAGGATGGTCTTGATCTCTTGACCTCATGATCCACCTGCCTTGGCCTCCCAAAGTGCTGGGATTACAGGCTTGAGCCACCACTCCCGGCCCAAGTATTTCTTAAGTACAAGAAGAGCAGTCAGCTTCCTCCCAAACTATACAGATTTCAATGGGTATGGCTTGTTTGTTTTCTATGTGTAAATATTAGCAACAAATCCATGTATTAACATGGTGTGGTTTACACAAGCACCTAGCACACCCACAATGACAATAACAAAGTTTTGAATTTTCACACATCCTGGCGCATATTGGAGTATAATGTAACGTTCTTTTTAGATGTTAGGCATTAACATTGAATCAGTACTTTTTAAACGGCTGTTTTTGCCCTATGACTGCATTTGCTAACTTCACAGGGAATAAAAATGAGGAAAAGTGAGGCCTCTAATTTGTGTGATTCAGTCTTATCCATGTAGTCACCAGTCTATCCCCGCACCAACAAACATTGGCTCTCCAGTCCTTCATTTTTTCGGTATTGTCCAAATCCATTGATTACATTCTATGCTTTTCTGACATTTTCCTGGCTTCCTGGGCTCCAAGTTTTTTCTCATCTCAGGCTAGTGGGAAGGCCTTGCTGATCCAAAGTGGTTCCAGTCATTTAGGGTGGGATCTATCCTCAGACATTTCTACCTCTCCTTTTTATTTTTTGAGATGTACTATCACTCTGTCACCAGGCTGGAGTACAGTGGCATGATCCCGGCTCACCACACAACCTCCACCTCCTGGGTTCAAGCAGTTCTCCCGTCTCAGCCTCTGGAATAGCTGGGGCTGCAGGCGTGTGCTACTACACCAGGCTAATTTTTTGTATTTTTAGTAGAGATGAGATTTCGCCATTTTAGCCAGGATGGTCTTGATCTCCTGACCTGCTGATCCTGTCTTGGCCTCCCAAAGTACTGGGATTACATTCGTGAGCCACTGCACTTGGCCCTCTTTTTTTTTTTTTTTTTTTTTTGAGACGGAGTTTTGCTATTGTTGCCCGGGCTGGAGTGCAGTGATGCGATCTAGCTCAGCTCACAGCAACTTCCACTCCCGGGTTCAAGTGGATTCTCCTGCCTCAGCCTCCCAAGTAGCTGGGATTACAGGTGTGCACTACCACGCTCAGCTAATTTTTGTATTTTTGGTACAGATAGGGTTTCACCGTGTTGGCCAGGCTGGTCTGGATTACCGTCTCCTGACCTCAAGCGAACTGCTTGCCTCAGCCTCCCAAAGTGCTGGGATTACAAGCATGAACCACCACGCCCAGCCCCATTTCTACTCTTAATTACAAGCTTAAGGTTGTAAAGAATGTCTTGATTCAGGTAAGAGGAAATAACTAATTAAGCCATTGTTTTGTGGCTGATATATAATATATGCCCTAGGCTCTCCATCTCTTGAGAACAATTTTATTTCAAATCTTAACTGTCTTTCTCTGACACTGTACGAGTAAGTGTACTTTGGGGTACCCTACAAGCTTGAATTTTAGGAGGCTGGTATTGGAGATTTAGCCTTTTACACAGAAAATTGTCCTAGTCTAAGTTGGGGGAGTAGGTAGCATGCATAATCCATCTTTTGTGGTTTTATTAAGGCTACTGCTCCTGGAATCCACTAGAATGCAATAATAGATGCACTCTGAGGGAACAGTTATATCAATTTATTATAGAAGATTTATTCTATCTGCCTGATCCTTGGAGTGCTTTTCTAAAATTAATTAATTAATTACATGCTCCTAATATTAACCATCTATTAAAAACTAACAGTGGTTTTCTAAGGTCAGGAGGATAAAATTTAAACTTCTTTAGATGTATATAAGACCAAACATAATTTAGCTGCTAATTCCTTCTGCCATATGTTGATTTAGTAAGAAAAAATTTTTAAAAGATAAGTATAGGACATTTAAAAGAATACATCATTTAGTTTCATCTAATTAAGCTGATGATTTTTTCCCCTCAGAAACATCTTTCTGTTGACTTGAGAATCATCTTAATGCCTTGGGAGGTTTGCATGATGTTTATCATATTTCTATGGTGGATCCAAGGTAGGAGCAGCATAGGGAAATGGAAAGGACCAAGGGTTAGACAGCCAAGAAATCTGAGTTTTTCCACCACTTCAACGTTCAAGCAAAATTAGAATTTGAAAAAAAAAATTGGTGCTAGAACACTTTACAACTCCAACAACTACAGAAGTACTTTTCCTCTAGAAAACTACTTTAATTGGGTATTCAGCAGTGCCTTATGCATACATCTTCCAAAGGGGTCTCTTTTGGTTCAGATATCACCGAATTCCACTGCATGATAGTGCCTTGGATAGTGCATTATGAACAACCACAGGTGGGCCCTCTTGCAATATCTTCAAAGGGCTTGGAATTCTCCCTCCTTCAATATCTTCAAGATTAAGACCTTGTCTCTTCAATAAATGAAGTTCACAGAAGGCCCTTGCTTGAAATCCCACGCAAACCTCCCTCTGGTTGGGATCTACATGCTCCCCAGCTGCCCAAGGTCAACGTCAGCCTGAAAGAAAAGAGCCAGCTGCCACTCCCTGCCTCCAGCCACCTCACTCTGGCTCACTGTTGTATCTACACAACATTAGATACAAATTGAGAAAGTTGTGTGCTGAGCCTGCACAAACAACCCCACAGTCTCTAACTTGTAATTTTCCCTGATTTTTAACCTAGCTAGCCAGCTTAGCATCTCATAAGGAGATGCTTAGAGAAAGAGAGCAACAGAAAATGTAAAATGTTTGATTATCTTTTATAAGATAGTGCAATACCACAGAACGTGCAATAGCTTTGGAATCAAACACATGCTCATTCCAAAGCTGTGAACATTGGCTATGTGATTTTGGACAGATTCCCTTTTTGTTATTTGGGACCCTGATTACTCATGTAAAGTATTGATGTAGGGTTAATGTGAAAGGTTGTTGTAAAGTAGGCAGCATGAATAGTGCCGTACATGGCTCATAAATAATCTCACATAAATCGAGTTTGTCATTGGTCATTGTTATTATAAAATAATAAGACTTACTGAAATTTGAGAGAAATGTAAAGCTAGAATTTGTGAGATTATATATACATTTAAGACATTTTAAATACAAAAAGTTATGCTTTGCATTATATAGAGATGCTTATATAGAGAAAAATAATTGTTAGTATAGGCAAATTGATATTTTAAACTGAGTCACTACAAAGGCTGACATGTTGATAGAATATTGGATTTGGGCATGTAAATGCAATGCATATAAAATTTTACTGGCCAGACACAATGGCTCATGCCTATAATCCCAGCACTTCGAGAGGCCAAGGCAGGCGATCACCTAAGGTCAAGAGTTCGAGACCAGCCTGCCCAACATGGTGAAACCCCGTCTCTACTAAAAATACAAAAATTAGCCAGGCATGGTGGCAAGCACCTGTAACCCTGGCTACTCAGGAGGCTGAGGCAGGAGAATAGCTTAAACCCGGGCAGTGGAGGTTGCAGTGAGTGGAGATCATGCCATTGCACTCCAGCCCAGGGTCGACAAGAGCAAGACTCCTCTAATATCCTTAGGAAAAATGAACTCATGATACTGTGAAAATAAATGAAATTTAAAAGCTGTTGGACCCCCTAATAACACACTAAGAGAGAAATGGCTGTAATCGGAGTCACATACAGTTACCAGATGACATCAGGGACAAAAACCTCTCGCCTCTGAATCAATGGTTTCTGCTAGTGATTAACTTCCCCTTTGTTGTTTTCCTTAGACCGGAAGACAGAAAATCCATGAGGACTACACTTTCTGTTAAAAAAAACAATTGTAAATGTGTTAAAAAAAATTGTAAACCCCAAGAGAAACACTGCCTGGAACCAACCTTAGCTACCATACAAAGGTGGTAACTGTGCCACCCTTGTGTGAATGATGTGATCCTCCTCTCTGTCTCTGCCTATAAATATGTAACCTTAACTTCGCTGCTTCAAAACACTGCCTCCATTTCTTTCATGCTGGAGTTTCCCAGGGGTCCAACTCACACTTGAATAGATTCTCGTTAAATTAGATTCTACCCTTTTGATTATATTAGGTAGACAATGTATTTAGAGAAAGAGTAAAAAAAATTACTCCTAAATGCATTTTTAACAAGCGTTTTAAGAAAAGTTTTCAATGTACATAAATATTATGAAGATAATAACCCTTCTCCCTTCCCCAGTTTCCTTTGTTTTTAGTGTTGATACATTTGTTACATTACCAGTTTTTTTGTTTTTTTTTTTTGAGACGACGGAGTTTCACTCTTGTTACCCAGGCTGGAGTGCAATGGAGCGATCTCTGGGTTCAGGCAATTCTCCTGCCTCAGCCTCCCGAGTAGCTGGGATTACAGGCGTGTGCCACCATGCCCAGCTAATTTTTGTATTTTTAGTAGAGACAGGGTTTCACCATGTTGACCAGGATGGTCTCAATCTCTTGACCTCGTGATCCACCCTCCTCGGCCTCCCAAAGTGCTGCATTACCAGTTTTGATACATTGTTAACCAAAGGCCCTGCTTTAGTCAGACTTCCTTAGCTCGAATCTAACCTTCTTCTATTCCAGGGTCCCATCTGGGACGCCACACTACATTTAGCCACCATCTCTTAGGCTCCTCTTGATGATGAGAATTTCTCAAACTTTCTTTGTTTTGATGACCTTGAGACTTTTGAGGAGCACTGGTCAGAAATTTTATAAACTGACATTTTATTTAAACGTGTTGGATTTTTTTTCTTCATGTTTAAACTGCAGTTTGGGGTTTTGAGGAAAAAGACTGCAGAGGTGAAGTGCCATTTTCACCATCTCATATCAAGGTTCAGACTCATCAACATGATTTATGCTGGTTGATATTGGCCTTGATCACTGGATTAAGGTAGTGCCTGGCGACAAAAGGAGAGTGTGTCTCAAAATAAATAAATAAAGAAACAAAGAAACAAACAAATTACACTTGTAGATTATTGATATCAAAATAAGGAACTGACTTAGTTACAGACTAGCACTAATGGAGGACATTTTTGTGCTAGGAGGCCACTAAGGAAAAGTATCTGAAACTCTAACATAAGACATATGTATGTGTGTGTATATATATATATATATATATATATATATATATATATATATTTATTTATTTTTTTTTAGACGGAGTTTCGCTCTTGTTACCCAGGCTGGAGTGCAATGGTGAGATCTCGGCTCACCACAACCTCCGCCTCCTGGGTTCAGGCAATTCTCCTGCCTCAGCCTCCCGCGTAGCCGGGATTACAGGCACGCGCCACCATGCCCAGCTAATTTTTTGTATTTTTAGTAGAGACGGGTTTCACCATGTTGACCAGGATAGGATGGTCTCTATCTCTTGACCTCGTGATCCACCCGCCTCAGCCTCCCAAAGTGCTGGGATTACAGGTAAGACATATATTTTTAGTGTAATATTACATTACTAAAAGCTATCATCTAACAAGCCAACCCAAAGATTACTTCATTTTCTTTTGACTTGGCTATGTATAAATTGATTTGATCCTGGACACCATGCGATTATGTGTTAACTCATAGGTTTCTCTAATAGAAAAAGAAAATGCCAGACATTATGGATCCGTTTCCGTGAGGGATATTAATCAGCTTTAATGCACAACTGATAAGAGTTTATCAAGCATCAGAAACATTGTTCTGGAGTGCATTTACTGTATGCATTATATCACATTTCCAATTCCCTTTATCAAGTAAGTTTAATAAAGTTGAAAATTTATTCTTAATAACCAAAAATACAGTACAATTGGGAAGACATAATTTTTTTCTTTTAATCTTCTTTTTTGTTTTTAAAATTGTGGTAAAACATACATATTATAAAATGTATTACTTTAATCATTTTTAAATGTGCAGTTCAGAGGGCGTTACACTTACCGTATTGCTCAGTCTTTGCCACTGTGCATTTCCAGAACTCTTTAATCATCCCAAACAGAAACTCTGTACCCATTAAACAAAAACTTCTCACCCACACTAGTCCCTGGTAATGATTCTTCTTTCTGTCTCTATCATTTGCTTGTTCTAAGTATTTCAGGCAATATTTATCCTTTTGCATCTGGCTTATTTCACTAAGCATAATGCTTTCAAGGTTTATGCAATGTTGTAGTGATGGACATTCTGTAGCACATATCAGATTTTCATTCCTTAATAAGGCTGAATAAGTGACTATACTATATTTTGTTTATCCATTCATCTATTGATGAATATTTGAATTGCTTCCTTCTTTTGACTACTGTAAATAGTGCTACTATGAACATTGGTGGTCACTGTCTGTTGGAGTGTCTATTTTCAGTTACTTTGGGCATCTACCTAGGCATAGAATTGCTGGATCACATAGTAGTTCTATGTTTAACTTTTTTTTTGTTTTAATTTTATTTATTTATTTATAGACAGGGTTTTACCATGTTGGTCAGGCTGGTCTTGAACTCCCGACCTCAGGTGATCCACCCGCCTTGGCCTCCGAAGTGCTTGGATTACAGGTGTAAGCCACCGCGTCCAGCTTATGTTTAACTTTTGAGGAGCTACCCAACTGTCATCTGCAGCAGCTACACCACCTTACCTTCCCACCAGCCATGCACAAGGGTTCCCATTTACTCTAAATTCTCACTAACACTTGTAATTTTCTGGGTTTCTTTTTTTTTTTTTTTTTTTGCAGTCATCCTACCTAATGGGTATGAAATGATATCTCATCATATTTTTAATTTGCATTTTGCTAATGGCTAGTGATATTGAGTCTCTTTTCATGTGCTTTTTGGCCATTTGTGTATCTTCTTTAGATAATCATCTACAAGTCCTTTGCCTGTTTAAAAAATTGGACCATTTATTATTTGTTGTTGAGTTGTAGGAGTCCTTTATACATTCTATTATACATATGATATCTGCATCTATTGATGTCATGTCACATAATGTGACTTGCAAATATCCTCTCTCATTCTTTGTCATTCCACTATCTTGATGGTGACTTTTAATGCACAAAACTTTTAATTTTGATAAAAACAAAGTTATTTGTTATTCTTTTCATTCTTTGTACCTTTGGTGTCATATCTAAGAAATCATTGCTAAATCTAACTTAAAGAATATTTTCTTCTATTTTTTTTCTAAGCGTTTGAGAGTTGTAGCTCTTACTTTTAAGTATTTGATCCATTTTAGTTTATTTTTGTAAATTAAATGCCCAGATACTTTCTTGTCTCCACAGAGAATGAGCTTAATTTATATTTTCATCAAACACTTGCCAAGACCCATTTTACAATGCACATAGTGGGTAACTTTTTTGTCCATGTTTTTTGACCTTTTTTTGCCCATTTCCTGCACCTGATGTACCTAAATTTTTAAAAGAGCAAACGTTTATCCAAAATAAAAAGAAACTACAGGATTTTGTTCTGAGATTTGGTCAAGACCTGGTAAGGCACAGAATTTAGAGCAAGCTTTGATCTTATCAATGTTTATATCGGCTGAAAGGAACACCTACACACTCAGAGTCTTTCCTAGTAATTAAAAAAATTTAATTTCATTCAAAAATCACAGTAAGGAATTGTAAAAAAATGCTGGATTTCAAGATACCATTTTCTCCTTTGTTCTGTTGTTTTAACAGCGTAATATGCGATGTGTGAGGTCAACACAAGGAGAGACAAAAAGAGCAAGTTTATAATTGTGGTTATATTGTCCCCTAACACAGGAAAAAATGACAATATTGACATTAACATTGTGCATTGCATAGAATTTCCTCTGCTTTTAGTCATACTATTATCTGAGATTTTTTTTTTTTTTTTTGCCTCTGGCTTTCATGGGAATTTTTTTTTTTTTTTTTTATAATTGGTGTGCCATTTCTAATGTTACCCATAACCAGAATTAGAATTGTATGTGAGTTTTTGCTTCTTTTATTTTGGAAGATGTGATTCTAAAAATGAAATTAATTTTTTAGAACATAAAAATTATTGCAGCAAGGACATTTCTTTTATAAATACTTAAAAACATTTGATAGGTGAATTCATCAGTAACTCTAAGTCAATATAAAATTAACTTAGCAAATGATATGTTCATAGCACTCTGCAGACTAGTAGGGGAAACAAAAATGAAAAAGTCCTGACACTGTTTTATCAGTGGAGAGAGACAGGTCATTAACTTACTAAAATGTAAGGTGGGGTAATGTTAAGTGCTAAGTTATTACATATACAATAAAGCCTGTGGCAATCACAGGATAGAGGATACGCCAATGAGTTTCAATAAAGGTTCAGGGACATCTTCAGGGAGGACAGAACGCTGGTATTTTTTAATTTAAATTTTATGGGGAATGGTAGGAAATTCCAGGTGGCCAGATGGTTTGAGTAAATGCATGGTAGTTACAATGTGTTGGCTCTATTCATGAAACAATGAATTCCATATGCCTGGGACGTTAGGTAGTGGTGTGAACAGGGAAGAAAACACGTGAGGGCAACAGAGAAAAGGGAGAAATGGGAATTTCTGTCTACAGTAAGCCAAGCATTATCAGTTTACTTTCTAGACCAAGAAGAGACTTTATGCTTTTTTTGAGCAGACAAGTGACAAAATGAGATATTTATGCTTTAGAAAGATTAACCATAACAAAATGTAGAAAATATTTTAAGAAATAAGAAATAGGCCGGGCGCAGTGGCTCACACCTATAATCCCAGCACTTTGGGGTGGATCATGAGGTCAAGAGATCAAGACCATCCTGGTCAACATGGTGAAACCCCGACTCTACTAAAAATACAAAAAAAGTTAGCTGGGTATGGTGGCACGTGCTTGTAATCCCAGCTACTCAGGAGGCTGAGGCAGGAGAATTGCATGAACCCAGGACGCAGAGGCTGTGGTGCCAAGATCGAATCACTGCACTCCAGGCTGGGTAACAAGAGCAAAACTCTATCTCAAAAAACAAAAAAAAAAAAAAAGAAAGAAAAGAGATAGGAAATTATAACTATATGGTAAACTTTGAGATATTTTAAAAATAGGCTAAATTAAGAGCCTAAACTAGGAAATTATTTATTCAAAGAGAAATAGTGTGTTGCTACCAGTAAACATGACAGGGGAAAATTGATGAGAATCAGTGGGTAATTAAACATGAGAGGAAAGGAAAGAAAATAATTTGACAGAATTCTGAGGTTGTAAGCCTGGGTAACTGGGAGGATGGCGATGCCTTTTGCAGAGGTAGGAAATGTTTGAAGTTACAACTGATTTTTGATGACTAGTAATTTTACACAGTCATGCACTGTGTAAATACATTTCAGTCAACAGTGGACCACACACTAGACCTGTAAGACTGTAATGGAGCTGAAAAATTCCTGTTTCCTAGTGATGTCATTGTCAATTAACACCATCACACAATGCATTACTCACATGTCTGTGCTGATGCTGGAGTTTTTGTGCTGTCAGGCCTATAAAAGTCTAGCACAGGGCCAGGCACAGTGGCTTATGCCTGTAATCCCAGCCCTTTGGGAGGCAGAGGTGGGTGAATCACCTGAGGTCAGGAGTTTCAGACCAGCCAGGCCAACATGGTGAAACCCTGTCTCTACTAGAATTACAACAAATTAGCTGGGCCTGGTGGTGAGTGCCTGTAATCCTAGCTACCAGGGAGGCTAAGGCAGGACAATCTCTTGAACAAGGGAGGTGGAGGTTGCAGTGAGCTGAAATTGTGCCATTGCACTCCAGCCTGGGCAACAGAGTAAGACTCCATCTCAAAAAAAATAAAAAGTCTAGCACATTAATTACTAACAGAACTTACTAATGACAATAGGTGACTATATTACTGGTCTATATATTTACTACTCCTATCTATTTATCTATCTACCTACCTACCTACCTACCTACCTATGTGTATTTCTTTCTTTCTTTCTTTTTTTTTTTTTTTTGAGATGAAGTCTCCCTCTATCACCCAGGCTGGAGTTTCAATGGTATGATCTTGGCTCACTGCAACCACCGTCTCCCGTGTTCAAGAGATTCTTCTGCCTCGGCCTCCCAAGTAGCTGAGACTATAGGTGCCCACTATCATGCCTGGCTAATTTTTGTATTTTTAGTAGAGGGGGAGTTTCACAGTGTTGGCTAGGCTGTTTCGAACACCTGACCTCAGGTGATCTGCCCGCCTCAGCCTCCCAAAGTGCTGGGATTACAGGCATAAGCCACTGTGCCTGGCTCTGTTTATTACTTTTTAAGAGTGTACTCCCACTTACTCAAAAAGAAGAAAAACTGAACAGTAGAGCAGCTTCAGGCAGGTCCTTCAGGAGGTATCCAGAAGGAGGGATGGCAGCCTCATGCGTGTTCTGCCCCGAAGTGCTTTCAGTGGGACAGGATATGAAGGGGGAAGACGTTGATGATCTCGATCCTGAATAGGCCCAAAATAATGTGTGTGTATGTGTGTGTGTTAGTTTTTATAAAAGAGTTAAAAAATAACACAAAAATTAAAAATAGAAAAAAGCTTATAGATTGGGATATAAAGGAAAAATATTTTCATACAGCTATACAATGTATTTGTGTTTTAAGCTAAGAGTTGTGACAAAAGAGCCAAAAAGGTTAAAAAAAAAGTTTATAAAGTCAAAAATTATAGTGAGCTAAAGCTGATAAAAGAAAAAAATTTAAAAGTAAAGTTGGTATAGCCTAAGTGTACATGCAGTGTTGCTGATGTCTACAGTAGTGCCCGTAATGTCCCAACCTTCAGATTCACCACTCACTCACCCAGAGCAACTTCCAGCTCTGCAAGCCCTATTCATGGTAAGTGCCTTCTGCAAATGTACCTTTTTTTTAACTGCACATTTTCTATGATTAGATGCAAAAATACCTACCATTGTGTTACAATTGCCTGCAGTATTTAGTACAGTAATGTGCTGTACAGATTTGTAGCCTAGAAGCAATAGGCTATACCATATACCCACCCTAGGAGTGTAGTAGGTGATTCTATCTAAGTTCGTGTAAGTACACTCTAAGATGCTTACACAATTACAAAACTGCCTAATGATACATTTCTCCAAACACATCTCGTCATCAGGTGATGCATGCCTGTACGCACACATACGCAGGGACATGCAGAGAGGGCAACTCCTGTGTCCCACGAACTGCTTTATGCTTGCTACACCTGTTACTCACCCTCACTATAATCTTATCCCAGAGACAGGCACCATTATTGCCCCATTTCACAAATAAATAAACTGAACATAGGGAATTCATGTAACTTGCCTAAGATCACATAACTAGAAAAGAGAGCAAAGAAATTTAAGCTGATTTTAGAGCTCTTTGTATTAATGATTGTGCTTTTTTTTTTTTTTTGAGACAGAGTTTTACTCTGCAGCACAGGCTGGAGTGCAGTGGCACAATCTCGGCTCACTGCAACCTCGGCCTTCAGGGTTCAAATGATTCTTATACCTCAGCCTCCCAAGCAGCTGGTGCCCATCAAGACACCTGGCGAATTTTTTTGTATTTTTACTAGAGATGGGGTTTCACCATATTGGCCAGGCTGGTCTCCAGCTCCTGACCTCAGGTGAATTACCTGCCTTGGCCTCCCAAAGTGCTGGGATTACAGGCATGAACCACCACGCCCAGCCAATACTTTCTAATGTACTTTCTAGCTTTGATAGTTTATGATTTTATGAAGAAAAACAAAATTGATTAACAAATTTAAAAATTTTTTACATAAAATAAAAAAAAACTTACTTCAGGTTATAAAGTGAGGGATAAATGGGACTGGATGTGATGGCTCACACCTGTAATCTCAGCACTTTGGGAGTCCAAGTTGGGCGGATTGCCTGAGCTGAGGAGTTCGAAACGAACCTGGGCAACATGGCAAAATGCAGTCTATACTAAAATTACAAAAAATTAGTTGGGTGTGGTGATGCGTGCCTGTAATCTCAGTTACTCAAGAGGCTGAAGCATGAGAATAGGTTGAACCTGGGAGGCAGAGGTTCCGGTGAATGGAGATTATGCCAGTCCACTCCAAACTGGATAGCAGAGCAAGACTCTGTCAAAAAAAAAAAAAAAAAAAAAAAAAGGAAACAATGAAAAGAAAAGGAAACGAAGAGAAAATCAAGTGAAGGATAAATGGAAAGTTGCAATAATAGAGATTCCCCTTAACCTCTGCTACTAAAAGCACACACACACACACACAGACATACACACAGAAAACATGACAAAGTCAAAGGAAAATATCTTTACATATAAATCCTTCCATTTACCGCTTAACTATCCCTGGAGGCCACATCTAAGAACAACCCTTTTATTTTTGTTTATTTATTTATTTATTTTATTATTATTATTATTATTTGAGACGGAGTTCCGCTCTTGTCACCCAGGCTGGAGTGCAATGGTGTGATCTTGGCTCATCGCAACCTCCGCCTCCTTGGTTCAGGCAATTCTCCTGCTTCAGCCTCCTGAGTAGCTGGGATTACAGGCAGGCGCCACCATGCCCAGCTAATTTTTTGTATTTTTAGTAGAGATGGGGTTTCACCATGTTGACCAGGATGGTCTCGAGCTGTTGACCTCGTGATCCACCCGCCTCAGCCTCCCAAAGTGCTGGGATTACAGGCTTGAACCACCGCGCCCGGCCCTGAACAACCCTTTTAAAAAGCCACGGTCTGTAAATGAATATGATCTTGTATATATTCAGTATATTCAAGGTAAATCATTGTTTTATTAAAATAAGGACAGAAAAATAGTGGGACTTCATCTCTCATGAAGAACATGACAAGATGAATTGTTTGTGTCCAATTTTAGGAAGACTAATTTAACGATAAAGTAAGTTACAAAGATTTGTGAATTTGTATGCAGTTGTCTTGCTTGACCCATAAATAAACATGGATGAGTAAAATGGAAGATTAGCTTAATAACGAGTAATCATACAGCATGAAGAAATAACTAGGGATGGATACAAACTGAAAGAAGAATAAATGCAATGCATGCTAGCTTCATATCTTGAACGGTAATCCTAAAAACATCTTAAAAGACCAGATGATTAAAACAGTAGTAACTTTAATTGTTAAAAATGATCTTTTATGTTTCCTGAGGCAGTGGCTCGGTGTTCACTCTGAAAATGAAAAAGTCCCCATTCTTGTGAAAAAGTTCTACTAATATGTGAAGTCACCACATTCATTCACTGAATTCTCTCCTTGAGTGAATAACCTAGAAACCCTAATAGATAAATTGTTACATTAAAATTAAAAGATTATCTAATAAATAAACAAGTTTCCTGTTTTAATACAATTGTAATTTGATATATTTGAAAGATTTTTATTGCAGTAAAAAATATGTAAATAAAAAATAGCAGTGTTGGATAATACCATAAATGATTTCTAAGGTAGAAGATTCTATTGTTCAGAGAAACATCTTTGAGAGTCTTTTCTCGTGAGGCACTAAATTCCTTAGCATAATAGGGTACCCCAGACAAAGCAGCTCTGGTTTCTTAAACGATCTCTTTCAGAATATTTAATGTTTCATAAATATGACAGAAAGAAAGTTGAGCTGTAACGTTAAATAGTAACTAAGAGGAGCACCAGGTTACCACTAGGCAGTTTGCAAGAGGGGGAAGGGCAGCCCCAGATGTAGAGTTAAAATGTGGGAGAGACTAAGGTTACAAGAAATTGGTAGGGTGGGGCTGGATAAATTCCTTCTGAAGGGAATAAATGAGAAGCTTCAGGACAGTGGTGGCAATATATGCATGTATAGATGTGTGTATGTATATATGTGTGTATGCATACGTGTATATATGTATGTATATGTGTATATATATGTATATATGTGTATGTATGTGCCTGCGCATGAACTTTGCTACTCGTGGTGGGTGGTAATTCTCCCTCATCTCCTCCAAATGGTGGTCCTGAATTAATGGTGCTTGGTGCTGTGGTGGGGTGAAAGTGGTATGAGTCGCCTCACTAGAGGGAACTGAGTGGAGAAAACATGAGCTACTCTGGAGCACAGGCACTAACAGTAAGTGAGGACAGGCCAAGCCTGATTAACCAAGAAACTCCCAGAAAATATTGAAGACTTTGAATGCGATGAAGCACATGGAATAAAGGAATCAAGATTTTTTTTTTAACTTTTAAGTTCAGGGGTACATGTGCAGGTTTGTTACATAGATAAATTGGGGTCATGGGGGTTTACTGTACAGATTCTTTCCTCACCCAGGTATTAAGCCTAGTGGTCCATTAGTTATTTTTCCTGATCCTCTCCCTCCTCCACCCTCCACACTCTGATAGATCTCAGTGTGTGTTGTTCCCCTCTATGTGTCCATGCGTTCTCATCATTTAGCTCCCACTTATGAGTGAGAACATGTGGTATTTGGTTTTCTGTTCCTGTGTTAGTTTGCTAAGGATAACGGCCTCCAGCTCCATCCATGTCTCTGCAGAAAACATGATCTTGTTCATTTTTATGGCTGCATAGTATTCCATGGTGTATATGTACCACATTTTATTTATCCCTCTATCATTAATGTTTTTTTTTAATATTAAAAGAATGATCCTGGAATAAAGAGTGATCTTGGAAGCCTGTAGGAATTAAAGGCAAACTGCCTGAGGTTAAATGTTTTGTTTTCAGTGAATTCCCCAATCACACAAACATGATGGTTTTAGGAAGAACATTCATTCTTTTACCCTGGTCATACAGAGCATTTCTACTATGCACAGGAATGAACCTCCATGCATTCATTCCTGCCTGGCATTGGTGTGCAGGAGATAGGATTTGTTGCTTGAATAAAGGGAGAACATGGGGATAAGAATAAGAAGATGATAGCTTTCATTGTCATCCCTGATGCTAAGACAAACCAGCTTTTTATAAGACACATTTATGCATTGCCCAATTATTCTACACTCTTTAAAATTTACTCAGTGCTGTGACAAAGAGAACTGCTTCTGGCAAGTTCACTTAATTAAAATAGGTTTTACAATTCCATTGAGAATATCTAACATTATTGAAGATTGTATGCTTTTATTTCATGTCTTGTTCATCCCATAAAAATAATTATATTGAATACAAGATTTTCCTGAACTATTCTTAATCTATTTTTTTTTGTTCTTTACTACCTGGCACCTATGCTAACAACTCCCTTTAGGAACATTTTTGAAATCAATTTTATGTATTTTCTTACACATGCGATGGTTTCCATCACAAAAATTCTCTTGTGAATCAGGTGAATCTTTACTCATTATCCTTAACTCAGCTCAGCATCAAACTATCCAGAAGCCCTTTCTAATTTCAGTGACGATTCCCTCATCTGTGATACTATTTTATCTCCAGAAAATTTTATTATTGACCTGAGTACATGGAGCCTTATTTGTACGTCTGGTTTGTGAGCAGAGATTATATTGAGTCCTCAAAACCTGGAGTAGTGCAGTAGTAAAGGCTTTGACTGAAGTCTTAACAAATTTTTGTTAAATTGAATTTTGTAGACTTGTTCCGGACTTTAGCGTGGAACAAGCAATTCACACATTCTTGTGATAGTCAAACAATAAGCAGCATTTAATATCACCAAGAAAATGGTGAAAGAATGTTATGGATTAAGTCTGAATGACAAATTTAACTTTAATGTCAAAAGTTTCCATAAGTTATTCTCAAGTCTGGAGATAAATCTGAAGTTAATCTTTGTTACGTATGTGTAAAATGCACATTCATATGAAGAATTAAATGCATCATCCTGTATCTTCCATACTTTTTTTCTGATTTTGTGACCTAGATTTGTTTTTTTACCAAAATTCAGGGATTCCCCTCTAATCCCAATGAGAAGAATGCCTTAAATACTTCAGTAACAGGAATGAAGAAGCTTCAAAACTGATTTTTGTTTTTAGACTGAGTCTCTCTGTCACCAGGCTGGCATGCAGTGGTGTGATCTTGGCTCACAGAAACCTCTGCCTTCTGGGTTCAAGTGATTCTCCTGCCTCAGCCTCCCAAGTAGGTGGGACTACAGGTTTGTGCCACCACACCTGGCTATTTTTTTTGTATTTTAGTAGAGACGGGGTTTTGCCATGTTGGCCAGGATGGTCTCCATCTCCTGACCTTCTGATCCACATGCCTTGGCCTCCCAAAGTGCTGGGATTACAGGCATGAGCCGCCGTGCCCGGCCAAAACTCTTTAAACTACTCAACCTAACATAGGTCTAGTAGGTGTTTCTCAACTCCTCTTCTCAAAACATGAGATCATGTTACCTTAATGCTGAAGATGATTAATTATTTTATGCAGAGAACATGGAAGAAAGCTGGACTGTGCTCTGTGTCCTTCAGCTCTACTTTCACACCTCTCAGCAATTCTCAAGTCTCACCACCAGAGAGAAGATAGCAGCCCCTACCTGAGTACTGCCTGACCTGGCTTTCTTGACTATCTAAACCATGCATTTCAGGAGCCCTTTTTGTTTTTGCTATTTTATTTTTTCTCCCCCAGCACTATTTTTCTAATTAGAATGATTGAGGAGAAACGCAAGATTTTCATGGAATAAAAGCAAAAGTCTTCCAAATATGAGAAAAATAGAGCAAAGGCTGTATATGTCCATATTGATTGTCATGGGAGGGCATTATTGTAATAAATGTGATGGTTATTAAAGAAAGCCTTGATTTTACAGAAATGTTTTATCCTGGGCTGTGACAGGAGATTATGTGGTGTTCATGAGATGATCATGCTGTCTCTGTACAGGTCTCTCTAACATGTAGAACACAGCAAAGGTAGAGGCTCAGCCTCATTTCATTTACAGAAACAGCTTGTTCTTCAGTAGTATTCTATATATAAAAAGTAAACACACACAGTATGGTTCACAGAGAGAACACATTCACATGGATTATTATGAAAACTAAAGTATCCTTTAAAAATAACAAAAAAGAGCCAGGCACAGTGGCTCATGCCTGTAATCCCAGCACCTGGGGAGGCCAAGGAGGGCAGATCACTTGAGATCAGGAGTTCGAGACCAGCCTGGCCAACATGGGGAAACCCCGTCTCTACTAAAAATACAAAAATTAGCCTGATGTGGTGGCATGTGACTGCAATCCCACCTGCTCTGGAGGCTGAGGCAGGAGAATCACCTGAACCTGGGAGGTGGAGGTTGCAGTGAGCCAAGATCACACCACTGCACTCCAGCCTGGGCAACAGAGCAAGACTCCGTCTTAAAATAAATAAACAGACAAAAATAATCAAAAGGGCTTTCTTCTCAACAAAACTATCTTTCTATTATTTCTTCATCTCAAAACACAAAAGGTAAGTTTTGAAATAACTCATAATGAGGAGAAATACAAGAAAAGAATAAGAAAAACAAATAAATAGTACATAACTAGAATGGTTAATTTCTTAAAACATAGGGTTTGTTTTTATGATATGGTAGCAGGATCTGTAAATCTAATGACATGCAAACAACATGAAGTGAGAACAAAAGAGGCCAGTATTGAACATGTCCATATTTACTCTATTCTAATAACAGTCAAGTTGTTCAGTATCTACATGAATGTCTAGGCTTCATTATAAGTCTTCAGCTAAAATTCTGCCCATTTTGGTGAAGGAACTCTGTATGGCACATAAGGAGAGCTTAATGTTAGTATTTACTATAGCTTTATTAATATAATCCTATAATATTGTTCTCCATGCTCCTAAAATTAAAAAAATAGTCTAATTCTACATATGAACTGAAAACAGAGGTATATTTGTGTGTCAATGTGGCATAATTCAAAATAATTAGGACTAAACACAGGTCTTATTTTCTCACACATACTGAGTGTGCAATTACTATTGTTTTTGTTTCGTTGATCAGAATGGGGTAAAATTTGGTACTGTAGTCACTGACTGAAGGGCATTGTTTGCCAAAGTTCATTAAATTAAAAAATATTCTGGATCAATGAACGTCTTTCATTAAAATATTCACATAGCTAAAATAAGTATTCAGAATTGCATAGGATATATGAATGTCATCTTTCTTCTGCTGTTCATTTACCCAACTTTTTTTTCTTTTTTTGAGACAGAGTCTTGCTCTGTCACCCCAGCTGGAGCGCAGTGGCCCAATCTTGGCTCACTGAAACCTCCTCTGCCTCCTGGGTTCAAGCAATTCTCCTACCTCAGCCTCCAGAATAGCTGAGCCTACAGGTTCACACCACCACGCCTGGCTAAGTTTTTGTATTTTAGTAGACATGGGGTTTCACCATGTTGCCTAGGCTGATCTTGAAGTCCTGAGCTCAGGCAATCCTCCTGCCTCCGTCTCCCAAGGTGCTAGGATTACAGGCATGAGCCACCGCTCCTGGCCCGAGTCACCGAGCCTGGTCCATTTTTTTTTATCTTTATATGTGCCAGGTTGAAAATTGTCACCCAATACTCTTTTCAACTAAAAATATCTCTGTGTCAGGAATATCTTGAATTTCCCTGAAGGCTTGATGATATAGCCAATAAAGACTTTAGGTAATTTTAATGGCCAGAATGAAAACAGGCAGCTATTTATTTTAAAAAGAAAAGAATAGAAAACTTTGTAAGAATACATCATAGGAAGTATTTATTTTTTATTTTTTTGAGAGGTGGAGTCTTGTTCTGTAGCCCAGGCTGGAGTGCAGTGGTGCAATCTCGGCGCACTGCAACTTCCACTTCTGGGGTCAAGCAATTCTGCCTCGGCCTGTGGAGTGCATCGGATTACAGACGTGTGCCACCACGGCCGGCTAATTTTTGCATTTTTAGTAGAGATGGGGTTTAGCCATGTTGGACAGGCTGGTCTCGAACTCCTGACTTCATGTGATCTGCTGGTCTCTGTCTCCTGAAGTGCTGGGATTACGGATGTGAGTCATGTGCCCAGCTGGAAGTAATTATTAATAGTGTGGTTTCTCCCTCCAGTTCTTCCGTTTGTTAAGTGCAACTGTTGAAAATGTTTATTTGTCCCAGGAGATTACAGGAAAAAGTTAAGTGAAACTACTTAAACATAAAATACCCAATTATAGAGTAGATTCGGATTTTTATTAGGAATGTCATTCAGGTAATTTAAAGTATTCCTATGGCATAGTTCATATTTTCTGTGCTATTAAGTATTTCCTATAAGCCTGATCTATGTTGGAGAACAGTATCTTCTTGGATGCAGGGGCACACCACGAGCGTCTACACCACAGTAAATGGCTTTGCATTCTGCACTCTCTACTCATTGCCAAAAACATGTTTGATTATCCTACTAAAAACCAGACATGAATCAATGAACACCAAAAGCCAATAATTTTAGAATCTCAAAATAGTGGAAGTTTTAGAATTGTGATATTTAGGGATTATTTATTTTCTCCATCAACTTTCATTAGAAAACTAGTAAGGAAAAAAGGTTAGAATTTAGGATTTTAAAAATCAAATTAACACCTTGCTTAAACCTTGCTTATTATAATAAAGAACTACAAAGTAATCCAATACCTGCAACCTAGAGAATGAGGTTCACATCCATTAAAATGCCATTATAGATGAAAGCAAAGGTTGGTGGTTGTGCTACATACAACAGGCTTATGAAGTCACATTAGACAACTGAGATTGCCTAAGACGTCATTGCCCTGGACTTGCAAGGGCCTCCGACAACAGTTAAGAGGGTAAGAAAAAGTGAAAAAGAGCAACTTCGCAATTTTCACAGACCTCAGAAAGCTGGGGCCACATAGAACTCAATCACAGGTTATACCAATTTGATTTATAACAATGAAAGAACCATCTGCTTATACTTGAGTTACAGCACCTCCCTTTGTGGACACCCACACAATAGAAAGCCGGGGCAGGTGACTCACAGTAGAACAAAGCGTTCATGCCAAGCAAAGGAAATTCTGCACTTAGATGAAATTTTATCAGCGCATTTAATTAAAAGGGGGTAGATAGGCGTAAGTAAGAAAACCATAAGCAGACATAGTCAACATACTAGGTAAGTAAATCCAAATCCAGGAGGTTGTATTTAGCAATACTCATTTCAGATTTCCTTGGATAATTGTGGTTTGGCTTATATGTCTTTTGCATATGACACAGAGATTTTATTTGCTGTTTAAAATATCTCCTAGGATGTAGCTTGAGTCAGTCAAACAGGAAAACATCGCAACATTCTCTCTTTTACCTCCCCAAAGCACTGTAATATGGCTTTTAGAAATATTTCCTCATTGTCTTTAGTGTTTGGAATGATTCCTGACATAGTGGTGTATGTAAATACAATGCTATTCTGTATTTCCTGTAAGTTTGTCTCTTCAGAAAGCTGCATTTACATGCATGCTGTAACTCACAAGCCGTGATGATGTAGCAACCGGAAATCTTATGTCTGAACCTAAAATAAAGTACTGAGTCTTTATATTTCTCTGCTTAAATAATTAGAAATTAAAAGTGCCTTTTCTGCATTTTACAGTTTACATAATATTAAAAGAAGGAATTTTGGCAAAGTAACGGAGGTTATCAGTTCTGTTCAGTTTATAAATTCAGTGATACACACTTGTCCAGGCAAAATAATCAGTAGATACTCCATACAGTATACATAATCACCACTGTTTCTGTTTGCAAACAGAGAGAAAAAATAATTTAATTGTATAAAGAATTATATGATAATTGTATAAATAAATTGTTACAACCTTTGGGAAATTCTTTTCTAAATTGGTGGGAAGAACACAGCAAATCAAAGGTTGATGATGTAAAATAGTGGACTAAACTTCAGCTCCAAAGAGTTAACAAATCTTGGACTCCTCTTGCTCAGTTGTATAATATTCTCACCTATAAGTATCTCTCACAGTTGCTTATAGGATTTATTTGAGAAAAATATGCAAGAAGATGCTTCAGAAATTATAAAACTGCATCCTAATACAGAGTAAAATGATAAAATGAGATTTGAATGATACCAATTAGTTGGGGGTAAAGTATGCTGCATAAGAACTCCCAGCAAAAGGCAACACATATGTCCTGTCATGTTTGTCATCAAGGATGACAAGGTTTCTATTTGCCTATGTCAAAGAGGCTGTGGTTCTATTCCCTCAATAGATTAGTTACTTCTGCTTCGAGGACATATTTTCCAAAAGCTAGAAACCTCCAGTCAAAAGGCTACTTTCCAAACATAAAAAACATGTTTACTTCAACACATTGTGTCTGTAGGAAAAGTCAAATGAAACAGAACTATTGAATAATTTCCCAGAATAGAGTCATAGTATCCAAAATTAGGAACATAATTGGATGATAGCTATAGTTCGAGTCCCTTTCCAGGTGTAAATCCCCCCTTTAAAGTGGAAGAGCATGAAAATTGTGTAATACAGGTATAAATTATAGACTACACATGACTGGAATTTTATGTATGCAATATGAGTTTAGCATGGAGAGACAGCCAACAGGGCAAACAAAATTGATGCATGCCACTATGAAAGATAATCAAAGCTGAAGTTGATTGCTAGTTATATGTTTAGATCTTTTGTGCAGTGAATTATGGTAAGCAGATGAAGATTTCCTTGTTTCAGACATTTCCCCTAAAAATCATCCTACCTAAGGAAATTTCCTTTATGAATGTGTCAGTTGCTGTGTCTATTACAGGTGTTCCAAAGCATACTATTGTAGCATTGGTGAATAAATATAATGATGGAAGCAAATTCATTTTTTAGAATGTAAAACATTTTAAAAGTCAACTTAACTGAGGTTTACTTTTAATACAATAAAATATATCCAAATTAAGTACAAACGTATAGTTATGTGGCTACACCACAATCAAGATATTGAATCTGTCACCTCAAAAGTTCTTTTTACTCCTTACCCAAACCTCTGGCTCCAAGCAACCATCAGTCTGCAATCTGCCACTGTAAATTCAGTTTGTATAATATGCCTACTGTTGTTTCATTCTCAATTAAGTTTTAGGCTCACCCATCTTGCAAAAATCAGTGGTTCTTTTCATTTTATTCTGTTGTATGGAAATGCCACAATGTATTTATCCTTTAGCCTGTCCGTAAACCATTTACAAATGTTTCTATTCCTTGATTATTACAAATAAAGCTGCTACATTCATTTGTATACACATGTTTTCATTTCTCTTAAGTATCTAAGAATGGAATATTCTGGGTCAAATGGTAGGTGTGTGTTTAAATTCACTAAAACGTCTGCCAAACTACAATCCAAATTGATTATCCATTTTATACCGTTACATAAATATGATAATTCGGGATATTGTATGTCCTCTCAAACATTAAGCATTTAGATTTTGGGATCCATTTAGGTTCTGTGCAGCGTTATTGCATTTTGATTTTAAGTTCCATTCCCAAGTGGTTAATAATGCATTCCTTAGTGTTATCAATCATTTATGTACCTTTTGCTGTG
The DNA here is from genome assembly GCF_049354715.1 of Callithrix jacchus. Classification (NCBI taxonomy): domain Eukaryota; kingdom Metazoa; phylum Chordata; class Mammalia; order Primates; family Cebidae; genus Callithrix; species Callithrix jacchus. The sequence continues at coordinate 36,253,613 of NC_133508.1, read as the reverse complement.
CTTGCCTACTCAGATATCTTGCCCATTTTGTTATTGGGTGGTTTGACTTCTTACTCTGGAGTTTAATATGTTTCTGTATATTCTCAATAAAGTCTTCTATCAAATTCTTTTTCTTTTCCTCTGTAACCATATGTATATCTATCCATCTATAGCTACACAATTATAAAAACGCAAACTCATATAACTCAAGAAATCCTAAGCAACATAACATAAGCAAGCCACAAGATAAGTCAGGGAGATAGGAAGGCCGCAGGGTTTAAAGAGTGCAGAGCAGGACAGAGCTCTGTATCAGGTCCAGGCTGCAGTGTGAGCAGCCCTGCTGCTTGGGCCATATGCTCTGGCAGGACCTGTATTCTTGAAGGTGTCAGTGGTGGGAGCAGTATGGCACACATGGTAATTCTCAGTGAAAGAATTACAACACTAGCTCCTGGGATTCTGAAACAAAGCCATGCCCTTCATAGCAGAAAATTCTGTTGGACCTGGGAGAGATGCTGTGCTTGGCGAGTGGCCATGCACCTGGCACTACCTCTGGCAGGCTGAGCTCTAATGGAAACACCACGTCATGACACAAGAAGGGCCATGAAGTAGTTCATCTTGAGGTGGAAATAGTAAATATGAGACAAAGGCCAAGTAAGATGAGAGCAAGTGAGTAAATTGGTGATCCAGATCCTCATGTCACCCACCATGTTTGCACCAGCAGCCTTCCTTCAGCTCACGTGTGACTACATTTCGGTCCCTGTGGCCATCTGAAGGAGGGAGAAAGGGGCAGTCTCTGTTTAAAGGTGTAGTTGCATTACAGCTCAATGCAAGAGTGACTCTGAAAGGCAGAAAGAAGTGAAAATCTTCCCAATTAGCAGCACGGGGAGCAGTGGCCATGGCCATCTACTTTACGTAGAAGAAAATGTGGCCTGAGGCAGGAATATAAACAGATTTGTTTGCCCTTGTAAGTGGGTGAATCATCTGATGGGAGGCTTAGATAGAAAAGAACTATATCTGAGACAAGGAAGCCGGGTTAGAAGCATATGAGTGGACATGCAGGAGCGGGCATGGAGTACACCATTGTATCACCATCGACACTCAAAGCACTCCCCACCAAAGAGGCACTCATTAACCAACTGGACAAAATGACTCCACAAGCTGCCAGCCTTGGAGACTGGCTTTCCCACAATAAGCACAACAGTCAGACGTACGCAGCCAAACATATGACCACGTTGGCGGAGATGGACAATACGTATGGACCCCAGGCTGGACTTCCATGTATCAATGTAGACCTGACTACTGTTGCCTCTGACTGTCCGACTTCTCGGCAACGTAAATCAATATCGAAACTCTTACATGGCAAGTCTTTTGATCTTGAATAGCCTCCTGCTCATCCTCAGGGGATACATCCTCATTCCAGAACTGGGTGTGGTACTTCTGCTCACAGAGCCTGATCCAGGACCGCTTTTCTGAGGCCTCTGGAATCTCCAGAATTCCTGATCCACAGGCATAAAATCTCACATGATACAGCATCTGACCAGGGTTTCCTGTTTGCAGTGAAGGACGTCTGGAAGTGGGGCCATAACCGTAATCTACTGTTCATTAATATACACATTTCAAGAAGCAGCTGGACCTATGGGGCCCTGGAGAAATTCTGAAGATGCAGCTGAGGCACTATGCCAAATGAGACATTCTGAATGTAGGGGGCACCATCTTTCACACATATTCAATCACAGATCTTTACATAGTAGTTCTTCCTCCATAGGAAGAACCTACAGGTTCAAAAAACAAGAGGTAGAAACAGGAGTGTCCCCAGTTACAAATGCTCCCAATAATCTTCTAAGGCTTTCCTGTGCTTGTCATAACCACGGCTCTGGGATCTGGAAGGCCGAGGTTTAGAGAGCAAGTCCTGCTCTCTAAAGAAGGTTATCTGTTGGATGCTTTTGGTTCCTTGGGTCCAGTAACCAAAAGACAAGAAATACATCACCACTGGGGCAAGTTTAATATACCCTGATGAGCAGGGGAAGTTAGGGCTGCTTTTCCACAAAAGAGCAGAGATAATCTCTCTCTCTCTGTCTCTCTCTCTCTCTCTCTCTCTCTCTCTCTCTCTCTCTCACACACACACACACACACACACACACACACACACACAGACACACACAAACACTGATACACATGCATACTCTCCTAATCCCCATTCTCTCTCTCTCTCTTTCTCTCTCTCTCTCTCTCTCACACACACACACACACACATACACACACACACAACCGAGCATTCAAAGGCAGTTCTGAGACCAACTGCTATAGCAGGGGCTAGAGTTGCTCTCATTAACCTTCCTTTTCTAAGATTCCCCTTAGGAAAGAGAGGCCCATGGGAATTTTGGAGGAGCTGGTATGAAGAACCTGTTGGGACACATCTATCTGTCTGTGCAGTGCTGGGGTTTGGAGGGGGGCAATAATGGATCTTAATGATAATGGAAATTTGCAATGCACACATCCTGACTCAGACAGCATAAGTAAATGACAGCCTCGCTTTAGTCCTCTCTCTCTGGAAGCACTTCTACGCTTGTGCAGCAGGCATGTTTCCACTCACCAGTCAGAGAACATAGTGGGGATTGTATATCAGGACCTTTCCAATCAGCTGTGAGACTCTCCAATGGCTAACTTTAATTTGAAGACTCTCCACTGATGTAGCCAAAGCATTCTTGGAACCATGCTGCAGTTTCTTCCTACTCCAATCAGCCTTCCTTCCCCCTTTCCCTCTACAGGTGTAAGATCTGCACCCTAGTCTGAAGACTCTTCCCCCTTCTTCTTCTCCCTTCTCCTTCCCTCTTGCAAATTAAATTCCACAGTGGTGTTTGCTCTCAGCAGATCTAAACCTTACTTTAAATCATATGATCAGATAAGATGAAAACTAACTAAAAAGGTTATTTATAACACGTGAGTGGCGAGCTTTGCATGGTGGCAGGGAGGAGAGAATTTTATAGAAATTAATTTGGAAAAAACGATGCTGTGCATGCCAGCAAATACCATCCATCTTATTTCTATGAATATTTTTTGTAACATGCATATAATTCACTTTTGCTTTATAAAGTAAATTTATATTTTCAGAACACAACAGCAATTTGAGTGCTGTTCACAGCTAGTGTGGACTGAAATTTGAGGCTGGCTACAGAAGAAGGCCAGTGACAGATGGGTTAGTAGAACAAGAAAGACAGAAATAAGAAAAAGTGAAAAATCAGTACTATAATATATTGGAAAGGAGTACAGTGGTTGAAAAAATTAATGCTTCACTATTTCTACCAAGAGTCCCCCATTTAGATGATTCAAAAGGAGAATCAATGAAGAACTGCACATCTAATCGAACATGTGGAAGTGGGGAGCCAGGGCAAATTCCATTTGTGATGTGACTAAGACATGCAGAGAACTTCCCATTCTGGGTGAGTGTGCAAAACTACCAGAAAACCTGGAGAATAAATTATTAGAGAGATAATGAAATAATTATACAAAGAACCATTCTAGAGATGAATTTGCAAATATGAGAAATATTACAGCAAACTAAATTTTCCTTCTAAGTGAGTATGCTTAGAATTCTCAGTGGGCTTTTTAAGAAGAATAAAATCCGGGCCAGGCACCATGGATCAAGCCTGAGATCCCAGCACCTTGGGAGGCTGAGTCGGGCAGATCGCCTGAGGTCAAGAGTTTGAGACCAGCCTGGCCAACATGGTGAAACCCCATTTCTACTAAAAATACAAAAATTAGCAGGGCATGGTGGCGGGTGCCTGTAAGCCCAGCTGCTCAGGAGGCTGAGGCAGGAGAATTGCTTGACCCTGGGAGACGGAGGTTACAGTGAGCCAAGATCACACCACTGCACAGACAGAGCAAGCCTCTGTCTTAAAAAAAAATAAAATAAAATCCATCAAAAAGAAACAGAAGATTTAAAAATAAAAACAGGCAAAACAGAACAAAGTAAAGATTGATATAAAAAATTAAAAACTCTAGAAATGAAAATTATATAACAAAGGAGCAGTAGGCTGGATGCAGTGGCTCACGCCTGCACTTTGGGAGGCTGAGGTGGGCAGATCACGAGGTCAGGAGATGGAGACTATCCTGGCTAACAGGGCGAAACATGAAAAATGTTGAAAACATGAAAAATTAGCTTGGCATGGTGGCACATGCCTGTAATCCCAGCTACTTGGGAGGCTGAAGCTCGTTTGAACCTGGACGTCAGAAGTTCCAGACAAGCCTGAGTTCCAGACCAACATAGAGAAACTCCATCTCTACTATGAATACAAAAATTAACCGGGCATAGTGGTGCATGCCTGTAATCCCAGGTATTCAGGAGGCTGAGACAGGAGAACTGCTTGAACCCGGGAGGTGGAGGTTGCGGTGAGCCAAGATCACACCATGGCACTCCAGCCCGGGCAACAAGAAAGAAACTCCAACTCAAAAAAAAAAAAAAAAAAAAAGAAGAAGAAGCATAAATACAATAAATGCAAAGATAGAATTAGTCAACTGGAAGATAATGTTTAATTTATCCAGATAAAGGGATTAAAAAGTCAGACAGACCAGTCAAGAAAGCCTTCAACACAGGTCTGATAGGAGTTTCCAAAGGAGGAGGCCAAAAAGAATGGAGAAGCCATGTCTGAGGACAGACAGCATTTATTCACGGGACAAATACTCACTAAGGGCCCACTTTGATGACGTTTCCATTCTAATAGTAGTGAATACTTACACAAGAAAACACTGCCAGTGCCTTCCCTATTTGTATACTTTACATTATGCCATAAAATTTCCATAACAGAGGAAAGACTTAAGTACTGATTTAAAGTATAAAACAAGTGCTGAGCAGAAAAAATAAAGACGAATCCATGCCCAGACACATTGATGACACTGATTTTGAGTGTTTACAAAGCAGTCCTTTAAAATTAATTTAATTTTCAGTAAGAGAATTTGTATATTACCTTCACTATTTTTCCTTTTTGTTTTCTGCCATTTCTCTTGCTTGTTCTAGTTTGCATGATTTCTTCAAAAAATGTTTTAACTCTTACCCATTTATGAATCAATTTATATTTTTCATTGTTTAGATTATAATTTTTACTTTATTATTAATTTCCTTCCCTTAGATATGTTTTTTGATGTTGTATTTACCTATTGACATGAATGATTACCTCATTTATCTTTCTTGTCTGGCTTAGTAAATAAACATTGAAATCTTGAAACGTTTCTTTTTTTTTTTTTTTTGAGACGGAGTTTTGCTCTTGTTACCCAGGCTGGAGTGCAATGGTGCGATCTCAGCTCACCACAACCTCCGCCTCCTGGGTTCGGGCAATTCTCCTGCCTCAACCTCCTGAGTAGCTGGGATTACAGGCACGCGCCACTATGTCCAGCTAATTTTTTGCATTTTTAGTAGAGACGGGGTTTCACCATGTTGACCAGGATGGTCTTGATCTCTTGACCTCGTGATCCACCGGCCTTGGCCTCCCAAAGTGCTGGGATTACAGGCGTGAGCCACCGCACCCGGCCAAAATGTTTCTTATTTTCTTTCTTTTGTTGTCTATTCAGAGGTTTGTTAACTTTTCCAAATAGTAGATTATTTATTTATAAGCTAGTCATATCTTCTTACAGTAGTTTCACTTAGAGGATAAATTTTAAAATTTGAACCACAATAATTTTTTGTATACCTTTAAAAAAGAAGTATATTTTTAATTTGGAAGGTACTGTGTTAGATAATTTTATTAAAATAATGTAATTATTTCCATATTCTCTAATCTAATTACTGTTTTACTTCCTATGAACCTTATTTTAAGCCAGCAATATTTCTTTTGACCTATATATAAGCTTTTATTTTTATATTTAAATAAAGATACTTAATGGAAAAATACCATTGTGTATTTTTAAATTATAGACTACATTTACTCAAATAAAAACTTCTTCTCTCTTCTAATTAATAAATCTATTTCTGGCTAGCATTTCTCTAGTTTATACAACTATAATCACAGCTGCTTCCTATTCTTGTTTTTTTTTTTTTTTTAAGTCGGAGTCTTGCTTTGTGGCTCAGGCTGGAGTGCAGTGGCATGATCTCAGCTTACTGCAAACTCTGCCTGCCGGGTTCAGGCAATTCTCCTGCTTCAGTCTCCCAAGCAGCTGGGACTACAAGCATGTGCCACCATGCTGGCTAATTTTTGTGTTTTTAATAGAGACAAGGTTCCACCATGTTAGCCAGGCTGGTTTCGAACTTCTGACCTCAGGTGGTCTGTCTGCCTCGGCCTCCTAAAGTGCTGGGATTACAGGCATGAGCCACCATACCCACCCTGTTGAGTTTTTAACAAAGATACTTAACTCTTAAACATTTTAAGTGACAGTTTTTATCAAAAAATTGTTTTAATCAATGCCAAGAATAAGATGAGATATATTAATGACCACTATGGAAGACTAGAGTCAGTTACTTCTTTCCAACACTGTATTTTCTATAGCCGACTTGTTTGTATGCTCTTGGAATTTAAACCTATTGTTTCATTCTTAAATTACAATATTTTGGGTCAGGTATAAATCACTTTTAAAACAATTTATTTTTATAATTCCCAAATTCACAGACTGAAAGTAGCACACAGAATTATTGCTGTGTATGGGAGACTGCAGTCCTTTTTTTTTTTTTTCTTTTTTTTTTTGAGATGGAGTCTTGCTCTGTCCCCCAGGCTGGAGTGCAATGGCACAATCTTGGCTCACTGCAACCTCCGCCTCCTGATTTAAATGATTCTCCTGACTCAGCCTTCCGAGTACTGGGATTACAGGCACCTGCCATCACTCTTGGCTAACTTTTGTACTTTTAGTAGAGACGGGGTTCCACCATGTTGGCCAGGATGGTCTCAAACTCCTGATCTCAGGTGATCAGCCTGCCTGAGCCTCCCAAATTGCTGGGATTACAGTCCTAAGCCACTGTGCCCAGCCCAGTCCTGTATTTTTAAGATTTCATTTGTGTATTTTCTTAGGAAAGTATTTCAACATTTTATCACTGCAATTAGTTGAATTGATAGAATTATTTCTGGATTTGAGAAGATTATATCTGTGCATGGCGAAGGATTAGAAATAATAGCTAATTTGGCTGGGTGGATGGCTCAGGCCTGTAATCCCAGCACTCTGGGAGGCCAAGGTGGGCGAATCATCTGAAGTCAGGAGTTCGAGCCCAGCCTGACCAACATGGATAAACTCCGTCTCTACTAAAAATACAAAATTAGCCAGGCGTGCTGACCCCTGCCTGTGCCCAGCTTCTCGGGAGGTTGAGGCGCCGGGAGGCCGAGATGGTGCCACTGCACTCCAGTGTGGGCGACAAGAGCGAAGCTCTGACGCAAACTAATAATAATAATAATAATAGCTAACTTTTTCTATCTGCCAGGCGCTGTGCTAAATACTTTGCATGAAGATGATAACTTCCAAACTAAACACAGAAAAGCAAATGTAAAAGAAGTAACTTTTTTTTTTTTTTGAGACGGAGTCTCACTTCTGTCTCCCAGGCTGGAGTGCAGTGGAGCCATCTGGGCTCACTGCAACTTCTGCCTCCCGGGTTCAAGCGATTCTCCGGCCTCAGCCTCCTGAGTAGCTGGGAACACAGGCTCCCGCCACCACGCCTGGCTGAATTTTTTTTTTTTTAATTTTTAGTAGAGATGGGATTTCACCATGTTGGCCAGGCTGGTAGAAGTAATTTCTTTAAATAGATCCGATCTCCATTCACTCTAGAGTGTAGATTTTTACCTCTGGCTGATCTCCTTCTCATGTAGGCATTTTACTAAATGACCTTCTTTAAATTCAAATGTTTAATAAATGTTGCGTACATTTATTTAATTTGGCTTAGGGTATTTGTTTATTAGCAGTACTTTTGCATCTATGGGATTGCTGTATAAAATAAATGGTTTAAATATGTAGGATATTTTAAAAGTTGTTCGTTCTGCATTTGAGATTTTGAGCCTTTAAATGAGACACTATAAAATGTCTAATGGAAAGAAATATTATTTTAACACTTATTAAAATAAAATAAAAAGTTGTGACTCATAAAGACACACTCCATTTTTATCCTGTATGATTTTTTTTTTACAAATGGGACTTGAATATTTTAAGATAGTACTTTTAAAATATCAAATAGTTTTAACTGGAAATTTCAAAAAAATGAAAGCCTAAATCCAATTCCAATTTCACTTACTTGAAAATTCTCACTGACATAAATTTATTTACATAAAATTGATATTTACAATCAATAAATACAATAGAGTCATTGTTAAGTTGGGTAAAAAAACATTTTAAAAAACAATGCAGAGCCGGGCGCGGTGGCTCAAGCCTGTAATCCCAGCACTTTGGGAGGCTGAGGCGGGTGGATCACAAGGTCAAGAGATCAAGACCATCCTAGTCAACATGGTGAAACCCTGTCTCTACTAAAAATACGAAAGATTAGCTGGACACGGTGGTGTGTGCCTGTAATCCCAGCTACTCAGGAGGCTGAGGCAGGAGAATTGCCTGAACCCAAGAGGGGGAAGTTGCAGTGAGCCGAGATCGTGCCATTGCACTCCAGCCTGGGTAACAAAAGCGAAACTCAGTCTCAAAAAAAAAAAAAAAAAAAATGCAAACTTACATTACATCTATATGTGTGTATGTACATAGGTATACACACATATGGATATTTATACATATATTTGCATACACACACCATATATATACCTGTCTATAAATTAATAACAATAGAATATCAGCTGGACTCTTATGTCATTTGAACACCCATTGCACAACGACCAGGACAGAGAGGTCACCAAAATGCAACCTCAAATTTCTAAGATGACTTGAATTGTATCTGAATTTCTTACAGGGTATAGAGAAATTAAAATCGTGTTTAATTACGCTGCTTTGTTTATTACTGGGAGAGTCTCACATGCAAAGCAGATCAGGATATTCTTTTACCAAATGTGATAATTAGCAGTCAATTCATAATGTAAGGGTGACTCAGATAGCAGATTCAAGATCAAACAGGAGGAGCTTTTGTAGCCCATTCTGTTTTCAGTCAACCACAAACCACCCACACCTGCTGAAATAAAAGCTAACAAGGCAGATGGAGGAAAAGATGTTCTAGACCAAGGAGTAGGTACCAGGTCTGCTAAAGACAGCGCACCATCCACAGACACACAAGTTCAGCAAGCATGGCTTAGTCTTTCAGAAACTAGTTCTAACTTTCAGATCATTAGGTATCTTCTTTGTAAAAGACACAGCAAACATAAACACAAAATATACCCCTCTAAGGTTATTAGGAAGTTAAAAAAAAAGCGACCTGTAACTTTTAATAAATAACTAGGGAGGTAAGCTTGTTCATTTCTGAAATTTACAACTTTTATAAGGAAAGCCAGTAAAGAGGCTGTACTAATACTTGAATTCTGCTGTGTTGAGTAGAAGCAATGAGCCATAATTCATACTGAGAGGAGAAAAGCAACAGAAAGATTTAGTACCAAGAGACTCTATGGTATTCAATTTCTCTAAATATTTATTAATTTCTGAATGCTATGTGATTGATTTCATATTAATTTTTCAGTAGAGAAACTGAATACAATTTCTCAGTTGAGAAATTGAATACAATGGATTTTAGTTTGATGTGGTACTTGAAAGGAAAATTTTAAAATCATTATTTTAATTAGATATAATGCTTTTACGTAGAATAATAAAAATAAAGGAAAACTGATTTTCTTCGCGTTCCATCAATTATTTCTTTCTCACTATAATTCGTATGTTATTTACCAGCATCGTAGTAGATTAATAGCAAATTCTCTTAGTTTCAGTTTTATCAAACAATGATGAGCATTTCTCTCTGATAGATGTCTAATAACTTTCAAATGGATTGTAATCATGTATTTTCAACTTGGAAGATATCTTTTCACATATTGATACAAATCATTTTGTGATCTATCTAATTTTATAATTATGTATTCACTGCTTTCAAATGAGAGTTATGATTGTATACAGGAAGAATTATAATAGCGGAAGTTATCTGGTGCTCCAGGAATTTAATTAAGAGATGATACAAAGATTTCAGCCTTTGTATCAGGTAACGCTTCATACAAATGAAAATATTTTAATTGGATCCTGAAGAATGAATGAAGATAGACAGAGAATAAGTGAAAAATGGTCTAAGCAGGTGGAATAGAAGGAGTAAAAGGAGAATAATATAAAAGTGAGTCTGTCTTGGAAGGAACATAACCTGGTCTGTGTGTGGCTACAACACAGGTTTGTCAATAAAAATGTAGACAATTGAGGAGACTCTCTCTCAATATGAGAGATTTTGTATTTTACCCTTCAATGATGGGAGATAGGTAAACAACTTTTATGAGCGTTTTGTGTGTGTGTGTAAAGCATATATATACATAGTGTGTGTACATATATATGTAATATATATATATACACATTCACGTTCTAGATAGAGATCGAATTCAAAGAAAGAGTCAGAAAGAAGGGCCAAGATTTTTCCAATAGTACAGCCATGATGTGAAGAATAACTAAATTAAAACGTCAGCAGCAACACAGAAGAGAAATGACAGAATAGAAAGATAATTCAAGGTAGAAACAGCTGAACTTAATCACTCATTTAGAAGGAAGAGTCAAGGTATTGTCTCAGTTTTCTTGGTGACTGGTTTGATACTGTCATCATTAGCTGAGATAGGTAATGCCGTAAAAGAAGTAGATTTATTTTCCAAAATATAAAATCTGTTTACAGATATGTCAAATTTGAGATGCAGGTGGTGAAGATGGAGGGAGAGAATCAGTTGGCATTTTTAAATATATGTTTGGGGCCGGGCGCAGTGGCTCATGCCTATAATCCCAGCACTTTGGGAGGCCGAGGCGGGTGGATCACGAGGTCAAGAGATCGAGACCATCCTGGTCAACATGGTGAAACCCCGTCTCTACTAAAAATACAAAAAAAATTAGCTGGGCATGGTGACAAGCACCTGTAGTCCCAGCTACTTGGGAGGCCGAGGCAGAAGAATTGCTTGAACCCAGGAGGCAGAGGTTGCAGTGAGCTGAGATCATGCCATTGCACTCCAGCCTGGAAACAAGACTGAAACTCCGTCTCAAAAAAAAAAAAAAAAATATATATATATATATACACACACACACACACACACACACAGGTTTGGAACCTACAGGAAAAATTTGGAGTAAAAGAAAGAAAGAAAATCAAAGGTCAAAGAAATGTTGGAAATGTGGCAATAGATAAAAGGAGACCAGGACAAATGAATGTGCAGAGCATTGTTACCCAAAGCGCTGTGGAATTTTTATACACATAAGAATACAACTTGCAAAACACACAAATATTTTTGCTTCCCTGCAGCATTTATTGGAGTTTTTTTGCCTATACATTGATAAGTATATGGTGTGCAGAATTTTCCAAGCTTATCATAGACTTGCATTCCAATAATACATTTCAGGAAAACTATTCTCATTTTGAGAAACATTGGTGCAGAATAGTAAGTTAAGAAATACCTATTAAGACCAGTACTTAAGCTGTGGGCATGAAAATACAAGGCAGCAAGGAGAGAAAGGAGTTGTTAAAGAGAAAGCATGGCCCAATATTGCATGGTCTTAAGGAAGTCAAGGTAGAAGGAAATTGGAAGAAGGAAATGAGAAGCAATGCGGAATGTTTAGAAAGGTCAATTAGGAATTTCCCATAAAAATTCTCACTATATATTATAGGGAATTCATTGATGACTTCAAAAATACCACTCAGAAAAGGTGACTGTTGTTGAAATGAGCTTGCAATGGGGTAAAGATTTTAAAAAGAGGCTAGGCATGGTGGCTCTTTTAAAAATCACCTCTCAAAGTGTAATCCCAGCACTTTGAGAGGCTGAGGCCAGTAGAGGTCAGACGTTCAAGACCAAACCGGCCAAGATGGTGAAACCCTGTCTCTAATAAAAATACAAAGTTTAGCCGGGTGTGGTGTCAGGCACCTGTCTGTAATCCCAGCTACTCGAGAGGCTGAGGCAGGAGAATTGTTTGAACCTGGGAGGCACAGATTGCAGTGAGCCGAGATCACGCCACTGCACTCCAGCCTGGGCGATAGACTGAGACTCCATCTAAATTTAAAAAAAACAATTTTTTTTTAAAGAGATGAGAAGACAGTATACTGTTTTGGAGGAAGTGTAATTTGTGAGTCATTTATGATTGTGGCTATAACTTGCTATGAATGGAAAAAACAACACACCATTGGATTTCAAGTTTTGAGTGCTTAAGAAGGTGGAGACTATGATTAAAAAATAGTAATAATAACATAGTTGCTAAGTGTATGGTGTCTGAACCCAGGATATCGGGATGTCTGGACTCGGGATTGGATCCCAGCTCTTCCACTTTCTGGCTATGTGAGTGACAGTAGGCAAGTTACTTAATCTTTTAATACTCCAGTTTCTCATATGTAAAATGAGAATCATAATAGTAAACTACTTTGTGGCTTGTGAGAATGAAGTGCATGTAGAGTACTTAGTGAGATCTTGTTGTATATTATGTATTAGTTTTACATTGCAGATACTAGAGCCCTTAGATTCTCATTTAGCGGGTTTGAGGCAAGCACCGGCCAGGAATCCGCATTTTTTTTTTTTTTTTTTTTTGAGACAGAGTCTCTATTGCTAGACTGGAGTGCAGAGGCATGATCTCAACTCACTGCAACCTCCACCTCCTGGGTTCAAGTGATTCTCCTGCTTCAGCCTCCCAAGTAGCTGGGACTACAGGCACACACCACCATGCCCGGCTAATTTTTTGTATTTTTAGTAGAGATGAGGTTTCACTGTGTTAGCCAGGATGGTCTCCATCTCCTGACCTTGGGATCTGCCCGCCTCAGCCTCCCAGAGTGCTGGGATTACAGGCATGAGCCACAGCACCCAGCCAGGAATCTGCATTGTTAAGGAGATGTCATTTCCTACATCTGCTGTGACAAAGTGGATCACATTAGATCACTTAAAACAAGATAAATGTATTCTTCTGCAGTTCAGGAGGCTAGAAATCTGCAATGAAGATTGTGCCAGTGCAGCTTTTTTCTCTGAAGGGCCTGAGAAGGGCTCCTCCCTTGCTTCTTGTAACACCAGGTGATCACTGAGCTCCCTTGACATTGCTTGGCTGGAAGATACCTCGCTTTACTTTCTGCTCCATCTTCACACGGCCCTCTCCTCCCTGTGTCTCTGTCTCCTCTTCCCTTCTTATAGTATATCAGCCATGTTGAATTATGGTGCACTGTAATCCACTATCAGCTCATTTAACACATCATACTTATACAGTATCCACAAAGAATTTGATTTCAAATCAAGTCATACTTACAGAGATCAGGGGCTAGCACTGTAATATGTCTGTTCTCTTTTTGAAGACACCAACCCACCAAAGGAGGGAAGGTCATGAAGTTCATAAAAATAACTAAAGTAGCAAGACTGTGTTTAAAATGCCATTTAAATCTCTCCAAATGGTAGACAGCTTAATTCAGATCAATACAAATCAGGAGATAAACAAGTGTTTGTCTCCTGATTGGCATTTACCTGAGATTAAACAATTACGGTAAAACACATTATCTTCAGTCTTTGATTTTGGGTGAGCATTCGCCAGGCACACAGATATTATCACTTCAGCCATCTCTCTCTAATAGCTCTTTTCTAATCTGCTGGCCAACAATATCATATTCTTTCAAATCTCTGACTATTGGACCAAACCATAAGATCTCTCCACGTGAACTGGTAGAAATATTTTTTACAAAGGTAAATGAAATTACTTGAAGGATTTCTCTTCTCCTCTGTACAAAGGGGTGACCCTTTGACCCCTTTGACATGATAGAAATAGAGTTTCAGAAGGAAGAGCCTTCCATAACATGGAGAGCCATCTGTAATCCAGACTTTTTCCTTCTCAGGCATCTAGTCACAGGCAAGTCTCTATGGGTCACAGATAAGTAGAAGGAAGGGTAGGAGTGTGTTAGGAGCAGGATGCTGAAAATGTGAGTAGCCTGGTCATCAGATGGTGCCTTGAGAACTGAGAAGGCCAAGAGCCATGTGTGCGATTTCCATGGAATGATGGAAGACGGGCTGTAGTTGGTATGATTCTACAATGCTCAGATCATAACGGGTCATCTTTATTCATGATCGAGTATTCCTTCTCTTTTTTTCTTTGAGATTTTAAAATTTTTATTCTTTTTTTTAATTGTACTTTGGGCTCTGGGGTGCATGTGCACATCCTGTATCCTACAGGATTGTTGCATACATACATACATGCCATGGTGGTTTGCTGTCCCCATCCCCGCCACCCCCCGTCGCTTACCCTAATCCCTTGTACTAAAATATCTGTGTTGTAAATATATATCATAAATACCCCAATGACTTGGGGTTCCTGTTTAGTTCACAGCTGATCCTGAACTAAATGATCAATCAAGCCGTTCCCAGTTCTTCTGTAGATGAGACATTTTGTATTGTAATGCTGGGCCTTAGCCACACCCAGCATTCTTCTGTTAGTTTCTCCCACCCACTCTCCAGGGTCACCGAAATCAGGTGGGCACATTTCCTCATGAGCACTTTCAGAAAACAGCCACTAAAGCACTTTTGAAAGGTACTGGACATTTCCTAACCAATCTGTTTCTTAAGGCTTTAATAATAAAAGAATTCTATTCCCAAACCACACTGAACAATAGGTCAACGAGATGATCACATATGATAAATCCGTTTTAATATTTCTATCTCCCCACTATTTTGGGTGCTCTTCTCTACATTACACCAAGGAAAACTGAATACCTCAATTTCATTTAGAGTGAACCACTAAACTGTTTAAATTTTAGTTAACCTACCAGGCAAATAATGAAAATCCCTCCCAGGTGCCTGAGAACCACTTGAACCTGGACTCTCTTACAGTTGGATTATATCAATTAATTGAAGCAAATCGAAAAGTATGCTCCCTTCTCCTTGGTCTACCCACCCATAGCATCTATTCCAATACACTTTTCAGAGTTTTGTTTATATAAATTGCCAAAATCTTGCAATTCTTTTGGGGCAAAAAGTTTTGATTACAAGCTTTGCACAGAGGTGTCAGTGGTTACAAATCTGAGAATCTTAAGCAGTAGGAAGTGATAGAGGGGAAAATTGACTTCCCCTTGTAAGCTAATTCCCTAAGGTAAGGTCACTGCAGAGTCTTCAAGCAAGACAGGATCAATATCAAACAACAGACTGATTGTCTGCTTCAGTTGGTGAGGCAAGCTCAATGGACTCTGAGGTCAGCATACCCCAAGTCACCCAAATAGTTCTCCATAACCCCTTCCCCCAAATTCCTCATTTGCCCAGTGGCGCCAAGACATTCACATACATGATTTGAAAAGCTTTTAAATTCAAGTCAATTGAGATTTCAACATTGGACAGGGTTGATAATTCTATCTGGCTTTTGGAAAGCCCACTCTTTATTTGCAAGAGACAACATATGTCTAATACAGCCATACAACATTTCTTGTTTTCAGTTCACATTTTAAACTGAGAATTGGAAAATTTGAGCCAGTCCCTTTGTTTTGTTTTGTAGTGCTACAAAGAATTAGGTTTCAGGCAGCAGACCCTTTGGGAAATGAAGGATATAGGATCAGTTACTTGACCAATTTGAGGCTAATGGAAGTGAACATATTTATTTGGAGATGGGATTCTGCCAGCTCACAGCACACAGTCATGAATGTAGGTCACAATATCACCTATGAATATGGCTTATGAAGTGCCCATTGAAGGCAAGGCTAGGGGCCAAGCGGCAAGAGGAGGTCAGGGACAGTTTAAAATAAGAAAGAGACTACCTTACATTCTAAGAGGATTTAGGAGTCTCAGACAAGCAAGACAGTGTGCAGTGTTGTAGAGACCAGGCCGCCACAGTGAGAGCATGAATATTAAGAGCAATCATTGTATCAGGGATTAAGATTGATTCAGAATGGGAAGCTTTTCCCCAATCTTGGAGAGATCCAACTTCCAGAATTTAGTTATATGTTGTAAATGGCTAGTGCTGAATTTATCTTTGACCCTGACGAGTGACAGTTCAAGTACATGTGACTGGAACTAGGTAAGTCAAGAAATATGTTAGTCCTTCCCTCCAGTCATGGAGCTAATCAGAAAAGGTTTAGAGCAAAGGAATTTATTTTCCCTTCTTGTTGTCATTTACTGGACTTGGAGACATACACCAAATAGTTCATCCTACCTCTGAGATTTTGTTTTTGTTTCCCTGACCCCTCCCTACAAAGTATTTCAGAGTGCCGGAGTGGAGCATCTCCTATCTGACTGTGAATATGTTTCAGGCTTTGCCTTTACCAGTCAACAGCCATATCTTGGTTCTCCTTTTGTAAAACACTGGATAAAGAAGAAAACAATGTTTTCTGAGTTCTGCTTTATCAGCCCAATAGAAAACTCCTCCCTCCCCTGAACTGAGGGCCGTGTCTCAGGGGTTGAAACAAGGCCAGTTACATTCTATATTCCCAGCATAATAGTCCACGCATAGATCCAATCAAGTTAAAAGGGCAAAGGATATTTATTTTTAAAAAGTTATTGCTACAATGATAATAATATAGTAATATTATACTAACAATAAGATATTAGACTATTAACTGGTTATTAGTATGCTAAATAGTTGAAAACAACCTAAATGCCTCTCACAAGGTAACTTGTCAACTACAACAAGTATTTAAGATTTACTGCTATCATGCATTAAAATTATATTCAGAAAAGTAATGACAAAGGAAAACAGTTTATTGATGCAGAGATAATATAACAGAAATATAACTAAACCATGCTAAAACGCATTTTAACATAAAATATGCCAAAATATTACTGATGGTGATTTTGGATGATGGGATTCCTACTAAGGTTTCAAATTTCCTTTGCTTTTTAATTTTGTAGTACTTTTCTACACTTTTAAGTAATAAAATTAATGTGTTAAAAATATCCGTGGAAAGTCTAGAAATCAAAAAAAGGCATATTGCCAAAGGACGACTGAGTTAGTAGATTTGGGGCTCCATTAATTTTGTTTATGATCAAAAACAAAAACTAAAACCAGACTATAGCAGGAAAAAATGTCTCACTTTCTTCCTGGAAAAATAAATGAAACGACAAAGAATTTTGAAACTTAAAAAAAAACTATACATTTCAAGTCCATTCCTAACTAGTGAAGTCACAGTTTCTAAAAAAAAATAAAGTTTTAATTGATATTTAATTCACTTTTTTTAAAAAAAAACTATCAATATTGAAAGACAAATTTCATGGAAAAAGCACTGAATCATTAAGTTTGCAGTCACAAAGGTAAATATAATTTGCTTAATGCTGCTCTCAGTTTACAATGAGTGTTTAATATTTTCTAAGCTATAATATGAGCTTGCCAAAATACAGCATTGGTTTGCTACGTGGAATCTGCTCAATGACAAAACACAAAGGAGTTACTTATGTGAAGATGTAAGTGATAAATTTATGCAAAATTTATGAAAGTGTAAATTGTAAAGACAATAAATCTTTCCATTAAATTAACGGGAAAGGAGCTCAAAATCCAGCCGGGTGATTCATTATTTTAATGACTTCCTGCTTTACTGCAAAACCTCTCTCTTCCATCAGTGTTGGCAGTTTGAGCCCCTGTTAAGGATTTAGGCTCACAATGAGGCTTCTATAAATTTCTGGATCTCTGTCATGCTGGCATGTAGGTCATTCTCCTTTAGGAATGATGAGGAGGCTGGAAAGCAGTTGCCCAAGGGAAGGAGAAATTTTTCAAACCTGAGCTGTCCAAGCTCAGCATGAAATGGAGTGGGCTGCTGACTCAGGGACTGGCAGAGGCAGCCAGGAAACAAGCAAATCTGCAAGCCCTCTGCCAGGTCTGTCCCAGTAGGTGTCACTAAAAGGCAGCCCCGTGCTTCTGTCACTGTAGCTGTGGTGAGAAGGAAGGTGGAAGGAAAAAGAGACCCAGTGCTGAACTCCAAGCAGAGATGGGGCTTTTCCCTCTGCATCTTTTCCCTCCCCTCCCAGCCTGCATTTCCAATAACATACTGATTTGTATCTGTATTATGAAACAAAAATGATCGTGAGCAACTGTTCTTTCCTTTTACACACAAGATGTTTGCTCATATTTACATTCCTAGCTGAGCAATGTCTAAAGAGTACTTAAACTGACATAAAACGCAGATGATCTAAGTCTGACCAAATGCTTAGTGCAAGAAAAAACTTCAAATGCAAAACGAGTCCCTCCAAATACAGAAAGAACCAGTATTTTAAGAGGTATGTTAACTAAAATATGGTAAGGTAAGGAGCAGTCTGAAACTTACAAGTCAGTTTCCTTCACTCATTTTTCGTGGTCCTTCTACAGCAACCTCTGGCACCTGTTTTCTCTACAATGGAGGAAATAGTAGTAGCCATTTCAGAGCATGAAAAGGCTTAGAGCAGTGCTAGAATATGGAGAATATGGTCGTGGCCATATCCAGTTTGGCTATTTGTATACTGTAACATACTTACAATGTATTTTTTTTATTGGTAGTCAGTAATAGATTTCCTTTGGCAAAGTAGCAGCCTCCTGCCGGGGGAATATCTGCAGTTCCCTTTAAGTGAACACTGGTGTCTATTAACTGCAGCCTCTATTTCTCTCAATAATACACTGTGAAGCTGTTCCTTGATTTGGCAGTTTTCAATTTTATTTTATTTTTTTTTTGAGATAGACTCTCACTCTTGCCCAGACTGGAGTGCGGCAGTACCATCATAGCTCACTGCAACCTCAACCTCCTGGGTTCAAGCCATCCTCCTGCCTCAGCCTTCAGAGTAGCTGGGACTGTCTGCGAGGCCCACCAAGCCCGGCTAATTTTTGTGGTTTTATTTTGTTTTTCTGTTAACAGACCGGGTTTCACCATGTTGCCCAGGCAGGTCTGGAAATCCTAGGCTCAAGCGATCTGCCCCGCTCAGCATTCCAAAGTCCTGGGATTACAAGCATGAGCCACTAAGCCAGGCCGATTTATTCCTTTCTGATTAATAAATTGGCCAGGCGCCAATTTATTATTAGAAAGTATGGATTACCTCACTAAACCACGTCTCAAACCTCTCCTCTTGTTTCCTGCATTGCTACTTTCTAATTTTTGTTTTTGACATGGAGTCTTGCTCTTTCGCCCAGGCTGCAGTGCAGTGGTGTGATCTTGGCTCACTGAAACCTCCACCTACCAGGTTCAACCATTCTCCTGCCTCAGCCTCCTGAATAGCTGAAATTATAGGCGCATGCCACCACACCGTTTAATGATTTGTATTTTAGTAGAGACGAGGTTTCACCATGTTGGCCAGGCTGGTCTCAAACTCCTGAGCTCAGGCAATTTGCCCTCCTTGGCCTCCCAAAGTTCTAGGATCACAGGTGTAAGCCACCGTGCCGGGCCTACTTTGTAATTTTAAGCAACATAATTGCAGGCCGGGCACGGTGGCTCTGGCCTGTAATCCCAGCACTTTTGGAGGCCGAGGCAGGTGGATCATCTGATATCGAGTTCAAGATCAGTCTGGCCAACATGGGGTGAAATCCCGTCTCTACTAGAAGTACAAAAACTAGCTTGCAATGACGTTATTACCAATACTCATTTTCGTATGAAACTGTTTTCTTTATACATTTTAATGCTTTCATTTTTAGTACATATACATTTATGACTATTACGTTATATTTAGATTTTGCATTCCCCATATGAAATTATCCTTTTAGCCCAATTTACTGTGCTTTTGTCTCTTTAATTTTATTTGATTTAATACAAATGTTGCTGTCTTGACATCTTTTTCAAATAACATATTTTTACAACGCTTGTTTTTGTTCATCTACATGTGTTATTTTACTTTTGGCTTCATTTGTAAAAGACATGTTTTCTAAAGCCTAATCTGAAAGTCTTTTTCATTTAATTGACTGATTTAAATATATTTATATTTACTTACATGTCATAAATTAAAAAATTGGTTTTCTGTTTATCTTAATGTATATATTCTTTATGTTTTTTAAATTCCTTCTTATTCTTTGCTATCTCTATTTTATTGTAATATTGCATATATTTTACTGGTTTTTACATTCTCCAGCTATTTTAAAGATACATGTATGCTCATTCTTACTATACTAGTATTTATTTTAACTTTTCAAATCTTAAATTTCATTGTTCTAGTTCCTTAATTCCATCTTTTTACCTGCTTGTCCTTTATCTTTACGGTCTGGGAGGTCTTCTCAGAGTTACCTTCTTTACATCTTTTTGTTTGTTTGTTTGTTGAGATGGAGTTTCCCTCTTGTTGCCCAGGCTGGAGTGTAGTGCTGTGATCTTGGCTCAGGGCAACCCCTGCCTGCTGGATTCAAGCGATTCTCCTGCCTCGGCCTCCCAAGTAGCTGGGATTACAGGTACCCACCACCATGCCCAGTTACTTTTTTATATATGTATTTTTTCTCTTTTTTAAGACAGAGTCTCGCTCTGTCTCCAGTCTGGAGTGCAGTGGCGCTATCTCGGCTCACTGCAACCTCCACCTCCTGGGTTCAAGCAATTCTCCTGCCTCAGCCTCCCGAGTAGCTGGGACTACAGGGGAGTGCCACCCTGCCTAACTAATTTTTGTATTTTTATAGTAGAGACAGGGTTCCACCGTGTTGGCCAGGATGGTCTTGATCTCTTGACCTCATGATCCTCCCACCTCGACCTCCCAAAGTGCTGGGATTACAGGTATGAGCCACCATGCCTGGCCTCTCTTTTACATTTTTAGTAGAGATGGGATGTCATTATGTTGGTGAGGCTGATTTTGGACTCCTGACCTCAGGTGATCCACTCCCCTCGGCCTCCCAGAGTGCTGTGATTACAGGCATGAGCCACAGTGCCCAGCCACCTCTTTACTTCTAATTTGAAATTTCTCTTGGCTAATTACCTCTTTTTAGTGTTATCAATATGGATTCTTACACTGTCTTTTTGGTTTATCTACTCTCTTTGTCTCTTAAAGCTCCATTTTTATCCAGCCTTCTGGATTGGCATTTCAACTTCGAATTTTTTCATAAACTCATTGTTGGTGTTTGTTCTAGTAGAAGGTTAAATTTTTGTGTTATATATAAAATTTTGGGGAGCATGGAACCAATTTTTATAATGTTTTCTCTCTGATCCTCAATATAAATATCCCTAGAGAGATGCTGCTTTTCATGGACTCTTTTCTTCAGCTGACAAAGAATATAGTCTTAAGGATCTTACCAGTTACTTACAATTGAATACCAAGAATCCTCCAAATTCTGGTATTTGCCACACACAAGGTTTATGTCTTGTCTTTGCATTCAACGATGATCCTGAACAAATCTCTTTTTCAGTCTCAACTGTAGATGTTATGTAGAATGGCTCAGCTTCCGGCGCATTTCCCTGTTCAGGAGAGATTCATCCCTTGTGCCTTTAAGGGACTATCGGAGGTTTTCCACAGGGCCCATTTCCTGGCTCCCTGACATTGAATGAGACAGATTAAATAAACATTGTAGTTACCAACTGGAATCTCTCTACAGGGTCTTATGTTCCTCAGTCCTTTGTTTATGCCTCTGTCCATAAGCTCATATCTTCCAGGGTACACGGTCGTTTTCTATATCTGCTGATGGTAATATGGGGCACCACGAAAACAGAAGTATTAATGTACTTCTAAAGTGCAAACCGTTATTTACCGAGTGTTTATTGTGTACCTGGCACTGACATTATCGATTTTAAAGCCCACAGTTATTCTACATGGCGGATATTGTTACATCCTTATGTTGCAAGGGAAAAATTGAGCTTGAGAGAGGTTAAATGGTTAGCTCAAAGAAACACTGCTGCCAAGAAACAGAAAAATGAAACCAGTCAGGTCTGTTTGATTTCCAGAGCAATGTTCTAACGTTCTTTTTTTTTTTTTTTTTTTGGAGACAGAGTCTCACGCTGTCACCCAGGCTGGAGTGCAGTGGGGCAATCTCGGCTTACTGCATCCTTGGCCCCCTGGGTTCAAGCTATTCTCCCTGCCTCAGGCTCCCAAGTAGCTGGGATTACAGGCACCCGCCACAACAGCCAGCTAATTTTTTGGTATTTTTAGTAGAGACAAGGTTTCGTATGTCAGCCAGGCTGGCCTTGAACTCCTGACCTCAGGTGATCTGCCCACCTCAGCTTCCCAAAGTGTTGGGATTATAGGAGTGAGCCACCACGCCCAGCCTCAATGTTCTTAATTGTTATCTTTCTCTACATCTCTGGCAGATGGGTTGCCCAGTTTCTATCTGTTAGAATGTGTACCTCACAGCAGGAGTATGAAGTCAGCTCCAAGTTATCTCCTTCCACTTAAGGGATGGCAGTTGGCAAATGATGCATAGTTTATAATAACAGTGCAGAGCAATTCAGATCTATCAGCCTTGACAATAGTGAAACATACTCCTGGCTCTAAAAGTACTCTGACATGTGTCCTTGGTTTTTGATGCTATTTGGGTTTTCATCTCTTTTAAGTCATCTTCTGTATTTTAGCGGAGTGGTGCATTAGGAACTTGTAAAGTGATGACATTTTAACCTGGAAATTAACACTTAACTGATGCGTATTTTATGAAACGAAGAAAATGCTATTTAGGCAATTTTGCTATTTTGCTATTTAGCAAAAGAATTCTCCTTTGAGACCTGATTTTGTTTGGAACAAGATTTGATGAGACAGTTTGGGTTAGAAGCTGAGCCTCCAGGAGTTGGGGGTAGTCAGGTGGTAGACTACACAAAGAGTGAGAAGGTTCTTTTAATAATAGAAGAAGGAGAAAAATTGTACAGAGAAATGTGTGCAGAGAATCCTGAATGTGGACAAAAGAGAAAAGATAGGAAGAGAGTGCTGGTGAAATTATATGCAACCTGTTTTCATTAATGCCCAAGTCATCTAATGGTTTTAAAAATCACGAAGTATTGGGTATAATTGCGATATTGAAAAAAAATGGTGAAGGAGCCACACTTTGCAACTCTGGGACTGGTTAAAACAGAGGGAAAACGGCATGGAACAAAGCCAGCATGCTTTTCTTCAAGTACTTCAGGACAGCCACCGCAGTGAATCTAGAGGCCGCAGTGGCCTATCTGGAGTGTAGTCATCATTTTTTTTATCTCTTTGTCAAAGGCAACAGCCTTGATTCTCCTGGAAATAGAGATAACTGACATGTTGGATGGCAACATCACTTTTATTAGGTTACCAGTTAAGCACCAAGTCAAATACCGTCCCCAGACTGCTCAAAGGACAGGGCAGTGACCAACACATGCTATGATCCTCCAGAGCTCATGCACGGGACTGGGGGTCCATTATAACGGAAAGAAGAGCTTGCCTTTCTGACAAAGCCCACCCCTGTAGCTACACTACTCTCCCCTCACAGCTGAACTTCCTCACACTAGCTACAGTCATTTTTTCTACTTACTTAAAGCACACTCACCAGGCAACACTCACCAGGACCAAGTCAAGGAAGGCTTTGTAAACATGCAGATGTATTTTTATTAAACTCCTTAAAATACACTTTTTCACTTTGAAAACCACCAACATATACCATTTTCTTGTTTTCTGGAGAGTAATACAACAATGTCTTTATCCCACACACTCTGCTTTAAAAACTGATAAGAGAGAACTTAAGCAAATTTTTTTTTTTTTTTTGAGACAGAGTCTCACTCTGTCACCAGGCACCAGGCTGGAGTACAGTGGCGCGACCTCAGCTCATTGCAACCTCCGCTTCCCGGGTTCAAGCAATTCTCCTGCCTCAGTCTCCCGAGTAGCTGGGACTACAGGCGCGTGCCACCATGCCCAGATAATTTTTGTGTTTTTAGTAGAGACGGGGTTTCACCATGTTGGCCAGGCTGGTCTTGAACTCCTGACTTCAAGTTATCTGCCCAACGTGGCCTCCCAAAGTGCTGGGATTATAGGTGTAAGCCACCACTCCCAGCCGCAAATTTTTTATGGTTATATAAAAACTTTTATTGAAGTATATAATATATAAGCATAGATGGAATAAGTCATGTCTTGATAAATTATCAGAAATGGATCACATACATGTCATTGGTACCAAGATCAGAAACATCAGACTCCAAAAGTTGCCCACGTAGGTCCATTCGTCTTTCCCACAGGTAACTACTGTGACTTCTATCGGCTTACATTGGTTTAGCCTGTCTTTGAACTGTATACAAATGGAGTCACAACTAAATCACCGTTTTCTGTCCGGCATCTTCCAGTCAAAATGGCTTGTGAGATAAATGCCCTGTGTGTACAGCAATCGTCTCTTGACGTCATTACATAGAATTCCATCATGTAAATACACTCCAATATTTTAACATTGACAAATGTTAGATAGTTTTCAGTTTGACAGTGTGGCTTCTATAAACATTCTTGTATGTGTCTTTCCAAAACTATATGTACGTTTTCATGAGTATATGCCTAAGAGAGGAACCGCTGGATCATAGGGAATGCTTATGTTTAGCTTTTAGTAGATATTGTTGAAGAGTTTTTCAAAATCATTATGTTAATTAACATTCCCACCAGTTGTGCAGGAGAATTCCTGTTGCTGTTTGTCTTAGTGAGCAGTTAGTATAGCCTTTTCATTTTAGCCACTATAGGGAATGTCTTGTGCTATTACATTGTGATTTTACTTTGCTTCTCCCTGAGGACTATTAAACACAGACATTCCATGTTCATAAAATAGTTGATGTCATATGTTCTGAAGTACCTGTTCGAGGTGTTTGGCTGTTTTCAAAATGACATTGTCTTTCTTTACCTTATTAATTTTTGGGTATTCCTTATTTTGAATATGAGCTTAATTTTGCATATGACACACCGTGGCCTATCTTTTCATTCTCTCGATGGAATCTTTTGATAAAAGTTCTTAACCCTAATATAGTTGGAGTCATCATTTGTTCTCCTGTGGCTAACACTTTATAGGTTCAGTTTATGAACTCATATCTTATTCTAAAATTATAAAAATTCTTAATACTTTCTTTAAATGTGTATTGTTTTGCATTTAACAGTAAGATTTGAAATTAATTCACTTAATTTTTTGTTCTTTTCAGTTTGCTTTAAGGTTGGAGTGAAGAGATTTTATTTTTCCACATGGATATCCAACTAGTTCTAAATCCTTTATTGAACATGCTACCCTTTCGCTATTGCAGTACACAGTCACCTTTGCCAGAAACATGGTCATGTATATGTGGACTTGCTTTTGGACTATCATTTTTCATTGGCTTCTTTCCCCTCCTCCCTCCTCCCTCCTCCCTCCTCCCTCCTCCCTCCCTCCCTCTCTTCCCTCTCCCTCTCTCCCTTCCTTCCTTCCCTCCTTCCTCCCCTCCTTCCTCCCTTTTTTCCTTTCCTCCTTCCTCCCTTCTTCTCTCTCACCCTCTTTTCCTCTCTCCCTTTCTTTCTTTTGTTTTCCTTTCTTTTTCTTTTTTTTCCCTTTTGCCAGCATTACTCCATCTTAACTCTTTAGCTTACTATACACCCTCATATCAGGTAATATAACTCTTCCATTCTTGTCTTTTTCCTTCAAGATTGACTTAGCTATACTTGAACTGTCAAGTTTCTTTTCAATTTTAGAATCAGTGCCTTAATTTCCATGATGGAATCTCCTGTGATTTTGCTTGCAATCATACTAAATTTACAGATTACTTTGGAACGGTATGACTTCTTTATAATATTGAATCTTCTCACACAGGAGGAGTTTTTGTTTATGTATTTTTTTAGTGTAGACAGTGAGCCCATTCACCTTCATTTGTTTTCATTCTTGGTGGTTGTTCAGCTCTAAGGTCTAAATGTGCCCTCTCTGGCCTCTCTGCCAATGCTCCATGTTTGACAAGTCTTGTTAGGGGTTTATCTTTTATAATTTTACCTAAAGAAGCAACTTCTTGTTTTGTTGGTTTTCTCTAATATCATTGATTTCCACTTTTGTCTTTATTTTATCACCTTGAGTCTTTGAATGTGACTATCTTCTAAGGGAAGCAGGGGCTACCTTTTCCTCTCCTTGGCCAACAGATGATTCCTTCACCCAGTCACGAACAGGTGAGCAGAGTGTGAGTTTGACTCAGGCTGTGAGTGTTTTTTTTCCTGTTGCTAGGATACAGTCCTTCAGACTTTCTTCTGCGAACCCTGCTCCTGTCAAGGCCAACTATAACCTAGAACTCCTGGGCTCAAGGGATCCTCCCAGTTTGGTCTCCTGAGTAGCTGGGACTACAGGTGTGCACCACCAAGCCTGGCTAAATTTTCAAACTTTTTGTGGAGATGGGGTCTGGCTGTGTTGCCTGGGCTCGTCTGGAGCTCCTTGCCTCAGGTTATGCTCCTGTCCCAGCCTCCCGTAGTGTTGGTACTTACAGCTGTGAGCCACTGCACCCAGCCCTGGGTTATTTCTCCTGATCATTCATCAAGATGTTGTAGAAAACTCTACTGTGCTCCTCAGAGCGTGTTGTGACTCTTGCACTATAGAGCTTCAGAATCAGACAAATGTCTTTTTATATGACTGACACATAATAATTGTACTTATTTTGGGTGATGTTTTGATACATGTCTACATTGTGTGATGAGCAAATCAGGGTAATTAGGATATCCATCATCTTAAACATTTATTTCTTTGTGATGAGAACATTCAGAAATCTCTCTTCTAGCAGCTTTGAAATATACATTGGTATTAACTCATCATCCGGCTTTACGATAGAGCGTCATAGTTTATTCCTTCTATTTTAACTGTAACTTTGTCCCTGTTGACCACTCTCTCCCCATCTGCCTCTCCCACTTACCCTTCCCAACTTCTAGTAACCACTATCAATTGGCTACTTCCATTAGAACAATGTTTTAGATTTCAACACACGAGGGAGACCTTGTAGTGTGTGTTTTTTCTGTGCCTGTCTTATTTTATTCGCCGTGACCCTCTTCCAAGAGGAGTATTATTCACAATAGCCGGGATATGAAAACAATTTAAGTGTCTATCAGTGGTTGAAAACGAAGGAAAATGGTGTATATATTCACAATGGAATACTATGCAGTCATGAAAAAGCAATGAACTTGACAAACACCTTGAAGGAGAAACCATCCCCGGATTGAGGACTCTCAAGTCTCCAACTTGAGTACTATGTGACTATTGCAACTGTTGGTGGTTTTTTTCTTTCCAGATAAGTCCCATCTTCTGGTGGCTAATCTGGGATTCCGAGTCTCTAAATATTTAAAATCAGAAAGCGCCCCCACAGCACACAGCACACAACTTCAGACGACCACACAGGTTCACGGCTCCTCTGCAGCCCTTTCAGCTGTGGCCCGGTGCATCCTTAGCTGGCTGTCCACTGGGTGAATTTTTGTTTCTCCTGCATCCTTGGGCTCTGAGAAGTTTCCTACCAATTTACAGAGGTTTTGGTTTAGCGCTTTACCTTCCAGCCCCCATGGCTTCAGGATACCGTAAGTGCTGAGAGGGGAAAGTCAGACGTATGCTAGGGACCTTGGGTCTCCAGTTTTTTCATCACAATCCACCCACAACAACCCACAGCTCTGCTGGTGCCTCAGCAGCCCTCTCTGCCTGGACCAAGCCCAAAATCTCAGCCCAGAATTGCGAGTGAATGAACAGGAAAACAGCAAATGACATGACATCCAGTCCACTCCTGTGGTGCTTTCCACCAGCTGGAACTCACCTCCTCTAGTCTTTGCGGACTCTGCATTTTTCTGAGGCGTCTCAAAGTACAACTTTGCACGCTGTCTGACTTTTCGAGTCATTAGCGGGGCTTTGGCCTGACTACATTCATTCTACCCTCCCCCTGGTTGTCAAATATTTCTCAGATAGATTGGTAGCCAAACATTCTTCTACTGATTGCCTTGGGGATTCAAATATAAATAAATGACTGACTACAACCAGATATAAATGAGCAACCTTGCTATTTCACACACTGTGCTGGAAATGTAAAATGCTAGCTCAATGCCCTCTTGCCCTGACTTTGTATAATCTTCATGTTGTCTCATTCTGCATGTATTTTAAATCTCACAAGGCATCGTCGTGATTGTTGCACAGTCAATTTTGATTTAGTTTCACATATTGACGGGTCCTGGTATTCTTCCTTCTTTCTTGAATTTTCATTGTTTTTTTTTTCTGTTACTTTTTCTTCTGTGTAGGGAATCTTTCTATTTTTATTTTACACAGGCCCGGTGGTGAAAATCCTCTTAGTCATTTTCCTTGTCTTTCCCCTGTTTGTGTTTATTGTACTTTTTGGATTTGTGGCTTGAGGTCTTTTTCAGTTTTCCAAAAATATGGGCCATTAACTCTTCCAATACAGCTACTAAAGAATTCTCTCCTTCTCCTGTCTTTACGGGACTTTGATTACAAGAATGTCACTGTCTCCTGTATAACTCACATGCTCTTTTCTGTGTGTGCATGTGCACCGGCACATCTGTTTTTAAGGCTTTCTCAGCTACAAGCTTCTGCCTGTATATCTATTTTACTTTATTTTATTCATTTTGGATATGGAGTTTTGCTCTTGTCACCCAGGCTGGAGTACAGTGGCGCAATCTCTGATCACTGCAACCTCTGCCTCCCAGGATCAAGCAATTCTCCTGCCTCTGCCTCCCAAGTAGCTGGGATTACAGGCACTCACCACCACGCCTGGCTGATTTTTGTGTTTTTAGTAGAGATGGGGTTTCATTGTGTTGGCCAGGCTGGTCTCAAAACTCCTGACCTCAGGTGATCCGCCCACCTCAGCCTCCCCAAAGTGCTGAGATTACAGGCGTGACCCACCGCACCTGCCCCATATATCTTCTACTGATTTAACTTTTCTACTGACCAGTAATCCTGTCTTTAGTTTGGCCCATTTCCTATATAATTCCTTCATTACATTTTCACTTAAAACATATAAATTTTTAGTTCTTCATTTTCACTTTATTTTTTAAAGATCCCTGTTCATTGGTATAATTATACCTTCTGTCTTTTTTCTTATTGAAACTGTTTCTATAGATTTACAGGGTACAAGTGGAGTTTTGTTACACGGATACATCACATAATGGTGAAGTCTGGGCTTTTCGTGCAGCCATCACCCAAGAACAGTGAACACTGTCGCCAGGAGCTAATTTTTCAACTCTCATCCCTCCTATCCTCCCACCTTCTCGAGTCTTTAGGGTCTGTTATTCCACTCTGTGTGTCCATGTGTACCCACGGTTTACCTCCCACTTACAAATGCGAACATGTGGTGTTTGACTTTTTGTTTCTGAATTATTTTACTTAAGATAATGACCTCTGAGCGCAGTGGCTCATGCCTGTAATCCCAGCACTTCGGGAAGCTGAGGCTGATGGATCACGAGGTCAGGAGATGGAGACCAGCCTGGGTAACATGGTGAAATCCTGTCTCTACTAAAACACAAAAAATTAGCCGGGCGTGGTGCTATGTGCCTGTAGTCTCAGCTACTCAGGAGGCTGAGGCAGGGGAATCACTTGAATCTGAGAGGTAGAGATTGCAGTGAGCCAAGATGGTGCCACTGTACTCCAGCTTGGCAACAGAGTGAGACTCCATCCGAGAAAAAAGATAATGGCCTCAAGTTCCATTCATGTTGCTGCAAAAGGCATGATTTCACTCCTTTTTATGGCTGAGTACTAGTCCCTGGTATGTGTATATATATATACACATTATATATATATGAATTTATACAGTAATATGAATATATAATTATATGTTATATATATAAAATATATATAACATATAATACAAATATGAATATATATATATTATCTTTTCCTTATCTGGTTCACCTTGATGGGTGTTTAGGTTTATTCTATATCTTTGTTATTGTGAACAGTGTAGAAGTAAACATACAGGTGCAGATGTCTTTTGATATAATTTTTCTTTCCTTTTGGGTACATATGCTGTAGTGGGATTGCTGTGGGGGTAGATCTGTGTTTAGTTCTTTGAAAAATATCCATACTGTTCCTGTAGAGGTTGAAGTCATATACATCCCCACCAACAGTATGTAAGTGCTCCCTCTTCTCTGCATCCTCACAAGCATCTGTTATTTTTTGACTTTTTGATGATAGCAATTCTTAATGGTGTAAGATAGTATCTCACTGTGTTTTTAATTTGCATTTCTCTGATGATCAGTGATGCTGAGCATGGTTTCATGAGCTTGTCGGCTTCTTGTATGACTTCTATTGAAAAAATGTCTGTTCATTTCCTGTGCTCACTTTTCAATCTACAGATTCAATGCAATCCCCATCAAAATGCAAACATCATTTTTCATAGACTTCAAAAAAACAATCTTAAGCCAACAAGAACAAAGCTGAGGCAGTGCATTCAAATTACATCACAAATTGACTTCAAATTATATTACAAAGCTGTAGTAACCCAAACAGCCTGGTACTGGCATATAAATAGACACATAGATGAATGGAACAGAGAGAATTCAGAAATAAAGCCACATGCCTACATGCAAACATACCTTGGAAGGGACACCCTAATCAATACATTATACTGGGAAATTGCCTCCAAATTATATTACAAAGTCCTTTGTAGGGACATGGATGAACCTGGAAACCATCATCCTCAGCAAACTGACACAAGAACAGAAAATCAAACACCACATATTCTCACTCATAGGCAGGTGTTGAACAATGGGAACACATGGACACAGGGAGGGGAGCATCACACACTGGGGTCTGTTGGGGGGAAATAGGGGAGGGACAACTGGGGGTGGGGAGTTGGGGAGAGATAGCATAGGGAGAAATGCCAGATATAGGTGAAGGGGAGGAAGGCAGCAAATCACACTGCCATGTGTGTAGCTATGCAACAATCTTGCATGTTCTTCACATGCACCCCCAAACCTAAAATGCAATAACAAAACAAACAAACAAACAAAATTATATTACAAAGCTATAGTAACCCAAACAGCCTGGTACTGGCATATAAATGGACACATAGATGAATGGAACAGAGAGAATCCAAAGCCACATGCCTACAGTGAACTGATCTTTGCCAAAGTAGACAAAAACATACCCTGGAAGGGACACCCTAATCAATACATTATACTGGGAAAGCTGGCTAGCTACATGAAGAAGAATAAAACTGGATCCATATCACTCATGACATACGAAAATTAACTCAAGATGAATTGAAGACTTAAATGTAAAACCCAAAACCATAAAAGTCCTAAAAGAAAATGTAGGAAAAATTCTTCTGGATATTAGCCTAGGCAAAATAATTCATGACCATTACCTCAAAAGCAAATGCAACATAAGCAAAAGTTGACAAATACATGGGACTTAATTAAATGAAATGGCTCTGGAACTGAAAAAGATGTAATCAACAGAGTGATCAATCTACACATTAGGACAGAATATTTGTAACCTATGCATCCAACAAAGGTCTAATATCCAGAATCTACAAAGAACTGAAACAACTCTACAAGAATCAAATAATCCCTCCTGTCATCTTTCTAACTGAACATATTTAATGGTGTTTTTAAAGTCTATATCTGATAACTTCAATATTTCATTCACTTGTGTTCCTATTTATATTTTTATTTTTATCTCTATTTATTAAATTCCAGAAATTGCTATGAAGACTTGTGGCCCCTCTGAATAATGTTTTTTTCTTCCACAGAATTTTCACCCCATCTTCAGGTAGGCAACTCAGCCACGGGAGTCGATCACCATAATCCACTCAAAGACTGAGCTCATTCAAGCTGGTTTCCAGCCTATGTAAGGTTTTATTTTCCTCTGTCCATCCCTTCTCCTGCTATTGGTGTCCTAACTTAGAGCTTTGGGTACTACCTGTGGTCTTTAAACCCTTGCTTATTCTCAAACTGCACTTTATTTTTTTCCACATCAGGACTGTGGACAGCTGGAAACTCTGATTTTCACTGACTCATTGCTTATCTTCTTATTTTTTTGCCCTACAGAACTTAAAAATGCAGCAAATCCTTTAATATCAGACAGGACTGCCTTCTTTTCACTCTTCTTCTCTCCAGGATCTTGACTTCGCAGATTCCGAATTCCCTGGTAGTCCTGCCATGTGATTTTTATTTCTTCAAAATGGTCAGATTGATGAATCTCCGATCATTGTTTTCCTCTTAGCAGCAGACTTCAATAACAATTCTCAGCTGCTTTGCCCCATACACAAATTTGACAAGTGTCCCCAAAATTTTAAAAAAGAAAGAAAAACCATATCGAATATTAATTGATTTCTCTGTTTCATATCCTGGCTGCCTCAGTAGCTCTCAGATGTCTTCATACATCTGTATGTTTGAATTTATTCTGCTTTTCCAGCTGTTCTTGGTAGTGATGCTGCTTGCTACAAACGACTTCACTGGAGCCCAAGTGGAAAACTCCCATTGAATACTTTTAAAAACAAGATATGTTTAGAAATGCCAGATTGGTAGCAGAGTTTACATTCTCTGATTGGCCCACTGGCTTATAAATGGTCTAAAGGCCAAACTGTTTTTTAAAGGCATACACAGTTATCACTTCTCACACTGCTTTCTCCTATGTTGCAGGGCAGTGCAGTGCTCATGGGGTGATGTGCTTTGAGAGTGAATATGGATTTCCAAAGGGTCCGTAGTGCTCTTAGCTTCACCAGGAGAACCAGTTGTGTGTTTGCAGGGTGTCCCAGAAAAAGAAAATGCAAGACTCTTGTTCAAAATTTATTAAGAATTTCTCAACACTCCCAGAAAGCATATAGCAAATGCAAAGGCCTTCTAAGTATGGAGTCCTCTGCAACCGCACAGGCCACACAGTCCATGTCCGTGGTCTCTGGACTGCTAGACTCAGGAAACATGGAGAGGCAGAAAAACTCACTCCAGCTCTTCTTTCTTAAACTTTTTAAAGATTATAACTTGTTGATGAGGTCCAGGATATCGCAGATGGTTGTAAAGACATAATCACATATTTCTTTCTCCTTGGTGAATACATGCGCTTGTAGTTGAAGCTCACCTTTTGCAAGAGTAGAGCTGTTGATACAATGAGCAAGGATAAGTTTTGTTTTTGTTTTTGTTTTTTGAGACAGTCTCACTCAGTCACCAGGCACCAGGCTGGAGTGCAGTGGTGCAACCTCGGCTCACTGCAACCTTCGCTTCCCAGGTTCAAGCAATTCTCCTGCCTCAGCCTCCTGAGTAGCTGGGACTACAGGCGTGTGCCACCACACCCAGCTAATTTTTTTGTATTTTTAGTAGAGACAGGGTTCCACCATATTGGCCAGGATGGTCTCGATCTCTTGACCTCATGATCCACCCACCTCAGCCTCCCAAAGAAGGATAAGTTTTTAATGTCGTATTTTAAATAATTCATATCTGGGACTGCCATCTCTAGCTGTTGACTGAGGGAGTGTTAGAAGTGTTATTTCCCAAAAGAATGAGAATAAAATCTTCAAAATATCATAAGGAACAGCCATGAAATTATACACATATGTGGGGACATTAGACATCTGTGTCCCATCAAATCTTTGTCTTTCTCTGTAAGGCTCTACTTTGTAATTTCTCTAATTTATGGTTATAGTTGTCCACATTTTGTGGGCTGCTAATGTCAGCATTCTGCCTACAGATGCCTCATCTTTTAACAACTCTGACAGAGGTTTTCACTGCTCCTGTACTAAATAGTACTAATCTGTGAAGTAATAAAATGTGCTAAATGGCACACAGCATGATTAATTTGCATAATTCTTCAAAATCCTTCATGTCTCCTAAAAATATTATTAGAAAATGTTCATGTCCTCCTAGCAGGGTTTTCTCTATGTTTGTACTAAGCATAGGAACTGTAGCTTCCCTGTGATTTGCACAAATTGTGTGCCATTGAAGAAAACAAAAGCCTTCATGAGCTTCTCCAAGTAAGAATAGAGAGGACCCAACCCTAATCCTGTGATTGCAGCTATGATGTTCAGTAGTTCCTGAATGTTTGACACTGAAATAGACATGATTGAGGTTTTGCAGCTCTAATACCTAAAAGCCACTGCTTGTTTATGATCACAGTATAAAATTTTGTGATTAACTATTTTAAACACTCCAGACTTCTCATGACAATTCTAATTGAGTCAAGCTTGAAGAAAGCTATAGCCACCTCCTCTGTGACTACTGGGATGATGGTTGTTTCTCTGAAGTGTTGTTGAAATGACAGTTCCCTGGATTCCCCTGGCTCAACAGAGAGGCACACTCCTGATGCACGATGTGCATGATGTACAACAGGGGTGTACTTCTCTGTTGAGTCAAAACCCTTACAGAAAGAGGAACATTCAGATGGGCAGGTACAGGAACCAAGGTGAGCTCCCTGGGCTCTGGCCCCACAGTAATGTCTAGTGATGTGTGTCTGTGACTTTGTAAGCCCAAGAAGGCATGTTTTAGAGTGTTCTTTTCCCTCTGCTGTCTGCAAATGGCTTAAATGTTTAAGTGTTTACTAGCTCAGTGCCCTCTTAGCACCCAGGTTCTTGTCTGGAGTCCAGAAAGAATCAGGTCACACATGGACTTGAGGAGTAAATGTGAGGTTTTAACTGAGTGGTAGAGATGGCTCTTAGTGGGATGGGTGGAAAGCTGGAAGGGGGATGGAGTGGGAAGATGATCTTCCCCTGGAGTTTGGCTGTCCAGTGGCAGAGCTCCTCTCCAATCATCACCAGCTGAACTCCTCTTGGCATTCAGACTCTCCTTCTCCTCTCTCCTTGGCTGCGCCATTTTGCTGTTCTTCTGCTTATCTCTTTCTGGAGCTTGAGGCTCAAGGTTTATATGGGTACAGGATAGCGGGGTGTGGTGAGTCAGAAGGCAACTTTTTGGGCATGAAAACAGGAATGCCTGTTCTCATTTATAGCTGCTGGTGTCCAGGCCTGAGGGTGGGGTCTTTGCCAGGGAACTACCCTCTTCTACCCAGTAATACTGTCTCCTGTCCATATCATTGTGAATTGTCAAGACAGACAAGAGAACTGCTATAATTTAGCTTCTCTTTCAAGGCAGTTTCTAACACCAAAAATCATAACATCACCCCACATGAAAATCTCCAATTGACTAAAGCCCAATCATCTTAGCACATGAGATTGAAACATGTTGTTTGAAAATAAAATCACATCTGCTATGCACTCCTGTAGAATTGAACAAAGATTATTAATTTTTCTTATGCATTTTATTCTTTTTTAAATTTCACTCAGTATTTTAAAATGTCTGTGGTGAGAGGATGAGAGGATGAGGGTGTATATCCAGATATTGGTGTTGATACATATAAAATGCCTTTTATAAACTAAAGCACAATTATTTTTATGAAACCTATGGTATCCTCTTTACATTAATTTTAGATAACAAGAGATGCACTATATATAATTAATTAAATAACATATCATTTCTATCCTTTGGGTAATAATTTTAGCACCAGATATAATAGTAGCAGCTATTTTGTCTCATGAGAGAAACAATTTTTCATTTTTGTCTCTAATCTAACAGCAGTTTTTTAAAATAAAAGACAGAAAATCTTTTCTTAGCCTCCTTCAGCCCCACAGATCTGCTCTGGATGTTACTTGTTGACTTAGTTAAAACTGTGAAGTTAAAAGGCCATTCAATATTCTGAGTGCTTAAATATAAAGAGCAGAAAATATTGAAGCAGAGACTTATCAGTGCTAGTACATGGAATATCTGCTATTGGTGAATAGAGTTGTATTTTTAAAATATTTGACTGTCTAATTACTGATGATGAAATTTTAAACACTTGCTTTTTTCTGAAAGACGTTTCTATGTTTACTTTGTGAAAGAGAGCTTTTGGTTTGTGAGTAGCTTATTTAATTGCTAAAGAGTTTTAGTAAAAACAATGCAAAGAACATTTGAACTTTGAACAGTGTTTGATTTTATTGACTTGCAAACCAATTATCATGTTTCAAATATTAAAGACTCAGTCCCCTTAAATATTTATATACTACTAAAAATCATAAATCTGAATGCATTTAACAGGTTAAACATTTTGTTAACACATATATAATTTATTAAAAATGCAATTAAACACATTTAAAATTTTTAATTAAAATCACAATGCCAACAGAACAATTCTTTAAAATGCTTTAACATCTTAAAAGCAGATAAATTATAAACATACTCTGATTATAAAACTGATTGGAATTCTTGTCTTATCATAATCTAAAAATACTATTTATAAATAGTTTTTATAAGTATGGTTGTTTTAAATCGCTTCTTTTCATTATTGTTTTCATTTCTTTCCAAGTTTATATTTCTATGATCATCATAAATATACAAGGTTATAATGAAAAATAAATGTTCTCTTCGACAAGTCAAGATCTTAAGATCTGGAATCAGGCTGGGTGAGGTGGCTCAAGCCTGTAATCCCAGCACTTTGGGAGGCCGAGGAGGGTGGATCGCAAAGTCAAGAGATCGAGACCATCCTGGTCAACACGGTGAAACCCCGTCTCTACTAAAAATACAAAAAATTAGCTGGGCATGGTGGCGTGTGCCTGTAATCCCAGCTACTCAGGAGGCTGAGGCAGGAGAATTGCCTGAACCCAGGAGGCCGAGGTTGCAGTGAGCCGAGATCGCGCCATTGCCCTCCAGCCTGGGTAACAATAGCGAAACTCCGTCTCAAAAAAAAAAAAAAAAATCTGGAATCAATGATTTCTTATCAAGGCAAAGGTCTAATTTACGGTTGAGCCTAAACTGTGCCAAATCAATAATGTTTAATGTCCACACCTTCAGAGTAGCTTTGATTCACACAATTCACGGTTCACCCTGAAATGACGTACCATACTGTTATCATTACTCATGTTCTTGGAAGTATACTGTCACTACTAAAATTGTATAACTTTTAGATATAGCTAGAGAATTTTTCTCCTAGGAATGAAGTCTACTCTGCATTGAAGACATTCGACTAATTTGTTTCCTTGGAGTATTGTTAAATGTTTTTTCCTACTTATTTTTTTCTGTGTCATGACCAGTGCTAATTAACATTAGGGCTCTTCTTCTCGCAAGTTAATATGTATGTCAACCATTGTAAACGTTGTCCTGCATTTAGGGTAGGCATTGGTGAACTATCCTGGGCTTGCCACTGGTTTTATAAATAAAGTAAATAAAGTTTTGTTTAGACACAGCCGTAACTATTAATTTGTTGATTATGTATTATTCATGTGTTGATTATGGCTGTTTTGTAAGACAATAGCTGACTTGAGTAGTTGTGACAGATACCATATGGTCTGTGACGCCTAAAATGTTTACTGCCTCACCCCTTACTGAAAAATTTTACCAAATCCTGCTTTAGAAGCAGTACTTATTTTCTTCTATATTGACTTTGGTTAAGTCCTTGGTTTATTTTTTTCTTACATACAGAGATAGAGTTTGACTAATTATGAACAGGTGATTTCAATTTTCTTCTAAGACACAAAGATACAGTTCTCACCTTCCTTACAGTTAGTTGTGGTCATGTGACTTATTTCAGGAAATAGAGTATGAGTAGAACTAAGATTTGAACTATTTCATGAAGAATATAACACAATCCTTTATTAAATTTCTGAGTTCCAGGAGTTGTTTCATGCCTTCATACTGTTAGAAATTGACAGTAGAACAGTCTTTAAGTTGAAACTTTACATACTTCCCTTTAAATTTGGAAAGCATCTTTGATCCTTTGTAACAAAATGTTTCAGATTCGTTGTAATTTTTTTTTCACTTCGAGATATGGAACCAACTAGCCTGAGAAGCCTGGGTTCCTTTACTCAAGGACAGCAGCAGTACTGATATATGGGTGTTAGGATTACACTAAGAATTAGCTTTGGTTAAAAGTTCTCCTGCTGCTATTGACAGAGATAAAAAATACATTTTGAGTTTACATTTTTCCAATGTATTAGATAATCTTGTATTCCCACTGATTCTTGTGTATAGATATCCACTGGTGCTCTGTTATAATGACCCTGCTTTTTAGTAATCAACACTACAGTACCATTTAAGATACAATCAAATAACTTGTTAAATTTAGTTGTTTTCCTTCTTCTCACTGGCCAATAATGGCATCAGCACTTTGTTTGCAAAGAAATGTTGCAACAATATCCAGTGACTTAATTTTAAAGATAGATGTGACTTTGACTTTGAAAGTTGTACGAATAGGGACAAAGCAACATAATGTTTGAACAGCGTCCAGTGTGAGCGCTGTACTCACTGACAGGATAGCCTGCCAGGTACACGACACCAAGGGTGCTGGGAGTCCATGCCCGATCGTGCAGAAATGTGCAGTGCCCTATTTTGCTTCCTCCTCTGAACTGTCTTTCCTTCTGATCACATGGCTTTTGAGGACAATAGATGTCAAGCACACAGAATTACTATTTGTGATCTTTCACTACCAAAAGACATACAAACAAACCTGCCATCATCAGATTGTACAGTAAGGGTATGGTCAACATCTGGATGCACGGGTGACCTTCTGCAATTTGAGCCAAGCCAGTTACAAAATAAATTT
Organism: Callithrix jacchus; assembly: GCF_049354715.1. Lineage (NCBI taxonomy): Eukaryota > Metazoa > Chordata > Mammalia > Primates > Cebidae > Callithrix > Callithrix jacchus. Next base: position 36,215,267 of record NC_133508.1, on the reverse strand, counting down.
CCTCATTTAGTATCCAAAGAGAACATTGAAAGGTTGATTTTTTTACTGAAAATTTGTAAACCTGAGTGTCTGTTCATCACAATTCTGGAACGCCTCGCAATGCCAGGGTAAATAAGGAGTCTAAGTGTCGGCTTTCAGCAATTACAGTTCTACCACTCAAGAGGGAAGAGCAATACCAGTGTTCTTCATACATCCGAAATGCATGCAGCACAGATACGTAAATTGAGAATCATAAACTGCGTAGTGTGCCTAAATTGCACTGCGTAGTGAGAAACTATCTTTATAAAAATTGTGAGGCTCCAGTTGCACAAGATGGCTCAAATGGCGAGAAGCTTCTCAAATAACTATTTGAAATCTAGATTGGTGCTGAATCATTACTTCTGTTTCACAAACATCCATTATTAATCTCTTAATTTACACTATAAGTAGTGCCTCCGAATGATCATCCTTAATATATCGATTGATGATCATTTCAAGTTATGATCAGATCATTACATTCTAGAGTTTCAAAAAGTAACACAAAATGTCTTCATTTGAATTGAGACTGACATAATCTAAACTGTATCCCTTTATTTTCCTCTTTATTGAAAATAAGAACACAATGATCAACTCCCGGAAGAACATTTGAAGAACACTAAGCTTTTAAAATACGTATGAACCTGAATGGAAACATCGTCTTATTACACTTGGAAATAGTGTTCTTAATCTTATTTTTTTTTCTTCTTTTCAATTTTTATTTTTGACCTAAATTAACCCTTTGTTTCCTTTTATTTATATGGATTACCTTTCCATTAACAGACCTGTAACAGGTGATCAAACAAAATGTTATTTCTTAGGAAGGTTTAAGGAACATAAACAGAAAAAGGCTCTATTCTAGAATGTATCATATTTTGAGGTAAGCAGAAAATTCTTGGACAAATTCTATAATAAAAAATGAGATACAATTTCTAACACTTTATTCTTATAAACAACAGAAATAATGTTTTAAAAGCAGAAAATTTGCAGAGGTAAGCAATATGGAAAATTCCTTTCATCTCTTCTGGTCACTTTTTCAAATACAGTCTCACACATGTGCAAACACACACACACACACACACACACAGACGCTGAAGACTTTAATTTTGTGAAAGCACTGAAAGGAAAAGTAATGTAGATGGAAATGAGAGCCTGGCAAGTTATTGCATTTTTGTTTTATCATAGATAAAATATAGAGTCTTTCCAATAGTCCTTCAGCTGATTCTCTTGTGAGTATTTGAATATCACTCCAATGTGTGGAACAAAACATCCACCTACTTGGATTAAAGTTCATCCTGTGGGAAGAACTAATGTCACAACTGCAGATGTGCCTCTGCAGCATACACACTTCAGAGGTCTTAGTGTGACAGAAGCTACAAGTCAGTCAAAATGGTTGGTTTTGACATCACAATTCTCAGCCAAAATAAAATTCCAAAAAGAGACTGGAAAATATTCTACCAGTAATTTAAATATAAGCTGTACGTGTTTTCATTTTACACCCAACCACTTCAGGGCAAAAAGACATTTTTTATTGCACAGACAGAAATAATACATCTTGAAAGCCAAAATCCTGATATCAGTTTAATACATTTATAAGATATTGCTTGAGTATGGCAAAATTTTACTTTCACAAACCTATCTTTAAAACTTTCCTCATAATAACTGAATCTTGTCTATATCATCATTCATTCTTTCCTAATTCTAAAATTAGCAGGTCTATTTTTGCTGTAAAATATAATTTTAAATTTAATTTCATATAAAACGCCAATTCTAATTCTCATTTTTTTCTTAACAAGCAAGTATTCCAACCTCATAATTTTTGCCAAGCCTTGACCAAGAAATGTTGTATTTAAAAATCAAATAACACAGACTTGTTCAAACTCTCAGAATGCTTGAGCCTGCAACTCCAGGAAAGCCTTTATCTAAAACCAATGAACTTTTCAGGGTTGTTGAAAAATGACCAGAGGGGCCAATTAGCTGTTGCACAATTGGAATCTTCCTGACGTTTTGTCAATAATTTATAAAATGGAGAGGGCAGAAGGGGTCACTGTCACTGAGGGGAAGTTAAAATTAAAATGTTCCTCTTACATTTTGTGCTGTAGAAAGCAAGAGGATAATTTTTTTTCAGAACAAACTCATTTCGATGTCAAACAGACACCAAATTGTGCCCTATCAAAAGCTAACAATTCTGCAGTAGTTATAATCTGTTTTTACATACTCTCTTACCTGCCTTAGATTTCAAATTGTTGGTTGATGCAAATACATTGCTTCAATTTTTTTCCTCTATGGATATTTCTATCCATTCCTATAATTCTACTAATTTCCATTGCTTCATTTCCTTGAAGAGAAGAATAATCAATCTTTTTTTTTCTTTTTTCAATCTGTAAATGAGAAATCTCAGTAGAAAAAAAAATGTATCATTTACATTTGGGTATTAGGCTTCAAATTTTATATTATTCACAAAGAAATGAATGTGAATTTCTTGTTTTACTTCCTTTACTAGCATACCCTGAAACTAAGAGTCCTATCATGAAAGTCCAATATTCAATTTAATTCTTAAACTTTTTGACAAATATGAAAAAAATTATGTGACAGTTTTATCATTTGGTGAGCTCATAAAAAGGCAGGATTGATTGAAAATGGCTGTATTTAAAGAATAGGAGCTGAGAGGGAGTGCAGGATAACCAGGTACATTCGCTTTGTGAAGGTCTGCATTTAGAGACTTTTGATACATAACATTTCATGGTCATGAGAACCCTGAGTTAACCAAAGACAGTGCTTGATGAAAAGATATTAACAGAATGACGTGACAACAGATGAAGCTGAGAATGATCAGGTCAAGCTGATGTGTCCATTTACTTAATTTTTTTGTTTGTTTTGGTTTTTGAGACGGCGTTTCGATCTTGTTGCCCAGCTGGAATGCAATGGTATGATCTCAGCTCACTGTAACCTCCAGCTTCTGGGTTCAAGTGATACTCCTGCCTCAGCCTCCCTAGTAGCTGGGATTACAGGCATCTGCCACCATACCCAGCTAATTTTTGTAATTTTAGTAGAGACGGAGTTGCACCATGTTGGCCAGGCTGGTCTTGAACTCCTGACCCCAGGTGATCCACCTGCCTTGGCCTTCCAAAGTGCTGGGATCACAGGCGTGAGCCACTGTGCCTGGCTTGAACATAAAATTCTTTAGTTGAAAATAAATTTACCACATTAGTATCCAGAAGAGTCTTTTAAAACCTGGTTCTCTTTTAGTTTTTGAACAGAATTAACATGAATGATTTCTTCTCAGCCTCTGTCTTAAGTTTGGTTAAAATCATTTCCCTATGCCATGAAATGAAAGGCCAAATTCTGATGCAAGGAAAGGGGAGATAAAAGAATAGGAGCGCATATTAAGTACCCAAAATTCATTCAGAGACATGTAAAGGACGCAGATCAACACGTGACCACTCAGAAAAGTAATGTAACCCACAAACTTTACCAGGTAGATTCATCTCTTAAGTGCCTTTGAACTGTTCCGGAGTCATCCCAGCACCCGAAAATCTTGGCACGTGCTCCCAGGTCTTTTGTGTGTTGGGAAAGTAGTCCCTCCATTCAATCCATGACGCTACCTGCATTCCTCTGATCATATGTAACCATGGTTCCACCTCCTCATTTTTTTGCTTTTATCCTCTACTTTGGGCAGTCCTACCCTACTTCCTTGCCTTAAATTGCAACTTGACATAGGAGGACCCTGAAACCTTGATTTGACCTCAATTCAGACCCATCAAGACTGACTCACTTAGGCAACTCCTTCTGTATCAAACTGTGTCCGGGTACATCCTTCTCAGCCACGTCCAAATCACTTGGGCCTCTGTGAAATACTTCTGTAGATACTGCTTCAGTGATGCCTATATTCCTCCCTGTTCTTTTTTTGCCCTCAGCATAGACCTGTCTCATGGTTATTCACTAACTTCTTCCCTGAATGCTCACTTTTAGAGTAACAAAGTCTTTTGAAAATCTACCTAACTGTTGTCTTGGCAATTCACAAAATCATAAAATAGATAAATCTCACCTTACCTTTTTCTGCCATCCATTAAATGACATTGAAATGGGAAACGTTCCCTTGTCTCCCTCATATGGAGTGTAGTGAGGGCACGACTCAACTTCTTCAGTGCCCTGCTGTTCAAACCTCTAGGGGAGCATACAGATGGGCAGGCTGCAGGGCTCTGACCCCACGGCAGTGTCTAGGGGTGAATGTTTATAGCTCCTGAAGCCCCCGTGGGCGTGTGTTACAGGGTGCTCTTTTAGTGTAGCCGTCCATAGGTGGCTTGTTTTAGTCGGCTCAGTGAGACCCCTGCATTATGGCAAGGGCAGAGGGCTTTCTGTAGCCTAGGGTTCTTGCCTTGGTGTACCAGAAGAATCAGATCACACGTGAGCTCAGAGAATAAGTGCAAGGTTTTATTGAGTGAAGCAGCTCTCAGCAGATGGGGAGCCAGAAGGGAGATGACTTTCCCCTGGAGTTGTGCGGCTCAGCAGCCCAGGATCTGCTCCGAATGCCCTGACCAAACGCCATGCTGTTCTGCTGGTCAGCGGCCTGCAGGCCTGGCGGTGCCTGCTGATGGGCTCTGCTGGACCTCCAGCTGCCTGTGCGTTCCTCCAGTGACAGGCTTCTCTCCACCCCCAGCCACCTGTGTGCCTGCTAGGGTCCGATATTATTATTATTATTATTATTACTTTTTTTGAGGCAGAGTCTCGCACTGTCGCTGGGCTGGCGTGCAATGGTGCGATCTCCGCTCACTGCAACCTCTGCCTCCTGGGTTTAAGCGATTCTCCTGCCTCAGCCTCTGAGTAGCTGGGATTACAGGCCGGCGACACCATGCCCAGCCAATTTTTTGTATTTTTAGTAGAGATGGGATCTCATGATTTTGGCCTGGCCTGCTGCTTCACCAGCCTTGGTCTCCCGCAGTGCTGGGATTACAGGCTTGAGCCTAGGCGCCAGTCTTGGGGTTTTTTTTCTTTTTTTTCTTTTTTTATAGGTACAGGATGGGGCATGGCAGGTCAGGGTGGTCTGGGGAAATGCCTGTCCTCACTTAGGTCTGCGGGGGTGGAGCCCTAGCCAGGGACCTCGCCCTCCTCTACCCAGCACTTCGCTTCCTCCCTTCCATATCGTTTAAAGGGCCCATGCTCTTGCCTTCCTAGCACTTCCGAATCAACATCAAAACAAATTAGCTGAGTAATTTCACCTGAACAGCAATAGTGGTCATTTGAATCAAACTGACATTCATTGTCCAGCCAACGACCACAACATACTCATTCCCACAAGGACCCATGAAGTATTCATTAACATAGTCCACATTTGGTGCCATTAATCACATCTGAACAAACCTGAAGGGACAGAAATCACGCAAAGTATGTTCTCACCTCACAATGAAACTAACCTAGAAATCAGCAACAGAAAATTAGCTATGAAGTTCCTAATATATGGAAATTAAACAGCATACTTCTGAATAATCCACTAGTCAGAGACCTCTCAAGCTAAAAATTTTAAATATGTTGAACATATTACAAAGTAATTTCAGTTTCCTGAATAATTGCTCCCGGAGATGGCACAGAATCTCAGACCCTGATTTTATGGAATGGGGTCATTGGGCATGTCAACCCAAGTGGTCTTTCTCTCTCAACATTTCCCATTAATCTGAGGGTAAAATTCAGTTTTTTTCTAGGAAATGCCCCCTGGGTTTTTCTTCTTTCTCATATTTTCTTGGCTAGCCTGGTTAGAGTGTTATCAATTTTATTTATCTTTTTAAAGAACCTGCTTTTAGTAGCGTTTATTTTATCTATTGTTTCACATCTTTCATTTTTTCTGATTTTTTTCTATTTTTTGCATTACTCTTTATACTCTAGTCTCCTTAAATAGCAACTTACTGATTTTAGATTTTTCTTTTTTCTAATAAATGCTTTTAATGTTATACATTATCCTCTTAACAATGCTTTTGCTATATCTCACAAATTCAGATAAGTTGTATTTTTATTCTATTTTATTTATTTGAGACAGAGTCTCACTCTGTTGCCCAGGCTGGAGTGCAGTGGGGCAATCTTGGCTCACTGCAACTTCAGCCTCCTGGATTCAAGTGATTCTCATGCCTCAGCCTTTTATGTAGCTGGGACTAATTTTGGTATCTTTATTAGAAATGGGGTTTCACCATGTTGGCCAGGCTGGCCTCAAACTCCTGGCCTCAAGTGATCTGCCTGCCTCAGCCTCCCAAAGTGCTGGGATTACAAGTGTTAACCACTGTGTCTGGCCTGTATTTTTATTTTCAATTAGTTTAATATATTTAAAAGTTTTAACTTGATAAGTCTTTGACTAGTGGATATTTAGAAGTACACTGTTTAATTTCCATATATTAGGAACTTCATAGCTAACTTTCTATTATTGACTTCTAGGTTAGTCTCATTGTGGTCTGAGAACATACTTAGTATAATTTCTATCCTTTTAAGTTTGTTCAGGTGTGACTGATGGCATAGGATGTTATCTTAATGAATACTTCATGGGTCCGTGAGAGAATCTGTGCTGTTTGTCTGATGGACTATTGTGTGAATGTTAATTTGACTCAGTTGATTGGTATTGCTATTCGGGTCAAATGTCTTATTGATTCTCTGCCTGCTTGATCTATCAATTGCTGACAGGAGTATGCTGAGGTCTCCAACTACAAAAGTGAATTTCTCTATTTCTTCTGCTAGTTTTTAAAATTTATGCCTTATGTATGCTTTATGCACTTTTGTCCTCAGTTACTAAGTCCATTAAAATGAAGACTATTGTGCCTTCTTGGAGAATTGGCATCTTTGTCATTATCCCTCTTTATTCCTGAAAATTGTCCAGACTGCTTTCTCCAAAATAAATTTGCATACTCTAGCTTTCTTTTGATGACCATTAATGTGGCTGGGTCTTTATGCTTAAAGTGAGTATCTTGTAGACAACATATATTTGAGTCTTATTTCTTTATCCACTAATAAGTAGCCTATGTCTTTTGTGTATTTAGACTATGAACATTTAGAGTGATTGTCTATAAGTTAGGTCAATATCTACCATGTTTATAATTCTTTTGTATTCATTGCATTTGGTGTTTGTTTCTCCCTTTTTCTGCTTTTGATTTTAACAGAACGTGTTATAAAATTGCATTTTTCCTTAGTATATCAATTGATTTCTTCATAAAAAAATTTTCAGGCCCGGTGCAGTGACTCACGCCTATAATCCCAGTACTTTGGGAGGCCGAGGCAGGTGCATCACTTGAGGCCAGGAGTTCGAGATCAGCCTGGCCAACACAGCAAAAACCTAACCCTATTAAAAAATACCAAAATTAGCTGAATGTGATGGCATGTGCCAGCTGATCAGGAGGCTGAGAAAGCTCTTTCCCCTGGAGCGTAAGCCTTTGTTATGGAAAAGTCTCTGGTGACTTTCATAAGCATTCCTTTTTACTTTTCCATGCCAGAGCTAAGAGGGCATCATTCCTGGCTCCTCCTGAGAACCTGATTGAGTATGTGGAGGCAAAGCATAGGAGGTCCTGGGTGTCCCAGTTAAAGCTGCAGATCTAGAAGAATTTTGCTCTCACACTAGTCCACACAGCATCTAACAATTCTTAATAATGACCATTTGTGTGTTTCTACCATTTTAAGTCTCCACTGACTTCCTTCTCTCCAGATAAGCAGATTTCAGCTGCCTGTGGCTTTAGGGATGATCTTGTCTCTAAATTTTGGGGTGGTAGTTTGTGCTGCAGCTTCAGTCCTCTAATGGGTCCTAGAAAAGTGGTTGATATTCATTTTGTTCAATATTTTTGTTTTACAGTCAATTTTTGAGTGTAGATCTATATTTAAAATCTATTTTGGTGCTTCCTGGTAGAGATTTTAAAATGGCAATGATGAATGTAATATGGAAGTAGAAAACCAATACACAGACACAGTCAAATATAAGGCAAATATCTTTACAGAAAAGAAATGTGTCTGAAGCACAAAAAATTGGAAAAAAAAAAGCTAAAATTTCTGTCTTGCTGAGGCTGGCTTCTGAATAACTTTTTATTTTTATTTTTTTAAATTTTAAGTTCTGGGATACATGTGCTGAACATGCAGGTTTGTTACACAGGTATATGTGTGCCATGGTGGTTTGCTGCACCTATCAACCCGTCACCTAGGTCTTAAGCAGTACAACTTTGAAAACTGTTTTCCCAAAGATTGTTGCTCAGTATGTATTAATACTTCAAACTTCATTCTACATTTACCTAGGTACGTACGTGTAAAAATTTCTCTAGAGAATACAGCTAGCAAAGGAATTGCTGAGTCACAGGGACAATGTGCCTTTGGAACTTTCCTGGCTGTTGTCAAATTGATTTCCAAGTTTTAACAATCTATACTCCACAAGCACAGTTATGAGAATTTCTGTTTCTCTACATCTTCCCCAAACCAGGTGTTGTGTGAATTGTTCAGATTCACACTGAATGATTTTTTAAAATGGAGATTTTGTATTTTGTGAACTTGCCTGTTTATACCTGTTGCCCATTTTTAAAATTGGGTTTCTTTTATGCTTCTGACTTTAGGAGTTCCCTGCACATTCTTTGTCCTGGCTACAATCTAAGTTCCCTTCTGAGCACTTTACTGACACTCTGTGCCAAGGTCACATACGTAATTCCAAATCCCACACATACTCTGGGTTCTCATCCCACCCAATGCATCCACATTATTCATGAAGTTGACTACCTCTTTCTTTTGTCAATTTATTCTCTCTTAAGGTTTGTGGCTTCTTAATTATTTCCATTCCCTTTTTATTCCCCTAGAGATTTCTTTTTAAACCTATGAATTATCAGTGCCAAGAACATCATGCAGCATGTATGGGATAATTAACCAATAGATTTAAGTGCATAGTTTCCAGTGAATCATTTCCAATACGATTAAAAAAAACCGGGATTTTGGGAAAATACACATTGCCGCTCTTGTCCTGGCTGTCTCCCCAGCTAGAAGGGGCACCCATCCAAGTGTCTAGGGTTCCATCCAGGTTTGACATCCTATTAATTTCCACAAAGCTTTATTCTTCCTTTTCCCCTAAGTGTATTCATCAGGTGTTGCAATCAGTGGACTTTTTAAATGAACTTTGATCCTGACACTTGGTAACGTTTATTCTGACAAGCTTGGGTACAGGCACCAGCAATTCTGTTAAATTATAAAGTGAGTATGTGATGTACTAAAATAGTATCTAGAAGAGGTCATCACACTCTCTCTCCCTGGTAACTAAGATAGAATACAAGGCTAGCTATCCACAGGAAAATAGTGATTAGTTTACCTGCTGAGATGTCTCAAATTCCTGAACTAAAATGGTTCACTTCTCCTTTATTTATTTTCCTTTTTTCTCCTTCCTCTTCCTTCTCTTATTCTTCTTTGATGTGCAGAATTCTGAAAATAAAACAAAAACATTTAACACTCTTCCAAGTTTAAAATATTTTAAAGGGCTAAGCTCTTTTTATTCTGAAATATCAAAATATTAGGACGTATGTGAAAATGTTTTTAATATTTTATTAAATAATTACAATTTATTGATATCAGAGATTTAAAAATTACTTTAATAGCAGAGAAACTGAAAATTTCAGGTTGGTCTTTTATAACTACAAATTAACAAATGGTACTAGTTTTTTGTTTCCTAAAAATTAAATGTGACAAAATCTGATTTAACAGAAACTAAATAAATGTACAGGTCTACTGTGATGAAAATAAAGATCAATGCTTTTTAGAATTTAGAGTACAACCTATTTGAAATTATTTTAATTACATATATATATATTTGAGACAGAGTCTCACTGTGTCAGCAGGTGCCAGGCTGAAGTGCAGTGGCACAATCTTGGCTCACTGCAACCTCCGCCTCCCAGGTTCAAGCAATTCTCCTGCTTCAGCCCCCCTATTAGCTTGGACTACAGGTGCATGCCACCATGCCCAGCTAATTTTTGTATTTTTAGAATAGATGGGGTTTCACCATGTTGGCCAGGATGGTTTCGATCTCTTGACCTTGTGATCCGCCTGCCTCAGCCTCCCAAAGTGCTGGGATTACAAGCTTGAGCCACCATGCCTGGCCAATTGCTTCTATATTTTAACCAAGAAGTAAAAAGTATAGTATGGAAATAGAATTAGGAAAGCCCTTTCTTTCCCATCTTCCTTCTCATCTCTCCTCTCACAGTCCACTCAATAGGATAGTAAATAGTAAAATTAATTCTCTTGCATCTTGAAAATTATTATGTATTGGAAATTAAAATAAATTATTTGGATGAACTTCTCTATTGTAATTTTAAAAAAGGGTACTCTGACAAAAAAGCATTGATTTTCTTTTAAAAACTGCAAAGTATGATGATAAAATAGAATGGAAAGGGGTAGCTATATTTTATATATATAAATTATATATATAATAAATATAAAATATGTATATGAATTATAGGGGCAGCTATATTATATATATATAATGGGAATGGATGAATACACATTTATATTTATATACAAAATTTATATATATTAGAATTTATATATTTTATATATACAAATATATAAAGCATATATATTTTTATATATATTTAAATATATATATATTTTTAAATAATATATATTAGAAGTGGTGCTAACAGTGGGGTAATGAAAACCAAGTCCACATTTTACATTTTATCTTTCAATCACAAGTGAAATGGGGAAGTGGAATGAAGAGGCAGTGGAGCCCACCCTGATGGCAGGGGTGGGCTGGCTTTCCTCCTGGCCCACGTGTCTGTGATGCTCCCAGGATGGTCTTCATTTGTAAATAAGCTACATGCAAATTCCTCCTTTCTACTTACCCCTCGTCAAATGCTACCGCAATACAACCAGAGCCATGTAAACCACATGCATGAAGGCAAATGAAGAGACAAGCCCTGGATTTTAGTTTTTGAAGGGGCCAGCACCTCAAAACATTGGATCCTTTGAAGAAACAAGGTCTCTGGTGACTTCCTCCAGGCAAGCAGGAGGAGCAAGAGAAGACCCACCATCCTGGCAGGTAGGGTGGAAGTGGGTAAATGTGAAGTCTTCGTGGTTCTGTGAAAATCTCTGTCTCATTCATACTGTTTTCATGTCACTCTTTCTGAAAAGTTCTAGTTTTTGCATGTTTATTAGGGACCACCCACACTGAAAAGGAAGAATAACATGAGAAATTCACTTAGTGTTCAACAAATGTAGTGAAACTCACACATTCCAACGAACTTTTCCTATTTATTGTTTTTTTTTCTTATTTTTTATTTTATTTATTTATTTATTTATTGAGATGGAGTCTTGCACTGTCGCCCCGGCCAGAGTGCAGTGCCTCATTCTGGGCTCACTGCACCCCTCTCCTCCCAGGTTCAAGAGATTCTTCTGCATCAGCCTCCTGTGTAGCTGGGATTACAGGTGCCTACCGCCGCACCCCCGTAATTTTGCATTTTAGGTATAGACAGGGTTTTGCCATCTTGACCAGGGTGACCTCAAACTCCTGACCTTGTGATCCACCCGCCTCAGCCTCCCAAAGTGCTAGGATTACAAGCGTGAGCCACTGTGCCTGGCCTCCCCTTTAAATTAACTACCTAAAATTACAGTTGACCCTAGAACAACCTGGGCTTAGACATGCTGACCCTGAGGCAGTGGAATACTCAGGTATAACTTTTGACTTTCCCCAAACTTAGCTGCTCATAGCCTGTGGTTAATCAAAAGCCTCACCCATAACATAAACAATCAATTAACCATATTTGTATGTTATATGCATGCTATATTCTTACAATACAGTAAGCTAGAGGGAAGGCAATGTTATTAAGAAAATCAAATCATAAGGAAGAGAAAACAGATTTACTATTCACACAGTAGACGTGCATTGTCATAAAGGTCTTCATCCTCACTCTACACTGAGTAGGAGGAGGAGAAAGAGGAGGAGTTGGTCTTGCTGTCTCACACGTGGCAGAGGCGGAAGGAAATCTATATGTAAGTGAGCTTGTGCAGTACTAACCCGTGTTGTTCAAGGGTCCACTGTATGTAATGTCGTTATTACTCAAAATACTTCTCCAAGTTCTTTTTTATTTTTGCAATCTTTTCCAAGAAAATAGTCTCACATTTGCAAATTTTTTATTCTTTTGGAAATAATTTTATTTTTATAATAAACAGTCCTAAATTTTAAGTAGCATCTTATAAATATTGTTAAACAATGTGAATTTTTTTTGTTTTGAAGTGTTGTGCTTACATAATTATGTGGCTTATAGAATGTCAACAGAAATAATTACCACTATGATCAAGAGGCATTATTGAAATTTGTCAACAGTGGGTAACTACACAGAAGTACAATATTCACGTAAATATATATTTTAACATGCTGTCACTTTATTTTAGTATCACAATTCAAAAGAAAAACAATTCACCCAAGTGGTATAAGTTGGTATTTCCTAGAGACGTGAAGACCATGAATACAGTGAAGACCCATTACATTTGCACTAATCTTTATGATAAAGCAAATTAAAAAGGTGATCCAAACTATAAACCATTTCATTTGAACTCTTAGCATTTTCTATTTGTTCTGAGTCTAGGACTGAAAAATATCATTTTTAAACTTTCAAAACATATCCCAATGAAAACTTGGGGGTTCTGATGACTGTAGACCATTCCTTTTACATATAAAATTGTTGATGCTGACCCTCTCCTAAACATGGTGTGGTCTCTAAGCTGTTTTGCCAGCATGGGTGATAGGTCTATCCCATTCCCTTCAAATGCTCTGTCTTGTCCCTTTATAACCACAGCTCACTTTTGCCAGACAGCTGCCTGGAGTTTGAAGAACATGTGTTGGAACTGTGGGTCTATGCACAGCAAATTGAACTATACACAGTATTATGCAACAGTTTGGCACTACATTTTTATAAAAGAACTTCGATACCTATTTGAAAATGAAGTGCACCCTTGTTCTGTAAGATCACATACAGGGGGCCGGGCATGGTGGCTCACGCCTGTAATCCCAGCACTTTGGGAAGCTGAGGAGGGCAGATCACGAGGTCAAGAGATCGAGACCATCTTGGCCAACATGGTGAAACCCCGTCTCTACTAAAAATACAAAAATTAGCTGGGTGTGGTGGTACGCACCTGTGGTCCCAGCTACTCGGGAGTCTGAGGGAGGAGAATTGCTTGAACCCATGAGGCGGAGGTTGCAGTGAGCCAATATCCCGCCACCTACTGCACTCCAGCCTGGCACCTGGTGACGGACCAAGACTCTGTCTCAAAAAAAAAAAAAAACTCACATACAGGAGCCTACCCACCTGGAATATTAATCTGATAACCAAGTAAGAGAGATAGAGAGGAGGGCTGTATTATCCTTTACACGACATCCAATGTAATCATGTAAATCATGAGTTCATATATTCACATGTATCTTGTAATTATAAATTTTCTTAGATTATCATTTATAAATGATGAAGTTCCCTGATCATATCCATCCATATAATTGGTAGCTTAAAACAGAAATCTAATCAACACGGGCAATGCATTGCAAGAGATTAATAGCTAATCAGCATCCCATCAATTCTATTTTCCCTATCATGTATTATTGGGCATTTTTTCCATTGTATCCTTTGGATAATCTCTAATTATAATTTTAGCTTGAAGTATTTGTTTTTTCTCATAAACTTCAAAATTTAATGTAAAATGTCATTTTAGCAAATTTTCAAAGTATTGTAGTGGCACAAAATTCCACCATCTAAGAAATAATTTTGAAGACTGCTGCACCATGAAATGGCAATTGCACAGCTTTAATTCTCTCTTAAGAGAGAAGAAAAGCATATGTCAAATCACCTTAGCTATAGATCCTTCAGGCAAAATGTATCCCTTTTTTTTTGGCACTGTCAAGAACTTAATAAATCAGCGATAACTGAGTTACAATGTCAGTGCCCGCTAGGACTGAGAAAAACCTACCACTTTTCCACAATTCAGTAATATATTAACCATGGTACCCCAGTTCTTTGTGTGTTAATAAGAAAACAATATCTTCCTAATCACTGGGAGACACTGTCAAATTTCCAAGAGACTAGAACTATTGTCACAAGAGATTAAGCTGGGCGATATAAATGTTCTTGCTAAAAGGTTTTAAGTCTTTGCTTATTTATAGAAATAATCTTTTCTCCTCTGTCTCATCACTCACTGTTTTTAAAATACCAACAATGTGGATGGCAATTTAGATTCCTACAGCTTTTAAAACTTATTTGTTATTTTAAATCACCTAAATGTGACTTGGTGAATTTCAGTAGAAAATTATTTTCTAAGGGCTGGAAGTAAACTCGTTAAAACTGGGAAACTTATTAAACCCAGAAAGATAGGCTAGGGCTAAGGACACAGCCTGGCTCATTGATCACCAATGACAGCAAGTAGTGACCTCATGCAAACAGAATGTAAACTTCCAAACTCATTGATAGCATTCCTGGCTTGGGGTTAGAATTTATGTCCTCTCCTTATAAACTGTTTGACTTAGATGATGAATGGTGGTAAAGGTAAAATGCTGCGAAACTGCTGAAAACACAGCTGCATTCAGGTTATTTTAAGTCTGGCTTTCTTTGAAGTTCATGTACAGCCTTGAAATCCTATAAAAGAGAAGTTATCAAAATTGCCTTGCCTTTCTTATTTTAGGAAGGAAAACTCATCTTACCAATACAATTTATGCCAAGTAATTTTGTGAAAATAATGTTTAACTTCCAACTTTGATTTTCTTTTTAATTTGACAAGATATAGATTTTGACTACCCATATTTCTTATTTTTTTTGCCGTTACATATTCAGACTAATTTTTAAAATGTGATTTTAAATACTGTTCATGAAAGAAGCCTAAATAGATTTGGGATTCTTTTGCTTGTAGTCATTTTTTTGTTAGGTTGTTTTGGACATAGCAGAAATGTTTCCAAATTGGCTGAATCTTCCAAAATTTTCCAAATAAGTTGTCATTTCAATATTTTGCTACCACAAAATATTCTCTTTTATTTATCCACGGTTAATTCGTCTCACTAATGTTTATTGAGGATGTGTCCCTGCATTCAATTACATGATATGTTATAGTAAAGATCGGGAAATCAAACAAGATTCATAAAAATACAAAAGGAGTAAAAAACAATAATGCACATATTCACGAAATCACTTCTACTATTTATTGAGCAACTGGTAATAATGTGTAGTGTTTCACATGCTATAAATAACATCTCTGAAAAGCTGAATATTATAAGACTATAGAGCCTGTATTAGGTCCTCTATTTCCTTATAGATGAGGAAACTGAGGCTAAGAGAGGCGTCTGCAAAGCAGGAACATAATAAGGAGCATATCCAGGATTCATCCAGAGGCCACAGGAAAGTCAGAAAGGAGTAAATATAAGTTTACTCACTAGAGGGTATGGGAAATCAGACGGGAAACAGCCCTATGATTAAAGTGACTGTCGAAGGATCAATGCAAGAGGTGGAATTCAGATTGCATCAGAGATTGGATGCATCCAGCCAGTTGGAGAGAACGGAGAGCTGGATGCAGTCACTTGTACCTTACAGTACTCTTTCAGAGATTAATACACTCTGGGAAGAGTAGGATACTCCCTTTGAACGGCCTGGAAATTCCCTTACGTGGGCACATGCTGGTTCATCCTATCTCACAAGTTGACTTCTACTCCTGACAGAACAGTCATATTTCACAAAGTAACTTTTGAAGGCCTCCAAATCCTCTCAACAGAAAGAATCCACCACTTCAGTGGTTTTTTGTCTATTTGTTTTTTTAATTAACAGAAATTGTGTGCATATGTACTTATCATTACAACAGAATGTTTTGGTGTAGGCAGGCATTGTGCAACGCCTCGGATTGGGCTAATTAGCATATGCTTTCCCTCACAGGCTTATCATTTGTGTGTGTGTGTGTGTGTGTGTGTGTGTGATGAGAACACTTAAATACCTACGGTCTTTGCCATTTTTAAGAATTCATCACGCTGTTATTAACTCTGCTGCCGTGGTTTCTTTAAATTCTACTAAGTGTCACTAAACTCCACATAGGAAAACGTCACAGAAGAGGGTCACCTGGAACCACTGGAAGACCCAGTCTACTTCTGTGATGACTACAAAGAGGCCATTTGCCATGATTGCAGCTCCAACCCATCCCCTGAGCTCTAGACTGGAGATATCATTGCCTATTTGGGTACCAGAGGCATCTCACACTTGCTATATTCAGAACTAAACTCTTGTTTTCCCCCAACAAAATCTCTCATCCCAACCTTCCTCATCTAGTAAGTGGCAACTCTGTGTGTTTATTCAAAACCAAAACCCGGAAGTCACTTCTGACACTCTTCTTTGTCTTATATCTTAACTCCTTTGATCTTTCTTCAGAATATATTCTGAATAGAAGGGAGTATCACCAATCTCTCCAATATTATCTTAATCCAAACATCAACCTCTGACCTGAGCACCCTCAGCAGCTTCCTTGCAGACCTGCCTGTCTCCTCCTGCTGTTCCTTGTGGTCCATTCTCCATGTAGTAGCTCAGGGGGACCTTCTACAAGTAAAAACAATGGCATCATTCCTCTGCCCCAACCTGCAGTGGCTTTCCATTTCATGTAACATAAAATCCAAAGGCGTTTCAGTGTCTCTTGGGGATACGGAATTACTTAGGGATTGAATTCTCTGCTCCAGCTCACTCAGTCTCACCCAGACTCCTGGCTCCCTGGCTCTGCCCAGAGCACACGAGGTCCCTACCCACATCAGGCCCTTGGCACTTGCTCCTCCTGGGCCTGGAATGCACACCCCCAAATGTCTGCAGAGCCTGCTTTCTCATCCTGTTTAGGTCTCTGCTTCAGTGTCTCCTTATTAAAGAGTCTTTTCCCAAGTACCCTGTATTCAATAATACTTCTCCAGAGATCCTTCTCCCTGGGCCACCATGTGTGGCAGTGCCTTGTGCCCAACACATGGGTGCCTGGGGAGAAGGTGGGCCAGGCCTGTGATCCACCTTTAAATTTTTTAAAAGGTTGTCTTTTTAACTTATAGTGGGGTTATATTCCAAAAAAACCCATCATAAGTTGAAAATATCATCAGTTTAAAATGCATTTAATAACCTGATACATCTATTATAAAAATGAAAAATTGTATAACGAGTCAAACCACAGTGAGTCAGTAACCATCTGTTTATATATACCTGCAAACACATATGTACACACGCATTTAAAATATCATCTATATATATGTTTACAGAATAATTATACATATGGTTATATATATACACGAAACCTCTCTCCCACCAGAAATTAGCTTAACCTCCACCAGAATATAAGCTTAGCAAAACAGAAAGTTTATTTTGCTGTATTCTGGGTCACCCAGCTTCCAGAACAGTGCTAGCATTTGGTGAGCAAAACACAAGAATCTGTTCATGAATTAATGGATAAGCCAATAAATAAATGTATGGGTGTGGGAAACATGTTCTAAATGGATCTGAGCATAGAAGTTCCAAAACGATTTAAAATAGTCAGAAGCTATTTTAATATTTAAAACAAAACTCAACACTCAAAGAATGAAGGCACGATTGAGATAGTGGATTAAGTTAGAAAGGGTGATGTGTGACGTGCTTGTTGAATATGTTTGAAAAAGAGGCTGCAGCTTTTGTAGACCTGCACATTTGTTTTGGGGGGACAGTCTTTTCTTTTTTCTTTTTTCGAGACAGAGTCTGGCTCTGTCACCCAGGCTGGAGTGCAATGGTGCAATCTTGGCTCACTGAAACCTCCATCTCCCGGGTTCAACTGATTCTCCTGCCCCACCCCCCCGAATAGCTGGGATTACAGGCATGCGCCATTATGCCCAGCTAATTTTTGTAGAGATGGGGTGTCACCATGTTGGCCAGGCTGGTCTTGAACTCCTGATCTCAGGTGATCCACCCACCTCGGCCTCCCAAAGTGCTGGGATTGTAGGCGTGAGCCACCAGGTCCAGCCTCTGCACTTGTTAATTCAGGGTAATTGCTTTAATTTATGTGTCCCAATGTGGCATGTTATAGAATGGGTGATTTGGTTTGAACACATTTAACCAAAGTCATAAGAAAGGGAAAATTATATTGCATTATAGGAGTTTTAATAAAAAGTCGATTTCCTTTATCTCTAGCCTTTACAATCTGCATGAATCAGATGAATCAAATAACTAGCTGATTTTCTTCTTGAAGATCTTGCAGAGCATTTGCATCACATAATAAGTCTAAAGAGTTATATAGATGATAATTCTTATAATATTATATATTACAAGACAGATGGCTAAATGGAAACCTGGAGGGTTCAAGTGCTTTGCCACATTGATATAGGAAGCAGGGACACAGCTTGGACTGGACTGGAATCTCCTGCTAGGCCTACTTTGACAGTATAGTGCTTTCCCTTTTCGAAACAGATGTTAGATGTTACCACTCCTGTTTGTACAAAATGTTCCACAGCAGCTTTGGAAGCACAACCACCTACTGCATCTGGTTCCTTCCACCTGTGTCCTTTGGAAAAGTAAATGAACATAATACATAATCATTAGGAGAGCCGCTTGCTTGGCCTCTGTTCCCATCCCATCTCTTTACCCTTCCGATGCTATCAGCCAAGAGAGTGCCAGAAAAGCTGCTTCTCCTCCCTATAATTTACTCCTTAGCTTTTATTGTTCATGAAATACATCTAAATCAAATCTTTACTGTCTGTTTTATGTTCATGCAGGTACTGAAAATTATTCTTGCCTGGGTCAGCACAGATGCTCAGAGTTGGTGGCTCTAACCGTGGTATCATTTTCAAGCTGAAGCTGAGCAATAGATATTCTTGCTGGGATTTTTCTAGAGCTGTCCAAAACTTCTCTAATCTGTGAGTCCCTTGCTCTCTTTATTACACACACACACACACACACACACACAGCACTCAACATTCGGTAGCACCTGTTGAACGAGGAGACGAAATTGACCCTCATTAGGCTTTATCACAGGAAGAGCCTACTTGGCTGCAATGGGTTTTCCTAATCTGGTTTTCATTCCTCAGAAGCCATGCATTGGCCTACCATGAACAGTCTGCATCAAGCAGCAAGAGGAAGTGTGTTTGGGAGCTATAATTGAAAGCCTATTTATATCGCACATGCAATTATCAGCTCTGTTCCTAGCTCTTAAAGATGGCTGGTTTGAAGAAGCCACTCAATTAGTTGCACATGTGAATGATTTTGCTTCGGTGTTACCTGCAGCTGCTGAGGATAGCAAAGTGTATCATTCTATTAACCCCACAGTTAACCCTCATTACACGGCCTGCTCAGTGCAGGTGCACCCCAGAATACACCAGTTTCTTAGTGGCCAAATTCATTGCACAAGGAGACACTATCGGGCTGAAGAGTACATGTCTATGACATGTGCTTCTGCTTAGAGAAGGAGCGACTGCCTGATTGGATTGAGCAGGGTGTCTTTAGCAACAGCAAATGAACAACAGGGGTACACTATTTGCAACCTATGTAATTTCCAGCTTGGCTGCTCGCCACTGCAAAGTAGTGGACTCTCAGAGCTGTGGCCACATAACCACTGTGTCCATAGACTGCCAGGCCAGACTCTCCTCCCACCCCAAATCATCACCCCAGGCAGGAAGAACATATGAAGTCCTGGATCAGAAGGGGGAGCAATGGAGCTGGTCTTACACTGACCTTTCACCTTCCTCAAATATTGTCATGATCCTTCAAAAGCATAAACTGGACCATTTTAGGGGGAATATTTTTCTTGTTTGGAATATTATCTTGGTATGGTGTTCGTGTTAAAAAGGCTAAACCAGTGCCTTCCTTATTCTCTGATTTTTGTTATTGTTTTGTTTTGTTTTTGAGAAACAGACCTCTGTTGAACCAACCCAATCCATGCTATTAGAACAAACAAATTTTCTTAATTTGATCATCAGTAAGAGTAAGTATATCCTACAGTTTAGCACTTAAAAACCATTTTGCTTCTTAGGAGAACATTTTTCCTTCAGCTCCACTTTTCTGCTGCATTGAATTTGTCTCTCTTGCTTGTGGAAGGCGTGGCACATTGCTAAGTGGTGTACACTTCCACACCCATCATCCCAGAAGGTCAATAGAAGCTGGCAGGGTGTGACATTGGATCTCTTGACTTGCAGAGAAATGGGTCCAGTGACTCCCAGAGCAGCTATTTCCCATCAGGGGGAGTTAGACTTGGTGGCCAGTGAGTCAGATTTTGGCTTACCAGCATTCCTCTCACTTCCACCACAACTTTGCTGGAGTGGATTTGTGAGTCAGTACAGAGCCCCTTCTTTGTCTTAGAACTAACTGCTGGTCTCAGTGAATGAAAAACAGCTGTTTTCACACTGCTGGCTTCGATGGTCAGTGGAGTTCAGTGTCCCTGATACCTGCAGAGTGGTGATTTGAGTTATATGATCAAAGTTTACGTCTTCCAAGTCATCTTCAATTGGTAGGACTATGTCTTAAAATTCCGTGCAGTGGCAACGTAATGAAATGCATCCTGCATTGAGAGCCAGAAAATCTGGCTCTGCTGCTCACAGAATCATAGTCTTCAACACGTCAACTTAACCCTTCCAGACCTCAGTTTTCTCTTCTTTTGAATGAAGCAAATAGACCAGATCCATGGATTAGAAAACAAAACAAGGTATATATGACAGAAGACAATGGTGAACAAAAGAGAAATAGGATTTTTAAATTTTTTTTATTTTTTTACTCTGTCACCCAGGCAGGAGTGCCATGGTGCAACCTCGGCTCACTGCAAACTCCGCCTCCTGAGTTCGAGCCATTCTCCCGCCTCAGCCTCCCGAGTAACTGGGATTACAGGCGCCCGCCACCACACCCAGCTATTTTTTGTATTTTCAGTAGAGACAGGGTTTCACCATGTTGGCCAGGCTGGTCTCAAACTCCTGACCTCAGGTGATCCACCCGCCTCAGCCTCCCAAAGTGCTGGGATTACAGGCGTGAGTCACCACACCCGGCCAATAGAGCTTTGCCCAAATAGCCTGTGTTTCTATAGAGTTCAAAGTCTAAACAAATGAAACAAACACATGTATGATTAGACATGATTATCGATTGTATTACCTTTGGGGTTCTATGAGAAATAATCAGAGTGAGAAACATCTCCTCTCTCTGAGGAGATGATGGTTGAGGACCAGTATGAAGAGGACAAAAATCAATCATGTGTAGAAGGTTGAGGGCGGCAGAGGAGAGTAGATGTTAGTGAGCTTGAAAACCAAAGAGGGCTTTGTGTACAGAGTGGTAAGCGAAGGAGAAGAGCGATGAAAAAAGATTTTAGAGCAAAGATGATGAGGGAATCCCTCAAGGCTTATGGTCCAGGTGAAAATGTCTGAAACACAAATACAGCGGGGAACAATAGAAGTCTGAAGCAGAAAAGCTGGATGACCCCAATACATTTTTAAATAGTTCATTCCATGCAAAGTCAGAGGAGGAGTTCAGGGACAGAATCCACTACACTGGGAGATACAAGGAACAGGGCTAATTAATACTATGTTGGTGCAGAAGAAATTGTGGTTTTTGCCTCTTAAAAGTAATGGCAAGGTCAGGCGTGGTGGCTCACACCTGTAATCCCAGCACTTTGGGAGGCCAATGCCTCATGGATCATGAGGTCAGGAGTTCGAGACCAGCCTGGCCAGCATGATGAAACCCCATCTTTACTAAAAATACAAAAAATTAGCCAGGCATGGTGGCACGGGCCTGTAGTTCAAGCTACTTGGGAAGCTAAGGCAGGATAATAACCTGAACCCAGCAGATGGAGGTTGCAGTGAGCTGAGATCATGCCATTGCACTCCAGCCTGGGCAACAGAGTGAGACTCAGTCTCAAAAAAAAAAAGGAATAGCAACATCCACAATTACTCTGCACCAGTCTATTAGATAGAAATGAGTTTGCAGGAACATATAGCCAAGAAAGTGATGAAAACTTATAAAGAGACAAATCAGTCAGAGGGAAGCAGAACTGTAGAGTGCCATATGTTCTTTCAATAGTAAGAATGACGGGAAGTCCGCAAAATGAAGGTTCTGGAATTTAATCGAGTAAAGGCCAGTCGCCTTGACAATAAGCCCCACATTTTGATAGTGATGATATGGTAAAAAGGAAGAAAAAAACCACCAAAGCTTATGAAGTAAATAATAATCAAGATGAGACCTACATATGTTCTCTCTAGCTGCCCCTTGGGAAAGGTGTGTGCCTCAAATACAAGATGAGGCCATGAAGGGAAGAACTGCTATTTTGAATTGAAAGAGTGAATTTTGTCTGCCAGCACAAATGCTTCTGGTGGTGCTGCCCACCTGCTGTGACTGACATTGGTTTACCTACAGCCCATATTAATCAATCCCAGGGCTCTCAAGCCTTCCACCTTCCACCTCGCCTTTACTCCCAGAATATTTTTTAAAGACTTTAAAAACTCCATTCTACTACAGTGTGCAAAAGCATTAACTGAAGATATATGGAAATGTAGGTTCTGGGTCAGAACATCTGGAGTGCAATCTGTGAGTCTTCTTTTCTTTTCTTTTCTTTCTTTGAGATGGAGTTTTCCTCTTTTTGCCCAGGTTGGAGTGCAGTGGCACAAACTCGGCTCACTGCAACCTCTGCCTCCCAGGTTCAAGTGATTCTCCTGCTTCAGTCTCCCAAGTAGCTGGAATTACAGGTGTGTGTCATCACGCCTGAATAACATTTGTATTTTTAGTAGAGAGGGGTTTCACCATGTTGACAGGGCTGGTCTCGAACCCCTGACCTCAGGTGATCCACCTGCATCAGCCTGGGATTACAGGCATGCGCCAGCACGCCTGGCCAAGTCTCCATTTTTTTTTTTCAGGTAAAGATTCGCTGCTGTTGCCCAGGCTGGAGTGCAATGGCACGTCCCCGGCTTACTGCAACCTCCGCCTCCCTGGTTCAAGCAATGTCACCTCAGCCTTCCCAGTAGCTGGGATTACAGGCATACACCACCACGCCTAGCTAATTTTGTATTTTTAGTAGAGACGGGTTTCTCCATATTGGTCAGGCTGGTCTTAAACTCCTAACCCCAGGCGATCTGGCCGCCTTGGCCTCCCAAAGTGCTGGGATTATAGACGTGAGCCACCGCACCTGGCCAAGCCTCCATTTCAGTTTTTTCTTTTTTGAGGCTGAGTCTCACATTGTCACCTGGGCTGGTGTGTCATGGTGCAATCTCAGTTTGCTGCAACCTCTGCCTCCTGGGTTCAAGTGATTCTCCTGCCTCAATCTCCCAAATACCTGGGATTACAGGCACCCGCCACCATGCCCAGCTTATTTTTTGTATTTTTAGTAGAGACAGGGTTTCACTGTGTTGGCCAGGCTGGTCTTGATCTCCTGTCCTTGTGATCCGCCCATCTCGATGTCCTACAGTGCTGGGATTACATGAACACCACACCCTGCTGAGTCTCCATTTCTTAAAGCTCCTGAGATAACATTGGTGCTGGGCCACAGACCGCACCCTGAGGCACAGGTTAGAGTGAGGAGAGGAGCTGAGCAGCCAGTTCAATGGCTGTTAGAGTAGTTTGGGTCAGAGATAATCATGGTGTCTTTGACTAAGACAATGACCATGAAAATGAAGAAAAAAAAAACAGATTGGAAATATTCTGAAGGCCAGATTAGCAGTTGGTGCTACATGAACAAAATGAGCAAAAGGCCCCTCAGTGTCTAGCTGAGGAAGTGAGTGTGTACAGCACCTGGAATGGGGCAGGTGACATGAACTCTGGAATCTGGAATTCTTGGCCACCATGAGATTTAAGTGCTATCTATGGAGTTAATATTTTCACAGATAGAGTGTCATGAAAGTATAGAAAGACTTTAGAGCATAGCAATGTAGCAGCATGGCTTTGGAGTCAAGCAGATTTGAGATTATTTTTCCCAGCTCTAATCAAGTTTCTAGTCCCTCTAAGCCTCACAGTTCTCATCCATAGAGCTTGGATAACATAATGTCGACACATAGGGTCATTGTGAGAACAATCTGAGAACATGTAGAGGAACACGTAGCCTGCTGGCCAGCACCTTATCACTATCATCGTCATTCGGTAGAACATTTTGTTTTTGAGAGGAGGTCTTAGTATGGTGCCCAGGCTGGTCTTGAACTCCTGGGCTCAAGAAATCCTTCAGTCTCAGTCTTCTGTGTATCTGGGATTACAGGTGTGAGCCACCACATCTAGTTCATTACTTAATTAGCTTTCTCTAAGAACAAAAAAATTGTAGTGTAAAATTATGTATTTTTAATATATTTAGTTGAATTAAAATATATAAAACATGAAAAAAATATTTAATCTTTTTACATCAAAACATTTTTAAACTGATTCTTCTGTTTTTTGAAAAAATCTCAGTGTCTCCATTAAATGAATTAATTTAAATTACTTATATTTTTCTCTATTAGTTTACCACCACTTGTTAAAATAAAGTGGTAGCCACAGCAATATGTCCCAGGGTGTAGACTTTCCCCTCTGTGTATGATGGCCAAGTACTCCCCTTTCAATCAAGCACTCAGTTCCCCCGCCCCACCCTCTGCTTCCCTCCCTCTCTCTTTCTCTTTGACGATAATTAACTTCTACACAGTAAATGTATGTGTTCCCAGACCTGTAACAACTTTTGGTTTTAAGGAAGTTTACAGTAAATGCTTCTGAAATGAGAGAATTAATACATAAACCAGGATGAAGTCCCTATTCTGTCCATCTAGGAAAACAATGATTTTTCAGTTCTCTAGGTTCATTTTTATATGTGATAAAGACAAAACAATTCCAAAGGACTAAGAAGATGCCTATGGTATGACCAAATGTCTACATTTCAGAATTCCAGGATTGCCAGACTTTTCTCAGCTACATGCCTAAATAAACATCACCTTCAGTTCCTTGTAAACCTATAAACCTAGAACATACCAAGCCGACTTTGCTAAATAGACCTTTGCTTTTTTTTTTTTTGAGACAGAGTCCTGCTCTGTCACCCAGGCTGGAGTGCATTGGCACAATTTTAGCTCATTACAACCTCCACCTCCCAGGTTCAAGCGATTCTCCTGCCTCAGCCTCCCAAGTAGCTGGGATTACAGGCACACACCACCATGCTGGCTTAATTTTTTTTGTACTTTTTAGTAGAGACAGGGTTTTGCCATGTTGGCCAGGCTAGTCTCGAACTCCTGACCTCAGGTGATCTCTTGACCTCGTGATCCGTCCGCCTCGGCCTCCCAAAGTGCTGGGATTACAGGCGTGAGCCACCACGCCCAGCCAAAGGATGTTTTATATGATATTTCCATTAATGTATGTGGGTAAAGATTTTTGTTACTAAAGGTCAAATCTGCATTTGATAACACCTCAAATCACAACAATCCCATCTTCAGAGGTGCTGTGTGATCCATGAATTGCTCCCCGACCATAAAAACCCTCTCTGGGCAGCTTTACTCTCAATATGGTATGCCAATTGGACTCATGAAAACCAGGAAATGCAACGCCCTCCCAGTAATTAAGCTTAGTTTTTTTGACAGGTCGCTGCATTTTTTCCACCTAAGTTTCTGGTGTCTATTCATGCCAATAGTAGGGGGTCAAATATTCCTATGATGCAATACGGTACTTGAGAAAAACCTGCCATACAAAATGGCCATTCTGCCCAGGTCACTTCCTGTGGGCATGTTGGAGACAAACTGGTCCAATGCGTTGGTCACTGGTGTTAACCGGGCAGAAACTCGTGTTTGCTGACTGAAAACATTTGTTATACATTTGCTTTTGTGATGTTTCATTTTGCAATCAAATTCAACTCTGGCAAAGTAGTTTTGGGTTGAGGCAGGATTTCTCCACCCATCAGCCACCACTATAAATCTGCCAGTGAGAAATTGAGTAGAAACCATATGGAGGCCTTTCAGAGGTTTTCCCAACACATGAAGCATTTTATGTTTTTAGAATATTTATTTAACCAAAGGAAGCACATGGAAAATGAGAGGAAATGGACATCAATTTGTGTTTTTACTAACTTCCCCACAAAACCTTTTGGATTATAGAGTTTAAAAATATAATTTTAAAAATCTTGTAGGGAATTCCAGTTAAATATAGTTTAAAAGAGTGGTTAGGACTCACCCGATTTTTATTTTTAGGTAGAATTCAATAAAATTATCTTCTGGCAACTTTCTTCCAGACAAATAATCTATTTGAATTTTACTCTTTGGTGTATCCAGAAAGCAGAAGGAAGTTGGCCCTCATTATTTCATTTTGTGAAGTTTTTAATGAGGCTGATTATCATGAAACAAGGATTATCACAGAAGCTGCTGCTCATTGTGTGCTACAGACCTCGCGTTTTGTGATAGTAATGCATTATAAAAGACTGCCCAGGTTCATGGCAAGAGAGCACTGTTACAGAAGCCAGAATGTGGGAAAACTTTTTTTTAAGATGGAAAAACTGATCTGAGTGGCTCTTTTCATTTCTGGGTTCTCAGAATACCCCTTGGCCTGTGCTTTTTCTTCTTGGTACTGGAAAGTTGTCAGAGCTGGAGAGAGAGTGCCTGGCACTGCTGAGAGCCTGCTAGCCAGGACACGCCACTCAAGCTTGCCAGAGGGGTGTTGGATGAGATGAGCCTCAGGGCTGCCTCCAATAGGGACAGTCTATATTTTATCACTTCCTCCACTTCTTCCATAGCTGGCCGGGTGCATTCTAAGTCACTTGCAAACACATGAGGAGATCCATTAAAACTTAAAGAAATCGTTTCACTTATTGTATTAGTGGTTTAGAAGAATTAAGAGACAAGAAAGTTAACTGATTTCTCTAAGTGTGCTCACCTTCTATGAGGCCAACTTAGACTCAAGCATCCTAGTGGGAGTTGGATGAGATGAGCCTCAGGGCTGCCTCCAATAGGGACAGTCTATATTTTATCACTTCCTACACTTCTTCCATAGCTGGCTGGGTGCATTCTAAGTCACTTTCAAACACATGAGGAGATCCATTAAAACTTAAAGAAATCGTTTCACTTATTGTATTAGTGGTTTGGAAGAATTAAGAGACAAGAAAGTTAACTGATTTCTCTAAGTGTGCTCACCTTCTATGAGGCCAACTTAGACTCAAGCATCCTAGTGCAGTGACCTTTCCAACCCCTAATAGCGATGTGACAAAGGAAGGGGTCAGACTGGATCAGTCAGTGGAAAATCCAATCAGTGGACTATGTCACTAAAACAAAAACAGTTACCTACAGAGTCTCTATCTCTCTCTCTCTCTCTCTCTCTCTATATATATATATATATACACAGAGAGATTGTATATATATATATATATAATATATATAATATTATCTCTCTCTCTATATATATATATATATAGATATTATATATATATTATATATATACAGAGAGATTGTATATATATATATGTGTAATTTTAAAACTCTTGTAGGGAATGTCAATTAAATATAGTTTAAAATAGTGGTTAGGACTCAAGCTATTTTTATTTTTAGGTAGAATTCAATAAAATTATCTTCTGGTAACTTTCTTCCAGACTAAAATCTATTAGAATTTTATTCTTTGGTGTATCCAGAAAGTGGAAAGAAGTTGGCCCTCATTATTTCATTCTGTGAGGTTTTTAATGAGACTGGTTATCATGAGACAAGGATTATTATAATACATATATAATATATATAATCTTATATACGAATATATATATAATTATATATATAATCTGCAGTTTCTGTAATAATCCTTGTCTCATATATATGATATATATAATTTATATATATTATAAATATTATTTTATATATAATATATATAAAGTATATTTTATCATATATATGAGATATAATATATATAATATATAAATAATATTTTTATATATAATATATATAAATTATATATATATAATCTCTGTCTATATCTCTCATCTCTCTGCATTGTTTCCCACCCATGGGTAAGAATTAAAACAATTCATCTAGTAAATATTAAAATGTCAGATAATAGGATATAGATCCATTTTATCAAGGGCCATGGACAGAATCTAAAGAACCTAAGGAACAAGTCCACCTTCTATATTATAATATATTTTTTAATTATTAAAAGTTAAACAAAAAGGTGACAGCTTTAGTTGCAGAAAACCCCTAAACTCTGTTGGAGAAAACAGTAAGCATTGCTTGGGAGCTAGAATGCAATTAAATGCTCCCACTCACATCTGAGTTCCCACCTGTCATCAAATCCTGTTGTCTTGACACTCCAATCATTAAGAATACGGCCATCCTTACCACCTCCACTGCTGCCACTGGGTCCAATTCACCATCATCTCTGCCAGGGTCATGTAACTTGCATTCCCATGTTATAAGGACCCTGTAACTTAGGGGTCATGTAACTACACCTCCACCACCCTGTCTTCTGCTTTCAACACAACAGTACAAGTGACTCTGTTCAAAGCAGAGACAGGTCATGCCATCCCTCCATTTAAAATGTATCCAGGCTGCGCACAGTGACTCAAGCCTGTAATGCCAGCACTTTGGGAAGCCAAGGCAGGTGGATCACCTGAGGTCAGGAGTTTGAGACCAGTCTGGCCAACGGGGTGAAACTCAGTCTACTGCAAATATAAAAATTAGCCAGGTGTGGTGGTGCACACCTGTAATCCCAGCTACTCAGGAGGCTGAGCCAGGAGAACAGCTTGGACCTGGGAGGCAGAGGTTGCAGAGAGCCAAGATCATGCCATCACACTCTACGTGGGGATAGTGACACTAAAAACTAATAACAACAATCAAATCAAATAAATCAATTAATAAAATGTACCAAAGGTGTCCTCTCACATCTTGAGTGAAAATGCCAATACTTAGAACATCCCGTTGGGTCCTCCAGGGCACCTGATCCCCTCTACTCCCTCCCTGACTCATGTTGCCAAATCCCTACTTGTAGGTGACAGCAGGCTGCTGGCTGTCCTGTGAGCATGAGGGAGTCCCCAGCCTCAGAATCACTACCTCCTCCTTCCTTATATTCCTTCCTCCTTCTTCCTCCATCCTCCATCTTTACTAAGATGACACCTTCTCAGTACCCCTTTTCTGGCAATCTTATCAAAATCTCATATGACTTTCTTCTGTTTTCTATTCTTGTTCCATCTTTTATTATTCCTCCTCAGCTCTTACCAGGATCTATGTGATAAGTTTGTGGTTCTTCCCTGGTCCTGCAGGTTGGTCAATGGTCCTTCACTAGTGGGCTAAGGTGTCCACCAGCTGAGCGATTCTTTTCTGTGTTCTAAATTGCTGTATCCTCAATGGATCATGGGTTCCCAGTAAGCATTTCTTGAATTAATGAGTGCACCAATAAACAAGAGTGCAGGAACACTCCTGACCCAAGAAAGAAGTCATCCCAAATCTCAGAGAGAGGATTTGACCCAGGAAGGCAGGGATTAGTCAAAACAGATTTCTTGCCTGCATCAGGGTTTTAGGTTATTGAAAAGTATGTTTCATACAGCAGAGAAAAGTGTTCTTGGACATACCCTGGCTTATTGCATGGGAAGATTTCTATCTGTTCTTTTTTTTTTTTTTTTGAGATGGAGTCTTGCTCTGTCACCAAGCTGGCATGCAGTGCTGCCATGTTGTCTCACTGCAACCTCCGTCTCCCAGGTTAAGGCAATTCTCCTGCCTCAGCCTCTGGAGTAGCCAGGACTACAAGTGTGTGCCCCCATGCCCAGCTAATTTTTGTATTTTTAGTAGAGGCAGGGGTTTCACCGTGTTGACCGGGATGGTCTCCATCTCTTGACCTTGTGATCTGCCCAACTTGGCCTCCCAAAGTGCTGGGATTACAGGCGTGCACCACCACACCCAGCTGCATAGGGAACTTTCCAAGTCTTCTAATAGAGCAAAGCCTCCACACTCATGGATAGCTGGGTGGGAGACAGGGAGAAATGCCATCTTCTGGCTTCAATACAGTTGTAGCTGGGGCCTCAGGAATCCCGGCAGTCAGAGCTACAAATTGGGTCATGCTAGGGCTGTGGCCTCAGGCCATCCATGAAGAAATACTAAAAACTGGCCTCGCAGGCGCGGTGGCTCAAGCCTGTAATCCCAGCACTTTGGAAGGCCGAGGCAGGTGGATCACGAGGTCAAGGGATCGAGACCATCCTGGTCAACATGGTGAAACCCCGTCTCTACTAAAAATACAAAAAATTAGCTGGGCATAGTGGCACGTGCCTGTAATCCCAGCTACTCAGGAGGCTGAGGCAGGAGAATTGCCTGAACCCAGGAGGCGGAGGTTGCGGTGAGCCAAGATTGCGCCATTGCACTCCAGCCTGGGTAACAAGAGCGAAACTCGGTCTCAAAAAAATAAACTGGCCTCGGACCTACTCGGTCCTTCTGAGACAGTGAACATAAAATCTAGGACTGGATTAGGAGCTTCAGCCGACTAATGGACACAGACTAGGAAGGGCCAACTGCTGGATCCTAGTAACCTGACTCTGGCCATGACTTGCAGCCCCACGTGGGATAGAAGAGGTGAGAGTAGCATCCTTGCCTTGCCCCAATTTCAGAGGAAAAGCTCTCGGCTTTCATCATTGAGTACAAGTACGATGTTAGCTATAGGCTTGTCATATGTGGCCTTCATTGTGTTGAGGTGCTTTCCTTCTATACCAAATTTCTTGAGCTTCTATTAGCAAAGAATGTTGAATTTTGACAAATGCTTTTTCTGCATCTGTTGAGATAATCATGTGCTTTTTGTCATTCATTCTGTTCATGTGGACATAGTTCTCTCTTGATTTCTCACATCCAAAAATCAACTCTTTTTTTTTTTTTGAGATGGAGCATTGCTCTGTCGCCAGGCTGGAGCACAGTGGCACAGTCTTGGCTCACTTCAACCTCCACCTCCTGGGTTCAAGCGATTTTTCCGCCTCAGCCTCCTGAGTAGTTGGGACCACAGGCGCATGCCAAATGCCTGGCTAATTTTTGTATTTTAAGTAGAGACGGGGTTTCACTATGTTGGCCAGGATGATCTCGACCTCTTGACCTCGTGATCCACCCGTCTTGGCCTCCCAAAGTGCTGGGATTATAGGTGTGAGCCACCGCGCCAGGCCCAAAAATGAACTCTTAATTGTGTAAACATCTTCTAGTATTCCTGTGGTCAGTATTTGATTTATTTCTTCTCTAATCTTTATGATATCCTTCCTTCTACTAACGTTGAGTACCTTTTGTTCTTGTTTTTCTAGTTTCTTGAAGCGCGACGTTGTCTATTTCAGATCTTTTTTTGCTCTTGGTATTTATTGCTACAAAACTTCCTTATAGAAATGTTTTTGCTGCGTTTCTATGAGTTTCAGTATGTTATGTTTCCATTTTTCTTTGTCTCAAGAAATTTTATAAATTTCCCTTCTAATTTCTTTACAGGCTCATTGAGTTCTTCAGAACATGTTCTTTAATTTTCATGTATCAGTAAATTTTCCAAAATTTCTGCTGTTATTCCTTTTCTAGTTTTATACTGTTATAGTCAGAAATGCTACTTGATATCATTACAGTCTTCTTGGATTTGTTAAGGCTTGTTTACTGACCTAATGTCTCATCTGTGCTGGAGAATGCACCCGTTGTGCTGGGGAAGAACTTGAGTCCGCTGCTGTTGGATGGATTGTTCAGTGTGTATCTATTAGGTCCATTTGGTCTAAAGTGTAGTTGAATCTGAACTTTCCTTATTGATTTTCTGTCTGGATGAGCTTTCCATTTCTGAAAGTGGGATATTGAACTCCCCTATTATTTGCGTGTTGCAATCTATTTCCTTCTTTGGATTCTTTTATATTTTCTTTGTATGTTTTAGTTGTCCAGCCTTAAGATCCGATATAATTAGCATTGCTAGGTTTTGGAGCTTGGAACCCACTTCTCCTTTATTTTTCCAATTTCTCCATTTTGGAACAGATCCCATTCTCCTTTATTTTTCTGATTTCTCCCTTTTGGAACAGGAAACTTATTTATGTCCTACTATTGTATTTTGGAAGCACATATCTTGTCTGACTTTGCAGGTTGATAGCTGCAGAACTGTGCTTCAGGATTAATCAAATCTGGAATCTCATCCATCCCTAACTTAGATGATATTTAGATGAGACTTTGAACTTTAGCACTGATGCTGGAATGATTCAGTATCATGGGGGCTATCGAGATGGAATGAATGTATTTCTTGTAGGTCTAAGAACATGAGTTAGCCAAGAGTAGAATGCTGTCAACTGAATTGTTCCCCATTATCAAATTTCATATGTTGAAGCCCTAACTCCTGATGTGACTCTATTTGGACATAGGGTCTTTAGAATGTAACAGAATTTAAATGATATTATGGGGTAGGGTTCTAATTCAATTAGACTGGTGGCCTTATAAAAAGATGAAGAGACAGAGATAATCTCTCTCTCTCTCTCTCTCTCTCTGACTCTCTTTCTCCCTCTCTGCATGCATACACCAGGGAAAGGCCCTGTGAGAACCCAGAAATAAGGTGATGTGCAAACCAGGAAGAGAACCTTCCCCAGAAACTGACCAAACTGGTACCCTGATCTCATACTTTCAGCCTCTAGAACTGTGAGAAAATGCATTACTGTTGTTTAAGCCACTAGTCTGTGGTATTTTGTTATGGAAGCCCAAGTTGACTATTACAAGCCTGAAGGGAGAGAGGCCTGCTGAGGATTGTGGATCCAAGGGTTTATGATGGAGAAGGGCCAGTAGAAGAACAGGGTAGGAGCAAACAAGAGGCGATCTGGAAAGTGTCTTCAAGCAGCTCTGAGCTTTCTGAGATTCTTCTCTACAGACCAGGGCTGCAGGAAGGTAGGCACAGCTGGCTTAAAGGGCCAAGGGGCGACCAAGCAGTAGTCTGCAATGGTGTGATTCCCATGCTAGTCAACGTCCTTTGCTGTCACCATTGTCACTTCGCTCCTATCTCAAAACTCCTTGCTTAGCATTTTCTCCTGCTAAAGTCGTGGAATATGAAATTCCATAACATCTTTTTGTTTATTGTTTAATTATTTTTATTTCTACAGATTTTTGGGGAGCTGCTGGTATTTGGTTACTTCAGTAAGCTCTTTAGTAGTGATTTGTGAGATTTTGGGGCACCCATCACCCAAGAAGTATACACCGAACCCAGTTTGTCGTCTTTTATCCATCACCCCCCTCCCACCCTTTCCCCTAAGGCTGTAACCTCCATTGTATCTTTCTTATGCTTTGTGTCCTCTTAGCTCAGCTCCCACTTATGGGTGAGAACATGTGATGTTTGGTTTTCCATTCCTGAGTTATTTCACTTAGAATAACAGTCTCCAGTTTCATCCAGGTTGCTGAAAATGCCATTAATCATTGCTATTATACACATTTACCACAATTTCTTTATCCTTTTATTGACTGATGGGCATTTGGGCTGGTTTCATGTTTTTGAAATCGCAAATTGTGCTGCTATAAACATACATGTTCAAATATCTTTTTTGTTTTTTGTTTTTGAGATGGAATCTTGCTTTTTCACACAGGCTGGAGTGTGGTGGGACCATCTCAGCTCACAGCAACCTCTGCCTCCCAGGTTTAAGTGATTCTCCAGCCTCAACCTCCCAAGTAGCTGGGACTACAGGTCTGTGTCACCATACCTAGACAATTTTTTATATTTTTAGTAGAGACAGTGTTTCACCACATTAGCCAGGATGATCTTGATCTCCGGACCCTGTGATCCACCTGCTTCAGCCTCCCAAAGTGCAGGGATTACAAGGGTCAACCACCACCCCTGGCCTGCATGTGCAAGTATCTTATTTGTATAATGACTTCTTTTCCTCTGGGTAGATACCCAGTAGTGGGATTGCTGGATCAAATGGTAGATCTGCTTTTAGCTCTTTAAGAATTCTCCATACCGTTTTTCATAGTGGTTGTACTAGTTTACATTTCCACCAGCAGTGTATGTGTTCCCTTTTCACCACATCCACTTCATCAGCTATTATTTTGTAATTTTTTAGATTATGGCCATTCTTGCAGGAGTAAGATGATATCACATCATGGTTTTGATATGAATTTCCCTGATCATTAGTGATGGTGAGCATTTTTTCATATGTTTGTTGGACATTTGTATATCTTCTTTTGAGAATTGTCTATTCATGCCCTTAGCCCACTTTTTGATGGAATTGTTTTTTCTTGCTAATTCATTTGAATTCCTTGTAGATTCTAGATATTAGTCCTTTGTTGGATATATAAATTGTGAAGATTTTCTTCCACTCTGTGGGTTGTCTGTTCCTTTAGCTATGCAGAGCTCCTTAATTGAATTAAGTCCTACCTATTTATCTTTGTTTTTGTTGAATTTGCTTTTGGGTTCTTGGTCATAAAATCTTTGCCCAAGCCAATGTCTAGAAGGGTCTTTCTGATGTTATTTTCTATAATTTTTATAGTTTCAGGTCTTAGATGTAAGTCCTTGATATATCTTGAGTTGATTTTTGTATAAGGTGAGAGACGAGGCTCCAGTTTCATTCTCCTACATGTGACTTGTCAATTATCCCAGCACCATTTGTTGAATAGGGTGTCTTTCCCCACTTTATGTTTTTCTTTGCTTTGTCAAAGATCAGTTGGTTGTGAGTATTCAGGTTTATTTCTGGGTTCTCTATTCTGTTTCATTGGTCTGTGTGCCTATTTTTATGCCAATGCCATGCTGTTTGGCCACCATGGCCTTATAGTATAGTTTGAAGTCAGGTAACGCAATGCCTCCAGATTTGTTTTTTGTTTGTTTTTTTTGCTTAGTTTTGCTTTGGCTGTGTGGGTTGCTTTTTGGTTCCATGTGACTTTTAGGATTGTTTTTTCTAGTTCTGTAAAGAATGATGGTGGTATTTTGAAGGGAATTACATTGAATTTGTAGATTG
The DNA here is from genome assembly GCF_049354715.1 of Callithrix jacchus. NCBI lineage: Eukaryota > Metazoa > Chordata > Mammalia > Primates > Cebidae > Callithrix > Callithrix jacchus. Next base: position 36,180,479 of record NC_133508.1, on the reverse strand, counting down.
CTTTTGGCAGTGTGGTCATTTTCACAATATTGATTCTATCCATCAATGAGTATGGGATGGATTTCCATTTGTTTGTGTTGTCTATAATTTCTTTCAGCAAGGTTTTGTAGTTTTCCTTGTAAAGGTCTTTCACCTCCTTGGTTAGGTATATACCTAAGATTCCAAGATATCTTAAACCCAAGTTTACTGTGGCCCTGACAGAGCTGGCAGGCCTGCTAGGCATTTACCAAACCAGTTTTCCAGCCTCCCGTGGGGTCAGGCTCTCTTGGGGTAGTTGTGGTAATTCCTGGGTTCCAGTCACTGCAATATAAATAAGATTTTGTTGTATCTGGCCCATAAAAACCACCCATGAGTTACTTCATGCTTTTTACCACTCCACAGTTGGATGCCTTTGCCCAGGAATAACCTGCCATGCCATGTATTCAAGGAGGCAGATCATTCATTACCTGGGTCCCAGAAAACTACGTGGAGCAGAGTGTTGTCAACTTGGAACTACCTTGGACTATTAATATTAGTGAGAAATGTGCTTCTGTGGTGCTTAAGCCAGTATACATTTTGGATATATTTGCTGTAATATTTCACCTACTAATACAAAGAATGCTAAAATCAGATGTGAAAGAAACAGCCATGATTTACGAACAATGTGGGGAAAGAATGGCCCAGAGTCTGGGTGACAGTGTAGATGGGTTCTCAACATCAACTAGCATGGAAATTGCTCTGCAAGTCCTGATCATGCCCAAAATAGTCATTGCACTGTGATAACTCCTGTTATTGGTCCACCCACTCCACAGTACCCCCGGTCTAACTGATTCTGCTGGAAGGTGCCCTGTCCCATCTGGTTCTCATTTCTCAGTTCAGCCCTGCAGTGGCACATCACTTCCTGATTCTGACTTCGATGTCTTCTGACTGTGGCGCTCTGTCAGCCCACTTTCATTGTATGCTCACAGGAAACATTTAAACTCTTTCAGCAAGACTGGGAGAGGCAAAGATTCTTCACCATATACATTTTCCACCTCAAAGAACAATACTATTCTACACCTTCCACATTTTGTTTGGGTTCAGAACTTTATATCACGTGCTGTCATAGGCCCATTGATTGGGAAAATTCACACAAATATGTTTTTCTCAACCCTTCTGGTGTCCCTCCAGGACTCAGGCAAAATCTGGAGTCTGGGGTTGTGGTCTCCAGGAAAAAAAGCAAAAGCTCTATTTTTCCTGGGATCACCCTCACCACCCATGGCTTTCATTATCACCTCACACCAGTAGGTTTGACCCTAGGTAGAGGGAATATGCAGCCCTCTTTACACACCTCTCTGCTTTTCTAATTTTCTGGGAGATACTAACATGAATAGATATTGAACAAGAATTTTGTCAAATACCTGTTCTCCTATTAGTATGATCAAATAGTTTCTCTTTTCTAGCCTGTTAATATGGTGAATCAGATTGATTAATTTTCAGATGTTGAACCAGTTTTACGTTTTTTGGATGAACTCCCCTTGGTAATAATGTATTGTCCTTTTTAGACGTTGCTGGATTTGAATTGCGAATATTTTGTAAAGGACTTTTGCAAATATGTTCATGAGGATTTTACTCTGTAGTTTTGCTTTCTTTTTTTTTGTCTTGTAAACTGTCATTTTTTGGTGTCAATGTAATGCTCACCTCATAAAATAAGTTGGAAGTATTCTTTCTTCTACCTTCTAAAAAAGATTGTGGATCATTGATATTATTATTATTACTATTACTATTATGAAGTGCTTTATCAATGTCTGGTAGAATTCACCAATGTAATCATTTGGATTTGAAGATGTCTTTATTAAAAAGTTTTTTACCTGCAAATTCAGTGTTACTTTACAGATGGACAATACAGCCCTACTAAGGTCACATATTTCTTCTTAAATGAGTTTGAATAGCTTGTGAGTTTCAAGGAGTTGGTATGTTTCAGTCGCTGAATATATGAGCTCAAGTTTTCTGTAGCATCATCTTAATGTCTTCCTGATATATGATGGTGTCTCCTCTTATTTCTCATGTTGATCATTTGGGTCCCCTCTTATTTCATGTTTCTCCAATTAGCTTGATAACAGCTCTTTCAATTGTAATGATTTTTTTTCAAAGAACTAGCTTTTGATTTCATTGCATTTTCTTGTTTATCTGTTTTCAATTTATGTGATTTCTGATCACATTTCTTTCCTCTGCTTGTTTTGGCTTTAATTTGCTATTCTTTTACTAGTTGATTTAAAGTGGAAATTTTCCTTACTCAGGGAAGGCCTTTCCCATTGTATAATAAAACAAGTCAGTTGGGTGTGGTTGCTCCCGCCTGTAATCCCAGCTCTTTGGGAGGCCAAGGCAGGCAGATCATGAGGTCAGGAGATCAAGACCAGCCTGGCCAACATGATAAAACCCCATCTCTACTAAATATGCAAAAATTAGCCATGTGTGGTGGTGGGTGCCTATAATTCTAGCTACTCAGGAGGCTGAGGCAGAAGAATTGCTTCAACCCAAGATCACGCCACTGCACTCCAGCCTGGGCGACAGAGCAAGACTCTGGCTCAGTAAAACAAACAAGCAAACAAACAAAAAACATTTTAAGCTGGCTGGGCATGGTGGCCCATGCCTGTAATCCTAGCACTTTGGGAGGCCAAGGCAGGCAGATCACCTGAGGTCAGGAGTTTGAGACCAGTCTGGCCAACATGGTGAAAACCCATCTCTACTACAGCTACAAAAATTGGCCAGGTATGTTGGCAGGTACCTGTAATCCCAGCTACTTGGGAGGCTGAGGAAGAAGAATTCCTTGAATCCAGGAGGCGGAGGTTGCTGTGAGCCAAGAATACGCCACTGCTTTCCAGCCTGGGTGATAGAGGGAGACTCTATCTCAAAAAACAAACAAAAGAAATGATGACTAATTGTAATTAGTCTAATTACAAACTATAAAATGCAAAAATTAGAGTTTATTTCTAACTTATTCTAACTTTATTACAATCTGTAGGGTATGTTTATGTTTACGTTTCTCAATTTACTTAGAATGTCTTCAAATTCTTTCAACAGCATTTTGTGATTTTCAGTATAAAAGTCCTGTAGGTATTTTATTAGATTTATACTTTAGTAAACCTATTTTTGAGAATTGTAGGTAGCATTTTGTTTTGAATTTCAGTGCCAATCACTGTTATATAAAAATGATTTATTTCTGCATGTTTAACTTTTATCCTGTGGTATTGCTAAACTCACTCCTAAGAGATTTTCTGTAGAATACTTCGGTTTTCTAAGGAGACAATTATGTTGTCTGTAAATAGAGACAGTGTGCATAGAAAGAAACAGTAATACTCCTTCCTTTTTGATCCACATGTCACATACGTCCTTTTCTTGCCTTATTGCACTGACTAGAATCTCCATAATTAGTTTGAATATAGAGTGGTAAGAATCAGTGTCTTTGTCTTGTTCCTAATCTCAGTGAAAAAACGTTTAGCCTCTCAACATTGTGCTATGTTAGCTACAGTTTGGGTTCTGAATTTTTCTTAACAAGTTGAGGACATTTTCCTCTACTCCCATTTTTCTCAGTTTTTATCCTGAATGGGTATTGAATTATGGTCTGCAATGATAGAAGTGATTTTTTTTCTCTTTTAGATTGTTAATATAGTGAAACACATTGATTTATTTTTTCAAATATTGGACTGGTCTTGCATTCCTGGAACAAACTCCCTTTCATTGAGTGGAGTATATATTTTATATCTATATAGTACTACATTTTATTTGACACTATTTTGTTTGGCATTTTGCATTTGTATTTATGAGTGGTGGTGTTCTGTAGTTTTCTTTTTTGTGCTTTGTCTGATGTACATATCAGGGTAACACTGCATTCAGAAGATGTGTCAGGAGGTATTTCCCTCTCTTTTATTTCCAGTAAGATAGATTATGTAACATTGGTATTTATTCTTATTTAAGAGTTTGACAGAATTCTTCAGTGAAAGTATCTGGCCTATGAATTAACTTTTTGGGAGTTTTCAAATTGTGACATTAATGTCAACAGTTTTAGGGCTATTAAAATCATCTGTTTCACACAGGGTGAGTCATGGTAGTTTGTGTGTTCTTTAAAGTATTAGTCAATTTAACCTATGTTGTCAAATAATGTTTTGCCTGTAGCATTCTTTTCTGGTCCTTTTGATGTCTGCAAAGTCTACAGTGAGACGCGTGTCATATTCCTGACATTGACTACTTGTTCATATCTTTCTTATTTCCTTCTTTCATTGCATTGAGCTTATTTGGCTCCTCTCTTCCTAGGTCCTTGAAACAAAAGCTTAGATTGTTATTGAGTATTTTTTCTTTCAATTTGTCTACTTTTTTTTTTTTGAGATAGATTCTCACTCTGTCACTTAGGCTGGAGTGCAATGGTGTGATTATACCTCACTGCAGCGTTGACCTCCTGGTCAAGTGATCCTCCTACCTCAGCCTCCTGAGTGACTGACTACAGGTACACATCATGCCTGGCTAATTCTTTTTACTTTTTGTAGAGACAAGGTCTCCCTGTATTGCCTGAAGTTCACCTGCCTTGGCTTCTTATTGCTATGAATTTTTCTCTCTGCACTGCTTTAGCTGTGTCCTGCAGGTTTTGATAGTTCATATTTTCATTTTCATTCAGTTGATAGATTTTTAAAATTTCCATAGAGACTTATTTTATTGATGGAACATTATAAAATGTTGTTTTATAATGTTTTATTATTGGAACATAAATCAATTTTATATTTATATAAATTTATTTATAAATAAGTAAATTTATATATAAATTGTATTATTGAAACATTATAAATGTGTTGATTAGTTTCCAAGTGTTGGGTATTTTCTTGTTAACTTTCTGTTACTGATTTCTAGTTTGATGCAATTGTGGCAAAGAACATACTCTTTGCCAATTTCAGTCATTTTAAATTTTGGTTTTATGACCTAGAATATGGTCCATTTTGATGTGTGTTGGTTAGCACTTGAAAAGAATGTGTATTCTGCTCTTGCTGCTTGGGGTGTTCTATTAATGTCCATTAGATCCTGTTAGTTAATGGTGTTATGGAGTTCTTCCACATCTCTGATGTCCTCCTGTCTAGTGGTTTTCCCAGTTGTTTAGAAGGGTGTGTGGAAGTGTGAAGGTGTAATTATGGATTTGCCTCCTTCTTCTTTCAGTTCTGTGAAAGGCGTAAGGTCAGTGTCCAGATCCTTTGTTTTGTTTTTGTTTTTAGCATGTGTATGTCCAGCTTCTTCAGCACTGTTTGTTTAAAAAGATTAACCTTTCTTCACTGAATTGCTTTTGCTTCACTGTCAAAGATCTATTGCCTTTATTTATGTGAGCCTGTTTCTGGGCTCTCTACTCTGTTCTATTGATTTATTTGTCTATTTTTTGGCTAATATAAGGTCTTTTTTTTAGAAGCAGCTTTGTTGAGATATAATTTATATATCATACAAATTACACATGTGAAATATGCAACTCTATGAATTTACCATATTCACATTGATTACTGTAGGTCTACAGTAAGAGTTAAAGTCACATAGTATCAATCCTTTGACTTTGTTCTCATTCAATATTGTATTATGTATTCCGAATCTTTTGTCTCTTGATATAAACCAGAATCAGTTTCTTAACTGCCACAAAATAATTCCTTGGATTTTGATTGAGATTGACAGACTATATATCAAGATTGAAAGAACCGACATTTTGACAATATTGTGTTTTCATATCCATGTACATTGAATATTTCTTCATTCATTTAAATTTTCTTATTTCTTTTATCTAAGTTATGTAGCTTTCCTCATATAGTCCTGCTACATATTTTATTAGATTTATGCTGCTTTTATGATTCTAGTGTAAATGGTATCACATTTAAAATTTTAAATTCCGTTTGTGAATTATCGTAGGTAAGAGAGGAATTGACGCTTTTCTGTTAACCGTGTATCCTGCAAACTTGTGACAATCACTTAGTTTTTTTTGTTGGTCTTTAATGTTCTCTACATAATCACATCATTTGACGGTAAAGATAAAGATAGTTTTATGTATTTCTTCCTAATCTTTAGATGTTAGATTTCATTTTGCTTGTCTTGCTTTATTAGCTAGGGCTTCCAGAATTATATTAAAAAGAAGTGATGAGCGGGAACAACCTTGCCTTATTTCTGATCTTACTTGCCTTATTTCTGATAAGATGCTAATCTTTATAATTTAAATGCAAAGATTTAACTATTAAACCTTATTAGCAGTAGGTTTTCTTAATATGTTCTTTATCAAGCTGAGGAAGTTCTCCATTCTGAGGTACTGAGAGTTTTTATTATGAGAATTGGAGTTGGATTTTGTCAAATACTTGTTCTGTATCTGTTGATATAATAATTTATTTCTGTAGCCTGTTAATGTGATGGTATGTAAGTATTGATTCATCAATGTTGAACCAGTCTTTCATACCTGGAATTTATTTCACGTGTTCTAGTATATAATATTCAGATATTGTTCAATCTGTTTTGCTAATATTTTGTTGGGGATTTTCCCATCTATTGGCCTGTAGTTTTCCTTTCTTGTAATGTCTTTGCTGATTTCTGGGATTAGAAGAATGCTGGTCTTTTTTTTTTTTTTTTTTTTTTTGAGACGGAGTTTCGGTCGTTACCCAGGCTGGAGTGCAATGGCGCAATCTCCAACCCACGGCAACCTCCGCCTCCTGGGTTCAGGCAATTCTCCTGCCTCAGCCTCCTGATGCTGGTCTTATAGAATGAATTAGGAGGTACTTTCTCTGCTTCTATTTTCTTGAAGAGGCAGTAAAGAATTGATATAAATTATTCATTAAATGTTTGGGATTTTAACTCTCAAATTTGTCTACACTAATTTATCAATAATTTGGAGCCTTTAATAATTTATCAATTACAGTTCAGGTTTTCTTGTCCCAGTTCTGTTTTCCTGTAGAACTGCTTATGAATTTCTGTGCTAGTAAGTTGTGACTCTGTCTGTCTCTCCAATTTGGGGTCCACGGTTTGTCATGTAACCTCGATTATTTGACAAATCCAAGAAGAGTTGTTAATTTTCAGTTTGTTCATCTTGTTTCTTTTCTTCTCTTTTTCTTGTTGCCCAGGCTGGAGTGCAATGGCTCAGTCTCTGCTCACTGCAACCTCTGCCTCCCGGGTTCAAGCGATTCTCCTGCCTCAGCCTCCTGAGTACCTGGGACTACAGGTGTGCACCACCACGCCTGACTGATTTTTGTATTTTTAGTAGAGATGGGGGTTTCACTATGTTGCACAGGATGGTCTTGATCTCTTGACCTCATGATCTGCCCGCCTTGACCTCCCAAACTGCTGGGATTACAGGTGTGAGCCACCACACCCTGCCAATTTTCAAACATGTACACACTGGATCAGAAACCAGAAGTCTCCAAAGATTTTTTAAATTTTGGTTATTGTTGAGTTCAACATGTTTTGTGTTTTTCCTTTACATCTCATATTTATTTGCTAAGACCATTTAATTTTCCCACTTGTTTTAAGCATTTTGTACTGCTTGTTGAAGAATGTTTAGTATGGATGCCTTATAATTATTGTCAGATAGTCTAACACCTATGCCATCTTCATTTTGGCATCCTTTCATTTTTCTTTAGATTTTTACCTTCTTGGTTCTTAATCATGTAAGTGATTTTTCAGTTCAAATGGGGACATTTTGGGCACTATGCTTTGAGGCTCATGATCTTTTATCTCTAACTTTGTTTAGCTGACTTCCTCTGATACTGCTCTGGCAGGGAAGGAGGCATCAGCAGCACTTTACAGACATGTTGGATGCAATTCTAGGTTCCTCACTCAGTCTCTAGTGATTTAACACAATGAATTAAAAATAAAGGCAGAAAATAATACAGTGTAGCAAAGTAATGGTAATGATAGCTAGAGACTGGCAAAATGAAAGTTATTTACACAAAGATGATAGTAAATGAGATACACCTTTTAGAAAATTCTTCAAAAAAAGTACAAAATAAAAAAGAGAAAATAACATAACAGAGAATAATATATCATAAAAGACAGTTATTAATAAATACATGTTAATAAATGCCATAGCCTAGATAGTGGGTTGTCAAATGTTTTCTGCAAAGTGCCAGACAGTAAAGTTTTAGATATCATAAGCCACACACAGTCTCTGTCACATTCTTTTTCCTTTATTTATTTTTTGAGACAAGGTCTTATTCTTGTTGCCTAGGCTGGAGCACTTTGGGGCAACCTCAGCTCACAGAACCCTCCACTTCTCCACCTCAAGCAAGCCTCCAGCTTCAGCCTCACAAATAGCTGGGACCATAGGTGTGAGTCACCACACCTGGATAATTTTTGTGCTTTTTATAGAGATGGTGTTTAACCATGTTGCTCATGCTGGCCTTGAACTCCTCAGGTCAAAATGATCCATCCACCTTGACCTCCAATGTGCTACAATTACAGGTGTCAGCCACCACGCCGGGCCTGCTTTATTCATTTTTTACAACTCTGTAAGAATATTAAATCCATTGGCTAACATTTGGCCTAAATGAATAAATAAATTGTGGAAATATACAAAATGGCAAAAATAGTGAAATAAAAAATAGAGAAGCTTAATACCTCTTTACAAATTAAAGAATCAAAATTTGAATTATTAAACAATTGCACACAAAAATGCACATTTTGCAATCACATATAAGCAAGACTTAAAATTTGAGGACATTCATTAATTCATTTCACGAATATTCATTGAGGCCTTACATGCCAGGCACTGATCTAAATTCAAAGGAGAAAAAGTAATCAAAACAGGCAAGAATCTTTGGCAACTCCTTTTCTTTTTCTACTCGATCATACATAAATTCCTCAGATTTGCATAGTTATTCAGAGATTTTTGAGTTACTAATGCTCTTTTTTAAGGCATCTAACATGCAGAGCAGTTTGAATCATCCATTGCACTTAAAATTTCAATTATGGCTTTTTCTTCAATTCCAGAGGCATTTCCTTGGAACTGTATTTGTTAAAGTGCTTTGAAGACAGAGTTGTAGTAGCTCACAGCCTCAGAAACTTCTTTTCACTCATACACACATACATATATATATATATATATATTACTTTGCCTCAGGCCTGTGGACACACACTCTTATCTATAGCAGTAGTTATCGGTTATTAGATAATCTAAACCAAGTAAGGCAAGTGAAAAAGACTGATAACTACTACTACTATTCATGTGCTCATACCAGGTAGGTACGAATATAATTTTACAGTGATCCCATAAGAGATGGAATAAAAAATAAGGGATTAAAATGTAGCCAAAAACTGGCAAATTGAAGTGCGAAAAAGCTAATGAAAAGTTTGGTAGCTGTTTTCAGTCAGTCTAGAAAAAGCATTTAGTCAATCTAATTAAATAATAAACTATACTCAATGAATGTAATAAAAATTATGCTGATGGTTTACATGAATTTTAAAAATCCTATGTACTAAAGTTTTACAACATTGGGTTTGGCAGTGATTTCTTGGTCAAATAATACACCAAAGGCACAGACAAGAAAAGATAAAATAGAGAAATTGTAATTCATAAAAATATTTTAAAATCTGTGCATCAAAGCACACTGTCCACAGAGTAAAAAAGCAACCTAGCCCATGGAATGGAAGGAAGTATTTGCAAGTTTTATATACAGAAAACTCTTAGAACTCACAATAACAAACCCTGATTCAAAACAAGCAAGAGCCTTGAGTAACCATTTCTCCAAAGAAGACACAGAAAAAGCCAACAGGAACACAGAAAGATTCTCTACACCACTAATCATTAGAGAAATGCAAATCGAAATTGCAATAAGATAGCACCTTACACTGTCAGAATGACTACTATTAATAACAAAACCAGAAATAAAAAGCATTGGTGAGGATGTGCAGGAATTGAAAGTCTGGTGGCTCATGCCTATAATCCCAGCACTTTGGGAGGCCGAGGCGAGTGGATCACGAAGTCAAGAGATCGAGACCATCCTGGTCAACATGGTGAAACCCCGTCTCTACTAAAAACACAAAAATTAGCTGGGCATTGTGGCACGTGCCTGTAATCCCAGCTACTCGGGAGGCTGAAGCAGGAGAATTGCTTGAACCCAGAAGGTGGAGGTTGCGGTGAGCCGAGATCATGCCATTGCACTCCAGTCTGGGTAACAAGAGCGAAACTCCGTCTCAAAAAAAAAAAAAAGAAAAGAAAAGAAAAGAAAGTCTTGCACATTGTTGGTGGAGTGTAAAGAAACCCACATTGTTGGTGCAGTGTACAGCCACTACAGAAAACAGTATGATTGTTCTGCAAAAAAATTAAACACAGACTTAGCATCTAATCCAGTAATTCCACTTCGGAGTATATACCCAAAAGAAATGGAAACAGAGCGTTTAAGAGATGTTTCTACACCCTTGTTCATAGCAGCACTATTCACAGTAGCTGAAATGTGGAAGCAACCCACGTATCCATCAGTAAGCAAAAGGTGGAATATGCATATTAATATAATAGAACATTGTTCAGCCTTAAAAAGGAAGAAAATTTGGATGTATTCTGCAATATGGATAAACCTTGAGGACATTATGCTAGTGAAATAAGCCAGTCCCAAAAAGGCAATGACTATGATTCTACTTACATGAGGTATTTAGGATAGTTTAAATCATAGAGACAAAAAGTAGAATGGTGGTTGCCAGGAGCTGGGGGCGAGGAAATAATGGTTTATTGTTCAATGGGTAGAGTTTATAGTTTGCAAGAGGAAGCGCTCTAGAGAAGGATGGTGATGCTTGCACAATGTGAATGTACTTCATACAACTCCACTGTACACTTAAAAATATTAAAGATATTGTTTTGTGTTTTTACCACAATAAAAATTTACACCCAATCATCTTTCCAATTTGTTGTTTATTAAAATGTCAGTATATATCATCTTAGTTTATGCAAAATGAATTGCTATTGTTTTTAAGAAAACATGCACAAAAGAACATACATAGTTGAATAGCGTTATGTTCCCCAATGGGGTGACATTGGAAGGACATATTTTTAATAAAAGTGGTGTTTCTTCTGCACAAAAGTTTCTAGAAATAATTATTTGACAAATAATTTCAGGAGTCACGTCAAGAAATATTTGAAATAACTTTAATTAGTATATATATGAATGCTTTGGAGGTGAATTTTGAATTTTAGAGTATCATGATGTCATTCAAAGCCAAATAGTAACTAAGAAAGCATTCAAGTTTAAAATCACTATTTTTGGTCCAAAAAGTTCAATTTAGAAATAACTTTTTAATAAGGTTGTAAATTAGAATTCTAGAAATAATCTTGTTAACTCTGTAGCCTTCACAATCATGGTCAAATTCTCAAAAAAAGTTCTCGAATGTCAATTTAGTTGGATGTGTCTGTGGTGGCTTTTTAATGCCCTAATTTAAATTTTGATGGTTTTGGAGTCATATTTTGTATAATTTGTATAATATGGTTTTTATATTGTTATATTTATAAATCACATTATTAAAATTATAAATTTGTCCCTTTAAATACAATATTTCCTTGAACTGTCAAGTCACTAGGGTACATATTAAAAAATTCTTTCTTTATTTCTTTATTCTCCAACTCTCTGTATCACCATCATCTAGATCCTTAAATCCTTAATTATATACTGATGTCAAATTTATGTATAATTTTACAAGTCTCCTTTATTTGGGTTTATTTTATTCTGTTTTCAATGCTACCTTCTTTTATTTACAGGCTCACATCCATTCTTTTAGAAACATTCAGATGAATTTTTCTAACACATTATGATAAGAAAACCTCATTTCATAGCTTGTACAGAATTACCTTAAGATCCCTCAAATGAAATAGACATGTATTTGATTAAATGTTATATGCAGTCTTTGCACCCAAAACGGTATTAAGTGCTAACACATTGAAAATACATAAGAAGAAAATTAATTAAAACATACACCCTCTTTAAATGAATCCACTTAAAGAGAACCCAGTCTAGAGTACTTGGGTTTGATTTAGGGGACATAAATGTGAAAATAACTTATAACTTATCAATTAAAAATTACCAGAGGCTGGGGAGGGTAACATGACGAAGATGAGAAGGGGAAAGGGTGGAAATGGGTACAAAGTTCAGCTGGACAGGACGAAAAAACCTTGGCAGTCTATCTTATAGTAGAGTGACTACAGCAAAAACCAATGTAGTGAATATTTCCTTTTTTTAAATTAATTTTTTTATTGCATTTTAGGTTTTAGGGTACATGTGAAGAACATGCAAGACTGTTGCATAGGTACCCACGTGGCAGTGTGATTTGCTGCCTTCCTCCCCATCACCTGTATCTGGCATTTCTATTTCAAGATAGCTAGAAGACTTTGAATGTTATCACACAGAGAAATGATAAATATTTAAAGAGATGGATACGGTAATTACCCCCTTTTGATCATTATACAATTTATACATGCATTGATATATCACACTGCTCCCATAAATACGTAAAATGATTATGTGTTATAATTTTTTAAGAAAAGACAATTACCAAATAAAAAGGGAAAATCTCACAGAGGAACAAGCTATGAGGCTAGAAGAGGTGCCCTCTAGTTACCGGAGAGATGTAAAGTAGGACGTGCTCTCACAGTGCCACTGACGCTTGGCAAACCCCCACCGTCTCACATCTGATGAGACAAAATTGTTACAAGAATTGGCACTCAAATTATGTTGCTTTCTCAATTTTCAAACACCAGTTATTCAGTCATTAATTATGTTATTGGGTATTGTATTGTCCACGCTTGTTCAAAGAGAGAAGGTCAGTTTTAAACAAATACTGTTTTGTGCTCTTTCTCTTCTGTGTTCCTTCTGTTTACATACATATTCTATCTCCCAGAGAACGTACGACATCATTTTGAAACAAAGATGGCTTCCTCTGCTTCTTTTCTTCCGTTCCTTCTGTGTTTTAGTCTTTCTATATTATTGCCAGTGCTTAAGCTTCTGACTATGTCTACACCACTTATGGAAGTTATCCCTAAGCTAGCTCTGTGAAACAATAATTAATAGTGATTTGCATCATTTAACAAATATTCTATTGATCACATTTCATGCCCAGGCTTTGGCATTTATACCGGGTACATTAATCAGCATGGCCACTATTCCAAGAAAAGTTCCTGTATACAACCTTTACTTCTAGGCAGCTCAAAGAATCCAGATTTAGAGCGTTCAATTCATCTTATATGCAAAGGAGAAGTTGACAAAATTTGCCACTAGAAATCTACTGTTAATGAAAGAAAATGTTTACAACAAATCGATCCTTTTTGGTTTGATTGAGAAACACACACACACACACACTTACAACACCTTACTTCACGTATTTTAATGCCTTTCTCAAAGTCTACTAAAACTAAAAATAAAAGGGTTTATGTCTTCTTACTCTTCAAATTCTCAGCTCTTAGAGAAGACATCCAATAAAATTTTAAGAAATGAATATGCTGATTAGAATATTGATGTTTCTATTAGGTACATTCAATCTACTTTGACTAAAATGTTCCTTTCTTATAAAAAGTAACCTTTTGCAGAAGTTCAGAATAACCCATTTCGCCTTAATAGTCAACAATTATACTATTACTGGTCTTAATGAAAAATGTCAAATCATTATAAATTTAAAAGGATAATTATATCTCATTGATACTTTCTTCCAGTTAAGTTTCAGAAAATGGGAAAGAACTATACAGCATCAAGGAAAAATTACAAGTAAGAACAGGAGGGAAAGCAAATGTTTCCAGTACTGAGCTATTTCCTAACCTATGCTATTTTAAGCTAAAATGCAGTATTTAAGTGAATATATATAATATATTCCATTAAGTGAATTCCATTGTAATTCTATTACATTAAGCAAATGTGTGTGTGTGCGTGTTTGTGTGTGTGTATTCCATCTTTTTTTTTCATGTGCGATCATAGAGCACATTCTTTCCATTCTTAGCCTTGACCTCCACTCATGGGAAGTGTGAAAATCTAACTAATCAACACAATCGTGGGTGGCTAATTATTAAATCTAATAATGTGTACAGGTTCTTGAAGTCTCTTTTTTTGTGTGTGAAATGCGTTATAACAGAAAGTGACTGTGGCAATCAAGAGTGGATATAAGTGAAAGCTATGTATGTTTCAGACAAATCTTTGCTTTGAACTTAATCCTTAAAGAAATCTTTCTGTCCTGACTAGGGCTGTTTTTATTTGTTGTGCTCAATGTAGGTAGAGCATTTTATTAAATGCTTTGTCTTTAGGAAAAATAAAAACAAAGACCGACATTCTTAGAATCACAGAAATCAAAGCTTAAAACAACTGACTACTCATTTTTCCCATTTCTGGCTAGTAACAGATTTTAACTTTATTCAAAATTTCCATCTGTTACAGACTAGCTTAAAATAGCATAGGTTAGAAAATAGCTCAATACTAGAAACATTTGCTTTTCCTCCTATTCTTACTTGTTAATTTTTCCCTGATGTTGTATATTTCTTTCCCATTTTCTGAAACTTTACTGATGCAATATATTTCTCCTTTGAAATTTATAATGACGAGGTGTTTTTTCATTAAATCCAGTAATGATATAACTCTTAATTTATTGAGGCTAAATGAGTTATTTTGAACTTCTACAAAAGGTTACATTTTTAAAAAGGTATTTTAGTCAAAGTAGACCAAATTTACCTAATAAAAACATCAATATTGTAATCAGTGTATTAATTTCTTTCTTAAAGCTTCGTTGGATGTCTTCTGTATTTTTGAAGAGCTGAGAATATCAAAAGTAAGAAGACATAAACCCTTTCTTTGTGGTTTGGTAGAGTTTGAGAAAGGCATTAAAATAGACGTAGTAATGTGTCATAAATTCTGGCAACTTTTAAATCGGAATCTTCAGTCTAGACTTGTCCCCCAAACTTCAGACTTACATATTGAACTACATGGTAAATATTTCTACCTGTGGGGGCTACAATTACTTACTCAAGCCCGGTGAAGTAGTCACCGAAGCCAGAGCTTGAGTGTCTTTCTTCCCTTTCTCTCTCTATCCCTTTTCCACTCAAGCTAAATAACCTAAAGTTCTACTAATTATATCAATTAAAAAGTCTGTCATCCAACAGATGCTGGAGAGGATGTGAAGAAATAGGAACACTTTTACACTGTTGGTGGGAGTGTAAATTAGTTCACCCATTGTGGAAGACAGTGTGGCGATTCCTCAAGGACCTAGAAATAGAAATTCCATTTGACCCAGCAATCCCATTACTGGGTATATATCCAAAGGATTATAAATCGTTCTACTATAAGGACACATGCACATGAATGTTCATTGCAGCACTGTTTACAATAGCAAAGACCTGGAACCCACCCAAATGCCCATCGATGATAGACTGGACAGGGGAAATATGGCACATATACACCATGGAATATTATGCAGCCATCAAAAATGATGAGTTTGTGTCCTTTGTAGGGACATGGATGAACCTGGAAACCATCATTCTCAGCAAGCTGACAGAAGAACAGAAAATCAAACACCACATGTTCTCACTCATAGGTGGGTGTTGAACAATGAGAACACATGGACACAGGGAGGGGAGCACTACACACTGGGGTCTGTTGGGGGGAAATAGGGGAGGGACAGCGGGGGGTGGGGAGTTGGGGAGGGATAGCATGGGGAGAAATGCCAGACATGGGTGATGGGGAGGAAGGCAGCAAATCACACTGCCATGTGTGTACCTATGCAACAATCTTGCATGTTCTTCACATGTACCCCAAAACCTAAAATGCAATAAAAAAAAAGTCTGTCATCTTTGCCCTCCTCTCTGTCTCTGCAACTTTCTAACTAGCATTCCCACCACCCGCCTTATCCCACTGTAATGTGGCCAACCCGGAGCTGCCATTTTAAACAGAAGCATCACTGGCTCTGTAACCTACAGGACAAAGTCTTAGCTGTTTACGGAAGGAAACGCTGCTCGACGTGATCCATTTCAAACCTTGTCTCCAGCCTTACTGTGGGTCACTTCTGACATAAAAATTCTGACGGAACCAAATGCAAATCACTTCTTGAGCCCTTCCTTCTTTCTCGCCTCCCTCTGCATCCTACAGGACCCATGTTTCCTTCTCTCCCACCGGATTAGCTCCTATTCAAACGAAGCGTTAGGCTCAGACAGCACTTTCTCCCTTTCGCCTTTCCTGAGCATTGGTGTGTCCCCTCCCAGGCTACTTCCAGGCTCTGTGGGCATCTCCTCCTCTGTGTTTCTGCGGGGCTGCATTAGTGTAGGATGGCTATAACATGTCACCACAGCCTTGGTGGTTTACAACAACAGAAATGGACTCTTTCACAGTTTTAGAAGCCAGAAGTTCAAAACTAAGCTGTTGGCAGGGCCACGCTCACACCAGAGGCTCTGGATAGAATCTACACCTTGCCTCTTCCTGTTTCCAGTGGCTGCTGGCATCCCAGGGCTTGCGGCTGCATCCCTTCCATCTTTGCATCCCTCTTCACCTCACTTTCTCCTGTTTCTGTGTCTCTGTCTCAACTCTCTCTACCTTTCCCCTTATAGAAATACACATAATTGCATTTAGGGCCCATCTACATATTCAGGAAATGTTTCTTTTCCGTTTCCTGAATATGTAGATGGACTCTAAAGTCAAAGACATCACTTCCTAATCCCTGGAATCGGTGATTATTACATCATAATAATAATCACAATAATATATCTGTGACTATTACATCATAATAATAGTCACCGATTCCAGGGATTAGGAAGTGATGTCTTTAGGGGGCCATTTTTCCACCTACCACATTTGTTGTCTGAGAATGTCCCCAGTCAGGCTGTGTCTCATTGTCTTTATGTTCTCAATGCCAAGCATATACTTTTTTTTTTTTTGAGATGGAGTTTCGCTCTTGTTACCCAGGCTGTAGTGCAATGGCGCCATCTCGGCTCACGGCAACCTCCGCCTCCTGGGTTCAGGCAATTCTCCTGCCTCAGCCTCCTGAGTAGCTGGGATTACAGGCACGCGCCACCGTGCCCAGATAATTTTTTGTATTTTTAGTAGAGACGGGGTTTCACCATGTTGACCAGGATGGTCTCGATCTCTTGACCTCGTGATCCACCAGCCTTGGCCTCCCAACGTGCTGGGATTACAGGCGTGAGCCACCACGCCCGGCCGCCAAGCATATACTATTAGGAAAAAATGTCAACATGCAGGACCGTCGGGACCAGTCTTTACTTTAGACACATCACTATGGCAGAAGCGGTAGGGAAGTGCTGGAGGAGTGGGGCATGAAGCCGGGAGGCTGTAATATCTCAGGCTGGAGACACTGAGAGCAGAAATCAAGTCAGCGAGAATTGACAAGATGTGATCTCAGGCTTCATATTGGTTGGGTTTTCCTGAGAAACAAAATCTGACGTGGGGAGACTTATGACGAACAGGGGAAAAGCTAATGCTTAGTGAGTGCTGATCCTGTTCAGGTATTGTCCAAGTGTTAGGTTTGAGGCTACGTATTTAACCACATGACCATGCTAGGTGGTAGTCACTGTCATCATCTGTAGGGGGCTGAATGATGTACTCCCAAGATGCATGCTAAACTCAAATGAATAAGCAAATAAAGAGTACATTAGCCTTAGAAGAATGTCCCCCCTCAGAGGACTCCTTATGTTCTAATGAAAAAGATATAAGGATCAACTCTGGAGGTCAACAGCTAGCTGGTGGGTGGGAATAGTGAAAGGGGACTGCAACTGGAGCCTGGGAGGGAAAAATAAGAGAGAAGAAAAGAATCTATGCTCGTTTATGAAGAAGCTGGGCTCATTTGTACAGTGTCATGGGTGTCTATGTGACAGGCTATATATAAGACCCCTTTTTCTCCAAGTATAACTTTGTTCAAATGCTCTTAGCTCTAAAGCTGTCTTCATCAACTTTACCCCCTGTGAAATGATTTCGGCTAGCTTCCTTTCTCCATTTCCAATCATAGATATTTTTATTTACTGAATGTGTCTGGCCACCTGTTAATGCTACAAGCATGAAAAAAAATAAGCAATGATATCTGGCCACAGGAAATCAGGATTTAATAATATAAATAAACATAAAATTGATTTTATGTCACTATGGCTATCTCAGTGATAAGGGCGTCATCTTATTTATCTTTATTTAGCCAATTCACAGAAGTGCTCTGTATCCCATTTGTTATTCAATAAATATATTTAATTAACAAAGAAAGAGAAGAATGACAAATGGAGAACAAAAGAGGAGAGAATTTATAGATGGGGAGGGGCGCGAAAGACAAGAGAAGGAGTGAACAAAAGGAAGGTACAGTCGTCATTGTAAAAATTAATTTAGCTGTAAATTTGTGATTTGTGCAATGGACTACGTATGTGTCAGACATTAATACAAATTTACTTTAAAAGCTACAAGAAATTTAAGGAAGATAAAGAGGTGGAGGTTGCAGTGAGCTAAGAAAGTTAAGGAAGATAGGAAGTGAAAACAAATTCATCAGATTATCAATTGAAAGGCACTGGTGGCCCTAGCCAGGCACCTTTAAGTTCCAGGTAGTGGTAAAATCCTAAATGCCTTAGGATAAAGCAGAAGTGAAGAGGGAGCAACAGAAAAATCTTCACTCAGCTAAGGAGGCACGAAACTCATTAAAGAGGAGCCTGCTTTGAGCTTCTGGGGAAAAGTTGTTGTTTTATAAACATCCAAGATTATATTTCATTTATATATTTATGTTTCCCATTAAGTGAATGCCTTCCTCTCTATATAATCACTTTTTTTTAACACGTTGAGGTGCATGTGTCTTTTTTTTTAATCACCCACCTTGTGTGCAGCTCAGGAGTCACCTACTGCTCTCAAAACGTTCACAAATGTCCTGTTAATGTGCTCCATTATTTCAGAAACATGATATTCATGTCTGACTTGTAAGAGAGTAATTTACAAGTTCACTGTTTATTTTTATTTTAAAGGTTAATATGAAACTCTATGGTTTCTCTAGCTGCTTTTGCCTCTGTTTTATCAATTTGAATTTCAAAATAGTGATAGGTGGTAAATCGGTTAGGTAGCTTACTCAGGTTGTTAAGATTTTAAATGCTCCTTGTTGCCAACAATCTTTTTGTGCTGATGTATTTTATTTGATTTTTATCTTGAAACAAGATTGATATAAGATGTTATGATATTAGTTCTCAAAGTTATTGATTTTTGAAACACCCGATTTTATCACTATATTGTCCTCAAACACTATTATCTGTGTTTAATAAATGTTTTTATCTTTATTATATTACTTTCCTCATTTTCTGGAATATGCCTCATTTTTCATTAGGGAAAGAGTGGGAGTCTTGGGCAGGAGGCTTTCAGCTTACAAATATATGCACCAAAGTGAAAGGAGAAAAGAAGGGTTACTTGGAAATTTTAATTGTGCGTATAGGAAATCCAAATTCTCAAACTCTGTTTTTTCTTTTCTTTAAAATTTTTTTTTTTTGCAAAATAAATGTATTTTATCAGACTTGCTGAAACTATCTACTAAAAATTCAGCAACTATAACTTTGCCAAAAAAAAAGGCTATGTAAAACGTCATCAAGATTTCAGGAAAATGAATTGATTTTTAAAAGAGAAAAGTAAATTTATCAGCACACACACACACGCACACACACAGTGACTGTATGTCTTGGCCTAGAGTGCCGTAACAAAATGCTATAAACAATAGAAATGTATTTCTGAACAGTTCTGGAAGCTTGGAAGTCTAAGATCAAGGCGCAGGCAGATCTGGTGTCTGGTGAGGGGTGGCGTTCTGGTTCATGGCTGTGTACTCCAATGATGGAAAGAGATGTGGCAGCTTCTGGGGCCTTGTTTACCATGGTGCCAACTGCATTCCTGGAGTATCTTCCCTCCTGACCTAATGACC
The DNA here is from genome assembly GCF_049354715.1 of Callithrix jacchus. Taxonomy (NCBI): domain Eukaryota; kingdom Metazoa; phylum Chordata; class Mammalia; order Primates; family Cebidae; genus Callithrix; species Callithrix jacchus. The sequence goes on along the minus strand of NC_133508.1, from coordinate 36,160,634 downwards.
TCATAAAGGCCTCATCTCTTAACATTATGACGTTTGTGATTAGATTTCAACATAAGCATTTTGGGGGATACGTATTAATATATTCAGACCACAGCACTATCTTAGTAATATATGACCTGTAATGAAACCACAGAGCTCTTTATGCTTGAGAAAATTCACCGGAGGTGAATAAACATTTCAAAAATGGGGCTTTGAGCTAGGATTGCATTATGGCAACCCCCATGAGAAAGAGGGAGATCCTAAAAATCCAACTTGGGGACACATCAAGCTGCCAGCAGTGAGAGTCCATCCAGGCCTGGGAGAATAATGCCTAGAGCTTTGTTTCTAATTATTTTCTTCCACGATGCATAGGAATGATGCCACGTACATGCCCAATATACTCCTATGACAGTGAGCAGATCCGAGAAATCCAAAATGAATTTTGCATGGAAGAAAAGTGTCACAATGGCCAGGCACGGAGGCTCACGCCTGTAATCCCAGCACTTTGGGAGGCTGAGGCAGGCGGATCACGAGGTCAGAAGTTTGAGACCAGCCTGGCCAATACGGTGAAATCCATCTCTACTAAAAATACAAAAAAAATTAGCCAGGTGTGGTGGCAGGTGCCTGTAATCCCAGCTAATTGGAAGGCTGAGGCAGGAGAATCTCTTGAACCCAGGAGGTGAAGGTTGCAGTGAGCCAAGACCGTGCCTCTGCACTGGAGTCTGGGTGGCAGAGCGAGATTCTGTCTCACCAAAAGAAAAAAAAAAGCATCGCAATATAATATTCTGTAGTCATTATAGTTAGTGATGGCCCATCAGTGGCAATCATTCACAAGGAAAATAAAAAAGTACTCTTGAAGCTGTAACAGATCACACATGCTGAGAGGTGGAATGAGAATTAGATGGAAAGCAAAGTGCGGAGTGCTAGGGAGTTCATATTTAAGGGTTTCCTCCTCTCCATAAATTCAAATATTTCGTATGAGATACGACTCATCCTGACGTTGAAGAACATAAACGATTTTCTCCTGGAAAAGGCAGAAGAAAGATTATTTCTGGCAAAGTAAACTTTCCTACACGAGGAAGAGCAAGTTCTCAACAGCTGAAAGCCAATGTGACTATCCCCTCAGCTAGATAAAAAGGGATGCAGATAATAATTATGAAAAAATAACCCAAAACCAAATTGTGAAGCCTTATTGTATTTGTTACTCATGTTGCTCTTATCTACAACAACATTTTACCTTTCCTTTAGGTTAATTGAAGATATCTTTAAAAATATATGTATTTTATTATATTTGTCATAAAAATGATTGTTCTTTACATGGATGCTTTAATCTTTACTGTTACCATTCTTTGGTAACTGTATGTGATTTTACTTCACTTACAGACTATGGAAGAAAACCTCTACTTAGTGAAAATTTTGGAAATATACATGTATAAATATACAATATATACCATAATATATAAATATGTACAATGACTTTGTAAAATGTAAGCCTATTATCTGAGTAATCTGGATTTAAAAAAGCATAATCAGTCATCTTCAGCTTTTGGAGGCCACTTGGATTGATTCTGACATTGCTGTGAGGACTTAGTTAATTTGTTTTTGCTAAAGCTAGGTGTATGTTTTTCATAGATTTTCTACTGCTTTGGAAGTTAGAGGAAAAATAGGTCACCAGGCTGTTTTATTCTAATCCATTATAGTTACATCTTTTGGAATTCTTGTAACACATCATTTTATAATTGGTATATATAAGAACAATGAGAGTATATTGACATATTCATGTACTTATGAGAAATACTGGAGAAAATAATCCCAATGCACACCACGCTCTTTACCTGCTTTAAGCAGGATAAGTGTGTGTGTGTGTGTGTGTGTGTGTGTTTATATCCAGTGTTTCATGTTAAGTTGTTTAAAACAGAGGGAGATGGAGATAACCTTTTAAAACCACTCAGTGTCTTCTGTTCCCAGTGCAGAGTTCTATTTGCTCTGTCTGTCATGATGAGGGAGTGGGGTAACGAGAAAGAAAGGTCATGGGCTTGGAATCTGCAGAAGGAGAAGAAAAATGACTTACCAAGTACAAACAAATCACCAACATCGATGGCGTCTTCTGTGGGTTAGCTGCCAGCCAGTGATGGTTTAGGAGCCATCCAAAGAATGTGACGTATTTATTTTGAATTCTTTAGTGATAAACACAAGGTTAAGTGTAACTGAATAAAAACAAAGCCTGTCAGTATTTGCTGAGAGTAACAAATGAGTTAAAGAAAGGTAGGTTTAAGAATATCACGGCTTTTTTCTTCTTCTGCTGGAAGCTGTTTGTTTTAAAAGATGGATCACCTCCTGGCATAGATGTTGAATTTTCATTTCTGTCCTATTTATGTGTTCTGTCACATTAAATTCCATTATCTATCAAGTTCAAAAAGTTCAAAATCTAGAAAAACAGGATTTTGTTTAAAATAAGCTAATGAGATTTTCTAAAATTAATCATTAAGGGAGGCGTCAGGCAGGGGAGATAAAATGATCTGAGTCATGGGTGGACAGAAGGGAAACCCAGCGTTTTTCAAGCCAGAACCCAGGGAGTTGACACTATGAGTCTCTCAGGAACACAGAGTGATGGAGGTGATTAACCTACTGAGATCAGAGGCTTTCCCCAAGCTGCGCTTTGTCTCCTATGGAAGAGCATAGCAATCTGTTACTCACAGCCTTAACTTCAGTCTGGCCATGTAATAAAGAGTGAACCGGCTGGGCGCGGTGGCTTGAGCCTGTAATCCCAGCACTTTGGGAGGCCGAGGCGGGTGGATCACAAGGTCAAGAGATCGAGACTATCCTGGTCAACATGGTGAAACCCCGTCTCTACTAAAAAATATACAGAAAATTAGCTGGGCATGGTGGCACGTGCCTGTAATCCCAGCTACTCGGGAGGCTGAGGCAGGAGAATTGCCTGAACCCAGGAGGCGGAGGTTGCCGTGAGCCGAGATGGCGCCATTGCACTCCAGCCTGGGTAACAAGCGCGAAACTCCGTCTCAAACAAAAAAAAAAAAAAAAAAAAAAAGAAAAGAAAAAAAAGAGTGAACCACTTAGGTATCACTTCATCTCATCCTAAGTTTGGAGACTGTCTAGCTGGTTCTAATAGAAGACATACTTATTGGAGTTCAATCTGGAAAAAAATAAAAATGAAATTATTATTATATTTTCTAATTCAATATTTGCCTAACAACTATTTAAAGCACAAGTAAAAATATCCTGAGAATTTTCTTTTTTTGAGACAGAAAATTTTTTGAGACAAATTTTTTTTTTTTTTGCTCTGTCACCCAGGCTAGAGTGCAGTGGCGTGAACTCGGCTCACGGCAACCTCCACATCCCCAGTTCAAGTGATTCTCCTGCCTCAGCCTCCTGAGTAGCTGGGACTACAGGTACATGCCACCACGCCCAGCTAATTTTTGTATTTCTGATCATTTCTATTACAGCAGTAATGTAGAGACTCTCTAAAATAACAATTATTAAGATTACACACAACGATTACACTCCTCATTGTATTTCTAGGCACTGTGCTATTATATCAGACTTAACTTAATCTTCAATAAAACACTGTTGAATATTTCTTTACATTATTGATGAGGGCATTTGGGACTTGGGTTGAACAGCTTGTCCAAAGCCAAATAATTGGTAAATGGCAGGGCTGCCTTACTCTAGAATTGTGTTTTCAAAAGAGATGTTAAATCTTCTGCAATGAGTGAGATAGTCCCACACACCTTAACAGCCTTTCTGGATATTAATGTACACAATTACCTAATATTCTGCAATCTGTTTTATATATAAATGCAAATAATATTTGCAGGGGTTTGGGGTTTAGTTTTAGTTTTATTTATTTATTTTTTGAGATGGAGTCTCTCTCTGTCACCTAGGCTGGAGTGCAGTGGTGCAATCTTGGCTCCCTGCAACCTCTATCTCCTGGGTTCAAGAGATTCTCCTACCTCAGCCTCTTCAGTAGCTGGGATTACAGGTACGTACCATCACGCCCAGCTAATTTTTGAATTTTTAGTAGAGACGGGGTTTCACCATATTGGCGAGGTTGGTCTCAAACTCCTGACCTCATGATCAGCCCATCTTGACCTCCCAAAGTGATGGGATTACAGGCATGAGCCACTGGGCCCAGCTGAAAAAAATTTTTTAAAAATTTGTTTTGCTCAAAAGTGACATGCATGGTAGGGTAGGGAGAATATCTGGTTTTAAATTTTACATTTTGCATATCAAATATATTTGACTCCATCACTAGCTTGTTGCTATTAGAAACTGTTTTTTGGTCAGGCATGGGTCCTGACACCTGTAATCACAGTGCTTTGGAAGGCCAAGGTGGGAGAGTTGCTTGAGTCCAGGAGTTTGAGAAAAGCTTGGGCAACATGGACTGCATCTATACAAAAAATTTTAAAAAGAAAGAAAAGAAAAGCCAGTCTTGGTAGCACACACCTGTAGTCCCAGCTACCAAGGAGGCAGAGGTGGGAGGGCTGCTTGAACCCAGGAGTTCAAGGTTGCAGTGAGCTATGATAGTGCCACTTCACTCCAGCCTTGGTGACACAGTAAGACCCCATTGCTACAAAAAAATTAGGTCCTGTATAGCTGTATATATCTAAATGTCATAATTAATATTATTGCTAGATGTGATTTCAGAATATCTTTGTATTTAAAATATTCTTTTATGCTGGTGCATACTATTAAGAAAAAGGTTAAGTTGTGTTACCAAGTTCACCTCACTGCGGAGGAAAGGTTAGACTCTCTTTAACCAGTGTCTTAACTCTCAATGAAGGAGCTGCCTTAACCCCAAGCACATAGACAGGAAAGAGTGGTAGAGGTGGTAACAAATGAGGTCGGAGGCATTTTGAGGAGGAGTCTAGAAGCAAGAGAGCATGCATCTTATACAGGGGAGAGGAGAGTCTCATTCCTGATGGTAGTCTTCAAGTATGGATGCCTGGGCTGAGCCTTCACTACAGACCCTTCTAGAAGAGGCAAAAGCCTTCCCAGTGCCCACATGGACAAGGCATGGAGTACTCCTTATTTTCTTCCTCTGGCACTGCTTAAATCCAAATCCATTCATATCTGAGTCATTTCCATGTAGGGGATGAGAAAAAATGTAAGTGACTGAGACTGAAGTTCCTAACATCTGAATAGGTTAAGTCCTGGAAGAAATTATATCTGAGCTACAGCTCTATAGAAATGTGGCTTTTTTCAATGCACATTGTCTCCGATTAAATTCTATACACACTGCAGCATAGAGAACGATGGGCGGAGCACTGCAGATGCTAGTAATCCGGGCATCCTTTTTTCCCCACATTTTGAGACACACAGTTAAAACTTAAGTAAATAAATAAATATTTTTTTTCCTGGAACAGTTAAATAGTTCTTAAACAGGACGTTAAAACACCTAACTGTAACAGGACAAATCTGATGTGTGAATACATTAAAGAAAGAAAATCTGTTAATCGAAAGGCACTGTTAGTATAATAAAAATGAAAGCCAGAGGTTACAAGAAGATATTTTATGTGTGTATCCTTAATATCTAAAGGATTCAATAAATAATCGACAGTCAAATGCAAATATGGGCAGAAAACTGAAAGAGATGCAGCATAAGATGGGGTATTAACAGCCAGCACCCACACGAAAAGATACTTGCCTTCATTAGTCACCAGAAAAATGCAAATTCAGGGCCAGGCGCGGTGGCTCATGCCTGTAATCCCAGAATTTTGGGAGGCCAAGGTGGGTGGATCACGAGGTCAAAAGATAGAGACCATCCTGGCCAATATGGTGAAACCCTGTCTCTACTAAAAAATACAAAAGTTAGCTGGGCGAAGTGGTGCACGCCTGTAGTCCCAGCTACTCGGGAGGCTGAGAATTGCTTGAACCCAGGAGGCGGAGGTTGCAGTGAGCTGAGATTGCGCCACTGCACTCCAGCCCGGCACCTGGCGATAAAATGACACTCTGTCTCAAAAAAAAAAAAGCAAATTCAGATATTTGAATCTGATGAGTGTGCAAAAATTTGACCTTTCTACCCACTCAGAATGACAAATTTAAAAAAAATACAAGACGTTGGTTTGGAGGATAGAGCAACTAAAACTCATGTATACTACAAGCAGTTGTGCAAATTTGCAAAACTTCAGGCAGTATTACCCACACCCTATGACCCAGCAATTCCACTCAGAAATATGCCCCAGAGAAATGTGCATATGTTTCAGAAAAAAAATATGTTAAACATTATCATTATAGCACAATTGAGTCAACCTCAAACCAGAAACTACCTGTCTGTGAATAAGACTCTGGATAAACTATATTTGCATGGAATACAATACAGTCATGAAAATGAATGAAATACAGCTACTCACTACAGCATGGATGGATTTTGCAGATAAAATGTTGAGTTACAAAAAGAAAGACATAAAAGACAACCTACTGTATCATCCCACTGTTGAGAAATTCAAAAACAGGGAACGCCCACCTGGAAGTCCGATTGGAAGTCAAGATGTAGCCTTGGAGAGCTGCTGAGAATGAGCAGGATGAAGAGGGCTCAGGGCTGTTTCTTGATCTATGCTGTGCAACTTTGTTGGAGTTCTTTCAGCTGCATACTTGTAATTATGCACTTTCTTGTACTCAGTTTTGCATTATGTGAAGTAAGTTTACTTTAGGAAATAATAATCTTTTTTAAAATGGTGTCTGCTTTCAGCTGTGAGTCAAGTTCTAATCTACAGATCCACAAGAGGAGATTCATTTTAAAAACTTGATGTTTCTAAATTATTGATGTAAAGATACATGTTTATTTCCACTTCAGACACTCTAAAGTACTCTTTCCCATCAGTACATTTTGGTAAAATATACTTCAACAATCTACTTTTCATTATTACTGAATAATATAAACAGGGAACTACTACTCCCCCATAAACTTTCCAAAAGTTTTCTCTCTCAACGAATGCAAAGGAGGGAGAGAGCGAGAAGTTCAAATCCCTGTGAGAGAATTCTAGATCTCTGTGAAATTTGAACCAGTTTGATTTTATTTGCTCTAAGCCTTACTAAATAGAATGATACTGACTGAGCAAGTTCAATGACATAGGTGGGGTTAAGAAAAGTATTATAAACATCTTGTTTTAGCATCAATAAATTATTTCAAATTTGCCACCTGTACAGAATACTTTTCTATACTTCAGTTTTTTCAATCTGTGAAAGATCTGCAGATTCGAGATAGAAAAGCCATCAGCAGGAACAAAAACTTTAAGTCTTGGAGGTGAAGGAAAAACATTCTCTACAAATGATTCCATTGAGTAGATTCTGACAGCTTCCTACTACTCTGAAAGACTTTCTTTCCCCTCCCTGCTTCCCTCCTTCCCTCTGTCCTTCCTTCCCTTCCTTTCCTCCCTTTCTCCATTCCTTCCTCCCTTCCTCCTTTCCTCCCTACCTTCCTTTCATCCTTCCTTCTTCCTGGCAACCACAGGAACTGTTTAGAAATCAGGGTGCTACTTTACTTTAAAAAACATTTACAAATCCATACTCCTAAGAAAACAGTTTGCAAGTTCTCTCAGTGTGTGGCCGGAGCAAAGAAAAACAGAGAAACATTCCTTAAAAGCTCTATTAAAGTGTAAAAACTTCTAAAATCTTTCTCAGGCTTCTGAATCCTCAAGGACTATTTTTCTCCTTTTTTCTCAGTGCTGTAGGACCTGACTTAAGTAATTTTTGTCACATTCATCCAAAAAGATTTTACGAGAGTTTTGTCAATACTTCAGGGACGTCTAACTTATAGATTACAATTACCTTTAGAATGATGAATTGAAACATCATACTGACTTAATTCTGTTCTCATAATCATCTTTTATGTTTTATTTTTGCAAATTTGATATGTGAAAATTCCAATAGCAAGGGGATTAAGTAGGGAATGGTTGGGAAGAACGAATCCTTCTCTAGAATAAGATTCCATGCTACAAATTATTTAGTAAGCTTCACACATGTACTTTCCCTATGATTCAATTAGTGGCATCGATTTACCAGAAGCAGGAAGAACGCTTCTGTTGTAGAATGTCAGCTACATCTTCACGCCACATTTTTATTTTATGTTATACATGTATCAATATCCTCATTGTATACAGGTGCAGAAAAAGACTTCACAGAGGCATTTGCACTTAGACCTAAAGCCAGCAATGTGCCTGGGACTAAAATTCATTACTGCTGCCCTCTAAGCCATCTGTTTCGGATGTCTCCACCTGAAACAAAAATAAGAAAATAATACAACTAATTTGGCTCTATGAATTTTAGAATGTCTGTACTTTTAGCCAGAGAATAGCTTTTCTAAAATAAAAAAAGAAATGGTTTGTATTTTTCTGTTCTGGTTTCTTCATGTCTCAATTAGTATAGCACTTCATTCTAGCTTGGCAAAATGATTTAAACATGACAAAGTTGCTATCCACATTGGATTCTGAATACCTTGGAAAAAGAGTACTAACTAAAAGTATCATTATTTCTGGCAGTTTTAGCAGAATCTTTTTGTGGTCTGTTATGATTAACTTTCCTGAGGAGCTCAGGATGTTAATGTCGTTCATCAGAAGTGCTGAGTCTCATAGGATAGTTCCTTTAGAAACACTGCCAGAGGAAATTGGGGGTGTCATCAGTGATCTTTTTATTTTCTAAATCCAGGTGAAGAATGACAGGGTCCAACAATTTGACAAGACATTTACTATTGCTCCTTGTATTAACATTTCAACCCATATATTTTTCTTGGCCCTAATGCTGTGACAGGAAGTCTGCATTAAGGTAAAAGAAAATAGTAATTCAACAAGAACATTTTTAGTGGATGTTCTTGTGGAATTATTAGTGGATGTCACAGACATCACGGTGCACGCCAAAGCAGGACAAGCACAGTCCTACCTATTTTGAACTTAAAAGTATGTAGGAATGCGGGACACACACATGTGAAATGGTTTGATGAGGCAAAGCAAAAATAACCAAATGCTAAAATTCAATGATTCACATGGTACATGCCAATGGAATCTCAGAAAGAAAAATGGTCAAGGTGGGCAAGAAATTTTAAGGGCAAATTCCAGAAAAAATAATATGAAACTAAAGCTGAATCTATGAGATAAAACAGAATTGAGCAGTCGAGAGGTCTACAATTTCTGAAGAGTAGACTATTTCTTCCTGCCTCTGACCCCACACGTGTTATTCACTCTACATAAAAAAATACATTTCTTTATCTCCCACTTTACTTCTGTACCTCATCCTTATGTATTCATGTCATTTCACTCTAGCCTGAGTGACAGAACAAGACTTGGTCTCAAAAAAAGTATGTGTATAAAATAATATTATAAATATTATCATATAATTACATATTATAAATATTATAATATATAATTACATATTATAAATTATATATAAATTGAATTATAGTATAAATTTATGTATACTTTTAAAATAAAATTATATATAAAAATTACAATTTAAGCCAGGCGCGGTGGCTCAGGCCTGTAATTCCAGCACTTTCGGAGGCCGACACGGGTGGATCATGAAGTCAAGAGATCAAGACCATCCTGGCCAACATGGTGAAACTCCGTCTCTACTAAAAATACAAAAAAAATTAGCTGGGCGTGGTGGCATGTGCCTGTGGTCCCAGCTACTCGGGAGGCTGAGGCGGAAGAATCTCTTGAACCCAGGAGGTGGAGGTTGCAGTGAGCCAAGATTTCGCCACTATACTCCAGCCTGGTGACAGAGCAAGACTCCATCTTAAAAGAAAAAAACCCAAAACATTACAATATAAAAAGTTGCATATATTTATATATTATATACAAACATGAACATTTATATATTTAAATATATAATAATATATAAACATATATTAATAAATTTATATCGTGTCTATTGTCATAAATTATATTTATACATTTATATTATATACATTGACATATATTTATAAATATATAAATTGAGTGTTGAGCATCCACTGAAAACATTCTTGTTTATGTATAATTCCTAAATATATTTCTATGATATATTTATACATTTATATTTAGAATATATTTGTATTTATAAATTTTTAAGTATATTTATAGTTATAACCAGACTCCATTTTACATAGAATCACAATCTTGTTCTTTTTAAACAGAAATCATTTGCTAACCTTGTATTACAATTATTCAGAAAGTTCTCTACTATATATTCATAAGCTGCTTTAATTCTGATATTTTATTCCACTTGAGAAGAAACAATATGTCTTGTGATATATTGTTCTGAAGGAAAGCTGTTTTAAAAAAACAGAATTTCTACATATGAAGATTTAGATCATTCAAAAGTTGGAAATAACTAGAAATTAATAAGACAAAAATGTGTTAAAATATTGCAAGTTCAAAGCAAATGGAGATTTTAGTTTTTCTTTTAGGTGGATCTGAAGTAGTCTTGTGAAAACATTCCAAGTTTGGAGAAATACTTAAGACATTCAAAAAGAAGTAATGCAAATAAAAGTATCAGTTAAAGAAGGGAATTTCAAAGAAAAGCAAGGAAAAGATTTCAAGAGCATAAAACTTATGTAAATAATCCAAAGTTCTCATAAATACAGAAACAGTATGTGAATGTGCTAACACATTGTGAAGAGAGTTCTCTAAAGTGAAATTTGGAGGAAAGAGACTTCATTCCAGTGAACAGTTTGCAAACTGAGAAGATACAGCCTTCTGTGTAAAATGAAAGTATGTTCCTGTGAACAAATGAGGGATCTAGCTTTTACAGAGAATGTTCTTGTCCAGGTTCCGACTCAGGTCCTTCTATGAAAATAAAGGATTTAAATTTGCTTAATTCTGATAGGTGGACAAGCCACAGCCTATTGGTTAGTTCAAATGTTATAAACATGTACAGTCAGCTATGAAATTCTTAAAGTTAAGCAGATGTGTGTATTTTCCAGAAGCTCAGAGGAAGATGTGACCTCTAATCAGCGAATGGCCATTTGGCTCCTTTTTAAATTTAGACCGGGTTAGCGACTTGAGCTTCATTTTGAGGGACTGGCTCTTTCAGGTTCATCACACTCAGGGACTCATCCTGTCTTACACAAGCTTTTCTTTGCTTTGTTTCTTCTGTTCTCAGAAACCTTTCCTTGATGGCAAGGCTTCATCCCTTAGGGAGAATGCCACATCACTGTGCACAGAAATTACAGGCAGGAAGGGGTCTGGGACTTTAAGCGATCAACAAAACTTGAATAACAGGAGAAGGAAAGAATTAAGAGTCTATCATTTCCTTTTTTACAACTGATAAAAAAGATCACACCTCTCTATTTCGTATTTTGACCTATAAGTGCTAAAAGAAACTAAAGAAACACTTTGTTTATGAAGTTAATCTAACTGAAGCTAACACATCTTTTGTTTGAATTCTCAAAAAATTTTCTTTCTAGGTTATATGATATTATGATCAATAAATAAATTAAGCACAACCAATGTCATATACAGCCCACAAGTGGCTTGTACTTGTCTGAGGCAGAGAGAAAAACAGTGAAACTCAACACAGACTGGAGATGAGTATTGGTGAGTCTTCTTGACAAGAGAAGCTCTCAGTGAATTGTACAGTGTAGAGATGTAAGTTATGATGTCACTCAGACCAAAACAGAACGAAAGCAGCATGAGCAGAGTTTGGGTCCGTTCCTACGGAAATCAAAGAATTATGCTAGGAGGTGATTGCATATCATGAGAAGATTGCAGTTATACAAGCGTGGTTATTACATCCAAACTGAAGTACATGCCAACAATGCTAATTTCATGGCTTTGAATGTAAGAAAAGTCAGTGCATGCTTCACTTGTGTGTTTGCTCATGAAGTAATTAGTGAAGGCTTACCGTACTCAAAGCACTATAATAATCCAGATAGGAAAAACAAATATGGCAGGGAGGATCAGTGACTGATTGCAGATTCATGATATGTTAGCTCCTCTCTGGTCAGCATTATTCACTGTCCAGAACTAAAGCATGTAGTTTGACAGTGGTCTTTCTGTTAAGTTTGTTTATACTTTCTCTTGACCAATTTCAGTTCCAATCAGTGCAATTTTTCGAAGTGTAACCAAAACTAAGAATGAAGTGTGTGACTTTTTTTATAAAGCAGAAACAAACTCTGAATTAAACCATCCACTTAGAATTTACAGATGTATCAATTATTCTTTGCACATGTATTACCCAAGAGCCTTCTGGTTGTAAATAAAAGATCCTCCAATGAGTCTACGTTAGACTAAGGAGATAACTTACTAGTCTTCAGAGTCCACAGGAAAGGTTGAACCACATGAGCAGGGAAAATGGGACAAGTATCTCTGTAAAGACTTGAACTGCAGACTCAAATGGGAACAATGCTGTCTCTATCTCTTTTTGATTGACTTCTCTCAGCATGTCAACTCCATTTTCATCACACTCAGTTTCTTCATACTGGCAAATGTAAACTTTAATTGTTGTCAATTTCATATTCTATGGCTTGAACCACCCAGTCGATTTCCTAAATTCAAAAACCCAAAATAAGTTTGATGAGGTTCTTTCTGTTAGATCAGTGCCTTGAGATGATCAAATAAGAACACAGCAACTTTCTTTTTTCTTTTTTTTTAATTGTTATTATTATACTTTAAGTCCTGGGTTACATGTGCAGAACGTGCACGTTACACAGGTATACACATGCCATGGTGGTTTGCTGCATCCATCACCCCGTCATCTACATGAGGTATTTCTCCTAATGCCTTCCCTCCCCTATACACCCACATCCTTCTATCCCTCCCCTAGCCCCCCACTCCACAAACAGGCCCCAGTGAGTGATGTTCCCCTCCCTGTGTGCATGAGAATACAGCAATGTTCATCAGAAGCTCTTGGTTGGAGATGAAGGAGAAGGACTTCCTTAAATAAGGGGTTGATGGTGGTTAAATAAAAGCAGTCCCTTAGACCATATGTTTGCAAAGCAATGTTAATCATGTTTGTCACTACCCCTCATAAAAGGATCTAAGTGATGAGTGCTCATAACTTACACCAGAAAAGGATTTATTCTCCCAAAGCTATGTTTTAGTGGACAATAAAATGACAGAGCCTATTTTTGCAGTTGCTACCAGAAACTTCAGAATTAAAATATGCAGCTAATTCTGGTCCATGAAAACATTTTCCACAATTTTCTACAATGTTTCTTATTTTTAAATTTTTTTTTTACTGTATTTTTCTGTGCCTTAAAAAAGTTCTTTGAATTTCTTTCAGGAAGAGATGAAGAAAAATAAAAAATAAGTGACAAGGAGCTCATAACGTTGACCTCATGGGTACTACATTTACTAAAATAATCTCCTCTAATGAATGTCACAGGCCATTTAGTGTACGAGAAAAAAAATCTCTGATAATTAAAAAGAACATTATTGGTTTTCCTCTTCATCTATTTAGACTGCTATACAAAAATGCCACAGACTAAGTGGCTTATACAAAACAGAAATTTATCGCTCGCAGTTCTGGAACCTGCGAAGTCCAAGATCAGGGCATCAGCAGATTCCATGTCTGATGAAGGCGGCCTGTGTCCCCACAGACAGCCATCTCCTCACTATAGCCTCACATGGCAGAAGGGTGAATGAGCTCCTCTGGGATGCTTCATAAGAGCACTAATCCCACTCATGAGACCTGTATGGCCAAATCAACTCTCAATAACTGTACTTCCTAATACCATCACCTTGGGCGTTAGGATTTTGACTTATGCATTTTGGGGAATCAAACCTTTAGACCATAGCAGTTGGGCAGATTAATTTTAGTAATCAGAAATCTGTTTTGACTTGAAAGTTTCAAGCATTTTACCCTTTGTGATTACTGACCTGTCATCAGCATACTATCTTACTTTTCTAATACCTAGTTCTCCATTCTTCATGAGGAGTAAGCACAATTCTTGTGGATGTGTAGACCTCTTTTCTCTAATTCACATAGAACTTAAACTCTTCTAATGCAAGAAGAGAAATAATTTGCTTTGCAAAAGAAGACACCTTGTCTTGGTTGTCAAGGAAACAGCAGTGAGAGCAGAGGCCAGCCCAGCACGGTGAAGGCACAGAGAGAAGCAGCTGAATGGCGGTGGTGGCACAGGCTGGTCCTCCACTCCAGCTGCTCAATGTTATTTTCAACTTCCTTTTGTAAGTGACTCAGACTGTTTACTCCTTCCCACCTGACTATAATCAGGATAAAAACATTCCTTCTCATCTTTCAAATCTCAACCTGCAGACCTGTATAGGAGTGAACAAACAGAAGTTAGTCGATTTTAAACCAGTGCAAATATCTTCAGACGGAGAATTTTACTTAAGTGACTGTGGCCCTTGAGAAAACGGTCCTATTGTTGACTTTCTTGACATTCAAGTGAGAGGTTGTCAATTGTTTATACTGACTGTTGATGACCATTGGCATAAACAATATAGAAATAAATTTACAAGGGAGGCATCATTTAGTAATTGACTCAAATAATTATTTTTTCAACAATTTTGCATGTTCTGACTTCGAAAGAAGGATGGTTTTCGAATGTGATTTTAGAAAAAAAATGTATTATTTTAAAGAAAATTCTGTCAATGAGGTTTAACAATGCCAGTCAGTTGCAGTTTGTGTTTTTGAGGTGCACAAACACAAAAAACTATGCAGCAACAAATATCAGAAATCCTCTTGCTGGTGATGAGAGACTCGGGTCTCTCATAATTTCCCAGACCCCAGGTTTTTGCCTCCACAAACATGCCTTTCAATGCCAAGAATGAAAGTCTCTGCTTAACATGGGCAAAATATTATATCTCCATACAAATTTATATTAATTTCTGATGACAAGTTTTTCAGTGACCATTGCTGAGGCACGTTGGCTCTTCCCAGTAATTCGTAGGAGTGTTAGACAATATGGTGGCACAAACCAGGGATACTTAGTCCAACTTTAGTGCAGTTGAAAGTGTCTTTGGCCCTTAAGGCCTAGTCTCAGGAGTTCCTCAAAGTCACTTCTGCACCATATTATAGTAGTCTAATCAAGTCCTAGGAGGAGTACAGATTCAAGGAGTAAACAGAAAGATATCATTTCTTTCTTTCTTTTTTTTGAGATGGAGTCTTACTCTATTGCCCAGGCTGGAGTGCAGTGGCAGAATCTCAGCTCACTGCAACCTCCGTCTCCCGGGTTCAAGCAATTCTCCTACCTCAGCTTCCTAAGTAGCTGGGATTACAGGCATATGCCACCATGCCCGGTTAATTTTTATGCTTTTAGTAGAGACAGGATTTCATCATGTTGGCCAGGCTGGTCTCTAACTCCTGACCTCAGGCGATCCACCAGCTGTAGTCTCCTAAAGTGCTGGGATTACAGGTGTGAGCCACCACACCTGGCCAATATCATTTCTTCATGAGAGAAGCTGCAAACCACAGTGGGTGTGATGTTCTCACCATCTGTATCCATATGTTACTTTTTTTTTTTTGAGACAGAGTTTCACTCTTGTTACCCAGGCTGGAGTGCAATGGCTTGATCCTGTCTCACTGCAACCTCAGCCTCCTGGGTTCAGGCAATTCTTCTGCCTCAGCCTCCTGAGTAGCTGGGATTACAGGCACGCGCCACCATGCGCAGCTAATTTTTTGTATTTTTAGTAGAGACAGGGTTTCACCACGTTGACCAGGATGGTCTCGATTTCTTGACCTCGTGATCCACCCACTTCGGCCTCCCAAAGTGCTGGGATTACAGACTTGAGCCACCGCGCCTGGCCCCATATGTTACTTCTTTTCACCTGTGCAGTATTTTCACTGCCACCCCCAAATGTCTAATAGCCCCCAGGTTTCTGGCTTGGTAAATGGGGTGATGTTTACTGATTTGCAGAACGTGTTTCATTGGAAAAAGCTTTGCAGCAGCCAAGTGAGAGCTCGCTCTGTTGCTCAGGATGTATATTTTTTCTAGAGATTGCTTTGAACTGGAGAGGTGCATTTTTCGAATCATCATTTTGTATCACTGAGGGGGGTTCGATAGAACAAATAGAGAAAATAATTTACAGTTGTTTCCTAAGGAGGAACAAGATTAAGGAAAACCAGAAATACGGAGCAAAGAAGACCAGGAAGAGCACCCAGCAAGCTGGGAGAAACATTTGAGAGGAGCAGTATCAAAAAGTTAAGGAGAGACTGGTCCAGAGGTAGCAAGTTATCTCAATTGATTGTTCACGGTCAGTTGTAGATTAAACTCCTTGTTATATTTCCCCCCGCAGCCCCTTCTCACTATTGCACTTGACTAGTTTTAAAATAATACTTAAGGAGGGTGTCAGGCATTTAATATGAAGGACAGAACACAATCAAATTCTTTGGATTGATCAAGAACCATAAGAAATAAAACACATAAATATGACATCTTGGAATATCTGAGAAAACATCCATCACTTTTCCTACAAAATTATATTGCTATTACCAAGGTATAGTATAGTATATTAAAATATATTAGGTTACAAATTGACATTAGTGTATAAATACTCCGTGGCATATTACTGAAGAGTAGATTAGTGATCAAAGCCTAAATATCCCTCATTGACATCATCCAGTGAATTAAAAATTTGCAAAAGGTAATTTTCTGTTTCAAAGCAACCCTAGTACTAACAAAAGTTGAGAGATGGAAAACACAATGCAAGATAATGCTGAGATTTCAATCAAATAAATAAAATAGAGAAACTCAAATAAACTTGTTAACAACTCTCTTCCTGACTTAGGTTAAATGCCCCCCATGCTTGTGGGCACACACACATACACACACACACACACACACACCCTAAGCATGGTGATGATCACTGATGGGAAGGGCAAGGGGCATGACAGGGGAAGAATCGGGGTGATTAGATTAGTTATCCAAGAAATCATTTCAATGTCAAGGAAGTAGTGAGTAGATTTTCATTTCCCCTTTTTAACGGAGTTACACTGGATCTGTTAGGGGTTGTTAACTAGTCTTTTAGCTGTAAGTTGCTAGACCATGAGAAACCACATCCAGACACCTGTCTCAAAAGATGCTTATTACTCAACGCCTTGGCTTGGAAAGAATGCAAGATAGAGATTTGTTTTCGGTTGTATTTCTTTGGTGAGAGGAAGATTGCATTTCTTATTGTACACAGAATAATTTCTGGTGTTTGGTAGAAATTCCTTCAGAATGATGTATATATAGAAATAATCGTGCAGCCAGGTGCAGTAGCAGATACCTATGGTTACAGCTCCTTGAGAAGCTGAGACAGGACGATGGCTTGAGCCGAGGAGTTCCAGGCTGCCGTGAGCTGTGGGGAACAGAGCAAGACCTTGTTTCTTGTCTCTAAAAAATAAATAATAAAATATATAGTAAAAGAAGGAGACACAATTGAGAAAAGAAATAATAGTGCATGCCAAACTATCTTTCTTGAAAAGAAAGACCTACCATTAACTTTCCAATAGCCTTAGTGGCCATAGGGCCAGGCAGACATCTATGCTGGATCATTCAGAGAATCCTGTTACTCTAGAAACAACTGGTTCAGAAAAGATTCTGTAATCTAAGTACAGATAAACTGATTTTTTTTTAGAATTCTATAATAGGATCAAGAAAAAAAGATATTGGGAAGACAAAGAGCAAGAGAGAGAAAGAAAGAGAGAGAGGAGAAGAGATCTCACATCTATGTGTCAAACTTTGTAACTAGAAGTATGTCAGTTAGAGACTGTCAATGGCTATACATATGCATATAAAAGGAAGCCCTAAAGAAAAAGTAGAGTAGAGAGATTGGGAGAAAGGGACAGAGTTCTGGCTGGCAACATTGTTTTAGCACCTGATTTTCACTGGGCCTGATGATTCTCCCCAAGAACTACCAGTAGGACAAACCAGTGAATTCTTAAGCTAGTTTGAATTGACTTTCTGATACTTGAATGTAGGAATTTTTAATATGATCATGTAAATCAAGTAAGACACAAATAACAAGCACCAGAAAATACAACATAGTCCCACAGAAAATGTGGGAATTTTGAAGTCAATATTGGGAAGTATTGGGTAAATTATTTCTGTCCTAATACATAAGCAAAAACTTGCAATTATGCCCCAGGGTCTTAGCTACATATGATGGAGGGAAATGAACATTCATTTAAATTAAGAATTTATATATTAAACAATTGAAGAGTAAAATCATCTGCCATCAATCAGTCAGAATTATTCTTCGTGATACCCTAAATGTCATGAAGGCAAAATAACAGAAAATGACAAAACTCACTCATTCAAGGATCAACCTATAAACACATATGTGTCCATGAGCTCTATACACATGTACGACAAACGCAGGGAATGGTTAAAAACCACATTCCTATTTATTTAAAAATAAATCTTCTTTGTATTTTCCAGGATAGCTTAATCCAAAATTAAACATGATTATTAGAATCTATATTATAACTCTTAAGAATTTTCTAAGCCGTGACCCAGAGAGAGTCAGCCTTCTCTCCAATGACACCGCCTAGTAGGCATTCTGTCATGCTTTGAGAGACTCAGACTAACGGAGGCTTGGTGGGCAGACGAGATCCGTATTTGGGAATAATTTTTTCCATCTTCCTCACTTCCTGCCAGTCTAAACACACATGCACACACACATAGACCCCCACCACCACCACCACCACCACCACTACATGAATTTCATTCTATGATTTCTCCCCCAGCATTTCTAACAAAGACCACAGCATCTGATGCCAAAAATTAAATAAAAATGTTTTTTGTTGCCTGACTCCTTGTACCACAAATGTCAATCCCTGTTTCCCTAATCGAGCTTGTAATCCAGAGGCTGATCACATTCTCATTATGCCATTATGCTTTAAGCACCAGGAAGCTGAAAGCCAGATTTGCGGCAGCTCATTAGACAGCCCCGTGTGCGTCTCTGTACATGGTTATGGGCTGAATCACACTCCCCTTTTCCCAGATTATCACGTTGAAGGTCCAACTCCCAGTATCTCAGAATGTGACAGAATTTGAAAATAAGACCTTTTAAAAAGAAACTGAAATAAAACGAGGTCATATGTGCGGACCCTCATTTTGTTCAGTGTGTCTGGTGTTGATATGGTTTTGTTACACCCGAGCGAGTTTAAACAGAAGCACCACACTCTGAGTTTGTTGAGAGTCCACTTTAACGGCCGGGCCGGCATTAAAGTCAGCTAAAGCTCAAACTTCTTGGCCCAGAACAAAGGGTGGTCAACATTTTTATATCAGTTCAGGGTCAGGGGGCGGTAAGTAGATTATTACAGAAGCAGAAGGAGCAGGTTAGGGGAAAGGGGGGCAGTGCCTAACAACAAAATTCTATTTAAAGTTGTTTTTCACGCAGGATGTGGGGTAGGCAGTTACACAGTTGCAGGTACAGGGTGTATGGGCCAGTGGGCCCCATTTCTCAGAAAATTGGTTACAAAGATGCCAGGTGTCTCAGATTACAAAGTTCTTGGAACAGAATGCCCTACTTAGCTCAGGGTGGGTAAAATGGAGTTGGCAGGATTGTTTAAAATGTATTCACCACAGCCAAGCTAGGGCATTTCAGTTTGGCTGTGTCCCCACTCAAATCTCACCTTGAATTGTAATAATCCCCACATGTCAAGGGTGGGGCCAGATGGAGATAATTGAATCATGGGGGCAGTTTCTTCCATACTGTTCTTGTGGTAGTGAATAAGTCTCACAAGGTCTGATAGTTTGATAATTAGGCATTTCCCTGCACAAGCCATCTTGCCTGCTACCATGTAAAAGGTGACTTTGGTCCTCATTCGCCTTTTGCCATGATTGTGGGGCCTCCCCAGCCATGTGGAACTGTGAGTCCATTAAAATTCATTCCTTTCTGAATTACTCAGTCTGATATATGTCTTTATTTTATTTTGAGATAGCATCTCTGTCACCCAGGCTAGAGTGCAGCAGCATGATCTTGGCTCACTGCAACCTCCACCTCCCACGTTCAAGTGAATCTCCTGCCTCAGCCTCCTGAGTAGCTGGGATTACAGGTGCAAGCCACCACACCCAGCTAATTTTTTGTATTTTTAGTAGATATGTGGTTTCACCATGTTGGTCAGGCTGGTCTCGAACTTCTGACCTTGTGATCTTCCTGCTTCAGCCTCCCAAAGTGCTGGGATTACAGGTGTGAGCCACCACGCCTGGCCAAGTATATCTTTATTAGCAGTGTGAGAACAAATACAGGGTCCTGTATTAGAGACTAGGACACAGATGTATACAGAGGGAAAACCATGTGCAAACACAAAGAGAAGAGAGCCATTTATAAGCCAAGGAGAGAGGCCTCTGAAGAAACCAACCCTGCTGACTCCTTGATCTTGGACTTCCAGCATTCATAATTATGAGGAAATAAGTTTCTCTTGTTTAAGCCACCAGCCTGTGGTATCTCTTGAAACTGCCCTGAGAGTCGATATACTGAGGTTTTTCCACTACTTCACAATTTATCAGCTCAACTTTCTGTTTCCGGAACTATTTATTTTACCCTCATTATTGTACATTTTCTCATAAGGTATATCATCTTTGTGTGTGTGTGTATGTACTGAATAGATTTTTAAAATATTGATAGTGCTGTTTTCTCAACCTCACTGTGTTAAAATTTATGATTGTTTACAGTCATCTTCAAGAGTTTTAGTCACTTTAAATTCACACTTTTTGTATCAGTCATAGCTTTGATCATTCTCTGGCATCCTGGAGGTACCAAATGTCCCCTTACAGTTTAGTTTCCGTTGAACCGGAATCCTAATCCTAAGGCTTCTTTGTACAGCCTGCAATGATAGTTAAGCTTGCATAGCTTAAAAAAAAAAGTGAGTGGTCAGTGTTGCTAAGAAGTTATAAGAGTCCTAAGAAAGGATCTTTCCAAGTCTTTGGGGCAAACATTTTAAGATAAATGAATAAATAATCACCAGGGATAACCTGAAAACATTAACAAAAGTAGTTTTTTTTTTTTAATGACAACTGGGCAATCAAAATCTCCCATGCAGATTAATTCTGCTGTTCACTTCAAGAGATGAGTCACATTCCAAGTCACCAAATTACTCATTTTCAGTATTATCAGAGGTAACTGGACAGAAATTGGGATGAAAGCCAGAGAAATTTAAACTTTCTCTGTTTTTCACCTGCAGTTGCTGATTCATATATTTCTTAGATACCTAACAAAGTATTCATTTTTTAATATTTTTGAAATATATTGAAATGAGGGGTTAGAGGAGGAAGGCGAAGAGTGAGAGAAAAGAAAAGAGAGAGGAAGAAATGAAGGAAAGAAGGAAGGAGGGGAGGAGGGATGAAGGAAAGAAGGAAAAAAGGAAGGAAGGAGGATAAAAAGGAAGGGAGAACAGAAGGAAAGAAGAAAAAAGAAGACAAAGAATTAAGTAAAAATGGAAGAAACAAAAAGCAAAGGAAGGAGGAATTTTTAAAAATGAAGAAATGATTAAAAATACAAACGTCATTAAGCCGTAAATGCCTTCAGCCATTCAACCTTTATTGGTGTGCTCCATCTGCCCAAAATATGACAAAATATATTCAATATGAATTGTTCTGTACTGTTTATAATATGAACTCTTCAACAGGTATTTTCATTTCCTTGGTGATACTAAGCCTACTGCTCTGAAATGTAACAAGTTACAGTTCCTTGTGACTCTAAAAGATGCAGTTGTGAGGATTCCTTTGGAAGTGACAAGAAATATCTTCTTGTCCATGTGGGTACTGTTTTATGTTAATTGGAAATTTTGTTTGGTTTAAATATGTAAACTGCTTACTACTCTTCAAAGCCATTAACTTGACACCTACCAGAAAAAGAAATGAAATTGATATAAATCAGTGCACAGAAGTCGGAAATGAATTGTGCTTCCAAGCCTCCTGCTGTCAGCGTATAGGAAACACTGTGTAGACATGGGGTTGGCATGGACCTCCTCCCAGTACCCTGAGTCGGATAACAGAGCCATAATACAAAGATGCTTCTGGCCAGACACAGTGGTTCATGCCTGTAATCCCAGCACTTTGGGAGGCCAAGGTGGGCAGATCATCTCAGGTCAGGAGTTCGAAACCAGCCTGGCCAACATGGTGAAACCCTGTTTCTGCCAAAAATACAAAAATTAGCCAGACGTGATGGTGGACTCCTATAATTCCAGCTACTTGGGAGGCTGAGGAAGGAGAATCGCTTGAATCTGGGAGGTAGAGGTTGCAGTGAGCAGGGATCATACCACTGCCTGAAAGATGCTTCTGCACATTGGCCTATATCCTACAGAAATAAAAAAGGCTACTTATGGCTATTGACTGTTTTCAAACAAAACCCCACTCCTGTGCTTCCCATATGGGTAAATCTTTTTAAGAGTATTAGGAACAAAAAGCAAATAAACAAGCCCCACCCCTACCCTCAAGGATCTAGCCCTGTAGAGAATTAGTGAGCTGAGAAAGCAATTAAAAGGTATCGAGCATGTCCTATAAACCGAACACTGTGTTAAGTGCTAGGGTCAGATATAATTTCTGAGTTCACAGAGACTGACTCTTCTAAAAGAAAGCCATTAATTATGTTTTCATGTAAGTGTGATGCACGTATGAATGAGAAATGCACAATGTTATAAGCTTCTATATTCGGGGTCAGAAAACCACGGCTCATGGGCTAAGTTGCTCACAGTAGTTTTAAAAATTTTAAATGATTGTGTTTTAAATACTTATATAGCCACCTACATAGTAACTTTGATCTTGCCTATCAGCCTACAGAGGCTAAAATATGGTTCATCTAACCCTTTACAAAAAGAGTTTATAGATCAAGTCTAGAGATTCGACCCAGTGCGGTAGTTAATATTATATATCAATTAAAAATGACAAAAGACTATGAATAAAAACATGTTAGTAATATGTATTTTATTAATAATACAGAGAAAACGTGAAGATAGATTACATGCAGTTACACGGCACATGCAACAACGTAGAGGATCATAGGTTATGTTGGGCTTTTGCTTCCGGTTACATGGGGTTTGGACACTAGGCTTTTCCATGTGTATCTATTGCAGGGACAATTTTCGTGGAAAAAGAAGTTTCCATAAAAAATGTCTCTGTACAACGGAATAAATTTTGATTTGGAAAAAAGATTGAAATTATCGTACATGGAAAAAAATAATTTACTTACTTTCTTTTTTTTTTGAGACGGAGTTTCGCTCTTGTTACCCAGGCTGGAGTGCAATGGCGCGATCTCGGTTCACCGCAACCCCCGCCTCCTGGGTTGAGGCAATTCTCCTGCCTCAGCCTCCTGAGTAGCTGGGATTACAGGCACGCACCACCATGCCCAGCTAATTTTTTGTATTTTTAGTAGAGACGGGATTTCACCATGTTGACCAGGATGGTCTCGATCTCTTGACCTTGTGATCCACCTCTCGGCCTCCCAGAGTGCTGGGATTACAGATGTGAGCCACCACTCCCCGCTACTTACTTTCTTGTTAGAGAATCAGGGAAGTCAATGATGTACTTAAAAGCTGGACTTGAAGATAAGATTTTTTGGTAGTCCCAGCTGAAACATGATGTGTGAAGACAGCAGGAGTGATGGAGAGCAAGAACAGGGGTTTGCAACGAAGAAGGTGTTTTGCTCTGTTTTCTCAGTATGAATGGAATTAGATTACTGGGACCATAAATCACTAAAATGAGAAAGAACGAAAGTAAATATGGTACTTTAACTGGGGACTTTCGGAGCATGCCCAAGCTTTTCAAGCTAGACCTGAACAGGCAAAGACTGTTTTTTTTGAAGTTCTGAACTGTTCGGTGATATCAATTTCAGTTTCTTGAGGTTTAAGACATCCTTTCAACATTTTCATTGTTCCAAAGATAAAATCTGACACCATCTGTGTGTGTAGGAAGTAACTGGGCGTCTACAGCACTGCTGAAATCTAATGGTTGGCCAGAGTTTTACTCCCACTGTCTCTGCCTCTCCTATGCAAGTGCTAATAGCTCCATAAATATCCCGCAATAACTTCTGCTGTTTTTGAACAAAATAAATAACTGGTTGAATTAATGAAATATGTAGCTAAGTTCCAGCTCGCAATTAGAAACCTATGGCCCAACTTGTCATTCTAATCATCTATGGCTTTACCTTAACTCTGTTCCTGTCTTGTTTATTTGGAAATTGTAACTTCCTGGAGTATTTTCAAACGATTTTTGTCAGCCATTTATAATTCTTGTTGCACAAACAAAGATATGAATGAACAAACAAGCAGAGAGATCGTGGTACCTCTTGAGCACTGAGCATTTAGAAGGGAGCGAGAGAAAGAGGGAAAGGGGATTCCTACAGCAATACTTACGGAGTTTTCCTTCTCATGTACTTCACATGGGCGTTACTACATCAGATCGTTATACATGTTCTCATATGGAAATGTTGAAGTTTGACTTGGGAATCTATACGCTGAGCTCATATAGCAACAGCATCCATCTCTGGTCAGACATACCTCTTATTTCCCGTCTCATATATTGTGATACCCAATGAGACTAAGCAGGCAGTCCATGTAAATTACAACCATGTGTTCCAGTGGAATTGAAAATCATTGTACTATGTAGATTGGGTTGCAGATAAGATTGCAGATATCAACTGAAGTTTCTATTAGTAAACAGGACAAGGCTTTGAGACTGACTGGCTCACTGGGATAGACATTGTCAGGTTTAAACAATGTCTGCTATAATGCAGGTAATAATGAAAATAAATTTTAAAAGCCTGTCAAATATTCTTACTGCACCTGATATAAGATCTAAAAATAGGACGCACATCATTTACTCTTTCTGAAACCTTTTATTCTTCACCGAAAATAACCTCATTTTCCTAGCTCAGCAGTATTTAAGTAATCTTTCTCAACATCATCTCTCACTGAAAGCTAAAACATGATGCTACCTGTTCATTAAAAAGAAAAGTGACAGGATTTTATATGCTTGATCCCAGCAGCAGGCTCATGGGATGAGAAAGTCTTGGGAAAGCAATGGTGGCAAGTACATGTCTGCGTTTGGAGACCTTAAATTCTGCATTGATGTAATTGCAGGAGAACATTCCACATTGTGTACTGGTTGATCAAACATAAGAATTGAAAGTGGGGCTGCTTTAGTTTTTGTTGTCTGTTCATTTGACTGAATATTTTGCTTGTTGAAATAGTCTGGCACTCTGAGTAAGTTTTTTTTGTTGTTGTTGATGATGAGATTGGAACGGTAGAGGTTTCTGTTGAGAGTCTGGGCAGAAATCCCTTGAGTGGAGACTATGTGCCGTTGTCTGATAGAGATGGTACATGGATTGAATCCTCGGTAGGGATTTCCTTATTACTTGAAGAATAAAGATGATTTCTGTAACTAGTCATACAGGGCTGTGATGGCAAATTTTGTTTCCTATGGTTTTTTGTTGTTGCTGTTTGGTTTTCTAGCTTTTATGATTTGAAAAAGGTGCTGAGAGACTAAGCCGGAGTACCCCAAGGCAGGAAAAAAATCTCATAGGCATTTTAAAAATGCCATGAAAATATTAATCTGCCATTATTTTGCTTTGGGTTCCAGAGAACTTCATTCCCATTCTACTGTATTTGGCCTCGCTTCTGTAGAATTAAAAAAATTGATTCATTCAGAAGTTGGTAAGTAACAAAGAAGATTTCAGTATATTAGACAGACAGGATTTATAGAGAGAATTGTTCCTTTTCTCTCTTAATACTGAATCACAGAATTGCCACACACTGAAATTTTCAACTCTCAACAACAAATGATTAAAACACATGGATCACTCACTCAAGGGGGTCTTAGAGGGGGAAAAAAAGTGGAAGGAGTGAGGAGAGGCTAAATACACCATGGCATCAAAAGGCCAGACTTTCCTGCAAACTCTGATTTTATGCTTAGCTTTTCAATTACTTTCAAATGTTGGTATTTCTTGGCTGATGATCATTTGGTAAGATGACACAGATAAAATAACACTTCTCATTTTACAGGCATGATTAAATTCAACAAAATCAATATTTAAAACAGAGATGATTAATACACAATGAATAATTATGTGCATTGAATTCTGTCTCCCAGCATAAAGAACCTAGTGAAACCACAAGGGATGGTGCATCTCTGCTGACCATTTGTGCCGATTATGGCCCACATGTCCGGATGAACTTCCAGCACTATGTAGGCTGCTAAATATTATTCAGCTGTTTCCTTCATTACAATGTTTCCATACTCACATTTTCTGTTGAAATATTTTCTTATATTAATGAGATAATAGCAGCATTTAGTGTTGCTAAATACAAAGTATTTTAATTATTCTTCTAGAATAATATACACACATATACAGAGAAACCTCAGTGGGAAGTTTTCATTTAAATTGTTTGCCATTAGAATGAAACAAAGGTTGTCTCAACATGATTCAATCATGAATTTTATTACTTCGTTATTGACATACACTCAAATTACTGGAATTAACTCACTATTTGTTCAGATTAAAGGTTTTATTTTGTCCATAACTGAAAAGTCATTTGCTTTATTTCTTAGGGGGCATTTCAATTAATAGAATAAAAATGTAGAGGGGATTTCCAAGATGGTGCGGTAGGAACAACTCAGGATTGCAGCTCTCAGTGAAGGCACAGAGGGTGAGTCCTAGCCTCATTTCCAGACGGATCTTTGTTGCCCACAGAATGGGGAAATTCCCAGAAGTAGGAGAGATATGGGACGCCAGCTCAGCCCTCTCAGCTTGCACCGCCGTTTCGGGTGGCACCGCAGTGCAGCGGCACCCCGCACAAAACACGCTGGTCTGGGTACCCTGTTAAACTGACAGTCTGAGATTTGGGAGGGCAGATTAGCATATCCATCTGATTAAACGGGACTTGGACAGAGAGCCAGACCAGAAGATTCCTGGGAAGTGACATTTGAGCCGGTGCAGTGGGTCGCTGCATGGGAAATCACACACATCCTGGCGCCCTTTCAGCAGGTAACTAAAACACCTGGGAGAGAGTCAACCACTCAACTTAAAAGAAAAGAGAGAGAGAGAAAGGGATCTGAGGCAGGGAGCCAGGTGATCAGGCTTGGCGGGTCCCACCCCCACAGGGACAAATAAAACGGCAATTCGAAACGCTCAGGGTTGAGAGTTTCACTGCAGGCACAGCTGAATCCAGGACGGTGAAGCTCAGTGGGGGAGGGGTGTGCACCACTACTGAGGCACTCAGCCCCTACTGAGGTACACTCCCATTGCTGATGCAGCCTGCCATTGCCAAGGCAACCCACCATAACAGAGAGACTTCGCAAAAAAAGAGGAGCCTACGACAGCAGGGCAGAGCTCACAGGCAACAGGCCAGAGCCCACAGCAACAGGGCCAAGCCCATGACAGTAGGGCGGAGCACAAGGCAGCAGGGCAGAGCCCACGGCAACAGGGAGGACCCTGTGGTAGAAGGGCGGAGCCTTTGCAGGCAAATAGGGACTAGACTGCCTCCTAGCTGGGCAGGACAGTGCAAAGGATACTCATAAAGAAAACTCTAACTCCCCGAGTCAGAGCATCTGATGAAAAAAAGGGGATTTATAAATTCTGCTGCAGCAGACATAAACACACCTGCCTAACAGCCCTGAATGAACAACAGAGCTCACAGCTTAGTACTTGAGCTCCTATAAAGTACAGTCTGTCTCCTCAAGCAGCTACCTTACCCCTGTATATCCAAAGAGTCACCTCAAAAAGGACTGATCAGACTGACATTGGGGGGCATCATTCTGGGACAAAGATAGCAGAATAAGAAACTGGTAGCATCCTCACTGTTCCGCAGCTGCTACAGGTATACCCCAGACAAGCAGGGCCTGGAGTGGAACTCAGCAGTTGTACAGCAGAGGGGCTAGACTGTTAGAAGGAAAACTAAGCAACAGAAATACTTCATCATCAACAACCTGGGTGTCCACTCAGAGACCCAATTGAAAAGTCAGCAACTACTCAGACAACAGGTTGATAAATCCACAAAGATGGGAAGAAACCAGTGCAAAAATGAGGAAAACACCGGAAACCAAACCACCTCACCTCCTAAAAGGACCAAAACTCCTAACCAACAAGAGAACAAAGGTGGAAGGAGAATGAGTGTGACGAAATGATGGAATCAGACTTCAGAAGGTGGATAATGAGAAACTTCCGTGAGCTAAAAGAACATGTTCTAAATCAATGCAAAGCAACTAAGAACCTTGAAAAAAGATTCGAGGAAATGATAACAAGAATGGACAACTTAGAGAGGAATATGAATGAATTGAAGGAGCTGAAAAACACAACACGAGAACTTTGCGAAGCATGCACAAGTTTCAAGAGCCGAATTGACCAAACAGAAGAAAGGATATCAGAAGTCGAAGATCAACTCAATGAAATTAAGTGAGAAACCAAGATTAGAGAAAAAAGCGCCAAAAGAAATGAACAAAGTCTCCAAGAAATGTGGGACTATGTGAAGAGACCTAACTTACATTTGATAGGTGTACCAGAATGTGATGAAGAGAATGAATCCAAGCTGGAAAATACTCTTCAGGATATTATCCAGGAAAATTTCCCCAACCTAGCAAGGTAGGCTAGGTTCCAGTCCAGGAAATACAGAGAACACCACAAAGATATTTCGCAAGAAGAGCAACCCCAAGGCACATAATTGCCAGATTCACCAGTGTTGAAATGAAGGAAAAAATACTAAGGGTAGCCAGTGAGAAAGGTTGGGTCACCCACAAAGGGAAGCCCATCAGACTCATAGCAGATCTCTCGGCAGAAACTCTACAAGCCAGAAGAGAGTGGGGGCCAATATTCAACATGCTTAAAGAAAAAAACTTTCAACCCAGAATATCCAGCCAAACTGAGCTTCAGAAGTGAAGGAAAAATAAAATCCTTTGCAAACAAGCAAGTACTCAGAGATTTTGTCACCACCAGGCCTGCTTTACAAGAGCTCCTGAAAGAGGCACTATACATAGAAAGGAACAACCAGTACCAGCCATTCCTAAAACATACCAAATGCTAAAGAGCATCAACAAAATGAAGAATCTGCATCAACTAACAGGCAAAACAGCCAGCTAGCATCAAAGTGGCAGTATCAAATTCACATATAACAATAATAACCCGAAATGTAAATGGGCTAAATGCACCAGTCAAAAGACACAGATTGGCAAATTGGATTAAAAAACCAAAACCCATCAGTGTGCTGTATCCAGGAAACCCATCTCAGGCAAGGATACACAAAGGCTCAAAATAAAGGGATGGAGGAAGATTTACCAAGCAAATGGAGAGCAAAAAAAAGCAGGAGTTGCAATTCTCATCTCTGATAAAATTGACTTTAAAGCAACAAAGATCAAAAGAGACAAAGAAGGTCATTGCATAATGGTAAAAGGATTGATACAACAAGAAGAGCTAACGATCCTAAATATATACGGACCCAATACAGGAGCACCCAGATACATAAGGCAAGTTCTTAACGAATTACAAAGAGACTTAGACTCCCACACAATAATAGTGGGAGACTTTAACACTCCACTGTCAATATTAGACAGATCAACCAGACAGAAAATTCACAAGGATATCCAGGGTTTGAACTCAGACCTGGAACAAGCAAACCTGATAGACATCTACAGAACTCTCCACCCCAAATCCACAGAATATACATTCTTCTCAGCACCACATCACACCTACTCCAAAATCGACCACATAATTGGAAGTAAAGCACTCCTCAGCAAATGCAAAACAACTGAAATCATAACAAACAGTCTCTCAGACCATAGTGCAATCAAGTTAGAACTCAGAATTGAGAAAGTAACTCAGAACTGCACAGCTTCATGGAAACTGAACAACTGGCTCTTGAATGTTGACTGGATAAACAATGAAATGAAGGCAGAAATAAAGAAGTTCTTTGATACCAACAAGAAAGAAGACACAACATACCAGAATCTCTGGGACACATTTAAAGCAGTCTCCAGAGGAAAATATATAGCAATAAGTGCCCACATGAGAAGAGTGGAGAGATCCAAAATTGACACCCTATCGTCAAAATTGAAAGAGCTAGAGGAGCAAGATCAAAAAAACTCAAAACCTAGCAGAAGACAAGAAATAACTAAGATCAGAGCTGAACTGAAGGAGATAGAGACACGAAAAACACGTCAAGAAATCAATAAATCCAAGAGCTGGTTTTTTGAAAAGATCAACAAAATAGACAGACCACAAGCCAGACTGATAAAAAAGAAAAGAGAGAACAACCAAATAGATGCAATAAAAAACAATAAAGGGGAAATCACCACAGATTCCACAGAAATTCAAACCATCACCAGAGAATCCTTCAAACAACTCTATGCACATAAACTAGTAAACCTGGAAGAAATGGATAAATTCCTGGACTCCTGTGTCCTCCCAAGCCTAAACCAGGAGGAAGCTGAAACTATGAATAGAACAATAACAAGGTCTGAAGTCAAGGCCGTAATTAAGAGCCTACCACACAAAAAAAGCCCAGGTCCAGATGGATTCACAGCTGAATTCTACCAGACACAAAGAAGAGCTGGTACCTTCCCTTCTGAAACTATTCCAAATAATCCAAAAAGAGGGAATCGTTCCCAAATCATTTTATGAGACCAACATCATCCTGATACCAAACCCAGGCAGAGACTCAACAAGAAAAGAAAACTTGAGGCCAATATCCATGATGAACATAGATGCAAAAATCTTTAATAAAATACTGGCAAACCGATTGCAAGAGCACATCAAAAAACTTAACCATCATGATCAAGTAGGATTCATCCTGGGGATGCAAGGCTGGTTCAACATACACAAGTCTATCAACGTAATTCACCACATAAACAGAACCAAAAACAAAAACCACATGATGATCTCAATTGACGCAGAGAAGGCATTTGACAAAATTCAACAGCCCTTTATGCTAAAAACCCTCAATAAACTCGATATTGATGGAACGTATCTCAAGGTAATAAAAGCTATTTACGACAAACCAACAGCCAATATCATACTGAATGGGCAAAAACTGGAAGCATTCCCTTTGAAATCCGGCACTAGACAAGGATGCCCTCTTTCACCACTCCTATTCAATATAGTACTGGAAGTTCTAGCCAGAGCAATCAGGCAAGGAAAAGAAATAAAGGGTATTCAAATAGGAAATGTGGAAGCCAAATTGTCTCTATTTGCAGATGACATGATAGTATACCTAGAAGACCCCATCGCCTCAGCCCCAAAATTTCTGAAACTGATAAGCAACTTTAGCAAAGTCTCAGGACATAAAATCAATGTGCAAAAATCACAAGCATTTGTCTACACCAATAACAGACTTAAAGAGAGCCAAATCAAGAATGAACTGCCATTCACAATTGCTACAAAGAGAATAAAATACCTAGGAATACAACTAACAAGGAACGTAAGGGACCTCATCAAGGAGAACCACAAACCACTGCTCAACGAAATAAGAGAGGACACAGATGGAGAAACATTCCATGTTCATGGTTAGGAAGAATCAATATCGTGAAAATGGCTATACTGCCCAAAGTATTTACAGAATCAACGCTATCCCCATCAAGCTACCATCAACTTTCTTCACAGAACTGGAAAAAACCACCATGAAGTTCATGTGGAACCAAAAGAGAGCCCACATAGCCGAGTCAATTGTAAGCAAAAAGAACACAGCAGGGGGCATCACACTACCAGATTTCAAACTATACTACAAGGCTAAGGTAATCAAAACAGCATGGTACTGGTATCAAAACAGAGATATAGACCAATGGAACAAAACAGAGGCATCGGAGGCAACACAACATATCTACAACCATACAATCTTTGATAAACCTGACAAAAACAAGCAATGGGGAAAGGATTCCCTGTTTAATAAATGGTGTTGGGAAAATTGGCTAGCCATGTGCAGAAAGCAGAAATTGGACCCGTTCCTGACACCTTAAACTAAAACTAACTGCAGATGGATTAAAGACTTAAACATAAGACCTGGCACCATAAAAACCCTAGAAGAAAATCTAGGCAAAACCATTCAGGACATAGGAGTAGGCAAGGAGTTTATGACCAAAACACCAAAAGCATTGGCAATAAAAGCCAAAATAGACAAATAGGACCTAATCAAACTCCACAGCTTCTGCACGGCAAAAGAAACAGTCACTAGAGTGAATCGGCAACCAACAGAATGGGAAAAAATTTTTGCAGTTTACCCATCTGACAAAGGGTTGATATCCAGAATTTACAAAGAACTCAAACAGATTTACAGGAAAAAAACAAACAAGCCCATTCAAAAATGGGCAAAGGATATGAACAGACACTTTACAAAAGAAGACATACATGAGGCCAACAAACATATGAAAAAATGCTCATCATCACTGGTCATTAGAGAGATGCAAATCAAAACCACACTGAGATACCATCTCACGTTAGTTAGAATGGTGATCATTAAAAAATCTGGAGACAACAGATGCTGGAGAGGATGTGGAGAAATAGGAACACTTTTACACTGTTGGTGGTAGTGTAAATTAGTTCAACCATTGTGGAAGACAGTGTGGCGATTCCTCAAGGCCTTAGAAATAGAAATCCCATTTGACCCAGCAATCCCATTACTGGATATATATCCAAAAGACTATAAATCATTCTACTATAAGGACACATGCACACGAATGTTAATTGCAGCACTGTTTACAATAGCAAAGACCTGGAACCAACCCAAATGCCCATTGATAATAGACTGGACTGGGAAAATATGGCACATATACACCATGGAATATTATGCAGCAATCAGAAATGATGAGTTTGTGTCGTTTGTAGGGACATGGATGAATCTGTAGAACATCATTCTCAGCAAACTGACACATGAACAGAAAATGAAATACCGCATGTTCTCACTCATAGGCGGGTGAGGAAAAATGAGAACACATGGACACAGGGAAGGCGGTACTACACACTGGCGTGTATTGGGGGGAATAGGGGAGGGACAGCGGAGGGGGGAGCTGGGGAGGGATAGCCTGGGGAGAAATGCCAAATGTGGGTGAAGGGGAGGAAGGCAGCAAAACACACTGCCGTGTGTACCTATGCAACTATCTTGCATGTTCTGCACATGTACCCCAAAACCTAAAATGCAATTTAAAAAAATAAAAAATAAAGTAGAAAAAAAGGATAAAAATATGGTCAAAGCCGACAATCTGCAAGTACCACTTTTTGCAGTTGAAATTAACTCTGCTTCACTCTTAACTTCTTTTCATTTACTACGATTGTAAAATGAAGATTGTTTTACCTTTTTTTTTCTTTCCTTTTCTTTTTGAGATGGAGTTTCACTCTGTCACCAGGCTGGAATACAAACGGCAAAATCATGGCTCACTACAACCTCCACTTCACTGGTTCAAGTGATTCTCGTGCCTCAGCCTCCCCAGTAGCTGGGATTACAGACATGTGCCATCATTCCCAAAAATACAAAATAATTTTTGTATTTTTAGTAGAGATGGGGTTTCACCATGTTGGCCAGGATGGTCTGGATCTGACCTTGTGATCTGCCTGCCTCGGCCTCCCAAAGTGCTAGGATTACACGTGTGGGCCACTGCACCCAGCCTAATGCCTTAAAATCTAGCTGTTTCATAAATGTATTCATGGACTGAACTTGAAATCCTTGTTCCCACAACTATTTTTTAAATCTCATGTCCCTTTCAGCCTAGAGAAAGAATTTCCTGTATTTTCATTTTTTTCTTTTCCTTCTCCTTGCAAATCTGTCTGAGAATGCCTCATTTTCTGCTGTACCATGCAGTTCCCTAACATGTGTTTGCTTCAGTCTTTGTCCCATAGCAATAATTCATCTCAAATAATACCGAAATGAATGGCTTTCATTCATTTACTTTGTGTGAGGGGAAGTGCTCTCCAATAGCTGAATTACCTAGGTTAAAAAATGAATCACTGGACTAGATGTGACAATGTTTGGCACAATTTTTCCGTTGAATAAACAAAATAATCAAAGCATATGGTCTGGGCCTGGAAAACACATAGCAATAAACAAAACCCATAATACTACGAAGCATTTCTAACCCAACCCTGCCCCTGTGGTCACATTGGTTGCATTCTATTACCCTTACAATGTGAATATTTAAGCTCTGCAGGTCCAGCATAGCCGACACAGAATATAATTAACAAAATGTGTCTGTGTGGGAGACAAACAGTCCCTAGCATCAGCCCCAAATAATCAACCTTCTGGGGAGAAGGTTACATGGGAAGACCTGTTTACAGAACAGGATTCATTCAGTTCTTGGGTATTTCACATAACCGTATCAGTGGAATGAATCCTTGTTCCAAGGTAATTTCTCATTATGAAATATCAGAAACATAGTTATATTATATTTTCTTATTTTCCTCACTAATCCTTGAAAAAGAATGGAGAAATCACCACCAGCACCACACATACTCATATACACTAGCACACAAGCTATAACTAAAACTTACATTTATGAGATGTAGTGTTTCTGCTTGTTTTGCTAAGAAGATCATGGAATGTGAACCAAAATTCTGGCACAGTTTCAAAACCACGTTGTCAGATAGCCTTTCCTACCAGTACCCTGTCTCAATATGATAACATTCCCAGCACAGTGAGTCAACTGGTCTCAAGGCCATTGTCTCCAACAACTACAACTATTCATTAGAGAATTTGAAGTTAGAAGGCTGAAAAGAAATCAACTATCCAGCCATTAGACAGAGAGAAATCTTAAATGCATGTTACTGAGTTTAAAAAACAGTATGACAAGGTTACACACTGTGTGATTTCCTGTATATAATATTTGGGAAAAGGCTGAACTATGGAGGCAATAAAAAGATCAGTTTTTGCCAGGGGTGTCTGGGGATGAATAGTGCAACACAGGGGGTTTTTAGGCAATGCAGTGATTCTCTGTGACAGTATCATGGTTGATACATGCCATTGTACCTTTGTCAAAACCCATAGAATGTACAACACCAAGAGTGAACCCTATTGTAACTATGGACTTTGTAGATAATAAGGTCTCAATATTGATTTATTGATTGCATCAAATGTACCCCAGTAATGTGGGATATTAACATTGGGAAAGTCTGCCCGGGCATGGTAGCTCACACCTGTAATGCCAGCACTTTAGGAGGCTGAGACAGTGGGTCACCTGAGATCGGGAGTTCAAGACTAGCCTGGCCAACATGGAGAAACACTGTATCTACTAAAAATACATTAGCCAGGTGTAGTGGCACATGCCTGTAATCCCAGCTACTCAGGAGGCAGAGGCAGGGAAATAGCTTGAACCTGGGAGGCAGAGGTTGCTGATGAGCTGAGATCGCGCCGTTGCACTCCAGCCTGGGCAACAAGAGAGAAACTCCATTTCTAAATAAATAAATAAATAATAATGGGAGAGGCTATATATCTATTGTGTAGGGAGTTGTGGGAACTCTCTGCATTTTTTGCTCAATTTAGCTGTAGACCTAAAACTGCTCTTTTAAAAAATATTCAGATTTGGGCTCTGTTTCAGATTCAGAAGTTCCAAAATTGTAACCTTTCTTTCTGGAAGATTCCGCAGCATTAGACAACTCTCCAATCATGTATTCCTCGATATCTGCTTTAAAAAGCAAAATCATATTTATGTCTTCTAATGTCTATTGCAAATAAAAGTAAACACAAAGAAAACCTTTGCTTTAGTCCATGCTTTGCTGCTAATATATTGAGTAATAAAAATAAATTATCTCACTCTTAGCTTATTTGAATAATAGGTATAAATAATGTCTCCTCCCCTCCTTTCTCAACAGGTTTCCTTTTTTAGATTTAGAAATTATATGGCATATGTCAAAATCATGTATATAACATAACTCTTTAAAATCAATGACAATATGTAGTTCCAATGGCATGATAGATGACTCAGTAAGGTAATCAAACCTTTGCTGAGGTGATGCTTTCTGCAACTGCACTCCAGCTTCGCCGTCAGATGAGTAGGTGGAATCATAGAAAGAAGGTAGCAGGCTTTCCACACGGGCGCTACTGAGCTGCAGTAGCAAATCCGACGAAACATGGATTTCCTGAATCCATGGAAACGGGCATCCGGACGCACGGTCTATGTGATGGAATGCAACTTGATCTTGATCAAAAATTGTATAAAAAGATTTTCTAATAAACCAATTTGTGAGGTGAAATTTAATCAGGATATATTTCCTTACAAATAATTCTCAGTCTTTTCCATGCTACTGTATTTGTCGTGGAATTCTGCTACCCCGGAACTCTGCGGCGCCATGTGTGATAATCCCATTCCAATTTCCAGCATAGGGCATATGAGGACTCTCAGTGTCAAAGGCCAAATGGTCTCAGTTTTAACTCAGTGCCTCATCTTCCTTTTACCTCAAGAGTAATGAAAGACAGTGAAAGAGAATGACTGAAAATTCCATCATAATTTGTGTCTTCAACTTTCAACTCACGGGATTGAAAACGACTGGCAATCTTTGCTAAACTCAAAAGGTATGTAATAAGCCTTTGATCAGTTAACAATAGATGGTGCCAAGCAACTATATATCTCTGTGAATAGTTGTTATGAAACCGATTCCTTATCAGAAGGTTCCTGGTGTCAGACACTGTTTTCTTTCGTATTTAGTCATGCCATGCATGTGGACAGTGGCATTGATCTGAGAAATAAAAGACCAAATTGACATTTTTGTTTGGTTTCATTTTCATTGGAAATGTCAGAGAGTACATTTTTAGGTAAATTATTTGTAAATTTGGGGGTAGAGTTTGTGAAGGCCTCGGGAGATTTCATAGGAAAACAAATAAAAGCAAATGTTAATATGAGCCTTTGATGGTGCTATCTCCATTGAGCTCAGAAAAATTAAGCAACATAGATCCTTATCAATGCCTCAAGAAGCACTAATTGATCACGGCAGTTTAATGACTAAAATATTCATTTCTTTCTTTCTTTTTGGAGAAATATTATAAATGAAGGTAGGAATGTCATCACACACTGTGTACCCATTTAAAAATAATCTGCACAGCAGGATGTCTCCTGTTCCCTCTTTTTGATACTGACTTGCATGGCACCTTTGACTGATACATTAAGGGAAAATGAAAAATTAGAAGTATCCAAGTGAGGTGAAAATGAGTTCAGGAAAAGAATATTGCATATGTAAGCACCCTATTGTTATCAGATTAAGAAGTTCCTGAACTCAGCCAAAACTATCATAGCACTTAAAATTAGACTGTGCTTCGTCAAAGTAAACCAAATATAAAGTTTTTGATGCCAGAAATCTATCAAAGGAAAGACCCAAATTTCAAATGGGCACCAAAAGACATAAAGCACTTTAGAATAACTAAACTGGAAAAAAAAATACTTTACATTTATTTAGACCAGACAGCAAGACTCATAAATGACTTGGTATGGACAGCAGGTGTTAAGGTAATAATATCACCAGCCAGTACCCTCTGTAATTAAAAATATATGTAGCTTGATGGCATATGTGTGAATATAGCTAATTACCATCTTCATCCTGAGTCACCATCCAAATGGAAAATTCCATTTTTTTAAAAGGCGGAATTAGGCCAAACTTAATGGAAAATGGTTAAGTGTTTACTTGACTTTAGTTTATGGGCTTGGGTGGTATTTCCAAGGGGCATCTGAAGTGGCCATATTGAATTCTTATTAAAAACAAGCAAAATGTAATACTACATGATCAAGACATATGAATATGGAAATAATATGGTTAGCAGGTTTTACACCTTAGACACAGTTTGCTTACCATTACCGGACTGTGTAGCAAAATAGCACTGATATAATTATAGAACTACCTCACTTAAAAATTTAATGGCATGCCTGGCATGGTGGCTCAAGCCTGAATCCCAATTGGGAGGCTGAGGTGGTCGGATCACCTGAGGTTGGGAGTTCAAGACCAGCTTGACCAAAATGAAGAACTAAAAATACAAAATTAGCTGGGTACGGTGGCGCGTGCCTGTAATCTCAGCTACTTAGGAGGCTGAGGCAGAAGAATTGCTTGAACCTGGGAGTCAGGGGTTGCAGTGAGCACAAATCGTGCCATTGCACTCCACCCTGAGCAACAAGAGAGAAACTCCGTCTCAGAAAAAAAAAATTAATGGCATACCTAGCACAACAATTCTTTCTCAAACTTTTTGATCTCAGGACTCATACTCCTAAGAATTATTGAGAACTTCAAAGAACCTTTGTTACTGGGGGTTATATTTTTCTTCATTACTCTACAAGAAAGAAAAACATACATTTTTTAAACAAAAATATGCAAATACACACTTCACATCCCATAAAAATAATGATGTTATTGCATGTAATGTCGCCTCTGAAAATCTCCATTGTGCACTCGTGAGAGAATGAGAGTAAAGCATTACAATTATGACTTAGCATTGTTATAAAATTAGTTTTGACCACATGCCTGTCCAGAAAAGTTCGCAAGAAGCCCCAGAGATTCACCAGCAACACCTGGAGACCCATTGGCTTAGAAGACCCCAAGTTTTACTGTCATGCAATCAAAAGCCTGTTACATTCTTCATATTCAGCCCCATTTCTACCCATCATCTCCTTAGGTCTCCTAAACTTTGTGTTCTCAGCAGTAGCCATTTATCGATCCTTCACAATGTTTAATGCTCTTCTATTCACCTGGCAATGCTCTAAGCAAGAAGTAAATGCATAATCTTGCCTTCAAAATCTGGGAGTATACTGAGCCAAACAGAAACATAGTTGAATAATTGTATATTTTGATAGGTTCTGTAATAGAGATGTGCACACAGCCCTGGAGAGGTGGAGAAGAGGAAGTCTTGACAGATACTGGCCAATTTTGACCCATTTGTGCCTGTTCTTCCATGTGTCTTTCTCTTCCTGTGTTCCCAATTGCAAACTCTTATAATCCTTCAAGTCTATAGTCATACATTAATTTCCCTTTAAGCTTTATTCCGTTCATGCAATCAATTTTTGCTCTATGGTTTTTCATGTATAGTACAATATTTACAAAGTGTAAATGTATAGTATAGTATAGTAATACTACAGTACTATAGTATAGCATAGTATTACT
This sequence comes from Callithrix jacchus, assembly GCF_049354715.1. Classification (NCBI taxonomy): domain Eukaryota; kingdom Metazoa; phylum Chordata; class Mammalia; order Primates; family Cebidae; genus Callithrix; species Callithrix jacchus. The sequence continues at coordinate 36,121,731 of NC_133508.1, read as the reverse complement.
ATAGTAATACTATAGTAATGTATAGTACAACATTTACATTTCCCAGCTTTATTGAGGTAAATCGACAATAAAAATTGTATGTATTTAAGGTATATCATGTGATATTTTAGATACAAATACACTGTGAAATGATTTCCACAATCAAGCTAATTAACATATTCATATACTGTACTTAAAATCTATTCGCTTAGCAAATTTCAAGTAAATGAATGAAGAAAGGAATCTTTAGTCAAAATCAGTGGGGCACATTGTCAATAGCAACATGATTTTACTGAGAAATAAATTGTAGTCTGGGCATGGTGGCTCACGCCTGTAATCCTAGCTCTTTGGGAGGATGAGGACCGTGGATCACCTGAGGTCAGGAGATCGAGCCCAGCCTGGCCAACATGGTGAAACCCTGTCTCTACTAAAAATACAAAAAAATTTAGCTGGGCGTGGTGGCATGTGCCCGTAATCCCAGGTACCCAGGAGGCTGAGGCAGGAGAATTGCTGGATCTCGGGGAGGCAGAGGCTACAGTGAACCTTGGTGACAGAGTTAGTCTCCATCTCAAAAAAAAAAAAAAAAGAAAATTAAAATAAATTGCAGTTTCAGGTCAGCTGATCAGAAGCCACTCTGACTGAGGCTGTGGAGTGAGATAAACCCTTATCTTTGAACTGTGCAAGTCTCCTTGGCCTTTAAATCCCAGGGTATGGAGCAATCCCAGGTAGAGATAGTGGGTTTGCAGCAATTTTTGAGATGTGGGCTTAAATCAGTATTCATTTAACTGGAGTAAAGTAGATTACTACGTTTTATCTCTGTTTTGTGATGAAGGTTTTACTGGTTATATCTCTACCATAATACTTATGCCTGCATCATAAACTAGCAGGAAAAATCTGATATTGGTTCAGAGAAACCAAACCAAATTTTTTTTTTTTGAGAGTATTTTTTTTTTTTTGAGCTTCGCTCTTGTTGCCCAGGCTGGAGTGCAATGGCGTGATCTCGGCTCACCCCAACCTTTGGCTCACCACAACCTCCGCCTCCTGGGTTTAGGCAATTCTCCTGCCTCAGCCTCCTGAGTAGCTGGGATTACAGGCACGCACCACCATGCCCAGCTAATTTTTTGTATTTTTAGTAGAGACAGGGTTTCACCTTGTTGACAGGGATGGTCTCGATCTCTTGACCTCGTGATCCACCTGCCTCGGCCTCCCAAAATGCTGGGATTACAGGCGTGAGCCACTGTGCCCGGCCCCAAACCAAATTTTAAGGAAGAAATTTTACACAGATTATAGTTAGTGTGACAGGTTGCTGAGGACAAAGGGTCTTCTTTTCTGTAAGTCTTCCAGAATAAACTATGGTCCAACCCAAATACTGAAAACTAATGTAGCCTTCTAAAAACATTCCTTTTTGTGTTTATCTCTGCTGTCTGCACAATTCCACTGAAAGATAGATCACATCAAATGGGAGGGAATAGGAGAAAGATTTAAAATCTCTCCTTGACAGTGCTTTAATTCATAAGCATCTTCTTTGTAAAGTATACCGGTCCTTTTTTACAGAAAAACACTGAAAGATAAACAAGAACCAAATCCATATTAAATTTAGAAAAGGAAAATCTGAGGGTAGAAAAGCAATCCACAAAACCATTGAATGCATTACGCTGTCAATACATCAACCAAAAGGAAACGCAGCCTTTTAAAAATGCTATAATGGTCTTGAAAACCTTCCTGTGTAAACAAATGAAATGTCAGCCTTTTAGGGTTGACTCATGGAGTTGCTAACTCAGGAAAATAATAATGATTTAAAAGTGATTTTGGACTACACTGACTTTTGAAAAACAGTGGGGGCTGGATATGAAGACAGGGTAAATTAACCAGAATCACTAAATATGGGGATGGGTAGAGTATTGATTTGGAGCAGTGAAATTTGTGAATCATTTGTCCTTACTTTATTCCACTGCTTTGATTTTTCTTAGTATATACCTTTTCTTAGTTGTAACATGGTTTGTTATAAATTAGGATTTGTGTGCATTCACTGGGGCTTTGCCATGTGCAGTCGTTTCTGGGTTCATTATCTCATTTAATCCTCACTAGAATCCTACAAAGCACACGCCATTATCCCCAGCATGTATGAGGCAGATGAGCTTTACAGAGGTTAAGTGTCTTACCAAGGTCACACAGGTTTAATTAGAAGAGGTAAAATTTAAGTTCATGTCTCATAACCCTTTGTTGCATGTCAATTAAAAGTTAAATCTAGGTTATCGTATTTCCAAAGCCTTATTTTTATTTTATTACTTTTATCATAGTTTGGTAAATGTACTTAAAGGATTCATATTATTTGTCTTATTTAATATAAAGTTACATTTCTCACGTAGTAATATAATTATTCTGGCAGCTTATAGTGAACTCTAATTAAATATGATTAATCATATGAATTATTCCTCAAGGCAAAATGTGAACTTGGCCACATTTATCTTCTATAGAGATTTCTCTCCCTGTCGGTTAATGATTTCTGAGCTGACCAGGCAGGACTCTACCTTATGGCTTACCCGAATCTAAAGATATTATCCTCTTTTTATTCCACTGCAGAAACTATGCTGCACTGGTGATAATTCAGGAAAGTATAAAATGGTGCCAAGATGATTTAAGAAGGGTTCTTCTGGTCTCTGTTCACAGCCAGACTCTGCCCATTATGTATACACTGTTGAATAAAGATAGTCAAAAGTCTAAAGGTCAGATAACATTTTCATAGATATTTCACTCCCCATGCTCTAGGGAGCCTTCTGTTGCCACATATCTGCTCTCTTATCACTAGCAAAAACAACTGTGAATATTCATCTCAATCCATTTAATATCAAAACTATGCATTTATTTTCAAGAAAATTGCTGTTTCTTCTGAGAAATATAATCCAATATGCTCTTTTGAATAACACACAATTTCTAAAGTAATGTCTTAGATAGATGTTAGGTGAAGGCTGACTTGTTTCCCTTCCAAAAGTTAACAGAGATGAACCCATTAGACAGATATCTAGGTTCTCAGAGACTTATGAAACATACAGACTTTTTCAGCTTTGTGGGTGTATACTAGAAGTTTCTGCATACTGTCAAAAAATTTGCTTCTTAGGAACAAAAAGGAAAATAAGAAAGCACTGATACAATTGGCTTCTAGAACACGGTGCTTTATTTTCATATTAAAATTACATTCACATGCTTATTATTAAAAAGTCAAAAAACAACATGTTGTTGAGAATACAGAGAAAAGGGAACACTTAGATACTGTTGGAGAGGATGTAAATTAGTTTAATCCCTAAGGAAAACACTATGGAGATTTCTCAAAGAACTAAAAAAAGAACTACCATTGGACCCAGCAATCCTATTACTGAATATCTACCCCAAGGGAAATAAATCATTTTATCAAAAGACACCTCCACTTGTATATTTACCACAGCACTATTTATAATTGCAAAGTTATGGGTTCAACCTAAATACCCATCAGTGGTAGACTGGTTAAAAAGAAAATGTAACACATATATACCACGGAATACTACTCGTCCATAAATAAGAATAAGATCATGTCTTTTGAAGTAACATGGATGGGGCTGCAGTGAAATAGAAACAAAATTAAATACCACGTGTTCTCATTAATAAGGAGCAGCTAAGTAGCGTATGCATGGACATAGAAGTCGAAACAGCAGATATTTGCTACTTCTAAAGGGAGAAGGGTGGGTGGGGAGAGGATTGAAAAAGTAGCTTTTAGGTACAATGGTTAACGGTTTGGGAGATGGGTTTAGTAGAACCTCAGTATTTAGTTTAGTAGAACCTACACATGGACCCCAAATCTAAAAGTAAAAACAGACAAGGACACATTAAAGACTTGAAATAAATCAAAACAAGCAAACAAAAATTAGATTCACAAAACATGCCCTGGGAGGGAACAGGAGGTGAGTGTGCAGCCGGGTTTCAACCTCTGGTTTCTGTTTCAACCACTCGTATTTTGCCCTGAGTTTTTTTGTCTTTGATTTATTGGGCCAGAGAACAAATAATGTAGCTGTGCAACCAAAATGAATCACGGGGCCGAAACAGTCACCCTGAAGCCTTCACGGTGCTCAGCATCTCACGGTACTCAGCATCTCCGGAGGGTACCAGTACTGGGCCTGCTCAGCTGCAGCTGATCACCTTTCCAGGCCAGGGCAGTGGCTAAAGTAACGCACTACAATGGAGGGGATATGGATGGTAAGCGCCATCTTTAATTAGTGAGAAATCTCATGTTTCCATCTGAGAGGGCTATCATTTGGGATGCAGAGGGAAAAAACAGGACTGTCTCTGCCAAAAGTGCACTGTCTTTCTGATTGTGAGTTATAACGGTAATGTACAAATGCCAAAGGTGGGAGACGTGGGCACATGGCAAACTCTATCCGGGATGATCAGCCTCTCCTGGAGTCTCAAAAATACCATAAGATACTAGAATGTGTGGTTAATATAAAACCAAATTCCACTGAAAATGTAGTTTCCTTCTTCTCTAAAGACATTATGTTTCTGGATTTGATTTCTGTCTAAAACCACAAAAATGAAGTGTCTCCCTTCTGCAAGAATGCTTTACCTTAATGGAAGGAGAGAAGTGAAGCTCGGTGACATTCGCTGAAAGGTTCAATGATCCAGGGCCCTTCTGCTGTGATTGCGTCTGTCAGAGCATCTGAAGAACACAGTTCACTTTCCTTTGTATAAGAAATGAGCACTGATAACCACAGCAAAAAACCTGTAGTGTTTAAAATCTGTAGGTAGTTAAGAGATATTGAAGGTGAAGCCGCAGCATATGTGTTGTCTTGGTTCGCTTTGTGTTGCTGTCAGGAGCCTAGCAATACTGTAGAACTTCTAGCTTCCTGAGTGACTAAAGTTGCCTCTTTTCATTAAGAGAATAGCCCAAATCAGACTTTGTCGTGTGGTTTTCATGATGGAAAATTAGAAAAATGAAACAAGCTTTGAAGTAGTGGGAAAAATATTCTTCTCACTTTAAAATGTTTACTTTATTCACATATTTAGAAATGAAAATTAACAATCCTAAGCAAAAAGAACAAAGCTGGAAGCATTATGCTACCTGACTTCAAACTATACTACAAAGATACAGTAATAAAAACAGCATGGTACTGGTACCAAAACAGAGATATAGACCAATAGAACAGAACAGAGACCTTGGAGGAAATGCCACACATCTGCAACCATCTGATCTTTGACAAACCAAACAAAAACAAGCAACAGGGAAAGCATTCCCTGTTTAACAAATAGTGTTCGGAAAATTGGCTAACAGTGTGCAGAAAGCAGAAGCTGGTCCCCTTCCTGACACCTTACACTAAAATTAACTCCAGATGGATTAACGACTTAGACATAAGACCTAACACCATTAAAACCCTAGAAGAAAACCTAGACAAACCCATTCAGGACATAGGCATAGGCAAGAACTTCATGTCTAAAACACCAAAAGCATTAGCAACAAAAGCCAAAATAGACAAATGGGACCCAATCAAACTCCAGAGCTTCAGTACAGCAAAAGAGACAATCATTAGAGTGAACCTGCAACCAACAGAATGGGAAAAAATTTTTGCAATCTGCACATCTGACAAAGGGTTAATATCCAGAATCTACAAAGAACTAAAACAGATTTAAGAGAAAAAACAAAAGTGGGTGGAGGATATGACGACACTTTTTAGAAGAAGACATATATGAGGCCAACAAATATATGAAAAAATGCTCATCATCACTGATTATTAGAGAAATGCAAATCAAAACCACATTGAGATACCACAGCATGCCTGTTAGAATGGCGATCATTACAAAATCTGGAGACAACAGATACTGGAGAGGATGTGGAGAAACAGGAACACTTTTACACTGTTGGTGGGAGTGTAAACTAGTTCAACCATTGTGGAAGACAGTGTAGTGATTCCTCAAGGACCTAGAAATAGAAATTCCATTTGACCCAGCAATCCCATTATTGGGTATATACCCAAAGGATTATACGTCATTCTGTTATAAAGACACATGCACATATATGTTCATAGTGACACTGTTTACAATACCAAAGGCCTGGAACCAACCCAAATGCCCATTAGTGAGAGACTGGGCAAGGAAAATGTGGCACATATATACCATGGAATACTGTGCAGCCATAAAAAACAATGAGTTTGTGTCCTCTGTAGGGACATGGATGAATCTGCAAACCATCATTCTAAGCAAACTGACAGAACAACAGAAAATCAAACACTGTATGTTCTCACTCATAGGTGGGTGTTGAACATTGAGAACACATGGAGACAGGGAGGGGAGCATCACACACTGGGGTCTGTTGTGGGGGCAAGGGAGGGACAGAGGAGGGGGTGGGGAAGTTGGGGAGGGTAAACATGGGGAGAAATGCCAGATGTAGGTAATGGAGGGATGGGAGCAGCAAACCACATTGCCATGTGTGTACCTATGCAAATATCCTGCATGATCTGCACATGTACCCCAGATTCTAAAGTACAATTAAAATTAAAAAATAAAAAGAAATGAAAATAGGAATTAGGCTATCCAATGAAGAGGAACCCACAGCTTCTACCTATCATGGAACGATTCCTAGTTAATATCAAATAATGGATTTAAAATAATAGAAATGTTTGACAGAATAACATTCAATGACAGTAAGTTATAATAATGAGAGCTGTGTGGAAATTTTAAAAATGTACAGGATAGACTAAGTTAAAATAGCAAGGGAAATGGAATGAGTGCACTGTGATTGTAACAATTACGGAAGAGTGCATGAATAAGTCAATATCACAAATTGAAATTATTAAATTGGGGAACATATATAATTTATTTTTAATAGTAACTTTTAATGTTCAGTTCAGTCTATTTAATATGAAAACCATGCATCAATTACTTTTAAATTTTAAATAGTTTAATCATATTTTATTTTTATCAATGCTTATGAATGTTCAGAGAATGTTGATATGATTTGTTAATGAATTTCATTCATATAGTACTTCAGATGCTTGGAATAAAAGAAGCCACAGAAAATGTAGATTAGTTTTGTACCCCACAATATAAATTAGGTTTGTCGTTCTACCGTTAGTCTCTGCAAAAGCTGGTTCTTCATTTTACAAAACATCAGTTTAGCCATTTCCCATACACAGAATATTTTCGCCTCTTCTTCAAATGAGGCAACCCAAAGGCTCTAATCTTGTCACTGCATCTGGTTCAAAAATCAGGCTTTTCAGAGATGCACAGCTCTCTCCACCAGAATAAGGGATGGAATATCAACCAAACTGGAGAAAACCTTCTCCGCAGGAAATCGAATCATTCTGTGTTCCTAGCACTCCTGAAAGGTAGCCAAGGCATGACTCTTCTAGCTTACGAGTCCATTTCCACATCCAGATTTCAAAGAGCAATGCTACAGTTTATGAAATTAGAATTACCTTGACTTTGGTTGCATTTTATTTTGGGGTTGAAATCATTTTTTTAAGTCAATTATTTGTGTAAAATATTTGTAAAATCATCTATATGGGGTAAATTAGAAAATCTTGAAAATGGAGAGACTAAGTTTTGTAAGTGATAAAAGTGCACATTAGGTTTTGCTAAAAAGAACAAAATACATTGAGACCTAATGAAAGTAAAAGCCCAGATATGTATTTCTCAACCCTGACGTTAGAAACAGCAAACCTCTGCAGCCTGGCATATAAATGCTTCTTAAAGAGACTTGAGCCAAGACTCCCATAAATGCCCTGCTTCCCCTCATAAAACCACTGCGAGCCACAATATTAGAATAAACAACCGTGCCCATTCCCTCTGAATTTTGGGAATTTGTCAAGTGTAAAGATGGAACAAGCCATTTCGTTTATTTTTTCCTAGACAAGTATGTGTGCATTTTCTTCTTGGCCTCATATGCTTTTTGGAATTTTCAAAACCTGAGATTCAGGAACATAAAATCTAAAACAGATTTTCATTTTCATTACTTAAACACTGAGCCATTTAGGCAACAGAGCCATTCACTGCTCTTAGCCTGGGTTATGGTTTTGAAAAACTTCTTTGTCTCTGCTAAGGCTCAGGAAACACACCTTCTTTTTGAATTTATAGGCATTCAAGTATTCAAATTGTTTTGGAATGATCTAAAACATTTTTTCAAAGTCTCAGCATTTTGTTTCTTGGTTAGGTTTTCTGTTATTTGTAGACATTACCTAGTTTTCGTGCGTCAAATTATTTAATTCTGCAGGGACCTTTTAAATGCAGAAAGGTCCCTTGCATGTCTAATCCCTTGCATTTGAAATGTGTGATTTAGTCAGACAACATTTGCATTTTTACTGTTATAATAATGGTGATGAGAAACTCTGTTGAAATAGATTGGTGTTGAACAATGAGAACACATGGACACAGGGAGGGGAGCATCACACACTGGGGTCTGTTGGGGGGAAATAGGGGAGGGAGAGCAGGGACTGTGGAGTTGAGGAAAGATAGCATGTGGAGAAATGCCAGATATAGCTAATGGGGAGGAAGGCAGCAAATTACACTGCCACGTGTGTACCTATGCAAAAAAAAAAAAAAGAAATAGATTAAATATATTACATGTTTTCACTCAGATGTGGGAGATTTTTAAAAAAATGAAAAAGGAGATAAGAGAGTAGCATGACAGTTACCAGAGGCTGGGAAGGGTACTGGGGAGGGGGATGAAAGGACGTTGGTTAATGGGTACAAAAATAGAGTACACAGAAGGAAGAAGACCTAGTGTTTGGTAGCACAGTAGGGCAACTATAGGTAACAACAGTGTGTGGTGTATTTGAAAATAACTAAAAGAGTGGAATTGTAATGTCCCTACCACAAAGAAATGATAAATACTTGAGTTGACAGATATTGTGATCACCCTGATCCATCATTATACATTGCACACTGGCATGAAAATTTCACATGTACCCCACAGAAATATACATCTAGTTTGTATCCATAATTATCATAAACTTTAAAAATGTCAATAAGTAAAATCCAAGATCTTCCTGGTAAAAAATATAGGTTAAATATATAGAAGTAAATGGTGTTCTATATATTTATGTATATGTCACAAAAGAAGACATTTATTGGTTTGCATAAAAGTAGAAATGGAGGTCTCTCATCTTCCTCCTCATTGGCCCTTCATTGCCTCCACGCTTAATCCCTGGCTTTCCACAGACTTGCGGTCAGCACTATCATCAGGTTTACATCTATGCTTTAAGGACATTTTTAAACCTAGATTATGCAAAATCCACTACATACTCCTTATAACTTGATTCATTCACTCTAATATTTATCAGGAGAGCCTGTCCTAGCTCTACACACATGCCATGAAGCCTTACTGGCTTAGCGCCGGGTGTATTTCTTAACTCTGTCACTGTCTGATGGGGTTTAGCAAGGGTTCCTCCATATTTTTGTTATGTCTTCTGGAACATGTGGACTCCAAAGCCAGTGCAGAAGGACATAAGAAATACCCAAGAGGTACACTGGCTCTTACTCACCCCTCTGCTCCCAGGGGACATAGGTCACTTCCAATGACACTCTACTGGGTGGAACTCATTCTGTCACTTAGGGCTTCCTACAAAGGAGGCAGAAACAGCGAGGCAACCAGTTGAATACGTGGTGAGCATTCAGGAAATCTGCCACTTGCACTGAACATGTTCTAGGTGGCTCCCTGTGTTAGCATACCTGGGCATACCAACAAAGAGTTTTAATCAAATAAATTTTGTATCACAAAATGAGATTTAAACATTCATTTTTTTTTTTTTTGGTCTATAACATAATAAAACTCAAGTCATGACAGTGTATCTTTACTATATAAAATGAAATATCTAGGCCAGGCACAGTGGCTTATGCCTGTAATCCCTGCACTTTGGGAGGCCGAGGCAGGTGTATCACCTGACATTAGGAGTTTGTGATCAGCCTAGCCAACATGATGAAACCCTGTCTCTATTTAAAAAAAAAAAAAAATTAGCTGGGTATGGTGGTGCACACCTATAATCCTAGCTACTCAGGAGGCTGAGGCAAGAGAATCACTTGAACCCTGGAGGCAGAGGTTGCAGTGAGCTGTGATCCCACCATTGCACTCCAGCCTGGGCAACAAAAGCAAAAATTCCATCTCAAAAAAAAAAAAAAAGAAAAGAAAAGAAAGAAAGAAATATCTAAACAACTCTCCAGATCATCTAAACATTACTACAAATGAAGATCATAGAGATTCAATACTCAATTCACCTTTTCCATCTCTGTACTTGGAATGAAGTTAGCCTCCCTGAAGCTAACGACCTCAAACAGTATTTTGGCTTTAGAAAGATCAGCCAAATGGTGGTTGACTGACCACACACAGTTCTGAAACCACCTACTATTCTGTGCTATTTGTGGTCAATATTGAGAACATTATAAAGATAAAAGTGTTCTGTACACATTTGGGATCACTCTCCTAAGAACAATTTCCTTTGCACCTACATAACCTCCAGCTACTCACTTGACGAGTTTACCCCGCTTTTGATAAAACACCGATCCCACAGAATTCAGTTCTCCTTTAACTTTTTGTTTCGTTTTCTGAAATGCTCCTGTGGTCGGAGTATAGATTCTGGAGACAGGGAACCTAAGGCCAACCTGCAGCTGACTTCTTGAAACTGGAACAAAAGGAAAAATCCCACCTTTCCATGCCCAAGTGACAAGGGGCAAGAGGCCTCTCCCTCTACAAAACCCCCTCTCCCGTACATCACAAATGAGAACTACCTCTGATTGGTTGCAGGCCAATCCTTCATTCACATAAGGTATAACCAATTGGAGGCCACTAAGGGGTACCTAGGGATGTTACCAAACTCTTTTAGCTTAAGAAAAACCCCGAAGAACATTGCAATCCAGACGCTTGAGCTGCTTGCTTGAGCCCGCTCCCACTCTGTGGAGTGTACTTTCACGTCAATAAAACTGTGCTTTTGTGGCTTCATTCTTTTGTTTTCTGTTTGTGCACCTTGTTCAATTCTCTGTTCAATGCACCAAAAACCTGAACAACTCCAGTCAAGATTTTCCATCGAGTAATACTCCTGATAAACAATGTTATTGACTGAAGCATTTTGCTTCTCTGTATTGTTGAAATATATTGCAAAATGCCATTGAAATAGTCAATGTGGTATAGAGATATTTAAATTGCTAGACGTGGACTTTATGACAATATTATTCTTTTTAAAATTTCCTTTTGGCATATTGCTTGACTCTGATATTTTAATAATTGCCAGAAAAAATGATTATCAAATTTTCACAATTTGCTTTAAAATTTATTAGAAATAATTGATGCCAGCTCCTTAAAAAAAAAGACACTAGAGGACGAAGTATTTATTCCCTTCCAAGTTTTATGCATTACATTAATTAGTTTCAGCTCTACAGCTGAAAGATATGCTTTTCCTAAAACTGACATGATTCCATAGAAATCCAGCACAGCACTGGTTGAGAAGCAGATTTGAGGTGGTGTTTTCATCAGTGGCACCACACTGTTCCTGTGCTAAGTGTCAAAAAAGATGCCAGTAAACACAGGTTGTAATTTTGTCACTCCCTGTGAAGGTATTTTGGGAGGTGGGATGACTTAGGAATTGTTTTTGTATTCCCATCTAAAAGTTCCTTTGAAAATTAACTGTTTCATTCTGCTTAGTGTGGATGACATTGATCATTGCATATATTGGAATATTATTTTAGATTTCAAAAAATATCCAATACTACCATTGCCTGATCAAAGAAAGGGCCATTGTTTTCCTTTATATGATTATCATATTCTTTGAGCGCCCTGCGTCTTTAAATAAACTAGGACAATACCTGGAATATATATTTATTGAATAAATAAAAAAGAAAAATCACATGTTATGATTTGAGGTTAAGTCTGCCTAACTATATCCCACCCAGAGATCTTTGTAATATTTGTGGTTCTTACAACTGTAATGCTTTGAGGTAATAGCAACTGGAGAATACAGATGCTATCTCTTTGAAATAATGCACCGAAACTTCTCGGTCATTAACACATTAGTTTGAATTAGCCAGTCTCTTTTTAGAATGCAGGGAGGATATGACTTAATACCAGTTTGGATTAACAGGCAAGAAAAAGTCCAAAAGTTACAGTGCTACAGAAAGAAATAAAGGTTAACAACATTTTTCGCAAACCTAGCAAATTAGTGGCTTATATAATATGGATACACCAGCACAGATCCCCATCTGTGGGGCTAAAGAAACATTAGGGAAAGATACCCTATTGTATAATTTTATACAGTATTCTCACATTGCATATAATATGATGTTTCCACTAGAGGACTAAATGTGGGAATCTAACAAACTATCTTTATCCAGGCAGAATGAGGTAGAATGATACTGGACAATCACTGCAGGATGAGGAAGATGAGTTTAAAGTGAAGATCAAATTCACCATGCAGGAAAAAGAAAGCTGTATTAGACTTTCTTTCTTAATTTAAATAATCAATGAATCAATGCATTTTTGTAATTGATTGCTAAAGACTGGCAACAGAATTATCACAGAACGCTTCCAGCCGCAACTTTCTATGGAAAAACGGAACTATTTAAGCAGAGACTGCTACTCCATACAAATTTAGATCTCCATACGGGTGATTCATAGCTAAACCTCATAAGCAAAGAGGGAAAGGCAGAGCCACTAGGCAGATGAAGTTGTAATAATTGTATTGCTGAAGCCATACATTGTACAGGGCAGAATGTTGAGTGATACCTGCTGGTTTTGGCCCTCAAGTGAAAAACAGGCCGGAGACTTCCTTTGGAAATGGACTAATTGTGGGTGTTGTTAGAGCCCAACTCAGATCCCCTTTTGTGCCTGGGGTACCTGCTACTGTGAGTATTGCTTGCTCCCAATGCACAATGCCCTCTTCCCTAGATAATTGTCTTTTCTCCCCTTCCAAGTCCAATGATTGCCGAGCCAATGGCTGGTCCTGACTCCAACTTGTGCTGTGCAGCTTTCCCTGTGGGACCAGGATGACACTTGCCTCCACTCCAGTCCACATCTTCATCTCTCTGCCCTGACATTCTTCCCTCATAGTCTTCGTCCTGAAATAAATCACATGTTCAAGAACCCATCTCTGCTTCTGAGGAAAGAGACATGAGACAATGATCTTCACTGATTATTTCTGCTTTGAAAATGTGGTTTCTTTTTCTTTCCCCCTTTTTTTTTTTCGTTTTGAGATGGATTCTTGCTCTGTCACCAAGGCTGGAGTACGACACAGTCTCAGCTCACTGAAACCTCTGCCTCCTGGGGTTGAGCGATTCTCCTGCCTCAGCCTCCCGAGTAGCTGGGATTACAGTGTACACCACCATGCCCAGCTAATTTTTGTATTTTTATTAGAGATGGGCTTTCACCATGTTGGTCAGGCTGGTTTCTAACTCCTGACCTCGTGATCGGTCCGCCTCAGCTTCCCAAAGTGCTAGGATGTTAGGCATGAGCCACTGTGCCCAGCCTGCTCTTACAGAAAGAACTACTCATTATTGAGTAACAAATAAGTGTCAGGTTTATTGTGTATGTTATCCTCGAAGCAATTCTATTGGGTGAGTATTGCTACCTCATTCTACAAAGAGAATTCTTACCAAAGAATGCTTAAATAAATTTAACCACATTTAGAAAGAAGATGGATCTGTCATTAACCCCAGGTCTATCTCAGTTAAAAGTTTATAAACATCAGAACTCCCACCCAATGGGACTAACCATGATTTCCATGTGCTGTGCTGTGGTATATTCTTGCTCTATACAGAAGCTGCATGAATAAGCATGTCGATAAAGGAAACATTTTTCATCCATGCGGTTCCAATGGTATGCCATCAATAGAAGAAATGATAATGATAATTAATGATTATGCACAGCTGTGGTTTTCAAACTTGAGTGCGGTATTTATTTTGTATTGCTGTCATAATAGTCACCACAAACTTAACCACTTAACATAGACATAAATAATTCATTTCCTCATAGTCTCTGAGGGTGAGAACTCTGGGCGGTGTGACTCAGCTGGTTCCGCCACTTGGAGTCTCATGAGCCTGAAATTAGGTTCTTGCCAGGGCTTTCTTGTTTTCTGGTGGCTGGCTCTGGGGAAGAATCCATCTCTCAGCTCATCCAAATTGTTGGTGGAACTCAATTCTGCGTTGTAGGAGTGAGGTCCCCATTTTCATGCTGGCTGTCTCCTGGGACCCAACCCTAACTATTCCAGGCCTCTCTCTAGTTCTTGCATAGGGCGCACTGCATCTTAGAACCAATGAAGGGGACCTTTGAATACTCTCCTACTTGGACTGTCTCTGCCTTCCCCTTTTGCAGCCCCTCTGCCTCCTCTTCTATTAAGTGTCTCTGACACCAGCTAGGGGAAGTTCTCTGCCTTTAAGGGCTTCTGGGATTAGATTGGGCTGATCGGGATAATCCAGGTCCATACCCTTTAGTATGCAAAGTCACTTTGTTCATGTAATGTAACACAGCTGCATTTTCTAGAGATTCAATGTGAGCGTTTATTTGGGTGGAGGGAAAATCAGTAAAGCCACCTGGATGCCTTGTTGAAACATATTACTGAGCCCCATAATCAAACTTTCTGCTTTAAAAGTTCTACAATTGGACCTAACAATGTGAAATTGAACGAGTTTCTAGATGCTACTGGTGCTGCTCTAAAAGCCACATTTTGAGAACCACTGAAGTAGAATTTCCCAAACTTATTAGGTGAGAATTATTAGTGTGACAGCTAGTGATTTTATATTTGATAATATACATTGAGAAACACAGGCTGATTTTTTTTGCTGTTGTCATTGTTCTTATAACCTTCAGAATTGAGTTTTCAAAATTAAATATTTGTGTGTCATATAACAGCTATTCTCTATTTCGTTTTTTATGTGCATTTAAGGGAAAGCTGAATAATATGAGTTTTCAACAGACCTGCTTCAAATGCATATCTATTATGGGCTATGAAATTCTAATAGGGTGAGTTGAATTTTAGAAATTTCTGATGATCACAATGGAATAAAAAATGTCAGAATCAATCCATGGTTTTCTATTGTTCTTTGAGACACATTCTGGATCAGGGACCACCTAGAGGGCATTACTTTTAAAGTGAGAAGCTGCCTTCCACCAGGTGGACCACAATAGCTCCACAGGAGGTGCTATCATCGGCCATGCCAATGATCCACACAATGCAATTCTGTGGCTTATTGTGTCAGTGAGCCAAGGTGAGTGGATTATTCATATGTCTAAAGCCTTTGAAATCATATGTATTATCTTCTCACTTTTAAATCAAGGAGGAAAAGAAATTAATCATCAAAACGTGCATTATTATAAATTAAACTTCTCCAGAAAGAAGTTTCATCATCAGAATCACTAATGTATTTGAAGAAGAAGAAGATTGCCTGGTTAATTTATTTGAGAGATTATAGGTGTAAGCAAAGTATGCTATGAGCACTCTTAGGCTTATGAGTTTCATGTCAAGGAGAGAGATTATAACATACTTTTATCTAATAGTCCCTCAGGCAATCGTGAAAAACTGCAGACATGGAGTTAGCTGGGTCACTGGTCGAGCCCTCCTGGTATTCTCCAGCAACTTGGGAGATTGTTTTGTGAGTAGCACGGATATGGGCAGTTACCTTTATTTATAATTACATGCCTCTAAATAATTTTAAAACTGTGTTTACGTATATGATCCCTTGTAACATAGCAATCTTGTGAGAAGGCAGAGAATCCCATGCCCAAAGTAATTCTCACTTTGCTGAAATTCCAGACTTTCCTAATGTAAATGCTATAAAACTAAGAAACACTACGCCATGCAAAAATGAAGGACTCTGAGCCATTGTGGCCCTCAACACCTTCCACCCCTAGTAGAAATTCAGCATTCCCAGGCCAGTGAAGTACCACGCAGAGCAGGATCAGACCTTCCTCCCCCAGGATATAGGAGGCCTTTTCTTACTCACCTCAGTTCCCATGATGGTTCTTTCCAGCATAGTCAGTGATGCTCATAGAGTCAGTATGATGAGCCACAAGACCAAGCACCTTCTCCTTGTGCCTGCTGTCTCTTAGTCATTCATTTGAACATGCATTTTCTCATCAGTAACAAGGTCGGTAACACCAATATTACATAATATAGTTATTACTGATGTTCATATCAAAATGGGTGGGCTTAATGAGAAATACAATTAATTCACTCCAGCACCTGTTATGCGCCCAATGTCAAGATGATCTCCAGGGATAAAATAAAGAAAAAATGCAGTGGATGACTTCAATGATCAAGGATAGCATGAAAAGCAAATATTGCTTATGAGAATATAACAATCATGGAAATACATATTAAGGACAATGAAAGCATCTGAGGATGAGAATGTGTATTTGTTCTGCATGGGCTGGAACAAGGGCGAAAACTCAGAGAAAATGAAAGTGCATTAAATACAAATGTAAGCATTTCACAGCTGTCCTGTGATATGGTTATTTTATAACCTTCATAATATAAAGAACCCTATCAGTGTCTTGCATTTATAATATATAACTTGTATTGATTTCCCAAACATATTTTAAATATCTCTTTAAAATCCAGTGCAGCATTTCCGAGAATGCTTTGAAAATTTTCAAGTGCAGCATAACCATCAGGTACATATATGTATACATGCCAAAAATGTTCCCCAATTGTCAATTTTTCTAATATAACTAATGTTTATTTAGCATTAAGTCTGGGACCACCATTGTCCCAAGTGTTGTTTCCCTTTCACAGATTGAGTTTAGATATCCCAAGGAATTTGGCTAGGGTCACACCACTAAGCAGTTTTAGAGTTAATTTTGTTTCTAAAAAGCAGAAATTACCACATCTATAGAGTAAATATCGAAATCAGCAAGGGTAAGAACTCTAATTTTGTTCTTATTCATGATGACAAGTCAAGGTCTTCTGCATTTCCCTACATATTTTTAGAACCAGTTTGGCCAATTCCTCCAAAAAATAAGACTACTGGGATTATGATTGACAAAGCATTGAATTAGTAGATCAGCTTGAGAATAATGCATATATTAACAATATTGTATTCTCCAATCAGTAATCGTGATACAGTTCAGCATTTATTATTTAATTTTTTTCTCGGCAATATTTTGTAGTTTTCAGTATAGCTGACTTGCATGCTTTCTGTGAAATACAGTGCACACTTAAATATTTTGAAATTTTATGTGAGTTTTAACTGTTTTATAAAAATAATTTTTAAGTTTTTTTCTAATTGCTGCTAACATTTACATATACAATTTTTATATTAACATTTATGTAACAAATTCTTTGTAGATTTCTGAGTTTGCTGGTAAATAGTCATTTCATTAAATAGAGTAATTATACTTATCTCTTTTTCAACTTTGTTATGCCTTGCCTTTTCTTTTCTTTCCTTCTCCTCCTCCTCTTCCTCCTCCTCCTCCTCCTCCTTCTTCTTCTTTTTGCTTGATTTGCCTTATTGAAATGGCTAGTATCTTTGGTATGAAGTTTGAATACCGGTGGTTAAAGTAAACATTTTAGCCTCATTCCCAAATGTAGGAAAAAGTTCAATATTAAACCTTTAATTATAATGCATGTGTTTCTTTTCATAAATTTCAACTTAACAGATTGAGGGTATTTGCTTGCATTCCTTGTTTGCTGAGGGATTTTTAATAAATGAGTGTTAAAATTTGTCAAGCGTATTTTCCACGTCTATTGGAAAACTATGTAAATGTTCTTTTTTTTTTTTTTTTAGAGACAGAATCTTGCTCTGTCACCCAGGCTGGAGTGCAGTGGCCTGATTTCGGCTCACTGTTACCTCCGCCTCCCGGGTTCAAGCAATTCTCCTGTCTCAGCTTCCCGAGTAGCTGGGACTACAGGTACCCATCACCGTGCCGGCTAATTTTTGTATTTTCAGTGTTGAGATGGGGTTTCACCATATTGGTCAGGCTGGTCTTGAACTCTTGACCTCAGGAGCTCACCATATTGGTCAGGCTGGTCTCAAACCTCCCAAAAGTGCTGGGATTACAGGTATGAGCCACTGAGCCCAGCCACAAATGTTCTTTTTACCTTGTTATGGTAAATTATGTTCATCATTATTCTAATGTTAATTTCAATTCCTAGGGTAACCTTACTTAGGCATGATATATTCTCTTTTACATATATTACTGGATTTAATTTATAAATATTTTATTAAGGAATTTTGAAGTATTTTTCATAATGGATATTAGGCTTCAATTTTATTAATTTATTGTTAAGTCTTTGTCATTATACCAGTCCCATAACATAATAGTGCTTTCCTGGTACTGTATTTTCAAAAAAATTCAATATAATTTTGGCTTTAATTCTTCAGTAAACATATTATATATTTGACCTCCGAAACCATCTGGGCCTGGACTTTTCTTTTTCAGAAGGAATTTGACTACAAAATCAATATTTTTGCTAGATATGGAGCTTTCAGATTTTCTGTTTCATCTTTACTAGTTTTGCTAAGTTATATTTTTCAAAGAGTGTTTCTGTTCCTTCTAAGCTGTTCCAATTTGTTGGCATCAAGTTGTCTGTAACACTGTCTTACTTATTTTATTTTCAATGTCTTTATGATCTGTACTGATAACCCCTCTTCTATTCATGTCATGATATTGGTTATTTCTTTGTCATTTTTTCTTCATCAGTCTAGGTAGTGGTTTATCAATTTTGTTATTCATTACAAATAATCAGCTTTTGGATTAATTGAACCTAAAATATCTGTTCTCTATTTTACTTATCTATTCTCTTTATCTTTATTACCTTCTTCATTCTACTTGTTTTGGGTTTAATTTTCTCTTTATTTTCCAAGATTTTAGTATTACACCACAGCTCACTGAAATTTAGATTTTTTTTCTTTTCCAAATAATGGCCCATAAAGTAAAATTTCCCAAGTCTTGCAAATGTTGATTGTGGTCCAGGCTGGAGTGCAGTGGGGAGAGCTAGGCTCACTGCAACATCTGCCTCCCAAGTTCAAGGGAGGCCTCAGCCTCTCGAATAGCTGGGATTATAGGCACAGCCAGCATTCCTGGCTGATTTTTTGCATATTGAGTAGAGACATGGTTTTACCATATTGGGCAGGCTGGTCTTGAACTCCCAACCTCAGGTGATCCATCAACCGCAGTCTCCCAAAGTGCTGAGATTACAGGTGTGAGGCACTGCATCCGGCCAATGTGTTGTATTTTAAAACTAGTTTCTAATTTTGTATGTGAGCTCTCCCCTGATCCATTGGTTATTAGGAGTAGGGTGTAAAAATTTCCAACTACGATTTTGAAATTTTCCATTTCTTCTTTTATTTCTGTCCATCTTTACTTCATATATTTTAAATCTGTTTTTAAGCACACACACATTTATTGTTCTTATGTTTCCTTGACACTTTTCATAGTATTCAACTTAAAGTATTTTATCTGATATTATTGTAGTTAACCTATCCTTTTTCTACCATTTACATGAAAGATCTTTTTCCATCTATTTATTTTCAGCTTCTCTGTGTCTGTTGAATTTTATTCGTCCTGACAATGGTTGTCTTTTATTCTGATATTTTTGTACATTATATTAAATAAGTTGATTAAGCTTAATTAAAATAATATTCATACATTAAATATTGATGCTGTTGGATTAGTGTCTACTATTTTATTAATTGTTTTTGTGTTTCCTCTCTAGATTTTGTCCTTTTGTTTCTCTTTTCCTGCCTTCTTTGGAATTAAAAAAAGCCTTGTTTTAACATTCTATTTTGATCATTCACATTTTGACTATAATTATTTGCATTTCTTAATGGTTGTTCTATGATTAACAAAAGATAACTTTTCACAGTCTCTGTAGTTAATAGTGTACCACTTCATGCAAAATATAGATATGTTGTAAGCACTCATCACTTATATTTTACATTCTTCTATCTATAAATGTGACCTATATTACAAGTAAATATATTATAAACCCCACATTGCAATATTATTATTTTTACTTAGTTATATGTGTTTCTTTAAATGAGAGCAAATAATAATCATCTTATAAATTTATTTGGATATTTACCATTTCTAATGCTTTACATATCTTTTTGAAGATTTGGGTTTCTACCTGGTATTGTTTTTCCTTAAATGAAAGAATTTTTTTCTTTTTTAAATATATATATATTTTTTTTATTGTGTTTTAGGTTTGGGAGTACATGTGAAGAAGATGCAGGATTGTTGCATAGGTACATACATGGCAATGTGGTTGGCTGCCTTCCTCCCCATCAGCTGTATCTGTCATTTCTCCCCATGTTATCCCTCCCCACCTTCCCACTCCCCACTGTCCCTCCCCTAGTTCTCCCTACCCAGACCCCAGTGTGTGATGCTCCCCTCCCTGTGTCCATGTGTTCTCATTGTTCAATACCCGTCTATGAGTGAGAACATTTGGTGTTTGATTTTCTGTACTTCTCTCAGTTTGCTGAGAATGATGGTTTCCAGGAAATCACAAGCATTCCTATACACCAATAGCAGACTTAAAGAGAGCCAAATCAAGAAGGAACTGCCATTCACAATCGCTACCAAGAGAATAAAATACCTAGAAATACAACTAACAAAGAATGTAAAGAACTTCCTTTCTTGAAGACAATTTTTTTGGTAACAAATTCTCTTTTTTAAATTTTATCTATCTATCTAACTATCTATCTATCTATATATATATTTATTTATTTACTTTCTATCTTACAAGATAGTTTTGTTGGAAATAAAATTGGAGGTTGGCAGGATTATTTATTTAATTTGCTTGGGCTTATTTTTTAGTAATTGAAAATTGTTATCTTCCATCTTCCATGGTCCAAATGAAATGCCAGCCAACACTTCAATCATTAGTATCTTGTTTATAATGTGGCTGGCTTTAAAGATTTTCTCTTTGTTTTACAGCAGGTTAACTAGGGTGCACTGAGGCAAGGTTTTCTTCATATTTATCCTCCTTAGGATTCATTGAACTTACTATGGAAATGTGTGTTTTTCACCAAATTTGAATAGTTTCAATATAATTTCTTCAAATATGTTATCTTCTTCTGGGACTCCAGTTGCACACATGTTAGATATCTTGATATCATCCCATGCACCTTCAAAGCCCTGTTTATATTGTATTCCAATCTCTCTTTTTCTTTTTTAAATTCGTACTGTTTGATTTCTACCAGAATTTTTATGTTTTCTGAATTATTACTCCATCATTTTCATTTTTTAAACACTTTTAATTATGTGATCCTGTCTTCTATAATTTCTTTCTTTTTTTTTTTTTTTTTTTTTTTTGAGACGGAGTTTCGCTCTTGTTATCCAGGCTGGAGTGCAATGGCGCGATCTTGGCTCAAGGCAACCTCCACCTCCTGGGTTCAGGCAATTCTCCTGCCTCAGCCTCCTGAGTAGCTGGGATTACAGGCACATGCCACCATGCCCAGCTAATTTTTTGTATTTTTAGTAGAGACGGGGTTTCACCATGTTGACCAGGATGGTCTTGATCTCTTGACCTTGTGATCCACCCACCTTGGCCTCCCAAAGTGCTGGGATTACAGGCTTGAGCCCCCGTGCCCAGCCCCTGTCTTCTATAATTTCTAATTAGAGATTAGGAGACACTAAAGTAATTCATTGTTTAAATTTTTCATATTGTATTTTTCAGTTCTGGAATTTCTGTTTTATTCTTTTTATAGTTTATTTCTTTGCTGATAATGCTATTTTTAAAGCCCATTTTACTTTATATTAATTAGCATGATTAGTTTCCCTTTGTCTTGTTTCTGTTTGTAAGGTCTGGTTCACCTCAGATTTGTTTTCACTGGTTGCTCTTAAAGTGCGAAAACCTTAAGGCAGTCAATTTTGCTGGACTCCAGAAAATACTGTTTCTTTGGCAGCAGTTAAAATTACAACTCAATGCTTTTATTTTTAACTACGCTCTTTAGAGTTAGACACCCAGCACAGACCACAGACTTCTCTCAGATTAAAAGCTGAGAAAGAGACAAAGAAGAAAGGGGAGAAAGGAAAGAAAAAGTGAAGAAAAGAGAGAGAGATGGAAAGAAGGATGAAAAGTAGGAAGGAGGGAAAGAAAGAGCAGAAGAAAGAAAGATAGAAGGAAAGAAAAACAGAAAGACAGAGAAAAGAAGAAAGTTTTCTGTCATTCTTTTCTCATGTGTATCAACTTTTACCTATAATCTGCTTATTTTCACATCAATGATAGACTGGACAAAGAAAACGTGGCATATATACACCATGGAATACTATGCAGCCATAAAAATGATGAGTTCATGTCCTTTGTAGGGACATGGATGAACCTGGAAACCATCATTCTCAGCAAACTGACACAAAAATAGAAAATCAAACACTGCATGTTCTCACTCATAGGTGGGTGTTGAACAATGAGAACACATGGATACAGGGAGGAGAGCATCACACAGGGGTCTGTTGGTGGGGGCTGGGGAGGGACAGCATGGGGGAGGGTGGGGAGGGATAATGTTGAGAGAAATGTCAGGTATAGGTGATGAGGGAATGGAAGCAGCAAACCACCTTGCCATGTATGTACCTATGCAACAATCCTGCATGATCTGCCCATGTACCCCAGACCCTAAAGTACAAAAAGACAAATAGCCTTTCACCTTGGCCTACTAGGAGAGCCAATAGATTGTTTTGAACAAACAAGTCCCAGGGGCTGTTCTGTTTTGAATCTACTGCCAATGCTATTGGAAATACACCATGAAGAGGGAAGCAAATTGGATAGGGAGAAGTCACAAGAAGAAATTTTTAAAAGATACTATAATATTCAAGCAAATTTATTCAAGCAAAAGCCTAATGGCTAGGGCCACAGTGATGACAGTAGATGAGTGAGCACTTTCTGGAGTGCACTTTTGCTGAACAGAACAGCACAGCAAAGCTTCCCATAGCCCGGCTGCTCACCTGTAACTTCCGTCTCTATCTTGCCAAAGGTAGCAAGAAACCGTCAAGTTATTAAGCAAGGTAAACCCTTAACCAAATCAATTCTATGCCTACCACAAAACTGAACCCACTGGACTCTTCTTTAAATATGTTTAGTTAACATTTGTTACATTGTACAACAAATTGCTGGCTCGGAAAGTTCAAATAATTGTCCATGATTACAATAAAATAAAGAGAATATTGTAATGGAGCCACATGTACCAATCACACAGATTCGTAATTATCACTTTGTGATTATGCTTCTTTATCATCCGGCTTTGTCACCACCTCACCCACTCCCCAACACTCTGGCTATACACACGTGTGTGTGTGTGTGTGTGTGTGTGTGTGTGTGTATGTCTTTTCTTTTCTTTCTTTTTTTTTTTTGAGATGGAATCTTCCCCTGTCACCCAGGCAGGAGTGCAGTGGCATGATCTCAGCTCACTGCAACCTCTGCCTCCCGGGTTCAAGCAATTCTCCTACCTCAGCCTCCCAAGTAGCTGGGATTACAGGTGCCTGCCACCATGCCTGGCTAAATTATTATTTTTTTTTGTATTTTTAGTAGAGACAAGGTTTCACATGTTGGCCAAGATGTTCTTTAACCCCTGATCTCAGGTGATCCACCTGCCTTTGCCTCTCAAAGTGCTGAGATTACAGGCATGAGCCACCATGCCCATCCAATGTGTGTGTTTTCTTAATATTTCCAAATAATTTCAAACTTTCAGAAAAGTTGCAATAATAGGCTAAATAACTTTGTTTCCTGAATCATCCAAGATCAGGCTGCAGACACCTGCACTGATCCTTCAGTGCTCACATCCCACAAATAACACTGTCCTATGCAGTCACATCACAAGCACCAAAATCAGGAAATAATCACTGTATTTCCATCCAGTCTTAATCTCTCACATTTATTCTAGCTTCCTCACCATCTTTAATGGCAAAACATTCCAACTAAGAATCACTTGTTAAAGGTTGTGATCATGTGTCCCCAATCTCTTTCCATATAGAATATTTCCTTAATTTTTTTTGACTTTCAAACCCTTGACACTTTTTTTTCAAAAAGATGGGGTCTCACTACTTTGTCCAGGATGGTCTTGAACTCCTGGTCTCAAGTGATCCTTCTGTCTTGATCTCCCAAACAGCTAAGATTACAGACTCAAGCCACTATGCCTGACTTCCTTGACACCTCTGAAGACCAGATGCCTTGCAGAATGTTCCTTAATATATATCTTTCTGATGTTTCCTCATGAGCAGATTCAGGCTGTGCACTTTGGTGGGGGACATCACAGAAGTGATTTGATATTTTCCTATTTGGCACACAAATTAGCTTTGTCCCGATACAGGTGATGTTAACCTCAAGTGGCTGGTGAAGTGCTGACTCTTTGGTGTTCCCACTACATTTCCCCCCTTTTGTTCAACAACATTTTATATGTACATACCTTAAGAACATGGGAGCATCTCTCTAGCATCTATTTCTATGATGCTTGTCAAATGGTAATCTTCCAAATTCACAGTTCATTTTACATTTAATAGTTGGCATTATACTCTAAGGAAAAGCTTCCTTCCCTCACTTATTCACCTATTTTATATCAGTATGAATGCATAGACTATCATTTTATTCAATAGGTTATAACCTATTGTTATCATTATTTATTTTGATACTCAAACTGTCCCAGATGTGTCTAATAAAAGAAAGCTTCAAATTGGATTCTATCTTTTTTTTTTTGACATAACCTCAGCCTTCTTGGAGCACTTAAGGTATTCCAGACTCATCTTGAACTTGTCCAGTCCTGGAATAATTCATTTCTCTAAGGAGCCCATGTTCCTTTCAGCGAAGAATGGTATTCAGAAACCAAAACTGAGTTGGAAATGTATCTACACACACCCACCACCAGCATTCATGTTTTTGCTTGCCTTTCTATCTGTACATATGTACTGAAAACCATGAGTTCACACTGATACAACCCCAATTCCAATTCAACACTGCAGGTTTCATTCTCGTTTTTTCCCTTTTCCATATTTGTAATTTTCTTCTCCTATAGGGCAAAGCTTGTCTTTCATTATCTCTGTATACTTGCTATTTGCTCAGTTCCCCTCATTGTAATCAATTCTGTTCCTCAGTGGGTCACTGCTCTGGACTGGACTGTCTGCTTCCTGTGGACTCTCCCCTCTCCTGAGCCACCTCCATCCACTCAGTCACCTTCCTCTCCTGGGTGGAACCCTCCAGCCAGGCTGCTGCTGTCTCACTAGACCGTTTTCCTCTCAAATTCTGATTCCAGTCCTCCCACACTTCCTCGGATTCTTTCTCACTCAGGATTTGGTCAAAGAAAAAGGGAAGGAAAAAGAAAGGAAGACTTATTTTAAAATCTGATTCTCTGGACTCTTGTGGAGCGTTACACTGTGCTATGGTAGTCCGTAAAATATTCCACTAGACAGTTCCATTAAGAAGTTCTGCTCTCAATTCTTACAAAAAGATTTAAAAAACCATCATGGATGGAGAAGTTACACTGATGTGTATGAATAAATACAGTAGGGATGCTATTCACTACCTTTCCCTCAAGAAAGTACAATGGTCTAGAAATGCATTCCCAGTTAATAACCCACATAGACACAGACAGGCAGGGGTCCAGGTCATTTGTCAACGTGTTTCTGTGACATCCTCCACAATCCCGCAGATACCCGTCTTTAACTATAATTACAATACTAACATATTGATGGCTATTTCATGTGACTGTACATATCAATCATACTATTTAATAACCTTTTATCAATCAAATGAGAGTCCTTGTGACACTAACAGAAAGAATATTTCTATAGTAACATCAACTGCTTCATAATTAGATATTAAGGAACCAGAACTTCTGTCCATAATAGTGCTTTGTGTTTATTTACATTGTCTAAATTTGTTTTTAATGCATTTATTTTACTTTGTTGGTAGATCTATGAAATAATTTTACATACCTATCAAGTACAAACTGATATATATATTTTATATACATATATATATACACATACATACACACACACACACAAAGCATAATCATCAAATCAGGGTAATTAGCATATCTACCATATCAAACATTTATCATTTCTATATGTTATGAGCATTCAAAGCCCTCTCTTCTGGATTTTTGAAAATATGCAGTAAATGATTGTTAACCATATTCCCCATACAATGCTAAAGAACACCAGAGATTATTCCTCCTAGTTAGCTGTAACTATGTGGCATTAACCAGCCTCTCCCTGTTCTCTCCCCAGCTTTCCTTCCCAACCTCTAATAATTACAATTCTACTTTCTATGTCTTTGAGCTCAATCTTTTAATCTACTAAATATAAATGAGAACACGTGATATTTATAGTTCTACACCTGACTGATTTCACTTCACATAATGTTCCCCACTCATCCATGTTGCCACGAATGATAGAATTTAATTTTTTATGTCTGAATAGTATTTTATTATGTATAAATATCACGTTTTTTTACCCTTTCATTTGTTGAAAATGACAAAAATGCATTTTTTTGTG
Organism: Callithrix jacchus; assembly: GCF_049354715.1. Classification (NCBI taxonomy): domain Eukaryota; kingdom Metazoa; phylum Chordata; class Mammalia; order Primates; family Cebidae; genus Callithrix; species Callithrix jacchus. Next base: position 36,095,324 of record NC_133508.1, on the reverse strand, counting down.
TGTGGCTTGCAGTAGTCTGTTGGTTATGTCTATCTCTTCATTTGAGGACTATTTTATTATTTATTTATTTACATATTTTTGAGAAGGGGTCTCACTCTCTCACCCAGACTGGTGTGCAGTGGCTTGATCTCAGCTCACTGCAACTTCTGCCTCCTGGTTTAAGCAATTTTCGTGCCTCAGCTCCCCCACGTAGCTGAGATTACAGGTGCATGGCACCATGCCTGGGTAATTTTTGTATTTTTTGGTACAGATGGGATTTCATCATGTTGCTCAGGCTGGTCTTGAGCTCATTTAACAGACTTCATCCGAAGTCTTTTTTTTGTTTTTTTTTTTTTGAGACGGAGTTCCGCTCTTGTTACCCAGGCTGGAGTGCAATGGCGCGATCTCGGCTCACCGCAACCTCCGCCTCCTGGGTTCAGGCAATTCTCCTGCCTCAGCCTCCTGAGTAGCTGGGATTACAGGCACGCGCCACTGTGCCCAGCTAATTTTTTTGTATTTTTAGTAGAGACGGGGTTTCACCATGTTGACCAGGATGGTCTCCATCTCTTGACCTCGTGATCCACCCGCGTTGGCCTCCCAAAGTGCTGGGATTACAGGCTTGAGCCACCGCGCCCGGCCTCTTTTTTTTTTTTTTTTAGACGTAGTCTTGCTCTGTCACCAGCCTGGAGTGCGATGGCGCGATCTCGGCTCACTGCAACCTCCGCCTACTGGGTTCCAGTGATTCCCTTGCCTCAGCCTCCCAAGTGGCGGGGACTACAGGCGTGTGCCACCACACCCAGCTAATTTTTTGTTTGTTTGTCTGTATTTTAGCAGAAACAGGGTTTCAGAGGTTTCACTATGTTGGCCAGGATGGTCTCCATCTCCCGAGCTCGTGATCCGCAGCCTCGGCCTCCCAAAGTGCTGGGATTACAAACGTGAGCCACCGTGCCTGGCCTTTATTTATTTATTTATTTATTTATTTATTTATTTATTTATTTATTTATAGACAGAGCCTCGTTGTTGTCACCCAGGCTGGAGTGCAGTGGTGTGATCTCGGCTCACTGCAATCTCCACCTCCCGGGTTCTAGCAATTCTCCCGCCTCAGCCTCTGAATAGCTGAGACGCCTGGCTAAGTTTTGCATTTTAGTGCGGACGGGGTTTCACAATGTTGGCCAGGCTGGTCTCCAACGCCTAACTTCAGATGATTCATGGCCTCAGCCTCCCAAAGTGCTGGGATTACAGCACGAGCCACCACGCGTGGCCTCATCTGAAGTCTCATTGGGTACATTTAACAGGATATGAATCGGTGGAAGACCCAAATCGTGTCTAATTTATCTTCTGTGTCTTTAGCATGAATCACATCTCACACACAGTAGATATTTGATAACCGCATTATAAACACCCATCCTCTTTTTCCCGTGAACTTAATCAACTGCTGGTAGTACTTACCTTACTGAGCAGGAAGCACCGGCTATGATGGCATAATGGTTAACATCTCCCACTCACAAGGTTCACATTTAATCCATGAACAGATCTGCCATGGCCTCTCTCTCTCCATGGCTCCAGTCGTCCAGCCCCTCCTCTTGTCTGACATGAGCCATTGCAATAATGTGTTATCTATTCTCTCTCCCTCCAGTCCTGACTCATGCCACAAAAGTCTACAGAACTACTGCGTGGTCAAAAATGTACCACGTTGGTGGGGGATGTTGATAATGGAGGAGGATCTGCATGTGGGGAAAGGTGTGGGGTGTGGAAGTATACAGGAAATCTCTTTACCTTCCTCTTCACTTTGCTGTGAACCTAAAACTGCTCTAAAAAACTTTAAAATTAAATAAATGAATAAATTAAAATAGACGAATTTTTGAATGGGAAAAAAATACAACACAGAAGAAAGTAGAAGAAAACTTAGAAAAATGTTTATGTTAATGAGAATTCGAAATAGGAAATTTTCATTAGAAACAGGAAATTTCTAGTTAGAAATCGTTAGAATAGGAAATGCTCACTTCTATGCTCTGAGTTAAGAATAAAGTTGTCACATACGGCCTTATGGGTTATGCACTGCACAACTCCAGGAGGCCCCATTAGTTCCTCTTCATACTTCCAGCTTGTACATCCTCCTTCATTGCCCACAGCTTCTCAAAGGCACCTATGTCACTTGTGTGTAATGAAACAAATAAATGCAGTTGTAAAATATGTTCCTTAAAAATTTGGATCATTCTATTGTCTCTTTTGAAATATTTCAATGATTTTACTTTCTCTAAAGGGCCAAGTCTAAATTCCATCCTTATAGAATTGAGACCAATTTTAATTTGACCTCTGAACCTCTGGCCTGTTCTCTCTGTGGTCTTCTCCCTTGCTGTCCTGCCCTGCCAAGCCAGCTGTTCTTTTACAGCTGAGACACATAGTCCCTTGTCTCTGCCCTCGCTGTTCCCCCTGCTCACATGCTCTTACTACCTCTTCATCTTTTGAACCTTGGCTAAGAGGTCTTCTAGTGATGAATTCTTTTTGGCCTCACTCCCTGCTCTGTCAGTAGAATTGAGTGAGTGCTCCTTCTTTGGAGCCTCCTATGTGTTCTACCACAGCACATAAATATTTTCCACTTCTTCCTAGTTCTGTACCCTAAAAAGAGATGGTGCCATCCTCCACATTAAATGTAATCTCCTATTATTCTTTTTTAAAAAAATTAATACATTAATTCTATCCCAGTATCATACATTTGTCCTAGTTGGTGCTCAATAAATGAATATATGTCAAAAGAATTAAAAAATAAATGAGGAAACAGAAGAAGAAAGAAAAAAAGAAGATGGTCTGTCTGCTTCTATAGCTCACATTTAATATTGTATTTCTCTAAGGGACCCAGCACAGAGAAGATGTGTGATGTGTTATGTAGGCAAACTGGTGCATTTTGATTCAATGTACACTCAAGGTAAGTTCATGAGTGAGTTTCATGAATGAGATACAGACCTCTGAAGACCTGATACTTTACCAACATTAACTAAAATTTAATGCAGTGGTGATGACGCAAAGGCAAGGCACCCTACCTACCTATATGTGGATCTCAGAGATTAAGGGTATAGACCCTGTTTGGCCCCCCTAAGTTTAAACCATAGACCCATTATCAACCATCTGAATAAACTTAGCCCAGCTGAGAAATTTCCTTATTTGTTAATTAAAATGAAATGAGTGTCTACCCACAAAAGTAATTTTAAAGATTTAATTAAACTATGCAACGCCCTTGTCTATTAATATCCAACGGAAATTTAATAAAAACTTGCAATTGTTGTTATAAATGGATTGAAATAAAATAGTTATTTCCCACATGTATTTTTTAAAATGGAAAACTATTTTTACTTAAGCTGTTCATTTCTAGACAGTAAAAACGTGGGAATTTGCTATATTTACTCACAAGATATTGATATATATCAATCACATTTTTCTTTCATACAAAAGATATTGTGGTTTATATTTTATTGTTTATCTCATTCTTAAATTTGAACTTTAACATATTTTGAAGAATAAATGTTTTAAGAAAAATAATTATGATAAAATATTTAATTAAATTAATTCAGCATCTACAAAGAAATTCATTCTCCAACAAAGGAGATCTTTCCTAGAAAATATTCCACAAATTTACCAATAAAGTTTTAAAATTGATAATTCCTATATCTTTAGTAGTCAAAAAAAATACTTTTTATCTGTGATTTGAGCTTCAGATGATAGAGCTTCACTAATATTAGAGTTAGTGTTTCCTTTTCAAGAGGAAGAATTCCATGATTCCAGAATTTGTACTTAACAGTATTATTCCATTCCTAACTCACCTTTGGGAAAAGTGTTTCAAATGACAGCACAGTAAGGAGCAGACTCATGTATGTCTAGAAATCTGGATTCCTGTGATCACATTGCTGCACAGTAAATGTGATATGACGTAACTAAGGTTTGTTTCCCCTTTAATACTACGGCTATGAAATAAATTTCTTTATCAATAGCAACCCTTAATTTTATTGAGCACTAATTAGCTTATAAATTCTGATTTGCACCTTAAAGCCTTACACAACAGCCAGGAAAGGCTTGCTGTTTATATTAGTGCGTTCTCACACTGCTATAAAGAATTGTCCGAGGCTGGGTTATTTGTAAAGAAAAGAGGTTTAATTGTCTCACAGTTCCCCATGGCTTGGGAGGCCTCAGGAAACTTACAATCATGGCAGAAAGTGAAGCAGGCTTGTCTTACATGGCAGCAGGCAAGAGAACATGTGAAGAAAGTAAAGGGCAAAGAGCCCCTTATAAAACCATCAGATATTGTGAAAACTCACTATCATTAGAAAAGCATGGTGGATACAGACCCCACGATCCAATTACCTCCCACCAGGTCTCTCAATCAACACCTGGGGATTTCAATTCAAGATGAGATTTGGGTGGGGACACAGAGCCTAACCATATCACTGTGGTTGAAGTTGACACGTTCGGTAATTAGTAGTGTTTCCTCTATGCTGTCCACTTATAGCTTCATCAAACGGTTTCTTCCTTTGGATGATTTCCTTGTACTATGCAGTTTGCCGAACCATACTTTGGCTCACTTAGACTTTTAGAAGCACGTCATTCTTGCTAATGGACCTTTTTTTTCTGCAAGTGTTGAAGAAATATTCCTGCCAAATGGGAAGAGGCCCAGAGCACTTCCCTTAGGCTAACTCCTGCCTCTGCTTTTCCTGCCTGGGTCAGTCAGCCACAGCTTGAAATTCCTGAGGTTTTGCAAAATGTCCCATTTAGTCCTTGAAGAGCTATTATTTTGTGAAACATTTCCCAATTTAGCTTAGGCAGAACAGTGGTCTAGAGATGTGCACCACAGAGTGATTTTATGTATAAGGATGTGTGGGGGAAACTGTCTTAAACTACATCTTACTTGACACATACACGGAAATTTACATGTACTTTGCTATATTATAGATTCTGAGAAGTTCTACAGTAAAGAAATAGGTTTAACTCTGTGAATTTTTCTAAATTCTTTCACTAGTAACTTTTGTAGCATCTACTATTATAGGTCTAGAACATGTGGGAAGCCTGCATTTTCATATTTTATCCCAATTGGTACTCCACAAATCCTTCACTAAAGAAAAGGCATTATTTAAATCCAGAAGCTTATGTATCCAAGAGCAATCATTCAAAGAGGAAATCGATTGCTTTTTCTGAAAAATGAGCACCTCTAAAACAAGGTCACTCTGAATGAATTGAAGGGAACACAGAAAGTGTACCAATGTGTTAAAAAATATCTTTGTAACTCTAAAAGATGTGGTCACAGATATGTTTTATCAAATCATTCAAGAAAAGAAAGCAAAAGGACTTTTATTGAATAAATGGAAAAGGACATGAGTGTGAAAGCAAATGCAAATGGAAGCAATCAGATAAACCCAAGTGCCCCTGCTTGTAAAGAAAAAATTTAAAAAGTAAGTTAAATACTTAGGCGGCCTTATCTTGAAAGCATATTTCAATGCTCCATCTCTGACAACTTATCATAAACCAAAGGTGAAAAGATGATATTGCCATTCCAATTTTAACTCCATGTTTGAAGGAGGCAGAACTGGAGATTTGCCAACAAATGTTGCAAATCTTTTTCCATTCGTTGTGTTTCCCTTGGTCATTTATAAGGGCAAAACATATAGAAATAGGCAACAGGAAGCAGATATCAGAAAACATAGTGAGTAATTACTGAGCAGGAAGGATTGAAGGAAATAGATTGTTTTTGTTTAGTTTTCTTTGTCTTCCATCGTGTTCCTCTAAGTTTGAGTCATCAGTAGTCATGAAGGAAATAGATTTGTAATTGCAGGACAGCTATTGTTTAGATAGTGTTGGCATTACATTTCATTCACAGAATATTTATTTTTAAAAACAGATAATCATTTTCCTGAATTAAATACAGTTTGCAGAAATATCTTACAGGACCCACAGATTTTATTCATTTTTTTAAATTAACATAAGGAAGAAAAAATGCCATCTGAAATGATGGTAAGAATTTTATGGCCTGGATTGTATAGCCTGGGTTTTAACAAACAACAGTCACAGAAGAAATAAAAAGTATTTAACTATGGCAATATTTTGAATATAAAATCTCAGTCACCTAAACAGGATAAGCTCAGGTGGTGAAATGTATGCTCCTCATTAGAGAAATTATTTTCAGATTAGAAGAAGATAGAATTTGTTATGATACTTAGAAGGACATTTTTATATTTTTTTCATTTACTATTTAAATATTCTTCTTTGTTCATTATCCCCAATGTTTACATAGCCAATCATCAGGATAGCATGTGATCCATTTCACTCATTTCAGGTAGAGTTGGAATTTTAAAAACATGGTGTTTTTGCTCCCACATAACCATTTTTAATCTGTGAAATTGACTAGATTTTCACATATGTGACCTGGTGTCTAGCCCCCATAAGGAACAAATTGTCAAGTTGCATAATAAAGAGCTGAAAAGAGTTCTGCACTGGAATCAAGGATGTCCAGCCCTAACCATAGGAGCTTGGACATAACTTCCTGTGCCTCAATATCATTCTCCATCAAGTCCTACAGCACAGGGGGAAGAGCCCTGACAGGTAGCCTTAGGTTTGCATTCTAGCTGTACACCTACCAACACTGTGATTTTGGACAACTTACTTACATTTATAAACAAGCCTTGGATTTCTCATCTATGAAATGGGGACCAAAGTGTCTGTCTCAAAGAGTTGTAGTAAAAATTAAGTGAGATAATGTATAAAGCAATTAGTATAATGTTTGGTACATGGCTAGTAGAATATCTTTTCTTGTATTGGCTTCAGAACTAGGACGTTTTGTGTCTTAGTCTATTTGTGCTGATACCACAAAATGCCACAAAGTGGGTAATGTATAAAGAGTAGAGGCCGGGCGCAATGACTCACGCCTATAATCCCAGTACTTTGGGAGGCCAAGGCGGGTGGATCATGAGGTCAAGAGATTGAGACCATCCTGGTCAACAAGGTGAAACCCCGTCTCTACTAAAATACAAAAATTAGCTGGGCATGGTGGTGCGCACCTGTAGTCCCAGCTACTCCGGAGGCTGAAGCAGGAGAATTTCTTGAACCCAGGAGGCAGAGGTTGCAGTGAGCCGAGATCGTGCCATTGCACTCCAGTCTGGGTAACAACAGTGAAACTCCATCTCAAAAAAAAAAATAAAGAGTAGAAATTTATTTTCTCATTGCTCTAGTGGTTGGGAATTCCAAGATCAAGGTGCTAGCATGTTCTGTATCTGTTGAGGGCAGCTCTGTCTCTTCCCAAGATGGTGCCTTGTTGCTGCCTTCTCCAGAAAGGATGAATGCTGGACTCTCATACTGCAGAAGACAGAAGGACAAAAAGAGCCCGACTAGTTCCCTCTAGCCCTTTGATAAAGTAGCTGATCCCATTCCTGGGAGTTCTGCCCTCTTGACTTAATCACCTTCTAAAGTCTTTACCTCTTAGTACTATCATATTGGGCTTTAAGTTCCAATGTGAATTTTGAAAAGGACATGAACATTCAAACTATAGCATTTGGCAAATAATATCTATATTCTCTTCTAGTAAAAGCAGTATGTTTCCCTACCCTTCAGAATTATACTATAAACAATTGTCTCACAATCTTTTTCCATAGTCACATTTCTATATTTGCAAATGGGGCCAGAAGAACTTGCAAACTATCAGCCAGTGACTAGAAATTCTTTCCTCAGATTCAGCCTTCTGTGAGAAATTGGACCAGACCCACTGAGTCTTGCTTTAAAGAGTATAAATTATATCCAGTTTCACATACGCCTCACCCTTGGGATTAGGGCTTTGTCTTTCCAGAATTCTCTCGTTAGGATGCAGTTGTTCCCACGGAGTTGACACTAATCCATTATGAGATATTGGCTTATTATGTGTTTTTCAGATTTCTTTTCATCACGATATATAATTAAAATTACAATGAGACTTGGAACACTAAAGTTTGATGGAGGCAGGAAAACTGCAAAGAAAAAAAGCATTAACAAAATAATGTAAGCCAAATGAAGTTGGGGCAGCCAAGGGGGACTGACCCACAGGAGGCAGAAGAACTAAAAAGAGGGAATTGAGGTACCACAGAAAAATCATCTTACTTTTGTGTGGCCTAGAGCAAGCTCTGAAATAAATATAACTCTTAGGAATGAATAGCTGAGTTGAGACAGAGTGAAAGAGAGATAGTGATTGAGAGAAAGAAAAGTTTTTCTAATTACCTCAGTCTCTAGGATGTGCATTTATCATCAGTAAATTGTACAGAATTAGTCTTAAAATTTTTTATGTTTGCTTTGTCTCATCTTGTCTCTCCTGAGATTATATTATGAATCACCAGGAGAATAAAAAAGATTCATCCCAATGGTTAGACATGTACACTCGTGCATCTGAAGGTGACTTTGTGCAATTAAAGCTAGAATTGAATCTGAATTCTATGCTGTTACTTGATGGGTTGCTTTTAAGGTTTAAATAAAGAATGGGTCTTGAACAATTTGTATCTTTCAATGAAAGCAGTTACACCTTCTAATTTAAAAAAAAGTATTAGGCCAATGTGTTTTGTGTTACACAGAATCATGTTTTGTTCCCTGAATTATTCTAGAAGACAAACCAGCTTGCACCCTGAGAGTGACATGGTGAAATATTTATGTTGTCACTGGATTTGATTATTAAAGTCTTCCTTTTCTTTTTCCTGCTTTTTCTGCAGGCAGGCTGTTTGTGAATAATTCTGTGTAAGTGGCAGAGCTGTGGCTTGTTTCTAGCAAGGTCGCAGCTGCAGACTGCAGTGGCATGATGTTGATTCTATTTTCTGGGTTGTGCTTTGAATAGATTTTGTTCTATGGAGCATTTATTAGGAAGACAAGAGTTTTTTTGGCGATCTGCTCCCATGGCTCAAACTCTCGCCTCTAGCTATCTTTTAAAGATTCTACAAATCTTTTGCCTCTGGGCTCTTCATGCTTGTTTGTGACTTTCAGAAAGTTTTTCTGCAGATAATTTGTTTTCTCTGAAAATCGATAATAGTAGATTATGAGATACTGGGCACCAACTGAAAAAGCTCCTGTTAAGGTTAAAGTTACATCAAAGAAGCAACATGAAGCTAATTATTGTGTCTTTAAAATATTCCTTTCCTCATACATGACTACATGTGGCTTATCAGCTTTATATTTCAGCTGTTTTTCTGAATCAAAATTAAGTTTCTTACTCATACTTAAATGCAATGAAAAAGCAGCAGATTAATTTTAGAGATTCTTTAAAACCAAAGTTCCCATTTGTCTCTCTCTTTTGTTTTGAAGAATCTCACACTGGATTTTGTTTCTCAGACTTCTTTCTTCACTGTTTCATATTACTTCTTTCTTTTTCTTGGCCTTTTCTTCGAAGATTAATCTTAGCTTCCCCTGATTTTATATCCTCTCTATTGGCTTTTTATTCTTGCCTTCTTTTCTTTTCTCATGTATTTTTAAAATGTCACTTACAATGTATGTTACTTAAATTATGTTCTTTAAATTGATAACTTCTAACTATAAACTCTATTTGGTATTTTATCATTTTTGTTTTCTAGTTGCCTATTTCAGGTCATTTCTTTCAGTCAATATTTTGTCTATTAATACATGTTATCCTGCAGTTCACATATATTTGCACAGGAGTTTTACATTCACATTGAAATCATCTGAAACAATTTCAATATGACTTGGATAAATAAAGATTTCCAGTTTTATTACTTCCAATACAACTGATAACACAGACAACTTTATTAGAAGATTCTTGGGAAAGTGGTATTATTTTTCACTAGCAATCCTTAAGGGTATTGATGAATGAAATAAGGTCATGTTCATTAGAGAGATGCAAATTAAAACTACGACAAGGTACCATTTCATACCAGTCAGACTGGTGATTATTAAAACGACAGATTGGTGAGGTTGTGGAGCTAAAGGGACACTTTTACACTGTTGGTAGAAGTGCAAAGATCTAGAGGCAGAAATATCATTTGACCCACAATGATTTTACTGAATATATACCCAAAGAAGTATAAATCATTTTATTAGAAAGATACATGTGGGCTGCACATGGTGGCTCATGCCTGTAATCCCAGCACTTTGGGAGGCCGAGGTGGGCCAGTCATGAGGTCAAGAGATCGAGACCATCCTGGCCAACATGGTGAAATCCCATCTCTACTAAAAACACAAAAATTAGCTGGGCGCGGTGGCACACACCTGTAGTCCCAGTTACTTGAGAAGCGGAGGCAGGAGAATCACTTGAACCTGGGAGGAGGAGTTTGCAGTGAGCCGAGATCATGCTACTGCACTCCAGTCCAGCAACAGAGCGAGACCCTGTCTCAAAAAACAAACAACAACAACAAAACATGCACACACATGTTCACTGCAGCAGTACTCACAATAGCAAAGACGTGGAATCAACCCAAATGCCTATCAAGGATAGGCTGCGTAAAGAAAACGTGGTACAGATACACCATGGAATGCCATGCAACCTTAAAAAGGAACAAAATCATGATCTTTGCAGAGACATGCTGCATCTCAGCAAACGAATCCAAGAACAGAAAACCAAACACTGCATGTTCTCACTTACAAGTGGGAGCTGAACGACGAGACCACATAGACACATGGGAGGAACCAACACACACTGCGACCTGTTGGTAGCAGGGTATGTGGGAGGAGGGGGAGCATCCGGAAGAACAGCTAGTGGATGCGGGGCTTGATCCCTAGATGGTAGGTGGATCTGTGCAACAAACCACCATGACACACGATTACCTGTGTCACAAACCTACACATCTTGCACATGAATCCTGGAACTTAAAAACTGAAGAAAAAGAAAACGAAGAAAAGATAATACGAATTTGTGTATATTTATGTGCAAAACTGATAATTCACTATATGTAGGTCCCACATCTGTGTTTTAATTAACCTATTTTTGTAAATAGTCATTTGTGTCTACATGTCCTTTTAAACTTTAAAATTTTTTATTGTTAGAATTCACATCAATGTAGTTTTTCTTTTCTTGAATGTCTGTAAACTGGGTGAAGCTCTTCCATGGATACAGTTCTCACATGTCTGAGGTGTTTCAGCATCTGTAGCAGAGACTTCTAGATAATTCAGTTGGCTTCCTCTTTCCTGGATCACATTGCTAGACTATAGTGCCCAATAAATGGGCTCTTGTGTCCAAACTGTGAGCAGGAAGTATGTAAATCATATCCACGCTTCTCCCTGTCACCCCCAAGTGTGGAGCTTCCCTTCCAGGTATCAAGGATGGAGACAACCCCCAAATAGAAATTGCAAGCCGTGTTTTGAAAATCAACTTACAACGTGGAAGGGGTCTTTGTTTCTTCTTCTGATTGGAGACCTACCCACACATGAACATTCGTATGATTTATGCATACAAAAGGAACCTTTATTGTGTCGGGTCTTTGATACTATAGGGTTTGTCTGTGACAACGGCTAAAGCGACATTAAATAAAACAAAATCGGCCAGGCATGGTGGCACACGCCTGTAATTCCAGCTACTCAGGAGCCTGAGGCAGGGGAATCGCTTGAATCCTGGATACGGAGGTTGCAGTGAGCCGAGATCGTGCCGTTGCTCTCCAGCCTGGTAAAAGAGCAAGACTCCATCTCAAATAATAATAATAAAATAAAATCCCTTAAATAACATTTTTAGGACAAATTAAAGAAATACAGAATGCCTTGTTAAGTGTGAATTTTAAATAAGCAACAAGCAATAAGTAATTGGTATTTTTTTTTAGTATGAGTGTATCTCATACAATATTTAGAATACACTTACACAAAATAAGTTCTTAGTTTATCTAAAATACAAATCATACTATATTTTTCTTCACAAAATCTGACAACCGCACTCCCCAAAAAGACTATTTAATAAAAACATTAGAACTTGGAGAATATAGATCACTTGAGGTCAGGAGTTTGAGACCAGCCTGGGCCACATGGCGAAATCCTGTCTCTACTAAAAGTACAAAAGTTAGCCTGCAGAGGTGGTACGTGTCTAATCCCAGCTATTCAGAAGGCTGAGGCACAAGAAGTACTTGAACCAGGAGGTGGAGCTTGCAGTGAGCCAAGATCACACCACTGCACTCCAGCCTGGGTAACAGAACAAGACTCAAAAAAAAAAAAAAAAAAAAGAAAGAGAGGAAAGATGGAAGAAAGAAAGATGAAAGAAACAAAGAAAGAAAAGAAGGAAGAAGAGAGAAGTTTCCTTTCATAATTTAAAAAGCAGATCATGCGTGTATAATTTCACTGATAACTTTACAGGAAAGTTGATGCCTTACTTCTCTAATGAAGCTTCTTCACAATCTGTCACAACCACCATTTTCATAGACCAATGATGAACCACTTAGAAAACCCTTTGCATATGGCTATCTTTTTTCATGTGTTCTTGGAGGGAATTTGTAATAAAGATCCTGATTCCATTTTACTTATTCAAAGAAAGGAAAGAAGAAAGAAAGAAAGAAAAAAGAAAGCAAGAAAGAAAGGAAGAATGGAAGGAAGGAAGGAAGGAAGGAGGGAAGAAAGAAAAGAAAAGAAATTGAAGCATATAGAAGTTAAGTAACTAGTGGAGGTCATTATCAGCACCACCAAGATAACAGTGTGTTAAATAAGTAGGCATTACAAGGCAATGGAAAAGAAGTGTTAAAATTTAATTTATTTTGCATAAATTATGGAGGGAGCAGCCAGGATCCATGTGCAGTATTAAAAAACCCTCCTCCAGTCGAAGACACAATGGTGCTGCTCGGCTCTGAGTGCAGATGGTGAAGGGTGCACCAGGGCGCTGGAGAGTGTGGCTGGCTTAAAGTCAGAGGATGCGTTTGAGCCACAGCTTCCATTTAGTGGTTGTGTGATGGCAGCATATCTCAATGTCTCTGAGTCTCAGTTTCCTTTTTTTCTTGAAGCAAGAGAATATTCAATTATAAAAATACTACCGCAGAGCAGTATATAGCTATTATCATGATAAACCACATTTTAGACATAGTGTTAATGTCTGGTGAAAGAGTAAAAGCAGCTTGAACTACTGAGGAAAGCTACAGGTATTCATGATACACACTAGAAATATGTTCACCAAAAAATTTAAATAACATTGACACTTAAAATGGAAACTTCTAGTTGACTGTGAAACTTACTTAAGTATCCTTTGACCCTAGATAGTGCGAAATGTTTTACCCTAAAAAAAAAAAAGCCATTAAATTACTTATATCTTATCTATGTGTTCATTTTTGGCTTCAGTTTATTTGATATGTCAATTTTTGAATGTAATTTCTCACCTAAAAAGTCATAATTCACAAGAATTGCTTTTTTCGGGGGATACCAAATTCTTTATTTGAAGGAATGGTATGAAGAACTTAAGTGGATGTTTTGGTACAATTTATAGAAAAGGTAAAGGAAACTCCAACATGCGTACACTGCCTTGGTGACCAGGGAAGTCACCCTATGGCTATGGGGAAAGAGAATTACTTAAAAAAAAAAAAAAAAAGTGTCTCTGATTTAACATGTTTTCCATTTGTACACCACTTCCCTATGCTGTAGCAACTGAATGATGAGTGCCCATGTTTGCTCAACCTATTGGTGGATTTCTTTTTTCGGGAAGATGTACACATTTCTAGTTTGGAGACATCATCGATATTACCTTTATTAACTTATAACTCATGTGCTCCAAATACTTTGGGTAGACAGGGATTTATTACCAGGCAGGATGTAAAGTACTCGAAAGGACTAAAGGAAAAGACCTCACGCTTCCTTTACAAGAACTGCTGTCAGGCCAGGAGTCACACTGCCTCTGTGACCAGGAACATGGCTGCTGGCACTAGAGGAAACTGCCTGGTCAGGCAGCTGCTGAAGATGGATCCTCAGTGACTCTGCCGCGGCTGTTTTCTCATCTGGCTGCTTTAGGACCTTCCTCCTCCTCCGCCTAACTTTGTTCGGAATTCAATTCTCTCAAATAGTGTTTCTCAGTCTGTTTGTGCTGCTATAACAGAAGTCCATAGACTGGGCAATTTATAAAGAGCAGAAACTTATTTTCTCACAGTTCTGGCTTCTGGGAAGTCTAAGATCAAGGCGGCAGCAGCAGCTTCTGCGTCCGGGGAGGGTTGTGTCTCTGTGTCCATGATGGTGTTTTGAACTTTGCATCTTCTGGAAGGGAGGGACATTGTGTCTTCCCAGGACAGAAGGCAGGAGAAGTAAACAGGGATGGCCTCCCTGTGTCAAGCCTCCTTATAAGGACACCTAACCCTATTCATGAAAGAGAAACCTTCATGACCTAATGCCTTCTTAAAGGCCCCACCTCACAGTACTATCACATAGACAACACCTAGATTTTGGAAAGGACGCATTCACACCATAGCAGAATCTAAGTCATAATCAGGCCCTAACTGAAAGGAGGTCTAAGAAGCAAGAATAGTTTTCTAGGGCTCTGCAGGGCAATATACAGTAGACCAGGGGGTTCACCCCTCATTACCATAGATGTTTGGGACCAGGTAATGATTTGTTGTGGAGAGCTGTGCCCGGTAAGGTGATTGACTCACTACATGTCTGTATTCCCTGATGGTGACCACCAAAAATGTCCCCAGACATTGACAAATATCTCCTGAGGAATGAATTATCCCAATTGAGAACCACTGCATTAAACAGTACTTTGCAATGTACAGATCACACCATATTAGAATTTTATCCTAATTTATTATGTTTATTGATTCAAAGTATTTTAGTGATTACTCTATGTGATGGTTAATATTGAGTGTCAACTCGATTGGATAGAAAGATGCAAAGTGTTGTTCCTGGTTGTGTCTATGAGTTGTTGCCCAAGAAATTGACAGTTGAGTGAGTGGACTGGGGGAAGACTGGGAGAGGCAGACCCACCATCAATCTGAGTGGGCATCATCTAATCAATTGCCAGTCAAGCTAGGATAAAACAGGCAGAAGAATGTGGAGTGACTAGACTGGCTGAATCTTCCAGCCATCATCTTTCTCCCGTGTGGGATGCTTTCTGCCCTTGAGTATCAGACTCCAAGTTCTTCAGCTTTTGGACTCTTGGACTTAACACCAGTGGTTTGCCAGAGGCTCTCCGGCCTTTGGCCACAGACTCAAGGCTGTTTTTATGCTTGCCAATGAATGACAGATCTATTGATCCCCAATTTTCACAAACTCAGGTATTTTCTTCATTAAATATTGACATGATTATATAAAGTACCATCTCATGCCAGTTAGAATGGTGATTATTAAAAAATCTGGAAACAACAGATACTGGAGAGGATGTGGAGAAATAGGAACACTTTTACACTGTTGGTGGGAGTGTAAATTAGTTCAACCATTGTGGAAGACAGTGTGGCGATTCCTCAAGGACCTAGAAATAGAAATTCCATTTGATCCAGCAATCCCATTACTGGGTATATATCCAAAGAATTATAAATCATTCTATTATAAGGACACATGCATATGAATGTTCATTACAGCACTGTTTACAATATCAAAGACTTGGAACTAACCCAAATGTCCATCTATGGTAGACTGGACAGGGGAAATGTGGCACATATACACCATGGAATATTATGCAGCCATCAAAATGATGAGTTTGTGTCCTTTGTAGGGACATGGATGAACTTGGAGAACATCATTCTCAGCAAACTGACACAAAAACAGAAAATCAAACACCGCATGTTCTCACTCATAGGCGGGTGTTGAACAATGAGAACACATGGACACAGGGAGGGGAGCATCACACACTGAGGTCTGTTGGGGGGAACTAGAGAAGAGACAGTGGGGGTGGGGAGTTGGGGAGAGATAGCATGAGGAGAAATGCCAGATATAGGTGAAGGGGAGGAAGGCAGCAAATCACACTGCCACGTGTGTACCTATGCAACTATCTTGTGTGTTCTTCACATGTACCCCAAAACCTAATATGCAATAAAATATGTATTAATATATATATATCTAAAAAATGAAATAGAAAAATAAATATCTCATAAAAAATAAATTTTTCATCTTACCTTATCTTTCTGGCTAAAACAGAAACCATATTGTTAAAGGGTCTTTGTAGTGTTTTTGACTCATGAGCAGTAAAGCAAAGATTCCAAAGGCTGGTTTTGTGCTTACCCTACTTTTGAACTGATCCACTACTGGCTTCCTTGCTCCTCAACTTGCAGACGGCCTGTTGTGGGACTTTACCTTGTGATCCTGTAAGTCAGTTCTCCTGAATAAACTCCCTTTCATTTATACATCTATCTTATCAGTTCTGTCTCTCTAGAGAACCCTGACTAATACACTCTATTCTAGCCTCTGGAAATAGTATATATTGATTTTATCCAATGATCATATGGCTCTGTAGTAATGAAAGAAATAAAAAAGCAAAACAAAACAATCTTCCCTTGGTTTGACTTACTATTACAATTATTTTTGGCACTCAATTAATACACAAAATAGATGTATTACAAATTTTGATGAGTAGTTTATATAAGAGAAGAAGATCACGGGAAAGACATTTCTCAAAGTCTAGACTCTACATGACTTGCTTGTTCAAAGTCAAGCTTGGCTTCCTATTAGCTGTCCTCAACAACCCTAAAAGGGTTAACGACCTTTTCTTCCTAACACACCAGTTCCTGACTTGTTTGGTCTTGCATGGAACACATCTATCTATGTTAATAGCCCCCACATTGAAGCCACGTTGACAGAACTCACTGGATGCCAGAATTTCTCGATGACTGCATTTGTCACCAGATCCTAAAGCCTCACACTTTTCTAGTTCATGTGTTAGGCCTCAGGGGATTCCAGAGTGAAACATTTCCAAGCTAGGGCTTGCTTTATGGCCATATCATCGTCTTGGCATGACTTTTTGTTCGTGGAAGCCTTTTTCATCAATGTTTGCCTGTCTCGTGCTACCATGGGTTTCTTTAACACATTCTCTTTGCTTAAGAGAAGAAACTTTTTGCAATCACAGGAAAAGATTTGCTGTCAGTTGACTGAGGCAGGACCGTAAATATCACTTCATAATTTCAAGTGAGAAAGATGAAATTAGAGCCATTTTTTATTTTCTCTTTCCTGTGGGAGCCAGTTTTAAGCAATATTGTGAAATGAATTTTCCGCAGCTCCCAGAAGTCCACCTCTGACCCTTGCTCTGTGGTCATAAACACAGCAACTTCTTAAGTTTTATTTTGTAACTCTTCAAGCAAGTGTGTGATTTGGAACAGAATACCCAACTTAACACACATCGTCAATGCATTCAGGGAGTGCTGTGGCATGAATCTAGACATAGAGATTGAATAATTTATGCTGTCTTGTTCTTTGCTACTTTAGATCTTGTGGTGGCATAATTGATGCTGTGTTTATTGCTGGCTGCTTTGGTCAGGTTCCTGGTGCCCATTTCATCCCACAGGAATGAGGTTATGGCAGATGATTGCTAGTTCTACAGGAAATGCTTTAGGTCACACCAGCCAAGACTTGGTCATAGCGGGGATCACTACTTGACGATACCAAATTCAGGAAATTAACAAAAAGTATGACTGATAGACCAAAGGAATATTATAATTTCTATCACCAGTTTGGTTGGATGCTTTGCAGTTGTGTGCTATTGAAGTTGTAACTAAACTTCATCTTCTCAGACTACCTGACTGTTCTAGTATGTCAGTAACTCTCATTCCTGGAATAGAGAGACGTGAGTAGCTTTGCCGAGATCGAAGGAGCTTAAATTTCTGGATAGTTAGAAGAAAGAGTCACTTTATCAGGGCCTGTTTATTTCTGAATCCTGAGGGACTTCTCCTGTTAAGAAAGGAAATCTCTTATGTGCAACATCTCCACCCTGGCAGAGGCGGAGGTGGGGAGACTTACCATCAAGCAAATCTTTTTTTACATGATTAGAGAATGAACTTCTGGTAGTGTGTCTTTGCTTCTATTAAATCATCTAATTGATTTAGTTTAATTAACAAAAGCTTTTACATGCCAGGCAAACTTCTATACATGGTGAAAATAGAGAATATTAAAAATGTAGAGTGTCTAGGGCCTTTGAGGTACTTGCAATTTATTTAGGAGACAGGTCATAAAATATGGAAAATCTGAATAGTGCACAAACTATTAGGTTGGTGCAATTACTTTTGGTGCAACCTAATAATTATTACATGACTCAACAGTAGGAGGAATATAACTAGTGATTGTAAGGCCTTCACCAGTTAATTGCCAAGTGGAAGATGCTGTCAGTTACTGTTTTGACTCAACTTTGGACTACCAGTAAAACAGGTTTAAGTAACAGCCATCGTGTCTATGCAGTACTTTTTGATGACTAAAAAACAGGCACAATAGACAAAAATACATATTAAAGAATGATGTGATGTGCACTTGTCTATTCTGGTGCTCCATGAATGATGCTTTTTTTTTAGTCTGATAACCCCAACTCCTCAGCACAGCTCTGGAATCCCGGTTAGAAGAAGATCCCACTGGTTACATTAAAAAAAAAATCTCCTTAGATTCCAAGTCCAAATTTTAGGGTGCTCATATTATGAGTCTTTTGATGAATGAATGCAAGCTAGTAGATCTCAGCTCTAAACAGAAGAAATGCTTATTAACACTTTTTCATTTGAGCTTTACTTTCCAATATTGGAGAACAGATACTTTAATGAAGGACCAAGTTATAATGCAGCAAAACCCTCTGAGTTTCTATTTCTTCTTTAAGTGAAGTTATCAAACCCTGGTCAAAAAGTAGGTAATGGTATACATCTCAGGAAGCTTTTCACCGTTTAAAACACAAAACATTTAAGGTCATGTCTATGTGACACCAAAACATTGGGTGGAAATTTCAAATGGTAATTTGGACATATTTATATATGTATGTATGTGTGTGTGTGTGTGTGTGTGTACACACACACATTAATAAAACACAGACACTAATGAAAAATGTGTCAGAGTGATGTTTCTGGTGTGAAAACTAGACTTTGGTGCCTTTCATAGTTAATCTACTCTACTCATTAGGAACAATCTTCTGCAAAAACAGAAAGTAAAATTTACATTTGGTATCTTTACAAAGTGACTATTAAATTAAAGATAGCTGAGACAGGTAACAGATAATATTGTCAACAATCACATCAACAAAAACTAAAATTTCTGAGGACAGGTCCCTAAAAACATCTGTTATCATATATATTAGTTTCTTGAGGGAAAGGAAGAAGAACCCAGCAAACCCTCTGAAAATACAACATATAACGTGACAAAAAGTTACATATGGGCTTCAGATGGCAGAGGATTTGGGCACCACATGTTTCTTCAGGGACTTCTTATCTCATTGTTGATTTCAGATGGCTGCACTACAGAATGCCCAGAATCTTGATTAATTCTGAGTCTTGGGATTCTCCTGTCTCTGTATGAAGACATGTCTATGGCCTAAACATGCATATGCTCTCTGTAATTCCTTCAGGGTTTCTCTTCCATCATCAGCAGCACTGAGAAGGGAGGGTACCCTTACTCTTTACAAAGATGCAACCCCTTGTAGCCAGAGGATGCCATGAGTAATGAGCAGGGTTTACTATCAGGTCATACACAGGAGACATCTAATCTGGCCTGGTTGAACTGCTCTTCTCAAAAGAGTCTACAGACCACCCTCAACCAAACCAAAGGATTCCTGTAGAGGTAGCTGGGGCAAAGCTGAAAGCAGGCCGCTCTAGGACTCAATGTATTTGTGTTTTGGAGGGTATGTGTTTTGTTATCTTTGTAAATGAAACAGAGGGGTTCTTCTCCCAACACACAGCTCTAGTTGTTCTGTCTTCATCTCCTCTTGGTTTTCTTTATTTCTTTCGCTTTCTTCTTGATTTTTTTTTCCCTGAATTTTCCTACTGGTAGTGGCCAAAATAAAAGAGAAGGGCAAAGAGATCCTTCCAATTTCATTTTTGCTTCTGAAAAAGACTTTTATGCTGTGACTTTATGATGTTGTGTCTATGTTTAATTTATTTTGGAAGTTGACTAGTATAATATAATATTGCTTTTGAAAAATCACTCATGACGTGTGGAATCAAGAGAAAAGGAAATGGAAAATAGTGGAAGGGAGAGGGATGGAAACCATTTCTTGCCCTAGGCATCTTTTAGCTTGTTATTCAATTTCTGTTCATTGAGTAACTAAGAAAAATAAACACTTGTATGTTTCACTTGGCCTTATAGGTGGTCTCTTATAATACAGAAGTGCCATTGCTGGTGTATTTTGTTTTATTTCATAAAAAAGTTACATGTGGGCTTCAGATGGCAGAGGATTTGGGCACCACATGTTTCTTCAGGGACTTCATTTTCTTATTGTTGATTTCAGATGGTTGCACTGTAGAACGCCCAGAGTCCTGATTAATTCTGAGTCTTGGACTTCTCCTGTTTCTCCATGAAGGCACTTTTAAGTTTCTTATTTTATTGCTGTGAAACGTACAGTAGCAAAATGCTCACCCCATTCTAATGAGACACTCTGAATTACCTTCGCACCTTTTCTCTAACATGCATCCAAAGCTGAGAAGCTCTCCTCTAAACATTGCACCATTTTGACCCAGTTAGTTTCTGGATTTTTCCTAAGGGAAGCATTCATGCAGCAAAGGGACATTAGAAAATAACCCAGATGGCTCATAGAGTGACACCAGTAGAACCAGTGGCCAGGTGTTTACAATTCTTCATTGTAAAAGAATCTTCCACATTTCCATGACTTTCTATTTCTGTTGGGGCCTCCTTAGTTTAGCCAAATTCCTAAATTTGAGCTTTACTTCTCAAAGCTGAAATATGATACTCTGATAAAGATCCACAGCAGCAAAACATTATGTATTTATATTTCTTCTTTAAATTAAGTTTTCAAGTGAGTAGTCCTCCTTAGTAATCACAGTGAGTGTCTCCTTAGGATGCATATCGCCATATTGCCAGTGTACTTTTTGAAGCAACAAAACAGGAAAGTTGAAAGTGTTCTTTGGCAGAAACAAGAGAAGCCAAGACTCAGATTAGTTATTATCTCTTTATTAGAGTAGCTGTACTTCAATTTCAGGAAGTAAAGCCCAAATGTAGGAATTCGCCCAATTTGTAATTCAGATTCCTGCCACAAACTGCTCACTGCCATTTTCACTTCCAATCCATCTCCCTGGCTTGAAGACAATGAGATCTTTTTATGTTGTAAATACAATTACATTGCCTTCAAGAAAGGAAAAGCCATGTCTTCCCATTGTTCTTAGTTTTATAAAGTTGATATTTGTAACACATCTGCCCTCTGTCTGTTCTTTACCTCACATTTGACAAACTTCTTTTAAGGCTACCTAATTATTTTTGGACTACAGCAGTTTAGCCTCCGAAGGTTCACCCTCTGCCTACACTGCTCCCCTTCTGCAGGCTGAGGGTCCTCTTCTCCATGTCTCTGTAGCATCTTCTTCTGTCCCCATCATGGCCCTCATCACATCTTACTATAATCACTGTGGGACTCCAGCCTGCACTGGTCGGAAGCTCCATGAAAGCAAAGGCATTGTCCGCCTGACCTCTTTTGGTTTTACAGCATCTCACGAAGGAGTGGTATAACTATTCTCCAATTAATGAATATGTAAATGCTAGAGACCCATATCATGACTTGCTGGCAGAACCATCAGCTACAAGGGAGTCAGATTGCCAACTGTCTAGAATAAAGAAGAAATTGAAAAACAAACACATTTTTCTGAGATCTAAATTCAGGCTGGAAGTGAAGACTCAAGCTGAAAGCTAACAAGAAAATAGCTTCCTTCCTTTAACCAATTCCCAGGGAAAAATGGATTGGCCTGGGGCATGCCAGGCTTGCTTATGTGTTAGACATCAGGGTAGATTCTTCAGCTAAGGTTACAGCAGCTAAGCTTAAATTGCTTCCCAGTTTATGTTTTTTACCCCGAAACTCCTAGTACGAAATCACAATTGTCTTCTTCTTAGGTACAACTGGCTAAGAGTATGTCAAAGATTGATATGATCCATGACAGAGAAACTTCATGAACAGACAAAAAGACCATGCAAGGGTTCTGAAGCCATTGTGTGAAGAATAGAAAAGCTTCCATCCACTGGGCAGGGGCACCAGACTTTGCAAGCAATTGCACACAAAGGGACTTCTGTTAAAGATTGCTCTCTGGAATTTTGCACTAAATTCCCAAAGCATTTTCTTTCTAATATTTTGTGATTTGGTTGAACAAGTGGTCACCTTACCCACAACCTTCATGATATCAGAGATCTCATTCATGCCAGCTCTGATTACTTCCAGCCTAAAGGATCCTAATCTTTTCAGGCTTCCCTGAATACAGTAGTTGCTCAAAACCTTCAATCGTTTCGGTTGCCCTGAATACTCCAAATGCTGTTAAGGAGAATGAAACACCTTGTTTTGCCTCTCATTTCTTGGCAATTCAGGACCTAACATTTTGATGTGTAAGAAGCCAAAATATTTTCATAGTTCACTTTTTCTTATGTTATCTAAGTGTACATATTACAATAGCTTCACCAAGGTGGGTAAATTGAAAAAATCTGCACTGTGAATGTAGGAATATAGTATGTTTTCTTAACCCAATTGTTGCTTCCTTGCATTAATCAATTAAAATTCATGCACGTAGGCACTATGAAAATCAGTTAGAAATAAATTTAAAGTTATTATAATTAATCACTTGGTTTTAACATTAACATGACTTTTGGTTTTTTGGAAAATACACGACAGCAAGAATATAGTCAATTTTATTTACACTCAGAGTATAAATAAATACAAAATATTGTTCCCTATATTTCGTATTCCAAGGTATCTGCAAAAAAAAAATTTGATTCAAAACTATTAAGCCAAGATTCCTAGAGTAATCACTTACCATTTGAGATACCATGTTAAAAAGTACTCAGACATTAGTATAAAAACATATTAAACACTCCTAACCACCTACATATGTTTCTCAGCTTTTTTGCTCCTAGAGACATAATTCTTAGATGCACGTAGTTTAATGAAGAAATCCATATCATGAGTTTGTTCATACAAACCTAAAGGACAAGGCATCCCACTGACGAACTCTGAGGGTGGAATGAGAGTGTTGAGTATCTGCTGAGGCAGAGTCCTACAGTGGAAAAGAAGTGTTTCAAAGAAGTACTACACCACCTATTGTAGAATTAGCTTGGGACCAAACAAGGCAGCAGCCTAAAGCTCTAGTTTTCTTGGCTGCCTTTAACCCAAAGATAAATGTACCCTGCGGGAAGCTGTTGAACACTGGTCAACATGTTTCAGCTTAACATGATCAGTAAATTTCGTTTTGATCTGTCTTCGATTATCAAAAACCTAATAATAACGTCTACTATTTAGTTCGTAATACCCTCTGAGCACGGTTACCTTATCTTCCTTTATCCCTACGATGCACAGATGTAGCTACAATATTATCCCTGTTTTACAGATAAGAAAATTGAGACTCACAGGGGTTGATACATTTCCATTTTTCACACAAATAATCTCAAGAATCCAAGTGTGTTTACTTGCAGGGGTTGAGCTCTTAAGCACAATTCCATACTGTGGCTTCATTAATTCATTCTTGCAATAAGTGTGTATTGTGCTTCTATCTCCAGTCAGACACTGATTTCAAAATATATAATTTTACAAAGAATTATGCTCTGTATTTATCATGTGGAAGATAATGCGTTGTTGATGAATATTTTTATATAAAAGTGATTTTAGTACTAAAATATTGGCCACCCTGCATCCCATCACACTGCATACATTTTTTGCTAGTTCATTTCAGCTAATTGCTATTGTTGCAAGTTCACTTAAGTTCCTGAGCATCTGCTTTGAGTCCTGGACTGCTGTGTCTAGAGCTACAGCAAACAGGTCTCTACCCTCACAGAACCCACTGTGGAAGATGAAGACATGAAACATGGGGCCACCTTAGGGTTGCAGCAGAGGGGGAGAACTACAGCCCATTCAGAATTCCTCAGCAGAGACCTCAGCCCATCTGGGAAGGTTTATAGAAAACAGAAGATCTAGGCTGGGCGTGGTGGCTCAGGCTTGTAATTGCACCACTCTGGGAAGCTGAGGTGGACAGATCAACTGACTTCAGGAGTCCAAGACCAGCCTGGGCAATATGGTGAAACCCCTGTCTCTACTAAAAATACAAAATTTAGCTGGGCTTGGTAGCAGGTGCCTGTATTTCAGCTACTTGGGAAACTGGGAGGGGAGAGTCACTTGAACCCCGGAGGCGGAGTTTGCAGTGAGCCGAGATGGCGCCACTGCACTCCAGCCTCAGCGACAGAGTGAGACTCGGTCCCAAATAAATAAACAGAGAGCCTAAGAAGTCAGCTAGGTAAAGAGGGTTGAGTAGAGAAGAGAAAGTGAGAGACCTGCGGGGCAGTGAAAGCAGACACATTCAGAAAAGGAAAGGGCTAAAGGGGACAAGACTGCAGGACGATGGGTGCAGAGACAGACACCCAGGTGGCGGCCATTGAGAACCAGGCTTCAGGACTGTGCATCAAGCTGAGACTAGACCAGTGGTCTTGAAACGTCTTTGTTCATTCACTCTGTAGATGAATTTTGGAGAACTGTATACTCATTACACAGTTTTAAAATCACACATTTACATACTTATATCTTGTTCCCTTGCCTATTTTTTAAAAAACAATAGTAACTGGCCAGGGCTCACACCTGTAATCCCAGCACTCTGGGAGACCAAGGCAGGCTGATGGTTTGAGGTCAGCAGTTTGAGACCAGCCTGGCCAACATGGTGAAACACTATCTCTACTAAACCTACAATACCTAGCTGGGCATGGTGATGTACACCTGTAATCCCAGCTACTTGGGAGGCTGAAGAACAAGAATTGCTTAAATCCAGGAGATGGAGGTTGCAGTGAGCTGAGATGGCACCACTGCACTCCAGCTTGGGGGACAGGATGAGACTCTGTCTCAAAAAACAAAAAAGGAGTAATAAATAATGGATCACTCAAGGTGAAAGATGTGGAGGTTAGTGTTTAGTTAACTTACACTTCACATTCTATAACACTTTGTAAGCCTGTGTGTGTGTGGGCACGTGTTATGTGCAGGCATGTGCCCGTGTGTGTGTGGGCATGTGTTATGTGCGGGCATGTGTTTGTGCTTTTCTTTTGCTTGTATCTGTTTCTTTGTTTGTTGTGTTTGCAATTATAACTAACACTTTTAAATATCTATTCTTGATCTTCAGTACTCCCCGGTATCAATTCTCTGTTAAAATTGAGGAACCAGGCATCTGAGCTTGCTAGAATAGTAGCACATCTAGCAGGAATTTAAAATACACCAGTGTGGGCTTTATAATCAAGATTATATCTGCAGTGAAATATTTGCAGGTTATTGAATGTAGAAACTTATCAGAATTGTGGAAACAATTATGATACTAATATTGTCTATATATGAATTTGAATATTAATTAATTGTTTATTCATGGTTTAATAAATTGGGCTTGTATCAAAAGGTACTGAATGCAAATAATTTAGTCTAGAAAACAATGTTAATCACATATTTAAAGTTTTAAATATACTTTATTTTTTAAAAATGTAAATGGGCTTGCATAAAACAAGTGTTTATTTGGTTTCCGTTATGAAATGCTGCAGTTTTAAAATGTTGATTTTTTTTCAGGTATATCTTTACGTAATATGATTTAATAATTTTTATTCCATTTTATGTATCTGTATAAATATATATTTAAATATACGTATTTGTATATTTAAATATAAATATATTTATTTCATTTATAAGTATATTCATATTTATACAGATACATAAAATGGAATAAAATTAATTCCCTTCCAGACTACAATATTCATAATACCTACTAGGCTCCCTGAATACAGACATCCATGAACACATATCTCTAAGCTCACCTTTGCCTAATCTGAAATAAAATATCATACATGCATTTAATATATAAAAAGTACAATTATTTACAGTTTTGGTTGTAAGTTCACGTAAGCTGCTAACAGGCAAACTTCATGATAACTGCTTCGGATACTTTTATGAATTTGTATTTCATCACAAAGTCGAGAGTGTTTTCTGCATTTCTTCTGTGTAGAAAATGTGTTAATATCTGGATCTCTCACATAAAATTTAATGTTAAAATTTTCTTTTGTTTTGCAGTGAGCAGGAGAAGAAAACTAAAATGACAGCAATATAGCAAAACAATCTCCTCTGTAAATAGTGGAAGCAGCAACGGTGCATATATTTTCATCCAACAATTTCCAAACTCATTAGTTTAGCAATTGTTCTAGAGGTCATAGACAAAAAGTAAATTATAAACTATGTTAGAATTCAGTAAGTCTGTGGGCCTGCAATTACACAGAATGTAAGTGGTATATGTCTTTATACCCATTTTAGAAGACACTTAAATATGTAGAGGAACCAAATTAATTTCAGTAAGTATTAATATTTCTTAAGATTAATTATCAGAAGGTGAGCTGTAGATGGATCTTCAAGAAGTGACTTGAATTCAAATTGTAATTAAAATGTTTCTGTCAGGCTTAGCAAATCTTATCATGAACGGATAGCAAGAGAAAAAGTATTTAATAACGTGGAATACTGAAACTGAGGTGACAGGTTCCTGACAAGCAGTTTCCAGATAGTTCTAATTTCATGTATTTAAAACCCACAGTTTTTTCCATGGCAAATCAGATGTAAAACCATACGCAAGTATGATGAGGCAATTAATGCTATTGCTATCTTTGCTGACAATTTTGAAGCAAGATATAAAGAACAAATTATTCCAAGCCTGCCTTTAGCTTTTCATTTAGAAAAGAGCTAGGGTACTGAAGTGAACATCCTTTCATGACGTCAAATTTAGCACAAAAATTGGGAATTTATTCGGTATGGAGCAGGCATAATTATTCCACCAGTTTTCATTATATTACTGTTGTTTGCATTTGTATAAACGAGAAGGCAATTTGGTTGTAATTATGTCAATTTTATCAAAACTGCTAGCACTTAAGTGAGTATTCTTTAGAGGTTAGAGAACATTATATTTTTAAAATAAATTGGAAGATATTAATTTCATTTACATAATAGAGTATATCAATCAAAATATTAATCACTTTAAAATTTACAGTGTTCTAGCTAAAGATATATTTTTGTTTTGGGGTATGTATGAGATATGCCACAGTCCCCATGATCTATGTACCATGGATAAGTCTAACAGTCTTTCATTCGTGTAGGCAATTATTAATTTCTTAAATTCATGTTTTAATTGGCTTTATTACAAAGCGCCATAATGTAAATTCAAGTAATCTACCATGAAGTTCTCTGAAATTGCAAAATATGTCTCTTGAAAGGCATATTTTAAGCTCATATGTCTAAAAAAATGAATTGTACTTTTAATTTATTTATTCAGTGATAAGAATGAAGTGCATGTCCCTGAGCAGGTTCTCATTCAGGTAGTTTGCATAAACCAAATGATCAACAGTCTTTCTTTTAGAATAATCACATTCTAGAGGTCATAGACAAGAAGTAAATGATCAGTTACAAGAGAATGCAGTAAGTCTATGGAAGAAAGTGAAGGGTAGATCAGCGTACCGGGTTTGGATGTGCTAATGGGGCAGACTGCAGTGTTGGCTGGGGTGACCCAGTGAAATAATCCCGTAAGGACAAAGGCTCTAATGAAGGGAGGGAACTGACCAGGACAAAAGAAAGTTTGTGGGCAGAGAAGAAAATAAGCCTTGAGGTGAGGGATCAACTGGTGTGTTCAAAGAATCTCAGGAAATCACAGTGTCTGGAGCCAAATGAGCTGGAGGGGAGTATTAGAGGATGAGGTCAATGATAACTGTGGCCCAGATGCGGAGGATCATTCTTGGGACTTTGGCTGTTATTTGTCATAAAATGAGCAGCCATCATAGAGCTTTATGAAGAAGAGTGTCATTATTTTATTACTGTCTTAGAAGAATCGTCCTGGCTGCATTATTGAGAAAGACAGCAGTGTGGCTAGGATGGAGGTGAGAGAACAATGAGAAGGCAATGATATTGCTGCTGGTAGCTTTAGGTTAGAGCATAGGAGGGGAGGTGAGAGTGACATAGAGCACCCGGACATACTTGGAAGGCAGAGACAGCAAGATTCCCTGTTGGATTGGCTGTCCCTGTGTGGGAGACAGGAGTCAGAAGTGAGTCCACAGATTTTGGCTTCAGAAAGTAGAAGGTTGAATTCCATCTCTTAAACTGAGAAGGAGAGGTTTGTAGGTAAAGCAGTTTGGGATGGATTTATCGAGAGTCCAGTGTGGTCGTGTTAAGTTTGAGTTGAGTTTATTTTTCATTCAAGTGATGATGCAACTGGATGTAGGAGTTTGGGTCTCATAAACACATCTGGGCTGGAGATGTAAGCAACGGGGACATCTTGGCACATGGATGACATTTAAAGCTAATATGGCTATCCAGGGCCTTATGCGGTGTCCAAAGAAAAACTTTAAATAAATGCATAAATAAATAAAACTTAATGATTAAATATAACGATCAAGGGTAAGGGCCAAGGACGACGTGTTGGGACACTTCTCTATAAGAGGGCAGAAGGTAGAGGAGGACCCAAGAAATGAGGCTGAGGGAGGGCATTCATGTGGCTGAAAGAAAACCGCAGATACATAAGGCCCTGGAGACCAGATGAGGAGACTATCAAGGAGAAGGGAGTGAATAATTTGGCCAATGTTCTTCATAGGTCAAGAAAGATGAAAGTGGAGATGCGACTATAGACTTAATAATGGAGGGGTCACTATTGAATTTGAGGCAGAGTTTTTGGAAAATGATGGAGGTAAAATCAAGTTTAGATAAAAGTCCACAAAAATATTTTTCCCTTTAAGATTTAGCCACTATGTTCCTCTTATACCATATGGGATTAAATCCTTTCTCTTTTCTGTAAAACACAGAACAATTTAATCAAATGGAAAAAATTGCTGGACTTACAGTTATTTTATGAACAATGATAATTGTGCATTGATCTTTTTTTTAAATATACCTATAGATCTGCACTCCTGCAAATAGACGTGCTGTTATAAGGTCTGTCAAGAAGTGTGGTCCCTCTGTGAGGTCCACTGTTACTTGAGTTCGGATTGCTAGTTTTTTTTTCTGGAGTATTCCCAAAAGTTTTAGAATGAACAGAAGCTGCCCTACCAGACGACGCTCTTACCTAATGATGAGCCTGGACTCTATTCTAAAATGAAATTCTTATGAAGAGAAGGTATAATATCCTGTGTAAAATGACGCATAGTGAGAGTTGTGTCAAAATGAAATGAGAGGTTAACCTCTGAAGACATGGAAGACTGAATTGATATTCTCTCTATCCCTGAATATGTGTGTATATATATACACACACATATTAATACTAGAAAAATTATAACTTAACTCTTCTAAAAAGTGGTACTCATGTGTATATATATATTATATTTATATATATATATACACATTTATGTATATATGTATGTATATATGTATTATATGTGTATATATGTATATATAATATATATGTATTATATATGTATATATAACATATATATGTATTATATCTATGCATTATATATGTATATATGTATATATTTGTATGTATTATATATGTATATATGTTTTATATATGTTTTATATATGTGTATTATATATGTATATATGTGTATATATATTTGCATGTATATATGTATGTATATGTGTATATGTATATATACATATATGTGTGTATATGTATTTTTATATATATGAATTAAAAACAACAATATGTTTTTCCAATTAATTGCATAGTCTTAAAAGAAGAGAAAATAGCCATAGATCAGAAGATCAGAAAGAGAGGGATAAAAGCTGAAATGGGTAGAGGAAATTCAAAGCCTGTAAGACACAGAGCATAAGAGCATATGGGTCATATAAAGGGGGTAGAAGCTCCAACGTTGTCTTTTTTTTTTTTGAGTCAGCCTCACTTTGTCACCCAGGCTGGAGTGCAGTGGCATGATCTCGGCTCACTGCAATCTCTGTCTCCCAGGTTCTAGTAATTCTCCTGCCTCAGTCTCCTGAGTAGCAGGAACTACTCCTGCATACAATCATGTCCAGCTAACTTTTGTATTTTTTGTAGAGATGGGGTTTCCCCATATTGGCCAGGGTGGTCTTGAGTTCCTGCCCTCAAGTGATCCGACCACCTCAGCCTCCCAAAGTGCTGGGATTACAGGTGTGAGCCACTGTGCCCAGCCTCTGACCTTGTCTTCTAATGCTCGAGTAGGAACAAAGGATTCGGCCTCTGTAAAAGGAGGGAGCTAGGACTCAGCCCCCGACCAATACAGCAGAGACTTCCAAATACCACCTTTACTTAAAAGCGAGGAAACAATGTCCAATTGTCTGAAGAAGCAGCTGGAATCTCCCTGTCTATGTGGGATTTGGGAATGGGCAACGCCTCAAGTTCCTGGACTCAAGTGATCCTCTTGCCTCAGCCTCCCAACATGCACAACCATGCCCAGCTAACGTTTTGTATTTTATTTTTGTGGATACGGCATCTCTCTATGTTGCCCAGGCTGGTCTCAACATCCGGCTCTAGAGATCCTTCTTTGGCCTTCCAAAGCCCTGTGATAACAGGTGTGATCCACCATGCCTGGTGAGAAATGCAATTATTTTCTATGTGGATTCTACCAAGAGTCTTAACAGTAAATGAACCTGGAGACCATCATTCTCAGCAAACTGACACAAAAACAGAAAATCAAACACCACATGTTCTCACTCATAGGCGGATGTCGAACAATGAGAATACATAGATACAGGGAGAGGCGCATCACAAACTGAGGTCTGTGGGGCATACTAGGGGAGGGACAACAAGGAGTAGGGAGTTGGGGAGGGATAACATGGGGAGAAATGCCAGAGATAGGTGATGGGGAGGAAGGCAGCAAACCACATTGCCATGTAGGTACCTATGCAACAATCTTCCATGTTCTTCATATGTACCCCAAAACCTAAAACACAATAAAATATGTATTTTAAAAAATTTATATGACATTATCTTAATTAGAAAGAAGCTTACTGCTCTAAGAATCTTAAATTCTCAGTGGCGTTTAATACTAAAGAGTTCGTTTTGGCTCATGTCACACCATGTGAATTGGTGGCGTTCCAGCATGGGCAGTCACCCTAGTGTCCGGGCTTCTCCCCTTCAGGGGCTCCTCTATTCGTAAGGGTCCTGGAATCCATGTCTGGATTTCCTGCATCCAGTTCGCAAAATAAGGGAGAACGAAGGATGTGGCGGATGTGTAAACATGCAGCGGGGCTTGTACGTCACTTTGCCCCACATTCCAACCCTGAGCCACAAGGTTACGTCAGCAAAGGACATGAGAAATGTACTGCAAATTATGCCCCAAAGAAAGAAGGGGCAATGTGTGAACATTCAGCCAGTCTCTGCCACACTTTTTTATTTTATTTTATTTTATTTATTTATTTATTTTGAGACGGAGTTTCACTGTTGTCATCCAGAGTGGAGTGAGATGCCCATCTCCACTCACTGCAACCTCTGCCTGACAGGTTCAAATGATTCTCCTGCCTTTGCCTCCTAAGTAGCTGGGACTACAGACATGCACCATTATGCCTGGGTAATTTGTTGTAATTTTAGTAGAGATGGGGTTTCACCGTGTTGGCCAGGCTAGTCTCAAACTCCTGACCTCAGGTGATCCTCCTGCCTCAGCCTCCCAAAGTGCTGGGATTACAGGGATTAGCCACCATGCCAGGCTCTGCCATACTTTTAATTGTGAGGGAAGTTGGTTTCCATTCTACAATGCTACGCCAAGCCATACTGTAAATTAAACCTGATAGTAACTGATTCATAGACGCTTATAAGGCATTTAAAATTTTACTCTTGGAAGACATGTTTCATGAATGAAGGAAAGCAAAATAGAATAATTCCTGTATTTAATAAATCTACCATTTATAGAATATGAAAAGCAAAAGAAATAGCTGAATATTGGTGAAGGAAAACTCATGGCAATTCTGGTGTAGAAAGTTTAGAGAAAAACCAATAAAAATTGGGGCAAGAGAATGGAAGGTGTATGCAAGAGGTATTTTATGTTTAAAACACACACACAACTCTATTTATATAATTATCTGTAGCCACTGATGCTCTCTCCCTATATAGGTAAATTTTATAGTTTGTGCAACATGATAAGTGAAAGAGTAAGATTAAAAATAACAAAGCAAACAAGTTAAGAAATTTGTAACCATGGAAAAGTGTGTAGATACAGAAGACAGAAAATGTGTGGCTTAGCAGTGAACAGTATTTTCATAGTTGTAACAATGTGAGCCACTGACCAAAATGCTGTCAATAGCAATATTGATAAACTAGAGAAGGGTGTGTGTGTGTGTGTGTGTGTGTGTGTGTGTATGTGTGTAAGGATCTTACTGTGAAATGCTGAATTCTCATATATGTACGTTAATTAAAAGGCGTGGGTAATTATTTCTGTTCTTTACCTTCTTTGGTGCCTAATTCACAACTTATCACAGCCGGGATGAAACTCAATTAATACCTGATTGGAGCTACTTCATAACCAGCATCTATGACACTTACTTAGAAATTCTTAGAAGAAAATGCCGAAAGCAGAAATTTACACAATCACCATCAATCATTACAAAGAACTGTTGATTTTGCTATGTAATCCCTTTGTAAAATTTAATATTGATTCCATCTGTTGTTTTAGCGCTTTGTCCTTAAGCCAAACACTGATAAATGCGTTCGTGTTAACAGGTCAGTTTGGGAATGCAGGATCACAGCTGATCCTAAACGCTGCTACCAGGAAAGAGGCTCCAAAAGGGACAAATTGAGTAATGATTTGTTGGTTTTTAATGACTTCAAATGGTAGGAGTATTCCCCAACTGTGTAAAACCCTGGCCAAAATCAGATTTGAAGTGGATTCTTCCTTTAATCTCTGAGTGTGCGCATGTTTTGAGAGAGGGGTCATAACAATTGTGGAAATAGACTCAAACTTAACTGTGAGTCAAGCTCATTGTGGTAGTAATTTGAGGATAACTCAATTGGATTGGATTACCCTCTTCCTTAAAAATCTTCAAATTAAATTTGTGAGATAAAAAGGCAAAGACATTTGTAACATTATTCTATGATGTTTATAAAACTATTTTAAAATATCAATCTGGACATAAAAATATGCTTCTGAAACTTCTTTCACAGATTAAGTGAAAGAATAATTTATTGGGTTTTGATTTGAATCCTAGATAAATACATTGGGTAATTTCTTCAAAGGCAGCAAAAAAAGACTAAAGTAGACTTTGATACATTTTGCTAAGAAAAAAAAATTAAACCCAATCAATTCATACTACTATTTAACTGACCTTAAAATGACAAAGCATTTTTGCTTTACATTCCTCAAGGGGAAAAACTGCATGATTCACTGAATAGAACTTTTGACAAATTTGATATAGTTATATGTCACTATGAATCTTTGTGAAGACTTAAATCAGTCTTTTGCAGTGTTTATATCTACTGCTAAACTAATAGTCTGACTATGACCTTAGTTTTATTTTGAATATAATATTATATTCAGTAGCTCTTAATGAAATCATATTGACAATTATACTCAATAATTCACTCTTAAATTCCAATTCTTAAAAATATACTGCTTTTTCTAAAATAATAGCAAACACAAATATGACTTGCTTATAGAACTGTGAGCAATTTCCTCATAAATATGAGACCTAATTAATTTACAAAAACAAACATTATCTATAGTCACTAATTTTCTAAGATAATTTCAATCTTTGATAAATAATAAATATATAAAGATTAAAATTTTTGCTTTTGAAGTGCCCCATCATATTCTCACTGAAAATCTGAAATGCTACTAATGCTTTAAAAACACAATTTAATCCCAAATTAAAGGATTTTTAAGCTATGACTGACATATTAACAAAAATCAGTGGGTATGCGTTATAGTTACTAAATTAAGATTTCTTAAGCATTTATCTTAAAAAATGTATGTATTAAAATTCTGGATAAAAAATAATTAGTGTGTGTAAGAGAGAGTTTGAGAATTAAAAAATACCTGAGAACATCCTGAGTGTCCTAAAATAAACTGGAAGCCTGAGGATTCTTTTCTTTAAAAAACTCAAAGGAAACGATGGAGGAAAGAAAAAAACAAAGTAAAAAGAAAATAAGAGAAATACCAAGACATACACACATGGTTTATCTCATCAATTAATTTAGGAAAACTTACTTCTTTTGAAGAATAATTGGTTTGAAGGATTAGAATACTGTTTAGTACACAGTATGTGTTTATGTTTAGTAAATATTTGTTGCTTCTGGGAGCTCATTCTTAAAATCCCAACACTTTTAGAGGCTGAGGCAGGGGTACTGCTGGAGCCCAGGAGTTCAAGACCAGCCTGGGCAATATAGCAAGGCCCTGTCTCCACAAAAAATAATAAATAAATAAATAAATAAACAAATAATACAAATAAAATTTGTTGATGGAATACAAAAAGGTAATACTACAGTGATTATTTATCTGAGTTAAGCAGAATATCACTAAAATAAAAATGGCCTTTGTTATATATCATAAGATTCATAGGATGTTCATCTACTAAGTAAGATCTCACTGCTTGTTATTTTACTGTACAGTGAATACTGGTCTGTGTTACAAAACCCCACTTGTAATTTATACTGCGGCCTGTTGCCCATATATTTTACTTTCATTAATCAATTCTAGTGTTAGTGGGTTCTCTTTGCCTACAGTTTTCTGTAACAGTAAAATGCCTTAGGGTTGTCAGCAATCTTAAGGCAGGTTGCCCCAAAATAAATCTAACAGGAAAATTTCTCACCAAATTGCACTGACATTTGAAACCTAAATAAGTTCTTAAGACAGTGCAAACTTAAAAAGAAACTATCTTGATAAACCAAGATTTTTACATTTTTCAGATAAATTTATTTAATTCTGCTCGTTACACGTGCCTCTTATATGTAGGACTGTGCTTGTTTCTAAGGATTAAAAGGTGATGGAATCAGACTCTGCATTTAGATAACTCAATCTTTGTGACAAAGGTATAGAAACAGGTGAATGAAGTAGAGCATGAGGAAGTTCTGGGTCAGACAGCCACGC
Source organism: Callithrix jacchus (assembly GCF_049354715.1). Taxonomy (NCBI): domain Eukaryota; kingdom Metazoa; phylum Chordata; class Mammalia; order Primates; family Cebidae; genus Callithrix; species Callithrix jacchus. The sequence goes on along the minus strand of NC_133508.1, from coordinate 36,060,326 downwards.
CCTAGACACACAGAGAAGGGTATAATTCATTCTGTTTGAAAGAAACCAAGAAAATCTCAGTGTGGATTTTTATCTGAGATAAATGTTAAAGAATAAGTAAAAAGTTGATAGGTAGACAAGGTAGATACAGGAATTCAGGCAAAAAGAACATGAGTGGTGGGTTAGAATTGTGATTATGAAATTAAAGATGAGTGGCTTTGTGTTGTGGGAATATAGCAGATTGATGACAGTCACAAGTTACATACTTAGCAAAAAGGAAGGAAATATAAACAGAAAGGACTCTATGCACCATGAAGGAATTTTCACTGCTAACTCTGCTTGAAAACAGAATCAAAGACAGCTTTTAAAGTAAGGAATCACATAATTAAATCTCTAGATTGAAGCATCATGTTTTGGAAATGGGATTGGAAGAGGAAGGGAAAGAGAGCACGAAACCCAGGCAAGAGACAACAAAGCTCAGAATCAGAGCATCGAGGGATTGCACTTCGAAGACATTTTAATTAAAATACAGAAAATCTGATGAATGACTTACAAAGACCAAAGAGAAGAAAGAGTATACGGTGGTTTCATGTTTCCAGAAAGGCAGTGTAACAGTTAGCTTTTTCTGAGTAACAAAACACCTAAGAGATTAATGGCTTAAAATGGCAATTTATCATTGCTTATGAATATGCTGGTCAACAAGGCATTTCCGATGAACTGGGCTGTGATTATTCACCCATCTGCTGTCAGTTGCTAATGTGTGAAGGGTGCAGTGGCTCACGCCTGTAATCCCAGCACTTTGGGAGGTTGAGGCAGCGGATCACAAGGTCAGGAGATCAAGACCATCCTGGCCAACATGGTGAAACCCCATCTATATTAAAAAGACAAAAAATAGCTGGGCATGATGGTGCATGCCTGTAGTCCCAGCCACTTAGGAGCCTGAGGCAGGAAAATCACTTGAACCTGGGAGGTGGAGATTGCAGTGAGCTGAGATCATGCCACTGCACTACAGCCTGGGCAACAGAGTGAGACTCCATCTCAAAAAAATAAATAAGTAAAATAAAATAAATAAACTAACCATATTTTGGCATGTCTTACTCTCTTGATGCACATTTTATCCTCAGCCAGAGTTGCACAAGTTTGGACCTGTCAAAAATAAAATGAGCTGACTCTCAAGAACACTTACCTAATGCTAGAGGGCAGGAACTATAACTAAAGCAGTGTTCTGCAGTCAATATTTCAGCTGCTTCTCAATTCATGGGAAAAACTTTAATTAGTTTAGTACCTGGTGAGTTTCTACTCACTATTACTCACATAAAGTAAGATATATTACAGTTGGGTAAAAGATTAATGGGTAAATGATTTGCAAGTATATAACCCAAAATTCCCACATCAGTATTAACCAGAAGGAAAGAGTAGAAGAAAAAGAAAGTGGAGAAGGAAAACGAGAAGAAAGACGAGGAGAAAAAGCTGGAAAGAAAGAGGAGGAGGAGAGCAGAGGGAAGAGAAATATTACGATCTCTCAGGAGCTGCTCATTATACTTCTAGCCCCTGGCTACGTGACTCCTGTGATGGGGAAAGCCTGAGAAAGAGAATCTACCTGGGAGGGACAAGAAAGCTACAAGAACCTGCAAAAACTCCTTTAGTAAGCTTTGCATGATGAAAGGAAACATCCACATTTTTTACTTTATGATTTATTCATTTTGACATCTTCACTTAAAAGAGTATAATTGTTACATCATTTGCGATTATTGAATTCTTTAATAGAACACAGAGACACAAATTAAGGGGATAAAGCTGACTATAGAATAGCCAGTAGCTTGTGAGAATCTTAGGCTCAGAAAAGTAAGTTCAGCCTAAGTGTGTTGAACATGGATAGGAAGGGAGAGAAGGCCCAAGGAAAGATTAAATAGTTACGGGGCACTAGATCTTCCTCAATTTTTGGTTACCCCCATTCTGGCCCCATGTGTCTCCTACCTGGGATATGCAGACAAATCCCAGAGCATCTCAGCAGTTTTCAGTGAGCCCCAGCTGCTGGCCAGGAGTCCCTGAACATGTGACTCTCTGAGGGAGGAAGTGAGTGCTAGCTTCAGGGCACTTACTAAACCCCTTGCTTACCCTGCACTCTGGACCTTGAAACCACACCACCGCAGGGCAGGCTTATGTGTCAGAGAAACAGGATACGTGAAGGTTGTGTAACACTGGATTCAGGTATTGCGGTCTTCTCGTTTTGCTAGCTCCTTTCCTGTTTAGGAACCTCCTTCCTCTCTTTCTCCTTGCATCTTGCTTTATGATTTAGCAAGCCATGTGACTTGAGCATCTTACTTGGGTCTGGGCACTGTTCTGTCCCATGACCTCAGAGATAATCTGCTTAGAGCACACTTGGAGGCCACTGGGACTTCAAGAACATATCTCATCACACCAGATACAATTGAATCCACATGGTGATGTTTCTGGATCAAGGAAAACATAGTAAGTTGTCCTTCATACTCACATTAGATTTTTTAACTACAAGAAGTTCAATCACACCCCAGTGAGCTATTGCTGATAAATAATACAAGTTGTTTCTGCTTTCTTTCTGCCTGCTATCACCAAAACATCTGAGTGATATTCTTAGCTCTCTGGACGTTAAAATTTTCACCTCCTTCAGACATTTGCCACAGCAACTGTCTCATGAAAATTTCATGTCTTTAAAGCACTTTCCCTGCTCTTAGAATTTAGTGCTTTCTCAGACATGCTATTATTTTGAAGAGGACAATTGTCTCACGTGTAGCATAATAACTTATGGGGCTCCTAGTGCTGTGTGCTAAATGCTTGCATCCCCAGAGAGAAAAATGGAAATTAACATTTTCCTGTGAACCTCTTCACCTGCTCATCACCCGCCTCACTATATGGGCTCACAGATGTACATAAATTTTTTTCCATTGCATTCAAAGTTTGTCCAGTAGCTTTAACATCTTATAAACAAGAATTGCTGGAACATTCACTAAGTCACATATGAATAGAGAAAAGCCAAGTTTCCAGCTGAATCAGACAATTCCCTTATTCTACCAAGTCATTTGCAGGCAGTAAAATGTGTGCTTCTAAGGCTAAAGTAATGGAGGTCTGTTGAAAATTACACACACACACACACACACACACACACACACACACACATTTTAGATCCTCAATTGATGTGTTTGATTAGGTGATTAGGCAGAAATAAATTCAACCATCAAGTAGACAGATTTTTTTTTTACTATGTATGCTATGCTTTATTATTTTTATCCATTCTATTACATTTTTTAAATTGTACTTTAAGTTCTGGGGTACATGTGCAGAATATGCAGGTTGATACTTAGGTATACACATGTCATGGTGGTTTGCTGCATCCATTACCCTGTCATCAACATTAGATATTTGTCCTAATGCTATCCCTCACCTAACGCCCCACCCCTGACAGTCCCTGATGTGTGATGTTCCCCTCCCTGGGTCCATGTGTTCTCACTGTTCAACTCCCAATTATGGGTGAGAACATGCAGTGTTTGGTTTTCTGTTCTTGTGTAGTTTGCTAAGAATGATGGTTTCCAGCTTTATCTTAGTTCCTGCAAAGGACATGAAGTCATCCTTTTTTATGGCTGCATAGTATTCTATGGTGTGTATGTGCCACATTTTCTTTATCCAATCTATCATTGACGGGTATAGGGTTGGTTCCAAGTCTTTGCTATTGTGAACAGTGCTGCAATAAACATACAGGTGATGTGCTTTTTATAATAGAAAGATCTATAATTCTTTGGGTATATACCCAGTAATGGGATTGCTGGGTCAAATTGTATTTCTGGTTCTAGATCCTTGAGGAATCATCACACTGTCTTCCACAATGGTTGAATTAATTTACACTCCCACCAACAGTGTAAAAGCATTCCTATTTCTCCACATTCTCTCCAGCAGACAGATTTTATTTTTAAATAAAGCCTTTATGAGGAATCTGGTGCTTAGAGTAGAAAAATCAAGATTCAGTCTTGGACCCTTGACATTCTCTAGTTTCTTATAAATAAACCTTGAGAATTTGATTAATGATATTCAGCAGAGACTTGAGACATAAATGTCCTTGACCACAAAACAGTTCTTCTCTACCTTTTGAAGGTTATCTTTCTTTAAGCTCTTGTTAGAATAAATGAACCTAAAAATGTGAAGAATAAAGGAGATCCCCACCATGGCCAATCAGAGCAATCAAATCTGCATCTGACCCCAGTGAGTGACCAGTTAGGGCTAAGTGGCCCTTAGGTTGAAAATATACAGTAAATTAATGTATTGGGTGTATATGTTACTAAATGTTTCCCAGCATAACAAATCTCTCATAGATCTTAATATGAGATGACAACATTGACAACATTGTCACCATTCCTATAGTTCCCCATGTCACAATAGAATTTTTTTATTTGTGACAGAGTCTCACTCTGTTACTCTGGCTGGAGTGCAATGGCATGATCTCTGTTCACTGCAACCTCCACCTCCCGAGTTCAATCAATTGTTGTCCTTCAGCCCCCTGCGTGGCTGGGATTACAGGTGTGAGCCACTACGCCTGGCTAATTTCGGTATTTTTATTAGAGATGGGTTTGGGCCATGTTGGCCAGGTTGGTCTCAAACTCCCCCTCAGATGATCTACCAGCCTCAGCCTCCCAAAGTGCTGGGATTACAGGCATGAGCCACAGTGCCTGGCCGACGATAGACTTTATGTACATCATAATTCAGTGGCATAAAAATAAAATCTTTATCTATATAATTTTTACTTTTTATTAGCTAAACATGAGTAATTTTTATATCGTATTTTGTTCCACATTTTGACACACATAGGCATAATTTTAGCATTACTAATTAACTAATTATTTAAAATGAGAACAATCTCTGCCAACTTTCATTTCTCATTCCTTGAAAAAATGAAAAAGAAAACACATTTTTAAAAAACGTACTGGGTATCTAGTCTGCGGCAGGCCCTGTGTGAACCACTTTCACATGTTATACCATTTCAGTTAATTTTTCTACATCCCGGAGTGTATTCTGTCTCCCCCTGTGCCCTGGTGGTTGATTGCCAGTGTACACTGTACTAGAACATTATAAACTGGATGTTTCTACCACATGCATATTTAGTCACATTCTCATGCTCTGGAAAAGCTTAGCTGGCACTTTATGGGGGCCTTGATGAAGTGACAAGTAACTTGGTAATAATGACATCATACCTCGGCACACCAAACAGGATTTTTTTCTTTTTTGGAAGACTACACAAAGCCAACAGCTCTAGCAGAAATTGTTAATGTCAATTAGGTTGATGAAAGGTACGTGTTTAAATTTGATATAAATTTAGAAGAAAAAATGGTAAATTTCTAAAAATAAACTACCAATTATGAAATAAATCATAATATGAAATTGGCTGGGTATATATTTTTCTTTCACTGATAGGTGATAAAATAACACCTCACAAAGATTTGCTTGATTATTAAATTAAATAAATAGCAGCTATTTATTAACTACCTATAGTATGCATTACTCATTTAAAATGGCTCAATTTTCTAAAGCTCCCATAAGCTTCCCAATTATTATGTGAATAAGTCGTATGATTTCTAAAGACATTTTAACTCAATTTATCTAATGTCTTGTGTGTACCTAATAATTATCTGAAAAAAACTATAGAAGATGCTATTTTCAGATTTGTTTTCCTGCTATTACATCTATACCTGACCCTAATGTAAATAGATAAATCCAGTAGTACATAAAGAAAATAGATTGTTCATTTCTATCCAGATCTGTGGTAATTTTGAACCCTGTAAAAATCTAAGTAATCTAAGCTTTAATTAGTCAATAAGCTTTTTACCAGTTGATTTGTGCATCATAATTAGTAATTGTTAATGAACCAAAGTTTATAACTCATTTCTAAACTATGTTGTTAAAAGTAAATATCTTTGCAAATTTTTAATTGAACTATGAGTGTGGGACACATAAATTTATACATGGTCACTCTTCTGAATACTTTTGTCATCTTAGAGAAGACTGTTCCGCAAATTGTTTTTCCAATGGTTCTTCACTGCTTACAGAATAAAATTTAAAATTCCTTAAGACAGTCATAATGTGGATTATGTATGACTTTCTAAATGTATTGTTCACTGTTTCCTTTGCACACTTTGTGCTAGGGCAAAACTCAAATGGTAGACTTTTTTAAAAGTTCTCTGACTTGGCTGTGCCCAGTGGCTCATGCCTGTAATCCCAACACTTTCAGAGGCCAAAGTGGGAATTGCTTGAGCCCCGGAGTTGGAGCTTAGCCAGGGTAACAAAGTGAGACCCTGCAAAAAAATACAAAATTTAGCTGAACATGGAGGTACATGCCTGTAGTCTCAGCCACGTGGGAGGCTGAGGCCAGAGAATTGCCTGAGCCCAGGAAGCTGAGGCTACAGTGAGCTGTGATCATGCCACAGGACTTCATTGTGTGTGACAAAGCAAGACCCTGTCTCAAAAAAAAAAGGTAGTTTTCCAACTTTGTTTTTAATTTTTTAGGGCAGTTTTAGGTTCATGGCAAAACTGAGCAGAAGATACAGATTTCCATTTACTTCATGTCCACATACACACATCTCTTCTTATTGTCAGAATCCTGCACTAGGGTGGTGCATTCGTTACAGCTGATAAACTTATACAGACATATCATCATCACCCCAATGACGTATCATCATTTACATTAGGGTTTACTTTTAGTGTTAATACATTCTCTTGATTCTGACAAATGTATAATGACTTTGTTTTCCTTCAATATTGTTGTGGCTATTTTAGGTCTTTTCCTTTTCCATGTGAATTTTAGAATCAATTTGTTAATATGTTGAAAAAAATCTTTGTAGAATTTTGTTTGAGATTGCATTGAACCTATAAATCAAATTGGGAAGAACTTGGCAATATTTTCTTCCTTTCCATGAACATGAAATATCTCTCCATTGTTTTAGCTTACCTTTGGTTTCATTCATCAGAGTTTTATAGTTTTCCTCATTTTTTTACATAATTTGTACCATGTTTTATGTAGGTATCATAGTTATATTTAAGTATTTTTAAGTGCTAAAGTAATAACATGGTGTTTTAAATGTTAAATTATATGTGTTTATTTAACACATAGTATAAAGGCATGCTATACTTATTAGCTCAAGGAGCTTTTTGGTCACTACTGTTGGATTTTCTTCAGAGATAATAACTTAATCTATGAATAAAGTCAGTTTTACTTCTTCCTTTCCAATCAATAGTCCCATTATTTCATTTTCTTATCTTATTGCATTAGCTAGGACTACCAGTACAATGTTGAAAAGCAGTGGTAAGAGGAAATGTCTTTGCAGAAGAAATTTCCGTTTCTCACCGTTAAGTATAATATTAGCAGTAGGGTTTTAGTAGTTGTCTTCATTAAGTTAAGGAAAGGTCCTTCTACTCTTAGTTTTCTGAGAGTTTGTAGAAAATAAAATGGGTGTTGAATTTTATTTTTTATGTGTGTTTATTGATGTGACCATGTGATTTACCTTCTTTAATCTGTTGATGTGATTGATTACATTAATTGATTTTTGAATGTTCAACAAGTCTTGCATACCTGGAACAAATCCCATTTGGTCATGCTATATAATTATTTTTATAAACTATTAGATTTATTTGCTAATATTTTATCATTTTTTATTTTATTTTATTAAGATTTTTACATCCGTTTTTATTAAGAGATAGTGGTGTATAGTTCACTTGTTTTGTAACATTTTTGTCTAGCTTTGGTATAAGGGCAATGTAGACTATATAGAATGAGTTAGGAAGTATTTCTTCTGCTTCTATCTTCTGGAAGTATCTCTTCTGCCTCTATCTTCTGGAAGAGAATATGTATAATTGGTATAATTTATTCCTTAAATGTTTGGTATAATTTATCAAGGAATACATCTATGCATGGTGATTTCTGGTTCAAAAAGTTATTAATTGTTGACCAAATTCTTTAATACCCTCTGGCTATTTTGTGTGTGTGTGTGTTTTGGCAAATTTTGCCTTTCAAGGAGTTGGTCCATTACACTTATGTTATTAACCTGTGGGCATAAAGCTGTTAACAATATTCTTTATTATCTTTTCAATGTTTATGGAATTGGCAATGACGTCCCTTCTTTCACATGACCTGAGGTCAGGAGTTTGAGACCAGCCTGACCAACGTGGTGAAACCTCATCTCTACTGAAAATACAAATATTAGCCTGGCTTGGTGGCACAAGCCTGTAGTCCCATCTACTCGGGAGGCTGAGGCAGGAGAATAGCTTGAACCCTGGAGGCAGAGGTTGCAGTGAGCCGAGATCGTGCCATGCACTCCAGCCTTGGTGACAGAATGAGACTCCATCTCAAAGAGAAAGAAAGAAAGAAAGAAAGAGAGAGAGAGAGAGAGAGAGAGAGAGAAAGAAAGAGAGAGAGAGAGAAAGAAAAATATTTTCTCAAAATTTATATCATTGGCATTACATTATGAAAAGATTTAAAAATAACATACATTTCATCAAAGTTTCATGGATGAAAACTGTCAAAAAGGTAGAATTAAGACACTATTGCTCCTGATTTAATTGCACATGACAGAGATACAGGATTGATGTAGCAGAGTCATTTGATTTAAAATAAATGTGCTGACAATTATTTAAAATGTGCACGTTTTGCTTTTTAAAGTTTCTAATAAAATTTAATCAAGGAAAGTATTGAGGAGGCTATGATTTTGAGGTAAAGGGTAAACATTTTTAAGTAAGAAACATAATTAGGAGTCATCATTCCAATCACATATAATTTGAAGATGGTTTATTGCTCTATGAAAAAAATTTTTTAAAAAATGAGATGCCTTAGAATGCTGTGCTGTATTGACATACCTCAACTCTCAGTAGATGAAGATTAAATCAGTTAACTATGTCTTTTTAAAACTCCATAAGATTTAATGTGACCATGACATTTTTGCTTCCTCCTCTATTAGGTGTGAACTCTACTATGAGTTTATAAAGGTGTTTTGGGAGAAACAGAATACAGTCTTTGCCAAACATGACTCAGTAAGGATTTATAGAGGAGGATTTGTATAACTTAAATCAATAAAGTCCCCAAAAGGAGTAATTGGGACATCTGGAGTCAATAATCTCATAGGACTAGTTTCCCCTGCTCAACTTCTCTTTTCTTTTGCTTCCTGGCAGGTATGCAGCCAATAACTCTAGGAAGTTATATTTGGTTTGAGAATTGAAATATGTGGAGATGCAGCTGCAAATATCAGCTTAGGGTCAGAATGAGATCAACTATACAGAGTATTTTGAGATGGAAGTTGGAAGTCAAATCATTTTTTGTATATATTTTCAACAAAATAAATAGAACCCTTGTTAGAAACAACATTTAAAAAGTCAATATTTAAATAAAACAAGCATAGATCTTCTATAAAAATGATCTGGACTTGAAAAGTAGAATCGTGTATTAATCTGATTTGTTTCAATGCAAATCCAGTTGTTGAAATACAAAGGAGCATTTTACCAAATCTCACATTAACATTGAGTTGAGGAGCCAAAATCAGAGCTCTTCACTTCTTTCCCTTTCCAATATTGTATCATTTTCTAACCAGTTGCTCAAGCCAGACGCCCAATAGTCATCCTTGACTTGGGTTTTTTAATTTCACATGACAGAGATACAGGACTGGTGTAGCAGAGCCATTCGATTTTAAATAAATGTGCTGATAATTATTTAAAATAATTCCTTATGATGAGTATTTCTAAATATAAAACATATAAATGAAGAGTTGAGGTCCTTTTGCATTTTTTTAATATAATTTTGCTTGTTGGATAAGTAGAATGTAGTCAACAAGGGTAGAGGGTTTTGCTTTTTATTTTTTTTGTTTCCTATCTGCCCATTGTCTGAAATGATAACCAGTATGCTGGAGGTGCAAAAAATATTTATTGAAATGTTCCTAGGTGACATCCATGAGCTGTACAAGAGGTAATAAAATCAGTCTATATTTATCATGATATGAAAAGAATGGACAAAAGTTTTTCACCATGGATAAGTTACTTAACTTTTTGTAATCAAAATTTTTGCGAAGTAGAGTTTAATAAGAGTACCGATAACATCAGATGAAGATACGCATCAATGGTGCGCAAATCCTATCCTTACCCTCCCCTCTTTCTCTTAATGTGTCCTCATTAAGCAACAGAAGGCAAGAGTGCCGGCTCAACCAATAGAAAATAACAGTTTTCATGGCAGCATGACTGATGTAAAATGGTAGCACTGGCTCACTGGGAGTAACCAGAGACAGAGTGAGCTGGGGTTGGGAGGATAGTGTGAGTGTCAGACAACAGAGTTCAGTTGGGAATCATTCCTTGAAAATAGTTATTGCAGGCAGTAGACCCTCCAGGGTATCATCTTATCCAAACAGATTTGCCATTCTCCAGTAAGGGAGCTAAGACGTGGGGGGATTCACATGTCTCCATTTATCTTTGTCATTTTTTGATCTGAAGTTCCATCAAAGATTGATCAGTTGAAATTGTCACTGACACTGAGCCATGAAGTGGATGCTAACTTAGTAACTGAAATGGACAAAGTTTGAGAACAGTATCAACCCTGCAGCTTGCAGTGACCGCCAATAAAACCTATAATATGATTAAAACTCCATATTAAGATACAGGACTGTCAACTCAATATGAACACCACCTGTTGGAAACTGGGATGTCTAGGGAAACGGTATACAGAAAAGAAGGAAAGAATGAGAAAGAACAAAGGAAAAGCAACACATCTACCTGTAAAATCATCAACTACCAGTCTCTCCAAATTTCAAGCCTGGAATCACATTTTCAAACGCATATAAAATTGGATGTTTTCATTATAATCATGTCTGTTCTTATCTGGGACCATTTAAACATCCATTGCAAGAGCAGAAGAGATTGTTTATTTATTAGCTGGTTTGGATATTTACTTAAGAGGTCTTTTAAAAGTTTCAGTCCAACAAAGGTTTTCTGCATAATGAGGTTATCAGAAGGACATAAATATTCCAGGGTTTTTATTCACCTCAGCAGTTCAGGTTAGTTCTTCTAACTTGAATTAATTCTGTTAGTTCAAATAATAGACTGTAAACTCTGATTAATGAATGAATATCAATGTTGTTTTATTATAAGTATTATACTAATTCTGATCAAAGTGTGCAGTCACTATGTTCACGCTCAAAATTCATAAAACCTTGTGGTAACCTATTATTTATTTCATAAAAGGTACTTGTGAGGATGTGTTACATCAAATTAGCTTTTATTTTTACTCACAGTCCAGCGACTGGAATGGGAATACCATGAGTACAGTCTTTAATAAATTTAGAATATGTTCTGGTTTGGGGGGCAAATGATGTGCCAGTGCTACAACTTTGAAACAAACTTTGCTTTTTCTGTTTGATTACAGTTCAATAGCTTAGAAAATACGTTCTTTTAGATTTTCATCAAATTCTAACATAGAAGCTTAAAACGAATTGTTATATTAAGTAGCTATAACTCAATTTATTTTTGGTAAACTTGTACCTTTTAGAACAGTTTTGTTTTGTTTTGTTTTTGAGACGGAGTTTCGCTCTTGTTACCCAGGCTGGAGTGCAATGGCGCAATCTCGGCTCACTTCAACCTCCTCCTCCTGGGTTCAGGCAATTCTCCTGCCTCAGCCTCCTGAGTAGCTGGGACTATAGGCACGTGCCACCATGCCCAGCTAATTTTTTTGTATTTTTAGTAGAGATGGGATTTCACCATGTTGACCAGGATGGTCTCGATCTCTTGACCTCGTGATCCACCCGCCTCGGCCTCCCATAGAACAGTTTTACTTCATAACAGTTTACAGAATTATTGCAAAGATTTTAAGGAGATTTTTCATAAATACCCACACAGTTTTCCCTATTATGAACAGCTTACAATAGAATGGCACATTTGTGGTGATTAATTGGCCAATATTGGCACACTGTTATTAACTCAAGTCCATACTTTATTCAGATGCACTCAGTTGTTTTCTAATGTCTGTTTTCAGTTCTGAGATCGCATTTAGAATACCACATTTCACTTATCATGTCTCTTTAGGTTTATTTTGACTGTGACCGTTTCTCAGACGTTACCTATTTTGGATGATCTTGACATTTCTGTGAATTACTAATGAAGTATTTCGCAGCACATCCTCATTTTGCATTGTTAGTGTCCTTTTTCTGATTAGACTGAAGTTATGGGTTTTGAGGATACGACCGTCGGGGTGAAGTGTGCATACTACACATGTGATTTATCACTGTTCATGTCAACCTTGATCCCCTGGTCTCAAGTACTGTTTGTGAGGTTTCTCCACTTTAAAATTAGTCTCTTCTCTCTTTCAGTACTGTGATCTTTAAGAAAAAGCCATCGTGCACAATCCACATATAAGGAGTGGAAAGTTCTGCTCCACCTTCTTAAAGGTAAGGGATCTACACAAATTATTTATCACTCTTCTGCACTGGAGAGTCATTTATCCTCTCTGATTTTTAAAATGTATTCAATGATTTATTCATATCAATAATGATTTCGGGATATTTATTTTATTCTTTGGGTTATAATCCAATACTACTGTATTAGTCAAGTTGTTGTAGCTTTGGCCATAAAGAGACATTTCGGGTGGATCCTATGTCTGACACATTCCCATCACTGTGATATTTTTCCTTCTTTTGAGCGCTTTGCACTTTCTAGCACCACAGGATGCTCTAAGCTTAGCTTTTGCATTACCTCCCCCAATCCCAGGAGAAGCCAGGTACCAAGGATACCTGGTTACTTTTTTTGAGAATGGCATCCGAAAACAAGATCTGAGTGCTAGGTATACTCTTCGCTACTGCAATGTCATTGATTCTGGGCCCTCTTATTGACAAAGCAAGGAATTAGATATGTGTATACCAACCTGTATATATACGCATATCTTACATTATATGTAATCCTTTATGTCTATGTTAACCTGAACATGAGTTCATACCGACATCTCCACTCTAATTCATTACCCATGGGGCATTCTAGCTTCCTCCCACTGCTCATCTATAACCCTCAACTACAACACTGAGAAATGTTTTTTTTTAATCATCAATCATTCATTCATTTAATTTTAAAGTTTCAGTATGCATGTATATTAGGTTCTCTAGAGAAATAGAACCAATAGGATATATATGTAGATACATAAGATGGAATTTTTTAATGAAAATTGACTTACTTATGGAGGCTAAGGAATTCTACAATATGCTCTCTGCAGGCTGGAGAACCAGGAATGCTGGTGGTGTAATTTCAGTCTGCCTTTGTAGGACTGAGAACTAGGGAAGCCAACAGTGTAGCTCCAATCCCAGACCAAAGATCTGAGAACCACAAAGCTGGGTGGGGAGGTAGGAGCTAATTCACATAAGTCCTGGAGTCCGAAGGCCCAAGAACCTGGAACTCTCATTCCCATGGCCAGGAGAGGATGGATATTCCAGCTCTAGAAGAAGAGAAAACAAATTCACTTTTCTTCTGCTTTTTTGTTCTATCTGGACCCTCCATGGATTGGATAATGCCTGCTCAAGTTGGTAAAGGCAAATCTTTTCTCAGTCTACTCATTGAAGTGCTAATCTCTTCCAGAAACACCTTCACAGACATGCCCAAAAGTAATGTTTTACCAGCTATCTAGGTATCCCTTAACACAGTCGACGTGACACCTGAAGTTACTGATCAGAGCACGTATAACAATTTCAGAATTGTTAACACGAAACCCTGCGGAGAAGAACTTCATCAATTAAATTACAGTGTTCACATATGGTTCCTTTTGGCCTTAGTTTTACATAATTCACTCTTTTTTCCAGAATTACTTAGGTCAGCACAGTGTTCTCATACTATCGTCGGTGAGGTTGTTTCTGATATTTGTTATCAATTTAGATTATTCTGTCACATTCTACATTCTGTTCATTGTATGGATACACCACGGTTTATTGATCTGTTCGTTCCTTTAAAATACATGATGGCTGCTTACAGTTGCTGTAAGTACATGTGCATAGGTTATCGTGTGGACATAAGTTTTCATCTCATTTTGGTAAATATCTAGAAATGGGATTTATAAAACGTGTGTTTATAAAGATTATGTTTAGCATTATAAGAAACTGCCAAATGGTCTTCCACAGTGGGAGTGCCATTTAGCATTCTCACAGCAGCAAATACTAGTTCCTATTGCTCCACAGACTAGATGGAAATTGGCATTTTCAGGTTTTTATTTTTTGATGATTTGTTTCAGTTTGGTGTGGTTCTTAGCCATTTAAATCATTATGCAGTGTTTTCTCACTGCTGTTTTTATTGTCACATTTCATTAATTTTCTAATAAAAAATGATGTTAAGCATATTTTCATTTTGAAGCTGAAACCGAAAGTAACCTAGTAAAGTTCTACCTTGCAAAATTCTCCTTAGTCCCTTATTAGAATGCAGGACATGGCCGGGTGTGGTGGCTCACACCTGTAATCCCAGCACTTTGGGAGGCCCATGTGGATGGATCACAAGGTCAGGAGTTTGAGACCAGCCTGGCTAATATGGTGAAACCCTGTCTCTACTAAAAATGCAAAAATTAGCTAGGCATGGCAGCGGGCACCTGTAGTCCCAGCTATTTGGGAGGCTGAGGCAGGAGAATCACTTGAACCCAGGAGGCAGAGGTTGCAGTGAGCCAAGATTGCACCACTGCACTCCAGCCTGGACAACAGAGGGAGACTCCACCAAAAAAAAAAGCATGCAGAACGTTACTAAATATTAACAAGTTGAGAGGCATCATCGTCTTTTTCTGTTGTTTGCACTGAGTCAGAAATCTATCCAGTAGTTCACCTCCAAGGGTCATGGGACTTCTAGGTATTAGAGTAAATTGCCTCTAAGAATTATCAATTACAAATGCACTCCCAGAGAAGACAAATAAGTTTTGTTTTTCCCTCTGGCAGTTCTGGTATTAAATATACAAAATTTAAGTAGAAAGTTTATTTTAAAAAGAACTTATAGGTTAAAAAATCACTAAACGTGGAACTGTTTCTGAAATTGCTGATAAATATAATATGAGGAAGAAAATGTTTTGAAAATCTTTTTTTTTTTTCAAATTACAGAATTATTTGATTTATTTATTTTCTGAGATAGAGTCTCACTGTTGTTACCCAGGCTGGAGTGCAGTGGCTCAGTCTTGGCTCACTGCAACCTCTGTCTCCCAGCTTCAAGCAATTCTCCTGCCTCAGTTTCCCAAGTAGCTGAGATTACAGGTGCCCGTTACCATGCCTGGCTAATTTTTGTATTTTTAGTAGGGATGGAGTTTCACCACGTTGCCAAGGCTGATCTCAAACACCTGACCTCGGCCTCCCAAAGTGTTGGGATTATAAGGGTGAGCCATCACACCCTGTCCGCATTTTTATTTTTTAATAAGGATATAATTTTGATGGAATTTTAGATTGGTAAAAGATAACTTTGCCAACCCATTTCAAATTGTCTTTACACAAAAGTGAAACTGTCCCTACAGCTGACAAACACAACATGGGTTTGAACGGCACTGGTCCATTTACATGTGGGTTTTCTTCTGTTTCTGCAGTTCTTGAAACAGCAAGACCAACTCTTCCTCTTCCTCCTTCTCCTCAGCCTACTCAACCAAAAGATGATGAAGATGAAGACCTTTGTGATGAATCACTTCCATTTGTGAACAGTAAATATATTTTCTCTTTCTTATGATTTCTTTATAGCATTTTCTTTTCTCTAGCTTACTGTATTGCAAGAATAGCATATAATTTATATAAAATACAAAGTATGTGTTAACAAACTGTTTATTTTATTGGTAAAACTCCTGGTCAACAGTAAGCTATTAGTAGTCAAGTTTTGGGGGAGTCAAAATTTATATGTGGAGTTTTGACTGTGTGGGGAGTTGGTAGTTCTAAGCTCCACGTTGTTTAAAGATCAACTATCTATCATATTAAATGATGTCATTTTAGATGAGCTGAAGTGTTCATTAATTGTTATCTGAGTGACTCAAACCCCCATTAATTAATTATCTTAATAATAATTCAGTTATGTGTCTTTTTAAGAAAGAACCATGAATTTTCTTTTTAAGAACTATTTTATTCTATCTTTGCAGCCATGTTATAATATATTAGTATGTGAACAAGCATCACAATATAATTCACACAATTTAAAACAGATCTGTCTTAGGATATGGCAAATCTTTTTCCCCCTTAAAATATCATGCAACAGTGACATCAAGTATAGAGGATGCCTAATTTTCATTGACATACAGACATTAGGAGTAAGCCCAAAAAATCCCAGAAAGAGACATTACAATAACTTAAAATGTTTTTGCAGCTGCCGATATCATACCATTCCTTCACATGATCCCTTTCACTTACAGGCTAGGCAGTAACCTCAGAAACAATTAGGGAAGTATGTTTCTTTGAGCTGGATAATTAAATGCCAAGAAAACTCACCACTCAATATGTAATTCACTCAACATCTTGTTGTTTGAAGGAGCCAGTGTTCATACATAGGATGGATTGAATTCCTAACAACATCTGGCATGAGCAGTGGACTTGGCCCTCACCATAATAGCATTACATTCATGGTCAGAATGACAGATAAATGGATGGATGGAGCTTGTCTGTAACGGGCCAGATTCATGAGTAGAGCATAATGAATCAGAACGTTATAACCTCTGGTCACATACACGCTGGCCTGTTGCTCCTTACAGGCTCTATCAGGGGATATGGAGTAAATTTCTGTTGTCAGATCTAATGGTGAAAGATTCTGGCTTCTAACTTACTAGGAAAGCAAAGTAGAATTTCCATTCCAATAATCTGGATCAAAACATTTCCTGATTGCTGTGGTCAATTTATTCTGTCACTTAATTAAGCCCAAAGCATTGCAAATCATGTCAGTAAGCAAAAGAGAGGCTGCCGCCTCAAACTTGAAACCAGTCCTTGAGACAAATATCTTAGAAAGTTAGTTAAATTCTAGGATATCCATTAAAGGAGGTTTTCTCAAGGGCTTTTTTTTAAATTGGTTAAACAAGGATTAAAGCAAATGGCAAAAATAAAAAAAAAAAAGAAGAAGAAGGCACAAGAGTTACAAGCGAAATCAAAATGCAAGCTCAAATTCATGCAAAGAAATGAGAAGCAGGATTCTCACCGAAGAAGTTCCCAGACACAATGAAATAAAAATCTGAAATCTGGGAAAAGGATTAACAAAGTAATTCATATTATTTGAACTTTTTCTTCAGCTTTGAAAGTTAGTTGTACAGTTAGAGTTTAGGGCTCTTAGATAGTGGAAATAAGTAATATTCATTGATTTTTGTTTGTTTTTCCATTTTTTAATATATTCCTTTACTTTCCTTCAATATGTGCAAGCTTTAGCAAAGCCCAAAACTGACTGAAAAGAGATCTA
This sequence comes from Callithrix jacchus, assembly GCF_049354715.1. NCBI lineage: Eukaryota > Metazoa > Chordata > Mammalia > Primates > Cebidae > Callithrix > Callithrix jacchus. The sequence goes on along the minus strand of NC_133508.1, from coordinate 36,042,941 downwards.
CAGTAATGTGGGCTTTGTTGATAGCTATGCATCACACTTCTGTGCGTCTCAAATTAACATTTGTTCACGATAGTAAATTATCCTTGTCACCCACTATGTTTTACAAAGTTCCACAGGGAGAATGATAACTAAGCTAGTGTGTTTGCAAGCATTTGTAGGTGTCTGCTGTTAATGTGCAGGGAGTAAATAGTTGTACTGACCTGCACTCTTCATTCTCTCCTCAGAGTTTTGAGGCATGATGATATGCCTCAAGAGAGTAGCTGTTTCCTGACGACATGTATTTATTAAGGAAATGTACATAAACTTCACGGGGAGGTAGGCAGCACATTTTTAAGGAGGCAAACATATTAGAACACATTGTATAATGACTGCTTTCCGGAGCAGAGAGCACAGTGTGAGCTCTGTATTTTGAAACACTGAAACTATCATTTGAGTATATTTTAGGTCAATTTCCAACAGTTTCACTAGGAAGGGATCATTCAAGAGGCACTATAAAAAATAGCTACACATGAGAGTTTTAGCATCCTGCAAGTTGTTTTATAACATATATTCTGGAAAAATTCTGTAGCTAAGCAGAGAGAGAGAAAGAGAGAGAGAGAGCACTCCACTGCTTCTTTTCCAAGTGAGTTAAAACCACTTAGTAGTTAGATTTCAGATTATGATAGGACGATGGCTGTATTGGTATGAAAACTGCAAAACTGTACCTTGATTTCAGCTTTAATCAGTAAATAAAAGGCATTTTAAAGCTATTTAGAGCATTTAATAGTTGATGGTATTGGTGAACAATTTTACAACTAATGACATAAAATAAGTTATACGAAGGATTTATTAAACCTCTTTTATCTACTAGTATTTACTTGTTTAACCCAATTCTGTAGCTATTAAAACACCATCAGCATCTCAAAATTGTTTCAAAGTTTTCAAAGCTTTTTATTCCACTCCAAAGCCCATAATAGCAGTGTGAGTGTTCTGTCCGAAAGGGAAAATTAATATTAAAATAATAAAACCCAGGGAGGAGACACCTTTGTGTATCATTTTAATTTAGCTATATTCACATAATGCTTGTATATGTGCCAACAAATAGTGATTTTGAGACCTAAGAACCCTGCAGTCTCATGGAACCCTTCAGTCTTATGATAGAGGCTATCATCCCTTTTTTTTTTTTTACTCCTGATAATGACTTTATTTTAACATATTTAATGACAGACATAAATAGCTGGGAAGGGGTGTGAGCCTCAGCCTAGCCCCACCATGGGGCTATCAGAGAGGAGGTGCAGGCAAGGCCCCCTGCTGACCCTCTCTCTGGGGGTCTTCCTATGGCACTCTCCTATTACTTGAGTGGGGGTGGGGACATGCAAACGAGAGGGGCAAGGCAGCCCCTCAGCCCCTTTTTAAGGAAAAAGAGCTACTTCCTGGCTAATTACTTACATTAGCCCATCAAAAGATGAAAGTGGCTATACAGTTTTTATCCGATTATTTTATCTGCCATTGGGCAATGTTTTTCAAGAAATATTTCAAGACTTTACTTGGAAAATATTGCTTGTTTTAGGAAAAACTAAACCAAAGTATAAATAAATATTTAAATATGAAAAGTGTAATTTTCATTGCATTTCTAAAAAGCAGAAACCGCTGATAAGGCCCCAATTACATCCTTTGCATAAGACCTTTTCCCTTTCTTCACTATGATTTGGGAAAGTAGAGGCCAACCTCTCCAGTGCAGTGGTGTTCCTAAGAAGTGGAGTGATGGCTGTTCTTTTATGTTGCCCTGAGAATCAGAGGCTTCACTTATTGACTGGCCATAGAACTGGTGTGTACATAACAACCATTAACTAAGCCACATCCACTGGAAGGAAACATGTTTTTAATTTGGCATTTCGCAGTGCATATGGTCCCAGAGAATACATACAATAATTGACTTTCCACACCAGTGATTCTAGAATCATGAAAACGCACATGCACAGAGACATAAAGAAAAGAAACCAGTAAATCTCCATCTTTAAGCCGAGTGAAGCATGCTGGCTTCTTGCAGTCTAAACTTTTCTGACATTGCTTTACAAGAATCCAAATTCCAATATAATTGTATGTGCAGTGGTTAGAAAGAGCACACTATCAATTCACTACAGCAGTAAAAATGCATTCTCTTTTATAAGAGGTCACTATATATTTGTTTTCTGAAGGACAACTCTTTCATCTCAAAAAAGGAGGTGATATGCTGTATTGCAAGCACCTACAACAGTGAGTAGAAAATAGGGAATGGTAAGCTTTTGTTGAATGAATAAATGCATGACTAAGATGTCTATGTAGTGTCAATGCATTTTTACCTCCAGTTAGCAATTTTAGCATGGGCTTTGTGATGGAATTTAATAGGCCACATTGAAAGGCATCATATATCGAGTTTTTGAGTTGTTATTGATGCTATTTAATGTTCAAAATGGCAAAGGAAAGTACCTCTGAAATAGAGCTTCTCAAGCTCTATTTGGAATCTATATGATTAAATCTATATGATTTAATGGAAAATCACAGTTCCATTATTTTAAATATTTTTTCCTTTTATGGACCTAATATTCCAGAATAAATTACTCTTGGGCATTTGAAACATTTTTGAGAAATATTTCAAAACTATACTTGGAAAATACTGCTTGTTTTAGGAAAAAACCTCTCTTGAGGTTTATTTACCTCTCTTGAGGTGAATGCTATATAGTAAATAAACAGGCAAATGTTAAACACAACTTCGACCAGTCTTCAATGAACAGAGAAGGGGAAATTTTAGTATTGGGTAAGGGAAATGTGGCTAAAGAAAGAGACGCTGAGATCCCTGGAAGTGTCAGCCATGGCACTGCCTGGAGTGGCTGCTTTGGGTGGAGAGGCCTTCAAGGGGAACAGCTGAGGTGGCTCCGGTGTGTATACCAAGGGGGCGAGTGCTGCCATCAGGTCAGAAAGGCGGCAGATCTGGCAGAGCTTGTGAACCACGGTGAGGAGTTTCAATGCATGTAATTCAAAGAGCAGTGAGATGAATTTAGTTCCCTTGGAGACAGCAGTGTTTATGAGGCTGGTGAATAAAGAGGCTGCCACGGAAGGGGAATATTATCCCTGGTATTCGAATTATAGATAATTTTTATCTTTTTCCATTGTATTGTATTGTATTCTGTATTTTATAAAGATTCTTATAATAATACGTTACGTTTTAGTAAAAAGAAAATCCTTAAAACACAAGGCTCCATAAATAAAAAAATAGGAAGGAAGAGCTAATGTTATAGAAGGAAAACTAGATGGATATGATAGCCAGGAAAAGACAGAATTTTAGTATGAAAAAAGCCAGGCAACTGTGTCAGATACCACCAAGAAGTCAAATAGAATAAGCATGTGACATTGTCCATCGGCCTTGAAGGTGTGTTAGAAGTGGCTTGCACCTGTAATGTTAGTCTGCTTAGGGCTGCCTTAACAAAATACAGCAGACAAGGTGGCTTAAACAACAGAAATGTACTTCCTTACAGCTCTAGAAGTTGGAAGTCTGAGATTAGGGCAGGGTTGATTTCTCCTGAAGCCTCTCCCCTCGGCTTGCAGACAGCCGTCTTCTTGCTGGGGACTCACAGGACATTTTCTCTGTGCTGGTGTATTCGTAGTATCTGTGTCTGAATCTCCTCTTCTCATAAGGGCATTAGTCGGATTGAATTAGGGTCCACCCTAACAGCCTCATTTTAACTTAATTTCCTCCTTCCAGACCCTATCTCTGAGATAACAGTCACACTCTGAGACACTGGGGGTTAGGACTTCAGCATATGAATTCCATGGGAGCACAATTCAGTCCATAACGACACATAATTGATTCAAATTATTCACAGATTCAGTACTGATGAATTTGCCTACTTGCTAAACTTTATTGTAACCCCAAAACCAATACCCACTGTGCTTTAGGAACCATTTGCAGATGCGCACAGCAGGGAAACGGGACCTGCCCACGCTTGTGCTATCAGCTGAGTCAAACAAGGCGATGCTCCGCTTTTGTGTCCCAGCTCACAGAGACTGTCAACTAGTGCCCTTTTGAAGATCTGTGCAGAGCTACACTATTGCATTTTTAGTGCTTCCAGTAGGTGATTTTACAGTTTGAAATGGCCCCTGAGCGTAGTGCTGAGGTCCTGCCCCATGTTTTTTAAGCACGAGAAGATTCCTATGTGCTTTATGGAGAAAATTCATGTGCTAGATAAGCTTCATTCATACATGAGTTATACTGCTACTGGCCATGAGTTCAAAGTTAATAAATAAACAATATATGTTGGCTTGTATATTTTTTAAGAGACAGGATCCCATTCTGTCACTCAGGCTAAACTGTAGTGGCATGATAATAGCTCACTGCAGCCTTGAAACTCCTGGGCTCAAGTAATTCTGCTGCCTCAGCCTCCTAAGTATCTGGAACTGTAGGTGTACATCACCTCACACCATGCTAATCTTTTCATGTTAATTTTTTGTAGTGACACTATGTTGCCCGGGCTGTAAATTATGCATCTTTAACAGAAACACACAAACCCCTAAGATTATGTATTGATCAGTTGGCATAATGTGAGCAGAGCCTTAGAGCCTTGCAGGAAACTAACTCATCCTGTATCTTCCTAGGAGCAATGGTCCAGTATTCACTAATTCCTCATCTGTGGGGACTTTATAGAACATAACTACTGTGATGAATGAGAATCAACTCTCTATGCTAAAGGATAAAGGCTAATGAAATGGGAGTGCTGGAGTCCAGGGCTCCAGATGAGATCATTGATAGAACAAGGTCCTCCAAGAGACAAAGCAGGATCGTGCCTAGAGCATAGGCAGGGGGTGAAGACATGGCCGGCATGCCTATCAGCAGTTTCACTGAGACAGAGAACTGCAGTGTAGATACACGAGTTTATAGGCCGAGCTGCTTTATGACTTTCATAGGCCCTGGCAATTTTACCTTCCTGGGCTCCATAACGTAAGTTAAAAATCATATTTGATTTAAAGGTGAATATATAATTTATATATATGAATATTATACATTAAAACGCTTTCTTCAACCTAAAATTCTTTTCTATTTCCTTCCAATGAAAAATAATAACAAAACATTTTGGTAGACTCCTAAATGTGTTGTCGGCCCTAGGCACACTGCCTCATGAAGAAGTTGCCCTATTTGTAGATACCAGGGCAATCAATGGAGAAAATTCCTGCTCAATGTGCTCAATTTTTTTAGTGACACAGGATGCAAAATACTGCAGAGAATTAGATGAATTATGGAGCAAAAAGGTAGTTTGTTTGAGTCGAAATTTAGAAATGCAAAAAGGAGCTTGCCAAAATTCAACTAAGACCCCAATGTAAGACTTTCAGTCCTGCTTCTTTTTTATCTCTCCATTTGCTTGGTAAATCTTCCTCCATCCCTTTATTTTGAGCCTATGTGTGTCCTTGCACGTGAGATAGGTTTCCTGAGTATAGCACACTGATGGGTCTTCGCTTTTTACCTATCCTCTCAGCCCCAAATCTCCTGAAATTGATAAGCAACTTCAGCAAAGTCTCAGGATACAAAATCAATGTGCAGAAATCACAAGCATTCCTATACACCAATAACAGACTGAAAGAGAGCCAAATCAAGAGCAAACTCTCATTCACAATTGCTACAAAGAGAATAAAATACCTAGGAATACAACCAACAAAGAATGTAAAGGGCCTCTTCAAGGAGAACTACAAACCACTGCTCAAGGAATTAAGAGAGGACACAAACAGATGGAGAAACATTCCATGCTCATAGTTATAAAGAATCAATATAGTGAAAATGGCCATACTGCCCAAAGTAATTTATAGATTCAATGCTATCCCCATCAAGCTACCAATGACTTTCTACACAGAACTGGAAAAAAACCTCCTTAAACTTCATATGGAACCAAAAAAGAGCCTGCATAGTCAAGACAATTTTAAGCAAAAAGAACAAAGCTGGAGGCATCACACTACCTGATTTCAAACTACTACAAGGCTACAGTAACCAAAACAGTATGGGACTAGTAACAAAACAGAGATATAGACCAATGGATCAGAACAGAGGCCCTGGAGGCAATGCCACACATCTGCAACCATCTGATCTTTGACAAACCTGATAAAAACAAGCAATGAGGAAAGGATTCCCTGTGTAATAAATTGTGTTGGGAAAACTGGCTAGCCATGTGCAGAAAGCAGAAACTGGACCATTTCCTGACACCTTACACTAAAATTCACTCCAGATGGATTAAAGACTTAACCATAAGATATAACACTATAAAAACCCTAGAAGAAAATCTAGGCAAAACCATTCAGGACATAGGAGTAGGCAAGGACTTCATGACTAAAACATCAAAAGCATTGGCAACAAAAGCCAAAATAGACACATGGGATCTAATTAACCTCCAGAGCTTCTTTGCAGCAAAAAAAAAGCAATCATTAGAGTGAACCAGCAAGCAACAGAATGAAAAAAATTTTTGCAACCTACCCATCTGACAAAGGGCTAATGTCCAGAATCTACAAAGAACTAAAACAGATTTACAAGAAAAAAACAAACAAACCCATTCAAAAGTGGGTGAAGGATATGAACAGACACTTTACAAAAGAAGACATATATGAGGCCAACAAACATATGAAAAAATGCTCATCATCACTGATTATTAGAGAAATGCAAATCAAAACCACATTGAGATACCACCTCATGCCAGTTAGAATGGTAATCATTAAAAAATCTGGAGACAACAGATGCTGGAGAGGATGTGGAGAAATAGGAACACTTTTACACTGCTGGTGGGAGTGTAAACTAGTTCAACCATTGTGGAAGACAGTGTGGCAATCCCTCAAGGATCTAGAAATAGAAATTCCACTTGGCCCAGCAATCCCATTACTGGGTATATATCCAAAGGATTATAAATTGTTCTATTATAAGGACACATGCACACATATGTTCATTGCAGCTCTGTTTACAATAGCAAAGACCTGGAACCAACCCAAATGCACATCAATGATAGACTGGACAAGGAAAATGTGGCACATATTCACCATGGAATTCTATGGGGCTGTAAAAAATGATGAGTTTGTGTCCTTTGTAGGGACATGGATGAACCTGAAAGCAATCATTCTCATCAAACTGACACAAGAACAGAAAATCAAACACCGCATGTTCTCACTCATAGGCGGGTGTTGAACAATGAGAACCCAGGGACACAGGGAGGGGAACATCACACATTGGGGTCTGTTGTGTGGGGCTAGGGGAGGGACAGCAGGGTGTGGGGATGCTGGGTAGGGATAACATGGGGAGAAATACCAGATGTGTGGATGGAGGCAGCAAACCACATTGCCATGTAAGTACCTATGCAACAACCCTGCATGATCTGTACATGGACCCCAGAACCTAAAGTGCAATTAAAAAAAAAAAGACTTTGTCTCCATAACTATGTTTCTCGAGCCTTGGTGCAAGAGCAGAAAGAATGCTGGACTCATACTGGGTTATATTTTATAAGAAATATTGGACAGAAAAATTCATAATGTCAGGTCAACGAGGAGCAGATGAGTAAGTAATGAACCCTAGGGGTGGGTTAGCACGGACAGAACAAAGACAGAGTGAGACTGTCAGTTTGGACAGACAGGGTGTTTGTCTGGGAACTGTATTTACTTTCTCTGTACTGGGTCTTAGCAGGTTTTGGATCAAATGCACAGTGGCTTTTGAGAATAAGAAAGTGAATGAATTGTAGGCAGGGCAACACTGTGAGAATGAAAGTTTGAGGTGTCAGTGGTGGAGAAATTCCGGGTTGCAGTGAAGTCCCTTGAATGGGTTGTTGCACTGGAGTGCTAGAAAGAGTCGTTCACATGGATATCTTTAAGGGTTACAGAAATTGCCGGGGGAGTGATACCACAGCCAGAGAGAGCCTTCCTTGAGTCAGGAGCCAAAAGAATTGATGCATAAAAGGAGGAATGCCAGCGAGCAAGGAGATAACAAGAAGATTACGGTATGCCAGACAGAAACTCCAGAGAATTATTTAATTTGTTCTTGTTATTTCTTTGTATTTTGTCCAAGCTGCCTGGTAAGCCACTCAACAGTAGTAAACAGAAGCAAGAAAAGTGACATCCTTGCACCTGGTTCTTTGGTTTGTGTTGTTTGGAAGGTAGGATAGTAAGTAACCTACATGTGAAGGGGCTGTTGGAAAGAATGTGCTTCCGTGGAACCGTGAGGTTTCAGCCAGGACTAGGAAAGGGTTGGAAGATGTAAGGAAAACTGAGAGAGAATACAGCAATGTGATGACAGTGGGAAGGGCAGGCAGGCAACGGCCTGGTCCGAAGGTTTGCAGAGGAAGAATGAAGTTGGGGGAAAGTACTAACTATGCAGAGTTAGAGGAGGAAAATGGAGGAGAACGTATTCCTGGAGTTTATTTTTTCACTGGTAGTTAAGGATGAAAGCAGTGAAAAGTATTGGATACATGAGGTCTGACAGAAGCCGTGGCAGGAAGATGCTTCTCTGCCTACAGAGACAGATCTACTATGTGGTGTCAGGTCAGCAGTTTTTGCAACTGTAAGCAATTTCTCTTTCTCAGGCTTATTCATTCCTCAGTCAAAATATAAAAGGACCAGAACTCACTGGATCCCCAAGGTAGCACAGAAAAACATTAAGAGCACTCTTCCGGATGTTACTAGTATTCACCAAGTGCTGTGTCTTTTTTCTCTTTCTTTTGGATGTTTTTATGAGTTATTATTTTTTAATGAGTCCATCTGAGGACTTTACTGCCATTTAACATGTTTCCTATTGGAAAATTGATTAGAAGTTCAAAATATCTAATTTTTTTTTTTTTTGAGACGGAGTTTCGCTCTTGTTACCCAGGCTGGAGTGCAATGGCACGATCTCAGCTCACCGCAACCTCCGCCTCCTGGGTTCAGGCAATTCTCCTGCCTCAGCCTCCTGAGTAGCTGGGATTACAAGCACATGCCACCATGCCCAGCTAATTTTTTTGTATTTTTTAGTAGAGACGGGGTTTCACCTTGTTGACCAGGATGGTCTCGATTTCTTGACCTCGTGATCCACTCGCCTCAGCCTCCCAAAGTGCTGGGACTACAGGCAGGTTTTCAGAAACAAACTCACTTACAAGCTGGGGACATACTGTAGTGCCAAGATTTGTGATATTGGTTGGATAAAAAAAGGAATACACGACACCAGAAAAGGCAACTTTGGAGTGTGTTTCTGAGGATTACTCAGTAATATCCTTATTTCTTTGGTGTCAGAAACTTTCTACGGAGTCATTATTTGCTGGATAATTTGTGAATAATTTAATATATGATTTTAAGCACTCATTACTTTGCTTAGCATGAGGTGTTTCAGTGACTATCCTGGTGTTAGTGGAGAGTTTATCCTTTAAAATTTCTCCCGTCCTTGTTTTCTCCAAATTGTTTATTTTTATCAGTCATTATGTGACCTTGCTATGCACATAAGTCATTTATTTTTACTAATACAGATGGGATATAGGAAGATTACATGACCATCTATTCATCTGTGCAGTTTCACGGTAACAGAAAGTCCCCTGAAGTGAATAAATGTTTCCTCTCTAGTTCATAGTTCACAGTTCATAGCAATGCCTGAAATTCCATCATCAGAGATACTTTGCTTTATGTTCATTGCTGCCAAAATCACCTAAGACTAGCTTATCTGGTATTAAATTATTCTGATAAATAGCTGAGAATAGTGCTTTTCAAGGCAGGGCACAAGAATCACGGCAGTGAAATCCCTCAGGGCAGCAGATTTCAGGCACCACTTCTCCCCATAATTCTTGCAGATGCTTCAGTGAACCCACAAATGTTGGACATGAAGTTCTATTTTGGTGAGATGTTTTCAGGAAAGATTAGTGACTCAGAAATTCTTCTTCTTGATTCTGCTACAAATTCCCTGTGTTGTTTTAAGGAAATATGGCAAACCACTCTGGCAAATTAACAACTTTTGTGTAAAGGGTCATTGTTTTTCTAAAATTCCCTTTGACCCCAGGGAATAAGGCCTGATATGAAAGGTTTCTGTATGTCAGTCTGATAAGGAAAACCAAGTGAATGTTCTTTTCTAATCTGTTCAGCGATTTGCTCAGTCCCATATCCTCACCCATCATCCTTCTTCCCTAGTTTCTGAGTCACTGTAGGTCATAGAGAGCAACCAGGGGTGGTGGAAAAGCATTCTCAGGGGGTCATCAGCCCCACTAACTAAAGCTTCTCTAGTCAAAGGCGGGTGTGATATGGCTAATACTCAATGAACTCCAGTGCTTCGTTATGTTTCCTAAATTAAGATGCAATATTTAAAGGCCATATGATTCCTCGCAGTGTGTGCATAGACGTGTGTGTGTGTGTGTGTGTGTGTGTGTGTGTGTGTGTGTGTGTCTGGGGTGAGGGTTTGGAGGATAAAGTGTAATTTAAAATAAAAGAAACAGTTCAAGCCAAGAAACAGAAAAGAGCAGGTTTTCCTAAACTTAGAGACTCAGGGTTACTAGGTTTTATGCTAGGAGGTTGTGGCAAGAAGTGAAATGCTGCTGTGGCTCTTCTGCTGCTCACCCGGGTGGCATGGGGCAGCATTTGGTCCCACGGCCTTTGCAACTATGACATAATCTTCTGCTTCATCTTTTCCAAGTTTCAGGCCACGTGCATATTCAGCTGCTCCCCAGGACATCCACATTGGTTGGCGCGCTAGGAAACAGGCTGACCGGGGAGAAGAATGTGATCAATTTCCAGAGTGTACACTCTCCCGTTATAGCCGATTTTGAGCTATTTATGAGCAGTGTAAACAATCAGGTGGCAATATTCCTGAATATTTAACAGCCTGCTCTCTTGAGCCAGTGTGAGCCAGATGTTGCCCACTGTCTTACAGCATTGACAGAAACAATCAACCCTTCACTGTTTTATATAGACAATTGTGGGTAGACGATGGAACTGAGTCCTGTGCACAATAAGGGAAAATAAGATGCTATGGCTGAGTAGTATTCCTGGTATATGTGTAGATATATGTCTGCAGATAGAGATATCACATTTTCTTTGTCCAGTATCATCCATTCATGGACACTGAAGTTGATTTCATGACTTGGCTATTGTGAGTAGTTCTGTGAGAAGCAGATGAGTGCAGGTATCCTTTTGTTCTAATTATTGATTTTCTTTTGGGTAGGCATCCAGTAGTGAGATTGCTGGATCAAATGGTAGTTATACATTTTATTCTTTGAGAAATCTCCCATACTGTTCTCCATAGAAAGGCTACATAAATTTCCATTTCCGCCAGCAGTGTGAAAGTGTTCCCTTTTCTCCACATCCTCTCCAATATCTGTTGTTTTTTAACTTTTTAAATAATAACCATTCTGAATGGTGGAAGATGGTATCTTGTTGTAGTTTTAACTTGCATTTCTATCATGATTCATGATGTTGAGCATTATTTCATGTTTGTTGGTTGCTTGAAATTTTAATTTTTAAATTATTGTTGAATCTATAACACAGTTATTAGAAGACCCTTTTACAGCCAGGCATGGTGGCTCACCCCTGTAATCCCAGCACCTTGGGAGGCCAAGGCAGGTGGATCACCTGAGGTCAGGAGTTCGAGACCAGCCTGGCCAACATGGTGAAACCCTATCTCTACTAAAAACACAAAATTAGCCTGGGCACAGTGGCTCATGCCTATAATCCCTTTGAGAGGCCGAGGTTGGTGGATCAACTGAGGTCAGGAGCTCAAGACCAGCCTGGCCAACATGATGAAACCCCATTTCTACTAAAAATACAAAAATTAGCTGGGCATGGTGGTGTGTGTCTATAATCCCAGCTACTCAGGAGGCTGAGGAAGGAGAATCACTTGAACCCGGGAAACGGAAGTTGCAGTAAGCCAAGATTGCACCATTGCCCCTCCGCTTGGGCAACAGGAGAGACACTCTGTCCCGATAAAAAACAATTAGCCGGGCATGGTGGTACAAGCCTGTAATCTCACTTACTCTAGAGGGTGAGGCAAGAGAATCACTTGAACCCAGGAGGTGGAGGTTGCAGTGCGTCAAGATTGTGCCACTGCATGCCAGCCTGGGCAACAAGAGGGAAACTCCATCTCAAAAAAAAAAAAAAAAAGAGAGAAGACCCTTCCACAAGCGTACAACACTTGCCTTCAAAACCTGTACAGTTCACTGCTCTTAGAGGGTTACTGCATGAGCAGCTAACTGGGTGTAAGCCTTTCCTCAAAGCACTAAAAGATGAAGGTGAGAACAGTCAACTGATGTATTTCACACATAAGCTAAAAAGTCAGCACCCAACAACTTTCCTGTATCTGTTTCTGTCTGTTTCACCTTTATCATTTCATCAGATGCCTACTAGCTGCTTATTTTTATTTAAATGTTGTCTCTGTTTATTTATGTGTTTTTCTCAATTAAATTATAAGTTTTTTCAGGATAAGACCCAGATGTCAGGTTTTATCTCCATTCCTTATGGAGCCTAGCATACCTCGTCCTTAGAAAACGTGAACCCTATGAAAAACAAATGTTGAATTCCCTAAGGTCGACAAGGCCCCTGTTAAGTCCACAAACTTGCACTCCCCAACTATTTATAGAAATATTAAGAATTACTCTATTTTTATAATGGTGACTATCTGGTGAAAACATGGTGAGCATAGAATGGAGTTTCTCATCATGCAGAAGTTTCTGTGAGGTCACTGAATTTTGAGGAAGGGGGACAGGAGGAAGCAGGGAGAAAGGGACAGAGCAAAGGAAGGTGATACCAGGATGATGCCAAGCGAATAAGTCTTTGACACATCCTTGAACCCCTGACTTAGGAGGAGGGAGGAAAGTGTGGCCGGAAACAGAAAGCCTTTTCAAAGCTGGAGGGGAAATGTGGTGGGAAGACAAAGGGGTGGAGAGAACGAAGGAGGGTAGCCAGTAAATTCACAAATGTCCCCGACACAGCAGAACGGACCTACTCATTCTTTTAGAAGTAGACTGTCCAGTTAGAAATATACTTACAGCCTATACTAATAATGATGAAGATTCATATCATAGAATCCCACAGATAAGAGGGGCTTTAGACATAGAACCCACCACAGTTCCCAGATTAAAAGGAAGGAGTATACAGAAGTTGCTTCAATTCCATCTCATCAAAATACATGGAGTGCTTAATAGATTACAAAAATAGTATTATACATGGAAGGGCAAAGATATCAAAAGGGCCAGATATTTCCTCAGAGTTTATGATCTCATGAGTAGTATAAATGTACCCATCAAGGCAGGTGTAATAGGTGTTTGAGTTGTGGTGCAACCAAATTTTTAGGAATCACAGAATAGAAGATCGCTTTGGACTCAAGGGGCCCAGGAAGTCCACCGAAGAGCGATCTGAGCCAGGTTTAAATGCAAGAGAGTTTTATGCAGGATGAGTTGGAAGGGATACTCGTTCTCCCTCTTAGCAGATTTCACCGAATAATCAAATTTTGCCACTCAAGAACTTTTTTCAGATCTTGCTGCTTTACCACACATATTTATCTATTAGGGTACCAGTAGGATTGGCCTCCATAACTTTATTCTCACAGAGTGACTAGGAGAAAATGTCTATATTGAAGGCACAGCAAGGAAAGGGTAGATTGATACGTCCAGCAGAGATTGACTCACAGATAGTGAAGAGCATCAAGACGAAGAGTGAGGTCGGTGTTAACGCTTAGATGAATGAAGAAGCAGATATATACGGAGGAAAGTGATGGGTTAAATTTGCCCATATGGAATTTATGCATTAAGATATATCTCCTCATCAGTGACAATTATAAACTTACTGTTTCAATTCTTCTTTTGTTTCTCAATCTTCCAAACACCTTTTTTTTTTTTTTGAGACAGAGTCTCATTCTGTCGCCAGGCCCCAGGCTGGAGTGCAGTGGCGCAATCTCCGTTCACTGCAACCTCCGCCTCCCGGGTTCAAGCAATTCTCCTGCCTCAGCCTCCCAAGCAGCTGGGACTACAGACGCGTGCCACCACGCCCAGCTAATTTTTTATATTTTAGTAGAGACGGGGTTTCACTATGTTCGCCAGGATTGTCTTAATCTCTTGACCTCGTGATCCACCCGCCTCGGCCTCCCAAAGTGCTTACAGGCATGAACCACCGCGCCCGGTCCCAAACACCTTTCAGTCAACATTTGATTTGCATTCACTAAGCTCTGCGGGAATAACTTGATTTCAAAATATCCTCCACGTGAACACATTTCTTCATATGTTGCACCAACAAATTGGCCAAAAATCTTAAAAAACCTAAAACATTTAAACGTCTATCATGTCTCTAAGAAAAGACAGTTATTCTTCTGCTACTTTTCTTCATTATCCTTAAGAGAAAAAGGACACATGATTATAATAGAATAATAACTTCAAGCTTAACAGAGTTCTAAGTCTAACTGACTGAAGGATTTTTGTTTTCCCTAAAAGGAAAATACTTCCGAATAACACTTCTGATTCAACTGGGAATGTGAGAGACGCTCTTCTACATGGCTTTTAATCCTTCTTGGAACCTGTAAAATAATAATAATAGTCAACTAAATCCCTCACTTTTACGGTATTTTATTAATAGAATGCCATCAAAAAGTAATAGCATTCTATTACAAGCTATTTCTTGTTTACTTTAGTGTCTAAGTAAACAAAGGTCTTGTCAAAAGATCAATGCTATTGCGGGCAGAATGAACTTGCAGCAGACATAGCTAACAGGATTTAAAGGAGATACAAGATTTCCGCTTAGAAGGCTTTTTCTTTCCCAGAAGAAGAACCATGGGACTAGAAGTCAACCCTAACCTAATAAATTTACCAAATATAAACACACAGAGTATGAGGGGGGTGATGTATTACTGAAAACGCAACCTAATGTGTTAAAAATGTGGATTGGTATCAAACCTAATAATAGAACTTTGAGTCTATGTACTTCCTGTCAATTTCAAATATTTTATTAATGATTTAAAAATCATAGAAAGCAAATCTTTCTGTAGTGTTAACTACAGAAAGCCACCTTTTATTTCATTTTTTGAAACTGATCTCATTGGATAACTGAAGCACTTCATAGTCCAGATTCTCCTGCCAGTTATTTTTGCTTTTGGTCTTTCTTTTCCTGGATTTTTTTTCTTAAGCTTCCAGTTTATAAATTATAAGTAGTTCCTAAAGATTTAGGCCCCAACTGTCTGCTCCTGCCTTATTCCTTCTCATATTCTTATATTAAATACAGATGAGTAGTTTTTGACTTCATGACTCATTTCCACTTATTTGACACATTAACCTGTATCTGCAATTCATGTTTCCTTTTTACCAGTCACTCATTCACCTTTTTCCTGTCTGGTTGGTCCATCACCATTCTAAACTCCACATACTTTAGCACCATGACTTAGTCCAATTTCTTAGCAGAGACAAGTACTTCTCACATATTTTTTTTTTTTGAGACAGTCTCACTTTGTCGCCCAGGTTGGATTGCAGTGGCACCATCTTGGCTCACTGTAACCTCCCTGTCCCAGGTTCCAGCAATTCTCCTGCCTCAGCCTCCTGAGTAGCTGGGCATATAGGCGCCTGCCACCATGCCGGGCTAATTTTTGTATTTTTAGTAGAGATGGGGTTTCACCATATTGGTCAGGCTGGTCTCAAACTCTTGATCTCAAGTAATCTACCTGCCTCGACCTCCCAAAGTGCTTAGATTACAGGCATAAGCCACCATGCCCGCCACTTCACACATTTTATATCACCAAAAGGAAAAAGATTTTACCTCTGTTCTTTCCCGATTACTTCCATTGCTTGGAATAGGCCAGCCCTTTGCATGGACTTTCAACATGAATATTTTACTCCACTAAACTACCTTGACTATTTCTGCTAAATTATCTTCTTAAATTACTAGTTTCATGATAGCGCCACTAAATTCAGTATCTTTTTAAAGACTCTTGAGTAACTATCCTATGGAACTGGTCAGCTGTCAGCAGCCACAGCTTGGTCTGTGTCCGTTAAGGTTCCATCATACAGTCTTGTCAAAGGCCAGTGCCCCACCTCCTAGCCAGAGGTGGTCCCCTGCTCTTTCCATCCACATAGACTCTACCAGTTTTTCAGACAGCCCTGTTTTTCTGTGGTATCTTTTCTAACATCACCAATCCCTTTGTGCATTTGCATTGGGGTCGGCTGACTTGTTCCTCATACCTAGGAACACTGGTTGTACTTATTTTATCCATGCCCCTCTTGGCTTTTCAATTTAAGTACACACATTGTACATGCAAGAATTGTGAAGAAATATTGTGTGTACCCCATAATGCAACCAATGTCATGCACTCAGTTGGTGTTTAACAAATATCTGTTGAATACATTTACTTGAAATCAACACATATTTACAAAGTTTCTATTACAGTCTACTTACATGGACATAAAAAAAATTCCAAGCTCCTACTCTTAAGGTTTTATGAATCCATGGAAAAACAACTTCATGGAGAAATATATAAAATAAAAAAATTTGGTCATGGTTCTATGGATTTTTGGTTACCTGAAATCCACTTGAATATGCAAATGTCTCTCTGTAATTATTAGAAAATTATATAATAAGTTAAATTGATTATTGGTAGTAGATAGAGCACTGGGATTTCCCTTAGCACTGGCAATTTTAACACATTCCAATCGTGAGTACCTGTGACTATCTGCCTGAAGGTTTTTTTTTTTTTTTTTTGAGACTGAGTCACTCTGTTGCCCAGGCTGGAGGATAGTGGTGGGATCTTGGCTCACTGCAACTTCAGTCTCCCAGTTTGAAATGATTCTCGTGCCTCAGCCTCCCAAGTAACTGGGACTGCAGGCACATGCCACCAAGCCTGGCTAGTTTTTGTATTTTAGTTTCACCGTGTTGGCCAGGCTGATGTTAAACTCCTAACCTCAGGTGATGCACCCACCTTGGGCTCCCAAAGTGCTGGGATTACAGGCGTACGCCACTGCACATGGCCTTCCTGAAGGGTTTCTTAGGCCCCCGGAACCTATTAGGGCAGGAGCGTGCACTCCAGAAAGGTCAGGAAGTTAGCTTTCCAGGAAGCTGAATTCTACCAATGAGCATCAGGAGTGAGTGTTTAAATATCCCCCAGTTTTGGCTCCCTGGGAGAAACAACTGTTCTACATTTCTTAAAGATTCCAGCAGGATGGAACCCCAGTTGTCCTCAGTACTAAAAACTTTCAAATCCTTCCTTCTCTGTCCTACTTTCTCACTCTTATTCCAGTTCAGGGAGTACTTCCCATAGAACCTGTGAGCATCCAAAACCTCATCTTAGGTTAGGGAAACCCCACCAGAGACACTATGTACATAACAAAGTGGGGCCAATTTAATAGAGTGGGCAGTCAGAGATGGTATTCCATATGAGTGCCTTCATGTTTTCTCAACCTGACTCTTATCCAAAAAGGACAGTATATTTTTTTTCTTCTGAGGGTATACTGAAATGTACAAAACCGGGGGTGGTGGCTCATGCCTGTAATTCCAGCATTTTGGGAGGTTGAGGCAGGTACATCATGAGGTCAGGAGTTCAAGACCAGTCTGGCCAAGATGGTGAAACCCCGCCTGTACTAAAAATACAAAAATTAGCTGGGCATGGTGGCTGGTGCCTGTCATCCCAGGTACTTGGAAGGCTAAGGAAGGAAATTGTTTGAATCCAGAAGGCAGAGTTTGCAGTGAGCCGAGATCATCCCACTGCACTCAAGCATGGGTGACAGAGTGTGACTCCGTCTCAAAAAGAAAAAAAGAAAAAGAAATGTGCAAGAACTTGGTCTCTGGGGTCAGAATACCGTTTGCTGAAATCCTGGTTCTACCTCGTATCTTAGGTAACTTTGCTAAACACCTTTAAGATCAAGTATCCTCATAGGTAGAAGAGGAATAATGATGATCTCTACCACATAGGGTGGCATTGAGGACTAAATACAAATTTGCATATGAATAATTTACATGGGGCTGGGCACAGAAACAATAAATGTTAATTGCTAGTTTTATCAAATAACTTAAAGCATCCAGAAGCATATTTCATCTTGAAAGCTTAGAATGTTTCCGAATGCACTGGTTTTTATACTAAGAAATTCAACTTTAAATTGATGTCTTAGAACATAGATTGTTGGAAACCCATATACACTCAAGGCAACATATTCTTCAAAAGCTTGTCTGTGACCGATTATTTGAAGGTGATGGTTGAATCTGACGGCAGCAAAGTCCCGAGGGCTAAATGTGGTTCCACAAAGATAATCCTGAGCAATTTCTGAAAGCCCTACAATGAATCATTGTTAAGATTCCCAATTTAGTAAAATAATTCTGTGAGGCTATTGCACAGCATAAATATTTAGACAATTAATCAATCATTGGCACTTGGAAATTTAAATACTTTATATTACAATTGAGGTTGCAAAATATGTTTAAGGAAATATTTTCCACAGAGACATAAATTGGCTGGATACTTTTCATGGAAAAACAGATTCCATTTATTTTTCTCTCAGTAATATGAACTTTTGTTCCTTTTTCTGTTATTATTTCTGGGTGGGTACAGAGCTCATGATTTATGTGAGAAGCTATTGGAATATTACAGAAGAAATTGTTGGAAAATATTTTAGTCTGAAAATTGTTGAAACAACATTCCTAAACAAGAGAGATTTTAGTATAATTGAGAGATTTTCTTTTGTTTTTATTAGATAGCTTAATTAAATACTTCACTGATTTCCTGGAAATCAGAGATACCAAGGTCTCCTACATCTTCTATGTAATCTTTCTTCCAACACCGAATATTTCATCAAGTTTTCTTAAAATTTGTAGTTCATGCTATCAAGATAACTTCTTTCTCCTCTAACTTCATTCTATAATTCAGATTGTGCTGCAAATATTCTTGCTTTCAAATGCATTTTTAGCCTGGCAGGGTGGCTTATTCCTGTAATCCTAGAACTTTGGGAGATGGAAGCAGGTGGATCACATGAAGTCAGGAGTTCAAGATCAGCCTGCCCAACATGGCGAAATCCCAGCTCTACTAAAAATGCAAAAATTGGCTGGGCATTGTGGTACACACTTGTAATTCCAGATACTCAGGAGGCTGAGGCAGGTGAATCACTTGAACCTGGGAAACAGAGCTTGCAGTGAGCCGAGATCACACCATTGTACTCCAGCCTGGGTGACAGAGTGAGACGCCATTTACAAAAAAAAAAAACAAAACAAAAAACCCTGAAGCTTGAAGCTTGTATCTACTCACAAAGTTCTGGTGAGAAGTAAATGAGATATTGTAGCAGAGCCTAACATAACACCTGGGAGAAACTCAATAAATATTAGATGCATTCTCGTCCTTACCCACTGTGAAACATGAAGTGGCAATATGACCTTTTATCATAGTCTCCCTGAAGATAGCTGTTTTGTAATTTTGTTGTTTCCCCGATAGTAACTAAGAGACACTTGAGACTAAATGTCTCTACTTCCTTTTCCTTTGCATCCTATGGCCCACCTTCATCCTATCACCCTTGCTTTTAGGAAGGAACAAGTCAAACAGTAGGTTTTTCAACATTACACAAACATATCGTAAAATCATGTGAATATGTGGGAAAATTGACTTGGGTCTTGGAGTCTAAAATTCAAGAACAAGATCATGAATTCTCTAAGCCTTAGTCTTCCTGTCTTTAAATGAAAATAATGCTTTTCCTATTTTCCTCCAAAAGCATTTTAGTATCAAATGAAGTCCTTTGATATGAATATATTTTAATGAACCTACAACAATATATACACATAAATTAATGAAATTTACATTCAAAGCAAACCACACAAATTAGCCTATGAAGCTTTCCCACTGGGGCCATCATGAAAATGTGCAGAATACAGGGGCTCCTGCTCCCATATATCACCCCATATTAGACACCTGAAGGCCCTAACCTGGAACAAGGTAGGCAAGAAGAAAAAAGGGAGGGAATTATTTGAAACAAAAGGGCATATGTTAATGAACTGAGAGTGGAGACTCAACTCCACCAGTGAAAATATGAAAAAAGATAGATTTTGCGGCCACTGGAATCTCCTTTAGGTGGTCCTTAGCAGGCAGGAAACAATAATATCTCAAAAAGATGTAAGCTGAAAGCAATACGAATTAAAATCCAAAGTGATTTGTTTGCCTTGACTCAATAAATCCATCATCAGCTAGCTGACTACTCAAAAATCCCATGCACAGCTTCTCATCTTTGTCATGGAAAGCATGCTAGCTGTTAGTAGGTGTGGCTGCAGCAGGCGCTCAGTAGCACAGACAGTACTGGTAGTGTTGACGTCTTGATGGGATGCAAGTTTTCTGTGGATTCTCAGCCATGTCTTTATTTTTATAGCAGCCATCTGGACACCAACAGTGCTAATACACTGCAAATCCTTTTCTTTTCATCCACGGCATTAAGGAGTGAAAACACAACATATGCACACCATACATATCCTTTCCTTTGAGTAGTTCTTCTATGCAGGCATGGTAAGAAATGCCTACAGGCAGGTGCCGGAAGTGAAAAATCATCCTCTATGAGAATTTCTATTCCAAGCTTAGAGTGCCAGACAACCAACTCTAAAGTGCTTGGGCAGTGACAGAACCGGCAAGTAAGAGAGAATGGAGCTTTGCTGAGGAGTAGAGTGTGAGGGGGGAATAATTTTTCTGCTGTGGAGGGTCAGAAGACAGCCTAGGTGCACAGCAGTACTGCCAGTGAAACAGTTTAAAATGCTCTTTAATGGTTCCGCTCTTTTTCTATTATCAAGGAAAATAGGATATGGGGGAGGAGGTTGCAGCTGGTGATTAGAGAGAGGAAGGAGAGGCTGGATATTTGCTTTGAAAGTGATGACTTTTTAGGTGAAGAAAATTTCATCATTTTGGTACATATTTGATTTCTTAAAACAGTCTTAATCAATAAAGACATTCCATCCTTTCTAAGTTTCCTCTGCAATTAGGAATAAAAAATTTTAAATTCATTATTAAATTTATTTAATAATATAAATAAATTTTATTAAATTTATTTCAATAAAATTTAAAAATTGGAAGTCACATACAAACCTAAATGATAGAATAGTTATTTGATGTATTTTCACAGTGAGAGAATGCCTTTACAAAGCAACATATTTTCCTATGTTGAGTTCTTTCAAAATTAAATTTATGGACCAGTCCTGCATTCCAAAAGTGGAAGGTCACTGGGTTGTCTAAGCATATCATATGACTTCAGGAATTCAGATATGGCAGTTCTTCCTCCTGACGCCTTAATTGTATAATTGGAAAGGGTATTAAATATCAAAAATTAGTATATCTGAATTTTTGAATACATTTTGAATTATTTGCTGGCAATTATAGTTTCAAGTAGAAAAGCTTAGAAATATTTGTTGAAGATTTTGGAACACAAAGCCTAGACAACTTTGTATGGTCACCAAAAGGAACAGCAGTTTGGCATATGTCAGCTTCTGGGCTCCAGATGGTCTAAATAGAAAACACAGACACACACACACATACATACACACACACACACACACACACACACACACACGTACATGCACACACTGCTTGGAAAAAAAGCAGCGGTCCTAGCTCTGCTATGAGCTGATGAACATGGAATTTTCTGCAAATCAGAGCAGTTTCCTTGCCTGACAGTTTGCTATCCTGGGATCTATTCTATTTACTTCAAATAATAGATTTGAAAGGAAGTTAGAAACTTACATAGAAATGAACTGAAAAATGAAAAACGTTCTACTAGAGAATATCTACAGAAGGTTCTGTTATGATTATTTGGTTTAATAACTCATAGAAATCGTGCTCACCGTAGCTTCATGGCAGAGCTGTAACATTTTTCCTGGTTCCGAGCCTGCTTTCACTTGGATGCTCTGCAGTCTGGTTTTTTATGGCAGAGACATTCTGACTCTAGGTGAGGTGAGATTGAATTTGGATATTTTTTTGCACTTTTCCACAGAAGAGAATTGACCTTTTCAAAACATCAGCCCGGTTCTTTAAAAAGTGGATGCTATTTCTTCTATTATGGGATTCAACCACCTTCCCAGGCAATGAAATAATTGTAGCATGGCATTTTATCAGGAGATGGAGCTAGCTCTCTTGATTTTCTCAAACAAGTGACAAAAGGTTTTGTAAAAGGTCAGATCACTTTGTGAGATATTCAGTCAAAGAAATAAGAACAAATCTAGGCCACTTTGGGTCGATGAGAGGCCTGATAATTTTTGGAGCACACATAAAAAGAAAAACCACTCCAACAAAATGGAGCAACATGGAATATGGCGAAAATAAGGATGATTTTTCCTGCATGTACCTTCTTTATACCTGTGGGCAATGTCCCTTCTTTATGGCTCAGCTTACCATTAGGGTGACCATTTGGACAGTGAGTGGTATCTCTATATCATGTGGGCTAACAATCCGAGGTGACGGAATATTCTAGAAGCCTCAGCAGGAGTTGTATGGTAGGCTGAGGAAGATTGTGATAATTATGATATCATCCAGACACTCTTCTTCCCTTGTTGAGGTTCATGGTGTTCTTCCTGGACTCTATTCCCCACTTAAAAATTCACTATTGGAAAGATAAGAGATGAATGACAAACGGATGTAAGTATGCAGGACAGTCCAGATGGCAGGCAGGAGAGTGGGGGCTCTGACGTAAGAACTAAATGCATCTTTCATATGTGGAGGGAGTGCTGTGTATAACTGGGCACCCCCACAGGGACCTGAGATAATAGAGCACTAGCATTCTCCTGTTTAAGACCTGCTTAGTCTATTAGAAGGAGAAAGAATAATTCATTCTAACAAGTATTTCAGGGTTTCAGACCGTACTCTTTTAGAATTTGTTTAAATAATCAGTTTCATAGGTCTTTGAAAGTTATACAGAGCAAATAAAATAATTCTGCCTGCCATTCTCTCAGATTTCCACATGGGTTTTGCTACGAGTTGTTACCTAACAACAAAACCTTTAGGATTTTGCTAAACAGATACACTATTCCACTACAGTGTAATTCACAGTTTGAAACACATGCTTATGATACCATTGTCACTATTAATTTTCTAATAGACTGATCACTTTAGAGTAGGTGATTTTTTGTTGTTTTCTGTATTGTTCTTTTTGTGCCCAACACGTGGCAATGTACCTGGTATGGCAATAGAAATGAAACTGATGTTTATTGATAAATGAATAAACCCATAACTATGTGTGAGACAATATAACGGGTGCCTATATAAAGGAGGTGCATTTGCATGTTTATATTCAGTATCTTTATCTGGGAAATGAGAATGTTTGGACCTATTGTAGCTACCACAGAGTTGATCTAAAATCCAAACTCTAAATCTAAAAGGAAGTTCATCGAAAAATTAAAAGTGTTCTAAAATATGTCACGGTTCAGCAACTATGTGACCATATTATGAATCACAGTGATGTCCCCCAAAACCTCATTGCATGTGTCAAAGTTGATTTCCATGGATGCTAGTCCTTTCCCAGAGGGCGTTATGTTAAAAAAGTCTTCATCTCAGTTCAGGCCTCATCTGCATCCACACGATGTATTCTAAAGAGCAAGCCTACAACCAAGCTACTTGCTCAGGTAATCATCTGGGAGTGGAAGATGGTCCACAAAGATAAACTTACAAATCAAATAGTGTTTATGAAACGTGCTGCCACAGGAAGACTCTTAGGAAATGCAAAAATAAAGTAGGCTAAGAAACATCAAATCAAGCAATCATTTGAACTAAAGGGCATTGTATGAAAACTAAGAAAAACGACTAACATGCTATTGAGTATTTAATAGAAAGAAAGGTAAGCAAATAACTCCATGGCAAGAGTACAAGAAAACAAGGACATTTTACTTTTTAGAGAAGTAATTTACTCAATCATTTAACAACAGCCTAATGTTGGCCAAACACTGGTCCTGACTCAGGGGAAACACTGCAAGCGTGACAATCCTAATTCCACTGAAGATGAAAATCTAAAGGAGGCAGTCAAGGAACTAGAATTAAACAATAGCATTTTCCTGCAGAGGTCACGCTCAAAACCCTGGTTACCTCTATCTCCCATGCTGGCTGAGACAGGAAGAAAGAAGAAAGGGAACAGTCTGGAATAAATGAAAAATACAAAGAATGACTAGGCCAAAAAGGGAGAAGTTGGCAAAACCCAAGGATAATGGCAGAGAAAGTCAAGTGTGTAAACTGATGAATAAATCCACGTAGGGGCACTAGAGAGAACTTCTCTAGCTCTCATTCTCAGACCTCCTGAAAGCAGCCGTCAGTGTTATTTCAGTCTCGTTTTGATGGCAAACCCTGACTGATACCCAAGGTCATGACCTTCGGGGGGCAGAAGTTCACTAGTATCCACTGGAGATGAGAATGGCTTCAGAGCTGTAATTAGAATAAAACGTGTAGAGATTTTTACACGGGTGATCCCAAAAGTGACTTTTTCTCCAGACACAGCCGGGTAAGTGTTTTTCTGATGCCTACTTTTTCATTATAATGACGCCTCAGGGAATCTATGAAGGAAAGAGAAATTTAATCTGGCTATGAGTAAGAGTGCTTCTAGAAGAGCTTAACATTCTTTAGCACTTTCTCCCCCATCAAAAAGAAAACAATGGCCTTAAGTGTTTTTAAAAATGTGCTCACTTCTATCAGGGTTTTCTGATAAACTGATAGGAAGGGTACAGCTTCTAGGCCTTACCCACTGGGCTTGGAGAGGAAGTTCTCCCCAAGCTTGGTCCTCTTCCCTAAGCAGGATTCAGTTCCAGGTGGCAGCCTCCCCCAGGTCTCCACCAAGTGGGTGCACACAATAAGAGTTGCTGGACTCGCCATGTTTCCCTACTCCAGGACCTCCCCTGAAGGCCTGGCCTCGTGAGTCCAACCGAGAGGAACTCTACAGTTATTTCTGGCCAAGAATCATTGGCTTTAACCCAGCAAGAAAATATTTCCTGATTTTTTTTTTATTTTCAAGCTAAGGTCAAAGGAACTTTAGAATCCAACAGAGGTTTTCTAGTATCTCACTTTTTCTGTGTGCTGGACAACAGCTTGAAGGAAAGGGGTATTCCTGTTCTCACTTGGACAGATGGCATGTCACATCTGAGAATAAGGGGCCAAGCAGAGTTGTCCCAGGCACTTTGATATTAAATGAATAATCAAAATTTTCTTTGAGTGGCCATGCAATGACTCTTTTGTGAAGTATCAGAGACTAGTGGGGAAATCTACTCAAGATTCTAGACTCTTTCACCTACCACTTGCTTAAAAGAGGAAGGAAGGCCAGGAGCGTTGGCTCATGCCTGTAATCCCAGCAACTGTGGGAGGCCGAGACAGGTGGATCACCTGAGGTTAGGAGTTTGAGACCAGCCTGGCATATGGTGAAACCCCATCTCTACTAAACACATAAAATTTAGCTAGGCATAGTGGTGTGCACCTGTAATCCCAGCTACTCAGGAAGCTGAGAGAGGAGAATTGCTTGAACCCGGAAGGTAGAGGTTGCAGTGAGCCAAGATTGCACCACTGCACTGCAGCCTTGGCAACTGTCTCAAAAAAAAAAAGGCAGGAAGTGAGGGTGCAGGAATCTGGAAAGTAGTGGTAGGGAGGGGGCTGAAAATTATCCTGGCTCAGAAACAAATTGGTATTAGGGAAATGCAAGTCAGAATAACAATGAGGTACCACTTCCATTGTCATTAGCATGGCTGTGATTAAAAAACTAACAAACAACCAAACAAAAAAAACCCAGAAAATAAATATTGGTGCAGTTTGGAGAAACGTGAAGCCTCTGCATAGCTGGTGGAATGTAAAATGGTGCAGCTGCTATGGGAAACAGTATGGCTGTCCCTCAAACACTAAACAGAATTATCACAAGACTTGGAAATGCCCCTGCTGGGCATGTGCCTCAAAAAATTGAAAGCAGAGACTTGGAAAGATATCTGTATGCCCATGTTAAGAGCAGCATTACTTACAGTACCAAAAACAATTCAAACACTCATTGATAGATGCATGGATAAACAAAATATGGTACATAGGTATACTGTAATATTATTCAGCCTTAAAAGGGAAGAGATTCTGATATAAGCTACCTGAAAGAACCTTGAAAACAATATGCTAAGTGACACAAGCAAAACACAAAAGAAAATATATTGTATGATTCATTCCATTTATGGGAAGTATTACGCCTAGCATAATCACGTTTCTGGAGACAAAAAGTAGAATGGAGATTGGAAAACTGAATCATAGCAGTTTTCCAAATGTACAGCGCTCAGAGGGAAGGGGAATGGGGAGTTACTGTTTAATGTGTACAGAGTTTCAGTTTGAGAAGAAAAAAATTCTGAAGATGAATGGTGGTGACGGTTGCATTATAGTGCAAATGTACTTAATGCTACTGTATTGCACACTTAAAATGGCTAAAATGGGAAATTTTTTGTTCTTTAATGTGGTAGATTTTTGCCATATATACACACACAAATTTGGTAGCTGCACCAAAAGCGAAGTTTCTCTGTTGTCATTTATATACCAATGTCACCCTTGGGAATCTTTAGTTACAAGATCTCTATGTTCAGTATCCTCCACCAGGCAGCAAGCAGCACTCACACACATTTGATAAGGAAGGCTGCATTCTCTTTGCTCTGTCAAGAATATTATTAAAAATTTAGAGCAAGACTGTAGAAGATCCACTTCCACTGTTAAACAACTTTCAATACAAATACATATCTAAATAGCTGAATAATTCACATTACTATAATGATTTTAAATGTGCATTGATATGTACTGTTTTTCCCCACAGAAGACCTGTGGGCTCAGTAGAGCAGGAAGTAGGGTCCCTCTATAGAGACGAGGACTCTGTAGACTGAAAGCTCTTTGGTAATGCAATTAGGAAGAGAGGAATGGGATTGAAATTCAGTTTTCATATTACTACATTACTCCACAGTGTCTTATTTCATATGGGAAGACTGAGTTGAACAGTTGTGAAGGGTAAGCCAGAGATTTGAATCAAGCCACAGGATTGATTTCCTGAAATTGCAGGGTGCATTATTTTGATGACAACCTTATAAATATCATCTGTTTTATTCTTCATGATAATCTCAGTGCTTAGAAAGACACCTGGGACAAGATGGATGTTCAGTAAATATTTGCTGGCAGAATTAAGGGACCTTAAGCTTTACATTTTCTGAGAGGAGAACACTGTTGTTATATGGAAAATTAACTATAAGACAAGGTCTTCAGAGATGTGGGCTTGTTTCAATTTTGGAAAATAACATTCATACAGGGAAAAAAGTATAAATTATATATATACACACTGTAATCAATAAAGGTAATGAAAAAAATTCTTTAAAAACACTTTAACCAGATTAAAACAGTCAGAACATGACAAACATCCTAGAACCTGCCTGTGTCCTACTCATTACCACCTCCTCCATGTTCCCTGGAGACAACCACTTTTCTGATGTTATAATAATTGTCTTTTTGTTTAACATTATAGTCCCAGTGCCTGTGTGTATATCATTAAACACTGTACTTTAGTTTCCTTCTTTTGGAATTCCATCTGATTGAAAATGTGCTGTGTATATTACACTGTGTGTTGTTTCCTCTGATTGACTTTATGTCTGTGACATTCACCTCCTTTGTGGGTATTTGGCAGCAGTTTTCCTTTGTTTTTGTGTAGCATTCCACTGTGTGGCTATCACTTAATATTTTATCCATCACAGCATTAGAGAGCTTTCAGACTGCTTCCCACTTTGGGCTCTTGTGAAAAGTGCTGCTATGAATATTATTTCATTTTATTCATGGTGTGCATACTCCAAGGGTCCATCCAGGGTATATTCCCAAGAGTGCAATTGCTAACTCATATATCTTCAGATTACTAAATAATAACAGTTTTCCAAGACACTTGTATCTGCTTAAAGTTTCACAAGCAATGAATGAGAGTCAGTGTACATCCAGGCCAGCATTTTCATTGTACATAATTATGTATTATAGGACTTTAATTTGTATTTTGATGATTATTAATAATTTTATTACCTGTATGTCACATTTACATACACATATGTGATAATGTAATTGTGTGTAGCATATATGCATATATATATATTTACATATATAAATTTGCACATGCATAAGTGCACATAATTTGGGTCTTTTATAAAAAGTGCCTATTCAAGTTTTTGTACAATTTTGTATTGGGTTATCTATCTTTCTTTTTGTTTGTAGAAGTTACTTATAGATACTGAAAACTAATCCATTGTCAATTTTATATAAAACAAATGTCTTTTCTGAATTGATGTTTTTGCCTTTTTACTCTCTTAATGGTGACTTTGATGAATAGAAGATTCTAATTTTAATGTCCCAAATCTAACCACTTTTCATATTATAACTAGTGTTTTCTGTGCGGTACTAGGGAATGATCATACTCTCTTAAATTACATAGTAAAATTTTCACTGTTTTGTCTTTCAACATGAAAGCACTTATTATAGAAAACACATTATATATATTTGGGACATTAAAATTAGAATCTTCTATTCAATGTGAAAGGAAAATCAGTGAAACTTTTAGTATATAATATATCCCTGCAATTGCTATATTTGGATGGGGCAAAATACTGTATCTTTTCCCAAATGGGTATTCAGTTATCAGCACTACTTATTCAAGAGTCCATTTTCCCAATTCTGACTTCATGTTATGTATGATATTCTCCATTACGACTTGCTACTCATTCACTTCAATACAGTTAGAGTGTTCTGTATGTGAGGCTCTATTCACCAATAAACAACGCAGAACATGTGGAATGACTTTCTACCCTCAGGGAGTGCATGCCTTTATAGGAAGAATCAGATAGCAAACCATGGATATAGTAAATAAATAAAATAAATAAGTTGTTCAAATATATATATATATATATATATATGTATTTTGAGACAGGGTCTTGCCATGTTGCCCAGGCTGGTCTCCAACTCCTGGGCTCTGATATCCTCTTGCCTTAGCCTCCCAAGTAGCTGGGACTAAAACAGGGACCACCATGCCTAGCCTCTCTTTAAACACGATATAGGATGATAAGTACTATGCAAAAAGAGAAAAAGTAGTCCTGGGGAAGAAAAGAGGGGTTAAGTGGGTTTCAGTTTATATTGGATGGTGAAAAGTGATCATCAAAGAGTGAAGAAGATAAGGAAGTTATTATAGCAGTTTGGGTGTCCAGGGGAAAAGCATTCCCAGTGACTTGACCCAGAGGCAGCTGCAAACCAGGCAGATCAATGAGACAGCAAAAAGACCAGTGGTATTAGTAGGAGTGAAGGTCACCAAGTGAGGGGACAGTTTATGTGAGATTCTAGAGCATCATAAGGACATTAAAGCCATTGCAAGTTTGAGCAATCAGATTTATGTTTCAAAGAATCCTCTGCTACTGGTTGAAGAAAAGACGGGTTCTGGAGGGTAAGAAGGAAAATGAGATCAATTAGGAGGTGGTTGCAGAAGTACACGTTGGAAATGATTGCAATTCTGACCAGATGGTTCAAATGGAGGTAAGAAAGAAGAGGTCAATGCTGTGTATTTTAAAAGTAGAGTCAACAGAATATATAACTAGATTGATATGGCAAATGAAAGAATGGGATGAGTAACGTTGAGGTTGGGTTTGTGTTTGGGAGAATGAATAGAAATCCAATATTGGACGTATGAAGTTTCAGTTTCTCATTGGGCCTCCGACTGGAATTACTGAAAATATACAGAGATAGTTGAGTCTCTAGTACCTGAGAAGGGTATAGAGTTCACATACAAATTCCTTATCCTATTCGATTTCTCTTTCCCTGAAGCAAATCTACACTTTCTTAAATACCTGGCTGTGTAAGTACAGTAAGACTGTACATGTAAAAAGGCATTCCTCCCATCTTAGGTTTTCTTCCCAAGAGCATCTTAACTATTCACGGCCCTTTGCATGTCAATAAAAATCTTCAAATAATCTGGTCAAGTTTCATTTAAAAGTAAAAGCAAAATGGGGAAAACCTACTGATACTTTCAAATACTTGCTTTCAATCTATACCTCATTTTTGAGAAAATCAGCTGTTTAATAGTTTAGAGACTTCTAATCTGTGAGTATGGTTTCTCCGTTAATATTTGTGAGTCTTATTTAATGCCCCTTAGTGACACTTTGCAATCTTTCCTGCAGAGAATTTTCCTGCTTTTGTAAAAGTTCTATAATCTCATCACTTTGGTATTTGCTGATATGGAGAAATACAATTGATTTTTGCTTAATAATTTACTTTCCAGTTAACTTGCTAAAATTAATAATTTGTACTTCCAGACTTAATATTTAAATAATTCTAATTTATAATTCTTTGTTCATAATAATAATATTCCTCTACAGATCCTCTTACATATTTTTTTGCTCTTTTTCCTTTATTATTCTGTTTTTTGTGTGCTTGAAGGAAGGGGAAGTTATTGGAATAATTAATATCTGCAATAAACTATTGTGCTGAAATGATGAGATTAGGCATCTTTGTCTTAATTCTATCCCAAAAAGAACACTGTCAATATTGTAGTGATAGGTATAGTGTTAGCTATAAGGTTTTTATAGATAAGTTCTTTGGGAAGAAGAAAGTTCATTCCAATTATTTGTTTTCTGTGAGGTTTTTGTTTTCAAATATGGATGAATTTTGAATTTTACTCTAGGTTTTTCTGTATCTATTGAGTTAATTTTAGGATTTTTCTCTTTCTATTCTTAATATGATAATTAGATCTTTTTTAATATAAAAAATTCTACATTCCTAGGATAACTGACTTGGTCATGATATAATATTTCTTTATAATATATTGCTGGGTTAAGTTTGCTAACATTTAATTTAAGCTTTTTTACGTTTATTTTCATGAATGGCAAGGAATTAAAATTTTTTTCCCTTTTATCCTTGTTGCATTGTGGTTTCTAAGGTTATGCTCTTCTCAGGAAATGAGCTGCAGAATGTTTCCTCTTTTTGTTTTCTCTTGGTCACTGTACTTGATTGGATTTACTTTGGCTTATATTGTTTGTAAAAACTCTAGTAAAATCATCTGGTCTAGGAGTTTTCTGAAAACTCCTTCTGAGGGATGTTTTCTGAATATTAAGTCAAACTTAACGGTTTCTGGAGTTATCAAGCAATCTACTTTCTCTTGGGTCAGTTTTGTTAAATGGTGTACGTTTTACTTGGAGGAATATTCCCATTTGATCTAAATTGAAATGTTGGCATAAAACTTTTCTTGATATTATTTTATTATTCAGTGTCTTCAATATTTCTAACACTAATTATTTTGCCTTTACTGGTTTTCTTTGAGCAATACTATCAGAGATATTTCAAATTTCTTAATTTTTTTCAAAACACTATCTCTTGTCTTTTTTGACATTTTCTACTGTGTATGTTCAAGTTTATTAATTTTTTCTTACCCTTAATATCTCCTTTCTTCTTTTACTGAGTTTAATTTGTTCATCCTTTTGTGGCTCTTTAAATGTTTTATATAAACATTTTATTAATTATTCATTATATTTTAGTATATACATAACTAAGCCCATCATTTTTCTTTAAATTACTGTTTTGGCTGCATCTCACAACCATGGACATGCATTTTCTTTATTATTCAGTTCAAATTATTGTCATTTTTACTATTATTTCAGTTTGGATCAATTAAGTTTTAGAACTATGCTTTTTTTACATTTTATTTTAATAGTTTTGGGGGAACACGTGGTTTTGGGATACATGAATAAGTTATTTGTGGTGATATGATCATACAGCTAGAAAACCATATGGACTAATCCAGAAAGCTCCTAGATCTGATGAATGAATTCAGTAAAGTTGCAGGATACAGAATTGGTGTACACAAATCAGTAGCACTGCTATACACACCAACAATGACTAATCCAAGAATCAAATGAGGAACTCTATCCTGTTTACAATAGCTACAAAAAAATAAAATACTTACGAATATACTTAACCAAGGAGGTGAAAGTTCTCCACAAGGAAAACTACAATAAATTGCTGAAAGAGATCATAGATGACATCAACTAATGGAAACACATACAGTGCTCATGGATTGGTAGTGATAATGACCATAATGCCAAAAGAAATTTACAAGTTTAGTGCAATTCCCATCAAAATACTATCATCGTTCTTCGTAGAACTAGAAAAAAAAAAAGCCTAAAATTCATATGGAACCAGAAAAGAGCCCACATAGCCAAAGCAATATGAAGCAAAAAGAACAAATTGGTAGGCATCACATTACCTGACTTCAAACTTACAAGGCTATAGTTACCAAAACAGCATAATACTGGTATAAAAATAGGCATGTAGAGCAATGGAACAGAACAGAGAACCCAGAGATCTAACCAAATACTTACAGCCAACAGATCTTCAAGAGAACTACGTTTCTTAATCTTCAATCTCCTTCTAAGAGGGATTCTAGTTTTGTTTTTGTATTTTTTGGTAATTGATTTCAAGCTTAATTAAATTGCATTCTTAGAATATGTTCCATGTTATTATATTTCAATTTGAAATTTGTCAAGAGTTGATTTATGCTCCAGAAAATGATCAGTTGTTGTAATTTTTAACTGTGTATTTGAAAAGAATGTGTATTCTGTAGTTCTTGAATGCAGAATTCTGTTACTCTCATCTGTTACGTCTTTTAGGTGTTACTTACTAGTTGTGATCTCTACATTTCCTCTACTGATCTCCTGTTTGTTTTCAAAACTACCGATAGAAATGTGCTGAAATTTTTCACTTTGGTTATTGTACCCATTTTTCAATTTTGAGTTATATATCTTGAGACTATGTTTTGAGGTACATAAACTTTTAAATATTTTTCTAAGACATTCTTATCTCTAAAAAAGTGTCCCATGTTATGTCTAAAGGGTTTTCTTGCTTAAAGTCTATTTTGTCTGTTAATAAAATTATACAAGCTTTATTTTTGTTGTTATTTAAGTGCTGTTATTTTCTTTTGAAAATTTTTTGTTAACTATTCTGCTTCCTTATGATTTAGATAAGACAGAAGATGGTAAGATTTTTTTAAAATGGCAAATTATATTTGTCCTTTAACTAGAGGATTGTATCTATTTATGTTTTTCAATTACTGATACATTTAGTTTAATTCAACATATTTTGTGCTTTTCATTCTTCATATCTGTTCAATTTTAATTTTCTCTTCTTTATTTTTGAATTGTGTTATTTTTAATCATTTGACTTTTTAAATTCATATCCTTAAGTTTGGCTTTTTAAAATACAAGTTATCAGAAAATTTTCAATCTTTACATGTTAATGTTTGATTGCAATAATTTTAATATATTCTTGAACCAACAGTTGAATTTTGAGCAGTTAAATTCTTTTATCTCTTCCCAACTTTATTTTACTTTCATTACTTATTTTACTTCCCTTTTGCTTGTTTATTAATCTCACGACTCTGTATTGTCAGTGATACAAATAACACTTATTTAGATTTACCAACATATTTACCAGTTTGCATCTAAAACTTTTCTTCTGGGATTCTTTCTTTTCCTCAAGTAGGACATAAGGAACAAATAAATAAAAGAAATTACCTTAGTCACATTTAGAGAGACTTTCTGGCTTTTGCCTACAGATAATAAAATTTGTCTCTAGTTGTTTATGTCTCTTATAATAGAACTAATATGACACGTTAAAAGCTGAATGAATAAGCTTTCCACATATATGGGCTGCTTCCATTCAGCAATAACAACATGGTGTTAAATGACTTGTTCTTGATTCTCTGACTAGACTAGATCTTATTAGAAGGGAGGATTTGTCTTAATCACCTCTTGACCAGTAACACTTAGAAATATCCTTCAACATTCAATAAAAATTTGTGAAAACGAAATAAAACCTTGACGGCCATCCCCAAGGAAAAAATATTCTAAAAATAAATAGTTTTTTTAGCATATGTAGTATGATGTTAAAAAACTTCAAGGGCCAGGTGTGGTGGCTCATGCCTATAATCCCAGCACTTTGGGAAGCTGAAGCAGGTGAATTGCCTGAGCTCAGGAGTTTGAGACCAACCTGGGCAATACGGTGAAATTTTGTCTCTACTAAAACACAAACAGATTAGCAGGGCATGGTGGCATGTGCTTGTAGTCCCAGCTACTTGGGAGACTGAGGCAGGAGAATTGCTTGAATCCGGGAAGTGGAGGTTGCAGTGAGCCAAGATCATGCCACTGCACTCCAGCCTGGGTGACAGAGTAAGCGAGGCTCTGTCTCTAAAACTAAATATAGAAATAAAATAAATTCAAAGATGACAACTTTTACTGTTAATAAATATACTTTTTCATTATTTTAAAGTAATGTAGTTTTACACATATGTTTCATAATGTTTCTTTTTTGTAATGATGAGATTTGGTTTTAATAAAGGAAAGAAGTTTACCATGTCTCCTGCCCTGCCCATGTGATTCAGATTAAATGTTGTAATTAACAATGTTAGTAGTCAATGTTCTGGAAGCATTATAACACATTTATAATCCTAATTTAATGGAAGGTGAGCATATATTCAATCACATGTACTATATAAAGAATTATACCAGGAACTTGTGCCTTTTTGTATCTATTACACAATGTTTAAAACTATATATTCTGGTTTTAACATCATATCCCAGTTTTAGGAATTCCTAGCTACGTGACCTTGGTCAAGTTACTCTGTGCGCTATAAAATGGCAAATAATAGCAACAATTTCTATTTCAAGGTTTTCATTGAAATAAAATGAGTTAATTAATGTAAAGTCTTAAAATAACACCTGGAATATAGTAATACCTGAATAAATATTAGCTATTTTAAGTCAAATATTGTGTCATATAACATATATTTGTTTATTAATATTTTATAATAAAAGACAAATAAATTATAAAATAGATTAAATATTGCAGATCATATTATTTCTCCAGCACTTGCACATGTTATTATTCTGTTTCAACAACATACAGGTGAAGAAAGCAGGACAAGGTGAATATGATATTCTGATGATGAAAAATAGTCTTAGAGAAAGTAAGTAACTTGAAAAAAAAGAACATTATGATTCTGGTACTGACCTGCACTCTGAGTTTTTTTGCTCCCAGGGGAGTATATTTCACATCCTGCTTGACCACTTCTTCCAGGTGATACAGTAGAAAAAGAATGGGCCTGCCCTGCAGGGTGACTGCATTGCTCCTCTGCATGGGACTCTAGTTAAGTCACAGTTGTTATGTGAACCTCTCCATTCTCATTTCTACTATGGCGATAACCCTACATTAAAAAAAGCCACAGCCTCATTCCTGGACTTTGAACCTGACTCTATCCCTAAGACCTTCGCACAGCAAATGAAAACCTCCACATGACAGACAACTACCTCCCCTTGGGTTCTTCCCTCTCCCAGTTCTTATATCTTTCCTAAAAGCAACATTGGTCCCAAAAGAGACTCTCTAGGTCTGTGTCCTGGTGGTTGATATATTTCTAGAAGAGAGGTTCAAAACTGTGTTATAGGCATGTCGCAAATTTTATTTAACTCTGTTGACACTCTATACTTTTTAATGGTATAAGAGGAGTCACTCAAACCCATGAAACGGAGATTGGAGTGAGCCAAGATCACACCATTGCACTCCAGTCTGGACAACAGAGCGAGAATCCGTCTCAAGCAAACAAAAACACACAAACACTGGTTCATATAAACTTCACACATTTATGCCTTCTAATAAACCTAAATGGTAAGTGAGCCTAGAGTGATATTAAACATTTAACACTTGCATACATATGTAATTATATAAAAATATGCGGGTTGCTGCGTTTGAATGGCCCTGAGTGGGACTCCACCCAGGAGCCTAGGGACACTCTAGACTGTGTGTCGGGCACAGTTCTTTAGCGCCCAGCCTGGGCTCAGGCAGCAGGTGCCATGAAGCTCCAGTGTATTTAAGAGATCATGGCACCTGCGACCCACAATGTTAAAAAAAAAAAAATGAAACATTTGTAATAATATTGAAGAACATTTTATTGCCCGTTCTAGAAAAAAAAGTAATTTCACTAATAAGAACACAAAGAAGGTTAAGAAATCTCCAAAACAGTTGACAGCTTATATAAATAGAACAGTTGGACAAGCTGTGAAAACCCAGATATACTTTATAAAATGATCTATGACAGGAAGAAAGTTCATAATCCCCTTCCAAATTCTTGTTACAGAAAAAAAGCAGTCCCATAGAAGAGAGGGCTGTGACATGGCAAATAAAGAAATCAAACTGGCTTGTACAGGCCACCTGCCTGAAAAATGACACCATGATGGTCGAATATATCTGATTAACTCCAGTGATTCTGGTTCTTCACAGACTGAAAGCCCATTATCAAAACAGAGTGGTTTTTTTTTCTTTCCTGAGTTTTCTCAGGACCATGAAACAATGGCCCAAGTTTTGTTCAGCAGAAATTTGCGATGGAATGAATGTAGCCTTAATTTTCTGTAGAAAGAGATGTATAAGCGAGCGTGTACCTTATTTGTTGAGGATGGAAGATCTTGGCATTGTGATACATTGCCTTCCTCTGCCCACCAATAGTTTACAGGAAGAAAAACAATATATCTCCCTTGGCTGCTGTGTAGACTTGTTGCCTCTAGTAAAGTTAATACTTATAAGCAAATTTGGAGAATGTTGTATTAGTCAGGTTGTCTAGAGGGACAGAACTAATGGAATATATGTGGGAGTTTATGAAGTATTACTTCACACGATCACAAGGTCCCACAATAGGCTGACTGCAGGCTGAGGAGCAAGGAGAGCCAGTTCAAGTTCTAACAATGAAGAACTTGGAGTCAAATGTTCGGGGGCAGGAAGCATCCAGCACGGGAGAACGATGTAGGCTGGGAGGCTCTGCCAGTCTTTGTTTTCACATTTTTCCGCCTGCTTATATTCTAGCTGTGCTGGCAGATGATTAGATTGTGCCCACCCAGATTAAGGGTGGGCCTGCCTTTCCCAGCCCACTGACTCAAATGCTAATCTCGTTCGGCAACACCTTCACAGATGCACACACCCAGGATCAATACTTTGCATCCTTCAATCCAATCAAGTTGACACTCAGTATTAAAGATCACAAGTCCACCCCTTGTCAACTTGAACCCGTACACATCTCCTGAGATCATACAAAATCTTCAAATAAAGACAATACTAAAGTCATAATTACACCTAACATAACACAACTATCCTTCAGACAACCGGAAATGCACGGATCCCCAACCCAAAGATTATTACATAAAGTTAACATTACTTAAATGCTCATGTGACATCAATAAATCTTATGTCACATGATAAAGAAATAAAATGAAGATACTTCCTTAGTACAAGTGTGTACATGCACAAACATGTTTTTAACAAAAGAAGGAAAAAATACTCATGACAATTATAGTCCTCATTTCTGCAGCTAGTCACATTGCAGCTGGTATTGATGACTACCTTCTACTACCCATTCTGTATTCCCTTTGCCTTCAGCAAGCATCTCAGCAGGTTGTAGATTTCTTCCCGGTGGAGTTACCCAAACCTTCATTCCTGCAGGATCTGGGTCCTTTGTAGTACTGCCTGGATTGGGCTGTAGTTTCCCATTGACCTTCACAGGACATGGTAATACTAAGAGACACCCTAATGGAACTGCCTGACCTCAGTTGTGGAATAGTAGACTGGTTTCATCTTGATAGCCCAGGTCAATCACCCCAGCCTGCACTGTAACTCCCATCTAAGCCTGTTGACGTACAGGTAGGAGGAGCCCAAAGTGTCCAGGTGGTAATCTTAACTTCCAGTTTAATGGAGTTGTTATTGTGTCTCCTGGTGTCAGCGTTCTTTTTTCTGGAACTAAGACCTTTAGGCCAGCAGAACGTAATCTCTCGGGAACTGGAAACAAACATTTTGCTAGTGTATCACTAGGGTTGATGGTGGGTGATGCCAGTTCCACTTCCACCCCTTGATTCCTGGAACTGTGAATCCTGGCCATGGGAGAAAACACTACCATACATTGGCCACTGATTTAGAGCATACATGGCCTTCTGAAGAATTTTGCCCCAGTCCTGCAAAGTACTGTCACCTAATAGGAGTTGGATTGTAACTGTGACTTCAAAAGGCCAATCCATCGTTCTATCAATCCAGCTGTTTCAGGATGATGGGGAACATGGTTAGACCAGTGAACCCATGAGCATGAGCCCACTGCCACACTTCTTTGGTCATAAAGTGAGTGCCTTGGTCAGAGGCAATGCTGTGTGAAATACTATGATGGTGGATAAGGCATTCCGTGAGTCCATAGATGGTAATCTTTGCAGAAGCATTGTGTGCGGGATAGGCAAACAAATATCGGGAGTGAATGTCTATTCCAGTAAGGACAAACCTCTGTCCTTTCCATGAGGGAAGAGGTCCGGTATAATCAACCTGCCACCAGGAAGATGGCTGATCACCCCTGGGAATGGTGCCATATCAAGGTCTCAGTGTTGGTCTTGGCTGCTGGCAAATTGGGCACTCAGCAGTGGCCATAGCCAGGTCAGCCTTGGTGAATGAAAGTCCATGTTGCTGAGCCCAGGCATAATCTCCATCCCTGCCACCATGGCCACTTTGTTCATGGACCCATTGAGTAATGACAGACGTGGCTGGGGAAAGAGGCTGAGTGGTGTCCACAGAATAGGTCATCCTACCACTTGATTATTAAAATTCTCCTCTGCTGAGGTCGTGCATTGGTGAGCACTCGCATGGGATATGAATATCTTTATAGATTTTAACCTCTCAGAGAGGTCCATCAACAGACCTCTTCCCCAAATTTCTTTGTTATCAATTTTCCAATCATACTTCTTCCAAGTCCCTGACCATCCAGCCAAATCATTAGCTGCAGCCCACGAATTAGTATATAATTGCCCATCTGGCCATTTCTCCTTTCAGGCAAAGTGCACAACCAGGTGCACTGCTCAAAGTTTGTCTATCCAGCACACAATGCTTCTGCAAAGACTACCATCTGTGAACTCACAGAATGCCTTATCCACTGTCATAGTATTTCACACAGCATTGCCTCTGACCAAGGCACTCAGTTTATGACGAAAGAAGGCAGTGGGCTCATCCTCATGGTCTACTGGGTTCACTCAATTCCCTTTCATTACGTCCTCATCTCTTTATGGTCTTGGAGTCTTCTGCCTGGACCCCTCATTCTTCTCCATGGAAAACCCTTCTCATGCAGCTTCCTGAATTGCTTAAGGTCACTCACTAAGTGACATTTTTCCTTTTGATTGTCCAATAATAAGATGCTTAATCCCTTCTTTCTTTATAACTCCATAGACCCAGGGGCAAGGAAAATGAATCTCTGGTGTGCATCTTCATGTAGAGTCAGCCCACAGAAGGCCTGGTAACCACAGACTGTGCTTCATGCAGTTCAATGCAGAGATTGCAGAGGTGCAGGCTTCTTCAAAATCTTGTGATTTTATTGTCACAACATAGAACCTGTTAGGGTGCAGGGAAAGAAAAGGCTTCTGTTGCCAGGCTGGATCCTGGGCAACAAGAGTGAAACTTTGTCAAAACAACAACAAAAAAAAAGCCACATAATGAAACCCTAACGATGTACTTCCCATTGAAGTGGAAAAATACCCAAAAGGAGCAGCTTCAGCTTCCGTGAGGTAAAAGGGCACCATGAAGATTGCTTGCCTTTGCCGCATTTGGGAGTTACATGGTTATTTAGTAACATTGCTTAAGAACTACTGAATTTTAACGCAATCCTGCATAAAAATATAATTTATTCTATGTTAAAAAAATAAGACCAATCATCATGAACATTTTTAAGATTGTGTTTTATTAACCAAAAATAAATGCGTACAGCTATTTTATTACATTAAAAGACTGAAAGTTTAAAACAACAGAAATCAATATTAAAAATGTTTTGTTCACACTAAAAAAATTAAAATATACTTCACATATAAGTATATAAATATGTAATGCATAAAATTAATGAATAGATTTTATTAAATACATTTCATCAAAAGCACTATATAGATAAGCACTTATTTGTAGACTCATTAAGTGTTTTCCATGGCAAACCAGGAGTGGTGCTTAGTTTGAAGTTATAATATTTATATATATATATGTATATATAGATACATATCTAAATATATAGATATACATTGATGTGAGGTACCATATAAAGATTGGCATTTAAAAATGTATTTAACTTATGCAGCCACGTTTGTTACATATTGTTTCACCTGTTCATTTTACTGAGGAGGTGAAATCAAATTTTATGGAGAAGATTTAATCAAACTGACAATTTAATGCTCCAGAATTTCAGTAAGGCAACAAAAATAACCAAGCTGACTTTTCAAATATTCAACAATATTTATTATCCGCAGCATGAATTTCAACATCCTTTATATTTTGTTTCTCAGAAAATAGCCTTTATTGTCCCAGAGTTCCCCTTATTATATCACATAAGCAACATGCTTTTAAGGAATAAAACATGAGCCATCAATCATATATTGTAGAATAAAAATGAGAGATTAACTTTCCTGGAGAAAAACAGAATTGATTATGAAGCACAGAAAGATGATGATACCGAATTCATTTACTTGACATGTGGGAGGACAAGTATATATTTTGTTATATCTGTAAATATCTGATTAAAGATCCTATCTTTTGTTTCTAAATTCAAGTCTCCCTTCTTGTTTTTAATAGAGCATTAGCTCCTCTGAGCTTCAGCAAAACATGCGACAAGGTTAGAAACTGCAGGGAAATATGACACAGGTGTGATGAAAACTCCTTTGCATTAATTCATGAATTAATATGAGTCTCTGATGTTGCAGACACCTCTAGATTTCCTTCCATTTGACATTACTGTTCTTTTGTATGTTGGTCCTTTATTTGAATCAAAATTTATCATAGCTTTGGACATGTTCGATACTGATACTTTCTTCTTTTATGGAAATAGATGATCACACACAGAACTCTTGTAAATTATTTCTAAAAGCAGAAAGGAACAGTAAGATAAATATTGAAGGACAAGAGGATTCAAAGATTGAATTCATTTGTTATTTCTAAAAACAAAGCATTAAATATTCATGTTGCATTTGTTCATGATAGTTAAAGTTCTGGAGTGGAATGCAGAGATCTTTTATTTCAGCACGATCTTAATGCAGGATTAGTTTATTTTGGTAATATATTATTGTTAGAATTAAACCAGTTTCCAGGCTTTCCAAGTTTGAGTTGGGCTTCTACTTTTCGTGCCTATGTGTGGTCCCTTGGTCTCAGGCTTTGGCAGATTAAAGATGACCATAGATTCTTTCCCATCAGCTTTCCTATCAAGAGGCAAGGGCATATTCTATAATAAATGATTGATGGCTTCTGTGGTTGCAGTGGCATGACAGTTCCAGGCCTGGGCTGTAAGAAGACTGACTCTTTCCACCTTGGCATTTCAGAGGGCCCAAGTGTATTGTAAATATTGACTACCCCATTGACTCCATTGCAATGCTCTGGAAATACATAAAGGGACTCAGCAAAATCCAGGTTTCCAGGTGCCATTGTCAAGAGACCAGCATGTACCTGAATCCCTTGTGACCCCTCCACACCAGTCCAGCTAGCGGCTGACTACTGCTGAGCCAACCGAGATGATGCCACCCAGAATAAAATAATCATCCAGGGGAGACCTGCCTGAATTCCTGACATACACTGGGATGAAATGAAATGGTTGTCATTTGTAACCTCTTGTTTTGAGGTCGTTAAGCAGAACAAAATGGCCAAGGGAATGGTTAATGTCACCAAGGTGGCCAATAACATTAATGGTATTAATTAACTTTTGAATAACAATAAAGCTACAATTTAAATTCTGGGTTTCTAGTTCTATGTAGAGTCGGCCCTCTGTACCTGCAGATTCCACCTCTGTGGATTCAACCAACTGTGGATCAAAACTATTTTTTAAAATTGCGTCTGTTCTGAACATGGCAGATTTTTTTTTCTTGTCATTATTTTCTAAACAATACAAGAGAACAACTATACATTTACATAACATTTACATTGCATTAGGCATCATAAGTAACCTAGATTTAAAGTGACAGGAGAATGGGCATAGATTATATGCAAATACAATGCCATTTGATATCAGGGACTTGAGCACCTGCGAATGTTGATATCTTAGGAGAGTCCTGCAGCCAGTCCTTCACGGACACACGGGAAAGCTGTATATACCTTCAAAATGTTCCAATGACCCCCAAGCCAACCCAGTGAAAATTTAAAATAAACACACTGATTAAAAACGTAACTTATTCTAAATCAGTGACTTCTGTACTAACCATTTATGTTATTGGCTTAAGTTTCAATTTTCATCTTTGTGTAGGTCAAAGCAATGTGTATTTCATAACCTGTGACCTTATGAATAAAGGTATTTTAAGCAGCATTTTGAGTAAAAGAATCTAAATTAGGAAGATAATATGTTACATTTAGAATGTGATGGTTCTCGTTATCAGACAAGATAGAGTGGCAGCCAGTGAACAGTGTCCTCAGTCACTGGTCTACTGGGTTCACTCAATTCCCTTTCATTACTTCCTCATCTCTTTATGGTCTTGGAGTCTTCTGCCTGGACCCCTCATTCTTCTCCATGAAAAACCCTTCTCCTGCAGCTTCCTGACTTGCTAAAGTCACTCACTAAGTGACATTTTTCCTTTTGATCGTCCAATAATAAGGTGCTTAATTCCTTCCTTCTTTATAACTCCATAGACCCAGGGGCAAGGAAAATGAATCTCTGGTTTGCATCTTCATGTAGAGTCAGCCCATAGAAGGCCTGGTAACCACAGACTGTGCTTCATGTAGTTCAATGCAGAGATTGCAGAGGTGCAGGCTTCTTCAAAATCTTGTGATTTTATTGTCACAACACAGAACCTGTTAGGGTGCAGGGAAAGGAAAGGCTTCTCACTGACTCTGCCTATGTGTAAGGGGGTCAGGAAGGGCTGGTGCCTATGTGCGCAGGAAGAAGAGGGTAACCAGGCATATGGGGGTGATGGCCAAAACCTGTAAGTCATAAGACAGAGGCAGGAAGCAGAGAACGAGTGGGCAATTCTGTTTCCTTATAGACACTCCTACCCTATTCATCTGCATAAAGCATTATTATCTGAGATAAAGCCATTCTGATAGATAAAATCACATTCACAATGGAGAAAACAGTGAGCATCTGAGACTCATAGAACTCTAGAA
This sequence comes from Callithrix jacchus, assembly GCF_049354715.1. NCBI lineage: Eukaryota > Metazoa > Chordata > Mammalia > Primates > Cebidae > Callithrix > Callithrix jacchus. The sequence continues at coordinate 35,999,875 of NC_133508.1, read as the reverse complement.
ACTGAGAAATTGTATTATTCAAACTCTTAATGTGTTGTACCTGGGGCAATACAGACCTGGGGCAATAACATCCTCTTTGCAACCAAGGACACGTGTCCAGTGAGTGCCTGAGACAAGAAATCTTTGTCTAAGCTCTCCTGCTTTCAACCACATTATAGACGATTAAAAAAAACTGTAGGGGGAAGAGAAATTTTAAATTGAAAATATTTACCCACCTTCCAATGGTTTCTAGTTTTTTCCTACTTTCTTTCTGACCTGAAATTTTTTCAATTAACAGCACATCAAGTTTCGGCCTTTAAATTTGGAAACATGCACGTATACCCCAAGCATGCAATTTGGATTTACAAGTGTTAGGAAGCATTAACTATGTGTTTAAAGGGCTTTTGTTGTTGTTGTTGTTGGCTACATAGAATGTGGGATTCGTTCTGGCTTGCCAAGCGTTTCATATAAACAATTTGCTTAATAAAAAAAGACTTGAGAAAGATTCTTACTTTGAAAAGGAGATTATGATTAAAATTCTTCAAATTGTAGCTCACAGGGACAAATATTATGGTCTAGGTGATTTGAAGAAATAAGTTGTTTTAAAAATCAACTCTACTAATTCAGTTTCCAAATTCATGTACAAAGACTTGGCTTAATTAGTAATTTTATATACATATATGCAATGGAATGAACGGCCTCCTTAGCACCTGGACTGTGAGTCATTTTTCCCCAAAGCAAATGAGGAGCGTGAGCTACTCTACAGGATCATGGAGACTTGGTTGACGGGGGGGAAGGGTGAAGACTCTGGCATTATTTTAAAAGGATATTGTATCTATTGAAGTAACTATGTCAACTAATGCTATTTAAGCATATTCTCTTAAATAGGAAAAACCTTGAGTTTTGTGTTGCTCAGTTTCTTGAATTAAGATGATTAAAAGTGGAGATTAAATATAATCTTTATCCCAAAGTCGCTCCTGTGTACTATGCCAGATACTTAGGCAGCACTTAAATTCTTTGAGTCCACTAGAATTACACTTGCCCTGTTATTATTTCAGCAAAAGAAGCTATTTTCATTTGTGCATACGTGGTTTAGTTATAAACATTTAAGATGTATGTTTTTCATTTTCAATTTTCTCATTGACTTCTTCCCCCTGGCTTTTCTGCAGCCTTCGTATATAGGATTGAACTGTAGTTCTTCTGGCTTGGTTTGTGTAAGTACACAGGACAGAGTCTGGTGGGGGGAAGGCAGAACTTGCTAAGGAAGCTGATTTTTTTTTTTTTCTATGGAGATTTCTTCAAATACCTTGCATGAAGTGTCACTCCATGGAACCAAGGAAATATCACTGCAGTCATTTGCACTTATTTTCCAATTACCACCCTACCTTGGAGCTCTGAATATCTTCACTGGCCATCAACATCCATTCCTGCCTCCTCTTATGTGCCTGATGGTATGGTAGAGCCTGGAAAACTAATAGTCTCTTTCCCAGACTCCTTTGCGGACAGGGTCATGGATGCAAATTAGATGTATTCATGCTATACCTGCAATTCATCTCTGAATTGAAAGCCCATATCCTGCTGGGGTTTCTGCAGGCAAGCAAGGTCTCAGGGACACGAGTGTTGATAAGAGCTGTGGAGGCAGCCTTGCGGATCCACTTTCTGGTCACAAGAGCTGTGAGGGGGTTTTGAACTGGTTTAGAAGAGGATTTAGCAGTGGTAGTGTCTTCCAGTTTCTTAGACTGAAGCTAGAACAATGGTTTCTAAACAAGAAAGAGTCATTATTAGACCTGACTCCTACCATTCTAGCCCTGCAAAAATGTTGAATTCCTTGCATTTACTCTTCTTCTGCTTGAAATACCTAAATTAATTTCTTGCCTCTAATCTATCTGACATGCCTAGCATATGGCAAGCTGCGGAAGGTTTTCCTGCTGATGCTGAGATTCCTAGGTGAGATGTAGGATTTCTCATTCCCGGTTTATCCTTGATTTTTCCCAACCTTCCTGCTCAGCCCTTAAGTTCAATTGCTCATTTGTTTTATATGGGTTTTGTTTGTGGTCATGGCAGTGGTTTATTTTACTGGATTTAGAGGGAGGTAGAGTCTTGGATTTATTTTTATTCCATCATCTTTTGCTTACATTGAAAAGAATGATTTAAAAACTCATCAAAAAGAAATATATATTTGGTTAATTTTCTTTGACAAATTAACTCAGGTCTTCCCCAAAGGCCTAATAAATTCAAAGTGAAAAGAAAATTATAATTAATTATATTTGTAATCAATCTTTTTGTGTCTGTTTTATAATATAGCACTTTATTTTGTATAAACACTTTTGTACCAGAAAGTTTTCAAAAATACATATATCTTGACCATTTTAAGCATTTGCTCTTTGGGTCACTGACTACTTACAGTGTTTACTACACACCAAACAAAGGTGAGTGAGACAAATTCTCAGCCTTATTTCTCCAAAGAATATTATTGCTTTAGAAAGTATCATTATATGTTTCTAAAATGTCAATATACTAAATACAGTAACCTATCTTTCTTAGACCTTATTGAAATGGAAGAAAGAAGAAAATGGATATATACTGGTTCTGTTACTGATACTGTCTAATCAACGGTCACAGAAATCTTCATAAGCAATTATCATTCAACTTTTACGTCTGGGAAAACAAAGATCAGAAACATAAAATGACTTCAAAATCATTTTCCAGGCCACTGAATAATGGAGCTGAATTCAAAATCCATGGTGTTTGTACCTTCCCGTGCGTTTCCTCAGGAGATACAGTTTATAAAAAGGTAAATTTTGGAAAAAAATAACATTGATGTTATCTTATGTCCAAATGGTCTTAATACATCTCAAAGTAATTTTTTATGTTCATTATTTTTTTAGGTTCATTATTTCATTTAGTAGTTAAACAGTGCCAGGAGATAAACTGGCAGGAGTGGACGTGTTGTACCCATTTTATACATGAGGGCAATAGAAGTACCTAATCTAACCAAGTTTTTACCTTTTACTAATTAAATCAAGTTATTGTTTGTTTTGATGTTTAAAGTAACATGTTTGCTGGGTAAAACAGCCACATATTCTTTTTAGAAGGACAACAAGTTTTACTTTTCTCAACTTTCTTGGATAAATACATTTAGAAAAGTTAACAAAAATTAATTAGAGAAACTGCTCTCTGACAACTTTTGTGTGTATAATAGTTACATCAATTTTACCTAAATGACAATGTTCAATTTTTCAAAATTTGGTTGAAAAAATGTACATGAACATCAAGAAAGACTGTATGAGTGGCCGGGCACAGTGGCTCAGGCCTATAATCCCAGCATCTTGGGAGGCCAAGGTGGGTGGATCACAAGGTCAAGAGAAAGATACCATCCTAGCCAACATGGTGAAACCCTGCCTCTACTAAAAATACAAAAATTAGCTGGGCATGATGGCATGTGTCTGTAGTCCCGGCTACTTGGAAGGCTGAGGCAGGAGAACTGCTTGAACCCAGGAGGTGGAGGTTCCAGTGAGTTGAGATTGAGCCACTGCACTCTAGCCTGGTGACAGACTGAGACTCCATCTCAAAAGAAAAAAAAAAAAAAAGACTGTATGAGCAGTGTTTTAATCAGTTTTAAAAAATTTGGCTGAGAAATGAACATCAGGAAAAATGGTATGAATGCATCCATAAAATTTTAAAATAAATATTACTACAGAATGGCACTAACCTGTGAGTTAGGACTATTATAGAAACATAATGCTGCTTAGTTCAAAAACAAACACGAGTACTGCGGCCCCTTTCCCTTTGCTGTGACTTTACCAACTTCAGTACTTTTCCAAATGTCCTCACGCACTGTGGACTAGAGGAAACAGCAAGCAGCATGCTAGCTTGAGAGCGCACGGCCCCTGTGTAACCGAGCTGCGTCAGAGAAAGAAAAGAAGTGAATGCATAGATGGAAAGTGTATCGCACAGACGTGGCATTCAAAATAGATGTGATGCCCTTGAAAGCAGAAATTCAGAGTAATCAAACAGGAAGGTTCAAAGAGACCTTGGAAATCACTGACACTGTTCCTTCTGCCAGGCAAAATTATACTAAATCCACCTGGGATTGTTTCAAAGTAAGCTATTTGTCTTTGGTTGTTTTCCTGTTTTACACTAGTCAGAATTTGTTCATTTTTAATCTCAAAGCTATTTCATACTTCAGCTATTTTTCAGAATTGTCAAAATTGCTTATTGGTTGAGTTGCATCATACACCTTGCCCACATTCAATCCTCTGCCCCATGGAAACTTACATATTTTGATAACCCCTTACATGACCACGATGAATTGATGATTACCTCCTGAAATGTCACAGGCATGTGAAAGTATGACTCCATTTCAGCTTGTTATTCTTGATGCATTTCACATTAATTTAAAGATAGCCTTCTTAAAGATTACAGAAGGAAAATGGAAGAATAAATCCATAGATCTCATAAGAACATTACTTCTTTCAAAACTATGGTTGCCAAAAATTTGGCTGAGCTAACAGAGAGCTTCCTTCGTGGATGATACAGGAGCAATTTAGATTCTACTGCTTTCACACACAGAAGTATCAAAATCTAATTCCTAAAAATGTAAAATGTTGCCAACTCTTCCAGTTACAACTCAACAAAGCTTTCAGGGATTTCCAATGCTCACTTTCATCTTTTCACCAGCCACGTGTACATACAGTGACTTTGACACTTCCATATTGTCCTTCTTCCAAAGACACATTTAAACAACATGTTGCTGCTGAGTTTAGGATTTTGCAGTGGGCGCGTGTAACTATGGACAAGCAGGATGCTTTGCAAATCATTAGCTATCAACGTACAGTAGATTTTGCAGCACAGAGACAGCTTCATGTAATAAACAAACTTCACAATCGTAACATTTCTAGAATTTGATGTCATTTACTAAATGAAGAATATAAAACCATTTCTATAAACAGAGTAAAACAAATCCCCAATAGTGAGGGCGTAGAGCAGGAAGAGCATGTTAACATCTGACTTTTGCGTTTCTGTGTATGACTGAAATAAGAAATGGCAAGATGCCTATTCCCCACTTTACTGACTACAGACATTTTTCTGTGAGGCAGTTGCCTTAGGAATCCATTCAGGATTGCCTTAAGGATCTGAGGATATCAACTGCAATTTGTAAGCAAAGAGGGCATGAAACCAAGCAGTGTCAATGTATTATCATTAAGAAGGGATCCAATAAGATTGTTGATATTTGAAATTGACTCTCAATATCTTCATATTTTAAATGTGGTGTTGAAATAAATATTAAATAGGACAATACCAATAGCCAAGGAAATTATGATAAAAGACTTTCTCAAGCCACGTGAACTCCTTGTTTTGATTACATCCTTTACCTAGTATTACGTTTAAGGGATCTGGTTATAACAAAATAAGTGTCTATTTCAAAATCTGATGATGATGAATTTCTCCCATGGATGCATTGGTTTGTAGAGGTCAAAACTGAATGATCACACTATGGCAAAAGTTTCTCTAATATTCTACTCAATGCTCTACAGTAGCAGTCCCCAACCTTTTTGGTATCAGGGACTGACTTTGTGGAAGGTAATTTCTCCATCCAGGAGTAGTGGGGGTGGTGGTTTCAGGATGATTCAAGCAAATTACATTTACTGTGCACCTTATTTCTATTATTATTACATTATAACATGTAATCAAATAATTATACAACTCATCATAATGTAGAATTAGTGGGAGCCCTGAGCTTGTTTTCTAGTAATTAGATGGTCCCAGTCACTCTAGTAATCAGAGTGACTGGAGACAGTGACAGATCATCAGGCATTAGATTCTTGTGAGGACCATGCAACCTAGATCCCTCACGTACACAGTTCACAATAAGATTGGTGCTCCTATGAAAATCTAATGCCACTGCTGATCTGACAGGAGGCAGAGCTCAGGCAGCAATGCAAGTGATGGGGAGTGGCTGTAAATAACAGATGAAGCATTGCTCTGTGGCCTGCTGCTCACCTCCTGCTGTGTAGCCTGATTCCTAACAAACCACAGACTGGTACTGGTTCCTGGCCTTTACAACCAGTAACATTCATAAGAGCAAACATTTGGATGTTCACTGTATTCCAGGAACTTTTTATAGTGTGAACTCACTTAATTCTCATCACAAGTCCACATAGGAGGTGTGATTATTATTCCCATTTTACAGATGAGAGAACTGATGCACAAAGAGATTAAGGAGGCTGCCCTTGGCCACATAGGTAGAAAGTAGCAGAGTTGACATATGTACCAGGTAGTCAGGTCCCAGAGCTCAATATATTCCAGTGACTCCCTGGAGATATCTACAAATTAATCGACCAATAGGTGACAAGTTTCAAATACTGACTGTGATAGCCACTTAGCCTAGACACCCAGTTATGATAATTATCAGTCCATGTTTGTTTCTGTTCTGCCATGCTGAAGACCCTAATCAATGTCTTTCATGTTGCTGTCTCTATGCCAAGAGCATTGTTTCTCAGTCATCTCCTAGGAATTTTTCATGGTACATGATTTACTATATAATTAAAAGAAAATGGGGTGCTTTGACACCTACTTATAAATTGCCTCAATTTGGAAATGAAAACACAGGATTTTAGGCTCAAATATAAGGACTTTATTTTTCTAAACTGAATATGTTCACAGTTTATTTTTACATTAAGGAATATTTTAGATTATAAAAATATAATAAGTGTAGGTCTCTTTAAATATAAATATATTTTTATTTTCCTATTTTAAAATATTTTTCTTTATTTTATATTTGATATAAAAGCATGATCATGAATTAATTTATTAACACCGTTATTCATGATGTTTCATGTCAATACAACAACAATTATTTTTCTGTGTAGCAATGATGTAAATTTGCTGAAACAAAAATTAAGACTCCCATCTTGACTAATAGCAAAAAAGAAGGAAAGAAATTTATAAGCTAAAGATGAATTTAACCAGTGTAACCCATTCATCAATTCTTACCGTGTTCTATGCTAACACATTTTGAGAAGTGGCAAGCTTCTCTCTGACATTGTGTCCTTTTCTGAGAAATGTCCACTGAACTATGGCTGGCATTCCATATGAGAAGTATGCCAGAGATTGCAACAGAAAGATCATGTGTTGTCAACCCAAGCCACAAATTGGTACATGAACCTGTTGGCAAATTAGAGTTTATCACTCCCTGTCCATGAGTCAGTTGAGATGGGAGTGCCAATTTTAGCAGATGTGTTTTCTGTTTCCACAACACATTGTGAATGTGAATAATGATTTTCATAAATGAAACTGATTGTCAGTCTAATCTGAGTTTTCTTAGTGTTAAAAATGTCTTACACCCTGTATAATTTGAAGCTTCTTATAGGATGACTTTTGTAGCATGCAAGATCAGAGTGAAGTAGGGCAACTCAGGTAACAATTCATGGTGAATTGGTAAGCTGTACAAAATGATTATTTGTTGTCTTTTAATATTTATCATCAATTTTAAAATTTTGAATATTTAATAAGGAAGGATAAAGAGACTAGAAACAGAAAAAATATGCCTATTTTATGGCAATGAAAAGACAGTGTAATCTCTGGGACCTGACAATGGAGACTGAGGTTTAAGACAGCTTTGTATAGATCAACATTAATAACTTACCATTTGGGACCAAACCTAAACCATCGTGGTCTGCAATCCATCTGGTAATGCTTTGTGGAAAAGTTATATCTTGATCCAGGTCTTAAAAATATAGACTTGGAATAAAACCAAGAGGTAGTGAGCAAGGTGATATTGAAAAAATAGATTTTGGTATGAGAAGATAATTTAACAAAATAAGAAAGCATAATAATCTTGTAAGGGATGTAGTCTAGGCATTTGAGAAGTCTTTAGGAAAATTAATAGCATCAGTTAACAGGCTGGTTTGGAAGAGGAAGATGAGAAAGTTGGGAGAGTAATCAGGAAGTTTTGTCCAGAATCAAATGTGAGGAGAGCAGCTTATGTAGAGATAAAGCATTGAATCTGAGCATGCTTCAAAAGAATTATCAGCAGAACACATATGTTGATTGCCTATGACAGTTCAAACAAGAATTAGTCATCAGAAAATTCTCGAGAGAGTTTAGTGGACTTCATAGGGAATGAAGATGTTAATGAATTTAGGGAGATGACGTTTGTTTTTTGTACATGTTGTTTTTGAGGAGAGAGTTGCTTATTAAAGTAAGTACAAAATGTACCTGCTCTTTATAACTTTGTAAGAAAAGAAAGATAAACTCCCAAAAGCCAAGATGTGGTTTTCGATTTCTTCTGCAACTCCAGCAATTACAGCAGATGTTTAGCCAATATTTAGTGGTGTTAAGTAACCTGGAAATATTGGAGAGAAATTAAAGTAAATGTTCAAGAATAAAAATGTACATAAAGGTTTATCATGATCATAAATGGAATAGTTACATACATAAAACCTGTTCTTCAAAATTAGAGTGTCTAGGGAGGAGAGAAAAGAATTGAGGCCATAATTCTGGAGAAACAGGATGCAGAGAATGTAGCTGAAGTTGGAGGAGAAGGAAAAGTAAGAAGAAATCAAGAATTAGAGAACTGTTGATGTCAAGAGGCTATTTAAAAAGGAATCATGTAAAGGGTCAAATGCAACAAAAAGGTATTTGACACTAACAAATGACAGAAGGCTATTAATTTCAGCTGAAAGTGATTTTGAACAAATCAAAGTTTTGAGAAATTTGGCCATAGATAGATCAAGAGTGTTTTATGGGTATTATAGCTGGGTATTACACTGCATTGCTTCAATTGCAGTGATTCTTAGCTGGCCTTGCACTTGGAATTCTCTTTACCTGAACAAGTCAGTGCAGCCAACTCCAGGACTTGTGTAAAACATGTGTCACCTGTTTGATTTCATAATTAGAATGGAGATCAAAATTAATGCTCAAACTAAGATTTCACCAAGAGGCTTATAGCATGAAAAGAAAGAAGGGAGGGGTAGGAGAAGGCCAAAATGCAAAGACTAGGAGATAAGCCCCAACAAAAGCCTGACAGAACCCTGGTCACTCCCTTTTAATCTTAGGAACCTCTAGAAAAGCATTTTATAATGGGCTTATGTCCATGCTCCTTTTTGATATCCATAGCAATCTCAAATACACAGGATTTTGTGAAATTTTCCCCTTGGGTGAAAAGGAAGGGAAGGGGAGAACAGGCATCCTTCTCTGTAATCTAAATCTCACCAGTCCTTTAGACTTGGTGTAACTTGGCATTTTGGATCCTGTTTTATAAAAAGAATAGTTTGAAGAGAATTTATAAATGTCTAAACTTGATGTGACAGTTTTTCTAATTAAAAGAAACTAAAAAAAAATAGTAAAGAGAAATATAATCTGGCAGGATGAGGTGATAACGGCAGGCAAGGGGAAACATCTGGAAAATGTATGGGGGGTAATCACAGGCCCACTCTTTCTGGGGACTGAGCTTGACTCCTGCTACTAAGATTTACAGCCTTGAAGCAATACAAGTTCAACATCTGCTTATACATTCCCAAATGGTGCATGCAGCTAAGAACAGTGCTTATGACCCTGATTGCCTTAGGAACTGCATGGTCCATTCCTGCAAATACGTGTGTGTGTGTGTGCGCGCGCGCGCGCGTGTGTGACGGAGTTTTGCTCTTGTTGTTCAGGCGCAGTGCAACGGCACGATCTCAGCTCACCACAACCTCTGCCTCCCAGGTTTAAGCAATTCTTCTCCCTCAGCCTCCTCAGTAGCTTGGATTACAGGCATGTGCCACCACACTCAGCTAATTTTTTATTTTATTTTATTTTATTTTTTTTGATTTTTAGTAGAGACAGGGTTTCTTCAGGTTAGTCAGGCTGGTCTCAAACTCCTGACCTCAGGTGATCCTCCCATCTCATCCTCCCATAGTGCTGGAATTATAGGCGTGAGCCACCTCCCCCGGCCCATTCCTGCAAATACTTTTATATTCTGGACACTCAAATGGAACAGCTGTTGTAGTAAGTCCTACATGACAACCTCCAAGTCCATTTAAAAATTTCCATTCATTGTTAGGCCCCAAGGGCCAATCCAATTACAAGTAGAAGCCCCATCTGTTGAAGGATGAAATAAAATGAATAGCACCGTCAAAAATTTTCCTTATATTAATGCTTTAGTGGCTGTTAAAAAATACTTTAGATAGAAGAATAACAACTGAATTTATTCTTTAGGAATTTGGTAAAATCCATTGATGAAGAAATATTGTATGCCAATATAAATTTCATATGTTATATGAAATGGTAACATTTTAGGATTTCGGTGATTTCCATGTTATACCTACATTTAAAAAAGTATGCTAAGAAAAATATTCATGGGCCAGGCATGGTGGCTCAAGCCTGTAATCCCAGCACTTTGGGAGGCTGAGGCGGATGGATCACGAGGTCAAAAGATCGAGACCATCCTGGTCAACATGGTGAAACCCCGTCTCTACTAAAAATACAAAACATTAGCTGGGCATGGTGGTGCATGCCTGTAATCCCAGCTACTCAGGAGGCTGAGGGAGGAGAATTGCCTGAACCCAGGAGGCGGAGGTAGCGGTGAGCCGAGATCGCGCCATTGTACTCCAGCCTGGGTAACAAGAGCGAAACTCCGTCTCAAAAAAAAAGAAAGAAAGAAAAAGAAAAAAAATATATTCACTAGCCAACTGGGACATTTCCCTGTTCATTTATCTTCTGTAATTTAATGCATGTAACTCTTGTTTTAAAAAATTAGCCCCCTTTTTCTTTTTTCTCTTCTATTTTCCTTTTTTTTCTTTTTCTTTTCTTTCTTTTTGTTTTATTTGAGAGAGTCTCGCTCTGTTGCTCAAGCTGGAGTGCAGTGGCATGATCTCTGCTGACTGCATCCTCTGGCTCCCGGGTTCAAGTGATTCTCCTGCCTCAGCCTCCCAAGTAGCTGGGATTACAGGTGTGCGCCACCACGCCCAGCTAATTTTTGTGTACTTAGTAGAGACAGGGTTTCACTGTGTTGGCCAGGCTGTGTCAAACTCCCAACCTCAAGTGATCCACCCACCTTGGTCGGTCTGATCGAAGTGCTAGGATCATAGATGTGAGCCACTGCACTCGGCCAGTTCTCATTTTCTTAATGTAAGATAATCTATGACTTAAGACTATTGGTACTGTTCTACTTACTGATGTACCTGCTCCTTTTATAAAGCATTCAGTGGCTAAATGTGATTGATTTAAGTTAAAAAAAAAAAATGACTTCAAGCAGAGATATAAAGCCGTGCAACAGTGCAACGGCGTATTGTTCCTTCTAGCTGTTAAAGCATGATCAGGATCAGTAACTGACTCATACGTAAATTGTTTTGAGAGATTTCATTCTGCTTATCTGGGCTTGCCTGATATCAGAGGTGCTCACTGGTTGTTTTTAGATCAGGCAAGAGTTAGCTAGCCGAAACTCTCTACTGAAAATACTCATGCTGGAAATCCTAATTCTGGATTCCTACGACTTGGAAAAGAACCAACTTCTCTAGGAGTTGTAATTGCAGAAAAAAATTCAGTCTAAAATGACTGAGTACTTACTTTTATTCTTGACTAATTCTTGGAAGGTAGTGATTCATTAGGATTTCTTTTTCAAAACATTTTACTTTGAATTTGGCCCCAATTCTGAATAACAAATGTGTAGCCTTGAACTGAGTTACTTAACTTCAAGTAATAATCATCTTTAAGCTATTTAGTTTTTTACATAATGTATTGAAATCTTCTATATTTAATAGAATAGTATGATTTAATTAATTTAACTAATTTAATCCAAGTTAACAAATTAATTCCAACCTCAGTGACCTAATAAACAAGATATCTGATCCATTCACCCTCAGCAGTGCTGCAGGTTTGAGGATTCTCCAGAGAAGCTCTCTTCTGAGTAGACTCAAGAATTGAGTCTGTTTCCATCTTCAGGCTTCATGGTATCAACATAATCACTCTGGCAGAAGACGGAAGAGAGAAAGAAAACTCACTCATGCTTCAACTTTGAAAGAGTACTCATCCCTCTGTCTAACTAGCCAGAATTAATCACATAGTCCCAAATAACTGGAAGGGAGGATGGGAAACAAAGCCTTTCTGTCCGACTAGGCCAATGAAATGAGATCTAGACAATCAACAGAAATCCTCAACAAAATCCTAGTTTGTCAAACTCAGGACCAGGAAAAAGGATAGTACATTATTCCAAGCTGGGGGCTTATCCCGGGAATAAAAGACTAGAACATTTAAAAATTAATATATCTTATCAACATACAACATAATGAAGAAGGAAAAGCATGTGAGCATCCACATAGATACAGAAAAATATTCGACAGCATCTATCCATGATAAAAGTACAGCATCTATCCATGATAAAAACTCTTAATCTGGAAATAAAATACTTCCTCAGAAAGAAAAGAATCTACAGAACAATTATAGCTAACATCATACATAATGGTGGAAGACTGAATTCTTTCTCCCTAAGATTAAGAAGACAGAGCTGTCCACTCTTACTACTCCCATTGATATCATATTGAAGGTCTAACCAGTGCAATAAAAAAACTAATAAACTGAATATAGAATAAATAAGTAAAATTAAAATGTAATTTTCAGATGAAATAATTAGAACATTCTAAAAAATCTATAAACAAGTTACAAGAACTATTGTGTAAACTTACCAGGTCACATGAATATGTCAATATGCAAATCTAAATCAATCGGAAATGGAAATTTTTAAATTACAAAAAAGCTATTAAGTATAAATCTAACAAAATATGTTCAAAGTAAATGTGCTGAAAACCATAAAACACTAATGAAAGAAATCAATAAAGAGGCAAAAAAAAATTTTTAAAGAGATATTTCATGCTCATAGTTCAAAGAATTCAAACTCAAACTTGCGGAAACATAAATTGTCTCTAAATTGATTTATAGATTCAACACAATTACAATTAAAATCCCAGCAGGATTTGTTGTAGAAATCAACAAGCTGTGTGTAAAATTTATGTAGAAAGGCAAATAGTCAAAAAAACTTTATAACAAAATCAGAGGATTTGTTCTACCTAATCTCAAGGCTTATTACAAAACTGCATCAATCAAGACAGCATGGTATTAACATAAGAGTGGACGTAAATAAATGGAATATAATAGAGCAGGGATCAGCAAACCATTGCTCCTGGGGCCAAATTCAGCAACACAGCTGCACTTACTCAATTACGTATTGCCTGTGGCTGCTGTTGTGCTAAAGAGAATTCAGTAGTTACGGCAAACATTATGTGGTCCACAAAGCCTAAAATATTTGTTTTCTGGACCTTTTACAAAAAGACAAAAAAGGTTGTTGCCCCTGGAATAGAATGGACAGAAAAGCACTCATACATGTTTGGTCAATTGACTTTTGACAAAGGTAAGACTGTCAAATGGAGAAAATATAATCTTTTTAACAAACAAGGCTAGAACAATTGAAAATCCATATGCCAAACAACGAAACGCTTTGATTGATGCATTGCATTTTTAAATTTAAAAAATCCAAAGTGAATCATAGATTTAAATGGAAAATCTAATTATAAAAGTTTAGATTTATTAGCTTATCTAATTAATCTAATTAGATTTTAGTTTTAGTTTATCCTCTTTAATCAGTAAAAGGATAAACAACAACAACAAAAAAATGACAGCACCAAATACCAGTTAGGATTTGGAGACAATAAAGACATACATTTCTGGTAAAATTGCAAAATGGTACAGCGACTTCGGAAAATAATTGGGAAGTTCTCAGATAGCTAAAGATATAATTATCATATGACCCAGAAACCTTACTCCTAGGTATTATTCCAATTAAAATAAAAACTTATGTTAACACAAATACCTGTATGCAAATGTCTAAAGCGGCTTTATTCAGACTTGACAAAAACTGGTAATGATTTAGTCACGTATCAGCTGGTGAGTAGATAAGCTGTGATACATCCATACAATGGAATTCAGCAACGAAAGGAATAAACTACTGATACAAGCCACAATATGGATGAATCTCGAAGTGATGACTGTAAGTGAAGTGTGTCAGATTCAAAAGACCACATATTATATAATTCAGTTTTAAAATATACAAAAACATAAATATAGAGAAAAGATCAGTGGTTGCGAGGGAAGAGTTGACTTTAAAGCTGCATGGGGGATTTTATTTGTTGATAAACTATTGTCTATCTTCATTTTTTGGTGATCACATGACTGCATGCATTTGTCCAAACTCAAAGAACTACGTCCTAACGAGGAAGAATTTTTGTCTGTAGATTTTAACTTAATGAAAAAATAAAAATTTCCTATCAAGTAATATAAATTACTTAGAGTAGCTGTCCCCAAACGTTTTGGCATCAGAGACTGGTTTCGTGGAAGACAAATTTTCCATCCAGGGGTGGGGATGGTTTTGGGATGATTGGAGCATATTACATTTACTGTGCACTTTATTTCTAATTTTATTAAATTGTAATATGTAATTAAATAATTATACAACTCACCACAATGTAGAATCAGTGAGAGCCCTGAACTTATTGTCCTGCAACTGGATGGTCTCATCTGCGGGTGACAGGAGATGGTGACAGATAATCAGTCATTAGGTTCTCATAAGGAGCAGGCAACCTAGATCCCTGGCATGCGCAGTTCACCATAGGGTTCACGTTCTACGAGAATCTAATGCTGCCACTGATTGGACAGAAGGCAGAGCTCAGGTCGTAATGTGAGCGATGGGGAGTGGCTGTAAATACAATGAAGCTTCACTCCCTTGCCCACCAGTCACCTCCTACTGGGTGGCCCACTTCCTAACAGGCCCTTACCAGTCCAGCATTGGGGACCCCTGACTTAAGAGTATTACTGGATAATGGCTTGATCTTAGAGAAAAAAAACTTGGGTGACATACCTGTTCTATTAGTTCTGAGTAGTATGAACTTGGGCAAATTACTTACCTTACTGGGCTTTAATTTTGTTGCTTCTCAATAGGAATAGTCATTATACCTTTATCATAGGGTGGGAGAAACAAATCAGGTAATGCCTGGGAACTACTCGAGGCAACATCTAGCTAGTAGTACGTGCTATTAACTTGTGGGAATAGCAGGACGCTAGCGTATGTTCAGCACACATTCTTACCCATCTCTCTTGTCTTATTTCAACTGATTGTCTCTTGTCTTATTTCAACTGATTCATGTTTAATCTAAATACCTACCATTTGTCAAGTACCAGAGGGAGTCAAGCGCACAGCTCTTGCAGAGTTTATGATCTCACTGAAAAGATGAATCAGGCACATGAAAATATTTAATTAACCAAGACCTCATCTGGTCTGCAACATACGTTGCCATGATATTACCCAGAGGCACTGCATGCAGCATTTGGGTACAGAAATGCTGGGGACCAAGGTCCGTCGAGGCATCTGTCCTCAAGGTTATGACAACCTAATTGTAGAGATAAATAGAAACACAGATCTCAGATCTCTAACGTATTTAAAAATGAAAGTGCAATTAGAGAAGCAAGACTTAACCCATTTCAGCAGCACTAAAAGAAAAAAAGTACCATGTATTTATTTAGGAGGTCTTAGAGTGAATAGACAGAGATAAGAAAAAAAGGCATTTCTTTAAAAGAGACTACATTTGTTTAAGTGTCAAAAGGAAATTGACGTCAAAGACAACTTGAAATGTTGGAGAAATTCTAGAAAAGTTGAATCTTGAATTAAGAGAAATAGGCATTTTATGGATAATTTAGAAAAAAATGATGACACAATTGTAAACAATTTACAGCAGAAGGGAGTTTATATAGCATTGCTATGTCTATGGTATCATATGGGTGGAAGCTATTTTACCTACATTCTTTTTATTTATTGTTGTTTAGAAAACAGAAGGGCTCAAAAGAAATTTGACAAAACATTCTGTCCTCCCTCCTGCCTCCAGGAGTCTGGAAGCATCTGTTTTAAAACAGTGCCAGGGTCCTTGTGTTGATTAGCACCAAGCCTTGTTCAGTAGATTCTCATATGCATTCCTGCAAGCAATTCATTGTTTCTTCCCACTCACTTAGGCAGCTTCCTCTGGCTCACCAAGCAGAGGCCAGACGTGAGTGGCTTTCACACTGTCTGATATTCCAGTCACCTCCCACACTGTCTCAGAGCAGCCTCGTGCAGTGGGCAGAACACCGATCATTCCAAACAGTGTCCTTAGCCCACAGTTCTGAGAATTCTAATACCAAACACACTGGGCTGTGTGTGTTGGAGTGTGGGAACACAGCACTGTGGCAGATTCTATGTGGATATCTGAGAAGACATCGTACCTGGACAGGTATGTGAAAACAAGTGTCAATTGTCCGCTGAGAGGAAAAATGGTGTTTGTCTTCTACGGCAGCTAAAGAAATGTGTCTGTGACTACAAAAGCGTTTCTGCTCTCAGAGAACAGTTTGTTTTCATTGTTCTTATGATGATTTTAGTTTTTGTTGCATGCCCCACCCCCACTTAGCACCAGCAAAGAAGGTATAGCAAGTTCACATCACTTGGCCTCTTGAATATAACTGAAGAATGGGTTGGACTGTGGCTGTGTCTCTTCCTAGCTACAGACTGTCCAAGTCCAAACACATGAGGTCCGGGAGTTCACTCAGAGAGCAAGTAAAAGAGCCCAGCTCATGATAGCTTCTCACCACATGTTCAGTTCTTTTTCCTACGGTGGCCCCTCAGATTCCTGTCCAGCATGATCCTGCAAAGGAATAATTAGAGGAAGGAGGAAAACATTGACAAGAAACATAACTAACTCCAAAAAACAAGGAATTATAATATGAAAGGGTCACTACATTACCCCCTAATACCAAGTTGGTTTAGAAAGGGAAGCAATGAAAAAACATAGAAGTTCATTGTACTAAAGATAGGGAAAAACACGTGAACTAGAAAATCAGCCTCTGGAGTCCTCGATGACTGGAGCAAATAGGCCTATTAGCACCTCCTTTCACATTTCTGTTATCTGAACCCTGGAAGTGTCACCGTGCCCTTGACCAAAAGGATCCCCCATGCTGGGAAGCCTAAAGCCAGGTATTCAAGATTGCACAAAAGAACCAGATGTTGCAATCTTGGCTTATTGTTTATGCACATAATTAGATATATGTATTTCTATTTTGAGCACTGCTGATGTGTTTTCAGCTAAATAGCCCAACAAGCAGATTGTACAATAGAGAAATAAAAACTCAGATTTTCCACAGATTCTAGAAAAATGCTATTATGCATGAACTTCTTCGGAGGTGCAGTTTATGCAAATGAAAACACCACAGTCCTAATTGCTGCTGGGTTTACCAAAACATCAATTAAGACCTCAGAACAAAGTTATTTATTTAGCTCAGAGCCAAATGGCCAGTCTGAAGTTTTTAGGGAGATAACCTTTAACCTAATTCCTGCGGGGGGAGGGGGTGGGAAACAAAGCAATA
This sequence comes from Callithrix jacchus, assembly GCF_049354715.1. Lineage (NCBI taxonomy): Eukaryota > Metazoa > Chordata > Mammalia > Primates > Cebidae > Callithrix > Callithrix jacchus. The sequence continues at coordinate 35,982,478 of NC_133508.1, read as the reverse complement.
AAATAAGATTTAAATCTTCAGTGAAAACAAAAGTAACTCCTATTCTAAAAGATCCACCCTCTTCTTTTAAGGAACAACCAAAACCCCCAAGACACAAAACCTCAAGTTATCTCTGAAAACACAATTAAAAGCATGAAATTCCAATTCAAGGACTAAAGAAAAAAATAATAAATTATTGGTTCTGCCATGCTGTTACTCTATCCTAAATACTGATTGCTATCGACTGACAGTGTTATAAACAGAGACTACGGTCAGAAGACAAAGCCCACAAAGAAAACTGCCCTCAAAATGGGGTTTTACATTCCCAATGGGCTCATATTTTCCACCAGTGATTGAAGGGGGAGATTGCGGGAAGATGAATGGCATTGAAAAGAAAGTGCACTTCAAAATAAGAAAAGATTTTTAAAACTCGAGTCGGTCGCTCATCCTCAGACCTCCAGAATATCACTGTATGTGTCTGTGGCCTGTGTACTTTTATAGCTGTTAGGTTCAAGAAAACAGGGACTTTGCACCAAGAAAAAAATGTGTGTGTGTGTATAAATATAAAACTGTGCATACTATACATATACTATACATATTATGCTATATGTAATAAATGTAATCTAACATTGGTTTAGTAAAATGTGGTTTTATTTCTACAGGAATGAGAGAAATCTAAAAAAGAAAATCTACTTGTGTGTACGTGTTAAATTCTAGAGCAAACTTACTCTGTAAAATAATATAACACTGAATCGTTTAAAAAAGCTATTAGAAGAGTGCAAATGCAGGAATGCACTTTTAATAAATTATTTGGATCTGAGCTATGTTCATTATGATCAAGTACTACTGCTCTTCTGAACAAAATTGAAATGTATTTTCTTGCTCTGTCACCCGGGCTGGAGCGCAATGGTGCGATCTCCCTCACCGCAACCTCTGCCTTCTGGAATCAAGCAATTCTCCTGTCTCAGTCTGCTGAGTTTACAGGTGTGCACCACCACGCTCAGCTAATTTTTTTTATTTTTAGTAGAGACTGTGTTTAGCCATGTTGGCCAGGCTGGTCTTGAACTCCTGACCTCAGGTGATCCACCTGCCTTGGTCTCCCGAAGTCTTGGGATTACAGGTGTGAGCCACCACACCTGGCTGGAAATTTTTTATAGTCAGCATAAAAGTGTGTGTGTGTGTGTGTGTGTGTAGATATGTATGCATACACACACTATATATGTGTGTGTATATATTCACACACACTATATATATACACACACACATATACACACACACTATATAGTGTATGTGGACATACACACACATATATAGTGTGTGTATATATATGTATATATAGTGGGTGTGGATAGATATACACACATGTATAGTACACACACACACACACACACACACACAGATTCTATATATATTTTGTTCTCTGTTTTCTTAGAAAAGAAATCCATGGAGAGCAGCAGGAAAAGTAAACCTAATATTGTAAAGTCTAGTTCTCAGAGTCTCTCATGGAAAGAAACCATCAACTCTGTCAGCCAAGAGAGGGGCCAGAGAAGGGAAGAGCTGCTGGGGAGAGAGGACTGGCCAGAACCCGAGGCTCCCGCACCATCGTTAGGATGAGGAGTTCTGGGCTTTCATGGCAAATGTAGGAGCTGCATGAAGAAGAGCAGGGCATTGGTTTTGCTTTGCTTTTGACATGTACCATGCGTCCTCCTGGAACCATCCCCTCTAACATGGAGGGGAAGCAGGAACAGGCTGTGGATATGGGCACAAAGCCAGGAGAGAGGCAGTGTCACCTCTGCCCACCTGGGTGGGACACTTGCCAGGTGATACCTTTCAGCGCCTGAGGACGTGAACACAAATGACAAACTCCTTTCCATGCGCCCCGGTTCTAATCCAAAACTGCTACGTTTCTTCAGTTGTTGAGGGAGTAAACATGCACTGCTTTCCATGCATTAGTTTTACTCCTTTCACTTCTTGCTTTCTCCTTTTAAAAAAGTGGTAATAATTCCAGTATTTTCTCACCAGTATTCTATTGCCCTGTTACAGCCAAATTTTATGGTTGCAGAAAGCATTAGAAAACCAGGCCAAGAAACACTCTGAATTTGATTTAATGTGAAATTGTGCATTTCCAACTATTTCCATCATTATAGTAATGACTTATTTCTGCTTTTATGCTGACTGTAAAAAGTTTCCATTTTTTAGAAAAGCAGTAGTATTTGATAATAAATGAACATAGCTCAGATCCAAATAAACAGAATCATTAATAGTGCATTCCTGCAATTGCACTCTTTTAATACATTTTAGAAGATTCAATGTTATATTATTTTACCCTTTAAATTTGATCTCGTATTTAATGTAGTCATACAAATAGACTGACTCTATTTTAGATTTCTCTTATCCCTATAGAAATAAAACCATATTTTTTCTCCACCAATTATTACATTGTATTTATTACATGTATTATAATATATAATACATATAATTATGTAACCTGAGTTAAATATCACAAACTAAAAATTGCTGTTAAATATTTTTACTTAAATGACTATTTCAAGATAAACAATTGCCAGATATCCTTTGTTTTATCTTCACTCTGTTATTATTAAAATGAAATCTAGCTATCTGTCTCTCTCCATATATGTATATAAACCCCTTTGGTTACGAAATAAATCTTTTTGCAAACTGTGCTCACCACATGGTAAAACACTTATCTAGGTGATGGTAATTGTGATCTCAATGAAAATTATGCAACGATAATTGAAAATAGTGTTATCAAAAAGTACCATAGTTTATGATGTTAATATTTATTTTTCTGTGGCTACATATTATTCTCTTTCTAATATTCCTTCATTCCATCACGATTTTTCTATGTTCTATGTATCAAAGACATATTCTTAAACAGAAATGAAACTTCAGGTGCATAGCGTGGGTAATTATTCTACCTCTCTGAGAAAAAAATAGGTGAAATCAGGTTATCTACGAAACTCCTGTGGGGCCAGAAATGTGAATACAAAGGCAGAACCCTGTAGTGAGTGACACCTGGCATCCCACCGTCCACCTCAAAAACAGCTACAGGAGTCGCTGCTCCATGACCTATTTTGTCCACACGGCAGTTGGATGCCATGTGACAGTCTATTTTAAGGATACAATTATTGCTAAATCAGAGTATCCTTCATGACACCTTAAATCTGGGAATTGGAGTTGCTCAATTTTTTTTAGCTGTCATTAGAAAGAAAATTGCTGGCTGTGTCTACATATATAATGATACAATTACAAAAGAGAAGTTCCTACTTCATTTTTATGACAGAGACTCTGAGAACTTCTGTTCACTCTATATGTTTGGATAAGGATATGTGAAAGGAAAATATCTTATCCCAAGATCATTACGGAAAGCTCAAGCCTTAGGGGAAAGCTGCCTCGAATTCTATTCAGTCATTCCTCTGCTCACTGAGATAGATGCGTGTCTGATTGCCTCCTTTGGAAAGGCCAATCAGAAACTCAAAAGAATGCAACTGTTTGGGTCTCACCTCTCTGTGACCTGGAGGCTCCCTCCCAACTTCACTTCAAGTCTTCCTGCCTTTGCTTCAAGTGGTCAGCCTTTCCAGACTGAAGAAATATACTTCTTACACGTATTGATTGATGTCTCATGTCTCCCTAAATGTATAAAACCAAGCTGTGTCCTGACCACCTTGGGCACAGGTTGTCAGGACCTCCTGAGGCTGTGTCACTCACGGGCACGTCCTCAACCTTGACAAAATGAACTTTCTAAATTAACTCAGACCTGTCTCAAATATTGGGGGTTCACAGCTACTACTCATTAATTTGGCCAAAGCTTATTACTCAGGACCATTTTGATAAGACTTATTTAACTGAAGTTTAAATTAAATGAATTCAATAATACAATACCAAATATTTTTTAAATGCATATATTAATAGGCCAGGCGCGTGGCTCACGCCTGTAATCCCAGCACTTTGGGAGGCTGAGGCGGGTGGATCATGAGGTCAAGAGATGGAGACCATCCTGTCCAACTTAGTGAAACCCCGTCTCTACTAAAAATACAAAAATTAGCTGGGCGTGGTGGCACACGCCTGTGGTCCTAGCTACTCAGGAGGCTGAGTGCCTGAGGCTTTTCCAGGTGCAGGGTATAAGCTGTTACTGGATCTACTATTCTGGGTTCTGGGGGATGATGGCCCTCTTCTCACAGCTCCACTAGGCCATGCCCCGGTGGGAACTCTGCGTGGAGGCTTCAATGCCACATTTCTCCTCCACTCTGCCCTAGTAGAGATTCTGTAAGGGCTCTGTCCCTGCAGCAGGCTTCTGCCTGAACACCCAGGCTTTTCCATACAGACTCTGAAATCTAGACAGAGGCTCCCAAGACCCAACTTTTGCATTCTGTCTACTCTCAGGCTTAACATCACATGGAAACCACTGAGGCTTATGGTTTGCGCACTCTGAAGCAGTGTCATAGCTACACCTGGGCTCCCACGGTGGCCAGGCTGCAGGGAGTAGTGTCCCGAGGCTGTGTGGGGCAGCCAGGCCCTGGGACTGGCCCGGACAACCGTTCTTCCCTCTAGACCTCCAGGCCTGTGATAGGAGGGGCTGCCATGAAGATATCTAAAATGCCTTTATGGCCCTTTTTCCCATGTCTGTGCAATTAGCACTTCGCTCCCTCTTAGTAATAAAAATATCCCTAAGAAGTAGTTGTTCCATGAATAGCCTGTTTGAATTCGTCTCTCAAAAAAGATTTTTATTTCTCTGCCACATGGCTAGGCTGTAAAGTTTTTAAACCTTTACACTCTACTTCTCTTTTAAATGTAAGTTCTAACTTACTTCTTTGCTCTTGGATCTGAGGATAGGTTGTTAGAAGCAGTCATGCCACATCTTGAACACTTTGCTGCTTAGAAATTTCTTCTACCAGACAGTGTAAATAATCACTCTGAAGTTCAAACTTCCATGGATCTTTAGGGAATGAACACAATGTGGATAAGATCTTTGCTAAGATGTAACATGTGACCTTTCCTCTAGCTCTCAGTAGGTTCCTAATTTTCATCTGAGACCTCCTCGGCCTGCATTTCACTGCCCATATCACTATCAGCATCTTGGTCACAATCATTTAATCAGTATTTAAAGTCTCTAAGAAGTTCTGAACTTTCCCTGTTCTTCCTGTCTTCTTCTGAGCCCTGGAAACTCTTCCAACCTCTTCCCATTATCCATTTCCAAAACTGCTTCCATATTTTCAGGTATCTTTAGAGTAAGGCCCCACTTCTCAGTACCAATTTTCTGGGCTAGGCCATTCTTGCACTGCTATAAAGAAATACCTGAGACTGCGTACTTGAAAAGAAAAGAGGTTTTTTTGGTACATAGTTCTGTAGGCTGTATGGGAAGCATGACAGCATCTGCTTGTGGGGAAGCCTCAGGAAGATTCCAATCATGGCAGAAGACCATGGTGAGAGCAGGAGCAAGAGTGAGAGGGGAGGTGCCATAGACTTTCATCGCCAGATCTCTCGAGAAACTCGCTATTGCAAAGACAGCACCAAGGGGATAGTGCTAAACCCTTTGTGAGAAATCCACTTTTACGATCCAATCACTTTCCGCCAGACCCCATCTCCAACACTGAGGATTACAATTTAATATGAGATTCGGTGGGGACACAAATCTAAAGTATATCACCATTTCTTCAATTAAAAAAAATAATTGAGAGGCATTTATTATTGGAATTTATAATAGGTACTATAAAAATAACATGAAATTCTAGATAAATAGTGGATACTTAATAAATATCTGTTGAAAGAATGAATAAAAAAGGTTTGATTCTACTTTATGTCCTTCCTGTTTTTCATATTTTACCCCCATTTGTGTTTATACATTATATTTGTGGAAAGAGAAGAAATAAAGAACCTGTGTTCACAAGCGGTACAAAGCTATTGAAATCTAAATACTCATGGAATTATGTGTCTTAATGAAATATTTTCACCCATGAGGTTGTGTGTTTGCATTCATTTGTAATTTAACTTCTGTTTTTTTTTAATTTTGTTTTTAACAAAAATCCAAACTGTCTTTATATTGATAAGACACCATAGTAACTTTGCTGGACCTTCTCCTAATATTTTTAAAGCTATACTAACATGAAAATTATACATGTGTGTGGATGCCTATATTCTTTATAAATCTTAGTATTTATTCACATTATTCAACTAAAATGTTAGCTTAATTCCTTTTTATGGGGTATATTTTTGTGTACATGTTTCTCAGTGACACATTTAGTTATAATCGTAGACTGTAGTAACTTTCTGAAATATTTTTTAAAAGATTTTTTAAAAAATCATTTATCTAAGTGACTATTGACATATAATTTTTTATCTATCACTCATTAGCATTATAATTTTTAGCTGCAACAGAACCGACTCAAGATTGAGGACTTTGGTCAAACCAGGTGAGCCCATCAGATGTCTCTATCAGATATGTAGTGACCTATTCCAAAGGAATGCCTGTCATTTCCTGCCTACCATATCAATTTACCACAATGTTATTTTCATAGAAAATGTTATTTAACAGGTCTAAGGGTTTTTATATTTTCTGAGTTAACTTGCTGACCTCTGTCACCAAATTATGTAAAATATTGTATTTTGATTGCCAAAAGCGTGAATGTATGCGAGAGAAAGAAAACTACCTTGTTTTATTTAGTGCATTTATGTGAAATACGTGTCTGAAAGAATGCACGAGACACCACCACCAGCAATACCACTTCACATCTATAAAAAGAGCAGCACTAATCAAAAGATTTTTTATTAGAACATGCCTTTGGTTTTTCTTGGAAGAGTAGATTTCATCAGGTTTTAGAGCAGGTATGTACTCAGTCTTTCATAGCAAAGTATTGAGCTTCCAATTATTCCCCCAACTCATAGATAAATATTCTATTATTATAAAAATATTCCATTGTTATCATGGGCCCAGAGAAAGTGGGGATAAATTCTAGAGACAGAGGTAAAGTTAGCACTAAAGGTAGAGGTGGGATCTTAAAATATTAATATTCCCACTGGTTGCTGGAGATTCCTTTACTGATTTTCCTCTGTGTTTAACTAAGACAAAATGAGGTCGTGATCTGTAATAAACAGTTATCTCAGACAAATCCAGACTCATGCAACCGCTAGGCCCTCATTGGCTCCCTGAGAAACAAAGGTTGAGCCTGTGGCTCCTCCTTACTACTGTTCTTAGGAACCTGGCATTCGTAGGATTGCAGAGTCCTGATACATTTGCGAGTGAGTACATGGGCGCATGTTTACAGGAATCTCCCATGTTATCTCTCAGACACAGATAAACTTGTCAGCCACTTACCAGGCATTGAAAGCTGTTCCAGCCCCAAAATATCACCCCTATCAGCCCACCAGTCAGTCAGAAATTCTCTACAGTTGAGTCACCCCTTATCTAGGCCAAGCTCCTGTTAAATACCAATAGTTTTAATTAGGGGAGAAGTAACACATTAACCCATTAGTAAATCTCAGCTGTTTTTGCAGCCAGCAGGACTTTCAAGGAAAGGGACAGACGGCAGAATGCATGATTCCAGATTGATGCAGATCATGAATATTGAGTGAAATGTGGCGAGAATGAACACCTTGCCATTTTGAGGGTTCCCAAGATAAGGCTTTATCCTTGAGAGGTAAGACTTGCAGTAACTACAGTGCCACATCTACTGTGATAACAGCTGTAAGTCAGACATTAAAACATAAGTAAAACCTAATAAATTTCTAAGCTCAGAAAATCACAATGAAAGTACACAAATAATAAAACCACAGCAATCCATATAAAGTTTCAGTAAACATTTGTCTAAATGAACAAGCATCTTTGTAGAAGTACTACTAATGGAACACAGAATTTCAAAGAGGGTAAAAAGTGTTTCTAGCTGTACTTATCACTAAAGACTTTAGGAAAATTAGGCAGTTTTAAAGGCTGGGTAAGATGTTGGCAGGTTGATATAAAAGGAAGGAGGGAAGGGAGAACATGTCGGGTACACAGGATAGCGTTAACCATGGCACAGGGCTGGGAAAATGGAACAGATACTGAAAAACCTGCTTAGAGTTCACCTCTGTTACAGCACAAGAAACACAGGAGAAACAGTGGAGAAAAGGTAAAAATGGATAGCCTTGTTTTAAGGGAGAATACTTTGGACTAAGGTGCATGTATTTAATGACAGAAATGCACTGAAGTTTTTACTGGAATTTTTAAAACAGAAAATGACATCATTGTTACCCAAGTTAAAAAACATCAATTCTGTGGAAGCCACATGCAAGATTAATGACAGGGAGAGACACCAGGGCCCATCAGATGTCCAGGATGGATATCCCGGACATGTAGCAGAGAATCTTTAGAAAAGGGACTAGGTTGTGAGGGCAAACAGGATGAAAAAGGGCCAGAACAATTTTTGAGTTTCAATTCTACAAAGCTGTCACATAGGGTAGTTTGCAGAATGGGTAGAAAGGGCAAAAGCGAAAACAATATGGTGTTTGTTCTCATTTGGCTCAGAATTGACACATAAAGAAAAATGTTCTCCAGATACCCAGTGAAAGATTTTGGCAGGCAGTGGAAAATGTAGCTTTTGGATTCAGAAGGTCAGCAGGTATAAAGGACAATTTCTGTGTGGGATTTACAGGGAGGTCGACAAGCATTGACTAAGAAGCAGAATGGAGGATCCGGGTAAACCGGGGAACATGCAGAGTGAGCGTGACCTCCAAGTTTACAGGACATATCTAAGAATAGGAGAAGAGATGAGAGACTTTGGAAATTACACGTGTATGAGAATGAGCAAAATGCTCAAGAAGATGAGGCAGAAAATCACAGAGAAGAAATAGCTCAATAACTCAATGAATTGGAATCATTTAAAAATCACTAGGGCAATTCCTTGCTGGGAAATGATATAATATGATGCTACAACCTTTACTTCTATCTTCTCTATATCTATAAATAACCTTAAGAATCTTAAAAAGTGAAAGCAAAAATAAAAGTTCATCTTCTAGCTTAAAGGAAAATACCTGTGTTCAAGTGAAGCAGACTCTTGCTTTGACCCTTACTACGTGGAACACGTGTGTCCTCTTGTGCCCTAAACAGGTGCGGCTTCATCAAGGTTTCCTTTCTTTCTTTCTCTCTTTCTTTGTTTTTTTTAACAATGTAAAGAGGGTTTTTTTTTTAATTGTATATATGTCATATTAGGCAAAATTATTTAAAGTCAATAAATTTTTATTTGAGGAATTCCATGTTGTGATTTCTTCCACTGTCCATCAAGGCCACTTTAGCTCCTGTAAAGAACTGGTGTCAAACTTTATCTTCAAAAGATTTATCTTCAAGTTAGCTTTTTGTAATGAAACTGATGCTTATTTTAATCCAGTTGTCCTGTCAGCCCATAATTCTTTTATTTTGGTTTCTTTCATCTCTTTTTTATATGGGTATACTGATGAAGAATTCAAAATACACCTATGGAAAAACCAAGAATATTTGAGGTCTAATTTTTTCAACCAACTAACTTTAGGGTCATTTTTAGTATAGATGGATCTGCCTGGTTCTCAATTTGACACCCTAAGCGATCATCACACTCAAGAATAGTACAGATGTGTGGAATATGACAATACCTTTAACTCAAGACATTATGTTCTCAAGATAAAAGCTTTTAAAACAAAATGCCATCTCATGTATCAAGTCAATATGAAATTGAAATATAAAATAAATACAGCTGAGGATTTCCCTCATGTTCCATCCTTTTTAGCTATCTCTTCTATAGTTCTAGAATCAACCTTTTTAAATTAAGAGTCAAGGTATATCTTTGTTGCCCAGATTAGAGTACAGTGATACTGTCAAAACTCTGTGCAGCCACCAACTCCTGGGTTCAATCCTCCTGCCTTAGCCTCCCTTTTCTTGAGTGGCTGCAACTTTAGGCACATGCCCTTATACCCAGCTAATTTAAAAATTTTTGTGGAGATAAGGTCTTACTTTCTTGCCCAGGCTGGTCTTGAACTCCTGGCTTCAATCAATCCTCCCACTTCAGTCTCCCAAAGTGTGGGGATTGCAAGCATGAGCCACTGAGTCTGGCCTGGAATCAACCTCTGTGGTTATCAATATTCCCATTGGTTAACTGTCTCAGGTATCATAATATCCCTTCTTATATATATCAAAAATCATAGGGAGCAATGAATTCTGGGTTGCAAAAGAGGATTTATTTTTTGCACCTATCCATAAGTCTTTGTCCACAAGTTAAACAAAAACATACTTAAGTACAGTCATCAGGGTTTTCTTGACTGCTAAACTCCAAACATCATCTTTGCCCGTGTGACCAAGAAAATTCTAGCTGGACTGTTTAGCAGCTGCAGAGAATGACAACCAGCAAAGCAACTCAAAAGAGAAAAAGGAATGCTGGAATTGACTCCTAATAATGACTCCTATCACCAAATGGCAGTCAGTGATTGCTTACTCCTGTTTCTCAATTTTTCACACACTTTCTGATTATAATAAATTTGTGAATCAGCAGGGGAAGGATGTAGTACAAGGAACTTAGGAATCCTGTGATTGTTGCAGAAAATAAAAGAACTGATGGAAGAAAATCAGTCTGTGTAATGGATTTGTGGCCTTTGAAATTATTTTTAAAATTCATAAAGTGTTTTGTTTCATTCATTTTATTTTTCTAAAGATTTACTCATTAAATATTTAATCAAATTAAATAACTAATATAATAAATAGCATATAGGCTGTGTAGAATGCTCTGGAAAAAAAAAGATAAAGAATGCATGAACTCTGCCCTCAGGGTGCTTCTGGTCTCCTAAGAAAGACACATATAAGAATAACTACAATGCAAAGTAAAATATTGTCAAGAGCAACTTTCATTTCTTACAGAGTAACTGATACCGGAATGACCTTTCCACCATAAACAACTATAAAAATGAAACACAGGCACTATAGGGCTGTGATACTTGAAAGAATGAAAACACATAAGGTGAGTTTTCTGATGGCTCTAGCCTTTTGCCTGGAGGCACTTTCTAGAAATGATGCTGAGATATGCTGGCAAAGCAGAGAAGAGCTATCTCACTGAGATGTGTAGTCAGAAATTAGAGTTCAAGGCTGCCAGGCAGTCTGCATGTACAGGAAAGGGAAAAGTACAGGAAGAAGTGGTGGTGAGAAGCAACCATTGAAATGTACATAGTTTTCTCCTTAAGTTCTTGGAGGAATACCAAGTAGCACAGAGACCTCACTGAAAAACCAGGCATTTATCTGAGACCTCAGAGTGCAGTAGAAGTGAATCTACTTTAGACCTGTAAGACTGACTTTATATCCACCTTTCCAAAGCTTTTACAGACTATTGGAAAATGAAGCAAAACTGTTAGTAAACTGTCTACTCATGAAAAAACTGTCACTCATAAAAAATCTTGGCTTTTAATAAAGTGATAATTCACAATATTCACAATATCTGGTAATTAAAATTCTCATTTTAACTACTAGATATAAAAAATTGTGACCAATAACTAATGAATTTTTAAAGTCATTAATTATAGACCCAGAGAAGACAAAGGTGATGGAATTAGCTGACAAATATAAAGGAAATACTGAGCATAATGAGTGAACAGATGGGGAATGTCAGTAGAAAAATGATAATTGTAGCAAATGTTTACATGGAAATTCCAGACCTTAAAACCTAAAATGTCTAAAATTAGTTAATCACTTAACTAATTAGTAAATTGGATACTGCGGAAACTATCAGAAAATCTGAGGAAATTGCAGTAAGAAATAATAAAAATGAAGCACATATAATAAAAATCCTGAAATGTTAAATAATGACAGTTTTAAAGATAGCGGGGCAATATCCAATGTTCTCACATACATATAATTGGAATCCTAGAAAGAAAGGAGAAAGAAATTGGGATAGAAAACATATATGAAGAAATAGCCCCAAATTTTCTAAATTTGCTGAAAATATCAACTCTTAGATCCTAAGCATTCAATACATTACAAGCAGATTGAACAAATATACAACAACAACAAAAAACCTGTAGAACTATCATGGACATATCTCTGAAAAAACAATAAGAAGCAAATCTTTTTTGTGTGTGTGTGATGTGAGAGAGTCTTACTCTGTCACCCAGGCTGGAGTTCAGTGGCACAATCTTGGGTCACTGCAGCCTCCACCTGCTGAATTCAAGTGATTCTTGTGCCTCAGCCTTCCAAGTAGATGGGATTACAGGCATGATCCACCATGCCCAGCTAATTTTTTTGAGTATGTGTGTTTTCAGTAGAGATGGGTTTTTGCCATGTTGGCCAGGCTGCTCTCAAACTCCCAGCCTCGAATGATCTGTCCACCTCGGCCTCCCAAAGCACTGGGATTATAAACCTGAACCACTGCTCCCAGTCTGAGAAAACCTTAAAAAGCAATGAAACACTAAGTACAGTATAACATGAATAGAAGGAAAACATATGTAAGAAATATTATATGTCTTACAAAAAATACAAGCCAGAAGATATTGAAATTCTCTCTGAAAAATACTGAGAGAAAAGATAACATGTCAATCTAGAATTCTATAACCAGTGAACATTTTTTTAAAATAATGTTGAAATAAAGATATTTTAAAATAAACAAACATTAGAGGATTTCAGCACCACAAACTTGCACTGAAATAAATGTCAAATAAGTTTCTACAGACTAAAGGAGAAAACTGTTAGATGGAAATTTGGATTACACTTCAAAATAAAAGCCATGGAAGTAGGAAATGCACTGGTAAAAATAAAGTTTTTTTAACTTGTTTTAAAAAATTAAACCTTAAAACAAAACAATGGCAATGTACGGTAAGTTATATGCAAAATGAAATAAAATATATGACAACAGTGAATAAAAGATGAGGAGCAGTGAAAGTATGTAGCTATAGATCTCTCACCTAATATATGAAGTGGTATGCAATATTGCTCTTTTGACAGAGACTGTGATATAGTCTCAGTTTGCATGCTGTAAACCATAGATCCACCTCTAAAACTAAATCAAAAGTTAATTAGTAATGAGACAATAATCAAGGTAAAACAGAATACACACACACACACACACACACACACACACACACACACACACCATTTATTAGTCCAAAAGAGGCAAGGAAGAAAGCAAATGAAAACAAAGAATAGATGGGCCAAATAGTAGGAGAAATGACAGGATGCATATCCTTTATATCAATAATTACTTTAAATGCAAATGGATGAAACACTCCAATTTAAAGTTTAAATTTTCTGTCTAGAAAACACACATGCAAGATTCACTACATGCTTTTAACAGGAGATTTGTTTTAAATATAAGAACACAACTAGGTTAAAAGTACAATGATGGGAAAAGATATATCATGCAAATGTTAATCATGAAATAGCTGGAGTGGGTAGAAAGTGGATGCTTCAAAGCATGGAGTTTTAACTGAGATAAAGGACACTGAATTATAATAAAAGATTCAATTCTCCAAGGAGACATATATGCCCACCTTATAAAAGAAACTCAAGATACACAAAACAAAACTGAGATAATTAAAGGATAAATAAATCTGCAATTATGTTTGGAGATATTAACTCTTCTGTTTCTATTATTAATAGAAGCAGTAAGCCAAAAGTAAAATACAAAATAGTAAGGATACAGAAGATCTGATCAACACTCTTAGTACGCTTGATCTAATGTACATTTGTACAACAGTTCATCAACCAGCAGCAGAATACACATGTTCTTCAGGTACATGTGGAATATTTTAAAAGATACAGCACATGATGACACATAAGTTAAGTCTCATTAATTTAAGACTACTGACATGACACAGAGTGTATTTCCCAAATGCAACAGAAGTAAAGTAGAAACTAAAAGCAGAAAAATATCTGTAGATTCCCCAAAATATGTGAAACTCAAAATTCACATTTCTAAGCAACCCAGAGGGCAAAGAGGGGATCATGGGGAAAATGAGAAATGTATTTAAACCAATGAAAATGAAAACACAGCCTATCAAAACGTGTGAGATTCATTCTTATCCTCCCCAAGACTGTCAAATTAAGAAACACTATCACAGCAATAATCCAAACCAGCATGCTGTTAGGAAAATACCATCTAAAGATAAAGCCAAGGGCGTTGTAAAATATTTTGTCAAGACTTCAAAAAGAGTCAAGGAGATACCTCAAAGAGAAAAGAAAATTTCTGTAAGTTTCTGATGCATATGTCTCAAATATATTCTTTATTACACATAGGCACATCTAATAATTTTAAGGACATCATCCCATAACTGTTTTATAGGAAGCACTATATAAAAAAATGGCTACTATTGAGATAGACGGGTAGGGCTTTTATATAAAGAAATTAAGTACAGTGAGATTCACAAGAATCCTGCAAGATTTTTAAGAGAGCAGTACTGGCCAAGCTGCCGCCAGTTTCAAAAGGAAAAAGACAGGATAAAATAAAAAAAGATAGCCTGGCGTGGTGACTCACACCTGTAATCCCAGCCCTTTGGGAGGCTGAGGCAGGTGCATCATGAGGTCAGGAGTTCAAGACCAGCTTGACAAATATGGTGAAACCCCGTCTCTACTAAAAATACAAAAAATAGCCAGGCATTGTGGTGCATGCCTGTAGTTCCAGCTACTGGGGAGGCTGGGGTAGGAAAATTGCTTAAACCTAGTAGGTGGAAGTTGCTGTGAGCCAATATCATGCTACTGCACTCCAGCCTGGGTGACACAGCAAGACTCCATCTCAAAAAAAAAAAAAATGTGTATGAGATCCTCAGGAAACTACTTAGCTATAAACATCAGCTGGATGACATACAGGGAGGAGCCAAGAATCCAGAGGGTGGATCTGAGAGCAATAGTGACTTTTTCTAACTAAGCTCTATCCAAGGAACTGCCAGCATGTGTCTGCATGCATTTCAGAATTGCTATGGACCAGTGAGTTTGAAGTGTCTCTTGTTTCCCACCTCTTCAAATAGGACACCTGTGGTGGTTATGCTCTGCTATCTTACACTTGCACATTGAGTTCCTGATTATCAGGTAATATTTTTAGCTCATAGATCTTTTGATTGGAAAAACTGTATTTGTGGAAAGTCACCTGCAAGGCCTTATCTGCACTTGGACATTATTTCAGATAATGAAATCCCCAAATGTAAGCTTGATAAATTGGTGATAATCACGACTGAAACTTGCACTTATCAAAAAACACTACTTAGAACAGGTGTCGCCAGTCCTTAAATTGGAAGAAAGCATTTATGATAAACACATATGACTAATAATTTGTATCTGGAATATATAAAGAACCCCCATAATCCAATAAAACAAGGGCAAACAACAAAATTTAAAAATTAGATCAAAGATTTAGACAGACACTTTACTAAATAATATGAATTATAAGTTTGTTTATGAAAATAGCTCAACATCTTCTGTCATCAGGGAAATGAAAATTATAACTGTGGTAACTTACCTTCCCACCAGATGGCTAAATTTAAAAGGACTGACACCAACAGTTAAAGAGGTAGACAACTGGAACTCCCATGCATTACTCATTGGAATATGAAAGATTTTAACCACGATGGCAAATAATCTGGCAGGTTCACCCATGAGAATACATTTGGCAGCATTTATCCATGAGAAAAGAAAATGTATGTTCATAAAAAGGTTGTTCACAGTAGCTTTCTTATAATAGCAAAAAAACAGACATAATAAATTTTCATCCATGAATGAACAAATTGTGTTGTACTCATCCAATGGAATACAACTAAGCATAAAAATAATAGATGATTGATAACTGACAAAACATGGTTGACACTCAAATATAGTTTAAGGGGAAAAAATCACAATACTAAAGAAGACACTATAATACTGAATGATTCCTTTTACATGAAGTTGTAGAAATAGCAAAAGCAATCTGTAGTCAAGGACATCAGAACAGTAGTTACATTTGGCAAGGAGTGGTAGTGGGGATTGACTATCCCAGGGCCACAGGAAATTTTCCGAGATAATGAACATACTCTGTATCTCTATTTCAGATGTAAGCATTTCTTAGCACACATTAGGCTACATTACTGAGAATTGTGCATTTTTCTATATATAACGTTTTTCTCAAGTAAAAACATTAAAAAGGAAAAAAGTGGTCAAGATTTTAACACAAAAAGTGTTAGGATAGTTATGGGGGAACAAAAAGATTATGTTCATTCTGTGAAGCAGGTATTATGGATGTCTTAGAGAAGGTGATATTTCTTCTGCCTCTTAAAAATGATAAGGGATTCTGGACCACAGACATTGTGGGAAGGAAATTTCAGTAAGATGTTTATGAAGAAGAGTAAGCAAAAGTATAGTTACAGAAGTATGTAGGATATTCAATGAGCAGCAATTAATTTCTTTTAACTAACAAGTAAAAGGAATGACGAAGCCAGATAGATGAGGAATTTGAAACAAAGGGAAGAAGACTGGATTTTATTCCATAGGTAAGTGAGGCACACAAATGATTTTCCACAAGTGAGTGACATGATCAGAACTATGGTTTTGAAGGGATAATACAAATGACAATATGAATGAGAGAGGAAGAGAAGCAACTGTGAGGCTCTTGAGATTTTCCATCGAGATAAAGTGAATAGAGTTGTTGTAGCAATACAAAGGAGGAATCAAACATTCTGGGTGTAAATCAGAAAAACTCAGCACATGTTGGACCAAAATAGCAAAGAAAAAGTAAAGCTAAATAATGATGTAAGTTTTCAAGCTGTAATTGCCCAGTAGAGTGTTGGCAACATAAACAGAATCTCTTAGGTCTATTTCTGAATTTGCCATCAGTATCAAATTGCTAAATAATATTTAGAAATATATAGTAATGGTTTAATTTCTGTCATGCTTGAAACAGACTAAAAGAGTATCTGGAGCTTAAATGAAGACCAGTTATATGTTTAGGCAGAGATTCTCTTGGTTTCCTTATAAGGAAGAAACTGTCTAGATTTCCACAATCTGCTTCCACCCCCACCAAATATGTCTTCTATGCTATTTTCATTCCTTTTCATTAATACTTTGCTTCCATTAGAAATGAAAATATCTCCTAGAAGGTTTCGCATACACATCCATTACTATTTTAGTATGAATCAGCGTCTTGAAAAATAACAGTGGTCATCTGTAAGGCCAGAGTCATGAGATGGAGATCAGGTAAGTTTCAAAGAAACGGGAAAAAAAAAGAATCATCTTATAGATCCCTGAAGTGAGGAGTTTGGGAAGCCAGGATGAAGTGGTGTCTTGAGGATGCAGACTCTCTGAATCAAATGCAACAAAGGGAAGAGAGGAAAAAGCAGAGGGAGGCAAGGATGTGGGAAAATAATGTCTATCCATTTCATAACTGTAAGACCAAATAGTGACAGAAAGCAAACAGCAAAATCTCTAGTAGCTGTAGCATAGGTGAGCACATTGTCAGTCATGATGAAAGAGGATGAAAAATCGTCTTTGCTCAGGCTGTGGTAACCAAATACCTTAGACCAGGTAATTTATAAACATTAGAAGGGTTCTGGAGGCTGGGAAGTCCAAGATCAAGACACCAGCAGACTTGGTGTCTGATGAGGACCCTTCCCTCATAGTTGGTGCTTTCCATGTGTCCTCACATGGTAGAAGAGACAAGGCAGCTCTCTGGGGCGTACTTCACAAGGGCATTAGTCTCATTCACAAGGATGGTGTCCTCATGACCTAATCAACCTCCAAAGGCCCCACCTTCTAATATTATCACCTTGGTGATTAGGCTTTAACATACAGATTTTGGGGAAACACAAACAGTCAGACAAGGAATTGGCTTTGTGCCAGCACCATCACTTCCATTCAGGCAAGCTGTGAAAGAGAGGACTCTGTATGTGTAATAATCACTGGCATCTTCATGTTTCTTCCTCTCCCATCAATCACTATCAAAACCAACCTTGACACTCAGGTACAGAAAAAAACGATTAACCTCTGAAAATGTTACTTGCTTTCTGTATAAAGTACAGTAGTGTAGCTCAATGGCTTTCACCTTTTTGGCCCAAAGTAAAAGATGGATATTAAGATATGTCCTGATAAGCACAGGTATGTAAAACAGAGACACAACTGGTACTGAGTTCTATTCAATTCTGTTCTATTTCATCCCATCTCCTCTTATTCCATCCATTCCATACACTTTACTCCATTCTACTCCATTTCATTCCATTCTAATGTGTTCTACTTTATTTCATTAAAAAATTCTGGTGTCAACCTATGCATTGATGTCGTGACTCACTAAAAGATTGAGATGGACAATTTAAAAAGTATAAACACGTTGTGTCAGAATTCAGGCTGTGTGTGCAGGTGTGAATGCCCCATGTGTGTCTATATTTAACATGTAAAGGTACCCCTTACTCTGTACCCCAGACATGTACATTTTGCTATCCTCAGTCCTATCATACGTCATACCCTTTTTATAACTAATAGGATGAATCACTCCTTTACTCTTTTTTTTTTTAGAGACGGAGTTTCAGTCTTGTTCCCCAGGCTGGAGTGCAATGGTGTGATCTCGGCTCACCGCAACGTCTGCCTCCTGGGTTCAGGCAATTCTCCTGCCTCAGCCTCCTGAGTAGCTGGGATTACAGGCATGCGCCACCATGCCCAGATAATTTTTTGTTTTTTGTATTTTTAGTAGAGACAGGGTTTCACCATGTTGACCAGGATAGTCTCGATCTCTTGACCTCGTGATCCACCAGCCTCGGTCACCCAAAGTGCTGGGATTATAGGCGTGAGCCACCGCACCAGACCCTCCTTTACTCTTTTGGAAAAAAACAATTGCTACTATAACACACAGTACTCACACAGTTTTAAGCAATTATACTGATATACAACTAAAGAGGAATAAAGAGAAATAGTTTATGATAAAAACATGTATTTAATGACCAGGAACAACCATACGAAAAGGTGTTTCAATTTTTTGTTTTTGTTTTTGTTTTTGTTTTTTGCGAACAGGGTCTTGGTATATTGCTCAGGCAGATCTAGAACTCCCGGGCTCAGGTGATCCTCCCACCTCTGCCTCCCTAAGTGCTGAGATTACAGGTGTGAGCTACTGTTCCCAGCCACACTAGAAGATGTCATAAAGTGATCCCATTCACACCCATGCATACAGTCGCCGTGAAATTGACCAATCCAGTGGGATGACTGTAGGGGTGTCTTGCCGGAGGCTCACGTGCTGCAGTTGTGATGTCAACCTGATTTTCCAAAATGCCAAGCAACTCTTAGTAAAGTTCCAATCAAAACAAACCTGTATTCAGGTCTATCTTCACTCAAGGAAGCTTTGCATCATTCATAAATTTATTACATATTAGAACCCTGCAAATGTTATTTGTACTTATACATAAAACAGACAGAGTTTAGGTTCAGAAAATTAAGTAACTGTTTACATGAATATCCGGAAAGACTCTGAAGTTTTGTGGGACTTTCTTACTCATTGAAGAATATTTAACATCCTTGGTCTCTGTTCTCAAAATGCATCCTCTCCCAATCTGTGTGAAAATCAGAACTGTCCTATAATTTTCTAACTGCATCACCTCTTTTGAAAACACAATTTCAGAGTAAGGCAGTCCTGCTATTTACTAATTGTGTGGCTTTGGGCAAGCTGTTCAACCTAAGTCCCAAATGTCCTCACCTAAGTCCCAAATAAAATTGAGATAATGTAAAAAGGTATTCAACAGTGTTTTATTGAAGATAAAGTCAAGTCTGATATAATAGCACAGTGCCTAGAATTACAGTGAGGAGTGCAATAGTTGTGTGTAACCTTAATAATGGTTATTTTAGAGTCTCTACATTACTGCTATAATAAAAATGATAATAATTGAACTTAAAAATGTACTTATTCTATGGCGTACAGTTTTTCTTCTAGTAAGGAAATAATCAAATAGCGTACAAAGATTTTTACACAAATGTATTTGCTACAGCATTACTTAAAACAAGAGAAAATGTAAAATACTCCAAAATATTCAACAACAGAAGTTGTTCAAATATATTATGAAAATATAACATGATTGAACATTAAAACCCATAACAATCTTGGAAAAAATATGTAAAGATAATACCTAAATAAGTACAAATTACAAAATAGCATATACAGATTAATTCAAGATTTACTAAATATATATAATATATGCATACACAAGTATTTATAAATGTCTTGAAAAAGATAGGCCAACCTGTTAATAATGTTTTTCCATGAATGATTATATGATAGGCCATATTTTAAATGACTGTCATCATTCAACTGGTCTATGAGAAGTCTAAATTTACTTTTCGACAGGAAATGATGTTTGTATGGACATACATCTATATATCTCTGCTTTTGTTGTTTTTACAGAAAGCAAACAGAAAACAATCTTGTCTTTTTTAGTAGCATTGCTACCAAAACACCAGGGGTCCTGTCTAGGTCCTGCCCCTCACTGCTCAGAAAGTCAGTGACAGAGACTCCAAGTATTGCCAAGGAAGAAGATTTTAATTGGGTTCCACAGCCAAGGAGATGGAACCTTAGTCCCACATCCATCTCCCTGACTGACAAAAATCAGGGGTTTATATTGCAGGCCAGAAATGTAACAATGTGTAATAAAACAGGAACTTGGGAGGGGCAAGGAAGACATCACAGTGAATCAGGAGTCCAGCATCCAGTGCCGTGATCTGGTTTCAGTTCTTTAATACTTTGTGTGAGAGTCCTGAAGGTGGTTTCCTGAGGAAGGAATTCAGATAAAACAAATAGAAGTTTCAAGCTTTTTAAGATCAGAAGGATCAATTTCTGTGTTTATGAAAAAGAACATTCTATGGGGCAATTGGGTCAGTTTCAGTATTACCATCAGGGTAAACAAAAGTGATTACTCTTACAGCAAAATTGCAAATCACTCAACAGATGAAAGATTTTGACCAGTTTGGCAATGAGTGAAGTGGGTGAGAAAAAGCATGGGTTGATTACGGTGACGCTTTTGAGTAATCATCCAGATTATTGATGCATCAAACCACATCCTAGAGAGAATGCAGAGCGTGTTCTTTATTCCCTAAGCAAATCCTTAGCCCTTTTGGAGGTGCTGCAGTGAGCAGTGGTCAGATTCCTTCTGGGGTTCAACTGCTAGTCTTCGCAACATGTCACATATTACAAAAGTCCATGTCATAAAACCCTCTGGGATACCAGGACGAGGAACTGCCAAAGAGAAGAAAACATTGAAGAATGCAATAGCAGCAATAATAACTTTGAATTTGCTTGCCTCTTCATTTTTTAAAAGTATGTGTACAAACATGCACAAAAATAACATCACAAAATGTTGGTGAGAACCAGCATTTGAAGTTTACATACTTACGGAGCTTGGTGAAAGCTGAGTCTAGAAATTGATGATACATGAAGAAAGATAATAAACAATTGCTTAAGAGCCATTTTCAGCTACATTTCTGGAAGGTTTTAAGTTTTCCTTTATGAGCAGTCATACCAGAAATGTGTTCCTTTTCCTAAGCCAACTATTATTCTCTTTGGTCTCTAAGCCCCTAAGGTGCACACTTGAAGATGGCGAAGGAGCTTTAAATAAGCCAAGATTTTATGAATATAAAAATTGAATCTAGGCTACTTCTAAATATAATGTATTATTTTGTAATACATAAAATAATTTATTTTAAAAATCAATTTAAAGTCATAAACGTGGAGCTTTTGAGTCACTTGTGTGATGTAACAAAATATGTAATTAGAGGGTGGCTTCCAATACTATTCACTCCAGCTAATTTTGCCAATTAACGCTAAATGCATCATAATAGGTCAATAATGTGGGTTCTTTTAATTCTTGTAAAACGAAAGTCCTGTGTACCTCTCCTGTTCTAGAAGGAATGCTCGCTTTGTGGTAACTCTACGTTTCTGGTTTACCTTTTTAACTAATAAGGAAGATACTTTTTTTTTAGTAACTCATTTCCTCTTACATAATGCAGTTCTGCAGTTTAAATGCTAATTGGCCATTTTGGCTGAGGAATTCCTACTTAAAAGGTTTGCCATTTAATACCAAAGTGTCTTTTGATTTCTCGAGAATGATTAAATGGAAATTCAGCCCTGGTTCAGTATCGTAGAAGCCCATGTGTGCTCCCCTGTTGAATTTCCATGGTTCGAGCATCCTGCTGGGAAAGTCAGGCTGAGATTTTATTGAATTGGGCCCTCCGTATTCAGACTCAAAATAACCTCCAGCACACTGATAAAAATAATGACCCTTTTGCAGTTGTAAAACTTGAAACTATTCCTTGAATGTTAACTAATGCTAAAAAGCTGTTTCTGCACATGAAATGGGGGTATTGGAGCCAAGAAATTACTCTGGATGAAGACCTAGAGATAACAGTCCACTTTCTCTTTCAGTAATTACAGAATTGTGAACTTTTCATTAAAGCGGGCGAAGCCATCACTCCACATTTCATTAACAGAAGGGTACATAGAGATGATGACCCTGGCGGTGTGTGGGGATTTAGTCACCTCTGCCTACAGAATTCACCAAGAATGACCTTCTCAGTCCCCAGTGCTAATGGCTTCAACAACAATAACATTTTGTAGTTGATGGGAAAAAAAAGGTACAAACTCAAATAAATGTTAGGAAATGCTGATAACTCAGAGTATTTGACATCTGTTTCCCAAAGCCCTTAACAGTGTAAACACTTTCAGGTAAAACTACGCAGTCCTCCCATCTTCCTACCCTCAGGAGCCAGGAAGTCTTTTACTCACAGCCCCTTTAATGGGCAATGGGAAATAGCCCTATTAGCTAAGTTTATTTATGCTGACACAAAGAAAACCATGAAAAAAAAATCCAAGTTCTAAACTGTAATTTATTCCTGATAAGTAGTAAATCAGCGGGATTCCACTGCCCAAGTAGGGAGGGTCTTGCCGGTGAACAAGAAGGGAAACATAATGAGTTTCATAAATGTTCACCGTCTTACAGAGCTGTTATTTATACCTGAGCTCATTCAGCAAACACTCCTGCTGGTTTGGCCGGGATAACCTGGTGTATCCGAGACACTATAAGATATATAAGAAAAATGGTGAATGAATTCTAGAGTTGAGTTCAAGAAAAGGTTTTGTTCTCAATTATGTTTTCCTCTTCCAAGATTTTCTGAACACCTATGTCAGGTTTTTAAATCCAAGTCCTCTGCTCCTCTTGTTTTTGGTAAAGGTAACAATTGTCTAGACTGTATTACATGAGATGTAGATAAACAAATTTTGACAATTTTTCTCCAACTAAAACAGAAAATAGTTGACTCTATAAAAGATGACACAGAATATTTACAGAGTAAAATCATATTTGCTTATATCTAAGTAAATGATGGTCTGATGCACTGTACACATCAAATATGTGAATGAGTCCATTTCTACATTCAAGCAGAGCGTGTGACAAAAAATTGGGCTATTGAAATGATCAAAAAGAAGCCTGATGGGTTAAGAGAAAGAAGGCCTGAATTTTAATCTCAGATTCTCTATTTACCAGCTATGTAAAATGCATTCACTAACATAACCTCAGTCCTATAAGTTTTGTCGGAAAGCAAAGGAACAGAAAAAAAATCAATCTGAAAGTGCAGGAGTGGAAGGAGGTAGGGAAAATTCTGGAACATAAAAGCACCGTTAGGTTAGGGTGGAGTTAAAAGAGAGATGGCAGTGGGGTGGCCTGATGACCTGGTAGCACCATGAGTTTCTGGAACACCTTGGGATGTTACGCCTTAAACAAAGAAAAGGAATGACAAATATTAGCTTCTACCGTGTGTGTGTGTGTGTGTGTGTGTGTGTGTGTTTGTGTACAAGAGGTGACCTTGGATGGGCTGGAAGGGTGTAGTTTTAGACTTGCTAGTATGTAACCACTGCCATCTGCTTCTAGCCCACAAGCTGCTCTGAATGTGGAAATACACCTGCTTCTGAATTGCACTGATGTTTTCTAGTAGACTTGGCCTTTTGTTTTCAGCAAGGAAGAGAGAGAGAACAAGGCCATTGTTTTCTTACTTAATTCTAGGCCCTGCTTCTGAGGCTTTTTCTGTAGCTCAGCTTTGTCTATAAATCTCAAGCAAGCCAAACACACACTATCAATTTTGTGTAGCCCTCGCTAAGGCACTGAAAGGAAAGTAAAAGTAAGGAGAAATAAAAGGGAGAAAGGTCAGAAAAAGGACCCCGAGCATATTTTATTACACCAAGAGTATACCTGATACATGTTATAAAGATGCGGTCTCATAGATCAAATCCTGGGAACAGGGTGAGGGGCTCAATTCAGGTATTTAAGATTGGCCACTTTTAGGAGCTTTCTCTCTCTCTCTTTTTTTTTTTTGAGACGGAGTTTCGCTCTTGTTACCCAGGCTGGAGTGCAATGGGGCGATCCCGGCTCACGGCAACCTCCGCCTCCTGGGTTCAGGCAATTGTCCCACCTCAGCCTCCTGAGTAGCTGGAATTACAGGCACACGCCACCATGCCCAGCTAATTTTTTGTATTTTTAGTAGAGACGGGGTTTCACCATGTTGACCAGGATGGTCTCGATTTCTTGACCTCGTGATCCACCCGCGTTGGCCTCCCAAAGTGCTGGGATTACAGGCATGAGCCGCCTCTCCCAGCATGAACTCTCTCTAAATAAAATGCAGATTTGATTGCTTTGGGAAAAAAAAATACCCAGGAACTCAGTGAGAATGGTACTCTGTTGTTACCTCTCTGTGTTGAAGAGTTTGCTGTTTATAAGTAGAACTTCAATATTCTAAGTCTGTGTTGGGACGTACTCACTTGGAAAAGCCATTTTTAACCAGAGAGGGATTTTAAGGACTAGCAGAAATGGATTCCAAAACAAAGGGGCTACTCCCTATGAATAAGACAGCTTTGGCTCCTCTTCTTCTGTGTCCCGCGTTGTTTCCAAAATACTCTTGGCTTCCCTGCTGGGAAACTTGTGCCTGTCAGTGAATCTCTTTATGTCGATATGCATGTCTAAGTAGTGACATCACAATCTGTATGACCTCATTAAAAGCCAAAGTGTGCATGCATTCCATTTCTCAAATGAAACTATTAACTCAAAGGTATACATCAAGTTATAAGAACAGATTATATAAGCAATTTCTTAAAATACATGTCTTAAATATATTTACCTTCCCAGGAAGGGACTGAAAACATGATTATTCCCAGAACTCCCTCTTGTTCTTTCCCTCCTCTCTTCACTTTGCTTTAGAAAGCAATTAATTTTGGATCACATGCTCATTTCTATGCATAACTTGAGAAGAACTTTGAAAGGTATGGTCCAAGTTTTATAAAAATTGCATGGGGCCAGGCGCAATGGCTCAGGCCTGTAATCCCAGCACTTTGGGAGGGCGAGATGGGTGGATCACGAGGTTAAGAGATGGAGACCATCCAGGCCAACATGGTGAAACCCCATCTCTACTAAAAATACAAAAAATTAGCTCGGCGTGGCGGCGCACACCTGTAGTTCTAGCTACTCGGGAGGCTGAGGCAGGAGAATTGCTTGAACCAGGAAGGCGGAGGTTGCAGTGAGCCGAGATTGTGCCACTGCACTCCAGCCTGGTGCCTGGTGACAGAGTGAGACTCAGTCTCAAAAAAAAAAAAAAAAATTGCATGCGCTTTATCTTGCACTAGAAAAATTATCACCATCTATTTGAGAACCAAGCATTTATTGAAAGTACAGTTTGGTAAAAAACACGTGTATTACCTGTCTTTGCCCACTAGCATGAATAAAGTCTGTGAAACTATAAAACACACACGTGGGGCAACTTTTTTTGTCCAACACAAACCTGACAAAAACCTAACAGAAATACAAAAATTGTAGTTTTAAATAAAAGTGGTTCCTTCTATAAAGGCACAAACTGTTTATTTCTATTACAGTAAGAAAATAGGCAAAAGCTGAAAGGAAACTCCAGGATGCTTGAATCTACACTGCAGGAGAGATTCTGCCCCCCCCGGCACAGGCTCCTGTGCCTCTCCACGCACGTGCACATCCTACATTCTGGATGCAGGAGAGGAAAAGAAGTATGC
Organism: Callithrix jacchus; assembly: GCF_049354715.1. Taxonomy (NCBI): domain Eukaryota; kingdom Metazoa; phylum Chordata; class Mammalia; order Primates; family Cebidae; genus Callithrix; species Callithrix jacchus. Next base: position 35,956,511 of record NC_133508.1, on the reverse strand, counting down.
ATGCCCAGGCATCTAATAAGACAAAACCTCAGGAAAAAGCTAATAAGAGAAACACATCCAAAAGGGAAGAAGAGAACAGATTTCTTAGCTACAGCTAGTGAGTAGCAGGGGAAACTGAAAAATGCTCACATTCTTTTTTTAGAGTACTTACAAGATTTTATTTATAAAAGCAGGAAAGAAATATGTCCTCACTGTTGACTTTCAGTCATGACATGTAGACAAAAGGCTGAAATCCTGCAAAGGTACCAGATAATCCTTTTTGGACACACAAATATATACTCAGACAGCACAAGTGCGAACACATGCTGTATAAAACATAAGTGTAAGCAAAACTGATGTTATGAGTTTAGGAAGGAATCCATATACTTTCTAAGATGCTTTGTCACTGTCTTCAGTTTGACTTTACTGGGGAATATGGTTGAATGTCCTGAAAGGGCACACCAAGCCTGTCTTCAGAAGTAGAACTTGAAAGTGATGATTTAATAGAACAGGATTAAAGTCATCAGGAAAATCGGTTTTTGCACCATGCTATGACATGCTTTAACTTGAAAATAGATTTTCGATAAAATGAAGTGTGCAACTCTTACATGTCCAGCTTAATTAATTATCACAAGGAGAAATTACCCAACAAGCCGCTCTCCATGTCAGGAAAATACAACTTCACTTAAATCTCAAGAACTTCCCTTGTGTTATTTTCCAGTGACTCTTGTCTCTTTCCAAATGGAGCTGACACTTTGACTTATAAGACTATGTTGAATTTTTTTGAGTTTTCTATTCATAGAATGATATGGTTTAAATTATTTGTATTTCACTTGTTATACATATCACTATGTAAGATTCATTTAGATGACTGCACATGTTAGTTCATTCATTCTTCCTGCTGATGATAACCCGTCATCATCATTGTGAAATCCAAATCAATTTCCTAGTTCTACTATAGATGATCATTTCAGTTATTTACAGTCTGCCTTTCACAACTATAGCTTCTGTAAACATTTGTATGTATTTCTTGATCTTCTATTAGCTATTCCCTGGGAGTAAAATTATCTGGCAATAGGCTACGTGTATATTCAACTTCAGCGAACAATATCAGTCTTTTAAACTGAGTGTTCCAATTTAGTCTCTAGCCAACAGCGTTCTATCCACACCAAAATATTTTACCAACTACTGCATGAAGTGTGTGAAAATCTGCAACTACGACTGCAGATTTGCCTCTCTGTTTATTTCCGAAAGTTCTGAGTTTACATATTTTGAGACTACATTATTAGGAGCATGCGTAGAATTAGACATCTTCTTTTTGTTGATGAATAGTCTCATAGAAGTCCTTTTTGTAAATACCAATGTTTACTCTTTGAGGTATATTTTGTACTGTATTAGGACAGCCATACCAGCTTCCTTTTAAGTTAGCTTTTGCCCGATACATCTTTTTCCATCATGTTTTCTACAACGGCTTTAAATGAACTCTTTACTGTGGTTTTTTGTTGACTCTTTTTCTGTATTCCTTTTGCTATCTTTCATGACCTTCTTTTAGATTTAGTTCTTTTGATTTTTCTAAACTTTTCCTTGCTAGCTTGGTTCTTACACATTCTCTTGCTATCATTTTAGTGGTTTCGTTAGGCATTATAATTTAAATTCTTGACTTATGAGACTTACAATAAGCCAACATTTAAGTACATCCCAAACAGTAAAAAATAACCTTATAACTCCTTAATTGTATTTGCCCTTTCAGAAATCTTGCGCTGTTGTTATCACACATATGTATTCTCTCTGTTTTTAAAATAATATGGGAAATCATTTTCTAATACAGACAATATTTATTTAGATTTTCCCATATATTGACCTTTGATTTATTTCTTCATCCTTCATGCATTCCCTTCTCTCCACCTAGACATATATCTCTGAAGAACTCGTAGCATTTCAAATTATATTTTCACCAATCATTTCCATAGTTTGTTACTGGTATTTCTGTGTGCGTTTGGGATGCGAGAGTGTTTAAAATTTAATTTCTTTTAGTCCTTTAACAGGTGTTTTATGGCTAAAAGAAATATGAGAAGAAATAATTTTTTGAAACTGGTGAAACACATTAAGTCACAGATTTAAGAAACACAAAGATCCTTAAGCAACATAAACACCAAAAAAAAGTGTGTATATATATGTAGAAAGACAGAGAGAGAGAGAAACGGGGGGAGATTCACTTTAATGAGTTGTCTCATGTGTTGTGACTCAGCGCAAAAGGTTAGCAAGTCTAAGTCTGAGATCTTCAGGGCAAGTCAGCAGGCTAAAGATCTAGGAAAGAGCTGATGTTGCAGCTTGAGTCTGGAGGCAGAATTTCCTCTTCCTCTGGGGACTTCAGTCTTTTTCTTTTACTGCCTTCAACTGATCAGATGATGCTACCACATTGTGGAAGGTAATCTGCTTTACTCCAAGTCTACGGATTTAACTGTTTATTGTGTCTGGAAAATATCTTCCCTGCAATATCTAGACTGGTGGTATTTGACCAAATATATTGGTATGATAGCTTAGCCAAACTGACTCATAAAATTAACCTTCACATATGATATGGTACAATTGCTCATAAATCAGGTCAGAGCTATAGTTACTAGAAGATTTCCTGCCTTTCCAGTAAATTATTAGATTATTTAGATTTTTCTAAAGTATTGCAATGGATACTTGCTAATGCTTATGGATTTTTGTTTTTTAATTTATTTTCATTTCAGGGGTATATGTTTAGGTCTGTAATCTAGGTAAATTGCACATTACAGGAGTTTGGTGTACCAATTATTTTGTCACTCAAGTAATAAGCATAGAAGCTGATAGATAGTTTTTAGATCCTTTCTCTCCTCTCACCCTTTACCCTCAAGTAGACCTAAGTATCTATTGTTCCTTTGTGTTCATGTGTACTCAATGTTTAGCTTCTTTTTATCAGTGAGAACATGTATTATTTGGTTTTCTGTTGACTTGGAATAATAGTTTCCAGCTCCATGCATGCTGCTGCAAAAAACATCATCTCATACTTTTTTATGGGTACATAGTATATATAACCACATATTCTTAATCTAGTCTACCTTTGATGGGCATTTAGGTTGCTTTGCTACTATGAAGAGTCTTTGCTACTGTGAAGAGTCTGTGCTCCATGTCTTTGCTACTGTGAAGAGTGCTGTAAGGAACATACAAATGCATGTGTCTTTATGTTAAACAATAAGAGATCCTTAAAGGAGTGTTTAATATGAAAACAAAAGATTACTACTGACCACCACAAAAACACACTTAACTACATAGACCATTGACGCTGTAAAGCAGCTAGACAATAAAGTCTGCGTGATAACCAGCTACTGACATGATGACAGGGTCAATCCACACATATCAATACTAACCTTGAATGTAAATAAACTAAATTCTCCATTTAAAGGCATAGAATGGCAGGCTAGATTAAAGAAAGCAAGAACAGAATGTATGCTATCTTCAAGAGACCCATGTCACGTGCAATTACACCTATAGGCTCAAAGTAAAGAATGAAGAAAAATATGCCAAGCAAATGGAAACCAAGACAAAAAACAGGAGTTGCTATTCTAATTTCAGACAAAACAGGCTTTAAACCAACAACAATAAAAAAAAAGATGAACAGTATTACATACGGTAAAAGATTCAATTCAATAAGAATAGTTAGCTATTCCCAAAACTGGGTATAGAAGGAATGTACTTTAACATAGTGAAAGTAATATACGACAGACCCACTGGTAATTTCTACTGAAAGGGGAAAAACTAAAAGTTTTTTCTCTTAGATCTGGAACACAAGGATGTCCACTGTCACCACTGTTATTTAAATAGTACTGAATGTCTAGCTAGAGCAATTAGACAAGAGGAGGAGATTAATGGAAAATATCTAATAATATGATTTAAAAATGGGAAAAAGGTTTGAATAGACATTTCTCAAAAGCTGATAGACAAAGGACCAACAGGCCTACGAAAAAGTACTCACCATCACTGACCATCAGGGAAATCCAGATGAAAACTGCATTGAGATATCACTTCATCACAGTTAAAATGGCTTTTATCCAAAAGTCAGGCAATAGTAAACGTCGGCAAGGATGTGGAGCAAAGGAAACCCTTGTACCTTGTTGGGAGATTGCAAATTAGTACAAAGAGTATAGAGAATAGTTTGGAGGTTCATCAGAAATCTAAAAATAGAGGTACTTTATGATTCAGTCATTGCATTTCTAGGTATATACCCAAAACAAAAGAAATCAGTAAATATGAAGACAGTAAAATATGAAAATGATATCCACACCCCCATGTTTGTTGTGGCACTATTCACAATAGTCAAGATTTGGAAGCAACCCAAGTGTCCATGAACAGACTAATGGATAAAGAAAATGTGGTACATATACACAGTGGAGTACTATTTAGCCATAAAAAATGAGATTCTGTCATTGGCAACAACATGGATGGGTGAAAATGGAGGTAATTATGTTAAGTGAAATAAGCCAGACACAGAAGGAAAAACTTCACATTTCCACTTAAGATGGAAAGTAGAGTCTACGGCTATAGCACCCTGAACACGCCCGACCTCATCTGATCACGGAAGCTAAGCAGGGTCGGGCCTGGTTAGACTTGGATGGTAGATCAAGAGAGTGGAAAGATGGTTACCAGAGGCTGGAAAGGGTGGGGAACCGGCTGACAGTGAGGTGGGGATGGTTAATGGGTACAAAAAAATAGAAGGAATGAATAAGACCTAATACTTGATAGCAAAACAGGGAAACTATAGTCAAAAATAATTTAATCATACATTTAAAAGATAACTAAGAGACATAATTGGCTTCTTGTAATACAAAGGATAAATGCTAGAGGGGTTGGATATCCAATTTTTCATGATGCATTGCATACCTGTGCCAAAATAACTCATGTACACCATAAATATGTTTGCCTACTATGTACTAACATTTTAAAACATATATATACATATATATATGTGTGTGTATATAAAATAAATATATATGCACCCAACTGTCCACTGTCATCACAGTTAAAATGGGTCCTCACAGAAGGACCCAGATTCATAAAAAAAGTTCTTAGAGACCTATGAAGAGACTTAGATAACTGCACAATAATAGTGGGAGACTTCAACATGTCACTGTGTTAGACAAAAGTGCCAAGCATTAGACAGATCATCAAGGCAGAAAAGTAACGAAGATATTTGGTACTCGGAGTCCACGCTTGGCCAAATAGACCTAACAGACATCTTCAAAACTCTCTATCCCGAAACAACAAACTATGTATTCATCTCTTCAGCATATGGCCCATACCCTAGAATTGACTACACAATTGGCCATAAAACAATTCTCAACAAACTGAAGAAAGCCAAATCATGCCAACTACAATCTGAGACCATGGCACAATAAAAATAAAAATCAGGCCGGGCGTGGTGGCTCAAGCCTGTAATCCCAGCACTTTGGGAGGCCGAGGCAGGTGGATCATGAGGTCAAGATATCGAGACCATCCTGGTCAACATGGTGAAACCCCGTCTCTACTAAAGATACAAAAAATTAGCTGGGCATGGTGGCGCGTGCCTGTAATCCCAGCTACCCAGGAGGCTGAGGCAGGAGAATTGCCTGAACCCAGGAGATGGAGGTTGCGGTGAGCCGAGATCGCCCCATTGCACTCCAGCCTGGGTAACAAGAGCGAAACTCTGTCTCAAAATAAATAAATAAATCAATCAAAAATAAAAATCAATACCAAGAGGACTGTGCAAAACCCTGAAATTACATGGAAATTAAACAACCTACTTCTGAATGACTCCCGTGTAAACAATGAAGGAAATTAAGGCAGAAACAAAGAAATTCCTTGAAACTAATGAAAACAAGAATATGACGTAACAGACTATCTGGGACACAGTTAAAGCCATCTTGAAAGGAAAGTTTATAGTACTACATACACACATCAAAAAGTTACAAAGATCTCAAGTTAACAAGTTAACAACACATTTAATTTTTAATTTTTATTTTTTGGGGGGGGACAGGGAGTGGAAGATGGTGCATGCACACTAGTGCCTGGCCACATGCCCCCCTAACATCACATTTAGAGGAACTAGAAAAACAGAGCAAATTAACTCCAAAGCTAGCAGAAGAAAAGAAATAACTAAATTCGAGCTGAATGGTATAAAATTCAGCCACAAGAAACTATATGAAACAGTAACAAAAGCAGAGATTTATATTTTGAAGAATAAATAAGATTAATAGACTGCTAGCTAGAATAATAATGCATAGAGATCTTAAGGGCAGAAAGACTCATACTGAGTTTTGCTTATGATTCTTTGTAATCTATATACATTTTAATATTTTGGTAGCTAATATGGAAATATTAAAATGTATACAATAATACACGATACTGAATACCTAGTACTCTTCCAAAATTGCTTTTGAGGCCAGTGAGCTCATTCCTCAGTTTGTAGAAATATTTATTCCTGATGCTCACAGTGGTGTTTCTCATTAGAAAGCATTCTCAACTTCAGAACTGCTTCACTCAAGCGTGATCTTTCCTAAGTGACAACAATGGCCAATCTCTGTCAATGGTCCCCTTACTACAATTTAACAAAATCCGAGGGGCAGTTCCAGCTATAGCTACGAAGTTCCCCATAGGAATCCCTAACGTTGGATTCGAAGCTGCTCCGGAGGTCAGCCTTTTTCTTTGCCTAATCTTGGCTTCCTCAACTTCTTATACTATTTCTCCAGAGTACTTTCTAACAAATTTATTGCACTTGTCTTAGGCATGTAATCCTGGAAGCAGGGATTTGTATGCAAAAGTCTTTATTGGTGAGTGTTCTCAGTAATAATACCTTTAGGGAAATAAGAGTGAAGAAAAATGTTGAACTGTGATGCAATTGCAATTCAAGCTTTATCTAATTCCAGGGAGTTCAGAGCAGGGATGGCCTTGTATAGTCTTACTGAATCTAAGCAAGGGATCTAGGCCCATGTGCCTTCATCTAGAGCACTCAGAGAATGTACGCTGCCCCTGACAAAGGCCCGTAGAGTTGGATGAGGCAGCTCTTTTCAGCAGAAGGAAAATCTTGGGAAAAGAATTCTCTTTGAGCCATCAGCAGGCAACACTCTGGGCTAGAGCAACGAGTGCCTTGGTTGGGAAGGGAGGACCCAGGTAGCATACGCAGTGTTCATTACAGCACTTAATTCTCTTTCTCAGGTTCAGTCTCCTGATTCTAGAAGTCGTCCTAAGATGCAAACTCTAAAAAGTAATTTCAGACCCAGCTGCTGCACAATAAAGATGGTGCATGGATAACCTTTAATAGATGGTGCATCAATAAGTACTATTGTGTGGAAGTCAAACTCCTGAGACTTTCGCTAATGTAAACCTTCTCTGAGGGAGAATCCTAGTGAAAGGAGATGTACTGTCTGTTGAAATATATCCACAGTAAAGGAAATGATACATACAAGGATTTGGCAGACTGGGAGCTGTTACTGAGTACCAATGATTTGCTAAAACAGATAATGTCAGATTGGGGAGGTTAATTACTAAGTCAGGCAAAATAGGAAAGTCAGAGGATGCTCTTGATGTGAGTTTTGTACAGCTAAAAGGCAAGCAGGGCAGAAAAGCAGGCTCAGGTTTTAATTTTAAGAGTAATAAAGTGTCAGAGGAAGTGTTTATCCTGACCAGGTCTCACACGCCATTGTGAGCGCCCAAATAGGGAAATGCTGAGATATTGAGACTTGAGACTGAAATACCTGGGTATATACAGCTCAGAACCTTGAATTCCGACATTCCCTTAAACCAACTGGATCTGACAAAGTGGTCTACCTCCGCTTATCAAAGCACAGCCCTCCCAGAAAGAAAACAAAACAACAAAACCAAACATAGCACACCTTATGTTTAGAGCATGCAGAAGTCTCAAATGAGGCAGGTGCCTTTATGACAATTCCTGCCCCCATCTCAAGATCTACCCTTAAAGCCTTGGATTCTGAGAATGCAGGATTGCATGGTACAGAAATAATATTGGAGAAGGTAGAGTTCATGAATACAGAGCACTCTCCAATTTTATAGGATTTATTTCCCCAGGAAGAATCTAGGAGATATTATCAACACACTGGTGAGATGGACTGTGGAATATTGGAAAGAGGGACAGCCCACACAAAGTGAAGCAGAAATATCAGAAGTGCCATGAGACATGATGATTAGAACAACCAAAAGTTAGAAAAAGTTGGGCATGTCAGAATAGAACAAATCAGGGTATTCCACCAGTTAACTATTTTCATGGTAAAGGCCAGATGAAACTCCATTCTCCAAAACAACAAGAAAGATGACAGTGAAAGAAACACAAATGTCACGGAGATGTTCAGTTGTGGTCATCTACTGGACGTCAGGGCTGCTGCGGGGGAATATTATGAAGAGCTGTGCACCTTGAGAGCAAAGACGATGAAATAACAGATGCCAGGAGTTAGTACTCAACTGTCAGAAAAAAAAGTTTGGCAAAATCAGTGGTATTGGATGGTGTCTTAGTCTGTTTTGTGCTGGTGTAACAGAATACAACAGACTAGGCAATGTATAATAAACATAAATTTACTGACTTGTAGTTTTGTTGGCTTATGGTTCTGGAGTCTGGGAAGTCCAAGACTGAGGAGCTGGCATTTGTTGAGGGCCTTCCTGCCGCATCCTCCCATGGCAGAAGGTGACAGTGCAAAAGAGAGCCTGAGGGATAGGGAGCAAGAAGGGATCAAAGTCATCTACTTGTGAGGAAACCACTCCCAAAGTAACAAACCCACTCTGATGATGATGGAATCAATCCATTTATGAGGGCAGTGAACCCGTGACCCTATCACCTCCCATTAGGTCCTATCTCCAACACTAGGAATTAAGTTTCCAACACAGAAATGTTGGGGAGCACATCCAAACTCTAGCAGATGGCAAGCTTTGGACTGTAGCCAGAGAAGTTCAGGCCTAAGGAAACTATGGAGATAACTAAGCTAACTCATAGTCCTTAGGGGCAAGATAACAGGCATTCAACAGAGATATTATTGTTCTATTTTAATTTTTAAAAATATTATTGTTTTTATCTGGTATATTAGCTTGGAAGTTGACATCCTATCTTAACAAGTGAAAGATGGAAGACAATGAAAAATCAACAACTCTTTTTAGATCTTTCAGAGCGTGAGGTCACAGGACCAATCTCTGACTCTCAAACCGAAGAAACAGGTGTGCACAGAGAATCATAATCTACTGGAACATAAATCCATGAGCAGGAACCACTGCAGGAATTGGTACTGGGGTAGGAAACCCTAAGCTGGAATTGGCAAATTGCTGGAGGCTCAGAGCAGTAAGTTTGAGAGTTAAAAACTCCAAAAAGGTCCAGTCTAAGAAGGACCCTCACACTTCTGCAAGTTTTATTTCCCGGAGCCCTATCAGGGCCTCACAGTGAATATCAGAGAAAAATTTCCTTATGCTTTTACCAGGGAAAAAAAGAAATAAATCAGTATAAAATAAATCATGGTTTATTTTGTCATTATCAAGACCTGCCCTTAAGGTAAACTACTTTACCAAAGTCTAAATTATTGGGATTTTATCAGAGTCTGATCAACTTGGGGAAGGTAAATACCCAATTCCAGCCTGCTCGAGCTTCCACATGATGGAAAGGAAATAGTTAACTTCCACCCCTTTAGCCTTCCACACAGGAGAAAGGAAATACCCAATTCCAGTATCTCTGAGAGGAAATACCTAACTTTAGCCAACTCTAACCCTGCAGGCCCACATAAGGTGGGGTGGGGAAAGCTGAAAAGCACTAGCGGGGTTCACTAGTGGTGGACCTCAATGTGGGCTCACTTCAAAGACCCATTGAGATTTCCCATGGGGTAGGCTGAGGCCTCAGTTATAACCAATTATAACCAAGTTGTTGTCACTTTCTTCCTCTGCCCCATCCTGCATTCTTCACTTCTCTATTTCTTTATCTCCAAAGAGACCTTCCTGGAAAACCTCTTAAAGCAACTTTGTGTTTCCAAGAAATTCAACCTAACACATGCACAGTGAAGGTGCTAATTATTCACTTCTATTCCTTAACCTCAACTCATTAGGATATGGTGCTGAGGAGGGTAAAAATTGATGATAGACTCTTCATTGGTAAGAGTAGAAGTGAGGATTGGGAGTAATGAACTACCACAGAATAGCTTTCTGTCAACACAATACTAAGTCTAGTACATTTCACTGACCTGAATGTTCATAAACTAATTACGTTATAAACTGTTTTTTCTCTGATGGAAAAATTTGATTATAATATAGAATGTAGTTCCACAAGAAATGCACCTGCCCCAAGTGATTGATCTAAGATATATATGTGTTTTATGGCACAGGAACTGGAGAAGTAATATTTACAGCTCAAAATAATCCCATAGCAAACACCGAAAAGCACAATAAATCTGATTTCCCACCATTAATGGGTCAGTAATGCCATTTAGCTAAAATAATCATTGTGCCATTAATTAAATTACTTGAATCACTATGTTTACAGTTTTAGCATATTCTATAAGACCTAGAAATTCTCTTGTATTGCTGATTACAGTGGATACCCCTTCAAATATAAATATGAGCGTGTTTTTCCTGCTTTTCAGCTTTTTTCCTTTATTTATTTTGTTAAGGCTACCATCCAAGGATTTCTTCCCAGTACTAAACATGTTATTCATGGTTTTCAAAACTGCCTTTTTTCAGAATGCTAAATTTTAAAAGGCAATTTATACTATTTCTCTGATCTTGCCGCCTTTTGTGACCGTTCCCAAGGGAATGACTCTACTGAGTTTGTTAATATATCTGCCATCCTCTAATCCTGCCCGCAAACATGATGCTGTGAATGCTGCACATGCACAGGCCCCAGCCACACCATCACCTCAGTTTATGAGCATAGCTCTGAGTGTTTAATACCAGTCAGTTTAAACTAACTACAATCCATGCATCAGTTAACAACAGATACCCTCTGAGGATTGAGTTGTTAGGAGCTTCCGCTTTTGTGCAAATATCCTGGGATGCACTTACGCAAACCTAGATGGTACAAGCCTCCTACACGCCTAGGCTATATGGCATAGCTTATAGCACCTAGAGTACAAACGTGTACAGCATGTTACTGTACTGAATACTGTAGGCAATTGGAACACAATGGTAATGGTGTTTCTGTATCTAAACATAAAAAGTATACAGTAAAAATACATTATAAAAGCTCTGGCTGGGCACGGTGACTCACACCTATAATTCTAGTACTTTGAGAGGCTGAGGCAGGTGGATCATTTGCAGTCAGGAGTTCGAGACCTGCCTGGCCAACAAGGTGAAACCCTGTCTCTGCTAAAAATACAAAAATTAAGCAGATATGGTGGCATGTGCCTGTAATCCCAGCTACTCTCTGGGCAACAGAGTGAGATTCTGTCTCAAAAAAAAAGCTCCGTTATAATCCTATGGTACCACCACAGTACATGGGGTCAATCTCTGACTAAATCTCAAATATCATTATGTAGTGCAAGACTATCGGCAAACTTCTGCAAGTATGCATAAACCAAGTTATTTTTGCAGAGAAAATCCACTTGAAAAAGAGAATACGTATACATACATGATATGTGGTTTACTATATATATATACACATATATGTATATATATATATATATATATATATATATATATATATATATAGTTTACATAAAAGTTATGGGACCCAACCAATCCCTGAAAATAGAAAGACATCCATACTTGGGGTGTTGATTTGCTAATGAAGAGATCCCATTTAAACATATAGGACAGTATTTGCTGATAACTTCCTGATTTTTTTAACAGTTAAATTGTAAAACAGCAAGTAGTAAAGTGGAAAGGATGGTTGAACTTTGTATCAAAACAGGAAATTAATGTTTTACATGCTGTATGATGAAAAGGTTTGTAATAAAATTTTACATGTTGCCCAAAGATATGAATTAGGTGTGTCGTTTGTCTGTTTGGTTGGGTTGGCATTTAAGACAAGGGACAAATGTAATTGATAGATATTAGAACATGCTATCATTCCTGGGAAAACAATAGCTGTTAGAAAATAATATCATTAAGAAGGTATAATGTTTTGTTACTTAAAGATCAAAGATTACAGCATCCACTATTTATATACCCCTGTATTTGCTGTAACTTAAATAGTAAAATGTAAGTTACCAACCGTAACAGGTTTATTAGGTATCTGATGTTCCCTAACAAATTATCCCAAAACAATATTCCTGGTATTACAGTTTCTTGGGTCAGGTTCCCAGGTGTAGGTTAGCCATGTGTTTCTGGATCTCACGAGCCTGTAATCAACATTGTCAATCAGGTCCCCCATCATCTTAAGGCTGGATTGGGGGATGCTCCACTTCCAGCTTCCTCATGTGACTGTTGATGGCTGCGGGTTCTCACAGACTGATGATGGCTGGAGAGCTTGGATCCTTGTCACATGGGGTCCTTGTCACTCTGCAATCCACAAGGTGGCTCAAAATATGGAAACTGGCTTTTCTCATAAGCCAGTGAGAAAGCAAGAGAGGGAAAGTAAGCCAGGTATCACAATGTGTTCACAACCTAATCTGCAAAGTGACATCCTACCACTCCTGTGGTATTCACTAGGTCCATGACACATTAAGAAGAGGAATTACACCAGGGCATGAGTACCAGGAAGCGATGATTACTTGGGGCCATCGCAGAGGCTGCCCACCACAGCAGGGCATTGTGGAAAGCCATTCACTGACTCCTACATAAATCCGCTTATATATGAGAATATCACTTAAAGCAAACACATTTTTCCCCCTCAGGTAGAAACATGACTTTAAATTACAGACTTAGTCTGAAATTATGCTTTTTAAAAAAATAAATCATCATAGGCTTTTAAAGTTAATGTTGGATATACTCATTATCAGTGAGAATAATATATGAAACTTCAATGACATAATAAGTCTACAGTCAATGCTTTGGCAAGGTCCTCTTTAGTAAACTCTAAGGTAAACTCGTTACCTAAAACAATAATGATGATACTTAATGACCTTCACAGAATAGTTGCACTTATTCCATAGATACCTGATTGTATTTTTCAAAGATAAACAAACAAAACCCATAAACATATTTTATTGTGTAACTATCGTGTTCAGTTCTTAGCTTAACCATGGGAACTAGGTTGATTTCCATAGCGTGTGGTTAATTGTTAGGACTGTAACCCAAGGAACAGGACTGATTGCTCCATTCCTGTACCTGCTGTGGGTAATCCTGGTCTAAGAGTGTGCCGTAAACCACCCTGTCTCATTCACTCTCAATGATATTGTTTTAATTTAGATCTTTCCATTTCTATCCAGCTCTGGTAACTAGTCTTCCTGTAATGAGTCTCTCAAACATCCACAAATCTACCCAATAGACCACAGCCATAATGCTCACGCTACTCTCCTACTTAACAGCCTTCGTTCATTTTCCAATGGTTACAGATAAATCCCAAGGCTATTTTAATAATGTGCGACCCTGCCTGTTTTCTTAAACTCATCATTAATTCCTTCATTAACCCAGATCTCCGTAAGCACAACCTCTGCTCAACTCATACTACTGACTTTGCTGTTCAATCAGCAAATCCCATTCTTCCCTTCGGAATTCATCCAGGGCCTCCCCTATGAAATGTATACTGATTCCAATTTTATGTCCAGTTAGACTCTTTTTTGCTCTGTCTCTTAAATGTATTTATGTTATAAACCTCAACAATAGGCCCAGCGTGGTGGCTCACACCTGTAATCCCAGCACTTTGGGAGGCTGAGGCAGGCGGAACACCTGAGGTCAGGAATTCAAGACCAGCCTGGCCAACATGGCAAAACCTCGTCTCTACTAAAAATACAAAATTTAGCTGGGTGCGGTGGCATGCCTGTAATTCCAGCTACTTGGAGGCTGAGGCAGGAGCATCACTTGAACTTGGGAAGCAGAGATTGCAGTGAGTGGAGATCGCGTCACTGCACTCCAGCCTGAGTGACACAATAAGGCTCTGTCTCAAAAAATAAAAACAAAAATGAAAAAAAAACCTTACCAATAAATCACTTCGATTCTTTTGTACTTCTATAAACTCCCTAAAGACAGATACCCTGTGGTGTTCTCAAAGCCCAGCACATAGTAGGCACTTCATTTCTGAATCCATGGAGATGTCATCACATCTCTAAGCAGCTTTCTGTCCTGAATCAGGAGCATGTTAATTAGTTTGGAAAATTTTGTAGTTTTCTGAATTTGGAAAAATGACTAAAATTTTGGTAAGAATAAATTCCCTGTTTCTATCATATTTTAACTATAGAATTGTTGGAGAATGTTTCCAAACTGGTGCAGAGTTCAGAGAATTCGAATTCAAATCCAGTAGACTCATAGACAGGGTCTCACTCTGTCACTCAGGCTGGAGTGCAGTGGTGCGATCTCTTGACATTCTGTGCCTGAAATCAGTTTCCATAGATTCTAGGATCATTTGACTAGAATTTATTTGGCTACCTATTTTTGAAATGAAAATTATTTCAAATTTAGAACAAAGAGCCGACATGGTCACGAAAACTTCAGTCTTTGAAGGCCTACCTTGAAGACAGAAAATGACAAGAATGACATAGTAGTCAAAATACGAATTCTCAAATGTACAGCAATAACAACAAAATAGAAGCAGGTGGATCCATTTAACTGAGAGATCTTAGCCAATTGCAAACCACTGCCTTCCAATAAGCCATTCTCCTGGTGTCTTATGAAGAGAGCATTTTACTTGGCCAAATGTAACTGGAGCAGGCATCCCATCTGCCAGGAAAAAGAGACCGTCTCCAATATACTGGGAACTAGGGTACCTGTGTGCTAGGAGAATTCTGACAAAGCCATTTTCCGTCGAGTTCCATGTGCTCTGAAAGGTCAAAATCAGCTTGTATTTTACTCCGTTAGCCTGATGTGGTGAAGGGAACTCTGAAGAGAGAAAAATTTAGAGGATCTATTATGCCCTGGCTTCTCAACAAAATCGTCTCATTTAAATCATAAAAAAACGTTTAAAGTGACTATGGACAGAACTGAGTATATATTATAAAACTCTACATAAACATAGTTGTTCAAATAGATTCATATAATATAGAATTTAAATACAATTAAGAAACATGTTTATTTCCCTTTTTTTCTTTCCAGGATATTTGAAAAGGAAAATAATCCATTATGTAAACTGTAACAGTTAATTTTCAGATCAAAAATTTCCTTGATTCTGCATGCAAAACCTTTAAATACTAAATTAAATGATCATCTTAAATATGGAAATAGAGGTATACCAACCAGAAGGTACAGGTGGTATGTGTCACACCTGCTGCTGGAGAAATCTGCTACATGGAAAGAGATTTGTGATGTTTAAGAAAAATTCCTGGGGTCTGTTGGGGGGAAATATGGGAGGGACAGTGGGGGGTGGGGAGTTGGGGAGAGATAGCATGGGGAGAAATACCAGATATAGGTGAAGGGGAGGAAGGCAGCAAATCACAGTGCCACGTGTGTACCTATGCAACAATCTTGCATGTCCTTCATATGTACCCCAAAACCTAAAATGCAATAAAATAATAATAATAATAAAGAGTTCTTTATATATTTTAAATATAAGTCCTGAATAAAAAAAAGAAAAAGAAAAATTCCTAGAATCTTCCCTCTTTTTTCCTTTTTTTTTTTTTTTTTTTTTTTTGAGACAGAGTTTTACTCTTGTTGCCCAGGCTGGAATGCAATGGCAGAGTCTTGGCTCACTGCAACTTCCACGCTCCAGCTTCAAGCGATTCTCCTATCTCAACCTCCCAAGTAGTTAGGATTACAGAAATATGCCTCCGTGCCCTGCTAATTTTTGTATTTTTAGTAGAGATGAGGTTTTCACCCATGTTGGCCAGGCTGATCTCGAACTCTTGATCTCAGGTGATCTGCCTGCATCAGCCTCCCAAAGTGCTGGGATTATAGGTGTGAGCCATGGCACCTGGCCAAATCTTCCCTCTTTATTTACCTTCAGCATCCAGTAGAATTTAAAATGCAGCTTCATTTTACTCGAAAGAACTTCTTCCCAACTAATTGCTAAAGCAGGGGAGCATTTGTTCAACACTGGACTGCAACTGCCATGGCCGATGCAGTCTGCTGACTACACCCCTGCTGGATGCACAGGAGCCTCTCACCTGTAACCCATCTGCCTCTTGTCTGATGATTATGACTAAACAACAAGAAAGCATCAAATATCCCTTTAATCTCTGCCTCCTGAAGCCAATGGTTAAATCAAAACTACTTCTCTTCATTCCTTTCCCTGAAATCTGCTCTGATCCAATAGCTTTCCAAAGGTCACAGAAGCCCTGAAAAAGCCAAGCATACAGCAGCCCTGTGTCTATCTCTTCCAGGCCAATACCCTTGTGTGCACACGGCCTAAATAGGAGGACAAGAACTGTCCTCATCCTTTTACTTCTCTCAAAAAACTCCCGCTCAACAGATCTTGATGATGTTTCCCCTGGAGATAAAGGGTTTGGGTACCTTGAAAACATGCTATTACTTTAGTTAGAAAATGGGAGGCCAGAGGTGGTGGCTTACTCCTGTAAACCCAGCACTTCGCAAGGCTGAGGCAGGAGGATTGCTTGAGGACAGGAATGAGAGACCAGCCTGGGTAACATAGCAAAAAAGATTAGCTGGGCGTGGTGGCAATTGCCTGTAGTCCCAGCTACTCTTGAGGCTGAGGCGGGAGGGTGGCTTGAGCTGGGGAAGTCATGGCTGTAGTGAGTTTTGATCAGGCCACTGCACTCAAGCCTGGGCAACAGAGCAAGACCCTGTCTTGAAAAGCAATAGGTATTGTTCCATCTCTTGCCAATATTTTCATGTTAACAGTCACTCTTCATAACTCCTCTCTGTTACATGTCTGATACTTTCCAAGACCTTCTTTAATGCTGAAAAAGCGGATAGTGTGACATTTCCAAGCAATATTCCAGATATTATAAATATTTATAAATATTCATAAATATACAATATTACATGGTTCTGTAAATTTCATGATAATGACACACAAATATCATTCAATTGAGCATTATTTAGAAAAAGGGGAAAGCAATATTTGAATTACAGGTTCTAACTAATAAGCCCCGTACTTAGGTGTTCTTATAGGTATACCTATAATAATAATATAGGTATACCAATAATATTTTTAACATAATGGTCTGCTGGCAAATATTGATTAGGGACCGTCATACTGGCATGCCTCATTCTCGTTGTAGAAAAGCACTTGTACCATTTGGAGCTCTGAGCAAATCAGAAAGTATCCGGAAACAAAAATAAGACTTTTGGGAAACAATTTACTAGAAATATACACTAGAATATATAAGACATAGATTCTAAAATATTCTAAACAATACTCTTTCATTCATCAACATCAATATATTGGTGTTTTCTGTTCTTTGTCTTCAACAAGCACGTGAGAGAGAAGTGTTTCTGCAATTGCTCTTGAAATTTTATTATTCTTGTTTGAAACTTGTAAGTAATTATTTTGGAAAGGTTTTAAGCAAATATTTAAGTTGGTTATTCTTATCTGATTGGTGCACTGCTTTTAAAAAGCAGCTGGCTGCCAAGTCAATAGTTCCAGTGAGTTCATCCTGAAAAACAGGGCATTCCAAACAGCGTATTATAAACATTAATGAGGTTACTCTCAACAATAAGCTGTAATAATAGAAACAATATAAATTATCCAGTAGAAGAAGATGTTACAATAACTGAGCTCCCTTTGAAAATTAACCTGCTTGTAGAAAATCACAGCTTTAATAGCATAAAAATTATATTCACAGATTCCTTCTTAAAGCTACAGCATGCTAAGGCTGTGGGGAGAAAAGTAAAATGTCATTCAAATAGCTTATGGCAAAGTGACGGAATGTGTAATTTAGTGGCATATATAATATGCATATACTTGTATTTGTTGACAAGTTTGGTTAGGAGTCAATTTTAAATATTAACAAAACTAGAGGATGAAATTATGTTACTTTTACTTGTTAAAACTCTTTTTTTTTTTGAGATGTAATCTCGCTCTTATCACTCAGGCTGGAGTGCAATAGCACGATCTCGGATCACCACAACCACTGCCTGCCAGGTTCAAGTGATTCTCCTGCCCCAGTCTCCCAAGTAGCTGGGATTACAGGTGCCTGCTACAACGACTGGCTAATTTTTTTGTATTTTTAGTAGAGACCGGGTTTTGTCATATTTGTCAGGTTGGTCTCGAACTCCTGGCCTCAGGTGATTCACCCACCTCGGCCTCCCAAAGTGATGGGATTACAGGAATGAGCCACCGCACCCGAACTAAAAACTCTCTTTATTCCGAAACAGTTCCAAAAAATTGACATCACTCGAAGAAAGGAAAAAAGGTCTTTTTTTCCTATGACAAGGTTTCAATTTCCTAGAAATAGGAAATATTTGGTTTATCCAAGCATATTAATGGCACAAAACTTCCTTAAAGACCTGCTTCTTATAGACGAATGTGCAATGTGTTAGCTTATACAAGTGTTCTGTTTCAAGAAATCTTGTGTCTCCTTAGCTGGTTCTTCTCCCAAGAATACCCCTCAACACTGGGGCTCCACAGCTTCTGCCTGGGGGGCCTTTTCTCACTCACATCTATGACTTCAATGACCCCTTTTATGGTCCCATTTTGGGAATTTATCATCTCCAACCTAGGCATAAATTAGCAATATGGATTCACGTCCGACTCTTCAAATTTGCTGTGTCCCAAACTGAGCTCATCACCTTCTGTGAACCTCCTTATTTTTCTGTGTTCCTTATCACCTCATTACCAGACAGACTAATCAAAAAGCCCTTTTCTCTTCTCACCCCATATTCTTATTTCACGTCTAAACAATAATTAAGATTCATTCACTTCCTAAATTCTTTTTTGTAACATAATATCTTTACTGAGATATAATTCACACACCGTACATTTCACCCATTTAAACTATGCAAGTCATTTCTTAAAATATATTCACAAAGTTGTGCAACTATCACCACAATCAACTTTAGAACATTTTCATCATTCCAAAAAGGAACACAGTATGTGATAGCCGTCCCTCTCCATCTCTCCCCAAAGTCTCCAGCACGAGGCAACCACTATTCTACTTTCTGTCTCTAAATGTTTCTATTTCAAAATTTTTATATAAATGGAATAATACAATATGTGGTCTTTCATAACTGATTTATTTCACTTAGCATAATATTTTTACAGTTCATCCACATTTTTGCAAGTATCAGTGCTTGAGTACTTTTTATTACTGAATAATATTCTATTGTATGGGCCGGGGGTGGCTCTTGCCTGTAATCCCAGCACTTTGGGAGGCTGAGGTGGGCGGATCACTTGAGGTCAACAGGTCAAGCCAGCCTGGCCAACATGATGAAACCCTGTCTCTACTAAAAATACAAAAATTAGCTAGGAGTGGTGGCAGGCACCTGTAATCCCAGATACTTGGGAGGCTGGGGCAAGAGAATCTCTTGAACCTGGGATGCGGAGGTTGCAATGAGCCGAGATTGTGCCACTGCACTCCAGCTTGCAAAAGAAGAGCGAAACTCTGTCTCAAAGAAAGGAAAAAAAATTCTATTGTATGGATGTTCATCCATTCATCAGCTGACAAAAATCTGAACTGTTTTTATATTTTGGCTATCACGAATAACACCATTGTAAACATTCTTGCACACTTTTGAATGTGGACATATGTTTACATTTATCTTGGGTACATACCTAAAAGTGGAAGTCTGGGCCATATTACTATTACCACTCTATTTCCAACCTTTTGAGAGACCGCCAGACTGTTTTCCATAGTAACTGCACCATTTTACGTGTTCACCAGCAGTCTATGAGAGTACCAATTTCCCCACATCTTCGCAAACACTTGTGATTGTCTGATTTTATTTTAGCCCTCCTAGTAGGTGAGAAATAGCAATTTGGTTTGTATTTCTCTGATGGTTAACTATGTCCTGCATGTTTTCTGGTACATACTGGTAGTTGCATATTTTCTTTGGAGAAATGTCTATTCAGATCCTTTGGCCATTTTTAAATTGTATCCTTTGAATTTTTATTGTTAATTTGCAAGAGTTCTTTATATAGTCTACCTACAAGTCTCATCTATATATTTAGAAAACATTGTCTGTCACTCTGTGGGTTGTCTTTTTACTTTCTTGATAGTCGTCTTTGAAACACAAGTTTTTAAAAACATGATGATCTAATGTATTTATTTTTTCTTTTGTTACTGTGTTTTTATTCTGATCAAAGATGGCTTTGGCTAACCCAAGGTTATAAAAGTTCACTACATTTTCTTTTCTTGGAGTTGTGTATGTTTTAGCTCTTACACGGAGCCTATGATGCACTTTGAGTTAACTTTTGTGCATAGAATGAGTCCCAAATACTTTTAAAATTTGTCTTCTCATTGCCAACGAAATTGTCACTTCTTTTGTACAAGCCAATGTCCTTTTTGGCTTAGATTACCACATGAATCTTTTCATCATTATCTTTACTTTCCATCTGGGTCAGCTTCATTCTATGTTCTGAAACGATTAGTCTTTCTAAAATACATACCTAAGTGTGTTACTCTCCATAAAGTGATGTATATATTTGTTTTCGAGACAGAGTCTTGCTATGTTGCCCTGGCTGAGCTCAGGTGATCCTCCTGCCTCCACCTCCTGAGCAGTTGGGAGTACAGGTGTGCACCAGCACATCCAGCTAGAGAAACATATTTTTAACAGTGCAGAGTATACCTTGCCTTTAGCCGTAGATATACTAACTCAAAAAGAGAAGAACTCTATAATCAGAGTGTCTCATATATCTGAGAGTTTGCTGTGTTCCTGCCTAAACAATTTTATTATAATTTGGATGCTTGAATATTCTCTAAGATTTCAGAGTAACTAAGTGGAAATTCTATCCCAAATTATAAGAAAGATGAAAAGACTTTATTTGTTTTCCTCTTGTGTTTTCATCTTCATTGTTTTTGACTACTATATATCAAGAGGTTATATGAAAGGATTCTAATATCCCTAAGTATTCACTCGCAACACAGATACATATAGTTTTAAAAAATAACAAGCAGGAATTGTTTAATATTCTTCAAAATCAAATTATAAAATAAAGATATTAAGTATAGAATGAGAAATACATTTTGCCTTCAGAGTTGATCAGCATGAACTCTTTGCCCATGTGTCCAGTATTCAGTTTTCTATACAGTGGGCCATACATAAGTTGGTTTCTAAGTGAATTAATAAAATGTGAGCCTGCTAAGATAATACAATAAATTAGAACAAAATTATTAGTTATTGGAAGCACTAAATATTGTGGTATAATTTAATTTCTCAAATAAAAATAAGTATACATTTAACCAGTGTATATATTAACAAATTTACTACTAACTTTTCAAAGCTTGAAAGATAATTTTGCAAAATCAGAAAGAATTATTGATCTATAGCTGTTATAAACTTGTTTCATGTGTCTTTCGACATGCATTAAAATACAATTTTAATGCTTTTTGTATCTTAAAGAGATTAAACTACATAATTCATGAATAAACTTAAATATTTATTTTAATAGCACTTAAATCTTGGTTTTCATCCAAGAAGTGATTGCAGATGGATTTACATGCTGACCTGACATATAAAACAATCTTACTGTAATTCACAGGCGTCCAAGAAAGCTATGGGATGGAAGAAAGAAAGATTTTTATGAATTTTATTGAAACAAACATAGCATTATGAACAATATGTGATTTTCTCCTGGGAACTTACCCATGAAACAGAAGCCTGTTCATTATGCCCTCAATGCAGCAATGAAACTGTACAGGTTGAGGGTAGTGACACACGCATGAATGGCCAGAGTGTTAGTGAGATCTGACCCAGAATGATCTCACACATGAATCTGCCTTTCTCCAAAGAGAACCGTGCGAGGTTTACAGCTGACATTTTACTTAATCCATGTTGCTGCACGCATTGGCCGTTTATTACATACGAGTTATTTTGTGAAATAATAGCAAAGGAAGAACTGTGGATTCGTGGTCAGAGCCAGGGAACTGAAAGTCAGAAGTGCGTGCTCAGGTCAGACAATGGCTTTTTGTGTAGCGGCAGACAAGGGTCCTGACTTTAGCAATTAGGCTTACCATAGATTAACTGTGCACTATATTAATTTTCCTCCCCTCTAATTTAGGAAAATTAGTTCATTAAGTCATCGGCGTTTACTGAGCACTTACTCAGTAAAGACACAGACAGACCCTCCTGAGGCACACATCTAGAAAGAAAATGTGTCTTGTGGCTTTGATATTCAGCCTTTGAGTAAAATAATCAAGTAATAAAATGTCTTCAGAATTTTGATAGGTCCAGTTTGGAAAAGTCCATAAGTGAATTGATGACTTGGCAGGAGCAACTCTCCAAACTAGTGAGTTTCCTGAATTCCGCTAGTGCTTAGATTAGATTATGCAAAGCTGAGTTTGCAGCACTGAAGACCCGACATGGCATAAAAAGGGGTGGCAATCCCAACATGCTCAACAAAGTTGCTGGTATTGCCTCCCAAATGTCATAGGCAAATGACACTGTACATGGTGTGGGCCTGATCCCATCCTTACTCTTCAAAGGCTACATGGCCTCCAGCAAGTCACCCTGTCTCATGGCTTTGTCATCTATGAAAGGAACATCATAACAGTAATCTCACATGCTACTATAAGAATTATTATGAAATAACTGCCAGCTTTTAGAGGGTTTGCCAACAAATATTAGCCTCTTATTGTCTTCCTCTGACCAGAAACATCTAACACGCCGCTGCTGCAATCATATAGTTGCGTGGAAATTGCATTTTTCAGCCAATCCAAATCAGATTCTAGTCCAGTATCAATAGCTGAGAAAATGTAGAGAGCTAAATGTTAGAAAAGTCTGAGCCGGGAGTCTTTGGCTCTTCCCTAGTTTCATTTGTGACCTTAAGAAATTAATTCGGTATCCTTCGGCTTTCTGGAAGCCCCTGGGATTAAGAAAATCAATACTATTCCAATGCTTCTTATATGGTTATTGGGGAGTCAAGTCAGTCATGGAGATGGTTCAGAAAAAATAATGCATTATTCATTTGCCACTTTAATCTGAGCAAAAATTAGAAAAAGGAGAGAGGAGAGAAAATCATGTTGAGTTGTATCCAATCATTCCCAGAAGAACAAATTTGCAAATTCGTATTATGGAGAAGTTGGTTCAATATGTCCACCAGCAATGTACACAGAAACAATCAGCACTTTGGGCAAAAAACACAAGACTAGTTGTGTAAATCTTGTCAGCCAGAACCTTCAGACTCAGAGCTGCCTGTAAGAGTGAACAAGCTTGGCAACTGCTTTCGAAGCTAAATAATAATATAATAATTTATGAAACTTTTGGGAGTATTTTTTTTTAAATGAAACTTCACTCTTTTTGCCCAGGCTAGAATGCAGTGGTGCAGTCTTGGCTCACCACAACCTCCCTCTCCCAGGTTCCAGCGATTCACCTGCCTCAGCTTCTGAGTAGCTGGGATTACAGGCACGGGCCACCAGGCCCAGCTAATTTGTTGTATTTTTAGCAGAGATTGGGTTTCACCATGTTTGCCAGGCTGGTCTTGAACTCCTGACCTCAGGTGATTCGTCCACCTAGGCCTCCTGAAATGCTGAGATTACAGGCATGAGCCATCGTGCCCGGCCCCTTTGGGGTATTAATAATAGTAAACTCAGGATCTGATGAGGTAATTGGGAAAAAGTCAGTCCCATGTTTCCACCACACCTGTGACATTTCAGAAGAGGTGTTTAACCTTATGAAACCTTCTCTTGTTAGCCTGGGGATTTCTTTCACACAACTCAGTATTTTTAGTCAGCTACTGCAATGTTTTCCACAAGCAACTACTAAGAATATGTTTTTTCCTCTTTCTCCAAAAAAATAAAATATAAAAAACACCCCAGAGGATTTCTTATACTGCCGTTCCTGCAAGAATGAGAAGAGAACAGGTTGGGAGTGGGAAGCTTCACTAAAGGCAGCAGCAGGCCCCAGGGAAGGGAGCACACGGCAGCCCTGTCCCCTCACACCCGGCATGAAGACAGCTCTCCCAACCCAAACGGAAGTGTGTGTACCCATAATACGAAGGAGAAAAAAAATCAGAAAATCAGAAAGAAAACGTAAAATAATCTCCATTCCACAGGAAACGTCACATTTTAAAAGTTTAAAAATTTGTTTTTATATATATAACAAAATTTATATTATACATAATTTATAATTTGTATATTATAAAATATAATATATAATATATATAAAATTACAAAATTTGCTATATATAAAATCTTCAATTTTATGTGTAAAAGCTCACAAACAAAATGGTTTTCTCAACATGCAGGATTATCAGAAAACAATTTTTAAAAATGTATGTGAGACTAGAATTACTCTTACTCTAAGCCATTGTGATATTATTAGATGTGAGAATGCCATTTAGAGTCCAAGAAAAGTCCAAACTTCCTTCTAGCTTAGTAAAAAAAAAAAAAAAATGACAACTAGGTTTGATGCTGGCCAATAACAAACAATTAAACATACCATTCAAGAAAGAGTAGCAAATAATACCCGTGTTCAGACTTCCATCTTTGCAGATACTCAAAGGCAAAGCTCTTCACCTATTGTTACCATTGAGCACTGTATAAGCAGAGTGTATATTTCAGTTTATAATGAAAAACATAGGAAGAACGTAAATTGCTTTTGATTTGAACTACATGTGTGCATAGAAATGTGCAGAAAGACATTCAAAAAGACGATATCTGTGCGAATCTATGTATCTGATTTAAAAGCAGTGTAAGATTGCATTTGTTCCCTGTGAAAACCAAAGAGCATCATCAAAAATACCCGAGGGCTCTTCTTTTCTTACCCTTTTTCGTTTTAAGCCCTGCATATAGTACTGACCCAACAGCTTTTGTTTGTAAATGAAGCGAATAAACAAACATACTTGACAGCATCACTTACAGGATTCTGAACAGTCTACAATTCTGTGCAGGCACCAGGTCATGACATCATCACTGTTCTTGCTTCAAAGCTCAGAGAAATGACTTGGATAAAACATGGCAGGATTTTGAAATCCTAAGCCCAGTTTTACTCTACTTCACCTATGGTTTGGACACTTTTCCTTTCTGGGTGTCACTTGCTTTGCTCATAGAAGCTGAATATGTAAAGGCATTAAGTTCTTTTACTACAATACCCACGAACAAACGTTTCTTAAAGAAAATTATTGGGACATAGAAATACGGGGAAGGAAAAGTTAGGGAAACCGTATGTGGTTGACAATCACATTGCCAGGCTCAAATTGGGTCAATATCATCTAGGCATGATCTAGAACCAGTGACTAAACATCTTTAAGCCTGTTCTTGTGTAAAATAGGGATAATAAAGGTGCAGGCTTCATAGGCTGGTGAAGATGAAGGGATATAATCTCATCTGTAAATAGTCAGTGAATGTCACTGTCTTTTGCTCCTTTTAAGACAGGAAGGCATATATACAAGGTAACTGGACAATGACCTCTAATGACTTGGATGGTGCCTGAGATGGAGTCCCTCATTCCTTCACAGTCCTGACACAGCGTTGCAAATATTTAGAGTCACTGAATATAATGATGTTCACAGTGGCAGATAAGAACGAGGCCATGTCTAGAGACGTAAACCAAGGGATGTCTTTTTGTGAAACATTAAGCCTATCCTAACACTAGTCTGCAGTTGCCCTATTAGAGCTACATTAGAAAATTAACCTGTAATAAAAACAGGCAACCTTGCATTGAATTCCCTTCCTTTCTGCATAAACTATACACAAAAAGAGAATAGGTTTATAACCATTGCCGTTTGCCCAGTCTTCATTGTCCAAGCCAGAAACCAGAAAAACATCCTTAACATCTGAAATCTAAAACTTCCCATGAGACTTTACTGCTTAAATCATTTAATCATCTCTACTGCTTAAAACTTTTTCCAGCTTTATTGAAGGAAAATTGATATACAATAAGCCATACATATTTAAGTCATACAGTTTGATGAATTTTTAAATGTACACCCAAGAAGCTATCACTGCAATGAGGATAATGAACATACTCATCAACACCAAAGGTTTCCTTGTGCCCTGTGGGGTCCTTCCCTTTCTCCTACCTCACACCTCATACCTGCCTATTCAGAGATCTGCTTTCTGACCCAATAGATTTATTCATCTATAACTTTATGCATATGAAGCCATATAGTATGTTATCTTTTTTGTTGAGCTCAATTAACTCAACAAAACTATTTTTAGGGGGAGGACTCAAGATGGCGCTGTGAGAACAACCCAGGATTGGAGCTCTTCTCGTTGAATCTGCAAACGGTGAGTCAGAGCGGCATTTCCAGACTGATCTTTGTTGCCCACAGAACGGGGAAACTCCCCAGTATAAAAAAGACATGGGACGCCAGGCAGTAGGTCTGTCTGGCGAAGCCGGCAGCCGGGGCGGCGGCGGCCAGCCCTACCCAGCAATCCCCACAGGGCGCGCTTGTCTGGGTGCCCTGTTGAACCGGCAACCTGAGACTTGAGAGGGCTGGACTTGAGACTGAACGAGACTTGGACAGTAGCCCAGCCCAGGGGATTGCAGGAATTGGGATACCCAGTGGGACGAACAAAACCGCGATTTCAAACTATCCCGAGCAGACGGTCCGAGACGCTCTGTGGGGGAGGGGCGTCCACCACTACCGAGGCAACCCGCCCCAACTGAGATACACGCCCACTGCTGACGCAGCCAGCCGTTGCCGAGGCAACCCGCCCCAACGGAGATACACGCCCATTGCTGACTCAGCCAGCCGTTGCCGAGGCAACCCGTCCCTACTGAGATACACGCCCACTGCTGACGCAGCCTGCCGTTGCTGAGGCAACACGCTACAACAAAGAGACTCCGCCGCAGGGCGTGGCGGAGACCACAGCAGAGCCGGCAGGAACAGCACGAATCACACAACAGCAGGGCGGAGCCTCGGCAGCCAAACAGTGGCTAGTCTGCCTTCTACCTGGGCAGGACACCTGATCGGACATCCAAAAATAAAGCCCAAACCCCTCAACACAGAGCATTTGAGAAAAAAAAAAAGGGGGGTTTTTTAATGAGCTCTGTTGCAGCAGAATCAAACATAGCAGCCTAACAGCCCTGAATGAACAACAGAGTGCACAGCTCAGCAATTAAACCCCTATAAAGTACAAACTGTCTCCTCAAGCAGCTCCCTGACCCCTCTATATCCAAAAGACTGACATTAGGCGGGCATCATCCTGGGACAAAGAGAGCAGAAAAAGAAACTGGTAGCATCCCTCGCTGTGCCACAGCTACTAGAGGTGCACCCCAGACAAGCAGGGTCTGGAGCGGACCTCAGCAGTCGTACAGCAAAGGGGCTAGACTGGTAGAAGGAAAACAAAGCAACAGAAATACTTCATCATCAACATTCTGGGTGTCCACTCAGAGACCCAAACAAAAGGTCAGCAACTACGCAGACGACCAGCAGACAAATCCACAAAGATGGGAAGAAACCAGCGCAAAAAGGAGGAAAACACCCGAAACCAGAACACCTCGCCTCCTAGAAAGGACCAAAACGCCTCACCAGCAAGGGAGCAAAGCTGGACGGAGAATGACTGTGACGAAATGACGGAATTAGACTTCAGAAGATGGATAATGAGAAACTTTTGTGAGCTAAAAGATCATGTATTAAATCAATGCAAAGAAACTAAGAACCTTGAAAAAAGATTCGAGGAAATGATAACAAGAATGGATACCTTAGAGAGGAATATGAATGAATTAAAGGAGCTGAAAAACACAATACGAGAACTTCGTGAAGCAAACGCAAGTTTCAATAGCCGAATTGACCAAGCAGAAGAAAGAATATCTGAAGTCGAAGACCAACTCAATGAAATAAAACGAGAAACCAAGATCAGAGAAAAAAGTGCAAAAAGGAATGAACAAAGTCTCCAAGAAATGTGGGACTATGTGAAAAGACCTAACCTACGTTTGATAGGTGTACCAGAAGGGGACGAAGGAATGAATCCAAGCTGGAAAATACTCTTCAGGACATCATCCAGGAAAATTTCCCCCACCTAGCAAGACAAGCCAACACTCAATTGCAGGAAATACAGAGAACACCACAAAGATATTCCGCAAGAAGAGCAACCCCAAGGCACATAATCGTCAGATTCAACAGGGTTGAAATAAAGGAGAGAATACTAAGGGCAGCCAGAGAGAAAGGTCGGGTCACCCACAAAGGGAAGCCCATCAGACTCACAGCAGATCTCTCGGCAGAAACACTACAAGCCAGAAGAGAGTGGGGGCCAATATTCAACATTCTTAAAGAAAAGAACTTTCAACCCAGAATTTCATATCCAGCCAAACTGAGCTTCAGAAGTGAAGGAAGAATAAAATCCTTTGCGAACAAGCAAGTACTCAGAGATTTTGTCACCACCAGGCCTGCTTTACAAGAGCTCCTAAAAGAGGCACTACACATAGAAAGGATCAACCAGTACCAGCCACTCCAAAATCACACTGAATGCTAAAGAGCTTCAACATAATGAAGAATCTACAACAACTAACAGGCAAAACAGCCACTTAGCATCAAAATGGCAGTATCAAATTCACACATAACAATATTAACCCTAAATGTAAATGGACTAAATGCACCAATCAAAAGACACAGACTGGCAAATTGGATAAAAATCCAAAACCCATCAGTGTGCTGTATCCAGGAAACCCATCTCACATGCAAGGATACACAAAGGCTCAAAATAAAGGGATGGAGGAAGATTTACCAAGCTAATGGAAAGCAAAAAAAAGCAGGAGTTGCAATTCTCATCTCTGATAAAATAGACTTTAAAGTAACAAAGATCAAAAGAGACAAAGAAGGCCATTACATAATGGTAAAAGGATCGATACAACAAGAAGAGCTAACGATCCTAAACATATATGGACCCAACACAGGAGCACCCAGATACATAAGGCAAGTTCTTAATGACTTACAAAAGGACTTAGACTCCCACACAATAATAGTGGGAGACTTTAACACTCCACTGTCAATACTAGACAGATCAACCAGACAGAAAATCAACAAGGATACCCAGGGCTTGAACTCAGACCTGGAGCAAGCAAACCACGTCCTAGAAAATAAATATTCGTTGGACTTGGTGTTGCATATGCAAAGAAATAAGTATCATTATGTATTTAAACTACATAGACACTCAAAATCACATTTATAGATGGTGGGTTTATACATGTGTGACCTCTAATGTTTCAAAATACTCACCACCACCTCAAGGTTTCCAACCTAATTTATGCATGACTTACAGTCACGTGAAA
This sequence comes from Callithrix jacchus, assembly GCF_049354715.1. Taxonomy (NCBI): domain Eukaryota; kingdom Metazoa; phylum Chordata; class Mammalia; order Primates; family Cebidae; genus Callithrix; species Callithrix jacchus. Next base: position 35,927,189 of record NC_133508.1, on the reverse strand, counting down.
GCTGTGTTTTAAAATGCTTTTACACTGTTGGTGGGAGTGTCAATTAGTTCAACCATTGTGGAAGACAGTGTGGTGATTCCTCAAGGATTTAGAACTAGAAATACCATTTGACCCAGCAATCCCATTGCTGGGTATGTACCCAAAGTATTATAAATCATTCTACTATAAAGACACGTGCACAGGTATGTTTATTGCGGCACTGTTTACAGAGGGAAAGACTTGGAACCAACACTAATGTCCATCAATGATAGACTGGATAAAGAATATGTGACACATATACACCATGGAATACTATGAAGCCATATAAAAGGATGAGTTCATATCCTTTGCAGGGACGCAGATGAAGCTGGAAACCATCATTGTCAGCAAACTAACTCAGGAACAGAAAACCAAATACCGCATGTTCTCACTCGTAAGTGGGAGTGAAACAATGAGAACACATGGACACAGGGAGGGAGGAATCACATACAGGGCCTGTTGAGGGGTCAGGGGCTAGGGGACGGATAGCATTAGGACAAATACTTAATGTAGATGACAGGTTTATGAGTGCAGCAAACCACCATGGCTCATGTATACTTATGTAACAAACAAACCTGCATGATCTGTTCATGTACCCAAGAACTTAAAGCATAATAAAATATGTGTCATATCCCACAATTCTGCAGGGATGTTTATGTCTCTATGTATTCAAAATATTAGTATTTAATAAATCTATGCAACCCACATGTGTCTCATAAAGTAGCCTGAGTACTTACGAGTCAGCAAGCCACGGGGTTGCCTTTGTTGAGCTGCATCAGGTATTTAACTTTTTTTGTTGTTTAAGCTTACTTTCTTGCAAAGTTGTACTAAGAAATTATGTTTCTGAAAAGTTCTAAAATTACAATCCCTCTTTGGTGATGGATGTTTTCTAAATCCTTCACAGTGTGCTGACACTGTCAACTTTCCCTCCTCCTCCAAATGCAGCTCCATGTTCTGGTCCCATCCAACAGGCGAGACCCTCAGATCAGGATTCTCCGTGGCTGCACATAAAGGACAGTGTTTCACCAAATTAGTTCTTTTTGCACTGGGGTATTGGGAAAGTTTTAATATTTTAATTTATAACTTAAACATTTGTGTGGCATGTTTTCGTTTCTATTATCTTACTTAAATCTTCCCATCACAACTTCATAACTTTCACTTTCCAGTTGAGGAAACTCCTGCTTTACAAGGTCATAAAGTGTGTTCCAGGCCTACAGACTCCAGGCTCAGAAATGGATCTTGAGACTCCAAACCCTTTGTACTATTCCCATTGCCTCTTTGTAAGTGCAGCCTAATTAAACCACTAAAAATAAAAGCAAACTTTTTCCTTTGAGATTCTGAACATTATCGTGTTTCACTGGTCCACGTTTTTGGCTAATGTCTTAAAGATGAAATTGAACTTTTAGTTTCTTTGTGTAAAGATGTCAGCATTTAAAAGTAAAAATTATATAGTATAGTTTTAGCCACAAAACCCAGTGATATCAGACTGATGTTATCTAAGCTAGGGGTTCATTGCAAAAGCAGAATCCAAGACCAAGAAAAATAAGAATGAACAAAACCAGGATGTAGCTTCAGCACTCGATGGTCATGGCGTGCAGGAGGCCATCTAAAGATGCAAAGGAGGAAACCTAATAAATCATATTCTTCAAATAATGTGAGACTTTTTGCTTCTAAATAAAAAATGAGTTTTTTTGCTTTCTTAACTTCCATCAATTGTCAAAGTTTTACAGAGAGTGTATAAAACCATGGAGAGGAAACTGGACCTGAACAATGGGAACCAGTACATTTGTTTTTCATGCTCAATATACTTGTGAAAATAACCAAATATTTTTCTCTTTTAATTTATTACGTATTAAGCTGCGTTGCCCACACACTGTTATTATTATATTAGCTAAATACACGTGTCTAAGTCCATTTGGGTTGTTATAACAAAATATTTGAGACTGGGTAATTTACAACAGCAGACATTTTTGGTTGGTAGTTCTGGAGTCTTGGAAGTCCTAGATCAAGGTGCTGGCAGATTCAGTGCCTGATGAGGCCCTAGTTTGTCACAGAGGCACTTTCTATGTTTCCCAACATGGCAGAAGGAGTGAACAAGTTCCCTTAGGTCTCATATATAAGGACACTAATCTCAGTCACAGGGAAGACCCCTCATGATTTAATCACCTCTTATAGGACCTACCTCTTAATACTACTGAATTGGAAATTAAGTTTCCAATTATATGAGTTTTGGGGGATGAAAACAATGTTTAGACCATAGCATTCCACTCCTAGCTTTCCAAAATTTGTGTCCTCACATGCAAAATGCATTCGTTTCATCTCAATAGCCAGTATCAGCTCAAAATTCTAAAGAATTCCAGAGTCTCATGTAAATGTCATCTAAATCCAATATAGATAAGACTCAGGAAATGACTAATCCTGAGGCAAATTTGTCTCAAGCTGTGAGCTTATAAAATCACACAAGTTATGTATTTCCAAAATACCACAGTGGAACAGGCATAGGATGAACATTCCCATTCTAAAAGGGATACATAGGAAGGAAGAAAGGGGTAACTATTAACAGTCCCAAGTAAGTTCAAAACCCTGTTGGGCAAACAACATACATTAAGGCTTGAAAATAAACTTATTTGACTCCATGTCTCATGTTCTGAAAGAATTGGCCCAGGGTTTGGATTCCTACAACTCTGAGTGGCCCCACCCCCATGGCACTTAGGCACAGACCATGAGTTGCACACCAGTGGCCCCACAAATCAAGGAGATGACGCTGGGCCCATAGCTCCACCAGACATTGACCTAGTTGGGGCTCTTTGAGGTGGTTCTGTGTCCAAGCACCACTGTAAATTGCCCTGATTGGGTTCTCTGCAGTGGCCCCACCCCTACAACAGCTCTCTGCCTGGGCCTGAGGCCCTCTGGGGTGGCTAAAAAGCTAAATCATAATAGTTCCATAATGTGAAGTCTCAACATGCTTAGTAGGCAAAAATCTGCCAAGAGGACACCAAACAATGAAAAGTGATGCCACATGATCTCACTGTTTTGTGGAATCTAAAAAAGTTGAATAAAACTTGATCAAGTCAGCTTCATCCCTGGAATGCAAGGCTGGTTCAACATACACAAATCTAAAACGTAATCCATCACATAAACAGAACCAAAGACAAAAATCACATGATTATCTCAACAGATGCAGAGAAGGCCTTCGACAAAATTCAACAGCCCTTTATGCTAAAAACTCTCAATAAACTAGGTGTAGATGGAATGTATCTCAAAACAATAAAACCTATTTATGACAAACCTACAGCCAATATCATACTGAATGGGCAAAACCAGGAAGCATTCTTTTTGAAACTGGCACAAGACAAGGATGCTTTCTCTCACCACTCCTATTCAACATAGTAATGAAAGTTCTGGCCAGGACAATCAGGCAAGAAAAAGAAATAAAGCATATTCAATTTAGAAAAGAGGAAGTCAAATTGTCTCTATTTGCAGATGACATGATTGTATATTTAGAAGACCTCATAATCTCAGCCCCAAATCTCCTTAAGTTGATAAGCAACTTCAGCAAAGTCTCAGGAGACAAAATCAATGTGCAAAAATCACAAGCATTCCTATACACCAATAACAGACAGAGAGCCAAATCATGAGTGAACTGCCAAACACAATTGCTACATAGAGAATAAAATACTGAGGAATACAACTAACAAGGGATATGAAGGACCTCTTCAAGGAGAATGACAAACCACTGCTCAAGGAAATAAGAGAGGACACAAACAGATGGGAAAACATTCCATGCTCATGGTTAAGAAGAATCAGTATCATGAAAATGGTCATACTGCCCAAAGTAATTTACAGATTCAATGCTATCTCCATCAATCTACCATTGACTGTCTTCACAGTATTGGGAAAAAAGACCCTTAAACTTTATATAGAACCAAAAGAAAGTCCTCATAGCCAAGACAATCCTAAGCAAAAAGAACAAAGCTGGACACATCAGGCTACCAGGTTTCAAATTATACTTCAATGCTACAGTAATCAAAACAGCATGGTACTGGTACCAAAACAGAGATATAGACCAATGGAACAGAACAGAGGCCTCAGAAGTAGCGCCACACATCTACAACCATCAGGTCTTCTGACAAACCTGTCAAAAACAAGCAATGGGGAAAGGATTCCCTATTTAATAAATGGTGTTGGGAAAATTGGCTAGCCATATGCAGAAAGCTGAAACTGGATCCCTTCCTTACACCTTATACAAAAATTAAATCCAGACAGATTAAAGATTTAAACATAAGACCTAACATCATAAAAACCGGAGAAGAAAACCTAGGTAATACCATTTAAAGCATAGACATAGGCAAGGACTTCGTGACTAAAACACCAAAAGCAGTGGCAACAAAAGCCAAAATAGACAAATGGGTTCTAATAAAACTTAAGAGCTTCTGCACAGAAAAAGAAACTATCATTAGAGTGAACTGGGAAGCAACAGAATGGGAAAAAAATCTTTGCAGTCTACCCATCTGACAAAGGGCCAATAAGCAGAATCCACAAAGAACTTAAACAAATTTATAGAAAAATATGTATAGGAAAAAAAACCATCAAACAGTGGACAAAGAATATGAATAGGCACTTCTCAAAGAAGATATACATGAGGCCAAAAACATGTGAAAAAAAGCTCATATCACTGGTCATTAGAGAGATGCAAATCAAAACCACATTGAGATACCATCTCATGCCAGTTAGAATGGCAATCATTAAAAAATCAGAAGACCACAGATGCTGGAGAGGATGTGGAGAAATAGGAACACTTTTACACTGTTGGTGGGAGTGTAAATTAGTTCAACCATTGTGGAATACAGTGTGGAAATTCCTCAAGGATCTAGAACTAGAAATACCATTTGACCCGCAATCCCATTACTGAGCCTATACCACAAAAATTATAAAACTGTGGGTTATAAAGACACATGCATACGTATGTTTATTGCGGCACTGTTTACAATAGCAAAGACTTGGAACCAACCCAAATGCCCACCAGTGATAGACTGGATGAAGAAAACGTGGCAGGTATACACCATGGAATACTATGCAGCCACAAAAAGGATGAGTTCATATCCTTTGCAGGGACATAGATGAAGCTGGAAGCCATCAGCCTCAGCAAACAGACACAAGAACAGACAACCAAACATCGCATGTTCTCACTCATAAGTGGTTGTTGAACAATGAGAACACATGAACACAGGGAGGGGAACATCACACACCAGGGCCTGTCAGGGGGTGGGTGGGTAGGGGAGGGACAGCAGGGTAGGTGGGGGATGGGGAAGGGCTAACACTAGGATAAATACCTAATGTAGATGGTGGGGGATGGATACAGCAAACCACCTTGGCATGTGTATACCTGTGTAACAAACCTGCACATTCTGCACATGTACCCCAGAACTTAAAGCATAAAAATTAAAAAAAAAATTGAATTCACAAACGTAGCAAGTAGCAAGTGGTTACCAGATGCAGGATGTGGGAAGCAGATGGAGGAAGTGGAGATGTTGGTCAACAGGTAGAAAGCTACAGTTAGTTGGAGGAAGAAATTCTGGTGTTCTCTTGCAGAGCAAGGTAACTATATTTGATAAAAATGTACTGTACATTTATAGCTAAAACAGATGATTTTAAATGTTCTCACTGTAAAGAAAACATAAATATTTGAGGTTATGGATATGCTAATTACTCTGATTTGATAATCTGTAATACATGCACGTATCAAAATATCAATTTGTACCCCATAAATATATGCAATTATTTGTCAATTAAAAATAAAATAAAACTTAAATAAATGAAAATCTACAACTGTTTATTTCCTGGAGGCTTTGCTGATATGGACACAGCCAGATGGTTTGACTCTAGAGGAGTCCTTTTTGGGGAGACAGAGACAATGGAACTATTGGTGGCTAGAATTGAGAAAATTAGAGATTTGAGGGGCTTTCTATTCCCAGCAGACCTCTCCTTTAAGGCATTTGCCACATTCGGAAGCTGTTCATGGTGGAAGGCTATAGACCTGAAACAAACAAATAAGCAAACACCCGAAAAACAGAAAACCAACCACTCAGCTCTAAAGCCACAGCATAATTACGTAAGTCATAAGTTCTGGAGTCAACGAGTTGGACTAACCTCAAATGGGCAGTTTTCAGAGTCTCTCCCGACTGGTAGTTGACCACAAGATGTCTGATCTTGCTGAGAAGCTAAGCCGAAAGGCCAAGTTTCTGGGTACTGAGGAGCCGAAGACATCGTGATTTCAAAGAAACCCTTAAAATCCATGTTCTTGGGGACAGGAACTCACCAGAGATAGACAAAGTTTTAATGAAACTTTAACCCAGCCTTGATCCAGCTAAGTTCATAACCAATAAGATGATAAGCCTCTCTACTCTTCAGTTAGCAAAGTGTTCATTCTCTTGTAGATATTATCATCGGAAGCTTCGTTTTTTAAAAAAATAAACCAGGTCTAGCACACAACTAAAATGTAAAGAATATATTAAAAGTATCAATTTTATATTGTCACAAGAATGCTGTGTACCAAAAAAAAAAAAAAATTCACTCAGTTTTAAGGCCATGCAATAGTTACGTAAGTCATGAGTTGTAGGGTCAATGAGTTGGACTGACCTCAAATAGGCAGTTTTCAGAGTCTCCCCTGACTGGCTGTTGACGAGAGATGTCTGAATTGGCTGGAGTAAACTGGTGGGTTTGGCTCTGTTCCTTGTGCCTTATTCCCCAGCAAGCTCATGTGTCCCTATTTTTGTGACAAAAACAGAGGAGCAAAAGGTCAAGAAGAAAGATACAGGCACTTTTTCAAGCCTCTGCTTGTGCAATTTGGATAACATGTCCAAAGACAGCCCTGTGGCTACTCGTAGATTGAAATGGCAGAACACTCTGTCCAGTGCAAGGACACTGGGAATTTAAAAGGTGAAGTGTAAGGATAGAGGAAGGGGTAAAACTCAGGGTCGTGAGTACAACAAATCCACTGCATCAAGAATAAGATGGCATCAACCATAAGTAACAGGGAAGAACACAAGAGCAACTTGTGATCCCACTACTGTGTTAATTGACAATGAATTTAAAGTAACTGTTAGGTACATTCAACAGAAGAAGTAATGTAAAAATATATAAAAATTAGAGGATTTTCAACAAAGAAACAGAACTTACTAAAAGTAATTGAAAGGATACTATAAACTAAACAATAAAATATATATTAAGAACTCCTATGAAAAAATGATCATCATCACTGATCATTAGAGAAATGCAAATCAAAACCACACCGAGATACCATCTCACACCAATTAGAACAGAGATCAATAAAAAATCTGGAGACAAAAGATGCTGGAGAGGATGTAGAGAAATAGGAACACTCTTACACAGTTGGTGGGAGTGTAAATTAGTTCAACCGTTATGGAAGACTGCGTGGCAATTTCTCAAGGATCTAGAAATGGAAATTCCATTTGACCCAGGAATCCCACTACTGGGTATATACCAAAAGAACTATAAATTATTCTACTATAAAGACACATGCACACATATGTTCATTGCAGCCCTGTGTACAATAGCAAAGACCTGGAACCAACCTAAATGCCCATCAATGATAGACTGGACAAAGAAAATGGGGTACATATACACCATGGAATACTATGCAGTCTTAAAATACGACGAGTTCATGCCCTTTGTAGGGACTTGGATGAATCTGGAAACTATCATTCTCAGCAAACTGACACGACATAAGAACAGAAAGCCAAACACCGTATGTTCTCACTCATAGGTGAGTGTTGAACAACGAGAACATGCAGACTCAGGGAGAGGAGCATCACACACTGGGGACATTTGGGGGGTGGGGGAGAGACAGTGGGGGGTTGGGAGGGAGGAGAGGATGGGAAATTATAACATGGGGAGAAATGCCAGATATAGTATGCACTCAAAGTAAAATAAATAAATTTTTTTTAAAAAGAACTCCTTAAGACCTTGGGGCCATGAGTAAAATAGCAAAATAGGAGGTCACTCTGTCATTTCCCCATGACAACAAAAATTCTGCACCCAACCACAAACAAAAATCTCTTTGTGGGAACCCTGGAATTCAGGAAAGAGATTGTGAAATCCTAGAGTAGCTCAAAACCTAGGAGTGTCATTTTGAGAGTGCAGACCTGTACCCACATGGCAGATGCATTCACCACGCTCCAAGGTTTAGATCCAGAAATGTCTCTGTTCTTTAAAGGGTTTGGCTCCAGCCCTATTGGCCTTGACTCTGCTACTGAAACTCTCTACCAATGGGCCTAGGAGGAATCATGCACACTAGTGTCTGGGCAGACAGCCCTGCCAACATGGGTCTCAGCATTGAACCCAAAAGATATCCTGTAACTCAGCTCCAACACCCCCTCAGCTGTGCTCCTAGCTTAGTACCGCTTGGAAATCTTGGGAGATGCACCTGGACGGGCTTGCCAGCCTTCATCCCATAACAGTTCCCGAATGGGTCCTGAATCTCTGCTCCAGCCCCATCTCAGCTGTGGTCTGGGAACAATTTCGTCTGACTAGGGAACTGGCTGAGAGTATCACCCGCCCATGCCACCAGGTCAGGCTTGCCAACATCAATCTTACAGCTTATTGTAAATTAGCCCTGAAGCTTGGGTTAACTAGCCCTTCCTAGCTGTGGTCTGGAAGCAGCTCATGCCCAACCAGGATTCCACTGGGAGACATGCCCATATGAGTTTTCACGGTAGCCTTGCCAAACTTTGTCACAAAATGGATCCTCAAATAGCCCTGGATCTTATTCCCCTTTTCTGCAAGATTGAGAACAGTTCTGTTTGCCTGCGGACCCAGAGGGAGACACGTCTAGCAGTGCCCCTATAGGTAATGCCTGGACTTTGGTCCTATTGTAGATCTTAAATAATCCTTAAAAATTGGCTCCCGTCTTTCTCAGCTAGTCTAAAAGCAGGACTGCTAACCCAGGAACCCACCAGGAGACAGGCCTATTTATGATCCTGAAGACTGGCTTGGAGTGCTCAGTCTCAGCTGTGGGCCCTGAAACAACCTTGTATGTTAATTCCATCCATCTCAATCATGGAGCAGGAAAGTATAACCAGCCCAGGGCAGATCATCCAACTAGTGATCCAACAGGAGCTCTCTCAGAGACTCAGAGAAAGCCACACTCATCAGCCTACTAAGTAAATTCTGAAGAAGAACATCATCTCAACACCAGCTCCACCTACCAAGATCTTAGAGATGGTCCAGTTCACCCAGGGACCAGATAGAACCCATACCCATGAGAACCCCTGGAAAGAAGCCTGTCGATTATGGTGTCTACTGCAGACCCAACATCAGCCACATGACCTGGATGCAATCCCATTCTACTGCCTACCCCAGTCCCAGGGGCAATCTCCTTAATTCAAAGACCTAATAGGAAAGGGTTTTAACTTGGCAAATCCAGTCCATAAAGCCTGAGAAATGAGTTCACTGCTTGCAATGTACAGACATCAACGCAAAACTACACAGATAAATCATCACACAAACATTATACCACCAAAGGAAACTAGTAAAACTTCAATAATTGACTCCAAAGAAATAAAGATGTAGACTGTCTGAAAAATAATTCAAAATAATTATCTTAAGGAAGCTCAATGAGAGGCAAGAAAATACACATAGACAATGAAATAAAATTATAAAAATATTAAATGAACAAAAAAAGAAGTTTAATATGAAAATAGGAACCATATAAAACTCAAGCCCCAGAGCAGATGAATATTATGACAGAACTGAAAACTCAGTTCTAACAGTGGACTTGATTATGCAGAAGGAAGAATTAGGTCACTTGAAATTAACCAATTAGAGCAATAAAAACAATTGGAAAAGAGTGAGGAAAGCATAGGAACCTATTGGACACCACCAAACATATGAATATAGTTATCCCTTGGTAATTACAGGAAATTGGTTCCAGAAACCCTCACAAATATCAAAATCTGCTAATGCACAAGTCCCATATATAAAATGACATAGTAGTTGCATATAACATATGCATGCCCTCACAATATGCTTTAAATAATCTCTCCATTACTAGGTACTTAATACAATGTAAAAGTTATATAAACAGTTATCATACTGTATTGTTTTCTAGTATTATTTTTACAGTTGTATTGTTATTTTTCTTGTTTTTTAAAAATATTTTCTATCAGTGGTAGGTTGAATCCATGGATACAGAACAAGAATACATGAAAGACCAGCTGTATACAAATTACTGGACTACCATAAAGATACAAAGAGTTAGAAAGTTTATTTAAAGAAATACTGTCTGAAAACTTCCCAAGTCTTGGAAGCGATATGGATACACAGTTTCAGGAAGCTCAAAGCTTTACTAGCAAGATCAATTTTTTTAAAAAAGCAATAGGTTGAGACACACTATAATCAAATAGATCACTTGAGGCTAGGAGTTTGAGATCAGCCTGAGCAACACAGTAAAGCCTCATTTCTAAAAAAAAAAAATAGCCAGGTGATGTGGCATGCAGCTGTAGTCCTAGCTACTTGGGAGGCTGAGGTGTCTATGTGTATATGTATATACAAAATATACATAAATGGAGCACTGGAATCAGAAAAATGTGGAATATTGGATAAAGAATAAATTTTCATGAAAGTATATGGTAAATAATTTGCTAACCTTGAGGAAAGAGCAAAGAAAGCAAGGAATTATAGACATGGGATACACTTGATAAGACTATGGTTTTGATTTTTGGCTTTCTAGGGGTCCTTGGCTTATAAAATGTGACCAGTTGAGAGACACATATATACAAATCAGAGAAAAAGAGTGCATTTCATTGTTCATTACAGCTCAAAGCAGGGAAATGATCCATTTGATAAAAATTGTCTTGCAGTCCACCATTCATTTTATTATGTGACCTAACTTTTAAAAAAATGATTAATTTGACTTAGAAGAAATATTGGAAATAGAAAAGGAAGATTAGAGAATGGGTTTAAAAAGACACCTTCCAAGAGTGGGACTTATACAAAAATTTATGGCCGTGAAGTTAAGTTTTACAGGTTTGCTAAGGATAAGTCAGAAACACAGCTGATCACACATTTCTGTGTCAACATAAGACAAGCAAATAAATTACTGAGGGGAAGCATCAAAATTGCTGATACAAAATTCAGAAGTTATCTCCAGGGCTTTTCTTACACATAAAGAATGAGATCAGGCCAGAACTACACTGCAATAGCTTCCATTTGAAAGTTAGTAAACACCATTCTGTGGGGAGAAGAAGAAACACTCGGCTAGGACTGGCTCATCTAAGCCAGTGAGTTGCAAGTGAGGGTGATTTTGACCCCATGTGACAATATTCAAAACCATTTTTATTGTCACAAATGAGGGCAGGGGAAGATACTGGTATCTGGTGGGTAGAGACCAGAAATTCTCCTAAACATCCCACAATGCACAGGACAGTCTCTGTATTCGTCTGTTCTCATGCTGCTAATAAAGTCATACCCTAGACTGGGTAATTTATAAAGGAAAGAGATTCAATTGACTCACAGTTCCACATGATGGGGGAGGCCCTACAGTCATGATGGAAGAGCAAGGGATATCTTACACGATTGCAGACCGAAGAGAATGAACCAAGCGAATGGGAAACCCCTTATAAAACCATCAGACCTAGTGAGACTTATTCACTGCCATAAGAACGGTATGGGGAATCCACCCCACGATTCAATTGTCTTCCACCAGGTCACTCCCACAGCACGTGGGAATTATGGGAGCTACAATTCCAGATGAGATTTTGATGGGAATACAGCCAAACTATATCAGTCTCCCATGACAAATCATGATCCAAGCTCCGACATCGGTAGTGCCAACACTGAGAAACCCGGATGGATCTAAGCCCTTTTTCACCTTCTCTCTTTGCTACCTCCTACCATTTGATACACTTATTTTTCTCACAAAGCCCACAGATATAAATGTATTAACGTAGGCTTTATGTGTCAAGGAGAGGATGCGCCCATATATATCAGTCTGTGAAGGTATCTGCTTTGAGACGTTATTCTAGAAGGATAAAATTTAGTTTATTTCATCATTTAGTCACACATGAAATAAGTTTATTTTTTACTATTTGGATTATTCATGGAATTTATACAAATCCTATCTCCCAGGGCCAAAGATCACTGACGTATCTGTCATTTCCCTCATTTGCTTGCTCTGAATCTTGGCAGGCCGTTGCTTCACTCATAAGTAATAAATATGTTGCTATTGGTCAGTATGCTCATTCAAGCCAAGGAGAAATGGAAGATATCATTGTCCCAATGAGAACGATTTCACGCTGGAAACTGTCATTTGCATTCCCTTCTGAGGTCAGGTGCCTCCTCACTAATTCAGTTACCTGTAATTTGACAAATACATTTTTCACAAATGGTAGCTGTAAAGATGTCTTTAGAAATCTGTGCCTCCATGTGAAAACTGTCACCTCGCTCTTAAACATATTTTCATCTGAGAGAAGAAAATGATTCTAAAATTACAATGCTTTCTGTCAGTTGGGAAGTAAGGCACAAAGCAGAAGCTCTTAATTATTCTGACTGTTAGCCCCTCAACCGGTTAATTTTCCTAAAGCAGGAACTCAGCTCTTCCTTGACTTTGGCTTTACAGCTGGCAACCTCCCTGACCTGAGGCTCCTTGCCTGCCCTGGGGATCCCCCGCTTCTGCGGAGCCTTCAGACAGTGCCAGAGGTATTGCAGAGCCTCTGCATCCTCACGCGGACCTGTCAATTTCCATTTCCGGGCTGCACCCATCCCCAGAGAGGGCCACTCTGCCTGCAGGCTTCCCTTTGGCATGCAAATCATGGTGACATCAGAGAGAGGTAGCGCTGAACCCACGGAGAATTTTTCACTTGGGATTTTTCCCCACGGAAGGAGAGAATCTATGGTGCTATTTTTATCCTGAGAAGCTTCTAGGTTGAAAATGAATGCAGGAGGAAGGATTTAAGTTACAACATATAAAACCTTATTTTTCTCTCTTTTGCTTTCTGGGAGTGAAGAATGACCTTTCCCGAAGAGCTGTGTAGGAAAGGTTGACTTGTCCTAAATGAGCCTCATCAATGACCAGGCTACCATTCTCCCAGGATATCTTCCTGTGCTAGAATGATACATTCTCTCACTTCATCAACCAATATTTATTGAGAGCTTTTCTAAGTGTAAGTGTCCTGACATGGCTCCTGCTGTCGATGAATTTTGATTCCGGAAGGAGGATCAGAACTAACACTAGAGAAAATTAGGAAGCAATGCAAGAAAATATGTAACCAAGTGCTCACTTGAAAAGTGGAGCTTAAAAGGCTCTAAGAAGCAGTGAAAAGAATGACTAAAGAAAACATCAGATTTCATTTAGAAACGTCACAGTTTCTTAGGATCAAGGAACTGATTTTAATTCTTTCTTAACCAAGAGAAAACAGGACATTTATCTTTCTTCTAAATAATAACAAACATTCAGGTCAAAATTCGGGGAGAATAATTCAGCATCAGCTAGTTTTAGCCACACGTCTCACTTTTGACAGGGTCATCATCTACGTGTATGGGGCTAGGAATGTGGTGTGTGTTAGTGGCCTGAGTTGGCAGGGGGCCATCAGGAGCGATGACCATTGTGGTAATCCGTGAATCCCATGCCCATCCCAGGGAGGCCCTGGGAATGCAAAGCCAATGTATCAGATGCTAGAAAAATCCAAAAAACAGTTACTTTGAATGTAATATGTCCCAATTATTAACAGCCACAAAGAAAATTATTTTTCAAATGTAGTATGGGCCAAGTGAAGTACATCTGGTAGCTGAAAGAGGGCAGGAATTTTTAAAGCACAAATTATTTCCGAAAGAGAGCCATTCTACATGCATATTGAGTGGGGTGTGGCACTGCAGGTGGTGGGAGGAGGTTGGCGGGAAGGGACAAGTCAGGAGCAGCTTCTAGCAGAGAGTGCAGGCTGTGGAGGAAAGGCGCTCTTCATTCCAGCAGTAACGAAGGACTTTAAACAGGGACATGAGGTGATCTTGCGTTTTCAGGAGATTTTTTTTCTGGCTGGATATGGTCTGAAACACAGATTGAAATGGATAAGACTGTTGTTGGGGAGATCAGTTAGAAAGATACATGTCATAAACATCCACATCCACACACACACACACACACACACACACACATATACACATACACAAATATACACAAATATATATGAGTAGGTGCTAAGTCTACAGACACTGACATAGAGAAATCTATACAGATTTATTCATAAGGTCCATATCTGTATGTATCTGTCTATCCATCTATCTATCTCATCTATTCACCTATCATTTCCTCTGGCAATAGCATTATAAAGTACAAAGCTAAAACATCTTTTGCCCTTGACAAATTAGGAGAAGATCAGAACCGAAAATGTCTTTTTTCTTTTCAATAACTATGTTTCTGATTACAAATGAATTCACTATAGAAAATTTAGAACGCTTAAAAATGCATAGTGAAAACATCGCAACAAGTGATCGTAACCACATTCATCATTACCAAGTGGTTAAAGCCTGCCTCGCTGAATGCATCTAAGACCAGGAACATGGTGGGGAGCTGGGGGGCACTGAGCTTACAGATTGGCTTGTGGTCTCTGTGGGACAAACTTTAGGACATCCCAGAAAACATTAGCGGGGACAGGGACATTTTAACAGAGCTAAATCCCATGGCCATCGCTCCTATCTATTTGTGCTGCTCTAACAAACACATGAGATTGGGCCATTTACACTGAACAGAAATCTATTTCCTCACAGATCTGGAGGGTGACAGCTTTAGGGGCAAAGTGGCAGCAGTTTCGGTGTCTGATGAGGGCTGTTCTCTCTGCTTCCAAGATGGCACCTTGTTTTTGTCACATCCACCTGTAGCAGAAAGTGGGGAGGTTGTGCCTTCACATGGAAGAAGGAAGAAGAATGAGAGGGCTGACACCTGTGTGAAGCTTCTTTCAAAAGGGCCTCAATACCATTCATGTGGGAGGAGCCCTCATCACCCAATCACTTGCTGAAGACCCCACCTCTTAATATCATTGCATAGGGGATGAAGTTTCAGCATGAATTCTGGAGGAATACAAATGTCAAGCCTTAGCATCATTCTACAGCTTGGAGGTTTGTGCTGCAATTATTCAATTATAATCAAATAAGAGTAAACTATTCACAGGCTGCCGAGCTATGGCACGTATAGTTTATAAAAACAACCACTATTACTTCTTTCTGGATTTAGTACTTCAAAACCTAGAATTATTTTGTCAAAGGATATGTCCATTTTAAGGCTTCTCTTCCCAGACAGACAGTACTAAATTGTAATTCGTCTCATTTCCCTGAGTCCTCATCAAAATTCATAGTGTGTGTGGACGATTGCATTTTCCAAAATGGCTGCAA
Source organism: Callithrix jacchus (assembly GCF_049354715.1). NCBI lineage: Eukaryota > Metazoa > Chordata > Mammalia > Primates > Cebidae > Callithrix > Callithrix jacchus. The sequence continues at coordinate 35,911,769 of NC_133508.1, read as the reverse complement.
AATGTCCCCACATTCTTTTTACCACGTGATTTCGACACTCCTCCCCTAAAGAAGTCAGAGCTATCTTCCTTTCTCACAGTATTAGGGGGACTCATGACTAGCAAAAGCAATGCAGCCTGGTTTCTAAGGCCACAGTGTAAACAGAGAGAGTTTCTATTTGACTTTTCTTGGGACACTTGGTTTCGAAAACCAGCCTCCAAGTTGTGAGAAAACCGAACAGTCACATGGAGAAGCCGTATGTAGGGGTTCAGTTGACAGCCCAATCTGAAAAGCCAGAAAACAAGCATTCGCTAGCAACAAACAGACCTGCCAGTGAACGAGTCTTCCCAGCTGAGCACCTGGACACTGTGGAGCAGAGAGAAGCTGTCCCTGCTGTGCCTTTTCTGAATACCTGACCCACAGAATCCATGAGCATAATACTAAAATGATCCATCCTTTACACCACTAAATTTGGTGCACATTTTACACATAGGGAAAACATTGGGTGTGTATGTGCGTGTTTTAAATTCTCAACAGTTTAAAAGATAAAACATAATGGCTCTTTGCTGTGTAAATTGCATTTTCTCAATTTTCTATTAAGCAAGTTTTCTTTCTTCCACATTTCACCTTCCTCCTTCCTTCCTTTTCTTTCTTTCTTTCCTTCTTTCTTTTTCTTTCTTTCCTTCTCTCTCTCTCCTTTTCCTTCCTTCCTTCCTTTCCATTTTTATTACTTTTAAGAGTTGCTTCCTCACTAATAACTGTAATTTTGGAAAACGATGATTATATTCTCCATCCCCAGTGATTCACTAATGACATGTATGCACTTTTATTAATATCAAGAGGGAGGATAATACAAGCAACTCAAATAAACAAATTAGATTTGTCTTATATATCTCATCTTCCTCCAAGATGAATGATGTCAGGAAATTTCCTTATGACTCTCTATACTTGCTGAGTCTGACCAAAGAAGCCATGGCAGAGGGCACATTCTCCATCAGCTGGCATCTCTACTATCCCGTGTGCAGGTGTGGAGCTTGCTGGAAGGTGACAGACTGTATTCTCTCACTACGTGATGATATTATCTCAGTATTTCAGACAGTGGAGGCTTGGCTTTGCAGGTGATCTTACTCTTACAACAAATGGTAAGCTACTGCAATTTACCTCTCAGATAATTCAGAGAAAAGTGATAAGGTGAGAGACACAGGATTTGAGTCTCACTTATTCTTGAATATAGGGAGAAAACTAAAATTCTGTGTAAGATCTGATACGTGTTCTGTATAGCACCATGGATCTACAAAGGCATACAGAGCCTGGGAGGAAGTCAGGCTTGAAGCAAAGGTATATATTGCACCTCCTGGTCATTCCTCACTGGCCCAGGCAAGGTCTTGTGTTTGCTACAGTGATTTTGATGACAAAATATATGTGTCTTCATCTAAACATTCTCTAGACATGGCTTGTTATTTGGATGGCCATATAAGAACGTTTCAAGTAGGCTATGCGTAATGACCTGAATCTGCTGAGCCTGAACCCTGCCCTGATCACCACATAAGGGATCCTTCTCCATTGCCTATTTTCTTCCCTGAATATGAGCTCCAAGAAGAAAGACACCTGGTCTGACTGTTCACTGCTGTATCCCCAGCACTTGGGGTGATGTCTGTATATAATAAACCATATTTATTTGAATGAATAAATGTTATTCTAGATCATTTCAAACCTGTTCAGACATACACAGAGCCTATTCCAGTAGACAAGACAAAGACTAGATACCAAGATAAAACAAAGTGTTTTCTAAACTGTTGAGATCTGTTGAATATTTGCTACATCCTCCATGGCCTCAGATGCTTGAAACCCCTTCTTCATCTTTATTTCCAGTGCCGTTATTTTGAACACTTCCAAATCCCAGAAATATCATCACGAAATGCTTTCACACAGGTTTGTCAGATTTTGTTAGGGAATTAGGGAATCTTTTTTATTCTTTGGTATGCTTTAAAGATTCATATTGAAAGATCTTCCAGCTTCTTTCTGGGACAAGTAAGTTAAGAAAACCCCATTTTCTCTCTAAGTAATACTCTCAACAGAAAATGAAGAAAAGATCTGAAAACTAATGATTATCCTACATGTTAATCCCCACATGTTATAAAATATGTGTACAAAACTATATGTTGATCCTCTCAGCAAACTTATGTTTAACCCTGTCAACAAGAAGCTACTACCGGTTTTTAAGCTCTTTAAAAAGCAAAAACAAAGGCACTTGATTTTTCAAGTGGCCCATTGGCCTTTATCCAAACCTCCCTCCCTCCTTCCCTCCCTCCCTCCCTCTCTTCTTTCCTTCCTTCCTTCCTTCCTTCTTTCCTTCCTTCCTTCCCTCTATCCTCCCTCCCTCCCCCTCTCCCTCCCTCTCTTACTTCCCCCTTCCCTTCCCTCTCTTACTTCCCCTCCCCTCCCCTCCCTACCTTTCCCCTCCCCTCCCCTTCCCTTCCCTTTCCTTCTCTTCCTGTTCTAAAGCTTTTTAATAAACTTTCACTTCTGCCCTGAAAAAAAAGTAAGAATATAGAATAGGAATTACAAAATTAAATATACAAGTAAATACTAATTTTAAATGTAAGAAGAAATCAACAGTTACAAATTTACAAAAGCTTACATATACAATCTAGAAAGGCAGCATGATTTGATTATTTACCTGAAACACACTTTCATAATACTATTTCCCTAGTCGTTTGTTTTTTCTTTTACTAAATACATTTGGTTACTATTTCTTATTCTTTTCTATAGCATTTTCTATGAGTTTGTATGTCTTAGCTGTTTTGGCAGCTATAACCAAACATCTCAGACTGCGTAATTTATTTCTCATCGTTCTGGAGGCTGAGAAGTCCAAGATCAAGGCAGCAGCAAGTCTGGTGTCTGATAAGAACCCAATTCCGCATAGACAGCTGTCTTCTCACTCTTAACCTCATAGGCAGAACTGAATAAACACCGCCGGGTCTTTTTTAAAAGGACACTAATCCCATTCATGAAGGCTGAGCCCTTGTAACCTAATCACCTACCAAATGCCCCACTTCCTAACACAGTCAAGTAAGTCTAAAATCCAACAGGATGAAAAAAAAAACCATGAAATATTAAGTCTTGAGAGCAATCTTCTTTGACTTCACATCCTGCCTTCCTGAATCACGGGGGCAGGGGATGGGCCCCCAAGGATCCAGGCACTGATCTCTTGTCTTTTCTGGGCAAAGCCCATAAGGCAGCAATCAGAGGTTGGAGTGCCTGTAGCTCTCTCATGCTGGATCTCATTCCCATGGCTCTACAAATTTGGGGTCATGGGGGTGTCCCTGTACCCACAATTTGACTAGGCACTGCCCCATTGGGGGTTCCCTGCAGTGGCCCTGGACCTGTGGCAGTTCACTGCCTGAGCCCCAAGGCTCTCCATGGCATCCTTTGAAGTGGAGGTGGAGGTAGCCATGCCTCCAAAGCTCAGGCACTCTTTGCACCTGTGATGGTCATCACACGATGGTTACCATGTTTTACCACGTGATGGTCACCATGGTTAACCACCTATGTCCTCCAGAGGTGCAGCTCAATGCACACTTGGGCCAATAGATACGGCATTGGACTTCAGAGTTGGGACCCTTGGAATCATTCTGGCCCCATGGCTCTGGAATTCTGGACCTGTGATGAGCGGGTCAGACCCAAAGATCTCCAGTGGCCTTTGGGGCCATCCTTCCATTGTCTTGATAAATGGCATCTGGCTTCCTTCTATCCATCCTAATCTTATAGTCAGACTTTAGCTTGGCCACACCCTAGTTGTTCTCTCCTGAACACATTTTCTCACTTTTTTACAAATCAGAATTCTCCAAATTTTTAGGTTCTGCTTTCCTTTTAATTATAAATTCCATATTTAAATTATTTCTTCCTTCCTGTATTTTATAATAAGCAGTCAATAGAGGCCATACCATACCCTGAACACTTGCCTTAGATGTTAGTTTCACAAAATATCCAATGTCATCACCCACAAGCCCTGCCTTCCTCAAAGACAAGGACATGAAAGCAATTCAGCCACATTCTTTGGCACTTTGTAACAAGGATCATGGTTCCTCCAATTTTCAATAATATGTTCTTCATTTCCATCTGAGACCTCATCAGAATGTTATTTACCATTCATATTTCTACAACATTCTCATTACTACCACTTAGGTAAACTTTGAGAAGATTGGGGCTTTCTCTACAGCTCTCCTTTTCTTTTGAGCCCTCACTAAATCCACTCGTAATGCTCTGCTCACATAATGTAGGCTGTTTTTAGCACGCACCTGCAAACCGTTTCAGTCTCTGCTTATCACCCAGTTCCAAAGCTGCTTCCATATTTTTAGGTAGTTTTTAAAGAAGCATCCCATTTCTTTGCATCAATTTCTTAGTTTGTTCTAGCTACCGTAGCAACATATCTTAGACTGGGTAATTTACAAACAACAGAAATTTATTGCTCCCAGTTCCAGAAGCTGGAAAGTCCAACATCAAGATGTCAGCAGACTCAGTGTCTGGGAAGAGCCCACCCCTCATTGTTGAGGGCTTCTGTGTGTCCTCGAATGGTGGAGGAGCCATCAGGGATCTTTTACAACGGAATCAATCCTCTTCATGAAGTTGGAACCTTCACGACCTAATCACCTCCCAAAGTCCTGCTTCTTATTACTGTCACATTGGGGATTAACTTTCCAAATGTGAAATTTGGGGAGATGAATCATTATTCAAACCACAGTAGTCTAGAAAAATAATTTATTCTTTTGGCATGGTTGACAAAAATATGTTTCTTATTTTGATTGTTAGAAAAATTATTTCTGCTTCACAACTTACTACTGGCAATGTAAGATAAATATTTAGGATTGCTGTCAAATTTGCAAACATTCTATCAAATTTATGTAATACATGAACTGTAAGGTTTGGAAGACATGCTTCTATCTACATACATATTATACCTGTTCCTCCTGCCTATACTGTATTTTAGCAGTGTGTATCATTGGACACTATGGTGTCTATTGCAATGGAATAGACACGTTGCATTGCATCCTGACCTCTGACTTTTCACCTGTGTCAAAATGTCAAGTATATACTGTGTAAAAATACACACTAAACCCAAATTTAACTGTATCTCCAGTTCAACTTTTTCTTAGCAGGTTTCCAAAATGTCCTGGATCATTTCAATGCAGCCTGACATGAAATGAAGTGTGATAGAAAGGAAGATGGAATGAAAAGATGCAATTGACTTTACTAAGAGCAAATAAAATATTGTACTTGGATGTGAGGGTGGATTTGGGGGAGAAGAAACCTCCTACTATATTGGAGTATTTTTGTTCTAATTCTGACTCCACCATTTTGCTGTATAACAGAAGGCAAGTGACTTAATCTCTCTGTGTCTTGTACACACGTCTTCATAAGTTGTTGTGATAATTAAATTAAACAGTTATTAAGTGCTTAAAACAGCATCTGACACAGTAAAGTACTCAAAAATGTTCTTTGTTTTCCTTGTGTGAAACACTGTATCTGCCTGCCAGGGATGGCAGAGTAGTCAACAGACTCTTCTATAAAATGTTTTATACATTACTCTGAATGTAAAGATGAAATAACAACTCAAAGGCCAAGTCTCTGAAAAATAAGAGGGGGTAACAGATATTACCCCTGTATTACTTGGCTGAAGATTTATTGTTCCTGCTCCGCAAGTCATATAAAGAAAGTTATTTTAAAAATTAAAGGCCAGATGTGGTGGTTCACGCCTGCAATCCCAGCACTTTGGAAGACTGAGGTGGGCGGATTGCCTGAGGTCAGGAGTTCAAGACCAGCTTGGCCAACATGGTGAAATCTTGTCTCTACTAAACACACACACACACATACACAATAGCAGGGCGTGGTGGCACGCACCTGTAATCCCAGGTACTTGGGGGGCTGATGCAGGGGAATTGCTTGAACCAGCGAGGTGGAGGTTGCAGTGAGCCGAGATCGCACCACTGCACTCCAGCATGGGTGACAGAGCGATACTCCATTTAAAAAAAAAAAAAATTAAGGCAGAGGGATTAAGGTTGGGAACGGATGTAGATGTGAACCCCTTCAACACCCTGCTCTGGCGTGATTATTTGGGCTTACATTTTTCGTTTTATTTATTTTGTGTGTGTGTGCTGGCATTGACAGCTCCAAAAGGAAAAAGGTAGAGAATTAGTTAAATGATGCATCAAGATAAAACTTACCCTAAATGTATCCAATATAAAAGTGAAATAAAAGTGTTGAAAGAGCGAGCCTCTGGCACTGCAGTGTTCATATGTGGCATTTAAATCTTGTTATCATAGGCACATAGAACATGTGACTTTTAAATAATAGGGAAATATAAATCAAGAAAACTGGAAAAGGTCTTCAAATTTCTACTCATGAAATGGGACCTAAGGGTCTGGTTTATTTTTTATCCCTTCACTCTTAAAGACCAGGTCCCCAAAGTTTCTTCTTCCTTTTTCTTTTTTAACAAATACAAGGAGTATGGAACAGATAAGGAAAAATAAAGGGGTGTCGGGGGCTTTCACCACGAATATTACCGCTGTTCATTTTGGGGGAAAAGAGTCAGAAGAGCAAACTTACAAATTCAATGCTCACTCGACTTCATGCCCAATAAAACTTTTGCAAATGGCATAAAATTATTCAAGGGCCATTTGAATTGCAGGGCTCCAAGCCGAGCAGCCTGGCTGTTCTCACATGTGCTGATACTTTGAACTTTTTCTTGCCTATATTTATTCAACAGATGGCAAGGCTTGTGATGGATCAAACAGCCTTCTGACAAGAGAGAAGCTCACTTTGTGCAGGGAACCTGTCAGGTAGCCCTCTCCACTGGTAAACAAATAGATGGGCTGATGCGGTTCCCAAGGGAATGAACTCAGGCAAGGCACAGAGGGCAAAAAGAGCCACCCGGAGAAGGAGAAGCAACGGAACTCCGAAAGACTTACTTACAGAAAGGGGCACAAGAAAGACTAAGACCCCAAAATCTCATTTAAAACTGTCTTCCAATCATGTGTATTTTATATTAAAAAACACTGTCTAAAATACAAGTCAGTAAATCCCCCAAAAATATAGATCTTGAATCTTTCTTTTAAATAAAAACACATTCACATTTACAAAATGACATCTTTCATTGCCTTTTATTAATTCTCCCTTGAAAAAGACATAGACCTGTGAGTTTCAAATTAGCTGGGAACTATGGGAAACACTCAAGGTGGTTGGAATTTTGCAGGTAACCTTGGATTTTCATTTTCCTTATTCAGCAAAGCCATTTTTCTGTGAACTCAGATTAACTAGAAAAAAATGAATCTATTAAAATAAGTGGGCTCTCACTTAAGTTAAATACGATGGAGTACTATTATCATTCTTTTTCCCTTTGTATGATTAGAACTAAACGAATTAACTCAAGGCTAAGATACAGTATTTGGTACATACACAGTGGTATAATTTGAAAGAAAATAGAGATAGACCCTTGTCTCATTTGTTGCAGAATCAGTGTGTCAGATGTCAAACACCTGTAATGACCTAAGAATAGAACAGGGCTTAGAAATAGAGTGGAAAAGTGAACTGAGTTAGAATTATTGCTTATTAATATCTAATGTTATTCCCTAAATCTTAAAAAATTTGTTGAAGAATAAACAAACTATTTAATGAAAAGCCTACAAATCCTAAGGAAGTGGTTACTTCTTTTTTTTTTTTTGAGACGGAGTTTCGCTCTTGTTACCCAGGCTGGAGTGCAATGGCACGGTTTCGGCTCACTGCAATCTCCGCCTCCTGGGTTCAGGCAATTCTCCTGCCTCAGCCTCCCAAGTAGCTGGGATTACAGGCACGCACCACCATGCCCAGCTAATTTTTTGTATCTTTAGTAGAGACGGGGTTTCACCATGTTGACTACGATGGTCTTGATCTCCTGACCTCGTGATCCACCCGCCTCGGCCTCCCAAAGTGCTGGGATTACAGGCACGAGCCACTGCGCCCAGCCGGAATTGGTTACTTCTAATGCTATATGAACAGACAATAAGTATAAGTGTATAGGGGTATCAATGATAGCGCCCTCTTGAAATATATTAACATGCAGAATCTATATTTGAGGTTTCTCCTCCTCTTGAATCTGAGGCAGTGCTTCCTGCCTCAGATCCTCTCTATGGGACTAAGGGACTCACCCCAGCTCCTGCACTCACCACCTGTTTCTCTCACAAGGAAATTGCCCTTAGCCACTGGGAATTGCCTTGCCCAGTGTATGAGATGTGCTGGACCTCAGCAGCATTCATGCTGTGGGTAAGCTGCTCCCTGGCCCTTCCTGCTGCCCTCACTTCCTTACAGGTATGTCTCCCAAAAGCGAGAAAACCCACCTTTGAAGGACAATGGGCTTCAGATTCTTGAGAAGCAGCGTAAGAAGGCTTTGAACTTGCGGCAAGATAACACAAAGTTCTTTGATTATGGAAACTTGATGAGAGCAGTTGTATTGCTGCTGTTATTTTGTTCGTTTGTTTACTCCCATAACTCCCGTACCTAGAGCAGTGTTGGCTATTTGATAGGAGTTCTTTAGGTATCATGGAAATAAATGAATGAACACATTTTAAATGTAACTTTTTTTGAGTTCTAGATTATTTTCTCCTAAGTGAGCAGAGACTTTGAAAAGTGGTTGTTGGAAAAGGGGTGACAGTAAATGTGGAGCCCTGTTGCTTGCTTATGATGTGAGCGATCTTGCTATGATCGGATTGGAAGCTTGCTTATTTTGCTAAGAAACTGGGAAGAAAGATCTTGTGGATTCTTTTAACTACAGCTACATATAATGATCTGCCTTTAACAATATAAACGTGTGTCTATTTCGATGGGTAATGATGTATGGGGTCACATCCAGGTAACTATCCAGAATAAGCCTCAGTGTCACCTAGGGAATCATATGACAAATAACAAGTCAAGGTTATCTAATGTCACTGTCTAAAATAAGCAATTTCTTGGCCAAACAATGTCATTTAATATAGTTAAAAGTATAGTAGACAAACCAATATTGCCTTAAAATTATTGAAAAGCAGCATCCATAGCCAAGTTTCTAACTTTTTCCAGAACCTGTTCGTATCCAAAAGCGTTCAGCTTCATACCAGCCATTGTCTCTTTTCCATGTTTCTATCTCCATGCTCTGTACCTGTGATAGAGGTGGTGTCCTTTTCATCCTGTGGCAGAATTATTCTTGCCATTTCATGTATTTCTGATCTCTCAGCATAAGTTGTTCTTGCTCAGAGAGAGTAAACGCCCATCCCTCAGAATATAAAATTAGGAAGGTGAATGCAGTGGGTAAAAATTCTTCCAAGTGCACTATTTCCACAGCCAAAACAGGGAATCAGTCTAAGGGCCACCAATAGATGCATAGATAAAGTAAACGAAGCATATATACACAATGAAATATTGTTGAGCCACAAGAAGAATGAAGTACTCTTGTTTCCAGTAACATAGAAGGAACTGGAGGTCATTATGTTAAGTGAAATAAGCCAAGCCCAGAAAGACAAATATCACATGTTCTCATTCCTATGTGGTAATTTAAAAAGTGCATACTGGCCAGGCACGGTGTCTCACACCTGTAATCTCAGCACTTTGGGAGGCCAAGGCGGGAGGATCACGAGGTCAAGAGATCAAGACCATCCTGGCCAACGTAGTGAAAACCCATCTCTACTAAAATATAAAAAGTAGCTGGGCATGGTGGTACATGCCTGTAGTCCCAGCTGCTTGGGAGGCTGAGGCAGGAGAATTGCTTGAACCCAGGAGGCAGAGGTTGCAGTGAGCCGAGATTGTGCCACTGTACTCCAGCCTGGCGCCTGGTGACAAAGTGAGACTCTGTCTTAAAAAAAAAAAGTGCATACCATTTAAGGTAATGGATATCCCAATCTTTAGAAATTAGATAAAATTAAATATAACAGAGTAGAATGGTGACTACTAGAGGTCAGGAAGGGTAGGCGAAGGGGTGATGAAGAGAAGTTAGCGAATGGATACAAATATATGGTTTGATTGAAGAAAAAAGACGTAGTGTTCAGTAGATCAGTAGAGTGAGTACAGTTTACAATAATCTATTGTGCATTTAAAAATAGCTAAAAGAGCAGTGGCTCACGCCTGTAATCCCAGCACTTTGGGAAGCAGGCAGATCACAAGGTCAAGAGATCAGGACCATGTTGAAACCCTGTCTCTACTAAAAAATACAAAAATTAGCTGGGCGTGGTGGCGCATGCCTGTAGTCCCAGCTACTCAGGAGGCTGAGGCAGGGGAATCGCTTGAACCCAGGAGGACAAGGTTGCAGTGAGCCGAGATCGCACCACTGCACTCCAGCCTGGCGCCTGGCGACACAGCAACACTCTGTCTCAAAAAAAAAAAAATAGCTAAAAGAGAGTAATTCAAATGTTTCTAACATAAAGAAAGACAAATATTTAAGGTAATGGAGATTCCAATCTTTAGAAATTAGAAAAAATTAAATATTACATGCACACCCTAAACTATGTAAATCTATTATGTGTTAATAAAACAATATTTTAGAAAATATTCTTCCAAGTATCTATGTCTGTGTTTGTGAATGTGGGAATGTGTATGTTTGCTGAGTGTTGGCACACGTGTCCCTCATAGGGTGAACTGAGGTACTCCTTTTTACTCCGTGAAAAACTTCAGACTATTGGCCCAAGTCCCTGGGCTTGCAGGTGACCTTTATGTGTAAGAAAACAACAAATATCTATAAGCATTTATCTTAGAGCTGTCATTAAAAAAGGAATTCAATAAATTATATGAACAAAAGAATGTGTCTTCATCATGGAAGACTGGATTCAGCTTCTTTTAGAAAAAATACATCCGTGGAGCAGGAGTGATGACTTGCATAAAGCCAGTGGCAGATTCTCCCGACCTCACTTCCTCAGTCTCCAGACTCAGTTCAAAACCAGCAAAATATAAACACGGAAGGAAGGATCGCCTGCAACAATCTAAATAATACATCTCACTCTCACCCCCAAGCGACCGGGTAGGCACCGCTCGTTTTTCTTCTACTCTGTCCTGCTTCAGTAAAAGAAATGCCCACACTTCCACTAAAGTTAGCCACAAGTTGGTCTCATAAAGAAAGATCTAACTATATTTAGGTAATACCACCCTGGCCCTCCTCTGGTTGCCTATAGGGCAGGAGATCCATGAAACAAACAGACATGCCCACCCTGAGCCAGTGGGTCCCTTTCTAGGCGCCATTACGGTTAGCTGGGATGCAGAAAACTCAGCCCAAATGACCCCAAGCCCACTTCCAGAATCTGTGCAAGCTTCCTTTGTGAGTCAAATTTTTCTACCCTAGTATGGAGTTCCAAGCAGGTGGGGAAGATATTGTTGTTTGTTGGAAGCAATGGAGATATTGGAACTCCAACAGAAATTTGGGGTGCAGAATGTGGGCAGAGATAGAAAAAAATAGATGATGGGGATGCCAACTACAGGCCTGGCACCATCTTTACTTGCAAATGTTAGGACCACACCTGGACTCAGGAAAGGGAAAACTCCTTGTTCTTTTCCACTAGGCATAGCACCAGCAGATCAAAGCAATGTTGGACCATGAGGTAGAAGAATCTTTGTATCAAATAATCTCTGTCCTCCACTTCCAGCGTGTGATTAGGAGACCAGTTTATTAGATATTTACTATGTGGTACAGAAAAAGATCACACACACACACACACACACACACACACACACACACACGTAGAAAGAGAGTCTGCCGCAGAGAGGTAGGATAATGGAGGATACAGAAAAGTAAAAGAAGAGATAGTTCTTAATCAATAATTATTTAAAAGAGCAGCCTGGAGCCATTTTTCATAATTGTGTCATTTTGCATTTCATAAAGATAACCATGTTTACAGCCCCAACTTGCATCCCTCTTCGGTCTGCAAGGGACATGATTTGAGTAGAGAGTAGGGGAAAAGTAAAAGGAGAGCAGCTGTGATTGGAAGTGACATATTTAAAATTATTTAGATGACCATAAGTATTTAAGTTCCTGGGAATCCGAAGTGTTCTGAAAGGGATGGTGGGATTTATTGATTTATCAAATAGTAACTCTTTTAAGATAAACCTTATCCCACAGCGGATGTAACTGGGGAGGTATCTAGTCTGGTTCTGTTAAATATGAATGAGAAGAAGATCCCAAGAATTTTCTGTCTGTAATAATAATGGAATTGACTTCATAGCATCCTTGAAAGAATGAAAGAAGTGAATATATGCAATTCCCTCATAGCAGTGTCTGTGACATATGAAGTACTCAGGAAGTTCTAGTTGCAGCTGTTATTATTACGACTAATATTATTGCACCATCTTTTTTCTCATCTCTAAAATGAAGAGATTAAATAGATAAGTAATGAATTATATTCAGCTTCGAAGATTCTATAGTACAACAGAGTAGTAGTTTGTACCATTTTTATTCTGAATTCCCCATAGTTAGAGACAATATTTCTTTTAAACTTTTTTCTTCGTTTTTATGAGGGCTCATTCAATCATGTCCTTTGCAGTATAAATTCTTTCTTTCCTTTTTTTTCTTTTTTAAGATGGAATCTCACTCCGTCGCCCAGGTTGGCGTTGTAACCTCTGCCACCCAGGTTCTAGCAATTCTCCTACCTCACCCGCCACCACACCAGTCTAATATTTCTGTTTTTGTAGTAGAGACGGGATTTCACTATGTTAGTCAGGCTGGTTTTGAACTTCTGACCTCAAGTGATCCGCCCTCCTCGGCCTCCCAAAGTGTTAGAATTACATGCGTGAGCCACCACACCCAGTCCTTTGCGGTATAAATTCTATAAATATGAAGCTGCTTGCTTTTCCCACTGGAAAACTTATTTTGAAGGAAAAAATATCCATTTAGAGTGATTACCTAGACTTATGGTTTTAATTTCAGGAACTCAGAAAATGCTCTCAAATATAGCCATCTAACCCCCACAACTCCCTCCTAGCTTTTGAGAATATCAGCCAAAACTGAATTCATACTGTATTCAAAAAATAATGATTCCTGAAATTGATACAGTTCTTTCCATTTGACAATTACTGATTTAATTCATTTTTTTCTTTTTCTTTTTAGTAGTGGGGACTCTCTCTTGTCACCCAGGCTGTAGTGCAATGGTACAACGATAGCTCATTGCAGCCTCAAATTTCTGGCCTCAGGCTCCTGAGTAGCTGGGACTACAGGCATGCATCACCATGCCTGGCTAATTTTTTTAGTTTTTTTTGTAGACTTGGAGGTCTCTCCATGTTGCCCTAGTCAGTCTCAATGGATCCTCCTGGCCTTGAGGAGGATTTCCTGCCTCAGCTTCCCATAATGCTGGGATTTCAGGCATAAGCCACTGAGCCCGACCCTAATTTTTTTACTGATAACAAAAGACCTGGATTTCAGCTGTATGGACTGTCAAGGTAATTGGAGAACATGCAGATATGTCGAAGTATCTAAAGAATTGACATGAGACACTAAGAGTCAATATTCAAGTCTGAAGAAAAATTTATTTAAAACAACGTTCCCTGGAATAAAATACCTTAAGGCAGGTCAGGCAATTTTCAAAGCTAAGATTATATATTCAGTGTTAAAGCACACCTACTCTACTATTAAATTTTCAGATTCTTTAGGCTAAACGAGGTGGGTTAAGAAAAATACCTTTACTGGTTGACAGTGTATTTAAGCTTAGGATAACCTATGAGCCATGAGGCTTTTTTCAGTTAGTAGGTGCTCAGTAAATGCTAGCCCACTGAGAGAATTCTCTTGTTGGGCAAGTTAGCCCTGCAGGAGATTCAGAATCACCTCTAACGTTACTCAATCCCCCAAGGCCTCAAAGAAGATGCACGATGAGTTAACACATGATGAGTGACTCCTGCCTGAGTAACTCATTGGCCTCATCACAAGACAGATTTAAAGCGATTATCTAGTTCATTACCCAGAAGTGATCTGCTCACCTTCTTCAGGACTCTAGCCAAAACAGCTGCTCACAAACCAGGTCCTAACTCCCCAGCACAGATGGCAACTTTCCCTTAATATGCCTGTTGGAAAGTAACGTCTGTAATAGGCTGAGCTATCCCAGCATGGTCTTTAGGGACTGTTCAAGCATTCTCACCTACTAGTGGTATTTTCTACAAAAAGTCAAATGTATATTTCAAATCCTGAAAACCACAGAAATAGTTGGACCAAGGGAATAAAGTTACGGCCTGGAGCCAGGAGACACAAACTGAGTACCTATCTCTGCCACACCACCAATTTACTGCATGACCTTGGGCAAGTTCTTGAACCTTGACTGATGTATTATTTATTGAACAAAACGGTGTTCTAGAAGACAGGAAAGTTCCTAATGGATTCCATGTGTAGATTTAGGTAAAGATATAGGTATGTAAGGCATACAGGAGAGAACCGGGGCTTCCTGACTAGATTAATGGCCAGGGCTGGTGAAGAACATAGAAGGAAAAGTCTACACGTTTTCAAGTTGATAAAGCTGCAAGTACAGCTGTTAGAGGCCTTGACTTGACCCCTCTTCCCTCATGTACTGCTCAGGGAAAGGGAGATACAAATTCTCACCCAGAGGCTTGTTGTAGACTTGTTTAAATGTATGAATGTCAGAGGGCCTAGCCTGGTGTCCAGAACACAGCCTACAGCATTTGTGGATTCTGATCAGAAGCTTAGGGACACTATGTTAAAATACCAACGCAAGACTCAAACGTAGGTTAGCTCAGGAAAAACTGTTCTTTCTAATAGAAAATATTCTGACCAACATAAGTCACATTTTCTTCCTGGAGAGTAAAAAAGGAGCCCCATAGTTGGTCAGAATGAAGACTTTAAAGATTCCTAAGAAGCCAGACTCAGCCTCCCGACATGTTAGCCATGAGGCCTTGGGGATGTGACTTTACCCCATGAGCCTGAAGCCATTTGCTGCTGCTTGTAATTTGTTTTTAAACGGAAATAAAGAGTCTTTCTTTGCTTAAATATAAAGGCAATGTTAAAAAATTAGACAAACATAATAGTAAAGAAAGTCAAAAAACAAAAAATATTTTTATTATACAGGGCTCGGTCTTTGACTTCTTTTTTATTTCTGTGTATTTCTTTCTTTCTTTCTTTTCTTTTTTTTTTTTTTTGAGGCGGAGTTTTGCTCCTGTCACCCAGGCTGGAGTGCAATGGCTCGATCTCGGCTCACCGCAACCTCCGCCTCCTGGTTCAGGCAATTTTCCCGCCTCAGCCTCCTGAGTAGCTGGGATTACAGGCATGCGCCACCATGCCCAGGTAATTTTTTGTATTTTTAGTAGAGACAGGGTTTCACCATGTTGACCAGGATAGTCTCAATCTCTTGACCTCATGATCCACCCGCCTCGGCCTCCCAAAGTGCTGGGATTATAGGCATGAGCCAGCGCACCCGGCCCTATTTCTGTGTGTTTCTTATGTGCTATACTCCATGTTCAAGGCTTTCACTGAGAAAATCCTTGTACTAATGACGCCTGGATTTGTGGCTGCAGTCCAGACCTCTTCCCTCATTTCCAGTGTCCTGACAGTATCTCTACTTGTATGTCTAACAGAGGTGTGAGATTTGACATGCACCGAAGTAAATGCCTTATCTTCTCCCCTGCAAACCTGACTTTCTCACTGTCTTTCTCATCTATTACAGGCAATTCGGAATTTTAGTTGCTTGGCATAAGTACTCTGGTATCGTTTTGGCTTCTTTTCCTTTCATGGCCCTTATCTTATTTGATAATATATGAGGCTCTCACCAATAATCATCCACGCTTCTATTCTACACTGATAGAAGCCAGCATCACCTCTGTCTGGAATGACTGCAATACCTCCTAGCCGGTGCTCCTGCTTCCTCCCTGGCCCCATGGTGTATATAACGAGGCAGCCAAATGATTCAGTAATATGCAAATCAGATATTTCACTTATGGGCTTACAGCCCTCCAGTGACTGCCTTTGTCACCCAGAACTCAAGTCAAAGTCCTTGCATGGCCTATGGGGCCCTGACACATTAGACCTTTGCCTCTCTGGACTCACCTCCTGCACTTGCTCTCACTTGCTCCATGCTCATCCAAGCAGCCTCCTTCCTGAACCTCGTCTATGTTAAGTGAGCCTGCACATTCCAGGCTTTGAGATGCTGCGCTGACAGCTCTCCCCTAGGAAATCTACATGGCTCCTCCTCACCACTCTCAAGAATCTGATACAATTCCACTTTTCACTGAGGCCTTCTGTGACTAATAAACATCCACATATAAGCACAAACAAGAACACACTGTAATTAACCTGCCAGTCTGATAAAATTTTGGGAATTTGATTATGCCAAGGATCTACGAAAAGATATCAGCTCATTAAATGTTGTCAGGAGTGGAAATGGGAACAAATTCCTTGGAAAGGAGACACACAAGTGTACAAAGATGTGTCCATTACAGTGGTGCAGCACTTTTTGAAATGACAAGAAAACTTGAAACAATCTAAACTTCCATCAATGGAGAACTGTTAAATAATTATAGCTTGTCCAGTTAGTAGAAAACTACAGCATATATGTTCAAAAGAAAGATAGATATGGGTATAGATATATACTGACATAGAAATACCTTAGAGATATATTTACTGGGAAAAAAGCAAGTTGCTGAACATACATAGTAAGGCAGGAGCTCACCGGTGGCATGTGTAATGTGTCTGCATGCACAGGGAGTGAGGGGGTTCTTATCTAGGCACATAGAATTTCTGGCATGACAGTGTTGATTTCTTGGAAAGAAAATTGACAGTTCAGGCTTTTAATTTGCATTTTATTTTCATTTTCACTCTTCTAATATATGTACAATACATGTATATGGCTTTTATTAATACTTGTTTATGAAATTGGGCTTGCTCTCGGTTTTAACTGGGCTTTCTTGCTAAATGTGTGACTTAAGGAAAATAGGTTAAATTGTCTATGCTTCCAACTTTTGCATCAATAAAATGGAGTAAATTATAACATTGAATTTACAGGATTGTTGTGAATATTAAATAAAAAGATATATGGAGAACATTTAGCAGGGCATTTAGGAAGCAATTACAGAAGCTAAATATATGATTTTTGTCATTAGTGGTGGTATCGTGAAAATGAGAATTATGCAAAATACCCTTCTCAATGCCAAGCTGCAATTTAATATTACAATGTTAATCAATCAATATCAGTAGTAAGGAGGAAAAGACTCTAGTTTTATGTTATTCCCTTTAACATGGCTAGTAAATGATAGCATCAGAATAAAAATTGGGTGTGATTCATTTATCATGATTAATTTAATGCCTGTAACCTGCGCTCCTAAACATAATTGTCTCCAAGGGACAAGAAGAATATACAGCACTGTAAAATAAGACAAGGAGCAGGCAGTTGTTAAATACAAAATAAACACAACCTAGAACAAGTGGCCTGGGAGTTTCAGGAAAAGAAATGTCAAGCTTGCCCAAGCAGAAATAAGAATACAATAAGGTCTTCAAAAATATGCCTGGCAAGTAAGTGCAAGTCTCCATATAAGGGAGGATTCCCAGCATGCCAAGGGGGAGACTGTTGCCCAAGCTGCCTCCAGCAAAATAATGGAAGTCCCCAGGAGCAAAGTATCCAGGAGCCAGGACCTAGGTGAGATTCCTGTAAACTGGCTTATGTTATGTGTTGGTGAGTCTCCAGTGATTTCAGAATAGTCAGGCAAACTATCCAGGAATAAAGTACTTCAACCCAATAATACAATCTTTCTTTCTTTTCCTTCCTTCCTTCCTTCCTTCCTTCCTTCCTTCCTTCCTTCCTTCCTTCCTTCCTTTTCTTTCTTTCTTTCTTTTCTTCATTCTTTCTTTCTTCTTTCTTAGTTACTGACCTTTAGAGACAGGGTCCCACTGATGCCCCTGCTGGAATGCAGTAGTGTGATCATGGCTAACTGCAGCCTCAACTTCCTGGGCTCAAGTGATCCTCCCTGCTCAGCCTCCTAAGTGGCTAGGATTACAGGCATGCACCACCATGTTCAGCTAAGTTTTTGAAATTTTAGTAGAGACAAGGTCTTGCTATGTTGCTTAGGCTAAGCTAGTCTCCTGGCCTCAAGCTATCTTCCCACCTCTGCCTCCCAAAGCACTGAGATTACAGGCATGAGATGCTGCGCCCAGTCTAAATATGACTTTTAAAAACTAACACACCTCACAGAACTGCCATATGGTTGCATTATTGAGTCTTTATGTGGGTGTTTCCTGCACTCATTGTGAACATTTAAGGACAGGGGCTGTGTTTTATTCTCTAAGTTGCCCCAGAACCTAAACAGAGTCTAGCCATTTCCTGGTATACAGTCCACACAAAATGGAGGTTTAACTGACGAATAAACTAATGAATTAGGGAAGAGATCTGTCAAGATGGTAAACGAAAAATAGAATTAGCATAGGTTAAAGTTATATTTGTTAACCAACATGAAGAAATAAAGAGTTCATGGTAGGAAAGAAAATGGATGCCTCAGGGAGTGAATGAAGAGCTTTTTATGGGCAGTGAAGGAGATCAGGGTCTCCCTCTGTGATAGACACAATTTCTCAACTAAAGCAGTGCTTGTAGGATGTAAACTTTCTCTTCATATAGAACGGCTCACTGTGAACTTTTATCAACTCTGCTGATCCATTATTCCTGCAAAATAAGAAACTGAAATGGGAGAATGTCTCTTCTGAGACTAATAAGAAAAGTCTGACGCTCTCCAATCCGTCTAAAGATACACCACCCACAGCAGCAGCTCTCACGGGACAGGGTTACACCAGCAGGTTGTCATTATGTAGGAGCAGGGCAGAGAACACTCACAACAGAACTGCAATACACATCCGAATGGAATGCTGTGGGAATTTATCAGCAATTTCTCCAATTAGAGCTGGAGCCTTGGAGCTTAGCTCCGAATCCCCCCACCGAGGAGCAGTATCAGTACTAGCTAAATAAATGATAGAGTTGTCCTAAACACGCCTGACATGCAGAGTGTAAGACATGCTCAGACTCTAACCCAAGGCGGCTGATTTGGAATAAGAAAACTGTTTGATTGTTTCCACAAAGAGCAGCACACACTACTGTGCCAGCTGTCCAGAGCAGACAGCAATGTTCCCGATTCTCACTGACCTCAAGTTATTACAACTTGTGTCTTGAATATAAAGTGATGCAGAGATTAAACTGACATATATGATACCGTTCCTGTAGGTCCTGGCTTATCTGCCATGAACACACGAGGTATATATCCACATATATTCCCGGATGCTTTCCTGCAGTTCAGTGTAAGAAATTCTAAGCTAATTCCACGGGAACTCTTTTAGGCCATTTGGAATTGATATTTAGATCTGTATTTGCAAAAGTGTATAGATTCATCCAATATTCATGATCATGAAAAGCTGGATACAGTATATGTGGGATTTGATATTGAAATAGTCAAATCCCAAGGGCCTGTGGTATCAACGTTTCCATTTAAGGGGAAATATGATATTAAACTTGAAGTAAATTAGAGATTTGCCATGCGTCTTTCCAGAATGAGATAGCACTATCTTTCATCAAAAGGGCCTTATTCTGACAGGATATTTACGAAAAAGAAAATATTTAAAATACTCTAGTATGCAGCATTGTCATTAGAAAGATTAAATTTAGGCCATGGGGAAAAAAGACTGAAAAATTTAACCATCTAAAAATCCAGAATAAGTGCACAGATGAAATAAGATAAAACAAAATGCAAAACATGAAATTGTGCCAAAAACTCCACATGAGACAAAAGAAAAACATTAGTAAATAAAAAGAGGGATTACGAAATGTTTTTAAAAATCAAAACTCACATCATAAAGGACTAATATCTAACAAGCTCTAATGTATAACAAGTTCTAAAAATTTGAAAGAGGGTAGAACCCTTTGCAAAAATAGGCAGAGATCAGAATAAATGATTTTCGGAAAAACAGTCAACATTTGAAACGTTAAAAATATGCTCAAACTCTTTTAGAAGTTTAGATAAACTTCGAAAAACTAAACTATGATGAAAAACTAAAACTAATAGTTGAAAAGTAACACTATAATTGTTCACCTATCAATAATTTAAATGTTTGATAAAACAGAAAACTAGGGAGGGAGAGCATCGGGATAAGTAGCTAATGCATGCTGGGCTTAATAGGTAGGTGATGGGTTGATAAGAGCAGTAAACCACAATGGCACATGTTTACTTATGTAACAAACATGCACATCCTGTACATGTACCCAGAGCTTAAAAACAAACAAACAGAACACCAGTATGAAGAAGGAAAACACGCCTTCATTTCAGGTGGTATTGCAAAATGTTAAAATCAGTATGAAGGATAACATTTTTCAAAATTATTAATGGGTTTACTCTCTGACCCAGCAATCCCACTGCTAGAAATTTATCCTAAATGCACAATTTCAAATATACAAATTAACATTTGCACAAAACTATCATGGAAGCATTGGGTGTACAAAATATTATAAAGTAATTACCTTTCTTTATAGACTACATAAACTATAGCCCTTGCACACATAGAAATACATGCATCGTAGAAATAACTGAAGTTCTCCATACACTTACATGGAAAGACCTATGGTAGCTGCAAGGTGCCTAAGTCAAGATGGTAAGCTATCATTTATGAAAAACAGGTAGAAGGTAAGAACACATGCTCATGTGTACTTATAACTACATAAAGAAAAACTGAAAATATGTACATGAAACTAACAAGGGAAATTTCTTATACAAGAGGTATAATGGGATAGACAGATACAAGAATGAAAGCAGGAGTTTAAAAAAGACCCTTCCATATACTTTTCCTTGGGTAACAAATATTTCGTGAAAATGAAATATTATCTATTCAAAAATAAAATTAGGCGAGGCATGGTGGCTTACACCCGTTACCACAGTGCTGTGGGAGGCCGAGGTGGGAGAATTGCTTGATGATAGGAGTTCAAGTCCAGCCTGGGTAACAGGGTAACATAACAAGACTTCATCTCTACTGAAAAAAAAAAAGGAGAGAATTAGCTGGGCATGGGGTTGCTTGCCTATAGTCCCAGCTACTCAGGAGGCTGAGGAGGGAGGATTTCTTGAGGCCAGGAAGTAGAAGATACAGTGAGCCATGATCACACCACTGCATTCCAGCCTGGGCAACAGAGCAAGATCCTTTAAATAAATAAATAAATAAAATTGGCAAAAAAAAAGCAACAGTGTAATGCACATTTTGAAAGAAAAGCAAGAGCACCTACTTCATGTAGATTAATTCTGCAAGTCAGCCCTCTCCAAATTGAACTTTTTCACTGTAGTATTTGCCAGTGTATTTACCTGCCAGATGTCACATTATTCCAACAGTTAGATTGATAGTGTGTGTGTGTGTGTGTGTGTGTGTGTGTGTGTGTGTGTGAGAGAGAGAGAGAGAGAGAGATAGAGAGAGAGAGAGAGAGAGAGAGAACACCAGATTGGCTCTTCTTTTTAAATTTATAAATATCATGAAGCCAACAGGTGTCATATTATTTTATAAATATTTATTTTATTATTCCAAATCAAACCACATATACAGGACACACATTATTTCCAGTGAGAAAATCTTATGAGTATCTTCACTGATGTATCTTTGGCTGGTAAGATAGTGACTTTTCTACTTAGTACTTAAGAGAATTTAAAAATTATCATCAGAAAAAGTCAATAACAGTTGCTGTCAAGATTTTATTTCATTGCCAACCAACCTGATTCAAAGGAAAATCACTATTCTCTGGAAAATGCATTTACCCTGAGTGTGTAAATGTCACGTGGAGTGAGATGTATTGAAGACCATATGAACATCAGCTCTCTCATGGTTCAGAAGGCGGCACATTCTCCTAGCAACATCTAGAAGCTAAGCCAGCCCTACCAGCAGCATTAAAATACTGGATTGTTTCTAAAATGAGAGAAATTTCCCAGAAACAAGGAATACTGTGGGCCCACCAGTCAAAGCTGAATTCTGAGTCCTCTATTGTACTCTTTGCTAATGATATAGGCTGCCCATTTCCTTAACAAGCTGGGTTTGTTCATTGGAAAATGTATCAAATAATTTCAAGGTTATGTCACTGTTGGCAAGTGCAGTAATACTGGTGGAAAAAAGGAAGTTTTCAGAACAAGGCAGAGACTGAGACCTTGTTTGGAACTGCCAGCCTACAAAGCCTGCAGTAGGACCGTGTTGTTCAAATTCACAGGACTGTCTGACACTCACAGATAGGGAATGCCAACTGGCTTTTATGAGGATATAAATTAAGAGATTGATTTCAAATTCAACTTCTATGGATAAGGAAATAGCTTTGAAATATACATTTTATCTAGTGTGTCTGTCCTTTCAGTATCTGCTTGCTAAAGATCCATTGCTTTGCTTCCAGTCACAACCAACTTTTGATTATTCAGTAGATGATCCTTTGCATGGATTTGAGTTGTTGTTTACCATCTCTTGTCTACTTTTGTAATTTATTTGTCCTTCCTCCATTAAATAGGCAAAGAAATTGAGGTCAGTGAAAACAATTGGTTATAGGCCAATTTTATGCAAATATGCAAATGTGCTGTTTCCTGCCCATGGATAATTACTAGTGCTTTTAGGTCAAATTTTATGATGACTTTTATTCAAACACTTTTGTTTTTCATAGACAAGAGAAAGCAGAATTGTCTTGCAATGTCCTGAGCCATCTGATTCTGCCATCCCTTTGGTCTGTGTTTTATTTGGTGACCCTGGATAAATTATACGTCTCCCTGTCCCTTTGTGTTTTACGAGATAGTGACACTGCTGATGTTTTAAAAACACTTTCAGAGAATTGGGGAATATAATTTAAAATGCATCTGAAATATACCCAAGAACACTTAAACATGAATTTAAGGACACATAGAGCAGATTCACTTCTTCCAAGGAATTTTAGACTCATCCTTGTACACAAGCACCAGCCTATTAGCAATGCAAGTAAATCTCAACGTGCTCCATTACCAAAAGCATTCCATTTTGCTAAGGCTCTGTCAGGGTGTATTATTCTGACAGATAAAATCACATTATAATCAACTCTGATTGCATAGAAAATATGATTGTTTATGCTTTCAATTGTAACCAGGACTTGGGAATTATTTTCTATTCCTAGGGTTTTCATAGGGTAATTTGACCATTACTGCCTTTATAATGGCATTTGCCAGAAACATTAGGACTAGAGTGACTTCCTAAATCCACACTCCTGAATGAATACGTGACCTTCCTTGGCTAAGAGGATCCACTAAATGTATGATTTTGACAAAAGAAATAAATGTTTTCACTTTAAAATTTAGTGTTAGCCAAAGGGAAGAAATATTAATTTTCTTTTTCTAGTCTTGGCAAGCAATGGGGAAGGGAAACGCGTGCCTAAAAAGATGGGAAAAAATACTATCTTTGTTCTTTTGGCCTCCATGTCCTCATGCAATAAGACATCCCGACATCATTAGTGAGGATCGGTGGCTGACTTAGGGTACAGGAGGGTGTTTCACCAGGAAACTAAAGAAAAGAAAGAAAAGAAGAGGCTAACAAAAACGTAACAATCTGGTTTTTGTTTTTGCTTGGGTTTTTTTTTTCCACTCAAGGCTCAGCTATCTATGGAGTAGTTTGAGGTAACTAAACAATAAATCCTGTCTCTTCACATTATGTGTATTTCTGACTAACACTTCTTACTTCCTAGATGAGTATTTTCATGAATATTTTAGAGAAAACTTAGCTGTGTCTAGCTTAGCTCTGGGTAGACTTCTTTCTTTTCTCTTTCTTTCTTTCTTCTTTCTTTCTTTTTCTTTCTTTCTTTCTTTCTTTCTTTCTTCTGCTTTCTTTCTTTCTTTTTCTTTCTTTCTTTCTCTCTCTTTCTCTTTCTTTCTTTCTTTGAGATGGAGTCTCACTCTGTCACCCAGGTGGGAGTGCAGTGGCGAGATCTCGGCTCACTGCAACTTCCACCTCCCTGGTTGAATCAATTCCCCTGCCTTAGCCTCCTGAGTAGCTGTGATTACAGGCATGTGCCACCATGCCTGGCTAGTTTTTTTTGTATTTTTAGTACAGATGGGGTTTCACCATACTGGCCAGGCTGGTCTGGAAGTCCTAACCTGAGGCAATCTGCCCACCTTGACCTCCCAAAGTGCTGGGATTACAGGTATGAACCACCGCGTCTGGCTATTGGATAGCCTTCTTAATGGACTACATCCGTTAGGAATCTATTTCAGAAATCAGCTGGCTTGGTAATTGAATAATAGCTTTCACTAGTAATCCACAAATGTATGGAACTTCTGGAGGAGGAGTTTGGAGGAAAAAGGAAACCAAGCCTAGGAACACTAAAAAAAAAGTCCTGTTTACATAACTGAATAATCTTACTTTTAAGGAGAATATTAAAATTTGAAACAATGTAAAACTTGGAAATATCTAAAGCAATCAAGACACTACTGCAAAATGAGCAGGAGGATTATACAGAAAACCCTACCGTACATACATAGGCATACGTCACTGATACGGGTTTGGTTCCAGACCATGTGAGAAAGTTAATGACATAATAGAGCAAGTCACACATATTTTTTGGTTTCTCTGTGTATATAAAAGTTATGTTTATACTATACCGTAGTCTATTAAGCTATTAAGTGTGCAATGCCATTATGTCTATAAAGAGATGTATGTTTAGGCTTGGGAGGGTGCAACTGTCCAGGAATTTATCCATTTCTTCCAGGTTTACTGGTTTACATGCATAGAGTTGTTTGCAGTAATCTCTGATGGTAGTTTGTATTTCTGTGGGGAATCGGTCATGTTACCCCCTTTTTTGTTTTTTATTGCATCTATTTGATTCTTTTCTCTTTTCTTTTTTATCAATCTGGCTAGTGGTCTGTCTATTTTGTTGATCTTTTCAAAAAGCCAGCTCCTGGATTAATTGATTTTTTGAAGGGTTTTTGTGTCTCTGTCTCCTTCAGTTCTCCTCTGATCTTAGTTATTTCTTGTCTTCTGCTGGCTTTTGAGTTTTTTTGATCTTGCTCCTCCAGCTTATCCAATTTTGATGATAGGGTGTCGATTTTAGATCTTTCCTTGCTTCTCTGGTGGACATTTATTGCTATAAATTTCCCTCTAGACACTACTTTAAATGTTTCCGTGAGATTCTGGTACATTGTGTCTTCGTTCTCCTTGGTTTCAAAGAACATCTTTATTTCTGCCTTCATTTCGTTGTTTATCCAGTCAGCATTCAGGAGCAGGTTGTTCAGTTTCCATGAAGCTGTGTGGTTCTGAGTTAGTTTCTTAATTCTGAGTTCTAATTTGATTGCCCTATGGTCTGAGAGACTGTTTAGTTATGATTTCCATTCTTTTGCATTTGCTGAGGAGTAATTTTCTTCTGATTATGTGGTCAGTTTTAGAGTAGGTGCAATGTGGTGCTGAAAAGAATGTATATTCTGTAGATTTGGGGTGGAGAGTTCTGTAGATGTCTATTAGGTCAGCTTGGTCCAGTTCTGAGTTCAAGTCCTGGATATCCTTATTAATTTTCTGTCTCATCCATCTGTCTAATATTGACAGTGGAGTGTTAAAGTCTCCCACTATTATTGTGTGGGAATCTAAGTCTCTTTGTAGGCTGTTAAGAACTTGCTGTATGTATCTGGGTGCTTCTGTATTGGGTGTGTATATATTTAGGATTGTTAGCTCTTCTTGATGCATTGATACTTTTACCATTATGTAATGTCCTTCTTTGTCTCTTTTGATCTTTGTTGGTTTAAAATCCATTTTATCAGAGACTAGGATTGCAACTCCTGCTTTTCTTGCTCTCCATTTGCTTGATAAATCTTCCTCCATCCCTTTATTTTGAGCCTATGTGTGTCGCTGCACATGAGATGGGTTTCCTGAATACAGCACACTGATGGGTCTTGACTTTTTATCCAATTTACCAGTCTGTGTCTTTTGATTGGGGCATTTAGCCCATTTACATTTAAGGTTAACACTATTATGTGTGAATTTGATCCTGCCATTTTGATGCTAGCTGGATGTTTTGCCTGTCAGTTGATGCATTTTCTTCATTGTGTTGCTGGTCTTTACCATTTGGTACATTTTTGGAGTGGCTGGTGCTGGTTGTTCCTTTCCATGTTTAGTGCTTCTTTCAGGAGCTCTTGTAAGGCAGGCCTGATAGTAATGAAATCTCTCAGTAATTGCTTGTCCGTAAAGGGTTTTCTTTCTCCTTCACTTTTGAAGCTTAATTTGGCTGGATATGAAATTTTAGGTTGAAAGTTATTTTCTTTAAGGATGCTGAATATTGGCCCCTACTCTCTTCTGGCTTATAGGGTTTCTGTGGAGAGATCCACTGTCAGTCTGATGGGCTCCCCTTTTTGTGTTACCTGCTCTTTCTCTCTGGCTGCCCTTAGCATTTTTTCATTCATTTCAATCCTGGTGAATCTGACAATTATGTGCCTTGGGGTTGCTCTTCTTGAGGAATATCTTTGTGGTGTTCTCTGTATTTCCTGAACTTGAATGTTGGGGAAGTTCTCCTGGACAATATCCTAAAGAGTGTTTTCCAGCTTGGATTCATTCTCTCCATCACATTCAGGTACACCAATCAAATGTTGATTAGGTATTTTCATATAATCCCATATTTCTTGAAGGCTTTGTTCATTTCTTTTCACTCTTTTTCTCTATTCTTGCCTTCTCATTTTATTTCATTGAGTTGATCTTCAATCTCTGATATCCTTTCTTCTACTTGGTCGATTCAGCTACTGAAGCTTGTGTGTGCTTCATGAAGTTCTTGTGTTATGTTTTTCAGCTCCATCAAGTCATTTATATTCTTCTCTAAGCTGTTTATTCTAGTTAGCATCTCATCTAACCTTTTTTCTAGGTACTTAGTTTCTTTGCATTGGGTTAGCACATGTTCTTTTAGCTCTGAGAAATTTGAAATCTTGAACAGACCAGTAACAAGGGCTGAAGTTGAGGCAACAATTAATAGCCTACCAACCAAAAGAAGTCCAGGTTCAGATGGGTTCACAGCTGAATTCTACCAGATGTACAAAGAAGAGCTGGTACCACTCCTCCTGAAACTATTCCAAACAATACAAAAAGAGGGAATCCTTTCCAGATCATTTTATGAGACCAACATCATCCTGATACCAAAACCCAGCAGAGACTCAACAAAAAAGGAAACTTCAGGCCAATATCCATGATGAACATCAATGCAAAAATCTTCAGTAAAATACTGGCAAGCCAATTGCAACAGCACATCAAAAAGATTATCCATCATGATCAAGTAGGATTCATCTTGGGTATGCAAGGCTGGTTCAACATGCACAAGTCTATAAACATAATCCACCACATAAACAGAACCAAAGACAGAAACCACATGATTATCTCAATAGATGCTGAGAATGCCTTCGACAAAATTCAACAGCACTTTATGCCAAAAACTCTCAGTAAACTAGGTATCAATGGAACGTATCTCAAAATAATACAAGCTATTTATGGCAAACCCACAGCTAATATCATACTGAATTGGCAAAAACTGGAAGTATTTCCTTTGAAATCTGGCACTAGACAAGGATGCCCTCTCTCACCCCTCCTATTGAATGTAGCATTGGAAGTTCTAGCCAGAGCAATCAGGCAAGAAAAAGAAATAAAGGGTATTCAATTAGGAAAGGAGGAAGGCAAATTGTCTCTATTTGCAGATGACATGATTGTATATTTAGAAGACCCCATCGTCTCAGCCCAAAATCACCTTAAACTGATAAGCAACTTCAGCAAGGTCTCAGGATACAAAATCAATGTGCAGAAATCAGAAGCATTTCTATACACCAATAACAGACTAACAGAGAACCAAATCATGAGCAAACTCCCATTCACAATTGCTACAAAGAGAGTACAATACCTAGGAATACAACTACCAAAGGATGTAAAGACCTCTTCAAGGAGAACTACAAACTACTGCTCAACGAAATAAGAGAAACTACTGCTCATGGTTAGGAAGAATCACTATCATGAAAATGGCCATACTGCCCAAAGTAATTTACAGATTCAATGCTACTTCCATCAAGCTACCAATGACCTTCTTCACAGAACTGAAAAAAGCACCTTAAACTTCATATGGAACCAAAAGAGAGCCCACATAGCCAAGAAAATCCTAAGCAAAAAGAGCAAAGCTGGAGGCATCATGCTACCTGATTTCAAACTATACTACAAGGCTACGGTAATCAAAACAGCATGGTACCAAAACAGTGATATAGATCAATGGAACCGAACAAAGGCCTTGGAGGTAACATCACACATCTACAACCATCTGATCTTTGAAAAACCTGACAAAACAAGCAATGGGGACATAAATCCCTGTTTAATAAATGGTGTTGGGAAAACTGGCTAGCAGTGTGCAGAAGGCAGAAACTGGACCCCTTCCTGACACCTTACACTAAAATTCACTCCAGATGGATTAAAGACTTAAACATAAGACCTAACACCATAAAAACCCTAGAAGAAAACCTAGGCAAAACCATTCAGGACATAGGCATAGGCAAGGACTTCATGAACAAAACACCAAAAGCATTGGCAACAAAAGCCAAATTAGACAACTGGGACCTAATTAAACTGCAGAGCTTCTGTACAGCAAAAGAAACAAGCATTAGAGTGAACTGGCAACCAAAGGAATGGGAAAAAATTTTTGCAATCTACCCATCTGACAAAGGTCTAACATCCAGAATCTACAAAGAACTAAAACAGATTTACAAGAAAAACAACAAACAAACCCATCCAAAAGTGGGCAGAGGATATGAACAGACACTTTTCAATAGAAGACATATATGAGGCCAACAAACATATGAAAAAATGCTCATCATCACTGGTTATTAGAGAAATACAAATCAAAATAACATTGAGATACCACCTCATGCCAGTTAGAATGGCGATCATTAAAAAAATCTGGAGACAACAGATGATGGAGAGGATGTGGAGAAATAGGAACACTTTTACACTGTTGGTGGGAGTGTAAATTAGTTCAACAATTGTGGAAGACAGTGTGGCACTTCCTCAAGGACCTAGAAATAGAAATTCCACTTGACCCAGCAATCCCATTACTGGGTATATACCCAAAGGATTATAAGTCATTCTATTATAAAGAAACATGCACATGTATGTTCACAGTGGGACTGTTTACAATAGCAAAGACCTGGAACCAACCCAAATGCCCATCAGTGATAGACTAGACAAGGAAAATGTGGCACACGTACACCATGGAATACTATGCAGCCATAAAAAACGATAAGTTTGTGTCCTTTGTAGGGACGTGGATGAATCTGCAAACCATCATTCTCAGCAAACTGACACAAGAACACAAAATCAAACACCACATGTTCTCACTCATAGGTAGATGTTGAACAATGAGAACACAGGGACACAGGGAGGAGAGCATCACACACTGGGGTCTGTTGGGGTGGGCCAAGGGAAGAACAGAGACTGGGTGGGGAGGTCAGGGAGGGATAAGATGGGGAGAAATGCCAGATGTAGATGTCGGGGGATGGAGGCAGCAAACCACATTGCCATGTATGTACCTATGCAACAATCCTGCATGATCTTCACATGTATCCCAGAACCTAAAGTACAATAAAAAAATGTATGTATCATAATTTAAAAATACTTTATTGCTGAAGAATGCCAGTGATCATCTAAGCCTTTACAGGTCATAGTCTTTTTGTTTTTTTGTGGGGGAGGGGGGATTTTGCCTTAGTGTTGATGGCAGCTGACTGATCAGGATGGTGGTTGCTGAAGGTGGGGTGGCTGTGGCAATTTCTTAAAATAAGACTACAATGAAATTTACCTCATCAATTGACTCTTCCTTTCACAAAATATTTCTCTGGAGCATGCAATGCTCTTTGATTGCCTTTAATCCATCGTAGAGGCTCTTTCAGCTTTGGAGTCAGTTCTCCCAATCCCCACTGGTGCTTTGCCAACTGAGTTTATGTCATTTTTTAAATCCTTTGTTGTCATTTCAACAGTGTTCAGAGCATCTTCATCAGGAGTAGATTCGACCTCAAGAAAGCATTTTCTTTGGTCATCATGAAAAGTAGCTACTCAAGTTTTATGTGATATGAGCAATTCAGTCACATCTTTAGGCTCCACCTCTAATTCTAATTCTCTTGCTATTTCTACCACATCTGCAATGATTTCCTCCACTGAAGTCTTGAACCCCTCTGAGCCATCTATGAAGGTTAGAATCAACTTTTCCAAATTCCTATCAATGTTGATATTTTGACCCCCTTCCCATGGATCACAAATATTCTTAATGACATCTAGAATGATTAATCCTTTTATCTTACCCAAATCAATCAGAGGAATTGCTATTTATGGCAGTTATAGCCTTACAAAATGCATTTTTTTTTTGAGACGGAGTTTCGCTCTTGTTACCCAGGCTGGAGTGCAATGGTGCAATCTTGGCTCACCACAACCTCTGCCTCCTGGGTTCAGGTAATTACCATGCCTCAGCCTCCTGAGTAGCTGGGATTAAAGGCACGCACCACCATGCCCAGCTAATTTTTTGTATTTTTAGTAGAGACGGGGTTTCACCATGTTGACCAGGATGGTCTCGATCTCTTGACCTCGTGATCCACCCACCTCGGCCTCCCAAAGTGCTGGGATTACAGGTTTGAGCCACCGCACCCGCCCCAAGAAATGTATTTCTTAACTAATAAGACTTGAAAGTTGAAAAGACCCTTTGATTCATGGGATGCAAAATAGATGTCATGTTCGCAGACATAAGAACATTATTAATCTTCTTATTCACCTGCATAAAAGTTCTTGGATGATTAGATTCATTGTCAATGGGCAGTAATATTTTAAAAAGAATCCTATTTTTCTGAGCAGTAGGTCTCAATTATAGGCTTAAACTATTCAGTAAACCATGCTGTGAACAGACGTGCTGCCATTCAGGCTTTGTTCCAGTTGAGGAATACAGGCAAAGTTGATTTAGAAGAATTCTTAAGGGCTCTCAGATTTTTTGGAGAGGTAAGTGAACACTGGCTTCAACTCAAAGTCATCTGCACATTAGCCCCTTACAAGACATTCAGCCTGTCTTGAATCCAGCCATTAACTTCTTGCTATAAGCATTATGTAAGTCCTAGATGGTATATTCTTCCAATAGAAGGTTGTTTTGCCTACACTGAAAATACGTTTAGTGTAACTACCTTCACCAGTGATCTTCACTAGATCTTCTGTATAACTTGTTGCAGCTTCTCCATCAGCACTTGCTACTTTACCTTGCACTGTGTTATGGAGATAGCTGCTTTCCTTGAACCTCATGAACCAAACTCTTCTGGCATCCAACTTTTCTTCTGCAACTTGCATGTCTCTCTCAGCCTTAATATAACTAAAGAGGGTTAGAGCTTTGCTCTGGATTAGGCTTTGGCTTAAAGGAATGGTGAAGTTGGTTCGATCTTCTATTCAGACCAATCAAACTTCATAGCAGCCATAAGGCTGTTTTACTTTCTTATTATTCCTGTGTTGACTGGAGTAGCACATTTAATTCCCTTCAAGAATAGTTCCTTTGTGTTCACAACTTGACTAACTGGTGCAAGAGAGTAGGTTTTCATCTTGTCTCAGATTTCAACATGCCTTTTTCACCAAACTTAATCATTTCTAGCTTTTGATTGAAAGAGAGAGATGTGTTTCTCTTCTTTTCACTTGAAGACTTAGAGACCATTGTAGGGTTGTTAACTGGCCTTTTTAATATTTTTGTGTCTTAGGGAATAGAGTCCTAATATGAGGGATGCAGACAGGGAGAGAGGGTTGGTAGAGCAGTCAGAACACACAACATTTACCAGTTAAGTTTGCCATCTTTCATGAGTGCAGTTAATGGCATCTAAAACAATTACAATAGTAACATCAAAGACCACTAAGCACAGATCACTATAACAGATATAATGATAAAATATTGTAAATGAATAAAATATAATGGAAAAGTTTGAAACACTGTGAGAATTACCAAAATGTTACACAGGCACACAAAGTGAGCACGTGCTTACCAAGAAATGGCACCAAGAGATTTTCTGGACACATGGCTGCTATAAACCTCCAATTTGTGAAAAATCTCATATGTGAGAAGCACAAAAAAGTGAAGTGTAATAAAATAATGTATACCTGTACTTTACTTCTGAACTATTATACATATTTTATATTTCTGTGGCTATCTATATTTCATATTAAGAATACAGATGAACTGACACATGGTTTACACTTTAAGTAAAACTCAAAGCCT
Source organism: Callithrix jacchus (assembly GCF_049354715.1). NCBI lineage: Eukaryota > Metazoa > Chordata > Mammalia > Primates > Cebidae > Callithrix > Callithrix jacchus. The sequence continues at coordinate 35,879,583 of NC_133508.1, read as the reverse complement.
GAATAAGATCTCTCTGGCCCCTCACTTCCCAGAATATGAGGTATACTGACATTTATCTCTGGTACTATTAGGAGAAGATGTGCTAAGAATATAAAGTAGTATTTAAAGGGCTACTTTATATGTCGACCCTCTTATAATGAATTACAAAGTAATATGAGCCCCTTTAAATGGAAATTTTTCAGTGTACTGATTTCTATCTTCTATATCATTTATCTTTTCCTATTTTCTGTCTTACTACTTGAGGATTGTATGTTTAGGCTAAGCAATGAACATATTTTAATCATACTGGAAATTTTCCAAGATTACTCTTCAGTCTGTATCATGAAAATAAGAGTCAACATGTGTGACACAGACCCTAGATATTTAAAAAATTAGGTTATGTAATATGCATCCCACTGAAATATGTTATTTATATAAAATATATGTGATAACATTAAATAAACATATAATAAAATGTATATCATATGAAAAGAGGAAAACGCAGGCTTCAGAAACTCTAATGGCTATTGATGAATACAAGACAATTTTAATGACACATGAAAAACGAAAGTTGAGCTCCTTGGAGAAAAAAGAATATATGGGTCTATGTATGTTTATAGGCATACATGTATGCCTCAACCCAGATTTTCTTTTTTTTAAGACAGAGTATTGCTCTGTTGCCAGGTGCCAGGCTGGAGTACAGTGGCACAATCTCAGCTCACTGCAATCTCCGCCTCCTGGATTCAAGCAATTCTCCTGCCTCAGTCTTCCTAGTAGCTGAGACTACAGGTGCACACCACCTTGCCCAGCTAATTTTTGTATTTTTTAGTAGAGACGGGGTTTCACCATGTTGGTCAGGATGGTCTCGATCTCTTGACCTCGTGATCCCCCCACCTCAGCCTCCCAAATTACTGGGATTATAGGCGTGAGCCACTGTGCCCGGCTCAACACAGCTTTTATACAGTCATTTCAGTCAACAACAGGCTGTGTATATGATGGTCACATAAGATTTTAATAGTATTTTTAGTATACATTTCCTGTGTTTAGATACACAAATACCATTGCATTACAATTGCCTGTAGAGTAACAGGGTAAGTTTGTATCTTACGAGCAATAGGTTATATTGTATAGCCGAGGTGTGCAGGAGGCTAGACCAACGAGGCTTGCGTAAGTACACTGTATTAGATGTTCGTGCAATGATAAAATTGCCAAACAATGCACTTCTCAGAACATATCCCCATCTATGAATGATAAACGACTGTACATAAATACACACACATGCAGAAAAAAAACAAAAAGATGTCATTTCAGGACAAAAACTTGGGGAAAGGGCATATGACACATCGCAAGGAGAGACCTCATTAAACAAAGCTATTGCACAGAGACTTTAAGAGGTTAAATCCAGGAATACCAGGAAGATTTTTTTTAGTGAAGGAAGACTAGGTAAATAAAACCCATAGGCATTAACTTTGACTCTCTTTATGTAAACATTTCAAAAGTTTGGAATGACTGGATAAATTCATATCGGTCACATCAACTGTACAAGGAGACTCATCAAAGCTGCTACTTCATATAGAATAAATGATGAGTGAAGGAGGAGGTAAACAGGGCGACTTTTACAATTCATGTCAAGGATGGTGGCAATCATTTCCTCATTCATTCATAGACCTTACAGCGTGGACTTACTCCTCCGCAGATATTTGAGATAAAGTCTTTATAAGAAAAGTGAGGATCTGTGAGTGGTTGAGTTTTGACTTTCTGTCCATCCAGTGTGTATTCCTCTCCTTCCCATCATCCTGCAGTGAGGCCTGAGCCACAGACACACAGCGCTACGTGGCTGCAGTAGCTGAAGTCAAATCACTCAATGCTTGAGCTCGGTTTTCTCACACTGAAATGAGAACATGAAATAGATGCTTGCAAAGAGTTTTTAAAATGCAGAACGCATTTAATCTATACCATGGAGTAAATCGGGGCACAACAAAGAACAACGGTAAGACTGAGACAGATTTTTTGATGAATATGCAAAAGCTATAAATATGAATGAGTGCCATTATAAAAGTAATACTGATGCTACAGATAAGAAGCATTAAACGGCCAAACTTAAGTGGTTCTAACCTTATGCCATAGATGATTCCAAGGTTTATACTTACACATATCACAGAAAAACCCCACGGGGTTGACAAGCAGATGAGACACAGAGATGTTAGGTGGTTACCCAGAGTCACACATATTGTAGGTGGCAGAGCTGAGAGTCAAACCCAGGCAGTCAGACTCCAGAGTATATGCATGAACACAGGGTACTCCTGCCCCACCCAGTAGTTATCCCAAGCAATTCCATACCTGTTCCAAGCTTCGTCTTTCTAGGATGAATTGAGCCCTATTTCCTGTAGACTTGCTTTCCTACTTTTCTTCTGGGCACATCAGACTCTCCTTCTCAAACTCAATTCGGCCAGATTCGAATAACCCTTCAGAACTCTATTCTAGTTCAACTCCTCCCTCTGACCTTTCTCCATGCAGACACAAGACACAGTGGTTAGAGTTGGTGCTTTTTCCAAAGTCAGATATACGTCGTTCTCTTCCATCTCCATGTCTTCACGATGAGAAGCAGAACAGTAATTACTGCTCAGTTTGTCATCAGGATTTTATCTAAATACACCTTAGTGCAGTGTCCAGTGTGGAAATAGCACTGAAAGCACATTGTCTATCTTTTCTGATTCTACCCATTCAGAATAAAGTCCTCCACCTTTGTAGGGTTACAGAAACACTAGTATGCAAAGGCAAGTCCTATGGGTTATAATCTAGTTATTCTTTTTAGTTGACAAACTTCCTTGAGGAGCTGGACTCTGAAGAAGGGAAGCATAAAACATATCCTCGGCATGTACTTGCAGTCTGATTGAGGACACAGACACTAAACGGTAAACACAGATAATGTATTAAATGCTATGAGAGACATAAGAACAGAAGTCTGGGCAGCAGAAAAGTCATTTATTGAGGTGGAAGAAACAGCATGCTTCTGAAGCTCCTCATACCTGAATCACACTCTGCACCTGTCATTTCTGATAGTGGAAAATTAAAATTTCATGGAGGCCTCAGCTTCTTCATCAATAGAGCTTTTTTTGTATATTCAAGATAAAAATGATGATTTGGAGTGCAATAGGCAAGTATTCATGGTAGCTAAGATGATCACCTGGCTGATGTCAGGACTGATATCTGATGGAGGCTTTTGTCCTCCGATATCCAGCCCATGGAAGACCCTCAATACATGAGTGGATGCTGCACTTTTTGTCAATTTACCTAACCCATGTCTATCCCACTCCTTATCTGTGTTTATAGCCTCCTATGATAAAGAGGAATTGTTTTGTTCTAGGTCTGGCATCACAGATGAAATTTCTCCTTGTTGGAAACCATGCCTTTCTATTTGTACTATATCTAGGTAGTCATCCCAGGTCAGGGAAAGTAAGGAGAATAAAGGAGTTTAAAAGTCTTGTCGTTCATTTCTCCCATTCTAAGAAGCCCTCAACATGAGTTCTGGAAAATCTGTGAATGATCCATGATCAGGAAGGAACCTAACTAATGTTTCCACAGGACCCCTGCTAGCAGTTATTTCTCCCCACCCAAAATGATACCGCTCATCCAGTGGAGGGAAGAGGATCAGAACGTTGAGACCTGAAATTCAGGGAAACTCTAAGGGAAGCATTGGTCCAAAACAAAGCCACTGGGTTGATGGTGATATGAACCAATGTAAACAATAAGATAAGTACGTTAAAAAATAAGTGATCATCAGTAAAATTATTAATGCTAATATGGAACCCCAAAGAAGAACTGGTAAAACTTGGCAAGGTCACTAGTCTTGGACTCTAGCCCTGGAGTCCATTGGAACACTAGAAAGTTTATTGTTCAACAAATAGCTACAAAGGCCACATGACCCAGAGAGAAGCAGATCACATAGCAGGAGGGAAATACCTTAAGGACTAAAGAACACAGACGGTAAGAAAAAAACGCAACAGTAGCAGAGACAGTGGCCGTGATGATAGTGGAGAAAATGTATGGTAAAACATCAGATTCTAACTTTGTAGCAGTTGGATGTTGAACGTACACAAAATGTTACAAAAAAGAAGATAACCAAATGGAAAAACTGGCAAATGATTAAGCAAGAACTTAACAGAAGAAAACATCCAAAGGGCCCAAAGTTATATGGATAGGTTGTCAACATTGTTAGTCACTAGAAAAATATGAACTCGAACCAGAATGAAATGCCACTAAATACCCAAAACAATGAATAGAACTAAAGCAAAACACAATCCGACAATACCAAGTATCAATGAGGATATGGCGCAACCAGATTAAACGATTTTAGCAGCATGTTTTAAAGCTAAACTTATGCCAACACTGAGACCGAACAAGTCTACTTCTAAGGAAAAACTTCCCCAAAAGGAGCACACATGACTATCAAAAGAGAAATTGAGGAATCTTTATGCCAACTTTATTCTAAATAGCTCAAAGTCAAGATAACCCAAACCTATCAACAGCACATAGGGTAAAAAACTTGCGACATGTTGCTATGTAGAATTACTGCACAGGAACAGTAAAGAATGGACAGGTATACACAACATGGATGGACAAACAATAAAAAGTATGTATTATTTTATATGACTCCACTGACATGAGTTTTAACAGCAAGCAAAGCTATTCTACAACGGGGTTAACAGAACGGTAATTTTCATTAGGGAGTATTGATGGAAAAAGGAAGCTGCCTGGGATCTTGGCCATATTTTATGCATTGATCTGAGTGATGACAAAGGTATATATAGGTGTTATGTACAAGTGAACATTTATTTAGATGTAGACTTAAGATTTATGTATTTTACCTTTGGTATGTTATATCTTAAAGGAATTTTAGAATCCAAACAGAAAGGAAACAGTTTTAATCAAGAAGTCACTTCTGACCCAGGAGCAGGGGGAAAAAAAAAAAGAGTCTCAAGGAAATGACAACTCATAGGGGAATTGAGCTGTGTGCAACTTACTCCAGGCATGCGCAGCTAGAAGAGTTTCCCATTGCCTGTGGTAATGTATGAAACAAAACAACACCTCCTGCAAGTAATAATTACACCTCGGTCCAAAATAAACAGTTTCATCTCAACTAATTTATTTTCCTTTGCTAAAGTTTTTAAACTTCTAGGTTCAAAACATCCTACTTTAGTAATTGAAACGTGGCGTTAAACTCTGATGATCTATTTGATGATCTTTAAATAGGCTGTGTGCATTTCTAATTGCTTATGTTTCCAATATTCATGGTAATTCTCTCAGTTAATAAACTTTGTCAGAATTATTTAAGTAAATAATTAAATAGGGTAAGCTCCTACCAGAAATGAAAGACAAATGACCACATCATTTATTCTGCCCCAAAATAGCTAATTGGCAATTATTACCATTGGATATCAAATAATTGCTAATTAGCAATTATTACCATTAGAGTGACCTAGGAAAGTTGGGTGCATAGAAAGCATTGTGAGTTCACGATTCAATCATTTCACCTCCCCTCGTGTAACAGCAATCGGAGGTTTTCTCCTACGAGACTTTAATTCCTCTGAGAACAGAAACCATTCCTTATTCACTAGCTCATTCCCTTCAGATCAAGTGTTTTCTTCACTTAGCCTCATTCCAGACATGATCTAAAACAGCTTGCAATGATATACCCTTAACTGCAGATACAGAGGACAAAGCTGAATTTTTAAAGAAGATGAAAGAGAAAATACAAGGGTGAGTATACAAAATGGAGTCAACCTGAGATTGAGAAGGCAAATGCTGAAATGCTACGTACTTTCTTGTGTCTGATCGAAAATTTGGCTGAGTTTTCTAGCAGTTTTCTTTGCAGTACGTTGAATTCCTGCACAGGAACAGGAAAGAATGCTGGCCTCATGGTTAGTGTTCACTTCATGGTTAGTGTTGCTGAATGAACTTCAGGATGGAGACACCATCAGCTGTGACTCTGCTTCAACACCCATGGCTAAGGGCTTTTGTGTCTACAGTCACTTTTGAGTCGTGAGCTTAAACTAGTCTGCTAAAATAAGCCATTTTGCTTCTGATCTTTCTGCTTCCTGCTCCTGGTTTGTCCAGAACCCTCACTTCCACTTCTGATTTGTTTTTATTATTTGTACTTAATAAGTTGACTTTGAAATTCTCGATTCTAATGAATAAATATTAATGAATGAATATTGACAACCCTCTGTTGGCAAATAAATGGTATCTTAAAACTTAGTGCAAACATGTAATTTGATATTAGTTTTATATGCCATGGAAAGTGGCTTTTGAAATAATAGTAACCAAAATAAAACTACTGAAATAATGTATGACGTGGCCTCTGTTATTTTGTGCGAAATTATGTCTGGAGAATGGCCATAATATCGTGGTAATCTGTGTAATTTTTACTCTAGTAATGTGGGTTCATTACATATGGGGAGAAAAAAATAGAATGAATTGCTGGGTGTGTACACCAGAATTTTAACTATGTGACACTTGTTATCTGACAGGTAGAAGTGGGGAAATTAATATTTTCTTTCTACTCATCCATTTTATACTTTTTTTTTTTTTTGAGACGGAGTTTTCGCTCTTGTTACGCAGGCTGGAGTGCAATGGCGCGATCTCGGCTCACCGCAACCTCCGCCTCCTGGGTTCAGGCAATTCTCCTGCCTCAGCCTCCCGAGTAGCTGGGATTACAGGCACGCGCCACCATGCCCAGATAATTTTTTGTATTTTTAGTAGAGACGGGGTTTCACCATGTTGACCAGGATGGTCTCGATCTTTTGACCTTGTGATCCACCCGCCTCGGCCTCACAAAGTGCTGGGATTATAGGCTTGAGCCACCGCGCCCGGCCCCATTTTATACATTTTTACAAGGAACTTGATTTTTGCCATCAAAAAACATATATTAGATAACAAATATAACCATTGGTGAGCATAACTACCCCAAAAGAAATATCTTTGACATGTAAATCTTCCATTTTTATGAATTATCTAGCAAACCAGGTTTATTTTATTATTACTGCTTTATCAGAGTCCAAAAAGAATAACTAAAAACAATATACTAAAAATGTCATAGATGAATGAACCAGCGAGCGTATCTCTGCTTATGTTTAGCCCAATTCACAAAACTGCGCACATCCATATGCCTCTGGACGCAGAACCATACCTGACTCTCTTGTCCACGCTGTTTACTTAGGTGATAAAATTGTATTTTATGTTTGTCAGGTGAGGAGTTAGCATTCAAGTGCAACAGTGCCTAATGTAGCTGCCTTTTAATGCTTTATTCTAGGCAACTCAGCTAAGATTTAAAAAGAAAATAAAGAAGGAGAAAAGGAAAAAAAAAAAAAACTGAGAACCCCATTCTTTCATTGATATATCAGGATTTAGGAGACAAGTCCCTATTAGTGTTAATGGTAATGTGCCTGGATTTTCCCAAAGTTCCCCAAGCTAAATGGGAAAATCTGGCAGCCTCCTCCAGAAAACATATACGCCTGCAATAATCTTGTCTTTTCAGATTTTTCTACAGTAAGCTCCCCCAAATCCTGTATTTAATGTATTTCACTCATTAAATTTGATTAAAGCAAAGCTGAATGATTTTTTTAAAAAACTCTCAACTAATTGTTGCTTAATTAAGTTGGGTAATTTGTGATTCAAAAAGGATGTTAGATTTCTAGTCAGGTAGGGCTCAACTCACAGTTACTGACGGAAGAAAAGTAAGATACAGAATTGAGTTTCAGAAATCAATGCAAAATAATAAAAAATTAAAAGGGAGAAGCAGTCTATCAACAGTACTGCTGTAACAAAGGGGATGCTTGTTTTATATTGATCAGCTGCTGTTAAATAATGCATCCCTGCTTCCCAACAGTGCAGGATCTTGCGGGGTTGTTTATTGCAAGTGGTGTTTGGACGGAACCGAGCAATCAATACCGGAGCTGTAAGCATACTTGCAAAGGCACTTCTGCTGCTCACCATCAAGAGCGATTTCCAGACCATTAAAAGCTCAGGAGCCTGGAAGAAAATAAGGAGACCACGGCTGTACACAGTTCTTCACAGGATCTTTTAGAGGACACTACGATTTGGCTCTTGTTAAGATCGAGCTAACTGAGGCCGGGCGCGGTGGCTCAAGCCTGTAATCCCAGCACTTTGGGAGGCCGAGGCGGATGGATCACAAGGTCAAGAGATCGAGACCATCCTAGTCAACATGGTGAAACCCCGTCTCTACTAAAAGTACAAAAATTATCTGGGCATGGTGGCGCGTGCCTGTAATCCCAGCTACTCGGGAGGCTGAGGCAGAAGAATTGCCTGAATCCAGGAGGCGGAGGTTGCGGTGAGCCGAGATCATGCCATTGCACTCCAGCCTGGGTAACAAGAGCGAAACTCCGCCTCAAAAAAAAGAAAAGAAAAAAAAAAAGATGGCGCTAACTTAAGAGGTTATTTCTGAATGCTTTCCCACCCTTCATTTACTACATTACATCTACATGTTTCACAGCTTAAATGAATTATGTGGAACTTACCTATCCCTTAGATTTATCAAATGCACATCCCTGCTATTCAGTTATCAACTACTTTGGAAGTAATTTACTAGAAAAATCACCGTGCCATAAAACCTTAGCTCTACGATTCTTCTTGATTAATTTTTTTTTTTTTTTTTTTTTTTTTTTTTGAGACGGAGTTTCGCTCTTGTTACTCAGGCTGGAGTGCAATGGCGCGATCTCGGCTCACCGCAACCTCCGCCTCCTAGGTTCAGGCAATTCTCCTGCCTCAGCCTCCTGAGTAGCTGGGATTACAGGCACGCACCACCATGCCCAGATAATTTTTTGTATTTTTAGTAGAGACGGGGTTTCACCATGTTGACCAGGATGGTCTCGATCTCTTGACCTCGTGATCCACCCGCCTCGGCCTCCCAAAGTGCTGGGATTCCAGGCATGAGCCACCGCGCCCAGCCGATTTAATAATTTTATAATGAAAAGCAGCAATGTCTGTTGGAACTGAAGATCTGGGTACATTACTATGATCTTCAGCATTACAAATCCCGGCCGTGCTTAAAATTTAGCAGCAGTAAATGTTTGTACCTCCCATGAAAAATAACTGCTCCCAGGAAACAGTTATCTGGAATCTCCAGGACAAGAGTCGTAGGAACTGTCATTTGTTCTGTGGGGTCTTGATGGCATAAAAGCAGGCAGAGCATGTGTTGCTTCCAAGTTCCATGACTTTAGGTAAAGTCTGCAGTCTTTTGAGGCATGTTCACCCATAAAATGAAGATGGGAGTGTCTTCCTTTTTTTTTAAACTCATAGGGATTTGGGGAGATAAAGAAGCTAATGTATATAGTAGGTTTATAAACTTTACAGTGATATACTTACTTAATATTGTATTATTATTTTATGAAGAAAGAGCTAAATAAAAGAACTAGGGAATTTCTTATGGGAACTCATACCCCCAGGGGTTATTACCAGTTAAACCAAGGATAAAAATTCTATTTAGGCCAAGTATCACAGAAATCCTGTATTAAATGAATCCTCCTACCAATTACTTAATGTCATATGGTATTTTATTATTTTATTTTATTTCAGAAAGAATATCAACCAGTTTAGACATATATAAACCCTGCTGGGTAACATGTTAGAACAGTTTGAACAACGAAAAAAAGGCAGAGATAAACCAGCAAAATGCATAAAGGCATATTATAGCATAAATCCAATAGATGGACTTAGTGGTATGTTGGAGGTGATTCTCAGCCGCTCACAAAGAGTAACTGTGTAGGTCTTCCTAACTTCACATCTAGTGATATTATGTTGGTAACTTGAAATCAGCCATAGTGGGATAATATATGCCTCAGAAACTGGCAGATGCTACAAACCAGAACTTTTCTTTTTCCAACAACCAGCCATGAAACATTAACCAGCCCCAAGGATCAGCTGGATGCTTGACTATAAGTGCAACAGCACCCAAAGAAAAAGGAAAATGTCCCCTACACAGCTCAATGTCACAGGATAATCTGAATCTGATCTATGAGGGGAATGTGTGACTATTTTTGTTACTACACATAGGTATTTCTTGCTTCAGTTTCTCACAAGGAAAATACTTATATGAGGTAGTGGAAAACTGTTTCCACTTCCTGATTTTAACCAAGTGCAGCAAACACAATGGCCTTAAAAGTGGATACATTTTAATGTCACACTTTTAAATTGCCATTGTACCATGAGTCAAGAGAGATTAGGTTAGGTTTTTCTCATAGAAGAGCAAAAGTTATTATTATTTTTAAAGCACACTGTTATCCCAAAAAATCCAAAAGGAAGTCAAATAACAGTAGGAAATTAAGTAATCTCCATATAGAAATGAATTGCCAAAGAAGGGAAGAAAATAGGCGCATCACTCAGGGGTACCAAAATCTCTCAAAAGCCGGGATGCGTTCCCTAACTGAACGGCTATTCCAGGTTATTAATTTGATGTGCATTACCTGTAGTGAACCTAAAGTTCTATCTTTTGTTAGTGTCAGAAAATGTCAAAGTACCTACACTTGCTCCATATATACTAGTTTTAACATAATGGGTATAATTTAAAAAAGTTTTTCTTCTTCTTTCCGTGTTTAACACATTTTATTTTATCTGTGCCTGTGTATTTGTGTGTGTGTATGTGTGTGTGCACACCTCTAGATTTGTCTCCCCCTATAGCACAATATTGTATGTCCTTTGCACTGAATCATCTTTTAGAAAAGTGTAAAAAAGGGAAGGAAAAAATAAATTCCATGATATTGGCAGATCTCCACCTTATCATATAAACTAATTTATTTTAGCCAAACAAACTCAGTCTATTCTTCTTTTTCCTATCTTTAATGTAAGTGCTATTTGCTTCAAAAAGGGTGTCAGTATCATTGGAATTTCAGAAAATGAAAAACACTTGTCAACACTTTTACGTTCCTTCATTCTCACTCTTTTATGCATTACAAGTGCATCCACTGGAACACAGACACAGACACAGACACACCTATCTTCCCTGCCACTCACATGTAACACCCAATTTCCAACTACATCCTTTAACATCCTGCTAGCTGCTAAGCTGCAGTCCATTCACGCTCCTGATGAAACAGCACTGCTTAAAATATTGGCCAACCATCAACTCTACCTCTTTTACATTACAAAGAGGAATGAGCAAGGGAAGAGACTATCTTTCAGGAGTTTGGCAAGTACATTACTAATTAAAGAGATACAATATATATTTTAATAGCATTATTGGCTCTGGAAAAACAATATGTGCTCACTATAAGAAATGTGTAAAAGAAGGAATGTATGAAAAAATTACTGGAAACTAACATTATAGCCCCAAAACATAATAACTGCTAATGCTTCAAGACTAATCTCCCAGATACCTCTACACATACACACAAAAATATACCTTTAATTTTGCTAAATATAATTATTAAAAATGTTACTTTGCAAAAGTGTTTTAGTGGACAATATTTTGTAGGCATTTCTGCATAAGGTGTTGGTTTTAGATTTTATTTTTTGGTTGTTATTGAAGATGACATCTCAGGGGTTATTACTATATAAGTAAAGAAAAAAATTCTTACGTGTTTTAGTCAATATAAACATAATGATTCATGAGTAGGAAATTTCAAATTCCTTATCATTCAAAACATTCCTGGACTGTCTCCTTGGTGGTAGAAACAAGGTTGGGTCAGAGGAGAGCTGGTTTTGCATGGTTCAGATCCCGTGAAACAGATACATTTGTAAATGATAAATCACTACATAGCAGTGTAAGTGACATGAAGTCCTCTCTTTGTGTGTGTGTGTGTATATATATATATATATATATATGCAACTTTTCAACAAATGGTGGGTTGAGTTTACACTAGTGTAAGTGTAAGGGATACCTCTAAGTGCTGAAGAATAAAAATAAATCAAGTTCCTGCCTTCAAAGAATTTACAGATGAGTAGGGAGATAAGTGAAAAAACAGAAAATTTAAAATAAAGGAAAAAAAGGAATCAAAACCCTTTTAATAAAATTGAGAAAACTTGAAGGTTGATTTGGTGAAGAAGAGTTTTTCAAAACTAAATTTAAGGCCAGGTGCAATGGCTCACATCTGTAATCCCAGTACCTTGGGAGGCTGAGGTCGGAGGATTGCCAGAGCTCAGGAGTTCAAGACCAGCCTGGCCAACATGGTGACAACCCATCCATCTCTACAAAAAATACAAAAATTAGCCAGGCATGGGGGCACGTGCTGTAGTCCCAGCTATTTGGGAAGCTAAGCCATGAAAATTACATGAACTCGGGAAAGAGAGGTTGCAGTGAGCCGAGATCACACCACTGCACTCCAGCCTGGGTGACAGAGAGAGAGACTCCATCCTCAATTTGAGGTTTCCAGCTTTAGAGACTCAATGGATGAATAATTAATGCAAATAGAAATAGAGTGGATCTGGTGGGAAGAATAAAACTTGGGCCAGTATAAGTTTAAGGTGCCTATAGGAGATTCAGAAGGAAATATGCAGTAGGTATTTAGGAATATAGTTCTAGATTTCAAGAAAGTGTTCAGACCTGGAGCTATATATTTAGACTGTAGCATTCGTGCGTTAAAATGTAATTTCCAGTGGGATAGTATTAAGGTGTGGGGTCTTCATGAGATGATTAAGTCATGAGGATGGAGCACTCACGAATGGGCTGGCTTTTGGATCTTGAACTTCCCAGCGTCCCAAACCTTGAGAAATAAATTTCTATTATTAGCAGATTACCCAGTCTCAGGTATTCTGGCATACCAGTACAAAGGTATTATGACCACATATAACATAATTTTAATAACATTTTATAGCTCAGTTTTGGAAGAGAAAATGGGCTATTTCTAGATCTTTAGAATGTAAAACCCCTTTCTGGGTATAAATTAGAAGACACAAAATTCTTTTAAAAAATCAAAAGTTTTTCAATTATGAAATGGATTACCATAAAAGGGAGTGAAGTCTCTGTCACCAGAAGAATTCAATTAGTCTTCTATGAAATCTCCGCCATGGAGTTATGGGAAATGTCCAGATTTTTTCTCTAAACCTCTATATAACTATGGGATCTTAGAGTCTAATATTTTTTCCCCAAGTTTGAAACAATTAATTTGTTCCCTTTGTTATGTCCTTAATGGCTCACTTCATGAACGCAGGGATGCTATGAGGAAATGCTAAACAGAGAATATATGTAAGATTTTATTTCCTCTACATGAACAGGGCGCCAGACTCTGTGTTATCAACAACTGTGTAGGAAGTCTCTGACTGCCTCTCTGTGCTGCCTGCCCAGATTCACGGTCAATGTACAAAGCTTCCTTCATGAAACTTACAGTCTCGTGTGGGATACAGAGAGGCAAAAGGTAGTTGGAATACAGGAAAAGAAATGAGGAAATATGGATGCTGTGAAAATAGTCATCAAATCCAGGTACCACTTGCATTTGGGAGGTCAGAACACTCTCCCAGGCCATGCTGCTTACACTGGCATGGAAAGAATCAGCAGAACTAGGTCGGTGACCATGGGAGGTGGGAAAAGCACCCATCTAGAGGCAGCTGTGCACAGGCTGGGCAGCTAGAGCTCAAAGATCAGTGTACTTGGAGTACATTGATGAGGAGCAAGTGGCAGAAGATCTGCTCAGTGATCAGATCATGATGGGGCTGGACTTTACCTAAGGAAAAAGGAGACTTTGATATATTGTAACTTCACAATGAACATAAGCAGATGTTGGAGAAATAGTTTGACTTCGGCCTGGAGCATCAGTGGGTCAGATGATAGAAGGTGGGAAATCAATTAAGAGACCTCCACTCTATTAATCTGGGAGAGAGATCATCTCTGTGAGTGAGTTAGGGACAATGGGATGGTAAGAAGTGGATTAGCTCAAAAGGTAGCAACAGTTTGTCAAGACAAACCATGGACTTCCCTCAGTTCATTCTTTTAATCACTTGAAATATTGGGCCCAAATACAAGTTTTCTGAGTAAAAACTGGCTGCCATTCTCAATATATTGCAGTTGCCTATATGCCAGCCAAAGACTATTTATCAGCCAAGTTTACCAATTCTATTAGGAGTTACTGTCTTTACCAGTTACATAGCTTATCTCTCAGAGCATTGGAAAAGTATGAAAACAGATGTCCCAATTCCGGGACACATTTAAACCCAGAATCTGAGATACTCATTCAGGATGTTTAAATTCAGGCTATTCACCAAAATGCCATAGAGTCGTCATGTCCTCTGTCCTCATGGCAGAAAGAAAGCTGTATTGAGTACCTTTTCTTCTTCCTGCGGGGATTTCCAGACCACTGGGGAGATGACCAAAAGAATCACATCATCTCTGCATACTTTTAATGAAGAATGTATAAGTCTTCTGATTGATACAATTTACCGTCACATGACATAAGGCCAAGAAAATATTAAGCAAGTTTCCAAAAACAGATTTCAGGGACTTCTGGAAATTGTTGAATTGGAACCGTAAGATAATGGAAGTAATTTCCACTGTCAAATTGTGACGTGGCAAACATTGGGAGCTGCCAGTGTGTGTTTAAAATGACAACTTGGCTGAGCTATTGTAAATACGCAGTTGTGGCCTTTTAACATACCATCCAAAATTGCGATTTCACCTCTGGCTCCACCTCTCTCCTGTAGCCATTGCCTCTCTTCCAGAACTTCTCACACCTCCTTCCTCAAGCAGTAGTCCTCTCTTGCGGTTTCTCTTTACTTTCAAATTTCAGTGTCTCAGCACATCTGACAGTAGTTTAGACTTACAGGGGAAATGATTATTGTCTTTCTTCGGGGTCTTTGTACTGGACTCAGAACAACTTTGTTTTCTGGACCAAGCACTGGAACAGGTCATCTAGTGGATAATTCACATGAGAGAGAGAAAGGGAGGCTATGCAAACACAGAGCTCTTCTTGAAATTCAGAATCTGTGATTACCATGATCCTGTATCTAGGATAACACTAAGTTACAAAGAATAGATACGGTAAAGTTCCTTGGCTTTTTCTTTTTTTGAGACAGAGTTACCCAGGTTGGAGTACAATGGCTCAATCTCAGCTCACTGCAACCTCTGCCTCCTGGGTTCAAGCAATTCTCCTGCCTCAGCCTCCCGAGTAGATAGGACTACAGGCCTGTGCCACCACGCCCAGCTAACTTTTGTATTTTTTTTAGTAGAGACAGGGTTTCACCATGTTGACCAGGATGGTCTCGATCTCTTGACCTCGTGATCCACCCGCCTCAGCCTCCCAAAGTCCTTGATTTTTAAAAAGAATAGATTTACTGACTCCAAAGTATTAGTTATTTAATCATAGGGTTTCATGCTGTGTGGGAGGGAGATCTTTTGAAGGCCCACAAAATAATTCACTTTTGTACCTGTGTTCTCTATGCACATAAGATCATCTCTGACCTTTGAACACACACCCCCCCTTCAGTTTGACAGGCCTTTTGGGAATGCAGCACAGTGGATGAGTGAGTGAGTTGTGGATGTACAGGTTCTACCCATTAGAGAAGGAGGCTCCCTTCTAGATGTTAGGAGAAGGCCAATGTTTAATGCAGATAGGACCCAGCTCTCATGAAGACATCTAGTTACATAAACAGACACCGAAATGTAGGCAATCATTAATGCAGGGGTGTCTGGAGATTGTGAATCTGTTATTGAATTTGCTGAAAGATATGGGAGGTATCCAGTTTAGGGCCTGATTACTGATGTGTCAAGAGATTAGAAATATAACCACATGTCTAGTGCAGTTTAGAAACAAGAAACAGGGACTGCATATATTAAACAGGTCACTTAGTGTTAAACATTGTGGTTTTTTTTTTTTTTTTTGAGCCAAAGAGAGGTCTGACTGAGAATTATAAGTGGACATTTGTTTTTCAGAAATGCATTCTCCTAATGCATGTGTGTTTATGTTTTAGGCCACTTAGAATAAATCTTTACATCCTATAATAAAAAAGGAAATGAACCAGAGGCCCAGTTGACACTGCTGTCAACTGATCAATCTGAGCCTTTGTTTTATGTGTGCTTCTGCCTACGATGCCTTATTTCATAAATATGGTGGATCCATTCACACTGAACTCATGGCCAACAGCAGGATAACTCACGCCTGAAGAAAACTCATCTAAAACACATTTTATCCTGAAGACATGTCACAGCCTTCCTGTGCTCTGGAATGTGAGGCAGCATTTCAAGACTGTGCTCAGGGCCATTTAAATAATGATATCACCATAAAAACACCAAACTTCCACAGATACACACACACAAAAATGTAAGAAAAGTGACACTCAGCAGACAGTGCAAAGGGCACAGTTTATGATATGAGTGAAACAAGAAGGCAGAGTGGCCCCTGGTTGGACCTCAGCTGGGAACGTGTGTGTTGGGAATTTAAATATTTCTACTCCCTGGGCATGGCTGCAAATCATGCAAAAGTTCCCTTAGTATTGGCTTTGAGGTTACAAATATATTTTAGCAAGTAGCAAAGTGGAATTCCCAAATAATGAGGTTCGACTGGATGTGAAACATCTCTGGTCAGACATTGAACATCACGCAACAAAAAGAGACAGGGAACAAAACAACAGGCTCACATGCTGGAGGCAGTTTGCAGGCAGAGAGGCAGAGAGAGACAACACCAAAACAGCTGGTCTTGCTGAGTTGAGGAGGCAGAGTTCAGTTCACTGAAGCTGATGCAGCTAGAAATTATGAGACGGAATACCAGTGAAGGGGGGGTGGAGGCAGAGGGGGAGAGAGAGAGAGAGATAGAGAGAGAGAGAGAGAGAAAGAATGTGATTCAAAGGTCTATTGAGGAAGCCTCTGAATCTTCGGCTGGGTACTAACCTAAGCAGCTGTTGGGGAATTCTTTGAAGGAACTTCCTTCTAAGACTGCATCAGATGACAGGAACAGAAGGAACATTCACATAGTATTTGACCAACCAATTCTTAAACCTAACTGAGGGATGGGAATGATCTGTGTTTCCTTGTAAAACTCAAGGCATTAGGCAGAGTCCTCGAAAGGGTGTAGCCACTGTAGTGGACAAAGCTAGCCCGAGGGCAGAGATTGTGATGCACCTGCCATTCCCAAGCTAAAAAGTAAGCATTGACAGGATCCAATTAGTCTGCAAGTAAGTGCACGTCAGTGCAAAATGTATCACTTCTTAATAAAATGAAACAAAATCCAGCACTCAACACATACCTTGTACTGTGTCTGGAAATCATTAGGAACTTACAAGGCATACAAAGAAACCGAAACATATGACTTATAACAGGAAAAAAAGCAATCAGCCGAAACAGACACAAAGGGCAGTGGCAATGAAATTATAAGACAAAGATCTAAAACAGCTACGAAAAACATTGTAAATACACTCAAGAAAGTAAAGTAAAATATGAATGGAATGAGAAAAAAATAAAAATGATTCAAATAAAACTTTCAGGGATAAAATTCAAAATTCAGTCAAATTTATAGTATAAACATAATAGAGTTTTCAGTATAACTGATAGGATAAGTAGAGAACACATACACAACATCTGTAGGACTAGAGCCCTGTAACTATTGAAGAAATTACACAAAACAAATTCCAAGTTCAAGTAGTTTAAATGGTCAACTTTATAAAATATTTAAGACAAAGGTATACAATGTTTATAGACACTGTTTCAGAAAACAGATTTGGAGGGAACACCTCCCAATTTGTTTAATGTAGTTAGGGAAACCAGCAAAAAAGACATAACAAGAAAGGAAAAGTGCAGACCAATAATCCTCAACATGTAGTGTTGAAGGTGATAAAAATGAGTAATGAAATATTAACAAATCAAATGTTGCAATGTATAAAATAAATAGTATAACATGACCAAGGTAGGTTTTTACCAGGAATGCAAGGTTGGTTTAATATTCAAAAATAAAACAATTCATGATAGAATACAAAGAAATACCATGTGATGATCTGATTAAGTGCATCAAAGCATTGAAATTCCAATACTCTTAGCAAAAGATGAAGAAAAGGGAACTGAACTAAAATTAGTAAAAGACTCTCTGTATAAAATCTGTAGCTAATGTCATATTTAATACTGAAATATTGATACTTCTTTCTCTAGGACTGAGAACAAAGTAACGGTGTTCATCCCTTTCTTCTCTGTTCACAACTGTGCTACAGTGCTCAGGCAGGAAACGAAGCAATGAAGAGAAACCAAAAGGATACAGATGGTAAAGGAAGAAGTAAAACTTCTGTGTTTGGAAATAACGTTAGTGTCAACCTAGAATACATAAGGAATTTTCAAATCAACTATTAAGACTAATAGGTGAGCTTAGTAAGGTCATTGGATACAAACATCAATTTATTTTTATATATAAGGGGAAAAAACCTGAAGTTCAGTAAATGATACTATTTATAATGTAAAAATGAAATTCTTAAATATAAATATAACAAAATTTATGTGAGACTTACTTGTATACTGAAAACTCCAAAAAGTTCCTGAGGGGAATTAGAGAAGGCCTAATTGATTAGAGGGACAAAACATGTTAATTAAACTGGGCATTAAACATTGCTAAGATGTCATCTCCCTAAAGTTGATCTACTGATTTAACAACCACAACCACAATATCATCAGAAAATATGATAAGTTTATTTTAAATTTTTATGGAAACTAATGGAAGCTAGAGTAGCTGGAAAAAAAATGGGAAAGAACAAAGCTGGAAAACTTCCAGTACCTACTTTCAAGACTTACTAGAATGCAACAAAAATCAAGACAGTGTGGTACTGATGTAAAGATAAACAAATATACTAATGGGGCAAAACAGAGTCAAGAAACAGACCCGCACTTACATAGTTAATTGATTTTTTAAAAATGTTTGTTTTACATTCAGGGGTTCATGGCCAAGTTTTTTATATGGATAAATTGTGTGCCACAGGGGTTTAGTGTACAGATTTTAAAAATCTGTGTCCATGTGTACTCACTGCTTAGCTCCCATATATAAATAAGAATACAAGGATAATGACCTTCATTTGCATCCACCTTGCTGCAAAGGACATGATCTCATTTTTTATGACTGTATAGTATTCCATGGTGTATCTGTACCACATTTTGTTTATCCAGATGCAATGAACACACGCATGCATGTGTCTTTATGGGAGAATGATTTACACTCCTTTGGGCATATTCCCAACAATGGATTACTCAGTTAAATGGTAACAATGTTTTAAGTTCTTTGAGAAATTACCACATTGCTTTCCACAGTGGTTGAACGAATTTACATTCCCACCAGCAGTGCGTAAGCATTCCCTTTTCTCCATAACCTTGCTAGTATTTGTTATTTTTTGCCTTTTTAATAATTGTCATTCTGACTGATGTGAGATGGTACCTCATTGTGGGTTTGATTGGTATTCATCTAATGATTAGCACTGTTGAATGTTTTTGTCATAGGCTTGTTGGCCACTTATATGTCTTCTTTTAAAAGGTGTATGTTCTTGTCTTTGGCAACTTTCTAATGGAGTTGTTTGTTTTTTGCTTGTTAATTTGTTCAGGTTCATTTTAAATTCTGGATATTAGCCCTTTGTCAGGTGTATAGCTTGCAAGTATTTTTGTCCATTCTGTAGGTTGCCTATTTACTCTGTTGACAGTTTCTTTTGCTGTGCAGATGTTCTTTATTTTAATTGGGTCCCACTTGTCTGTTTTTGTTTTTATTGCAATTGCTTTTCACATCTTTGTCATGAAATATTTGCCAGGACCCATATCCAGAATAGAATTTCCTAGGTTGTCTTCCAGGGTTTTTATAGTTTTAGATTATATGTCTAAGCTTCTCATTCATCTCAAGTTGATTTTTGTATATGGTGTAAGGAAGGGGTTCAGTTTTAATCTTTTGCATATGGCTGGCCAGTTATCCCAACACAATTTATTGAGTAGGGAGTCCTTTCCCCATTGCTTGCTTGTGTTAATTTTGTCAAAGATCAAATGCTTGTAGGTGTGTGGCTTTATTTCTGGACTCTCTATTCTGTTCCATTGCTCCATGTGTCTGTTTGGGGGATTTTTAACATAGCCTTTAAAGTACTTCAACAGAGAAAGAAAAGTATTTCAGTAAATAGTACTGGAACAACTGAATATCTATACCCACAAAAGAAAAGAAAGAATCTCAAATATTTTTTGCCAGAAAAATTAAAACATCAATCAATAAATCAAAATCATATGTAAAAATTGATCGTATACCTAAATGTAAGAGCTAAAGCTGTGAGACTTCTGTAAGAAAACATGAGAAAATGTTGGCAATCTTGAGTTAGACAATGATTTCTCATAGGACGCAAAAAGCTATTGCTGACCAGACATGGTGGTTTGTGCCTGTAATCCTAGCATTTTAGGAGGCCAAGGCTGGCAGATCACCTGAGATCAGGAGTTTGAGACCAGCTTGGCCAACATGGTGAAACCCTGTCTATATTAAAAATACAAAAAAAAATTAGCCGGGTGTGGTGGCAGGACCTGTAATTCCAGCTACTCAGGAGGCTGAGGCAGGAGAATTCCTTGAACCAGGGAGGCAGAGATTGCACCACTGTCCTCCAGCTGGGGTGACAGAGTAAGACCCAGTCTCAAAATAAACACATTTTTAAAAAAGCTAGTACTTATATTAAAACATTCATAAATTGGACTTTAGCAAAATTAAAACCTGTGCACTGTAGAAGACAATGCTAATAGCGTGGAAAATGAAAGCCATAAATATAGAGAAAATATTTGCAAAAATATGCACTTGTGGCCGGACGCAGTGGCTTACGCCTGTAATCGCAGCACTTTGGGAGGTCGAGGTGGGCGAATCACAAGGTTGAGAGATCAAGAAGATCCTGGCCAACACGGTGAAACCCCGTCTCTCTAAAAATACAAAAATTAGCCAGGCCTGGTGGCGCACTCCTGTAGCCCCAGCTACTGGGGAGGCTGAGGCAGGAGAATCGCTTGAACCTGGGAGGCAGAGGTTGCAGTGAGCTGGAATCACGTCATTGCACTCCAGCCTGGGTGACAGAGGAAGACTCTATCTCAAAAAAAAAAAGAAAAAAAAATTAACCAGTTTTTTTTTTAAAAGATTTGAACAGAAACTTAAAAAAAGAAAGTACAACATATCAAATAAAAACATAAAAAGATGTTCAACATCGCTATTCCTTAAAAAAAATAACCTCAACCCACAAGGAAATAACCACTTTATACATGCTAGAGTGGCCTAAAATATTTGATGCGGAGCAACTGCGACACCCTTTCTGTGCTATTGGAAGTGCAAAGTGGTAACCAGTAGGCAAAATATTTTGGCTCTTTCTTAAAAAATGACACATATACTTATTCTGTGGCCCAGAAATCCGACACCTAGATGTTTACCAAGATAAAGGAAGCTTCCTTTACCTTTGTTTGCACAAAGAAATATGCATGAATATTTAAGGTAGCTTTATTATTGCAATCCTGGAGACAACCGAAATACCCATGGACTGGTGAATGGATAAATGCATGGTGACAGTGTATCCATGACTCAGAATACTATGCAATGAGGAAAAGGAATCCATTTGTTTGAAGACAATACTCCATGAGATTTCCATGTGTCTTGCGACAGCTTTTGTCTGAGACTACTTTTTTTTTTGGATGTTTGAATAAAAAACAGCCTGGGAGGACAGAGAGCGTGACTGTCCCATGGCACTCTGTTTCCTGGCTTCAGGAAATGTCTTCCTCCAGGGTTAAAGCCAGGTAGGTTCACTGGCAGCCCGTATCAGCCTAGTGGAATGACAAGCCCAAGCTTCCTCAGTTGTGACACAGACCCTATGTGTGTGCCACATAACAAGGCTACCTGGGGACTTGGAGGACAAAGAGAACATGATGAAACACACGCTTCCTCCTGGATAATGAGTAACAAAGTTCCTCATCTCTGACCCATGGTCTAGTGTCTTCTGCCAGAATCCATGAAGCAGTGGCAGCCGTACTTGTCAGCATGGGAGCAGGGTAAAATACCAGACCCTTCGCAGTCCTGTGCAGAGCTACAGATACATGCAACAGCATGGAGGAATTTCAAAAGTATGCCCTGTGACAGAACCCCCATAAATAACTCCATACAGTATGCTTCCTCTACTGTGAAAATCTAGAAAAGCACAGACAGTCATGATGGGGAGCAGATCAGTGTTTCCCTAGGTCCAGGGTCAAGCAGAGGGATTGGCTACAAAAGGGCAGGAAGGAATTTTTAGGGGTGAAGGAAATGTTCTATATCTTGTTGGTGCTGGTAGTTATACAGCTGTATTTTTTTTTCCATCAAAACTCATCTCACTATACACTGAGAGAGGTGAATTTTATTGTCTTCAATTTATACTGTAATACATTTGACAAAAATATTAACAAAGATAAAGCTAGAATATCAGTCTTGATATCCTGAATTAACTTTTACCATATCTTAGGCTTTTCTGCTCAGTTTTGGATCAACTTCTAATTCATCCTCCAAATTCAATGTTAAGTATTAAGATAAGTTAAATAGCGTAAAACATATGAACATTACGTATGCATTTTTGAGGACTCATCTATTTTGACAGTATCTATCCTTCTATAGATATTCTTTAAACCAGCTTTCTCCCTGGCAGTTTAATTTTAAGCCGAACTTAGCAGGGTGGGAATTTCAGTCTCAGTCACTTTGGGTTTTTTTCTCTATCTTCACAATATTTTTTTAAATCCACATGTGCAAAGTAAAGCAGAACCTAAAAAAAGAACTCTTTGATCTCTGGACCATATTGATCAGTTCTGCCAGGTCTCTGGTGCAAGCCTCCAGGGCCCAGCACTTCTGCTGATTCTGTAGGACACTAGCCACTGGAACTTTTGCTGAGGCTGAGTCCAAGTGCCTTGGGATCTTCCTAGATGTATCATGTGGCCAACCCCTGTGGACCAGTGCATAGAGGCGGCGTAGCGTGGAAACCCAGGTGCTCAACACTTGAGGAACCTGCAGATATCTGCCCTCATCCAGGTCTTGGGAATGTCACTTCTCTCTTCTGCTGTCACCTCCTATCCTTCAAAAGCACTCCCTCTTTTTCACTCTTACACGCTTTACATCATCTGTACATGCTTTCACAGGAAGATAAGATATGGTCTCCAATAAGCACTTTTTATGCCGTATGAATGTGTAACAAGCAAGGAAGTAAAAGCTTCTGAAAGTTTTCTTGGGGTGGAGAAATCAAAATATAGAAAAAAGGACAAATAGCTTTTATTCTTAGTCCTATGGAAATGTAAAGAAAGTAAATGTTAACATCTCAAAAACTTTTCCTGCCACATTCTCATAGTTTCTATTTTGGTCTATAATAAGAGAACTTATTGGAAATGAGTTCTTAGTCCTAGGTCCTAGTATATTTCTCTGAAGCCTTCTCACTACAAAAGTCCTGAATTATGTACTCCTTCCCCCCCACAATAAATTGTATATTATAAGAAAATAAATTATTTTGATTTTGTAACATTGCAAAGCCAAGTCTGCAGAGATTAGAAGGTTTGTGAAAAATTAGAAGTATTTTAAGATATATTTGGCTAACAGAATAACTTGAGCTTCCCTCTCAAACTTGGCATTTGCTCATCCTTCACAAACCACTGCTCTTAAATTATATGCTGTGCATAATAGTCATGGGTATAATGGACGGTCAGTCACAGCAGAGCAAAACAGAGCAGCCCAAACAACTTATTACATTCAAGGCATTCTTCTCTGGTTATGGCAAACAGAAATTGTGGCTGCATATGACCATTTCTGAGTTTTCCCATATATTGATATTGGTTTAAAAAAATAGAAATATTTTTAAAGATAGTTACAGTAATAGTAATGCAATATAATTTGATTTTACATGGCATACTTCGGAACTGAATTATAGTAACTCTACTTTTAATTTGTGGGGTAGAGAAACTATGTGCAACTTTCCAAATAAAACCAATAGACCAAATCCTGCCACAAGATCTTGGCCTTAATACAGTGCCAGCTCTCCAGCCCACGGTTCCTCTTTGGGTGGCACTGATAATGAGATGTGTCAAATTCTAGCAATGGAACATCATCAGAAGAAAATGCAAGCTATGATTGGATGACAGTGGTCTGCCTCTGTGTCTGTGAATTTTTATGGCTCATATACAAAATGACAATAGAGTTTCATAGAAAAGTGTGAGTGGAGCTTGAAAAAGCTGAGTGCTGAGATGGAACCACCCACCAGCTAGCTGTGATCTTTACAAGTCTCTGCACTCTCTATATCTTATTTTTCTGATTGTAGAAGTAGAGACTAAGACTAGACAATGCCTAAGCTTCCTTCCAATGCTAAAACTGTGAGGAACAAAATGATTCATGGTTTCATTTAGTCAATTACTATCCTTCCTTCAGAATAATAAATTCACCCCATAATCAACATAATTTATTATATATTTATCTTAATAAATATGGTCAAGAATTTACAGAATCATGATTGTTATGGATTAGAGGTTGGGATTGCCTAGGTAAGAGTAATGGGTAAGGACTTTATGACTAAAACGCCAAAAGCAGTGGCAACAAAAGCCAAAATTGACAAATGGGCTCTAATTAAACTTAAGAGCTTCTGCACAGCAAAAGAAACAATCATTAGAGTGAACTTGGCAACCAACAAAATGGGGGAAAAAATTGCAATCTACCCATCTGACAAAGGGCTAATATCCAGAATCTTGTAAAAAAATTTACAAGAAAAAACAACCTCATCCAAAAGTGGGCAAAGGATATGAACAGACACTTTTCATAAGAAGACACATATGAGGCCAACAAACATATGAAAAAATGCTCATCATCACTGGTCATTAGAGAAATGCAAATCAAAACCACATTGAGATACCACCTCACGCCAGTTAGAATGGCGATCATTATAAAATCTGTAGACAACAGATGCTGGAGAGGATGTGGAGAAATAGGAACACTTTTACACTGCTGGTGGGAGTGTAAACTAATTCAACCATTGTGGAAGACAGTGTGGCGCTTCCTTAAGGATCTAGAAATAGAAATTCCATTTGACCCAGCAATCCCATTACTGGGTATATATCCAAAGGATTATAAATTGTTCCATTATAAAGAGATGTGTGCACATATGTTCATTGTGGCACTGTTTACAATAGCAAAGACTTGGAACCAACCCAAATGCCCATCAATGATAGATTGGATAAAGAAAATGTGGCACACATACACCATGGAATACTATGCAGCCACGGAAAGGATGAGTTTATGTTCTCTTCAGGGACATGGATGAAGCTGGAAACCATCATTCTCAGCAAACTGATGCAAGAACAGAAAACCAAACACCACATGTTCTTACTCCTAAGTGGGTATTGATCAGTGAGCACACATGGACACAGAGAGGGGAACATCACACATCGGGGCCTGTTGGGGGGTTGGGGACTGGGGGTGGTTAGCAGGAAGTTGGGGGATTGGAGAGGGATAACATTAGGAGAAATACCTAATGGAGGTGACAGGGGAGATGGATGCAGCAAACCACAATGGTATGTGTATACCTGTGTAACACTCCTGCAGGATCTGCACATGTATCCCAGACTGAAAGTATAATAATTAAAAAAAAAGAGTAATAACAAACATGGTAATACAGGCATTGTTCTAGCATTTTACAGATATAAACTTATTTAATCCTCAGAACCACCCTATAAGATAGTCCTCGTTCTTTCTTTCTCTCTCTCTCTCTCTCTCTCTCTCTCTCTTTCCTGACGCACAGAGTCTTGATCTGTTGCTCGGGCTGGAGTGCTGTGGTGCAATCTTCGCTCATTGCAACCTTCACTTCCCAGGTTCAAGCGGTTCTCCTAATTTTTTGTATTTTTAGTAGAGACGGGATTTCACCGTGTTGGCCGGGATGGTCTTGATATCCTGACCTTATGATCTGCTCACCTTGGCCTGCCAATGGCTGGGATTACAGGCATGAGCCACTGCGCCCAGCCAGTATTCATTATAGTTACTACTCTTTTACAGATAAACAAAAATATTGTACTAAGACTTCCTGTTATAAAGTAGACCTGCCAAGCTTTATTGGTATTACCTTAGGACCCTCCCATTCCCCTCCTACCCAACCCACCCCAGCCTCAGCTCTCTTCCTCACTGTTCACACAGCCCCAACAGAATCATCCTTGCATCACTAAAACTCAGGTGGGGGTGCAGTTGGACAGTCACCAAATTCAGAGGTGAGATGGAGATTATTGGTAGAGATTTTGGAATCCTCAGCTTCTGGTTATTGGTAAACTACCAAAACCAGTGTACACTAAGAAAAGAAGAAACACCAGGAAACACCAACAATTACGAAGTGGACAAAAGAAGAGTGTGCAGGTGGTCATGTTCATCACCAATGTCCACTTTCCCTCAGCTCCCAGGAAGAGCACCGTCTTTCCCTCCACTGGGGGAGTGAGCTTGATTATATGATTAACTTTGGCCAATGAAATGAAGTGGAAGAAGCTTCAGGACTCGATTTGTTCTTTGCCAGGTTTTCCTTTCCTCTGCCACCGTGACCAGCACAGTTCAGAGAGGCTACCCTGGTTGAGGGGTACCAGACAAAAACGAGACAGCACAATAAATATACAGCATAACGAAATCAGTCTTTGTTCTCTTAGGCTACTGAGAAATTAATACACTGAGGAGAATAAGGAGAAGGACCCAGAAACGCACATGCTGAACAAGTAGAGAGCAGTGCCACCAAAGTCTAAATCAGAGCGTGGGGAGAAAAGTCAAGAGCGTCAAATACTAAAAGAGGTAGAGTTACAGGACAATGGGACCCTCTATTTGATGTTATTGAAAGCACTTTCAATGCAAGAGTAGGGACTACAGCCAGACTGCAGTGGTTACTGTCAGTGCAAATGCAACGAAATGAAAATAGTAATGCAGAGAATTCTTTTTTAAAAATTAAAGGATTAAGAGAGCGAAGGTTACACAAGGAGATAGAGGGAGAGTTGCTTAACACTGCATTGCACAGGGGAAGTGGCAGGACATCCCATATTTACTGAGCAAACATCCTAAGGAGCTGGGGCAATTGAGAGTATGACAGGCAACCATGAAAATGATGGGATTTCCTGTGTCCACGTGTAGTCCACAGTCAACCATTTGTTTCTGAGCGTACATCTCTCTTCCAGCGAGTTATATAAATTCATAAATGCTCCCCCACCACTGAGGTCACACACTCATATTTTTAATGGACTCAGACACACCTATGCACAGATGCATGAGGCTATAAGGTAATCAGTATATTATGATAGCTAAATATCTGCTTTTTTTGACTTCTGTATTAAAATTGAGTCCAAGAGGATCTTAAGCCACAAGACGGTTCCCAGCCTGGAGTTTGAATCTACACTACAAAATTCAGTATCCTGTGCCATGGGCGAAGTTCTATTTATTACATAACCTTAACCAACACACACAAGCACACAAAAATACATACACACACATTGTAATTATATAATCCAATTAAAAAATGTAAAGCATGTTAATGTAGGCCCAAAATTTTCATAAGGAAATCTACATTTTCCTGAAGTCATTTGTGATTTTAGGAAAGGTGCCATGGCCACTATATAATCCTCAAACTTTGGGCCAGGTGTCGTGGCTCACCTTTGTAATCCTCACACTTTGGGAGGCGGAGGGCAAGAGGATCACTTGAGGCCAAGAGTTCGAGACCAGCCTAGGCAACATAGTAAGACCCCCATTTCTAAAACAAAGATCAGCCGGGCATGGTGGTGGTCATCTGATATCCCAGCTACTGAGGAAGCTGAAACAAGAGGGCAGGTTGAACTGGGGAGTTTGAGGCTACAGTGAGCTATGATTGAGACCCTGCACTCCAGCCTGGGTAACAGAGTGAGATCTGGGCTAAAAAAGTAAAGTCAAATAAAATAAAATCATTTGTTCATTGTTTCTAGAAGGTAGAAAGCGGGAAGAAACTTGCTGAAAACGTGAGTTATACTGGACACAGACAGCAATCAGTGGTGAAGACTCTTAACCCTGCAAGTCTCCAAAAAAAAAAAAAAACACACATGGAAGGGAATACATGAGTCCGTTTTTAAAATTTCTTAATTGAAAACCCAGATAAAACAATGAAAAATTCTTTTTATAATCATGCTAACATTATTATAATCACTATAGATTTAAAACCCCCAGTAACAATTTCTAAGTTTTACGGCATTCTTCATTTTCCTAGAAACTATTATATGACTAATTCTAAATACATGTGAATTTAAGAAACTTTTTATGTAAAGCATCTCAATTCCTGAAATATATGAAATCAAAAATGAGGAGAGCAACAGCTTTTTGAATTTGCCAAATGTATATGATACTAAGAAAGGAAGTACCTGAATTTATCTTAACTGTTGAGAACTGAAACTGACTCTTAAATTATTTTATTGCAACGTCCCAAGGTTTATTATTAAAATTTAATTTTAATAATAACCACAACAGTGTTTTTGACATTGCATACGTCATAGAACCATTACAATAATTTTAATGGGGAGGAGCTTCAGAAATCATTCAGTCCCAATCACAGAAAGTTACTGAAGCCCAGAAAGAGTAAATGACTTGGCCAAAGCCATGCATGTTAGAAAAAAAATCCATTAACCTCAGATTTGAGATAAATGACTACAAATATTAGTTCTAATACGCCTGCAGTCTCATTCATGTTAATCTCATAAGTGGGCTGTGTCATAGTCCAGCTGTAGTTTTCACTTACAGCTTTTTCAGTTCAGCCCCTTAAGCTTAAGAGTTGATTCAGATTCACATTAAAGATGATACCCTTTTGTTCTGTGATATTACCTCCTTTCGGCAGGCGTGAATCTCTAGCGGATGTAACAGGACAATGCATACATTTGATGCATTGAGAAGGGGACTCTTACGTCACCCAGTTTTCATCGGATCATAATTGATAGATAATTGTTTTAAGAAAATAAGCAGAGCATATGAATTATGGTATAATAACTAAACATACATGTAACTAAACTTACCCACCAGTACATAAAGCACTGAAGAAGCAAACAGAGGAGGTGGGGGTCTAAGGGGACCACCATAAATGAGTCCCCAAAGTTTTCCCTTCATAAGGCATAGAAAAGAGAAGGCATATAGCCATAAAAAATCTCTGCAGATATTTCTGCAGAAACATTTAGATGTAGATACCTATATGCATTCTCTTTTTTACAATTTCTGCAAGCAAAACTTATATTAATAAAACATATTCAACATATTTCCTCTCCTCTAAATTCATCCAAAGAGTGAAATTCCAATTACAAAGAACTATTTTATTTTTCTTCTTAAACATTAGAAAGGGTAGCCAGTATAGAAATGGGAGGTGACAAGATGGCATTTGATCTATGAGTCCGTCCTCTGAAAAGGAAAATGTCCAGAAAGAAGTCATTGAAGGTGTGTGCGTGTCCTTTGTTACTTAGAGTATATTTCACTCCAAATGAAATGAAATGCTGAGGCTCATAGGCTGCTCGAGTGTCCCTCATAGACGCCAATTAGCACTGGTGCCCAGTGGCAGCCCGGCTGAAGCGCCGTCTACAGGTGCTCGACCATTACACACAGCGGGAAGTTGCATTGCTCTAAAACCACAAGCCACTGCTTTGATGGTTCAGGAGACCTTGGCCTTTTAAACGTATAAACAACCTTTCTTTTCTAATCTGGGCCATTAGAGTGAAATGCTGTGAAAGCCTGTATTCTGAAATAACCAGGTTTGCTCAGAGTCATGACAGTTTTCAATCTTGCTGCCTGTAATAGAAGAATAGCATTCAACTAAAAATAACATGGGTGCGGGATGTGCCTGGGGCACCTACTGAGGCCTAAAGGGTTTCTGATTAATTTGAAACTGAGCAAAGGTGGATTTTTCTCTCCGGTTTGGCCCTTTTGCGGGTGTTGTAATCATGGGGAAAATCTGTCCGCCTAATGAGCCCTAAGTACAGAAAGAAGAAAAACTGTAGTCGAGATGAAAACACTCATCAGACAAGCCTCTGGCTTTTCTTTTCTGAATTATAATTATATTATTA
Source organism: Callithrix jacchus (assembly GCF_049354715.1). Lineage (NCBI taxonomy): Eukaryota > Metazoa > Chordata > Mammalia > Primates > Cebidae > Callithrix > Callithrix jacchus. The sequence goes on along the minus strand of NC_133508.1, from coordinate 35,849,630 downwards.
ATAAGAATTTATTGATTCTGTGCCATTCCTTATAATAGTTATGTTTACAATGTACTCATGTGCCATCAAGTACTATAAATAAAATAAATGAATAAACAAATATAGATTGTATTTCAACACTTTGGAAGGTACAAATAAAATTAAAGACTGCCTAAAAAAAACATATTTTAGATACCTTAGGACACAGAAAATTTTATCATAGTCAAGAAAATTGTAACTTTTAGACTTATTTTATTGCTTTTTTGGGGAAACTGATAGATAATCGAACTGACAGATGCTAATTCAAACATTCCAGTAAGTCTTTGAATGTTCTAAAAATTGTCAAGTTTCAGATGTTAAAACCGTCTCTCCAAAATTACAGCTATATCTTAATTCTCATGTCACTTTCAGGTTCCACTTTGTAACATCTGCACCTACCAGAGCCTTAGCTCTGTGTATGCTGATAATGGGACAAAACAAACAAGCAAACAAACAAAACCCACCCTGTGTCCTCCTGAAAACAGAAGGAAGCAGAATCCAAAACATGACTTTTAGGTTTGGGTCCAGATTGAGGAGTCAGGAAGGAAGACTACACAGAATGAGAGTGTGCAAAAGGAAATCTGTATCTTTGGGCCAAATATGAAACTTTGGTACCCTTCCTCCCCAATTCAAAGCAAGCTCTTTCTTCGGCAGGACAATGAAGACAGGGAGAATGAAGGATGGCCCCTAGTATATCAGGGCAAAGAATTAGCAGTGCATGAGCCATCATGGATGAATCTATAGGAAAAAGCACTCCTGCTGTCTAGCTCCAAACGTCCATTAAGTAGAAAGATACATATTTCATACTTTATTGGTGTGGTCATTTTAGTGCTGGTCATTTTATTTGTTAGTCCCCCTTTTAGGAACTATTAATCTCTCTTCAAAAGAGAAATGTCAAAAGAATTTAGGACACCAAAGAGGCTAATATATATAATTTGTTTTACATCACTAAATATACTACTGCAGATGGTTTGAAATTTTAAGAATATATTCAAAGGAACTGAAGACGACTCCTCAATTTATGTTATAGAAAATGTTCACTTAAACAACACTTAGAAAATAAAATGGCCTAATTAACTGAGGGCTAAACATATAACTTTTGCTAGTTTCATCGTGGATAAATCTTTCTCAAGCACTAATGAATATATAGTGTGATGTCTTAATCATCTTTGCATAGATGGAGCTCAGTACAGTACTGGCAAACACCAGGTGCTTAATAATGGTATGTTGAGTTAAGTAATGTTAAATAATTAAATCTTTCTGATGAATAACATTTGTGAAATGCCTGAGAATACATACCTACTTAAATTTTCATTATATTTCATACACAGAAAAGATTTCATATCTAAATCTGACTTTTTCATATCATTATTTATTCTTATAACAACCCCCATAAGTGGGAAGGATGAGTTTTACTATCCTATTTCATATCAGACTTGATCACATACATTCATACAAGTAGTCATTTGCACTGATTTTATAATGAGAAGACTTTTGACATTAGCTTATTTGTTTCATTATTTCCATTTTCCTTCTAAATCTGATCAAAGAAATCACAGGCCAGTTAACTGACAACCCTCACTATTTCCTTCCAGCTGAGAGGTTGCTGCGCACACCACCCACATACACACACTCTAACTACAATAATAATTCTAGAACTTTTTGGTCTCAGTTTCCCTTAACATCTCTAAGAATTATTAAGGACCACAAGCTTGAGTTTATGCAGGTCATATCAAGCAATATTTAAATATTAGAAATTAAAATGGAAAATTTTTAAAATGTACATTAATGCATTTAAGAATAAGAACAATAAATGCATTCTACATTAACATAAATGTTATTAAAAATAACGATATTCTTCAAAACCAAAAAGTTGTAAGATGTATGATATTGCTTTACATCTTTGCAAATCTCTTAGTGTCTTGCTTAATAGAAGACACCTAGATTCTCATATCTGTTTCTGTATTCAATCTGTTGTCAAATGTTCTTTTGTTTCAGACATAGGAAGAAAACCCAGCTTCACACATATATGTAATTTTAAAAGGGAGAAACATCTTAATTGCCTATTAAAAATTCTTTATGAAAATTCTTCTTTGAAATTGCACTACAACTTGACAAATGGTAGTTTTTTTTTAAATGTTAATTGAAAAGTGGGACTGAAGCCCTTTCAATTAGCTTTTTCTCTCTCATATTAAACTGCAATGGTCTATCTTACACTTTGAAGACATCTGTTAACTCACAAATAATTTTGTAACATCATTCATTTGTAATTTGGAAAATGTTGCTTTGCTAAGTTGTACAGATCTTTCAAATGTTGACATATTTCACTACTTAATATTAAAAAATTACAGTTGCTAATATTGCCACTGATCTCATCAAAATAACATTGGGAAGCTGTGAAGCTCACAGTGGCAGATACAAATTTTCCAAAAGTTTAATTTGCACTTGGACTCTCTGAGGTCGTGATTGGACACAAATACCATCAGTTGTTTTTCTTAAGTAACAGGCTTATTTTTTAACCCCCCAAATGGCCAGGAAATACTACAATAGAATAGGCATAGTTTACCTATCAAGTCATTTTCTAAAGTAAAATAATGTTCTATGTTAAAAATAAATTGGCTAGTTCAGCTGACAGCTCAGTCACTCAAATGCTTTTACTAAAGAAAACCGTCATTCTGCTGTGGCAGCATATGTGTTTTATGGGTAATTTCCATTTGGTCAAACAGAATAGTACAAAGATGTATGCCCAAGGGTTGACATTTCAGAACATTTACAAGTTTTACTGGTTTGTCAAGACATTTGTAAATAAATGAGGCTTTTTACCCCCGGTGAGTATGTGATGGTGAAATGCAGTGAGTGCTAGGACAGTTTGGTGCTGCTGCCTCAATTCGCGCTTAGGATCAAACCGCACTCCTCCCATATTGCTTTTGCATCATCATTACAAATGGCAGCACAGTGAAAAATACAAATCAGCATTTTATGATATTACAAAGACAATTTTGACCCGATGAAACCACTGTAAAGGGCTCTGCAGACCACATTTGGAGAGCCACCGGTCTACCAAAACCAAAAAGTCTTCATGAAGGCAACATAATATAGTTGAAAAATTTGCAATCATACTGCACTGAATTTGAGGCCCAGCAGCATTTGTAACTACTTAGGTAACTTGGGGCATGTTTCTTAAATCTTTCTGGACTTAGTTATTTCGTCTATCAAATGCAATTGCAAATGTAACTGATGGAAGGGATTGGTAAACTATGACCCATCAGTCAAAGCACCTGCACCACTTCTGTTGTAGGCTCAGTGGTAGTGATTCCATGTGGATTTACTGTGAATCCTCATAATTCTTAGTGCAATGCCATATACAAACATAAATGCATATTTCAAAGCTAGACAATTAAAATAGAGAAAAAATGAGACTATCTTCTAGAGGTGTGCTATTTAATACAGTACTTAGTAGTTACCTGTTGCTCCTGGACAGTTGAAATGTGAATAGTTTGCATTGAGATGTGCTTTTAGGGAGAAGCTAATATTTCCATTTGGCTCTGTGTGTGTTGCTGTCTTACTATTCTTTCAGGTTGAACAACTCTGTTTAGAATTTCTTGTAGAGTATGTCTAATAATAAATTCTCTCCATTTTTTATTTTCTTGGAAAGTCTTAATTTCTCCTTTGTCTTTGAAGGAAAGTTTTGCTAAACGCAATATTTTTCAATTATAATTTTTTATTACCCACACTTTGAATATATTATCCACTCCCACTGGCATGCAGAGTTTATGCTGAGAAATACACTGGTAATCTCATGGAAGTTCATTGTATAGGATGAATTGTTTTTTACTTGATGCTTTCAAAATTGCCTCTTTGTTGAGTTTAAGCAGCTTGATTATAATGTCTTGTGGTGTGGTTCTTGTTGAATTTATCCAAATTGAAATTTCTTGAGCTTCTTAAATCTGTGTCTGTCCCTCCCTCCCTCCCTCCCTCCCTCCCTCCCTCCCTCCCTCCCTCCCTCCCTCCCTCCTTCCTTCCTTCCTTCCTTCCTTCCTTCCTTTCTTCTTCCTTCCTTTCTTTTCTTTCTTTCCTTCAATGGAGTTTCACTCTTGTCACCCAGGCTGAAGTGCAATGGCATATTCTCGGCTCACTGCAACCTCTGCCTCTCAGGTTCAAGCGATTCTCCTGCCTCCACCTCCCAAGTAGCTGGGATTTCAGATGCCTGCCACCATGCCCGGCGAATTTTCTTTTTTTTGCATTTTTAGTAGAGATGGTGTTTCACCATGTTGACCAGACTGGTCTCAAACTCCTGACCTCAGGTAATCCACCTGCCTCAGCCTCCCAAAGTCCTGGGATTACAGGTATAAGCCACTACAGCTGGCATGCGTGTTTATTTCTTTCCTCAGATTTGGGAAGTCTGGGATCAATATTTCCTCAGATAAGCTCTGTTTCCCTTTATTTTTCCATTCTGAGATTTCCATAAAGTGTATATTGTCCCCTAAGATCCTTTGGTTGTCTGTGGCTTTTTTCATTTTTATATTATTTTGCTTCTCGAAGTCAATGATTTTATGTGATTTATCATTAAACTTGCTGATTCTTCTGCCTAATCAATCTGCTGTTGAACCCTTCTAATAAAGTTTTTGTGTCAGTTATTCTATTTTTCAGCTCTAGAATTGCTGTTTGGTTCATTTTTCTAGTTTATATCTCTGTTGATATTTGCATTTTGTACATAAGACATTTTTGTGATTTCATTTAGATGTTTTTCTGTGTTCTTTCTTTAAGTTAATTGAACATCATTTTGACAGTAATTTAAAATCCTTTGTCAGGCAGCTCATAAATCTGTTTCTTTATGAACGTTTCTGGAGTTTTATTCTATTCCTTTGACTGGGCCACATTTCCCTGTTTCTTTGTATGCTTTGTAATTTTTCACTGGAGTGGGGTGTTTGAAGAAACAAAAAGCAGGAGTTGCAATTCTCACATTTGATAAAATAGATTTCAAAGCAACAAAGATACAGTGGTAAAAGGATCAATGCAACAATAAGAGATCTTAATACCCAGATACATAAGACCCATAACGAGATTTAGACTCAACGAGACAGAAAATTAATAAGGATATCCAGAACTTCAACTCAGATCCGGAACAAGTAAACTCAATAAATATTTATAGGGTTCTCCATTTTAAATACACAAAATATTGATCAGCCATTATTAATACCCATTTTTAGAATGAAGCAATATTCCTCTTCTCTCTCACTCTTTTTCTTCCTCTTTCTTCCTCTCCTTCTCTCCTTTTTTTACTTTCAACATCCAAGTTCCTCACCTCTACTCAATACATTCCTCTGAACACCTGATTCCTTGTGATTCTCCCGTCCCACTGAAACCTCCAATCCATTAAAAAAAAAACAAAAAACAGAAAATGCACTTGGGGCACATGGAGGCACAGTGCAGTGTTGTTAGAAAAAATAAATACAAGTGCAATTACAAAAAAAAAAAAAGAAAGAAACCAACCATGTCTTCCTCTCTTTCTGTACTGGCTTCCTGAAGAAAAAGACCACCAATCAGCCCAGTTGATTCCAAGATCTCTCAGAGATCTCTTGCCTGATCTCTTTTGAGCCTTGAAGGCTGCCTGTGGAACGGCAGCCCTAGTGTGTTGCCTGCTGACTTCTGTTTTCAGTGGCTTCCAAACTCTGACGCTAGTCCCGTCAACACTTCAAGTCAGGCAAGCCCCTCAGACTGCCACAGACAAGGCAAAATAGTGAATCCATGTTCTACACTTCTGTTTTCTTCTCCTCATAGGAGGGTATTTCCTCTAGTTTATTTTGTACTATGCCATGTAGGGGTAGGAGCACGAACAAAAATGGCAAATGACATGAAATTTCCTTATCCCTTTCATTGGAATACCTTCTTGACTATACAGTGGCCTGGTTGCTCTTGCTTCTCAACTGGTGCCTAGAGTTCCCACAGCGGTATTCTGATCCATATTTCTTAACTCAGTGTTTTTGTGGGGGTCATGAGGGCCTGTAGCTTCCTACTCTACCATCTCGCTGACATCATCGCTTCAGCATTTATTTGTGTAAATCAAATTTTATTGGAACGCAGCCATATTCCTTGATTCATCCAGGGTCTGTGGCTGTTTCTGTACTACAGTTGCAGAGTTGCACGGTTGTGACAGAAACTGTCCCCAGAATCTGGTGAAAGTTATTAATGCTTGACAAGTACAGTAGACTTCTTGTCTCATCCAAAGTAAAAGCCCTAGTTTTTTCCATGTACCACAAAGTCTTATAAAGTCTGGTTTATATCATGTTTCTGACCATATTATTTACTCGCCTCCTGTTTACTCTGTCTACCCCTAACCACAGAAGTATTCCTGTAGTTTCTCAAATATCCCAGGCATACTCCTACCTCAGGCCCTTAGAACATACCGTCCCACTTCCTGGGATGCCTTTTACTCAAATATCTGTGGCCAGCTAGCTCCAATGTCTTTAGATCTTTACTCAAAAGTCATCTTCTCAGTAGCTAGCCACCAAATCTAAAATTTCAAGTCCCACTCTTGGTATTGTATGTCTTTTTTCCTGCTTTATTTTCCCCCTCAATACTACTGATTTATTATCTTTCTCACCTTCTTTTTAAGAAGTTTTATCTCTCTCCCTCTAGCATGTATAAAGGATGCTTACATGTTTATTTACTATGGTACTCCTAACAATGAAACACACTGTTATATAGTAGGTGCTACCAGAAATATTGAATAGTGAATGAATAAATGTGGAAAGCATCCATGTTATTAAAGCAGATGAAAAAATTAGGTTACTTATTACTATGTCCATAATAAAAAGGCACCTTATATAAAAAGAGGCTCACTATAGATGGGAACATGTGTGACTCCAGGAAAAGCACACATTTAATTTTAAGTTTCAATTCATTTTGAAGTAAAGCTACCTATGTACCCCTCTTCACAGTTTCTGTCATCACAGCCCCATAAAATGGGGGAAATTTATTTGGGTTTCTCTTTTTATTTTTCCAAAATCAAGAGCTTAATACAAATGGGTAAAATACAATCTAACCAAGAGCTGTAATTTAATTGTCTTATGTAATTTGGATATGATACCTCTTTTGTTTTCTACACTTTCTAATGCTGTCTTTGGCATCTGAAATAGTCGGATTTGTTAGGATGTTTGAGAGTTTCAACAAAGCGATGAGCATTCAATCCTTTTTTCTCAAAATATCACAGTGTTCACAGCTGAGCTCCAAGTCCACATCCTGTAATCCGTTTACCTCAGATCTCAGAGGGCCAACTATGTTGTATGTGGCTTCTCTTACAACCCAGCTATTAAACTTCAATAGGTTTTTCCATTCTTTTTTAATTATATGGTACAGGTTTAATTTCCTTTCAATTTTTTAAGCATCTTGGATTCTGTAGGAATAGCATCACTTCTAAAGTGTAACTAGTCTCTTTCTATACAGATAACGCATTTTTATAAAGGAGAAGAAGTATTCAAAATTGCACTTGGCATTTGGAACACAGCAAAAGGTAGCTGTGGTCCTGTTTTATTGTACAACAATCATGTAAACTCCAGCTGTCAAGTCGTCTGATCAGTTCTTCAGCAGGAAAAAGGGGCTCAGCTAAATCCTGCCCACATGCTGATGTACGCCCGCCTAATAACTGTGTTTTTCCCTCTTTATGAATTTCATTAACAATTACTCTGGGACTTTCAAGGAATATCTTGAAAGAAAGACGTGACTGGAATTGCTGAGTAATTTTATTTTCTGTTTGCGGTGTTGGGGGTGTGAAGAAAATACAATCTGTTCTAATTTATACTGAAGCAAAGGGATGAAACTCATCAGCTGTTCCTGGAGTAGCTCTCCAACTTAGTCCACAAAAGTCTTCCCTCTCTTTGAATGCCTGCAATAAAGGTCTGTTGGAGACTGATCTTAATCCATTAACAGAGCATAGTGGGCAAATAGACCTAGAGGATGAGAGCTTTGGGAATCCTCATTAAGTGAAAAACAGAAGCATAGAGCATAAGTCATTTGCTCAAAATTCTCCAACATCTGCTACTTTTTTCCTCCAAAGTGAGCATCAGAAGCCAGTTCTTGAAAATTCCAATTCAGGTCTGACTCCTTGGATTCTACACACACACACACACACACACACACAATTTTTATGATGAAAGTGAGCAGTGAACTGGAAAAGAAAGTATTGCTGCTTCTGCTGCTACTATTACTGTTGTTATTGTTATTATTATTATTTTTTTTTTTTTGAGACAGAGTTTTGCTGTTGTTACCCAGACTGGAGTGCAATGGTGCAATCTTGGCTCACCACAGCCTCCGCTTCCTGGGTTCAAGGAATTCTCCTGCCTCAGCCTCCCGAGTAGCTGGGACTACAGGCACGCACCACCATGCCCAGCTAATTTTTGTATTTTTAGTAGAGACGGGGTTTCACCATGTTGACCAGGATGGTCTCGATCTCTTGACCTCATGATCAAGGTCCGCCTTGACCAGGATGGTCTCGATCTCTTGACCTCATGATCAAGGCCCGCCTTGGCCTCCCAAAGCGCTGGGGTTACAGGCGTGAGCCACCGCTCCCGGCATGTTGTTACTATTATTAAGGGATAAATATTCTGGGGTGAAAAAACTTTACATACCCCCAAATTGAGAACATCTTCAGAGAAGGCAGAATGGTGGATACACGGTCTACTCTTTTTTTTCCTTCTTCTTGTATGAGGGTATTTCCTCCGGTGTATTTTGTACTATGCCATGGAGGGGGAGGAGCACGAACAGGAATGGCAAATGAAGGAAGTCTTGCTCACTTCTGTATGTGCAGAGGCTGCCATATCCGATCCAAAGCAGGTGGTGAGTACACACAAATGAATGATGGATTTTTAAAATCATTACAAACTTAGGAAATACAGCTGGATTCAGATTCATAGAGATGTTTTACTTTTTTCCTCATCATGCATTTGTCTTCCATGAATCAAAGTACTAACAGTTTGGGAGATTTTATTAATTTATCACAAAACATTTTCTATGGATTTCTGCACCTCGGCTCATATTATGAGCATTTTATCATTAATGTTGCCATACAATTATTTTATCAATATATATTAAACTGGGCTCAGCAAGAAAGTGAAGTAAGCTTTTCACTTATTAATTATTATTAAAGGAAGTGGGGTGATATTTATGTAGGAGCCAAAGTCATGTCCATATATCTTATCAATAAAGAAATGCATGTCAGTATAAGAGATTACTATAGGTAGAGATAAATAAGCAATTGGAAGGATACTAAATATATTATTTGGACAATTCTTTTCAAATAATTCATCAAACTATGCACGTATTTAAAAGGCAGTATAATTTAGTTGCATTTAGCTAAAATAATTTTAGATTATGAAATCTGCATGAAGCAGTAAGGCTGACTCCACAAAAAGGTCCACCTTGTTATTTTTCATTTAGACTACAGAGGTTTGGATGCAGTACTCTTATTTCCAGATATGACATACTGGTTATTAAAGTTCCTTATGAAATTGCCTTTTGGAATTCTTAGAACTCTGCAGTTACCATAATCTAAACATAAAAGGTTGTCTTAATAACCAATTGCCAAGAGAAAGTAACTCAAATTTTTATACTGAGTTTCATATTTTAACTTGTGTTTGACCGATAGCCATTTGGACTATGAGATTTTAATATAGTGCTCTCTGGGATACCCCTAGGATATAGGAACTATGAAATCAACACATAAATTAGTTACTCCCTCATTATTTCCAGATTGTGTCATAAATAAATCCTCATTTCAAGGGCCTTTGTTTCAAAATGCATTGAGCTCACCACGGTATGAAACATGTCATCTCATGTGAAAGTAGCCGTAAGGTAAGTTGTTTTATAACACACAAAATCCCACAGAGATGGCCTCATCTTTGGGTCTTCATTTAAAATAGACTCCGTAAAACCTAAAAGTATTCATCTAAAAAGGATAAATAGCTTTTTAAATATTAAAACATTATGGATCATCATCATCACTCAATTATAAATTTTTTCTGGTATTTTGATCATGCTAATATTATACACATTTAAACATTATGCCTATTGTAAACTGTACCAAATCACATACATCAATCCTAGGATAATAAGCAGAAATGTCTCCATCATGATCCCAAGAACAAAAAACCAATGAGAAGAAACACGTCAACCTCACAGATACGTGAAACAAAGGAATTTCTACCTAGAATGGTTTTCAATTATTTGATTTCTGAAACACAATTAGATTCAATTAATCAAAAATTTATTTTGTTTCCAGTACCATAATACTGATAATGGCTTGAAAGTACAAAAATTAATTCAGAATCCCCTCTCATAGATGACTATTAAAATTTACTTTATAGTATTTATAGATGTTTAGGTTCTTTAGAGAAGGACAGCTTAATTTAAAGAAAACTTGCTGATACCTATTAGATGGCCAAGGATTCATAGATTTAATAAAGGTATGACATGCACAGTTCCAATCTGGAAAAATTAAACTGAAGACAAAGGACTACCTTAAGCATAGCTATGATTAATGCCTAGTGTACTACAGTTAAGTCCATCTCTGCCTGCATTAAAGCCTATGCTAAGCCTTCCTCAGACTTATTTTAAGTTTGTTTTTGTAAAAACTGTGGATAATAAATAAACTGAGACGAATAAGAACTAAAGAAACAGCAGCAGCCATTACAACAAGAGGAAAACATTGAAGGCATTCCTCTCAATGAAGAGTAAAATGCTCAGAGATAGGAGGAAGGCACAGTGACTACCTAAAGCTCTTCCTTTGGCAACACATTTCAGAATATCTTTTGGATGTTTTTATACCTGAGAAAAGGAGGGAGGAATGAGTTAAAAAAAAAAGTAGCTGAGAAAGTGGAACACGCAAAAATAGGTATAATCAATGTGGGTGTGACGACCCATTTAAAAGTGGTAAAAATGGAAAAATAATACACATGCACATTGTATATTACGTATTTTTCTGAGTGTTTTAAGATTTATTTTTGGTTGAGTTTAGATCAAGTAAATATTAAGCAAACTTTGAGACTGGTCCTAAGGCAGTCCTTTTTCCAATCTGCTGCTGATTAATGCATGTGCAAAATCCAAATAAAAATTATTTTTAGTGAAAATTGGTTCTACTGCAGCAAACAATTAGTGGTTACTTTTGCCAGAAGAAGCAAGTGTGGATTCTAACACTGCACAAATTCCTTTCTACATCCCAGGTGGTATTTCCTTAATTCATTTATCACCTTCGTTTAGAACTATACCTTGAATCACAGGATAATATAAAATTTGAATGCCTCTTGTTCTACTATCCCTCACATACTCACAAAGGCAAGGTGTTGACACAAATAATTAAGAGCTGATTGAACATAATTAATAACAATTGTTGTATGAATCTTCTCAATTAATATCTTAAATCTTTCATCAACTTTTTAGAAAATATGTAAAGAAATAGTAAAAGAAACTGACTTGACTGTTTATCTTTCTGTTGCTCAAAATCTGACAGATGAATAAAGGCATAACATTCAAAACATGTGTGATGGGGGGGACAGAAAGAAAGAGCAGTAAATAAATAAGGTAGCATATGCATCAGTAAAGCCTGCACATGTATAGATTAGGTTGCACACTTATAAATAAGGCCTGTGGTCTGAGTAACCCACACACAAACAAAACACTCGAGAATCACCCTTCTCATGGGAAGTTTTACATAGGCCAAAAAAAACAAAAAACAGAAAAACACTCTGACAAAGAGAGAAATAAATTTTTTTAAAAAGCTAAGAAGGAAAAGACTGATTTTTTTTTTGTTAGGATGCCAAGTAGCTCTACCAAGAGATGCTTTGATAACTTAAGAAAAAACTCATTAAATATCAGCTATATGTTTTTACTTTCCCTTGAAGACATTTACATTTAGGGGTGAATGGTACCTGGAAAACAAATGTGGGTGCACCCCAACCCAACATATTTAGATCATCCATTAAAATGTTCAATAATTTAACTTTCCTGCTTCAAAAAAGAAAGCAAAGACCGGATTAAGTAAAAGTTTTTTTAATTTTAATTCAAATAGTTTTAAAGACTCATTTTTTACCTCCATTTCTTATGATGTTTACTAATGCAAAAAAAAATCTATGAGTGTGACACTATTGCATCATGTTTACACTCATCATCAAGTGACCTCTATTTGGGTTTTGTATGGCTTTCTAAATTATTGTTATAAAATTTCTTTAGGCATGTATTGTTCACTTAGAGAAACTCAAAGAGTTAAGAATTGACTTTGGAAATAGATATATAACTGAAACCAAGATTAAGTACTCACAGGAATTCAAAGTGAAGGGGGAAAAGGTGGAGGAAAAAAGTGAAATATTAAATTTATTTCCCCTAAGACTCTATTAGAAAGACAAAGTGTTCCGTGGCATAGAGTATTTGCAATTTAAAAGAGGACTACAAAGAAAAGACAATGCTTTCCCAAAAGAAATGAATTGCTAAAGGTAAAAGTGCAGATATCCATATAAGGACATTTCACTCTGGCTCCAGACACCTGTACACAGATATAACCTTAGTTAGATCTCCACGCTTAGAATAGAATGGAAAGCAAACAAAATTCTCACTGATTTAACTGCAGGCAGACTATCTGGCCCTCCTGTGGATGCACTAAATAAGTACTGAATCAAACCAACGAATTTTTCATTTCTTACCAGGCTGTTAAGCTGTAACACGCTTGCTTTCAAGGCACCCACTAGTGTGTTGCTTATTTATTCTGATGCATGGGTCTTGCCTCACACATAACCACTTTGTTAAAATTTCTGGCTTTTAAAAATTTTTTGAGACAAGGTCTGGCTCTATTGCCCAGGCTAGGGTACAGGAGTACAGTGGTGTGATCTTGGTTCACTGCAACCTCTGCCTCCTGGGTTCAAGTCATCCTCTCACCTCAGCCTCCTGAGTAGCTGGGACTACAGTTATGCACCACCACGCCTAGCTAATATATATATATATTTGTGTATTTCTTATAGAAATAGGGTTTTCCCATGTTGCCCAGGCTGGTCTCAAACTTGTAAGCTCAAGTGGTATAGGATATGGCCTCCCAAAGTGCTGGGATTAAAGGCATAGGACACTGTGCCAGTCCTCTGGTTTTCTTTTTAAGAAAAGCCTGATTGTTTCAGAAAAATATAGCTAGAATTTATGTATCCTACCATCTGAGATAAACTTACCTCTATTTTTTATTTGTCATTAATTAAAATGCCACATTTGAAACAATCACGAACTACACAGCATTAAGCACTCACACTTGAAAGTCACATGGACATGACATGCTATCCCGGCTGCACATTGTGGCTCACACTCATAATCCCAGTACTTTGGGAGACTAGTGTGAAAGGATATCTTGAAACCAGGAGTTCAAGAGCAGCCTGGGCAACAAAGCAAGATCTTTATTTCTCTAAAAACAAAAAATAAATTTGAAAAAGAAATAGTCATGTCCAGTGACATTTGCCTTCAGTCAGCTACTTAGGAGGCTGAAATGAAAGAATCCCTTGAACAGAGGAATTCAGAGGAAGCAGTGAGCTATGATAATACCACTGACTCCAACCTGGATGGAAAAGAAGGAGGAGGAGGAGGAGGAAGAGGAGGAGGAGAAGAAGGACAAGGAGAAGGAGAAAAAGAAGGAGAAGGAGAAGGAGGAGAAGAAATTTATCCTCACCTCACATGACACCAGTAATGGTGATATGGTTAGGCTCTTTGTCCCCACCCAAATCTCATCTTGTAGCTCCCATAATTCCTATGTGTTGTGGGAGGGACTCAGTGGGAGATGAGTGAATCATGAAGGCAGGTCTTTCCCATGTTGTTCTCATGATAGTGAGTGTGTCTCATGAGATCTGATGATTTTTAAAAACGAGAAACTGCATGCACAAGCTCTTTTTTTTGCCTGCCACTGTTCACGTAAGATGTAATGTGCTCTTCCTTGCCTTCCACCGTGACTTTGAGGCCTCCCCAGCCATGTGGAACTGTAAGTCCAATTAAACCTCTTTCTTTTGTAAATTGCCCAGTCTTGGGTATGTCTTTATCAGCACTGTGAAAACAGACAAATAAAATTGGTCACCTTGGACAATGCATTGAATTCCTCACAATCTCAGTTTATAGGGTTGTTTTGAGTATTGAATTAAATTATTCAAAACACACAGCCCTTTTTCTGGAACATTGTGAGTTAACAAGTAACTGTGAACTATTATTGTTATTAAGAAATAATGAAGGAAAGACCTAAATATGTGCATTAAGCAACCAACAAATTAAAAATGCCAACCACATCACACAATAGAGCACAGGGATCCAAACACTAAATTTGTGGGCCAATCTGGTCTATTGCCTATTCTTGTAAATTTCTTTTAATGTACTGTCTATGCTACCTTTGCACTATAGTGACAGAATTGAGTGGTTGTAACCAATACTCCATGACCCCACAAAGGCAAAAATATTTACTATTTGGCCTCTTATAAGATACATTCGCTGACATATGGCAGCATTCATTACTAACCATCAGAGTCAAAACCATCCAAATCATGAGGCATGAACACTGATTGCACCAGAGCTATTCTTTCATACATTTTCACCACCCGCCCATGTTTTACTCTGAATTTGTTTCTCAAAATTTCAAATCCTGAATATGGCCAATAAATAGCATGACTTTATTTGAGTTATGAACCAATTGATAGACAAAAAAATAGATGCTCAAATATCACTATTAATAGTAATAATGTTGATTCTTAACATTATTGACATCTGATATATATGCTAAATATTCAAAATTAAATTGAACTAATTGTTCATTTCTTTTATTATTTTCTTACTGATTGAATTGCTTACCATTTCAATGAAGAATAATGACTTAATGAGGGACAGAGCAAAATGGTAGAGTAGTACTCCCAGTGATCACCTGTCTGAAAAAACATCAAATCCACTCATGAAAATGACTTCATAAGAGAAAACAACACCAGGTGGCAGATCACAGTACCTAGTTGTAGCACATTAATAAGAAAAGACACATCAAAGAGGGTGGAAAAGATGGTTTTGCATTGCTCACATCACATGTGCCATATTCCCAGGCAGCAAGGCATGAAGAAAGATACTGTCTGATTGAGGGAAAGAGAGAGAAGCATGCACAGAACATTAAGCCCCAACACCAGGCCCACCACAGTAAAACACACAACTGGGAAGATCCTCAGAAACAAATAGTCCAGTCAGGTACTCATGGACTGAGCCTCTAGACCCACCCTAGCATAAGCGTGTTTTTGGATGATAAGAGGCCCATACAGCCCCAGGCTTCAGGCTTGCATGCTGAACTCAATCTCTGGTATTCATCACAAGTAAGTCTAATCAGTGGCCCTGGTGTTCTTGACAGCCCTTAAGGGCAGACGTTCCTTAGTGGCCCTGAGCTTCTGATGTGTCACTAAGCTGCTCTAGCCACATTTGTCTTAGGCTTCTGTACCACCCTAACACTGCACCAGCCTTAGTGGAACCAAGCCTTCTAGCAACACTGTTATGGCAACAGCTTTCCAACGTCTGGCACGTCCCATTTCTGTCTGCTGCAGAGTTTTCCCAGACAAAACCAGTCTGAAAAGAACTGAACAAATACCTGCCACTTCAAATGCACAGACATTGATTCATGATTGAGAAAAACTAAAAGCTTTTTTGCTAAGATTGGAAACATGACAAGGATGTCCATTTCAACCACTCTTATTCAACGTAATACTGGAAGCCCTAGGTAGAGAGAGAGAAGAGAGAGAAATAAAGGACATCTGTCAAATTATATTGTTCACAGATGATATGCTTTTGTATTCAAAAAAACCTGAGGACTCCACCAAACCACTATTAGAACTGATTTAAAAATTCAGTAAATTTGCAGGATACAAAATCATCATGCAAAAATCAGTAGCATTTCTGTATGCAAATAGCAGACAATCTGAAAAAGCACTCAAGAAAGTAATCCCATTTACAATAGCTACAAATAAAATTAAATACCAAGGAATTAACCAAAGAAGTGAACAATCTCTACAATAAAAGTACAAACCCTTGGTGAAAGAAATTGCAGAGAACACAAAAAACGGAAAGATATTCCATGTTTGTGGTTTGGAAGAATAAATATTGTGAAAATGCCCATACTACCCACAGCAATCCACAAACTCGGTCCAATCCCTATTAAAATACCAATGTCATTCTGCACTGAAATAGAAAAAAAATTCTAAATACATATAGTTTCACAACAGACCCAAATAGCCAAAGTCATCTTTAAGCACAACACAAAATCAAAAACAAAAAACCCACTGAAACTGGATGAAGCCATTACCTGACTTTTTACTAGAGAGCTATAGTATCCAAAATGGCATTGTGCTGGCATACAAATGGATACACAGACCAATGGAAGAGAACCCAGAAATAAATCCACACACCTATCGTAAGTTGTTTTTACAAAGATGCAAAGAACATACAATGGGAACGAATGTTTTTTCAATAAATGATGCTGGGAAAACTGGATATCTAATATACAGAAGAATGAAGCTAGACCCCTGTCTCTCACCATATACAAAAATGAAATCAAAGGGGATTAAAGACTTAAATATAAGACCTCAAACTATGAAACTACTACAAGAAAACAGTAACAAAACTCTTTAGGACATTGAACTTGGCAAAGATTTGAGCAATGCTTCACAAGCGCAGGCAACCAAAGAAAAAATGCACAAATGGGATCACATCAAGTTAAGAAGCTTCCACATAGAAAGGAAACAATCAAAAAAGTGAACAGGCAACTCACAGAATGAGAGAAAATGTTTACAAACTATCCATCTGACAAAAGATTAATAACCAGAATATATAAGGAGCTCAAACAACTCTATAGGAAAAAAAATCTAATAATCTAATTTAAAAATAGGCAAAATATTTGAATAGATGTTTCTCAAAATAATACATATAAGTGGCAAACAAGCATACGAAATGGTGCTTAGCATCACTGATTGTCAGAGAAATGCAAACCAAAACTGAGAAATTATCTTACCCCAGTTAAAATGACTTTTATCCAAAACACAGGTACTAAGAGATGCTAGTGAGAATTTGGAGAAAAGGGAACCCAAGGAATATAAATTAGTACAACCATTATGGAGAACAGTTTAGAGGTTCTGCAAAAACAAAAAAATATCTAAAAATAGAGGCTACCATATGATCGGCAAGTTCACCCCTAAGTATATGCCCCAAATAAAGGAAATCAGTGTATCAAAGAGATACCTGCACTTCCATGTTTACTGCAGCACTGTTTATAACAGCCAAGATTTAGAAGCAGTCTAACCTAAGTGTCCATCAGATTAATGGAAAAAGGAAATTTGGTATATATACACAACGGAGTATTTTTAGCCATAAAAAATGAGATAGCGGCCGGGCGTGGTGGCTCATGCCTGTAATCCCAGCACTTTGGGAGGCTGAGGCGGGTGGATCACAAGGTCAAGAGATCAAGACCATCCTGGCCAACATGGGGAAACCCTGTCTCTATTAAAAAATACAAAAATTAGCCGGGTATGGTGGCAGGTGCCTGTAGTCCCAGCTAATTGGGAGGCTGAGGCAGGAGTATTGCTTGAACCCAGGAGGCAGAGGTTGCAATGAGCCGAGCTCACACCACTGCACTCCAGCCTGGTGCCTGGCGACAAAGCAAGACTGTCTCAAAAATAAAAATAAAAAATGAAATCGTGTCAGTTGCAACAACACATATGGAGCCGAAGTTCATTATATTTGTTGAAATAACCCAGGCACAGAAAGACAAACTTCACATGTCCTCACTTATTTGTGGAAGCTAAAAATATAAACAATTGAACTCATGAAGATAGAGAATAGAAGGATGGTTACCAGATAAAGGGAATGGAAATCAAGTGGGTGGGTAGATGGGTAGATGGAGATGGCTAATGTGTACAAAAAAACATAATTAGAAAGATGAATAAGACCTAGTATTTGCTAGAACAACAGGGTGAATATAGTAAAACATAGTTTTATTGTAAATTTAAGCATAATCAAAAGAGTATAATTGGATTGTTTTTAACTTTACAAAGGATAAATGCTTGAGGCAATGGATATCCCATTTGCCCTCATGTGATTATTATTCATTGCATAGCAGTATAAAATATCCCAAATAATCCGTAACAATATATACCTACTATGTACCCACAAAAATTATGGCACAGCCTCAAAAGGGCAAACTTACATTCATAGGAGTTGAAAAAGGAGAAAAGAAAAATAGAGGAGTCAAAAGCTTATTTAAATAAATAGTAACATTAAACTTTCTAAACTTGGTGAAAGATGTAAACATGTGCATAGCAGAAGTCTTGCTAACTGCATGCTTCTTGGCAGAAACCCTGAAGACCAAAGGGAGTGATATGATATGGTCAAAGTGCTGAAGAAGAAAAAAAAGTGCAACCAAATATTCTCTACCCAGCAAAACTGTCAGTCAAAACTGTAGTAATAAAGACTTTCTCACACAAACAAAAGGAGAGAATTTTCATCACCACCAGACCTACCTGTTTTGTAAGAAATGGTGAAGTGAGTTCTTCAAGCTGAAAGAAAAAACTCTAATAAGTTACATAAAAAACTTCTGAATGTATAAAACTTACTGGTAAAAGTAAATCCAAAGTCAAATTCAGAATACTCTAATACTGTAACAGTGATAAAGAAATTATGTCTAACTTTAGTATAAAAGTTAAAAGAGAAAACTATTTAAAATAATAACTAAAATAACATTAATGCATATATAATATAAGAACATGTAAATTGTGACATCAAAAACTTTAAATGTGGTGGGGGAGGAAAATGGAGTGGAAGTGCAGCATTTTTTGGATCAAAATTAAGTTGTTACCAGTTTAAAATAAAGAATTATAATTGTAAAATGTTTCTGTAAACCTGATTATAACCATAAAGCAAAAACCAGTAGATTCCCAAAAACTAAAAAGCAATGAGTCAAAACATAGCATTAGAAAAAAAAATCACTTAGCCACAAAAGAAGACAGTTAAAAAAAAAGAAACAAAGGATGTATTTTACAAAACTAGAAAACAGATAACAAATTGTCAGTCATATGCCCTTACATATTAATAATTAAATTAAATGTAAATAGATCAAATTATCCACTCAAAATATAATCAGAGACTTAATAAATTTGTTAAAAAAAGATTCAACTTTCAAAAAAAGATGCTGCCTGTAAGAGACTCACTTCACCTGTAAGGACATATGCAGACTGAATGAACAAATAGAAAAATATATTCCATAAAAATAAAAACCAAAGAGAGCAGAAAAAATGGCATTTCTATCATGTTAGGCAGACTTAAAGTCAAAACTTTAAAAAGAGACAAAGAAGATCATTATATAATGATAAAGTGGTCAATCTAACTAGAGAATATATGACAAAGCTATAGTAATCAAAACAGCATGGCACCAGCATAAAAACAGACATATTACCCATGGAACAAACTTGAGTGCTCAGAAGTAAATCTCCACATTTAAAGCAAACTGATTTTCAACAAAATCACCAATGAAGGAAGGAGAATCCCTTCAATAAATGGCACTGGGAAAACTGATATCCACATGTAGAATTAAATTGACCCTCACACCATATATAAAATAGTATCTCACACCATATATAAAAATTAATTCAGAATAGATAAAAACTTGAAGAATGAAACCACTAGAAAAAAATATATAAGGAGAAAGCTCTGTGACACTGGTGTTATAAATGATCTTTTGAATTTGACTCCAAAGGCACAGGCAATAAAAGAAAAAAACAGATAAATAGAATTACATCACACTAAAAAACATATGCATAGCAAAGTTATCAATCAACAGAGTAAAGAAACAACGTACAGAATTGTATATACACACAATGGAATATGTTCAGCCATGAACAACAAAGAAAGAAATTAATTCTATCATTTGTGACATGAATGAACTTTGAGGACATTCTGTTAAGTGAAATAAGCCAGAAACAGAAAGACAAATAGTGATTCATCTCACTCATATGTGGAATATGGAAAAGCTCATCTCATAGAAGTAAAGATTATAATGGTGGTCACCAGGAACTGGTCGGAGATTGGAGGAGGGGATGGAGAAGGAGATGTTGATCAAAGAATACACAATTTTAGTTAGAGAGGAGGAATAAATTTAAGAGATATATTGTATAACATGGTAGCTAAAGTTAATAATAATTGCATTCTTAAAAAATGCTGAGAATGAAGGTAAAATGTTCTCACCGCAAAAATGATAGCTATGTGAGGTAATGCATAAATTAATGAGATAGATTTCATCATTCTACTATATATATATATATATATATATACACTTTGAAAAGTGCTGTATGTAGCAGATACATGCAATTTTATGTCAATTAAAAATATTTAGTAACAGATGAAAAATAATGACTCAAGAGTTTTATTAATGTAAAAAAGCATCTTTCTATTTTTAGTTTATTAGCAATTTTTAAACTAGAAGTAGATATAAATTTTTATAAATTTTGAAATATTTTCAATGGGCATGTAATTTTTCTAATATTGAAACATTCTTCCATTCCAAAAATACAATCTTACTAAGTATAGCTTATTATTACTACTAATACACTGTTTTTATTTTGACCTTTAAATATTTTTTCATTATAATTATTTTAATTTCTTTTGAAGGAGTATTACCCGTAAATTTTAATTGCACCTTTTCCCTCTATATCTCCCCTAGTACGTTATTTTTCCCCATTTCTTAATCTGTTCTCCATAATGGAAGATTTCCCATAGATTCGTTTCTGAATTGCTGACTTTATTTTTTGCAAAGTCAAAAAATCGGCTTTGTAAATTGGCTCCTTCTAATACATTTTAAAATTACATTTACTCTTATTTTAAAACATTCTTTATCACTACAAACTTTTTTAAAAATTATTTTTTACTTTTTTCTAACCCAGCTAATGTTTACCACCATCTGTATTGTTACCATCTCATCATTTATTTCCTTATAAAAATCATGTTTTCTTGTTTAAAAAATAATTTAATTACTTTGCTTCTGCTTTTGAATCAGAAAATTTTATTTTTTTTTTAATTTCAACAATCTTTGACCATAAGTTGAGCAGCCACTACAACCAACAATGACTGAGGAATTAGAATAATATTGTCCCAGCGAGGGAGCGAGGGTGATAACCCCCGTGGGATTCAGCCTTTACCCCTCCAGGGAGGCTAACTGTGAGTTCTAGGATCTTTCTAATATCTCAGTGAAAAACTACACCACTCCCTCCAACAGGGAACTTTCAAACTGACCCTCAATCTTTCATGTCTCGTTAGTGTTACCAGTAGGAGAAAGTCCCTGAAAAATGCTCACATTTCAATCATTTTCTTCTCCAGCTCCTAGGCCAATTCAGGTTTTTCCTCATTTTCCACTATCCAAGTTATTTCATAAAAAGTGGAATGGAAGATAAAACGATGTGAATCAAACGTAATGCCTTTCTTTTTCCAGGAGACCTCTGGCCCACCTTCTATTCTTATTTACAGTCCCAGCAGAAGGGACCAGGGTCACAGCTGGGCCTGTGTATCTCCAAACACCTTCCGGGTCCCCTCAAGGCATGAAGCCTCCCTTGGGTGTACCTGCCCACGAGCCAATCGCTGATTTTGCTGGAAGCCTCTACCTTGATGATGAGTCCCTGATGGTCATTAATAAAACCCTTGAATTTCACAAGTTTTCACTTTCAAATTTCACAAGACTTGTATTTCACCCATGAGCCACACCATTTGACACTGAAAGGCACACGCTGACATTTGTCTACCCAGGGGAAATCAGGAGCCCTCTACCTTGGCAAGGGATGGCATGTAGGCCGGGAATTCGCTAACCAGTGTGTTTCTCTCCACCCACTCGGCCAGCGTGGAAGCCAGTCCACCCCTGCATGCTCTGTGGGGTCCATGCCCACATGAACGGAAGCCCCGAGAGGTGAATCTCCCTGGAACTGTGTTGGAGGAAGGATGTCCCCACCCATCACCACCCTCTGCGAAAAGCTCTTCGGTGACTCCTCTGTATGTGCCTTCCCGTATCTCCTGGGTCTGAGACTTTGAGAAGTGGGCAGTTGACTTGGGGTTCACCACCCAGGTTCGCCTCCCACACGCCCCTCCCCACAGTCAGCACCCACAGTAAGGCTCACAATGTCTTCATAACGCAGGAAGTAGGGCTAGATCATCTTTTGGCTTTTGATAAGTTGAATTTTCTCATCAAGAAAGCTCCAGTTTTATTTACCTGGTTTTCTCTCCCAAATAAAAATTGCTGTGTTTGACTTTGGTCATGCCATCGTAACCTGCATACATTCCCACCACTGTCTAAAGAGGACAGTGACTAAGTGACCACTGTTCACCATTTTTTGGTGGCCACAGTCAGAGCTGTCCACCCTGAGAAACTTCAAGCATCTTAAAACACATACAAATGCACCACTTTTTCTTACTACATCTGGGTGTCTTCAGATAGGCAAATGGGAATTGGGTTGGCAACAAAGCTCCGAGTGTTAGGGGCAGAGCTTTCTTCTCTTACATGATTTCCTCCAGCATCTTTCAATTCCAGCACCATCATTGTGTGAGGTTTCCCATCATGGGAGCATTTGTGAGCACTGAGATCCCTGCTGTTGTGGAAAGGAATTGAGCCCCATACCCACAACCCAGAGAAGAGGCCCATGCAACTCTTTGCTTGTCACACTGGATCATTTACTGGCTGAGATCTAGATTCAACCAAACCACCAGCCACTGGAATAATGTATTATCCAACACCAAGGCGGAAACCTGAGCCACAGGGGCCTCTGATCATGCCAGTTAACAAAGAAGATTGCAGAACCCTGGAAGAGTAGGGTCCTCTGTGGTCTCTGGAAACTTCTAGAATGATCCAATAGATTGCTGTAAGTCAGGTATATCTTCTATGATTATTCTGTATTCCTGAAGTTGCCACTAGTTTTGTAGCCAGTTTTAAGAGTCACAAAGTGTTTTGGGTTTACAGTCACTTGTAATGGAGGCTCAAGTTAGCTGACAGTTTTCTTGTCAGTAAAATAAAGATGATAAAATAAATCTTGCCAAACTTTCATGAGCTTATGAGCAATTTATGTGAAGCTCTTCACCTAATGCCCTGAATCTGCAGATGCTGAAATGGAATAACTGTTTCCTCCATTACCACAAGGGCACTTCTGCTGCCACTGTTAATGAAACTAAACAAAATAATGCTAGTAATATAGGTCACACTTGAAAAAATACACATGACCCGAAATGTTTGAACCGTGGAAGCAACTCCAAATGTATCAACAAGCGTACACTTGGTACATTTCAGATTACAAATGGGATCCAAAGCCAGCACTTAGCAAAGTGACAAAACCCAACAGCCCACTTGGACGACTGTGGTTGGAAGGATTGATGCACATGTCTTACTCGTGTAATCACTTGGTGTGAGGTCTGCGAACTGAAGCCGCCTTCTCTGAACCCTACCAGTTGAACATTCCCCAAAGTAAAGGGGTTTGGTTTAATTCCAGCACAAGCAACTGAGAAATGGTCTCAGTATAAAGTCTCTGAAATGATGCATTCAGATTAGTTTAGACTCATTTACAGGAAAATGGAGTGAACTGGATCTACTCATTGTCCAAAAGGCTAAAGGTTGATTCTCTGTTACAGCTTATCCTAGGCAAAGATCAGACTGATTTATACCCTGCCTCAAATGTATCTATCTTATCAGTGGGTGATCCTGGGGCCCCAGGGTTAATGGAATGCAGACATTGTACATAGACGAAAGGGAAGAATGAGGGTGCAATAACCAGAAAATCCTGTGTAAACCAGTTTTAAAATTCTGTGAGCAATTATATGTAGGTAACATTGAAGAAAATACATAAAACATATAGTATTTGACTGGCAAGTACAAACTTTTGTGTTCCAAACCTGAAGAAATATAGATATTTTAGTTTACTCTTATGGGTCTATATCAGAGACTTCATGTAATGTGTTTCCATTTTTATATACTTCATTATGTCATTGTACTCTTTAGCACGTTGCATTCCTATTGTTCATACATTAAAAATATTTAGCAATATTTTATTCTGTTTAAAGGATAATTTGTTTTCCAGATTCCTAAAATTTAACATTTGCAAAGTAATTGATGCATGTTATCTGTTTATTCCGAAGGGGTGATCTCGTGAGATTTGCAGGACAGGTAGTTATTTTTCTATGCACGGAAGGAGAAATAAGCAAGTGAGTCATCTGTTCAAGATCACCAGCTTGTGGTAGAGACAGAGTCTAGAGATGATTGTCAGGACTCCCCATTCAGGAGACTTTCCACTCCACCCTAGGCCTTCACAGAGAGTGTAGGTTACCCAGAGAAAATTCTGGATATGCAGTCAGTTAATCTGCACTGAGGAGGAAGTAGTCAACTGCCATATTGCTGAATTTTACATTCCAATGTGGCAGCATTCTGAAAGAAGTCTTCAGTGGCACCATTTCCCAAAGAATCATGTAAAATTATCTTCTCCAGACACAGAAACACAGTATAGCTTGATATCCTGGGGGTCAGTAAATGAACTGTGGATGTACTTCCAAGGCTGACTTGACTCTGAGTCAGAGCTGTGGCTGGCTCTACAACGATCCCCCAGGAGCCGCCTTGGATCTATACATAGGAACAAATGCCCACCCTGTCCTGATGGGCATGGTGGGCCCAGCAATCCCATATGCAAAGGAGGACCAGGACTGAGGGCAAAGGTACACAGGCCCATAGTCTTCTTGAGATGCAGCAACTACCTGCTGAGATATTTACTTAAAATGCTGTCCTTAGGAAGACCAGGTCCATTCATTCAGGCCCAATTCTAGGTATCCTCCTCTGACCTTGACGATGTACAGACACCAGAGTTTCAGTCCTCATTCCAAAATCTAAATGCCCCTAATATGGATCTGTTCTTTTGCATTCGGAATGCCTCCCATGAAGCACCCTGACTCTGAGGCCGCATTCCAACACCTCAGCGCCTTTGGTTACATTCCTCGGAGAGGGGCTAGGGCTTCACATGCCACATATGATTCATACCAGAGTAGCATGTTTTCATTATCTGAAGATGAACAGATTAATATACATTTATAAAACCCATTTGTTTCCTACAAACTTGGCTCAACGGGATCTTAATAATCCCTCTGGAAAATAACTGAAATAACCAACAGGAGCATCTGTGCATCAGGAAGCCAGGGAGAGAGCAAAGCAGAGAAAAAGAAAGAAATGCCAGCAAGTGGGCATTTCTGTTTTGGTGTAGGGGTTCCCTTTAAACAGCTGCTCAGCGTCACATTTTTAACTAAACAAATAGCCCTCCCATGCTGTTTTGTGGAGTATAAGAATTGCTCTACTCCACACAGGCAGAATGCACTAAAAAATGGTGATGAAGCCTGATGTCAGACCTTGCTAATTTCCAGTGGCTTAATAGCTGTCATGAGGAAATGATGTGGTGTTCTCACAGACTCCTTCAAAAATCAGGATTTGTAAAAAATTTGCACCAGCATAGGAGGGAAGGTGGAAATGAGGAGAATTAAAATGTGAGAATACAAGCAGAAAATCATTTAAACCTCTTTCTGAAATATCTAGATAATTTTTTGGCCAAATTGAATCTGGTGAAGCATAGAAAAATCTGTAAGCTGGTAAAAATATCGTCTTAGTAATTGGAAGAAAAGATCACTATACCTAATCCTTCATATGTTTCATGATGATAGCCTCAAAAGTTGAAGGAAGTACATGGTTTAATAAATAACATTTTTTCTGATTTGCAGGATAAGTATTGCAGCCCTGTGAAAAAGTAAAGTACCTATAGTTTCATACTATATAAATCATCCTTATGAAAAAAGATATTACATTAAATTAGGACTGTTCCCAAAAGTTTATTATGAACTTTCAATGTGAGAAGATGTATATTATATTAACTTTAAACGAAATTGCACACTTTGGATTAGCCTGACTATATGAAGCTTTGCCCCAGTGTCTGAATTCTACTCCTGAATTCATTTCTTCCCAATGGTTGACAGAGAAAGAATGGGAGCATTACGGTGGGAAGCACGGGCGGGGGGGCTCCCAAAACAAATATGTGATCCTCTTGTGTGATGGACAGGAGCAAGGCTTCCTGCATTCTACATTAGTACGCCCAGCACTCCAGTCAAACTGAGGCCACATTTCCCTTCCCTCAGTTTTTTCATTTGTGAATGAAGGGATTGATTTTGTTCATCTTAAGCTCCTCTTCTATGATTTTATAACTGAGCTCACACTGCAGGAGTTGGAAATTCAAATCTTCGGTGGTCAGCCTCTGTATCCTTTGTAGAATTGGGTCTAATTCCCTTTGTTCAGGTAATCAAAAGGACAGGTCAGACCTAAAGGGACTTCCCCCGCCATTTTGTTCCTCTGAGGCATTTTTATTATACAGATGAAAATGTGCAAAAAAAAAAAAAATGTAATACAAGCTGTTTGCACTGTCAATAAGAAGAGAATTATTTAAAAATTTTATTAAATTTTGGTAGGAAATATCTATTATGTTACTGAAAGATCTTGATAAGTCTGCACAAAAAAATTCTGTTTGTGTTAAATTTTAAAAAAGTTTCTGCAGACAAGTGTCCATTCATTTATCCATCAGAAAGTAGAATCTATGCAACATGACATGCTTTTCCTTTCACTTAGCAGCCAGAAAACAGAAAGCCAGATTCGGTGATGAATTGCATGAATCCTAGCATCTCAAATGTCTAGTAGTATCTTTCCTCTTTGCTTCTTTTAAACTATCTCTATCTTTTTATCTACTTTATGAGTAATTGTCTTATTTTTTGATATTTAATTTCAAATATGTTTTTGGAAGACGGCAAGCATCAACCATAATAATAATATGATTAGTTGAACAAATTAGATAGTCAAATCTTTCAGGAAACGGAAACGTAATACTGGTTAGTACCTGAATATTCAGAATACTATGCCATGAAAATACCCTGAAAAGTATAATTCACCTTTATAAAGTCAAATAAAAGTTAAATATTTTGCTATGAATCTTTAAGCCATAATGACCAGATGGGGGTCACAAGGACCATTTCTAGTTTTAAGCCTAAGTTTCAGAGCACGTTAGATCACATTAGAACAACACTGAACTCACAGGAGAATCAGAAACCCAGAAAAACTGGATACCCCAATTCTAGCCAGGAAGGCAGCGTGGGAAGTTAAGTATAAACACAACTCAGGAACAATTCAGGCAAGTGACTTGCTGGAGACACAGAAAATACATGAAAACTCTGGAGTTTCCCAACTATCATTGAACTAAGGCAGAATTACAATTATTAAGGCTTATTTTAATCTCATTTAGAGAGCCGGAAACCAGAAGTGACAGAAAACACACTCAATATCACATGCTGATAGCACAGGATGGAGAATGACAAGGCTCCAGATATTATTTTCTGTATAGAAAAAACTTAGGAGTGAATAACACAGTCTTAAAGGCTGATTTAAGGACTAGAATTTATAAGAACTGGATTAATGATTGAAACCTAGAGGGAAAATAGTTTGAACCCACATCCTCTGACAAGAAGTCATTTATTGAACACATTTTTGCTCTGCTGACATGAAATGGAAATTTTGCCCAGACAAAATTTAAGAAAGTAAAAGTATTATATGGAGTATGTAGGAGTCTAAAATTGTCTCCATAAAAATGAAATCCTTGTATACAACCCTTTTAAGTTAATCTTCCTAAAATGCAACTCTGATTATTATCATGTTCATTCGAACATTTTTTAAAGCATTTGGTTAAATATTTTAGTAAGAAACAAAAGCAGGTGGGACAGAACTGTCCCCTGCAACCAATTTCGATTTACGGATTTTGCTTCCTGCATGTCCAAATTGCTTCACCATATACAAGGAATTTTTTTTTCTATCCTCCCCCTCTCTCCCTTTCTCTTTCTCTCTCTTTTTTTTTTTTTTTTTTTTTTTGAGACGGAGTTCCGCTCGTTACCCAGGCTGGAGTGCAATGGCGCGATCTCGGCTCACCGCAACCTCCGCCTCCTGGGTTCAGGCAATTCTCCTGCCTCAGCCTCCTGAGTAGCTGGGATTACAGACACGCGCCACCATGCCCAGCTAATTTATTTTGTATTTTTAGTAGAGACAGGGCTTCACCATGTTGACCAGGATGGTCTCGATCTTTTGACCTCGTGATCCACCCTACTCGGCCTCCCAAAGTGCTGGGATTACAGGCTTGAGCCACCACGACCGGCCCTTTTCTTTTTCTTTCTTTCTCTCACTTTCTTCCTTTTTCTCCCTCTCACTTCCTCCCTGCCGTCCTCCTTTTCTTACTTCTTTCTTTCCTTCCTTCCTCCTTTCCTTTCTCCACTATCCTCTTCTCCTTTTCTCTTTCTTGCCGCTCTCATTTTGATGTTTGTTTTCTTTATCCCAACCAACCCTCTTAAGGACCCTACAGCTCCTCAAAGTGATTTTGTGTTTAAACAAGCTAAATTCTTTTCCCTCGATCTTAGAACCGTATTCACATGATCTTCCCAAACACAGACCAATCTCCCCACATCACCTCCGGAAGCTGAAACCGCATCCATCTTTCAGAGTCCAACTCAAATCCTTCCCTATGCTGGAGCTCGACATGTGACCAATGACATTCTCACCGTGGCTCTGTCACTGCCCACCTGTGTGACCTTAGACAACTTACTTCACTTCTCCTCAGCCTCTGTTTCCTCCTCTGTAAAAGGGGGATAACGCTTACCTCAGAAACATATCCTAAAGGTTACCTGAGATAATGCTGTATGAGGAAATAGCTTAGCACGTTATGGCACATGTTTGCTAACATCATACTTTTTGTTAATAATACTGGAAATGAAATGTCCATGTCCTCCACTGAAAATCAGGGTTATTTTTAACCTCTTATTTCCTCTACCACATCATTCTCAAAGTGTCTTGCCTATTGTCAAATATGGTCCACAAATATGCAATGAGTATTTTATGTTATTGATTTCTTCTAAAAACAAAACAAAACAAAATGGGATACATGTGCAGACTGTGCGAGTGCCATACGTGTGCCATGGTGGTTTGCTGCACCTATTGATGCGTCTTCTAAGCTACCTCACCTCACTCTCCACCCCCTCAATAGGTCCTGGTGTGTGCTGTTCCATTCTCTGTGTCTATGTGTTCTCAGTGTTCAACTCCCCCTTATGAGTGAGAACATGTGATGTTTGATTTTCTGTTCCTGTGTTAGTTTGCTGAAGATGATGGCTTTCAGCTTCATCCATGTCCCTGCAAAGGACATGATCTCATTTCTTTTTTACGACTGGATAGTATTCCATGGTATATATGTACCACATTGTTTAAATCTAGTCTATCATTGACAGGGTTCCGTGCTTTTGCTATTGTAAATAGTGCTACAATAAACATACATGTACATGTGTCTTTATAGTAAAATTATTTACATTTTTGGGTATATACCCAGTAATGGGATTGCTGGGTCAAATATTTCTGAATCTAGATCCTTGAAAAATTGCCATACTGTCTTCCACAATGGTTGAGCTAATCTACATCCCCACTAACAGTATAAGAGCGTTCCTGTTTCTACACAGCCCCATCAGCATGTATTGTTTCCTGACATTTAATAACCCCCATTCTGACTGGCATGAGAGGGTATCTCATTGGGGTTTTGATTTGCATTTCTTTCATGATCAGTGATGTTGGGCTTTTTTTTCATGTCTGTTGGCCATGTAAATGTCTTCTTTTGAGAAGCGTCTGTTCATATCCTTTGCACACTTTTTGATGAGGTTGTTTTTTTCTTGTAAATATGTTTAAGTTCCTTTTAAATTCTGGATATTAGACTTTTGTCAGATGGCTAGATTGCAGACATTTTCTTTCATTCTGTAAGTTGCCTGTTTACTCTGTTGATAGTTTTTTTTTTTTTTTTGCTGTGCAGAAGCTCTTTAATTTAATTAGATCCCATTTGTCAATTTTGGCTTCTGTTGCAATTGCTTTTGGCATTTTTTTCATGAAGTCTTTGCCCATGCCTATGTCCTGAATAATATTGCCTAGATTTTCTTCTAGCATTTTTTTGGTTTAGGGTTTTACATGTAAGTCTTTAATCCATCTTGAGTTAATTTTTGTATAAGGTGTAACAAAGTGGTCGGTTTCAGTTTTCTGCATATGGCTGGCCAGTTTTCCCAACACCATTTACTTAATAGGAGATCCTTTCCCCATTGCTTGTTTTGTCAGGTTTGTAGATGTGTGGTGTTATTTCTGAGGCCTCTGTTCTGTTCCATTAGTCTATATGTCTGTTTCAGAACAAGTATCATGCTGCTTTGGTTATTGTAGTCTAGTAGTATAGTTTGAAGTAAGGTAGAGTGATGCCTCCAGCTTTGTTCTTTTTGCTTAGGATTGTCTTGGCTATATGTGGTCTTCTTTGATGCCATGTGAAATTTAATAATTTTTTCTAATTCTGTGAAGAATTTCAATAGTAGTTTGATGGAAATAGCATTGAATCTATAAATTACTTTGGGCATTATGGTCATTTTCACAATACTGATTCTTCCTATCCATAAGGATGGAATGTTTTTCCATCTGTTTGTGTCCTCTCTTATTTCCTTCAGCAGCAGTTTGTAGTTCTTGAAGAGATCCTTCACATCCCTTGTTCACTGTATTCCTAGGTATTTTATTCTCTTCGTAGCAATTGCAGATGGGAGTTCATTCATGATTTGGCTCTCCGCTTGCCTATTGTTGTAAAAAATGCTTGTGATTTTTGTGCATTGATTTTGTATTGTATCCTGAGACTGTGCTGAAGTTTTTTATCAGTTCAAGAAGTTTTGGGGCTGGGATTGGGATATTAACTGCTTCCCCCGTGGTATGGGTTTGAGAGTGGGATATTCCAAAAAGTACAGTCCCCAGACCCCCAATAGTGTGCTCACTCACTGCCTCCCTTGGCTGTGGGTAGGGAGTTCCCCTGCCCCATGTGACTCTCAGGTGGGCCATCACATCGCACTATTCTTCCTTCTCTCTGTGGGTCATGCCAACCTGCTAGTCAACTTTGATGAGAGAACCTGGATACCTAGTTGCCAGTGAAGGATTCACATGCTTATTATGGTTTTTTTTCCAGTGGGAGCCTCTGAACTCTGTTGCTTCTAGTCAGCCATCTTGTCCCCTCCCTGTACAATGTATGTGAGTACTTTAATGCTGTTTTCAAAAATTGTTATTTTTATTTTTGTCTTGAAAGACCTCTGATGCATGATTTATTAGGAGCCTATGTGTTTGGGTTTCTACCTTCCGGAAATACCCACTTTGCGCTGCCTCACCAAACTCTCCCATTTATCAATCCGCAGCTCAAACTCATCTATCTTCCATACACAGCCTTTGTTGGCATAATTTCTCACTTTGTTAAGAATTCATAGATCTTTGGTCTTAAGACACCTTGTCATATTCTGTTTCACTGTATAGTTATGTGTAGATATTTTTCACATGCCCCAATCCATTATAAATGCCTTAAGGTTGGGCAATAAATCTTAGTTTTTAACCTCTTCATTTTTAAGCCCTTTCATTTCATATTTTGTCCATACAATAATCCATTCCTGAATTCCTCCCCTGATTCCTCCCCCATGTTCACAGGCACTGACAGCTGAGGGCTGGAAGTCAGTGAGCTCCCCTGCAGAGTGCAGGTGGGAAGAAGGCAAGCAGCCTGTGAGTCCTGCTTTCCCACTCTCTCTGTTGCCTCAACTTCACTGACAGAGGCTCTGCAACTATTAATGTTTTTATGTATGTTGGATTATAAATACAAATATGAAAATGTTAGAGATTGCCTGGCAAAAATACTGTGGATGCTAAGTCCATGTCAATATTTTTCACTTATTTTCACCAAGAAATTATGTATTAGGAGAAGGAACCCCCAGGAATGATGAACTCAAAGTAAACTATACTTTGGTGAGCATTCTGAATAATGGCACACACTGTAGCGTATGTCCCTGGAGCAGACCTTAAAACCTTTGTAAAGGTAGCCTTGGGACGGGAAATAAAAAAGCAAGAGTGACAAAGCTGAAACGGCCAATGCAGCACACATCAACCTCCTGTGGGCAGCTCTTCATTGTCGCTTTTGTTTCTGTGGTCCTTGTTTTGTACTGAAAAAGAGTCAGTTGCTTATTCCAACAAACTTGGATTTCTGGTAAAACAGGATTTCCTTCCTGTAACCTGAGGCTGGCTGTATTCTTCACATAGCCTAATGTCAGACTGGATTTTCTGATTTCTGCTGGAATATTTTTTTGTGGCCTCAGGGAAGCCTGAAGTTCCCTCTTTTCTTTCTGTTTGCTGTGTCAGCAGGG
Source organism: Callithrix jacchus (assembly GCF_049354715.1). Classification (NCBI taxonomy): domain Eukaryota; kingdom Metazoa; phylum Chordata; class Mammalia; order Primates; family Cebidae; genus Callithrix; species Callithrix jacchus. The sequence continues at coordinate 35,817,281 of NC_133508.1, read as the reverse complement.
TTGGCAAGACCAGAATCGCATCTGAAGTCGAGCGTTACCCGATCCAGGCCCTCCAGAATCAAACTCATCAAGGGGTGAGCAGAGCACACATTTGCTCTGTTTTCCCAACCTAGAATATAAGCAAACCTATTGGTAGCCTGAGTGCTGCCAAGATTATCTGCAGAATCTATCAATTGCATAGAATTTTCTACTTCTTATTTGGTGAGTCCCTATTAACATGGGAAACCTCAAAATCTGATTTTATTGTTAAAGTTACAAAACCTACGGTTCTTTGTATAAGTATTTAAATTACTTTACTTATCTGTTATTTATTGATTTCCTTATTTATAAAGGTGGGGTCTCACTCTACTGCCCAGGCTGGTTAAATCACTTTAGGAAAATAAAAAACTTTGTATATACTAAAGGTTCATTCTTCATTTTTCACATTTTTGGTTAAAAAAAAAAAAAAAAAAACAGAATAAAAAACGTTTAAAGGTACAGCACCCATCTGATTTTATTTAGAAACTAGAGTTCAGCAAAGACATGTTCATTGCTTCTTTTCACATGGGAACGCAGATATAGACATCAGTAAAACTGGTCTGTCTTTATCACCCTGTACCAGGTTGTGAATCTGAACAGCTTTCAGACTTTGTAAAGTGTCACTCCTCCATCATGTCTTCACTCAGAGACATTCCATTGGTTTGATACAACTACATTATTAGAATTAACGTCTAATTCATAACCTCCCTTGGTCTCATTTTTCCCAAACTGCATAATGTAAATAAATCATTTTATCTTACCCTTTGCTATATTTAAAATTAGTGCCCAGGTGACCTCACAATACTGTCATTAAAAGGCAGATTTGTAATATGATCAAGTTTGTGAAGAATAAATCCATAACTATTTACCATCTAGGTCAAAAAATCAGAAAATTGACAAATTATCTTCATGTTTTAAAATTTAAATGGTTTTATCTTTATGGTTCTGTATGGAGCTGAATAAAACAAAATATAAACAATGCTGTTTCATTTGCACAAAAATTGATTTACATTCAGAATACAGAAATACGCCAGAAGACACCAAACTATGAATAATTCAAATATATAACTTGGCATAGTCAAGAGATAAATTTTTAAATGCATAAGGAAAAATACATAATTGATTATGTAGTATGATTTTTAATATTACCATGGCTGTGTAACAAATCATCCCCAAAACACAATAGTATAAAATAGGCATTTCTTATCCTCGTAGATTCTGAGAGTAAGGCGTTAAGTCAAGACCCAGTGTATACGGCCTATCTCTGACATCTTATGTCTGAGGCCTCACCTGGTGGGATCCAAGTGAGAGTCCACAGTCGTCTCTGGGCTTGCTTACTCACTGTGTGGCAGTCAATGCTGCTTGTTGAAATCTGTCCACACAGGTTTCCTTGCAGTATACTGTCTGAATTCCAAGCTTCTCAAGAAAGAGACAACCCACCAACACTCTTTATCTTTTTTATGACTTTGCTTTGAAAGCCACACACCCATCCAGATTAAATGAAAGTAAATTTCTCAGGCTTGGTTATTGATAGCAAGAAACTTGGAACTTGGTAGCAACGTGCTGAAAGAACATGTGGGACTGGAAATATTTCTGTGGCCATTCTTGGAAAAGCCAAGTAGCACTCGCCCTTATTGTGATACAGAACAGTTCCATCACCTCAAAAATTCCTCGTCCCCCTCCCAGCCATTTGCAACCTACGGCTCCGCCAGTAAAGGACTGTTCAGATTCATTGCATGATGATTAATTTTGCCTCTCCCAAAACTGTATATAAATACAATAATACAGCTTGTAGTCTTTTACATCAGCTTCGTCTAAGCATGAAATGTTCCAGACTTGTTTGGGTTATTGTATATATCAGTATTTCTTCTCATTATTGCTGTATAGTATTCCATTAGATACAGCAATTTTATTCTCCTGTTAATTTCCATTATCCTGTTAATAGACATATGGGATACTTTCAATTCGGGACTACTATGGGTAATAATGTTATTGGTATTCTTTATGATGTTCTTTTTTTTTTTTTTTTTTTTTTTGAGAAGGAGTTTCACTCGTTACCCAGGCTGGAGTGCAATGGCGCGATCCCGGCTCACCGCAACCTCTGCCTCCTGGGTTCAGGCAATTCTCCTGCCTCAGCCTCCCGAGTAGCTGGGATTACAGGCACGCACCACCATGCCCGGCTAATTTTTTGTATTTTTAGTAGAGACGGGGTTTCACCATGTTGACCAGGAAGGTCTTGATCTCTTGACCTCGTGATCCACCCGCCTCGGCCTCCCAAAGTGCTGGGATTACAGGCTTGAGCCACCGCGCCCAGCCTTATTTAGTATTCTTTATTTTCTGTCGTCAGGTTTTACATTTAATTTAAAGCCTTGCTCTGTTCTTGTTGGATTTATTTCTAAGTATTTTATGCTTTCTAAGAGTATTAGAAATGACATTCAAAAATCTAATTATAGGATACTAGTTTTAAAAATACAATTGATTTTTGTCAACACATTATCTTGCTGTTGGCCAAATTTACTTATTAATTTAGTAATTGCTTTGTAGATCCCTTACAGTTTTCTATGTAAACAATCAGATCTCTTGAGAATAGAGAGAGATCTGTCTTCTATTCTTCCTTTCCAATCTGAATTATTTTCTTTTATTTTTTGCTTTAATGCACTGACCAGGACCTCCATTTCAATACCTAGTTTCTATTTCTAGTCTTAGAGGGAAAATGTTCAGACCTTGATCATTTAGTTTGATGTTAATTATAGATGTTTCCTTTAGCTTATAGTATTTAAGAAGTTCCCTTTTAGTCCTAGTTTTCTAATTAAAAAAAAATTAGGCCGGACACGGTGGTTTACACCTGTAATTCCAGCATTTTGGGAGGCCAAGATGGTGGATCACAAGGTCAACAGATGGAGACCATCCTGGACAACATGGAGAAACCCCATCTCTGCTAAATACAAAAATTAGCTGGCTGTGTGGAGTGAGCCTGTAGTCCCAGCTGCTTGGGAGGCTGAGTCAGGAGAATTGCTTGAACCCAGGAGGCGGGGGTTGCCGTGAGCCGAGAGCACACCACTGCACTCCAGCTTGGCGCCTGGTGAAGGAGAGAGACTCTGTCTCAAAAAAAATAATAATTAATGGCTATTGTTTCTGTCAGATGCTTTTTCTGCATCTATTGAAATTATTTTCTTCTTTGGTCTGTTAATAATGTGAATTATATTGATTGATTTTAAAGTTTTAAGCCAAATGTGTGCTTTTTGCATATACTCCATAAGATCACGGTGCTTCTATTTTTATATATATTTTTAATTAAATTTAAAATACCTTTCTTTCTATGTTCACGAAGGTTTTTTTCTCTTTTTTTGTAGCAGCTCTGTCAGGTTTTGGTATCAAGGTTGTTGGTGGTAAACTATACGTGAGCATTTCTACCAAAATCCCTATCCTGTACAGAAATGTCAACAACACAACCAAGGTTCAGTCTCTTTTCCTTCCTCTTCAGTCTGTGTTAGTCTGCTAACGTGCTATGACCAGCAGAATGTGGCAACACTTGGCAGTTCTCTGCCCACACATTACAGGGCTGACAGCTTCCACTTTAGGTCTGGTAGGATTCAATGTGAGCAACTCAATGATAAGGGAAAACATAAAGAGAGAAATAGCAGTCTTTTTTTTTTTTTTTTTTTCTGAAACGGAGTTTCGCTCTTGTTACCCAGGCTGGAGTGCAATGGCGTGATCTCGGCTCACTGCAACCTCCGCCTCCTGGGTTCAGGCAATTCTCCTGCCTCAGCCTCCTGAGTAGCTGGGATTACAGGCACGCACCACCATGCCCAGCTAATTTTTTGTATTTTTAGTAGAGACCGGGTTTCACCAAGTTGACCAGGATGATCTGGATCTCTTGACCTCATGATCCACCTGCCTCGGCCTCCCAAAGTGCTGGGATTACAGGCTTGAGCCACCGTGCCCGGCCCAGCACAGACTTCTAATGATCTTTCCCAATGCCCCAGGCATGTGGGAAGGCTAAAGTCCTCCAGCCAGGGCTGCCCATCTAATATCTGAATACAGCAATATGAGTGACACCAGCTGACACAGCAAGGAACAGCTGAGACCAGCCAACCCATAGAACTCCAGAAATAATAAGTTTTTGTGTTTTAAACCACTGATTTTTGTGGTAGTTCATTATACAGCAGTAGTAATGTGGTATAGCTATGCTAACCTCATAAAACAAAATGGGAAGTAATTCTATCATCTTTTTTCTAAAATAAATTGTGTAAAATTAGTATTATTTTTCATTAAATGTTTGATAGAATTAACCAATGAAACCATAAGGGCTTGGAGCATTCTGTGTGGGAAGATTTTTTTATAATAAAAAATTTAATTCTTTATTAAAGGATTATTTGGATTCCTAATTCATCTTATTGATTTTATGAGTTTTGTATATGTCTTTTTCTATTTCATTTATATTTTTGCAATAATTAGTATAAAATTTATCTTAATATTATCTCTTTTCTTTTTAACATATGAAAGATATTCAGGAATATTCTCACTTTCATTCTGATTGGTATTTTGTGAGAATTGTCACTTCAATCATTTTTTTGTAATTTGATTTTAGTTTTAATTAATTATTGTTTCTATCCTTGTTATACCCTTGAATCAACCTTTTTGGTTAACTTTGCTCTTCTAGCTACTTCAGAAAAACGTGTAAACTGTTAAATTTTTTTCTTTTTTAATATAGGAATATAAAGCTGTAATTTTCTTTATAGATACCGCTTTCCTTAAACATGTCATTCAGCAGCTTCCCAAGAATGGATAAGACATACACGCTCTTGGTTTAAGTTTTTGCATGTTGAAAATATGTCTTTAATCTTTCCTCACCTCTGACTTTTTTTTTTTGAAGAAAGAGTTGTAGATTGGAAATATTATTTTTCTCAGAATTTTGAAGTCATTAGTTCTTTGTTTTCTAGCTTTGAAAGTTACGGGGGAAAAATTGAATACCATTTTGATTCTCTTTCTTTTGTGTGTGAGTTATTTTCTCCCAAAGCAATGTCTAGGATTTTGCTCTCATAATAAGGCTCCTTGCTGTGGGCATTTTGACATTTGTGGTGCCAGTACCTGATGCCCTTCAATCAGGAGATGCATGGCATTCAATTCTGGGAATTGTTTTCAGTCATTCATTGATAGTTTCTTCCTCTCTGTTTTTCCCTGTTTTCTCATTCTGAAATGTCTGTACTTCCTTAGTTCAATTTCTAACTTTACTTATTCTCAACTATTTACTGTCTTTTTATTTGTTTTTATTCACTGGGGGATCTTATCAACTTTATCTTTTAATCTTACTCTTTAAAGTTCTTGTTTCTGAAATACTATTCATGTTTCTTTTTCTTGTTTCTTAAGGACATCTTTTTTAGAATATTTTTAAATTTTTTATTGTCATATTCAAAGACATACAAATGGCCAACGGGTATATGAGAAGGTGTACATCACTAATCATAAGAAAAATGTAAAATGAAATAGCATCATCACCTCACACCTGTTAGGGTGGCTATTTAAAAGCAAAATGTGCTGTTGAGGATGTGGAGAAACTAGAAACCCTGTACACTCTTGATGGGAATGTAAAATGGAGTGACTACCACGAAAAACGGTATAGCAGTTACGCAAAAAAATTAAAATAGAATTACTCTATGGTCCAGCAACAGTTAATTTGTTTTCTGCTCCCTCCATAACCTGCTTCCTTCCTTTCTTTCCTCCTTCCTTCCTTCCTTCTTCCTTCCTTCCTTCCTTCTTCCTTCCATTTTCTAATTTGTTTGAGTGTTACGACTTACATGTCTGGTGATCTGTGTTCTCATCTCATATCAAGGAAAGGGAGAGTAAGAGCAGGTTAGAAGTCCTGTATATGAGAACAGGAGTTACTGGATGTGGCTTTCTTTAGGGCAATCAAACCTTTTTATAGGGCAAAAAAGCCCTGGCCTTTTCCTACAGGGCACTCCAAGTATCTATGCTGAGGTTTTACATATTTGCTGTTTTCTTAACCATTTTCTCCCTAGGAGAATTCCCCGGTTTCTCTCTGTGGTGGTAAGAATTCTAAGTCTAGGTGAGAAAACCAAGTTCCTCTTACTTACTCTCTTCTACTTTTAGCCCCACATAGAATCTCTACCTTCCCTTGTGTCTCCTATCACCAAGGCTGGAGCCTGCTTAGCTTGGTTCCTGCAGAAAAGAACACAGTGGTCTGTGAAGGTGTCAGGACCAGGGCCAATCCCTGCCTGGGCAGGATAGGAAAAGCGGCCTACTTGAAGACAGATTTCAATCCACGTTTTGTTTACAGCTGCCTCCTCTGAGGCCAGTGCCTTTGAATGGTGACCCTTTATAGGGTCTGTCGAGCAAACTGACACAACTTCATTGGTATTGTAAACTCCACAGCCTCTCAATTGTAATTTGTATAATTTCTCCTGCTTCGCTAAGTCACACATCACTTCCAAACTCTGTCTTTCCAAAATTAGCATAAATGTTTTGCCTCTTGCAAACTCCCCATTACCTTTATGGATTAATATGCTTTTTAGAAAAATATCTTTACTGTTATTTTTGTTTGGGTTTCAGGAGGAGGAGGAGATAAATGCATGCCAATCAATATTCCATGTTTAACTTGTATTCTTTGTTTGAACTTGAGCTAATTCAGTATGCAGCAATATTAATATGTTAATTTAGTCACCTCCCCAGAGAGCATAATAAAGTACTTAGTCCGGGTATTTTGGTATTGCAGTTAATGAGGATAAACCCCAAATAAGAAATATGTATTTATAAATTGATTACCTCTCTTCATCAATGTAAAGCATATTTCTTTACATAAATTCAGAGGATAATAATGTTTCTCTTTGCATCAATTATAGATTTCAAATATTATTATCTCATCTACCTAGATGTGAAATGGAAAAGTAGGTGATAGATTAGATAGATAGATAGGCAGAAAGATAGATAGATGATAGATAGATAGATAGATAGATAGATAGATAGATAGATAGATAACGTGTGTGTTCCCACTGCTGCTGAGATTTTTAAAATGCAGCAGTGCTATTCTTAAAGAACATCAATAAAATTGCAGATAGGTAAAGAAATTCTCGTCACTGCTGTCAGTTTCTTACTGATAGATGATAAAGATAGCCTAGAAATTGTTAGGAAATTCACTTTTCTCTACCAGTTGAGCTGAAAATGGAAGGCTGTCATAAACTAGAAACAGTAAATGCTGGAATAGATGGAACTATGAGATTCCTTTAGTCAATTGTGCAGCAGATTCATTCCAAACCCAAAACAGAGGACACTGGATACATAATCATGTTTGCATTTGGCTCCTTTCTACTTGTGTTATTTTTCTTGGCTTAAGACTGTTTAAGTGTTAAAATATCTTCAGTCTTTTATTTACTTATGATGTTCAAAACCGGCAGACTTTGTGGATTTAGAACTATAAAACAAACCCTAGATTAACTGAGCTGTTGAATGTCCTTTTGTTAGAATATAAAGGATTCTATTCAGCCCATCAAAACAGATATTAGGTACATTCTTTGCCTTAAAGCACGCCCACATCTTTCAGTAAGGAGGCACCATTAGGAATCAAATTCATGATCCTCTTGTTGCAAAAGGAATGTTTACTCCAAGACAAGATATTTCCATGTTAGTAAAATCCATTAAAGCATAGGATAAAAAAGATTCAGAGATAAATAAACTTCCAAGATACATTTCTAAAATAACTGGACATTCAATTCAGGACTATAGAATCATCAACTCAGATAACTGAATTATCTATAAGCCACAATGAATAGAGAAAATGGAGCTACTCTCCAAGACCATTGTCTTAGAACTTGTGGCAAGATATAACCCACAATCTATTTTTAAAATTGACATATAGCTTTTTTAGTTTCTATAAACAGACCACTTGTTTGGTTTTAATATTGAAACATATTATCATAGAGGCAGTCCTGAAGTGCTCTTGTTCCCTCAAGTCAGTTCAGAAACTCATGAGGCTATTTTCCAAATAAATACTCCACTATTCCTTACGGTTCAAGTGGCCCTGAACAGGAAGAGAGAAAATTTTCTCCACGGCTATTGGAGAAATTGATCTTTAAACTCCTAACAATCTGGGAGCTATGCTTATGGAGTTAAAGGAGAAGATATTCTTTTCTGAAAAATTTTCTGTAAGTGTTCATAAAGTTCAGGCTTACATGACATTTTCTGTTTGCTATTGTAGAGTTTTGTTAAAAAATCAAAACAATAAATGCAAGTAAAAATAAAGAAAATTACAAAAACTCTGATTCTGTGTTTGTTTCACCCCAAAATATTTTGCACAATATATTCTACTATATTTTAATCAAATCACTATGGAAAATTTTTGGGGGTACATAAGAACATTTATAAAATGGAAAAATAATTTTTAAAACAATATAAATATAAAAGTCATTAAAATAATATCTGATTTTCATCTTCTAGGAATCACTCAAAATTTATTAAAGTATTATTTTATCCTAATTATTTTCCAGAAACCTAGTAATGGATATTTAAGAACTTTGTACTTTTTTTATATATTCGATTCTGCAAGGGTAGAAGATTTTGTGGGAGAACCAACTGCCCACTGTTCACTCTGTTCTCCCAAGTGTCCTATCCTGACTCCGAAATACATTGTTCTATCAAGATTCTCCCTGGCTATTTTCACCCACAATTAGACAACCCCAAAGAGTTAAAAATCATGGCACTTTCATATATACCTTTTCAAATATTGAAAGGGTTTCCAAATGAGTACAGGTGGCTTCCAGTTTGTGAACTACAGAATAACAGTCGGAAATTGTCCTACTATAGCCAACATTCCTTTCAATTGATTAAAATTCTATCTGCTCAACTGTGATTTAAATTCTGTTTGCTAAGTGAGCAAAAACCTGTGAAAGTGATGACTATGTGAAACAAGTTCAGTAGCATCAAAAAATTAATAGACAAGTTTAATGTTTTATTTAATGATATTGAATAATTGTTACTGTGCTGCAGGATAATTGTAGCTAAATGGGAGAGGTCAGCTACATAAAGAACTCTCTGTCAGGCTCAAATCTCAGCTCTGCTCCTGAAAAACTGCATGATTTGAACATGTTTCTTAATCTCTCTATGATTCAGTTTCACAGAACACAGGAGGTAAATGTAGCACCATATTATGGGGTTGCTAAGATAATATATGAAATGATTCAATAGAGGGCTTAGCCCAAATGTCTCCAGCATCTTACACATGTTGGTGCCATTATTACTATAACTATAATTAGTACTAATTTACATTATGAAAATTAAGTATTGTCTGGGTGCAGTGGCTCACACCTGTAATCCCAGCACTTTGGGAGGCTGAGGCTGGTGGATCACCTGAGGTCAGGAGTTCAAGACCAGCCTGACCAATATGGGTAAACCCTGTCTCTAGTAAAAATACAAAAATCAGCTGGGCGTGGTGGTGCGCGCCTGTAATCCCAGCTACTTGGGAGGCTGAGACAGGAGAATCTCTTGAACCCCGGAGGTGGAGGTTGCAGTGAACCCAGATGGCACCATTGCACTCCGGCCTGGGCGACAGAGTGAGACTCTGTCTCAACAACAACAACAACAAAAAAAAAAAAAAAAAAACAAGAAAAGAAATTAAGTATTTATGAAGACATATGGAGGAAAGGAATTGAGCAAAAACTTACCAAGAAAGGTAAGTTTTTGCTCCTTTCTATGGTTTGAATGTTTTTGTCCCCTCCAAAACTTGTTAATCTCCAAACTTAATTCTTAAGGCAACAGCACTGAGAGGTGAGACCTAATGGAAGGCACTTAGGTCATGAAGGATCTTCCCTGGTGAATGGATTAATGTTGCCATGAAAAGGGCTTGCAGGGGTGGGGTTTTTCTCCTGCTCTCCTGCCATGTGAAGGTAAAATGTTCCTCCTCTCCAGAGAATGCATGATTCAAGTCTCTGTCTGGGAAGTAGACCAGGCCCTAGGACCCTAACCTGTCTGTGCCTTAATTTTGGACTTCCCAGCTCCCAGAATTTTGAAAAAATAAATTTCTGCTCTCTATAAATTACGCAGTCCATGGTATTTTGTCATAGCAGCATAAAATGAATTAAAACACTTCCCTCTTAAAAGATCTTTTATGGGATAGATGTGAGGCTGAAATTTGAAATGTACACAAACAAGGGAAATCAGACGTACATTAAAAGTAAGAGAGAAGATCTACAAGGTTCAGATTAATCGTATTATCGCATCTCAGGAATTGACACCAGCTACTGCTACCTCCTGGGTGATTTTCAAAGGCCAAGAGTTTCTGCCCAGTAGCCCCACCTTTAGTCAAGAACCCTCATCATTCCCATCCGCTATTCATGTACTGATCTTTCTTTACCAACAAGTCTATCCCCCAAATCTAAATGTACTTTCCTTTTTTTTCTTTTACGAATTAACCGTGCCTAGATTGTTCAAATAAATTGTCAGTCTCATTCTTTCTTGTTCTTTCTTGTAGCTTTTTATGTACCTAGCCCAATCCTGTAGTACAGTAGGTCCCCAACAAGTGCAACGTGGACAACTTCCATTGATGATTCTATTCTAAAATGAACATATTTGGCTTTGGATCCAGAAATATTCACCAAGTATATTATTTTCTCCCCAATTCAGAATAGATATAATGGATATAAATGAACCTAAAACCTCCTCATGTCTGAAACTGTGAGGTGTTGTTTTTTTTTTTTTTTTTGAGATGGAGTTTCGCTCTTATTACCCAGGCTGGAGTGCAATGGCGTGATCTCAGCTCACTGCAACCTCCGCCCCCTGGGTTCAGGCAATTCTCCTGCCTCAGCCTCCTGAGTAGCTGGGATTACAGGCATGCGCCACCGTACCCAGCTAATTTTTTTTTTTTGTAATTTTTAGTAGATACGGGGTTTCACCATGTCTCTAGACCATCGAGATCAGGATGATCTCGATCTGTTGACCTCGTGATCCACCAGCCTCGGCTTCCCAAAGTGCTGGGATTACAGGCTCGAGCCACCGTGCCCTGCCTGAGGTATGTTTTTAAGTTTCATCTCTTTGTGGATATACTGTAGAAAAGCAGCAACATAATGAGAATGAGACAGAAGCTTCGACCTAAGAAAGACTAGGTTCAAGCATTGTGCTCAGTCTGACATTTAACAGCCAAGCGGCTTTGCATGTGCCACTTTCCTTGCTAAGCTTTGGTCTCCTTTTCTGTAAAAATGGGAAAATCACCACGCCTTCTCTGTGGAGATGTTGCGAGCATTGACAGAGCTGAGCCATGTCCAGCACATGACAATGCTGAGTAAATGCTATCTTAGTCCATCTGTGCTGTAACAAAATACCCAAGACTAAGCATTTCTAAATAGCAGAAATTGATTTCTCACAGTTCTCGATGCCGGGAAGTCCAAGATCAAGACGCTGCCAGGTTTGGTTGTCTGGTGAAGGTTCATCTCTACTTCCAAGATCGTGCCTTTTTGCATCTTCCAGAGGGGAGGAACACTGTTTTCTCACATGCAGAAGGCAGGAGGACAGGAAGACTGAATGTCATGTGAAACTTCTTTTGAAAGAGCCTTAATCCTATTCAGGAGAGAGGGGCCCTCATGCCCTATTCACCTCTTAAAGGCCTTCCTGCTTGATATCCCATTGGCCATTCAGTTTTATCTGAATTTTGAAGGGAACACATTCAAAGCGTAGCAGCTACTTAGACCCCTCGTTCTCCTGGAGCTTGGCTGTGGGGCTGGGGGGATACCTGGCGTAGGAGAAAGATGGAGCCAAAAACGTGTTCTGCTAACAGGGGTGCAAAAAAGATTTCCACATGGACATTAATTAACAAAAAGAAATATCCTCAATCCTCAATTCCTCATTATCCAAAATGAATGATTTCCTAAATATGTCTATTAGTTATCAGTCATGAGTATGATTATTACAAATAGATGCTCCATTGATAAACTACATTTTGCAGTGATGGATAATTTATTCATATCATTTTTATGATATTTGGTAAATCTGGAACTAAAAATAAATTGTATTATATTTGCTTTTAAGTAAACCCCCTGCAAGCACAAAAAAAAAATTTAAAGACATGAGTAGCACTATGGTTAAGGAAATAGAATTCTGTATTTATGTTGTCATCAGGAAACTTCTGAGTCTTATTTTCTACATTAGTGAAGTTGGACAATTGGGGATGTCACGGAGATGAAAAGGTTTTAAATGCAAAAATATTTGAAACGTTGAAAAATATAGCAAATATTTCAATATACAAAATAAAAGTGATGTTGGTAATATGATAAAGAGTCAATCATCTTATTTTGGGAATCAAATTCAAAGCTAAACGATTCTGTTAAATTAAATTTGGCCTAAATCTGCCTTCCCGCTTTGAGTCCCCACATGGCAGACTGCAGCCTAACTCAGTGTGTAAACTAACTGCAGCCTAACTGGAGAGTTCATTCCTGTAACAAATAGGTGAGTCTTGGCCAGTCACAGGTTGTCAACGATCAGACCATGTCAATATAAGGTAAATGCTTTACACACCATCCCTAAATAAGGCAAATGCCCTGCTGTAGCCAACCACGCTCTTTCTGTAAAACACTTCTTTTCTATAAATACTGTCCCCGCCTCCATGTTGCCGAGTGGAGCTCCCAGTACCTTTCCTGGTTCCAATTACTGTCCAATTCATGAATTATTGTTTGTCCAAATAAACGTGCTAAATTTAATTTATCAAGCATTTTTTTTAAACACTTCATTTTTTTAGATTTTAGGTTCAGAGTTATATGTCCAAGTTTATTTTTTAGGTAAACTGTGTGTCACAGGCTTTGGTGAGCAGATAATTTTGTTACCCAGGTAAGAAGCATAGTACCTGATAGGTATTTTTTTCTGATCCTCTTCTTCCTCCCATTCTTCACACTCGAGTAGTCCCCAGTATGTATTATTTCCTTGGGTCCTTGCATTTTCATTCTTCAGCTACCATTTATAAGTAAGGACATGTGGTATTTGGCTTTCTATTCCTGCATTCTTTTGCTTAGGATAATGGCCTCCAGCCCCATCCACGTTGCTGCAAACAACATGATCTCATTCTTTGTCATGGCTGCATAGTATTGCATGGTGTATATGTTCCATGTTTTCTTTATCCAGTCTATCCTTAATGGGCATTTAGGGTTATTCCATGTCTTTGCCATTGTTAATAGTGCTGCAGTGAACATACACATGCACGTGTCTTTATGGAAGAATTATTTATATTCCTTTGGGCATATACCTATTGGTGAGATTGCTGAGTCAAATAGTAATTCTGTTTTAAGTTCCTTGGTGAATCACCACACCGCTTTCCACAATGGCTGAACTAGTCTACATTCCCACCAGCAGTGTATAAGCATTTCCTTTTCTCCACAACCTCACCAGCATCTGTTATTTTTTGACTTTTTAATAATAGCCATTCTGACTATGTGAGATGGTATCTCAGACTCTTTATTCAATAAATGGTACTGAAATAACTGGCCAGGCATATGTGGAAGACTGAAACTGGACCTTTTATTAATACTATATACAGAAGTCAGCTCAAGATGGATTAAAAACTTAAATGTGAAACCTAAAACTATAAAAACTCTGAAGATAGCTTAGGAGATACTACTCTGGACACAGGACCCAGTCAAAGACTTTATGACAAAAATACTAAAAACAATTGCAACAAAAACAAAAATTGACATGAGACCTAATTAAAGAGCTTCTGCAGAGCAGAAGATACTATCAACAGAGTAAACAGACAACCTACAAATGGGAGAGAATATTTGCAAACTACACATCCAACAGAGGTCTAATATTTGGATATGTAAGGAACTTAAACAAATTTACAATTAAAAAAACAGCAACCCCACTAAAAAATGACCAAAGAACAAGAACAGATACTTTTCAAATAAGACATACATGCGGCCAATAAGCATATAAAAAAATGTTCAACGTCACTGATCACTAGAGAAATGCAAAACACTTCATTTTACTTAACAGCTACACATTGATGGCATCTAGGCAATACCTTATGTGCTTTATTTTTATTTTGTTTAATGTCCAGAAGAGACATCTTTCTTTCCTTTGTTGAGACAGAGTGTCACTTTTGTTGCCCAGGCTGGAGTGCAATGGCACAATCTAAGTTCACCGCAACCTCTGCCTCCTGGGTTCAAGTGATTTCCTGCCTCAGCCTCCTGGGTAGCTGGGATCACAGACGCGCACAACCATGCCTAGCTAATTTTTGTGTTTTTAGTAGAGACAGGGTTTCACCATGCTGGTCAGGATGGTCTTGAACTCCTGACCTCAGTGATCCACACACCTTGGCCTTCCAAAGTGCTGTTATAGGTGTGAGCCACTGTGCCTGGCCCCCGAAGAGATACCTTTGCTTTCTTTTTGTAAATGTTAACAACTTTTGGCTATCCAGCTTCAGAAAAGGCATAGCAGAATAATATAATTATTTTATATGAGTCTCACAAAAACCTGTATTTTTAAGCAAATAAATTACTATAGGATTAAATGATTATTATGAAAAGAACAAAACTGAAAAAAATGCTATCATATAAAAGCAAATTCTTTCAGATTCATCTTAGTCATTACAGAATTAATGAATGTTCTTGAACACGAACATTTTATCATGCCGTATGGTGAAGCCTGGTGAATGTATTCTGCCTCCTTGAGAATCACTGACGAATTCTACTGTCTTTGAGGATAATGGTGATCCACAGAAATGTGTAGCAGTGTGTACTATTTCATGTCCTCCACTTCATACATCGCCCATCTTCCTTTACCATGCCCAGTAGAGTAACTCTTCATTTGATAAACAGCATAGCTAGAGTGTCAGGCTAGCTGGAGTCCTGTTTCCATGAGGCCTGGGTCATGACTCTGACTCCCATAAGGATCAATGGGCTTGCCTTCTGCCCCACAGCCAGACTGTGCTCCTAGTCTGACTATGTGTCAAAGAGAGGGCGGTTGGAAGAGGAGGCCTGCATTGATACAAACAGGTGCCTCCCTTAGAAAAAGCTGCTCAAAACATGTGCCTTAGTAAAAGATATCTAGGAGACTCATTTCAAGTTACAGGCCAATACAACTTATTTACTGCACTGATTATCTTGAAATCATCTATTTTAATAATTTATCACCACCCATGGCAGAAAAGCCACACTGAAAGGGTGCCAATATTCATTTTTACAATCACAATAATTAAAATTCTAAACGTTGTTCTTAGAGATACCTCTTAGAGTCAAGCTAGAGTTCTTTCCTTCTTTCTTTCCTCCTGGAATCATTAGAAAATAATTCTCAGTCTCAGACTCTGTGAAAGAAATCTTGCTACGTTCATGATGAGATGGTTTCAAATACCTGTCCTTTTGATGGGAAATTAACATTGCACCTACTTAAGTGACCTCAGGTTAGAATACCAACTTTTATGAACCGATTAAAATTTTTTCATTGAAGCATGTTGCTGCTAATTTCTTGCTCCAAGTTTTCTTAATGGACAGTTTCCCATGAAGTCATTTATTTATATAGTCAGCCAGCCAACTAATACATTTATTGAGCACCTGTTATGAGCCAGGCACTCTTCTAGGTCCTGCACACTTAAAGCAGCTCTTAAACTTCAGTGAGGCGGAGCAGGGGGTCTTGTTGTAACAGAAATTCTGATTGAGGAAGTTCAGAGTGGGGCCCACGATCCTGAATTTTCAACAAACTCTTGCTGCTCCAAGGACCACCAAAATTATTGTATGAATTTTAAGACAGGTGGCTCTTGAGACCCAATTTAAATTCAACATTCCTAGGAGAATAGAGCTAACTCTAAACAAAGTCAGATTTTCAACTCAAGTTTGGATTTCCTATGCATATTTAACTAATTTAGTTTAACTATTTAACTAACATAGTTATTGAAAAAAGAACTGGATTAAATTAGCAAAAAAGTCTTAAAGGAGTTTTATGTTTTAGGCTGCACAGAATCTAAAGGCTAACAAAGGAACATGCAGTGAAGATCTTATATTTGACTACATGAAGGGATAAGATGTACTCTAACCATCCTCTTATATCCCATTTCATTTAGATAAGCTTTACCTGCAAAGTGACTAAAAGGTTTGAGCAGTGCTTAAAACGCTGTGATAATGCTTCCTTCCTAAAAATGGCGTACAGTTGTCAAAAGGTTTTTTTCTACTGGCCTATTTGGAAAAGCTATTGTATTTTCAAAACTGCTTTTTGAAAGCACAAATCCACTGATTTTTCATCTCAAAAGTGAGGTATGAAAAATAAAATCCTAGAGAAGGTGGCATAGGATAATTCAAGAGGTTCCTCATTTATTATGTAAGTTTCCATGTCTGGGGAAAATTTTGTTGGAAATTTTACAACCCTAAAATGAATGCTGAGTAAAGCAAAGTGGTTTCCAGTGGCTCGGTAAAACTAAGAAACTGCAGTTTATCAAGATAGAGCCCTGTGTCACAATTACCAACTGCATTTCAGTTTGATGAGTGATGCCTCACTCCCCCCTCAAACCCCCTCCCCGCCAACACTCTGTGTTCTACATCACCAAATTCCATGTTTTGCACGACTCGAGTGGGAATGTAAAAACTCAAGGGGCCAGTAGCTAACCTGTCCTGGATATTAAAAATCAAATGATTTTCTGTAAAGCTGTATGATATTATACATTTATGTCTACATGATAGAATTTTTTACATCATTATCTGCACTGAATACACTGTTTTCCAATTTGTTTTCCACACACCATGGCTTCAAACGATATCTAAAATTTTATAGCAGCCCAAAATTTGGAATTGTATTTTTAACTATTAAGCCTGCGGATGACTACTCAAAGAGCATGCTTTCTCTTCCTTAAATATGGCTTTTGGACATCTAGTGGTGCCTTTAAAGCACACACCGTACAAATATGTTCTCACTTACTAAGGGGCGCTGTTAGTCAGCTATCTCTATCTCCAAAGAGATGGAATCAAGGCCACTCCTCCTCAAATACCAGCTTTCATGAAGCTCCATAAAATGTAAGGCACAGTCAAGCTTGCTGTTCCCTTGGCAAATGCATAGTAAAATTGCCTAATGTCTGAGAGTAATTTTAAAATATGCTAAAAACGATACAGCCACATTTGCCTGTATGCATTCTTGTGAGGGAAAAGTAGCTGAACATTCTTAGCCAGCCTCTTCAATCCAACTGTGAGAATTCCCTTGTGTTGTGGGTTCATTCAAAGCCAGCAGTATCGCTTTACACAGTTTTTCATTGCACTCAAGGGGAGTTTATGGAAATGTTACAGAAATAAGCTACAAATGGGAACCTGGCCTTCTGCCAAACTCCATCTCTCTCTCCTGTTCTAAGAACATATTTTTTTTTCCTTGGCACTTAATGTGTTCTATATCCTATATAACGTTTTCTAAGACTAGTTTCAGAAATAAAAAATACAGGTTGAGTATCCTTTATATGCTTGGGACCAGAAGCATTTCAAATTTTGATGTTTTTGGATTTTGAAATATTTGCATACATGGTCACGTGTCATGTAATAATGGGGATACATTTTAAGAAATCGTCATTAGGTAATCTCGTCATTGTGAAGACATCATACAGTTCCTTATACAAACCTAGATGGGTTAGCAAACTTATATTGTGTGTGTCTCTGTATATGTGTGTGCGTGTGTGCATGTGGGTGTGTATGTATATATGTATTACGAGTTAATTAACAATGAATGCATTTTTAGAAATGCATCATTAGATAGTTTTTGTCTTTGTGCAAACATCTTAGAGTGCACTTACACGAATCTAGATGGAGGAGGCCCCCACACACTAGGTCCTATGGTATAGCCCATTGCTCTTAAGTCTACAAACCTGTACAGCATGTGCGTGTTCTGAATACTATAGGCAACTGGAGCACAACGGTAGGTATTTGTGGATCTAAACATATCTAGAAATAGAAAAAGCACAGTAAAAATATGGTATTATAACCGTAAGGGGCCACCATTGAATAAGCAGTCTGTCATTGGCTGAAACTTCATTAATGGTGCATGACTGTGAATAATGAGAAATCTTGGGGATGGAACCCAATTCTAACCACAAAACTCAGGAATGTTCATATGCGGTCTACACATATCACATGAAGGAAATTTTATACAATATTTTAAATAAATTTGTGCACAAAACAGAGTTTTGACTACAATCTATCACATGACATTAGCTGCAGAAGGTTTCACCTGTGGCATCATGCTGGTGCTCAAAAAGTGTCAGATTTTGGAGCATTTTGGGTTTCAGATTTTTCTTTGTTATGGGTGCTCAACCTGTATGCCAATTACACCTCAAATAATTTTAATAACTGATTATGGTGTCCCAAAGCTATGTGCCAGGCACCTTTCTAAGTCATGTATGAACAAACTCACCAAATTCTTGCAATAACCCACGAGGTGAACACTATTATTTCCATTTAACAGATGAGAACACTTAATAACCAAGAGGTTAAAAGATTCTTCAGGGTCACTTGGCACATCAGTAGCAGAAGTGGAAGTAAAACAGGCTTCCTAGCACCAGAATCTAGGCTCTTAATCATTCTACTTATCCTAGAATCATTGCCTAGGTCTTGCACTATACATTTTTCTGCATTTGTGGTGCAATTTCTTACACTTTTGATTTACACAATATAACAAACCAGCACATATTATAAAATTGAGTTCAAAAATACAAAGTGTGACATTTCTTTGGTTAGGCTAGGATGTCCTTCATTTTATAATCACAATAATTTTTTAAAAGGTTAGGCTTCATGGATTGAAATAAATTCTTAAAGAAAAAAAGAAATAAAATGAAGAGAATAAAAGGAATGGATAGTAAAGAGATTTTTCAAAATTCTGATCCACATGAATGAATGACATTGTAAATGGATATGTGATTCTTACTAGAATACATTCAGTCATAAAACTGAGATTGGAAAAAGAAATTCTCATGAGATTACTGGGCCTTCCAGGTTTGATAGGAACCATATAAACAAGAATATATTCCCAATATGCTTTTTCCTTATGAGTTACTTTTGTTGAACAGAAGATTCACAGCCAAAAATTCCTGAGTAGTACTCCCAGTCCTGGTGCTGACCTGTTCACTGACCTTGGCAAACTGCCAGGCCACTGTGATTTCATTTCCTCCTCTGCAAAATTAGCAGAACACTTACCTACACCCCAGATGTTGGAAGACTTAATTAATGTCAACGTTTGTGTAAAAATGAAATGCTGTTTACCCAATAAATGCCTCGTAATCCAGATTTTTTACTCATACTTTTGGCAGGCACCATAGAGAAGGAAAAACATTAACTTACTAAAATAGCTGGTGTATCAGGGATTCTTGAAACTTTCCTTGCCGTTTATTAAAATTGGGCAATAGTAATAGTACTCATCAAAAGTCGTTTATTAATCCCTCATATGGGAATGGTTTTCTGCCTATAGTTTACCAAATTTTACATCCATTGTTAAAAACTGATAGCTTCAGGTTAACACTAGTCTCACATTTACAGAGATGTGCTAAAAAGGATAAGGTCAGGAGTTTTAGTGCCAGTGAAACTACTGTCCCTTTATGTTCCAAGGTCACAGACAATACAACTACACCATCAACCAGGCATCTCAGAAATGCATACTCTGACTCACAGGGAAGCTAAACTCTGTGGATCAACATGACTCCATCCGCATTTTTAGGAAAACAACCTAGTGTTCTTGTCTTATATTTTTGCCTATCTTAATGTCTACCAACACTTAGAATTAATCGTTCTTCAATCATAAATTTAAATCAGCATTTATTGACTGTGCACTATGTTTGAGGCACTGCACTAAGTAAGCACTAGACATATAATGATTGGTTCAAGGCGGGTGGATCATGAGGTCAAGAGATCGAGACCATCCTGGTCAACATGGTGAAACCCCATCTCTTCTAAAAATACAAAAAATTACCTGGGCATGGTGGCGCGTGCCTGTAATCCCAGCTACTCAGGAGGCTGAGGCAGGAGAATTGCCTGAACCCAGGAGGCGGAGGTTGCGGTGAGCCGAGATCGCACCATTGCACTCCAGCCTGGGTAACAAGAGTGAAACTCCGTCTCAAAAAAAAAAAAAAGAAAAGAAATATAATGATTGGCAAGACAGAAACAGTCCTTGGTATCACAAAACATACTCTAAAAGAATACAGACGTTAAGCAAGTATGTATGGTCGAAGGTGGAATGATCATGATGGGGAAAGTTCAGGGAGACCTCACATTTTTATAGAAACCAGTGAATGTGTCTCTAAGGAGATGTCATTTCTGCTGTGACTGAATGGTGGAGAAGAATGTGGTCAAATTGTTTTGCATTAAAAAATCAGCAAGTGTACATATTTTTAGATTGGAAATATGAAGACTTCCTTTAAGATAATAAGCCTATTACTGCGTTTTAAAATTCCTTAATTATCAAATTCAGTACTGGATGTGATTGAAGGGTATTTTAATGATGAAAAGCAGGCATTCATTTTTAATACAATATTTAAAATTTATAAATATCTTAGAAGTGCAAACCACTTAGAATAGCATAATGGCATTGTTAAAAGTGGAATGAAGTACAATTTTATTGGGATAGATGAAGATTTAATCTTGTCCATTTTTCTAATGTTAAGATTCATAAAAATATTCAGTCATGGTTAATGAATTAAAACTTTATTTTTCAAAGCAGCTTTTCAGTCTGTGGAGATATATGTCGCCTCACAGGGCATTGCCAGACATTCATCAGTGAGTATAAACTTTTCACCTCTCACCTCCATAGGACAAGACCCCATTCATAGACATAGGCAGTTCCCACAATGCAAATGTGAACAAACGTAGTCTTGTTGCACATCAGAATCATACAGATTTATTCAAACTTTTGGAAGAAATCCTGTCAGTTTAGAAGCCCTCAGGAAGACAAATCAGTTGGCTTTTGACCTCACAATGTATGCCCACTAAAAAAAATATTTTTTAAATATTTATATCTCTGCCTACAAATTACAAAAAAAAAGGCAATCCAGTTATTTAATTAAAAGTTTTAAGGTAAGAAATACACTACCAGTGTTCTGGAGGGGAAAAATGGCCTATTACTAAAACATAAACTCGGTCTTTACACATGTGAACCTATTTCATGGAGTAAGAAAAGAATGAAACAAAATGAAAACGAAAAGGAAAGAAAGTAAATAAAACAGCTAACAAATTACTGGTTCAGTCCAATTTTGTGCTTCCCGTAATGGTTGTGGTGGCATCATATAGACACAGACTGTGTCTGTGATAGTTATATGACTTCTCTATGGCTACAAACATTCTCTAATGTAAATTTTAAAAAGTCATCTATTAATAATTCCACAGTGCCTCAAGTGTCCTAAAAGGCAGATTCACAATGAATTCCTGGTTTGTGCAAATCACTACTGGACACACAAGGTCTTATGTATTTCATCATATTTCAACTTTCAATAGGAAAGAATAATTACCGATGGGTCTTAAAAGAAATTTGCTTGAAAATAATACCTTTTTTTAAAATGGAGTCTAAGTCTGTCACCCAGGCTGGAGTGCAGTGGCGCGACCTGGGCTCACTGCAACTTCTGCCTCCCAGGTCAAGCAATTCTCCTGTCTCAGCCTCCTGAGTAGCTGGGACTACAAGCGCACACCACGGCGCCTGGCTGATTTTTTTGGTAAAGAATACTATTTTAACAAAAATTTTAAAGATTAATCAGTTACACAAAACAATGAGCCATTACACATACATATGTAATGACCTTATCAGAAGATCTTATTATGATCTTCTGATCTCCTTAACACAAATCCAAAATCAATTTCTGGGGTTCGCTCCCTATTCTACTTCCCCACAATTTTCATACAGAGGCCCTGATGCAACATCATCTTCTTGATCATCTCATCAATTAGGAAAGAAAATAATTTGACATAGATTCCAAGTGTCTTGTTGACAGATACTACCCTGCCTTATTCTTGTGACTTGTCTGACTTACACCTTTACCATCTTCCCCTTGCCAACCTTCAGATTCAGCACAATTTCAAATGTATTAGCAAATGGCTTTTCAAAGTTTTAATCTGTAGTTATTTAGGGGTTACAAGCGCAGATTTCTTTCTTTCTTTTTTTTTTTTTTTTTTTTTTGAGACGGAGTTTCGCTCTTGGTACCCAGGCTGGAGTACAATGGCGCGATCTTGGCTCACCGCAACCTCCGCCTCCTGGGTTCAAGCAATTCTCCTGCCTCAGCCTCCCGAGTAGCTGGGACTACAGGCACGCACCACCATGCCCAGCTAATTTCTTGTATTTTTAGTAGAGATGGGGTTTCACCATGTTGACCAGGATGGTCTCGATCTCTTGACCTCGTGATCCACCCTCCTCGGCCTCCCAAAGTGCTGGGATTATGGGTGTGAGCCACCGCGCCCGGCCACAAGCGCAGATTTCTTACTTGCATGTATTGATTGCATAGCCGCGAAGTCTAGGCTTCTTGTGTAACTTTCACTCAAATAGCAAGCATCGTATCCAAAAGGTAATTTTTCAGCCTTCACCCCCCTCCCACTCTCTCCTCTTTTGGCTTTTTAATAATAGCCATTCTGGCTTATGGTGAGATGGTTTCTCATTGTTTTTGATTTGTATTTCCCTGATGAATGCTGAGAAGCATTTTTAAATGTTTGTTGGCTGCTTGTATGCCTCCTTTTGAAAACTGTCTTTTTATGTATTTTGCCCACTTTGTAATGCAGTTACTTTTTTTCTTGTTAAGCTGTTTGAGGTGCTTGCAGATTCTGGGTGTTAGCTCTTTATTGGACTCATAGTTTGTAAATGTTTCCGTTCTACAGGTTCTCTATTTACTCTGTTGATTGTTTCTCATTGAAGAGATTCTTCATGTCCTTTGTAAGTTGTATTTCCAGGTAGTTTATTTTCTTTGTAGCAATTGCGTATGGGAGTTCACTCCTGATTTGGCTCTCCCATTTCCTCAGTTCTCCCTCTCCATCTGCCCCTTTCCTTTACAGCCCCAGGCTTTCATAGGGTTGGGTCCATGGCTCCAGAGCTCTGTAGCTCTTAAACTAACCCTGATCCCAACCCACCTTCCCCCAACCCCAGCTCAGTAACACCCACTTCAGATTTAAGCAAGACGATTGTTACCTCCTCTTGTTCCTCTCTCTGACCCCCGAGGGCAGTGGTTCTCAAACTCTGTGGCTTACGGACCTTTTTAAAATCTTAAATATGTCAACTCTGATTCCTTTGAGCAGTAGTTTGCAGTTCTCCTTTTAGAGTTCTTTCACCTCCCTAGTTAGCTGCATTCCAAAGTATTTTATCTTTTTTTGTGGCAATTGTGAATGGAAGTTTTTTCATGATTTGGCTCTCAGCTTGGCTCTTGTTGGTGTATAGAAATGCTAGTGATTTTTGCACATTGATTTTGTATCCTGATAATTTGCTGAAGTTGTTTATCAGCTTAAGAAGCTTTTGGGTTGAGACAATAGGGTTTTCTAGACGTAAGATTGTGTCTTCTACAAACAGGGATAGTTTGACTTTCTCTCTTCCTGTTTGAATGCCCTTTATTTCTATTGCCTGACTGCCCTGCCCAGAACTTCCAATACCATGTTGAATAGGAGTGGTTAGACAGGGCAATCTTGCTTGTGCTGGATTTCAAGGGAATGCTTCCAGCTTTTGTCCATTAAATATGTTGGCTGTGGGTTTGTCATATACGGCTCTTATTATTTTGAAGTTTGTTTTTTCAGTACCTAGTTAAGAGTTTTTAACATAAATGGATGTTGAATTTTATCAAAAGCCTTTCCAACATCTATTGAGATAATCATGCGGTTTTTGTCTTCAGTTCTGCTTATGTGATAAATTATAATTATTGATTTGTGTATGTTGAACTAATCTTGCATTCCAGGAATGAAGCCTACTTGATCTTGGTGGATAATCTTTTTGATGTGCTGCTGGATTCGGTTTCCCAGTATTTTGTTGAGGATTTTTGCATCAATGTTCATCAAGGATTTAGGCCTGAACTTGTTGTTGTATCTCTGCTAGGTTTTGGTATCAGAATGATGATGGCCCCATAGAATAACTTAGGGAGGATTCCCTCCTTAATCTTTTGGAAGAGTTTCAGGGCGAATGGTAAGCTGTCTACTTTGTACATCTGGTAGAATTCAGCTGTGAATCTGTCTGGTCCTGGGCTTTTCCATTTGTTGTTTTTTAGGCTATTTATTACTGCCCCCTTTTCAGAGCTTGCTACTGGTCCATTCAGGGATTCAAGTTTTTCCTGGTTCAGTCTTAGGAGTATGTGTCCAGAAATTCATCCATTTCTTGTAGGTTTTCTAGCTCACGTACATAGAGGTGTTTATAATATTCTCTGATGGTTGTTTGTGTTTCTGTGGAGTCAGTGGTAATATCCCCCTTGTTGTTTCTGATTGTGTTTATTTAAATATTCTCTCTTTACTGCTTTAGTCTAGCTAATGATCTACCTATTTTATTAATATTTTTCAAAACAGTTCTTATATTTATTGATTTTTTTGAATTTTTTTTGTGTGTCACAGTATCCTTCATTTCAGCTCTGATTTTGGTTATTTCTTGTCTTCTGCTAGTTTAATTAATATCATTAACATGCCCATACTGCCCAAATCAATTTATAGATTCAGTGCTATTCCTATTAAACTACCATTGACATTCTTCACAGAACTAGAAAAAAAAAAAACTAGTTACAATTCATATGGAACAAAAAAGGCACCTGAATAGCTAAGGCAATCCTAAATTAAAAGAACAAAGCTGGAGGCATCATGCTACCTCACTTCAAAGTATACTACATGGCTGTAGTAACCAAAACCACATGGTACTCTTAAAAAAACAGATACATCAGGCAATGGAACGGAATAGAGAACCCAGAAAATACAGAACACACTCCTAAAACTATCTGATCTTCAACAACCTGAGAAAAGCAAGCAATGGAGAAATGATTCCCTGTTTAATTAATGGTACTGGGATAACTAGCTAGCCATGTGCAGAAGATTGAAACTGGACCCCTTCCTTATACCATATACAAAATTAACTCAAGATGGATTAAAAACTTAGATGTAAAATCTAATAATATAAAATCATGGAGGACAACTTGGCAGTATGATTTGGGACATAGGTATGGGCAAAGATTTCATGAAAAAGATGCCAAAAGCAATTGCAACAAAATAAAAAATTGACAAATAGTATCTAATTAAAATAAAGAGCTTCTACCCAGCAAACAAAACTATCAACAGAGTAAATATTCAACCTACAGAATGGGAAAACATTTTTGCAAACTATGCATCTTATAAGGGTCTAATATCCAGCATCTACAAGGAACTTAAACAAATTTAAAGAAAAAAATCAACCACATTAAAAAATAGGCGAAGGACATGATCAGACATGTTTCAAAAGAAGACACAGATGCGGCCAAGCATGTGGACAGAAGCTCAACATCACTGATCATTAGAGAAATCTAAATCAAAATCAGAATGAGATACCAACTCACACCAGTCAGAATGGCTGTTGTTAAAAAGTCAAAAGACAATAGACGCTGGTGAGGTTTTAGAGAAAAAGGAATAGGAATACTTATACACTATTGGTGAGAGTGTAAATTAGTTCAATCACGTGAATTCTATTATAAAGACACACACGTGTATGTTCATTGCAGCACTATTCACAATAGCAAAGACATGGAATCAGCCTACAATGTTCATCAGTGATAGACTGGATAAAGAAAATGTGCTACATATACACTGTGGAATACTATGTAGCCATAAAAAAGAATAAGGTCATGTCCTTTGCAGGGACATGGATGTAACTGGAGGTGGTTATCCTTAGCAAACTAACAGAGGAACAGAAAATCAAATACCACACGTTCTCAGTTACAAGTGGGAGCTAAATGATGAGAGCACATGGACCCAAAGAAGGGAAGAACTCACAATGGAGCCTATTGGAGGATGGAGGATGGGAGGAGGGAGAGGATCAGGGAAAATAACTAATGTGTTCTAGGTGTAATACCTGGGTGTTTCTACAGATTATTTCATTTCTACAGATTATTTCATTTCTACAGATGAAATAATCTGTAGAACAAACCCCCATAACAATGCAAGTCTACCTATGTAACAAAACTGCACATCTACCCTGGATTTAAAATGAAAGTTAAAAAAAAAATTTAATATAACGGAGGACCCTAAAGGGAGTTATGTGAGTTATAGCTGTCAGTATTTACCATATTAGAAATTAAGATGGAAATTTTTAAAATATTTATTTACTTAGAAATGACAATGATAAGCCCCCAATAATAAATATATTAATGTAGGTAACATTTTAAAAATCACTACATTTTTTGAAACAAGAAAGTAGAAAAATTGCATTGTTTTATGTTTTTGTGACTTTTTGGTGTATGACTTAATAGGAAAAAGCTGAATTCTTATATTTGCTTCTGCATTCAATCTGTTTGGATATGTAGTCTGAGTTCAAGTACAATATATTAAAACCTGGTCTTACAAAGATATATGATTAGAAAATGAGGGCTGGTATTTTAATAGTCTTTCCAATGATTATAACTATTCTTTAGTAATACAATAAAACTTGACAAATGGTAGTTTCGAAAAATTAGTTATAATATGTAATCTGAAACACATCAGTGCAATTTTTACAACTGTTTGTACATTAAGATCTTCTGACCTTGCACTTTGAAAAAACATTTTCCCCATGCATGGTTTCTTGGTCATATGGAACTTAGTTTGCTAAGTTACGCATCTCTTTCAAATGTTAAAACATTTCATTATGTAATGTAAAAAATCACATTCATTAATATCATCACGGATCTTGACAAAAAAGTCTTGAAGTATCAGAAAGCTGTTAAAACCCTAGTGGTGGATACAAGTTTTTCAAAATTCCAATGTTTTTTGTAAAGCTCAATTTTTATCACAGGCAACAAATACTATCAGTTTTTTTTTTTCTGAAGTGACAGATTATTGTTCATCTTCAAGAAAATGTCTGCCAAATATCCGTGTATGCATAATCATATTTAGTCTGTCAAACACTCTTTCATATAAAAAGCACATAGAGCGTTGAGTCAGCTTGTCATTCTAAGAATCATACAGGTGCTTTTCCTGAAGATATCACCCATACTTAGGTGGCGGCAGAAGTGTGTAAAGCCCATTTTATCACACAGAATATTACAAATACATGAACTTAAGTGCTGATATTTTAAAAAATTAACACTTCATCCAGGATATTCTTTACCCAGAGAAGCTGGCTTTTTCTTTTCGTACTGAGATGTGTGCTGGTGAAGAAGACGGCTAATAGAGTGTGGTGTCTGACTCAGGCTCCTATTGTTTTGCCCACCTTTGCTTTTGTATCGTCAGTGCTAAGATACACAGTGAAAGATACATCTTGGTATCACCGTGCAAACAGCTTCACCTTTTGCCAGGATCTCAGAGACTCCCAGGGTTACATGGGCCAGTCATTGAGAACGCTTTGTCTAGGGTTTTCATGCTTCAACTTTTCTCAGGGTAAAAAAAAAATCTGGAGAAGAGAGACTTTTCCAGGAAGGAGCAGCAGGTAAGGACCATCCCAGGGGAAATCTGGAAAGTTGAAAGGTTTTTATCAGATGATCCAAGAGGGTCAAGTCTGAGACATAGGAGGGGAGGTGGGGAATTGTGTACTGATTGGAAATTGGTTCTGATACCTTCAACTTGCAAACTACATGATAAACTATGGCAAATGCATCAGGCCTGAAGGGACAGGTGGGGAAGGCCACTGATGCCTAGCACAGCCACCTCCTCTCCTGAAAAAATTCAAGGAAATCTCAGCATGGGTGCTAATGCAGTAATAGCTCGGCACCTGTCTAGGCAGCATATTCAACTGTGATCTTTCAGAAACCACCATTCTCTAACCTAGGGATTGACCATTTTTTTCTGTAAAGACCAAGAGCAAATATTTTGTATTTTGTGGGCTATACTGTTTCTTGCAACTACTCAACTCTGTTGTAATGACACATAAGTCTCCGCTATACATATATATATATATATATAGTGGACCATGAAATATATGTACAGACCATGAAATTTGGATTTTATAAAATTTTCCTGTGTCACAAAATGTTCTCCTCTTGATTTTCTTCAGCCATTTAAAATTTTTAAAAGCATTCTTAAAGACTGTAAAAAAAAAACAGCAACAGGAGTTTGGCTGCATTTGGATCATGGGTGGCGATTAGCAAACCTCTGTTGTGACTCAAATTTTAATGGCAAAAATTTGGAGTACCATGAAGGATAACTTGGATAAATGAAGGCCTTGTAATATTCCTCCATTTATATCTTTGTTTCAGGCTAGCCTTATGCTGAGTAAAGCCTGCATTGTTTTTATTTTATTGTGTTTTATTTTTTATTTCGGAGCTACATCTTGCTATGTTTCCCAGGCTGGTCTCAAACTCCTGGCCTCAAGTGATCCTTCAGCCTCATCCTCCTGAGTTATGGGATTAGAGGTGTATGCCACTGTACTTGGTTTTGCATTGTTTTTATAATGTGACTGATAAAAGTCACAAGATACTGAGACAAAAGGTCATGAAACATAATTACACAACAAAACACAGCATAACACATTGTAATAGATTGCGATGAAAACACGGGTGATGTTTACTAACTTTTGCTAGTTCTCATCCATAGGGATAGTCCACAAAATGGTATTTGCACCAAAAAAAGGAAAGCGACTAAATAATTGTCTCCCTTCTGCCTTGGTCCCAGGCAGAATTTTTTTAAAAATCTAAAAGCAGAAACATGACTTTCCTTAAGCAACTCAGTTCTGCAAGATCTAACCTGTTAATGTAGTGAAAGCTCAGATTAAGTAATTGGATTTTCTTCATTCCAAGAAATCCCTCCCTGCCTCTTCAGATTTTAGCAGCTCTGTAAGCCCTAGTTCAATTCTTACGTTCTCTGTAAAGCCTTCCCTTGTCTAAGTCATCTCATATCTGAATTCCTAGGCATCCATTTATGATAGTATTTATTTGACTATTGTATACGGATTTATAGGGTCTTTCCTGGTGTTTTCTTAAACAAAATTTTTTGATTCTTGAATAATTAACTGTGAACATTTTGAGAATCACAGTCCTCTTCTAGTTTCTTATATTTTCTATGTCCCTTCACATAATGTCTCAGAGTAAGAGCAGCTCAATAAATACTTGGTTAAAAGCAAACACAAGTAAAGAATACAGTTTTTGGCCTATTATTCTTTAGGATTTCCCCATTCAATTTCTTCTGTGGTCTAATTTCTCAATTAGTATGCATCTTGCTTTAGACTTTTGAATCCACGTAGGATTTTTTTTTAATCTAACATAGAATTGACACACTTGTTGTTTATTTGCTCATTCAGCACGTTGATAACCCTTGACTGAAAGCGCTGGTTCTACAACATTCTGCTGAAACGACTTTGGTGCTCCATGAGTCGAAGCTAGTGAAATCTCACGACAGTGGCTTTCCCTGTAAAAGTTCTTCTTTGCTCATAACAAACCAGTATTCATGTTTCCCAACTTCTTGTTCTCAGATTAGATCCACATAATGATATAACAGAAAAAATAGCTCATTGGCCTAACATACAAAAATAAAACCAGAGAGGTTAAGTAATGAAAACCATACAGACCACTATGGCAGAACCACAAAATATCTCTCATACTTTTGACAAATGCAGCTATTACTGTTGGCTAATCATGACTGCTTTTCTGTTGTTTTTTTTTTTCTTCAAATTATTCATCTAACCTACATTGAGGTGTCATGTTGATGTGGACAGAGGACTTCAGTTATGTTTAGCCGAGTTCCTACCATGAATCAGTTTCATTAGACCCCTGACCTTCAAAAAGCTTCTGGAGTTGAATCTGGCAAATGGGTACAGACTTAAGAGAGTTAGCATCGGAGAAATGGTGCTGGGAAACTATCAAATTTTAAAGGCAAATTGGCAAATCTACTGCAATTTTATTTTACGTACC
This sequence comes from Callithrix jacchus, assembly GCF_049354715.1. Lineage (NCBI taxonomy): Eukaryota > Metazoa > Chordata > Mammalia > Primates > Cebidae > Callithrix > Callithrix jacchus. The sequence continues at coordinate 35,787,319 of NC_133508.1, read as the reverse complement.
TTATTACTTACAGGACATAAGAAAATCAAATTTACCCGGCAACTGGTCTTTGATAATCAGTGACGTGACTGAAAACTGAAGTTGGAAACCGTGAATCTAAAGCATGTTGTTTTTCAGTGTCGTAGTTTTAATTTTTATTGTCTTCCAATACAGTCGATTCTTTTTTAAACAGTAAATAAAATTCCTCACCATTCTGTGACTCCAGTGACTAAATTCGTGGATCCAACAGCTGCCTAATCTACATTGGAAGAAACAACAGGAGGAAAGCATACATTTTAATTTTGCCTACATGGGTAGACTCCTGTCATGTCTTTAGGAAGTGAAGACCATCTTTTTACCTCTCATTTTGATTCTCAGATAAGGAGTAAAACCACAAATTTTATATAATCAGTTAGTTATAAAGGTAAGTTGATGTTTTTGTCTTTCTTCTTTTTATTTTATCTTATTTATTTTATCGTGGTAATAACAATGTGAGATCCACCCTCTTAAATCTTCAGTGTGCAATACAGTATTGTTAGTTATGGAGACAGTGGTACACAGCAGCTCTCTAGAATGTATTCATCTTGCACAACTGACACTTAATGTCCATCAATTAGCAATTTCCATCTCCTTACACACAGCCTCCCCCTGGCAAACACTATTCTACTCTCTGATTCTATGAGTTTGACTGTATCAGATACCTTATATATTAGAATCATGCAGTATTTGTTCGTTTGTGACTGGGTTATTTCACTTAGCATAATGTCCTCAAGGTTTCTCCATGTTGTAATACTTTTCAGTATTTTCTTCCTTTTCAAGGCTAAATAATATACCACAGTAATTACACACCACACTTTTTTTATCCATTCATCCTTCAGTGGACATTTAGGTTGTTTCCACATCTTGGCTGCTATAAACAGTACTTTAATGAACATTGTAGTGCTAATGTCTCCTCAAGATTCTGATTTCCATTCTTTGAGATCCATACCCAGAAGTGGAATTGCTGGATCAAATGGTAATTCTATTTTTAATTTTTGGAAGAATCTCTTTTCTCTTTTCCATATTGACTTCACTATTTAGCATTCCCATCAAATATGTACATGGGTTTCAATTTCTTACCGTCTTTGTCAACACCTCAGTATTTTGGTTTTTGGTAATAGCCATCCTAACAGTGTGAGGAAATATCTCACAGTCTCAATTTTCATTTTTTGGTTATTAGTGATATTGAGCATTCTTTCATATACTTGTGGCCATTTGTACATCTTCTTGGGAGAAATGTCTAAAGTTTTTAACCAGTTTTTTAAAATGTTTGTTATTGAGCTATGAGAATTTCTTATGCATTTTGTAAATTAACTTCTTGTCTGATAAATGATTTAAAAATATTTTTCCCATTCCATAAGTTGACTTTTACATATGGAGTGTTTCCTTTGCTATGTACAGACTTTACAGACTTTTTAGTTTCATGCAGTCCCACTAATCAATTTCTGCTTGCTATCTTGTGCTTTTAGGGTTAGATCTGTGTAATCATTGCCAAGACCAACATCATCAAAGTTTTTTCATGTCTTCTTCTGGAGGTTTATGATTTCAGGTCTTATGTTTAAATCTTTCATTTATTTAAAGATGACTTTGTGTGTGATGTAAGATAACAGGAGAATTTCATTCTTTTGCACATGAATATTTATTTTCCCAACAAAATTTGTTGACGAGAATATCCTTTACCCATTGTATATTCTTGCACGCTTGTTGAAGATCAATTGGCCATTAACGTACAGATTCATTTCTGGCCTCCCTTATCTATTCTACTGGTCTATATGTCTGTCCTTATGCCCAGTACCACAATGTTTTGATTACTATAGGATTGTAATATATTTTTACATTAGGAATTGTGATGCCTCCAGATTTGTTCTTCTTGCTCAAGAATGTTTTGTTTGTCCAGAGTCTTTTTTGGTTTCATATGATTTTCAGCGTCATTTATCCTATTTTGCAGAACTATGCCCTGTAGATTTTGATAGGAATTGCATTAAATCTAGAGATTACTTTGGATAGAGTGGATGTTTTAATAATATTAAGTCATCCATCTATGAATATAGGATATCTTTCCATTTGCTCACGACTCTTAAAATTTCATCAGTGTTTTATAGTTTTCAGTTTAATAGTCTTTTACTTTCTTATTAAGTTTATTCCTAATTATTTTATTCTTTTTGGTACTGTTGTAAGTGATTATTTTTCTAATTTCTTTTTTGGATAGTGTTTTTGTAACCATGTAGAATTGTAACTGGTTTTTTATGTTGTTTTTATCCTGTAACTTTACTGAATTCATTTATATTCTAACAGGTTTTTGTATGAATTAGGTGCAAAAATAATTGTGTTTTTTGCTGTGACTTTTAAATAATAAACACTGCAATTAATTTAATAGTGTATTTAGGGTTTTCTATAAATAAGATCGTGTCATCTGCAAACAGGGATAATTTTACCTCTTTATTTTTTATTTGGGTGACTTTATTTCTTCTTCTGCCCTAACTGCCTTAGCTGGGAATTCCGATACTATGTTGAATAGAAGTGGTAAGAGTAGGCATTCTTCTCTATTCCTGATCTTAGAGTAAAGGCCTTCAACTTTTCACCTTTGAGTATTATGTTAGCTCGGGCTTTTCATGTATGTTCTTTATAATGTTGAGGTAATTTTTGTCTATTCCTAGTTTGTTGAGAATTTTTGTATGAAAGGATGTTGAATTTTATCAAATGCCTTTTCTGTATCTATTGAGATGATCACATGATGTCAGCCTTCATTTTGTTGAAGCGGTGTGTCACATGAATAGATTTGCACGTGTTTAACCATCATTGCATCCCGTCTTACTTGGTCATGGTGTATGATCTTTGTAATGTGCTGTTGAATTCTGCTTACTAATGTTTTGATGAGGAATTTTTGAGTCTGCGTTTCTCAGAGGTATTGGCCTATAGTTTTCTTTTTGTGTAGTGTTTTTGTCTGGCTTTGTTATCAGGGTGATATGGTTTGGCTGTGTCCCCACCCAAATTTCATCTTGAACTGTAGTTTCCATAATCCCCATGTGTCATTGAAGGACCTTGTGGGAGATAATTGAATCATGGGTGTGGGTACCCTCATGCTGCTGTTCTCATAATAGCAAGTGAGTTGTCATGATCTGATGGCTTTATAAGGGGCTTTTCCCCCTTTGCTCGGCACTTCTCTCTCCTGCCACCATGTGAAGAAGAGTGTGCTTGCTTCCCTTTCTGTCACGATTTTAAGTTTCCTGAGGCTTCCTTAGCCGTGGAAGTGTGAGTCAATTAAACCTCTTTCCTTTATATATTACTTGGACAGTTCTTTTTAGCAGCATGAGAATGGACTAATACACAGGGTAATGCTGGCCTCATAAAATTACTTTAGAGATGTTCCTTCCTCTTCCTTTGGAAAGAATTTGAATAATATTTGGGTTAATTCTTCCTTTCAAGTTTGATAGAGTTTACCCATAAAGCCATCTGGTCCTGGGCTTTTCTTTTTTCAGGGGTTTTTAATTACTTCTTCAATCTCCTTACTAGTTAAAGGTCTCTTCAAACTTCCTATTCTATTATTAGTCTATCTTGGTAGGTTTTAGGTTTCTAGGAATTCCTCCATTTCTTCTAGGTTATCCAATTTGTTGGCATATAATTATTCACAGTAGTATGATCCTTTTTATTTCTGTGGCATCAATTTTTGTGTTTCCTCTTTCATTCTGATTTTGAGTCTTTCCTCTTTTTTGGTTAGTCTAACTAAAAGTTTGTTAATATTGCTTAGCTTTCCACAAACCAACTCTTAGTTTCATTGATTTTTTTTAAGGGAGTATTTAGTTCTTTTTTTTTTTTAATTTATTTATTTTACTTTAGGTGCATACTATATCTCTGGCATTTATCCCCATGTTATCCCTCCTCACCCTTCCCTCCCTTCCCACCCCCCCCGCTGTCTCTCCCCTACCCCCCCCAACTGCCCCCAGTGTGTGATGCTCCTCTCCCTGAGTCCACATGTTCTCGTTGTTCAACACCTACCCATGAGTGAGAACATATGGTGTTTGGCCTTCTGTTCCTGTGTCAGTTTGCTGAGAATGATGGTCTCCAGATTCATCCAAGTCCCTACAAAGGACATGAACTCATCCTTTTTTATGGCTGCATAGTATTTTTTTCTGTTTTCTTTTTTTAATTTTTAAAATTTACACTCTAATCTTTATTCTTTCCTTCATTCTGCCAACTTTATCCTTATATTCTTTTTCTCTTGTTAGTTTCCTGAAATGTAAAATTAGGGTGCTTGAGATCTTCTTTTTAAGGTAGGCATTAATCATTATAGATGTCCTTCTCAGTATTACTTTGATTCTGTACATTTTTGTCTGCAATATTTCTATTTTTGTTAGTCTCAAGGTATTTTCTAATTTACTTATTACTTAACGAAGTGTGTGTGTGTGTTTGTGTGTTAAAGAATAAATATTGCTATATTGCCTAGGCTGGTCTTGAACTCTTGAGCTTGAGTGATCCTCCTGCTTCAGCCTCTCAAGTAACTTGGACTATAGGCACATGCCACTGCACTCACCTCTGATTATCTTCTTTGACCCACTGGTTGATCAAAAGCACATTGTTTAATTTCCACATATTTTTGAATTTTTCACTTTTCCTTCAGCTATTGATTCCTGATTTCATTCAATTTGTTCAAAAAAGATACTTATTATTTCAACATTTTAAAATTTGTTAAGACTTGCTTTGTGACTTAACATCTGGTCTATCCTAGAGAATACTCCATGTGCACTTGAGAAGAATGAGTATTCTACTTATTATTTAAATATTTTAAAATTTGTTAAGACTTGTTTTGTGACTGAACGTGACCTATCTCAGAGAATACTCCACATGCACTTATGAAGAATGGGTATTCTACTGCTATAGGCTAGAACATTCTGTACATATCTGTGAGGTTCATTGTTCTACAGTGTTGCTTAAATCGGGTATTTCTTTGTTGATTTGTCTGTTTGTTGATTACTTTGTTGATTTATCTTTGTTTGTTCTGTCTGGTTGAAAGTGGGGTATTGGAATCTCCTACTATTATTCATTTTGCTGTCTAGCTTTTCCCTCAGTTCCATCAGTATTGGCGTTATAGATTTAGTTGGTCTGATGTGAGTGCATTTATACACGGTGCTCAATTTGCAGTGGGAATACATTTTGATAAACTTATCATAAGTAAAACTACTGTAAGTTTAAAATGCATTTAATGCTTCGATAAATCCATAATAATATTAAACAATTATAAATCAAATTATTATTAAGTCCAGACACTCCTTAATGGGTTTTCTCCCCCAAAAAAACCATCAGGAAGTCAAAAAATCATAAGTCAAACCATGGTAAGTTGGAATTATCTGTATATATTTGTAATTATTATGTCTTTAGGGTCAATAAAAACTTTTTATTATAATGGCCTTCCATCTTTGCCAGTTTTTGACTTAATATCTATTTTGTATGATATAAATATTGCCATCCTGCTTTCTTTTGGTTGACATTTGCATGAAATTGTTTTCATCCCTTCACTTTTGGCATGTGTGTGTCATATATCTACAATGAGTTTCTTATAAAGAGCATAGAGTGGGATTTTTTTATTCCATTCAGTCTCTTATCACTGGGGAATTTAATCCACTTAAAGTGATTTTCGATAGGGAAGAATTATTTTGTTACCTGTGTTCTGTATGACTTATAGATTTTTGTGTTACTCTTTCTCTCTCTTGTTTTCTTTCTTTGCATTTTCTTGGGTCTTTGTATTAATCTTGGGTCTTTGTATTAACATGCTTTGATTCCTTTCTCTTCGTATGTATGTATATAACTTCTATAGATATTTTGTTGTTACTTTGGAGCTAAAATAAAATGTCCTATTGACATAATAACCTATTTTAAGATGATACAGGTCATTCACATATAAAAACTCTATACCTTACTACTGTCTCCTCACAGACTTCAAATTACCAACGTCACAATTTACAGCTATTTATCTTGTCCATCCATTAACACATTTTAGTTACAGTTATTTTTAGTCATTTTTTTCTTTTGAATTTATACTAAAATTAAAAGTGGTTTATCTCCCACCAATGTACAGTATTTTACGTTTCTGTATACATTAACCTTTACCAGTGAGTTTTATACTTTCTCATGCCATCTCATTGTTGTTTGGTATCCTTTTGTTTCAACTGGAAGAAGCCCCATTAGCATTTCTTGTAAGGCAGGTCTAGTCATGATGAACTTCCTGAGCTTTTCTTTGCGGATATCTTTATCTCTCCTTCATTTTTGAGGAATGGTTTTGCTGAGGTTAGTATTTTTGATTGGCAGGGTTTTTTCAGCATTTTGAATATATACCCCACTTTCTTTTGACCTGCAGAAAAATATCTGCTAATAGTCATGGGAGTTTTCTATGTAACAAGCTGCTTTTCTCTTGCTGCTTTCAAAATTCACTTTGTCTTTGACTTTCACAATTTCAGTGTAATCTCTATTGATGTGTGTTTCTTTGGATACCTCTTATTTGAGAGCATTTGATTTTCCTAAATTTGAATGTTCATTTTGTTTCACAGATTTGGGACGTTTTTAGCTGTTTTTGTTTTGTTTGTTGTTGTTGTTTATATATATGCTTTCTAGTTATTCTCTCTCCTCCCTCTAAAAATCTCTTGAGGTGCATATAGGTCTGCTTGATGGTATCAAATAAGTTCCTTCAGCTCTCTTCATGCTTTTTTAAATTAACATTTTCTTTTTTGCTCCTTTGACTGAATAATTTTCCATGGCCAGTCTTTGAGTTCACTGATTCTTCTGCTTGATCTAGTCTGCTGCTGAAGCCCTCTAGTAAATGTTTTAGTGAAGTTAATGTACTGTTCAGCTCCAGGATCTCTGTTTGGTACCCTTTAGCATTTTCTACATCTTCATTAAAATTCTCATTTTGTTCATGCTCATTTTTTTTTGTGAACATACTTTATGGCAGTTATTTTAAAATTTCTAGCAGGTATATCATATAACTCAATTTCATTTGAGTCAGCTTCATGGAGCTGTATTTTGTTCTTTGGTTTGGAACATGTTTCCTGCTTCTTAATTTTTCCTGACTCTGTGTTGTTGTCTTACACATTAGGCAAAACAGTCACCTCTTTCAGTCTTCATAGATTGGCCTCATATAGGAGAAGAGCCTCACCAATCAGCTTTGCTAGAGATCCTAGGAGTCCTTTTAACCTTTGTGCACATTTAATTCCCTTTCTTTGTTCTTAGCAGCCCCCAGTCATCTAGAGTGCAACAAGTGCAGTCAGTACTCACAAGTGGTACTGAAGCCAGTTCCACGGATAGGCTCCAGAAAAGTTGGATCATTGGTTGCTCTGTCCAACTCTTTCTCTTCTCTGGGAGACTCTAGAACCTGGTTTTTTTTTTTTCATTCTTTGCTTAGCCAGAGAAGGGGCTATGATAAGTAGATAAATCCTAGCCCAAACCATCATCTATGCTCTCACTGAACCCCAGCTTTAGCTCCTATCAGCATTCAAGGTAAGCTAGACAGAAGTCAGTCCTCTGGATAGTCCCAAGAAAATTGGGGTCATTGGATTTGTGATCCACTTATTTTCTCCTCCAGAAGAAGCTCGGAGGTAGTAGGGTTTTTTGTTTGCTGTCTCTGTGCTGAGAGGATATAGTGACTGCAAGCCCACACTGCCATTTCCATTCTCTCTGACTTCAGTCACTAAATTATGCTGGGTGACATAAGCACTTGGGATGGGCTAGACAGAAGCCAGTTCTTTGGGAAAGTTCTGAAAAAGTTGGGGAATTGGACATGTGGTCAACCTCTTTCTTTCTCTCCCTAGAAAGAAGCTTGGAGCTAGGACTTTAGCTTCCAAGTCTATGGCGCTGTGCCGAAGGTAAGGATTATGGCAAAAGGGTATGTCAAATTTCCCTACTACGCTCAGTGTGGATAGTGCTGTGATCACCTGTGATTCAGAAATCCTCAGCTAGTTTCTGAATTTCTGACAAAATGAATCTGTCTGTGAATTGTTGAATCACTGTCTTCATGGAGGGAAGAAAGGTATGGGCTTCATGTTCTGCCATCTTGCTCATGTCCTACCACAATTTGAAATGTAGGGTTTTTTCTTTTTTTTTTTACCTGTCAGTTATACTTTTAGCATTAGATTCTATATATTTATAGAAGTACACCAAGATATATGAACAATAATGTTTATTATAATTTACAGTAGGAAAAATATGAAACAAACAAATGTATATAAGAATATAAATTGTGAATTAAAATATATTATTTTCAAAAAATAAAGTACTGTGTTTATGTTTAAAAACAAGATAGGGTTGTATATGATGATATTAAAAAATCATTATGAATTGCTATTAATAGTTAAAAATAAGGTGCAATATGGAGTAATCTTATTTAATATTAGTATGATTTCATTTAAGAATACAAAAAGGGGCCAGGCGTGGTTGCTCACACCTGTAATCCCAGCACTTTGGGAGGCCAAGGTGGGTGAATCATGAGGTCAAGAGATCGAGACCATCCTGGCCAACATGGTGAAACCCTGTCTCCACTCAAAAAAGAAAAATTAGCTGGGCATGGTGGCATGCACCTGTGGTCCCAGCTACTTGGGAAGCTGAGGTGGAAGAATCGCTTGAACCCAGGAGACGGAGGTTGCAGTGAGCCGAGATTGCACCACTACACTCCAGCCTGGTGATAGAGCAAGACTCTGTCTCAAAAAAAAAAAAGGAATACAAAAAGGACATTATGTATACAGGTTTATACTAAAATATTTTCATTGTCTCTGAGGATGCTTGTGAAATTGTCAGTTGTGGCAACAGTTACTGAAAATGATTAGGAGATCAGATAAGAAGACATACTTTTCATTGGGTGCCTTTGTTATACTATGTGTCTGATAAATATCTACTATAGATATATTGTAAACATTAGATTGGAACTAGTAGCCATCTTTGGCAAGTAGCAGATGTTCAACAACTTTACTTTACATGTATGTCTAGTCACAGAATCCATTCAATACTTCTCCAGACTACCTTTTTTTCCAATAATGTTTATTTCAAATTAGAAAATGCATAAACCGAAAAATCATCAAATCTATATTGCTATTCCACGTATGTAATTTGCACAACTAGCATCTGTACTACCTGCACATACATTCTATTGTTATGGTTTCTAGATTGATTTGAGGTGCCAAAAATAAAATAAATCTGTATTTTAAAGATGTTTTCTCTTAAAACAATTTCTAGTTTAAACTGGAGTATATCTTTCACACAAGAATTTTAAAAATTGTATTACCTATATTATTTCTTTAGGTAAAAACACAAAGTAGCATGATACCAATTCAGCATGACTAACGAGAAAATAATATCCCATCTCACTTCCTAATGGCCTACTTCATACAAAATAAGAGCATCCTCACCAAATCCACACAGAAGAGGAAAGGAGAGGAGAGCAAGGAGAGAGGAGGGAGGATTGGTGGGGACTAAAAGGAGGAGAGTGGGGAAGGGAGAGGAGGTTGGAGGAGAGAGAGAGGAGAGCAGAGACCATCAGGACATAGGCCAGAACGGAAGTCAGAAGTATGTGAAAGTATGCCTCAGCCCGTCTGCATTAACTCTTGCTGTACATGAATTATCACCTTTCTACTCTGACATTTCCACTGATTAAAAAATTGATTTTTAATTATTTAGTCTGGCTTGGGTCACCCGTCATAATCATGATCTAAACAACTTCATCTGGCCAGGCATGGTGACTCACATCTGTAATTCCAGAACTTTGAAAGGCTGAGGTGGGCAGATCACCTGAGGTCAGGAGTTCAAGACCAGCCTGGCCAACATGGTGAAACCCTGTCTCTACTCAAAATACAAAAAATACAAAAATTATCCGGGCATGGTGGTGCATGTTTGTAATCTCAGCTACTCGGGAGGCTAAGGTAGAAGAATTGCTTGAACCTGGGAGGCAGAGGTTGCAGTGACCTGAGATAGCACCACTGCACTCCAGCTTGGGCAACAGAACAAGACTCCATGAAAGAAAAAAAAAAACTCATATCAGTACATTTCTATAGCAACCCCTGAAAACCAAATATTGTTTATTATTAAGATATTCCCACATGCCAAAGAGATTTAGACTCTATAGCTGTGGACCATGATACCATGTGTCTGCTGCCAACTGCACTTCATGACAATAAGGGAGGCACTGTTATGGCAACTTGCTTTCCTCAGGAATAGGTCTATAGAATGCTTTTCTGGAATGCAGGGGGGCAAGTCTTGTAAATACATAAGGCTTTAATAAAACCTGAAAGCTCCTTTGGGACCATGTACGGCTGGAAGCTTCAACTAAATCCACACTTAAGGCATGCTCAGGGGAGGGGAACATTTACAAAGCAGGATGTTGAAACCCTTTTATGCACAGACACAACCTGATTTGGAAATATTACAGAAACCTACTTGTATACGGTTAGAACTGGAGAGGAAAAAAAGACCTACAAAGGGAACCTTAAGCATAGCCCTTTCGTTTAGTGATGCGTAAGCAAGGAGTTTTACTGACTTGCTTAAGTTGATACAACAAGTAAATAGATCATATTTCAGATAAGAACCCAAGTCTTATCACTTTCAAGGAAGTTGCATGAAATGAACAAAAGGATATTCATTAAAGAAAACGTGTACTACTTGTAATAAAGGTGACATGAACACTTAGGATAATCAAATCTAGAACCAATCCTTTTTCTTGTTTAGGCCATTTGACTCTCCTACCAGCCATTCATTAAAGCCAAATTACTAATCTGAGTTCATTCATCTTCTTTTCTTCATGAATTTAGCAAGTTCTTATCGAATAGAGAAGAGTTTCAAAACACTAGAAGCTCATGGGCAAATGGCATGAGCAAATGGCATGGTTGTAAACCATGAGAATGGTAACTGCTAGAGGTATGTGTGGCTTGCTATTGCAACACAGCAGACAAGAACCTTCATTTAGACAGGGGACGTCATAAAGGCGTCTTGGGAGGGACATTTTAGCACACCTTGAAGAGCAAGTAGGAAATAGCATTAGATCAGGGAGAAGGACATATTCAGTGAGAGGGAATAATATAGGCAGTGTCTTAGAGAAATGAGAAGTTTCATGAGAACAGACTGCTGGATAAGTTGCAAAAGGGTAAGCCTAAGTGATAGGGCTAGAAAGGCAGATGTAGAATACACAGAGCTTTGGCTGCCATGCTGGATTTGAAGGTTGACTTGGAGACTTCTGAAACTGTCCCTTTGCAGCTGTGTGAAAGAAGAAACAAGGGCATCTTTCCAAAGACCACCCAAGAAAAGTGAGACATTATCAGCACATGATCTGAGGCTATCCAGTGAGTGTGGTTAGAGAGGAATGGAGAGTTTTGAGAATTGTGTAGGACAAAGGAAACCATGTGAGTAGCGATCATGTTTTCTTGATGTAGGCAATGCATTTCTGAAGTGAAATATATAATGACAGTGGCTAAGCCAACACTCTTCATTTTTCCTCGGTTCTCCCTTTGGGTATAGAATTGAAAGAGTTGTTTAGCCTTGGCAGTGTTCTGAGTCTAGTTATATCTACCATGTGATATTTCCTCAAAGTTTACAGTGCTTATAACATTTTGCATTTTAACACCTTTGTAAATTTTTTAAAGAAAAGTCATGGGAAAGAATTATTTCATTATCCAATTACCATTTTGATGTGAAAGTCATCAGTTATATTTTTCTTAATCTTTTATTTTATTTTGTTTAGATGGAGTCTTGCTCTCTCGCCCAGACTTTAGTGTAGTGGCACCACTGTAGCTCCCTGCAGCTATCACCATAGCTCAGACTCCTGGGTTCAAGCACTCCTCTCACCTCAGGCCCCCAAATAGCTAGAGCTACAGACAGCACCACCATGCCTGGTTAATTTCTATTTTTTATTTTTTTTTTGTACAGATGAAGCCTCGTTATGGTGTCTGGGCTGGTCTTGAAATCCTGGCCTCAGGAGATCCTCCTGATGTGGCTTCCTAAACACTGGGATTATACGCATGAGCCACTGTGCCCAGCCTTTTTTCCTAACCATTCCTAGTACCCCTGTCAAACCTTATTTTAAGTGCCTATTTTATGGACAAAAATCTTATATGAATTAAGTTTCTAGCATAACACCTGAGATAATGTATCACCTTCTTTTTTTGGAGGGAATGTTTGTTGGGACATGAAGATCCTTGCAAGATGTTCCTTCCAAACCTCTCTACTAGAAAAATAGCTACATGTAAAGAATAAAAGTTTTATACCTGATAAATTTTCTCTGATCCTCAGCCATTGGGAAGCCCAGAGCAATGGTGTGATCCACCTTTATTCCCTGGGTAGATCTGTGGGGTAGGTATTTGTGTATCAGTTATTACACTAATTGACCCCCATTTTCATTCATTCAAATTCATTTGTATTTTTTAGAAGAATATCTAAAATCCTTCTGGATGCAGTAGGATATAAATTATGAGATAGACTCCACAAATTGCAGCAGTCAATAAACATTATAAATATTCATCGTTGCAATCATAGAATGTGTAGACAGTGTCCAACCAGAATAAGAGGTCAATGTGATGAGCTTCAGTCACATTGCCGTGTTGGGCATCCACTGTGCTGTCGGAGGAAGTGCTGCTTCCCATTCTGCTTCACAGAAATAATGAGATGTTGGTATTGAAGTGTCTTCCAAGGAAATCTTCTAGACCGAATGGAATAATTAAATTAGCTGAGTTTGCGAGGTTATCCCAGCTTCCCTAATTAGGAACACATCTGCTCTTCTCCTAAATGTCTATACCTGTCTCCCTTTAATGGGGTTACAAGTGTTATCAATAGGATTTCTCTATTGAGTTCATATGAAAATAAAATTTATCCTCTGCTAAGTTACAGTGTAAATAACAAATTCCTATGCTGCTGTGAGGGCTGGTTGAGGAACTAGAGACAAAGGAGAAACTGATATTTCACTTTTCAAAACATGAAAAGAGTATTAAAAATTCGTATATTTGTCTGCGGAGCTAAAGAATCCTGAAAGAGCCTTTTCAGAATCACCTAAGCTCTAACTTGAAAATGAACAATTTGCTGGAGTTTCTTTCTCCTTCTCTTCCTCCCACCCTACTTTCCTCCTTTTAAAATTCAGTGACTTTTTTTTTTGAGACAGAGTCTTGCTCTGTCGCAAGGCACCAAGCTGGAGTGCAATGGCACTATCTCATCTCACTGCAACCTCTGCCTCCCGGGTTCGAGCAATTCTCCTGCCTCAGCCTCCCCAGTAGCTGGCACTACAGGCACGCACCACCACACCCAGCTAATTTTTGTATTTTTAGTAGAGACGGTGTTTTGCCATGTTGGCCAGGATGGTTTCGATCTCTTGACCTTGCCTGTAATCCCAGTACTTTGGGAGGCCAAGGCGGGTGGATCACAAACTCAGTGACTTTTTGCAGTGGATGATGCGGTACACCCCACAAAGACGCCTCCACTCCAGAATTGAGGCTTTCATTTTCCCAGCTACTCAGCATGTTGAGGCTGAGGCTCTGAACTGAGCCCCCTTCAGGAATTGAGCTTAGCTTCTCTAAGGCAACAGGAGAAGCCAGGAGACATGGAACCATATGCTCAAAGTGCTGAAAGCAAGTAACTGTCCACCTAGAGTCCTACCGCCCGCTACACGATCATTCAAGGATGACACAAGCCAAAGAATATCAGATCAGCAGAGACTCAGAGAAGTTGCAATTAATAGAAATTCACCAGAAAAAAACTGCTAAAGAAGATATTTCAAAGAAAAAGGACTTGAACTCAGAAAAATGAATGAGATGCATGAATGTTGAATAGTAAATACATCAGAGTCCGCACAACACAGTAATTGTGAACAACCCATTACGGCATAGAGAGACGCAGCAGAAGTAATACGCAGTAGAAGTAATACGCAGCAGCACCACACGAAATGATGGAAGGGGATGAGACAACGTATTCTGAGATCCCAGAGTTGACTAGGAGGTGGAAAGAGGACATGAGTAACTTCAGACCTATGTGCATTAAAAACATAAGGATAACCACTGAAAATACTGAATGTGTAACCTTCAGACCAGTAGTGGGAAATAAAATGGACCTTGACCAATCCATGACAGAATATAAAAGAAGAAGACACAGATAGAAAGAGGGATGATATGAAGACTGTGACGGGCCCTGGGAGCCCCTTTCATGACTGAGCTATTTATTCCCACAGGGACCAGGAACGTTGGCCGTTGATGGCCATCCCTTGAAAGGAGATACTGTGTTCAACTTTACACCCTCTCTCTGGCGACAGCCACCTCCAGTGACTGGTCCAAGCAGGTGGATGATTGCACAGCTTCCTTGCCTGAAGATGAAATAAATCTTCGGAGCCATCTGAGCTCTTGGGCTTCTGCATGGGAGAATCTCAGACTTTTGCTCCAAGTGCATCATAGTTCAGTTTTTCTCTTTGCCCAGTCCTGCCTCCTTAAGTCTTTTACAGGTATTGATCATGAGAACATCCCCTAATAAATCTCCTGCATATAAGTTTCTATCTCAGATTTGGTTTTTAACCCCGGAGTCTGGTCTGAGACTGTTATCTCCTAAGACAGTTATCTCCCTACATGCTAGGCAACAGGATAAAAGAATGAGCAGAAGACAAGGTATAGCAAAGGAATTTCAAAGCTAATGTCAGAAAATAGGCTGTAGATTCTGAAGTGTGACTTGACACTTACACCAATGTGATCTTAGATAAAGCCCCTGAGCCTTGGTTTTGTGTTTTTTTTATCTGCAGAATAAGATCGATGTGATAGTTAAATAGGAAGCACTCAATGGTGTTAGATAGTATTATTCACTAAACATGAAAATATAATACTGAGAATACCAAAAGAAAAAGAAAGCTAAAAGTTGAATGGCTTTGTTTTGCCTAAAAGACTTTACAAGAGGCTGGGCATGGTGGCTGATGTCAGTAATCCCAGTACTTTGGGAGGCTGAGGCAGGTAGATCACGAGGTCAAGAGATCAAGAACATCCTGGCCAATTACTGAAACCCCATCTCTACTAAAAATACAAAAATTAGCTGGGCATGGTGGCACATGCCTGTAGCTCCAGCTACTCAGGAGGCTGAGGCAGGAGAATCACTAGAACCCAGGAGGTGGAGGTTGCAGTGAGCCGAGATCACACCACTGCACTCCAGCCTGGTGACAGAGTGAGACTTCATCTCAAAACAAAACAACCAAACAAACAGACTTTGAATGAGGTGATATTGAAAAATCATAGGATAGTGTCAAACAGGAAAGAGGTGGAATATGCCAAGCAGAAGAATGAATATGAGCCAAATCGTGAATGTGTGGGAAACTAAATAATTGGCTTGGGATGATGTATAGATAGAAGAGGCAGAAACTGGGTCTGGAAAGATTGGAGCCGGCCTAGGCAACTTAGTTATACACTAAGACATCCCAATGCCTTTATAAATGAATATGTGATGTAATCAGATTTAAATATTTTAAAGGCCATATCCTGACCCCAGTAGCAAGGTTATATAGAGAAGCTAAGGAGAATCTGGAAGCCAAGAGACATGCATGGAGCCTACTGCATTGGTCCAAGCTAAAGATGGGAGCTGGGTGAACTAGGGCAGTGGTAGAAGAAATCAAGACTGGAAGACAGACTTTTAAAAACTTCATAGGCAAAATGAAAAGCATTTGGGATGCACAAGTGAAAAGGAAGAAAGAAAAGAAAAGGAAAAAAGAAAGGAAAGAAAGAAAAAGAAAGAAAGAGAGAAAGAAAAGAAGGGAGGAGGGAAGGAAGGAGAGAGAAAGAAAAGAAAGAAAGAAAGAAAGAAAGAAAGAAAGAAAGAAAGAAAGAAAGAAAGAAAGAAAGAAAAAAAGAGAAAGAAAAGAAAGAAAGAAAGGAAAAAGGGGAGTCAAGGGCAACTTCTGAGTGTGGTAACTTAAGTACAGGCTTGAGAAATGGGAAAGACAAATTTTATGTACAGCATGATCAGTTTTAGATTAGCAAAGAATTATATAAGGAGACCAGAGTGAAAGAGGCTAAATACAACTCCAAACAGAACAATACTGGAACAGTGGGGTCATTGTGCATAGAGAAACAGTCATCTGTCAGTGTGTCTGCAAAATGATTTTCTACCTGCTTTGGTTAGCATATGGAAAATGTGTGCTTCTTTTCCCGTGGAAAAAGAACACTTAGTGCATAACTAGTCATAGGGCTTCATTCTGAATACCTGAATGTTGGTTTTCAATGGACAATTCAGACTGGTTTTCATGCCCTCTTCACTGACAATTTATAATAAGCACAAATAGTCTTCTCTATTAGATTTATATCCATGCATTTAAATTAAAACCCACTTAGACTGATGCCTCTGAGTCTAGCTGAAAAGATGCCAAAAGTAAGGCTTTTAAGTTTTCAGACTTTTGGGGATTAATTCATCCACCAGAAGCACAGTAATTCTATATGTCCAAGTTTGGATGTATTTGCTCCTTCTGAAAGAAACAATGATGACACTATGCTGACTTTCAGAATGAATCAAATAGAAGGAAAAGCATCCTGCAAAGCCAAATTGAGATTCATTTGCACGTATTTGGGACTTAAAAGATTTTTGTCATCATTTGACTGGAGCACTGTTGGAAACCATTTGTGAGTCATTTCTAGCGGACTCTTTATGGGATGATCAGCTTTGAATTGCACCAAGCCTTGTTTTGCTTTCCCTGATCCTGGAACAGATGCCTGCCTTTCTATAATTGTCTCTGTCTCTGAAGCCCCTGACAGCAGGACAACTGCAAAGCCATCTTCAAGTCCAGTGAAAGCAATGAGCCCAAGATGAAATTCAGCACTTGAACTCTCAACTCAAAAGGCTTGATGTAAAAGAAGGCAGGCTAGAAAGCAATTTTAAAATTTCAACTGGATACAAAAATCATTCTTAACACCTTAAGATGGCTGCCTGTGAGACGTTATACCACTAGAATTATTAATAGTATTCTTAAATATCAAATAGTTCCAGTGGCAAATTTATAGAAAATTTTAATGGTATTTCACGACAAAAAAATGAGCATTACTGTCAAATTGTATTTCTCACTGTCTTCTGCTCATTCAGCAATTGACCACCTTCGGAAAAGGTCGGGCTGTGCATCTGTGTTGAGGTTTCTGCAACTAATCAGAAAATGTTCACTTAGGTCTTAGGGTGCTGAAACGTTCTTGATAAAAGGAAAGTAAAATGTTCTTATCATAAATGTATTGAGACTCATGTTTCAAGAACAGCAGACTGTGTCACATAAAGACAGTGTGAAAATGAAGCCATGTAGAACTATGCACATCAATCTTTATTCAACCTGGCTCAAAGTGAGTCTCCAAGAACCAATATGTCCAACTGCTAGTACTGTTTTTGGCAATTCTTATTGTCCATTTTAAGCTTCTAAACAAACCTCCTTTATTCTATATTTCTCTAAGTTTAAAAGTCTAGAATGAACAGTATCACGTCAGTGCATCTGTGAGGTTCGAAACCTGTCCCCAAACTTCTTAAACATTTTTCCCATTGAGAGGTGGTACCGAAGTCTCTCCTGGAATCTGAGCTCTCATTATCCAACCAACACAATACCATTGGAGGTGATGTTGTGCCAGTTTCTAAGTCCAGGCCTTATGATCACGGAAGCTTCTACTTATTCTTGGCACACTGTTTCTTGGAGCTCAGCCACAATGCTGTGAAAAAGACAAGCTGCCCCGTGGAGATGCACATATGGAGGAAAATCCATAGGCAGCCACTGTCCAGGGGAATAAAGATGAGCTCTTCTCACTGAGCTCTGCTAAAATGAGATTTGTGAGCAAAAGACAATGAAAGCATCAAAATTTAGACAAGTCCAAGGAAAACAACTTTGCAAGGAGAATTCTTCTTCAGACTTGGGAGCGAACTGCTCACAGAAAGCCTATTTGTTTCAACTCCTCCAAGGACAGCACATCTGCCGATCATCACATAGCTTTGTAGTAAAGGAAATATCGTGCCCATTAAATTTACCCAGGATTTCTTTTTCATCTCTCTCAGAACATGGGCAAGGAAAAGTGTGCAACCCACTACGAACCCTTGGAAGACCGCAAACACCTGCAGATCCTCACTAAAGTAACATGGAAGGGATAGACCCAAAAAAGAAAGATGAGTCCTGAAGGAAACCCCTGGATTCCAGAAAAATTGTAAATAAATTAAGTTACTACAATTTAGGTAAGAATAAACAAATATTGACTGTATAAATCAATTTTATTAATAATAATGTCTTCAAAATCTCCTTGGAGCCTAAGTCTAGCCAATATTAGCAGCGTAAAGTCTTTATATTGCTGAAGAAGAGAGTAAAGCTTTCGTTTAATTTTGGATTTTATCAAGTATGTATTACAGTGCCAATGGCCAAGATCAAAAGAATTTTTAAAATAAATTATATCTTCTAAAGAATGGTGAAAAATAGAATGAGAAAAAAATAAATCTAAGTAAAGGTAAGTGAAAAAAAGGGATGAGCAGAAAGTACAAAATAAAAGGTAGGTTCAATATTGAATATGATAAACATAAAAACACATCAACTACCATAACAGAAATATACTAAAATCAGATAAATACCTGAAATACGTGAAAATTAAAAAATACTTTGAACCAAATGAAAATGAAAGCACAACACATCAAATTGTGTGGATCTCCACAGATGCACCGAGAAGAAACAGAAGGAGGAGAAGGTAGTGTGAAAATGGAGGCAGAGACTGAAGCCCCTACGAACCCTAAATCCCCAGGATCCTCAGGACTGCCAGGAGCTAAGACACACACAGGGTTTCTCTCAGAGCCTCCAGGAGATGCCAACCTACCCTGCTGACTCCTTGACTTCAGATTCTCACCATCTGAATGCAATGAAGCCAGCTTTGATATAGTCAGGAAGCCATGTATAGCTTGCAAAGGAGGCAATCGTAGCTGTAGGAGAGGGTGTCAGAATAGCACGTATGAATGTCCCCAGTGTTTACCAGAAACTGACGGAGTTGTGTAGCGAAGACTTTGCTACACACGTCTTTGAACATGACAAATGATTTGCCATGTGTGGAGAGGAGTTTATTTTCTGCAATTAAAATCATCCATTGGATTTTCTCCTGACTGCCATGGATAGTTTGGGCATTAAGAGCAGCTCTTTCCTACCTTTCTGAGGAATGCCTCAGAAAAATGTCAGAAAGCATCAAGTATCTGACTCAGGGCAGGGCTCTGCTGTGCCATCCCAGGGTGCCATCACAGAAGAAGGGGCAGCAAAACATGTCAGGGTAAAGTTGTGCAGGTCAGTTCCTAAACATACTTGAAATTTGGTAAGTGAGCATCTCCAGTACAAGGATGACGACTCTGGGATAGACAGTGAAATCTAACAAATAGTAATAGAATAAACGACCCTGTGCAACATTTCCCTTTTCTAAATTTCTTAATAGATAGAAAAGTTACAACCCTCCAATGCTGGGGCTGTACCTGGCATCATCCTCAAAATAAAGAATCAAGAACTCCGTAGAGAGAAAAAGAGCTGAACAGAAAATTCAGCTAAAGAAATGCATGGAGAAACACCTATAGCATTATATTATTCTATTAGAGAAGAAGAAAAGAGTCAAATCAATAATACAGGTTTTTATTATAAGAAACTAGGAAAAGAAGAGTAAAATAAGAAGAATATCATAAAAGAGCATAAATCAATAAAAACTTTAAAGTAACAATAGTAATGAAAATGAAACCATGAAACCATAACCTGGTTGGTTGGAAAAGATCAGTAAAAGCAATTAAACTTCTAGCCACTCTAATCAAGAAAAATCGAGAGAAGATTAAAAATTATTAATATCAAAAATTAAAGTTGAAATGTTACTACACAGACTAAAGACATTAAAAGAATAATAACAGAATTCCTAGGACAACTGTGTGTCCAGGAATTAGACATCTCAGATGAAATGGATCAGTTCTTCTGAACACGTAAGACTCTATCTCAAAACAATAAAGTAAAATAAAAAAAAATTCAAGGAAAAACAGATAAACTGGCTACACCTATGTATGGAACATACATTGAAATTGTGGTTAAAATTCCTCACACTTCAAACAACGTTTCTGGGCTAATGGTGTTACTGGAGAATTTTACAGAACCTTTAAGAAAGGAAAAATATATATTTTACACAATCACTTCTAGAAATTAGATAAGAAAGCAAAGCTTTCCAACCTATTTGATAAGGCCACTTTTACTCTAATACCAGTATCTACCAAAAACATCACAAGAAAACTCTGGACACACTTTCCTCATGTGCACAGATACAAAAATCTTCACTGAATATTAACAAACCAAATTCAGCAACATATAATAAGAATTCTATGTTATGACTAAGTTGAGTTAATCTTAGGAATCCCGGGCTGCTTTAATATTGGCTAATCAATATAATTTAATATATTAGCAGACTAAAGGAAGAAAACCACACAATCTTCCCATTGAAAGAGAAAAAGAACTTGAAAAACCCAACATCCATTCATGACAAACACTTTCAAAAAAGTCAGAATCAAAGAGAATGTTCTTAACTTGATCAAGGGCTACTACCAAGAACCTGTAGCTAATATCATAAAATCAAGAGCAAGGCAAAGATATCAGCTCTCACATTCTTATTCAATCTCACTGGAAGTCCTAACAAGTGTAAAAATTCAGTGAAAACAAATGAAAAACACATAGATTTTAAAAGAAAAAATAAAATGTTCTCGATTCATAGAAGATATGGTTGTCTATGTGGACAGTTCCAGAGAATCTGCAAGAAAGCACCTAGAACTCATAATTGAGTTTAGTAAAGTCACAGGTTACAAGGTAAATAGACAAAAATGAGCTATAATTTGTATAATAGCAATAAACAATTGGAGTAAAAAATGTAAAACAGTACCATTTACAAAGCATAAAAGTATAAAATACTCAGATATAAATCTAAAAACCATTGCACATATAGCAGAAGTTAAAACAATAATATCATTTAATGATGATGATGATGACAACACTAATGGAAATAGTAGAATCAGCTAACATTTAGGGAGTGTTCACTCTAAAGTCACTCAATTCTATGTAATTTACATAGATTAGCTCGTGTAATTTACACATCCTTGTGTGGTAAGTGGTACTATTCAATCAAATGCTCTATTCTTGATTTACTGCTAAATCCTCCTTGAATCTTTAGATTTAATAAAGAATGTCATGAAATTTTCTGGGGTAGAAAATGTAGCCCATTTCTTACCGTCTCCATTTTATAAGTAAACATACAAGACACTAGAAAATATGTGTGAGGTGCCTGATATTAAACCGTAAGAGTGGAATCAAGATTTGAACACAAGTACTCTGACTGTTCTCTCTGCTCTTATTTGATACGCTATGCTGCCTTCATACAGTCACCTTATCTGTTTTTCTAATCTTGCCGACATGGCTGCAAATAATATCTTCATTCAGATCTCTTTATATAAATCAAATTAATAAATGTTGTTTTCTGACAGAACCTAAATAATACATTTCAACAGGAGTGGCTCTGTGAAACCCAAGTAGCCAAAGAATACTCCCAGTATGATATAATTTTTACAAATTTAAAAACACAAAATTAAATAATTCATTATGTAGGGTCACATGGGGTAAAATTACAATGAAAATGCAGGCAATGGTGGTGATTAGAAGATGGCCCAATAGGAACAGCTCCGGAGTGCAGTTCACAGCAAGAACAACACAGAGGGTGAGTGCTCACCACATTTCCAAATAAGTTTTCACTGTCCACAGACATGGAGATTCCCAGGCCATGCATTTTCAGCATGGCTGGCCCCGCGGGTAGGTGCACAGAAACTCATACAAATCTAGGCTGCCATTTCAACTCGTGCCTGGAACATCTGGGAGATAGAGCCACCCATTCAACTGAAAGGGAGGGGACTGAGACAGGGAGCCAGGCAATCTGGCTCCACAAACAAGCAATCTGAAACACTCTGGATTGAGAGTTTTGCAGCAAGCTCAGCTGGACCTAGGACAGTCCAGCTCTGTGGGGGGAAGTGCATCTGCCACTACTGAAGCAGTCTACCATGATTGAGGCAGTTCACACAGCAGCTGGGCAGAGTCTGCAGCAGCTCAGCAATGCCTCTGCTGGCAGACTGTGACTATACTACTCAGTGCAGGGCAGGGAATCTCTGAAAAAAGGCAGCAGTACATCAGGAACTTATAAATAAAGCCGACCTTCCTAGCTCAGAGAAAAGCCAAAATAGACAAATGGGACCTAATTAAACTCCAGAGCTTCTGTACACCAAAAGAAATAATCATTAGAGTGAACCGGCAACCAACAGAATGGGAAAAAATTTTTGCAATCTACCCATCTGACAAAGGGTTAATATCTAGAACCTACAAAGAACTAAAGCAGATTTACAAGAAAAAAACAAACAAACCCATTCAAAAGTGGGGGAAGGATATTGTAAGGCTGGTTGCCTTGTGGGGAGTCAAACAGACACATTCATCACTCTCCATGCCTGATAACTGCGTCATCACCCGAGCTCATTATCTGGCCTTGCCACATGGCTTCCCCTGCACCCGCCTCTGCATACCATACCCAAGCCCACACTTAGCACTAAATTATGCATCTAACCTCCAGCCCGCTGTTAAAAGCCCTGCAGAATAATGAAAAATTTTTAAAGAAGCCCCACCATACCCTGTCCGATAACAGCCTGCCCCTTATACCCCTAGCAGGCTGCATACCCAAGGTCCTGCCTGCCTACCAATAGCAGCTAGTTTCCTGTACTTCCTACTTTAACTCCATGTACTTCTTGCTCCTCAACAGCCAGTAGAAATGCCTTCTTTTTGTTTCCCCAGTAGTCAATCAAGGCCTACTTACCCAAGATCCCGCTCGCCTACCAATGGCAACTAGTTTCATGTACTTCCTACTTTAACTCCATGTACTTCCTGCTCCTCAACAGCCAATAGAAATGCCTTCTCTTTGTTTTCCCAATACCCAATCAATTGCCTGCCCTCCCCATAAAACCCCACGCCTTGAATAGCTGGGCTTGACTTCTCTGGCCCCTCACTGGACCACAGAACTTTTCCAGGGAGCTGAATAAATTAGCTTCTCACATTCTTTTACTTGCCTCAGTTTCCTCATTTTACCTCGGCAATAAATCTTACAGATATGAACAGACACTTTGCAAAAGAAGACATAGATGAGGCCAACAAACATGTAAAAATGCTCATTATCACTGGTCATCAGAGAGATGCAAATCAAAACCACATTGAGATACCACCTCACACCACTTAGAATGGCTGTCATTAAAAAATCTGGAGACAACAGATGCTGGAGAGGATGTGGTGAAATAGGAACACTTTTACACTGTCGGTGGGAGTATAAGCTAGTCCCACCATTGTGGAAGACAGTGTGGCATTTCCTCAAGGACCTAGAAATAGAATTTCCATTTGACCCAGCAATCCCATTCCTGGGTATATACCCAAAGGATTATAAATCGTTCTATTATAAAGACACATGCACACGTATGTTCATAGTGGCACTGTTTACAATAGCAAAGACCTGGAACCAACCCAATTAGCCATCAATGATAGATGGGACAAGGAAAATGTGGCACATATGCACCATGGAATACTATGCAGCCACAAAAAGTGATGAGTTAGTGTCCTTTCTAGAGATATGGATGAATCTGGAAACCATCATTCTCAGCAAACTGACACAAGAACAGAAAATCAAACACCACACGTTCTCACTCATAGGCAGATGGGGGAAGGGGATAAGGATGCATAAGGACATTTCTTCAATTGGGTGATGGAAGGTTCTATATTTATCCTTTTATTTCATAACATACTATTACATATATATACACACACATATATATAGAATTGTTCTGTACTACCAATAAAAATAGGAAAACACCTACATCCCACATGTGATAGAAATTTAAATTAAATGTATAAAATAATGTAAAGATGACTAGTCAATTAATTTAATAAATATTTATTGAATATCTATTATGTCCTAGGCATGGCTCTAGGCAGTGAGGACTCGGCATTCTGAGGTATGGGAGACACAAATCAATAAACAATAAATAAGCAAATTATATGGTGTATCAGACAGTAGTAAGTGCTACAAAAAATAATAAAGCAAAGAGACAGAGTCTCTACCGATAATGTATAATGTTTCAAAGACAGGTAAATGAACAATTATAATTTAGATGACAGAATGAATAAGAAAGGTAAGAATAAATTCAATCGTAAAGACAAAGCTATTAATTTTTGTGTATTTATTTGAAACTGTTCACTTTACTACACAGGCTTTTTTTTCTAGGGGTTTTTCAGCCCATTTTCTTGAGAGAATATAAAATCACTTGCAAATAGTATGTGTCATAAATTGAGGTGTAGCGGGTCAAAGTGAGACAAAAATCAAGATGTTTATGGGTTATTCCCAAAGGGGTGGGTAGGAATCACTCACCTAGCAAGCGTCTATTGATGGTTGTTGCACATGAGGCCCTGTGATAAGCACTGAAGATAAAGTGACCAGCAAAAAGGACAGTCTCAGACCTCAACGTACTTACCTTCAAATGGTGGCATGAGACATTAGTTAAATAATTACATCCAAATGCACAAATGTATGGAGAAGTACACTTGGCTAAGATGGCATACGATTGATTGCAAGGATACCTAATCAGGGAAGACAAGGAAGGCTTTCCTATAGCAGGGACACTGGACCTGAGGTCCTGTGAAAGTGTAGAAACAGGGAGATGGTGGAGCAGGACCAGGGGAAGGGACTGAAAGCAAGCCCTGTGCATGGGATGAGGGGCGCTCAAAGTCAGGCAGGAGATGTGGACGGGATTCTGCACCATTTAACATGACCATCAAGAGTGCAAAGCCTCTGCCTAGAACAGCGTAGGGCACAAACAGGCACTCCAGGGGTAGTCATCAAGTAAGTGAAGGGCCACGCAGAACTCTGCATCCTTGACTCATGAGGGTTTTTTCTTTATTCTAATAGAAATTGGGGAAGGGAGGTGATAGGATCAGATTTGCTTTTCCCAAAGACTACCTTGGTGCCATGTGGAGAATAATTTGGAAACAGTCCTAAGAGCACAGAGATTGAGTCTTCTGGAGGCTCCACCTGAGTCCAGATAAGTGACAAAGTGGCAGCACTGTAGTGGAGGCACAGTGAAGAGAAGCAGACAGATGTGAAGACACACAAAAGATCAAGTGGGCAGAATTGAAGGATGAATTTGTACTATCCACCAATCATAAAACCTAGGAGGAAGGACTTTTTTTCAGCACCAAGTACCCAATATCTCCTTAGCACAATAAAGGTTAACTTTTAAAAACAGGAAAAGAAAGAGAAAAAAAGGAATCAAGATAGTATCAAATGGTAATTCACAGAGAAATGCTCAGCGGCCTTACAAGTCTTGCTGAGGCAGAACTCCTGGACTCCGTAAATTACACTGAACAAGCACCTTCAGTAGATAGTTCATCACTCACCAAAATTTGTGACATTGTCTTGTCAAGAGTTGACATTGTCTTCTCCCTTCACCACACAACAAATAACCAGAAGATGAAAATGTCCCCACTTGGATGAGAATTCCAAGTCAATGGCATCCTTTACTCATTCTGACCTACAGACTCTGTCTAATCCAATAGATGGCTCCCTCAAGAGTGAAAGCACATTTACTTTTAAGGGACAAGCCTAGCGGTCTAAAATCTGGAAAAAGAGCCCTTCATTTGAAACATTAGATAATACAAATCTGGTTCATTTGTGGAGAAACAGACAGACCAAGCGAAAGAGCGCAAAACCCTGGTTTTTCACATTTTATTTCCAGTGCAATCAAAGTACATAAGCTTTGGTACTAATCTAATAACTTTCACCCGGGGGCTGACAATGCATCTTACTGTGTTTCAGATAAATAGCAGGCATAGTCCACAGGCTGTCACATCTTGCTGCCGAGCAAACAGGGTTATGATTGTACTCAGAAAAATAAAATAGCACCCAAGGAGTGAGTTCGGCAGCAGAGGCGCCTACAAGTGCAAATCTGTTAAAAGCCTCAGGAAACACGGGTCCACAGTTATGATTTTATTGGGTTGGCTATTTTGGGGGATTAGAGTTAAAAGCTTTATACCTCCAGGTTTTCAAGCTTAAATCAACTGAAATCTCAAATAACCTTTTTAAAAAAATCCAAAAACAGACTGTGTTGTCCTAATATTCAAAGCTGTTTATCTGACAAAGCAATTATTACTGTGCTTCATGCAAACACGGGACTCTTTATTAATAACCAAATAGTTTCTCAAGAGATGTAAAAACTTAGAAAGCAGAATTCAATTGAGAATTATTCAGAAAAGTTGAGTTAATCCTAATTAACTATAGCCCAATGCATGTGAGCTGAAACATGGAACTCTCATGAGATTTTATCTTGAAACAAACAAGGTGAGTAGGCCACATCTGCATCTTTTGACTAGCAAATGTTTAGATATAAGCCATCATACAGCCCTAGTGCCCAGTCCCACCAATAATTCAATTGCCTTTCTCTGGGATAGCTCATCAATATTTCTAAAGCTAACACTACTTTCAACTTTTATCTAAGCCAATCAAGTTATAAAATATTTTCTCCCGTGACCATAGTACAATAAACAAGAAAAAACGTCTAAAAACTTTGCAATTTTCTTTTCTTTTCTTTTTTTTTTTTTTGAGACAAAGTTTCACTGTTGTTACCCAGACTGGAGTGCAATGGCACAATCTTGGCCCACCGCAACCTCCACCTTCTGGGTTTAAGCAATTCTCCTGCCTCAGCCTCCCAAGTAGCTGGGACTACAGGCATGCACCACCATGCCCAGCTAATTTTTTGTATTTTTAGTAGAGACGGGGTTTCACCTTGTTGATCAGGATGGTCTCGATCACTTGACCTCGTGATCCACCCACCATGGCCTCCCAAAGTGCTGGGATTATAGGCGTGAGCCACCGTGTCCGGCCAACTTTGCAATTTTCTATTGGTCTGGTCAACTTGGAAAACTGATAACTTTTTTCTGTTTTGTTTGGTTGTTTGGTTTTCTTTTGCATCTTTAATTTTTTCCTGTCCCTAACATAGGCTGTAATTCACAAGCACTGAATTATTCTCTACCATTTGGAGTTTTTTTTTTTCTCTAGCACACAGTGAATAATCCATATATAATTAATTAAGGATTCCATAAATTATAATTGCATGATAGTTTTTGATATAATTGTTTTATTTATTTTTTCTTTCTTCAGAACCCTAATAAATTCAAATGATTAGCAAATATTTAGAGGAGAAGAAAACAGAAAATCATGTAAAACCGATATAGTGAGGTCTAATTAATTCACACTAATTATTAAGGAAAAGGCACAGTTTGAGTAGAAAACATGAATTATGAAATATTTTCAAAAATATATACTATTAGTGTTTCAATTACGTGTTGTATTATTTTAAATCTGGCAACAAAATAGTGCCTCTCCAACATTGTTGAGGACGACAGAATGTTTTGTAAAATTGACTACCGTAGGGGTTCCATAGGCTTGGAAACTGCCTTTCTTGAGTTATATTAGATATGACCAGGATTACTATCTGGACCTTTTCTAGTGCTGTGGCTGGACAGATTTTGCATATCAGTCCAGTCTTTGTGTTTTGTAAATAAAGCAAATTACTTTACACATTAATACTAACTTTTGTTCTTTAACCATTCATAGAAGAGAAAATAAAAATGAAAGACAAAAACCAAAAGACTTTCAGTTTATTGGCCCAAAAAAATAGGGGGGCTGGATTTGGCCTGTGAGACATAGTTTCCCAATAGATATCAACCTTTACATATACATCTGTATACAACTCTACCACAGTGGAAACAAAGAAGACAAAAAAAAAACACACAAAACGAACAAAAAATCGCCAAAGAACTGAAAAAATGTGAAAGATGATATTTAATGGCTAAATGTAAGTGTACAACTCAGAGCTGTTAAATTTTATTCAATGTATGTGGATATTATTTATATATTTGGTTTTTTGTGTGTGAAGAAGATAAACACTTTTTAAGCAGCAGTTGTAATTTTACCAAACTATTTTAATCCCTTAGAAACATTCCTACACAGTATTTTTCTGATCTACTTAGTATTTTGGAAGCCAAACAAATTGCCTATTTTATACTTGATCCTGTAAAACTCAAATGAAACTCATCTCATTTGATGGGGAACGTATTTGTGTATTTTCACTCTGCTCTCCTCTGGAGCCGTGACTCAGATCTTGAGTTTCGGCAGAACCAGTTGGGAAATGGCACAACTCTAACCCAAGAGAAGACACTCAGGACTTTCCAGTGGCGGCGTCACACATACATGTGTCTGGTCTGTTTTCTTGAGCCTCGCTTTACGGGAACAATAGGTAAGCCTCTCCCCAATACGGGTCTCTAGAATTTATAATCACACATAGAAGTGATTTCACAGAAATAATTAGTGGGTGACATATGCCTTAGAGTTGCATAAGCTACAGATTAAAACTGTCTTTGACAGTTTTTCACTTGAATAGCTCTACTCCCTCCACACACACACCACACACACACACCACACATGCACACACACACACATCACACACACCACACATGCACACACACACCACACACACACACACACACACACCACACCACACCACACATACACATTGTAAAAATAAAAAAGTTAGGCCAGGTATGGTGGCTCATGCCTGTAATCCTAGCCCTTTGGGAGACCAAGGTGAGCAGATCACTTGAGGACAGGAGTTCAAGACCAGCCTGACCAATATACCAGCATGGTGGAACCCTGTCTCTACTAAAAATACAAAAATTAGCTGGATGTGTTCGCTTGAATCCAAGAGGTGGAGGAGCCAAGATCATGCCACTGCACTCCAGCCTGGGAAACAGAGTCTCAAAAAAAAAAAAAAAAAATTAGAAAGTTAGGATGCTTAGAAATTAAGTGACTTGGCAAAGGTTATAAAATTAACAAGTGGCAGGGAATGGGGGAACTTGAGTGTAGTACTCTCCTGGTCTGTCATGAGGACTGATTCTGAGCTTGAGGAGTCACTGGTGTTCATCCTCTAGATCGTGGCGATGAACTTTAATTCTCTTCAGAACATTCATACAAATCTTGCTCTCTGATGCACCTTTGAGAAGACACCTGCAGTTGGAAGATGCAAGTCAGTTTACTAAACCTTTAGCCAAGTTTCTCCACTTCCTCCTACATCACTGAAAAACAAAAAGCACTTTAGAGAGTTATAGTCTCCCAGATGCATTGAAATATCTTAATTTTCAGCTACAGCTAGATGAAATACCTAGACTTGTAATTTCATTTGTCCCCTGAATGTTTGCTCATCTGGTTATTAGAAGAAACAGATTAGACTTTAAATCAGGTAGTTGAGTAGAACCACTAAATAAAAGGCTGCTAGTCTGTTATTATATAATATATATAATATATAATAATAACAGACTTTCACTGGGCAAATTAATATATTCCAATACTGAGTGCAACATTGAACATTCATGGGCCTATTATCTACAGTAGAAACCAAAGGCATTTTTGTTTCCAATATTTGTGGCATTGAAAATAACTTGATTATAAAAAGTAACACTAGACAAAAAACAGGAAGAAGCTTCCTTCCATAGACCTCTGTATAGGTTCAATTATCAGTAATGTAATTGGTCATTTGAAGAAGCCAAAAGGTACAATGTGCGTTCATTTTTAAAGTCATCTAATGAGATAATTCTATTCAATAAGGAGATCGTTCTATGTCCCCAGGGTATTTGAGAGGCTAAAGCAAACTATTAACTGCACAGGGAAACCGAACTGACTTCAATTCCGGTATGTACCTTTTACGGTCTGTTTGAGCATGGACAAGTTACTAAAAATCAGTTTGGCTCAGTTTTCTCATCTGGGAAGAGAATAATAAACCTAGTTAAGATACATGCTTGAATCTGAAGGGCCAGGGTTAGTACTTGAGCGAGTGAAGGGTGAAGTCAGGGATTAATTTCAGTGGTCTGACACATTTGTCCTCCTTGTACCACCAGTGAGACTGAGTACTGAGAAGTAAGATTCTCTGAAAAGATCAGTGAAATTAAAAGACTCATTTATGAGGAGCTTTCAGGAATCTCCAAAACTACCCAGAAGCAGGAATAGCCAACTGCCTCCCATGATACCATTTCCCATGCAACTGTCTACTATGATGCTGCCAGCCCTAAAACACGGGACAGCATGTTATCCTGACATTTGACTTTGTTCGTAAAGGGCAGCCAGGTCATCAGGTTTGCACCACACAAAAAAGAGAGGCGCTGGAAAAAATACCTCTTGCTAATCCAATTAATTTCTGTACTGGACAATTCTTGTAACACAGAGTAAGAAAGACTGACTTTATAGGCCAGCGATTTTACAATGTACAGCTGATCACCAAGATAAATGTTTTTATGCAACAGAAATTGCTTTCCTTTAAATATTTTTTTTCCTTTTGGTGAAGTTAATTTTCAAAAGCAGATATAAAGGCAGATGTATGCTAAAAATCAACAAATCAATCAAGTAAATAATGGAGAGCCTGGGTCATGCGGCTTTGAGTGAGATATTGTCAAGAAAGCAGATGAAAAAGATAATTTATGAGTTTGGGATTATTTAAGCTGAGGAAATGTGTGCTTTCTAAAATAAAATAAAGAAAGTAGACCAGAGAAAAGGAGAGAATAAGGAAAAGATTAGAAAAAATAAGAGGAGAAGTAGGAAAATACAGGGAAAAGAGCCCAGAGAAAGTCAGAGAAGAAAAACAAAAGAAAGAAAAGAATGAGTTCTACCAGGATAAAAACAGCAGCTCTTACGTTAAACACCTTGGTTCTGAAATTCCTGGGAGGAGATGACCAACTCTGCCTGCTGAGGTTCATATATTCTTTTAATACCCTGAGCATCTATTTTTTTAATGGATTTCTAAAGTTAAGAAACAATTGTTCAGCAACACTTAATGGGAAGAAACACAAAATGCTTTTATATGTGTAATCCTTTTCCAATTCGTCAGAGTATTCACCTTTGTGCCATTGTGTCATTCCGAGGTTCCACCCTCTCACCTCACCCCTATTTTTTCCTCGATGTTCTCAGCCTCAGTAAATAAAGCCTCAGTAAGTCAAGCCTGGTTTTATTTTCAGTATTATTGCTATTTTAAAGTTTTTATTGATTTATGCTCTTTTACAATATTCTTATTTCACTATTCTTTTCTAGTTCCTTACAATAAAAAACCTGTATTATTGATTTGATTCTTTCCTTCTTCTCTAATAGAATAATATAATTCTATAGTTGTTTCTCCATGCATTTCTTTAGCTGAATTTTGGTTCAGCTTTTTTTTAATGGAGTTCTTGATTCTTTATTTTGAGGATGAGGCCAGGTAGAGCCCCAGCATTGGAGGGTTGTAACTTTTCTATTAAGAAATTTAGAAAAGGGAAATGTCACACAGGGTCATGTATTATATTACCATCAAGGGCAATCCTCTGCCCTATTCTTTCTCTTTAGTCCTCACCTGCAGCCATGATGATTTTGTTGTCATTAATGCAAATATGATTATGATTTCTCAAGTGTTATATTCCTCAAAAGTTTGCATTGGCTGGGAAATTAGAGCAAAGTCTTTGGCACAACGCACAGGCTCGCCATCAGCTGGTCCCATTTCTCTCTCCAGACATGTCTTTCCTCTGTCTTTGCCTCTCCCAGCCACACTGAATTCAATTCCTTGAGCAGGCCATGTTCTTTTTTCCAGTGTGTATATGTAAATGCAATAGTAGACTCTATTTCACTTTGCCTTGCTCATTTTGACTCATTATTCCAGTGTCAGCTTAATGGTCATTTGGTCAGGGAGGACTCTACTGATAATGTCATTCATTTGTATATTATCCTTTACTTCTTTCTCGTAGTGCCTTTATATATGTGTGATTCCTTAATCAGTTGATGTTACATATATCATGCATGTTCTTCCAGCCAGTCAATAAACTACGTAAAGGCAGGAATCACCTCTTTCCTGTTTACCTAAATAACTAAGTAACTGGAGCATGATATATTTCAATGAATATTTCTTTCCAAAATGACTTATAAGAACTACCAGACGTGAGAGAGATACATAGGAATATGACAAAACCAATGAATAAAACATGTCTGGTTTCCTTCAGGAAACTTGCAAATCAGCCCTGGGAACCTGATGGTGAGAGTACATGGCTCCCTGGTTTTGCTGGTTAGAGCACATACTACTAATAGCAATGAGAATGATCCCCAAGAGGACCAATTCTGTTCAAATTATGTTTCAAAACTAAAAGCGGCATAGAAAGTATAAACAAATAAGTACGACTTGACGTGCAAATTTTCCTTGACCAAAAAAATAATCTCAACTCTAGCCAGAGGGCTTACAAATATCATGCAATAATCATAAGGAGAACCAAAAAAATAAAACATAATTGGGTAACTTTAAAAATAACCACTATGCCAAAGTAAAGTAGCTAATGGTGAGCCATATTCCTTGGCAGTTAACTGCTATCTAAAGATAGGTCTCATACAATTACATGAGCCGCTGATTTACTATCCAGCGATTGACACATATTAGACTTGGTTGAGTAATTATTAATTAAAAGTATGTTAACTTTGGATCTAAATCACTAGGCTGTAAGAATGCCCTTTTAAGCATTTTGTCTAATAAGCTCCACTTTCCTTGTGAAAGTTAATATTGTTAATATTTTTCCTTAACCTCGAAATCGTTTACTATATTGCGATTCAAAGCACCACAATTAATTTACTGCTTTCCAAAATTGAATGATGTGAAATTTAGTTATATGACGTTTGAATGAAGTTTAGACATTTTACTAAGTGGCAAAGTATTGTGAATACCAATCAGAGACAAAGTTTGACAATCGATGTGGATATTGATTTAGACGTACAGGTATGTAGGTACATACAAAATTTTACACAGTGTATCAGAACCCAGATCATTTCTAAATGATCAAGTCTTAGAGATTCTAGTAAAAACTTTCAAAGGTTATTTTTTTTCCTGAGGCTATGCTCAGCAAAACCAAATATTCTTAGTTGAAAACCTCTTACAAATTTAAAAATGTTACAAATACTTGGAAACAATCAAGAAATAAGATTTTTTATAGTTCATCCAAAGTATAAAAAAAATGTTTTTAAAAATACATTTAAAAACAGAGTTTGTTATCTCCATCAACAAATTTTCTAAACCGGAAGTATGCAGTATGATTTTATAATCAGGATCAGTGCTTGATTGTCCGATAGACCAACTAAGTATGTGTGCAATGTGCCAGCAAAACAATGACAAGTAAAATAAGTTTAGTATTTATATGAGTCATATTTAAAAAAGAAACCCATCATGACTGGGGACACCAACACTGCCCTCTGAGCACTTGGTAGAACTACCAGACAGGAAATTATCAAAGATACAGAAGAACTGAACGATACCATCAACCAGTATAAGGTGTAAAAGGTAACTGACATTTACAAAACAGTTCACTCAACAATAACAGAATATACATTCTTTTTAAGTCCCCATAAATCTTTTACCAAGATAAATTATCCTGGTCATAAAGCAAGCTCAACAAAGATAAAGGAGTTGAAATCATTTGGTATATATTCTCTAACTACAGTGTAATCTAACCAAGAGTCAATAAGAAAAAGAAAGCAGAAAAATCTTCAAACACTTGGAAATTAAACAACACAATTCTGAACTACTCTCACCAAAAAAAAAGCCTCAAAGGAAATGCAAAGATACACAGAGCTAAATGAAAATAAAAATACAATATATTAAAATCTGCAGAATGCCGTTAAAGCACTACTGAGAGAGAAACTTATAGTACCAGATACTTACATTAAGGAGTAAAGGTCTCAATTCAAAACCTACATTCCTGTTTCAAGAAACAAGAAAAAGATGAGAAAAAATAAACCCAAAGCAAGCAGAAAATAATGTAAGAACCATAAGAGCAAAAATCAACGAAGTTGAAAATCAATTGTAAATGATATTACAGTTTTAACTTTGGTTTACATGTGCTAATTTTTAAACAAAAGAGAAGGCAAAGAAAAACCAATAGCAGATTATTTGAAAAATATCACGAAAATTGATAGACATCTGGCAAGACTGACAAAGATTAAAACACAAAGCAGAAAAAGACACAAATTATCAATATCAGGAATAAATCAGGAAATGTCACTATAGTCTTCAAGTAATTAAACGAATAGTAAGAGAATCCTACAAACAACTTGACAGTGATACATCAGGCAAGTTAGAAAATATTAATTAATTATTTGAAAATTACACTTGACCTAATTCAACCAAATAAATTAAACAATCTTAATCATCATATAACCATTAAATAAATTGAATTTGTGGGCGAGGTGTGGTTGCTCATGCCTGTAATCCCAGCACTTTGGGAGACCAAGGTGAACAGATCACGAGGTCAGGAGTTCGAGGCCAGCCTGGCCAACATGGTAAAACCCCATCTCTACTAAAAACATACACACATGAAAAAAAATTAGCCATGTGTGGTGGCCAATACCTGTAATTCCAGCTACTCGGGAGGCTGAGGCAGGAGAATTACTTGAAACTGGAAGACAGAGGTTGCAGTGAACTGAGATTGAGCCACTGTACTCCA
Organism: Callithrix jacchus; assembly: GCF_049354715.1. Lineage (NCBI taxonomy): Eukaryota > Metazoa > Chordata > Mammalia > Primates > Cebidae > Callithrix > Callithrix jacchus. The sequence goes on along the minus strand of NC_133508.1, from coordinate 35,752,704 downwards.
GCCTGGGCAAAAGAGCAAAACTCCATCTCAAAAAAAAAAAGGAAAAGAAATTGAATTTGTAATGGAAAAGTTCCCAAAAATGAAACCTTTGTGCTAAATCAGCAATACTGGGGAATTTTACCAAATAGTTAAAGAAGAATTGACAATAGTTTTGCACAATCTCTCCCAGAAGAAGAAACACATGCCAACTCACCTTATGAATATTACCAAATTCAGACAAGGGTATTACCAGAAAAGGAAACTACAGACCAACGTCTTTCAGGAACATAGATGCAAAAATCCTCAACAAAGTATTAGCCAATTGTATCCAATATTGAATAAACAAAAATATACAGCTTAACCAAGTAATCCCAGCACTTTGGAAGGCCGAGGTGGGTGGATCACGAGGTCAGGAATTTGAGACCAGCCTGACCAACATGGCGAAACCCCATCTCTACTAAAAACACAAAACAATAGCTGGGTGTGATGGTGGGCACCTGTAATCCCAGCCACTTGGGATGCTGAGGCAGGAGAATCCTTTAAACCCAGGAGGCTGAAGTTGCAGCAAGCCAAGATCATGCCACTGCACTCCAGCCTAAGGAATAGAGTGAGACTGTCTAAAAAAAAAATTTTAGAAGATCTATATGAGGAAAACAAAAAAGTCCTGATGAAAGAAATCAAAGAAGAGCTAAGTAAAAGGAGAGATAAAGATGCTAGTTTTTCCCACTTGATCTATAAATTCAAAACCATCCAAATCAAAATCCCAGCAAGTTATCTTGTGGGTATTGGAAAACTGATTCTAAAGTTTATATGGAGAGGCAAAAGATCAAGAATAGTGAACTAAATTTTGAAAAATAACAGTCAGAGGACTGACATTATCTGACTTCAAGACTTACTAGAAAGCTCTGTAGTCAAGATGGTGTAGTATTGGCAAAAGAACAACTAGATCAATGGAACAGAACAGAGTCCAGAAATAGACCCACATAAACATAGTCAATGAACCTTTGACAAAGGGGCAAAGAAAACAGAATAGAGCAAAGACAGTCTCTTCAACAAGTGTTGCTGGAAATGGATATTCACATAAAACAAAAAAAATATTGACACAGACCTTATACCTTTCACAAAAATTAGCTCACAATGGATCATAGGCTTAAATATGCAATACACAATTATGAAACTTTTCAAATATAAGAGAAAATTTAAGTGACCTTAAATATGGTGATATGTTTTAGAGACAAAACAAAGGCATGTCCATGAAAAAAGTTGACAAACTTGACTTTTTTGAGATTAAAATTTTCTGCTCTTCAAAAGACACTGTCCAAATTTCATGGAGAAAGAAACCCTAAATGCATATTACTCAATGAAAGCAGCCAATCTGAAAAGGCTGTGATTTCAACTATATGACACTCTGGAAAAACCAAAGCTATGGAGACAATAAAAACATCAGTATTGCCAAAGTTGGGGGAGGAGAGGGATAAATATGCATAGCATAGAGGAGTTTTGTGGCTGGGGAATTATTTTGTACGGTACTATAATTATGGGACATGCCATTCCATTGTACATGTGTCAAAATCCATAGCGTGTACAGCACCAAGAGTGAACCCTAATGTAACTACGGACTTTGGATGATAACATGTTAATGTCGGTTCCTCAAGTGTAGCAAATGTACCACTTAGGTGTGGAATATTGATGTTGAGGGAGGCTGGGTACTTACAGTGACTGCAGCATATTGGAACTCTGTCCATTCTGCTCGAGTTAGTTATGAACCTAAAACTGCTAAAAAAAAAAAAAGCCCATTAATAATTTGAAAAGAAGACATCATTACACATTTATCAAAATGCATAAAAGAAAAAGTAGTGACAGGACCAAATCCTAACGAGGATGTAGAGAAACTGAATCATTCATACATTGCAAAAGGTAGCCCCATCCTGGGAAAACAGTTGGGCAGTTTCTTTATTTAAAAAAACTCAATGTGCATTTGCCATATAACTTAGCAATTGCATTCCTTGGTATCCTGGATCAATGGAAATTTATGTTTATATAAAATCCTATACATTAATACTCTTAATAGCTTTATTCACAATAGTGAAAAAAACTGGAGCTAATCCACGTTTTTCAATTGACAAATGGTTAAACCATCTGTGGTAACTTCTTGTCGTGGAATATTACTCAACAACAAAAGGGAACACTCTGTGGATATGGCACACAACTTGGATGGAGCTCCATAGAGTTATTCTGAATGAAAAAGTCAATTTCAAAAGGTTACACATAAGCCTGGGCAACAAAGCAAGACCCCATCTCTAATAAAACAAAAAGAAATTAATGAGTTGGGCATGGCAGTGCACACCTGTCATCTCAGCTGCTTCAAACACCAAAGCAGGAGGGTTGCTTGAGCCCGGGAGTTCAAGGCTTCAGTAAGCTATGATTGCACCACTGCACTCCAGGCTATGTGGCAGTGAGACCCCAGCTCTATGATTTCATTTATATAACATACCTGAAATAAAACAATAGAAATGGAGATGAGATTAGTGGTTGACAAGGACAGAGGTAGGCAACGTGGTGGCAGGAAGGCAGAGTATGTGTCACATAAATGAGCCAAGGGTGGCCTCTGTCGGCCCCTAGGTTGTTTATTTATCCGTGGTAGGCTGAGACCCATTAGCACAACAGCCCACCGCACCAAATTTAAATTTTTACACACTCAGCAATTTTAAACATCCTTAATAAGCAGATTTTGAGTCATTTAGAGCCTGCCTACTTTTCATACCCCATGAAACTGCATCCAACATCTGCTAGTCACAGATAAGATAAGCCCTTGTATTATAAAGATCCCAAGCCACTGTGCCTTTCAAAGCTCTATGACCTGCAGAGGGACATAGAGCCCTCTGCAAAGAGGGACAAAGGCGGATGTCCCTCGTTGCCTCTGAGGGACATCTGCTAGACACACAGCTCCTTTTGCAATTCCACTCTTCCCACGGAGTTCCCTTGCCCTCCTTTCCTTCTGAGAACTGACCCTCATATTCTAATCTCTAGATAGGCTTTTGCTGTGAGGGAGCTGCCCAGTGCACAAACTTGCCTAATAAAGTCATTTGCCTACTAAAGCTTGTGTGGTCTGCTCTCGCGTGGTCATGCCTTTTACGTGATCAGACTGCAAATCCCTAGAACCTCTGACACTGTGATCGTAAAAAGGGAACATAAGGGATCACGGTAGTGATGAACTGTTCTGTATCTTGACTCTGGTGGTGGATGCACAAGTCCACACGTGTGATGAAATTGTGTAGAACTGAATATGTGTACGCAATGGAGTACAAGTAAAACTGGAGAAACCAAAACAAGATCAATGGACTGTACTAATATCAATCTCCTGGCTGTGATAATGTACTGTGATTTCACGAGGTATTATCATGAAAGGAAACCAGGTAAAGAACATGCAGGTTCTCTGTGTTATTCTTACCAGTGCATGTGAATTTACAATTATATCGAAAGAAGAATTTAACTGTAAAATTTCATCATAAATAAACTTGGGGAGTACTTCTTATAGTTTTGTATTGTTTTAATTTTTGAGGCACATATGTTAGGAAAACTACAAATTTTTTTTCTTTGTTTTAGAGACAGTCTCGCTCTGTTGCTCAGGCTGGAATGCAGTAGCGTGATCTTGGCTTACTGCAACCTCCACCTCCCACATTGTAGCAATTCTCCTGCCTCTCGAGTAGCTGGGACTACAGGCACACACCGCCATACTATGCTAATTTTTTGTAATTTAGTAGAAACGGGTTTTCACTGTGTTGCCCAGGCTGGTCTCAAACTCCTGAGCTCAGGCAATCCACCTTCCTCGGACTTGTAAAGTGCTAGGATTATAGGTGTGAGCCACTGCACCCGGGCTTTCTTATTTTTAGTTATACTTTAAGTTCTGGGATACATGTGCAGAAAGTACAGGTTTGTTACATAGGTATACACGTACCATGGTGGTTTGCTGCACCTATCAATCCATCATCTGCATTAGATATTTCTCACAATGCTCTCCCTCCCCTGGCCCCTCACCCACTGACAGGCCCCGTTGTGTGATGTTCCCTCCCTGTGTCCATGTGTTCTCATTGTTCAACTCCCACTTATGAGGGTGAATGTGTGGTGTTTGGTTTTCTGTTCCTGTGTTAGCTTGCTGAGAATTACGATTTCCAGCTTCACCCATGTTCCTGCAAAAGACATGAACTCATCCTTTTCTATGGCTGCATAGTATTCCATGGTGTATATGTGCCACATTTTCTTTAACCAGTCTATCATTGATGGGCATTGGGTTGGTTCCAAGTCTTTGCTATTGTGAACAGTGTGGCAATGAACATACGTGTGCATATGTCTTTATAGTAGAATGATTTATAATCCTTTGGGTATATACCCAGTAATGGGATTGCTGAGTCAAATGGTATTTCTGGTTCTAGTTCCTTGGGGAATTGCCACATTGTCTTCCACAGTGGCTGAACTAATTTACACTCCCACCAACGGTGTAAAAACGTTTCTATTTCTCCACATCCTCTCCAGCATCTGGTATTTCCTGACTTTTTAATGATTGTCATTCTAACTGGCATGAAATGGTATCTCACTGTGGTTTTGACTTGCATTTCTCTAATGACCATTGATGATGAGCCTTTTTTCATATGCTTGTTGGCTGCATGAATATCTATCTTCTTTTGAGAAGTGTCTGTTCATATCCTTTGCCCACTTTTTGATGGGTTTTTTTCTTATAAATTTGTTTACATTCCTTGTAGATTCTGGATATAAGCCCTTTGTCAGATGGATAGATTGCAAAAACTTTCTCCCATTCTGTAGGTTGCCTGGTCACTCTGATGATAGTTTATTTTGCTGTGCAGAAGCTCTCTGGTTTAATTAAATCATATTTGTCAATTTTGGCTTTGGTTGTCATTGCTTTTGGTGTTTTAGTCCTGAAGTCTTTGCCTATGCCTATGTCCTGAATGGTTTTGTCTAGGTTTTCTTCTAGGAATTTTATGGTTTTAGGTATTACATTTAAGTCTTTAATCCATCTTGAGTTAATTTTTGTATAAGGTTTAAGAAAAGTGTCTAGTTTCAGTTTTCTGCATATGGCTAGCCAGTTTTTCCAATATCACTTATTAAATAAGGAATCCTTTCCCCATTGGTTGTTTTTATCAGATTTGTCAAAGATCAGATGGTTGTAGGTGTGTGGCATTATTTCTGATGCTTCTGTTCTGTTCCATTGGTCTACATCTCTGTTTTGGTACCAGTACCATGCTGTTTTGGTTACTGTAGCCTTGTAGTATAGTTTGAAGTCAGCTACCATGATGCCTCCAGCTTTGTCCTTTTTGTTTAGGATTGTCTTGGGGAGTCGTGCCTGCTTAATGAATCTTCCATAAAATCCCAAAAGGTCCGGTCTGGGACAGCTTCCAGGCAGCTGAACACATGGAGGTTAATGGAAGGCAACATACCCAGGAAGTCATGGGAGCTCTATGCCCTTCCCCCATACCTTGCCCTATATAGGCTCTTTTTTGGTTCCATATGAAATTTAAAGTCTTTTTTCCTAATTATGTGAAGAAAGTCATTGGTAGCTTGATGGCGATAGCATTGAGTCTATAAATGCCTTTGGGCAGTATGGCCATTTTCATGATATTAATTCTTCCTATGCAAGAGCATGGAATGTTTTTCCATATGATTGTGTCTTCTCTTACTTTCCTGAGATGTAGTCTCACTCTGTCACCAGGCTGGAGTGCAGTGGCACAACCACGGCTCACTGCAACCTCCACCTCCCAGGTTCAAGCCATTCTCCTGCCTCAGCCTCCCAAGTAGCTGGGACTACAGGCACACACCACCACGCCCAGCTAATTTTTGTATCTTTAGTAGAGGCAGGGTTTCACCATGTTGGCCAGGATGATCTCAATCTTGACCTCATGATCCACCAGCCTCAGCCTCCCAAAGTGCAGGGGTTATAGGTGCATGAGCCACCATGCCCGGCCCACTACGGTTACTTTAATACCTGGGGCTCTCTGAAGGTCCTAATATAGCTCTAGGTTGTCTAGGCAATGTTCTGGGGAAGCAACACAGACAAGACTGTGATATTGTGGAATATATATTATTCTTCAGTCCCACTTTCCCATGTGCATACAAATCCTAAAATCCTTGGAACCTCTTAAGTGATGTCTTTTTGTATGCGAATGATTGACTGATGGCTAGCAATCCCTAGGTAGTAGCTTCAGGATGGGGGCTGGTCACCAGGAAGAACAAGGAAGGGCTAATTAAAGGACTGGGACTTCCCTCCCCACTCCCCAAGCCAAAGGAGGGGAGAAGGGCTGAAGGTTGAGTTGATTACCAGTGGGCAATGGTTTAATCAGTCGTGCCTGCTTAATGAATCTTCCATAAAATCCCAAAAGGTCCGGTCTGGGACAGCTTCCAGGCAGCTGAACACATGGAGGTTAATGGAAGGCAACATACCCAGGAAGTCATGGGAGCTCTATGCCCTTCCCCCATACCTTGCCCTATGCATCTCTTCATCTGCATCCTTTGTAATTACCTTCATAATAAACTGTTAGCCATAAGTGTTTCACTGAGTTATCTGAGCCACTGTAGCAAATCAATCAAACCTAAAGAGGAAGTCATGAGGCCCTAACTTAAAGCCAGTCAGAAGATCCAGAGGCCCCAATTTTGATGGTGGGGTGAGGGAGGGGCAGTCCTGTAGGACCCAGCTCTCAAGGAGATAGGATCTGATGCTATCGCCAGGCAGGTAACTTCAGAATTGAATCAGAGGACTTCCAGCTGGTGCCTACTGCAGAATGATTACTTACTTGGTGTGTGGGAACCACTCCTTCAACATTTGGTCACAGGAATCTTCTGTGTTTATTGTTGTGGTGTGAGAGCTGAGGAATAACAGTTTGAGTTGTTCAAGACATGCACAGACATGCACACACACAGGCATGCACACACATGCACACACCCACTCACACCATCCCTGAACTCCAACGCAGATAATATAGCAGGTTGATTTTTGCCTACTAAGCCTCTTTTGTCCCTCTAAGGCGCAGGTTATATTTATAACTTTTTTGCTCTGAGGGGCCTCAAATATTCAGACTTTCTTTTTTTTTAACTGTAGTAACCATCTGTTTCCTTAACTTGGTTATTTCTTCCCATACCCCCCATCCCCTTCCCCAGCCCAGCCAAATTCTCTAGAATAAGATGAAGATTCCAAAATAGGCTCTTATCCTGCTACTTTCAAAGGAGACCCCTTTGTAGTCCCTCCCATCCCCCACTTTCCAAGCCCAAATCCAGGCAATATTCTCTACATCACCTGCAGCTGGAATGAACTTTGATATGATCACTTATACACTCCTAGTCCCCAAGCCCAGCTCAGGTTCTGGAAGATCACACATTCCAGCAGCAGGATTGGAAACAATTATTTCCATGAAGTCAGTATTTCAATCCGATTCCCCAAGCCGAATCTTTCAGTGTTCATACTGTTTCTCCTTCCTCACATTTTGTCAGGAGAACAACAATAAAAACCTAAACAAATTTGTAAAAGAAGATCACTTCAAATGGGGATAGTTGTTTGAAGGAGAGATAGGTGGAAAAAGAACCCGTGAGTGACTCTACACGGCATGTGAGTATGTCTGGGAAGTTCTGGGGTATGACGATTAGCATTTGAACGCAGGTCTGAAAATTTAGGAGCCAATCAAAAGAAAATGAACAGGGAAAAGGCAACAGGGAAAAAAACACACAGGGAAAAGGCACAGGTAGATCCCCTTAAGCAAATACACAGCGGTAGGATCTGGACCAGGATGACCGGTAATAATGTAGGAAACTAAAATGTATTCAGTTGGCGTAAATGTAATTGTGGTTTTGCCACAGAAAATAATGGTAAAATCAGCAATTACTTTTCACTAATCTAATAAAAAGCAGTCACTCTCTCAGGCTGACCCTGCGCATGCAGGAGCCTCAGAGTGAGCACCTCCTTGCACTTCAAACCTGGGCATCCTACTCCCAAGGAGCACTGAGCCCCAGGACTGTGTGAGTGCACAGCCAGCCCCTGAGAGTAAGCACCTTGGTGCTATATATTTCATGTCCTGGGGACCTCATTCTAATCCCAACCATGGGCAAGAACAAGCAGCGGGCTTTGAGGAACAGAAATAAAGCCAATGAGTCTGGAGAATAATCCATTGCTAAAGGATAGGCAGGGGTAAGCCGAGTATGGGTTAATAGACCAGAGAAAAAGTTGCTTTTTAATATATATGGCATGTGAATTTTCTGGAGGGTTTGCATCAGGGAAATGTCATGATCTAGTTAATACTCTGAAAAGTTTACAGTAACAACCCAACTAAAAACAGATGTGTCACCCAAGAAGATATGCAGATGGCAAATACACCCACGAAAACACGCTCCAAATCCTATGTCATTAGATAAATACAGACCAAAACAATGAGATCCCACTACACACATATTAGAATGGCCAAAATCTGGAACACAGACACCAAATGCTAGTGGAGGATGTGGCGCAAGAGCAACTGTCATTCATTGCTGATGGGAATGCAAAACGGTACTTTGGAAGACAGTGTGGTGGTTTCTCGCCACACTAAACATGCTTATCATATAATTTAATAATTGCATTTTTTGATATTTATGCAAATGACTTGAAAACTTATGTTTGCACAAAACCCTGCAAATAGAAGTTAATAGCAGCTGTATTTATAATTGACAACCTTGCAAGCAACCAAGATCTCCAGGGGGTGAATGGATAGACTGTGGTACATCTAGACAATGGAGTATGAGTCAAGAAGAAATGTTCTATCAAGCCGTGAAAAGACATGGACGAACTTGAAATGCATATTGCTAAGAAAGTAGGCAATTTGAAAAGGCTGCATATGGTACGATTTCAGTATATGAGATTTTGGAAAAGGCAAAATTATAGAGACAGTAAAAAGATCAGTAGTTCCCAGGGGGTAAGGAGTAGAGAGAAATTGGCAGAGCACAGAGAATTTTTTAGGGCAACAAAAATACTGGGTAAGATACTAGTGGGGGACACATGTCATTATATTCTTGTACAAACTCATATCATGTACAACACCAAGAGTGAACCCTAATGTAAACTGTGGACTATGGATGAAAATGGTGTGTCAAGGTAGGTTCATTAGTGGTAAAAAATGTACCATTCTGGTGGGGGTTGTTGAGAAGAGAGGAGGCTCTGCATGTGCAGGGGGAGGGGTAGTTAGGAAATCTCTGCACCTGTCTCTCAATTTTGTTGTGGACCTAAAGCTACACTTAAAAATAGTCTTCTTTAAAAAAGGTTCACACTAACTGCTCTGAGAATTTAAATGAGGAAGTGTAGAAACCAAGGGACCAATGGCAGGCCACCACTAGAGGCCAGGAGGAGCCTGGAGGTAGACAGGACTGCAGAACACGGAGAAGAGTGTACAGGTTAGAACACAAGTTGGCATCTCATGAGAGTGACCACTTGGTTGAAATTGGTGTTGTTCCAGGAAAAAGTTGCAGGTGGGGAGTATGGTGGATTACTGTGAAATTGGGGATGGTATTTTTACCACATGATTTGAAATTCCACCATGGTTCTGTGGGTACTGTATACAGGAAGACAGACTAAAAGCAGTGGAAATATCTATGTGTTCTCTGGGGACATCTCCTTGTCTCACAAGAAAAATTTATCTTGGGCAGAAAAAAATTTCTGCATCAGCTGTGTCATAGTTGTATGCTTCAGCTTCAATGCGCACTGAAAACTTGCACTACAAAGAAATTATACTGACCATAATGTCCAAAAACATTACTAATAGCTCAAAAAAGAATTCGTATCAAACGTCTTCTACTGGTATCCTTAAAGAAAGATTCTGTAGAAAATGTATTGTCCTCAAGCCTCATTTGGGCCATCCTTACTCATGGCAAGTCTCGCCTCATCTCTGCTGCTCCTTTCTGGTAGTTTCCCTATGCTCTTTCCCTCTTCTTCCATTTCTCTCCTACTCAGCATACAACCTGCTTGTACTCCTTCCCTTACAGTAGATTGACTGAATTTGAAGCTTTTTATTTTCACTTACTTGCAGTGGAATCTTAAGTAACTTACTTAACTGGCCAGGCTCTAGTTTTCTTACTTGTAATATGAAAATAATACTAATACTTAACATCTGTCTTTAAGAATAAAGAGTCAATGTGGTGGTATATGAGAAGCTCTAACAAAATGACCTTGCACGTATTATGTGTCGAATAAATTATTTTTAGTTTATAGTATAAAGTGAAGTCATTAGATAATAACTTCCTTTATCTCCACCTTTAAACAGTCTGACTCATGCTTACTTTTACTTTCTTACCTCTGGAAGGTGTTGCTCTTCTGATCCAGGTTAATCCTTCTACTTGTATCTGAATCTCAACCTTCCAGCCTCCTTTGGGACTCTGCTCCATCAGATATTTTCTCTTTTTCTGCACTTTTATTCTCTCTTAATTAATATTTCTCCCAGACACAAAAAATATAAACATTCAGTTGGAAGTCCCTGTTCTCAATTTCTCACCCTCTCTAGCTCTGTCTTCCACTGCAATAATTTTCTCTCCAGCTGTGTCTAATCTGTTATCTTATGTAGCCACAATTATTTTCAAATTTAAATTATTATAATTTTTACTGCATTTTAGGTTTTGGGGTACATGTGAAGAACATGCAAGATTGTTGCATAGGCACATACATGTCGGCGTAATGATATTTGGTTATTTTTAAAATATATTAACTACATAGTATATTGTTTTTTCTCATACTCCTCTCTCTGATGTCTTTATGTTAAGCATGTTTAGTTTATAGCTTCAAATCACTTTATTATTTGAAGTTCTTGGAGGTATAAGCCTTCTATTTACTGTGCTTGCTGATGTTTGCTCTGCTATATTCTTTATTTATATTTTTAATAACTTCCTATTGTAAGCTCATCTTTAGTAGAATTTTATCTGTGAAATTCTTGGCTAGCCCAACTTGAGGACGTGAGGTTTACTTTTGGCTTTAGGGTAATCACTGACTTGGGATCATGTTTGTGTTATTCTCTGCTTTGGAATTCAAAGACAGTGACATATAAATTGGGACTCAAAGCTATAGGAGGTCAAGGTAATAGGAAAGAATTATCAGGAAAGAATTTTTGCCACTGCTGCACAGAATAAGATGAGTGTTTTTTCCTTTTTACCTTGTATCCATGAGAAGATTTTTCACACTTCTGTATTTGCTTTGTATTTGATCCTGACTTTGTGTGAGAGTATTAATTCCTATTAACTCTTTTCAATGTGAGTGGGCCCAAGGCCCTCTCTTCTGCCCTGTATACCTCCTAGGCCCCAGTGACTAGCAAATCTAGCTGGAGTGGCTGCTTTTGTTTTGTTCCTTAAATTCCCTTCCTACCCCTATCTCATGCCCCATGAGAATTTTGTTTATTTTATGGGGAGCTCACATAAGTGTTTGAATGGATTTAAAATATACACCAGGGGACCAGGTCATCTGAAACACCTCTAGCTAAATACTTAGAAACTGGATAATCCACATATTGGTGTTTTGGATGACCTGGTTCCTTGGTACTCAGTGTTGTATTCAGGTTAGCAATACCTCTTGGGTGCTTATTAGAAATGCAGGATCTCAGGCCCCACCCCAGACCTGCTGAATCAGAATGTTCATGTTAACGAGACTTTTAGATAATTCAAAGTTCAATAAGACATTGCCAAACAGACACACGATGCTTTCAAGACTGATCATGACTAGATCGTACACAAAAGGGAGCAATTTCTGCCCATCCCAGATAGTTAGAAGTTTGGTTCAGTAACATGTTCTGTCTGTAAACTCTGCTTGCACTGCCAAAGCTGTGTTCCCCTGCTCTCCCCTTGCCTCAGCCCCTAAGATACAGCACAAGGGCTGCTGTCTCTGGAGGGCCCTTCCTGCTGCTGTGTGAGGTCTCCTCCATGCCGTCCTAGTGTCCTGTGCAACTTGCCTATGTCCTACCTCACAGTATGATGATCCCCTCCCTCCCCAGTCAGCACAGTCTCTGTAAGACATGGACTGCCTTTCCTTTAGCACAGAGCCTGGAACATTGCAGGCATCTGAGCAATATTTGCTAAATGATTTAATGAATGACTGAAGAAATAATCTATGACTGATAATATAATAATGGCTATGTCTATCCACTGCTGTCCCACAACTATATCCAGGAAAGATAACTCTGAATGTAATATATCCTCGGTAAATACTTATTTTAAAACTATTTAAAATTTTTTGTAGAAACAGGGTCTTGTTATGTTGCCCAGGCTGGTCTCAAACTCCTGGCCTCAAGTGATCCTCTCACCTCAACTTCTCTAAGTGCTGAAATTACAGGTATAAGCCACCATGCTCAGCCTAAAACACTGTTTTTAATATTTTTTCTTTGGTGTATGTTTGAAAACGTGTGAAATGATGTTGTGTGTGTGTGTGTCAGTGGGATGGAATAATGCTGTTTCCACGTTACGCTACTTTAATGAAGGTGTATGGGGGTGACTTGGAATTTCCAGGAAGAAAAAAAGGAAAGATGGAAGTTCTTGCCTCACAAATATCCCACCTCTTTCGCATGCAGCTCCAGGAAGACCTTCTGTTTGACAAGTCACCCTTCCAGCAATGGGATGAGTGATGGCAAATAATCATTTTTTTTCTTTTCTTATGTTATTTTTTCAACTAGAGCATATTCTAAATCCTTCTAGAAAAACTTTCTAGTATTGCTCTCTAATATGTGTTATTGCTTTGTGTCAGGATATGGTGATTTTCATTTTCATTTTCACTAAAAGTGAAGGAAGGCATTGTTAGCTGTGAGCACTCAATTTTAAAGACTGTTTTGGAATGAGATAATATTCCTGTTTCCCTCCTCTGGGAAAACCAATTCTGTAAGATGTGCAGAACCCAGAGTCCTCACCGTGGATTTGTGTCTTCTCGTTTTCCTTGCCCTGTCACTGTATTTGGCTGTGCTGCTCAGCACCTGAACTCTGTGTGCCAAGGTAAATAAATCACATGTCAGGATACACAACCGCTCTAAGTAGTAACCGTGTGGCCACCTAATTAGAGAAACGCTGTTTACCAGACACAGCAGCTTGCTTTTTCTTTTCTTTCTTTAATTTCCTTAAAGTATTTGGCAGTTCAGTCTGGAAAAGTAAAACTCATTTACCCAAAGGACAGTTAGTAATTTTAAACTCCTCTTTCAGATGGTCTCCAGTGAGAAATGAAGCTGAGAAGGTGGAGAGGCCAGGAGGGGCTCTTCCTCCAGCTGTTGGAAGCAATCTTGGCTTGGAGAAGATGTCTGATCCAACCACAGCACACCGGAAATGTTGGAGCCATCAGTATCTGCGGAGCAATTCCCCCGAAAGGCCCAGCTTCCAACTGCCCAGGCTTTTCATGAACAATTCTGGTCGTTGTTTCTCTGTTTAGGGAGTTCCCTTTGGCAGGGGCTGTGATTTACACAACAGAAGGTGATATCACTGGCAGCCAAGCCTGCCTCTTTGAGTCCCCTACCCAGGAAGTACTCAGCTCCCTCCTCTGCTTCATGCCCCAAAGCTGGGAACCCACTGAACCCCCCTGCTATGCAAGCCCTTTTATTTGGATTCCGGTGGCTTATTTTCGTTTCCTTCCCTTCAACGTGCAGGACACTCTTTCCGAAAAGCAGATTAGATGTTCAACCCTCTGACTACATTAAACTAAAACCCCAGGTGATCACCATTAAAAAGCAGGCAGGCTTTGGGGGAGATGCCAGAGAGGGTGTTGTTGTGAGTTGTTCTTTCTAGAAGCCTAAGCCAGTGTCTGGTCTCTTCTGTGCCTGGTGCAGCCCAGCTGGTGAGCGGGCCTCTGCCAAGCACTGAGAAGTTCACATGTTACAGTCTTATTACATTCAGCTCTCTCTCTCTCTGTCTTTTTTAATCATGCAGTTTGACTGCGTTTGGGGCTGCAAGGCTTGAGTTTCTGCATTCTATGTCCTCTGTCAGCTGCATTGACACTCACATCTGTGACACCCAACATTGCAACTGGGGCCTCTGGGGTGAGACTGTGCATCCCTAGGAAGCACTGTTGTGATGGAGCCAAAAGGCCTGTGTCTTTAGGAGACATGAACTTCTCAGCCCAGAGTTACCACAACCAGTAACAGATGTAAAACTCATCTTTTCCCTTTAGGGTCGAACAGAAAAGCAAAAATCCCTGATGTTGGGCTGCATTTTCACCCAGCCTGGCCAGAATAGACTGATGTGCTCAAACAGACAGAGGACTCCATGGGAAGTGTGTTTCCCAGTCCTTTCTCTGCTAATATGTCTAACAGGAGAGAGATCACACTTCCACCTGCATGGAGGCGAAGAAAGGAAAGGAAAGAAAAAAGATGATATTTTATCTTCCAAGTTCTGCTGCAGCCAAATTGTTCCCCCTTTAAGAACTCTGGGAGAGCCAGGAAGGTAAGAGTAGAGAAAGAGCATTTATTGAGTACCAATTATTTATTTATCAATTATTGGGTGTTTGCCATGTACTACGTAGTGTGTTTCATGTATGTTTCATGGATTTGATCGTGATTATATCTAATCTTTAAAATGACTCTATGTTTTTGTCTTGGGGCAAGGCTGATTGTAATCTTCACTTTTACAGATAAGAAAACTGAAGTTTCTTTCAGGGTGCACAACCTGTATGTGGCAGAGGGAAACTCTGAAGCCAGGTGTGTTTTGACTCCAGAGTCTGTGTAATTCCTGCTCACCCTGATCCTCTTATAGGGCCATGTGACATGATGTAGAAGGATGAAGTTTATTATATCACAGCATTGAAATGCCAGTTAAACACCAAAATTATGATGAGGATGCGATTCCAAAGAAAAACTTGGTGTTAGGGTTATGGGCAGTTTACACGTTCAACAATTACATACTTTTGGATATTGATATACAAGTAAAACAAAGGAGGGAAAATTGTATTAATACTGTTTGCTGTGGATCTGCTTCTGGGCGGGAAAGAACTGTTTTAAGTAGCCTTGGTGCTAAGTAAATAAACTAGGGAGAGCCGAGGACACACAACCTCATGCAGAGTCATAAAATCATCTCATCCAAAAGGATGATCAAATCAACACTAACTGTAGGAATATTTCTAAATTTGGGTGCATGTAATTACGCAATCTTAATAAATGACTTTACAGTCTTTAACTGAGGAAGACATAAAATATTCATTTAAATGACCAAATATTTCATGAGACTGTACTTCATATGGGAAACTATGTTTGGCTCTGGAAATACAGAGATTAAAAATACTCTTCTTACTCCTAGGAAATTATAACTTATAAAAGGGTTAACAACAAATTTGCTTTAAGGGGTCTCTAGCAAATGGATCCCAGTTTGTCATGAGCACTGTGACCCTTGGCAGATCAAGATTGCATGGTGGAAATGCCGTCAGAGCCAGGGAAATTAGGGCTTGAACACTGACCTCAGCCTTACTAGCTTTCAATAAATGGTGACCATTCTGATGGCAAAGCAGATCTGTTTATGTGTCAAGTCTTCATTTTCTTATCTATAAACCGAGAGGTTTGGTTGATAGAAGAAAACTCTTGTAGCTCTGGTATCTTTGACTCTATATTTTGAAAAATCAGATTCCACCATAGCAGATATGGGAGGTTGTGTCACAGGCAATCACGAGTGTCGGGGAAAGAAAAGTAAGTCAGGACGAATTTTTCTGCAACAGCTACTATTTCTCCCCAGGATAGAATTCATTCCCCTTTCTCCACCCGTTGTACCTCCACTTGGCTATTAACTAGACTTCAACTTGACAGGCTTAAAATTCCATCTTATTTCTTGCCCACCCTAAGCTCGAGTAGCTAATGAGCAAAAAAATGACCAGAAGATGGGAAGGAGGATAAAATGCAGAGTTCTTCAATGTTAACAAAGGAAGTGACAGCTTAGAGCTGACCGCCACTTGTTCACCTTCTCAGGGAGCTTCTTGAATAAATACATGCGGTTTAATTTCTTAACAAGGTTATACTCAAGATCCTCCCCCACCAGGATAGATTTTAAAAAAAGGTTGAACCCATGATTTTATGAAAATAGTGGTAGGAATTCAAAATCTGCAAAAAGAAAGATGAAAGATGAAGCATTTAAAAACACAATCTGGCACTTTGTCCACAAAGACAATGGATAGTAAAGGATTGAAAACCTTGATCATGAAACTCCCTAGCATGAGCTCAAGCTGCTGCCCTCTGCGACAGCTCCAGTTCTAGGACTCCAGGGTGGCACCAGCAGCACCCTCCCTGCAGCTGGCACAGCTCTCAGAAGCTACCACTCGCCCATGTTGCTCCTCTGCGGTGACATCTACAGGTGGCGGTTCCCAGCTCCCCAGCCCCTCTCCTTCCACGAACTGCCACTTGGTCACCAACTGTCTGAAGCTGGGATGCTGCCCTGTGCAACTGTCTCCACATCTGCACCAACTCTGCAGAAATGGCTCTTTCAGTTAACTTAAGATTTTAGAATGGTAGCCCTGAAGGTCAGCTGATATTTCCTTGGTTTTCATATTCCACTCATGCTACCGCTGGCCTCCAACACACACACACACACACATACACACACACACACACACACACACGAGAAAGCCAAGGTTCAAGGTCCAGGGATGTAAAACACCTGGACTCAGAGCTGACTGCTGAACACGTACACCAGCCCTGTCATGGTCCCTCTGCCATGTGTCTCTCCTGGAGATGAGGATGATGATATTCAGGACCACATGGTGCTGCCCAGCCTCGCTCCTCACCCTCCCTTCATGGTTATCCGCACACTTGCCACAGGAAGCCTTCCAAGGCAATGTGGTGACAATTTGGTCACTTCACAATGGCTGTGCCTAAACTTGAGCACTAAGGACAATCACAAAGGAGCAGGGGAAGGATCGGAGACTTGGCAACAGCAGGTGATGTCATTGCTGCTTACCAACCTCATCACTGTACACAAGTCATGTCGACATCCTCTTGCTCCAGGGTTATGCTTGTTAATGTGTGAAAATAATTGGTCCTCATCGAGTGCGTTGGGACTAGGGGGTTAAGCAAAAGCCCCGCTGTTCTTCTTACAGATAATCCCCTCCCGAGAAGAAGCAAGGAGCAGATGTGAGAACAAGTTCAAGGTATAGTCCTAAGCGTTCTACAAGTTCAAGTTAGTCCCAAGCTAACTAACCTTCTAAAGGGACCCTGAACTTTTAAAAAAGAAAATGTTTTTTAAATCCCCACATTTTGTCAAATGGGTTGTAGCACTCATTTGGATTTATATTATTCTTTATAGTTTACAAAAAGCCTTTTCTTTAATGAATGACAGTCATAGAATTACTAAGCAGTGAATCTGGGTTTGAACAAAAGTCTTCTAACTCTTCTCATGCCTTTCATCAGTTCATCATTATCTAAAAAGTAGATTCTGAAAGTAGGAAGGGTGTCCATGGACTGTAATGGTTTTGAGAAAATTAAACCAAGCAGAGCATTAAAGGTAAAAGAGATCTTGTACTATTGGCAAGTCAATGCCACATTTTACACACAGGTCTGTAGAAAGGCATGGAGCTTTCTCCAATTCATGAAGCAATCTGATGTCACATCCTTGGCTAGAATTTGGATATCCAGCTGCCCACACTTCATCTACCCAGGACATACACACAGTCTCCTGTGAGCACATAGATCCGTGATTTAATGAGACACCTCATCTTCTCCTCATGGGAGAGCTTTGTCGGCCAACTTACCTCGAGGATCTCATTCCTCTTTTTCTTTTGCAGTAATAAACAAGTGGATTAGCACGTGTCGTAATTCAGACCAAGGAAGAGGGAGCGATGTGGTGAGGGGCTTCTGTGTGAAGTTACCTTTCAAAGACACAAGAAAGAGTCAGCACATTCTTCTGCCTCTGGATGTTGTTAAATGCGGACGTGATGCCTGGAACCACTGCAGCCAGGTTGCAACCCTGAGGAACCAGCCTTAGAATGAACCCAATTTGGAGGAAATGAATTAATTGCCACCGAAGTATTTAAACATAACATTTTGTCTAAGCAAAATAACATATTCTTATCATTTTAAAACCACTTTCAGTTGCACTATCAGGCATTGTGCTTAAATAAGGAATAATGAATAAAATTTCTGTGTGGGTGATGGATATGTGGATTCCTATAAGCACATAACTATAATCATCTATTATTTATTCCTCATGACAATCAAGGGCAGAAATTATTATTATGTGTACATTACCAATAAGAAAGTGAAACAGGCTCAAGAGGGTGATGATTTGCCCAAGGTCACACACCCTTGTGATTGGCACAAGAGATTCCAGTCCCCATACCCGACACAGGGCCCATGCATTCATTTGCTTCCCACTACCACTTAGAGATATGAGGACTCTCTGGACAGGAACAAATTGTTTCCATTCCAAAGTCTGACATACTCATCGTAATTTAAGAACAGAAGTAAGCGTGAAGACCCAGAGAAGGGCTTTGTGAACTCTGTAAACAAAAGCAAAGCTAATGTATCTATTGATGGAGCAGTTACTCAACAGTCCAATGAGAGACAGGTGAGATGATGGTCTACCTTCTAATTCAGAGCACTTTTGAGAGTGAAAAGCATGTCATGATTAATTAAGCTAGGACAACAGGCATCCACTCAGCCTGTTTGGGGTTAAAAGAGATGTATGGTCAACATAGAGATAGCCAAGAAGCATCCCCCATGTTTCCCTCTGTTAGAAACACCACCCTAAAGAAAAATGCTTATGAAATGCTCGAAAGTGTCCCATCATTTTCCTGTGGAACTCTATTTCTGTATCCTGTCACAGTACATTTAGTGATGAACAATCTGTTCTGAAATTAAGAGAAACAAATCGAGCTAGGAGTTGGAGGGTAACTTGAGGATTAGAAGCAAATAGGTCCAGAGAGGCCTCAAGCTAGACGAGCAGTAATAAGGGTACTTATCATTTTACCAAGTGACAGGCAGAGAAGAACAATGTGGGAGAGGGGAAACTGTGCCACGAAAAATTGAAATAAAGGAGAAAACAAAATAGAGAGGAAATACAAAAGAGCTGGTGCTGAAAGAGAGCCGGTATCCAGGAGCGCATTTTACTTGCCCTATTTCACCATAACCCTGGGATACTTTTAATTACCTGGCTCTTTCACAAACAGCGTCTGACTATTTTGTCAGAGGGTCAAGGATAACAGCAGGACCTGCCCTTTCCTTGTGCTTAAAGGGACACCACCCCCATATACTTTCAGGGACACCCAACCTAGAACGGCTCGTCAAGAAGCACACGCATTTTTCCTGAGCGATCTTTCCCCAAAAAAAGCCTCTCCCGGAGGCTGTGCTTGCTAAGCTGGAGAGAAGAAGTCGGCAGCATCAGACACTGTCTAATAACCCAGAATGAGATTTTGTCTGAGGTGCGGCAAATGCTTAGCTGATCTCCTGTTTGGTACTCACACTGAGACATGTCCAGATAACGGAATTAGAGGACACGAAAAGAACAACCAGTGAATACAGCGTTGACAATGAAAAGAACTGGATTTTGGAGAAAAAGAAGGCTGGAGTTTTTCTTCTGCCTTCTTTCCTCTCGGTTTAGGAAATGTGCGCTCTTTTGAAGCAACATTAATAATGGTTTTCTCATTAACCTATTGGATCAAAACACTCACTTAATAAATTCCAGTCAGATTTAATCTGAGAGTTTATTATACACTACAGTTAATTAAAGCAACGCTTGTGTGAAAAATATGACCTCTTACTACAGAAGAAAAAAAACTCATGTCCAGAGTGGGGCTGGAAGTGATGAACATTTTCATATTTTAATTTGGTAAGTTTCACAATTCGCTTGTCTCCTTAACTGTAAATCTTTAAAATTGCTCAACCTCAATTAAGAAAAATAAAAAGCAAATCAAGAGTCAGTATTCATAGAGGAATGCTGTTGGCTAAGGCCCCAGATATTTTTTGTATCTCTGGTGAATTGCTTGTAAAATTTCCAGGAAGTTTGGGAAAACTTTGCATTGACATCACTCAGAAAAACTTGGAAAAGATTTACCAGGGGAAGGACTGGAGGTCAGGCTGACTGTCTGGGGTACTGATCCTGTGATATTAGTAGACTCACTTAATGCTGATGAATTTTGCAGAAATTTCCTTTTTCCCCTTCCTCCTTGCAGTTGTAGCCACTTTACTGTAGAATATTTTAATAATTAAACCACATTTTATTTTATCTTGGCTCTGGGCTTTCTTCCTTCTCAGGGTTTCCTTGTTTAACTTTATTAAAATAAATATTTGTTGAATACATTTGAGGCATATGAAAAAGCAGTAGAATTAAATTTTAAAAAAGTAAAATTTTTAGTTAAAAAGACAAATTGTCAGCCAACACAATTAATAGATTCATACATTAAAATACTATGAATTGTCTTTTTTTTTTTTTTTGAGACAGAGTTTCTCTCTTGTTACCCGGGCTGGAGTGGAATGGCACAATCTCGGCTCACCACAACCTCCGCCTCCTGGGTTCGGGCAATTCTCCTGCCTTAGCCTCCCTAGTAGCTGGGATTACAGGCACGCACCACCATGCCCAGCTAATTTTTTGTATTTTTCATAGAGATGGGGTTTCACCATGTTGACCAGGATGGTCTCAATCTCTTGACCTTGTGATCCACCCACCTCGGCCTTCCAAAGTGCTGGGATTACAGGCGTGAGCCACTGCGCCCGGCCTATAAATTGGTTTTTATATTTCAAGTTACTGTGATTTAGGGGGTTGCCTGTTGATTTTAGTTTAAAAACAGTCACTTCAAAAAGCCCTTTTAACTGGATTGGAATTTCCCTTTCCTATATCTCCATTTTAATGCATACAGATTAATGTTATATTTCACAGAGAGTCTTTTAGAAATTTCTAATAATCTTATAGATTAATGCAAAATGATAAAGTATTAAAATAGTAGATTAAACTCAGAAAAATATATTTTCTGAGAGGAAAAATGTCTCCTTTAAAATACTACTTGTAAATGTGAATCTCACAGATACATGGGACATTTGCAGGAATATATGTCTAAGAAGAAACATGTGGGGCTGGGCATGATGGTGCATGCCTATGGTCCCAGCTACTTGGGAGGCTGAGGTGGGAGGATCACTTGAGCCCCAGAAGTCGAGGCTGCAGTTAGCTGAGATTGCACTACTGCACTCCAGCCTGGGTGACAAAGTAAGACTCTGCCTCAAATAAAAGGAAAGAAAGGGAGAGAGAGGAAGGGAGAGAGAGAGAGAGAGAAATAGAAAGATAGTGTTCACTACATTCTATGCTTAGCTGAACACTGTTTTGGTAACATCTTTATTGATATATAAGTTATAGATCATACAAATCTAAAATATGATATGTGCAGTTCAATGCCTTTTACTATATGTGCACATATGCACAGACACGTTGAGCTATCAACAAAGGCAAATTTTGATTCCTCAAAAAGAACCCAATAATATCCGGATTTAGATATTTTGTATGCCTTTTTATTATAGTTTAAAATGGGATTCTGATAAATATCTTTTCATTTTGCTATACAATAGCTCTTCCTAAAAATGTACTGCTTTTAAATTCTTAGCACTTAAAGTTACTCTATATTTTGTGAACCCTTTCTTTACAACAGATAGTGTCTAGGTCAGGTAAGAGACCTTCTCCTTCCAAAATCAATGATCAAAGAGCTAACAGTACAGTAAGAATATGTACGACTATTCATTCAATATTATTATTACATTTTAGGAAGAATGAATCAGGGAAGATTTATTATAGATATTCTGGTAGAAAACTTTTGCAACTGAAAAGGACTCCAGACATGTTCTCCGTCATTCTGTGGTAGTTACTATTTACTGAAGATTCACCATAGAGCATTTAGGTAGAGCACTTTACAGTGCTTAGCAATGGGTCTGCCACACAATGTGAAGAGCTCCTTACATATTCATGTTCAATTAACTATTGTGTTTATTTATTCCACAGTTTATAGATTAGATGTCAATATATCTTCCAGTTTCAGGTGGAGAAATGAAGGTTTGAGAATATTCTAGAAGTTTCTCCAGATCACACAACTAGCGGAGTTTCAAACCACTGGCCTAGTTTTAAAGTTATTTTCAAAACTCCAGAGCTTAAACTTTTGTTCTCCAGGATTTTACCAGAAAAGAACTTTAGAGGGAATCTTAAGCATCTGGATTCTGCAATTATATGGTGTTTGGTTTATCATATATCTACCCATTATCCATCCTTCTATCCATTCATTAGCCCAGTATCATTTTTAAAATTTATTTCAAAGTAAGTTACAGACATCAGTACACTTTCCCAGCTTATTCTGCATAGCCTTAGAGTTTATTATCTGCTTACAGTTACTTTCTTTACTTTTCCTGTTTGTTTTTTGAGACAGAGTCTTGCTCTTTCGCCAGGCTGGAGTGCAGTGTTGCCATCTCAGCTCGCTGCAACCTCCACCTCCTGGGTTCAAGTGATTCTTCTGCCTCAGCTTCCTGAGTAGCTGGGATCACAGGTGCATGCCACCACGTCCGGCTAATTTTTTTTTTTATTTTTAGTAGAGACAGGGTTTCACCATGTTGGCCAGGATGATCTCAATCTCCTGACCTTGTGATCCGCCCGCCTCGGCTTCCTAAAGTGCTGGGATTACAGGTGTGAGCCACCGCACCCAGCCTATTTTGTTTACTTTTTAGGTATAATTGATAATCACTGAAATGTATACATCTTAAGTGTACTAACAAACACATCTCCCTATTGAAATCCAGGACATTACTCCCTCCATGACTGGACTCGTAAACTACATGACCCTACAGTGCTAGGGGGTGGTTTGTTACTCTAGTTAACAGATAGGGCAATTAGTCTGCTGTCACAAACACAAACTTCGGCACTATCCTCATATCAACCCAAAATGTCGGGGCAGGCGTTATTTCATTCATGAGGAGGGGAAATCTCAGGTTAGAAGAGTTCACCTGAATATTGCACAATTTCGAGAACGATGAAAAAGCATGGTTAATATTGTTAGGGAGAGGCAGCAGAGTCGAGTGCAGGTTCTGATGTCACGCAGCTCAAACAGTAAGTCCCAGCTCACATGCTTCACAGTCTCTCGGCCTTCGCTTCCGTTTCCTCATCTGTAAAGTGGAAATAACTACAGCATGATGGAAGATTACTTGTGATGAGCACAGTATTCTTCCTGGATCTATGTCCTGTTTTAACGTAACTTCACAATTCCTCCATCACAACATGCAGTCTACTTCCCCTCTCCTGAATCTGGGCTGTCCTGTGACTTGTGACTTGCTGTAGGCAACAGAAATCGTGGCCAGTTCTGAACCCGGACCTCAAGGATCTCCTGTGCTTCCACTCCTGCTTTTAAGAAGCTACCAAGGACTACCTGAAAAAGCTTAAGATGGAATGTGACCAAGGAAACACAACAGGGAGCCAGAAAAGCTACCATAGCTGAGGCAACTCTAGACCAACCAGCACCCACCTGGACAGCAGCTGACCACAGACTCACAAGTGAGTCCGCATGAAGCCTCCTCCCCACAGTCAACTCGAGCTTGAATTGCCAACCCTCAGAGAATCAGGCACTAAATAATTGGTGACTGTTTTAAGGCACTAAGTTTTGGGCTATACAGCAATAGAAAACTGTCACAAGTCTCTATTTCACCGAGGTCCTGTTAGGATTTTAAAAAGTTAATACATGTGCCCAGCACTTTGGGAGGCCGAGGCGGGTGGATCACAAGGTCAAGAGATGGAGACCATCCTGGTCAATATGGCGAAACCCCGTCTCTACTAAAAATACAAAAAATTAGCTGGGCATGGTGGCGCGTGCCTGTAATCCCAGCTACTCAGGAGGCTGAGGCAGGAGAATATCCTGAACCCAGGAGGCAGAGGTTGCAGTGAGCCGAGATCGCGCCATTGCACTCCAGCCTGGGTAACAGGAGCGAAACTCCGTCTCAAAAAAAAAAAAAAAAAAGTTAATACGTGTGAAATGCTTTGAGTTTTGCATGCCCCTATAGGAAGGAAATATCAGTAAACATTAACTATCCCAGTCATCATCGCTGTTCTCCTCATCAGTGTTCTTTATTTTTTTTTTTTTTTTTTGAGACGGAGTTTCGCTCCTGTTACCCAGGCTGGAGTGCAATGGCGCGATCTCGGCTCACCGCAACCTCTGCCTCCTGGGTTCAGGCAATTCTCCCTCCTCAGCCTCCTGAGTAGCTGGGATTACAGGCACCACGATGCCCAGCTAATTTTTTGCATTCTTAGTAGAGACGGGGTTTCACCATGTTGACCAGGATGGTCTCGATCTCTTGACCTCGTGATTCACCCGCCTCGGCCCCCGAAAGTGCTGGGATTACAGGCGTGAGCCACCGCGCCCGGCCCTCATCAGTGTTCTTAAGGCAAAGCTGCTCTAGTTTCTTAATGATGACACTGAGATCCACTGTCTCCTTCCTACAGTGTGTTTTCCATACCTTCCTTCCTTAGAAACGTCTAATCATTTCTCAGCAGCTTTGTCCTCTTGTAAGCACTTTGTACATTTCAGTCATGCCATCCTGTACTGTATATATTAATACTGCTGTCTCTCCCCACTCCACACTGTGTGAGTCCAAGGTGTATCTCGTTCACACTTGTACTGAGCACAGTACTCAGCTAACATTTATTGAATAAATGGTCAAAAATAAGAGACACAGGACATTTTATGCCAGCAACTCAAAGACCATGTTTATTTCGGTGTCCTCCTTTTATTCACATGGTGTATCACCTTCGTCAGTTCATTTCTACTTATTTTCAGGACATAGACCTTCTTCAAAATAACGACGTGTAAATTCCACATCTGTTCCTGGGAACCTGCATTTATAAAAATACCATGGCCTCTCTAAAAAACTCCATCAGAGCCCACCCATACTTTAAATTGCTTTAAGTTGCTTTTCTATGAGATTTATGCCATAAAACCTATTCATAGTTGAAGGCCTTTCATCATGGGAGGAGCATATTTGTGTGTTGTTAAATGAAGCTGTTCACTCAGATCCAGGCAAATATTAATTTATTTATAGTGAGATCAAGATTCTTCTCTCTGGAGAGGGAGACATCTTGGTTATTTGGGAAGTATGTAGTGAAAAAATAATTAGTGAATGAAAAATATGGCCCAAGTCATCTAGGCCCCAGGAGAAAACATTGTAATTAAAAATCGCACAAAACTCTGGGATTTTCTGACTTGTCCATTCGTCCATGATTATGGGTCTTCGCTTCCTTCTTCTTTTCCCACTTCCTTGGTCACATTTAACCAGGTGGCCCTGAAGATCACAAAAAGCACTGGTAGAGCAGGAATTAAACGAGGAGTAGGAAGGTTGAAGGGCAGGCACTGTTGTCGATTTTAATAAACAGCGTTGAAACAGCTCTTACATGGAATGTGTGTTTGGTAGCTGTGTTTTATCAGGCTATTCAAGAGAAATGTTTGGTGAGACCTGGGTCTGGTGGAAAGCAGGAATGTGGAGGCAAGGTGGGTACTTCCAGCTTTTAGGCTGCCTTCTCCCATTGGGCCTGGAGAACCATGATTTTTGTATGGCTTGTCATCGCCCTCCCTTGTCTGGCTCCTTTTAATCATCCTTGGGGAGCTATCTAGGAAGTATATCTCCTAAAAAAATGATCACCCAAATATTCTAGATTGAACAAGTCTCTCCCATTCATATTTGTCCCTACTCAAGGATCACTTGTTTGTCTGTGCCAGTAAAGTTGGGATGGTTGTTTTGGCTTTGGTTTTAAGTTTTCATTTTTGCTTTTGAAATCAAGGTGCATCCAACACCTCAAACAGAAAAATGATTCAGTAAAGGGTGGGGGGATAAACGTGTGAGGAATATGTCACTGGATGAGCTTTGTGAGGGATCCAGAGGGGGCCACCTGCCCCCTCAGTACTGTCACTGTCTCCTTGGTGAGATAGGACATGTACACACGCCTAGAATCAACTCATTTTATATACACAACTCTTCTGCAGCTTACTGCCTACCTACAGTGTTGTTGAGGATCTAATTGTTTCGATCCAATGGTGATAGGGAGATAACAGTAGCAGAATACAAAGTTTCAGAAGACAGACTTAATTCATTCTAAAATTGCAGTCAAAATCTGCAGTCTGTGTTTAAGTGTGCAAATTAATTATTTAACTGGACCTACTTTATTTTTAATGTAGGTTATTGACTGGTAAGTGAATCAATAAATTCAATGTGGTTACAGCAGGTCGCCTAGTCTCATGGTCAATAAGCAGCTCCAATCTCCAACTCACAACAATAAAAAGTGAATCAATCAGCATGAGCTGCCAAAGCAAGAAAAAGCAAATGTCTCTGAAAAATGTCCTGTGTATCCTTTCTTACATTTTAAAAAATCTTTTTTGCTACCTTTTAAATTATCCAATCCAGTGGCATTCACAGTGTTGTGCGGTGGTGAGCACCATCCATGTCCAGAACTTTCTCATCATCTCAAACTGAAAATTCCTATCCGTTGAACAACAGCTCCTCACTCTCCTTTCCTCAGCCCTGACAGCCACCACTCTGTTTTGTCTCTGTGAATTTGCCTCTTGTAGGTACATTATGTGACTGAAATCACACAATATTTGTCCTTTTGTGTCTGGCTTATGTCACTTAGCATAATGTCTCCAAGGTTCATCCATGCGGTAACATATGTGAGCATTTCATTCCTTTTTAAGGCTGAATAGCATTCTATTGTCCATTTATGTATTTCTTTTTTATCCGTGGATGGACATTTCAGCTGTTGTGAACGATGTTGCTGTAAGCACTGGTGTATAAGTGTCTGTTTGAATCCCCGCTTTCCAATATTTGAGACATATAACTAATAGTGGAATTGCTGGACCCTCTACTATTTCTATGCTTAATATTTTGAAGAACTGCCATATTGCTCTTTCAGTGGCTGAAATATTTTACATTCCCAACCCCAATATGCAAGTGTTTTAAATTCCCCACATCGCCACCAACACTTTTTATTTCCAATTTTTTTGACATAGCCATCCTTACAAATGTCAAGAGGTGTATAATTGTGATTTCAAGTTGCATTTCACTTGCAGCTAGTTATATTGAGTACATTTTCATTTACATATTGGCCATTTTTATACCTTCTTTTTTATTTTTGCTTTTTTAATTTTTTATTCTTTTTAGAGATGGGAGGTTTCCCTATGTTGCCCAAGATGTTCTCAAAATCCTGCCCTCAGGCGATCCTTCCACCTCAGTTTCCTGAGTAGGTGGGATTACCAGGGCAAGCCACTGCACCTGATCATTTTTATATCTTTTTTGGAGTCCCATGTATTCAGATATTTTGCCCATTTTTTCAATTGGGTTTTTTTTATTGTTACTGCTGAGTTGTAGAAGTTCTTTATATATGCTAAATATTATTATATATATGATTTGAAAATATCATTTTCCATTCTGTGTCTTTTCATCCTCTTGATAGTGACCTTCCATACACAAAATTTGATTAAGTTCCGTTGATATGGTTTGGCTGTGTCCCTACCCAAATCTTAACTTGAACTGTATCTCCCGGAATTCCCATGGGCTATGGGAGGGACTCAAGGGGAGGTAATTGAATAATCATAGTGACTAAGTCTCATAAGATCTGATGGGTTTATCAAAGGTTTATGCTTTTGCTTCCTCCTCATTTTTCTCTTGCTGCCATCATCTGTGAAGTGCCTTTTACCTCCCACCATGATTCCGAAGCCTCTCCAACATGTGGAACTGTAAGTCCAATGAAACATCTTTTTCTTCCCAGTCATGGGTATGTCTTTCTCAACAGTGTGAAAACAGACTAATACACCAGTGTATCTACTTTGCTGTTATTGTTACACGTACTTTTATTGCCATGTCCAATAAATCATTGCCAAGTCCATTGTCATAAAGATTTTCTTCTATGTCTTCTTCTAAGAATTCTATATTTTTAGGTGTAGATTTGTTACCCATTTTGAGCTAATTTTTACATATAATGTATGGTTCCAGTGCAACTTTGTTTTTTGCACTTCAATATACAATTTTCTCAGTACCATTTGCTGAAATGACTATCCTTGCCTCATTGAATGGTCTTGGCACTCCCACTGAAAACTCTTTGCAGTTACAACAGGGTTTATTTCTGGGCTCTCTGTTCTACATGTATCTTTTTTGACTGTTTTTCATGCACTCAGAAACTGCATGTGCTGGTTCTATACACTGTGCAAGAAAAAAAATCAGACAGGAAGATTAGAATCTTTAAAAGATGTAGACTTAGGAAAGTAGTGAGAAGATGGTGTCTCTTACTTCTTGCTGAGTAGTATACCCACAGCAGGATGAACAGCTACTTTAAGAACTAGAAGCAAAAAAGAAGTGACTCTCACTTAAAATGAATGAGTTTTTAAGAATGTATTAAGAATTGCCAAGTTTCCAACCTTTGATGTTGAACTGATTGCTCTTTCTACATTACTTTTTGATTTTCTCTCATGGAAAATTATCCATTAAAAAAGTTCCAAAAATTGTCCCTTTTCTACCATTTCTTTACTATGTTGTTTAGCATCATAAGAAATCTTGTGCTAATTCATTATTAAGGTTTCCAGTAAAAATAAAATACACATGAAAGAAGCTGCACATTTATGTGTATATGGATTTATTTCTCTTCCCACAACCAAAATGTTTATCCATTATATATTTTAAGAAGTTGTGGATGCAGAGGGAAGTAAAGGCAGATTTTATTCAGACTAATACACCTTGTTTTCTATAAAATCCTCAAGGTTGTAATTTGAGAAGAAGGTGATTTCTCAGAGTTCCCTTTGTAGGGAAATGTTGACCCTTATCATATTCACTGATGTCCTGCACGACCCACCAGATTGGGAGCTGCAGCCTGGCTCATTGAAGCCAGCCCCTGGTGAGGTTTCTGCTAAAGATCTTCATGGTTATCTGCAGAATCCCTTTCTCAATGTCTGAAGAATGTCTTTCCTAAATAATCAGCACTTGTACAATGTTAACAATAACTTTATCCTTGTGTACTGATCATAAGGGCACACATATCACAACTGTTGGCCTTCAAGTCTTACCATCAGCTTTCCAATCTTTCAGAAGAATTTCTCCAACACTACCCAGCCAAAGCCATTGTTCTAAACCCACAGGTGGCTTGGCATTAGGCACCCAGCGGAATTCTAGATTCTTCAGCTCACTTCCTTCCCTTGGCCGCACTCTTGACCCAGGCCTAAGCAGAAAGTACCTCGAGGCAGGGATTGTATTCATCTTTGGCACAATTTCATCCATTGTGCTTGGCCCTAGATGTCTCTTCCCTTAGATAAATATTAAATAATATCAAGACAATGATTGCTCTTCCCTCTGGAGGGAAGGGGATGTTTTCCACTATTTACTTTCACCTTCCTCTTTTTTCATTTGCACATATCAACCAAAACCTTCAATTTAAAAATAACTTTAAAAGGGCATATATAAACTAAACTTAATTTTCTCTACATTGTTGTCATGTCTTAAAGAAAATTTCTGATTTCTATTGCACTCTGACAGATTTTTAATTCTGCCTTGGATACTAAGAAAAAAATTATTAGAAAAAAATAAAATGTTAAAAATGAAATGAAGCATGTTCTAACTGCACTCCATTTATTCTCAAAAGCCCTGCACATAGGTTGTGGCAAGTAGGGTAAATGTAAAATTATGAGGTGTAGTGTTCATTTTGTTAACTATCAAGAAAAAAAAAAGCATGTCCAAATTCAGGGAAGAAAATGTGAGCGCTGTGAAATGCCATGTCTTCCTGCCCCTGGGAGATGTATTTATTGGAAATTATATTGCAAGGAAAAAGTCTAAATAAATTAAGTCCCTAGTTATTATGTCACATGTAACTGCATTGTAGAATATAGCCACAATTTTGCACTTATGTAAACGAAGCTGTCAAGCACTTGTTATTTTAAAGCTGGAACCAGGCAGTTCCCCTGACAGCCCTGTGGTCCCAGCTCCCAGCCTGATTCATGGCCGGCGCTGAGACACAGGAAGTTCATGTCTGCTCTAATCTAAACACCATGAAAATGGAACATAAGAAGCAGTGCAGAAAGGTAAAAATAGGCTAAACTCCATAACCCAGACAAGAACCATACAACACTCTTGGAGGAAAGAGAAGAGAAAATGTAAGCCTGTGAACCACAGCACCACTTTGTATATAACTAGGGATACACAGGACAGGCCCCAGTGCAAAATGAAAATGAAGGGCTCCTTGTTCGAAAATTAAAAGAATTCCAAGACAGTGACAGCACAGCATCAAACCAAGTGCAGGGACCTTCTAAGTGTGGGACCCTGAGTGACTCTACGAGTCACAGCCTCTGAAGCTGGCCTTGGAGGTATCTTTTAAACAACTGAATTGTTACACAGCAATGAAACATCAGTTGCTTCAACAACAAGGAAATAGTGTCCCTCATCTGTACTATTTCATAAAGGCATTGGGCATTTCAGTTGTAAATTTGTAAAGATACTCAGTTTGTACACCTTAAAGGGTTTTTTTCGTGTATGAATTTGCAGCAAATGAGCAAATGCTTGTGGTCATTGTAATTATTTCCATATTTTTCTCCTGAGACATAGTAATCCGAATTCTGTATCAACTCAACAGCAATGAAATCTGGACTCATTGTTTAGCCTGGACTATGACAGTCTTCACTGCTTTAGGGCCAGCCACTGGGGAAAAAGGAATATTTAAAATACACCATGATAACTATTTGTTTAGGGGCAGGGAAGGAGTTTGACCATTCCGACCCTAAATAAAGATAAGCTATGGTTTATCTCCTATAACAAAAAAAGTAAATTTAGCTGTTCATATTTCTCATTTTAAGGAAATTACACTTTAGCCTTATTATTACTCTGTATAAACAAAGAAAAGGCACAAAACCTTGTCTTCCATCAAAAGCAATAAATTGCAATAGGGAAGAGAAGAGTCTCCAGAGGCTGCTGATTTAAGCAGCAGATCTGGTCCTCAGAGTGCCTTCCTTTTTAGCAAGAGGGTGAGTGTCAGGAGACCCAGAGCCACTCCCTCCAGGCCCTCTCTGGCTCAGCTCAGAGCAGGGACCTGGGTGTACCTCAGGAAGCTCCTTGGACCCGTAACATAATCCGCCATAATTTGCCTGCACCAGAACCCTGTCAGCAGGCAATGGTAGGCCATTCTGTTTAAACTGAAGTAATTAAATCTCTCTGCTCTCATAAAAATAAAAATACAACTGCCTGCTGCTGGTCAGTGGAATTGCAATGAGTGAAGGTAAATTTTAATTTCGCAGTGCAAGTGTTAAATTATTGCCCTCTAAGCTGACTGCCAATTCTGCCTGAAATCTCACCACATTTTAATAATTCGCCTTTTGTTTATAATGGAAAGAGACTTAGAAATAGCACATGTGTTATGATTTGGAAGGAGATTTTATGTGCAATTAGGGTCCTGAGAACCACAACAACATGACCACATTCAGGTTCCTTAATTGGGCCAAGAGGAAACTATCATTTCTGAAATGATTTGGGGGCCTTAACCTTTGTTCAGCTTCTCTAAAATGCTTGGAATTATTTTGATAGCGTCTGCTTATTCTCAACATTTCCATTTAATTCTAAAACTGTGTACTTTAGAGATGTGCTTCTCTGTTATATGAATACTGTTAATGACCAATCTTTTTCATTACATTGTGAAGCTGTCAAAAATTGCCATTTATAAGTGATTCTATGTGACAATTAAAAACATTTTTAATATAATCTTAGCAGAATTCCACTCTCTGCCAAAGATCAGAGCCAAATAACTATCAATAGGGAAATTATTTCTGCACAACCCATCAATAAAAAGCTGAACTTTCAGAAAAAGTCAATTTTGAAATATAATAAGTCTCTTAGGTTCTTACTGATGGCGTTGGATGAGCTCTAAATAGTCTCAAATATTCCTCATATTTATTGCATACCACTACTAACTAGTAAAATCCAAATGTTAAATTAAATACCTTTAAATAAAGTAGAGAAAAATCGCCTTAGTTTGTTTTAATCAATATTTTATTTCTTGCAAAGTACTATGACTGCAGTGTTCGAAATCAATGATTCAATGCATCCCTTGTAGTTCAATTGACTTGCTACTCTTACACATTCTGCATAGCTATTAATGTAAAATGGAATTAAAATAGAGTGCTGTGAATCAAACCTGAATAATCTATACAGGGTTTATCCCACACCCCAGGGTATCTGCAAACACTACTTAGGGAGTGAAACAGCCTGACATCCTCCCTATGCTATTGACTTGTTGAATCCCAAATTCTTTAATCTGAATAAAAATAGCATTTTCAAATGGACTCACATTGGAGTAGCCCTGCTACATCCAAGTCAATAATTCCTTAGAGATGGAAGAATGCATATTAGCCAAATAGAGCATGGTACATGGGCAGAGCTGAAGATAGATAGATTGATAGCTAGATAGCAAGGTTTATATGTATTGCAAGGAATTCCAATTGCAAGGTTTCAGCTCTGCCTATATGGTACATACAAATATATGTCAAGAATAAAAATCAAGATAACCAGAATTAAGTTTATAGAAAAGTTGCCATTGGAGTCAGAAGATAAGAAAAAATACGATAAGAATTAGGAGTGGAAATAGTAGGTAAACCTGGTAAATCAATTCAGAGTAAAATTTTATGAAC
Organism: Callithrix jacchus; assembly: GCF_049354715.1. Taxonomy (NCBI): domain Eukaryota; kingdom Metazoa; phylum Chordata; class Mammalia; order Primates; family Cebidae; genus Callithrix; species Callithrix jacchus. The sequence continues at coordinate 35,720,117 of NC_133508.1, read as the reverse complement.
TGTATGATGAGTTTATTCAGAATTTTCAAGCAAAGAATCATAACTTCTGCTGATTTCAGATATTCAAACTGTATAAAAATGGAAAGCAGTTTCCATTTTTCATATATACTCATTTAAATAATTTTCTTTTTTAAGTGAGATTTTGTCTGATTAACCTCGTTGCTTTTTTTTTTTTTTGCCAGTTTTACTGAGGTATAATTGAGAAGTAAAAACTGTATGTACTTAAGGAATACAGTGTGACATCTGGATTCATGTGTAAACTGTGAAATGATTACCACAATGAAGCTACTTAACATCTGTTACCTCACATGGTTATGATTTTTGTGTGCATATGGTGAGAACATTTAAGATAAACTCTTTTGCCAAATTTTAAGTATCCAATACAGTATTGTTAACTACAGTTGTCCTAGATCTCCAGAACTTATTCACCCCACATAACTAACTTTTTGTGCCCTTTTATCAACATTCCCCCTGTGGCAACCACCATTCTACTCTCCACTTTTGTAACTTTGACATTTCTAGATTCCACATGTAATGTAAGTGAGAACTTACAGTATTTCTCTTTCTGTGCTTGGCATATTGCACTTAGCATAATGTCCTCCAGGTTCACTCATGTTATCACAAATGACAGGATTTCCTTCCTTTTTAAGGCTGAATAACATCCCATGGTATACGTTTGCCCAGGTTCTTTATCCAATCATCTGCCAATAGGCACTTAGATTGTCTTGATATCTTGGCTATTGTAAATAGTGCTGTAATAAACATGAGTTCAGGTATCTCGTCAAGATACTAGTTTCAGTTTCTTTGAATATATACTCAGTCGTGAAATTTCTGTGTCACACTGAATAGGGCAAGATATTTGCAAGCCGTATATCTGATAAGAAGCTAATATCCAAAATATACAAGAAACTCAAACAATTCAACAGCAAAAACACAACCACAGTTTTCAAAAGTGAGCTAAGGACCCACTCAAAAGAAGACTTGCAAGTGGCCCATAGGTAGATGAAAAGGTGCTAATGTCACTAGTCATCAGGGAAATGCCAATCTAACCCACAGTAAGATATCACATCACACCTATTAGAATAGCTATTCTCAAAAAGACAAAAGACAGCAGGGGTTGGTAAGCACGTGGAGAAAAGGGATGTCTTGTCACTGTTGGGGGGAATGTAAATGGGGACAGCCATTCTGGAAAACAGTCTGGCAGGTCCTTCAAAGTGTTAAAAATAGAATTATCTTCCCTGGCTGTGATTTGTAGGAAATTTAAGAACAAATGCACTTAGAATAGTCATAATCTTACATCTCGTGTAACTCCCTTAATGCCCTGATGCAAATCATTATCTCTGGTCTTCATTTCCTCACAACAAAATTGGACCCACAGAATACAAAGGCAAACATACATATATACACAGATAGGTATGTATGTGTTTATAAACATGCACCTCCATCTGTGTTTCTATATATATATGCATGCATATATATGTGAATGAATATAGGTCCCCTTCTTTGAACATTTCAAAAGATATGAACATCAGACTGATATTAGTAATTATCAAAGCTACATGAGGTACTTGGAGATAAACTGCTCTATTTTTTCTGCCAATTTGCATGTGTTAAATGTCTGTAATAAAATGTTAAATACAAGAAATGGTGGGCTAGTTGCTATTGTAGTTTTATCTTCTTTTTTGTTTGGTTTTTGCAAATTATTTTGCCTCATTCACAGTAAGAAAGACCACAATTTCCAAAGCACATGGATATTCCCTGGCATATAATTTCCTAACAATTTGTCAATTTATACTGTTAATGGTATTATTCACACTATTACCACCAATTCATTCTGCAAAAATACATTATTCTCTGTTGTTTTATGACACTCATGAGTTCACTACTCTGTGCACAAATAAACACAAGAAGAATTGTGTATTGCAAATATTTCAATATATTTTATTCGATCTAAGCTGCTATCACTACAAGATACACCATTATTTTATGCATTACTAAGAAGGAACCTCTTCTGATTAAACTATTGAAAATGCTCCCTTATCCCTTTATATTTTGTTTTATTCTATTTATATTTTATTCCACTAAAACCTCTTTTGGAATTAGACACCATTTTTTATCATACAACACTTTTTATATAAAAATGAAAATAGAAACGAAATAAGCTGGTGAGTGGGTTTGTAACTTCAAAATACGTTGTAAAAAAGTATTCCTAAAATTTTTTCACCTCCTACTCTGATGAAGAATCGCTGTCTGTGATTCCACACAGAACACCAAACCTTGCTACCAGGAAGTGCTTTGGTGACACAAGAGTGTTCCACCACTGTCTACAAGATTTTCTTTCAAGCTCCTGACACCATTAAAGTCGGTATGCATGTATCTGTATGTGTGTTCTACGTGTATAATATTACTTTTTCCCAGCTTTTCATGTTGAAAATAGCAATCCTACAGGTAAGCTAAGGGAGTTATACAATGAATACCCATCCGCCTCAGTATGCTGCGTATATTGTACAGCTGCTTTACCTGTCTCTTTCCATTTAGAGTTTGATGAACCATTTGGAAATACACTACAGACGCCATGACACATCACTCCTAAATATTTTAGTGTGCATCCTTCATGATGAGAATATTACCCAACATAACCTCAACACCATTATCCTCCCTAAGAATATTTATATTAAACCAATAGTACATGAAATCCATATTAAAGCTTCCACGATGTTCCAAAATGGTTTTTGGTAGCTTTCTTTTTCCCAGTCCACATTCCAATCAAGTTGGTTATTATATCTGAGTCTTTTCTAATCTGGGGCAGTTCCTCAAATTGTGTGTGAGTGTGTGTGTGCGTATGTATCCAAGGGACTTTTTCCGGAAGTCCAGGCCTGCCTTCTTGTAGAATGTCTCACATGATGGGTTTACCTGAAGGTTTTCTCATGACTATATTTAGGTTAAAGATTTTTAGCAGAATGTTACATCTTTAACATTCACTGTATTTCAGACACCCATCCCCGGATTTTACATGTATTATCTCATAATTATCAAAGCAACCCTATGGATCATATTCTATATGTATCCTTATTTTATAGATGAGAGCGCTGAGACTTAGAGAGGGTAAGGCATGCATGACCCACGGGCACGCACAAGAAAGTAGCAGAGCTGGGGTTTGCACTGTGGGGACATTAAGAGGGATGAAAGGACATTGCAGGAAGAGAATCCCTGGCTTGTTAGGCCTGACGGCACAAGAGAGAATGAGGGAGAAGAGCAGGAAGTAAAATTCAGGATGGAGTCTGAAGCCAAATCACAGGGAATCTTTTTGTCAAGTTAATGAATTTGAACTTTATCTAGAAGAAGAGTGACAAGATTAGATTTGCATTCTAGAGCGATTACTCTGACGTCACTGCAGAGAACACACTGAAGTGGTGTGAAGCCTAAGCTGTAAGTGATGAGTGTCAGAAATAGAGCAGTGGCAGACCGAAGGAGACAAGGAGGCAGATTTTGGAAATAACTGAGCTCTGAAATCAACAGCACTTGGTGGCCGGTTAGCAAAAGAGGGCAAGTTGAAAGGACACAGTCTGCCTGAGCCCCAACTTCCTGGCTCGAGAAATTGAATAGATGAATGAATTCTCTAGATAACCTAAGCACCAATAGAGCTTGCAAGGGAAATTAGTCTTAAAATTTTAAAACACTATATTCTAAAAATAAGCCTTTTACCTAGAACATCAATGATACTACTTCTTAAAATGTTTTTACATCATTTGAATTTGAACCCAAGGTTTCTATTTTCATCAATCTCCTCCCTGGTTCAATGTGTTACAGATCTTATTTCTTTTTTTTCAATCTTTCCCCTTTACTATTATATTTCATACTACCAAGGAATATTGGAGTTGTAAGAACTTTTCTGATAAAACAACTCTCCTTAGGCACTAGTTACCTATTAAAAAGAAACAAATTATCCTGAAACTGGAAACACAGACATTCATAGACATTTATTATCTTACATAGTTTCTATGGGCTATGAATTTGGCAGCAGCTTTGCCAAATGGTCTGACTGGGCTTCGCTCATGAGATTTCTATCAATATGTTGGCCAGAACTCCAGTCATCAGAAGGCTCAACTAGGGCTGGAGGATCCGCTGCTAGGATGGCTCACTCCCACGGCTGTTGGCAGCAGGCCTCCGTTCTTTGCTGTGTGAATCTCTCCACGTGGCTGCTTGACTTGGTGTTCTCATGACTGGTTAGTTGCTTCCTCCCCAAAGCCAGTGAGCCAGGAAAGTGACCATGGAGGGAGAGATGACGCCTTTTATAACCCAATCCTGGGAGTCACTCACCATTACTTCCAACACCTTCTCTTCCCTGGAAGGAAGTTACTACATTCAGTCAACACTCGAGAGGAAGGGGAATTAAGGATTATCAAAGCGGTGGGGGATATATTTTAAAACCACCACAATTTATAAATAAGTATTTTCATTCTATGCATTATTCATTAGAAGTAATTCTTAGTAATTAAAGTAATAACTCGATAAGTAGCATTGCATTCTACATCATTAGCTCAACACAAAGCTCAAGTATTGGGCAGTCCACTTGTACCCATTTACGCAACATGGGGTCCTGCAGCCACTGTAAGTTTTGGAATCAGACAGAATGGATGAAGTACCAGCCCCTGTTACTTACCAGCTTTGTGGATTGCATCTTTTAAATGTCAGAAAAACATGCCTTGTAGAAATACTGTATAATGTAAATGAGATAATACAAATAAAATGTCTGGCTTGTATTATTCAATTGGTATCGTGTTTTTTTTTCCTTCTTTCCATTTTGAGTTATTCTTTTTGTGTGGGGTAAAGAAATAATTTAGAAAATAGATCTTTTGTGTGGTTATATATTTAGACTACACCCACTCTAAAAATAGTAATATTCAGATATATTGGATTGATGTTGATAGAGGATCATGTTATATTAACTCAAAGAGCAGATCATAAAATACGATGCTTCATATAATTTCATTTTTATAAATACATGTTTATGTTTATATTTATGTATATACACATATGCATTAGTTTCCTATTGCTACTATAACAAAGTAACACAAACTTAATGGCTTAAAGAAATATAAATTTAGGCCCAGTGCGGTAGCTCATGCCTGTAATCCCAGTGCTTTGTGAGGCCAAGACAGGAGGATTGCTTGAGCCCAGGCGCTCATTACCAGCCTTGCCAACATGGGGTTTTGTAGACCCCATGTCTACAAAAAATACAAAAATTAGCTGGGCGTGTTAGTGTGTGAGAGGTGCTTGGGTAGCTGAGGTGGGTGGATCTCTTGAGCCAGGGAGGTTGAAGCTGCAATGAGCCGTGATCGTGCCACTGCAGTCCAGCCTAGGCAACAGAGCAAGACCGTGTCTCAAAAAAAAAAAAAATTATCTCATATTTCCAGAGATCATACATCCAAAATAAGTCTCATTGCTAAATCGAAGGCATTAGCAGGGGTACATTTCTTCTGGAGCTTCTAGGGAGGCACCTATTCCTTTGTCTTTTACAACTTGTAGATGCTATTCTCAGGCTTTGGCTTGAGTTCCCTTCCCACATCTTCAAAGCCAGCAGTCCAGTCTCACCAACTTTCACTTATCCTGATTCTTTGCCTCCCTCTTTTACTTACACATACCCTTGTGATTATATGAGGCCCACCAGATAGTCAAGAGAAATCTCCCCATCTCAGAGTCAGCTGATAGCAAACCTTAATTTCTCCTGAAACCTGAATTCCTTCTTGCCAAGTAACATAACATAGTAATAAATTTGGGGGACTAGAACGCAGATATCTTGGAGGGGGAGCTTATTCTGCCTACAAGGTATATATGTGTTTGTATATGTATATACATACAAACATATAAGATTGTAATTTGCCAATATCAAAATATTATCAATGACTTCCTCTAAATAGAATTTAGTTTAATACTGAATTTAGTTTAATAATGAATATTGAATAATATTCATTATTCAATCTGAATTTTCTGTTTTTCTTTCCTTTCTTTTGTCGCCCAGGTGGGAGTGCAGTGGTGCAATCTCGGCTCACTGCATCCTCCACCTCCGGGGTTCAGGCAATTCTTCTGCCTCAGCCTCCAAAGTAGCTGGGACTACAGGCTTGTGCCACCATGCCAGGCTAATTTTTGTATTTTTAGTAGAGACGAGGTTTCACCGTATTGGCCAGGCTGATCTCAAACTCCTGACCTCGTGATCCACCTGCCTCAGCTTCCCCAAGTGCTAGGATTACAGGCATGAGCCACCACGCCTGGCCCCTGAGCCACCGTGCTGGCCCCTCCGTTTTTCTATTCGATGCATGAATTAACTTAATGGAATGACAAAGAACAGATTTTTAAGAGCCTGAAAAGACAAGCCACGTGTTGAGAAGGAACATTTGCAAAACTTGTATCTGATAAAAAAGTTATATCCAAAAATATATAAAGAATAGTTAAGTTCAACAATAAGAAAAAAGCCCAGTTTAAAAATGAACAAAAAAAATCAGAAGAGATGCTTGATCAAAGAAGACCTACAGATGCAGATAAGCACATAATCATGTCGACCTTGATGTCTGTCAGCAAATGAAAATTAATCCAACAATGGCATTCCACTACGCACCTACTAAAATGGTAACAATCAGGAACCCTGCGACAACCACACGCTGCTGAGGATGTGGAGCAGCCGGAATTCTCACTCGTTGCTGGTGGGAATGCAAAATGACACAGCCACTGTGGAAGACGGTTGAGTAGTTTGTTGCAAAACTGACCATTCTCCTGCCATATGATACAGCAACTGTGCTCTTTGGTATTGAGGCAAATGAGTTGAAAACTAACATCCACCCAAAACCCTGCACACAAATGTTCATAACGTCTTTATTTGTAATTGCCGAATACAAATCTTGAAAGGAACAAAGATGTCTTTCAATATGTGAATGGATAAGCAAACCATGGTGCATCCAGACAGCGGAAATTACTCAACAATAAAAATAAATGAGTTATCAAGTCGCAAGAAGACATGGAGAAACCGTAAGTGCATATTGCTTGATAAAGGAAGCCAGTTGGAAAAGGCTACATACTGTATGACTCCACTATGTGTTACACTGAAAAAGGCAAAAGTGCAGAGACAGAGAAAAGATCGGTGATTGCCAAGCGTTCCGTGGGTTGTAGATGGGAGTGGGGAGACTTGAGTAGGTTGGTTGCTGGGGATTTTAGGGCAGTGAGCTGTTCCGTATGACACCATTCTGGTGGATACATGTCACTATACATTTGTCAAAACCTGTAGGATGTATGACAACAGGGTTTCTAAGGCCAACTATAAGCTTTAGTGCAAGCAACAATATTGGCTTAACAATTTTATGAAATGTACCACATTAATATAAAATGTTTAAAATAGAGGAAATCGGCAGGTGGGGGCAGTTAAATTTTCAGGTCCACAGTCAAGACTTTTCTTTTTATGATAGAAGATACTAAAAACCGAAGAGCTACAAATTAGTAATGTCTCTCACTACCCCACATAGACCGACTTGGCTTCTATTAACTACTTTTACTAATAACACGAAGTGCAAAAGCTATTAATGCCGTCATCTAAAATGCAATTGACTAAGTTTCCATCTCTGCAGGACTTTTAAGGATACCAGACATGCACCTTACTTTTCTGGAACACTCAAAAGAGCTTAATAATCCTTTGCAAACTGAGTTGCCAAAGCTGCGCCAGAATTTTGATGTTTCCATTAATAAAAGATAGATGCCTGCAGGAGGTACAGATTTGTGATCTCAGGATCCAGAGTTTAGGGGCAAAGGGAAAACGGCTCGCATCTGCACAATGATTAAATGCATGTTCAGGGAGAGGAACTCTGAAGTGTTGCTACAGATCTCAGAAGACCTATTTGGACCTGGGGCTTGCCCCTGCGGGTTATTTTTGATAGCTTTATCTGTGTCAGACACTGGGGCCCCATCCATTCTCACTTATCAATATGGCATAGTAGTTTCAGAGACGAAAATAAGATGAGGGGCCACGGGGGAAAAAAATATAAAGGTCGAGGAACCATTTCAGCAAGCCTACACGTGGCCTGACCAAAATGCAGTGTCAGGAAAAAAAGATAAATCACGACAACCAAGCCCCAAAATAGAATCTATTAATAGTAACGAACTAAAAGTGCTCAAAAGAAAACTAGAGGTAAACATACTTAAGGGCCAAATATCGAGTCCTATAAGTATGTCAACTAGATAGGCTGACAGAGCGCACCCTGAAAATACAGGCCTGGGCATTTATTAATAAAAAGCTGGAGAAACTGTAGCTCCATGAAAGCTCATTGTGTTTTTAAGAGTCACTTGACAAAAACGTGACAACTAATACAATCTGGTCTTTAACTGTTTTAATCAATAATTTTTATTGTCCTTTTTATGCATAAGATACTACACTAGATGTTGCAGCAGAGAAACAAGAATCAATTGAGTACCGAATATTTTTGCACATTAAAATAGCTTTATTTTTGTTCTTACAAAACCTCAAGATAATTAAAAATAGCTATACAAATATACTAAAAATTGAAACTACTATCTAGAAAAAGTATTGACATTGCAGGCTATATTATTTAGTCCCTTAAATATATATAAAAACATTATAAGTGTGTCTGTAATAAGAATGCAGTCTCATGTGATATAACAGCATTTCAGTCAATGAAGGACTGAATGTACCATGGTAGGTCTCATAATATCATAATGGAGCTGAATAATTCCCATTACTAGCGATGTCCCAGCCATCAGAACAGAGTAGCACAATGCACTCCTCATGTGTTTGTGGTGACACTGGTGTAAATGGTCACATGCTGTCCTGGTTTGTAGCTTAGAGGCAATAGGCTATGCCATCCAGTCTAGGTGTGTAGTGGGCTACAACATCTCATTTGTGTGACGGTGCTCAATGTTCGCACAATGACAAAATCATCACCTAATAACACATTTTTCAGAGTATATCTCAGTCAGGTAACTGATGACATGTTTATCCATGCATACCTAATCTACAATATTGGTCTGCTGGGGCTGCCGTAACAATAACCGCAACTGGGTAGCTTAAAAAATGAAAATTTATTTTCTCACAGTTCTGGAGACTGGAAGTCCAAGATCAAGGTGTCTGGGTCTTACTTCCAAGATCCAGCAGGTTTTTTTCCTTTTTTTTTTTTTTTGCTGGATCATACGGTAATTTTATTTTGAAATTTGTGAGGAAATGTCATACGTTTTCTATAGGGGCTGTGCCATTTTGCATTCCCACCAGTGATGCACAAGAGTTCCAGTTTCTCTGCATCCTTGCCAACACTTCTTATGTTTTAGTAAATGTACCTCTTGTAGTATTCTTCTTTTTTTTAACGTCTATTTTATTGCATTTTAGATTTTGGGGTACATGTGAAGAACATGCAAGATTGTTACATAGGTACACACGTGGCAATGTGATTTGCTGCCTTCCTCCCCATCACCTATATCTGGCATTTCTCCCCATGTTGTCTCTCCCCAGCTCCCCACCCCACACTGTCCCTCCCCTAGTTCTCCCCTACAGACCCCAGTGTGTGATGCTCCCCTCCCTGTGTCCATGTGTTCTCATTGTTCAACACCCACCTATGAGTGAGAACATGCGGTGTTTGATTTTCTGTTCTTGTGTCAGTTTGCTGAGAATGATGGTTTCCAGGTTCATCCGTGTCCCTACAAAGGACACAGACTCATCATTTTTGATGGCTGCATAGTATTCCATGGTGTATATGTGCCACATTTTCCCTGTCCAGTCTATCATTGATGGGCATTTGGGTTGGTTCCAAGTCTTTGCTGTTGTAAACAGTGCTGCAATGAACATTCGTGTGCATGTGTCCTTATAATAGAATGATTTCTAATCCTTTGGATATATATCCAGTACGGGGATTGCTGGGTCAAATGGAATTTCTATTTCTAGGTCCTTGAGTAATCACTATGCTGCTCTTCCAGACTTGCAGACAGCTGCCTTCTCATGTGTCCTCACGTGATCTTTTATCTGTGTGTGACTGTTTCTGGTGTTTTGTGTGCCCAAATTTATAAGAACGCCAGTGAGATTGGATTAGGGCTCACTTTAACAGGCTCATATCACTAAATCATCTATTTAAAGCAGGGGTGTCCAATCTTTTGGCTTCCCTGGGCCACACTGGAAGAAGAATTATCATCTTAGTAAAATCTAACACTAACAATAGCTGATAAGCTTTAAAAAAAGAAAAATTGTGAAAAACCTCAAAATGCTTTAAGAAAGTCTACACATTTATGTTGGACAACATTCAAAGCCATTGTGGGCCATGTGAAGCCTGCAGGTTGTGGGTTGGACAAGCTTGCTTTAAAGACTCCATCTCCAAATACAGTCATTCAGAGATGCTGGGGACTAGAGTTTCAACCTGTAAGTTTGGTGGGAGAACACAATTCAGTATATTATACACGTTTATATATATATGTGTATATATATACACACACACACACACAATGTCATGTATATAATTTCATATATATAATCTCATATTTAATGTGATATATATATAATGACAAATATAACATATTTGAGACATTTTTCGTTTTATATAAGGATGGGACCATATTGGGCATTCTGTTTGATAATTTGTTTGCTAATCCTCACTGATTGACTATGTACTAGGCATGAATGTAAGGTAATTTATTTACCAAACTGTTCTTATTGAAATTTTAGATGGTTTATAATTATTTAATATATGCATAAAAATCTATCTATCTGAAGTCTATCATAACTATCCTACTAACACACTCATGCATTTGGGGTTTGGGGTTTTTTTTTCTAAGAGAAATTCTCACAAGTAGAGTTGCTGGATTAAAGAGCATGTATACAATACTATAACTTGCTCTTTAGAAAACTTTTATCAATTTAAAAAAGAAGTTTGCCTGCTTTCCAACATCCTATTTATATTATTAGTATTGATTTTAGACTTTGAAAATATAACGGATGGGAAATGCCATCTTAATTTTTAAAGTTTGCATGTCTTTGCTAACTTCTGAAAGTAGACACCTTTTTTATCAGTTTATTGTCCATTTTAATGTGCCCATTTTTAAAAATTTCATGTTATAGTTTTTGCTCAATTTTCCACTAAGGTATTCCTTTTTTTTTTGTTGATTTGTACATATCAGAATTTGTTGTTTGCCTATGATATTCACTAGAAGTGTGTTACTTTTTTCAAATTTGTTGTTTTCCTTCTAATATCGTTTATAGCAGTCTTCTGACATGATGAAATTTTTTTAATGTTCTCCTTCTGGTTTTTATATAAGTTTTTATTGTTATGATTGTCGGCAACCTATGAAAATTTACCCTATGGTTTTGTAGTTGGCCATACATGGAAAGGTCTGCCCCACAGGAAAATGATCACATTCTCACCAATCTGCATACAGGACTCTATGGATGCTTTTGTATTTTGTTTTTAATCACACTGCTATTTTAGGTATAACAATGATGTAACAATCTAGTATGGTTTATCAAATATAATTAGCCTGCTGTCCTAAGGATATTAAATGAAAAGTTTGCCTTTTATTTAACGGTTTGAGGGGCCATGATGATCATATGCTATACTCTTCTCTATGCACATCTTCAGAGATTTTAGTCTTTTGGCTGTTTCTTAAAAGACCAAACACTGAACTATGTCCATGTAATTTTCTAATTTGTCACAATGGTCACGAATTTTTGTCCTCTGTCTCACTAATATGAAGACTCATGTTACTACATTTGCCAGTGCTTAATAAGTGTCACATTCTTCGGCTCAGTAAACTCTCTTAGATATAGTCTTCCTTTGTTTTTTTTTTTTTCCTCAATTATTTGAAGCATACAAGAGAACAAAAGTAATATATGTAAGTTATAAAACATAATGACAACAAGAACTCTCAAGAAATCTCCATCCAGCCTGGGAATAAAAGCATTTTTGTAATCTTCCAATGACTTCTGTATTTCCCTTCTGTTAGTCCGTGCCTATCCCCCACAAAGTTGACTCCTATCCTGACTTTTTGATATAATATTCCTTAAACTCGCTATGTGGTTGAGCACGTTAAAATTTTCTAGAAGTGTTTTTATCTAATTCATGTGTGAGAATAGTTTATACTTTTCTGCATTATCTTAGTAATGTTTGAAGGTATCATGCCTCAGGAAATCGAAAACCTTTCAATATTACCTTAATATCATAGTACTTATCTGCACCCATTCTTAATGTCAAGGGGTGGCCAGGCACGGTACCTCATGCCTGTAATGCCAGCACTTTCGGAGGTGAGCAGATCACCAGAGGCTAGGAGTTCAAGACAAGCCTGGCCAACATGGCGAAACCCCATCTCTACTAAATATACAAAAATTAGCTGGGCATTTTGGCCTGTAATCTCAGCTACACAGGAGGCTGAGGCAAGAGAATCACTTGAACCTGGGAGGCAGAGGTTGCAGTGAGCCCAGATGGCGTCACTGCACTCCAGCCTGGGCAACAGAATGAGACTCTGTGTGAAAAAACAAACAACAAAGAGACAAACAAACAAAGGGCAAGGAGGATTTGTGGGAATTCTTTCACATCTTCTCCCATTCGTTATAGTTTTTATTCTATTTAGGAGCGGTTTATTGTGTGCTTTGTTTGTGGATTTTCATTTTAACTCTATCACTTTATTTTTAATGATGTATATTTTATATACACAATGCACACATGTGCAAATATATCAGACCACAATTTAAATTAACATTTGGTTTTTATTAATGAGCTCTCTATAAAATAATTCCTGGTGTTAGAACATGAATTTTTATGTGGTTGTCTACTGAGATGTTTCTTGCTAAGTGCTAAGATTTTTCCAGATACAGATTTTAGTTATCAATTTCATTATAATCTCCTTTTTAATCCATTTTTCACCTACATATAATTGCTTTATTTCTTTTTTAAATCAACAAATTGTCATTTCTATGTTCCGGAGTTGACTTGTAGGAGAAGCTGTTTATTCAAACAAATTTGTTATGAAGAATTTTAATATAGAAAAAGAAAGGAAGAGATTTGCTGGCAAAAACAAAATGGAGTAAATCTAGAATCACACAGAGAACACAGACTGAAAGAAAATGAAGGCCAAGTTTACACTGCACACCATCCCATTGCTACAAATTTCCAAATGGCTTAGTTACGTTCCAAATGAAAACATTTTGGCAGTTGCAATGTTAGAGAACGCAATCTGTGCACTTGTGTAGGTTGTTCTGTGTGAACTCGCCAACCTTTGGTGGCATGCATTTTCTGAAAATGGCAATTTTGTGTGTTTCATGCTAAACATTGAAAAATGTTTTCATGTTTTCCTTATTGGCAGCTTTTGTAAATGTCTCATAAATATTTGAAAATAACGTGTTTTTTTAAGGAATTAGTTTCTTTGTATGTTTCTTAATGTACTTGTCTGTATTATTTGGATGCTACATAACAGTTATTTTTCAACTTGTGTCCACAAACCCCTTGAAGAAATTTGAAGAAAGTCATATTTACCACTAATTTTGTTTGCGTTGACAATAATTTAACTTATTTAAAATTTTTAGCTAATGCTTAAAAAGGTATAAAAGTTTCAATTTATCACATGTGAGCATTGATTTTGAAAATGGCAAGAATTATTACTTTATAATTATTTCTGGTTATTCGATTGGTAATATAAGTACGTTATATCTTCTTAATATGAGATCTTGTTTATAGCAGTAACATATATTTTAAGAGAAACAAGATCTCATATTAAGAAGATATAACGTACTTATATTACCAATCGAATAACCAGGAATAATTAAGGGTATAATATTTTAGGTTCATAGCAGTACATGTGTTCTCCTCTCTGTTGCAATTCATACAACTGACCTTAAGATAACATTGTTTTACTCTGAGTTCTTCTTTGAGGTTAATATTGCTTATCTGCTTTCTGTCAGTTTTCATTTGCATAGTGTAGCTTGGCCATCCTACATTTGCAACATTACTCTTTCATTTTTGTTTGACGAGTCGTGTCTTAGAAACAGAATACATCTAAACCATTTTTTCTATCAGTCTTAAAGTCCATTTATTTTAATAGAGTAATGTATTCCACTTGCATTGATTTCAATAACTGTATGTTCTTTCATTTAACTCTTTTCATACTCTTTTTATTAAGATGTCTTGTTTACTTTTTTTTTTTTGAGACGCAGTCTCACTCTGTCACCCAGGCTGGAATGCAGTGGTGCGATCTTGGCTCACTGCAGCCTCCGCCTCCCAGGTTCAAGCAATTCTCGTGCCTCAGCCTCCCGAGTAGCTGGGCCTACAGGTGCACACAACCACACTCATCTAATTTTTGTATTTTCAGTAGAGACGAGGTTTAGCCATGTTGGCCAGGCTGGTCTCGAACCCCTGACCTCAAGTGATCTGCCAGTCTCGACCTCCCAAAGTGCTGGGATTAGAGCCATGAGCCACTGTGCCCAGTTGGGCTCTGTCGTTTCTACCACACATCAGAAACACAATAGACACTTGTGAACATTGTGTGGATGGATAGGCTTCCACTTTACCCACTTGGTTTTCTGAAATGTCCAACCTGCTTTTTTGTTTCCTCTCTGGAGTTGCTAAGTCCCTTGATTGTTCTTCATCTCTATTACTCTTTTACATTTTACGTTGTTCCATTTGGTTTTAATTAAAGCTGTATTTAAATCTCTATGTTTGTCCCATTGCTTGCAGTGACTATAGTTCCCTTTTGCTTTGTATGGTCATCTTCTTTACAATATGTGCCTTATGAACTATCTGAAAACTGTGGCTGTCCAAAAGAACAGTTAGGAATAAAGATGTTCTACCTCTTTCTGACACTTATTAAATCAGGTAGTGTGGGAGGAAATGAGGCATTTGTATCTTTAGCAATACCACCAAGTAATGACATACACTAAAATTTTACAATAATCACTCATATTAAATCATAAACAGAAGACGTTAGAAGGAAGTAAAAATTCAAGTCATTGCTGTTTCTACTGCTTATAGAATCAGAAGTTTAGGGTGACTATAGTTTCAGTTTTTTAGATACAAAAACATTTTGGGGAAAAAATAATGCAGCATCAGAACACTGTCAAAATCCCACTATCTTCATTTCTTCCAATAGCTGTAATTATAGGAGTCTAAAACAGAGACATTTGACGAATGTGTTAAGCCACAGTGAACTGTTTACTTTTCGACAACCCTTTCCATTTGAGAGGGCATAAATAACATGTACAATAAATTTCAATGTGTAACTAAGATAAACAACATCTTTAAAATCAATCACCTCCATTCTAGAATAATTTTATGACAAATAACAAATACTTAGCATTTTAAGAAATTTGGTTAACCCCATTTCTCAGTTGTAACATAAAGCTATTATATTAACCTAAAGGAATTAGTGGCCCAGTACAGCACACATCCTAGATAGAGCAGAAAACTTCAGTTTTCCTAGCAATGAATGTAGCTAGCTTAGCCATTTCATTATATTAGCTTATTTTGTGACTGTTCCTAGACTTTAGCATAATTGATTATTTTATTTTATTTCTAGAAGAAATTAGTAAACTGAACGGAAGACCCACTTTCCTCCAAACTGCGTATTACAGTTTTAAGAAAGACAATTGCTATGGGCTGAAAGTTTGTGTTTTTCCCCAGAATTCATGTGTTGAATCCCTAGTCTCAAGTGTGATGACTTTTGGAGGCAGGGCCTTTCAGAGGAAATTAGGCTTAGATAAGGTCGTGATGGTGGAGCTCCCATAATAGAATCAGAACCCTCATGAAAAGACAAAGAGACCAGAGCCCCCTCTCTCTCTCTGCTGTGTGAGGACATGGCAAGGCAGGCATCTATTAAGCAGAAAGAGAGCCCTCACCAGGAAGCAAATATGTAGGCACCTTGATCTTGGACTTTCCAACCTCAGAACTGTGGAAAATAAATGTTCATTGTTTATACCTCCTAGTCTATGATATTTTGTATAGGAACCCAAACTTTCTTTCTTTTTTTTTTGAGACGGAGTTTTGCTCTTGTTACCCAGGCTGGAGTGCAATGGTGCGATCTCGGCTCACCGCAACCTCCGCCTCCTGGGTTCAGGCAATTCTCCCGCCTCAGCCTCCTGAGTAGCTGGGATTACAGGCATGCACCACCATGCCCAGCTAATTTTTTGTATTTTGAGTAGAGACGGGGTTTCACCATGTTGACCAGGATGGTCTCAATCTCTTGACCTCATGATTCACCCACCTCGGCCTCCCAAAGTGCTGGGATTACAGGCTTGAGCCACCGCGCCTGGCCAGAACCCAAACTTTCTAATATACCAATCTATCTAGCAACTCAAACAACATGAAACTACCTACTATTCTCTGCAAAAAGCAATTCAGATTATCATGAAGGAAAAATGTGTTCTCATTTGTGGTACTTGGGAGTACTGAGGCAATTCAGGGGCCAGTAATGACATTTCTTGACTAGTGAATGAGTGCCTTTATGAATATTCCCATAATAGACCACCACCACAACCATTGAGGTGTGTGAATTAATTATTACAACAAATTAGTGTCTCTACTATTTCTTGAGATTCTGCTACATGCCTGGCTGTATTCCAGGTGGTAGAACTTCGTGAATTGATTTCCTTTTAGAGATTAGATTATAAGGCATGAAACAAAA
Organism: Callithrix jacchus; assembly: GCF_049354715.1. Classification (NCBI taxonomy): domain Eukaryota; kingdom Metazoa; phylum Chordata; class Mammalia; order Primates; family Cebidae; genus Callithrix; species Callithrix jacchus. The sequence continues at coordinate 35,703,473 of NC_133508.1, read as the reverse complement.
ATGAAATAAGAAATAAATAATAGACTGCTAAATTTATAATGAAAGGAAATAGTAAATTTTATGAAGAAAAATAATCTAAGTATGGACACAGACATACCAGCCACGGCTTGTGTCGTTCATGTGTGAATTGTAAGTAGGGGAGAGATGCTGCAGGGCCCACAGAATGTGGCCCAGAAGAGCCTGAAGAAGTGACATTTGAGAAGAATACTTAATGATCCTGTGAAAGACAGAATAGAAGTGCACATATGTCCCTGGGGCAGAAGTGAGTTCCATGTGTCTGAGGAATAGGAGAGGCGGCCAAAGGGACAGCTGAGGTCAAATCAAGTAGGACTTTGTAGAATGTGATTTTAACACATAGGATGTTTGAATGTAATTTTTTACAGGGAAAAGGCCAAGAAAGTGATTTTGGAATATGCTGGTGGGAGATGGTGATGATTTGGGGTAGGGTACTAATAGAGGAGGTAATGAGACCTGGTTCAATCCAGGCTGTACATTGAAAGCAGAGCCTGTGTAATTTTTTAGATAAAGAATTATATCATCTGTAAACAGGGATAGTTTGACTTCTTCTCTTCCTATTTTGATACCTTTTATTTCTTTCTCTTGACTGACTGCTCTGGCTAGGACTCCCAACACTATGTTAAATTGGATGGTGAGAAGGGGGCATTTTTATCTCGTGCTGATTTTCAAGGGGAATGCTTCCAGCTTTTACCCATTCAGTATGAGGTTGGCTGTGGGTTTGTCATATACGGCTCTTATTATTTTGAAATATGCTCCTTTGATGAAGGGATGTTAAATTTTATCAAATGCTTTTTTTTTGCATCTATTGATATAATTATTAGTTCTGTTTATGTGATGACTCACATCTTTTCATTTACATATGTTGAATCAATCTTGCATCTCAGGAATAAACCTTGGTCTATGTTCATCAAAGAAAATTGGCCTGAAGTTTTATTTTTTTGAGTGATTGTATAATTTTGAGGATTTTCTTAGTATTGATTTCTATTTTTATTGCACTGTGGTTAAGTGGTGTGGTTGGTATAATTTTTTTTTAACTTGCTGATCATTGTTGTGTGTCTGATCATGTGGTTAGTTTTGGAGTGTGTGCCATGTGGCAATGAGAAGAATCTACATGTTATTGTTTTCAGGTGGAGAATTCTGTAGATGCCTGTTAGGTCTATTTGGTCAAGTGCTGAATTCAGGTCCTGTATATCTTCATTAATTTTCTGCCTCGGTGATCTGTCTCATACTGCCAGTGGAGTACAAAAATCTCTAAGAACTTGCTTTGTGAATCTGGGTGCTCCTTTGTTGGGTACATACATATTTAGGAGAGTTAGGTCTTCTTGTTGAATTGAACCTTTTACCATTATATAACGCCCTTCTTTATCTTTTTGTATCTTTGTTTGTTTAAAGTCCATTTTCTCTGAAATTAAAATTGCAAATCCTGTTTTTTTTCCTGTTTACTGTTTGCTTAGTAGATTTTTCTCCACCCCTTTATTTTGAGTCTGTGGATGTCACTGCATGTGAGATGGGTCTCTTGAAGACAGCATACAATTGAGTCTTGCTTCTTTATTCCGCTTACCACTCTGTGTCTTTTATTTAGAGCCTCTAGCACACTTACATTCAAAGGTAATCTTGATATGTGCAGATATGATCTGTTATCATGTTGTTAGCTGGTTATTATGCAGACTTGTTTTTGTGACTGGTTTATGGTACCACTGGCCTGTGTGCACTTACATGTATTTTTGCAGTGGTAACAGATTTTCCTTTCCATATTTAGTGCTTCTGGTTGGAACCTTTTCTAATTCAGGATTGGTGGTAACAAACTTCAAGTCATAAGATTTGGGTAAACATTTGAAAGTATTTTCCTCTATCTAATGACATATAATACTACATGATAGAGTGTAAGACATGGACAGATTATTATTTCACCACTTGCTCTCACTAAAATACATATAATCTCTTCAAGAGAGTGTGACAGTTTAGCTTAATGAAACCACAATAAATGTGTTGATGATGCTATAAAATATCGATTATGTAAATATTAACTATATGATAGCTTTAGATAATATCATTGTGCGTAGAAAAAGGCACTAGATCATCCATTACTTGAGCTGCAGGCTTTGTCTTCTGCAGTTAGCAACCACGCATTGTCACCATCCGTCTCAGCACACATATCCCCTTACCTCATCAATTCACTCATGTCGCCATTGTACACACCAAGACAATACTCTGTTCTGTTCTGACTTCTCCCAACTCATAAAAAGTAATTTACTGGTTCTTTCTCTCCTCCAGCTCAATCACGTGTCATTTATATAATTTTCCAATTGTTTCATGTGGGTCATAGGAGCTCCATATTAGTCAAAATATTTTTGTTAACTAGCCAAAAAATGTGGCCCTTTTAAAATTTCAGGTTAAGTACCCTGTTTGGGGTTGGTACAGAGAGAACAGGCAGGGAAATGCCCCCTTGGCTGGAAGAAGGGGAAAGAATTGAGTACACGATATAAAAGTAATTACTCCCTTGCTGCAGAGTATACAGAGAGAAAGTAAGGGCAAAGAATTACTAAAAAGGAATTTCGTGCTTCAGTGACCCTGTTAGATACCTGCTAAGACCTTTAGCTTCCTCTAATATTTCCAACTAAACCTCAACAACAATAAAGAGAAATCTAAGAAACGGTGGGAATTATGTTAGAACTGCGCATTTTTGTCTTCAATGTCACTGTAGCTGTTATTCCCTGGCAGCTTAATTGTAACTAATTAAAATCTAGTTAAATGGAGAGACAGCATTAAAACCTTCTGCTTAGTTTTCTGCCCTCGATGGTCACAGTCGGTGTTTATATCTTCTCAGAGAAAAGGAAGTTTGAATTCTACAATCACTTGGAATTTTACTTCGATTTGTTTATTTTTGTTTCCAAATAATTTACACAGATTTTGACGTTATGCTGTGGACTCTGCAAACCCCTGTCAGTGCTCACTGCCAGGTCAGCCACTGCATCCACTCAAGGCAGAATAAAGCCCATCCATTACTCTGGTAGCTCTAATTGCAGGATAGCCAGAGGGTAACCATTTGGTCTATAATTAGGTCATTTCTCTCTCATCCCCTGCAAGTGTGTATAATTATAAATTAATTTAAAATCCCACTGTGAGAAAAGAAATTTGCTATAATATAAAAGGAAAGACAAAAGCTGCAGGAAGCATGTCTTTAAAAGCATTTTTTGGTGTTTCCTTCAAAATTGATCCTTGAAATTAAGTTTTTCGTTCTACTCTTCATTTTCCTAGCTAGGAGCTTTATCATTGTCCATTTCAATTTTGGTTTGTTTTAATGTTACACCACAGTCTTAAGATGTTCATGTGTCCTGCAGAATTTATAGTAGAAGATCAAAACTATTCTTTGGGGAAGTAAAACCCATTGAGAGGCTGGCCTTTGAGTGACGCTGAAAGGTGTGGTACTGTGCAGGTGCTGACAGGATGACTTGTTATGTTCCACTCTAAAGGGGCCACGCTTGGGCTCTTTTAACACTTGCCTTTCTGTTTTCACAATAAAAAATAGTATGTGTAATACCAGGTGAGTAAAACATTAGAAAACAAAACCCTGCTCACTGTAGATCCTACAGGAGTTGTTCTTTTCATCTGTTTCGCTGAGCTGCTATCCCATTTGACTTCCATTATTCCAAACTCGAGTTAAATGCATTGCCCTGTGCATTTTTGGAGAGATGCTACAGGTGAAAACATGCATGTCTGACAACAGATTAATCTCAACCAAGCTTTTGAGGCAATGTTTTGACTTGCTAGACTTCCCATTTCTGTCGGGGAATCAACCTCTTTTGTGAACTCGGGCAAAACATGCCAGGTGTTGCCTGAGTAAAAGCGCATAAAACTTAAACTCCGTATGTGAGCTGCTTAGTTTCTAAAACCGGAAGAAATGAGAGAGACCTACACAGATGAAGAAAGATATTTTGCCATCAGATAAAGACAAGGTGCTGTCTTTGAGTCATTTCTCTAAGAGTATTTTGAGGCATTCATTATGATTCCTACAGTAATGTGAAAAAAAATTTTTTTTAAAGTTAGATTATTTTGTTATTTCACAAAACCCTTCCTATTCTGACATCCCACTTGGAGGATAACACCAGGAACATGCCACATTTGTAAATTCTTTGTGTTTACCCTCAGAGGTGGTGCTGTTATGATTCCTTTTTACAGATGAGAAAAGCGAGACCCGAGAGGTTAAGCAATATGTGTGAGGCCTGCCCAAGAGGTAATTGGAGCTCAGTACTCGTGATGTGGGAGTGCTGCTCTCAAGGCACAGTGTTATATTGGGAAAAGAGGAGTAATGGAAGGCCAGGTGGGTGCCACACTTTGCCAGCCTGGGAACCGACAGGGCAGGAAAGGCCTTGACTAATATTCTGTATGAGCTCGCCAACTACTTTTGGACTGGGTTTAGCAGTATGTTCTTAGAGCTGGTGGTGAATGTGCTTTAGTTTTCCATTCAAAAGGATGTCTGCAGCTACGGAATCTTTAAAGATGTTTTACACCAGCAGGAAATGTCATGGCTAAAAGCTGAAGAACCAACTTCTGATCAAAGTCGAGTCTTTAATTTGTGTTTATTTGGCAACCAAATGAAAGTGAAAAAGGGAATGTTATTGAAATCACTCGCATCATTAAAGGCTTTAAATTATTAGCAAGATAGCCTGTCATGAAAATAAGTGATAAAGAGAATTTTAACAAACACAGAGAGGAAAAAATCCATACAACAACAAATAAATTACAACACCCAATTTTGAAAAAAAAATACATAGCCTTCAATTTTCCACTTTCAAAAAACCATAAATCCCACTTCTATTGTTTAAACCTTTAAAGACATTTAGATTTCATTCATAAATAACACTGAACCTTATTTTTTATGAGAAACAAACCTAATGTAGTTTCTTCAAATCACTAACAATAGGGGTTGGCAAATTTCTTATGTAAAGGACCAGATGGTAAATATTTTAGGCTTTGTGGGCCACACAGTCTCTGTCAAAACTTCCCTATCATTGCAGCTCAAAAGCTGTCACTGGCGATATGTTAATAAATGAACATAGTTCTGTTCCAATAAGACTTTATTTATGAAAACAACTGGTAGGCAAGATCAGGCAGCCAGAATACAGATTGCCAGCCTTGGCTTTACGCCATAGAAAAATCAGATGCATTTTTTACCTCCTTCTAGAAAATAAGAATCTATTTATAAATCAAATTATTTCTTCAATATAATAATAACCAATAGACCATTTCTAATAATGTCAAGATTTTATCCAGTGGCATAACAACAGTTCTACAAATTCCCTCTAATTCCAATGTAATTAACATGAATTGTATTTCTCTGTTTTAAATATATGTATATATACTCAGATACAACCAAAGTTTCAGAAAACTAAGGGATACTTTCTAGTCGTCCACACAACTGTGAGATCTGAATAATTCTAGATGCTACATTTGAGTTCTTAAATGCTTTTATCACTGTGGCCTGTGAACACACGGACCATCACAGGGCAAGACAAAAAAATCACACCCATCTGACAGTAAAGTCAGCTATTAAGAAAATCATAAGAAAGAGAAAACGTAGCTACTATTAACGAAGTGGAAGTGGATTATCATAAAGGTCTTCATCCTCATCGTCTTCACCTTGAGTAGGCTGAGGAGGAGAAAGAAGAGGAACAGCTGGGTCTCCTGTTGGCAGAAGCAGAAGACAGTCTGCATATGTGAACCTGTGCAGTTCAAATTTGTGTTGCTCAAGGGTCAACTGTAATTTTAGGTGACTTTAACTTTGGTTATTATGTATTTATTTGAAATAAATTACTTAACCAAATAAATTAATTAACTGGTCAAGTCTCTCATTTAAAAATAAAATCACAGACAGCTCCATGCATGGCATCCAGCACTACCTTTTAATCTTCCTGCTCCCTCCCTCATGAAAATAGATTCACAGTTAGTATCCAAGCCAAGTTCAAGGACACACCAAACTAAACATGCTAAAACACCATCTCATTAAATTATGTCCAGGGAAAGAATGGAGAGGAATGAGCTGGTGAAAGTGTCTGGCTCGAGTGCGCATGCTCGTTTGTCTGCAGCCAGCTTCAGGTTTGGGACACCCAGGTTTCTTGTCCGCCAAGAATGATTAAGAATTTAATGACTTCTTAATGAACGAATGGTTTGGAGAGTCCTGAACAAATTTATGAGACATGTCACTGCTTTATGTCTAAGATAAATCCTACTAGTAAGTAAAATTCTCCCAGACAACTGGAAAAATCCACTAATGGCTATCAAAAAAATAAACAGTCACAGTGAAATATCCTGTTTAGAATCACGGACTGAAGTGCTTCAGTTCTCTTTTAACTAAATGGATTCCTAAAATAAGTATTTCCTAGCGTGAACTATTCCGAGTATATAAATATACCTAATGACTACGAACAAATTAGTTCTAAAAATGGTTAATTGACCTTAGAATCATGATTTCTTTTCCTCTTTTCTACCAAGCAGACAGAATACCATTTTTCTATTGCCACCTCAGAAAATGTCTATTCATCTCAAATCATATCACAGGATTTGGGGGAAAAAAAACACTAGATTTTAACTTACATAACCAGTAAAGGCACCGAAAATAATGTAAAAGCAAGCATAAATCTATGACAGCTCCAAAGTGGGTGGGACTCATGCCCTCATATCGTTTGTGATGGTCAGCAATGTATGTGCACTCAGATTTAGGGCAGTTGTCTCTGGAGGATCATGACAAAAGCTTTGCTGCTAACACGAAAGTCTGCTCTTCCCTTCTTTTCTCTCTGCCCAGCTAGATCCAAGCCACAGCAGCTCAAGAGAACCCAATAGCCTTGGGAACTCTGTAAATGCAGCAGGACACTCCTTATTCTATTGTGAGGAAAAACGATGTCTGGTGCAGGTCAGAATTCTTAGCTGGGCAGCTCAGCAGAGCCATCATGAAGCAGGGAGAGAGGATTTTAGAGGAAATGGCTAATTACTTAGGGTCCTGGCTCAATTTCCTACTACATTTACTGCTAATTAATGTTCTCTTCTTCATTTGTACAGATCTGGGTGAACTGGGGACTGTGAGGCACTTTCTGCTTTTCCTTCTGTAACTATCACCAACTTCTGCTGCTCCATTAGCAAATTGCCCTCCTGAGAATCTCTTTTCTGAAGGTTGGCTGCCTGGGCTATCTCGGTAGTCTTGACCTCGGGTATGACCTTTTGCAAAAGGACTCAGGGCAATAAGCTGTGATCAGTTAAAAACAACAAAATGGGGCTGTAGTAATGGATAAGGTTTCTTTTCTACTTCCTCCCTCTGTCTCCTTTATAAGGAAAGAAGATTATTTTTCAAGACTCTTATTTTTTTTCTGTTTCCTGAGCAGTTCATGTCAACAAGGCATATTTCTAGGAAAGTGCTCATCAAGAAGTAAATGCTTGTGAATTTGAAAATAATAACCGCACAGAGGGCTCATAGACAGCACTGAATGATGAGAGGGAGAGAGAAGAAAATTTTAAATACAATTATTTAGATGTTATGAAGATTTATAAAGATACCTTAAGCAAATATTAACTCCCTTGAATAGATGAGAAAATGATGGAGGCTTATTTCCAGGCATTATTTAATACTTCTAGATAATTGCTCTTTATGAAAAGAATAACAACTGTGATACAAGTTTATCATGCCAGAATTATAGCAAAGTAAACTTGTATCACAGTAGCACCCCTGAGCAGTTTTTTAAAATAAACTAAAGGGAGGCTTACTGACTGGTTTGTTTCAAAAATGCATTTGCATGGTGTGTGCGATGTGTTTCCTCTGTGTCCCTGCACAACATAAAACTCCACTCTTAGCCTTGGTGTGAACTGAATGTAATGAGTGCTCAGACATATGAGCGTTTCAACTGAAATAACATGGTTTTGAATCCAAGCTGTATTAAATTTACTTTCTGGAGCCAAGTCTATGAGCCAATGCTGTCAGTTATGAAATCTGGATTAGAAGAAGTTGGAAAGTGGAGCAAGAAATTAATTAAAATAAGGCTGCAAAAATACAGAGGGGAAAACAAAAAGATATTCTTAAAATACTAAGTCTTAAATACTGCCTATGGAAACATAGGTCCCTCCCCACCCCGCCCTTCCCCTCCCTTCCCCTCCCCTCCCCTCCTCTCCTCTGCTCCTGTCTGTCTGGTTATACTCACATTATAAAGGGCTCATCCTGAGCTCTATGGACTGCCCAGGGTGAGCCCTCTATAATGTGAATAAAACCACACAGACAGGATGGTAGCATGCAGATCGTGGATTTTCTCATCCAGCTCATGGGACCAGGTGAGTGACTGAGGACCTGCTACTCCACCTAAAGCATCAAAGCCCATTGGTAGGAGGCTACATTATCATGGGTTTGCCACAAGTCACTTATTTGGGCTGGTTAAAATAAATAACCAAACTTCGGCTACCTTAAATAAATAAACCCAACTTCCTGGATTAAGTATTTTGTTTTGTTTTGTTTCACCATGAATGTATTGCTCCTGGGATCCTTAATACAGACTTCAGAAGAACATGGACATCTCTGGAGAAAAAAGTGTGTAAAATTTGCAGGTTTAGGGGCATTCATATATAAATATTAATGACACAGCTACAATTAAGACAACAGTGGAAGGTGGCTCAGAAAACAAAAGGAGACTGTGTTTAGGAGAAAGAAAGGAAAAAGAACACAATTCTCTTCCTGGTAATCCAGAGGATTCTCCTGGATCTTGTCCAAGACCATCAGAGTGGTACTTCTATGAATCTGCAAGAACCACAGCATTACTAGGCTTGGATATCTCCTAAAGTAGACACAGCTTAGATCACAGCACCCAAGTTCTTTCAAATATCTGAAGCCTTCTAAAGAGGGACATACAAATAAGCCCAGACAGTGAAGACAACAATAAACACCTAATTCTTCAATGCCCAGACACCAAAGAATATAAATTAGGATCAACATCATCCAGGAAAACATGACCTCACCAAGTGAATTCAATAAGGCACCGGGGACGAATCCTGGAGGAACAGAGATATGTGACCTTTTAGACAGATAATTTAGAATAGGTGAGTTGAGGAAACAAATCAATTCAAGATAACACAGAAAAGGAATTCAGAATTCCATCAGACACATTTAACAAAGAGAGTAAAATAATTTTAAAAGAACCAGTCAGAAATTCTGGAGCTGAGGAATGTAATTGGCTTAATGAAGAATGCATCAGAGCCCTTTAATAGCAGAATTGATTAAGCAGAAGAAAAAATGAGTGAGCTTGAAGACAGTCTATTTGAAGATACACAGTCAGAGGAAATAAAAGGAAAAAATGAAGCACGCCTACAGGCTCTAGAAATTAGCCTAAAAAGGGCAAATATTTGACCTTACAGAAGAGGTAGATAAAAAGATATGAGCAGAAAGTTTATTCAAAGGAATAATAGCGAGAACTTCCCAAACCTAGAGAAAAAATATCAAATATCCAAGTACAAGAAGGCTATAGAACGTCAAACAGATTTAATCCAAAGACGACTACTTCAAAGAATTTAATAATCAAACTCCCAGAGGTCAAGGATAAAGAAAGGATCCTAAAAAGAGCAAGAGAAAATAAACAAATAATGAAGCTCCCATATGTCTGGCAGCAGACTTCTCAATGGAAACCTTATGGACCAGGAGAGAGTGACATGACATGTTTAAAGTGCTGAAGATAAAAAAAAAAGAAACACTTTTACCCTAGAATAGAACATCCAGCAATAATATCCTTCAAACATGGAGGGGAAATAAAGACTTTCCCAGACAAACAAAAGTTGAGGGATTTCATCAACGTCAGACCTGTCCTACAAGAAATGTTAAAGGGAGTACTTCAATAAGAAAAAAAAGAACAGGCCGGGCGCGGTGCCTCAAGCCTGTAATCCCAGCACTTTGGGAGGCTGAGGCAGGTGGATCACGAGGTCAAGAGATTGAGACCATCCTGGTCAACATGGTGAAACCCCGTCTCTACTAAAAATATAAAAAATTAGCTGGGCATGGTGGCGCGTGCCTGTAATCCCAGCTACTCGGGAGGCTGAGGCAGGAGAATTGCCTGAACGCAGGAGGCGGAGGTTGCGATGAGCTGAGATCGCGCCATTGCACTCCAGCCGGGGGAACAACAGCAAAACTCCGTCTCAAAAAATAAATAAAAAACATTTAGTAGCACAAGAGTAAGAGACATTCTTTAGGGCCTTTTTCTTGCAAACCAAAATGACATGGGCACTCAAGTCAGGCATGCCTTGCCTTCAATCTCTTCTCAACAATTAAAACCTATGCCATCATGGGCAACTCACTTTATTTCATGAGTTACAATGTCTTTATCCAAAAGGCAAATACAACAATGGTTAACTTGCAATGTCATTGGGAAGGTTAAACAGTGTAATGTGTAATATAACGTCGAATAAATAGTAGACAGTCAAGAAAGGCCACAGGTCTTCACATAGTGGGAGTAGATACCATAAAATTGGAGAAGAAACTTACATTTATATGTCAAAAAAGACTTCTCTTATGATTTTACTCAAAACACATTACAGATGTTCTAAGAGGATAGGAAGTCCTTGAAAATTAATTGCAAGCCATCCTGAGCTTAAAGAAAGAATCTTTCAGTAAAAGGGGAAATTTCACTTTGAAATAATGCAGACTAATTATACCATCTTTCCATATTACTTAAGAACCAACTGATATAATCAGGAGAAAGCATACATGTGGGAGGTTTATTTTTCAAAAAAATATACAAATATGTGGTTAAAATTGTTTATTTTAAATAAAAATATTTATCTCAGTAGTTAGGATATTAATGAGTATACTTAATATAAGACATTTTCTCCAGATTTCAATCACTACAAATAAAACTGTATTATTCTTTGTTATATTAACTTCTTTTTGTCTTATTATTATTTTATCACTGCCACTACTGTGATTAATTTAAATAACTTGTAGGAACCTAGGAACACATGCTGAATATAGTTTCTTAATCATTTTATGAAAACATTTTAACAACTAAATATATCTAATATTTTAATCAAGTATGTTGCTCATATTCCTGAATTCCTAAAACGGATCTTCCTTTTAGAGTTCTAATTTTCCCCATCCCAGGCAAGGCTGCCCTTGCCCACGAGTAGGGTGAGAAGCCATCTCCTCTCTCGGTGAATGAGGAAAGCTGCCACCCAGGAAGGTCATCTTTGTCTAAAATTCTCTCCTAGTGTTAAACTTTTCACTTCTTTATTGATGGTGACTAGGAAAGCACTAATGTTATCTTCAAGGCATTACATGTTGAGTCATCGTGGGTCCTTTCCTACCAAAGTGTGAGACCTGAGGAAATGGATTTGGGAGGGAAGGAAAGACAGAAAGGCTAGCAGTAGATGCTGCAGGCAATGGGCAAGGGCAGGTCCTGCTCAGGAGCACAGGACTTCCTTCAGGGAAGAGCCCAGTACCCTGGGATATGGCTGGAGGGACCTGAAGGAAACCCAGTCTATTTCACAATTTAGCCTTGGGCCAAAGCAGAGCCACTGATGTCCTTCCTTCCCGCCACAGCCCAGAGAGCACCTTCCACTGATGTATCTGCCTTGTCTCAGGCGGGTGGGAATGTGAGTGCTACCTATGTCTGCCTCCTTTTCCTGAAACTAAGCTCACAGCTTGGTGCTCAAATCATTTGACTAGGCCTGTAAACCTTAACAGTTACTGTGGAGTTAACATCATTGAAAAATTGAACTATTTAGCTGCAAGAAATCTATAACCTACTTTGTGTTCAACCTCTAGGCAATAAGAGCCTCCTGACAATTCTAAGTAGTAGCCTTGACCCTTTTCTTACAGAGTTCTAGATAAGGAGATTTAAAAGCTTCTCTTTTCAGTCTTTTACTCCCTTATTTCCAGGAAAACCTTCTTACCAAAAAAAAAAAAAAAAAAAAAATCCTTCTGGTACAATTTAAACCAATTTCTTTTGTCTGGAGGTCAAGTGAAACCAGGTAAATTGCTTGAGAGTATAAACCTTATAGGCTTATGGGACGTTCATAGTATTGGGAGGATCCTTAGTGAACATTTAGTTCATCTCCTTTCTTTTGCAGCTAAGGATTAAAATACCGGGATGTACAGTAACTTGAGCAAACACACAGAGTCAATTAATCATAGCTCTCCTGAGCTTTAATCAAATGCAAATATAAATAATTCTAAGACATTAAAAACTTATTGGAATTATGAAGCTAGTAAAACAAAGAAAAATAGTAAAATAGAGAAATTCAAACAATCTGAACAGGTTTGATCAGGACTCAGACTGCCTGGGTTCTATTCCTGGCTCTGCCACTTATTAGTGTGATCTTGATCTTGGGGAAGTTATTTCATCTGCCCTTCAGTTTACTCATCTGCAAAATGGTGTCAATGATAGCACCAACCGTAGAGAATTGTTATAAAGATTAAATGAGCTTACGCATGGCAATAATAGCTAATGTGTTTTTACATGTTCAGCATCTTTTCAATTGCTCTGTCTGTACTAAATTTTCACAGCAAATCCTTGATGTAGATACTGTGGTTCTCCTCAAGGAACTTACCAACGCACCAGGTATATAGTGAACGATCAATAAAGCTTAGTTGAGGACATCATCACATTGTCGTTAGCATTAGTATTTGGTGATTTACATGAAGATTGTACTTCAAACTTTCTTGAGCAGATTGGTTTGCTTTTATGGTACTTCCAACCCAGAGTTGTTGGCAGCTCAGAAAAGGGAAACAATTAGAAGAAAATCTCACCTTAAAAAAAAATCGTCTGCCCAAAGAAAAACCACAAACAGAATTCCAAAGCCAAATGTAAATGGCATCGATATTACCCACTCTTTGGAATCATCTCCACAATGCTCCCTTTCATTATGTAGATAATCACACACACACACACACACACACACACACACACACTTTTTCCCCCACTCACCAATAAAAACCACAAAAATTTCAATAACTTACTGTAGTATTAAAGGTCATGAAACACTTGAAATTCACATTTTTTTTTTCCGAAATGCTCTTGTGACTCATGACAACTCATTAAGGGTCCATACATGTCCCGGGCCTGCATGTGGGCAATGAGCAGCTTTCACTGGCTGCCTCTTTAGAATGCATCAACCACAGCTGTGGACTGGTCAGTCTAGAGGGAGGGTGCATCCCTGCAGAGAGAGGACGTTTCATGAGACTTCCTGCCATTTCTCGCTGGCTTTTATTGTGAGATATAGGGCTGTAACCCAAAGCGCACAAGGATTAGAGATGTCATTTTATGTCAATTTTAAGACCAGATACAACAAAAACCCAGAATAGCTACAGCATCGTTTGTCTGACGTGACACTTAGAAGGGAAGATGCACCAGTCACATCAAACAATCGCCTTTTTGGGTAGGTTTTTCCTTATCCACTCAAACTGGCAGCAGTTCTTACTGGGAATTTCATACGCCGCACAACGTACTTTTTGCAAGAGAGCAGTTCTTTCCCACAAATGGGTAAATGTTACTTTGAATGGATGAGTATAACTTAGAAACTACTGGGATCCCAGAAAAAGAAAGCTAAGAGTATTAGAATGGGTAACACCACTAGCTCAAACCCGGTTTCCAAATGGTTATACCTACTTAACACTTACTGAGTTGTTTTAGAAAGTAGGCAGTAAATTTAATTTTCAAAGACTGACCAATTTCAAACAATATGCTCATACAAAGAATAAACAGAAAGAAATGTGTTGAGTAGTCAGCATTGTATTATAAAGAGGATTCTTGCAGAATACAAAAATTTCACAATAATACATTACTTTCCTTTATTAAACACTTCCTATATTTCAGGAAAATTGCTTTGTGCTTTATATATGATGGTTCATCTAGTCCTTTAAGCAAAAATAAGAACGTTAGGTTGAGAAGAACTAAAGTATGCTGCCTACATCACATAACAAGAAAGTGTCACACCCAGGATGGAAACTTTCCTTACCTTGATGCTAAAGATTGCATTCTCCCCTAATGTTCATTCTCACAGTGTGGGGAACACATTTCCTATAGGCTAGAGCACATGCCAAACATAGGCTTAATATGGTACAACTTTCCAGCATTTTACGATAGCTATGGGGAGACAGCTTTTTAAGTGTATATAATTTTAAAGTAGCCCATCAAAGGTATTTCTGCAAAATTCCCACTTCGTAGTTCCAGACAATATAAATGCTTGTTTTCTTGTAAACCCTGGGAACATGAAAAGGTTATATGTAAAGGGGGATTTGAAAAGCTGGTGACTTGTGTGTTCAGCTGATGCCCAAGTGGAAATGTTAGTACTTCTTATTCTTAGAAAGTGAGTGGAGGATCACAAATTGGTAATTAAATGAGTGTTTTAATTTTTTTTTTTTTTTTTTGAGACGGAGTTTCGCTCTTGTCACCCAGGCGGGAGTGCAATGGTGCAATCTCTGCTCACCGCAACCTCCACCTCTTGGGATCAGGCAATTCTCCTGCCTCGGCCTCCTACGTAGCTGGGATTACAGGCACGCGCCACCGTGCCCAGCTAATTTTTTGTGTTTTTAGTAGAGACGGGGTTTCACTGTGTTGACCAGGATGGTCTCGATCTCTTGACCTTGTGATCCACCCGCCTCGGCCTCCCAAAGTGCTGGGATTACAGAAGTGATCCACCGCTCTTGGCCGAGTGTTTTAATTTTAAAGCCTTTTTAGTTTTAGAAAACAACATTAGATGCCACAAACCCGGTCAATCTTATAACCAATTAACAAAATATATATTGACTATGTTAAGCTTTGTTTCTTACCACAGGATGATCCTTGATAACTCATAAATACTAAAAGTTTTAAGGCCTATGATTTTCATGTTATTCTCCACTTGGTATCTTTAAGGTAAAACAATTTTTTAAAATAGATTTTCAAATGATAAGAGGTTTGGCAGATAAACACTGCGAGTTTAAAGTACAGTATTGATACCAAGAAAGGCCACAGGCGTCTGAATCAGCCCAAGTGAGACACATGGTGCAGATGGAATACTATGCAGCCAGAAAAAGAATCACACATCCTTCACAGCAACTTGGTTGGAGCTGGAAGCCCTTATCTTATGGCCTTAATTAACACAAAAGCGGAAAATCGAATACCACATGTTCTCATTTATAAATGGGAGCTAAGCAATGGGAACATACGGACATAAACATGGAAACAGCAGACACTGGGACTCCAAAAACGGGGAGGGGGGAGAGAGAAAAGAGTTGAAAAATCTACATTTTGGGTATTGTCTTCACTATTTAAGTGATGGGTTTAATAGAAGCCCAAACACCAGCCCTACACAATATACCCTTAACAAACTTGTACATGTACCCCTGAAACTAAATTTTTTAAAAAGAGAGATACCTGGCATGGTTGCTGATTCTCCCACAGTGTACTTGAGCAGAAAAATGACCCATTGCCTTGGGTACCACAAACATTGAAACAGCAAGACATAAGATACACCTCCAAGTTAACTGAAAATATTAATCATATTAGTGTGAAGATTAGAATGAGTAAACATCTTGATGTTTATAATGCAAAAAAGGAAAAATAAATTACTCTGAGCAATAATTCTATGAAATTGTCATTCTTGCAGCAAGTTTAAAACAAATCATGGACATTTGAGGGGGAAATCAACAGATTGTCTACAGTTAAAAAAGAGAGAGGTCTTAGCTAGGGCCAAGACAAAGAAGAACGCATCAAACTATACACTATAAAATGCTCATGGTCTGTTTGATGACCATTTTCAGAACCACCTTGAAAGGTGACATGAAAGAAGAGACAATTAGGTAAAGTCCTACCTTTAGATGGGAAAAAAACTTCTTCTTTTGGCAAAAAGGGACAGGAAAACTAAAGAAAACAAATAACTTGCCTCACACAACATTGCCAAGTAATGCAGTTTCAAACGTCCAAGGGTACAGTGGAATTGGTTGAGAGATTTTAGCCTCTTAAGTAAGTTAACATATATGATATTTTTTATTTGTTTACTACATTTACAATGGTTTTATCTATAAAGATATGTTAATTAAAAATATTTATAGCATTTTTTTCTTTCAATTTTAACAAGATACACACCTATGTGAATTTTTTTTTTTCAATCTAGTATGATTCACTAGAATGTACAGATGTCTGCAGGGACAGGGGAAAATCTACCAATGGTTAGAACTCCGTGAGTTATTGCTTACATTGAAGCCATAGGAAACTCTGCTTTTGTCAGTGACTACTGCACTCCCTCACCAAGAACATTTCTTTCAAATGGTTTGTTCATGATATTTCTTTCTCAGTTTGTTCTTTGAGTTGGGAAAACTTTACCACAATAAAAAACTACTAGTTTGCATATGTGTTTGTTAGAAAATTTGAATTAAAATGGAAATGTACTTTGGAATCTTTCCCTACACATATTTCCTGGTAGAATCAGAAGGAGGTGTTAAAATAATTTTTGAACTGAGATTTATTCATTATTTGTCTTTGTGGAGTGTAAGAAAGATAAGGAAAAAAAAAATGAAATCTTGGAAAACGTGTTTGTTGACCCAGAGCTGGCCTGTTCAGACCTATTCTTAAGGCTGAATGCCCTGAATCAAGGTGTGCATCAACTGTCCAAGGCTACATTGCTATAGGGATGAAAAATTGGATGAAGAAATTTGAACTCGTTGGGAGGCCGAGGCGGGTGGACCACAAGGTCAAAAGATCGAGACCATCCTGGTCAACATGGTGAAACCCCGTCTCTACTAAAAATACAAAAAATTAGCTGGGCATGGTGGCGTGTGCCTGTAATCCCAGCTACTCAGGAGGCTGAGGCAGGAGAATTGCCTGAACCCAGGAGGCGGAGGTTGCGGTGAGCTGAGATTGCGCCATTGCACTCCAGTCTGGGTAACAGTGAGACTCTGTCTCGAAAGAAAGAAAGAAAGAAAGAAAGAAAGAAAGAAAGAAAGAAAGAAAGAAAGAAAGAAAGAAAGAAAGAAAGAAAGAAAGAAAGAAAGAAAGGAGGGAGGGAGGGAGGGAGGGAGGGAGGGAGGGAGGGAGGGAGGGAGGGAGGGAGGGAGGAAGGAAGGAAGGAAGGAAGGAAGGAAGAAAGAAAGAAAGAAAAAGAAATTTGAACTCGGAGATTATGAATTATTGGTGACTCTTGATTTGATGCATGTTAAAATGTTTGTGATAAAACTTAAAAAGTGAAACAGGGCAGGGCGCGGTGGCTCAAGCCTGTAATCCCAGCACTTTGGGAGGCCGAGGCGGGTGGATCACGAGGTCAAGAGATCAAGACCATCCTGGTCAACATGGTGAAACCCCGTCTCTACTAAAATACAAGAAATTAGCTGGGCATGGTGGCGCGTGCCTGTAATCCCAGCTACTCAGGAGGCTGAGGCAGGAGAATTGCCTGAACCCAGGAGGCGGAGGTTGCGGTGAGCCGAGATCACGCCATTGCACTCCAGCCTGGGTAACAAGAGCGAAACTCCGTCTCAAAACAAACAAACAAACAAAAAAAAAACCACTAAGAGGCATGAAACTCAAATGCCCTCAGAGAGACATAATGAATGCCGTCTACAGGCCTTTACCTTTCTTGGAGGATTGGGATCAGCTGAATTTTGTCCTAAGGTCACCGGTTGGTAACCCTGTATTCCAGCATGCCCCAGGCCTGCAAGCTTTTTGGGCATCTCTCTTGGGTGCTTATTGTGACTAAGGTTAGAAGGTAACAGAAAATGTTTGCTGACCCTTGGTGTCACACATTTTGAGGACCCTAAATCGCATAATAGGCAATTGATACTATCTATTATGCGAACTAGGATTCTTAAGGCTGAATGCCCCGAATCAAGGTATGCATCAACTGTCCATGGCTACGCTGCTGCAGGGATGAAAAATTGGATGAAGAAATTTGAACTCAGAGATTATGAATTATTGCTGACTCTTGATTTGATGCATGTTAAGTTGCATAATAGGCAATTGATATTACCTATTATGTGAACTAGGATCCTCGAAATGTGTGACACCAAGATAGAACAGAGTCAGTCTGGATTACTGACTTGTTACTGAGAATTAGCTCCATATATGAAGGTACAATTTTCTGAATTTGCCAGTAAAATCTGCATTGAAATGCATTGTCTTCGAAAAAGGACATTTAATGAAATCAACCACTGTTCAGCTATTATCCAACAAGAAAATTTAGTTTTGATTTCTTTTGTCTTTCTGAAGATAAATAATGAAAAATTTTATTTCAATGAATGACACCTTTGAATGGGGTGCAAAATGCCTCTGTTTTAAACAATCAAGTACCTTCAATGACACGTCAGTTTTTATGACCTTAGTGATCTTTTTCCCTTCATTCCTGTTATAGTGTCTCAGAGGAAATGCCTGAGAACACAGCGGACTCCATACTGATATAAAGACCTGTGGTAGGAAAAACCCAGCCATGAGTCAGACTAAACATGGGAATATTTCTCATGGAATGGGGACAGAGCACAGGACAAGGTGAAAAGAAAGAATATTCTCTGACCTGGCACTGTGGCTCATGCCTGTAATCCCAACATTTTGAGAGGCTGAGATAGATGGATCACCTGAGATCAGGAGTTTGAGACCAGCACGGCCAACATGGCAAAACTTCATCTATACTAAAAATACAAAAGCTGGGCGTGGTGGCACATGTACGTAATCCCAGCTACTCAGAAGGCTGAGGCACGAGAATTGCTTGAACCTGGGACGCAGAGGGTGCAGTGAGCTGAGATCATGCCACTCACTCCAACCTGGGCAACAGAGCGAGACTCTGTCTCAAAAAAAAAAAAGGAAAGAAAAAAAGAAACAATACCCTCCATAATTCATGTGATCCTTCATACACATTAGAATCCGGTAATAAAATCCTACACTACTTGTCTCGAAAAATAAATCAAAGTGTGTTTACTGTCATTTAGTCAATGTTAAGGGAGCATTTCATTTGGGACCCAAAATTTTTTACTGATAAGCCGCCATCACAGAATGACTTTAAGTCTAGGGCCTTTACTGAAATAATTTCTAATATGTGTTTTATACAATCTTAATTCACTCCATGCTTTACATATAAAAACATAACTGTAATCTGATAAAGATAATCTTTTTCACCTGCTTTCTTTCTGTATTTTACACCCTCACAGCTAAACTAACATCAACTTTAAAAGTATGAGCCACAGTTCCACCGAACATTAACATTTTAATTGTTTTCCTTGCCCTCTTTACATGAGTGGTATTGATTTCATGTGATTTTTTAAAAAACTGCCACTTTATCCCCTGTGTGTGTGTTTGTTGGGAGGGGGGCGGACGGTGTTAGTATCCTATATGGGCATCATCCATCAATCTCAAATTTTATTAGGCAATCGTGAAAGGGTGTGATGTTTTGTTTAAAAGTTTATATGTTTATATTCATTATTGGATTTAAAGAAACCTTAAGATTTCTCTAAGTTGAAGAAAAATTAGGCAAAATTCTTACCATTAAAATGATGATTAATGGTTTTAACTGGTCCCATTTGCCCATTTGCAGAATCACTGCATATTATTCTGAATGTAATGTTTGATTAAAGAGATGAGTCAAACCCTCTTATTTGTTGGTGTAGTTAGAGCAATCACTATTGATGGCTCACCACTGCTAGGCAATCCTACCTATGAAGAAGAACTCACAGCTCCTCAATTCAGGGCTTCCAGTGGGTTTTGTGGAGACTTCCCTTTACTTTCTTCTTTTATATAAAAGCTTATCATTTAATGTTTACTTATTTATTTACTCTACCTCATGACTTGTATTGGTCATAATCTTTCATTCACAACACATCATCATCCTCTTAGATGTAGGACCGTTCTTTATAGAGTTTGTGGGTTTATTTGTTTTCTAATATATTTATTCTCAATTCTACAATCAACAATCCCCAAAGCACTATGTAATCCAAGAGCTATACCAAAAATACTTTTTCTTAAGTGGTTCTCCCAATCCCGCATCCCTGCCTTTTCTCTGAATTTTACATCTATTTCCTCCTTGTTCTTTAAGTAGAAAAGTTACTTCATAAATATAATGCCTAAAAATATTGTTTAGTTTTACCTGGTTGTGAATTTTAAGAAAAGGATAGCAAACTATGTTGTCTTTTGAGACTTACCTTATTGATTCAGCAAAATGATACTAATGTTTAACTGTGCTGTCGCATGTAACTAAATACATTCCTTTGTGGAAAGACACCATAATTTATGTTTTTTCTATCTATGTGTATTTGTGTTATTTCCATTTTATTCCTTTATGATCAGTGCTATTGTGCACATGCTTTGGGGACACATATACTAAGCTTCTCCTTTAATTGAAACTTGGAGTAGAATGCAAATGTCGGCTACTTATTGTTTTCCAAAGTAGTTATACCAGTTTATATTCCCACCATCAAAGTAAGAGAAAATCCTGGATACACACTCCATCCAACGCTTGATATGGCCAGTCTGCTTTATTTTGCTATTCGAAGGTAAAGTTGATATTGTCTTCTTACTTTGCACTTCCTTCATTATCAATAAAGAGAAAGTCAAGTTGTCGCAGTTTGCTGACATGATTGTGTACCTAGAAAACCCTAAAGACTCATCTGAAAAGTTCCTAGAACTGGTAAATGAATTCAGCAAAGATTCAGGATACAAAATAAGTACACAAATCAGTAGCTCTGCTATACACCAACAGCACCCAACCTGAGAATCAAATAAAACAATTCAACCCCTTTTAAAATAGCTGCCAAAAAGTAAAGTAAGGCTGGGCAGGGTGGATCACACCTGTAATCCCAGCACTTTCAGTGGCCAAGGTGGGTGGATCACAAGGTCAGGAATTTGAGACCAGCCTGACCAACATGGTAAAACCTTGTCTCTACTAAATATCCAAAAATTAGCCAGACATGGTGGCACATGCCTGTAATTCCAGCTACTCAAGAGACTGAGGCAGGAGAATTGCTTGAACCTGGGAGGCAGAGATTATAGTGAGCCAAGATCACACCATTGTACTCCAGCCTGGGTGACATATTGAAACTCGGTCTCAAAAAAAAGTAAAATAAAATACTTAGGAATATGCCTAACCAAAAAAGCCTCTACAAGGAAAACTACAAAACACTGCTGAAAGAAATCACAGATGCCACAAACAAATGGAAACACATCTCATGCTCATGGATGAATTGAATCAATATTGTAAAAATGACTATACTTCCAAAGCAATCCATAAATTCAATGCAATTCCCATCAAAATACTAACATCCTTCTTCATAGAACTAGAAACACAATCCTAAAATTCCTATGAAACAATAAAAAGGAGCCTGCATAGCCAAAGCAAGACTAAGCAAAAAGATCAAATCTGGAGGCATCACATTATCTGACTTCAAACTATACTATAAAGCCATAGTCACCAAAACAGCATAGTACAGGTATCAAAATCAGCATATAGACCAATGGAACAGAATAGAGAATCCAGAAATTAAGCCAAATATAGTCAACTGATCTTCAACAAAGCAAACAAAAACATGAGGTGGGCAAAGGACACCCTATTCAACAAATGTTGCTGGGATAATTGGCAAGCCACATATAGAAAAATAAAACTGGATCCTCATCTCTCACCTTGTACCAAAATCAGTTCAAGATTGATCAAAAACTCAAATCTAAGGCCTGAAACCATAAACATTCTAGAAAATAACATAGGAAAAAAACTTTTCTAGACATTGATTTAAGCAAAGACTTCGTGAGCAAGAAGCCAGAAGAAAATGCAACAAAAACAAAGATAAATAGATGGAACTTAATTAAACTAAAAAGCTTCTACACAGCAAAAGATATAATCAGCAGAGTAAACAGACAATCAACAGTGTAGGAGCAAATCTTCACAATCTATATTTCCAACAGAGGGCTAATATCTAGAATCTACAAAGAATTCAAACAAATCAGCAAGGAAAAAAATTAAAAAACAAGCAATCCCATCAAAAAGTGGGCTAAAGACATGAATAGACAATTCTCAAAAGAAGATACACAGATGCCCAACAAACATATGAAGAAAATGTTCAATATCACTAACGATCAGGGAAATGCAAATGAAAACCATAATATGATGCCATGATGCAAATGACCATAATAAAAAATAATAATAATAATAATAGAAGTTGCATGGTTGTGGTAAAAGGGAACACTTTCACACCATTGGTAGGAATGTAAACTAGAACAACCCTGAATGTAACTAGAACAACCCTATGAAGGATAGTGTGGAAATATTCCTTAAAGAACTATTACAAAAGTGGATCTACCATTTGATCCAGCAATTCCACTCCTGGGTATCTACCCAGAGGAAAAGAAGTCCTTATACGAAGAGGATACTTGTTGGGGTCTGGCACATCTGCCTGGGGACTACCGACCTGTAGGAGTCCCCGAGACTGCCAACGTAGATGTCTCGTTCAACCTGAGGGAGAGAGTGTGAGGAAGTGAAAGAATAAAGGAAAGTGGAGTCTGGAGGGCTGGCTTAGGCTATGTCCAAGCAGCAATTTTATTTTTGCAATATGTTCCTTTATATACTTTTCTGAAGTTAATCTTGTTTACTCCAGATCAACATACTTAAGTTACAGTAAGCAAGTTATGCCCAGTAAGTAAGTTAAGCCCAGTAAGTAGGTTAAGCCCAGTAAGTAGGTTACGCCCAGTAAGTAGGTTACTTCCAGTAAGTAGGTTACACCCAATAGGTCAAGGTAAGTAAGTTACAGTCACGCCCAGTAAGTTATGGTAAGTAAGTTACAGTTACACCCAGTAAGTTATGAAAAGTAAGTTACCAAGTGTAAATACTTAAGTTAATATTTTACAATGAAGGTAACAAGGGTCCAAAATGAACACAATCAAGCAATAAACCATAAGGAGCCGAAAGTGGACACATTGCCTCCCAAGTCCTCATATTCATAAAGTAATGTCTGTTAATTATTTAGAATAACATAGTTCCTCTCTCGGTTCCTGCTTTCCCTCAGCTTGACTCCCCCAACCGGGGATCTGTGTCCGGGCTCAAGCTCACCATATTGCGAGGCCCATTTCCTAGGGGCCTCACATGGGAGCGATCCCCACAGATACTTGCACAGGCATGCATGTAGCAGCACAATTCGCCATTGCGAAAATATGAAACCAGACCAAATGCCCATTAATTAACAAGTGAATAAAGAAAACGTGATATATATATATGTATACATATCACATTTATATATATACTATATATAATATAAATATATATATTATATATTATCTAATATAGATATTAATATATCTATTATATAATATAGAATATCTATATTATATAATAGATATAATATATATATACTGTGGAATACTACTCAGCCATAAAAGGAACAAAATAACGGCATTAGCAGCAACTTTGATGGGATTGGAGACCATTATTCTAAGCGAAATAATTCAGGAATAGAAAGCCAAACATTGTGTGTTCTCACTTGTAAGTGGGAGCTAAGCTTTAAGAACGCAAAAGCATAAGAATGACACAATGGACTTTGAGGAGTCAGGGGAAAGGATGGGAGAGGAGTGAGGGATGAAAAACTACACATTGGATGTACACTGCTCAGAAATCACCACTGAAGAACTTATTCTTGTAACCAAACACCACCTGTTCCCCAAACATCTATTGAAATAAAAATTGAATTTAATTAATATATACATACTGATTCTAGGATACATATGAAAATCAGAAACCAAAAGAGCCAAGACAACCAAGAAAAAGAAGAGAATCAGCAGAAAGAAGAAGAAGAGGAGGGAGGAGGAGAAGGGTGAGGAGGAGGAGAAACTTTAAGAAGAAAAAGAAGAGTAAGGAAAAGGGAGCCAGGGCACGGTGGCTCATGCCTGTAGTGCCAGCACTTTGGGAGGCCCAGGTGGGCAGACCACCTGAGGTCAGGAGTTTGAGACCAGCCTGGCCAACATGGCGAAACCTTGTCTCTACTAAAAATACAAAAAAAATTGGTTAGGCATAGTGGTGTGTGCCTGTAATCCCAGCTACTCAGGAGGCTGAGGCAGGAGAATTGCTGGAATCTGGGAGGTGGAGGTTGTGATGAGCAGAGATGGCACAATTGCACTCCAGCCTGGATGACAAGAGAGAGACTCCATCTCAAAAAAATAAATAAATAAAAAGGGTAGGGAGAAGGTTAGCAATATCAATCATGTTAGATATCAAGAATTACTACTAAGCTATAGTAATTCATATAACATCAGTCTACAGGTGGACAAATGACCAGTTGAAATGAAGAGATGTGAAAAACAAATCCAGACATGTATAAATATGTGATATGGGACATCTGTGGCATTATAAGTCAATGGGGAAGAAATGAATTATTGAATAAACAGTTCTGGGCATCTGCCCATTCAAATGAAAACAAAATTCACAAAAATCACGCAACACACCCAAATTTGTTCTGGATGGATGAAGGCTTACTACGAAAGTCAAATTATTAGAGAAGAAAATGTACTTCTTTGTGATTTCATGATAGACAAACATTTCTTAAAGGAAAAAGCACAAATCCTAAGGGAAAACTTTAACACACTAGACCACATTAAAATCTGCTGCTCAAAGATGACATTAATAAAGTAGAAAAGGGCCGGGCGCGGTGGCTCAAGCCTGTAATCCCAGCACTTTGGGAGGCCGAGGCAGGTAGATCACGAGATCAAGAGATCGAGACCATCCTGGTCAACATGGTGAAACCCTGTCTCTACTAAAAATACAAAAATTAGCTGGGCATGGTGGCGCATGCCTGTAATCCCAGCTACTCGGGAGGCTGAGGCAGGAGAATTGCCTGAACCCAGGAGGCGGAGGTTGCGGTGAGCCGAGATTGCGCCATTGCACTCCAGCCTGGGTAACAAGAGCGAAACTCCGTCTCAAAATAAATTAATTAATTAATTAATTAATTAAATAAAATAAAGTAGAAAAGGAAAGCCACAAATAGAAAGAAGATAATTGCAGTGCCTGGTACTGACAAAGAATTAGAGACCATAAATATAAAGAATTCCTGTAAATTACAAGAGTAACAAATGATAGAAGCAGGTATGTAACAGAAAAGGAAACGTGGTTGGCCAGAACTCACAAGTAATAAAAAGAATGCACACTCAATCCACAGTGGGACACTGTTTTCCTCCCCACCAAATTATTAAAAATCAGGAAGTCTGATAATACCAAGTACTGCTGAACCCATGAAAAGTAATTTGGAATATCTTTTGGCGTTATCAAACAATGCTTGAGATGTATCTAACTTTTAATCTAAAGATTACATTCTGAAAGCTCCTCCCCATAAGCATGCACACAAGGAAATGGATGAAAATTTTCACATAACCAAGTTTGATATATTTTACCGTGAAATACCACAGCCCATTGAAAATGAATCGACAGCTAGGTCCATCAACATGAATGAGTCCCAAGACAGAATGCAGTAGGGGAAAAAAGCACATGGGCGAAGAACACCTATCTTGTGGTTCATTTTCTATAAAGTTCACAAGTATGCAAAGCTAAATTACACATTATTTAAGGATTCAATCATACTAGGTAATGTATTTTTGAACAACCAAGGAAAGATAAATATAGAAGTCAGTTTTCTCTGGGAATACAGATAAGGATATTTTTAAGGCTGGGAACACAAGGAGGCTTTAAAATTACTCGTGGTATTTTAAGTTGATCAGTGAATACAACAGTGTGCAGTGTCTTCATGGACTTGATTCCTCACCCTCATGGGTGCTTAGGATTCTAGACCCTCCTACCTTATGAAGAACTGTTTTAAAAGATGACCTTTTCTTTCTCTGGCGTAGTCAGAATGTCATGCCCTTGTTCCGCATGGCTTGTGATTGTGAAATATAAAGATAAAGTATTCTAGCATTTGTAGTGCCGGAAATACCGTGAAAGTTACTAGAGATGCTGCATTAATCATGTATTTTGTTTTCTGTTTTTGTGATACCTTGACATCTTAAAAGCCTTCCTGGCAGGAGGGAGAATGCCTCTCCCAGGGATAACCCTTTCTTAAGCAAACGTCTGGGCTGGGAGCATGTCTGTCATACACAAACCAGCCAGTCTGGAGTCTGTAGATCCCCCCAATCCCTTATTTAACTCTCACGCACAAAGCCAATAATGTATTCCCTGCCTTGAATCCTCCCAGATTAGAGCCTGGTACAAGGCAACTAAAGATTACCCCTCTAGCCAAAACCCTAGCACTATTTAAACGAGTCAGTTCTGATCCCTTTTCCTTGCTTGGCCTTCACCTTTTCCATGGAAATCCCAATAAAGGGTCTAGGTATGCTGTGCCCTTGCTCCTGTCTTTTGACACTGACTGAAGCTCTGTGCCCTGTGGCCCTGCCTGGCCTGCAGTGGCTGCCTCCCTGTGATCCATGGGCAGAATAACGTGCCTCATGCCAGGCCCCACTTTCTTTCTGTGGCAACACCAGCTTTACGTCCAACGTTGACATAGCCAACATTTACAAATGATGCCCCATAATGATTTTTATACTCCTGCATAGCCCAACAAATAAAGTTCCTGAAGCCACAACATCTAGTAGTGGCTTCTGCAGTTTCAATCTTTTATGCACAGTGCATATCATATGTAAATGTCTCTTTCTACTGGAATCAGAAATACATGTTTTCCACAGTGAAAGCAACATTTTAGCTTGTTTTTCTTATCTGAGTTGTTTCCACATTGGGCCAGGTTGTGTAGGTGACTTGTTTCAAAGACAATTGCTGATTTCTACACATGAGCCAAAGCATTTACGTAGAGAAGTTTAATCTCGCTACAGAAATCCATGGCTTTTATACAACCTGTTTTGGAAACAAATTGCAAAATCAGCTCAGGATTATTTTAGGTTGGACTGAGAAGCAGCTTGTAATCCTGATGCATCCTAAATCAATGTTCTTGTTACAACAAAGGCGGTACCAGTGGGAAGAGGGAGACAAACTTTTTCTTTTAACCTTTGACTTAGGTTAAGTTTTACCAAAATAATGTTAAGGAATAAACAGTGACCCAGTTTGCTTTGATTTAATAAAAATTTGGCAAAAGTGTCTAATATGGTTTCTGGCCTGATTTAATTGTGTCTGGGAAGCTGCTAATATCCATCCACATAAAACTCCCTTCCAAGCTGCCAGAATGTCCCTGCTGACTTATTTGGCAGAAAGTAGTTGCTTTGGCCTCAGATGTGAACCAGCAAGAAGCTGGACTCTGGGTTTATGCAGCCCTGACATGTGCCCTCCGGGACAGCCCCTTTGACGGTTCCAGTCATCATGGCACATTCTCTGTGAGCAAAAAATGTTGTCATAAAAAACACTGCAACAATAGTTGATGTTGGCGGTGCTATGGTACTTGAGGATGAGCATGGATTCTAAACTCTAAGTTCCTCTGTACCTGTAGGAGGACACAGAGCAGCTTTCAAGAGGGTTAATTACCTGAGTGGTAGTGGAAGTGTTACTTTCATTGTGAGCTGTGTGTTAGCAAAGCATCTATGATTGTCCCTTCATATCTGTGGGGGACTGGTTCCAGGACATCAGCAGATACGAAAATCTGCAAATGCCCGAGTCCTGGATATGAAATGATACGGTATTGCACATAACCTCTGTGCATCCTCCTGTACACATTCAATCATCTCTAGATTAATGTAAATGCTATCTACATAGTTGTTAAACGATATTGTTTAGGGGAAAACGACAATAAAGACAAAAGTCTGTATATGTTTAGAACACACACAATTCCTTTTCTGAATAGCGTTTATCATAGGTTGGTTCAATCCATAGATGCAGAACCCAGGAACACAGAAGGCCAACTGTATTATCCAATAAACACAAAACTTAAAGGTGTGTCTTGTACTGTCTTTCTAAAAATGAACATAGCTGTGGAACAAACTCGGATGTTTGCATAACTTCAATGGCAATCGTTTTAAAACTCAAATCTAAAACTTTAAGTGAAGATAGGTTTTGTTTAAGAAGAAAAATAGAAGGAGGAGTCCTGTGTAAGACAAAGGGAAGAGACGAAGCTCCAGCGTCCCTTTCTCACATACCCACCTTTGGCCTTTACTATAAACCATGAAAAGGAGCTACCCTGACTCCCCGCAGTGAATGAACTCTGGCTTTCACCCGCAAAGAGAATTCTACTCCAGGGTTCATGGGACGGGAGGAGCATAAAGCTAAATGCAGCTCAGGTTTATGCATTCGAGCCAAATAATTGGTGAGTTTGGCCAAGTTGATTCAAGTTCATTCTGAAGCATTAAATCAAAGTGTTAGAGGTTTGGTTCCAACACTTTGGAATGCCTCTAGAGTGAATTACGAATCAGCCAAACCCCCACTCCCACCCATGTTGAGGTGACAGAGCAAAGTGGTACCAGGACCTGGCCTGCGTGGCAAACATAAGCAGAAGAATCAGAAGAGTCAATTTCTTTGTTAGCAGCTCTTCTGGGCAAGCAGGAGGGACTGACGAAGGAAAGGAAGACTCTAACAAAGCAGAGACTTGGAAGAGGAAGGATACAGTTATTCTCATACAGAAGTGCAGAGAAAGGGTGGGAATCACAACGGGGATGGAAACTCAACAAAGCCCAGACTCAGGCTAGATGGTAACAGATGTTTGATAGAGGGTTCTAAATTAGAACAAACAAACAAACAAACAGAAACGAAAACAAAGAAACAAAACCCTTAATATAGGAAGAGAAAATAGAAGAGACAAGAAACCAACTGGAGCTAAGTTACATTTCCCCAAATTTATGGGAAGCAGAAGCTCTGGGATGGGGGCGCGGCAAGGAGGAGATGGAAGGGCTGAGAAGCTACGATATTAATCCTTTGGGTTTAAAACAAAGGGAGCACTTTGGGAGGCCAAGGTGGGTGGATCACGAGGTCAAGAGATCGAGACCATCCTGGTCAACATGGTGAAACCCCGTCTCTACTAAAAATACAAAAATTAGCTGGGCATGGTGGCACGTGCCTGTAATCCCAGCTACTCAGGAGGCTGAGGCAGGAGAATTGCTTGAACCCAGGAGGCGGAGGTTGCGGTGAGCCAATATCGTGCCATTGCACTCCAGCCTGGGTAACAAGAGCGAAACTCCGTCTCAACAAAATAAAACAAACAAACAAACAAAAAAACCAAAAAATGAAGATAACAAAGTTGCTACTTAGAGGAAAACATTTTATTTAAATAAATATAAAGCTTTTAACTTACCAGACATAGCATTAAAATATATCATGGGGAAATAAATGTAAATGATACTTTCCAGATCAAGCTAATCTTGATCAGCAAAATTCCAGTCTCACAGCTGACAGAACGAGAATATTCAATTAAATCTCAGAATCTTTAGAAATGAAAGGGCAGATGCCCATGCGTTGCACTTTCTTCCTGTAAAACATAAATTGGAATGCCTTGATTAACAGTGATGTCAGCTTCTACTTAGTGCCTGCAAAGGAAGGCTCCTTCGTCTGAGAAGTTTACGAAGCCTGCCCCAGAATGCTCGATGGGTTTTGATGTCAGGGACAGGGAGGGGTGGCTGGGGGACTGAAGAGTAAATGATAATCTTAACAAATGAAAAAAGATAACGATACCAAAGATGCATAACCATACTAAGAGAAAGCTAGCAGTGTGCAAGCGCATGATAGACTAAATGTTATTGCTGGGTGTGTAAAATGACATTTCTAAAAACATTTTGCCTCTAGGAGAAAACAAAATGTAAATCTGTTCTTTTCTCCGTTCTCTGTGGAAAAGTCCATACTACGATTAAATAAGGCCAGAACATTCCATCTTTTTGTCTGACAGATTCTCCCACTCTCCTTATTGAAAATAACTTAACTCCAGGAACTGCACAGCCTCTCCACAGATTCTAAATAATCACGACTCCATAGATTATTCACCAGCAGCTGTGAGCAGCACAAAGATTTTCCTAGACCAGAGCGGGGAGCATTCTGCAGCAGCCTAGAGGCAGCGTTTCCCCAGCCCTCAAGTGACTTTTAAGAGCCAGCCGGTCTGGAAAATGTTGAATTTGTTCATAGGAAAGGTAAACACTGCCAAAGTCAACAAGTTCCTTCCTTAGGGGGCTGTCGAGCAAATTGGTCTACAGATTAAGACAGTTGAGACAACTTGTGTTGGAGAAGTGAACCCCTTCGGCACTGGGGTTTTACCCTAGAACTGTATTAGAAAGCCGATAAATCTCTGCTGGAGGAATTACGAACTGTGTACTCAAGAGGTGAAGGAAATTAGAATGGATGTCTTCTATAAATATCTTAGACAAAGTGATTTTTTTTAAGTGAAAAAAGTAGGCCAGGAGGTTTAGTGAATTAGGTTAAATGCCTCAGCCACAAGGGCTAGATTGCTCGTTCTGTGTGACTTCACTGTGATTAGAACTATATGAAATGGTTTCATAGGTGAGTGGTTACAAGTCAAGTAAAATGCTTTGATTAAAGTGGAATTGCCAAACATTTTCTGAATGTCCTGTAATTAGAGCCGCCAATAAATGTAGGATGCCAGCTAAATTTGAATTTCAGATACACAACAAATAAATTTTTTTAGTACAAGC
Source organism: Callithrix jacchus (assembly GCF_049354715.1). NCBI lineage: Eukaryota > Metazoa > Chordata > Mammalia > Primates > Cebidae > Callithrix > Callithrix jacchus. The sequence goes on along the minus strand of NC_133508.1, from coordinate 35,672,949 downwards.
ATATCCTAAGCATTGCACGTGACATACTTACACTAAACAATTATTCAACGTTTATCTGAAATTCAAATCAAACTGCACATTCGCTATTTTTATTTGCTAAATCTGGCAAGCTCAGCAGTAACACATATAAAATAGGCCTCTGTTTTTCACACTCTGACTCTCAAACCCACAATGAATTCACATTTGAGTAAGTATGGCCAGTCTCTATGTCTAGAACTATTAAGATTAAGTATTATTTATGAGATGAAAATCCAGGCAAGGTTTTCTACGTAGTTAATTCTAAAAGTTACTTTGGGGAATTGAGTTTCTTAAGGTTTCTTCTAGGTTGTATTTTATAACTATCCTGGGAGTTTTTAAAAATCCCTATGTCCCAGATTCAGCTCAAACTAATGAAACTAGAACCTCTGAATAGGACCCAGGACTTTCACCTTTTTAAAGCTTCCTGGCAACACCAAAGTGCTGCCAAGGTGAGAATCGCTGCTATAGACGGGTTGGTACCAACCTGCCAATCTGTGATCACAAAACAAAAACCAAAAAGATGGCTATTGCTGCATGGCTGAATGTCATTTCAGTTAACAGAAAATGCAGTCTCTCTTTTTTTTTTTTAATCATTCCTTGTCTGTAATTCAAAAGAACATACACAGCTACTGAAGGGAGCTAAATGGAGGCGTGAGGAATGGTGAAGAGAAGAAGGTCTTTAAACATTTTCTAAACAAGATCTTCAAATATAACAGGCATATAAAGACTGTATCAGTCTGGGTTTTATGGGCACAGCTGTTAAGTTAAACATCCATAAATCTATGCTCTTATCAAGGGACTGAAACTATATAGAAACATACATGTTTACTTTCACAGTGCATAGAGAAAAGTCATAAAGTGTGTATTTCAAGGACATAGTGCTCCACTGTTTGATTCTGTTTTTTTCCAAAAATATTTCCTATCAGTGTCAGCTATAGAACACTAAAACATGACAGAAATACCCAGCCAAATTTGGTATTTTTAAATTCAAATCATGGGTTCCTTTCCACTCCAATATGTTCTTAAAACTACTACATGTTGAAAAGATCACTAAAGTTGGTTTATTTCAGCAAATGTAACTGACAGCTGAGGCAAATGTATTGCCTGAAGACTCATATAGGAAAATTCTTTCTGGGTTTGTCCTGGAAGTGGATTGATAAGCCTGCTGTAGTGATGTATGCTTTTAAGCATTCCTTGTCAGAAAGCCCCAAGAATTGTTATATTATTAAAACCCCAGTCCCAGCACTTGCAAGGAGAGTTCCAAAGCAAGCTTCCCTATCTTATCACTTACCACTGGCCCCTCAGTGCATTTTGACACAGAGTATATTTACTTTCAACACCGACACATTCCCATGGCTCTACTCATGCCTCTCCTGGATTTAAGATTTCCATATACACTTTTCAACAAGTTGTTTTGTAATTTCAGTCCTCAAAAGGCTAGAGTTCTAATAAGAGTAGAGTTAACCAGATCTTTCATTAATACTGGAGAACTGATCATCACTATACACAACATTGATAGAATTTTTAGTTTGCCTGGTACAAGAAAAGAAGAGCTAGAAGTATAGCAATCATGAAATTATTTCATCTCTGTTCCCTTATGATACTAAATACTGTCTATATTTAAGTTCAAGGTGTTTTCCTTTGCTGGAATTGTGCCTTGTATATTAGGTGGCACACTGGTTAAGTGAAAAGAGAAGCTGTCATCAGATTCAACCCAAAATACATATGACTCCTATGCTTCTGCCTTTCTATCCTTCTTTCCTCTTGCATTATGTGTTCTCAACCATTGCTCTCATCCATCTCAAATTCATATCTTAACCCATGTGTTTATTACCCCCAAATGTGTATTTCCATCTCTAAAATCTCTTCAAAGTGACAATCTTATTTTTCCAGTTGTCCATAGGACATATCTCAGCTCCCTAGGCTCAAAAACGTTGACACATCAACCTTCACACAGTCAACTATTTTACTCACCCACTCCTCTTCCATAAGAGTTTCCGTATCTGTCTCTTCACATGCATTCCTGCTTCTAACTTTCTGTACCAGCAGCCTTCATTAACTAACATCCAAACGATTACTATAACCTCCTGTCTGAGCTCCCTAAATCGTATCCATATATAGTCCTGATCATGACACTCCCCAGAGTAAAGGCATTTTTTTTTAAAACTTAGAGTATTTTTATTCTCTACTGACTAAACAGACCATACTAAAGATATGGAAATTAAAGCCTGGGAATATCAGTGAAGAGGGATTCTAGCAAATACTTCAGGATCTCAGTGGGAATCCTAGAAGTCTATACCTTAGGAGTAAGAGACAACCGGAGACCCATACAACAATTGCAACCAGCATTGAGTTGCACTCCCTGATCAGATTTATGTTATCTGATGCAACTCTCTGTTTCTAATACAGGCCAGGGTAAATCTCTTGAAAAATAATATCACCCAGAGTCTGCACAATGTCTGCCATTCAGTAAAAATTTACTAGGCATGTCAGGAAATTTGACCAAAGAAAAGCAGTAGAAACAAACACTCCATTTAACCAAGTCATTGAGGTTATTAGAAATGGGCTTTGAAACAGCTGTATTTAATATTTTTTCAGAAGTAGATGACATAATAGAGCATTTTACTAGAGAATTGGTATCTATTTAAAAGAGTGAAATTAAAATTCTAGAGTTGAAAATGTGACACTGAAATGTAGACTAGATAGACAAGTTTAACAGCAGATTGATACAACAAAAGAAAGAATTAGTGAACTAGTCAGGAGAAAAAAATACAGTCTGAAGCATAGAAAGCAAAAAAAAAAGGATAAAATAACACAGGAAAATTGTGAATGCATAGACGTACAGTTTACATAAGTATACATATGAATATGTATGTGTGTGATATACAATATGTCTGAGACATGGAGAAAAATTGTAACATACATGTAATTGAAGTCTCAGAAGAATCGAGAGAGAACAAGGCAGAGAAAATATTGAACAGCAATCAAATCAAGATGCAAATCGTAGAAATACATGCACATGCACACACATGCACATGCACACACACACACACACACACACACACCCCTAGTCAAATTATTGAAAATCTTCTGAAACTAGGGACAAAAGAAAATACTAAAAATGTCCAAAGAAAAACATGATCTCTAAAGAAGCAACAAAGATTTACAGCTGATGTCTTCATAGAAATGATAAGACCAAGAAGTCAGGAGTGATATCTTTAAAGAGCTTAAGGAAAAAAAAGAAGAGCCAAACTAGAATTCTGTACCTAGAGAAAATATTCCTCAAAAAGTGAAAGATAAATAGATATTACCATACATATAAAAACTGAGAGAATTTGTTGCCAGCAGACAAGAATGTACAAAAAAGAAATTGTTTCTTTTTTTACAAACATGGTCACGAGCTCATGCTATTTTTCTTCTGGGAGTTTGGGGAAAGGTATGTTGTGTCACAGTAGGGGAATAATTTTTAAATAATTTTAAAAATCGACATATAAAATTGCATGTATTTATTGTATACAGCACGATGTTTTCAAGTGCATATTCATTGTGGCATGGTGAGATTTAGCTAATTAACAAGGCATTACCTCACGACATTGTCATTTTTGTTGCAAGAACACTTAACGTCCATTTTCTCAGCCTTTTTCAAGAATACAATACATCGTCACAAGCTACAGTAACCATGCTGTATGATAGATTTGATGTGGCAGAAGGAAAATAATCTCAGGTAGCAACACAAAAAATGCAGGAAGAAATTAAAAACAGCAGAAAGTATGTGAGTGATTGGAATCCAGTAGATGGATTGGATTTTGTGACCTGACAGAAGTGGACAGCTTTTCATTAACAGTACTCCAGTGTCAGCCTCTCCAGTGACTTCTGCCACCAGGGCAGGACGTTTCTCCTATTTCCTGTTGTTACATTAGTGCCTAAAACTGTGACTGGCACACAGTAGGCACTCAACAAACATCTGTTTAACTGAATAACTGAATGAATATTGTCTTCAAGTCTGCATTATATTTAAAATTTGGGGGCAACAATAGACATGACCTTAGTTACCCAGACCCGGTGTTAAGGAGATTATGGACTGAGATGAAAATTAATGCTTATTTTTGGGGAAGGAAAGACAGGGAGAAAAGAGAGAGGAAAGGTAACTTGTAATATTGTGGAGTAACGCAGAGAAGGATCAGGGTGAGAGCTCAACCCAATTGCACTCTCTGCTCCTAAGCTATTGGAAGGAAAATCTTGTAGCCGTGGTCAGAAAAGGCAGCCAAGCTTCTTTTTGGAAATATATTTAGTCATGTATCATTTGTGGGCCAATACCCTATCAAAGGTCTTAGCAGCAATTTTAAAAGCAACACAATAAGGCTTTTAGCCTTTATGCCCATGATGAGGATTATCCTAAAGGAAAGGAAAGGAAGGATGATGCATATGTTAGCGGGTTTCTAATCAGTGAGACTCGCCGCTGTTATCCCTGTTAAGCTGAGATGGAATGGCTGTTACTGCAAGTGAATAAGGTGACTCCCTGCCACCATCACCTCAGCGTGCCGACAGCACAGCACTGCCGGTGTCATTCCTGAGTGGTCACGAGCTCATGCTATTTTTTCTGCGAGTTTGAGGAAAGATACATTGGTGTCACAGCAGGGGAATAATAGACAAGTGTCACAGTACCACACAGACAGTCAGAGAAAGGGAAACAGATTGGGGTCTTTAACAAGGGAGCTACAGGCATTGATTACTAAGATTTAAATCTAAAATCAAATTATATGGAAAAGGCATTTATGTTGGAAGTAGGATGGGGAACATTTGTAGATGAAACAAATAAAATGACTAAAACATAATTTTCTGTATTTAATTAAATCTTAAAACTATAGAGTTTATTTTCTAGTTGATGAAAACTAAAAAAGAACATCTAATCTCCTATAATTTTATGAGTATTAACACCTTCTTTTATAATAATTTTGTTAGCATACATTGACAGATGTTTCTATTACTAGATAACATTACCCAGGTTTTTGTAACAGATACATTACATAAAATATATATTTTTAATCATTTTTCTTGAAGAAAATTAATACCTTAAAGAGAAAACAAAAGTTCCATTAATATTAAATTATTTTTAAATCAATTAAAATGTGCTCTTTCTATGATTGCAAAGGCAGAGATAAAAAGTTGTTAGAGGTATTTTCCAAGCGTTTACGCAGGGGGAATTCTTTCTTTCTCTCCTTTTTATCAGAAATGATGATTATATAGATCCTTTTGGGGAGTAAAGTTACCTAGAAATATTTCCAGGTATAAAGCCAGAGTTTCTAGGTACTTTGGTTCTCTTTAAGCTACTTCAAAGTAATTCAAGTTTTAGCACTAGTCATCATGTCAGAGAAACAGGAATGAGGTTCTTACCTGCCGCTGAGAATGAGTTCAGAATGTTGGAAGAGGTAGACGTTTATTACAATCCTGATGCATTTGTAGTCGGCTAGAACCTCAGTGGTAAGTTTCCAAAATAAATGCTTGGTGATTAAAAACTTAAAATTTTCAGACCTCTCATTTCATCAGTCCGTGCATACTTGTCTTGGTGTTCAAAGGACTAAGAATTTCTAAACTGCATGTCACAAGATTAGACAGACAATAAGCTTCCCATATGTGTCATTTCCTTTACCCCACTTAAATTTACAGTTGGTGCTTCTCATCTACATTTGTCAATTATGATCATACAAAACAACTACCTAACTGCTGCTAATATTGATGGTTTATGTTTGTGTTGTTTGAGAATTTCACATTAGTAAAGAATTAACTGAGCTCAAGGTTGATCAGTTCTTCCCTTAATAGCTTACTATGGGCTCTGTATTTGTATGAACAAGTTTTAAAAGTACACACACACACACACACACACACACACACACACGTAGGCACACATATAATATCCTGCCTGCAGCTTGGTTTTAATAAACAGAAAACACGAAGGAAACCAAAATTACAACCATAAAATCCCTATCATTAATAGACAGGATCCTCCTCATTAGAAATTGCCATGCCCTCATCATTCTTCCTCAACCAGTGAGTTTGGTAGCTTAGTCATTTTAGGCTGGCTTCTGTCCTTGTTTGTCATGTCTACGTCACAAGGGTGTTGAAAGGATTAATTAGTTAACATGCAAGATTCTTTGAAGATGAAAGCATTCTGAAATTGCTAAGTGGTGCTAGCATTCTTCTATAGTACATACTCTTCTTTTTATATTTATAAAGATTTATCCACCTTCTATTAACCCTTTTGACTAACATTATTTACTCAGACTTTTAAAAAATAATCAACTAGCTTGTATTTTTCTCTACAAGTCTCAAATAATTTTTTAACTTACGTCCTCATTTCTCTCTCAGGGTTTTCTTGGGAGTATTTTTGCTCTCACTGAGAGATCTTGATATCCTTTTTCAAATCCTGCTGTGTATTTTCTTCTAGTTATATTTTTGTATTTGCTGGGATTGTGGACTGGTATACCAAAAGATCACTAAAGGGAAAAGAAAAAGTCACTATTATGAAATCCTAGAGGCTTGGGCCAGGAGAATTATTAATTTGGATCTATTATCATAGTCCAAAGGCCAGGCAAATCTATCTGTGCGGTTCAGTGGTGCAGGGGGTGAACAGCTGAGCAAGAAAAAAATGTGCATTACTTCTAGGTCTGAATTTTCACATGCAGTTATCTAAAAAGGCTTTTTATGAGACTGAGTATACATTGAAAGAAATCTGATGAAGTGCCCTCAAGTATTCCAACTTCTTACCCTGGGTACAGCTAACAGTATCCAGGCCCATGGGTTATGGCTCTGCAAGACAGAAGAAGGAGTTCCTCCAGCAGACCCAAGCCATGAGGAGGAGGCTCATTTGCAACAGCACTGAAACATAGGGATGCTTACTACAGAGTTATCACAATTATTTTAGCTAAGTAAATCTGCAAAGCAGAGCTGGTTTCCCACGGTGAAATCCTGGGGTTTTCTTCACAGATCCAACTAGGATGTATCCCTCAAATATTTTTCGACTATTCTTTTGGCATTTTCCATTCTGATTGTAAGTGGGACCATGAAGTGTTTAAAAAATTATTTTTCAAAAGAGTTGTCTGCTTTATTATACATAAATATATATTTGTATTTAAGATGTACAATATAATGATTTGGTATACACATATATCATAAAACGATTACCACAATCAAGCTAATTAATATTTCATGTTATTTTAAAAATATATGCTCCCCAAGAGACAATGGTACTCACTGATATCTTTTCATTAAAGAGTCTACAAAAACATAACTACATGCAAATGCTTCTGTCTTTGCATTTTGTTATTCTGCTAACATTTAGACATACTCAAATATATTTTTCATAATTTCTATCTCAAATAAAATGAGCATAAACCTGTAAAACATCCATAAGATAAAATGAAAAATGATCTTGGCACAATGTACTTATTATAATTGCATACAACACATACACATACATGTATATGTATATGACTATATCTACATTAGAAACGCTTAATTATAATCTTCACTTACAAAGGCACATTTTAAAAAATACCCATTTCTTTAATATACTGAGGAAGAAACTAGCAACAAATCCAAACTCTTAAAACCCAAATGACTTTTACCCTGTAAGTTTCCATATTACTATCATTAGAATTTATGCCCGGAAGGAATAACCTCAGTTCTCTGGGGTTTTGTAAAATCTGAAGAATTAAGTTTGTTATGCTCATCCACTTTTACTTATAATGTTTATATATTTTATCTATCAAATATTATATTTATCGTTTCAACATTAGATTTTAGGTGAAAGTGTCTACATACAATTCTAATTGGCATTTGAAAATGATATTTTCTTCTCCCAAGAAATCTGAAAAAAAATTAAGTAATTTATTCTCATAATTAAGAAAGTCATTCTTAAGGAATAAATAATAATATATCTGCGAAAGTATTTTGTATTTCAATATGTTACTTTTTTGATGACATAATGCCCTGTAAAATAGATGGAGGAGCTAGGATTTCCTTTATTTTAAGGCTAAAGAGGAATAAAGACGTGGAAATAAAACATTAGAAAAAAGGGTCAGAGTCAAATCATTGCACCGACAACCAAGTACCCTAGAGGAACAAGTCACCAGACTGGAGGAAACTCAGTCTAGCCCTGGACTCCGGCTCAAATCTCCTCATCAAAAACTGTGTCTAATTTTTCAAAAGAAGACATATGAGTGGCCAAGAAACACATGAGAAAATGCTTGACATCACTAATCATCAGAGCAATGCAAATTAAAATCACAAAGGGATGTCATATTACATCAGTCAGAATAGGTATTATGAAGTAAAGTGTGTTTATTTTCATCTATCAGTTCTTCTCTAATTAATTCGGTGCATCCAAATGTGTCTTTATTGAGGAATTGACACATGAATAAATACTGGATAATGACATAAATGTTCAACAATAGAATGGTAACAGATTATCATGCTACACAATTATTAAAACTGATGATAAGAGAACTTATTAATGTAAAAAGATGTTCCTTAATATGGTTATAAGATTAAAAATGTTATCTATAGTATTACCTACTTTTGTAATGTACATTCATATACATAAAATATTATGGAAGGATAGGAAATTAATTTACATTATAGTACTTATATTATCTAATTTTTAATGAATAGGTATGAGTTTTGCACCCCAAAAAAATAGTTGTTTCAATTGTGAAAAGGAAAATAGCTTAAAAATAAGACTTCAAAACATTTTAATATACCAGATCACCCGTGTTTCTCTCTAATTATTGTACTTAACTAAACATAAATATGTTAAAAACTTTGAAAGCTGGATAAATGAGGTATACTAAATATCCTAAATTGTATTTCTTTCCATTATTTTAATTGTCATTTAATAGTGAAATTTATATCAGTATTATTGACTCATATAGTAAGTTTATTTCTCTTTCTATTGTGGTATACGGCACTACTATTAGCAACTGTTCACTTTCCTCTCTATAGGAGAAACTATATATCTGCGCCCATTCCCATGTGACTTACAGAGATAAGTCCTCCTGTGGGATTTTACTTGGCCCATGAAATATGAAGCAAGTGATATCCAACTGGAGGCTTTAAGAGCCATTGCACAACTCATTTCTCCTTCCCTCTGCCATATAAACTGTATGTCATAGATGGGGGATGAGACTTTAGCCCAGTTAGTACGATGAAGGAAATGTGTGGGATCCAGAACAAAGCTGTCATTGAATCATGACCAATGTGTAACTTGAGTGAGAAGTAAACCAAAGAAATCAGTCAGTGTGTCAAATCAGACATCTTACCCAAGATCCAGCCTTTACAATCAATTTCAATAGTACAATCAAGTAGCATAGACAAAAAAAAGAGAGGCTTTGGACTTCCAGATTGACTCTCCAGGAGAGCACCAGAAGGAAAGCTCTCTATTATCGGTATGGTTGCTTCACAGAGCCAGGAGACTTTAGGTTATAAAACATCTCTACCTTATTCTCTACCAGGGATATCCTGCAAGGAGCTCTCTATAGGTAAGAACTCTCTAGTCATAGCAAATGTCACTGGATTTCCAGCACGTTTGCCAAAAGTGAAATCATGCCACCTAATTTCCTTCTTTGGGAGCATCCCCTTGGTAACTGGAAAAGACATGAGTTACAGGCCAGTTGCTTTGCATCCTTCCTCCCCAAGAGCAAACAATTTGGCCATAGTATTAAAAAACAATACAACTAGTAAGTAGTGGCAGCATTAACATTCATGTTGAAACATATTGATGATTTGTCCATGCCAAGCAGTTAAGAACCTGGCACCCCACCACCATTCTATGAGATTGATATCGCTACCATCCACAGTTTTGAGATGATTAAACTGAGAATTCAGCAGAACGAAGTGAATACATGCAAAATGTAAGGGTCACCAAAAATTTCACCGATTAAGATAGATGATATGCTAATGCAATATTCTTAATAATCCACACTAATGCAAAAACTATAATAAACTATGTATCAAAATATTTTTAAACACTATCATTATGATTTTTTCTTTTGCTTCAATATTGCTCAGCATAGCATTGATGCTGACACCGATCCCATCTTTACATAAAATGTTGATATTTTGTTCATAAACTTTTTCATTAATAATGCTTTTTAAAATATTTCATTAAAATATTATTTATGCTGATTACTGAGCATTTAAGTCAATAAACTTTATTTGAGCAGTTTTAGCCTTACAGCAAAATTGGATGGAAAGTACAGAGAGTTCCCTTACCCCCCATCCCCACACACAACCTCCCTCATTATCAGCTCCCCCTGCCAGATTGGTATATTTGCTACAGTTGATGAACCTACATCAACACGTCACTGTCACTGTAATTTACATTAGGATTCACTCAGTGTTGTACATTTTTTTTTCTTTTTTTTTTTTTTTTTTTGAGACAGAGTCTTGCTCTGTCACCAAGCTGGAGTGCAGCGGTGTAATCTCAGCTCACTGCAACCTCTGTGCCCTGGGTTCAAGCCTCCCAAGAAGCTGGGAGGCGTGTGCCACCACACCCAGCTAATTTTTTTGTATTTTCAGTAGAGATGGGGTTTCACTGTGTTGGCCAGGATGGTCTCTATCTCTTGACCTGGTGATCCACCCACCTGGGCCTCCCATAGTGCTGGGGTTACAGGTGTGAGCCACTGTGCCCGGCCCAGTGTTGTACATTCTATGGGTTTTAACAAACAAAGAATGACATATCTAACTCTGATTCTGATGCTTGTTGAGTCTTCAAATTGATCCACTTGTTTTAGTATGCCTTGTAATTTTTTGTTGAAAGGCAGACATGACATAAAGGGTAAAAGGAATTGTGCTAAAGGGGCCTTTAGTGATGGAGTGAAAGGTGTGAGTAGGGGAGAGCTCTGTAGTCCTGCGATTAGGTCTCAGTCTTGTAAACTGTGCCTCTGGACTGTGAGCTTCATCAGTACTACTCAGGTTTCTTTCTTCTCCCTAAGTGAGACAAGGAGGCTGGAGGAGCTTAGCTGTGTCTCCTTTTACCTAGGTAGGTTAGGCTCTGATATAACTTCAGCATGTTAGGCTGTGGTAAAACAGTTTCTCCTGAGGGCAGGCCTTGTTAAGAACAGAATGTTCTGAGGTATTTCAAGCTGCTTTCTTTTCCCTATCCCTGCCAAAATATATAAATAACTCTCTAAAATTAATAAGTGAAAGGCAAATAAGACCTTCAAATAGGCAATTTGGAAAAGAAAACAAACCAAAGCCAATAAACCCGTGAAAAGAAATTTTCACTAATAACTGGGAAAATACAAAATAAAACAATGATAACTATTTTACACAGTAAGATTGGCAAAAAATAAATAAATAATAACAAGTTTGACTATACCAACTGTAGGTAAAGACAAGGAATGCTGGAATGTTTACAAAGTGCTGAGGGCTTTAAAATTGTCTTAGCTATTTAGTGGAACTATTTGGCCCTATCTATTAACACTGAAGGGGCAAGCTCCATGACTTATTGATTTTATTTCCAGGTATAAAAACTATTTTTAAGAAACTCTCATCTTTGCATGCAGAGAGACATGTAACAAAATTCTTACAGCAGTATGTTTACAGCTAAATGTTGAGTGCAATCAGCCCTCCAAATACAGTGGGTTCTACATTAATGGATTCAACAGCCTGTGGACTGAAAATATTTGGGGAAAAAAAGTAAAAAATAAAAATACAGAACTAAGATCAATACAAATTTTAAAACAGTATAGTATAAAAACTATGAACATAGCTTTTACATTGTATTAAGTATTATATGTAATCTAGAGATGTTTCCAGTATAGCTGTGTGCCACATAGCAACATTTCAGTCAACAAAGAATAGCATGTATGACGGTATTAGGGCTGGGCGCGGTGGCTCACGCCTGTAATCCCAGCACTTTGGGAGGCCGAGGCGGGTGGATCACCAGGTCAAGAGATCGAGACTATCCTGGTCAACATGGTGAAACCCCATCTCTACTAAAAATACAAAAAAAAAAAAAATAGCTGGGCACGGTGGCATGTGCCTGTAATCCCAGCTACTCAGGCTGAGGCAGGAGAATTGCCTGAACCCAGGAGGCGGAGGTTGCGGTGAGCCGAGATCACGCCATTGCACTCCAGCCTGGGTAACAAGAGCGAAACTCCATCTCAAAAAAAAAAAAAGATTAAAATGGAGCTGCAAAATCCCTCTCACCTAGTGACATCATAATGTTGTAGCACAATGTATTGCTGCCTTGATTGTGGTGATGCTGGTGTGGACAAACCTGCTGTGTTTCCAGTCGTATAAATGCATAATACATACAATTATGTACAGTATATAATACTTGATAATGTAATAAACAACCATGTTACTACTGATTTTGCATTTACTGTATTTTTTCTCATTATTCGAGAGAGTTCTCCTTCTACTTATAAAACAATGTTAACTATAAAACAGCCCCAGGCAGGTCCTTCAGGAGGTATTCCAGAAAACGGCATTTTTATCATAGGAGCTGACAGCTTCCTCCGTGTTATTTCCCCTAAAGACCTTCCGGTGGAAAAAGATGTGGAGGTGAAAGACAGTAATATTCATGGTCCTGACCCTGTGTAGACCTAGGCTAATGTGTGTATTTGTGTCTTAAATTTAACAAAAAGGTTTAAAAAGTAGTAAAATGAAAAACATTTTAAATAGAAAAAGCTTGTAGAATAAGGATATAAAAAATGTTTTTGCACAGCTGTACCACGTGTTCATGTTTTAAGCTGTTTAAAGTTAAAATTTTATAAAGTTAAGAAGTTACAGTAAGCTAATGTTAATTATTTTAAAAAGAAAAATTAGAAACTCAGTGTAGCCTAAGTGTACGGTGTCTGACAGGTCTATAGTAGCTCACAGCAATGTCCCAGGCCTTCTCACTCACTTACCACTCATGCAGTGACTCACCCAGAGCCACTTCCAGTCCTGCAAGCTCCATGGTAAGTTCCCTACTCAGATGTATCATGATTTATATTCATACAATATTTTTACTGTCCTTTTTTGATGTTTAGATACACAAATTTTTACCATTATATTCCAATTGCCTTCAATATTCAGAACAGTCACATGCTGTACAGGTTTGTAATAAATAAAAACACTGTGACTGGATTACGCAATGGAATATTTATAATGATAAAATGAGTTAGTACTACATGCATTAGGAATCTCAAAAATTCATTGATGGGGAAAAGCAAGGTTTACAAAAAATGCAGCATAGTGTAATTGTGTGAAGTTTAAAACACGTAATATATTGATTAGAAATATAATAATATAGAGTAAAGCCATAAAAACTTCATTGGAATAATAACCAAAAATTTTCTGGTATTTACCTTTAATGGGCCGCAAGAGAAATGTGACCAAAAAACATTTTATCAATGTATTTATAAAAAAGTGGTATTTGTAAAATTTCTCACGTGGGGTTTTGTATACCTTCATATGTATTATATTTGATACCTGAAAAAATGTGAATGACTAAAATTTTTGATGAAGGAAATAAAACATAATCAACTTGTTTTTAAGAAGACTTTAATGCTAAGAAGGAAATTATAAAGGAATGAAATATAATCAATGTATACAAGCATGGATATATTCCTCAGCCTTCAATAATAGCTGTAGAGTCATAAAAACTGAGTATTTAATCAAAATGTTCAGCACTTTCTTATTGCGAGGATGGAGAATGAACATGTTTTTGTAGTGTAGAGTTTGTGTTAAAAAACTAATTCCTTCGTCTTCACAATGGCAAGTTAAATGAGAATGTTCAAAACTAATATTTATTTAGGAATATTGAGGTACAAAAAGAATCAGATAAAAGATGGAATATGGTTGCCTCTAGAGAGAAAGACTTGGGAATGTATTAGTCCATTCTCATCCTGTGATAAAGAACTACCTGAGACTGGGTAATTTATAAAGAAAAGAGGTTTAATTGCCTCAGAATTCCACAGGCTGGGGAGGCCTCAGGAAACGTACAACCATGACGTAAAGTGAAGGAAAAGCAGGCATGTCCTACATGGCTGGAACAGGAAGAAGAGCATGAAGAAGGGATGCTGCACACTTTTTTATTGTTATTATTAAGTTCCAGGGTGCATGTGCAGGACATGCAGGTTTGTTGCATAGGTAAACATGAGCCATGGTGGTCTGCTACACATAGCAACCTATCACCTAAGCCCAGTATGCATTAGCTGTTTTTCCTGATGCTCTCCCTCCCCTCACCCCTGCCCCTCAATAGACTCTAGTGTGTATTGGTCACCTCTCAGCGTCCATGTGTTCTCATAGTTCAGCTCCCACTTATGAGTGAGAACATGCACTGTTTAGTTTTCTGTTCCTATGTTAGTCTGCTGAGGATAATGGCTTCCAGCTCCATCCATGTTCCTGCAAAGGAAACAATCTCCTTCATTTTTTACGGTTGCATAGTATTCCATGGTGTATCTGCACCACATTTTGTTTATCCAGTCTATCATTGATGGGCATTTGGGTTGATTCCATGTCTTTGCTGTTTTGAATAGCGCTGCAGTGAACATACACATGCATGTATCTTTACAATAGAATGATTTATATTCCTTTGGGTATATGCCTAGTCATGGGATTACTGGGTCAAATGGTATTTCTGGTTCTACGTCTTTGAGGAATCACTACACTGTTTTCCACAATGGTTAAACTAAAATACACACTTTTAAATAACCAGATCTTGTAAGAACTCATTCAGTATCATGAGAACAGCAAGGGGGAAATCCTCCCCCATGATTGAATCACCCCCCCACCAGTCCCCTGCTCCAACATTGGGGAATACAATTCAGCATGAGATTTGGGTAGGGACATGAATCCAAACAATATCAGGCAGTTTAATGGTAAGGAATGAATACTTTTTCGAATGAGAAATTTTGGAGGACTACTTTAAACCATTAATGTATAGTATTTCAATAAAAACAAATTTTACCCTGAAAATGAAATTAAGAATTGACTTCACTTCAGGCAGGTTCTGTAACTGAAACCGGAGCTACAGCTAACATTGACCTACAACTACCTACACATGAGGCTTGAGTCTTCTTCCACTTTCTGGCACGCTTTGTTAATATCGTTCAGAGCCATCCAGAAAATACTGTATCTGTCAAAAGAACTCAGCCTCAAAATCCCAAATCATCAAATTGTTTTTTTAAAAAACTATCACTCTCACTACCTGAGAAATCCAAACCCAACAGCAAATATGTTATGGAAAAATATGAACTCCATCACTGCAATTCCTCATGTTACCAGCTGTTTATGGAAAAGCAGAAAATAGAGATGCAGTAGGTGATGAGGTAATCTTGTTTCCTACAGGATTTATTCTCTAGTGGGTTATACAGCCAGTCTTGTTTTGAATGACTCAAGTACGCGGGTCACTCAGCACTGCTACCCAGGGAAATCTATCCTGCGCTAGCAACAGAGCACCTGCAGTGATGCTATCCTGCAGATGTGCCAGATGGGCTGAGAAACAGGAACAACTCTTGAGGGAAAAAGAGAGACAGGGAAACAAAAGTCTCTGAACAAGTATCCATTGACACCAGCATACCATGTCATTTCCCAGGAAGGAAAGACAGAATAACATAAGGAACATTTTTTTTTTTTCCGTTGTAAACTCAGTGCCATTTCACCTACATTAAAGTTGGTCATGGCAAGATGGGGAGTTAAGGAAAAATCCGTAAGACCCTTAACCCAAGACAATTTTGGGGGGTATAGAGCAAGATAAGAAAATGACCTGTCCTGCAGTAATCACAGGAAATATATTTGTTCTAGTCATCCACATAGTCAGCTGCAAGGCAGGACAATGTGTCCTAAATCATCATGTTTTGTTCAACTTCTGCTTCTCCTGTTCTCGAATGATCCTTTCCCCAGTTACACTTCCTCTTGTCATTTGGCAACAAGGATATAATGAATAATAAACTCATTTGTTCTGCTCTCCTTTCACCAACATGAGACCTTTGCATGGCTTATACCTCATTTATTGGGTATGCTAAGCTCGGAGTACATCCATAAGAATAAGATCTCCATAGAAACTATGATTACCACTAAAAATGATAGCCAACTTTTTTGAGTATTTACTATAATCTAGGTATTAAACAAATTATCTCTTAATTCTTATGCCTCAATTTTCTAATCTGTAAAAATGAGGTTGATTATAGTTAAACAATGGTTCTAACTTAAGCAATTATTATTTTTAAAAAAACAGTCAATGGATGGAAAGTCTTTAGAGCTGTGTCCAATGTATAGAAAATGCCTCTGAAGTGTTACTTGCTATTTCTACGGGTGAGTTCATTCAGACCCATGGTTCTACATGCCATTTATATGCCAATGACTTCCAAATCTTGGTCACCAGCCCTTAACTCTCTGTAGAACTTCAGATTCGTAGGTACGATTCCCTGATTTCATCTCCACATAGACATCTAATGTGGCCAACTCAAAATTAACATCATCAGCAGGACTCTACTTCCTCCCTTACCTGCAAGGAAAAGTCTAGCACTTCAGCCAGTAGACCAGTAAATCAGAGGTCCCCAACCTAACAGATGACACAGGTCTGTGGCCTGTTAGGAACTGGGCCACACAGTAGGAGGTGAGCGACAGGTGAGCGAATGAAGCTTCCTCTGTGTTCACAGCCACTCCCCATCACTCTCATTACTGCCTGAGCTCCGCCTCCTGTCACATCAGCAGCCACATTAGATTCTCATAAGAGCACAGACCCTATTGTGAAGTGCGCATATACGTGATCTTGGACATACACTCCTTATGATGATCTATTGCCTGAGGATCTGTCACCGTCTTCCATACATCACCCCCAGATGGAACTGTCTGACTGCAGGAAAATAAGCTCGTCTCTCACTAACTCTACATTATGGTGAGTTGTAGAGTTATTTCATTATATATTATAATGTAACAATAAAATAAATAAGTGTGCAATAAATGTGATATGTGGCCAGGCACGGTGGCTCACACCTGTAATTCCAGCATTTTGGGAGGTTGAGGAAAGCAGATCACCTGAGGTCAGGAGTTCAAGAACAGCCTGGCCAACATAGTGAAACCCCATCTCTACTAAAAAAAAACAACAACAACAACAACAAAAATAGCTGGGCATGGTGGTTAGCACCTGTAATCCCAGGTACTCAGGAGACTGAGACAGGAGAATCACTTGAACCTGGGAGGCAGAGGTGGCAGCGAGCGGAGACTGTGCCACTGCACTCCAGCCTGGGTGACAGAGTGAAACTCCATCTCAAAAAAAAAAAAGTAATATGCTTGAATCATCTTGAAATCAACCCCCCGACTCCTGGTCTGTGAAAAAACCGTCTTCCACAAAACTGGTCTCTGGTGCTAAAAAGCCAGGGACCACCGCAGCAAGTGATAGCAAGTGAGAGTCCACATGGGAGAGCATTTACACAGACCGAGCGCACAGCCGTGGTATAGATTCAAACTGAGTTCAAGTCCATCACTTACTGGTTGGGTGGCTTTGGGCAAATTCCTTAGTCTCTGATTACCTCCGCTCCCTCATTTGTAAAGATTGGAGATAATCATAGTACCTACTTGCTGGGGCTGTGATGAGGAGTTCGTGAGGTGGTATATATCTAAATGCTTAAAACAGCTCCTGGTGGATAGAGTGAGCACTCTATGAATGTTATGTATTATTGCCATGATCATAAATACTCATCAACATATTTTTAATTATTTAAGTCAAACAGCTAGAAGTTATCTTTGATTCTTTTCTATACCCTTCACTCTGACTCTATCAATAAGTCCTATGGGCTTGTCTCAGAACATATTCCAAATGTGGTCACCCGTACACACAACATCCATGTTCCCACTGCAAAGACCCGATGACGAGCAGTCTCCCTGTTTCCACACATGGCCGCCCCCCACCATCCATCTGCAAATCACAATCAGACTGACTGTTTTAAATGTAAGGCAGATGGATTCACCCTCTGGGTGAAACCCACAGGTACAGCACTCTCTTCACACTTAGAAAGGTATCCAAACTCATTACTTAGAGGAGGGTCTGAAGACCAATCACCCTTAGGTGACCTGAGACAAACCATACATACATGTGTGTATGCCTTGGTTGCTTTATCTACAAAATGAAGAGAGTGCAAGAACCCACCTCTCAGGCTGTTACAAAGATGAAATGGGTTCGTAGATGCAAAATGCTTGGCATGGCCTTCAACACAGTTCACAGTGTTAGTGCAATTAACGTTTTCTTTCACTTCTCCCTCCCTCTCCTCTTTTCTTTCCCTCTCTCTATCACCTGCTACTCTCCAGCTGCTAAACAGCTTGTCATGTCTTCTTTGAATAGGCCAAGTTCATTCCTGTCTTGGGATTTTCAAACAAGCTATTCTCCCCACCCAGAATGTTCCTGTACCAGATCCACCCAATGCTTGACTTCTTGTCCAAATGAATTTAAATATCTCTACAAAAGCCTCTTCCCCGAATACTTCACTAATCCAAAGTACACACCCATTCCTCCCTGCTGCATAACCTGATTGTAATTTTCTGGATGATTCTTGTCACTAATTTTATACATAAGTGTTTACTTCACTGTTTACTGATTGTCATCCCTTCAAAACATACTGAAACACACAAAGGCATCCAAACTTCATGAAAGCAAAGATTCCGATCATCTTGTGGCCTGTTGTCTCTTCGAAGTCTAGATGAGTACTTGCTCTATGCTGAGTGTATAATAAATCTTTCTATTTTTCGGTCTGACAACTTATTTGAGGATCTCTTTAAATACTAACATCAGCTAACACTAATAACATGGATCCTGCTGTGTTCACAAAGTTCAGATCACAATGATATAGGGTACTTCATAAATACATGAATGGTAAAAGCATTTCTATTCCATACATGTCCAAGGTGAGTATATCAAAACAGCATAAATGTTAAGTATACAAAATTTTTCTACTAGATGCTTTTTAGCACAAGATTCAATTGAATCCATTAGCTGTATAGACTCTATAAGAGCACGTCAGACAAATTGGTAAACAAGTAACATGTTGCATTTGTGTATTACAACACATCTACATCCTTGAGACGAAGTCTGGGTTTGCCCAGCAGTCTCCGGATTGGCTGACGGGGAGTTTGCTAGGATGGTATTAGTGAGGCTGGATTCAGTTGCCAATTGTTTGCTCTCTTTACAGATATGAATTAGCTGAGGTGTGAAGTCACCCTCATCCTCTGGCACATGATTGTGGTACTTGGATGGAGGATTTCTGAAAAAAAAAAAAAAAATAATAAGCAAAGAATTAAACTGTGGGAGAGCTTGCAGTGCAGCTGGAAATAGCAGTTTCTGATGAGCAAGCTGAGCCAACAAGCAAAGTTAAATAAGGCTGTGAAAGCAAACC
Organism: Callithrix jacchus; assembly: GCF_049354715.1. Lineage (NCBI taxonomy): Eukaryota > Metazoa > Chordata > Mammalia > Primates > Cebidae > Callithrix > Callithrix jacchus. Next base: position 35,653,549 of record NC_133508.1, on the reverse strand, counting down.
TACCATGGCTCTGCTGCTCTGACATCCCCCGGCTAAGGTCGGCAGCTGGGCCAGGCTCCGGTCTTTTGAATACTGCCCTTCCAGACTGACGTGAAGCCAAATTTAAAACCAGATGCCTGCATGGAAAGGAAATGAAGAGGCAACCTGAAACATGTTACGTGAGAGTGTTATTTATTTGATCATGTATAACTGAAACTACAATGATTTCAATCTGAGAACTATGTTGGGTAATCAGGAATCATGCTCTGAATGTGCCCCAACGTAATTAAGTGAAGTTTTAGCTCTTAATAAAAGCCCAATAACCATGCTGCAAAAGCACATGCAGGAACTGAGACCTAATATGCTACTAACCAAAAATAGTTTCCATTCTGAATGCTTTATGGATTTTTATAGAGACATTAAGTCTTTATCGGTCTCAGAATGGGTCCACATGTTCCACAAAGGAGATATCTCCTTATTTTCTAGGGGATAAGTATCTTTCTTCAACCAATAACCATACTTGGAGCTTCTCAGTAACTTTATTTAAAATCAACCAGTTAAAGAAATCAACCAAGGAAGCTTTATTATTGAAGCCAGAGAGTCACACATTCATTAGTCGTGGCACCAAAAGTGGTGAATGCAGAAAATCGATGATATTTTTTAAAGAATATCACAAGGAGATCCCTTCTTACCTTTTTATAATATATGTGGTAAGGTTGTGAGCAATTCAGAGTTTTATCAAGGCAAGAAAAGCCTTCTTGGTACTGACATAATATTGAAACTTGGTGAATAGCATTTTTTTCAGCTATAAAACTTGCAATTGTGACAGGAGGGAGATTTCCTTTTCTCTGAAACTCATTTTCTCATTTTTAACATTCAAAAATACATTCTCATTTTTCTGAAATACCACCAGCATTTTCCTGGAACTCTTCAGCCCCTTTCTCTGCAATGTGAGCCAGTCTGATACATCTGCAGTGCCCTAGCTATGTATAAGTGGAGAAAAAGTGGTTACAGCTCTCCCACTGATTCTGGGTGGATGGAGGGAAGGAGAAGTCCCATTCAACAGGTGCTGACTGATGAGTCCCTGTGCTCTGCTATGTTTTAGGCATTACACACTATGACTAGGCACTGGGCTGGGTCAACTCTATGCCAAGGTTATATTTAGGGTCACACGCTCAATTGGAACACTCTTCATTCTAGACATTTCTGTTCTCTAGAACGTAAATTTCATTACTTCAGGGACAGCATAACTTTGAACAACAATGTAAATGGACAATCACTGGCAAAATGAGGAAACAAAATTAACAATTCTCTATAAGGCTCTGTGATCATAAGAATGTAACAGATACATTAAAAATGTGTTTCTACATGTAAAAATTAATCTCAAAATGTCTGAACCTTGCCAAGAGCTGAGGACATTGTAGGTCTTCTCTTCAATTCATAACACTTTTTTTTTTTTTTTGAGACAGAGTTTTGCTCTTATTACCCAGGCTGGAATGCAATGCCGCGATCTCGGCTCACAGCAACCTCCGCCTCCTGGGTTCAGGCAATTCTCCTGCCTCAGCCTCCTGAGTAGCTGGGATTACAGGTATGCACCACCATGCCCAGCTAATTTTTGTATTTTTAGTAGAGGCGGGGTTTCACCATGCTGACCAGGATGGTCTCGATCTCTTGACCTCGTGATCCACCTGCCTCAGCCTCCCCAATTCATAACACTTTTAAGCTACTTTTTGACTAGAAATTCAAATATAAGTAAAAGCCTAAAAATTCACTAGTTTATTTCTAGTTATTTTCACAGTGCAACATTTAAATTATTATGTTTGAAGTTTATGAAATACAAGCAAATGGCATTTCACCATCTATAGAAATGTACAATTTTCTTCTGAAGTGTAAAATTCACAATAATTCTTTGTCATAGCAGAAGGTGAGGACTGGCTGGGATGATTAATGAACGCGAGCAAAGATATTGGTGAAGTCCAGTGAGTAAACAAGTCCATCCCTGCTGTCCAGAATCACCTGCAAATGTTCTCAAATGTGCGGTCCTCACATTCAGACGTTGCTTTTCCTCCTTCCGAATTAAGAATTCCTATGACCTGGTTAAGCAAATACTCAGTGGAAGGAGAGCCTATATTTCATGATGAAATGCAAGGGAAAATAATACACACCTTGTCTTTCTATGACTAATGCAAAATCTAATCATTCATTCCTTTCCATGGCCCACACTAGGTTGAAACAGCCATAGCCTGTCTGCCAGGTAAAAAGACTTAATGTCCCTCTTGAGAAGAAATTAACTGCTCAGGCAGACGGAGGTGAAATGGAGTCTGTCTTCTGTCCTCAATGCAGCCATTTTTCTCTTGTAATCTCTCTCTTCCGTTCAAGCAGAATGAAAACTTGGATCTTTGCCTTGAGCAAATTTCACTTCCAAGGCTCCAAATCTGGGACCCTGTTGAATTGCAGAGGCTAACTTCTCTCACGGCAACTTTAAAATCAGTCAAGTCTGGCACTCACAAGAGTAGGAGGGAGGCAAGGTGGTGGTCCACTTTCAATCTCACATTGCCCTGTGGGAATCCTGCGCCTGATTCACTTATTCAGAAAAACCTTGCAGGATTAGCCTATACTGCAAATTAATACAGCCCAGGCAGGTCAGTGGCAGAAAACCAAAACACACTCAGGTGTGTGACTTGGGCTTCCCCAGCCTGTATGGCTGTGGTTCTCTGTCCCAGGATATCGGGTAAGAGAGGGATGAGGGGGTTATGGTCTGGTTGTAGACTCAGCCTTTTGACCAAAAAGAATCCTCTTCTGCCAAGATGATGTGTTTCTTCCACAAAGTGGAAATGTATGTTTACAGAACAGAAAACTAAAAGGAAACTTGATGTACTTACTATTCAGGGCTCCCCAGAGAAACAGAATGGATAGGATGTGTTTATGTATAAAGAGAGTAATTGTCCCCTCTGAGGTCCCCTTCCACACTCTCTTGTGGAAGCCTGTCTTCCCTCCTAAATTCCATCTCTCTCTCTATTCCCTTCCACTCAGTGTGGAAGTTGCTTTTCTCTCCTGGATTCCATCTTTCTGGATTCTCTCACCCAGCGTGAGAGTTAGATGTTTCTTTCTCTCTCTTTCTCCTGTTTCTCTCTCTCTAAATAAATCGCTTTCTACAAAAAAAAAAAAAAAGAGAGAGAGTAATTATAAGAAATTGGCTCACGGAATTATGGAGGCTGGCATGCCCAAAGATCTGCAGGGTGAGCTAACAAATTGGAGATCCAGGAGAGCAGATGGTGTGGTTCCCAATCCAATGAAGGCCTGAGAAGTCCAAAGGCAGGGAAAAGTGATGTCCCACTTTGAAGGTCAACACAGAGGAAGAATTCTTTCTTACTTAGGGGGAAAGCCATCATTTTCTTCTATTCAGGCCTTATGCTGATTGGATAAGGTCAATCTGCATAGTTCAGTCTACCAATTTAAATGTTAATCTCATCCAAGCACAGCCACAGAGAAAAACCCATATTAATGTTAGACCAAATATACAAGCACCCTGTGGTCCAGTCGAGTTGACCTATAAATTAACCTTCATAGCTGAGACGCTGGTTTATCTGATGTGCAGCCCCTGTACGGACAGCCTGACCTTTGTCCACTCAGTTCCAGCTCACAATGCACGTGTAGAGTGTTCAGATGCTTCCTTTCTTTGCTCTTCTTAACTTGGTATAGGATCAAGCCACTTTTATTCCACAACTTAGTGTAGAGCCAGATATGACACCAATTTACTTCATTCTTTATGAATATCTCTTCCCTTGTCCCTCTTCGCCCTTTCGTTTTAATCAGTGCTAAAACAAACGTTCTACTTACCTAACAAAAGTCCATTGCATGTTATTAGCCGACAATACATGAAAGCAATCATTGGTACTTCTTGTAACTTCTCAATCAAAAGAAAAAATCAACTGATTTTCAAGAGAGGAGCAAAGATAATTCAGTGGAAAAGGGTAGCCACTTCAAAAAATGTTGCAGCAACAATTGTACAAAAAAAATTAGCCTACACGCAAATCCTGTATGTTTCATTAAAGAAATTAACTCAAATGGATTATGAAGTTAAGAGTATGATATGCAACCCCAAAACTTCTGGGAAAAGAAACAAGATATCTATATGATTTTTGGGTTTGGTGATCAGTCTATTAATATAACACCAAAAGCATAGTCTATGAAAGAAAAAATTGACAAGCTGTACTCTATTAAAATAAAAAACGTCTGCCCTGCCAAAGAGGCTGTTAAGAGAATAGAAAGACAAGCTACATGCTGGAAGACTATAGCCGCAAAACATGCATCAAATAAAGAACTTGTATCCAAATACAAAGAACCCCTGAACCTCAAAAATGAGAAAACAAAAACCCAATTAGAAAATGATCAAAAAGTCTGAACCATGCCAAAGAAGATACACAGAAGAAAACAGATTCAACAGCATTAGTCATTAGAGACTTGAAAGTTAAAATAAAAATGAGGTAACGCCATAAACCATGGACTAAAATTTAAAAAGACAATTTTAAATGCTGGCCAGAATGCAAAAGAGCAGGAACTCCCAGTTATTACTAATGGAGATGAAAATGGTACACTCACTTTTTAAAAGAGTTTGTCAGTTTCTTTACAAAACTAAGCATGGTTTTATCATACAATCCATCAATCACACTCTTAGATATTTATCCGACTGAGTTGACAATTGATGTCCACACAATCAGCTGCACTCAAACGTTTACAGAAACTTTACTCGTAATCACCCAAACTGAAAGCAACCAAGATGTCCTTCGGTTGGTGAATGGATGAACTTACTGTGGTGCCTTCATACAGTGGGATGTTATCCACCAATAAAAACAAACGAACTATCAAGTCATGAAAACGCGTGGAAGAATCTCGAAAAACAGCCAGACTGAAAAGCTACATGTTGTTTTGTCCAGTTAAATTGCGTTCTGGAAAAGGCAAAGCTATACTACTATACAGCTGCAAGATCAGCAGTTGCCAGGGCAGAAGAAGTGGGGTGTTGCCCCATTTTTAAATGCCTTCATGAGTACAGATTTTTTTTTATTTCATAATTCTTTTTTTTAATTGCATTTTAGGTTTGGGGTACATGTGAAGAACATGCCAGATTGTTGCATACGTACACACATGGCAGTGTGATTTGCTGCCTTCCTCCCCATCACCTATATCTGGCATTTCTCCCCATGCTATCTCTCCCCAACTCCCCACCCCACCGCTGTCCCTCCCCTACTTCCCCACGACAGACCCCAGTGTGTGATTTTTTTTAAAGTTTTTTGGGGGTTTGGTGGATATCAGGACAGAACGCAGCCTGGAGAGAAAAGAAAAAGAATCTAATTGTATTACAAATGCATGAAATCACTGCACTGAAGGGACTGGGAAGGGGGAAAGGTGCTGACCTTAGTAACTCTGGAAATGTGTTGACTCTATATGCCTGAAAGCAAAAAGCGTTTCACATGAACAGTGAGCTGTAGTTAACACAGTTATTTCCCACGGGGTCCAGGTGAACGATTCTGATACTGGTATATATGTATACTAGAACTGAACAACTGAGTAACTGAATGGTGGGTTAGGAAGCCGTGGGAGTGTGGGTTTACAGGCAGGCTAGGAGAGCAGGCTGCAGCGATCTATCTGGTAATGGACCGGAGTTGGAGACCTAAGTATGAACCCGTATTTAGCTTAACACACATAGAGATGGGTTCATGTAGAAATACGTAAAGACAAGCGTATTTAAGCAGTAAACGTACATCTGGTGCATACGTTTTCTTCTTTTCATCTCGGTGGGCTGAGAAGAACAACATCCAGTAGCAATGCGCATACCTGGCCCCCAGACCTTGATTTCTAATATTACCCTCCAAGAAAAGGAACCGCAGCTGCTTGGATAAACCACTGATTGTAAGACAGAGGCAGAAAATATACGAGATGAGTGTGGGGCATCTGCGGTCCCAGAAGGTAAGAAAGAGTGTTTAAAAAACACGTGGAGGAGGGGCCGGGATTGCTGAATGGAAGCAGCTGTGGTCCGTGGCGCTCACAGAGAGGAAGGAAAGGGCGAGGGGATACAGCATCTTCGACTGGAATGTCCAGGCACTCACTGGGACTGACTGAACCCTTTCTTTGGGAGGATGAAGATAATTAGGGCAGGGCGATGGTCCACCCGCAGAGTGACATGGCGTCAAGGGAACCCCCCACCCCAGCCAAGGAAAATGGTGAGCGGATGTGTGGCTCGGGGAAACCACGCTTCTCCCGTGGATCCCTGCCACCCTCAGGGCAGCAGACCCCCTCGCGAGCCCACCCCACCGGGGCGCTGGGTCTGGCACACAGCAGCGCACTCTCAGGCACAGATAGCCAGGAGTTTTACAGACTCTGCCCCGGGATCCCCAGTAAGCTGGAGGTCCGCGCATACCCTAGAAAGGGGGTGAACCCACGGGGCCGAGCAGTGTTGGTCTGCAGGCTCCGCTTCTGTGGCACCTCACGAAATAAGACCCACTGGCTCAGAACTGCAGCCGGCCACCGGCAAGAGCGTGGGGCCTGCCTGAGACGGATGCAGCCCCTGTGGGGAGGGCTGGGCCGCTGTCTCCGCTGGGGGTCAACCCAGCGGTTCCAGCCTGCGGGCTTTGCAGGGTCCACATGATCCCTATGACAAGAAGTCTCCCCAAGTGCAGTACAGCTGCTTTGCTGGAGCGTGGTCAGGCTGCTCTATTTCTTTTCTTTTCTTTTCTTTTCTTTCTTTCTTCCTTTTTCTTTCTTTCTTTCTCTTTCTTTCTTTCTTTCTCTTTCTTTCTTTCTTTCTTTCCCTCCCTCCCTCCCTCCCTCCTTTCCTTCCTTCCTTCTTTCTTTCTTTCCTTTTCTTCTTTCTTTTTTGAGACAAAGTCACCAGGCTGGAGTGCAGCGGGACAGTCTCAGCTCACAGAAACCTCTGCCTCCTAGGTACAAGCAATTCTCGTGTTTCAGCCTCCCGAGTATCTGGGACTACAAGCACATGCCAGCACACCCACCTACTTTTTATATTTTTAGTAGAGACAGCTTTCACCATGTTGGCCAGGATGGTCTCGATCTCTTGACCTCATGATCTGCCTGACTCAGCCTCACAAAGTAGACTGCTTCTTTAAATGGGACCTCAACCCATTCCTCCTCACTGGGTAGGACCTCCCAGCCAGGGCCTCCAGCTACCCTTGCCTATCCATATTCTACCAACAGAGCTCTGATCTCTCCCTGGGACAGAGTGCCTGCGGGGAGGGAAGGCCCATCACCTTGGTTGCTTGGGCAACTCAGCCATTCCAGCCTGTGGGTTTATTACTCCCAAGCTGACCAGGGAAGAAGCAATTCCCCAGCAGGGCTGTTTTGTTAAGGTATGGCCAGATTGCTTCTGTAAGTGAGGCCCACATCCACTTCTTCTCACTGGGTGGGTCCTCCCAGCCAGGGCCTCTGACCATCCCCACCCAGGTTCTAAAGCTGACTGAATTCTAATTTCTCCCTGGGACAGAGTGCCCAGTGGGCAGGGCAGGCCACCACCTTAAACGTTTGGGTCTCTCAGCCAGTTCAGCCTACAGGCCTTTGAGAGACCAAACTGATTAGGGGCTGAAGAGACCCAGTGAAGGGTCCCCAACACTGCACAGTTGCTCTACCAAAAAGCAGCCAGACTACTTTTTTTTTTTTTTTGGACGGCATCTCACTCTGCCCCCAGGCTGGAGTGCAGTGGTGCAATCTCAGCTCACTGCAACCTCTGCCTCCCGGGTTCAAGTGATTCTCCTGCCTCAGCCTCCGGAGTAGCTGGGACTACAGACATGCATCACCACGCCCAGCTAACTTTTATACTTTTAGTAGAGACAGGGTTTCACCATGTTGGCCAGGTTGGTCTCGATCTCTTGACCTCATGATCTACCTGCCTCGGCTTCCCTTAAGTGAGTTCCTGATCCCCTTTCTCCTAACAGGTTGAGACCTCCCAACAGCGTCCTCCAGCCTCCTCCTACAGGCATGTTCAGGCTGGTGTCAGGTCAGTACACTCCTGGGATGGAGCTTCAGAGGAAGGGGCAGGCTGCTATCTCTGTTGTTTCACAGTCGTCATGGCGATACCTCCAGGTACTTGAAAAACCGAGACGACTAGGTCTGGAGTGGATTCCCAGAAAACTGCAACAGCCTTACAACAGAGTGGTCAGACTATTAAAAGAAAAACAAACAGCAACAACAAAATTAAAAAACCCATCCAAAGGTCAGCAACTGTAAAGACCAAAGGTAGAGAAAGATGAGAAAGAGTCAGCACAAAAATGCTGAAAAACTCAAAAATCCAGAGGGCCCCCTTTCCTCCAAATGACTGCAGCGCCTCTCCAGCAAGGACTCAGAACTGGGCTGAGGCTGAGATGGCTGAAATGACAGAATTAGGCTTCAGAATGCGGATGAAAACAAACTTTGCTGAGCTAAAGGAGATATTGGAACTTAATGAAAAGAAAATAAGAATCCAGAGAAAACAATGCAGGAGCTGACAGCCAAAATAGTCAGTACAGAGGGGAGCATAAGCAACCTGACGGAGCTGAAAAACATACCACAAGAACTTCACAATGCAATCACAAGTGTTAATAGCAGATTACACCAAGTGGAGGAAAGAATCTTAGAGCTTAACAACTGTCTTTCTGAAATAAAACAGGCAGACAAGAATAGAAAAAAAAAGAATGAAAAGGAATGAACAAAACCTCTTAGAAATATAGGATTGTGTAAAGAGATCAAATCTACAGCTGATTGGAGTACCTGAAAGAGACAGGGAGAATGGAGCCAATTTAGAAAACATATTACAGGATATCACCCAGGAGAACTTTCCCAACATTCAAATTCAGGAAATGCAGACAACTCCAGTAAGATATTTCAATGAAAAGATCAACCACAAGATACATAATCGTCAGCTTCTCCAAGATCAAAATGAAAGAAAAAATGTTAACAATAGCCAGAGAGAAAGGTCGGGTCGCCTACAAAGGGAACCCATCAGACCAATAGCAGACCTCTCAGTAGAAACCCTACAAGCCAGAAAAGACTGGGGGCCAATATTCAACATTCTTAAAGAAAAGAATTTCCAACCTAGAATTTCATGTCCTGTCTAACTAAGCTTCATAAATGAAGGAGAAATAAGGTTCTCTTCAGACAAGCAAATGCTGAAGAAATTTGTTACCACCAGCCCTGCCTTACAAGGGCTCCTAAAAGAAGAACTAAATATGGAAAGGAAAAACCATTACTGGCCACTACAGAAACACACTGAAGTAGACATACCACTATGAAGCAGCCACATAAACAAGTCTGCAAAATAACCAGTTAGCATCATGTTGATGGGATTAAATCCACATATAACAATACTGGCCTTAATGTAAATGGGCTGAATGCCCCAATCAAAGAACACAGAATGGTAAGCAGGATAAAGAGTCAAGCCACATCAGTCTGCTGTCTTCAAGAGACCCATCTCAGGTGCAAAGATACACATAGTGTCAAAATAAAGGAATGGGGAAAAATTCACCAAGCAAATAGAAAACAGGAAAAAGCAGGGATTGCAATCCTAGTTTCTGACAAAACAGACTTTAAACCAACAAAGACAAAAAAGACAATGAAGGGTATTACATAGTGGTAAAGAGTTCAATTCAATAGGAAGAGCTAACTATCCTATATACCCGCAATACGGGAGCACCCAGATTCATAAAGCAAGTTCTTAGAGACCTTCAAAGAGAGTTAGACTCCCACACACTAATAGTGGAGACTTTAACAGCCCATTGTCAATATTAGACATCATTGAGACAGAAAGTTAACAAAGACATTCAAGACCTAAATTCACCTCTGAATCAAGTGGACCTGAGAGACATCTATAGAACTCTCCACCCCAAAAGAATATGCATTCTTCTCATTGCCATATGCCACTTACTCTAAAATTGATCACATAATTGGAAGCAAAACAGTCCTCAGCTGGAAGCATTCCCCTTAAAAACTGGCACAATACAAGGTCGCCCTCTCTCACCACTATTCAACACAATGTTGGAAGTTCTGGCCAAAGCAATCAGGCAAGAGAAAGAAATAAAGGATATTCAAATAAAAAGAGAGAAAGTCAAACTCTCCTTGTTGGCAGATGACATAATCCTATATCTAGTAAACCCCATCATCTCAACTGAAAAGCTTCTTAAGCTGGTAAACAACTTCAGCAAAACCTCAGGATACAAAATCAATGTGCAAAAATCACTAGCATTTCTATACACCAATAACAGGCAAGCCAAGGGCCAAATCACAAATGAACTCCCATTAACAACTGCCACAAAAATAAAACACCTAAGAATACAGTTAACAAGGGAAGTGAAGGACCTCTTCAAAGAGAACTGCAAACAACTGCTCAGATAAATCAGGGATGACACAAACAAATGGAAAAATAGCCATTCTCATGGGTAGGAAGAATCAATGTTGTGAAAATGACCGTAGTGCTCAAAGTAATTTATAGATTCAACGCTATTCCATTAAACTATCATTAACAGTCTTCAGAGAATTGGGGAGGAAAAAGTATCTTAAAATTTATATGGAACCAAAAAAGAGCCCAAATAGCCAAGGCAATCCTAAGCGAAAAAAAAAACAAAGCTGGAGGCATCATGCTTCCTGACTTCAAACTATACTACAGGGCTACAGTAACCAAAACAGCATGATACTGGTATAAGAACAGACACATAGACCAATGCAACAGAATAGAGAACCCAGTAATAAGACCATACAGGTCAGAAATTTACTAAGATGTCCTACTTAATAAATAGTGCTAGAACTGGCTAGCCATATGCAAAAAATAAAAACTAAACCCCTTCCTTACTATGTAACAAAATCAACTTGAGATGGATTAAAGACTTTAAAGTCCAAAGCTATAAAAACCCTAGAATAAAATTGAGGCAATACATTTAGGACATAGGCACAGGCAAAGATGTCATGATGAAGATGCCAAAAGGAATTGCAACAAAAGCAAAAACTGATAAATGGGATTTAATTAAACTAAAGAACTTCTACACAGCAAAAGAAATGATCAACAGAGTAAACAGACAACCAGCAGAATGCAGGAATATATTTGCAAAATACCCATCTGACAAAGGTCTAATAGCTACTATCTGTAAAGAATTTAAACACATTTACAAGAAAAAAACAAACAACCCCATTAAAAAGTGGGCAAAGGACATGAACAGACACTTCTCAAAAGAAGACATACATTGACCAACAAACATGAAAAAAAGCCCAACATCACTGATCATTAGAGAAATGCAAATCAAAACCACAATGAGATACCATCTCACACAAGACAGAATGACTATAATTAAAAAATCAAAACACAGCAGATGGTGGTGAGGCTATGGAGAAGAAGTAATACCTTTACACTGTGAGTAGGAGTACAAATTAGTTTAGCCATTGTGAAAGACAGTGTGGCAATTCCTTAAAGACCTAGAGGCAGAAATATCATTCGACCCAGCAATCCCATTAGTGGGTATATGCCCAAAGGAATATAAATTATTCTATCATAAAGACACATGCACTCATATATATCACAGCACTATTCACAATGGCAAAGACAAAAAAAAAATCAACCTAAGTGCCCATCAATGATAGACTGGATAAAGAAAATGTGGTACGTATACACCATGGAATATCATGCAGCTGTAAAAAAGAATGAGATCACACGTCCTTTACAGGGACATGGATGAAGCTGGGAGCCATTATCCTTAGCAAGCCAACGCAGAAATGGAAAACAAAATACCACATGTTCTCACTTATAAGTCGGAGCTAAATGATGAGAACACATGGACACATGGGAGTAAACAACACAAATGGGCCTGTCAGGGGGTGGGGGGTCGGGAGGATGGAGAGGATCAGGAAAACTAGCTAATGGATGCTGGGCTTAATACCTGACTCATGGGATGATCTGTGCAGCAAACCACCACAGCACGCATTTACCTATGGACATCCTGCACGTGTACCCCTGAACTTAAAAGCTGAAAAGGAAAAAAGTTAATGGTGGGTATGTCAAAAAACCACCAGGGTCAACTTAAAGAGTCTCAGTAACCAAAGCTAGAACCATTGGAGCAATAACTAAGTAAAAGGGCATTGGATGATTTCCCAAAGCATAAAATATCTATGAGTCCAGAACAATATAAATATGTGATTCAATAAAAGAATGAGAAAGAAGAGATGTCTCCCATGCAGAAGAATTACAGACATTTTACCTAGGTGCTCTGCCTTCTGTGAGGTGGATTCTAATTCCCACCTCCTGCAGTGCAGTCTGGGCACCGTAACTTCCTCCCAAAGAGTACAGTATGGAAAAGAGAGGGAAAAAGAGTAACTTTGCAGTGGGGAAAACTGAAACAACTCCAGCCAGGCAATCAGGCTTGTTGTCACCAGTGGTAAGTCATGTTGATTGTATTTTCTCTTGATGAAGTGATGGATATGGCACGTGACTTCTCGGTCTTCCTCCCGAGAAACCATAATCCCAGGCTAATCATGACAAAAAACAGCAAACACCCCCATGTAAGGGACAGTCTACAAGGTACCTGATTAGTACTCCTCAGATGTGTCAAGGTTATCAAAAACAAGGAAAGTCAGCCGGGCGCAGTGGCTCACACCTGTAATCCCAGCACTTTGGGAGGCCGAGGCGGGTGGATCACGAAGTCACAAGATCGAGACCATCCTGGTCAACATGGTGAAACCCCATGTCTACTAAAAATACAAAATTAGCTGGGCATGGTGACGCACACCTGTAGTCCCAGCTACTCAGGATGCTGAGGCAGGAGAATTGCTTGAACGCAGGAGGCAGAGATTGAGGTGAGCCGAGATCGCACCATTGCACAGCAGCCTGGGTGACAAGAGTGAAACTCCATCTCAAAAAAAAAAAAAGGAAAGTCATCTGAGAAACTCACAGCCAAGAACTCCTAAGGAGGCAGGAGACCAAATGTACTGTATTCTAGATGCAATCTTAGAAAAGAAAAAAGACATTAGACAAAAACTTGAGAAAATTTAATGAAGTGTGGCCTTTAGATAATAATGCTATATCAATACTGGTTCATTAATTGTCACAAATATACCAAACGAATGTCAATATTAATAGTAGGATAAACTGGGTGTGGAGACTATAGGCACTCTCTGTACTATTTTCACCATTTTTCTGCAAATTTAAAACTGTTCTTAGAGAAAAAAGTTATTTACAAAAAGAAAAAAATATTTACAAAAACATAAAAGTCTCATCTAGTTTTATGTCACCTTTAAGGTTTATTCCAAGCATTCCACTACAGTTAGAAATGTTATCCAAAAATTCTACTTGGAAATGTATTATGTAAATATCACCATCAGTAAGTTTATGTTATTTGTTGTAAGGAGTCAATCACACTCATTAATTCATCGTTTCTCCCCAATTTTTCAGAGATTTAAAAAATATTCATTTCAAATAAAAATGACACATATCCTCTCTCAGAGGTTACTCTGACTCCTATAAAATGAAGAGAATGTTTCAAACCAGCCATATATTCAAGGATTTTTTTTATAGTTTTGGATAATTTATTCCCTATGCTCTAATGCTTTTCAGTATTACGTTTAATAACTTGACATGCCAAATTATATAAGACAAAATGTCAGAAACCTGAAGAAATGTTTGAATTTGATCTCACTGCCATTAGGCACGATCATATCTAGAACAGGCAAGTGGACAATAGCCTCCTCTACTTCTGTGTAACCACTAGAGAATACACTCTGTCTCTTTCCCGTATATGTACTAATCCCCCTGTCAAGGTCCTTCCTTATGACTGAGTTGAATCCTGTGTGCTGCTGCCTAATTTTATTTCTTCCTATTATCTTTTCAAATAAAGATGGGAAATACTTACTGGCCAATTTCTGCATAGCAATCATGCATGGTATATAAAGATCATCATTAAATAACCATTCTTTTCAGATGAAATGTGCATAGTCCTTTAATCTTTTCAATTCCAAGGCTGAGCCTTTTGTCTTCTCGGAGGTGGTTATCTGAACACTTTTCTAATTGCTGCAGTCTTGTCTTTAGCATAGCACCAAAGAGTTAAACTTGACATTTAAGACAATATATTTGAAAATCCCTGTGTGATCATGGAAAAAAAAATAGCCCATGAAAAGAATAAGGTTACCTAATTTTATCATTGGGGATGGATTTTAACAGAAAACATTCTCTATTAGAATTTCAGTCTTCCTTTTGTGTATTTGGATACAAAAGAGTGCAGAATCTGATAGATTATAACTTTTTAAAGCACATCCCTCCCATGCAAATATTAAAACACAGGCTATTTGTTGAAACATCAGGATGAGATGGATTGGTGGGCAATTTTTTTTCAGTACTAAGTAGTCATAGAAAAAAAGCACTTGATATTTTGCCATCCCTGGAAGCTCTCATCTCAGGCAGCAAGGGTCCTTGAACTGTGGAAAGGCTTTCCTGCTGTTCACAGTGTCTGCAGTCACACAGCTTTTGGAACACCATTTAACTGATTTTGTCCAACGAGCCTAGAGAGACATAACCACCTTCTCTTCTGGACTCTGCAGGAGATCCTCTCCCATATGAAGGCCTGGTCACTTGGGCCCACAGGAATAGGATTAACTCACTGCTTTCATAAATGCAAGGAGTTACTTATGTGAACACAAAGGAAAATGTACATAACGCACCTAGCACCGGCCTGGCATCTAATAAGGTCCCAGAAGAGAAGCTATTTCTTTTTTGAAAAAAAGGCATTTACAGGTTACAAATTTGAGACCTTGTAGCTGTAGTAGAAAGGTTGTTTTTTCCCCTAATTTTGTTAATGAGAATTGTGTGTGTGATACTCTGTTTGCTTGGTTATATGGAATTTCCTTTACCTGCTCCCTTCCCTGCAGCTCTCACATCCTCAGAGGTTCAGCACAGGTCAAATTGACACTCCCCACCTCAGCTCTGAATGGTGCCATTCATTAAAGCCAGTGTGGGAAACCAAATTTTAAGCTGATGATGAGGAAATTAAGTGCTGACTGTCCCTTTCTCTTCTGCACCTCTCACAACAGGCTTCAGTTCCTGAGACCCCTGCACGTGAGCCCCATGGCTTCACTCTTCTCTCCCTGACTATGTTTCTTTCCCGTCTCTATCGCAGAAGCCATAGAAGAAAGCCTCGCCTTCTCCCACACACAAAATCCCAGCAACCTCACACTTCAAACTTAACAAGTTCCTATCTGGTTCATGATATACCAAGATACTGAAACACCACCAGCACCCATGCAGTCAATGCAGTGATTCTGTTGTTTTCAACAACAGAGAAATAAGTGTAGTGCATATGGGCATAAAGCAATGTGCCCACAAGACTGCCTTCTCAAACATACACATTGAGGATGGTTACTCATCTCCTCTTGAACTCCAAGAAATGCCCCTGAAGGAAATGACATGCATTTGTTTAGTGCTCTGTGAATCTCATATAATCTTCCATACAGTTTGGCCTTACATCATCCCCAAAGATGATAATTACCCGTCTGTAATTTTCAAGACTGTCCTAAGGTGGAAGACACCGACCGGTGCCAGGGATTGGAAAAGACATTATTGAGAAAAAGCAGTACTCTAGGTCTGTGATTATCAATATTTACCTGTAAGTAACATAAAGCGAGGTCATGATTTCAGATCTGCAAAATACTTCTGGCTAATTTATCCAGGTAATTGAGATGCATTTGACATTTGTCACATGAGGCATCTGGACGACTAAACTTTTCTTAAGAACTCACTAAATAATTTCCTCTTCAGAAATTTTCCTTCTCAAGAGTGATGATGCTTTTCTTCCCTTAAGCTAATCTCCACAGGCATCTGCCTCCTGCTTGGACATGTTCATGCCGAGAAGCACAAGCCCATGCCTGTTGGTAAGTAGCAACTCTGCTTTGAAGTAAGAAATACTTTTAGCCCACACCTGTAATCCTGGCACTTTGGGAAGCCAAGGTGGCCAAGGTGGGTGGATGACTTAAGCCCAGAAGCCTGAGACCAGCCTGGACAACATGGCAAAATCCTGTGTCTCTACAAAAAAAAACAAAACAAAACAAAAATTAGCCTGGTATGGAAGAATGTACCTATAGTCCCAGCTACTCAAGAGGCTAAAGTGGGAGGATTGTTTGAGCCTAGGAAGTCGAGATTGTAATGAGCTGTGAGCGCACATGACACTCCAGCCTGGGTGACAGAGAAAGACACTTTTTCAAAAAAAATTTTTTTTAGGTATATATATTCACAATTCATCTTTGGATGTGCAGTGTATTTGAATCTTCTGGATGGAAGAAATGTATCACAAGGCATGGCTCATTTACAAGATTCTGAATAAGCCCATGAGGGGAGTTATTAGAAAGAAAAGAACAGCCATAGCACTAGAAACCCAGACCTCTGGCTTGGGGCTAGGTTGTAGCTTTCATCTCAGATCTTGAGAAGCTCCATTAGTGGGAAAGAACCCAATGTGACAGCTTAGTCACATCCTCTCTATTTGGAGCCATGTTCAGGGCTGAGGGGTGTACGGAAAAACCCTGCTTTCTGAACACAGGCATCTTCTGCTCAAACTGAAACATTAAAAAAAAGCAAAGTGTACACAGGGAGTGAGGCCCCGAATCAGATTTGTATCCCATTACAAAGAGATTGAGTTCTTTAAACTGTGCTAAAGGGGCATCTAAATCATCTGTCTTCTGCTTCTTGGTGGCTTGTCACAAAGAGTCATCTGATTCTAAACAGGAAACATTTCCACATTATAAATAGAAGGGGCATGACAAATATATTTTGCCTAAAGAAAAATATTACTGAAATAAATAAACCCAAATTTTGGTAAAGTGTCAGCCAAAATATGTTCATCACTGTCAGTCTGACTCAGCCACATAGCATTCCCAAGTTAAGAACAGCTCCAGGCTGTTGCTAAATTGGGATTATAAAAGATGTCTTCATATACAGAATCTTTATTTCCAAGGAAGAAGCAGGATGAATTTTCCCCTACTCTCTCTATAAAAGAAAAACTGAAAACTAACTGGAGGAAAGCCTCCCTGCTTGTGTTTTATTTCATTGCAATCACCCTTTCCCCATCCTCACCACCACTACCTCCAGTAGAGGGAATTACTTGACTCCATCCATCCAGTGTGCAACCACTATGCAGTCCTGGAATGCAATTGCCTGAGTTTTGAATCTTGACTCCCCAACATGGCTCTATGGAGCCAGCAAATCACTTGCCTTGCCTTCCCTCTTCCTCAGTATCATCATTTGTGAAATGGAAATAATCTTAAAGACCTCAGGACTTGAAAGAGTCCAAAGAAGTAATGAAATGCAAATGCCTGGGTGTGTACTCAGCCCACATCCATGAACATTGGCTATAATTAATAGAGATACCCGAAGCATTTCCTCGAGCCACTTTTATAAAACACACCCTTACAGCACATGATTTCCATGGTTTGTGGCATTTCTCACCATCGAAATAAGTTGTGAGGTTCTGTGTGGAAAATCTCTTTATGTTCATCAGCACATTGCCTTATTGCTTTAAACAAAGTGGGTGCTTTGCAGTGAAGAATCCTCATAGCAAAACATTTCACAAATCTTGAAAACATTTTCATTTTGCTTAATGAATGACAGTATTCTTTCAACCCAATTATTGATCATCTATGCCTCTAACATCAAAATTTAGCAATATTTTATTTTGAAAATGACTACAATTTTAATTATAGACAAAGGCATAACATTTCTGCTTTAGAGTTAGTAAAATGGGGAATGTGGGTTGTGCCTTTTCCAGAATGATGGCGACAGAAGAACAAGGTGCTTCAGGATGGAATTCCACAGCCACTGGCAGCCACGATTGGAGAGCACACATCTTCCATAGAAGTGAGTCACTGAGCTACAGTTCGGCCTGATGAATGGATCCCCAGTGCTCCAGCAGCCTCATCCACAATAGCAAATATTCAGTGCATCCTTTCAGCTCTCTGCATTTCCTGTCAACGTGTTGATGATGTCTTTTGTAGTTTACAATAAATTCATTAGCCTTTTTATCTAAAATCAAGGCTGGGCAAAGTAGTCCATACCTGTCATCCCAGAGCTTTTGGAGGCTGAGGTGAGAGAATCTCCTGAGCCCAAGGGTTCAAGACTGCAGTGAGCTAAGATCATGCCATTGTGTTCCACCCTGGTGACAGAGGGATATCGTGTTCCTAAAATAAATAAATAATAAAAATAAAATTGAAAATAATATTTTTGTTTTGCAATTCGGGAATATAGTATTTTCTTGATCAATATATTTGTATGTTTTTACATACAAATATATATGTATTTTTTTACATACAAATATATATGTATTTTTAATCATCATTAACACAACACATTTGCTTGCTCGTGGGAACCAACCCAGGACAGCAGTGGGATCGGATATACTTTCTCCTTAATGCCTGAACACGTGCATTCCCGGATGATGGGGGAGGAAGGATTTCTGCCTTGATGTTCTATGGAACTTTCCCCAGGAGGCATCAAAACTGTGCAGTGAAATCCTACACAACTCAGGAAGTAGAACAGTCTTTACTCATACTATAAATAATTTTATTGGGGGGAAATATGATTTTGTTTTTAATTTAGAGTGAATTAAACAGCAAAACACAGACTAGCCTATCCCTGGAGAATAAGATTTGGCGACAAATGTCAATTAAATTAAGTTTTAAACAATTATTACAAACTTAGTTTATCGCACAGCCACGTAAGTAATTGTGACAATTCCCAACAACATAATCTAAAGCTTCAGTTAGGCCTTTAGACTCCTAAATATCATTTTTAACTTAGTTTAAAATTCATGTGGGTAATGGGGGAAATGACAAGGTTTTGTTTTTTTTAATTTTTGCCTTTTGGTTTCATGCTTCCCTTTCCTCAGTGTTCTCTCACATCTGTTTTAACTGTCTCACAATTGACAACCAATATTCTCTTCCTAGGAATTCTTTTGTTATATAAAGCAAGCACAGCACTATTATTTAGCCTCTTCAGATAAAATGGAAAAACACACAATATACACACACACACAGACACACACAGACACACACACACAGAGTCACTGATCAAAAGATCGGTACAGGCCAGGACCTAAAACAGAAGGTGAGTAGCCGTAGTTGACTGAAATTAAACCAGGCCAGGGTTGACCCAGACCCAGCCAGCAGTTGTTGACAGAGGCTTTGAAGAGGCTCTATCAGATACATATCAGATTATTCTTCAGCCCTAGCAAAGGGGCATTGAAGATCTGTTGAGTTTAAAAGACAATTTCCTGATGATTTGACCCTGCCAGGGTAGGGATATTCATGCCTTTGGCCTTTAAAACCCTCTGCAATTATCCAACTCAGTAGTGATACTTTTCCTAGGTGTCTAAGGTATCTAAGGTGTCTAAGGTGCTTAACAAATCATCCAAAAGTTAGCGACTTAAAACAACAACCATCATTTACCATCTCTCCGTCTCTGTAGGTCCTTCAGAGTGCTCAGCTGTGAGGCTGGCTCAGGGGCCCGCAGGAGGATGGATCTGGTGATGGCTCAGGCTGGGGACATTACCAGGTTTCTCCTCTCATTTCTCTGGTGCCAGGGCTGTAATGACTCAAACAGCAGAGGCTGGACAGTGATATGCTCAGGCACCTCTTTCTGTGTCTCTCTCTGGAATCTCTCTTTGGCAGAGTTTTCAGGGTGGCAGGCCCTCTGACATACTGGCTAAGGGCTCCCGAGCATGTTTCCCTATGAGATCAGGAGACTGGGGGAGGGGGGAGCGGGCAGAGTTGTGTCATCTTTGCTAACCCAACCCAGAAGTGGCCCAGTACCACTTCCACCATTTTCTGTTCATCAGAAGCACGTCCCTATGTTCAGTCCACATTAGGAGAGGGAAATGGGACTCCATATTTTGAAAGTGCTGTGTGTGCAAAAACTTCAAAGATGTGTTCCAAACCATTACAGTGGTTATACCTAATAGTTACTTATTTTCATAAGCACTGGATGGGTTTTACCCAACATGATAGCAGGTATAGATTTTTCTTCCTTAAAAACTTTAGAGCTTAAAACATATAGACCATATATTGTCCTTTTTATTATATGATGAAATAATTCTTAAGCAAATCTTTTATGAAATAAGGAGCACTATAAATAGATAGAGTAAATAGAATAAATACATAAATATCTAGAGGAAATGCTCATGAAGATGCCAGACTTAAAAATGTTATTAGGCCACTTGTACCACCTGTTTACTTGTCCTACGAATATTATCTCTTGGAAAAGATAAAGTCCAGTGATTTAAGCAAATAATATGCACAATTTTAAATATGAATGAAAATAATAGATGTTGAAAAGAAACATCCTCCTTTTACATCCTCTTAAAAAATCATGCCCCAAAGCCATTGAGACTTTTTTCTGGACACTTTCACTTTAAATATGATTCTCATCTGAAACTGACGGAAACTAGAGTAATTATTAACACAAACCCAATAGGTAACAATTAATTTTTGCCTCTCGTTTGTGCCTCACGACCTATTTCTGCAATCAGCTGATGTGCCATCACCTGAATTAACACTAAGATGTTTCTTCGGCATTCAACAGGTATTAACACTGACTAAGAATCACAGCCTTTTAATTAGCAAAATTCATTGTGTAGAGGGCTATTTAGGCTTTTATCAATTTTTTAAAAATCCTTTTTTTTTAATAATAGTGAAAATTTAGCCCAGCACTTGAATGTCCCCACAGAGGTGAGCATATGAAAGAAACCACTCAACCCAGAAAAGAAGAAATACAATGCAATATTTGTACCCCTTCTGTGATACTTCTAGAAAGAATTATAGTGGATTACATGCAGGGAGACTAAAACTTAGAGCTCTAAAAGAGTAGCAAAAACAGACAGGAAGCGTGGAAAATAAGACCAGCCTAAGGTTAAACAGAGTTTGTAGAAAGCAAAATGCATGTGCTGAGGATTTCTCATTTCAAAAGTTAAGCTTGCCACATGTTATAACATCAACATATTCAACTACTATTTCATGTCATTTTCACATGTTTCTATAAAACCCGATGAAAGAATTGAGGAGGAAACAAGTCTCAGTTCTAAATGTGCTTTATATTTGCCAATCATTTTCACACTGAAAAGAACTGAACCGATATAATTTCAGAACCAAAGAAAGGCACATTTTACAGGGCAGGTGTCCTGGTCTACAACTCTCAAACAGAGAGTAAGTATCTATTCTTGTGGAGAATGTCAAGGCTGAGGTCAGAAGCCCCGGGGAAGAAAGGCATATTGAACCATTTTGGTTTACAAATAAGTAAAGGAAATCTCAGAGCAAAATTGCCAAATAGACTAAAAATATGACATAATTTTTAAATAATAAAATTAATTAATTATGAATAATAAAATTAATTAAGTTTTAAAACTGGGACATTTCCTCAAAATAGATTTTTTTCTTATTCCCTGCAGTTTAGAGGCAGATGGGCTCCAATGACTGTGTCTCTTTGAGTATTAGAATGAATGGGATCCTGTTCTTTGAATTCACAGACTTATAATAATAGTCCTTACCACTCTGTAGCCTCTGCCATGTGGCCTGGATTTTAATTAGTATACTTTTAAAATATAATCAAATCTGAAATGATATTTTTAGCTGTCTCCGGTGGAAAACTACAGCAGCGTCTAGGACTGAAATGAAAGGATTCTCATATCACGTAAAGGGCACCAAAAAGAAAGCTATCAAGATTCGGGTTCTTCATTCCATCCTGGACACCAGCAAGCTTTGGGACTGGAAACTATTGCTCCCCTTCTCAGGTACTCCACTTCCAAATTCGTCCACTTGACTAATTATCTAAGATCCCTCTGGCTCTCAGTGGTTAGAATTATTTGAGACTAATCCTCATGACTTCTGTAATAAGGCCTCAAACCTAAAATTACATGCCAAAAATGAGATAATCAAGAAATAAACTATGATTTAAATTCCCCCTTTGGGACTGTTTTTAACTCTGACACACCCAGCCAGCACATGGAATACTAACCAAGTGCTATTGCTGACTGGACACATTGAAAAGTCACCGCGATTTTATCTGTCAATTAGTTACTGAGATTTGATCAAATATAGTCATAGATGCTAAGATAGGCATATGTGACGTGCCACCACTCCCTGGAGTTGCTGACAGCACACACAGGGAAAGGCGACAAGCACCCCAATAAAGAGGAAAGAACAATGCTGGACAGTAATGTCACAGGATCCTTCAAGTGTCACTGCACCAGTCGGAAACCTCTGTGGCTGGTGGCACCGCTGTTTGAGTTTCGGTCACACCCACTGAACTCATTCTGCCCACTCAGCCTGGCCAGGCTTAGCTAATGCTGCCAGCCTGAGTCCCACATCTGCCAAAGGCAAGCCAGGCATGGAGTGACAAGAGGTGTATGAGTGAATGAGCACAGGGGCTGGCCACGGAGCACAGCCAGACACGTCGGCTGCTATGGTGTGACAGGCAGCTCCTGGCGCCGGCACAGGCACTGACTCAGTGTGAGGCTGCGGCTGAACCAGATGTACCACACGCAGCTTCTGCCATGGGTGCCAGCGTCTGGACAACAGGAATACAGTGGCCCTGAAAGCTCAGAGTAGCACCAGGAGCCACAGATTCCCACAGAGGGTGTTACAGTGTGTCACAGCCCTGGCTCTGGAAGTCCCCATGTCTGCGCTCCCAGAAGGGCCACAGCTCTTCATTCCCAGACTGGGAGTATGGCCCAGCAAGCCAGCTGGGAAAGCATTATACCTCCTTTCACTCCAGCCATTTGGTGGGTCCTGAGTGCTTGTCTCATGTCCAGGAAGAATGAGTTTATGTGGACTACTTGGAGGTAAGAAACACAGAGAAGAGCCTTACTGAGAGACAGAACACCTCTCAGCAGAGCGGAGGCCTGAAGTGGGCAGCTCCTATCCATGGGCAGGTTGTCCCAAAGAGAGTAGAGGAGGCCCAAAGTGGGTAGTTCCTGTCTGCAGGTAGGTTGTTCCAGAGAGTGTCTGAGTCTGGCTAAGTCCAGCATTTTTATGGGCTCCAGAGGGAGAAATTGCATGCTAATTGGTCCATGGATGGCCATGGTTGGGCCTGGGAAAAGCAGCATAATTTCTCACTCCAGATCGTGGACTCCACCTCGAACTGGCAGCCTGGCCCCCAGGCTTCAGCCCATCCCTGGCTTAAAGGTGTGATTTCACCGGGACTCACCTCTTCCCACCTAGAAACCTGTCTACATGCTCTCTGCAGTGCCCATGCTGTCCATGCTGAGGGGTCCCCGCAGGCCCACACAGAGCCACCCTCAGCCCACTCAGGGCCGTTCTCCCTGAGCTCATTGGTGCCCAAAGTTTCACAGGGGGCTGGGGCAGCAGGGGACTGGTGTGTTAGCACCACCCTGAGCACAAGCACAGCCAGCCACGACTTTGCTCTGGCTTGACCACAACTTTGCTCCATGCTGGCATGAGCTCTAGGAATGGGGAAAGGCCAGGGAGTGGGAGCAGGCACTTCCAAGCCTGCTAGGGCAGGAGTCTTCCCAGACCAAGAGAGTACAAGGATGCCCAGGTCTGGGGTCATGGCTTGGTGGCTGAAGCTGTGCCTGGGAGCATGGGGCACACCAACCAACTCAGTAGGGTGCAGAACTCCCTCCTCTTCCTGGCCCCCACCAGCTCTGTGGAGCGTATGGCCCCAGCTGCAGAGGGCATCCTTGCAGCGGCTGCTTCAGATGGTCTGCCACCACCATCAATGAGAAAACAGGTCACAGTGATACCAGGGCAATGATACACAGGATGAGAAATGTCCAACCGCTTTGCTAAATGTAGCAATGTCTGTGAAGGGTCTCCCAGTAATCTCCTTCAGTTCCCTGTAAAGTCACCTGAAATAAACATAAAATCTATACAAGAAATGATGGGCTTGCCATGCAAATGCAAATTGAGGGCCAGCTCCATATTCCTTACTTCTCACCAATTATCCCATTTGCACAATTCCCAAATAAAAATTCTTGACCTTTGTTTGGTGATGGTCACTTTTTGAGGAGATCAGATCTGTATGAATTGGTTAGTGAGGAAACAATTCCCAATTCAGGGCTTGTATATAGTAGCCTGAACTAGCATGCCTTAAAAACAAGGAAAAGGATATTGAGGGCTTGACCTGAAAATAAAAATGCACAGTTGTGCTGTAAAGGGGAGCGTTTATGAAAGCAGGTCATGAATTTACAGCAGTGCATTATGCACAAGAACCCAGTCATCCCTTTTCCCTTCTGTCACTAAGATCTCTTTCTGCAGAGATGGCCTCTTCCAGACAGAAACAATCCAAATTATAAACACTTTCTACAGGATTTGCCCACTTGAGGCCTATTCAAGGACCGGGTAAGTTCTGTGGAAATCTGTGTCAACTGAGGAAGAGTAGATGTCTTAATGTGCTCATTTTACTGTGCGTGGTCCCTAGCTGAGAATCTGTACTCAGTTTTCCTCCCATCCTTCTTCTCCCCTTCTGTTCTCCCCCAGCACACACGTTGAAGGACCCAGATGGCAGGGCCCACTCACTATGTGAGAAGGGAGAGCCCAGCTGAGATGCAGAAAAACATAGTGACTACAGTCATGGAAGGCGCAGAAGAGGCAGGTGGTGGAAGAGGAGGACAGCCTGGCAAGGTCCTGTGGAGGGTGTCAGACTTCATCCTCTGGGAAAGAGGTAACAACTGAGGTACATCCCAGGGGGGTAAGCATGGCAGGGGCGCCTTGAGAGCAGTGTCTCTACATGATCTCTCAGACTGCAGAGTGAAATCCATCAGTGCGGGGTCCAGAGTGGGTTACTGAATTGGTCCACAGGATGCTGTATGAGCAGTTTTGGAAAACACTGGATGGTGGTTTGAACGTGGCTGGTGGCCATGCAAAGAACAGGAACAATTCAAGAGGGGCTTCAGAGGCAAAATCCACATCATCTGTAAACAGGCTGTATGTGTGGGTGTAAGGGAGAAGGAGAAGCCGGGGGCTTCTGAGTGTTTCTACAGAACCTCACGCTGCTCATGACAGGCTCAAAACACTCCACCCTGTCCGTATGCACACCCTCTGTGTGGAAGGAGCCACAGTCCTGGACACAGGAGGTGAGGGAACTATGGCCAGCTGCCCACTGCCTAATGCCTTGGAATAGCTCTTACCTCCTAATTACCCAAATTATTTTCTTTTTTTTTGAGATGAAGTTTGGCTCTTGTTACCCAGACTGGAGTGCAATGGCACAATCTCGGCTCACCGCAACCTCCACCTCCCGGGTTCAAGCAGTTCTCCTGCTTCAGTCTCCCAGGTAGCTGGGACTACAGGCATGCACCACCATGCCCAGCTAATTTTTTTGTATTTTTTAGAAGAGATGGGGTTTCACTGTATTGACCAGGATGGTCTCGATCTCTTGACCTCGTGATCCACCAGCCTCGTCCTCCCAAAGTGCTGGGATTATAGGCATGAGCCACTGCACCCGGTCAGTACCCAAATTTAAATCAAGTACATGATTCAATCATTCTTAAAGTTTTTTTTCAAAAAAAAACTTTAAAAAGTTACTATAATAAGCTCTTTGTTTTTGTCTGTTTCTACCGTGCCATTTCATAGTAGGATTTGAAACTTACATTTCAAAATATCCTGAGAAATAAGACTCCCCTTGTGTTTCTGACCACATGGAAGCAAAAATAATAAGACAGGCTGAGAGTGAACATGTTTACAGATCCATGCTTAAAACAAAAAAGAAGAAAATAGATGAAGCATTTGATGTTTGGAATCTCTTCTTGAACTGAACCACATTATTAGTATTTTCAAAACCATAAGCTAGCAAGGATTTCCTAGTTGTTCTTGGTATTGTTCAAGTGCATATTTTACAATCAATGCTCTTTGGGGGTTTCATAAGCTTGTTTGTTTTTTCATGGTGTCTATCCACAACTAAAATAGGTTGGATTTTGCTGATTACATGAACATTGAGCCTACTGGTTTTAAGACACAGTGCATTATCACCATCGCTCCATGGAGATTAATCTTTTTCCGTTAAGTTTTTATGTTCAGAAAGTATTCATTTCTTTTTTTACAAAAAATGTAAACCATTACTATTAACTCTAGAAAATCTGAGGATGAGTTTCTGGTGGAACAGTTCTGGAAGATGATGAAATTCTCAAGGCATAAGTCACTTACATCTAATAAAACACGATAGATGTTTACGTCTAATAAAACACGATAGACCCCAAGCGTCAGAGAAAATAGCCTCAAATAATATAATCATATGAAGTAGAAATGGCAAAATAGTCAACAAAGCCAACTTCCCAGTAAAAATCTCAGGAGGTTGTTTTCCATATACTCTTTTCATGAAACAGATTTGAAGTCGTTTACAATAAAGCACACACACACAATACGACAAAAATAATACAGAAAAGTAAGATTGAGAAGACAGGCGTATCATGCAAGGCTTTGAGGGAGACGTTGCCTAGGCTATCTCACCAGCTTTCCTCGTGGGCGTGCGGAGGACTCTGCTCTCAGCCCTGGGCTGCTGACGGATGCTGGTATAAGCTGACTGACGCTGTGTGACTCGTATGAGCTAATGAAATAGGAAGGAAGGTGACCTGTGCCACGTCCTAGTGCAGGCAGTGAAAATCCCATGAGTGAGGCTGGGTTCTCTGCTCCCCTGACACTTCTACTGAGGACGGCGTGTACTCCCAAGGATGAGGGGTTGGAACTCACCTTCACCGGGACTTCTGAAGGAGTCTAACTGCCAACGCCCCTGCCAAACTGCTCAGGCATTTGTTGATTCTACTAAATCACAGAAATTTGAGGGGATTTCGGGCATATCCCAGCCAGTCCTGACAAATACTGTTAGTGATTATTTCAAAAAGTAAAAAGAAATGTCTGTTCCCCGAAAGGCATGGGTAAGTGAGACTAACAATGATACAAAGCCTAAACTAAGGAAATAATTGTTCACCAAATGTAATTGTGTTAGGTTCTGTTTTTTGAGTGTTTGCATCTATTAAATGTTCAACATGCATTATCTCACTTAATCCAGATATGAGAAGGAGAGTTTAACGCAATTAAATAATTTACATGATTTCTAAGAAACAGAGCAGGACCTGAACTCAGTGGGTCTATTCCTAGAGCAGAACTTGGAACTGTGATTCCAAAAATGGACTTTTGCACAGAGGGTTGCTTGTAAAATTACCACAACTCAATAGAAGAGAAACCTTTTCCTAGTTCCAAGTAGACTGAAACTTGGAACATAAAGTTTTAAGAAAGGAGCACAATGAACAATTTATGCGACAGTAGTAAGAATAATAACAAGAACATGGCTACAGGATTGAGGCAGGCACAGGGTTGGATCCTGGGGTGACCACGCTTTTTGAGAAAGATAATTAAGAAAAACAAGATGCCCTCTTATTCAGGTGAATACTGTAGAGTATCACATGAAATCTAGAGGTCCCTAAGATAGATGCTAGTTTGGCATTTTTAAAACATTTTTTTTGAGATGGAGTTTTCACTCCTGTTGCCCAGGCTGGAGTGCAGTGGTGTGATCTCAGTTCACTGCAACCTCCGCTTCCCAGGTTCAAGCAATTCTCCTGCCTCAGCCTCCCAAGTAGCTGGGACTACAGGCACAGGCCACCACACCCAGCTAATTTTTTTTTTTTGAGATTTTAGTAGAGACAGAGTTTCACCATGTTGGCCAGGCTGGTATTGAACTCCTGACTTCAGGTGATCTGCCATCCTTAGCTTCCAAAAGTGTTGGGATTACAGGTGTGAGCCACTGTGCCCAATCTTTTTTAAAAACTTTTTTATTTCAAATAGTTGTTTAAATATTTCAATTGGTATTATTCTGAAGTAATTTCAGATTTACAGAGTTTAAAAATGGCATTTTTCTTATCAATTGTTGACGTTTTTGCTTTCTCTCTCTCATACACAGATGTACACACACACAAAAATTATTGGTTGTTTCTGAACCCCTTAAGAGTTCTTTCGGACTTTACGTTCAGATATCTATTTCTTCAACACAAAGACATGTCATCATCTATCTACAGTACAATTATGCATTTAGGAAGTTTACCATTGATGCTATACTGTTATCTCATATAAATGTTTCCTGGCTTACAACAGAGCTAAGTCCCAATGAACCCGTCATTAATTTTAAATACCGTTAAGTCAAAACTGAATTTAATACGCCTAAGCCACCAAACATCGCAGTTTAGCCTAGCCTATTTTAAATGTGCTCAGAACGCTTACATTAGCCTACTTTGGGCAGATCATCTAACACAGGGGTCCTGAACCCCCAGGCCGTGGACTACTATTGGTCCATGTACTGGCTGTGTTTATAGCCACTCCTCATCTCTTGCATTATGACTGAGCTCTGCCTCCTGTCAGATCCGCAGCCGCATTCGATTCTCATAAGTAGCGCGGACCCTATGTTCACTACTATTGTGAACTGCGCATGCGAGGCATTTAGGCTGCGTGCTCCCAATGAGAATCCAATGTCTGATGATCTGCCACTCTCTCCAGTTGCCCCCAGATGGGACTGTCTAGCTGCAGGAAAACAAGCTCGGGGCTACCACTGATTCTACATTATGGTGAGTTGTATACTATTTCATTACATATTACAATGTAATAATAATAGAAATAAAGTGTGTATCTAATGTAATGTGATTGAATCATCCCTCAACCATCCTCCCTCTTGCCCTGCTCTGTGAAAAAATTGTCTTCTGTAAAACCAGTCCCTGGTGTCAACAAGGTAGGGGACTGGTGATCTCACTAACACAAAGCCTATTTTAGGATAAAGTGTTGACTGTCTCGTAATTTTATTTGAATACTGTATGAAAGTGAAAATCAGAATGGTCGTATGCGTGCTTGAAGCAGTTTCTCCCGAAAACACTCCTCTTTTGCACTACGGTCCATATTCAGATTTTCCAACTGTGCAGTGATGTTCTTTAATCATCTTTAATTTAAAGTACTTCATGAGTCTCCATCTTTTCAGTGTGGCATGTTTTAAGAGTATAGATCAAGCATTTTGAAGAAACAACCTCTGCTTAGATCTAGATAGTGCATTTTTTACAGGAATATTACATAAACAGTGTTGCGTCCATACCCACTTGCTGAATTATTGGCAATCTGTAATTTGTTTCTGCTGCCTATTTCACAAAGCTTTTGGGTTCAAATGAGATGATATATTTGAAAATTCTTTAAAAATCATAAAGAATGTTACTTCCATATGCAATTGATAAAAATAATGTGTTGGAAAAACACAAACATCAGTTTCTTTTCAATGTAAATGTCACAAATTCAAAATAAGCATTCTCCCATTTCAGAAGGAAAAAAAAATAACATAATTATTGTCCTAACTGCATTGCATACAATGAGCTATTTCTAAAAGCCCGTATGTGAGGTGATAAAAATATTTGAATAAAATTAAGCTGCTCACTCAATTATGTTGAAGTATCTCAAGTGAAAGAGCATGCTTGATCTAAATTATTTTTAATAAATTATTCATTTTCCTGCTTCAGTTAAGTGAATATAGATTATAGGAAAACTAGAATCTAACCAAAGTGTAGGTCCAAAATATTGGCCCTGTCACTTTCATATTGAGAGGCCTCCTGCAGTCCGGGGCTGAATGATCACAAAACACAGGTTATGTAGGTTACTGAAGACCTTTTTGAGGCCTGGCTGTAGAGAAACATGTGAATGCCCAGAATGTATATGAAGGTCTCTGCAATAGCACATCAGTCTGAATAACACAAAATAGAAAATATCCTCAAAATTCCACTCACCTTCCTAACACTCACTTTTCACATTGCTAATGGAGGCTCAAAAAGAAGAGACTGCAACCGAGCAGTCTCAGGAAACTATCGGTCTTTTTCTACCTCGGGGTTGTTAAGTTCTGTTTTGTTTTTGTTTTGTTTCGGGTGTTTCAAGTAAATGAAAGGAACAGCAAGAGGTTACAGAAGTCACAAGGGGACCCAGAAACCTCGGATTGTGCCTGATTTATCTTAAGGACTGGACCTATCCAGCATAGGCTAATCAACCTTCAACATTGGCCATGCAGTAATTAAGAAGTAGATTACTGATATCGTGTGGGTCTGTGTCTCCACCCAATTCTCATGTACAGTGGTAATCCCCAATATTGGATGTGGGCCTGGTGGGAGGTGATTGAATCATGGGGGCTGTTTCTCCTGGTGTGTCACCATCCCCTGTGATGTTGTCATGGCAAGAGTGAGTCATCACCACATCCGACTGTTTACAAGTGTGCAGCTCCACTCCCTCCGTCTCTTCCTCCTGCTCCAGCCATGTTGGATGTGCTTCCCCTTCACCTTCCGCCATGATCGAAAGTTTCCTGAGACCTCCCAAAAGCCACAATGCTTCCTGTACAGCCTGCATAACCAGCCAATTAAATCTCTTTTTGTTATAAATTACTCAGTTCCAGGTATTTCTTTATAGCGTTATTAGAATGGACTAACAAAACTAACTAAGTAAAAAAGATCTTGCATTAAACAAGAACCGTTTTCATGTTGGGAGTTTATGGACACTTGGTGGTTTACAGATCACCGTCAAAAAACCATGAATGTCCACAAACGGCAGGTGAATTGTACGTGTTTGGGGAGAAGCACCAGAGCATTCATTAAACTTGCGCTATAGCTGAAGCCAGGTTAAAAACACCTCCAGTGGTGTGATGTGATCACGGGGGTCTTGACCTACTTCCCTCATTAACGTAACTGATCTATTTTTCCTTCCCTGACGCACGTCCCTGTATCCCCCAGGCTTCTCCCCTCTATCTGGGTCCCAGCTACTGTATGCCCTTCACCCTTGCCTTGTCTTTGCCTGGATTCTGTTTCCAACAGCTGATCCCCCCTCCATGATACACACTATCCCTTGTTCCATTCCACCTAGTATTGTACTGGAAAATCCTACCCCACCACAGGATGATTGCGAGTTGTTAAAAGTATTTATACATGGATAGATTTTTACAATATGCATCCTCAATGTCAATGCAGACATTGTGAATTACTTCTATAAAGCACCGAAATATATTTAAGCAGAACATCAGACTGATTATAATTTATTTTTAAATTTCTTAACTCACATACTTTGGAAAATAAAATTAATACAATGTCTGTTAATTGGATAATTTTTAAATCAATCATAAAGAAGTCAAATCTGGCGTGTATTTAATAAATAGTAGTAGTAAAATTTAAAACTGAGCATATTCCCAAAAATGCTATAGCCAGTGAAAATACACTATTGGGTGGTTTTCATAATTGACTGGGTCATACATATATACAGTTCTCAAATAATGTGGAAATTATCGTCACTTATAATATGAAATTTAGACAGCACAGGTCAAGTTACAGTAAAGGCCACAGCAGTGAAAATGAGTTTGTTCCTCCTAAAGTTCTTTGAAATGATTAATATTTGACTAAATTCAAAATGGCAAGTAAGAGAGAAGTGGAGGTTCAAGGACTCACCAAGAAAAATGATGAGATTTTTTTCCCTGTAGAAGATCAGGAATCATGTAATATAATTAAAACATTTTATTTTAAAAAAAGGCAAATGTTCTAAGAACATTCCTAGAATCCCAATTACAACTGCAGGTGCCAGTCACACCAACACTTAACTGGTTTGGTGACTGTTTTTGCTAGAGGCACAATAAAAAAATCTTAATTTAATTTCTTCACTATTTTCAGGGTCAGATATCCCCAGCAGGCACAAGAGCATTTGCCCAATGACCTGCACTTTTCAGAGGAATGTGAAGGAGCAGTGATAACTGGAAATCTACTAAGCTTTGATTCTGACCTCCACACTCCCCCTGGCAGTGCATTTAAGTCCCAGCCATAAAAAAAAAAGAAAAAAGAAAAGAAAAAAAAATGGAACCTCTACTAGTGGATTGACATCCTGAGAATTATGCCAGCCTGAAGAAAAGAGTTTAATCAATTCGGATGGAGAAAAGATGGAGTGAAAAAGCCATTTATAAAATGGTCAGCATGATGAGAACAGCTTGCACTGGAGTGCACTCTTGGTTTCTAAAATATTATTACATAGATGACTTTGCTTGATACTCCCATTCACTCTGTGAGGTTGGAAGTGAAGTATTTTCAGCCCTTTTGACAAATTGCAATTTTTTAAAATTAGCAAACAAAGAAGGAATGTCAGGCAGCAAAAGGGTGTGGTGCTAGGCATTAACCCTGTGAGAGAAAGGGTGAGCTCCCAGAAGGGTTCCTTCAGTGCCATTTCTACATCTTCCAGCCACTGCTACTGATATGGTTTGGCTGTGTCCCCATCCAAATGTCAGCTTGAATGGTAGCTCCCATAATTCCCATGTATTGTGGGAGGGGCCCGGTGGGAGATAATGAAATCATGGGGGCAGTTTTCCCCATACTGTTCTCATGGTAGTGTATAAGTCTCACAAGATCTGATGGTTTTATAAGAGGGGACCCCTTTTGCTTGGTTCTCATTCTCTCTTGTCTGCTGCCATGTAAGACGTGCCTTTTCCTTTTGCCATGATTGTGAGACCTCCCCAACCATGAGGAAATGTGAGTCCATTAAACCTCTTTTCCTTTATAAATTACCCAGTCTCAGGTATATCTTTATCAGCAGCATGAAAACGGACTAATACAGCTACCGTGAGGAAGGAGTTCAGTGATATTATCACGATCTTCTGCTAACAGCTCTGGGCATGCAAATGCGGGGGTTTCCCTTCCTAATTCCTTGCCTCAAACCTCAGACAACTTGCCATTTAACTAGCTGTCTGATTTCCTTGACCCACCAACCTTTTGTTGAAGATTAACATCTAGGGAGGAACCTGCTTTCAAGTCGGTATAGACAATATGGACCAACTTCATCACTGTCATCCCACATCTGTCCTCAAAATGAGAACAAGAGTAACTATACAAGCTGTTCATGTGTTCATGTTTACCTTTCTGGGATTTGGTTTTCTCGTATTTAAAATTAAGGAAGAAGAGAAAATAAGTCCCCAAGACCCATACCAATTCAAATACAAAAGGTTTGCCGTCTGGTAAAAATATTTGTAAGACAACCACTCTTACAAAACTTACTTCTAAGGCCACTGGAGAAGCTTTAGAGGTTCCACTAATTTATATGTTCACTATCAGTGAATATTTCTATTGAGACTCACATCTAAACAACCACATAGCTATTATCACAGCATTATAAAGAGTATCCAAAATGCCAGTAGAAACAACCCCAACCTAGAAATGACTCAGAAAAATGAACAGCTTGTGCAAATGCCCCTTCCTCCCATCAGCTCCTCACCTCTGGGATCCCTGGTGCGGCTGCCAAAAAAAGCCATTCTGGGTAGGCAAAAAGCATGAGAGGAATTGGAGGTTCAGAAGTAAAGAAAGGAAAGATACTGTGAAAAAGGCAAGGCAGCATGGAGCTGGCCAGGGACAGATGCACAGAACGAGCTGACCTTCCCCAGCCCAAAAATATCTTCTCCCCACTGTGCCTGAAGTTTTGACTACACTTTGGCACTCTGGCTAAAATCACATCACTGGGATATGCTTTCTGGATAATAAGCAGAAGGCTTTTCTTCCCCCCCGCCCCGCAAAATGCAACTAAGTCTAGGAGAGTTCAGAGACTGTCAGATGCTTCACGCACCTGTGTGGGTTGGTTCAATCAGATTGCATTCCTCCTGATACCCAGCTGAGACCAACAATCCTGAGTTAGTCAGAGTTTTGAAAAGCTGTAAAGGGTAGGTAGATAATTTTGGTGAAAGATAATTTTAGGCAATGGGCTAATTTTGGTTAATGGAGATGGAGAAGTCTAGAGACTGAAAAACGGAGAAGTTGCAGAAATGTTTTAAGAATGTCAGTTTCCTATTTTCAACTGCTTGGAGCTACCCTCATACCCAGGAAAGGAGGGACCAGACACTTTTCCTGATATTTCATGCTTTTGAAGATTAGGTAATGTTTCTTTCACAGATGAGGAAACTGAGGCTTAGAGAGGTAAAGGGACTTACCCAGGGTCGAGGTCGGATCATGTTACCTGTAACACTACAGGCTCCACTCCATCCTCTTTCTTATCCTCTTCCTTTTGGGTTTCTTACTGCCCTCCTCTTCGCTGCTATCAGGACTCAAAAATGGAGGCAACAATATCCACACAACAACATCGCACAGCTGCCGTTTCCGTGATCCCACCTGGCGAGCCTGATGGACATGTGTACCATTGTTTCTGCGGAAAAAAATATGTGCTGGGCTCCATATTGGCTCTAAAATAGCCAATGTTTAAATAAGATATTGGCATACAATTGTTCTTAAATTGAGGAAATCCTACTCCCCACCCCCAACTCTGCTGCCCAGCTACAAAAGTAAACCAATAAAAACCGTAGTGATAACTTCCTGTTTGTAATCTTCCCCAGTTGCTCCAAGGCATTACGGCTGGCGTTGACTTGTACTCTCTGAGCATGAACTGTCCTGCACAAGTCAGGCTGGAAATTTAGTAAATGTATCAAACAAATAAATGAATATGAGTGAATAAAATCTAATCTGGGTCTCTTACTCAATAACATAGTTATATGCATTTATTTTTCAGACTGGACAGCAGAAAAACCATGGACTATCTCTGGCTCTTGCTGGCAATGAAAAGCAGCTACATGTGGCTTAATTTATTTGCTTTAGAATGACCAGTTGGGACGTGAATATGTTTAATATCTTCTGATATTTGTTCTCCCTTTTTTGTTTTTTAGTCTTTATTCTTCCAAGAGGTTGACTATAGAGATGAGAAGAATGGACTAATTCTAGAACCAATAATGGTGAGCTTAACTTGGAAATATGAGCTGATAGGCAATCTCAAGATTATTAGATCATGTGGAGGGCTCATTGAACAAAAAACCGTGAGTTAAAAAGTACAGTCACAGGTATCAGGTAGTTGAGGCGTTAATGAAACAATTTCATTTTAGAACTTTTTTGGAGAAAACTCTTAAATTCCCCACCCCCATTTCTATCACCCATCTTTGGTTTAATCTTGGTATTTTCAATCTATGGGTGGGAGAGAACCTACTGGCAGATCTTTTGTAAATTAAGCTACTCAAGGGCACAGCTCAGAAAACTCAATTGTTAATAAGGAAACGCCTACAATGAAATTAGTAATTCCAGGGTATGATGCAAATGTGGGAAAATAAGACAAATGTGATTTGAACCATTACTCCCATTTCTGAAGGGAGGGGAAGCAATTTCCTATCCAAAACTTATTGAAGAAACAGAAGCTAGGTGCAGGTGAAAGGATTCAGGAAATCTGGTACTGGATGTAATTAGGAGCTGTGCAATCATACCACTCATGCCTGGGACAGAGGATTGGATAAAGAAACAGTGGTATATGCATACAATAGGATAGGACTGATAGAGGGAAAGCCTGTTGTATGCAACAACATACATAAACCTGGTAGGCACTATGCTAAGTGAAACAAGCCAGGCACAGAAGGACAAACACTGCATGATTCCATATATGATTAATCTAAAATATTCTAACACATGGAAGCAGAGCCTAGAATAGAGGTGCCATGGGCTTAGGGAAGGGGCCGTGAGGAGTTGCTATTTAATGGGTGTAAATTTCTAGCCATGCAAGCTGATTAAGTGCTAGAAGTCTGCTGTACAACATGGTGCCTATAGCTAACAATACTTTATCGTTCACTTACAATTTTGTTAAGAGGGCAAATACCATGTTAAATGTTCTTGCCACAATTAAATAAAAAATAGCTTGGCTTCAAATCTCAGACCTACCATATATCCTACCTGAGTGGCAGTGGCCTGCAGCAATTTTTTTAACTTTGCTCATTTCAGAGGGGGCGCTGCCAAGGGGAATCCTGAGACCTCAGTTGGTTAATCCATGTAAAAGCTTTGGGCATAGTGTAAGCCCTCACACACCGTTAGCTGTTTCTCCAGGCCTGGTGGGCTTGAGATCTCAGGGAAATTTGGCTTCTCTGGATCTCATTTGCCCAATAAAGATGACACAGTGAGGCAGCCCTGAGCCAATGCCACATTTGTGAAACAGAACAAGTGACCTTGGGGACAGCAGAGCAAGTAAATACTAAGGAACATTGTCGATGCACTCCTGAGAAGCAGCAGAAGTGGATTAAAGCAAGGAAGACTGAATTCCCTGCAAGAATTTCCCGATGAAGGAGAAAGCTTCCTAAGCCGCTGCCTGAGATGATTCAATTCCAAGAGATCTACCACTAACTAGTTCTCCCCTTAGTTTGGAATTTTAAAGTGTAGACCAAAGATTGACCTTAGCATTGGAGATTGAAGCTTTTGCTCCTAAAAAGTTCTAGAATGGTTTCATTGTTTTTAAAAACCTCAGCTACTTTACTGCAATGACTGATGTGTGACTATTTTTAAAAATTCATCACTTGTGACTCAATGCATCCACTCACTACAAGTAATTCTGATCCTAAAATTTTCTATGCCCTCAAAATTCCAAATGTAACTCTCCCTTTTTCCCCATAATGCAGCCCCCACCCCAAAGCATCCCTTTACATCCCCGTAAATCTCACCTCCAGTCACAGTTCATTGCCCTCACAGTCACTCCTCAAGCTGAGTCTGTCACAACCTCTCTAGGTAAAACTCTCCCATCATCATTTCAGCCCAGAAAATTCCAGTCACAATTGCCTTCTGGGGAATCTAAATCAGGTTATGGTAATGTGACAGCTCATTCAATATCCTGAAACTCTCCAGCCTCCAGCCATCAACTCCCATTCACAAATTCATATTTTATAGAAAAACTTTAAATGAAAGCTTAGATTAGGCAAAGATTGTAGTTTGGTCAAGATACCTGCTGGGATTCACATTCTCTACAGAGGAATCTGACTAAATTCTTCAGAACAATTAAATGCAGTCAATATTACTTAAAAGTTTTGAGTTTTTCAGTAAAGGTAATCTGACAAGAAACAAGGATCTGGGACTTGAAGGAGGCACCCAGAGATTTCAAGTTTCGAATTTACCCTCTAACATCAGGACTATTACAAAGCTCCTTTGATTCAGACCAAAATGGTCAAGACCATGTTCAAGTAGCTCACATTTTTGACAGTGTTGGACTATTTGACTGCATAGGTTGACAGCTGAATGGACATCAGAGGCTTGAAACAATGTGCTTTGCCACTAAATGGCCATGTGATCTTGAGTCAGTCACAACTCATATGGGACTCCCTATTCTCATCTATGAAATAAGGGCTAAGTAAGACAGCAGGTAAGTCTCCTCCCATGCTAAACAGCTTTTCCATGCACATTCAGCAGTAAGACCACGTGGCAAGACCTGAAGGGTCACAACCTAAATTTCATTTTCTCAGTGAAACAGGCTCACACTGATGATTCTCTGTTTTTCTATCCTCTTTGGAAAGGTATTTACAAGATGCTATTACTGTCTTCCTAATACCAAATTCATATAAAGTATCGTTTTTTTCACTTTTATAAGTAGGTCTTTAGTTTTTAAAACATCCCTACAAATCATATTGAAATGCCAACTTATCATGAACAAGATGCCTTTTGTCCAAGTCAATAGAACCTATCCTAAACCTGTTGTTAAAATGATCACTCACGAAATCATTGTCTCCTGTAAGAAGATACAAACTAAAGGGAGACACAGGTGTGGTGGAATGGAACTCAGGCTGAATACTAAAACTCTGGTCCCATTTCTGCATTTTGCATGAGTGGCCTCATGATCTTGACTGTCCCTTCCTGCTCTAAAACTTGGTTTCTCTGGAAAACACACTCCCATCATTTCGGCCTTGAGTCTCACAATCTCATATGGTAAAATTGAGGGTCTGGTGCATAGCAAACATTTCATGAACACTTACTTCATTTACGAAAAATTGAGCAGAGGTTCTCACCAGATTCTACTGTGCTCAAGTTCCTAAGAACTAAGAAGAGTGGAAGATTGCAAAGGAGGAGTATAAACTTATAAACATATGCAATTGCATTTTCTGAGGGATCCTTAACTATTCACATATAAATTTACATTTTAGGAGTATATACATCCCACAACAAACTCAGATGGTTTGCATGTCATGTTTGAACATTATGTCATGTTTTACACTATCAGAAAAGAAGTCCGATGGCCGTATCATTGGAGATTTGTAATTGCTACAAGGTGCCTAGTGTGTTGTGCAGGGCTAAAAGATTCAAGAAATCTGATTGATGTGTTCCATCCTTGTTCAATAAAAAAAACAGGCATTAGAGGAACTGTTCAAATGAGGATCAAAGCCAAAGAAAGCTCAGCTCTTTCAAAACTGATATTTTGCACAGTCTGGCTAAAAGGTAATGTCTCCCAAGGTACTTAAAGCTATTGTGTTATCTGGGGAGGGATGCTAACGTCTGTGTGACCTTGGGCAAGTCTTTCAGTTTCCTATGTATAAAATCAGGCACTCAAACCAGATATCTTTTCCAGCTCTAAAATTCTATACCTGAGTCTGAGAACGAATGCCTTCTTGCAGATGAAGTTGAATCCTGGCTTGTTATTATGATACAGTGTGGTTCAAATATAACCCAGACAAAGCCATGTCTCCCCACTGCACAAAAAGCTACATCCAGAGTAAGCTTGATTTACACGGGAATTAGATCCAGCCTCAGATTTCAGCGTTGTTATGGGTTTCCACCAGAATGCGCCTGAGTCTCCTCCACCCTGCTCAACTGCGCAGTAAATCTTCAGGATGTGAGATCAGTACTTGCTCTGATAAATGAATGATCAACATTAAGCAAATGCACTAAATCATCAGCTGTTCTCTCCTCAGTCTCCCTTTTCTGCCAAATTCCTATGGACACAAACAAACAGAAAAGTCAGAAGAGAAAGAAAAGCAGAAAATATTTTCGGCCCAATACATGATTTGTTTGACCAAGATTGCCCTACATTTTATCAGCGTGGCCTCCACCTGCCCTCCCACCTCGCCGAACTATTTTCAGCACATAGGCCAATGCTTATTTTTGTAGATGCACTAAGCCGCATCTCCTGTTAGGCAGTTTTTGGAGAGGAAGTTATCCCTTAAGCCCATCCAGCTGTTTTCTCAAGTGTACCTTTAGGAAAAAAGGAACGGCAGGCCTGAGAAGATATGGCTAGCTCAGAACTGCCCCTCATGACTGCAGCCCCAGAAAAATATCTCAGGAAACTTACCTTGTTAATAGCAGATCAGCAGCACCTCGTTGTCTGAAGGGCAGTCATCTCATTTCTTTACTTGGTCATAGTACGTCTTGGATAATTACTTCTCTCATTCTAATTTAATTTGCATTAAGCCCAGGGCGTTTCGTTTTTGAGACGTAACACTCAAATCTGGCAGACGCTGGCCTGTGGTTAGGAATGCAAGACTCCTGGGAAAACATCTGGCCTCATTTTGAATAAATGCCTGAATTCATTTTATTCTCATCTAGAAACCTCTCTGAATGTCCTTCCTAATGAAGTATATGCTGTACACACATTATTTTAAAATAAAAATAGATTGACAAATGACCTTTCAGAGAACCAGGAATAAGAGAATGTTGGCTACTTTACCATGAATTAATCATTAAAATGATTCCTAACGTTTCCCTAAAATTTTCAAGAACCACGCAAGACATCGCAGTTTGACAATCGTGCTTTGAATGGACTGCAGCGTTTTCAGTTTTCATTATTCTCACATTGTCATTCTGTAACTTTACTGAGTCACTATCACAACTACAGAATGAAGCGTGCTGCATAACCTTTCTGTGTACAGTACCTATCATGTCGCTACTAAGCGTTACAAAACTTCAAAACGGTGACAGCAATATTTTGGCTATGAATTAACTAGTAGTCACTTAGAAACTGTTGGCCTTTCATTAGCCTACAGACATGCACACATATTTGCATATGTATTTGTATATGTTTGTATATGCATAATGGATGTATGTATATGTATATATTAGACTATCAACTGAACGTGTTTTTATTTCAATAGATGAACTATGTTTGAGAAGAACTAAGATCTCCAAACAAATGTTAATGCATCTCTACTCCAGCTACAGAAATCCAATGTAATTCTCTTAATCTACTTACTCCATTATATACAAGCAGAACTTTCAAGAAAATACTCACTTATTCTAGATATTTCTGTTTAGTGTCAGAAAGCGAAGAGACCATGCATACTTAAGCTGATAAAATGTCACTGAAGCATCCAACATAAGAGGACACGCAGTGCATTCGAATTAAAGAAAGCAGTGAGTGATAGAATGCCTGCACCTCCTTCTTCTTCTGAAAGTCTGATCTCCTGGGAGTCTGCATTTGAGGAATGAAGAAATACAAATGGTCCAAAGCATTGTGTGTCAAACTCAAGGCTTGAGCCCTCCAAGTGGATACAACCGTTCTCAGGAGGGCAACATCCGGTCTATTCTAATTCAATGAGTAACTGATGGGTCGTTTGTTTTTTTGCATTAAATAAATAAAAGTAATATTATTTCACTCATTACATTTTTTTCAGTAGTTCTCCACATTAACAGGTTCTATGGAATACTGCATGGTATATGTTATATTCTCCTCTTCCAGCACTCCTAGAAATATTTATAATATGTAAAAAGTTATATTAAAAGGTTGTCTTAACAGAAGAGCTAAGATACTACCGTCTCCCAACATTTGCCATGGACTGCGAGGAATCACTGAGAATTCCTGGATGGCATAATTCTCAAAACCCATCCCACGTGCATTTGTGAACTCTGCGTTGTGTGGTGTTGGTGATGTGCGCCTTGGTTCCTCTTCCAGACTCTCCTGAATTCCCTGAAACTCGTGCTCTTCACAGGGCACCTGAACGTCTTGTCAGCACGCATTCCTTCATCCCTCCCCTCCCTCACCCAAGCCACCAAAATCTAGTGGCCACCAAAAAATCCTGGAACACGTTTGCCACATTGTTGACTTGGTGTTCCCACTGCAGCCATTTCGATACCAGGGACTCTTTGAGACCATCCCTTGGACTATTTTGATCCTCCACATTTTGACATAGCCTAAAAAAATAAAATAAGATGTTATAAGATTTGAGGAATGAAGAAATACAAATGGTCCAAAGCATAGGTTGTGTGTGAGGTATTTACCCTCACTGCATCCTTGAGCCAGATGCATTATGGATCCCCAGAGTCAAGAGGGGACATCAGCAAAGCAACAGGAGCTGAAGAGGCAGAGCAGGAGATGCCGCAGAGGTTAGTGAGCCAGAGTTCATGTTCACCCCCAACTTCTCAGCCCCAAGCAAGGCCACCGAGCAGACTGCTTTTTTTTTTCTGAAAAGTCATTTCTAGTTTGAAAGACCTGCATTGTGAGTTCCCAGAGTCAATAATACATAACTAGA
Organism: Callithrix jacchus; assembly: GCF_049354715.1. NCBI lineage: Eukaryota > Metazoa > Chordata > Mammalia > Primates > Cebidae > Callithrix > Callithrix jacchus. The sequence goes on along the minus strand of NC_133508.1, from coordinate 35,612,304 downwards.
GGGAGTCATATAAAGCAGCAATGTCATGCAGGTTGCACAGAAAATCTGCAGTTACATTCCTCCGGATAATGTATTTCCTATGTAGGACATCTCTGGCTTTGGAGAATGGGACTAATGGCCCGTCTGGAGGCAGATCGCTTTAGAAATGAGATCCACTTCCAAGCACAGCAGCATGAGAAGTTCTGTAGATCCACTTCCTAGCGAAACCGGTAAAAATTATTTTTATAAAAATTAAAATTAAAAGCTCCGGAAATGATCCTGAGGTCATACAGCAAATGAAGAAACATTTATTCAAGAAAACTTACTAAACCTCACATAAGAACAGCAACAATCTATAATATTTGTGCCAAGACCCACTCTCTCTCTCGCCCATCCTAGCTCAATGAGATGGAAAATCCATCCAGAGAAGTATAGCCAAGAACACGAGGTTTGCTCCTCACCCAGCTGCTCAAAGGATTATCGTCTCTGGAGAGGCAGGACATCCTCATTCCTCTTGCAGCCCTCAGCTACCTATTGGTGAGGCTAAGTTCCAGGCGAGTGAGGCTGAGAAATGGTTTCTTTCTTCCACCCAGCCCCCACTTGTGGGACAGAGGTTCTGCCTTGGGTCTGGCACTGGTGAAAATTATCCAGCCCCAGTTGTCCTCAGCTGGAAAGGTAGAGGCTTCACACTCAGAGAAGGCTGAGAAGACCTAAGGTCACTGCCACATCCCCGCATTGAGCACTAGGCTTTTAAAGCCCTAATGCCATGCTGTCCTAAAAGCAGCCAGGTAAAAGTGACTCCTCATTAACGTAGGAAACCCAGTCAGAACAATACCTGATTTCTTTTTTCTGGCTTTTCCTGCCCCTCCATCCCTTCTTTCTCCTCACTTTTTTTTTTAGAAGGTTTGACCTGAATGACTAAACTATAGACACAAGGGATTTATCTATGTCTGTTGTGACTCAGAGTTGAAGCATCCAGTTAAATATCTCTAGGCTTCAGTTCCTAGGGTTTTCCAAATTTCTGCTGACAACTATTTTGTACATAGACATTTTAAAAATAGGATTCAACTGTTTAATCATGCTTGATGCAATTTTTAAACATAATGCTTTTTTTGTATTATTAACAATATTTTTTTTAAAACTATTATTTTACATGTTTGGGTTTGTTATATAAGTAAACATGTGTCAGGGGGGTTTGTTGTACAGATTATTTCATCACCCAGGTAATTAAGCCTAGTACCCGTTAGGTATTTTTCCTGATCCTCTCCCTTCTCCCACCCTCCACCTTCCAATAGGCCCCCGTGTGTGTTGTTCCCCTCTATATGTCCATGTGTTCTGATCATTTAGCCCCCACTTATAAGTAAAAACATTCAGTAATTGGTTTTCTGTTCCTGTCTTTGTTGACTAAGGATAATGGCCTCTGGCTCTATCTGTGTTCCTGCAAAGAACATGATCTCATTCTTTTTTATGGCTGCACAGTATTGCATAGTGTGTATGTACTATCCTCTTTATCCAGTCTACCATTGATGGACATTTAGGTGGATTCCATATCTTTGCTATGTGAACAGTGCCACAATGAACATACCCATGCATGTGTCTTTACGATGGAATGATTTATATTCCTTTAGGTGCATACCCAGTAATGGAATTGCTGGGATGAGTGGTGTTTGTATTTAGGTCTTTGAGGAATCGCCACACTGTCTTCCACAATGGTTGAATTAATTTACACTCCCACCAACAGTGTATAAGTGTTCCTTTTTCTCCACAAAAAATAATGAGCATCTGTTATTTTTTGACTTTTTAACAATAGCCATTCTGACTGGTGTGAGATGGTATCTCGTTGTAGTTTTGGTTTGCATTTTTGTAATGATCGTGATGTTGAGCTTTTTTTATATGCTTATTAGCCACGTATATGTCTTCTTTTGAAAACTGCTCTTGTCCTCTGCCCACTTTATTTATTTATTTTTTTCAAGACGGGGTTTGACCCTGTTGGTCAGGCTGGTCTTGAACTCCCAACCTCAGGTGATCCGCCCACCTTGGCCTCCAAAGTGCCTGGATTACAGGCGTGAGCAACCATGCCCGGCCCTTTGCCCACTCTGCCCACTTTTTAATGGGGTTGTTTGTTTTTCTCTTTTCTTGTAAAGTTGTTTCAGTTCCTTACAGATGCTGGATATTGGCCTTTGTCAGATGCATAGTTTGCAAGCATTTTCTCCCATTTTGTCGGTGGTCTGTTCACTCTGTTGATAGTATCTTCTGCCGGGCCGAGCTCTTAGTTTTAATTAAATCTCATTTAGCAACTTTTGCTTTTGTTGCAATTGCTTTTGGTATCTTCATCCTGAAATTTTTGCTGTTCCTGTGCCTAGAATGCTATTGTTTAGGTTGTCTTCCAGAATCTTTATAGTTAACAGCTGAGTACTTACTAAAAACAATGAAGGCCAGAGACAGTGGCCTAGCATATTCAAAGCACTCAGAGCAAAAAGCTGAGGGCCAACAACCCTATTCCCAGCAAAGCTATCTTTCAAAAATTAAGTTGACATAAAAGCATTCCTAGATAAGTGAAAAGAGAGAACTTGTTGCTAGCCAATTTGTCTTACAAAAAATACTAAAGAAATTTATTCGCCAGTATGTCATCCCAGAAGGTAAATACATGAAAACACAAAAAGCCTTGGCAATCATGATTAGGGATTTATATATATATATATATTTTTTTTTTAAATCATACATACATATGGCTTCTCTTTTCCTTTCTCAACTAATTTAAAAAGCAATTTGATCAAACAAAATGCATATAATTTATTTTTACATATATAACATATGGAAATATATTTATAATAATAGGACAAAGGAGGTGGGTGGGAACAGAGCTGTTCTAAGCTAAGAAAATCTATCTACATGGTTACTGAAATCCATGGGAACAAAGGAAGAGATACAGAAACACACAAATGAAAGGTAATGTAACAAAAGATAAAATATATAGAGATACTGTTTTCTTCTCTTAGCATCTTAAAGTTGAATCTATATAATATAATTATAGGTATATAATACTGGGCTTGTAACATTTATAGATGTACTAAATATAACAAGGATAACATAAAATGAAGGAAAAAAGAATAAAACTATATTGGAGTAGTATTTCTTATGCTGGAATTAGGTTAGTATAAATTCAAAGCTGATTATCATAGGTTGATATATGCAAGCTAAGTCATAGAGCAACTGCTAAGAAAATACCTCAAAAAGTTAAAAAGAAATCATTAAGAAATAAAAATTTATGCTATATTACATAATATTTGCTTTATGTAATGTGTGAAAATTAGAGGAACAAGAGAGGCATGAGACATATAGGAAATAAGAGGTAAAATGGCAAATGAAAATCCAACTATATCAATGATAAACTTAAGTATGAATGGATTAAAAAATCCAATCAAAAGGCAGATATTGTCAGACTAGACAAAGAAAGAGAGAAGACCCAATCCCATACTGTCTTTAGGAGACACACTTTAAATTCACAGCCATGAAGAGATTGAAAATATAAAATATGTATATATATATATCATGCAAACAGCAACCACAAGGAAACTGGACTGAGTATACTAATATCAGAAAAAAATAGACTTTAAAACAAAAAATGTATATATTGCTAGATATGAACAGGAGTATTTTATAACGATAAAAATGTCAATTCATTAGGAAGATATAACAATTGGAAACATGTATACTTGTAACAACAGCATACCAAAATACATGAATTAAAAGCGGCAGAAATGAAGGAAGAAATAGACAATTTAACAATACTAAATGGAGACTTCAGTGCCCCATTTTCACGAGTGTATAGAAAAACTAAGCAGAGATCAACAGAGAAACAGAAGTCTCGAACACATTCATCCTGACGTACATCTAGAGACTACACCACCCAACACCAGCAGACCCCATGCTCTCCTCAAGTGCACACTGGTGAACTCCTTCAAGACAGTGGATATGCTAGATCATAAGTCACACCCTGATCAACTTTAAAGTAAAGAAATGGTAAATGGCATGTTCTCTGACCACAGTGAAATGAAATTAGTAATAAATATCATAAAGAAATTTGGGGAATTCACAAATATGTGGAAATTAACTCTCTTCTAGGTAAACCAAAAGGGAAAATAGAAAACAATTTGAGATGAATGAAAATGTAACAAAACAACATATAGAACTTAGGGGATGCGAGTAAAGCAGAGGTTAGATGGAAACTGATAGCTATAAATGCCTCTTTAGTAAATGAGGAAGATCTTAAATCAGTAACCTAACTTTCCACCGTAAGGTGCTGGCAAAGAATACGCTAAACCCAAAGCAAGTGCAGGAAAGGAAGTACTGCTAAAGATTAGAGAACAGAGACAATTCATGAAACCAAATTCTGGTTCCTTGAAAAGATAAATGAAACTGACAAACCTTAACTAGATTGATGAGGGCAGCAAACATGAAATGAGTCAAACAACTGAAATAAAAAAAGTGAAAGGGGATATTATTATCACCCTACAGAAATAAAAAGGATTCTAAAAGAATTTATTTACCAATAAATTAGATCACTTAGATGAATGGAAAATTCCTAGGAAGACATGCTCTACAGAAACTGACTCAAGAAGAAATATACAAATTTAATATAGCAATAACAAGAAATTTAATTAGTAATAAAAAATACCCTCAAAAAAGTGCAGTCTGAGATGTCTTCATGAATGAATTCCACTGAATATCTAGATTTCATACCAATTCCTCACAAGCTCCTGCAAGAAATAGAAAATAAGAGCACATTTCTTAGCTCATTCTACACAGTATTATCCTGATACCAAAACCAGACAAAAACATAACAAGAACAAACTATACACCAGCATGCATACCATGCATACCTTATAAATACAAGCACAAATGTCCTCAACAAAATACTAGCTAATGGAATCCAGCCACATGTAAAAGGAAATACACATCATGACCAAGTATGATTTATCCCAGGAATGTAAGGTTGGCTTAACATTTAAGAATGGATTAATGTAATACATCTTATCAATTTAGGAAAAACACCAAGATCACATGATTCTACCACAGATAGAGAAAACACATTTGACCAGATCTAACATCCTTTCTTGATAAAAATACTCAACAAACTAGAAATACAAGTAAAAGTTCTCAAGATGATAAGGGCATGTATGAAAAATGCACTTCTAACATAAAACTTAATAATTAAAGACTGAATTATTCTCCCTATGATGAGGAACAAGACAAGAATATTATATCTCACCACTTCAACCACTTCTATTCAACGTTGTGCTGGAGGCAATGGCAAGGGCAATTAGGCAGGAAAAATATATAAAAATACATCTAGATTGGAAAGGAAAAGTAATACAATTTCTATTCACATGTACATAATCTTGTATATAGTCGATTCTGAAGAATCCACTGAAAAACTATTAGAACTAATAAAAGAGTACAACAACCCTGCAGGATACATGATCAATACAGAAAAATCAGTTGCATTTTTATCTATTTGCAATGAATGATTAGAAAATGAAATTAAGAGAATAATTTCATTTACAATAGCATCAAAAAGAACAAAATACTTAGAAATAAATTTAATCAAGGAGGTACCAATTTATAATCTGAAAGCTACAAAAACTTTTTTATTTTTATTTATTTTTTTTTTTGAGACGAAGTTTTGCTGCTGTTACCCAGGCTGGAGTGCAATGGCATGATCTCGGCTCACCGCAACCTCTGCCTCCTGGGTTCAGGCAATTCTCCTGCCTCAGCCTCCCGAGTAGCTGGGATTACAGGCGCACACCACCATGCCCAGCTAATTTTTGTATTTTTAGTAGAGACGGGGTTTCACCTCGTTGACCAGGATGGTCTTGATCTCTTGACCTCATGATCCACCCACCTTGGCCTCCCAAAGTGCTGGGATTATAGGCGTGAGCTACCACGCCTGGCCTTACAAAATGTTTAAATAAAATTTTTAAAGATAAAAATAAATGGAAAATAAAGATGGAAAACTATCTCATATTTATAAAACAATATTATAGATTCACTTTGTTAAAACGGCAATATTTCCCAAATTAATCAGCTACGTAATTCCTATTAGAATCCCAGTTACCTTTTTTGTAAAACTTGTCAAGCTAATTCTAAAATTCATATGAAATTGTAGGGCAGCCAGAATAGCCAAAATCATCTTGAAAATGAAGAACAGAGTTGGAGGGTTCTCGTATTCCAACTCTTTGAAAACTTACATTGCAGAGAAACAGTAATCAAAACAGTGTAGTCCTAATGAAGGACTTGTAGATCAATGGAATAGAATTGAAAGTTGAGGTATGAAGCCATGTGTCTACCTTGAACTGATTCTGACAAGACCATTCAATGGGGAAAACTAGTCTTTTCAATAAATGGTATCAGACAACCGGATAGCCTCATTTGACTATCCAAATTGTCATACATGACAATTAGCTCAAATGGATCAGAGACCTAAGTGTAAGTGTTAAACTATAGAACTCTTTGAAGAAAACGTTAAGGTAAATCTTCATAACCTAGTGTTTGCAATGGATTCTTAGCTATGGCATCACAAACATGAGCGACAAAAGAAAAAGTAGATGATTTGAGTTAATCAAATTGGTATGGTATGCAATTCCACCCATAGGCATACACTCAAGAGAAATGAAAACACATCCACACAGAAACTTATACACAAATATCTATAACAGCATTATTTAGAATAGCCAAAACTTTTGTGTTCCAAAGTACGACATCAAGAAAGTGAAACACAATCCTCAGAATGAGAGAAAATATTCACAAATTATATACTTCATAAGGCATTTATTTCCATCTATGCTATATAGCTCTTCCAACGGAATAATTAAATCCCACATAACTCCAATACAAATGGGAAAATTATTAGACACCTCTCCAAGAAGATATACCAGTGGCCAACAAACACATAAAAAGAATCTTAACACCATTAGTCATCAGTGCAAATCTAAGCCACAATAAGATGGTACTTCATACCCACCATGACAGCTATAATCAAAATATCAGACAATAGCAAATGTTGACAAGGAGGTGGAGAAATCCCAACCCTCGCACACTAGAGCCACTTTGGAAAATAGTGTGGTAGTTCCTTGTTTTAGTCAGCTCAGGTTGGGTGACTGAAAATAAACATATTTCTCACAGTTCTGGAAAAGCTGAGAAGCCGAGATTGAGGTGTCAGCCGATTCCCCACACGGCTGAGACAGGGAGTAAGTTCTGGTGTCTCTTCCTCTTATTATAATGACACTAAATCTCAACATGAGGTTTCTACCCTCATGGCCTCATCTAAATCCAATTCTCTGCCAAAGGCCCCTTCTCAAAATACAGTCACATTGGAGGTTAGAACTTCAACTTATGTATTTGGGGGAGGAGGGGACGGGCACAATTCTGTCCACAGCATTCCTTAAATGGTTATTTAAACATAGAGTTATCAGAAGATCTAGCAATTCCACCCATAGATGTATACCCAAGAGAAATGAAAACACAGCCACACAGAAACACAAATATCTATAACAGCATTATTTAGAAAAGCCAAAAGGTGGAAACCATCTGAATGTCCATCAACCAAGGAATGGACAGATAAAATGCAGCGCATTCCACCATGAAAAGTAATGAAGGACTGATACATGCTACAACATGGCTGAGCCTTTCAGATATTATTCTAAGTGAAAGTAGCAAGTTACAAAGATCACATATTATATAACTGATAATATAAAATTTCCAGAATGAAAGAAATTTATTAAATTTTATTAATAGAAAGAAAAAGTAGATTAGTGATTGCTCAGGGCTTGAGAGAATGGTGTGATGAGGAACTATCACTAAAAAGAAGGGATTTCCTTTTGAGGTAATGGAAAATTTGTAAATTAAAACTGTCAACAGTTGCACATATCTTGAATATACTGAAAACTATCAGATTGTGCATTTCAAATGTGCGCATTTTGTGATATATAAAGATCCCTTAATTAAACTTAAAAATCTAGAGACTAACAGTAACTTCATAGTCTTTTCTGATTATAAAAGTTATATTATTTAGTAGTGGGCATAAGAATAGCAATAATTATAAATAGCTTTAAAGTAAATAATGTATAGATAAATTAAAAAATGAGAGCAACAACAATAAAATACGTAAGAAATACAAAAGTGAATAAGAGGGTCCCATAGCCTTGGTGGGTGGGGCTATGTAACAGGCAGGGATGTAACTTTAAAACAATTTTCTCTTTGATAGGATCATTTTCGTGCAGTTATGTCAAAACTGATCATTCAAAATGGCCTTGTCAAATGCCCCACAGGGCTGTGGGTTTGCCCTCTCTGCAGCAATCAATTCATCTCCCAAATGTTTGATCTGCTAACAGCTATTGTGGCCACCTCCCAAGAATCCATGGCCCATTCTTTCATTTCAGGCCATTAAATCAGCTTTTTAAAATCTATAGTCCACAACCACTAAACTTCTACTAATTTTATTGAGATAAGAGAGTAAGTAAATTGTCTTATCCTAAAACTGAATCCTTCTTCATTCTCTTTGTCCTTTTTCTTTGCTGTCCAGAGACTCATGTGGGTTTTCTGTAGTTTTTTGGTCTTTTTTTTCTTTCTCAGTCAGCCTTTCAGGTCATTCTGCACATTATTATTCAAATAGTTTCTCCAGGGCACGTTTTTACATTTGTTCTTTAAAATAACATTTTAACATTTATCAAATAATCATATGCATACTTAGATACAATTATTACGTAACCCTATTTAGCAATAACATCATTTTTTAAAATTGTATTAAAAATAGGCCTCTAAACTAAAGAGAACTGGTATGAAAAAATAAAGCAGAAATCCAAAAGGTCCATGGTTTACTTTTTTATAAACAATGAAAACATCTAATTTTATTCAGCCTATAAAACTACATGCAGCACAACTGTTTGCCAAGTAGCCTTCTCCATTCTTTGGACATTTACAGAGACCTTTCAACCAAGAAGACACTATTACTCACGATCTCAGCTACCGAGATGGTTGCCTTGGATTTGCTCTTGGCTTTACCTTCCCTGATTACAAAAAAAAAAAAAAAAAAAAAAGAAAGAAAGAAAAAAAAAAGTACATCCACTGTTCAGCTCCTATGTGGGAATGCTGCTAATGGACTTGCTGCTTCCCTAATGGCGTTATTTAACGTGATTGCGAAAATGATATGATAAGCATTGCTCTGACTCCAATTGCAGCAATAAAAGCAACTGAGTACTGTTTCAGAGCTAACACCACCGAAAGAATAACAATTCAAGAAAGCATGTTGAGGAACAAAAAGAAATCCAGCACAGATGTTTCAAATAAAAGAACTTTAATGAGGGAGTGATATAGAGAGTTGTCGAAAATGTTAAGGTAACTAACAAGGGCTGTTGAGACAGCCCGACTTGGAACGGTGAGAAACTGTCAACACCGATAGGGCTGGGAGGGCCGGGAGATGAAAACGTGCTGTTGGAACTCTGTGAGAGCATCAGGCTGGAGGCCAGGGTCACCCAGCGGGAGCTGCCATCACTGAGGGACACGGACACTGCCTGAGCCAGGGGGCTGGGGTGGGGAGGGAACTGTCCCAGATAATCTCTCTGGCTCTCCTCTTTTTCTCTGTCTCTCTCTGCATTCTGGTCTTTGATTTCCAGCCAGTGAGCCCTGGGAATGAAGTCCACAGGAGTCAGCTCCTTTATGCTTAAGAGGAAAGAGCTGGACTGGGAATTTTCCTGTGGAGGCAAATGTGGAGCACGCTAGTCTAGGTACTTGGGAAACAGAACCCAGGTATATGAGGAAACATCCTTGGACCAAATACATAAGATCCTACTGCAGCTACCAATTCTTAGCTCTTCTGCAAAAGCATGATAGCTTTCAAGAGCTGTTTCCAAGGATGAGTACAATCTTCATTTCCCTCCGCCGTCTCATCGCAATTTCACCTTTGGTGAAGACCCCTACTTTCATGGTGATTCTCAATGGACGTAGATGACACAGTTATAACTTTCCTGGGAAAAGATCCAGAAGTTCAAGTAGGCACACTGGCATTACTTTGATGGGGTCTGGGTCAAATATTAGAATGTTCAATCAGACAAGGAAGTCTGGTTGTTGAGAACCAGCTGCGGGTGGTCATCTCCTTTGGAGCAACAGCAAAGCATCCTCAGCCACCACAGGGTTCTGTTCAAAGGCCACAGCCTCTCCTTTCTCCTTGAGACTACTGCCCATACCTGAAATAACCATTTCTCACAGCTTTACCCAGTTTACTCTCAAAATATGAGGCTAAGCAGCCGTTACCTTATGACTGCCATAATAACTAAGGCTCTGTTATTAACCAGCACAGACGTCATGGAGGAATAGACTCAGGACTCTCTTGTACCTGCAGCCTTGAGAGGTAGAGGGGTACTCAGGGAGAACATCATGCTGTTTGGTCTGTCACACAACATCAACTTCATTGTGCCTGTATCAGCCAGCTTCACAGCAGGGAAAGAGTTCCACTCCAATGACTCAATTGAAGAGATCGTAATGAAGGGACAATTTCAGAGGTGTGAGCATTAAGGGAACCAATGAAGGATGTCGAATCTCTCAGAAGTTTTCAGTTATGGGAAACTATTACCACTTTTAGGGCAGAAAAGGAAAGTGGGGGGGTGCTGATAATGTGGTCACCATGTGAGCTGGAGTTCTGCAGGAAGGCCTGCCAGGCAGATGTCAGTCACAGAGGGACACAGCTACTTCCAAACAAGAGATATGTGTGGAGTGGGGGAGGTGCATTCCCCCTCCTACTTCTGTCTCTGTCTGCCTCTAGTATCTGGCAGATGCCTCCCTCTGGGCACACTTCACCCTTCTCAGGAGCAAAGGCACTTAAGTAGGCTAACAGGTGCGGGTCCACCTGCCTGGCCCATTGCAAGACAGAAGAATAGGCTGGAAAGAGCAAGACATAAGATGGAAAGTAACCAGCCCAGCCTCTCTCCATAGGAACCTGCTTAAACTACTTAATAATATTGAGAGAACGCTAGATTTGGATTCTTACCAAGGGGACTCAATGACAGAAATGCCAAAAGATTTTTACTAGTTATATAACAAATGTCCAGTCAGATCTGAAAACAGTATTATAGATTCCATTTTAGGGCTAACAGTCTGGTTCATTCACAGAAGTACTAAAAATACAATCTGTTTGTATGAAATTCTCTACATTAAACACACATGCATGGTAATTTTTTCATTCTGTCTTATCCATAATATATTTTTTAAAAACTCTTGGGGAGTACGTAAAGGTACCATTCAGCACCTCTAATATGTGTGTATCTGTGCTCATGCACAACTCTCACAAACACACACTCTCCTATAGAACTGGAAAACATAGCATAAACAGCGTTATATTGACGTTCGAAAAATTGCGTGACTTCTCACCTCAGCCTCCTGAGTAGCTAGAACTATAGATGCCCAGTTAATTTTCTTTCTTTTACTTTTTGTAGAGATGGGGCCCCACTGTGTTGCCCAACCTGGTACTTATTATTGTGAAACAGTGGGATTATTGTTTCTGGAAATCACTGTAAGTATAAATGGAGTACTATGACTTAGCATCAAAGCACGGTGGCAGGGCTGGGGGGGGTCTGTGTGGCCTTTTTTCTCCTGTTTAGTATGCAGAAAATTATGCACTTCCTTCCACTCCGGTTTCATTGTATCTGTCACACCACAAATAATATGATCAATCACAATTTTTCCCTGCGGTCAAATGCCTTGTTTCTCTAAATTAGGTATTTTAACTGTCTTTTCGCTTTACATCAGAAAAATTGGTTATAGACTCCAAAAATCAGTCATATTAGTAAAGTGAATTTGATAATGCATATGAGAAAATATTACATTGCAAATGAAAATTTTGCCAAATAAAGTTTCATTGGGTTTTGGCTTTTATTAGGACAGCATTCCTGTAGTTTAATCTCCTCATACAAAATTGTCCTCATGCCTTTTACTTCAAGAGCTACATCTAATAAAGTTAACTCTTCTTTTGATATTATTTTGAAGTAAGCTATTTACCCAGTTGTAACTCTAATGACTCCAGAGACCTTAAGGTTCTTGATAGTTCTTATTAACATTGTAACATCTAGGACTAAAAGTAAACTAAGTTTTACATTTTCAGTGTTTACACTGATTCTTTTATGATTGCTGGTTTTATAATCTCACATGCCTTCAGAGAACGTTTTTAAGTAGTAATTTAAACATATGGTTACCTGAAACACAATGAAACTTTTAAAGTGGCTTCCATTTCAAAACAAATCCACATTCACCTTTCCCCTTTCCCCAAATCTCATCCTTCAAGATGTGTAAAGGTACCATTCGGTATCTCTAATGTGTGTGGATGTGCACAAGCACCCCACACACACGCACGTACACACGCACACACACACACACAGTCTACTATAGGACTAGAAAAAAATAGATGGAGTAAATCATATTGATGATTGAGAAACTGCATATTTTCTATAAAATAAAATATTACCAGAATCTTAATTATAAATGAGGGTCTAACTTCCAATTTAGGTAAAGGAAGGAACCTCTTGATAAGTTACAAGGATGCATTTTCTTAACTGAACAACAACAAAACCTCCAACTTGAGCATGCCAGGGAGCTTTCTGCAAGCCCAGGGCTACGCTCCTCTGCATTCTCTGCACAAAGGGTGCAGGGGTGGCATTTGTTGTGTTTCCCCTGGCAAAACCGCTCCTTTCAGGGAAATAAGAGACCTGCCACAGTGAACTCCTGGTATGAACTTTAAGGTTTGGGAAGACACAAGGCAGTCGTCCACCTAACTTTAGGCTTTTCATTCTCCTGCCCCAAAATGAGCAATAACCTGCCAGAGACGGTAAAGAAATCTCCTACTGTGTTCCATCTGTAGGGATACTTCCTCCCCCTTCCTCACTCCAACAGGAACTGGCAATGTGCTCTGCATTCACACATCCTACACAGAAACACAGCTATCTGCAGATCCAAGGAAAACCCACCTCCAGGCTCAGTGGACCTCTCCAACTACACTTACTTGTTAGAGGAGTGTGCAGCTTTAAATACCAGCTCTAAGACTGTGACTCACAAACTTACATCTCAGCCCTGGATATCTCCTGTGAGCGCACAGGCACATATCCTAATGTCTCGGTGACATCTGTATTTGGACGACTAATGGGTATTTTGGCTATAACACATACAAAATTCCTGCCTCTCCCTAAAAGCTCCCGCATCGTGGTATATCTGGGCTCAATCACACATGCTCTTGGATGCTCTTCCTTTCAGACACTCAGGCCTAAAATCTGGTAGTCGTCCTGACCCCTCTTCCTCCCCACCCCACATGTAATATGCTGCCAAATCCCATTGTCTTCAAATACGTCTAGAATCTGAACACTTCTCACATCCATGAAAGAAGGGCAGGCTCCTATGCCAATAAAACAATTGGAGAATCAGAAAATCCTCTTGGAGTTTGAAAATGTGCTCACTAAAATGTAAACATCGATAAGTGGATATAATTCCATGATGCTCCAGGAATTGGGCTGCTAATTTGGGCTGTCATCTTGAGCAATTCTTCACAGCGTAAAAAGAAAACCAGGTAGAAACGTAAGGAAAAAAAGCTAAACATCACTGATCGTTAAAGAAACGCAAATCAAAACCACAATGAGATACCCTTCAGGCCAATCAGAATGGCTATTAATAAAAAGTCAAAAAACAGCAGATGCTGGCAAGATTGTGGGGGAAAAGGAACGTTTTTATGCTGTTGGTTGGAGTGCAAATTAGTTCAACCATCGTGGAAGACAGTGTGGCAATTTCTCAAAGATCTAGAAATATCACTTGACCCAGCAATCCCATTCCTTTGAGTATACACCCAAAGGAATATAAATCATTCTACTATAAAGATACAGGCACACGTATGTTCATTGCAGCCTATTCACAGTAGCAAAGACGTGGAATCAACCCAAATGCTCATCAATGATAGATTGAATAAAGAAAATCTGGTACAGATACACCATGGAATACTATACAGCCATAAACAGGAACAAGATCATGTCCTTCTCAGGAACCTGGATGGAGCCGGAAGCTGTTATGCTCAGCAAACTAACACAGGAACAGACCAAACACTTCATGTTCTCACTTACAAGTGGGAGCAGAAGGATGAGACCACATGGACACATAGCCAGGGAACAACACACACTGGGGTGGGTTGTCAAGGGATTGGGGAGGAAGAGCCTCAGGAAGAATAGCTAATGGATGCTGGGCTTAATACCTAGGTGATGGAATGATCTGCTCAGCAAGCCACCATGGCACATGTTTGCCTCTGTAATAAACCTGCACATCCTGCATGTGTACTCCGGAGCTTAAAGAGAAAAGAAAATCAGATGGAAAATATGGGAGGAAGCTTAAGAGTTAAGAAAGATGAATCCAAAAGTACACCATTTGTTGACGGAAGCATCAGTAGAAGAGAATGAAGTAAAAGACGGAAAAGAACTTAAAAAAAAAAAAAAAGGCCGGGCATGGTGGTTGGGAGGCCGAGGCAGGCGGATCATGAGGTCAAGAGATGGAGACCATCCTGGGCAACGTGGTGAAATCCGTCTCTACTAAAAATACAAAAATTAGCTGGGTGTGGTGGTGAGCATCTGTAGTCTCAGCTACTCTGGAGGCTGAGGCAGGATAACCGCTTGAACTTGGGAGGTGGAGGTTGCAGTGAGCCAAGATCACGCCACTGCACTCCAGCCTGGCAGCAGAGCAAGACCGTCTCAAAAAAACAAAAAGAGAGAGAGAGAGAGAGAAAATATCTTGAGCTGAAGCTGGACTTACTAGGGCAAAAGTGCCCAGCAAGTGCCCTGAAGAAAGACTGCACTAAATTACAGAGAATCCACAAAGAAATAAGAACAACTTTCTCAAGCTGAAGATGAACTTGAGTGGTTAAAAGAAAAGCGCTTACCAAGTTGCTGGACAAGAAAAATTTTTTAAATGTACCTATAGATGTCTCCTCACCAAAATTCTATAAATAGAAGAATCCAATTTTCCAGAAAAAAAAAATTTACCAAGATGAGAGATTCAAACTGATATAGTATTTCTCCATTGTAATTGTAAACCCTAAGAAACCATCAAATCATTTTTAAAGGGTCCTGGAAAAGAATTTGTCTACAAATGTAGGGATTTCATTTATTACGCTTCTCTGCTCTGATAGGAAAGTAGTTCGTAAAGTAAATATATTTATTTTTGTGAAGCATGTTTTCCGATTGGCTTTTCTCATATAAACACATTAAACTGAATTAAAGATACACAACTCTGCCATAAAGGAATCATGGGACTTTTCTCTTTTTGGACAAAGGTTTTTAATCATCTTAGGCTTTCTATAAACTATAGCATTGTAATATAAAGTATTAGAAAGAAAAGAACTCCAAAAGCACACTGAAAAATATGACTATATTTTAAAATTGATAAAAACAAAATGTACTATAATTGATGTGCTCAGATATAGTAAAACTGATTCGTGGTTGGTAACAAATCTTGTACATTAACTTGAAATAAGAACTATGGGTTATTTCATAAACAGAGCCTGATTTGTATGAACCTGATGTGGGAAAGTATGATATGGTTGTAATTAGAAGAATGCAGTTCCTGAGAGCTTCTCCCTTACATTTTTCACTCCTCTGAGGATCCCCCAGAGTCGTTCCCACTCTCTGGGAGAGCTTCTTATCTTATCCATTAATAAAAAAGAAAAATACATGGTTAATGGATAATTATGTTTCCTGGGATTTTGGCTTTTGTGGCCGATATACTTCGCCCTATTTTATATTGCTCCTACCATAAAAGGTTCTCTGATATATTATTCATCAACTATTTCCACTTATGAATGGTTCAGTAAGATATCTACTAATTATTAGATCATTCAGAAAATACACTATTTCAGAATATATATTTTATCTTACACACATTGGTACCCCACTAGAAATAGTATTAATAGAAGGACAATTTATACCACTACTAATATCAGTCTAAAGCAAATAAGCCGCTCATTTTACACAAATGTTAACTATTCAAATCAAATCACTTGAGTCTTATTAGTTCTATTTTCCTGTAATTATAGCTATCATACTGAATCAAGCACAGTTTACATATCACATTCAGTAACTTACTTTACAATACACATATACTTACATGTATTCTATTTGCAAATCACTTTTAAGATTTCATAATTTTTATTTCAACTGAATTAAAGCTTGTTTTTAAAAATTGCAAGCATAGTCAAAACAGAAATTGTGTGTGTGTGCACGCGTGTGTGTATGTGTGTATGTGTGTGCATGCCTGTGTGTGCGTGTGTGTGTGTAGACACAATTTTTCCAGGCATCCTCATGTAGGTGATTAGATGAAAGAATACATTGCTTTAGAGGTTCAGTCTGACTATTTAGGTGAAAGGTACACTATAAATCTAATACTCTATTTCTGGGGGAAAAATGTGCAGAACAGTTTTCCATCTATGCCTCTCCTGGGATCATTTTAGATAGACAACCCAAACATCAGTCCGAGTTTCCTTTCTCTGTATATTGTTAAGTGTTTCCTGGTGCTAGAACAGTTCTTTGAACCTGTGTTCAGGTAAGACCCTCATGCTTCTCGAGAGTTCTGTCTGATCATTGAATACCCACTGAGCTTCGTCTTTGCTGTCTTTCCATTAGACAGTGAGTGTAACATCAGTACCCAGTGACAGTTGTCCCTATCAGATCCCTTTCACTGTCTTTCCAGGTAGGGGACAGGTCACCAGGTGTACATTTCCTATTCGACATTGTTTTAAAGCTTGTCTTGCTTATAACAAATACTTTCATATCTTTTAGCTTCTCCAGTAGCACTAAATCTCTTGAGATTTCTTTGAAAGAGGTAGTCTCAGATTAAAATCAGTTCTTCCTTCAGTGTCTTTACTGAAGGAAGTGAAAAGAATTAGATGGTGAATATCACATACTTTCCCTGATAATATCTCCCTTAATGCTGAAGTGCTGTACGCATTCTGTGCTCAGATTCAGCAAATGCCATTTGTTTCCCTCTGAGATCAGCGGCTCAAAGCAAAAGAGCCAATAATCCCTCTTTCAGAGGTTGCTCCTTTCAGTTACAATAAATTCTG
This sequence comes from Callithrix jacchus, assembly GCF_049354715.1. NCBI lineage: Eukaryota > Metazoa > Chordata > Mammalia > Primates > Cebidae > Callithrix > Callithrix jacchus. The sequence goes on along the minus strand of NC_133508.1, from coordinate 35,595,191 downwards.
ATGGAAGGTGGGCAAATTTTGAAGATAATTAGAACATACTCTCCTTCCTCAGTTATATTCCCCTTTACATAATAACTTAGAAAATATACTTTATATTTTAACAACAAACTCATTTGCTCAAAAGCATGTATTCCAAATGCATCTCCAGGAGATTTAGAGATGTGGTGATACCTCCCAGTGAGAGGTGTTACTTGATGCTGGGGAATGAAATACACACTGTGAAAAAACGTTTCGATATTTCAACATATTTTGCTCATTTAAGCTGACCCTTCTTTCAGATACTATACATGTACAGAGCAAACAGACAAAGGGAATTTGCAACCTAGAAAATGGGCTACTTTAGCAGACAACCTAGGATCGATCCACCTATCTTCTCTGTCTACATTTTATTTATTTATTTATTCATTTTTGAGACAGAGTTTCACTCTTGTTACCCAGGCTGGAGTGCAATGGCACGATCTCGGCTCACTGCAACCTCCGCCTCCTGGGTTCAGGCAATTCTCCTGCCTCAGCCTCCTGAGTGGCTGGGATTACAGGCACGCACCACCATGCCCAGCTAATTTTTTGTATTTTTAGTAGAGACAGGGTTTCACCATGTTGACCTGGATGGTCTCAATCTCTTGACCTCGTGATCCACCCGCCTCAGCCTCCCAAAGTGCTGGGATTACAGGCTTGAGCCACTGTGCCTGGCCTTCAGTTTACATTTTAAAGTTTTCCCAGAGACACATTTCTCTTCTAAAAAAATAAAAATAAAAAAAGCCAATCATCAAGTAACTAACTACTCTGCGTCAGGCACTGCACATGCTGAAGAGACAAAGTGAGCAAAGACAGTGGTAGTCCCTTTCACAAGATCACTGGTGCCTGAATGTCCAGGCGACTCCGTTAATGTGCTCCTATGAGGCAGGACACACACGCTCATCACCATGGGACACCCTCAGCTTTCACAGTGAAGCCTATCAAAACATATCGGGCTTAGCAGCTGGGAAATCAGGTATCAAGAGAGTTCAGTGACAAGACTGAAATACAAATTTTAGAAACTTCTATCTCTCTAGAAGCTGCCTGTCAGAGGATTTCTAAAAAGTTCTAGCACAGCCCAGAAACCAGAGCTAAACAAGTTCACCATGAGACCCATAAATTATGAGATGCACTAAACAAAAGAAAACTGCCAAGTTTCTAAAAACTACGTATTTTTTTAGTTTTATCTGAAATCTGGCCACACCATGAGCCGGTTAGAAAACCCATCCATGACCCTGGAATGTTACAGTTGTCTAATATTTTCAATAGAATTCATGGATATGACTAAATTTTGTTTGTAGGCTATGTGAAGACAAACTATTTCTAGTTAGCTTTAATCCACCTTAAAGGTAAACCTTGAGGCCGGGTGCGGTGGCTCATGCCTGTAATGCCAGCACTTTGGAAGGCCAAGGTGGGTGGATCACCTGAGGTCAGGAGTTTGAGACCAGCCTGGTCCACATGTGAAACCCCATCTCTATTTAAAATACAAAGAATTAGCCAAGTGTGGTGCTAATGTCCAAGTAGCTGCAGTGACAGCTACTTGGGAGTAAACCTTGGACCTAAGGTCCAAAGTCTGGGTCCTCTCCTTGACGTCCCCACAGCACCTTGGGATTCCCTCTTAAAGGCTGTACCTCACATCCTTGTAAATGCCTGTTTTCCTGCTCATCTCCTTCACAGTCCAATATTGTTGTGAAAACAAAGTTCCCATCTGCCTTGCTCACCAGATACAAGGTACTCGTAAAAGTTTTTGAATAAATAATCCATGTGTATTTTAAATATAGAAAAATATCATATAGTTATCTATGATTAAGCATCTTATTCAAATCAATTGATTTCATCGTATGTATCCTTAAAGTTTATTTTCATTGTTATCTGTGAGCTATTCAAGTCAAGGTAGCTGATGTCAAGAGCGTGGCTCTGGAGTCCAACCTTTTCGATCAGATCATTGTGTTCCATTGTGACTTAAAGTTACTGCTTTGTCACTTTAAGTTACTTCCTGTTAGAGAATTGCGAGTGTAAGATAAGAGAATTACTGTGAAGTATACAGCCCGATACCATGACGGCTGCTATTTTTGTTTGCCAATGTTGTTTTCATTAGCGAAACAAAGTAGGTGATAAGGCAATATCCCACCGCACAGGGAACCAGACAGGCCTTGGCCCACACCATTAGCTGCTGTTGGCAGCTTTTCACCTCAAAACTCAGTATGGGCCTGTGCCCAGAATTAGACATGTTATTTCTTTCCATTGTCCACTCAGATGAAGTTGCTGTTGTAGAAGTCGCAATAGACTTTAGCAGAGCAAATGTTTCCCTAGATAGTCCCGTCTCAAATTTCTGTTTAACATATCTACAGAAAACCACAAAGAACAAAACAGTAATCACTGGGCTGGGTGCGGTGTCTCAAGCCTGTAATCCCAGCACTTTGGGAGGCCGAGGCAGGTGGATCACGAGGTCAAGAGATCGAGACCATCCTGGTCAACATGGTGAAACCTCGTCTCTACTAAAAATACAAAAAATTAGCTGGGCACGGTGGCACATGCCTGTAATCCCAGCCACTCAGGAGGCTGAGGCAGGAGAATTGCCTGAACCCAGGAGGCGGAGGTTGCGGTGAGCCGAGACTGTGCTATGGCACTCCAGCCTGGGTAACAAGAGCGAAAAACTCCATCTCAAAACAAAACAAAACGATAGTCATCAATTTCACTTCCACCACAAAACACCATGCTGTATGTAACATGCTTTCCTTCAGTTAGCATTTGTGTGATGCCACCAAATGCAGCCTTTCTACAGGGTAGTTCAACAGTTCAGCATCTGGACTACATATGCCCTAAGGTGTTAGACGTAGTGTTGTTTGATACAGCAAAACCAACGCCAAATCTGAACGCCTGCCACTTGGTTAAATTAAGAATTGAATAAAACTACGCTTTGCGGCGGGGCACGGTGGCTTACGCCTGTAATCCCAGCACTTTGGGAGGCCAAGGCAGGTGGATCATGAGGTTAAGAGATTGAGACCATCCTGGTCAACATGGTAAAAGCCCGTCTCTACTAAAGGTACAAAAAATTAGCCAGGCCCAGTGGTGCGTGCCTGTAGTCCCAGCTACTAGGCAGGCTGAGGCAGGAAAGTTGCTTGAAACCAGAAAACAGAAGTTGCAGTGAGCCGGGATCCCGCCACTGCACTCCAGCCTAGGGATAGAGGGAGACTCTCTCAAAAACAAAAACAAAATCACGATGCTTTTCTTGAGAATTCTGGGTGGTTAATGTATTTTTCTCTAATACACAATTTTAATGTTTGTAATGAAAAAGTCCTTATCTCCCTATGAGAAATATACTTTAAAACTACCTAAACAATAAATCAATATACGGAAAATAGAGAAAGCAAGAAAATAGCAATGTTTCTGGGGGGTGTTAACCAAAATGTTAACTTACAGGAGTCATATGCTTTAATTATATAAATACCATAGTGTTTAAACTGTTATTAACTATATGTATTTCCCTTTTTGATTCTCTGCCATGTTTGGAAGACAGGTGTGGTTTACAGAACAAGTGCCCTTACTTACCCGTCTCTGCAGAATTTATTGCAGTGAATAATAATTATTTGTTAGATAAATATAAATGAATAAATGAGTGCACTGTTAACAAGATCATAAAAGTCATACACATTTCATCTGAGAGAAAAGCAATGAATCGGCATCCTTGGTAAATAGGAAATCTCTATTAAAACATTATGGGACAAGATCCTCTGGGAAGAGAAATGAACAAAGCAAACTAGTTCTGGAATAATGTTTAGAAAATAATGGGGTTTGGGTGTGGTGGCTCACATCTTTAATCCCAGCACCCCAGGAGGCTGAGGTGGGAGGATGGCTTGAACCCAGGAGTTCAAGGTTGAGGTGAGCTAGGATCATCCCCCTGCACTCCAGCCTGGGCTGCAAAGCCAGACCCTGTCTCTAGGAAAAGCAAACGATGGAGTTGTGTTTTGCATCCTTCCCTTTCCCCTCTCAATTTCACAAACACTCAGGACCCACCCATTCCCTCCCACTTTGAACAAAAATCTGCTTTCAGAAAGTATCCGGTATCTGTCATGTGCATGTTGACATGAATTCAGCTCATTGTTTCTCTTTCCAGGTGTCTTGGTGAGATTTAGCTGGATAATCTCCTCCTGCTTTGTAGTCGGGTTCTTTGGTCATCATCTGACTCCAAAGGTATACCTGTGGGCCTCAGATGTTTCCAAAGCTGGATGAGGAGACTTGCTTAGAATGCAGCAGTTTAGACACTAATGCTCTGTTTGAAATGGATTGTATAATTGACTTTTAGTTATGTGTTTTAAAAAGCATTGGTGGGTTATGTTCACCTGAACAGCCTCAGCTCCAATGCCTAGACCCCACAGATGAGAAAAAACAGTTCTGTAACTATCTGTGTGGTCCCTGCAGATGCTATTGGACAATCTGAACCCTGACAGCTGGCCATTCACAACAGAGGTAAGCCAGTCAGGAGCACATGCAGTTGGCTCCATGGTACATAAGGCCCAACAGCTGTAGCTAAGGCCAGCCTAAGGCCCCAGGACATACGCCAGGTTCTAACTTGCTGCTCCTTTGGAGTCCTGCTGAAGAAGGGCTTGCTCCTTCTTTGAGTGGTCAAGACCTGGTTTCCATGAAGACCCTTTCAGAATGATTCCACCTGCCTCTTTCCTTCATCTACACACGTGGAATCTGACAGATGGCTGAGCAATGGACACTTTGACAGAAATCATGGCAACATGCTTGTGTCTCAGCAGTACTCTGTGCCTTTATGTAAAGGCTCATGCACTGAAAATAAAAATTAGCTGCCTCTTCTCTATATCTTGGACTACTGTATCATGAAAATTATAGGATAAAAAGTTTTGATCCTATAAAAGGAATTCCTGACACCAATGGGTAAGGGGACTAGTTTGAGGGTGCCTGGGAACATTTCCAATCAGGCATTCCCACCAGTCAACAATTTTCCCCACCAATGAGCAAAGGCCATTCTGAGACCAAGTTGAAGGTTGTTCTCTCCCAAAACAATGAGACCTCTTTCCCTCCCAGCAAGACATAGAAACACCTGCTCTGTGCATGGTTCTTATTTAGGAACTCAAAGTAAAGAGGGCTTACAATGATTCTGAGAAAAGCTAACATTTATTAAGGTAAAAATGCTCTCATAATCTCATCTTTCCATGACTCTTATCCACTGAAAAAAGCAGTTAAATTTCCAAATTATAGGGGAATTATTTTGCAAATTTGCCTGAAAACTTTAAGGACCATGGTAAGGTATCTAATGATCAGTTTCCACTCACTCACTTCACAGGTATTAATGTAATATGTACTTTGTATCAGAAACTGTGCTAGATGCTAGGAATACAGCATGCCAATGACAGAAAATGTGGCTGTTCATTCTGATTAGTGAGAGAGAAAGACATGAATTCACCATCCTGACGCCAAAACCACCCTGTCAAGATGGCCACCAGTGGCCAAAGCTCAGCTGATCTGACCTCACTGCAGCGTTTGATGGTGTTGATGATCCCCTCCCCAACACTGGAATGAATCAAAGGAGGCTGATTCCATCCTCCTTTTTGCTGATGGAGCTTTCCATTCTCCTGATTGATCTCTCCCATCTCCTCATCTCCTTGACCACGGCTGGAGTGCCCAGAGTTCTGGTCTGACCTTTCCTCTAGTCTCTGCTACCTTCCTGGTGATCTGGGCACAAGTCTTTAAGTATCTTCTATATGCTGACAACTCTTAGAGTGATATCTCCTGCTCAGCCATCTTCTTTGAATGCTATGGTTATATATGCAACTTGAGTATCTCTACCTTGGCTATTTAGAAGGCATCACAAACTTGACACATCAAAACTTGACTCCCATTCCTTCCCCGAGAGCCTTCTCTACCTTCAGCCTTCCCCATCCTGGTCAATGCTCATTCCATTCTTGCAGTTGCTGAGGCCAAAACTCCTGACACCCTTCATTTTACATACCCAATGCTCCAGCCATCTGGAATCCCGTTGGCTGTGTCTCCAAAACACAGCCAGACTCTGACCTTTTCTTACCTCCTCCATTTCTCATCACCACGTTTCACAAACCGTGGTTGTCTTTTGCTCAAATGATTGCAACTTTCCCAGTGACATCTAAAATTCTGCTCTGCGTCTTCTGAAGTCAATTCTTAACATATGAAACAAAGCCGTCCTTTGAGAACTCATCGTCACTCTCCTATTAACAAGGCTTACGAGGCTCTAAGTCATCCCCTCCATGGCCTATTTCACTTCCTGTCTCAGAGCTCTCTGTTCCTAAGTGCTCCAGCCACAGGGACTTCCTTAAGAATGTCAGCTAAAATCTACCACCAGTGACCAGCATCCTGCCTCAGGGCTTTCAACTTGCTGTTTTCACCTCCTGGAATGTTCTTCCTGAAATATTTGCTAATTCCATTTCCTCATCTGTTTTTACTCAAATGTTTCTTCTCACTGGAGCCTTTTCTGACCATCCTATGTAAAATCACAGCCCCTCCCAGCTGTTAGGATTAGCCATTTCCCTTTTCCTTCCCTAACTTTCTCCACAGCATTCAGTAGTATGTGACGTCCTCATTTATATTCATCTTATTTGTTGTCTGTCTACCTTCATTGAAGCCAAAGCTTCATTATGGTGGAAAGTTTTGTTGTTCTGTTTACTAATGTTACCTCAATACATAGAACTCTAACGGGCTCACAGTGGTGTTAGACACAATTTAAAAAAACACAATATGTGACAAACAAGTAAACAATTATACAAATATTTTAGAATTGCAATAGTTACTGGTGTAAGGTTTTGTAATGGGGGATGTGAGAGCAGTCGGGAGGGGCAGAGGACACTTGGACACGAATGTGACCACTGAGGAAGGGTGATCTGCTTGGATTAGCCAGGAGGAGAAGAGGGAGAACATCCAGAAGGGTCAGCGTGGTGGTGATCATGTGGCAGGATTATATCAGGACCCAGAGCAGGAGGATGCTACTGGAGTAAGTGAAGCAGAGGGTGACCGGATTCAGGGTGGGTGTGTCAGCAAGAGCTCAGTCTCAGAGGGCTTGTGAGTCATGGAAGTAATTTTCATTTTGTCCTAAATGGAGTGAGGGGCCAATAAATCACTGAGAAGAGTGTTGTGATTAGATTAGCATTTTAGAAAGTTTACTTTTTCTCCAATATGGAGAATAATTGCAGGAGGCAACCCAAGGAGGGGGACCCCCCTCAGGGGGCATAGATTTCCCATAGAGAGACAAAAAGGAATCAATCATCAAATGGTGTATTTCATCAACTCAAACCACTCTTTCTTTCTTTTCTTTTTTGATGGAGTCTCGCTCTGTTGCCTAGGCTAGAGTGCAATGGCATAATCTTGGCTCACTGCAACCTCCACCTCCCAAGTTCAAGTGATTCTCCTGCCTCAGCCTCCTGAGTAGCTGGGATTACAGGCATGTACCACCATGCCCAATTACTTTTTGTATTTTTGGCAGACACAGGGTTTTTGCCATGTTGGCCAAGCTGGTCTAGAACTCCCGGCCTCAAGTTATCTGCCCACTTAGGCCTCCCAAAGTGCTGGGATTACAGGCGTGAGCCACCAAGCCTGGCCTTTCAAACCACTCTTTTTTATTCACATTTTTTTAGTTTCTGAAGTTGGGATGTGGGTTACAATCCACAGTGTCTTTGATTTGATAAAATTTGGTAAAGCAGAAAACATCAGGCCATGAGAATTGCTACACTATGAGGAGAAATGATGATATGACAGAGAGTGGATGTGAGGTTGTATAGCTGGTCTTTGTCCTAAAATTCTTGAAACCTATAAAATGGCAAGTGTCTTTTTGTATGTTAATAAGTAGAGTGGTGACTGGTAGCCCCTACGCACCTTCAGGATGGGGGTGGTCACCCAAAAAGCCAAGGCAAGATTAGAAGGTTGGGACTTCCCACCCCACCCCCACAGCCTCCAGGGAGGCTGAAGGTTAAGCCAATCACCAATGGCCAATGATTTAATAGTCACAGCTGTGTAATGACACTTTCATAAGAACCCAAAGGAACAGGATTCAGAGAGCTTCCAGATAGTCAAACACGGCCAGGCATGGTGGCTCCTGTCTGTAATCCCAGGGCTTTAGGAGACTGAACTGGGTGGATCACTTGAGGTCAGGAGTTCAAAACCAGCCTAACCAACATGGTGAAACTCTGTCTCTACTAAAAATACAAAATTATCCGGGTATGGTGGTGTATGCCTATAATCCCAGCTACTTGGGAGGCTGAGGCAGGAGAATTGCTTGTACCCAGGAGGTGAAGCTTGCAGTGAGCCGAGATCATGCCATTGCACTCCAGCCTGGGCAAGAAGAGCAAAACCCTGCCTCAAAACAAAATGAAACAGATATCCAAACATGTGTGGGCTTCTGGAGGGTGGCACACCCTGGAAGTGCATGGGAGCTCCATTCCCTTCCCCCATACCTGGCTTAATGTGTCCCTTCATCTGTATCCTTTGTACATTCTTTACAAGGAATTGATAAATGTAAGTATTTCCTTGAGTTCTCTGAGCTGCTCTTGTAAAGTTATCAAACTGAAGGAGGTTTTGGGAACCCAGGTTTGTAGCTGATTGGTCAGAAGCGCAGGCAAAACAACCTAGGCCTTCCAATCAGCATCAAAGGTAGGGATCCCTCTTCTAGAACTGAGCCCTCGCCCTGTATGATCTGACTCTGTCTCCAGTTAGATGGTGGTCAAGGATCGAATTGCATGAGTGGACTTTCAGCTGGCATCCACTGACGAATCAGTGGCTGGCTTGGTGGGTGAAGAAAACCCCACATACATCTAGTCACAGAAGGATTCTGTGCTGAATATTGTAGGATGAGAGCAGAGAAGTAAAATTTTCTTTTTCTACGGTGAATACAAGAGCACTTTGGCCTGAGTAGCCAGAGTAGCCCTTTCAGAGTGGGCTGAAATTTAAACTGAGATCTAAGGCTCCTTCCATGAGAGAATATGGCCAAGCAGAGGAACAAGGAGTCCCGGGACTCAGGAGTGAGTTTGGTGTGTTTATCAGTTATCCATTGCTAAGTGACAAAACAACCTCAAAACCTAGTGACTCAGCCCAACCATCATGTATTTGTCACAACTCTGTGGCTCAGCAGTTTGGGTTGGGCTCAGCCCATAATAGTTGAGCTCATATCATGTCTGGAGGCTGGCAGAGGTGGAGGAAAGTGACCCCCGTGTCTCCCATGAAGCAGCAGAGTAGTTAAGCCTTCTTTCAGAAGCAGCCAGAGGGGAAAAAAAAATTCCAGATCTGCGGCATTTTTCAAGCCTCATCATAGATCATCTTTGCTCTTGTCTCATCAAAGCGAGTCACGTGGCCAAGCTTGGCATTAACATGGGAGGGCCACACAAGGGCATGGGTCCGGGACGGGTGATTCACTGGTGTCCTCCTATAACAAGACCCAACAACGAGCTGAAGGAAGAGAAGGAAGGGCAGAGCAAAGGGAGGGAGCAAGTTTGAGGAGTAGGTAAGTAGGGTTTAGATCACAGTCTTTCCTTATAGACCAGAGGACGTCCATTTGTTCTGCAAGTGGACAGGGAGACACCATAAAGTTTTACGCAGGAAAATAATTTGATCTGGTTTACATAGTTCAGAGTGCCTCCTTATAATTGATCATTATGAATGTGTCTTATAATTGGACAAGAACGTGAGCAGGAAAGCCAGTTAAGAGACTGCTCTACCAGTGGTCCCAGGAGAAGACAGGCCTGCCCATGGCTTGTGGCAGAGAGAGGAGAAGCAGCAGCTGAACAGAAGAACCTTAGGAGGTATCATTGAGGCCTGGGTTAGCTCTGGGGATGAAGGACATTGAGAGCCTTTGTCTCTGTTCAGTAACAGATCCTGGTTTTTAGCAGCTCAGATGGGGCCCACACCCCAGGCATGGCTCTGCAAATTTGCTAAAGAAATAAATGCTTAACAAATTAATTACCACCTTGATTTTTGGTTTCCTTTGTAACCACATGGACAGAAACAGTAGCTGCTAACTGCTTCAGGTGTTTCATCCTACTCTGAAGTGAGTTTTACTGCAATCTTTACTGTAATAATAATTATCTATTGCTATATAGCAAATTACCTCAAAGTGTAGTGGTTTAAAACAATACATACTTACTGTCTCAGGAATCAGGAGCAAGTTGGCTGGGTGGCTTAGACACAAGGTCTCTCATGAGGCTGCAAGCAGGATGTTGGCCAGGACTGCAATCATCTGAAGGCTCAGTTAGGGTTGGAAAACCCACTTCTAAAGTGGCTTCTTCACACAGACAGCAAAGTGGTGCTGGATGCCAGTGGAAGGCCTCAGATCTTCCACACTGGGCTCTTCCGTGTGGGCCCCTTCACAGGCTGCTTGAGCATCCTCACAACATGGAGGGCGGCAGCAAAATGTGTTTCCTTTTCATGACACAATCTTGGAAGTCTCACATTATGACTTCACCATAGTCTATGCATTAGAAGTGAGTCACTATCCAGCCCACATCCAGAGGGAGAAGAAGCACATATTTTACCTTCCGAAGAGAGGTGTGTTGGAGTATTTGTAGGCAAATACTAAAACCACTAGAATTACTAATGATATTCACCATCTTTTGAGTACCCAACAGGTGTCAAGAATTGCACTAGCTATTTTATGGACATTATCTCATTTGACCCTCACATCAGCATTTTACAGATGAGGAGACAAAAACCTCAGAGGATTTATGGATGTGTCTGAGACATCAAGGCTAGACAGCGATAGAGCCAGGACTCTAAATTCAATCAGTCTGACTCTGAAACCGCTCCTATTTTTGTCCCGCTGCCTCTCGGCCTTTTCCCAAACAGCACACAGAACCTTAAGAAAAAGCTTGGCAGTTCAGAAACCTAATTTCATATAAGGTATCATTCATCTGTTTTAAACTATGTGCTACTCAGAGGCCCTGACCACTTTGCTGCACACATAAAATCATATGAATATTAACCTCATTATTCAAAATTTGTGATAATCATTAAGTTTATCACAAAGTTTAAACTTATTAAACAAACCGATGGTATAAATGAGATTTCATTTAAAACGTGATAGCTTTCAGCTCAGCGCTGTGGCTCACACCTATAATTAGCATTTTGGATGGTTGAGTTGGGTCGACTGCTTGAGCCCCGCAGTTGGAGACCAGCCTGGGCAACATCATGACACCCCATCAAGAAACACAAAAATTAGCTGGGCATGGCAGTGTGTGCCTGTAGTCACAGCTACCCAGGAGGCTGAGACGGAAGGATCGCTTGAGCCCTGGAGGTCAAGGTCATAGTGAGCCGTGATAGTGCCAATGCACTCCAGCCTGGGTGACAGTGAGACAGACCCTGTCTCAGAAAAATAAATAAATCATAAATTATAAAATGTGATAGCTTTTACAGACATTGGTTATGCAAAATTCAAAACCATAATGTTTTCACTAAAGCCTCACAAGATTTTTATGGTCTAAAGCTTCTCAGATGAGTTCATGTCTCTTTTTGTGCTAGAAAAAATTAATGCTAAAAATTTCTGCTAATACACCGAGTTTTACCGATTCACTCTTTCAAGCTGACTTTCTTCCACAACCCCTCAAATACCTGGTGTTTCTGCCTTTAACCCAAACTTCTAACAATAGAATGCTAAGAAGGAAATGTCTTATGAAGAGTGGCTCGGACACTTGTAGATATGCAAAGAAATGTAAGTTACAGCTGCACGTGTAAGTCTTCCTGCTGAGTCTGGAAATGTACTTACCTCAGATCATGGCTGCCATGAAAAATAAGCTTATTTTGTAGAACCTGAACATCTGTCTTGAACAAGGCTGGCTAATGTCAAGAAAAATGCAGTGGAATTTAGCCCCCGCCACTCTGAGAGAGTCAGAACGGCGTTCTCCAATCTCCAGCCCGTGGTGGGCACCTGCCTTCCACGTCGGCTCACACCTATGTCTGAAGCTGTCCCAGGAAAGGCTGGGGATGTGCCCTTGGGCTTTTAGGGACTCTTTTTAGAATATTTAACTGGGAGTTTCTTTTCTTCCTCAAAATGCATTTTCATTTTTTTCCTGCTGGGCCACTACTCTCACTGTCCTCAAAGAATTTCTACCTAATGCATGCATAGCCCATGGTCTCCATCACATCTTCTGTCCCTCACTCCCGCTGCTCCTACACTCACACTCATCACCCCCATCCCAGCCCTGAAGGGAAGGTGACCCTATTGCCTCCATTTTATAAATGACAGAACCAGGTGACATACCTGCAGTGATAGAGCTAACAACAAGGCAGAGGAAAGGTCAAACCACCTTCCTTCATGACTCTGCCCCAGCTGCCTCTCAAGAAGCCTCTGGCTGATAGAAAGGCAATTCATTCAGTGCTCAAAAAGATGTAACCTTCATCTCCAACATGCAGATTGCTTTTGCTTCTTCAACTCCACATCTCAGGATGTTTACAATTCTATTACCACATGGCTCATTCTTCTATGGATTTGAATCAATCAAATCAAACCCTCCCAAACGCAACCAGATACTCGTCGGGAAGAGACTGATAGACATAGCATGTGTTTCTCTGTCTTTATCTTCCTCAATAATATAACAGTGAATACTAATATTTTAAATCAGAGCCGAAGAAATAATTTGACTTGAGCCACAATCTGGTGCAATGTGTTAGAGACAAAGTGTGGACCTTCATGACTTTGGAGCAGATGACCTGGGTTTGAATCCCAGTTCTCCCACTTACAAGGTGCCTGTCCTGTGTGCCTCAGCTTTCGTATCTGTAAAGCGGGCATCATAGTGTTAGCTACTCTGTAGGCATGAGGTTTAAAGGAGTTAATACAAATTAAGTTATCAGAACAATGCCTGACACATTAAAAGGAACTCTTAAAAAAGCCACGATTTAACTTCAGCAGGTATTATTCTCACCCCCACTGCATACAATTCTAAGTATTTAAGCATCCTCAGGTTTTGAGATAATATTCTAAACTTTTCAGTATTTTGCAGTGTAGTCTTTAATTCTCCAGTATCATTTTTTAAATGCTGCCGAGTGGTTGACTGTCCTCAGAGACAGCCTCAGGGTAAAAGGCAGAGAGGGGCAGCACAGCCAAGGGGATGTTGACCTTTGCTCTTGCCTGAGACTGGAAAGTAACTCTCCCTAGAGTCTGTAGGAAGACAGCCCTTGGGAGAGGTGAAGGTTATGCTCTGCTAGGGCTGGAAGTACACATACATCCACTGATAAACCCCAAAGCAGGTGACACCTGCCAACCCAGGTGTTACTCAGGTGACTAGTGAGATGGATGGATTGTCCCTTCTAGCAGCTTAAGCCTTGAGGCTCTTATTTTCACCCGTGCACAAATAGAAGTCATTTTTGAAGGGAAGGGGGAAACTGTCATTGCTAAGTATGGCCCCATATGAGTCCTGGACTCCTAAGAGGTGCACTTTCAACAGGTGCAGAATGTAAGACAGTGTAGACACTTACCTAGAAGCTTGTAGGATGCTAGGGGCAGCGTGACCAAACTCTATTTCTGCAGTGACATCAAAGAGAAGCTGGATGGAGGTGGAAACAAGGACATATTTTGCAGAGCAGCAGTCTCCAATCTTTTTGGCATCAGGGACCAGTTTTGTGGAAGACACTGTTTCCAGGGACCAAGGGTGGGGGGATGGTTTCAGGATGATTCAAGCACATTAACTGAATCTAATTATCATTAGATTCTCATAAGGAGCAGGCAACCTAGATCCTTCGCATGCATAGTTCACACTAGGGTTCACATTCCTATGAGAATCTAATGCCCCACCAGGCTCTGGTAGGAGGCGGAGCTCAGGCAGTAATGCTGGCTCACTGGCTGCTCACCTCCTGCTGTGCGGCCCAGTTCCTAACAGGCCACAGACTCCTAAGAGGTGCACATCCATGGCCTGGGGGTTTGGGGGCCCCTGTTATAGAGGACAGATCTTGAAATTTAACCTTGATGTAGAGGAAGGAGTGGGAAGAAGACGACCATCTATTGTCACACAGTAAGAACAATTGCTGGGACAGACAGTGGGGTCCAAGTAGCTGAGGCCTTGGGAGCTGAAGAGCCACTGAAAGTCACGGTGTCAGCATGGAGGGAGTAAAGGCCGGAGAGTGCTGAGCCCGAACAAGCAGACGACTACTCCGGGGAATGACAACTTCCACTCGATGGTCATGACACAAAGGTCTTCTAAGCCCTGCACTGGAACTCTCCAGAGCTCTCTGGGGTTCAGTGAGGATGGCTTCCGGATACAAGGGTCCCCTGGCATGCTAACACACTCCATCTGAAGAAATAGGATTAAAATTTTTATATAGACATTTTCTAACTCCACCTTTGGTCTGGCTAACTGCTGATGAAGCAAATAATTTCTTTATGAATCAAGTAGCTTAAAGGGAGAGTAAATAAACATGCCTTGACATGGGCATTAATAAAATGCAGAATTCAAGGGAAAAACAAGGTAGCATCTTTCTAAATTTTTTTCCATTTCTGAAAAGGCTTCATTTGATGTTGTACTTTTAAACATATTTAGGGGCGTCTTTTAGATAGCTTGTCTTAGAACCTGGGTTGGAAGGTTCTGACTCAAAAGCAGCTGAGTGGAAGATGATATTCTCTGACTGCTTGCTGCTTGCTGTGATATGCTCATCACATTATACCCCTTTTATTGGCAGAATGTAAAATAGCCAGGCAAGCAAGTAAAATACAGTAATACTTATCTTGAGTTTGCATGAGAGATACAAAGAATCCACCCCACTGGGTCAGATAAATACCCACAAAGTTAAACAGATCACAGAACCTTAGAATTCCTAAAGCCATATACAGGAAGAAGGAAATCTTACGTCGTTTAATAATAGAGAGAATAATAAGTTTTAATTTTCTACATGTCCATGTTGATTAACTTATCAAGTAACAAATTTTTTCTTTAATTTTGCAAAATATGGCTCCTAAAGACCCATCAAAAGTACCTTATCTATAACCAATATATTCAGAAATAACATGTTGCTTACAGATTCAAAAAATTATTCAGAATAACTTTACAAAAAATTATTACTCAAAATATAATTATTTTTAAAATCTATATTAAAAATATTCAAAAAATATTGAGGAATAATTTTTGACTTTTAAATGTGTGCATGAAGTTCCTTAAGTTTGAAGAATTTTATATAATTACCTTCTTGGTACAACTTTGGGCATATTATCTGGAAAATCAACCCCCGCCCCCCTCCACACACACACACACACACACACACACACACACACACACAGGCCTAATTACACTCAAGTTGCTAAGTAAAATGGACAGCTAATTCAATTATCCGGTTAACCTGAGCTTCTCTTCCAAAACCTCTCCCCTCTCCCTATGTCATCATTGACTATTTTTAGGATATTTTAGGGGAAACGAAAGGCTTTGGCTAACTTTTCAAAAGTAATAGGCTCATTCTGCTTCAGCACACTGACACAGCCTGGCTTGCTCAGGCAAGGCAGGTGACAGGCTCAGTGTCACCTCTTCCTTCCCTAACAATAATGATCCTCCATACTTACTAGGCGGCTTCCTCCTGAAACCTGCGGTGTTTCGCCTCAGGCTGTCTCTCTTAAGAGAATTTGGACACAGCTTCAAGATTTGATTATTCTGACTCCCACCGTTCATTAAGATGGCACAGAGTCTAGGGACACTGGAGTGTCCTAATTCTGCAGGCAGTTTAGTCTCCATTTCTGGCTATTTGCATCTATCTGGAAAGGGGACCACACAGTCAAACCGTGCGCAGCCCTCGCAGCTTCTGTTCGTTTGAGAGAATAGAGGTGCTCCTGTTACTGCTCAAACCTGGTCATTATTTCCATTCCACAAGCCCTGTAGGCCCTTCTCATGCCATCTCAGACTAATGGTTAAAAAAACAAAGAGCAAAGACTGTCGTTGCATGCGCAGGGCTAAGTGGTGTCATAAGCAACGTCCCTCTCCCCTGTCTTTTGGCGACATCGGCGTCTCCTCATTGCGAATGGCTGGCAGTGACAGTGAACCAGGAGGCCTAAGAGCTTTACCTGCTCCCAAGGTCTGTCCTCATAGTCCTACCCTACTAGGAGCTTTTGACATTTTTTCTAGAGAGCATTTTTTGAAAACATAGGGAAGGGGGCTGATCCATCCTGTGAGTTCAAAGCATCCGCTAAAGTAAATTCACTGACAATTCTGCCAAGCCACCAGTTCTCCTGTTTATTGCTTTGCGCTGTTGTTTTGACTCCAATCTTTCAAAACAACTGGCACCCACCCCGGATAAAGTGGTCTTGGCTCGCAGAACCCAGGTGTCTGCCCCTGTCTGGTTGCCTCCTTCCCACCTGAGCTGGCCACGTGAGAATCTGGCGCTCTGGTGAGGCGTCACTCACTTAGGCTCACTTAGGTAAAAATCGCAGTCCCCAGTTTTTCTAGACAAATGGAAGAATTCAGCATTTTCGTAGCTCCCGCATCTGGAGAGACAACTAGAGACTCTGCCAAAAAGATCCAGCCCCTGACCAGTCATTTTCTAGCGGATACGTTTAAGTGAACACTCAGTATCTTGGAAAGGAAAAGGTAAGAGTGCTGGTCAGTCTGAAAAACAAGACGCTGTCTATAAGGAAACATACACCCTGACTTTTTCCCCACATTTCCACACTTAAAGAGAATCCCAGACCAGAAGGCAGGAAGAGCTCTGGGACCTCCTCTCCATTTCCTGTCAAAGGAGAAAAAGACCACTGCCCCTCCCGCCACCATGGGAAGCCGGGGTCACTACTCCAGGCGTCTTCGGGCTAAGCAAACTTTCTTCATGACAGTGAATCTTAGTGCTTCTGACTGGCTCATTGCTTAAGGAGAAAAGAGAGAAATGCTTGGAATTCCAACATAGATTGAGTCGAAAAACAAGGGAAAAAAATGTCTGCCTATGAAGGATAAGCTTTAAAAATATCGAAGCGTTACTTTACGGAGGAGCGATCTACCAGAACAGCAGGTGGAGACCGGAACTTAAGAATTCGTCCGGCAGGGCGCGGTGGCTCGCGCCTGTAATCCCAACACTTTGGGAGGCCGAGGCGGGTGGATCACGAGGTCAAGAGATCGAGACCATCCTGGTCAACATGGTGAAACCCCGTCTCTACTAAAAATACAAAGAATTAGCTGGGCATGGTGGCGCGTGCCTGTAATCCCAGCTACTCAGGAGGCTGAGGCAGGAGAATTGCCTGAACCCAGGAGGCGGAGGTTGCGGTGAGCTGAGATCGCGCCATTGCACTCCAGCCTGGGTAACAAGAGCGAAACTCCGTCTCAAAAGAAAAAGAAAAAGAAAAAAGAATTCGTCCAAACGGTGATGGGTGGGAAACGGAGTTTGAACATGGGCTGCGGAGCTCATTGCTACACACCACAGTCCAAGGATCCCTTTCATGAAGAGAAAGGAACTGAGCGCTGTCCACTACCACCATCTCACACCTACCTCTGGCTATGCCTTTGCTCTTTAAAAAAAAAAAAGACAAATGCATTTATTTATTCAGCAGCATTTTAATGGTTACAACAAAGCCAGCACTTACCTGGTATATTCGATCCCTACAGCAACAATGTGACCTAGGAAATATTGCAACTCCCGCTTAATTATTAAGAAAACGATTGTAAAAAAGGGGCTTATTAAAGTTCAATTTCAGATGAAAGGAAGGGACGTGGGATGAGATAGTGGCGAGTCTGCCTGCTTCTGTGAGAGACTCTCCCCATCCCTACCAACTGCCGCCCACTGCCCACTCCTCCTGCAGCAGATTCTCCACCGATCTTTTCAGCAAAGATCATCTTGGCTTCCTAAGTGGTCAGCGTCTCCTTCCTCGGCATCCCAGCTAATGCCCCACCTGCTCACTGATCCTGAGTCCTGAGCATTTTATTTTTAAAATTCCTGAGTAGCATCTAATGAGCAGGACCCTTGATCTCACTGGTCGCTGTCCAGCTGGCTCATGTTTGTCCTTGTCCTCCAGATGTGGCTTCACCGTGCACTCCCGGGCTAACAACAACAGCAACAGAAACCGTCTGGGTGGCGTGCGTGTGTGCCAGCTTCTTATCGTCACTGCAAAGTCTCCTCACGGCTTTCTCTACACCCTCCCTCAGTCCACTCCTCCCCACCCAGGTAAGGCAGAGAAAGCTGAGAGTGGACATGCCATAAACCAGAGCCAGAACCCTCTGCCTCCAGGAAGTGGCTCATGTCCTAACGCCTTAGGAACCACGGTCTTTGTTTAGGTTTCTTGCTACCCTTCACTGGTAATGAAAAGCGAGTTAAATTGACCAGCGATGGTACATTGAATTTAAAAACTCTCACAGTGTAGAATTAAAAAATAGTAAAGGAAATCAAGAACAAGTTACAGTAACAGAATCATAATATTTCACTGTCATTCACATGGATGGAGTTTGTGAAAAAGAAGTAGCCATATCTCCGTCCTAGTTAACCAGTCGGCATGCAGCATCATTCATTATAAAATATAATATTTTGAGGAGTGCAGTAGAGAATTGCTAAGACGAGCAGAGATCAGCAAAAACATCATATTTCATAGGGGTATATATTGATGAAAGGGAGAGAGGAAATGGAGGGGGAGGGAGAGAGGGAAGGTTCACCCATGACCTGAGAGCTCATATGGTGACACAGAGAGCTGGTCTCTATCCCGACTTCATTCTTCTTTTCAATGCAACCTCCACACTGCTGCCAGAATGATCTCTAAAATAAATCTGATGATACCATGGCCCCGCACACACTTAAAATCCTTCTGTAGGAGGCAGTGGTAGCTTTCAATTCTTTTGAACTGGGAATCACAGGAAGAAATACATTTTACACAAAAAGTAGCTGGGCGTGGCAGTGAGCACCTGTAATCCCAGCTACTCAGGAGGCTGAGGCAGGAGAATCGCTTGAACCTCAGAGGTGGAGGTTTCAGTGAGCCAAGATCATGCCCTTACACTCCAGCCTGGGCAACAAAAGCAAAACTCCATCTCAAAACAAATAAACAGAAAAGGAAAGAAATACATTTTACATCTTGATCTGGTACATATGCACATGTGCACAGGCATAGTCACACACACAAGCAAAAAGCGGTTTCCTAGAGGGCAGATTGGTGGTTGCCAGGAGATGCGGAATGGCAGAAGGCAGGTGTGTTACAAGGGCGTGCACAAAGAGCCTCGTGGTTATGGTCTGGCTCTGTAACTTGATGGTGGTGGGATTCCAGGAGACTGCACATGCAGCGGAATCATGTGGCTCTATGTAGCCCCAGTCAGACCAATGAGCGTGTGTATAGCTGTTGAAATCTTCATGAAATCCATGGGTTACACCAATGTCCGCTCTCTGGTTCTGATGTACTGTGATTGTGAAGGCTGCTGACATTGGAGGAGGCTGGGGGTGGGTGCATGGGACTTCCCTGTACATTTCTTTGCAACTTCCTGTGCATCTATAAATGACTTGAAATAAAACATTTTTAAAGTTTTTTAACAAAAGAAAAATACATTTCATAAACAAAAATAAATTTCAGCCATAGTATAGATGATGTATTCCAGTAGGTTTTTGTTCTCTTCCTTTGGATACTACATTGTTGTTTTAAATACAGCCTGTAACTCCCTAATGATTTCATGGCCTCTTACAGGATTGTGAGACCCACAATTGGAACACTGCTGACCTAGGGCAGAAAGCCTTAATTCTTTACTGTGATCAGGGCTCAGCCTAATCATCTATTTTCAGCTCCCATTGTTCTCTCTCCATCAATCTTATTCTCTAGTCTCAGGAAATGCTTCACCAGCCCCCAGCCATTTTTCTCTCTGTCTTATTCCCTTGGAATAGTCTTCTATTTTTTTTCCCTAAGTAGTCAATCTTCAATGTTAGCTCACTGAGGGTTTACTGACAACGTACCCAGATACGCCATTTCCTCTGAGTTTCCTTGGCACCTGTTGAATTTCATCTCACAGCACGTACCTAGACTTTTCCATTCAATGGTTAACAATTCACACTGGGGCCCATGGCTTGTTTCACATTAGGCCCCAAATGTTTGTACAACTTTAGGGTACACTAGTCTCTCACTAAATGAATGAACGAATGAATGAAAGAGCGAGGTGAGAACTATGTGAGCCTTTGCCTACTTCACCTAGCTTCTGACTCAAAACTAGTTGGACAAATTCCATGGGGTCTTCGTGTTCTTTAGTCAGTTTGAGTTTATTCTGATAATAAAAATACACCCAGTATAATTTGGAAAATAGAGACAAGTGAAAAAAATCAGAAAGAAAATCATCCTTAACCTCACTCTCTAGAGGCAATCATCTCTAATATTATTTAGGTGTTTCCTTGAAGTGTCTCTATGCATAAATTGTATAAAAACACACAGACACATGCACACAAATGTTCACTGCAGCACTGTTTACAATAGCAAAGACCTGGAACCAACCTAAATGCCCACTGATGATAGACTGGACAGGGAAAATGTGGCACATATACACCATGGAATACTATGCAGCCATAAAAAACAATGAGTTCGTGTCCTTTGTAGGGACATGGATTAACCTGGAAACCATCATTCTCAGCAAACTGACACAACAGAAAATCAAACACTGCATGTTCTCACTCTTAGGTGGGTGTTGAACAGTGAGAACACATGGACACAGGGAAGGGAGCATCACACAATCTGGGGTCTGTAGGGGGGAAATAGGGCAGGGACAGTGGGGGATGGGGAGTTGGGGAGAGATAGCATGGGGAGAAATGCCAGATATAGATGATGGGGAGGAAGGCAGCAAACCACACTGCCATGTGTGTACCTATGCAACAATCTTGCATGTTCTTCACATGTACCCCAAAACCTAAAATGCAACAAAAAATAAATAAAATAAAATAAAGAACTTATTCATGTAACCAAATACTATCTGTATGTACCCCAATAACTTATAGAAAAGTAAATAAAATAATTTTTAAAAACACACACACACAGACACATATGCACACATTTTATGAAGTTGGAAATGCAGTGATTACATAGCTTTACATCATTGTTTCTTGATTTTTAGCATCTTCCATAATCTTCACCATTTCTGAAAACTTCGTCATAGGAATGAACCGTGCTGCTCTGCTTGAACACCTAGCTTGTTCTTACCTTTTGCCACTATAGATAATGCTGCAGTTACTGTCCTTGAAGATGCATTTTCATAAACACACACAGCGCTTACCACCATTGTGTAATGCCATGTTTTCCTTTTGGCTATCTTGATAGGCAAAAAAAAAAAAAAAAAAAAAAAGGATTTGTTTGTATGGGTCCTCAGGGGATGGGAGTGGCTGCAGACCCTGACATATGTGACAAGGGTGAGGCCTCAGGACAGTGTGGCCTGGACCAAGGGTGTATGGGCTAGCTTTCTATCATTTGAAAATTTGTTCTCCTTTTAATGCTATTGATGATGTGGTTGGTTCTTAAAATAATGTTGTTCAGATGGCCTAGGAAGACGTGCAGGCCCCCCCAGTTTCTGAGCCATGCAAATGCACACATGCCCAACACAGCGAAGACACCCAATCTCACTCTTGTCACAGCTCTGCACAAGGGCTATGAGCCCCTTTTCTTGACTCTCTCTCTGTCCATCTGCCCTACTTACATGCATGTCTTTCAGAGCAGCAGCCAACATCAGCCTTTTTCTGGCCCCTTCCAGCAGCAGGGACCCGCCTGCCTGGGCCTCTCCATGGAGCAGACACGGCCCAAACCGTCTGCTACCATGTTGCCTGACAGCTTTGGGGCCACATGAGGCTGGGATATAGCATTGGGACCTCTCTTGCCAGCCACAGAGCCCTGCAGCCCCAGGAGTCTGTGGCTGCTCTGCTCCTGTCTCTGCCTGTTTGGCCTCTGTGCATTGGGCCACCCCCCATTCAATGTGCTTTGCAGGTGAGGAAACTCTGGAATTCTACCTGCCTCCCCATATCCAAAGCAAGGGGCATTGCCAGCCACCCCCGACTTCCCACTCTCTCCAAAGGATTTTTTTTTCCTTCTTTTCTTAAAGGCAGGCCCAGATACCTCTTTCCTGATAAAGAGAAATAGATACACATTGCTTTGGCCTTAAGATTGCTGGGATAGAGAGACAGAGTTCCAGCCTGCCACTAGGAAATGGGACTGCCATTTCCGAATGGTGCGTCAACAGGAACGGGAGGTCATTATTTCCCTGTGACTTTCTTTGTGGTATTCGCAGTGGCCTGAACAGAATGAGCCTGGCATGAGGTCATCTTAGCGAGCGCGCTCTGCAAAGCATAACCTTCGTGCCCACACACGGTCCCATTGTGCAGGTGGGCGGTATGGGGCACCGTCCTGGACCGCATGCACACACATCCTCCTGGGCCAGGGCACCTCACCTGGGGTGGGAAACGCGCCTGGGAGCCATGCAATGAACAAAGAACAAAGCCAGGCTCACATCCCTAGTGCTCTCTGCTGTCAAGCTCACTCCATATCCATGTGGCGCTGGCTGTCATTGTGCCCGCGGTAAAAATAGCTCCCCTTTCAAGCTTCACCTTAACAAATTAGGACAAGGGTGAGAGGCCAAGGTCCTAGCAGAGGGATCCTTCGTAGAGACAATGCGATGGCCCCTCAGACCAAGGGGAGGTCAGTCCCGGGGGCAGAACCTTCGCTAATTTGCCTCAACTCACTTCGTCCGGCTCTGAGAGTACCACCCACCTAAAGATCCGACGCATGATCCTCAGTAGTGAATGGGCTTTGAAAAGCGAATATGTTCCACAGAATCTATTTATCTTGGGGGGAATGAATATAATTCCAGTCAGTGTTCAAAAGGCACTATTTTTTTTGCCTGCACAGTAGCATATGGTTAAGGTAAGGTACCGTGTCAAGCGAAAGTCTTTTGTGAATCCAGGGCAAAGCTCTCTTCCGATGACATAAGGTAATTATGAATAGAGGGGCGATCCTCCTTCAAGTCCAGCGGGAGCTCAATTCCGACTATTCATATTGGTCATAACCACTTGGAATGACAAAATCATTTGATGGACAGTAGACAGAGATATGCATTATTCACAGAGGCATTTTCAAAGGAATCCCATAAATTATAGGCTGCCTGTAACTAAAAGTTCCAGTGAGCCAGCAGTGAATGCCAGGGGTGAAGAGGTGTAATCAGTATTGTTCCTGGTTAATTTGCCTCTCGTTCGTGGCTACATTTTACGCCCTGGGAAGAAGGCTCACTCTCTGATTTCTCAGCGATGCGTTTCCTCTTCTCAGAGACAGCCTAATTCGCTGGTCCTTGACCCTGCCTTTTAGAATTCCAGTGCCAGCTCACACCCTAGAGACTGCTCATTGATCTGGAGTGGGGTCTGGACATCAGTATTTTTTTCAATCTCCCCAGTTGATTCTAACGTGCAGTCAAGGTCTACAAATGGTGAACTAATCACAATTCCTTAAGAGACTTGCACATCTTTTAACCAATGAGGAAAAATTAAATTGTATTCTTTAGGAATAACTTCCTAGGAAAGTTAGAATCAAAATAAGTAAACCACAACCCATCTGAGTCAAGATTCTCCGGAGAAACAGAACCAGACCAATAACCAATAGAGTGTGTGTGTGTGTGTGTGTGTGTGTGTGTACACAGAGGGAGAAAGAGGGAGAGAATTATTTTAAGGAATTGGCCCACGGGATTATAGGGGTCGGAAAGTCCTAAATACGTAGGGCAGGGCAACGGGCCAGAGACCCTGGAAAAAGTTAATGTTGCAGCTCAAGCCCAAAGGAAAGCAAGATGCAGGCAGAATTCCTTCCTCGTTGAGGGATCTCAGTTTTCTCCTTTAAAGTCTTCACCTGATTGGGTGAGGCCCACTCACATTGTGGAGGGTAATCAGCTTTACTCAAAGATTGCCAATTTAAATGTTAATCACATCTAAAAAATAACTTTACATCAGTATGTAGGCTGATATTTGACCAAACAACTGGGCACCATTGCCAAGCCAAGTTGGCACAAGAAAATTAACCATCACAGTCAATTTCAATTGATGAATCGTACAGAGCATAGATGGCTCAGCTCTGTGGCTAGGCAGAAAAGTGCATCCACGGTGCTTCCCAAATCTTCTCTCATTATTTTAATTATTTAATGTTTGGGTCTCCATAAAGGACAAGTGTCATGCCCATGGCTTTATGGGCATCAGTAGGGCTGGAGGGTGACATGGAGCAATGCAGGAAGCATTTGGGGTTGAGGCCTTGAATCAATTGAAGAGGAAGGACCGGTGAGATCTGAGACAAATGTATGAGTGAAACTTGGACTCAGGAACACAGCAGCAGACTCTGCTGCCACTTAGGGACACCAGGTGGAAAGCTGGAAGCTCTTCATCTTGAGGCAATGACTCACATAAAGATTGGGATTCCTGTAGATAGGGTAGGAGTAGTAAGTAGGTTACCACACTCAGTGGCAGGATAACTCCGTTCCAAACCCTGAAGCAGGGAGCCAGAGCCACATCTATAGGGGAAGCTCTGCTTGGCATGACAGGCCAATGAAAATCATTGTCATGTCTGAAATATATCCACAACACAGTTGGGAACCAATTCCAGTTCACCTTCCAGCTGTATGAATAAAGTAGAGACTTTAATCCCGAGATGAAATATAAGATATGGCAAGCAAACGAAAGAACTCTTACAAGTTCATGGTGCTAGATACCTTCTACTTTCCCTTGTAGACCCACACCTCACTCCTTCATATTCTGGCTAACAAGTATCATCAACATCAGAGAACAGCTCAAGGATATCAGCCCCTGTGCTCTGCCTTCCAGTAGGAGATGGAGCCAGAGACCAGAGGGAGGGAAAATCACGAGCTTGCTGTCTCAGTCCGTTTTGTGTTGCTCTGATGGGATAGCGAAGGCTGGTCAATTTACAAGGAAAAGATGTTTATTTAGCTCACAGTTCTACAGAATGTACAAGAAGCAAGGTACCAGCATCTGCTTGGCTTCTGGTGAGGGCTTCTGCTCATGCATGAGGTAAAAGGGAACCAGTGTGTGAGGAGATCACGTGGTAAGAGAGGAATCACGTGGTAGGAGAGATGTTGGGTTCTTTGTAACAACCAGCCTTTGTGAGAACTAGTAGAGAACGCACTCACCTTGACATGGGGCATTAACCTACTCATGAGAGATCTGCCCACATGACCCAAACACTTCCCATTAGGCTCCACTTCCAAATTTCAACATGAGATCTGCTGGGGACAAAAAAACCATGCCCAATTTATAGCAGATGGAGAATGCAATCCCCAGAGTTCCACCCTGCAATGTAGCCACAGGCCGACTGACAACATCCCACACCCAAGGTTCTGCAGGTGACCTTCTGCACAAAGCCCTCTCTCTCTTTCTTTCCAGGCCCAGGGCCGCAAGGTTGCCCCTCGTTGCTTGTCCTGGGAAACTGCCTGTTTGCAAGTCAACAAGGATGAAGAAAGGTGACTAGCAGAAAGCATATAGCACGAGGAACCTATAAGGGTTCCCTACACACCGTCCATGCCTTGGTCAATGGTTTCTCTGTCCCATCAAGATGTTGACTGACACAGAACCACTTCATTCAGAGCACTCTGAACATAAGACTTGAGCTGCGTTCATTCAGCCCTGGATTCTACACAAATGGCAATGATCCAGCTGAGTTCATAAGCAAGGTCAACACATCATGGGCAAAAGCCAGAGTGAGCCTCGCCAAGTCACACCTGTGTGACCTGAGAAACCTCTGAGTCTCAGTGTCCTCGGCTGTAAAGTGGGAATATTAACCTATGTCCTAAAGACAGTTGTGAGAATTAAAAATTGAATACATTTAAATCAAAGGAAACATGACTAGTATATAAGGCTCTATATATATCTATATCTATATCTATATCTAACTATATATAGTTGTTTTTGTTGTTTTGAGACGAAGTCTTGCTTTATCACCCAGGCTGGAGTGCAGTGGTACTATCTCAGCTCACTGCAGCCTCCACATCCTGGGTTCAAGTGATTCTCCTGCCTCAACTTCCCGAGTAGCTGGTATTACAGGCACTCACCACCAGACCAGGCTAATTTTTGTATTTTAGTAGAGATGAGGTTTTATCATGTTAGCCAGGCTGGTCTTGAACTCCTGACCTCAGGTGATCCACCCACCTCGACTGTTTATACCTTTAACTCAGTGGTTCTCAGAGTGTGTTCACAGAATCCTGAGGGTTCCAGAACCCCTCCAGGGACTGCATGAGGCAAAATTATTTTATAACCACAAAAAGACATTATTTGCCTTTCTCTCACTTTGTGGACGTTTGCATGGGTGGCGCAAAAATAAAGGTGGGTAGAATGCTGACACCATCACACAAATCAAGGCACAGCACACACTGTACTACTGCTGGTCATTCATTGCAGTCTTTGCTGCTACGTAGCTGCAGTAAAAAAAGAAGAAGAAGTCAGTATCACCTAAGAACTTAAGAATGTCCTTGATGCAATAAAGTAAATTTATTAATTTTACTAAATCTCAACGTGTGAGTGCACAACTTCTAATATTCATTGTGACTAAACAGGAAACATACATAAAGCACATTTGTTGCATACCAAGGAAACTCGAGAACCTGTGCATTCATTCAAATTGTGAGCAAAACTAGCCACTTTTTTCATGAAATACATTTTTACTTGAAAGAACTATTGACAGACAAACTATAGCTATTCAGAGTTGGGTATTTATCAGGCATTCTCTTTAAAATGGATTATATGAAAAAGGCCTTACCGTGTAAGGCATTCCAAGAAAAGTGACTGACAGAACTTGCTGTCAATGGTGTAAATTCTTTGTAGATTTCAAATGAACGTTAGAATGTTGGAAAGCTTGTATCTGCCACCATGAGCTTGATAGCTTCCGAATACTTAGAGACTTTTCTAATACGAAGGGGGGATGATATTAACAAGCGTGACTTTTCTTTTTCTTTTTTTTTTTGAGACAGCGTCTCACTCTGTTGCCCAGGCTAGAGTGCAATGGTGGTGCACTCATGGCTCACTGCACCTGGGCTCAAGAGATTCTCCCACCTCAGCCTTCTGAGTTGCTGGGATCACAGGCATGCACCACCATACCCAACTAATTTTTTCATTTTAGTTTTGCAAAGATGGAGTCTTTCTTGTTGCTCAGGCTAGTCTCAAACTCCTGGGCTCAAGCGATCCTCCCATCTTGGCCTCCCAAAGTGCTGGAATTACACGGCTGAGCCATCGCCCTGCCTAAATGTGATCTTTTGCTGTGGTTTAATGAAATGCGTCAGGGTTAGGAAGATCTGCACAACTCAGTGAACAAATATTTTCCAAATGGCCAATGCATCATGTTACAAAATCACACACAGGTAAAAGATCTACCCACACTGCATGAGGGGCTGGATTATAACGCAGCAGAGTATGAAGGTTTATTGATAAGATTTCAGATTCTACATTGTAACCAACGTCTAAGAAATCTCTTCTTGCCAAATTCTAGGATAGTATCAAAGAATATTCAAAACAATTTGGAAAGTAATGTTAAAGTACCTCTCCCCTTTCTGACCACATATCTTCATGAGGCCAGATTTC
Organism: Callithrix jacchus; assembly: GCF_049354715.1. Lineage (NCBI taxonomy): Eukaryota > Metazoa > Chordata > Mammalia > Primates > Cebidae > Callithrix > Callithrix jacchus. The sequence continues at coordinate 35,567,693 of NC_133508.1, read as the reverse complement.
CTTTAGCTCCTACAACCAAAACAACATATTGCGACAGATTAAATGCAGAAGCGAATAAAACAAGCCAGCTGTCTTCTATTAAGATTTTCAAAAACAATACCAGCCTTCTTGCTAAAAATTTTTTGTTATTGAAAATAGAGTTATTTTTCATAAAACTAGGTTACTTATTTTAACTTCAAATCCAGTAAATACCAATAAAAATTACCCACATACACACAAGAAAACTTTGATGTGTTCGGTAATTTTTAAGAGTGTAAAGTGATCCTGGATTTATAAAGTTTGAGAACTGCAAATCTGATTTCTCATTATTATATAACTGAAGAAGAACTGGGAAATGGTCCCCACCAAAGTAGCATTCCATCTCTGCCATCCTGTTTGCTAATATTGGCCTCTCAACTTGCTATCCCTGTTCTCTTCATCCATCCAGACTCCTCCCATTCTTCCAGACATATCTGGAGTGTTACTATATCCAAGAAGCCATTCCTAGGGCTATAAGGCACGCAGTCCTCACCAGCCATAACTTTCATTGCCTCATACTGTTTTCTTTGACTGTCTAATGTTGCAGGTCTTATCACGCCAAGTTCTTTGTAAAATTTTTGAGAGTGGGAACTCTGCAAAGCTCTTCTGTGTCTTTCTATACCCAGCATATTAGATACATATCTGCATAGTTAGGTTTCAATATGATCTTCCAACTTGAATGTGAGCATCGGAACAGATTGTATCAGACTTTTGCCACAGAGCTTCCGCCTTAGAAATCCATCTTCTCTCAAGGCCTTACGTTTTGAGCTTCGTATAAAAGGAGAATCGTCTATACACAATTTTCCCTTACCTGCTCAAAGGACTTTTCATAAGTTGAGATGATGCCTTACTCAATATATGCTAACTGGGGCTAGGGGTGAGGCACATCTGATCCTCATTCTTCATTATTAAACGCTTCTCACTGAGCTCACCCAGCAGCTCGTGGCCCACTGCATTCTGTGAAAGAGCTATGTCAAAGTGAGCACCTTGAGAATCTGAGTGAGACACAAAAATAACTATGGAAATGTGCATAGGTTAAGAAAGAACATTTAAAACCATAAATGTGATATTATATTAGAATAGTGTGATTATGGGTGAATTCTTTCTGTTTCGCAAACTTCTGTAATATTATTGACATTAATTTCTATAATTCCATTATATATTTAAAATCTAGTATAGTTCTCTTTTTGTAGAGATGGAGTCTTACTATTTGCCCAGGCTGGTAACTTCCGGCATCAAGTGATCCCCCTGCCTCAGCCTCCCAAAGTGTTGGGATTGCAGGTGTAAGCCACCACACCCCACCGTACTTGTACATTTCTTAAAGGGACTTGTACCTGTGGAATTTCTGATTCCATGTATTATTGTTTACTTGGTGAGAATAGATACATAATGCTTATTTTAAGTGTCAACTTGACTGGATTATGGGGCGTCCAGATTTGGGGCTAAACATTATTTCTGGGTGTGTCTGTGAGGGTGTTTTCTGATAAGATTAGCATTTGAATTGGTGGAGAAATAGCCCTTGCCCATGTGGGAAGGCAGCCTTTAATCCACTCAAGGACTGAATAGAACAAAAAGGCAGAAGAAGGAAGAGTTTCCTCTCTTTGGCTGAGCTCTTGAACTGGAATATTAGTCTCCTACCCCAACACTAAACATACACCATCCCTCCAGTTCTCAGAATTCCACCACTGGCTTGCCTGCAAGCAAGCAGCTCTTTTCCAACTTGCAGGGAGCAGATGGTGGAATTTCTAAGACTCCAAAATCACTTGAGCCAATTCCTAATACTAAATTGTACATGTGTGTGTGCGTGTGTGTGTGCGCATGTTGTTTTGTTCATTCGGTCCTTCCATTCATTCGGTTTCTATGGAGAACACTAATACAATGTATTATGAAATACTGGGTAGTGGGAGCTCACAGAAAAACTCTGGGAAGCCTGGACAGTACTCTCGGCATATTAGCAGAAAACCGAGGAAGGCTGGCAGCTCAGAACCCAGTCAGGTCTGCACCAGAAAGTCTGGCTAGGGCGCCAATGCTGGTGCTGGGGGCCCTGGATACTTACACTGCTAGAAATTTCCACAGATGACCTCACAGTGTTGCACAGAAGCAGCTGATTGGCCAAGTCCAGGTTACTCAAGCAGCAAAGAACAGGGAGAGAGGATATTTGTTCTTCCTTTTGTTTCTGTTGGGGATGTCACCATCCCTCCCACAAAGGCCTGCCTTACAAAGGGGCATCCCCAGGCAAGAGAATGTTCAAATACTAGAAAGCCAGAAACCAGCTAATTCCACCACAGCACTGTAGAAAACCAAGCATGGAACAGAGTCATCCATAATAATGATAGAAAATTCATTGCAACGAGTTAAATAAATATGTTCTCCTTTCACAGAGAAAGAAAATCATGTCTTTTGAAGATAACACCGAAAAGGCTCAGTTCATCTAGACCACAGCCCATGGCAGTAGGTAGAGAGTTCGGGTGACAATCATCACTCTGTTAAAATTGTTCCAAGCCCTTCCCATTCTTCAAGGGCAATCTTAAATCCCTAAGCTTCCAAAAAGTGAAGTATATCCTTTTCTGCTAAAACAATCGCCTACCCATCGACTGAGATACAGGTATTTGCAAACATTCTAGAATCTACATGAAAGCAAACGTTAAGATGAGAAGGGACATCCTGAGACCAATTACATCTTTTGAGAAAAGTACATCCCAGAAGCTGCTGTGAAGTTAGCAGACAACAGGGGCGGCATCTTTCAACCATTCAGTCTACCTGGAAATACAGCATAGTGGCATACCGCAGTCACCCCAAAAAAAGTAGACTCCGGTTAGAGTCCCACCTTCTTTATTTCCTGGCCATGTAATCTTGGGTAAAGTACTTAACTCTCTAACCTAAAATTGCTTCAACTGCAAAATAGTAATAATAATAATAACAATAGCACTTACCCTTTAGTGTTGTTGCTAAAAATAGGTGAAATAATACACATAAAATAATTAGCAAATGTCTTATTCATTATCACTCAATTAATGTTAACTAGGATTATTATACTTTAACCTCGATTCAGATTGTAAGCTTAATTCTTGGCTAAAATAATAATCATCCCATTCAGTAATTCTGGTTTCAGCACAAGGAGCAGGCAATGGAAATTTACCAATAGTCTAGGCATGGCAGCTCATGCCTGCAACGCAGTACTTTGGGAGGCCGAAGGTGGTAGGATTGTTAGAGCCCAGGAGTTCAAGACCAGCCTGGGAAACAGAAAGAGCCCATCCCATCGCTACCAAAAAAAAAGAAAAATCTTCATTAAAACAAAAATGTTTACATCAAATTGACCCAACTGACATTTAAGTTGCTACTAAGACTAGAAGGTAATTTAACTATTTTAGTCATTTTCATCGTTCTCCTAGGCTTTTAAATGGTTCAGATAAAATTCAATCCTGTTAAATGGTTCCATCAAGCATTTATATTGCAGAGCTGAAACACAGAGACGGAGATCTGATCCCTTCATACTTCAGCAAGCAGGAAACATTTCAGCTCTGCTAAGGAAAAGGAAGAGGAAATGAATCCGCACACTGGAGAGGGGAAGCAGGGTCCAATCGTAAATAACACACGCAGTTGTGAGCATCTCCAAGGTATTCTGAGATGTTATTCGCTGCTGAGAGAGGAAATCTGAGTTGACATGTTATTTTCCGAGCTGGTTATTAATGCATTGGCCGGAGAAGAAGCAGCAGCAGTCAGTCTTCAATCCCATCCCCCAATTCAAAGTCAGTGTCTCGTCACCATCTCTCCCTGCTGGCTGCTGGGAGAAGAGGAAAACTAAGATTCTGAAAAAGCTGTTAAGAACAGTGAAGCAGAAAAGGAACCTGATCTTTTCACTCCTTGAATGCATAAACAAAGCTTATGTTTTCAGTGGGAGCATCTGAAGAATTCCCATTCATCGTGGGCTGGAAGAAATGCCTTGTGTTCAGCCACCAATCAATCAGCCCAAATGAAGAAGCAGTTAATGTTTTTCACCAAACTGAAAGGCTCTGGCTTTGGACTAATATCAGAGCTAAGGAAATTAATCAGGCTCTTGCTGACGACCAAGCTTCAAAATGTAATCTACATCCATGGCTCTAACGCCGCAGTTCACCAGTTAATGGGAAAAACAGACCAGTGCATAATTTGGCTCGAACCTCACCCAAAGCTGAGGAGGTCACCACTGTCAGGAGCGTAAATGCTTCCACATAACATATCAGAGTGGCCAAAATCCATGTTTCCCATGAGGAAAGAAAGACTACGGAGAATTAAAGCGCACCTTTCGAGGTTGGAGTTCAAAGGATTTACTGATACCAAGAGGTGTTCGAAACTAGAACCAGTCAGCTTAAACCTGGTTTCAGCTCCTTGGATTCCTCTTTTCGGGAGTTTTTAAAAATCATACTGGTTTGGAACACAGCTCCCCAGCTACAACTCCTGACCAGCAATACACTCCAGTAGTTCTGTCAAGACAAATGGAGTGTATTGCTTGTCAAGACAAGCAAAATGGAACTCTCTGATTTAATGAAGAGTCTGTTTTCTGCCGAATACTGTGGCTCACTGTGATCCCAGCATTTGGGGATGCTGAGGTGGTGGGGGATTGCTTGAGGACAGGAGTTTGAGACCAGGCGTTTGAGACCAGCCTGGGAGACATAATGAGACTTCATCTCTATTAAAAAATGAAAACATTCGCAGGGCATGGTGGCTCGAAACTGTAGTCCCAGCAACTCAGGGGGCTGAGGTGTGAGGATCACTTGAGTCCAGGAATTTGAGGCTGCAGTGACCTGTGATCGAATCACTGCACTCCAGCCTTGAGTGATAGAACAAGAGTCTGTCTCCAAAAAATAAAACAATTAATGTTTTCAAAAGAGTGAAACTCTTTCAGGCCAAGCCCAAAGCCTACCCCACATGTCTGTTTATGCTGATAGCCAAATGTTTAAACCAGGTTCTATGGAATAAATCCACGGGACCAGATATTTGAAGATATAATCCAATCAGCATTTATTAAGCAGCTATTACTGCAGAGTATGCCCACAAATTATCCTGCTAGGTACTATAGAGGTCATGATAAATACGTGTCTAGTTTATGCCTTTGCACACCTTACAAACTTATTGGGGAGGCAAATATGCAAACAACTACACTGAAAAGCAAAACTGCTCGTTGCAACGGCTCACACCTGTAATCCCAGCACTTGGGAGGCTGAGGTGGGAGGATGACTTGAGTCCAGGAGTTTAAGACCAGCCTGGGAAACTTAATGAGACGCTGTCTCTTCAAAAAAATAAGAAAATCAGCTGGACATAGTGGCATGTGCTTGTGTAGTCCTGGCTATTTAGAAGGCTGAGGCGGGAGGATTTGCTTGACCCCAGGAGGTCAAGACTGCCGGGAGCTGTCATTGTGCCACCGCACTCTAGCTAGCCTGGATGACGGTGTGAGACCCTGAAGAAAAAAAACCAAATTGGGAAAGGCATGGAGTTGGAGGAACTAGTAAAAGCGATGGGACATAATTGGGATGATTCTCCCCTTCACCACAGCCTGTCACCTGCTAATGATAGTTGCCAAAGTAAATGACCCAATGGTTGAATCACTGCCACCTTATTATAATTCTGCACATGTCACCTTCCGGCAGAGCCCTTAATCAGCACTTTCACTTGAATCCCTGTGATTGCAAGGTCCTGACTGTGGAACAATTGCAGAAAGTCATGTTTTCATCCGGACTAGTGTGGTTTGGAAAGTTGCTCTCTTCAGAGAGACTCGAGGCTCATAAAACAGTGCAATTTTCCTCTTCGAGGTCTTTGCAAAAATACCTAATGCGTGTTCAGTAGTATTCTGCAAATCTACATATATGAAAATTTCTAATTAGCATATCATGAGATCATATATCTCATCTTCTTTTCTTCCCTCTGATCTCTTCCTGGTTGTAATTAAACCAGCTGTGGCTGTTTATGCCTTTTTCATGTTCCTTTCCCTCTTTCCGTCAGAGCCATTAGAAAAAGAAAAGTCTTAACATTAATGTGGATGAATCACACCAGGATCCCATTTGAGCTCATAATTAAAATCCAGTTTAATCCATAGCAAATAATTAATCTAATCTAGCAGGCCTCAGTGAGAAGCTACTATAGAAAATGCTCTTCATTTACCTGACAAAAATGGCCAATAAAGCTCTTCCCCAGCCATCTTTCCCAGATTCAAAAGACGCATACAATATTAGAACCATAAAGAGCCTTAGAAATCGTCATTTTAGAATCCAAAATAAAAACAAGTAACCAGGCACAGTGCTAGAAAATGCATCACATTTAACCTACATGCACCTTAAGAATTGCATCGTAGTCCATTTCCTGCAAATATATTCAGAAGGGTGGAGCCTGAATTTGAACCCAGGTCTCTCTGGTCCATACAGCTGTTGAGAGCTGGTTCCTGCCCTAGGCTGACTCTCCTAGGGTCCACTGAGGTTCATGAACCTTATGTGATAGCTACAGTGGCTCACACCTGTAATCCCAGCCCTTTGGGAGGCCGAGGCGGGGGAACGGTTTGAGCCCAGGAGTGGCATTACCCCAGCCCTCCTGCTTATTTTATTGGCCCAGGATTCTTACAGTTGCCCAGGTTAAGTTCTAGAGAGGCACTAGCCTAGAAGATAGAAGCCTCGACTGAGTCAGATGCAGTAAAAAGCTTGATCAACAGCTGCCCCGTTTCCTTATCTTTCCCTCCTTTTAAAATATTTCTTCTAACATAGTCTTCATGATTTCTAATAATATAGAATTCAGAATATAAACCAATTGAATTCCTCTTTTTGAAGTGCATTGGTATATACCATTCTCTGTGCATTTGTATTCTATCTTTTTTTTTTTTTTTTTTTTTGAGACAGAGTCTTGCTGTTGCCAGGCGCCAGGCTGGAGTGCAGTGGCGCTATCTCGGCTCACTACAACCTGCGCCTTCCGGGTTCAAGCAATTCTCCTGCCTCAGCCTCCTGAGTAGCTGGTACCACAGGCGCATGCCACCACGTCCAGCTAATTTTTGTATTTTTTTTTTTTTTTTAGTAGAGTAGAGATGGTTTCTTTTAGTAGAGATGGTTTCACCATGGTCTCGATCTCTTGACCTCATGATCCGCCAGCCTCGGCCTCCCAAAGTGCTGGGATTACAGGTGTGAGCCACCCTGCCCGGCCTAAAGACTTTCTTACCTTAATGTAGTCATTATATTTTATTCTGTGATTTGTTTTTTCCACTTTTTTTGGAGTTCTTTCCGTATGATTTCATTTATCTCTGCTTACTCATTTGAACTCATGGTAAGTATCCCATCATATGAATGTACCACGATTTAACCAACCTTCAGTTGATTCCCAGTTTATTGCTCTTACAAACAGCCATGTAGCCAAGTTACAAAAAGTAGGAGAAGAAAATATGTAAGAATGGTTTAAAAATCTAGGATGAGGAAAGCCCATCTTCAACAAGATTTAATGATCCAGAAGATAAAATAACACTATTAATAATATTTACAGTATTGAAAAAATAATATTCTAAATTATTCCATATAGGGACTATTACTTTAAAAAGAAGAAATCTTTGCAATATAAACATCAGAGGGACTATTAATAATATCCAGAATATATAAAGAGCTTTTATAAATCAATGAGAAGAGAAAGTGATACATTAAAAGAATACAGCTATTTCTATGAGTGAAGGTGATATTTTCTTTAACCTATTTGTTAGACTCAGTTAAAGTAATATATTTCTGAATGTTGAACCATGCATGTATTCCTGAGTAAAATACATCATGATCAAGTAAGATTTTTCTTTTAATAAATGAGGAACAATTTTTTAATATCTATTTAAAAGTACAGCATTAAGATTTGTGCATGACATTGGAGTTTCATTTACTTGAGGAAAAACTTATTTTTATTTTTCAAACTCTGTTCCAGGGATTTGTGGGGTTTGACTTGCTTACCTATTCTCAGAGTACCCATTTGTGAAGAGCAGAATTTAATTTGTTTGCATTGATGGGGATTAATGTTATATTTGAACTAATTATATTTGAAATAATCCTGCCATATTATTTGTTCCTATTTTACATTCCTTGTTGATTCTGTTTGTTTCCTCTGTTTAATTTTCAATTTTATTTATTTTACATCCTTGTCTTTGGTTCTATTGGTTCTTTTGTTCTTTATTCCATTTTCCCCTCTAGTGGTCTAGAAGAGATAAATCCTAACACTGTGCTTGTAATACTTGCTCTTGAATTTTTTGTATGCCGCCAGTCACAGTGGAATGTGCCTAGAGTCGTAATTACTCAGGAAGCTGAAGCTGAAGAATCACTTGAGCCCAAAAATTTGAGTCCAACATGGGCAACATAGTAAATCCCATCTCTAAAAGAAGATACACACAAAACTAAGCTTTACTTTTATATTTTCTCCAGAAACAAAAAGGAACTTCAGTGCACCATCATAGTCATCCTCCCCACACTGCCCCCCAGCAACAGACAGCATTGATTGTAGTTCCGAGTGGTTACTGCTTTCCTTATGCATCAGTAGTTATTTAACTCTTATTTCGATTACTACCTTGTTTCTTTGATTTATTTTTCATTTTGATGCTATTATCAAATAATTATTCCTGCGGTGGTGGTTGTATAGTAAACCATGAGTCCGGCATGTCTAAAATTGTCTTTATTTCTCTCCGTAAATTTGAATTCTGTTTTGCTGTTGTAAGTCATTTGAAGTCAAAGACAATATCCCATCTTTTGACAGGAAGAGAAGGAAGGATATGTGCTCAGTCAGTCAGTTTGACCCATTTTTGAAAAGGGCTCTGGTCCTTTTCAAAAGGACCAAATTGGTCAAACAACTGGTCAGTTGTTTTTTTCTGCCAGTGAGAAGTCTGGTGTCAACGTGATTCTCACAACTTTGTAGCAAACTCTTTGCTGAAAACTTGTGCTTTCACTGGGCTCTACCAGCCTTGACACTCTGTCACTCACCGGGCATGGTTCTTGCAGCATCTTTTCTCCTTAAGGCTGCTAACTGCCTTTGCATTGTGGAAATTATGTTTACTATTTCTCCAAATGGTTAAGAACCTAGGCTAGGGAGCCAAACAGCCTCAGTTCAAATCTCTACATTATTAGCTGTGTGAACCTAAGGCAAATTGCTTAACCTCTCTGTTCCTCAGTTCCCTCATCTTAACGATAAGAATAGTACCTCTCTCTTAGAGTTGTTGAGGATTGAATGAGTTTTAGAAGAGTCCCTGGCAATAATTAAGTGTAAATAATTATTTTCTCTGGGATTAGTCAGTTGTTCCCCCACCCCCATGATCTTAGTTTTCCTTGAGGATCTAATAATCTGAAGTTATCTGCTTTTTTTTTTTTTTGAGATGGAGTTTTGCTCGTTACCCAGGCTGGAGTGCAATGGCGCGATCTCGGCTCACTGCAACCTCTACCTCCTGGGTTCAGGCAATTCTCCTGCCTCAGCCTCCTGAGTGGCTGGTATTACAGGCACACACCACCATGCCCCGCTAATTTTTTGTATTTTTAGTAGAGACGGGGTTTCACCATGTTGACCAGGATGGTCTTGATCGCTTGACCTCGTGATCCACCCACCTCGGCCTCCCAAAGTGCTGGGATTATAGGCGTGAGCCACTGTGCCCAGCCGTTATCTGCTTATTTTGATGACTGGAAAATGAGGTTAACTAGGTTAACAAGTGCAAATGACTGTCATGTGTTTTGTCTACAGTTATGTAGCATTGTTTTCCCAAAATGTGTTTCCCTGATTGAGAGAGCTGGGTGTTCTCACCTTCCTCCCTGTTTTCCCCTATGTACATCTTGGGCTTTGGGTTCTCTTTCTACCTTCTAAGAATTCTTCACAAGTTTTAGTTCAATGAAAAATTCTTCTCTAACTATCCACTTCTCTTACAGATATATTCTTTTTCGTGGTGCATTGTATGTCTTGAAAGAGGAGTGGAACCAGGAGGGAAAGAGACCTGCGTGCTCAGTTAGCCCTCCGGACACGGACCCCTTTTTAAGCACCTCTCACCTCTCCTACTCTCTCCTGCTCTCTTGGACACCTTTAGAAACATCACCATCCTTACCATGGCTTCCAGAACCTTCCCATAGATGGAAATTTTGTTCCTACGTCTTTTCAGACTCACCTCCCACCACTCACTTTCTCTCAAACTTTGTGCTTTAAATATATTGAAATTGCACTTACGGGTTAAATGTAATATACTACCTTGCCCCCTTGGTCTTCACACTTAGTTCCTCTTCTATCTAATAATTAATTCATGCTTCGGGCTCTGCATTTCTCTCCTCAGAAAAATGAAGTCTGAAAAATATTGCAGTTAGAAGTGCTTCAGGCTTTAAATGTTTATAATTATATTTAAATAAATTTATTGATATCTGAACTATACTTTGGCTTCCTCAGTACACTAAGAGTCATATATTCAAAAAAAATGTGTGTGAGGCTGTAATCCCAGCACTTTGGGAGGCCGAGGTGGGCGGATCATGAGGTCAAGAGATCAAAACCATCCTGGCCAACTTAGTGAAACCCCCTCTCTACTAAAAAATACAAAAATTAGCTGGGCATGGTGGTGCATGCCTGTAATCCCAGCTACTTGGGAGGCTGAGGCAGGAGAATTGCCTGAACCCAGGAGGCGGAGGTTGCAGTGAGCCAAGATCGTACCACTGCACTCCAGCCTGGCACCTGGTGACAGAGTAAGACTGTGTCAAAAGAAAAAAAAGAAAAGGAAAAATGTGTATGAGGCAAATACTTAACTTTTACTCTAGCCCTCTATATACACCTTCAAACTTAGAGAACTTTTAATTGCAGTCAAAGCATCTTTTAAATGCTTAGTAAAATGTTAGTAAGTCAGCCCAGCAGGAGGAGAGGGGGTTTACTAAGAATAGCAGCCCAGCCACCCAGCTAACACCTCCTTTACTTTGGAGCCTTGATAAAGAAAATGGTTTCTGACAGAGCCTTGCGAATTTTCATCAATTACTAGAAGAAACTCAAATCCTGACCCTGAATCAGAACACTTTTAATAGACATTTTAAATGTTTCCTCTAGAAACCAGGGGCGATATATTTGAGCATGTGCAGTCTTGCTGATAATAATTTGCCCTCTCATAGTTTAACACAAGAGAGCAGGCAAATAGTTTGCCTTGGATTCCGGTCACACAGCCATTTCTTCCCATGCTACGGGGCTGGAATCATTTTCTGTATCCTGCTATAAATCTCACTTCTCCAGGACATGTCCTGGAGTCTTCCTAGGTTCCACTCCTAACCTCCGTTCCTCAGTTCGTTTCTTATGTTTCCCATCCCCCCAGGAAAGCCTCACTTTTTGGAGACGTAATACCATCATAATCCCTGTGTCATAAAAGACAAAACCTTCAATAAATGCTGCAGCTGTGGTCTTGGAAAGGGAGGAAATTCACTTTAAATCACCATCTCTGAAATAAAAAAAAAAAAACGTCTGGTCCAGAAGGACATTACATGCAATCTGGAAAGGTCTTCAACAAAGTCACACGGGAAGTGGTGGTTTCTCACTGCTGCAAACACTGTTGTTATTATTCACACTGATGAATAGTTTCAGTTCTCACTGATATGAAATTCCACCAAATGAATATCCTGGAAAACAATCTCAAACTCCAAGAACAACACAAGTATGAGTTTACTGTCAGGCTAGCTAAGGAGGTTCAATCTACTGACCTTTTATCCGCAGACACTACAGGGACCGTATATCCACACTAGGCCGGGTATACTAGAACAGGTTTGAGAGTGAAAGGAGCTTTATTTATTAAACACAACAGGCCAACAGACACAAACAGGATTGCCTTAAAAACAAGGAATGCCTCCTACCAGAGATAAGTACACTAACTGCATAACTCAGTCCCTACATAAATTGCTTGTCTCACTGCATGTTGCGGTTCAAGGGATTAGTCAATCCTACTTGCTGTTAGGGAGAAACAGTTTTTCCTCACTCTTCATGTTTCCATGGGGAGGCATTTGAATGTAACACACCCTTCTGGCCCCTCTGTCATCAGGTGATGACTAACTTTTCTAACGAAAGGACTTAGTAGAAGAAACTGATTACAGTATACAGTATATTCTGCAAACCACAGTGGTTCTCTCTCTGCCTAGCAGGTTGGGCCTGCCCCATGGTGGTGTCTGAAGATGTCCAGAGCTGCCCATGGCTGGGGGTATAAATCTGTCAAATCCAGTCAGGGCATTTGAGTAAGCCATTTGCACACAAATTAAAAAACACATTCTCCAGTTGGTTTTGTCAGTAATTAAGCTGAATTTAGATCTCTATTTTTGTGTCTCTTGGCTCTTAACTCTGAATTGGTTTTGAACTTGAAAGGGAAGTAATAGGTGTTACATGTTGACTCCTAAGACCCTCACCCTTGCTGTTTCCACCGCCAGCTGGAAACAGAGGCTAAGGTAATCTAGGGATGCAAAAGAGGGAAAGCAAGAAATTAGGTGGACAAACATCTCTCACTTTTTATGATAAAATACCATGTATCTTACTTTTTGGTTTTTTTTGAGGCGGAGTTTCTCTCTTGTTACCCAGGCTGGAGTGCAATGGCACGATCTTGGCTCACCACAACCTCCGCCTCCTGGGTTCAGGCAATTCTCCTGCCTCAGCCTCCCAAGTAGCTGGGATTACAGGCATGCGCCACCATGCCCTGCTAATTTTTTGTGTTTTTAGTAGAGACGGGGTTTCACCATGTTGACTGGGATGGTCTCGAGCTCTTGACCTTGTGATCCACCTGCCTCCACCTCCCAAAGGTGTCTTACTTTTAAAGTTATTTGAATAAACGATTTTTTTAAGGTTTGAGCATCATATAAATTTTCAGACATACATACAGAAATTCTGAATAGATTCAGCTGTAAAAATCTAGTCCTGTGTAAGGATAAAAAGATTGGCAGGATGGTTGGAAAGAATAAATAAATATCTTAAAGTGGTTCTAAAAGGTGGAACATTCCAGAAGCACCAATCTCAGAGATACACCACCACAGGGAATGTGGTGATGCCTACCCTGCACACACACATGCATGCACACACACACACACACACACATCTCACATATACATATACACAGACACACACACCACATACAAATCCATGCTCACACATACAAGCACTGTTCTGAACATCATTGATCATCTAACTCAAAAACCAATGATCAAGCTGCTATCATTTACCTCTACTTCCCATGTGAACAATAGCTGAATTAGTGATAGATTTGGCAAGAAATCCTTCCTCATGGGCAGTTACCAAGAATGGAGTATAGTTGATCAATTCTCCATGTCACATCACAGAGTGTGAGAATTTTCCAGTACTCCTGTCTAAATATTGTCTGTCTCATTGACTGGCCTGAAAAAAACAGACCAAACATATTTTTAGGTGGTATCACCATGTCGGCAACTTTCTAAAAGTCCTCATTTTTGCTAGACAAATAATTCAATAATTTATGCTATTTATTTTTAGTGTAACTTTTCCTCAACGGATTCAAATGAAATCTGAGCTGTTTTCATCAGATTAGCCTCCGATTATTCCAATTATTTCTTTTGCTCTATTATGTCTTAGAGTTGGCAGGGCAAGTTAATTAGCAGCTGTTTGAATTAAGAAGGCTTCTGATTTCTCCTGATAAGTTATGGCAGCTTTATAATTAATATTTTAACCTGACGGCTATCCTACCAGTTAGAATGGCAGATGGCTTTTAGATAGGATCAGCTGGTACTGGACATCACCACACACTTACACTGATGTGCTCAAATCAACCTTGGGTTGAGAGAACTTTAGGTGTTAGTTTATATAAAACTTCCAATAAGTTCATACTTTTCAAATGTAATGAGGATGGGGAAAGGAAGTAGCACACTAAGAACTGACTCCAAATTTAGATTTGTGCAATCCTGGGGTACTTATCTTCCCGAGTCTTTATGTTTTTGCTAAAACAGTCACCTCTGTTGGTCTAATTATAGCGGTGGAGGAAAATAGAGCACATGAAGTAAGTGGGAGTGCAATGCTCAAAAAATTACCCATGTGGAGAGAAATGTGTAAATTTGACTTTTCCCTGGCTTCGTTGCTAAGAAAAACATGTACTTTTCACTGAGCGAAGGTTTGCAAATTTTGCCACAAGCAAAACACAGTTTATTGCACCCTGAGTAATTTCCCGTGATAGAAGAATATTTCCACCTCAACTTAGAGTTTTTGTCTCACAAAATACTAAAACTTTGTCAAGAGGTACAATATCTAACCCCAAATTAATTTGTGTAACAAGGAAGCTACAGGATAGAGAGCAGAGTTTCTACACTCTTTCATTACCTCCTCTGGAAATATGAAAGACAGGACATCTGGAAACTCCCAGAATGAACCAGGTACTGTCTTGGGGAGTTGGGGGCTTTCCATGCCTCCGGCAAAATGTAACATCTGGATCAGGAGACAGGAAGCCAAATAACATGTTCTCTTCTCAACCCCAAATGAGTTATACCTGTAAGTCCGTGCGTAGAACACTAGAGTTTACTCAGCACAACTGTCGCTAGCAGTTGGCATTCATACACAGAAATACTTTATAGAGATTCAGGCTAAGGCCTGATGGTGTTCAGAGCTCCCCAGTGACATTTCATAAACCCACAGAGTGTCCAGGAAGCACAGCAGATCAGGCCCTCACACGTTCTACCACTCTACTGCAAAGTTCATGAAGACATGTGCAGGTCATTTTGTTTTGTATTGTTTTGTTTTGGTTTGGTTTTTGTAGAAACAGGATCCCGCTCTGTTACCCAGGCTGGAATGTACCAGCACAATCACAGTTTACTGCAGCCTCTATCTCCTGGGCTCAAGCGATCCTCCTGCCTCAGCCCCCCAAGTAGTGGGGACTACAGGCACGCACCACCACGCCCTAGCTTCCCAGCTTTTCTCTTTCTTTTTTTTTTTTTTTTTTTGCAGAGACAGGGTCTCCCTATGTTGCCCAGGCTAGTCTCAAAATCCCAGTTTCAAGTAATCCTTGCACCTTGCACCTCAACCTCCCAAAGCACTGGACTTACAGGTGTGAGCCACGCACTAAGTGCCTGGCCACACAGCCTTGTCTTAATTTATTCTCACATATCCCAGAATGATGAGGACGCCCTGGCACATAACCCATAGCAGGTATTCAACAAAAGCTTTCCATTTCGTCCTATTTATTTTGTTCTATTTTTCTATGCATGTGTCTTTTTAAAAAATTAATGAATCTTACAGATGTTACATGCTTCCTGAACCAGAAAGAACTGACCCCACATTCTCTGGAAATTTGCCTGTCAAAGTCCCACCAAACAACCCAAGATTATCTCTCCAAACAAGTTTCAAATGATAAGTAACATCCCTGGTTTGATGGTCTGAACTGACCTCAGGACTCTATGGCGATCCTATGGACAATAAGCCAAGTAACAACAGTACCCGACTGTAACCTACTGAGCCTCTTCTTAGGGAAGGGGCGTATCTGGGTGATGGTTGGACTTCGTGCTGCCATAGCTCATACCATGTGCCTGAGGCTATGTATGAGGGAGAGGAAGAATGTCCACTCCAAAAGGAACTGATCCAGGGCATGAACAGAGCCATTGCCCGTCCTCCGGAGGTTCCAGCAAACCTACACATCCATGTCTGCGCTTAGACAAACTAAAGAGAGTGAGAATGCTTTCCCAGAGCACAGGAGGAGTTCAACTGACAACTACCAGGTGAATTTTCAGCTCATCCTTTAGAGAAAATGTAACTTCCCTGGAGAGGACAGAATCAGACAAAGACAAGCAGAGACTCTCCCCTTTCTGCACGTGCTGGTACCATTGTTAATCTAGGAAAGAGGGAAAGGAAAAGATCCCCAAGGGCTGTCCCTTGCAAACGAATGAAGCACCTACTCTAATTCAAATTTGAAGAGAGGGCTTCCCCTCCTGCTATTTCCTAGAGAAGAGAAAGACAATATTCTCTGTCACCAAAAATTACCAATAAGGAGTATTTGCCATAGTCAAAAAGTATTTGCAAACTCCCAAAACGGAGAAAAAAAATCATGGAAGTAAAAGATAATATATGTAATTAGTCCCGCCTTCCACTCCCTTCAATATGGAAGACATGGATGTCCTTTTTCTTAATTAAAAACAAAGGAAATAAGTAAATATATCCAAAGTCAAAAATAAGCCAGCGTTGCTTCTAGGTGTTTTTCATAAAGTACCTAATTTGTCAGTTTGGATAAGGGTTAGTGACAGAGACACTCAGTCCTCTACACCAGTCCAATTCAAGAACACCATGGAAAGCATCATTGGACAAAATTAAATCTACAATTTAACGAATTACATACTTGCCTAGACAAAAATCACATAATTAATGGCTTTTTGCTCTGCTTTAATTTTATTGTATTTTACTTTTTTTGAGACAGAGTTTCGCTCTTGTTACCCAGGCTGGAGTGCAATGGTGCGGCTCACCGCAACCTCCACCTCCTGGGTTCAGGCAATTCTCCTGCCTCAGCCTCCTTAGTAGCTGAGATTACAGGCATGCACCAACATGCCCAGCTAATTTTTTGTATTTTTAGTAGAGACGGGGTTTCACCATGTTGACCGGGATGGTCTCGATCTCTTGACCTCGTGATCCAGCCGCCTCGGCCTCCCAAAGTGCTGGGATTACAGGCTTCAGCCACCGCGCCTGACTTATTTTTTATTATACTTTAAGTTCTGGGGTTCATGTGCAGATCATAAAGGATTGTTACATAGCTATACACATGCCATGGTGGTTTGCTGAATCCAACCCCCAGACATCTACATTAGGTATTTCTCCCAATGTTATCCTTCCCCAGTCCCCTAACCCCTGCTATCCCTCCACTGCCCGCCACAACAGGCCCCAGTGTGTGATGTTCCCCTCCCTATGTCCATGGGTTCTCATTGTTCAACAACGACTTATGAGTGAGAACATGCAGAGTTTGGTATTCTGTTCTTGTGTCAGTTTGCTGAGAATGATGGTTTCCAGCTTCATCCATGTCCCTGCAAAGGCCACAAACTCATCCTTTTTTATGGCTGCATAGTATTTATTCCATGGTGTGTATGTGCCACATTTTCTTTATCTACTCTATAATTGATGGGCAACTGGGTTGGTTCCAAGTCTTTGCTATTGTAAACAATGCCACAATGAACATACATGTGCATGTGTCTGTATAACAGAACAATTTATAATCCTTTGGGTATATACCTAGTGGGATTGCTGAGTCAAATGGTATTTCTAGTTCTAGATCCTTGAGGAATCGCCACACTGTCTTCCACAATGGCTGAAGTAATTTACACTCCCACCAACAGTGTAAAAGTGTTTCTCTTTCTCCACATCCTCTCCAGCATCTGTTGTCTCCAGATTTTTTAATGATCGCCATTCTAACCGGTGTGAGATGGTATCTCAATGTGGTTTTGATTTGCATTTCTCTAATGGCAGTGATGATGAGCTTTTCTTCATATGTTTGTTGGCTGCATAAATGTCTTCTTTTGAGAAGTGCCTGTTCATATCCTTTGCCCACTTTTTGGAGGGGTTGTTTGCTTGTTTCTTGTAAATTTGTTTAAGTTCTTTATTGATTCTGGTATTAGCTCTTTGTCAGATGGGTAGATTGCAAAGATTTTTCCCACTCTGTTGGTTTCCACTTCATTCTAATGATAGTTTCTTTCTCTGTGCAGAAGCTCTTAAGTTTAATTAGATCTCATTTGTCTATTTTGGCTTTTGTTGCTATTGCTTTTGGTGTTTTAGTCATGAAGTCCTTGCCTATGCCTATGCTCTGAATGATACTGCCTAGGTTTTCTTCTAGGGTTTTTATGATGTTAGGTCTTATGTTTAAATCTTTTAATCTATCTGGAGTTAATTTTTATATAAGGTGTAAAGAAGGGATCCCGTTTCAGCTTTTTGCATATGGCTAGCCAATTTTCCCAACACCATTTATTAAATAGCAGATCCTTTCCCCATTGCTTGTTTTTGTCAGGTTTGTCAAAAGATCTGATGGTTGTAGGTGTATGGTGTTACTTCTAAGGCCTCTGTTCTGTTCCATTGGCCTATATCTCTGTTTTAGTGCCAGTACCATGCTGTTTGGTTACCATCACCTTATAGCATAGTTTGAAGTCAGGTAACGTGATTCCTCCAGCTTTGTGGGGTTTTTCTTGTTTGTTTGTTTTTTTGTTGTTTTTTTGTTTAGGATTGCCTTGGCTATGTAGGCTCCTTTTGGTTCCATATGAAGTTTAAGGTGGTTTTTTCCAGTTCTGTGAAGAAGGTCAAAGGTCAATGGTAGCTTGATGGGGATAGCATTGAATCTATAAATTACTTTGGGCAGTATGGCCATTTTCAAGATATTGGTTCTTCCCAACCATGAGCATGGACTGTTTCTCCATCTGTTAGTGTCCTCTCTTATTTCCTTGAGCAGTGGTTTGTAGTTCTCCTTGAAGAGGTCCTTCACATCCTTTGCTAGTTATATTTCCTAGTTATTTTATTCTCTTTGTAGCAATTGTGAATGGGAGTTTGCTCATGATTTGGCTCCCTGTCTCTTATTGGTGTATAGGAATGCTTGTGATTTTTGCACATTGATTTTGTATCCTGAGACTTTGCTGAAGTTGCTTATCATCTTAAGGAGATTTTGGGCTGAGACGATGGAGTCTTCTAAATATACAATCATGTCATCTGCAAATAGACAATTTGACTTCCTCTTTTCCTAAATGAATACTTTTTATTTCTTTTCCTTGCCTGAATGCTCTGGCCAGAACTTCCAATACTATGTTGAATAGGAGTGGCAAGAGAAGGCACCCCTGTCTTGTGCCAGTTTTCAAAGGAATTCTTCTAGTTTTTGCCCTTTTAGTATGATATTGGATGTAGGTTTTTCATAAATAGCTTGTATTATTTTGAGATATGTTCCATTGATACTTAGTTTATTGAGAGTTTTTATCATAAAGGGCTGTTGAATTTTGTTGAAAGCCTTCTCTGCATCTATTGAGATAATCATGTGGTTTTTATCTTTGTTTCTGTTTATGTGATGGATTATGTTTATAGATTTGTGTACGGGATGAAGCTGACTTGATCATGATGGAGAAGCTTTTTGGTGTGCTGTTGGATTTGGTTTGCCAGTATTTTATTGAAGATTTTCACATCAATGTTAATCATGGATATTGGCCTGAAATAGACAGACTGCACGCCAAACTAATAAAAAAAAAAAAGAAAAGAAAGAATAATCAAATAGATGCAATAAAAAATTAGAAAGGGGATATCACTACTGATTCCACAGAAATACAAACTACCATCAAAGATTACTACAAACACCTCTATGCACATAAACCAGTAAATCTAGAAGAAATGGATAAATTCCTGGAGACTTACACCCTCCTAAGACTACACCAGGAAGAAGTTGAATCCCTGAATAGACCAATAACAAGTTCTGAAGTTGAGGCAGTAAATAATAGCCTACCAACCAAAAAAAGTCCTGGACCAGATGGGTTCAGAGATGAATTCTACCAGAAGTACAAAGAGGAGCTGGTACCATTCCTTCTGAAACTGTTCCAAACAATACAAATAGAGGGAATCCTCCCCAACTCATTTTATGAGACCAACATCATCCTCATACCAAAACCTGGCAGAGACACAACTAAAAAAGAAAATTTCAGGTCAATGCCCTGCTTTAGTAACAGAGAAGATGCCATGAAAGCGCAGCGATGCTCAAAACCCTCAGAACTATGCTGCGTTGTCATCATTTCTCCTGTATACCCAAGCATACACTAAACATTAATTTCCACCAGGAAGCGTGACAGCTGTATTTCTAGTGATATACAAAAAGTTTCTCTGCCATCAAAAGGGAGAAGAAAATGAACTTGGTGTCGAATACATCCAAAGGAATATCTGCTACCCCAGGGACAACAAAAATATGAATTATTTCAGAAATGTATAACGGAGTGGTATGTAAGGAATCTGTCATCATTGGACAGCTCAAACTGAAATTATGAGCTTAGCAGCCAAGAAGGAAATAAAAAATAATTCATTAAGATTTCTAATAGTCATCATTTAAACAGTCATATCACCTTTATGTAAAGGAAAAGGTATATATCCAAGTTAGGAAAGCAGAGGTTGAATTTAGACTCTGATGTTTACTACATGCCTGCCCCTGGAAGAGTCATTTAAAAACAGCAATTGTTTAGTAGGAACTTTCTATGTTTTAGGCACTACCCTAATGATTGTATATATTAATATATGAAGTTATCAGCCCTCAAGATAACCCTACAAGTAAATATTTAAAGCCAGGCATCCAATCATCAAATGAAAAGTGAATGATATAAATAATCCCATTAAAAATCAGAGATTGTTAGATGGGGATTTTTTTTAAATCTAATCTAGTTGGATAAGAAAAATGTGGCACATATACACCATGGAATACTGTGCAGCCATAAATAAAAATAAGATCATATCCTTTGCAGGGACATGGATGAAACTGGAAGCCATCATTTTCAGCAAACTACCACAGGAACAGAAAACCAAACACCACATGTTCTCACTCGTAAGTGAGAGTTGAACAATGAGAACACATGGACACAGGGAGGGGAACATCACATACTGGGGTCTGTCGGCGGTTGAGAGACAAGGGGAATCCATACATTACCAATAGCAGAAATGAGAAATGAGACATCACTGCAGAGCCTACAAATATTAAAATAATAATAAAGAATATTATGGGCAGCTTTATGCTAATGAATCCAACACTTTTGATAAAATAGATAAATGAGTTGATATTTTTAGACAAGTCACTTAAAAAATAGATAAGATATAACGTCTATAATCTCAAAGGAAAACAAAGACAAAAGAAAATTAATTTACTTAATTACAGTTAAAATCCTTCTCGAAGAAAATTCTAGGACCAGGTTTTACTAATTAATTCAAACAAACACTTAAGAGGAAATTATACTAATTCTGCACGAACTGTTCCCGAAAAGAGGCAGAACAACATTCTAATTGGATACAAGGCCAGCATTGCCCTGATGCCAAAACCAGACACAGGCATTGCATAAAAGGTACCGCAAGCTCATGTCTCTTGTGAACATAGATACAAAATCCTTAACAAATTATTAGCAAATCAGGTCCATCAATACATAAAAGGCAATATATATCATGGCCCCAAATGGGGTTTACATTAGGAATTCAGGATTGGCTTGACATTCAAAAAGCAATCAATCCAATTCATTGTATTAACAAACTAAAACATTACATGATAATGTTGATAAACACCACCAAAATTTTATAAAAATTCAGCTCTCATCCGTGATTTAAAAACTGCAAATTGCAAACAGAAGAGAATTGCCTGACCTAATAATTGGCATTCAAAAAATCTGTATTCTATTTAGTAGTCCTAATCAAGTGACTGATTTTCTTTCCCTGAAAATAAAGAACAAGACAAAAATGTTCTCACCACTTTTATTCGGCGTCATAATGAATGACCAGTGTAATAAGGTAAGGAAAGAACTGAAAAGCATATATGCTGGAAAGGAAGGAGTAAAACAATCTTTACTCAGAAACAACTTGATCATCTGTCTAGTAAACCCAAAGAACCTATGAAAAATCTACTAGACCCCCAAATCTAAAATGCAATTAAAAATAATAATCATAAAAAATTTTAAAAACATCTACTAGAACCAATAATTGACTTTGGAACAGTCACAGGATACAAGGTCTCTATCTAAAAATCATTTTATTCTTAAATACTAGCAATGGAAAACCAGAAAACTTTCAAGCAATGCCTTTCATAAAATTATAAAATATCTAGTTAGAAATTAAACAAAGATATGCAAGACTATACATGGAAAACTGCAATGTATTGCTGAGGGAAATTTTAAAAGAGCTATATAAATGGAGAAATACACGCAATGTTGTTAAGAGGGAGATTCCTTCCAAATTTATCTATATATTCAATGTAATTCCCATCAAAATTCTAGCAGGTTTTTTTGGTAGCAATTGACCAACTAATCCTAAAATGTACATGAAAATACAAAGGTCCCCGAGGATAGCCAAACTAATTTGGTAAAGAAAGAACATAGTTGGAGAACTTACACTACCTAATACTCACCAGAAAGCCATATTGTCATTTAAAAAAATGTGATATTGGCATAATTATTATGCAAGAGAACAGAATGTAGAGTGTAGAACTCGACCCACACAAGTAAGGTTAACTGCTCTTCAACAAAGGTGCCAAGACATCTCAATGGGGAAATCAACTTTTAACAAATTATACTGGAAGAGTTAGATATCCACATGCAGAGACAGAGAGAAACATCAACTCTTATCTCACACATCATACATGAAAACTTATTCAAAATGGATTATAGACTTAAAGATAAGGGGTAAAACTATAAAATTTTTATTAAAAACGTAAGATAAAATCTTAATAATCTCAGATTAAATATTTATTTTTAAAATAAAATGCAACTCAGTATGAAAGAAAAAGTGGTAAATTTGATTTGTCCAAAATTAAAATATTTTGCTCTGCAAGAAACACTGTTGGGAAAATAAAGAAATAACCTACAAAATATGTAAATACATATGAATATATAAACACAACTCAATATTAAGAACACAAACAACTTGTTTTTTAATGGGCAAAAGATATGGGAACTTCACCAAAAATAATACGCAGATGCCAAATAACCATATGAAAGCAGTGCTCTAAATTATTATTTATTGAGAATGGAAATTTAAAACTAAAGTAAGACACTAATATACATAAAGTAGAATGGCTAATATTTAAAAATACAGCTGACCCTTGAACAACGTAGCTTTGAATTGCACAGATCCATTTATATGTGGAATTTTTTCAACTAAACATGGTTTAAAAATATAGTGTTTGCGGTATACAAAACCTGTGTATATGGGAGGCTGAATGTTTGCATCTACAGGTTCCACAGGGCCCACTGCAGGATTTGGGCAAGTATGAATTTTGGAATACACAGGGGTCCTGGAACCAGTCCCTGGTGGACACCAAGGAACAATTGCAATACCAAGTGTTTCCACTGGTGGAAATCCAAAATGGTGCAACTACATTGGAAAAAAGTTGGCAGTTTCGTGTAAAGTTAAAAATAAACTTTTCCTTATGTCTGAGCAATTCCAATCCTAAGTATTTACCCAAGTGAAATAAAAGTTGTGTACAAAGAACACTTGTACAATATATGAATTTTCAAAGTACCTTTTCTACTCACGATGGTCAAACACTAAAAACAATCCAAATTTTTACCAAATGGTAAATGGATAAACATGTTTTTAAATATCCATACAATACAATACTACTCAGAATTTAAAATGAAGATGAAACTACTAAGTAAATGCAACAGCATTGACTCTCAAAAGCATTATGGTAAGTGAAGGAAGGCAAACACAGAAGACTCGTACTATATGATTCTATCTTTGTAAAATTCTAGAACAGACAGAACTATTATCAATGGCATATCAATGATTTCAAGGGATCAGGACTTGCAGGGAGAGAATTAACTGCAAAAGGGCATAAAAGAACTTTCTGAGGTATCTGAAATGTTCTAGATCATCATTGTGGTGGTGATTACACTGCACGAAATATTTTTCAAAAACATCTATTTATACAGTTACAAGAGGTGAATTTTATGAGTTAAGATATATAGATTATTTATCAATAAACCTGGCCCCCCCAAAATGCTGTGATTCTAATTGATTATTATGAGTAGTTTTTTGTCCTCAATACTTTGCATTTGTCTACCATATATATAGATATGAATTACTTTATAATCAGTAAAACAAAAGAAACCATTGTCTTAGTAGTTTAAATTAGAGAAAGGATGAAGTAAAGGAATTCAGGTGAGTCACAGAGACACACACTATGCATGTGCAAAGAATTGAGAATCAGATTTCTTTCCCTGGAGAAAGAAACAGCAAACGAAGCAAGCATGAATTTGGAGAAATGAATAAGGTCTGAAGACTGAAGCTTTCATTGTGGCCTCTGTTAATCTCTGAAACCCTGAAATCTATGTTTAAATAGGCCCCAACTTCTCCAAAAACATGAAATAATTCTAGGATCTCTAAGAAGAATATGAGGCTAGGTCAGGCATTTTTAAAATAGCCAAGAGTCCTTAACGAGGACACCCTCAGGTGGGTGCAAGTCATTTGACAGAAGTCATTTTATGCTAACCAAAGTTTCGGTTCACCAGAAATATATAAAAAGCCTAAAATTCTATGCACACTATAACATTTGACAATATGTAAAGCAAAAGTTATCAGAATATGGAGAAATCCTCTATCACACGAGAAGTTTCAGGATATCTCTCTTAGGATTTGATAAATCAAGCAAGAAAGAAACAGAAAAGATACAAAACAACACAACATCATTAACAACAAAATTAATAAGTTTGAGCTCATGTGCATGTACGCTCAATAAATAAAGAATATACATTATTTTCAAGCATCCATAAAACATTTATGAAAGTTGACTGTAATAAACTGTAATGAAGTCTCAATAAATGTCAAAGACTTTGTATCATACAGAGCACATGTTCTGTCTGCCTGGAACACAATTAGGATAAAAAATTATAAAAAATATAACATTAAAATGTTTATATACACACACATACATATTTGAAATTTTAAAACACGACAGAATATATCTTGGGTTAAATAAATAAATATACAGATACTTAAAACGGAATGATGACAAAAATACTGTTTATCAAAGCTGTGAGATGTGTTTAAAATTATATTTAAATTTTACAAAATTTAATGAAAATAAATCATTCTACCAAGGAGATACCTGCACTCATGTGTTTATAATAGCCCTATTTACAACAGCAGAGATATGGAATAAACCCAAGTACCCATCAATGATGACTGCATAAAGAAAATGTGGTACATATACATCATGGAATACTATGCAGCCATAAAATAGAATGAAATCCTCTCCTTTGCAGAAACATGGATGCAGCTGGAAGCAATCATCCTGAGCAAAATAACACAGAAACAGAAAAACAAATATCACATATTTTCACTTATGAGTAGGAGCTAAATCTTGGGTACAGGCGGACATTAAGATAAGGGCAAAAAACACTGGGGACTACAAGAATGGGGAGTGGGAGAGAATGGAAAGGGCTGAAGAAGTTTCTACTGGGTAGCAGGCTCATTACTTGGGTGATGGATTCAATAGAAGTAGCCCAAACCTCAGCATCATGCCCTTGCAACAAACCTGCACATATATCCCCTGAGTCCAAAATTTCAATGAAAATTTTAAAAGGATAAAATTATAGCTGGAGGGTTACAGCCTTACACACATATATTTGAAAAGAAGGACTGAAAATAAGCTAAGCATATCACTTAAAAATTTAGGGGAAGAAAAGGACTGTTGGAATACATCCAAAGAAAGTAGAATAAAGAGAAGCATAAGGGGAGAAATCAATGTCATAGAAGAGGATTTTTTAGGTAATTTTTAAAATTATTCTTTAAGTTCTGGGGTACATGTGCAGTGTGTGCAGGTTTGTTACATAGATATACACGTGCCATGGTGATTTGCTGCATCCATCACCCTGTCATCTACATTAGGTATTTCTCTTAATGCTATCACTCCCATAGCCCCCTACCCCCCTGATATCCCTACCCTAGCCCCCCAAACCCCAGACAGGCCCCAGTGTGTGATATGTGTGTCCATGTGTTCTTATTATTCAATACCCACTTATGAGTGGTGTTTGATTTTCTGTTCTTGGGTCAGTTTGCTAAGAACGATGGTTTCCTGCTTCATCCATGTCCCCACAAAGGACATGAACTCATCCTATTTTGTGGCTGCGTAGTATTCCATGGTGTATATGTGCCACATGTTCTTTATCCAGTCTGTTGTTGATGCATATATTTTTAATGGCCAAAAGTTGGTTTGGAAAGTTTTCAACTTTGGCAAGATATATCAAGAAACTTACGGGAAGGGTCAAATGAACAACATTGGAAGTGAAAGGGGGATACTGGTTACTTTTGGAGAAAGAAAAAATACAGAGATAGAGACATTCAGCAAGAGAGTTGAAGAAGCAGGGAGGAGAAAAAAGAGGAGATGGTAGGGGGAGGGAGAGTCAAAGAGGGAGAGGAACTGAGAAAAAGGGAATAGCAACACAGGGGAAGAGAAAGACAGAGACACAGACAGAGCCCCGGAAACCTAGAGCAATGGAGATGGTGAGTGACAGTGGCTAAGAAACAGCCTTAGTGGTGCTTTCTGTTTTCAAGGCTGATCTGGTGCAAGAAGGAAATTGTAATTGGGCTTCTAAACAATATACTACGGTTCTTATTTTCTTCACTCTCATCTTACATGGAAATCTACACTCATCTCTTTCTTGAGAATAATTCTCAAAGTATAGTATTGGGACCCACAGGGACAGCTAGATCTTTCTAAGGAGTCAACAAAGTCGAAACAGTTTTTGTAATCATCCTGAGACATTATTTGCCTTGTCTCAGTCACCTTCATCCTCTCACCAGGGTACAGAGGAGTTTTTCAGAAGCTCCGCTGTGTGTGATGAGATCGTTTCTCCTTTGACTATGGAAGATGTGCTTGTGAATTCTTATCCTTCACATGTTTCTCTGTGTTAATGTATACTATGTTAAATATAGATGACTATGACCCACATACACAAGCTCAGGTAGCTCACCTGACCAGACGGGTCCCCTGGTGTCTGAGCAGCACTCCTTCCTTTGTGTTCATGATTGTAGAAGCGCCCTAAGGCCTGCAGTGGCTCTTTTCGCAGATTCAACTACACTCTATTCTTCCCCAAACCCACACTCTCTCCACTGCACAATGCCTAGGTCCTGCTCCACACACAGGCGAACTCTGATATATGTCATTGACTCAACAAAATTACACCCCATGAGCAGGTGAGATGCGCTGATCACAGTGAAGGGATAAAACCTGGATCTCCACAGGAGCTTTCTTCCAAACTCCCCTGTGAAGTTCTTGAACTTGAAATCATTTCATTTTGCCTAAGTTCCGTTTCACCGCTTCCTGAGTCCAAGTGCTTCTGCTGGGGGGTTGTCTATCACAGACCTGTCCTGACACCTCATTTGACTCCCAACTCCACTGCCTTTGCCCGTCTGAGCAGCAGTCCTCTTAGTGGGCTCTTCCCCCAGTCCCTAGGCAGTTGCCATGTTACACTGCTGCTTAACTCAGCAACCCCTGAAACTCTACATCCATGCAAGAAGCCTAATTGGTTAGATTCATGGAGAATAGCCACGCTTTTCCTAAAACCCGGACCAATGTATTGACCTGACCTAACTCGAACTCCCACAGAGAGGAAGAGAGGGAAGAAGAGGGAGGGAAAGAAAGAGCAAGGGAGGGAGGGAAGGAGAAAAAAAGAAATAAACGAGAGTGGAGGGAGTGTGAAGGCAGGGGAGGAGAAGAGAGAGATCCATTCAACTGTTTGTGTATTGGTGTATGTATATTGCACAGCGTCCCTTGTCTGCTCACACCTCAAGCATCTTTGGGATAGATTCTCACAGTTAACCAATGAACAGAAATCATCAGTCAGCACATCATTAAATGGATCTGTATTTACACACTCTATTCTCTACCCATTGCTTTGTTTTCTTAATTATCCTCATTAGGAATTATTAGTAAATCAAAACAATTTACAAATGAGCCATTAGGCTGGTAACTACAGCATCAGCACGAACAAGGAGTCCCCAGCGTCCAGATAGAGACTTCTGTTAAATCAGTCATTCCACCCATATAGAAAGGACAATTGCCTGTTACTCAATTGTTTGTTACTTGTTCTGGGCCCCAGAATAAGTGCCCCAAAGGCATGTGTTCCTTTACTTGAGAATAACCACATCAGACTGAGTTTTGTTTCCTACCCTTCTGGAAAAGGAGGTGCAGTGGCTTGATCTGTGGTGAATAGGGCTTGGATTAGGACTCCAGGAAGCCCTGGCCCATCAAATGCAGAATATTCTTGTAAATCACCATGACTTCTAAAATACTGCATGTGTCATGGAGAGATTTAGCGAAACTGTAGATCAATGCAATCAAGTTCATTTTTGACAATTATTTGTATGGGAAATTGTCCCTATTGATGTGTTAGATTAACTTGCAAGTGATAAAGACAGGCTAACAGTAGGATCTGTTAGCACTAGAGCAGGGAGCGTGTGAGTTCTTTAGTCCTGGAACCCCTGAGGGATAGTGCATAAGGCACCAGATGCTGATTCAAGGGGGCTCCTGGAACTAGAAACATGTCCCTCCCAAAGAAAGGAAAATAAGCTTCTCATACCCAGTTTATCAAGAGCCCCACCCCTCACTATTCTAGTGTCTTAGGGAAATAGAATATAACCAGAGTCCCTGCCACCAGAAAGCATGTACACACATCATTGAACAAGGAAAGAGTTATGATTCAATGTGACATGTGTAGTCAAGACAACAGCTACTATAATTGAGAAAGGAGACATTTGGGGACTAGAGGGAAAGATGAGTTCAAAACCTGATGCTTGATCAAGATCTGAACAAGTGAGAACAGAATGGGCAGCACCAAGAAACCAGAGAACTCCCAGTGATAGGATTTTTGCAGAACACCTATAGGCCACCATCTGACTTGCTGGTGGGTTGGAGGGTGAGGGATCAGGAAAGAATAAACAAACAAAGTTGTCCAGTGCATCATGCCAGATGCAAAGATGTAAGAAAGCATGAAATGCTCAAGAAATGACAAGCAGCTCAGTACAGTGGAACCTCAAAACTTGGAAAGGAAACACTGGGGCATTGTGCAATGAAGCTGGGAAAGTACCCTTGGAGAGTAGCCTGAAAGCATCAGTCCTGAAGGTCCATGAGTGTTGTGCTCAGATATCCCCTATGCTGAAGCTTCCACAAAGACAGAGCTTGCTTCAGGGAAAACTCACAGGAGGCAGCAAAAACAGCCCGTCAGCTGAGACCTCACCTCTTGCAGAAAGCCTCCTTGCCCCTGAGCCCTCATTATACCTCTATTGCACCGTGATGACAAATGAAGGAAAGAAAATAGGGTGTCAGAGCACAGCATACAGACAGCCTGTAGATTCGGTGGGTGGGAAGTCAGCCGTGGGTGGGAAATCAGCCATGGGTGGACCTAGCATCACATACAGGGAATCAGGTACATGAACACAATGCTCATTTCAGAAAGGCAAAACCGGTCCCTGAGGAAGGAGAGGTATTGAGTACAGGTCAAGAGGATAAAGTAGGGTTTTGGCTTCTGCATTAGGATACAAGGGGGGTTGCAGGGCAAAAGCCCCGCTCTCAGGCAACAAGGGCTGGAGTGCAGTGTCAGAGCAGGTACAGAAGCCAGATGGAGTGTTGATAAGTCAATGAGTTAATGAATTACCAAGAGATGGCCCTGATATGCTTTGGATGTTTATGTCCTCCAGATCTCATGTTTAGATGTAATCCCCAATGGGAGGCAGGGCCAGGTAGGAGGTGCTTGAGTCATGCGGGTGGATCCCTCGAGGATGGTGTGGTTCCCTCGGGGATGGTGTGGTTCCCTCCCCACTGTAATGAGTGAGTTCTTGCTCTGAGTTCACAGGAGATCTGGTTTTTCAAAAGAGTGTGGCACCAACTGCCTCTCTCACTCCTGCTCTCACCAGGTGACATACCAACTTCTCCTTTGCCTTCTGCCATGACTGGAAGCCACCTGAGGCCTCCCCACAAGCAGATGCTGGAGCCATGCTTCCTGCACAGCCTGCAGAACCATGAGCCAAATAAACCTCTTTTCCTTGTAAATTACCCAGCCTCTGATATTCCTTCATAGCAATGCAAAAATAGGCTAGCACAGGCCCCACGAGTCTATGATGAGGCCGAACCCCCAGCACTTCCTGTTGTCCAGAGGGTTGGCATACCCTGAACCCCCTGAACCCCTCAGCATGTAGTGTGTTGCTTGGGTCATGAATGGAAAACAGGCTATCAGCATGGGGAGGAAAACAAGAGCTCCCTGTAGAGAAAGACTAGCAGATAACGGGAGGTAAAAAAGACAGACTCATCTTTGCAAAATCAATCACATGGCCTTTTTTGGGTACACTGGGTTTTTTTTCTTATTTTGGAGCTTGAGACCTGCTGTGGAGCTTACATGTTGTGATATTCTAGCACACTATGAGAATACAAACTTTTTCTCTTACCAGTGGGATTTATCAGGACAGAATCTTTTACTGGAAGCCAACAAAAATTTTCAGCCTAGTCAGGAGCAGTATAATGAACCTCTGTTCATGAATAGAGGCATTTTTCACCTGCTGAGGCCATTAGTCATTATCCAGGGCCTCACTGTGATGCACACGACAGAGAAGCCAGTCCACTGAAAATAAGATAAATTGATAATTCCAAGTTTGCAGGATGAGTGAGTCTCCCATCAAGTCTCTTTCCCTTTTTATATTTTTAGGTTAAATGAACAGGTGTTATCACTGCCATCTATGTATTTATATGTAACACCTTTATAAATTATATTCTTTCTTCCAGGACCAAGCCAGCGAGGACTGTGGGGTGTCTGAGTACTTAAGTGGCTGTTTGGGGTTCGCAGGGCCACTCATGCCTTCCCCTCATAGAGCATAGACATGAACAGGAAATAAACTCCAGCGCTTATCAGTCCTGCAAGAATCCACAACTCCAGCTACAGGAATCTCTGCCAAATCCCAACCAGGAAAACATAGCTTAGGACTGGTCATTCCTTAGATTTTTTTTTTTTTTTTTTGGAATCAGCCTACTTGGTCAGGTCTACAAAGATAGGACAAAGACCTAGAAGATTCCAAAGAGGCTGGCCCAACCAACTGCGGGGTGTGGAATCCAGGCCTGCCTCCCGCACCCAGGGGGTGGAGGGGTAGATTCATCCATTTCTGCATTGCTATGAAGGAATACCTGAGGCTGGGTAATTTACCAAGAAAAGAGGTTGAACTGGCTCATGGTTCTGCAGGCTATACAAGGATGGCTTCAGCATCTGCTTCCGGTGAGGGCCTCAGGAAGTTCATGATCGTGATGGAAGGTGAAGCAGGAGCAGGCACATCACATGGGGAGAGCCAGAGCAAGAGAGAAAAGCAACAGGTGCCACACTCTTTTAAACAACAGCATCTTGGGTGAACTGGGCATGAACTCACTCATCACCAAGGGGACAACCCAAAACCATTCATGTTTTTGGGTTTTGTATTCTAGCACACTATGAGATCACCTCCTACCACCTCTCACCGTGGGGATTACATTGCAACATGATATTTGGAGGGAACAAACATCCAAACTGTATCGGGGGTCAAGAAACAGATGGGCCAACTTTTCCCAAGGAGGAGACAGTGGGAGAGAAGGAAAGACAGCCTGATTTTACCTTGTACCCGGAGGCCACCAGGAAGACAGGAGCCAGTGAAAGTCAGGCCCTGAGCCCCAGTGGAACAGAAGCCCAGCGATTGAGGAGGAGTGAATGAGGAGGCTGAGAAGAGGGTGGGGAGGGGAACAGACACCACTCTTCCTCTTCAGTGGACCAAGATAAGAATGTGAGGAGGGGAGGTAAAAAGATATTCTCTCTCTTGGCATTTTACCTGGTTTATTCTTTGCACCCTCCGTGCAGCGTATCTGTATGATTATCCCTATTTAAGCAGATGAGGAGACCGAGGTTGAGAAGTTAGGTTACCAGCACAAGGTTAAAGGGTAAATAAGAACGTCCAGAATTGAAACCAGAGCTACACTAGTGTCCACGTTCATGTTCATTGCATTGCACCTGACAACTGGAGCTCATAAGAAACCACAGCACACTTGCTGGCTTAGAACAACAGAGATTTGTTATCTCACAGTTCTGGAAACCAGATGTCCAAAATCAAGGTGTCAACAGGACCGCACCTTGTAGACAGCGCTCAGTGAGGACATTTCCTTGACCCATGCAGCTTCTGGTGACTCCTGCATCTCTTGGCACATGATTGTTTCACTCCATCTCTGTCTCCATCTACACGTGACCTTCTCTGTGTATCTGTGTGTCCTCTCCTCCCCTCACAAGGATAGCAGTCTTGGCTGTGGGCCCCTCCATCATTCAGTATGGCCTCATCTTAACTAATGACACTTGCAAAGATTGCTTCCAAATCAGATCACATTCTGAGGTTCCAGGGACAGCCCTCTGCAATGACATTCATGGCACAATCTCTTCAGCTGACTGCCTAGGAAATGGGGAGGGTGTTACAGGCCATGTGCAGTGCTGTGTGCTGGGTCCTGGATTTGAGAGGAAGTGTGTTTAAAGAATAATCAGGACTGGATCTACGTGATCACAGAACAGCAGCAGTGACATAGGAATGGAGAGAAGGAGAAGAGAGAAAGTTGAAAGAGGCTACGTGTTCAAGTTTAGCTGGATTCCAAAGGGAATTGGGATGTGGTCTGGAATTACTGGATTGCAGGGGCATGATCAACACCAGCATGAACAATATGATCCTGGTCCAGCTGGCAGAATAAAGTGGAAGGTAGAGGGCAGGTGGTACAATTATGCATTCAGCTCTGCCTGAGGTGGCTGTGGCTGAGAGGGAGGGACAGAATGAGCTGGAAAATGTCAAGAAGCGTTTGATAAAAGATGAACTGAGATGGACAAGAATAAGGAGAAAGAGGCCAAAAATAAATCTAAGTTAGAAAGACTGAAGGCTTTGACACATTCCGTAAGGGATGAGGTGAGGTTTCTAACCATCCGGTGCTGGCCCGACGAGAATTAAAATAGAATTAAAATACAGAAAAGCAAATTGCATGTTATGTGGGAGAGCACAAGGTATGCCCCAAGTATAAAGTGCCGCTGCTCAGCTGCCCACATGCAGCAAGTTCAGCAAAGCCTCACGTCCAGCACAGGCTGCAGCCTTTCATCCGCAGAGCTCATCTCCACAGCCGGCCTCAAGCCCGTTTCAGCCCTAGCACTTCTATGAGCCCAGGAACATGCAGATTGCCCTCATTGACGATTCTGGTTCAGGCTGGATATCCACCAAGGACGCTGTCTGCTCAGAATCTAACAGTCGCTGTTTTTTCAATTTTTTTCTACAGTTCTTTGGGATCTATAGTCCAAAAGATCCATTTTCCCCCAATTTTGGGCTATGATGAATAAAGTGGATATGATCATTTACACACAAGTCTGTATAGGCATTTTTTCTGTTGGATTTCCAGTAAAAGTGACATCCTATTTACTTTTTTATATACAGATCCTCTTTCCTTCCTTCCTTCCTTCCTTACCTTCCTCCCTTCCTCCTTCCTCTCTTCCTCCCTCCGTCCTTCCCTCCCTCCCTCCTTCCTTTCCTCTTTCCCTCCCTCCCTCCTTTTTTTCCTCCCTCCTCTCTTCCCTCCCTCCCTCCTTCCTTTCCTCCCTCTTTTCCTCCCTCCCTTTCTTCCTCCCTTCCTTTCTTCCTTCCTTTTCTTCCTTCCTTCTTTCCTGCCTGCCTATCTGCCTTCCTACCTGCCTTTCTGCCTTTTTCCTTCCTTCCATCCTTCCCCTCCTTCTCCTCCTGTCTCTCCTTTCTTTCCTTTCTTTCTAATAGGACCTCACTGTGTTGCCCAGGCTAGAATGCAGTGGCACAATCACAGCTCACTGCAGTCTCAGCCTCCTGGGCTCAAGTGACGTTGCTAATTCTAGATCTTTGACTCTTCATATAAACTTTAATATTAGTTTGTTCTTACCCCTAAAAACTGTTTTATTGGCATTTTGAATGGGATTGTGTTGACTCTATACCTCAAGTCGGGAAAAAGTGACATCTTGACAATACTGAGTCTTTAAATCCATGAACATGGAATATCTCTCAATTTATTTATTTCTTCCAGAGTTTTGTCATTTTCCTCATATAGATCTTGTACACATTTTGTTAGATTTATACCTAGGTGTTTTATATTTGGAAGTGCTAATAAAAATGGTTTTGTGTTTTTAATTTGAAATTTTACTTGTTCATTGATGGCATACAAGAAAATAATTAAGTTTTGTATATTTAACTTGCATCCTACGACCTTGCTATAACCAAGGAGTATTTTGTTGACTCTTTCAGATTTTCTACTTAGATTATCCTGTGTTCTTCAAACAAAGACAGTTTTATTTTTTCTCAATTTGTACACCTTTGTTTTATTTTCTTATTGTATTACCTCAGCTTCCCAAAAGTGTTGAAAAAGAGTGATGGGAAAAGATTATCTCTGCCTCTTACCTGATCTTAGCAGGAAAGCTTCTAGTTTCTCATCACTAAGTGTGTTATTATCTATAGGTTTTTTTGTAGATGTCTTTGTCAAGTTGAAGATTTACCATGAATTAGTGTAGAATTTTGCAAATGCTTTTTCTGGTTCTGTTTACATGATCATGCAGTTTTTCTTGTTTAGCCTGTTGAGATGGATTACTTAAACTGATTGTGAGTTGTTAAGCCAGCCTTGCATATGTGGCATAAATCCTACTTGGTCATGGCATATAATTCTTTCTGTAATTGTTGGATAACATTTGCTAATATTTTATTGAGAATTTTCTCATCTACGTTCATGAGCGATTTCAGTGTGTAGTTTCATTTTCTTGTAATGTCTTTTGTTTAGTTTTAGGCCAATGCTGACCTCATAGAAAAAGGGCTTTTAAACAAAAACAAAACATCTTTTTATTTCATTTATTTTTCTCTATTGATTTTCTGTTTTCGATTTCATTGATTTTTGCTCTAACTCCTATTACTTATTTTCTTTTCAGCTTACTTTGGGTTTAATTTGCTTTCTTTTACTAGTGTCTAAAGTGGGAGTTTAGATTATTGATTTTAGATCTTTCTTCTCTTCTAATACATGCATTCAATGCTATAAATTTTCCTCTAAACACTGTTTTGGCCGTATTCCACATACTTTAATCAGGTGTGTGTTCATGTAGTTCAATTCTTTCAATTTCTTTTGAAATGTCTTCTTTGAGCCATAGTTACTTAGAATTATGTTGTTTAATCTCCAAGTATTTGGGGCTTATTGATATAGTTGGATTTATATCTATCATGTTTGTTACTGTTTTCTATTCATTGCCTTTGTTCTTTATTTCTACCTTGGCTTTCCACTCTTTCTTCCTCTTGTAGCTTTAACTGAGCATTTAAATGACTCCATTTTCTCTCTTTTCTTAGCATATTGCTTAATCTTCTTCTTTCTTACATTTTTTTGTGGTTACCCTGCAGTTTCCAATATATGGTTATAACTAACCCAAATCCACTTTCAAATAGTATCATATGTTTCACAAGTAGGGCAGATATCTTCTTTAAAAAACTTTGATTTTAGGTTCAGGGGTATAACAAAATATGACTAATTCCTCCCTTCTGGCCCTTGCACCATTTCGGTCATTCACTGCGCTTATACATAAGCTATAATCATCAAATATAGTGTTGCTATCACTATTCTGAACAAACTGTTCCCTGTTAGATCAACCAAGAATTTTAAAAAGTAGAAATTTTTATCCTACCTTCACTCATTACTTCTCTAATGTTGTATCTTCCTTTATGTAGAGCTGAGTCTCCGTGACCTACATCATGTTTCTTCTTTGTAAAGAACTTTCCTGAACATTTCTTGTAAGGCAGGTCTACTGGTAGCAAATTCCTTTAATTTTTGTTGGTCTGAGACAGTCTTTCTCTTTCACCTTTGAAGTATGATTTCACAGGATACAGAATTCTAGGTTGATAGGTTTTTCCTCGCAATACTTTTTACTCAACTCTCTTCTTGCTTGTGTGGTTTCTGAAAAGACAGCTGTAATTTGCATCTTTAATCCTCTATAAGTAAGGTTTCTTTTTCCCTCCTCTGGCTTCTTTCAAATATTCATTCTTTTATCCTTTGTTTCTGCAATTTAGATATGATATGCTTAGATGTCATTTTTCGGCATTTATCCTGCTTGGTGTTCTCTGAGCTTCCTGAATCTGTGGTTTCATGTCACATATTAATTTAGAAAAAGTCTCATTCATCACTGCTTTGGATATTTCTTCTATTCCTTTCTCTGTTCCTTCACCTTCTGGGGTTCCACTATGCTTATTTACATCTTTTGTAGCTGTCCCACTGTTCTTGGATATTCTGTTCCTTTTTTGTTCAGTCTTTTTCCCTTTGCTTTCATTTTTATAAGTTTCTCTTGGCATATCCTTCAAGCACAAGAGTCTTTCCTCAGCCACATCCAGTCTGCTAATGAGATTTCAAAGCCACACTTCATTTTTGTTAGTTTCTTGATATCTAGAATTTTTATTTGATCCTTTCTTAGACTTTCCATCTCTCTGCTTATATTATCTATATGTTCTTACAAATTGTCTATTTTTTTTCCATCCTAGCTCTTACCAGATTAATCATAGTTGTTTTAAATTCCCAGTCTGATAATTCTGCCACATCTGAATATGGTCCTGTGAGCTAGCTCTGTTTCTTGAAACTTTTTGTTGTTTTGAGTTTTTTGTTTTGTTTTGTTTTTGCCTTTTAGTATTCTTTGTAATTTTTTGTTAGAAATTGATGTGATATACTGGGTAAAAGTGACTTTGGACTGGGCACAATGGCTCCCACTTGTAATCCCAGCACGTTGGATGGCTGAGGGGGAAAGATGGCTTGAGGTTAGTTTGAGAACAGCCTGGCCAACATAGCAAGACCCTATCTCTACAAAAAAAATAAAAACAAAAATATTAGGCAGGCACATACCTGTGGTCCCAGCTACAAAGGGGACTGAGGCAGGAGGATCACTTGGGTCCAGAAGTTCAAGGCTGCAGTAAACTATGATTATGCCATTGCTCTCCAGCCTGGGGGACAAAGCAAGACTATCTGGTTCTTCTCTTTTTTTAAGGAAGTCTGGTAATGAGACATGTAGTGATGTAGTAGTAAGGGGCAGAGGGAAGGAAAGTGCTCTATGGTTTTATGATTAGGTCTTGGTGAGCCTATGCCCTGGACTGTGGACTTTACCAGTGCTTCTCAGTTTTCTCCCCACTTACAAGAGACAGGATTGCTAGAAGGGGCTGGAAATAGGTATTTGCCTTCCCTCAGGTTGGTTAGGCACTGGTGAGATAGTTTCCCCTGTGGGCAGGCCTTTTCAAGAACAGATATTTGTGATGTATTTCAAAATGGTTACTTTTCTTCTCTGCTGGAACATGAGAGGATTTTTATCAGTCTCTGCGAGAAGTTAGAAGGGCTGAGCTCCTAGAGGTGTAGTCACTGTGAGAAGTTAGAAAGGCTGAGCTTCTAGAGGTGAAACTCACAAAATTGCAAGGATAGGAGGGTGCCCCTATGACTGAGTTCCCTTGGAGTTCTTAACTCTCAGACTTGTCCACATTGAGCCTTAAGCAATTCACCAATTACAGTTCAGGTTTCCATGCCCTTGTGCTGGTTTCCCCAGACGTTTCTGCTTGTGGCTCTCCACTCTGACAGGTTGTGATTCTCTGTATTTGCCTGGTGTCTCTCTAATCTAGAATGCAGAGGCTTGCCCTATGTCCTCCCATGTCTGAAGGTTATACAAAGAGTTGATGATTTTCAGTTTGTTCAGCTTTTTACTTGGTATTATGATGGGGTTATGGTATGACTGCCAAGCTTCTTACATACCAGACTGGAAATCAGAAGTCTGATTTATTTTCAGAATGATTTTTCTTAAGGTCCTTCATGGTTTTCCTGCTATAGACTTATTAAAGATCAAGATCGAAATTTGACAATAAAGAATATTATTTTCAGTACCTGTCCAAGTATTTTTATGAGATCCATTGTGCAAGAGAGTAGTCTACTTTAACTCCTATTTAGGCCCCCAAGATTTCACTTCACAATTTTTTAAATCTAAACAGAAACAATGTTCCCTTCACTTTAGGCCAGAATTGCCTATCTTGCAATTTCTGCAGAAGTAGAGCCAAGCCTTTATTTATCGAAGTTCAAGTTCCTATGGTAAAATCAGGGGGTATAAACTTTCTATATTTAATACTATTCTCTGATAACATTATCGATAATTTTTCTAGAAATGACTACTAGGTTTTAATAAGAACCAAACACCTTCTTATAAAAATATAATCATTTCTAAACAATGTTTTGAATATACTTAAAAAGAATACAATTTCATTATTCTGTGTGAGCAAAATAATAGTGAGTAAAATCTAGAGAGCTAGGATATTGTGTATGAAGTTTATCAAATAAATACCAGATAATATTAAACTAAATTAATTAAAAGCATTGGAAATGCAAATGGCAATATTTTTAAAGAGTTTAATTTGGTTACCTCTGAAAAGAACTACTATAAATACAGACAAATCTCTTAGTTTATACCACATAATAAAACAGAAGCAGTGTTCTCAATAGTCAACATTTACTAATATGTAGTTTGAAAGTCTAGATCCAGAGTAAAATGTGTCCACTTTCAGAAACCCACACAGATCTATGTACCAGATAATTGATCTTTTTCTCATGGATACCAAGACGGTCAGCTCACCTTCATCCTCCCTGTTAACACATCAAAAAGAATTACAGGCTCGTCATCTCTTGGATCTGAGAATTGTCCTCTTTTTAAATGTGCTGGAGGGAATATTCAGAGATGGTAAGACTCCTGTGCTCCAAGGACAATATATTTTTAAAGGTTTTCCTTATTGTTAGTTTCAGATACTGAACTCTTTATATATCAAAACTTCCTGGATTCTATTTTCTTTTGAAAACGTCGCAAATTATGTTAATGTTCCATGGAGAAGTGACCCCAAATAGATATCAGTGCTGTAGCCCCTAAAATCATACCTTACCCTGGACCAGTGCTTTTTAACCATATTTTTATGATGGTACCCTCAAGGAGCCTTTCTAGAGATTTCTTTTTTCTTAAGTGCAACCTCACCCAATCCAGGACACTCGAATGCTAGTGATGTGCTCTGTAGTAGCGCTGTGTGTTGTGGCCCCCTATGCACCACTGAGATCTGAGATTTTTTTTGTCCCATCCTCAAGAAGCAGTTGTTGTCCCTTGGGGGTGATAGGTTGCCCCGGCTGAGAATGCATGCTCTCGTAAGGCTTCCTCACACTGGTCATCATGTAATATTTTCATAAATGAGAGGATCTGTTTCCAGATTTTTTTCTGCAGGAAGAGAACCTGTCATTATGCCTCACTCCCCAACTTTGTACAGTCAACTGCCTAGAGAAGTTCAGAGATAACCATCCACCATGTTAATTTCCCCAGGACCAGGGCAACGGGGAAGGAGAATATGGAGCCTCTCCTCTGCTCACTCTCCTGAATTTCGTGTGACTTCTGAAAACTTCATATAATTAGGTCCTCAGAGGCTGTGGCTCCACCGAAAGCTGTATATAAAACTCATGGAAGAGGTTGGCCTAAGGCTAGACCACTAGTTCTGGGCCTAACCCAGACCCCCAACTCGCGAATGTAAACCTTAGAGGGCAAAGCATATTCAGAGGCTGACAGAAACATGCGTTAAGTATTTCATCTCATTTGAAGATGTTGGTATTGGCCCAGCACATAGATTCCAATATGGAAACTGCTCAGGGAAATGGAACTGTTTGTGCCTTTCCTGACCCATACCAACTCACCGTTCCCATGCCACCGGCACATTTAATCTCCTCTTCGTTTTCCTGAAAACATGACAACCATGTGACTTCCACTATTAAAGTTAAGATTTTTCACCTTTGGTGATGATGGCTTCAGTTAAGGGCAAGCCACTTCCTGTCCTGAGATGACTGTGGATTCTCCCATGCCCAGAGTTCCAGAAACAGCCATAACTAGAGACACGGAGAATGACTTACCCACTTAACTTCGAGTAGATTAAGGCCTCTACCTCCTTCCCAGGGGATCTGGGAACTGTACCACCACTGAGTTTATATTATAAAATAAAAAAAAATTACACATCCCAAAGCTAGGAAAAGTATAAGAAAAAGATGTGTCAGAAAAACCAACCTCTACATAAATAGTATCGCCAACAAAAAGAGAATTCGATTTTATCTGAACAACAATCAATGGTGTCAAAAAGTCACATTTTACATTTCACTTCCACGTATTTCACCTCATAACTAGACATCAAAGTTCTACAATGTAATTCTAGCACTTGTAATTGCCTATCAAAGCCAACCCAAAAGAAATCAGACCTTTCCAGCAGGTATCTACCTATCCTGTGTCCTGTGTCCCCTTTTTTTCTGCCCCGCGATGCTGTCTTTAAAGTTCTAAAATCAAAACCAACCATCCCATACACCCACAACCGTTCCATCCTGTCCTCTGCTTTGATTCTTTCAGCCTCTTTCACTCCTACAAAGCCTCACCAATCATCTTAAATATTAACTTGCACAAACTAATTGAGTATCCAGAAGACCCAGAGAGTCTGACTCCTTGAGACTCTACGTATTTCATTCATCAAGGGTTAATGGAAATATCTTGGAAGAGGAAGAACTGAGTGGAATTCCCACTATGGTAGAACTTCATTATTAGATATTAATGCTCTACAGATCCAGTGTGAATTGACTGATTTTATGATTTAGCAATTATAATGAGAACACTCAAAACTATATCCCAAGAGTTACTCTGCTTCGCTGAGTAGAGTGAGATGATGTGGTTGAGTTTTAATTGCAGTGAATTTGGAATAGAGCAGTATATTTGTTAGACATGAAATTTCACTTATGGGCAAATTGCCTCTGTAATAGGATCCTGCCTTCCTCATTCAGAATATCCCTCCTTTCTGTTCCAGCCTTTGTTGACCCTCTGGTGCAGGGGATCCCAATTAGACTGGGAAAGCTACTAAAGTGAGCAAAAGGGTCAGAGGAAATGAGGGAGAGGTGAGACAAAAAGGGAATGAGAATAAAAGAGAGGGGAGACGAGAGAGCACTTCCCATACTTCACCCAGAGGGGATCTTTTGCCAGACATTGAATTTCACTCCAAGTCGCTTTAGCAAATATGGGTCCTTTTCACATGTTACCTCGAGGGATTTCATCTGGAACTTTGAAATACGTTGCTAGTGCTGAATTTCACAGCTTTGCTGCAAACAGGAATCTGATATTTATGATTAACACTCTTACAGAAGCTCCAGGCCAGACTGTCAGTGATCACAAGCACAGAAAAAATAGTTGGCAGAGCTGCGAGGGGCCATGTTGCGCCAACGCGGCCCTTAAACGCCTCCCCGTCTAGGCCACACATGCTACTAATTGTCTTGGTCTAGCTATCTTTTTAGAGGTGCATTGCTTTTCTTCCCTAAATTAGAAGTTTCTTGAAGGCAGGAACTGTATTTTATTCACTTACATATTTCCTGCAGGGCTCAACAAACATTATAGTATGTACATAATAAATATGTTATTAGCCGATAATTAACAGTGCATTCTCCTGTAATAATACACAGGGGGTTCAGGATATTGAAGTTATCTCAACCAAAGAACCTAGTAGGCAACCCTTTTGACATGCTGCTGTTAATCTTACCATAAAAGACAGTTTTCATTAAATAATAACGACCACCTCCAAAGAACAAGATGATTTGGGGGGGAAACAAGGAGTGGCAAGGAAGGAAGGAGGGAGGGAGGGAAGGAAGGAAGGAGGGAGGGAGGGTAGGAAGGAAGGAGGGAGGGAGGGAAGGAAGGAGGGAGGGAGGAAAGGAAGGAAGGAAGGAAGGAAGGAAGGAAGGAAGGAAGGAAGGAAGGAAGGAAGGAAGGAAGGAAGGAAGGAAGGGAGGGAAAATAGTTTAAGGCTGTTTCTCTTTAACCTCGCCACCTACTTCTTGACCATCTGCCCCAACCCAGCACCAAGGAGATAAACTTTCCCTTTGGGCGTTTAAGGTGGGGGACAGAGATACCTAAGTACAGGTCAAGGGCTAAGGAAGAAAAACCTTCCATCCCATCCCTTTCACTGAAT
Organism: Callithrix jacchus; assembly: GCF_049354715.1. Lineage (NCBI taxonomy): Eukaryota > Metazoa > Chordata > Mammalia > Primates > Cebidae > Callithrix > Callithrix jacchus. The sequence goes on along the minus strand of NC_133508.1, from coordinate 35,525,972 downwards.
TACTGCTGACAGGAAATCTCCTTAACATACTGTTTGGATATTCCCTATTTATAAAAGTCAGAAAAGAAAACACACAGATCTGAAAGTGTTTGGCCTTCCCCAGATCACTAACAAAAGTCATGGAAAAGTACTCACCCAAATGGACTCCAGTCTAGCTTAAAGACAGTGCCTTGCCGGGAAGGGTGGCTCAAGCCTGTAATCCCAGAACTTTGGGAGGCCGAGGCGGGTGGATCACGAGGTCAAGAGATCGAGACCATCCTGGTCAACATGGTGAAACCCCGTCTCTACTAAAAATACAAAAAATTAGCTGGGCATGGTGATGCGCGCCTGTAATCCCAGCTACTCAGGAGGCTGAGGCAGGAGAATTGCCTGAACCCAGGAGGCGGAGGTTGCGGTGAGCCGAGATCGCGCCATTGCACTCTAGCCTGGGTAACAAGAGCGAAACTCCGTCTAAAAAAAAAAAAAAAAAAAGACTTGAAAGGAGGCAACATCCCAACAGTTGTACAAATGCAGATCTAGCTGGAGACTCTCTCCTGAGGCTTCCAGTGACGTTCACTCAGGGTTCTGGGAAGGCTTGGGCCAGTGCTAGCGGCAGAATCGCAGAAAAAAAAAAAATCTGAGAATTGAAAAACCTGTCGTTGTAGGTGTGTGTTTCCACATATCTTTAAAAGCATGGATATTTTAAAAGTCCCTCTCGACAAGTTACTAGGCTCTGGGAAGAGTGATCCTCTTCCCTTCCTTTACATATGTCAACTAAAACATATGTATGTATATCTTTTGATAACGCACAAGGGGAAAATAGTTTTTCTTCCGTTTGCAAAGGAAGAGTAAAAAATAAACCAAAGTGAGAAACCTGGCACTTTGTGTTTTTTCACTGAAGCCAGACTATGTGGATCACAGGGCTGTCCCCAGGGCCAGGGAGGCAGAACTGTCCAGCCTGAAGCCCAGCAGGGACTCAGAGGGGCAGCCTGCAGGGGAGCTGTGCACCCCTGAGGCCAGAATCTCAGAAAATGCCATGCATCCGGGTTACAGAAGCCTAGAGATGCAAATGAATGTTATTCTTTTCTATTCTGATTGGCTCTTCAGAACCAGAAACTAGGGGTGGGTGGTGATTGAGTTCTCCCCTCAGAGACAAGAGCTGGGAGAAACAATTCCATGGGGTTTCCAGTTTCCATGTTGGCAATGCAAAAAGGGATGGAGTGGGGAAAAGTAAGCTGAGTACCTGGGGCCAGAGAAAAGGTTTTACATTTCTTTCAGGAATCTCTGAACAGCTAGTCTGCTCTCAGATGGTCCCTCAGCTTAATGTTACAGATATCTTTGTCAGGATCTAACCAGAGAAATCTCTAGAGGCAGCAAAGCATGACTTAAAATGCTTTAAATCACTAGGCAGGCAGGTACCTACTCTGTCCTTATGAAGAAGGATCTCATGCACCTGTTCATACGGCATCGTTCACTGGGGCCCTGCTCTGTGTCAGTGGCTGAGACTCCAGCAACACGAGCCAAGCTCACAGAGCTTGGCCCGTGTGAAACTCACCATCCAGTATGGAAGAAAACCCAGTCCAATCACACCAAGAATTGCAAGCAACTTCTATATCAGAACCGGGTAAGGTCTTATGGAAGTATAAAATAAGGCTCCTAAAGAGACATAAAATGTGCATAAAAGGATGAAAAAGAACATGTCTCAAGATGAGACCGTACCCTTCAAAAATTCTGATGCAAAGGGGTATTAGTGGGCTTTGTTAGGTAGCCAACTATTGTCAAATCCTTCAACACTAGTCTTTCATTTTTTATTTTTGAGATGGAGTCTCACTCTGTTGCCCAGGCTGGAGCACAGTGGTGCCATCTCTGCTCACTGAAACCTCCACCTCCCGAGTTCAAGTGACTCTCCTGCCTCAGCCTCCTGAGTAGCTGGTATTACAGGCTCCTCCTGCCACTACTCCCAGCTGATATATATATTTTTTAATTTTTTAGTAGAGACGGGGTTTCACCATGTTGGCCAGGCTGGTCTCAAACTCCTGACCTCAGGTGATCTGCCTGCCTCGGCCTCCAAAAATGCTGGGATTACAGGTATGAGCCACTGCACCCGGCCAACACTAGTCTTTACAACACATTAAAATTACTCTAAGCTGCCCACTCCCACCCCCCAACACACAAACACATAAATCTAATCAAGACCAGTGACTACTGTCTTAATGAATGTTGGGTATCAGAAGATTCCAAGATCACATCTCTAGTGTACCTTGAACTAATTAACAATTTAGCTTGAGTAGAGAAGTTAACTCCAGGCACTTTTATAGTGAAGACAAAGTACAAAGTTCTTTTGCATATCTTAACTCATATTTCAAAAAAGAATGTCCTGAAGGAAACTTAACACCGGGAATGATTTTAGAGAGGCAGAATTTAATTTTAACTCTCACATTTTATATCTTGAAAATGCTGAGTGAATCCTGATTGAGATCCCTAAAAGAGATATGTACACACTGGCCGGGTAGTGGCTCACACCTGTAATCCAAGCACTTTGGAGGCCAAGGCGGGCAGATCACCTGAGGTTGGGAGTTCAAGACCAGCCTGACCAACATGGTGAAACCCCGTCTTAAAAATAAAATAAAATAAATTTAAAAAAAAAGAGAGATGTACACATGGATCATAAAAAAAAGGAACAATGGAAAAACAGTATTTTTTTGTTTAGTTAAAAAATTAGTATTTTTTGGTTTACATAAGATGGTTGAGGTTTTATTTTAGTTGAAATTTTATTAGGTAGTAATATCAAACACTTTAAAGAAAAAAGATCTGAATGATTTTTCTCCATATTTAAAATGGTTGAGGTTTTTTTAGTGCTACCTAATAATTTTATTGACCTTACCTAATAATTTTAAAAGGTAGTAATATCAAGCATTTTAAAGAAAGATCTGAATGAGTTTTCTCCATATTTTATCTGTACAAAGTATTCCCTTATATAGTATGCTTTCAAAGGATACTAAAAGTATTATTCACAATAGCAAAGATGGGATCAGCATGGATGCCTGTAAATGGCAGATTGGATAAAGAAAATGTAATACATGTATACCATGGAATACCACACAGTCATAAAAAAGGACAAAATCATGTTCTTTGCAGCAACATGAGTGTGGCTGGAGGCCACGACCCTAAGTGAGTTAATGCAGGAATAGCAAACCAAACACTGTACATTCCCACTTATAAGTGGGAGCTAAACATTGAGCACATGTGGCCATAAAGGTAGCAACAATGGACATCAGGGACCACCAGAGGAGGAAGAAACGGAGGGGAGTATGGGCTGGAAAACTACCTGTTGGGGTTCATGCACACTGCCTGGGTGATGGAATCATCCATACCCCAAACTCCAGCATCATGCAATATGCCCATGTTACAAACCTGCCTATGTACCCCCAGAATCTAAAGCAAAAATTGAAATGTTTTCAAAAAGATGCTAAAATGAATTGGCAGCTACTGTGGCAGACAGGAAAAATAGCCCCCGTGTTCCACCTGCCATTCATTCATACTCTGTCATGTACCTTTGAATCAACATCATACTTTGATTCTGTCACCCTAGCTGAGGACTTCCAGGGTGAGCAGACAGCCAGCAAATCCCCATATGAAGAAACTCAACCAAAAGCAGCAGGACCACCTACCTGCATCACAGACACATGAGCAACGAGAGCTTTTCCTACATCCCCGACCCATGAGCAAAAGAGCCTACCAAGGCATGCAGTTGAGGAGTGTGATGATCTGCTACACACCATCACTGTTGCGACAGAGAACTAAAGCAATCAACACCCCCAAATACTCATCCTCTTTCCAGCACTCAGTTCTCTCGCCTTCACACCTGGCGTTACCCTCCTGAAAAATTCCATCCATGAATTCATCTAGCTTTCTGCTTCCTCCACTGCTACACCTGTATGGCTAAGTAATCCTGGGGGAAAAATCACAGAACCATTCAGACAGTGGCTACTAGAATCTGAGGATATTCTAGCTCAGTCATCATGTCACACAGCTGAGCACCCCTGTACCATATCTGTGATGAGGTCCCTCCCTGATTCTCCTGGGGAGCTACTTCAAACTTTCCTGGTGTACCTAAAACCCCCAAACTTCTTTCTATAGCCTTCTTCATCCAAAGATGTCTCTGCCTCCTTTTGCCTTAAAACTGCATTACACTCATATAGTCCAGCTTGGGAGAAATGTCTTATTCGGTAAAACATAGCCCACCTCCACAAGAAATTGTAAAATCACTTCAGTCCTTCACTTGCGTTTCTCTCAGAAGGTAAAAAGGAAATCCACACGCATCACTTATTGCTGGACTTAATCCATTTCTGTTTTCTCACGTCCTTATTTTGTCTCCCTTAGAAAACAACTTTAGAAACTCTCACCAATCCCCCAAAAATTCATCCGCACTAGACACAAACCGCTTCCTCCAGTTCTTTTTGCCTGTTAGTTAAAAATACACAGTCTTAGGCCGGGCGCGGTGGCTCACGCCTGTAATCCCAGCACTTTGGGAGGCCGAGGCGGGTGGATCACGACGTCAAGAGATCGAGACCTCCCTGGTCAATATGGTGAAACCCCGTCTCTACTTAAAAAAAAAAGAATACAAAAAATTAGCTGGGCATGGTGGCGTGTGCCTGTAATCCCAGCTACTCAGGAGGCTGAGGCAGGAGAATTGCCTGAACCCAGGAAGCGGAGGTTGCCGTGAGCCGAGATCGCGCCATTGCACTCCAGCCTGGGTAACAAGAGCGAAACTCCGTCTCAAAAAAACAAACAAACAAACACAAAATACACAGTCTTAGCCCCAAACCTAGACCTGCTGAATCCAAATTTCTGTGGAAGAGGCCAGGTAATTTTCGCAGTTTGAAAAGATGATGGGTAATTCTTATAATCAAGCGCGTTTGGAAAGCACTGCCGTCCTGAACTCTTGTTCTCAGCTTGGTTGCATGTTGGGATCTCTCAGGAAGTCTTAAAACCCCTTATGCCAGTGTCTGCTCCCCACCCCGTGTTCTGGCTTAATTGGAATGGAACAAGGCCTGGACATCTGTACTTTTAAGGGCTCCCCAGTTGATCCTAATGTGCAGCAGAGTTTGAGAACCACTGATTTTCCGTAACCTCATACAAATATTCCACCACGTGTGTGTGTGGGTGGGGGGGGAACACTGCAGGCAGAGCTGAGGATATAGTTGGAAGAAACTGAAAATATGCAAATATTTGCCCTACTAACGTCTGCCTGCAAACAAATATAACAAAGCCAATTTTTCTTCAAAAATGAGTAGGCTGGGCACAGTGGCTCACATCTGCAATCCCAGCACTTTGAGAGGCCAAGGCAGGCAGATCACCTGAGGTCAGGAGTTTGAGACAAGCCTGGCCAACTTGGTGAAACCCTATCTCTACTAAAAACTCAAAAAAAAAATTAGCCAGGCACGGTGGCAGGTGCCTGTAATCACAGCTACTGGGGAGCCTGAGGCAGGAGAATCGCTTGAACCAGAGAGGCAGAGATTGCAGTGAGCCATGATTGCACCACTGCACTCCAGCCTGGGCAACTGAGCCAGACTCCGTCTAAATTATAATAATAATAATAGGGAGTAAATGAAGACCACAGATTCCTACTTAGTTTCAGAGTAATTCCCAGAATTAGGGGCATTGGAGGAGAAGGGAGGAGGAAGACAAAGAGAGAAAATTGGGAGACAGGATTTAAAACAGCATTTGTTTTAAATATAATGTTCTTTAACATTATGGAGGTCTACATTTTGTCACAAAATATGCAGAAAGAATGTGCTTTTATTTAAAATTTATTTTTGATAGCAGATCTAACCTTCTATGTAAGCCTTCTTACTGGACAAGAATAGACCAGGTCAGGTGGGCTCTATTTAGACTAATCTGACATATTCAGAATGATTCATTGTGCAAAGAATTCCTCCTGGTAACTAATCTGATTGCCAAGCTCCTTATCTTGGCTCTCACGGTCCTCAGGCTCATGGAGGTGAAGATGATGCAGAATTTGCCCATGTCTTTTGGACTGTGGGGGCCTTTGCTGAGCACACCTGCCATCATCCGATCCCTGATCGATGTGCGTGCCTGCTGAGATCCTGAATCTGAACACTGAGATACGGCCCAGTGCCACCCACTCTCACAGAGTAACATTCAGGCTCCATGGGCAAAACCCATTGTCCTAACCCTCAGCCTCCCATCCCAGAGTCCCTCACACACATGACAGCCTCCCTGTTCTAACCCAAACCTCCACCCTCAGAAGCTTGACCTCCCCTCCATGATCACACAATAATGTTTGCATTATCTGCAACCCTGTACATGCCAGGGGGAGCCTGGAACACTGTCCTATCCCACCCATCAGTTCCCCATGAGATTAGACAGGCTCTACCCAAAGGCTAACATGTCTCTAGGTGTCACCAACCTTCTCCAAGCCATGTCCCCTCACCTGGCAGGCTAGAGTTCCTCCATATATGCATAGATGTTTCTCACTCGATTCTCCCCACATGCCAACACTCACTGAAGTGACTGGATTTTCTTGAGTTCTCCTTGCCTTGTTTAATCTCTCTGTCTATCCAACCCCTACCTTTAACAGCAGAAAAGGTATAAGGAGAGAAATCAGCTTAAATGTAAGAAAGCTTAAGTACTCAGATATTTCAACAACAACATTTCTGACATGCTAGCATTTTTCCTAATTATCTTAGACAAATAGTGTGCAATAATTAGAGTTGTTATTGTCCAAATGTTGATTGCAACCTAATCTGGCAACGTAATTTATGGGGCCCAGTGCAAATGAAAACAAATGTGGGACACCTTGTTCAAACACCATTAAGAATGTTAAGACAGTGAAGAAAAGCATTCAAGCATGTGTGGGACCCCTCTGCACATTCATGAAGCCAGCTCTGATTGCAACTCTTCTAGAAGATCAATCACCTCCACACTTGCCCAATCTCACGGTGGGCGGGTTGCGGGGGGGAGGGGCAGTGGGGAACCGAAAGAAATCAACCTGTGGAATTACACACATGGTTAATTTCCAGATGCCAGAAAAGAAGATTTCCAAATCATTCAACACGACTCTCTTACTTTTGAAGATGTCTTTCAAAAATAGTCATTTACACTCTGAGTTCTTCAACCCTCCTGCTATCTCCATGCTCCAATTAAAGGAAAGCTCCCTGAGCTGATCAAAATGCAAAACAGAAGTGTTTCCCCTTTTTCCCTCCCTCCCTCCCTTTGATAGTTGGAATAAAGTATGTTAATCTCAGCACACCTTTACTTTATCATCCAGCTAATTATAAGGCTGTCAGAGATTCCCCTTTATGGAGAAGACTGTTCAATCCCCAAATTCACTCTGGGCATAACAACCCCTTAAATTATAGAGCAAGAGGCACATAATGAAAAAGGACAATAATTTTTTTTCACAACAAATTACACCAGTTTTTCGAGATTCATTGGTTCCTCCTTATTCACATCCAGGATACAGCAAAAGAGGGGAGTCGAGCTGCAGCTCATTCAAATTGCATTGTCTTGAAAACTTGCTTACTTCCTTCAAAGCAGACTTGAATGTGTGTGTGTTATTATAATTCCTATTCTGCTAAGAGTGTCTTCTAGTCCAGAACATATGATCAAAAGATATATCCACTTTATAGAATGAGAGAAAATGAAGTCATAGAAACAAGAACCACTATTCTTTTTAAAATTATATCAGTATATGTTATATCTAGCATGATAAGGGGTGCATAAATGATATAAAATGAACTAAATGGGGATAGCCTGTGTTTCTTTTTTTTTTTTGGAGACAGAGTCTTGCTCTGTCACCAGGCGCCGGGCTGGAGTGCAGTGGTGTGATCTCAACTCACTGCAACCTCCACCTTCTGGGTTCAAGCAATTCTCCTGCCTCAGCCTCCCAAGTAGCTGGGACCACAGGCACGCGCCCCCACGCCCAGCTAATTTTGGTATTTTTTAGTAGAGACAGGGTTTCACCATGGTGTCAATCTCTTGAACTCTTGATCTGCCCACCTCGGCCTCCCAAAATGCTGGGATTACAGGTGTGAGCCACTGCGCCCTGTAGTTCTTTTAGCCATTATAAAGAGCTTAGCATGAAGCAATGGATGAATTCATTAATAGATGCTCCATCTTGATGCAAACCTTAATGCACTACAGATCTACAAATATTAATATTACCAACAATGAGATTGGATACATTATTGTCAGGAAGACAAACTATTGATGTAGCGTTTGATCACCAAATTGTGAATCATGTGATAATCACATGAGAAGACAGCCTAGGAGTGTCCACCGTGTAAACAGCACTGAGGCTATTGTATATTACAGCAACGAGCAACAACAGCAGCCAATGTGTATTGCATTAAAAGAAGTTTTTTATCTATTCAGTAATTTAATCTTTCCAACAACCATATGAGGTAGGCACTATTTCTTTACCTATTTCACAGACGAGGAAACTGAAATACAGAAAGCTTGATTAACCTGATCCCAATCACACAGCCACTAAGTCAGAGCCAGAATTCAAAAAGTCCAGCTCAAAAGAATGCATTCTCATCCACAGGCTACTAAACACCATATCTACATGGCAAACATTCACAAATCTAAAATTCACCTGGCTGCACATCTTGATCATTGTACTCAGAACCAACAGCGTGCCCTTCAAAAATCAGTCAGACTGGGCGTGGTGGCTCACACCTGTGATCCCAGCACTTTGGGAGGCTGAGGCAGGAGGATTGCCTAAGGACCGGAGTTCAACATCAGCCTGAACCATAGTGAGAGCTTACCTCTACAATTTTTTTTTTTTTTGAGACGGAGTTTCGCTCTTGTTACCCAGGCTGGAGTGCAATGGTGTGATCTCGGCTCACCGCAACCTCTGCCTCCTGGGTTCAGGCAATTCTCCTGCCTCAGCCTCCTGAGTAGCTGGGATTACAGGCACGCACCACCATGCCCAGCTAATTTTTTGTATTTTTGGTAGAGACAGGGTTTCGCCATGTTGACCAGGATGGTCTCGATCTCTTGACCTCATGATCCACCTGCCTTGGCCTCCCAAAGTGCTGGGATTACAGGCGTGAGCCACCGCGCCCAGCCTACAATTTTTTTTTAATCACCTAGGTGTGGTGGCACACACCTGTGGTCCCAGCTACTTGGGAGGCGAGGAGATTGCTTGACCCCGGGAGGCTGCAGTGAGCTGTGATTACACCTCTGCATTCCAGCCTGGGTAATAGAGCAAGAACCCCCTGCCCCACTCTCTCTCTTTATATATATGTATATTCATCTAGCTGTCTATCTATTCTATCAGTCAGATGTGCATGCAATCATAGCCAAAAGCACTTGGCATTTGAATTTGGATACAATAGCCTTGTTAATCTGGTTCCACACATTAGGTTCTAATCATTAAGAATGAGTTAGTAAATGATTATAACTCCCTTTTATTAACATGTGGAAGACATGAAAACAGTTTTATAAACATGAATACATCTTCGAATAATGAGAACAATTCTATGATCATTGAAACAAATTAACTGAGATAAACAGTTGATTGTTTTCACACACAATTGCCAATGACTTGTTCCCTGCACGCTTTTACCAGATGCTAAAATGTGCCAGCCAACTCAGCTGGCTCTGGTTTTCCAAGTTAGGAGGGGCCAACCAAATCACCCTGAGAATTGGGGTCAGCTGCTTTACCAGGGGTTTAAATCATGACAGAGAACTACCCGGTGTAAAACAATTAAGTCTGACCAGTCATGATGGCCACTTAATGAGCCTCCATGTGGCAGAAGAGAGTTGACTCCACCTGTCTCAAATAGGTTGTGATATGCCATAAGGCTAATGCAATAAATAATTGAAATGCTGAAATATTCCAGCAGGAAGGCTTTCTTGCTGACTGTGTAGTACCTGACTGTACTGTCATAAACGGAGACAGTGGTTAGAAACCTGCCCACTGATTGGTTAACGAAGGGATGGGAAATATGGCACCTCTTTTTATGGGAAAGAGTTAAAACGCTGGTTAAGAGTGGAGGATATATGTGCTGGTATTAACATCCATTTATCAGGCACAACGGACAGGCCCTGTCTCCTGTGTCAGGCACCTAGAAGGCATGGTCCTGAGATTGAATTAATGGTGAGAAGGAGGAGGTCCTATAATTACACAAGAAATCACAGACTGTGCTATTTAGCCAGCAAAGCTGAGTGGTTTCTGTAGATGGTAAATTAACCCAGTGGGGATTGGAAGAATATTTCTGTGCAGGAGATTTCTTTATTCATGAGAATAATTGGATATTGAAAAGCCATCATGTATGGTATCTTGATTTGAAACTGTCAGCTGCTATGTGAAGCCCCCTCCCTCCCTGCCCATCTCCTCCGTCCTGTGTGTCTTTGCTCAGCCAATTATGGAGTTGCCAGGAAGCAAAGCCCACAGCCCGGGACCCACGGTAGCTCCCAGACCACAGAGGGTGGGGCACAAACCCTGTGGCTTGAGAAGCCTGTCCTGATCTGCATTGTCCATTCACGTCATTAAAGTGACCCGGGGAAGAAAAGGTATAATAATATTTGGGGGGCGGGGGCAAGAGAAAAAAGAACAGTCCACCTTGAAGGCGGAAACGTGAGCATTCGCTTTGAGGCACTCTCACATTGAGAGTGCCTATTTTTTTTGCCAGTCCTTGCATTTTTCAAGCAGTTCTCCTTCCACATCCACATTCCAAACGTATCATTTAGAGAGAAAACACCAGACACATGCACTGGAAGTTCACAAGTTATGAGGTAATTGCATTAGCACATAGAGAAAGGGGAAAGTATGCACAAAATCCTGATTGGCATTTCTCTGTTTAAAAGGCATTATTTTCCAATACCTGAGCATGCCCAGAGGAGCTGTCTCTGAGCAGCTGTGAAACAGAACCTTTTTACTTCGGGGTTAGTGCAGGGAGCTCATTAGCACCGCTCTACCCTCAGCTAAACAGCCTTGTTTGCATATTGAAGCAATAGAATGTGAAGGTGTTAAAAAGGAAGAATTGCTGCCGCTCCTCCTGACTGACATGTCTATCTGGGCTCTTGTGTTTACAAGAGAATAACGAAGCTGCCCCAAAGCCCCTACTGGGCCTGATTATTATGCAGAGGCTTCTTAGATTATGTATAATTGATATCCTTTTTCCCTCCAGCTAACCAATGGCAGCTCTCAAGAGTAATGCGAATTCTCCTGCATCTTACCATCCAAGCAAACACTGGAAATTGCTATCTTTCTCTCTGCTTAATAATTTTTAAAGACCAAAAAAGTGACATTTACATTTTTTAGAAGCACAATGACTGCACGATTGGTGTGGGTTTACTGTTTAATGGCAATCATTGAATCAAACAGTTGAGAGACGATGGAATTCAGGAATGTGTGTGAGTGTGTGTGAAAGAGAGTGTGTGACAGTGTGTGTGTGTGTGTGTGTGTTACATGCTTGATGGAAATACGCTGAACAACAGTCACTCTTTAAGGCAAAGTACTGCCTCTAATAAGCCCCCTTCTTTTTTGGGCAAGGGAGGGTGATGAATCACTCAAATTAGTGAGCCCTATACATTCTAAACCCAGTTTACATTTGAAACGATTCAGGAGCCACTACAGTTGTCTCAGTTGCTAAACGCACCCATGCAGTCTTATCACCTTCCATTGGGTGGTTCTTCGGTGCTTTAAGTCTTGGAAGTCAATTTTTGAGGGGGAAAAAAAGTCATAGAAATGTGACAAAAACAGGCAGAGGGGACACCGTTCGGCTGGGTTGTAGCTCTGATCTCAGTCTAGAGGCTGCTTGGAAGAGGGAAATGAAGGACAGGTGGATGGGCGGTGTGAGTCTGCATCCTCCAACCTCATGGGGACCACCTCGGTCCCCAGCGCAGTCAAGCCTCCTAACCTCCTGTAAACGTAAAGATCGGCGTGTTACTTGGAGATTGGAGCATATCAGCTTAGACACGCCCACCAGAAGCCAGCGTGGCAACCAGTTCAGTGGAAAGGCAGCCCCAGCATGACTCGGTACCTGGGGAAGTGTCCTGGCAGAGCGCACCCTCGCCCACCACCACATTCAGACACAGCTCCTGTGGCAGTTTCCAAGATAACAAGGAAAGTTGGATTCAAATTGGAGAGACACATTCACTTCATGAATTTTGTTGAGCAAACTTTATTAGATGCTACAAATTGTCTAGAAGCTAACTGCGAGTGAGCAAGATCAGGCTCACTGTCTAGTGGGGGAAGAGATGAATGAGCTGACAATTGGAATCAACCGGGAAATGTGTTAAAATAGAGGCAGGCATGGGGGGTGTTTGGAGCACAGAGACATGAAGCCTGGACCTCAGTCACCTGCACAATCAACTTATACTCCAAGCCAGGAGAAAAGACCCCTCATGTGTCAAGAACAGCTGGAGCTCAGGACTCAACCTTTGGGAATAATGTAAGACCTGGGGAAGAACAAGGGTTTTCCAAAGTGAGTGGTTTCAGCCTGCACAGCTGCCTCCATTGTGCTGTGGAAGAAGGTCATGGCAAGTCATGATTCTTCAGCAGTGAACTACATACCCCCAGAGAGCTTCTTACCCCTTAATTGTCTTTATAGACTTACTATAAGTGTTACTTAATCCTGGCTGGGTGCAGCACTCTGGGAGGCTGAGGTGGGAGGATTGCTTGAGCCCAGGAGTTTGAGGCCAACCTGGACAACCTGGTGAGATTCCATCTCTACCAAAAAGAAACAAGGATTGGTACCTGGGAGGCTGAGGTGGAGGTTTGCTTGAGCCCAGGAGTCCTACACAGGAAGACAGTTTCTCTACCTTAAAAAAAAAAAAAAAATTACTTAATGCTATTTTAGTTGGTAACATGTTGGTTGGAGAACTTTGTTTCCAAAAATGACACTGTATGAATTGGGGCTGTGCACATGAAGAGAGAGGAAGCTGAGGACGTGGAGAGAGTGATCCCAGGGTTATTTTTATTCCCACCACTAACACCTGGCTCAGTTTCACTGCATGACATGCAGAAAGAGCTAAATTATGAGAAAAAAGAAAGGAAGGACAATTGCATTTTCTTGCCCTACAATATTTGTACTGAGCCATACACTACCCTCAAATTCCTGATTCTTAGTCAACCTGAAATTTATGAGTAAGTGAGATCATTAATACTAACCATGACACCAATATGGATGAACCTTGAGGAAATCCTAGCATTTTGCGCTTGGAGTGGACTCTGAAGAAAATAGCCATTCCCTTGTGCTGTGACAGTTCCATTCCTGTTGCAGACTTAAACAATGCAGTCTAAGGCTGGCCTTAGGGTGAGGCGGAGTGAGAGCAGGGCTCTTTGAAATTGCAAGGAGAAGCAGGTCAAACCTGGCCAAAGTTTCCCCAGTCAAAGCACATTCCTTTCCTAGGACTCCCTTTAGGGAAGAAGGAGAAAGAAGAAAGAAGAAGGAAGAAGGAAGAAGGAAGGAGAAGAAGGAGAAGGAGAAGGAGAAGGAGAAGGAGAAGAAGAGGAGGAGGAGGAGGAGGAGGAGGAGGAGGAAGAAGAAGAAGAAGAAGAAGAAGAAGAAGAAGAAGAAGAAGAAGAAGAAGAAGAAGAAGAAGAAGAAGGAGAAGAAGAAGAAGAAGAGAAAAGAGGAGAAGAAGAAGAAGAAGAACAAGAAGAAGAAGAAGAAGAAGAAGAAGAAGAAGAAGAGGAGGAGGAGGGGGGGAGGCGGAGGGGAAGAGGGAGGAAGAGGAAGGAGGAGGAGGAAGAAGGAAGAGGAAGGAAGAAGAAGACTGAAGCCTGCAAGCTGCTTGGTTGCCAATTTTTCCTGACTCTCCAACCTCCCAAAAGTCTCCTTGTTCCCTGCAATCCGGAAGTCAGAGCTATAGAGCAAATGAAATCTCAGACATGCTACAAAGTCAAAACCTCTGAGAAAACAGCTCAGGTATGTATTTCAGTGTCTTTCACTCTATCTCAAGACTATTGGTCAGTGGCTAGAACTGCATTCCATGAGCAGGAAAGTCTGAGTTTGCTTCCGGTGTTTTAAGCATTCCTCCCTTAAATGAACTTCTTTAGGACCAGGGTCAGTGGATATTCTCTTGTGTAACTTTCATTTTCAAGTTGGTTTTTTTGGTTGGTTTGTTTCCTGTTTTGTTTTTTGTTTGTCGGTCTAGATCTTCCTCCAGATCTGTTCTCTCCAGTTATCTTCAAACACGAGACAGATTGTCCCTGATACATTACAAAAAGAATTAAACAACCAGATGTGTGTGGGCTTCCATCTGGTCCCTGTTCTCACTGTGTTGCACCAGCAAGAGTATCAAAGCCCTTCTCTTTCCATTACTATGACTAACAGAATACGATGGTCTGATGCAGATTAAGCCCTGCTAGCGCGCTTGCAGTCACTCTGCAATTTCTCCATGGCATTTCTTCTACAGAAAGGTAGTCTCTGGAAAGGAATGAAGGGAAAAGGCTGCCTCTATTTTAATCAAACAGAAACAGTAGGGACCATTAGTTAACGTAACCACTGTGGAAATTGCCCAGCAAAGAGAGTGTCCTTCATGAATCAACATGAGGACCCTGTCCTGCCCTGAACAGCAAAGGCAAGAGTAACTGGCAAGAAGTTTAAGATAGTTGTGTGCCCAGAACCAGGACAGTCCCGGACAGAAAGAACAGTGTCAAAGCCACCAATATGGAAAAAGATGAAGTTCCTTCCCCCAGCAGTGCGTAGCCTGCAGAGGAGAAAATTCTACAAATGAAATAAAGTAGAGTAAATGGAATATGGAGAAAAGTTCGAAGGCTGTTAGCAGTCCGAGGAAGAGGAGGCTGACTTTCTTCAGAGACATGTGTGATAGTTTCACAGAGACGGTGAGAAGTGAGTTAGGCTTTGAAGTGTGAGTAGGAGTTTGCTATACAAGAGGGAGAAGGCAGCTCTAGGAGAAAGAACAGTCTGCTGAAAGATGAAGAGACATTTAAAAAGGCAAAATCTAATGGAAACAGAGGGACAAAGGCCTGACAGATGTACAAGACCCAGGGCGTCACATTGTGAGCTGGTCGTCATGGAAATACCTTCGTAAAAATTAGTAGCTATTCTGACAATAGAGGGTTATTGGAGATTCAGTCTAAAGAGAACCTCCTAAAATTCAAAGCACCAGTTAGCTCTGAACAGTAAATTTTACTTACTCGAAGGTTCATTACTTGGTAACCTCAACTCTTTAGCACAGAGTCAAGATCTAGAAAACTTTTGAGCAGTTATACGGGTTTTCCCAAAACTCCTGCCTAAAGCTCTTGCATGATTTTCATAAAGAGAGCTTCAAACTCTTACTTAGAGTCTATATAGGTTTATGTTGAAAATAATCCCCAAAAAACTGGAGTATCTTACAGAATTTAAAGTAGTAAAACTGAAGGGTTGGGAAAGGCTGTTAAATTGACTTTGTCAACATTTTAAAATAATATTTAAAAATTGAAGAAAGCAAAAATAAGTAAAAAATCCCAGTCATCTGACACAATGAGTCTTAATTTTCTTGACCAATAAACATTCCATGTTTAAGGTTTTAGAGCAGTAGAGTGGTAAGTTTCAGTGACAAATAGGTGAATAAATATTTAAAACACCTTCCTTTTATGTTGTGCTGATGAAACAAATTGTACATGTTATTAAAATACTTCTCTAAGCACTAAAAATCTATGCTGCTGTAATATGAGAGCTAAATTTCTAAGAGACTGACTTATCAAATGATATTATCAAAGCAGCGGTTCAAATTAGCGATCCTCAATCAGAAATGATTTTGCCCTTCAGGGACCATTTGACAATTCCTGGAAATATTTCTGGTTGTCAGAACTGGGGGAGGGAACGCTACTGACAGCAAGCAGACAGAGACCAGGATGGCACTCAGTGTCCTGCAATGGATGGGGCAGCTCCGCCCCACAATCATAATCCAGCCAGCTATGCCAATGGTGCCAGTGTCAGGAAATCTGGATTTACTTTTTCCTGCTTTTATTTTAGATTCAGAGGGTACATGTGCAGGTTTGTTACAAGGGTATATTTCATGATGCTAAGGTTTGGGTTTCTATTAAACCCATCTCCCAAGTATTGACCATAGTAGTGCCCAGTAGGTAGTTTTTCTTTCCTTTTTCTCTCTTTCTTTGGAGATGGAGTCTCGCTGTTGGCTGCCTGGGCTGGAGTGCAGTGGCACAATCTGAGCTCACTGCAACCTCCACCTTCCGGGTTCAGGCAATTCTTCTGCATCGGGCTCCCAAGTAGCTAGGATTATAGGCATGCACCACTACGCCTAGCTAATTTTTGTATTTTTAGTAGAGACAGGGTTTCACCATGTTGGCCAGGCTGGTCTCGAACTCCTGACCTCAGGTGATCCACCCACCTCAGCCTCCCAAAGTGCTGGGATTACAGGCGTGAGCCACCACGCCCAGCCCCAATAGGTAGTTTTTCAACCCCGGCTCCCCCTCACTCTCCCCTTTAGTAGTCCCTGCCTCTATTATTCCCATCTTTATGTCCATGCATCTCCAATGTTTAGCTTCCACTCATAAATGAGAACATGTAGTGTTTGGTTTTCTGTTTCTATGTTAACTCGTTTAGGATAGTGGACTCCAGCTGCATCCATGTCTCTGCAAAGGGCAGGATCTCATTCTTTTTTATGGCTGCATTGTATTTCATGGTGCATACCACTACATTTTCTTTATCCAGACCACTGTTGAAGAGCACCTAGGTTGATTTCATTTCTTTGCTATTGTGAATAATGCTGCAATAAATGTGTGAGCGCATGTATCTTTTTGATAGAATGATTTGTTTTCCTTTGGATATATACCCAGGAATGGGATGGCTAGGGGAAGTGATAGTTTGTAGTTCTTTGAGAAATCTCGAAACTGCTTTCCGTAATAGCTTAACTAATTTACATTCCTACCAACAGTGTATAAGCATTCTCTTTTCACTGTAGCCTCACCAACCTCTGCTATTTTTTTTACTTTTTATTACTAGCCATTCTGACCAGTGCAAGATGGTATTTCATTGTGGTTTTGATTTGCAGAAAAAAAAAACTGGTTTACATTAAGGAAAATGTGGTAGAGTCTTAACAGTTCCATAGTTACAATATCAAATTTATGTCTTCCTAAGGGATTTCCAGTGATAAAAAGGATCATTAGTGATGTATATTTTTTAACTATTAGCTAAAATAATAAATTATATATCAAATGTGAAAAAAGTAGTCTAACTATCACTAAGCAAACAGTGGTGGGAAGGAGCCCATAGAAAAAAACAAAATCAAGGAGCTCATCAAAATAAGTTGCAGGCTGGGTTTCGTGGCTCACGCCCATAATCCCAACACTCTGGAAGGCCAAGGCGGGTGGATCACCTGAAGTCAGGAGTTCAAGACCAGCCTGACCAACATGGTGAAACCCTGCCTCTACTAAAAATACAAAATATTAGCCAGGCGTGGTGGTGGGCTCTTGTAATCCCAGCTACTTGGGAGGCTGAGGCAGGAGAATCACTTGAACCTGGGAGGCAAAAATCCAAGATTTTGCCATTGCACTCCAGCCTGGGCAACAAGAGCAAAGCTCCATCTCAAAACAACAACAACAACAACAATAATAATAAAATGCAGTATGGCTCACAACCACCATGATAGACAAAATTAGCCAACTTGGAAGGTAGCCACATGTTCTTGGCTACAATGTGCAATGACTTCTTTTCCTACATGAAAAGGGGTGTTCTCAATGACTAGAAATCTCCCTAGAGCTGAGAATTATATCTACAGTTTATAAATCATGTCACTAATTAATCAAACTCCATTTTGTTATGAAAATCTGTGCAAGTAAAAAAAAAATGGCTCTGCCAATGGACTGATCTGAGGGAAAAAGGTCTCAGGCTATTTTAGGGCTTAATGGAAATGGGGGTTACCTACATCTGTACATTCGTATTTGACTCATATAAACTGATCCCCACAATCATCTGATACCAGCTTTTTTAAAAAAAATCCCTGAGATTTCAAGAATCCTCAAGGGAAAAAAAGGCAGTTGGGAGAATCAGTTCAATCATAATATTTTAAGATTTATGGACTTTTAAGATTTTTGATACAATTAAACATTTTTGAAAGTATTAAAATAAGCCACTAATATGCCACTTCATGAGAATCGTGCATCATCCCACAACAGTTATTTCTAACCAAATGCCTTGCTTATTTCTCCACTGATCACAGTAGGACACATCTTACTTTTTTTTTTTCTGGGACAATGTCTAGCTCTGTTGCCCAGGCTGGAGTGTAGTGACCCGATCTTGACTCACTGCAGCCTCCTCCCAGGCTGAAGCCATTTTCCCACCTCAGCCTCTCCAGTAGCTGGAACTACAGAGGCACATCAACACACCCAGCTAAATTCTTTTGTATTTTTTGTAGAAAAAGGATTTGCCATGTTGCCCAGGCCTATCTCGAACTCATAAGCTCAAGAGTTCCACCCACCTTGGCCTCCCAAAGTTCTGGGATTACAGGAATGAGCACTTTACCCGGCTGGTATACATCTTATTTTACATGAAAGCTAAATACACAATAATACAAATAGACCAAATGTATGGATATGTCAATCACTTTATTCAATTCAGACCCCAAAATGAAAGAAAGAGGCACGATAGCAGGCTGAGTTATTCTCCCAGGATGCACTAGATCCATCGGATTGGATAAAAAGTGAGTCCAGGATGAAGGAAGAAATATTTTATGAGATGCTCAAAGTCCTAATGTGTCCCTAGAGCAGAAGTTAAAGGCCCAGAAGAAGTTTTGTCGTGGTACAGGTGAAGTTGTGACAGGCTCCTAGCCAAGCCTCCAGATGGCTTCCTAAATGACATCACAGCCATCTTGTTCAGTGAAGCATAACCAGCTGCTCTCTGCTACCAGCACTGCTGTGGACTAGGAAAGTGAGGGGTTAAAGGGTGCTGGAGGATGTCATTTCAGCCATGTACCTATAACCATGGGTTTTATGGATTCAATTCATTGTTATGGAGCTAGCATCGTACCATTCATGAGGTCAGAAAGCTTTTGAACCACAAGCCACTAGAACTTCAAGTTCTGTGAAGATTGGGGTACAGCTAAACTTGTCTAATGATTAATACTGAGATTTACCTCCACCATCTTTCCTAACGTGCAATATAAAACATAAGGTTAAATAACATCCCACTGATGACCAGAATTAACTCCTTTCTCCTAATCAAAATCCCCAATAGTATACAATTATTGAAGTAACTTTTTTGGACTTCTCCATAATTTTATGATTAGTCAAGAATGCTTGAGAACATTGAGTTTTTATAATATATTTCTGTAACATTACCGCTTCTGAGATAGACAATGATTAGAAAATCTGTTTATTCACTTTCAAATTAATAAAAAAGCATGTCTCGCTTTTGTTAGCATTCAACTAGTTTCTAGTAAAATAATTTTATAACTCTTTCTGAATGTGTATGTTTCTACCATTTATACTTATTTCTTATTTTCATACGAACATTTTGCTTCATGCTCATAGACAAAAAGATTCATGCTCCTATTAAGAACTGATATTGAACTGGATTTCTCTCAGTTCCTCTCATTGTGAACCAAAAGTCCATGATCAATTGCAGCCATGATGATGACAACTTTGGTAAAGCCAAGGGATCAGTGTGTCACTGAGACCGCCTTCCTTTTTATTGCTGTATGTAATATTTTCATTCAGCAACCTGGGATGAGGTCTTCCTGACAGGAAAGTCAGAGGTATATAGAGATAGTAGGTTTCTTAGAGATGATTCCTATTCAAATGCATTCTATTTTTTCCTAACAACACGGAGCTGGCATCTAAAGAGGTTCAGTGACTCCTATGCAGAAGAAGCCACTGATCATCAGTAGCATGGTTGTAAGTCCAGTGCCATACTCTAGTCCCAGACCCTCCCAGCTGCACCAGGTTATTTTCTTATACACCCAGCAATCTCTTAAAGGTAGAACCACCCTCCCCCAAGGACAAAATTCCCAGGTATGTTAGGGAACAAGGGAGCAAGAGTACAAAACAGGGCTCTCCTCGCACTGTTAGCTGCCTGAGTGGGGTAGGTGGAAAAGCATCCTCCCCACCCTGTGAAGCGGCAGGGAAGAGAGCCTGGCTTCTCTGCAGGGCTAGATTGTGACAGATTCCTGCTCAGCTCTCAGGGAGCGCTGTCTGATCTGCCTGCAGTGAGTGACAGCTGTGACAGGTGTAAATACCCCGTGTTGTAAATTTCATGAAAGCAATACACCTGGGCCATCTGGCGCAACACTGAAGCCTGCTGGGAGAAGCACAAGGCAAAGCCCACGCCCCGCCAGGGAGTGAAGAGCCAGGGCCGCAGACAAAGCCTCCAGGGTAGCAAAACCATCGCAGCCTCCAGGTCGGAGCCCCGGCCACGCGGCAGTTACTGCAGAAGTCAATGTTTCTACATCCGTTTACTCTCCTGAATGACGCTGTAACTGAGATAATACCCTCCTATCACCAGTGAAGACAGACGCAGAAAGGCTAAGTCATGTGCTCAGCGTCCTGCATTCAGCAGCCCCTGATCCCAGATTGAAGCCCAGGTCTGTTGACTCCAGCGCCTGTGATTTTTATGATGACACTAAAACATTTTTACCCTGCGTTTCCTCACTGTGTGCCTCTGCTCCGTTGCTCCAAGAGGTGGTAATAAGGGTTTAATAATGTAAGAAAAATCCGTGATCTGTAAACTCTCAGCCCTAGAAAGTTTAAGCAGAACCCTTTCTTAGCCTTTTAGAGGCTGCTGTGGGGCCAGACATAATAGTTAAACAGCTGGAAAAATCACTTTAATGACTCACCACAGCTGTACTTTCTTTCCTACTTTTTTTTTTTTTGGCACTGGCTGTTTGGATGAAAACATGGAAAATGCAATGAAATCTTGTAAAGAGAAGAGTAAAAAAATGACAACAGAAGCTGAGTTCTGAAATGCACTGAGACGATGACAGACAAAAGCCATCGAGGGGGTGAGTGCAGGGGAGGATCGCACTTCGTGTGCAGAAGAGCAGGCCCCCAAAACCAAGGGGCCCTTTATGCCAAACACCCCCACACCTTTACGGAGTGTGCTGATGTGTTCAGGCGTCACCAGTTCGTCCGTGTCAGCTGTGGAACCTTAGGACTGAGGTTTCAGAAGAACTCTGTTTCAGATCAATTAGGCTATTACTACAAATTATCCCACCACACCATTCAGAATTTGTGTGGCATTAGGAAGCTGCTTAAGGCAACACCATGAAAGAAACTAACAACCTAAGACAACTTTGAAAAGCATCTCATTTTTCAGGAGTTCTCAGGAAAAGATCATTGTGAGACTCCATTATCGTTCCAGCTACGTTTTTACGTATCTGACAGTGACGGCATCCATGTCACACAGCGCACGTTCAAGCACACTAGGTGATCACAGAAAACACGGCTGTGCAGTTTAGTGGTGGTTACTGGTGACTCTCCTTTCTGGCCCATCCGTTCCCCCCCTGGTGTCTCTGAGCTGCCAAGAGTGAGATCTGGATCTCAGCTTCAGGTTCAGCTCCACCCAGTCCCTAAACCGATCCTGCCTAAGACTTACAGAATAGCAGGACCTCCCTTATCTCATGGAGGTTGTGGAAAATGCCTTGTCAGTTCATAATTCCTGTTCTAAAATACCACTACTATGTCCACCAGCCCATGTACCAGTTATCATTGCTCCACAAAAAAAATCCCAAAACTCAGTGGTGCAAAGTCTCCACTCATTTATTTGGTTATGATTTTAGGTCCTTGCAGTGAGAGTGGGGTGTGGCAGGGACAGCTGGGCTCTGCTCACATGGTATTAGCTGGGCGTCCTTGTGCATCCGCAGTCAGCTGGCAGCCCAGCTGGGGACAGGCTCATCTTAGGTGGCCTCACTCACCTGCCTGGTAGCCACCTGGGGCTGTTGGCTATGGCACTTCAGCTCTCTTCCATGTGGTCGCTCATGCTCCAGGAGGCTGGGCAGGGCTCTATTTCATGGTGGAAAAAGCATTTCAAGAAGGCAAGAGCAGAAACCACAAGGGCTCATGAGAGCTTACTCTAAAGTCATGCCCTGTAATGTTCACGTCATCTGTAACGTAAAGCAAGTCACAAGGGCAGTCCAGATTCAGGGGTGGGAAAAGAAGCTCCACCTCCTAGTGGGAGGGGCTTCAAAGAACATGTGGACATTTTTAACCTAACCCAACGAGCTTACGGCATTGGATGATGGCCTCTGCTCTGTATGTCTACATCCTTCTTTTTTTTTTTTTTTTTAAGAAATAGAGTCTCACTCTGTGGCAGAGGGTGGAGTACAGTGGCAAAATCAAAGCTCACTACAGTCTCATTAGAGGCTGGCCTCAAGCAGTCCTCCTGCCTCAGCCTCCCAAGTAGCTGGGTCTACAGGGCACAGCACCATACCTGACTCATGTTTTAATTTCTTATAGAGACAGGATCTTGCTATGTTGCCCAGTCTGGTCTCAAACTCCCGGCCTCAAGCAATCTTCTCACCTTGGCCTCCCAAAGCTCTGGGATTACAGGCACTAACTGCAGTGTCAGGCCCATATAGCCACATCCTTTAACTGCAATAGTGAATCTATTCTCTGATGGACGTTGGTTAATTCGCTGGGTCTAGGGTCCTATTCTGAGTCACGGCCTGTTGCATTCTGGCTGTCCCTTGTTCCTCAGAGAACAACTGTACCCCTAGAGCCGGCTGGAATCTTGTTCCAAAAAGAAGCCTGTCCTGATCGTGACAAAAACACTGTGGCTTTTTTCTTTATCCATAAGATCAGGGCAGCTACATGTTAAAAGATTATTCATCCAACAAGTATTTACTAGGCTCCTGCTACATGTCTCTAGATATTAGATACTTGAGTTTCTGATCTCTTGGAGAGATTGGATCTATGCATAGGTAAATTGCATTGTGATGTAATCATTGTGCTACAGAAATAAGAATAAGAAGCTGAAGGCACCAAGGGCCAGGGAAGCTTGGCAAAAAAGTGTATCTTTAAATTGGGTCATTAAGGGTGAATAGGAGTTTGCCAATGGATGGTAGAAAAAGGACTTTCAAGTGAAAGAAACTGCAAAGTTATGGTGAGAAAGTAGATCAGATTTAGAGAAACCTAAGCCCTCTTTTACTTGGATGTGGAGGAAGGCAGAGGGAGACGAAACTTGGGAGATTGGTTAAGTCATATGGGAACCACCTGAGTGGAGGGGTTGGGTTTTTATCCTGCGGGCTAGAATCCAGCTGCTAGGTGTTCCCAGACTTGGCTGATCCTCAGATAGCCGGGATGTCAGCCCAGACCAATGAATCAGGAGAGCCTGGGAGCCTGGGAGTCTGAGTTATTAAAAACTACTTCGGTTCTTCTGAGGACCAGCCATGCTGGGCGGCACGGCGTCATCTAAGAGGGGAGCTCACAGAAGGGCTTAAAATAGGGAAAAGGAAGCGATGACATTGAGATTTTGGAAAAGTGAGCCCAGCAGCAGTGCAGAGGTGCGTGGAAGAGTGGGGAGAATGAGAAACCAGAGGTAAGGCAGCAGTGGGGAGGGTCTGCACCAAGAACACCATTCTATGGGGAAGAGGAGAGTCAGGCTGAAGAGACATTTCTGCAGAAGAATCACCTGACTTTTATAGGGCAGAAGGTGAGGGAAATAAGAGAAATAAAGAATAACACTACGGTTTCCAGCTCTGAAGCCTAAGTAGACAGGAATGCCATTAGATGGGGTCCGGTGTTTAGAAGAACTGACTTTGAGATGAATGAGGAGGTGTTTTGCCTCGGACGTGTGGAATTTGAGATATCGATAAGACCAGGGTGGATTTGTCCAAATAATTGTTGGAAATGTGGATTTGAAGCTTAAAAAGTAGGTAAAGAGCCCTCGATGTAAAGACATCTGCAGAGATGGTAGCAGAAACCACGGCAGTAAATGAGGTGACCGGGCACCACACAGAGTCCTAGTTTTCAGACTGGGGTGCACAAGAATCATCCAGAAGGCTGCAGAAAGCACACTCCTTGAATTTCTCCTCCGAGATTCTGATGCAAGAGGTCAGGGATGTGGCAACGGGATGAATATTTGTAAGCAGAAGTCTATAACCATATTTGTAAGAAACACAGAGGTAGACAGAACACAAGAAAACTGTGTTAATTTATCTGAGATAATTGCAGAGGGGACCATAAAATAAGAGAGGCAAAGGAGAGTCCTGCAATAGGCAGCTGTTGTGGACTCAGTGAACTCCCCCGCCAAATTCACATCAAAGTCCTCACCCCTAGTACCTGGGAATGTGGCTGTATTAGAAGATACAACTGTTTAAGAGGTAATTACAGCAAAATGAGATTACATAGATAGCCAATGTGATGGGTGTCCCCATAGGTTCAAGAAATTTGGACACAGATATCCAGAGGGATGACTGTATGAAGATATGAGAAAAAGATGGCCATCGGCAAGCCAAGGAGAGGCCTCAGAAGAAATCAGCCCTACTGACACCTTGATCTTGGACTTCCAGCCTCCAGAACTGAGAGGAAATAAGTCTAGGTTATATAACTCACGCGGTCTGTGGTACAGAGTTATGGAAGCCCTGGAAGACTGTTCAAGAAGCTAAGGTGCAAAAGCTGGAAAGTCAGAACTGAAAGCAAGAGGAAGTGTACCTTGGGAAGGCGTGGTCCGCCATGTCTCATTCCACAAAATGTCAAAGAAAATGAGACCTTGGAAGAGGTAACTGCGGTGATGTTAGCAAGCCCAGCATCTGCAGAATGATAAGGCCATAGGGAGGTGATGACTGGCAGCTGGGCACGCAGGGAGCCACAGACTCCTCTTTCTAGAAGCGTGGCAATTCTGAATGGGCTTTAGGCTGAGGCCTTGAAGCAGGGCACACTGGAGGAGAAGCGTTTTTAAGATGGAAGAGGTGAACATATTTGAGAATAAAAAATGGGACCATCAGATAAGGGTATATGGAAGGCTTTTTGAAAGTTTTTGTTCAAGTCTGGGGTCAATTAGAAAGGTGGAAGGAAATAGAATACTAGGGTAGACGGAGAAGAAGGAGGAAGGAGAAAGGAAGGAAGAATGAGGAGGAGAAGGGGTATAAAGTATGGGAGAAAGAGGAAGCAGGAAAAGATGGATGAAATGAGAAATGAATTTGACATGGAAGATTGGGCAGGGAGGAAGTTAACAGTCTGTGCTCCTGAAAATAGGCATATTCTGTTCTAGTAAAGCAAACGATGTGGTCATCAGCCGAGAGACTTGAGGTCTGCGCGTGGGTAAATTTTTTCTTTAGATTAACTGTACACATGGAATATGTTGAATGGGAACCTACATGCTTGCAGTGAAGTGTAATGATGGGGGATAACCTAATTTAACCCAATTCCCCAAATAAACAGAGGGGACCTGGAGCCAACAACTTCAATCGTTTTCTCTTCAGTGGACTAAGTGCATCTAAAATTGGTCCAACCTGGCTGCAGAAGGAACTGTGTGGTCAACACCATGCTTACATTCGAGGGTATGAGATGAGAAGGAGAACCATCTGGTCATGTGACTGTGCAGCCACTTTACACTACTGAGGACGTGCCTTCCTGCATTCAGCTTCCAGCTCTTCATTGAGTTTCTTATCTATGTCAATACAGTTGTGGGTAGCAGCAAGAGAGGCAAAAATAAAGATTTAGTGTTTCATCTTATGCAGATCATAATCTAATAGGAAGACAAGAAATTGCATTTAGTATAAGTGCTGCCCTGGAGGAGAGCCTCAGAAACCCTCAGTGACTTCTTCCACTCCTGATACCCACTCACCTCGTGATAAGAGCTTTGCTTTCCATTAGCCACTACTTATGAACTCGGCTACTTTAATGGAGACCGCTAAAAGTTTTTACAAAGGGCTTCAAGACCAAAGTAGTGAATTCCTAACGGTGGAATTTAGACCGTGTGACAACTGAGTTCAATTTGGAGGAAACAGGTGTTGCTTGATGCCTGTTAATTAGCCTCTCCTGGTCCACAGATGTATCAGGACCCAGGGTTTGACTGACCTGTCACATGGCCTGACAGCGCCTACAGTGGTTGAAATTGGGACCACCCAAGCGCACCCAGGATCCACCGGCATCTTTTGCTGTCAGGGTGGCCATCCTGTCCTTGCCGTGCAAAAGGCATCCCGCTCCTCAGACTGACCATATTTGTAGCTGACCGATCTATTTCTTGGCAACCAGAAGGCAAGCTGTTGCGTCTGCCAGCCTTCCCCACCTGTCATGTGTCTCGCTCCCCAAACAGCTGGTGAAACCAATATCACACTGAGCGCCAGCCCCTGCTGTGGTGGTGGACTTGGCCGGGGGAATTAAGCACACACGTGTTCATTCCGGCTCCTTCTGATTTCGCAAACACATTGTCACAAGTAGCACACCATCCTGAGCAGAACCACAAAGCCTTTGGTTTTGATTACATGAAATGCCTCTGGTTAAAAAAGTTTTAGAAAGAGAGAGCTTTTTTTAAGCATCATGCAGTATCGGACTGCAGATTTGGGGTGGAGCCCCGTGCACCCTGCCTGGAGGGTCTGTACGTGCCACTCTTCAATGCTCTGAGCTGAATTCTGCCTTGAGTTAGGCCAACCCTCCTAGCAGCAGGAAGTCAGAATGGGAATCTGTTCCCAGACATAGCCCAGCAGGGCTAACATTTTCCCAGGCAGAGGAGAAAATGATGCTCTCCCCTGGTCTCTGGCTCCGTTTATCTATAAGGCAGTCATTTGACATGTGGCATTCCTCGGTTGTAAATAAATCCAGTGATGTGAGCCTTCCAGGTTATAGTGTTACTGTCAGGTATCAGGTGTCATGATCTGTATCTTGATACAATAAATTTAAGACTCTAGATCTAGTTGGGTCCACCTGTCAAAATAGCTGGGCTGTGCCGATGAACAGCCTGGCGGGACTGGTGCTATGGCCTTAAAGAGGCAAGCAGTATAAACTCAATAGACGTTTTGTTTAGTTACCATTATTTTTAGGGTGCCTTGCAAAGAGATAAGGAAAACAGCAAAGGGCAGACACATGGAAGGTCTTTTTGTCACTTTCTCTGCCTAACTATCCAACTATTCCCTGCTGAAACGCACTTAATTGGAATGTGCTTTAAGTATTCTCAACCTGTCCTGTCTGCACCGCCATCACCCCTTCTGCTCCTTAGATTTACCTTGTGGTGTCTTTATGCCAGTCCTGGAAAACCCACATGCAGGGAACACGCAGTGATTTATACATAAATGTGCAGTTAGGCCAACGTGATCCCTGTTTCCATTGCATTTTCAACCTGATCAAAGAAAGGAGAGGGAGCAAAGAAAGGAGAGGGGGGAAAGAAAGGAGAGGGAGACTTTGACCTTGTCTTATTTACCTTTGATTACTTTTCTTTGCCTACAGAGTAAAGTCCGAATTCCTTAACATTTAATCGACACACATTTGAGCCCTTAACATTTTTATCGTATGGCCCTAATATATCGTATAACCATATACAAAAAAAAAAGCATCTATCAACAGAAGATGTGGAAGACAAACCTTAAATGTTTGCTGAAAAAACAAATAGGAGAGTGAACCAGGAGGTTAAAAAAGGCACATATTATTTCCTTTTTTTTTTTTTTTTTTTTTTGAGTCAGAGTTTCTCTCCATCACTCAGGCTAGAGTGCAGTGGCATGATCTCAGCTCACTGCAACCTCCGCCTCAAGGGTCCAAGAAATCTCTGCCTTCGCCTCCGAAATGGCTGGGATTAAAGGCGCCCACCACCATGCCTGGCTAATTTTTTGTATTTTTAGTAGAGATGGGGTTTCACCATCTTGGCCAGGTTGGTCTTGAACTCTTGACCTCATGGTCCACCCACCTCGACCTCCCAAAGTGCTGGGATTATAGGTATAAGACTCTGTGCCAGGCCTATTATTTCCCTATTTGTGTGAGTGGTCTCATTCCAGAGGTAAAATATTTATTTTAGAGTTATCATAACCATGTTTAAATCCATTAAGAAACAGGCATGAAGCAGGAAGATGGAAATCAAGAGTACATTCACTGCTGAGAATGACTGGGTTGGAAAATGTGTGCTGTGAGGCAATAATGGACTTTCTAACATGAAACCCCAGAATAAGACAAACCCACCTAGTTATGAACACATGTTGGAGGTGTCCCCAGGAACCTTCTGAAGCAGAGAAGCAAACTGTAATGTATCTGGCAGCCTGGCTCCCGAGAGAAGAGGAGAGGGGAAAGGGCCAAGCTACGCCCACCCAGCTTTTTATCCCATGTCACCAATCAGGGAGAGAGTGTTCAGGAAAAAAATTTCTCCTGCCTGGAAACAAGAGGAGCTGGGAATAAGTGTTCCTCTCCCATTGTAATTCATCATGAAAGCTGTCTAACACAATATGTGATTACCTGACAAAGGACAGCATGGACAAGAATCTTAGGGAAGGTACCATGCTGGAGCAAGGGAACAAAATGGGCCTGAGTCTCAAAGGGAGGATTTGTATGGAGGAAGAGGCCTTCTTAGGACTGGAGGGAAGGTATTGGAATCATGTTTGGGGAAGCTGGAAGCGAGCATAGGATTATCCAACCTGATCGCCCCTCCCCATCCCTACCTCCAGCCACACCATTGGCACTCATCCCTCCCTACACATGCCTCTCACATCCCAGGCCCTGCATCTGTGCCTGCACTGGTCTGTGTGGCTGCCTGCCCTCCCACCTCACCTCTACCTGTACGTACCCCAAAGATCCTCTGACATCCAACTCAAAGGCTGCTCCTCCTGGATCCTACCTGGCTTCTCCTTCTGGCACTTAGCATATTCTTCCTTGTTTCTTAGTCATTACTAAATACGCCTGTCTCCCCAACAAGACTATAAACTCCAGCCAAGCACGGTGGCTCAGGCCTGTACTCCCAGCACTTTGTGAGGCTGAGGTGGGCAGATCACTTGAAGTCAGGAGTTTGAAACCAGCCTGGCCAACATGGTGAAACCCCATCTCTAATAAAAATACAAAAATTAGTCAGACATGGTTGTGAGTGCCTGTAATCCCAGCTACTCTAGGAGGCTGAGACAAGAGAATCACTTGAATCCAGAAGGCAGAGGTTGCAATGAGCTGAGATAGCACCACTGCACTCCAGCATGAGCAACAAGAGCGAAACACAATCTCAAAAAAAAAAACAACAACAAAAAAGACTATAAAACCCAGTAGGATAAGGAACCTGTCTTTTTATCCCTCAAAAGTCTCGGACCGCCCGTGTTCAATGAATGCATTTTTAATTATAGGAATCTCAAGCATTGGAGTATTATTGGATAAAAATTAATCTTAGTTACTGAAAAATCCTTCATAACCACGCATCTTAAAAGAAGCAGAGAAGCTTCACCAGCCCTGCCTCGTTTGTCTTATAATTAACAAAGAGCAAGTTAGGCCTTTAAAAAAAACTACAAGTTGGGTTCCCAGACTGAACTGCTATCACTGTCTCTAGCTCAAATGGTGGAATTCACTCAGCTGTCCTTAAGGGCAGGTTTTTAGGCATAGAAAAAACTATTTATGGTTACTTTGGATTTTAAAATCATTATGATTTATTAAAGTTACTATCAAAACTCTATGGTTTACCTAAGATTTTTAATTTAATTTATAATTTAATAAAGATCTTTTAAGATTTATAATCATATATCTTAATTATTTAGAATGTATTATTTATAATATGATAAATTTAACAACCATTCATAAGGAGTTTTCTACAAAATCATTAATTGTTTTAAACTGCATACCTAAATGTAATAAATTTGATTTCTCTTCTCTTCCTCGACTGCCTTTTAGAACTAGAAGCTTTCTAAAATATGTTTGTATAAATGAAATCAATTTAATGCATATGTTTGACCAATTTTAGATTTTATTAATATACTAACACTGTTTACACAATTAGTAAACTTAGAACTTTTGACTTAAAAGCACAATAATATCAACTGTATTTTAAATTTGAATCATGAGGCCTATTTGTTAGATATCTTGATTTGGCCACTATTTAAATTGCCCAAACATGTACAAATAGATTATTCTTAAATAGAGTATTCTGCGTCAGGTTTACTGAATTATTTCTGTAACTATGATCATTATCCCAAGGGTTGAATGGTGTTTAAGGATTGCCAAATAACTGGGTGTTTCCGTCTTATTCCAATTTAGTTGACCAAGATTAATTATTAACCAGAGAAATGTGGGACTGAGGAGCAGGATTCTATTCTCACCCAAGAAATAAACCACGTGAAATCTTAGTCATTGCATCAGCGAATTTATAACATAATACAGAAGAACAGGCCTCCCAGCCGACAATCCTGGACTAAAATTCCATTTTACTTAATTTTTCCCTCAGATTTGGCTCATTTCATCCCTTTTCAGACACAGTTACCTTCCTTCTCTGCTTCTTTGGGCTGTATCATCTGATATCAGTAGACTGGATTCAAGAATATTTTTTCCTTTTATATGAAGACCCCTTCCACTTTTTTTCACTGCAGCCTTGACGTCCTGGGCTTACGTGATCCTCCCACCTCAGCCTCCCAAGTAGCTGGGACCACAGGTACGTGCCACCACACCTAAGTTTTGAAAACTTTTTGTAGACATGGGGGTGTCACTCTGTTGGCCAGGCTGTCAAACTCCTGGGCTTCAACAGTCCTGCTGCCTCAGCCTCCCAGAGTGCTAGGACTACAGTGTGAGGATTACCGTGCCTCGCCCCCAATTCTTAAAGATAGTTATATGACACCCCCTTGGGTTCTGCATATCTCTCCTGGCTTTGTGAAACTCTTTAGTTGTAATATTAAAATCACACTATTAAAGACAAACACGTGGAAAAGACGTCTTACACTGCAGCTCCTGACTTTACACAAACTGGACTCCCGCTTTGAATACTCCTGATGTTCCCTCCCTTGCTCTGCTTTTTCCGTAGCACCTATCACCTTCAAACACGAGGTAACGTAAAGTCACTTTCTTACGAAATTTTCTCCCCTCCAACTGGAATATGAGCTCCATGAGGGCAGGGAGTTTTGCTGTCTTGCCCAGTGATACATCCTTGTGCCTAGAACAGTGCTTGACAGTTATTAGGCACTCAACAAAGATATGTTGAATCACTGATCATGAGAGAAATGCAAATCAAAACCGCAACGAGATACCACCTTATGCCTGTCAGAACGGTGATTATTAAAAAGTCAAGAAACAACAGATGCTGCCGAGGGTGCAGAGAAAGAGGAATGCCTCTACACTGTTGATGGGAATGGAAATAAGTTCAACCATTGTGGAAGACAGTGTGGCGATTCCTCAAAGATCTAGAAGCAGAAATACCTTTTGACCCAGCAATCTCATTACTGGGTATATACCCAAAGGAATATAAATCATTCTATTATAAAGATACATGCATGCATATGTTCACTGCAGCACAATTCACAATAGCAAAGACATGAAATCAACCTGAATGCCCATCAATGATAGACTGGATAAATAAAATATGGTACATATACATCGGGGAATACTATGCAGCCATGAAAAGGAATGGGATCAGGTCCTTTGCAAGGACATGGCTGAAGCTGGAAGTCATTATTCTCAGCAAACTAATGCAGGAACAGAAAACCAAATACCACATGTTCTCACTTATAAGTGGGAACTGAACAATGAGAACACATGGATACAAGTTGGGGGGAACACCGACACTGGGACCTGCTGGGGAGGGGTGGGGAAAGGAGAGCATCATGAGGAATAGCTAATGGGTGCTCTGCTTAATACCTAGGTGATGAGTTGATGCATGCAGCAAACATGTTTACCCATGTAATGAGCCTGCACATCCTGCACGTGTACCCTGGAACTTAAAATAAAAGCTGATGGAAAAAGAAAAAACATATATCGTAAAGCAATGAAAAAAGTAAAGCCAATTACCACATCTTAAAAAAAATTAATTTTGTGTCTTAAAGTGGCTGAGGTCTTAGATATACTGTTGTTTTCTTAAAATAGAAATACAAAAGCTTCACTACTGGGAAATCAATAAAAGCCCAAAGCCTGATGTGTAAACATCTTAAATATGTTATTTCTATTGCACGGATATCGTTCAAACCTTTGAGCCCACTAATGGTATGAAACAGAGCCAAGAGGGGGAAACAAGAAGGTACGACAAGAAGCTGGACTGGCTACGTAATCTGCAGGGCCCATTGTAAAATGAAAACACAAAGCCCCTGTTCAAAAGTTGTGAAGAATTTCGACCTGCTAACAGTGGAGTCTTCGACCAGGCATGATCACCATTTAACTAAACTTAGGGCCCTGTGCAAAAACACAAACCACACACCCATGAAGCCGACCCTGAACGTGAGTGGGGCCCACACGGTGCATGGAATGGTAATTGTTTTTGTGTACCTTCTGACCTACTTGATTGTAAACTTGTGGACAGGGTTTGCAGATTCTTCATCTTTCTGCCTCCAGTACTTAGCGCAGTGCCTGGCAACAAACCAATAGATGTTTGCTGAATGCACATGGAAATGGTTATTGAAGAATGCTCTGACAAAGAGTGTTTCAAATTCACAATACACTTTTAGCCTCTGTTATCCCACGGATGGATTACAGGCATCACTGCAGGTATAAGGTACTTTCAGTATTCGTGTCTTATCTGGGAATGCTTGGGTCTGGAATTATTCTCTAAAACATCCATTAAAGAGCCATTAGCTATTCTTAGAGGACCTCTTCTTTCACAGAGACAAATGTCACCAAGCAAGAGCGAGGAACCAGACATCAGTTATGGCAAATGCATCCCACGTCACATCATGGGAGCCTAGCTCACAGTCACTGCCAATGGAAACTGCAGAAATAGATCAACTGCAAACGGTTACACAGGGGGCCCACAGGTCACATTGATTCTCAGTGAATAAATTACATGTAAATTTTGAGCACATGTTTTCATCAAATAAGTATTTGTGAAGGTAAATTTTAGCTTATGCCATATGCATAATTTGGTTGCCATATAAATAAGTATTTTCATAAAGATACTTTGTGAACAAGCCAGGAAAGCTAAATAATTGTTACTAACATTTAGTTTTGTTCTTAAACACAAGCTCAGTAAGATCTCTTTCTATGGACATTATATCCTCTCTATCCCTAAAATCATCTAAATCATTTAATTACAGAAATAATCAGTAAGGAATTCAAAACTAAGCTGGAAAGGCATGAAACGGGACGGATGGAGCCGAGCAATGCTGTTCCCCACGGTGAGAAAGAGAGAAAAGTCTTACATCAGCAAGGGCGAGTCTGGGTGACTGAGAGGTCGCAACTTGATGAGTGAAGATACAGTCAAGACAGAAAAATAAAGTCAGGAAAGCCGGTGCTGCTGGGGAAACACACATGCAAAGCATAACACAGTTCTGGAAAAATCCCAATATTTGCTGTGATTTGCAGTTTACCCAAGGCCAGTAAGTCTCAGGGAAAGCGTGTCCACGCGTGCCTCCTCAGTGAGTTCTAGAATTCTTCCCTCTTCCATTCCCCAAATATGTATCAGTCTAATAATGTCTGAGCAGGGGAGTACACAGCAGGCAAGACACATAGAGAGGCCCCAGGGAGGGAAGTCTGGACATCATTCCCTGTTGTCACTAAGATGGCACCACAGAAGAGGAAAGTACAGACCACGGTGCGTAAGATGCAATTTTTTAAAAACATCTCCATGGGATAAGGAAAAGCCAGAGGGAGCCGCTTAGCCTCCCAGAACACAACGGCATCCAGGAGGTACTTCTTTCTCCTATCTCTGCAGTAGCCAGGCAGGAGCAGCAGACCCAGCACTGCTGGAGCAGAGGAAGAGGGAGGGTCTTGCAGAAGGTGTGTAAAACAGAAGATAGCAGCACAACACAGCAGCATCCTGGGAGGGAGGTCATGGAGTCCACTCTGCTCAGCGGGCTCGGGGGTCCAGAGCGAGCTGCTAGATGTCCCCATGAGTCTGTTTCCTTGCATGGACCAGAAGCTTTCTGCACCATCTTTACTTACTTAATGGTCATGATGGTTTGTCTGCAGTTTTCTAGTAAATACAAAGGTGGTTAGGTTTTTTCTTTTGAAGATAAAGTGTTTTCATGAAATGCAAGGGAAAAACTGCACTCCAGTCACCGGAAGAATGCTGCCTTGAATCATTTGCAAATCCTAAGTAAAGAAAGAATACTTTCTAAAACGTCTTTCACAACAAAATGGAAAGAAAAATACAAAAAGAAGGCGACTCACAAATAAAGTCAAGCAAGATTTGAGAAAAAAAAATCAAAGACTCAACACAATGCAGGGAAATTTTTGGCAAGGAGAAGAAAACGTGGAAGGACTCTGTCTCTCTTACAACCCAGCCCTAGGCTAGACATGAAAATCCGGTAATGATAAATGAGGCTAACCCTGTAAGTGGGTGTGTGTACACCTGACATTTGTATCAGTAGGCTGTACACTAGACACAAATTATCCCGACTATAGCTCTGCAAAGACTAGTTAGAAAAAAGATCAAAAGCCTATTTGAAGTGAAAGAATTGTAATTTTAAAATGAAGGGAAAGGACAACAGATGAAATTGAGTAGTTCCTGTTGCCCACTATGATAAACCTTCAAAGTCCTCATTACTCTTGCTTCTAAAATCAACAACCAGGACAACAAAAGAGGGAGTGGGTGGTGCGTGGCCCCTGTCTTTACCGGGGGAAGGGCAGTCTAGTGGGAATTTAGAAGGAAGCCACTTCTGGATTTTCTGGCCCTACAAGGATGCAAATCCCTTCACATTTTTACCCCGAATACATTTAATTTGCCCAAATGAGGGATCGCTATGTTTGCAAAGCTACAAAACAATGCCTCTACATTCCACTCGATAAACCACTGGAATTCAGGAGAATAAACGAATATATCTCAATTGTCCCACAGCTCCTAGCCCCCTTGGGAGTTCTTCCTTTACTCAATGTTATGTCCTTTATAGACACCAGAGCAATGGGTTCCCATAGTCAAAACAGAATAAGTATCTGATGAGTGAACACAGGAGCCAAAGAAGAAAAGAATGCGGGAAGCGAAGAGAAACTCGTGGACGCTGATGATGGGTTACAGAAACGTTTAAATCCATTCTCTGGCTTCTCCTCAGCAGGTTTCCAGTCTTGCCAACCTCTCTAGCCCTCCTCCGATACCCCCAGTTTCTGGGCTCTTCTGTCAAGGAGAGGTGGCCAAAAGAATGATGCTTTAACACACCCAATTTATGCTGTTTAAGAAAAATTGTCAAAATGGATAAAAAATGGTTTCTAATCTGAGGCTAAATCAGGAACGCAGGCCTTCTTTATTCCTTTAATTCTCAGTTTCGTGTTACTAAAATATGGTTGAAGAAATGGCTGTGGCGCTATGAACCATCTTTTTTCCCTCTGCCTGTAACCTCAAATTGTCAACGGCATTGCAACAAAACGTATGAAATCTTGCGCTCCAACAATTTGGCTTTTTCCTACTTCCTCTGTAATTTAGTTTGTATGATTTCCCCACAGACCTTCTCTTTAGTTTTACTCCAGCCAAGACCCTAAAATGTTTTTCTCATAACCCCCTCTCCTCTTTTGCCTCTCCGATGCCATTTAAACGCTACCTGTGATTTCATGACTCACATATTCCTTCCTCTGACTTTCTGTAGCTTTTCAAGAAACACAGCTCAACCCTTACCGTGTGCTGCTGCTCGGGAGTTTCCGCTGATGATCTAATAAGTCATTGTTTTGCCTATGCTTGAATGCAGAGCTCAAGCTTACTTGCTAATCTATTAAAGACATAGATCGGTCTATGTTGTCTAGGTGTTATCATTTGCCCCATATCATCTTGGTTCTCTCCAGCAAAAATAGCATCCAAGGCCATAGCTTTCTAAGTTTCTGTATCCCTAAAACTCTGTGACCCAGCACTCCAGCATTAAAAGAAGCAGTTGTGCTTCTCACCAAATTGGGATCCTCTCTCTTGAACAAAAACTGTACAACATTCTTGCATTGAGCACCGTTTCAATTTACTTTGCCATATTTCATTCATTTGCATATGTATATGCTCAACAAACACTTAATAAACACCTGTGTGGAAGACACTTTTTAAAGTCATTTCTCTCTTTTTTTTCTGGAGAATGTCAATACACTGAAAATAATTTCATCTGATAGATGTTGCATAAACACATAGGTACAAATGACGGAGAGGCCACAGCAAATGACAGCTCTGAATCCCCTGTGTGGTTCCAGGAACCAGCTCACTGCGTCACACTTCACACGCTGTGAGTTTACAGCCGCACTGGCTAAGTCCGCATTGCTGCCTGACGTCGCCAGTGTCTACAGAAGAAGGTCTCATGACAGTGTGTTGACAAAATATGCTCAATTAGCGTTGATTAGGTCCATTTGGCGTTTGTTTCCATTTGTGTCTGTCTTTTGATGTCTAGAAAAGCACTTCTTGTTAACCAAATCACCCTGTTTGAAAGAAACTCCCTCTGATTTGGGCCTTGCGTGGCCAGACTTGCTTCCTCCTCTTTCACTGGGTTTCACTGAGGTCTGGTCTCTAACTTCAAGGCAGCAGACTTCAAAGGATTGACCAGAGAAGGGAAGAAAGGAAGCAAACTTGGGACCGGCTCCTCTGCTCCTGGATGCTGCCCGAATGGCTTCCTGGTCCATCAGTATGTTTGTTTTCTGTTGTAAATCTTCATCTTCTCTCTCTCACCAACCACTTCATTGATTATTTGAGGGTGGAGCTGCAGTTTTTACAAGGAGTAATTTCATTTGACATTTTTATGATCATTGAGAACCTAGCCCTGGAGGAGTGAAGTCAGGTAACCTGAGCTCCAGCCTCGACTGTCAAAAATTAGCAAAATGCTAGGTGCAGTGGCTCACGCCTGTAATCCCAGCACTTTGGGAGGACGAGGCGGGTGGATCACGAGGTTAGGAGATCAAGACCATCCTGGTCAACATGGTGAAACCCCGTCTCTACTAAAAATACAAAAAATTAGCTGGGCATGGTGACTCGTGCCTGTAATCCCAGCTACTCAGGAAGCTGAGATAGGAGAATTGCCTGAACCCAGGAGGCGGAGGTTGCAGTGAGCCGAGATCATGCCGTTGCACTCCAGCCTGGGTGACAAGAGCGAAACTCTGTCTCAAAAAAAAAAAAAAAATAGCAAAACGCAGCAGGTGAATATTACCATTACATGTCATTTAATCATCAAATTAATTTTTCTCTTTTTACAACAAAATCAAACAAAAGAGAAAACAAGAAATTGAGATGATTTATAGAGAGACATACAACAGTTTAAAAAAGGAACACGAACCAGGAAAATGTAAGAAAAGATGACCAAAATTAACAATATACAAAACGTGTAACGATGATACCAGTTGGGTTTTAATCAGTTCCCGAGATTCCTAGCAATCAAAGCAAGAAACATGACTTAGAGTTTAGTTTTCCACTCTCTTACCTGTAAAGCCGGAACAAAACATATACTGAAATTATTAAGCGATCCTGGACGTAAACATTTCTTACCTACTGTCTAATACTAACTAACCACTCAAAAATTAAATTTGAATTTAATATTTCTTGAGCACCTGCTATATAGCAAAGCCACTTGAAGAGTTTTAACTTCTACATAATGTCAAAATGTTATTTTGTTAACTTGTGTATTAGAGCTATAATACGTTAATATATTTATTGCCTCTAATTATTTCATCACCAACAATCACCTTCACTACTTCTTTAAATCTAGGAAAATTTTGTTCCAATATGTCTTTTTTTTTTTTTTTTTTGAGACAGAGTTTTGCTCTTGTTACCCAGGCTGGAGTGCAATGGCGTGATCTCGGCTCACCGCAACCTCTGCCTCCTGGGTTCAGGCAATTCTCCTGCCTCGGCCTCCTGAGTAGCTGGGATTACAGGCACGCGCCACCGTGCCCAGCTAATTTTTTGTATTTTTAGTAGAGACCGGGTTTCACCATGTTGGTCAGGATGGTCTCGATCTCCTGACCTTGTGATCCGCCCGCCTCGGCCTCCCAAAGTGCTGGGATTACAGGCATGAACCACTGCACCCGACCTGTTCCAATATGTCTTATACAGCAAAAACGTGTAATTTTTAATGTAGTCTGTAATGATATCGCATATTTCTAGTTCATATTTTATAAAAGTTGGAATAGGTTGTGTTTTGCCGGTAGTTTTTCTTACTTAGTGAATAATTAACAATTAATCATTTGATTATTCAATGCACACATACAGAAAACACACCTACACACAATATACACTTACACATGGGTACATACACACACATACACACACAAACACACAGTAATGGCTAGAACTGATCATTAACATTTTCAAAGATGAAGAAATAGAAGTTTCAGATGACTGAGTTTATTTACAGCGCCCCCGCTTCGTACAAACGCAGAGGAGACTGCCTTGCACGTCTCTCATCAACCTTCCTATAGCTTGCTTTTGTTTGTGGTTTAATCTACACATGGCACACATTTTGTCTTTGTTACTTTCCTGGATTTTCACATGTGCTGAACTTAGACAGCTGGGCATTTCTCTGTCAGATCCTGTCATGCTTTGAAAAGAAACTTTCACAGTCCATCGTGAAAGCTTAAACTATTTCTCACTATAGTATATAATTTTTAATATTTTGGGAGAGATCACAGCTTCGGAAAAGTCTGAAAGGGGTGATTGTTAGACCTAGAAATTGTACCTTTGCTTCTGGGAAGCGGGGGAGGCCGCATAATCTTCCTTTCAACATGCTTCTAAGAATGTCACTAAAGCGCTTTGGTAACGTCCTTTAGTGCTGCACTGTTCCTCTCTCCACTGGCCCCAAGACTGTGTGACTCTGTCTAATAAGCATGAGATAGTAACAATCACACCAGATTGTCCATCTGTAATTTGAGATTCCTGGAAGAAAAGTAATACACAGTAGCTTATGTTGGACTTAAATAGCTGACTTTCTTTCAGAGTGTTGGTGACGGAGATATTTCTCATGCCCTGTCTGAATGGCATGTCCGAAGACTCAGGCTTCACAGCCAGGCAAGTGTGAGTGCAAACTCTGGGACATGTTAATAGTCAAAGCCTGGGCAAAGAATTTAACCACGTTGTGCCCAACCTTCCCCGTTTAAGAAAATTAACATAATACTACATAACCCACAGGATGCATTTGAAAGTGACTGACTCGTAACAGGCTCTAAAAATAGTAGTTTAATTTTCTTAATTCATTATTTCTGGTACTGAAACAATTATTGCCGGGAAAATGTCTTATAGAGACAAAGATATTATTTAATTGTTAATTAAATTGTTAATTTAAATTAAATAATTTAATTTAATTTAATTTTTTTTTTTTTTTTTTTTTTTTGAGAGGGAGTTTCGCTCTTGTCACCCAGGCTGGAGTGCAATGGTGCGATCTCGGTTCACCACAACCTCCGCCTCCTGGGTTCAGGCAATTCTCCTGCCTCAGCCTCCTGAGTAGCTGGGATTACAGGCACACGCCACCATGCCCAGCTAATTTTTAATATTTTTAGTAGAGACGGGGTTTCACCATGTTGACGAGGATGGTCTGGATCTCCTGACCTCGTGATCCACCCGCCTTGGCCTCCCAAAGCGCTGGGATTACAGGCGTGAGCCACCACCGCACCCGACCAATTTAATTTAATTTTAACTCTTCAACTGTCTGCTTTAGTAAACTAAAGAGTCTTAGAAAAAGTTAAGACGTTTTCAAACTAAAAGCATCTTTTTATTGATCACAATATTTTTAGTCATTAATAATAGCATCTTAATCAGTTCTAGATTTTTGCCTAATAGGAAAGTAACCAGTTATTTATTGAACAAGAAACTAAAAAGGTAATGTAAACCCCTTACTAATTTTTTAGCAGTTTCCAGCTGTTAGCGTGGAATAAACATCATAGAATGTTTAACCCCGTCCCCAGCAATACATCACCAAAACACAGAGTATTTTGGCAACACAGAGAGGCAATGTTTGTGAATTGTGTACGAGCGATAGCTTTGACTTGGTTTTGGTTTCTGCTACATCTGCTTCTATGTAAGAGATAGCTCCAGTGCATTTGAGTGTCCATGACATTTCATCTGGAATCCGGCAGGGGTGAAAACGTCAGCAGCTGCAACCAGCTTCAGACAGACAGCGAGACTGCTACTGACAGCACCACAGCCCTGGCTTCTCACTTACCTGGAATTTAGTGGTTCCAAGTGGTTGCATTTTTCCCCCAGACTTAAGCCAATAGTCTCATGAGTAGACGTAGAAAATTACAGAGTCACATATTCACAAAAACTCTGACAAGGCTCCTCTTTCTTTCAAATGTTATTCACCCCTTTGATAAGTGACTGGTAGGTGTTAGGCTTGATTTATGCTAAAAATCAATTCCATTGTTGTAATCCAATCTATTTGATACAGATATTGACAACTGCACAATGTCAAGTAGCCCTTTTGGCAGGTCATTAGCTGTTTCTGTATTCTACTAAATGCTCAAACAGTAAACAAAGTTTGTCAAATAATCGTTTGACAAGAAACTTTCTTGTAGAGATATGGTCCTAGTCAAACTGCAGTTGCATTGTAAGGACAGACATGGAGTTAGTATCAGAAATGAAAAGGGGATGTAAAACCCTGTGATTATTATTCTTAGGAAGTGAAGGATCCAGTTTAAGATGTTTACCCCAGATATCATGGAATGAAGCAAGCGGTCACAAGAAAAACCTGACTCTATCCCAGATAATCACGATTCAGTAACGTGTCTGGGAATGCGCACCATTACCCTGCAAAAATTCAAACCGTCATAGATATTCTATAACCACGTATTGCGTATTTTGTTTACTGAAAAAGTTGAGTTCTTTTTCTTCCCCACTTGTTATTTAGATTGAGTTTCCTTTAAGAAAAAAAGGATGAGAGATTAAAAATTTTATATATTTCTTTCTTAATTTCATTTAAACCTTTAGAATCCAACCCATCATACAACATAAAGCTTCAAACCCACTTATTATTTCATTCACATTTATGCCATAGTTTTCACTGCTTTGCTCTATAACCACACAAATGCAAATTTTCCTGAGTTACTGCATCTTTCTAGTCAATTAGCCTGAGCGAGCACACCTTTTTCTACCCCAATTTTTCTCTCAGTATGACTTTCAGGCCCGGTAAGATGGCTCACATCTGTAATTCCCACACTTTGAGAGGCCAAGGTGGGAGGATGCCTGAGACCAGGAGTTTAACACCAGCCAGGGCAACATAGTAAGAGCTTGTCTCTACAAAAAGAATAATTTTTTTAAAAATAGCCTGTAATTGAGCACTTTGGGAGGCTGAGGCAGGAGAATCACTTAAGGCCAAGCGTTTGAGACCAGCCTGGGCAACGTAGTGAGACCCCATCTCTACAAAAATAAAATAATGACCCGGGTGTACACGCACATGCCTGTGGTCCCAGCTACTCAGGAGGCATAGGTGGGAGGATCGCTTGAGCCCAGAAGGCTGAGGCTGCAGTTAGCTGTGATCCCACCACTGTACTCCACTCCGGATGACAGAGCAAGACCCAGTGTCAAAAATAAATAAGTAATAAATAAAAATAGTAATATTTTCAAGCACCTCATCTATTATTAGCAACTCTCCAATGCTAATGACACCAGACTCACTGAGGAAGGCCGTAGCATGAAACCCACGCAGCTTAGAAGGAAGACCCAGAACACGTGGGTCTGCAGCATGTGCTCTGTCACCTCCAATGGCATCTGGGGTGAAAACACCCAACCAGCAACACACTGGCCAGCAGGAGCTGCCTGTCCGAAGAGTTCATTGTCAACTACATCATTTGAAAAGAAGGCCGGCGCCAGGGAGTCCCGAGGGACATGTCAGAGGTCATATACTCAACCTCCCAATTCATACAAACAGAAAGCAAGACCTGGAGAGGTGAGAGACAACCCGACTCCTTATTCTGTCCCCAGCAGGACCTATTTTAATCAAAATGGAAGCTCTTGGAAGTGATGCTCTTATCTGAAAAGCTTACCCAGTGCATGAAATTCTCAAGACTACCAGGATTGGGAGTATGCACAGACAACTGTTAGTTGAGCACCGAAGACACATTCCTCCACCTGCTTCTGGCTCCTGGGTCCCAGTTCAGCTCTGTGCCGCATGGCCATGTGCTTCAGGGAAGACAGACTTTCAGTGAGCCAAGGAGTGATCTCTAAAGGGCCAAAGTTGCAGTTCCGGCAACTTTTTCTTCTCTCTCTCTTTCTTTTTTTTTTTTTTCTTTGTTTTTAGAGACAGAGTCTCATTCTGTCACCCAGGCTGGAGTGCACTACATGATCATAGCTCACTGCAGCCTCAAACTCCTGGCTCAAGCAGTCCTCCTGCCTGTTTCCTGAGTAGCAGAGACTAGAGATGCATGTCACCACATCCGGATTTTTTTTTTAAATTTCTATAAAGATGGGGTCTTACTATGTTGCCCTAGCTGGTCTTGAACTTCTGGCCTCAAGTGATCCTTCTGCCTCAGCCTCCCAAAGTGCTAACTTTATAGGCATGAGTCACTATATCTGGCCCTTTTTTCTTTCTTAAAGGTGGAACATGAAAAGGGATGAGCTCCCTTCCCTCCTCTGCCCTTAGGGCAAAGTTGTATGATGACAGGACACTTTGAGCTGCCCCCCGGCCACACTGCAACTGTGAAAAAGCAGGTCTGAGAATGTTGAGGGTGGCAGAGAGAAAGGACGGGGAAAAGCTTGAGGTAGTGCTGTCGAGTCACAGAACCAACTTCTGCAGAGCCTGCTCTTCTTCCTGGCTTCCTATGAGACAGGATAAATTTCCCTGACTCTTAAGTCTCTAGAGTTGAGTTTTCTGTTGTTCACACCTGAATACATGCTTGTACAAAGTATTTCAAACACTGTGTTCCCTTATGAGACCAACTATTCAATCATGTGCCCAATTTTGACATTGAAAACCTATATGTGGTCTCTATGGCTATGACATAAAATTACGTACTCTGGAGTTGCTGAGATTAAAACATAAAGTATAATTGGCGTCATGGCTGAGAAAGTCAAAATTCTAGTCTTTGTCTTTGACACTGGAACCACCATGGGATTCACAGGATCCCACAACTTCATGTGGGACCTGCAGTAATAAACCTATACATGTTCCCTCCATGAAAAGTAAGCATATTTTCTATGATCGGGATATCCGACCAACATGCATTCCCAAACTGAAGTATGGAGTTGTAGATTCAGCTGGCCAACGTTAGGAAAACTGAGGGGCCAGGTGCATTTCATACATTACCAGCTTCCCAATGACCCTATCAGCACCCTAGTACCACCTACGGGACACACATATCAATCGCCAATTCTCATGCTACAATTAATAGAACTCTGCCCCCTTCTTTTCTGATAAGGGTATGAGATAGGATTTCAATCTGTTGGGTTTTATGGAAAGATTGACACCAGAGACGCATCACACAAGCATCCCAGAAAGAGGAAGTCAGGAAGATATTTGGGGCCTGGGACCCTCCCGGTACTCCTCAGTTCCCCTCACTAGATAAGAGCTGCCCAGTGTAGAATGCAGGAACCCAGGAGAGTGTGTGGGTATCGCCCCAGCTGACCTTGGCCCAGAGGGAGAAGCCCCCAGGAACATTTGAACACCCATGTCGTTCAAATGAAATCAGTACATCTGTAGTGGGCCTGCTTCTTTTGCCTAAGGTAAACTGAAAACGATAAAATTAACCGTTGTTTGGGTGATTTCTTAAAATTCTGGTATGTGAATAATCAAACTGGATCAATCCACTTTCAAATAATCATTAATGGACTGACTCCTTCGGTTTAACGTACGCCATTAAAGAAAACAATGGAATTCTAACTTACGGTTTTTATTTTTAGTAAATATGAAATATTTCAACTATTGGAAAAGTAAATATACTTTTCATGGAATTACCTAGATGACAGCCTGTTATAGCTCTATTTCACTCCACTCTGCCAGTTTAGATAGGGCCAAAGGGGAAGATAAGCGTGACTTTTTTTTTTTTTTTTTAGACGGAGTTTCGCTCTTGTTACCCAGGCTGGAGTGCAATGGTGAGATCTCGGCTCACCGCAACCTCCCCCTCCTGGGTTCAGGCAATTCTCCTGCCTCAGCCTCCTGAGCAGCTGGGACTACAGGCGCGCACCACCATGCCCAGCTAATTTTTTGTATTTTTAGTAGAGACGGGGTTTCACCATGTTGACCAGGATGGTCTCAATCTCTTGACCTCGTGATCCACCCACCTCAGCCTCCCAAAGTGCTGGGATTACAGGAACACGACTTTTTTAGCAAAAGAATTTTACCATGTAAACAAAGCAAATATATGGTCAATGTTTTAAAATTCTGTACTGTAGATGTATTTCTAC
The DNA here is from genome assembly GCF_049354715.1 of Callithrix jacchus. NCBI lineage: Eukaryota > Metazoa > Chordata > Mammalia > Primates > Cebidae > Callithrix > Callithrix jacchus. Next base: position 35,481,750 of record NC_133508.1, on the reverse strand, counting down.
AATATCAGCAAAATAGAATATTTCTTGGGATCTTTCATGGCTAGAGAATATTTTGCACAGTCCCTGTCAAGAGGCCATATACTGATGTGTCATAACACACTTCTGGAGTGTAGACCTGAAACGTGAGATAAAATGCTGAATTTAAGTTCAAGTCTTGTGGCCCCAGACAGAGCTGATAAGATTTGCATTGAAGGATTCTCATCAGCCTCCAGGTTCCTCAGGGAGGCTTAAAGATGTCCAGGAAAAAAATAAGGTGAGAAGGATTCTTCTTTCTTTTTTAGTAGGATTTCCGCAAACCTGAAATCAACCCAAATACTTAATGTTAAAAATTCAAATTTATTCAGCAACAAGGAACAAAGGAATTAAAAGGCAGCTGGTGCAATGCAGAGATCCTACGCTGAGAAGGTTCTGTTTCCAATTCTGTCACTCACCCACCAGGGCTGGGCTCTTAAGGAAGTCATGTCCTGGCTCAGTTTCTTCAATTCGGAAGTGGACAGGATGCCCTCTTGCTTGCCTCCTCCGTCTATCATGTGGTACTTGCACTCAGTGGCCTGGTGGGAAGGTACAAAAATGTGTGTGTAGGCCGGGCACGGTGGCTCATGCCTATAATCCCAGCACTTTGGGAGGCCGAGGATCACTTGAGGTCAGGAGTTCGAGACCAGCCTGGCCAGCATGGCGAAACACCGTCTCTACTAAAAATATGAAAAATTAGCCAGGTGTGGTGGTGGACACTTGTAATCCCACCTACTCAGGAGGCTGAGGCAGGAGAATTGCTTGAACTCAGGAAGCAGAGGCTGCAGTCAGCCAAGATCATGCCACTGCACTCCCGCCTGGGTGACAGAAGTGAGACTCTGTCTCAAAAAAAAAAGTGTGCATAACTCTATAAAATGTTTCAAAATACCTTAAGGTCAACTCTAAAATTACTGAGGTCAATCTAGGTAGTTTTTCAAGAAAACCTCAAGTCCATCATTTGCATGATCTTCAATATCTTTTTCTTCAGTGTGGCTCCCACCAGCTTTTAGACCTGATTATCCTCTGGCATCATCTACTGCAAAAAAGACATATCCCCATAATTCAGCCACGGGCTCAAGGCAGAAATAAGGAGAAAGCCATGACACCTCACTTTCTCCGCCCTCCTCTTACGCTCTGTGGCCAGCCTTCCTGCCTTTCTCAACTCCACTGTCTGCACTTGAACTTCAGCACCTTGAGGCTCGAATCCAGTCTGACTTTTCCCCATACTACGGGCTCTACCACCACCAAAAGGACTCTTTTTATCCCTTGTTACAAAATTAACTTTATTTATTGTGGTAGTACACTATTAATGTGCTGTAACTGTGTAACGCAGGATACAAAGACAATTATTTGGAAAACTAAAAGAAAAACAAATACACACTTTCTGATATTTCAGGTTCACTGCAATGACTATGGAAGAGAAATCAACAAATTATTATGAGAATTTGGAAGAGATCAATATGGGAAAGCAGGAAAAATTCATGGGAGACACAACAGCTGAGTCAGATGACAAATCAGTGAGCCCCACCCCAAATCAACTTATCCAGAATATTAGGAGGGTGTGGCCCAGCCAGCCAAATTGTAAAGAACCTCTTCAGGCAATTTTTTTTGTTGTTGAGACAGAGTCTTCGCTCTGTCCCCCAGGCTGGAGTGCAGTGGCAGGATCTGAGCTCACTGCAACCTCCGCCTCCCAGGTTCAAGTGATTCTCCTGCCTCAGCCTCCCAAGCAGCTAAGAATACATGTGCCATAACCGGCTAATTTTTGTATTTGAAGTAGAGACAGAGTTTCTCCATGTTGGCCAGGCTGGTCTCAAACTCCTGACCTCAGGTGATCTGCCCATGTCAGCGTCCCAAAGTGCTGGGATTATAGGCCTGGCCACCATGCCCAGCCCAGGCAATCATTATGCATTCTAATGGTTGAAGACCACAAGTGATGGTACTTCTGTGTGTGATATTTTATTAAGTAAAATTTTGACAGAGGAAAAGGGAGTGCAGAACCACAGTTTAGTAGGAAACCTACCTAAAGACCAGAGCACATGAGGTTTTCTATTTTTGAGAGCCTTTAACCATCAGACTAGATTAAAACTTTTTAAACTGACAATGTATAGCCATAACAGCGCTTTCATCAGAGCATAATTGAAGAGAATTCCTTCAATTATCTTCATTCTCAGCATAAGCAAGTAGAACTAGAGGGAACCTCGGTCTTTCATGCAGCCAATGCTTTCTCCTTCCTGACGTCCAGGACATAACCTCTTCCTCAGAGAAGCTTCCCTGTCCTCCCTGACCACTCGGATCCTTCTGTGATGGGTCCCTGATGGGTCCTCAAAGACTGTTCTCCTTTGCAGCACTTGCTCCATGTGTAATTCTACCCATATTTTTGTGGTAGAATTAATTACACATGCAATTCTACATGTGGTAGAATATTCTGTGTATTTCTGTCACCCCAATGAGACCGCAGGCTCCCTGAAGACTGCGACCACATCCACTTTTGTTCACTTTCATAGCCCTAGCAGCTAGCCCAATGTTCGACATATTTTAAGTGTTCAACAAAGACTAATGAGATGAACACTGAGTGCTGTATCACAAAGGTGCATTTGCCAAGCCCAGGACACTCTCAGAGTGATCTACGGATCATTGTTCGGTGTTAATCCTCCAACAAATCCTTACAACGTGCTAAGCAGTATTGTAGGCAATAGAAATCTAGTGATGACCATATCCTGTGTCCCTTGCCCCATGCTACCCGTGTTCTAGTGTCTGCTGTAAACTGATGGTTGGATTTGGACCACTCAGGTAAGCAAGACTGCAGGACTTCCAGCACTAATCAGCTCTAGAATCTTGGACCAGCTGCCCAACCTCTTCACCTTCTGTTTCTTCTTTCACTTGAGAAAGTCGGATAAGATGATCTCTAAGTTTGCTCCTGTCAGTTTTGTTATTAGTACTTTCTGAATGATAAGTTTCTATAAGTGTTGTTGATATAAAGTAATAGCTTAGCAAAAATGCTTATCTGCTGGCTAGCGACTCACTAAGAGCTTGATATTTTCTGACTCCCAAATACTTAATGAGTTGATCCTCTTGAGTCTTACAGTGGCAGTAGTATGACTCTTGAACCAAAAATCTTTAAAAATGACTGCCCTACAAACTTCTGTCTAAGGGAGACAAGCCTCCTCAATTGTCCCCTAATAAGGGACAAATGAACAAGTACATAAGGTAAAAAATAAAATTAAACGTGTTATTTCCTTCAACCAAAGAAAAATTTACATAGTGTTTGGTGAGGGAAGAATTAATTGTGAAAAACATTTCAACAAAAATGTAGGAACAATGTCAAAGTGAAAGGGGGGGAAAAATCACCCAAAACGATCTCGTAGATTGTTATGAAATTTTAAAATGATGCAAAAAACGTTTTCCTTTATATCATGTTTCAGTATGGAAATGACTTCACAGACTTACATGGTTCAATCTTTTGATGTTTCAAAATATGGAAACAGGGCCCAGGGGTGAAGTAGTTTGGGCAAGGTCAAAAGGCATCGTTGACCGTCTCTGGCATGAACTCCTTCCGTTTTGCATATGGGACAGCAAAAGGTACGGACTCCAGAATGAAACACAAGCTTCATCTGTTACACACTCTACCAGTTATCACTAATGTATTTGAGAAATTCCGCCTTCAAAGTGCAAGATTATACTGAGAAGGGTGAAGTGAGCAAGCGATTTTCCAGCCCTGTGCAATTCTATAGGGTGGATAAAGAGCAGTGTGAGATAAAAGCTCCCAGGACAGCAAACCCTGAGGAAGCTGGCAGGATGGCTGGACACAGTCCCATGGATGCCTCTGCGTAGCTTCTTAATGAAAAAGGGTGTTGTCCATTTTCATTTCAATTTATTCTCATTTTCTTTAAATTTGCAAAGCACTGAGAATGAAAATGTTGAAAGTCAGTTGTAGGTCATAGGAAATCAATCACCACTCTTAACATGTTGGTATATTTTCTTCAAATCCTGTGCATATATTTACATTGAGTTATGATCAAGCAATTCTATTAGGTCTTGAGCAGTGACCTAACACACTAAAATGTCACTTTTTACTAAAATATAGGGTTGTGTGTTAAAAATGATACCGGAGATTTTTCTGGCTCTTTAACACAAAGGTCTCAGAACTTCATCCATGCGTTTCCCTCTCATTTTATATCATGACTGGGGAGTCAGAGTTGGGGGTGGGAGAGGGTTAAAAAAATGTATTTTATTTACATAGAAGCAAACCTTGAAACAAATACTAGACCAAGTGTAGAGTGTCACCGACCCAGCTAGCTTGTTTCCACTTTCTGAACATGTTCGAGAACATGTCATTCACAAACAAATATTACAATTTATACTTGAATAATTTAAGAGCAATTAAGGATAAATTCCTCCAAAAAGTCATAATATGAATGAATTAATCCCAGTTAAGACGAATATTCCATTTAACAGAACAACACGTGAGCAGACCAGACTAAGTTAAGAGTTTTTACCCGGTGGAATTTCAGTTTCTTTAAAAGTAAACTGAGCTCCCAGATCTGGGACTCTAAAATCATTCGCCAATAAAAGAAACCAAGTTACTTGGAAAAATGTCTTAAAAAAAAAGGAATCCCACCCTAATGAGGGGGCATGTCAAAGGGACAGAAGTCAGTGGAAAAGAATTCCCCGTGGCCAAAACTGGAGCCAGCTGAACACAAAATAAAGTTGTTATTGAATTATAACTCAAAGTATAAGGCGAACATCCATAAGCTCATACTGATATAAAGAAGTACTCTAATACATTAATAAATGGAGAAATAAGGACATCTCACATGCATAAAAAATCCAAATAAATCATGTAGATACTTCACTCTAAATGGGGGGACTATAACCCTTCACTTCTTAATAGTGATCTTTCCTTGAAACCTCCTTCCAAAGAATACAATATAGAAAGAGAGTGCAGAATCACTGTAAGGCAGAGAAACCCGATAAAGGCTATGTCAGCCAGGTGATCAAGGTCAGCACCAACAATTGATATGTCCTTTCTATGTGATGTGAGGAAAATGGCCACTTTACCCCTGCGCTCTTCCTCTTAAAAATCCCTAATCCCAGCCTAATCATCAGATAAACATCAAACAGATCCCAATACAGGGGCATCCTACAATATGCCTGCCCAGTACTCAAAGCAGTCAAGGTCATCCCAAACAAATCTGAGTAACTGTCACAGCCAAAAGGAGCCCAAGGAGATGTGATGCCTGAAGGTAAAGTGGGAATCCCCTATCTTGGATGGAATTCTGAAACCCAAAGGGGCCTTAGGTAAAAACTAAGGAAATCTGAATAAACCGTGCACTTAATTAGCAGTGGTCCAATCCTGGTTCATTTGTTACAAATGTGCCATGCTAACGGGACATGTTATTCACAGGAAAAGTCTGTGCAGGAGAGTGTGTGGGAATTCCTTATACGATCTGCTCAATTTTTCTGTACATCTAAAACTGTTTGATTAACTGAAAATAAAATTAAATAAATTATGAGTCTTATTAAATTTTTAATGATTTTTAAAATGCCCTGCTTAGTCTACTTCTCATATTTGGTTTCTAAAGAAGTGGGCAGCTTCAGGTCAGGAATGATCCAGGCATCAATGTCTCTCAACCCAAGTAGAGCATTTAAATCACCTACAATATTCTAATAACAACTCTCTGCTGACAGGCAGTAGTAACTTTTTAAAATCTTATCATACCATCAAAAATCTAGTTTGCCAACAGAAAAACCTCATATAACCGAATCATAAAGATGCACTTTTTTGCCAACTGTATCAATTGTCGCTTTCTCATAACAGAAAGCAAAGTTGTCACCTTTTTGTCTCTCCCTTGAGATACCCAGGGAATTGTGATAATATAAAAATAAGTAACAGTGACTCGAATGGACTCAACACACTTGGGAAATTTAAAGCAGTGAATTACAGAATCTCTCCTGGTTTATTTCTCTTTCATTTTCTTGGGAAACCATTTCTTAGGATGTTAAAAATAAATGTGGTTTGAAAAGAAAGATGCGCTTGAATTAATGGAAAAAAAATAAAATCTCTTTGCTCTTGAAAATTGAAATCTAAATTCAAAGCCTCTAAAGTTCTGATGAGTACAGCTGGAATCCCTGCTAGGTCTAGGGAAGTGCTATCCAAACCATCCTTCTGTAGGGGGGCCTGAGCCCTGCATAAAGGCTACAAGGCAAGCGTCCTGCAGGTCCCAGCCCTGCCCTTGATTAGCAACAAGGGTTCTCCAGACGCTTGGATAGATTTGCCAGGCTCAAAGCCCATCTTCATCTGGTTTTTAAATGCTACTTTCAGAATAAGAGCCCATCTTGGCTAATTGAACTAAAAAACATGTCAATTACATGCTGACTAATTGAAACGCTCCTATACGGTGAAATCAGGAAGCTGCAAAACACAGGGGCATGAATACGAAGAAAGGAAATCAGGGCTTGTTTTTTCCTCTGCTAAGCTTCACACTGACTATCCGATCTGGAGAGGTCAGTCAAGAGTCTGAAAACCCCCGGGATGGCAAGCTCTCTCTCAACAACAGGTATAAACTGAGATGTTTTAAAAATCAAGGTAGGGAATAATTCTTCCTTAATCAGGGGGACTTCCATCAGAGCCCTGGTTATCTAAGATAGTGAAATAAACCCTTCAGGTTTAAGATAGCTCATTCTGAGTCCCTAGATAGAGAAATCACTGTAGGCCCTTTCTGTATGCTTATTCAACAGATTGAAACTCTGCACTGCAATAAGGTGGAAACTGAGGTGTTTGGGGAATCAGAAGATACGTGGGTGGAGTGCCAGCGCTGCTGTGACAAGCTGGTAGACAGGCTGTTGGAACTGCTGTGCCTCAGTTTCCTCAGGTGCAAAGTAATACCAAGAATACTTAACATGAATAAAGATGGGATTCTTAGGACGAAATGGATAATGTATGACTTCACTGCCTATTGCATAAGCAGACAAATGCTATGCTTATTATTAAATATAATAGTGTTATATAACTGGATTATTAATATTAATAGCATTATATCATAAATAATAATTATTGATAGCATTATTATTTTATGGTCTGCCAACAATTGACACTCTTGCCTCTCACTGATGTTCAGCCTTAGCTCAGAAATAGGGTAGAAAAATCTACCCTTCTCCCTCACATATGGGGTTGTATTTCTTTGCCTTATCCTGGCCTCATACATTCTTCAATGACCCACATCCTCCTCTCCCGCAGACCTCTGCTCCCTATCAACCTCCCTCAGGATCTCACTCCATCCCACACCAGGCAGTCACTTCACTACCAAGACCCACAGGTACCCTTTCATGTGTAATCAAAGAGCCGCCATGCCCCACTTGTCAGAGACTCATAAATTCATTTTTAGAGGTAAATGAGACTGTAGAAACCATCTGATCCTATGTCTTAGTCTCATAAATGAGGAAATAGGGGCTCAGATCATTTAACCGACCTCTTGGCTAGTGACAGAATGGACTCAACGTCCAGACCTCCAGAGACTATTTATCAGCATCTGGATCCAAATCTGACAAAGTTAACTTCTGACAGTGTCAACATCACTTATTAAAAATACAAGCAGAGTTATCTCTTTTTTTTTTTTTTTTTTTGAGACAGTTTCACTCTTTTTACCCAGGCTGGAGTGCAATGGCGCCATCTCGGCTCACCACAACCTCCGCCTCCTGGGTTCAGGCAATTCTCCTGCCTCAGCCTCCTGAGTAGCTGGGATTACAGGCATGTGCCACCATGCCCAGCTAATTTTTTGTATTTTTAGTAGAGACAGGGTTTCACCATGTTGACCTGGATGGTCTTGATCTCTTGACCTCGTGATCCACCTGCCTCGACCTCCCAAAGTGCTGGGAATACAGGCTTGAGCCACTGCGCCCGGCCAAGCAGAGTTTCTTGATGCAGAATATAGGTCCCCAAACTGTTCAAGCAGTAGTTAAGTCTACTAACAATGAAGGAGTGCAGCAGCTTCATGTAAAACACGCAAGTGACGTGGAAGCTGAGAAATGTTTACTGGCATCAGTTAGTACTGTGCTTTACACATAGCTGGCATTCAATGACTGTTTGGCAAGCAGGTGAGTGAGGACTCGTCCAAGAAGAGCTTCTCAAAACCACCATCATAGGTGATTCTTCACACCACTGAAGAGTTTAAAACTTAATTTGGCACAGAAATTTATTCCTTCTCTAAGAATTTGGACATTTTGAAACTGACTTTGCAGAGTCCCTGTGCTATTTGGAGAAAGCATTCTATACGTGCACAGATAAAATGCAAAAAGCTATCAAATATTACATTAAACCAATGCAGTGTCAATCAAAACCTCAGATGGATTCTGGCCAAGAAGAGTCATGTTATTAAAATTATCCTACCAGATATTAAGACACACAGTGGCCGGCCGTGGTGGCTCACGCCTATAATACCAGCACTTTGAGAGGCCAGGCGGGTGGATCACGAGGTCAAGAGATTGAGACCATCCTGGCCAACATAGTGAAACCCCATCTCTACTAAAAATACAAAAAATTAGCTGGGCATGGTGGCACATGCCTGTAATCCCAGCTACTCAGGAGGCTGAGGCAAGAGAATTGCCTGAACCAAGGTGAAGGTTGCGGTGAGCCGAGCTCACGTCATGGCACTCCAGCCTGGGTAACAAGAGCAAAACTCCGTCTCAAAAAAAAAAAGACACAGAGCATGCCATAATGAAAATATTACATTTTTGATCCAGTTATATAAAAAATGAGCAACAGAACAAAATGGAGGCCTAAAATCCGCCCGGTACTCTGTCAAAAGTGGGTAATAATCAAAGTGGCGTCACATATATGCAGAGAAAAAACTGGATCATTTAACTGATACTGTTGGAAAAATTAGCTCGTTGTCATGAAATGATTCATTTGTATCCCTACCTCACTCCATAAGCAAAAATAAATCCAGATGGATTTAAAACCTTCATATAAAATCAGTACAAGGGAGAGGGAAGTAGGAAAATAGCTTTATGACCTTGGATCAGGAAGAGTTTCTCAAACATGTCAGAAAAAGTAATCACTCTTAAGGGGGAAATGAAACAGGTTGATGACATCAAAATTGAGGATTTCTGCTCTACAAAATACACTGCAGATCAAAAATCAGATGACAGATGGAGAAAAGATATTTCCAAAGTATATAACCAAGAAAGGGTTAATACCTAGGCTGTTTAGGAAACGCCCACAAATTAGTGAAAACAAGAGAGGAAACCCATTTCTGATTTCTGAATCTGATTTCTGAAGAAGAAACCAGGCGGACAATGGGAAGAGATATGCCCACTCACTGATAGGTCATCAGGAAATTCCAGCATACAGGCATCGGCTGATGGCTACCCTGATAAAAAATAAACATTCAGATAATAGCCAATGTCAGCAAGCTGTGCAGAAATAGGAAAACTCACATAGGCTGCGACTTGGCAGATACTCATTACAGCCATTTTGGTACAAGCTAGCAATAGGCAGTAAAATTTTGTAAGCACATATTCTATAACACAGGAATTTCTGGATTATATACCCCCAGAGAACCCAATAAACACAGAGATACTTACTAAGATCACTAGCAAAGTAAGGGGAAAATATTTTTAAAGCATGGTTTATGCATACACTGGTTTATTACTCAGAGGTCAAAAGATAATTGATTTCAAGGACAAGCAGTGGAAAAACAAATATTGATTTAAAAATAAGTAAGTTCAACCCGGAATACTCTACGATAATACTTAGGTCAAGCTCAGAGCATATATAAAACCACATTATATATCTTTTCATAGATACTTATCCTGGTGTGCTTAGATACCCACTAAGCACACCAGAATGAGTATCCTATGGGAAGTCAGGCAATTGATAATGAGGTTAGGAGACAACGTGGGATTTAAAAACAAAAAGAGGCTGAGATTTGAATTATTCTTTTAATGTGGCACAAACCAAGGAATAACATTGGTCATATTAATGCAATTTTCTCCACTTAAAGGCCAAAACAGCTATAAATACTAAAGAGAAGATTTTTAAACTGAGGGAGGAGGAGAAAAAATAAATCAGCTGTCTTTAATTTATGGACAGTTAATGTAAAAAGGGGGGTAACCTAAAATTCGCTGAAGTCAGAAATGTGTGGGGATGAATGGCAAGTCCCTTCGCTAGCCCTTTCATAGTCAAGGGGTAATTGAGTGTTAATTCCATTGACCTTATTTGCAGTAGCTCTTCCATCCTCCCAGCATCCCCAGCTGTCAGGCAGCATGCTTTACATAGCTGCCTACTTAATGTTTTTCTTTTGACTGAATTTTTTACCTGAGGCATTTCAGTCCTGTAACTTCAGCAATCAATTGAGGCCGAAAGCAGTGCAGGCCTCAGCCCTCTCCAAGCAGGTATTTGCATGCAGGCTAACAGCTTAAGCACCAGGGAAATGAGCTAGGTCTAAACAGATGTTAAGAACTAGGACTATTGGCTAAATCGCTACACAGCCAGCTAATTTGCCTGTCACAGAATTACACTCTGTGCGTGATAGAGGGAGGGTGCGCACATACGCACGTGTGTGTTTATGTGGTGTGGCAGTCTGATCGCTTAAATTTTTTTGCTAATTTTTAAGGTTGTAAACTATTTAAAAATGTTGCTTCATTTAATGATCCTGAGCTAATGTTTCAAGACGTAATCATGAAATTCAAATAGCCAGATATGTCGTAAAAGGAGAAATGGTTTGAAATGTAACTTGAATTGAATTCTACTAAGAAAATTAGAATTTTGTGCCAAATGTGGGTGAAGGGGAGAAAGGAGGCAAAACACACTGCCATGTGTGTACCTATGCAACTGTCTTGCATGTTCTGCACATGTACCCCAAAACCTAAAATGCAATAAAAAATTTAAAAAAAAAGAAAATTAGAATTTTGGTTTTTCATTAGACCACCTAATGTCTTCAAAAGAGAGGTACATGCTATTAAGAAGCCGAATGTGACTTGTACTGAGAATGATATACTTTTAAAAATTCTTAACCTCTAAAATGACAGAGACCATTTTTTTTTATTCATTGCAAGGATACAAGAGAAACCATTTTGGGGACTTATGGAAGCAAACCAGTAGCATCATTTTTTGTATTTTAGATCTTTTTTTTGGAGACAGAGTCTCGCTCTGTCACCAAGCTGCAGGCTGGAGTGCAGGGGTGCAGTCCTGGCTCACTGCAACCTCTGCCTCCTGGGTTCAAGCAATTCTCCTGCCTCAGCCTCCCAAGTAGCTGGGACTACAGGCACGCACCACCACATCCAGCTAATTTTTGTATTTTTTGGTAGAGACAGGGTTTCACCATGTTGGCCAGGATGGTCTCTATCTCTTGACCTTGTGATCCGCCCGCCTCGGCCTCCCAAAGTGCTTGGATTACAGCCATGAGGTATTTTAGATCTTTTAACCAAGAGAGAAATCACCACATTCATTGCCATTATTTGTGAAAAAACGGCCAGTTAGAAATTTCCTGCATCCTCCTAGATATGTTACAGACTAAAAATAATCAAGCCTAAATGTGACTAGCATATAAAGAATCTCAGACCCAGTTATTTGTGGGTGTTTGGAGAGAGAACAGCATGTCTCTCAGCTGTACTGAAGGAGAGAAGACTGTAATATGCATTCTTGCTAGCCCTGGAGATGGCAGTCAAAATTCCTGACTCCCCCTCACATAGCACGGAAGGGATCCCCTACACAACAGTCAATGTGAAATAACTGTACTCACCCCATTGGCCTGCAGGTCGGTACTATGAAAAAAAAAGTAATTCCTTAGTAAAAAAAAAAAAATGCATCCATTTATGTAAGGACAGAGGAACCTAGAAGAGTATTTAACCATAAAAGTGGGGGGGCTGCATCAATATTGTCTGGAAACTGACCTAGCAGGTTTCCATCCCTCCTTCTGAAAGTAGTGACAGAAGATGCAGAGAAACAATGGCGGGCAGTCTGTAAGCAACACAACATTAGGTAAATGAGTGTATTCTTAGCAGCAGCTTTTGCCCCAATTATATCAAAATTAGTAAGAATAAATTCATTTAGCATCAAGTAAGTTCAGTGGTCAAGGCTGCCTTTAGAATGAGCAGCAGCTCCTGCCCCCTGTAAACTGCCCCTGCCCCAGAGACTGGGGAATCGTTTCTCAGGTGGCATCTAGTAGAAGAAATGATTACCGACAACACTGTCCTCACAGAGCTTCCCTCCGTCCCGAGCCAGCCAGGACCCCTGAAAGTGATCAGCAGATTGCCATTTGAATAGTGCGTCTCTCATCACCAATCAGAATGCTTTGCCAGGACTGAGTATCTGAAACTGAAGAAAAGAAGACCCTTTCATATTTGAGATTTCAACAAAGTTACTAACATGTGGGCAAAGAAGGAGGCAGAGGGTGAGAGAGACCAGAGTTCTAAGGCAGCTCTTCTCACGGGAATCACCTGAGGATTTGTTAAAGTGAGGATTCCGATTCAGGAGGGTGGAGGTGGTACTGGAGGCCACGTTTCTAACCAGTTCCCAGGAGTGGGCCTGGTCTGGACTAACCAAGTTACAAAGAGCAGAGGAAGGCCAGGTGTGGTGACTCATGCCTGTAATCCAAGCACTTTGGAGGCTGAGGTGGGCGGATCACCTGAGGTCAGAAGTTCAAGACCAGCCTGACCAACATGGTGAAACCTTGTCTTAAAAAGAAAAAAAAAAAAGGCAGAGGAAGAAACCACAAGGGAGTGACAAGTGGCAAAACGACTCTACTATAGCCACATGATGGGGGAGACCCTTTGAAGTCAATGACTGCACGTACCCTGCCTGGGGTAGAATGCTTCCTAAGGCTCCTGGAAGCTCATCTTGTGCAGCCCTGAATCTTGGTCTCTTTTATTTTTAAAGAGATGGGTTCTCTCTGTTGCCCAGGCTGAAGTGCAGTGGCACAATCATAACTCACTGCAGCCTTGAACTCCTGGGACTCAAGCAATTCTCCCGCCTCAGTGTTCCAAGTAGCTGGGAGTATAGGTGCAAGACATCATGCTAAGCTTTTTTTCATTTTTTTGTGCAGTCGAGGGTCTAACTATGTTGTCCAGGCTGGTCTTGAACTCCTGTCCTCAAGCATTCCTCCCGCCTCAGCCTCCCAAAGTGCTGTGATTTCACTATGTGAAATAAACTCTATACCAAATCCCCATGACATGAGTTTACTTATACGTCAACCTGCAGTTACATCCCTAAACCTAAAATAAATCAAAATTATCAACGCAACCATCAACAACTGTCATTGTTTTATCGATCACTTTACTCTTGGGGATCCCAGAGCAATGAAAAAACTTGGATGAAGTTTCCAAAACCTTGCTTAACTTGGCCTAGCAAAGTAGTACATTAGCATGAGATGAACAAGAAATAAGAGGTATCAATGACATTGGACTCTTAAAAGACAGTTTTTTAGATAACAGCAAAGGTTCCTCAAAGTTCATACTGTTAGGTACTTCTGAGGCAACCGCAGAAGGAAATTACTATCTAGAGAAATGAAGTCCACACGTTAATTCCAGTTGATAACATGATTTGATTTTATAAGAAGGACAAAATAAATTCATACTTTCTCATGGGTTATAAACATGTTAAAAAATAAACAAACATCTTTGTTATGATGAAGAAGATAGTAGGAAAATTTCGGTCCACTATCACACTGTCTTTCATATTGGAAATGTTAAAAAAAATGGCACTTCATCCATTCATTTATTCATTCAATCAATCAACAAGTGTGTATTGAGAAGTGTAGTGGTTGTAAAATATGCCCCCAAATCCCCTGACACTTGCCCCATCAAAGAAGTTAATGCCCCTGCCTTTGAGTAGGAATTGGCATATGACATTGTGAATGAACACGACGCAGTGGAGATGCTGCTGCTTGATTCCCAGATACATTAGAAAGGGGGTCCGGTTCTGCAGGGCTCTCTAGAGGCATGTGTCTTTGGAGCCCTAAGCTGTCATGCCAAAAGCCCAGCTACCCTAAAGCTGACATGTTAGAGGAACCACATGGAGAGCTCAAATACAGATAGAGAGGCATACCTGAGGAACACCAGCTTTTGCAGCTGTTCAAGTCTTCCCAGCCCAGGAAATAGCCATGCGAGACCTTTGAAATGAACCCAGCGCAGTTACCATCTGACTGCAATCATATGAGACGTCCCAAGCCAAAACCACCCAGCTAAGCCAACAATCCCCAGGACCAAGAAAGGTAATAATAATAAATCACTGTTGGTATTGCACACCATTAAATTTTAGAGATTGGTTACACAGCAGTAAGTAACTGGAGACAGTCCCTAAGGTATGTCAGGCACTATGTTACCTACGTATCACAGAGACCCTCCCCTAATGAAGTTTAAAACTTGCTGACTACAGCCACGCACAGTGATTCATGCCTGTATTTTCAGTGCTTTGGGAGGCTGAGGTGGGAGGATTGCTTGAGCCCGGAGTTCAAGGCTGTAGTGAGTCACAACCACACCACGGCACTCCAGCGTGGGTGACAGAATGAGACCCCAACTCTAAAAATAAAAACTTTCTAGCCGGGAATGGTGGCTCACGCCTGTAATCCTAGCATTTAGGGAGGCGGAGGTGGTGGATCACTTGAGGTCAGGAGTCCGAAACCAGCCTGGCCAACATGACAAAACCCTGTCTCTACTAAAAATACAAAATTAGCCAGGCATGGTGGTGCATGCCTGTAATCCTAGCTACTCGGGAGACTGAGGCAGGAGAATCGCTTGAACCTGGGAGGCATAGGTTGTAGTGAGCCAAAATCGTGCCACTGCACTCCAGCCTGGGCAACAAGGGCAAAACTCCATCTCAAAAAAAAAAAAAAAACTTTCCAGTACTCCACATGAGTCTGAGAAACAATCCCCAGTCTCCCTGATTTTGCAGTCCAAATAGCAAATAGGGAAATATTCATATTAACAGATACGTGCCAATGTAACAAAATGCTAAGTCAATGAACAACAGACAGAACTGACAAAAGGGGGGCGCTCTTGGGAGCTGCAGAATTGGGGAAAGAATCGGGGACAAAGGAGCGGGGTGAAAGTCAAGGATTCATATGGTAAAAGTGCAGGGTGGGAAAGTCATGTTAGCCTGAGTACAATGGGGCAACATGAGCTGCTTGGGAAGAGAGCTCCCATGCAGGGACGAGTATGAAGGAAAATCAACAAGAGGCTGATAATCCAGAGTCACAGCAAGGCCACAGCACAGCTCTAAAAGAACTAGACTTTATTTTCTAGGCAAGAGGAAGGGCCTGAAGGTTGACAAGCTGTAATGGAACTGCAATGAGCCTGGCAGTGGAAGGAACAGGGACTGACCTAGTGAAATCAGACCACAGGGAAGGAGACCCATCAGGAGCTCTTGAAATAATTTTCAAACACGGTAAGAAACATCTTTCATTCTGCTACCCTCCTCTCCCATGACCTGCCCCAGCCTCTCCAAAATGACACCTATTGCCTCTCCTGTCTGTTCCAACACTTTCTGGTCTCTGGAGCCATGACATTCTCTTAACAACCCACATTTTCTCATGCTGGGGATCCAGTTATGGCGAAAACATGCCAGCAGCTCTCTGCTGAATGGGTGGGCTCATTCCATCACCAAGCCCAGCGACAGCTGCTTCCTGGTGATCCAAGGAGTTCTGAGAGCTTGTGTTTGGCCTGTCTGATCCTCAGCGCACTACACAGTATCATTAGTTCACTGAAGCCTGACAAGTTTTATCCTAAAGTGAACGATACAAGTGGAGACACGTTCAAGCGTTCCCTGAAGTCGAAGCATTCCCGGTTTCTGGAAGAGATGATATGTAATAACAATTACATGGTGCTTTCATCTTCAAAGCTCTATGCAAACATCATCTAATTAACCCTCACTACATACCTGGAAGGCAGGGAAGCATCATTAAAACTGGGTTTCTGGAGAGGAGATTGGAAACTACACGGTAAATGACAAGCCCTCCACCAGAAAGGCTCAGCCTCGGTGTTAAAACCAGCAAAGAAGAACTCCTGACCCTTACTGCTAAGCTGAGGCCGAGAAGAAAAATCAACATTGAAATTTTTAAATTTATTGCAAAGGTCATATGTGATAGCTCCTTGTAAATCTTATCAGAGAATAGGAAAATAAATGGCATTCATACAGGGAGGCAGGATTCTAGGGTGCTGGCTCTGGATATTTTTACTGCCTCGCCGTGTGACCTAAGCCATACTTTGAATTCCTCATCTGTCAAAGAAGCCCTATTAGCCTGTGATTCCCAACACATAGCAGCCCTAAAACAATTCGTGAAAAAAGTGCTCCGAGAATGAACTCTAATGAGGTCCTAGTGATGTGGATCATTTTAATAGCTGGGAAAAGGCATTAGATAGACGAGTCTTCATCCTCCCTTTTTACATAATTTCTACCTCATTCTCCCACATTTGCATCAGCAGAAGTGTCCGTCATTACCTCTCCAAGCAGTATGGTCAGTTTCGCTCGCTCTCCTCCACCAAACTTCCCCCAAACAGTCTTAGAACTCACTGATGCCAGGGCTTCCAAGCAAGTTCAGGTTTAATGGAAGCCTTTCCAGGGGGACTGTGCATTTTAACAGGGGACGGAAGTCTGGTTCAGCCAAACTGAAGTCTTGACTGTGGTGTTCCGGCCACTGGGAGGTGTTCGGGACACTGCGGCCCAGATTACATTCCACCCAACACTGCCAACAACCCCAATAGCAGCCAGCGTTTTTTGTGGATTAGGTTTTTTTTTTTTTTTGAGATGGAATCTTGCTTTGTCACCCAGGCTGGGGTGCAGTGGCACCATCTTGGCTCACTATAACCTCCACCTCCCAGGTTCAAGCGATTCTCCTGCCTCAGCCTCCCGAGTTACTGCAGTTATAGGCACCTGCCACCACACCCAGCTAATTTTTGTATTTTTAGTAGAGATGAGGTTTTACCATGTTGGTCAGGCTAGTCTCGAACTCCCGATCTCAGCGGATCCACCTGCCTTGGCCTCCCAAAGTGCTGGGATTACAGGCGTGAGCCACCAGGCCAGGCTGCAGCCAACATTTTTTAAGTATTTACTGGGAGCCAACCTCTGTTTTAAAAGAAGCCTCGTGTTGTGATCAAGAGAGCATGGTCTCTGGTCTTCCTGCTGCTACGAAATGACTTTGTCTCTCTGTACCTGTCTCTTCATCTCCGAAATGGGAAAACAAGGCATATCTATTCCTAAGTTTACTGTGATGATTAAATGAATTAATGCCCATGAAGTGTGAAGCACAGTGCCAGGTACATAGTAAGAACCAAGAGAGCTGCTATCATTATAGATACCGACTTGTACTAACAGGCATGTGTTAATGCAACCTTATGAGGTGGGTGCTAGTGCCATTTTATGCAGAGGCTGAGAAGCAGAGGTGGACATGCTTGTCTCAGATGGACAGCTGGTAGGTGGTGGAAGTCTAGCTGCAGAGCCCAGGCCTTCCCACTGTGCTGCACTGTGGGGCCTCATGGTTTCCAGGCTCGTACACATCAAACACACGAATGAAGTTCTCTCTCTTCTCCTTGACTTGGTGTCTTTATCTTTAAAATAATATCCCCCATAAAAAGCTGGCCAGGAAGATCAAATGACTTGTGCAAGAAGACTGTGAAAATTCTGAAATGCTCTCCCTCCAAAGGTAAGGAATTATCATTACCTACTGCAGCATAAACTGAAGCAAAGCAGCTACAAGCAAGAGCCAGAAGAATCCAGGCTTTGAAGGCCTTGGAAGATCACCTGTACTTCAGTGGATCCTCAGGTCATGGACACAACTGGCCTCTGTGACCAATTGTCCATTGGTTCCTCCATGGAGAAACTTGGTCAGAGCTGGGTTCAGTGGGCCCTGTGCTGGGTACCAGCCGGGCAGGAACTCAGGGGCAGACCTCATGCTGTAAACGCTACTGCAAGCCGTGCCATGCACCTCTCCCCACCACATCATAAGGGGGTAAACCTCCATCCACCCCGCAAACCAGGAAGCCTGTCACCAATCAGGCCCTGTGCATGGCTGTCATTCACTCCCTCCCTCAAGTTTCTCCTAGGCCTGGCAGCCACAAGGAGGGGCCCTCGGAACTGTGAAAACCAGAGGTCTCTGAGGAAGGTGGGATGAAAGGGGGTTTTGCCAGGGACTCCAGCATTCCAGTGTCCGTGGCTCCCAGGACAGGAGCTGTGCCCACCCTCCTGTTGTTTTCCATTATTGCTTGAGCCACGCTGAGGTGGCCAGAGCGCTGTGGGCCATCTGGGGTCATTACCCTGCTGAGGGGCCTGGGGAGAACACGTACACACACACACAGACACACACACACAGGCTTTTGGAGAAATTCACACCAACTCCCTGGGGACTGGCATTCTCAGTGTGTAGCCTTTTAAATTCCCAAGGACAACGAGTCAAACTTCCATGCTGGGCATGTTAAAGGATGCAAATACGTATTTTTTTAATGACACTATTTACTAATGGCGGCAAGTCTGCTTTCACAGCTAATCAGTGTGATCTATTTTAAACTGTATTATTTTTCACAGTATGAGACACAATAGCCAAGATTTGGAAGCAAACAAGGTGTCCATTAACAGATGAATGAATAAAGCCAATGCGGTTCATGTACACTACACAGTGGAGTACTATTCAGCCATCAAAAAGAATGAGATTCTGACATTTGCAACAACATGGATGGAGCTGGAGCTCATTGTGTTAGGTGAAATAGACCAGGCACAGAAAGATAATGTTCTCACTCATCTATGCGAGCTAAAAATTAAAAGCAACTGAATTCCCGGAGACAGAGAATAGAAAGATGGTTACTGCAGGCCAGGAAGGGCAGCGGGTAGGTATGGGAGGAACGGCTAATGGGTTCAAATGCAGTTCGACAGGAGTGGACCTCATATTTGATAGCACAACAGGGTGACTACAGTCAATTTTTTGTATTTTTAAAAGTAACTAAAAGGGTATATTTGGAATGTTTGTTACATAAAGAGATAATAAATGCTTGAGAAGATGGATACTCCGCTTACCCTGATGTGGTTATAACGCATCGTACGCCTGTATTGAAATACCTCATATACCCCATAAATATATACACCTACCATGTACCCACAAAAATTAAACATTTTTTAAAATATTATATTCCTATCTTGTGTTTTGATTCACAAGAGCCACCAGCTCTCATCCCAGGATGAGAGTAAACGAAGCACCCAGGACAGCCAAGGCAAGGTAGTAACTAGCTGGCTGGCTGCCCTCCATCCTCCACCGGCAGCCATGGCCCAGATGCCAAGCTGGCTAAGGGGACAAGGTCCGGGGATAATTGCGCTGGCAGTGTCCACGCTGCCCTGGGGTGTGTCACTCCGTTAGCCTGCTCATCTGCTGACACTTTGTCGGCTCCCCTGCACACAATTTCCCATCTCGCAGCTGGATCTCACTACAATTTGCACCTACTTTCCCACTCAGGAGGAATGTCTCCATTCAAATCCCTCGGAAGATACAGTCTATTCTGGAAGCCACTTAATGGCAAAGATGAGCGATGTGCCTGAGCTTGTACATATTTACAATCCCCTCCTTCCCACTGGTTTCTCCAAATGCCACCCCTGGCTCGAGGGCTTTGCCTGATCATCACGGTATTAGCGTTGAACACTATCAAGAATGCTCTGCAGTCCCAGCACCCCAGCAAATGAATAGAAACATGATGTTCCTGCCAAGCCAATTTATCCATCATTTAACCAGAGTGAGCGAGGAAAGAAACAAACAGTGGGAGAAGATGTCTCGCACACTGAGGTTAGACCGAGGCAAAGCTGAGCCAGACGGCTTTGTTGTGCAGCCTTCTGATGCCTCCCAGGGACAGCTGCTTCTCAGAGGGAGACTATTATAGGGTGAGTCTTAAGCATTTTTTTTCCTGAAATAAGGCTACTGCTCAATTTGGGGCATCCCCCTAAACACAGTCCTGGTCCTGCTCCCGACAGCCCACCCACCCACCATGACCCTAAGCCACAGCTTCTCTGCCACCCCCATCCTGTCATTTAACCATGACGGAAGGCAGGTTTGGCTGGGCTTGGTGGCTCACACCTGCAATCCCAGCATTTTGGGAGGCCGAGGTGGGTGGATCATCTGAGGTCGGGAGTTCGAGACCAGCCTGATCAACATGGAGAAACCGTCTCTACTTAAAACACAAAATTAGCCTGGCATGGTGGCACATACATGTAATCCCAGCTACTTGGGAGGCTGAGGCAGGAGAATCGCATGAACTCAGGAGGAGGAGGTTGCTATGAGCTGAGATAGCACCATGGCACTCCAGCCTAGGCAACAAGAGCAAAACTCCATGTCTCAAAAAAAAAAAAAAATAGAAGAAGAAGGCAGGTTTGAGAGCTCTGTAGACTCCGGGGGGAGCAGTCATCATGGCTTTGTTGCAAAAGCAGCCTTTCTGCATGTCTGGATTCCTAACACCCTAAAGTAAGCCAGTGCTGCCGTCTGGCTTTGCTCACCCTGATGCGCAATCGGGAGACATTAGCACTCTCAGCTGCACTAACTTTTGCTCTAAAGTAATGATTACAATTTTGAAATCAGTCTAGGAATGTGCGGTAAGGGGAGTAAGAAGAGTCTGTGTCAGGCAGCATCACTCTACAACAAGGTCTTAGATAAGCCAGGTTTCAAAATCAGTGTCGGACAGGAGGATCCCCCAAGGGGTGGCGGGGGGATGCTCCCCAGGACTGGGAGGGGCTAACAGGCACTTCATGCCACAAAGCTACAATAAGAGCATCATCCACAGCATTTTCCCCGAGAGCAGAGCCAGCTACAAGTGTTAGAACAAGAGCCTCAAGACAGATCTCCCTGGAGCTTGTTGGAATTCTGGCTTAAGCCCCAGCGTTTATCCTGGCCTGGCCACTGGTTTTCAAGATTCTCAAGTGGCTGCATAGCAGGACTCACTGACATTTCCTATTCTCACGGCCAAACATCTTAGCATAACATGGGCAGTGATGGCTGAAGAGACGACATGGAAACTGGGCCCAGTGCATCTGCCAGTAGGCACATGCCATGCCTTTGGTTAGCTCAGCTGACCAATTCCCACCCATTCTGTGACTCCAGGGGGCTCCAGGCCCTGGCAGAATTCTCTTTGCTCTGACAGCCAGCCTCTCCTCGTGTCCTCCTCCAGGTTGGGGCTGAAGATGTTCTCTGCAGAGTTCCTACAAAGGGAAGTTGTTGATTTATGAGGGCGATGCTTCAACCAGCGCTCAATAGCCCTCCCTTTTGCTGCTGGCATGGGTGAAGATGTTTAAACTTGATTCTCCTGGGAAGCTCACATCACCCCAGCCCAGAACCACCAGTTCCTACTTAGTCTTGAAGAGGAGGCAAGGGTGTTCTCTGTGTGTGGCCTTACGGTCTGCAAATGCTTACAAAAACCTATGAAAAAGAGAGTATTAGTTTTAGTTCCACTTTAGAGATTGTTTTTGTAAGCCCTGAAGCTGAGAACATTTCGGAAATATCCCCTAAATCCACCTAGCTAGCAAGAAGTGGGGACAAGATGAGAGTCTACTTGGCTCTCAGATCCAGCCTTGTCTACCAGCTAGAACCACATGGGAGACGGAGGTGGGCAGATCACCTGAGGTCAGGAGTTCAAGACCAGCTTGGCCAACATGGTGAAACCCTATCTCTACTAAAAATAAAAAATTAGCTGAGTGTGGTGGCATGTGCCTGTGATCCCAGCTATACCAGAGGCTAAGGCAGAATTCTTGAACCCAGGAGGTGGAGGTTGCAGTGACCCGAGATTGAGCCACTGCACTCCAGCCTGGGCAACAGAGCAAGACTCCATCTCAAAAAAAAAAGGGATAAATTTTAGGTAATCATTAAGTGTATTGTTATTTACTGACGTCATTTGATGATGTTCTTAAATCGTCAAGTCCGTTTCATCTCATCAGACTCTAAGAGTCTCAAGGATAAGAACCACATTTCCTTTTAAATCACTTTCTTCCTTGCTTCCCTTCACTAAGGTAATCTCCGACTTGATTAAAAAGTGTTCCCAGTCTGTGCCAGCAGGGCACAGCTTAGAATGCAGTTGCTGGAATTTAGTCCCATATTTTTTCATAACATTTCTATCAAGCCAGCTGAAACTTCAACATGCGACGCATCGCTTCTGAAACCAATGTTTGCTCCTAATGATGCGTCTACACTTCCTACCAAGAAGACAGGTATGCGCTTAGTCCCTTAGACAAAGGCAGGGTTGAGGGACCCCAAACACGTATTGTTATCAGAGCTCTGTGTCCTCCGTACCCCAGCAGTAAAGGGTATGTGTGCTGTGTGTGGTCAACCCTTCATTCTTAACATTCTTCTGCAGTTCTGCTGACTAAACCCTCATCGTATTCAGTGTTGCCATCATTTGGAAAACATGTTTATGCTCATGATTATGCCCGATGATCAGCTAAGCCAATTTCTCAGTCTTTATCTTAGAACATGCAACATAAATATTAGGTCAAGGACTTCAGCAAAAGCAGAGTACCCTCCCAAAATTAAAAAGGCAGATTTTTTTTTTTTTTTTAAGATGGAGTCTTGCTCTGTCGCCAGGCTGGAGTGCAGTGGTGCAATCTCGGCTCACTGCAACCTCTACCTCCTGGGTTTAAGCGATTCTTCCATCTCAGCCTCCTAAGTAGCTGGGATTACAGGCGCACTCCACCACACCTGGCTAATTTTTGTATTTTTAGTCGAGACAGGGTTTCACCATGTTGGCCAGGATGGCCTCGATCTCTTCACCTCGTGATCCGCCCACCTCGGCCTCCCAACGTTCTGCGATTACAGGTATGAGCCACTGCTCCCAGCACAAATTGCAGATTTTAAAGACAGACTTTAATATACCGCATATTATCGGAGGAGGGCAGACATGTCATTATCATGTTAGGGCAGAGTGTCATGTTTTCAATACACCATCAATAAATTAAAAGAAAGTCAGTGATCCCATGGGGTATTGGTCAAAAGCTTTCTCAAAAGTCACCCGAGAAGTCATTTCACAAGGATTATTTTTGTCTTGACTTACTTCTTACTCAGAAATAGAAATTCTTGCAGGATACTATTTTAATTGAGAACAAAGGGTATTATTCCCAAAGTTCAAGAAAAATTTTTTTAAAAAGAAAAGTAAAAGTACACGTGGGACTAAAAGGTCATTGTCCCAATTTGAAATAGACTTTCTGCACGCATTCTTATTGTCAGGAACCCAGAAATACCTGCCCCGAGGACCAAAAGGAAGGCCCCATAGTGAGCCCAAGCAAATCTCAACATGAGAATACCAAGGTAGTAATGTCCAATTTCACCACAAGTTTCTGGACACTGTCTCCAGGGAAAACTTCAGAGAATCTGCACATCATCTGAATACATAAAAGTAGGCAGATCACCAATGTAGGGCAAATAAATCAGGGATTATAACTTCCATAGAAACAGCAAAATACTACAGCAGCAGGTCTATACACTATGAATGGACAATTAGCTAAGCACCTTTCTCAGACGTCATCAGAACGATATTTTTTTCCTCAACTCAATGTAAATTCCTCCAATATAATCTATATTTATTTGAAAACATAGACATTTAATAAGATATTTTATTTACTTTTTATTTTTTAATGTCAGGAATATGGATATATAATTTATATACAGTAAAATTTATCCCTTTTAGGTGTATAGTTCCATGAGTTTTGAAAATATAAAGTTCTCTAACCACCGTCATTAGCTCAGAACGTTCTCCTAAAGACAGACTGTGATGTACCACGTATTATCAGTTCTCTTGTGCCTCACTGTAGTCAATGCCCCTTCCCCACCTCCAGCCCAAGGCAACCAATGATCTGTTTCCTGATTCTGTGTTATCTAGAATGTCACATAAACAGAATCACAAAATACATAGAACTCTGATGTGGCTTGCTTTTTAAATCTTTTTTTACTTTTATTTTAAGTTCAGAGGTGCATGTGCAGGTTTGTTATATAGGTAAACTCATGTTATGGGGGTTTGGTGTACAGTTTATTTCATCACCCATCTACTAAGCATAGTACCCAATATTAAGCATAGTACCCGATACTAAGCATAGTACCCAATAGGCATTTTTTTCTGATCCTCTCTCTCCTCCCAACCTCCACCCTCAAATAGGCCCCAGTGTCTGTTGTTCCCATCTCTATTTCCACGTGTTCTCATCACTTAGCTCCCATTTATAAGTGAGAACATGTGGGTTTTGGTTCTCTTTTCCTGCATTATTTTGTTAAAATAATTGCCTCCAGTTCCATCCATATTCCTGCAAAGGACATGATCTCATTTTTTATCATGGCTGCATAGTACTCCATGATGTACATGCACCATGTCTTGTTTATCTGATGTGCTACTGATGGGCATTTAGGTTGATTCTATGTCTTGGATACCATGAATAGTGCTGCAATGAACATTTGTGTGCATGTGTCTTTATGGCAGAATGATTTATATTCCTTTGGGTAGATACCCAGTAACGGGATTGCTGGGTTGAATGGTAGTTCTTTTTTTAGCTCTTGGAGGATTCGCCACACTGTCATCCACAATAGTTGAACTAATTTATACTCCCACCAACAGTGTGTAAATGTTTTCTTTTCTCCACAACCTCACCAGCATCTCTTGTTTTTCTACCTGTTTAGTATTAGCCATTCTAACTGGTTTGAGATGACATCTCATTGTGCTATTGATTTGCATTTCTCTAATAATCAGTGATATTGAGCTTTTTTTCATATGCTTATTGGCTGTGTGTATATCTTCTTTTGAAAAGTGTCTGTTCATGTCCTTTGCCCACTTATTAATGGGGTTACTTGTTTTTTATCTTGTAAATTTCTTTAAATTCCTTGTAGATGCTGGATATTAAACCTTTGTCAGATGCAAAGTTTCCAAATATTTCCTTGCATTCTGTATGTTTTCCATCTACTCTGTTGACAGTTTCTTTTGCTGTGCGGAAGCTCTTAAGTCTAATTAGATCCATTTGTCAATTTTTGCTTTTGTTGTGATTGCTTTTGGCATAAAAAGACATTTTGAAAAGGAAATTATTCTCCATATAAAAGTCAAAGTCTGCTTTTGAATAACTCAAAAGTCTTGAGTATGATTACATGGAAAAATTTTAAAACGTGTGTCCCATGGTTCATTTCTCTCTTGTCAGGTACCTGGTTCCCTACAACAGCTAACTCCTTAGGGTAGAGGGTGACCTGGTTTTTGTTTTGTTTTGTTTTTGTTTTTTTTGAGATGGAGTTTCGCTCTTCTCGCCCAGGCTGGAGTGCAGTGGTGCCATCTTGGCTCACCACAACCTCTGCCTCCTGGGTTCAAGTGACTTTCCTGCCTCAACCTCCCAAGTAGCTGCAATTACAGGTGCACACCACCACACCCAGCTAATTTTGTATTTTTAGTAGAGATAGGGTTTGTCCATGTGGGTCAGGCTGGTCTTGAATCCCTGAATTCAGGTGATCCTCCTGCCTTGGCCTCCCAAAATGCTGGGACGACAGGCGTGAGCCACCACACCTGGCCTGACATGGCTTTTCAAGTGCCTCACTCTTCTTCACCTGTGGTGTAGTGGAGGTAAAACAGAAACCAATCTGACCATCTGACCTGAATATTATTGCCACTTGTTGGACGTGATCCCTTCCCAGGAGGAATGGGAGGGAGGGGGTGGGAGAGGAAGCTGGCAACACTGTTTCCAAGCATGGAATGTCCTTCCAGAATCCTCTTTTACCTCCCCATCTCCAAAGCAGGGTCTGGTTAATGAGTTTGGGGTTTGAGTGTAACTTTGTTTTATAAGACTTGACTTTTCAGTTCAGACAAGTTTCATTTTTTAAAACAAGCAAAAGGATGACCACTTATTTGTAGGCTCGCATTTCTTCTTTGGAATAACTGCTCATTAACTTTATCATCAGCAAGTACCCATTCATTCCTAATTGGGCCAGGTGCCTCTATCAGGAAATGGCACGACTGGATTTGGAGTTATAGAAGCTTCTCATTGTACCTGTAATGGAAAGACGTGTGTGTCTGAGAAGAATTTAACTTCACATATCTGAAAGTAAGTGCAATCCCAGGGGATTTGTTTTGCGAGAGTCTCTAGATAGCAAGATGTAAGATGAGAGGGGAAAGAGGGGGATGGTATATTCCCTTGCTTGCAAACAGACTCTGGTGTCTATCACTAAAATATAGATATGCACATATCTATATTCCCCTGAAATAAGTCCTGTAACGAAGGCATCTCCCCTGGAGAGTAGCATATTTAATTAGAATGGATTTATGTGGGGTTGGCTCTCCAGGATAGCCTCCAGAGATGAGCATCTTGTTATGGGAATGCCCAAGAGGTGTAGCCGCCAATCTTCCTCCAGCAGACTTGGCACACTATGAACAGTAAAGCAGAGAGTGCTCTGCCTCTAATGCAGATACAAAGCCAGGCTCACTGGCTTCTGCGTGTACCACCTTTTGCTGAAATAAGCAAACTGACTTCTGTGGTCAAAGTTGAAACCCCAAAAACCTATTTTCTTGGCTTCAGAGCAAGAAGGAAGGATCTGCTGTCACTTAGCAGGAAGGAAGGTTCTGCTGTCACTTAGCAGGAAGGAAGATCTCCCTCCTATCCAAAATCCTATTATATTGGATTTCTAAATGTAAGGCATACACATCCTTTATATGCAAGTAAATATTTCATTCTTTCCTCTATAACCAAAAAGGTACTCTTGACAATGCACCAACTAGGTCCATTTTTTGCGTTAATCTCTTCTGGAAGACAGTTTTCTTTAAAGATTTTACATGGTAAAATCTTATTGCATAAAGAGAAAACCATAATGATTTTAAAGAGGTAGTATTTTATGTAGTTTCAGTTTTTAAAACTAAAACACAGAAACAACGGGTAAACACATTATTAGAATATTAAATAATGGAATGTCAAGATGGTTTATATTTGCACGGCTCCTTTCAGCTGACAAAAATACCTTATAAATATTTGCAACAATTCTTTGGATAAGGCGGGGAAGGTATTACTATCATTCACAGCCCACCAGCAAATCTTATCATCCTCTGCTGAGTTCAGAAAGTATAAAATAATTAGAGACTGAGGATTCAAATACTGTAATAAAAATTTCAAATTGAATAGGAGACTGTGTTAAACTAAAATATGACTGCAAGTACCACCAATGCATGTATGTATCTTCCTAACTGCTCTGGTTACTTTTATTGGCTAACTAGAAATTTCTAATCCAAAATTTATCTAATCCTTACTACTGTTCATTTATAAGTGACCACAGAAGGGTCACCTCTGTTATCCAGCATGCGCAATCCATAGTAACTCAACAATTTAATAGAAACATTTTCCATCAGAGAAAGCTGACCAGAATGATTTCTGTCTTATATTGTGGATATATACCAGGCTTTGCTGGTGACCCTCAGCAATTCTGTTAAGGTTTTAGAAAACTGCTTTATCAGGAGGCTTACCAAATAAACCACAGATTGTTTCACAGAACAGCATCAGAAAGAAACTTTCCAGGGTTTAGCAGAAAGATACAGGCAAGGAACACAGGCTTAAATAAGGACTCGGCAGCTCCAGAAGAAGAGGGAGACCAAGGAGCACACGCCCTCCCAGGGTTCATTCTGCTTCTTGAACTGCTGGTAGTAAAGTTAATCTGTAAATGCTTTGAGGTGATTAAGAAGCTGGGCATCACTCTAAATGTAAATAAGTCCCAGTTTCATTTCCTCGAAGCTGACTCTGATTGGGGCAGTCACCAGCTACTTAGCTTGCTGATAAATGTAAGATCCACAGTCTAGTTAGTAATTAACCCTGTCTTCTTATGAAGTCAAAGCTTAGCAAACTCATTTGTAAATACAAGCACACCCAGAGACCTCGTTCTCCACAGGTTCACAGAGGAGAAGTTGGTTTGTCATACATAGAAAGCCACATGAAAATCTGAAAGCCTTGTGTTGATGATGGATTGCTGACCAAATATTTGGTAGAAGGTAGTGTCGTTTCCTTCAACCAACAAAGCTGAAAGGTAATTTGAAAGCACATCCTAGCGATTGAATTTTGGTCCTGTTTTTGATAAGATTTCTACCCCTTCAACTTACAGCTGCTGGAAGGAGCACAGTAAATTATTTATTTCGCACTCACTCGCTCGCTCTCTCTGCATCGGCTCTGTTCATTCTCCTATCTCGTCGTAATAAGCCAGGTCACCACTGAACTGAACTGGAATCACGACTGTTCAGTGTAGCCCGCTTTATGGGTCTGGATGGCCTACTTTATACTGTTTGTTCTTCACTGAAGTTGGTATGCTGGCGTAAGATTGTATAACTGCTTTACCCCGGGAACCCTCATAAAAATGAGAGGGTTGGCTCATAAAACTATCCCACTGTGCAAAACTGTAAATAACTTCCTTAGAGGCAGGACAAATTCAAGGCTGCAAAAAGTGCACACTTTCAGGGCCAGAGAACAGACCCACCCCCTCTAGAGCTGGTGCCTCTGCGAGCCCGTGAGGTCCTGCTCGTCCTGGGAATCACAACGCCAATTGTTCTCTCCGTGTTTTGCAAATCAACACCATTTCCTCACTCCTATTTCCCTTCTGTTTCCGCTTTGCCACTGTTTGCAGACACAGGAAGAGGTCAGTGGGCTCAGAAGAGGGCAAGGCCCCTGCCAGAGCACAGTCATGTTTACGAGGCGAGCGATGATCCATCACCTTCACCATGTTTACAGGAGGGAGTCCGTAAATGAACAGTCCCTGCACAGCTGCTGTTGCTGCTGTCTGTTCTCAGGATAAGTCAGAATGGCGTTCTAGAACAACTAGAGTCTGTTGCTGGTGAATTGAGCAGCAGTGAATGTGGAGGTTCTTTCAGCCTGTGTTGTGTATCACACTTTCATTCCCAGCACCCTGAAACACACAGAGTAGCTTCTTCAGCCAGTAGCTAAGGGCAACCAACACCTCAAGTCAAAGCCATTTTCTCCCCAAAGTGTTTTCTTAAAACACTCAAAGGAAGAAGTAAAATTCAGGTGACTTCACAACTGCAGACACAGGACAGGAAAAGGGAAGCACCTGGAGTCTGGGTGGGGAAAGCGGGCTCTTCCATCTACAGGTAGTGTGAATTTGAGCTGCAAATTAATTGCAAGGTGCATTTCACCTTCTGTAAAGCAGATGCACCTCAGGGGGACTTCGGGAGATGCAGAATAGCATAGAGCAGTGGTTCTCACCCTGGGGTCCCCATTAATGACATCTGGGAACTTGTTGGAAATGAGAATACTCAGGCTTATAAATCGCAGACTTTGAGAGTAGGGCCTAGAAATGCATGTCTTTAAAAGCCCTCCAGGTCTGGACGCAGCTAAAGTTGAAAAACCAGCCCTAGAAGGAGCACGGCACACAACAAGGTTCGAGTCTATCCTCAGACTGCTGTGCGCCAGCTCTGGCTCTGCTGATCTCGACCAAGTGATTCAATTCTTGAAATCTCAGTTTTCATCTGGAAAACAGGCAGAACAGTTAAGCTGTTGGGACCATTTTGTAAATGTATTTTGCCTATTAACCCTCTTAATATCAGTGTCTACTGATGGAAAATCTTCCATAGCTTTCATTCTTTTTGGAAACACTAGGGCTGGAACAAAGTACACACTCAGTGAATGAAATGAACAAAGGAATCCGTGAGCGAATGTCAGGACAGTAGGCGATTAGCCTGTGTTAGGAGGGAAGCTGCTCATGGCAGTATGTAACTAGCCCTGCATTTTAGAGAACCTTTTAGAAACATACTGTTCTCTGCCACCTTGTGAACAGCAAAGGCATTTAACAAATACAAAAGGTAGGAAGAGGGGGAGGAAAGAGAAAAGAAGAGAGAAGGGAATGGAAAGGGTAAGGATTGGAGGAGTTTTTCTGCATCCCATTTTATATGCAGGCTGTAGCTCGAGCATTTATTTCTCCAAGTATCTACCCTAGAGCTGTGAAATCCATGATGCCTTTAGGGATTTCTTTCTCTTTTTCTCTATCCTTCTCCCTTCGGTTGAGGGCAATTTGTTCCTGATGAAGAGCTACTTTTTGTTCCCCCTAATTCTCATGCTTGTTGGGGAGTGCTCAAACGGGGGAGTTGTGAGGGTTCTGAGAGTGCCAGGTAATGAGATGAAAGAGGTGGGGCCCAGGGTCTCTGGAGGGGGCTCCAGGGACACCTGATTGCGGGATCACAGGGAGCATCTGCTCACGGGATTATAGGGGTGTCTGCTTATGGGATCATAGAGGGTGTTTGATCATGAAATCACGGGGCTGATTATGACTTGAGCAAACAAAGTCACCACACCCACCCCAGGTTTGAAGTTAGATCAGAAGAGGCAAGGAGAGCTGCTAGCTGGGAATCTCTGCAAAACCCAGCTGAATCTCATAGTTCTACTGCCTGCACTTTGCTCAGAAAAAAAATCTGCAGTGGTGTTGACAAATTGAGAAATGACTTTTTACCTTGACATGAAGTCAAGTACAAACACTACCAACTACCAAACACAAAACCAGACTAAGGGAGACTACACGTCCAGCATTCACACCAATGCTGAATTTTCTCTGCCGGACGTGACTTTTTTTGAGAGCAGAAGGAAGGGATAGTGACAGGAGGTAGCTAAACGCCTGGACAGATAGGGCAGGTCCTGGTGAAACCCCACCCCCAAGCAAAAGACAGTTTAAAGCCCAAAAGCCAAGCTGTCCGTTAAATCCTCAGACTGGATTGAGAAGTTGTCTTCCCATGTGATGTGCTTACCTCTGATTGGTCCCCACCCTTCATCTATTTTACATACACCTACCCTTCCCTAATTAGTTTTTCTACACTGTCATGCCCACATTTAAGTGGTGTCTTCATTTGCATACTCACAAACCAATCAGCACACACTCCCCATTCTGAGTCCATAAAAGGCCCTGGACCCAGCCACTCATGGGACTTTCCTGCTTTGGTTAGGGGGACCACCTTTATGTCCCGTCTCTGCTGAAAGCTGTTTTATTGCTCAATAAAATTCTTCTCTGCCCTCCTCACCCTTCAGTGTCCAGCATATCCTCATTCTTCTTGGGCATGGTACAAGAGCTTGGGAACTGCCGAATGCAGGTATAAGCTGTAACACAGACGAGCTGGGGCATGCCAGCATGGCCAAGTAGGGCCCAGGTGGGGCATTGCCAGCCAGAAGTCCCTCGCTTGCAAAGTGACCAAGAAGAAAACTCCTACATCAAAAGCAGAGTCAGCTGCAGAATGTTAAAAAGTACATGTCAAAATGAGTTTAGCTGAGCATTTCTTCATTTTCCTTCCCATATCAGGCCTATAGGAGAAGTCCAAAAACAACAAAAGAAAAGAATCTATATGAATTGTGAGGGAAAGACACTCCTCAAAAGTCAGAAGCATAGCAATCGGAAGGAAAATCCCAGGCTTACCCCAAGGCTGGAGGCAACACAGCTCCCTGCTTTTAAGGACATATTTGCAGCAGGGTCTTTGCAGCTATGACCCATCACCACCATTTCACCTTCTCCAGCCCGGCCCTGAGTCTAGTTTCTGCAAATAAACCACTCCGAAAGCCATGACCTCTTCGGATGAGACTTCCTTCATAAGGAATGCAACTGTGAGTCAGGATATCAACTCCCTCTAAGTTAGGTTAAATGGAGGCCCACATATTAGACACAGGATGTTGTTTATCCTCAGTAGAAGCATGTCTTAATTGAATTCCTCCCCTCTGGTCACCACAAATTTCAAGCATTTGAAACAATTTTCTCAAACAACTCTTCTCCATGAAAGAGATTTCTCCTCTTCCTCCCTGAAAGTTATTTGTCCTCACCTGGCTCCAATGAGCAATTTCCATGCCATTGCCCCCACCCACACCCCCTATCCAAGACCACTTTCCTGCTAGAAAAGTGGCTCCAATCAAGAGTGTTTGCCTCCGAAGTGCTGAGGATGCTGATGGTTCTCAGCCAATGGCCGGTCGGGTGGCCGATCCTCAGAGCACAAATCGCTTCTATGCAATGAAAATCCTTGTCTTCTTTCTGAAGTCATTTTCATTCTTACCTCCACCCCTCCTAATTCTGGTCTTTACAATTCTCTCTGCAGAATCATCAGGTGTGGGGTATATAGAAAATCACCCCCTGCTAACCCAGCAATGCGGTCACACACAGAATAAGTGCAGGGGGGACCCGAAGGAGGAGTGACAGATCTCTCTTCTAATAATTGTTATCTAACAACAAGGAAGTGAATACTCCAAAGCCAACATACACAAATAAATGAATAAATACATAAATAAATAACAAGTACCCATGCTTAGCTTAGAAATTCAGCCCTTTATGACTGAAAATCCCCAGTAAAATCCTTTACCGGAGAGCCTTGCATAATATATTTGTGTTTCCCTATGCCCTCCTGCTCATTTTATTAATATAAATGACCAAAGACAATAGAGAGGAGATGTCATTTGCTGTACCAAAGTAGGAATCTAGTAAGTGAGAAATTCATTCCCAAACACCTTAACTTATAACCAGAACGTACCCACAGGCCAGGCTGGTGGCTCATGCCTCTAATCCCAGCACTTTAGGGAGCTGAGAAGGGAGGATCCCTTAAGGCCAGAAATTTGAGACCAACCTGGGGTACGTAGGAAGACCCATCTCTACAAAAAAAAAGTTAAAAATTAGCTGGGCATGGTGGCATGTGCCTGTAATCCCAGCTACTCAGGAGGTTGAGGTGGGAGGATTGTTTGAGCCCAGGAGTTCAAGGCTACAGTGAGCTGTGATTGTACCACTGCACTCCAGCCCAAGCGACAGAGCAAGACCCTGTCTCTCAAAAAAAAATCATATTTGATTATCTGGCAAGGATGACGCAATAATTGTACTCAAGAAGTAGAGCTAGCTCGCGAGGGGTGGGATCAAGGTCACTGAGGTCTTCTCCCTTCACACTGTCTTTTAGGGAGCTTTTACTTAACATCTCTTGCAGAAATGCAATCATAATTGAGGAATACATAAGGTGTTCTGTAAATGGAATGTTACCAGGTCAACCATAAGATCTCCTATCTCTGAGAAAATAACATCCTCTGTGCCCTCATTATGTCACTGTCATTGGCTGAAACAATAAAAGTAAAACAGTAATCGTGGCTGTGTGGACAGTGATTACAAACAGGCTCAGCAGTGAGACAAACGTGTGATTGAACGTCGGCTCCACTTCTCAGAGCCTCAGTTTTCTTAGCTGGAAACTGGGATAATACATTATTTCCCTCAAAGGGTCACTGATGATGAAAGAACACTGTGGCCCAGCATGGTGGTGCACGTCTGCAATGGCAGCTACTAGGGAGGCCAAGGCAGGAGGATCACTTGAGCCCGGGGGTTTGAGGCCAGGTTGGGAAACATAACAGGAGCCCATTTCTTGAAACAAACAAAAAAATACCCACAGACACAACGATGGGAACGACAAACACTGGGGATTCTAAAAAAGAGGGAGGAAAAGAGAGGGCAAGGGTTGAAACACCAGCTATTGGGTACTATGTTCACTGTGTGGCCAATGAGATCAATAGAAGCGCCCAAGGCTCAGCATCATGCAATATACCCATGTGACAAACCTGCACACACACCCTGTGAATCTAAAATAGGAAATAAATTAATGTTTTTCAAATAATAACAAATATTATAAATTGTAAAGAATACACTGTACACCTAGCACAATTCCTGACACCTAGTGAGTATTTACATGTGATTCACTACTTTTGTACTTTTACAAAGAACCTGTATTTACACTGTCCTGGTCGGGAGACAAATGAGGAAATTATTTTATAAATTAAAATAAAAGTGAGATCAGATCAATGATCTGACATACATTTGACCGCAGAGCACATGGTAGAGTGAGCACTGAAGCCCGGGGTTCCTGGCTAAAACGTGTGCACTTTTACTACACAACTTTATGCCTTCATAATAATATATTTTATGGTTAACATAAAGTTATCTTCCCTGGTTTTAACAGCTATCACTATCACATGAAACAGGTGAGGTGGACATTATATTTTTGCAATTTGACAAATGAGAAACCAAATGAGGGAGAGAAGGTTTGCTAAGGGAGGCCCAGCTGGTTAGGGAGCAGGGCAGCGCCTTCGACCAGACCTGCAGGTTCCTAATCCAGTTCTCCCTCCATTAAACTGGCCAACAGCTCTGAAAGAAGACACAAACTCTTTGTTAAACTACATGGAAGTTCCATTAGTTTTCCATGCTCTAAAAATGTTCACAAATTAACTGTTTTCAGTCTGCAGAAGGTGCTTCCAGCAAATCATTTCAAGGGCAGTTAGCCTTCCAGAACTTTTTGAAGGACAATGTATAAACAAAGGCGGGGAAACAAAGATAAGCTACCTCATAAAAATGTGTCACACGAGGTTTCACCTTATCTCTGGCGGTCACTTTGCAGACCCTGGAGTTGGGGAGGAGTGCACAGAGGGAGGTGTGCCTCCAGGTGGCCGCTCGTTCTGAAGCCACCTGGGCTGGAGGAGCAGCCTGTCCCCAAGCAGGAGCCCTGGGGACAGGCTACCCACTCAGGTGCCCCCGATAGCCATTATCAGAGGGGCGTGGTGCAGTGGGGCTCTGCACGCAGCCCGGGAGAAGAGACGCTGAGGCGCGGCAGGAGCACTCTTAATTTTGTAACCAACAAATGAAAGGGCAGAGAAAAACCACCAGGAAACCTTTCATTCTGGGGTATCTCTAATTTGTGCAATTATGTAAATACCTTATGCTGCTCTCCTTAGATTCGGTGCTGCCGTGGGACGATGAATACTAAAACTGCCTGACAAGGCTCACATGGACTATTTATTATGGGTTTATTTGGTAAACTGGGTCTCTGGAGGATGAAGGGGCTTTTATTCAATTCAAACACGTCATAGTTTTGGAATCTTATTTCTGTTCCATTTTCTGAATTGGACTGAAATGGAATGGGACATTCGTTAGTTCTGTACTGCCGTCCAGTTTTGCGATGAATTTTATACAGACTGACAATCCCTAAACAGTTATTTCCATGCAATGAGCAAGATCAAAGAAGGCAAGTGGATGGTTTGACAATAATGGGGAAGGGAGAGGACTCCACACTCACCATGGGAAGGATGGGTGGGAGGGAAGGGTTGGTACAGCTGAGCATGAGCAAGTGGGAATCGGATCACCTAGCTCTTGGCCACGCTGAAGACAAATAATGGATTCATTCATTATTCCTTCTCCTCCAAAGCAATTGTGGCAAAATGTCAAATTGAAGTGAACATAGAGAATAATAATAACAGTCTTTGTAATTGTTTTGTAATGGCAATTACTGGTTCTTTAAAATGTGTTGGCTTAAACCTTATTTTTCTTTGTTTGCTAGAAACGTCAGAAAGAAACCTGACATTCAAGCAAAATAACATCTCACTTTCTAGTGAAAAGAGCCCCCTTGGCTTTATATATGATTTCTAAACAGTTTCTCTGATGTAGTTCCCTAAAGCATGAGCCTACATATAGTGTGCAGGCAGAGAAAAGGGCAACAGTTGACTGAGCACAGCAATGGATGGCAAGGTGGTGGCCTGGGGACTACGGGCATGGTGACTGTACAGTAAGCACGGTCTGTAGTAGTGAAAGGCTGGGCATGGCCATTTAGATTGGGGTGATTTGGAAACTGGATTGTGGAGCAAATTAAGAGCCAGGCAGTGAGTATGGGAAGGTTTACAATTATTACATTCGTGTCCCAAAACATCCATGAAAAGTTATCTTCATCCTGTAAATGAAGACATCGTCTCAAAAAGATAAGGTTTACACAAAGTCATACAGCAATTTTAGGGTAGAACCAGGACTTGAGGTCAGGCCTTAATCCAGTGTTCTTTGAGACCTTGATAAGGGCTGTGGCATAGAATGAAATCCATGTTCATTTGAATGAAATCATTTTTTCCACAACTCCTCACTGATACGGGGAAGGAAAACCAAATCCCTACCCCGAGGAGGTAAGGTCTTGGAAGGAGCAGAGGAGTAAATTTTCACCCTGTGGTTTGGTCAGCTGAGATCAGGGTCAACCCCAGGACCATGAGCATTCAGGGAAGGAGACCTCCCAGCCTGGGGGAGACTGCCGAAGGGAGGCTTCCAGAGTGGGGGATGCTTGACCAATCCTAAGGGAACAGTGGCTAGCCAGGCTTCAAAGTGGAAGACAGATGAAACAATTCGCGCAAAGGCGGCGAACGTACTAAACCAGAAGAACAAACTCAAAGGAGTTTAATACTCCCGGAGCTCAGGACACCAGAAGGAAAGAGGAGAAATGGGGCTTGGAAGGGAAGCAGAGTCCGATTGTGAGATCCCGAAGTACGCACTGAAGGTTTTATTGTAAGGCTGCAGGGGACTCTAAAACATGGAGAGTGGGACAGTTACGTGATTGCATTTGCAGTCTGGACTGAGCCCCCGATACAGAGCTTGCTGCTCATCTACTAGGTCCCCTGTCTTGCTGCCTCACAGGTTTTGCTCCGTCACTGAACCGATTGTCTGCATCTGTTCCTCCAGAACTGGCCCCCTCCCTCACTATCCTGTTCTCCGCACCACCAGGCCTTCTTTGCCCTCTGGCTTCTGTTTGGGTCCAGCCTTGGGAGGCACAAGCATCTGGGAGAAGAGAGATCCTGGGGCATTTCCCTACCACCTCCCAGCCTGGCCGTGGCTGTGCGTCCCTCCTTGTCCACAGTGTCTGTCTGTGGGCCCCTCCCACGGCTACAGCTCTTGCTGTGTGTCAGGAACATTATTCCCTCCTCTCAGGCATGGGGATGGCACTAGTGTCCCACACTTACTGGTCCCCCAGCAGCGTCACCATTCCTGGCTGGCTTTCTTTACCCTGCCTAGACCTCAGTAATGTGCCCCTTTATTGGATTCTTTTGGAATTGAGTATGCCATCTGATTCCCACAGAGACACCGTCTTGCTCTTCCATCCCCACCAGCTCCAAAGGGCGACCCTCACCAGTCCAAGCCATTCAATATACAGCTTTGCTCTGATAACTGTTCTTGGTTCAGGGACTGACAAGAGACTTAATTTGGGCCGATCAGCCTGAAGAGGATGATGTGTATTATGTGCATGAAAGATCTCTCTGTGTCTGTCTCTGTCTCTGTCCCTCTCTCTCCCTTTCTCTTTACTCATGCAATTGCCATTGCCATGAACTGCCACAGAAGACTTTATAGTGACACTGAGGCTGAGAAGGGCAGAGTAGGAGGAAAAAGTGAGACGTAGCTCTTCATGGCATCACTCAGACTCAGCTGCCTTGAGCCAGCCCCACCTCCAACTCCCAACTATTCAACATATGTTTGGTGGTGGTGGTGTTTTGGGTTTTTTTTTGCCTTTTTTTGAGATGTAGTCTCACTCTGTAGCCCAGGCTGGAGTGCAGTGGTGTGATCTCCACTCACTGAAACCTCTACCTCTTGGGTTCAAGTGATTCTCCTGCCTCAACCTCCTGAGTAGCTGAGACTAAAGGTGCACGCCACCGCATCCAGCTAATTTTTACATTTTTAGTAGAGACAGCTTTCACCATGTTGGCCAGACTTGTCTCCAATTCCTGGGCTCAAGTGATCCTCCCACCCCGGCCTTCCCAAGTGCTGGGATTACAGGTATGAGCCACAGTGTCTGGTCCATAGTGTTTTATGGTTTAAGTCAACTTACAGCCCAAAGCATTCCCCAACATACTAAGGCGAAAAGGAATAGAAGCAAAGAGACATAGAGTCTATCACGATTGTCCACGCCATGAAAAGAAAAAACAAAAGGAAAAGAGAGAGAGAGCACACACCTAAACTGGGGCAGCTGGCAATGATGATGGGGAGAAGAGAACCCGCCACGATTCTCAGTAGATGGATTTTCTTCATGTTGCGTGAATGATGGAAGCACATCCCCACACTGTCAATCCACAGGAAGGTCAAAGCAATAGGCTGAAATCATCACGTTGTCTAAACACTCAGATACACCATGCAGAAATTTGTTTCAGAGATCAGACGTGAACGTGCTACAAATAATACAAGCAATCATCTTTAAGTTTTTCTATGATTTCAAGTCATTCTAAAATGCTGGTTTTTTGTTCTCTCAGATATTATTGTCGGCATTTGGTGACCTATTGTCTTCTCTCAGTTCAATTACTCTACTGCTAAATATTCTAATAGCACATGGTGCTTTATGTTACAGATGCATTACTTATATGAATGTGATTTTTTTTTTGAGACATGTTCCCACTCTGTTGTCCAGGCTGGAGTGCAGTACTGTGATCTTGGCTCACTGTAGCCTCAGTCTCCTGGGCTCAAATGATTCTCCCAGGTCAACCTCCTTGTATCTGGGACTGCAGGTATGCACCACCATACCCAAGCTAATTTTTTTTTTATTTGTAGAGACAGGGTCTCACTATGTTACCTAAGCAAGTGTTAAACTCTTGCACTCAAGCAGTCCTTCCATCTCAGCCTCCCAAAGTGCTATGATTATGGGCATGAGCCACCATGCCCAGTTGGAATGTGATTTTCTATAAGTAATGGCCACATTTCATATCTAAAGTCCTCTAAAAGTGTTCTAGGTAACCTGTGCTAAACCTTTTAAAATTTTTTGTTAAAGTGAAGAATTTCCTTATAAAGCAATCACACTCTTGAAGTGTGTTCTGATTTATAAATTCCTGGTTTTACCTACAAAGATTTCTTAAAACAGAACATAGCTTTATAAATCCAATCTCTTGAAATTCCATTGTTCAATAAGCAAATATTTATTGTTTATGTGATATTTTAAGACACTTTCCCAGGAACTCTAAGGTCAAAAAGTCCTCAAATATTTTTTCAACAGTCTATTTGAAAGAGTACACAAAATAAGCTTCACTAGAAACCAAATAAATATGAAAATAGAAGGAAAATGGATTTAAAAATGTTACAGAGCACAAGATGCCCAGAAGTGTACATTAGGCAGAGTATACATGGTGTTAAGATAATCAAATATGGCAGACACTATGGATTGACTTGAAAACCTCTTTTCCAAACACCTTCTAGAACATTAATGCCACAGACACAAACTGCATTTCTCAGACTCCTTTGCAGCTCTGGTTCTAGATACAGTCTAGGAGTTGCCAGACAATTTCACCAACAGGAGAAGTCTGTCCCGTGAAGAAGCACTCATACACACAGTAGGGCTATTTTTGCTGATACAATAGCCTAAGCATGCTGGGCCGGGAGAATGCTGGTTGAAATTATTGGTACATTCCCAGTATCACAGGTGCTAAGTGACATTAGGCTGTGGTAACAGGGTAAATGCAAAGATGAAAAGGTCAGGTGGATAGGTACACAATTGTGGAACAACTTTTAATACTGAACAACATTCAAGGCAAAAATTATCGTGAAAAAACATATATACACATCTCTCTATATAGAATGACATATACTTTTTTAAAGGAAAAAACATCAAAATGTTTTAATAATCATTAACATATATGTATCTGATAATATAGCCTTTATGTTCAGTGAGATTTAACAGGTTCATCTCAGAAAGAGACAGATTAAGCTGCAAAAAGTTTGCATACATAGAAGATCTAGATAGCATGAATAATAAGTATGAAATATTAGACAAATGTAGAATCTTAAAAATACAATTTTTTCAAGTATTCATATAATATTTGTAAAAATTGACCAGGTACAAATCACATAGTAATCCTCAATAAATTTTAGAAAAAGAAATAGCATTGTATAAACTGCTTATTTATCACAATGAGGTAGAAGTAGAAATTGTTAACAATTATGAATAAAAGAAATTAACAAAAATTTAGCTAATAAAAAATTTAAAGTCCATACATCTGGAAACAAAAACACATGCCACTATATATATCTTATCTGAAGAAGAAATTGTATTTTGAAATGCTAAAACTGAACATCAATTAAAAGTACTTGATGTCAGCACTTTGGGTTGAATATGTGCAAATGTCATTTGTAATTTATGGTGTGTGTGTGTGTATATGTAATTTCCATAGGTTTTTGGGGAACAGATGGTGTTTGGCCACATGAATCAGTTCTTTAGTGGTGATTTCCAAGATTTTGATGCAACCATCACCCAAGCAGTATATACCATACCCAA
Source organism: Callithrix jacchus (assembly GCF_049354715.1). Classification (NCBI taxonomy): domain Eukaryota; kingdom Metazoa; phylum Chordata; class Mammalia; order Primates; family Cebidae; genus Callithrix; species Callithrix jacchus. The sequence continues at coordinate 35,441,742 of NC_133508.1, read as the reverse complement.
TTTGTAGTCTTTTATCCCACACCCCCCACCCTTTCCCCCAAGCCCCCAAAGTTCACTGTATCATTCTTATGACTTTGCATCCTCACAGCTCAGCTCCCACTTATGAGTGAGAACATATGATGTTTGGTTTTCCATTCCTGAGTGACTTCACTTAGAATAATAGTCCCCAGTTCCATTCAGGTCGCTGTGAATGCCATTATTTCCCTTTTCATGGCTGAGCAGTATTCCATGCTGTATATATATATAATTGTAATATATATATTATTGTAATATATATATTTATTTATATTTATTTATATATATATTTATTATTGTAATATATATATATTACAATTTCTTAATCCACTGGTTGGTTAATGGGCATTTAGACTGGTTCCATATTTTTGCAATTGTGAATGGTGCTGCTATAAACATGCAGGTGCATTTATGTTTTTTGTATAATTCTTCTCCTTTGGGTAGATACCCAGCAGTGGGATTACTGGATTAAATGGTAGATCTGCTTTTAGTTCTTTAAGGAATCCTCACATTGTTTTCCACAGTGGTTGTACTAGCTTGTGTTCCCACCAGCAGTGTAATATGGTATATTTTTTCTTTTTTCTTTCTTTTTGAGATGGAGTTTAGCTCTTGCTGCCCAGGCTGGAGTACAACAGTACAATCTTGGCTCACTGCAATCTCTGCCTCTCGGGTTCAAGTGATTCTCCTGCTTCAGCCTCCCATATAGCTGGAATTACTGGCTTCCACCACCTTACCTGGCTAATTTTTGTATTTTTAGTACAGATGGGGTTCTACCATGTTGGCCAGGCTGGTCTCAAACTCCTGACCTCAGGTGATCCACCTACCTCGGCTTCCCAAAGTGCTGGGATTACAGGTGTGAGCCACTGTGCCTGAACAATATGGTATGATTTTAAAAGGCTGGAAGAAAAGATTTTGAATGTTCACACAAAAAAAGAAAAGATGAATGTTTGAGGGGATGGATATGCTAATTATCCTGATTTAATCATTACACAATGTATCCATATGGAAATACTATTCTGTATCACTTAACTATGTACAATTTTTTTTTTTTTTTTTTTGAGACGGAGTTTCGCTCTCGTTACCCAGGCTGGAGTGCAATGGCGTGATCTCGGTTCACCACAACCTCTGCCTCCTGGGTTCAGGCAATTCTCCTGCCTCAGCCTCCTGAGTAGCTGGGATTACAGGCACGCACCACCATGCCCAGCTAATTTTTTGTATTTTTAGTAGAGACGGGGTTTCACCATGTTGACCAGGATGGTCTCGATCTCTTGACCTTGTGATCCACCCACCTTGGCCTCCCAAAGTGCTGGGATTACAGGCTTGAGCCACCGTATGTACAATTAATTATACGTCAAATAAAAATAAAGAGGAAAAACACTTCACAACAATATGTATGTGATAAAACAAATACAGTACTCAGAAGGAAATTTATAATTCTGGATATATTTATCAGAAAACACATGAGATCAAAAACAAATCACCTAAGCCTGTGCCTAAATGCAGAGCTTGGTTGCACTGAAAGGTTTTCTCTGTAGTTTTAATTCAGTGCAGGAAGATTTGAGGAGCTATGCCACCTCCTTACTTTCTCCTTATCAAAGATGTCCATTTATATCCATCTAGGCGCTGGCAGAATCATGTGGCTGGAAGTGTATGTTTTCCTCCCTTCTATCAGAGCTCAGTGATATGACTTATTACACCAGCCCCCCACATCCACTCAGCGACATGGCAGCAGCTGCTCATTTCAGTGCCAGCCCACAGCTTTCCACTGCTGACTGTACAGGGTCCTCGCCCCAGGTATCTGTGCCTACCTTAAACATGCTCAGAACACTTACGGTAGCCTGCAGTTGGGCAAAATCATCTCACACAGAGCCTATTTTATACTGAAGTGTTGAATATCTCACGTAATTTATTGAATATTGCATTGAAAGTAAAAAAAAAAAACGAAGTGTTTGTGTGGGTACTTGAACAGTTTCTGCTATATTGACAATTAGCCGAATAAATTAGTTATCATTTGTGTGAAACTTCCTTATTTGAGAATTGAAAAGTAGGCCGGGTGTGATGGCTCATGCTTATAATCCCAGTACTTTGGGAGGCCAAGGCCGGCAGATCACTCAAGGTTTGGAGTACAAGACCAGCCTGGTCAACATGGCAAAACCCTCTCTCTACTAAAAATACAAAAAGTAGCCAGGCATGGTGGCAGGCACCTGTAATCCCATCTACTTGGGAGGCTGAGGCACAAGAATTGCTTGAACCAGGGAGGTGGAGATTGCAGTGAGCCGAGACTGGGCCACTGCACTTCAGCCTGGGCAACAAGAGTGAAACTGTGTCTCAAAAAAAAAAAAAGAATTAAAAGCTATATAAACTATAAAACAGGAGTAACTGCTCTGGCCCTATATACACACACACATATATATGCATACACGCATACACACACACAGAGGAGAGAGAGAGAGAGAGAGCACTTAGTTCTGTTTTGCTCCAGGTTCTGAGGATATAGCAATAAACCAAAATGGCAAATATCCCTGCCCTGGGATCTTACAATCTAGTTGAGGGAAAGGCAATAAAATAAATAAATATATTGTATGAAGATGCTGGGGAGAAAAGTAAAGCAAGTAATGGACAAAGGGAGAGCGGGAGGTGCCTGTCAATGATGAAAGGGTGAATTTAGAGCCTACATCTGACCCCAACCAGGAAAAGGCGATGGTGTCGGCATTCTCTAGTCAACCATTGCCCTAACTTTTTTCACTTCCTTTTCTTCATCCCTGATCCTATCAAAACAGCCACCAATTTCTTCAGTCTCTTCATTCTTAAAGTTTCCATCCTCCACGGCTCCTCCCGACGTCCTCGTCCTGCCTCCTCCCGCCAAGGTCCCGCTCACACCTTTCCCCTTCCAGGAAGCCTCCCAAGCTCCTTGGCCTGAACTGTGTTCTGTGCTATTTAATTCTCAGCAACTCTCTGTGGGCCACTTAGCACTGGCTGCCATAACTGTGCAAGTTCAAATGAAAATCCCAATTATAGTGCTTGTGGGATGAAACATTCTGTATCAAAGTACATAAATGATTCGAAAAAAACTGTAGAAGCTACAGCTTCTCCTCTTGGTGTTACCTCTCCCTGAGTTCTAACTTCCAGAGCTACCCGGAACTCCCTCCCTCCACCCTTCCCTATCTTAAAGTATACAAAGCGACTCTGCTATTTGTCATTTATACTTGACCAGCACAGTGATTTCATTTAGTGGGCATAAATTTCAATGTGTCACCTCAACTAGGATTTGCATTTTAAGATTTCAGTCTGATTCGGGAAAATTCCCAGCCTCACCCAGTATGCTGGGAGAAGTGTGGGCAGTTGGGGGGTTTTGGAGTCTGCTTCCAGAATGTCTCTTTCTGGCTTTCCTGCGATGAATGAATTAACAGTTTGCTCAATTGCAGCTGTGGAAAACTGCCTTCATGGTCAAGGACGTTTTCCAGAATCTAACATTTGCCCTCCCCCACTCCAAACTCCCCTCACTTCTCCCCTCCCGCCATGATTCAGCTACATGTAAGTTTCAACTCACAGCCTCCCAGGAGAGGCCTCGGCACCCTGAAGAGCGGCACTCCCTTTTGAGAAGTGCCACACAGAGAGGGACATTCTTTCCCCGGAAGGACCGCCTAAGGGGGAGGCGAGTGTCTCTGTATGAGGTTGTTATAAATAGAACCCCAATCTTCACAGTTAAGTTTCTCAGCATAAAGGAATATTCGGTGTCAAGTTCATCAATCCCCTTTTTGTTGTGAATTTGGGTTGCTTGAACCCAAGACCCAGAAGCCAATAACTCCCACTGGAGCAACTATGAAGGGAAGCCCTTCGTCTGCTCATGATCACAGCCAGCCCCTGGATGGGTCTTCAGGGATGCCAGCAAGGAGCCCTGAATCTCGCCAGGACCCTGTATCCTTACTACCACAGTAAGATGATGAAATCCATTTCAGATCCATTACCTCACAGTCTTATCTCCCCACTCTGAATACAAGCTCATTCTGGGAAAAATGAGCTCCCTATAAAAGGGGGGCCTGCCAGTTCTAGCACCTTGTATATGACATGGATTTCTTTCTCACATTAATTGATCAAACAGGTACAAAAGCAGGAATCCATCATGAGTTGTCTGTGGATGGGCCTCTGGTGGGAGGGCAGCAGTCTCATGGCATTTTCAAGCTACTAGCTTTCGAGACATACACGTGATTGAAATCGACAGCGTCACCCCATGGCTGACTGTGGGGGATCTGAATGTCAACAACAACAGCAAAAAAAAAAACAAAAAACAGCACAATGAAGTTCTGAGATTCACGTCTAGTGTGTTTTGTGAAAAGGGACAAGACTTTCAAGTGTCCACCACGCCTGCAAGCTTTCCCTCATACATGACTCATTGGAAACATGAGGTTGTAAATTACTTCAAACTGGTGGGGCCTGTTCTTAGGGATGCCAATTAGCATGGACTCTGGATTGACAAGGATGAGACCCTTGTGTGAGCCATTCAACTCTCTGTGAAGTTACCAGTGATGAAACTGATGTTCTGAGGCAAAATCCCTCATCAGTGGGATTATTAGCTACATGGGCAAGAAAACGACACTGCTTAGTGAAAAAGAAGAAAAACATTTTAAGAAAAATCACCTTATCAATAGAATTTGTTTTGGCAGCTTTAATGATGAGTGTAATAAGCAGCCAGCCACCATGCCTCATTCTTCTCAGCTGCATCTAATCTCACACCTGTTCATACTCATTAATCCTTAACATCTGATAGCATTTCCAGAATTTCCATGGAAAGGGAGCATTTTCTCCTCATCTCAGTAATTAACTGTGCCGTGCATACAGCTGAGGAGAAAACCTAGCAAGTGCCCAGGAATGATAAGCAGGGTCCTAACTGAGCTGCAGGGTCCAGGCTGTCCATGGGGTGCAAACTGTGGTCTGTGGGACACCCAGAGAAAGAAAGGCCTGTTCTCTCTCTCTGACACCCCTGAAGCTGCAGGTCAGCAGCAATGCTCACTGAGCCAACAACTGGAGCTCTCTCTTCATCTAATCAAATGCATTCTAATTGCAGGTTTGATATTGTTTACAGATACACAATGTATTAGTCTGTTCTCATGCTGCCAATAAAAACATACCCGAGACTGGATAATTTATAAAGGAAAGATATTTAATGGGCTTACAGCTCCACATGGCTGGGGAGGCCTCACAATCATGGCAGAAAGCAAAGGAGGAGCAAAGTCACATTGTACATGGCAGTAGGCAAAAGAGCTTGTGCAGGGGAACTCCCATTTATAAAACCATCAGATCTCATGAGATTTATTCAATATCACAAGAACAGCACGAGAAAGACCCAACCTCATAATTCAATTACCTCCCACCAAGTCCTCCCTGGCAGGTGGGAATTATGGGAGCTACAATTCAAGATGAGATTTGGGTGGGGACACAGCCAAACCATATCCATTATTGAATTTTCTCCCTGGAAAAATCCCTAAGCCACATGAACAGTAATTATGTTTAGTAGAGTACCCAAATTAATGGGGATTTGAAGGTTTCCAATGACCCACACTGTCTATTAAGGACTGATACTAGAATTACTAGAATTATGTAGGAAGTTGCAAAGACATTCGCAGCCACGTGGGGTGATCTTCTTGGGAGGGAGCAGGACAGAGGCAGTAAAAGTTACTCCTGCAATGCCCTTCTTGCAATGACTCTGCCTCAGTCACAGCATGTTTTTCTAAGAATCTGTTTGTCAGAATGGTGCTCTGATATATTCCCTGTCAGTGCTTACTTCTGGAGGAGGCTGTGGTTTATGTGAACACTGGAACGCTTCTGGGCATGGGCTGTGGCTCAGCGAATGTCATCAGTGACTGACCCTGGAGACCAGGCTCTGCTGAGGCTCTGCCATGACTGGCTCTGCCTTCTCTGTTTTCTGAGTCTTTCTTACCTGAAACAGAGAAAAGCAGAAAAGACACGCCTCCAGGGAAGCGATTTTGGTTGCCGCTGGGGGAGTTTTGCCAGGGCTGACATCTGATTCTGAGAAAACACACACTCCATTTCTGGCTCAGAGCCACAACTGGCCTCCTTCCCTGAATCCCTTACTGAGGGAGACCCACCTTCTCAGCCAGCCAGTCCTGGAAACTGTGCCCTGAACCAGCCCACAAAGCTCCTCGCCCTCTGTGGGAAATGCTACTCTTACTTTACCACCTCAGATGTGTCTACCTGCATGTCTGTCTGCAAGAATTAAGGACTGTCCTGGGGTGCAGAGGACTTTGTCATGGGGCGCAGAGGACTTTGTCATGGCTCATACTGCATTCCGGGATCGTGCACAAGGCCTGGCACATCAGAGGCACATCGTGGATGTCTTCCTAATAAACAAGCAGATGTGTGGGTCCACAGACTCCTTTCCCATGCGTCCTCCCGCCCTCAGACTTCACTTGGCCTTTCATTATTCTCCTTCCCCTCCATTCCAACGTGGCATCTGATTTTACCTGGACAGATAGTGGGGAAAAAGCAGAAAGCAGCATGGGATCTTCTCAGGAACATCTTCATGCTGGCCCCAACAGACACAAATAGTTCAGAGAGCAGTCCTCACTCCCAGATGTACTGATCTGAGATCATCCCAGGGCACAGGTCTCCCGACCTGCCAAGGGGTGACCCACATCCAACTAGAGCCCACTACAAACTGACCACAGAGAACCAGACATAGTCTGATTATTTGCATTTAAACAACCTTCCATCTTTCTCTACTTCCTTCCACCCTACCTCCTTCCCTCCCTCCCTTCCTCCATCCCTTCCTTCCCTGTTACTCAACCAGTTACCAGATTTCATGGGAGAAAGAGTTGGTTCTCTCCCCTCACTCTCCCAGGTGCTCCCAAATTTAACCCACTTAATCTGATCCAAAACAAGACACTGACCTGCAAGACTTGTGGGCGGGACCCTCCAGAGGGCGGAGCTTACTGCTCTCCCGCACACTGACTGGCCCTGGGACTCTGAACATCTCACTCTACCAAGCTTTCTCGTTTTCCGAAAGTGAGATGACCCGATGTGCCCTGGTTTCCTCCTGAGTCCCTCAGGGAATCCCATGGAATCCCAGAAAACCGCATGTGAGGGGCTCTGCAAATGTAAATTCCTACCCGAGGGAGTAGTCATTGTTTCTCAGCCGGTAAGTGTTTGGAATTTTGTAGTAAATTAGAGGAGAAACTGTCCTGCCACCTTATTTTTTTTCAATTTAGAGACAGGGTCTCACTGTGTTGCCCAGGCTGGAGTGCAGTGGCACAAACACCACTCACTGCAGCCGCGAACTCCCAGGCTCAAGCCATCCTCCCACCTCAGCTTCCCAAGTAGCTAGGACAGGAGCACGCCATCAACTCCAGTTATTTCTTTAAAAATTTCTGTAGAGTTAGGGGTCTCACTATGTTACCCAGGCTTGTCTCAAACTCCTGACCTCAATCAATCCTCCCACTTCAGCCTCCCGAAGTGTTGGAATTACGACGTGAGCCACCGCACCCAGCCCAGAGAGCTCTTTTTAAAACATAATTCTATTTATGACATTTTCTAATTAAGACCTATTTATGGGACATGGCCCCCAGTCCACATATAGAGAGGAAAAAAAGTAGATTAAATAGAAACACAGAACACTGAAGGCATAATGAGGCTCCAGTAACAAGTTAAATCTCCCCATGAACCAGAAGCAGAAGAGAAACCCAAGTCAGTGGGCTCTGCTGGAGCCGGGGGCCTGCAGACGGCTGTTCTGGAAGGAGGCTGGGCAGTCTGCAGTTTGGTGCCACTGGGGTAAGGAAGACACAGTTACTCCACTCAAGGATCTGGGACTAGCATCACTCACCAGCTCCCACCCCCGCTCCCAATACCCACCCATAAAAGAAACTAAAACCTGTGGCTGACCCTCCTCTTGGATCTAGAGTTTTGAATAAGCTACAAACCAAGGAAGGAAAAAGAAGACAGAAACGTAGTGTTCAAACAAGACAGGAAGGAAGCCACAGTGTATCCCCAAAGCCACCGTGGGGAGGAGCACCGCAGCACCGCCAGGTTTAGCGCAGGGAGTCCTGAACAGCTGCACAAAGGTGACCACAAAACCCCAGGCCCGGGGGGCGTGAGCACAGAAGGAAACAGAAAGAAGAAAACAAAAACAAAGGCCTCCCACTCCAAATAAGGCTGCAAAGCAAAATTCCAAAACAGAGGAAGAAATCTAATATGGAGAAAGACAGCCAAGAAAATCAACCTTCAACACGTGAATACGCCCCCGAGGTAATTAAGTGCGTGGATCGAGCTGGCAAAACTTTAAAATAGGTAGGTTCGGCTGCCCAATGAGATAAATGAATCACTTCCATTTTAAAAGTGTGAGAAATTAAAAGCAGATGTAAATGAAACAAAAAAATGCCCGCAACACAGTACAGAAAGATTACGTGCACTAACATCCACAGAGAATGAGCGGAGCTCGGTGTCCAACAGGAATTCTCTAAGAAGGAAGCAGACAAAATGCTGAAGAAACATTATTCAGAATTTAAAATTTTCCAGATTTGAAGAGACATGAATCCTCAGATGGACAGCACGCCCCAACTACCCATCAGAACAAAGAATGGTAAAGCCATTTCCAGAACTGTCACAGCAAAACTACAGAACATGAAGAGTAAAAAGAAAATGTTTACAGCTGCCAGAGAGAAAAGACAGATGACCTGCAAAGGAGCTACAGTTAGAACAACACTGGAACTTCTCATCAGCAACAATACGTGATGGAAGACAAGGAAATCCTGTCTTCAACTGGATAAGAAAATTAGTAACTGTCGATCTCATGTTTCATACACAGATAAACTATTAATTCAAGACTCATGGTGGGGAAATCTGTGTTTAGAAAAATCAAGAGCTAGATACCCACAGACCCTCACTAAGAAAACAATTAAAGGGTTATTTCAGGGGGAAGAAAAAGTAAACTCCAAGGTATATGTATATAGAGTTTTAAAAGTAAAGATGATTTGGGAAAAAGGTAATTTGTTTTTCAAGATGAAGTTCCACTCTTGTTGCCCATGCAATGGCTGATCTCTGCTCACCACAACCTCCCCCTCCCCAGTTCAAGCCATTCTCCTGCCTCGGCCTCCCAAGTAGCTGGGATCACAGGCATGTGCCACCAAGCCAGGCTAATTTTTTGTATTTTTAGTAGAGACTGGGTTTCCCCATGTTGGTCAGGTTGGTCTCAAACTCCCAACTTCAGGTGATCTGCCCGCCTTGGCCTCCCAAAGTGCTGGGATTACAGGTGTGAGCCACCGCGCCCAGCCCGGGTGGTGAGCGCCTATAATCACAGCTACTCAGGAGGCTGAAGCAGGAAAATCCCTTGAAGGCGGGAGGCAGAGGTTGCAGTGAATCAAGATTGCGTCAGTGCACTCCAGCCTGAGCTACAGAACGAGACTCCGTCTCAAAAAAAAAAAAAAAAAAATTCAAAATAGGATGGTAAAAAATATTTTCATTATAAATGTTTTAGTAAACATATTTATTAAGTGAAAAAAAATATTTTTTAGAAAAGAAACTAAAGCCAATGCTAAGATGGATACAATAGTCCACAAATGGTTGATATGAGCCCATGTCATATTCAGGGCAGTAAGAAATACTATATTAGAAAAACATAAAGTTAAGGGTGTTGGTTAAAACATTAAAAATAACTGAAAAATGGAAACACGATGTGTAGCTTCCAAATCAGTACAGGTTTAAAGGGGGGACTCTAGAAAACTTCGCTGATCCAATAAAGAGCAGAAAAGTGAAAACAGAAAGGCAAATAAAGATGGTATAAAGAAAATTCAAGCCAGGCGTGGTGGCTCACACCTGTAATCCCAGCACTTTGGGAGGTCGAGGTGGGTGGATCAGTTGATGTCAGGAATTCAAGATCAGCCTGGCCAGCATGGTGAAACCCTATCTCTACTAAAAATACAAAAATTAGCTGGGCATGGTGGTGCACACCTGTAATCCTAGCTACGCAGGAGGCTGAGGCAGGAAAATCACTTGAACCCGGGAGGCAGAGGTTGCAGTGAGTCGAGATTGTGTCAGTGCACTTCAGTTTGGGCTACAGAATAAAACTCTGTCTCAAAAAAAAAAAAAAAATAGGGTGGTAAAAAAATGTATGAGTAAATACATTAAATGTAAAAGGATTTACCCATATATTCAAAGATAGAGATTATCCAATGATGTTTTTTCTTTTTTAATTGCATTTTATGTTTTGGGATACATTCAAAGAACATGCAAGATTGTTGCATAGGTACACACATGGCAGTGTGATTTGCTGCCTTCCTCCCCATCACTTATATCTGGCATTTCTCCCCATGCTATCTCTCCCCAACTCCCCACCCGTCGCCATCCCTCCCCTATTTCCCCCCAACAGATCCCAGTGTGTGATGCTCCCCTCCCTGTGTCCATATGTTCTCATTGTTCAATACCCACGTATGAGTGAGAACATGCGGTGTTTGATTTTCTGTTCTTGTGTCAGTTTGCTGAGAATGATGGTTTCCAGGTTCATCCATGTCCCTACAAAGGACACGAATTCACCCGTTTTTTTATGGCTGCATAGTATTCCATGGTGTATATGTGTCACATTTTCCCTTATCCAATGATTTTAAAAATAGGCCAGGGGTGCTGGCTCACCCCTATAATCCCAGCACTTTGAAAGGTCAAGGCAGGAGGATCCCTTGAGGCCAGGAGTTCGAGACCAGACTGGGAGACATAGCAAGACTCCATCTCTACAAAAAAATAAAAATGATTTGGGTGTGGTGATACACACTGTGTCCCAGCTGCTCAGGACTATGAGGCAGGAGGATAGCTTGAGCCCAGGAGGTAGAAGATACTGTGAGCTATGATCTCACCAATGTACTCCCACTGGGCAAATAGTAAGAGCCCGTTTTTGAAAATAAAAACTTCTGCTGTATGCTATTTGTACAAGAACATCTAAAACAAAAGACCCCAGAGAATTAAAAAGAAAGGAGAAATAATACAACAGGCAAACACATATATTAAAAACAAGCCTATTACAGCAATGTTAATAGTAGGCAAAATATGAATTAAGAAAAAATGAGTAAGAAGAGATGGAAGAGGGTTGGGAAGGAACGGTCGTATACAATTCTGCACTCAAAGAACTAGCAATATACATTCTTTTTACCTCAAATATTTTGTAATAATGAGATTTTAGGTCACAAAGGAAGTCTCAATGAAGGTCAAAGATTTAGTATAATATAAACCACACTTTCTCATCAAAATGTAATCAAATTTCTAGAAATATACAAAGATAGCACCGGAAAAGTGTGATTAGAAACAGTAAGTGCCCAAAATTAACTCATAAGTAAAACAGAAATTCACCATAAAAATTAGCACTATTTAGAACTAAACAATCATAATGAATTAACGACATGTAAAAACTTATGAGATTAAGCCATGAGAGTATTTAGTTTAAAATTATAATTTTAAATGTATTAATGTATAAAACATGTAAGATGAAATATAGTTGGGTTAAGCACTCAATTTAGATGCTTGGTGGGAAGAATATATATAAGAAGAAGGAGGGAAATAAAGATAGAAATAAAATTAAAGCAAAAAAGTAACATAAGGGAATCTAAAACTTATTATTTGAAAATGACAAATCACTTGTAAGACTGATTAAAAAAAAAATTAGAAAATATATATTAATATTAAAAATAAAAGGAAGCCATGATTATAGGCATATAAATTTTAATTGAGAGAATTCAATAAACAATTTTATGAAAATAAATTTTAAAACTTGGTAAAATAACTTTTAGAAAATAAAAATTACCAATTGTATTCAGCTGTTCTTGCACTGCTATTAACACCTGAAACTAAACCATTCATGAGAACTCTTCCCTGCTATGAGCTAATCACCTCCCACCAGGCCCACCTCCAACACTGGAGATTATATTTCAGCATGAGATTTGGTGGAGACACAGATCCAAACCGTTTCACCAATATTGACTGTAGAAGAAATAGATAACTGAATAAATCAATAATCCATTTTAAAATGAAATAGGTAGTCCAATCTTCATCTCCAAGAGTCATCAGACCGAGAGCACTTTAAAGGAGAGTTTTGCCAGACATCGGTGGAATAGGTAATTTGATAATTTCTCTTTTACTATTTCTGCTTTGAAAGAGAAGAAAAAGGTACCCATTTGGGGCTATTAGTTAAAACCTTATTACCCGAAAGAGACAGGATCGATGTCATAGAAGAAAGTTACAGATAAATCTTGTGTATGTACAAACATGCAAAAATCCTTCAAAGTTAATTTTTAAAAAGCAAATCAAATTTACATGTTTGTAAAGGTAATACACCATGTAACAATATAATCATGACCAAGACCAAGTAGAGTAGATAAGGATTTTAAGAATATTTCAACATCAGAAAAAGTCTATTTATATAATACAGCATAGTCAGAGTTTGAAGGGAAGAAAATCAAACTGTCAATGAATGGACAAAGAACACTAGATAGGCCGGGCACGGTCACTCATGCCTGTAATCCCAGAACTTTGGGAGGCCAAAGCAGGTGGATCCTCTGAGGTCAGGAGTTCCGGTTCAACCCAGCCAACATGGCGAAACCCCACCTCTACTAAAAATACAAAAATTAGCTAGGCATGGTAGAATGCACCTGTATTTCCAGCTACTCAGGAGGCTGAGGCAGGAGAATCCCTTGAACTTGGTAGGCAGAGGTTGCAGTGAGCAGAGATCACACCCCTGCACTCCAGCCTGGGTGACAGAGCGAGACTCAGATTCAGAAAAAAAAAAAAAACTGATGAAATTCAACATCTTTTCATTATTAAAATATGTAGAAAACTAGAGATGGGAATAGGAAAATTCTTGAACTAAAATACCTCACCACAAACTTACATAAATGTTGCACTTTAGTTTGAAATTTAGAAAATTGTTATTCAAGTCAAGCACTTTCTAGTTTCCAGTTACCACAATTTGTATTTAACATTACACTGAATGCCCTACTCAATTCGATAGGACAGGAAAAATAAATAATAAGTATGAAAATTAGAAAGAAAAAGACAAAATTTGCCTTTATTTGTAGGTGCTATGATTGTTCACAGAGGAAATCCAAAAGACTGGAGTTACAATTGTAACCCTTTCAATATAATATGGAAATTTTGCAATAAAATAGGTGCATTGACAATGCTTCTCAGCTTTGATCCTATAGTTGTTATATACATATATCTATATATGGATTTATAAACAACACAAGTTATTCATATAATTTATGCCTTAAATGAGAATATCTACTTTCGAGTAGTTAAGAGGAAAATACAGACTTAAAAATTTATCTATTGTTTTAACTATTTTTCTTGTTCTTAACTCTTTCAGAAAGATCTGGTATCATTTTCTTTAAGCATGACAAAACTTCTTTTAGCATTTTTATAACTAAAACATTTCTTGAAATTTAGCATTGCTAATTCTGCTGGCAATAAACTCCCTTCATTTCTTTCATCTGATAATGTTTTTGTGTTGTTATTATTCCTATTAAGAATATTTTATCTGGATATAAAATTCTGGGTTGACAGATTTTTTTTTTTCTTTCAGCACCTTACATATGTTATTTCACTAACTTCTGGACTCTATTGTTTTATGAAGTCATCAGTCATTTTAATAATTTCTTCCTTATATATAATGTATCATTTTTCTGTTTTCAAGACTTCCCTTTATCTTTGGTTCTCCTCAGTTTGACTGTGATGTGCTTAGGCATGTTTTTCTGTCAATTTATCCTACTTGGGATTTATTGAAATTCTTGAATCTGTAAATTTGTATCTTTTATCAAATTTGGAAAATTTCTAGCATTATATCTTTTTTTTTTTTTGAGACAGGATCTTACTCTGTCACCCAGAGCAATCACAGCTCACTGCAGCCTTGACCTCCCAGGCTCAGGTGATTCTCTCACCTCAACTTCCTGAGTAGCTGGGACTACAGACATGTGCCACCATATCCAGCTAATTTTTTGTATTTTTGGTAGAGACTCTTCTCGCCATGTTGTTGCCCAGGCTGGTCTTGAACTCCTGAGCTCAAGTGATCCACTCATCTCAGCCTCCCAAAGTGCTGCAATTATGCGTGAGCAAACACACCCAGCACATTGTCTTTAAGTAATTTTTTCTGTCCATTATCTCTCTTCTATACTTCTGGGACCCCAGTTATACATATGTTAGAGATCATTATTTCTCCATAGTTCTCTGGGGCTCTGTTTATTTTTTCTCATCTTTTTTCTCTTTGTTATTCATACTGCATAATTTCTGTTGATTAATCATTAAGATAACTATAATTTCCTTTCATCTCCATTCAATTGTTAAGACCGTATAGTGAATTTTTAATTTAATATATTTTATTTTTTAGTTCTAGAATTTTCATATTTCTAAGTTCTTATTCTCCTGCTGAAATTTCCTCTTCCTTTGTCCATTCTGAGCATATTTTCTTTTACAGCATTTTTAAAGTTGCTGTTTTATACAGTTTGCCTGATAATTTCCACAGCCAGGAATGGTCTCTGTTGATTTCCTTTCCCCTGAGAATGGGTCACATATACCTGAATCTTTGCAGTCAAATAATATTGGATTTTATCTTGGACACTGTGAATATTAGAGAATCCCTGGGTTTTATCATTAGTTCTTCAAAAAGTATGGATTGTTTGTTTGTTTATGAGACAATTAATATGACTGGGCTCCAAGTAAAAACTCTGTAAGTTTGATAGCAACTCAAATCTCAGTTCACTTCTTTTATTGTGAGTTGAGCTTCTCAGAGTCTGCCTCACATACATATGGCTCAAGTGTTAGTCAAGATTTGGGCCGAGTTTATACAATTTGAAGGTTTCCTTTCTGGCTCTCTGCTATCTGAGATTACTCCTTAACTTTCCAGAGACCGCTGTTGCCTAAATTTTTCCTCCTGTTCTTCATGCCAGAAATACTATAGATTTTTCTCTCCAAATTTTAGCTGCCTCACATTGTGCAGAATCCCTTCAGGTTGCCTAAAAATAAGATACCTATCTGGAGTCATTGCCTTCTTCCAAGCATCAACTCCCTTTCATAATATTCCTGCTGTGGTTCACCATCGTCGGTCCAGAAAACACCATCCAACTGTCTTTGTTTCCTCTTTTTTACTTTATTTAATTTTCCTTTTGTTTGACTGTTCAATGTGTATCATTATTAAAGGTGAAAGCTCAGTCTGACAGGAGCTTACCTGGCTATTAGAAGAGGAAACAATATTTTTTAAATCTTACCAATTGTTTGAAATTACAAAAGAGTACATTAAGGTGCTAGATACGAAGTCAACATCACTTTATTTTACACCAGTAATACCCACTTAAAATGTAATCGAAAATATAATTTTTTAATTCCCACAGAAAATTCCTATCTAAATTAGAAATACCTGGTATTAATCCAACAGATATAAATATATAAGAACTTCATAAAAAGTAATTATTAACAGACATACAAGAATTTTGGAATACATGAGAGAGCAACTATATAGACAGAAAAACTTGAAGAACAGTTCTTTAAAAATTAATCTATAAATTTAAAGCCATTCTGATCAAAAGCCCCAGAGAGGTTTCATTGACAAGCTGCTCCTTAAACTCATATGGAGAACAAATGTCAAGAGCTAGAACAACAACTTATGAGTTAAAATACCAAGATATTTTATGAAGTTACATGGTCTATAGTAGTGAAATCTACAAGTAAACCCATGGAACAGAATAGGGAATTCAGAAAGAGAACTGCACATATATGAAAACTAGAGATATAGAAAAAGTAACAAAGGGAAGGGAAGGGGAAAAGATGAAAAACTCAAATGGTACTTGAATGATTGACTATTCATAAGGAACACAGAGTAAAATTACATCCATACCCCAAAACAAATTCAGCTGGATTCAAGACCTAAAAGTGAAGTACCAGACTCTTAAAAATTTAGAAAATAATATGAGAAATATAACTTAGAATAATATCTTGGGCAATGGGTTCTTAAACTAGACAATGAAAAATACAAACTATAAATGAAAACATGACATCCTTTCACTAAATTAAAAGTTACAGCTTATTGTTTGCAGGAGAATTGCTTGAACCCAGGAGGTAGAGATTGCAGTGAGCCGAGATTGCACCACTGCACTCCAGCCTGGCACCTGGCAACAGACTGAGACTCTGTCTCAAAAAAACGTCATAAACAAGATAAATCACTGACCTGAAGAAATTACTTACTGTGCATACATAACTTTGTTTATTACATTGTATAATTTTCATTATGTTTGAAATACCGTATTTCAACACAATCATTTTGAAGATACTTCCATTGCTGTTCACTTGTCTTAGAAGAAAGACAAAAAAAACTCCAAGCTGCTCCTTTTCCAGCTATTTTCTTTCCAGACTCAATTCCCCACCGTCCGTGACTTTTCCTGTCTCGCGATCTTCACATAAACTGCGCTATTCCTTCTAATAAACACACCTGCCTCTCCACTTAGAGAACTCCTCCTCCACCATCGAGAGATGGAATCCTGCCATAACAATTTTTCTTGCCCATCCACCATAACACAAGTTACTCCCCCGTTACAAACTCTCACACACTGTGAACTTCTCTTTCATTGTCATAAACGTTAACTATGTATGTATTTTTTAAATGTCTGCTCTGTAAATTTCATGAAAGCAAATAAAATGTCTGTACTTTTCACCACTTAATCTAACACAAGGCTTGACACATAGTGTATGCCCAGTTGATGTATTATTGGGGAAAAAAGAGGAGTCGAAGAAAGAGAAAGAAGGAGGGGAAAAAAGAAGAAAAAAAAAAAAAACCTTCTCCCCAGGTGGGCCCAGTGTCTCACACCTGTAATCCCAGCACTCTGGGAGGCCGAGGCGGGTGGATCACAACGTCAAGAGATTGAGACCATCCTGGCCAACATAGTGAAACCCCGTCTCTACTCAAATACAAAAATCAGCTGGGCGTGGTGGCATGCACCTGTAGTTCCAGCTACTCGGGGGGCTGAGTCAGGAGAATTCCTTGAACCCGGGAGGCAGAGGTTGCAGTGAGCCGAGACTGCGCCACTGCACTCCAGCCTGGCGCCTGGCGAAAGAGCAAGGCTCTGTCTCAAAAAAAAAAAAAAAAAAAAATGCGGAGGGAAGGGAGGGAAGGAGAGAGAGGGGAAGAGGAAGGAAGGGAAGGAAGGAGAGAGGGAGGGAGGGAGGGTTCTGGCCATTATGAACTGCTGGTTGGGGATGTTGAGGTTGAAGTGGGAGTCCGAAGAAAGTGGAAGAGGAGAGGCAATGATGAAGCCAGATTACACCCAAGACAGCTTCAATTTCTTAAAATCTATATTGAAAGGAGCTCGGGGGCTGAATTCTATTGGCCTACACTCAATTTTTCAGTGTTCTGTTATCTACCATTTCTGCCCCGTAATTATATACTTCCATCAGGGGCCCAGTTGCAGGAAGTCATGATTAAGAGTTCCTGCTAAATTGGCCCCTTGTGTATTAGTCATTATTTTAACATTCACTGTAACAACATATTCAATAGCGTATCTGTATATTTAGAAAGGGGGAAAGGAGTCATTCTCTGTTAATACCAGACATTAGTTTTGCAAATGAAGCAATTAATTTGCGCGGATAAGGGTTTTTAAAGATTGGATCCACCAAAACACACACACGCTCAACGCTTTCACACACTAATACTTATGCACACACACACACGCACACACACCATTTAATTTGTTACTAATGCAGTAAGTACCCATTAGAAGATAAATCTAAAGAAAGCGATTCCTGAAGGGTTTAAAATTCATTTTGTATTTTGAAATAAGAGGACAAAAGTGACAGCGGTGTCACGACGATGATGATAAATGTTGACACAGAATAATAACTAATATTTAGTGTGTGTTAACTGTGTGCCGGGCATTATACGAAGTACTTTACATGCAATAATTATCTTACCTAATCCTTGTAAGACCTTATAAAATAAATAATTTTATTACTCCCTTTTGCAGTTGAAAAAAAATAAGGTATTCTTAGCCAAAGGTTATCTAACTGTAAAGCCTTGAAATGCCTAGCCATTTGTCTGTCTCACCTGCCCCCACCACATCCCCAAAATTGTGTCATTCATGTGCCACATGCCACATGCCACAAATATATGTACACATGCCCTTAAAGTTCATTTTCACAAAAATACTGTGGAAGCCAGATGTAGAAAAACTTTCATTCAAATGCTTAAAGACATTCACAGTAAAAGCAGATCTTCATACTGAATTCCCCAAGTTGTAGAATGATGAATCTAATTTCCTCCTCCGCGTTTTAATTCCGAACAGATGGCCACGCTAACTGTTTAGCCCAGTTGCTTAAGCTCCATTTTCCAGACAATTCCAAGTCCCCACAGATGCTTGAGCCTAAACATCATGAATTTATAAATGAACTTCCCACTCCCGATGTTTTGTTCATTGCAAAGCACCATACCTGACATAGTTGGTGAGTTAAGGTTCTCTATAGCAATAACACATAAAATGACACTTTCAGTTATGGTGACCACATGATTGACAACAATAAATGAAGATCCAGCAACCTGTATCTGAGAAAGAAAACGAATCTGGTCTATTTCCCATGGGAATTTAGAGGCCATCCAGATGGAAATAGCCTGTTTTCTAGGATTGGATGAGAGTCCAAGTGTCCCAAGTGAGTACTGAATGTCCACGATTCTCAAACAACCTTCATCACCTTAAAACGCTCAATTTGAAAGGCATATTGAACTCAGAGGGATTTTAAAAGCAAGGCAGGTATCTGTCTTTGCATATTGAAACAGAAGAGCATAATTGAAATTTGCAACACAAAGAAATAGCCAACGGTTGAGGTGACAGATACCCCATTTACCCTTATGTGATTAATACATTGTATGCCTGTATCAAAATATCTCATGCACCCCACAAATATATACACCTACTATGTACTCATGAACATTATTGTAAAAGTTTAAAAAGAAATATCAAAGAGAAGCTCTACAGAATTTTAGACGGGAAAGGGAATTTTCTTCTTGCCTTAGGTAGAATTGGCGAGAACAAAAACTAGTATTAAACTTAGGATAAAAAGAAATTATTAAATAAAAGAAAAATACTTCCATGATTTTTAAATGTATCTTTTCTCTTTTTTGCTTCTCTTTCTTCTAGACTCTTACCAGAAATAAACAAACTCTCATCTGGAGAGAGAGGCAAGAGGGACCGTAGTTAACCACCTCCAATTCTCAGATGTGAGATGCAGTGATCAATACTTCCAAGCCAGAGGCAGTGGCTTTACTGTCAAACAAAGAATGGCACTCCAGTGTCATTTTCCGACAGCTCCTGACGCTCATCACTGTAATATGGAACTGTGCGGTAAGACAGGAGAGGTAGACAGGGAGACTTAGTCCTCCCTAATCTTACCCTGTGTTAACTCCTTGATCTTGCCCAAGTTACTAATCTGAATCTCCGCTCTTTGGCTATCAAATAAGAGCAACCCTACCTATCTGATAACAAATGGAAACACCTAGAATAACACTAGACAGGCATAGAGCATCACAACTGCGCCTAATTCATGCAAGTAGAGTCATTTTAAGGAATAGAGTTTTGCTGGTCAACAGGGGATACCGTCACAAAATCAAAGAATTTTAGAATCAGAAGGAAACCTTTAGCTCATTCTAGTACAGTTCCTTCATGTTTAGAAAGTGGAAACTGAGAATCTTACCATCCATTAGCATCTTTTAATACTAAATGGAAGCACAGATTTAAAATGATAACCATTTAAAAAAAGAAAAAAAAGGCTGGTTCTAAAAAAATGGTCCTAACACACAGTAAAGTCCCCAGTGGACAGGGCCAAGCCAGAGCTCAATATATTTCTAGTGTAAGAATGACTTCATAGAAGACTTTGCCAATATAAACCCTATAGTCTGTAGTTTCTCAGGAGAACTCAAGGTCAGCCCATTGTTTTTAACTTAGGCGTCTGGCCACTTGGCTCCCACTTAACTGGCACTAAAATAGGGGTTTCTTTTTTCCCGTGGCTAATTTCCAGTCCTTCCCGTCAGAGCCCCAGTTATTACAACTATGTATAAAAATGTCATTTATTCCCACTGCTGAATTTTAATCTTTCTAAGTTGGTTCTACTCCTGAGAAACTAAGGAGTCGTACGTGAAGAGAAGCAATGGACATTCAGTTTCCTTCTAGGCCTGCCATCAGCCATCCAATGTCAAGTCTATCAGTTGGACTTTATTCCAGCCTCCCGGTCCTTGAAGGAATCCCACCTACAACATGAACAACCTAGTAATGCCATCCGGGAATCTGTCCAGGTTCAGGCATTCTTGGTGTCACAGACATTCTTTCCACTTTCCAATGGCCCTGTTTCACAGAAAGATTTCTTTTTCTTCTTCCCTAAAACCTGCCTCTCTAGAACTTCTCCACATAGTTCCTGGTTCTTCCCCTGGAGGTACAGCCTGTACCCTGATGTATTAATCATAATTTTTAGTTTTTATATTTTATAATGTTTTGACCTCTTGGGGGACCTAGATGGGTAAGAGAGACTGATATGCTCTTCAGGGCTGGCTAAGTCCTAAGACGATAAATGACTGGCCTATGTGAGTGCCTTTCATACACAAACCAACCAATCCAAAGTCTATACTCTAGCCACCTCCTTTTTCTAACACATACTAGGCCAATATTTTACCTGTGTGAAATCAACACAGAGCCAAGTACCAGACAACTAGGGATAGCCCCTCCAAACTCACTGGCATCATTCAACCTAGCCAGTCTTAAGCTGTTTCCCCTACGCTGCCATGTCTATTCCACAGAAAACACAGTGAAGACTGGCCCATGCCCTCTCCTCGCTCCTCTCCACCTCCCATCCAGCACTGGCCTTCCTCCATGTGGCCCTGTGTAGCCTGCCATGCCCCACCTCTCGAGAAGTAGAAGCAATGAAAATCTTTTCATCACATGAGCTGCTCCATCACCTCTATAAATTCAAATCAATGTGTGTTCCAGCACTTTGGGATACCAAGGTGGGAGAACTGCTTGAGCTCAGCAGTTCAAGATCAGCCTGGGCAATACGACAGGACCCCACTTCTACAAAAACTAAACAAAATTAGCCAGCTGTGGTGCTGCAGGCCTATGGTCCCAGCTACTTGGGAGGCTGAGGTAGGAGGATTGCTTGAGCCTGGGAGGTCAGAGCTTCAGTGAGCCGTGACGAAGCCACTCACTCCACTCTGGGTGACAGAGTGAGACTCTGCCTCAAAAAATAAATAAATACATGAATAAACAAAATTGGTGTGTGTGATCAGTGAGATGTCTGCAAATCCATTGAAAGCAGTTACCCAGTCCCTTCCAAAGCTTTCTTCTACACCCTTCACCCATATCCTTTATCACCTCCCTGAAGACTCTAGAGATATCTCTCCTGTCCATCTCAGAGTTGGAACTATTCAGAACTGAGCCCAGTCCTTCACATAGGATCTGGCTATTTTAGAACACTAAGGCATTCTCAACTTTACCAACCTGGACATTATACATTTATCCATTTAGCCATTATCTTTTTCAATAGTTCATTTACACCACTGGTTAAAACGAAGCTTGATTTTTAACGAAAACCTTCACTCCATTTCACATGAACGTTTGTTAAGCCAAAATTTCCCAGTCCGTTCTTGCACACCTGATTGTTTAAACGTTAAAATTCATCATTATCTTGATTAAATGTGCGGTTACCTACGAGGACTAGATAACTTTACTATATTATTTTATTATTATTATTATTATTTTGGAGGCAGAGTCTCACTATGTTGTGTAGGCTGGTATCGAACTCCTGGCCTCAAGCAATCCTGACTTGGACTCCCAACGTGCTGGATTGCAGGCCTGAGCCACCATGCTGGCCATATTTATTATCCATATTTAGTATTCTTTTTTTTGAGACGGAGTTTTGCTCTTTTTACCCAGGCTGGAGTGCAATGGCGCGATCTCAGCTCACCGCAACCTCCGCCTCCTGAGTTCAGGCAATTCTCCTGCCTCAGCCTCCCGAGTAGCTGGGACTACAGGCACGCGCCACCATGCCCAGCTAACTTTTTGTATCTTTAGTAGAGACAGGGTTTCACCATGCTGACCAGGATGGTCTCGATCTCTTGACCTCGTGATTCACCCGCCTCAGCCTCCCAAAGTGCTGGGATTACAGGCTTGAGCCACCGCGCCCGGCCCATATTTAGTATTCTTAATAACAACTATGACAACAGTAATAATAATAATAGCTAAAAGGTATTGGGCACTACGGTGCTAAGGATTTAACATGCCATATCCTATTAAGTTCTATTACAGTTACTAATGTTAACTCATCTTCCAGATGAGAACACTGAGAATTTTAGAGACTAAGTATAACTAGCTCAAGATTGTATGAATTAGTGTTAGAACAGGGATTTGAATGTAGGCTTAAAGGCACATCTCGTTAATTGCATCTTATTTTAGTTGTTTATGCATGAATCTCCTGGTTAAAATTGTAGAATCCCCAATATGACATGTACCCACTCCCGAGTATCTACACTGTGAGTGCTCAGATATTTGTTTTCACTGGATTCTATGTTAAATGTTGACAATTTCATCAGTCTTGCTGGCTACTCCACCTAGATTTCCACAAGTGTCTTCTTTGTCTTCATATAGCCATTAGTAAATATTTTGAAAGATAGGAAACTCTGTAACATTCCCCTGAGAACCTCTGCTCTTTGGGATAATATTGGTGACTTCTGATAGATGGTTGTTCACAAGCTATGGATCTTTCTAACTAGATTCCTTCTTTTGACATTTCTCCCTACACATAACAAGTGTTTCCTAGGTGTCAGCTGTCATTATTGTCATTATTTCCACCTGAACACTCACATTCTACCATGAGACAGTTTTTCCAGTGATTTATTAAAACATGATTACATCAAGTTTACAGCAATGCACTACTCTAACAGTCATCACTTTATCAAAGAAAAAAATAAAAACAGAGGAAAGGACTGTGCTTCCTTTTCTTTGTTCACCAATGCAGGCTCACAAGAATCCACCATTTCTATTCTGAGCACTCTCTACTGCATTTAATAATGTAGTACAACCTCAGATGGATGCAGATTATGATTAAATTCACGAGAATAACTTCCACCATCCTAATGAAGGCATACTCCAATAGTGCTTTGCAATTTCCAAAACAGTAAACACTCCTATAGTGCCCTGCACTGTTATACTCCAGTAGTGCTTTGCAATTTACCCAACAGAAATCTTTCAGAATATGTGAGGGTGCAATGACTCCCATGCTTCAAGGGGTCATTGACTGTGCCTCCTTAATCCAAAAGTTGAAAGCAATAAAATAGATATTTACATGCACAAGATTTTACATTCTTTTCAATATTCTTAGACCTGCAACTTTTGATGTGGAAAATCTCTCCTAAAGATATCTTTTAACTACAGCATTCAACGTGGAAGAGATTGCAGAAAGCCTTCCAAGAGCTATAAAAATAGAATTCATAACGTCTGGCTCGTGGGGAGGGCTGTGTGTTTACCAGCTTTAAGGTAGAGTGGAGCGCAGCAGCTCTATGCATTTTCTCACGGGACCTGGTTTCAAAGCCCTTCCTTCTGTGCGCCCCAAACCTGTTTACAGCAGTCTCTCTCCTCCACAGTACTTGCCACAGGTAGTTAAGTGTGAATAATGACAACTAAAAAAAAAAAAGAAACAAAACTAAATTCCCATTACTAAAGAGAAACTCAAGTTAGCCCTCTGGGGGAGAAGCTCACAAGGATTAATTATATTGTAGGGGTTGATATCTCTCTTCATTTCCCTTTCCAGCAGTTTTGCAAATACATTTTTCCACAGTTTTAAAGAAATGTAAGAACTCCCAAGTTCCACAGCCAGAAAATCCTGACAGTCTCTGATAGCTGAATAATGGATGAAGCTCCACTGTTTACTTAGCAGGAGGAAAAAAAAAGAGAGAACGGTAGAGCGGTCCAGATAAAGTGCAGGAATCTGACATCCTCTTGTGCTGAACAATGGTGAGAAGAATATCCCAGCTTCTCTTTTTTTTTTGTCCATGTGCACAACGTATATGGAAACAGCAGTTCAGTGTGGGATTTATTATTATTTCACGCCTGTACTTAAGAGTTAATCAGGCCATTCTCTTCTGTGTCAATGTGATTGCTTCCTTCAGTAATGGGCTAAGACCTGGAACACAGATTACTAAGCATTGCCGCCCGGACAACTCCGCTCAGTCCACTCCGCCACCGTCACTCAAGTGAACTTTCCCGAAGATAACACAGCATTTTCCCAGGCAGGAAACACCTCCATATGACCACATATTCATTTACTGAAAAGTTGATTTAAACACTCAAGTATAATTAGCAAAGTCGAAGGTTTTCTTTGCAAGAATGTTCAGTATTTCATGGCTGATTAATTTACAGTCCTGTACTCCTTTGTAAGGTCAACCATACCAAGTCAGTCAAGTCGAAAGCTGTGGGGGTGTTTGTCTTCCGATAGAACCCTCCCCATGAAATCTCCCACAATGCCTGTCACTGGTACCTAAAGTTCCACCGTTAGAGATTCACTCTTTTGGTTCTGGAGGCATTTTAATCCCTGGGGGTCCCATTAAAATGCAAAAACTCTGAGAAGAATAACAGCATTGAAAGCTATTATTAACTGACAGCAAGGAGGCCCTGGGGAATTGGACACAGGATAGAGCCTGAGGAACAACTCCAGGAACCCGGTGCAAGCAGAGAGAAGGGAAGATGGCAGCAAAAATAACATTTACCTACTTGGCCGTTTTGCAGGGTCAAGGCAGCCCCACTTCTGACATTCTGTACAGTAAGGAAATTCCATTCAAGGTGAAATGATGGACACAGTGCAAGCCATTTATTTTAGTTGTGCTAAAGGAGAAAATCAGCAGTGACACATAATAGTATTTATGCAGAACTCTGACTTCAGTGCACATGTTTAATCAGCATGTTGCCCCTGGACTTTTTCCTCCAGTGCCTTGAAGTAGTCACTTGCGCTTGTCAAGGGTTGTGTCTAAATCACATGATTATAAGCTCATGTTCTTCTATTCCCTCACCCTCTTTAGAGACAGCGATATGGAACTTTTCTTTTTCTGCTTGCTTTTAAATTTGTACATTTCACATACACTGGAAATGTTTCTGTAGAAAATGGGGAAGTGACTTAAATTAATAAGGTGTCTCAAGAAGAGAAGAACTAGGAGTCTACGGAAGTTGACTTTGTGGATTTCAGAAAAATCTGCCTGTATCTGACAAGGTGCTGATTGGCAGCAGAAGTTGGTCCAGAGCCGTCTCTCTCTCCTCAGAGATGCTTCCTACCTTGAAAAGTCATATGGACACTAAAAGCTTTAAAAATGCCAGGAAAGATTGAATTTCTGTTACTATTGTATGGTGGTGCTATGTGCATATGTGTGTATATGCATATGTACGTGTGTGTGTTGACAAATGTAAATTCACAATGGAAAAAATTGCAGTGGGGGACTGAATTTCCCCCAGAAAGATAACGCAAAGTATGTAAAGGTGCTATGATTTTAGGGAGAAAAGAACAGTTTTAGGCAGTAAGTTTCTACACTTTTCTTATGTACCTGAAACAAAAAGTTATGGAGTTGTTTTTGGTGTTTTATTATCATTGGCATTGGCATTTTTATAGTATATAGACAGAAGGATTTAAGCCAAACTGGATCCACCTCAAAGAACGTCCAAGTCCAGGGCTTCTCAGTCAAGGCTGCCCAGGATCAAGTGCTTCTGGCCAGAAGGAGAGAAGTATGGTGCAGCAAAAAATTCCTGGGGAAACGAAGTGAGTAGGCCTTTAGAAAACTGTAGATTTGAGAAGAAAGAATAGATGTATTTCTTTAAATCTTGCTTCACATGGTGTCTTCACCATAAGTGAATAGCTGTGTAACTGTCGTTCATTAAGAATGAGTTGATGGTTACACTAATTTAACAAAGAGTTACACTTTTGTAGAGGAAGCTTAATCGAGGGTGTCTTTAATCTGTTACTCATGTCGGTTACCTGAACCTGATGTAGTATCTGTATGTCCATCTGCCTGCATTACACCATGGCCTTCATCGAACAGGGTGGGCTCCATTTCCAGTGCTCCAGAAGCACAAAACACAAAACTCAGAAGTATCTAAGAAAAATCTTGCAAAATCCTAGACAATATAAAGATTTGGAAGACTGCACACGACAAGAAAACATAAAATGAATATCCTTCGAACCACAGGTCAATAGCTTCATCTATGTGCATCTGCAAAACAGCAGCTCCTGTTCCCTCTGAACACCATTTGGTGGCCTTATTTCACGCTCCTCTTTCCAGGTAAGGAAGGAGGACAAAGGGTCACAGGAATCTCCTGAAGCTCCCTTCCATAGCCACTTAAGCAAATGAGGAATGCAGTGTCTGGAAATTGTCAATATTTTGATCACAGATATACAAGTGCATGAGGATGCACATGCATGTTGGGTGTGTTTTATGATTTTAAAGTCAGTATCACCGGTTGCTGATAACAATCACACCCATTCCTTCAATCAACAAATATTGATTACCTATTAGGTGCCAAGGAATGTGGTAGATATTAGTAAGAAGGAAAATAAATGAGAGGGTGTTTCTGCCATTTAATCTAGGCCAGGAAATCATTCCAGAAAAATAATTACTGGAGCCAGAAGCGGTGGCTCACGTCTGTAATTCTAGCACTTTGGGAGACCGAGGTGGGTGGATCACCTGAGGTCAGGAGTTCAAGACCAGCCTGGTCAACATGGTGAAACCCTATCTGTCCTAAATACAAAAATTATCCAGGTGTGGTGGCACCTGTAATCCCAGCTAGTTGGAAAGCTGAGGCAGAAGACTAGCTTGAATCTGGGAGGTGGAGGTTGCAGTGAGCTGAGATCACGCCACTGCACTCCAGTCTGGGTGACAAAACGAGACTCCATCTCATAAAATAATAATAATAATAATAATTACTGGCCAGGCATGGCTGCTCTCAGCATTCTGGGATGCCAAGGCAGGAGAATAACTTGAGACCGGGTATTTGAGACCTGCCTGGGCAACATAGCAAAACCTCATCTCTATAAATTTTTTTTAGAAGTTAGCTGGATATTGCCAAGCACGGTGGCTCACACCTGTAATCCCAGCACTTTGGGAGGCTGAGACAGGCAGATCACCTGAGGTCAAGAGTTCTAGACCAGCCTGGCTGACATGGTGAAACCCCTCCTCTACTAAAAATACAAAATTAACCGGGCATGGTGGTGGATGCCCGTAATCCCAGCTACTTGGAATGCTGAGGCAGAAGAATCACTTGAACCTAGGAGGCAGAGGCTGCAGTGAGCCAGGATCGCACCAGTGTACTCCAGCCTGAGCAACAGAGTGAGGCTCTGTCTCAAAAAAAAAAAAAATTAACTGAGTGTAGTGGCTTGTGCTTACACTCCCAGCTACTTAGGGGGATGCAGCAGGAGGATCGTTGAAGCCCAGGAGTTCAAGGCTACGGTGACTATGATCACCTCACTGCATTCCAGCCTGGACAACAGAGCAAGAGCCTGCCCCTTAAAAAAATAATAAAAATAAAAAATAATTACAGCACAAGGTATTAAATGCTACAGTAGATGTAAGATGAAGTGCTATAAGTTTTGAAAGCTGTCACTATCAAAATTATGACCATATATTGTGGCTAATCTCTTCAATAATATATGAGTAATTACCATTTAACAAAGACTCACAACGTGACAAGCAGGCACATAGTATGTCTCAGTCTCTTTGCAGCTCCCCATAAAATAAGTACTAGAGTGGAGCTGAGGAAACTGAGGCTCACGGGTTAGTTGATTTTTCATAATCACACAGCTTGGTTACCAGAGTCTGGCGAGGTGGGATGAAATGGGAAAATGTTGGTCGAAGGCTACAAAGTTTCTATTAGATCAGAGGGATGCGTTTTTTAGATCTATTGCATGGCATGGCAACTATAGTTAATCATAATGTGTTGTGTATTCCAAAATTGCTAATAGAGAGATTTTAAATGCTCACACCAAAAAACAGGTAAGTACATGAGGTGATCGATATGTTAATTAGCTGGATCTCATAGTTCCACAGCGTTTACATAGGCGCGTAAACACAGGCAGCAAAACATCACTGCATACACCGGAAATAGCAGGCGTGCCCCGCTTTATCGCTCTTCACAGGTACTGTGTTTTTGACAAATTGAAGGCTTATGGGAACCCTGCAAAGACAAATCCACCAGCACCGTTTTTCCAACAACATGTGCTTATTTTGTGTCTCTTTGTCAGCATTTTTTGACAGCAAAGTATTTTTAAATGAAGGCACGGACATTACTTTTTAAGACATGACGCTACTGCACACTTAATGGACGACTGTAAAT
This sequence comes from Callithrix jacchus, assembly GCF_049354715.1. Taxonomy (NCBI): domain Eukaryota; kingdom Metazoa; phylum Chordata; class Mammalia; order Primates; family Cebidae; genus Callithrix; species Callithrix jacchus. The sequence goes on along the minus strand of NC_133508.1, from coordinate 35,413,351 downwards.
ATAACCTTTACGATGCACTGGGAAACCAAAACTTTGTGCAACGTGCTTTCTTAGGACCTTCTTTTTATTTGAGTGGTCTGGAACCATCCCTGAAATATCTCCAAATATTTGTCAATTAAAAATTACGTGCATTAAATTAAAAATCGCACCGCTGCGGAGAAGCTGATATCTAAACCCAAGTGAGCCTGACAACGGCCATGAGCTTAATCACCAGCCGCACTAATACCAAATCCTAAAACTGAAAATCACACCCACTCTCTGTGGCACAAACTTTTTAACCTGTTTGAAATGGGCACAATAGATCTCTCTGGTACCTCAAAAAGGAAACAATCTTAAGCAACTAAAATAAAAAGTCAGCAAACTTCAGCCAAGTGTCCCACTGGAGAGCCATGTGCAGGGAAATATTTTAAGGTCATTTAGGAGACAGTAATCTTTGTTTGAGGGCCAAAACACACTTCCCTAGTGAGGTTGCAGGATAGACATAAATAATCCAGTCTGGAGAAAGGTCACGTCTGAGGCTAGAGTCAGGGTTAGCAGGGACAGCTTGAAAATCAATTGCTCTGAAAATCTGCAGCAAGTCTGGCCAAGTACCACAGGGAGAGTGGTGCTGAAAGCAGATAAGACTTAACTCCTCTGCAGGAGGCGCCAACCTTGAACCTTATTGTTGCCCAATAAATTTCACTAGGCATCACATTCTTCTCCCTGCAGCAAGGGAAACGGTGGAGCCAACAAGCGTGCTCCTAGAGGGACAGGAAACACAGGCCATGGGGCACACAGAGAGGTCACAAGACCAGGGGGCAGCAGGCAGGAATCAATAGCACCGAGCAGAGTCCAGGGGGATCAGTGACCCCTAGACTTCATGGCAGCTTAGCAAACTTGATTAACAGTGCACGTGGGATTTGCCCAAGGCTGTGCAGGCAGTCACAGACACCAGCTTTTAGAGAAGCAGAAGAATAACAGAGCTGTAGAAGGAATCATTTCTGAGCAGGGAAGCTTGGCAAAGGCAAACCATGCAGTCACCCATGTATGATGTGAGGGGCCCAGGAAAGCATTCTTCCCCGGTTTCTCAAGATCTGAAATGATCATTATCTATTCTCTGTGCTAAATTGTTCTCTTTCTCTCTGTTAATCTATGTTTGTCTGTTTCATTATGAGAAATTTCAAACACATACAAAATTGGAGAGACTGGTATAATAAACCTTCATGGACATAACACCCAACTTCAACACATATTCACTAACACCCAAACTTGGTCATCTCCACCTCTGCCTATCCTTTCCCTCCCCTGACCCATGCACACTGTGCTGGATAGGTATGAGACAAATCCCAGATATGATTTAATTTGTAATACTTCTGTTTGAGTCTACAAAGTGACTTCTTTTTAAAATATACCATATTATTATCACAGCCAAATTAATTGAACCATGGGCTTATTAGTACAATGGGCTTGACTGAGGGAAAGTGTCTGAGCTTGAAGCTGTGACAATTGAAACTTCTAATACTGAAAAGTCAAGAGAAAAAGCACTGAAAAGAAGAAAATAGAATAGTCTAGAATTGCGTCACAACTACAAAAGGTGCAGCATGCCCTTAATGGGAATACCATTCTGCAGGGAAGAAAGACAGAAACAGAAAGAAAATATGCAAAGAGTTAATGACGGAGACTATCTCCAAATTAATGTCACACACCACAGATCCAGAAAACTCAGAGAATACCAAGTAAGCTAAATGCCTTAAAAACCACATAGAAGCATATTATATTCAAGTTTCATAAACTCAAAGAACCTCTTTAAAAAAGAAAGAAAAACACCTTTAAAAAAGAAAGGGGGGAAAAGTCTTACCTCTGAAAGAACAAATAAGAATTGCACCAACCTCTCCCTAGAAAAAAGCAAGCAAGAAAAGAGTGAAGAAAAAGGAGGAGAAGAGAGTAGAGTGAAATATTTAAAATATTGAGAAAAAAATCTATCAATCTAGAATTCTGTGCTCTATGAAATTATTCTTTAGAAGTGAAGGAAGAAATACTTCCTCAAACAAATAAAAATTGAGAGAATTTGTTGCCAGTAGACCTGCCTTGCAAGACAATATTAGAATAAGTCCTCCATCTCTTCATGCCTCTCCTCTCTCCAACCTCTAATGGCAACCACTAATCTTTGTACTTTTAAGGAAAATTTTATTTTACTATAAACAGTAAATATTTACTGCAAATAGGCAGTGCACAGAAACTAGAAAAAGCACATATTGAATTCAAACTAAGTAGAAGAGAAGACATAATAAAAATTAGAGCAAAAATCAATGAACTCAAAAACAGGAAATCAATAGGGAAAGTCAACAAAACCAGGAGCTGGTCCTTTGAAGAAATTGATAAAATTGATAAGCTTCCAGCCCGGCTAAGTAAAGAAAAAAATAGAAAATGCAAATTACTAGTACCAGAAATGAATGACAGAACATCAGTACAGATCCCACAAACATTAGAAGAATGATAAAAGAATACTCTAACAGTTCTATGTCCACAAATTTGATAACCTAGATGAAATGGACTGATTCCTTGAAAGACAAAATTGCTGAAACTCATACAAGAATAAACAATTTAAACAGGCTTTCATCTGTTAAAGAAATTAAATCAATGATAACTAATGTTACAAAACACAAAGCACTAGGTTCTAATGGGTTCACTGGTGAGTTCTACCAAACACAGAAGGAAAAAATTTACACCAAAATTCCACAATCTCTTCAAGAAACAAAGAATATAATTCCTAACTCATTCTATGAGATCAGTATTATCTTAATGTTAAAACTAGGCAAAGACATTATAAGAAAAACAGACCAATATCTCCTATTAACATAGAGACAAAAGTCCTCAACAAAATGTTAGCAAATCAAATCCAACAAGGTAGAAAAAGAATTTTACACCACTACCAAGTGTAATTTATCTCACTTATGCAAAGTTGATTCAACTATCAAAAATCAATTAATGTAACCCATTGCGTCAACAGGCTGAAGAATAAAGGTCACATAATGATATTAATAGATGCAGAAAAAGCGTTTGACAAAATATAACACACATTCATGATGAAAAACTCTCAGCAAACTAGGAATAGAAGGGAATCTCCCCTTTGTAGACAAATAATATCTGCAAAATACCTACAGCTGACATCATGATTAATGGTGAGAAACTTAAAGTTTTTCCACTAAGACCAGGAACAAGGGGAGAATGTCCCCTCTCACTACTCTTTTCAAAATTTTCTTGGAAGTCCTAGCTAAGGCAATAAGACAAGAAAAGTAAATAAAAGTTATATAGATTGAGATAGAAGAAATAAAACTGTGTTTGCAGATGACATCATTGTCTATGCAGAAACTCTGAAAGAATTGACAAAGAAACTTTGAAGCTAATAAGTGATTATAGCCAGGTTGCAGGGTACAAAGCTAAAATACAAAAGCCAGTTACTTTTCTATATTCCAGCAATGAATAAGTAAAACTTGGAATTATAAATGCATTACCATTTCATTGGCACCTCCCAAAATGAAATACTTAGGCGAATCTAACAAAATATATATAATATCTATATGAGAGAAACTACAAAACTCTGTTGAAATATTTAAATATGAACTAAATAAACGGAGAGACATTTCATGTTCACAGATGGAAGACTCAGTACTAACAATGTCAGTTCTTTCCAAGTTGAGCTATAGATTCAACACAATCCCAGTCAAAGCCTGGTACACTACTTTGTGGATACTGAAAAACTGATTTTTAAGGTCTGTGTGGAGCAGCAAGAGACCCAGAATAGCCAACTCAATATTGATAAAGAACAAAGTCAGAGGGTTGACAGCATTCAACTTCGGCAATTACCATAAAGCTACAGTAATCAAGACAGTTTGGGGTTGGCAAAAGTGTAGATAAATAGATCAGTAGAACAAAATAGAGGACCCAAAAATAGATTCATATAGTCATCTGGTCTTTGACAAGTAAAGGTAATGCAATGGAGCAAAAATCATCTTTTCAACAAATGGTGTGGCACAACTGAACAGTCTCATGCAGAAATAAATCTAGACACAGACCAAACAGCCCTCACAAAAATTAACTCAAAATGTACTATAGACCTAAATGTAAAATATGAAACTCCTAGAAGATAACATAGGAGAAAATCTAGGTGACCTTGGGTACGGTGATGAGTTTTTGCATACAGTGGCAGTCCCACCTTGATTAATGGATATTTGAATTGTTTCCAATATTTAGCTACTGCAAATAATGTTTTAGTGAATAGCCTTATTAATATATTTTCTTTCTTTCCTTTCAAAATTTTTATTTGATTGTTATTTTCATCATTTCTGGGATACAAATAGCCCTCAGACAATGCAATCTCTATCAAAATACCATATCATTCTTCACAGAAAGAGAAAAAACAATCCTAAAATTCATATGGAATCACAAAAGACCCATAATAGCTAAAGCTATTCTGAGCCAAAAGAACAGAACAGAAGGAATCATATTACCTGACTTCAAATTATACCACAGAGCTATTGTAACCCAAGCAGCAAGGTCCTGGCATAAAAACAGACACACTGACCAATGGAACAGAGTAGAGAACCCAGAAATAAATCCATACATCTACAGTGAACGCACTTTTGACAAAGACGCCAAGAACATACGTTGGGGAAACAACAGTCTCTTCAATAAATGGTGCTGGAAAAACTCAATATCTATATGCAGAAAAAAGAGAAAAAGTACTGAATGAAACTAAACCCCTTTCTCTCATCATATACAAAAATGAAACTAAACCCCTATATCTCATCATATATAAAAATCACATCAGAATAAAGACTTAAATCTATGACTTCAAACTATGAAACTACTATAAGAAAACATTAAAGAAACTCTCTAGGATAATGGTCTGTCTAGGCAAAGACGTCTTAAGTAATAACTCAAAAGCGCAGACAAGCAAAGCCAACATGGACAAATGAAATTACATCAAGTTAAAAAGCTTCTGCACAGAAAAGGAAACAATCCACAAAGTGAAGACATGACCCACAGAATGGGAGAAAATATTTACAAGCTATCCATTTTACAAAAGATTAATAACCAGAATATATAAGGAGCTCAAACAACTCAATAGGAAATATATCTAATAATCCCATGAAAAATGGGCCAAACATCTGAATAGACATTTCTCAAAAGAAGACACACAAATGGCAAACAGGCATATGAAAAATTGCTCAACATCACTGATCATCAGAGAAATGCAAATCAAAACTACAATGAGGTATCATATCACTCCAGTTAAAATGGTTTTTATCCAAAACATAGGGTATAGCAAATGCTGTCAAGGGTGTGGAGAAAAGAGAACTCTCATACACTGTTGGTGGGAATGTAAATTAATACAGCCACTAAGGAGAACAGTTTGGAGGTCCCTCTAAAAACTAAAAAGAGAAGTACCATATGATCCAGCAATCCCACTGATAGGTATATACCCAAAAGAAATTAGTATATTGAAGAGCTACATGCACACCTATGTTTATTGCAGAACTCTCCACAACAGCCAAGATTTGGAAGCAGCCTGTGTCCATCAACAGATGAATGGATAAAGAAAATGTGGTACATAATGACAATGGAGTACTATGAAAAAGAATTAAAAGCCATTAAACGATGAGATCCTGTCATTTGCAACAACATGGATGGAACTGGAGGACATTATGTTAAGTGAAATAAGCCAGACAGAGAAAGTCACACTCCATATGTTCTCCCTAATTTGTGGGAGCTAAAAATTAAAACAATTGAATTATTGAATTCATGGAGATAGAAAGTAGAATGACAGTTACCAGAGGCTGTGAAGGATGGTGGAGGTTGGGGAGGGGGATGTAAGCATGGTTAATGGGGACAAAAATACACTTAGATGGAATTACTAAAATCTAGTATTTGATACCACAACAGAGTGCTTATAATCAACCATAATTTACTGTACTTTAAAAAATAACCAAAAGAGTATAATTGGAATGTGTGTAATACAAAGAAATGATAAGTGCTTGAGGTGAAGGATATGCTGTTTACCCTGATGTGATTATTACACATTGTATGCCTGTATCAAAATATCTCATATACCACGTAAATATATTTACCTACTATGTACCCATAAAAAGTAAAAATTTTAATTTTAATTTAAAAAAAGGAAAACAAAATTAAAACACAAACCAGAAAAATCAGATAGCCCTCAGAGAGACTCCTTGTTACTGCTGTTCACTTCTGGGTGAATTGGTTTATCAGATCTCCTGGCTTAGAATTATTTCAACTACTTGTTGAAATAATTAATGAAATCCAGTTGGATTTCGGCAGAATTAGAGCACTTGGCACGGAAAATATATTTCAGCATTGAAATTTGGGAAGAAGGACTACTAAGGTGTGAATGTGTTTCCTGTAAGTTCATGTGTTAGAAACTTAATCCTCAATGTAATAGTGTCAGGAGATGGGTTGTAATAAGAGGTGACAGAGTCCTGAGGACAGAGCCCTCATGAATGAATCAATGACATTATCATGGAAGTGGGTTTGTTATTGCAAGAATGGGTTGTTATAAAGTGAGTCCAGCCCCTGACGCCCTTCTCTGTCTCATGGGCTCATTTGCCCTTCCCATGTTATGATACAGCTAGAAGGTTCTCACCAGTTACCAGTGCCACGCTCTTGGACTGCCCAGCCTCCAGAACTAAATTTGATTTCTTTATAAATAGCCCAGTCTATGGTATTCTGTTATAGCAACAGAAAAAAACTAAAACAAAGGCTCCCAAAGATGTGAGATAGATTAACTAACCTACTTTGTAATTTTGCCTTATCAGGGAATTAACTAAAACAAAAATCCTCACATAAAATGATTCAGTACTTTTCAGACAGAATATAATTCACTTGAGTTTACTTTTTTAAAAAATCAGCAGAAATCAATTTTATGTTCCTTTTGGTAATCATTTAATATAATGTGTGCTGATTAATTACAATCATGTAGATATACAGATGAGCATTATAGCCAAGACTTATGGCATACACTTCCCTCTCAGTAGCTGTGCTAAGAAGACCTCAGCAGCCTTCATAAGTTGTATCTTCCCTTTTACTGAAGAATCACTGGTCACCTACAGTTGCACAGCAAGCACAGCAAAATTTTGATGCGCCATTTATCACTTCTTGAAGAACCCCCCTTCAAATTCCTGAATAAAGCTGCTAACTAAGACAACCGAATTTTAAAAGCAAGCCACTTATTTATATGAATGAATGACAAGGAAGAGAAACAGGATTTGCAAAGTGACTGGAAAGTGATCATTATAGTTAAGTCTTATTTTTTTCTTCCCAAATTTCACGTTTGGGGCTGAAATACCTCTCTATTAAAAGAGAAATGGATAAAGACCTAAATTAACAGGAGCCAGTGACCCCTCCTAGTCTCTGCTTGAGGTTGGTGGGGCTTTGGAAATTTAGCAGGAATGAATTTCATCACAGGAATAATCACCCAGTGATAGATTAATAATAATAAAGAGGGAACGTGTACAAATGCAAGGAAGCCTAGAAATGAGAAAACACAGCTTTTAGTGGGGCACAGTGGCTCACACCTTTGAGAGGCCAAGGTGGGAGGATAGCTAGAGGCCAGCAATTCAAGACCAGCCTGGGCAACAGAGCAAGACCCCATCTCTACAAAAACATGTAAAAATTAGCAGGACCCAATGGCGTGCGTGCACTTGTAGTTCCAGCTACTCAGGAGACTGAGGCAGGGGGATTGCTTGAGCCTAGGATTTGGAGGCAACCGTGAATTATGATTGCACCATTGCACTCCAGCCTGGGTGACAGAGCGAGACCTTGTCTTAGAAAAAGAAACAAAAACAAAACCAGCTTTTAAGTGAGCAATAGGACGAAGCAACTTTTATTCTTGAGGAGGAATAACCCAATTCCTGACCAATGTCTACTCCATGCTGAATGCCAGGCTGGTTTCGAACTCTTTGGATTCTGTCACATGAGAACACTTGTTTACCTTCCAAGACTGATCTGAGCATGAGGTGAGGTTTCTCCTGATATCCACTAATTTATAGACACTCGAAACCATGGCCTTTCCTAGCATGGCTGGGTTTAAATTCTATTGGCTATTTCTGCTATGGTGTTGTCATAGCAACCTTCCCATTATAAACCTGGGCATTCAGGGAAGGGGTTGCTTACATCTAGAAGGAGCAGCATATTAAACTGGACATGTGAGGAATGAGTCCAGACTGGGCAGAGTGGTGGGGGAAGAAGCAAGGGGGCACGGCCAAGGGGCCAGAGGCAGGGAACAGCTGTGCATATCCTCCCGCAGAGAGATAGACATTTTTAGACTTCCTCTCTTCAGAAAGTCCATTTCTCAGCACTTCCAGGGCTCTCCACTGCTTGTCCCAAAAAACCCAAGTGCCACCGCTCACCGTTGGACCACCTCTACAACCTTCACTTTCTAAACACGGAGAATAATTAACCCCCTTCAGGAAGGCCAGCTCACCTAGTCACAACTCACCGTTGTCCCTCACTGGGGACTGTGATGGCACCTGCCACACAAAAGTGGGTTATTTACAGATACCCCATACCACTTTGTCCTCTTAGGCACGACCAGAAACTGCGCACCAGATCTGAACTTCTGAGACATCAGTGTGCCTGTCCCTGTGTGTGAAAATACATCTGCCCTCTGGGTTTCTTTTGTGATATATTCAAGGACAAATACTGACCACTTTTCAATGAGCCGTGAATTTAGAACGCCCACTTCAGACCTTCTCTCCACTGGCCGTCACACTCTTCCCCAAGGCTCACAGGACTGTCTTCTTGTCATTCAGGATGACGTTCAAAGAGCACCCCTTACAAAAGTTTTCTCTCACTTTCCAATCTAAAGAAACCTCCCAGTCATTCTAACCTACATCACCCTGTTTTGTTTTCATTATAACACCCATGATTTCTTATATTTTTTTGCATTATTATTATTACTATTATTTTAAGTCTTGCTCTCCCATGATGGAGTGCACTGGTGCTATCTCATCTCACTGCAACCTCCACCTCCCAGTTCAAGCAATTCTCTTGTCTCAAGACCTGGGTAGCTGGGACTACAGGTATGCACCACCACACCTGGCTGATTTTTGCATTTTTAGTAGAGACGGGGTTTCACCATATTGGCCACGCTGGTCTCAAACTCCTAACCTCAGGTGATCCACCCGCCTGGGCCTCCCAAAGTGCTGGGATTACAGGCATGAGCCACTGCACCTAGCCCATTATTTCTTTATTATCTCTGTTTCTGCGTTTGGAATGCAAGACTCATGAGAGAAAGTAGCCTGTCTGTCCTGCTTACAACGTGTCCCTGGAATATTACCTGGTATATATTGCATAATCATTAAGTATCTGTTAGTAAATCAGCAGATTCACATTCTAAGAATGCAGTTGTGATTTTTCTTTAGTGATTCCACTCCTCATTTAGGAATAAAAGAACTAGCTGGTAGCGTGGGAAGTTTTCTAATTTACCTTATGAAGGTTCTGCTCTTTCGTCATTGCTGTGATGATTCCAGGGCAGCAGTGTTCTCAGAGCTCCTGACCCAGGCTTGCTTCCATTCACACTTCAAAACCGCCCCTTGTATAGAGAATAGCTCATTGGTGTACTTCATTGCAAAATGCAGTCAACTTCAAAATGCTTCATAGCCTTGTTGGTTTTCCTGGGGAATAAAGGGATATTTATAAGCTATCACTGAGCATTTTTAAATTCAGTCTCCTTAGTGATCATATGAAGTAGAAAATAGTATATTCCCAAATGACAGAAAATAGAACTCTCAAGGAGTTTAAATGCATGGATCAGGCCCAGTGTGGTGGCTCACACCTGTAATTCCAGCACTTTGGGAGACTGAGGTGGGAGGATTGCTTGAGGTCAGGAGCTGGAGACCAACCTGAGCAATGTAGTGAAACTCCGTTTTTATGAACAAAAACATTTTTGTTTAAATATTTGGCCAGGTGCTGTGGCTCACACTTGTAATCCCAGCACTTTGGGAGGCCAAGGTGGGTGGATCACCTGAGGTCAGTCATTCAAGACCAGCCTGACCAACATGGTGAAACCCCATCTCTACAAAAATTACCTGGGCATGGTGATGGGCACCTGTAATGCCAGCTACTCAGTAGGCTGAGACAGGAGAATTGCTTGAATCCAGGAGGCGGAGGTTATAATGAGCCAAGATCCTGCCATTGCCCTCCAGCCTGGGCCACGAGAGTGAAACTCTGCCTCAAAAAAAAAATGTTTAAAATTAACCAGGCATTTGGCATGCACCTGTACTCTTAGTTACTTGGAGGCTGAGGCGGGAGGATCACTTGAACTCAGGAGTTTGAGGCTGCAGTGAGCTATGATCATGCTACTACACACTCCAGCCTATGCAACAGAGTGAGACTCTGCCTCAAACAAAAAATGTTCAGGTCGTATGTATGAGTAGTAAGTGGTTAGAGCTCCATTCAAACCTGGGTCTTTTTATTTCATATCAACCATACATCCTACCAGCCTCCTCTGGTGACGGGGATGAGCTCACAAAATGATGTACGTCAAGACACGACACTCCCAGCAAATAGTGGCATCCCAGCAGATTCTTGTGGACTGCCTGCCACGTGACGCTTTCGCTTCAAGTCTACTCGGGAATCTGCTAAAGCAAGGAGGGAGTCGCAGGCAAGAAACATGATGACGTCATGGGTGTGTGAGTGAGGGTGGTGGTGAGTGAAGAAACCTCTTCTAGAAGGATAAAAATGTAAATGGCAACTAATACTCAGGGCTTGTTGCCATTTGAAGTGAATATTAGCTTGCGTTGCCTTGGCAAGTCCTAGAGAGACATTTCACCGTGAGCACGGGAGTTAAAGGCAGCACACTTCAGCTAGTGCATTTCAGCAGGTTTAACACCACAAACCCAGAGGAAACCAACCAGCCCTGAAGGAGACTGAGCACACAGCTCGGCATCCCCATGACTGACAGTTCATACTGACCATTGCAAGCTGCTGGAGGAGAGGAGGGGAATCCGTTCCTTCTCCGGCTGAGGATTCAGATCTGACAGGTCCAATGAATCAGGATCATCCTTTCCTCCTCCCTGAACAAGTTTTTCAGAGAAACTATGAGAGAATAAAAACAAACCCCTAGAATGATCTCTCACAGACTCCTTCTCAAAATTGTAACAAAACCAAAACAAAAGCCAATCATAAAAAAGCTAAAAGTTGTTTTCATTTTGGTTGAATCAGAAGGATTTGTGTTATGACCTAGATAAGAGGCTGTTCTATATTTTTTTTCTTTTGACTTAAGATACTATTAAAATGAGATCTTTAATATCCTATCCTAAAAAGCTTTGGACACATCTATAATTTATGTTATGATTTCTGAGAGGTTTCACCTGAAGGGAGTGTGGAGCCTATCAGCGATGTCAAGCTCTCCTTGAAAATGCTTTCCATTACTAATAGATAGAACCTCTTTTTCTTATTATTTATACAAGACTTTCTTTGATTTCCTGCTTGTGACACTTTGGAACGAAAAACTGGTGACTGACTGCATTAATTAAAAACGAAGATGAGATGGCTGATTTTTTTTCTCTCCAGCAAATCCTAGCCAGAGTCCCTCAAGCAGACCTCAGTGTTAGCCTGCAACCTGCAGGGCCAAACGTTCAGGTTTCTGTCATTTGATCTGATACAAGCTTAAAGTACTGATTACAATCATTTTTGTTGGGGGTGGTGTGTGTGTGTGTGTACGCGCGCGTGCGTGCATGCCTCCCAAGTAACTGGTACGACAGGCTATGCCTCTAGGCCTGGCTATTTTCTTTTGTAAATTTTTTGTAGATATGAGGTCTCCCTGTGTGGCCCACACTGGTCTCAAACTCTTGAGAGGATAGGTCCCAACCTATCCTCTCGCCTTGCTGTCCGGAAGTGCTGGGATTACAGGCGTGAATCACTGCACCTGGCAGAATTATTATTATTTGGAGAGTAAGATGAAGCTGAGGAACAAAGGCAGGCAGAGGTGGCAGTTTGATCAGTCACCGCAAAATTCAAAGAGGAAAGGAAACTTCATCTGCCTCCTTGACCTCCTACTTCCTTTCACTCCCCTCCCCTCCCCACCTCAACTGAATTGCATGATCAGACCTGACAGAAAGACTTGAAAGAGAACAGGGTGAGGACTTTGGCAGCAGCAAAATGACCAAGGAAGGGCCTGTGTCCCACTTTTTACTGTGTGAAGGAATAGCCCAGATGCTTGGTGGACAGCAACAGCTGGATGCAAATCCTGAAACCAGGAAGTCCTGGCCAAGTATGGTGGCTCATGCCCGTAATCCCAACACATTGGGAGGCCAAGGCAAGAGGATCACTTGAGGCCAGGCATTCGAGAACAGCCTGGGAAACATAGGGAGACCCCATCTCTACAAAAAGTAGAAGAACTTGCTGGGTATGGCGGCATGCTCTCTACTTCCAGCTATTCAGGAGGCTGCGGCGGGAGGATGGACGGCTTAAGCCCAGGAGTTCAATACTTCCATGAGCCATGAAGCCGTCAGTGAACTCTAGCCTGGGCTACAGAGAGAGACCTTGAATTAATTAATTAATCAAAAATAAGAAGTCTCATCTCTCTCAGAAAACCTCCCACCAGTAAATAATACCCATACAGGGGAGATGAACTGGAGCTTTCAACTGTATTTTCCCACACAAATCTTCCTTCAGTCAGGTTGTTCGGTAGTAGATTTTTGCAGCTGTGAGGATAAGGAAGTGGTCAGCTTGTGGAACAATCCCGTGTGAGAAAGTAAAGACACAATACTAGAATTCGGATTTTCCGTGAGGCAGATCTCTTTCTTACCTCTCTGACACATTTAACTGAGTAACTACCACAAAGCAAAGGAAAATAAAGAAATACTAGATTTGATCTCCATTGTTAAAGAGCTTCCCGATCTGTGTAGGAATTCAGGGTTTCTTCGGCCGTGAGTTACAGCTGTAATATCTCAGAACAATGGCTGGAATGTTATGTAAGTGCAATGAGTTTACACTTGCATTCTAGAGATAAGCAGCTCTCACCTGCTCTCTAGAACGCCCAGACCAGAGGTGGTCAGCGGCACTTAATCAGAAAGGGACACACACTGGGTGATAAGGTTTGGCTCTGAGTCCCCACTGAAATCTCATCTCAAATTATAATCCCTGTGTGTTGGGGGAGAGGCCTGGTGGGGAGGGATTGAATCATGGGGGCTGATTTCCCCCTTGCTATTCTTGTGCTAGTGAGTGTGTTCCCATGAGACCTGATTGTTTGAAAGTGTGTGGCACTTTCCCCTTCAATCTCTCTCCTGCCCCACTGTGGTGAGATGTGCTTGTTTTCCCTACCTCTGCCAGCATGATTGTAAGTTTCCTGAGGCCTCCCAGTCATGCTTCCTATTAAGTCTGCAGAAATGTGAGTCAATGAAACCTCTTTTCTTCATAAATTACCCAGTCTCAGGTAGTTCTGTCTAACAGTGTGAAAACAGACTGATACACTGGGGCAACAAATATAAGTTCATCTGTTATCATTAGCGCCATCAAAAATTCACATTTTGCAAGTCAGTTGGGCAGTTCCTCAAAAAATTAAAATTAAATTTGCACATGACCCAGGCATCCCAGTTCCGGACATTTATCCAAATCCGGGTCACAAAGAGATAGTCAAACACCCATGTTCATAGCAGCTCTGTTTACAATAAGCCAAAACATAGAGCAACTCAAGTGTCCATTGAAGAATGAGTGGAGAAACAGAAGGCGGTATATGCATGCGATGGAACTCAGCATTAAAAAGGTAGAAAATTATAACACACGCCACAACATGGATGAACCTTGAGGAGATTATGCCAAGTGAAATGGGACAATCACAAAAGGCCAAGTACTGTCCGATTCCACTTAACGAAGTAGTGAAAGTCGTCAACTTCATAGACAGAAAGTAGAATGATGAGTGCTGGGGCTCAGGGAAGGAGGGAATGAGGAGTTATTGCTTAATGGGGACAGAGTTTTCATTTTGCAAGATGCAGAGAGTTCTGAAGATAGATGGTGATGATGGTTGCATAGCAATGTGAACGTATTCAATGCTATCAGAACGTATACTTACAGCAGTTAAGATGGCGCATTTTCCAGCCTGGCCAACATAGCGAAACCCCATCTCTACTAAAAATACAAAACTTAGCTGGGCATGGTGGTCTGTGCCTGTAACCCCAGCTACTTGGGAAGCTGAGGCACGAGAATTACTTGAATCCAGGAGATGGAGGCTGCAGTGAGCCGAGATTGCACCACTGCACTCTAGCATGGATGATAGCGTAAGACTCTGTCTCAAGAAAACACGGTAAATTTTACATTTCATGTATTTAACCACAATTTTTAAATAATAAATACATACATTTATTTAACAATTTAAATGTTTTGCAAATGAACATACTGTATGTGAAAAATGGGTTTTTACTGGTCAAGGAAGTGACTTTCAAGTAGCATAGTTAATATTAGAAAATGATTTCCATCGGTGAAATGAAATGTATTCAGAGCATGTGGATTCACTAAAATTATCTGTCATCACTCCCCAGCCTTACATGAACCAGGCACTGAAGAGCAATGGCCAGTGCTGGGTACCCCCAGGACAGCACCCAAGGTCTGATCCTTGGGCAGAGCACAGTGAAGTCAGACTGCTTGAGGCCACTGGGAAGGCACAGAATGTGACCATGAGGGTATTGCCGGCTCACCTTGACAGAGGCTGCATGCTTGGATCACCTAAAAGGCCAGGAGCTGGGGTGTCATTGAATGGTCGGACAGGTTGTATAAACCGTGTTGTGCCCACTTAGGATGAAAATTTGGCTAAGAAATGTCCTCAGAAGTGTCTGCTCACTGGAGCCCCATAGCGCCGGTATGAAGGAATAGCCATCCCTCACCACCTCCAACAGCTTAGGCAACTCTTGACTCAAATTCAGCTACACACCACGCAGAGAGGCAGATTCGATGTGAAGCTGGTGACATTTCAAAGCCTCTTCCTAATATGAACCTCTGCTCCGGCTCTGCACTCAATTTTCTAGTCACAGTTTTGTGGTCTTGGTCTTTAAAAGGGCCTCTAAATTAAATGCATTTTAAGTCCAGCAGTCCTTAGCTAGTCTCCTGACTTGCTAACGACTAAGTTAGCTTAGGCCCCCTCCAACACAGGTCACCTGGAAGGCACCATTCGGTTGTTGTCACGGTGTTTCCCTCCCACCTCTTCTCTCTTCCTTCTCTGCACCCCAGGGTCTATTTCCCCTCCCCAACACATGACAGGAGAAGGGGGGAAATGCAGCCCTATTCCAGGCAGGATCCCCTGCACCACGTTTCTAGACTAGATGTCCCCTCCAGGACGGGCCAGGAGATGGCTGGGAAGGGCAGGAGATTAACAGAGTGCCTGCAGAAGAAGGACACTGGAGAGGAGCCTTGGGGTCACAGATGAGAGAGAAGATGAAGCCTGCGGGCACAAGACAGGGAGGGCAACCAAAGGAGTCACAGAAGAAAGCTGCCTTGTGGCACAGAAACCCCATCCCCAGTGATGACTGATGTGGGTGCCTGGCCAGGCTGGGGGAGGCGGGTAGGGGGGATACAGGGGGAACCTGATCGTGATGAACACAGATTCAAATTACAAATTGTTTCCCTAGGTGTCGGACATGGTGTTGCCCATTTACACATAGATAAAAATAATAAAGAATGCTTCAAAGCAGCATCCCTGGGTGTAATAAAGAAATCAACCCAAATGTCCATCAATCAACAACTGGATAAAAAAAACTGTGGTATATATATGACAGAATACTACTCAGCCATGAAAAGGAATGAATGAATGGCAGTACATTAATTCATTAATGGAGATTCCACTCCAACCCGGATGGAATTGGAGACCATTATTCTAAGTGAAGTAACTCAGGAATGGAAAAGCAAACGTATATTCTCGCTCATAAGTAAGAGCTAAGCTATGAGGACGTGAAGGCATAAGAATGCCACAATGGACTTTGGGGACTCCGGGGAAAGGCTGGAAGCGGGGTGAGTGCATATTGTTTGATGACGGATGCACCGAAATCTCAGAAATCACCTCTAAAGAGCTCACTCATGTAACCAAATGCCACCTGTTCCCCAAAAACCTATGGAAATAAAACATTTGAAAAATATATGTATATAAACTAGTAATTCAATTCTATTAAAAACAAAGGAAATACATACTCAAAATACAAAAACAAATCAAATGGCTCACACCTATAAGCCCAGCACTTTAGGGGGCTGAGGCAGGAGGATCACTTGAGGCCAGGAGTTCAAGACCAGCCTGGACAACATAGTGAGAGCCCCGTCTCTACAAAAAAATTTAAAAATTAGCCAGGTGAAGTGGTGCAGACCTGTAGTCCCAGTTATTTGGGAGGTTGAGGTGGGAGGATCACTTGAGCCCAGGAGTTCAAGGATGTTGTGAGCCATGATCATACCACTGCATGGCAGTCTGGGTGACAGAGCAAGAACTGAGAGAGAGAGAGAGAGAGAGAGGGAGAGAGGGAGAGAGGAAGAAGAAGAAGGAGGAGGAGGAGGAGGAGAGGAAGAGAGGAAGGAAGGAAAGAGAGAGAGAAAAAAAGAAGGAGGGAGGGAGGGAGGCAAAGGGAAAGGAAGAAGAGAGGAGAGGACTAGTAGAAATCCAGGCTTTGGAAGCAGGTCTGAGTTGAAACTCCCCTCCTGCTGCTTACTGTCTATGGTATCTGGAGAAAGTGGTCAACATTTCAGAGCTTCAGTTTATCTTCCATAAATAGGAAAAATAGTCATTATTTTTAGGATTGTTTTACTTCTTAAATGGAAATAATACATCTGATATTCTGCCCATAGTGGCTACATAGTGCCAGTCATTACTATTAATATTCCAATCGTCTAGAATGTTCTGCTTCTGGAAGCAGCACCAGCAGAAACCAATCAGGGTAGGGAGGGTCACGATAGCAGAAAAGAGCATTTTACTTTCCACAGTTGAATCACTCAGTCTTTCCATTAGGCATTATTTCATTGTGTCACAAGCCCAGAACCTTTTTATGGGGCTAGGAAACTCTGTTAAGTATTTCTAGGTGAAAAGCAGACCTCTGTGCTTCTAATATTAGATTGTCATGATCAGACTTTGGAACCAAATGTGTTTCTTTTCCCACCAGCCAGCTTCTCCATTCCAGCTTTTGCACGCTAGGACCTGCCCAAGGCTCCTGGCCATCCTCACTTACAACCCTGTCTCCTCTGGGTGTCGATTTTATGCTAGAAATTCTTCCTACACTTCCCTTTTCCCTTCCCCTGTGTGGGCTTGGACACCTGGTATTCCACAAACAGTTGCCTGGGCCAAGGTTATAACCACCCACAACCAGGAAGCAACACAGCAGAGAGAAGAGTAAAGGCAACTTCTCACCTTCCGACAGCCCAGGGGAGGTGGAGGGGAGTCCCAGCAAGAGCCTTCTATCCCTAAGGCCAGTCTACCTTATCCCACCCCCCGTGTCTCCCTGGAGGTAGGAAAGGAAAGCAGGGACTATGGGTGACAGGTCTGGGTTCAAGCCCTAGCTGCTCCTTTTAGACAATCTAAAGCCATGTGATTCTCATCAGACCACATAACCCCTCTGATCCCCGTTTACCTTATTGTAAAATGAAAAAAATCAACGTATGCCATTAGGTTCCAGCAAGGATTAAACAATCTGTAATATGCTTGATAAATACAAGGTACCTAGAGGACACGGTATCCATGGCAGCGTTTATTATAGAGTGTTCCATACACTTCCACAGGGGGTGCCTGGCTTCTCAGTTCATTCTAATGTGGTTCTCACACCAAGCAAAACATCACAATGCTGAAGTGTGGAGCACTGCCGTGACAACCAGGGACAACATGGGGACCACCAAGAAGCTACGTGTCATGAGCATGGCGTAGGGGATGAGAGAACTGGCATGGGGGTGGGAGCCCAGGGAGGACGACGAGAGGAGCAGATGGTGCCACATGCATCCTGCTGGAACAGCACAGACTAAAATACCAAGTATTTCCATTTCAGCTTGACAAGCAACAGTTGCACCACTAGCAAAACTGGCTTCATCACGTGGCCCATGGAGGAAGAACTGTTCTTTTTCTGCACTGTAACACATGCCGTGTGCTTTTTACCAAATCCAGGCAGCGCAACCAGCATTGCTGAGCTCTGACTGTCCCCGTCGAGGCTCCCTATCCTATGGCAGCATAATCTTATTCCTTTTCTCCCTTTTGCTCCCAAACCTGCATTCCAAACTCAAGGAAAAGCCAACAGCCTAAATCCTACTGGAGGCAGCAGTAATAATGGGAATCCACGTTGCTCACTTTTAATGTTCTCTCAAGTTCAAGATGGTACCCTTTTTCTCTGACTACTTCTCTGAAGTAATTTGAAAATTGATTTCTTTTCCTTTTGCCTTTCCCAGGGTCAGGCTTTTCCCAGCATCCATGCATATTGAAGAGGAAAGGAAAGTTCCTGGCTTGTCCTCTCTCGCCTTTGTGATTTCTTTCTGCTTGGGCCGCAGAGAGCTTTGCAGGAGAGCAGAGATGGAATCATTTTCTCTCCTTTTTTTTAACTTCACTCATTGAATATTCATCAGGTGATGGATTCTATCTCAACCATTAGCCAAGGGAATAAAAATAGTTTGCAGCCAGCCCTCTGCCACAGATAGGCTTCCAACCCATTGTGAGGTAGACTTTTTCCTACAGGGTGAGGTTCAGACAAGCAGCTGTGATTTCCCAGACAGAGCCCGGTGCTCAGAGTAGATGCCTGTCAAACCAGCCCCCAGTAAGCAGCAAGAGTGATCTCACTTCCTTTCCCTAAAGGTAACTGTCCTCATTACTCTCATTACTGAGCTGAATGAACCTTGGGTGAATAATAGAATTTTCTTTAAAATATTCATCATCTGACAGCTGATATTTCAGCCATATTCCACTTGAAGACTACATTGGGAGAGGGAAGCCGAGCAGCAGCGCTCAATTAACTCAGTATTTTGCTCACCTTCTGAAACCACTTTTCAAGTCCAAGTCATTAAAAATGCATGGGACTGTGTAACGTGGTACTCTCCTGTGAGCTCCCAGAGCAGGACGGAGGTGGCCACCGAAGCCGCTGCTCTGCCTATGCAGGCATCAGCGGCTCGAGGAATCAGGGACTTCTCCTGCCAGGTGAAAAAGGAAAGTGCCTCCGCCTTCTTGCCCTCCTCAACTACCTCGCTGTGTGCAAACAGAATTAACACATCTTCCTTAGCCCCTCCTGGGTCTTCCCACCGGGTAAGTCAGCTTCTTGTGTGGTTTCCAGGTTGAAAGGAAGTGGTGGGCGGGTGCGCAGCCACACACTAGAAACATGGCAAGTGAGAAACAGTGGAGGCAGATACACATGGACTCAGTCCCAGTGTTGCCATTTACTTCATGAGCCTCTGTTTCCTCATCTGTCAGATACACTGATGCAGTTTGGATCTGTAGCGCCACCAAATCTCATGTCGAATTGCAATCCCCAGTATTGGAGGTGGGGCCTAGTGGGAGGTGATTGGATCATAAGGGCGGATTTTCCCTTTGGTGCTGCGTCACAATACTGAATGAGTTCTTGTGAGATCTGCTTGTTTAAAAGTGTGTAGTGCCTCCCCCTGTCTCTCGCTCTGGCGGTGGAAGACGCCCCTCGTTTCCCCTTCACCTTCCACCATGATTGTTAAGTTTCCTGAGGCCTCCACAAAAGCAGAACCATGAGCCAATTAAGGCATCTTTCTTTAAAAACTACCCAGTCTCTGGTATTTCTTTCTAGCAATGTGGGAACGAACTAATACATCCAAAC
The DNA here is from genome assembly GCF_049354715.1 of Callithrix jacchus. NCBI lineage: Eukaryota > Metazoa > Chordata > Mammalia > Primates > Cebidae > Callithrix > Callithrix jacchus. The sequence continues at coordinate 35,393,567 of NC_133508.1, read as the reverse complement.
AGAATGACATTGCAAGAGTTGGGAAAAAAGAAAGTCTGTATTGAGCTGCCTCTGCCACATCACTGATGCTGAATAATTGTCCTGGAGCACTCCATTGTGGGGAGGGTTCTCAGCCATATCTGAGACCTCATGCCTTAGGTTTAGGCTGCATTGTCCCGGGCTGCATCCCCTGTTGTCATGGAAGTTCCCTGAGGCCAAGGCCCAGGTCCTATCCTATTCACCTCTGTCCTCAGTATTCAGACTGTATCTGGATCATAACAGGTATTCAATAAGACTGCTATGAGATAATTACATGTGATTGTAATCACTCTATTGGAATGTGATATGATTTGGCTGTGTCCCCACCCAAATCTCATCTTGAATTGGAGCTCCCACAATTCCCACATATTGTGGGAGAGACCTGGTGGGAAATAACTGAATCATGGGGACTGTTTTCCCCCTACTGTTCTTATGGCAGTGAATAAGTCTCATGAGATCTGATGGCTTTATAAGAGGAAATCTTTTTTGCTTAAACTCTCATTCTCTTCTCTTGTCTGCCACCATGTAAAATGTGCCTTTCACCTTCTGCTGTGATTGTGAGATCTCCCCAGCCACATGGAACCGTGAGTCCATTAAATCTCTTTTCTGTTGTAAATTGCCCAGTCACAAGTATGTCTTTATCAGCAGTGTGAAAACGGACTAATACAGAATGATTAATTAATTCACAGGTTATTATGATATAATTACTCATTAATAACTTCTTAATTGTTTTAACTTTTGAATATATAGGAATTATTTGGAAGTGAGCACAAGTGCTAACATAATCATTTTTCAGCAAAATTTTAAGAGGAAACTCACAAAAATAAGTAGGCCTTTTAATTACAATTGCTACCAGGCAAACAGGAGTTGCACTTCAGAGGAGAGCAATGGAAAACAAAAACTGAACCTCTGGACATGGGCTAAAAACAAGCTTGATAATTGCTTCTTTGGTGCCCATGGACATTTGCCCGCAGCCCCTTAACCATCCTGTAATTTGAAAATGTTCAGTTTGTTTGCCATTTCTCAGTTGGCTGAGGTTGGTTTTGTCTCCACATCCAAACATTCAGAATCTTATTCAACCTGATCCAAACCACTCTGGTCTAGAAATAGGTCTTGACATCCAGCCAGCCTGGGTTTTTATGCAATATTTCCAGTACTTCTGCTTTCAAAACAAGGTGGTGGAAAGAAAACACCAGACAGGCCCTACCGTTGTATTCTAGAACTTTCCCAGTTCAGTCTGGAAATTCTGGGCCTGCTTCAGAGAATTGTTGTGAGATACAACCAAGAAAAATAAAAAGAATACACCCCTACCCTTATATAACACCCAATGGTTTATGTGTAGCTGACGTTTACTCAGCTCCACGTGTTTCAGGCGTAATGACTGTTGACGCCTGTAAAGAGGGAAATTATAATAAATTCCAAGCTGAGGGTCTTGGTTTTCTTGGGACTTCCACATTTCTATCTTCAAGGACAGCACTCCCAGGCTCACACAGTCCACAAGCGGCAGAGCTGGGACTAGAACCCTTCCACTGCACCCTGTGAATTCTCTACCTGCTATGAAAATCATCATGCAATGAATAACATCACAATACTTGGCGTTTGTTAATATTAATTGTGGAAGTATGGGTGTACCATGTGACTAAAATAGGTAGCCTGCTTAAGTCAATTTCTAGTATATTTCAAAACCATTACAGTAGCTTTTTTCTTTTTCAGGTAAGGTCTCTATCACCCAGGCTGGAGTGCAGTGGCATAACCATAGCTCACTGCAGCACTGACCTCCAGGACCCAGGCAATCCTCTCACCTCAGCTTCCTGAGTATCTGGGACTATAGGCATGCACCACCACACCGGGCTAATTTTTAAATTGTTTGTAGAGACAGGGTCTCACTGTTTCCCAGGCTAGTCTCAAACTCCTCAGCTCCAGGAATCCTGCTGCCTCAGCCTCCCAAAGGGCTTGGATTACGGGCAGGAGCCACCATGCCTGGCCCACAGTAGCATTTTATCAGCCCCATGCAGTGAAACAAAAGTTCAGCAATGCTGATGCTACATCTGCATTCTTGCACTAGATAATAACTAACAATTTATTAATATATTGACTACAAATTAAGCAAGTGGAAGAGGATTGAAAGAGTTGATTTATTCAAGGCCTTGGGAAGCCTAAATGATTATATGAGAGGCAGTATAACATGTGGCTCTTCCAGCCTCCAGAGCCAGACTCTCTGGGTCTATACGTTTCATCTACTGGCTGGTTGCTGCTCTCAGGCAGTTACTTAAACTCTCTGTGTCCCTGTTTCCTCTCTCTAAGATACAGATACTAACCAACTCATCTCTAGTCGCGGAGATAGCCCACTTCATGTAGGTGCTGTATTAATTGAATTAATGTATGGAAAGGCTTGGAATAGTCCTTGACACCCAGCAAGCACAAGATAAGCTTTTGCTACTATTATTGACTTCACTGATCATCTAAATGACTAACTGCTGCCTTCTCATTTCATGCCATGTGGATACAATGCTCTCTGTTGTTCATGTGTCTATTTTGTGTCCCCAGTGAGATTATATGCTCCCTCAGGGCAGGGGTAGCTTGTTATTAACTTGGTCACCAACAATGCCTCGTAGAGTGGTAAACTCGTTAGTAGGTGGCCAATAAACACTAATGGAAACGGTAAGCCAGCCCCTTTTAAATTCTTACACTGCCACAAAACAACTAAAAAAATCTCTGATGATTTCTGTTGTCTCAGGATCAAGTCTGAGGTCAGCCAGGCAGCCAACTCTGTCTTCAAGTTCATGACTTGACGCTTCTTCAGACCCCACTGTCATTGTGTCCCATCTGATTCTCCCACCACACCCTAAGCAGAGGTGGCATTGCCCACCTTGAAGCCTGTGGTGTTTTTCTGCCTTTTTCTGGAACGCTTCCTTTCGTGCTTCACCCATCCACATTGCGCACCCCCTTCAAAGCCCACTTGACCTCTCTCCTCCCAGGGGATGCTTCCTAACTCCCCACGTCAAGTGGTCATCTTCATCATCTCTTGACTCCTGTAGATTACAACTGCGATTCATTGGAAGTGTCTCATAGCCAGCCTTAACTATTGGTCAAAATCTTCTGTATGGCCTCATTGTATTTCTTCACAACTGATTACCTCCTTGATCGCTGATAAGCTCTGGGAGGTCACAGAGTTGCCAATCTACTTCATCCTCTTGAATCCCAGCACAGTATATGACACATGCTAGGTGCTCAGTGTATTCCTTATCTGTTGTGTAACAAGCAGCCCCGAAACTGGGCTGCTGAGAACAAACATAATCACTCATGACCTCTCCCAGCGCCTGTGTGTCGGGAGGTTGGGAGCAGCTCGTCTGGTGGTGGTTCTGGCCCAGTGACTCTCTTGAGGTTGCAATAGATGTCAGCCGGTCCCACAGGGACCTGGAGACGCCACTAGGGCTGGAGGAGAGGCTTCTGAGGTAGCTCACACTCCGCTGGCTGGCAAGCCGGTGCTGGCTGTTGGCAGGGGCCTCCCCAGAGGGCTGCGGGAGAATTCTCTCAGCAGAAGGTTGGCTGGCTACCTCCCTTCCCGTCCCACCCCAGAGTGAAGAATCCAAAAAAACACTGAGGCCAAAGCTGAGATGCCTTTAATGACCCGGCTTTGGAAGTCGCACAGTGTCTATGCGCCTGGCTTTTAGAGCCAACAGATCATTGCTTTTTGTTAAGTGTCTTCTTCATGAGTTCATAGCTCTTTGAAAGAAGAAACCAACATCCCCTCCTTCCCCTATGTAGCACAGTGCCTTGTATCCAATAAGCACTCAGATCTTGAATGTATTTGCAATTAATTAAAGGATAGTTGCTGGTAAATACCATCCATCAATCAACTGGTGGCTTAATTTTTAGGTTTTCATCAGGCAATTGTTGTAATCAGATGAATAATGTTTAAGGAAACAGAACTCCCATCTTCAAAATTCTTTAAACAAGCTGGGAAATGTGACAGACACCACCAGGAGCAATTTGAAGATAATCTCCTGTAGCTACTGAGCATAACGCTTTGTGATTTTCTGATTTAAGTGTTATGTCTACATGTTTGAGGTTTTCATTTGCTTTTCTTGGCATAGACTCACTGTTTCTAGACCACCAGTGCTCCTAAAGACCAAAATTAATTGCTAGTTTTAGAGTTTTATATGTCTAAATGATAGGGATGCCAGATTGTGTCAAAATGAAAACACATCCAAATTTAATGAAGTTCAAAGGAAGAAATGTTTATTTATGGATTAAAGTCTAAAACGATCTGTTGCTTGTACTTACTGAAATAGTGACAGCTCTTCTTAGCAGGGGAAGGGAGGGTGAGCAGGGAAGAGCCAGGGAGAAAGCCCTCTGTGAGCTTGAGAGTGAAATCAACAACCGAGGTTCCCAGGTCTTTTCACACCAGTTGAGATCACAGATGATATACAAACGAAGTCCAGAAGAAAAGGGGAACCTCTGATAAGGGGGCAGAGGCTTTGTTCTCTCAGCTCATCACACATCTGCACGGGCGTGTCTCAGCACCTCTTCAGGCACAGAGCATACTTTATCTCTTTGGGACACAGTTTTGCTGGTCATGATGTTCAGTGATATCATTAAAGATTCTCAGAGTTGTCGGAATAAAGGGCACAAAGAATCTAACCTACAAGGTCACCAAAGACATCTATTTCCACATCTTTTATGACCACCAAGTCCCTGTACACACATTGCTTGACATCAAATCACGGGGTACCGTATTTGCTGGGGCAGCTTTTATATTTGAGCTGAAGTTTTAGAACTCATCCCTACAGTGCTTTATTGTTTCCAATGACTTTAGAGCATGTTAACAAATATTTCTTCCATCACAAGATAGATCAACATCTAATTGCAGTGATTTGACCCAGTAAGGTACTTCAGTGACATTCCTCGTTGTCGTTCAGTCTGGACTTGCTCTAATTCTAGAATTTGTGAATATGGCACAACGATTTGCCATTTAACATTTAGGGAGATGTTTTTTAACAGAAAATATCTGTTACTTTTCAATTCATCCAAACTCTACATCAGTTTTCTTTGAAATGAACTGCAGCTTGGATACAGTAGAAAGAACATTAGATTTGGAGTCAGAAAACCCAAGTCTAAACCCCACGTTTCCTTCTTATTTTCTGTGTGATCATTATTTATTCATTAACTTCGCAGAGTTTCATCTCAGTTTCATAATATGTAAAACCAAGATAATCTCATTGCCCTCTGTATTTCACAAGGTTGCTGTGAAAATCAATATCTTTGCTGTGTGTATGGGAAAGCCCCTAGTAAACAGAAGAGTTTTACAAGAAGGAGGTACGTTAATGTTTTTATCTTGCACGTATAATACTAAAGCATGGTGCTTCCTCTGGCAGCCAGCATGTCCTCCGTTTCACCTTCCACCCCCACCACCAGCAGCAGGGCCACAAAGCTAAGCTTCGTGTTAACTGATCTATTATAAGCTTCTGATTTCATGGACAGAAATTGTCTATGGGTCAAATTGTGTGTCCTGGTATGGATTGTTGGCTACGGATGCCTCTTCTAAACCTGTCCATAACACCACTGACCATCTGTAAAGGCAGGAAGGCTTGTCTCACAACTACAATTATAATCCCAAGCGACGTGAGATGAAGCTTCTTCTAGCCCCCTTCTTCTTCCAGAACTAAATAATTTTATGCAGCTTTTAGATGGATTAGAAACACAATTTTACTATGGAAACCACAAAATTGTTTTAAGAGAAAAATGGACCTGATGTCTACCAGCAAAAAGGACAGCTTAACCAAAAACAATACTAGGATCAAAAGTTGGAGTTTAGACTGTACCATCTTCATTGCCTGAATTCAAGAAATTCAGTCACTCCAGCCCAGTGGCTAGTTGGGTTACTTGATGGCACATTGTGTAGCTAATTCCCAGCACAGGAAGGCAGGAGTGCTCAGGATCAAATGTTCCACAGGAATCATGGCAAGATTCTTTCACGATTAAGCCGGCCAACTGGCAGTGCTTACCGTTAACATTTGCCAGGGCCATGTCATCTCTTCCATGATCTATGGCATGGAACACTGGGGTTTTAACTAAAGAGGCTGATCCAAAGTCGGTGTCCCCCGGCCCTGTTCCACACTGGGATGACAAAGGCTTTCGAAGCAAGGAAGTGTTCGGCTAGTGTTCCTCATCCTTCACAAAGAAACGTCAGCTTTGCTACCTGTGTGTTTGGTGTCTGATAAATTAAGATGTCCCTTCAATCAGCAGCAAAGGCTCTGCCCTCCAGGCATTTGCCAAAGAAATCCTGCCAAGCTTGAAATCTCCACTGTTGGTATTGCTAAAAGCCCATGGAGACAACCATAATTCAGAGAGGAATTGCTCCAAGTCTCTTAAACAGTGATCCACATAATACATTCCTTTTAAAATTTAGTACCAAGAAAAAGTCTGCTTCTCCTGACAAATTTCCTTGTTTTTTTTAATCAAGCAAATAGAAGTAAAAACACATCTCAGTCTTTTATACTTCTATAAATTTTTATTTTAATTCCATCCTACCTTCTCACTCTGTGGTGTTTAGTTTTCATTAAATTTTCTTAGTGAGTGTAAATGTACACATACACACACACATCAACACAGACACATATAAACACACACATAAACACATACATAAACATACACACACATACATACATATAAACACAGACATACACACACCTACATAAACACACACACATACACATACATACACACACATACACAGACACTCACATAAACTCAAATACACACATACATAAACATACAGACACATACACACACATACACATGCACACACAAACACAGACATACACACATACATAAACACACATACACACACATATTATGATCATCATTTAAGTCAAGAAATTTTTATAATTAAAAGATAAATTGCAAATAAGTGGATCCCAATTCTAACATTTTGCCAAACATGGTATGGCAAGGCCTGAACAAATAAAACCAATGTGTGTGTTATCAGGTTAAAAACATCCTCTATATCTCCTGAAAGCAGACTCCTAGCCCTAGAATCTGAGGAATTCCTACTCATCACTCAGAAATCATGTCTGAAGTTTTCATCTCCAAGGAGCTCTTCAACTCCCCAGAACTCCAGGCTCAGCTGCAGTCCTGCCCTGGAGTCAGCGGAGTCTCATAACCCTGACCACTTTCTACTACAACCCATGAGCCTCCTGAGATCAGGAATTATTTCTCATCTCTGAGGACCTAGGATCTAGCATGAGGTCTTGCATACCATAAAAACATTTAGAATGTTTATGGGATAAGTGGGAAAATGAACCACTTCTCTTAACAATAAGAAGCCACTTTACAAAGAATATAATAGATCAAAAGCCAGAACTCTGATTTTAAAACTTAAATTTTATTTTCTTCTTGATAGTATTTGTAAAAAATGTGTATTGAGCATATTTAAGGTATACAACATGATGTTAAGGGATACATATAAGTAGTAAAAAGGAGAATAGAGTGAAGCAAATTAACATCTCCATGATCTCACATAGTTACCTTGGGTTTGTTTTTGTGACAAGAGCAGCTAAAATCTACTCATTTCACATGATTCCCCTACACAGTGCAATTGTATTACCTATCGTCCTCGTGCTGTGCATGAAATCTCTAGACTTGTCCATCCTACAGATTTTCTACCTCATATTCTCTGCATTACATCTCCCTGCTTCCTATCCCCTCTCCCATCACCAAAAGAGTTTCCTTATCTCCACATCTTCCCGACATTTGCCATCTTCTGATGTTTGATTATAGCCATCCTAACAGGTATGAAGTGGTGTCTTACAGTGTTTTCAATCTCAATGTAAATTGAAATCAAGTCTTGAGCACCTTTTCATATACTACTGACCATTTTTATGTTTTCAGTGGAGAAATGTCTACTCAAGTCTTTCACCATATTTTAATTGCGTTATTTTTCCTCTGTTTACTTGTACGAGGTTTTTTTTAAATTTTGGATATTAACGCTTTATCAGATACATGGTGTATTTGTCCGTTTTCACACAGTTATAAAAAACTGCCAGAATCTGGGTAATTTATCAAGAAAAGAGGTTTAATTGACTCACAGATCTGCCTGGCTGGGGAAATCTCAAGAAATTTTCAATCACGGCAGAAGGGGAAGCAGGTGCATCTTACATTGTGGCAGGCAAGAAGGGAGAAAGAGAAAGACAGCATGAGACCAAGGAAGAGTTCCTGATAAAACCACCAGATCTAGTGAGAACTCACTATTATCACAAGAACACCTTAGGGGAAGCTACGCCCACGATCCAATCATCCTCCCAACTCAACACATGGGAATTATAATTTGAGATAAGATTTGGTTGGGGACACAAAGCCAAACCATATCACATTGTTTACAAATATTTTTTTCCAATCCGTAGGTTGCCATTTTATTTTGTTGACTGTTTTCTTTGCTATGCAGAAGCTTTTTAGTTTGAAGTGTTCCAGTTATTTATTTTTGTTTTTGTGACCTGAGTGTTTGCTATGATATCCAAAATATTGTTGCCAAGGTCAGTGTCCGGTAACATTTCCCCTATATTCTCTTCTAAGAGTTTTACAGTTTCTTGCCTTATATTTAGGTATTTTGTCCATTTTGAGTTGATTGTTGTGTACAGTGTAAGATAAGGGTTCAATTTTATTCTTTCGCATTCAGAAATTCAGTTTCCCTGACACGATTTATTAAAGAACCTATTCTTTCTTATTGTGTCCTCTTAGTGCCCATGTTAAAAACTGGTTGGTTGTGTATATTTGGATTTATTTCCAAGCTTTCTATTTTCTTCCACTGGTCTATGTGTCTTTTTATGCCAGCACCAGACTGTTTTGATTATCATAGCTTTGAAATATAATTTTAAATATAGAAGTATGATGCCTCCAACTTTGTCTTTCTTTTTTAGAAATTTTGTTTTGGCTTTTCAGGGTCTTTTATAGCATATCAGACTGGTTCAACATACACAACTCAATCAATGTGATACATCACATTAATAGAATTGAAGAAAAGAACCACATGATTATCTCAATTGACACAGAAAAAGTATTTGACAAACTCTAATATCTCAAGAAAAATTCAAGAATTTTTCTTGGTAAAAATTCTCAACAATGTAGGTATAGAAGAAAAAATCCTCAAACCAATAAAGACTATTTGTTTAAAAGCTCAGAGCTTATATCATAATCAATGGGTGAAAACTGAAAGCTTTTTCACTAAGTCCCAGTACAAGATAGGAAACCCACTAGCCAGTTCTATTCAACATGGTACTGGAAGTAATAACAAGAGAAATTAGAAAAGCAAAAGAAGTAAATGGCATCCAAATCTGAAATCCCATATATATAAAAAAAAAAAGAAATTACACACACACAAACACACGTGAACACACAAACACACGTGAACACGCACACACACAAACACACATACACAACTATTAGAACTGATAAGTGAATTCAGTAAAGTTGCAGGATACAAAATCAACATACATAAATCAGTAGCATTTTTATACACAAATGATGATATCACTGAAAGAGAACTTAAGAAAACAATCTCATTTATAATATTTCTAAAAATCTAAGAATAAATTTACCTAAAAAAATGAAAGATCTGTATGTTGAAAATATAAAACATTAATGAGAGAAATTGAAGAAGATACAAATAAATGAAAAGATATTCAGTATTCATGGATCAGAAAAATTAATATTAAAATTTCCATACCCCCAAAAGCAATATATAGGTGTTGCACAATCCCTATCGAAATCTCAGTGACTTTCTTCACAGAAATAGAAAACACAATGCTAAAATTAGTACTGAAGCTTAAACTATTAAATTAACATTTTAATTGAATGAAATAAGCCCTTTTGTGTGATGTTCAAACATCAATCTCAATAAGTGGTATGCTCTTGAAGTATTTTGAAACTGACACTATCACTACACCCACCTGCATTAGTAAAAGATATAAGGTAAAAGCTCTCTAATTAGAAAATAATGCATTTTTAAACAGATTGTCCCTTTAGTGTAGGAAATATTACAAAAATGACAGAATATTACAGCAGTACTGCAGAAACTAAATAAAATGTTTATGCTAGATTCTTTGAGACAGATTTAACCTCACCTCAATGAAACTTTAAAATATCTAATGTTGGGCAAATGTAGTCTAAACTGCAATGTAGATTTACCCAAGTGATCCTAATATTACCCAGAACAATAGAAGAAATTTTGATCATTAAGGAAGCACACACAAGGAGCAAATGGGCCGTGGGAGAAAAGTGAGATGGGTTATAAAATGAGAAAGTGAGATGCTAAGTTTCTGTTTCTTTTCCCAAGCTTTGATATTAGGTTGATGCAAAAACAATTGTGGCTTTTGCCGTTACTTTCAATGACAAAAACCGCAATCACTTTTGCACTAACATTGATAATAAGAACATCAACAGACACATCTATACACATCCACAAAAGCAGGCTTCCTCGCATCCCCTTGCTCATGAAAGCGCGTTTTGCCTTTTTGAGGTTTAGTTGCTACTTTCACGGCTTCAATGTTCCTGAAGTTCAAGTCCATGTCATGAGAGAAATAGGAGATAGGTTTTCTGTCACTTTATTCACTAGATTGTTACCAATGTGTCCATCAGGTGCGGGACTTTTGTGGAGAGAGTCAAGGGAACTGAAATCAAACCTGTCTGGAATCTGCTCAGGGTGTGAAGTCAGAGCTCAGAGACTGAGAACTGCCATTCATCAACTATAAAACCATCAGATCTCATGAGCACTCACTCAGTATCATGAGAACAGTATGAAGCCCACTATAAAACCATCAGATCTCACAAGAACTCACTCAGTATCATGAGAACAGTGTGGAGCCCACCATAAAACTATCAGATCTCACGAGAACTCAGTATCACGAGAACAGTTGGAAGTAACAGCCCCATGATTCAATTACCTCCCACCAGGTCCCTCCCACAACACTTGGGAAATAGAGTTCAAGATGAGATTTGGCTGGGGACACAGTCAAACCATATCAGGTCCCAAGGCCACCCTAGCTAATTCTCATTCCACAATAAATCCATGATGATTCAATGTCTAGATGTGTGCCTAGATGAACACATGATTTTTTTTTTCAGAAACATTTCAAGTTGCATAAGCATATGCACTGACAATGTTAGTGGCACAGGAGTTTTTCCCTCTTGAATTTAAGCTCTTGTATCTGAAATAAAATAGGGAAAACACCATGCCCCTTACGCATCTGGCTCTGAAAGCGTTGCCTTTTCTCTTTCTCTCTCTTTCTATATCTACTTGCTTTCTTTTCTGCTCTGCTCACACACTATTATCACCAACACCACACACGCACACACACACAAACACACACACTCACACACACATACACACACATACACACACGTTTTACCAAAACCTTCCTGATTTTCTTTGTTAGTCTATTGAGCGTCCTATGGACAATAAGCAAATGCTTGAGAAAAATCCATGCAGCTTTGGAGAGTAAAACCAGAAGGTATAAACAGCAGGATGTGCGTGTGTGTGTGTCGATGTATATGCTGTGTGTGCATGTATGTGTTTGGCTGTGTATTTGTGCATTGTGTAAATGCCTGTGTGCACATTTACATGCATGCATGCATGTGTATATATGAACATGGGTGTTGTGTGTGTCTATGCATGTGTGTACATGTGTGCATGAATGTATGTGTGTATGTGCATGTGTTCAGGGAGCATGATCAGAAGACAGAGAGACAAAAGGAAGCAAGAGAAAAAGATTGCCTACATATCGAATGAATTATTGACTCAAATGGAATCAGCTCTTTCAATAACCCATCTACCCACTCCCCACAACAAAAGCAAGTCAAATACAATTAGAGATGGAAGAATGCCTTTTTATCTAAGGGAGGAAGTGTAAAAAAAAAAGTAAGCAAGCTAAGAAAAATAGACCTCCACCTCAATTTTTTTCCACCAAATCCAAAACATACTGCCTATAACATTGGCAGTTTACAATGGCAATTAACATCAATTCTAGGGTCTAATTAACCTCAATCAACAAGTCTAAGTAGGTTAATTAAATAGGATTTGGCTAAGCATGAAGCATAAAAATACAGCTGCCTCATTTAAACGTGATTTACTAAGGGAAGTCATCATTTACCAAAGTTTTTCACTTTCTTTTCACACGGCAAAGCATAATGGGTGGTGGGGTTGTGGGCAGGTGGGGATGTCATTCAGAGACTGCTTCTTCGGGGGGTTCTTTGGTAATAGCTAGTCCCACATAACTCGAATATTACCTCCTGGTTATCTGCACTCATCTCAAGCTCTTCTTCTTTATGAAGCATCAACTCATTCCTTTGTTGTTTGTTTCAGTCCTGGCCCACCCACCCCCACCTCCTTATGTTATAAATTCCTTCCCAGTACAGAGCCTATGTGATTCATCCTTGTCTTCTTAAAATCATCAAGCATAGTGCTTTGTGAATAGTAAGACCCAATTAATTGTTCCTTTAATTGGATTTTCAGCAAAATGCACCTTTTTCTCACCACAACCCCAATCATAATTTGGATTTCTGGGTTTTAGGATAAGACTGTCCAGGCCAGCCAGGCATGGTGGCCCACGTCTGTAATCCCAGCACTTTGGGAGGCCGAGACAGGAGGATTGCTGGAGGCCAGCAGTTCAAGACCAGCCTGGACAACAAAGCGAGCCCCTCGTCTCCTCAAAAAATAGTTTTAACAAATCATCTGGGTGTGGGGACATAAGCCTGTAGTCCCAGCTACTTGGGAGGCTGAGGTGGGAGGATAGCTTGACCCCAGAAGTTTGAGGCTGTAGTGAGCCATGATGGAGCCATTGCACTGTACTCCAGCCTGGGTGACAAAGCAATACCCTGTGTCTAAAAAAACAGATAAGTGAACAAAGATATCCAGGCCTTCTGTGGAGGGTGGCATCTCAATTACATGCTGTGGCCTTTCTCGTCCTCTCCTTTCCTTTCCTCAGTGCTCTGTTCACTGCCCCACAATTGTCCCCTGTGCATAATCTACCTTTGACCACAGTGTGGTCCAGGCCAACTTCATCAGTTGTTGCATGAAAGGCCCTGAATGTGCTACTTTCAAAAGTACTCAGCAGTGTCCACATTAGGATTTTCATGCCCAGAGGTCAACACTTAGGTCCTGTATTAGTTCGTTCTCATGCTGCTAATAAAGACATACCTGAGACTGGATAATTTATAACAGAAAGAGGTTTAATTGACTCACAGTTCCACAGGGCTGGGGAGGCCTCAGGAAACCTATAATGGTGGTGGAAGGGGAAGCAAACACATCCTTCTTCACATGATAGCAGAAGGGAAAACTGCAGGGTGAAGTGGGGGAAAGCCCTTTATAAAACCATCATATCTCACAAGAACTCACTCAGTATCACAAGAACAGCCTAGAGCCCACTATAAACCCATCAAATCTCATGAGAACTCACTCAGCATTATGAGAACAGCATGGAAGTAACAGCCTCATGATTGAATTACCTCCCACCAGGCCCCTCCCACAACACGTGGAGATTATGGGAACTAGAGTTCAAGATGAGATTTGGGTGGGGACACAGCCAAACCATATCAGGTCCCAAGGCCACACTAGCCAATTCTCATTCCACATCAACTCCATGATTATTCAATGTCTACTGGAACTGTGTGCCTAGATGAACACATGTTTTTTTCAGAAGCATTTTAAGTTGCATAAGCATAGCTACCTTCTCAATTTCAGACCCAAGTCTGACAGGAGACAGTCTGAGAGATGATAATCTAAAGGTGAATAGAAAATCATTCCTGGGCCTGAGTGCTGAGATCACAGAATCTAGATCGGAAAGGACCTTTGAAATACACTGATTCAACTTTCTCGTTTTACACATGTGGAATAATCCAGTGACCCAGGTCACACCACTGGGGAGTCAGAAGCCAGAGTTACTGACAGTAGCCCAGAGCTCCTTCTCTGCCCTTGCTGCTCTGGTTGGCAGGGAGCTGCCGTCACCCCATCAGGAATGCGAGTGCAGTGTCACACAGCTGGCTATGGCTCCACTGGATACACACAACTGCAGAGTCCAGCTGAATTATGAGGCATCCATTAGGGATTTGCTGTTACCTATGCCCAGGTTAAAAGGGGGGAGCACCACTCCATATGGGGAGCACCATCCCACAAGGATCACTGGCTCAGGGCCAGTGATGGTGCTAGGCACTTCTTTGCATGTCTAATCTATTTTTCTTTATTAGAGACAGTGTCTCACTTTGTTGCCCAGCTGGTCTTGAACTCCTGACTTCAATCAATCCTCCTGCCTCAGTCGCCCAGAGTACTGGGATTATAGGTGTGAGCCACCACATCTGGCCCCTTATCATATTTAATCTTAATAAGAAGTTCAAAAAAATCACTTAAATTCTTAGTTTTAGACTTGAAAATGAAGGCTCAATTTTGGTTTTCAAAACTAGACTCAAATCACATTTTTCACACCAGTTGAGCTAGAAAATCAGACAAATTAAGCTAAAGATGATATGGGCAGTCCTGTCTAGAACTTTGGGTGACTTACTCATGAGCCACTTACCTTAGACAAAGGAGCTGCACGCTCGCTCGCGCTCTCTCTCTCTCATCTCTCTACAAGCTTAACTTCCACTGTCTGCTACACATTGATTCTTGCTTTTTCCTTGTTTAAGCAGACCCTGTCTCAAACTGCTCTTATCATAGAACTGCTTTTCTTCTTAATTATTCCATGCCTGTTTTAGGTGACCCCACCCTCTGGTCAGTCAATAAGGAAGCTCAGAGTCATCACCAACTACTGCCCTCACCTGCAATTCTGTGCCTCCTACAGAATCCATCTCCTATACTACCGTTACTGCCTGGGGAGTAGATGAGACTTGGACCCCACCAGCATCTCTTCCCCAGCTCCCGTCTGTCAACCAAGATCAGGTTCTTCATTTCACAGACAGCTCTCAACCTAAATACTACATCCCTGGCCAGCACTGCCACGGAAACATTTCCATCATGATGGAAATGTTCTGTATCTGTGCAGTCCAATACGGTAGCCACTGGCCATACATGGCTGTTGAGCACTTGAAGTGTGACTTGTTTAACTATAGAATTGATTTTTTTTCTATTTTATCTTGAGTTTAATGGATTTAAATCTAAGTAGCAGTCCCAAGTGGCTGGTTGCAGTTATATGGGATAGAACAATTCTAGGCAAAGGTGTCACTCTCTAGAATGTCCCTATCTGGTGCTCTATCCTCACATTTCCATAAAATCAAGAATAGTGCTGTTTTGTTCACAGCGGCAACCTCAGTGCTTAGATAAGGGCTTGACACGTGGTAGGCGCCCAAGACATATTTTTGATGAACAAATTTAATCTGTCTCTTCCATCTGTCCAACTCTTCTTCAATGTTCAAACTTTGATACTACTTACATTTTTCCAAAAAAATCAAAAGAATGTGATATTATGTAGTCATTTGGCTTATGAAATACTGGTACATTTAATGTATTCTCACATGCCCATTTGCTTCATATTTTGTCATTTCTTGAAGGCAGAGGACAGGTTATGTGACCTTTGGATCCCACCACACCAAATGCTGAACATCACATATAGCTGGGCTTGCTTGTCCTTGGTTGCGTGAACAGACTGCATCTCTCATTTAGTTCCCTCACCGAGTTCTAAGGGCACCAGCACTGCACTTTCTTCCCAGCTCAGGCTCATCATAAACCCCTGCTCCTGTGGAGTCTTCAGATATTTCTTCCGGGTCTGCTTTCTCAGATGACAAAGGTGAATCTCGGCTGGTCTCAGAGCAGCAGTGGCCAGAGACATTCTTGGCCACACTTTGTCCTGATGCCCAAGAAAGCAGCAGAATGGCGTCGGGAGAAGTCCAGTGACATGCACATCACAAGAGCCATGTCCCCTCTCTTGTTAATGGTGTGACCCTAACCGGGCTTCTCAGCTTCCGAATCCAAATCATCAGACTTGCCATCTCTGACTCACGGGGCTGCTGGGAGTAAATGTCTGTGAAAGTATTTTTAAAGTGTAAAATCCCGGACAAATGCAAAATAGTTAAGTTGGCATGCAGCTGAGTCATGAGATTTTAGGCAACTTATGGGTGTAAAATATTTACTTTATTCATTTAATATTTACTGAGCAGAAACATCATCCTGGACAGTGTGTTAACCACAGTGAGTAAGACCCACACAGATCTAGATTCAAAGAGCATCCTGCCATACTGGAGACGATTTTAAACCATTCACATAAGAAAATGTGTCAGCTGGGCGTGTTGGCTCAAGCCTGTAATCACAGCACTTTGGGAGGCCGAGGCAGGCAGATCACAAGGTCAGGAGATCAAGACCATCCTGGCCAACATGGTGAAACCCTGTCTCTACTAAAAATACAAAAAAATTAGCTGGGCGTGATGGTGGGCGCCTGTAGTCCCAGCTACTTGGGAGGCTGAGGCAGGAGAATTGCTTGAACCTGGGAGGCAGAGGTTGCAGTGAGCCGAGGTGGCGCTATAAAACCATCAAATCTCTGGTGTCTGGTGATGGAGTGAGACTCTGTCTCAAAAAAAAAAAAAAAGAAAGAAAATGCGTCAAACTGTTGCTTAAGGACAGGGCAGGGTCATCCATGCAAGGATGAGTGCTGGAGGAGGCATGGAGTAGGTAAAGCTGGCAGAGCAAACAGGACGGCAGGTGCAAAGGCCCTGAGGCAGGGAAGCTGTACACTTGAAGCAGAAGTCAGGGTGGTGGACGCAAGAGAGGCAGAACTGGGGACAGGTGGCAGATGAGACTGGAGGGAGGGCAGGGCCAGGCCAAGGGAACTCTGTAGACGGAGGTTTTATCCCAAGAGCAATGGAAACCACTGGAGAGTTTGAAGAAGGCAGTGGGATAAGCAGATTGGCATGTATGGAAGATTCCTCTGGGAGCTGTGGAGAGTAGATTATAAGTGAGCAAGAGAAAACAGAGAGAGACAGTGAGGGGCTCTCGCAGTACACTGGGCAGGTGATGGTCTTGATTCAACTTGTGGTGTCAACAGAGACAACAGAATGTAGAGATGGATGTATAGATTCAAAAGCTAGCTACTTAATGAGTGGAATCAAGACTCCTTGATTTATTGGCTGTGAATGAAAGTGAAAGAAACAATAATAATAGCCATAATAAAGCCCAAAGCAACATACCACCTACTGTGGGTCAGGCACAGTTCTCTAAGTGCCTCATGTGTTTTGTTCAATTATCACTACCTCCATGTTACAGATGAAGGCATGAGAGATTAATTAAGTTACTCCAGTCCCAGAAGTAAGTTGTAGAGCTGAGACGAATCCAGAGAGCTTGGCTTCAGAGCGTGTGAAGACTCTACAAGCCAGTCATAACAAGGATGATGCCTAACTTTCTTCCTCCCTGCACTGGGCACTGTGATAGGAGCATCATAGGAAGATGAGCTATGAGGGTCTGGAGGGAAGACTCCCTCCAGGTACATCTTTGGAGGTGCAATCCCTGTGAGATGTTCAATAAGCAGCTGGACACACCAGTCTGAAGTCCAGAAAAATATTCTGGACTGGGGATACAGAAAGTTGTCTACATCCAGGTAATTGAAGCCCTTGTTTTAGATTGAGGGTAAGCAAACGATGGCCCAGAGGCTATGTTCAGCCTGTCACCTGTTCTTGTAAATAAAGTTCTATAGGAACACAGCCAAGACCATTTATGTACCTACCATGAGTAGCTGCTTTCCTACTACAATGGCAGAGGTGAAGAGCAGCAGCAGAGACCACATGCCCCGCACACCTTAAATACTATCTGGCCATTTCCAAAAAACACTGGCCAACCCTGGTTTAGATGAGGTCACCCAGACAGAGACAATATGTGAAAAGGGAATTTAACCACCATGGTTAAAGGCAAGATAGGAAAGAAATAACTACAAAGAAGGACAGAAAAAGATAAAAAAGAAAAAAAGGAGCAAAGACGAAAGGGAGGAAATGGCATGAAAGGAGGCAAAGCAAGGGGCTTGCAGAAAGAGGGAGTGGTCGCTCCATTAAATGCTGCTCGATGCCCGCAAAAGACTTTTGGAAACTCCCTAACAGACTCAGAAACATGGAGATTATGGGTAAATCTGGTGACAGTTCAGGGCACGTTGGGGCTGGAAGCTGGATTGAGGCAGGTGGAGCAGAAAGAAGGAAGTAAGATCGTGGCAGCACCACACGTAAGTGATGTGGGTGCTAAGACAGAGAAGAAGCAGGCAGTGCCTAAGAGATGAGGGCATGGTGGGTATTCAATCGAATCAAAAGAGTTTTGTTTTTAAGCTGAAAATGGATCTGATTAACTGTCTTACAATCAAAGCAAACTTGTCGATCTTTAGATGGTCATTAAGTCAACACTAGATGCAGAGAATTTTCCACTCTGTAATCGGTGTGAGACACTCAGCTTCACTTGATTGAGTGCAAATAGAGAATTTCACTAAGCGAATATGAAATCATAACTTATAATTATAGCTACAGACGATGTTTCAAGTTGCTAGTGCGTGTTCTGTGTTTGCACCATTCTAAGTGTGTACTTTCATTTGCATCTCACAATAACTCCATGAAGTCTATATCATCACCTTCCTGATTGTATCAACAAGGGATCTGAGGCACAGAGACGTCAGGTGACTTACCCAAGGTCAAACAGTATTTAATAACAAGTCCAGTCCATCTATATATACTTCTCTGGTGAAAGAATGGGACAAATTTTACAACTTCAACTAAATTTGAATTAAACCTATACATGCATAACATTTTACAGTTCTCAGGGCACATGCATATTTGACCTTTTTATAGTTTTATGGAGGTAAACTGCATCAATATTGCTATGCTCTTACTATGATTGTACACAGGTACAGAAACTGAGAGGCTCAGAAAGTCCCATTACCCCAACCAAGGTCACAGGTCAGTCATGACACCACCTTGACCAGAAGCTAAGCATTCTGAGCAGTGGCCTGGTTCTCTGTCTATAGCTCATTGTCTTCAGGGAAAGGTATCAATCTTCCAGTATTTTCAACGAACAATCTGCACTTTCAATGCTCTGATTCCGGGTACCAAGTATACTGCTTCATTCACTTTCCCAAGATATTTCAAGAAAAAATATAGACTGAATTTTCAGATTGCTCAACACTGGCGGAGTGAAATGGTTTGCTAAGCTCTTCTAAAAATGACTCACCAGGAGCCAGTTTCAGTACCATAACTTTGTGTACCCTTACAGGGTATTTTTACTGCTCAAGATGTAAAACGTTTACTCAAGGGTATCTTGTTTCCTTCCTCCTCCTCCTCCTCCTCCTCCTCCTCCTCCTCCTCCTCCTCCTCCTCCTCCTCCTCCTTCCCCTCCCTCTCGTTTTGTATTTGTTTGGTTTCTTTTGGAGGTTTTGGGGTTTTTTTTTTGAAACAGGGTCTCTTTGTGTTGACCAGGCTCAAGTGATCCTCCTGCCTTGGCCTCCTAAAGTTCTGGGATTACAAGAGTGAGCCAGTGTACTCCGCCCCTTTAAACATGACACGAACAAAATACCTTCCAATTACAATGTCCACGTCAGTGATCTAGAATAAAGCTACAGTGAGATTTTCATTTTGTTAGTACCGCGTTTTCCTCTGTTTTAACATTTTGCCTATGTAGGCAAGAGCAAGCCTCTCATATATCTCCAAAGGCAATTTACCATGCTATTCCTTTTTATCTTTAGAAAATGCAGCCAGAATGAAAAAGATGTTTTATCAGAATAATTCTACACGAGTCTGTGAGGTCAAGGCCTCTGAGCCTGGCCCCATTCCACAGCTTGCTCAGCACGGTGCTAACATGGTCTTTCCAGTCCTCCTGAAGCATGCTCCAGACCCGTGTTCTGGAAAATTCGAGGAGGTAGAGTGCTACTTCATCCACTGCAGCACTTCAGAAGCTTGGATTATCAACATTGCTGCCCGCTCCCAAAATAAAGGTAGAGAGTCCCTCAGTCCCGGAATGCTCGTGAAATCTACACCCTGCTGCTTCTCTGCAATGTTTCACATTAACAGTCTCCCTTTTTATTTCGTTTCTGAGATGGAGTCTGACTCTGTTGCCCAGACTGGAATGCAGCGGCATGCCCTCGGCTCACTGCAGCCTCCCACCTCAGCCTCCTGAGTGGCTGGGATTACAGGCACCTGCCACCATGCCCGACTAATTTTTGTATTTTTAATAGAAATGGGTTTTCACCATGTTGGCCCAGCTGGTCTCAAACTCCTGACTTCAGATAATCCACACACACGGCCTCCCAAAGTGCTGGGATTATAGGTGTGAGCTACCATGCCAACAGTCTTCACTTTTAAACTCCAGTGTGCAAACATCTAGGGTGCAAAGACCAAAAAAGTGTGCAAGACCTACATGAAAATATTGTTCAAACTTTATGGAAAGATATGGAATTCAACCAAAAAGCAATGAAGAGGAGATCAGTTTCCACACAAAAAGATTATTTTAAATTTATCTCTTCTGTCCAAGTCTACATATTAAAATAAATGTTATGTGATACCTGTATACAAATAGCAGTTTATGGTTCTCAAAGCACACGCTTGTTTGAGCACAAACACTTTGGGAAAAACAGGCTTTCAACAGATAGATGCTATTATCGTCTTACTATCTTCATTTCACCTACGTAGAAACAAGCTCTGAATGCTACATTTTTTGCCAGAAATCAATGGATGAGGGTAGATAATACACTCAAAATAAAACCAGGGTACTGATTAGAGTTCCCAAATTGTCATAACTGTTGTTTAGTTGGTTTGATTTTAAGTGATTATAAAATTCATCTAGTAAAATAACTAGCCGAAAAAGTGGGAAAAAAATGAAGGCTTTCGAAAAAATAAAAGAAATGTACAAATTACTGCTACAAATTAACACAGTGTGAGGGCTGAGTGTGGTGACTCATGCCTATAAGCCTAGCACTCTAGGAGGCTGAGGCAGGAGAATTGCTTGAGCCCTGGAGTCCAAGGCTGCAGTGAGCTATGATCATGCCACTGCACTCCAGCCTGGGTGACAGAGGAAGACCCCATCTCTAAGTAAATAAATAAATAAGTAGATACAACAGTGTAACATGGTTTCAGAATACCTCAAACATTTTAGATTTATGATGGGTGTGGTACATGAAGTAGAATAGAAAGTCCAAACACAGTTAATTTTGAAATTTTCAGAGGATAAATAGCCTTATTTAGAAATAGTGGCAAAAGAAGGAATTAATTGCTCAATAGTTGTGTTCGGAACAATGGGATAATCATATTTTGTAAGGTACATTATTAGCCACAAAATACCAAATAAATTCAAAATAAAGATTTTAATGTAAAACACAAAATTAAAGGAGTACTAGAAGAAATTTTAAGAGGAATACATTATGGCCTTTGGGTGCAAAGGGCCTTTCTTAGCATGGCATCAAAGCTAGAAGTAATGAGAAAAAAATATAGGAATAATTGTACAACTGTTACATTCGTACAATTTCATGTCAGTTGCCAAATAGTTTTAATGTCAATGACATGTAACATGCTTAGTATATAGCTTTCCATGATTTTTAAAAGCAGCATACAAAACTGTTTACTCTGTATTTTATGTCATTTTGAGAATGTAAATTAGAATACCTACAAGAAGAAATGATGCAAAAATATCAGTAATTATCTCTGGGTGGTAAGATTGTGATTGGTTTTCATGCTGTTACCTATTAGTAGTTTTTAAAGGTTTCTTACATTTGTAATTTTCATAGACAAAGAAGAATAAAATAAATATAATGAAATTAATAATTATTTAAAATCTGCTATTTATTTCAGAGTTTTCTTGTCTATTAAATACTTATTTTTGTAAATAATAATGAGCTATCCTCTGCCAAACATGTAGTACCCAACTTTGACATCCTTTCCTCTCTCTCTTGCCACTTCGACCCCGCTTTAAGCCAGCTGTTAGTAAACATTCTACATTCATTTCTGTTAGACTGCAGATCAGTGTCCCAATGTAATAAGCCCTGAGTACCTGTGAGCCCTAAGAAAGGACTGGCATTACTTGGACCTCCCCATATCAGGGGCAAACAAAGCCTTCTTTGTAGCCATCAGCCTCAGCCGAGTGCTCTTACATGTTCTGACTTAAAGTTTAAAAGACAGCATGGAGGTTTCTGAAGGGTAGAGACAATGCATAGCCACCACCATACCACGCTGAACACGCCCGATCTAGTCTGATCTCGGAAGCAAAGCAGGGTCAGGCCTGGTTAGTAATTGGATGGTAGACAATGCATAGCCATCAGAGATTGCGTCTTCTGCAAATTCCACTAAAATGAAAATGGTGCCATTTAAACTAAAGCAGGAGAGGAGCCATTAGTGGGTGTGAAATTGCAGCAAAATTTAGGTTATATACTGGACACAACAAGAAAACCTGCCTCCGTGAAATGCCTGCCAATGGAGACCAGTGAGAGCCAAAACTAACAGGCATGCAAGTAAAGAGCTATCTTGTTCAGCAGAATACAACATGGATTCAGGAACTGGTGGCACCAGACACAGGCAGCATCATGCCGTGATGGGGCCCATCCTTCACTCTCCACCCGGAACACTAACATTCAAGTGCCCAATCCACCCCATCCCACCCAAGTAGGAAATGGTGTGTTTTGTTTTTATTTTCTTATGGAAAACTTAAATGGGAGAAGCTAGGGATCTGGAAGCCTCAGCCTTAGCGGAAAGCGAAGGTGAATCATGAGACTAGACACGGGTATTTATTCAAAATGTGCACATACCGTGGTTATATCCTTGGCCCTTGGCAAAGACAGCATCCTGGTTGCCCAGACATTTCTACAGAAACTGACTAGCTACAGAGGAAGACCTCCATATTCCCATTTGTGGAATTCCTCCCACAAAACAGCCAGCTCCCCACCACTTACCGCAAAATGAACTTTTCCAGTTGGTAATCCCCATCCTAGTTCACAGAGGATATCAAGAAAAAAATATATATGAGCCCAAAATAAAGAAAAATGAAGTCAAAAGATAGCACAATAATGCAGGAGCTAAAAGAAGAAACACAACGTATTCTATTGCATCTGTAAAACAAGAGCAAGATGTTACAGTAAAAGAAAAATCAGAAAACAATAATTTCTCAAAAAGTAGAAATATAGAAGACACTTTAAAAATCCAAAATGTGGACCAGGCATGGTGGCTCACGCCTGTAATCCCAGCACTTTGGGAGGCTGAGGCAGGCAGATCACCAGGTCAAGAGATCGAGACCATCCTGGCCAACATGGTGAAACCCTGTCTCTACTAAAAATACAAAAATTAGCTGGGTGTGATGGCATGCACCTGTAGTCCCAGCTACTTGGGAGGCTGAGGCAGGAGAATTGCTTGAAGCCAGGAGGCGGAGGTTGCAGTGAGCTGCGATTGTGCCACTGCACTCCAGCCTGGTGCCTGGCAACAGAGCAAGACTCTGTCTCAAGAAAAAATCCAAAATGTAGGTGGGATATAGGATAGAAGAAATCTACACACAGAGAACAGAAAATGAATATTCAGTAAATATTGACTGCAAACCTGCCATGTCCCAGGTACTCTTTCAGGTGGTGGGAATACAAAGTGAACAAAACTGAAAGAAATTTCTGCCGTCATAGAACTGACATTCCATAAAAAGAAGAACTGACATTTTCATATATAGGAGAAAAAATAAAGTAGTAAAGGATGAATCCAGGTGACCCAATACCCTAGAAAACATGAATTCCAGAAAAAGTAAACAGAGAACAGAGAGATGGAATGAAACTATCAAAGAAATAGTACAAGAAAATTTTAAGAACCAAAGCATACAATTTGCTAAATTGAAAGAACTAAACAAATGTCTGTCACAACCAAAGAAGAAAGGTACACGTAGTAACAGATCAGAAATCCAAAGATGGAGATACCTAAACAATAGATCTAAAAATGTAGATCTAAACATGAGGTTACATGCAAAGAAAAAGAATCAGAATTCTCAACAGAAATAACAAACACTGTAAGCTGCCAGATCGAGACCCAATATATTATGGAGAAAATCTTTTTAACCTAGATACCTATAACTAGTCAAATTGTTAAGTCAATTGTGAGAACAGAATCAAGATATATTCAGATGTTCAAGTACTCAAAATATCTATCTTCCATCAACCCTTTCATTCATTGCTACTGGAGAACATTGTCCAGGATATTAAACAAGAAATATCCCTGTCTAGCTCTCCTATAGAAGACCTTCAAAATAAGAGTTCAAGGCTAATGGTGGTATGAAGTCCAGAAGTACAACAAATGTAAATTAAAGCAAGACGGTGAAGGGTCTAAGGCATATAATTGTGAATGTTATAATACAGAATTGAATTATACAGAGTTGAATGTGAATGCAACTTCAGAGAACGTAGTCATCAATTTCCAGCAATAATCCATATTGGCACAGCAAAAGCCCAGACCTGCTCTGCAAAGGACAAATCCATTAAAAATACCATTATTATGTAACAACCTTGAAAATGCTAAGCTGAGAAGTTATTTACCTGAACAAGTGTGTTATATCTATAACATAGACTCTGGTGTTATAAAGAAAGAGGTGGATTGATATGTATCTCTGAAATAATCTCCAGACATATTGGTAAGTGAAAAACAGCAAAGTGTAGAATCCTTGCTTGAAACACCAATGTTCATGCTATAAAAATGAAAGGCATATTTAGAAATATGTTTGTATCTACAGAGAATACCTCTGAAGAAAATTCAAGAAACATAGCTTTCTTTCTCTAAGGAAGAGAACGAGGAAAGTGGGAAACAGGAGTGGAAGAATCATTCAGTCTCATGGAATTTCTTTACCATGCACATGTTTATTTAATCAAAAATTGATTCATTAAATTTATACACAAAGTTAATGTCTACACTATAAACAGAGTTCAGGAGACTAAGAGAGAAACAGTCTTAGAGAATCCCATCATACATCCTCAGAATTTTAAAAAATTTCTCTTCCACCTCAGAATTACTCATAAAGACTCATGTATTTTGTCCAGATCATTTTCTATTTAGTCACTAAAACTCTGGTTTGCAAACAATGTATACATGTAAAGAACTTAAAAGTACAACTTTCAGCCTCATCACTTCCACATCATTACTAGCTGGTTTATTTTATTAATCTCCATTAATATTACCCACATTTAGATAATCTTTATACTTACATTTGCTTGCAAATTTTATTTATTCATTATTCTTCAAAACATTTGCATGCATTAGTTTATTATCCATATTAAGAGACGAAAATGAGATATTAGACAATAAGTTAATTTCCCATTATGATAAATGAAGTCAGCACAATGAAATACTTAATTAGGATCCAGAAATTTTTCATTTTGTCAGTATCATTAAATTGCATAGCCTTGAAAAGGAGCCAAACTTTCCAAATATCAGACTCCTGGCAAATGTTCAACAGCATCTACTTCACAGAACACACTGTAGGAAGCACATGAGAAACACATTTGTAGCTTGATTTCTTCCTCCCTAAGAAAAAAGTCTTTGGGGAGAAATAAGACTCAGGGACCCATGGAAATAATTATGTGAAATAGAGCTCCATGCAACTAATTTCAACTAAATAATATGGTCAAAAATGTAAAAAGAACTTTAAAAAATGTCCCAGTTGCAGTGCATAGGGAAAGCTTTTGTTCAGGGGAGATGTCGGTCAATATTGAAGAGTGGATGAGATTTTTTGTTAAGCAGGTGATGCAAGTATCCAACAGAATTCAAGTAAGAAACGGTTTACATACGTTTCGTGTTATTTCATCCACTTAATGACCTGATTAGATCACTCACCATCACTCATCGTTTTGAGGCAAGGAGTTGTAAGAAAAGTCCTTCTCTTCCCCTTCACTCATCAGTCTTCTCTTTCCCTGCTCTCACTGTCTTTCCCATTCTTCTCTCTGTCCCCTCACCCCACCAACAAGATAAATAGATCAACCTTACGGTTGCTTTTGAAAAGCTCCACGATGTTATCCTTGCACATTCTACTTACAGGCCTTTGCACGGATGCAGAGTCAAAGGTCCAGCTACATGTTCTGCAGGGTTTCCGCATTCCATTACCCACTTCAACAGGATCTGTTTCACCCTGAATTTCACATGACATGTCAGCTTGAATTCTTCGGAGTTTATGGCCGAGAGCACGTGGAACCATGACGTGGGAAAGGACCTTTCCTTCACTGGCCTTCACTTTCCTTCATGTGCTCAGAATTCCCTGCTTCATTCAGGGAACTGCATTAACATATTCCCTCTTCCCAAAGCAGGCCCTTCCTGGAAGCATGAAGGCATCAACGACGACACTTACCTCGGCTTCCACCTGTCCAGGGTGCCTGAGAGTAAGCAGTTGCCAGTGTCATCAGGGGTGCTGGTGTGCCAAGCCTTTCTTTGTGTATAATAGGCCTCTGCCTACTACTGAGGACACTTTTTCCAGAATTCCATCTACTACATGTGACAGTTCTCAAACTAACAGCCTTCTGGTTGTCTCAACGCTACCACCGCATTCTTAATGATTCCTGATGCTGGGGGTGATCTGCGGAGTGGATATTAGGGCCAAGGGTAAGACATGCCGAAATTCTGCCCTGTCAACATAATGACAAAATTTCCAAGGAAGCACTCTCACAAGGAACTCCAGCCCATGGGAAGACAGGGGGATCCTTTCTTGCCATCTGGGCTTGGAACCCACACCCCAGGCTAGGCCTCTCTGCGACCTCAGGCCGGAGCTCTCAACTTAGGCTGAGGCTTCAAACAGGGTCTTTCCTTTTCCTTCCAAATCCCAATGTTGACAGGGACAGACCACATCTGCTAGCAGCATTCCTAGACCTCAAGCCTACACTCAAGAAGTGAGAGGAGGGGCGGAGCCTGGCAACTTCCAACAGTGCATTCGTGCGGTTATAAATGTAAAAAGAGGGTGGCTCGGGTGGCCCTGCCTTTTAAAGCACGGTGACTTTGTCTGCTTGTAAAATAGCCAGTCGTGGCCTTGGGATATGATCAACTAGTCAGTGGCCCTGCATCCAGGGAGACTCAGAACTCGCCTCTCACTTGTGCAATTCCGAATCACTTTACAATACTTGGTGTGTGTGTGATCAGTTTCTCCCCGGGAATCACACGTTTTCTGAGAGCAAAAGCACGCACATGTTCCTTGGAGATTTTTGTTTTTGTTTTTCTTGAGACCAAATTTCGCTCTTATTGCTCAGGCTGGAGTGCAGTGGCACGATATCAGCTTACTCCAACCTCCGCCTCCCGGGTTCAAGCAATTCTTCTGCCTCAGCCTCCCAAGTGGCTGGGATTACAGGTGCCTGCCACCATGCCTGGCTGATTTTTTTATTTTTTAGAGACGGGGTTTCACTATGTTGGCCAGGCTGGTCTCAAACTCCTGACCTCAGGTGATCCACCCACCTAGGCCCTCCAAAGTGCTAGGATGACAGGTGTGAGCCACCATGCCTGGCCTCCTTGAAGTGCTGGAATTCTTAGATGCCACCTTGGGCTTCCTGAGTCAACGTCTCGCTTGGTTACATCCTGCGGCAGTTTTGCCAGGGTGGTCTCGGGCTGAAGGAGACTTCCTGAAAACCATTTGGAACATAGTAGCTGGCCTCACTGGGCTCCTGCTGTTACGTGGAGCCCAGGCAAAGCCATCAATCCTCTGGTTCCCACGAAACCCAGCAATGAGCATCTCCTGTTGCCTTCAAGCAGCAAAAGAATACAAGATTTAATGGGCCAGCAATTTGAGATATTCTTGAATTTAAAAATCAAAAATAAAAACAAATTAAGACAAAAAAGCAAGCATCATCTCACCCAAAATGATCACAACCTGAATATATTTAGCAGTAGGCAGACAGATGGCTCATTTGTAGGGCAGAGATCCAGGTCCTAGTTCTAGTTCATCTACTAATTAGCTATTTGATCTCAGGCAACTTGGTCCACTTGGACCTCCGTCTCTTCTTCTGTAAATGAGAAGGTGTAAAAAGTCTGAGGCCACTTTCATCCTCATAAATTTACTAAGTTTGAAACATTGAAGACTTTTAGCTAAAAGTGTGATAAAACAATTAATTTGTGCATTCATAAATGTAAACTGGTCTTGCACATCTCGGCTTTCAGGAGTAAAACAGTCCCTCCATCATTTAACTCAGATTAAGTTAAAAATATTCAAAGTGTACACGGGGCAATTTTGTGTGAATAATTTTGATTTCGTTTTCTTTTTTAAAATAAGAAAAGTCAAGGAGTGGGAAACACTGGTAACGTGAAACTAAGATCAAGGCCAATAACAACATTCTGATTCTGACTGTAACCGTAAGTCAGCCACAAGCCACGTCAGTGCTCACTGGAGTACAGTATCTAAGAAACACACATTTCACACGGTGATGGAAGTTCACCAAAGTGCGCATATGTGAAATTCTGCGCTTCTGCCCTTCGTAAGGTTATTTAACATATTTAGTCGATTCTAGAATTTGGAGGAAGTTTCATTTGACAAATGTACCTGTGCAATGTGTGTTTGGAAAGTTTAGTTTGGAAAAGAGAGGGAAACGCCTTTCTATCTAAATATTAACCAACCCAGAATAAGTGATTATACTTTCTCCTAAAGAATGATAAGTTATCAGGTTCAGTCAGTAACAAAAGTACCCAGCTTCTACTAAGAATAGTTACCTGATTCAAAAAAATATATATTTCATCTGCTTTAAACACTGTCCAGGCAAATATGGGTGGCAAGCGGGGTTTGGTAAGGGGTCACCTGCTTTACCATGAAGTCGCTTTATTCTCAGCTGCCTTCTGCCACCAGAGCCTTTGACAGCTGACGTATTTCCATCATTGCTGCAGGGAGAAATCATGAAGTGCATCCAAAGAGACTCGGGGAAGTGTGAAGTGACAGCAGGGAGAACAAACATTGTCACAGGCCCAGAGAGCCAACAGCTCTCCAGGCGTGGAGGAGTTGTAGCAACTTCTCCGTGTTTCCACAGCATGCACACAGCGACTTAGAGGTATGGACTTTATTAGGAATTAAATTGTTCCCACTGCTGCTCTGCTCTTTGAGGCCACAATCACATTGGGGGATTATTTTGAAATTTTCCTTCTGCAGCAAGTTCTGTCTGGGGAAGGCAAATGTGCAGAAGAGAGAGGTGTCATTCAAAATCTGTGCAATCAGTAAGAAAAACAGCAGAATCTGAGTCTAGCTCACGGAAATGTGCAGTTAAAGAATATGAAAATAGAGGCCAGGCAAGATGATTCGTGTCTGTAATCCCAGCTCTTTGGGAGACTGAAGCAAGGGGATCTCTTGGGGCTGGGAGATTGAGACCGGCCTGGACAACATAGTGAGACCCCATTTTTACCAAAAAGACAAAAATAAGCCAGGCATGGTGGCAAGTGCCTGTAGTCCCAGCTACTCAGGAGGCTGAGGGAGGAGGATCACTTGAGCCCAGAAGTTCGAGGCTGCAGTGGGCTGTGATTGTGTCACTGCACTCCAGCCTGAATAACACAGCAAAACTGTCTCTAAAGAGAGAAACATAAAGAGTATGGAAATAGGGTAGGAAATATTCCATCTCTGATGAGATTTCAGGACAAATGACTGGAAAGTAACAAGAAGATGACAGCTTTGGGTGAAGGGAGCCATTGGAGGTGGCTGGGGTTCCCAGCATAGTCACTATGTGACCCAAATGCCTCTTGAGAACTCCCATTCTAATAAAACAAAGGCTAGAATAGACTCATAATAGATCTCAAACTTTTAGAACTCCGAAAGCATAATATGATGGGTAAAAACAAAAGAGCTCTGTTGGACCCCGCTGCGTTCAAATCTATCTCCAAGCTTGTGCAAACCCAAACAAGTCAGTTTCCTCATCTACAAAATGAGGGTGATCACCCTACCTTTTAGGTCTGATGGACGCTGAAGACGACGCACACACAGGGCTCTGAGTAAGTTCTCAGGAAAGAGCAGCGATTATTATGTTATTGCAAAAACCATATTGCAGCTTAGTGAAGAAATGGTGTTTGCCTTGGCTGAAGCTCTGTGGTGACGTGATAAGACTCTGGGATCTGAAGGAGGCCACCCGATGCCTGGCAGACATGGAAACCAGGCCTGCACATCTGGCAAACTCTCTCCCCCTCTCACCATTCACAATGCCATTGTCCCCCTGTCTGGCACAACCCGCAGCTACACATCAGCTTCTTGCAAGGTGAGTCATGGTAACGTGAGAGCATGGGGCACACAGCCCATGACAGAAATTATGTCAACTGCATTTCCTTCTCCAAAACAGATTAGGAGTCTCAGTGGCACTGACCCATTCAAACTCACTGTTCGTGCTGGATGTCATGCACATACTGACGGCCGCTCAGATGCAGAGCCAAGCCCGGGGAGCCGCTGGCCTTGGCCTTCTTTGCACGACTGACCTGCCTCGGCCCTTGGAGCGGGGATCTGGCCAAGGGGTGTTGATCTCTGAGGGATCTGTTGTTTTTTTTCTATCCAGTCAGGTCCACTGTTCAGGGCTTTCTCCCGCTGAATCTTAGTTTAGTGTCTCAAGGATTTTTACTCTGTCGACGTCGCTGTGAAACTCGCTTTCATGGGAATCAGAGTTGCTGCAGAGTGCAGGATGGACAAGCCTCCCTGAAAAGCTGCCAGCCCAGTCTGGGGCTTTGACAGTATTGGAAGAGGCTGGAAACAGAGAGTCTGAGAGTCAGGCTCCACTCCCTCCACCAGGACGGGCCACTGTCCAATCTACACGAATCTGAGAACAGCAGCCATTCAGCCAACCAGAATTTACTTCCAAATGAGTCTTCCCATGACCTCGAGAGAATCCCCAGGCACAGCCCTGCAGAGGTACATGCCAGAAGCCGAGGGCTGAGACCCCCAGCCACGGACTTTGCTTCCTCCTGCCCTCCTTCCCAGACCAGGCTCCAGGAGAGGGTTACGCTGTTGAACACGGTTGGGCCTCAGCTGGCCAACAGGGAACTCTCAGGCTTTAGAGGAATCCACACCGCCTGGCCTGCCCCTTCTTAGATGAGACTTTCAACAGCCACCTCTTACAGCTGTGGCAACTATCCCCCTTTAAGGCTTTCATGTCACCTTCCCTTGTACCCCTTCCCTTCACAGACAGGTCTTCCCAAGGCAAGCCTTTCCAGGCCACCCAAACAAACCCAACCCTGCTCCATTTCCCTGAAGGCTCTCTCACATCCGTCCTGTATGGCCTGGCCCCTGCTAGGCACCATGTTCCTAGAGAGCAAGGTCTGAATCCTGTTTTTTCTGTGAGCTTTTATACCTGGCGTAGTCCCCAAATTAAAATTTAAAATTTCTTTATTCATTTTTTTTTCAGAGACAGGACCCTGCTCTGTCACCCAGGCTGATGTACAGTGGCACCATCATAACTCATGGCAGCCTCCAACTCTAGGGTTCAAGCAGTCCTCCCTCCTCAGCCTCCCAAGTAACTGGGACTACAGGTGTAAGCCATCACAATGGCTGTAGGTATTTTAATTTACATTCTTAAAATAGCATAGAATATGGAGGGAACAATGTTGTATGCTACTTTTGCATGATCTTTACCATTGCAAAACTATATGCTAATCATTTTATATGTCATTAACATTAAAACTATTTGGTAATTGACATCTTTGAATGACTGTCGTTGTACAATTGTACAATTATTCCTATAAGAATATTTTTTCGTAATCCCAGCACTTTGGGAGGCCAAGGCGGGTGGATCACAAGGTCAAGAGATTGACACCATTCTGGTCAACAAGGTGAAACCCCGTCTCTACTAAAAATACAAAAAAATTAGCCGGGCATAGTGGCGTGTGCCTGTAATCCCAGCTACTCGGGAGGCTTGAGGCAGGAGAATTGCCTGAACCGAGGAGGCGGAGGTTGCGGTGAGCCGAGATCGCGCCATTGCTCTCCAGCCTAGGTAACAAGAGCGAAACTCCATCTCAAAAAAAAAAAAAAAACGATATTTTTTCTCACAATTTCTAGTTTTTTTTTTTTGGTTTTTTTTTTTTTGGCCAGGCACAGTGGCTCATGCCTGTAATCCCAGCACTTTTTGAGGCTGATTTTAATATAAAACACATAAAAAATTATAAAAAATTAATTCATACTTTTGCTACTAATTCTAAATAAGGCCATTACATGAAAATTTCAAAATTAACTATGTTGCCCAGGCTGATCTTGAATTCCTGGGCTCAAGCAATCCTCCCTGCTGGGCCGCCAAAACTGCTGGCATTCCAGAAATGAGCCATTGTGCCTGGCCAAGATTTAAAATTTATTAAGCATCTAGTATGTAGTTGACATTCTACGTATTTCAAAGATTCCATTCTTATGATCTTAAATATCATTGTCACCATTTTATAACTTGACTTTTAGGAAAGACCTAGAAGGATTAAGAAACTTGTACAAGGCCGGGCACGGTGGCTCACACCTGTAATCCAGGCATGTTGGGAGCCTGAGGTGGGTGGATCAGCTGAGGTCGGGAGTTTGAGACCAGCCTGGCCAACATAATAAAATGCTGTCTCTACTAAAACTACAAAAATTAGCCGGGCGTGGTGGCAGATACCTGTAATCCCAGCTACTTGAGAGACAGAGGCAGGAGAATCGCTTGAACCCAGGAGGAGGAGGTTGCAGTGAGCCAAGATCTTGGCTCTTGCAGATCACTGTAGTGATCAACTGATTCCAGAGAAGGCCATCGCCATTAACAGCCCTAATCATACATAGTAGGTGCTCAGTAAGTGGCGAAGTTGAGAAATAGATGCAAAATGCATTTACATGTTATCTCCCCAACAAGCACTCTGCATCGCATTTAACATAAATTTTCTCAGTTTTAGGAAAATATGCAAAGGGACTGGAATGGCTGCAATATGGTTACATAATAACTTTTTTTTTTTTTTTTTTTGAGACAGAGTTTCACTCTTGTTACCCAGGCTGGAGTGCAATGGCGCGATCTCGGCTCACAGCAACCTCCGCCTCCTGGGTTCAGACAATTCTCCTGCCTCAGCCTTCTGAGTAGCTGGGATTATAGGCACGCACCACCATGCCCAGCTAATTTTTTGTATTTTTAGTAGAGACAGGATTTTACCCTGTTGACCAAGATGGTCTCGATCTCTTGACCTCGTGATCCACCCACCTCAGCCTCCCAAAGTGCTGGGATTACAGGCGTGAGCCACCGCGCCCGGCCTCATAATAACTTTTTAACAATGTCAGGTATGAGAGAGTTTTTCCTATGAAAAGCTTTCTCACAGAGGAATAAACATGTGGGAACAGTTGTTCACTGAAGGAGGAAAAAATTACTCTCAGCGAGTTCGATCACTGAAGTAAGATGTAAGATTTTGGAGTCTCCATCTCAGGAGATTTTTGAAGCAGAGACTGGAGAAACCAACCGTCCTGGATGGATAAGTCATCAAGCGGGTCCAGGTGTCCATGGGGCTTAAGCGATACGCTCATAAGAGGCCCCCTTCAAGAGGGGTCAGTCATCCTTCGTCGTAGATATCACACCCCAGGTCTGGAGTAGTGGGCCTCTCTTTTGAAAAACACTGGGGCTAATTGCAAAAACGGAATTTCACACTCAGCCATAGAAAATGCCTGGTTGCCATTAGGCAGGTTGGACCCAGACAAAACTGAGATGCAGTATGTCACATTTGTCTTGAATTGTCAGTCTTCCCTTTTCTCCCAAGCCTGTTCCTATATCCTCCTCTTCTCACTCCCCACTCACTCTCCTCATCCTTCCCTTTGATCAAATTCTTCCCCACAAGCAGTTTTCATTCTTTCTGCGTGTGTCTTGTGCACACAATATCTGCCTTTGAAGTATCTACTCTCCAGAGCCCCTCCGGCCTTGCGGTCACAGAAAACACAGATCCTGGTCCTGATGCAGGTAGGTGGGCATGACGCCCTCCTCAACACCCCCCAGCCTCATCTGCGACGTGGGATTCCTACCATGAGTCCATCTCCATGGCCGCTGTTAGTCATTTCAAAGTTGGTTTCTACGGGATGACAGCCACACCAGGGAGCTGCCCTCACTGCCACATCTTGCACATGTGGCATCAAGCACCCTTGTCAAACCCAAGGAAAACGAACATGAAAACACACAGTTTCTCTCTCTGGTAACAATTTTATTTTCAAGGCAATTGTTATTCATTTAATCTCTACTTTTATGAGTAGTGCCTTACATGAATCTGTAATCAAATTTACAAGAGAATATACAAACACTTCATCAGAAGCTTTTATCCTGCGCTGAGATCATAATTAAATACTGTCACAAAAGTCAATAGTTTGAGACTGATCTGGTAACGACCGTGCTCACGTTTTAAAGCGAGTTTATCTAATAACGGATGATTACGTTTTTTAAAGCAGAGAAGATAAGAGGTGTGTCTGCTGCTCCAGGCAGGCGCCAGGCTCCTAAGAGAGCTCCCCCTTTTCCCCACCGATGTCACTGTGGCACTTTCTAAAACTAACACTGAGTGGATGCATTTCTTCAGATTGTGTGCGACCTTCCTGAAATCACAACTGGAGTTAGCTCTGAAGAGACTCACTCTAACCTGCGCATGCCTGGATCCGGTGATGAAAAACCACCACTGAGACAGTTTCTCTGGTTTCTTGTGTCTCTGTGTCTCCCACCATGGGGCTCTGCGGACACAAACAACCCCAGGACTCAGCAATGAGCCAGACAAGTAGAAACGCCAAGCCAGAGGCTGGGATTTGTTAGGCTTCACAATGATAAACCACTGTTCTACCGTGCCCGTTCTGACTTTGAATTCGTAACATCTTTATACAGGCAAGTCCCAGCTAGGAGAAGTTTAATTATTTATAGCTGCTGCTGGATTCAATTTTTATAAGACTTGAGCATATGTGTAAGTACTCTACAGTCCATGAAGCGAATAAGGTATTATCACGATGAATGCCATGTGAAACGGCTTTATTACAAATTAGAGAGAAAGGCGTTCTTCATATTTAACCAAAGTCCACTGTCTGCTATGAACGGTCTCTGAATGCTCATCTTCCCAGCACAGGGACAATCCAACATGAAACAGAGTGACAACAGGTATCTAGTGGCACAAGGGAAATGCAGACTTAGAGCAAAGCAAAGTACAGAATTTTAAGTACAGCAAGACTGGTAATCCCTTCCTGGGTCACAGCTCTTGCCTGAATAGATGACGCAAACTCTTTCAACCAAATTGATCTGCACATCCTAATGTCTAAATGATGGTTTCTTGCATTTTGATTATTTATTAATGTGTTGCAAAACATTGCTATTGGAATCTCTGATACTGTTTTCAGTGATTAGTGAGCCTTCCTGATTACACACTCTAGGTATTCTCCTATTTCTGAAAACAAATTTTGTAAATGCTCAGCATCATTTGATTCAGAAGTTCTACTTTGAAAATGAGACAGGGAAAGTAATGACTTACACTTATACAGCATTGCTGAACCTTGAGAGTGAAATTAGCAACTTAACTTTAAAACATTAGTTAAATGGCTGTTACTTCATGTTATCTTTGTTGATTTACTACTCGCTTTTTTCAAATTGCTCCATTTTGTATCTCTACAATCAGTGACTAGCCAAAGACCTAGATAAAAGCAAAAACCCTATCCATTCATTCATTTTCGCCTTCAAACAAATAAGCACTGAGCATTTACTATGTGCAAGACACTCTGTTAGACACTGGTTGTTTTATAATGAGTCAGGACAGGTCCCTACCCTGGGGGAGAGGGTGAGTAAGTCATAAATAAAGGTCTCAAATAATTCATCGTATACGTGGTCACAGAGGCATGTGGATGAGGTACCGTAAGGGACCTGGGTTAGACAGTTTTGCATTGCTATAAAGGAACACCAGAGACTGGGAAATCTATAAAGAAAAGATGATTTGGTTCACAGTTCTGCAAGCTGTATAAGCATGACCATGATATCAGCATCTGCTTGGCTTCTGATAAAGCCCCAGAAAGCTTTTAGTTATGGCGGAAGGGAAGGTAGCCGCATGTCACATGTCGAGACAGGGAGCAAAAAAGAGAAAGCAAGAGAGAGAGGAGGTGTTAAAGGTCTCCCTTTAAACAACAGCTCTTGAGTGAACTAACAGAGCAAGCACTCACTCATTACTCTGGGAAAGGCACCCATGAAAGATTTACTCCCATGACCCAACACTTCCCACCAGCCCCTACTTCCCACACCGGGGATCACATTTCAACGTGAGATTTGGAGAGGACAGACATTCAAACTATATCAGGGACCAAAGGGAAAACAGCTAGCTCCATCCAGGGTATTCATGGAAACTTGCCCGTGGAGGTAACCCACCAGACTGGCCCTGAGGCATGGGTAGAGTTCACTTGTCAAACAAGGGTTGGGTAAGCCTGACAGAAAGAACCATACAGGGGCAGGCACAGAAGGCTGGAGGCCAGGGCATACACTTAGGGACTGAAAGACGTGCCCCAAAGTGTCCGGTGCAGTGCATTACAAAGAAGCAGCAAGAGGTGAGCTGGGCAGGGCCAGTCACGCAGGACATGGCATGCGGTGACAGATTTGGCCTTAACCCTGAACATGGAGGGGAAACTTCCCTGGATGAATCATTCCCTGATGATCTTGCTTTCTATTTAACTGAGAAAGCAAAGGTGATCAGATGAGAACTTACACACACTCTCCTCACTTGTCTGCCCACCTCTCTGCATCTGGCAATTGACCAAGACTCCAATTCTCCAGAGGCAAGCAGCAGCAGCACAACTCAGAAAGCCAGATGGGACCAGGGATGAGACATGATGAGCAGTGCCCCAGCAGAGGCAGCGAAGGGGCTGCAAATGTATCTTTTTTTTTTTTTTTTTTTTTGAGACAGAGTCTAGCTCTGTCGTTCAGGCTGGAGTACAGTGGCATGATCTGGGCTCACTGCAGCCTCCACCTCCTGGAATCAAGGAATTTTTCTGCCTCAGCCTCCTGAGTAGCTGGGATTACAGGCACACACCACCATGCCCAGCTAATTTTTGTATTTTTAGTAGAGACGGGGTTTCACCATATTGCCCAGGTTGGGCTCGAACTCCTGACCTCGTGATTCACCTGCCTCGGCCTCCCTAAGTGCTGGAATTCAGGTGTGAGCCACCATGCTTGGCCAAACGTGTATCTTAACGCCTCCAGCTTCTGTCAAGAAGGGCTCCCTCTCATCCACCCAGACCCTACCTGGGAGAGTTTAAAGATAAAATATTTTTCCATATTCTCATAAGTTTTATTATAGTATACTGTTGTAATTATTCTATTGTATTGCTAGTTATTGTTTTTAATTTCTTCCTGTGCTTAATTTATAAATAAAACTTATTCATAGCTCTGTGTATATAGGAAAAGAACATAGGACAGCCAGCCCTCATGTCCATGGGTTCCACATCTGCAAATTCAACTGACCTTGAATCAAAAATATTAAAAATAATAATAACAATACAATAAAAATACAAATAAAAAGCCAGTATAGTATAATAACTGTGTACATAGTATTTACATCATATTAGGTATTGTAAGTGTATTAGTCTGTTTTCATGCTGCTGATAAGGACATACCTGACACTGGGTAATTTGCTAAAAAAAAAAAAAGATTTAATGGACTCAGTTCACGTGGCTGGGAGGCCTCACATTCATAGCAAAAGGGAAAAGGCATGTCTTACATGGCAGCAGGCAAGACAAAATGAGAGCCAACCAATGGGGTTTTCCCTTTATAAAACCATCAGATCTCAGCCAGGCGCAGTGGCTCACACCTGTAATCCCAGCACTTTCGGAGCCTGAAGCTGGTGGATCACGAGGTCAAGAGATAGAGACCATCCTGGTCAACATGGTGAAACCCCATCTCTACTAAAAATACAAAAAATTAGCTGGGCATGGTGGCACATACCTGTAATCCCAGCTACTCGGAAGGCTGAGGCAGGAGAATTGGCTGAACCCAGGAAGCAGAGGTTGCAGTGAGCCGAGATTGCACCATTGCACTCCAGCCTGGGTAAGTGCGAAAAAAAAAAAAAAAACCATCAGATTTCGTGGGACTTATTCACTACCATGAGAACAGTATAGGGGAACCACCCCCAAGATTCAATTATCTCCCACCGAGTCCCTCCCACAGTATGTGGGAATTATGAGAGCTACAATTCAAGATGAGATTGGGGTAGGAACACAGCCAAGCCATATCAGTAAGTAATCTAGGGAAGACTGAAAGTATACCAGAGGTGTAGATTATATGCAAATACTACACTCTTTTATACAAGAAACTTTTGAACACCTGTGGATTTTTATATCTCCCAGAGATGCTGGAACCAATTCCCTGCAGATACCAAGGGCAATGGTACATATAGGCTTCCATAGTATCCAGGGTTTCAGGCCTCCATGGGGTCTTGAAACATATTCCCCACAGATAAGAGAGGACTACTATATTTAGATTGCTACACACTTTAGGAAGCAGAGTCTACCTAAAACTCATCTAGAATTCCTCTTTCTCTTGGAGGGCCTATTTTCAATGAGGAAGTTGAATAGAAAGGACTGGATAGAAGTCCCCAAAACTACTTGTAGGAGACCTTCCCCTTTAAGACCAAACATTATACATGTCAGCACCTAGATTTTGAACAGTCTGAATATTTATCCAAAGAGATGAAGTTACCTAAGACAGGTAGTCACTGGATTGTAGACAAGGGAACAGTGCTATGATCTGAATGCTTGTGTTTCCTCCCAGATCTATATATGGAAACCTAATCATCCATGTGCTTGGATAGGAAGTGGGCCCACTGGGAGGTGACTTGGTCATGAGGATGGAACCTTCATGAAAGAAATGAGTGCCATTATCAAAGAGAACTAGCTAGCCTCTTCCACCACATGAGGACGCAGAAGGTGCTGTCTATGAGGAAGGTGGCCTCACCAGACACTAAATCTACCAGCACCTTGATCTTGGACTTCCCAGACTCCAGAACCATGAGGAACATATACCTGCTGTTTATTAGCTACTCAGTATATGATATTTTCTCATAGCTGCCCAAACAGACCAAATAAAGCCATACTCATGTCCACTCTATGAAGGTTGACGGTAGTATGTGAGGTGCATTGAAAGGGGGGAAAGCAGAAAGGAAGATGGCATCCCATCATGATGACCAGTATGGTTTGGCTGTGTCCCTACCCAAAACTCACCTAGAATTAATGCATATTGTGAGAGGAACCCAGTGGGAGGTAATTAAATCATTGGGGCAGGTCTTTCTTGTGCTGCTCTCATGATAGTGAAAAGTCTCATGAGATCTGATGGCTTTAAAAGGCAGAGTTTCCCTGCACAAGCTCTCTCTCTCTCATTGCCTGCTTCTCTCCATGTGACTTGCTCGTCCTTGCCTTCCACCATGATTGTGAGGTCATCCCCAACCATGTGGACCTATAAGTCCAGTTAAATCTCTTTCTTTTGTAAACTGACCAGTCTCGGGTATGGATTTATCAGCGGCATGAAAGTGAATTAATACAGTAATTTGTACCAGTAGAGTAAGGCACTGCTGAAAAGATACCTGAAAATGTGGAAGCAACTTTGGAACTGGGTAACAGGCAGAGGCTGGAACAATTTGGAAGGCTCAGAAGAAGACAGGAAAACATGGGAAAGTTTGGAACTCCCTAGAGATTTGTTGAATGACTTTGACCAAAATTCTGATAATATATGGACAATAAAATCCAGTCTGAGGTGGTCTCAGATGGAGATGAGGAACTTGTTGGGAACTGGAGCAAAGGTGATTCTTGTCATGTTTTAGCGAAGAGACTGGCAGCCTTTTGCCCCTGCCCTAGAGATTTGTGGAACTTTGAACTTGAGAGAGATGATTTAAGGTATGTGGTGAAAGAAATTTCTAAGCAGCAAAGCATTCAAGAGGTGACTTGGGTGCTGTTAAAGGCATTCAGTTTTAAAAGGAAAATAGAGCATAAAAGTGCAGCAAATTTGTAGCCTGACAATGCAACAGAAAAGAACATCTAATTTTCTGAGAAGCAATTCAAGCAGACTGCAAAAATTTCCATAAGTAATAAGGAGTCAAATGTGAATCCCCACTACAATGTGGAAAAATGTCTCCAGGGCATGTCAGAGATCCTCACAGCAGCTCCTCCCATCACAGGCCCTGGGGCCTAGGAGGAAAAAATGGTTTCATAGGCTGTGCCCAGGGTCCATGTGCTATGTGCAACCTAGGAACTTGGTGCCCAGTGTCCCAGCTGCTCCAGCTAGGGCTGAAAGGGGCCAGCATAGAGCTTGGGCCATAGCTTCAGAAGGTGCAGGCCTTAAGCCTTGACAGCTTCCACATGGGGTTGAGCCTTCAGATGCATGGAAGTCAAGAACTGAGGTTTGGGAACCTCCACCTAGATTTCGGATAGACAGGCAAACAAAGTGAGGAGAGGATGTGGGAGTTCTCTTCTGATCACCTTTACTTTCTCTGTTAGGAAGGAAGGAAGATCATCAACTGAGTGAAGAAGGTACAAGAGGGTAGAAAGGACAGTGAGTCATGGGCAAGGGTCAGGAGCACTGAGTGGACCCTAGAGATGTAGCCTGACTGCCACGTGCACTCAAGACCCCCCAGAAGCTCAGTGTCATGAAAGAGAGTTAGGACAGTCAGCCTGGGCATGTGGTTTTCTCTGGACAGTTAGCTAAGGGGTGCAGGCAGGTCAAAGCATCACTGCAGACAGGGTAGTGAAGGAAGTGAATGATGGAGGAAGGAGGCTGCAGCTGGAGCCCAGAATGCTTGCAGTGGAAATATGCACTTTGTAGCTATTCCGGACTGTGTAGCTGTGTAACTGTGGAATGGGGGACTGAAGTGGTGTCTAGAATGAGATCTTTGGAGAATGGGTCAGGGAATAGAGAGACCAGTTTGTGTACAGCATGTGGGTATTTAAGTCACCAAGAATTAAGGCAACGGTCATACTGAGAAAATCAACAGTGAGCAAGCAGGGCAAGGACCCTGGGGTTGTAGATGACAAAACAGTGACTGGTCAGTCTAACATGGCACTCAAATGCAGGGATTCCAGAAGGGAAGGGGAGCAAAGTGAGAGTCTCTGTGAAAGTGGCCATGAAGAGAACATGGCGGGTCCCCACCCACCCACCCAGAGGCTCAACACTGGGAAGACTACAGGTGGTGAGATGCTGTTTTTGGAAAACACAGCAGAGAAATGAAGCATTAACCTAGGTAGTAAGAAACTTGGTGTTTGAAACATTTCTTCTTTTTTTTCATTGATACCTAACAGTTGTGTGCGTATTTGGAGTACATGTGCTATTTTAATACCTGTACATAATGTGTGATTATTAAACCAGAGCAACTGGGATCTCCATCACCCCAAACATTTATCTGTTCTTCACGTTGGGAACATTACCATTCTTCTCGTCCCTCTCTTATTCTTCTCTTATTCACTATGCATACTTGGAAAAATGTAAAAAAGAGTGATGATGTTGAGGCTAAAAGGCAAAATGTGTTCAGCGTTGGCTTTGTGGGTGAAATACATCATCCTAGCTCATAGGAAACATGAGTCTGTTAATACTGAACTGCGCCTACTGTGTTTGGCTGCAGAGGCAGGAAATCCAGTGTGACAGCCCTGAGCACTCCGTGACCAGTCTCTTTGGTCTTTGTCCTGAGGAAATATAATAGGCAGCTTGGAACAGAGCACTACTGTTCACATTACATGGGTGGGAAGATTAAGCTCTTAATTAACAGGGAATGCGTAATTGATCATTGTTAAGTGCCTGAAAGTAGTCACGATTACATATTGCTCCATGAAATTGATCATTGTCTTTTTCTCTGGAAATGATTATGATTGCTTATGAGTAACTTTATAATGAACGCAGAGCTCCACCACATCACTTATCACCTGGGAATGGGATTTGTGATTTGGTAGAGCTCAGGGTTTCCTCTGTTTGGAAGTCTTCCCACTCTTCACATCAGCCCTTTGAGAGGCAGATTTCCAGATTTAAATACACCCAGAAGAACAAAGGAGCAATAGAGGGGTAAAACAGCAAATAGAAAACCAATGTTTTTTAAACAAAAGTGATTTGAATTCAACACCCAAGGAAACCTGGCAGCAAAGTGACTTTAAGGATAATAATTTAAAATCACAATATTAAACCTTGCTCCCAACTGTACTGTCACTGGTACCATCTTTGTAGGGTGAGAAAAGAAAGGACGGGAAGGAAGGGAAGTAATTACAGGTAATAAAGACAGAATAATTGCCAACAAGATTTAAAATTCACCTCCATTTCCTGGCTGTAATGGTCTCAAGTTGAAGATTAACTTTATCCATGTTCTTTATGTTACTGTTTTCCCAAAAAACTTCTTG
The DNA here is from genome assembly GCF_049354715.1 of Callithrix jacchus. Taxonomy (NCBI): domain Eukaryota; kingdom Metazoa; phylum Chordata; class Mammalia; order Primates; family Cebidae; genus Callithrix; species Callithrix jacchus. The sequence continues at coordinate 35,351,326 of NC_133508.1, read as the reverse complement.
CTTTACTATGTTGAGGCAAAGAAAGAAACAACGGGGTTCTTTCTAGTCACGGCATCTGTGGTATGTCTTCAGCAGAAAAGTTCCTCTCCTTCTGTCAAACCTGCTGTTACCCTGGTGCTAAGAGCATCTATATAAATAAACATGAATGGATACAAGCATGTAGCTGTATTTTGCAAACACAAACGGTACTTCCTAGTAATGTCATAGCGTGAACTGCAAAAATGAAAGGTTCGCCAGCGGAATCTTCACGAAGAGGTTGTATAAATTGTCAGCACTGGACGTAATCGGTAGCACACAGAGCCTTGATCAGCCCTTGTGCAAATGTTTATACAGACAGATTTGGAAGGGGAATTATGATGTATTCCTCCCACTACACTTCCCTGTTTGGTCAGGCAGCAGTTAGCTCAGATTGTGTGAGAAACTTGAGAGCTGTTTCAGATGACGCTGACCTGCTGAACTAGAACGTGGGCTGACTGCGCACAGCACGTTCACCATGCACAGTAGGGGGCCACGCAGGTGGACTCGCTCAGCACACCAGACCCCAGGCAATCAAGATTTGTGGAGCAGATGCAGGAAAGTGATTATTCGCTTAACTGCAATGCAATGACAAAGAGCGTGTGCTTCATCACAACCCCACTCACCGTGACATTTATTTAAATGTCTCCTAAAACAATTAAAAAATTAGTTTTTATTGAGAAGATTATGCAAACTATTTTGCAATGAATACTTGCACTATTCATATTGTGCAAAATGAAACATGCTTGCAAATAAGAATCAGTCTGCCTTGACAGCCCGCGCTCCAACTCACCTGATTGGCATCAGAGTAAGTTAAAACAGAGGCTGGATTTCTTTGTCTCCCCTTTCTGCAAACACATAAGAATTCTTCATTCATACAAATACTGGCCCAGTTAAGACTATGTAATCTTTTCACACAGGGTTTGTTCAAGCATGCTTTTTTTTTTTTTTTTTTTTGAGACAGAGACTTGCTCTGTCACTCAGGCTAGAGTGCAGTGACATGATCATGGCTCACTACAGCCTCAACTTCCTGGGCTCAAGTGATCCTTCCACCTCAGCCTCCTGAGTAGCTAGGACTACAGGTGTGTGCCACCACTCCTGGCTAATTTTTTAAGTTTTTTTTAGAGACAGGGGTCTCACTATATTGCCCAGGCTGGTCTCAAACTCCTGGTCTCAAGTGATCCTCCCTCCTCAGCCTTCACAAAGTACAGGGATTGCAGGCATAAGTGACAGTGCCTGACAGAAGCAAATGTTTTAAAAGAAGAAACATTTGGTTCTGATGTTTCTTCTGTGTCTCTTTGTTTTGCTCTCCTTCCTTCTCTCAATCCCTCGTCATCTGTCAGAACTCTCCTAATGCCCCCTCCCGATGAACAGGGACTCCCACAGGTCTTCTCTACCTGGCAGGACCCATGCTTGCCAGTTATCTGACTCCTTCTCCCAGCTCCAGAGTCCATGGGTCTCATTTGGGAAACAAATTCATGTCTAGCTATTAATAATTTTTCATAGCATTACCTCTTTCATGTAATATATTTGCACTGAAATTTGATGTTGAGCCAAAGAATTAAAAACCCAAACCCCTGCCCCAACTCACTCTTTCTTCTCCCAGGACAGATTAAGAATCTCCTATCACTAACCCAGAGGTGCAGCCCTTGGAAGTGAGTTGATCATAAGGATTCCACTCTCATGAATGGGATTAATGCCTTCATAGAAGAAGCTTTGGGAAACCTGTTGATCCTTCTGTCAGGTGAGGACATAGCAAGAAGGTGCCATCTATGAAGCAGAGAACCCTCATCAAACACAGAATCTGCTGGTGCCTTGATCTTGGACTTCCCAGCCTCCAGAACGGTGAGCAGTCAATTTCTGTTATGCATTACCCAGTCTAAGGCATTTAGTTACAGCAGCTGGAATGGACTAAGACACCTCCTGTTATTTCATTTTAATATCCACTGAACATTCAGTTTAACACATTAATGGGAGCTCATTTTCAGGGCATTGCCTTTGTCATGAACTTTAGAAGCATATTTCCTTTTTCTGTGAGGAGGCTTTGCATTTTGCTTGCTACTCATATTCCCAGAGTAAAGAGAACACTATTTCCCCGGCCATCCCAGCACATGCTCTGGACAAGCTTCTCAACCTCCTGCTTCTAGTATTAGAAGTCCTCCAGGGAATGCCCTCTGCTGGGTGTCTCATTCTAACTTCTGCCTGGGCTCCACCTTACAACATCTCCTTAATTCCACGCAGAACCATCAGATTCCTCTATAACACTACTTAATCGTTTTCCATTCAAATTCTCCTCATAAACATTAGAAAACCAATCTCTCTGAAACTGTTCTGAACTTCTAATCCTCCAAGCCTCCATTCTAGAGTTAGAGAACATAAGAATCTGTTTTGTGGAGGCTTGGGGTGGCTGTTTCCTACAAAATTAACCTTCATCATCTGAGCTGGAGTCACACATCTGATGAGGAAGATGGTGTGAATCTTTATTCTACTATAGGTCAGTTGGTATCAGTGGGCAAGGTCACCTCAGATCATGGTGGTTAGTCCCAGCTACTCAGGAGGCTGAGACAGGAGAATCGCTTGAACCTGAGAGGTGGAGGTTGCAGTGAGCTGAGATCACACCACTGCACTGCAGCCTGGGCCACAGAGCAAGACTCCATCTCAAAAAAAAAAAAAGAAGAAGAAAATTTGAACACAGACCTAGATAAACAGGGAGAAGGTCATGAATGAGCAGCATTGGAGATCTAAGTGATGCAGCCACAAGCCAAGCCTTGACAGCCCCACAAACAGCTAGGACAGGACCAGGAAGAAAGGACTCCCCGCTTACGGATTTTGGGGGAAAAAGACCCTGCCAGCACCTCGCTCTTCCACTTCTAGCCCCAGAACTATGAGACAACAAATTCCTGTTGCTTCGAGCCATCTAATTTGTGGTACTTTATTATGGCATCTGCAGTAAACCAGCACCCATCCTCCCGCATGGCCTTCCTGATCCCTGAGACACAACAAAACTGAAATTGGGCTAATGAAGAACCTTATATTGGCCTGTAAGTGTTCAAGTAAAAGGGAGTGTTGCATATCTTCCACTTTAAATCAAAAACTAGGACTGATTAAGCTTAGTGGGGAAGGCCAGCGCTGCCTGGGAGTGGAGGGGGCCTGACTCTGGGCTCGGCATTCACAGGCATACTTGGCTGTCAACCCTAAAGCCACATTTTCCAACTTTGCTCTTTTTAACTTGATACTTTGCCCCCATCTGTCTCTCCTGGTTTAAATTTTCAAATTCTTTAGATCCCCAGCAGAGTTGAGAATGACATTTATGGGGAGCCCTTCAAAAACACCAACCTCATACAGCTAAATAAGATATGCCACACAAACCTCCACACTGGGGGGAATCTCTTAGGAGACAAAAATTACCTTTTCAAGCACACGTTTCTTGTCCTATAACTTCCTTAGGTATTCCCTACATTTTCCCAACAACACAGCTAAATGAAAAGTTGTTGAAAGAAATAAAGTTAATGAAATCAAGAAGTTGTTGAAATAAAGAATGTTGATCATAACTGTCATACTATGATATAAATCCTAATTTTTAGGTTAAACATAGTACTATAATTGGCCTTCGGAGAGAAAGAACTGGGAGTTTAAAAGGAGAGGCCAATGTACAGTGCACTGTGGTAACCACAGACAGGAAGACTGGCCAGGCAGCCACCTCTCCGGCAGCTCAATGAAACATCCTCATTTGGAGACGAGAATGAGGGGTCCCAAACCTAACAAACTACAGAGCTCATTTTCCATTTCAAAGTCCAGTTATCTTTCCAGGATTCCAAACTGTTATCGTGAAAATGCTTCACTCATTGCCAAGGAAAGCATTTCCATTTCACATGGCGCATTTCTCCCTTGCAAAGCTTTGCCTCCCTGATCTTTCTGCAGCCTCAGGAGATGAGAAGCACACAGCTTGGGCTCCTGATCAGGCCAAAGCGTCAGGACAGAACCAAGCACATTTACCAGGAACAAACAGCCCAACTTCTCCACTGACCACGGCGAAGGGAATCAGTGGGGAAATGAGAGTCCTTGGCGTTCTGCTGATTTTTAAGTTGACCTCCACTCCATGAGAAGGCATCTTCCTTTGCAAACTGGGCTATACCATAATTCATTGCTCTGCTCACAGGTACCCCTCACATCTCCCCGTCTCTGATCCTGGAAGCAAGTTCTCCAGCATTTTACATCTGGCCACAGACTGGGAGAAGTGTGAGCAGCTGGAGGACGATTCTGTTCCTCTCCGGAAGCTGCTCTTCTACCCAGAGTGACTCCGAAGGCTCCAGGGAGGCATAGCAAATGCATTTCCTTACTCCTCTATTTCCATCATAAATCACAACGGGCAGCACCACATGCTGTGCCTCACTTTCAGAGCTGCATAGAGTTCCCAGGTCAGCTAAGGGCATCTCTTCTGTGTTGTGCATACTTTATTTATTTATTCAAGAGAGTCTCACTCTGTCACCCTGGCCAGAGTGCAGTGGTGAGATCTCAGCTCACTGCAGCCTCTTGCCTCTCAGGTTCAAGCAATTCTCTTGCCTCAGCCTCTTGAGTAGCTGAGATTACGGGCAAGCACCATCACACCCAGCTAATTTTTGTATTTTTAGTAGAGATGGGGTTTCACCATGTTGGCCAGGCTGGTCTTGAACTCCAGATCTCAGGCTATCTGCCCTCCTGAGCCTCCCAAAGTGCTGGGATTACAAGCATGAGGCACCGCACCCGGCCCAGACTTTAGCTTTTAAAAGTAGATACACTCCCAAGAAAACAACTGTTTGCGCAGCTACAGGCATGCCTTGTTTTATTGCACCCTGCTTATTGCTCTTTGCAAATTGCGTACTCTTTACAAATGGAAGGTTTGGGGCGACCCTGCGTCAAGCTCTTGGCGCCATTTTTCCAACAGTGTGCTTACTTAGTGGCTATGGGTCACATTTTGATAATTCTCACAGTATTTCAGACGTTTTCATCATTGTAACTTCTATGATGGTGACCTATCATTAGTGATACTGCGTATTATTACTGCAATTGTTTTGCCTACGTCAGGCAGCAAACTTAATCTGTAAATGTTGTGTGCGTTCTTCGGCTTTACTGACCAGCCATTCCCCCATCTCTCCCTCTCCTCAGGCCTCCCCATTATGTGAGATGCAAGAATATTGAAATTAGGCCAGTTAATAACTCTACAACGGCCTCTAAGTGTTCAAGTGAAAGGAAGAGTCACACATCTCTCGCCCGAAATCAAAAGCTAGAAATGATTAAGCTTAGTGAGGAAGGCATGTTGAAAGCTGAGACAGGCTGAAAGCTGGGCCTCTTACACCAGACAGCCAAGCTGTGAATGTAAAGGAAAGGTTCTTGAAGGAAATTAAAAGTGCTACTCCAGTGCACACAGGAATGATAAGAAAGTGAAACAGCCTTGCTGCTGATAGGGAGAAAGTGTGAGTGGTCTGGATCGATCAAACCAGCCGTGACATTCCCTTACACCAAAGCCCTAATCCAGAGCAAGACCCTAACTCTTTTCGATTCTATGAAGGCTGAGGGAGGTGAGAAAGATACAGAAGAAAACTGTAGCGCCAAATTGGTTCATGAGATTGAGAGAAAGACGACGTCTCCCCAACATAAAAGTGCAAGGTTCTGAAGCACCAAATGCTGATGGAGAAGCTGCCGCAGGTTATCCAGAAGATCCAGCTAAGGTCATTGATGAATGGATTTTCAGTGTAAACAAAACAGCCTTGTTTTGGAAGAACATACCATCTACATCTTTCTTAGCTAGAAAGGAGAGGTCAATGCCAAACTTCATAGCTTCAAAGGCCAGGCTGACCCAAAGTTAAGTTGAGGGTTAATGCAGCTGGAGACATTAAGTGAAAGCCAATACTGTTTTACCATTCTAAAAATCCCAGGGCCCTTAAGAATGATGCTAAATCTACTCTGTCTGTGCTCTGGAAATAGCACAACAAAGCCTGGATAACAGCACATCTGCTTACAGCATAGTTGACTGAATATTTTAAGCCCTCTGTTGAAACCTGCTCAGAAAAAAATATATATTCTGTTCAAAATCTTACCACATGTTGACAGTGCACCTGGTCACCCAAGAGCCCAAGAGATGTACAAGGAGATTGTACAAAGAGATGAATGTCGCGTTCATGCCCGCTAAGACAGGGAGTCATTTCAACTCTCAAGTCCTATTATTTAAGAAACACATTTCATAAAGCTGTAACTGCTATAGATAGCAATTCCTCTGGAGGATCTGGGCAAAGTAAATTGAAAACTTTCCAGGAAGGTTTCACCATTCGAAATGCCATTAAAAGCATTCGTGATTCAGGAAAGGAGGTCAAAATATCAACATTAATAGGGATTTGGAAGAAGTTGATTCCATCTTTCCTGGGTGATTTTGAGGGATTCAGGACTTCAGTGGAGAAGGAACTGCAGATGTGGTGGAAACAGCAAGAGAACTAGAATGACAAGAGGAGGCTGAAGATGTGACTGGATTGCTTCAATTTCATGATAAAAATCTAACTGAATGGAGAAAAGAAAGTGGTTTCTTGAGACAGAATCTACTCCTAGTGGAGATTCTGTGACCCTGTGGAAATGACAAAAAAGACTGAGAATATTTCATAAACTTGCTCAATAAAGCAACAGCAGGGTTTGACAGGCTTAACTCCAATCTTGAAAGTTCTATTTTGGGGAAAATGCTATCCAACAGCATTGCATGCTACAGATGAACCTTTCCTGAAAGAGTTCATCAGTACAGCAAACTTCATGATTTTCTTACCTTAAGAAATGTTCACAGCCACCCCAACGTTCAGAAACCACCACCCTGATCAGTCAGTAGCCACCAGTGAGGTGACACCCTCCACCAGCAAAAAGATTACAACCTGCTGAAGGCTAAGATGATCAGCAGCATTTTTTAGCAATAAAACATTTTTAATCAAGGTATGTCCATGTTTTTACACAGAATGCTACTGCCCTTGTAAAGCACAGTGTAGTGTAAACAAAACTTTTATTTTATTTTATTTTATTTTTTTGAGATGGCGTTTCACTCTTGTTACCCAGGCTGGAGTGCAATGGCGTGATCTCTGCTCACCGCAACCTCCGCCTCCTGGGTTCAGGCAATTCTCCTGCCTCAGCCTCCCAAGTAGCTAGGACTACAGGCGTGTGCCACCATGCCCAGCTAATTTTTGTATTTTTAGCAGAGACGGGGTTTCACCCTGTTGACCAGAATGGTCTTGATCTCTTGACCTCGTGATCTACCCGCCTCGGCCTCCCATAGTGCTGGGATTATAGGCGTGAGCCACCGATAGACAAAACTTTTATGTGCACTGGGAAATTTGTGGAGCTGTCTTTATTGCACTATTCACTTTATTGCACAGATCTGGAACTAAACATACAATATCTCCAAGGTCTGCCTGTATTTGGGAATAGTTATTCTCTTCAAAGGAAAAAAATGCATCTGTAATTAAAGTTAAAAATGCATGTTGCATCCTTCTCTCTGCTCCCATCACTCTCTAAAACCAGCAGAGGTTTGAGAGAGAGCCAAATGATTCTTCCAACAAGCCCATGACCATAACCCCTTAATAGTCAGCTGGTTTCATATAGAGCACATAACAGTCAATGGTTTGTCTTGAAACATGTCTTAGCTGAGAGGGAACGCAGACTTTGAATTCAGACACTTTCAGCTTTGAATCCAGCCTCTACTCATTCTGAATTGCTTGATGAGATATTTAACCTTTCTGATTTTTAAATTTTTTATCTCTAAAATATAAATAATAATATGTTTTCCTAGGGAATTATTGTGAAATTAAATCGCATTGTGCAATGTACCTAGCCTCTGTAAGTGATTCTGACAAATGTAACACTTATTTGCCCAATCAAGAAGGGGAGACTGGGTGCAGTGGCTCATACCTGTAATCCCAGCACTTTGGGAGGCCAATATAGGAGAATCATTTGAGGCCAGGAGTTCAAGACCAGCCCGGGCAACATAGTGAAACCCCAGCTATATAAAAAATTAAAAATTTAGCCAGGCATGGTAGAGTATGCCTGGAGGTTGAAGTGGGAGGATCACTTGAGCCCAGGAGTTCGAGGCTGCAGAGAGCTGTGATCTTGCCACTGCACTCCAACCTAAGCAAAATAGCACAACCTCATCTCTTATTTAAAAAAAAATGAGGTGATGATAATGATGCATATGTGACATTTAAAACATGTCAGGCACTGTTCTAAACTGTAATATTGATTCACTTAATCTGCACATGGGCCTACAAAGTGTTCTACAGATAATGAAATCAAGACGCAGGGAGGTTAAGTAATCTGTCCAAGGTCACAGAGCAGGTAAACAGTCAAACCAGGACTCCGTTCCAGACAACCACACTTCAGTCCATGCTCCTAATCATTCCACTGGGTTGTCTCTTGCTGCATAGTGATAATTCCCGTGGTCCTGACTCCCAGTTTTCCCTTCTAAAGGAAGCTCTTTAATCTCCCTTTTCCTGTTGCCTTGAAAAGGCGCTGCTGCAATTTCCCACATGTCTGGCAATCATGTTCCTTCTCCAAGACCCTGAGTGCTGTCTCCTGCCTCTCTCCTCCCCTTAGGGTACCCTCCCTCCTCCTCGGTGCTCCAGCCATGCAGGCCTCCTTTTGGTTCATCGTGCTCACCATACTTCCTCTTGAGCACAGAGCACTCCTTTCTCCCCATTTCTCCCAGAATGCCCTGCAGATCTCAACCCAACTGTTATCTCCCCAGGGGAAGCCTTGTGGGACCTCCCTGACCAGGAGGATTTCCACATATGCACAGCTCCAGGGATGCTCACACTCAGCCTGTAGAGTGAGGGCTATGTGGCCCGTTTTGCTCACCCTGTGCCCATAAAGCCTGGTCTAGTGCCACACACATTAGGAGCTCAATAAATATTTGCTGAATGAATGAGGAAACTTTGCCCTGTGTTTGGAAGTGGCTGGCGGTGTCGTCTTCCCACAGCTTCTCTTAACTCACTTCTGCTGCTCCCCAGAGGTTTGGGGAAACCTTCAGGAAGTCTTTGCAGATACAGAAAATGTCCTTCTATTTAGTAGAGGACTCAGGGATCACCTTTCTTTCAGCATTCAAAATATAACTCAAAATACTATTCATCGGGAAATGCAAATTTAAAAAAACAATGAAATAGGCTACACACCTAATAAAATGGCCAAATGCAAAAGATTGGCAGCACCAAATGCGGACCAGGTAGGAACTCTCATTCACTGCAGGCGGGAGTGCGAATGGCACAGCCACTTTGGAAGGTAGTGTGGCAGTTCTCTACAAAACTAAACATATTTGGCCGGACGCGGTGATTCACGCCTATAATCCCAGCACTTTGGGAGGCCAAGGCAGTTGGATCACCTGAGGTCAGGAGTTCAAGACCAGCCTGGCCAACATGGTGAAACCCCGTCTCTACTAAAAATACAAAAATTAGCCAGGTGTGGTAGCACACACTGTAATCCTAGCTACTTGGGAGGCTGAGGCAGGAGAATCACTTGAGCCTGGGTGGCGGAGGTTGCAGTGAGCCGAGATTGCACCACCGCACTCCAGCCTGGGTGACAGAGCAAGACTCCATCTTTAAAAAACAAAAAACAAACAAACAAAAAAACCTAAACATACCTTTAATGTAGAATCTGACAGTCACAATCTGTGGTAGTTACCTAAAAGAGTGGAAAACATGTCCACACAAAAACTGCACATAGATGTTTATAGTAGCTTTTTTCATAACTGCTAAACCTTAGAAACAACCAAAATGCAGTATCATTCTGTGCTAGAAAGAAAACAGTTCTCCGAGTATGGTTTGAACTGCAGGGGATCACTTACATGTAGATTTCCTTCTGCCCCTGCCGCCAGAGACAGCAAGACAAACCCCTCCCCTTCCTCCTCCTCCTCAGGCTACTCAGAGTGAAGACGATGAGGATGAAGACCCTTATGGTGAGCACTTCCACTTCACAGATGGTAAATCTGGAGGAAATTCAAATGCATATCACTCAGAAAAAGAAGCCAATCTGAAAAGGCTACCTGCTACATGACTCCAACTATATGACGTTTTTAAAATGGCAGAACTTTGAGGACAGCAAAGAGAGTAGTGGTTGTCGGGTTGGAGGTGGGGTGGTGCAAGCAATAAATAGGCAGATCACAGAGAATTTTCAGGGCCACTGAAAGTACTCTGTATGATACTATCATGATACATGTCATTAGACAAATGTGGTATATGTGCCCAAACTCATAGCATACGCAATACCTAGAGTGAGCCCTAATGTAAACCATGGACTTTGGTGATAATGATGTGTCAATGTGGGTTCACCAGTTGTTACAGATGCACCCCTTGGTGGGCGACATTGTTAATTGGGGAGGCTGTGCAGGTGTGGAGAGAGGAGATAGACTGAATATCTCTGTACCTTCCTCTGAATTTTGCTATGAACCTAAAACTGCTCTAAAAAAAATGAAGTCTCAAGAAATACTATTAGTTGCAACCTTAAAAGCATGATAAGGATGTTGAAAGGGCAATAGGGTACACGAGGCTGTGTCCACGCTTACCTGTGCCTGCACTGTAATCAACAAATCCTGGTCCAGCGCTCAGTAACAACTGTTCTGATTCAAAATGAGTGGAATATTTGCAAATCCTTTACAAGAGAGTTCCCTACAGGGTTTTCTTTTCCCCCAACTTGTGCCAGAACACTATCGGATTTCAAATCTTCTGGACATGGTTTAGCTTGTGGCAACCAGCGGCTCTCCATGTTGGTGCAATTTGTCCTATGCATGGTGAGAAAGAGATGAAATTCCAGCGAAGGAAGTGATGGGAACTCTTTGCCTTCCTGTATTTACTGTTCTCTTAGCTTGGGCCTCTTCAACTCGAAATACTTGGCAAGCAGTTTTTTTAACTTAAGAGCTATTTTATATTTTATTTTACTCTTTGCGACGTTCCTATTCCTGACTATGGTGAGCACTCTTTTATTCAATCACAGAGTGTGGCATACAAAATTTTAACATTTTAATTAATTGCATTTTCATTATGCTTGTCCTGAGGCTTCCTGGGCTGAGTGAAATGTATTAAATCTCAAAGAGAAAAGCCATGACTGCAATTAGCTCCTAAGTGGGATCGGTTTCAGTTTTACATGGAAGAAGCATTTTAATGTGACCTTAGTGGCGCAGATAGTCTCTGGAGGGCTTATTGTAATGACTGTCCAGCCTCCTGGCCCCAAATTAGCAGTACCTCCCCAACACACACACACACGCACACACACACACGCACACACACACACTTACTTAATGCCCGTCATTACTCCACTATTTCTTTAGCTCTTGAAGGCTTCCTGGCCTTTTAAAATACCACTCCAAGGTATTAAGCCTTATCAGTTCATAGCTTTGTTATCAGCCAACACCTTAGCTGACAACCAGCTGAGAGTGAAAGCGTGCCAGGAATGTGACCTGGATAGGTGCTGGGCCTGGGGGAGGGGAGGGGAGTTCTCAAGGGGAGAAGAAAAAGGCTGTGGGGGCGGGGAGAGGGAGAGTCAGTGACAGCCCGGGGCGGCAGGATGCTGGCCTTTGCCACCAATAGGCATGTTTTGCTCAGTGCTAGAGTTCAGCTTCTCAGCCGGAAACACTCCTGCCCAGGGAGATAAGGAGCTAAAGGAGCCAGGAAGGGCTCCACTCCACCCGTGCCTTCTTCATTCTCTGCACAGCCTGCGACAGAGCTAAAGGAGGTACCACAGACCCTGCTGCAGTCCACGAGACAAACAGCTCCTCCCCCTTCTCGGAGGATGAGATCGGCCTCATCCATGCAGACCATGCAGTTCACCTGTATTACCAACGCAAGCCAGCTAGCAGTGCTGGAATATTTACTGCATCTCAAACAGCATTCTGAATGCTTTGTGCCCATCATCTGATCGAATCCTCACTGCAGCTGTGTGAGTAGATGACAGACTCCAGTTGACCCTTTAAGAACATGGATTTGAACTGCAGTGGATCATTTACATGCAGATTTTCTTCTGCCCCTGCCGCAAGAGACAGCAAGACAAACCCCTCCTCTTCCTCCTCCTCAGGCTACTCAGAGTGAAGATGATGAGGATGAAGATCTTCATGGTGAGCACTTCCACTTCACAGATAGTAAATACATGTTCTCTTATAGTTTTCTTAAACCATTTTCTTTTCTCTGGCTTACTTGAAGAATTCAGTATAGAATAGGTATGTTATACAAAATGTGTGTTAATTTCATCTGTTGTTATCGGCAAGGCTTTTGGTCAACAGAAGACGATTAGTAGTTGTTTTGGGGGCATCAAAAGATATACAAGGATTTTCAACTGCAAGGGGGTTCAGTGCCTCTAACCCCCACATTGTTCCAGGTTCAACTATATGTCATTCTCCATCTTCTACAAATTAGAACTGAGGTTAAAAAAAAGTAAAGCAACTTTCCCAAGAGCACATAGCTAGTGTATGGGAGAGATTCTGTGAAACAGGGTTCAAACTCAAACTCGTCTGACTCCAGAGCCTGGAATTTAACCACTATACCTTTTAACTTCTTTATGTTTATAAAGTGCTTTTTTTAAAAGCTAGTATTTTACTTGCTGTCAAAAAATTCTGGGAAATATGGAGGCTGTGCATGCTCTATTATTTCCATTCTAGAAATGTAAATGCAAGGACAGAAACTTAGTGGCCCCGGGTCCTCAGTCAATTGCAGAGCGTGGACAGAAACATACCCCCAGCTCCCACCCAAGACTTCCTGTAGGAAGACCGTATCTTTCCTTATCTCCTTCACTAACACAAGTCATATTTTCATCTATGTGCTCGTTTTGGCATTTGTTATAGTTGGTCATCTCTCAATAACTGCAAGGGATTGTCTCCAGGACCTCCTGCAGATAATAACATCCCCAGATGCTCAAGTCCCAGGTATAAAATTCTGTGATATTTGCATATAACATTCACACTTCCTTTGACAGGCTTGAAATCAACTCTAGATTACTTAGAATACCTAATACAATACAAATGCTATGTAAGCAGTTATTATACTGCATTATTTAGGGAATAACGACAAGATGTAAAAGTCTGTATGTATTCAACAAAGACCTAATCATCCTTTTTGAAAAAGTTTTTTTGATTGACATTGGTTGAATCTTCAGCTGTGGAACCCACAGATCGCAAGGCCTATCATATCTACCACCAAGAATATGTCTTTGACAGAGGTAAACACAGCAAAACTTGATCCGTTCAATCTATTCATGGACACAACTGTGTTTTTCTGGATACCATTAAGATAAAAATTATGACATTAGGAAGCTCTAATCAGGGTGATGGCATCCGCCATGATTATCCTAAGCATTCCCTAAGGCCTCCTGGGGTCACTGAAGCTCAGGACAGTCCCCCAAAGAAACAAAGCAGAGGGGCCAGAAAGTGGATGCCAGCAAAGAAGTTTTAACAAGCAGCTCCAGCTTTTTATTGACTTAAAGGAAAATGGAGTCAAGAGAGAAATTTCAATAAAACTGTAAGTAAGTCAGAAGTTTATTTTTGTTTCTAAAGATTAGTTCTCACACGTTTTCTGTTACTAGACTTAATTTTGGTAGTGTGTAATTGTAGCCACAAACCTACCATTAAGCAATGAGCACTAAAGTCTATTTCCTGATGAACTCGAGAAAGGGCAGAGGTTAATTGGGGCATGGCTAGTTAAAACGTCATAAACTTAAAGGAATAGCTTCTCACCTTCCCATGGGCCCTTGCAACACTATCAGAACCCAGGACGGTTCCTCAGTTAGACACGTGAATGTCTTAGTTTCAGAGAAACCCATCTAATATGTCTTAACTGTGCTCTACTAAATAAACGATTCAAACCTCCTGAAACCTTAAGAAAACACAAAAGGCCCTTAGTCTTAGAGTCTGCGCCTCACCAATATGACCTTACATCCCTGCCCTTGCTACAAAGAACAGAAGCAACTGAAATTTATACTCATCATCAATTACACAGAATCAGACCTGTCACCAAGCTCCAGAGCTGAATTTTCCTGGGGAAAATGAATAGCATATATTAACCAAAAGTCTAAAGGGGATTTAGAAGAAGGGTAGAGGGAACTCCAGAAAAGAGTTACAAAAGGGCCTGTGTGTAACCACAGATACGCACTGAAAAGTAAGTTCCAAATCACTTAGCTTTGCTGCCTGGAAATTCAATCAATGCATCCAAAGAATTATATATATATATACAGTTTTTTCCGAAACACAATTATGGATTTCCATTTAGAATTTCAATTAAAAATGATGAGAATGATCATTGAAAGCAGAAATGAAATGAAGAGAACAGCTCAATGCCCAGGTATTTTCTTTCCAAGATTTTCTGTCTTGAATCAGCAAAACAGATTGGCAGATGCTGATAGAGTCATGTGAAAGTTGCAGTGAAATCCATAATATCATAGTAGGCAAATAACTGCTGGGATAGGGTATGTACGAAGAATTTTCAAGTAAGGTAAACCAGGACAACTGCTTATACAGACTTCAAATCATTTTTTTAATTTTAAACAATTCCCTAAACTATTTATTTCAGCTTTCATTAAAACAAAGAAACAAACTTGTCCCCAAAGCATTGAGCTGCTAAGAATTTTGAAATCTTTTTAGGATCAGCTCAGCATATTTCTGCAACCCACATTCCTGGGACAAGAGGAGAATGTGTTAACGGAAGAGACTTGTGAACTAATTTCTCACAGGGACAAGCCAAGAAATGTCTTTATTAGAAGACACCCACAGCTGAAGGAGGATTTTTATGTTACTGGCACATTCTCTGACTACTCATTCAAAGCTTTGGATAAGCACTTTCCAACAGAATATCTTACTTTACTTACTGAGAGAGGGTCTGATATTTTCAATTATTTGAATCATCTAGTTTAAAAAACTTCCATTTTAACTGAACGAGTTCAAGAATGCTACTAGGAGAGAAAGAGTAGTGGTGTTTTCCACATTTGAGAAGATAAACCAAAAGATACAAAAGTTTTCTGTATTTAGATCTTCATATATTTTTACTCTAAGAATATAAATCTCAGACTGGGAAGGGAGTCTAGTGCTTAAAATGTTGTCCTTGTATCTCAGATGCAAGAGGGAGTTCTACAAAGGAATATATTCAGGGTTTATATCACTTACTAAGAGAATCTGACTGAAAGAGGGCACCTCAGGAGGCCAAAGCCATATCCATGCACTTTCTGAAAAAAGCACTGGGTTTTGGTTATGCACGAACTAAGAAAAATCAGATTGCCCAAGCCATCTCAACTCTCAGGATTATCCCACAATGAGCCACGAATCCTGCTATGCAACTTCCTTCCAAAAAAAAATCTAAACAAAAAAGATTTCCCTCCCTGATAGAATATATTTAAATAGAAATTTAGAAAACAAAAATACAAAATATGTCCATTAGGATAAGCCAAAAAACAGACCAGACATGGTGGCTCACACCTGTAATCCCAGCATTTTGGGAGGCCTAGGCAGGTGGATCGCTAAGACCAGAGGAGTTCGAGAACAGCCTGGCCAACATGGAAAACTAAAAATACAGAATTACAAAACCCTACTAAAAATTGTAAAAATACAAAAATTAGCCAGGTGTGGTGGCATGCACCTGTAGTCTTAGCTGCTCTGGAGGCTGAAGCATGAGAATCACTTGAACCTAGGAAGTGGAGTTTGCAGTGAGCTGAAATCACACCACTGCACTCCAGCCTAAGCAACAGAGTGAGACTCCATCTCAAAAGAAAAAAAAAGGATAAACCAAAAACAAAATGCAAAAATGCATCTTAAAAAAAAAGAAAAATATATACTGAAAAATAAAATAGGCAAGAAGAAAATATGCCAAAACTTTATCTTTGTATGCCAGAACTGATTGCCCAGGAATGGGCAACTTTCCCTTGATATTTTTCTCAAACTCTCAAATTTCATACAGTTAAGTATTCTTTCAAACGCCATTAAAAGGCACAAAATAGGAAACAAAACCAGGAACTTCTAGTGAAGACTGTAAGGCCGTGGTTTGTCCAGCTCGCTGTGCTCCATATATATGGCAATAACACACTCAACTTTTAAAAAGAGAAACTTACTCCCAAGAATAAAAGATTAGTAATGATAACATATAAAGAACCCCAGATAATAGGAAAGCAGTTAAAGAATGCAAACAGAAAATTCACAAAACGATACGCAAACGCTCTCATCATGAGGTCATTGGAAAGTAAAAGATGCTATTCTATATCCATAATATTGGAAAAACTTCGTTAAAGTTCCAGGTATTGTGAAGGATGGGGGAAAATGGAAGCACGCATGATGCTAATGGTCACATCAGTTGATACACTGCTTTGGAGACAGTTTGGCAACCTCTGGTAAAGTGTAGTAAAGTGTAGACAGGCTTTTGCTCTATGACTTGTGAATACTGTTACGAAGGGTGCCTTTACCACGTGGACACAAGAGGCATTGTGCTAGAATTTTTTATTGCAGCATTGCTTGAAATATTGAACAGTTGGGAACAGTCTGCAGTTCTAACAATAGGGAAAAGGATCAATGAAATTGCAGGGTCTCATAAAATAGACCACTTTCGAAAAATTAAACAAGATACAGCTATAGAAATATGGATCAATGTTGAAAACATTGATTTGAATAAGAAAAACAAATTGGAGAATAATGTGCTGCATATGGCATTCTGGAACTTTCTGTTCTGACTATTGGGCACTTGAGGGCATATCCTATTATGATCTGTATTTTTCAAAATGCTTGATCTATTTCATAATTTAAAAAATTAAGTATCTACAGGATTTATCAATCAAGAGCCACTGTTGATTTTTAGCCAGAGTAAACTGTGAGAGTGGCAGGGGAGAGTCAATTTCCTGCGGGGGAGGTGGGCCGGAGGCTGGGAGGCAATGAGCGATCCCGGGCTTCTGATGAGAGCCAGACCTCCCGGCGGACGGGGAGGCCAGAAGGTCCCGAGAGTGCTGCGAGCGACGGGCCTGGCGTCCCGGCTGCACCGTGGGAGGACGGAGGTGTGGACAAGCTGCTGGAAACAGGCGGAAGAGCTGGGCGCCCTGGGAGGTCCCGGGCTGCGGCTGAGACAGGACGGGAGGGCAGGCGGTGGGGTTCACACGGAGAAGCGGGGCGCAGACGGCCCGAGCCCCAGGAAGCCACGGCTGAGTGGAAGAGGCTGGGCCCGGCGTGGCCAGGGCGAGAGAGGAAATGACCTGGAATTCCCCAGGGCAGAGCCAGGACCTGCAGGCCACCAGGACGCAGAAGGAGCAGGGCTGTAAGCTGAAATCCCCAGCACCTGAAGGCACTGACGGGGGGACATGGAGGAGGACACGGGTGTCTCACTTTTATTTTGCCCAAAAAAAAAGTCATTTAGGGAAAACAAACGCCGATGAGCAGAGGTGGCTCCACCCTGCTTTGGATTCCTCGCGTCCCAGGCCCTGGGAGAAGGCCTGGCAGTCCAGCCACAGGGCACACTTTTCTTCTGATTTCAACTCTTGTGTACATGTGCGAATGTGTTGTGTGGGAATACTGCGTGATGCTGAGGTCTGACGCACGGATCCCATCACCTAAATGTTAAGCACAGTGCTCAACGGGCACTTTCTCTTGTATTTTATTTTTGTTTTTGAGATCGACTATCACTTGCTCTGTTACCCCGGCTAGAGTTCAAAGGCGAGATCGCGGCTACCTGCAACCTCCATCCCCCAAGATCAAGCAGTTCTCCCCCCTCAGCCTCCCGAGTAGCTGGGATTACAGGCACGTGCCACCACACCTGTCTAATTTTTGTATTTTTAGTAGAGCCGGGGTTTCACTACTCTTGAATGAGTCAGGTGACCATCATTGACTGAGGCCGTTTCAGTCTTCTGTTGAAGAATGTGCGGAACTGGATGGCTTCCCGTTATTTCTGGGCTTTGCACCCACTTTCTTCCTTTCTGTGTGATGGAATTCATTTCCCCGTGCTGGCCAGGTTGGTGCGGTTGGTCAGGCTGGTCTCAAACTCCTAACCTTAAGTGATCCACCTGCCTCAGCCTCCCAAAGTGCTAGGATTACAGGTGTGAACTACCGCACCCGGCCCCAGTAAGCAGTTTTTAACCCCACCCTCCCCTTCCTCCACCCTCTAGGAGTCCACAGTGTCTATTGCTCCCTTCTTTGCGTCCATGTGTGTTCAATGCTTACTTCCACGTGTCCATGAGAACATGTGGTATTTGGTTTTCTGTTCCTGCATTAATTTGCTTAGGATTTTGGCCTCTAGCTCCATCCATGATTTCATCCTTTCCTCTGACCACATAGTATTCCATGGTATATGTGTGCCGCATTTTCTCCACGAAACCTGCCACTGATGGGCCTCTGAGTTGGTCTCATGTCTTTGCTATCGTGAATAGCACAGCGATGAACGTACAAGAAGCTGCACATTTTCGGTGTAACTTGCAGAGGTAGATACTTTCACCGCAGTCCGTTCAAACTCATGTCTCTTTGCATCCCAGCTTCTCTGCTGTTATACTTACCACCGTGTCAGGCAGAGATGCTGGGCACTTTTGGGTGCTGCTTAAAGAGATAAGTTGAAGGCACTTTTCATTAGGACTAGAGGGACATATTTATATAGTTTGCGTCACTTCTGTGTGTAGATATTACTAGCCATGCAAGGTATGAATGGCTTCCAGGAATAATCCCGTCCACCCTGCCAACCCACTTGCCATCCTGGTACAGGCCAGGGCCAGAAGTTTCATTGTTATGAGAACAAGTCCCATGTGTTCCCCAGTGACAGGAGAAAGTGTTTGAAAATACAAATGCAGCTAGTCTGCAGAAAATCCTTCCACCATCTTAACAAGTACAACAGAAATCAAGGAAATATAGGGGGAAAGTATTTTAGCAGCATAATATGGATGTCTAAAAG
This sequence comes from Callithrix jacchus, assembly GCF_049354715.1. Lineage (NCBI taxonomy): Eukaryota > Metazoa > Chordata > Mammalia > Primates > Cebidae > Callithrix > Callithrix jacchus. The sequence continues at coordinate 35,332,433 of NC_133508.1, read as the reverse complement.
GACATTGTTGTTCACATTTTGTAATGTCTGTGGAATTTCTAAGTTTGTGATAAGATGTGATTTTTTTTTTTTTTCTCTAAACCAACATCCAGCCTGGTGCAGCGGTGAGCACCTGTAGTGCCATCTACTTGGGTGGCTGAGGTGACAGAATGCTTGAACCCAGGGATTCCAGGCTGCAGAGTGCAACGATTGTGTCTGTAAATAGAGAGACCCAGCCAGGGCAGCATAGAGAAACCCCATCACTATAAAAATCATTAATAAATAAATGTTCAATTTCATACCTAACCTTGTATTCATAATTTAAAGAGGGCCCTTCAAAGTTGTATAAGCTTCAGGCGCCCCCCACCCAAAATTTGGATCCACTTCTGGTAGTTAAAAGTTGGATTCGAAACAATAATAAAGAGTGACAAAGAAGTGTGATTCTCCATCTTCAGTTCACAAGGTTTTGCCTTTTCCTGAAAGAAATACGCTAAGGTTTAGCCAAACATCATTTATTTTATTAAAATTTATGTAATCACTGTGTGTTTTTTTTTTAATGTAATCCAAAGACCAGGGAATGAGACCAAAATTTTGAATATAACAATTCTTGCCAAGTTTAATGACCTCTTAATGGTATGAGAGTTTCCATGATTTTATATTTCTAATTGCTTTATTATTGTTGAACGAAACTCTGCAAAACAAGAAAAAATGATAATCAGCCTTTTTTAAAAAATATGCCGATCCTGGAATTCGACTCATTATATAATGACTCAGATCATTCTGTAGAGCACTCTGTCCATTTAAAAGAATCCTAAAGTCGTAGTCACCAAGATCCCACAGTCCACCTAGCCTATTCGAGGGGAAATTAATTTCATCACGCCGAAGGAGAAAGTGGTTGCACAGCCCAGAAATGATGGGAAACCACCCAGTTCTGCACGTTCTTCAGCAGAAAATGGAAATGGCCTCAGTAAATGATGGTCATCTGACTCGTGCAGACACTCTATTACTTAATACTGTGTTTTTAAATGACCTGGCCATTCCAACTGGAAATTTGTATTAAAATGTCCCATTTAACAATAGCTTCAGATGATTTACTAGGTGGGTGCCAAGGGAATTGCAGTTTGGGGCTGATCATTTTGCCTTTCCAACAGACATTCCTTCGTGTTTTAAAGGAACCTTCTGAGATAGATGGCCTTTCTTCTTAAAATGTCTTTAATTCTGTTTTGTTTCATTTCTTAGGATAAAGTAACAACTCGCTCACTTAATAAAGGTGGGCTCATTCTCAAATTCTCCGGTGCCTTCCTGGAAAGCGCATTGGAACACGAAGCTCGTCAGCGCCTTGCCTAAGACCCCTCCCATCCTCGCCCTGTCTCAGGGCCCTTGGTGAAGCCCCCCTAGCTGCTACAGATGGAGTCGGACACCATCCATGAAAATCTGCTCCAAGGCAGGGAGCATTTGCTGCACAGAACACTTCTCACTGCTCTCCATCACCCATTGGTATTTGCGGGTTGAGGTGTCTTTTTTTTTGTCAGAATTTACTAATAACCAAGAGAACGTTTATCAAATGGGTTTTTGTTTTCTCTGGGCTCACCTGTCTATTTCTTTGTTCCTTCTCCCTTTTTTTTTAATACAGAAATAAAAGCAGAAACTGATCAGTCTGATTTCTCCAAATTATGAACCATGTGCTTTCCAAAAATGGTCCACTTGTGGGACAATGCACCACGTCACCCAGGATATTTGACAGGGAGCAAAGAGGCGACAGGATCTCGGGGCTGCTTGGGACCTAAGAGGCTATTCATTCCTCTGCTTGCATTTCACTTGATGCCCAGGGGAAATGGGATTATCTGTAGACCAGCTGACAGGCATGAACTCCAAGACCTCTCGTTGTCAGTTTATTGGTGTTTTCATCATGCAAGGCTATGCTTGCAAGTTAATATAAAAATTAAAATTATAGAGTTTAAAGGAAAACCTTACTTCTACTCTTTTTGACTTACGTGCCCTTTTAGAGACAGATAATCTAATGTCTCCTCTCCAGTCTGGCCCCAGATTATCCTCCATTCTCACCCCCACATCTCTTCCCCTCTACACACCCTGTGAAGCTGGCTCCCGAATTACCCTAGGCTATTCCACGAGTTTTCTGGCCTTTAGACTTTTGCTCAAGCTGGGAATCCTCCCTTAATACCTTCCCTCCTCCTGCTTAGACCAAGCAAACCCTGCTAACCCCTCCAAATGTTAGTTCAATTCCTGCCCCCCAAAGGTGTGCAGAGACCTGTGTCTCTGAGTGTCTCTTGGCACAATTCATTTAACACTGCTCTGTAGCACCGTGGAGAAACCTTCCACTGACACTTTCAGTGATTCTTATCACTCATACTCATGTTTTTGCATATTTATGCCTTAATTTCTCAACTACATTGGAAAACCCTTAAAGGCAGAGCCCTTTATGACATAATTCTCTGTACTCTCCCGAAAAATATTTGGTACAATTCTTTATTTATAACAGGTACTCAGTAAATATTCACACATGCAACCTAATTCGTAGGACGGGCAGATGCATAAGTAAACAAATCCGCAGCCATGTGTAACTCATTGAGTTTAGGTCTGTGAGTTTGAAAACAATGTTGTTATCTGCCGTGTACCCAAACAGAATCCTACTTAACTAGTTTTTTCCCACCCCAGTGCTGACTACAGAGAGCTGGTATATTGTACTCACTCATTTTACATGTATTTAGCTGTGTCTTGAGGGATTCCTTAACTCGGAATGTTATGGCTTGTCAAGAATGGCTGAGCACATGGCCTGCAAGGAGAATCCTGCATTTGCTGGACATACTTTCACAGAATGACCTCTACAGAAAACTCAGTTGTTCTCATAGGAATCCCAGATAATCTAGCAACCCCAGCCAAGGCAAGGATGTCATTCGGTCTGTCTGGATCTTCTGAAGACCTCACATTTGTCTTGTGCTGGAACTCCTGGACAGGGTCATTTCCTCTGAGGATCACTGTAGTTGAGTGTGTCTTTGTTCATGCACTAACTTTAAGAAGAGTGAAAAATACTAAGTCCTTGTCTACTTTACCAACTACAGGAGTGTCTAGAAAGGCAGATCACAGCTGACTGTGACTGGCTGAGATCGCAGGTACGCCTCCATGCTGAGTGGTCTGGTTCTGTGGTCTTCTTCAGGGCTGCAGTCCCTCCATGGATCAGATTTTTCTCCTGTCTGGGAACCACGGGAGAAAGGCCTGAACACAAAAACTGAAAATGCTTGAAAAAATTTTCTCTTTCGTTGTGAAAACTTGATGAAAATGTCAAGAAAAATCCAATCTCCCCTGACTGTCTAGGAGTATTTTCCTATCTAAAGAGTCACTTAAAGACATTTTTTAAGATTTCAAGGTAAATGATCTCTATGAGAAAGTCAAGATCATTTCAAATTATGAATTAAAAGTCTCCAAATAAGTCCTTTATAATATCAGAAATACTTCATTATATGGAAAATGAAAAAAGTTACCTCTTCATAAGGGAGTACATCAAAATTGCCTCCTTCTCATCTCCTCGTAGTGAATCATGGACTGTGTTTTAAGGGCTATTCAAATATCTAAGGTGCATATCTTTTGTGGTTCCCAACACCTCTTCACCTGGCTGATGGTTATCTGTAACAACACGTTTCTCCACTGGGTCTTCCTTGAGGACCGTATGTGTGTTGGATTTGTCTGTGCATCTCTCGTATCTGCAATGCAAAAAGCTCAGACCTGGCTGGTCTCGAACTCCTGACTTCAGATGATCCACCCACCTCGACCTCCCAGAGTGCTAGGATTACAGGCGTGAGCCCCCGTGCCCTGCCCAGTTCACCTTTCTGAGCTTTTTACATTGCAGATACTCAATAAATACTGCTTATATAGAGAAGTGAACCAATGCTTTCTTGTATTTGGCAAGAACAGTAATTTTGGTGTCAGAAGTAGGATGCCCAGGACCAATAATCATGAACACATCACTGTTTAATTCCTACAAAGGACTCTAAACAACTGAACAACTAAACAACACAGAACTGAACACTAAAACACACATCTAAACACTTTATCCATGCTCAAAATGTGCCGGAGCCCAACAGCAGGCTTAGGACACCCAACCAATGAGTCCACCTCTACTGCAGAGAAGGTCATTCTGTTAGCAACCTTTATCTAGGCACTCAGACATCCAGTCACCCAATAACTTGTTGGGGACATAAAAAAGCATCAGGCACTGTGCAAGATACTAACAATATAATACAGAGATAAGTTAAGCACAGACTTTGCTTCAAGAAGCTCACGGTCTATTGGAAAAGAGAGACGTGCTGAAAATAAATACTATTCAAGTGACAAATCAAAAAAAGACCAAGTGCTAAGGGTTTCCAATAAAGGGAGCATACAAATGGAGTTTTTCTTCATTTTTTAGAGAAGAAAGAATAGGCTTTGAAGAAGAGCTGGTGTTTGAATAATAGTTTGTACAAGTCAAAGTGTGCCCAAATGAAAAGCAAGGAAATAATTTTTTGGGGCACGGAAATACCCCGTGTGTGTTTGCAGGAAGGTTAGAGTGAAAAGGACAGTATTAGGAAGAAAGTCCAATTATTGTGGCTGTATATATTGAGTAGGACAGAAGGTCCAAGGCTAACGATGAAGCTACAAGAAATAAGTTGGGGTCAGATTGTGACAAACACATGACAGCAACAATCAAAAGTTTGGAAGCAGCCAAAAAAAAGCATTGAAGTGCAAGAAAAATTGAATGAAAGGAAGAAAAGATACAAAAATAATAAACAGAAAGGAGAGATATCAAAAAGAGGCAGCCCCTGTGTTAAGTGTGTCAGCTATGTTTCTTTGATTGCTTAAGTTTCCAAGAACCAGCTCTGGTTCTTAAGCCCAGAGGGAAGCTACTGGCAGGAGCCAGGGAGCTCACTGCACTGTCCAAGGAGGCTAGAGATCCGGGCTGGGTCGGAGCAGAGTGCTTGCCCGGGTCAGGGGAGCAGGGACTACTCAACAGTCTCATCCAGACACAATTGCGGAATAAAATGAACTCCAGCCATAGTCAGACTTTTTATCACTCTGCTGGAAATTCAAATTCCAGGGTGAAGACTCACATTCCTTAGCAAGGAGAGGGCAGGACTCCCAGATAACCAGTTCCACCAGAATGCACTCGAGGAGGGAAATGCAATTCCCCAAAAAGAAATCAAGCCGGGGTCGATGACGGGCAGCCAAAAACACAAAGATGAAGACAGAAAGTTCACTGCAGCAAGCAACACTCCAGAAGGGAAAACCAGCATCAAAAGAGAAGAAATGGAGTTGAGAAGAAAATCTTCCTAGACCAGAGAAAGACCTGAACCTGGGCATCTGTAGTTCACAAGTAGCTCGTAACATTAACGAAAAGAGTGCAATACCTGAATACATCCCAGCAGAATGTTCCTGGTGCCCCAGCTCTTGCTCTGGGAGCAATGCAGGCATTTTGTAAGGGGAGAAATGAAGGCATCTATGATTCCTGTTAACTTAAAGAGAGGGATGGGGAGGGAGGGAGCCATGCCCACAATTTGAGCTGAACTTAAGTGAAGAGAAATGAAAGATCCCTGCTCAGTCTTCAGGTATCTAATGTTCACGGCTGGAGCAGACTGATGTTGAATTGGAAAAGCACAGTGGTAGGCACCACTTGTCTAAACAGGGCGTGATCTGGAGCCAGGAGGGTGACAAGGGGACCCCGACAACAGTTTTCAATAACAATATGAAACGCTGTCTTCACCAGGGGCAGAGAAATCCTGAACATGTTGCCTTTAGGAAAATCATTCTCTGGGTTGATTTTAAGAGATTTTGAAAGTCTTTCTCTCTGCAAATTATCATTTGCTTTTGGAAAGGGTGAGTGCGTGTTGACTGAGACTTTCCCACAGTGTGAGTCTGTGAGGCCAGGAATATGGAGGAAGCACATTTTCACCCCCACGCGGAGAGGGACCTGGGGAGAAACTCGCCCTGGGGTACACAGCACACTCTGTGCTATTTCTGTTGTCTCAGAAGCCAGAACCCACCAGGGTCTACTGTGCTCAAGTTCTGTGTATTAACCAGACCACATACACCATGCTATGGAAAATGTGAGGCTATGAATTCGTGGGAACTCAAAAATGCCCCAGGGAAACGGGCTACAGTGTGAAAATTCACCCATCTGGACCTTTAAGATCGGTTTGCTGTGTGCACGTGGTACCTCGATTGAAGAATGGCTGCAGGGGCCGGGCCAGGAGATGCTCTTTCACTGTGTGGTAAGGTGCACTGTGGAGAACTGAAGGGGACCTCCCAGGAGAGTTGAGGGCGGGGACTCAAGGCAGAGAAGCAAAGCCCAGAAACAGGCTGAAGCCAGGAAGGGATCCCAATCAAACACTGATATTTTTCCATTCTTTTTCCCTCAGCCTCTCTGGGATACTCTACTGGGCATCGTGCTTAAGAATTGTTTCCTAGCTGGCACAGTGGTTCATGCCTGTAATCCCAGTACTTAGGGGGGCCAAGGCAGTATGATCCCTTGAGCCCAGGAGTTTGAGGTCAACCTAGACAACATAGTGAGACCCTGTCTCTATTTAAAAAAAAAAAAAAAATTAAAATTAGCCAGGGGTGGTAGCCTGCACCTCTGGTCCCAGCTACTCAGGAGGCTGAGGTGGGAGGATCACTTGGGCCCAACAACTCAAGGCTGCAATGAGCTATGATTGCACCTTTGCACTCCAGCCTGGGCAACAGAATGAAACCCTGGCTCGAAATATATATCTATTTATAATACCCTCCCGTTCCTTTCAAATTTTTAGTTTAAAAAGTTGTAGGGTGGCATTGTGGTGAATTAATAAATCGGCAGGAATGAGAGTTTGGTCTTCTTCACCTCGGTCATGATGAGGCCACGAAGGTCATGGTAGGAACCCCACGCGGGTGGAATGTGGGTTTGAGAATGAAGGAGAACATGAAAGAAACAGAGGACAGACTGCAAGGAAGAATGAGGCTCCAGTGCCAATGAAAATGCAGGAGAAAAACTGCATTTACTTAAAATCTACTGCATGGAGGGTTTTGTACTCGGGGTGCTGGGTGAAGGGTTGATGCAGGGAAAAAAGACATGAGTCATTCAACAATACAAAACCAACCCTACAGGCATCCAGGCAGAAAGAGCAGGCTGTTTATAAAGAAATGCATGTAAAGCTGGCCCAGACTTCTTCCCTGCAGCTCTAACTACCCAGAAAATGTACACTCATCCAAGTCCTTATTCATATGCAAGGACAAGAGGAATCCAAACTTGCTCTCTCTCGCTCTCTCTCGCTCTCTCTCTCTCTCTCTCTCTCTCTCTCACACACACACACACACACACACGCACACACACAGAGTCAGGGAAAACATTACCCATCTTCTCTGAAAGAGGAAATTACCAAAAGATATAATCTAAAGAAATAAATAAAATTAAGTAAAGTTTTATCAAAAAGAACTAGAAAATAGAGTGAAGAGTAAGGGAGGAATTTGCTTATTCTAAGTTTATCCTCTTATAATAAAGAAGTAGGTAGTTACTATCTCATTCATGTTATTGATCATTAGAGAAAACTGTGTTAAATGGTTTTGGTTTTTTTTTGAGATGGAGTTTCGCTCTTGTTACCCAGACTGGAGTGCAATGGCACGATCTCGGCTCACCACAACCTCCGCCTCCTGGGTTCAGGCAATTCTCCTGCCTTAGCCTCCTGAGTAGCTGGGACTACAGGCACGCGCCACCATGCCCAGCTAATTTTTTGTGTTTTTAGTAGAGACGGGGTTTCACCATGTTGACCAGGATGGTCTGGATCTCTTGACCTCGTGATCCACCTGCCTCGGCCTCCCAAAGTGCTGGGATTACAGGCGTGAGCCACCACACCCGGCCAGTTTTTAAATTTAACGGTGAAAGGACAGCAAATAGCTGTTAAAGCCACCAAATCATTAGAGGGGAAAAAAGCAACTAAAAGAAAACATAATCTCATAGTAAAAGACCCAAGTTTTTAAATAACAGCAAATCTTTACCATTTTTAATTTAATGTTTTTCATCCAAAGCATTTTCACTCATACCACCTTACAAGAGTATTGTGTGCTGTACCAAATGCATTTCGTTTATCTTAACAAAGGCTTGATCTTGGCCTCTTAGCCACAAAGTTGTTTCGGGGAAAGTAACAAGACTTTCAAGATGGAAACATTAATATCACATAGAACTCTGTTTCCATCTAGTAAGCTTCTAAATTGGAGTTCTGGCAAATAGAATGAAAACTTCACCATCAAGGATGGAAAATAAGATTTCTAGAAATTCTTGTTTCCCTCAATACTAACATATTTGTGTTTTGCATTTTCCCGTTCATAATTTTCCTTTCCCAACTCTCACAACTGAGACTAGGTTCTCTTGACCTTTTGTAAGAGTCAGTTTTGTCTGTGATTTCCATGCTGTGAAACATGATTACATAGGACAAAAACTCCTAACATCAGCTATCACAAAAAATATTTTTATAGTTATGAAATCATAATCTCATACCAATGGCATTGCTGTCAGCTGTGACTTTTATAGTATCTGACTGTGGTGTTTCTACACTACCTGTGAAATGCAGTTAGGTACATGCCTCATTTATGCTTTTTGTAAGCTAAGTCATTTGGCTTTGGGGCCTTAGGGACTAAAAGAAGAATATATATATATATATATATATATATATATATATACATACATACACATATATACCTCTGTTTAGTGACACTCAGTCACCAAGGTACTTTATACTCTCAAACCTTGAACTGGGTCAAGAATTGTTCTTAGATTTCTAAGATTATTGTCAGAGGGGAAAAAAATGCTTGCAAATGTTTTAAATCCTTCTTAATATTCTATAGATATATTGGGCAAGAAAGCTTTCGAAACTAGCAAAAAAAAAAGCATTTTGCATTAAGTAAAGTTAAATTGGCTTTTATTCTAAATTGCTTGAAGTCTAAAAAATGTTTGATCTACTGGTGATTTGTGAAGTGGGTTGAAATGTGGAAGCAATTCTTTAAAATTAAGCAAGACCTCTCCTTTCTGACAAATTATACAGGAAAGGGTAGCTCCAGTTTCTATTTAGGCCCCATCCTTTATCGACATAGTTTGATGTTCCTATCTTGGAGCTAAAAGAACAAAAGCAATAGGTCTACAGAATTTATTCCCCCCTAAGAATTTAAGCAACTTACTCTGTTATTCTTCTGTATTTCAATTACTTGATTGCTTCTGTTGTGGCCAGCCACAGTTTCAGACATGAAGTAAGACATTGCATTTCGGGAGCTATCTTTCCTATGTGCTCAGGTCTAAGCCCTTCAGCCCATCACACACGGGGCTAACCACGTGACTTGCTGCATTGTTAAGTCTATCGGTACAATTAGCAGGCGAGCAGCCTCAGGGCCCTGGTCATGTAAATATCACCACCGTCACATAGATACAGAACGTAACCAAAGTTCATGAGCGAGCAGTGTGCTATGCTACCTGAACTCTTCTGAGTCCTGTCTCACAATGTTGGGAGTGAAATGACTCAGGCACATCTTGGAGGAATGTGGAGATGATGTCAACTTTATTTCATAAGAAATACCTTTTAATATTTGATCTCTTGGATTTATTGATTAATATTAGTGACCTTTTCTAATTTTATTTTTTAATAATACATAATTATATATATATATTTATAGAGTACATAGCAGTGTTTCCATACATATAATGTATAGAGATCACATCAGAGTAATTTGCATATCCATCAATTCAATCATTTATCATTTCTTTATGTGGGGAATATTCAGTATTCTTCTTCTAGAATATAAACCGTTCTATGATAAAGGCATATGCACACTGCAGCACCATTCACAATAGCAAAAACATGGAGTCAACCCAAATGCTCATCAACAGTAGACTGGATAAAGAAAATGTGGTACATATACACCATGGAATACTATGCAGCCATGAAAAAGAATGAGATCATGCCCTTGGCAGTAACATGGATGGAGCCAGAGGTCATTATCCTTAAAAAACTAACACAGAAGCAGAAAACCAAATACCCCCTGTTCTCACTGAGAAGTGGGAACAAACAATGAATACATATGGACACTAAGAGAAAAATAGACACTGGGGGCTACTTGAGGGTGGAGGGTGGAAGAGGAGAGAGGAATGAAAAAAAAAATACTTAGGTACTATGCTTATTACCTGGGTAATGAAATAATCTGTACACCAAACCCTCATGGCACAAAGCTCACCTACAAAACAAACCTGTGCATTTACCCCCTGAGTCTAAAATATAAGTTAAGAAAAAATCCTTCCAGCTATCTGAAAATATATAATATACTATTGTTAGCTATAGCCACCCTACAGTGGTCTAGAGCACAGGAACTTACTCTTCCTGTCTAGCTGTGATTATCCATTATTTCACATTCATTTCTCCTCCATGGAAAGACTATCTCAGCCCCTGACTCTGTTGAGCATGTGCTGTACGATGACTTTATGCTGAGCAACTGACTTCGATGATCTCGTTTAACATGCCCGAGGCTTGGGGCTCTTGATTTATGGAAGGGGTGTCATTTCATGGAGTTTCCCCTTAGTCGTGGGCCTTGATCACTTTCACCATCATAGAAATGTTACCCAAAGATAGAGGGCAGGGGCATCTTTTTTTAAAAAAATCACAGCTTAGTATTAAACAGAGCTTATTGTTCATTTGTCAGCAACTAAAATGCCAAGAGAAGCTTGCCATGACCTGTTCCGGTCCAGTTAGGTCCAAATGGAGAAAGCTGGAACTCAGCTTCATCATCGTTCAACAGCCGGGAAAAACTCGCTTCAATGTAGTTCCTTGGTCATAAAAAGCAGGGGGCTGAAATCAAGGTGGGGGCATGGAATTATCCTCAATTGGATTTAGATGCCATGTATTTTAAGCACTGAAGCTCAGATTCAGACTCTGCCAAAGAGCAATCAGACACGAATCTCATAGGAGTTACTCAGCAATTAGAAGAGGAGGCTGGGAGTGTTCGCTGGGGTATGCGTCAGTATCTTCCCACCAGGGAGTGTGGCTGACCTTGGTTTCTAAAGTGGAACTCCCCCAACCCCACTGCCTGCGCCAGCCTCTGTAACACCTGTGGATAATTGAAAAGCCCCTGCTTTTCCAAAGCCTTTTAAATTAAGTGAAGTTAAATTCTTTCTCTGATTACTGTAAGTCTGGGGGGGAAAAACAGAAGCAATAGGTTTGCAAAATTCCTTACAGAGATGGACACGGCCTAAGCCAGAGTCCCCAGCTCTTTGGAAAGCACACAGATGGGGAAATTCCAGCCCCAGGCCTGGCACTCTGGCGCCTACATGGCCCGGTGCTCTGGTACGAGCATAGCCCCTACCTTCCCTGACTTGTGCCCGTGAGAACCAGAAAGTGCTAGAACAGTTCCTACCAAGCACAGTTTTCTTCTTCGGCTATTATTTTATTAATAGTTCACGCATGTTCTCTCTCCTGATATAATCCAAATCAAATTATACTGAAAAGCCTAGATCTGTGTCAAAACTATTACTTACGTTTCACAGTCTTCAAGAAAGGCCACAGCAAACAGCTAAACTAGAAAACATCACCAGTGTGGCATTATCCATTTGGTCTATGCTGCAGATTAAGTCCAATGTTTTCTTGTTTATTTTCTGTCTGGACAATTTTCCCAAATGCTGAAAGTGGGGCATTGAGATCTTCTCTGATTATTATGCCCTGTATGCCTGTATGCCTGTATCAAAACATTATATTCACCCCATAAAGATGTACAACTATTATGCATCCATGATATTCAAAATAAAAATTTGTATATCTCATCACACCAGCACCACGCCCCTCCACAGACACACATACACAGGAGCCCAAGCCTTGGACACATTTCCAACTATGTTTCGACTCAGCAGACAAGATTATGGAATCTGATGACAAGCGAACAACCCTGCTCCGTTGAAAACCTCCAGTGCCCCTGGGGCTTTGAAAGGCAGGGAGAACAAGCTAAGGGGGTCCAGAGAACAGAAACAACACCAGATATTCTAACGGGGATCTAACACCACGACCTGTTTACAGAAATATTGGAAGCATTCAGGAAATAAAAAAAGAACCAGTCAATTCGCCCAGAAAATAGCAATTTTAGGAAGTTTGCTTGCGTGTTGAAGGCCATGGCGTTGGTTACTCCGTCCGTCTAACAGAACCTCACACTTGTTGACAAAGAGTTTCCTTTGAGGAATGTCTAGTAATGTCTGCTCACTGACAGATGCTCAGAGGCAGCTGTGACTTCTCTGTCCAGCTGAAGGAAGCCCAGGAGATAGGGCAGAATGAGGGGCCGATGTGAAAAGAATGTGATCGGTTCAGTGCAGGAGGAGGCTCCCCCTGGAGAAAGGCAAGAAACCCAAAGAGAACAGGCAACAGAAAAATAGGTCACCTTTCAGTTGAGAAGACGTGAAACAGAATGTGATCACATTAGTAACGCTTCTTGTTGGGATAGTTACATCATCTAAATGTTTTCACAAATACCACCTCATTTAATGTTCGAAAGCTTTAGGACACGTCTGGAGAGCAAAGAGGTGGCAAAGGATGATGGAGCGGCTCAGAAATGCAGGAGGCTGGCGTGCTGCCCCTTTAGTGAGGAAAGACAGCTTCCAGGAGAAATCGGTGGTGAAATGCTACCAAGACATTGAGAATAATGAAGCTAGGCTGGGCACAGGGGTTCACACCTGTAATCCCAGCACTTTGGGAGGCCAAGGTGGAAGGATCACTTGAAGCCAGGAGTTTGAGACCAACCTGAGCAATAAGGTAAGACCCCATCTCTTCAAAAAATAATTTTTAAAAAGTGGTGCATGCCTGTAGTCTCAGCTACTTGAGAGGCTGAGGGAGGAGGATCCCTTGAGCCCAGGAATCGGAGGCTGCAGTGAGCTATGATTGCACCACTGCACCCCAGTGTGGCGGACAGAGCAAGACCCTGACTCTGGAAAAAGAACAGAAGAATGAGGCTGTGGAAAGGTAGAAAAGGAAGCCACTGAAAACCCTAAGAGTTCATTCAAGTGACCAGAGTGGACAGCAGCTCAATGACAGAGGCAGAGGGTCAGAAGACATGGAGATAATGGATCTTACCAATTTCGCTGTGGGAGAGGCAGAACATCAGACGGTATTTCATGTGCGTGTTTTCTTTTTGTTACTTGATTTTAGTGAGAGCTCCTTACTGCCTCACATTATAATAACATTTACGTTTTGAGGTTTTGAGAGTGAGACTGGAATTCTCTCCGTCTGTCCCTCTACATCCCTCCCATGAGCCTCGGAGCCACAGGGACAGGAGGGGGATGTGGGGATCAGCCAGACACCCTGCTTTTGTTCTTCTCTTGATTTTTCAGACTTTTTCATACAGAGGGAATTTGTCAGAAAATTTAACCTTTTAATTGCCGAAGGGATTCAAGCCTTGCTGTCATAAGTCACCACTATGTGATTTCTTTCACTGTTGAAGTTCTCGGCTTTCCTATTAGTATCTCCCCTGCAGAGGCACAGATTCTGCTCTGAGCATCCACTGTAGAGATTCACTGCAGACATCACTACATCTCTGGTAAAAAAAAAATTATAAAATAAAATAAGTTTAACCCAAGAAGAGGCCATTTAGGCTGGGGGCAGTGGCTCATGCCTGGAATCCCAGCACTCTTGGAGGCCAGGAGTTCGAGACCAGCCTGGCCAACATGGTGAAACCCCATCTCTACTAAAAAATTTAAAAATTAGCCAGGCGTGGTGGCACGCACCTATAATCCCAGCTGCTAGAGAAGCTGAGGCAAAAGAATTGCTTGAACCCGGGAGGCAGAAGTCACAGTGAGCTGAGATCGTGCCACTGCATTCCAGCCTTGACAACAGGAACAAGACTCTGTTTCAAAAAAACATAAAAAGGCATTTAAATGGACTGCAGTTTTCTTTTGATTATTGTTAAAGTGGGCTAGGGGAAGACAGTCTTCAGACGGGTGGGACGGGAGGCCTGAGTTGCTCTTGTTGAGGTCTTCAAGGGAGGCCTGACCTGCTCTTACTGAGGTCTTCAAATCCCTGCAGATTCAGAGGGCCTTGCGCAGCAGGTGAGGGGCGCGCTTCCCAAGCACGACAGCCTGGGAGCTCAGTTTCACCTGCTCACCAGGCTCCAGGCTGTGGTGCTGGGGCAGCATCTTCTACCTTCAAATAGGAGTTCCTGCCACAGCAACACTTTTTCACCAGAATCTGCTCCTCCTCCCCGAGGGATATTTTCCCATTGCCTTTGGTAACACCACTGCCCAAGGTTAGTTTCCTATTCCCACTGGGTAATTCAATCCAAACAGATCAATGACTTTGCCCCTGTTCGTTTTGCTTGAGAAATACAGTTGCTCCTACTGTAGACAAGTCCCTTTTACATGACCTCAGGCATTAAAATATCCGTCAGAGGTTTGCTAGGACATTTAGAACTGCCTAATCTTTATTTTACGCAATAGACCAGATAGGACTAAGTGAGTCGTGGACTAAGACCTATGGAGGTGAATCGTAGACCACTTACTATGTTCTGGCGTTATCTAGAATCCACCCGGTTTCATCAGCCCCACCAAGCCTTACTAGCCGTGTTAGCCTGTATCACACAACACTCACCATTGTCCCGAAAGGGGAAGCCACAAACTAGAGACAGAAAAGGGCTGAAGCTTGTGGCGCTGAATTCCAAATTTTCCTGAGAGATCTCCCTCCCATGATTTCCTTTTTTGCTCTTTTCTGCCCCCCCCCACCCCTTTTCTTTTTGGAAACAGGGTCTTGCTCTGTCACCCAGGCTAGAGGGCAGTGGGAATTGTAGCTCCACTCACTGCAGCCTTGAATTCCTGGACTCAGGTGATCCTGCTACCTCAACCTCCTGAGTAGCTGGGAGAACAGGTGCACGCCACCATGCCTGGCTAATATTTATTTATTTATTTATTTTGTAGAGATGGAGTTTGCCATGTTGTCCAGGATGGTCTTGAACTCTTGGGCTCGAGTGATCCTCCTGTCTCAGCCTCCCAGTGCGCTGGGATTACAGCCATGATTTTCTAGAGCCAATGTTTTCCAAATCATTAAACTGTGCTGTTACTTCAAGAATCGATTTCAAATACCACCTTTTTGATGAAGCTTCGACCCCTTGCGCTACGTCGGAGTAATGCCTCCCATCTTGGGCTTCCAGTAGCTTTTCATCTGTCCTACTCAATAGAGATGAAGTATAAATATATATATATATACATATATATTTGGAGACAGGGTCTCACTCTGTTGCCCAGGCTGGCAGCAGAATGCACTGCAGCCTCCAACTCCTGAGCTCAAGCAATCCTCCTGCCTCCGCTTCCCAAGCAGCTGGGACTATAGCTGTGCCCCACACCCACCCCCCAAGTTAATGTTTTAAGTTTTTATAGAGGTACATCTTGCTATGTTGCCTAGGCTGGTCTCAAACTCCTGTCCTCAAGCGATCCTCCTCCCTCAGCCTCCCAAAGCGCTGGGATTCCCAAAGGTGAGTCACCATGCCTGGTCCTCTATTTTCATATCCAGCTTCCATGCTCAAATTCTAAACATTTTGAGGCTGGGGCTGCCTCCTCTGTATTTACTGTGGGCGCTGCACATGGAAGCTACTCAGCAATTACACGGATGACTCCAGGTTGACCGCACGGCATGGGTATGTGCCTGCAGTTTCTGGGCAGGTGTGATTTTAGTCTTTACCAGACCAGAACTTTTCAGAGGACAGGACTGTTGTCCTCCCCTCCTTGGTAATATCCATAGTGCTTAAGACATCCCGAATGCTATCCATGGGAAGATATCACCTGGCTGATGCTTAAGTGTTATAGCCATCTTCAGCCTCTGATCAATTGTGGTTGCCCTAAGGATGTCCTGCTTCACAGTAGAACATAATTTAAGCAAACTCAGCTCATCTGTTTTCTTATTTTGGACCTCTGAAGGGTCTAGGATCAAACACACGCATCATGAAACCAGGTGGCCATGGTCTGACTCAGGGCCTGGAGGAACTTGTGAAGCTGCAGATTTCTGTACGGGAAACCAGCATCCATCCGGGGTGTTGAACTGCAAACAGCCCAAGCCTGTGCCTTTTGTACTTCAATTAGCATTTTAAGGCAATGGAAAAAAAACATAAATATAGTAGTTCAGACAAGTATTAGGGGGTGGGGTGAGGAGAAGATGCAAATATTCAAAGTGAATAACTTTAGACTTCAACTATGGATACTGTGAAATCAATCCCCTAATTACATATATAATAAATCATTTCCCCCTCAGCAAGAAAACTAATTAATGAGCAAAACACAGGCAGACTCTCACCAACCCTTAACAGATGCTTATGTAGAATTGTCAGGTTACCAGAAAAGATCGTTTTCAAAGGAAGCAAGTTCCAATTCCTTCCATTTCCAGTCTTCCTGCTCTAGGTAACAATTGCTGTACTTAAAGCCACAGCTCCCCGAAAGGAGGAGAATCAGTGCACAGGGCAGCTGAGAAGCCGAGGTGCCGGTGAATAATTCAGGAGCAGTAAGCTATCGAGTTGCTCTCCTGTACTTTCTCCATAGAATTTGGGGGAGTCGGGGGTGCAAAAGGATCTCTGGGAATGGTTTCCTTCATTTCCACCACAGAAAAGACCAGGCAAGGAGGAAATGCCAAAAGCAGGGACTGTGGACCTCACAAAACAGAGGTTGTACTTTTAAGGATTTCTCTTCTTTTATTGACTAGCCAGCCTCCAGCCTCACACACACAAAAAAGTCGTGTTACCCCCTTGAATTCATTTTGTTTGTTTGTTTTTTGTTTTTCTGAGATGGAATCTCACTCTATCCCCCATGCTGGAGTGCAGTGGCGTGACCTCAGCTCACTGCAACCTCTGCCTCCTGAACTCAAATGATTCCCCTGCCTCAGCCTCCCGAGTAGCTGGGACTACAGCCAAGTGCCACCACACCCAGCTAATTTTTTTTATAATTTTAGTAGAGGCAGGGTTTCACCATGTTGGCCAGGCTGGTCTCGAGCTCCTGATCTCAGGTGATCTACCTGCTTCAGCCTCTCAAAGTGCTGGGATTACAGGGGTGAGCCACCATGTTTGTTTCCTTTTTGTTTTTTGGGACAGAGTCTCACCCTGTTGCCCAGGCTGGAGTGCAGTGGCACAATCATGGCTCACTGCAGCCTCAACCTCCCGGCTTCAAGCTATCCTCCCACCTCAGCCTCCCAAGTAGCTTGGACTACAGGCACACACCCCCACACTAGGCTAATTGTTTTTATTTTTATGTAGAGACAGCATCTCGCTTTTTTTGGCCAGGCTGGCTATGAACTCCTGGGCTCAAGCAATTCTCTTACGTTGGCCTCCCAAAGTGCTGGGATTACAGGTGTGCACCACTACCCCCAGCCTCATTCTTTAACTTGGATAATAAATACTTTTTGCACCTGCCTACGCTCTTAAATGTTCACAGGAGACCTACAGGGACTGAGTGACAGATTCCTCCCAGCCTTCTAAGCCACCCTGCCTGAGGCTGGCCTCAGGGATCCCTAAACGTCACCATCACTGCAGCCTCAGCACCCACCGTGCAGCCCAGCCCCTCTGCAGTGACTCCCAGGTTCTTGTGACTCTCTCCTCTGTCCTCCTTCTGTTAATGAACTCTGCAGGGTCACATAGCTATCCATACCTGTTGTGCCTTCTTGGCTCCTTAACTAGACAGAAGACTCTCCGTAGACAGGTACAATCTGTATAATCTGAGTGGGTCTACTCATCGGCAGCTGTGTCTTCAGAATAGTTTCTAAGAAATTAGCCTCTTTTTCCAAAGGTCAGGCTCTAGCTGCTCCTGGATGATTCACAACAAATGAAATTCTGTGCAACTAACAAGAGCATGCAGGTGCATACAGGGTGTTCTTTTTTTTTCTTCCTTTCTTTTTTTTTTTTTGAGACGGATTTTCTCTCTTGTTACCCAGGCTGGAGTGCAATGGCGTGATCTCGGCTCACCACAACCACCATGTTGACCAGGATGGTCTCGATCTCTTGACCTCGTGATCCACCCGCCTTGGCCTCCCAAAGTGCTGTGATTATAGGCGCGAGCCACTGCACCCGAGGGTGTTCTAGATGGACAGGAACTGCAACCCCAGTATTGCAAAAAGACCTTGTGTCTAAGGGTAAGAAGTGTGAGTTCAGATTCCTCTAAAAGTTCCCTGCCTAAGTCTTTGTTCTAGCCAACATTCCCAGGACATTCGGTTAATACGAAAAAGAAATAGCCCTCAATCTACTTGTTAAAAAAATCATTAAATAGCTAACAATGACTGCACACCCGCCAGGTGCTCAGCACTCTTCTAAGTGCCTCATGGGTATCATCTTACTTCATTCTCAATGGCTCTATCAACAGGCACAGCCGTCTGTTTCTGTAATCACCTCTGTTTCACAGAAGAGGTAACTGAATGCCCAGCCGTGAAGCAGGTGCCCACATTCATGGATGCTGTGCCAGGAAGTCCAGCCTGCAGAGTCCACCCCTCCCCTCTGCACCAGGCCACCTTTCCTCCATCTGCACCAGCACAAAGGGCTCTTTTCCTCATCCTAATGAACCTTCTGATACAGTTATTCACTGCAGGATGGATGGAACTGACCGAAATTTCCTGGGTGAAAGAGAATAGAATTTTTTTTGGTCACTCCTTCTTACCCTAATAATTCCAAGTTGTGATGCCATACACCGCCAGGGGCACCTGGTCTTTTATACAAATAGCATCCTCTAGATTGGGGCAAGGTGGCAATCCAAGCTCTTGGCCTCCTTTTCTCTTTCCTGTTTGAGGATCAGTATGTGTTATTCATTTAACCACTGTAGAAACACAAAATGCTTGAGATCCTGTATTCCCTAATGCTGTGTGACTTTAAATTCTTCAGGTTGTAAGCAGCAGAAACAAACTCCAATGAGCCTCAGCACACACAAAATATTTACTTATTCACCTAATAGGAAGGCATCCAGGGCGTATACCTGCTTCAGGCACAGTGTGATCCAGACTCTCAAACGATGTCATCAGTTGTGGTCTTTTGGTTGGCTCTGCTTTCTTATGTATTGACGCCATTCTCTTAAGATGGTCATCGGATGTTTTGGGCTTCATGCTAGCAATTAGAGAAGACACAGAGGACCATTTTCATACAGCTTCAGCAACAGGACGAGGGAGGGCTCCGACCCTACCCTGAACCAGTCATGTGACCTGAAGAATATGAAATTCCAATTGACCAAGCCAATGTGTTTTGGCTCCTGTGGGAAAGGCACTCCCATATGAACCCACATGAAATGGGTTTTTCATAAGAAAGAGAAAAGGGATGGTGAACAGAAAAAAACAAATTCTAATAGAGATCCTGTCAACGCACATATTTAAAAGGCATTCCCAAATTGCAACATTCTCTACGTGCAATATGTATTCTTTGAAGAATCCAGTAGACCAGGCAAACTGAAAAGGTGTTCAAGCAGGTTTGTGACCATGGATAAGTCACATCCTCTCTCTGAACCTCAGTTTTAAGTGAGTAAACTGGTTTAAATAACCATTAAGGGAGCCGGGAGCAGTGGCTCACGCCTGTAATCCCAGCACTTTGGGAGGCCAAGGCAGGTGGATCATGAGGTCAAGAGATCGAGACCATCCTGGTGAACATGGTGAAACCCCATCTCTACTAAAAATACAAAAAAATTAGCTGGGCATGGTGGCGCGTGCCTGTAATCCCAGCTACTCAGGAGGCTGAGGCAGGAGAATTGCCTGAACCCAGGAGGCAGAAGTTGCGGTGAGCCAAGATCACGCCATTGCACTCCAGCCTGGGTAACAAGAGCGAAACTCCGTCTCAAAATAAATAAACAAATAAATAACCATTAAGAAACTTCTTTCCCTTAATAAAATACATAATTTAAGTAGTGTTCGCAATTATAAAAATACCAACTCAAGAAATGACTATATTGTACTGCCAATCAAAACTATGTTTTGTCCCAGCTGCTAGATCACAGAATTTGGTATATTCTTTAATGCCTTTCACAATCGGAATGACAAGTTAACACAATGACTTTCCAAGCAAAATGCCACATTTGCTCATTGCAAAGGGTTTATCGGGAGAAGATCACACACACAGCAGCGGCATTTACAGCCTGACTTTGAAATTTGGGAAATTTGTATGTTTCCTGGAAAGCTATTTGGATTGTACAGGATGACAATTTTGCTTTGTAGATCTATTCATCCAATGAAATCTTCATTCTTTAGGATGTTATTTTCTGGGAAGAAAAATAATAACATGTACCACATTATGTTCAAAACGTTTTCCGTTTAGACCACATTTCCAAAATGTAGCTCTATGAATTCTAACGCGATAGAGACACTCATAGAGTGAGATAAAAGGCATTAGGTACTCAACTGAAGTCAAAGGCAAGAAAGCCATGTGCAGTAAAGAGAGTCACATCTTCATTGATTTTGACCTAAATTGTTGAAATACTGTTTTTAAGAAATTAAGCAGTCAGTTGATTTTACTATAAACAGCCATTCACATGTGAAAATCTTTACCATATCTCAACCACGTTTGAAGAATAAATTATAAAGCTTTCATTTTGTCTCTTAAGTTCTCATTATACCATTTTAAAGTCAACTTTCATCCTTGCTTAAAAGGCACGGATTCCAGATGTATGTTTGTTAAATCCAGTAAGAACACACAACAATATCTGAATAAGACATAAAAATATGAGTCAAGCATCCAGATGATCTGTTTCTTCTACAAGCACTAATGACAATGTGTGGAAACTTCCAGAAATTTAGGACCGCATAGCTGAAGTATACATTCAATCAAATTTGCTTTCTCCCTCAGCATATGAAACCCTTCAAGTCTCCAACTCTTCTTCAACTCTCCAGTGGTTTTGCTTTTCATATCAGTTATAATTTTATTACGTAACACTTACATTTTGAATTTGACTCTGTGTTCCCATTTTCTAAGGCATATCTTTTAATTTTCTTAAGTGAAAAGGTGGCTAGGTGCAGTGGCTCACGCTTGTAATCCCAACACTTTGGGAAGCCAAAGGGGGCAGATCACCTGAAGTAAGGAATTTGACAGCAACCTGGCCAACATGGTGAAACCTGTGTCTACTAAAAGTACAAAAATTGGCTGGGTGCGGTGGTGTGCACCTGTAATCCCAGCTACTTGGGAGGCTGAGGCATGAAAATTGCTTGAACATGGGAGGCAGAGGTTTCAGTGAGCCAAGATTGCACCACTGCACTCAGCCTGGACACTAGATTGAGACTTTGTCTCAAAAAAAAGAAAAAGAAATGGGCCGGGCACGGTGGCTCATGCCTATAATCCCAGCACTTTGGGAGGCTGAAGCAGGTGGATCACGAGGTTGAGAGATCGAGACCATCCTGGTCAACATGGTGAAACCCTGTCTCTACCAAAAATACAAAAATTAGCTTGGCATAGTGGCGTGCACCTGTAGTCCTAGCTACTCAGGAGGCTGAGGCAGGAGAATTGCTTGAACATAGGAGGCAGAGGGTGCAGTGAGCGAAGATCGCGCCATTGCACTCCAGCCTGGGTAACAAGAGCGAAACTCTATCTCAAAAAAAAAAAAAAAAAAGGAAAGGAAAAGAAAAAGATTAGGGGACACAAAATTGTTTAATCATCTTGAAGGATTCAAACTGGTAGCACTCAGCTGTTGCACTCATTCTCAAACATGCTAATATTTGGCTACTTTGATCTGTGGTCAATAGAAAAAGTACAACTTCCCATTGACCTACAGCTGAGATATGTTGCTATTTTAAATGACAGCTCAGAAGGAGTAGCCTTCCCCCAAACCTAGAAATTCATGCTTTTCTTAACTGATCTGGTCAAAAGAATGCCACAGAGGCATAGATCTTGCTTGGGCTGCGATGATGGTTGTTTTTTCTCCTGCATTTAGGAAGCACACTCACTATCATTCACAGAATGGAGTCTGAGGTCTAAGGATGAATAAAATACTCCAAATAAGAACAGTGTAATTATATAAACTTGCTTGTGAGTTTTAAAACAGCAGTTATTTTTTAAACATTAGGTGACATGCGTTACTTCAAGTCCAAATTCCTACAAAAGGGATATTATTCTCATCACGTTTCCAGCTCAATTTTCACGATATCTGAAGCTCTTATGCAGCATACCCTCTGCAAAAATGCAAGACAACTCTTCGTCTTTCTAACCTCTGAAATCTGAGGCTGGCTCATACCTCTTCCTTCTACTCTTATTTAAAATACATAACTAAGTAAATTTTTTTTTAAAATAAGATCAAATGAAATAAAATATGTAACTGCAGATTCTTCCCCAATGCTGAAAGATAAGAGGTTTAGATTTCTTACAACTAATCAAAATCTAACTGTAAAATAAAATTGAGATTATTTTTGGTTTTGTGATTGTCATTAATCTTATCCACTCCAACTCGTAATCATTTAAATCCTGCCTCTATCTCTTAGCTATAATTGCCACTCCCCTAATTTAGAATTATTTCCTGCCTAGCTTATTCCTGCACCAGTAGGCTGACTGGTGTCTCTCTCAGTAGTCTCACTCATCTACAATCTGTCCTCCTCAATATTATTTGGAAAATCCCTTTTAAATCCTTCCAGAGGGGTCCTTCTCTATCAAATAAGTGTTGGGAGTTGGTTGCATTCTGCAGTTTGCCTACCCATTTTCCATTTCCCTCCATCCTTACTAACAGAACTCCTAATTTGTGTAGGGTGGTAATGTGTCCAGTTGAAAATATTTATTTCCCCAGACTCACTCTGACCAGTCTTGGCCAATGAGATGTAAGTAGAAATCTTTGCATGGCACTTCTAGAAAGCTTTATTTTCCTAATCAAAAGGGACATTTAAAGCAGGCATTTGCCCTTTTCCCTTCCTTCTAGTTCCTACCTGAAATGCAGCAACAATGGCAGAAGTCATGATAGCTGCCTTAGTATGTTCAGGAAGAAAACCACCCCCGAAAGTGCAGGAGCAGAGCAGAAGAAGTGGGTCTTCTCAGTACCTTTTGGATGTCACCTTAAGCCTGGCTACACTGAACACCACTGGCCTTCTCCTTTATGGGAGAAAAATAACCTTTATTTCATTTCACTGTAACTTAGATTTCTTTCCTAGGGGACAAACACAATTTATCTGATAAAGTGGGTCAGAATAAAAGCTTCATGAAATTTCTTCCAGATCAAATGATCAATGGTTCCAGAACTCCATGCAAATTCATGTCATCAATGGGATTTAATCAAAGAAAACTTATGCCCGATTATCTTCTAAAATCATAATGTTCATTTCTTCGCTATGGGATAATATCTAGAGACTGTTTTCCTAAGTACAGCTCATGAATACCCCCCTTTTATCTAGAATAATCAATGTAACAGAAATACAGAGAGCATTTATTCCATTCAAAGCTTTATTCTATGCACTGTAGAATAATAAAGGAAGTAAAATATAGAGCCCTTACACTTAAGAAACTCATAATCTAGTCGAAAAGATAAGAAATAAGGATAAAAAATAATTGTAATGAAAAAGATCAAGCTAAGAATAGAAAAGATATCATCAAACATAACACAGATTGACTTTTTTAAAAAACTATATAGACAATAAGAATATGAAAGAAGTTTAAATCAAGAAGAATCCCTTTAGCTGAATGTTGAAAGAAATTATAAGCATTAGAAGTTGTTTTTTAAATTTTAAACCTACTGGACATGGTAGTGTAGTGAATTCATAATTTGAAGTATCCTCTCTCTTTCAAACTCATGGCAACGAAAAATAAAATATAGGCCAGGTGCAGTGGCTCACGCCTATAATCCTAGCACTTTGGGAGGCCAAGGCAGAAGGACTGCTTGAGCCCAGGAGTTTAAGACCAGCCTGGAAAACATAGTGAGACCCCTCCTCTACAAAAAGTTAAGGAAAACTCAAATAGCCAGGTATGATGACATGCACCTGTAGTCTCAGCTACTTGGGAGGCTGAGGAGGGAGAATTGCTTAAGCCCAGGAGTTGGAGACTGCAGTGAGCAATGATCGTACTACTGTATTCCAACCTGGGTAACAGAGTGAGACCCTTTCTCAAAAAGTAAATAAATAAAACAAAATATAGAAATTGAAACAAAAGAATAGTTTCAACAACAAAAAAAAGAGAGCCGCAGAAGAGGGAAATGAAACAGGAAGTTGAGTGAAGCCACAAGCCTGTGGGAGGTGGTAGCCAAAGTTTGGTATCTGTGGGTCCCAGGAAGTCAGGCATTCTCTAAGTCACATGGCCAAGCAGGGATAGGCTTGAAGTCAGAAGCTGGGATGGTGCTTTATGGTGGAATATATGGGAACAGTACCAAACACCCCCTTAAAAACAGATTTGAGCAAGCTACACACCTACAAAAGTAGACAAGCCCAGACACAGTCTCATGTCCAAAACTTAAGTAAACTGCCTGCTGGTCCTGGGACAAAATTGGCACTCTCCTTACTATAACTTGGGATAGGAACACCAAAAATTACATCATAATACCTGGTCTGGACTGGGGCCCAGAGATCTCAGGAGAGAAGACTGAAAAACCCAACAAAGGGAAGTAAGAACAGAGAGAAATAGGAAAAAAAAATTAAACATGAAACTTACCATTTAAAATGAACCTGAAAAATCTAAATTTGAAAAAGTGTGGGGAAAAAAATCTAATACAAATAGAATAGTCATAAAATTTTTTACATGGAAGTACTATAAATGTTTGCATTTCCCAAAAATTTGTATGTTAAAATCCTAACCCCTAATGTGTTGGTATTTGAAGATGGGGTCTTTGAGAGGTGGTGATTAGGTTATGAGGGCAGAACCCTTATGAATGGAATTGATGCCCTTATAAGACCTCAGAGAGCTCCCGCCCCTTCTACCATGTAAGGTTATAGCAAGAAAACACTCTCCTGGAAAGTCAGAAGCAGGCCTCACTGGACACCCTGTCTGCTGGTGCCTTGGTCTTGGACTTCCCAGCCTCCAGAACTGTGGAAAATAAATGTATCATTTATCAGCTGCCAGGTAATGCTGTTGTGTTGCGGCATCCCAGACAAACTAGCAGAAATTGGTACCAGGAAATGGGGGTGCTACTGTAACAAATACCTAAAAATATGCCAGTGGCTTTGAGACTGGGCAATGGATAAAAGCAGAAAGAGTTTGGCTGTTCATGTTAGAAAAAGATGACCTCACTATAGGTGATTGTGGAGTGAGGACTCAGAAAGAAAGTAAGAGGCTGTAGAAAAAGCCTCAGTCTTCTCAGAGAATTCCTGAGTGATCCTGAACAGAATGTTGATAGAAATACGGACCCGTAAGGGCCATTCTGATGAGGCCTGGAAAAGAAGTGGGAGGAAAGGTCTTTGTTGTAAAGTGGTAAAAAACTTAGCTAAATTGGTTCTTGTCTTAGTGTTTTGTGAAAGGTAGAACATGAGAGTGACGAAATTGGAGGTCTGGCTTAGGAAACACTAGGGAAAATGTTGAAGGCAACCTGGTTCTTCCTGACTGCTTATAGTAAGATAAGAAAAGAGAGAAATGGCTTAAAGGTAGAATTATTAATCAAAATGAAAAAAGAACTTAGAAGTGTGGGAAATTCTTAGGCTGCTTTGGAATTTATTGCCAAAAATTAGAAAGTGTGTTCTGAAGAAACACAAAGGGTGCGGCCCCATGACCATTTGATGCGATCAGTCAGCAGCCTCAACCAGGTAGTACTGTTCAAGACAATGGACGCATGCAAAGGAGGGGACTCCACTGCCTGTGGAATGTTGGTGCACACTGCCCAGCACCACCTAATATCACAGACTCCACTCCCCATGTTCCAGCACCAAGCTCCTCAGCCACCTCAAGCATGGCTCTGGTAGACCCACATGTGCCACAGGCCATGATGGTCATCCTTCTGGAGGGCACAGGCAGCAAACTCTGTTAGAAAACAAAGAATGCTCAGGCCAGAGGACTGACTCCTCCTAGATTTCAGAGGACAGGAGAAATATCCCCTGGAGTCCAGGCAGGGATCACCATTAGGAAAGAACCTCCCAAATCCATGGGGCACACCAACCCAGAGCCTTGAGGGCTCAACTTCTTCCTGGGAAGGCAGTAGGGGCAGGACCACAGCCCCACTGTGTCCAGAAGACAGGCTCTGGAAGGTGGGACCTCCACCCCATTGAGCCCGAAAGGCAGACCATCAGACCTAAGAAGCTCAATCTCAAGGCTTCAGGCCTGACGGATTAGCCCTGGTAGGTTTTGGCGTAGAACCTATCCCTTCTCTTTTGTTTCCTATGTCTCCATTTTGGAAGGGGAATGCCTGCCTTCTGCCTGCCCCACCATCATGTTTTGGAAGCAGGTAACTTATTCGATTCCACACGCTTATAACTAGGGGGGAATTTGCTTCAGGATGGATTGTAGCCTGAGTTGCACCCATATCTGATTTAGATGACATTCAAATGAGATGTTGAACTTTGAACTTTTGAGTTGATGCTGGAACACATTGAAATTGGGGTGGGGGGGGCACTGTTGAGCTGGAATGAATGTATTTTGCATGTGAGAACATGAATTTGGAGGAGCAGGAAGAAAACGCTATGAACTGAATGCTTATGTGCCCCTAAAATTCATATGTTGAAACCTAACTTCCAATGTAAAAATATTAGGAGATGGGGCCTTTGGGAAGTGATCAGGTCATGAGAGTGGAACCCTCACGAATAAGATTAGTGTCCTAATAAAAAAGGCCCCAAATACTTTCCTTCCACCTCCTGTCATGTGAAGACATAGCAGGAAGCCAGCCATCTGTGAACCAAGAGGCCAACACACCAGACACAGAATCTCCTGGCACCCTGATGTTGGACTTCTCAGCCTCCAGAGCTGTGAGGAATAAATATCTACTGTTGATAAGCCACCTGGTCTACGGTATATTTGTTAATATATTCCAGGCAATGTGATGAAACAATATAATATAGACCTCAATGTAAGTATGTTTAGATGTTGAAAGAGAGAAATGGAATAACTCCCCTTAAAAGAAAGTAAGAAATTATTGGTTGTGAGAAATAGACCAAAAAAAAAAAAAACCAAAAACAAAATAAGTTATAAAGAATCATCCAAATATCTTAAAAATGACAAATATAATCTACTAAATTTTAGAAAGAAACTCAACTGGATAAATGTTAAAATGAAAACAGAAACTAAATGAGAGAATAGAGAACACTGCTGAGGAAGTCACCTAAAATACAGTATAAAGAAATAGAGTTGTTTTTTAAATGGGCAAAAAATTAACTTATAATTTGAGAGTGGTTTTCAGGTGACATCCTCAGCAGGGAGCTGTTGGCATTTGGGGAAGGATAATGCTTTGTTGTGTTTTGGGGGCGGGGGCACTGTCCTATGCTTTGTAGAATGTTTAGCAGCATCCCTGGCCTCAGCACAGTTGAAATCAATAGCATCCCCAAGTTGTCAAAACCAATCATGTTTCTGGACTTTGCCAAATATCCCTTAAGGGGTAAAATTGCTTCCTGCTGAGAACCATGATTCTAATATACGTCTAAAGTGAGTTATGACCAAATGCAGAGGCTCACGCCTCTAATCCAGCACTTTGGGAGGCTGAGGCAGGAAGATTGCTTGAGGCCAAGTGTTTAAGAACAGCCTAGGCAACACAGCAAGACCCCAGCTCTACAAAAGTGATAATAAATAAATAAAGTGAGTTACAGAAAAGACAATGGAAGGAATGGACATATTAGAAGAGATAATAACTGGGAACTTTCCAGAAATGGGTGCTCAAATCAAAAATGCATTCTAAGTGCTCAACAGGATAAAGTTGAGAAAACAAATACACAGACACATTACAGTAAACACTAATACTAAAGAAAAATCTAATAATCCACTAGAGAGAAAAGACAAATCATCTATAGAGGAAAAATGATTAGACTGGCATCAACAACAGATTCAAAAGACAATGATATAAATGAGAGGACATAAAGCAACTCTCAATCAAGAAGCTTATGCCAAACAATCCCTCAAAAGTAAGAACAAAATGCAGATATTTCTAGACATTCAAAAACCAGAAGGGCTGATTTTCTGAGCTCTGAACTTAATGAACACTTAAAGGATGTAAGAAATTATTTTGAGCACAGTAAATGATAAAATATTGCTTAATTTAATTAAAAAGTGATTTAGTTCTTTTTGTATTAAAAAAACACACATCAAGACAAAACTCTAGATGGCAATCAAAAAAGAAGAAATAGAAAGTGCAGTTAATGGGACAAATGCCAAAATTCATGTCATGGTTAGAAAGGAGAAAAACTGAGTAACTTTAAGCCTTGTCAAAAAATATATATAATGTAGGATGTATTTTTTATTGATTTAAAAAATGGCAATACAAATAATGATTTTTTAAGCAGTTTTTATTTTGCACTAGAACCTGCAAATCATATAGCCAAACCTGGTAAACAGCGAAGGCTAGTGGCTCTGCTAACCTGAGAACGCAGTCATGGTTCATTCTGGAATTTGATAAGAAGTTCTAGGAGGTGAGACAGTCAGAGGAGGACTCATAAGGTCTTCTGCATATTCCAAGTTGTCACAAGCCTTGTGTATGAGCAACAGAGACCAGGAGAGATCCAGCCCACCCATATAGTCCTAGCTGATGGAGCCCTGCACATGCTCAGAGGAGATGAAAGAGGGCTGGCATAAAACAAAACTTGAAGTGGACGTCAAAGTAGACCGAGTCTGATTGTGCTCCCTGACCCACATTTAAATCCAGTGGCACAAAGTAAAGAAGCCTTACTGGCCTAAAGCATGTGTGCTCACCCTCTGTCTAATCATTGACTGAACACCAAGATAGGCAGACATGGAAACAAACCCTGGGAAACAAGGCTTAAAAATAAAGTCAACTGAGCAGAGATATCAGCATGTACACATTGCAGGGAGACAGACTTCTCAGATTTAATCCAAGCAAGTAATTAAACAACAGACAAACCTCAGGGAGAAAAATCAGATTCTGTGGTTAAAATGATATATTATTTAAATATCCAGAATTCAACAACAACAACATAAGTTAGTAGACATAGCAGAAATATAAAAGTATTTCTCATGAAAAAAAAAGCAGTTGACAGAAACTGTCTGAGTGTTTCCAGATGTTGCATTTAGTAGTGAAAGACTTCACAGCAGCTATTATAAATAAATCTTAAAAATTAAAGAACACTGTGTTTAAAGATTAGAGGAAACTGTGACAATAATGACCCAACACGTAATCTGAATAGAGAAAAATTATTTTTAAAAAGAACCAAATGGAAATTCTGAAATTCAAAGAACAATAACAAGTATGAAATGTTCATTAGGAGAATACTTAGCAGATTAAAAATGCAGAAAAAAGAATCAGCAAATGTAAATATAGATCAAAAGAAATAGAAAAAAAAAGATTGAAGAAAAAAGCTATCAAAGCATTAGAGACCTGTGGAACAACATGAAGGGTACCAACACACTTGTAATGGTATTCCCCGAAGAAAAGGAAAAAGAAGCAGCAGAAAATATTTGAAGAAATAATGGCCTAAAATTTTCTAAACTTGATACAGATCCAAGAAGCTCAAGATACCCCAGCAGGCTAAGCACAAAGAAATCATGTCACAGTCAAACTGTTGATAATTCTTCCCAAATTGATCTATAGATTAAATGTAATTTCTATTAAAAATCTAATCATCAGCCAGGCATGGTGGCTCACACCTATAATCCCAGCACTTTGGGAGGCCAAGGTGGGTGGATCATGAGATCAAGAGATCAAGACCATCCTGGTTAACATGGTGAAACCCCGTCTCTACTAAAAATACAAAAAAATTAGCTGGGCATGGTGGTGCATGCCTGTAATCCCAGTTACTCAGGAGGCTGAGGCAGGAGAATTGCCTGAACCCAGGAGCCAGAGGTTGCAGTGAGCTGAGATCATGCCATTGCACTCCAGCCTGGGTAACAAGAGCAAAACTCTGTCTCAAAAAAAAAAAAAAAATCTAATCATCTTGTCTGTAGAAAATTGACAAGTTAATCCTAAAATGTGGAAGGAAATACAAAAAAAAATATGCAGAATAGACATAATTTTGAAAAAGAAGAACAAGTTGGAAGACATACACTACCCAATTTTCAAATATACTATAAAGCTACAATCATTAGTGATTTGATGTTTGTGTAAAATAGGCAGGGATCAATAGAACAGAATGGCGAATTCAGAAATAAGTACTTACAGTTACATTCAATTGATTCTTGACAAATTGCGAAGATAATTCAGTAGAGAAAGGACAGTCCCTTCAACAAATAATGCTGGGACCACTGGATGTCTATATGCAAAAAAAAAAAAAGAAAGAAAAGAAGGAACTTAGACTCTTAACTCACAACATACACAAAATAAATCAGATCCTAGAATCCTCAATTAAGAGTTAACTATAAAAATTTCTGAAAGAAAACATAGGGGAATATCTTTATGATCTGAGATCAGGCAAGGAGTTTTTAGATACAATACTGAAAGCATAAATCATTTTTAAAAATTATTAAATTGGGCTTCATTAAAGTTAAAAATGTTTTGCTTCTAAAGACACAAGTAATTGAAAAGACAAGCTACAAACTAGGGGTATTTCTAAATCTTTACATACAGAACATGTAAAGAACTCTTTCAACTCAACATAAAAAGACAAAACACTCAGTTTTTTAAACGGCCAAAACGTGAGTAGACAGTTTACCCAAGAAGATATGTAAATGACTAATAAGCATATAAAAAAGTGCTCAACAACATTAAACATTAGGGAAATGCACCTCAAAACCACAATGAGAATACCACTATACATCTACTAGAATGACAGTATTTAAAATGACAGACGATGTCAAGTGTTGGTAAGACTATGGAGAAACTGAAACTCTCATTCACTGCTGAATGTAAAATAGCATAGACATTTTGGAAAACTGCTGGGCAGTTTCTTAAAAAGTGAAATAGGAAATTACCATACAACTCAGCAATTCTACTCTTAGAAACATACCCAAAAGAAATGGAACTATGTAATCACACAAAGACTTGTATAATGTTCATAGCAGCATTAGTCATAATAGCTAAAGACTGGAAACAATCCAAATGACCATCAACCAGTCAATGCATATATAAAATTTTGAATATCTATACACAGAATACTAGTCAGCAGTAAAAAAGAACAAGATACCAATACATGGCATAATATGGATGAACCTGAAAAACATTTTGCAAAATGAAACAAGCCAGACCCCCAAAATTACATATTGTATCATTCCATTTATAGCCAATGTCCAGAAAAGGCAGATTTATTAGACACAGAAGGTAGATCAGTGGTTCCTTAGGACTTGTGGGAGGAAGAATGGGAGCAAAGACTAAAAATAGGCTTAAGAGAAATTTTGGGAATCATAGAAAAGTTCCAGAACTAAATTGTACCAATAACTGCACAACTCTGTAAATCTGCTAAAACTCACTTAATTACATACTTAGTCATGAATTTTGTTATGTAAATTACAACTCAATAATATAATTTAAAAATTTATGAATAGACAGAACAAAAAAAGCCACAGACAAATCTGAAGGACTTAGAAGGAAATCATAAAGATCCATATAGAAATCAATTAAAAAAACAACAAAAAATCAATGAAAAGAAACAACACAAGCAAAAGTCAGTTCTTAGGGGAAAAAATTCAAAATGAATAAACTACTGGCAAAACTGATCAGGCAAAAGAGAAATTAAACAGTACTAGGAATATACAAATAACACAGGCACAATCAAAATAGACAAAAGGAAGATGAAGACATGTGTGCAGACCAGCAGAGTACGAGCAAAATCATATCAAAGTGTTCATCGTACAGCAAGTAAATTCACTTGACTCCTCTAGGAAGAACAGTGGGAAATAATACTGTGAACATCAGTAAGAAATTGTATACTCGAAGGGTATCACATTAAAATCAATTTGGGCCAGGCTGCATAGCTTGCTCCTGTAATTCCAGCACTTTGGGAGGCCAAGGTGGGCGGAACATGTGAGGTCAAGAGTTCAAAGCCAGCCTGGCCTATCTCTACTAAAAAATAAATACAAAAATTAGCCAGACGAGGTGGCGCTTGCCTGTGATCCCAGCTATTTGGAGGCTGAAGCAGGAGAATTGCTTGAACCCAGGGGGCAGAGGTTGCAGTGAGCCAAGATCGTGCCACTGCACTCCAGCCTGAGCCACAGAGCAAGACTCCGTCTCAGAAACAAAAATAAGTAAATAAATAATCATTAGAAAAAAAGACGAAAGCTAAAATATTTTTAAAATATAGTAAATATAATGTCTTCAGTCTGTGTCTCCCACCCATAAAATACTTTCTATAGGCAGACCAGGCTCAATCATTAAATCCTAGGCAATTTCATGAGGCATTTGCCACAAATGAACTCTGTGATGCTCAATTAGAACAACGTGAAGGAGTACGTAGAAGTTACATCCGAATTCAGGGCCCATCACGAAGTGTGACTACAGAAACTCCACGCTGCATATCCAACTGGATCAAGACTTTCCAAACAAGCCATTGCTTTTGGAAGAAAACCAATTCTAGTTTGTTATGCTTTACTGGATGTTAACATTCATCTGTCAAAACCACCAAGTACAGGAAGAATGCCATATCAGCACTTCATTCATTATTACCATTACTCAGCAACAAGCTGAGCCACCTAAACTGGAAATCCACTCATCTCTGGGAAGCAAGATCACCTTTCAACAGCTCCGCGGCTCAGTCACGTCCCAGTTCACTTGTCTGGTAGAGAAGTTACAGCTTCAAACTGCATGACACAGACAGCATATCCAAACCTTTACAGACGGGGTTAATTTTCATCATTAATAGCTAGATGGCTTCATTTCTACAAGTCAGTTAATATGTGTTGAGGATGTCCTCTGTACAATGCACTTTGGCCTCTGTATTGGGGACCAAATGACCTATGATGAGACACGGTTCTACTCTTTTAGTTTGCAGTCTACAAGAAAATCTGGTACACAATAAAATGCTCAGATACAGGATAAATGGTGAGACATCCCGTAGCTAACAAAGTAGGTTGTGTCAAGGTGACCTGAGAAGGTTCCCAGAGAGGATTGCAATTGAAGAAATGGATTGGACAGGTGACAAGACAGAAATGATGGTATTCAAAGAATAGAAGACCATTTGAACAGAGGCTCAGAGGAAAGGAAGTGGGATTCATGGTTTGGCTCAGGGTTCAGAGGTGAAGAGAGAATTGAGAGGAAGGCGTGGAACGTGAGAGGCAGACATCAACCTCAGATGAACATTGGTCTCTGAGGAATGAGGAATCACTGAAAGGCTTCAGGAGGAGTAGGGAGCAGTGCCATCAGATGGCATTTTTGGCAGATCTCTCTGCTGCCTGGGTGAGTGGGAAGGATGGGCAGGGAGGCGAGGGCTTCAGCAGGAACCCATGCAGGAGGAAACACAAGCCAGAGCTAGGACAGCGAAGACAGACACAGAGCGTTACACACCTCAGCAGCAGGAACCCCTCTCCCGAGGCCCATCTCAATCACTGCTTCCCAAAGAGTGGTCCCCAAAATGTGATTTTATCTGTTTATACCAAAATCACAACTTTGTAAGGTCTTTATTTCTTTTTGAAGATACATAAAGTAATGCCATCAAATTTTCTCTCCCTTGTGTGGAGAATTCTCCCAACCCAGATGTGCACATCATCCCAAAATTAGGAGGCATCACTTGCTTTGAACAAACCCCACACTGAACAACTGAACACAGATATTTTACATGAAAGTCTTCAACGACACAATTCAAGCACAAGACTAGAAACCCATTCTCCACAGTTCAAAAATCGAGTTTGAACATAAGCTCCTAGGTTTCTAAAGGCAGAAAGCGGCAGGCATAAAATCTCAAAACATTTCTGATAAATTCAAAAAGCTAATGAGTGTTGAGTCCCTTACGTCTGTTTCCCCGGGTCAGCGTTCTAGAATCCTAGCATGCAAAAAGTGCTTGGGAAGCTCCCAACTTTGTCATAAATGTACTCGTGGAGAGAACAGTAATGCAATATAATTATAATTCAGACTTACTGGTGTGCAAAATTTATTTAAAGATTTTTATCAAAGAGCCTCACAGCACATTGAGTATCTCTGGAGCACTTCCCAATATTAGATATTTTACAATTCTTCCTGTAGCTCACTCTTATAGTGGGTGACCTGGTGGAAGGGAGTCTGTCACTGCATTCCCATTTCATAAATAAGAACAGGTCTCACATCATATAATAAGGCAGATAGCAGCACTCTGCTGGAAGATTTAAAAGTAATCCTCACCTTTCAACAAACACAAAATTTATTCCCCTATGTCATTATGCGCTGAACTGTGTCCCCGCAAAATTCACATATTGAAGTTCTAACCCCAGTACCTCAAACTGTGGCTGTATTTGGAGACAGGGCCTTTAAAAGGTGATTATGTTAAAATGAGGTGATTAGGGTGGCCCTATTCCAATATGACTGGTTTCTTAGAGGAAGGAATTTGGGGCTGGGCATGATGGCTCGTGCCTGTAACCACAAAGCTTTGGTGAGACTGAGGCAAGAGCATCACTTGAACCCAGGAGTTTGACACTGCAGTGAGCCATGATCGCTCCACCGGACTCCAGCCTAGGCGACAGCATGAGACCCCATCTCTTAAAAAAAAAGAGAGAAGAAATTTAAACACAAACAAGTGGAGACACAGGGAGAATACAGCCATTTGGAAGCCAAAGGGAGAAGACTCACAAGACACCAACCCTGCAGATACCTTGATTTCAGGCATCTGGCCTCTGGGACCATGAGAAAATAAATTTCTGTTGTGTGAGCCACCCAACCTGTGGGATTTTGCTATAGCAGTCCTCACAAACTTTTATATACGTGTAATATATATATAAATTATTAAAACTGTAATATATAATTACATACTATATAATGTGTATAACAATTATATATACAATTGAACGTTATATATTACATATAATGAAACTTATATGTATACTACATATACACTATATAATGTATAATTATATACAGATTATCTGGCTGACTTCAGCCTAAATATTCTACTCCTAACTGAATTGCTTAATCTATTTTTTCCAAGATATTTTTAGCTGATGAGTTTATTCTGTTTTCCGGGGAACCAAAGTTAATCAGGCTGGTGTTCTTCAGAGCCGTTCTTTTCCCTGTAAGTACCAACTAAATGCTGCATGGGACTGGACACTGCTTGCTGTTTTCACCTGTGCTGCCTGGAACCTGGAAGACTCTCTGGAACATCGTAGGTCCTCAATAAATGTGTATTGAATGAATGAATGAATGAATGATCCCACCCTCCACCACTCAATTTTACTCTTGAGGAAATGCATTAGTATACTGCAAAAAGAATCAAGTAAAACCTAAAACACAGAATTACGCTTATATTCAGCTCAAGAAAAGCATCTATGGCAAAGCCAATGTCGGAGAAATTTATTTAATTCCCACATACTGAAGAAGAGAAAAAAATTGCCTTTAAAAATAAGTCTTGTGAGCACTTTAATTTTCTGCCCAAGGGAGAAAATATGCTCATGAACTGAGATACACAGAATAAAGAAAGTGTTCATCTCTAGAATCACAGTAACATCTGCATCATGTTAAAACTTGTATCATGGATTTATAGGGATGGGCTAAACTAAACTGTTGCCACTGAGATTAATGGACTATTTTTCTAACAATGTGCTCTCAGTACTGCTGCAGCCCAAGCAATAATAACGTGTGGTTGGAGCTCCACACGGAAATTCCTACTGCAGATGGGCAGAACCATAATCAAGTTCTGAACTGAAATAAACTTCATCATAATGCTCTGTACAATTTCTAAACAGTAAAAGGGTCATTTTGTGATTAATAATAATAGACACTGTATTTTTTTTACCCTGGGAACGTTCCAAATAGCTATTAATGAACCCAAAGTATTTTTCCGTTGTTAGTAAATTGACCGACGTGGGTCACGAAGCAATACATCAATGCTGAATTAATTCTGAAGGCCAACTTTTTACTAGTGATTAAGGGAAGCTCTGCAATCACCGTGCACCTCATGTCATTTTCTTAAAGAAAGACAACAAAAGCAATGGGGTTTCCTTCTGTTCAAGTTCACCAACAAAGCCAGACCTATCAGGGTCAGTTAGGAGTGCACTGGAATTCTCATAGGCAAGTAGGTGCTGCTAGGATATACTCATGCTCCAAAGACACAGTAGAATTTAGCAATTAGCAGTCAAGTGAGTGGCAGAAGAAACCGTTTCAGCTTAAGCAGCTACTACAACTGGCAATGAAATCATCCCCAATGCACAGTGGACGTGCAATCAGTTGAGATCTGGTAAATTACAAACGTTATTTTTTTACATGTAACATACAAGTATCAAATATTCCTGGTAAATAATATTTTGAAAACTGACAGTAGCCTCTGACTCATTTCAGTTCCATTTTCTTATAATTGCAAATAGAAAAATCTCAATGATAAACTGTGTTTACCAGCATTGCTATAAAGGAATACCTTAGACCGGTTAATTTATAAAGAGGTTTATTTGGCTCATGGTTCTGCGGTCTGTACAAGAAGCATGCTGCTGGCATCTGCCTCTGGTGAGGTCTCAGGAAGCTTCCACGCCTTGCAGAAGGTGAAGGGGGGGGTCAGGTACATCAGATGATGAAAGGGAACAGGAGATGGGGGAGGTGCCACACTCAGCTCTCACCTGAACTCATACAGCAAGAACTCACTCATGGTTCCAGGAAGGGCATCAAGCCATTCATGAGGGATCGGCCCCCATGACCCAAATGCCTTCCACTGGGCCCCAGCTCCAACCCTGGGGATTACATTTCAGCATGAGATTTGGAGGGCACAAACATCCAAACTATACCCTAAACCAAACAGATAAGCTAGATTACAAAGATCCAGATATACCAAACAGTTGCTCATGGATAACAGTGCCAAAGCGCTGTGGAAAACATAAGTATTCTCAGCAATTTTTCATTCCATATTGCTTACCTAAAATGTGCTGAAAGCTCATTAAGAACACACCATTCTGTCTTCTCCATAAACGCACCCACTGCGGAGTACCAAGCCTAGGGCCTGGCACGTGAGGACTGCAAACAAAAATTACTTAATGAAATTTCACTTCTCATCACCATGCAACAGAAGCTCCTAGAGGTAAGAGTTTCTTTGATGGGAATAATAGAAATTTGATGCAAAGTGGCTACAACTATAAAAAAATATTGTTTGCTAATTTTTACATTAGAAACTTCAGAAGTAAGGAGTCTTCCAGGTTCTTAGCAGCCTGACAATAAAATCAGGTCTCTGGCTGCTTTGCACTTCTCCTAATTATGTCCATTTTTCTACCCTTATCATCTTTTTTTTTTTTTTTTTTATGGAGTCCCTCTCTATCACCCAGGCTGGAGGGCAGTGGCACAATCTCAGCTCACTGCAACCTCTGCTACCCAGGTTCATGCGGTTCTCCTGCCTCAGCCTCCCAAGTAGCTGGGACTACAAGCACGTGCTACCACTGCCTGGGTAATTTTTGTATTTTTAGTAGAGACGAGGTTTAACCACACTGGCCAGGCTGGTCTCGAACCCCTGACCTCAGGTGATCAGCCAGCCTTGGCCTCCCAAAGCACTGGGAATACAGGCGTGAGCCGCCACCACACCCAGCTATGCTCATTATCTTTAACTGGTAGCAGTTCCTGGCCTCAAACACAGATTAATCAGATAAGTGCAGATTTCTTTTCTGAGGCTGCACTGAGTGACAAGGGGTCAACCTCAATGACAACCACAGGGAAAACATTGCTTCCCCCTTCCAGCATCTCAATGAAGAGTGATTGAACCCCTATGACAGGACAGATCTACAGATGGGAGGAATTGGTCCCTAAATCACCATATGATCCAAATGTCCCTGCTGGCCACAAACATCTACAATGGACCATTTTGTGAGGGACAAACTTGTAGGATATTAAGCTGTTGAGTCAATCATAGTTATTTGTTGCAGCAGCTAAGCTCATTCCTGGGCTCCAGTAATTCTCCTGCCTCAGCCTCCCAAGTAGCTAGGACTAAAGGTGTGCACCACCACACGCACCTAATTTTTAAATTTTGTTTTTAGATACAGGGTTCACTATGTTGTCCACGTTGACTCAACCTCCTGGTCTGAAGCGATCCTCCCACCTTGGCCTCCCAAATTGCTGGGATTGCAGGCATGAGCCACCATATCCAGCCTTTATGAGGATTTTTGAAACAATGCAAATTTCTCAAGAATAACTGGATTCACATTCAGGAATCCGGGTAACATAAACTACCAATTATAGTCATTTTATCCCAAAGAATTCATACCAGATCTTGACATCCTTCTCCAGTTCTCCTCGGGAAAGAGCTTGTGAAATCCCCTGAGTGTGGCCATGCATCGATTCCGTGTCCCGTGGTCACTCTGGAATATCTGCCTCTGTTTTGGTTTTTGTTTTGAGATGGGAGTCTCGCACTGCCACACAGGTGATCTTGGCTCACTGCAAACTTTGCCTTCCAGGTTATAGCAATTCTCCTGCCTCAGCCTCCTGAGTAGCTGGGATTATAGGCATGTGTCACACTCCCAACTAATTTTTGTATTTTTAGCAGAGACAGGGTTTCACCATGTTGACCAGGCTGGTTTCCAACTCCTGACCTCAAGTGATCGGCCAGCCTCAACCTCCCAAAGTGCTGAGATTACAGGTTTGTGCCACCGCACCCGGCCTGGAATATCTGCCTCTGTTTGAGACAGGGTCTTGCTCTGTCACCCAGGTGGTAATACAGTGGCACAATCACAGCTCACTGCAGGGTCGACCTTGCAGGATTAAGTGATCCTCCCACCTTAGCCACCCGAATAGCTGGGACTACAAGCATATGCCACCATACCTGGCTTAGTTTTTAAATTTTTTCTAGACAGAGTCTTACTATGTTGCCCAGACTGGTCTCAAACTCCTGGGCTCAGGTAATCTGCCTGCCTCAGCCTCCCAAAGTGCTGGGATGGCAAGTGTGAGCCACGGCACCTGACCTGCTCTCCTCTAGCACCCTTGCCAAATTCTGACCATGAGCCCACATGGCTGCAATTACCGTCTCTCCAACAGGACGACATAATACGGGCCCCCTCTGTCTAATCAGCTTCTGCCCTATGGTAACTGGCGAGGGACAGAGAGGGGAGCGGAGCAGAACTGGTGGGGACCAGGGCAGGGGTGATTAACATCATTTTATGGAGATCAGCTTCTTGCTTAAAGCTGGAAACTAAAACTGCTGCTCCAATTTTTGCAGCATTGACCGGTTTCACACTAGCAAGCATCTTCCTGCAGCAGTCATTTGAGATGGTTATTTACTCCCCTAAGCATTGTCTAACTTATGCCTGCAGGAAAAACGCACTTTTTAAAATATTCTAGGATATATGGAGATTAAAGTGTGAGTAAGGCCAAAATGTGGGGTTTGGAGAACACGCTTCTTAAAAATTGAATTAAAGCATTCAAGGACATTTTCCTCAGTCTTAGCGAGACAATATTCCAAAAAGAACAGACAGAGAAATGATGTTTAACCTTTCAAAAGCATTGGAGTAAATGAAAGTTCTTCAAAGCAAAATGAGTATATGACTCCTTTCTTTATTCTATTCCTTTATCAAAACCAAGGGCGGGAGGAGAGCGGTTTGGAATGCACCAATTTCGATTCAATTGGTTGAGAAGGGTTTTGTGAAATAAGTGGAGTTTTTGGAGTTTAGGTAATGACACAAGAGAGAAAATTAAGCACGCCAAGGTCGAAGGCGGTGACTGGAGAGTACGATGCCCTGACCCAGGCAAAGCTCCGACATGAAACAGAATGAATAAATGGAAAAGTTCATTTGATCTCTCATCCATTCCATCAGAAGCTTGGATTCAGGGCTAGACACAAACACCTTTTTTTCTGAGTCTACAAAATCTGTCTTCTGCCAAAATCCTGACTCGCACCATGATTTGCCACAAACTGTTTATCTCTTTAGCAACAAAATATAGCAACAAGATGGATGAAGGAGGCACCGATTTCCTACTAAGCTGTCATCATTCAGCTAGTTCATACTCCTCTCCTAAAGCCGATTAGCCGATGATAGCTGCATTCATTTGTGAAAATTGAATAAGGCAAATTTAGAGGGGGAAAAAAAGGCAGAGAATTGTGTTTGCTTTGGTACCAAGAGGAACTGAGCAGAGAAAAGAATTAATTTGTACCAAAAACATAAGTTCACCAGAAGATCAAAACTCATTATCTAAAGCAATTCAGTTCCCCGGAAGTTTCCCTCTTGCCATAATCATCCCACTTAAGGACTTGAAGAGTGTCATCATGGGATGCCAGAAAGAAGCTTGCAGGGTTTCTATTTCAACCACCTATTTTACAGATAAGGAGCCAAAGGTCCAGAGAAAACCCGTGATTTTCCTAGGATTCAGTCAGGGATTCCAAATCGCCTGAGCCCGGCTTGTAACTCGGGGTACTCCCACTGCGGGAAACTTTGCACTCACGGAAAGATGTTCCTCAGTCACCAAAAAATACAGCCTCTTGTCATCTCTAGGAGAGTTTTTAAATAGTGCACTTTTAACTAGGGGGAAAGAATACGCAAGGCCATAGGCATTTGAACAAGTTGTCTGAAAGAAACTTGCTTTTTCTTGATAAAGTCTTGCCCTTGGTTCACTCTTTGGGAATCTAATTAGTAAACCTACCTCCGAAAACGCCATTTAGCTCTCTCTCTTTTTTTTTTTTTTTTTTTGAGATGGTGTTACGCTCTTGTTACCCAGGCTGGAGTGCAATGGCACGATCTCTGCTCACTGCAACTTCCACCTCCTGGGTTCAAGCAATTCTCCTGCCTCAGCCTCCCGAGTAGCTGGGATTACGGGCACACATCACCATGCCCAGCTAAATTTTTGTATTTTTAGTAGAGACCGTGTTTCACCATGTTGACCAGGATGATCTCGATCTCTTGACCTCATGATCCACCCGCCTCAGCCTCCCAAAGTGCTGGAATTACAGGCGTGAACCACCGCGCCCAGCCCCATTCAGCTCTCTTAAGCAAAATAAATGCAAATGTGCACCAAGGTTCATTTCTATCTCATGAGCTGACGCATATTCCCCCAGTCTGTCAGAAGGATGTGGGCTCTGAGAGGCCAAGGTGGGAGGATGGCTTGAGCTGTGGATGTCAAGTCTCTCGTGAGCTGTGATCGCACCACTGCTCTCCAGTTTGGGTGACAGAGCAGGATCCTGTCTCAAGAAAAAAATAAGAATTTGTGACGCCTGATAAAGATGGAAATAATAAACATTGGAAATTCCAGAAAAGAAGAGGGTGGGAAGGGAAAGGATTGAAAAATAACCTACTGAGTACAATGAGTTCACTAGCAGCCCAGTTCTAACCCGTACACAGTATGCCCATGGAACAAGTATGCGCATGTGTCCCCAGAATCTAAAATGAAATAAAATTTTAAAAACTAGATTAAAAAGAAAGAATTTGTGGCCGGGCGCTGTGGCTCACACCTGTAATCCCAGCACTTTGGGAGGCCAAGGTGGGTGAATCACTTGAGGTCAGGCATTTGAGAACAGCCTGGTCAACATGGTGAAATCCTGTCTCTACTAAAAAATACAAAAATTAGCTGGGCATGGTGGTGCATGCCTGTAATCCCAACTACTTAGGTGGCTGAAGCATGAGAATCATTTGAACCCAGGAGGCAGAGATTGTGGTGAGCTGAGATCACGCCACTGCACTCCAGCCTGGGTGACACCGAGAGACTCTGTCTCAAAAAAAAAAAAAAGTGAAATCTGAACACTCCCTTCAGAGACCATTGAGATGTCATAAATGGGACCTATCCATTAATTCCATTTGTGTCTCTAATGCCATGGGTAATGTTATACTCACAAAAGCTGTGCATAAAACTGCTTTTCCTTTTTTTCTTTTTTTTTTTTTGAGACGGAGTTTCGCTCTTGTTACCCAGGCTGAAGTGCAATGGCGTGATCTCAGCTCGCCGCGACCTCCACCTCCTGGGTTCAGGCAATTCTCCTGCCTCAGCCTCCTGAGTAGCTGGGATTATAGGCACGCGCCACCATGCCCAGATAATTTTTGTATTTTTAGTAGAGACGGGGTTTCACCATGTTGACCAGGATGGTCTCGATCTCTTGACCTCATGATCCACCCGCCTCGGCCTCCCAAAAAACTGCCTTTAATTTTTTACTTCTACATAGTTATTAAACATGCAGCCCCACAACATGCAAATTTGCAATGGTGAGTGGAGAGAGGGGCAATGTGGTTAGAAATTCTGCAAAACTCATGGGGAAGAAAAAGAGGAAAAGGCTGATTTTGATAATTTTTACATATTGGAATTTGCTGCATCTTCTAAACAAATATTTATGAAAACATAATCAAGACTTTTCAGACTTCCTGCTTCCTCTTAAACATTCACTTCCAGTATTTTCATAATCAGTTTAGCATCACACTTATTTTCCCACCGTGGCTCTTATTTTTAAACCATCTGAATTTACAGAAAGCAAAATCGGATTAATATCGGCAAATTTTTATATTTGTGAGTTAAAATAAGAAAAATCACTACTTCAATAAAAGCTGCAAAATGCAAGCATTGTCTGGACTTCATTATGGAAATATTCTAAAGCAAGGCAAAGATTTACAAAAGATGACATTAGGAGCAGAATGAATCTGCCATCCTTTCTACTCCAGAAAGAATTCTGGAGTAATAACGGGCCTGTGATCATACAGAGACTTGAACGTTTGCTCTGTTTTAAACACTCCAATTCCTTCAACTACTGTCAAAAATATACAGTTCTCTTCCTATATTCACTTCTCTAATCTACTGCTTGTCTTTTCTCTGTTTCAGCAAAAGAATATTATTATTAATAAGGTAAGAAGAAATTAAAGGAAATTGAGAATGAAAGAGGGAAAGAAGGAAGAAGGGAAACCTGAACACTGAGGGACTCTGTACAATTAGTCTTCAACCTTCCATTTAATGTGCTCATCTATCGTGACAGTGAGTGACCCAGCGTCCTAGGCGGTCACCCTAAAACAATCATGTTGTGATTGGTGCATTAACAGGTGATCTTGATCGGCCGTGTAAATTGGCCCTAGAAACACATCTACTGAGCTAAAAAGAGTCCTGGGCTTAGTGTAAGCCCACAGGGAATACTCAGTTCACTTGGCAACATTAAATGGAAAAACGAAGTTATTGGAAAGGTCGGCAATCAAGCAAATAAACATTAAGAATTTTGACTTTTCTAGCCAACCACTTACCTTATTCACCCCTTCATAAATACAGAAATTTTATGTAAAATAAGCAGTTAGCTTGGCCCTTGGAGTCATTGTTTCCCAAGGAGTACTTTGGTACCAACTCCACATGAAGTATTTTTGACAATCGGAAGGTTAACAGACTGTACCTCGGGATCCTCTTTTTTCTCTAGCTTGAATGTCGCACGTTTAATCTGTGCATCAATCCCACTTACAGAGTACTCACATCCAGCCTTTACTCCTTCTCTCTGGCAGTTATTTCTAGCCTTCGCCTCTCCCTACCCAGACAGGTGTTCTCATCAGAGTCATTCTGCACCCCAGGAGACATTTGGCAATGTCTGGAGACACTTTTGATTGTGTGTCCCCACAACTGTAGGGGAGGCTGCTGCTGAGATCTGCACCAGCCAGGAATGCTGCTCAACAGCCCATAATATATCCCATCCTAGCCTATCCCATCCTATCCTATTCCATCCCATCCCATCCCATCCCATCCCATCATATCTTATCCTATCGCATCCTATCCCATCCCATCCCATCCCATCCTATCCCATCCCATCCCATCCTATCCCATCCCATCCCATCCCATCCCATCCCATCCCATCCCATCCTATCCCATCCCATCCCATCCTATCCCATCATATCCTATCCCATCATATCTTATCCTATCCCATCCTATCCCATCCCATCCCATCCCATCCTATCCCATCCTATCCCATTCATCCCATCCATCCCATCCCATCCCATCCATCCCATCCCATCCCATCCATCACATACATCACATCCCATTCCATCCCATCCCATCCATCCCATCCCATCCATCCCATCCCATCCCATCCATCCCATCCCATCTCATCCCATCCATTCCACCCATCCCATCCATCCCATCCCATCCCATCACATCCATCACATCCCATCCCATCCATCACATTATATCACATCCCAGCATCCCATCCCATCCCATCACATCCATCACATCCCATCCATCACATTACATCACATCCCAGCATCCCATCCCATCCCATCTATCACATCCCATCCCATCCATCCCATCCCATCCCATCCATCCCATCCCATCCCATCCATCTCATCCCATCCATCACATTATATCACATCCCAGCATCCCATCCCATCCATCCCATCCCATCCCATCCATCGCATGCCATCCCATCCATCCCATCCCATCCATCCCATCCCATCCCATCCATCCCATCCCATCCATCCCATCCCATCCCATTCTATCCATCCCATCCATCCCATCCCATCCCATCCTATCCATCCCATCCCATCCCATCCATCCCATCGATCCCATCCCATCCATCACATCCCATCCCATCCTATTCATCCCATCCTATCCCATCCATCCCATCCCATCCACCCCATCCCATTCATCCCATCCCATCCCATCCCATCCCATCCATCCCATCGATCACATCCCATCCTATCCCATCGATCCCATTCATCCCA
The DNA here is from genome assembly GCF_049354715.1 of Callithrix jacchus. Classification (NCBI taxonomy): domain Eukaryota; kingdom Metazoa; phylum Chordata; class Mammalia; order Primates; family Cebidae; genus Callithrix; species Callithrix jacchus. The sequence continues at coordinate 35,287,775 of NC_133508.1, read as the reverse complement.
TCCCATCACATCCCATCCCATCCCATCTTATCTCATCCCATCCTATCCCATCTTGTCCTACAGTACACCCTCTCCTATCATATACCACATCCTATACCTATAGTACACCCTATAATATCATACCACATCCTATAATATATCCTATAATGTCATATTATGTAATATCAATCCTATAATACATCCCATTTGATCATATCATATTACATCCTGTAATACACACTATTCTATCATATCTTACCATATGATATCATGTCCTACAATATATTCTATAACATATGATATCATATCACATCCTATAGTATATTCTATAATATCATATCACCTCCTATAATATATCCCATAATACATGACAGCTGCACCACAGAGAATAATCTGGCCCAAAATGTAAATAGCAACAATGCTGAGAAACCTGACCCATTTGGCCTTGTTCATCCAGGTTTGAGACAGGTAAATGGAATGGGAAACCCCACCTTGGCTTTCCCAGCAGCCACTCGAATGCAGATCACATCTGTACCTTCCTTTTCATCAGCTTATAGAGGGACCTTAAAGCCATGAGACTAGATGACTTCTTCTGGGAAACGAATATAGATCATAATTTTTTAATTGTTTAAGAGGTCCGAGGATTGTGTCCTGAGCTCTTCCAACATGTAGGGGCTGAACAGGGGAGGCAGAACAGCAAAGGAGGTAAGAAGGGGAGGCCAGATGGGCAGGAGGAGAGCCAGGGCCGGGGTGTCCTGCACCGCTCCCAGGGTTTCAGCAGGGAGAGTCAGCAAAACCAGTGCTCGGTAAGTCAGCGAGGCAGGGCTGGGTAAGAGCCAATGGATCCTGCGGTGACTTTGGTAAGATGGTTCTGTGAGGCAGCAGTAGCAGAGCCTGGTTGGAAAATACTCAAAAGAGAGCTAAGGAGAGAACTGAGAGGCACATAGACACTTCTGTCAGCAAGAATGCCCCCTAGGGGCCCCCACCTTTTCCCCCAAGTTCTCTTTGCTTACCCTTTGTGACATTAGAACACTTTCTCTCCACTGGGTATTCCAGATGTACCTCCCAGAGTCAGCATCTTTGAGCTGGCCTGACACTTTGAGCATCTCTTCCCAATTGCCGCAAAGGAAAAGATATTTTTTTAAGTCCTGCTTTAACCTCATAATTGAGAAGATCGCTCCAGATTCTATATCAACCCTAACGCTAAAACCCCTTGCACTTCAAGTGACTTCAATATCTGTCCTGTGGACTCATATCTGCACTCCGCTGATCTGTCTTGGAAGCACGTTTTGTGCGTACTCTCTGCCTACATTTCTTTTTTCATTTTTTATCCTAAATTTTTGTCTCTTGGATTGACCCCCAGCTTCTGACTCTACAACCTGTGGGTGAATCCGACCCCATCCCCCTGCCCAGCACAGGCTTCGAGACACCCCAGCCCAAGGCAGCATTTCAAGTTCCTCTACTTCCCATTTTAGATTATTTGTAACTGTTTTTCTTTTATTTATATTATCTTGCTTTATATTTACTTTTACAGTTTTTGCATTTGTGTGTGAGAGTGTGTGTGTGTGTGTGTGGGTGTGTATGTGTGTGTGTGTGTTTATAGACGTTTGCTTTCCTTCCACAGTGGTTCAGAAGGTGGTTCTGCTTTTACTTTTTACCATGGCAATATGGTTTGGCTGGAGAAAGGAGGCTTTGTTTTTGTCTTTCTTATTTTCTACTATAATTTGGAATGTAGATACTCTGCTGTGAAACCCAGCAGAATGGCCACCTTACAAAGAAATGTTCAGCAGACTCCCTGCTGGAAGCTTCATCTCTCTACGAAACAGGCAGATCCCCAAAGGAAGGCCTCCCCGCCGTCCAGGTCTCTGATTTATGTGGCAATCATATTAGAATCAAGCAAGGGGGTCTTATACATGGTACAGAGCCAACGTGTATCTGTAGTCTCAGCTACTTGGGAGGCTGAGGCAGGAGGATCACTTGAGCCCAGGAGTTTGAAACCAGCTTGGGCAACAGAGCAAGATGAAATCTTTACTAAAATAAAACTTGTTTTTAATTAGCCATGCATGGTGGCACGTGCCTATAGTCCCAGCTACTCAGGAGGCTGAGGCAGGAGGATCACTTGGACCCAGGAGGTTGAGGCTACACTGAGCCGTGATTGACTCACTGCACTCTAGCCTGGGTAACAGAGTGAGACACTGTCTCTAAATAAATAAATAAAACCAAACAGCTGGGATCCTAAGGTCACTGGTTCACAGAGTTCAGGGAAAGCTGAGCTCTTTTCTGCTTGAGCCTAGATGAGGACACATTTACCTTTCCATGGCAGGAGCGATCAGTCAGCCACAGCGGGCTCCCCTCCTTCTCTTACTTTCCAGAGTGCCACAGCTCTCTCTGGAGTCGTGTCATTGTGTCTGATTTTTGTTTCGTTTTGTTCTTTGCATTCTATGTCCATTGGCAGATGTTTAGCAGAAACGTTTTTAGGTTTCCGGTATGTGTACACATCAGAGAGAGAGAGAGAAAGAGAGAGAGAGAGACAGACAGAGAGAAACAGAGAGAGACCGGGAGGGATGAAGGAAGAGACAGGAGAACTGGTTATTTTAAAAGATATTCATAAGCGGGGGAGCTATATCTATGTCTTTAGGCTGCCCATTTACCCAAACGCCCTGCCCTGCTACTTAAAATGTTTGAGTGTCCCCAAACTCCATTGAAATAAATGGTCACCTAGAGTCCAATCAGGAGCTGATCTGTTTCCACTGCGCTTCCTTCCCAGTCCCCCAGCCTTGCAGCTTCCAGCCCCGGTGCTGACTCCAAAGGACCTGTGCCCCCGGGGCAGCATATCCTGGGCGGATCACCCATCAGCCAGCAGCATTCACGGTCCCGGACTCCAGGCTTGAGGTGGGCAGAAGGCCTCCCCAAGGACCCACGCTCCAACGAAATTCCTCATCTGGCTCTTTACTTAGCTGATGCGGTGTGTTTTCCCCCCTAATGTTAAAACCAGGCTCAAGAATGGTCCAAAATAAGCAATTTGCTGTCATCAGATATTTCCCTTATGCCACAAAAAGAATTCACACACCAGAACTGTACCATCAGCAATCCCGAGACATCTCACATTCAACCCCAACAGCCAGTTGCCACCCATAAGGGCCGATCAGCACCTTCCGGTCACTCATGAATTTCTTCGGTTATTCAGGAATTGAGTTGCTTTGAGACCTCTGGGTCTCTGTTATGGCACAGTGCCAAATATTACATTACAAGTGTGAAAATTCATCATAGCAATTAAGCAGGGAAGACAGGTGTCAGGTTCGGGGTTCCTGGAGCGGCATTGGATTACCACACATGGATTACACAGAATACTGCAGTCAGCTTAGTGAAGGCCGGATTGCGACCTGCAATGCCACATGTTAATTTCCTTAGTGGCTTTTAAACCCCAAACTGCCATTCTCTAAACAACAACGTCCAAAATCAATACAGTTTTAATACACATCGGAGTAACCTACATGTTCTTTATGTTGCATTTTATTGAAGGGAATCTGACGGTAATTTTTAATCAGGCAAGACATATACTGAGCTCAAAATTCGCCAGTCCAAAACGTGTTTAATCCCTTTGCAATGCAGACAATGCATCTACCTAAACACATCGTCTTCTTTCACTTCTAGAAAGGCGCTCGCTGTGCGACCAAGTGCTAAAACATTCGGGAAGGGCAGTAGAAGTTCAGTGAAGGAAGAAGTCTCCGGGGCACAGTAGTAGAAACGCTTTACGAGGAACTCAGGCCTTGAGGGAGACTCTGAGAGGTAAGTGGGCTCTGGAGAGGTGGCTGGGAGGGAGAAGGCACGGTGGTTGGAGGAACAGCACAGCTGAAGGCGTGGGAATCAACAATTACATAAACTAGACTGAGGGTGCTGCTCTAGGATCTATGGGATAAAGAAAGATAATCGCATCTGTCCTTAAGAAGTATGTAACCTGGTTAGAAAATATACAGAGTGGGCCGGGCGCAGTGGCTCACACTTGTAATCCCAGCACTTTGGGAGGCTGAGGCAGGTGGATCACGAGGTCAAGAGATCGAGACCATCCTGGCCAACATGGTGAAACCCTGTCTCCACTAAAAATACAAAAAAATTAGCCAGGTGTGGTGGCGCACGCCTGTAGTCCCAGCTACTCATGAGGCTGAGGCAGGAGAATTGCTTGAACCCAGAAGGCGGAGGTTGCAGTGAGCAGAGATCGCGCCATTGCACTCCAGCCTGGTGCCTGGTGACGGAGTGAGACTCTGTATCAAAGAAAGAAAGAAAGAAAGAAAGAAAGAAAGAAAGAAAGAAAGAAAGAAAGAAAGAAAGAAAGAAAGAAAGAAAGAAAGAAAGAAAGAAAGGAAGGAAGGAAGGAAGGAAGGAAGGAAGGAAGGAAGGAAGGAAGGAAGGAAGGAAGGAAGGAAGGAAGGAAGGAGGAAAATATACAGAGTGAGTTAAGAACGCATTCCAAAATGAGAGGTAGCTGTACAAAGCACATCCACGACGGAGTTGCCAAGAACAGAGATGGGATATGGGGATGGCTGGGGATGGAGAGAAATGCACGAGGGAGCTTAGTGAGAACCAGAGTGGGAGACAGGCAGGCCTCAGGGACAGGCAGCCTCAAAGCTGGGCTGGGCTTGAGTGTAACAAAAAGGAATCTGTGCATTCATGTACTAAGAGTCAATGAAACATATGCAGAGCTTCCTTACCATAGAAGAACAGCTTAACATTAACACAATTATGTCAATCCCACTATTCCATCTGGTCCCCTCAGCTACAGTGTAAGAAAGGTAGAGCAAATAGCCAGTTCAAAGGTAAAGACGTCAAGACTCAGATTTATCTGGAACACTACCAGTAGGATCCTTGACTTTCAGTCGTATTCTCGAAGGCCAGTGTTCCTTCTGCTCTCGATTATGTCAATAAGGCAGATTTGGATTTCCTTGGCTTTTGTAAGGGACCTCCTCTCTGTGTGAACTGCACCTATGGAAAGACAGTGCCCAACTTATGACGGATGGTTCAACTTATGATTTTTTGATTTTATGATGGATTTATTGGAATATTACATGTGTTTTCAACTAACAGTGGGTCTACTGGGAAGGAGCCACATCATAAGCCAAGGAACCTCTGCATGATCCCAGGGCTCTGATATGGTTTGGCTATGTCCCCCCACCAAATCTCATATTGAATTGTAGCTCCCACAATTCCTACATGTTGTGGGAGGGGCCCTGTAGGAGCTAATGGCATCATGGGGGTGGTTTCCTCCATACCATTCTCGTGGTAGTGAATAAGTCTCGTAAGATCTGATGGTTTTATAAGGGTTTCCCTTTTCATTTGGCTCTCATTCTCTCTTACCTGCTGCCATATAAAACGTGACTTTCATCTTCCATGATGACTGTGAGGCCTCCCCAGCCACGTGAAACTCTGAGTTCATTAAACCTCTTGTTTTTTATAAACTACCCAGTCTCAGATATGTCTTTATCAGCAGTGTGAAAACAGACTAACACAGGCTCCATAGCACTTAGTAGGTGTCATTCAGAAGTAATCCAATGAGGGACTGGATTAAGTTGATCACAGTGAGAACAACGAAGACGAAAGGGATAAATGCAAGAGAATGATCACTTAAATCTAAAGAATGATTTGTCACTGAGGATTAGGCACTTTTGCCTTCATGGGCCCCTTCCTCCACAAACAGAAAGAAAGAAAAAAATGAATACCATATGTATGTTTTATTACTATAAAGATGAATATATTAGTATTACATATTATTTTTAAATTACCTAAATTTTTAAATTTATATTTTAAAAGAAATTTAAACATTTTTTGGGCCTCTAAAACTATCCCCAGTTCCAGGCACTATGATTACTATGAATGAATCAGTCCTACAATTGCAAAGATACGGAACCAATCTAAATGCCCATCAACCAATGACTGGATTTTTTAAAATGTGGCATATATACACCATGGAATATTACTCACCCATAAAAAGGAATGAAATAATCTTTTGCAACAACTTGGATGGAGATGGAGGCCATTATTCTAAGTGAAATAACTCAGGAATAGAAAACCCAATGCGGTGTGTTCTCAGGGTGCAGGGGGTGAGGGATGAAAAACTATATACTGGGTAAAGTATACCCTGCTTGGGTGACAGGTGCACTAAAGTCTCAGAATGCACCGCAATAGAATTCATCCATATAACCAAAAACCACACGTACCCCAAAAGCTTTTGAAATATAAATAAATAAATAAATACAAGGAAGATAAGAGTTTCGAATGACTGCAAATTTCTAACCAGAAATTTCAAACAAGAGAACATGGAAGAATGGCAGCGCCTCTGACAGAGCAGAGAAGTAATGAAGTGCTGAAGAAGCGTCAAGTTATTCAGGAACTGCCGCAGAAGTTCGGCAAAGGAAGGGAAGTGAGGCGGAAGGTCAGCAAAGGAAGGCATCCAGGGCACAGTGGACAGGAAGATAAGTTCATTTGAAAATGAAGTTAATAACTCTGATGTTGGATTTATGGAACTCAAAGTGACTAAAGCAGATGAAGAGAGCCCGTAAGTAATTTGAAATGCCGCATCTAGGTTACGCACATTTGGAAGTCAACAGTGCGATGTGAAACCATGAAGATGAATGATCTTCCCAACCAAGTGGATTACAGCAGGAGGCCCTGGAAGGTAAGACCCAGGCTTATGAGACATCCCACGACTAAAGAGACGGAAGAGGGAAAGGAAGCAGCAGCATCTAGAGAGACGGAGCTCCCTGTGTCCCGAGGGGTTGGTGGTGGTGTGACCAGGATTGTGGCTATACTTTATTCTCAAAATGGAATTCTTTTTTTTTTTTTTTTTTTTTTTCTGAGATGGCGTCTCACTCTGTCACTCAGGCTGGAGTACAGTGGTGCGATCTCGGCTCACTGCAACCTCCACCTCCCAGGCTCAAGTGAGTCTCCTGCCTCAGCCTCCTGAGTAGCTGGGATTACAGGCAGCCACCACCACACCCAGCTAATATTTTTTGTATTTTTAGTACAGATGGGGTTTTACCATGTTGGCCAGACTGGTCTTGAACTCCTGACCTCAAGTGATCTGTCTTCCTCGGCCTCCCAAAATGCCTGGATCACAGGCGTGAGCCGCCGCGCCTAGCCTCAAAATGGAATTCACAGAAGTGGCGTAATCATGAAGTTGAAATGGAGGTGGCAGCCATATCTCATTCATCCTTTCTTCCTGTGTCCCCACTGTCCCTAAGTACATAACACAGAAACACACCTCCAAACAAAGACATTTGCTGATTGAAGACACGCAGACTGGAGACGGAAGGAAACAATCAGGTACTCAGCAAGCTGAGTAAACTTGAGGCAAACAGAGCAAACTCAGCAAAGCAAAAATTACAAAAAGCACATTTACGGTCAAGGCATGAGCAGATGAAAAATGTGGAGCGATTTCTTTCACTTTGAGAAAAATGTCTCTTGTTGGGTAAACTAGTAGTCCCACTGCGTGCAGTCCAAATCATCTTCGTTCTTGCTGGTTGGGTGGAGGTGGATATAGATAATGGTAGTCATTACAATTTGTTGTGAGGAGATTGTTTTCTGTGCTAACATTTCCTTACAGAAAATTCCCACTGATGAGGATGGCCACACGTTTCCCCCGAGACTGGAGATGCTAGGTATTTTGGTGTAATTGCAGTCACCCTCTCAGAAACAGATGGATTTGTGAATGATTGATGGAGGAACAGGGAGATGGTTGTTTAAGGTCAGTCATCTGAATCATGTCCTGAGAGAGTTCCCATGGAGTTACATAGGATGAAAATCTGGGCCAGTATTCACATGCCTGATTATTGAAGTAAGAACAGCTGCATTTATTTCAACATTCTCAGCCTCACACATACATACATGCCAGTGAAGCTCAGAGGTTAAACTGTAAGAAGAAAATCATCAGTAAGATAATAAGACAATAGAACTGAAAAAATATATATCCTGGAAAATTAAGCCCATGCTTCAGCAAAGCTGGAAGGTAAATCTAAATAAATTACTCAAATCTAAATCAACTAAAATAGCCACGGTAGGCTCGATAAAGAAAATGCGGTACATAAACACCGTGGCATACTAGATGCTACAACTGTGCAGAGGAGAGAGCCCAGGGAGCAGTGACAAGGTGATGCAGCGACACAGACAGGACACAGTTTGCAGGCCCAATTCAGCCCTGTGTGATCCTGGGCAAATGTTTAACCGAGCTTCATTCTCTAACGCATTAGAGTGGAGAGAATAATGGTGTGTAAGTCATGGAGTTCTTACTCCAAGTTGAAGATCCTATGAGATGTTGGAGGTAAGCGCTTAGTATGGTGCCTGGCGCAAGGCTGGACACAGAGAGACTCTTGTTAGTGTGACCTGGGGGAGCAGGGACCCATCTTACATTGTGGAAATCCCTGGGTCTGAGGAGGTAATAGCTAATAGTAGAATTAGGGGGAGGTAAACCAATAAGAAAGACAGAAAATAGAAAACCATGAGCAAAGCCTGGGACAAGCTGTGAAGATGAGATGTGACTGGCCCAGGGCAGCACACAGGTGGGCGGCTGGGGAACGAGGCCTGTTTCCTTTGGGTCCCATTTCCTTTTCACCTCCATTATCCTCCAGGATGTCTTGCTGGAAGTCAATGATTACCCTGAGAAAACATCTGCATCTGAAAACAGCTGGATGTGGATTCATCTCACCGAAAGTTTTTTTTCAGAGTGTGAACACAAATGCTGCATGTCACCAGCAATGTCATGAGGAATCCAGAGAGAAAAATGCGGTCTGTGCAGTGAGCAGATCCCAGGCAGGGAAGCTTCTCTGTCAGATGGCGTCAAAACATTGCAAGATCCAGGGAAGCAGAGCCCACTGCCAGAGCAGATGCCTACACTTGCATTGCTGCTGGCTTCACAACTCACACATGTACATGCACACACAAGCACACACACATGCACAGACAGGCACAGTGCATGTATACATATGCACAAACATGCACACATGCACACACCACAAATACATACATACACAGGCCACACACACTACACATGCACAGACACACCTATTAGCAAAATAAATTATTTGAACATAGCAATTAACAACAACCAAATACCCTTACACTCAGCTTCATCTTAATTCTATATTTATATTCTTTGCACTCTTCCCAATATTTGAGTCATGAAAACAAGTCCTATCAATGTTAAATTTATTTTAGGAATAATTAAATATATTCTTAAGGGCTTACATTATTCAAATAGTATTCTGTGCTTGAATCTGTCCTGAGTAATGAATTCATTTATGTGCCTGGAGAATACAGTGATTGTAATTTAATAACTATAAAATTCTCTCACTCTAAGCAGACAGCAAAATGCTCTATTACATTATTATATTAAGCTCATGGTCAAATTATAGCTATATAATAAAAAACATATTTCTGTGTAGGCCACTGAATACTATTAAATTTGAACAGGAAATTTTTGGCACAAAAAAAACAAGATTTGTAGAACACAGCACAATAGCTTTCTGAACTATTTGCTTATTTTTATGCCAATATACATCAATTCCCTGTCGTTCCAGTATTTTCCCCATTCAGTTATAAGTTTAAAATTCTTGAACTTTTCACCATTTCCCCTGGTAGCATAGTAGAAAGCAAAGCAATATAGATTTTGCTGTAAGTTACTCTGGATTTTACAGGGGAAAACTTGCTCAAATATTTGTGTGTGTGTGTGTTGGGTGTGTGTGTGTAATTTCAAGGTGTGCAGGGGTGGGTGTGTATAACTGTGTATGTTTTGGGGTGTGTACCTATTGCTCTGTGTGTGTTGGTGTATGTGTTGGGGATGTTGGTTTATGTGTGTGTGTTGGTGTGTGTTGGGGGTGTATGTATGTGACTGTGTGTTTGATGTGTATACTTGTACATGCATATATTGGTATGTGTGTTGGGGTATGTGTGCATTGGTCTGTGTGTGTGTGCATTGGAGATGTATGTTGATACATGTGTATGCATGTGCATGTGTGTGCTGATGTGTGTATGTATGTGTTGGCGTGTAGATGCATGTGTTGGAGGGTGTTGATGTGTGTGTTGAAATGTGCATTGGGTGTATGTGTGTTGACATGTTTGTGTTGGGTGTGTGTGTGCAGGTGTGGTAGGAAATAGATAATCCACCAGGTGCTAGCTTGAGAAAGTATATAGTCTTGGCAACTTGCACTAAGGTTTCCACACTAATAATGAAATTTATAAAGTGCATATGAGATTACATCTTTGACAAAAGCCTTTCAGGCCAGGTGCGGTGGTTTATATCTGTAATCCCAACACTTTGGGAGGCTGAGGCAGGTGGATCACGAAGTCAAGAGATCGAGACCATCCTGGTCAACAAGGTGAAACCCCGTCTCTACTAAAAATACAAAAATTAGCTGGGCATGATGGTGTGCACCTGTAGTCCCAGCTACTCAGGAGGCTGAGGCAGGAGAATTGCCTGAACCCAGGAGGCGGAAGTTGCAGTGAGCCAAGATCGCGCCATTGCACTCCAGCCTGAGTGACAAGAGCAAAACTCCGTCTCAAAAAAAAAAAAAGAAAGAAAGAAAACACAAGACTGTTAGACAGAGGAATGAGTTCAAGTGTTTGATAATACAGTAGGCAAATTGTAGTTAGCGATAATTTATGATATATTTCAAAAGAGCAAGAAGAGGACATTGGGATGTTTCCACAAAGATAAGGTAAATGTTTGAGTGGTGCACATCCCTATTACCCCAACTTGATCATTACACCTTGTATACAGGCATCAAAGTATCACACGTACCCTACGAGCACGTACAGCCACCATATACCAATTAGAACAAGAAAAGAGGGAAGAAAATGCCTGGTATTGCAATCTGGATGTAGAAAGCAGGAGATCTGCTATCTCCCAAAGTCTGGAGAAGGCAGTGATGCTATGAGCCTGCCTCATGACGGGGGAGAGATTGAGAGAGCATGCACAGATTTGCGCCCTGATGGCAGCGTTGGCTAGGGGTTCAGTGTGAAAGGGGCAGGGACATCGTGTTAGAGAGCTTCCAACCAGGTCAGCATCCCCACAGAAAGCCTTAAATTCAGGTGTTAGGTTTCTGATAAGAATGGGTTTAGATGAAATACTATGCAGCCATGAAAAATAATAAAATAACACCTACATTCAGGTGTTAGTTTTCTGATAAAAATGGATTTACATGAATACTATGCAGTCATGAAAAATACTATGCAGCCATACAATAATAAATAAAATAATTCATGTGCTTTGCAGAAACATGAATAAAGCTGAAGGCCTTTATCCTTAATGAACTAACTGGAAACAGAAAATCAAATACTTCATTTTCTCACATATAGGTAAGGGCTAAACAATGGATACACATGGACATAAAAGATGGAAATAATACGCCTGGAGCAGTGGCTCATGCCAGTAATCCCAGCACTTTGGGAGGATGAGGAAGGAGGCTGGTTTGAGCCCAGGAGTTCCAGACCAGCCTGGACAACATAGTGACTCCCCACTCTACAAAATATTTTCAAATTAGCCAGGCAAGGTGGTGCACACCCCTAGTCACAGCTACTCAGGAGACTGAGGCAGGAGGATCATCTGAGCCCAGGAGATTGAGGCTGCAGTGAGCTATGATCATGCCACTGAACTCCAGCCTGGATGGCAGAGCAAGACCCTATTTTGGAAAAAAAAAAAAGGGAAGATGTAGATAATAGATACTGGTGACTCTAGAAGGGGAGAGGATGGGGGAGGGTTGAAAAACTACCTATGACGTGCAATGCTTGCTACTCAGGTAATGGATACACATAAAGCCCAATACTCACATGTATGCAGCGTACCCATGTAACAGACATGCATGTGTACACCTTAAATCTAAAATAAAACACAGAAGGGGTTACAGGAGGCATCAAGACGTGGTGCTGTGGAAGTTAGCACTACACTGATCGACAGCAGGCAGTGGCCTGGGGGCTCTGAGATGGTAGAGACAGATGGCTGGGACCGGCACCTCTGCTCTGATGCTCACTAGCTGAGGAAATTCAGACAAGAGGCTTCCCCCTCCGTGTCTCCATTCCCTCATCTGTAATATGAAGAAAAGGATCACTCACACCTCCTAGGATGGCAGTGAAAATAAACATGTCCATGTCTAGAAAACACTCGCCCAGGACGTGGCACCTGGTGGGGCTGTGGTTGGATAGGGTATGATTTCACTCTACAGCGAACTGCGGGACTCAGGGGATTTCCAGGAACATTCCATATACTTGATTAACCAACAATGCAAGTGATGAATAAGGACGATTCCCCATCAGTAGTGGTGGCATGACGCGAGCCCTGCGTTGGAAGTTAGAAGGGCTGCCTTCAGATTCTGGGGCCATCGCGTTTCACGGAGGCACTAAGCAAGGCACTTCGTCTATCTGGGCCTGGCTCAGCAGAGGCCCGTGGGTACAGGGCAGAGTCTGAAGTCAGCGCCAGGTGCTACAGTGACAGGGGAAGCTGCAAGGTGCTTTGCAGGCATCGGCTGCTGATGTCCATGTCGCCATTTCTAGGGCATGACTGCAAGGTAATCAGCAGGGAAGAAACTTCGAAAGTGCTTTCAAGTTCAAAGTAGGATCTATCTAAGGTAAACAGGCTGAGTGTTTGTTTAGCAGATGTGCTCAAATTCACCTGCAAAACCAACAAGACCAGAAAGACTCCCTCGAGGATACACAGATATGGAATAATGGAGACACTGGGACTCTTAAAACCACTGGTCAATGTAAGGCTTAGTACTGGGGGTATTGATACGGCTCCGATGAGGGGAGGAGCACCAGGGCTCTGGTCTGGCACTATTTGGATAAAACAGCATGGACACATGCGGGGTGGTTTTAAGGAGCAGAGAGTTTAATAGGCGGGAAAGAAGGGAGAAAAAAGAAGCAGCTCCCCTGGACAGAAGGGGCGTGGCTCCAAAGCCGAGAGAGTAGACCCCACCAGCGGGTTCCCCGAGGAGGTCGGAGGAGGCGGTGTCTGATTTGCATAGAACTCAGGGGATTGGTTTGACCAGGCTGTCATTCCGGTAGTACAAGAAAAAACTTGCCCTCCCACCCTAGTCTTTTAATATGCAGATAAGGGCACCATGATGGTCTACACACGTGGGGATATGTGAGGGCAGCCATGCTGCCAGGAGCCTGCCGGGGCAAGGGCAAGAGGACAACTGTGGTAATCGTCCTGTTGGGTGGACCAGCTTCCAATGACTGGCATTTGCGTATTAAATGTTGCCGGCCTGTCTCTAAGAGACGAGGCTTTTCTGCTAGCCAAGAAACGTTTCTGGAGCTGCTTTAAAAGAGACGAACACTCTCCAAGGACCCCTTTTCCTCTCTATCTGCCTAAAATTATTTATTAATGACTCCTATAACAGTATAGATTTCTCCACTAGCTAACTGGATATTTTTCTTCTTTCTTTCAGAGCAGCTTCAGTTACTCCTTCCAGTTTTGTCCTCACCCTCCACGTGACTGGCTAGCCAGGTCACACTGGACGAATAGTTCGTTCTCACTCAATACCTCGTGTGTGATATATATGAAATAGACGTGGCTCATACCTGTCCCAAACATATATAGAATATATTTGACATTCCTTGAGACGACAAAATGTTTCTCCATAGGAAGAGAATTCATGTAGCATTAGGAAAGAAACTTTACAGTGTCCTGGAAAATTTATCAACTTAAACAGTGAGACCAACCAGATGAAGCAAATAGAATCATTCCCTGGAGGCTTTCAGAAGCAGGGGAAATGACTATCCTTGAGAAACGCCCTTGTCACTGCTATAATACTTGTTTCAGACTTACTTAAAAAGTATTTAGGTCATTTGCTGCAATCGATAGAATTATCCATTAGTGTGAGGACACTTGCCTTCTAAGATTCAGGGAAATCTAAAATACCCTCTAGGAATATTAAGAAGCTCACACAGGTCTACTCCTGGAAATTTATTTACTGTGACAGTGGGTAAAAGTTTTAAAATAGTTGATTACCAAATATCAGTCCACATTATGGACAACTTAACAAAGAAAATCACCCTGGCTGGTTCCATAGTCTCTATGCTCTGACCTGGGGAAAATGGAAACATTTGTGGGAGTGGAATCAGACCATTCTAGCTCAACAGAAAGCCGTCCTGCTTCTGGTGACTGGCTGCCTTCCCAATTATAAACGAAGAAAGACTCCTTTTTTCCATTTCCTAATGATGTTCACCGTTGAAGTGCAAACTGACTACAGCTGAGTATTTAAGTGGACTATTTCAAGGACATATATCATAAGTGGATACAGAGACCAGGCTCCCGTTTCAGCTTCAAGGTTTAAATGTCAAACACCTGGAAACATAATTACTCAACCTTAAAATCATTCTATGAGTTCATTGCTCTGGTTCAGGGAAAGTCACACTAGTAAGTTAAGTTCAAGACACTATTAGGCTGGGGAAGGAGGGGTTGAAGGCTCTTAGAGGGCACGGAAGGAGGTGTCCACACTAAGTCTGTAACCCCAGAGCCCTCTTGCCCCATTACACATAATGAATGTGTAATGCCCGGTTAGTATATAACTCAGATGGGAAGAATGAAGGATTTCCTGTGTATTCAAGGAATCAGAGGTACAAGCAATTGAAAATGTTCTTACTGACAGTAACATCATGTAAAATTTGGCCATGAAAAAATTTCTAGTGGAACAGAAATTTTAATATTAAGACAGCAGCTTCTGGCTGAGCATGGTGGCTTATGCCTATAATCCCAGCACTTTGGGAGGCCAAGGCAGGCAAATCACCTGATGTCAGAAGTTCAAAACCAACCTGGCCGACATGGTGAAACCCCAACTCTACTAAAAATACAAAAATTATTAGGTCCTGATGGTGCGCACCTGTAACCCCAGTTACTCAGGAGGCTGAGACAGGAGAATCGCTTGAGCCCGGGAGGTAGAGTTTGCAGTGAGCCAAGATCACACCACTGTACTACTCCAGCCTGAACAACAGAGCCAGACTCCATCTCAAAAAAAAAAAAAAGCTTCAGAACTCCCAAGAGCAGGACTCACATAGTCCTTAATATACTCTTAACTGATCAAATTTCCTACCTTTTTTTCAATTTGAGAGCCTGGACTGTTTAATCATTGACCAGATTAGAAAAATAATCATGGTAGACACCTTATTTCATTCTTCTAATAAGCCCGTTACTCTGGCCCTCCCTGTTGCCAGCATCTTTATCTTCTACAATATGGGTGGTCTTTTTCTTCATTCCACCTCGTGGAGAAAACAATTTGAAGGGCCACAGGAAGTTAAACTTGCTTCTTTAAAGCGTTTTCCAACAGTATAGATCTCATGGATGAGATCCTCCAGGCAGATGATGCCATATTTATTAAGAGACAGAGCAATCAATGTTATCTGTCAAAGCAGTTCCCTTCTTACTGTTTTTGCCATAACTACACTTGTAGATTTCTTCATTTACCGACTTCAGATTTGGGTACCCTCATGCAATATACGGCTCTGCAGTCCTCAGCATGTTAATTGGAGCCTCGCTGAGCTTCACAAAGGTTCCATTGAAGATTTGACGAAGGGAAGAAGCTGCAACACCTTTCGGACCTTTTCACGCTATTGATACCTCTGATCCTGATGACAAACACCAGTCCAGCTTCTGCAAGTACATAGACGTTGCCAGCTTTCCTTGACATCCTCACCATTCAACTTCCAGTTCTGTACATGTGCCTACATTCCTTGGGATAGTGCTTCGCTTTTTCATAGATAAGCTTCCTCCTTGCCTTTCAAAGCATCTTTTGGGCAAACTTCTTTCTCAGGCACTTGATCTTCAATTCTGCGAAATTCCTTCACTTTTTCTTAAGGGTTTCTGGCACAGCAGGAACCTTCTTTTTCTTCTCTTCAACACCCTTCATGGTTGTAACCAGTAAAGAGGACCCTGTATCTTTTTTTTTTTTTTTTTCTGAGAGGGAGTTTCACTCTTGTTGCCCAGGCTGAAGTGAAATGGCGTGATCTCGGCTCACTGCAAACTCTGCCCCCCAGGTTCAAGTGATTCTCCTGAGTAGCTGAGATTACAGGCATGCGCCACCAGGCCCGGCTAATTTTGGGGTGGTTTTTTTTTTTTGGTAAAGATGGGGTTTCTCCATGCTGGTCAGGCTGATCTCGAACTCCTGACCTCAGGTGATCCACCTGCCTCGGCCTCCCAAAATACTGGGATTACAAGAGTGAGTCACTGTGCCTGGCCAACCCTAGTATCTTAATGCTCATGAAATGCAGCTTCCACTGGGCATGTGCAAGGGATTCCTGTTGTACTTGTGCAAAAATCCTAGCTAGAAAACAGCCTCTTGGCTGCCCCGGCAATTCACAGCAGCCAGAAATGATCCTCTCCCCTAGATGGCTACAAACACTCACTACCTTGTCATGCCTTGGCACGTGACATGGAACTGACAAGAGTGGCTAAAGAAGGAGAAAAAAAGTCCGAATCTGAAGCTAGGTCACAAAGAAACGGTGAGCGAAAAGTCAAACTGAAAGCATTCCTAAGCCATGGTTTTGCCTAAGACCATGAAAATGCTGAATGATGGCATATTATTATATGTATTCGAAATACTTAAGTTGCCTATTACTTATACATGTCTGCATGCGTGCACATACACACACACACACACACACACCCCAAACCAAACATATTTTCTTTTTTTTTTCTGAGATGGAGTTTTGCTCTAGATACCCAGGCTGCAGTGCAATGGTGCGATCTCGGCTCACCGCAACCCCTCCTGGGTTCAGGCAATTCTCCTGCCTCAGCCTTCCGAGTAGCTGGGACTACAGATGCGCGCCACCATGCCCAGCTAATTTTTGTGTTTTTAATAGAGGCGGGGCTTCACCATGTTGACCAGGATGGTCTCGATCTCTTGATCTCGTGATCCGCCTGCCTCAGCCTCCCAAAGTGCTGGGATTATAGGTGTGAGCCACCGTGCCCGGCCCTATTTTCTTTTCTGGAACAGCCAGTGAAAGCCCAGCTTGTGATTATTCCAAGGTTAAAAGAAGAGAATGCTGCACATTCATTTACTCTAACTGAACATTAAACACAGCACAACAACTCAAAGTAACTTTTAGCCTCATACAATCTCCATATTTATTTTATGAATTACCCGATGCCACATTCCTAGTTAACAGGAATTACAAAGAAGAATATGAGGAGACAGGAAATGCAAATCGCAGCTGTCAGAAAGCAAGTGGCTCCCATTTCACTCCCATTTCTTAAGCTAAAGACCCAGTTGGAAGCTAATATCAGTTTGTCTACAGTACAAAGTAGACCTTAGGATAATCTCTCCACTCGTTTAAGTGTCGGCTTATACAACTTTTTCTCTTTTAGATCAATCTTCCTCCTCCTGACCACTTGTTGAAGAACATAAACTCCATTTCCACCTATTTTCACCAAAACTTCGTGTGATCACTTTAAGTAGGTTAACGAGCATCCTGGGGCTAGATGTGACATTTGAGTAAGAAGTCATAAATACTAACCAAGGCTAACTTCAAAACTCATCAAGTGATTTCACATAAGAGAATGTTTAAGAGTCAGAAAATTAGCTATAATTTATTCTGTTTAAAGTCGGGGGTCAGTTAACCAAAGTAGAAAATTTCCGCAAAGTATCTGTTTCACCTTCCCAAAGTAAAAATTCCTACACAAAGATTCGAAGAAAAATAAGCATCCTTTAATGCCTACAGTTAGTCACTCAGAAACGACTGGCCCTAAACCTTTCTGCATGATCATTCACCCAAAAAGACAAAGTCCAGAGGCAGGATCACACCTGTAATCCCAGCACTTTGTGAGGCTGAGGGGGGTGAATCACATGAGGCCAGGAGTTCAAGACCAGCCTGGCCAAGATGGTGAAACCCTGTCTCTCCTGAAAATACAGCCAGTAATGGTGGTGCATGTCTATAATCCCAGCTACTCGGGAAGCGAAGGCACAAGAATCACTTCAACTCTGGAGGCGGCGGTTGCAGTGAGCCGAGATTGTGCCACTGCACTCCAGGCTGGATGATAGAGCAAGACTCTGTCTCATAAAAAAAAAAAGAAAGAAAGAAAGAAAGGGGAAAAAAAGGCAGAGTCCAAAGGTATTTTGCTAGGTGCCAGAAATACAAGGATAATTGGATGTGGCCTCTTACATCAAAAAGTCTGCTATCTGAGAAGAAAAATAAATAAATAAAACTAATTTTTGGACAATGTGTTAATGTGCTATAAACTGGTATGAACAAAATGTTACATAAGCACTGAAGAAAAACATTTAGAAGTTCAGAGAATCCCCTCGTCAAAGTGACTTCCAGTAGGAGCCCAGTGACTATCTGCTGGATGAATGAATGAATGGATTTTGCAGGTGAGAAAGCAAGTCTCAGAGGGGCAAAGCAATTTTCCCAGTCACACAGCTCGACAGCAACAGAGAAGGACAGGAACGTGTATCCTCTAATTTGTAAGCACTTTTCCCCCTCACCGCTCTGCAAAGCCAGGCCCTGTGAAATCCTCCAGCCACAGAGGGAATGCTCATTTATTCTCTCATGCAGAACCGCTGCCTCCAAGAAGCACAAAGATGCCCGACTTTGGATGAGTGTTCAAATCCTTGCTCAAGAGCTTCCAACATCTGGAAAAGACAAAGACAAAGAAAGACCCAGAGCTGAAGACAGAACCCATAAACAAGAAATATTATCTTAAAGGACAATGTTCATGATAAAGTTAGCTTTGAAGTAAATGTGAAATGTAACTGATACAAAACAGAATTAGCAGCAGCTTTAAAATATGACACAGTTCCTGGCCTTGAGAAATTTAACTGTACAGACGAGAAATACACATGCAAGGTAAATGCCAATAGTAGGCAATGAAGGCTGAGCCCTGACCAAGTGATCAGACCCAGGGGAGACAGGGTTCAGATAAGAATTGTATTGCAGCTTTCAGTGATCAGGGAAGTATCCACGAGGAAGGGAAACTAGGACAGAGCTTTGGGGAATGGATAGATTTAGATGAGAGAAGGAAGAAGGCCAGGGGCTTTGTGGACTCAGAATGTGCAAAATCGGTATGAAAACAGCATGTCTAGCCAGAACATATTTATACACAGGAACCACTAGGATCAAACGATGGCAAATTCTGCACATTAAGTGAAGGAGTTTGGGCTTTGGATGTCAACCAGAGGTTCGCCGCATATTTTTAAGCCAGTGAATTACATGATACAAAGTAGTTAACTGATGCGTATGTTTATGGTGTGCAGAATGAACAAGAAAAGCAATAGGGAAATCAGTTTCCTAACAACAGAAAAATCACTGAGGAGGCTTGGAAGCTTGAGTAGCCTGGTGACAATGGGATGAAAAAGAGCAAAGAGACAGCCTTTGGGAAAAAATACGAAATGACTTAGAAATTGGTTGAAATCAGAGGCAACCGTGATAATCCAGAGATGTACAGGCTTCGCGGCTGACGTTTTATTTTATTTTTGAGACAGAGTCCCAGTCTGCCGCTCAGGGAGTGCCATAGAGCAGTCTCGGCTCACTGCAACCTCCGCCTCCTGGGTTCAAACGATTCTTCTGCTTCCGCTTCCCCAGTAGCTGGGACTACAGGCGAGCTCCACCATGCCCGGCTAATTTTTGTATTTTTAGTAGAGATGGGGTTTCACCACGTTGCCCAGGCTGGTCTCGAACTCCTGGCCTCAAATCAACCACTTGCCTCAGCCTTCCAAAGTGCTGGGATTATAGGCGTGAGCCACTGCGCCTGGCCTGTGGCTGATAAAATGGTGGTTTCATGAACAGAAAGCAGAAATTGGAGGCAGAAAATCCATTTTGTTTTAGAGAAATCTGTAGATGTTTGAGAAAAAGGAAAGCATCTAGATGAGAGTGTAAGGCCGGTTGCCTCGCCAGGAGCTCAGACACACCCACCCATCTCTGCGCCCTATTCCTACATCACGTCTCTGCGCCCGGAACCTACCTCAGGAGCACATGCTCTCCTGGAAGGATCCCGTTAATGTAACCCTCGCCAGATCTTCCATTAGGGAAATCCCGCCCAACAATCTACCTACCAATAGCAGCTTGCTCTGTCTACATCCCGCTCCCCCATAACCAATCAGAGCACCCTGCTTCTCCTCGCTCACTATAGGTATAAAAACCCTACTCCTCAGGAAGTTAGCGCGACTTCTCTGGCCCCCTTTCCCCGGCCCATAGAACCTCGCCTGGGAGCTGGATAAATTGGCATTTAATTTTCTTATACTTGCCTCAGTTTCCACATTTTAAACTCGGCAATAACCCTTACAGAGAGTAGCCAACAAGGAACTGGAAATATGAGATGGACATGGCCCCAAAGTGATGATGCCAGACCACCTCTGTGCCCAAAAAGGGAGCCACCAAGGGCTGCAGAACTGGAGGACAGTTGCCCTAAGAGGAAGGGGTAGGGGACAATGATGGAAATTGAGAAGAGCTTTAAAGAGATGCGAGGAGAGCCAGGAAAAAGATGGAGTCACAGAAACCCAGGAGCAGACAATTTGCAGGAGGAAAAGTACTTGCCCATGAGTGGTGCCCCAAAGACATCAAGGGCAAGACCCCCACATCACCCACCTCAAGAATAAGGCCAGCCTTGCCCTGCTCTGCTCCTCCCAGGAAGCCAGGTTAGTGTGTGGGAATCTGGTACACATCAGCAACCTCGAACTGATTTCAGTTCTGTTCATATAATCATGTATTGTGCACACACACGAGATGTAGTTCTGATAAAGGGTGCTTTCTTTTTCTGAGACAAGGTCTCACTCTGTCACCCAGGCTGGAGTGCAGTGGCATAATGACAGCTCACTGAAGCATTGACCTCCCAGGCTCAAGTGATCCTGCCACCTCAGCCTCCCAAGTAGCTAGAAACCTAGGCACATGCCACCATGCCAAGCTAAGTATTTTTATTTTTTGTAGAAATGGGTTCTTGTTATATTGCCTAGGCTGCTCTCAAACTCGTGGGCTCAAGTGATTCTGCCACCTCAGCCTCCCAGAGTGCTGGAATTACAGGCATCTGAGGTACTGCACCAGACTTACGGAGTCCTTTTACAGTATATCATAGAATTCTCGGCTTCTTCAACCATCATAAGAAGTTCTAGAATATTCATGTTCATTAAAATTATTTTCCTATATTGTAAGCTTTAGAAGTTTAGAAAATAGGTTTCAAGGTCAGGGAAAAAGAAGCCTACTGTGTGTATAAATTTTACATGCTGCTTAAAACCATTTAAAGGACTGTAAAAGGGATACCACTGTTTCATCTGAGCAGTGTAATTGCAAGCCTGCAAACACAACAGGCTTCCAAGTCCAGACCCACCTCATAAGACCAAGACTGTTAACAGAAATAAACTCAACATGCATCAACAGAACTTCAGAAATTTTTCCCTCTCACTTCTAGTTCAATATTTTTATATATTCCTTTTCCAAAGAAGGTAAAGGGAAAAAAAAGTTCCCGGAGTTTAAAATGTCAGCATTTGATTGATTAGAGTAGCTTTCCCGGCTTAACCAGTAAGTTGATTTGAACGGTTCATCCGTTAATACAGTAAAACACATGTTAAAGATTACAAATTGTTTAACAAGTTTTGACAAACAAGTCCCCTGGTGGTCTTGAAATTTCTGAGAAGCAGATGGAAGAGGCACAATTTTACAGATTCCCCTTCCTATCTGCACAAAGCCACAGAGTTCTAAAGTAGGTATTAGTGCACATGAGGAACATTGTCAGACAATAAAGAGACACAATTGCCTCTGTTAGCACAACAATTAATTTTGTTTGCAGAGTACCAGTCAGTCCATTTGTTACCAGGAATGTGCTAATTATTCTTGCTAATTACATGCAAAACATTCATTATCACCTATAAGTGGAGCCGGACCCCTCAGGTTTCAGTGACAAATTAATTACTGTGTTTTCCTTCTGAATATATTTCCAGTCCATTCCTGGTATTATCTGAAAAATAAATTGTTTAGCAGCCTGCTCATCCTTCAGAGCCACTCATTGAAATGAAAAGTAGGCCTGCAGAGCTAGATCAGTTTTTCTTCCCTGTTCTATTAGGGCAGCGGTTTCTGGAAGCCTCCAACCCCAGTCATGGGCTTTCAAACCCTAAAGCCCTGTGAAACTTGTGCAGCTGAGTTTCATTAGGGACCGGGTACCTATCTGCAGCAGCAGCCACTCACTGGATCCGGGAGAAGAAGCAAACTGTGTCACTACCCAAGGAGGGAAGAGCTGACACCCGATACACACTCCTACACCCTTCAGCCTTGCCTTGCAAAGGTTTGGGCGACATTTTGTCATCTGGTTCAAATTTGGGGTATTTGAGTTTTATCCCTCACCTCTGCCCCCAATTTGGAATCTAGTCAAAAAAAAAAAAAAATTCTGAATTGCCAAGGTACTCCTATGGCCTTTCCAGCTTGGGAAGAAACCCAACAGTGTAGCTGCATCTATGTTTATTCTAAATGTGGGTTGCGATCTGGACATAGGTCATTTTGCCTTGACCCCAGGTTGCCTGGGGTTATTCTCTACTGTCTGCTGAAATCAGTCTGCCTCTTCCTCTTCCTCTCTCTTCTCACCTTACCTTCGCTCTCCATTGTGGCAACCAACTAAAAGCCTTATGACAAGAAAAGATGGATCAGCAGGGCTTTAGGCCCATTCTAACACGCATCCTGAATCCATCATTCAGAGTTGGTCTTTACTTGCTCCTCTTCACACTGTTTAGTCTCACTTCCTGGAAGGTCTAAATAGAAAGCATTTCAGGTGAAAAGTTTGCACCCGGAAGAAAGATGGGAGAAGGCGGCAGTTGAACCACGATTTCCAGGTCCCCAGAAGCCCATCTAGCTGGGTGCATGGCTCCCTGGAAAGCCAGTGTCTCCTTTAACCCATGGTGGATCCAGATTGGATGAGCGCCTGCACCTTGCACAGAAGGACCCAGCTCCATTTCCATCCATCAGGCTCATTAACCTTCTACGTGTCCAGCTGCAGTGGCTCATCTTGCAAAGAAAAGGTTCACGTGGTCCTGTGTGTCTGTATCCCTTGTTCTTTCCAACAATTTTGCCCTGTTGGTTCCTTCCTGTTTGCTTTGGCTCTCATCAGGATGCACGTGCCTTTTGTCTGTCAACATTTGGTCAATTTCTATAGTAGCTACATAATACAAATGCAAACAGTAGTTCTTGATCGTAAATGAAATAAAAAAGATGTTTCCAGGGTCGTATAATTTACCCTTCTCACCATTTCCAATTCAGAAGAGTATTTGGAAACGGGAAATACAGGAAGTGGAATGACTGCCTGGTTAAGGTGCACATAAATTTCACGCTGGCTGAATAACCCATTGCAGTTGATTTCTACCAGAATTGGGGTTTACGGCTTATGGCTTTTGTGTTTTACGTATGAGGGAAGATTGAATTTTTGGTTTGGGTATCACATGTATTTCTTTCCTTAATTTCCTGAAGTTTATCATCTTCGCTTGGCTGAAATGCACAAGTTTAAACAGCTGAAACAAGTTTATCGTCTTCACTTGACTGAAATGTGCAAGTTTAAACAGCTGAAACAAAACGTGTGTGTCCTGAAATTACGGAACCAGAAAGCTGCTGTAACAGAAATCATGGGTATAAATTCTGCCTGATTTCTACTATGATGAAAGAGAGAAAGCTGCTACAACCAGGACTCAGGGCAGAACTTCACCTCCGTGGCAGACCACATCTGTCTCAGCCTCCTTTCTTCACAACCCTGCCCCTCGGTCATGTCCTGTGTCCTATTGGCCACCACCACATCCACACCTTGTTCCTGCCTCCCCCACTTTCACCCCTCGCATCCCTTATTTTTAGCCCATTGAACAGTGTTTAACTGTCTACTATACACCAGGCACTGTTAAGCATTTTATATGTGTTACAAATACCCTCTGCCTTATTTCCTATTATTTCACAGTTTCGCTAATATTATCAGATCATTCAGTCTACAGTGTTTCTGTGTTATTTCAGCCAGTCTCCTGCCACTTGTAGGTCATCAGGGGATTTGTAGAGATCGTTTTATTAACCCAAAGGAATGGGTTTCTAACGGTGGGAATGGCTGAGAGCATGGCAGCCTGGTGATGGAATTATTTTGGAAGTAGCAGG
This sequence comes from Callithrix jacchus, assembly GCF_049354715.1. NCBI lineage: Eukaryota > Metazoa > Chordata > Mammalia > Primates > Cebidae > Callithrix > Callithrix jacchus. Next base: position 35,263,715 of record NC_133508.1, on the reverse strand, counting down.
AGCCCCTGGGCAGTCCATACCAAATCATACGAAGCATGTGAGCACTTGTTTGACTAAAGCATAAGTCCCACTCATGCTTTCTGTTCTTTGAGATGCTCAGGGATAAAGACCTGCCTCCAGAACACTTTGAAGGAACTCTCCACTCAGAGGTCCTTCAACCAAATGCCTAACGAAGCTTCAGTTTCTAAAGATTGTGGTTTTGTTTTTTGTTTGTTTGAGATGGATCTTGCTTTGTTGCCCAGGCTGGAGTGCAATGGTACGATCTCTGCTCACTGCAAACTCCACCTCCCCGGTTCAAGCAATTCTCCCGCCTCAGCCTCTGGAGTAGCTGGGACTACAGGCGCGTGTCAGCACACCTGGCTAATTTTTGTATTTTGTAATTTTGTATTTTTGTATTTTGAGATGAGGTTTTACCATGTTGCCCCGACTGGTCTTGAACTCCTGACCTGAGGTGATCCACCTGTCTCAGCCTCCCGAAGTGCTGGAATTACAGGCATGAACCACTGTGCCCAGCCAAGATGGTAGTTCTTTTAAAATAGAAAGTAACCCCTGCATTTTCCTGAGGATCATTGTCCGGCATGGAACCTGGAATGTCAGGCTGGAGAACGTCCGAGATCCTGGACCAGCCCTTTGGCAGGGGCGGTGCAGAGCATGTACCTGTGAGCTTGGACCAGGCTCTACCACTTACTAATTCCGTGACAAGTCTTGGCTTCTACATACAGTAAATATGAGAAGGTCACAGGGTGGTGAGGCTTAAAGGAGAAAAATTACCTGACTTTGAACCACCCTCTTGCCGAGTAACTTCAGATATAATTAAATAACATCCTCGTGTTATATGGGCAATGCATATTGTTGCCTCACCCAACTCCTTGGAATTAAAGTAATGTGAGTAATCTAAACACAATCTTTTTCTTATTTAGCTTACCCTTTCAAAACAAAAAAGTTCCTTGCACAAGTAATTAAACAAAAGACAGTTTTGCCAGAGTGGCGATTCACAACTGCAATCCCAGTGCTTTTGGAGGCACAGGTAGAAGGATCTCCTGAGTCCAAGGAATTGAGACCAGCCTGAGTCACAGTGAGACCTTGTGCTCACCAAGAAAAAAATAAGCCAGGCGTGGTAGTGTGCCTCTGTAGTCTTAGCTACTTGGAAGCCTGAGGCAGGAGGATTGCCCCCCTGGGAGGCTGAGGCTGCAGTGAGCCAAAATCGTGCCACTGAACTCCAGCCTGAGTGGCAAAGAGAAACCCTGTCTCAAAATAAATAAATAAATATAAAAATAAAAATTGCAAGAGTTTACATAAAATCTACACTTCCAACTTATTTTTTTAATCAGAAGCTCTAACCATATCAGGCTACATTCCCATACGGCAGTAACTGCCTGGAGGGAATGCAGGCCTGTTCTCTGGAGGGCTCCAACCGGCCCCCTCATCAACGCCACCCCCCGTGACCACTTTCTGTGATTTTCTCTTGGGCTCACCCAACTCCTACGTTATCCGCCTAGCCTATGTTGTCTTGAGAGTTTCTGACCCTGTGCCGTGAATAAGTCATAAATGTATTGATCATTTACTGGTTATTCTATAGTATCTGAAGGTCATGTTGATCCTGGAGAAAATCTTGGCAGGAAAGGAAAGAAGGAAAGACGATTTTCCCGGTGCAATCTAATGAGAAGAAAGTTTCTAAAATGTGACGGGTGGTAAAGTCTTGGGGGAAGGGGTCAGGTCACAAAAGACAAAGAAACCAAAAGACGGAATTAGACCTTAAGGGCTGAGCAGGATAAGGAATTCCAGCTAGGCGGGGGTATGGCTGGGCCTCCTAAGTGGCTGATATATATGTGAGTAACTTTTCCGGTTGGGAGTACGAGGCTGAAGTGAAGCAGGACCATTCCTGATGAGAAAAGTAACATGTTTAGGGTTTCTTTCTTCCTTATTTTTTTTTTCAAGACAGGGTCTCGTTCTATCACCCAGGATGGAGTGCATTCTCATCATCATGGCTCACAGCAACCTCAACCTCCCTGACTCAAGTGATCCTTCCACCTCAGTTTCCTGAGGCACACACCACCTCTCCCAGCTTTTCTTTGTTTTGTTTTTTGGAAGAGACAGGGTCTCACTATGTTGCCAATGCTGCTCTTGAACTCCTGGCCTCAAGCAATCCTCCCTCCTCAGCCTCCCAAAGCACTGGAATTGTAGGCATGAGCCACCATACCCAGCCACCGTGTTTATGGTTTCTGAGATGTATTCCAGAGCAGATGACTTTGTAAAGCAATGTGCCACCCAAAAAACCCATTGTATCGCTTTATGGAAGATCTGGAAGTCCATTTGCTGCTGAGATTTATGATGCACTACATGAAACCCTAGACCAGTAGCGACCAGTCACAGATGCAAGCAGGCAGACAGCATGCTGCCTGAAAGACCGAAATAATTACAACAATCTCCTGAAATACAAAGGAGTGGTATTCGCTAGGAAACAAGGGAGATGTTTAGCAATCAGGCAAATCAAGACAAGGAGAATAAAAGCGATTACAGAGAAAACCCTTTCACAACTGATTTGATGCTTGTAGTAACCTCTAATGGCTCCATAGCCCACATCAGCGGCAGCAAACAAACTGTGGTTTACCAGGGATAGTTTGTGACATAAATCCTATGTTTAAATGATACTCGGAACGGTTTCACGGATGGCTCAAAAGAATTGCAAAACAGCGCAGTTAAAAGAAACCTTGGCCGGGCACGGTGGCTCATGCCTGTAATCCCTGCACTTTGGGAGGCCAAGTCGGGCAGATCACAAGGTCAGGAGATGGAGACCATCCTGGCTAACATGCTGAAACCCCATCTCTACTAAAAATACAAAAAAATTAGCCAGGTGTGGTGGCACATGCCTGTGGTCCCAGCTACTTGGGAGGTTGAGGCCGGAGAATCGCTTGAACCCGGGAGACAGCGATTGCAGTAAGCCGAGATGGCACCACTGCATTCCAGCCTGAGTGGCAGAGCAAGACTCTGTCTCAAAAAAAGGAAACTTGAAGATCACTGACTAAAAAATCCTCATTTTACAGATGAGGAAACTGAGGTACAACAGTTAACTCCTTTTTCTCTCCAAAGCTAGTTGGTGCAGAATAAAACCACCTTCCCTGTCTCCACCAGCCTCCCAATTTCTGAAACAATGCATGGCATGTCATTGAAGGAAATCAGAAACTTCACATTTTGAATTTAAAAATAACACTTCTTGGCTAGGTACAGTGGCTCATGCCTGCAATCCCAGCACTTTGGGAGGCCGGGGCGGGCAGATCACCTGAGGTCAGGAGTTCGAGACCATCCTGGCTAACATGGTGAAAACCAATCTCTACTAAAAATACAAAAATTAGCCTGGTATGGTGGTGCATGCCTGTAATCTCAGCTATCAGGAGGCTGACACAGGAGGATCGCTTGAACCCAGGAGCAGGAGGTTGCAGTGAGCCAAGATCATGCCATAACACTCCAGCCTGGGCAACAGAATGAGACTCCATCTCAAAAAAATAAATAACGAATAAAATAACATTTCCTTACAGAAGAAAATCTAAACAAGCAAAAAAAGAGGTGGAACAGGTTTACTGCTCCTAATTAATTGATAAGAAGGGTATATTGTTTGTAGCTCTCATCGTCCACTATGCTATTCTTATCTCCAAGTAAAAAATGTTTCAAATATTTAACAAATGCAGGTAATTATTCAAAAACAGCTGAAGCACTAACATAATGCCTAAGAGAATTCATTTTGTGAACACTTCTTTGTTTCCAACGTGAATCCCAAGAAGATAAGACCGCAGACAGGTTTGGAGAAAGAAAAAAACCCTCCCTTTGTTACCAGACCTGCACTTGACTCAGGAAATAAGTTAATAATTAAGCCGGTTTCACTTTTGAAAAGCAAATGTAATCATTCCTTCTTCATTCCAAATGTGCACTTTACTTAGGAGTAGAGATGTCATGCTATTTGAAGAGCTGTTTGCTCAAGCTCAGAATTACCCCAGGGCAATGTATTATTGATAAATCCATTTTCTTGTATAATCATTGCTTCACGTTTGCGACATTTCACAGGATTCTATCTGCAAACTTGACACGGGTTTTCTAGGCAAAAGCAATACAATCCTTGTTGCCCAGAAGAAGGGACCTTATTCCTTGGGGTTAACTTTTGTATTCAAAGTTCCAAAGTAATGTGACAAGATTTTGTCACAGAAAACACACAATTGAGGTTACTTGTAGCTATAAGGCCTGCAACATTTTTAAACTCATATGCTTATCTGCATACATTTACATGTATTTAAAGCACCTCCATTCAAAAGCATAAAGGTCTACTTTCTAGAGATGGATGCGGAGATTATTTCAACGTTATTAGTCTCCACATTCGTTTATTTTCCGATGACAGAGTGACGGGTCGGCTCAGGACTTTCATGTTTCAGATGCTCCAGTAAAGCAGCATCGTTCTTTTCTTCTTCTTTATTTTTATTGTGGAGGGTTGGTTGGTTGGTTTTTGGCTTGTTTTTGCTTTTCTGTTGTGTGTGTATTTGGGGTTTATTTGCACAATGGGGGTAAGAAGCTGAGGCCAGCTAAGGCGAGGAGAGAAAGGCTTGGGGTATCCTTGCCAAGCACTCAGGAATCTCTCAAGTGTTTGAATAAACACAAACCATGCCAATTTAAAAAAAAAAATAAAGCCGGTTTAGCAAAAAGACAAACATAGTCTTCTGAGCCTGTCCAACAGTCAGGCATGTTCGAATACATTCCTGGAGCCCGGGACGGCCCTCACACTTCCTTTCAGCCTAATGGGTCCCGAGCCCCGTCTTTTGTCTGCTGATTAACTGCTCTGTTCATTGACCAAACCACTAATTGCACGTTCCTTATAGTTACCCTACATTACTGTAAGAATTAATGAGACACAATTACAGCTCCCAGAAATCTCAGGCCTGGCCAACTGCTCAGTAGTCCAAGTGAATTAGAACTCTTGAAGAGAAAAGAGGGGGAAAAGCTAGGCAATTGTTCACAGGAAGCAGAATGGCCTTTTTTGTTGTTGTTTAAAATTTTTTGTATTTATTTGAAGTTGTTTCATAATTAGGGCTGGGGGGAAGGTAAGGGGAAAGAGAGAGAGAATTCACAAAGGACTTGGGAATGCAGCTTTCACGGAGAAATCATGGTGGATGCAAAGAAACGCGATTAATACAGGGGTACCCAAAATTCAGGAGACAGGATGAACACAAAATCAATGCTATGAATAGGACATAAAGCCAATAACGAATCGGCGGTTCGAATACAGCGTATATTACACATAAAACACACTAGAAGAGCAGTCTTTTAATCTCAACCTCACACACAGGTGCTGCTTTGCCCACCTGAAGCAAAATGGCCACTTCTGATATTCCTCAATTCATGGGATCTGATATTCTGATGAGAACCCGTGTCTCATTTGCCAAGATTTGTGTTAGAATGACAAAAAGACTGAAGAGGGAGCAACTCTTTGTATAGCAAGGGAAGAAGGAGTCATTTTCCCTCTGCCAAATCATTTCAAATGGAAAAAGCAAAAAATGATTTTGAGTGTGGAAATAATTCCAGGGCACCTTAAAGTGCAATGATTCTACAACTTTGTGTTGGATTCGCTGGTCTTGGTTTCCTTCATAGATGGCAACTCGTTCTTGTGTCATTTCTGTTAAGATTACTATGTCAGGCTGGGCGCAGTGGCTCACGCCTATAATCCCAGCACTTTGGGAGGACGAGGCAGGTGGATCACAAGGTCAAGAGATCGAGACCATCCTAGTCAACATGGTGAAACCCCGTCTCTACTAAAAATACGAAAATTAGCTGGGCATGATGGCGTATGCCTGTAATCCCAGCTACTCAGGAGGCTGAGGCAGGAGAATTGCCTGAACCCAGGAGGCGGAGGTTGTGGTGAGCAAAGATCGTGCCATTGCACTCCAGCCTGGGTAACAGCAGTGAAACTCCATCTCAAAAAAAAAGATTACTATGTCAACAGGCTGATCAAAAAGTGCTACTTTAACCAATTTTTCCCAAATATAAAGGTATATTTAAAAATATTTACATACACATATATGCAAGGATAGAGAGGCAGTCGGTAGGGTTGCCAGGAAGAGAGAGAAAGATGACAAGTGAGTGACGGCCAGGTAGAAAGATGCAGAAACAGGAAGAGAGAAGAAAAGGGGGCAGGCAGACAGATGATAGTGGGTAAGAGAGATTGGAGGAGAGACCGGGAGAGATGGGGGAGAAGAGAGGGTGACTGGCTAGACAGGCAGACAAATAGAAACTAGGGTCAGGTTTCCAGGCCAACAGACTGAATCTTTAAACCTCAGCTGTACTTTGGATATTAATTTGGCACTGAAGGAGCCGTGAAAAGAATGTCATCTCTTCAGGTTCAAGTCGGAAGACATCATATAAGGGGTGTGAGAGGGTAAGCAGGACCACGAAAAGCCTATGGGGCTCTTATCAAGGCAGATAAGCCCCGAGGAAGGGGATAGGACATTGTAAAGGCTTAAGCAACTCCTCAGAGCCACAGAAAAGTGTATATATATACAAACACACATATACACACCTTCAGTTTCTTTACGTTTTTCAGAAGGCGGAAGAGAAAGTCTTTGTGTTTCAGTCAGACAGGTTGCTATAAAGACATAGAATCAACCCAGGTACCCATAAACAGTGTATTGGGTTTAAAAAATGTGGTACATATACACCACGGAATACTATGCAGCCATAAAAAAGAATGAGATTGTGTCCTTCTCAGCAGCATGGATGCCACTGGAAACCATTATCCTAAGTGAATCAATGCAGGAACAGAAAACCAAATACCACAAGTTCTCGCTTGTAAGTGGGAGCTCGACATTGGGTACACGTGGTCATAAAAATGGGAACAATGGACAGTGGGGAATACAAGAGTGAGGAGGGAGGGAGAGGGGTAAGGGTTGAATAAAATCTACCTGTTGGGTACAATGCTCACTACCTGGGTGAAGGATTCATTCCTACACCAAACCTCAGCATCCACGTGTACCCTCTGATTCTAATATAGAAGCTGAAAAAAAAAGAGAACGAGAAAAAGGCACTTATTATAAAGTCTGTGTGCTTCATGAGATTTCTGAAGGAAAGGGAAAGAGTGTACTGAAAGGAAGCAGCCATTTACACAGCACAGCAGTATTCCGCCTGCAACGGTTACATTCTTTGATGAAGAAGAAGTTTGCTAAAACCTCTTTCCTCATCTTTATCACAATATATAATTTCTAGTATTATTGTATTTATGCAAAATGGTAGTGTCATTTTATGGACAGATGTACATTGCCTTTTTACTCATTTAAGAATACAAACTACATGATCAAAACTATGTATATTGCTATAGAAAGTGAAAGGAGAGTGAAGATGATTAATTCCCTGGTGCTCCTCAAACCAACGATTGCCAGGGTTCATGGAGGAATGACCTCTCCACACAGCTCGTCCCTTCCATCCAGGCAGTGTCTGCTGCCATATCTCCTTCCTCCCTGGTGAAATCCTCTCACCCGCTCCTGCGTCTCACATCTTATGCATGATGCAAGGCCAGTGCCTTTACAATCCCCACCTCCCATCTAAGGAAATGTTTCTCTCTTCTGACATCCTAAGGCCTATATTGCTTGTACCAACTTATACCAAACATTTGTCACTTAATCATACGTAGTCTCAACTTTTCTGTGAATAAATACCTGGGCCTCTCTCTAGACTGCAAATTTCTCAAGGGAAGATGAGATCACTTCTTTCTCTCCCTCCACTAACCCTCCACCTCAGGGCTCTTAGCAGGGCCTTATATATCTAGTGGGAGCTTAATAAATATCCTAGGAAGAAGTGGATCCATGAGCAAATAGATTAATATAGAGAAAGGTTTTCTGAGTGAAAATGTGGGGAAGAAGTGGAAATGATTCATCATGCCAAGTGGTTTGTGAAGAGACATGGAGAGGTTGAAGATAGGAGATGGGACCAATGTCTTCCTTGGGTGTCCTCATTGTCCTTCAACGGGATGGGAGAGTCTTTTGAAAGACTGTCTGTGGCTCACGCCTGTAATCCCAGCACTTTGGGAGGCCGAGGCGGGTGGATCACGAGGTCAAGAGATCGAGACCATCCTGGTCAACATGGTGAAACCCCGTCTCTACTAAAAATACAAAAAAAATTAGCTGGGCATGGTGGCGCGTGCCTGTAATCCCAGCTACTCAGGAGGCTGAGGCAGAATTGCCTGAACCCAGGAGGCGGAGGTTGCGGTGAGCCGAGATCGCGCCATTGCACTCCAGCCTGGGTAACGAGAGCGAAACTCCGTCTCAAAAAAAAAAAAAAAAAAAATTAGCTGGGCATGGTGGCGCACACCTGTAGTCCCAGCTACGCAAGAGGCTGAGGTAGGAGAATTGCTTGAACCCAGGAGGCAGAGGTTGCGGTGAGCCGAGATCGCGCCATTGCACTCCAGCCTGGGTAATGAGTGAAACTTCGTCTCAAAAAAAAAGACTGTAAGGGGAGAGAGGGCTCTTCCCGGAGCTCTAGAAGAACAAGGGCCATTACAAGGAAGAAATCACCCAATGGATGGATTTGCTGGACCATCAGAAGGGACGAGAGGTGACATGTAAGAACTAAGGTAGAGATTTACAGCAAAGAATTTGGGTATTGATCGGAAGTGCAGAAAGTGGCCAGTGCAGACATCTAAGGAGAATGTTCATCTTAGTATCTAAGTTAGGAACAGACCAGGAGACAATGAAGAGAAGACAGGGAAGGAAAGTGGGACGGAAGCCGGTAGGTTCGCTCCTCCTGAAACACACGTGGCCTGGAGGAAGACGGAACTGTGATTAGAGAGAAGCATACGTGGTTGCGGGTGAACTTGAAACAGAGCACAGAAGGGGAGATAGAACAAGCTCACTTCGTTCTCTGGGGCAGGAAAAGCCAAACGCCCACATGCACTGGGACTTTTACCAGATTCAATTAGTTTTCAAACAACTACAGATATTACCAATGCCAGAACTAAATTAAAGAACTAAAGTATAGGCTAGCTAAGAGGACAGCCTGCCTCCACGTTCTCTCAAAACCCTAACATGTAAATAAGTATTCAATCTGGTCGGGAAGTAGTCATCTCAAATCTGAAATTTAAAGAGTTTCAAGAAAGAGAGGGAAAGACAAACTATATAGTTGTCCCTACATGGGGGATAACTCCATGTTGTATCCATGGGAGAATAGTTCCAGGACTCCCACAGACACCAAAACCCACAGGTACTAAAGTCCCTGAAATAAAATGGCCTCGTATTTGCATATAACCTAGGCACATCCTGTTGTATAACTCATCTATAGGTTACTTACAATGCTTAACACAACGTAAGTGCTACGTAAGTAGTTGTTACACTCTACTGCTCAGGGAATCGTGACAACAGAAAAGGCTGTAAATGTTCAGTACAGATGCAAATTTTTTCTGACTATTTTCTAGCCTCAATGGGTTAAATCCAGGGACACAGAAGCTGTGAATGCAGAGGGCCACCTGTACCCGCCTTCCTGTCAAACAGATTGTAAAGTGCAGCAATGACAGAGAAAGGAAACAATTATTTTTGTTTTGTTTGTTTTCTTATTTTTGTTTTTGTTTTGAAGACAGAGTTTCACTCTTTTTGCCCAGGCTGCAGTACAATGGCGGGATCTCTGCTCACCACAACCTCCACCCTGCGGGTTCAAATAGCATTGCAGACACACCCACCTGAACCAGTCAGGTACCTGCTCAAACTCTCCTGGTTTTGATCAGTTAATTTCCACATAGGTCATTGGCCAATTCCATCATATTTCATATTCAAAGTGTTCTGGAAAAGACATAGCCATGCCCAAAGAAGGTAAAAATAATTTCAGAGTTTTTAAATTAACATTAATTACTTTTAAAGTAATAGGATTCTTTGTAGGTAACATACTCATCAGATTTTAAAGTATTTCAGTGGTACACGTGTTTTTTTTTAATTTTTACAAGTCTATAGTGAACCCATTTTATATTTGAAATAAATTTCAAAAGTCATGTAAATATCAATGCATGGACATGTCAGTCACCAAAGCTCTTTCAGCTGCAAATATATAAAATCAGGATGCTTATGTCACATATAAGCAAATCTGTACATAGTTTAATGCTCCACAATGGAATCAAATGCCAGTTTTAAGGGCTGTTGTCACAGGGTTTTGAAAGAATCACTTGGCTTTCTCCCTACTTCAGCATGATATGTATTTTCATGCAGGGTTATATTTCGTACATTTGTACTTATATACAGCTATGTTCACAATGTAAGTTGGCTGCTTTTTAAAATAAACTCTGCAAGAATGAAATCATAGGGGAGTCTTCCAGCTTCTGGTCTGGCGATGGAAGGAACTGAGAAGTCTCCACTCTGCCCTAACAACAAGGAACAAAGCTGAGCAAACTGAAAATCAACCTTTCCTAGGTTTTCAGGGAAGGGAAGTCATAGGGCAAAATACAGCCCCCAGAACTGGAGGGTCAGAAAGGCAGATGAAGAGAATTCCAACTCACCTGAGGAGAAACCCATGAGCACAAAACTCCGTCCGTGGGAACAAGCATGAGGGTAGGAAAACCTCGACTGTAATTGATGAATTGCTGGAGACTCAATTTGGACAAGTCTAAGAGATAAAAACTCCAAGAGGCCGGGTGCGGTGGCTCAAGCCTGTAATCCCAGCACTTTGGGAGGCCGAGGCGGGTGGATCACGAGGTCAACAGATCGAGACCATCCTGGTCAACATAGTGAAACCCCGTCTCTACTAAAAATTACAAAAAATTAGCTGGGCACGGTGGCGCGTGCCTGTAATCCCAGCTACTCAGGAGGCTGAGGGCAGGAGAATTGCCTGAACCCAGGGGGTGGAGGTTGCGGTGAGCCGAGATCGCGCCATTGCACTCCAGCCTGGGTAACAAGAGTGAAACTCGGTCTCAAAAAAAAAAAAAAGACTCCAAGAGGCTGGGTGCAGTGTTTCACGCCTGTATCCCCGCACTTTGGGAGGCCAAGGCGGGTAGATCACTTGAGGCCAGGAGTTCAAGAGGAGCCTAGCAACATAATAAGACCTTGTCTCAACTAAAATGTGTTTTAAGTAGTTAGCTGGTCATGATACTGTGCACCTGTAGTCTCAGCTACTCAAGAGGCTGAGGCGGGAGGATTGCTTGATCACAAGAGATTGAGGTTGTAGTAAGCTATGATTGCACCACTGCAGTCCACTCTTAAGACCTTGTCTCTTTACACACACAAACAAAAAAAAAAAAACCTCTAGAGGGACCCAATTGTATGGAGAATCTCCTATGAGTTTTACCTCCAGAACCTCTATCACATCCTCACAGTAAATGCCAGGAAAAAATAAAAAATAAAAATAAAAATAAAAACCTCAGTTTCCAGCAAGGTGAAGGGGAAAAGGAATAATTTCAAAATATGCCAGAGCTTTCTGTTCTTCTTGAAAAGGCTTGCCCTGCCCTCAGGAGAACCTATTTTACCAGCATCTAACTTACCTGGGGAAAAAGAAACACCCAACTCCAGCCCCCTCTTGCCATCTGTCCCTGCTAAGGGAGCTGTTGAAAAGCACTGATGAAGGTTACAGTCTAGTGGTACAGGCTGACCAAAAACTGAAACCTCTAGAACTACAGAACACTTCCCCTTGCCCCACACCTTACCATCACATTATTAATCTGTTTAGCACAGTTCCTTTTAGCCAGTAACTAATGTCTGCCTTTCAACAAAAAATTTCAGGGCATACAAAAAGACATGAGACATAGTTTGAAGAGACTTTAAAAAACCATCACCTCCTGAGTCAGATAGGGACAATGGGATTATCAGAGCAGGACATTTTTTAAACTATAATTAATATGGTAAAGGCTTTCAAAAGCAGACAACACGCAAGAGTAGATGGCTAATGGGAGCAGAGAAATAAAATGTCTAAGAACCAAAAGGAAGTGATAGAGATAAAAAACACTACAGAAGAAAAGAATGCCTTTGATGGGCTGTAGATTGGACACAGGTGAGAAAAGAATCTCTCAGCATGAGGATATGATACCAGAAACATCCAAAACAGAAAAGCACAGAGAAAAAAGACTGGGGGAAAAGCCCAGGACACAGTATCAAAAACTGTGGGATAACTACAAAAGGTATAACATACACATACAAGGGAGTCCCAGAAGGAGAAGAAACAGAGGAAGAAATAGCAACAATGATGACATAGAATTCCCCCCAAATTAATGTCAAACACCAAACCACAGAGTCAGTAAACTCCAAGAGCACTAAGCAGGACAAATGAAGAGAAAAGAGCTACAGCTAGGCATATTAAATCCAAAATTCTAAAAATTAAAGCTGTTCTCTTTTTAATAAAACTGCTAATTTTAAAAAATGGTTGGTTGTGTTTAGAAACTTCTTGAATAGCAACTTTCTTCTTTCTTCTCATAATTTTTTCTACACAGAGTTTTCAAGAAGAAGTTAAAACCTCGATGCAGAAATCATGCCTTCTGTGCATTACGCCAACTAAGAGACTGTTAAAGACAAGCTTTCCCTCATTTCTACTGAGGAGTAACTGGCTAAGTGTGAGACAAAAATATGAGTTTGAAATGAACCTTTACTTATTCTATTTTATCAGGAGGTGTTCAAGCCTCTCTCCATGGCTCCTGTAGTCCAGAAAATGTTTGTTTACATTTCTGTGGATTGAAAAAGAAAGCATTGAGATGAAAGGGACTATCACTGTAAATTTTAAATATGTAAATGATTACATTTCAAGATAGTCTATGCTCACACTATAAATATTTTCTGAGCAGTGTCTCTTTGTATGTAAAAAAGTGAAGATGATATTTAACAGAACTGAATAACGCCGGGAAAAACAAAAGAAAGAAAATGTTGTTTTGTATTGTTATTATTTGCCAGGCTCACGCCCGCCGTCCCTACATTATTTAATGCCCTTTACAAATTGGTATGATTTGTAGTCCCATTTTATAGTAATTGAGGCAGAGAGAAAGTACTGAATAAGCCCTGAATCACACAGTTAGGAAGAGACTGGAGTTGATTTCAAACCCTGGTTTTCTTAATCAAAATCTGATAATTAGTCTAGTCTATCAATTACTCCTCTATTTCCAATTGGACTATAAAATCTTTCTACCTGAAATACCCACATTATCGTTTTACATCTCAACTTCCATTTTACAAGCAATGAGAACTCTGCAATCACTAGTAGAGTAACCAACTCTAGCACAATCTTTCCATGAAAGAAGATTGAGAGACTATTAAAATAATGTATATTGTGAGCTCAACGACAGTGTCTCATATGTCTAGGCTTAGCACAATATTTGATACATGTTGATAAACTTTTTTTTTTGGAAGCAGGATCTTGCTAAGTTGCTCAGACTGTAGTGCTGTGCTGTGATTATAGTTCACTGAAGCCTCAAACTCCTGGGCTCAAGAGATCCACCCACCTCGGCCTCCTGATCAGCTGAGAATACAGGAATGCACCACAAGGCCTGCCTATTTTTTTTTTATTTTTTGTAGAAACGGGGTCTCATTATGTTGCCCAGGCTGTTCTCAAACTCTTGGCCTCAAGTGATCCTCCTACCTCAGCCCCCACGAGGGCTGGGAGGCTAGAGCCACTGCACTCAGCTGATAAACTTTAAATTAGGCCAGGCGTGGTGGCTCAAGCCTGTAATCTCAGCACTTTGGGAGGCCAAGGTGGGCGGATCATGAGGTCAAGAGATCGAGACCATCCTGGCCAACATGGTGAAACCCCGTCTCCACTAAAAATACAAAAATTAGCTGGGCATGATGGCACGCGCCTGTAGTCCCAGCTACCCAGGAGGCTGAGGCAGGAGAATGGCTTGAACACGGGAGGCGGAGGTTGCAGTGAGCCGAGATCGCGCCACTGCACTCCAGCCTGGCAACAGAGCAAGACTCTGTCTCAAAAACAAACACAAAAACAAAAAAACTTAAAAGGATCTCTGTCAGATATTTTCTCCAAGCAAATCTTAGCCTCTGCACCTCCCCTCCATACCTCTGAGCCTGTCTCTCTTGAGAGTACAGCAGTGACAGGAACAAGTAGCTGGGATCTTCATGGTCCATGGGGAGAATTCTCCAGAACTCCCTAGCAGAGGTTCCCCTCACTGTTACTAAAAGGTTAAGAGAAGATTGCAATTGATCTCCGACATGCTGAAACCCACTCTGTTTTCTAATTTTTTTTTTTAGATGAATTCTCACTCTTGTTCCCTAGGCTGAGTGCAAAGGCACCATCTGGGCTCACTGCAGCATCCCCCTCCCGGGTTCAAGCGATCCTCCTGTCTCAGCCTCCCAAGTAGCTGGGACTACAGGCATGTGCCACCACACCCAGCTGATTATTGCGTTTTTAACAGAGATGGGGTTTCACCATGTTGGCCAGGCTGGTCTCGAACTCCTGACCTCAGGTGATCCACCCGCCTCAGCCTCCCAAAGTGCTAGGATTGCAGGTGTGAGCCACCACGCCCGCCCCAACACCTCATTCTGTAGGTGCCTTCTGTCCTGGGCCCTCACTCCAACACTGATCTCCATCCTTGTCACTTGCCAAATGCAATAAATCCTAGTCAACTGTCTCCTCACATATTGTCATCCCTAAACTACATTCCTTCCACCTGTCCCTCCTCCAACTTCTGCCGACCCTCCTTCCGGCTGCTTCCACAGTATTCTCCGGACCCTTCACTGCATTTTAAATAAATTATCTTAATTCTCAGCCTCTCATACCTTGGTCCATTTCTCCTTTGAGTTTATGGATTCCCGCTACATCACACCATTTGTTTTCTTTGTAGTCACCTACTAAATCCGACAATTGAAACCATCACAGCCTGCTCCCCTCCTCCCCGCCGTCCCCAATAAACACTTGTTTATTTATTATGACTTGGGCAGTGGTTTCAGTTTTTATTTCTATCCCATCTTCTATCATAGAGGTTGTGTGTGTACCAATGGCCACGTAAAGGAGTGCCACCTTCAGGGAGGGTGGAGAGGGTCACGAAACCCCTTCACTCCTGTTACAACGGCAGACATCACATACAGTACAAGTGTGGACTCGTGATTGGTTGGCTCCAAAGTCCCCTAACTGGACTAAATTTCAGAGAGAAGGAAGCCCTTCCTAGACAAGCAAAGTTCAGCAGCCATAGACATACTTCTAGGCCCAGCACAGTGGCTCATGTCTGTAATCCTAGCACTCTGGGAGGCCGAGGATTGCTTGAGGCCAGGAATTTGAAACTAGCCTGGGCAACATAGCAAGATTCCATCACTACAGAAAAAGAATAAATGCTTTAATTAGCTGGACATGGTGGCGTGACTCTGTAGTGCCAGCTACTCAGGAGGCCAAGGAGGGAGGATTGTTTGAGCCCAGGAGGTCGACGCTGCAGTGAGCTTTGACTGCACCACTGAACTCCAGTCTGGGTGACAGAGCAAGACCCCGTCTCTAAAATAATTAGATAAATAGATAATTTAACAATCCAAAAAAAAGATAGCTATAAATATATCTAAGCATGGCATGCACACATCTCACATACATATATACACACATATATCAGCTACATAAATTTCTACTTTTTTAAAGGACTGGTAGAATATTAATGCAGAGTAAAAACAATTTACTAACAAACTTTAGTACACTATATTTACTTGAACAAATGTTTTCTCTATATAATCATTTTAGATCACTTTCAATGAATGTATAATAAAAAATTCATTTTTTCTGAACAGAATTCAGAAGGTTTTTGGAAATGCATTCAGAAATATAATCACAGTGTCATCAGAAAAACTGTCCACCTGTCTCTTCTGGAACTGTGCAGTAATATGGTTACTTTTCTTTTTTCTTTTTAGAGAGAGAGTCTTGCTCTGTCTCCCAGGCTGGAGTGCAATGGCACAATCTCGGCTCACTGCATTGTGCCGAGATCACAATCTCGGTTCAAGCGATTCTCCTGCCTCAGCCTCCTGAGTAGCTAGGATTACAGGCGCCTGCCACCGCACCTAGCTAATTTTTGTATTTTTTAGTAGAGATGAGGTTTCACCATGTTGGTCAGGCTGGTCTTGAACTCCTGACCTCAGATGATCCACTCTCCTCAGCCACCCAAAGAGCTGGGATTACAGGCATGAGCCACTGGGCTCGGCCATAATATGTTTACTTCTTTCTTCTTTTGACTTGGTGAGATTTGCCTTGACCTGCCCCTCTTTGATACTTTGTTTATGGAAGTTCAGTGCTGTTTAGATGTTTTCGGGTTAAGCATTGAGGAAAACACACTGTAATCCCAGCACTTTGGGAAGCCAAGGTGACCTCACTTGAGGTCAGGAGTTTAAGATCAGCCTGGCCAATATGGTGAAACCCCTTCTCTACTAAAAATACAAAAAATAGCTGGGTGTGGTGGCACATGCAGGTAGTCCCAGCTACTCAGGAGGTTGAGGCAGGAGAATGACTTGAACCCAGGAGTTGGAGGTTGCAGTGAGCCAAGATCATGCCATTGCACTCCAGCCTGAGCAAATGAGTGAGACTCTGTCTCAAAAAAAAAAAAAGAAAGAAAGAAAGAAGAAAGAAAGAAAGAAAGAAAGAGAAAGAAAGGAAAGAGAAAGAAAGAAGAAAGAAAGAAAGAAGAAAGAAAGAGAAAGAAAGAAAGAAAGAAAGAAAGAAAGAAAGAAAGAAAGAAAGAAAGAAAGAAAGAAGAAAGAAAGAAAAAAGAGCATTAGAAATGTGGCATTCAAATCTCTCTGCCCAGCCAAGAAGCTTCCCTGTGTCCTTCGTCAGATCCTGTGTGCACCAACTGCCAAAAGAATAGGATCACTTGCTGAGATCTTTAAGGAAAACATCTCGGAAGTTAATGGAATGCAAAAGTCCCATCAGTGAGCCCACTCCGTGCCCCTCTTCTGATAATTCCCCTTTACGTGTTGTGCAGATAGGTGGGGGTGGTAACCTGGGAACTGGTGATTAAACATGAGCAAGGGCAAAATTGGTATAAAAATGTGTGAAAGGTTTTATACATGCAGCTGGGGCTCCACAGCACCTGTGCCCAGGCAAGTGCCCCTTAGGGCAGTATCAGACCAATCCTTCTCCTAAGACTCAGCCAGCCAGGCTGGTCTGACTCACTGTGCCCGCCCCACTGGGAGGCCCCAATACTACCATTTCTCCTGCACAAGCTCTGCTCTCCATTCCCTCCAAAGGTGTCTTGACTCAGGGCTGTGCCTCTCCCCTTGCGTCCCTCCCTCTGTTCCCACTCCTAGTTAGCTGCATTGCTGGCATGGTCACACCACCCGCCTACCTGATGTCTTCAGCAGCCCCAGTTCCGTGTGTGCTAAAGTCCTAGTTTCATCAGCATCCACCACCTCCTCTGATATTGTACCCAGGTACCAAGGCACTTCCTGCCTCTGGGCTTTCTGTATGCTGTCCCCGCACCCCCTGGATTGGGCTACTTCCCATCCCTGCCAATAGCTAGCTTTAAGCCACCACCCAACTGTCACCTTCTCTAGGGAGCCTTTCCTGAATTACTCCCCCTCCCACTCTCCACTCCCGGGCATAATCAGCCCCTCCTCCTTGCTCCCGGCACAGTACCTGCAGGACTGCATTGCTCTTGCTTATTGCCTGGGGGGTCCCCCAACAACGAAGCAGTGTCCCAAGAGCAGGGGCCGTGTCTGGCTTCCGTTGTAACCTGAGTATCTGGTGCAGTGCCTGCTGTATAAGAATCTACTGCGCGGTTGAATTCTTAGAACTGTCACTGTACCTAGATGTATAGATAGAGGGACATTTTTCTTTTTTTTTTTTTTTTTTTGAAACGGAGTTTCGCTCTTGTTACCCAGGCTGGAGTGCAATGGCGCAATCTCGGCTCACCACAACCTCTGCCCCCTGGGTTCAGACAATTCTCCTGCCTCAGCCTCCATGCCCAGCTAATTTTTTGTATTTTTAGTAGAGACGGTGTTTCACCTTGTTGACCAGGATGGTCTCGATCTCTTGACCTTGTGATCCACTTGCCTCAGCCTCCCAGAGTGCTGGGATTATAGGCATGAGCCACCGTGCCCGGCCTAGAGGGACATTTTTAAATAAACTGCTACGTGCAGCGACTCACACCTATAATCCTGGCTACTTCAGAGCTGAGGTGGGAGGATCACCTGAGGTCAGGAGTTTGAGACCAGCCTGGACAACATAGTAGGACCCATCTCTATTTTAAAAAAATAAATAAATAAACCAATTAACAGCCCTTCTTTAATCGAAAGATTTACATTGGAATTCAACAGTAGAGTCAACGTAACAATTTCCTAAAATAAACAGCAACCCCCAGAAAGGATGTCACTCGCCACAATATAATAACGTCAACTCCTGGTTAATTTAATTAAACCAAGTCGGGACATCCACAGCAAGACCCCTGCCGATAACCAAATATACAAAGCATCTAAGGGTAGTCTCAGAGGCTAGAAAAGGAATTATTTTTTTCTGGAGGTGTTATTAAAAATCTACAAATTCTAGGTCTTCCAAAAGAGAGTAGTAAACACATACCACCAAATTCTGTTTTGTATTTTTTGAAAAGCTCATTCTTATAGAAAACTGCGGTTCTCTGGAATGTAAGTGTGTGAGACCTCCTGCTAGTTTCAGACCTGAAACTGTGGCAGCCCTTGTGAGCCTGGATGTCCCTGAAAGCAGAGGAGGGACAAAGGCTAGTGTGCAGGTAGTTTAATTGGGAGAGGATCCCAGGGAGAGGATGAGGGAGGATGAAACAGGCCAGGGGACAGCCGCGGTAGGGGTGTGGCGTTGAAATGGTCACTGCTGCAGTCAACTGGTCCTAGATCCTGACACGACCCTCTCAGGGGCTCATGGAGATGCAAGACAGAGCTGTCTGCCTGGAGGAGGGAAAGGAAAAACATTCGTTCAATCCCTTTCACTCCTATTGATCAAGGCTGACCCGTCAGGCAACAACTCCCACAGTAATTTCCGCCTACATACACACACACACGTGCATGCACACACATGCACACGCACACTGACATGTGCACACACTTGCACATGCACATATGCATGCACACATGTGTTCACACATGCATGCACACACACATGCATGCACACACATGCATGCACATATATGCATGAACGGGCACGGGCACATGCACATGCACACATGCATGTACATATGCACACATACACAATACACACACATGCGCACAGGCATGTACACACACATGCATGTGCACGTATGCACGCATGCACACACATGTGGATGCAAACACACATACATGCACATATGTACACACGCAGGCACGCATATGCACATGCACACATACACGCACATGTACACATGCAGGTAAACACTTCCTGGTGCTTATGCCTGAGTGTTGAGCCAATTCTCGTGGTTGGGTATCCCGCCCAGAGAAGCTCCAAGCCAGGAAGGGACAGGAACCTGTCATGTGCTGAGGTGATGCCACTTCAGATTACACAGCTGGAGTAAAATGGGACTGAGATGCTGGTGCACATCTGGGCCTGCTACGTGCAGGAGCTCTGTCCCAGCCCACCCCCAGTTCTCAGAAGGTACTCAGTACATATTGAATAGACAAGGCATTGTAATGCCATGTGTGTTATTTAACAAATTTTTAATAAGATAACCTACCAAGATATTCAGAAACCTGCTGTAAGATTTTCTATTATTTCATTTACTCTGCAAACTATAATCTTTGTTTTATTAACCTAATGGTGCCTAACCCACACAAGAAATGTAATGGACCAGTCATTCACTTATTCATTCAACGAACGCACATTGGGCATCAAATGTGTGCCTCTCAACATGCCACCTGCTAGAAATAACAAAGATGGGCAAGGCAGGATTCCTACCCTCACAATCCAGTGGCGAAGCTCTGCCCCGCAATGGAGCAGGGTAAGTGCCGTACCAGAGGACGAATGGACCCACAACAGCAAAACACAGAGACGGCCCTGCTGATCCAGGTGTGGGGGAGAAATGGGACTCAGGACACATTTCCAAAAGGAGATGATGCAGGAGTTTACGTTTGGAAAATAAATTTAAATTAGCCAGATGAGAGAGATAGGAAATGAATTCCAATTGTGAGCAAAGGCACAGAAGCAGGAGAGAGATTGATGGGTCTGTTCTGGAAACTGTAAGTGGGTGTGTTGCCACTAAAGCCAGGGGCCTGGGTGCTGCCAGCATGAAATGAGCAGATCGGCCGGGGCTTCGTGTTTCAGAACAGGCCTCGATGCGGAGGGGAAAGGGCATGGACTGAGAAAGAAATATTGCTGCAATCATGTTTGCAGGCCTATGGAGAATGGTTGGGGTAAAGGGAGACAAACTGAAGAACGGGGACCTCACTGAGGAACACAGCCGAAGCTCACACAGTCAGCAAATCCTCATTGTCTAGTATGTGCCAAGTATGGTGGCGACATTTGTGATGATAGTGCCAGAAGTCATGATGATGGTGCAGTGGTGATGGCAGTGGCAGTGATGATGGAGGTGACGGTGGTGGTAGTGATGGTGATGGTGGTGATGATGGAGGTGATGGTGGTGGTAGTGATGGTGATGGTGGTGATGACAGTGGGGGTGGTAGTGATGGTGATGGTGGTGATGGTGGGGGTGGTAGTGATGGTGATGGTGGTGATGACGTGAGGGTGGTAGTGATGGTGATGGTGGTGACGGTGGGGTGGTAGTGATGGTGATGGCAGTGATGACAGTGGGTGGTAGTGATGGTGATGGTGGTGATGGTGGGGTGGTAGTGATGGTGATGGCGGTGATGACAGTGGGTGGTAGTAATGGTGATGGTGGTGAGGACGGTGGGGGTGGTAGTGATGGTGATGGTGGTGATGATGGTGGGGTGGTAGTGATGTTGATGGTCGTGATGACGGTGGGGTGGTAGTGATGGCGATGGTGGTGAGGACGGTGGGGTGGTAGTGATGGTGATGGTGGTGATGATGGTGGAGGTGGTAGTGATGGTGACGGTGGTGATGATGGTGGGGGTGGTAGTGATGGTGATGGTGGTGATGGTCATGGTGGTGGTGATGGTGATGATGGTGGGGGTGGTAGTGATGGTGATGATGGTGGTGATAGTCATGGTGGTGGTGGTGATGGTGATGATGGTGGGGGTGGTAGTGATGGTGATGGTGTTGATGACGGTGGGGTGGTAGTGATGGTGATGGTGGTGATGATGGTGTGGGTGGTAGTGATGGTGATGGTGGTGATGGTCATGGTGGTGGTGATGGTGATGGTGGTGATGATGGTGGGGGTGGTAGTGATGGTGATGGTGGTGGTGATGGTCATGGTGGTGATAGTGATGGTGATGATGGTGGGGTGTTAGTGATGGTGATGGTGGTGATGACGGTAGGGTGGTAGTGATGGTGATGGTGGTGACGATGGTGGGGTGGTAGTGATGGTGATGGTGGTGGTGATGGTCATGGCGGTGGTGGTGATGGTGATGACGGTGGGGTGTTAGTGATGGTGATGGTGGTGATAACGGTAAGGGTGATAGTGATGGTGATGGTGGTGATGATGGTGGGGTGGTAGTAATGGTGATGGTGGTGACGGTGGGGGTGGTAGTGATGGTGGTGGTGATTATGACGGTGGGGTGGTAGTGATGGTGATAGTCGTGATGATGGTGGGGGTGGTAGTGATGGTGATGGTGGTGATGGTCATGGTGGTGGTGACGGTGATGATGGTGGGGGTGTTAGTGATGGTGATGGTGGTGATGATGGTGGGGGTGGTAGTGATGATGATGGTGGTGATGGTGGGGGTGGTAGTGATGGTGATGGTGGTGAGGATGGTGGGGGTGGTAGTGATGGCGATGGTGGTGGTGATGGTCATGGTGGTGGTGGTGATGGTGATGATGGTGGGGTGTTAGTGATGGTGATGGTGGTGATGACGGTGGGGTGGTAGTGATGGTGATGGTGGTGACGATGGTGGGGGTGGTAGTGATGGTGATGGTGGTGGTGATGGTCATGGCAGTGGTGGTGATGGTGATGACGGTGGGGTGTTAGTGATGGTGATGGTGGTGATAACGGTAAGGGTGATAGTGATGGTGATGGTGGTGATGACGGTGGGGTGGTAGTGATGGTGATGGTGGTGACGATGGTAGGGGTGGTAGTGATGGTGGTGGTGATTATGACGGTGGGGTGGTAGTGTTGGTGATGGTGATGATGGTGGGGGTGGTAGTGATGGTGATGGTGGTGATGATGGTGGGGGTGGTAGTGATGGTGGTGGTGATGACGGTGGGGGTGGTAGTGATGGTGATGGTGGTGGTGATGGTCATGGTGGTGGTGGTGATGGTGATGACGGTGGGGTGTTAGTGATGGTGATGGTGGTGATGACGGTGGGGTGGTAGTGATGGTGATGGTGGTGACAATGGTGGGGGTGGTAGTGATGGTGATGGTGGTGGTGATGGTCATGGCAGTGGTGGTGATGGTGATGACGGTGGGGTGTTAGTGATGGTGATGGTGGTGATAACGGTAAGGGTGATAGTGATGGTGATGGTGGTGATGACGGTGGGGTGGTAGTGATGGTGATGGTGGTGACGATGGTAGGGGTGGTAGTGATGATGGTGGTGATTATGACGGTGGGGTGGTAGTGATGGTGATGGTGGTGATGGTCATGGTGGTGGTGACGGTGATGACGGTGGGGGTGTTAGTGATGGTGATGGTGGTGATGGTGGTGATGATGGTGGGGGTGGTAGTGATGATGGTGGTGACGGTGGAGGTGGTAGTGATGGTGATGGTGGTGATGGTGGGGGTGGTAGTGATGGTGATGGTGGTGATGACGGTGGGGGTGTTAGTGATGGTGATGGTGGTGATGACGGTGGGGGTGGTAGTGATGGTGATGGTGGTGATGGTGGGGGTGGTAGTGATGGTGATGGTGGTGATGGTGGGGGTGGTAGTGATGGTGATGGTGGTGATGACGGTGGGGGTGGTAGTGATGGTGATGGTGGTGATGACGGTGGGGGTGGTAGTGATGGTGATGGTGGTGATGGTGGGGGTGGTAGTGATGGTGATGGTGGTGGTGTTGGTCATGGTGATGGTGATGGTGGTGATGGTGGTGGTGATGATGTTCATGATTGTGGTATTCATGGAGATCATTTGTATCGCATTTTTATACAGCATTGTCTCAGTCCCAGGCAATTTCTAAGTACTCAACATATATTTGACTTATTTGATGTTTACAACAACCCTGTGCGGCAGACACTGTGTTATCCTCCATTTTACCCAAGAGGAAACTGATAATCGATTGACAAAGATTAAAACAGGGTAAAGCTATAGGGAGTAACTTGACTGGGTAGCCAGGCAAGGCCTTTCTGAGGTGGTCACTTTTATGCTATGAGCTGAATGACAGGAAGGTGCCAACACACAAGGTTCAGGGCTAGGAGGGAGGGCTCTTTAGAGGAGGGGACACATCCAGGCGAAGAGCTGCAGAGCAGAGGCCCCACGGTGCGTGAGCCTGGCTAGGCTGCGGACTGTGGAGAAGACCAGGGAGGCCTGAGTCATCAGAACCATTCAGTTGATCACAAGCTGAGGTAGTGACAATGTCCTGGGTCACGTGACAAATGCACAGGGCAGTGGACATGGGTGGACATGGGTGGGGAAAGACCATAGAGCTGGGAGATTTGGGAAGTTGGGGGGGCATCAGGAAAGTGAGTGAGACCAGATAATCCTGTAGAACACACTTAGCAAGCACTGGCCGCCTGCAGCCTTTATTCCCGCCACTCCTTGTACAAATAATGTCCCACTCCATCCTCCAAACCACCTTTCACTTAGGGACCATATGCCCATTTTTCTCATGAGGATATTGAAATTTAAAGAAAACTAGTAACAACTACAACCATACAGCCAGTAAGTATAATAGAAATCAGGGAAAAATCCAGGGACTTAAGCCATTACTACATGTGGCTCTTACCGAGTGCCTGGGCTCCTAACTGCGTCCACCACTGAGTTATCAGCTTCCGGGGTCAAATGGATTTTTCAGCATCATTCTAAATAGCTGAATAATTTATATTTTTAAACAGATCTAAATAAAAGTTTAAAATAACAAAAATAGTCAGAAATCAAAGTTGTATTGGAAGTATCTTTATTACAGTGCCATAAACACTAATCCATGATGAGACATATACACACTTCTTTAAAACACGTAATCACAACCAGTTTAAATCAGACTAAGCAAATAATCACAGATGTGACTAAGGATATAACACGTAGAGATTTCCCCGCAGCATTGTTTACAATGATCAACAAACAGAGAAGAAATCAAATGCCTAACAATACGGTCCTTGTTCAATAAATTACAGGGGACCTTTCAGAAATAAAATTATTTCCATGATATGGAAGATTATATCACAATGTGGGAAGACGGTCACCATATAGTAATGGATATACCAGATAATAAAGAAAAAATAGGTGCTATGTAATCCAGTCTTTGTTAATGGCCGGTTAGATTCATGCACATGTACAGATATACATGGATGGATGGCCAGGTGGCTGGGAATTCAGCCTAAATGGAATAAGATTATCTCTGAGTGGCTGGATTATGGATGACTGTGGGGTGTGTGTGTGTGTGTGTGTGTGTGTGTGTAAAGATATATATATATTTATATTTATCAAAATTGTATAATGTTATATATGAATGCTTATAAATACTCTATAAAGAATAGATATTTTAGTCTATAAGAATAAATAAAAATAAGTGTTCTAAAAATACATCGTGACTTTACCCTAGATTACATATAAAGAAACGAAGGTCTTCGGAAGCTCAAAGCCTGGGAGTTTGAGGCTGCAGGGAGCCATGATCGCACCACTGCACTCCAGCTTGAGCAACAGAGTAAGACCCAGCCAGGAAAAAAAAGACACACAAAGTTACATAGCAACATGAGCAAAAGACATCAGGACTGAAATCTTTGGTATCAAAACCTCTAGTCGGACCCTTAGCCACAAATCAAAGTGCCATACTCCTTAACTCTCTGGAAAATTAAAAATGGGTTGAGTCTGTCTAAACAGGATGAGCTGCACCGTTAGTGAAGACTCTTTCCCTCCCTCGTACATAGTTAAGACAATTCACATGAAACAGAGAAAATGTTAAAAGCTTTTCTTACTGTCAGAGTAGCACAAATGTAAACAATGTAAAGAGTCCTCGGTTGGTTTAATCTAAACAACAAAAAAAAAATATTAAGCATTCAGCCTTGCTGTACTTTTTTCCCAGAAGACAGACTCTTCATTAAACTTTTCACCTTTCTAAATTACTAACTCCGCATCCTGCACAGTGGGTGGTTTTCTTTCCAGACATTCTGACGTGGATCAGTGCAGAACGCAGGCATCCCTGAATGGAATTCACAGCTACATTTCACCAGGCGTATTTTAATAAGATTAGCATATCTTTGTCTTTCAACACTAAGTACCTTACAATTAACTGAATTTAGGCAGCATATTGTTTCATCAGAAGTGAGACTTGAAGCCTTCATTTCCATATTTATTGATGTGGTATGCAAAAGGAGGTCTAAATAAAAATTTCTGCATCTGGCCTGGGGAGATTTCAAGAAGGAGGATGTGTTCACCTTTGCAGGAAGCTCATGTAGACACAGAATCTCGCCTCCTCCACACTGACTTCTAGACAAAGTCACCATGGCCTCTGCCGGGGGAGGGGGAGAGCAGAATTAATTGGCTAGGAAGACCTCTGTGCTCCAACTCTGGGTACTCCGTCTAGACTGCAGGAAACTCAAAGGGCTTGCGTGGTGTCATCACTTAGGTGCTGCTAAGACCAGTCCCTCCAGAAATGCCCATGAAAGACCATTTTCACAACCTCTGGTCTTCCTTGTTCAAATCAGGTGACCAGATGAACACTCTCAGAGCTAAACAGATCAAGACGTTGTGTTTTGGATGAATGAAAAATTAGCCAAAGATCTTAAAAAGCATTTCCATGATGTAACCACAAGAACACGATTTTTAATAAGCTATAAAAATCAGCCACAAGGGGTAGGAACGAGGGCCCCTTTTCATCTTCAACTGTGTCCTCCTGGAAAGTACGTTTTAAAGAAGCCATCCAGTTAAGAGTCCGTCTCCACAGGCATTACCCACCGAGAGCTACCTTGAAGGGGAGAAAATTAATTTGGCAAATTGCTCAACTCCTCGCTAAAAGCTGTGAACTCGGCAGTTGGTCATGGAAGGGGCAGGCTCTGTTTACTGAAGGCAATGAGCAGAAAAGGAAGCTCTTCCCAGGTATGAGGACCATCCCTTGATGGGTCTGCAACCAAGGGCATATGGAGAAATCTCCCTCCCCAATCGCGGAAGCTAATTAACAGCAGCGCTGCATGTAAATAAACCCAGGAGGAGGTAAATAGAAGTGAGGGGAATTAGAGAAGCTAGAAGTCATCACACACAAGCAGCTGTGTGTCAGTAATATGCTATATATGTCAATACTGTATTATTGATGACATATACGATATATATCGTATAATCGATAACAAAAGGGGTTCCAAGAAGAAAAACAAGTCAGTATTCCCTACATGTACCAGTCATACTCTTTTAACACCATATTATTAGATAAAACAGGCTTTAAATATAAAACCAGTGTCTCCCAAAATCAAGCAGATAATCATCTTTGCTGAATGAAAAACTGTGCCTTTTTGGAATAAATATTCTCCCAGAAACTAACATGTCACAATTAATTGAAACTTTGAGAGGTAGAGTTGACATAAACATTAAACCATATTCATTTATTTGGATCTAAAACGTGCCTATGGAATAATCTCATTCACTTTTAGGAAAATTGGGTGAACCCAAAGCTAAATATTTATAGAAGTCTCGCTAGAACATCCAAATATTTAACAATAAATGAATTTGTTAATAAGAAAAGTTTTGTGTATATATTAATGTTTCACTGACATATGGGAAACATTTTGACAAATTACACTCTCCTGACTTGACTCGTCCAGGATGGTTTCTGTCAGACCAGTTGCTTTGCTTTCAACTCCTGCCAATACGTAATAGTCATCTTGTAATTAATTTGTGAAATGCTTTAACAGTTTCTCTGACTTATAACCAGTTATTTTACCTGGCGTACTCTATTGCCCACTGTGATGAAAAGTTTAAATGTTAACCAAAAAATATTTTGCACCTGCGTTCGTTGCAATATGATTTCACCCAGTTAGTACAGCAACCCTCACGAAGGACATAAGATGTTCTAAAAATTATAATCTAAATAGGACCTCTCCCCAACACACACATCCCTGAATCAAGAAGCATTATGAAGATCACTCACGTGCCTGCAGCCATTATTTATGTAGTCCTATGTCAAGACTTAGTGATCTCAAAATTCATAGGTAAACCAATATCCAATCACTACCATTGGTTCCATGATTCCAAACTAAAAAATTAAGAGGCGAACATTTCCTCAGAGAGGGGTAGTCCCTCCAAATAAATGTAAAATGACGATACGAGTATAAAAGCGCAGTGTACACCTGTCTTATCCTTGTGGGAAAGTGGTCCTCCTCCTTAGGAATTTGATTAATAATGGGGTGTGTGTGTGTGTGTGTTCTAGAGTAAAACTGTACATATATTGGACATGGTAAAAAAGAAACAGAGCAGAAAAGAAGAGCAAACAAATTTCTAAAGCCTGCAAGTTGACAAACTTTCACGAAAAACTACATTTTCATAAGTTTCAAAAGTTTTGGGTTTTTTTTTTGAGACAGGGTCTTGCTCTGCTGCCCAGGCTACAGTGCAGAGGTGCCATCATGGCTCACTGTAGTCTCAACCTCCTCAGCTCCAGGGATCCTCCAGTCTCAGTCTCCTGAGTAGCTTGGACCACAAGGAAGGCACCACCAGGCCCAACTAATTTGTTTTTTAATTATTTTTGGAAAGACAAGGTCTCACTGTCTCACTATGTTGCCCATACAGGTCTTGAATTCCTGGGGTCAAATGATCCTCCTGCCTCAGCCTTCCCTAAGGGCTGGGACTGCAGGCATGAGCCACCACACCTAGCCAGGTTTCAAAAGTTAAAACTTATTTTATCATAATCATTTTACATTTTCCCTTCCAAGAAACAAATCAATATTTTATTCTAGCATGTTATTAGGCACAGCTATAAAGAGCTAATATGAGAAAATAGTATCATGTAATTATCACTAATATTCAGTGGCTTCTTATAAACTAGTTTATAACTGTTACAAGTTGTTATCCTTATTTCTGTTTGTTTCTATTCTAACTGGTCAATAAAAAGAATCACATCTTGCTCTGCTTTCTGTAAGTTATATGGGCATGCCAAAGAGATAACTTTGGTATTTGGTCTGGCATCATTCCTTTCCCACAGAACCACAAAACATTGGAATAGACAGAGAGACAACAACTAAATGGTCAGTCAGTCCCTGCAGACAGTGGACTAGCTTATATACTATACTGTAGAAACTTCTGAAATTTTAAAAAGTAAAGATATTGACTAGAATAAACAGGAAGGGCAAAAATTTAATCTGTATTTGTGTCAGCCTCAAAATTACAATTCACTAGATTCTGAATGTCTCATGATAGAGTAATTACCAACTAACTTTAGACTATGTTGAAATTATTTAGGAAAAATGATACCATAACATTTTGCATGGTATTTGCAGAGAGACCTTGAAACTACACAAACAGGAGTTATGCCAGTTGGCCCTTTGGGTACCATAATGACTAGGATAAGCGTTGTATTTTCATGAGGATAAATTCCAGAAGTTTATCCTACTTGGATCTAGTTTACTAGGCTTGAAACATTCCAACTAAGCAGCACACGTGACTGAGGAAGGAGCAGAGGGAGAGAAGGTCTCAGTGCACAAATACAATGCCACAAGCACAATGAATCAAAGGCAAGGAACCCAGTGCATGAGAATCCTACCAAGTTCTTCCTTTTTGTCGGTTTCAAATTAAATGTCATTCATTTTGAAATAAACAATATATAAATGCACTCATTTTTCTTAAAAATATAAATGATATCCCAAAATTGAAACAAAATTTCCTATTAACCATCACTCCATCACACCCCCTCTACATAGG
Organism: Callithrix jacchus; assembly: GCF_049354715.1. NCBI lineage: Eukaryota > Metazoa > Chordata > Mammalia > Primates > Cebidae > Callithrix > Callithrix jacchus. Next base: position 35,234,747 of record NC_133508.1, on the reverse strand, counting down.
TAACTGTTGCTATCAATCTAGTGTGTATCCTTCTGAACATTTATGAACATGCATGACATAATTTACATGTATCTGTAGGAATTTAGTTTTCTCATGTGTACTAGAAGGTATAAGGTGTGTGTGGTTCAGCAATTGGCACATTTTTATTAAAAATGTGTCTTTTGGGGGCCATATACATGAATCTTCCATCTCTTTTAACAGCCTTATGGTATGCAACAGCACACATTTTTTTGTTACCTCTATCCAATTAATGTACACCACATAGTGTGTTAGCCCATTTTCACTCTGCAATAAAGAACTACCTGAGGCTGGGTAATTCATAACGAAAAGAGGTTTAATTGGCTCACAGTTCCATAGGCTTTACAGGAAGCATGACTGTGAGGTTTCAGGAAACTTACAAACATGGCAGAAAGAGTAGAACAAGCACGTCTCCACAAGGCGGCAGGAGAAAGACAGAGAGCGACGGGGAACTGCCACACACTTTTAAACCATCAGACCCTGTGAGAATTCACTCACCATCACAAGAACAGCGTGGGGAAAATCTGCCCCCATCATCCAATCACCTCCCACCAACCCACTCTCCCAACATGTGGGATTATGATTTGAGATGACATTTGGGTGGGGACACAGAGCCAAACCATATCACATAGTTTCCAATTTTCTTCTATTGTTAAAAAACAAACCTGAAATAAACATTCTTGTATATGTCTAATATACAGTGTCACATGCACAAGAGACCCTCTAACACAGACATCAAAAAAAAAAAAAGAAAACAGAATACAGGAGACGACAGGCCAAAAAATTGTCTCCATCTCTACATGCACACTATTTGCAATGTGACTTTCATATCCTCCTAACAAGAAATGTAGTCTTCTGGGTTTGGCCATGTGACTTACTTTGGCGCATGGGACATGAACAAACATACCACAAGCAGAAGCATCTTGCTGGTCTGGAAGGCTGAGATCACTGTGCAGAAGCCTGGGCTGGCCTGCTGGATGGTGAGAGCCACGTGGAGCAGAGCCAAGGCATCCCGGCTGAGACTCACCCAAACCAACCAGGCTGCCAAGCTCCCAGACCAGCAAATGAAGCCCTCCTACACCATCCAGCTTCATTTATGCTAGCAAAGACCAGAAGAACCACCCAGCCAGCTCCCAAAAGTGAGAAAATAATAACAATGTATTGTCTCTAAACTACTAAGTTTTGGAGTGGCCTTTTACACAACGGAAAGCAATTGCTTAAGACAGATAAGAGCCAAACTGGCTACACCATTTTATACTCATACCAGCAGGCTCTGAGAGTTATTTCCTCAATATCACAGTATAAACAAATTATCAGGTAATTCTCTTTTAAGTGAAAAGAAAAAGAAACGCAGCCAGCCAATAAGCATGAAAGAAGATGTTCTCTCTTCTTTCTACGTAATGATTGGCTATCTGCTCTTCCCCATCACCTTATCTTCTCCAGCCTAACTGAATCCACAAATGAGCAGCTTGGAGAAAGGCATTGGCAGGCATATCAGCTACCCTGGGAGGTGACCACCCAGTGCCTACATGCAGGTAACATCTGATACCTCAGGTATGGATCTGCCAAAGGCTGGCAACCCTCACCAGGAGACTGCTGTCTAGAGTTTATTCCATTCACTCCAGGTCTGAAGTCTCATGCCTGAGCAATCACGTAACTATGGATTTCAAAGCCAAATAATAGAACAGGGGCTTAAAACCTGTATTTTGCAGAGAGCCAAGGTTTCGTGAAACCAGAAGGTGGAGAAAAACAAACACACAAATTTCACTATTTGGCCGGATGTAGTGGCTCACACCTGTAATCCCAGCACTATGGGAGGCCGAGGTAAACAGATCACCTGAGGTCAAGAGTTCAAGGTCAGGCTGGCCAACATGGTGAAACCCCGTCTGTACTGAAAAATATAAAAATTAGCCAGCCATGGTGGTACATGCCTGTAATCCCAGCTACTCGGAAGGCTGGGCCAGGAGAACCACTTGAACCCAGAAAGCAGAGGTTGCAGTGAGCCAGAATTGCAACACTGCACTCCAGCCTGAGTGACAGAGTGAGACTCTTCCTCAAAAAAAAAAAAAATTCACTTCTTAATGTAGTCTTAACTATTTTAAATATACATTGTGAAAAGAAAAAAAAAATGCAGTATTCTCAGAGGATCCATAGAGAGACAGACTGAGCTGATGATGCAAAAACATTCCTGCCCCAAAACACCTAAAAATGCAAGATAAAAATGTAATGCAAACCTGAACTCAGAAGAGAGAGAAATCCCAGCAGCAAGCAAGAGAGAGGGGCCTTACTGAAAGGCAGAGGGTTGAACAGTGATGGACAAGGAAATGGGCCCATTACACTGGTCAGGTGGGACTGACATGTGGGATTAAGCAGAACCATGGAGAGGCTTCGATCTCAGTGAACAGGGAATGAGAAAATCCCTGCCTCCTAACCTCATCAGGAAACAACAATAGTTAGCTTATTTTTAAAACTGAGGATATGGGCAGGTATAGAACCAGATTTATGCTGCACATCTGGTATCAGAAACCATATAGCCTGCCCCACCCCGTCCTGCAAAACGTCTGTATCCACTGAAGCTATCATTTAAGAGAGAGGGCATCGTACAGGCATTTTCAGGCTAACAGATGTATCTCAGGAAGAAGGGAAGTGAAAGTGAACTTAGAAGAACGAAGTGAAATATACAAAGCAAAGTTAAGAAAGAACATTCTTGGACACATGGGTACGTCTGGGTAAGTATTGATCACAAAAAAATCCGAACAATAGTAAGAACGATGACCAACTTGGATGATGAAAAACAAGTTGCAACTATGATATCAGAAAACAAAAATACATATGATGAGGAGGGAGTAGAGTCAGAAATCAATTTGGTGAATTATTAAAGAGGCCAGTAGAGATATTGATTAGATTTGTCAAGTCAAATATGGAGGTTAAGAATGTAAAGGTCACTGAAAAAGGAATAAAAATAACTTCCGGTTGAGTCTCCAGTAAAGGAGACTAAAGAAAACTGAAAATCTGCTTAAAGGCAGGGAAGAACAAAGAAAGAGTAGAGAAAGAAGGTCTGTCCAAGGGAGAGCAGGAGAAAGCATTAAAATGCCATTTATATTTTTATACGTAAAGTATTATAATATTTCATCAATTCTGAGGTGGACATTTGTTCACATCCTAACATTTCTGGAATCAGAACGTGTACTTCAATTGATGGTATATCAAAATTGCTGTTAGCCATGCAGCGCTTGTGGCACGGATGTCAGGGAGGATGTACATATGAATATCAAAAGCGCCAGCGTCAGAGCCTGTATAATGGGTGTTAGCATCTCAGAAGCAAATCCTGACAACAATAGCTAAGCAGTATTTTAACTCTTAAGCACCAAGCAGTGGTGGGAGGGAGGGAGAAAATGATGAATCAAACAGGTTTAACAACATTCCCAAAGCTGCACTCAAAAAGAGGTTTGTTCTACAAAATTTCAAAGACGGCTTAAGAGCCAATTCTAATGGCTTTCAATTCTTTTGAGAAATGCTGCAGTCCCAATGGTCTTGGTAGTGCAGGAAGTGCAAGAGCCTGGAAAAGCACAAGCACTGGTGACCTTGAGTCAAAACCTACTTCGGAAGAGCTGGACTCCAAGTTTAACAGTTTTTAGTAATAACTTTGCTAATCTATTTCACGTATATGTACGCATGAGATCAACATGATTTTTTTATATTTCTAATTAACCCCAAAAGATCCCTTTTAACAAAGTAAGCCTTACGTCGCCCTTTAATTACAGAGTATTTTCATTCTTAGTGGTACCTAAAATGATGCTGCATCTTAAAATCAATGATATCTTAGATTTGATGAAATACAGTATAAGGTAATCATAATCAATGTAAAGAAACTAGACTTCCCCAATAAAATACAGATACTTACGAATGGTATTTTGAAAACACAGCCTTAGAGTATGCCTGTAGTCCCTGCTGCTTAGGAGGCTGAGAGATGATTGCTTGAGCCCAAGAGTTTGAGGCTGTAGTGAGCTATGCTCATGCCACTGCACTCCAGCCTGTGTAACAAAGCAAGACCCCAACTCTAAAACAAAACAAAGCAAACAAACAGAAAAAAGTTAAACAGTGGGGGAAATATCTGAAAAATACTAACAATCACAACAGCAAAACTGAATATAAACATATAACCACCAAGAACATTCACTTGTGGCATGTGGTAAAAGGGAGGAATTATTAGGGACAAAAAGGGTTATTGCCTATAATGAAAGGGACAATTCACCAGGAAGATAAGACAATTTTGAACCTTTATGCACCTAGCAACATAGCCTCAAAACAACAACAACAACAAAGAGTTGATATACGGGAAAGAACCCAGAAATCCACAATTTTAGTAAGGAATTTTAACTTACGTTTCTCAATCTCAGTAACTGATTCAGTGGTAACATATACAACATACAATCGTTAGAAAAGTCACATTCTTTTTTTTTTTTTTTTTTTTTGAGAGGGAGTTTCACTCTTGTTGCCCAGGCTGGAGTGCAATGGCGTGATCTTGGCTCACCGCAACCTCTGCCTCCCAGGTTCAAGAGAGTCTCCTGCCTCAGCCTCCCAAGTAGCTGGGATTACAGGCATGCACCACCACGCACAGCTAATTTTGTATATTTAGTAGAGATGGGTTTCTCCATGTTGGTCAGGCTGGTCTCAAACATCGGACCTCAGGTGATCCGTCCACCTCAGCCTCTCAAAGTGCTGGGATTATAGGTGTGAGCCACCGCGCCCAGCCAGAAAAGTCATTCTTTTCAATCACACATAGAACATTTACAAAATTCATAACGGGCAAAGCCACAGAACAAGTCTCAAAAACATCTACATCATATAGAACATGTTCTCTGACCAAAATGTGATAAAAATTAGGATTCAAAAACACGTCTAAATAATTTATGGCTCAAAAAAGAAATTATAAAAATTGCAAAGATTCAACAAAACCAAAAACATATTTCTTGAAAAGACCAATAAAATGGTCAGACTTCCACCAAGATAACTTAAGAGAAATACTCAAATAGTACAAATTAGGAATAATGAGGAAACAAAGCCATACATACAAGAGGGTTGTCACAGACCTTCTGATAAAGTGGCCCTGAAATTCCTGGAGGGGAAATGAGTAGGAATAACCAAGATAGATATTCTTGGAGGAAGAGGAAGATCAAGGTGTCCTAACCTATCAGAAACTAACACTATAAAATCTTAGCCATTAAAATATGTGGTATTAGTTCAAAAATAGCAAGTAAATCAATGTATCTGAATGGAACCTGGGAATAAGCTACATGTAAGATCTGGGTATCTGCTGGCGGTGACATAACAAATGAAGAGAAAGAATGAACTATTCAATGGCTGAGCTGCTATCTTAATTGGCAACACACATGGGGAAAAGTGAAATTAGATACCTGTTTCACACAATGACAAAAATTAATTCCATGTGGATTAAAACCTAAATATGACAAGGAAAGCCTCAAACTTTTAGAAAAAATAAATTGCAAAATTACTTTATAACACATTGAGAGAGAATTTCATAAACAAGACTAAAAAAAAAACCAACAAAGGAAAAGACTGATAAATCTGAGCAGATTAATAATTTAAATATTTCTTACTAACAATATAATAAAATAAGAAGATAAGTCATAGGCTAAAAGAAGACATTTCCTCTTTTTTTTTTTCTTTTTTGACACAGTGTCTCACTCTGTCATCTAGAATGGAATGCAGTGTTGCAATCTCAGCTCACTGCAACCTCCAACTCCCGGGTTCAAGTGATTCTCCTGCCTCAGTCTCCTGAGTAGCTGGGACTACAGGCCTGCACTGCCATCATGCCTGGCTAATTTCTGTATTTTTAGTAGAGACAAGGTTTCAAGTTGTTGGTCAGGCTGGTCTTGAACGCCTAACCGCAGGTGATCCACCTGCCTCGGCCTCCCAAAGTGCTGGGATTACAGCCATGAGCTACCGCACCTGGCCGAGAGTCATTTCCAAGGCAAATGGATGAAAATCCAAGATATGTGGGGCTTTCCCAAGTCAAAACAAAATAAGCAAAAGGAGAAAAAAAATGGACAAAGAACAGGTAACTGATGAAAAAGGTAACTCAGCTGGTCGAAAATCACATAAAAATGTGTTCATTGTCATTAAGTAATCAGAAACACAGATGAAAACACTGCACTTCCTTCAATGATTCATCAGATTGGGAGAGTCTAATCTCCTGTTAGTGAGGATGTGATAAATCAGAAACTGCTACACATTTTCTGTGGACATGTAACTTGGTCAACCACTCTGAAAAGCAATTAGGAATACTTAGTAAATTTTGAAGGTAAGCGTACCCTAGGCATCGCCATTCAATTTCTAGATAGTAGGTTGGTACAAACCCAATTGCGGTTTTTTCCATTACTTTTAATTACAAATAGCACAGTTTGCACCAACCTATATATACTCTCAAGAAACTCCTGAACATGTCAACAAGAGGATATAATAAAAATTATTCAGCACTGAGTATACTCCTGAAAATGTGGAACCTATCACACTATTCATCAGTAGTGGAGTAGATTATATAAAGTGTGGCTTATTCTTACAATGGAATACTACAATCAGTTAAAAATTTTCAACCAGATCAATATTAAGCAAACGTTTGAATTTATAAAGCTATTTATAATCAGAACTTAGGCTGGGCACAGTGGTTCACACCTGTAATCCCAGCACTTTGGGAAGCCGAGGCAGGTGGATCACAAGGTCAGAAGATCGAGACCATCCTGACCAACATGGTAAAAATCCCATCTGTACTAAGATACAAAAAATTAGCCAGGCGTGGTGGCACACGCCTGTAGTGCCAGCTACTCGGGAGGCTGAGGCAGGGAAATCGCTTGAACCCAGGAGGCTGAGGTTGCAGTGAGCCGAGATCACGCCACTGCATTCCAGCCTGGCAACAGAGCAAGACTCCGTCCCAAAACAAACAAATATAATCAGAGCTAAAACCTAGATATTTTATGTGTTTCTTTTTTTTTTTTTTTTAGAGGGAAAAAGAGAAAAAGAAGGGGAAAAAAAGAAAAAGAGGGAAAAAGGAATATTACTTCATTCCTAAAATGGGATTCAATATGGGTTTCAATAATGGCCGATCAATATTTTGAGTGTTTAAAGTGGTTAATGCATATTTTATGTGTTTAAAATGGAGATCTCTATTGTGTTTATTTGTTCTGGCTCTGAGTTCAAGTCCTGGATATCGTTATCAATTTGTTGTCTCATTGAATCTAAATCTCATTATGTGTCTTATGTATCTGGGTGTTAAGATCTCTTATTATTACATTAATCCTTTTACCCTTGCATCCTTGTAGCTTTGAAATCTATTTTATTAAGTGTGAGAATTGCAACTCCTGCTTTTTATTTATTTATTTTTGCTCTCCATTTGGTTGGTGAGTTTTTTTCCATCCCCTTGTTTTGAGTCTTTGTATATCTTTAGATATATCGTTAGATTTTGTGGATAATGTATATTTTGTGTGTTTAAAATGGAGAGCTCTATTGAATTTATTTGTTCTGGATCTTAGTTCCAGTCCCGGATATCATTATCAATTTTCTGTCTCATTGAATCTAAAGCTCATTATGGGTCTTATGTATCTGGGTGTTAAGATCTCTTATTATTACATTAATCCTTTTACCCTTGTATCCTTGTAGCTTTGAAATCTATTTTGTCAAATGTGAAAATTGCAACTCCTGCTTTTTATTTATTTATTTTTGCTCTCCATTTGGTTGGTACGTTTTTTTTTCCAACCCTTTATTTTGAGTCTATGTATATCTTTGGATATACCGTTAGATTTTGTCTGTATCTTTTGATTGGGAGATTTGGTCGATTTAAATTTAGGGTTGCTGCCATTTGATATTAACTGGCTATTTTGTCCTTTCGTTGATAAAAATTCTTCTTTATGTTAATGCTCTTTACTTTTTGGTGTATTTTTAGAAAGGGTCATACTGGTTGTTCCTTTCTGTGTATAATGCTTCTTTCAGAAGTTCTTGTAAAGCAGGCCTGGTGGTAATAAAATCTCTGAGTACTTGCTTGTTCCTAAAAGATTTTATTTTTCCTTCAAATGTAAAGCTTAAATTGGCAGGATATGAAATTCTGGGCTGAAAGTTCTGTTGATTAAGTATATTGAATATTGGCCCCCACTCTCTTCTAGCTTGTAGGGTTTCCGTTGAGAGATCTGCTGTAAGCCTAATAGGCTTACCTTTATGGGTAACTTGATCTTTTTCTCTGGCTGCCCTTAATATTTTCTCCTTCGTTTCGATCTTGGTGAATCTAACGATTATGTGCCTTGGGGTTGGTCTTCTTGAGGAATATCTTTGTGGTGTTCTCTGTATTGCCTGGGGTTGAATAGTGTCCTGCTTTGCTAAATTAGGAAAATTTTCTTGGATAATGTCCTGGAGAGTATTTTCCAGCTTGAATTCATTCTCTCCGTCACATTCAGGTACACCAATCAAGCGTATATTAGGTCTTTTCACATAGTCCCATATTGCTTGGAGACTTTGCTCATTCCTTTTCATCCTTTTTTCTCTATTCTTGTCTTGTCATTTTGTTTCATTAAGTTGGTCTTCGACCTCTGATACCCTTTCTTCTGCTTGATCCATTCGGCTGTTTAAGCTTGTACATATTTCACTAAGTTCTCGTGTTGTATTTTTCAACTCCATAAGTTCATTTGTATTCCTCTCTATATTGTCTATTCTTTTCAACATTTCATCTAACCTTTTTTCCAAGTTCTTAGTTTCTTTATATTGGGTTAGAACAAGTTCCTTTAACTCCCAGAAGTTTCTTATCATCCACCTTTTAAAGCCTACTTCAGATAATGGAACACAGTCCTTTTCCATCAGGGCTTGTTCCGTTACTGATGAGTCCTTTTCCATCAGGGCTTGTTCGGTTGCTAATGAGTCCTTTTCCATCAGGGCTTGTTCCGTTGCTGATGAGTCCTTTTCCAACAGGGCTTGTTCCGTTGCTGATGGGTTCTGATTTTGAGTATACTCGGCCTTCTTAGGCTGTTTTTTTCCCTTCATTGTAGATGAACCGCCTTTCTAATTAGTTTTCTGAGTCGACGTCCGACTTATTGATTCCCAGTGCTGGGATCCGAGCAGCCCACTGTGGCAGCCTAAATAGCAGCGGTGAGACTGATGGTGCTCTTCTGCCCGGGAATCTCTGGTCTGGCTTCCCTCTTGAGTCCGCAACAAGTGGCTCTGACTTCCCAGAGCTCCAAACTCCGGTCAGTAGGGGAAGCAGTCCCGTTGGCTCTGCATGAAGAGCTGCTGCGCCGAGACACCGGCAAAACCGCTGCGGCAGCCACAAGAGTCGCGCTGGCGACCCATGGGGCTCCTCCACTGGGAATCGGCTAATCGGTGAGTGACGAAAATTCGTCTAATGATGTGGCGTCGTCTCGTTCTCTGAGCTTTCAGTGGGAGCTACGATCCTGAGCTGTTAGTGGTCGGCCATCTTGGATCGATCTATTTTATGTGTTTCTATGTTATAGTTTTATGCTAGATTTTGGTTGGAAGAGAGGGTTCCACTTTTCTACTATGTTTAAAAATTCTGATATAATAAGTGGTTGTGGAATGAGCTTCGCCTATAAGACATGACCCTTAAAACTTATATTGCATAACCGTCATTAGGCTTAGACACTGTAAATACATAAAGATGAAAACAGATATCGAGGCAGATGCAGTGACACAGTAATGGGGCAGATTGCTGTTGCCCACCCAAATTCACCTCCACTTCCCTTCTTTTCTTTTTTCTTTTATTTCTTTTATTTATTTATTTATTTTTAGATAAGATGTTGCTCTATTGCCCAGGCTGGAGTGCAGTGGCACAATCACAACTCACTGCAGCCTTAAACTCCTAAACTCGGGGGATCCTCCTGCCTCAGCCTCCTGAGTAGCTGGGACTACAGACACGCACCACCACACCTGGCTAATTATTTTTACTTTTTGCAGAGAGAAGGTCTCATTATGTTGCTCAAGCTAGTCCCAAACTCTTGGCCTCAAGCGATCCTCCTGCTTCAGCCTCCCAAAGCACTAGGACTGCAGGGGTGAGCCACCACAACCGGCCCCTTTTTTATTTCTTATAACTCTTAATTCTATTCAGGTATTCACTCTCCTCCACATGGTCAGGTACTTCAGAGAAAGATGAACTAATTCCCAGCTCCAAGCATGGAGTAACCTGACTTCCTTAAGCCCATTCTTAAGGAAGGTCATCCCATTCTTCTTGCCCGTGATTAGTTTAGGAATGAGAACAACCTGATTCCACCAATGAAACCTGTCAGAAGGAAAGATGCCAAAATCCTGCCGCTGTCTTGTGACTCTGAGGTCACCATGGGTGACACCCCTGAGGGGAACAGAGCAGAGAAACAGAAGAAACCTGAATCATTGATGACATTTTTGAAAATCAGTATCTACCAACCTGGAAAACTGCCCTACTTTTGTATTCCTTGTTTTGTAAGATGATGATTTCCATTCTGCATGAGCCAGTTTAAGTTGGATTAACTGTGATTTGTTGCTGAAACACCCTAAATTATTTAAAAATAAAGAAAAAGGAAAGAAATGGGAGCAGGGGCCAGCCCAGAGCCTAGTGCCTGAAAGACCTGCTGTCTGTGCATGGCAGCTGAGAGTATTATTCTATTCTACCTCACTCATCCAGACTCCTCTCTCGCCATCCTCCAATACGTGAACAATGTAACGCAGATCAAACTACTTTCCATCCTTATTCTGGTCACTCTCATTCTTAAGTAAAGCAACTATTCCCTATAGTTACCATTAGCATAGAATCCTAACTTCATTTTTTCTAAGTACAGTTTTTATTGCTCACTTGGGGGATTTAGGAACAAGGCTGATATTCACCAGTCTGCAATTATGAATTATAGGTTAGGATTCTCTCTGTTTAGTTATACCTACATTTTCTCCTCTCATCAAAAAAAAAATCAGGATGTTTAATTCCAATAGATTACCTTCCAGTAGAAACCTTGGATATTTTATTACCACAAGACAACCAAACTCCAATAGAATCCTAATAGAAATGAATCCTTGCCAGGCACGGTGGCTCGCACCTGTAATCCCAGCACTTTGGGTGGCCAAGGCAGGTGGATCACGAGGTCAAGAGATCGAGACCATCCTGGTCAACATGGTGAAACCCCGTCTCTACTAAAAATACAAAAAAAAAAAAAAAATTAGCTGGTTATGGTGGCACGTGCCTGTAGTCCCAGCTACTCAGGAGGCTGAGGGAGGAGAATTGCCTGAATCCAGGAGGCAGAGGTTGCAGTGAGCCGAGATTGCGCCATTGCACTCCAGCCTGGGTAACAAGAGCGAAACTCCATCTCAAAAAAAAAAAAAAAAAAAGAATCTTTTCCAATTTTTGACAGGTAAAACATCAAGTGAAGTTTTCTGTTCTGTTTATCTTCAGATTGGACGACAAGGTCAAGGAGTTGACAAAATTAACAGACAATGCCACAATCCATATAGAGATAGACACTTTTTCTGAAATAGGAAACCAGAGACCACATGGATACCAATGGAAAACATAATGAAGCCAGTGCAGTGGCTCACGCCTGTAATCCCAACACTTTAAGAGGCCAAGGCGGGCGGATCACTTAGGCTGGGAGTTCCACAACAGCCTGGGCAACATAGCAAGACCCTGTCTCTAAAAAAAAAGTAGTTACTCGGGTTTGGTGGCATGTACCGGTAGTCCCAGCTACTCACGAGGCTAAAGTGGGAGAATCTCTGAGCCCAAAGTTTGAGGCTGCAGTGAACTACGATCACACTACTGCACTCCAGCCTGAGCAACAGAGCAAGAACATGAAGAACCTGTCTCTTCAAAAAAGATCCTTCACCATGAGCAATGCTGTTTGCTAAGGCAGACTCTCAAATGAAGGTGAAAGCAGGAGTGGACTTGTAGGGCTGGGCATGGTGGCTCATGCCTGTAATATCAACACTTAGGGAGGCCGAAGTAGGCGGATCACCTGAGGTCAGGAGTTTGAGACCAGCCTGGCCAACATGGCAAAACCCTGTCTCTACTAAAAATACAAAAATTAGCCAGGAGTGGTGCCAGCTACTCAGGAGGCTGAGGCACGAGAATCACTTGAACCCAGGAGGTGGAGGTTGCAGTGAGCCAAGATCGCACCACTGCACTGCAGCCTGGGTGACAGAGCGAGACTCCATCTTGAATATAAATAAATCAATGGCCACGCAGGTGAATCTGGTTCAGCTTGGGCAGCATAGGGGAATCCCCTGGTAGAAACTCCTGTAGTAACAAGTCCAGCAAGCACATTCTACTAAAAGCTTGCAGGGAAGACTTAGCAAGCCAGGAGCCTCCCAAACAAGCAACTACCAAAATAAAGACAATCACCACGATAAAACAGAAACCATGCTTGAAGAAAGGCTCCACATGCCACCAATATCTTCCTGAGAACAGTGAATGATCCAAAAACAAGAATCATGTACAGAAAGTAGGATGGCTACATGCTAGAAGAAATATAAAGAACAAATAAATATAGAACTTTCATGAGGGCATAGTTCTTTAGAAACTGATTTATTTAGGGGCATTAGCTGCAAAGAACTGGATATACCCACAGACTGAAACACCACCTAGTCCTCCTGAATACTATGTCCTCTGTAGGTTCTTAGAAGCTGTTATTCCTCAACCCTATGAGGTTCCGGAAAACATACAGGTGAGAAATAAATTTTCATCTCTGGCAGTCCTTATGCTTCCTAGCTGTTTAGTAAGGTGTTCCTGCAAGTAATTACCCCACGGGGAGTTTGCAGAGAGACAGGGACATAAGCAAACATACAAACCACCCATCTCATTCTGCTAGACAGAGTGATTCTTTAGCCTGGCCTTGCTTAGAGGCCCTGCAGGCAACTGGATTTCTTAAAGCGGGGTACTCGTAAGCAAAGCAATTTGCTCCAGTGAAATAAATAACTGGAATCTTATTAGCAGATCCCACCTGCATGAAATTTATGGGGAAAACAGGAGGAGAAAGGACTTAGGTTTTGCTGTTAGTTAACACAAGAGCATATGAACCTGCTTCAACGACCACTAGGCTATAAAGTATCTGACCTCGGACCACGGAAGTTAGACACAAAGAGATAGGGGCCTCTTGCCATGTGGTGCCTCAGTCCCTAGGGTTTGGGGCATACACCCTTGGTGATCTACACGGGGTGAGTCCACTACCCATCTTCCTTACTAGCAAAACCCCGATTCTGTCCAAGCGACCCCTTACGGCCAGGTCAGGCTCAGTGATGTGACTTGTCACCCAATTCTGAGCCATGAGAAACGAGAGAAAATCAGTTCCGGGAAAGCGTTCTTGGCACTGAAAACAAGGCACGAGGAGAAGAATGTTCCTCTTTCTGCCTCTGAACGCTGGCATGTGAAGAAGTGAGCTTTAGTCTGTAACCACTCTGTGATTATCAGGGCAACAAACTAACATACCAGGCTGATGGAGAAAAAGATGGAAAGAACCCAACTTGACAATGTGTGGAGTCAGAGAATGTATGGACTTTGAAGCCAGCCCACCTCCAGATCTCAGGGAATGTCAGGTAAATATCTTTTCAGGCTTCCTATTACTCCCAGTTGAAGACTGTAATAGATACTGAGCTCTATAGACTCCAAATGTAACCTATATAAAGATATGAACTATATGAACAGATTGAATACAAATGAAAATATTTCTGTCCCAGGAATATTCTTGCTGTTGTATTAATAGCAAAGGCAGAGGTGATGGTGATTTCTTACCATTGTGATTTGTCAGTGCTTTCTCGTGTGCCTAGAATTCTGCTCCTCCTCAAATAAACTCCTGATCCTTCTTCACAATTCCTGTGAGGTCCTTTCCCAGCTCTGTTAGTGACATTCATGTGTCCCCTAATGCTATTTTTGTATACTATGTAAATATCTATACTTGTTCACCTGTGGCTGTCCCATGTGAATTTCCTATAAAAGACATAATGTCTGATTCATCGTCACACCCTCGCACTTAACACAGGGCCTGGGACTTAGTTGGTGTGGCAGTTTTTAAATATGACCCCCAAATACTTGGCATTTCTTCCATTTTGCGGTAGGTCCATATCCCTGCCTTTGAATCTTAGTGCACTCCTACCATCAGAGTGGGGTGGAAGTGATGCTGTGTGACTCTGAGGAGATGTCATAAAAAGGGGCATGCAGTATTCAGCTGGTTCTCTTAGGATGCTCGCTCTGGGGAGCCCACCGCCCCCACCCTGCTGCCATGTAAGGAATCCAACTCCTCTGAAGCTGCCATGGAAAGGTCAGGTGGGTCACTCCAGTGGAGAGTCTGCCATGCTGGAAAGGTCAGGTGGGTCACTCCAGTGGAGAGTCGGCCATGCTGGAAAGGTCAGGTGGGTCACTCCAGTGAAGAGTCGGCCATGCTGGAAAGGTCATGTGGATCACTCCAATGGAAAGCCGGCCATGCTGGAAAGGTCACATGGGTCACTCCAGTGGTGAATCAGCCATGCTGGAAAGGTCACGTGGGAGAGTCTGCCAAGCCGGAAAGGTCACGTGGGTCACTCCAGTGGCGAGTCAGTATCAACAGGCCATCACAGGAGGTCTCAGCTTGGTTGGTTAACCTCCTCAAGCCTTCAGATGACCCTGGTCCTGTGGACAGGTGAGTTCAACTACAGGACAGACGCTGAGCAACACCTGCCAGCCGAGCCTTTCCTAAATTCCTGACCCTTAAAATTAGGAGCAAAATAAAACGGTTGCCTTAAGCCACCAAGTTCTGGGATCACTGCTGTACAGTAACGGGAACCAGAACAGTTGGTATTTATGGACTTATTTTGAATGCATTCTAAACTAGAATTTTTCAAACTCACCTTGACAGACAGTGTTTTAAGAAAGGCCCAGATTTCATTACACTGTGATATTATTTCAATAAGCTGAACATATTAATGCATCTTTTTTTCTTTTATCTATGTTATTATTTTAGTACAAATTATACTTCCATATACTATAAAGGTAACCCCATAGAAGTACATTTGTTTCCCAGAGCAACCAAGACAGACCCATGCCAACAATATAATAATAAAATGCTGTCACCTCTAGGAAAAAGAAAATGCTGTTTACCTGAATCTAGCCAAGACAGAAATAAAATAGAAAGAAATGTCATTGTCATCCCACCATCTCCTTGTCCTGAGTGCCCTAATAATTATTATTTGCATTACTGATGGCAAATCGTATTACAGTTTCAGACTACCCTTTAAAATGGATCATTGTTACCGGTTATAAACTCTTACAATTTTTTGATATAAAGTCCTGTGCATTCATAAGCAGTTCAGAATTGGAATTCAAAAATTTTCCTTGCATTATATTTAATTTTGTCAATGCAAAAAAAAAGGTTATTCAGAGCATGATGTAGGCTTCTTTTAAAAATAACAAAAAATGAAAACAGGCCAGGCATGGTGGCTCACACCTGTAATCCCATCAATTTTCCAGACCAAGGCAGGTAGATCACTTGAGGTCAGGAGCTCCAGAGCAGCCTGGCCAACATGGTGAAACCCTGTCTCTACTAAAAATGCAAAAATTAGATGGCAATAGTGGTGGGCACCTGTAATCCCAGCTACTCGAGAGGCTAAGACAGGAAAATTGCTTGAACCCAGGAGGTGGAGGTTGCAGTGAGCCAAGATCGCACCACTGTACTCTAGCCTGGGTGACGAAGTGAGACTCCGTCCAGAAAAAAAAAAAAAAGAAAACAAACAAAGAAAAAACTTACATGAATAGGCTTAAAAGAAACACAGAAACTAAAACTCCAGAACTACATCAATTTTTTGGTTCATTTCTTTGTTTGTTTGTTGGATTGTTTGTTTTTGAGACAGAGAGTCTCACTCTTGTCGCCCAGGCTGGAGAGCAATGGCATGATCTCTGCTCACTGCAATCTCCACCTCCCAGGTTTAAGAGATTCTCCTACCTAAGGCTCCCATGTAGCTGTGATTACAGGCACCCACCACCATGCCCAGCTAATTTACTGATATGTTGAGATGTCCCTCTTGGCTAAGCACCTTTTACTCAGGAGGACTTTACTGGACCTGAAAGCTCCCAAACTCATGCACAATGCATCCCATAATAAGAGCATCAAAATCTGGCAAATATTCCCATGTGAATGAGAAAAAAATCAATTATTGATTTTTTTTTTTTTTTGAGAGGGAGTCTCACTCTGTCGCCAGGCTGGAGTACAATGGCACAGTCTCGGCTCACTGCAACCTCCGCCTCCTGGGTTCAAGAGATGCTCCTGCCTCAGACTCCCAAGTAGCTGTGATTACATGCATTGTGCCACCATGTCCAGCTAATTTTTGTATTTTTAGTAGAGACAGGGTTTCACCATATTGGCCAGACTGGTCTCAATCTCTTGACCTCGTGATCCGCCCACCTAGGCCTCTCAAAGTGCTGGGATTATAGGCGTGAGTACCGGGCCCAGCCCAATTATTGACTTTTAAAACAAATTTTAGAATAATTATCAAGTTGAATAATGGCAGTGCAGTCGCCGTATTCCAAAGTAGCAGCCGCATGTACAGTGAGCGTGGGCCTGTCCGCCAGCAGCACAGACTGGCCTGTTATCTCCTCTCATGGGCACCTTGGCCTGGTGACAGCAGACACAGCAAGGAGTACTTCCTTCCAACAGGATCTCTTTCCTGGCAGCAGAGAGGACAGAAGCAGCAGCACTTCAATCAAGTTTCATGGTCATAAGGAAGAATATAAAAATAATCTCACCCATTTAAATCTAGCAGAGATTGACGACGCCAGTTCACCTCTACCTCCCCTTTTATTTATGGAGTGAGAGACTCAAGACATAACCCTTTGAAAGATGGATTTTTAAAACACCAAGATGCCCCAGTATTACCATTAGAGGGAATTTTTTGTTGTGCGTTTTGTGTGTCTTTTTGTTCAGACGAGGTCTCATTCTGTCACCTAAGCTGGAGTGCATGCATTATCATGGCTCATTACAATCTCAAAGTGTGAACTCAAGTGATCCTCCCCTCAAGCAGCTGGGACTGCAGGTATATGCTACAGACCCAAGTAATTTTTTTTTTTTTAGACAGAGTCTTGCTCTGTTGCCCAGGTTGGAGTGCAGTGGTGCATTCTCAGCTCACTGCAACGTCCGCCTCCCAGATTCAAGCGATTCTCCAGCCTCTCCCCAGTAGCTGGGATTACAGGTGCCCACCACCATGTCAAGCTAATTTTTGTATTTTTCATAGAGATGAGGACTCACCATGTTAGCCAAGCTGGTCTTGGACTCCTGACCTCTACTGATCAGCCCACCTCTCTTCCCAGAGTGCTAGGATTACAGGTGTTGAGCCACCGCCCCTAGTCTTTTTTTTTTGTAGTGTCAGGGTCTTGCTGTGTTGCTCAGACTGCTCTCCAACCCTTGGCCTCAAGCAATCCTCCCACCTCGGCCTCCCAAAGCACTAGGAAAAGTGAGAGCCACTGAGCCCAGCCAGTTGTAAGAGTTTTATATTCTCTAATAATATACTACCTGTTTTCTTGAGCAAAAATAAGCTTTAAGAATAAATATTTGGCCTTTATTTATTTATTCAGAGAGAAGGTCTCGCTCTGTTGCCCAGGCTAGATTAGAGTTCAGGGAGGCAATCACAGCTCACTGCAGCCCCCACCTCCAAAACTCAAGTGATCCTCCCACCTCAGCCTCTGGGGTAATGGGACTATAGGCACAAACCACCACACCCAACTGATTTTTATATTTTTTTTGTAGAGAAGGGGTTTTGCTATGTTGCCCAGGCTGGTCCCGAACTCCTAGGCTCAACTGTGCCTGCCTCGGCCTCCCAAAGTGCTGGGATTACAGGCATGAGTCACCGTATCCGGCCAATATTTGGCATTTTGTAATACCTGAGAAATTGTATTCCTTACTAAAGAGTTCTTCATTTAATCTTTGGAACGTATCATTCTGTTAGTATCTGCTAGGCCCTCTCTTCCACCCAGATTCTTATGTTGTATTTTTAGATGGTAAGCCACCGGAATATGATTTCCCCAAAGTTTCCGAAATTTGTTACAGACGGTATTGATAGTCTCCTAACTAACTCGGTAGCCAACATTTGTAAAACCTTCCCTCCTCTGAGGTAGATTCCCGATTCCAAATGTTTATATTATTTGCTTGCAAGCCATTCAGTAACAAGACATGTGTTCAGAAATCCCTTTAGAAACTTCCCTATATTATTTATGTCCCTACTAAAGCTATTTCCCCTCCCCTAAAAAGCAGCTGCTTTACATACAATGAAAACATCATTATTTAGCCATCGTAGTTGATTTACGTTCTGGTTTCTTCTAGGTAACCCATCATTGACTTTTACACACTAATTGGCTACAGAAGTCTTTCCCTTCTCCTCTGAAAGACTGTCAAGTAACTACTTAATAGTAAATGTAAAATGCTATTCTTATGTTCTCTCAATTAAAAGAACATTTGTCATGATTTTTATGTAACTGATTTTAACCTCACAAATCAGTAAGATCTCCCAAATAGCTGAGAGGATTTTTGAAAGTCTGAACTTCAGTCTGCTTTTCTCATGCAAACTTAATATACTTACCCCAAACTTCCACATTCCACATCATCAAATCTTTCATCTTGTCTCAAAAGAAAAAAGAGAAAAAATTTAAAGCCAATTAAGAGCCAAAATCAACCATTTTCAGCCTCAATTTTCAAATGTCAGTTTGTTTTTACCCAATTCTCGCAAATTTATATAGTGTAATTCTAAACTTCACTATTTGACATTTCTCCGTGGAAGAAAAGCAACAGGAACTTTTCACCGTCTGTGTTGCTCTTGGAAACCAGCCCCTCCCATCTGCGGTGAGGGCAGTGCAGCACCCTGGCTGGTCTTTGGGGCTCTGCCTGCTCCGCCGCGCTCTGCACAGCACTGAAACTCTACCTGCAGCTGAAGCGCTCTGGAGGCTCGAGTTCTGGAAACAAGGTGCCAACGGCAGAGATAGTGACTTTCTACATTCAACCTACAAGCGGGAATTCCGATTTCCAGGAGGTGGGAAAAGAAAAACAGATTTTTTAATCAAGTAAAAGTCGAGTCTGCATTTTTGAATAGCCCGTTTTCTGCTGAATCAGCTAATATTTCTGAAGCCTTTGAATTCCAAATTCCTACGGACTTTGGTTTTTCCAAAACAAAAGTGGGAAGGAAATGTTTTTCAGTATAGAGAGGTTCAACTAGACTAAAATTTAAAAAATTAAAAAAGATAGTGGGGTGTAAGTATCGCCTGGTGGATATGCCTAGGAGGGCGAAAACACAGAACTTGCCAAAGACGGGGCTCTGGGGGGTGCGGTCTGACAGTCTACTTGTAAATATGTTTCATAACGAGGTTGCTGAGCTACAGAAAGCAAGAGGAGGAAGACACGGATTCCATCAGCTCAAGGAATCTGCAACTACTGCTGCTTATTTTTGTTTTATGACAAAAGCTGTTTCTGAACGAACAACCACCAGCAGCAGCGCCCCGAAAACCGAAACTGGCCTCAACTGTACCTTTAATTCTCTTGCTCTGTCCCCACGCCCTCTGCAACTTTTGCCCTCCAGCTGTACTTGTTCCGGTACGAAACCTGGCAAATGGCAAAAATCTTGAAACAAGAAGAGTGAGAGAGCGGAGAGAAAAGGGAAGGAGGGAAGAGGGAGAGGACGGCGGAGAGAGGTGGGAGAGGGAAAGGAGTGGGGAGAGAGGAGAGAGGGAAGAAGGATGAGAGGGAGGGAGGGAGAGGGAGAGAGGGAGAAGGGAGATGGGAGGGAGGAGGGGGAAAGAGAGCCGGAGAGCGGGGGTGGAGGGTGGGGGTGAGAGAGAGAGAGAGAGAGAGGAGACACATTCTGCCACCCTCCTGGCTAACAGAAATGCTTGTTCCCGAGATTACAGTAATTACAGCCCCAGCATGAGTTCCATACAAGCGCTAAATGAAACAGCACATCAATTAAAAAATAAACACTCCATTCCAGGAGAAAGACAGCCCCCTGGGACGCCCTAACAAGCGTAAATGAACCTGCCGGGCCGCAGGCCCCGGCCGCCCGCAGACCCCCCCCCCCGCCCCCGCCCCCGGCTCGTCTTAAGGTGGCCGCGGAGCCGGCGGGGGCAGCCTGGGCTGGCGGTGGCCCAAGCGGCTGCTAAAAGCAGCTCGAGTCCGGCTCCGGCCTCGTGCAGAGCGCGGATACGTGTCCCGGAGTTCGCGCCAGGGCGCAGCACCGCCTCCCACCAGAGAAAAGGAGGCTCTGGCAAAAACGTGAACTTGGGATGGATGAATAGACGTCCCGAGAGCCCAAGCGCAGGCAGAGAATCCAGCCCCGGAGTTTCCAGTCTGTCCTATTTATAAGTTTAGGGTTTGTTTTGATTTTTAAAAAGAAATGGAATGACTTCTCCTAAGAAAGCACGGAGTACCGGGGCTTTCTATATTTTAATCTCAACTAATTATCAAAACCCTCTTCGAGGGTTGCTACGATCACCCAACCCTCCAAGTGGGGAAACTGACGCTCCCCCGGGTCACGCAGCGGAGGCGGGAGGAGAACCCCAGGCGGACATTTGCCCCCCGCCCCCCACCCCACGCACCCAACGCCGGACATGTCACCCCGGCCGTCCCTGGTCCAGCCCCAGTTTAGAATGACTCGACTCCCCACACAACTCCAAGTCTCACAAACCATCGCTCTGAGAACCCCAAGAAGGCACCTTTCCCCGGGTCCTCTGCAGCGTCGAGCCCCTGCAGGGCCCGGGCACTTTGCTGCGGAACCTCTGCGCCGCCCTGAAGAGCGCGAGACCCCCGCCGCCCGCAGGTCACCCGCATTCGCGGAGGGTGCTAGCAGGGGCTTGGCTGGTTTGGAAACGCGCCGGGGAGGCGCACGCTGCACCAAACCCCGTCCCTGTCCCCACGGGCAGACTCGGGGAAAGGGGACCAAGACCTCAGACGCACTCAGCGCCTTGGGGACAGCCGTGGCCAACGCTCTGTCTCTGCGGTCAATCCCAAGGTTACCAAAACTCTCCATCCGCAGAGAGTGCGCACAACGGTGCGGACACTCCGGGACTGCCTTAAGGAAGGTTGAGCCCTGGGAGCGCGTGGACTCCGCCCCGCTGCCCCGTGATTGGCGCGCGGGGCTGGAGGCGGAGACCGAGTCCGCGCTGTATAAATATTCATGAGCCGGCCGCGCGGCGCTAGCGGGGCCGAAGCCGGGAAGTTGGGCGAAGGGCGCTGCTCCCGCCGAGGAGGAGGAGGAGGCGGCGGCGGCTGGGCGCGAGCCGCGCCACTCAGGTGTCCGATCCGCCTCCCGGTCTGGATTTGCTCCTGTGTGTCCAGCAGGAAGGGGACTGCGTGCACCTCCCACGACTGCGGCCCGAGCGCGGCGCGGACTTTTCCCGGCGGCGGGGGTCCGTCTGTCCCCACGGCAGGCGGCGGGGGTCCGTCTGTCCCCACGGCAGGCGGACGAAGGACGGACGCCAGAGAAAGAGGGCGGCGGCCTGGGCCGAGGCGGGTCCCCAACTCCGGCGGCGGCGGCGCGGCCTTGGGGGCGGGCATGAGCCCCTGGGGGCCGAGCGGAGGCCGCCAGGGCTGACCCGGCGCGGCGAGCGGCCCGGCCCAGCCATCTTGACTGCGCACCGCGGCCCGAGAGGAAACTTGCTGCGCCGCCGCCGTCTGTGCCCGGCGGAGTCACTGCCGCCCGGCGCGGCGCGGAGAAGCGGTCGGGAGGAGAGGAGGCGAACGAGAGCGGGACGTTGAGCCGAGGGCCGGCCGCTCTGCGCCGCGAAGACTGAGCGCGCCCCGGGGCGAGCAGAGCGGACCCTCTGGGACTGTGGCGCACGCCTGCGGCCACCTTCAAACCCCGGGAGCGGCGGAAAGGAGTGCGGAAGGGCCCTGCCCAGGCTGCGGACCGCGCCACTGCGTTCGCGCCCCGAGAAGGGGCTAGATTATCGGCAGACCACCCCCCTCCCGGGCGAAGCAGGAGACCCCAGATCACCCGCTTTGCCCGTCTCCGGCTGTCTCGCGGGGCCCCTGGCACCAGTCTCCGCGCCGCCTGGAGGGCGAGGGCACCGGGCCGAGGCGCGCAGCATGGAGTGGGGTTACCTGTTGGAAGTAGCCTCGCTGCTGGCCGCCTTGGCGCTGCTGCAGCGCTCTAGCGGCGCTGCGGCCGCCTCGGCCAAGGAGCTGACGTGCCAAGAGATCACCGTGCCGCTGTGCAAGGGCATCGGCTACAACTACACCTACATGCCCAACCAGTTCAACCACGACACGCAGGACGAGGCGGGCCTGGAGGTGCACCAGTTCTGGCCGCTGGTGGAGATCCAGTGCTCGCCCGACCTCAAGTTCTTCCTGTGCAGCATGTACACGCCCATCTGCCTGGAGGACTACAAGAAGCCGCTGCCGCCCTGCCGCTCGGTGTGCGAGCGCGCCAAGGCCGGCTGCGCGCCGCTCATGCGCCAGTACGGCTTCGCCTGGCCCGACCGCATGCGCTGCGAGCGGCTGCCCGAGCAGGGCAACCCCGACACGCTGTGCATGGACTACAACCGCACCGACCTCACCACGGCCGCGCCCAACCCGCCGCGCCGCCTGCCGCCGCCGCCGCCCGGCGAGCAGCCGCCCTCGGGCAGCGGCTACGGCCGCCCGCCGGGGGGCAGGCCCCCGCACCGCGGCGGCGGCAGGGGCGGTGGCGGCGGGGACGCTGCGGCGCCCCCAGCTCGCGGCGGCGGCGGGAGGGTGCGGCCCCCTGGCGGCGGCGCGGCTCCCTGCGAGCCCGGGTGCCAGTGCCGCGCGCCCATGGTGAGCGTGTCCAGCGAGCGCCACCCGCTCTACAACCGCGTCAAGACAGGCCAGATCGCCAACTGCGCGCTGCCGTGCCACAACCCCTTTTTCAGCCAGGACGAGCGCGCCTTCACCGTCTTCTGGATCGGTCTGTGGTCGGTGCTCTGCTTCGTGTCCACCTTCGCCACCGTCTCCACCTTCCTCATCGACATGGAGCGCTTCAAGTACCCGGAGCGGCCCATCATCTTCCTCTCGGCCTGCTACCTCTTCGTGTCGGTGGGCTACCTGGTGCGCCTGGTGGCGGGCCACGAGAAGGTGGCGTGCAGCGGTGGCGCGCCGGGCGCGGGGGGCGCGGGCGGCGCAGGCGGCGGGGCGGCGGGAGCGGGCGCGGCGAGCGCGGGCGCCGGCGGCCCGGGCGGGCGCGGCGAGTACGAGGAGCTGGGCGCGGTGGAGCAGCATGTGCGTTACGAGACCACGGGCCCTGCGCTATGCACGGTGGTCTTCCTGCTGGTCTACTTCTTCGGCATGGCCAGCTCTATCTGGTGGGTGATCCTGTCGCTCACGTGGTTCCTGGCGGCCGGCATGAAGTGGGGCAACGAAGCCATCGCCGGCTACTCGCAGTACTTCCACCTGGCCGCGTGGCTCGTGCCCAGCGTCAAGTCCATCGCGGTGCTGGCGCTCAGCTCGGTGGATGGCGACCCGGTGGCGGGCATCTGCTACGTGGGCAACCAGAGCCTGGACAACCTGCGCGGTTTCGTGCTGGCGCCGCTGGTCATCTACCTCTTCATCGGCACCATGTTCCTGCTGGCCGGCTTCGTGTCGCTCTTCCGCATCCGCTCGGTCATCAAGCAGCAGGATGGCCCCACCAAGACGCACAAGCTGGAGAAGCTGATGATCCGCCTGGGCCTGTTCACTGTGCTCTACACCGTGCCCGCCGCGGTGGTGGTCGCCTGCCTCTTCTACGAGCAGCACAACCGCCCGCGCTGGGAGGCCACGCACAACTGCCCGTGCCTGCGGGACCTGCAGCCCGACCAGGCGCGCAGGCCTGATTACGCCGTCTTCATGCTCAAATACTTCATGTGCCTGGTGGTGGGCATCACCTCGGGCGTATGGGTCTGGTCCGGCAAGACGTTGGAGTCCTGGCGCTCGCTGTGCACCCGCTGCTGCTGGGCCAGCAAGGGCGCCGCGGGGGGCGGGGGCGCGGGCGCCACAGCCGCGGGGGGCGGCGGCGGGCCGGGGGGCGGCGGCGGCGGAGGTCCCGGCGGCGGCGGCGGGGGCTCCCTCTACAGCGACGTCAGCACTGGCCTGACGTGGCGGTCTGGCACCGCCAGCTCCGTGTCTTATCCAAAGCAGATGCCATTGTCCCAGGTCTGAGAGGAGGGGAGGGGGCGCCCAGGAGGGGTGGGGAGGGGGGCGAGGAGACCAGTGCAGCGAAGGGACACTTGACGGGCTGAGGTTCCCACCCCTTCACAGTGTTGATTGCTATTAGCATGATAATGAACTCTTAATGGTATCCATTAGCTGGGACTTAAAAGACTCACTTAGAACAAAGTACCTGGCATTGAAGCCTCCCAGACCCAGCCCCTTTTCCTCCATTGATGTGCGGGGAGCTCCTCCCGCCACGCGTTAATTTCTGTTGGCTGAGGAGGATGGACTCTGCGGCGTTTCCAGAACCCGAGGCTTGGAGCCCTCCCTGGCTGCACTTGACTGGTTTGCAGTCAGATACACAGATTTCACCTGGGAGAACCTCTTTCTCCCTCGACTCTCCTACCTAAACCCCTAACTTACCTTGGAGGAGGGGTGACTGCGACCTGACGGGATTGCACGGTTTGGGTATTCTTAATGACCAGGCAGATGCCTTAAGTAAACAAACAAGAAATGTCTTAATTATACACCCCAAATAAATACGGGTTTCTTACATTAGACAATGTATTTATATAATTATTTGTTAAATTGTACAAAATGTGTAAAATATGTATATACCCAAAGATATACAGTGTGTACATTTTCTTGTAAAAAGTTTAGAGGCTTACCCCTTTAAGAACAGATATAAGTATTCTATTTTGTCAATAAAATGACTTTTGATAAATGATTTAACCATTGCCCTCTCCCCCGCCTCTTCTGAGCTGTCACCTTTAAAGTGCTTGCTAAGGACGCATGGGGAAAATGGACATTTTCTGGCTTGTCATTCTGTACATGACCTCAGGCATGGAGAAAATTACTTGTTAAACTCTACTTCTTTAAGTTGTTAGCCAAGTAAATAACATTGTTGAACTGAAATCAAAATCGAGTTTTTGCACCTTCCCCAAAGACGGTGTTTTTCATGGGAGTGCTGTTCTGATCCATGGATAACAACTCTCACCTTAGTGGATGTAAATGGAACTTCTGCAAGGCAGTCATTCCCCTTAGGCCTTGTTATTTATCCTGTATGGTATCACTAAAGATTTCAAAACCCTGCATTCATTTCTGGAGTCCGTGATTTTGAAGGCACCTGGTGTTCAGGGACGGAACGCCTGGCTGAAGTGTAGAGGTTAATGTTTTAAACCATAGCTCACCCTTTACAGTAGAAGTCACTTGACAATCTGGTAGGGGAGCGGGCACTCTTTAATGGATTAAACGAACGGGTTAACATCTTAATAACCTTCAATGCTTGTGTATACCAAATGTGCTGCTTTTCCTAGAGAAAAAAGCTATTGTTCCTCTGTCAAGACTAAGCTAATTTATTTGAGCAGAAGGCTGTTGAATTAACAGAAGAATGCTCCAGCAATTGTTGAACTTTTTACCTGTCTGCCCAGTGGCTCAGCACATCATTCCTTTAAGAGGAGCTAAATGAATAGGGTTAATCTGTAGGGAACTTGGTCTTTTGAGTTTGAAAAACTTTGATCTTTTCTCCTCTGCAAATGTGCTGTATAGTCTGAAGTTTCTTTCCCTGCTGCCCATCTCCTCTTAGTGCAGACCAATTGGCCACCGCGGAGCCTTAAAGTTCTTCCATTAAAGGGATGTGGGACTTTTACTTTAAAAAGGAGAGAGAGCGCGGGAGAGGAAGACTTGTAACAGTTAGTGAAGACCGGAGGCACAAGTGCTCAGCCTTTTAAACAGCTTTTCCCGGCATTGTTAGCCAGCCTGCAGGCAGCTAGGCATGGGTTGAAGCTTTATAGAAAAGGGCTCTGAATGCCCCACAGGTGGTCTGCGCTCATAATCCCCCAATTTAAAGCGTTTTCCTTTGCTGGACAATTGCATTACAAAACTCCCTTCTTTTTCGCTCCTAATTGAACCAATGAACTATTATAAACTACAAGCTTTTCTTTTAAAAAAAAAAAATCGCCAGTGCCTAAATTCTGTTGACTAAATTCTAGCAAGTTTTCCAAATAACCTTTTAAGGCACCGGAAGTAAAAGCTGCTTCACCAGACGTTTCTGTTTTGCGGATATTTTTATTCCTTATGCTTGTTATTTTCTGACAGATTAGC
The DNA here is from genome assembly GCF_049354715.1 of Callithrix jacchus. Taxonomy (NCBI): domain Eukaryota; kingdom Metazoa; phylum Chordata; class Mammalia; order Primates; family Cebidae; genus Callithrix; species Callithrix jacchus. Next base: position 35,208,510 of record NC_133508.1, on the reverse strand, counting down.
AATAATTTAAAAGTAATTGGTAAGGTTGTGTGTTAGTACTGAAAAGATAGCCCCAGGTCCCTTATTAAGCTGTCAATCAAGATAAGAAATGGGCAGCTACCCTGCTAATGATGAGGCATCAATCATTATGGGATGGGAGGGGCTTTGTTCTGCCCATCCTGCTAAAATGTTTGTTCTCCTTACTTTACCTCGTAGGAATCTTTAGTGGTGAAAAACATTTTTGATAGGCTAGACACTACTTGCTTGACCCATTTTACTCATGTAAGAGGCTTTGCGGAAGAGTTCCATGGGGGTAGCATTGTCCGCATCCTTTCCAGAGTCAGTCTCGCTGTTAGATTAGACGTGCAATTAGAACCCTGCTTTAGCCGTTGTGCCCATCTTATTTTTTAAAGCCAGAGACATTGTAAAAATGTTCACCTCGCCAATAGATTGGCTTATTAAAGAATTACTGTTTGTAACTTAGGTATCTATCGGTGGCCTACATCTAACCTACTTGGTAACTCATGTACTGCAGTGTACATACGCTAACTGTAAACTTTATATATTCAGTTATAAAGTGGAATTTTGAGGGCAGGTCCCAAAGTCGTTACCACATATGTAGAATGGGGAGAAAGCCCCAAGTCACCAGTTAGCATGTCGGCTTTCTCAGGTAGCAGTATTCTCATGACTGACACATTTTCAACTGTATGACATAGTGGGAAAATGTCCAACTTTGAAGTTTTTTTTACCTTATTCTTTACTATATCATTATAAAATGCTATATTTGATAACTCAAAATGGCTCTCAGTGTGTTTAATCTAAGCGAGCTTATTTGACAAATCCAATTTAAATTCTGAGGACAGTTTTCAGTGAAAAGACCTGCATCTGTAATCACTAGACACTGATTTTAGAGAATGGTGTTAAGATGTAAGTGCTGGTTCTTCGCCTTTGAAGCTATAACTTGAGTTGCATATTTGCCAATACTCAGATGGTGTCTACGAAGGGAAGAAAACCCCAAAATTGATTTTAAGGTGGAAGAAAGAAGAGTATATGGCAAATTGCATATTCGACCAATGAATACCTGTGTGTTCTACACAGGTGTGTCTTTAATAACTACATAAAACAAGTGTTTGTTTTTGAAAATCTTGTCAAATTATTGGGAGTTGGGTTGACGTGGTTGCGGTGAGGCTAAAAGGTCAGGGTCAAATCTAACATGATTAAAACCATTAGTAAAGCCAAAGCTTGTTAAAATTGCTTGTGGGAGAAGTTATGCGAAACACTTCCTTTTTGCTTTATAATAAATGCAATTTGAAAGCCCCATGAAACAGAGGGGGAAAAGTTTATAAGAAAAGTGTAAGGAGCAAACGATGCCACATGACAGTTCAGTGTCTGTGATTCTTCAGAGTTTGGGCAAAGGGAGTGAGATTGTCTCAATCTCACCGAAAGAAAAGCAGGAGTTTGCAGAGCACATGATGCAATTTAAAGCGTAGGTGCAAACGTGCTGTTGACAGGGGCGAAAAGCCGATCAGTGCGTCAATCGCTTTCCGTGTCTGATACTATACTGCCATCTGGTGGTAACACAGGGTCCCAGAACCAGGAAGCTAAGGAGATTCCTTCATTCAATTCATTCATTCAAAAACAGCACAGTGTGCTAGCCCAGGCACGTGCCCAGCCTCCGCCCAGAGGACCTGCAGACATTTCGTACTCGTAAGTTTAAATCTTTTCTCTAAAGCGCTCCAAAATTGCATCAGTGTGCACTGAAGTTTAAGACCCCACAAGACATCCCGCCGGGCAGTGAGATTACTTTCATTAACTTCAATTGCATTAAGTCCTCCATATAACTTTCATGAAAGAAAGAATGAATAATAAAGAGCATTTTGAGGTGGGATGATGTGGTTGGCTTGCTTAATTAAATGCCGCTTTACAATTTCTCACGTAGAGGTCAGCTTCTGAGTCCAGGGGATGCCCGTGAGTGCTGTACGTGAGTGCTGTTAGCGTGAGCAAGACCAGGCCGTCCCTCATTTTACCTAGCTAGGTGTTCACGGAAACACACCAAGAAGAAAAAACTTAACTGGAAAACGAGGTCGGCCAGAGGGAGGAAGGGAGTATCTGCGATGGAATGCTGGAGCCCTCGGGAAGATGGCACAGCACTGCGGCGTGGGAAGAGCAGGCCCTTAAAGAAGGATGAGCGGGACAGGGCACTGTGGCTCATGCCTATAGTCCCAATACTTTGGGAGGCTGAAGCAGGCAGATCATCTGAGGTCAGGAGTTCGAGACCACCCTGGCCAACACGGTGAAATCCTGTCTCTACTAAAAATACAAAAACTAGCCGTGCGTGATGCCAGGCACCTGTAATCCAAGCTATCTGAGAGGCTGAGGCAGGAATTGCTGGAACCAGGAGGCAGAGGCTGCACTGAGCCAAGATCATGCCACTGCCCTCCAGCCTGGGTTATAGAGCAAAACTCTGCCTCAAAAAGAAAAAAAAAAGGATGAGGAGAGAAACAAGGTTTTTGAGGACCAGAATGTCTAATGGGGGTGGTAGGGAAGGAGGAGACCAGTGGCCAAGAACCACATAAGATCTTGGAGGACTTCTAGAGTTGAGAGACCCCAGGCGCAAGAATCTTGCTGCCCACGGACAGGAAGCAGAGGCAAAACCCTGTGGCGTTATGGAAATGTGGAATCTCAGGTCTTTCTTACTGAATCAGAAGCTGCATTTTAACAAGACCCCCAAGCTTTGTAGGCTCACTGAAGGGTAGGAAGGGCTAGCACTCGACCCCTCATTTCACTGGTTAGAAAACAAGCCCGTGGCCGGGCGTGGTGGCTCAAGCCTGTAATCCCAGCACTTTGGGAGGCCGAGGCAGGTGGATCACAAGGTCAAGAGATCGAGACCATCCTGGTCAACATGGTGAAACCCTGTCTCTACTAAAGATACAAAAAATTAGCTGGGCATGGTGGCACATGCCTGTAATCCCAGCTACTCAGGAGGCTGAGGCAGGAGAATTGCCTGAACCCAGGAGGCGGAGGTTGCGGTGAGCCGAGATTGCGCCATTGCACTCCGGCCTGGGTAACAAGAGCGAAACTCCCTCTTAATTTAAAGAAAAAAAAAAAGAAGAAGAAAAGAAAACAAGCCCGTAACAACTGTGCTTACTGAACATCACACCGTCACACAGCTGGGCCTAGAAGCCACCAAGCCTACTTGTTACTCCAGTCTCTGTAGATCTTTCCTGGCTGTCCCGCTCTTTTGGGTAAACCTCTAAGACCACCAAAAGGTACATTCAGGCTGGGCATGGTGGCTCAAACCTGTAATCCCAACACTTTGGGAGGCCGAGATAGGAGGATCACTAGAGGCTAGGAGTTGAAGATAAGCTTGGGTAATATTATGAAACTTCATCTCTATAAAAAATAAAGACTGCAGGCAAGTGCCTGTAGTCCCTTGGGAGGCTGAGACAGAAGGATCACTTGAGCCCAAGAGTTCAAGGCTGCAGTAAGCTATGAATGCGCTACTGTACTCCAGCATAAGCAATAGAGGAAGAGCGTATCTCAAAATGTATTCATAGCTGGTACAGCAAGTTACCAGGGCTGTACCTGGTTACAGAATCATAGCAGAGTTTCCCCATGTTTGGTGGTCATGACACAGGTCATGTGAATGCCCAGCCTCAGAGGCAAGAGGAGCACTGTGGAAAGGCTTTGCTCTTGGGCCCCTGGGACAGCTTAGGCAAGCTCATCTGCGTTTGGTGTCTACAGCCACAGTACTCCAATAGATTCCATATTTAAGAGTCTGTGTTCTGGCTTAGTGAGAAGACACGGTGACCGGGTTCTGTGTCCCACCCTAATCTGGTTTTGAATCATAATCCCATGTCAAGGGAGGGATCCAGGAGGAGGTGACCGGGTCTTGGGGGCAGATTTCCCCCTTGATGTTCTGATAGTGAGTTTTCAAGTGGTCTTGTTTGAGAATGTCTGACACTTTCCCCCTCCCTCCTTCCCTCCCTATGAGTCAATTACATCTCTTTCCTTTATCAATGACCCAGTCTCAAGGAGTATCTTTACAGCAGTGTAAGAATGGACTAATAGAGGGAGGGAGGGAGGACGGGCTTCTGTTACTGATGGAGTTCACATGGGGATAGGGACCAGATGCAGAATGGAATGTATTGACCTGGGCCGGCAGAGGCCTGAGGGCCCTTCAGGGAGAGACTGGCCTAGGCCAGGGAGGAGGAGAAACAGCAGAACCACTATGCAGTGAAGGTCACCGCAGGGATCAGGGAGAGTGAAGGGCTTAGAGAACCCAGGAGAGCATCCCAGAAATTTCGGCAACTGACAGAGCAACCGAGGAAGAGCTTGGCTGGCCCAGTGGACTCATGCTGCAGGCTGTGCCCGGGAGGGGCTAAGAGCATGGGTGGCACCTGAAAACCTCAGTCGATAGCCAGAGAAAGGCAAAAGGAAAGAATTGCCCCGGGCAAAAGGCAAAGTTAGGATCAGTCTTAGCGAAACCACCCAATTTGGATGGCCTTCGAAGTCTAGGGCACAGCCATTCTTCACAGGGGACAAATGCACACATTTATAGCACCTCGTTTGTCACTCAGGTGAATCAGACACTGATTTAAATGAGAGAAGCAATATCCAACATCTTCCCTCCTAACAAGCCCATTTTTAATTAACCAGCGCTCCAGCAGTGATTCTCACCCTACTCGCATGTTAGAAGCACTTGGGGTGTTTTTTTATCATTACCAATGCCCATGCTGCATCCCGCATCAATAGAATCAGAATTTTGGGGGGTACCAGGTGAGAATTCAAAGTTTTCTAAAACTCTCCCAGGCAAGCCCCATGTGCAGCCACAGTTGATAACCAGTGGATGTAATTGAATGTGGTATTATCATCTAAAGTGAAATATAGATATAGGCCGGGCGCGGTGGCTCAAGCCTGTAATCCCAGCACTTTGGGAGGCCGAGGTGGGTGGATCACAAGGTCAAGAGATCGAGACCATCCTGGTCAACATGGTGAAACCCCATCTCTACTAAAAATACAAAAAATTAGCTGGGCGTGGTGGCGCGTGCCTGTAATCCCAGCTACTCAGGAGGCTGAGGCAGGAGAATTGCCTGAACCCAGGAGGCGGAGGTTGTGGTGAGCCAAGATCGCGCCATTGCACTCCAGCCTGGGTAACAAGAGCGAAACTCTGTCTGAAAAAAAAAAAAGAAGTATAGATATAAATAGATAGATATTTTATAGATATATAGACAGACATATATCTATAAATATATCTATATAGATATACATGTCTATATATCTGTGTCTTGATGTATATATATAGACATACATATCTATATAGATGTTTATATATCTATATCTACATTGATATAAAGATATGGACATATATATCTATATTTATATATAGATATATAGACATATATAAACATATATATCTATATAGATACACAGAAATAGAAATTAGCTAAGCAAAGTAGCTGCTGTCATCTAACTTGACTACTTTAAACGAAAGCAGTGATTTTTTTCTTTTTGTCACCCCGAGAGGTATTTGGGAGATGACAGGCGTGCCCTCACCTGGTCCAAAGAAAGAACTTCTCACTACACAGTTTTTGATAACTGCTTTTTCACCTATAAGGAAATAACAAAGAATTGGGTGCACATAGGTTATTATTCTATTAAATTCGAAATTAAACCTAACCTGTGAAGTTAGGAAGAACCAGTAATGTTGATGTGTTAGTAAAGATATTAAAATATGATCTTCCTACCGAAAAGGCGCCTGCACTCACATGTGTATTGCAGCGCTATTCACAATAGCAGAGACAGAGAATCAACCTAGGTGCCCATCAACAGTGGGTTGGATTTTAAAATGTGATTTGCCATACACCATGGAATACTATGCAGCCATAAAAAAGAAGTCCCTTGCAGAAACATGATCCAGCCAGAGGCCATTATCCTAAGTGAATTAACACAGGAACGGAAAAACAAACACCACGTGTTCTCACCTCTAAGGGGTAACTACACATTGGCTACACATGGACATAAAGATGGGAATTACAGACACTGGGGACTCGGAAATGTGGGAGGGAAAATGGAAGGCAACGTGAAAAGCTCTCTACTGGGAATTACGTTCACTACCTGGGTAATGGGTTCAGTAGAAACTTAAACTTCAGTATCACATAATACGTCCATGTAACAAACTGGCACATGGATTCCCTGAATCTGAAAAATGAAATAAAACATTCTCTTCTTGTTCAGTGGATGTTTACGCATTGAGACCAACTCAGCTGGAAATGAAAGCTCAGTCTGTGGTGACCAAAGACAGGCCTGACTTTCCAAGACCAGTGCAGGGTCGTGTTGCAGCCCAGGAAGCAAGGGTCAAGCCAACAGTGGGTCAGGGGAATCCCGAACCCGTGTCCACACGTGTGTCTTCACCTCACCTCTTCCAAAGAAACCTGATAGTGCCTTACCTCATGCTGGAACACGGCTCAAGTTGTAGAATTATAGGATAGCATTCATTTGGTCCAGAAACCCACTCTGTCTCTGGGTACCATGCAAGAAGTTATGAGTCCTTAACAAAGCCCCAGTGAGATCCAGTTTCCCGAGTAAGTGCAGAGGTTTTCCTGATTCTGGGTGATGAGTATGATCTGAGAGCTTCTCCGCTACATCCATCGTTATTCTGTGAGGAAAAGCCTAAACCGAGGGTCACAGGTTAAACCCACGACAGGGATGCAAACTTTGCACAATAACACCAAAAAAGTACCTCTTGGCCATACTCAGTGTGAACCAAAAAGAAGCTAGGAACTTAATCATTCTGGAAAATATCTCTTCATAAACACCATATTAACTTAATTAACTTAGAAAATCTCTAGTGAGTTGCAGAAAGCCAGTAAAAATGAGGGGTTACAGAGCAGACCCAACCCCACTGCCTGGCTCCTTTAGTGAATGAGTTACTCAGCCTTTGTCTTCCTCAGTTTCCTCCTCTGTAAAATGGGAATAAGAACAGTATCTGTTTTATAGGATTGTTGTAAGGATTAACTTCCAGTACAGATAAAATGCAAAGAACAGTGCCTGCCTGGATGAGTAAGTGCCAGGTGCCATCAATCAAGAGTTTGTTTTATTGGGCCAGGCACGGTGGCTCACGCTTGTAATCCTAGCACTTTGGAAGGTCAAGGAGGGTGAATCACTTAAGGCCAGAAGTTCAAGACCAGCCTGGCCAATATGGTGAAATCCTGTCTCCACTAAAAAGAAATTAGCCAGGCATGGTGGTGCATGCCTGTAATCCCACCTACTCGGGAAGGTGAGGCAGGAGAATTGCTTGAACCTCGGAGGTAGAGGTTTCAGTGAGCCAAGATGGTGCCACTACACTCCAGCCTTGGCAACAGAGTGAGACTCGTCTCAAAAAAAAAAATATTTTCTTGGATTAAATAAAAATGTTTCCATGTGCATTTTTGTTTTGTTTATTTAATTTTTATTGTGGTAAAAAAAAAAAACTTGACTATCTTAACCATTTGTAAGTATATAGTTCTGTAGTGCTAAGTGTATTTACATTGCAATGAAACAGATCAGAACTTTTTCCTCTTGCAAAACTGAAACTCCATACCCATCAAACAACTACTCCCTTCCCCTCATCCCCCAACTCTTGAAACCCCCACTCTGCTTCCTGTGTCTGTGAATTTGACTGCAGCAGACACCTCGTGTAAGTGGAATCAGATGGTATTTGTCTTTCTGTGACGAGCTTATTTCACTTGGCATAACTTGCTCAAGGTTCACCTGGGTCAGAAGTTCCTTCCTTTTTTTTTTTTTTTTTTTGAGACAGAGTTTTGCTCTTGTTACCCAGGCTGGAGTGGTGCATTGGTGCGATCTCGGCTCACCACAACCTCCGCCTCCTGGGTTCAGGCAATTCTCCTGCCTCAGCCTCCTGAGTAGCTGGGACTACAGGCACGTGCCACCATGCCCAGCTAATTTTTTGTATTTTTAGTAGAGATGGGGTTTCACCATGTTGACCAGGATGGTCTCGATCTCTTGACCTCATGATCCACCCACCTCGGCCTCCCAAAGTGCTGGGATTACAGGCTTGAGCCACCGCGCCCGGCCCAGAACTTCCTTCCTTTTTAAGGCTGAGCGATGCTCCATTGTGTGTGCATACCGCATTTCACTCATCCTGTCATCACGGATGAACATTCGAGTTCTTTCCACCTCTTGGCCACTGCAAATAGTGCTCCTGCAAACATGGCTGTGCAAATCTGTCTTCAAAGACCCTGCTTTCAATTCTTTTGGCTATATACCCAGAAGTGGGATTGCTGGATCATGGGATAGTTTCATTTCGAAGTTTTTGACCAATCACCGTGCTGCTAATTATCATGTTGGTCTATCCATCCATTGATCCATGCATTGTTTACCCATTTATGCTCCTTATTTTCTATATTAATCAAAATGAGTTAGGTTTTGCTGCAATAACAAACAACAAGAATAGTTTATGACTACGCATGTCCAGCATGTGTCAATGAAGAGATTCTCTGCACCATGGGCACTCAGAGATCCAATTTGACTAAAGTTTAATCTTGGCATGTGTTTCAATATTGCTTGCATCAGTGGGGAAAGAATGTGTCAACTTGTGCACTGAATCTTAAAGCATCTGCCTGGAAAAGGCATGTGTCATACCTACGTGTGTCATCGGTCGAATACTTATATATGTCATTGCCGAAGGAAGTCTTATAGGCACGTGGCACCCCCCAATGGTGCAGGAAAGTAATCCTACCACTCGCCCAGAAAAAGAAAAACTGTAAGTCTTTGTTAAGTGTCAATAATGGCTTCCATAGCTCTCCACACGAATACAGTCATATGCCCCCCTCTCTCTGCCATAGCTACCTCTGCTTTCTACTGAAGGTAGTAAATTAAAATATAATAAGAACTAACAAGGCTCAAACTGCTGCACTCTTGCCCTCATGTTTTATGAACCTGAAATCTTGTTAACTTTTCTTTGTCTGTGAAATGATGCTAATAATTATTGGTCTTCCCTTCTCACAAGTCTTCTAAGAAAAAAACGACATGATTGAAATGGAAATAGTACATTTTGAACCTCTAGTTTTAGGCCAAGCATGATGGCTCACACCTGGAATCCCAGAGCTTTGGGAAGCTGAGGTGGGCAGATCACTTGAGCCCAGGAATTTGAAACCAGCCTGGGCAACATGGCAAAACCTGGTCTCAGAGAAGAAAGAAGAAGAAGAAGAAGCTTAGCTGGTCTTCATGGTACATGCCTTAGTCCCAACTACTTGGGAGGATGAGGTGGGAGGATCACCTGAGTCTGGGAGGTCAAGGCTGCAGTGAGTCGATATCACATCAGACTGCACTCCAGCCTGAGTGACAGACAAGATCCTGTCTCAAAAAATAAAGATAAATCTCTAGTTACAAAAAAAAAAAAAAGGCAATTCAAAATACTATACTGTTCAATAAGATGTTTGTGACTTCCAAAGTAGTCAGAATGATTAAATATAAGTGTTTTAACCTACTCAAAAAAGAAAATTTGTACTGTCTTTAAATTTGTGCTGTTCAAAAAACTCATCCATTCAATACTGTTTGTTGAGCAACTACTTTGCCCAAAGAACTGGGAATTACTTTCAGTGTCTCCACTGACTACCATAATGTGTGGTGGGGGATCTTTAGGAGGACGCTACTCGGCTATAGACACTTTCTTTGTGTGAAACTAACTGATCAGTGGAGAAAATGAGCATATATAAAACAGAACAGTGAAAACAGAGAAGCAAGAAAGAGTAGAGAAGAAAAGTCCAGATCAGACGCTTTGGGAGGCCAAGGCAGGAGGATTGCTTGAGCCCGGGAGTCTGAGACCAGCCTGGGCAACAAAGGGAGACCCCCATCTCTACAAAAAATAACAATAATAATAGCCAGGTGTGGTGGTGGGTGCCTGTGGTCCCAGCTACTCAGGAGGCTGAGGTGGGAGGATTGCTTGAGCCCAACAGGTGGAGGCTGCAGTGAGCCGAGATCGCACCACTGGAGTCAATCTGAGTCAAGAACAAGACCCTGTACCAAAAAAAAGAGAAACGTTCAGATGAAGTAAAAAAATTTTTTTAAATCAGAATTGCAAGATGCCACAGCCACATGAGCAATATTTCATCCATATACAGTTTTCATATTTTAGGCTTATAATTCTGCATGCTGGAAAACTTCACACTTTATAATTTTTATGCTGGAAAGTTGGATTTCATATGAAGGAAGTGACTAAATCTGAAGTACTCGAGATGTGAAATGAATCACGTATTCTTAAGATGAACAGAATCTTACACTCTATTATGATTTTGTGTATTTGCATTTCAAAATTCCCAAAGGATTTAGCAGTCTGAGACCAAAGATGGGACATTTTTCAAATCACACAGAAGCTTTTAAATCCAAGTTTAGTCTAATTAAAAGATGACTGTGGCGAATTCCGTTAAACTTTCCAACACCATCGTGCTGCGCCAACTCAAGGATTAGTGCACGACTCCCACAGGTGTTTCCAAATTCAGTAAAGGAAGTGTGGGTCTGAAGCGAGTCAATAACTCAGTTTTCTAGGCCCCTAAAGTTACCAATTGAACTTAAGCTGTTCATTAGCTTGTGCGAGAAGTGTCAAGTTAATGACAAAAGGTGTTAATTCCTTTTGGATTATCAATAGTGTTGTTTCTCTAGCACAATCAAGACTTTATCAGAATAATTGGATGCCATTCCACTCTGTATTTCAGATTTCCAGATCTACACTTGGCCTCTAAATCTACCGTAATTGCTTCTAAATCTACTTTTGGAGACAGCCTGCTGAACTTGGGCTGGGAACCGATTTGAGAAGCAGGTGAAGTATGTCACTGGAGTATCCCCAGCCTTCTTTCTGTGACCTCCTCTTAGGTGACTCCCATATTTCTCTCTCAAGTACTGAGCGCTATTCTGTATCCTTTACTTACTAAGAAATGTGTTATTCATCTCTTTTCTAACTCATCTCATCAAGACTTCAAGAAGAGGGAAACAAGGAAACACATCCTGTCCATACCAGGATTCCTGCGAGGTATAAAAAATATAATATAGAGAGTATGATTTATGATCAAGCACTGCCTAGTAAGTAAAACTTGATTAAGAAATGTTGGTGTTAGGCCAGGCATCAGTGGCTCATGCTTATCATCTTGAGGCAGGCGGATCATCTGAGGTCAGGAGTTCAAGACCAGCCTGGGCAATATGGTGTAACCCCCATCTCTACTAAGAATATAAAAATTAGCCGGGCGTTGTGGCACGCACCTATAATCCCAGCTACTCAGGAGGCAGAGGCAGGAGAACTGTTTGAACCTGGGAGGTGGTGAGCCGAGAGCTAACCACTGCACTCCAGCCTTAGCCACAGAGTGACACTCAGTCTTAAAAAAAAAGAAAGAAATGTTGGTGTTAGACAAATCAACAAGCAAGAAAAAAAATCCCACTGAAAACTGGCAAAATGACATGAACAGACATTTCTCAAATCAAGACATACATGCAACCTACAAGCATATGAAAAAATGTTCAACATCACTAATCACTAGGGAAATGTAAATCAAAGCCACAGTGAGATACCGTCTCACACCAGTCCGAATCACTATTATCAAAAAGTCAAGGCCGGGCGCGGTGGCTCAAGCCTGTAATCCCAGCACTTTGGGAGGCCGAGGCGGGTGGATCACCAGGTCGAGATATCGAGACCATCCTGGTCAACATGGTGAAACCCCGTCTCTACTAAAAATACAAAAAATCAGCTGGGCATGGTGGCGAGTGCCTGTAATTCCAGCTACTCAGGAGGCTGAGGCAGGAGAATTGCCTGAACTCAGGAGGCGGAGGTTGCAGTGAGCCGAGATCGCGCCATTGCACTCCAGCCTGGGTAACAAGAGTGAAACTCCGTCTCAAAAAAAAAGTCAAAAAAACAATAGATGCTAGCAAGGTGGCAGAGGAAAGAGAATGCTTCTACCGTGCTGGTGGGGAGGTGAATTAGTTCAGCTGCTGTGGAGAGCAGTGTGGAGATTTTCTAAAGAACTTAATATACAACTATACCATTTGACCCAGCAATCTCATTAATGGGTATATATCCAGAGGAAAAAAGTTAACCTACCATAAACACACAGGCACAGGCATGTTCATTGCAGCACTAATCACAGTAGCAAAGACATGGAATCAACCTAGACACCCATCAACAGTGGATGAGACATGGCCAGAGCAAGAGGAGGGGGTGCCACACTGCTTGAAACAATCACATCTCATGAGAACTCACTATCAGAGCAGCCACACAAAAGGGGGATGGCATTAAACCGTGAGAAATTGCCTTCATGATTCAGTCGCCTCCCACCTGGTCCCAGCATTGGAGATTACATTTCCACATGATACCCTAACGCTGGATCCATGTCGTTACACATTTGTCAGAAACCACAGAACGTACAACACCAAGAGTGAACCCTAATGTAAATTATGGTCTTTGGTGATGATGATGTGTCACCTTAAGATCATCAGCTGTCACAATGTGTCACTGTAAGACATCAACTGTCTGATGGGGGATGTGATAATGGAGGAGGCTATGAGTATGTAGGAGCAGGGAGTACATGGGAAATTTCTGTGACTTTCTCTCAGTTTTGCTGTGAACTTAAAACTGCTCTAAAAAAATGATCTAATAAGAAAGTCACTGATCATCCTAGGAATTGTTTTGGTTGTATTTACTTCTCTGTTCCCAGCACTTAGTATGCTTCCTGGCACATAAATGAGCTGTTAACTCAATAAATGTTAGCTGGGTGAATGAAGGGAAAAATAAATAAACCCAAAATAATGTGTTTAAAAAAAAAAAAAAACAGTGGATGAGACAAAGAAATGTAGGCCGGGCACTTTGGGATGCAATTCCAGCACTCTGGGAGGCCGAAGTGGGCGGATCACAAGGTCAGGAGATTGAGACCATCCTGGCCAACATGGCGAAATCCCACTTCTACTAAAATACAAAAAATTCACCTAGCATGGTGGCAGCTACTTGGAAGGCTGAGACAAGAGAATCACTTGAACCCAGGAGGCAGAGGTTGCAGTGAGCCAAGATAGCACCACCACACTCCAGCCTGGCAACAGAGCAAGACTCTATCTCAACAACAAAGAAAGGAAAAGAAAATGTAATGCGTATACACTATGAAATACTAAATAGCCATCAAAAAGAAAGAAATTGTGCCCTTTGCATCAACATGGATAGAGCTGGAGACCATTAATCTAAGGAAATTTATACATAAACAGAAACCAAATTATGCATGTCCTCACTTACAAGTGGGAGCTGAATATTGAGTCCACATGGACACAAAGAGAGAAACGACAGACCCCAGGACCTATTGAGAGTGGAAGGTAGGAGGAAGGTGACTACCTTTTGGGTATGATGTTGATTACCTGAGTCACAAATTTATCTGTACACCAAGCCCCATCAACAGGCAATTTACCCCTGGAACAAATCTGCGCAGGTATCCCCTGAACCTAAAATAAAAGAAGAAAGAAAGAAAGAAAAGAAAGAAAGAAAGAAAGAAAGAAAGAAAGAAAGAAAGAAAGAAAGAAAGAAAGAAAGAAAGAAAGAAAGAAAGAGAAAGAAAGAAAGAAAGAAGCGATGGTGTCAGAAACACATCCAGGGTTATCGGCAAGGTTCTCCTGCCCAGAGAATTTTTTCGACACTCCATTCATCCTCCCGCTAAGGAAGCTGCATAACTCCTTGACCTTGGCCTGACCCAAAGGAGTCTGCTGCACCTCTGATGGTCCCATTGGATCCAAGAGGTGCTGACCTTATAAAAGTAACTGATCCGAAGAGAAAATGAACATACATGAAACTGAACAGTGAAAATACAGAAGCAAGAAAGAACAGAGAAGAAAGACTATGAGAAGAAAAGTTCCGATCAGCCAGGCGTGGTGACCCTCTAGGCCCCTCTGATCCTACACTCACGAGGCACACTGCCATTCCCCCAAGTGTTCAAAGCCACCAGGCTCCACCCTGCACCCTAGCCCACGTGCCGCTCCCTCAGCCTCTCTGCGACTCCAAACTTAACTCACCGCCCTGAACCTCTGTTACGTCCCCTCTGGTCCTTGATCTCCTGTTCCCCTCTGGTCCTTGATCTCCTGCACAGGAGCCGCCTGCGCGGCTGCTCCCCACCTGGGTTCCCTTCTCTGTCTCTTGCTGTCTCCCACACAAACTGGTCTTTGTGACTCCGGTTTGTTCTCCTTTTCCTTCTCTCGCCTCTTTGGTGCCAAACCTGTCTCCCCTCCATCCGCATGAAGTCCACGAAGGCCCTCATGTCATCTTCCTCCTCCTCTTCTCATCATTTCTCTGAGCTGCCATTTCAGCTGGGGTCGTTAGCTGACAGGGAGGCCTTTTGCCGGCCTTCTTCCCAAGGTATTTTGATGGCTAAGGGGATCCCAGCTTGGTGGGTAATTTCTATTCTTTTTCTTTTTTTGGACACAGAATTTTGTTCTGCTGCCCAGGCTGGAGTACAGTGACGTGATCTTCGCTCACTACAACCTCCACTTCCCAGGTTCAAGCAACTCTCCCACCTCACCCTCCCAAGTAGCTGGGACTATGGCACCACCACACCTAGCTAATTCTGTATTTTTGGTAAAGACAGAGTTTCACCACATTGGCCAGGCTGGTCTCGAACTCCTCACCTCAAGTGATCCACCAGCCTCGATTGCCCAAAGTGCTGGGATTACAGGCGTGAGCCACTGCACCTATCTTTGGTGGGTAATTTCAAATACCAACTGTAGCAGGGTCCTACCCAACTAGAAAAAAAGTTCTGAGAATGACAGAAATATCATTTCACACCTCTCTCTTAATGGCTTGTAGGGGGATGCTTCACTTTTGGTATTTAAGTTCTATAAAAAGACAATGATATAGTTTGGATGTTTGTCCCTTCCAAAACTCATGTTAAGCACCCTGGCATCTCTTGCCCTCTCTCTTGCCATGTAATGCACCTTTCGTGTTCCGCCTTTCATCTTCTGCCAGGCATGGAAGCCTCCTGAAGCTTTCCCAAAAGCAAATGCTAACACCATGCTTCCCATGCAGCTTGTAGAATCATGAGCCAAATAAACCTTTTCTTCTTATAAACTACCCAACTTCAAGTGTTCCTTTATGGTAACGCAAATGGACTAATACATGTAATCAACGAGGTTTAGGTTACTCACACCCAGAGCAGATTTGGGGCATGCTGGCCACCTGATAAAAGGACCAAGTGCATACCAACTGCTACACACCTGAGAGGAGCACAGGAGCACTGCATGCATTCTCGGCTTGCTGATTACCAAATCAGAAATTGGCAAAGGTAAGCCATAGCATCCTCTCTCTGTTCTTGGATCAGAAAAAACGTGATGAAAACGCCTTGGGTGGATTAAGGTGTGTGAAGGGTTTTTCTCCTGTCATGAGCCAAAAGCTAGCAAGAGGCAGTGGCGTGTGGAGAAAAAACACAGGGGTTTTTTGTTGTTTTTTGTTGTTGGTGGTGGTGGTGGTGGTTTCCGGTTTTGTTTTAAGATAGAGTCTCGCTCTGTCACCCAGGCTGGAGCGCAATGGAGCAATCTCGGCTCACTGCAACCTCCACCTCCCAGGTTCAAGCGATTCTCCTGCCTCAGTCTCCCAGGTAACCCAAATTACAGGCTCACGCCACCACACCCAGCTAATTTTTGTATTTTTAGTGGAGACAGTGTTTCACCATGTTGCCCAGGCTGGTCTTAAACTCCTGACCTCAAGTGATCCGCCTCCCTTGGCCTCTCAAAGCTCTCGGATTACAGGTGTGCACCCCTGCGTCTGGCTGAGAATACAAGTTTTCAAAGTCAGATCTGGATCCTGACCCTAGTTTCCTCCTGTGTGTGGGCCTGAGAAAATTACCAACGAGCCTCAGTTTCCTCATGTGCAAAATAGAGCTCATGGGGCTACTGAGAGGATTGAACGACTGGACCTGTGCTCTCGGCATGCTGGAGACACAGTGAACACCCTCCTCCTTCAGCCATGGGAGACCAGGTGATTTTTTGTGTGTTCCTCGTCAGCTTCCCTCCCTGGGCCTTACAGCAGCTATTGGAATCGCTGAGCTGACTCTTTCCAAGCTGCCATTCTTGGTGTCTCAACCTCTCCCCTACCACACTGGCTCCTAGAAAACCCCTCATCCTGCAACAAACATCCTCGTTCGCTCCCATCCTTTCCCCTTTCCTCTGGTCTCCAAAGGAGTCTTCTCCCTTTTTCCTCTGATCTCCAAAGGAGTCTTCTCCCTTCTGCTCAAAGCCAATCCCCGACCTGTGTTCTCCGTTGGACCCTCTGTTAACTCACAAGACTGTTCTGTTATGGCTTCCGGCTTTATCTTACGCCTGCAAACCTTCCCTGCATGCTGCCTCTGCCCCACAGGCTTTGCATTTCTCCTACATCAAAATTAATCCAGGTTGGGCATGATGGCTCACTCCTTTAGTGCTAATACTTTGGGAAGCCAGGGCAGAAGGATCACTTGAGGCCAGGAGTTCGAGACCAGACTGGGCAACCTAGCAAGACTCTGTCTGTACAAAACTTAAAAAATTTTCAAAAATTAGCTGGACATGGTAGCATGCACCTGTAGTCCCAGCTATTCAGGAGGTTGAGGTGGGAGGGTCACTTCATTGTATTCCAGCCCGGAGGACAGAGCCAGACCCTGTCTCTAAAAAATAACAAAACAGACATGCATTCTATTGGGCTCCTGAGCCCTCTGTTAATTTGCTAATGCTCCTAGAAAGCTTACACGTTAAGCTATTGTGAGCAGTAATCCCTTCTAACCAATGACCTTCAAGAAGGCAACCTGGAGCAATAGAATTCTAGAGCCAAAAGCAGACGGGGATGAGAAGGTTTAGCCACCAATTGACCAGATGATTTTAGACAAGTTACACTGCCTTCCTGGACCTTCATTTATTCAGGTGTGAGATAAGCTAGTTAGAGTCAAGTCACCAACGTCCCTGGCAGGTTGAGGATGCCATGATGGGACTCAGAGGGCTCCCGAGGGGCACAGTCTGGATGAGGGGCCATGGTTACAGGCCGTGACGGGGCAGTGCCTGACGGAGGGGCATCCAAGGGAGTCAGGGTCACAGGAGGGTGTAGGAGGATAACACCGAAGCCCGGCTTCTCCCATGCCCCCACGGAGTGACGCAGGCAGCGCCCCCATTCCTTTACTTGATGCAAGAAGCTGTGCTGTCTGACTCAATGCTGGCTGACTATAAAAAGTAAAAATTTGAATATTCAAGTCTGAGCCATGAAATTTCATTTTGTGTCATGCTGCCTTCATTTAGTCCCCATGTATTTCTTGGAAAGAGATCCTGATAGGTAAGCATGGTCTTTCCTCATCACCCTCCTGCCCCTCCTCCCATGCCAAGCACCAGACACATCAAAGATGCTCAGGAAATCCGCAGAATGAGTCACCCCATGTGGACACTTAGATTCCTTCCAAAGGGGTAAAAACCCCTTAACCCACATTCCGACAGGAAATATCATTTCGTAGTTCTAGGTAGAAGGGATGAAATGTTTGTTTTAGAGATGAGAAATAAAGGTACACAGAGAAAAGCTAACGTTTGCCAAGTCTTAGCTAATGAGATGATGGAGATATTTCCTTGTCCTTTGAGTGCAAGTCTTTTTTTTTTTTTTTTTTTTTTCAGAGACAAGATCTCACTCTGTCACCCAGGCTGGAGTGCAGTGGCACAATCATAACTCACTGCAGCCTCAAACTCCTGGGCTTGACCAATCCTCATACCTCAGCCTCCTGTGTAGCTAGGACGTATTAATTTTGTTTCATGTAGAGACAGGGTCTTGCTATGTTGCCCGGGTTGGTCCTGACCTCCTGGCCTCAGTTAAATCTCAAAGTTCAGTTTCCCAAAGTTCCAAAGTGGTGGGATGTCTTTTTCTTTTTTTTTTCTGGAGGCAGGGTATTACTCTGCACTCCAGAGTGCACGCCAGGCTGAAGTACAGTGGTATAACCATGGCTCACTGCAGCCTCAACCTTCCTAGACTCAGGTGATCCTCCCTCCTCAGCCTCCCAAGTAGTTGGGAACATAGATGTGCATCATGAGGCCCAGCTGCTTTTTGCAGTAATTTGTGTAGAGATGAGGTCTTACTATGTTGCCCAGACTGGTCCTGAACTCCCGACCTCAGGAATCTTCCTGCTTCAGCCTCCCAAAGTGTTGAGCTGACAATTGTGAGCCGCTGCCCTCAGCCACTTGAATGCACTTCCTAACCATTCTCTTTTCCCTGAAGAACCATTTTAGGCACACAACAGAGTCTGATGAACTTGCTCTATTGTAAGACTTTTAAAATTGTTCCTTAAAATGGCCAATCCTACAAACTACATCTATAAAATTACTGAATTTTCATTTCCAAAGCAAACACCAGTAGATACGCTTAGTTTAAATTTTAATAACACTTGAGTTGAGGTGAGGAAGACCAGTTGATAGACATTTCACTGCTTCTCAAATCTCATTTCTAAGATCAAAAGTGCTTTAACTTTCTTTTTTTTTTTTTTTTTGAGACAGAGTCACACTCTGTCGCCCAGGCTGGAGTCCAGTGGTGCAATCTCAGCCCATTGCAACCACCACCTCCTGGGTTCAAGCGATTCTCCTGCCTCAGCCTCCAAAGTAGATGGGATTCCAAGTACCCACGACTATGCTCAGCTAATTTTTATATTTTTAGTAGAGACGGGGTTTCACTATGTTGGCCAGGCTGGTCTTGAACTCCTGACCTCAGGTGATCCACCTGCCTCAGCCTCCCAAAGTGCTGGGATTATAGCTATGAGCCACCGCAGCCGGCCAAAAGCATTTGAACTTTCTAAAGCAACAAGAACAGGGGGGAAATTTCTCACATGTAAAATAACACATCATTTCATAAACCGAAGAGGAAAGCCTTAGACACTTTACAGGGACTTTGTTTGACAAGTTACAGCCAAGAGGAAGTTTTTGTAGCTGTTTAGTAAACAGCTGGAAGGAGAAATCTGAAATGAGGAAGAGAGGATATTTGTGCTCTGTTGGCAGGTCTGCTAGGCAGTCTCCCGAGCAGCCACACCAGGCCATGTACAAGATCTGCCATTTCCACCACTGCCTCTCTCAGCTGTCACCGTTTATTACAAATCCACGTCGCAAGCCGCCCCTTTGCAGCTTCCAGCCTGATCATGTGCAAAACCAGGGAAAAGGACAACCCAACACATCTGGGCAAATAGAAAGAAAGAAGTTCGAATTAAGGGGCTGCCTCTGAATCCCGAAAGGATAACTCATTCTTTTCAATGAGTCCCTTCCCAGGAAGCCAGCTTGCCTGCAATTTCTCTTGCCTGAAATTTTTCTCACCCGCTCTGCTATTCAAAGTCACCTACTAAAATTCCCAGATCCACTGCTGAGAATTCTTAGATCCTGCTTTTTCTGGCCAGAGGGAAATAAGAACGAGCTCATGAATGTGGTCAAGGGTACTACCAAAATTAATTCACATTTTATTTTGGAGCTTATAAATATTGCGTCTTAAATATGGTCCAAGAGAGGCCTCTGCTGGTAAGACAGGGTGCAGGAAGGAGGTTGGGGCGTCCTAGGTCTGAGGACATCCTTCTCCCCCAAGCAAGTGTTGTACGTCACATTCCCAAAGAGAATCATTTGCAGTGATTTCCAAGCATGGATGATTTTGCAGCCCAGGAAGAGCCTACGGTGACACACGGCTATGTCCCTCTCAAGGGCTTCCACGTCCACTGTCTCATCTGAACCTCCCAGCCATCCCCCAAAATAAGGCAGCTGTGCTCTGCCCATCTCAGCACTGAGAAGATTCAGGTTCACAGGACATGGGGGAGTCAGACAGAACCAGAATGATGACCTCTTCCCACCACAGGTGGCTGGTCACTTATGTGATGAGTTGATATTTTTTTCTTTTTTGAGACAGGGTCTCATTCTGTCACCCAGGCTGGAGCGCAGTAGCTCACTTCTGCCTCAAGCTAAGCTGCAGTGATCCTGCTGCCTTAGCCTCGTGAGTAGCCGAGACCGCAGGTGTGTGCCACCTAAGCCTGGCTAAGCGTTGTTTTGTTTTGTTTTGTTTTGTTTTGGAGATGGGTCCTGGCTGTGTTGCCAGGCTGGTCTTGCTCTCCTGGGCTCAAGCAGTCTCCCACCTCGGCCTCCCTCAGTGCTGGGATTATAGGCATGATCCAGTGTGCCTGGCAGGTTGATTTTGTTTTCAGCTTCATAGAAAAAAAAGAAGAAAAAGAAAAAAAGATTAACTTCTAGGTGCAGGGTCATGCCAGAGGGGCGCACTCTTTAAAATTCCTTGATCTTTTAAACGTGTTACGCACTTCTGTCTTTCACCTTGGGGCGAGGGGAGGAAACTCCTTTTACCTAAATCTAGTTTTTCCGTTGACTTTTAATTTCCTGGATTCTCCATGAAATGCCTTCCATGCGGGTTCAGTTTTTCAGAACATGTTGTCACTTCTTTTGGCTCTGCTGTCTGCCCCTCCCATCTGTCCCTCTCAGGTCACAGAGAGGGAGCTCAACTAGAAACTTCCCCAAAAGGTGGCTCAGACCTGCAACAAGAGTGAAACTTCATAGAAAGAAAGAGAGAGAGAGAGGAGGGAAGGAAGGAAGGAAGGAGGGAGGGAGGGAGGGAGGGAGGGAGGGAAGGAAGGAAGGAAGGAAGGAAGGAAGGAAGGAAGGAAGGAAGGAAGGAAGGAAGGAAGGAAGGAATTTCTCTGAGAAAGAGGTTTGCACGATGATGGACAGGAGGGAGCAAATATGTCAATGCATGCATTTCAAATGCAGTTGGGGGAAAGCTATCTGTTTCATCCATAGGAAACATTTGTCCCACAGCACAGCCAAAATACAGCTGGTGAGATTTACTAGACTCTGCTGCTGGGCCCACTACTGGAGTTGAAGTGTTGGGGTCCACGGGGGGAGGTGTGTACCTCATAGGGGATCTTCAGCAAATCTGTGACCGAGAAATCCAATGTCCCCTCTCCTCATCTACAGAGCAACCCCCTCCTCAGCATTTCTTGCCTGAAACCTAAATTACCCTCAGAAAATTCAAAATAGGTTCCCTCCGCAGATTGCAACTCCCTACCAAAACAGTGTCACATCTGTTAATTCCATAAATGCTGTTCTTGGCTAAGCATAAACCGCTTATAAGTATAATCTCATTGATCTTCATAATCTTTCATTTGTGTCTCTGCAGGTAGCCAGCTGCACGTGTCAAGTCAGAGTTTGAATTGCACATTAGAACCCACCTGCCGATTGCCCTGGGAGGAGATTTCGGAATTAAAGTCCCTGGAAAGTTAGATGCCAATTATCTCATGAGCCTTTTGTGCTGTGCAAAGACCAAAGAGCGAAACTAAAACCCACACATGCACACACTTAAACCAATTAAGATCCCTTTTTATTTAAAGTGATTGTCATTAAGAGGACAGTCCCTCAGTATGAGAGATTTGGGTTCTGTGCCTAATTCAGTCAGTCGTCTTAGTCCTTGTCATCTCCCTTCTCTCCACCACCATCTGAGGACCCGGCAACGGCCCTGATTAGCTTTCCCTAGTGACCAACAAGTTCGTTGGTCACTAGGATTTATTAAATGCCTCTTATGGGGCAGGTGCCCAGAAAATAGTTGCTGCCTTAGGCAAGCATTGGTTACCTGTTCACCCCAACTTTTCCTCCTTCTTTCTGGGCACGTAGCTAAGTCACCTTCCGTCGCTTCCCTTAGAGCCGGGACTAAGTTCTGGTTAGATAACATGCCAGTGCCATCTAACTGCTGAGACCTAGGGAGCCCCTCTTGTCCACCCCACGAGCAATTAGTAATGTGGGCAGGAGATGTTGGAGCCACAGGAGGGAGGGGTCCCTGAGTCACCACCTGGAGCAGAGCTGCTCACTTCAGGAACAGACACTTTGTACCCAATGAGGCTTCTTCTGCATTTAGTGACTAAAACTGGGGTTTGCCTGTTACTGCAGCTGCAGTTACATTAACTTGCACACTGTCTCTGCCCTAGGCCGTAGGATCCTCCTTCACCGTCTGTGGGAGGCATGCAGACCTGTGAGTCATCTTTCAGTCACCCAGTGTGCCAGATGCAAAGACACAGATTGAAGTCTGGAAAGGAAGTTGGGAGCCACATGATTTTCTACTTCTTTTTAACCTTTTGAATATAGTCTAAGATTTGTTCCCCTCTCCCTTTTTTTTTTTTTTTTTTTTTTTTGAGACGGAGTTTCCCTCTTGTTACCCAGGCTGGAATGCAATGGTGCGATCTCGGCTCACCGCAACCTCCACCTTCTGGGTTCGGGCAATTCTCCTGCCTCAGCCTCCTGAGTAGCTGGGATTACAGGCACGCGCCACCATGCCCAGCTAATTTTTTGTATTTTTAGTAGAGACGGGGTTTCACCATGTTGACCAGGATGGTCTCGATCTCTTGACCTTGTGATCCACCCGCCTCGGCCTCCCAAAGTGCTGGGATTACAGGCATGAGCCACTGTGCCTGGCCCCCTCTCCCTTTAAAGGACTGGAAAATGATTTTTGTGTTTTTTTTGTTGTTTGTTTTTTGTTTTTTTTTTTTGAGATGGAGTCACACTCTGTGGCCCAGGCTGGAGAGCAATGGCGTGATCTCGGCTCACTGCAACTTCTGCCTCTCAGGTTCAAGCAATTCTCCTGCCTCAGGCTTCTGAGTAGCTGAAATTACAGGCATCCTCCACCATACCCAGCTAATTTTTGTATTTTTAGTAAAGATGGGATTTTAGCATGTTGGCCAGGCTGGTCTCGAACCCCTGGACTCCCAGTGATAAAATTACAGGTGTGAGCCACCACAACCGGCCATGGACTGGAAAAAAATTTTAAGGCTTCACAACCTAAGTTACAAAACCAGGAGCGATCTTCAGCGCCCAGTGTGACAGCAAAGACAAGAGAAAGAGGGACGCCTACATCGGCTTGTTCCACAATGAGTCACCATCACACGAGCAAGGCCAACCCAGTTCTCGGACAGGCGATGCCTCTTCTACCACCTTGCTCATCACAGGACAGGGTCCCATCAGATGTCCCCCCTGGCCCCCAGCTCTGTCCACTCAGCTCATCCATCACTCAGTAGAGTATGAAGCTAAGGACTGGGCCTTGGACCATCTGCCCCCAGTTTGCACAGGCTCTGCCTCTCTTCCATGTCAGCTGTTCTTTTTTTAAAAATTTATTTTCATTGAGGTAAAACAGACATATGTAATCTACCATCTTTATCACTGTTCCGTGTACAGCTTGGTGCTAAGAAGTGCATTTGTATTCTTTCTTTTTCCCTTCAGGTCCCCTCACCTTCCCCTTCTCTGGTGACCCCGATTCTCCTCTCTTCCTCCTCCATGAGACCCAGTTCTTCAGCCCCCACATAGGATTGAGAATCTGTGACATTTGTCTTTCTGTGCCTGGCTCATTTCCCATAAAATAATGTCCTCCAGGTCCGACCACATTGCTGGATAACAAGATTTCATCCTTTTTATGTCTGGATGACACTCCATTCTGCATCTAAACCACATTTTCTTTAGCTGTTCATCCACCGATGGAACCTAAGGTTGCTTCCTAATCTCTGTTATTGTGACTAGTGTTATAACAAACGTGGGTGTGCAGCTCTGTCTTTGACACGCTGGCTTCTTTTCTTTGGCATAAATACACAGCAGCGGGATTGCTGGATCCTCTATCTCTATCTTTACTTTTGTTGTTTTGCTTTGTTTTGTTTTGGAGCTGGGTTCTGGCTGTGTTGCCCAGTGGGTCTTGATCTCCTGGGCTCAAGCAATCCTCCATGCTGTTCTCCATAATGGTTATACTAATTTACATTCCCACCAAGAGTGCACGAGGGAGAACAAGGGTCCCTTTTTCTCCACATCCTCGCCATGGCAGTTCCCCTAAGGACACTCAGGCCTCTACTGTTCTTGCCATTTTCATCTGATCAAAACCTGCATGCAGGCAGGTAGCAGGACAGGCCTCATAAATGCTAAGATGACTGGCAGCTGCACCTCTCACTAGCAGAGTCCGACCCTCACAGAGCACTGAGGAATCCCCTGGTCAGGGCCCCTTGTCATGCAGAGGAGAAAGCAAAAGCCCGGGGAGAGGGACTGACTTGGCAACCTGGCGAGCAATGGTGGGCATGAGGCCAGAGCCTGGATCTCTTCCCCTGGTCCTCTTACCCTCCCTCTCCCAGAGTGAGTTCATGCAGCGAATGATGGTCATGCCACTGCACTCCTGCCTGGGTGACAGAGCAAGTTCCTGCCTCAAACATAGACAGAAGGAAGATCAGAAGAAAAGAAAGAGACAAACAGGAAAGAAAGAAGAAAGAAAAGAAAGAAAGAAGGAAAGGAAAGAAAGAAAGGAGAAAGAAGGAAGGAAGAGAGAGAGGGAGGGAGGGAGGAAGGAAGGAGAAAGAAGGAAGGAAGGAAGAGAGAGAGAGGGAGGGAGGGAGGAGGAAGGATGGGAGGAAGGGAAGAAATCCTGTATCTCTAAAAGACCCAGTCTTGAGAAGTCCACCAGATTGACACAGCAAGGGATAAGATTTGCCCCTAACTGTTTCAGGAATATCAGATGGAAAAAAAAAAAAAAAAAAAAACAACACATTCCTTGAGCAGCCACTATGTGCCAGACATTGATCTAAATATTGAAGACGGGGTCAGAGGCAGGGCTCACAGCTTTCAATGGCTTAAGGAGCAAAAGTGAGAGAAAGGAGAGAGAGAGAGAGAGAATATATTAAACAGGCACATTCATTCAAACAGCTTTATGCCCAAACCAATTTGGGATTTTTGTTAAATGTTTGAACCAATTGCCTTGACATCCTGCAGATACGTCAGGCAGGCTGGTGTTCTCCGTGCTTGAGGATATGCCATTGTCAAGGTCTTCTTTAGAACCGTCAGAATGCCCATCATTTTGATAAGGAATTGGTTCACCTTTTCTGCTGTTTGCTGGAGTGAAGGGTGGTGCCTCGTCCCAGCCCTTCCCTATCTGGAAACCAGGGTGTAGTTATCAGTTTTTTAACTACACCCAGGTGCCTCTTTCCCCTCTTGATGAGGGTGAGCCAGTTCATCCTGTCCCATAGCAAACTTCTGCTCTACTGTATCCTCCCACCTGCCTGTTTTCGGCCAACTCTAAACTTGGATGTCACACCTGAACTTGGGTATCACCTAGATCAAAGCCAGAACAATGCTGAGCGGTGCAGAAAGGCCTGGATCGGAAGCCCAGCCCAAGACCTGGGGGAGTTACCCGTTGCTACACAAAAGTCATAAACGTAGACTGTGCATGCCCAATACCCACAGTTTTTCCCATCTTCTCCACTAAAATGTGAAAATTCTCGGGGAAGTCAGAACTGCATGACTCTCCAAAGGGCACACACAAAGCCTCAACTAAAATGCTTGTGACAAATCCTCCCTCTAGAAGGCGAGGACAGCCACCCAGCATAGACACACAGGGACAACTCACCCTACATCCTGTGCCCCTTACACCCACATATCAGAATACTATGATGCCCCCAAAACCAACTGTTTATTAACCATATTTTCTGTATTTGTCATTTCCCCTCTAACACAGTGATGTATGAAGTGTGATATTATAATGTAATCAGCATTAATTTTTCCTATGGTTTGGCTGTGTCTCCACCCAAATCTCATCTTGAATTATAGCTCCCATAATCGTGGGAGGGACTCAGTGGAGGTAATTGAATCATGGGGGCGGGTCTTTTTCGTGCTGCTCTTGTGATGGTAAGTCTCAACAGATCTGATGGTTTTATAAAGGGCAGTTCCTCTGCACACACTCTCTTGCCTGCTGCCATGGAAGGCGTGCCTCTACTCTTTCACCTTCTGCCGTGATTGTGAGGCCTCGCTAGCCACGTGCAACTGTGAGTCAATTAAACCTTTATTTCTTTATAAATTACCCAGTCTTGGTATTTCTCTATAGCAGTATGAAAATCAACTAATACAATTTTATTCAGGAGTTTGGAAAAGTTTAATGTCTCTCTATTTATGACATGCATAACATGTTTCTTTCATCTAAAGCAAAAAAACAAAACAAAAAACCTCATGATAATTCACTAGAAAATATTAAACATGAATAAACTATCAAGTCTGTAATCCCAGCACTTTGGGAGGCCAAGGCGGGGGGATCACGAGGTCAAGAGATCGAGACCATCCTGGTCAACATGGTGAAACCCCTGACTCTACTAAAAAATACAAAAAATTAGCTGGGCATGGTGGTACGTGCCTGTAATCCCAGCTACTCAGGAGGCTGAGGCAGGAGAATTGCCTGAACCCAGGAGGCGGAGGTTGCGGTGAGCTGTGCCATTGCACTCCAGCCTGGGTAACAAGAGTGAAACTTCGTCTCAAAAAAAAAAAAAAAAAAACTGTACTAATGGAAGCAAACATGCCCTGCATGAAACACATGGCAAATAATTTGGTACTAGAACTGGGGAGTGTAGTGGGCAGAGCCAGCTCACCATCCTCAGAAAGCTGACCACTTCATCACTTTAGTTTTGCTGGGGCATTTGAATGGCATGTGCTTTTTTAAAAATAAAAAAGTGTTATCCAAATTAAATCTGTACTGAGAATGTATCAGAGTCTCCAGTGAGGTCCATGTGTTCCCAGGCCAGCTCGCCCTTCTGTCTGAGGACCTTAGTTGCCAAAGTGAATGTGCATTGGCACAGGCATTCCGTGTGGGAAGGACAGCAGGGCTCTCTCCCAGCTCAGCTTGGTCCTTTTTTTTTTTGGAGCCAGGGTCTCACACTATTGCCCAGGCTCCAGTGCAGTGGCAGGATCTTGGCTCACTGCAGCCTCCACTTCCTAGGCTCAAATGGTCCTCCCACGTCAGCCTCCCAAGTAGTTGGGACTACAGGCCAGAGCCACTGTGCCTAGCTAATGTTTAGTTATTTTGTAGGGACGAGGGTCTCACTATGTTGCCCAGGCCAGTCTCGAACTTGTGAACTCAAGCGATCCTCCTACCTGGGCCTTCCAAAGTGTTGGGATTACAGGCGTGAGCCCCGAAGCACGGCCGGGTGCTGTTTATTTCACACCCACTCAGACTTCCTGGCCCTCCCGTGGGGAGCAGCGCTGGAGCCTGCAGGCGAGTCTGGGGGCTGCAGGCGGCTGCAGGAGGGGTGCGCGGCCAGGCGGCTGGGGGCTACTGCGGGGTGCTCCTCCGATCCTGAGCCCCTGGGGTCCTGGGCGGCCTCTCTGTGGGGCCTGCCCCGGGGCTCTCGGCCCAGCTTTTCGCTGGCGGAGGACGTCACCTCGCTCTCATCTTCATCCGGTATCCCCGTGCGCCCTGACCCCCTGGATGGACCCGTGGGGCCGCCCTCCGCTGCGGCGCATGCACCCGGGCGCGCCGGCACCCCGTCTTCCTCCCACCCACCCTCCTCCGCGTGGCCGGGGCCTACGCTCTGCTTCCCGGGGGCGGCGCTCGGGGTCTCCCCGCGGCGTCCCGGCCTCCCGCGCATCCGCCGCCGCAGGCTGGTCACCAGGTCGACGAGGCCCAGCAGGAAGGACAGCGCGCTGACCGCCCAGAGGAACAGCATCAGCAGGGACTTCTCCGTGGGCCGCGACACGTAGCAGTCCACCACGCCGGAGCACGGGGGGCGCGTGCACGGGAAGCTCTCCGGGGCCCGGAAACCGAACAACAGGTAGTGCAGGGCCCCGAACGCGGCCTCCAGCAGCGTCCGCAGGAGGAGGTGCGCGATGTAGCCGGCCGAGAAGTCGGGCACCCGGAGCCCGCCGCGCTCCCTGCAGGGCCGGGGGCAGCGCCTCTGCCCGGGGGCCGGGGCCCGGGCCCGGGGGTCGGGGCCGCGGCGGGGGCCCAGCGCGGCGAGCGCGGCTCCTCGGTGCAGGACGTAGACGCTGAAGACGGCGGAGGGGAGGAGGAGGCACACGGCCTGGATCAGCCAGAACCGCAGCGGGGACACGGGGGAGAACACGTCGTAGCAAACGTTGGTGCATCCCGGCTGCAACGTGTTGCACACAAACCTCTCCTGCTCGTCCTGGTAGACGGGGCACCCCGCCAAGACGATCACCAGCATCCGCAGCAGCAGCGTGAGGACCAGCCAGAGCTTTCCTGGAAGAGAGGAAGCAGGCACGCCCTCGTCACCCCCAGTACACCGCCTTGAACACTTTTGGAGTTTCTGTTGGGCCTGCAGAACTGAGAAGCCAGTGAGCATGTCGCTAGTGTTCAGTTCGTTTGTGTTATTGTTGTTACACACAGCATCCTGCTATGTTGCCCAGGCTGGTCTTGAACTCCTGGCCTCAAGTGCTCCTGCCGCCTTGGCCTCCTGAGTAGCTGGGATTACAAGCATGAGCCGCCACACCCTGCAGCTTGTCTCTACTCACAGCAAGAGTATGAGGTAGGTAGTTCATCTGACAAATATTTATTGAGCACAGAACATTCTTGTTTGTAAGAAGCTTCCAGATGGGCAGATTTTTAAAAAGCATCATATTGAAAATGTTTTAATCTGACTCCTGATTCACACTTTTGGTAATGTCTCCTGGACTGACAGGTCCAGAGAGAAAGTTTGGCTGAGCAAATTAATAATTTAAATAAGATTTAAATTATCTTCTTTGGAGAATAAGCCTCTTCAAAGAGGCTGGCATATTCCTGTAACTGTGTGTAGCCGATTTGAGCTGCTGATTTCAGTAAATCCTCTTGACTTAGGATAACAGTCCAGGAATCTCTATTTAATCACAGTGCTTGTATTTAATGTTAGTCTGTGGCCCTTGAAATTGAATTTCTTTAAGAACGTTCCATTTTTCAGATTTTTTAACAATTCAGAATTTCTTTTCCAGTTACTAAGAATGAATGAGGCTTGTCTTTCTTCAGCTTTTCAGGAATGAAGGAGACCAAGCTAGGAGACAAAAATAACTACCAAGCCCTATTTCATGCCGTGGGCCAGCTGTTTTGAAACATGTTGAATACTCAGCCAAAATAACTTGTGAATATTCTGTTTTGTGATGTGATAGAGAAACATCGCATGACATCAGAAAAACAAAACTATTATAAATAAAGACAATCAAACAAAGAAGAATATCATTATGTGATGAAGTCACGGAGTTGAACTTTTAACGTCAAGTTGATTTTGTCTAAATCCACAAAATAAATGAGCAAGAATAGTATCAGCTGCATCTCTGGCTTCTGTTCATCCTTTTCTGACCCCCATACCTCTCTGAAAATGTGAGTCATCTGCATTAAACAAAAATCTATTATTTTCTTTGTTTAAAAAACAACTAAACTTGGGATTTGATTTAAAGAGCACAAGAGAAATGGCTACTCCTTAAAAATTAAGCTGGCCAGGCATGGTGGCTCACACCTGTAATCCTAGCACTTTGGGAGCCCTAGGCGGGCAAATCACAAGGTCAGGAGTTCAAGACCAGCCTGGCCAAGATGGTGAAACTCTGTCTCTACTACAATACAAAAATTAGCTGGTCGTGGTGGCAGGCACCTACAATCCCAGCTAGTCAGGAGGCTGAGGCAGGAGAATCGCTTGAACCCAGGAAGCGGAGGTTGCAGTGAGCTGAGATCGTGCCACTTCACTCCCGCTTGGGTGACAGAGCAGGGCTCTGTCTCAAAGAAAAAAAAAATAAGCTTCCAGTATAAAACCTAAAGGTATCACTTTCTCATTACCACGAGCTATTCTGCCACGCCAGGGTTGCACAGAAACACCCCTCCATCTGCTTTAGTGTTCAGACTTAGCTCCTGGGTGTCAGCACAGGAGGCCTCTGAGAGAACAATGTCACACCCAAGGCTCCCTTATGTGACGGAGGAACCACGGAACCATTCGAAGAAACTAGAAGCCTCAGCTCTCTTTCCTCCAGAAAGGCACAAGCCCTTTCTTTTGGGAGTGGGTGGACTTTCAGTTTGGTGACTGCAAACTGAAAATGGACCCTTTAGGAAGACTCAGTTTGACCGTGGCAAGGGAAACAAAAAGAGCGCAGGAGTTTGGAGACGGTCCCATACTCACCCACCACGGTCACGTTGCAGTTTAACGTGATGATGAGAAACCCTAGCACGTCCACGCCTTCCATGTTCCAGAATGTCACAGGCTCGAGGCTGCAGGAGACTATGGAGGACTGTTCTCCAAGGAGGTGGAACAATCCTTGCCCGGATAAATGTCCTTTAACTCCAAAGACTTCAAGGTGTGAGCTGCAGATGGAAAGCAAAGGTTTGAGCCAGGAGCAGGAGGTGGGTTTTTCTGTCTCCAAGCTGAGACAGCCCTCTGAGGCAGAACATTCCTAACAACTGCAGTGACCAGCAGAGCAAACAGCAGTCATCTCTTATTATGGGCTATTCTTACCCCCTGGTATATTCCAGGCCTGTGGCAGCGCTCATCTGTCCCCACCAGGACAGCCAGACGCTTCAGGATATAATAGCAGCAACTACTTTTAACTCAAGAAAGAAACCTGCTAACTAGCCAAGTCAGTTTCTCTATTAAAAAGGCATTTGCTCCTTGAAAACATTTCCACGACGACTTCACTTGTGCAAAAGCCCTTAAATTGTCTGTGTTTTGTCTTCTCAATCACGCATGAGTCACCATGCCACTGTCGCACAAACCCATAGGATCTCGAGTTTATGCTGAACTCTTCTGTCATTGGTGTAGGCAGAAATCTGGATCTCAGCCTGGTGTCCCAACTTGAGACTGTGACTTGATTATTCTCCTGCTGCTTCCTGTGCAGTGAGTGACAGCTCTTCGTCTGGAGGCAAAAGCCTGGGTGCAAAGCCCGGGGCCGCCCCTGTTCACTGGGGAAGTCACTGCACCTTTCCAGACAGACTCATATTACAGTAAGCAGAATCGTGCCATTCCACTTGGCATGTGCGGGAGGCTTTCGGGAAATGATGGCGTAAAATAAGAGCAGCTGGCATGAAGTAGGCGCACAACAACCTGTATCTGTGGATTTCAGTGCCTGACTGGCCTCTACAACCTTCACGGATTACATCTTCCCTTTGTATCTTCCAGCCCTATCTAGCCTGGAGCTGTTCCCATTGAATCTACTTAATAAACGTCTGTTAAATTTGTCATGAAATATCACGGTCTGGACCTGCTGACATCAATCACAGTTGCATCAAAATCCTGTCCCTGCAGCCGCCTTCATATCTGGGAAGAACCCATGGTGCAGCGTTGGGATGTATGATCAGGGTGGAAATTGTACACTTTAAAAGGAACGATTTCAATTTTCCATGAAAGCTATTCTTTACATCCCCACCTTTTCTTCATTTCTGATCTATTCTTGACTTTACTAATATCCCTAGAAAGATTCCCAGAAGAGTGCAGCAAAGCTACTTTCATCTTTACTCACATGACACGCTCCTGTCCATGGAAGACGATTTGACCCCCTTGAAAGGAACAGGCGTTTTGCTGTATTTTAGTCAAATGCTTCGACGTGAGCAATGAAATTCGAGAAATTGTCGTTAAGTAAAAATACTGAAATAGTCACGGGGTATAAGTGTAAAATAAAGGGGAATTTCTTTGTCTCCTAATAGACTGCTCATGGTATTGGCTTTAAAAAATGAAATATCAGGAAAGCAATAACTGAATCTTGCTGTGTGATAGAAATAGCCTGTCCCAAATGTGGAATAAATTAGCACCGCATGACCAAGAGCAAATCACTGGAGCTTTTCGTGCTTCGGTTTTCTCATCAGTGAAAGCAGAATAAAGAATGTGTTCTTCACCCACGCACAGTGACTGTGACACGCAAAATATGATGAGAGGTGTGAAGATGCTTTTGAAATGTAAAGAATGACCCAATGTCAGTGACAGGCACATCTCAGGGCTGGCTCCTCTGGCCCCATCCTTCGGGGCATCTTCTGAGCAGCCCATGCCGCCCCCTCACCACCCCCTCCCTTCCCATCCTGGCCACCTTTCCTCTTCCTCCTCGAAGTCTGCACCGTCCCCATTCCTTGTCTTTTTTCTCTTTCTCTTTTTTTCTCTTTCCTGCTACGTGACATTTTGCTTTACTTGGAAATTTTAACTCTGGCTAGGCACATTGGCTCATGCCTGTAAATCCCAGCATTTTGGGAGGCCAAGGCGGGTGGATCACCTGAGGTCAAGAGTTTGAGACCAGCCTGGTCAACATAGTGAAACCCCGTCTCTACTAAAAATGCAAAAAATAGCCAGGCGTGGTGGCGGGCACCTATAGTCCCAGCTACTCGGGAAGCTGAGTTGTGAGAATCGCTTGAACCCGAGAGGCAGAGATTGCAGTGAGCCCAGGTCGCACCACTGCACTCCAGCCTGGGTGACAGAGCAAGACTCCATCTCAAAAAAAAAAAGAGAGAGAGGGAGAGAAAAGAAAACTCCAAGGGCTACCTGAAGCTAGCTGGAGGTAAGGGAAGAAAAGGTGGAGGCGTCTGGGCATCAGCTCCTGGCTGTCTGTAACCATCCCAACGCTGATGGGAAGGTTTCTGTAAGTGTCTGTAGAATACAGAAATGTGGAGAGAACTGTGTTCAACCGTGGCCAAAGAAACCA
This sequence comes from Callithrix jacchus, assembly GCF_049354715.1. Classification (NCBI taxonomy): domain Eukaryota; kingdom Metazoa; phylum Chordata; class Mammalia; order Primates; family Cebidae; genus Callithrix; species Callithrix jacchus. Next base: position 35,176,116 of record NC_133508.1, on the reverse strand, counting down.
GTTGGGAGTCAGGGGCTCAAACATACAAGATGCCAAACTGGGATAGTCCAGTAAACATAAGTGGTCAGCACTGGGCCTGTGGCTCAAAGTAATCCCAGCACTTTGAGAGGCTGAGGACGGAGGATCACTTGAGGCCAGAAGTTCAGCACCAGCCTGGGCAACATAGAGAGACCTCATCTCTACAAAATCTGTTTAAATTAGCCAGTAGTGAGCCAGGACCATGCCACTGCACTCCACCTTGGGCAGTGTACCTAGAAAAAAGAGAAAAGAAAGAAAGCGTTAACAGAAAGGAAACAGAACAATGTGCCACGTGGCGCTCAGCGGTGGCCTCACCTCTCTCTAGTGTAGTGATGTTAGCAAATTATTTAGGACTCAGTTTTACCATCTATAAACTGGGGTAATGATACTAAACATACGGGATTGAGAAGTGGGGTTCATTTAAATAAGGTTCTAGCACATTATCTGCCAGATAAGAAGCTCTTTAAAAAGGATGAGTTCAGTCAGTTCTCATTATTCATAGTAGTTATGTTTTACAAAGTTACCACCAACACTGGAATGGTGAATACTACGGTTTCCTTGGGGAAATACAAGGTTAGATGACAACAGTTTCACCGACCAGTTAGGACACTGCCTTACTTTGTGTGTTTCTGTTCAAATACACCTTATTTAATATATATTAACCCATTCTCATTAGATCATGGCCCACAACACTATCACTCACATATGAATGAAACCCAGCGTGTACTTTCTCTGCAAGCCCTGTGACAGCCCTCCTGCCCTTAGGAGAACCAGCCAGCACTCATGCTTGGGGCCATTTTATTTCATTATTTAAAAAAAAATGTTAGAGACAGGGTCTTGCTCTGTCACCCTACCTGGAGTGCAGTGACATGATCATAGCTCACTGCAGCCTGGACTACTCAGCTCAAGCCATTCTCCCACCTCGGCCTCCTGAGTAGCTGGGACTGCAGGGTTAAATCACCAAGCCTGGCTAATTTTTTAGTTTTTGTACAGATGGGGGTCTTGCTACATTGCCCAGTCTGGCCTCAAACTCCTGACCTCAGGCAGTCCTCCTGCCTCAGCTTCCTAAAGTGCTGAGGCCACAGGTTTTTGCCACTAAACCCATTGGGGACCACTTTAAATGGCAAAATCACCAACCAAAAGCACAAAAATGCAAAAAAACATGGCACTAACAAGACCTTGGGAGAAAGCACTCATTGACCTTGTGAGGGCAGAAACAAAAGGCAGGGTGGCCCCTGCTTCCCCCAGCTGAGGACGCATGTGTCAGCCATGCACACTTCCCACTGCGCATGTCCAAAATGGCAGAGAAAGCCCGATGAGTATTGGTTTGGGGATGAATTCGAAAATAAGAAATCTGTGATTATGAGGACTGACTGCACTTAAAAGAAGGATCAACCAGTGAGAAGAGCAGCAGAATCCCAGGAAGGGCCACTTCAGAAGAGACATGGGTCCCTAGGAACCCAGGACTCAGTGTCACAAAAACTGAAGGAGGGTCCAACTCCGGCTTCAGTGAGAACACCTCCATTGCTATCTGTGTTGTCTTTTATGCTTTGGCCAAGACTCCCCTTGGATAATGGATTCTGTTGTGAACTGAACGCGAGCCCGGGAATCTCGTCCAGCGAGAGGGTCCCAAACCTGGAAGAGAGCGCGCTCCCCGGAAAAAAGGAGGTAGAAAAGGCAAGGTCTGGAGGGCTACATGCGCTTTGCTCATGCAGCAATTTTATTTTTGCAATGTGTTTCATTATATACTTTTCTGAAGTTAAAGTTGTTTACGCCAGATTAACGTACTTAAATTACGGTAAGCAAGTTACGCCCAGTAAGTAAATTAAGACCAGGAAGTAGGCTACGCCCAGTAAGTAGGTTACGCCCAATAGGTCAAGGTAAGTAAATTACAGTCACGCCCTGTAAGCTATGGTAAATAAGTTACAGTTACGCCCTGTAAGTTACGGTAAGTTACCAAGTGTAAATATTTAAGTTAATATTTTGCAATGAAGGTAACACGGGTCCAAAATGAACACAATGAGACAATAAACCATAAGAAGCCGAAAGTAGACACAATGCCTCCCAAGTCCTCATATCCATAAAGTAATGACTGTTGATTATTTTGAATAACATATAGTTCCTCTCTCGGTTCCTGCTTTCCCTCAGCTCGACTCCCCCAACTAGGGATCTGTGTCCGGGCTCAAGCTCACCGTATGGCGAGGCCCATTTCCTAGGGGCCTCACATGGGAGCGATCCCCACAGGTCTCCCTTAGGATTCTGCATCTAGAAAAGGAATGTTAGAAAAGAGATGGTCTCCATTAGAATTACTGTGGGAGGCAACTTGATATCAAGGTGAAGGACACAGGCTCTGCAGTCGGCCCTTCTGGATTAGAACTCCAGCTTCTTGACTGTGTGATTGTGGGGCAGTCACTTAACTCAGCATCTTCACTGTAAAATCACAGTTCCCTATCCCCTACAATGATGGCAAGGAATAAACAGAAAAATGCCTAAAGCATAGAGAATGGTGCCCCGCCAATAACGTGTACCCAGTCACTGGCTTTTCACTTTTTTTACCTGCCAAGAATGGTATACCAGGGAATGTGCAGAAGGCTTGGAGCAGCTTGTTCTCGATGATGGGTGGTCCAGGGCTCTCACCTTCTAGTCCAGAAACCCATTGGGAAAAGGGCTTCCAGGGAGATAGAGTTCACTTTCAGGAGGGTTAGGAAATGATGGCATCTGTTTTGTTTTGCTCTGTGTGTGTGTGTGTGTGTGTGTGTGTGTTTAAGGAATCATTTGTCTGATTTGAGAAATGCATGTTTTGGTTGTTACCAAGATGTAAATGACTTTTCCAGCACTAGACAGAAAGCAAATATTTAGCAGCTGCACCAGCAAAACAATTTAATCATGCCTATAGTTGCATCTCATCTGCATATGCAAATCAACCCAAAAAATAGATTACACTATGTTCCTGTCAGTCTAGTTTCCCACTGGCACAGGTCTGTAGGGTGAACCAGGTCAGTGCCGTTCCACCCCAGCCTTACCCACAGACTCCCCCCACCACAAGATTTAGAGCTAAAAAATTAACCACCAAGGAGGAAATTTTCTATTTTCTTCAGCTGAGCTGTTCCCTGCTCTTAAAGTCCCCACACTGTCATTCTTGGACTGCATTTTCTTTTTCCTTCTTTTCTTTTTTTTTTTTTTTTTTTTTTTTTTTTTTTGAGATGGTGTCTTGCTCTGTCACCAAGGCTGGAGTGCAGTGATGTAATCTTGTCTCACTGCAACCTCTGCCTCCCAGATTCAAGCAATTCTCCTGCCTCAGCCTCCTGAGTAGCTGGGACTACAGGCATGTGCCACCATGCCCAGCTAATTTTTGTATTTTTAGTAGAGATGGGGTTTTATCATGTTGGCCAGGATGGTCCTGATCTCTTGACCTCGTGATCTGCCCGCCTTGGCCTCTCAAAGTGCTGGGGTCACAGGCGTGAGCCACCGCACCTGGCCTGGACTGCATTTTCAACTCCAGTTTATCTCAACTGCACAGCTTCCCAGTGTCTTCTCTTTACCAGGACAGCATTCGCAGTGTCCCCTGGAATTTGTTTTTGAGGCAGTTAGGCTGGGTCTTCTTTGCAGAGAACTGTAGCTTCTCTCCCAAGGGAGGAAAAGAACTTCCAAGCACTGTTCCCACCTCTGATAGGCCTAGGGAAGATCTTCCAATAGACACTAAAGGAACGCAGATGCGCCCTGTCAATTATACCAAAATGAGGCCTCTTCCCCAAGCCACAGGAGGGCATGCTAGCCAAAGACCCCAAAGGAAAGAGCTGAACTAAACAACAGCCTGTTGATGCAAGCCGGTCAGATGAGGTTGCAGGTTAACAGACATCTCACTTGTGAGGATCTTCATCAGTGCACTAAATCACATTCCCCAAAGCAGCCAAGATGGGCCCGAGTGGGGAATGCACGGACCCCCAAAATTCCACTCTCTACAGACTCACAGACCCAGGTGTCTTTGGAGATAGAAGTCACCTTAAAATCTACTTAGTCACCTTCCCAGCTTTCAAGTGAAATTAAGATGTGGCCAAGACCATCCAGCCTCAGTACGGCGCTTAAATATTTGCTATCCTGGTCTTTTGATCCGTAACACATCAAAGCACAAAAAAGAAATTCAACTGTCCTGAATGTTAAGAAATACAATGATCTGGATAGCCTAATGTTAGCCCTTCAAGTGTTTGAAATTGTATTATTTTAACTTTTCCATGGAAATCTTTCTAAGGCACCCTTCAGAAACTCAGCAGAGGCTGGGTGCAGTGGCCCACACCTGCAATCCCAGCACTTTGGGAAGCCGAGGTGGGTGGATTGCTTGAGCCCAAGAGTTCTGAACCAGCCTGGCCAACATGGAGAAACCTTGTCTCTACTAAAAATAGTAAAATTAGCCAGGTGTGGTAGCGTGCACCTGTAGTCCCAGCTACTTAGGAGGCTGAGGTGGGAGGATAGCTTGAACCTGGGAGGCAGAGGTTGCAGTGAGCTGAGATCACACCAGGCCGTGGCGGTCTAGCCTGGGCCACAGAGCAAGAGAGAGAGAGAGAGGAAGGAAGGGAGGGAGAAAACTGAGCAGAAAAATCATACAGTCAGGAAGGGGACAAAGGTACCCAGCAGCCACTGGGAATTGAGTTTTCTTTGTGAAGAAAGCAAAGGACTCCACCATTAGCTTCCTTTTTGCTCACAGGTCCTGAGCAATATGGCAGGACACCCTTCATGTGATATCAGCTGCAATCAAATCCAACACATGTTCTCACCCTCCAGGCCTCATCCTCTTTCTTGTCATATTTCTACCGGTGCCCTTTGATGTACTGATGCCTTTCAAACCATTCCCGAGAGTATCATGTACACAGTTAACACCATACCTGTTTCCTGAGCACCTGCTGTGTCTTCCACACTGTTCTTGGCACTAGGGAAATGGCAGAGAACGAAGCATACAAAGCATACACATTCCCGCCCTCACTGAACTTACATCCTATGGGAAGAACTGACAAAGAACAAAATATCTTCAGCAGGCCGGGTGCAGTGGCTCACACCTGTAATCCCAGCACTTTGGGAGGCTGAGGCAGGTGGATCACGAGGTCAAGAGATCGAGACCATCCTGGTCAACATGGTGAAACCCCATCTCTACTAAAAATACAAAAAATTAGCTGGGCGTGGTGGTGCGTACCTGTAATCCCAGCTACTTGGGAGGCCAAGGCAGGAGAATTGCCTGAACCCAGGAGGCGGAGGTTGCGGTGAGCAGAGATTGCGCCATTGCACTCCAGCCTGGGTAACGAGCGAAACTCCATCTCAAAAAAAAAAAAAAGAAAAGAAAAGAAACTTTAGCAAAATTGACTGTTGGACAGCAGTAAGTTCTAAGGAGCGCAGTGGATGCCAAGGTTGGATGGGGTAACCAGTGTCCTAAGGAGAACTCATTTGAGTAAAGACAGAAGCCAGTGAAGGGGCAGCCACGTGGATGTGATGTCCTCCCTGATGAATTCCTGCTCTCTTTTCTAATTCACTTGAACCAGGCTGCATGGCACATTTTGAAAATTACTAAAATGTCCTAAAATTCTGGAGAGTGTATGCACACGGACCAAATTACCTCCTGCACCATCTCTAACTCCTGTCACCTGTCGCAGGCTGAAGTCACACTGCCCAGCAGGGACCTGGTGGAAGCATTCCCAGGCATCTTTTTCTCTCCAACACACAAGCGTCCAGCAGGGGTCGCTGCACGGGCCATAAACACACCTGTTCCTTTAACGGATGGGAATTTTCATTTTTAGAGTCAAATCAATGAAAAATTACTCATCAAGCGGTCACTGGTAGTCAAATAAGTAATTAGAAGAAAAATAGCACAAAGTTCAAGGGTAAAGGACCTGGATTCAGTTCTGGTTCCAATCGCTGACCAGCGTTTGACCTTGAGCACGTTAGGTTGGTGCAAAAGTAATTGCGGTTTTTGCCGTTAATCGTGATGTTGCCCAGGCTGGTCTTGAACCCGTGGCCTCAAAGCATCCTCCTGCTTCAGTCTCCCAAAGCACTGAGATTCGAGGTGTGTGCCACCTTGCCCGGCCACAGGTTCTCTCTCTAGGTGAGTGACCCCAAGATCCATCTCACCTAAGCAGAAAATCAGTACTCAATCTGCTCGAAGCGTATTTTAAAAGTTCACTGTTTAATGCTCTTCACAGTGCCCAGAAGAGCTCGTCCGGCCCTGCAAGCCCACTCCACTTCCCTCTCGGGCCTTCTCCTTCGCTCCCCGTGACCTTGCAACGGCACTAACCTTCATGCACGGCCTCTGATCTCGGCTGCCTCTGAGACCTGCCGCAGCCCTTTCCTCTCTGATGGGCTCCCAGGAATTTTTGTCTCCTTTGCCCAAGACTGGGGTGTGTCCTGCTCTTGCAGTGCTCATTATGACAAGAAGCACGTGCATTGTCAAAGCCATGCCTCCCTGTCCAGCCTCTCTGCCCTGCCACCCCCAGCCCAGGACCACATGAGGTCCTCCTCCCTGGCAGAGATCTGCCTTTACACTCACCGCCCCTCTGCTGGGAGCCAGCTCCATTTCATCAAGAGAGAGAATACACTGGGAAGATGTGGGGTCAGTCTCAGTGCCCCACGGATCCTGAATCTTTTTCACTCAGTTGTGAAACAGGGATCATCAGAGCGCCTACTTCTCAGGGTTGTAAGAGAATGCAATGAACTGACAGGTGTAAACTGCCCAGTGCAGCAGAAATATCTGATAAACAGCAGGAAGAAGGCGGTCCGCTTCTTGTCTGTCATTTCCTTCTCAGGGTCCAGTTTTTGGGTATAGGGCTGGCCTTCTTTGGCGTGGCCAACTGACTGCAGTGGTTCTCCGCTCAGTGAATGAAGCAGTCACAGCACACCAGGGGTTATCTCTCATGTCTCAAGCCCTTCCTGACTCAACATTCCCTGGGATGGGATGTTCACAGTCGTCATTCTGTCCCGACCTCTCTGTGACCACAGCCCTTTTCAAACCCTAGGGCTCCTGATGGCCAGACGTGTGTCCAAATCTGAATTATCTACAAGAGTGTGCTGCACTATTTCTCTAATGGAACAGATCCCATGACTCACTGGGACCTTCCAAGAGCACAGCTCCCCAGCGATCAGTGGCAGCACCCCTGAATGGCGGGGGCTTGTCCCGAGAGCGCCGACACCCACAGGCAGTGCACTGCCAGCCTGCCTGTGCTTCGCAACCAGTGTTTCACAAATGGCGCTGCCTGTGCAGGGAGCTCCTCTGCTTGGAAGCAATGCAGGCTTTGCTTTTGCAAACATTGTCAGTTACGTTTTTTTCTCTCTTTGCTGTGTACCATTACAGAAGTTAATCTTTCTAAATTGACACATGATAATTGTGCATACTTATGGGTACAGTGTGATGTTCTAACGAATGTATAGACTGTAATGATCGAATTGGGTAATTAGCATATCCATCATCTCAAATAGTTATCATTTCTTTGTGACGGGAACATTCAAAGTCCTCTCCTTTAGCTGTTTGGAAACACAGAACATATTATTGTGTTACTATGTCACCCCCACATGCAACAGTGTGCCAGGGCTTATTAAGAAAGCTTGTTCTTACATTGTCTTTTTATAAGTAATAAAAGTAGATGGAGGAGGTCAGGCGCAGTAGCTCACGCCTGTAATCCCAGCACTTTGGGAGGCCAAGGCAGGTGGATCACCTGAGGTCAGGAGTTCGAGACCAGTCTGGCCAACATGGTGAAACCCCGTCTCTACAAAAAATACAAAAATTTGCCTGTAATTCCAGCTACTCAGGAGGCTGAGGCAGGAGAATCTTCTGAACCTGGGAGGCGGAGGTTGCAGTGAGCCAAGATCACACCACTGCACTCCAGCCTGGGTGACAGAGCAAGACTGTCTCAAAAAAAAAAATAGTAAATGATTGTTTTCTTTCCCTTCTGAATAACAGGCAGGCAGCTTAGGGCCCCTGGGTAGGACCTCCTGACTCAACACACCTATAACTGAGGTCCTCTGGCTTTTAAGCATGATAAAAATGAAAATCTCTCTGAGAGAGGCAACTCACTATGGCTTATCAGTCATCTTCACTATAGTGAGTCAGAAACACCTCTCCTGGGAGCAGGCCTTTCTGTGAAGGTAAGGGCCTCGGATGGGGAAGGGGCCAATGGGATGTCACAGATGCTTTCCCATACTGTGGAGCTCCAGCCACCACTCACAGCAAGGCCAAATTCAGCGTGAGTCAGTCCTCATATCCACCTGTTTAATTTTATGTTTTAGAGAATAACTGAAAGAGGAAAGAAAGAGAAAGAGAGAGAGGAAGGGAAGGGAAGGGGAAGGGGAAGGGGAAGGAGAAGGGGAGGGGAGAGGAGAGGAGGGAAGGGGAGGGGAGGGGAGGGGGAACGGGAAGGGGAAGGGGAAGATACGGAAGGGAGGGGAGGGGAGGGGAGCGGGGCGGGGGGAGAAACAGGAGAGAGGAAGAAACAGAAGAGAGGAAGGGAGGGCGGGAACAGAGGTACAGGCATTCGATGAACAAGTCTTGTTAAGAGAGGAGCCAGTCCACGTTCCCCCTCTGCGTTCTCTTTGTTCTCTGCCATGAAATTTTAGAAGAGGGAATGAAGGAATTCGATCTATTTTAAAACTCACAAGTGTTAGATGCCAACCCTCCAAACAGTCACAGCCACTTTAATTAAGGACAGGTTTGTTCCAAATGCGGATATATTCAGAAGGGCCAGACAGTGCTTTCTTGAAGCATGGGTGACAGCTAATTTCTCTCTGAGCTGATGTCCCAGCCTATGGGACAAATTGTTTTGCTTTGCTTTTTAGAGACAGGGTCTTCCTCTGTCACCTGTCATCACTCAGCCTGGAAGGCAGTAGCCCCATCACAGCTCACTGCAGCCTCGAACTCCCGGGCTGAAGCAATCTGCCTGCCTTAGCCTGAATAGCTGCGACCACAGGTACACACCACCATGCCCTGCTCATTTACTTCTCTTTGTAGAAACGGGTGTGGTCTCACTGTGTTATCCAGGCTGGTCATGAACTCCTGGCCTCCAGCAATCCTCCTTTCTTGGCCTCCCAAAGGGCTGGGATGACAGGCATGAGTCACCGTGCCCCGCTGCACCAGCAATTTGAAGGACAGGTGCTCTCGGGAGGTCTTTTCAATCCAAATTTGCTCTTACGGAACACAAATGCAAGGAAGGTAGAGAACACTCCATTTCGTTTGCTACAATGTGGTTGGTACAGCCTGGATCTCCACAGAAACCAGCAATGCAACTACCAAGCTCTGTTTCCACTTGAAAGCAAAACAGCAAAGCAGGAAAATTAAGTATTAAAAAAATGGACAAGAAGAGCTTCAAATCGAGTGAGTGGCAGGGCAGAGTTGGGTCTGGTGGCATCATCTGTGGGGTCACCTTTTCACCCACGAGTATGATCTGGGTCCCCCATGAGCCACGAACACTGGTGGGTGCACACGCGCTTCACTTCTGTATTTGAGGGGTCAAAGCCAACCAGCGGTGAGGGGAGGAGCTGGGACTGACATGGACGCTTCTCCCTGCTATGCCCTGGAAACGTGAGGGCCTCAGCCTAAGGAGGACCCATTCTGTGACGGAGCTACAGGAGAAAACGGAAGGAGCCTTTTGCTTCTGTTTTTTTATTGTTCTGTTTTTCACTTCCCTAAATAAGGGAACGGAGAGTTTATGATTGTTTCTGAGAGGGAGTGAGAGTGTCCTTCAACAATAACACACCGAGCATCTGCCGCATGCCTGCCAACGTGTCGGGACTGAGAATGGGCAAGACACAGCATTTCCCCCATGTGAAAGCGAGTTAGGGAAGTGTGCTTCCAACAGCGAGAACGGAGACCAGCTTCCCAGGTCCCTAGAGTGAAGACCCCGCACATAACACTAGTGAATGTAAGGGGTATGATCCAGCATGAAGACAGCAGGGAGGAGATGGCTGTTTTCCATCTTGAGGTATCAGTGCTCAGCCTCGCAAAGGCTGAGGGAGCTTCCTGGTCACCCTGCTAGTCCCAGCGTGTACATGCCCTGTGCCTAGGGTTCACCAGAACCCACGGACTTAGAAACCTAATGGAGACTCACTGCTAACATTACAGAAGACAAGGGAACTAGAGATCCCCTTTGGGGTTCCAGTCAGGTTTGCCCTACAGTGGCCACCCCACTTTCTACCCCTTCTCCAAGCAAGGGGTGAGCTGTGAGTGCACTCACGCTATGAAGAATGGTATTTGCATTACATACACACACATGTGTGAGGTAGGTTAGAGAGAAGAAAACAAATCTGTGAGATTTCACAGCTGCCTACGACCACACAGACTGTATGTGACACAGCTGGAATTCTGTAACAATTGATTTGACTCTGATGTCCATATTGTTTCCATTTGACACAAAGGTGGAAGCCCCTGGGAGAACCAGCGAACGCTTCATGAGAAGTTCTCATTGTCAGGCAAGACTAGAAGAGACCCATGTTTGAGAAGTTGCTCCTCCTTTCTGGAATGAGCTAAGATCTACAGCAGGTGTGCTGGCAAGCAGCTGCAGTCTTTCTTGGAAAGAGCTGGCATAAGAAAACTCAACAGGGCCGGGTGCTGTGGCTTACCCCTGTAATCCCAGCACTTTCGGAGGGTGAGGCGGGTGGATCACAAGGTCAGGAGTTTGAGACCAGCCTGGCCAAGATGTTGAAACCCCGTCTCTACTAAAAATACAAAAATTAGCTGGGCGCAGTGGCACACGCCTGTAGTCCCAGCTACTCAGGAGGCTGAGGCAGGAGAATCACTTGAACCTAGGAGGCGGAGGTTGCAGTGAGCCGAGATTGTGCCATTGCACTCCAGCCTGGGTTACAGAGTGAGATTCCATCTCAAAAAAAAAAGAAAACTCAAAGGGTAATTAAAAGGCAACACAGAGCCCTTCTTGTTAGCTGAGCTTGCGTTTATGGAAAGGCTCTGTTGGGGTAATCCATTCTAATCCCAGTACTACCTCCAGGCAGTTTTCTTGGGAAATGGGACTAAATTTTAAAAGATTAAATGTGTGTATATAAAGCAGATAGATGAATGATTTTCCCAAGGGGTGGCTCCTGTCTCATCCTAAGTGGGGCTTTGCTGGCTTAATTCGCCATAATGAGTGTGAATCACCCTGAGCTGTCATGCTTTTCCTCTTTCACGATGCATTCTTCACAGCGTGCGTGCACTCACAGCTCACTGCTTGCTTGACGAATGAATAGAAAGTGGGGTGGGAGCTGCGGTGTCAGCCTAACTGGAACCCCAGAGGAGATCTCTGGCTCCATGTCTTCTGTAATGTTAACGATGAGTCTCCACTAGACTTCCAGTTCTGTGGGTTCTAGCAGACCCTAGGAGGGGGCGTCGTATAGACACGTGGACACAGCAGGATAACTAAGCCTCTCCCTCAACCTTTGTAAGGATAAGCACTGATACTTCAAGACAGAAAACAGCCAACAAGAGCTTAATTTATTGGATTCATAAATGGAGAGGCAAACATTTAAGGAAAATGCAACATGACACTTATCTTTTTTTAAATTTTACTTTAGGTTCTGAGGTACATGTGAAGGTCATGCAGGGTTGCTGCATAGGTGCATACATAACCAGGTGGTTTGCTGCCTCTATTCCCCCTTCATCTATATCTGGCATTTCTCCCCAGTTATCCCTTCCCATCCCACGCTGTCCCTCCCCAGTCCCCCACAAAGGCCCCCCAGTGTGTGATGCTCCTCTCCCTGAGTCCATGTGTTCTCATTGTTCAACACCCGCCTATGAGTGAGAACATGCAGTGTTTGGTTTTCTGTTCTTGAACATGACACGTATCTTTTAATCTCTGTGTGTGTCCTCTGTATTTCAACCCTATTGGAGCTTCCTAAGACCAGCCTCAAATCTGTTAAAGTGTTTTCCTGTCACCTGGGTTAATGCCCAAGGATAGTGTACTTCATAAATCTCTGTTGATAAAGATGACCTTGAAAATATCTGTGTCCTTTTTTTAAAATTTAAAACACTAGGTATAGATATTACTTCCTGATTGGCTGGTTTTATGTATTTTGAAGTTTTGTTATCAGGCATGGACGTACTAAAATGTGCATGTCTTCTTGATGAATTGCCCTTTTATCATTATGAAATGTCCCTCTTCATCTCTAGTAATATTTCTTATCCTGAAGTATATTTTTCTTATGTCAATGTAATGATCCTACTCATTATATTTGTTTTCTTTTAAATCCTTGACCATATTTACTGGTCTATAATTCCATCCGTAAATCCCATCATCTGTAAATACCATCATCTGGATCTATTATTTCTGAATTTATTTATACTGATTGATTTCTTTCCTTATTACCGGTCACGTTTTCTTGTTTCTTCAGTCTAGTTATTTGTGTTGGATGCTGGACATTGTATGTGCTATTTTGTTGAATGTCTTGATTTTATCTTCCTTTAAACACTGTTAAATTTTGGTTTGGCAGGCAGTTAAGTGGTTTGTGTATTAGCTTGGTCTTTCTGAGGCTAATTTTAAACTTTGTTAAAATGAACCTAATTTAGCCCTATTACTAAGTAGGTTTTATAGTTCTTGAGTCTTGACTGAATTTCTCAGGTGTTCAACAAGATCTCCCAACTGTAGCTGGTCAGAACTTAAATGTCTCCTTCCCCTGTGTGAGACTTAGAATTGTTCATCTTAAAGCTTCCCCCTAAAGCTGTTCATTTCCTGACCTTAGAAAGTTCTGTGCTTTGCATGCACAGTTTAATATTCAGCCCAAGACTTAAGAGGACTTCGATGTAGATTTCTGGAGTTCTGCATGGCTTCCTCCCCTCTGTGCCTTGCCCCACACAGCTCAGCTGTGTCAGCTTCCCTAATCTCTGGTCTCTGGCTTCTCAACTCGGTGAAACCTCCATTCCCTACCTGGATGCTTCCTGAGTACCATTCAAAAAGTGCCTTCAGATAAAACTCAAACTACCATAGGACTCACTTTATTTCTTTCAATTCTGTCAGAGAACATGGTCCTTTGCTGCCTGTTTTCAACAGATGAACATTATTGCTTCCCACATTTTGTCTAGTTTCTTATTTACAATGGGAGGTCTAGTCCAGTATTATTTATTCTATCTCAGCCATGAGCAGAAACCTCTGCCTGATCATCTGCATCAACCTTAATCCTAATTTCCCTTTACCCTGGAGATGCAGAGAAAGAGTAAGATACTTCCTCTCATGAATCTGTAATCTGGCTTTGCTATATAAAGATGTATGCTTGCCTCTCTGCAAGAAACCTGAACTATAATATTCTAATCAAGCCACGAAAATAACGTCAACCTGGGCCTGATCGTGTATGGGGCAGACTGAGTACCCTTAGGAAAGAAACAAAAATGAAAAGCAAGAGAAGGGAAGAGCTGGAAAAGCAAGGTGAAGAGAAGGAAGAAGAAAAAAAAATCACAAAAAGAAGAATGCCATGGTCTGAATGTTTGTATGCTCCCCAAATTCATATGTTGAAATCCTAACCCCCAAGGTGATGTGATATGAGAAGTGGGAGGCTTTGGGAGGTCATCAGGTCATAAAGGGTGGGGCCCTTAGGAATGGGATTGGTGCGCTTATCAAAGAAGGCCTGGAGAGCTGCTCCACCTCTTCTACCTCATGGGGACACAGCAAGAAGGTGCTGGTCTATGAACCATGAAGCACCCTCACCAGACATCAACTCTGCTAACGCCTTGACCTTGGACTTCCCAGCCTCCAGAACTGTGAGAAGTAAATTTCTGTTGCTTACAGGTCACCCAGTTCCTGGTATTTATTTAATAGCAGCCTGAATGAACTAGGACAAAGAACAGACATGGAAAATGAACTAGAATTTTAACTCTCCGTTACTTAAGTTTTACAAAAGAGTAAGACTCTACTTCCAGCCCTGTGGCTCCCCAGAAATGCTGTGAGCATTGAGACATGGATTAGAAAAAGAGACCAAAATATTTCTGTTTTCATTTATCGCGTTTTCTCCCGTTTGTGAGGAACACCATGCTTGTGATAAGAAATCTTTATAAGACAGGTACTAGTAAGAGTAAAATATTTTTTTTTCAGTGACAAAGTTTATTTTATTATTTTTTTAACCTCACATACTGTTTATTACCTCCCATTTTTCAATTTTTTTTTTTTTTTTTTGAGACAGGGTCTTGCTCTGTCACCCAGGCTGGAGTGCCATGGCTAACCATGGCTCACTGCAGCCCCAGTCTCCTGGGCTCAAGCAGTCCTCTTGCCTCAGCCTCCTGAGTAGCTGGGACCATAAGCATGTGCCACCATGCCTGGCTAATTTTTAAAATTTATGTAGAAATGGGGTCTTGCTATATTGCCCAAGCTGGTCTCAAACTCCTGGGCTCAAGTAATCCTCCTGCCTTAGCCTCCCAAAGTGCTGGGATTACAGGCATGAGCCACCACACCCAGCCTGTCTTCTATTTTTCAATAAATAAACTATAAACTTGAGGCTCTCAACATTTACAGGTGTGGAAACGTCTTGGTAATTCAACACCTAATTCTCCCCCATATCTGAAATTCCTCTCACAATGCAGGCATTACACCCCTGCCTCTGAGAGATGCCGTGAGGCATAGAGGATGACACCCCTCGCCACACCTCCTGTAATGATGGTAACTTACTATCCATTTCTTTATAAAGAATCCCATCTTCTTCTCAGATTGCAAATCAAAACTTGATGGCCTCCTGTGATTGTGAAAATATTTTAACTTAACAACTAAAACAAATACAAGTTCTCAAAGAAGCAATGAATTTTGACATTGGAGTGAAAGTGGGTGTAGAGCGCCGGAGAGTCCAAAGGGTTGGCCTGTTTCTAAAGCTGGGCCAGGTGCGGTGGCTCAACCCTTTGAGAGGCTGAGGCTGGAGGATCACTTGAGCCCAGAAGTTTGACATCAGCCTGCACAACATGGCAAAGCTCCATCTGTATGAAAAATACAAATAAAACAATCAGCTGGTATGGTGGTACATGGTTGTCATCCCAGCTACTCAGGAGGCTGAGGCAGGAGGAACACTTGAACCCAGGAGGTCGAGGCTGCAGTGAGCCAAGATAATATCATTGCACCCCAGGCTGGGTGACACAGCAAGACTGCCTCAAACAACAAACTAAAAAGCAGAAAACAGCAACAACAAAAATATTCGAGCCGGGCTGATAACACAGCTGCTGCAGCGTATCCCCATTAGCTCCTGCAGCAAAATGCCCTCCTGCGTGCAGTTTATGACATCAACAAATAATTGATCAGAAAAGCAACAGGTGTGGAGTTCTTCTATTTCTAACTTCTTACTTAGCTGTTAAAAAAAAAAGCAAAAACCCACACTGTTGCCAGAGTGATCAAAAACAGAAGGTCTTCTTCTGACAAAAGACAGATGGGCTGAAATTAAATGCGCGTTTGTTTATGTCGGTTTGGTTTTGGCTCAGTCGGTTGTTTTTTTTTTTTTAAGCCCCTATTCGATAAAAAGGCTTAGCAATGAACTGAAACAGGATGGAAATTGCAAGGATTTTCTACCATTTCTCAGGAAGGACCAAACTCTAAAAGCAGTCGTTTTGTGTTTCTCTTTTCTGTTAAATTGGATACCGAGGCAGACCAGGAGCTGAAGATCTCCAAAGGTCTCTCATTGTGGCCAATGGGAGCCATTATTTAAGGGACCAGGGACAGGATATGCCTGAGCTTCTGACAGTAACTATGCAGGTGTGCTTCCTCTCTTTGGAGCTGAGAGGAGAAAAGGACCATTTCGGGTCAGAATTCCTTTCAGTCCCCACAGGAGGTCGGTTTCTGTTCCTGGGTTTCCAGCTCCATCCACCATTTTCCTTGGTGCAAGTGGGGACAGCTCAGAAGGAGTTAACAGCAACTTGGGAGGCTGAAACAGGAGGACTGCTGGAGCCTGGAGTTCAAGACCAGCCTGGGCAACACAGCAAGACCCCCATCTCTATGAAAACATAGAAAAACAAGTTACCCGGGTGTAATGGCACATGCCTGTACTTTCAGCTACTCAGGAGGCAGAGGCAGGAGGATTGGTTGAGCCCAGAGGTTCAAGGCTGCAGTGAGCGATGACGAAGCCACTGCACTCCAGTCTGGGCAACAGAGGGAGACCTCATCTCTAAAAAAAAAATAAAGACAAAAGGTAGCACTCAGTGATTCTGAGCTAAGGATGGGGCTGTTAGCAGATCCAGGAGCCAGTTGAGACCTGCAGGGCGGGCTGTGTTTCCTGAGCCACGTGCTCACAGTGAGGATGCATCCAGAGCTAGGCTGGGCCGCTGCCTCCCATTGGGTGGAGCCCTAACTAGGGATGGTCTTGTGACCTCAGGGAGCATCACACGCCAGCCACACTGTGCTAGGCTCCAGCTCCTTCATGCGAGTCTTGCCCCCTTCTGCTCCCTGACTGCCGCTCCGTGCAAGCTAGAGAGAGGGACGACCCAGGTGACCTTAGCTGTGACAACAGCAGCCGACAGTGATGGAGAGGGAGGGGTTTCTCTTCAGATGGAGAAAGGAAACCACATGGCCGGCCTGGCATGGTGGCTCACGCTTGTAATCACAGCACTTTGGGAGGCCTAGGCAGGCAGATGACTTGAGGTCAGGAGTTTGAGATCAGCCTGGCCAACATGGTGAAACCCCTGTTTCTACTAAAAATATAAAAAATTAGCTGGGTGTGATGGTGGGCGCCTGTAATCCCAGTTGCTCTGGAGGCTGGGGCAGGAGAATCGCTTGAACCCAGGAGGTAGGAGTTGCAGTGAGTCAAGATCATGCCATTGTACTCCAGCATGGGCGACAGAGTGAGACTCTCTCAAAAAAAAAGAAAAGAAAAAGAAAACCACATGGCCACAGTCACCTAAGTATTTGTAGTTGAGAGAGAAAGAGAGAGAGAGGACTCTCAGTACTGACTGATTCAGAAGGGACCTCAAAAATCGCTGGCTCGACCCCTTCAAATATCAAGCGCAAAGATGAAGCTGAGAAAGTGCTGTGGGCTGAACATGTCACCCCAAATTCATCTGTTAACATCCTAACATCATTTTCTGTTTTTTTAAAGCCATTATTCAATGAAAAGCCTTAGCAATGAACTGAAGCAGGATGGAAATTGCAGGGATTTTCTTCCATTTCTCAGGAACAGTCAAACAGTTTGGAGACAGGGCCTTTCAAGAAGTGATGAGTTAAACTGGGCCCGTCAGGGTGAGCCCTAATGCAATATGTCCTCAGAAGAAAAGATTAGGGCCAGACAGTCCCCACGGGAGGCAACTTTTTGTTCCTGGGTTTCCAGCTCAATCCATCATTTTCCTTAGTGTAAGCGGGGGCAGCTCAGAGGAGTTAACAGCAACTTGGGAAGCTAAAGCAGGAGGATCGCTGGAGCCCAGAGTTCAAACCAGCCTGGGCAACACAGCAAGGGAAGGCGCGCACAGGGAAGACGCTGTGGGCACCAGGAGAAACCGGCCCTCTGCAAGCCAGGGAGAGAGGCCTCGGGAGAGGCCCACTGCGTCCACACCTGCATCCCGGCTTTCTGGTCTCAGGACAGGGAGAGGGTGTATCTGCTGCAGAAGCCACCCCGTCTCTGAGGGATTTTGTTCCTGCAGCCCTGGCAGAAAGCGAGGGAATTTGTCCAGGATCACAGAAGAATCTGGGCTCACAGCTGCCTCTTCCAGGACCGTGGTCTTTCCATTTAACCCAGAGCTGACCATACACATGCACACAATCACACACACACACATACACACACTCACACATGTAGGCACAAGCAGGAGGCTCACACTTCCAGAGGATGTTTTCTGTAGAGTCCTCTGGAGGCACAGAGGCCTCTGATGGGGGGAAATTGTGTGCAATTCAAGCAATATTTACAGTGGCCACAGAAACCTGACCCTGGCCACTCAGATCAGAACTGGCAGTGAAGCAAACACCCTAATTCTCATCTCTTAGGGTACAGGCATTTTATGTAGGGGTGTGGGGGGCATGTGTGACAGAGAGCAAGAGGGAGAGGGAGGGAGGGCGAGCGAGCACACAGCATGGGGAAGCTGAACCCATGGAGGCTGGTGGGAACTGCAGGCTGTCACTTCTCTGCCAGCTGTTTCCAGGCTGTTCTAGAGGGCAGGTGCCTTTGCTGTTACCCTCCAACATGCCCAGGCTGAGAGCAGATGCTTGTGTGTTCCTGCGGTGCCTGAGAGCTTAGATCAAAGCTATTTTTTAAGGACTTTGCACAAAGGAAGAAGAAATAAGTCCAGCTTACTTACCTCCAAGCTACTTGGATGCCAACTCCCTGAGTCTTTGGGTGTTCGTCCAATGCAGAACTGTGGGGTGCTCACACCCTTCACCTCCACTCTGAGTTCTCCACACCCCACCTTCCATCTCTTAAGCAGCGTCAGGTCCCAGCCCAGCCTGCCATGAAGCATTTCCAGCCGTTTCTCAGGACCGTCATTTCCCTTGAAGTCGGGTTGGCTGATGTATATCCACCTCCGGAAATACATCAGCTTTTCTCCACACAATGCCTGCCCTGATTTCACAGTAGCACTCTCTCAGCTATTTACAGAGTGTTTCCACCCGCGAAGACCCACCTGTGTTCCTGGGGGCATGGGTGGGCGCTAGGTGTTCCTGGAGACCACCTTCCGCTCAGCCACTTCCAATCTCTTGTGGCCACTTACTCTCGATGGAAGAGTCAAAATGCAACCTTTTTGAGGCGACATGTCTTCACAGTATGTCTGCGACCAGAGCATGTGTGTGGGAAGTAAAAACGTTCCTCTCTAAAGTCTTCTTTCTTGTTGAAGAATAAATCCTAAGTGTGCTAATAACTCCTTGCTAAGCCCTATTCTATGTAGCTGTGAGACATGCCATGCTTACAGCCACGTAGTACATTCTGTCCTTGTAACCAAGAGATCTGTGCTGGACGTGCTCACAGGCATGTCCCAGCTCTCCATTGCTTTTACCTATTTAGACACGTTTTAAGTTGTTAGCCAATCAGGTTTTAGTTTACATTGTGAGATCTGGCTCCAGCCAATGGAGATCAGACACAGCAGTGAGGACGACCTCAAATGCGTAAGGGATAAATGTGTCTGCTTTCCTTTGTTCATTGTACTCTCACAGCAGGATGGCTAGTGAGGGTGCCCTTCCTGCAGTCCAGGAAGTAAAAATTGCGTTGCTGAGAGATCCTTTGTCTCAGGGCTGAGTTTTCTTTGTGGCACCGAGCATCTGTTTCCAATAATGTGACATGTTTGTGTGTTCAAATTTTATTAAGTTACTAGTTTTAATTCAGTGAGTGGCACATGCGGGCATGCTGCTTGGCACCAGGGATATTACTATGGGGCCAAGCCTCTGCCCAGGGGTCATCATGTGGAGTGGGATGCAGGAAGGTACCTGCAGGTCAGTGGTGCAGCAGGGCGCAGTGTTGGGGGGAGCAGGGTGAGGGTGGAAGCAGGGTCCGGGTGGAAGCAGGGTCCTGTGTGGTCCTGGGACCATGTGCATTCTACCCAATCAACAACAGAAAGTCATGGAAGGTCTCCGATGGAGGTGACACAATCAGATCTGCATTTGACGAAGATGGCATTACCTGCTACCCACTGTGAGGAGGAGTCAGAAGGCAGCAGCAGTGGAGGTGAGTGCCCCCCAGGCTGTGGGGGATGGAACCTGAGGGTTCTGAGGAGGCCAAGTCCAGCGCGATGGGCATGCGTGAGGGTGGAGAGAACCCGAGGGGAGGAAGCCTCCCAGCCCAGGCACTCGGGCAGATGGGGTGCCCCTCATTGAGAAGGAACAGGTGGGGAACACAGGGCTGAGGAGAGGGAAGAAGGGTGGCCTCCGTCAAGTAGAGGTGTCTGTGATGGCGGGATGTGAGGAGGACCTGAGCTGGGGACAAAGAAATGCTGTTTCATGACCTGCCCACTGGAGGCATTTCGTGGCTCCTCAACAGCCAACTTCCATCTCTACCTCTTCTATCACAGGCTCGCACCAAACACCTTCTTCCAGATGCATAGGGGACCCTGATTTCAGCATGAGGCACCAGCCTTTTTCTGGAAGGTCCTGTTGAAGTGGAGACATCCACTCACCTAACCTACCACAACATATCGTTCCCACACCCCACCTCCTCCCCTCGATCCTTTTCCATCCTCTCCTCTCCAAATGCGGCTGCCCTGTTTGCACCCTCAGCTATTTAAGTCCTTTGCAAACAAGGAGGACGGCAGCAAGGCGGGCTGCTGCATCTGCTCTTGTAATCACGCCCTTTCTGCCAGCGCTGGCCACAGGAAGCTGGAGCAATCCCGTCTTCAGGCTGGGCCCTCCTGGGGTTGGGTGAAGAGCCGTGCTTGGTGGGTGGCAATGGTTTGCCTGGACTGGCCTCCTCTAGGAAAAGCCAGAGGGCTGGAATCGTTCACACCTCCTGAATCCACAGCGAGTTGACCCTCACAAATGAGTGCGCTCTTTTGGTAAAGCGTCCTCATCTGCACCGTTCTCCCATCTCCCCCAGCCACCAAGGACCGTGGGTCCTGAGTGCCCCACCTGGGGCTTGGGCTCTAAACCATAAACTGCAGTGCTGGACAGTCCCACGCTCTGCCCAGCTGCTCTGGTTGTTTCAGGACGTTTTCCCACTCACGGGCCTGATTGCCAGACGCGTCCATAGGGGTGCCCCGCTGTCCGCGGATTCAACTTGTTTAGTCTACTCTGACAAGCTTCATGTGCTGGGAGAATGTGGTTGGGAAAGACGTCCTCATGGATGTCTAATACTGAAATTCTTATTTTTATAACAGAGTACACAGAGAGCACGACGCATAGGCATATGAATATATTATTCACAAAATCAGAGAGATTTCAACAGCTAGAGGCGTTCAGATTTCCCCAGGATTTGATTCAAAGAGATTGATCACTGACGTCCAGGGGAAGCTAGAGAAAGGCCATCGCCGATCCAGGAAAGTAGCAGAATGAGTTTGACGCTGCGCTGAGTGAGGCTGATTGGGTACTGTGGGTGTATGTTTCCCGTGTGGCAAATCTCTGTTCCCTGTAAAGCAAAAAGAACAGGCCGGGGAAATGAAAATGGTGTGGGGGGGATTTACAGCCTGCCTTACCTCGTTCACATTAAATGTTTTTTCTATTGTAGCAAAGTCCCTGGAGCTTATATTTGTGACACAATTACAGCATTACAGAAGTTTCGGGAAGGAATAAGTCAAGCATTTTGCAAAAGCGAAGGTCCTGTAGCGGAGATAATAAAATGCAGGATTTCAGTATGCTTTCTTGTGAGCTATTTCTGCTGTTGACTAGTCAGTGAAAAGATAAAATGCTGTAATTGGATCTAAAACCTTCAAGCACTGGCCAGGCATGGTGGCTCATGTCTGCAATCCCAGCACTTTGGGAAGCTGAGGTGGGAGGATCGCTTGAGCTCCGGAGTTCAAGACCAGCCTCCAACATAGCAAGACCCTGTCTCGACTAAAATTCAAAAACATTAGCCAGGCGTGGTGTCGCAGGCCTGTAGTCCCAGCTATTTGGGAGGGAGGATGGCTCCAGCCTGGGAAGTCGGGACTGCAGTGAGTCCTGCTTTCCAGCCTGGGTGACAGAGAAGAGACCCTGTCTTAAAAAACGAACATGACAGAAAAAAACCCTCAAGCACCAACAAATGTACAAGTTCATGTAACAAATGCTTCATTTACCACCAACTGATGGGCCTTTGAAAGTCCCCAATTATTGGAGCATGAAGTTAAGAATGAAGAAGGCACTGTGGATTAACAAACCGGACACCCAATGGGGCCGTGGGTGGGAAAATCCTTTTATGCGTCCTCAGTTCCTTTCAAGCAATGAATTTGCACTCACAAGATTTTTTTAAAGCAGTATTTTCTTTTCGAGACAGAGTCTCACTCTGTCGCCCAGACTGGAGTGCAGTGGTGCGGTCTCGGCTCACGCAACCTCTGCCTCCCGGGTTCAAGCCAGTCTCCTGCCTCAGCCTCCCTGGTAGCTGGGATTACAGGCACCCACCACTGTGCCATGCTAACTTTTGTATTTTTAGTAGAGACGGGGTTTCACCATGTTGGCCAGGCTGGTCTTGAACTCCTGACTTCAGGTGATCCACTGCTTCTAAAGCAATATTTTCTTGATTCATCTGTCATTAGTAAATAAGTCACTAAGATTTCTAGGGAAGCAACATTAACAGACAGACTGAAAATCTAAGAAACCACATGGAGTTTGTCCTTTCTCCCAGACTTTAACAATGGACCGGCTCATTTCCCCCACTGGGAGGTGATAAGGTAGCGTGATTCTGAGCGTGACTTCAGAATCAGAACAGTGTGTGTTCTAATCCTGGCTCTGCCACCCTCAAGTTACCTTCTCTTCCCCTACATCCTCTCAGCTGAAAAGTGGGAAATGCAGATCCCCACGGCACAGAATAACAGGAGGAGCTTTTAATAATGTAAGGAGTGGTTCTTGCACTTGTTTCTGAGAGCCATAACGTCTGGTTGGGGTGTGTTAGGGAGCACACCTATGTGGCTGGAACTCAGCTCTCCACAATGTCTTCCACTGACACAGATCCGCGTGCCTCTGACCTGGAGATGCTGGGGGTCCCTGGAAGAGTTCACTGCATGACAGGCCTGTGCTGCCGGAAGTGGACAACGATACCACGAGTTAACACCATGAGAAGGCGGCCCCTGGCCATTTCTACCTCCACAGAATGTAACCCTTAAAGGGTCTTCCTTATACTGAGTGGAAATCCACGTTGCAGAAGCTTTTGCAGATTCCTGGCTCCACTTCTGCCCTCTGCAATGAGCAGAGTAACATCCATCGTTTACCTTTGCTCAGTCCTTCCAAGTTAAGGTCTCATAGCCCCATCCAGCAAGGATATGCTGCGGCCAGTCCTCCATTCGTTTTTTTTTTTTTTTTTTTGAGTTGGCGTCTTGCTCTGTCTCCCAGGCTGGAGTGCAATGGTGCAATCTCAGCTCACTGCAACCTCCGCCTCCCAGGTTCAAGCCATTCTCCTGCCTCAGTCTCCCAAGTAGCTGGGACTACAGGCACCCACCAGAACACCTGGCTATTTTTTGTATTTTTAGTAGAGATGGGGTTTCACCATGTTGGCCAGGCTGGTCTCGAACTCCTGACCTCAAGTGATCCGCCCACCTCAGCCTCCCAAAGTGCTGGGATTACAGGTGTGAGCCATCATGCCGGCCCATTAGGTTGTTTTATTCATTCATCCAGTATGGGGATTTTTCTCATCTCACGTATGCAGGGATGAGTTAAGACAGAAGATCCTCGATTTAGCGGAGCGTATGCACTCTTATGGAGCTCCAGGGACACGAAGCTTCTATCCTCCTAGGAAGGGCTGGTTGTTATTTGGCTGTAGCAACAAGTGACCATCAAAACTGTTTAAAACCCATTCTTCTTGCTCAACAAGGACTGCACATCAGTAGCCAGGGCCAGGTAATCCGCAAGAAGTGACCAAGCTGATGCAGCAAATGCCAACCAACCCCTAGGTTCCCCGGGCACCGAAATCCCTGAACTTCGTGCTTTCCAAGGCCCTGTGTGAGATCAGCTCTCCCTTTTGCTCAGAGACTGTCCCCTGCTTAGCAAGCAAGGAAGTCAGCGGTCTGTTCCAGATGGGGAAGGCTCTGCCTTTGACGAGAGGCACACAACTTAGATTATAAGGAGAAGGAGGTACCACCAGATAATGACAAGCTGCCCAAGAAATTCAATCAGGAGGGCTGACAGTGAGTGATGGGGTGAGAGAGAGGGACTGCCGCTGCTTTAGATGAGCCGCCCAGAGAAGGCCAACGAAGACACAACTTTTGAGATAAGATATGAACAATGAGAAACTGTAAACTCAGAAAAATAAAACTGCAGTCCAGCAGAACCGCACCTGCTAAAGCAGGGCCACAGCCTCAGAGAGGGGACTCTGCATGAAATCCCTGGGTTTCCAGATTCTCCGAAGCTCTTAAACCAAGACCTGACGGGAAGGGGACATCACTTGGTGGCCAGGGAGCCATTCTGAAATAGTGACTCACAGATTTCTGCACAATGCCATTAGCCAGCCAGACCTTCCATCTGTGTGGCTTCTATATCCAGCAGCCATAAAAACAACAGGATCCCCAGACAGCATTCTTGCTTATAGGTGCCTTATTACTAAGTACTTTTTTAAGCTGAAAGGTTGCAGCTGTCTCTTCTCCGAAGACGACCGACATGGAGATTCATGTGACAGGTGTGGCCTGCCACGCTCTGTGGGTTAGAGGCAGCTGTAGATTAACAGCAAGTCCTGATTGGTTGCTGATATGTGACCTTTGCCAAGTCACTCAGCCTTTCTGCACTTCGGCTCTATCTGAAAAGTGATGGGGATAGAACATCCACACAGCCTACATCAGGGAGTCACAGGAGATAAATTGGAAGAAAGCTTTGAAAATCAGAAGTACCTCCAAATATGACATCAGTACTATATTTCTGGGGAAATGTTAGGTATAAGGCACACATCTGGGGACTGAATGACACTGTTCACACTTCCTTCGTTGACTGCCAGTGTCCCATATTTGCGACTCACATCTCTACTGAGACTACTCTCCCTAGCTCTGCCCTCAGCAGTGCAGGGGGTGCTCTCCCGACTCTTGGTTCATGGCTTCCTGATGGAATTCCCTTCCTTCCTGCACATCCAGATTCTACAACACACGAAGTTCAAGCTCTGTGTCTTCCCTGAAGCCGCCTCATAGCTCGATTTCTCATTTGTAATTGACAAACAATGGTATATATTTACGGGGTATAATATGTTCTGATTCGTGTTTCACATTGTGGAATGACTACATCAAACTATCCAACAAATCTGTCACTTCACATTTTGTTTTCTGTGTGTGGTGGAAACCGCTGAAATCTACAATGTTGGAATATACACTGGAGTTATTATGGTAGCTGTTCGTGCGGTAGATCACTAGAGCTTTCTCTTCCTAACTGAAATTCTGTACCCACTGGTGAAGCTCTCCCCTTTGTCCACCCTCCTCCTTTCCTATCCTCTGGTAATCATCACTCTACTCTACTGGAGTTCGGCTTTTTTTAGATTCCACATGTAAGTGAAATGATTGGCTGTTTGTTTCTGGGCCTGGCTTATTTCACACAGTGATGGACGCCTAGGTTGCCTCCCTGTCTGCGCGATTGTGAACGGTGCTTTAATGATGTGGGAGTGCAGCTGTCTCTCCAGCACACTGGCCTCGACTCCTCTAGATATACAGCCAGAAGTGGGATTGCTGGACCATATGGCAGTTCTATGTTTAGTTTCAGGAGACTCGCTGTGGTCTTCTAAAAAGGCTGTGATAATCCACCTTCGTGGCTGCAGTGCGCTGGGACCCCCTGTTCTCCATGCCTTTCTCACGGGTGTGATGCGTTCCGATAGTTTTCCAGTTGTTTCTCCTAGGTTTTCCTGGTAGCAATCGCATCAGCTTCAACGTATTAAAAATGCTGAACATGAGATAAATGACTATAGCACCCATGAGTGCCTGCATGAAGAAGTGATATTCAAGAGTCACCTCATCGAAATTTCTACACACCTCCAGCTTTGCTCCTTTTGCTCAAGATTTTTTGACCATGGTTTGACTTCTGTCCTGATCTTCCGCACCTGTGTGTCACCCCTCCACTCACCCACTGCACAGGGCCTGGCATGTATTGAGTCCTGGGGTTCAGCAGGGAATGAGTCATACAAGGCTCCTGCCTCCTGAGTCAGCATCTAAGGGCAGGAGGGCTTGCACGCTCTGTGGTTCCTGGGGCAGCTGTAGATTAGCAAGTCCTGTTAGGTTGCTGATGATGCGACCTTGCCAAGTCACTTAGCCTTTCTGCACTTCAGCCCTACTGAAAAGCGATGGGAATGTAATATCTGTTTTACCTACATCAGGGAGTCACAGAAGAAAGCTCTGAAAATTGGAAGCACCTCCAAATATGAGATCAGTGCTTTGTTCCTGGAAAAATGCCACACCTGACAATAATCAAGTGAACAAGAAATACAGCAGACGGTGAGGAGGGGCAGGCAAGGCTTACAGATGGGCACTACAAGAGCAACAAGGAGGATCCCTTCCTGGGGGAGGACGTGGCATTGAAGCAGATGTCTGAGTGAGGAGAGTGCACAATGCAGGTGTCCGGGGGACGCATGGGCAGAAACAACAGCACAGAGAAAGGTCCTGGATCGGGACAGAACTCGGTGTACTTAGAGAGCACATGGACAAAAGGGAGAGTGGGAACGAGAGATGTGACATGTTGGTCCAGCGACTTCCCACTCAGGAACATGGCACGCCTCTTTCGTTCAGGTCTTCCATGATGACTGCTGGCAAAGATTGGCATTTTATTCAGGAACTACACCTGTGTCGCTTCCCTAGGGCTGGAAATAGCAAATTTCCACACACTGGATGGCTCCCAACAACAGAAATTTACTGTCACTGTTTTGGAGGCTGGAAGTCTGAAATCAAGGTGCCAGCAGGACCATATGCTCTGGAAATTCCAGGGGACGATTCTTCCTGGCCTCTTCCAGCTTCTGCTGGCGCTGGCCAACCTTGGCGTCCCTGGCTTGCGACCACATCATTCCAATCTCTGCCTTCACCTGCACAGCGCGTCGTCCCTGTGTCTGCTCACTGCCCTCTCCTTACAGAGGACGCTTATAGTGGGATTTAGGCCCACCCTAGTCCAATAGGGCCTCCTCTTAACTAATTACACCTGCAAAGACCTTTCCAAAAAAGGTCATATCTGTATATTTCAGGTTGGCATGAATTTCCAGAGGACACTACTCAATCCAGCACAGCATGTTTCTCCCTAATCAGTGGCAGTGAAGGACCACATAGCATAGTGATGACAAATATGTTCTGGATGGGCCAAGTGCAGTGGCTCACGCCTGTAATCCCAGACTTTTGGGAGGCCGAGGCAGGAGGATCACTTGAGTCCAGGAGTTCAAGACCAGCCTGGGCAATATAGTGAGATCCTGCCTCTAAAAAACAAAAAACTTTCAAACAAAACTCTGGAACCAGGCTTTCTGGCTCTATCAGTTACTGAGCAGGTTTTCACCTCTCCAAGCCTAATAAGCGCCCTCATCCCAGAATAACAGCAGCTACCTCATGAAATTGTTATGGGGATTAAATGAATTACAAATGCTGAGTGCTTCAACTGTGCAGGACACACTATCAACATTTGACAAATAGGTTTGTTCTTGGATATAATTTGTTGCTATCTTGTTTTTTCTGAGGAGACAAGGTCTTGCCCTGTCACCCAGGCTGGAGTGCAGTGACGCCATCACAGCTCTTTGCAGTCTCGAACTCCCAAGCTCAAGTGATCCTCCTGCCTTAGCCTCCCGAGTAGCTGAGACTACAGGCGTGTGCAGCAGAATAGCAACCATTTTTGCAATTTTGAATGGCATCTTCTCTCTGCTACATTCTCTAATTGGTGACTGCTGGCGAATTGGAAAACTGTCCATTTTTGCGTACTAATCTTGTAACTATAATCTTACGGAATTCTCATAATTTTCTAGCTGTTTCTCCTAGATTTTCTTGGTAGCACGCACATTAGCTTCAAGGTACTAAAAAAAAATACTGAACACGAGATAAATGACTATATAACCCATGAGTGCCTGCAGGAGGAAATGATGTTCAAGAACCACTTTCTCTACGTTTTTTATTACCAACGACAGGTGCAGAGATTCCACCGCATGCCCATGCTAGGATGACATGTGTTTAGGATGAAAATGTGTCTGTTTTCATTGACCCAGCCCACACGCAGCTATTGAGAGCAGGGGCCCGGGATTTTCGTCTTGACTCAGTCCCACAGCGTCTGATGCAGGCAGATGGTGGGTACTCAGGGTTTGGACGAGCCTCAGGAATACATCATCTGTAACAACTTATCGATGGTTCGTCCCAGAGGTGTGGCAAGAACTGTCTTGTGACAGTGCTGGTCTTTCTTTTCCTATGTGTAACCTATGAAGTGGACATAGCCCTTCTTTGCAGCTTGTGGCTGTGGAGGCAGGAACCGTGCTGCCTGTCACACCCTCTCCTTGAGTACCAGAACCGCGCCTGGTGTGGCGCAGTCTAACTAGACTCTGCGGCAGCTTCCCACTGGTCTTCAAATCTGTTTCTCACTGATGTCTGCGAGGCCTGGGCTGATCTCCAACCATCTGCCCTTCTCCCCATCTCTGCCACGGAGACGTCCAGTCAAAAGGTCATGTCCACCAAGCTGCCAGCTCCTAGTTACTATCATAACCACTCAATTTCCCTCCTCTTTCCACGATCCTTCTTACATGCTAACTTGACCATCTGCTCCACTAGAGCATCCCCCAAGAAAGCCAAGGCCTCTTCTATTTCCGCCGTATCCATCCCCAACACAAAGTAGACAGTGTCCAGCTCAGTATTTGCTGAAGGAAGGAACTGCATCAGTACAAAACAAGTACACACGTTTTCTAGATAATATTCTAGAGCAGGAATTTTGTCTGGAGTTTTGCTCACATGTAAGGGGCCACAGCTCAGCACAGGATGCTGCACAACCAGGGACGGAGCTACCCAGCATTCGGGCCTCACTCTCCATCTTTCCATTCTGTATTTGTTGTTTTTCATAGATCGCAGGGGTGATTACGATTAGTCTCACGGCTGCTCCTAGAAAACCCAGCGTAACCATAATGGAATATTAGGAGTGGAAAGGCTCTGGAGAGTCAAACATTTCTTTTGTTTTAAAGATGAAGCAACTCAGGATCCAGCAAAGCCATGGGGCCTGCCAGACCACATGCCTGCTGCATTGCACCAAGGCCTGGCCCTGTGGGTGGCTGTCCTGCCTCTGCAGAGTCATCATTGCCACACGCTGCCCTCCAGTGCTGCTGTGTGCACAGGAGGTAAAAAATCCTTTTCTTCCAAGGTTGGTTTCCTGAGCTTCAGTCAGAGGTCTAAGGAAGCATTGCTGAAGCTCACAGAGATGACGCAGCATCCTCTTCAGAACAGAGACACTTGGCGGTGAATTCACACACCTATCTCCACTGTTTAGAGACTTCCAGGATCCACCAATGTGGACAAGAACTCACAAACCAAGTCCAGGAACGACCAAGTCGAGGCCACGCTGAGCGTTCAGCTCTATTGGGAAGAGGTGGGGAAGGAGGAACAGCAGTGGCAAACTGGGCACCCGGGTTCTGTGAGACCTGCTGCTTCTACCCACCGCCCTTCTCTAGGAGAGCGCCTAGAGAACACAACCGACTTCCCCTGGTCCCGAGCGTTCCGTCTCCGTTACGCGTGCACTTGGCTTTTACTACACCCAGCCTTGCTGTATCTAGAGAAGCATCCAAGAGCTGTGCCTGAATGGCTGAGCAATGCTGAGAAACAAAGGTGATGAAAACAAGTCTCCCTCACAGCCAAGGTCACCGAGAGGCCCAGAGAGGTAAGTCATTTGTCCAAGGTCACAGAGCAAGGTAATTTTTTGGTCTGAGACTAAAACCCAAGGTTCCATGACCGCACAGATCAATACCAATGTTAACACGTTATGCATAAATTCTCATTACATTAATATTTCTATCCCAAACTCTATTTTATAATGCTGTTCTTTTATCACATATTTGAAATAACTTCTTTATATAAACAAAAATTCTTAAAAGGAAAGCCCCCGACCGAAAGCAAGTCACTTAAAGGAGACAGGGAATCTATGGAGACCTGTAGAATCTGAACATCAAGTCAGACGTGATGTCTTTCCTTCTTACTGTAACAGGTTCTGCAGAACTCTTTCCACAAAGACCCAGCGAGGACAGATACAGTTGCCAGGACGTCCTCACCTGGGTGCTGTGTCCAGCTCAGACCTGCCACAGTGCACGTGAACAGCAGCCGCCAGAGTCTCACCTGAAGATGAAGAAGCTCATTTTGGGGTTATCACTGCTGAGGGCAGAGACAGACAGGACCTTTAGCCCCTTCACATATGCAAACCTAGTAAAAAAAGCTAACAAGAAAACCAAGCACGGAGCCCGCTGACTTGGAGGCTCAAACTCCAGTCCCACCACGGCGACTGAAAACACTCTGGGGCAGCCCCCCAGCTCTGGTTGGGTGCAACAGCTCTAGCAGGGTGCTGCTCTCAATAACAGCAAGTCAGCACCTTCATCAAGCTGTTTGCAGGCCTTGCCTTGAAGCCCAGGCAGCTTAGGACATAACACCCTGGGAGGGTGAGGCAAGAGGTGTGCTTGAAGCCAGGGGTTTGACCAGCATGGGCAACAAAGCAAGACCCCCCCATTCCTAGAGAAAATTTAAAAATAAATTAGTCTGGCCAGGGCAGTGGCTCACACCTGTAATCCCAGCACTTTGGGAGGCAGAGGCAGGTAGATCACTGGAGGTCAGGAGTTCAAAGCCAGCCTGGCCAATATGGTGAACCCTCCTATCTACTACAAATACAAAAATTAGCCAGGTGTGATGGTGGGGGCCTATACTCCCAGCTACTCGGGAGGCTGAGGCAGAAGAATCTCTTGAACCTGGGAGGCGGAGGTTGCAGTGAGCTGAGACTGTGCCACTACACTCCAGCCTGGGTGACAGAGCAAGATTCCATCTCAAAAGAAAATTAAAAATTAATTAGCTGGGCATGGTGGCACATGCCCATCATCCCAGGGAGGCTAAGGCAGGAGCATCACTTGAGCCCAGGAGTTCAAGGCTACAGTGAGCTGTGATTGTGCCACTGCACATCAGGCAGGGTGACAAAGTGAGACTCTGTTTCAAAAAAAAAATCTAAAACCCAAGTTACATATTGTTTTTCAATCTCCACGCAAGGGCATGTGTCTTGTTTCCTTCACTTTTTCAACAAGGGGTGGACCTCACTATGGCTGACTTTTCAGATCATTAACGTCTTTCAGACCCACTCAAGACGCTGACGCCAATGACATCCAGGGAGATAAAGTGATTTCAGACAAAATGGGGTATCCATATGAAGGTGCCAAGTTCTACTGGGTCTCTACTGTGCAACCTCGCAATTGCTGGAGTACCTCTCATACTTCCGTGAGTCGATCGAGAACACAGGGCCAGTGCCACTTTCTGCCACTGCCCTTGCAAAGAACTGGTTCACTCAGCATCCATAAACCTGTTGAATTTTATCTCAAAATAATAACTCAAAAAATACAGCAGGAAGGCAGAACTATTTTGTTCTATATATGTATTTATTTAACAGTAATTAGATACCACAATAACCAGGAATCATGTTTTATTTTTTAAAAATTTCAAATCTGGGCTGGGCACGGTGGCTCATACCTGCAATCCCAGTGCTTTGGGAGGCTGAGGTGGGCAGATCACTTGAGGTTGAGTTCGACACCAGCCTGGCCAATATGGTGAAACCCCAGCTCTACTAAAACTGCAAAAATCAGCCAGGTGTGGTGGCAGGCGCCTGTAATCCCAGCTACTCAGGAGGCTGAGGCAGGAGAAGTGCTTGAACCCTGGAGGCGGAGGTTGCAGTGAGCCCAGATCACGCCAGCCTGGGCAACAGAGCGAGACTCTGTCTCAAAAATGAATAAATAATAAATTTAAAATCTGTAAAATATGGCCCCAGGGGAGAAGTTATCATAAGCAGCAGGACAAGTTAAAATTGTTCACTCTCCAAATTCTGCTTTGCAGCTTAGCTTAAAGGAAACCCAAGATGGAGATGCCCTGCCCAAGCCCGAGAAAAAGCAGGCAGAAAGCCAGCCCAGAAGAGGGGACAGGATGGGTGCCAACACCTCTGGCCTCACCTCTGCATGAAGGCACATTCTGATCTTGACAGGATTTCTCATCTGCACTCCAATTCGGTTTTAAACACCTGACTTCTTTCCCTTTTTCTAAGTTTAAAAAAAAAAAGTAAAACAAGCCAAAAAGATTCACCGGGATATTTATTGTCCCAATGACTTTGTTGTTTAAATCAAATCTAAAATTAAAATCAACAAATTGTGTGGTTTCCTTCATCCTTCATTAATGACAAAAACCCTCCATTCAAAAACTACACTAAGACAATGTGTTCCTCAATAGTAATCCAGCTTTAATGGTAGAGCATTAATTCGCCTTACAAACAAATTACAGTCACTATGATTTATCAATAGGTACTGTACTGGTTTCGTGTTTTCTTTTGGCAAACTTTGCACAAATCAGAGAAGAAAACATAACTATTCATCATCATGTAGAAAAAGAAAAGAAAATGAACCTCAAGTATCTACCTATGTGTCAAGTGAAAATCCTGCCAGTAAAACTTAAATCTACACTTACAGCAGTTTTAAACATCCCTAGTGCAAGAAACAACCAATTCATACAGATCAATACTAATTAATGAATATGGAAAATTTTCCTATACAGAGGTAGAGTCCAGGGCACAGGCTAAAACAGTATTCAGTAGTCTAAACAAGACTGAGTCAGGTTTTATGGAATCCACTTTAAATTTTAGGTATCAGACTGTATGTACATACATACAATAAATAGACTATACAATTTTTTAAAGTAGTTTAATAAACTCCACAAAATAATAGCAGATGCATTGAAATATTTACATAATTTGATTTGCAAATCTCTCATTCAAATAAAAGGGATAAAAATAAAATTTCTGCTATTAAGGCAGCAGAACCTCTTTCCTGAAATGGATCGGTAAAATAAGATACTTCGCTTGAGAGGAACTAATTTATGTTTAAGAGGTATTAATATTCAGCTAAGAAAATACATCCCTTTTTCAGCTATATAGATTAGGGAATATAAAATGATATTTTCTACATTTTTAGACCTGTATTTAAAGTTCTAAATTCAACTCTGACTTGAAGAGAGAAGCTGATTTTGGTACCCATACAGAGTAGATCATCACAATTACAATGGAAAGATAATTAACATTTTATCTTCTGTTTGCTTGCTTTTGAAAGTTTGGGTCAAAAAGGCTGTGATAATAATTCTGGCCCAAACAGGTATGCTTGTACCTGACACAAATGTCACCAAAACCTGACACTTTTGGCTTGGTGTTCTTGGGATTTTGACTTTCTGAGTCCCTTCCATTTCCAAATCGTGTTTCATTGAGAGCAGGCAATGTCTGGGGATCAGGTGTATGATTCGAGACTAATTAAGATGCCAAGGTTTTCCAAGCTCACATGGGAAGAAGGTGAAACACAGACCTGCTGCCGCCACTGGCCTCCCAGAGACTTGAAAAGGGAAACAACTCAGAAACCTGTCACCGAGACCTAAGAAAATATGCAAAAACCCAAAGCATCATACATGCAAGTGACTCACACTCTCAGACTTTAGATCAAATTCGCTATTTCATATTCTATCATTACCTCTTTTATTTTACTTGACATAAAAGATTCTTACTGAGCCCGTAAGGAAATCAGGGATCATCAGAAAATGAAAAAGTACGGTCATAATTAATGAAGCATAAACCTTCACAGTTTGAATTTTGTAGAACTTCTCTAAGCACCCACAATGAAAATGCAAGTTGGGTTTTTTTATTCAATCATTCTGTGAAAAATACCTCGGTAAATAGTAACATTTTTCCCTTCAATGATCTTCCCACTGGAATACCCAACCCATCCTTGTTTTTTTTTTTTTATTTTAGATTTTTAAAAAATTTTATACAAATAGACTAACTTCGATTTAAAGTAAACATATAAAAATTGAGAAGAATATTGCTTGCAACAATGGACTTGTAAGGAGAGGAATGAATCAGGCAGGGGTACAAAGAAATGGCTCCTACTCAGTAGCTTCGGGCCACGCCCAGCACTCTGGAGAAGGCTCTCAGGACACCCTCTGCTGCACGGCGTCCTTCAGCCCACAAAGTCTGACTGATTTTGTAATGACAACTTCAGGCCAGGAAAAAAACAAATGCAAGAAAATCGGAAGGCACAAGCACCCATGTGATCTAGAATGTTCTTGGGGTGTAAGGAGGGAACGGGGTACTTTTGGTTCAGCACTACAGTCAAGTTACTTTTGCCATTGTTGAAGAAAAACGGTATAAAATAAGGGTGCACAGAAATGGAACGAGCATAGCCCACTGGTGAGGAAGAAAGCTCAGAAGACAGCGCGCAGAAATAGTGCGGAGAAATGACCAGTACTATTTATTTGGAAGTCTGCGCCATGATGGGTACAAACTACATCCCCTGCTCTGTGGGACCAAAACCAAAACAGGGCAAAAACAAATGAACAAAAATCCCCCATCCCAAAAAAGCAGCAGAAGGAATGCAAGAAGTCTTACAGGACACACCGGCCCAGCCCCGGGTGGAGCCAGCTCTGCATCCACTGCGGCGCTCACCAACTTCAGCTACCGCCCCCAAGGGGACACCAGAGGGCCGGCTGCTTAACCATTTTCCCTGCCTCTCCACGACTTCCCATTCGCTTTATTTCCTCCTCCAGGATTCGAGTCCGCTTCTTCCACGAGGGAAGCGCCGCTGACAGTGGGGAGAGTGAGCCGGGATCTCCAGGGCACTGAGGCTTCCTCCAAGCCTTGCTGCGTGGGTGCTCATCCAGGCAGCCGACGGAGCTATGCGTTAAAAAAGGAAATAAAAAACAAAAACAAACCCACCCCAAGTCTGTCTTTTCTCAAACTAAAGGAGAAACTTAAGGGATGGTGTGGCCTCCGGCGGGCCTCCACGGTTAGGAGATGATGGCCGGGGACCACCGGGGCAGAGTCAGGTTGTCCGCACTGGCTGAGCGCTTCCTCGCGGATCTTCTCAGGTCCTTGTACTTGTCCTCGCAGAGGCGAGAGATGGCCTGAGGGGCAAGAGAGGCAGTGCGGGGTCAAGACGGGCCACATCTGGACCCATCGCTCACTCATCCTGGGCGCCAAGGGCCCTGCATGGCGGACAGGCAGAGCCCCTGCCCCTGCGGAGCTCGGGCCCACAGCCCAGCTCTCTGCGGGCCGCAGAGAGATAGGAAGGGAGTGTAGACTCCGCTCGTTTCCCAAGAGCTCCCAGTCTGAGAAAAGACTCTCAGAATGTGAAATAACAGGACAGCGTCGCCCCACAGGCGGCCCGACTGGGGTAAACGCTCTCCCCACCTAGGGGTGTTGGACTGGCCCTGCCCACACGCTCGCTGTTTCCAATCCTTGGCGTCCTCACCTACAAGCAGGGCAAGGACGGCAGGGCTGGCGTTAAGCACAGAGGAGGCTCCCTGAGCCTCACAGGGAGGAGAGCTTGGCCCCAGGGGGCGAGGGCAGCTGCAGACCACCAGCCAGGGACTCAGCAGAAAAGGATGGAGGACCTGCATCACCTGTAGAGGTTGCCAAAAGAGGGACCCAGGGTGGATCGATCACAAAAACAAGCTGTTTATGGCTAGAACTGGCTGATGGCAAAGGCTGAGCCCGCTTGTCCCTGGAGGGATGGTCTGGGTCGTGGGAGGCTTTTGATTATTTGGAGAAGAGAAAGAGCAGCCTTGTCAGCACATGACTGGCCTTTTCTCCTGCCCTGGTGAACCCGCAGGGCCCCGGGAAGGGCCCTGTGAACCCACAGCAGCCCCAGAAGCAAGCGAGCTCTTCCTTCTCAGCACTTGGAGAAATCTAACAGAGGGAACAGCAGGCGCTGACTCCACCAACCTCGGCCTGTGCTTTCAGGGCAGCTGACCCGGAGCCTCAGATATTCTTCAGCAGAGAACACAGACCTGCTTCCCTCCAGGGCTGCGTAGCTGCCAGGAGCTCTGGCTTGTCTCGCTGGCACTGCAGCAGCCGCTGGAGCCATGGCTGCACACGAAGGGGACCAGGGACTACAGCGCAGGCTGAGGGGGCTCACACTCTCTGGGAAAGCGGGATTCTATCTCACATCCGTGCTCACCAAGGTTTCACCGTATTTGCCTTGCAGCAAATCCTACAGAGGGAGGGCTTTCCATTTGTCCTCTCGAACAGATGAGAACTGGAGGATGGGGTGGGCTTTCCATTCTAAAGGCCAGCACACAATCACAGAGGCATGGCCGAGTTCTGAAACTCTCACTGGATTCTTAGTTCTAATCCAGTGCTGTGCACCCAGTCTTTTCTATGGTTTACTAAGTTTACTTCTTGGGATTAACGTATTACTTTGTAAATGCTGATTTAATGTTTTCTTTTGTAAGCACGTTACCCATAACAGCTCTCTTCTCCCACCTCCAGCCCACAATGTGGCCAGGCCGTCGTGCTGCCACATCAACCCTGCACTGAGTGATGACGTCCCGTCTGGGAAGGACAGTGAGTGGTCAGCACGAGGACCTCTGGGTCTCATGAGCTGGGGACATTGTGCCTCCACCACTCAGAAAGGCTCTGTGGGATGAGGCCAAGGCAGGATTGGGAGAAAGGTGCAGAGGGGAAAGGCTGGGGCATACTCTCTCTGGAGGAGAGGTCTCTCCCCAGGGATCCTGCTTAATTACCACCCCACCCCTTCTCCTCCTGCCAAAAGCTCAGGTGGGAAGAGTCTGGTGAACATATGAGGAGGAAGAGCCACATACAAATATGCTGTGAGGAGACCCAAAGTTACGCAGCTCAACAATGACAGCCCAAAAACCAGACCAAGACCAGCCTGGCATGGTGGCTCATGCCTGTAATCCCAGCACCTTGGGAAGCCAAGGCTGGTGGATCACAAGGTCAGGAGTTCGAGACCAGTCTGGCCAACATAGTGAAACGACGTCTCAACTAAAAATATAAAAAATTAGCCAGGCGTGGTGGCATGTGCCTGTAATCCCAGCTACTCAGGAGGCTGAGGCAGGAGAATCATGTGAACCTGGGAGGCAAAGGTTGCAGTGAGCCAAGAGTGTGCCACTGCACTCTAGTCCAGGTGATGGTACAAGACTCCATCTCAAAAAAAAAGAAGAAAACCAGACCAAGACTGATAGTGCTGCCCCCAGCTCTAACTGGGCTATGGAAAAAGGAGACTGAAAAAAAAAATCAAAAGCGGAATCAACCTTTTTGGATTCTCGATTGTTAATATCATCTGGCAGCTTTTGCCTATAAAGGCACGTGCTGGGAACTACGTTTTTGTGGGACTTATATTGTGGAAAATGCTTTTTAGAGGGGCTTATGGTTTTTTTTAAACCTATCTGTAAAGATATGTGTCTTAAAAAATATTTGATTTCAAAATAGAACTGCAACAGTTCACACTGGTAATCCCAGCACTTTGGGAGGCTGAGGTGGGCAGATCATGAGACCATGAGGTCAGGAGTTCAAGACCAGCCTGGCCAACCACAGTGAAACTCCATAAATACAAAAATTAGCTGGGCATGGTAGCATGCTCCTGTAGTGCCAGCTACTTGGGAGGCTGAGGCAGGAGAATGACTTGAACCTGGGAGGCAGAGGTTGTGGTGAGCTGAGATGGTGCCACTGCACTCCAGCCTGGGCAACAGCCTGGCAACTCTGTCTAAAAATAATAAGAATCCATGGGACCATGTGTCCCTGGCCCTCAGATGATGCATCTAAAACAGCACACAAAGAAACGCTGTTTTAAAGCATCTTACCTCAAGCTTATGAGCCCTCTCCCTGCTCAGGGGCTCCAAGGGAAAGCTCAGGTTGTTTGCTTCTGCCAGAGAACGAAGATCAAAATAATACTTGGCATAGACACTGGAAGGAACATTGATGTTGAACTGCAGCAATTCAAGAAACTGTCGCTCTAGCTCGTTCCTGCAAAGCAAAGACAAAAATAGCCCGTGTTTAGCCGCACACCAGGCCGCATGGCCTGCCAAGGCAAGTTGCTGGAGACCAGACTCCAGAAAACTGCATCCTCCAGGGAGACTAGTGATCTAATCAAACGCCTGGCTGCACACCAGAGTTGTAGTCTAACCACCACATTGGGGTTAAAAGCCAAATCCACTTGATCTGGTGCTCGGATGGATGAGGACTGATTAATTGGGATGATCACCAGGAAGGGTTTCAGGGTGAGTCACTTTGCTGAGATCTAACATACACAGCAGGCTCTGGCTGCACACCTCCAAGAGACAAGGCTGCTAACACAGGGCAGACGGAGCAGCTAAGAGCTGCCACGTGAGTACAGGAGGGCCCTAATCAGGTGCCCAGAGCAAACAGCCTCTGCAGACCTGGCTTCCTTGCTGGCCCCTCCCTGCCTCCAGGGAGAAAAGAGGGGAGGAACTGTGTAGTGGATTTCTTAAGCAAAAGGTAGGGATTGGGGGAAGAGGGCATCAGGTTTCTTGCCTCAGTCTCTTAAAAAGAGAACTCACAAGCCGGGAAGAGTGGAAGCAGTAGTTCCCACACTTGAACACGTACCTCATCACCTGGTGGGCTTGTTAGAATAGACATGGGGATCCACCCTCACACTGTGGGTATCAGTAGGTCTGGGGTGGGGCCTGGGAATGTGCATTTCTAAGGAGCTCCCAGGTGATGGTGAGGCTGAGGCCATCACCCCAGCCCCATACTCTGAGAACCACTCAACTAAAAAGGTATGACAGGAGAGGAGGTGCTAAGATCCCCGCTGCCAGCCCATCTACATGTTGATGGGTTGCTGGAAAAAACTTAAAAACTACTTTGAGAACTTTCAAATTAGGTTTCTTTCTAGACAGTTCCTCTGGGTAGGGGGAAGCTTCTCAGTGAGGGAACTATTTGTGGAGCACGGGTTCTAGGTCAGGCGCTCAGATTCAGCACACTCTCCCCAGGAAGCCCCACAGGTGCCCACCCACTGCACACCATCCAGGTACCTCCTGTCCCTGCTCACACTGTGCAGCCTGGGCTGCTGGCCTCAGCCTCTCTGGCTGGTCTCCTCATAGCCGGGAACAGCAGCATCTGCTTTTCTGTGCCTACCCCCAGCATGGGACCTATCAGAAGGCTTCCCACAGCAGTGAGAGCTGATCTGAGGTGAGGGAAGCATGGAGCTCTGGCAGAGAGGAACCAGGGCTGGGGAAGGGGTTTCCAGCAGAGTGGATCCCCTCCAACCACCTGCACCTGCCGCAGGCGGCTAGGACACACCATCACCATTTCCTGTGAATGAAGCTCAGGTCCTAGCAGGGCCTCCGCCCTCCCGACCCTGATCCCAGCCTTGGCATTCTGTGTTATGTCCCGCCAACTCCGCTGAACGCTGAGGGTCTGGGTCTGGGCTCCCACATGCAGGCACCATCCTGTCCTGAGTGGTGTCCCAAGACCCCTATGTGTTCCTGGTGAATCACAGCACTCAGCTATGAGGGACTGAGGAGGGCTCCATGCCGGCTCAAGCTGCTGTGACAAAGGACAGGAGCAGTAAGGAGGTGGGCAGGGAGGCTGGGGCTGAGCAAGGCCAGTGGATCTGGGGAGACAGAAGTTGCTGGGCAAAGGAACACTGGGACCTGTGGGCAGGCGGCTAGGAAGGGGGCCCAAGGAGGGCCCATTCCGGTCTTTTCATCAGATGGAGAGCGTCACTGCTTGTTTTCACACAGTCTTGTGAAAGGAGTTGTAACAAGCTCCAAATGTATCTACTGTACTACTTCTTATAGTTTTCAAGAATTTAGGCCGGGTGTGATGGTTCACGCCTGTAATCCCAGCACTTTGGGAGGCTGAGGTGGGTAGATCACCTGAGGTTAGGAGTTCGAGACCAGCCTGGCCAACATCGTGAAACCTCATCTCTACTACAAATAAGAAAATTAGCCAGGCGTGGTGGCAGGGGCCTGTAATCCCAGCTACTTGGGAGGCTGAGGCAGGAGAATCACTTGAACCAGGAGGCAGAGGATGCAGTGAGCTGAGGTCACCCCCTTGCACTCCCGCCTAAGCAACAGAGCGAGACTCTGTCTCAAAAAAAAAAAAAAATTGTTTCATTTAAATGAGATTTAGTAAGAGATCATCCTGTGAAATACTGGAACCCAGGTAAGATTTCAATGAAACGAAAGTGTCAGAAGCACCGCTAAGGCCAGAAGTGCCAACATAAACATCCAAGGAGCAACCTGGGAGCTATCTGCGGACACACCGCCGTCTGGTGGCCAACAGGCATCACTGCAAAGCATATTCTCCCCAGTGCTAAGAAGGGCTTACTATTCTAAGAGAACAGCCTGATAATCCTGCCTGAAATGATAAACAGACACCATGGTTCCAGATGGAGGCAGACACTATGAGCAAAGGCAAGAGGAAGTTGCTTTTCAACGAGGTGGCATTTTCCCAGCATTCCCTGGAAAACAGAACAACCTTTCTCCAAGCTTCAATTTCTGGGTAAGCTTTGGGGAAATAAGAGATTTTAGAGCTGCTGTGTCTTCAAACAATAAAATTTTTTCTAAAGATATAGAAAATAAAAATAATTTCCCAAACTTGACTTTCCAACCTGCAGAAGCATTATCTATTACAGGGAGACTGACAGCTTGCTATGTGATAAATCATCATAAAACTAATGTGATGCCAAGAATGGGCCTTATGGATTCACTATCTGCATTTAGATAACTAGGAAGAAACAGTTTTGGTATAAAACGTTGTAAGAAATATATTCAAGTCAATCAACAAAAAGCACATTTCAGAAATATTTGTTACATTAGATCAACAGTGTATTCAGCAACTTGAAACTCTAAAATGTTATAAAATTCAGAACTCTAAAATGTTATAAAAAGAGTTGTTTTAATCATCTAATATGCTGCCCACTTTTCTAGAAACTAGGGTCACTTCTCAAAAGAAAATAGAAGCAGAGTCTTGGAAGAGTATCTTCACGGCCACGCTCACAGCCTCCATTACTACTAGCGTAATGTGGAAGCAACCCACGTGTCCATGGATGAATGAATGGATAAACAAAGCAGGGCACATACCCTCAATGAAATATTACACAGCCCTAAAAAGAAAGGAAATTCAGACACATGCTACAACATGGACGAACCCTGAGGATATTATGGCAAGTGAAACACGCCGGACACAGAAGGACACAGACTGTATGATCCCACTTGTGTCAGGTCCCTAGGGAAGTCAAGTGCATGGAGACAAAAAGTGAACAGTGATGACCAGGAGCAGGAGGAATGAAGAAAGGCAAGTTAGTGTTTAATGGGAGCAGAGTTTGAGTTTGTGAAAATGAAGGGTTCTAGAGATGGATGGTGGTAATGTTTGTGCAACAATATGAATGTACTTAATGCTACAGAAATGTACACTTAAAAACAGCTACAATTGTAAGTTTTATGCTCCATACATTTTACAACTTAAAAACAAAACAATGCCAGACACAGAGGAACTGAGGTTCCTTCTCTGGGACCTCCTGTGCCATGCAACACTTGGACCAGTCACTTGATTTCTCCTTATTTGGATTTGCCTACACATGAAAATGATGCAGGAGCAATGCAAAACAAAAACAAGAAACAGACAAACCTCGAGGTGTAATTCTTTTTTACAGCATTTTTGCCTACAGAACTCTGTGCAGGGAAATTTCACTGTCCTTTCCCCAACCACAGCAGTTGCCACTTCTTGCTCTAAGCTGGCCTGTGATGCCATGACCACTGACTGCTGGCAAGAGTGGGAGCTCTGGCTGTCCCTCGGCCCCATCTTCTCACATGAGGTCTGCCTGAAGCTAACGTCTGACTGGCGCTGGTGACTATCCACATGGCCTGGTGCCCTGACTGTTCTACCTGCAAGTCCCAGTGACACTCGTCGTATGATGTTCTTCAGCCTGCACCCATGGATGCACAAGCACACAGTCAGCTGCCTTCCAAGCCAGAACCCTGCTGTCCAAAGGTACATGGGGGGACTCTTTAAGTTCTCACTGCTGGATAATTCTTGAGCAGGACATTAGCCTATGGTCAAAAATACCAGGAAGGTCCCTTCAGGAAGCTGGGACACAGAGAAGGCAGGAAGAAGGGTACCTGGAAAAACAAGCATTTCCAAAAACCCCATATGAAAAGCTCTCCATCTGAAACCTGTGAGCCCTCTCCCTGCTCAGGAGCTCCAAGGGAAAGCTCGCTTATTTGCCCCTGCAGGGAAACTGAGGGCTCTGCAAGGAAAGCAGAGGAGCACAGGGCGCCTGAGCTGCATGTCCCCAGGATCTGTTCTCCAGCCTGGCAGAGGGCAGTGGAACAAGGCGGCACTCCAGAGTTTCTTCAGGATAACTATTTACGGTCAGACCTTTTAGGAACATAAGGTCTTCCTGAATGCCTCCTTCCTCTGCCCAGCTCCAGGCATGTGGGGCACTGATCCAGTGCTGCATGAGTCACTAAGGTTCAGCCAGTGGCTCAGATGGTGATGGGGTAGCCTGGGCACCAATGGCTTTCAAAAAAAACAAAAAACACGCTAAAAAATTATCAATTTTCTTTGGACAAAATATGGAACAGAATTTTAGCATCAATCCTATTTTACTAACAATAGTGCCGATTCTTTCCAATTCTTAATGAGTTTCATTCAATATAGTAACTATTACTATTTTGCACTTGAAAAAAATCCAACCTTATTGTAATTGCTTAAGGTACCAAATGCCCAACAAAAGAAGAGATATTAAGGCTATTATTATGAAAACAATTCTTGATAATAAGTTAATTTCAGCTGAATGAACCCTGGCCAACTGTTTTAACTTCTCTGTGTAGAAAAAGAGTTGACTTACAAAAAATAGGTTTTTTTTTAAAATTAAGTATAAGATAAATGAAACAACTGTAGCTCCAACTGCTTAGAAGAGAAGAAACATACATTTTTCTTATTTCTTTTCTAATAAGTCTGATTATTGACTTATTAATCAAGTGATTGGGTGGGCATCTTACTTAATTCTCAGTGCCTCATTTTCATCTGTAAACAGGGAATAATAATAGTACCGCCTCATCGAAAAACGTGAGATGTGAATTAACACAGAAAAGTCATTTTTTTTTTAGCTAGGAAGTGTTCAATATATGATAGCTGCTGCTGTTGTTGTTGTTACTGCGATTATAAATATTCCTGGTAATTGTCTGGTTTTTAATGTCTTGAATTTAAACCTTCAATGAATAGAAACTGAGCACCTAGAATTCCAAATTACCTGTTACTTTACCCTCCCACATTTTTATTTAAGGAGAGTAGGAAAACTTAAAATTGAATGTTTCAGTCCTTTAGTTAAAACGTCTCCCTAACTGAGGACCAGTAAACATCATTTCCGTTTGACCACTG
Organism: Callithrix jacchus; assembly: GCF_049354715.1. Taxonomy (NCBI): domain Eukaryota; kingdom Metazoa; phylum Chordata; class Mammalia; order Primates; family Cebidae; genus Callithrix; species Callithrix jacchus. The sequence goes on along the minus strand of NC_133508.1, from coordinate 35,133,268 downwards.
TCTAATGAATGGTCCCCGGGATTAAGAAAGGTGAGCCTTTCCTAATCAGGTGGGGATACACTTCCCCACGTGGTTACTGTGTTGCAGCATTACTTAACCTCTCTAGGTCTCAGTATCCAGATCTGTAACGTGGATATCAGTGCACATATCACAGGGTTGCTGAGAGGATTCAACTGACACATGCATGATCTGGGCCATGTGTGTTCCCTGACAAATACTTTATAAACATTTCCTCAAAAATTTTAAATCAACTAAGGATTATCCATTGAGCCTAAGTTTCCATGAAAATTTAGTCTGCTAGCATTTTGGTGAATTAAACCTGGTGGGTTAAGCATAAAAGTACAAACGGCATCTCCTCCACACCTCTAATGTTCTTCACTGGTCATTTTTCTGTTCTTTCATTTTCATGCTGCTCTGGTCATCTGCATTTGTCTCTCACTTCCTTTTGGAAATAGAGCTAACATATAAATAAAAATATTTAAGACTAAGCCTAATCTCATCAGGCATTCTGACTTTGAGTGGGAACACCTAGTCATGGTGGGGGTCCTCTGTGCTCTCACAGAACCTGGGTAACACCTAACAGGAGGGGACAGCCAGGAAGTCATCATGTGATGTGTGCAGTTCAGTGTCAAACGATACCAAGGTGCTGAGGAAAGAATAATCCTTAATAAAGCAAACAGGCCAGAATTTCTTATACCTTGCACCCAAATGTCCATCTCCTTTATGATCTGAATGACAACTATTTTAGTAGCTGTTTTCACCATGAAATATAATCAAGAATTTTATTTTTCTTACTATATAGTTCCGATTTTAAAAACCTTATGTTTTTCTTACTTTATGTAATACAGAACTACACACACAGGATGAGATTTTATGGTCTGCCACAGAAATAGGCTCTGCGACAAATACCCTGACAACATAAGCAAGCACACTTCAAAGGGTACCATACCAGAACAATGGGTGCTCAGGGAGTCAGTAACCACAGGCAAGGAGGCCCGAGGCTGCTGTGGAATCCAGAACCCACATGCCCACAAGTCTGCAGCCCAGAGATGCCCCTGCAGTGGCAGCTGTCACAGGCACTGAGAAGCTCCTTCATCCGAGGGTTACTGGGGGTAGGACATGAGCGTAGACTGGGACAAAGTCTCCTTGAGGAGGTTTGCCAAACAAAAAGTGTGAGGAAAGTTTTAGCTACAATAATGTCAGAAGTGACTGTAAACCATAAGGAACTGTAAGTCAAGTAGTGCTATCCGATTGCTTTCTACAGTTCCTTCTTCCCCAAGGGCTCCGAACTCAGTTCCTGGATTCCCAGTCCCTAAAGACCCCCCAGACAATAGAATGCAAGTGTCCTACTAATAATCCTTACCTCAATCAAAGACTGGTCCATCTGAGAAACCTGACACTGCCTGGAAAGCTAGGGGAGTGAACAGCTCTCAGCCCCCACTACCCCCAAGGCCAATGCCCCTCCCCGAACCCTGCTCATGCTGCACTTGGGAGCCCCAGGGACACAAGGCTGACCTGAAGCAACTGAATCTGCAAAACATGACAAAGCAGTGAATCTGTTCTCTGTCAAACTAAACAAAAACATAAAATATTTTAGCTTTTGTGCTTTTTGGATCGGCTTATAGCCCACAAAGGACTGTATGGGGGCATTACCTCTTTGTGAACAGTCTGCAGTAAGATAAGAAGCCCAAATACAAACCATCACAGGCTGCTACCTGTGCTCGGCACACACCTTTCTAATTAAAGGAGTGTTTGCCTACTACAATTTCCATAAACCAGTTTCACAAAACCAGGAGGTATCACCAGTACCTGTTCGTGATCCACATGATGAGAAATGCAGGTTTTCATATACAATATTACACAACCACGCCCCTGTTGTTCCAACTCACAACAGACATTCACTCAAATGCATTCATTCTGTACCATATGGATCATTTAAAAAGGAGGCAGCTTTCTTCCCAAACAGTCTGGCTGAGACTCTGACAAGCCCCACCACTCACATGTCCTCCACCGTGATGTCTTTCAGGATCTGGCAGTAATCCACATTCCATACAGCCTGGTCATCCCACACCTTGGAGGCCAGCAGGATCGCCCCCAGAACAATCCGCTTCCAGTTGGCCGGACAGATATCTATCTCTGCGTATGTTAAGAGTCTTTCAAGGTACACCTGGGAAGACAAGATAATGCCAGAGCTAAGTGATTTGTTTTCTCTTAAACACTGGCGTTCCTAAGAAAATGCTAAAATCATGTACTACACCCACCTTTAAATGAGAATTTATTTCCCGATCATATATATATATATTTAAAAGGCCAAAGGGCTCAATAGTCTAATGACACACAGGCTAAAGGTCTCACGCCGTCAGTGGACAGTGTGGGTGCAGCTGGATCTTAGACTTTGTGGAGGAACCAATTCCAGGAGTCACAGACTCATTTCTCAGTCTATCGACTGTGATATCCATACACACCAATGGATGTTCCAACAGAAGACAAAGAATGTATAGAAAATACATTCCAAATTACTTGGTTTTATTTTCTAATCATTTTAATGATTTTTAAATCATTGGAAAATAAAACCAAGTAATATAGGATTTCTAAACTGACAGAATTTAGTTTGAAGACAGACATCAGAATTATCTACAATGCCCATTATTTACGATGGGCCACGAGGTAAGAATGCCTTTTTTAGTTTCCCATAGCAAAACTCTGTTTATTATGATATTATGTCTTGCACTTCTCTGAACTATGAAATTATTACTACAGTTTTTATCAAATGCATTTGCAAAGTGAAAATGTATCAGGAAAAAAAAAAAACAAAATTAAACAGACACCATCCATGCTTTTTTTAAGAACCTGCAGATAAAACTCATTAATTTGTTATAATTATTCATAGCATATAATGTCCGTAAAGACTTAAATATTACAAAATGCAAAAAAGGCACGTGTGGAAAATGTTTATACATAAATAAAATACAGATTCTTTTCAGTTAAATGATACCAACACTCCCAAATGGAATGGGAAAGGTTTTTTAAAAAAAATAAAAAGGAGAATTCACACCTGTTACCTCATTAGGGTATCTGTGAGGAGGAGGCTAAACTTTAAGAAGTTCTTGAGAAAAAGGGTAATTAACACTGATTGGGAGAGGTCTCTTTCAGGAAGCCAATACACAAGGCCTGTGAAGGGGCCCCACAACCATAGAAGGTGGGCTGCTCTGGAAGACCTCCAGTTTCCCGCTTCCACAGCTCTGTAGGCACTATTCTTCCCCGCCCAGGGTACACTGGGGAGGAAGAGGTTGGTAAAAGATCACAGGTCTCACTCTGGACGCTGTCTTGAAATGTTCTAGAAGATGCCACATAGCAGTGAACATGCAGGTCTGGAGCTCCAAGAAGACAGCACTGGGGAGTCAGAGCCAGTTTTAGAGTCTGCGACAGGCCCACAAAGCAAAGCCAGGGGCACAGGACCTGGAGGAGACATAAGAATGGAGAAGAGGAGGGGCTGGGCCTGAGAGTGGAGGGCCCCTCCCATTTTAAGGGCTGGAGACAGGATGAAAAGGCAGCAGAGGAGAGGGAGTAAAACCTGGTATGCGGTGCTCTTTTAATAGTTTGGAAAAGAACTTCTAAGGCAAAGCTGTGTTTGCAAGTGTCATATGGGACACAGGAGAAGGAAAATGAAATGGTCTCTTGCACAATAAAAAATTAAACTGGAGGAGCAAGGACTCTTCAGGCAGTGACTATGCGGGGGGAGGGGCAGGAGAGGAAGCAGCCATGGGGGATTCAGCGGGGAGGAGGCCAGGGAGAGAAGGGCGAGGGAGTAAGGGCAGAGAGACAAAGACAGTGGGAGGGAAGATAGAGAGGGTGGAAGAGAGTGGGGGAGGAATCATCCTTAATGGAAGCAAAACTCTGGGCAGATTAAGGATCAAAAGACCATCAGTGAGCTGCATAGGGTCATGAGCAGTGTAGGGTCACAAGCAGCATAAGGTCACAGGGCTTGCCCAGCTTCTCTGCAGAGCCCCCCACCCCTCATCCCTAAATCACAGACAGAGTGAGAGGGTCTAATGTCCCTCGAAGCAACCAGAAGCTTCCTTGTGGCTTATTTTACCAAGTGCAGTTGTGAAGACCCTGAGAAGTCGGTGGGGTGGGAAGGGGCAGGTCAGACTCTTCTCTGCCTCTTCCAGAGAAATGGTGGCTCTGCCATGATGAGGGGCAAGGGGGATGGCATCCAGCTGTTTACTGAACAAAAACATCCATGACTAATGGTTCTCTTGCTTAAAAAGATTATTGTTCTGTTTTCAGTGCCTTACTAATGAAATAGCAGTGTTTTACATCTTAAAAACTTGGACTTTTATGGCTTGTCAGATGTTCCCTACAATGGATCGGGGCACTGTACAGAAGACAAAGTGAAAATCCTAAAAAGAAAGAACGGCTGACCCCTCAACAACACAGGTTTGAGCTGTGTGGATCCAGTAATGTGCAGATTTTTTCGGTAACGGTTACACCGACCGAATGTGCCCGCCTCTCCAGCTTCCCTTCTGCCTTCTCCAGCTCTTCCGCCCCCACTGCCCCGGAGGGAGCAAGACCAACCCCTCCTCCCCTCCTCAATGCAAAAACAACCAGAATGAGGACCTTTATGATGACCCACTTACAATTAATGAATGGCAAACATATTTCTTGTTCTTATTATTTTAACATTTTCTTTTCTCTAGCTTACTTCACTGTAAGAATACAGCACAGCATACATACAACATGCAAAATAGATCATAATCAAATATTTATGTTATAGGTAAGGCTTTCAGTCAAAAGCAAGCTATTAGTTAAGTTTTGTAGGGTCAAAAGTTATAGGCAGATTTTCAACTGTGCAGGGTTCTATGCCTCCAACCCTGGAGTTGTTCATGGGTCAGGTGGAGTAACATGTTTCAAATCTCAAAGGCAAAACAGCCAATAAACTGTGATAAGAGGTTCTACATGCACTGATAATAAAATGGAAAACCATTAGAGAAAGTCCACCTTGACCTTCCCAAATTAGCTGGGGTGACCCTCGCCTTGTTCCCAGAGCTACATTTCTCTCAGGGCAGTGCAAGAGCCTCTTCCCTGTGTCTTCCCTAGGAAGCCTGGCTAAGGCCCTCAACTCATCCCCAGTGTTTACGGCATCTAGCACAGGGGCCAGCAGAGCATGCTCCCTGAATGCTTAATGGATGCATGGTCCTGCAGGATCGACGAGGGGCCGCATTCATGCAGGGCTCCGGCAGGCTCCTGAAAGAGCTATGGGAAGGGCAGATTTCCAGCACAAGGGAAGTCGGTGGGACTACATACAGAAATTCCTCTAGTAAAACGAACACAAATAATGGCATTCAGGAAAGAGAACGGCATCGCATCGACAAAGGTGTAGTGAATTAAGGGAAACTGAGTCCTTAGCTTGTGAGACAGGTGCTGTAGTGAAAAAGTTCAGAGGTGGCAGCTCCAGGCAGAAAGAGTCTACTCTGCTACGGGCACACAGGAAGCCAGAGAGACCTTCACGTAAGGCACAGAAGTCACGAGGCACAGCATTGTAACTGCACCGGAAGGGCCTTTGTGGGGGTTTCCAAGTGTCCTTCACTGAACAGTAATACCAGTAATAGTTGTCACACTATTGGTGGAAAAAAGTAGGTCACTCAATAGAACTCAATAACCTTAGCAATTTTGGGAGATTTTCATCTTTAATAGTATTTATCATATTAAGTTTGAAAAGAACAAGCTAATGTTTTAGATCTTAATTTTCCTCTGGGTAAACATCGTAACTCTCCAGGTAAAGATCTAGGTGAGGCTCGGTGGAATTCCAGCTGGCACTGACCTCAGGGACCCAGGCTGCACATTTTACAAAATCCTCTCACTCTCCAACAAAGAGAACCAGAAAATGTGCAATACCACTGTGCTGAGAGCAGCAAACAGGGACTAGAAATAAGTAAACCTCCAGATCATTAAAGCAGCAGAAAGAGAAGACTGTGAAGCAATTTTCACCCAGATCTGGGACACTCCACTCCTGCACAGACATGAGCTACTCAAATCTCCCACGCTCTCCACAGAGGTCGGTGCTCACTGGCTCAGTACTAACGCTATGTTTTCTTCTGACTTTGTAACTTACCTTAGTTGATGAATATTGGTAACTCATATTAGGTAATATTTAAGGTAATACTTAATGTTTGGGGGAAAAACCGAACAGTCATGAACCAGGTTATGATATATTCCACTACGGCTAACTGAAGGAATCAGACAATAAGATACACCCTGTAACAGGGAAAGCAGTTGCTATATTGGGAGATAAGGCATTCACAGTAAGCTCGACTTAAAAGTACGTAATTTAGCAAAATCTGCCAATAAAACTATAGTCAAGGGTCAGCTGCAACTTCTTTTGTAAACTACCACTTGGATATTTTAACTCTCTGCCAAGTAAAATAATACACAATTGGTTTTTCTAAACAATATCCCACGACCATTGCTAATAGGTCACTCTTGCTCAATTAAGTTTTCAGATTTAATTCACAAGAATGACTATCCTGAGAAGTCTCTCTCGAAACCACAGATTAATGAGCAACTATGGAGCTACAAAGAGGCATCAGCTGACTGCACATCACAAAGCTGCTCAGAGGCATTTGGAGGGGATGAAACAAAACTCGCAGAATCAAGGATAGATGCAAACGAAATCCCAATGATGCTGGAATTATTCCCATCCAATTTTAAAGAGTAATACTAGGCCAGTTAATTGTCTGAGTCTGCACCAGATAGAATTTCCTTCTGGGTTTTAATTCTGCTGCCTTTCAGCTGTTTGGTTTGGATAATTAGAGCATGTTCCAATAAGGCTGAGGTTGAGACCATACGGGCCAAGACTTCGTGAAGTGAGGTGGCAACTTCTTTCCATTCTCAACTACATTCTGATTCCAGAGTGCTGTTTCATAACCACACTATTTTGGGGGAATTGGGGTAGCTACCCAAACTCCCTGTATTCAGCAATGCTCTATAAATTACCACTTTTGTGGCCAACAAAAATTATTTTAAAGTAATAATTATTATTTTCTGTTTATAAAATTTCTGCCAGTTTCACATTTGGATTCTTTAACTGATGCTGTAAGATTTTCCAATAGCCTGAACTATATATACTTATATTATGAATACAGGTTAATAAATTAATATAAAGTATAATCTTTACCCTAAACTACAGCCAAAACCTCCTTACTGGTATAAAATGTATGCATGATTCTGTGGGTATCCTGTGGATATAGGTGACACTGTGTCCCCTCTTCCAAAATGCAGCATATGTTGAAGTCCTAACCCCCAGTGTCTCAGAATGGGCCATATTTGGAGACAAGACCTTACAGAGTTAGTGGAGTTGAGGAGGTCATCCAGGCAGGACCTAATATAATACAACTGGGTCCCCTTACATGAAGGGGAAACTTGGAGACAGACATGCACACAGGAGAAGGCCACGTGAGCATGAGGCTGGGCACTCACACACCACAGAGAGAGGCTGGAGCAGAATCTTCCCTCACAGCCTTGGAACCAACCTGGCCAGTGCCCTGATTTCAGATGTGTGGCCTCCAGAACTGGGAGACAATGAAGTTCTGGTGCTGAAGCCACCCAGTGTGTAGCACATTGTTCTGGCAGCCCTAGGGAACTAACAGAATATCTTTCTAAAGACCGTGATGGCTCCCTCCCACCTGAAGCAAAGCTGGCTATCCACAGGCTGGGGTAGCTCAGACATGTTTTGTTTTACTTGGAGATTCTTTTTAAAATCCCAGCTAACAACAGGGAATATTAAAAAGTAAGTCTGGGTTTCTGCTTCTCTTTGAACACCGGAAGGCCCCAGCCCCTCATTTCTACACGGCAAGGATTAGTCATGTTGATTCTCAAGTGTTACTGAGTGACAGGCATGCACACACATGAACACATGCTTATTTAGCATCTGCCATCAGTAACAACCCCCACGCCCTCTAATTGCAACCCAGGAAATGATCCTGATCATCTACCTAAAAATATATAAGCAGAAGAGAAAGAACAAAACAGCACAGTATACAGCAAACAGTGAACAAAGCAAGCCTGAGACTGCCATGCTCAGAAAGGGCTGCTTCCAGGGCTGGCCTCAGCTGGCATCTGAGGGCGTCCATTTCAGGAGGGTTCCCAGCATTCCCACGACATGTAAGAGCGGCTCACTATGAACACAAGGTGTGCAAACAAGGTGGTGTATGCTGAGCCTGCTTTCCTTCTGGGACTCTGGAATTTTGGTATCTGCTAACAGAAAATGTGTGCATGACCAACACTCAACACAGACCTTGGGTGCTGTCTCTAATGAGCTTTGCTGGTGGACAACATCTTGGAAGTATGATCATAGGTCGTTTCACAATGGGTACATTCTGAAAAATGCTTTATTAGGCAATTCAGTGCTTGTGAGAATACCACAGAGTGCACTTGCACAAAAACAGGTGCTACAGCCTTAGCCTACACATACAGGCTGCGTGGAATACCTATTGCTTCAAGGCTGCAAACCTGTACAGCATGTGACCCCACTGAATACTGCAAGCAAATGGAACACAATGGTGAGTATTTGTGTATATAAATATATCTAAACAAAGAAAAAGTACTGTGAAGATAAAAACGGTACACCTGTATAGGGCGCTTACAGTAAATGGAGCTCGCAGGACTGGAAGTTGCTCTGGATGAGTCAGTGAGTGGTGAGTGAAGGTGAAGACCTAGGGCATTACTGTATACTACCCTACTATGAACTTGATAAATGCTGTACATCTAGGCTATATTAAATTTATGAAAAAGATTTTCTGTAATAAATTAACCTTAGCTTACCGTAACTTTATAAACTTTAAAAAATTTTTAAACTTTTGACTTCTGTAATAACGCTTAGCTAAAAACACATATTACACAGCTGTATGAAAATATTTTCTCTCTTTATATCCTTATTCTACATGCTATTTTATATTTCTTATTTTTTTACTTTTTGAACTTTGTTAAAAACTAAGACATAAACACACATTAGCCTAGGCCTACACAGAGTGAGGATTATCAACATTGCTGTTTTCCACCTCCATATCTGTCCCACTGCCAGGTTTTCAAGAGCAATAATACACAAAGCAGTGTTCTCCTGCCTGCTTCCGGAACACCTCCTGAAGGGCCTGCCTGAGGCTGTTTCTCAGTTAACTTTTTTTTTAATAAGTAGAAGGAGTACATTCTAAAGTAACAATAAAAAGTACAGTAAACACATAAACCAGCAACAGAGTTTTTATTATCATGTATCGTGCACAATGGCACGTGCTAGACTTTCACATGTCTGACAGCGCAGCATCACCACAAACACCTGAGGCACAGGATGCAATGGGATGTTGCGACGTCACTAGTCAATAGGAATTTCTGAACTCCACTATCATCTTCCGGTCAGATGTCATCTATGTGGTCCATCGTTGACTGAAATGTCATCATGTAGCACATGACTGTACTGTAACAACTCACTGCTGGATCAAGCGTGTCCTTTTATGACTCCACTGGGGAGGAAGAGGACTCTTGTTCCACCAGACTTTGCCCCACGTGCCCCTCTTTGCTGATTTTGTGTTGTACCCTGACACTGTAAAAAGCCATAGCTGTAGAACTATATGCTGAGTCCTCTGAGTCCTTGTAGTGGCTAATCAAACCTGGGGTGGTCCTGGGGACTCCCAACACACAGTATTTTACAAAGGGCAGCCTGCACCTGATTCGTGGGTTTTTAAACAAATATACAGAATTATGAACAGCATTCTTTTACTAAAATTTTTTAAAAATGAAACAAAAAAGTAAATATAGCAGGCTGAGGTTTTTGTTTATGAAATCTGGGCAGTGGTGTGCACTAAGATGAACACAATTCGTATTGCACTTGCCTTTAACTTTACTGAATTTGCATAAGCATGGCAACTCTTAGATGCCCTGTCACTAAGTTTAGATAACCAGTGACGACCACCGTTTATTATTTACTAGCAATTGGAAGAAAAACTGAATAAGCTGTCTGGACTCATCACTGATAGATGCCACCTGAATAACAGCTTTTGAATTCCTTAGAAACTATTAAAAGTGACCCATAAGGAAGTCTTTCAGGGTCAGACTCAATTGATTCCAGTCACTAGACCATCAGAGCACCAGACTCTGAGAAAGGGTTTAGAGGCTGCAGTTCAGGGCTTCAATGGCAGGCACTGAGAGCCATGTAGCAATGAACGGGCCCTGCCAAGGCCTCCCTAGGCTGAGACCCAACCCCACTTGTCATGACCAGTGGTCCTGACAGACTGATATGACAAGCACTCTTCTTAGAATGCATCACCTAGGGAGGTGGAGCACAACTGCATTCTCAAGTGTGGGTTGCATAGAGTGACCTCATTCAAGGGTACACAGTAAAGAACGTGGAGAAAAAGAGTGACTACACAGCAGAGAAACCTAACAAACACAACCTCAGCCAGGGATATAGGATATCATCAATAGTAATCAGTCATGTTGACCACATGTACCTTTGATGTGATGCGATAAAAATGGTGCTTTACCTTTCTTATTTTCCTCCCAAAAAACCGCATAATCCCAGTCTAATCATGAGGTAAACATCAAACAAATCCCAAGTTAGGGACATTCTACAAAACTAGCCAGCACTCCCGAAAACTGTCAGGATCATCAAAAACAAGAAAAGCCTGAGAAACTATCACAACCAAGAGCTGCCTAGGGAGACACGACAACTAGATATAATATAGTGTCCTGGATGGGTCCTAGAGAAGAAAAGGGATGCTGGGTAAAAACTAAGTAAATCGGAGTTAAAAATGAACTTCAGTTAATAATAATATATGGGCAGGCATGGTGGCTCACACCTGTAATCCTAGCACTCTGGGAAGTCAAGGTGGAAGAGTCACTTGAAGACAGGAGTTCAAGACCAGCCTGAGCAACAGAGCAAGACCCAGTCTCTACAAAATATTTTTAAAAATTAAGCAGACATGGGGGTGAACCGCTGTGGTTCCAGCTACTCAGGAGGCAGCAGTGGCAGGACTGCTTGAGCACAGAAGTTTGAGGCTGCAGTGAGCTATGAACAGTGCCAGTGCCCTCCAGCCAGGGTGACAGAATGAGATCCGTCTCAAAAATAATAGTTAGAATAATAATATACCAGCATCAGTTTTAAGTGTAACAAAGAGATCACACTAAGATATTAAATTATGTACATTATATCATACAATTTTATAATAGTATAGATGTTAAAAAGAAACCGGATGTGAGGTTTTGGGAACTCTGCTTTCTTCACAATTTTTATGTAAATCTAAAACAAACAGTTTATTTAAAAAAATACATCTACAGAAATGAAAGTATAATCCAGCAAAACTTATTTAATGTAACAAAAGCTTCGAAATTCATTAACTGTAGATGCCTGTATTTAAAAAGTTATCAAATCAATAACCTAACTTTCCACATTAAGCAACTAGAAGAGCAAACCAAAACTAAAGTAAGGAGAAGGAAATAATAGAGATTAAAGTGGAAAGAAATGAAACAGAAATATTAAAACGAGAGAAAAATCAATAAAACCAAAAGCTGATTCCTTGGGGGGAAAAAATAGAAAAACGTGAAGGTAGACCAACCAAGAAAAAGAGAGATGGCTCAAATGAGTAAAATCAGAAACAAAAGAGAGGACATTATAGACTTTACAGAAACAAAAAGAATCATAAAGGAATACCATGGCACGACTGCATGACAACAAATTGGGTAACTCTGATGAAACGAACAAATTCCTAGAAAAACACAAACTACTCAAAAAATTGACTGAAGAAAAGATGGCCTGAACAGACCTAAAGAAACAAGCAAAGAGACTGAATTAATAATGTAGAAACTTCAATAAAGAAAAATCCTGGCCAACATGGCTTCAATAATAAATTCTATCAAACATTTAAATAAGAATACCAACCCTTCATAAATTTTAGGAAAAAAAAGAAGTAGAAGGTGTATTTCTCAATTCGTTCTAAGAGGCTAGTATTACCTTGACACCAAAACCAAAGATATCACAAGAAAATCACAGACAAAGGGCCGGGCGCGGTGGCTCACGCCTGTAATCCTAGCACTTTGGGAGGCTGAGGCAGGTGGATCACAAGGTCAAGAGATCAAGACCATCCTGGTCAACATGGTGAAACCCTGTCTCTACTAAAAACACAAAAATTAGCTGGGCATGGTGGTGCATGACTGTAATCCCAGCTACTCAGGAGGCTGAGGCAGGAGAATTGCCTGAACCCAGGAGGCGGAGGTTGCAGTGAGCTGAGATCGCACCATTGCACTCCAGCCTGGGTAACAAGAGTGACACTCCGTCTCAAAAAAAACAAAAAAGAAAATCACAGACAAAATTTCTTACAAATATGCATGTAATTATCAATGAAGACTAGTAAACTAAGTCCGGCAACTTATAAAAAAAATTATACACTGTGACCAACTAGGAATTATCCCAGGAATGCGGAGTGGATTTAACATATTATAGAACAAAAGACAAAAACTACATGATCAATCACAATAGATGCAGAAAAAGCATTCAACAGAATCTAATGCCCTTTCAAAATAAAAACACTACACAAATTAGGAACAGAAGGAAACTTCCTCAATCTGATAAAGGACATCTATGAAAAGCTCACAGCACACCGCACATTTAATGGAGAAAAATGGAAAGCTTCACATCTCATATCAACAGCAAGACAAGGATGTGCACTCGTGAGACTTCTATTCAACACTCTACTAGAGGTACTAACTGTGGTATCTAGGCAAAAATAAATAAATAAAAGGCATTCAAACTGAAAAGGGAGAAGTAAAACTATCTCTATTTGCAGATGATCTTTCCATGTTACACTCTAAAGAATCTACCAAAAAGATTATTAGAATAAATGAATTCAGCAATATGGCAGGATACAAGATCTATAAAAATCAACTGCATTCTTACATTCTAGCAATAAACCACCAAAAATGAAATTAAGAAAACAATTCAATTTATAACAGCATGAAAAAGAGTTAAATACCTAGGAATAAATTTAACAAAATTAGTATAAGATGTGCATACTGAAAACTACAGAAAAATGTTGACAAAATGAAAGAAAATCTAAACAAACAGAAAGACATTCCATGTTAGAAGAGATTCAAAGACTTATTGCTGAGACTGTAACACTCCCCAAACTTATTTACATATTCAATGCAATTCCTACTAAAATCCCACAACTTTTTTGGGGGGAGAATGCTGACTGAAATTGATAAGCTAATTCTAATATTCAGAGAGAAATGCAAGGATCACGGATGGAATGGCAAAAACAACACAGAGAGAAAAACAAAGCTGGAGACTCATACTTTCTGATTTCAACTTCAAATCTATGGTAATTAAGACAGTATAGTACTGATACAAGGATATACATATAGATCAATGGAACACACTAAAAATCCAGAAATAAACCTTGATGTTTATGGTCAAGTGATTTTTGACAAGAGTGACAAGGCAGTTCCATGGGGAAATAATAACCTCATCAACAAACAGCACTGGAACAACTGGATATCCAAATGCACAAGAACAAACGTGGACCCCTAACTCACAAAAATTAGCTCAGAATGAATGGTAGGCCTAAACGAAGAACTAAAATTATAAAACTCCTAAAGAAGATATAAGGGTAAATCATCATGACCATGGATTATGCAAAGATTCTTAGATAAGCACAAATGACAAAAGAAATAAACTGGTCTTCATGAAAATGAACCATTACAAAAAGAAATGACAAAACAGAGACGAGAAAATGTGTGTGAATCATATACCTGACAAAGGACTTGTATCCAGAACATAGAAAGAACCGAAATTTAACAACCAAAGACAACCCATTTTTAAAATGGGCAAAGAATGTGAATAGATAGTTCTCCAAGGAAAACATATAAAATCTTTAATCCTCAAGGAAATGCATATAAAAACAATGAGATAACCCTTCAAACTCACTAGAATGGCTAACATGAGAAAGACAGACACTAACAAGCATTGATGAAGACGTGATGTGGAGAAACTGAAAATCTCATAATGTTGCCAAAGGAAATCTCAAATGGTGCAGTCACTTTGAAAAACAGTCAATCTGCTGTTCACCAAAACAGAGTTACCATATGACCCAGCAATTCCATTTCTAGATATATACCAAGAGAAATGAAGACATATGCCCACATACAAACTGTATCAGTCCATTTTCATGCTGCTGATAAAGACATATCTGAGACTGGGCAATCTACAAAAGAAAGGTTTAACTGAACTTAGGGGAAGCCTCACAATCATGGCAGAATGGAAGGAGGAGCAAGTCACATCTTACATGGATGGCAGCAGCAAAGAGAGAATGAGAGCCAAGCAAAAGGGGTTTATCCTTATAAAACCAACAGATCTCCTGAGACTTATTCACTACCACGAGAACAGTATGGGAAAACCAGTGCCATTATTCAATTATCTCCCACCACAATGGGAATTATGGGAGATACAATTCAAGATGAGATCTGGGTGAGGACACGGCCAAACTGTATCATTCCACCCCTGACCCTCCCAAATCTCATGTCTTCACATTTCAAAACCAATCATGCCTTCCCCCAAAGTCTTAACTCATTTCAGCATTAACTCAAAAATCAACAATCCAAAGTCTCAGCTGAGACAAGGCAAGTCCCTCCTACCTATGAGCCTAAAAAATCAAAAGCAAGCTAGTTACTTCCTAAATACAATGTAGGAACGGGTATTGGGTAAATAGCTGTTCCAAAGGGGAGAAATTAGCCAAAACAAAGGGGTTACAGGGCTCATGCAAGCCCAAAATCCAGCAGAGCAGTCAAATTTTAAAGCTCTAAAATGATCTCCTTTGACTCCAGGTCACACTGATGTAAGAGGTGGATTCCCATGATCTTGGCAGCTCCACCCCTGTGGTTTTGCAAGGAATAGCCCCCCTCCTGGCTGCTTTTCACAGGCTAGCATTGTGTCTGCAACTTTTCCAGGAGTCCGGTGCAAGCTGCCAATGGATCTGCCATTCTGGGGTCTGGAGGACAGTGCGTGGAGGCTCTGACCCCGCATTTCCTTTCCGCACTCTCCTAGTAGAGGTTCTTCATGAAGGCCCCACCCCTGAAGCAAACTTTTGCCTGGGCATCCAGGCACTTCCATATGTCCTCTAAAATCTAGGCAGAAGTTCCCAAACCTCAATTTTTGACTTTTGGGGACTTGCAGGCTCAACTCCACATGGAAGCTGCCAAGGCTTGGGGCTTCCGCCCTCTGAAGCCACAGCCCGAGCTGTGGCTTGGCCCCTTTTAGTCATGACTGGAGTGGCTAGGATGCAGGGCACCAAGTACCTAGACCGGACACAGCACAGGGACCCTGGGCCAAGCCAACTAAACCATTTTCTCCTAGGCCTCCAGGCCTGTGATGGGAGGGGTTCCAGGAAGACCTCTGACATGCCCTGGAGACATTTTCCCCATTGTGTCGAGGATTAACATTCTCTGCTGCAAATTTCTGCAGCTGGCTTGAATTTCTCCTCAGAAAATGGGTTTTTCTATCAAATTGTCAGGCTGCAAATTTTGTGAACTTTTATGCCCTGCTTTCCTTATAAAACAGAATGCTTTTAACAGCACCCAAGTAATATCTTGAATGCTTTGCTGCTTAGAAATTGTTTCCGCTAGATACCCTAAATCATATCTCTCAAATTCAAAGTTCCACAAATCTCTAGGGCAGGGACAAAATGCCACCAATTTCTTTGCTAAAACATAACAAGAGTCACCTTTGCTCCAGTTCCCAAAAGGTTCTCATCTCCATCTGAGGCCACCTCAGCCTGAACCTTATTGTCCATATCACTATGAGCATTTTGGACAAAGCCATTTAATAAGTCTCTAGGAAGTTCCAAATTTTCCCACATTTCCCACATCTTTTGAGCCTTTCAAACTGTTCCAATCTCTGCCTGTTACCCCGTTTTAAAGTCACTTCCATACTTTTCAGTATCTTTTCAGCAGCACCCCACTCTACTAGTATCAATTTATTGTATTAGTCTGTTTTCACAAGACATACCTGAGACTGGGAAGAAAAAGAGGTTTAATTGGAGTTATAGCTCCACATGGCTGGGGAGGCCTCAGAATCATGGTGGGAGGCGAAAAGCACTTCTTACATGGTGGAGGCAAGAAAAAATAAGAAGGATGCAAAAACAGAAACCCCTAATAAACACATCAGGTCTCGTGAGACTTATTCACTTCCACAAGAACAGTATGGGGGAAACCGCTGACGTGTGTCAATTATCTCCTACCAGGTCCCTCCCACAACAATGGGAGTTATGAAACATACAATTCAAGATGAGATGTGGGTGGGGACACAGCCAAATTACATCACAAACTTATACAAATCTTATCACAAACTTAGGTTCACAGCAGCAGTATTCATAACAGCCAGAAAGTAGAAACAACTTAAATGTCCACCAACTCATGAATGGGTAAACAAAATGAAGTACAGCATGCCTGAGCAACTGCGGAAGTTGGCCCTAGAGCCCCCTGTGGATACTAAAATCTGAGGATGGAGAGTCCCTGATATAAAATGGCATATTTTTGTATAACCTGTGCAGATCACCTTATATACTTACTTATAATACCTCATACAATGTAAATGCCATGTAAGTAGTTGCTATACTGTTTTCTTTAGGGAATAACAAGAAGAAGAAAATGTCTGTACATGCTCAGCACAGATGCAACCATCACAGGCCTAAGCACATTTTCAATTTGCAGTTGGTTGAATCTTCAGATGCAAAACCCTTGTACAAGGAGGGACAACACTCACTCACTGTCTCTCATGTATGTATGTATGTATCTGCATTCAATGGAATATTATTTGCAATAAAAAAGAAAATATTACACATGCTACAATGTGGATGAACCCTGAAAACATATGCTAAGTAAAAAAAGCCAGTCATAAATGGTCATTTATGATCCTATTTATATGAAATGTTCAGAACAGGCAAATGAGACAGAAATTTGATTAGTGGTTTCTGGGGCTGAGAATGAGGAGTTAATGCTAAAGGGTAAGGAGTTTCTCTATGGGATGATGGGAATATTCTGAAATTAGGTTGCAGTGATGGTTGTACAATGTACTAAAACCCACTGAAATGCTCACTTTAAGTGGCTGAATGTTATGGTATATAAAATATGTCTCAATAAAGCTATTAAAAAGTGGGTAATAAAGAAAGGGACCGCACCCCTCTTGTCTGGTCAGCTGTACTTTGCCACCTCCATCTCTTCTTGGTCCCCTTCCTTTATGTCTGAATTCCTCCATCAATCACCAACTTCCTCTTTCTCCCTCTCCCATCTCTGCGGCTCTGCAGACAGAACCAACCTCACACAGAATGCTCAATCAAGGTTCAGCTGAGTAATGTCCCTGAAGTTGAAGAGTTTGCCACTGTCCCTTCAGAAAACTTAAGCAGGGCCAGGTGCAGTGACATACGCCTGTAATCCCAGCACTTTGGGAGGCAGAGGTGTGCAGATCACTTGAGGTCAGGAGTTCAAGACCAAACTGGCCAACGTAGTGAAACCCCATCTCTACTAAAAATACAAAAAAGTTAGCAGGGTATGGTGGTGCATGCCTGTAATCCCAGCTACTTGGAAGGCTGAGGCAGGAGTATCATTTGAACCCGGGAGGTGGAGGGTGCAATGAGCCGAGATTGTGCCACTGCACTCCAGCCTGAGCAACAAAGTGAGACTCTGTCTCAAAAACAAAAAAAGTCTAAGCAATGAAATGACAGAATATGTGTCTGATGTTCTAATACTAGTGGGGCAGGGGAAGATAATGAATAGGTATTAAATGCTTCTTACGTTTCAGGCACATCATCACCATGTAGTTCAGCCAGTAGGCACTTACTACTGCTCACTACATGTTCAATGAATACTTATTGAGAATTTATTATGAGCTGGGCTTCGTTCCAGATGTTGGTCATATTGTAGTGAACCAAATGGACAAAAAGAGAAAACATCTCTTACTCATTGAGCTTACTGACAAAACAATAAAATTAATGACTTCAACCTAAAAAATGCTGACAGGTGTTAAGCACACAGAGAAAAAGCAGGAAGTGATGAGCAGGGAGTGTGGTGCAGGGGGGAGGCTGCAACTTCAGACATGGTGGCCAGGCAACAGCCCCCCGATGTGCCTTTTGAGCAAAGATGAGGTGGAGGAGGGTAGCATGCATCTCAAGCACGCCCGCAACAGAGGGGCTGTGTGCAGAAGTCTTGGGGCAGGTGGCGGAGGCAGCTGGGCAGAGATGAAAGGAGGCTTCATCTTGCTGGGCCCCATCAGTCATGTCAGGGCTTTGGGCTTTCCTGAGGAAGATGGGGAACTACTATAGGTTCTGAACAGAGGAGAGGGCAAAGTGAGAATAATAACAGCGCAGGACCTTCAGCTCTGGGTCATGACTGACTTTTTTCTACAGATGAACATCTGACCCCAAAGGAACTGGGCCAGTCAAAATCTCCCCTCTCCAAAATCGAAAGAGGAGGTGGGGTTAGAGAGTATGGGGCCTTAAACGGAGAAGGGATGAAGACAGGGTGGAGAAAGCTATTAACAGTTCTGCCACCTCCCATCCAAATCAAGAAAGCCGACCTGCACATTAAGGCCCCAGAGCCACAGGGGCGCAAAGGCAAGAGTTGGCAGCCCAAAGAGAAACTTGCAGTGGGCCTCATTCTACAGCCTGATGTCCTTCCACACCTACAGGAGAAGGGATATGTGGGACCTGCCTGGACCTTCCAATATATCCCCGTCTGCCTTGGCCTCTGGCTTTCTCATCCTTCCAACAGAAGATTCCAGTTCAGACAGGCGGTGAGCTTTAGGTGTTGTCAAAGTACCACATGGGACTAAAGTGGGTGCCACACATGGTTCTCAGGATCAGTCAGCTTAAGTAACTCCTGAGGGAAGGACAGGGCCTCATGGAGGGGCAGCTGGATGCCAAGGCCTTTCCACCACCTCACTGCAGGCCTGGCTTCCCCCAGCTGCTTCAGGAACACAACAAAGGCATCTACACAACTCAGCAAGGTGCGAATCAGTTACCTCACTCCCTTTTGAATTTCCTCATGTGGTAGTATCTACAGGAGAGCTTTCAGCATATTGCTAAAAAATATACTTAGTGATACTAAGTTACTCTTTTTAAAAAAGTTCATTAAGCTGTGAAATATTTGCTTTGGGTGAGGTAGGTTTGGGTGTTTGAAGGGCCTGCAGGCTCTGTCCACAGCAGGCTGCAGTCCTGCTCTGTGTGGGAAGCAGGGCCAGGGCTTACTGCTATTCCTCCCCCATTGCCTCCTGAGCAGCATACCAAGATGCCAAACACATGCCCAGGAGAAAAGCAAGAGTTAATGAATGCATCTCTGTCAACTCTAGGCCAGACCTGTCCTGAATGACTGTTTCTAACTCTAAGGGACACAAGGAGGGAAGAATAATCCTACAAGAGTCTCGCTCAACGCACGATCTCTATGCCCTCTGCCCACAAGCATGCAGCTGGGCTGAGCCTCGACAGGCAGCAGTGACCAGACGATGGGCTGTGGGCTGCACCTACCACGAAGGCCTCTAAGCCTGCTCCTTTCCAGCTGCAAACAACCAAGACCCCCATGCAAACTGGTATCCTGCTCAACACCAGTTTATTTCATAGAATTAATGAAGATTTCCACAGTTATAATTATTCACAAGAAAAGTGCCACTCCTACACTATTCCAAAGACATGAACTCATCAGCCCTGTCACCTTTGGTGAGTGACACGGAGGGCAGCGAGGCAGGCCTGTTAGATGTATTCTCAAGGTAGACACTGGTGAGCTGTGGGGTTTAAATGCTGGCCCTGTCCTCCATGGGACACAAACCTCCTTCACACTGAATAATAACCCCGAACAAGAAGGCTCTACCATTCATAACCGGGCCATATTTTTCTTAGGAATTAAAGGTGTAAAAAATCCCCACCACCTTCCATCTACAGCCGCTTCAAAATAAATCCTTCCTCATGGCACATGTTTCAGTACTAATTTCATTTAAGGTTTCCTCTGCTTTTCTTACTCTTCTTTTCCCTTCACCCACTTTCCCTACATAAAAATCTCAACCCTGTTGCCCTGTTGTGTGTTTATGTTAGAACTTGAAATCCCTTTGAGGAACAAAGCTGGGCAATACATACATTTCTCAATTATGACTTAGGAACCTGTAATCATTCCAAATCATCTAATGATTACTTGACCGACTGTTCTATCATCCTTCAGGCTGTGAGCTCAATGAGAAGAAATGAACAAATGAATGAGCAGACAAATGAATGAGCAAACAAGCAAATAGGGATCCTGTTCAGTTAGCCTCAGAGCACACAGCTCTTCGTGTGGCAGAGACAAGAGTCCTTTGGAGACTGTAAAGCTTCTACTAGACACTTGCCTCGTCTCAGAAACTACAGAGAATGGTATTCTGATCTCCAGGATAGCTCATGCACAGACAAAGCTCATTTCTCATCTAAGTTACACCCAATGTAAAAGGTCAGTGACAAAAAGGGTTCCATTGTTAAATCTATTTCCCAAGTGAGATTTGACCCAAATAGTACATAACATTTTAAGAATCCAACTAAGAATTTTTTTCTTCTTTTGAGACAGGGTCTCCCTCTGCCCCTCAGGCATGAGTGCAGTGGCATGATCATGGCTCACTACAGCCTTGACCTCCTCGGCTTAAGTGATCCTTCCACTTCAGCCTCCCAAGTAGCTGGACGACAGGCATGTGCTACCACGCCTGGCTGATTTCTTAATTTTGTAGAGTCGGGGGTTTCACCATGTTGTCCAGACTGGTCTCAAATTCCTGGGCTTAAGCGAATTTATCCTCCCACCTTAGCCTCCCAAAGTGCTGAAATTACTGGCATGAGCCATGGAGCCCAGCCATTAGAATAAATTTTTATTTAATTTTTTCTTGAGTCTTAAAATATAAATTACCTCCCTACTATCTCTGAATATCCTGCAGATACATTTAGTTGAAAGTCACAAAACAGAAGCTAAGAATATTCACACTCCTTCCTAGATAAGTGTTCAGATAACAGTATTCATCATATTTTACTAATGTCATTACAATCTTTGTAGGGAACCAACAACAGAAAACCTGGATGTTTACAGGGAGTACCTTGGCCATTCTGACCACTCCCTTACCCCTACTGCTTTACTTACCTGCATTTTTAATTTCGGCATTTATTGAATTTGAATGTGATTTCACAAATGACTTTAAGTGGGGTCTGTGGAACAGTCTTCACACCCTCTTCTAGGATATCTATCCTCTATTCTCTGAGGAGAATGGCAACACTGAACCTTATGCCACAGTGTCCCCAGGGTCACCTGGAGAGGACTCCCTGCTCGAAGTCCACTCCACTGAGTGACAGGAACAAGCCCTGGACCACCCAGGCTGGGGATGGGTGTGGCCATCCTGACAGCACTCACCAGGGTGACAATGGCACATTCAGCTGTCAGCTGAGCAGCACTGAACAGCGTCCGAACGAACCGGTAAATCTGCTTCTGCTCTGGGTTGTGTTTGTCATAATCTGGTGGCACTTCGGATTTCTGGGGAAGAAAATATTTTCAGATGACTCTTTGCCCCACAGAAGCAAAAAAGAAATAATTAAATCATCTCACGAAACACAAAGAGGAGATTACCGAAAGAGGGTGAAGGTTTTCATCAAAAATATCTAAGAGCATTCTTCCATCTGGATCCCTGGTAGGGAAAACAATAGAAAATGAAACTTACTTTCTTCAAGAATGTCATTCAAATAAAAATGTCAAACAAAATACATTTTAATTCAATGACTCTTTTTTTTTTTTTTGATGTGGAGTCTCACTGTCACCCAGGCTGGAGTGCCGTGGTGCCATCTCAGCTCACTGCTATCTCCACCTCCCACATTTGAGAGATTCTCCTGCCTCAGCCTGCCAAGTAGCTGGGATTACAGGCATGCGCCACCATGTCTGGCTAACTTTTTTTTTTTTTTTTAGAGACGAGGTTTTACCATGTTGGCCAGGCTGGTCTCAAAATCCTGACCTGAAGGG
Source organism: Callithrix jacchus (assembly GCF_049354715.1). Classification (NCBI taxonomy): domain Eukaryota; kingdom Metazoa; phylum Chordata; class Mammalia; order Primates; family Cebidae; genus Callithrix; species Callithrix jacchus. Next base: position 35,111,224 of record NC_133508.1, on the reverse strand, counting down.
ATCAACCTGCTTTGGCTTCCCAAAGTGCTGGGATTATAGGCATGAGCCACAGCACCTAGCCACTTCTACTATTTCAAGAAACACAAGTCAGTGCTAAATGGTTATTCATGAATAATGATTTGTTTTTCTTGGGTATAATATTTAATCACTTTTGTTTGAATAGCCCAAGGAAATTAAGGTTCCAAATCACACATTTTAAAATTAAGTAAAAATTTAATTTTAATTTTCTGATTTTTCAAATGAACCGAATCTAAGCAAATGACTTAAATTTGACATCTTATTTCCAAGCAAAGGTTGATGGATCTGCTTAAACCATCACCATACTGTGGCTGATAGAAAAAAAGTGCCAGGGTAAGGATGAATACTCAATGTATCCTAGAAATCAGTCTGACTATTCACAACATGCAACGTCAGTACTTCATTAAGTTTCACAATTTTATACTGAAAAACAAGCGATGACAGGTAAAAAGTCTTTAGTCAATAACCTGTAAGTGAATAGTTGGTTATTACCAGGCAGGTACATGCACAGAACCACTTAACAAGGTGGCTTTCACTGTGAACAGTGCCGTGGGCCACTGGGCTCCACGGGGACCCTCCATACCTTACCAGTGACAGCTCTACTTTCATCTGTTTTATGAAATTTGAGTTTTGCCTAAAAATTTTTCTTTAAACAACCAAACTTGGAAGCCATAGCTTTTGGCTAACTGCATGTAATTTCCATAGTCTGTGCTTCTGTGCCAGGCTTCAGAACTTCAGAAGGCTACAGACCTGTCCCTAATACATACTCATCATGGCAAACATTCCAATTTCTGCTTTACAAACTTACCATCTGTGTAAAAAGAGAAAGAAAAAACTTAACAGCTCAATTTTCATTCCTCTATCTGCACAACAGCAATTATTTTTAAGGCTCTGAGCATTTACATCTGTGCTCACTTATGTCTGCCTGCATAATCATAGGCAGCAGAGACACAGATAAACCCAAGTGAAAGAAAGGTTCAACCCAACAGGGAGTCTGTGAGCAGAGAGCAGCTTCTAGGTGTGCGTGGTTACACTCTGATACCGAACCTGGCTACAAAGAATCAATGGATTCCCTCACTTTATTTACTGAGTTTTCAAATGAACCAAATCTCGAATCTCTGTGAAGCACTGAAAATGTTGCATGAGCAATAGAGCCTGGCCATTCCTTGGTAGTTGAGCCCCATTCAATTTTCCTGAAGAATGAGAGCCCCACTCTAGAGAAACACTCACCTGAAGTAACTTTAAAAATGAGAACAGAGGCTAAAAATATAAATGAGGATTAAGAGCTCAAGCTAAGAAGACTCTGGAAAGGAGATTCTGGAGAATCCTCTGAAAAATAGACTGTTTCCTTACTTCCACTAAAAGCTGTGTGTCCCAGCTGAACAGCACCACATCACCTCTATCAAGCTAACAGGTCTATCATCAGCAACTAGCATGACTCAGAGAGGAGAAGGTGTGCAGATGGGCATGCCTCCTCTTACCTAGAGACCTGCAGGTGGCAATCTGAACATTAATTATGCTTGTTTACAAATGCTCAATTTTTCACTGGACTTTCTCTTCTTCCATTCACTTACTTTTGGCGCAATTCATCACCATTAATCAAGGAGAGCACTATGATTAAACATCTGGGTGGTAGACTGCATTTATTTCCCAATTCCCCAGTTTACTAGTTGTATCATCTTAGTCAAATTAATCTCTCTGTGCCTCAATTTCTTTATCTGTAAAATGAAGATACCAGCATCACCTTAAGGAGTTGTTATTAAAGCATGTAAAGAACTGACCAGAGCAGTCAGAGTAGGCACTTCACAAAGCTGACTCTTATTATTATGGCTCTGGCTACATTCACTTCAGCATCCATCACTGTCTAAGTACCGAGAAATATCTTAGAGATTCTATCACAAAACTGTCTTGAAAGCACACTGAGTTTCATCGATGTGATTATACTGTTTTCTTAAGCCTTACAGATTTAAAATGTTTAAACTAGTACAGAAGTAGGCAATAAGACAAAATCTCCATTTTCACTGATATGCTATTCTAATTCAAGATTTAGAGTTCCAAAGTTATACTGTTTTGTAATTTCTTAAACCCAAAATTCTCAAGCACCATAAAGAATCATGAATCACAATTACAGTATGGAAACAGGTGATCACAGAGAATCCCTTTCTAGGTGTCTGCTTCTGGATATTTGTGTTTTCTCCAATACTGTCCATTAGAAGCTATCATCCATCCTCCCCTGCACTAACCACGATTTGTAAACACACATAGGTGTGGGGCTTCCAGCGGCTGAGCTCTCACTTACCATGTGGTGGCTCTGCTTGTTCCCAAACTACCTCACACCAGCTATGCTTAGTAGACTCATAGAACATACATGAATGTCACATTATGCATGAAATATGACTACCATGAGAGTGGCTCTGTCCTCATAAAAACTGAGGACGCTTTGGAAAGATTTGATAAAAGAAAATCACTAAAAATAAATTTGCTGTAGATTAGGTGTGGTCAAAACTGGAAAGATTTTACAGTCATCTGTTATGCAAATGTCCTCAAGCTTTCTCACTATTGAGAAAAAAAAAACAACTTGGAAAGGATAAATTAATTATAGCTGTGGCTTAGAAATACGTTTTGGTTCTCCAATCAATGTCCTGTGCTTGAAGCAAATGTCTTGAAGCTGCATTTTAAAAAATTGACAAATGAACGTATTCTTACATGTTTTACACTGAAATAAAATGTATAAGGTAGACTTTTTTTCATTCCGTTTTAACTGACTTTTAAAATTAACCAACTATTGCCAGATACACTTACATCAGGGAGGGCTTCTACATTAAAATAGTTTATGCCTAAATTTATAACAAAATTGCCTCTACTGAATTCAAACTATAAATTAAATGTTTTTCATGTTAAAGCTACACCCAGTAAACTTTTAAAATGACAGTTTACAAAAGACAGAATGTTTAAAAAAATTTTACAGAAAATAAAGAAGAAAAGGAAGCCAAACATCATTGAGAAGCTTTGTCTCTGCTGGTTTCAACCACATTCATTTGGTTTCCTCTGATTCGAAAGCAGTTCAGCACTTACCTGGGAAGTTTCAGTAAATTATTCTACCTTCAGAAATTCTATGAAAATATGAGTTAAGAACGTATAATTCACAGGTTGAGGCAACTAAAAAAGGAGAAAAATAGGAGCAACATAACAGAAGACAATGTATGATGTTTTTAGTACACAACCATCCACATACCTGTTTTTGATGTGATAATATATTGCAAGAGCAACACTGTAAAATAAAATGCAGAGGTTCAGTGTCCATGAGCATACTCGAGACGAGACCTCACACGTTACCTGGCCACAGTCTGAACATAAATATTTAAACAGAAGTAAAAGCCTAACAATCCTTCTAAACAGTCCCATATTCACAATACTGATCAGGAAAATGTCCTCTTCTGAGTAAATCAATCTGGTACCCATACCCAGGAATTATTACATCTCTTCTAGAAACAAAAGAACTTCAAGTGATATTTAGAAACAAACTTGCTCTTTCTATTCAGAAATTTTCAGCTTTCTTTACTCACTTAAAAAAAAAAAAGCAGCACTATGTAAAAAAATAGGTAGTACAAAGAAAACACCTTTAGAAATCTCCAACTCATTATCTAGTTTAGAAAATTTGTGGTTTCTTTGTAACTACCAGAAAATGTGAATATCACCCAAGAGGTGTGCTATTTTTTCTCTTAATAACCTCTCGGCAATCTGCCCAAGTTATTCATTCACTTGCTGAAATGGTACTCTAAGTTTTATTTGTAGCACCATCTTAAAATCTTACATTTTAAAAGGTCTGAATTTAATGAACAATTACATTCCCTTTCCCTGAACTTTTTCTTTTCTAAAATAATTTTTTTCTGACTAGAAAATATATTCATTGCAGAAATTTTGGAGAATACATTTAGAAAGTATAAAGAAAAATCTTCTGCCCAAATATAACGATTAGCTTAAGATATATAGCTTTCTATAAATTTCGTGTATAAGCAGACAGGTCTGTATCCTACTTTTACCCCAATTATGTTAGCATTTTTTTTATCATTAAAAACATGATTTTAAATGGCTGATTATATTCCTTCATATGGTTGTCAAATAATTTACTTTTCTCCTACTAATGTTTAGGTTGTTTCTAATATTTTGCAATTATAATTAACACCATAATGAACATCCCAATATTAGTGCAATCTACGACTATATTATTTCCATCAGGATACATCTTATAATTGGAATTACTTGACCTGAAGTCAGTAACAATGGCAAGGCTCTCAACACATATTGCCAAACATCTTTGCAGAAAGTCCACACAGCGTACTCCCAGCGTCTGCATTAATTCACACTCACTGACATTGACCTGAATATTTTGACCAAGTGTTCTCCGACTGGACAAAAAAAAAGTGTGCCTTTTTCAATTTGAGTTTCTTTAATCTCCTATCAAGTTGGCAGGGTTATTCAGGTTCTGACCAATTTTTAAAAATTTTCTCTTTCAAAAACTGTCTAGACACTTCCACTACATTTGGTTTATATTAAAATTTATTGAGGGCAAAAATTATTTTTTAACCTTCTAAGAACATAGCTCACTGGCTACAGTAGACTATGTTCTGATACTCTCAGGGTACCCACTCAGCCCAAACATTTCCGCTTACTCAGCAGCGCCAGCTTGGAGACAGGAGCATGCACCTTGTATTCCAAAGCACTCAGATGTTTCCCTGTGACTTCACATGACAGTAGCTAATCTTACTCTTATATTCTTCCAAACCTCTCTCTTTCCAGAAATATTCATTCAAATGACTCCAGCCTAGTGTTGAAAGTACTCATGAGCAAATAAGTGCTAATACATCCTTTTTCTCCTAACATCTTGAAAAGTATGTAAGTTATGAAGAAATTGTTACTGGGGTAAAAGAACTTCAGAATTTATAAAAAGTAATAAGGTTTTCAAAGTGTGTTCACATACGTTAACAGTCCTGTAAGAAAAAAAATAGCAGATGCTATTGATTCTATTTTATAAATGGGAAAACTCGGGTTCAGGCAGTAGCTGCCAGGATTCCTGGCTTGTATAAGGCTGTGTGCCCTTCTGTTTGGCCATATCGCCTCTGGGAAAGGGAGGAATTAGTTTCATTCATTTACTAGTCATGCAGTGATGACCACTCTTCTAATCTAATGTCACATTTCAATGGAATGTTTCATGTGATTGGGGTTAGTACCATGATTGCTATAATGTCTTTGAGAAAGATGTTCCTGCTTTCCCTGTGAGGGAGCATAAAGCAACAGAAATATCACTAGACTGAAGTCACATCAACCTGGGTTCTAAACCTGGCTCCTTCCTATTTATTAGTGCTAATTCACCTCTCAGAGCTTTTATTTCCTCATTTATAAAATCAGAATACAACCCACATCGTGGAGTTGTAATTATGATTAAATAAAACAAAACATATAAAAGCATGATCTCACAATATTAACTTTTAAAAGAAAAGTCCCTATTACTGTTATTCCCCTGGTAAGAGGTCCTCTGACTTCTATAGACTGGGTGAAAATCTTCAGGGTCCCAAGGTCACTATCTCCCAAGCCAAAGGCAAGACTGGATATTATCATGGCTTAAGCCTCCAGGAAAAGTAGAGCAACTCTGTAGGCCAATTTCCACTCAAGGTTCTATCCCAGGAAGGGAGACTACCAGGCCAAGGATTCAGGCACAGTACAGCTCCGTGAACTAGCTCAGCAGTCATCTTGAAGAAGGTGACTGCTGGGAAGGAAAGAGGCCGTCAGCTGACAACTGAATCAGGCCCAAGTCTGCAGCTTCACTCTATATACAGCCTCTCTTGTCCAACCTGAGGCTGGAATCTCCCCAAAAATGGATCTCTGCCCCAGTATGCCCCCTTTTAATTAGGCAGCACAATGGCCTGAGACAGTGGGGCAAGTGGAAATGAAGGTCCCTTCATATCTTAGCGGTTCTACAAAGGTCTACAATATTTTAACTGTTTGCAGCTGTGTCTTTTGTCAAATACAGTTGTTGGAAAAACCAGCCTTACCCTAGACCATATCCAGGACTTTTATGGTATACCCTGGCTCCTGGACTTTCTGCTGGTTGACAACCCATCCTCTGGGAGTTGTAGGTTTTGGGTAGCCTTTTTAAAACATCTCAGACCTGTGTAAGTCGGTGACATATTATCTATACAATATGCAAGGCATTCACCCAAACAGCCAGGTCTCTGGCCATCATGCCAGGACAGTAGTGGGGCTCTGTGAGCACTCCTGGAAGAGCACCTGAAGGGTCACTGGGGGCCTCTCTGGCGAAGGCAAACATATCCTAGGACTCCGGGTCTAAGGGTATGTTCAGGGAAGTTTTGTTATAGGACAGTCTATCGTGTTCCTAAACAACCAGTTAATCTTTTGGGACTAACATTTGGGACCGCAGCATCCAAGAGTCACCTTAGGTTTTGGTAATCAACCATCATCCTTCAGGTGCCGTCACGTTTTGCATCGGCCGCACAGAGCTGCCGTATGGGTTCTATGTAGGACGCATGATCCTCACGCTCTTTTTAGCCGCTGTTATCTTTCTGAGTCTTCCTGGGAGATGTGAATCTATAGAATCTGTCTTGGGTAGGGTCATATACTGGCTCTCATTTGACCCCCTCAAGGGCTCTTATTGCCCTTGCCCAGAGATGGAATTTGTCTGGGTTACTCTAAAGCCAGCACCCAGGAGAGTGTCTCTCCCCAAAATGTGTTTTGGGATTGTCGAGATGTAGACCCACAGTGGGGTGAGTGGAGAATGTCCACTTTCTAACAGGAGACATGCTCATGTCACAGAGGGGGGCAGATGGCTCTCTGGATCTGTATGGGTAAGTCAGGGACCCAGAAACCCTGAGGATCAGCAGGCACTGGAGAATGCTCAGCCCTGGAGACACCAGAGTCAAAACTCTTTGTTTTGAAGGAACCAATGAATGGCACCACACTGAGGAGAACTTTGCTTTCTTGTCAGTGTAGAGGTTGAGACGCTCACCACCTTCTGTCCTTGGATTTTTTCCTAGAGGCAGTGCCCAGAGTTTAGGATTAACCCTAGTGGTGAACTGCTGCTATGGCTTTAGGGCTTTTTAAAGTCTAAGAAGAACTGTATTGGGCCATTTTGTTATCAGATCTGTCCTTAGAAGATCTTGTCAAATTTGACTTTTGACACCTGTTTTGTTGGCTCTCCCCTTCTTTCTGGTTTCTTTTCAGGTTCCTCTGTTTTTGTGGTACTTCTCACCTAAGCTGGGCCAGTCATTGTTTCTACTTCCCCTATTTCACCTACAAAGCCCTGTCCAAGGGACCGAAGGTGGGAAGCAGTGTCCTTCCATCCAGGTGGAGCAGCCTTGAGGGGCTACCACGCATGCTGGAAACGAACAGGGTGCCATCCAGCCCCTGGAAAGCAGGGGGATAGACAGCCAACCACACTGGCCATCTGTGCAACAAAGCCTGTGCCTTGTTTATAAGCTTCCAAGGTGAAGGGCCCCAGGTATCTCCCCTTCACAGGGCCAGGATGATCCTGTCTCTCAGGGAACAATCTGAGAGGAGTGCTGTGACACTGCTAATCTTTTCTGCCTCACCTCCAGAAAGAAACACGCATTGGTGTCTACCCTATAATCTTACCAGACAAGTACCTAAGGCCTCCTTTAGTTTCTGCCCAGAGTGGCTAACCAGACCAATTAACCCTGGTGAGCCACAGAGTTAACTGGCTCTTACCACCCTTACCAAACCCAAGTTTACCAGGCCAGAGAGCGGTTAGGACACAGAAAGAACTCAGGGGACCTGGGGGACCCTGCACTCCAAGTGCCCAGCTTCAGAGGCTTGGTCAGCTTTGCCACGTCTCAGAAAATGGTGTGGTTTCACCTAGGAAGGGCTGGAGCCTTCCCAGAGAACAGAACATTTGGACAAAGGGTTTGCTCAGCGGCTTTTGCCACATAGCTGGGGAAGAAGTAAATGCTATTTTCTTGCACAAGAAAACAAAACGGATTTGTGATTTTTGGCACTGCATTTGTCTTACTTCTTACCTAGAGCTAAATTAGCAGTATATATGACAATCCTAAAACCTTCAAAGAGCAAGAGGGGTTGGGTTCTAGCACTAGAGAGGGGCTGAGCCACAGACAAGGCTGTGATGGACATGAGCTGTTCCCTGGTCCTGGTGGATGAGGATCCTGATGGTGCACCCTGGTGCGCAAAGAGGCTCCCCACACCCTCCGCTCTTTTCTTTGATCATCGTCTTATACTTGTTAGAGGATTTTGTGGGGAGGGGTTGGCTGCAGAGGCACAAAGTGTGGCTGACAAACTCTAAATTCATACCACAGCTGTTGGCATTTAGGAGAAAAATGGGAAAATCAAGTTCTCAAAATAAAAAATTATGTCTACAGAAAGAGTAAGTACTGAATGCGTACCCAGACTTTTTATAGCTTTTCCTTCACTGTTAGATTAGCACTCAACCCTCTACCCCATTCCCAATTAGAATCTACAAATATGTTTATTTCTAGCAATCTCCAATTTATAGGCGGATTGTCTTCCAAAAATCAGCTTGTAAATTGCTGTTTAGAACCTAGGGCATTCTCTCACAGTTACAACCTTGTAACTGGATTTCAGGGAGTAACTCTGGCCCACAAATTCTCACTTAGGCCCACAATGAAGCCGAACTACAGTATGAATGATTCTGTTATCAGCCCTAATATCTGGAGTAGGGGGCAAGAGGACCTGGATTAATTGGAGGCAGAGAAAGCAAAGAAGAGAACAAGAGTTTCCTTTGGACAGTAGTAGGGCAAGATTTAGGAAAATTTTTAGAATGGGACGGCATGTGGATTTCACAACTTCTTATCTTTTTCATTCTTCTTCCTTCTGAGTAGCCCTTTCCTCTCCTATTGTCAACACCCCTGGCTGCAGAACTCAACTGGACCCACTAATGTCTCTAAATGTGTTTGACTCTAGCTACACGAAGTGTGAGATGCTGATATTTCCAGGGAAGGAGTCTGATGGCACTACTTCAGTTGGGACTCACCCTGCCCAGCTCCTGGTGCACATTTTAAAAAGAAGGTACTTTTAGTTGAGCACAGTGGCTCATGCCTGTAATCCCAGCACTTTGGGAGGCCAAGGTGGGTGGATTGCTTGAGCCCAGGAATTTGAGACCAGCCTGGGCAACATGGTGAAATCCCATCTCTACAAAAAAATAAAATAAAAAAATTGGCTGGGCATGGTAGTGTGTGCCTGTAATCCCTGCTACTTGGGAGGTTAGGGCGGGAGGATCTTTTGAGCCTGGGAGGTGGAGGTTACAGTGAGCTGCAATCATGCTACTGCACTCTAGCCTGGAGACAGAGATCCTGTCTCCAGAAAAAAAAAAAAAAAAAAAGGGCCGTGCGCGGTGGCTCACGCCTGTAATCCCAGCACTTTGGGAGGCCGAGGCGGGTGGATCATGAGGTCAAAAGAAAAGATCGAGACCATCCTGGTCAACATGGTGAAACCCCGTCTCTACTACAAATACAAAAAATTAGCTGGGCACGATGGCACGTGCCTGTAATCCCAGCTACTCAGGAGGCTGAGGCAGGAGAATTGCCTGAACCCCGGAGGCAGAGGTTGCGGTGAGCCGAGATCCCGCCATTGCACTCCAGCCTGGGGATAAACAAGAGCGAAACTCCGGCTCAAAAAAAAGAAAAAAAATACTTTTAAATGCAACTGAATTACAGAATGAAAGAGTTTCAAATGTGTGCAGTGCAGAGACCATGTCTTTGTGTCGGGAAAGCCCAGTATCTACACTGAAGTTGCACAGCTAGCTAGCTTGTTCCTGCTCTTCAGCTTCTCTGTTTTCTACAATCTAACCCAACAGTTCATTTGAAAGTGGTAGGGGGACACTGGTGGGGTGGGGAGGGCAGCTGTCCACTTCCATCTGGGGTCCTCAACCCTTGACTGCCTGTGGACTACCCTGGGGAGGTTCAAAAATCCAGATACCCAGAGTACACCTCAGCCACATTCAATCGATCAACATCTGTTAAAACTCCAGATACCCATAGTACACCTCAGCCAGATTCAATCAATCAACATCTGTTAAAACTCCAGATACCCATAGTACACCTCAGCCAGATTCAATCAATCAACATCTGTTAAAACTCCAGATACCCACAGTACACCTCAGCCACATTCAATCAATCAACATCTGTTAAAACTCCAGATACCCACAGTACACCTCAGCCAGATTCAATCAATCAACATCTGTTAAAACTTCAGATACCCACAGTACACCTCAGGGAGATTCAATCAATCAACATCTGTTAAAACTCCAGATACTCACAGTACACCTCAGGCAGATTCAATCAATCAACATCTGTTAAAAATCCAGATACCCAGAGTACACCTCAGGCAGATTCAATCAACATGTTAAAAAGCCAGATACTCACAGTACACCTCAGACAGATTCAATCAACATCTGTTAAAAATCCAGATACCCACAGTACACCTCGGCCAGATTCAATCAATCAACATCTGTTAAAAATCTAGATACCCACAGTACACCTCGTCCAGATTCAATCAATCAAGATCTATTAAAAATCCAGATACCCAAGTATACCTCGGCCAGATTCAATCAACATTTGTTAAAACTCCAGATACCCACAGTACACCTCAGCCACATTCAATCTATCAACATCTGTTAAAAATCCAGATACCCCATAGTACACCTCAGGCAGACTCAATCAATCAACATCTGTTAAAAATCCAGATACCCACAGTATACCTCAGCCACATTCAATCAACATCTGTTAAAAATCCAGATACCCACAGTACACCTCAGGCAGATTCAATCAATCAACATCTGTTAAAAATCCAGATACCCACAGTATACCTCGGCCACATTCAATCAGTCAGGATCTGTTAAAATTCCAGATACCCACAGTACACCTCGGCCAGATTCAATCAGTCAAGATCTGGAGCCCTGGGTCTTCAACTAGAACACAGGAGTCTTGTTTTATTTAGAAGGTAAAAAGTTAGCAGAGTTATGCCAGGATTGCTTTAATAAAAAGTGCAAGTGTAGAAAGTATAAACAAAAATCTGAAATGCATTTTAAGTAATCTACATTTAAAATACTTAAAAATTCTGGTCTTTTAATATAAATAGTAATATGTAAAAATAATTTGAATACCCCATATTTAACTCCCAAAATCACTCTTAAAAAAGATTTCCTGAATTATCAGTGCTACCCCCACCCTTACTCATCCAATCTTACTACTTCCAGACCCCACAACCAACCAGCTTAGCTGTCAGGTTAAAGAAGAGAAAAAGCATTAGATTAAATAAAATAAATAAATAAATCCATATACCCACCATTTAATTGTATACTTGAGGTTTGGTTGACTGACTGTGCTATCATCTAGGAAAATGGTAGAGCAGGAGCTGTATTTCCTTGCTATTTGTCCTGGAGGATGCTAGAAGACAACAGCAACAAGATTACGACAATTACACGGGGTTCAGAATTCTTCCAAAAAACATCACCCCCTTAACTTGAGATAAGACCACAGAGGAAAAATGTCTTAGCAAGAAATGTCAACATTACCACCAAGAACAATACAAAAACTTTATTCATAAAATGAACTTCCTCACTCTTCCATATATAAAAGTCACCACGACACACCTAGTCTCTAACTTTCTGCAACAGAATTATAGCAAACTCTTGCAATCAAGCATCAAAAAGTATGTTTCAGAGTCCACAAAAATCACCTGCCCCACGGCTTGCATGAAACATGGGATCTACTGGCTCACTACACTAAAAAAGCCTGCAATTTAGGTGGTGGCCTGGTTTTATGCACTAAGATCAAGACAAGTGTCCACTGTACCCATTTTCCTTACTCTTGAAATACAGTTGATTTAGGGGCCATAGAAAATGCAGCCAATGTTAATTTAGAATCTCCTGGTTCATCTGCTTGAATTTCAGTAGGTAAAGTTATAAAAAAAAAAAAAAAAATTTATTCCCTTGTTAAGGACCAAATACCTTTTAAAGGGGAAGATTATCTGACACTTTTGAAAATATAACCAATGAATGACCTTTAAGTAGTTGCTTGTGTGGTCTTATGACTAGTTCTTTCATAACTGTACAAGTTTTGAGCTCTATGGAGAACATTAGAATAGAATTACTTCTAGAGGGTACTGGCAAAGTAAACAAAATTTATATTACACACTGATGACAACCAGTTGAACACTAAATAGATTTCTGGAAACAGTAGGACGATATGATTAGGACACATCAATCTGGATAGCTCCTGAAAAAAAATTTAAATTATGCAAACAAGTTTCCACTTACCTGATGCTATCCTGAATATCTAAGTGTCATTTTTTAGCAACAAAAAAACTAATCCCTTGGGAATCACAAAATCATCTGCCTGACCTGCCTGCCTGCAACACATCCTGGGTATACACAGTTCACGAATTTAGTAAAGGAAGCCTCAAGGTTAGAGACCAAATGCCCTGTTCAATATATGAAAATGTATTTCCCATTTAATGAGGTTTTCTCCATAATAAAGTAAGGAAAATGTGAAGCCGCCTAAGAAATATGTAAACAATGTTATAAACAGAATCTCTTCTCAAAACTAGATAACAAATGATACTAGTTACTTCTTTGGGGATCCAATTTCTATAATCACAGCTAGGGGACACTGTGCTGCTGAAGCATCCTGACCTCGGAGCCCTGATCTCACATCAACAGCAGCACAAGGGGTCAGAAGGAAAGAACCACAGCCAGGAAATCCAGTAAGTAGGTAAGGCCTTTCCCCAGAGTTCTCTCCTTAGGCTCACACTCTTAAGTGCCTGTGTGGGGACAGGACACAGAAAATGCCTTTGAAATTTAAGTCTCAAGTCAAATGTCCGTTTTCACATGGCATTTAACATCTATCCAACAAATCAAAACATTCCATTAAGACAATCCAGACATTAAAAATAATTCTCTTCCCGTTTTTAAGCTCTTGTAGCAATCACATGTAAGTCATAAAAGACATACTAAAGCCTCAAACTCTGATAAAAGCTATTACTATAGGCGGTAAACTAATAATGCTTAGGAAATTTTCCCTACAGATGTAAAATCTACAAACAAAAATCTACGTTTAAAACAGATCTTATATTTAACATTAAAAGCCAGGAATTAATCAAATTTTTTTCCAGTGTTAATTTTTAGAGCTATGGGATAACTTTAGAAATCCCAACAATGAAGGAAAAAGACAGTAATATTTCATTTTTGCTTCTTGTGGGGTTTCAATTGTTTCCTCTGATGCAAACTCCTTCCACATTAAAATGTAATGGAACTTGGAAAGAATAAATGGTTTCCCTGAGAAAATGTAAGCCATGAAGTCAGAAAAAGAAGAGTGATGCACATGGGTAAGGATACAGACAATGTCCCCTAATAATCTAGGAAGTGACCTTTGTGAGCTGATGTGCCTGACATCCCTGTGTGTGCACCATCCCTAAGGCTCAGAGGGTTAACTCAAAGGCATCTACACGAAGGGACTCTGCCCTGGCCTGAGAACTGCCCCAGCTGCAGGTCTGAGCACCCCAGAACTAAGGGCTGATCTGCCAAAGCCCTCGATCCCAGGGGAATGCCAACTCAGCTTTCAAACTATTTAACAACTTTGAAACTGAATAACAATCCACGTATTAAGTTATGAAGATTTTGGTTTCAGAGTATCTCAACACTCCACATACCATTTAGGCCCTAAGTCATCTGTTAACTGTCAGGACTACAAGACTCACAGAATGTGAACTTCTCTTGATCTGAACCCCACATCTAAAAAGCTGAAACAACTGTAATCCTTCCAACAGAAACGCTCTTGACCCCAGGGCTGTCTCTGTTTTTTGTTGTGAACTGGTCCTCTCAGGGTGTGTCAGAGGAAAGATGCAACACCTGCTGTGCAGCACCATCCAGCAACTGAAGCAGCAGGGGAGCATCCCCCACAGAACAGAGCATGCTAATTCGACAGTTTTAATAACCACATGTGTGTCAGATGCTTCTCAGTGTTACTCAAAATGTCTCATTAATGTATTGCTCCATGAGTCTGAAAAATTGGTATACTCGTACATGTGCATGCCTGCGCACACACAGACCCTCCCACTTAGGTTCCCGTCTTTGCCAGAAAATGACACGGCAAAGTGACGCGATGGAGAAACAGCAGGACACAAATGGTAGTTAACCTGACTTGGACATAACTAGCTGCGTGGCCTGGGCAAGTTACCTGGTCTCCCTCTCTGCCCCTCAGTTTCCTTAGCTGTAAAACGGATGAAAATGACAGCCCCTCCCTCATGGGGCCATCACAGGAGTGCCTGAGTTAGTATTTGTAAAGCACATTCAGCAGGGCGAGCGTGTGGGGAAGCACCTGTAATAATCGTTCAGTAGAAACTGCATTAAACAGGTCAACAAAGCAACAGGGATGTTTTTTATGCCTAATGCCTACAACATTTTGGAAAAACATAAAAGGAAATGTCTGAGGTAATGTTTTACCTGCAAAGGATGGGCATCACCCTCTAGACAACTCAGAAAGATTGTCCCAAAAATAACAAGTGTGCCGGTGACAGCACAGATACTATAGAATCAACCACGAACTGCTTAGAAGGGGAGCCTGATGAGTAAGAAACCCAATTACAAATTATTCTAAAGAAATAAAATTCATATATTTGAAATAATGTGAACCTTACAGATTACGTGATGATATGCAGAATAATAGAATTTTAGAGCTAGACTGAAGCAAGGTCATTTAGTCCACCTATTCACAAAATGTCTAGTACAAAATACGATTCACATCAAGGTCCACTAATATACAAAAATTGTTGAATGACATATTTAAGAAGACTTTACTGAAGAATTATCATGTGTCCCAAATAATGAGATTATCCACTTAGACAATTGCAACACTGATGCCTGTCAGATACAAAGATACATGGTGCGCACATGTGCACACAAAAACACAGGATCGAGGCGCAGGATGAAGACGAGGAGGAGGTAGGGCAAGACTTTCACTTTCACTGAACCTTCCACAATGTCCTCCAATTTTTCTCCCAACTATTTCAACTTTTCCCACCCACGACACCTCCTCAAATCTTCCACCCATCGCCATGCTGAGCTCCTCACAGGGAGTTCGAGTCACAGAACCCAGAGGTCACCAGGCAGCATCCCCTCATGTGAGCTTCTTGCTGCTGCTTCTCAGCAAATCTGTCCTACCTCCCCCTACCTGGAGTAGAAGCCCTAACTCTCTAGAGGCCAGAACTAATTAGTCCCTCTACTTCTTCAAAATATCTTTCTGAATCCGCTCACCCTCCACATTTCCTCCTGATTCACCAAAACCTCTAACTTCACTATGCAGACGGGTCCTCTGCAGTCCTCCTACTAATGTGATATTTGAATGGAAGCTTTTTCTTTCTGGGATTTCCTCCTAGCTGTCCCCCATCTTTCTGGCTACTCAGTCTCAGTCCCTTTGTGAACTGTGCTTCTCTGAATTTCATTGGATGTGACAGTCTTTTCTTCTTCGTCTAAACACTTTCCCAGGGGACCCTTACCCACTCTCACTAATTCAACTTTCTTCACTCTCTGATGAGTCCCAAATCCCTCCTCTCTGGCCCCAACTTCTCCTGAGCTCACTACCGCCTGGTCGACCCCTCCATCTCCATGTTTTTCATGAGCACCTCAAATGCCAAACTAATTTGTTCCTCTAATCTGTAATGGCTTACTAGAAATCCACAAAATATTCTTCAATCTTATTTTCCTTTCTGTTGATCTCCCTGTATCAAGTGCTATCGATCCTACTCCTAATACATTTCCACATCGTCCTCTTCCCTGCACTCCTCTAGCCAGTATCTGGCATATAAACACCACGTGGACTTTCACCTATATCACTGCAGTAACCACCTTGCCTCCAGGCTCACTCCTCTTCAAACCATTCTTCTTCAACTGCCACTGTCACCTTAATGCAAAGCAAATCAGATCATGTCACCTCCCTGCCTAAATGGTTCCAAGGTTCTCCACTGGGGAGAGGCACATGAGTCAACTCTCCATCTCTCCAGGTTCACTGTTCACTTCCTCCTTCCCTGCACACCACACTCAGACATGAGTGAAATGAACATTCAAAGATGAAATGAACAACGGCCATCAAGCATGAGCCCACAGTGTTCTCGGTTACTTTATATGTATTAATTTAGCTTCATATGTATTAATTTAGAACTCACAAGCATTTAGAGCCCTGCAATGCAGGTAGAATTCCCATTTTACACATAAAGAGATCAGAGAAACAAAGCAGCATTTCCAACACCAAATCTTAGACACCAGAGCTTAAAGCCATGTTTGTCTGACTCCCAAGTCCGTGCCTTCCTCCCTGGGGTTCTGCAGCTCTTCCCTTGAGCTGCTCTCTCCTAACCCTTCTCATACAATACCCTAAAAGCCTTTTCCCTCCTTGACTCCACTCATCCTTCAGCACTCTGCTGACAGCGCTTCCTCTACATGCCGTCCCACCACCGGACCACCTGAGCTGGGAACCGCTCTGGGTGTTCTGTGTCCGTGCTTGCCCTCCATAGCACCAGTAACTCTCCATTGTCCTTTCCAGCACACTTGTCTATGCCATCTCTAGGATTTATACTGCAAGTGTCTTGGAAGTAGAGACTGGATAATTTACTTGAATCAGCAAACAAAGAACAGCTCCCTCCTTGGACTAGAGTGCTCACTGACCCCAACTGTGGGAAGTCATCTACCTCCATGATGGGACAGGGTCCTCTGTGAAGGAGACTCAGCAGTTGTGTTATGGCAGAAAGGGGCGTGTCGTGTGGTGAAGAGCTGGCGGCAGGAGCCTGCGCCATTAGGCAGTGAAATGCTGACACATGCAGAAATATGAAGTGGGGCATGGCAGGAACAACAAGGAGCCAAGTTCTCATGAATGACACGCTCCAGACAGGTGGGGCAGGAGCACCATGGAGTCAGAAAGCCCAGTGCTCCCCTGCAGCTCCACCACTGATAAGCTGTGTAAATGTGGCCAAGTTACCTACAGAGGATAATCACACATCCTGGCTTGCTCAGCACAGCCCTAGTTTGTCCCTGTTGTTCTAGAATAACCAATAACAGTACCCCCTTTTCATAATCAATTAAAATGTATAAGCCTATCATCTTAGGCTTAGCTGCCCCAAGCTTCAATGTCTTCATCTACAAAATTCAGATACAGAGCCTGTCCTTCATTGTGGTGCCCTGAGGACTATATGGAATAACACCTGTAAAATGCTTAGCACGTAGATGAGCTCAATAAACATTAAGTCACTTAACACTTGAGTCTCTAGGTTTTAACTTCAATTACTGTCTTATTACTTCTTAGAAAGGTTAGAATAAAAAAAAAAAGTAATAAATAATGTAAGGGCCAGGCATGGTAGCTCCTGCCTATAAACCCAGCACTTTGGGAAGCCAAAGCGGGAGAATCAACAGAGCCTAGGAGTTTAAGACCAACCTGAGCCACACAGCAAGACCTCATCTCTACAAAAAATAGAAATAAATTAGCCACAAGTGGTGACATGTGCCTGTGGTCCCAGCTATTCAAGAGGCTGAGGCAGGAGGATCTGTTGAGCCCAAGAAGTCAAGACTGCAATGAGCCATGACTGTGCCACTACACTCTATCCTGAGTGACAGAGTGAAACCTTGTCTCATAAATAAAATGAGGTCATATTATTAGAGGAAAAGAAGTAGTAAAGGGTTATGAAAAAAAGTAATAGAAATGAAATCTCTAAATATGAAAGATTCACATTTTTTTTTTTTAATCTTCGGAACGGCAAACTATGACCTTTGACAGAGGCGGCAGGTTTCTGTATGCAGCCTCCTCAGGCCACAGAGAAAGGACATTTGTACTGCCACTCCTTGACTAGGAATGAATGAAAGGCCTGCTGGAGCGCAGAAGCAGAGGGGAGGCTGGGTTGCGCGATCACACCTGACACCTGCTGGACTCCCAGCTCACAGTCTCCACAAAACCATAAAGGACACTTACTTTGCAGAAGTGTCTTTGCCTTATTCACACAGCTAATATAGGGTGGAGTGGTAGTCAGAAACTCTGTGCGGAATTCTGAAGCCTGTGAAACCCAGAGCACTGATCAGCAAGAGCAGGTGTGCTCACAGGTGGACGCTCACGTGTGGAAGCCAGGCTGGGAGAGAGGAGATCACCAGCATCACTTTTCCAAGACCATTAGGGGCCACAAAGACAGAACGACAAAAAGCAAAACTAAGAAAAAAAATCTTCCTCTCTTATCTCAATGTGTTCACAAACTAATGTTCCACAGAAAGAAAAAGAAGGTGTAGGTGAGGCACAGTGGCTCATTCCTGTAATCCCAGCACTTTGGGATCAGGAGTTCGAGACCAGCCTGGCCAACACGGTGAAACATCATCTCTACTACAAATACAAAAATTAGCCAGGCGTGGTAGTGCATGCCTGTAGTACCAGCTACTGGGGAGACTGAGACAAGACAATCACTTGAACACGGGAGGAGGAGGTTGCAGTGAGCTGAGATCACACCACTGTACTCCAGCTTGGGTGACAGAGCAAGACTCTGTCTGCACTCCCCTTCCAAAAAAGGGTGCAGCTTTCAGGAGGATCAATTTTTTTTTTACAGCAAGACTAAAGTAGAAGGCAAACAGCCATGGAGTTAAGAGCAACGTGAACCAAATCATTCTCTATGAAAGAAGGAAAATAAACCAGCTATGGATCTCAGAACAAACACAGGGAAAATGCTGCCTTTATGGTAGAATTCTGCTCTGCAGAATGTATTTGGCCATAAAAAGAAATGAAGCTCTGAGATACATGGTACAACACGGATGAACCATAAGAACATTATGCTAAGTAAAAGAAGCCACTCACAGAAGGCCATGTATTATATCATTATATTTACGTAAAATACCTGAAACAGACAAATCTATGCAGACAAAAAGTAGACTAGTAGGAAAGGGGAAGGAGTAGGAATGACTGCTAATGGGCACGGGGTTTCTTTTGGGGGTGATGAGTGTGCTCTAAAATTGACTGTGATGATGGTTGCACACCTCTGTCGTTATACTAAAAACCACTGAACCATATGTTTAAAAGGCTGAATTTTACATGTTAATTGTACAGCAATTAAACTTACTTTAAAAAAATAAGTTCTTCATTAGAAATTAAAAAGTCAAAGACCAAGGGCAAGGGAAAAAAAAACCCATGGGATAGACTGGAATTGGAAACTTAAAGTGACTGTATGAATTCATGATTTCTGAAATGTCTGTTTCCCAACTACACCTGCTAACTGGGCCTAAAAGCAGTAACACCCCAGCAGCAACAAGCACAGATGGTGTCCAGATCTTGGTTCTAAGACTGTTTGCCACTAAGAGGAATCAGGACTCCCTGGCTATCCAAGACTGAGGCAGAGGAGGTAGATGAGCCTGGAATATCTCATTGTGCCAAAGAACAATGGAGTTCTCAAAACAAAACGAAACAAAACAAAAGGATAGGGCATATCACGAGAACACAAAACCAGTCTTAAAAGACTGCCACTACCCAAATCTAGGACAATGTGAGCATCAAAATATTTAAGCACAGTCATGAACTAGCTATCACTGAAAAAGCAGAAATCCAAGAGTCTGTACCAAAGATGGATAGATGGTTGGACAGACAGATGGACAGATGGGAACAGAAGGTTTTGCCTTGAAGCAGAACACCTACTGACAAACGGAGAGGAAGTGTGGTACAAAGTGTGGCTGGAAAACCACCATTGTGTAAACAAAATAGTAAAGATTTGTTCAGGCAAGCCTGATCAACAGAGCTAAATCTGGGGGTGGGGATAAACTGCAGGATATCTACATGGTCTTAAGGTGCCTGCCCATAGACTGCTTGTTAGTTGCAAAGGGGAAGTGAGTAAACAGACAGTGGGGAATCCAGACAGCACCTTGCCTGGTGATCAAAATCAACACCACAACAAGAGTCTGGCAATACTGCCTGCCTCCCGACTCGATGCCTGGAAAAGGGCAAGGGAACATTCCACGTAGTACGCTGGCTGTAAATGTTTCACTGAGTCAGGCAAATCGAAAATGAGCAACATTACATTGTTATTATAAAAAACAAACAAACAGAACAAACTGGCCCTGTATTCTTCAACAGTGTCAATGTTCTGAAAGACTGAGAAAGGCTGAGGATCTGCTCCAGATTAAAGGGCATCGAGGGTGCATGCCAACTAAATGCCATGTGTCAGCCTAGACTGAAACCCATGCCACAGAAAAACACGCTGTAGCAGACATTACAGAGCCACTTAACACAGCTAATTAGAAGAAACATATCAATATTAAATTATTTATTTTGATAATATTGTGGTTACACAGAGAATAGTTTTGGTCTTAGGAAATACAGAGCGGAGTACTGGGGGAAAAGGCAGAATGGACAATCTAATTCCAAACAATTCAGAAAAAATAAAAGACAATGATCAAGGATATGCGGAATGTAAGAGAACACTGTTTAAAACTGGTGAATCTGAGGAAACGGTAGATGATAGTTTTCTGTATTATTATTACAATTATTCTGTAAGTTTGAAATAAAAGTTAAAACATATATAGGTATACACACATATATATACATACACACACACACACATATAGGTATATAAAGTCAAAGAACAGACTATAACACAAAGCTAAAGGAAACAGAATCTGCTTCTTCTAGGGCTTTTCGGACAAGGCCCCTGCTTCAAATAGAATGCTCCTTCACAGAGTTCACTTTATTCCTTTCTTCTCTCTACTTGAGAAGTCCCTGAGCAAGGTGATGATGTTGAAAACTGAGGCGGTTAGGAGAGCAATGAAGTAACAAATAGAACGGCACCGTGAAGAGGCCCTCAGTCCCTGCCCAGCTAGCTGGACTGGCTGTGCTTCCTCTACCCTCAGGAATGGCAGCAATGGACAAGAGTCAGTGACTGACTAAAAGGAGAACGGCTCCTTCCCCACATATAGCAGTGTCTGAGCAATGTGAAAACCAGGCAGCTGTGGTCAAGAACTTGTGCTGGCTAGTTAAGGGATGAGATCTTAACACTGTATACAAAAACTCAGGGCTTCTAACAACAACTTCCATGGAGAACACAGTGAGTTCCTAGGATAAATCATAACATCAGCTCAGCAGACCCTTCACTTGGGTGTCTTAACAAGGCAAGGGAGCTTTCAAAGTGACCTTCCACAAAGGCACTAGGGAAGCAATTCCACTTGACAGCTGCCCTGTATTTGAACAGACCACTATACTTTAAAAGTGCCACTTCCTTTGTGCCTCATAACAAGAGTGCCAGGATGAGGGAGGAGAAGAAGGGGTGAAGAAGAAACAGAGGTAAGAAAAAAAGAACAACCTCCACAAACATAACCAACACACTCAAGGAACTGATGGCCTACACAAACTTCTCAACAGTACCAGTATTTCCATGTGCGCAACATTATCATTTCTAGACATTCTGCAAAAAGAAGACAAAGAAGAGAGAAAATAACAAAACATCTACCCCATTTCAACATCCCTGGGTCAAGCAGAACAGGTGGTCTGAGAACCAGAGCATCTAAGGTTCCTTCAGTGACATGAAAATCCTGTACTCGTCATTACCGCTACTACTTTTCTATAAATTTGAAATTCCTTCCAAGTAAAACCTGGATTTCTTCAATCTTACTGGATTTTTAAATTTTTTACTGATATTAAAACTGAGTCTTCTTTCGCATCCTCCAAGCATATGGCATTGATGCTAACACAGCAGCTGCTCAATAAACTCTCACACTATTAAGAGCAAATCTTCCAGAGGCAAAAGCAAGAGTCCGAATGTTTTAAATTTCAATTCCTAGATGTAGTTCACTGCATTACTTGACTTTTATGACTTACAGATGAAGCCTATAACCAGAATAGACACCATTTTACAAAAAATCCTATTCCTACCTCACTCAAAGTTAAAAGGCAGAAATCAGTTTGGAACTGAACTACATTAAGAGGAGCAAACTATTCAAGTCAGTATTCCCAAAGGGAGCTGAACAGAATATACTCCTCCCAGAAAATCCTGGTCTTAATGATTATGAAAAAACTACATCCATACTCTAAATAGCAGCAAGACTTTCATTAGTTTTCATACTGAACCTGGAAAACTAAATCAAATTTACCTAAACTACAATGGGCAACAATCATAATACCATATATGAATATGGTGTTATAATTAGGCTGCAAATCATTACCTCCTTTGAGTCAAATAGGTCTGGAATTATGCCTCATCCTAGGAGATAAGAGAACTGAGACTTCAAGATGTTTCCAAGATTGCCCAGTTAACAGGTGGCAGAATGAGGGCTTGAACAAAGTTACTTTTGGCTCGAAGTTCCCCTAACGATGTGACTCTTGCTTCACTGATAAGCAACTATCCCTAGTTTCTTTACTTCCTCACACAATTTCCTGAACTATCGCCGGACTCTGTGTTGAGATAAATGCTTTGGATTTTTTGAGGATGACACTACACAGAATCCCCAGTCTGGCTTTCTCGTTTCAAAGTGCACCTATAGCAAACAAGACAAAGGAAGCTGGCTATTCAACTCCTGATTCATTCTGTGTTCATATCCTTTTTTAGCTTCTTAGAATAATCCATTCGTTTTTGGTATGCTATCACCAGGTGGCAGGAAGATACCATAGAAAAATTAGGCTAAGGTAAAAGGCATGCATTCTCTCTGAGTTTCAGGGGTGATTTTTTTTTTCAGAGTGATTAACTCTAGCCACCTACAATATCACCCACAATCTACAATCAGAGATTTTTACACTTTAATTAAAAGATTCATTAAAATAGTTAACCTTTTTTTTTAAAAAAAAAAAAGGCAAAGTCAAAACGTCAGCAAACTTTAAATAAAGTATAAACTTTAAATAAAGCCCTTTCATAGCCTTTTAAAAATACGTGTATCTTCCATATGTATTGAATTTTCCCAGCTGGGCGCAGTGGCTCATGCCTATAATCCCAGCACTTTGGGAAGCTAAGGTGGGTGGATCACCTGAGGTCAGGAGTTTGCGACCAGCCTGGCCAACATGGTGAAACTCCATCTCTACTAAAAATACGAAAATTAGTTGGGTGTGGTAGTGCATGCTTGTAATCCTAGCTACTTGGGAGGCTGAGTCAGGAGAATTGCTTGAACCCAGGACAGGGAGGTTGAAGTGAGCCAAGACTGCCCTAATGCACTTCAGACTGGGCAACAGAGTGAGACTCCGTCTCAAAACAAAAACAAAAAACAAACAAAAAAACCCAAAAAACTTCCTATAACTGTTCACTTTAATTACATCCAAAACATAGGTGCTGATTAGGATATTAATCTTTATAATATATTTACCCTGCCTGAACTTGCTGTCAAAACATCCAAAGTAGTTTATTTTCAAATGGTTTCAAGCTTTAAAACCTGTAATAATTCCTTGAAATGTCATCTCCTTTCACTTAATCCTCTGAGTCTCTCTTGGCTGTTCTGGGCCAGTTAAAGGCCCCTCTCATTTTCCAGCCTGGGGTTCCATTCTCTACTGCCCCATTCCCTGGAGAACGTCCTGGGTCAAAGTCCACTCTTTTCACTTGCTCGTATGTGTTGTTTGCTGGAAGCCAGAAAAACCTTACTGCTCTCCACCTGCAGGAGGTTATTTCCCCTGCAGTTATCATGGTCCTGGGAGTAGAGGTGAACACCCCCCATTGTCTTGGATGGCTTACTTACACATCTGCATTCATTTCTCTTAAATAGTAGCCTCTTTGTACATTATCTTAGCAACATGTACTAAGTGGGTTCTTCAGAAACTTGAAAGAAATTAAAGAAACAACAGCTCTCATAATAAAGCAAATTAAAAAATGAAATGGTATAAGGGGAAGAATAACCATCATTCTCGAGTTCAGAAACAGACTAAATGATGAATTTTAGTTGAGATCCATATTCAGAAGTGAACCCTAGAAACTGTCCCATACAAATTTAATTATAAATGTTATCTCTAACTTCAGATAAGCAAGCTAAACCACCTCTGTCACGTGGGAACTGGTGTTATTATCTGAGGTGCACAGAGGGTTTGAGCTAAGTGGGGCACTGAAGCCAGACCACCTGGGACTCAACCCGGGCTCCAACGTCTACCTGGCTAACTTCCCTGTGCCTTGGTCTCCTCATCTGTAAAACAGTAAACTAGACTGCACCTACCTAGCATGGCCACTGTGCTAACTAAATAAGTCAATTCAACCAATTACAGCAGAGCTTGGCAAACACACTTTAAATCACTCCGCAGATGCTACTGATTATTATTATTATTGCTTGTCCTTTCTCCACTGTTCTAACTTACTATTCCCAAGTTTCAAAACCTAAAAAGTACAGCTGCTTTATTAGCCTAATTGAATCTGTAGGTAATTTCACTCAAATATATTTCAGCTGGTTGGACTGGCACACTCCCACAGCTTTTCCCAGTGTGGCAGGACTGATGCCATTCATTTGCAGCAAGGTCTGTTCACAGTTTGGAGGGTCATGCTGCTTGTTACAAGGTCATCTGTTACATTAGAAACTTAGCACCCAGATTTCTTTTCTATAAGAACCAGTGCATTTGCAGAGATCTCAACAACTGTGTGATTTCACTCTGTGTCAGCAGATGCAATTTTACAGAGGTTTGAAGGCTGGGCTGGGTTTCAGAAGATACTGTGAGAATGCATGGCCTCCCATTCTAATCCATGGGCTGGGTGCAGCACATGTGTACTCAAGTATGTGGCAGGTGCCAGGACTGTGCAGAACACTAAATGGCAAGGTTAAGTGTGTGACTGGGGGAATGAGGGGTGTTAAAGGAGGTATGCAGATTAGAACTGTGGGAGCATACCTCTGAATCATCAGCCGCAACGAGAACAGAGCGGCACAGACAACCAAACTCCTAACATGCTTTCTTCAACACACCTTCCACAGAGCTGCAGTGAACAGGAAAGATGGCCTGGATGCTGTCCCAGCTCTTCTCTTTGCCTTGCAAGCTCCTTGGCAGACGTACTAATGAGTATAGTGAGTGGGAAAGCATTCAAGTGCACCCAGCAGGCAAAGAAATGGAAGCAAGGATTTAGAGAATTCATTCCAATCACTCGAATTTTTATATCCAGGTATATACTGCTTTCAGAAAGGAAAAAAAAAAGCATGGCAATTTTCACATTTTCCTCATGACACAGATTGCAGTTTCACAGATGCTTTACCAGAATGCTTTGAAATTTAAGAAGCCGAGGAAAAAGGTCATGGACTGCTTTAAGAGTCTGCTAAAAACTATAAGCCCTCTGACCCCTAGAAACTGTGTATGAGCATATACATAAACACTACTACAAAGAAGTCATCAGTCTCTAAGGCGCAGCATCATGTCCCTTGAGTGCATGGGCCCAGCTTATGAATTTCTTTCCAAATGCATTTTGTCCATATTTTCAAAGGGCAGAGAATACAATATTATGGCTTTAAGTCTCTTTAATACACAGCTTTAGGGCCAAGTATTTCAAGATCTGTAAACACATATATGCAGACAGTCTAAAAATCCTGAGAAAGACCCCTGTGTGGTTCTGTTTTTAGAATGAGGACTTAGAACATACTTATTTTGATAATTTACACCTGTTTCATCATTCCATACCTCTTGGGGAGTTTTCTTTCCTAAAGGGGCATATTTCTTTCTTTCTTTTTTTTTGAGACAGAGTCTTGCTCTTGTTGCCCAGGCTGGAGTACAATGGCACGAACTCAGCTCACCGCAACCTCCCTCTCCCAGGTTCAAGCAATTCTCCTGCCTCAGCCTCCCGAGTAGCTGAGATTACAGGCATGCACCACCATGCTCAGCTAATTTTTGTATTTTTAGTAGAGACAGGGTCTCACGAGGTTGGTCAGGCTGGTCTTAAACTCCTGACCTTAGGTGATCCACCTGCCTCAGCCTCCCAAGTGCTGGGATTACAGGCATGAGCCACTGCACCCAGCCTAAAGGGGCATATTTCTAAGGAGACAAAGGGGTAACTAGGACTTGCCCAGTCCACAGGGTATGGGGTAAGGGCTGGAACCAGCCAGCTACACCTCTGCTCAAGGAAGAGGGATAAAGTATCTCAACGGGGCACCTGCATCTGGCCACCAGGGGAGGGAGACGTGGCTAAGAATGACCAAAAGACTACAGCCAAATGTTTGAAAATCTTTTTTAAATTTAGTGTTATCAAGTTTATGCTCTTTCTTGGAGGATCAGAAGAACATGCAGACTCTACTGGACCCACAAACAACAAATGGGAAAGTAAAGTGTGAAGACAGAGAGCCTCATGGAAAAGAATTATGTGTTTATTCCAATGGAACTAAGCTACAAGAGAAAAAGAGTAATTTGCGGGTGAGCGTAGAGGAAGAAAAGGATTCAAAATTGAAATGAAGTGGCTTTCACTTGGACTTGCTGGGTGATGTTTGACATGGTATTATTCACACACATCATCCCATGAACGACAGTTGTCTAGGGCTTCTGGAAAAACATTTGGGACAGTGGACAAATACTGGGCGATGCTTGTCCGATTACACATCAAACTAAGCATAAGTACACTGCAACATTCTTCCAAGTATCTACAAAGCACATGAACCATTTTCATCCATTACAGCACAGTTATTTCAGCTCTTTACACTGTACAGTCATTATGAAAAACACAGGGAGACAGCTTCACTTACATGGTTAATGAAGAGACTCTTGCGTTTTTCTCTCACTGTGAAAACAAAAGATGCAACAGAAATGTTATATGCCTGCATGCCAACCCCTCACAGGTGGCTGAGGACTGGGCCTCTTTGTCATGGTCCCATCCTTCCACCAACCAACATACCCACTTGCTCATTTATCAAACATAAAAACATGGGACGTGCACAAATGCAGATCTGAATGAACCTGGCTCACAGAGGGAAATATACATCCATTTAAACAATAGCACCCTAACAAAATAAGTGCAGCTCAAATCGATTAAGGAGTAACAGATTTCCATTAACTGAATAAAAAAGTAATTAGTAAGTCTCATAAAACTCACATGCATCTATTAGTTTAACACAATTAACAAATAATAGAACTATTTGTTCCCAACCCTACCAGACCCATAAAGCTCCACAGTGTATCACAGTATATAAGGGAAATATAAATAACAAGATTGAGAAAGCATCGAGATCCAGGAAGATGATGTACATCAGCAGCATTATTTATCATGGAAACCCATTACTCTCCATGCTTGCTGCTGGGGAATCCAGCTGGGTTTCTGTCTGGGAGGCCCCTAGAGCTCCTTATGGCACCCACTCCCAACCCCATGAGGCTGACAGAGGGCATCATAATCGATACTGCTCTAAGAAGTTGGCTCTCAGCCTGCTGTCTGCACGCATGGCCTGTGCTGAGCAGCTCAGCCTCCAGTGTTCCCAGACCTCAGTGTTTCTCAGAATAGGAGCCCGCAGCCCCAGGGAGGTAGAAAGGTCAGTGACAGGGAATGCGAAGAGCTTATAATAATCTAGTATCACTGAATTTTGCATTTTCTTTTCTGAAAGCTCATTTTGTGGATACAGATGAATCCATCAACACAATTACTGGTTACTGCAGAAGACATGAAGAATAGGTTTCCTTCAGGGAGATAACATCCTAGGTCCCCAGAAATCAACAATGTTATCCTGTATCCTAAAACAACAGTGTTCAAAAGACAGGAGAAAGTTAGCTCCTTCCAGTCCATGCCCCTGCAAAGCAGATTCACTACTGTTTTCAAAAGCCTTCTTGCTGATAGGCAAGAAGGAGGGGCTAAGGAACTGTTTTTCTATCACTCATACACTGTTCTTAAGACTCACAAAAACATACTTCTCTTTTCCTTAGAAGTCTTGTCCTTTCTGGAATGAATGCTGCCCTCTACCCTCAATATCTCAAAGATAACAAAAGCAAAAATGCAAAAGCAAAAATTAGTCTGAGGATACTGTTGGGTATTTTAAAGAGAGACTGACACATAGAAGGTAGCTCCATCAAGCCATCAGATGGACCCATGTATAGGGTCCAGCTGATCAGCCCCCTACTGTTGTAGGATAGGACGGGGCACCATGGTATGCCTGAGGCCAGACTAGCACACACAGAGCATGAGTGCACAGACAGCAGCGACAAACTGGCCTGCTATGCACAGCATGGAGTCAGAGGGATTACTGTTTACCTGACTCCAAGTAAGCGTCCACGTGTGAACCATAGCAAAACAAATATGAGGGTCTGGCTGGAAGCTCTGGGTTTTAACTTCCTGGCATACACAGACAGACACACAGAAAGACAGAGTGTATGCATATGTGTGTGTTTTCTTTCATTCATACTAAACTATTATGCATGTAGCCAAGGAAGGGGATGTGATGGTAATTCTATGGCAATTTCCCACTGACTGAAGGGATCTGGAAACCCTTTCTACTTGGGCCACAGAACTGACAGGGTTCCCACTATATTCTGAGGTGACACTCAGCCCTTCTCAAAGCATCCCAGTGATAGGTTTGTGCAAAAGAGACTTGTGTCTCCCAACCGTGGGAACCACTGCCCATACTAAGGTCACCTCAACACCCTACATCAGCCCCTGCCTTCAGCAAATAAAAGAGACCCATGCTTCAAGAAATACCAGTGCTTTCTATATGGGTACTACTGAGATGATCAGGAATTATTCACAAACAGAAGTCATGGCTGAGATGCATAGCCTTCAACAGTTCTGACTAAAAGTCTAACCAAGAAAACTGATATGGTTTGGCTGTGTCCCCACCCAAATCTCATCTTGAATTCCCACATGTTGTGGAAGGGACCTGGTGCAAGGTAACTGAATCATGGGGGCAGGTCTTTCCCATGCTGTTCTCATGATAGTGAATAAGTCTCATGAGATCTGATGACCATAAAGAGTGGAGCTTCTCTGCTCGAGCCCTCTTCTCTTGTCTGCCGTGATGTGAGATGTGCCTGAGATACCTTCCATCATGATAGTGAGGTCCCCCCAGCTACTTCGAACTGTAAGTCCACTAAACCTCTTTCTTCGGTAAATTGCCCAGTCTGGGGTATGTCTTTATCAGCAGCATGAAAACGGATTAATATAAAAGCTTTCAAACAAACAAAAACTACAGAAGACACAGAAGAATATTATAAATATGTATGGTATTCTTGTCCACCACCTACAAGGATCAATCTCAGGGAGAAATCGGGCCATTTTCAAGAACTCCAACTGGCTGCAATCAGAATGGTGAAGAAAAACAAAACTTCACTGAGACTATTAGAGAACACCTGAGGATAAGCTAACTGCATCTATTACAGAATCTCTTAGGCATTCACTGCTTCTATGCAAATGAACACCTACACACTACCCTGTTTCCTCAGAGCAACCCAGAGCTCCTGGGGCCTCAGTCAGGCACCACTTTCCTGTATGGCTTTGTAATGCTCCTCCCAAGAGAGCCTTTGCAAGATAAAGTCCGTACAGTTTCTGAGAGGATTTTCCACACATGCATCCCTATGGCCGACTTGCTTTTGGAGTGTCTTCTGAGCCCCCAAACAAACCACCTGTCCACAGGAAGATTTCCTGATATCCATGCTGGACCAGGTGACCCATTTCTCTGACCATCCTGCCTGGATCGGGGGGACACTCCACCCTCTCTGGGCTAACTCCTTCTCCTGGGAATCTGGAGTTGGGACATACTCAAAGGGCTCTGCTCAACCTTAACTGAAGGTATGGTGTGTAAACTTCAGACTGGGGTGGGGCTCATCTCCCACTGTGCAGGAAAGAGTGAAGCAGCAGATCACTAAGGAAGGGCCTGTCTGCTTGCAAGGCTGGCACCTTGGCTGGTATGTCAAAACTTGGATTTGGGACGGTTCCTTCCGATCATTACCTAACTGGAAAGAATGGCTCACTGTGCCTAAGCTGTCTGCACAAACAACATGCTCTACGCCATAGAAAGTATGGGAGACTTCCTTTTGGGAGTCTAGAATTTTGACACTTAACAAGCGGAGACTTCTTACATGAGCAGTCCTCCATAAAAACGTGGGTGCTGGGTCCACCCAGGAGCTTCCCTGGCTGACAACATCCCATGGTGTTTTCACAACTCATTTGTGAATGGTGGGGATGAAGTGCAAACGGAGCAGCCCCATGGGAGAAGACTCGCCCCATGCACCTCTTCCCTGTACTGAGTTTGCCTCATGTGCTTGCACTGTAATAAGTTACAGTCATCAGTGTGACTGTATTTTACATCTTAGGAGTCCTGGACCCCCACACAGCTGCCATGCAGAGAAGCACGGCAGGGGGAGCGGAGTGGAGATGAGTAGAAGGCAGGTGCTGCCTTAGTCCTAATGGCTTTTAGTACCCAGTTCCACTGATTCATGAGCCTTCTGAGATACCCTCAGTGCCCTTAAAATTAATTACTCCTTTTCACCTAAGCTAGCTGGAGCAGGACCAAGACATTACCACAGGGTAAAAAGCAGAATCTTTTGTTTTGTTTTGTTTTTGAGATGGAGTCTCGTTCTGTCATTCAGGCTGGAGGGCAGTGGTGCAATCTCAGTTCACTCTACCTCCTAGGTTCAAGCACTTCTCCTGCCTCAGCATCACGAGTAGCTGGGAGTACAGGCACACACCATCACACCCAGCTCATTTTTTGTATTTAGTAGAGACAGGATTTTGCCATGTTGGCCAGGCTGGTCTCGAACTCCTGACCTCAGGTGATCCACCTGCCTCAGCCTCCCATAATACTGGGATTACAGGTGTGGGCCTCCATGGCCAGCGATAAGTAGAATCTTTTATAGTAGTGTATCACCTGAAAAGACTGACAGAATTACCCAAATCTAAATCTGTCCTCAAAATAAATACATTTGAAAACACTGAGGCTAATGTGGGTATAGCTCTGAAATTCAAAATGCTTTAGCTATTGTGTTTTATGTAATGGTATAAGCAATACACCTACTCAATCCTAATAGCTGGTTCCAGTCATCTTTAAAACTTCAATGTTTTTGGTTACTATAACATATCAATCAAAATATCTAGAGTTTTCTGAGTTAATGTCTAACTGAACTAATAGTCATGTTTTGCTTAAGGAAAACGAGTAATAAATTGATAGGGATCATAAATTTCATCTTTCCTGGGAGAGGAATGACAGCGATCTCCTCTGACACAATCTATGATAGTTAAGAGGATTTTTAATTGGCTACAGAGACAGTCCATAACGACATCAACAGAGAATGTACCAGAGGCTTTAAAAATAAGCCATCTAAAATCAGCAACAACACTACAGTTGGCATTAAAAGTCTTCTCCAGATAAAACATGGAGTGAAGAGAGTAAAAGGCAGTGTTTGCAATCTGAGGGACCAACAAATTCCACTGAAGTTGCCATGGGATACTCTTGCCACAATGTCACCAAAGTAAAGTTTCTTCACTCTAAAATACAACTTTCAAACTAGTGCCTAATTATTAAATGAGGATTTTTTAACACTCTAAGCACAATTTCACCTGATTCCTGTCATAGGTAGGCATTTAAAAGATTATCTTGTTTTCTCCTCTTCCATTTCCAATTTTTTTTAATACAGATGAGATCTCAGTATGTTGCCCAGGCTGGTATTGAACTCCTGGGCCCAAGCAATACTCCTATCTCGGCCCCCACAAATTTTTGGGATTACAGGTGTGAGCCACCGCACCTGGCTCTCCTCTCCCATTTCTAAAATAGACCGACCTTCCAATGGCAAGTGTCAGCTACCACCAAGCCATAGGATGCCAGTACAAAAAAGGTCCTAAAATACTTTTTCTTTGGAAAATGAGAGAAAAGCCCAAGCAGGCCAGGGAAGGGAGGAACCAGGGCTCCTTCCTTTCTACACCCAGCCTCCAACAGCAGCATCACTGGTGTGCACGGGCACCCCTGGCATCTGCAAAAAAAGAGTCCCATTTAAAAACAGAATGACAATTAGAACCAGGCATGAACAGAGCTGTGCTGTCCTAAAAGTAAAATTTACTTAACTGATTAACTACTCTGGATGTGAAGGACTGGCAGGCCACACAAGAGGCAGGCTTCAACGACAACATAAAGAATGATAGCATTTTCTTTGAAGATATGAAGCTGATTGCTGAGAGAGAGCTCCAATGCAGATCACAAAGATCTGGTTGAAAAGAAAAGATTTCATTTTCCTTTCCTTTTTCCTCTGGTAGCATAGATCAGGCTTTGAACAATAAAATTAAAAGTTCACTATTAATTTTTCTTACAGTAAGTTTGAGATTACCACACAGTTCCTACAGTTTTCAATTCAATGAATTCACTCACTCACTCACTCAATTCAAAACAACTGTTGAGCCCCTGTTTGGAGCGGACATGGAGGCTCCTGCCCTGCTGAGCTCCTAATGTGATAGGGAGGTAGTCAGGAACACAAACGTCCAGGACACAAAGTGCGCTGTGGCAGAAACGTCACCCACACTACGGAGCCCAGAACAAAGCATCCCGGTATGGCCACTTCCGCACTGAGACACACACACCTCCTGTGCTTCAGGAAGGGAGCTTCCAAGTAGACCTCTGGCCTGCTCTGAACTGTCCAGGACCTGCGCTTATTTCTAAATCTGGGCACAGAGGAATGTGACGTTCTGAACATTCAAACTGAAATCTAAATAAACAAGGCCGATGAAACAAAAATGAAAAGACACAAAAACATTTCTAAGATGTTGAGGGCAGAGCCAGTCATGGAGAGGAGAAAATTCCAGGGAAGAGAATAATAGGAGGCAGATGAAGGAAGAATATAATGAGAAAACTATTCAAAGAACAAATATCCATCTAAGCTGCCAACTCACTTGAGAGGTTTTCTGTCTCCCGTAGAGAATACGTAAAGCCAAAGGATTTCCTCAGAAGCACAGAAACTTCAACTAAGTGGCATCAGTTTAAACCTTTCTGCTAATTAGAAAAGAAATGCATGCTTATTGCAGAAAATTTGGAAAATACAGAGGGGTATAAAGAAGAAACTGCAACTGCAAATATAAAAATTAAACCTTGCTTGGAAAACACAGAGATACATAAAACATACACACACACAGACTGAGTATCCCTTATCACCCTTTACCTGAAAGGTGTGGGTCCAGAAGTATTGTGAATTTAGGATTTTATCAGATTTTAAAATTTTGCATTATTTGAGCATCTCAAATCCAAAAATCTGAATCCAAAATGCTCCAATGAGTATTTCCTTTGAACATCAGGTTGGTGCTCAGTAAGTTACAGATCTTAGAACATTTCAGATTTCAGATTTTCAAATTTGAGATGCCCAACCTGTTTAATCCAACAATCCAGAGACAATCACTATTAATATTTTGACATGTATCCTTTGAGTCTCTTTGGTGTGCATACATGCAAAACAAACATGATGTATGCTTTTGCATATGGATGTATTTGTATATAAATATATGCAAGCATACATGTGCTCATATACAAACATGTCAACAGAAACATGCCCATTTTTCTATTGGTGTGTTAGCATTTTCACTGATTGTATAATTATTCTTTAATAAAGGCATTATTAATCCTTTCTCCTATATATTGTGATATTTCTATCATTGATTATTTCATTGTTAGGATGCATCTTGACGTGAGTTTCCATTTTTAGGCAATTTCCTCTACTGCTTCTACAAACTTACAAGCCCCTTCCCCATTCTGACACTAAATATTCATGTATACTGTTTCTAGATGCTTATGACTGTATTTGTTACATTTAATCTACCACTAGTCAATCCATCAGAATTCTATCCTGATACATGGTGGGGTGAGGTAATTATTTTATTTTTTAAGTGAGACTCAAAGTGCTATGTATTCTATTATATGGGCTGCTATCAAATGCTGGCTGATATCATTTCAGACCTGGCCTCTTCCTAGTTTGCTTCCAAAGTGTGTGGAAGCGACTCTTTTTTTTTCCTAGATATTTATTTTTTGTGGGAATGGGGGGGTCTCACTATGCTGCCCAGGCCAGTCTTGAACTCCTGGGCTCAAGTGATCCTCCACCTCAGCCTCCCAAAGTGCTGGGATTACAGGATTGAGCCACTGTGCCTGGCTTGAAAGCAACTCTAAAATGTGGGGGTTCAAGAGCTATCTTTATCAAGGAAACACAGAAAAAGATGGGCCTATAGCAGTGCACAGAAGCCTCCCTCCACTCTTGCCCTGGTATCCATCCCTTCTCCTCCTGGTCAGGTCCAGTGTTCTGATGCAAGGTGTGACAGTCAGCACACAGAAGCTGTCAGCACAGACAAGCTAGAAGATGGCACAGACCCAAGTCAGAGAAGAAACTCAATCCAATTGAGCAAATGAGAACCTACACTCCAGAGTAAGGATTATATTTATTGAGAACTTATGCTGTCTTATGTACAGGGCTCGGTGCTTTGATGGATTATGCATTTAGTCCTCCCGACAACCTCACAAAGAGGTATTAACTCCACTTTACAATGACAAAATTGAAGCTCAGGGAAATCATGTGGATGGATCATATGCACCAAGATTATGCAGAGAGTGCTGGATCTAAGCCTCCAGCTCAGGCAGTCTGATTCCAGAGGATCGCGATCTTCAGGCAATCATTCCAAGGCATTAACTATTTTTACCTGGTGACTATGTCAAATTATCATGAAATCCAGCTGCCTCCCTAGATGTTACAGGGCAGCTAACCAAAAACATAAACCACGTAAGGTAGGCTATAAACATGGTAAGCTATGAAAAGTACTTACAAGGTTATCAGTCTATGCCAACTGAAGGGGAAATGCAGGTCCTCAGAGTTTTTTTAAAAAGAGTTGAAAAGTAAGAGTTTCAGGCGCTAACAGTAGGACAAAGCTGTGGTAGACAGGACACCAAACTTCCCTAGCCTGGGGGAATTATCCCTGCTACCCTCTATTCTGGATCTGTGCTCACTGAGCAATGTTCTGACTGGGAACAGGGCAGGTCAGGAAAGAGGATATGGTAAAAGGCAAACCGAGAAAACTGACATTCTGGGTCTAAATGACTTCACCTGAGTTTGTACTAGGTCGGCAGCTGTCTCCATACTGGAAAGCCCAAGAGACAAAACACTGGAGTAGGGTGATGCTCCCAAGAAAAGTGAGCCATGGCACGGAAAGAGCACCTCTCTGGTACATCTGACTTACTGGGTGGGGCCTGGCCAAGACCGGACACCTGCCCTCCCCTCCCCCATGCACCTTAAGAGCAACTGCAGAGGGGTGAGGGGAGGGCCTGAGGGTGGCACGGTCATGCTGAGCTCTGACCCGGAAGAGAAAAGCCCAAATATACCACCTGAGGCTAAAAACACCTGCATCCTCCTGCCCCTAAATAATGCATGTGCCATTTTCTAGCAAAGCTAGGGAAGGTAGGAGAAGGTAAAGTTGCAACACAAAACAGAAAGCCACTAGTCAGGGAAGACTGCCACTGTACCCAGGTAGGTCTGCCCAGGTGGGTCAACGATGCCCGGCCTTCATTCCTTCATTCTCCTGTCTTTGTGTCTTCATGTGCTAGCCACTGCAGAGACTGCAGAAATGTGGAAGGCACAGTTCCTATCCACGAGAAAGATGCAATCCAGCAGATAAACAGACACACTATTTCTTTATTTCTATACCATAAAAATAATCACCTCCACACAGAGGAAAATGCAAACTGCACTGAACATAATGCCACTGATTTTCTGGTACACCATTACTCTATGTGTCACTAAGAAAGAAAAAAAAAATGCTGCCAATTAAATTTTGGCAAGTCACTGACTGTCCTGATTTCAGAGGTGTTCCAGCCAAGGAAAGTTGTCTACTGGAATCAATGGAAGGGAAACAGGAGCATCACCTATGAGGCAGCCATTGGGCTGGAGGGAACAGAGGACAAAGAATGCCACAGGTGATGGCCTCTCATGCCTGCAGGGGAGGGGACCCCCAGGAAGGGTGAAAAGGGCTGTGTGTGTGTGCTGGCATCTCACTGTCCCTGGGGTGAGCAGAGAAAGATGGCCAGGCAGGGAGGGGTCTAAGAGAAGCTCCTTGCAGGCAGGTGGAGGAAAGGTGAGAAGGGACATGATGACAGCAAGAGGCTGAGAACGGGCCTCGCCACAGACCAGGAGAGGAAGGAGGAGAGGAAAGTCTGGGAAGAAAGCGGAAGATGGGAGAGATTCGGGGCACAGCTGCAGCTTAGACACTGACTACAGGACTCTGGGGGTGTCCATTAATACCCAGACAAGCAATAGGTTTATTCTTAAAAACTAGGTAACAACTGGGAGAGGAAGCTGGCAGGAGAGGAAAGATGCCGACTTATGATTCGGACATACCAACCCCAAGAGTGTGGGCTATTTCCAGACAGGCTGTCTACCAGGTGGTAGGAAACGCCTCTGGAACACATGCTTACAGTGCCAGAAACAGACCTGTCTGCCCTCTCGACTACTCATGCCTTTTGGGTACCTACCCTCCTCCACACACCCCAAACTAAAGGGAAAGACAGGTCAGGTAGTAGTTTTTGCAATTCTTTTATTGAAATGGTCTGTCACAAATAACTTCGGGCTGGACTAGAGCAAAGGTCCTCAAACCAAGTATCCGAAGAGACCTTTAAAAGGGCTGAGGTGTGATGCAGAAGCCCCCGCCACCTTCCTCCTTCACAACTTCACCGACGAAGGCAGGCACAGCCAAGCTGAGACCTGCACCGACCTGGTGTGCAAACCTCCAGGGGCTCCAGGGGAGCGGCGAGGGCAGCAGAGCAGGAGAGCACAGGGTGGGGCAGGAAGGTGCAGCAGACCACAGGCTGCTGGCCAGGTGTGCACTTCCCTGAACCTGTCTGGCCATTTACGATCCAAAGCTCAATGGCAGCCACAGGCATGCACATTAACATGTTCCGTGAATTGGAAAAATAAAATCAGACCTTTTCTGACAGAAAGTGACTGATTCTAAGAAACGGCTATGATAGGTAAAAATAAAAATAAATGAATAAATATGTAATTAAAAAGCAAGTAAGACTGATTTGACTGATTGGATTGACTATGATGCCTGGCTTTGCCAATGAAGCCCAGAGGAAAAGAACAGGTGGGGTTCCTCCATCCAACATATATTTGAGCTCCTTCTATGGGCCTGGCACTGTGAATGGCACAGAGATGTAAACGTGAAGACCTGGAATAAATCACGACACGGTGAAGATCTCTGCTGAAACAGAGAGGCAGGCAGGAGGCAGTGGAAAGTAGTCAGGGAAGGCAGTCTGAGATGAAGTCTAGATTTATTTTCCCAACGCTCCCGAGGGTATCAGGTTAAACTAGGTGCCACCAAATGTAAAAGAGTAGATTTAATTAAAAGTCATGTGTTACATTTGGTAAACCTTTTGTGATATACTTCCCAGAAACTGCAAAACTGAGAGACTCCTCTAACTGAGTAACTCTTTTGCAAATCAAATAGATTCCAATTCTCCGCTGTCAGTAAAACTGAAGGGGAACAAAATTGAACTGTAGCTGATTGTTAGGAATTATTTTGGCTGACAAATCCCTTGGAGATTTTTCGACATATAAACTGTATGGAGTAGAAAGAATTCAGTGATATGACTATAATAAAACTCCTCCTATTTCCATCTATTTATATAAACAAAGTTCCTCAGCACTTATATCTATAAAAACAAAGGCTTTGATGATAAATACTGTCTCATTACAGTAATAAGTAATACGTAACCACAGAGGCATCTCACCAAGAAATGTTTTTCCATAAAATATTTCCCTTTTCTGTTTACTAATTATCCATTACAACGTAAATATATTTGTATTACTTTGATCAGTAGAGGACTAATGGTAATAATGATTTCTCAATCAAGAGTTTATGGTTAGTATTTTAAGCCTTAGCATTATCAGAAATAGAATTACATTTAGGTCATATTTTTACAGGAAAGAATATGGCAGTGTGATAAATTCTTTCCAAAATCAAAATGTATTACACTAGTATAAAAACTTACGGAGAAAACAGAACAGATATACAAATTCAAGATGATAAAGGAGTGATATGAAATTTCCAACTGTTAGAGAGGACCATGTTCATAGATTTTAAAGGACTGATGGTGGTTATTTAAATCAAAAGAGAAGCTGAAAACATTCGTTTTCATGTATTGTGGTATGAAAATTTCATCTGAAATATTTTTTAAAGAAGGACAGTTTATT
This sequence comes from Callithrix jacchus, assembly GCF_049354715.1. Lineage (NCBI taxonomy): Eukaryota > Metazoa > Chordata > Mammalia > Primates > Cebidae > Callithrix > Callithrix jacchus. The sequence goes on along the minus strand of NC_133508.1, from coordinate 35,073,095 downwards.
TTTAAATATCAGTGTTTACAATACATCAGAAATTGTATGCTTTGATAGAGTAAAAAAATTTTAAGGTTAACATAAAAATGCTTGAGGGAGTTCAGTTTTTCAAAATTCTTTTCCATGGTACGTCACCAAAGGAACAAAGTATGAAAATCACTGGTATAAGCTTAGGTCTTCCCTATGGTACCTGACATGCTCTGGGGAGACTCACTGAGCAACTGAGGGCAGCTAGAGAAAGGGGCACCTCAGCACTCAGCACATACGAAGGAGCTGAAGACAGCTGGGAATGCAAGTGAGGTACGGACGGCAAGGCCGCGGCAGCACTTGGAGGGAAGCGATCCCGAGGGGCAGTGGGGAGCTGCTCCTAACTGCCAGGGAAGAGGAGGACAAGAAGGGCAGTCGTCTCATCACACAAAAGTTCAACTGCCCAGGACCAAAGCACGGCCCCAACGAGGACGGCCACTCAAGGGACGGATGGTTTTCATTCCTTTAATTATTTCAAGCGACTCCTCAGAAACACAGATCCTGTATACTTGGGGTTTTATTTATATTCGAATTCTTTGTTAAGACAATGAACCTCTAAAAATCATACTAATTAAAAGGAAGAAGATGTGACTTGGCTGCTTTCTCATATTATTTAAGAATATTAAGCTCTCACATCTTTGAAAATGATGAAACAAAATAAGTATAGAAAAGGAAAGGACACCATGAACTACAATTCCTCCCCACAAGTAATGACAGTAGCACGAAAAACCATGGAAGATCTCACAACCTAACTTCTCTCTGGCCTGGCAAACTTCTCTACCCCCATGAGGAGCTCTTCGTCCCTTCTTTGCTGAATGGCTCCTGCACAAAGTCTGCAATGCCATCCTCTTTGTGTGAAGAAAGAAAGCCATCACTTGGCTTTGGATAAAATACCCCTACCTTCAGCCTCTGGAGGGTTCTGGTGTGCAGGCTACTTACTCAGTTTTGTTGGAGTTTCCAGTCTCCTGCTTGGAACAAGAAAAAAGTTCCATGTCCAGCCTAAATCTCTTGGCTATCCAAAGGAAAAGGAATTCCGCAATCAAGAAACTCTGATGACACCATGCAGGTACCATCTAAATCAGACTAGTGAACAACTGGGAGGTGGGATGCATGGCTGACAACTTGTCTGTCAGACCATAAAGTGCTGAGGGGGAAAGAGAATGTGGGGTCTGCAGAAACACAGAGCTGCAAAGACCCAGGAGCTGCAAGTCTGTGGGCCAAGCAGCGGGAAGCATGCCCTAACAGGACCGTCACCATCCTAACCATGGCCCCCTAGCTACAAACCTAATCTAAACTGCCTTCAAAGTACATCGACCTGAATGAAGGAAGGAGGAGAGATCACCAGACTCAGAACAAAGGACTCTAACACAAAGTCTGCCTTACTGTCTCAGACTACATTTCTTCCAGTTAGAACAAAATTAGGGTAGAAAAGACCCACAACTGTGGTCTTGTGATGGAAATATAAGTTTATCCAAGTGACGAATTATCACAATCAAATCAAGAATGTTTCCTGGTTTTGTCGTTTTCCTTCTTTCAACCAGTCAGGCTGGCACAAACAATACTGAATCTAGTGTCACACGATCCTTTTCTTCTAGGAGCTAGCGGGTAGCAAAACCAAAAAGGTTGTTTTAGATTCCACAGTACGGTTCAGACAATGAAGAAAGAACCACAGGCTACTACTACAGGAGCTCACCAAAGGCCCACTCAACCCAGCCAATGGGGTCAAGGAAACCCTCAAGAAGGAAGTGACCGCAGGAGAAGCTTGGAGAACAGAAGTCAGCTGTGTGAAAAAGGTGGCCCACTTGAGGAAGACAGCGATTCAGTATGGCTGAAGCACAGAAGTACACAAGGAAGAGAGGAAGTTGGCTGGGAAGGAAGGCAGAAGCTGGATCACGATGAGCCTCATATGCCACGCTAAGATGTTTGAAATTTAACTCTAAAGCAACTAGGGAGCCCTTGAGAAAGGTTAAGGAAGCCAGTGGCACAATCATATCTGATTCATGGGAAGTCCTGTCAGCTAGCAGAAGAAGCACAGACCTGGGACTAGAGACGGATGAGGCCAAGGGCAGGGAGCCCAGTCTAGACGCTGCTGCAGTGACACAGGTGCGGAACTGTGAGTCTGAACTAAAGCAGCAGCAACTGCAATGGGAAGGAGTGGTCAGGTTCAAGGCTGGGTAAGAGGGAAAAGTGAGTACACCTTGGAATGTCTGCATGTGACGGTGTGCTAGTAAATGTTCAACATTCATTTGTTTTTAAAATGCTCTGATTTGCAGCATTTGCCAATTTCCATGGTGTAAATACTCCCACTATGGCTATTTCAAGCTGCCAATATGATGCCACTGAACCTGAAGCTGGGAAGAAATGTTATCTCCAGCACCATTGCCCATCTGTGAGAAGAAGAAAGAGTCTAGGCAAATCCAAAGCCCTCCCTGGCTTAGGGATCCAGGCAGGGTAGAAAATGCAGAACATTAACTAGAATTCTTAAGTTCTGTCTGAGACATACTGAGTCAGGGAAACCTATAGCCTTCACTAGAAGGATGTCCAGCAGGCAACTGAATACATATAGTACAGAGAAAAATATGATTAGATATGATAGTTGGCATAAATGCCCTGAGGAACTGTGTACAAATCAAAAAGATATGACAGTAAAGGAGACACCCTGAGAAATACTACACTGGAGCGACAAATAGAAGTTGATAAAGATGTCTGAGAAGGAGCTTTCAGAAGGGCAGAATTTCTCAGAACCAATTTGCCAAAAGCCAATTCACCAAGTAGCCAATTCTCTGATTATCATTTCACCAAAGAATTAATTCATTAAAGTTACCAATCTACCTACTTTTTAAATTGATTTTTTTCTAAATATTTATAAAGCAGTTGTTCATTAGAGGCACTTATTTTCAGCAAACTGCTCATTTGAAAATAGAAGGCTAAAGAGTTTTTGGAAAGCATGGAATTCTTGGTGACAGCAAGTGCCACATACAAGGGCAATCGCCCAAGAAGGGAAATGTCCTTAGGTCACTCTACTGTGATGCTCCTCAGAATGTCTGGGTAGGAGGAAGATCCCAATGGGAGAGCGAACAGGGAGAGAGGCAGAAGTTTTCGCCTGGAGAGAGGTATTGGTTATTTTCCCTTTTTCTATGAGACTCATATACGTTTACATGTTAAGTAAAACGATCTAGCATTCAAAGAGAAACTGAAGCAATAAATGGAAGGGTCAGAGTAACTGATGCCCTGATGTTCCAAAAGAGGAAAGGGAATGACATCTAGGGCAAAGGTGAAGGGGAAGATAGAGTTCCCTAAGCCAAGTCTGCAGCAACCCTGACTTGGGTCAAGTTTCCTTCTGCCAGGATAACCAAGGTATGGGAAATCCACTTAGAGGTTCTAATGCAAGTTCATGAAAATCTTGTTACGACATCTTCTGAATGAAGTTGGTCTACACCAAGTTCACAAGAAGCAAGAGGAAAACCTGAAAGTAAGTCAACTTTGTTTCTTGTTTTTAAAGCACTATCAGTAAGTGTCTGCAAAACTTGGTTCTGACCCTCATTTTTCATGGTTGCAAATATCCATCTTGACTGCCACTCTCCTTCCTTTGTATTATCTCACCCCTCCCAATGGCTTCCTGCTTCACCAGGGGAAAAAAATGTTTCTTTTGTATCTAACACACTGAAAACTTACTTCAGTTTTACCATTGCTTTTAATGGCAAAAACTGAAATTACTTTTGCACCAACCTAAATATTTGATACCTATACTAATTTATTCTTGGAAACGTTAACTTTTCATAAACACATCAAACTCTTTCAAATCATGTCAGTGGCTTGCTTAACTAAAGATTCCCAATAATAGTAAATCAGCCCTATACCTTGCCAAAATTGTTCCTTAATGGTTACTGAAGTGCTATCAATTCTCATAAATGAACTTACCATCTTAAACTTGTCTGGAGGTGGAAAGGCTAGGGGAAGGATAGCAGGGGGTGGGGGGATTGGGGAAGGATAACATTAGGAGAAATACCTAACATAGAAGATGGGGGAATGAATACAGTAAACCACCAAGGCATGTGTATATCTATGTAACAATCCTGCACAATTCTGCACATGTATGCCAGAACTTAAAGTATAATAATAATTTTTTTAAAAAGACGTGTCTGATTATTTTCTAGTCCATTTAGGATATTCTCTGAATTAAAGCTTAGCAATTGCCCAAAAAGTCACAGATAGAATCATATAGGACTCCAGCATCTTAAAATAATATTCTAGTTATCATTTAAAAAGTCTCTCCTGCCACTCTTTTCTACAGGAACCCAATGAAGATGTGTGTTTGTTGTATTATATAAGTTTTTTTTTTTTTTTTTTTGAGACAGAGTTTCGCTCTTGTTACCCAGGCTGGAGTGCAATGGCGCGATCTCAGCTCACCACAACCTCCGCCTCCTGGGTTCAGGCAATTCTTCTGCCTCAGCCTCCTGAGTAGCTGGGATTACAGGCACGTACCACCATGCCCAGCTAATTTTTGTATCTTTAGTAGAGATGGGGTTTCACCATGTTGACCAGGATGGTCTCAATATGTTGACCTAATGATCCACCCGCCTCGGCCTCCCAAAGTGCTGGGATTACAGGCTTGAGCCACCGCGCCCGGCCCTATAAGTTTTATCTATCTCTCCTTTGCAGCCAAGGGCCAGGAAAGGGGCTGAAAAAAGAGAAAACCTCTAGGAGAAATCACACACACACCTGGGATGAACAACAAAGATGGTGCAATCTGTAAGAATAAACTTAGATATGGTTATTATAGAGGTGGCAAAAAAAGGAAAAGTCTGCACCTAGTGTATGGGTTCCATTCGGCACTCAGCGAAGCCAGGCAGTGGTGCTTTTATTTAAGATTATATTTGACTTTCTTTTACACACTGTCTAAATTAACAAATAATTCTGATCTTATGAGAAGTTATGCAAATATCAATTCTAAAAGGAAAATTTCTGACTCTTAGGGTAGAAACTCCTACGACACAATGTATGTAAAAATAAGACAGCTGCCTGACAAAATGAGGATATTTGCTTCAAACAGGAAATTCTAAAAGCATAACACTGCAAAAGCCAAAAATCGCAAGAGAACTATCATTAAACGATATATCTGTGGGTCACTAAAGAGACTCTATTTCACCTTGAAAATTAAGTCTACTGGGAAACCAACACTAGGCAAATCACCAACATGAGCCTTTTTTAAAAAAGAAACATAAATTAAGGACCTACCGTCTGTCTGAGATTTACTGAGGAATATTGTGCTGGCCCGAGGATGATCTGAAGGATTGAATTCCATGTTCAAATCTTGAAAGAAAGAAAAAGAAATTATATGAATAAACCATCTGATAACTAAGAGGAACCAAGATTGACTCAATTCTTTTTCAGCTTTGAATTGCTAATACATTCAAGGATTCTGGAAACCTATAGCTATTATGTTAATAGATTCTTTTGGTTCAATTCAGAACATTGCTATTTAGAAATCTGAAAATCATACGTAAAAATTAGACAGTTGGCTGGAGATCTATTAGCCTAAAAAAAAAAAACAACTTCACTTTCTTTGGAAAAAGTTCTGCTCTGCACCCAGTATACTACAAAATAGCAGGACAGAGTTATGGCATGCCTTTAAAGAAAGTTAAATGCTACAACAGATTCATCAAAACCTTACAGTCAAGTACATGGTAGTTCTTTATTCAAGGTGATTAAAATAGGACTATCTCAACTCCTAAGGGCAAATCAGCATCCACATACTCTGCTTAATTAAGAACATTTTCTGAAAAGGCAAAACTTACCCCTTAGAGCAAAAGCTGTAAATCAGCCATTGTGGGCCTAATCTGGGCCACAGACATGTTTTCTTTGATCCCCACTTTTTAAGAAATATTTAAGACAACATATAAAAATCAGGAGATTTCAAACACATAACACATACACACACTCCCCTATTTCCAGCTTCCCGTGAGAAATCAGATCGTTTGGCAACACTGAGCCCTACCCAAATGGTCATAACAGGCTGAAGACAAGCAGCTATGGCCCCTTCACAGTGGCTGTGTCCCTTAAAGACTCCAGGCTCCCCAGTGACCACCCTCTCTCTGCTTTTCTGACACTCACTGGCAGGTCCTCACAAGCATTTGATTTTGCAATCTTAGAACCATCTTCAAGGGCTACGACTTGTCAGCATGGTATAAACAACTTAGAATGCCATCACAGAAGAGTTTTTCCAGTTTTAAAAAAAAACAGTTCCATAGAAAATAAGCAAAACACAAGAATTAAGAGAGGAAAGAGAGATCAAAATTACTGGTAAGCCAGAATAGTCTTCAAATCAACTTAGAGCATCAGAATAAAACTTTTTGGGTTCAAGTATTTCAATAAATTTGCAGATAAACCTAATCAACACTAATAAAAATAGATGGAGCTAGCCTAGCATTAATAGCTAATCAATCAAAAGATAAAGTAAAAGAAAGACAAGGGTGGTCAAATAAATTTGCACTGGAGGTAACATGTAATCACTTATCCACACAGAGATTTATCCTCAGCAAACTTCTGAAGTGTGGCGGTTTCTTCCTGTGTCAGCCAATGGCTAACTGGGCCAGTTTCTAACTTCTCCCTGGGTACTTGATTAAAGAAATATCTATTGAATCTTAAACAGATGCTACTTGAATTATCTGGTGCTTCTTGTATTATATAACATCTGTTAACATTACACAATAGTTTCACAGTTAAAGGTTTTGATGGAAGGAGAAAGAAGGGTGAAACAGACCCTGAATTTTTCAAACTTGTTTCAATTTGAACTACAGTTAGTCAAGAAATTTCAAGGTGAAAATGACTCTGCAAGGAGGTTTCCTGTTCAACTAGGATATAAAAGGGGTTAAATAGTAAATGTACTACTAAATGTTTTGAGGGTTTCTGCTATCAAAATGAGGGCAAATATAAAATCCTAACCGTGATGGAGGCTTTTAGCGTCCAAAAACCTTAACACATAGTTCCCCAGAAAAGCATCAGTGGAAGCACAACATGCATGCAGTTCCCGCACGCCAGCAAGGTGACACCAGAAAAGCAATCTTTGGCCTTAGACAGCATCTGAGCTAGAAACTCCTACCTTATTCCCTTAATGCCTGAGACTCACCTACCAGACCAGTTTTCTTTAAGACCCACTTGTATTATGAAAATACATCAGTAGGGGTTTATGGAACACCACGATCAAAAAAATGTAAAGCTTTCCTGTTCGGAACCAAAATAACACAAGGCTGTCATTTCTCAGGGTATTGAGAACCTATTCTTAAGTCCAAGAATGTCCTGGCAATCCCTGACTGCCTGAAGATTAGGGTTCTATACTATGTTTACAGACCATCAGAGTTGCAAAGTTGCTAAGGGATATCACAGACCCTAAGGGACGGCTTCCAATAATGGGCTATTTTTATTTTTATTTATTTATTTTTTTGAGATGGAGTCTTGCTCTGTCACACAGGCTGGAGTGCAGTGGCATGATTTTGGCTCACTGCAACCTCCGCCTCCCAGGACCAAGCTATTCTCCTGCCTCAGCCTCCCGAGTAGCTGGGATTACAAGCACGTGCCACCACACCGGCTAATTTTGTATTTTTAGTAGAGACAAGGTTTCTCCATGTTGGTCAGGCTGGTCTTGAACTCCTGACCTCAGGTGATCCACTCACCTCAGCCTCCTAAAGTGCTGGGATTACAGGTGTGAGCCACTGCACCTGACCCTAATAAGGCATTTTTAATAGTAAATAATAGTACTATCATGTGTATGGTAAAATGCTATCATACCATCTAAAAATCACATGAAGAATATTTTACTGGCATGGAAACCGACGTACCTTATGTCATTAGGAGATGAAAGCAGTATAATACCCTTTTGGGGGAAAATATGTGTAGGCATAGAAAATATATTAAGAGAATATATATCAGTATTTGGTTATCTTTGAATAATATGATTGTTTTCTGAGTTTTATGCATTGGAAACACTTGTTGCTTTTTTTTTTGTTTTGTTTTGTTTTTGAGACACAATCTTGCTCTGTCGCCCAGGCTGGTGTGCAGTAGTGCAAGCATGGCTCACTGCAGCCTCAATTTCTTGGATGCAAGTGATCCTCCTATTTCAGCCTCATGAAGAGCTGAGACTAAAGGCATGTAGCACAAGCCAGGCTAATTTTTTTATTTTTTTGTAGAAACAGAGTCTTACTATGTTGCCCAGGCTGATCTCAAACTACTGGGCTCAAGTGATCCTCCTGCTTCAGCCTCCCAAAGTGCTGGGGGATTACAGGCCTGTGCCACTGCGCCTGGCCTATTGGTTTGCTTTTTTAAACTTTTATTAAAAAATTGCTTGTGAAAACAGATTCGGCCCTTTATTGCCCTCTGAGTGGTTGGACTGCCTCTCCAACACAAGGTGGTGTTCCCAGGAGATGCCCTGCAGCTCTCCCTGAAGTCAGAGGAGATTCACAGAGTCACCAAGATGAGTCTCCCCTCAACACAGTCTACTGTCACAGAAGCCCTGGGTGAAAACTGACTGGCTCAGAGGAACTCGTGAGTGAAGGCGCCCTCGCCCTCCACCAGCAGCCCCTGTGCTCGCCACTCCTCCTCAAGAGGGTTACAGTGAGGAAAGGCGTAATGGCCACTTGTTCTGTGGGGAAACTGAGCAGCAGGATTACATCTAACACTCACTCTCCCTATGAAAGGTCAGCACCAAGTGGGAGGTGAAGAAAAGCCTGTCATGTTTCCTTCATGGCCAAGATATAACTCTAAGTCTGATGAGAATGCTCCCTGGGCCACAGGTGGTCCCTAATGGTGACAGACCAGGTGTCATCTCTCCCCAGTGTGGTGACACACAGCAAGTGACTTGCAGACTTCAGAGACTTCAAGACCAGTGTTTGACGAGGTGAATACAGACCAGATCTTGAAGAAAATTATGGTAAAATTACAATATGTGTTCTGTCATGAGAACTCTGCCTCTTTGGGAAACAAAAAAAAGGGAAAAGCCACCATTCTCTCAAGCCAAGCAAAATGAACCTGCTCATCACCCTAACTTCAAACCGAAGCCAAGCTCAACAAACAGTGCCATTTTAGCCAAAAAGGAAAAAATCCCCTCACTGCAAAGAGTCAGGAAAAACGGTATTCCCAATGTTTACAATGAGGGAGAACACATTTGGAAGAGCATAGAGGTTTCAGTTCACCTCTATGATGTTTTTCAGTGATAAAAGTTAAAAGGAAGAAATTCATGGAATACTAAAAATTAGAGATTATAGATGAAATACACCTCACTGCTAAAGTATGCTGACCACTTTGCTGAAGTCAGCTCTAACAGTTTATACTCAATTTTAGAGTAATAATCTAAACATTAATTGTTCACGTGATCTTCCCTCAATCCACCCCCAAATTACATATCCCTCGCCCCTCACAAAGCCCCTCTTGGAAACTCACACAGCTGGGCCTCCCTTAGACCCGCCTTCCCAGCATGCAGAGAGCTCCACTCTTCCCACTTGCTCCTATCAAGCTCTTGAAGTACCTCCTGTGCTAACTCATCCAGAAAAAGAAGAACTTTAAAATTTAAATAGCTACTCTACTGGGTGTCGTTTTAGCAGAAATCACTGCCTTACTGAAAGAGTGAAGCCCCACCAGAGCATTTCCATTCCTGAAAAAAGACAGTACCACACAGAAGCTGAGAGCTCTGCCCCAAGGCAGGTGGGCAGGTAGGCATGTGGCCGGCCTCCAGGAGAGGCAGAGATGTGTACGGCCTGGTCTATTCTACACAAACAGAATAGATTCGGGGAGACAAGATGAAGTACATGACACAGGAGAGTGTAGAACCAGCTAGTGAACAATGAAGAATAAAATATATGACCAAATCCTAGGAGATAAAGAATAGCATGCTTACAACAGAATAGCTTAAACAAAGCACTGGACCATCAGAGTCAAAAATAAGGGCTGGGCGCGGTGGCTCACACCTGTAATCCCAGCACTTTGGGAGGCCGAGGTGGGTAGATTACGAGGTCAAGAGATCGAGACCATCCTGGTCAACATGTGAAACCCCCGTCTCTACTAAAAATACAAAAAATTAGCTGGGCACGGTGGCGTGTGCCTGTAATCCCAGCTACTCAGGAGAATTGCCTGAACCCAGGAGGTGGAGGTTGCAGTGCCGAGATCGCACCACTGCACTCCAGCCTGGGTCAAGAGCGAAACTCCGTCTCAAAATAAATAAACAAACAAATAAATAAATAAATGTTGTGCTTTTTTTTTTTTCCTAGCAAGGCTATTCAGTTGAATTCAGTGAAATGGACCAACATCCACTGAATTTCCACTATATGTTAGGTATTGTGTTCAATCCTCTTCACAGCAAAACACTACTTTGTAGTAGTGACCACTTGTGTCATTAACTTTCCTATTCTACATGACCTATTTCATGGTCATAAGAAGGATTCTTGGTTTTCAAAGGGTTGCAGTCAATTAATGGTGAGAAAAAATATGTATTTAGCTGACTTCAAAATGCATCATATGACATTTCTAACACCTTTACCTTCACAATTATACCATGATAGGATAAATCAGCATTTCATTAGATGTCACGAGTATATACTAAGAGGTTGTCAGGACCAGTCCATTCTGTCACGGTTTTCATTAATTCATCCATTCATTCAACAAATAATCACTGGACATCTACTAGGTGCTAGGTACTGCTGAGGTGCAGGTACTGAGGATACAGAAGTAACAAAAGAGATCAAGTTCCAGCCCTACCAAGAGCATCCTTCTAAGCTAAAGTATAAAGTACTAGAGGAGAAAACAAAAGGAATGAAAACCCCATCAAGATTGACTCTATAACCCACATTCAGAAAGCTGAAATTAGACTCTCCAGGAGTTCTGGGAATCATTCATTCCCCAAAGAGAAGCTCAAACAGTAGAAAAAAGAATTACACATTTTATAATGTAAAAGATCCAGATTTGAATTCATTTTTGCTAGCTCTATGGCCTTGGGCAAATTGTGATACTATTCTGATCTCATTTTCCTTATCTACAAAGTGGGCTAATAACACTTTGCTTCGAGGACTGCTGTGAAGATTAGGAGTTATGTACTAGCACAATGGGCAGGATGTCTGCCAGCCACACAACAGGGGCCCCAGAAATAATGGGTATTAAAAACATTAAGCCACAGCACTTAGATCAGGGGTAAAGAAATAAAACTCTCAATACATAAATGTCAGGCTTACAGACACTAAAGACTGTCAAATTTCATTATACAATTTCTGTTCTCTAAGGAGTGCTGGCTTGAAATTGATATTTAAAACTTTGGTGTTGCAGCCGGATGTGGTGGCTCAATCCAGCAATCCCAGCACTTTGGGAGGTCAAGGCAAGAGGTCAGCCTGAGGTCAGGAGTTCAGTGTGGTCAACATGATGAAACCCCATCTCTACTAAAAAATACAAAAATATTAGCCAGGTGTGGTGGCGTGCACCTGTAATCCCAGCTACTTGGGACTGAGGGAGGACAACTGCTTGAGCCAGGGAGGTGGAGTTTGCAGTGAGCCAAGATCACACCACTGCACTCCAACCTAGGCAACAGAGCAAAACTCTTGTCTCAAAAAAAAAAAAAAAAAGAAAAAGAAAAAAAGAAAAAAAACAACTTTGGTGCTGTATACTCCTGAGAGTCTCCTACTTCCTAAAAGAATGGCAAGATAAACCACAAATTAACCTCTGAGGAAGCAATGCTTTAGAGAGGGCAGTTTTAAAGCATGTCATGGAATCCCCTGAGTTGACTTCAAACAAATATTTAGGAAGCAGAGTTTTAGCCTATTTTTTCTTTATGATGTTGATACCTATTAAGACACACAGCTGCATTAAAATATTCATAGAACGGTTTTTCTAAGGGCCTCCTGCCAGATTTTTAAGTGACAACTGCATGTTCAGTCACACTGCTTTCAGTCCATGTTTCAGCTGACCACTTGGTAAAATACAATGCCTTTATTCAAAACTGAAGATAAATGAAACAGCATGCGGCACGGTTTAATTCCACAGTATTCTCCTATGCTGAGCAACCTCATTTTCTTCAGTCTTTTCCACAGATAGCACAATAACAGTGATCCACAACTGCTCATCTCGCCTTTTAAACAAGCACCAGGTTTACTTTCCAGTGTTAAACGGATCCAGGTAATAAGACAGAGGCTAAGAAGCAGGCGTCATTAGTTATCATTACCGATCTGAAAAACCAGTAAAAAGAAAAGTGGAAAAGCACAGCAAGGCCTAAATAGCACTTGATGGAGAGGAGGCACCAAAGCAAGCCTGCAAGGTCAAACCACCCCCCACCTTGCATCCCCATTTCTCTGCATTTGCCACACCCCAAAACTGATAATCACTCCAATAAATCATCTCCAAAAGATGGGGCTGTCCACTTAGGTCTGGACAGTGCTAGTGAGCAGAGCCCAAAGGAGTCAAGAGTTCTGCGATTCCCTGATAGGTTCTGGAGCTTCAAGATACACAGAAAGTGAGCTTCAACTGGGAAGCCAGCTGTGGTACAGCCCCACAGTTACCCTCCAAAAACATCACTAGTTCTGTTTCCTGTCGTTCGAGCAGTATTTGATGTGATTAAAATCTCAAACCCCTAATTTCAATTTCAGGTAGTCACATTTCCAAATCTGGCTATGGTGTGGGTGGCAATTATGAAATCAACAAAGCCTGTCAATTTTAAATCAGATTGTTTCTTTTGTTGTTACTACTGTCCCTGCCACTGCCTCAAAATTGGTGATGATCTCCACTTGCTGGTGTCAAGGGCATGACATCAGGGGCTGACCTGGCTGATTTGCTCCAGGAGGCTGTCGCCAGGCAAGCCTGAGCCTAGAAGTCTGCATCAGCATCCCATGACAGCAACCACTGCTGCTGTGGCTGCCGCGGCCAAGTGCTGCTACTGCAGTTCTGGTTAATTCTACCTAAAAAGCCATCTTTTCTACTTCCACTGACTTTAATTTTATTTTCTAATATTATTAAATATAACACACTTAGATTCGGCTGTCTCCTATTTTCACTCTCTTTCAGCTGTTGGTGTCCCTGTCGGTGATCTCCCTGAATATCTTTGCAAGTGTATGTCTCTGTGTCCACATGTCCACATGTGTGGGCCTCCAGGTCAGTCTCTCCGGGAGTGGGTTGCTGTCTGAATGTATGTGACTGTGCAGCTCTCTGTGCACACACATTCAGCCCGCACTCATCTGCTCTGTCTGTCCCTCCAGCTCCCTGTCCATCTCTCCATCTCCCTGTCTCTCTACCTCCCCGTCTCTCCATCTCCCTGTATCTCCATCTCCATCTTTCCATCTTCCCTCTTTCCAGCCCATCTCTCAGTCTCTCTTCCACTCCCTCTCTTTTCTTCCCTATAATTGTTTCCTTTTTCCCTTCCTCTCTCCCCAGTTTTTCTCTGCTGTCCTATTTCTAATTTTCTATCCTAATGTATCTAATATTCTATATATCAAGATTAACCAAGGAGATAAAGATGCTAATGTTAAAAGTAAAGACAGATTATTCTTCCAACACACAGACCAAATAACCTAAAAGCTCTTATGCTACGTTCACTTCAAAACGTGAGTTAAAATATAATACAGTCTTTTAAATGCCTATAAGAGTATGGCAAGAAAGCAAGGCAAATGGCCTAAGGCCGAATCGAGAGAACTGAAGTCTGCAGCAGGGCAGGGGCTATCCAGCTGTGAGTTGGTCTTGGGTTTTGACTAAGGTGACACACATGCTGGTTCACAGCTGTGATCTGGCATAATTAAGAATTCTAACTCCCTTTACTCTCAGAAGTGTCTTGGTTTGAAGACACTATTATTTTAACATTCCTGTAGGACAGGATATATAACACAGGAGTTGGAACGGACACTTTTACATACAGCTAGAACCCTCAGAGGGCTATGATCTTAGCAAAAACCTGAATTAAGAAAGTATCTATGCACCCAAATGAAAAGGAGGCTGGGCTTTGCAGAGGGAAAGCTTTGCCCAGCCTCCCAGCAACTGTTAACTATCAGTCTGTCTGTATCTTGAATGAGGTTTTTGACATTCTATTTTATACATGTAGCCCAAAAAACTCCTAGAGAAAAAGTTCACACCAAACTGGCCAAATTATAAACCACTCTGAAGCAGGCTGTCTCCCAGAATTCCAACAGATCATGTCCTCTAATGTCAGGCTCACATTCTAAAATGGCAAGACAGAGGAGGAAGAAATAGTCTCTTGCCTCTTGAGCAAGATTCAAGAAACTCAACAAATATCAAGATCAGGCCCTCAAAAACTTGAGATAATAAAACTAAATGAAGACCATAGAATACGTGTGTGCACAGTGGTGAAAAACAAAAGAAATTTTTAAATAAGGGGGAAAAGATACTCTGAAAAAATAGAATGGAGTTTTAAAAAAGAACCATGTTTGCAGCATTCATATATAGACACACACATATATATACACACATCTATACATGCATGCAAACACAATCACTACAGACCAAAATTCATATGCTAAATCCTAGTCCCCAGTGAGACAACATTTGGAGGTAGGACCTCTGGGAGGGGCTTTGCCCTCACGAATAGGATTAGCACCGCTATGAAAGAGGCCCCAGAGAGCTTCCTTGCCCCTTCTGCCATGTGAGGTTACACCAAAAAGAAGATGGACCAGGAAGCAGATCCTTACCAAATACCAAGTCTGCCAGCACCTTGATCTTGAACCTACCAGCTTCCTGAACTGTAAGGAATACACTTCTACGGCTTATAAGCTACTCAGTCTATAATGTTTTGTTACAGCAACCCAAATGACTAAGCTGGTCAATGAAAGCTAAAATTCAATAGATGAGTTAAACTGCAGATTAGATATTCTTGAATATAGAATTGGTGACTGAAAAATAGATATGAGGAAATCACTTACAATGGAGCACAGAGAAACAGAGTTACATTGTATAGAATGAACTAAGTCCAACTAAGAGGGGATCTACATTCCATAACCATTCAGGATAAAAACTCAGCAAACCTCCTTAATCTGATAAAGGCTCTCTGCCAAAAACTTAAGCAATCTGCATACTTAACAGTGAAACATCAGACACATTCTCAAGTCAGGAATGAAACTGGGATCCATCTACCGTCAACATTGTACAGGGGGGCCCAGTCAATGGGAAAGGACAAGATAACATAGCATATAATGAATTTATTGAACTGGAAAGAAACAAAATTGTTATTTGCATATAATCCTCTACACAAAAAATACAAGATGGTTTAAAAATCTATTGGTGCTAGACACAAACTGACATACAGAAATCAGTTTCATTCCTTTATCTCAGCAACAGTGCTCAATTAAAGGAGTAATGCCATCCTCTTCACACTAGGAGTGTTCAGCAATATGTGGAGTTGTCACATGTCAAGTAGCTGCTACTTGTTTACACCAGTGTCCCACACAATAGAAACTGTACCTCCCGAGGCCAACTGGGTATGCACTGAGAAACACTATGGCCCAGAGCAATAAAAAAAAAAATAGCAAATATATAATGACAATAAAAAATATTCCATTTATTAAGCAATACAAACAAAATGTCATTAAATCTAACAAAAGATGTGGAAAGACCTTATATAGAAAATTATAAAGTTTTATAAACAGGCCAGAATATATCTATACATGTATAGAAATATATTCTACTCACATATTATTCACATACAATTATTCACACCTATACATACCCTGCCCTGTGTCAAGCCATGGGCTGCATGCTGACCTGGTCACACAGCAGTGAACACAACAGGTATGGCCCCTGCTCACAGAATTATCAATCCTGTTGCAAAGTTTAAAGATTATCACCTTGTCTTATCGCAGTTCACATTACAAACTATTTGCCTTTATTTTAAAACTTAAAACTCAATTAGCGGGGCATGCTACTGCAGGCCTCTAGTCCCAGCTACTAGAGAGGCTGGGGCAGGAGGATGGCTTAAGCCCATGAGTTCAAGAATGCAGTTGGCTATGACTGTGCCACTACATTCCAGCCTGGGTGACAGAATGAGACCCTGTCTCTACTTAAAAAATACAACAAAACAAAACCTTAAATTTTAGATGTGGCTTTGCCAGAAACCTCGCTTCACCCTAACACTGCTCCCTTTTGAGCATGTGACTGCTTACTGCCACATTTACCAGAGATCAGGTGAGGAAAACCATAAAGAGGGTTATGAAAAGTCCACGTGAGGGTAGGAGACAGCAGGAGCAATAGGATAAATGCTAGTGCCTGTTCCCTTCTGTGTGAGGCCTGACAGAAGCATGGGCACGGGCGGACACACCCAAGCACTCTCTCTGACTCAGACTCACAAGCTCTCGATAGCATCGAAGCCTGATCATCACCCCTACGGAGCTACCTGCTCCTCCAGTCTGGCCTTGTTTCCCAAATCTCTTAACCGCACCTTTCTGCTCTAGCAACTTTGTCACCACACAATCTTCTTTCAGTTTTTCCCAGGCTTGACCAGGCCATCCCCTCTGCCCTGAATATCCTCTCTAGTGGGGGCCATCTGGTCTGCTCCTGCTCCCACCTCAAGTGTCAAGCAAACTCCTAAGCCCTGGAAGCCTTCCTGACTTTCCTAGGCTCACTCCCACCAAGCCTAGTAGTACATGCCTGTGTACTTCTTATGTCCCTATAACCACTGGTTTGAATGAGTGTCCCCCAAACCCCCAAAATGAGTGCTGACTACAGAAAGGAGCCAGTAAATCAGTTCAAATGTCTTCCTTACACCACCAAGGAATGGAACTGAATGGACTGCAGAGATATTTCAGATCCAGTCCTCACCCTCAAGGAGCTTCTTTCCACAGCAAACATTCTCATTCCTCTTTCTTTCTCTCCTCTCTCTCTCTCTCTCTCCCCCCTGCCCTTGCCTCTCTCTCCGCTCCCCCCGCCCCTGCCTCTCTCTCTGTCCCCACCTCCCCCTCCGCTCCTCACCCCTGTCCCTTCCCCCGCCCGGCCAAGTAATCCTGAGGAAAGGCAGAATGCAGTAAGGATCACACAGACAGCAATGATGGGTGGTGCTGGCAGTGCTCCAAGTCTGACTGGTGGATGAGAGATGACTGCACAGAATAGGCAAGAGAGATTTCAGCAGGCCTCACAGAGAGCTGGATTTTTATTCTATTTGGAGGACTACTCAGAGGGAATGCATCTCAGCTAGAAGGAAGAGGACAGGCCAAGGCACATAACAGACAGAGAAAAGCTTATCAGGGGACAGCCAGTAAACATGCAAAACTAGGGAGTCGAGGAAGAAATGCTGTGGGTAAGGAAAGCACGCAAGGGGGATTCAGGCCAGACTGTGGAAAGCCCTGGGTGTCAGAACAAGAAGTTATACTTTTCCTGAGGACAGAGGGACAAGTCACTGACGACATTTCACCAGTTCAAATTTGACTGCTGGTGTTTATGTTTACAAGGACATTCATTAAAAGAAAATGTGAAGGTGAAGTGACAAGTTTAAATTCAGAGAAAGGAGAAGAGAAAAATCATGTATCAGAGAAATAAACATGCCGATCTCACTGAGTCCCAGAGCGACAATACCAGTTAAAGCCAGCGGCGTTCAGACTCCAACACGAAGGCTGGGGGCGGGGCCATCAGTCAGTGGAATCAGTACCACCTTAGGACACAGGCAGTACTGGCCCTACCATGCATAAAGTCCAAATGTTCAACAGTAATTAGCAAATAAGCTGAATAACAAAAGGAACATAAAATGATCAAATGAAATACTTCTCAACAACTTAAGGAGAGAAAAGGAAAAGCTGGCAAGGACCAACTATTAACTCAAATGCAGAGGAACTCACAGAAAGAATCTCCTAGCAACCAGCCTCTCCTGAAAGGCATGAATTAGTGCTATCATTGGAACAGAAAAAATACCACTTGGATTGCTGATATTTTAATATCCAGCAAATGACTAGGTCATTTAATTATGGGGCAATATTGATGAAATCTGCTGTTACAGACAGCTGAAAAGTATATGAAATGACACCCTGAAAGCTAGAAAGGAGGCATTTGAGTCCACTATCATTACTCCATTAAACATTCAACAAATTATTTATGAAGAATCAACTTGGTTTAGGTATTGCATAAGAGAAAGAGGATGGTGAGGCCCTGTGGCCACCAGGGTTAAAGGCTGGGGGTGGGGGCATGAGACAAACAAGTCAGAGGCTTTTGCTCCGGGTAGGTGCTTCCAGGAAGAATGGGTTAGTTACCCAGGCTAACAGGAAGTAGGGGAAGGATATGAGAGGCAGAGCATACCAAAGATACAATGGAAAATTTAAAAAAAAGCACAGAATCTGGATTTTAACCCCCAGGGAACCAGTTACTGAAGGAGTGGAGTGACCAGACCAAATACACACTTTAAAAAGACCATTATGACCTCACGCTGGTGGAAAAATGAGCCAAAGGAGAAAAAGTTGTCAGTTGGGAGCTGTGGCCATCATCCAGGTGGGAAGGGGGCTGGAAAAAGTAGATGGATTTGAAGATCTAGAGAAGACAGGATGCACTTGGTAAGCAATGAAAGCTGGACCACAAGGACAAGGAAGCAGGCAGATGAGGGTGACAAGCAGTGGATGACAATGGAGCCATTCGCCACGCTAAGGCACAGAGGAGGGAGCTAGGAAGACCAAGTTCGGGGGTGGATATGCTGCTGGGTTTAACCTATCTGTGGGAAAACCACAGCCTGTCAATCCAGTTAAGCCATACCCACTGAGGCTGTGGCAAATGCCTGACACTGCTCCTCTTTCCCATCTCCTAGAACCTTCTCCTCCCGGCTCAAGGAAAAGGTAAAGACAGTCTGTTACCATCTCTAGCTCTAGAGGCAGCAGCTTCCTGTGCCTTCTCTGCCCACTGTTTGCTCTGAAGCTTTAATGCTGGTGGCCAGGAAGGACCTTCCACAATGTAGCCTCCTTGTTGATGAGTAGGGAGGAGGTCATTGTCATAAACTTACTTCCCAAATCCAGTTAACAAGTGGTTACTTTCAAGCCAATGATGGTGTAAATTTCAAGCTCTGGAAGTATTTATCATTTGCCTACATCCATAAATTACTGTCAGAGCCATTGATTCCTTTGCCTCTTCCTTTCTCTCCAAGTTGAGGATATGCTGCCAAATTTAATGAGTTTTAAAACCATTTCCACAAATCTTTTTTTCAAGTTCTGCCTGACAGTTGTTTCCTGAGGTGTTAGTATATGATGTCATTTGTCATCAAATTTTAATTTCCTAGCTTAACTCTTTTCTTTTTAAACCTGGTGCTTCCAGGGTTTCCCTATTTATTACATTCAACAAGCTTATGCTGCTTTAGAGTTCAGTCACCAAAACATCCTTGACTCTTCCTTCTGTAACATTCAGTAACTTACATACCTATATGCATTCACTCTGCAATCTCCATATACTCCTGATCACCTGAGTCAGCATATTTTATGTCCACTGTTACCAAGGTAACAGATGCTTTCTGAAAGTTAACTGTATGGTAACCAAGAGCACAAGGAAGAAACTAATGTTTACTAAGCATCTACCATGCGCCAGGCATGCAACATGTTTATTTAATCCTCACAGACACTCTCTGAAATATACATTACTAACCCTATTTTTCAGATGAATAAAGAGAACCAGATAACATAAATCATACAAAGTCAGACTCTAGCACATGTGGTTCCACATTGATAACATCTGATTGCAAAATCCTAGCTCAAATCCCTCTAGTGAAAGAAGTCATTTAGAAGCCATGAAGATCAGGAACTTCCATCTGCCAAAAGGCAGTGCCAAGGAGACACACCTTCACTTTCAGTATATAGAACCCCCATTTACCGCAGGTTATACATTCCAAAAGTGCTGCTGCAACCATCACCCCAAATATCTCAAAGCCCTAATACAGCTGCTACACAATACAATGCTGGGGATGCCAAGATGCCACTGTCCTCTGCTCTGCCTTTCTCATGGCACAGCAGTGTGTTCTGCAGAGGCGCTCAATGGAAGGAGCCCTCCTGACAGGGACAGCACCCACACCAAGATCTGGGACATGACTTTTGCAGGCTGCAGGTAGAGGGACGGCTGGTGTTTCAGACCTGGTGTGGTGGGCAGCTTTCCAATTCAGCACCAGCTCTTCTGTTCCAGAATGACCCCTCCACCCGCACACTCTGAGAAGCTGTCACAGAGAGCAGCTACAGCAGCAGTGAGTGCAAATAGCCAGGTCCAGGGAGAGAGGACCTCTGTGTTTCTGAAAGTTCATCTGCTTCCTGTTAGGTTCAGAGTAAGGCTCTGGGTTCCAGCCTCAGCATGGTCTCACCATCTAGCTAGTTCACTGTGGTTTCCTGAGAGGATCTTCTCAGATCATAATGGCAAAGCAACAGCAGAAGGATGAGATGAGGGTGGAGATGCAGAGATGCTAAGTGCAGGAAATCTCAAGGAGCAAAACGCGGGAGACACGGAACGGGCACACTGTCCAGTTGTGAGATTGGGGTCCTTCTGCCACTGGTGAGCCAGCACTCCTGCCAGTCCTAAAGAGGCATCAAAATGAGCTCCACCTAACACGACTGCTTTGAAGAAACACTCCTTCTCTGGATGCAAAGGTGTCACAGTGTTATCTTAGTGAAAAACATCCATTTTATTACTTTGTGGTAATATTCACATTTAATCATCAAAACTCCTATTTAATTCACTTCCAGAGGTTTATGGCTGAGATGTAAAGACTTGATTTTCTAGAGTCAGGATCAAACTTCAGTACTGTCTCAGACTGCGGCCACCACTGAAGCAAATGCCTGGAGATGGGAGGAGCCTGGGAGCCTGGAATGTAACTATACTAAGAGGAGGGGCAAAGAGTGGGATGTGCGGGGTGGGAAGACAGACAGAAAATCCAGTCCACAGAAAATCCGCAGAGAGATGTACTTATGCACTTATGTATGCAGGCTGGACTGAATAACATCAGGGACAAGAGAAGATGCTAACATTGGGATATCTCAGGAGCAAATCAGACATTTCACTTTAAAACCACTCAGAAATCAAGCGCTCATACTTTGCCATGAGTAATACACACAGAAGCCATGAACACTAGAAAAAGGGCAGCAAAAGAGACCTGGGGTGCAAACACTCAGCAGGTGGTTCCAAGTACCCTGGAAAAAGATCCCCGAGATGCTGGGGGATAACTCTAAAGATAGCCTTTGTTTAACCAAGCTTCAGTCAGGCTCTGAACCTTCTCCTTGACCCATCTATGTACTTCCTTATAACCTCCACTTTTAGCAAAGAACCCTGCTAAGTCAGATAAGCAAGAACCCCTGACCCTCAATGTCTAATCAAGCTCCTTGTCCTCGACCACCCTCAGAGGACCCTCCCGGCCTGCCTTCAGCAAGAATCCTGTCGAGTCAATTTAGCCAGAATTCTCCTTACTCCTGATGTTTCCTCTTAGTAATTTTCCATTCGCTGACCATATCCCTTGCTCCTTAGCTATAAATTCCTACTGGTCCATGCTGTATTCAGACTTGAACCTAATCTCTTTCCCCTATCACAAAACCCCATGGCTGTAGTCCTTCTACCCATCGAGATGGTCCTTAGTCAAGTTTGCCTTACTGTGCTTTAACGAAGAGTCATGGAATAATTTTTTCTTTAACATAACCAAGCCTCAGGCACAGGATATAGAAAGTGTCATCGTTCTGCCAGGCCACTGGTGGGCCTGGGAGCTGTCCATACCATTGTCTCCTATTTCAAGCCGGCTCAGTCCCTCCTATTCCTGCCCATGGCTCCCCACTCCCCACATCCCTTCCTCAGTTTATGGTAAGTGGGTGCCTGAGCCCAACCTCCACGTACAAGTTCCTTTGATTACAAATACTTTATCCTGTTCATCTCAGACACAGTACAGTGCACGGCATGGGGCATCACTTATCATGCCTGCTCTATAAATGTCTAACAAATAAAACAAGAGAATCTGAGCTAGCGCAAGAAAGAAATAACTGAGTGAGGAGTACTAAGATACTGTGCTATGTCCTAGGTACTGTGCTGCCACATTCAGGACACTTTAGAAAACCTTATGCAACAGAATGGATAACACATTAAATATGTTCCACAAACATTTCATGCTGATTATTTCCTCCGAGCTCCTGCTAAATGTATTTTCTTTTTTCTCTTCCATTTGTTCAAATCATATTTATAATAACAGTAGCTTGATGGTTACCAAGTGAATGTTAGGTGCCAGGCACTATATCTAGGCATTTCACCTACATGAATTCCAATTTCCCACAAAACCTTGAAATTTCTAATAATTATCCTTAGTGTGTGTGCGTGCGTGCGTGTGTGTGTGTGTGTGTGTGTGTACATACAATTCTTCTTCTTCCAATGTGTCCCAGGGAAGCCAAAAGACTGGATAGTCCTGGTGTAGATTAATGAAGTGATGCTTTGTCCTAGGTAATATAACACTGTTTCAATAAGGTGGGACGCTGGGGGGCATGGGGCATGCAATACCTACACTGAGTTGATTCTTAATAAACTGTATTGATATATACTAGATAGACAGACAAAGAGAGATATTTTTTAAGAGGCTCAGAGATATTGAAGAACACTCCTAAGTTCACACAGCTGCCCAGTGGCAGGGAGACGCTAGGCCAGGGATGTCAAGGAGCTCTACCTGAAACCAAGGCTGTTCTTTCTCATGACACAATGCTACTTCACCCAGGAAATCACCTCTGGCATCCACAGATGCTGTTAACATCCTTTGCTGTTCCACTGGCATGCAGTGGAGGTCTTCATAGCTTTTGTATCTTATTTTCAGGCTGTCAGATGTTGTTTTAGGCTGCATTTATATCTACCTCAGCCAGTAATCCTTTTTGATTTATTTTTTTCTTCCTTTTAATTAACCAGACTGGCAGACTGGAAGATCAGTTAGCTATACTTGTTAATCCTGGTATGAAGTATTCCCTCCAAGTATCCAATACAAGGAGAGCACCAAGCAAGTGCTCATCCCATGCACGTCTGATTAAGTAACAGGTATATTAATTATCTACCCATTCCTCAACCTCCAAGCAAGTCATGACGGTGTGATGAGAGCATGCTCTACGGGGGCTGGGCTGGTGCAGGAGGAGTTCTAGCCTGGGAGGAGTTCTGAGAAACTCTGCATCCTCTACCGTACTACTTCCTTTGTTTATACTCTTATAAAACCTTGTCGAAACACAGTGCAGCCCTGTCAAAACAGTGTCATCATGCCTAGAAAGAAGCGTCACTTCATTCGTCTACATAAGGGGTATCCAACCTTTTGGTTTCCTTGGACCACGCTGGAAGAAAAAGAATTTTCTTGGACCACACATAAAATACAATAACACAAACAATAGCTGAGGAGCCAAAAACAAAACAAAACAAAAAATGCAAAAAAAGGTCATAATGTTTTAAGAAGGTTTACAAATCTGTGTTGGGCTGCACTCTTGGGACACACGCGGCCCACAGGCTGCGGGCTGGACAAGCATGGTCTACACCTTTGGAAGTGATTCCGTGGCTTCTCAGACAGCAGCACTGCCCAGGAGCCTCCTGACCCTCAGCTCTGCCTCTCACGGTGCACCTGCATCACTCCAGTTCAACTAAGACTCCATCTCAACAGACTGCCATCTATTTCTACCCTCTTCTGAACTAAAGCTTCATTTTAATCATCAGTTAAAATATGCTTTTTTTACAAAATATGATGGGTTTCCCTCCACGTGCTAAGCAGAATTTGTTTTCTGTGGCTGAGCCTTGAGGTCCTCAGGTTGATGGAAGTAGCTTCTGCTTCTCAGGTTTGGTCTTTCGGTCCCCTGCCTACCTGCCCCTCACTACTCTCCCTTCCATTTTCTGCTCTGAATCAATTAAGGGCAGAGAAAGGATGCTCTCTCCTTCTTTAGAAATGAATGCAAAGAGGAGCCTAAAGGATCCACTGTGGTAAAGAAAGAGCCTTGGTTCCCTGACAGGGGAAGGACTCGGTGAAAAAGACACATGGCCAGGCCTGGGAGCACTGGTCAAGAGTCTCAGTGCACACAATTAAGGACAGGCTTGGCTCACAACCTCACATGTCCCTGGCATTCTACACAGCTGAGGCTACAGACACAGAAGGTAAGATTACAGTACTTATTTTGCTTATCTTCTGTTCCTTCCCTCCTCCCACATTGGAATGTAATTTCTGAGGATCGTCTTTCTTGTTCACTGCAGAATCCTCAGAGCCTAAGAGAAAACCCTGGTCAGAAGCTAACCCAGTACAGGAATACTAAGGTGCTGCCCCAACCCCACAACCGGATTCTCAATAAATGTTTACTGAATGAAGAATTAATGAATAAAATCATTTCTAATTAAAATTCCTTTCCTATAAACATTATCCTCGGTTCAGAATCTTTACGAACTCTATATGGTCTGGAACAAATAAACTGAGAAAAGATAATTCCAACAAATTGCAAATGCAGGGAGAAAGCTGAGATTCTCCCACCCCTGGAAGAGGGAAAGGGCCGTGTCATCACAGCAACATGTTACAGCTGTGCTGCCTCAGGGATCAGCAACTCTGAGGTGCGACGGGTGGTGGGGACACTGACATACCCCCAAGCCCACTTCCTCTACAACACTCAAGCACAAGTATGCAGAAACGGCCTTGTACAAAAACACAAAACACCACTTCTTCCCGTTAGGGAGGAAGATACTGCTTCCAATTTTCTTTTAAACCAAGAACTCACACATAGGTCCACATCTTCCCCAACTCAAAAACACAGAAAAGGAGAAACCAAAGAGAGGAATAGTTAAAACAGGAGGAAAAAAAAATCAGAAAGAATCCAACTCATATTTCTGCATTCATGATTTCCCCATGAGAGTTTAAAAATACGAGTATGAATTTGGGTTACAGTAGAGTAACTGTGCAGGATCCAACATTGAGATTATATATACAGATCTGTTTTACAGTAAAATTACAACTAATTTCAAGCACGGTACAGCTTCTGTCCAGACACAGGAAACATGGAGGGCCACGGCCTCCCTGGGCTGAGTTCTGCCCATCCAGCAAGAAAGAATGGGCAGGTGTACGCACGAGAGAGACACATGGACAACCTGACCACAAGTGAGAACGGCAGCACTAGGCTGCGACGGGACTGGAGCAAGGCAGTCATCTGCAGAGACTTTAATAAGGCCACCATCCTCACTAAAGAGGGAGCTTTAGATTTAAAAGAATCAACACTGAAAACATAGCTACATAATCAGAAATTATCTCAGAGTATGACAAGGAGAAAGCACATAAAGAAACTAAGATTTTCAAAGGTTATACATCGAACATGAAAAAGAAAGAACATGTAATTCAGGACAAATACAGTGGAATCAATCTGTAAAACAACCTTGATCGGATGGCTAAACCGAAATGTGAATACTAAGGTAGCTCCTCCCACATTTTCAGAGGAGAGCAAAGAACTGGTTCACTACTGGAATCACATGGCATAATATTAACAGGTGACAGAGAAGGTAGAACAATTCAACCTCTTTTTACAGTCATGTATATCCCACTTACTCTAAGTGTTATTTTTTTGACCTGTGAATGCTGTTCTAGGCCATATCTATGATTCCTGATGGCCAAGTTCACAGGCAAATCTGCAAGTGAGATAATCACCTACAATATATTCCTCACTTTCAGATATGCTATATATTTTAAGGGGGAAAAAAATCTAAAATGTACTTCCCACTTCATTCTATAGCTACAGACTACCTTTCAAACATTCTGGTTCTTGAGAAAGTAGTAAGGCAATACTGTCGCCTCTGAGAGTCACCCCAGCCACAAGAAAATGTGCTGCATAGCTGATGGTGCCACTCTCAAGGCAGAGCAGTTCTGAATTTAATCAAGTCTGTTGAACTTTGGAAGGATGGATAATAGGCAACCAGAAGGACAAGATTTACATTCAGAAAAGCTACCCTGGTAGACGCAAATGAAGTGCGTCCGAATCCTGTGCAATCAATGATCTGCTGCCCAGCTTAATAAAACCTGAAATAAAACAATCACAAAACCAAAAATGTTTAAACAATCCATTTCACTTATACAGCTGAATCAATAATAAGGCAATTAGCCTAGCACAGCACAAGCTCCGTTCTCTTTCTTTTTTGTTCCATGTAAGTGCTCAAGAAGCACACTGCTGCCACATCCAGCTCTGGTCCCAGCTGCACTGAGGGAGACAGAGACGAAGATGCAGTGGGAGCAAAAAGACAGGAAGTGTCTCTCCGTAACACTGGTGAATGGTGAATGCAACTTAACCTTAAACACATGTGTGAGGGCAATTACACACACACCAGTACACACAACTGTCACTCCTCCACAAAACCTGAGCCATGGAGACATGGAGAAAAACATGAGCAGAAAAATACTGGGCTGTGATACTGCAGCAAGGTACTTAAAGTTGACCATTTTAAGTCATAATGACTATAAAAGAAAAAGATGGGTGCGGTGGCGCACACCTGTAATCTCAATACTTTGGGATGCTAAGGTGGGAAGACTGCTTGAGCCAAGGATTTTGAGGCTGCAGTGAGCTATGATTGTGCCATTACATTCCAGTTTGGGCAACACAGGGAGACCCTGTCTTAAAAAACAAAAAAAAAAACTAGCAGCCCTTGGGGCCATCATTGAGATTTCCTGGTCTGTTAACCTCATAAGTAGTGTTCAATAAAATGTGCCAAGAGCCATGAGCTTGGCACTGCGGTCCTGGTTCATGTCCTCTCAAAACCCAGAGAGAAAAGGCAACAGGAAGGGAGGAGGAGCCAGTGAGCACCGAGCCTTACCATGTCCAAGATCCTGAAGCTCTCAAGGCCCTATTGTGCACTTCAGGAAACTAAAACTCACAGAGGGTCACTTGCCCCAGGTCCCAAGGCCACTGCAAAGGAGCTGGGATTCAGAACCACTACCTCCCACCAAGCCAGCTCACCTGCTGAGCCTCCCTGTGCCGGCTCAGTTAACAGTGACCTCATGCAGAGCATTTTCTTCCCTTGTTTGATGGAAGTGGAGGCAGGGTCCTCTAGTAGATAGGAGGAGGAAAATCTACATTTATTCTTTTGTTTTCCTACTGTTTGTTGTTTGCCAAGTTTGGTAAAATTTGATTTTAAAGGCAGCATGTTTTTCAGCATTCAAAGAAATCCAAGATCAACAATATACTCTTACTATTTTTAAGCTTCAGTCAATCAATGTGAGTATGTTGAAAATGGGAAATGCTACAATGATATAATGAACCTGCTCTTTGAGAACAGAGTGTTGCCTGCTATTAGCTTTTATTTCAGTGATGGTTTTACCCGGTGAGGGGAGGCAGTATTTTCTTCCATAATTAGAAATGTCCACGTGAGTTAATTAAGTTGTCCCTTCGATGGTTATTGTTATGGAATGGAAGGGCACACTGCATTCACGCAAGGTTTTCAGGTGCATCAGCCCTCTTGAAAACCCTCTAGGCAAAATCTCTTTCCATTTGGTATTTGCATCTGATCACATCATCCGTCTGAGAAGCCAAAGTGCGGCAAGTTTTGCTGGAAGTTACTGCCAGCTTCCTTCACAAGCACTCACTGGCCCTCCTCTAATTCTGGCAGAAACATCTTGGTAAGGAGAACAATTCCAGGAGGAAGGCTACTGCCAGAGAGCACACCCGCCTCCAGGTATACAAAGGATGCTGTGCACGCACCAGCTCCCTGTACCCCTCATGCACGGCCCCACTGGTGGGTTAAAGGCAAAGGGCAGGGGAAGCAGCTGAGGTTCAAAAAGCCTGAGAGAAGCCATCGGACTGACGCTTTTAACTGATCCTTCTAGCAGCTATGGAAGATGCTCCTCTGCTAATAGAAAACTTGCTTTCCTCCCCAACTCTACCAGGCTCCAGGTTTTCAAGGGGCATATGTCAGAATACAAAGCCGCATTTCACCCTGGTGGACTTCTGCTTGTGCCACAGTTCCTGGGGGGTTCACGGTCCATTCCAGGTGAACAGTCTTTTTGGTGAACCTGCGCTGAACCACTGTGGTAGAGTCTTTCCTGCAGATCACGTGTCTCTCCTCCACATGGCTTTGTGTCCTCCAGGACAACAGAAGCTGGAGTGGCTTCTATGCTGCTGGGCTGTGAGACCCTGGATCTGGGGGCCACCCAGAAGTGGCCATGTCCAAGCTTGACCACTGGTAGTTGCGTGCCATTGGGCAGGGTACTTAGCTTCCTTATGTCTCACTCAGGTACTGCCAGGATAAAGAGTACAAGATTCCCACCCACACGCAGGAAAAGTAAAGGCAGTCAGGGAAACAAGCCATGTGTTCCACTGAATTCACTCCCTGTCACAGTACAGTACAGTGCTTTTAAAACTATGATTTGGAACCTCTAGGAGATTATGAAATCAATTTAGAGGATCATGGCTCATCTTTTCAAAAAAAATGGAATGAAAAAGAAAAGTTCAGAATATAACAATATGAAATGCATAAAGACAAATATTGTTTCATGTGTGTTTATCAATATGAA
Source organism: Callithrix jacchus (assembly GCF_049354715.1). Taxonomy (NCBI): domain Eukaryota; kingdom Metazoa; phylum Chordata; class Mammalia; order Primates; family Cebidae; genus Callithrix; species Callithrix jacchus. Next base: position 35,044,648 of record NC_133508.1, on the reverse strand, counting down.
ACAAATTTGGATTCAAATGGAAAAAATTTTTACTATAGGTCTTAGTTTAAAAATTAGCAAATCACATGTAGTAGTAAAACATCAGTATGATTACTAAAAATATTGCCCAGCTATTTAATATACAAAGAGCCTTAAATATGCGCCAGATTTTCTTTCACCTACTGATTAAGATTCTTTAAAGTTTCTAATCACTTGAAAGAATTTAAAAGAATAAAAATAAGCCTACCAAATGCTGCCCAACTCAGACATCCAATAAGCAGCTTTTGCTAATGCAAATATCAGCATCATGTATTAATACTTGTCATACAGTAATTTTGTAGACTGCACCTAAAACTTTTGAGTCACTAGAATGCCTGCTGGGATTCTACCTTGCTGAGATGATCTGATGTGCAGAGGAGGCCTGAGGCACAAAGACGCCCACTACTATGTTGTTTATAAAGGAAAAAGAAAACAACAACCCAAATGTCTAGTAATAAAGGAGTGAATAAGTGGCAAATTTCTCACATGAAAAATTATGGAGTGATCAAAAATAATAATGGCCTTTATAAATAGTTTAATACATCTGTAACCGGAGAAACACTTCTGTTTATCATGCTAAGTGAAAAAGAAGACATAAATTTTGTATCAGGACTAGCCACGATGGCTCACACCTGTAATCCCAGTACTTTGGGAGACAGCGGTGGAAAGATTCCTTGAGCCCAGGAGTTTGAGACCAGCCTAGGCAACAAAGTGTGACCCTGTCTCCATGAAAAAATTAGTTGGACATTGTGGCTGAGGCAAGAGGATTGCTTGAGCCCAAGAGTTTCAGATTACAGTGAACTCTAATTGTGCCACTGCACTCCAGTCTGGACAAAAGAGCATGACTCCATTTCTAAAAATAAATAATATTAAAAAATAAAATAAAATGTTATAGACGATGTCACCACAATTATATGTCATATAAATTTGGGGGGTTGGGGATTGTTTTGTTGACAATGGTTTTAGACAAACCCAGCTTTTAAAAACCACAAGAAATGAGACATGAAAGGTTCACAGTAGTTCTCTTTGTATGAGACAAACACAATAGCTTTCTCTATTTTTCTTTACTTTTCTATAATTTCCAAATTCTCTAACAGGTAAATTTTACATCCAAAATGAAGAGAATGATATAAAAACCTTTCCTTTTAAGTATACTGACACATAGTTTTTTTCAATTTTATCATTAAATTTCCAAAGGACAAGAATTTTACTCTGAAATGGTGAGAACTTCAGCAGTCATTTAGAGGGAAAAGAAAAGGGGCTAGTATGAACACCATAAAATGGTAAAACAAACATTAAAAATTACATGAATAAAGCTTAAATCTATTTACCTCTGAATAGGAATACTGTTTCATTCTAACATAAGCAGGATTATGCTTGGTTTAAGAAAGACCAAACCCAGTATTATTACTGATCTGACAGGAACTAAGAAGCTGTTTTGACATTTGAGTAGGAGTAAAAAAAGTCTGTATTTCTCATTTCTGCAGCATTTAATGACCTGAAAGTATATGCAGAGACCAACAGTCTTAGTCATAGAACAAACTAGTAATTGCAGAAATCAGTCCAATCACTCTGAGCCCCAAGTGCAGAACGCAGTACAAACTGCTGTCTGAGGACATCTTCAACATCACAGCCAGCAACTGCATCTTCAATACGTAAATCATTATTTACTGTCTGTTCTCTGGTACTCAACAGCACAAATGCCAGCACTTGCTCCCATATAAATTAATTCATGTAGGAACAAAAAGAAAATTATTAAGCTAGTAAAGAAAATATTAGTGTGACCTGAGCATACATTACGATTTGAACTGTTAAACAATAAAAAGGAGTGACAGTGTCGTATTAAATACTTCACTGTAACACAAAGTTGAAATGAAATTATGAGTGAAGGAGACTGGCAGAGGACACTGCCAGGCCCGAAGTCACTGCCATTCAAGTCACCATGGAATGTGGGCAGGTGTGCTAGAGGGCACTGCCTGCGGCTGGCCTGGGTGACAGCGGGAGGATAGGTGTGCCCTGACCACTCTCCCTGCCCAGGCCATGCTGGGGAGCAAGGTGGTAACGACCTTCCGGGCCACACTGTAGTAGAAGGTAAAAGACACGAACCCCGAGCCTGCCCTGGTTCACAAGCCCAGGCCGTGGGGCCCAGGCACTATGGGGGACTGGCCTCAGGAGGCTCCTGGGCTTGTGGGTGTCCATTCTCCGCCCTCCTAGTAACATTGTATTTCTCAAGCCTAACCAGCTCTGTCTAGTGCCATACAGAATTGGCCCTCATAAGAGCACCAACAAAAGAGGAAGCAAAGCAACCAAAACCTGCTCAGAAAAGTGCTCTGGGTTTCCCTCACTCAGCAAAGCCTTCGGGCCAAACTCAGGTGTCAAAATAAGCCTTGTGTTCATCACCAACTTTCCAGTCATTGTAAGATGACATGGAAAATGGCCCACTCATTCTGGTCTGAGGCATTTGGTAACATTTACAACTGCGCAAGTACACATGAAAAAAGCTACAGACAACACAGCAAATTCTGCTCCCCAAGCAAAACTACACCCAGTAGCAGTTCATGATGGTGCAAATCCCATTTCTTCTTTCCTTCTCTGACTCCTAACTCATTTTTGTAAAAAAGAGGGAAGAAGTGGGAGAAGATGATTTCACAATTTATATAAACATACATGCTAATTCTGGGTCTTTTTGAAGTCCTTATCAGTAGTCCCATCTCTGATGGGAAATAAATTTATTCTGCCTCTTTGAAAAATACTAATTTACATGAAGTATAAAATGTATTTGGTTTTAAAGTGCAATAAAGTTTGAAAAACCAAAGAAATTTTGAGATCATAGGCACAAAAAAATGCTTCATAAACCAATAAAATACAGTTTAATTCTAAAGCCAAAGGATCTTAGAGCTGAGCCCCTCAGTGGGGCTTTCTTTCAAACAGTCCCAGAGGAAGGAGTTGCTCCAAAGTCACAGGTGCTAGTGACAAGAAGGCTCCCACCCACTGCTCCATCACAGTGTCATTATCCAAAACAGAGGACAGAGAGAAGGGGAAAAAATTATGTCAAAAATATCTCCTGCTGAATTTAAACCGGCATTTCTTAGTAAGAAATACTGATAAACAAAACGTAAAAAAAAAAAAAAAAATCTCCTGGTAATACTTGCTTCCCCAAATGCCCCATGTCCAACATCCAGAAACAGAGATGCAGCTCCACAATGATGGGAACCCACAAGGTACCCACCCTTCCCAATGCACCAGCAGCCTCAGGACCACAACCTTTCCATCAGAAGAAACTCTTTATCCCCACTCAGCTGTCAGCTCAAGAAGCTGACAACTCCCAGACTGTCCCTTAGCATCCAAGCTCTCAGCCTGGAAAGCTCCAAACAGCCTCTAACGCCATCTCCCAACCTCCCTTGTAAGTCACCAAAAGGACTCCCCACTGCTCTCAAAGTCAAGCAGCGCCTCTCTGACCTTCATCTCCTACCTTCCCAGCTCACTCCCTCTAATGTCTCAACCCCATCAATTCTTCCACCCACCAAGACCTCAGACCCTGATTTCACCATCTCTCTACCGCCCTTCCCCTGCCACATACCCACTTCCTTCTCCACCCGACTCAGAGCCATGGCTCATAGTCATGTCGGCTCCCTGGTGCTCTCATGTTCTATCACGTTCCTCTGCCCTCCAAAGAACTTCCTGGCAAATCCCAGAGCTGGTTAAATCTAACTCGCCACCTCCTCTGCCCCAAGCAGCTATACACAGCTAGAGGAGATGCAGAATCCTGCTGACTGGTACCACTGTAAATTCTTGACAACCAACTCAGGTGGGCCCTGGGTGGTGCAATTACCATCACTGGAAAGGACCTTTTTGTCTCTCCCCCAACCTCCAACACTCCCTGGCACTCTCAACCTACTGTCCATCCAGCTGAGAAGGCAGAGGCCAGGAGAAGCGGTGCAGCCCTCTTGCCTTCACTCTGCCCACCCTGCCATCTCTGCCCCCTGCACCTCTCTGCCCTGTGGTCCCTACAAAGACACCTCCCTGGAGTCAGCCCCCCTACTCGGCAATGGATCCATGCCCCTCCGACCTCTCTCTCCTACATCATGCATTTCCCATCAGCAAAGGCACACTTAGTAATTACTCTCATTCCAGAACCAAACTATAGCTCTCAACCAGCCTCCCCTTTTGCCTCCCCTTTATTTCTCTGCTCCTATCCAGCCAGGATCCGGCGTGTTCCAGTTCCTCCTCCCTGTTGTCTCTGGAACCCTGCCCAGTAGGGCCACTGCTCCCACCCCCAACTCGGCCAGCTCTTACCAAGGCCACTGCTAACCCATTGGCCACATCCCAGTCCTTATCTTACTGGAGTTGCCCACTTCCTCCTCAAAATGTCTCTCTTGCTGACTCCCGAAACCATCTCTCTCTTTTTACCCCATCCCTTCTCCTATCTCTGCCCTCCCTAGCTCCTTCTCACACACACCTCTGCTGCTTCCCTGTCCTTCCCTCCCTCTGCTTGGTTACCTCAACCACAAGACTGTAATTAATAACCTCAGCATGCCAATGGCTCCCATGCTATTATTTCCAGCACTGACTCCACTGCCCGTTCAGCTCTCTCATTGTCTAATACATAAATCAAAATCATCCAGTTCAAGACCTGCTCCTTCCAGTCTACATCAGTCATTTGGGAACAACTCCACCCTTTAAGCCCTGCACTCATCCTCCACCCTTGCTATTCCCACCCAATCTAGCCCACCAGCAAATGCCCTGACCTCACCCCTTGACACACCCCAGGGCCTAACCCCTCTTCAGCACACACTGCACCCCCTGAGGACTACTCCATTGCCCATTCTCTCCACCACAACCCAAAGAATCCTACCAAAACTGCATTAGGAGCACATCTGCTCAAACTCCACAGTGACCCCCATTCCAGAGTGCAAAGTGGCCACTCACAGTGGCTGCAGGACTGGACATGCCCTGCCCTGCTGACTCTCTGACCTCTGCCCCCAATCCCCCACAGCCCCTCTGTCCCTCAAACCCACCAGGCACATTCCCACTCTGCTGGGAAGGCTCCTTCCTCAAGGACCTACACGGCTCAGCCCTTGCATCCTTCAGGTCTCTGATGCCAACTTACAGAAGAATAACACCATGACATCCCTTTATATAAGCACTGTCCTAATACCTAACACACAGCAGTTACATGGCAGCCACTGTTCTAAGAATTTTACATTTATTTATTACAACTTATTTATTTATTACAACTCATGTAATCCATAATATTACCTTCATTTTACCTACTAGGAAACAGACATGGAGAAGTTAACGGGCTTGCCAAAGTCACAGGGCCAGTAAGTAATGGAAATTTGCATTCCAACTCAGGCAGCCTGGCTCCAAATTTCTGCTACACCCACCTACCCACGTCCCGACCCTTAACTTCCTGCTTTGTTTTCTCTTGTCTGCTTTGTTCATGACTGCCCCAGAGCCCCAGATGGTGTCCAACAGAGAGCGGGTATTCGGCCATGACTTGTTAAATTAAGTTAAGGAACAATTAAATCACACTGAGCCACCTGTTTCCCTTCCAAGGCTGTCATCAATCTGCTGCTGTACAGGAGTCAGCAGATCACAATGAAAATGAGAGCCGCTGGTTCCCATAGCGAAGGTGCTCTCCTTCACTGGCTAGAGGATGGGACAGTGACCTGGTGCGAGCTGAGCCAAGGAACACCAGAACAAGTGGCCTTTCTGAAAACAAATGGGCAGCTATGCCATGAACTGTGAAGCACAGCCTCAAACACCTTCATCACAGAAAATGCCAGGGGCAGGCCTACATTTTTTGGTTAAAAGCGTATCTTTTGTTTTCCTGCCAGCTATGCCTTTATCAAACTATCTGTGGTTTACAGTCACATGTTCCAAATTCCAGACCAAGCACAAACATCCAACCTTTGCCAAACAGAATGGGCAAGCCAGAGAACAGAAATCGCAGGAAGCCTAGAAACTCCCCCCAGTGTCAGACATGCTCATTATTTCTGGCATTTCATGAGAGAAATGCTACCCTTGGGTTATTACTTAGAAATATTTCAAGCTACTGCAATAACGTTGCTACTAAACAAGACCTCAACCCTCTTGAAATCTTAGAAATTCAGATTGCATTTATATTATTTTGGAGTTTAGCGGATTTTTCTTAAGAAATGGAAATGTGTAGGTAAAATCCAGAAGTGTGAAAAAAGAGACGATGGTGATGATGGCCATCACCGTCTGAAGACCACAGCGGTGTTTCCCATCACCGGCCCCTAAATATAAATAAAAATTGCTCTCTGGTTTACCACGTTATCACTAGTAAAGCTTCCATCTTTCTGAAAGATTATTGCATTTAAAATTCCTGATTACAAAGCCATGTGCTATTTTAAACTATGATTTTTCTAGAATTCAAACTAAAACACCTTTCTTTAACCTAAGTGATAACTATATGTTTTCCAAAATCTGTATAATTAATGTGTCTAAAAATTACATTAGAAACTAGGAGACACTAATTTTTAAATCTAGAACTTGTCTCGACATGCAATTTTGAAGTTGTCAGGAATGAAGAGACAAACTGCTTATTACACTTCCGCTGGAGAACAATGAACAGCCCTGGGGTGGTACCCAGAGAGCCACCAGCCCCACAGGTCCTACAAGGAGCAGGAGGAACAACCCAGCACTGCCAGTCTTTGTCCCATCCAGGATCTACCGAGCCAGTGACAAGGCAGGGTTGGCAACAAGAAGACCATCACTAACCACAAAGACCCTGGCAAAGAAGGGAAGCTGCTCATCAAACACAAACTGGACGTGACAGCATATCACAGTTCCTGTCCATGAGTTCACGTCCAAATCTACACTACCACACTTTTACGAAAATCAGGGAAAGGACAAAGGAACAACTTCTTGCACACAAAAATGTGTTTTGGAGGTCAGCTAATTTAGGACAATTAAGTACTATCTAAATGAAAGAAAACCTGTATTTAGTTGGGGGGAACCCCAGATTTTCCACTGAGCATGTTTGTCTAGTACCTTCATCAAGGGGAATATTTTAGGTGTTTGACATGTAAGCATTTTGAAGAGATTTTTGAACCTCACTGACCTGCTACCTTACTTCTCAGATGATAAAGTATTGTACTACAGAATCAAACACTTAGTACTATATTTTAAAAAGCTGAAATAGCCATCATTTCCTTCCACCTTTTCTGTTGATCGGCAAACAATCAACAGAGACCAAAATCTAAAAGAACAATATTTCAGAAGTCTCTAGTACAGTCCAAGTCCCAAATTTCCTGTTTAACCCTCCCGTGAGACAAATAACCACAAAATGTTTAAGGAGGCAGACGGAGTACTCTGGTCATTTTTAATAGATTTGCCCAATGACTCTTCTTATGAGAGTAAAGGGTGCTAAGCAAAGCCCAAAAAGCATGAAATATTTAGAAGTAAAAGCACCTACTTACTGTCTGCAACTTATTCTCAAATGGTTCAGAAAAAAAAAGGAGTAAGAAAGAAAAATGATAAAGCAAATGTGGCACCATGTTAACACTGGTGATTATAGGTCTACCCTAACTTTAAGTTTGAAACTGTTTCAAAACAAAATGTTAAAGAACATGTATCAGAAGGATTATTACATAAAAAGATTATTTAAGATATGAACTACTTCCTACACCTACACACGTTCCACCCCTCCTTCCTCTGGTTTTCAAACAACCTCCGTCATTTCCTAGTCAAGATCCTAGGAAAAGTAGTCTCTCACCTCCTACTCCTGGCTCCAAATAGTCTCAAAACATGGCGTCTGTCTCCTTTCTCAATTGAAACTGTTCTTAACAGTCATCAATGACTTCCCACTTCCCAAATCCATCAGCACATTCCAGCTCAAGTCTTCACCCTTCCTGGCAGGAATATGGACTCTGCTCAGTCTCTCCATGCAGTCTCTTCTTCTGATCCTTGTATTTTGCTGTTGCATCTTAGATTTTGCCCAAGCTCCTGTCAGCTCTCCAGTGCACTGCCTTGAGAAGAATCTGAGGATCCCATAGGCTCGGGACAAACAGCGGTGACAGTTTAGTGATGTCTGCCTGGGTGGAGACTGGGAGGCAGGAGCGCAGGGCGGCAGCATGGCTCTACCTGGAACCTGACTTCCTTCTCTAAAGGCTCTCCTTCAGTAAACTCATCTCCTCCTTTAATTCCAACTATTTCTAATACCCACCAAAATCTACCTCTTAAGGGACACTCCTCCGTCGACTTCCAGGCCTACAGTGCCAGACCTACAGGCAGTTCCATTTACTGTTCCACAGACGTGAACTCTTCTGCCACCAAAACACATTCTTTTTTTCATAATCCCCAACTGAATTAACGGTATCACTGATCACCCTGAGGTCCAACCACAAATACTAAAACTTTCCCTGATCTCTACTGTTCCTCATCCCTCATATCCACATCTATTTGGAAGTTTCTCTCACTTCCATCACTGCTTCCACCACCTTAAGTCCTTATCATCTGCTGCCCGGACTATTCAATATCCTAACATTGCTACCTTGTGCCTCCTCCACCCCCAAATCCATTCTCCATACTGCTTTATTAGGATTATCTTTTCAAAATACAAATCTAATTTCATTTGTAAAAACTTTTAAAACAAAAATACAGTCATGCACTGCATAACAATATTTTGGTCAACAACAGACTGCATCAATGACCGTAGTCCTCAAGCCTATGATGGAGCTGAAAAATTTCTACCACCCGGTGACATCATAATGGAGGCTGGTGGAAACAAACCTACCGTGCTGCCAGTCATATAAAAGACTAGCACATACAATTATGCACAGTACATAACACTTGACAATAAATGATTATTTTACTGGTTTGTGTATGCTTTTTATTGTTGAGTATACTACACTTCTACTTATTAAAAAACAGTTATAGCCACGCGCAGTGGCTCTCACCTGTAATCCTCAAACTTTGGGAAGCCAAGGTGGGTGGATCACTTGAGGTCAGGAGTTCGACACCAGTCTAACATGATGAAACCCTGTATTTACTAAAAATACAAAAATTAGCTGGGCATGGTGGTACATGCCTGTAATCCCAACTGCTTGGGAGGCTGAGGCAGGAGAATCGCATGAACCCAGAGGCAGGGAGCCGAGATCACCCTGCACTCCAAGCCTGGGTGGCAGAATGAGACTTCATCTCAAAAAATAATTATTATTATTATTTTTTTAAAACAGCTAACTATGAAACAGGCTCAGGCAGGGCCTGCAGGAGGTACTGGAAGAAGGCCTTGCTATTGTCGGAGATGGCAGCTCCACCTATGCTGACGCCTCCAAAGCCCTTTGAGTGGGACAGAGGTGCTGGTGGAAGACAGTGATACTGATGATCCTGACCTGGGCAGGCCTTGCTAATGTGTGTGTGTGTTGTGTCTTATTTGCAAGAAAAAAGTTTAAAGAAAAGACAATTAAAATTTTTAAATAGAAAAAAGCATATAGAATATAGATATAAAAAGAAAAAATATTTTTGTATAGCTATCCAATGTGGTTGTGTTACAACTGTTATTTCAAAAGTCAAAAAGTCTTAAAAATTTAAAGTTTATAAAGTAAAAAAGTTACAGGAAGCTAAGATTAAATTATTGAAGAAAAATATTTTTCATCAATTTAGTGTGGCCTAGGTGTACAGTGTTTACAAAGTCTCTGGTACTTTGTTGGGAGTTTAGGGTGTTCCACCTATAGGATTTGATATACAGGAATGTTCTAGGCCTTCAGAGTCACTCTCCACTCACTTGCTAACTCACCCAGAGCAATGGCAAACAGGCGTAGTATTTTTTTATCTTCTATACTGTATTTTTACTGTATCTTTTCCATGTTCAGGGATGTTTAGATACACAAGTACTCACCCACTGTGTTCAAATTGCCTACAGCATTCGGTCCGATCATATGCTATACAAATTTGTAGCCTAGGAGCAACGGGGTAGCCTATGCAGCCTGCATGTGTAGTAGGCTAGACCATTTAGGTCTGTGTCTAGGTACACTCTCTCATGTTCACACAATGATGAAACTGTCTAATGGGACATTTTTCAGAACACATTTCTTAGAACATATCCCTTTCATTAAGTGACACATGACTACATATGAAGTAAAAGGGGAAGATAACACAAACCACATCAATAGCCCATCCTGTAGCCATCTGGTAGTTTCTTTACTCACACTCCCAAATGCATTACTCATACTCTGTATGTTCCAAACATGACAATGTCTTCTACTCCCCAAATACATCATGACATTTCATATCTCTGCATTTCAAATAGCTTTCCCTTGACTAAAAAGATCTTATCCTACAAACTCCTATTTGTTTTTAAAAACTATTTTCAAATATCAAGTCCTATAGGTAAACCACCCTAAACCTCTAACAAAGGCAGTTTGTGTGAGTCTCTGGTCTCATTTTTATTTCACTACCTTTCAATTATAAAGCCATCTCTCCCACTACACCATGAGCCTGATGTGCAGCAGATCGCTAATAAACTGTGAGTTAATTTTATGTCCTTTTAATGATTCACATTGTTTCTGCTTCAAAGTTCTAAGCTTAGCATTCAAGGGTACCTAATTTTCCTTCATTCAGTTAGTTCTCTTTCTCCAACCACCACCATAAATAAGCCCTTGGAGGACAACCGGCACGGCCTCAGAGACCTGCATCGCTCCAGTGCGAGCGCACGGCCCTATACAGCAGGAATGATGGCAACACTCTGTGGGCCATGCAGGCTAAGTGACAATTCTAGCCAGCCCATGTATTACATCCGGGTACAGTTTCACTACTGCTTTACTAGGACTTTTAAACTATTATTCAAAATGCAACAATGAATCCAAGTTCTTTAAAATTATGCCATTGTTTTAACTAAAACTATAAATAGGAAGTTTTCCTTTCATACAGACTTTATAACAATGGGTATTCTCTTAAGTATGATCATTTGAAAACATACAGCCAAATTTGTTTTCCAGAGAAACACATTTTTATTTTACAAGTAAATAGGTAATTAACTTCATTTACTGAAATGAACTTTATTAAAGACATCTACACCTTAACACAAGATACATCAGCAGGAACTCTTATCAAGTTTATGCTAATAACCTACAGCTTTTTCTTTTCTTTTTCCAGACAGGGTCTCACTCTGTCACCCAGGCTGGACTGCAGTGCCGCGATCTCAGCTCATGCAACCTCTGTCTCCTGGGCTCAAGCCATCCTCCTACCTCAGCCTCCCAAGTACATAGGACTACAGCAACCATGCCTAGCTATTTCCTTTTTTTTTTTTTCCCCAGTTGAGACAAGGTTTCGCCCCGTTGCCCAGATCAGTCTCGAACTCCTTAGCTCAAGTGATCCTCCTGCCTCAGCCTCCCAAAGTGCTAGGATTACAGGTGTGGGCCACCAAGCCCAGCCTCCTACTGCTTTTTCCATTTAAAAGCCCAGTTGCTAAGCTAAAGCATAATAATAATAGTAATAGGGCCCTAAAATTAAGAAAACAAGAAGCACGTACAATGCAGATACACAGGCAACTCCGTACCACTCTCTAAGGCCACAAACACTTAACATCTGGGAAAGCTCTTATTCATCTTGCCGCTGTTCCTTCCAAAGTGAAAGTCATTTCAAAGAAGGCTGTTTCTGCTTCTTGCTAACAATAGTTTAAAGGCCAATTTGTTCTTGGCTTACAATGGCTCCATTCTGCAACATGGTAAAACAAGGCAGTATTCAGAAGGAAGAGGCCAAAACACCTCTCAGTGCTGCAGACTATCCCCCATCCTCACACCACATGGGGCCCCATTCTAGCTCCTTATAGGACTCTTCCTTTCTGTTCAGGCAAATAGGGTCTTACAAGCGGTGCTAATAATATGGAATGAATTCTGCATTGGCAATTGCAATCTTCTTTCATCTAGAGAAAAATCCAAAGCAATATAGAAGAAATAAGAGCACCCATCCTTAAACAACTTCACAGGAACACTCGTTAAAACAAAATGACGTGTGAAAAGAGATGCCTCAAAATAGCAATGACACGTGAAAATCTAGACATATTTCAGCTTAGTCTATGAGTTAAGACTACCTCTCTCGCAGCATGATTAACAAATGTGCGTAATGCCTCTCAGAAGTAAAGATAAGCAGAGACTGGAGTCCCACATGTCCTATGACACTTCATTCTACTTTGGAAACTGCTCTAGGCTCCACCCTTTCTGCTGCCCAGAATCTCTCTTTCTAGGAGCTGATTGTGAAATTCTCTTCCACAGGTGATCACCACTACAAGGCTGTGCCCTGGACAGGATCTATAACAGCAGAATACACTGCACTCAAGAAAACGTGAAGCTTATTCTAAGAGTCAGCCCTACGAGGGGTGGGAAGCAAGGGTCTACAGTGAGGTTGGCAGATCCAGGCCAGGCTGCTTTTATAAGCAAAGCTGAAGTGGAGCAGCCCAGCCTGTCCTCTTACATCTCGTCTATGCTTGCTTCTGAGGTACAACAGCACAGTTGAGCTGTTCAGACAGAGACCATTTGGCCCTTCCCAGAGAATCTCTGCCAACCTCTGCTCCAGAGTGGCCAGGGACACAAGGACAGGAGGAACAGCACAGGGGTGAGTTCTCTGAGTTTCCTTTTTGCCTCACATATCTCAAATAAAAGCTGAAGAAGGCGGCAATCTGCAAACATGAAAGGTGCAGACGAAAAGAACACCTGCTCTCTCTGTCTGAAGGAACAGAAAGGGGCCTGTCTGGCAAGACAGAACATTTTTAGATAATAACCACTCTACTCCAGACAGGCCCCCAAAAAACAGCTGTGGCTCCAGTCCCACCCACACCAGCAAAGGCTGAGTGTAAGGCCTAAACTTTTGCCATTGTGAAGTGGTAACGAGATCCTCCAACACCTCTAGGTCCAAGGGTGGGGTCCAAGAAGGCCAAGTAGGGGGCCAGGAGTTTCAACCTCCACTGGCAGTCATGACCGGCCCCCTACAATACTGCACCATCAATGAAAACAACATGGAGGGGTGAGACTGCCACCAACTATAACAAAGAGCTCCAGCCACACCCCCTCAATGTCAACAGTGGCTAAATAAAATCTGAACTTCTGTCTCCACCTGGCAGTAAAAAGGCAGTGGCCCACCATCCCCTGCCAGAGCAATGCCATAAGTCAACTAAAACAGAAGGGTTAAATAAGATCCAAACTGTCCAGATTTCAATTAAAAAAGAAAATCGCTCGTCCTACCAAGAAACTAGATCTCAAGCTGCACAGCATGAAGAAAATACGCACCAGCACTGACAGAACAGAGATGTTCAAGTCACCTGACAGATTTTAAAGCAGCCATAATAAAACTCTTCAATTAACAAGGACACACAGGCTTGAAACAAACAAGAAAGGGAAAGAGGCAGAAAAGAAAAAGAGGCTGAGCTCAGGAAACAAAACCTATAAGGAAGTAATGAATGGAAATTTTAGAACTGAAAAAATGACAACAGAAGTAAAAAGCTCAGTAGATGTGCTCAACAGCAGAAAAGAAGGAAGAATCAGTGAAATGAAAGGTGGAAAAAAAAAATTACCAAAACTTAACAAGAGAGAGAAATCGAGAAACAGACCAGAATGAAAAAAAATTAATAGAGCCACAGGGACTTGTGGGATGATGAAAAAAGAACTATCATTCTCATCATCAGAGTTCCAAGGGAGCAAAGACAGAGGACAGGGCTTGGAAAGTACATGAAGAAATAATAGCTGAAAAGTTCTCAAATTTGACAAGAAACAGAAACCCAAGATTCAAAAAGCTAGTTAAACCTCGAAAAACTAAAGACAGAAAAATTTTTGAAAGCATCCAAAGAAAGATGACATGACACCTACCTATAAGGAAAAAAAAATTTCAATGACAGCTGATCGTTCATCAGAAAACATGAAAAGCCAGAAGAAAGTGGCACAATGCTTGTTAGAGGTTGAAAGAAAAGAAATGACAACCCAGAATCCTATGTCAGCAAAAGTATCATTCAGGAATAAAGAGGAAATCAAGATATTTTAGAGAAACTGTCGCCAGCAGACCTACCCTGAAAGAATGGCCACACGGAGTTCTCTAAATGAAATGGAAATCAAACTAATCAACCTTGGAACATCAGGAAGGAAGAAAGAGGGTATGTAAAAACATAGGTGTAAAAGGCTTTCCTCTTCTTGAATTTTCCAAATTACGTTTGACAATTGAAGCAAATAGTGTAACAGTGTCTAATGTGGTTCTAAATGTATGTAGGAGAAATATTAAAGATATTTACATAGCTCCCGCATGTATCAAATAATCTGTTATAAACAAAAATGTTCAATGAATAATAGTGAAAGATTACAAACAAATGGCCATTAAGAGAGGGCTGCTTCAGTAAAGAATGATACAGTCATACAGCAGAATATTATGTAACTATTAAAAAGACAGTCAGGCCAAGCACTGCAGCTCACACCTGTAACCCGAGCATTTTAGAAGGCTGAAGCAGGAGGATCACTTGAGACCAAGAGTTCAAGACTATGTAGTGACATCTCATCACTTAAAAAAAATTTTTTTTTAAATTAGTCAGGCATAGTGGTGTGCACCTGTAATCCCAGGTACTTTGGAGGCTAAGGTGGGAAGATAGCTTTAGCCCAGGAGGCTGAGGCTGCATGAGCTGTGATTGTACCACCGCACTCCAGCCTGATCTTGTCCAGAGCAAGACCTTGTCTCAAAAAAAAAAAAAAACTCTGAAGATATGCTGTTATGGACAATAAGCAGGGCCACAGCAGTGTGTCCTGGATGCTATCATTTGTGTGAAGATAAATACACAGGTAGAGACTCTCTCTCTGGAGACACACACAGAAGCTGGTAAGAGTATTTGCTGCCAGGCAGAGAACTGGCATCTAGGGATCAGAGTAGGCTGTCGGGGGAAGGGACAAGTTTCCCTGTATACTATTTTCATTCCTTTCCAGTTTATTGTCTATTTAGTCTCATCTAATTTTAGAAACTTTTAAAAGAAAGTGAATAATTCCCAACCTGAAGGCAAGACTTGGAAGGATTCAGCTAAAGCTAAGGGGAAATGATAAAATAGTGCTTCCACGACAGCTCGGTGTTTACATGTATTTAAACATGACTACAGATTTTATGACATCCTGGGGAAAAAAAACCTATTCTCATTCTATTCATACTAGCTTCATCAAAAAGGAATTTTTTTTTTTGAGACTTCAGAGTCTGGCTCTATCGCCCAGGCTGGAGTGCTGGAGTATAGTGGTGTGATCTCGGCTCACTGCAACCTCTGCCTCCCCAGCTCAAGCAATCCTCCCAACTCAGCCTCCTGAGTAGCTGGGATTAAAGGCATGTGCCACCATGCCTGGTTAATTTTTGTATTTTTTGTAGAAACAGGTTTTTGCCATGTTGCCCAACTGATCTTGAACTCCTGGGCTTAAGTGATCCTCCCCTCTCCACCTCCCAAAGTGCTGGTATTACAGGTCCTAGATACCTGCTGAGGGGTGGGGGAACCGTGAGGATCAGCATACCAGGAAATTGTTACCATGTGAACACTGCATCCCACACCATGTGAACATTGCATCCCACCACCACACATACCTTTCTTAAGTCCTGCCTTTTCAAAAGCTGATGCCCAAATCCCTGCTGGGCACAATTAACTAAGGGGCTTCCCTGCTGGCCCTGCCGAGTCCCCATGTCATACTTCCCCATGGCCCAGCTGTTGCTGCTGCCTCACCCTGCCTGCCTCTCCAGCTCCCATATCTGGGCTTTCTCTCCATCTGAAAGGGCCTCTTGTCCACTATCCAAATTTCATTCCTCTTTCATAACCAAATTTCCTTACTTTCTGGAACTTTTGCTGACCACCTCCCACCCAGAATTAACTTCCTCCTTCCAAACTACAGGAGGGACTACCCATCATCACTACTATCATCATAGTAGGAAGAGGAACTTACCCATCATCTGTGCCAGATGTTCCCTCATTGAATTCTCACCAAAACCTAGCATTTGGTTCCTACAGGAGAGAGGAGGAACCTGAGGCCCAAAGAGATTTAAAGCTTCTGACTGTACCAACAGCTCTCAAGGTTTGTGACTGAAATCGTCTAACAGACAAAAGTGTGTAAATAAGTAACCCAGAAAGAGCACAGAGATGTAACGGCAGCTTCTCTGTGTCATGTTTTATCTTCAAAATAAAGGTTATTCTATTGCACAAGACAATGTGTGTGTGTGTATGTGTGTGTGTGTGTGTGTGTGTGAATATTTTAGTACTGAAATCATCTTTCACATTACTTAACCTCAGGTAGAACCAGTCCTCCATGCAGATGGGCCACATAAGCCTATAAGATAGCCCAATATGACCCACTAGGCCACACTGCTCCCTAAGAGTGTGGGGCAGCTTTATTCTACACATTGGACTTCATCCCTTACAAGGGACCTTTATATCATCCTATCTTATTTCACCTTCACAATGGGCCTGTCCACTGGTAGAATGGATAGTTATTTCCGTTATCTCACAGACAAGGAAACTGATTACCAGGGAAAGTAGAAGTGCCTTATCCTATAGCTACTGAAGGCCCTGGCGGAGATGGGCACCTGAAGCTTCTGACTCCTAGGCTTGTAATCCGTGTTTCCAACCATCCTCTTCTGTTTATCAGCCCTCAATAGACCCTGCTCCCGGCCATCTCTCGACCCATGAAATCCAAATACTGAGGTCTCAACTTATTGCCCCAGTCCAGGTGCAGCCTCTGCAAGGCAGCGGGGCTCTGGGTTTCCTCACTTGCCTCCTCGCCCCCTGCCTGTTTCACCAGTCTATCGTCCCACAGCGCTCTGCAGAGATCATTCTGTTCACTGACATTCTCAAATAAAGTAACAAGGAGTCAAGAAGCAGAAGGTACCTTAAGTAGAAAGAAAGTGTAAGGGGCACAACGTGAGGAAAAGGGAGAAAAATAGAAGCAATAAACAACTGAGAGAGCAGAAGAGTCTTATCCAAGCAGCACCCCCAGCTGAGAAGGGCAAACGTGCCTACACATGGATCAAAAAATACAGTCATTTTCAGAACTGTGATATGAAGAAGGCAAACAGGAAAAGTCATTCTGAAAACACCTACTTATTGGTTTCATTCAAAGCACCCCTCTGAACAGAGAGTAATACTTCATAAGTGGAAAGGAGAGTCTTGCTCCTAAATGTTTTGCAAAATATATATATTGGTATATTTACGCTTTGCCCTTAACATGATCTTTTGTTAAAGGATCATGTTAAGGGCAAAGCGTAAATATACCAAGAAAAAAAGAGTTCAAAATTAATCACTTCCAATTTGAAAACTTTTTTTTTTTTTTTTTTTTTTTTTTGAGACGGAGTTTCGCTCCTGTTACCCAGGCTGGAGTGCAATGGCGCAATCTCGGCTCACCGCAACCTCCGCCTCCTGAGTTCAGGCAATTCTCCTGCCTCAGCCTCCTGAGTAGCTGGGATTACAGGCACGTGCCACCATGCCCAGCTAATTTTTTGTATTTTTAGTAGAGACGGGGTTTCGCCATGTTGACCAGGATGGTCTTGATCTCTTGACCTCGTGATCCACCCACCTCGGCCTCCCAAAGTGCTGGGATTACAGGCTTGAGCCACTGCACCCGGCCCGAAAACTTTTTAAAATACCATTTGTCAAACAGTGCAAGTCTCTAAAATCGTAAAATCATATATGAGTAGGATTAGTCCCAAAAGTAAGAGCAGGACAAAACTTTCCCATCCACAGCCAGGCTCCATCCCTGAGGATGAGCCGCTCCACAGTGCACTCAGCTGGGTACTCCCTCAGGGTCATAACTCATGAGGGTGGAGAGATTACACAGCCATCACTTTTCCCTGAATCTGTCACACCCAAATCCGCATTTCAGACAGAGGGAGACAACATAATAACTCATGGCAATGGGCCAGTCTTATCCAGACTTTATAGGCTTTGTGGGTAAAAACCAAGGCCACAATGAGAGTCCACATCAACATCACATTAGCAATGCAGGCCTCGCCCACCTTCATGCTACGTGTCACTGTTATTTAATATCCTAAAGAGAATAAAATAATAGAAGATTATTTTCCAGCAAAGACAATTCACAGGCAGGCTCTTGCTCCCCTTCCCTCTCTGTCACTCACAAGTGAGTAAATACGACTGATGAGATTTGTAGCACTCAAGTCCACATACAAGGAAATACCGCCAGTAGTAGTCAAATTCCTGTGGTAGCATGCACCACTTTTAGAAACAACAATTTCTTAGCTGGGTGAGGTGACTCATGCCTGTAATCCCAGCACTTTAGCAAGGTTGAGGCAAAAGGATCACCTGAGATCAGGAGTTCCAGATCAGCCTGGCCAACATGGTGAAAGACCGTCTCTATTAAAAATACAAAAAATTAGCCAGGTATGGTGGCATGTGTCCGTGGCCCTCACTACTGGGGAGGCTGAGGGAGGAGAATCTCTTGAACCCGGGAGGTGGAGGTTGCAGTGAGCTGAGATCGCACCACTGCACTCCAGCCTGGGTGATCAGAGTAAAACTTCATCTAAAAAAACAACTGTTTCTTAAGATGGTAGAACCAAGACTAATATATGTATCAGACACGGGAAAATCTGTGTTTTTATCTTTTTATTCACATAGCTGACATTTCTGTTTAATTGTTCTACTTTTGAACACTGAACATCATTTATCAAACCTTTTCTTTAACAACAGTTGTGTTATACTATTTGACAAGAACCTGTCAAATAATTATCCGGAGATCTTCTTATGGTACTGAAGGTATGAAAAGAAATACCAGAAAGAGGTTTTATTAAATAAATAAAAATAAGG
The DNA here is from genome assembly GCF_049354715.1 of Callithrix jacchus. Lineage (NCBI taxonomy): Eukaryota > Metazoa > Chordata > Mammalia > Primates > Cebidae > Callithrix > Callithrix jacchus. Next base: position 35,025,852 of record NC_133508.1, on the reverse strand, counting down.
CTGAAAAAAGTAAATTTAAAAGCTGAGAAGAGAGTACAAAGGAAAAAAGTATTTTATTTCATTCAAAAGGTTTTACAACAGGAAGAGGGAGATAATCAAGAAAAAATCCCACCTTAGTGTACAGGTAGTATCTTTTGATTACTTTTTTGTACAGACAGGGGTCTCACTATATTGCCCAGGCTGGTCTTAACTCCTGGGTTCAAGAAATCCTCCCACCTTAGCCTCCCAAAGTGCTGGGATTACAGACATGAGCCACTGTGCCCAGCCTACAGGTAGTATTTTTCAGAGTTGTTAACCTCATGTGCACATCAAGAATCTGAATGCTCACTCAGCTGGTAAAACCAAGGAGGTAATGCCAATAGCACGTTAGTCTAGTTCAAAATATTGTTTAGTATCTTAACCATATTCCAGACACCTTAAAGATCAAATAAGATGCTGGCAAAAAAAGACCAAAAGAACACACTGAGCCTGGAGCACCTCTGCCCCCAGGACAGCACTCAAGTGAGACCCCAGAAGCATCTAGACTGGGCTCTGACCAGCCATAACCCCTCTGAGCGCCAGACTCCTCAACTGTGAAGCTGCAGGGTTAAACCTGTCCTCTTAAGGCAACCTTCCTGCTTTAAAATTACACATGGTAAAGAAACTACTCACAAAGAGGAAGGAGATAAAATGTATTGGGGTGCTTGCCCATTCTTAGGCTGTATAATTAAAAGATTTGTTTTGTCTCTCACATTCTAATAATGGATTTTTCTTAGGGAGAACAGAAAAGTTACTTTTCAGAAAACATTTTAATTTCCAAACTTAACCATAATTAAATTTATGATACCCAAAATGTAAACTTGTTTTTGTTTTCATATTAAGGAAATTTTATCTTGTGATCACAAGCTTTCAGTGAAAGGAATAGATTGCCTCTCTCAATAAGATGACTGGTGGATGGATAAATAAAATATGCTTTACCAGACAGCTTATTAGAAAGAAGTACTTGAATATTGCAAAACACCTAAAAGTATCATAGTCTTATGCCCAAAGTACACTGTAGTCTGTTTAGTTGTTAAGTGTCATGAAAACTATATGAAGGTCTCACTAAAAAAATCAGTTTGTCAAGGTAAGCAGTTTGACAGAAATATTGGTCATTTACTCACAAAATCTAGAGAATTCCCATTTATTAGGGCTTAGTGTGTCAGCACTCTTAGGTTCTTTCATGTCATCTCATTTAATCATCTCAACAGTCCTCTGAGATAGCTATCATTATTCTCATTTTACAGATCAGACACTGAAGCGGAGAGAAATTAAAATGCCTTCCCAAAACAGAACAACAAATCATGGAGCCAAGATTCCAACACAGCACTTCGAACTCAAATCCAAGGATCCTTCCCCTACCCTTAGACAATTTGGGTTAGCTTATACTAATAAAAATATGCCACATGTCTCAACTATTTAAGTTACTGATATAACAAGATGATTCTCACCATTCTCTCCATAATATGGCCTCCCTATCTGTGCTGATGCCATTCCTTGACAAGAGAAAATGCACCATAATTTTTCTCAGACACAGCACTGAATACTTAATACACTTCCAAACCAACAAATCCATGATGTCCTTATTTTACAGATGTAAAAACAGAGGATCACAATAGGAAGCTAATCCCTGGTGGTTCAGAGGCTAGGAGAAAAAACAACAAAAAACTGGGAGGCTAAGTAACCAACCTAAGGCACACCCTGTAAGCGGTGGAACTGAAGTCTAATGTAGCCTCTGAGGCTCCAAGCCTGAGCCTGGGACCTGATGCTTAAGGTGCTTCTTTTTCCCCAACAAAACCAGCATGGCTTTACTGGATTCTACAGGAAGAATGCATATCAAAGCTCAAAGGAGGAACAGTTCAGCCAATGAAACTGAAATTTAAAATGCAGCATTTGTTTCTAAAGCATTTGCCAGATCAGACAGAATTCAAAGGTTAGAGCAATGACTGCTTGTGCTACAACCTCAAGGACTGTTTCTCTCTCTCTCCCACTCCACCACACACACACACACACACACACACACACACACACACACACACAGAGTGGTGTGGGGAAGGGATGAGAGGGAGGGAGAGAGAGAAGGAAGGGATGAGAGGCAGGGAAGGGATGGGAGGGAGGGAGGAAAGGGATGTAAGGGAGGGATGAGAGGGAGGGAGAGAGGGCCAAGATCAAGCATGGCTAGAAAACACGTAAATAACAGTAACAGAGTAATTCAAATTATGCTCCTCTGCAATTAGCAGGCTTAGTTTATAAACACATTCACCAGAAAGGTTTATGACCAAAGATTAAGTATTAAAGTATTAAATTTTTTAAAATTCTATACACATAACATTTTTTGAAATATCTCTACTACATAAAATTATGCCCACCTACAGTTTTGCTAGTGATACACATGTGAGCAAAGAAATCCTTTTCTTTCTGAATTCTGTTAAATTTCAAATAACCATCATCCTCAATTCCAATGGACACTCAAATAACAGTTAAACTTCCAACCTCAATCCTCTTTTGTTAAGTAGTGAATACTCTACACTACAGTTGCCATTACATCGTTAATCTATTTCCAAAGTGAAAAATGCCTGTGAAATTCAAATGGTATCTCCTAATTTATCCATTTGATAACCTGATTGGGAGTCACGAGATAATTACATTCTCCCTCTTTCCTTTCCCAGTCTTCCCTTCACTATGTCTTTTAAAAAACTACCATGAAATTCACTATGGATGAATGTGAAACTATGGCAGCAGTTCAACATCTCATCACTTCTTTTTTTTTTTTTTAATGATGAAACAGAGTAAGGAGGAACTTAGGAACAGGACAAATGGGACAAATGGGCAAAGTCTTCTATGTTCCAAAGCTGTTCTTTCATTTTATGCTAAAACTGCTACGAACAAAGCCAGTCACTACTGATCTGTAAGTCAAATAATCAAGGTTAGCTGCTGAATCATCAAAAATTATTTCAGATAAACTCTCTAGAAATTTTCCAGTTCACTTGTTTAAAAGGCTTTGATTAAATACCTGTTCTAGCAACAACAGAGATTTCTTTCATAATACATGGCCACATAGCTAGAATAGTTTGCAATGTAGTTGCAATGACCCAATAACAGCAACCACAAATGCAGCTACCAATTTACCAGTTACTACATACCAGGAACTGAACTAGGTAAATTACAGTACATTACCTGCATACTCACAACAACCCCATTTTCTCCCTCTTTTACAGATATGTAAACTGAGGTTAGTTTAAACAACTTGCCTCCTATCACAAACCCTGGGATGACGTATGTCAGCTATTTCCAAACTCGTTTGTCTCAGGATTTCTTCATAACTGAAAATTATTGAAGACCCCAAAAAGCTATGGTTTATATAGGTTCTATCTTTAAATTTATCAAATTGGAAATTAAAACTGAGAAATTTTCATTTTTCTTTATTCATTTAAAAATAACAAAAGTTCATTTATGCTATAATGAACTTTTGTTCATTATAAAAATAACTTTCTCAAAACAAAAACTGATGAGATGATGCTGTTTTGCATTTTTGAAAACCTAATGTCTGGCTTAAGAAAAAACAACTAGGTTCCAGTATCTGCTTCAGCATTCAATCTGCTTCAATACGTTGCTTTGGTTGAAATACAAGAATATGAAGAAAATCGCCAAGTCAAAGAACACAACTCACTACCTAGACCCGTTGGACCACTAGCACCTGGTAAGATTCTGGTAGAAGGTGACACATTATTTTTTAGCTCAAAATGAATGTTTAAAATACCCATCCAAAACAAATACAATAGGAAAAATTATTACAACTAAATACAATGTGGTTGCTCCTTAAATTGTTTAGTTAAAACAGAATACTTGTGCCTTGCCCTGAGTAAGAGGCCCAAGGGCTTTCTGCCCTAGGCGGGGTTCAGGGTACTTTCCCAACTTGGTCTTCCTCCACTGCCCCCTGAAATGCATGCAACCGTCATCCCATTGCACAAACCAGAACACAGCATCCAACACATCTCTAAACCACGTCCTGTCAATGCCACCACTTAAATCTCCCTCAAACACATCCCTTCTCTTCACTTCCACCATCTTCCACCTAGAACACACCTCCTCCCCACATATCCAATCTCAGTCATTCTGATTCACTCTCTGGAGGAGTCTCCAGCTCTGTCTCTCTCCCTGTCTCCCTCCACCCTTACCCTTTGCTTAAGGCCCTTCAATGGCTTCTTACTGCTTACTATAGCTTACACAGCCATATTTAGTCTGCTCCTGCCTACCTATCAGGGCTCACTCACCCTTGTCACACACACGCACGTGCTCTGTCTCGTTCCAGCCAGACCAGCCTTCCTGCAGTTCCTGGATGGCAACAACACTCAGGCCTTCCTTCTACTCAAAACATCCCCTACCCCAAACACCTTTCAGGTCTCAGCTCAACCACAGTGTCTTCAGCAAAATCTTCCCAAAGCCCCAGTTGGGATCAGGTTCTCTCTATTTTAGGCTCTCAAGGAACGCACCTGCCACTCACCAGGTGGCTTGATCTGGGTTATGATTGTCCATCCCTCCCAGGAGACTGTAAACAACACAAGAGCAGTGATGGCATCTGCTTTGTTCCACATTTTAACTCAATGCTTGCTAATGAGTAAATACATAATATCCATTAAATGAATGAAAGGACAGCATAAATCTGACAGAATATACACACATATGCATAGAAAAGAGTAAGTCAATCGAGATAGTCCAATTTATTTCCTTTCATCTTCATCACTAGGTAATAGCTGGTATTCAACAGAAGGAAGAGGAGGAGCTGCACATCCTAAGTGGTGCCCACCAAGAGCCACCGCCAGGCCCAGGTGGGCCTGGATCAGAACAGAACTGGAGCAGCAAGGATCCTCTCAACAGCTGGCAATTGTCAGCACTTGTTTTGCTGCTCTTCCCTACAGGGATGCTTTAACTTCACTCTGCTTTACCAAGAACTCTGACAGGCTCCAGCTGACATTGTACTTTATATTTTGGAAAATCTCTGAAGCTGGTTTCTACTTCCTTGTGACCTACGTTATTTATTTACATATATGTCCCTGTGGGTCACAGCAAACTTTCCTTCTACTATATGTAACATATAAGTATGTGTGTGTATCTTAATAAATATCACAGTGAAATGCATACTCATTCACATTTATGGCACACTTATGGTGCCGCACGCATTCTTCCAGTTAATTCTTACAAGCTTTGATGAAACCGAGGGTTAGAGGGGGATATGTAACTTAAGTGCCTAAGGCCACAAGCCAGCAGGTGGCAGAGCCACCACTCAACCTAGCTGCACATTAGACTCACCTAGGAAGCTTAACAAAATGGCGACATCTGGGGGCTTCCACAGGACTGGGATAGGCGGAGACAGGGCAGACTGTAAAGCCACGAGGGGCACGGATCCCGTGGATGCTATACCTGGCCAGGCGGCATGATCTCTAGCGCCTGCCCAGTTCTTCACTCCAACATTCTCCTGCCTCAGTCCATCCAGCTACCAACATTGCTCGACTGACAAGACTCAACTCTGTCCAAGCACCCCAGAGCAGCTGGTGCTGCAGCTAATGTGGCAGATTTTTCAAAGATGTTTAATAAATTTGTGATAGGTTCTATGGCATTTAATTACTACTTTAAAGCCCCCAAATGTTAAAAGGATTTCATTTCTGCTCTGTAAAAGACACATACTTTTTAAAAGCGTACAAATGTGTCTTAGAAATATTTTTCTGGAACAGTGGTTCCAACCCGGTGAACCAAGACAGGGAGTCCAGAGGCACAATGGCTTCTCCTCATTAGAATTCAATCTAACAACAATGAATGAACCACAAGGCCTACTGTGATATGCAGGCTGTGGAAATTTCACTCCTTCCTCAGAACAAAACCCAGAGGTCCTTTCTGTCAGTGTTTGCCCATGCTAATTCAGAATACTGCACCAGCAGGGAAAGGTTTCTGAAACACTTCTGGCCTGAAGTTACTATTTTATGTTTTGGACAAAGGGTCCCAGGAATACAGATATTGGCTTTAAAGTCATCATTGGTTCAGCATCAGAGAATTTGCAGATAAACTGCCACTTTAATGTACCACACTGTCAAAGCAATTTTAATAACATTTTTTAAATGTCTTACACACAATCCTGCTTTCCTAAACACAGCATTTTAAGCAGTATTTTGCTTCTTCTTGATGCCTACCCAGTCATTGTCCTAAACCTCAGGGACTGTATTGATGTGACGCAGCAGCTGCTGCCTGCAGTGAACTATGTGCATCAACACTAAACGGAGTTGCAACTGTGGGGTCTCCTGGGGTGTCAGCTTATGTTCCTATAGTTTTTGTCTCCTCCTTCACTATCAGGCCTTCTTAATAACCTGTTGCCAGCTGGAAAACTGGACAACATAGCATGTTTGCAGTGAAGGTTTCAGAACAAAGACCTAACTGCTACTCTGTGTGTATCTCTTTGTGTATGAGAATGGGCATGTATGCATGTGAGTGGATTGTGAGAATGAGTCATGTGCCTGTGTGTGAATGAGAGCGTGTGCGCGTGTGCATGAGTATGCATGTACATGTGTGTGAATGAGAGCATGTGTGCGTGTGTGTGAATGAGCACGTTTGTGCAGGTATGTATGTGAATGAGTGTGTGTGTGTGTGTGTGTGTGTGTGTGTGTGTGTGTGTGTAGAATAAGAGCCAGGGTTCGATTTGGAAAAAAGCCCAGATGGCAGAAGACCAAGTGGGCTCCTTGGTACTGCTGGCTATGGCCAGGGTTGAGTCTCCCCCAGGTTGAGCGGAAAGCTGCAGTCCTCTCCTGAAGCCTCCCGGCAGCATCAAGATGGAGAAACTGCCCTCCCAGAAAAGAACTAGGTTCAGAGTTGGACACTATGGGTACTGGATGAGTCACTGACAAGGGTAAGCTTTTATTCTTTAGTTAATAGTTTTTCTGATTGCAAAAGCAATACATGTAACTAAATATTTACACCAGAGAGAGATGTAAAAGTTATAAAGTAGAAAGTCCTCCATAGCAAGCTTATACTCCCGCTCCCAACTATTACAGACACATTTTTCCAGATCAAATCATTCATTTCTCCCTCAGAGTGCCCACACTACATATGCTATAAACAAACACTGGTTCATTCTTATTTTTTTTTTTTGAGACAGAGTTTCACTCTTGTTACCCAGGCTGGAGTGCAATGGCGCGATCTCGGCTCACTGCAACCTCCGCCTCCTGGGTTCAGGCAATTCTCCTGCCTCAGCCTCCCAAGTAGCGGGGATTACAGGTGTGCACCACCATGCCCAGCTAATTTTTTGTATTTTTAGTAGAGACAGGGTTTCACCATGTTGACCAGGATGGTCTCGATCTCTGGACCTTGTGATCCACCCGCCTCGGCCTCCCAAAGTGCTGGGATTACAGGCGTGAGCCACCGCGCCCAGCCTGGTTCATTCTTACGATACTGTTCTTTCTTATATATTTTGCATACCTTTCCATATTTACACTTACAAAATTCATTTCAAGCCATATATAACGTCCCACTCTATGAATGTACCAAAACTCAACTAATCTTCTATTAAGGAGTTATAATAAACAATGCTATGATTAATCCCTACCTTTGCAAACATGTATGAGTATTCCTGGGATAAATTCTGTAAAGTAGAAATTCCTAGATCAAAGCACATAAATGAATTTAAACAGCTGCCTTCCAATCAGGAAGTATCAGTTTACAAGACCCAATTTTTTAATCTAATACAATACCAATGCAATAATCTTCAGGCCTATCCCAAGGCTCCTGATCAAAACAGAAGAAAATAACAAAGAGTAAGTGAAATATACGAATTGTTATCACAAAGTACTACGGGAAATTGGAAATGCAAACCAGAAGCCAGTCCTGTTTGGAGCACAGCGGATCCCACAACAGCCTGGCAGTTTCTGGAGCAGAGGAACAGTGTGTGTCTCCTGCGCATCCAGGAAGTATGACTGCACATGCGCACAGCACAAGTGGAATCTCCATGGCCACTCCTGGAAACAAAGCACACAGCAGCAGGACCTCTTCAGCACCAGAATAAAACCCCAGCCACTGTACTGAGATGGGAGCAAGTTCCCAGAGGCAGAAACCATGGTTCTGTTTTTGTTTTTAAAACCAGTGCCACCCCTTACATCTTCACTTAGACTTCCCAGCCTGGTTTGGCTGGGGGACAGTGTGGATTAGGCATTTCCCTAACACAAACAGGTTCTTGGCAAAAGTTTGAGGGACTTTCTAAAGAACATACTGTAACCAAATTTCAAAGCATCAACTTTAAACCTCTATGTGCCTGCCTGGGCACATTTTGGAACATGCCCTGGTTCTCAGCTAGACTTCAGTTGCAAGATTAGACTCTGGTCATGCCACATGAGAGCTGGGGAGACCCTGGCAGGCACTTAATAATATCAGACACACCTACGTCCCTGCAATGATTCTGTGAGCATCAAATAAGATGAGTAAGAAAACATGGTTAAGCCACAAGGCACTGCAGAAATGGCAAGAGGGTTGTTTACTACAATTATTAGAAAATAACATTTGAGAATTTATGCGGGGCTGGGTGCTGTCTGAATGCTCTAAGGTATACTGACTCATTCAATCCTCACAACTACTCCACAGGAGCTATGATTACTAACTTCTCCCTCCTGACAGATGAGAAATGAGGCTCTGAGAGTCCACACAACTTAGTCAAGTCCCCGGAGCCCCAGGCAGTGTGGCCACAGAGCCAGGCTCTCACCCTCTCTGTTCTGCCACCTTGTTACTGGCATGGAAATTACCTCCCCGAACCCAAGCCTAAGTTTCCTCATTTCCATGTTGAGGGGGATCTTCTCAGAGACCATCTGAAAAACTCTTCTCTAACCCCAATCTTCTTAGAATTTCTGTTAGGTGAAAAGTAAGTGACCTTTGGATAATTGTAGGCTTACAGGAGTTCATAATAAAAAAATCTGAGAATTTTCAAAGGATTATGTCTACAAAAAAGTTCTCCTATTTTTAATCTCTTACCTAATCTGGTCATGGCCAGCAACCCAGGACTAAGGAAGGTCAAAGCTCTTCTTGGACAAAAGGTTTCTTTGCATGGGTCTCCAAAGGATTCACTTATCAAAACCAAACTGAGACAGCTGCCACCATTCAACAAACCCAGGAGGAAAAATCCCTTAATAAAATGTACAGTGTACCAAAATAATCTACTGCTTATAACAAACACCCCCAATGCCCGTCTCCCCTCCCCACCAAAAAAACAAAAAACAAAAACAAACAAAACCCTCTTTAAGTAGAATTTTTTTTTTTTTTTTTAAAGACAGGGTCTCCCTGTGTTGCCCAGGCTGGAGTGCACTGGCATAATAATAGTTCAGTGTACCCTCAACCTCCCCGGGCTTAGATAATCCTCGGACCTCAGCCTCCCAAGTAGCCAAAACCACAGGTACGTGTCACCGTGTCTAGCTGATTTTTCTATGTTTTGTACAGACGGGGCTTTGCCATGTTGCCCAGCCTGGTCTCGGACACCTAGGCTCAAGCAATCCAACTGCCTCAGCCTCTGGAAGTGTTGACATTACTGGTGTGAGCTACCACACCTGGCCAAAATTTTTTAAATAAATGAAAAAAACTATAAAAAGTGGAAATGAATTAAAGACAAACATCACACAGACTAAACACCACCAAAGGACAACCAGTCATTTTACTTTAGAAGACAGGGGAGGTGGAGTGTTCAGCATACAGAACACTTTAAACAGATTCACGAATCAAGTGATTTTTCAGTCCTATTAACTAAAGTAGTAACTGCGTTGATTTAGTACCACCTAACAAAATGTAAAGTCAGTTACAAAGACAGCACTTAAATAAAAGCAAATACCACTGTGTTTTCAGGGAAAATTTTTATATTTACTAGCTAGACAATTAAATGAGTCCATGTTTTTCAGATATAAAACAAAAAAATCCACTAAGGATAAACAGATATCTTAACACCTAACTAATGTTAAAAAGATTTCATTTGAATAGCAAAATTCTCTCTATTCCTTTAACTCTTAAATGACAAAAAATAAGCCAAATATAAATAATTAAATCCCTAACTGAATGCTAATTAAGAGACCTCTCTCTTCTTGACCCCCATCAATTATAAACCAGAATTAACTGACTAAATGTAAACATAAAACAGCATATTTTGTAAGTTTATAGCAGCTTTCAACCTTTTAAATTACAAGCATAACTGCGTTTTCTGATTGCCTTTATATGCCAAGTACCTTGCTACTTATTCACATTTAATCTTCTCAAATGCCCGAGTTAGCTCATACCACAAGACAGGGAAATGGAGGTCAGAGAGGTTACAGAGCTTAGACAAGGCCACACAATCAGTCATACAGTGCAGCCAGGATCTCAGATCTAATGTTAAGTCCAATGCTTTTTTCAAAACACAACTGCCTATATAGAATTAGCTGAATATCATATGAAAAGGCTAATTCATCCTGGGAGCAAGGGAGGCCACATAGAAAATTCAGAGAACAGAGGTGCCATGAGCCAGTAAGAATATAGAATAGTGTTCTATTGACAACTGTAGGTTTTAAATTTAAATTTTAAAAACTTTTTAAGGAATAAAAGGTATAAAATTAAATGGGAAAAATCAGTCAAAAATATAGAACACAAAATAAGTCAAAAAATGTTTTAAAAAGAATATAGAATAGCATTTAAGAGTGCAGGCTCAGAAGCCAGGTTTTCTGAGTTCAATCTGACTCCCCCATTTTGCACCCTGATGTCTGTGGGGCAGTGACTTACCTTCTCTGTGCCTCAGTTTCCCCTCTGCTAAATGGCGATAAGTATCTACCTCATAAGATTGTTACAGAGACTGAGTTAAAACTCACCCAAGACTGAGAACTATATCTGGCCCACAGAAATTACTGCATTTTTTTTATGTTTACTGGCAAGAGAAACCTCTGAAGAGAATGCGGAATGACTTGATTCAGATCTAACAGGCCTGGTTAAAAGAGTAAGGGCAGAAAACAGGAAGGTAACTGAAAACAAGGAGGATGAGCTGTAGGGAATGGCATCCTAGAGGACAACAAGTGACTCAGCTCAAGAAAACAGGAATCCATCACAGACTCTAGTCAGCAGGACCAGCCAGGAGATTACCGGGCAAAGTGGACCAAAGCCAGAGGCATGAAACTGTGTCCCTGATAAAAGCCACCTGACGCTTCTAAATACCAAGTGGAGGCAAAAGAAAATTAACTTGGCCTTAAACTAGAGGTGAAAAAATGAAGGCAGACCAGCAACCTCTGTGTTCCCTGGGTCGGGGGTTCTAGAATAACACAGAAACAGAGCACCTGCAAAAGACTAGAAGGCACTGGTCCAGTGAACCTGCGTCAAGCTGAGCATCAGGAAACTGGAGGTGGGACCCACACAATTAGAAAGAGAGTGGTGCCAAGCACCCATGATAAACCATGCCTCTGAACTTCCTGAAGCACAGAAACGGGAGCTCGTGGGGAGGAGAAAAGTAACAAAAGGGCCTTGAAACCAGGAATGAATTTAACAAAGAAATTCCCTCTCCTTTTACACTTGTCCTAGAAAGGTGACCCAGGATGAACACCGGAGTGGGCTTCTCCGGAAGCGGCCTGTCCAACCCAAGTGGCCGTCCTCACCAGGTCCTTTGAACGTTGTCCCTACGCACTGGCACAGGGGCACACAGCCTGACTTCAAACAGGCCTATCCACTCGGTTGGCTGTGTAACTAAGAAATAAATGTAAGTAGGCAAATTTACACTTGACTATGACTTGCTCAAATTTGGCTTAAAATACTGCAGGGCATGACTCTGAATTAGTAAACAACAGTACATTTTTCACCTCAGTCAGCCAAACAGTTCAAATAAGATTTTGAAATTAGAATTCAGACTCATTTCCATGTAGGCTCTGAAATACCAGTTAAAAATTAGTCTCTGTTCACATTCAGCTTAGGTTTGATGAGAAAAACTACCAAAAGAAAGCATCTGTTTTGCAGTTTGAAAGCATATTACTTTAAAAAAAATTTACTTCACATTCAGTCTCTATATTTGTTTGTTTGAGACAGTCTCACTCTGTCACCAGGCTGGAGTGCAGCAATGCGATCTCGGCTCATGGCAACCACCACCTCCCGAGTTCAAACGATTCTGCCTCAGCCTCCCGAGTTGCTGGGACTACAGGCGCCTGCCACCACACCCAGCTAATTTTTGTATTTTTAGTAGAGATGGGGTTTCACCATGCAGGCTGGTCTCCTGACCTCAGGGGATCCGCCCACCGTTGCCTCCCAACATGCTGGGATTACAGGTGTGAGCCACCGTTTGTTTTCCAGCGAGATTCTGGAATGAGACAGCAATTTCCTCATGAATCGGTCATCGGGAACTGGGTAAGGTGAGCTGTCCAGAATCCCCATTAGGTGCTGAGTTGCATGACAAACATGTTCATCTCAAACTCAAGACATGCAGAAAGAGTAGTTACAAAGTCATTGAAAAGCTACTGTGCCAAGTCAGAGGCCTCAAAATATCACAGCAGCTTCGCATCTTCACAAGAAACAAGGGGGCGAGTGAGAAAGAGCCAGGAAAACCCAAGTGGGCCTGGTTTGTAGGGCTCCCCGCTTTAGAGCCACTGGGGTCAGATCCACTCCACCTCCACTGCTCACCAAAGCAAACAACATCAACTTCACCAAACATTCCTCTTGCCACAGAGCAAGACATGATTCCTTCAGTATCACTATATCCTCCTACATACAAACAAAGGATGCAGCATGATGCAGCTTTCTTTAGGAAATTAGCAGCTTAAGCGAAAACTTCTTGCACTTGCATACATGGTGATTCTTCCACTATTTTATCTATAAAAGACAGTCACAGGAAAAAAATCAGGCAAGCATAGATACAGGACCTAAATTAAGAATAAAAAATTAAGAAAAGAAGTCAGCAAGGCTTTTCATGTAGAGAAAAATAAAACTAGGTAAAAAAGAAACCATTTGCAGTACCAAAGGGCACCATTTATTTTGAACTGTGCTTAAAAAAAAAAATTAAAAAAGCACAGCCATAACTATTTCTTCTTTTAATTAGAAAGTATGCCTAGAAATTATTAGTCTGTCAACCTATTTCTAAGTTTAGCAGAGTAGACAGTCACACTGCTGTATGAATTACCTAAAAGTATGGAAACCTAAATTATATACACATACATACATACATACATATATAGGTGCGTGTGGAGAGAGATACACATACATAGGTGTCTGTGGAGAGAGAGATATGTATCTCACACACACATACACATATTTATGTAAATGTGAATAAAGAAAGAGAAACCAGAGATAAAGCAGTTAAGATCAATTTGTAAGACTAATTGATTTGCATATCAAATGAGTTAATATGCATCTAAAATGAGCAGTATATCTAAGGAGGTTTAGTTCTGAATAATCTCCAAATTATCTATCCAATAATTCCCTCAAACCTGTAACCTAGCACCTTAAAAAAACTCCAAATTGCAAAAAAGAAAGAAAAAAGTCAATAGTCTACTGTAAACTGTCCTTCCCCTCATGGTCCATGGCCTCCACCCCAGCACATGTGCCAGGTCGCACGCCCTGGACCATACCTGGATTACCTTCTCTCCTGTCAGCCTTCCTGTCACTTTCCTCTTTCTACCTCAGATCCAACCTGTGCCATTCTGCCAGGGTTGCAATATTTCTAAAACACTTCCTTCATACCATTTCTTTGCTTAAAATGTTTAATGCTCAAAGGGTAAGTCCAAATTCCTTCACATCACACCACATTAGAGATGCTTCACAACCAACCTCAACCTGCTTTTTAATTAACTGTTCTTCAAGAATTCCCAACTAATAGTAATACAACTGAGCATTTACAGTATGTCAAAATAGTATCCTACTTCACATGCATTAATTCACAAGAATATTACGACATAAATACTATTATATCCCCATTCTACAGATGAAGAAACTGAGCACAGCACAGTGAAAGAAGCCGCCTACATCGTATCTCACATGAGCAAAGCAATGGGGCCAGGGTTCTCGCCAGGCATTCAGGCTCTAGAGCCACACCAGGAACTGCTAGGCTGTGCTCTCTCTACCTCCCCACACAGCCCCCAAACTTGAGCGCCTTCTACTGTCCCCACACAGCCCCTAAACTTGAGCGCCTTCTACTCTGAGCTCCTGCTTACCCCATTTGTTATCACTGTTACGGAGGATCATGACCACGCCACCCAAGGGCACTGCAGGGGCCGTGTGGACAGGAGGCCCCATATCTAAATCTGTCCACAGGACATGGCTACCAGTGCTTCCTAGATGAAAACTGACCAATTTCTCTGTAGGCTCAAGCAAGGACATGTATTTTTTTTTATCTGGTTCGCTCCATCTTCTCTCTCCTGGTGGAAGAAAGTTTTGCAGCACCGTAGGTTTCCTTGAGAAAGTGTGGTGATCAAGCTGGGGGTAGGGGTTCCCCAACCTTTTCATTCCTCCAACCCAGGCTATAGGCAGACATAGCTACCTATTTGGTGTAGAACAAGCTCATTAAACCTCCATCCAGGCCATGAAGAAAGTTTCCTATTTCCCTGCTCCCTGCTGTTGATGTTCACCAAGTCCTGATATAAAACAGAGCACTTAGGCAGTTCTGTTACATAAACTCTAAGCCCTTCACTAAAATCGAAGCTAAATGATTTGGTTCCTTGCAGCATAAACCCCATTTTATACTCAACAGTCTCAGCCTCAAGTTTTACTGATTATTTTTCCTAAAGGAGACATATTCCAAAAGGCCTGGGCTTAGAGCTTTTTTAGACTTACTGGAAATGGTACCAGCTGAATGTCACACGGCATCTTGCTGAAGGCTTTTGGAAACAGCTGATGAAAAGAGAGAACAGATTGCTGGAGAGGTGAACTATTCCTGGCAGCTTCCTCTTCACTCTCCCAATTCTGTCAACCCAGAGACATGATTAGAGACCCCTAAAGAATTTAGTGAAATATCTTACAATTCTCTGGAGCACAGCAGATCTGGCTCTGATAGACGGCTTGTTCATTATTACTAGACTGTGAAAATTAAAATAAATTAATGCCATTAAAAGACACAGGTCTGATTCCTTCAAACACAAAAGGCAAACACCCTAGTATTAAAACTACATGACCAAAAGCTCTACAAAACTCTTAAGGAGTTTTGCTTTAACCTTTCCCTTTATTAACACAAAGAAAAACATGCTCAAACATTTTAGCTTAAACTGACCATCATCAACTTCTCTTTCCCTCATAGATAAAACTATGAAAGTAACAATCATTTCATATTTTTAACAGTCCTATTAGTGATCCCATTTTACAGATGGTGACATTAAGGCAGAAAGTTAAATGGTCTGCTCAAAGTCACATGGTAAGTGGTGGGTCAAGAGCTCCGACTCAGATGCCAGAGCCCCTGCTCTGGGCCGCTCTGCTCCACAGCTAATGGGATCAGCTTGTCCTCTTACTCCCTGAAAGGCACTGTGGAATGAGAACACCTCCTTGCAATCCACAGAGATGACTGATTCTAAATACCTCCTTGACAGAAGAGCTGTCCTGAGAGCTCAAAGCAAAGACTGGCATTCCATGTGGTTCCCGGCACTTCCTGGTCATCCTTGCAATCAGCTAGGGTCACCATGGAGCATAAGAAGTAATGTGTCTCACTTCCACAGCAAGGCAGTAAGTATGCCTCTCCTGTCCCTCTGCTCCCACTGAAGAAGGTAGCCACAGGATGGAGGAGGGTTAATCTGCATGGCTTTTTTTAAGCAAGAAATACACTTGTTGTTCAATGGGTTAGGAAAGTTAGTATTAATGACTCTAGATTTCAGTTTCTTTCCTGCTATACTCAGGCTGGGCTTTTTCTTGCCTGGTTTCCTCTAGCCTAGAGTTTAGTCCCACTGCCACCAGTGGAAGAGTTGAATTTGCTCCCAGAGGCCATCCACAGTAATGGCTAGAGTGATCTCCCGGGCAACAAGGCCATGTAAGCAGGTGGTCCGCAGCCCTCCTTCCAACTGGGCCCCATTCCAACCATTAAAGGCTACACGTGTTCAGAACTGGACATTAACAAGCAAATAAAGCATGCCACATCCTTGCATATAATAAAAAAGCCCAGAAGGCAACAGGGAATCTTGCTTTTGTTCTGTGGTATCTTTACCACCATTTACTCAATTAAGTCCAACTTTGAAATTCAAGAGATAACTGGGTAACTACATGGCATGGTGCTTCCCCAAACTCATGACCTATTTTATGACCCTTTCCAAAATTAGATTCTAATTTCTCCCCAATCAAAAGGATTCCCCATTTTATTTTATTTTTTTAAAGACAGTGTCCCACTATGTTGCCCAGGCTGGTCTCAAACTCCCAGGTGCAAAGAATTCTCCTGTTTCAACCTCCCAAAGTGCAAGGATTACAGGCACGAGCCACCATGCCTGGGCCTCCATTTTAAATAAGAGCGCATCTGCAGAAACCCTCCAACGTCAGCATCATCAAAGTAACCGGTGGGTAGCCAAGGACAAAAGTGACGCCTTGCAAGGCCACACACATACGTCCACGTTTCCCAGTCAGGTCACATGGCACTGAACAGCACCCCATAGGTACCAGTGTCATAACCTGCCAAAAATGCCAGTTTTCTTCTTTGATCGTTTTTGAAGATCAGCTGCCAAAAACACTGTATAAAGCTGGTCTTTCAAGAATGATAGGGGAAAAGGAGCACCTATTTCTTCCTGACATCCAGTATATCAGTTATGTACTTTTGGGCATAGAAGAAAAGATGCCTTTTTAAAAAGCACTGGTTTTTATGTGTAAAACTCTCTATCTTGATCTGTGTAGTCAGAGCAGGCACTACCACCTGCTTCATTCACAAGATAGCTGAGCCCACATGTGAAACGTACGGCAGGAAGGAGCTGGCCTGCAGCCCGATACCTGAGTGGGGACACACATTCCCAACTTCTCCCAAAACCTCAGCCTGACCCAGGCTTCTCAGCATGCGACAGAAGCTGGGAAACTGGTGTCAGCAGCTCTGACTTCTCTGCTCGCATCCTTTCTGTCTCCTGCCAAGAGCAGAGGAGGCAGATGTGAGCAACAAACACCTTCCCAAGCAGTCTCCCCTGGATCCTGAGAAAAGGAGCCCAAAACTAATCACACTGTTACCCAGGCTAAAAGCCCTTCTGCACTCAGGACCCGGCTCCTTCTCCTCTCAGAGTCCACAAGTCCTTCTGCCTTCAGGAAAGGGTTTCCATCTTCTCAAGGCCCAAAAAGCCTCTCTGCCCTGAGAATCCGGCTCCATCTCCCTGAGGGCCAACAAAGCCCTTCTACCCTCAGGGCTAGGCTCCATCTTCCCAAGGCCCACAAAGCCTATCTGCCCTTAGGACCAAGAAGGCTCCATCTCCTCTGAGGAACAAAGCCCTCCTGCCCTCAGGACAGGACTTCCATCTTCTCAAGGCCTCAAAAGTCTTTCTGCCCTGAGGACTGGGCTCCATCTCCTCTGAGGGCCAACAAAGCCCATATGCCCTTAGGACCAGGCTCCATCTCCTTCAAGTGCATGGCCTGTCCCCATGCCACCCTACCGGCTTTATTCTGCCTCCTGGCCTTTTACGTGCCTTACAATCCATCCTCAGGAAACTTACTCATCTTCCCCCCAAAATACATCAAGCTTTGCCAAGTTCCAGCATCTCTGCTCCTGCTGTTCCTTCCACCTAGAATGATCCACTTCATCCTGGCTCCTTGTCTCTTCTTTATGGAACTAAGTCTTTACATCTTTCAGAGCAAGGTCACTCTCAAGGCACAGCTTGAGGAGGCTTCAGCTCAATTGCTCAAGCTACTCCAAATATGCTGCATTTGTGATGCACCCCGCTTCCGACCAGACTGTTACCCTAACCTCCTTCTATGTGTGGCAATTCTGGAGCTATCACTTCAAAAACCAGTTCACATCTCACCTTCACTGTGAAAATCTCATCTGGCAGTGAAGCAAATCGCTCCCTTCCACCATGGCCCCCAAGGCATGCTGCAAAAGTCTTACAATTAGGAGATGTACCATGGAGTCCTACTCTGAGGCAGACAGGTCTAAGATTCTCACCTACCCAATAATTGCTGCCTCCTGGTACCCATACTCTTATGTAATCCCCTCTTCTAAGTGCAGGACGGGGCTGTGACTTGCTGATAATCAACGGAATAGCGCATAGGTGATGTCACCTCTGTGCTAAGGCAGCATGAGACAATGACTTCCCTTTGGGCGTTGTCTCTCTCTGGCTGGCTTTGATGAAGTAGTAACTACCATGGCAGAAAAAGCCACATGACACAGAACTCAGGGCAGACTCCAGCCAGCAGCCAGCAGCCAGCAGCCAGCAGCCAGCAAGGAACTGTGGCCCTCACTCCCATAACTTGAAAGAAACAGAATCCTTCCAACACCCAGGTTCTGTGAGGGCACCTGCAAGGGGATCCTCCCCAGGCAAGTCTTCAGATGAGACCTTAGCCATAGCAGTACCTTGACTGCAGCCTCACCAGAGACAGGGAAGCACAGGACCCAGTCAAGCCATGCTCAGACTTATGACCCACAGAAACTGTGATAGAGTCAATATGTGTTGTCTTAAGCTGCTACATTTCTGGTGATTTGTTACACAGCAAGGAAACTAACAGAGAAAAAATAGGCCTAGAAAACCTTGGGCTAAAAAAACAGATCTTTATTTGCAAATCCACACTCTCGATGGCAGCTCGACCACAGCGGGGAACTGGTGAAGTCCAGGTCAGCCTCCCTGGCTTCACTTCTCCTCCCTTTGTGAAGGGGTGAGAGCAACATGCCTGCTGCATTTCAGAACTCCTCTCTCTATCCTTCACTTCTCAGTCAAGTTCTGAAAAGTCAAGCCTCCAAATCTCTACCACACTTCCCACTTGAGTGCCACTGGTGCCTCTTTCTTCTCAGTTCCTGACATTCCCACGGCCACAGTGCTGGGCCCTGAGCTTGCCTGCCCTGCAGTTAGTGGCAGTCAGCCACTCTCCTGCTGAACGCTCTCCTCCAACGGGACATCACCTTCCTTGACTGTCCTTTCACTGTGAGAATACTCCCTCGAAATCTTCAAATAGCTTCCACCCCTGCCCATTCCTATATTATGTGTCCCAGAGCTTCTGTCCCAGGCACTTCCAAGTTTTACACAGTCTTGCTCTGCAATTCCATCCCTTCTAATGATAAAGCTCAAATATACATTCTTAGGGCAGAATCACATATATCCAGTAACTCACTGCACATCCTCACCTCCATGTCTCACAGCAGCCTCAAACTCTAAACATAACAAAATAAATCATCTTCCCTTTCGCAACTTTTGTTGTCTACTGTATTTCTAGCAGTGGTGATTTCAGTCACCAACACCCACTGACTCACCACCTAATTCACCCCACATTCCTTCCTCTTTAAACTCCCCATATCCAACCAATTCCACCCCTAAATGTGTCTGAAATCTGTCCCACCTTTTCCTACCTTCCTTCAGACTTTCACCACTTCCCTCTTTCGACTCATCCCCCCGATTCTAATCTTGGCTTCTTCTAATCTAACTCCCAAGTGTCCCATGAAAATGGCATATAAATTACCTCTCAGTGTCTTCCTTTCTTGGTTCCTTCCTTCTTATCCCTCCAACAAAATGCCAAGACTCAACCCACCATTCATTCCCCAGGCACTGTTCTGGACACTGGAGATACAGCAACAAGCAAACATGGTCCCCAGGAAGCAGCCAGTGTTTCCAGCCTCCAGCTGCAATTGCACCATCTCCCACCCAGAGCCTGACCTCCATCCTCTTACTCACTGTGCAAATTATTTTTTTTGAGATGGAGTCTCACTCTGTTGCCCAGACTGGAGTGCAGTGGTGTAATCTGGGCTCACTGCAAGCTTCGCCTCCTGGGTTCAAGCAGTTCTCCTGCCTCAGCCTCCCAAGTAGCTGGGACGACAGGCACAAGCCGCCACACCCAGCTAATTTTTTGGTGTGTTTTAGTTGAGACGGCATTGCCAAAAAACAACACAGTGTGTTTTTTGGTGACTAAACACACCAAAAAACACACTGTGTTGCCTAGGCTGGTCTTGAACTCCTGAGCTCAGGCAATCCACCCGCCTCAGCCTTCCAAAGTGCTGAGATTACAGGTGTGAGCCACCGTGCCTCACCACAAATTCTTAATTAAATCCTCAACACTTAGGCTGATGTCCCCTCCTCTGAGAACACTGCCTTCATACTTCCCTACTGCCGACCCTTCCTTCCCTCTTCTCTGCAGCCTCTGGACTTGGGAATGCCATGATTTTTCTGTCAAGTGGTATAGCAATTTATTTGATTATATCTCCCTCTGTCCTTCTATACTCAGTTCCTCCAGGGTTTCTATTGATCTCTGAATCCTCCATGCCTTAGCACAATGCCTAATTTTTTTAGGGCAATCAATAACTGTTAAGGTAACTGAATCTCCATCTGCTGCAGATTGGATTACTGTTTCCAACTGCCCACTCCCTCCCTGTGATGAGGTTCCAAATCCCCCACCACTACGAAGTCACAGGCTATGCCCTTGCACGCAGTGGGGGGGTCACTTCTCCCCCTCCCTGACCGTGGCACCCTCAGCCAATGGGATGGAAGCAAACATGGCATCTTGCCCACCTTGCTCTCCTGCCCCTTCCCATGAAAACAGCATGTCTCAGACCCAGACAGGAGCTGCTTCTTTGGTCTGGGTCCTGAAGGAAGACACTTGGAAGCAAGCACGGTCCTGCAGAGCCACAGTTCACCTGCAAACTTCCCACGATATGAGCAAGAAATTAAGGCTTGTTAGGGAAAGCCAGTGAGACAGTGGCGTTGTTATCACAGCAAATCCATTCCAGATTTAAACACCTTGATCTCTTCCTTCAATACACTATCAAATTTTGCCAAAATCTTAAAATGTGGTCCTAGCACTGCACTAAACACAATAGATATGGCCTGACCATGGAAGAAATCTCTTAGTGGAACAGAAAGCCGAGCGCAGTGGTGGGTGCCTGTAATCCCAGCTACTCGGGAGGCTGAGGCAGGAGAATCACTTGAACCCGGGAGGCAGAGGTTGCAGTGAGCTGAGATCGGGCCGCTGCACTCTACCCTGGCAACAGAGTGAGACTCTGTCTCAAAAAAAAACAACAACAAAATAACTTGTCTTGGGTTTCTGTGTTCTTTCCCAGGTATGGATGAGAAGCAGCTTGTCAGATAGATGAGACAGTCCACCTTAACCTCGTCTCAAACAATACTGAGGTCAACCCAAATTCCTAGGCCTTTATACCAGAAGGTATTACAGAGCCTCCTGTAACTAACTACAGCCATTTTACATGTATCACTGCTAAGTCTTTTTTTTTTTTCTTTTTTTTTTTTTTTTTGAGACAGAGTCTCGCTCTGTCCCCACTGGCTGCAGTGCAGTGGCATGATCTCGGCTCACTGCAACCTCCGCCGTCTGGGTTCAAGCGATTCCCCTGCCTCAGGAGAATCCCCAAGTAGCTGGGATTACAGGTATGTGCCACTACGTCTGGCTAATCTTTGTATTTTTAGTAGAGATGGGGTTTTGTCATGTAGGCCAGGCTGGTCTCAAACTCCTGACCTCAGGTGATCCACCCACCTTGGCCTACCAAAGTGCTGGGATTACAGACATGAGCCACCGTGCCCGGCCTATCACGGCTAAATCTAACATATCAAGATCATGGAAACCCTCAACCATTCAACATTATTAACGTTCCTAATCTTTTTGTTTCGGGTTTAAAAAACAGACCTTTTTATCGTCTAAGTTCCTGATGAAATTACTTAACAGATGCCTATCACTGCTAAATCTAACATATCAAGATCACGTAAACCCTCAACCGTTCAACATTATTAACGTTCCTAATCTTTTTGTTTCGGGTTTAAGAAACGGACCTTTTTGTCGTCTAAGTTCCTGATGAAATTACTTAACAGATGCGGGTCAAGGTCAGCATATTCTGACAAAAGACTAAAGACAACTGTCCAAGTTAAAATAATGACAACGAAGTTACATACTGTTTAACCAGTCAGAAGCCCCCACCTTCATATACCACCATTAATATTCCCAACCAATTCCTCAATATTCTCCAAAAGTTACAAGTCTTCCCCAAATCCAACAACAATAAATACACCAGCAGTTCTCTAGACCAGCGGCATCAGCATCACCTGGAACTCTAGAAATGCAAATTCCTGCCCTACTCCAGACCTACAGTCTCACAGCCCAGCCCTCCGGTGACACCGACGCAGCTGGGGTTTGTGAAGCAGAGCTCTAGTGCATTTGCCTGCCCTTGGAGTAACTCTCTCAAAACTGAAGGTGGTAGGTTTGCAAGGATTTCTTCTTCTTGCACTTAAGCTTGCTTTTAGTTAGCTATTATTTGTTTTCCAAATGTCCAGAAACTATTTAATCAACCTTTCTATCACCTCTGCCTGGAAGCAAAGTCAAGCTCACCAATCCACAGTGCACAGAAACTCTTTCCTCCCTTTTTGGAAAAGCAGGGCCCTGTTTGCCTTATCTTGGGACATTTTTTTCCCATTGTAAACGATTTCTTAAAATTTATCTGCGGTGTGTTTCCGTGGTCACATGTGTTAGTTCTCTTAGCCTCTGGTACATCATAATTTTTAAGAGAAAAAAAATCTCTCTTAGAAAGTTCTCTCCTAATCTGGGTTTCATGCTGGCATGCCAACACAGCAGGCACTGGGAAGAAGGTTGGAGAAAACCAAATTGTTCAGTTGATATCCTCTTCCACTTACTGAGCATGTCTCTTTCTTGGTTCTGTTTGAAATGTAAAACTCTTCCCTGTTTTGTGCTGTCTTCAGCATTTGCATAAGGCTCAACTTATTCCAAGCTTTAACACTGTTCAAAGTCCGTGCTTACCATGTGTCTGTCTCTGGTTCCCTCCTCCTACATGACAGGACAAGGTTGATATTTTTCCTTCCTTTGCTTTACTGTACTGTTTATGTTGTATGGAACAATAACAGCGTGATGGCTCATGCATATAAATCCAGTACTTTGGGAGGCTGAGGTGAGAGGATCACTGGAGCCCAGAAGTTCAAGATCAGCCTGGGCAACATAGCAAGACCCTGTCTCTACAAAAAATAAATGAGCCAAGCATGGTAAAACATGTCTGTGGTGCCAGCTACTCAAGGTGGGAGGATTGCTTAAGCCCAGGAGCTTATGGATGCAGTGAGCCACAATAATGCTACCTCATTCCAGCCTGGGAAACAAAGCAAGACTCTGTCTCAACAAAACAAAACGAAACAATCACAGATTACTTTTTCACATAGGGGCAGGAAATCTTTACATTTTTACTTATTTTTACTTTATTTTAATGGAAGCTCTCTGGAGTGTTTCCTATACTGTCTTTCATACTTGGGAACTACTGTAAATCGTGGTTTAAATTAAGATTTTTTTTTAATTCTAGAACTGTATCTTTCTTTTCCCTCTCTGTTCCTCAGCCTCTCATCACTACGGTGAGGCCTCCAGTCCTTTTTCTGTTCACAGCTGTTATTTCCCAGCTGCCTACAGTCACTTCACAATGACTCACACTTCTTGGAGGATGGGCCCTAATACAGATGCCCAGACAGCAGCTGCAGTGGCAGCACACCCTCACCACAGCCAGCACCCACACCCGACTTACTGTGAGAGACTCTCCCGAGAAGAGGATCTGAAAAAAGGCAGCGAAGGCTTTTAAGCTGTCATTGATCTGACCTGGGTGCACCCCAGCAAGCTCACTGGCATGCAACTTTAATCCGGTGGGATGACAGCTGCACATGCGGGACCTGCCTGGCAAGGCAGCTGGCCACACTGTACCACAGCCCCCTGCCTGGATAGGACTGGGAGCTCAACAACTCCTATTTGCAATACCCAGCCTCACAGCCATTGGAAGAAAAAAAGGCCTCCATTTCTTTGCCCAGTAATAAGCTATTTCACAGGGTAAATCTGATTTCTGCTTTCACCTCTGGGTCTGGGTCAAAGCAAAATAACTCTTTTTGTTTTTCTTCATGACTAGAATAAAAAAAAAAAAAAAACCCCAAGAATTAAGCAGGGTAACAAAAGGAAAGAACAGCAGCATTTATGATGAAATAATATAATTTGCTTGAATCCACTTCTAGTCTAAACCTCTGCTTACCCCATCTTCAACATTCTCCAGTAAAACTAGAAATTTTTTTAACTCTTCTGACAAATTTCGTTCAACCCATCATATTATTATTGCCAATTTTGAGGGGGGGGGAATTTTTTTTTCTCAAAGGAAAGGGAGAGGAAGAGAGAGAGGAGTTAAGTTCTTTGGGAAATTCAGAACTGATCTTTCTCCAGGCAAAACAAATTTTTGTTCTAGTTGTTTGAGGAAGTGACTGGCAGATATCAGAACTAGAAGACAAAGTGCCCTGTGATCCTCTTGCAGATTCCAGGGTTTCAATATCGCCTCCAGCCATGCTGATTTAACCAGACAGCACCATCACCAAGGAGCACACCTGCAGCTTCCTTTCCTGGTAAGCAAACGGTCCTCTACACAGTCCTCTGCACTCATCTGTGCCCCTCAGCAACCTGTTCTATTCCTATTAAACCTGAGAAGGAACTACCACAAGGCAGGAACTACCACCAAGAATTCTAAGCACACAGAGCTCAATATAAAATTCTACAAAAAACAGGAAATGCTGGACACAGCTGGCCAGGGTCGGCCAGTCACTGGGCCTCCCCACTAGGGGCTGCTGCATGCCCTTCAGAGCACAGTTACTTTAGTAAACTATTCCACAAAGTGTACAATTCTAAAGTCTCTTCTCTACCCCCTTCTCCTTCTCTCAAAAATAAAAATAAAGTGCAATTAAGATAACAATTCAATGCCACAGTATGCCTCCTATTAAAAAACACACAACAGTCTGGAAAGTCATGCTAGAGTTTCCACAGCAACTGCACCATGGCTCAACTTGTACCAGCAACCATTCCATTCCAAAATGCTTTAAAAGACTCTACAAAAGAGAGAGAGATGTTGCCATCCTGGGGAAGGAGAAAACACACCCTTGTTTTCAGGTACTTGAATTCTCCCCATCGAAAATACTGTTTAAAGTACATATTGCACCATTAATAAATATTCCTGCCCCTAATCATCTAACAAACAGTAGGTAACTGTGGAAATAGCTACTGATAGTTCTTTCAGTTGGGAAGTTGGAGAGGATGTTAGTCAGAAAAAACTATTAATATTTTAAAACAGAAATATGCTTTCTCAACTAAGCATATTCTTAAACCAAGCATAAAAGGTAAGTTCAGGTAATCCAATCAAGTCAGCAATTACAAGGCTCCATTCCACAAGTGAAACATCTTCTCCCTCTTTGAATTGGCTAACTCAAAGAGACCAACTTAAATGCCCTGGTCATTCATTCCCAAGCTGAGGGGATGGGGAAGACAGGGAGGGATCTGTGCAGCTTCCCCTCCAAGGAGGGAAGCAACCCCACCCGACCACCCCCCACCACCCCTGCTGCCCCCTGCACTGTGCCAGGGAGATTCTAAACAGAATGCCTTTTCATCAAACCACTAGAAAGCATTTTTTAGTACTTCACAAAGTCCAAAAGAATTCCTCTATACAACTGCCCACTTCAAATAGATGATGCTGGAAGAAAATCCAAATATAAACAACAGCTATCCACAGGCATGTCCCTTCTCTGAGACTCCAGTTCCACATATTTTCTGAGTCCCCATCTAAACTGGAGGACATACCTAGCCCTCCATGTCAACAGAACTTTACCTCTACTACCCATGTATCTTATTCCAAAAACAAAAGCACCAGTTTGGATGCTGATCCTGTGTTCAGCCACAACATCTCCAATCTACAGAAGGAAGTCTTCTCAGGGTGCTCCACATAACGGAATTTTCTTCTCCACGTGGCACTGAAGGGAGCACATTATTGGGATCTGCAAAGGAGGAATCCAGTTACGTATTTCCCTGTCAGTACTCAGCACATAAAAACAAAAGATCTATTGCAGAAGAGAAATAATCCCTTTTCATTCATGTTTATTTTTTTGTAGAGATGGAGTTTCGCTTTGTTGCCCAGGCTGTTCTTGAACTCCCAGACTCAAGCAAACCTCCCGCCTTGGCCTCCCAAGTTCTGGGATTAGCAGCATGAACCACCGCACCCATACTGCTCCTTTTCAATTGAGTAAAACAAAATAGCCTATGCCTCCCTTCACATCCTGAATTAAACAGTGCGCGTCCTGTGTCAGCCACCTGGCAGGCAGACTGGTATGTAGGTCATGTCACCTCACCACTTCACACACTAGTATCCAAATTCCATGGTGGAGTTAAAAAACTTCCAGAAAAGCAAAGTAGACACCCAAGACACCAGTCCCCAGGAAGGAACCTCAAGCATGGATAAGCATCCTGGCCATGGAGAAGGACCCCTGGACAGTCAAGCCAAGAGTCAGTGGCCAGACGTGCAGTCCACAGTCTCCACGGCACAGCAGAAAGCTAGGATCTCACCATGCTCGAGAGGAATATCCAAACTGCCACCCTCACTTTCAAAGCACCTTCAGATGTCTTACCAACAAACACACAGAGTTAAAAATCAGGAACTTTATAAAATGTGGAAAGAAAACATGTGAGAAACTCAGCTCACTCTTTCTAGTGAGTTGGGTTCTCAAAGCTCATTTGTATAACATTTGCTTGGCACTTAAAATGCATTTCTGCAGAGAGTTTGCTACAAGCCTACACTATGAGGGACTGAAGGACAAGGCTAAAAGACCAAGAACACAAGCACGGGGTATGTCTGATTCTTCGCAGGGGCAGCTCTGTCAGGCAAGGCAGGCCTTACCCCTTCCCAGGTCCCACCAGTTCTCAGGCTAAACCCCCTCACAGAATAGCTTGGGAATACCTTACCCTCAGAAACGTGGTCCAGTTAAACTACACAATAAAAACCGAGCATATTTTCAGTGATATTAAAGGAAGACATTTACATTTAAGGGTATTCTATCTCCAAATGTACTTAACTGGTCACTTTGTTTTGCTTTTCCTAGACAAAAACAACTGTGCATTTTGTAAAATGCAAGGAGAGCCCTACTTCAAGAGCAATTAGCAGAATTTATGGCCTCAGGAGTTTGAATTGCACAATCACATCTAGAGAGCCATATGGCAAATGATTTCTACCACTGGGAACTTGGCAATGCCCTAATCACACACAGCTGCTGGTCCCAGCAGTCAAAACACAGGAACTAACTGGATCAACCAGACACATAAATGACTCCAAGTAGTGACCAAATCATGGGGCTCCACGGCCACAACAAAAGAACCCAAGAGGATGAGCACAGACTGCAATTCCGAATCTCCGCCATGCAAAAGGACACGTGCTGGTAACTTCCAAGGAATACACCTGTATCTACATCATGCTCCCCCAGGACCTTGCTAGCTTTTGAGCCACCTCAATTTCTCTGCAAAATGCATAAGTCCTCTGAAGGGATCACAATCACATTTGTCCCCGTACTCACTGCAGAGAATGGAGGGCCACCTCTGCCCCCAGTAGGGGCCCTAGACTCCAGGAGGTACTCTCATGCAGCAGAGGGGACCTCCACTAGCCTTCTGGTCATGTTCCTTGATCATGTGGCTTTGCTCTCAGCCTCCACAGGCCCCAGGAAGCCCAGCTTCTGTCTTCTCTGCTGTCTCCACCCACGCCCACTCCACATGGATGAGGGTGTTTCTCCCTCACAAGCACTGCTCAGAGAACAGAGTCTGGTCTCACTGCGCCTCCCCTTCCCTCTGCCCTGGAAGCAAGGACACCACCAGAGGGGGAAGCCCTGTCTACAATGTGCCATCACTTCTCTGGGAATCTTAATCAAGGTTAGCAACTGGCAGTTTAAAGTCCTCTCTTTAACCCACATAAGGATCCAAATGAGAAGCTGAAAGGACAGCGGAGAGAAAGAACACACATGCATCCAGGCGGGAGGGATAGAGCAGCCCACACACAGCTGGGGCCGTTTCTGATAGAGCTCCATAAATCCAGAATCTCCTGGGATGGTTCAGACGTAACTCAAGCACTGCCAGCACTGCTGCTCCTGGCCCGAGTTCCCCGTCTTCGGTCCTAGGGACAGGCTTCGTTTGGTGTGCTGCATACAAGGCTGACCTGACCCTAGAAGAAGTGTTATTTCCTCCCACCACCAATATTGTGTCTCCTCCCTACCCCCCAGGAACGCCTCCTCCCCAATCCAGGGCCAAAGAGGCAAATGGTGCCCCCATCAATGGCTAATTCTGCCTCCAAAATATCTGAGTAACTCTAAGGTAGGGTCTGCGACAAGCTACCTCCCAGAGATAGGTGGGGAAGGAAGCAAGAGCTAGCTCCTCAGGATCCCAAAGGTACAACATTTCACCTGAATAATTATAAAGCTTAGGGAACTCAGTAGCAGGATTTCAGGGACTGCGCTAAATCCAATGACGTGGGGTAGGTAGATGTGAAGGGGGAACCACTGGAGACACCACTGCTGCCTGCACAAGGCCCACCGCCAGAACAACTTCCCATACACTTCACTTTGTTTCCACTGTTCTTCTGAATACAAAGGTTTCCTACTAGCTCCAAGTTTGTCTTATATGTTTCACACTAAAGCCCACGCAACAGTGGCAGAGGGACCTCAGCCCTGGGAAGGAATAGGGCTGTGTGGCAAAGTGTGGGGTCCAAGGGGTACCTGGAGCATTACTGAGAACCTGCTAGCCCTCAGAATTCTAACAGGCAGAAAAAGTAATCTGACTCCAGCACTTTGAATTTTCCTTACCCAACTGGAAGTGGGATTACAGCCCTTTGTAACTAAAATCCTAGAAACCCAGAGCTTAGAGGAATCCTGCAAGCCAGAAGAGGCTGCCTGAACAGTCCGGGGGCTCCAGATCCCGCTGGGGGAGCCTCACAGGGAGAGCAGGAAGAGGACTGCAGGGGCACTAGGACACAACACCCAGCAACTCAAGCAACTTCAGCGACTGCTCCCATGCTGCAGGGTAGGAGTGCCCAGGGCAGCAGGAGTCCTCTTTTCTCATGGGAAGTGTCCCTGGAGCCTAGGTGAAACTGTCTGGACCTCCTCCCCAGCCCCGGGGGCAAGGCTGGAGTGCTCTCTCCCCACCCTAGCCTTGCTAGATGCTGCAACCGCAGGCAATAGAGTAAATGGTTCATTTCAGAGCCAGTGGGAACATCAGGGCCCCCTGGACCATTAACAGTACCAGAGGAGGCGGCAGAACATTCAATTACTCAGAGTCAAGAAGGAGGGTTCATTCTCCAATCTGCAGACACCCAGGTTGGCTGCTCCCCCACACTCCGGGTCCTCCCCCCTCATAGCACCTGCCTCTGACAACTCAGCTGCAGGGTGGGGAGCAGAGCAAATGTGGAGGTGAAACTCCAGTTGGCCTGTCTGATGAGTGCTTTGGGAAGGTGTGAGAATGAAATGACCTGTTGAGTGAGAGAAAGCTTTTAAAATAATTATAGCTTTCCATAGTCCAGGCTAGTTTCTATACTGTGACCCCCCTGATCCCACTACCATGATTATAAAGAGGTGAACCCAATTTTCACAAACGACCTTTACTGCTTCACATATGACAAATATCAAGCACCTGCTATGTGCAAAATGCCATGCTGGGGGCGAGAGGATGAAAAAGCCAGTCGGGATCACAGCCCCCTGGAGCCCACCAATCACAGAGGCGAACAGAGGAAGCCATCGTAGCATAACACAGCAACACACACACTGAGACAGACCCAAAGCCTCTCTCAGGGGCCCTATGCACCCCACAACACCCACACACTGGACCGGCTGGGGGTTCTGTAAAATCTCTGCAAAGGGTGAGTGCAGCCCTCATCCCCAGGAGCCACTGAAGAGGCCCAGCCCTAAACCCCGCCTCAGAAACACACCCAGGACAGCTGAACGTGAGGGTTGGTCCGTTCAAGTAGTGCGCAGGACCTAAAAGTAACCCACAACCGGACGCTGACAGCGTCTCTCTCCGACCAAACTTTAGTTGCCCTGCTCCGAAGCCTCTTCCAAAATGGAACTCCACTTTTGGCCTTCCATAACCTTCTTTGCCTGACTTTGGCAAGAACCCTACTAAGTCACTTTAGCCCAGATGCCACCTCCTCAACATCTGATGTTGAGGCTCTGAAATAAACCGTTTCCTCTATTGCGGTTCCCGAATCTAGCAAGGCTAGGATGGGGAGAGAGTCCTCCAGCCTTGCCCCCAGGGCTGGTGAGGAGGTCCAGACAGTTTCACCCAGGCTCCAGGGACACTTCCCATGAGAAAAGAGGATTCCTGCTGGGCTGGGCACTCCTACCCTACCCTCAATATCTAATGTGTTCCTCGTCCTCCGCTGTCCCCCACCACTCCCCAGGTGACATCTCATTCTCCTGGCCTGTCCTCAGCAAGAATCCTTGTTGGGTCAGTTGAGCCAGAATCCCCCTGACCCCTGACGTTTCCTCTAGTAATTTCCATCCAATGGCCCCTGCTCTGCTTTTGACTATGAATTCCCAGTGACCCATGCTGCATGCACTTGGCATTGAGCCTGGTTTTATGCTGGGATCCGTCCTCCCTTCACCTGTCTGAATCACTTTTAAGGGAGCACACTAAACAGGAAAGTAAGGAGGATAAAACGGATTACTTTATTAAAGCAAACAAAACTGCTTCACAATACTTCTAGCTTTCTTCTTCAACCCCAAATTCTTAATTTCTATCTGAGGGGTGGGAAGAACATGTGGAGAACGGATGTGAAGTTTCCAGAAAGAAGCCCTCAGTGAGTTTTACAATACTCCCATTTAATTTCCCAAGGCACAGACTCACAGTGTTCAGAAGGAGGGGGCCCAGGATGAAACATTTTCTCCTCTGCTTTCAGCCACTGGGGTTACCTAAACAGGAGAATACGGTGTGGTCACCAAGGCCCTTCAAAACTGAGGCTAAGTCAGGAATGAAAAACTTGCCCTAAAAACAAAACAAACAAAAATCCTGGACTAACAGGCACAAGAAATCAGAGATACTTTAAATATTAACAAACGTCTATGCAACAGCGTATCAAAAGACTGGTCTGGCTGAGAACCAACTCAGTGTGAAAGCCATGAGGTGCATTCTGCACCCAGGACCGGTCCAAACAATGCCCTGGGGCCATGTGACACACACACTTCAACTTCAGATTGGATCCTAAGCCAATCAACCTAATCCCCGACCCCCATCATGAGTCTTTTAAATAAATGTGAGTCATTCAACTCAGCGATCAAATGAACGCTTTTATTAAACAATTTAAATCACAATTACTAGCTTTTCGCAGCGTGAAATTCTTTTAAAGACACACAAAAAATGCAAATGTTAATTGAATCAAGGCAGTTTGGGCAGTTCTTGTATTTCAGCATTCTCACCATTAACCAATCCTTATAAGTTATCCCCACTAGGCCTCTCAAAGTGGAGGAAAATAACTAAAGCTTTAAGTTGGGAGTGGAGAAATCAGAAAACCGATTTCCATCCAAGCAGAGGGTCTCTATGAGGAAGAGCTGGGAATTACCACAACCACAAGGCCATTTCCAGCCACAGCTCCATACCTTCCGGAGAAGCCTGTTTCCCTGCAGTGGTTACAGGAGGGGAAACACAAGGTGCACGGAGCACTGGAGTCTGAAGAACAGGTCACTGAACAAAACATTGGCAAAGAAGGGCTCAACTCACTCCTGCTGTCCAGAGTCACACTCCTGTCTCTGGACAAACTGAATTCTTTTTCGTTGTTTCATTTCTTTTTCTTTTATACAGATTAAAAGCCTAGATTTGTAAACTTTTTTGTTTCTTTAGAGACAGGTCTCACTATGTTGCCACGCTGCTCTCGAACTCCTGGCTCCAAGCAATCAACTGGAGTGGCTGGAACTACAGGTGTGCGCCACCGTGCCCACACACTGCTCTAACAGTCCACACACAGACATCCGCCCTTTCCCTCCTGATGATACTAATCCAATGAAGCCTTCGAAAAAGCCTTGGAAATCTACTGAATGCAAGCAAGCGCTAAAGCCACAGCTCACCTGGTAAGTTGCCGCTTCACAGAGAATGGCTAGAAGCAGAGAACGGAAAAGATGTTAGAAAAACAACACAAGGGAGGCAAAACGAGTTGCAGGAGGCCTTCAGCTCAACACCAGCCTTTACACAGTCTCCAGGCAGATGTCCCTAGGACAGGGTGCAGAGAAAATGGAAGGTGAATTTAAAAAGGAAACATGGGGGTACTAAACTAAACACCACCAATTTGCACTGCTTCACGACACGCCTCCCCAAACAGTAACCAGGCCTCGACTTCTGAGTCAATAAAAGGCACAGGACACTACTCAGGACAATGCCAACAAAAAGCCCAGACAGGAAGGTTTGAAAAAACACTGCTAGGCCAGGCACAGTGGCTCACGCCTGTAATCCCAGCACTTTGGGAGGCCGAGGCGGATGGATCACGAGGTCAAGAGATCGAGACCATCCTGGTCAACATGGTGAAACTCTGTCTCTACTAAAAATACAAAAATTAGCTGGGTGTGGTGGTGCGTGCCTGTAATCCCAGCTACTCAGGAGGCTGAGGCCGAATTGCCTGAACCCAGGAGGCGGAGGTTGCGGTGAGCCGAGATCGCGCCATTGCACTCCAGCCTGGGTAACAAGAGTGAAACCCTGTCTCAAAAAAAAAAAAAAAAAAGGAAAAACACTGCTATCTGATTGCCTAATCTTTCCTCCACAAGTCAATTCAATTCATCATATGCTCATAGGAGCATCTCTTTACTACATCTGTGTAAAAGAAAAAAATTACTCTGACGCTTATTAAAATGGTAAGGAAGACTTTCCCAGGACTACTGGAATAGATGCCAAGACTATCCTAATAGGGGAAGGAGATGGAGCTCAACTCAGAAAACACAAGACAACTGGGGACTCCGCCAATGCGCAGAGTGAGTGAGGTCAGCGGATGGAAAACTACTCATGGGAGACAGCAGGGAAGGGGGATTCTTGCTGAAGGCAGGTGCGGGGAGGAGAGCTCAAGGGTGGGGGCTTGTAGCTAAACTGACTTAGCAGAGCTATGCAGGCTGAAGACAGGACCCAAGAAAGAGGCCTGGTCAAAAACAGGACTCGGAGGAGCCTGAGTAGCATCTGGTCAAGGAGACAGTCATTGTCATCTGGGCTAGGCTCTGTTATGGCCACAACTACAGTCCTTCTGGCTGCTCTGTCTCAAACCTTCCCACCAGTACTGTCACCTGGTCATGTCACTTCTCCACTCCCAACTCTGTCGTGACTGTACAGCTCTGAGAACTGTCCCGGCATTCGAGGCCCAGCTCCCCAGCCAGCCCTCTCCTTTTATCGCCTCTGCTTTCAGCCCGTGGAGTCACCTAAACACATCTGGCACTTCACTTCCCCACCACCAGAATGTTCTGAGTGTCATTTGGCCATCTGGCAAAATCCTTATTCCTGTCAAGATCTGGTTCTAACCCCAATGCCACTGAAGTTTTCTCAGAAACCCCAACAGGACTGGACCTCCTCATCCTTAATGCTCTGTACCAGTAACTAGATTTTTTTTTTAACAGCATTTAGTCCTACTTGAACTATGAGCACCAGAAGGACAGGAAACCTGGCCTGTGCTCTGGTCTTTATGTTCTCTCTTCATGGGAGACATTTTTTCCTCCTTTGTCATAAAAAACAAAATTTCTTTCAGATGAGCTAATAAAACACCACAGACTTAAAACTAATAGTTTATCAGAAATATTAAGTATGAAATGAGTGATTCCCACTATATTTACAGAGCAGGAAAAAAATATAAAAAGAGTTCCAATCTTAAAGATCTTGTATATTTTCTCCTAGGCTTATATATTTCTTCTAAAGTTTCTGCAATAAACATATATTCCTTTTACAAATATACGTTCCTTTTATAATGACATAAAATGTCATTTT
Source organism: Callithrix jacchus (assembly GCF_049354715.1). Classification (NCBI taxonomy): domain Eukaryota; kingdom Metazoa; phylum Chordata; class Mammalia; order Primates; family Cebidae; genus Callithrix; species Callithrix jacchus. Next base: position 34,991,970 of record NC_133508.1, on the reverse strand, counting down.
GAAAACATTTTAATGGAACAAATAATAAATGTTATAGGAATTTAAAGAAGGCTACGATTCCTAATGAGACAGTCATTGGAGAAGTGAGCGCAGAACTAGCCAGGCCATGAAGGGTGGCATATAAAAATAAAAGGAAGAGGGGAGGAGAGGAGGAAGAGGGGGAAGGGGGACAACAAAAAGAGGGAAGAGGGGCAGGGAGAAGAATCACAAAGCTACAGTTATGGCTATCACTGACCAAGAACCTGCCTGATCCCAGGCTCTTCCCAAGACAAGCTCGTCTATCCTTGCTGCCATCCAGTAAGGCAGTTACTGTCATTCCCATGTTAAAGATGAGAAAACTAAAAACTAGGGTAACTTGTCACACATCTCATCTATCTAGTAAGTGGTGGAGTCTGTGCTCTTTCCACTCTAAGAAAATTTCAACTGGGTTCTGTGTTCCCAAAGGGATTCCTGGATACTTGACCTCAGACCCCAGCTCAGCAGGGCTCCGGGTTCCCATTCATCTTCAACCTCAGCAGTTCCACTTTAATTCATTTTATGTATCTTGAGTATTTACATGTCATTAAAAATAATGTTTTTAATAGAGTTCCAGTACTTCCAAAACTAAACAACAGTTTGAAAACCACTGTTCTATGCCATATTGCCAACTACAAAGGCATACTTGGTGGTAGGTGTGCTGAGCTAGGGGTTACTGAGGGAGGAAGAGGCCTGTCCTGCACAGGCTGGGAAGCAGAGGGAAATGAGACTGAAACTCTAAGGCCTAGAAAGTTCCGAGGAAATGAAGTAAGGGAGAGGTAAGGGACCCCTTTTATTAGTTGACAACTGTCAGCCATTGGTTCACACCAAAACCAAACCTGTAGGCACATCCTCAAAGCAGCCAGTACTTAAATAAAAACTTAAGAAAATCCTTGTTTTTCCAAGGGCTAGCTTTGATATAAAAAATTTCAAATACCAAAATAAACACAACAGATACACAGCTCTATTTTAAAACCACCTGAACGTGTGCCAATCTTGCAAAAGAACATGGGTTTCCTCAGCATCCTGCTCCCAGGGTGGAGACACTGTCTGCCGGCACACCAAGCATCCTGGGCAACTATCTGGGGGTGTTTTGTCGTCCTAAGTTTGTACTCCTACTAATTAATCATTGCAAGGCATTTAGACAAGGTCAAAATTAATTGACAAGAATTTATCTATACTCAGCCACAAGTGCATGGGATAAAGCAAGATCAAATTTATGTTACTGTGCTGATTTAATTTGTATGCTATATTTTGTACAATCTGATAGTTCTCACATTATGAAAGTATAATCCTTAAAAGCAAGCCAATGAATGCTTGGTATGAGATTTTCTTCATTTTCCATTTACTGAACACTGAGCTGATTTATGACTAAGTGGTATTCTGTTTAGAGGAGAGCAGTCTTCCGATACACAGGCAGTAATTCACTTTGCTCATTTTGTTCTCTGCTCATGACCAACATCAGAATGTCTTTAGAGAGAAGGAAGGCAACAATAGCACATTCTTATTGCATACCCAAGTTTTCTTCCAACCACAGAAGAACTGAGCTTGGCATTTCAGTTTTATGGAAGGCAAGATAAAAGGGGTTTTGAGTTCTCACTACTTTACTTTAAGAGTCACAATTCTCGGCCAAGTGTGGTGACTCAGGCTTATAATCCCAGCACTTTGGGGGGCCAATGTGGGTGGATCACAAGGTCAGGAGTTTGAGTCCAGCCTGGCCAACACAGTGAAACCCCGTCTCTACTAAAAATACAAAAATTATCTGGGTGTTGTGGTAAGCGCCTGTAATCCCAGCTACTTGGGAGGCTGAAGCAGGAGAACTGCTTGAACCTGGGAGGTGGAGGTTGCAATGAGCTGAGATCATACCACTGTACTCCAGCCTGGGCAACAACAGCAAAACTCCAACTTAAAAAAAAAAAGTCACAATTCTGTTTCTTAGTCTACTCATAAGTAAAATCAGAAAGTTGAAAGATTCCCGTTAGCTCAGCACATTTACTAAGCACCATATGTACACCAGGGGCTGTGACAATGCCAGGATTCGATGATGAAACAGACAGTGCCTGACCTTGAGAAGTCTGTAAAATGTAGTAGTAGTAGTAGCAGCAGTAATTGTAGTAAAATATATGTAAATAAGCAACTTCTAATAAAACATGATACAGATGAGGGTTTTAGAAAACACAGAAAAAGAGCCGGTGGTAGGCAGAATAATGTCCCGAAAGACGTTCGTGTCCTAATCTCTGTAACCTGCAACCTTACATGGCAAAGGGGAATTAAGGTTTTAGATAGAATTAAAGTTGCTAATCCACTGAATTTAAAACAGATGTTCCTAGAATTATCTGAGTGAGCCTAATGTAATCCCCTTAAAAGTGGAAGAAGCGGCAGAAGAGAAAGGGATGTCCTGACTGAAGCACACACGGACGGACGTGCTGGGCTGCCAGCTTTGGAAACAGAGGGGACCATGAACCAAGAGCGCAGGCGACCGACCTCTAGACACCAGAAAAGGCAAGGAAACAGATTCTCCCTGAGAGCCTCCAGAGGAACTCCGCTGTAACAGCCCTTTGATTTTAGTTTAGTGACACCCAGTCAGACTTCTAAACTAGAGAAGTGTAAGATAACGTATTTGCATTGTTTTAAGCCAGAAAGTGTGTAGTAATTTGTTGTGGCAGCAACAGAATATGAACACAGAGCCTTTCCGTGGGAAAATGCAATTATTCACATGTCCAAAGAGAATACCCATTCCTAATGCTTCCATCGGCCACACCCAACAAGGGGAGGAAGCTCATTAAAACTAAAGCTCGGTGCAAAAATGCAAATGTCAAGTGGTATATATCCATCATGTGACACTAAGTCTCCAGTACCCGCTCCCAGAACATCTTTCACAGACTTGCCAGCCAACAGAGCTGTGATGTGGGAGACAAACTACTCACCAACACAAGGCCATAACTATTCATTCATACAGAAACTGCAGTGCCACCTAGCACTTCTGTGCCCCATACACGAGTGTTCATCTGGGCTCTCCGAGATGTCTGCTCTCAGATAATCTATTTTGCTTGAGCCTCTGTCTCTACAAATACAGCGTACTATGGAGCACAACATTTAAATGTGATACCAGGAAAAGCTGCAGAAGGCAGCCTACCCCTGGCCTGGGCTAGAGCATCTCCTTCTCTACAATTGCTCTCCTGGAGTCAAAAATAGCCCCACAGTTACCGGGCAGGCCACATTCTGAAATGGTAAAAGAACATAAAAACACACAAAGGGGCTGTTTCCTCCTGGACACTGGCCCAGCATTTGTTCATTTTCTTGAGATGACCTCAGAGGAACACAGCCTCAGCAGGACTAAGGCCAGAGGGGAAAGACCACACCTAAGTTGGCCATTTTCAGGAAAACTGTTCTTCAGTGTGGAATCCTACAACTGTATTCAGAATTCAGCAACGATCTGTGACTTTATTCTTATGTGCATCCTGGCAGTGAGTTCACTTAGGAAGAAAATGCTTAATTCTACATGCTATATATTAACAACTAAACTTATTTACACAAAACCCAAACCCGGATCTTGTTTTACAAAACACACTTAGAAAACTGCCCACAGTAAGTTTTTAAATAACAACCGAACTGTATGTGCATGAGCTCTTTTCAAAATACATGCACACCTGCACTTCCCTCCTCCTTTTTGTGGGTTCCTCGCCTTTCTTTACCCACCTCTTCTCAGCACTATTCCCTGGCATCCTCCCTTGCATATCTGATCAATGGACAATTTGGAATCCATTCTTCCCACCATCCTTCTCCCACACAGAACACAGAGCAGGCAGTCTCATGGCGTCCCAGAGCTCACCGGTGTCCAGATGTGGAGCAGCCTCCTCTGCATTTCTATCGAGATGGGGCAGAACCCTCAAGCCTCAGAAACACCATCACCAGGCATTCCTATGGGAGCTCCCCCAACCCCTCAGAAAGCTACTTGGAGAAGGAACTCAGCATCCGGAGGAGAAAAAGGACTATCTCACTGACAGTAACCTTTTTAAAGCACTCAATCCTAAGTCTGGTGTTTTCCTTTGTTCATAAGTTAATCAAAGAGGAGTGGGAGATTTTTTGTGTATTTTTAAAGTCAATCTCGTTTCTCTCCATAAAAGTTCAGAACAGAGTTACCTCTAGAATAAAAGGACAGTGGAATTGCTCTCAGTAGTGTAGCATGTTGACAGTTCAGGGGGAGCATAAAATGGTATTAGCTCATGTTTTGCCCAACAGCAGGAAATCACTGAAGGGCCCGCTGGTGTTCACTGAAAAATGAGAACATAGGCAAAGGCAGCACTGCAGTTTGGGCCACTGCCAGCTTTTCACTCCCAACATTTCAGAGAACTGCACACCCCCACCCCTCCAAAAAAACCAAACAACAAACAAAAAAACAAGTTTTACTAAAGTCGTTTGTTATTAAAAATCAATGGAGGAATCTTGACATATCTAAAGAATACACGTTCCACACAGAATCAATCCTACAAAAGTAACAATATACTCTAAACGCTTCATTTGAAGATTAGTTACCAAAAACGTCCAGGTTTCCTTCAACTCTTGTCAATATTGGAAGACCATACATTGCAAGATGTGCTCAGGCAAGTTAGCACCACGTGGACTCTGAGTCCACTGAAGTCATCAGTTTAGCAAGACCTGCATTCTCATATTGTAAAGGTCAATAATAAAGTATCATATTTTTATGATGAAAACTGGCACAATGGGATACTGCTTATATACAATAAACTTTAAAGCTCCAAACCATGAATACTCCCCTAGACTCAGTCATGACCAAAGAACAATCAAGTCTAACTTTGGACATCAGATGCCCCTTCCTCACCTGTCATCTTCTAAGAACCAGGATGCATAGCTCTCTTAAGAGAGACCTGCAGGATGAGAAAAGCTGCCATGCTTTACCGGGAAATCCCTTTCCACTCCAGATCTGCCTTTTCTCTAGCACCAAGGTTAATGGGAGCTAAAGATAAAACAGATTCCACAGACTCTGACATGATACAAAGATTTAAAAAAGATAAATTAACAGAATGTAGTGTGTGACTTCTCAACCAGCCAGCCACAAGTAAAGCATCCCCAGGTCACTAGCTCTCTTCTACAGGAATGTGACACAAATTTTTGGCTGTATCTAATGGAATTTCATATCCAGAGGTCCAAAAGCACACCAAATTCCTATCCCTGTTTCCCATTTCAATCGGATTGCTGGGGGAAAAAAAAACAGAAAGACAAAGGAGCAAGACGCTTAAAAAATCATGAGAAATGCTAGGACAGATATGCAGTGACATTCAGAGCTTACACAGGCTTATGGTAAATTCTGTGTTTGTGCTCAGTGAAATCGGTAGGATGATGCTGACCAGAGGCAGAGCAAAAGGCCAGTACCACTCTCTACCAAAATAACTAAGCATCTCATTCGTGGAAGGGGAGACCACAAAGGTCTCATTTATGGAGGGCACCCCAAGACTGGACCATTCTGGTGACGTGCACTGCAAAGTGCAACTGGGTTTTAAAACTTTCTTATTATTAGGAAGACCACAGTGAAACTCATTTTCACATGGGGCAACTGGAATATTCTCACCTTTGCCACTGGGAGTATATATACACTGGCACAACCACTTTAGAAAACTGTGGACAAAACATACCATGTGTAAACTAAAATTTGCAGGTGCCAAACAATATTATGCCTCAGATTGTTTTAGTTTTTAATTTTAAACACAAGTGAAAACTAAAGTGGTCACACAGAATGACAGGATCATAGTCACTGAGCCAACTTCATTCATCTGAATCACCATTTCATACAGGAGTACCATAGGAGCTGGAAACACAAGGATGCACAAACGAACCTTTACTGCTAGTGAAGGGAAAAGGAGGGAGACCACTCCCGCCTCCCTGCTCTGAGCTAATCACTTTCTACAAATTAGGGCTAAAAAGGATAAAGAAGAAGAGCATGCTGATTTGAATTCACATATTGCTATACTTCAGATTTAACAGTATCAAACTACAGTAACGAAAGATACAAGTAATCAGATTATAAGTCACTAAACAGTCAACAGCTGTTCTGTACCTGGATCTCTGCTACTATCTTTCTGTCACAATCACTATAAAATGCAGATAAGCTCAATCCACATGGTGGGAACAAAGGCTATGGATCTGACATTTGTGCATTAATCTCAGTGAGTTCCTACAGATGACTGCCTTCAGCTGAAGTGGTGCCCAAAAGGAATTCATCAGTCATCTGAGCACTGGCAGGAACTTCCTGAGACAAACATGGGTGTGGACCTATGGGAGAAATTAGATAACCCCACCAAGGCATAACTTGAGGAGCCAAGAGAATTCTCAGAGGGCAGGCCTCCTGCCTCAGAAGCCCACAGAAGCACTTTTTGAGAAAAGCTCTTCTGGCAAACTTAAACTGAAAAGGTCCCTGGGGGAAGAGAACAGGCAAACCATGTGCCCAGGACTGGCCTGGAGTCATCTCCACACATGAATGTGCAGACCCAGATGCACTCACCCCATGTGAGTGGCGACTGCACCCACCCCACTCCTCCACTGCAGGGCCACTCGAAAGCCAAGCTGCTGTGAAAGAAAACCAAAACCTGGGACTCAAATTCACATGTCAAAAGTAAAAATATTAAGCTGAAAGATGAGCCATGCAAGATGCTGCCTTTTCTTTTATTTCTAAGTAGATAGCTTAAAAAGATAAGAAGTTAAATATCTCCACAGGTAGCCACTCTATGTTCACCCTATCTTATGCAGTGTTGATTTATTGAGCTCCAGAGGAACAGGTAATTGATTATTCCCCTAGCTGCTCCTTTTCTCTTGCAACATGTGGATTCAGTAACACCCTATCCTCTTTCCCCTACAGCCTGCTTTTCTCCTTCAAATACTGAAGGCCTCAAAATCATCTTTGAAGAAAAGCACAGACTATAAACTGTTTGTGGCACCATGTTTTTTTACCCCTGTCATTGTCCTCAATCTTGGCAAAATAAACTTCTGAACTGATTGTGACCTGTCCAGATACCTTCTGGTTTACACAGCTATTCTGCTAAAAGTGAACGGAAAACCCTCTTTTAACCAGAATTTGTGGTGAGGGAGCTGTAATGTTTCCCAGTGTGCCGTCTGTGAAACATCATCAGCAAATGTGTTTAACAGAACATTCCATAGTTAAGTTTGGGAAATGTTACTTCATATGTTCTTACTTTAATTCCCCACAATGCAGAACACAATTTACCATTTAATTGTGTTACCACCATATCAAGTGCTTCAGGAAAGAAACCTACTTTACTTTACTCTAAGCCAGGTTTTTCCCAATCTTAGTTGATAAATAAATCTTTTGTCTACCTAAAAGAACTGTCCTCATTCTAGCTTGATATTAAAAATCACCTAGAACTACTACGTTAAAACAGGATTACCTGATCCCTTTATCAAAAACCTTAAGGGAAGGGTTGGGTAGTTAAACCAGCACATCAGGTGACATGATCGAACAGTTGAGAAAAAGTATTGAAAAGCTAACATTGGGCCAGAAATACTTTTTTCTTTTGAAAATGTTTCAGGATGGGCATGATGGCTCATGCATATAATCCTAGCACTTTGGGAGGCTGAGGAGGGCGGATCACCTGAGGTCAGGAGTTTGAGACCAGAGTGGCCAATATGGTGAAACCCCATCTCTACTAAAATTACAAAAATAGCTGCATATGGTGGTGGGCGCCTGTAATCCCAGCTACTTGGGAGACTGAGGCAGCAGAATTGCTTGAACTAGGAGGCAAAGGTTGCAGTGAGCCGAGATCATGCCACTGTACTCCAGCCTGGGCAAGAGAATGAAACTCATCAAATAAATAAATAAATAAATAAATAAATAAATAAATAAATAAAATAGAAGAGGTTTCTAAATGTTTCTAGTTCAGTTTCCTACTTTACTAAGCTGCATACACTAAATGGTGATTGTTGATTCAAGGTCATTATTCGAAGCATTGTTATCTATTTAGTTATCCCTAGGTTATTTGCAGGCAACTGGCATTTGGACAAATACCAAAATCTGTGCATGCTCAAGTCTCACAGTCAGAGCTGTAGAATCCACAGATACAGAAAAAGGCAGTTCTTGTTCACACAGGTTTTGCATCCCACAAACACTGCATTTTTCATCCATGTTCAACTGAAAACAATCCACATGTAAGTGGACCAATGTGGCTAAGACCCGAGGTGTCCAAGAGTCAACTGTACAGTACTAAGGGTATGAAGAGTGTAGTATGTTGACTCTCTACTGGTCATGAGTATATCACAGCAGTGCTTTTTTTTTTATCTTTTGGATTTTATTTTCACTAATCATAATAACAACAAATATAATTACTAAGCTCTTAAATGTACTGTCTCCCATAGTTTTCACAACAACCTTATAAGAAAAGTGCTTTGTTATTTTTCCCATTTTGAGGAAATGAGGAGCAGGCCATGCAAAAATTTAAGTAACTTGCCCTAAGTCAGTTTCTCAAGCTCAGCACTACTTGACAACCAGAGCTGGTAATTCTTTACTGGAGGGGTAGAGGGGCTGTCCTGTGTACCATAAGACAGTTAGCAGGAGTCAAGTCTTTGCCCACAAAATGCCAACAGCAGCCCCCTTCCAGTGGTGATAACTGTCTCCAGACCTTGCCAATGTGCCCTGGGGGCAAAGTCAGTGGGGAAGCAGTGTTCTAAGTGATGCTAGAGATGAGGGTAGAGAAGCCAGAGCTCCAGCTGAAGTCTTACCCTCCACGGCCCCTCCCAAGAGAAAGCATCAAGCCCCCTTTCCATGCTCCAAGCAAAGGAGCCGGCAGAAGCTCTTACCACTGTCACACACACAGTCTGTGAGCACTGCAGACAGGCCTGAGACGCTTGACAAAGTAAGATAAAGCTGTACCAAGTGCCAGTAATTTCTGGCACAGAGTAATCCTTCAGTACAAGTAATGCCCTGCATAACTTTCTTCTGATTCTACTAAAGGTTCCAGTTGCATGTATGAAAAATTCTCAATCTCCTCACTTAAAAATAAATCACAGAAAAAGACTTCCGCCTACAGTGGCATACCTAACACATTAGACACCCAGGAAGAATCATTTTTAACATACACTCCATATATGAAAAAAATTATTTTCAGTAATAGCTATGTAAAAACTCAATAACCATTATTTTCTTGATTTGTTCTTTAGTTTTAAAACAACCATCTTAAGTAATAAATTTTAACTTTACAGATATTATTTTTGCACTTATCAAACAAGAATATTACACAGGCTCCTTTGCTTGGAGGATGGAAAGGGGGCTTGATGCTTTCTCCTGGGAGGGGCCGTGGCGCCTTTGCAGGGTAAGACCTCAGCTGCAGCCCTGATTTCTCTACTCTCACCTCTAGCATTACTTAGAGCACTGTTTCCCCACTGACTTTTTTTTCACTGTTTTAACTTTTAAGGACACTTGGACAAAAACTCCAAGTGATCACATAGAGTAAAATTATGGTCATCGGTAACACTATCATTTATTTCAAATCTACTGTTTAAAAGCAGACATGTAATACTACAGGGTTAATACACTGTCCTAAGCAAGCTTTCTGAACAATACTAAAGCCTTAAGAACTTACTCTTGAAATGAATGCAAGTAGCTGAGTCACCATGTGTTTATTAGGCTAACTATATAATCAGGAGTGTCAGATTTAACTACCATGGTGCATAGAGTATCTTTTTTCTTTTTTGAGACCCAGTCTCTCTCTGTCACCCGGGCTGGAGTGCAGTGGTGTGATCTCAGCTCACCGTAATCTCCACCTCCCGTGTTCAAACAATTCTCCTGTCTCAGCTGCCCCTGATCCCCCGCCCGAGTAGCTGGGATTACAGGTGCACTCCACCACGTCTGGATAATTTTGTATTTTTAGCAGAGGTAAGTTTTCACCATGTTGGCCAGGCTGGTCTCAAACTCCTGACCTCAGGAGATCTGCCACCCTCGGCCTCCCAAAGTGCTGTGATTACCGGTGTGAGCCAAGGCGCCCAGCCTACAGTGTCTATTAAAGGCTAAGTGCTCACGAAGTACTCATTTGAAGCTTACATATATATTATTAAAACTCAATAAAGCAATTATTTAGAAGACATACCAACAAAAGATTTTGGGGAAAGAATATCACTGACAACGTTTAAATTGCAGGCAAAATTCTAGACATTTAGACTTTACAGGCAGACTTTGGATGCTTTTATTACTGTTATTAAATCCTCCACAGACAATGCACTCCTCATCACCTGCACTGGAGCAGACCACTCCCACCACCCCAGCCTTGGGATGCCACTGTCTGCATATCAGAGTTAAAATGGTACTCAGAAGCTTCAAGCTCAGCAAGTCAGTTGCAAAAGAATAACGGAAAGAGAAAAGCCACAGAAATTCACGATGAAAGAAATGATGAAGGAGAGATCTCTTCGTTCCACTTCTAGGCTGACCTCAGCTGACCGTGTACGTCAGGCAAACTTTAAAACTTCTCCAGGCAGTGCGGCAGAGAGGGTGAAGTCACAGGTTGTGAAGGCTGGCTGTGAAGTGGGTGACCCCAGGCAAAGTTCCCAATCTCTCTGGGCCTGTCAGTTTTCTTATCTTCAAGCGGGGAAATATATCTGTATCTACCCCAAGAGTCTGTTGGGAGGTGATAAAAGTAACGCATGTGAAGTGCTCTATATGTGACAGTTATACCTGGGCAGTATCTTAAAATTACTAAATCTGGGTAATATATAGACACTCATGTACTATTCTCTTTAATTTCACATTGTTTTGAAACTTTTTGAAACAAATGTTTGAAGTTAGTTATTATCAGGTTCCAACACAAGAGAAATAATCACCTCCAAGGTCTCTTTGGGCTCCAAAGTTCTCTTATATATTCCAGACTGGAAAGAGGAGACTCCCAGGTGGAGATTGGGAGTGGGAGAGAAGGGAAAGACATTACATTAATAAGCTGTGACCACCAGTCCCTTCCTCAAGTGATCACTACATAATCGATGTTCCACACATAAATGCTTCAATGATTAGACACTGAGCTGCCTCCAAGCATTCTGTACAAAATACAAACCAAAATGGGACCAGCATTTCTAGACCCAAGCCCTCAATCTAAGACTGGTGCCTGGCAGCCTCCTTAACACAGTACCTGTTAGAGTTCAAGTCCTACTCGCTTCTAAAACATCTTCCAAGTGTAACCCAACCAACATTTGGAACAGTGTTACAAGTCCAAACATTCCAATCACAAAGTAGTCCTCCCATACAAACCAGTGACTCCTTCATATTTTTTCACTGCACTGTGTGGCCTGCTTCATATGACAGCCTGGGACTAATGAGAGCTAAAATTCCTGGAGAAGATGGCTCTATTTCTCCTCCTTGTGTAGTAAAATGGGATTTCAAAGTCTCCAGCAGATGGCTCCATCATCTGTTGACCCAGCTAAGTTTCCTCCCAAGGACTCTCAGGGTAAAAGGAAAAAGGGGGTTAGGAGGGGCAGATAACGGCAGCAGCAAGCAAGAGAGAATTCTCAGTAAATGAAACCAACATCCCTGCATTCAGGGCCTTCCTGCACCACATTATCTTCTTTTTCCACAAGCTTCACTTTGTTCCCAATAGGCCAACATTCTAAATCAGCTGAAATGAAACACTTCATCAAGGAGGAAATGTGGAGTTTCAGGATATGCAGAGCTATGATCAAGCAGACTTTGGCTAAGTCTACAAGTTCTGCCAGTAGCTTACTCAATCACTCGCCTTGCTGGTTCTAAGTCTTGAACTTAGAACCAACTTGCTACTTGCTAGGTCCCTTGAGAAAATATGTCATTTTCTGTAATACAGAGTCTGGCTCCATTTCTGACATTTGCTGACAGTTTTCAGGCCCACGATTCCCCACAGCCCCCATCTGGGCAAGCTGATAAGAAAGGGGCCCCTTCCTTCAGCACTTGCAGGAGTTCAAACCACCCAGGTCTAGAGGCGGGGCAGGGAAGGAAGCCCTCAACCAGCCCCAACCCCTAATCACATAAAAGCCAAGCCAGTCTCCTTTTCCTGCTCTCTCAAGACACTTTTGGATCCACAACCAGCCTGCTCTCCCCAAGAAAGCTTCACTATGTGAATAATTAGCCTTTTCTTACTCTCCAGGTGCATTGTGAGGTCTCAACAGGCTGACACGTGAACCAAACTTTGGGTGGGTTCATCCCACCTCTGTAGAGTGGCCACAGTACTTCCCGAAGTGAAAGATCCTGCAAACTCCTTTCAACCTTCATCCAAAGATGCATCGGTGCATCAACCCCACCAATGTCTCCCTTAACTCTGGCCAGGAGAAACCTCTGTCTCGCCTTCTCACCAATAAAGCAAGCCTAGTGCGGTTGTAAATGAACCAGCATGAGATAGGAAGCAGAGGCTTAGGACAGGTGCCTGTTCCACCCCTGACTAACCATATGACTCTAGACAATTCCACTGCCATTTCTGAGTCTCATTTTCCTCAGCTATTAAAGAAGTGTAACAGTACATCCTCTATGTCTAACTAGAAAGATCATGGTGAGGATTGAACAGGGTAGCCCATGGAACAGCACTCCGTAAGCCATCCTGACCCACACATGTTCTAACTTCCTCAACAAGTCCTGGGCTCCATCTACCTCGCCCAACACTCAGCTCTGCTCTTCTACTATCTTCCTAGCTCCCTGCTCAAACAGAAAAATCCTCCTAGCTTTTCTCAATACACATACACCCTATCCTAGCCAAAGAGGCAAGCACAGAGGACTCTGGTAACCCCATCTAGGAAGTCACCCATATAGACAACTTAGCACCTAAACTCTATTCTCACAAACTCTCCCAAAAAATCCTTTCTTCTTTCATATTGTAAAACATTCAAGATCACATCCAACCAAGCTAACCAAAAAGACACTGAGGTTGCCATCACACAGAAGTCAGAATTCTGAAAAACTTATGTCTGCCACCATGAACTTGAAAGCTTCCCAATAATTAAGACTTTTCTAATGAGGACAGGAATTACATTAGCAAATGTGATTTTAGACCAACTGAATAATGAAATTAGTCAATATTTGGAAGATGTGCATAACTTGTTTGCAACTGCACTAGGCCTGCTTCACTGGTGAGACGCTGAGACAGAGGTTTCTCCTGGCCAGAGTCAAGGGAGACATTGGTGGGGTTGATGCACCAGTGCATCTTTGGATGAAGAGTTTGCAGGATCTTTCACTTTGGGAAATGCTGTGGCCACTCTACAGAGGTGGGATGGACTCGCCCAAAGTTTGGTTCACGTGTCAGCCTTATGAGACCTCACAATGCACCCAGAGTAAGAAAAGGCTAATTTTTCATATAGTAAACCAATACTTTTCCAAATGATGAAACATGAAGACACAAAATCTTGCATATGGTAAAAGATGCATTCAAAGTACGAGAGATCAATAAACTTTAACATAAATGGTTTCAGATTCCACAGTGCAACTAACCTTTAATAAACTACGATTTGTCACATTTTGAGGTACTGTCAAAGAATATCCATATTATCTAAAAAGTCTATAAAACAATACTTTTTCCTTTCCCAATCAGATCTGTGTAAGGCTGAATTTTCTTCATATACTTTCACAAAGCAATATAGCACAAAAGACTGACACAGAAGCACATATGAGGTTCTAGCTTCCTCCTATTACACAGAAATTAAAGACATAATAAAAACACAAAGCAATGCTACTGCTCTCACTTAATTTTTTGTTTTGAAGATTTTTTAAAATAAAAATGTATGTTGCTGGGTGCAGTGGCTCACACCTGTAATCCCAGCACTTTGGGAGGCTGAGGCAGGTGGATCACGAGGTCAAGAGATCAAGACCATCCTGGTCGACTTGGTGAAACCTCGTCTCTACTAAAAATACAAAAATTAGCTGGGCATGGTGGCGCGTGCCTATAATCCCAGCTACTCAGGAGGCTGAGGCAGGAGAATTGCCTGAACCCAGGAGGCAGAGGTTGTGGTGAGCCGAGATCGCGCCATTGCACTCCAGCCTGGGTAACAAGAACGAAACTCCGTCTCAAAAATAAAAATAAAAATAAAAATGTATGTTAACATATAATGGTTATTTTAAAAATTAGTATGTTTTAATTACATGTTTTAATTTCTATTATAAATATCTACAGACACAAAAAATCTTCTCTACAATTTCTGTTACTGAAATGTAATTCACAAACTATAAAATTCATCACTTAAATAAGTAGAGTCATACGTGTTTAATGACAGGGATATGTTCTGAGAAATGTATTGTTAATTTTGTTGCTATGCAAATGTCATAGAGTGTACTTAGATAGTCATAGCCTACTTCACACTTGGTTATATGGAACAGCCTGTTGTTCCTAGGCTACAAATCTGTGCAACATGTTAATGCCCTGAATATTCTAAACATAGAAAAGGTAGATTAAAAATATCATATAAAAGATTAAAACTGGTATGCCTGCATAGGGTACCAATCGTGTATGGAGCTTCAGGACTGGAAGTTGCTCTGGGTCAGTGAGTGAATGAGTGGTGAGTCAATGTGAAGGCCGAGGACACCACTGCACACTACTATCAACTGCATAAACACTATACACTTAGGCTACAATAAATACGTAATAATACTATGACGTTACGGTGGCACTCGGCAATAGAAATTTTTCAGTTCCATTATTATCTTATGGGACCACCATTGTATATGCAGTCAATCCTGACCAAAATATCATTATGTGGTATCTAACTGTATAAGTTAGTGGTTTTTAGCACATTTACAAAGTTGTACAATCATCACTGCTATGTAATTCCAAAACATTTTCATTACCCAAAAAAGAAACCCCAAACCCTTTAGCAGTCACTCCCATCCTCTTCTCCCTCAATCCCTGGCAACCATTAACCTACTTCCTGTCTCTATTAGATTTCCCTGTTCTGGACATTTCATGTAAGTGAAATCGTAATATATGTGGCTTTTTATGACTGGCTTCTTTCACTTATCATAATGTTTTGAAGGTTCACCAATGTTGTATCAGGTATCACTACTTCTCTCCTTTTAATGGCTAAACATACAGGCTGAGCATCCCACATCTGAGATGCTTAGAATCAGAAGTGCTCTGGATTTAAAGTTTTTTTGGATTTGGGAATAGGTGCAGTATATGTTTATCAGCTGGCCATCACTAATACAAAAATCCAAAATCTGAAATGCTCCAATGAGCCTTTACTTTGAGCATCATGTTGGCACTCAAAGTTTTAAATTTGGAGCATTTCTGATTTTGGATTTTCAGATTAGGGATACTCATTGTACAAATACAGCACATTTTGCTTCTCCCTTCATCCACTGATGGGCATTTGACTTGTCTTCACCTTTCGGCTATCACAAATAATGCTGTGTACATTTGTGTATACACTTTTGTATGAACATGTTTTCAGTTATCTGTGGCATATACCAAGAAGTGGCACTGCCGGTCATATGGTAACTTCATGTATAACATTTTGACAAACTATCAACTGTTTTCCTCAGTGGCTGCACCATTTTATATCAGCAATGTATGAGAGTTTCAGTAATTTTTAACACCATACATGGGGTCCTACGACCAAAATGCTTGTGCCAAGCTGAGAGATATTGAGATAAAGTGCCCCTTCCCTGTTAGGTCATCATGTGCTACAGGAGCTCAGGCTTAGAGACAGAAAATCTGAGCCACGAACCCTTAGAGCTTCCGAGGCACAGTATAGGGAGTGGCTTTCCTGCACCCAGCCCACCTCAGGTATGAGCAGTCCTCCTTTCGGTGTCTTCCACTGGTGCCTGGGGCTCTCAAGCCATGATGCCACCACTCTATTCTCACCCTCTTTAACTTTCCACCTCTTGCTTCTGCTGAGCTCCTTTCCACACACCTGTCAGGTCATCAAACCTTCACCTCCTTTCCCTTCCTGATGCTAAGAACCTGCTTCATCTAAAGACACAATTTCTCTCAATTCCTGGCAGGTTTTGTGCTGCTCCAGAATCCCAAGGGCAGACCCTCAGTGAGTGAGATTGGCAATACTTATTATATCTGTGAAGCAGCAAAAACTAAGACTTGGCTATACTGAAAGCAAACCTCAGATGACTTCCAGAAAGAATAGTTTCCCTGAACTTCAGTACCCCCACAAAATTCAAACAAGATGACTCAATACTTAGAACATGTCCCCATAACCTGTGAATATGTTATCTCAAATAGCACATGGGAATTAAAACTGCAGATGGAATTAAAGCTGCTAATCTGCTGGCTTCAAGGTAGAGAGATGAGCCCAGATTTTCCAGGTGAACCCAACATAATCACAGGGATCCTAAAAAGGAAGGCAGAAGAGCCAGAGACAGGAGATGTGAGAAGAACTCCATCTACCACTGCTGGCTTTAGAGAGGGAGGAAGGGCCTGAAGCCAAGGAATGTGAGCAACTTCTAGAAGTAAGGAAAAGGCAAGAAAACAGACTCTCCATCAGAGACTATAACAGGACACGCAGTCTACAGAAAGCCTGATTTCTGCCCACTGAGTCCTGTGTCAGATCTCCAACCTACAGCCCTATACAATAATAAATGTGTGTTGTTTAAGCCACTGACTCTGTGGTAATTTGTTATGGCATCAATAGAAAATTAACATGGTATAAGTCCTTCTTTTAAAAAAAAATTTTAAAAATTGCCCCCTCCTCAGTTTCATATTCCAACTCATTTCATAAGATAGAGGCCTGGCCACACCCTTTCCCCTTGAGATTGTCAACTTCCTTTCTTACAGTTTGAGAATCCTTACTCTTAAACCCTTTTTTCCATCAAATGACAAGCGTCTGAGTACCTGCTTAATATCTCTGAGTGACCAGTGTTGACAATTTGCTTCTGTCTTCTCTGCACCCTTAACAATCCAAAATTCCTTCCATGAGCAATTACTTCATTTTCCACCCCCCTTTTTTTTTGCCACTATCTTTAATATATTTACCTACTTTTCAGAGACACATATATTAGAACCTCTAGTATAATATAAACATAAAATGATCCAGAGTTTATATTCATAAGCATGGACACACCTGACAAACCAAGAAACAGTTCACAAAGATCGCCTCACCATTCAATGGAATACATTTAACTGGCTCAACAAGAAAACCACATCCCACCTGCAAAACATCTCCATACAATCTCCTAGTTCAAAATGTCGTTTGTCACTAGTCTCTACAACAAAAAAGACGTATTTTATAGCACTAAAAGTTAATATGAACTCATTTATCACAAAGATGGATGAGAGAGAAAACCCCTGTGACTGGCCATGGCAATCAACAGGGCACTCTGATGAAACATTTACATTGGTTTGTCAAGTTCTCCTAGAGCAAGCTTCTTTTCCTGTTTTCTTTTAGGAGATATCTGTGTTCCAACTGAGAAACTGGTAGGATCAGCTACCCGGAAACAATGTCAAATGCATTAAAAATTAATTTAAAAAATTAACCCCACAGTATCATTCCATCTCCGGCTTCATAAACTTCATAATATGTACACTTCACCCAACTGCTGTACAAAAAGTTCTAGGCCTCACCATTTGTTCTACAAAGGAAAGAACCAAAAAATAAATCATTAAGTATGTCCAGAGTTCTGTGGGCAAAAACGATGCAAAGGGGCTTTAATTGGGAAAACTAATGCTATACACAGCACTTCTTGCTATAAATGTTATAAACATCTTATCATGTGTCATTTCCAAACAGTTGCCAATTTTTTAAAAACTGTACAAAATGGTATTTCCTTCTAGGCAATTAACATGAAAAAAAGTTATTAGCATAGGGCACTTTAGAAAACAAGTTAATAGAGTTGACCTTTGAACAACGCAGGGGTTAGGAGAACCAACCCCTTCATGGAGGGGTTGAAAATCTGTGTATAATTTTCAACTCCCCAAAAACCTAACTAATAGACTACTGTTGACTGCATGCCTTACCTGTAACATAAACAGTCGATTAATACATATTGTGTGTGTGTGTGTGTGTGTATACACTATATCCATACAACAAAGTAAGCTATTGAAAAGAAACTGCTGCTGGGTGCAGTGGCTCACGCCTGTAATCCCAACACTTTTGGAGGCCGAGGCAGGTGGATCACAAGGTCAGGAGTTCAAGACCAGCCTGGCCAAGATGGTGAAACCCCATCTCTACTAAAAATACAAAAATTAGCCAGGTATGGTGGCAGGTGCCTGTAATCCCAGCTACTTGGGAGGCTGAGGCAAAGAATTGCTTAACCTGGAAGGCAGAGGTTACAGTGAGCAGAGATCATGCCACTGCACTCCAGCCTGGGCAACAGAACAAGACTCCATCTCAAAAAAAAAAAAAGAAAGAAAGAAAAGAAACTGCTATTAAGAAAAATGATAAGGAAGGAAAAATAGTGAAAGTGGATCATCATCAAGGTCTTCATCCTCAAGTTCAAGGCAGGTGAGGAAGGAGTTGGTTTTGCTGTCTCCGGAGGAGCAGAGGCGGAAGAAAATCCATGTATAAGCGGACCCACTTATAAAAGGTATGCCGTTCCTCTTTACTAACTATGTAGACCCATGTTAGAAATACAATGTAAAGTACACCATCCTTGCCCTCAACATAACTGGGGTGGGAAGTGAGCACACTCCTCCACCACTCACCATCCATCCAGATGCTCAACCCAACACTGCTGGGTGGCAAGAAATCCATTGCTGACCGCTGCAGCAAGGTCCACTAAGCCCCTACGATGGTCCAGGCCTAGGCCAAATGCTTTACAGGATTCGTCTCATTTATTCTCCTAACAGCCCTAAGAAGGTTTCGTTATCTCCACTCTGTAAATTAAGTAAGTGAATAAAGACACAGGATGCAATCACTCAAAACTTTACCCAGGAAGAAACAGGGCCAGGATTCAAACTCAAGTCTGCCTGACTCAGGCTTGTCTTCTGATATTTTAAGTAAGTTTTCTTACCACATTTTATTACACTTAAAATTATCCCTGGATTTTAAAATCCTTTCAGTTTACCATCTAGCAGAGGAAATAAGAGCATGAATAGAAATGACCACAACTGGCTGGGCACCGTGGCTCATGCCTGTAATCCCAGCACTTTGGGAGGCCAAGGCAGGTGGATCACCCGAGGTCAGGAGTCTGAGACCAGCCTGGCCAACATGGTGAAACCAAAATACAAAAATAAGGCAGGCGAGCTGGGGGGGCCTTAATCTCAAGTACTCAGGAGGCTGATGCAGGAAAATTGCTTGAATCCAGGAGGCAGAGGTTGCAGAGAGCCAAGATCGCGCCACTGCACTCCATCCAGCCTGGGCAAAAAGAGCGAAACTCCATTTCAAAAATAAATAAAATGACCCCAACTGTAAGCAGTAGTTCTCCAGGAGCTGGGATACACAGTTAACTGACACAGGATAGACACAAAGGAGGAAGGTGGGGAAGGAAGGGCTGATGCCCAGCAAAGCACAAGCCAGAGTGAGCAAAGGCATGATATCAGGAAACAATCTAGGGAGTGCTCAGACAACAAGCAGAACAGAGCACCTGAGAGGGATACGGTGAAAGAAAGGCCAGAGCTAGCTGAGCCACACTTCAGGCAGGACCTCCGCATATCCTGGAAGGCCCACAGCTGATCCCAGGAACTCAGAGTGAATCATGTAAGGCTTGTGAACATAGAACTAAGACCACACAAGACTGACTTTTGGAAGAGTAATCTTTGCAGAAACAATTCGGGCTGGCCTATGCACACTGCTAATTGTAATTCCTCTCCTAATTGAAAAAAATGAAGCCACCTGAATGCAGCCACTCCTCCCTGCTGTCCCCTCCTCTCCTTCCTCACTGTCAGGGTTAATGGAAGCCCTGGATTACCCCCATCCTTTCCTTCCTTCTCCAGGTGACTCCTTTCATTATTTTGAATCTCTCCCTTCAACCTAGTTCCATCCTCTGGGCCTTCAAAGCACACATGCACCTGCCAGTTGGGGGAAAATGTAAATATGAAACACAGTACTGCCTTTTCGAACCCCAGTCTCACACATAAGTGGTCTGCCCTCATTGCCTCACCCTTTGTAATCTTGAATGTCAGCAATTCAGCTTCTGTCCCCATTGAAATCTTTCAGAAACACATCAGACTGCCATCAATCACTCATCAAATGCAATGAAACTTGCTCAGTCTTCATGGACTTGCCTGAGAATTCAGAATTACTAATCATCCTCCTCATCCTGAAGTTCTTTCCTTCTCTGACTTCCATGGCTGCTTCTCCTGGTTCCTGCCCTAGCTCTGACCACCCTTCTTTGGTTTTCGCTTCTCCCCATGCCTCACAGACACAAGAGTCACATGGCCCACGCCCTCCAACCTTTGCTCCAGTTGTCCATGCCATGGGAACAGTTACAGCATCTTTACTGTGCCCCAGTCTTCCGCCCAAGCTGAGGCCTCAGGTTTAAAACTGTGGGGAGGATGAAAGCGCCTGTCACCAACAGCCAGACTTGGTTGGAAAGGTCAGTATGAGACATTTAGAAAGACAGGTGGTGGTGAGATCGTGGAGAACCTCAAATACAAGGGAAGGTCAGTTAAGGTCCCTGAGAAGGAAAGTGACTTGTTCAAAGGAGTGTGGGCGGGCAACTAGCCTGGAATGATTGTGAAAGATGGACCTAAATGCAAAGAGACTAAGGCAAAGAAGACAAGGAATCCAGACCCAGA
This sequence comes from Callithrix jacchus, assembly GCF_049354715.1. NCBI lineage: Eukaryota > Metazoa > Chordata > Mammalia > Primates > Cebidae > Callithrix > Callithrix jacchus. The sequence continues at coordinate 34,971,310 of NC_133508.1, read as the reverse complement.
AAATCAAGGCAGAAACCAGTGTGGCCACAATGGAAACAGAAAGGAAAGGGAGGTCTCTTGAGAGTCCAAGTTACATAACAAAGCAGCAGCAGCTGATACAATGTCTGGGTCACCTCTCCTCAGTCAGTCACTAAACAGGTATCAAGTTCATTCTGTATCCTAGCACTGGGCTGAGTGGTGGTACCACCAACACGCCCCATATGCAGTCCCTGCTTTGAAGGGACACACAGGCTACCTGGATAAGTCAGGAAAACAAATCCAGTCCTTTTAAAACAATTTCATAGAACAGCAAGTAAAACAACCTAACAGACAACCAATAATCAACAGGTTGTAAGAGTTTTATCCAAGATCAGAGTTAACCAAAGGAAGAAAAGCAGTGACAGGGAAAATATGAGGCACTTTACACTACCTGGCCCAGTCTCTGGAATAACTGGACACAATAAAAACAGAGCCAAAGAGGAGTCCTAGTCATTATCATCTAAGGTCTATCATTGGCTAAATTTATAATGACAATGTTCAATCAGCTTCAAACCTCGCCTCTTTCCAGGCACAGTGCAAGTATACATAAGCACCAAAAGAATATGGATGAGGGATACATGGATATGTCTAAAATACAGAATTTACTGCATATATATATATGCATATGTATATGCTTGAGGGTACTCTCAAGCATATACCCTCACCATGAAACTCTGGTGTTACTGTGAAGTCTATATGAAGTAAAGCAGTCAGTGATTCTCAAACTTTAGGGCTTACTAAAAAGTGCATATCCTCCCATCCGATCCCTGGAAATTTAAACAGTCACCCAGAGAATAAACATGTCATCTTCGTAAATGTTCTTAAAAGTGATCTGCCAAATTTGGAGTTAACGTGTCTGCATTCAAATGCGCTTTATTATTTGGTCACCTGTAATAAAAAATATTGATTAGAAATTAAAATTTATGAAGTTCAATTTTAAAAATACATATATTTAGGCCGGGCGCGGTGGTTCACGCCTGTAATCCCAGCACTTTGGGAGGCCGAGACGGGTGGCTCACGAGATCGAGACCATCCTGGTCAATATGGTGAAACCCCGTCTCTATTAAAAATACAAAAAATTAGCTGGGCACGGTGGTGCGTGCCTGTAATCCCAGCTACTCAGGAGGCTGAGGCAGGAGAATTGCCTGAACCCAGGAGGCGGAGGTTGCGATGAGCCGAGATAGTGCCATTGTACTCCAGCCTGGGTAACAAGAGCGAAACTCCGTCTCAAAAAAAAAAAAAAAAAAAAATACATATATTTAGAAAATGTGCAGAATAAGAAACATTAAGCAGCACATTAGTAGGCTTAATCTCAGAAATTTTTCAATTGCAAATGTATATGCATCTTCAGCTCATATAAGTGGCTGGCTCAGCACACTAATAAAAATCCTATGATAATCTCAGGCAAGATAAACTTAAATAGGAACAGCCTCAATGGAGTAGTTTTCTCAAAAAGGATATATTAAGCCAAGAATGTATTATCTTAATTTATATTTTCATGACTCTTTCCCATAAAAAAATTGATTGGAATTTCTTCTCTGTCTTCTGAAAGCAAGAATCCAAGTTCTTAGGGATTAGAAAAACAGTTGTTTAAGTCTTTCCTGAGACCACAACTTTCCTATGCTGTGTGGATCTTTGAAAATGTGATAACAAATCCATCTCTGAAACCAAACAATGTCCATGCCCTTAAGAGTTTGGCAGATGCCTCTGGCAGGAGGAAATACGGTCCGAGGTCACAGTGGGACCTCAAGCCTCACCATCCTGCTCTGTTCTTGTCCTGCTGATGCCCACATGGGAGTGGAAATCAAGACAGACATGGTCACCAGCACATCACATACTTGTAACAAATGTTGTCCACAGTCCACTGCAAGGCCATTTCAGCCTGAATATTTATCAGTCCATACTGCTTTTTGTTTGTTTGACCCTGGACTACTTCCACAGGGCAAGTAGGACAGATCTCCATCATGTAAATCACAAGGAAGATCCTCAGGGTACTAGGCAGTCCATGAGATGTGAGCCCATGTTATCGCGTAAGAAATGACCTTTACCTAGCAATATTATTAATAACTAATATTTATAGAGCACATTTACTTTGTACCAAGCACTTTATCTTGTTATTTCATTTTATACCCAAAACCATTTTATGAGGTAGACATTTTTTTACTGTTCCATTTTAAAGAGAAGGAAGACAGGCGCCAGGCCCACGGCTCCCAGCTAGCACATGGTGGAACAGGGGTCCTAGCCCACCCTGGGACTGAAGAGATCCAGCCCTGATCCTTTTATTGGTAACTTCACAAGGGTAACAACAGCCAACAACACTGGAAGGTGTCCCTGTTTCCAGACAGAAATTCTGGTTTTCCTGCTTTTAGCCTCCCTTCTTCCCACATAGCCTACTCACTCACACCCAATAAATCATCTTGAAACTCCAACTTCATCACATCACTGCCTTGCTGAGAAATCTTCCTCCCTACCTGAAGAGTAAAGTTCAAATGCCCCAACCACCATGTGGCCTCGGCCAATGTGTTCAGTCTTCTCTCTTCATCTGAGACAAATCTTTCTCAGAGTCCTCTCTGTGCCTAGAAGGTACATCCTTTCCTTTACATCAAAATTGCTGAGGCTCCTAGGCTCAGCTTGAGTGCTGCCCCTCCCACCAATTCTGCCCATGGGTGGAGCAACCTGCATCACTCCAGGACACTCTTCATGTGTGCCCAGACATACCTCTACCACCCTACTGAACTCAGCAATGCACACAGAGCACGGCGCAGGGCTAGAACTAAACAGGTCCGCAATACAGGTAATGCATTTGCCTCTTTCGCCTTCTATCATTACAAAGATTTCTTGTTTCGTGACTTTTCATTGTACATCTTACTTCTCACATAAACTCTCTATTCCCTGCTAAGCAAGCACTGTTATTCCCATCTTTATAAGCTCTTCATTTTGCACATGTCCAGTACTTGTCAAGAGAGAAAATCTTTTCACCATCAATTCTAAAGCCTGGGGATTTTGTCTCCTTGCCAGTAGCCAGCCATACACTGCCCCAGATTAACATGTTGGTACAGATCTGCTCCCACAGTTTTAAAATTACTTTTTAAAAAATGCAGGCCACGTTTTCAAGAAACCTCTGAAGTTGAAACCTTTCTCAAAACTGAGATAAGACAGCATCCTAACAAAAGTGTGAAAGAACAAAGGTCACCTTTGGTCCCAAATTTAAAATAAGCACCTATCTTCAAGGCCAGCCTGGAACTCGGCTTAATCCAGGTCAGCCCAGCCCCACGAAAAATACACCACTGTGCTCAGACGGGGCTGTCACTATCCAAAAGGGCAGCAGCGCTGCCACACAGGTAGGAAACACAAGGGCCCCTCCCTCTTCTGTACTTGGTTTAGGGAGAGCTGAAAGGCCCCAGACCTACTATCCCAGGGACAGAGTTTCTCTACTAAGTCGCACAAAAGGCAGCATGAAGCAGAACTACAGGCAGAGGGAGTGCTGGTGGGACCTCCCAGGAGCCCTGCCTGATAGGCCTCAACCCCACCCATGCAGGCCTCTTCTGGACCACCCCCAGCCCCTGCCAACTGAAGAAAGCCAAATATCAAATACACCACATTCAAGGACATTTGATTTTTGCCCTGAACAGAGCAGAAAGAACAGACAGACGAGTATGAGATGCTGCCTTAAAGCAGCCTTTGTGTGAACACACAACCCCTCAAGTGTTTCTCACTCTGATTAATCTGTCACAAACACCAATTTAGAGGGTAAAATGGTACAAACTGGTGGGGGAGGGTGCTTGGCAGCAGGGGGCACTTCTGGAGTGTGCATTAAACAAACCACCACTACAAAACCCTAAATATATCCCTACCCTTTGACTTGGCTATTTGAGTCCTAGGGATTTCCTAAGTCATAAAACAAAGATATCTTCCTGAATTTGTAGGTAACATAAAAACTTTGAAAAAGGATAAATAGGAGATAAGTAAATGATTGCACATCAATAAAATAGAATACTACCAATCATTAAAAACGAGACAGAAGCGTTTACAGACATGAAAAAATTTATGTAAAAGAAAAGCAGGTTTTAAAGTGGTACCCAAAGAGTACCTCTCACAAAAGGCGACCCAAAAGCAAGGAGTCAACACAGTAACATCATTTCCACACCAATCAATTAAAACGCTTATGAAGGGAATTTCATATGAGAACAACAGACAACTTAGTTATGCTATAAATGTCTGTGTCCATTCTCTCCTTTCACACTTAAACTGGCATTCCAGGTAGACCATTCAAGGAATTAGCAATGGCAGCCCTCAATCTGTGCTGCCTAATACAGAGCCTCTAGCCACATGTGGCAATCTAAATTTATTCTTTAAAATTAAATAAGATTTAAAATTCAGTTGTTCAGTCACACTAGCTATGTTTCAAGTGCCCGACAGCCACATGCGGCCAGTGACTGCTATATTGGACGGTGCAAACATACATTTCAATCAGCACAGAAAGCTCTAATAACAGAGCTGCCCTAGAACAAGAAGAGTGGGTTCAAAGAGGGTAAAATGGGGTGGAACTAGTGAAGACTGGAAATGCAGCCCAATGTCCAGGTGAATGTCCACACTTAGCTAGAGCATGGGCCTAGGGAAAGCAACTGCTGAAAAACCTTGAAGTCTTCCATCTCTCTGTTAATATAGATGGCACTAATCACTTATAACAAACATAAATGAAGTACACAAATAAGTCATATCCTTTAAAGTTGAAATCCACAAATATTAGACTTAGTCCAATGATGCAGGAACCACACAAAGATCTGTGCTATTCTCTGGAAATAAATTCAGAGCCAGTTCACGTATTTTTTAAAAAACTCATTTCTTAAATTTAGATTCAACTCAGTATTAAAAATTCTGATCGCTCAACTTACCCATGAAGACCCAAATCACATGCTGGTGTTTCCAAAATAAAAGAATCTAATTTATTCTCAAAAGGCAAATGATTGCTGCCATCTCATCAAGAAAACAAATGTGTAACAAGTTAAAATGAAATTCTGTGATATTTTTAAAAAGCCAATCACCTCATTTAGAAGCACATACTGCATGCATATATGCAAATTGGTATCTGTCGTGTATTTATGCACATAGAGACGCATAACACAGAAAAGGAAGTCTGCATTTACTAAACAAACTCTAACAGCATCTTCAGACTCATAGATACAGCATCAACTCCCAACTTTTCAGGTCAACGAAAATGAACAAGGATTTCAACCATCCAAATAGAAGAGAATCTGTCCATTCTCTACAACACACAAATCACTTCTCTCTGGTTTTGCAATACATTAATAACTTTGTAGCTGTTGAGTTAGGCTAATCATTTTTTAGCTTATTTTGAAATAATTTTCAGATAACAGAACTGTAGCAATAGTTCAGTTCCCCCATACCCTTTACCCAGCTTTCTATAAGGTTAATATCTTACAGAGCCGTAGTATAATTTTCTAAACTAAAAAATTAACATTGGTACATTATCAACTAAAGATTTTATTTATATTTCTAACCATTTTCTTTTCACCTAATGTACTAAACTGGCAGTTTTTAAGCATACAAAGACTAAATAGAGGTAAAAGAGAAGTGACAATCTCAAAATCCAGCAAAGTTAATCAAAAACATCCCAATTTGCACTAGTTAATCCAATAGCAGGTAATCTTGACAATACATGCAAATAAAGGAGAACTTTAGCTCTGTTTTATTTTTCTGCAATTTTTCATTTTTGATATTCTACAGAGATGAGCTCGGTTGTGGAGACCCCTACCCACGCGGTGCTGAAGGAATTAAGAATCAGACACAAAGACAGAGTGCAAAGTGGGACTATCAGGGAACTAGCAGCCTTCCGAGCTGAGAGCCTCAGGGGCTGATACCCTCCAAGCTGAGAGCCTCACTGTGACCCACGCAGTTCCTCTATCTGAACAGGTGATTATTATTAACAAACAGGCATTCTGTGTTTTCTCATAGAGCCAAGATAAACTAGGCAGACAGCTGATGCCTGCTTACCACTGATCAAACACAAACTAGCAAGCATTCTCCGGGAGGGAGCCATGGGGGAAGGATCATATATCCCATGTTTAAACAATTAGTTTAACCCGTGTATGATATACATATATTGTTTACTACTTTAGAATGCCCCAAGCAGTTTTCTGCTTGGGGGTCGGCTTGGTTTTCCTTGCCATCGTTCTCAGCAAACAATATAATTTATCATACACGTTAGGAATTATCCCACGATATTCAACATTTTTTTCAATTAGTAATAGGAAGCGCAGAAATAAATGTTTCCTCATTTTGAACTTGGAAAACAAAGAAGAAATGAATGTAGGTATTGGCTTCAAGATACTTAACACTGTAGTAAAAACAGCTTAGATTTTGGTTACTTAGATTTTAGTTGCTTAGATTTTTGGTTACTAGGTTTTTTTCTTTTTTTAAAAACTCATACATAAGAATATTTCGTTTGCATGTCTGTGAGGACATTTCCATATTTCTAAAAGTCAATTTCTTGAGACAAATGAAATTTTTGATACTTATTGAGAAGGCAGGAACTTAAAAACTAATGAATGTTATTTTTTGGGTATATGTGGGTAACTTTTACTCACATACGCCCGAAAAGTTTTTTAAAAATCACTTTTTCAAAGACACAAAGCAAGTCTTTATGTCACAAGGACAAATTAAATATAAATACATCTTCTCTAGCTGAGTATCAAATTTATGTTACTCTTGCTTTCTCTCAAAGTCCTCCAGTGAAGATAACCAATGTCCTACAGAAAAGATAGCCTATCTCATTTACACTCCATAAACATCGCCAGCACAGTAAACATTACCAGATTAAATTTGGACAGAACTGGCTGTTAAGTACCTAGCCCAGTGACAGAAATCTTTCACCTGCACTTGGAATTTTCCACCTTCCAAAGTTCTAAGTCCAAATTCCAACACAATGCAAATACATTTATTTAAGCCTACTGATAGTTAAACATGCCCTAATTGGCTCGTTTCAAAAGCATATATATGGTGAGCCTGGACTTAAACCAGCACCAGGAATATGGACAATAGGAAATTTCCACATTGCGAGAAGGGCTCAATTATCACTCAGAACCATTCCCCAATTGGATTTATACAGCTTTTGCTTTGGTGAAGACCTCAGTTTGTAAAACATGGTTTTTAAAATTGCAATAATTATAATAATGAGCTATTAGGCTAATCCATAAATAACAAACTTCTGAGAAAACACTAAAGGAGTAGCTGGAAAAAATGAAGTATAAAAACACACAATTCACAGAAGTGAACTGTGTAATAAATACATTAATGACATTCCTATTGACGCTGGCTTTCACAGAAGGCTTCAAAACTCTTTCGAAATAACTATGTTATCTCTTAATATTTTACACTGCTATGAACATGCTCAAAGAGCATCCTATTTTTATTTCACCATAACACTATTTTTAAATTAAACACATAACATTATTTTAAACTAATTTAAAAACATACATCTGAAGGTCAGCAGTCCTTCAATGTATCTAATTACAGGTGGGACAAACAGCATATAAAATTCAGTTAACTTTCTGTTATTGGCGTTAATGTATACCAATGCTACCTTGAAAAACCTAAGAATAACCAAAAAGCAGCTTTTGTTAAATCTATACATTTGAATTCCAGTCCTGCATGCTCCTTCCATGGTTTAGATGGATGGTGAATAGGAGTGAAAGGGCTAAATGACCAGAAGTTGCATGAGAAATGAGACCTAAAGATCCCAAACCACCAAGAACTGCTGTAAATACACATTCTAATCAAGTAAACTGACTAGAAATCCAGATTCTTCCATCATCTCTTTGACATCACTTTGGAGATCAGAACACTCAGATCTTTTTGCATTACTGGGATGAGAAAATTATATTCTCAACAGTAATATATTAAAGTTTGTAAACACCAATATCCCTTACATTGAACAAGACTGTGTAAAACTGTTCAAACCCAAAATTCTTAACTTACCCCTCCTCAGAGCCAATCTTCCTCTTCTCTTCACCAATATCCATACACTAGAAAGCATGTTTATTCAGTCACCCTGCCTCCAAAGACTCAGTGTCAACTCTGAATCCTCCCTCTCTGCACCTTCAGGCACAAAATTATATTCCTGGTTCACTCATTCTTTCAACAATGATTTAATAGCTACTCGGTGCCAGGTAGGCAGGGAATACGAAGAGCTTTAAAAGTTTTTCCTCTGACTGACAGTGTCAGCATGTTCAAAACCATCTCGGGGAGGTAGTGGGGTGGGGGTGACAGCACCAGACCTTGCTTCTACAACTCCCGTTCCAATTCAATACGCCATACACAGAACCAACACAGCTCATCTCACGGACTCAAGTGTGTTCCCACTCCCATTTAGTTCCCACATCTCCAACATATTAATATTCCAGGGCCACTCTGATCATGTGAGCCTACCACTGCAAAATCCGGTAACCCCCAGCTTGGCATTCAGGTCCCTACACAACGTAGACCCCTTAGGCTGCAAGTGGCTCAAGCCTCGACTGGACTAGCCTTTCTGTCTTCTCTGAGTAAATTCATTTTCCATGACCCAAATAAATCCTGTCCTTTTTCACCTCCAGGCCTTTCCCACTGCCAGAAATGTTCTTCTATTTCAAGAACCACACAACCAAAAAACCCAATCCCCAATCTCTCTCTCCATGAAACTGTCCCAGATCACCCAGGCCAAAATCGCCTCTTCCACCTTGTACATTTCATTGCATACTCTTTTTTATTTGATTTCAGCAGTACTTCTGTAAAACTAACACAGTATGTATCATATGCTGCCTTAAATGATAATGCATATACAGAATGAGTGTCCCTTGTCCAAAGTGCTTGGTACCAGAAGTGTTTTGGATTTCAAATTTTCTTGAATTTAGGAAGATTTGTTCAGACACACACTTGAGAATGGGGCCCCAGTATAAACACAAAATTCATTTATGTTTCACATACACCTTATATAATTATTGTATAAAATTACTTTCATGTAAGTATGAAAGCAAAAGTGTCAGGTGTGGAATTTTCCACTCGTGGCATCATGTTGGCATTCAAAAGGTTTCAGATTTTGGGTGCTGGGGTGTTTGTGTGTTGGGGGCAAATATTTTTAAAAACTTTCAGATTTTGGAGTATTTCTGATTTCAGATTTTCAGATCAGGGATGCTCAACCCATACTCCTCATTTTCACAACTACAATTTAGCAACCCACAAATCAGAGGCCATGTCTTATATATCTTTGTAATATCTACATAATATAATATGGTTCTCAGTAGATGCTTAATATTTTCTTTTTTTTTCTTTGACACAGAGTCTCGCACTGTCGCCCAGGCTGTAGTACAGTGGCTCGATCTCGGCTCACTGCCATCTCTGCCTCCTAGGTTCGAGCAATTCTCCCACCCTCAGCCTCCCGAGTAGTTGGGACAACAGGCCCTAATATATAGGCGTGAGCCACCAAGCCAAGCCAATGCTTAACATTTTCTTAGAGCTGGGCGCGGTGGCTCAAGCCTGTAATCCCAGCACTTTGGGAGGCCGAGACGGGAGGATCATGAGGTCAAGAGATCGAGACCATCCTGGTCAACGTGGTGAAACCCCGTCTCTACTAAAAATATAAAAAATTAGCTGGGCATGGTGGCGCGTACCTGTAATCCCAGCTACTCAGGAGGCTGAGTCAGGAGAATTGACTGAACCCAGGAGGCGGAGGTTGCGGTAGCTGAGATCGCGCCATTGCCTGGGTAACAAGAGCGAAACTCCGTCTCAAAAAATATATATATTTTCTTAGAGATTTAGTTACGACAGTGAGCAAGAATGCCAATTCTCAGACCCATATTAAAAGTTACTCATGTACACCCAAAAAATAACATTCAGTAGTTTTAAATTCCTGCCTTCTCAGTAAGTATCAAAAGTTTCATTTGTCTCAAAAAAATGACTTTTAGAAATAAGGAAATGCCCCCACAGACATGCAACAAAATATTCTTTTTTTTTGAGACGGAGTTTCGCTCTTGTTACCCAGGCTGGAGTGCAATGGCGCGATCTCGACTCACCACAACTTCCGCCTCCTGGGTTCAGGCAATTCTGCCTCAGCCTCCTGAGTAGCTGGGATTACAGGCACGCGCCACCATGCCCAGCTAATCTTTTGTATTTTTAGTAGAGACGGGATTTCACCATGTTGACCAGGTTGGTCTCGATCTCTCGACCTCGTGATCCACCTGCCTCGGCCTCCCAAAGTGCTGGGATTACAGGCTTGAGCCACTGTGCCCGGCCAAAATATTCTTATATATGGGTTAAAAAAAATTAAAAGAAAAAATAAACAAAATCTAAATCTAACCACTCAATTAATGCTAGTATACTTAGTACTGTCATGATTAAATAAATTGTGGAATTGATGTACCTTTTAAGTATTACCTGTGGTAACTAACAATCATGTTTTAGAAGATTGTTTAGGGGCAATACTTGCATAATAAGACAAAAAAAATTATAAAGTCATATTTACAGCATGGTCCCAATTGTGAAAGAAATATACATCCACATGTATATATGTAAATACAGATAACATATCTGAGAGAAAATGAAACAGTAAGTAAATGGATGAATAAATACCTGCATTTTGGTAAATTCTCACCACAGAAGCTTGATTAATGTATCTGACCCAGAGACATATTAATATATTGCCAAATTTTCTTTAAGTTATAAACTGTATATAATCATATACAGATAAACCATTAGAGTATTATTTATGTTCATTTAACATTACAATACTAATGTAAAATTTTAAAAACAAGCATTACTCTGTGTGGTAGGATTACAGGTTATTTTTTCTATATACTTTTTGAAATTTTCTACAATGAACATATTGCTTCTATAATATGTTCATTGTAGGAAATGAACTTTTTATGATCAAGGACGGAAATAATAAATACTGCTTTTAAATAATAAAATTTAGGCTGACTGCAGTGGCTCACACCTGTAATCCCAGCACTTTGGGAGGCCAAGGCAGGAAGAGTGCTGGAGCCCAGGAGCTCAAGACCAGCCTGAGCAGCATGGCAAGACCCCATAGCTACAAAAAAAAAAAACAGAAAAAATTAGTTGGGCATGGTGATGCACTGTGGTCCCAGCTACTCAAGAGGCTGAGACAGGAGGATCGCTTGAGCCCAGGAGATTAAGGCTGCAGTGAGCCATAATTACACCACTACACTCCAGCTTGGGTGACAGAGTGAGACCCTATTTAAAAAACAAAGAAGAGGAGAAGGAAAGGGGGAAGCGGAGAGGGGAAGGTGAGAGGGGAGGGGGGAGGGGAGGCGGAGGGAAAGGGGAAGAGGAAGGAAAGAGAAGGAAGATTTAATTTTAAAATTCCAATCATCCATTTGGCCTCATAAGGCCCATTAACATGGTAATCCAGCCATTAACATTAAGTAAGAATACAAAATCACCAAAAACTAAGATCTCAAAACACAAGGTCCTTCCAGCAATTCCACTTCTGAGTACATACCCAAAAGAATTGAAAGCAAGAACTCAAATGTTTCAATACTCTTGCTCCTAGCAGCATTATTCACAATCGCCAAAAGGCAGAAGCAACCCAACTGTCTTTCAACAGATGAACGGGTAAATAAAATGTGACATATTCATACACTAACCATTATTCAGCCTGAAAAAGGGAGGAAATTTTCATACATGCAAAACATGGATATACTTTGAGGACAACATTACCTTAATTGAAATAAGCCAGTCACAAGAAGGCAAATATTGTATGAGTCCACTTATATGAGGTCCAAATTCAGGCACCAAAAGAATAGTGGGCACCAGGATCTTGGGGGGGAATGAGGAAGCAACGACTTAGGGTTTTTAATAACTTAGCACGGAGTTTCAGTTTGGGAAGAAGAAGTTCTGGAGATGGATGGTGGTGATGGTTGCACAGCAGTGTGAATGTGCCTAATGCCACTGAGCTGTACACTTAGAAATGGCTAAAATGGGTGTGGTGGCTCACACCTGTAATCCCTGCACTTTAGGAGGCCAAGGCAGGCAGACAGCTTCAGCTCAGAAGTTTAGGATAAGCCTGGGTAACACAGCAAAACCCTGTCTCTACAAAAAGTAAAATCATAAAAAAGAAAAAAAGAAATAGCTAAAATGGTAAATTTGACGTGTACATTATACCACAAATTTGTTTTTGTTTTTTGATTTTTTTGAGATGGAGTCGCTCTGTCACCCAGGCTGGAGAACAGTGGTATGATCTAGGCTTACTGCAACCTCCGCCTCCTGAGTTCAAGAAATTCTCCTGCCTCAGCCTCCTGAGTAGCTGAGATTACAGGTGAGTGCCACCACTCCCAGCTAAAATTTGTATTTTCAATGGAGACGGGGTTTCACCACGTTGGTCAGGCTGGTCTCAAACTCCTGGCCTCATGATCTGCCCACTTCGGCCTCCAAAAGCTCTGGGATTACAGGTGTGAACCACCGCACCCAGCCCACAAACTTGTTTTTTAAATAAATAAACAAAAAGCACAGCCATCTACAAACAATGAGGCAATATCTGCCGTAGTCCAGTGGCTCTAAGTATGTACAGGGAGAGCCTGACCCAGGATTCTCAAACCAATGCCAGCCATGTTCACATGTCAGATACAAAGAGAAAGCAGACAGGAAACAGGCCCCAAGAACAGCCTGATTGACACCTGTCAACAGAGGGGACAGGACAGGGGGAGGCAAAACAGCTGGGGAGTAGCACTGAGAGGTGCTGTGATTACCTGTATGTGGAGACATCAGTCACACTATAAGTCCAAAGAAGTACAGGGGAACAGCTCTGCCACAGTTCCCTGGCAGCCCCACACTTACCTAATAAGCCTCGTAGGCAAAGCCTGAAGCACAGCTGCTTTGTCTGTCTGGGAAGAATACCTTATGACCCTCCGGAAACACAAGAAGCAGGGGGATGCTATGTCAGTGCCCACTCACCTCCCTAATTCCCTGGTGGCTGTTGGGAGACAGGTCCTCATTGCCTCCTGGGCTCTGGTGAAGCATGGGGCTTTCTGGGCATCCCTCCATCTGGCCTCGAATAAGGGTCCAGAACATAAGCCCATTTATCCACCATCTGGATCTAGCTCCGCAGCAGCCGGAATCCCTTGACTCACAGTCAACAGCCTTCTGTCAATGTCGTTCTTGGAGTGCTGGACAAGGACTGCAGGGAGCTGCTATCTTTGCCTCCTTCTTCTTTTCTCTGTCTGTATAAGTAACTAACCACCTAAATCTACAAGTGGCCTGTTGTATCTTTACAGGTCAGGTCTTCTTAGCCCTTGACTTGTCTCCTGTGAGCTCGACAAGAAGTGATCACAAATGGCACAGAGTTTTCAAGACTAACTACTGCTACAAATTAAATGGTAATCTTTACCCATAAGCAGGATAAAGAAGACTGTTGATTGTGAAAATTAACTTTTCAAATTCCTTTGTTCCTATGTGCAGTACAGTCTTGTCTTTCTCCACTGAATCCTGCCATCCCTGAGAGCAGAGACATGCTCTCTTCTGCTCTCTTTTGTGATTCTCTCCAGCTGCAGGTAGAATGCTTTATAAACTGGCAGCATTCAATAAATACTGTGAACCATCTCACATAACACTATTCTGACCCTGAGCTACAGACAAGCTGATACTCTTTGATTTCACAGAAAAAGCAAGAAAAATCATGTGAGTTTAAAAATAAATAAACAAACAAATGAGACTTACTTAAGGTCACATTTTTGGGTATAATGACTGACTACAGATGTTTCCGTGATGTTCTGTAAAGGGAAGTATTACATCCATTCTTCTTGCTAGGGCGGGGGGGGGGGGGGGGAGGCAAAAAAGTGCTCTTTTTCCAAACAAAGAGAAAAATGATTTCTTAAAAGCAAATATCCTGCCAGAAATTAAGGAAGCACTCAAGTAATGATGAGGACACAGCAAAAGAACACAGCTTGAAGAGAAACCAGTTTGAAGAGGCTTCCATCAGTCAAATTTTGGACAACTAAAGTAACAAAAATAATAAAATAATAGATTAAAACTCCCTGAATAAGAATCCATGACCCATACTGATCAATATATAAATGATGAGAAGGGAGAGCTTTTCCTTACAAGAGAATGCCTGCTGATAGATACAGAAGGACCTAAAAAACCATCCATGAATATTAAAACTTGTAAGTGGAAGTTTGATAAGAAATTGAATATTTACAAAGTCTCAATCTCCCTGCAAGTTACGTATTAATTACAAAGAGAATAGCAGCAATAGCACACTGAAGAAACCTAGAACATACCACACATTCACAAAGTGATCAAAGTTCACATCCCCAATGCTGGGATAAACAGACATGTGCCTCCTGACCAAAGCACTGCTTCTGCGAAAAATGCATCATCTGAATCTAACCCAGAGGAAACATCAGACAAAGTCAAATTGAGGGATATTTTACAAGCTAACTGATCAGTGCTTTTTAAAAATGCCAAGATCTAGAAACACACACACAAAAAATGTTTGCTATGTGTTAAATGAATGCAGCACTTCTATTCATTTGAGTATTTCCTGAGAACTACTATGTTCTAAGTACTGTGTTAGGTAATGAGGACATTGTGGTGGGCAAGACAAGTTCAAATCCTCATGGAGTTTCTATTCTGGGAGTGGGGGAAACACAAGCAATAGGCAAATAAGATAATCTCAGACCGTGGTAAACATTACCTCATACAGGTAAAAGTGACTAAGCATGATGGGGCTGGGGCTGGGGCAGGGGCAGGGGCAGGGGTTGCTCTCTCTGAATTGTGTTCTTAGGAAAACCCCTGCAGAGGTGATGCGGGATGCCTAAAAGCCAGCCAGGTGACAAGATTGGGAAGAGCATGCAGGGCAGAAGGAAGAACATGTACACAGACACTGAGATAGACAAAGTGAGAAGCTTGAAAAACACCAGGAGGCCCTTGTGGCTGGAGTCACCACCAGAAAGGAGGTTTACATGGCAGGGAGGGGACAGTCACCAATGACTGTGAGCCACAGCAAGGAGTGTGTATTTTACTCTAACCACAACAGAAGCCACTCAGGGGTTGTAAGCAGGGCAGTGGCATGATCAACTCCACATCTGTTAAGAAGAGAGAGAGAGATTATAAGAAAGAATAGTTTTAGGAGAATGGATCACAGGAAACTATAGTAAGACACTAGAAAAACTTGCTGCATCTTCCCAGCAATGGCTGCAACTACAAAGCCCAGTCTTTTTTCCCTATCAGGTTCTCACTGAAAACGGCAGCACTATTGCCAAACCTAAACCCACAACAGCAGAGTATGAGTAAAACATGAAGCGGTTAAGGAGTGGGCGCAGATTTTTCCGAAGTAGCACCACCCAGCAAATGGTGCTAGGCTCTGTGGACCCTCCCCATCTGACACATGCTTCCCGCTGCCACATCCACCTCCCCAAACAGGTGCTACACCACCAGCTTCCCCCATGCAAGTCACAAGGAGTGGGGGGCTGGGACAGAGCTGTTTACCATGTGGTAATTCCCAAAACCACTACACCAGCCTCAACTTTTAAAATTGGGTTTTGGCCAACAAAGCAACATCTTAAGGTGTACAAACATAAGTATTTACCACACACTAGCACACTTTAATTGCTGCTACTCCTGAACTGCTCAAATCCAACTCCAAGAACAAAAATGAAAACTACCCAACTATGCAACTGGTAGAGTGTCTTTAGGTTTTTATAGGATTCTTCTGACTTATCTACAAAGCAGAAAGAAAAACACCTCCAGAAAAAGCTTTTGGTTTCTATCTCTGTAATACAAGATTTCTTGCAGCTAAGTCAGAGCATGCATCATTTTAAAGTGCTGTGGAAGTGAACAAGCATACAAAAATGAAAATAAAAACCTTTTCTACATCTTTGTAATTTATTGAAATCAACGACTGAAGCCAAACACACTAAATGGACAGTTTTAGAACAAAAATGGTAATTTCATTCCAAGTTATATAAGCTGCTAAAAAAAAATTTAACATAGGAAAGCTGACAGATGTTCACAGCATAAAAATATTTTTAAAAGTGGATAAACCTGGAATTTATAAGGGGCAACTAAAGAGAGAGAGAGAGAAATAGTACTTATGATAATCAGTAAGTTTTCCAGGTTAATACTAGTCTCAGAGACATTTTTTAAATAATTAATATAAAAAAACCTTGCTTTTCCACTAAGGTTAATTTTTTTTCGGCGGGGGGAAAGAGGGGACTCACTGTTGCCCAGGCTGGGTACAAAGTCATGATCTCAGCTCAGTGCAACCCTCACCTACCAGGTTCAAGCGATTCTCCTGCCTCAGCCTCCTGAGTAGCTGGGACTACAAGTATATGCTACAATGCCCAGCTAATTTTTGTATTTTTGGTAGATATAGGGTTTCACCACCTTGGCCAGGCTGGTCTTGAACTCCTGACCTCAGGTGATCCACCCACCTCTGCCTCCCAAAGTGCTGGGATTACAGGAGTGACACCACACCTGGCAGGTTCCTCTTTCTAAAAGTGTTTCCTAATTTAGCCCTAACTTTACTTTTACCCAAATTAATTCATTTTAGCTCTACTATACTTGGGAATCCCTGAGGAAAATATCAAATATGGAGTTTTAAAATACGTATTTGAGAAAATTATTTCCAAATACTCTTCTCTGAAATACGCTGTCCTAACCATTCACTAACCCCTCCAACTTCATCCCCCTCATCCATCCCCACAACATACAGGAGAGTAAGGCTCCTACAGTCATGTTCGTACCCGCAACCTAAACCTTGACCCTGCCACTGCTCACTGGACACTTTCACAGGGGGAGCCATCCCACTGGCAGGGCAAGGTAAACTCAATCCTCTCTCCTGGGATGCAGAGATTCTTCCCCTTAGTCTTTCGCGGTCATAGAACAACTGGGTGGCCATTTTCCACCATGTGTAGACAAGAAAAATAGCTATTTTTTTTTCAAGAATAAAGATTAAAAGAAAAGGAAATTCGAGACACGAGAAACCTAAGACTGACTGGGAAGGATAAGAGAATTTACTATTAAGATACTAAGAAGAAAGCAGCCTCAGTTCCTACAGACCGCCCACGTTCCAAGTCCAGTTCTTCATGAGACTCAGTTATGCTCTTCATCCTTGGTCTCCATGAAAAATCCTCATATCCTACAGTTACTCTCTCTCCCACTCCCTATCTGTTTTGCTGAAGTCAGTTTTAGTGCACTCCCGTTAAACACCCAACAGAATCTCAACCAGTGTTTGTTGTGGGCAGCCTCCAAGATGGCCCCTAATGTATCTCCTGGTATTCACACCCTTGTATTAATATAATGCTATCCCTTTGACTTAATGACTTGATTCTATCAAATAGCAATGATGGAATGTCACTTCTAAGCTCAGGTTATAAAGACTATGGCTTCCAGCCAGGTGCAGTGGTTCATGCCTGTAATCCCAGCACTTTGGGAGTCCGAGGCAGGCAAATCACTTGAGGTCAGGAGTTCAATACCAGCCTGGCTGGCCAACATGCAAAATCCCATCTCAACCAAAAATACAAAAATTAGCCGGGTGTGGTGGTGGGTGCCTGTAATCCCAGCTACTCAGGAGGCTGAGGCAGGAGAATCTCTTGAACCCAGAAGATGGATGCTGCAGTGAGCTGAGATCCCACCACTGCACTCCAGCCTGGGCAACAGAGTGAGACTCCATTTCAAAGCAAACAACAAACAAAAGACTATGATGGCTTCCATCCTGTGGGTCTCGCTTGCTCTCTCTCAGATCACTTGGTCCAGGGGAAGCCAGGTGCCCTATGGAGAAGCCAATGTGGCAGGAAACTGTTGTATACAGCCAACAGTCAGCGAGCACCTGATGTCTACATTGGCCATGTAAGTGAGCCTGGAGGCAGTTCTAGTAGAGCCTTGAGATGACTTCAGCCCCACCTGACAGCTTGACTGTGATACCATAAGATACCCTAAGGCAGACGCTCTCAGCTAAGCTCAAAAAGTCCTGACTCACAAAAACTGAAAGATAATAAATGTTGTTGTTTTAAAGTTAGTAAATGTTGGGGTAATTACAGCTCAACAACTAATACAATTCCCTAAAATGTAATTCTTACTCAGAACAATGTCATGTTAAAAAAAGAAAAACATTAAGATGGGTCAATTTCTTCTTGGGAAAGTTTTACCTTGCTGTAAGAACTGATTTGAAAGAGATAGAGCGTGTTGCAGTGGAAGGGTCTGGCCCCACTATCAGACTGAGACCTGCCATGGACCAGCTGTGGAGGACCGAGGAACAGCTCCTCTTGGCAGCTCAACTGTCCTATCTGTAAAATGAGGATCTCTACAGTATGAGGTTCTTGAGGTCCTTGATGCTCCAAACAGCCTGTGATTCTGTGAAGGTATCTTCTCATAATCAACAAAAATAGCTTATTCCTTTTCCAGTTCTAAAGACATCTATTCTGTCTTCTATATTAAAACTCTAAGTGATCATTCTCCAGAATCTAGAGTATATAAAAATATACAAGAAACTCCAGTAAACAACCATCACTGTGAAATCTCTTTTCCAACAAATGTCCTCTTAATGAGCACGATTCATTAAATGTTTGGGGACTAAGCCACCAACAAGTTCAACTAAACTACCTACTGACTTCAAAAGGAACATATGCCCACGACATGCGGTGGCTCATGACTGTAATCCCAGCACTGTGGGAGGCTGAGGCAGGACGATCATTTGAGCCCAGGAGTTCCAGATCAGTCTGAGCAACATGCCAAGACACTGTACGCACAAAAAATTTAAAAATGTGGCCAGGCATGGTGGGGCACACCTGTGGTCCCAGCTATTTGGGAGGCTGAAGTGGAAGGACTGCTGGAGACTGAGAAATCAAGGCTGCAGTGAGCCATGACCCAACCACTGCACTCCAGCCCAGGCCCTATCTCAAAAAAGAAAGAAAAAAGGAACATATGCCCAGTCCAGCCTGGATCTTTCAGAAGCAAATTCCCCTGTGCCTGCCTTGGCCGTACCACCCTCTGCCCCACTGCCCCATCACCCCACCCCCTTCACCAGTCTTGCCCCTCACTAACCAGGCAGAGCCTATTTGCTGACTTTCCCTGACCACATGCTCCACCACCAGGGAATTCTAGTCTCCCTTCTTTCCCCACACTATACTGTAATCCCTTATTTGCAGCCATTTCACCCAACACATCATTATGTCCTTAAGAGCAAGGTCCAAAAATGTTGATCTTTGTATTCCCAGCACCCAGCAGGGAGGCTGGAGCGCAGACCTTGGACTGACCAATCAATGGTTGTTGACCTACTGAAGAACTTAACCTAGAACTCCCACAGGGGGGCATCTAATTCTCACATTTCTAGAAAATGGCCCCTGGCTCAGAGCTACCGTATTTGTGGACCACCTACAATGGCTGTGGATCTAAGCCTAGTCACTGCAGGCACTAGTAGAATTTCTATCAGCCAACTACTTACCTAGTGAACTCCATTTTCTCTCCAATACCTTCTCTGTGGATGAAGAGAACACATTCTACAAACACTTCAAGGAGATGCAGCCACTTGCTACAAATGTTAGCTTAACAGGAAAGGAAAGGAACTCCACTAACTTCTCAGCTTGCTTAGTTCCTTGCAGTACTAGCACTATGTTTATGTAACCTCTACTATATCAAGAATGTCAAACTGAAGAACTGACACCACTCTTGAACTCCGAAAAAAAATTTATAGCTTTACAATCAGTTTTCAGCCATTATCACCCCATACAGTGACCCCGCCATCAGCATTAACACTTCAATGGAATGAAACAAGTGAACTGAAGGCAAACACATATGCCAGACATCTTAAAGTACTTGAAAACTAGGCAGATCACTTACACACTCAGAAGCAAACAAAACAATGTGGCTAACCCAATTTAGAGCTCAATGACTGCTCCCACCACAAAATGGCTAAATTCAACCACCAGACTGTATAATAAATGGCTCCCTACAATATTAGGCTGAAGACATTCAGGAGGAGCACTGGTCTTTGCAAAGAGAATGTGATTTCAGGCTTATTATAAATACTCTCCCTACATATACAACAACCTAATAATTAGCTAATTACCATTTTACTGAAAGAGTTCCTATAAGGGTATCTCATAAGAAGTAATGTTGTTCATCTTGTTTCAATGGTTTTATATACTTAAAATAAAAATTCTTAAAATATTCTGTAAGCAGCCAGGTGCGGTGGTTCATGCCTGTAATCCCAGCACTTTGAGAGGTCGAGGAGGGCAGATCATGAGGTAAGGAGTTTGAGACGAGCCTGGCCAATATGGTAAAACCCTGTCTCTACTAAAAATACAAAAAATTCACTGGCCATGGTGGTGCACACCTGTAGTCCCAGCTACTCAGGAGGCTAAGGCAGAAGAATCGTTTGAACCCAGGAGGCAGAGGTTGTAGTGAGCCAAGATCACACCACTGCACTCCAGCCTGGGCGACAGAGCACAGAGCGAGACTCTGTCTCAAAAAAAAAAAATTGTAGCATAATTTTCCTTGTTTCAGAAATGTATCCCTGCTCTCCACAAACTAAGCACCCACTATGTAAGCAGTATAAAATACATTTTGCCATATTTTTATTTTGTGCAACAAACTTTCTATATGAGTTGCATCTGAAAAACAGCTGACAGAACTAAAGAACATATTTAACTTGGGTTAGGCCTGACTTTCCCTGAGAGGCCTCCTATTTTAGGAAAGTAGGCATATACTGAGCTTGTTTAAACTTCAAAATCACTCTGAAAATGATACTTAAAGTCATTTTAAAGGACCACAGAATACCTAAAGAACACAAAGAAAGTAACCAAGGTTTGGTGGCTTGGCCCAACTTGACCTGAAGAGTTCATCTTCCATGTCACTTCCAGATGCGCCATATGACCAGAAGAGGCTCACTCTCACAACTCCAAATACTCTTTCTGCCTGTGCACACACTGACAGAAGCCCCGACAATCACAGTGCAGAGGGCTTTTTAATCCTGTGGTAATGGCTCAGGCAGTCCCCCTCAAGCTCTGTAACGGCAGTGCTGAAAACCACCTCTTTTGAAAGTGCTTATTTATTAGAATAGCTATTCTCTTATAATGATAACTTCCTTTTTTTTTTTTTTGAGATAGAGTCTTGCTCTGTCACCAGGCGCCAGGCTGGAGTGCAGCAGCGCAATCTTGGCTCACTGCAATTTCCGCCTCCTGGCTTCAAGCAATTCTCCTGCCTCAGCCTCCCCAGTAGCTGGGACTGCAGGTGCATGCCACCACGTCCAGCTAATTTTTTTTGTATTTTTTAGTAGAGACGGGGTTTCACCGTGTTAGCCAGGATGGTTAGATCTCTTGACCTCGTGATCCGCCCACCTCAGCCTCCCAAAGTGCTGGGATTACAGGTGTGAGCCACCGCGCCCGGCCTATAATAATAACTTTCCTAACAAAAGTCATGTGCTATATGGGCAGAGCAAGAGCTGAGTAAATACTTTCAAACCTCAAACGTGGAAAACACCTTCAAGTTCTCAAGAATAACTTCCATTTGTATATTTATAAATATGCTTGCTTCTAAGGAACTGACATTTTTGGTCCAAATATTCTTAGAGACAATGTTTGTCAGGAATACTGTGTCACCACATTCTTTGGAGGTTCCTTCACCAAGACAAGCTGCAAATCAAGACTTGAATTTCTAAACCTCTATTTCAAGAAGCCCATACTGCCATTTCCTCAATCAAGCAGCAGTGCACTTGACTAACGGAAGTGACTCCTGAGATCAAACAATGTAAATGCTCATATCACTATTTTTCCTCAACAGTGCAACAGATATGGAAAAAAAAAGGTTTTTTCTCCCCTTCAGAGTTTTCTACTAAGGATGTCCTTGAATGCCAGACCCCTGAATCAAACGCCTATCCGGTTCACCACCTATGGGGTGGGGCAGGTCGTCATGCTGCAGCTGAGGTTTCAAACAGTCCACAAAGATACAAAACCAATTCAGCACCTGAACCAAGCCATTTTCTACACACTGTCAGAAAATGTAGTCAGATTAGAACTTTACAGACTCTTAACCATCATTCCATTTACATATTCCTCATCACAATAGACTCTCAAGAAAAAGTCCACTCATAAAATATGAAACACACACATACAAAACTAATGTGAAAAATGAGTAAGAAATGAAACTGCTGGATAAAAGAAGAAAAATTTACTACCCTTTCAGTATGATATACAATGATCAAAAGGAAGAAAAATGGCAAAAAAAGGTATAAAGGCAAAAAATTAAGCGAATTATGAATCTGAGGTGAAATTACACAACTTCCAAATGCACACAGAAAGCTATAACCTACAAACCACTGTCAGAACGGTAGGCAATGTCTTTTCTGTCAACCACAACATCAGGAGCACCATCTTAGAACCTAATGTTAGTGTTAGTTCTAAGGGGTTAAAAGGAACAAGGCAGCCTTTTGCAAAGCTGGAGGAGGAGGCATAGGAAGCTCATTCACATCAAAATCTGATGCTAACGGTAACCCTGGAGCTGTGCAACCTCTGGAGTCTGTGAAGTCCTCCCTGAGGCCATGATGTGTGCCAATGACAGAGGCAAAGAAAGCAGAACCACTGCAAGTTAACTCTCCTAAATTTCTCTTTCACCTGGAATCCTAGAGCCTATAGGGCACTGACTTTCAGAGGGAGTAGAGAAGTTGCCCTCAGGGGAGGTTTCATTTGGCCACATCTGGAAATATTTTTTATTGTTATGGGGGGGTACTGTTGCTGCTGCTGGCATGGCATCTGGTGGGCAGAGGTGGGATGTCGCTAAACATCCTGCAATGGACAGGGCTAAACATCCCGCTAATGTCAGCAGTGCTGGGAGGGCGAAACCCTGCTGTAGCTTCCTTATTAACTCCTGCCTTATTGAAGGTGCCCTTGGATTTCACACCAAGAACCAAGACTGCAAATACACATTCACATGTGAATATGATTAATCAAGAAAGAAATCCGCTTATGAAAACGAGCTTGGGGAACAGTAAGAAGTATATTGCCAACTTACACACTGTCCTTCCCTAGTGGGCATCAATATTGGAGTTTAACATCATGTTTCACACCATGTTAAACCAGACAAAGACGGCAGGGAAATGCACTCGTTTGAGGCCTTGACCATCTACCTGCCACTTCCATAGTGAAGACACAGAAGCAGTCTGAGGTCATGGGAGAGCAGGTAGCAAGAAGAGGCTCTGCTGTGTCCACAAGCAGAGCGGAGGCAGCTGGCTTATCCTAGCAGGCTGCTCACACATCTACACCATCCCTTCTCTGACTCACCTGGCTGAGCTCTCCTTCCAAAGATGCCCTTCATTCTTGCCTCTACAGCCATCCCTCAGTGTCTGAGGGGGACTGGTTCCAGGACCCCTGCAGACACCAAAACCCAAGCAGGCATAGGTCCCACAGTCCACCCTGTGGAACCTGATGACATACAAAAAGGTGGCCCAATATTGACATCCGAGAACACAGCGTTTTCAACCTGGTTTAGTTGTAAAAACTTCACATGGAAGTGCACCCTCGCAGTTGAAGCTCATGTGGTTGAAGGGTCACTGGATTCTTGTCACAATGCTGCCTTACAAAATATCCCGGATAGAAGAGCAAGGTTCATATTCAAAAAAAAACCCAACTTAGGTTTCAACAAATGTTCCTCTCAGAATATCAGTTCCATGAAAGGAGGAAACTAGGTCCACATTCAGACCATCCCTGACTGAGAATCACTGCCGTGCTAGTTGTCCAGCCCAAGACATTCTCCAGGGCACAGCACAGAGGGACCTAAACGTCGCCAAGAATAAAAGCACCCACACTACCTCTGGCTGCCCGTTGCTGACCTCTCAGGGCCCTGCTGGGCTTCCACAGCCCTTCTGTCTTGCAGTGTGGTCCTCCCTGACTCCAGGTCCCACCCTGGAAGGGGGCTCCCGCTCATCTCCTCTGCTCACATCTTCCACTTCCAACACCCAGAGCCACCCTGGAAGGGGGCTCCCACTCATCTCCTCTGCTCACATCTTCCACTTCCAACACCCAGAGCAACCCTGGAAGGGGGCTCCCACTCATCTCCTCTGCTCACATCTTCCACTTCCAACACACCAGCAGGCAGCTTCATACTTTGAGTGACGAAGTCGCATCCTGTGCTTCTGAAGAGAATTCGACCAACAGCCAAGTGCACCTGCAAAGCACATACAATAAAGATACCTGGCCTATCGGAATCAACAATCTTCCTCAGAGGGCAACGGTTCGCAAAGCAAGAGCATGTTCCAGCCCTCGAACAGACCCTCTGTGGTTATACCTAGTGCCATCCTCTCTAAACAATGGCTTGCTAGGCTTCCTCTAGACTCCCTACCCACCACCAAACAGGAGAAATGGCAAATCAGACATCAGACTTATCTTACAGAAAAGTGGGAGTCTAACATTTGCTAATATTAAAGTGAATAACAACTTGTATCTCTTCAATAACATCAACTTTGGCTTTCAGAAGATAGAAGGCAATCTCTAATGCTATATAAACCGCTTATCATCACGTTGCAAGCAAAAGAGCAACAAGCACTACATGGTAAAATAATGGTCCGCAGCTCGAGGGGAAAAAAGGCTATGGAATAATAAGATTTCCCTACTAACTGACAAAAGTAACATTCACTGCAAATGAAAGGAATCCCTGATAAATGTGCATGTCTGAAAGTTCTGAAACTGGGTTAAACACAGCATCACGACTTCTTTCTCCTCCAGGACTTTGGCAAGATACACAGACAAGGAGTCATAAAACCTGGACTTGTAAACAACTACGCAAAGTCTACGAACCTACTGTAAGAACCAGAAATAATGTAAAGGATTGTTATCATTGCACTAACTGGAATAAGTGTATCCAATAAAATCCTGAAAGTCAATTAAAACACTAAGATCTTGTAATCATTAATGGACAGAATTCTAAATTTGGAGTGAAATCTTTTCTTGAGAAGCAAAAAACAGACCTCAACCTTCCCACCCATGCACTAATTCCTCTGATTCATGTTAAATTTGCAGTGTGAGACAAGGAGTTTATCAAATATAAACAAAATATCCTTAACAATTTCTCTTTTTCCTTATTGCCCACCAAGAACAGAAGCATCCACCCAAAGTAAAGAATTTGCTTATAAAACGTTGTAAGTACTGCACTCACAGTTTTGAAACATATAGCTATATTACATAGGAACTCCCATGCAGAGTATTTCCTAGTCAGCCTTCACAGTCAGAAGGTCTATAATCAGAGGCGTCCAAAATAGAAATGACTTGCATTTCACCATCCAACTGGGATTTCTGCAAAGCTCACAAAGCAAACTGGCACGGATGTAATTGTAGCTGCTAACAATTCTCTTTACTGTGCCCAGCTGTACTTCTCTCAGTACCAGGAGCCAGCTGACATGTCTAAGCTGCTCGTACATCTCTGCTGAGCAAGCCAGTCACATACACCATACCCAGCAAAGCCCCACTATACAACCCCAATGGGAGATAATGTGTCTGAAGCCCCACTTATACATCCCCAATGGGGATGAACGTGCCTGAAATGGCACTGAGGTAATTTTTAATGAAAGTAGTATAACCATGGGAGACTAGACTCACCCCAGAGTTGTTACCATGGTCCAAAACACTTTAGAATTTCCTTTATGAAACTGCCTCTCAGATCAGTTTTAAAACCATACTAAAAAACAAAAAAGTTTCTTTACAAAGGAATAGGGCCAGACGTGGTGGCTCACACCTATAATCCCAGCACTTTGGGAGGTCAAGGCAGTCGGACGGCTTGAGCATCCGCTGGGCAACATGGCAAAACCCCATCTCTACAAAAAATATGAAAATTAGCCGGGCATGGTAGCATGTGCCTATAGTACCAGCTACTCAGGAGGCTGAGGAGGGAGATCACTTAAGCCTGAGAGGCAGAGGCTGCAGTGAGCTGAGATCACACCACTGCACTCCAGTCTGGGCAACAGAGCAAAACCTGTCTTAAAAAAAATAATAAAACCTAATGTATAGAATTCCCATCTTCTGACAAAGGTGAACAAAAGAGATTTACAGGTTTTCCGCTTATCTACTTGAAAAGCATCCTTCCTGGCAAGGCAACAAAATAGCAGTCTGGAGTTGGCCAATCCCTGAAATGACCTCTTCTGCCAGAGTCATCAAGAGAATTTGCAGTTAAAATCTCGCTGATTTGTGGGATCCACCATTTTGAGCTGCCAGCTGACACGCTCAATTTTAGCTTTAGCATACCCTTCTCTCCGAGCTGGCAGATAGCAAGGAAGTCCCTAGAAAAAGTAAAGGGAGACAGAGAGCCTAGCAACAGCTACCAGCAGCACACAGAGCCAAGAGAGGGAAAGGAAAGGTGGGCGGGGTATCTTCTGCAACTGTGGGTCTGGACAGACTCCTTTCCTAAAATAAATAAGAACAAACAGCCCCCAATAACCTGCTGAGCATTGCTCGACCTTATTATTTCAGGTCACCAACTACCCTTTATTAAAAGCAGTATTTTAATATAATAAAGCAGATTTATGCATACCTCAAAACCCTATTCTTTAAATGAATGAAAGAGCAAGCAAGCCAGTAAGTAAGTAAGTAAGTAAGTAAATAGGCCAGCCAGCCCTGGCTCCAGCTTGCACCTAAGGGTAATGCTGACATTCCTAGGAATGTGGTTCTGGGGACACAGCGGACAGTCTGGGTGGGCTCCATTACCCCCAGGAGTCAGGGAAAGCTTCTTCAAATACTCATCCCACTGCTCCTGTGTGGTACCACACTGACTTCAGAAAGATGCAACTCAGAAGAGTAATGAATGTGAGAAACAGTACTTCTATTCCAAATTCTACAGCCAGCAAGCACCCCACTCAAGGGTCAGACAGCTCTATATAACCTCACCCTACCCAACTCTAAAATTACAGTTATGCTCTGGGACTGCCTTGAAGCCTGTTTTGACGTCTTTGTTAAGATAAGCCCTTTAGGCTTCCAGCTTCTCTGGCTATGGACAATCCAAACACAATTAGGTGTAGATCTTGGAGTACACTGACGTAATACAAGAAAATCAATGTGAGTGCCACATTCGTAATGACGTAAGTTCATCTACCACTCTGTAGCTTATTAGGCATTTTAGCCTCATTTGGATCCTAACAGGACTACCTCAATGTGTAAGGCAAGGCAGTAATTTTAAGCACATTTTTTAAGCAGAAGAGGAAGGTGAGGTTCAGCAGGACAGAGGCCCCTCAGTAAAAGCAGAGATACATCTGAAATGAAGGTCTTCCCATTATGAGGCCTCTTTTCTTTGCCCCCCCCACACTTCCCAGAGCCGGGAGCACGCCCTATAAACCCCCTGAAAAGAGCCCTCTCACACTTTATCCTCCTTGAGCCTCCCCTTTCTTCAGGAAAGACAGGCTAGAATAATGCTGAGAATCAGAGAAGAAATGGTCTCCTGACCAAGTCTCCCAGCAACAAACTACTCAGCATCTTCACAAGACAAGAAATGCTGCAGACAAAGTGAACTCTCCCCTTCTTCGAGCTACAAAACACTACTCGAAATACTACTGAAAGGATGAGGGGCTTACATCAACTGTCATTGCTGGGGACCTACCATCGTGGCCCAGTGTTGAATCATGGAAGGATTCAGTGTCTCCTTAAAGTCTATCTGATGTGACACACTTGAAGCTAATTCTCTGACCCTATGTGATTAGAACAGAATTTCAAAGCCACTCACATATCCTGTTTCTTCCTATTTTTTGGTTCTGCCTCTTCCTGGATAGAAATAAATTTGATCCTTGCATCAGTTTCATCTAGCCAGAAATATAAAAGCAAGACCATCATGCCAAGCACAGTGGCTCACGCCTGTAATCCCAGCACTTTGGGAGGCAGAGGCGGACAGATCACCTGAGGTCAGGAGTTCCAGATCAGCCTGGCCAACATAGTGAAATCCCGTCTCTACTAAAAATACAAAAATTAGCCAAGCATGGTGGTGCGTGCCTGTAGTCACAGTTACTTAAGAGGCTGAGGCAGGAAAATCGCTTGAACCCGGGAGGCGGAGGCTGCAGTAAGCCGAGATGGCACCACTGCACTCCAGCCTGGGCAATAAGAGCAAAACTCCACCTCAATTTAAATAAAAAATAAAATAAAGACCATCAGCTTTGTAGAGGAGGGTGAGAAGGCAAGAAAATCTACCACTGCACTGAATTATGTAATTTTCATTCCTCTCAAAAAGCAGGCAGGAGGGGCCAGGCTTGGTGGCTATAATCCCAGCATTGTGGGAGGCCAAGGCAAATGGATCATTTGATGTCAGGAGTTCGAGACCAGCCTGGCCAACATGGTAAAACCCCATCTCTACTAAAAATACAAAAATTGGCCTGGTGGTAGTGATGTGCGCCTGTAATCCTAGCTACTCTGGAGGCTAAGGCAGAAGAATCACTTGAGCCTGGGAGGTGGAGGTTGCAGTGAGTCGAGATCTTGCCACTGCACTCCAGCCTGGGCAAGAGAGTGAAACCTTAGCAGGAAGGAAAGTAAAAGTCCTAATCACAAAATATTGCTAGCCAAAAGTATACAGGCAATAACTGTAAATCTCTTGAAACAAAGTGGGCTGGACCAGGCACCAGGAGGTTCAGAGTCTAGATATGCATCATTTTCTAATTAGCTGTCACAGGACAGTTGAAGTATGGAGGCAAACTGACAGCAGACTGAACCTCAGCTGCCACTAACAAAGTGAGGAACCTTCCGCAAATGTCTTAACCTTTAAGGCTCAATTTCTTCACCTAGAAAAATGGGGAGAATGATGAGAAGACCAAGAAAGAGAATACAGGTCAAGTAATTAACACTTCTTGGCCCAAAGTTAGCAGAGAAAATTCTACTACCATCATCCATGATCTGCATAACCTGGGCAAGAAACTGTACCTGAGATTCAGTCTTCTCACCTGTGAAAAGGGGGTGTGAGAGCAAAGGACTCCCTGATTCTAAGTAAAAACAGAATATATGAAAAGCGAGTGAAGATAGGTCATGGAGCCATGGTCAGTGCTATGGTGAAGGACTCTCTTGACAAATCAAACTGCACCTCTCCACTCTGCTAACTAACACAAAGTCGCGTGCTTGGTCAGAGTGTCTCCACACATCTTGCAGGCAGTGTGGCTGATAAGTCTTAGCCTGGAAAGAAAGTCCATAGGTACGTTCTGCCCACCAGGGCTGGTAATGTTAATGTGGGACCAAGATTCAAGAAAGAGTGCTGCAGAGGTGTGTTAAATAGACTGCAGACACCCGAGGAAGCCAAGAGCAATGCTGCAAGCTCATCCTACAGGAGGCACTTAGATTCTACATTTCCCGTGTCCCCACCCTTCTAATGGCAAGTGTACTTTTGCTGGTTATCCCTCCACTGCTTGGGATGAGTCCCTGAGGCTTCTAGTTTCTCTGGCTGTGGAGTCCAAACACCATGTAAGACACTTCACATGTCAGACAAGAAAACCAATATAAGTGACTACGTTCATCATTGCAGATGTTCATCTAGTACTTTTTGGTTAACTAAGCATTTGAGTCTCAACTTGATCCCGAAGGATGTAAGGCCACAGCTAAAGTCATTCATTGAAAGAAACAAGGGAAAAAGATTAAACACAGCACATTATTAAACAGATCCCCATTAGCCAGGGTTTCCTGTCGGCCTGGCTGTGTTTTCTCTTGTTATGCTTTAAAACGTTTACGTTTCATTTCAGGACTTCGCCCTATCTGCTACCTCTCAGGTTAACCTACAAACAAAGACAAAAAGATTCACATCCATGCTGCTTTCATTATTACAAGTCCTCTTCATTGTCTCCTTGCCTCCTGTTTCCCCTCACCCAATAAACACACTTGATGATGTTCTCACTCACGTCCTTCAGTGGTTGGTTTCACCCAACAAATTCATTCAACAAATACAGTATTTTCAAGGAATCAGGTGCTACTCTAGGAACTTGGGTTACATCAGTGAACCAAACAATAAATGTTCTATTGGAACTTACATAGCAGGTGAAGGTAGCTATTAGATATGTTTACACTTATATAGTATATCATGAGGTGACAGGGAATAAAGAAACAGGAGTCAGGGAATGTGCACTGGGATTGCCAGTGGGCAGCAGGAAGGATGTTTAAAGGGGGTGATTGGAAACGCCTCCCTGAAAAGGTGAGGCTTGAACCAAGGCTGCAGGCGATAAAGGGACTCAGCCAAGACGGCACATGGAGAACAGAGGAAGAGAACAGGGGTGGAAGTTGGTATCTGGCACGTTCCAGGAAGAGCAGGGAGGGAGACCAATGTGGCTGGAATGAGCAAGCGACAGAGTGAGCTGATGGCAGGCAGATCACAAGGGGTCCTGGAAACCACTGTAAGGCTTTTACTTGTGCAATGAGAAGTTGCTGCCATTTTTGAGTGAAAGAATAAGAAGTTAACGCTTTTTAAAGGATCTCTGCCATGGCTGTTGTGTTGAGAACAGACTGGAGCAGGCGAGGGTAGAAGTAGGGAGACCAGGTGGGCTGGGAGAGACAGCAGCTGCTTAGATCTTCAGAAGAGCAGCAACAGAGGTGTTGAGAGTGGTCAGCGACTGGATATATTCCGAGGACCCAGGGCCACACCTTCCTAGCAGAAAGGATACAGGACGAGGGAGAAATGAGTTGTCAAGGATAACAGGTAAGCCATCAGAATGAAAAGAATGAAGTTGCCATCAACCATTTTGAAGTAAAACCCTACCAGGACACTATGGCACAGCTGTTACAAGTGTCCTGATTTATCTGGTCTCCTCACATTTTAAATTCTCTTTAGACCCTCCCTCCCTTTTTCCTCCCACAGAAATAATCTAATCATGGAAGTGTGGACTGAATAACTGTTGCAGACAGAAGAGTTTCTCTTTGATAAAGTATGGATACGAAATGACAACAGACACCCTATCCCAGAAGGCAACCGCAGACTAGCTAATGTTTGATGGCTAAGTCAAGCAACAATGGGAAGTTCCCATTTGCCACGTATTGACGTGTGACTCTGGACAAGTCATTTCTCCTCTCTCCTCTCATTTCTTTGTTTTAAAGTAAGGATAATATTACCCATAGAGTTACTGTGAGTTCTAAGTGAATGAACAGAATTCAAGTACTCAGAGCGACAGCTGGTGGCAGCTGGTACAGGGTAAGTAATATATAGGTTGCAAGTGGCTGGGCGTGGTGGCTCAAGCCTGTAATCCCAGCACTTTGGGAGACCGAGGCGGGTGGATCACGAGGTCAAGAGATCGAGACCATCCTGGTCAACATGGTGAAACCCTGTCTCTACTAAAAATGCAAAAAAAATTAGCTGGGCACGGTGGTGTGTGCCTGTAATCCCAGCTACTCTGGAGGCTGAGGCAGGAGAATTGCCTGAACCCAGGAGGCGGAGGTTGCGTTGAGCAGAGGTTGTGCCATTGCACTCCAGCCTGGGTAACAAGAGCGAAACTCCGTCTCAAAAAAAAAGAAAAAAAAAAAAAAAAAATATATATATATATATATATATATATATATGTTTCAATTATTATTATCATTTTTTTCCTAAAGAATTGTTCTGAAAATTACTAACATTATTGTTATGTATTGTTGTTTTTTCTTAATCTCTGAATGATATTATAAGAAATAATACCTGGGGAGCATGAGTCTAATATCAATTTCAAAAATAGGAATAACCTAACACTAATATACACTGAGAACAAAGACACATTAACTTGACAGTAAGCACCATAGACACCTAAGTACCCAGACACTAAAATTGCCACTGAAATTCTATAGGACAAATATTACCCCTTCGTGTGTCTGGTGGCAGAGGGGAGAAAACATGGATATATATGTTGTATCTCTGTGATTTAAAGACACTAACCTATTATAGAAGACCCATGAATTTCTCCAAACCTTTCTACATCAGCTGGGTGGTACGTATTTCAGGACATACAGAAGATGGTACTTGTGTACTTCAGCTTTTGATATATTCTAGAATCAATAATTCTTATAGTTTTAAAATGTTTACTAATAACCTAACAATCAATACAACTCAGTTCAAATACATACAGATACACATAGGCAAATACAGACATACGGATGTGTGTATATGTCACATACGTATGTCTATATGTCTATATTTGCCTATCTGTCTCTGTAGGTGTATATATATATACACATCTGTATGTCTATATTTGCCTATCTATATGTATATATATACATACACACATACTATTTAGCTAAAATCTGTTCTCTTCTCTTAACCTCTAATAATGAATTTCTACCAAAAATGTCCCTGAACAGCAGGTAACACTTCCAAGATTTGCCCAGCCAACAATTCTCAACTCTACCTGCATCTCAGAATCACCCTGGAGAGATTTAATTAAATATATTAATGGCAATGTCCAACACTAGATTTCTGGTTTAACTGAAACCAATGTCAATGTCGAGAACTGCCAGCTGGGTCAATGCTAGAAGTATTATTTATTGAATTTGAGAGACAGACAGTTAATTAGTATTTCGGGGTTTAAACTAGCATCATATGAACTGGGATCTGAGATGAGAGGGCACCACCCCACAGCCTAGATTGGAAACCTGCCCTATAGTCTCTCAAACTATCCTGAATCTCCAAAACAGTCTTCCAAATGTTCTCTTGAAAATACCTGATGACTGAAACTTAAGTTTTAGTTGAAATGAAAGAACACTCAATACTATTTCACTGTACTCTGGCAAAATCATACTAAGCCTTAGTGCCAAATACCTGGTTACCATTATTTTTTCCACCTTATGTCCTTACAATAGTTAAAATAACTGTATGCAGCCTGGCTCTAAGAAATGTGAATCTTCTTCCGTTTTTTTTCTTTCTTTTTTTTTTTGATCCATCATTCAAAATAATTTTTGAATTATTTTTTATGCACAACATAAAAAAGAAATTATTTACAAATGTTTTCACCTGTCAACATTGTACAGGACTGAGTAATGGCTTTCTGTAATAAACTCACTCATTTACTCTGCCCTTTAAAATGCAATATTTACTGAATGTTTATTATATGCTAGACTTTTCTTTCAAGTGCTAGAGGCTGTGAAAGTGATTGAGACAGATGGGGTCTTCATCCTTCTAGATGCCTTTAAATGCATAAATTTAAGAAGAAAGTATGGCTGTAGTTCAAAGCCATCTAAAGAGTATGTTAAAAATAATGGAAATCTAAAATAACAACACTAGAAATGTCATATGGAATCATAATTTACTAAGCGCGTACTAAAAACCGGACTGTGTTAGTCCCTTTCTACATGACACTTTTTTAATAAAGATGCTCTCCTAAAAAGATGAAATTACCATTTAGAAAAAATCACACGAAAACAAACGAGATAAATATTTTCTTTAGCAGAGTTTAAATGTGGCCTTTCCACAGTAGAGAGAACACTCCATCCTAAAGACGATAGAAAACAATTACGAAGTTGTGTCCATTCATTGACACAAAAATTTTTCCGTATTAGTTCAACTAGATTAATCATGAGAAGACGTTTCGGTTAAGAAAAATCACGTTGTCATAAAAAGATATTTCCAATCTCAAACCTTTTAAGTTGAAAATTCAGTCAACGATATTTTAAGCTTGATGCTTAATGATATCACTGGGCCACAGGGCTAACAAAACGTTGCCAAACCAATAAAATAAAGCATTACTGGGTGCAGTAATTAATCTTAGCTTTTCTTTTTGCAAACTCCAATCCAACCAAAAGTGTGGACGAAGCCCCGGTTATGAATTCCCAAGTAAATCAGAAATTCACAGGACTGCAATTCGAGTCCAAGCAAAAACTGTGTGACTTAACCCAAAGGTGTCTGACAATCTTTTAAAGAGCATTCTCGGGAGAAGCGATTTGCCTCTAAACCGGGAACCGCCACCCCCCCCAAAAAAAAAACCCTTTTAAAAAAAAAACTTTTTAAAGAGAATGGTAACGGAGGTCAGTCAAGTGGAGTCCACTTGTAAGGTTCCGGGGAACTGACTTAAGTCAACACGGATCTCCAACTCCAGGTTGGAGACACCGGGACTCCAAAACGGGAATCCACTCCCACCGCTTTTGCAAGACAAACCCGTGCACAACTTGGCTTCGGGCTGCATTCAGGCAGTGCCTGTTCCGGGCCGCCCCCGCCCAGCGCTGGCCGCTCCTCTGCGGACGAGGGCCGGCCCCTGTCACCCCCGCGACCTACACGCACACACTCGCCCCCGGCCCGCCGCGCTCCGGTGCCACGGGCCTGCAAAGTTTCCGCGGCCGCTCACTCGGGGATAACCAGCGAGGGGTACGCCCGGAGGCTGGGGGACCCCCGGCGCCTTGGCTGCGCGGACGAAGCCCCGGTTGTGCACGCGTCGCCGAGAGCGGCTGGGCCGGCAAGAGCACGCGGGCCGCCCCTACGCTGGGTGTGCGTCTGCAACCGCGGGGCGCGCAGGGCTCGGCGGGCCGCACTCACCGTCGATGTTCTCCCGGTCGCTGATGTGCTGCAGGTTGCAGCCCGTGTCCTCGCGGCTCAGGTCCGTGTCCGGCCGGTAGGACTCCAGCCGGGAGTGGGCATTCCTCCGGAGCTTGGGGCTGGACGACACGCAGCACGAGGTAGTGTTCCCCATCTTCGGCGGCCCCCGACTCCAGCTGCGGTCCTGTTCTCCCCGACCCCGGGAGCTGGGCGCAGGCAGGCGCGGGGCGCGGGCGGCGGGGGCGTAGGGGGAGTCCCGCCCGCTCGCCGCCGCGGGAGGGGGCAGTAGCCACGGCCGGCCGCCGGGTCAGCAGCGGCGGCGGCGGCGGGGCCTCGCCATGGGCGGCGGCGGCGGCGACGAGCGGGCGGCGGCCCCGGCTCCCCCTCGGCCGGCCTATCCGCGGCGGAGGAGCGCTCGGGTCCGCGCGACTGCGGCCGCAGCGCCTAACTCACCCCGCCGCGGCCATGGCGGGCGGCGCCGCGCAGGCCGCCTCCCCCCGCGCTTCTCAGTCAGCGTCCCCTTCCCCGGCGGCGACGGCGGCGGCGGCCTCGACAAGAGGTTCCGGTTCAAGCCGGGGGCACGCGTGTCCGCGCCAGGCAGCGGGGCGAGCCGACGAGTGGGCAGGCAGCGGGCGTGGAAGCAGCCCCTGAGCCCAGCGCGGCGCGGCACGGCCGGGGAGGATGTTGGCGGCCCTCCCCCTGGCGGCGCGCGCCCCCTCGCCGCATTCCCCGCCCCGCCCCGCCCCGCCCCTTCCCTCTGCCCTGGAAGCAGATCGGCGGCCGAGGGGAGGGCCGGGGCGGCGCGGCCCTATGCGGGTGAGGGGTCGCTACCCGCGGCCGCGCCTCTAGCTGGCGCTGGGGTCGCGGGAATCGTCGGCGGGAGCTCGAAATCTGGAGGCCCTTCCCCGCCGGGCCTCGGCCTCCTCCACTCCCCCGGGCCGGACAGGACGGGGCCTAGCGCGGGATGCGAGGTGCGTCCCCGCGGCCCGCAGCGGGCCGGAGCTCAGCCTAGGCCGGGAGGAGGATCCGGGCCCTGGGCACCGAGGCTGCGCCTGCCTCTCCGAGACCGGGCTGGCTCTTTTTTTTCCTCTTCTTTTTCTAATTTACTTTTTTAGGGAGAAGATTTCGCTCTGTCGCCCAGGCTGGAGGACAGTGGCGCGATCTTGGCTCACTGCAGCCTCGAACTCCTGGGCTCAAGCGATTCTCCTGCCTCAGCCTCCAAAGTAGCTGGGACTATAGGCTCGCGTCACCCCGGCTAAGGTAGGGGGGCGTGTGTATGTGTCTCCACCCACTCCTGGCTAAGGTGGGTGTGTGTGTGTCTCCAACCACACCTGGTTAAGATAGAATGTGTGTGTGTCTGTCTGTCTCCAGCCACGCCCGGCTAAGGTGTGTGTGTGTGTGTGCGTGTGACACAGTGGCTAAGCGATTCTCCCTTGTGTGTGTGAAGGTAGGGTGTGTGTGTATGTGTCTCCGTGTGTCTCCAAAGTAAGTGATTCTCCCTCCTCAGCCTCCAAAGTAGCTGGGACTACAGGCTCGCGTCACCCCGGCTACGGTAGGGGGGCGTGTGTATGTGTCTCCACCCACTCCTGGCTAAGGTGGGTGTGTGTGTGTCTCCAACCACACCTGGTTAAGATAGAATGTGTGTGTGTCTGTCTGTCTCCAGCCACGCCCGGCTAAGGTAGGGGTGTGTGTATGTGTGTGTGTCTCCAAAGTATCTAAGGTAGGGATGTGTGTGTGTGTGTGTTAACTTTTTGTAAGGAAGGCATCTCATAGCCCAGACTGGTACCGATTTCCTGGCTTCAAGTAGTCCTCCCGTCTCTGTCTCCCTTGGGATTACAGGAATGGGCCAAGGTGCGGGCCTTTTTTCTTTTGTTTAGTTATGTATTTGGTAAGCATTTAAAAGAAGCTAGGCCTTGATGTGGGAGTTCTCTCTTCTATTATATTTCGAGCTTTGCCGAGGACTTGAGGATAATCTTGTTTTAAGGCCTGAAATAAATCTTGGGGTCCTAGAGCTATTTTAATGTTGAATTTGCTGTGGAGTGTTTTGAGTTCCTTGGAAGTTAACCTGAGGTAGAGAACTAAGGTAACACAACGCATTGACTGCCCTAGTTTTGCTTTTAGAATGCCATCAGGTTTTGTCGCTTTGGGAACAAGTTAACTTAGGCCAGTTGACTAGGATAAAGGTATGTGAACGAGCCTGGCTCAGAGGAAAGTCCAGTAAATGTTGGTTCGAATCCCACCCAAAGCCCACAATGCCAGCCATCCCTGACTTTTCTTGCCTTTATTGGGAAGGATATAAGGTGCAGAAACAGCCTTCCCACCCTTTTTTCCAAATATGTACTAAAGGAGTCATGAACAGAGGCTGGTAGGGGGCTGGGAATATCTTTGAACTAGTTCTCGGAAAAAAAAAAAAAAAACCAGCACAACTATCTTAATTTTAAATATGAGAAAACTGAGGCCCAGAGAGATGAAATCATGCCTTCTTCAGATCTCAGCACCTGTTAGTGACAAATCCAGGTACTAAAAGGGAAGAGAAGATATAAGGGACTTAGTATTTATCTAGCATCAGCAATGTGTGGCCATCTTGTGAAAGGCTTTATAAACATTTCATTTAATTCTCTGCATCTAGCCATTTTTTAACCTGTGCTTTCCCTCCTTCTCACAGGACTGTTTGTACATTTATTAGTCCATATTTTTATTTTTTAGATTTTTTTTTCTCTTAATTCCTTCAGCATAGTCCAATTTTTAAAAGCTCCATCCTCTCAACTGTGTTAATGCTATTTGTTAGGATAAGTGACAAACGTCCCTGGAAAATAAATGGCTGCAAAGTGGTCATGCTGACCAGATGAGAGAAGAAGTATAAAAGGGAAATTCTGAAGAATGACAGCCCTGGAGAGGGTGGGTAGACAACAACAGTACAAAATAGTGCCCTTCCCTTCCTCCTCCTGCTTCCTGGGAAAACTGATTGGGGCACATTCACAATTGCATGTGTGTATTCAGATTTTCTGTGCTATGAAGGTTGGGTCGGATGGCTGAACCCTTGGGAGAGGAGTTCCCTTGTCTGTTCTGATTGCTGCTTTGTACTTTGGGCCATATATGAAAGTCAGCATCCAGTCAATGAAACATCGGAATGTGGTGTATCTACTCAGGCGCATTAAGCAATTTTTATTTCATTATAAAATGTATAACATTTACATTCAAATTATGGTTTCTGAAGGCCTTAAGAGAAGAAAGAGACAATGACACTAAGGTGACAGCATGGCTGGCTGCATGCTCTCTGTCCGAGCAGGTCGCTGGGCAGTGTTAACTGGAGAGAGCATCTAGAGGACTAGAGATCAGTGTAGCCACGTACCCTCAACAAAGCGTGGTACAGCCTCTGGTCTGCCAGGATTCCCACCCCCCACCACCCCTACCTCCTCTGACATTTCTACCATATTCCCCTTAGGTATGTACCTGCACTTACTGAGGTCAGCAATTCTGGAGAGAAAAGATATGTACTAAAGCCTCGCTAGTGGTTTACCTGGGTGCCGACTCCCTCGATGCACCCCACATGCACACTTCACACTCCTCCAGGCAGATGCTCCCTCCCTGACACACAGTGACACTTTGGGGGAAATTACAGAACAGTAACCAACTATGAACAGAGAAATGTGATGTCAAAATGATACTAATGAGAGATGTCATTTCTTGAAAGCCTGCTAGCTGCCATGCACTGTACTATTTCTAACATCTAAATCTGATAAGTTGTACCCCATTTTATAAATAGACCACTTTAACTTTGGTAAGTAAACCTATGCAAGATCAAAATACTGAGAAATGTCCTAACAGGATTTGAACCTGGTTCTAATTTCAAAGTCCAAGCTACGTCCACCCAAACCTCCTACCTGCCATCTCCAGGACTTTGTGAATGGAAAAGCAAGTGTTACTTCTCTCCTCTTTTTCTGCCCTAAAGAAAGCTGGGAGCTGACTGCTTAGGACTGGTACTAAACTTTAAGAGAGAAAAGGATGAGGGGAGCCTTGTCATTTCTGTGGGGCTCAGCCCTCCAACCAGAGTTAAGAAGATAGGCAACAAGGTTGAGGAATAGCCATATGCAGAAACAACGTGAGTATCTAGCCACAGCATCTCTAATACTGTGTCACTCGGGAATCTGAATGCAGGGACGGTTCCTCAGCAGACTGTGGATCTAGCCCAGAGTGTGGACTAGGGGAGTGGGAAAGGGCAGAGGTATGCACCAAGCACTGTAACAAGGCCTGTCCTCCAGCCTGAGGAGGGTTGGGAGGATGGCTTGAGACTGGGAGCTGGAGGCTGCAGTGAGCTGTGATTGCGCCACTGCACTCCAGCCCAGGTGACAGAGTGAGACCCTGTCTCTAAAAAAAACAAACCAACCTGGATCTCATACCCACCCTGCTCTTTGAGCAGAAGGAATCATTTGAGAATTATTTTGTCTCATCTTCCTCCTTGATCACTGTTGAAGAATTTGGACACTGTAAACAGGTAAACATAAAACTTAGGTGAACTCTAGCTAAGTCGGTACTCTTCACACTTTTTTGGCAATAGTAGCTTTGTTTTTCACAGAAAAAACAAATTTTCTGTGGAACCACACTATTTAAAACATAAGCAGTATTAGTATCAACTTAAATAATTTATAAAAACAATCAAGAATAGGCTACCTTAATTGAATCAGGAGATAATTGCAGTCTTACATCAGCTACACTCATATCCATGAAATATGAGTCAGTCATTTGCACAACTCCCTGAGTCACCTCCTGGAACACAAAGCACTGAGCCAAGTTAGCCCAGGACCTGAACCTGAACCTGAAGGAAAATGTGTATTGTCTCCTTGGGGTATGGCTGCCCTTTCATGTGGTAGTCAGTTCCTCATGTCAGTTACTCAAGCATTTCTAAGGCAGTTGTGGCGTAACCAAGACCTTCTGTGTGTTGTGCTACTGCAGTTCCTCCTGTCACCGACCTCTCCTTCAAATGGGGCCTGCCTTTTGCCTTTGGTGGTAGGCAGTCCACAGTCTAAGCAGCTACTGGGAAAGTATTTACTTTGAT
Source organism: Callithrix jacchus (assembly GCF_049354715.1). Taxonomy (NCBI): domain Eukaryota; kingdom Metazoa; phylum Chordata; class Mammalia; order Primates; family Cebidae; genus Callithrix; species Callithrix jacchus. Next base: position 34,931,808 of record NC_133508.1, on the reverse strand, counting down.
AGCACTTGACCTTGATTGAGGCAGGTGACTCATTTATGGATAACATTTTTGAGGATATACTGAGCCAGGCATTTTGAGGATACAAAAGTGGATAAGATACAGTTTCCATTCTGGGGAAACTCACAGTCCAGTAAGGTAAACAATCACAAGAACAAGTTGCCAGCAGTGAGAGTGATTGCAGCCACTGAGTGGTGAAATCTGAGGAATGCCAAGCCTGTTGCCTATAAATATCTACATTTATTGCCTGTGCATATACCTAAAATTCCACCATGAGAAATTTATTTCCATGAAATTAGGAACTACCCAGAAATCCTCTGTCCAAATAAAAATTCCCACCAGAAAATAAGGATGGCTGATAGATTTAACTAGTAGTACCAAGTCTTTTGGACCAGAGGAACTGCCAGGGACAGTGTGTTGAGGAGGATTCTGAGGTCATGTTTCAGCTTGGCAGAGAAGGGTGCTGCCATGAGGGAAGGAGGGAGGGAGGGTAGCTCTTCTGCCACATAGTTTTTCTTAAGTTAAACCTTTGTTCGTGGAATGCATGACGAAACAGGGACAGCCAGGGTCTCTGGCATCTGGGAGAAAGCCCACTTGGAAACTGATTTATCTACCTCACCACTGCAAGTTCACCATCTGTCCCCAGGCTAAATGGCCTTAGGATGCCCAGTCCCTCCCTTGCCAAAGTCTACCTTCTTTATGCTTCCTTTTCAAGAAGTGAAATGGGGTGTGTGCGTGTGTGTGTGTATGGTATAGATATATATATCCTATATATCATATATATGAGATCCTTGAGAACTAGGATGTACCTGTGATCAGGCAGAGTCTAGCATGCAGCAGGGTCAGGCATAGGTTTTGTGTGTGTGTGTGTGTGTGTGTGTGTGTGTGTGTGGTATAGATATATATATCCTATATATCATATATATGAGATCCTTGAGAACTAGGATGTACCTGTGATCAGGCAGAGTCTAGCATGCAGCAGGGTCAGGCATAGGTTTTGTGTGTGTGTGTGTGTGTGTGTGTGTGTGTGTGTGTGTGTGGTATAGATATATATATCCTATATATTATATATATGAGATCATTGAGAACTAGGATGTACCTGTGTTCAGGCAGAGTCTAGCATGCAGCAGGGTCAGGCATAGGTTGTGTGTGTGTGTGTGTGTGTGTGTGTGTGTATGGTATAGATATATATATATCCTATATATCATATATATATGAGATCCTTGAGAACTACGATGTACCTGTGATCAGGCAGAGTCTAGCATGCAGCAGGGTCAGGCATAGGTTTGTGTGTGTGTGTGTGTGTGTGTGTGTGTGTGTGTGTGTGGTATAGATATATATATCCTATATATCATATATATGAGATCCTTGAGAACTAGGATGTACCTGTGATCAGGCAGAGTCTAGCATGCAGCAGGGTCAGGCATAGGCTGAAGTGAGAGAGGAAGCTACTTTGCTCCCCAATGACTATTCTCCCATCTCCCGTAGTTTCAAGGCCTGTTTCTTGAGGAATAGCAATAGTCCCAGCTCAAAAATGACAGCTGGCCAAGGGACTAAGTCTGGGCAATAAGATGTGAGTGGACAATTCCAGCAAAGCTCTCTAAAAAGGCTACCTCTTCTCTGCTTCTTGCAGTGTGGTCAGGATAGCTGGAATTCTAGCACCCAGTTTTGAATGCCAGGTGACCTTGAAGATGGAAGCCATGAACTAAGAGAATGTCCTTGTGTAAGCTGCTTTTACATGAGATAAGTAAACTGTATTGTGTAAACCACTGTCATTTTGAATTCCCAAGTTGTATGCAGGCAAACCTAATCCTGATCTAGCCAGGAATTGATATTCATTGATAAGAGCTTCATGTATTCATGTTGGCAGTTTTCCTTGATTGGCCCCCAGACAATAGGAACTGTGACTGAGACCTGTGGGGCCACCATGTGTACTTGGCTCCCCATAGGAGAACCCAGGATGGCATGGAAGGATACAGTGGGCAGGCTCTGGAGCCAAGCTATGGTTTAGGTGGCAAAAGGAAGTCATTCACCCAAAAGGCAGATTAGGCCCATGAAAATTAGAAGGATTGTCTGATGTGTTACTTTAATACAGCATTCCAGTATACCCAGAACTGTAGCTGATGGTTCCTGTGAACAGGAAGCTCCCTGAATATACCCTGACAAGAAATAGCTTTCTGTCCAAGGCGACTGGTGTTGGAAGGGGGTTTATTGAGTGTCTTTCCCAAGCCAGGCACTTTCACATACCTTAATCTTAGTTAACTGGCTTCACTTCAGACCCCATTCCCAACAGGACAAAAGCCAACAATTTTAAAGGCAAAACAAGAATAGTTGATGAGTTCTATTAACATACTTGTCTCTGCCTCACATTAGTAACCTCCAGGGAACTCAAAACGCACTGCAGCTATAATTCCACATTAAAATAGCCCTGGGTTCCCCAGGAGCACCTCAGTAGCCCCTACTGAAGTGGGGGTTCTGTCAATCCAGTGCTTAAGAATCTGTCAACAGCTTCTCATGTTGAGACTTAAAAACCCAGCCTGCCTGACAGTCAAGTTGGCCTGCTCCCCAGGCTTTCTCCCTAGCCACTCACACCTGCTCACAGCTCCCTCTGTGTCTGCCACTCTTCCTCTTACCTTACTCCTGTGACCTCGTCCCTCTGAGTGCCATTCCTCCCCACCTCTGTGTTTTTAATCCAACTTAACCTTCAAGGCCTGGCACAAACAATGCTTTTCCTTTGTCCTTCATACTGGAGATCATAAACTGGTGTAGATTCTGTCTGATAAATAAATATTTCCCATGCCAGTTAGCGTTTTTCTTAAACTATAATGACTGCAAAATGCATTGTATTAGGGGTACTAATAGGTGGACATTTCGTTTGTTTCTTTTTTAGGATGATAAAAACAGTTCAGAGATAACATTTTTATATGCTGATATTTGACTGCGTCTGCTCATTTCCATAAAAGGAATCATTAGAATTGAAATTTCTAGGTCATTTTGACAAAAAAGAAACATTTTTAAATCTCTTAATATTGCCATATAACATCTTAGAAAGTTTACGTCATTTTACACAAGTAATTGTTTCCTTATTGATAGTGCAAACCTAGAGAACTTGTGGTCATTCTGTGATGCGTAATTGGACAAATTTCCATTGCTCCTAGCAGCATTTTATACAGACTTATCAGGATGTATTATGATTTGCACACATTTCTTGAGATGTATTATGTTTTACTTGCACTTCTCCAAGTACGCGCTGACGTGGAAAACGGAGCTTGTTTTACTCTTTGTAGCACGGTACTGAGAGCAGTAACACCTAACAGGCATCAAGACCCCTTCAGGTAAATCTGCAGAAAGAGTGATTGTCTCAATCTCAGTTTCCCCGTGGTAGACCAAAATAAAGCTCTGCACACCTAACCTAGTGAAGCTGCATACAGTTGGAGAGCTGTGTTCCTCTACGCCTGGCGCTGACAGCTCTTCAGCATGTTTTTTATCCCGAGTTCCACATTACTTCACTAAGTCCTTTTAGCATTCCTGTTTTTTATTTCATCCATCACACGAACCTGGAGTTGGTTATGCCTGCAGTGTTTCTCCATGACACAATATCACCTCATTATATATACTCAGGAGCTTGAGAAATGAGCATCACAAATCACAGAGTATTCTTGTTGCTTAGTTATTATCCTGCATTTCCTGGGGACTTCACCTTGGCAAAGTATATGATGCTACGTTTTAATGAATGTTGAATAGTCACTGTATGATAAATGCCAGGAAAAACAATGAATGATATAGAGAAAGAAGTATGAATCCCGCTCTTCTGCCTGTATCCCAGCTCCATTTTCATGTCTTTTGGTATCAGCCCCCAGGATTTGGTGTCTTCTGTTTGAAAATGAGATTGGTTCCATAACATTGTATAGCTCTGCTTGCTGAGGGACTGGGCTGGAAAGAGTCAGATTAGAGCAGGTGCCCTCCTCACCAGTGTGCCCTGAGGATGCAAAGGCCCTCTTTGCCTGCTGATAACACTTTCAATGCCCAATAGGGGACCCAAAATTGCAAGTTGACTATCCCTTTGAGACAAAGGCCTTGAAATCTCATTTTGTCTTTAAGAAGTGGTATTTGGAATATCCACACATCAAAATGTTACCGTTCTCTGCTAGCACAGTACCAGCTAGTGTATCTTAGCCAGCTGGGTCACCTCTCAAGGCACTGAAGGAACGGAAAAACACAGGACAGTCTCTGTAAGCCTCATTCCTTCACTCGGCAACCTCTGAGAAGCTACAGAGAAAGGACCAGTGAGAGCCCAGGATCAGCTCTTGCTGGGAGTCAGCCAGGAGCCACCAAGGAGGGCCTGGAGCTCTCAGAGGAAAACGTGGGGATGTCAAGTACACAGGAGATCAGGCGAAAAACAGTAAAGTCAGCTTAGAAAAGACTCATACCTCTCACCCCCACTGCCTCAACCTCCTCCCAAAGCGTAGACTTCACAACTTTTCCTTGGCGAGTGTGTGTGTAATAACAGTGCTCAACAGAAGAGAGGAACAGGATTTAGGTTACTATCTTCCACACCCTAAAAGTGAACATTGTAATATTGCAAATATGGTAGAAAAAAAAAGCCTGTCTCAGGAAGTAAAAATGGCTACTCCTGCTAGCAGTTTTCCCCATTCACAAAATATTACTAATTTTTTTAATTTGGAAAGAATATTAATATTCATAGATGTCAGATGAGTTGGGCAAAATATGCTAAAAATTGCCACTTAATTTATAATAGTGAAAAACTGAATGCAACCTAAATGCCCATGAATAACTAGTTACATAGAGCAGACAGTGAAATTCTATGAAGTCATAAAAATAAGGATGTACATCTGTATTTATTGTTATAGAAAGAAAGCCATGAAATATTGTTGAGAGAGAAAGCAGACTGCAAGACTGAGTATGTATGCAAAGAGATGTTTTTAGGGATGTTCACAGTTAAACAGTGATTCACTTAGTTGACTTTTTTCCTCTGTTCTTTTTTCTTTTTTACTCTAAATCTATGTCTTTTTTAAAAGCAATAATTTCCTCCCTCAAAAAAAAGATAGCCTAGCAAAATATTTTACTTCAAATGCTTTTCCCGTTATTAATCTTTGTATGAACTATTGTGGTTTGCTAAAACAAGAGAGGATTATAGAGTAGAATCCATGCCCACGATAGAACAAAATCCAAACTGGAAGACACTTCATATGTGGTTATAAGACCAGGAGGACCAGGAGACAAAGACAGGCAATGGGTTTTTGTTTGTTTTAAGAGAGACAGTGTCGTTCTGTCACCCAGGCTGGAGTGTGGTGGCACTATCATAGCTCACTGCAGCCTCAAAGCCCTGGGCTCCAGCGATCCTCCCACCTAAGCCTCTCTAGTATGTAGGACTACAGGCATGCACCACCACATCCAGCTAATTTTTAATTTTTTTTTTTTGAGACAGGGTCTTGCTACATTGTCCAGGCTGGTCTCAAACTCCTGGGCTCAAACATACCTTCCCAAGCGCTGGATTTACAGGTACGAGCCACCACACCCGGCCTAGAAGAAATGGTTCTGATCCAGGAAAACTGCAGCCTGGAAACAGCATTCTGTACAGAATCCTAGCTCTTAGACTAAAAGGCATCAACCGGTACAATTACTTGCCTTTGGGCACTGAACTTGTTAGCTTCCATTTTATTTAACTTACTGTAAAATTATATTAGCTATGCTGCCACTTAAGCCAAGATGCTTTCTGTCTAGTCACTTAGGTTTTATCCTTTCAAGGGCCCTGCCATTTCATTGCCTCTCCTTTCCCATTCCCCTCCCCAGGGCTGTACTTTGAGTAACTGTATGTACATTCTCCTGTGCCTTTCATTATTATAACACTGTAAACGATAATGTCTCCAAGATGCAAACTATAATCTTCTCCATTAAAAAATATTTTCTAGGCCAGGCACTTTACTGTGCCACTGCACTCCAGCCTGGACAACAGAGTGAGACTCTATCTCAAAAAAAAAAAAAAAAACTCATTAAATTGTATAAATAAAATAGGCTCATTTTGTTTTATGTAAACTGTGTCTAGTAAAGTTTATTTTTATTATTTTTTGAGACAAAATCTTGCTGTGTTGCCCAGATTAAAGTGCAGCAGCATAATCATGGCTCACTGCAGCCTTCACCTCCTGGGCTCAAGCAATCCTCCTATCTCAGCCGCCTCCCAAGTAGCTGGAACCACAGGCAGCTCCCACCATGCCCAGCTAATTTTTTTTAAGAGATGGAGGGTGTCTCACTACATTGCCCAGGCTGGTCTCTAACTTGTGACCACAAGAGATCCTCCTGTCTTGACTTCCCAAAGTTCTGGGATTATAGGCTATATGCCTAACCAAAGTTGATTTTAAAAAATAAAAAGGGACTGGGTGTGGTGGCTCACGCCTGTAATTCCAGCACTTTGGGAGGCCCAGGTGGGCTGATCACCTGAGGTCAGGAGTTTGAGACCAGCCTGGCCAACATGGTGAAACCCCATCTCTACTAAAAAATACAAAAATTAGCTATTATGTGCCTGTAATCCCAGCTACTCAGGACGCTGAAGCAGGAGAATCGCTTGAACCCAGGAGGCAGAGATTGCAGTGAGCCGAGATCACATCATTGCATTCCAGTCTGGGCAGCAAGAGCGAAACTTAGTCTCAGAAGAAAAAAAAAGTTTAAATTTCTAGTTAAAATCAAATTTGGACTGAACTGGGATTGCCAAAAATGTCCTTAACTTCATATCTCCAAATAAAACTTGCAGTTAATTTATGTTATTTATACAGCTAGCTAATTCTCTATATTTTTATAGTATGTTGACACTTAAAATTTCAATCTCTTCTAGTGGTTCTGTGAGTGAGACTGAGTGGGTGATGGGTGTTCTCATTATAGCCTTCAGAAGGCTGCCTATAAATAAGTGCACAAATAACTATTATTCAGAGAATTACAATCATCACAAAGTATCTTTTATGAAGGATAAATATAGGCTAATGTATCCATATGACTGTTAAATATAGCCTTACGTTTCTTTTATTTTTCAAACCCATTTCTCAACTTTACAGAAAAAAATGTATGCATAAAAGCAGCACTCTATAATTTAAAAAAATACTCATTATTGGTCTTTTGGATTTTGGTTCTGCATAAATACAAGTTTCTCATCAGGCCTCTCTAGACTACTAAAGCCTAAAGTGATGTGTCCCCACTCTCAGCTCTTAGAGAAATTACTGGGTGTCTTGTTTATTTGCCAATAACTATTCCATGCTTACAAACTCTCTTTTCAATGAGATCTTCAATTCCTTGAGACCACAGTAGATACCTAAGTATTTGTCAGTGTAATTTTGTTGTTTTGATTTGCTGAATTCAAAGGGTTTATACAAATATTTTGTTTACAGAGTTTCATGACAAATAGAAATAAGCTCGTATGCTTCATAATTCCAAAAATGTTTTAGGTATTCAGATTAGCATTGCTCATTCATGCCATTTAATTTACAGAGCTCAGCTGCAGTAATTTTCTCCAGTGGATGATGTGAGGAAGGCATTGGCAGAGGAGCAGGAGACTTGGCTTCAGAGTGGGGAGTAGCAGGGCTGAATCTGGTTTTACAAAGCACGTACTGTAAAGCTCTCATTGCCTCTCTCAGGACAAGGCTTTGAGCTATGAATGCCAGGGTTCTCTTTCTAAGTGGAGCCTTCTTAAAGGAATTGAGCCTCATTCCCTGGGCTTGAGGTTTATTTTTCACATTCCTTTTGTACACCAAATATATGTAATATTTATTATCTTTCAAGTTTAGACCTTTGAGAAAATATATATATATAATATATATAAAATATATATATATATGTATTTTTTGAGACAAAGTGTCACTCTGTCACCCAGACCGGAGTGCAGTGGTGTGCTCTCGGCTCACTGCAACCTCCACCTCCCAAGTTCAAGTGATTCTCCTGCTTCAGCCTCCCAAGTAGATGGGACTACAGGCACGTGCCCACCACACCCGGCTAATTTCTGTATTTTTAGTAGAGACAGGGTTTCACCATGTTGGTCAGGGTAGTCTCAAACTCCTGACCTCTGGTGATCTACCTGCCTCAGCCTCCCAAAGTGCTGGGATTACAGGCATGAGTCACTGCGCCCGGCCACAGTTTGATGAATTTTGAGAAAGTAATTTACTCATGTAACCACATCAAGATCTAGAACATTTCCATCACCCCAAAACTCCCTGGTACTCGTCCCTGGTGCCAGGCAAGCCCTGATCTGTTTTCTATCACTATGGATCAGATTTGTCTTTCTCGAGTCTCATAAAAACATGATCTTACAATGTGTGTATGCTCTTGTGTGTAAGGTTTCTTTTGCTCAGCATAATATTCTTAGATTCATCTATGTTGTTGCATGAATGAGTGGTTCATTTCTGTTTGTCACTGAGTATTTTTCCAGTATATGTATATACCACAGTTTGTTTATTTAACACAAATGTTGGTGGACATTTAGGCTTTGTCCAGTTTTGTCTATATAAATAAAGCCATTATGAACTTCCCTGTACAAGTTTTTGCGTGGGCATCTTCTCTTGGGTAAATATCTAGGAGTAAGACTACTGGGTTGTATGCTAAGTGTATGTTTAATTTTAGCAGCTGGGTGCGGTAGCTTACGCCTATAATCCCAGCACTTTGGGAGGCCAAGGTGGGTGGATCACCCGCGGTCAGGAGTTTGAGACCAGCCTGACCAACATGGCAAAACCCCATCTCTACTAAAAATACAAAAAAAAAAAATAGCCAGGTGTGGTGGTACACCTGTAATCCCAGCTACTTGGGAGGCTGAGGCAGGAGAATCACTTGAACCCAGGAAGCGGAGGTTGTAGTGAGCCAAGCTTGCACCACTGCACTCCAGCCTGAGCAACAGGGCAAGACTCCCATCTCAAAAAACAAAAGAGGCCAAACTGTGTTCCAAAGTACTGGTACCATCTTATATCCCACCAGTAAAGTTATGAGAGTTGTAGCTGGCCTACATTCTCACCAATACTTGATATATCCATCTTTTTACTTTTCACCATTCTAATGGATATGTAGTGGTATCTCACTGTGGTTTTACTTTGCTTTTCCCTGATGATTAATGATGTTGACATATTTTCGTGTGCATGTTGGATATTCATATATCTTTGTAAAGTGCCTATTCAGTATCTTTTCCAATTTAATTGGATGGGTTGTCTTCCTAATCAGTCATAATAGTTCTTCATATATTCTAGATACAATACCTTTGACAGATACATGTTTTGTGAATATTTTCTCCCAGTTTGTGACTATTTTCTCCCAGTCTGTGACTTGTCTTCATTTTGTTAGCATTCTTTTGAAGAGCAGAAGTCTTTAACTTTGTAAAAGTCCAATTTTTTGCTGTCTTCTTTTATAGCTCTTGTTTTTTTGTGTGTCTTTTTGGTTATTTGTGTCTTCAATTACCTAAGAAATCTTTGACTCCGTCCAGATCATGTAGATGTTTTCCTGTGTTTTCTTTTAGAAATTTTACGTTTTACCTTTTAAGCTTAGGTACATGATCCAATTTGAGGTGACTTTTGTGTATGAGTAAGTTAATAATCAATGTTCTTTTTTTCCCATATGGATATCCAGTTGTACCTGCACCATTTGTTGAAAAGACTGTCTTTCCCCTATTGAATTACTATGGCCACTTTGTCAAAAATTATTTGGCATATATATGCGGGTTCATTTATTTTGTTCCATTGATCCAAATGTTGATCCTTTAATAATGTAGCTTCATAGTCAATCTTGAAGTCTGATAGTTTGAATGTTCCAACTTTGTTGTTCTTTTTCAAAATTGTTTTGTTTTGTTTTGGCTTTTTTTTTTTTTTTTTTTGAGACAGGGTCTCAGTCTGTCACTCAGGCTGATGTGCAGTGCATGATCACAGGTCATTGGAGCCTCAACCACCCAAATTCAAGCAGTCCTCCCATCTCAGCCTTCCAAGTAACTGGGACCACAGGTGCACACCACCATACCTGACTGTTTTGTTGCTATTTGTTTTTGTAGAGATGGCGTATCACCACATTTCCCAGGCTGGTCTTGAATTCCTGGGCTCAAGTAGTCTTCCCATCTCAGCCTCCAAAAGTGCTAGGATTATAGGTGTGTCCTACCCCTGCTGGGATTTCAATTAAGATTACATTGTTATCTATGGAACAATTTGGGGAAAATTGTCATCATAGTAAATGGTGTGTGTGTGTGTGTACACAACTGTATGTGTGTATACATACACAATTTTGAAAAAACAACAAAGTTGGAACATTCAGACTATCAGATTTCAAGACCGACTGTAAAGTCACATTATTATAGGATCAACATTTGGATCAATGGAACAAAATGGAGTGCAGTGGTGCAATCATAGCTCACTACAGCCTTGACCTTCTGAGCTCAAGCAATCCTCTTGCCTTAGCCTCCCAGGTAGCTGGGATGACAGCATATACCACCATGCCCAGCTAATTCTGGGTTTTTTAGTAGAGACAAGGTCTAGCTGTGTAGCCCAGGCTGGTCTCAAACTCCTGGACTCAAGTGATCTTCCCTTCTCAGCCTCCCGAAGTACTGGGATTACCGTGCTCAGCCAGAGATACTGTTTTTGATACTATATATACTAAATGGTATGATTTTATTTAAATTTCCAGTTGGTCACTGCTAGTATGCAGAAAATATTTTTTTGTATTAACCTACGCTCAAGTCACTTTTCATTTTGATTTGCCTTTTTTTATAGATTGCTTCAGTGTTTCTATATATACAATCATGTCATCTGTAGACAGTTTTATTTCTTCCTTTCAATATGTATGGTTTTCTTTGCCTTCTTCTTGCCTGTTGTACTGGCTAGGACTTCCAATGTGCTGTTTAATAGAAATCCAGGGACTGGACATCTTTGCCTTATTTTCAGTTTGAGGAGAAAGCATTCGGTTGTTCATCATTAATGGATGATGTTAGCTGAAGCCTTTTCAGAGATTGTGTACTCTGTCAGGATGAAGAAGGTCCCTTCTCTTTCCAATTTGCTAAGAGTTTTAAAATTGTGATTGGGCCACACGCAGTGGCTCACGCCTGTAATTCCAGCACTTTGGGAGGCCGAGGTGGGCGGATCACAAAGTCAAGAGATCAAGACCATCCTGGCCAACATGGTGAAACCCCATCTCTAAAAAAAAATAAAATAAATAAAATTGTGAATGGGTGGTGAATTTTGTTAAATATTTTTCTGCATCTGATAAGAGGATCATATATGGTTTTTCTCCTTTATTCTGTTAATATGGTAGTTTTATTGCTTTTTTTAGTTAAGTATTGCATTCTTGGGATAAACCCCACTTAGTCATGATGCAGTATTCTTTTTATATATTGCTGAAGTCAATTTGCCAAAAATTTAATTATGGATTTTTGCATCCATATTCAGTGAGGTATACAAGTCTCTAGTGTTCTTTCCTTTCAATGTCATTGTCTGGACTCAAAACAGAAATGACTAGAGAAGTGATTTTTATTTTTAGAATGAGTTTGTGTGTAATTGGTATTATTTTTCCTTAAATGTTTAATAGAATTTACTGCTGAAGCCACCTCAGTCTGTAGTTTCTTAATAATAAAATTTTCTTACCACTTAGATTTTCTATAGTTATTGAATCACTATGGTTAATCTGTGGCATTCAACCAATTTGTCCATTTCATCTATGTCATTGAATTTATTTATATAATTATAATTTTTTATTTTAATGTCTGCAAGATCTATAGTGATGTTATCTCTTTTGTTCCTAATGTTGGTAATTTTTTCTTTTCTCCTTGCTCTTGTGTATCTTTGTTTTGAGACAGGTTGTCATTCTGTCACGCAGATCAGGCTGGAATGTAGTAGTGATCATAACTCACTGCAGCCTCAAACTCCTGGTCTCAGGCAGTCCTCCTGCTTCAGCCTCTAAAATTGTTGGGATTAGAGGCATGAGCCACTGTGTTCAGCCTCTTTTAATTGCTATTTGTATTAGCCAGTTGAGGTTGCCCACTTGAACCCAAGCATTCTGGGCAATACAGCAAGCCCTCATCTCTACAAATAATTTTAAAAGTTAGCTGGGGCATGGTGGTGCATACCTGTAGTCTCAGCTACTCGAGAGGCTGAGACAGGAGGATCACTTAAGCCTAGGCAGTCAAGGCTGCAGTGAGCCATGATCGTGCCACTGTACTCCAGCCAGGGTGACAGAGCGAGACCACATCTCAAAAAAAAGAAAAGAAAATTCTTATAATTTCCTTCCTTTCACTTTGGTTTAATTTGATCTTCTGTTACAATCTTTTTTTTCCCCGAGATGGGGTCTTACTCTGTCATCCAGGCTGGAGTGCCGTGGCATGATTATAGAACCTCCACCTCCCAGACTCAAGTGATCCTCCCACCTCGGATTCCCCAGTAGTGGGAACCACAGGTGCATGCCACAACACACAGCTAATTATTTTCTTTTATTTTTAGTAGAGACAGGGTTTCACTATGTTGCACAGGCTGGTCTCAAACTCCTGAGCTCAAGTGATCCTCCTGCCTCAGCCTCCCAAAGCACTGGGATTATAGGCATAAGCCACCACACCCAGCCTCTCTAGCTTCTTAATTTGGATTCTTATACTGATTTTAGCACATTCTAATTTTATAAGCATTTGGAGATATACATTTTCCTCTACTTACTCTTTAACAGTATTCTCCAAATTTTGAAATATATTTTCATTTAGGTCAGAATATTTTCTGATTCCCTTGTGATTTTCTTTCCTACCCATGGTTTATTTAATTTGAATTGTTTATTTGCTTTTTCTATTAAATTTCAAAATATTTTAGATTTCATAATGTCTGGTAATATTTTTTTTCCATAAAATGTAATCCATAATTATTTCAATCCTTTTGCATAAGATGAAGCATATTGTATGGTGCAGCATATGGGTCTGTCTTGATAAATTATTTACATGCACTTGAAAAAAACGTGTTTGCTGGGCGCGGTGGCTCACGCCTGTAATCCCAGCACTTTGGGAGGCTGAGGCGGGTGGATCATAAAGTCAAGAGATCGAGACCATCCTGGTCAGCATGGTGAAACCCCATCTCTACTAAAAATACAAAAAATTAGCTGGGCATGGTGGTGTGTGCCTGTAATCCCAGCTACTCAGGAGGCTGAGGCAGGAGAATTGCCTGAACCCAGGAGGCGGAGGTTGCGGTGAGCCGAGATCACGCCATTGCACTCCAGCCTGGGTAACAAGAGCAAAACTCTGTCTCAAAAAAAAGAAAAAAACGTGTTTACTGCTGTTGGGTGAGGCATTCGATAAATGTGGATTAGGTCCAGTTGTTCAATAGGGTTATGCAAATCATTCTTGTGGTTACTGATTTTTCTGTCTACTTTTCTGTCATTTACTAAGAGAGGGATATTGAAATCTCCAGTTGTAAATGGGGATTTCTCTATTTCCCTTTGCAGTTTTTTTTTTTTTTTTTTTTTTTTTTGAGACGGAGTTTCGCGCTTGTTACCCAGGCTGGAGTGCAATGGCGCGATCTCAGCTCACTGCACCCTCTGCCTTCTGGGTTCAGGCAATTCTCCTGCCTCAGCCTCCTGAGTAGCTGGGATCACAGGCACGCGCCACCATGCCCAGCTAATTTTTTGTATTTTTAGTAGAGACGGGGTTTCACCATGTTGACCAGGATGGTGTCGATCTCCTGACCTTGTGATCCACCCGCCTCGGCCTCCCAAAGTGCTGGGATTACAGGCTTGAGCCACCGCACCTGGCCTCCCTTTGCAGTTTTATTAGTCTCTCCTTCATATATTTTGAGGCTCTATTTTTAGGTACATACATATTTAGGATTGTTAGGTCTTCTTGATGAATTGATCCCTCTATCAATATTTAATATATCTCTGCATTCCTGGTGATATTCCCTATTCTGAAGTCTCTCTGTCTGATATTAATGTAGCTATTCCATCCTTCTCATAATTACTATTTGTATATAATATTCTTTTCCATGTTTTTACTTGTAACCTTTCTGTATTTTATATTTAAAGTGAGTTTCTTGTAGACAGCCCATAGTCTAGTCTTGCTTTTTTTTATCAGTCTGACAATCTTTTAATTCACAGTTTTTGGATGATTTATATTTGGTGTGATTATCTGTTGTGGACTTAATGTTTGTATTAATTCATATGTTGAAGCCCTAACCCTGAAACGTTATGGTGTTTGGAAGTGGGGCCTTGGAAGGTAGGTAGGTTTAGATAACATCACAAGGGTGGGGCCTTCATGATGGGATTATTGCCCTTTTAAGAAGAGAAAGAGGGACCCAATCCCCCCTTCTCTCTCTCTGCTATGTAATGACATGGTGAGATGGCAGCTGTCTCCAAGCCAGTTAGTCTCAGTTTCATATATGTGAATATTGTCTACCTAACTAGTTTATTAACTCCTCTATGCAGGAACCATTTTTTAATATTTCTTTCTACCAGCCATCCTCTACGCCATTCCAACTCTCCCCAACCTCACAGAACACAACACCCAAAGCAGACAGGTGAATATTTTGCAACACCTACTTCAATAGTTGATTAACCTAAACAATCAGTGAATTAGCAAACATCCTTCTCAATTGCTCAGTTAAATGGGAATTTACTGAATCATCACTCATCTTCTAGCACTCGAATCACTGCATGTCTGCTGCTAAATGACCAACAGATCAACAGATCCTTGCATAGAAACAAAAAAAAAACCCAAGCGTTTCAATATTACCAAAGGGAAATGTATAGTCAGAACTGCAAGAAAAGTGCCTTGTGATCCACCTTCTGTCACATTATAGCTTACAATACAGGAGCATAAAGTAGCTACTCAACTGCCTCAAAAATAAAAGAATCATTTACTTTTCTGTATATAACCTAATTAAAACCATGTCAGATCCAGCAAAACTGGTTTTCATCTCTCTTCAGTAGATATAGGAGTATATATTAATATTTCTACTTCATGACTAGGTAGGAGACTAAATTAAAATTTGCTACTTAGCTCTCAGTTGGTAAGGCCCACAGTTCCACATGGCTGGGTGTTAGGAAGCCTTGGTGGTCACAACTCTGTTTTCTCCCCCTTCTCCTTAACATGGAGCTATTTAATCTTATTTATTTATTTAGAAATAGGGTCTGGCTGTGTCACCTTGGCTGGAGTGCAATGGCACAAACATGGCTCACTGCAGCCTAGAGTGATCTTCCCACCTTAGCCTCCCAAGTAGCTGGAACTATAGGCACACACAACCTCACTCTGCCAATTTTTAAATTTTTTGTAGAAACGAGTTCTCTATGTTACTCAGGCTGGTCTTGAACTCCTGGCCTCAGGCGATCCTCCCACCTTAGCCTCCCAAAGTGCTAGAATTACAGGCAAGAGCCACCACACCGAGCTGGAACTATGTAAGACAGCACTAAGCCCTACATATAATGTTACTAACAATGGCTGTGTAGATCAATCCTCCAAAGGGAAAGTCTCTCTAGATGGGTCTTGCCCCAGTTAAGCAGTAGCTTCCTCCAAATGGTGCTCACCTATCCACTGACTGGGACATTTGAAGACAAAGTGAGTCGTCACTCGCCATCACCATTCTCCACATCTGCTTTCCCTGGGAACCCACACATTCAGGAGGGCAGTACTGCTTCCTCCACAGCAGTGACACCAGAAAATATTTGTTGAATGCCAGGTACAGTGGCTCATGCCTATATTCATTTGCTAGGGCAGCCATACAAAGTACCACAGACAAAATGGCTATTACTAAAAAGTCAAAAAAAATAACAGATGCCGGGGAGCTTGTAGAGAAGAGGGAATGCTTACACACTGCTGGTGGCAGTATAAATTAGTCCAGCCCCTGTGGCAGTTCCTCAAAGAACTTAGAACTATCATTTGACCCAGCAATCCCACTACTGGGATATATACACAAAGGAATATAAATCACTCCATGTTAAAGACACATGCATGCAATTGTTCATTGCAACACTATTCATAATAGCCAAGACATGGAATCAACCCAGTAGACTAGATTAAAAAACATATGGTTCAGCCGGGCACAGTGGTTCACAAGGTCAGGAGATCAACAGCATCCTGGCTAACACAGTGAAATCCGTCTCTACTAAAAATACAAAAAAAATTAGCTGGTGTGGTGGCACACACCTGTAGTTCCAGCTACTTGGGAGGCTGAGGCAGGAGAATTGCTTGAATCCGGGAAGCAGAGGTTGCAGTGAGCCAAGAGTGCGCCACTGCACTCCAGCTTGGGCAAAAGAACGAGACTCCGTCTCAAAAAAAAAAAAAAATGTGGTTCATATACACCTCGGAATACTCTGCAGCCATAAAAAGGGACAAGATTATGTCCTTTGCAGGAACATGAACGGAGCTGCATCCTTAGTAAACTAACACAGGAGCAGAAACCCAAATACCACATGTTCTCACTTACAAATGGAAGCTAAATGATGAGAACACATAGACACAAAGAGGGGAACAACAGACACTGAGGCCTCCTTGAGAGAGGAGGGTGAGAGGAAAGAGATCAGAAAAGATAACTACCAGGTACTATGCTTAGTAACCTGGGTGACAAAATAATTGGTACACCCAATTCTTGTGACACAAGTTTACCTATGTAGCAAACCTGCACATGTATCTCTGAAACTAAAAGTTTTTTTTAAGTCATTTAATATTAATGGGACAATGCTCATTGCAAGAATTGGACTTCAGTTGCTAGCATAAGTAAATGACGGGCAGGAGAAATTTTAAATATTGAAAATGCAATCTTACATTCAAGGAGAGGACATAGGACATTTCTGTAAATAAAAATGGGAATAACACAAAAAAGATTACGATGATAAATTTCATATCATTTTATCACAATAAAAAAATTTTAATAAATTATAAATGGTGTGGTATGGTTTGGTTGTGTCCCACCCAAATCTCATCTTGAATTGTAGCTCCCACAATTCCCCTGTGCTATGGGAGGGACCCGGTGGTAAGTAGTGGAATCATGGGGGCAATTTGCCCCATACTGTTCTCTTGGTAAGTAGTAAGTCTCATGGATTCTGGTGGTTTAATAAGGGGTTTCCCCTTTTGCTTGGCTCTAATTCTCTCTTGACTGCCATCATGACTGTGAGGCCTCCCAACCACATGGAACTGTGAGTCCATTAAACCTCTTTTTCTTTAGAAATTACACAGTGTCTGCACAAAACAACATAAAATGAAGCAAGAAAAGGAGGGAAAAAAAAAAAAGAAATTACCCAGTCTTGAGTATGTCTTTATCAGCAAGAGAACAGACTAATACAAGTATAATCTAATTACCATAAAGGGAGAATAAGAACTATTGACACCAAAATATGAGATTGGGATTACAGCTGATTTTTATTTTCTTTTTCTGTTTATCTTTCCAGTTATTTATGATGAATGTTTCATAATCAGAAAAAAAAAAATGTTTCCAGGCCCACAAAAAATAATCAGATTTTTACTTTTTTTTAAGTCGCACTTTATCTCCCAGGCTAGAGTGCAGAGGCACAATCACGACGCACTGCAACCTCCGCCTCCCAGGCTGAAGTGACCCTCCCACCTCAGCTGCTGAGTAGCTGCGACCTCAGGAACGCACCCCCACGCCTGGCTAGATTTTTTAGTTGTTTTTGGTAGAGATGGTGTTTGGCCATGTTGCCCAGGCTGGTCTCAAACTCCTGGACTCAAGCGATTCACCTGCCCCAGCCTCCCAAGGTGTTGCGATTACAGGCATGAGCCATCGTGCCCGGCATTTACTTTCCATCTTAGTAATTTATGCAGAACCAGTTGTGTGATGTGGTGTCTCCCCACTGAGTTGACTGGATGGTTGTGTAGACTGAGTTTGAGTACAGTGGGTGGAACCCAGAGCAAGGCAAACCACCTGGAAGCTCTTAGGCCTCAAACCAGCAGCAGACGCAGGCCCAGGACTTTGTTGACAGGTGAAAAAGTGCTTGTTGCAGACAGCCTGAAATAGATGCAGACTTGGGGAAGTGACAGTTACATGGGCAAAGAGACCTGCAGGAATTGTAAGTATCACCAGCTGACAAGTGACACAGCTCTAACTGTACATCCTACTTCAGTGCTTTAAAGAAAACACAGACTTCACAATAAAATGATTTGCTGCAGTGTAAAGAAATGTGTGAAGATGGCGTACTATGTGGAATCTGTGTTCCCAGAGATGAGACTGGAAAGGCATTTATCATAAAACCAGTCTTTGGCCTTTGGCGGTTTCTGGTTTTTGCCAGAGTTTCACACACGAGTCCATGTGAGCTGGCTGCAGCCATTTCAGGATGGTGTGAGAGGGATTCTCATCCCTGGACTCTAGGAAGCTGAGGGGAGGAGAAGGTAAAGGAACTGGCCCTAGGGTGCTGTGTGCAAGTTGGAAGCAGACCCAGGCACTTTTAATGACCTATAGTGCCTGGAAGGGAAGGTGGTAAGAAATCATAAGGAAAAGCCTAAGAGCTAAGCTAAAGGAAAGAGGCTGGGGGCACTGGCTTATGCCTGGAATCCTGGCATTTTGGGAGGCAAGGCAGGAGGATGTTTTGAGTCTAGGAGTTCAAGGCTATAGAGCCACAATCACACCACTGACCTCCAGCATGGGCAACAGAAGACCAACTCTTAAAAAGTGAAAGTCAAGAGGAATGCTCTGCTGGAATAACAAGGGTGATTCTCCCATTTCCTCTGTATAGCGCCCTCTAGTGCTCTATAAGAAGTGGGGGCAGAGGCACATGTCCCAGGATGAGATAGTTTACTAGGAGGTAAAATAAAATCTATTGTTCATTTTGTAGCAAAAGAGGTAGAATGGCCTGGCACTCTCACATTGTCCTATGTTAGACAGCCGGGTCAAGAATGACCTATGTGGCACCCTGAATTGGGTGTGAGGGCTCCACAGAGAGAAGGATGCAGGGTCCATATGCATTAGTTTGCACGGACAGGGGACTGCAAGTAACCTAACTAATATGGGTTATCTTACATAGCTTTACTAAACAAACCCTTAGTCACAGGCAACGTAAACATAATGGCAATATAATTGATTCCAACAAGAAGGAACCAAACAAAAACATTTTTTTTTTTTTTTTTTGCGATAGAGTCTTGCTCTGTTGCCCAGGCTGGAGTGCAGTGGCACAATCACAGCTGGCTGTGGCCATAAACCCCTGAGCTCAAGCCATCCTCCCACCTCAACCTCTCAGGTAGCTGGGACCACAGGCACACACCACCATGCTTAGCTAATTTTTAAATTTTTTGTAGATGGCGGGCTCCCTACCTTGCCCAGGCTGGTCTTGAACTTGTGAGTTTAAGCAATCCTCCCCCTTAGCCTCCCAAAGTGCTGGGATTACAAGTGTGAGCCACCATACCCAGCCAAAAACGTTTTTTTTTTTAAACAGGGTCTCCCTCTGTTGCCCAGGCTGGAGTGCAATGACACAATCTTGGCTTACTGCAGCTTCAACCTCCCCAGGCTCAAGTGATCCTCCCACTTTAGCCTCCCAAGTACCTGAGACTAAAGGCACATGCCACCATGCCTGGCTAATTTTTGTATTTTTTGTAGAGACAGGGTCAGGCCATGTTGGCCACACTGGTCTTGAACTCTCGGGCACAGGTGATCCATCCGCCTCAGCCTCCCAAAGTGCTAAGATTACAAGTATGGGCCACTGCGCCCAGCTGAAAATAATGTTTTAATTATCAAGAACCACATTTGAAATATATCCTCTGTTTTTTGGTTTGTTAATTGAGACAGGTTCTTGCTCTGTGGCCCAGGCTAGAGTGCAATCATTGTCCACTGCAGCCTCGAACCCCTGGGCTCAAAGTATCCTCCTGCCTCTACCTCTCGAGAAGCTGAGACTACAGGAACGCACTACCATGTCTAGCTAACCTTAATTATTTTGGTTTTGTAGAGATGGGATCTGGCTATGTTGACTAGCCTGGTTTCCAACTTCTAGCCTCAAGCAGTCCTCCTGCCTCAGCCTCCCAAAGTGTTGGGATAACAGGCATGAGCCACTGCACCTGCCAGTCCTCTTTTGTTCTGTTTGTAGAGACAGGGTTTCACCATGTTGCCCAGGCTGGTCTCGAACTCCTGGCCTCAAGCAGTCCTCCCGTCTCAGACTCCCAAAGTGCTAGGATTACAGGTGTGAGCCACCATTCCTGGCCAATCCTCTGTTTTTAATAGTGAACTCACCCTGGTGAATAATAAACCTTGAGATATTGGCTAATCGTAGTGTGTACATATAATTTAAAACTATACATATATTAAGACAGTGCTTAAAAAGCAATCACACTACAAAGGCTAAGCAATCAAAAAAGCCTGAAAAAGACACAAAATGACCAACAGGTGTATGAAAAATGCTCAGCATCACTAATCATCAGGGAAATGCAAAGCAAAACCTCGATGAGATATTGCACCCCAGTTACAATGGCTATTGTCAAAAAGACAAAAAATAACAAATCCTGGCAAGGATGCAGAGAAAAAGGATATACACTCTTGATGGGAATGTGAATGAGTATAGCCATGGGAAACTATATGAAGGTTCCTCAGACAACTACAAATCAGAACTACCTTTGATCTAGCAAGCCTACTGCTAGGTACATATTCAAAAGAAATCAGCATATCAAAGAGGTACCTCCCTCATATGTTTATTGGAGCATGCTTCACAACAGCCAAAATATCAACCCCAGTGCCTATCAGCAAATGAATGGATAAAGAAAATGTGGTACATATACACGATGGACTATTATTCAGCCATAAAAAAGGATGAAATCCTGTCATTTGCAGCAACATGGATGGACCTGGAGGACATGAAGTGAAATAAGTCAGATATTAAAAAATATCACGTGATCTCTCTAATATGTGGGAAACAAATAGTTGATCTCACGGAGGTAGAGAAAAGAATGGTGATTCCCAGAAGCCAGGAAGGGTAGAGGAAGGGGGAATGACAAAAGGGTAATGAGTATAAAAATAGAATAAGTTCTAGTGTTTGCTAGTACAGTAGGATGACTATAGTTAACAGTTTACTGTATATTTCAAAATAGCTAGGAGATTTGACATGTGCCTAGCACAAAGAAATGATAAATGTTGAGGTGATGGATGTCCTAAAACCCTGATTTAACCATTTCACATTATATGCATCTATCTAAATGTCACATGTGGCCTGTTAGCTCAGTTGGTTAGAGCATGGTGCTAATAATGTTAAGGTTGCAGGTTCAGTCCCTATGCTGGTCACTGGATGAGACGTTTGGGGCTTCATTTACCTGAATGAAGAGCTTTTAATTCAAGCAGTCTGTATCCAAAATTCAGACCTTCTCTTATTGGCTGGGTGCTGTGGCTCACATCTGTAATTCCAGCACTTTGGGAGGCCAAGGAAGGCAGATCACCTGAGGTCAGGAGTTTGAGACCAGCCTGGCCAACATGGTGAAACCCCATCTCTACTGAAAATACAAAAATTAGCTGGGTGTGGAGATCACACCATTGCACTGCAGCTTGGGCAACAGAGTAAAACTCCGTCTCATAATTAAATACCACATGTGTTCCAGAAACACGTATAACTAACATGTAGCAATAAAAAGTTAGTGTTCTTTTTCGTTTATAAAGGAAAGATATTTAATGAACTCAATTTTACATGACGGGGGAGGCCTCACAATCATGGCAGAAGGCAAAGGAGAAGCAAAGGCACATTTTACACGGTGGCAGGGAGAGCGCTTGCACAGGGGAATCCCCATTCATAAAACCAACAGATTGTGAAATTTATTGACTATTAGGAGAACAGTATGGGGAAACCACATCCATGGTTTAATTATATCCATCTGGCCTTACTGCCCCATGATTTAATTATCCCCACCTGACCTTGGCCACCCATGATTTAATTATCTCCACCTGCCCCCACCCTTGACATGCGGGGATTACTACAATTTAAGGTGAGATACAGGTGGAGACACAGCCAGACCATGTCAATTAGTTTTGTAAAGAAATAATCTAATAAGGAGAACTACTGTACTAGCTCATCTTTCTACCACAAAATATTGTTGAGAAATTATACTTTGCATATATTAATAATGAATCATTATTCTGGTATAACATATCTAAAGCCATCAGTCAGATACGCTCTGAATATTTTTCTTTGACAGTATCACCTAAATGGTTGCTTGGAGGTTGGGTGCAGTAGCTCACCACTTTGGGAGGCCAAGACAGGATAATCACTTGAGCCAAGGCGTTTGAGACCAGCCTAAGCAACACAGTGAGACATCATCTCTACAGAATTCAAAAATTAGCTGGGCATGGTGGTGTGTGCCTGCAGTCCCAGCTACTTGGGAAAGTGAGGCAGAAGTATCTTGAGCCCAGGAGTTTGAGGCTACCTAGAGCTTAGATGGTGCCACTGACTCCAGCCTAGGTGACCCCAAGATGCTCTCTCTATGAAAAAAAAAAAACCCAATGCTCTTTCTCTCTGCCTGTCATCTCCAAGCCTCCCAGGTAGTTCTCCATCACCCCAGAGGCAGGTGGGGATTCCTCCACCCTCACAGTCCACTGGGTCCGAGTCGGCTTCCTCACAGGACCTGAGCCATTGACTTCTGCCCTGTCTCATGTGGAGGGCCATTCTTCTGTGACACACTGTTTCTGTTTCCCTGATTTTCCTGTAACCATCCAAACCAATCACTCTTTTTCCCTTTGTGGCCATTTGTCCTTACTCTGGCCCTGAACCACTGCTTTGGAGATGTAGCCGTTCTCTCTGAATGGCTGATTCTCAAATCTTTGTCTCCAGGCTTGGAGACACGCCCCATCTTCATCCGTCCAAATGTTTACAGGATTCCCACATGTTCCGCCAAGGTTAATGTGTGTAAAACAGAACAGCTCCTTTCCCACCCAATTTCCCTGTTTTCCCAGCCTGGTCAAGATCACTATTTTCAGGACTGCTGGGGCAACAACTCTGAGATCACTCTCATCCTCCCTCTGTCATTGACTGTCCTCATCCATACAGTCACAGATACCTCTCAATATTGCCTTCAAGGGGTCCCCTAGACTTCACAGTCTTCTCTTTGCCCCCAACTCTGAGTCCTCATTAGGTCACATCTGCATGGTTCATATTTCCTTTTGCCTAGCTGCCTTCTCTCAAGCTGAAATTAGCTCTCATCTGCCAGTAGCCCATTAGTCTCGAGCCATATTATATATGTCACTTAGGCTCCCCCACAGATGCCCTGTTCCCACTAGAACATTGGCCTCATTGGGTCCCTGCCCTCCACACCTCTTCCAGTCTCCCTCTCTGCCCAGACTCTCACACCCAACACACTGCCTGCAGTGGCATGATGGTAGCTCACTGCAGCTCCAAACTCTCAGGGTTAGGTGATCCTCCCACCCAAGCAGCCAGGACTACAGGTGCCCATCACCATGCCCGGCTATTTTTTTACTTTTAGTTGAGATGGAGTCTTACTGTGTTGCTCAAGCCGGTCTAGAATTTCTGGGCTCAAGGGATCCTTCCACCTTGGCCTCCCAAAGTGCTGGGATAACAGGCATGAGCCACTGCACCCAGCCTCCCACCTCCTCTTTTTATGTGCTCTGCTATCAGGCAATCTGTGATCATGCTCCATTCTAAGCTCTGCCACGTGTTAATGCTTTGATCTTAGACAGACTAACAGCTCCAAAACCTCAGTTTCTTTGTCAATAAAATTATTACTACCTTGGCTGGGCACGGTGGCTCACACCTGTAATCTCAGCACTTTGGGAAGCCAAAGCAGGTGGATCATTTGAGGTCAGGAGTTCCAGCCCACCCTGGTCAACATGGTGAAACCCTGTCTCTACTAAAATATAAAAATTAGCCGGACCTGGTGGTGGTCACCTGTAATCCCAGGTACTCAGGAGGCTGAGGCAGGAGAATCACTTAAACCAGGGGGACAGAAGTTGCAGTGAGCCAAGATCACGCCATTGCACTACAGCCTGGGCAACAGAGCAAGACTCCATCTCAAAAAATAAAATTCTGGCCAAGCGCAGTGGCTAACGCCTGTAATCCCAGCACTTTGGGAGGCCGAGGCAGGCAGATCACAAGGTCAAGAGATCGAGACCATCCTGGTCAACATGGTGAAAGCCCTTCTCTACTAAAAATACAAAAATTAGGTGGGCGTGGTGGCGTGCACTATTTGGGAGGCTAAGGCAGGAGAATTGCTTGAATCCGGGAGGTGGAGGTTGCAGTGAGCCGAGATTGCACCACTGCACCCAGCCTAGTGACAGAGCAAGACTCTGTCTCAAAAATAAATAAATAAATAAATAAATAAAAATTAAATTAAATTAAATTATTACTACCTCATTCCAGGGAGGTGTTGAAAGATGAAATGGCATCATGCATGGAAGGTTATTTAGCCCAGTACCTAGCACAAAGATCCTAACTGCCTCGTTTTAGTATTAGCAAAACATGATTGGCAAAATCAATGTCATACGGCAAACAGTTGGGTGAGTGAGTCACAGGAAAAGGTGCTTAATGTATGTTGGCTTCACAACCTGCAGGCTCTAACATAATCTCCCTTCTCTGCTGACATCACCTGACCGCTCAGATGCTGAAACATTTCATTCTTCTTCAAACTCCATGGTGTTTTTGCACATAAGCCACTACACCAGACAGGCTCTTTTTTGTAATTCTTTCACATGTGTTGCTCCATCTGTCTAACTAGTTTGCAGGTTCCTTGAGGACAAGGATAATGATATCATTATAGCTGACATTTCTTGAGTGTGGACTGCGAGTTAGCACTTTAAATTTATAAACTTACCCCGCACCACAGCCAGATGAGGGAGCTTGCTGCCATCATCCCTGAGTTATGAATCAGGAAGAGAGGCCCGGGATGCCAGCATGTTACCCGAGGGCACAGGGTAACGAGTAGCAGCACTGCCGCACTGCGGCCCAGCCCAGCAGCAAGGTGTGTTGCTGTTGACTGCCTCCTAGGTGCGGGACTGCATCCCTCCAGTGGGTAGGAGAGAACTTACTCATTGATTCTCTGACTGATGGAAACCCTCGTCTTTTGTAGCTACCGGTGCTTTTCTAGCAGATGCCTGAGCTCCTGGACATACTGCTCTAAGGCTGTTTGAGACAGCACGCCTCCTGCCCCCTAAGATAAAACTCTCTTTAAAGAGCATCCTGAACTAACAACCTGGACGCCCACTCAAGAGACCTAATCTGAAAGTTGGTAATTTCAAAGACGACATGAGGATAAATTTACAATGACGGGAAGAAACCAGCGTAAAAAAGCTGAGAATACTCAAAGTCAGAATGCCTCTCCCTCTAAAGATGATCACAGTTCCACATCGACAATGGAACAAGGCTTGATGGAGAATGAGCGCATCCCAATGACGGAAGTACTCTTCAAGGTATGGATAATAACAAACTTCGGTGAGTTAAAAGAACATGTTGTAGCCCAACGTAAAGAAACTAGGAACTTTGAAAAAAGGTTTGATGAAATCCTATTGAGAATAGACAACTTAGAGAGGAGTATGAGTGAATTAATGGAACTGACGAATACAATACAGGAACTCTGAGAAGTATGCACAGGTTTAAACACTCGAATTGTTCAAGCAGAAGAAAGGATAACAGAGATCAAAGTCCAACTTAATGAAATAAAACGTGAAGAAAAGATTAGAGAAAAAAGGATAAAAAGGAATGAGCAAAGTCTCCAAGAAATTTGGGACTATGTGAAAAGACCAAATTTATGTTTGATAGGTGTACCTGAATGCGACGGAGAGAATGAATCCAAGCTGGAAAATACCCTTCAGGATATTATTCAGGAAAATTTTCCTAAACTAGCAAAGCAGGTCAATATTCAACCCCAGGTAATACAGAGAACACCACAAAGATATTCCTCAAGAAGAGCAACCCCAAGGCACATAATCGTTAGATTCACCAGGGTTGAAACGAAGGAGAAAATACTAAGGGCAGCCAGAGAGAAAGGTCAGGTTACCCCCAAAGGCAAGCCTATCAGACTTACAGCAGATCTCTCAGCAGAAACTCTACAAGCCAGAAGAGAGTGGGGGCCAATATTCAACATCCTCAAAGAACAGAACCTTCAGCCCAGAATTTCATATCCAGCCAAACTAAACTTCACAACTGAAGGAAAAAATAAAATCTTTTATGAACAAGCAAGAACTCAGAGATTTTATTACCACCAGGCCTGCTTTACAAGAGCTTCTGAAAGAAGCATTACACACAGAAAGAAACAACCAGTATTAGCCTTTCTAAAAATATACCAAAAAGTAAAGAGCACCAACATAAAGAATAATTTACACCAACGAATGGATCAAACAGCCAGTTAACATCAAATGGCAGTAACCCTAAATTTAAATCGACTAAATCCCCCAATCAAAAGACACAGCCAAAACCCAACGGCATGTTACATCCAGACCTGTTTCACATGCAAGGATACACAAAGACTCAAAACAAAGGGATGGAGAAAGATTTACCAACCAAATGGAGAGCAAAAATAAATAATAAATAAATAAAAAGCAGGAGTTGCAAATCTCGTATCGGATAAAATAGATTTTAAAGCAACAAAGATACAGTGGTAAAAGGATCAATGCAACAACAAGAGCTAATGATCCTAACACCCAGATACATAAAGACTTAGACTCAATGAGACAGAAAATTAATAAGTATATCAAGGACTTGAACTCAGATCCAGAACAAGTAAACTTAATAAATATTTATAGAGCTCCCCACTTCAAATACACAAAATATACATTCTTGTCAATACCACATCACATCTACTCATAAGTTTAAATGAAACATTGATTGGCCATTATTAATACCCAATTTTTTTCAGAATAAAGCAATATTTCCGTTTACTCTCCCTCTTTCTCATCCTCTTTCTTCCTCTCCTTTACTTATTATTTTTTTTTCTTTCCTTCTCTCAAAAAAAGAAATCAACTTGTAAACCTCTAGATCCAGGTCAGCAATGCCTCCCTCATTGCTTGATTTCCTTCCTTCCCTTCCCTCCCTCCCTCCCTTCCCCCTTCTTCCCTTCCTTTCTTCCTTTATCCCTTCCTTCCTCCCTACCGTCTGCCTTCCCTCCCTTCCTGCCTTCCTCAAGAAAAAAAAAAAAAAAGAGCATCCTAAAAAGAACCAGATTTACACACAAAAGCCAGGATGACTCCTAGCAGACCCTTTGCTACCTGAAAGTTGTTATGTCATGTAGAAAATGAAGAAGGAAAGAAAGAAAAGGAAAAGAACGAGTGAGGACAGTGAGCAGACCAGGGCGTACCAGAGAGACCAGATCTTCCCAAACAGTTACTGCCGTGACACTTGCTTCACGCTAAATGACCAGCAGTCTTCCTTTATGTGTGGGTCTGCCCTTGTGCCTTCTTGGTCCCCCAAACAGGGACAGAGTTCTGCTTGGAGAAGCTGGAATGGACTGAAAGCCAGGAGAGGGGCTGGTGGAAGTCCAGGCAGGCCTCTCCTCAAGTGGCACCATCCCAGGAGATGGAAATACTGCACAAGGAAGCAAGATGCCGGGCGCCAGCTTCTATGCTTTGCTGAATGACAAATTCAATGTGGTTGGCTAGGCACGGTGGCTCACGCCTGTAATCTCAGCACTTTGAGAGGCCGAGACAGGTGGATTACTTGAGGTCCGGAGTTTGAGACTAGCCTGGCCAACATGGTGAAACCCAGTCTCTACTGAAAATACAAAAATTAGCTGAGTGTGGTGGCATGTACCTGTAATCCCAGCTACTCAGGAGGCTGAGGCAGGAGAATCACTAGAACCTGGGAGGCAGAGGCTGCAGTGAGCAGAGATCACACCACTGCACTCCAGCCTGGGTGACAGAGTGAGACTCTGTCTCAAAAAAAAAAAAAAGTGCCATATAAAACATGAATTTAAAGTACAAAATTACATGGGATATGTTACTATACTGGAAACTAACTTTGGAAAATAGGAGTAGATTTCCTGCACCCTGTATCAACTCCTTCTGCAATAGAAATGAAACTCACTCTAAATGATCCCAGCACATCTGTGAATTCGCATAGGGGGCCAGACTGGCACCACCATCCACAGGGACATTACCTCTAAGGATCATGTATCAAGAGCCAGATGCCATCAGGAAATTTCTTTCACCATTGTCAGCATAAAGGGCACTAAGCAAGCATCTTTTCCAAATGGACATGTACCCAGAAGTATCCCCATATTCCAGTCCTCAATACTCAGAAACAGAAAGCTATGAGAACTGTTCTTTCTTTCTTGCAGGGGTGAAAATAAGGAGGATTAGGAAAATGAAGCCAAGGCAATGAGCCATAAGTAGCAAAAACCTCACCTAATCTTTGTCTTATTTAACTGGGTAAACAACAGTGCTGACACAATTATATGCCCCCAGATGCTGCTGTGACATTACTAGGTTACAGTGAACTCAGTATCAGCTGATGCCACTGGAATAGATGTGCAGATTTCCATAACCAACGTGTTTGCATCTAATATATATCTCATGTTCCTGTCCCCTCACCCTGTCTTGAAGCTGATTTCATGTAATATCCTCTGGTCTTCAGGGAACATCTCTCCACATTTCAAAGAATATCAGATTGTATTTTTACAGTTTACTCCTTAGCAGGGGGGAATTAGAGCATTGACTACAGGAAAATTTTCTCTTGTACAATAAACCGAAAGCTTTGTAAACATAACATGACAATTTTCATTAACGGGCACGTTTACTTTTGGTATTGCCAGTTATGTAAGGGGTAAACGTCTTTGGGCAGAAGGACACCTGGCCATAACCTCTTCCTGACAACTCCAGCTCCAGTTTTCTCCAAGCAATGTCCAGTTTTACATTTTTCCAAAAGAAACAAATGGGAATGCCTCATGAATTGTTCCTGTAGATTCGTAGTTCAATGCTACATGACGCTGTATATTAGGTTCCTAAATGTTGTGTAACAGCAACAGTGATGGGAGTCACTGCTCTTAGATCACACTTGCATTAGTGTCTCTTCCATCCACCCACTTTTTTTTAAATTGCATGTTAGGTTTTGGGGTACATGTGAAGAACATGCAAGATAGTTGCATAGGTACACACATGGCAGTGTGATTTGCTGCCTTCCTCCCCTTCACCTATATCTGGCATTTCTCCCCCTGCTATCTCTTCCCAACTCCCCACCCCACGCTGTCCCTCCCCTATTCCCCCCAACCGACCCCTGTGTGTAGTGCTCCCCTCCCTGTGTTCACGTGTTCTCATTGTTCAACACCCGCCTCTGAGTGAGAACATGCAGTATTTCATTTTCTGTTCTTGTGTCAGTTTCTGAGAATGATGGTTTCCAGGTTCATCCATGTCCCTAGAAAGGACACGAACTCATCGTTTTTGATGGCTGCATAATATTCCATGGTGTGTATGTGCCACATTTTCCCTGTCCAGTCTATCATTGAAGGACATCCACCCACCTTTTTTGGCTCTTCTTCCTCTGATCTCCACTGCCTCGAGGCTCAGCACTTCCTCTAACACCCTAGCGGTTCTCAGCCAGGGCAGTTTTGGCCCCAGGAGACATTTATGGTTGTTGCAACTAGATGATGCCACTGGCATTAGTGGATAGAGGCCAGCAATTCTGCTAAACATCCTACAAGGCACCAGGCAGCCCCCACAACAAAAATGATCCAGCTCCACATGCCAATAGTACTGAGGCTGAGAAACCCTGCACTATGCTAACCAAACCACTTTTAATTAAAAGAAGAAAAAAGCCTTTTCAAGAACCTATAATGGCTCTTATTAGATTATAAATTGTAACCTCCTCAGCAACACCCTTCCCAGTCCATTTCTAACCCACCTGTCACCTGAACTGAGCAAACCTATGCTGAGCTCCCCAGGTGCAGGAGCTGCGAAGGTACTGAAAGAGGGAAGAGGAATCGGTGCCTTCAAGAAGCCCACCCACTGGTGCGGGAGACAGAGAACCTGAGCACCTGGCTAGCCCCCAGCAGGTGTCAGGAATGGTCTTTCCTTTCTTCCTAATTAGCTCTAATTCCCGGCTGACTGTGGTGGCTGGGTAAAGAGTGGTGGAACCTAGTCTCTTCCCCACATCATAATCTGTGCTCTTGTCTGTCTTTTAATCTATTAGGAAAATTTGAACAACCAGGGTTTTTTCTATTTGACATATATCTATGTCTTTCTTTCTTTCTCTCCTCTTACTCTCCTTCCTTTTCTTTCTTTCTCTCCTTCCTGCCTTCCTTTCTTTCCTCTCTCTTTCTTTCTCTCCTTCCTTTCTTTCCTTCTTTCTTTTTTTCATTTTCTTTTTAAGAAACAAGGTCTTGCTCTGTCACCCATGCTGGAGTGCAGTAGTATAATCAGGGCTCACTACAGCCTACAATTCCTGAGCTCAAATCATCCTCCTGCCTCAGCCTCCCAAGTAGCTAGGACTACAGGTGTATGCCACCACACCTAGGTAATTATTTTTTGTAGACACAGGATCTCACTATGCTTCCCAAGCTGGTCTCAAACTCCTGACCTCAAGCGATCCTCCTGCCTCGGCTTTTCAAAGTGCTGGGATTACAGGCATGAGCCACTGTGCCCAGCCTCCTTGCCTTTATAATTTCTAATAAATATTGTTTTGGTTATACTGAATAAGCATACCTTACTTACAAGAAGCTTTTATGCTAGCACATCTCAAAATGTTTTAGCAATTTTGTACTCAGCCTTATCTGTTCATGATCTGTCTGCTCTTGCTGCTAATTGAGAAATTAATATTGTTCTCAATGGCTATAATGTAGATTGAATTGTTCAGCGACGATTTTTCATCCTGAGATGGCTTTGGGTTCCTGCTTGTTGCTTTTCTTAGGTTGGCTGTTTTGTTCTTCATTTTAAAATATTAACATGTCGGGCCTGGCATGGTGGCTCACTACTGTAACCCCAGCACTTTGGGAGGCTGAGGCAGGTGGATCACCTGAAGTCAGGAGTTTGAGACCACCCTGCCCAACATGGCAAAACCCCATCTCTACTAAAAATATAAAAATTAGCCAGGCATGGTGGTGAGTGCCTGTAATCCCAGCTACTCAGGAGGCTGAGACAGGAGAATCTCTTGAACCCAGGAGGTGGAGGCTACAGTGAGCTGAGATCATGCCAGTGCACACTCCAGACTGGGTGACAGAGCAAGACTCCATCTCAAAAAAAAAAAAAAAAAAAAAAAGATGTCAATGTATTAACCGGCTGTTTTGATAGAAAAATAGCAATGAAGGCTGGGAAAGGTGACTCATGCCTGTAATCCTAGCACTTTGGGAGGCCAACACAGGCAGATCACTTGAGCAGAGGAGTTTGAAACCAGCTTGGGCAACATATTGAGACCCCATCTCTACAAAAAAAAACACAAAAATTAGCTAGGCATGGTGGCATGCACCTGTAAGCCTGCAGTCCCAGCTACTCAGGAGGCTGAGGCAGGAGGATCGCTTGAGCCCAGGGAGGTCAACGCTGCAGTGAGCCGTGATCGTGCCACTGCTCTCCAGGTCTGGGTAACACAGTGAGAAAACAAAACAAGGACAGCGATGAAAACATGCTTCCAATCAAAAAAATAAGAGAAGACTGCTAATTGGCCAGGCTCAGATATCCCACGTGTTCACGGAGTAAGTAGAAATACCAGGCATGAAAGCTCTGTGCGGCCAAGAGCATCTGCAGAGTGGTGATCCTAGTTTGTCGTGGATTACTTGGAAGTGACTTCATTTTACCTTCACTCTCCCAGGTGGATATAAACAACATCATTATGAAACATTTCCAGGAAAGTCTTCACACTGTCTCTCAGACAACCCTTTCTAGTGTTAATGGAAATAGATACACAATTCAACCCATATTCACAACTGGGTCTTCCATCATGTCTGCATGCATTGGCGATGTATCTGTTAAACAAGGAATATTATGCTTGTCTTCAGGCAAAAACTGCTCTGAAAGCTAATGTATGTTGTAGTTAAGATCTCAGCCCTGATGCCAGATTATCTGAGTTTGAATCTTTGTGTGATTTCTCTAAAGCATCTTTCCTCCTGTTTAAATGGGTGTCATAGTTGGGCGCCGTAGCTCAGGCCTGTCATCCCAGCACTT
This sequence comes from Callithrix jacchus, assembly GCF_049354715.1. NCBI lineage: Eukaryota > Metazoa > Chordata > Mammalia > Primates > Cebidae > Callithrix > Callithrix jacchus. Next base: position 34,899,823 of record NC_133508.1, on the reverse strand, counting down.
CAGGAGGCCAAGGTGGGCGGATCACTTGAAGTTAGGAGTTGGAGACCAGCCTGGCCAACATGGTGAAACTTCATCACTACTAAAAATACAAATATAAAAAATTAGCCAGGCATGATGGTGGGTGCCTGTAATCCCAGCTACTTAGGAGGCTGAGGCAGGAGAATCGCTTGAACCCAGGAGGCAGAGGTTATAGTGAGTTGCGATCACACCACTGCACTCTAGCCTGGGTGAAGAGTGCCTCCTCCTCACTCCTCTGTCTCAAAATATGGAGGGAAGCGCCTTCTCAAAATAAATAAATAAATAATGAATGTGTATAATAATAGGTCCTGTCTCATCTCATGGGGTTGTGGTGGGTTCGAAGTTAATACTGTAAAACACCGAGAACTGGCACATAATAAACATTCAACAAATGCTGGCTATTGTCACGGGCAATATTCATTTTTTATCATCTCTTTGTATTCAGAATGAAAAAATTGTCCTGATTATATTTGCTACACATACTAATTGCAAAAAGTAAAAAAAAAAAAAAAAACCAGAAAATTCACATGAATAAAAAAAGAAAATAAAGAAAATAAAAGTCCCCTCTAACCCTACCCCTTAAAAATAGCTGCTGTTTAAAGCTTGATCTCGATCTTTCCAGGCATTTATTTAAACCTGAATTATACACATCAACTGGTCAGACTCACAGTCCTCTGGAAGAAAGGAAACAGCAGATATGTAAATCCAATATGCATTTGTTACACAGTAACATGAATCTAGCTATTTGGAATCTAGCTATTGGAAAACTTCTCTCGAATTCCTAAGTCACTCCAAGAGTTTAATTTTTCCATTCTTTTAAATCAGATTGTTATCTGAGGACTGACTTAAATGAAATTATATATACTGCATGCTAATTAATAATAAAAATGTAGTGGGCCTTAATCCTAGCACTTAAGAAGGCCAAGGTGGGCGGATCACCTGAGGGCAGGAATTTGAGACCAGCTTGGCCAACAAGGCTAAACCCCATCTCTACTAAAAATACAAAATTAGCCGGGCTTGGTGGCGGGTGCCGGTAATCAGCTACTCAGGAGGCTGAGGCAGGAGAAATGCTTGAAGCCAGGAGGTGGAGGTTGCAGTGAGCTGAGATCGTGCTACTGCACTCTATCCTGGGTGACAAGAGGGAAACTGTCTCAAAACATAATAATAATGTATTGAGTATTAGAATACTAACTTGAATAAATTATAGAGCTTACATTAGACGTCTTAAAACACAGCATATTTACTTCGAAAATGCTCTAAGCAGTATCTGCAAGCACTTTTAACGCACTGAGTAAAGCAGTTGTTAAGCAGAAAATAAACATAGATTTTTAAAGAACCACATGGCAATGATAAATGAAAAACAAATTGTGTAAGTGAATGCAAAAATAAAGGTCTAAGAAAAACAGATAAAACCAAAGAGAAGACTGCTGCTTCTGGCCATGAAGCAGTAACTGGTACTGGACTTGCCCTACTGCACTAACAACAGGACACTAGAGAAGATAGATGAAACAATTGTTTTCAGACACCGAACAGAATACAAAGCCGAACTGTAACTCCGAGAGAAGTGAAACAAGGCAAGACCTGTGCTCACCCCGGCTTTCTTTCTGAAGCTGCTTTGCAGATTGTGATATAGGAGGGGAACTCGGGCAGGGCATGGCAGTCTGGCTGCACTGAGGAGACAGAAGTAGGGAGGATGGGGCAGCTGGAATTCCCAGGGCTGGAATTTCTTTGGCTCATACACAAAGTAAAAACTCTATGAGGCCAAGCAAAGAACATGTACTAGGGAACTGTAAGATAAGCAATCCCCCAGAGATCTGAGAGGTGTTTGGGTTCTGAACAGAAAAATAAGCTGGAAGACCTCGAAAGCATACTGTTCTGGGCTGGGCACGGTGTCTCAACACCTGTAATCCCAGCACTTTGGGAGGCCAAGGCAGGTGGATCACCTGAGGTCAGAAGTTCAAGACCAGCCTGGCCAACATGGTGAAACCCCGTCTTTACTAAAAATACAAAAATTAGCCAGGTGTGGTGGCGTACAGCTGTAATCCCAGCTACTCAGGAGGCTGAGGCAAAAGAATCGCTTGAACCCAGGAGGTGAAGGTTGCAGTGAGCCAAGTTGGTGCCACTGCTCTCTAGCCTGGGCAACAGAGAGAGATGCTGTCTCAAAAAGAAAGAAAGAAAATATACTGTTCTGAAAACTTACATTATGTAGAAGTGGCATCATATTATTTGAAGGTACACTGATAAACTGAAGATGTATTCCATAAACCTTACAGCAACCATTTTTTTTAAAAAAGAGTGTTATTAGCCAATGGAGAAGATAAAATGAAATATTGAAAAAAATTAATCCAAAAAGGCAGGAAAAGAACACCAAAAATGTATGGCATAAATCGAAAACAAATAGCAAGACAGTAGATTTAAACCTAACCATATCAGTAATGACACTAAGTCAGTATGAATTAAGCCTCCCAGTTACAAATCAGAGATTATCCAATTGGATAATAAAGTAAGGTCTGATTCTGTGCTGTCTACAAGAAATCCACCTTAAATATGCAGACACAGGATGTTAAAAGTAAAAGGATGGAAAGGGTAAACAAGAGACATAAGAAAAATGGATTGACTGTATTCGTTTCTGGCAAAACACTTTAGGACAAGAAATAGTACCAGACATAAAGAAGGACATTTCACAGTGATAAACTATCAAGTCACTAAGAAGAAATAACATTCCTAAATGTGAATGCACCCAGTTGTAGAGCTTCAAAAGACCTGAAGCGAAAACTGACAGAATTGAAAGGGAAAAAAGACAAATCCATAATTGAGTTACGCATTTCACCACCCTTCTCTTCATAATTGATAGAAATAGCAGATAGAAAATTGGTACGAATACAGAAGACTTGAACAGCGCTATCAACTAACTGGATCCAATTAACTTTTACAGAACGTTCTACCCTCCAGTGACAGACTAAACAGTGTTTTCAGTGCAGATGGAATGTTCATCATACACTGCGCCATGAAACAAGTCTCAATAAATCCAGCAGGATTGAAATCACATACTGGGCTTCTCCCACAAATTGCAATTTAATTAGAAATCAGTAACTGAAACTGGAACTCTTACATTGCTGGTAAGAATGTGAAATGTTACAGTCAGTTTGAAAACAGTTGTCAGGTTTTCTTTTAATGAAGTCAAACATATAAACAATTGTACTTCTGCCGGGCACACTGGCTCAAGCCTGTAATCCCAGCACTTTGGGAGGCCGAGGCGGGTGGATCACGAGGTCAAGAGATGGAGACCATCCTGGTCAACATGGTGAAACCCCGTCTCTACTAAAAATATAAAAAATTAACTGGGCATGGTGGTGCGCGCCTGTAATCCCAGCTACTCGGGGAGCTGAGGCAGGAGAATTGCCTGAACCCAGGAGGCGGAGGTTGCGGTGAGCCAAGATCGGGCCATTGCACTCCAGCCTGGGTAACGAGCGAAACTCTGTCTCAAAAAAAAAAAAAATTGTACTTCTTGGCATTTACACAAAAAGACTGAAAACATATGTTTATACAAAAACATATGCATAAATGTTTAAATCATCTTTATAATTTTCAAAAACTGGAAACAACAAACCCAAATATTCATCAATAGATAGCTAGATAAACTACGGTTAAAAAAAAATTAGGCCAGCTACAATGGCTCACACCTGTAATCCCAGCACTTTGAGAGGCTGAGGCGGGCAGATCACCTGAGGTCATAAGTTTGATACCAGCCTGGCCAACATGGTGAAACCCTGTCTCTATTAAAAATACAAAAATTAGCCAGGCACAGTGGTGGGCACCTGTAATCCCAGCAACTTGGAGGCTGAGGCAGAAGAATCACTTGAACCCTGGAGGTGAAGATTCCAGTGAGCTGAGATCGTGTCGTTTCACTCCAACCTGGGCGACAGAGCAAGACTCTGTTTCCAAAAAAAAAAAAGTTTAAGTATGTATATCATAGTATCTGGAGTTACCGCTAAATAAATAAAAAGAAGGAAAAAAAACTGTATGGAGAGATATCATCAAAAAGAAATAATTAACTAAATTGGAATAGTAGAAAATACTCACATAATCCCAAAGAAGTCAGAAAAGAGAAAACAAATGTAAACCAGAGGGAACATACAGAAAACAAGTAATAACAACACGTTAAAAGTAAATCCAGCCACATCCATATTTTTTTTTTAATGCAAATGGCTTAAACACAGCTAGATGAAGTCAGAGCTTATTGGCCAGGCGTGGTGGCTCACGCCCCTGATCCCACCACTTTGGGAGGATCACTTGAGCCCAGGAGCTCAACACCAGCCTGAGTAATGTAATGAGACCCTGTCTCTACAAATAATAAGAAAAACAATAATAATGATGGTGATAAAGAAATAAAATTAGCCAGGTATGGTGGCTCACATCTGAGTAGTCCCAGCTACTCAGGGTGGTGGGAGGATCACTTGGATACAGGCGGTCAAGGCTGTAGTGAGCTGTGATCACACCACCACACTCCAGTCTGGGTGACAGAGCAAGACCCTTTCTCAACATATACAAATAAATAGAGATGGTCAAAATGGATGTTAAATGAACCAAATACATGCTGTCTACAAGAAACTCAGTTCAAACATGATATAAGCGGGTTAAAAGTAAAAGCCTGTGTGGCTCACGCCTGTAATCTCAGCACTTAGGGAGGCCAAGGTAGGCAGATCACTTGAGATCAGGAGTTTGAGACCAGCCTGGCCAACATGAAACCTTATCTCTACAAAAATATAAAAAGTTTAAGTGGACACTCTTATTCAGTTCCAGGTTAGTTTCATTATGCTAAAGACCATACTTTGTATGATTTCAGTTCTTCTAAGTTTGTTAATTTGTTTTATTTGTTTATTTTTTTGAGAAAGAGTCTTGCTTTGTCGTCCAGGCTGGAGTGCACTGGTGCAATCTCAGCTCACAGCAACCTTCGCCTCCCAGGTTCAAGTGATTCTCCTGCCTCAGCCTCCCAAGTGGCTGGGACTACAGGCACATGCCACCATGCCTGGCTAATTTTTGTAGTTTTAGTAGAGACAGGGTTTCAACATGTTGGCCAGGCTGGTTTCGAACTCCTGACCTCAATTGATCCACCCTCCTCAGCCTCCCAATGTGCTGGGAAAACAGGCCTGAGCCACTTCACCAGCCCAATTAAGCTATTTTTTAGAAAAACCATTATGAAGCAGTACACTATTCCTTGGAGGTGGTTAGAGTGTTCATTACCTGCCGTCAAAACTGTCCTGACCCTGCACAATAAGCTTTTATTATTCTTCCACTATTGACTTTCTCAAGTCACAGTATGTCCCTAACTAATATTTCTAGGTTGTGCAATGAAATATTGATATTTTTATCCACTTATATCTCATCTTCTACACACTGAATTATAAAACCGTAAGATTTTAGTATCTTCTGCTGCTCAATTCACTTAAGTAGAGGAGTGAATAGTTTTTATCATCTGGTGTCATCAGTGGTAGTACACTAAATTATTCAGAAGTATGTTCACCAGCAGAGTTCCTAAAAACACATGAATCAAAAGCTAGTTTGGGCCTCAGGGAGCATCCACTGCCTTCATTAATGCTACAGACTAAAGAACTGTACCCTGAACGATCCCAGTGGGATGGTGAAACCCGGGCGAAGTTCACTCAATGTGCAGCACACCTCAGTAATCAAAGGAATACAGCCGTGGAACACGTTAGAGCATGTAATTACAAGCTGGAACTCTCTCAGGCTCACTAAGCTTCAGCACCGTAGGATGGATCTCTTAGCTGTCATTTGTTGTTAAGCAGTTATGTACAATTTATATGTCCTAACAACCTGGCAATAGGCTCTCCTGCATTGCGAGTACAAAACAAAATCAGAACAAAATATACCAGCCAACTCCACTACAGCCCCATCAGCCCCACTTTCTTTTCTTTTTTTTTTTTTTTTCAATTGTCACTGTTGTTGTTTTGAGAAAGTCTTGCTTCGTCTTCCAGGTTAGAGGGCGGTGGTGCGATCTCAGCTCACCACAACCTCCATCGCCTGGGTTCAAGCGATCCTCCTGCCTCAGCCTCCTGAGTAACTGGGATTACAGGTGCCTGCCACCACACTGGACTAATTTTTGTATTTTTAGTAGAGATGGGGGTCTCACTACATTGGCCAGGCTGGTCTCAAACTCCTGACCTAAGGTGATCTGCCCACCTCAGCCTCCCAAAGTACTGGGATTACAGGCATGAGCCACAGCCTTATCTTCAATTAGCAGCAAGCGCTTGATGTCAGGAGCTAACAGAAAGCAGGCACAGAGTGCACCTTCTCAGGATGGGAGCTGTGATGCCCTCCTCATTTCTTCATTTCTGTGTTGGTGCAGCTGCCCTGCAGCTTCCTCCTCCTGCCATCCCCTCCTAGTTCGCTATTTCTCCATTACCTTCTTCTCTTATTTCATCCCGTTACTAAGTCATTTCCATCATGCTCTCCCATCTCTTTTTATTCCTTTTTAAAATGGAAATATGCACACCTACCTTGAAAGGCTAGGGGTTCATATTTCCGTCTCGATAAATAAATGCATTTGCCATGTTTCTGCAGACACAGACTTCTCATTCAGTCAGTTCTGGATCTGAAAATAGGCTCAGCTTTAGAAACAAACAAGGGATCGTGACGCCCAGGCTGAAGTGCAATGGCATGATTCAGCTCACTGCAAACCTCCGCCTCATGGGTTCAAGCGCTTCTCCTGCTTCAGCCTCCCAAGTATCTGGGATTACAAGCATGCACCACCACGCCCAGCTAATTTTTTGTATTTTCAGATCCAGAACTTACTGAATGAGAAGTCTCTGCAGAAACATGGCAAATGCATTTGTTTATTGATTGATTGATTGAGACGGAGTTTCGCTGTTGTTACCCAGGCTGGAGTGCAATGGCACGATCTCGGCTCACTGCAACCTCCACCTCCTAGGTTCAAGCAATTCCCTTCCCTTAGCCTCGGAAGTAGGTGGGGACTACAGGCGCCGACACCATGCCCAGCTAATTTTTGCATTTTATTGTTTTATTTTTTTGAGACGGAGTTTCGCTCTTGTTACCCTGACTGGAGTGCCATGGCGTGATCTTGGCTCACCGCAACCTCTGCCTCCTGGGTTCAGACAATTCTCCTGCCTCAGCCTTCTGGGGAGCTGGGATTACAGGCACGCGCCACCATGCCCAGCTAATTTTTTGTATTTTTAGTAGAGACGGGGTTTCACCATGTTGACCAGGATGGTCTCGATTTCTTGACCTTGTGATCCATCCGCCTCGGCCTCCCAAAGTGCTGGGATTACAGGCTTGAGCCACCGCGCCTGGCCCGTGCCCAGCCTCTTATCTCCTCTGCCTCAAGAATTTTAGTCCCCACATTTTTCATTAACATTTCACTGTTTTGTTTTGTTTTTGGAGACACAGTCTTGCTCTGTCACCCAGGCTGGAGTGCAGTGATGCGATCTCAGCTCACTACAGCCTCTACCTCCTGGGTTCAGGTGATTCTTATGCCTCAGCCTCCTGAGTAGCTGGGATTACAAGTGCCCACCACCACACCCGGCTAATTTTTGTATTTTCAGTAGACACAGGGTTTCACCATGTTGGTCAGGCTAGTCTCAAACTCCTAGTCTCAAGCGATCTGCCTGCCTTGGCCTCCCAAAGTGTTGGGATTACAGTTGTGAGCCACTGCTCCCAGCCAACATTTCACTCTATTAAATTATTCCCATTAGTATACAAACAAGTTCTAAAATCTCATGGATTGAAAGATAACAACAACAAGAAAAAGACCAAACACTTCCCTTCACCTCCTCCAGAAAATGCTCCTGTTTTCTGTTACTCTTTATTTTTCCTCTTTTTTATTTATTGAGACAGGGTCTCGCTCTGTTGCCCAGGCTGGAGTGCAGTGGCACGATCTCAGCTCACTGTAACCTCTGCCTCCTGGGTTCAAGCAATTCTCCTGCCTCAGCCTCCCAAGTAGCTGGGACTATAGGCACACACCACCATGCCCAGCTAATTTTTTTTGTATTTTTAGTAGAGACAGGGTTTCACCTTGTTGACCAGGATGGTCTCGGTCTCTTGACCTCGTGATTCACCTGCCTCGCCTCCCAAAGTGCTGGGATTACAGGCATCAGCCACTGCGCCCGGCCAGCAAATGCGTTTAGTAGTGATTCCTCAGATCTTCTGCAAATAACGATGGCTGTTACCTGGGTAACTGTGCCTTGATGAAAGGGGAATGCTTAGACTTTTTGAGGATGATTGGATAGTCTGGATTGACACTGAAACCTAGGATTTGAAGTATCACCATGCCTTCCCTGCTAAACTGGAGGTGGCTGGGGCTGTGTGGTCCATGGGGTCCCGACCTGGGTCCAGCTCACAGATCTGCCCAGCGGTCATTCCTCCAATCCTGTTTGTACAATAAGACTGGACACACTCTTTAGCTGTCAAAATCATTACCCGCAAAGTGAGAATTATTGCAGCAGGAAGGCCAAATGGAAACCTCTGAACTCCTTTGTCCCCCAGGAATGACAGTGAATTGGCCAGGCATGGTGGTTCATGCCTGTAATCCCAGCACTTGGGAGGCCAATGCAGGCGAATCACTTGAGGTCAGAGTTTGAAACCAGCCTGGCCAACAGGGTGAAACCCCATATCTACTAAAAATACCAAAAAAAAAAAAAAAAAAATAGCCAAGCATGGTGGCAGGTGCCTGTGATCCCAGCTACTTGGGAGGCTAAGGCAGGAGAATTGCTTGAACCCAGGCAGGCAGAGGTTGCAGTGAGCCAAGATCGTGCAAGTGTACTGCAGCCTAGGTGACAGAGTGAGACTCCATCTCAAAAAAAAAAAGGAATGAAGTAAATCAAAAACAATACCTAGAAAGTAATGCCACCCTCAGATCCTTAAAGAATGAAGGGCTAGTGGTCTCCGTCATAACCCCATTTCTTCCACCAGCTTGGCCCCTGTGGAAGCCAGAGGGATCACAGCAGGTGACGGGAGACCGCAGCAGACTTAACTAAGGAGCAGCCCCAGCGGCAGCTGCCATGCCCGTGTGGCGGCTTCACTAGAGCGCATTAGCACCGCCTCTAGCACAAGGCATCTGACTGTCCAGCTGGCAAATGTGTGTTCTTTCCCATCCCTCTCAAAATAAGAAGGATTAGAAGCAGTTACTATTCACATGGGACACAAAACAGTATACATTTCAGTCTTCCCTCGGGACTACGTTAGCTCCCTGCCTTCTGTCACCTTACACTTGAAAGAGACCCGGACCATCTGGACATCCCACAATATAAGACATTGGTCCTTTGCATTGAAGACCTGGTGCTGATTGGACCTGAGGAGGAAGAGATGGAAAGATCCTGGAAGCCTTGATAAAACATGCCATTTGCAGGGTGAACAGTGAGTCCTGTGCAGGTTTAGGAGCCTGTGACATCAGGGAAATGCTTAGGGGTCCAGAGGGCTGAGGTATGTGGGGACATCTACCCGCTAAGAAGATGCATAGCAGCTGGTGATATGGTTTGGCTGTGTCTCCATCCAAATCTCATCTTGAATTGTAGCTCCCATAATCCGTTGTGGGAGGGACCCAGTGGGAGATAACTGAATCACGGGGTGGTTTCCCCCATACTGTTCTCATAGTAGTGAACAAGTCTCACAAGATCTGATGGTTTTAAAGGGGTTTCTTTCCCCTCTCACTTGGTTCTTATTATCCCTTGCCTGCCACAGTGTAAGAAGTGCCTTTGCTCTTCCTTCACCTTCTGCCATGATTGTGAGGCCTCCCCAGCCATATGAAACTAAGTCAATTAAACCACTTTTTCCACTGGGCGCAGTGGCTCATGCCTGTAATCCCAGCACTTTGGGAGGCCGAGGCGGGTGGATCACGAGGTCAAGAGATCGAGACCATCCTGGTCAACATGGTGAAACTCTGTCTCTACTAAAAATATAAAAAATTAACTGGGTATGGTGGCGTGTGCCTGTAATCCCAGCTACTCAGGAGGCTGAGGCAGGAGAATTGCCTGAACCCAGGAGGTGGAGGTTGCGGTGAGCCGAGATCGCGCCATTGCACTCCAGCCTGGGTAACAAGAGTGAAACTCTGTCTCAAAAAATAAATAAATAAATAAACCACTTTTTCCTTACAAATTACCCAGTCTTGGGTATGTCTTTATTACAAGCAGCATGAGAACAGACTAATACACATGGCAAGTCCTTCCAGGTTCTGGAGGCAGCAAATTCCACACGTGGGAATGCTGCTGCAGCCCACTTACTGGGTGACATGGAAGGCTGCCAGATGGGACCCAGAGCAGGAGGGGCCCTGCTGCAGGTCCCAGCTGCCGTGCAAGCAGTCAGACTGCTTGGACCCTATCCCCTAGCAGACCTTATATACTAGAGGGACCTGTGGTGGAAACAGATGCTGTGGGGAGTTTGCGGTAAGCCCAGTAGGAGACTCACAATGTAGCCTCCTGTGGTTTGGGAACAAGGCTAGGCAGCATTTCACATAAAGCAGTTCCCATCGCACAAGTGGTCCAGGAGAGTTGATGTGTTTGACCACAGGACATCAAGTAACCCCATGGATGGAGCCACTCATCATGACCTGCATTGGCCAAATCCACTAGGCCACAGTTTGGGGGTCTATCCTCCCTAAGAGGGCTCTGGCAATCCCATCCTAGATTGGACCCATGCCACGCCAGAGAGTACAAGTAAACTTCATGAACTGATAAGAATGAGGAGGACGGCCGGTCGCGGTGGCTCATGCCTGTAATCCCAGCACTTTGGGAGGCTGAGACAGGCAGACCGCTTGAGGTCAGGAGTTCAAGGCCAGCCTGGCCAACGTGATGAAACCCCCATCTCTACTAAAAATACAAAATAATTAGCCGGGCATGGTAGTGCGTCGTGGTGGTGCGTGCCTATAATCCCAGCTACTCAGAAGGCTGAGGCAGGAGAATTGCTTGACGTTGCAGTGAGTCAAGATCATGCCATTGCACTCAGGTCTAGGTGACAGACCAAGACTGTCTCAAAAAAAAAGTTAATTAAGAATGAGGACAAGTTGGTTTTGGAGATGTGAGCACACAGGATTAAGGAGAAGTGTGCATTTAGGAGGATGGAAGGGAGAATGAATTAGGAAATGCAGAACCTCCAGGCAGGCAGCGTGAAGGGCACACTTGAAGGTTATAGCAATTTGCAACAAGCAAGTGAAAAAAAAGCTGAACATCACTGATCATTAGAGAAAGGCAAATCAAAACCGCAGTAAGATACCATCTCACACCCGTCAGAGTGACAGTTATTTAAAAATCAAAAAATAGGCCCGGTGCGGTGGCTCACGTCTGTACTGTAATCCCAGCACTTTGGGAGGCTAAGATGGGCGGATCACCTGAGGTGGGGAGTTTGAGACCAGCCTGACCAACATGGAGAACCTTATGTCTACTAAAAATACAAAATTAGCCAGATGTAGTGGCACATACCTGTATTCCCAGCTACTCGGGAGAAAGAAAGAGGAGGATGTGAGTTGAGGGTGTAAGCCAGAGGGTAATTATCACAACGCACTGTGGAACCCACGGGGGCTGCTGAGGGGGGCAATGGGCAAAGAGCCAAGGAAATGGATTGCAAGCCCCAGTTGGGCTGGAGGGCCCCTGGCATCAGGGTGAAGGAGGAAGTGAGCTGCAAAGACAGATGGTGGAGGTGGAGAGTGGGAAGCTCAGATTTCTCCTGACAGAGGACAGCAGTCAGGCTGCACTTTAGCCTGGGTGACAGTGTGAGACCCTGGCATTCAAAAAAGCCTAGCAGGTTAGGCTCTGGGAAAATAGTTTCTCCTGAGGGCTGACCTTGTTGAGAACAAATGCTCTGGGGGATTTCAGAATGGTGACTTTTCCTTCCCGCTGCCAGAGCACAGGGGATTTTTCTTCATTCATTGTGAGGACCTGGGAGAGCTCTGGGAGGTAAAATTCAAAGGAGTGTGTGGGAGTCTCTTCTGAATGGCTCCCCCTGAAGTTTTTAACTCTCAGGCTTGTCCATGCTGAACCTCCGGCAATCCAGCCATCGCAGTTCAGGTTTTCCTGTCCTGGAGCTGATTCCTGCGGAGGATTTTGTTTGTGGGTTTCTGCTCTATTAAGTTGTGATTTTCCATCACTGCCTGTCTGTCTCTCCAGTTTTGGGGACAAGGGTTTTCCCTGTGACTTCACTTCTCTAATAGATCTAAAAAGAGCTGTTGATTTTTCAGTTCGTTCGACTTGTTATGACGGAGCGTGACTTGTAATCTCCCTACGTGGCAGGCCGGAAACTTCCAGAAACTTTAACTCAATAAAAATATACCCAAAAGAATTGTGTCTAAGAATTGTAGAAAGGGGTAGAGATTCAGCTACACACTGAGCTTAGAGCAACAAAAAGGGACGGTATGATTGGCAGGTGGTGTGGAGTCCGAGCAAATTGGAGCACTCACACTTTCGGCACATGCACCAATTCAGGCAAAAAAAATCCCAAAAATATGTTTAGTGCGGCCTTGTTATATTAAAATTGTTATATTAAAATTTTTGCATAGTGAGAACAAATTCTCAAAATGTCCCTGCAATTTGTTTATTAACTCTGAAACAAGGAAGTGACAAGTCTGATGTCAGTCGATGTGAGTCACAGAGAACTCTCATAAAAATTACATTGGTTTAAATGAAAGTTGCCAGGAGATTTATTTTAAAAAGAAAACAAAATTACAATGGTAATCCCCCCTTCTTCTACTTTTCTATTTGTGCTAAGTTTGAATGTTTTTGTCCCTCCAAAATTCATTAAAGTGATGTTAGTCTCCTATGCCACAGTATTAAGAGGTGCAGCCTTTAGGAGGGGCCTGTGTCATGCCAGCGAGCCCCCATGAATGGGATTGGGTGCCCCTAACCAAAGGATTTGTTGGAGGGAGTTTATTCTTTTGTTTACCTCTTTCATCTTTTCCACCATGTGAAGACAGAGTTCCTCCTCTCCAGAATATGCAGAATGGAAGCAGAGTTCCTCCTCTCCAGAATGGAAGCAGAGAGTAGCCCTCACCAGACCCCAATTCTGCCAACACCTTGATCTTGGACTTCCCAGCCTCCGGAACTGTGAGCAGTAAATCTTCATTGTTTGTAAGTTACGCAGTAGGTGTTATTTTTTATAGCAGCACAAACAGGCTGAGACTGATATTGTCACTGAGAAGTGAGGGTATTGCCACCAGCACACAACACCAGCCTAGGACAGCCCCAGGAACAACAGAATCCCGTAAGAGCTGTGGTATGGACTGTGCTCAGCAAAGCCACCCAAACACACCCATGTGGGACATGAGTCAAAGAAGGTGATAGTCAAGCTTTAAGATTTAATGTTGTTTGCCCTTGTTGGGTTTTGGACTTAACTGGGGACAGTTACCCCTTTCTTTCTTCTTGCCTGTTTTTCCCTTTTGGAATGGGAATGTCTATCCTATGCCCATCTCAACATTGTATTTTGGAAGTAAAAATGCAATGTTTGGGAAAACTTCTTTGATTTCACAGGCGTACAGCTAGAGGGGAATTTACATCAAGATAAATGATACTAACAGAAAGGCTGGGCTCCTGGCTAAACCTCACCCTTAAGCTTGGAACTGCGGCCCTAAAAACAGCTGACTCAGTTTTTCCACCCAAATGTTGCTTTTTTGGCCTGCCACTGCCCCTATTCTGTGCCCATAAAGACTTCAGCAGGCAGAGCAACACAAGCGGCTGAGCATCGGGGATACAAGCTGCTGAGCGTTAGGGATACGAGCAACTGAGTGTCAGAGACCACAGATAAACGCAGCTAACTTCAGATGGTGCAGCTTCAGAGGGGAGCCTGGCCAGAGATGGCTGGGCTTCAGGAAAAGATCTTCTCCTGCACCATCCCCTTTCCAACTCCCCTTCCACCAAGAGCCACTTCCATTGTTCAATAAAGTCTTTCACATTCATCATTCTTTGAAACAGTGTGTGACCTGATTCTTCCTAGATGCTGGACAAGAACCCAGGTGCCGAGAGGGCAGTGCTGGGACACTGCTGTGGGGCCCACACTGAGTCCGCTCCTGCCAGAGAAGAGTGACCAGCCCGTTCCAGCGTTTGTTCCCTCTGGTTCCTGCACTTGCTTCCTCAAATGTTCCCTCTCACAAGGAGTGGCCATCTCAGTACCTGGAGTCTCACCTATATCTGATCTACATGAGATTCTAGACTTTTTTTTTTTTGACCCAAAGTCTCATGCTATTGCCCAGGCTGGAGTGCATTGGCATAATCTCGGCTCACTGCAGACTCCACCTTCTAGATTCAAGTGGTCCTCCTACCTCAGCCTCCCAAGTACCTGGAATTACAGGTGTGTACCACCACACCTGACTAATTTTTCTATTTTTAGTAGAGATGGGGTTTTGCCATGTTACCATCTTGGCCAGGCTGGTCTCGAACTCCTGACCTCAACCAATCCACCTGCCTCAGCCTCCCAAAGTTCTGGGATTACTAAAAATACAAAAGTTAGCCAGGCATGGTGGCAGAGGCCTGTAATCCCAGCTACTCAAAGAAAAAAAATTATTTTAGAGACAGAGTCTTGCTCTGTTGTCCAGACTGGTCTCAAACTCCTGACCTCAAGTGATCCTCCTGCCTCAATCTCCCAAAACTATTCAGATTTTGTTTGTTTGCTTGCTTTTTGAAATGGAGTCTTGCTCTGTCGCCAGGCTGGAGTGCAGTGGTGAGATCTTGGCTCATTGCAACCTCAGCCTCCTGAGTAGCTGGGACTACAGGCATGCACCACCACGCCCAGCTAATGTTTAGTATTTTTAGTAGAGACAGGGTTTCACCATGTTGGCCAGGATGGTCTCAATCTCTTGACCTCATGATATGCCTGCCTCAGCCTACCGAAAGTGTTGGGATTACAGGCTTGAGCCATCCCACCTAGCCTTGTTTTTAATGTTTGTTTTTTTAAGACAGACTATTGCTCTGTCACCTAGGCTGAACTGCAGTAGCACAATCACGGCTCACTGCAGCCTCAACTTCCTGGGCTCAAGTCATCTTCCCACTTCAGCCTCCCAACTAGACAGGACCACAGGTGTGCACCACCATGCCCAGCTAATTGTTTTATTTTTTGTAGAAACGGGGTCTCACAATGTTGCCCTGGCTGGGTTTGAACTTCTGGCTTCTAGCTATCTTCCTGCCAAAGTTTTGGGATTAGAGATTTGAGCCACAGAACCCAGCCCACTATTCACACACTTACAAGCCTTGGAGGAACCGCCAAGAGCTTTAAATGGAACTATCAGCTTCTGATGTGACTCAAGGATCCCAAAAGTGCCTTTGATTAAGACTAGGTCAGGATTTGGATGTAGAGAAGAGAAATTATGTCCTGGTGGCAGGCTCTGCCTGGCAATATTAACAGGGCAGTTATTCTAAACCACATCAGATGATCTGATTGATCTCAGGTGGGCACAGGCACTTACATTCTTCCAAAGCTTCCCAGGCAGTTTTCACGCACAGACAGCATTTAAAACTCTTAGGGTGAAACCCA
This sequence comes from Callithrix jacchus, assembly GCF_049354715.1. NCBI lineage: Eukaryota > Metazoa > Chordata > Mammalia > Primates > Cebidae > Callithrix > Callithrix jacchus. The sequence continues at coordinate 34,884,322 of NC_133508.1, read as the reverse complement.
CATCTCAGGGCTTGCCAACTGGATGCTTTTCAACTTCCCAGACCCCTGATCTGGGTCCTAGATTTGACATATTACTGTAATTCTGGGAGGGAGGGGAGTGGTGGGAGTGACGGGAATGATGGTGTTGGTCCAGTCGGTCCCTGGCGGGATGGGGCTAATAGTGGCAGCAGGGGCAGCCTTGCAGGAGATAGGCTTCACATACATCATTTGGTCTGTGCTTTCACCCAAATGCAAGTCCACATTCAAGAGTTTTTTTCCCTGTGGTCCTGTCTCACTCAGACTCTGAGAAGAGCCGGCAGGAATGAGTTCATCAAATGCTTTGGTCATCATAGGAAGGATGAGGTAGCATGTGCTACCAGAGGCGCCGGGGAGAGGAGCACCAGAAAAGAAGAGAAGAAGGCACTGAACCTGGAATTAGAAAGACAAAGCACAAACAGCATCAAATTCTCAGTTCCTATGTAGAGATTGCTGTGCTTTCTCTGACGCTGGTAGTTTTGGTTTCTTTCTGGGACATTAGTATAATAGAAAATGGCTGGAGGAGTTAGAAGAGTGAGTGATTTTCTGAGACAATGGGATGTCTCAGGGTCCCCCCTTTTTTTAAGTATGTTACTTGATTATGCATAAAATTTTTTTGAGAAGAGCCCACATTTTCTTTTCTAGATTAAAAAAAAAAAAAACTAGGACTGGGGCTGGGTACAGTTGCTCAAGACTGTAATCCCAGCACTTTGGAAGGTTGAGATGGGTGAATCACTTGAGGCCAGGAGTTCAAGACCAACCTGGCCAACATAGCCCAACCCCGTCTCTACTAAAAAAAAAAAAAAAAAAAAAATCACAAAAAATTACCGAGGTGTGGTGGCATGTGTCTGTAATGCCAGCTACTTAGAAGGCTGAGGCAAGAGAATTGCTTGAACCCAGGATGTGGAGGTTGCAGTGAGCCAAGATCATGCCACTGTACTCCAGTCTGGGTGACAGAGCAAGAATCTGCCTCAAAAAAAAAAAAAAACCCTAGGACTGCATGTGGTGGCTTATGCCGATAATCCCAGCACTTTGTGAAGCTTGAGCCCAGGAGTTCAAGACCAGCTTGGACAACGTAGTGAAATCCCATCTCTAAAATTTTAAAAATTTAAAAATCAGCCAAGCATGGTGGTGCACTCCTGTAGTCTCAGCTACTCAAGGGGCTGAGGTGGGAGGATCACTTGAACCCAGTAAGTCAAGGCCACTGTGAATAAATAAGGCTGAAAATAAATCCCCACCCAAGAAGACTTAACAAGATTTGAAGCCATAATTTCAAAGACCTGGAGAAAGGAGTCTGAGACGATGATCGAGTAGGAAGCACCAAGAATCGGCCTTCCTATCTAGACAATCGCCAGGCTGAATCTCTTTGCTGTAACTATTTTAGAACTCTGGAGTCTATTGGTGACTTGCAACTTTCAGCGGAAGACTTTGATGGTAAATCGTGGTTAATCTGGTCAATTTCAGCTCTTGGTGCAATAGCAGCTACTCTTTTCCCCACCCGCTTTCCCACAGCAGGCAGCTGCACAGGTGTTTCTTTTTTTCTTTTTTTGAGATGGAGTCTTTCGCAGTTGCCCAGGCTGGAGTGCAACGGCATGGTCTTGGCTCACTGCAACCTCCACCTCCTGAGTTCAAACGATTCTCCTGCCTCAGCCTCCGGAGTAGCTGGGACTACAGGTGCCCACCACCACACTCAGCTAAGTTTTGTATTTTTAGTAAAGATGGAGTTTCACTATGTTGGCCAGGCTGGGGTCAAACTCCTGACCTCATGAGCTGCCCGCTTCAGCCTCCCAAAGTGCTGGGATTACAGGCATGAGCCACTGCATTCCTGTTATTACATATGAATGCCCAGCTCTCAACAACAAGGCATACAAAAAGAAAAAAAAAACAGCAATGACTGGACCATTGAAAGGAAAAAAACAAGACTGAGACTTAATGTTTAAAGACTAAACTACTGTCTTAAAGATACTCAAAGAACTAAAGGAAGGTGTAACAATGTATGAACAAATTAGAACTATCAATGATGAAACAGAAAATCTAAGCCAGGAGCAGGGGCTCGCGTCTGTAATCCCAGCACTTTGAGAGGCCAAGGTGAGTGAATTGCTTTAGCCCAGGCATTTGATACCAGTGTGGGAGCATGGCAAAATGCTGTCTCTACCAAAAATTTAAAAATTAGTCAGGCATGGTGGCACATGCCAGTACTCCTAGCTACTAAGGAGGCTGGGACAGGAGGTCAACAGTTTGCTTGAGCCTGAGAGGCTGAGGCTACAGTGAGCCATAATTGTGCCACTGCACTCCAGCCTGGGCAACAGAGTGAGACCCTGTCAAAGATGAGCAGATGGAAGGAAGGAAGGAAGGAGGGAAGGAGGGAGGGAGGGAGGGAAAGAGGGAGGGAATATCTAAACAAAAACTTCTGGAGCTGAAAAGCACAATAAAATGAAAAATTTGGCCGGGCATGGTGGCTCAGGCCTGTAATCCCAACACTTTGGGAGACTGAGATGGGTGTATCACAAGGTCAAGAGTTCGAGACCATCCTGGACAACATGGTGAAACCCCATGTCTACTAAAAATACCAAAATTAGCTGGGCATGGTGGTGACTGCCTGTAATCCCAGCTACTCGGGAGGCTGAGGCAGGAGAATTGCTTGAACACAGGAGGCAGAGGTTGCAGTGAGCCGAGATCGTGCCACTGAACTACACCCTGGGCCAAAAAGTAAGACTCCATCTCACAAAAAAAACTGTGGTAAAATGAAAAATTAACTAGAGGAATTCAAAGACAGATTTAAGCAGGCAGAAGAGTCAATGGAAATTACTGAGTCTAAGGAACAGAAGGAAAGAAGATGGAAGAAAAGTAAACCGAATCTAAGGGACTTGTGGGACATCAAGTGGACCAACATACATAATGTTGAAGTCTAATCCTAGAAGAGAGAAGCCAAGAGAATATTCAAAGAAGTAATGGCTGAAATATTTCAAACTTGATGAAAGATATGAATGTAAACATCCAAGAAGCTCAAGAAACTCCAAGTAAGATAACCTCAAAGACCCACATCAAGACACATTATAATCAGACTTTTGAAAGACAAAGAGAAAATCTTGAGAGTAGCAAGAGGGAAGTGGTTCATTACATACAAGGGTCTCTCAATAAGACTGTCAGCACATTTCTCCCAGAAATGCTGCAGGCCTGAAGACAGTGGGCCAATGTGTTCAAAGTGCTAAAAGGAAAACCAACAACAAGCATCCTATATTTGGCATAATAGTTCTTCACAAGTGAGGGAGAAATTAAGATATTCCCAGATAAAAAATGAGAGAGAGCTGGGTGTGCTGGTGTGTGCCTGTGATCCTGGTTGCTCAGGAGACTGAGGTAAGAGGATCACTTGAGCCCAGGAGTCTGAAACCAGCCTAAGAAACATAGCGCGATCCTGTCTAAAAAGAAAGAAAGAGAGAAAGCAAGAGAACAAGAAAGGAGAGAATTACCACCAACCTGCACTGCAACAAATGCTCAAGAGAGTCCTACAGTGTGAAATGAAAGGACACTAGACAGTAACTGGAATCCATATGGTGAAACAAAGATTTCAATAATGGTAAATACGTGGGCCATTACAAAAGGTGGCATTGTCATAACAAGGGTTTTTAACTTCACTTTTTGTTTTCTATATGATAGACTATATGATAGTCTCTTAAGAGACTAATACATTTTTTTAAATTAGTCAGAAAGTTAGTATTTTTATAACTTTGGGTTGTAATTCCACGTTTTGTTTTTTTACTTTTAATTTAAGACACAAATGCACTTAAAATAATTATTAGTTTATGGTTGGGGCAGCACACTATAAACATGTAATTTTGTGACATCAACAATCAAGCCGGGGGACAGAGCTATAAAGGAGCGGAAGTTTCATATGTTATTTAAGTTAAAGTGCTATAAATCCAAATCAGAATTTTATAACTTTAGGAAGTTAAATGTGATCTCCATGGTAACCACAGAAAAAGTAGCTGTAGATATACACACAACAAAATGAGAAAGTAACTAATGTTCCACTATAAAATATCAGGTACACACAAAAGATAGTAAGGCAGGAAGCATGCAACAAAGAAGTTATAAGGCATATCGAAAAAAATAGCAAAATGACAGAAAACCCACCTTATCAGTAATCTCTTTAAATGTAAATGAGGCTGGCCGGGATGGCTCAAGCCTGTAATCCCAGCACTTTGGGAGGCCGAAGCGGGTGGATCACGAGGTCAAGAGATCAAGACCATCCTGGTCAACATGGTGAAACCCCGTCTCTACTAAAAATACAAAAAATTAGCTGGTTATGGTGGCGCGTGCCTGTGATCCCAGCTACTCAGGAGGCTGAGGCAGGAGAATTGCTTGAACCCAGGAGGCGGAGGTTGCAGTGAGCCGAGATCTCGCCATTGCACTCCAGTCAGGGTAACAAGAGCGAAACTCTGCCTCAAAAAAAAAATGTAAATGAATTGAACTCTCCAGTCAAAAACTGGAAATTAGCAGAACAGATAATGCCCCTGACCCACTCATCTGCTACCCTCAGATGATTTTTATTAGATCTAAAGACACAATTCATTGGAAGTGAAAAATGGAAAAAGATATTCCAGGCAAATAACAATTAAAATAGGCCAGGGATGGCTATGCTAATATTAGACAAAATAGCCTTTAAAGTTTTAAAAGTTACAGTTGACAAAGAAAGACATTATAGATTAATAATATATAATGTCTATATATTATTAATATAAATATATATTAATATATAATTAATAATATATAATTAATAATTATATGGCTGGAGGTAGTGGCTTACGTTTGTAATTCCAGTATTTTGGGAGGCTGAGGTGGGCAAATCACTTGAGCCCAGGAGTTCAAGACCAGCCTGGGCAACATGGCAAAATCCCATCTCTACAAAAAATTTTAAAAATTAGCCAGGCCTGATGACACGTGCATGTGGTCCCAGCTACTCAGGAGGCTGAGGTGGAAGAATCACTTGAGCCCAGGAGGTTAAGGCCACAGTGAGCTATAATCGTGCCACTGCACTCCAGCCTGGGCAACAGAGAGAACTCGTCTCAAAATTATAAACATTTGCTGGGTACAGTGTCTCATGCCTGTAATCACAGCACTCTGGGAGGCCAAGGTGGGTGGATCACCTGAGATCAGGAGTTCGAGACCAGCCTGACCAATATGGTGAAACCCTGTCTCTACTAAAACAATACAAAAAGTAGCCAGGCATGGTGATGCACACCTGTAGTCCCAGCTACTCAGGAGGCTGAGACAGGAGAATCGCTTGAACCTGGGAGGCGAAGTTGCAGAAAGCTGAGATCATTCGACTTCACTCCAGCCTGGGCGACAGAGCAATACTCTGTCTCAAAAAAAAAAAATTATAAACATCTATGCACCTCACAGACCATCAAAATATGTAAAGCACAAACTAATAGAATTGAAGGGAGAAATGAACAGTTCTATAATAACAGCTGTAGACTTCAGTGCCCCACTGTCAATAATGGATAGAGCAAGCAGACAGAAGATAAGTACGGAAATAGACGATTTTACAAAATAAAGCAACTCTATGTCTATTAGACACATACACACATAGAACACTCTGCCCAACAACAGGATAACATTCTTCTTAAGTGTACATGGAACATTTTCCAGGGTAGACCCTATGTTAGACCACAACCCAACCGAAGACTTTTTTAAATCGTCATACAGTGTATCTTCTCTGACCACAACAGAATAAAGGTAGAAATCAATAACGAAAGTAAAACTGGAAAATTCATAGAAATCAAACAACATGTCTTTTGTTTGTTTGTTTTGAGACAGGGTCTCACTCTTTCACCCAGGCTAGAGCGCAGTGGCACAATCACGGTTCATTGCAGCCTTACCCTCCCTCAGGGCTCAGGTGATCCCCCAACCTGTAGCTGAGACCACAGCACAGGCCACCATGTCTGGCTAATTTTTGAATTTATTTTTGTAGAGACAGAATCTTGCCATGTTGTCCAGGTTGGTCTTGCACTTCTGGGCTCAAGCAATCCACTGGCCTCCCAAGTGTTGAGACTACAGGCATGAGTCACCGCACCCAGCCTAATTATTTTACCATCAAATTAGAGACAACAAATTATATGCTAAAGAAAAAAAATAACATAGAGCAGGTCAGCATTACCAGACTAAGCATTCTTCACAATATTCTCAACTCACAGGAAGGCAACCGGTCAGAGAAATTAGGAAATTTCAGAATTTCAGACTATCTCATGACAGCATAATTTTTTTTTCACTAAAACAAAGCTGCAACCAAAATAAGTTTCCAAATGGCTCGTTTGTTAGGCAAACAAACGCATTTACTGATGGTGAATTAATTAACTCATATTTAATTCCAGAAGCCAAAGAAATGTGTTCAGAGAAAATAAACTAGTTTAACTATTCACTTTTGGGTAAAAACAGTTGCTCAAACAGTTGAGGATATTGAGAGCAACATCAATAGCCAATTTTAAAACAAGTCAAATGCTTTTGAGTGATGTTCCTTGGCTTTTAATGACTCAACAGAAATTTCCAACACTATTCGGGTGTTGTTCATTCAAGCAGTCAATGCCTGGTCTGAAGTCACTGAGTGTTAGCCTCTGTGAATGGTCTGCATGGAACAAATCTGAGAATATTTTCAGAGAACTCCAGAAAACATCAATTCAGTACAACCTCAAGTGGAATCCACTAACGTGCTGAAATGGATAGTGATTAAAAATGTATCCAGATGCCAGGTGTGGTGGCTCATGCCTATAATCCCAATGCTTTAGGAGGCTGAAGTAGGAGGATCGCTTAAGTCAGGGGTTCAAGACCAGCCTAGGCAACAGAGAGAACCCCTCATCTCTACAAACGATACAAAAATTAGCCAGCATGCTGGCACATGCCTGTAGTCACAGCTACACAGGAGGCTAGGGCGGGAGGCTCACTTGAGCCCAGGAGTGATACGGTAGTGAGCTGTGATAACGCAACTGCACTCCAACCCAGATGACAGAGTGAGATCCCACTCCACAAAAAGTACGTGGAGAAGACAAAGGCTTAGTTCAACAAATCTATAAAAAGATTTTTTTTAATTCAAGGCGTTTCTGCATGTTCTCACTCATAGGCAAGTGTTGAACAATGAGAACACATGGGCACAGGGAGGGGAACATCACACACCAGGGTCTGTTGGGGGGTGGGGGACTAGGGGAGGGACAGTGGGGGACTGGGAGGTTGGGGAGGGATAACAGTGGGAGAAATGCCTGATGTAGGTGACGGGGGGATGGACTCAGCAGACCACCATGGCATGTGTGGACCTATGCCACAGCCCTGCAGGATCTGCACATGTACCCCAGAGCTTAAAGTACAAAAAAGAAAGAAAGAAAAAAGCCGCATTGAAAAAAAAAAATTCAAGGTGTTTAAAGACTTCTTTGTATTCACTGAACTAGTTATCAGCAGTTACATATGTGAAAAATATTTGACTCTATCATGTTATTCAACCAATGTGTCAACAGTGAGCTTCATTTGCTCTCATGGACTAAATAATGTTCAGCCCTGTGAATTTTTGTCATAAAGTGAAGCAAGTCTCCTCATTTGCCCTATCACACAGCAGTTCAATGGTTTTGCAGTGGTAAAATCATACGTAGGGCTTTTTAAAGCTCATAGTTAAGATCCAAATTTTTCTAAATGAGGACTTTCCGTGACCACCACAACTCTGAATGGCTTTGGGAATGAGCTTCTGCTGCAGACCTGATAATGTTTCTTGATGAATTAAGCCTAAAACTACAAAACGAAACAGAGCTTGTATAGGAAACTTCTATTCAGTTAAGCCATTTGGATGACAGCATGTTGTTGGAATCATAAGCAATATCAAGCTACTTTTTCCACTCCTTCTGCTGTCAAAAATTAAAACAAGCAGCAAGATCTCCATCCTGTACAAATTTGCAGAGAATATATTTTTCAATATTGTTCCAGCAATATCTGTCATACTTCAATGCAGGTGCAAAGGATATTCTCATATTTCAAAACCCATTTTACTGTGCTGCTGAGAAGCTTCTACAGAACCTTCGAGGGGAAGTAATTAATCTGCAGTGTAGTAATACGCTAAAAGGCAAATATCAAAGAAAGAATAAAATAAAATTCTGGAAACGCCCTCCAGCGATGAATAAAGACAATTAAAATCTTACGCTATGAATGTGGGTGTTCAGTAGCATCTTATTTGTGTGAAAAAAAATTTCCTTGTTTTGTAAATACCTATATAACACCTCAATTGTCCTGTTAGCCTACAAAACCATGAATATTCATTATCTTGTTTGCAGGAACTAGAAAAGCCCCTCATCTAGAGTGCCGTAGGTGTCTGAAAGTTGCAGAGAAATGTCATTAAAAGTGGCATTAAAGGCTGGGCACAGTGGCTCACACCTGTAATCCTGGCACTTTGGGAAGGTGAAGCAGGCCGGTCACTTGCACCCAGAGGTTCGAGACCAGCCTGTGGAACATAACCAAACTCTATCTCTACAAAAAAATGCAAAAATTAACCAGGAGTGGTGGCTCGTGCCTGTAGTCCCAGCTACTCAGAAGGCTGAGGTGGGAGGATCTCTTAAGCCGGTGAGATCGAGGCCTTGGTGAGCTGTGATTGCACCACTGTCTTCCGGCACACATGACAGAGCAAGAGCTGTCTCAAAAGAAAAGAAAAGAAAAAAAAAGGCTGGGCGAGGTGGCTCATGCCTATAATCCCAGCACTTTGGGAGGCCGAGGTGAGTAGATTACCTGGCCAACAGGGTGAAACCCCGTCTCTTAAAAAAAAAAAAAAAGTGACTTGTTTTCTTACTAGGGAAAGAGTTTGGTTAAGTATGCAATCTAATTATTCCAATTTAGAAAACAAAACCTTATCTGCAGCAATAAAAAATAGAAGTGGACCCGAATCTACTTTCTACTACTATAAACCTGACATGAGCAATTTAGTTTCAGCAAACAACACCATCTGTCTCCCATCAGTGCTGCCAGTTTTAATTTTTATTAGTTCTATAGTTTTGTTTGTATTTCATTTGTACATCTTGTATTAGATTCAGACACCAATAACACTAAGGAATTTAATATTATATTTGCTCATATATATGAACAAATTATACTAAAATAAAAACTATAATTATATAATATAATTTTATTATATTAATATATTTTATTTTAATATAATGAGCAAACATTATATTAAAAATAGTCTTTATATTCAGCTGGGCACAGTGGCCCATGCCTGTAATCTCAGCACTGTGGGAAGCTGAGGAGGGCAGATCACAAGGTCAGGAGTTCGAGACCAGCCAGACCAAAGTGGTGAAACCTGGTCTCTACTAAAGATACAAAAATTAGCCGGATGTGGTGGCGCACATCTGTAATCCCAGCTACTCTGGAGGCTGAGGCAGGAGAATCATCTGAACTCAGGAAGCGGAGGTTGCAGTGAGCCGAGATCACGCCATTGCATTCCAGCCTGGGTGACAGACAGATACTTCATCTCAAAAGAAAAAATAGTCTTTATCTATTTTTGTCAGGATGAGGTCTTACTATATTACTTGAGCTGGTCTCAAATTCCCCAGCTAAAGCAGCCCTCCTGCCTCCACCTCCCAAAATGCTGGGATTTCAGGTGTGAGCTACCGCACCTGGTCAAAAAATAGTCTCAAGTCACCACCCTAAGGAGGACATTTATTTTTCTTTATAAGGGTCCAGTTAAATACTTGAATTTGAATTGGAATGATACAGAGAAGATGAGCAGGGCCCTGGACAAGGATGACACGCAAATTCATGAAGAGTTCCATATTTTAATAAAATCTTGAGCTGCTGTTCACCTCAAAAATCCATCCATCAATCAATCAATACTGGATTTTGATAAAACATTACCTGAAGTTGAACATCCCCCAAGATCAGAGCAATTGTCTCAATCAGGTGTTAGATGTGAACATGGATGCGAAGCCCTGAATCTTCCCAGATGTATTTTCATTTACTGAAAAGGAACCTTATGAATACACATAAATCTGTTACTTCAAGAAGTGTGAAAAGCCAAGTGCAGTACTTCTCATCAAGTGGTCACGGAAATGGAGGAGTAAGAGACTCCATTAGGCAGAATTGACCTTGACAGCGGTCGGGGCTTACCTCTTCAGATGCAGCAGTTCTCCAACTGAACGTGCACAGAATTACCTGGAGAGCTTGTTTAACAGAGATTCTCAAACTTCTCTTCCAAAGATTTTCACCCAGCAGTTCTAGAATGAGACCCAGGGGTGTGTGTTTATAGCAAACATCTCAGAAGATTCTGACACTGAGGATATGTGGACCAACATATTTTGAGAAAAAATGCTTTCATGACTCTTGATTTTCATGGCTCCATTCTGTCACTGATTGATTGACTGATTGATTTGATGAGATGGAGTCTTACTCTGTTTCCAGGCTGGAGTGCAGTGGTGCGATCTTGGCTCACTACAACCTCCGCCTTCTGGGTTCAAGCGATTCTCCTGCCTCCTGAGTAGCTGGGATTACAGGCACCCGCCACCATGCCGAGCTAATTTTTGTATTTTTAGTAGAGACTGTGTTAGCCAAGCTGATCTTGAACTCCTGACCCCAGGTGATCCACCCACCTTGGCCTCCCAAAATGCTGAGATTACAGGTGTGAGCCACCACACCTGGGCTGTGCTTCACTTTAGATCCCAGATCTTTTTCTTTTTCTTTTTTTTGAGATGGAAAAAATCACCCTATCACCCAGGCTGTAGTGCAATGGCACGATCTCAGCTCACTGCAACCTCCGCCCCTGGGTTCAAGGAATTCTCCTGCCTCAGCTCCTGAGTAGCTGGGATTACAGGCATGTGCCACCACACCCAGCTGATTTTTTTTTTTTTTCTATATCTTTAGTAGAGATGGGGTTTCGCCATGTTAGCCAGGCTGGTTTTGAACTTCTGACCTCAGGTGACCTGCCCACCTCAGCCTCCCAAATGGCTGGGATTACAGGCGTGAGCCACTGCGCCCCACTCCTAGTCTGATTTTCAAAGGGTATGTTCCCCCACTGCCAGTCCCCACAACCCAATCCTGGTAAAACAAAAAGCCTTTATTAGAAACCAAAGGTCTTTCTAGGATGGAAAATAATTTTTAGCACTGGGAAACGACAGGGTCAAAGCTCACCTGGTAGCAGAAAGCTCTGGGCGGTGACTTCTAGTCTCAGTTCAACTCCTGATATTGGTGTGACTGGAGGGGAGACACGTGGGTTCACTGCCTGGTTTCCTTGCTGTGAGCCTAGAAGAGCAAGCACCTTGCTTTACCAAGGAAACCAGAGTGTGGCACGTAAGTGATGGTGAGGTAACAGCCTTGCTGTTTGTGACAGTCCCTGCACCCTTCTGATGGCCCTGCCATTTGGATTATTCACCACGTGTTTATTCTCAATCCCTCCCTCCCTCCCTCCCTTCTTCCTTCCTTCCTTTCTTCCTTTCTTTCTTTCTTTTCTTTTTTTTGAGGCAGGGTCTCACTCTGTCTGGCACCCAGGCTGGAGTGCAGTGGTGCAGTCCTAGCTGACTGCAGCCTCAAACTCCTGGGCTCAAGTGATCCTTCCACCTCAGCCTTCCCAGGTAGCTGGGACTACAGGTGTGTGCCACACGTCTGGCTAACTTTTAAATTTTTTGCAGACACAGGGTCTCACTATGTTGGTCTTGAACTGCTGGGCTCCAGCGATCCTCCCACCTTGGCCTTCCAGAGTGCTGGGATTACACACATGAGCCACTGTGCCTGGCCCTATTCTCAATTTTGACACCTTTTCTCGATCATGCCCTGTTTCCTGAGCTCCCAAGTCTCCTGGCTGCAGTCTCTGCTAGTGCACGCCCCACTTTTCCCAAACGCAACTCCTAACTCCCAACCTCCCTCCTCCCCTAGTGTTCTCAGGCCTGGCTCCTGTCGCACAGAGCTCACCTCCATCCCTCTGCCTGTGCTGTCCCTGGACAAGCCCCCCAGCCAGGCAGCTCTCAACCTGTGGGCCTCAGTGTGGTCTTCCCAGTATGAGGCTCACATCTCTCCTGACTCTCACCCACCCCTCTCTCCCTCCCAGGTGCACCTGCACACACTGTAATAATGCCCCTTCTGTGTCATCACAAGGTCATGGCCCTCCTCACAGCCCCGCCTCCCCTAACCTCCCTCAGGCTCCTGGTGCTCTGTGTAGGATGTACCATCTCCTCCCCCTCCACCCCCACGGTAATTAGAGGTTAGACTTGGCATTCTTCAATGGTTTGGTCTGTCAATTTGGGTGGAAGAAAGAGGAGTTGAATTGAGAAAGGACACAGCTTCAGAAAACCTAGAATACCCTGAAAATCCTGATTTTTACCCTCACCCTCAAGGATCCTATTTCACAGATGTCTAAAGATCAACTTACGTCCCAAGGTTTTTCCTTGCTAAATAGATTCCTTCTTTTCTTTTTTTTTGATTTGCAATGGCATTTCACTCTGTCACCCAGGCTGGAATGCAGTGGTGTGATCTCAGCTCACGGCAACCTCTGCTTCCCAGGTTTTTCCTGCCTCAGCCTCAAGAGTAGCTGGGATAACAGGTGTGTGCCACCATGCCCGGCTAATTTTTGCATTTGCTTAGGAGTGATTTACTTCCAATTATGTGATCAATTTTAGAGTAGGTGCAATGCAGTGCTGAGAAGAATGTATATTCTAGGCCGGGCATGGTAGCTCAAGCCTGTAATCCCAGCACTTTGGGAGGCCGAGGTGGGTGGATCACAAGGTCAAGAGATTGAGACCATCCTGGTCAACATGGTGAAATCCCGTCTCTACTAAAAATACAAAAAAAAATTAGCTGGTTATGGTGGCGTGTGCCTGTAGTCCCAGCTACTCAGGAGGCTGAGGCAGGAGAATTGCCTGAACCCAGGAGGTGGAGGTTGCGGTGAGCCGAGATCATGCTATTGCACTCCAGCCTGGGTAACAAGAGTGAAACTCTGTCTCAAAAAAAAAAAAAAAAAAGAATGTATATTCCGTGGATTTGGGGTGGAGATTTCTGTAGATGTCTATTAGGTCTGCTTGGTCCAGATCTGAGTTCGAGTCCTGGATATCCTTGTTAATTTTCTGTCTTGTTGATCTGTCTAATATTGACAGTGGAGTGTTAAAGTCTCCCACTATTATTGTGCAGGAGTCTAAGTCTCTTTGTAGGCTGTTAAGAACTTGCTGCATGTACCTGGGTGCTCCTGTATTGGGTGTGTATATATTTAGGATCATTAGCACTTCTTGATACATTGATCTTTTACCATTATGTAATGCCCTTCTTTGTCTCTTTTGATCTTTGTTGGTTTAAAGTTCATTTTATCAGAGACTAGAATTGTAACTCCTGCTTTTTTTTTCTCTTCATTTGCTTGATAAAGCTTCCTCCATCCCTTAATTTTGAGCCTATGTGTATCCTTGCACATGAGATAGGTTTCCTGAATACAGCACACCAATGGGTTTTGACTTTTTATCCAGTTTGCCAGTCTGTGTCTTTTGATTGGGGCATTTAGTCCATTTACATTTAAGGTTAATGTTGTTATGTGTGAATTTGATCCTGCCATTTTGATGCTAACTGGATGTTTTGCCCGTTAGTTGACACATTTTCTTCATTGTGTCACTGGTCTTAACCATTTGGTACATTTTTGGAGTGGCTGGTACTGGTTGTTCCTTTCCTTGTTTAGTGCTTCTTTCAGGAGCTCTTGTAAGGCAGGCCTGGTGGTGACGAAATCTCTCAGCAATTGCTTGTCCATAAATTATTTTCTTTCTCCTTCGCTTATGAGGCTTAGTTTGGCTGGATATGAAATTCTAGGTTGAAAGTTCTTTTCTTTAAGGATGTTGAATATTGGCCCCCACTCTCTTCTGGCCTGTAGGGTTTCTGCAGAGAGATCCACTGTGAATCTGATGGACTTCCCTCTATGGGGAACCCGACCTTTCTCTCTGGCTGCCCTTAGCATTTTTTCCTCCATTTCAACCCTGGTGAATCTGACAATTTTGTGCCTTGGGGTTGCTCTTCTTGAGGAATATCTTCGTGGTGTTCTCTGTATTTCCTGGACTTGAATGTTGGCCTGCCTTGCTAAGTTGGGTAAGTTCTCCTGGATAATATCCTGAAGAGTGTTTTCCAGCTTGGATTCATTCTCTCCATCACATTCAGGTACACCTATCAAACACAGATTAGGTCTTTTCACATAATCCCATATTCTTGGAAGCTTTGTTCATTTCTTTTCACCTTTTCTCTGTTCTTGCCTTCTCATTTTACTTCATTGAGTTGATCTTCAGTCTCTGATATCCTTTCTTCTGCTTGGTCAATTTGGCTATTGAAACTTGCATAAGCTTCGTGAAGTTTTTGTGCTGTGTTTCTCAGCTCCATCAAGTCGTTTATATTCTTCTCTAAGCTGTTTATTCTAGCTAGCATCTCATCTAACCTTTTTTCTTAGTTTCTTTGCATTGGGTTAGCACATGTTCTTTTAGCTCTCAGTTTGTTATTACCCACCTTCTGAAGCCTGTTTCTGTCAATTCATCCGATTCATTCTCCATCCATCTTTGATCTCTAGCTGGTGAGGAGTTGTGATCCCTTGGAGGAGGAGAGGCATTCTAGTTTTTGGTATTTTCGTCTTTTTGTGCTGGTTTCTTCCCATCTCAGTGGTTTTATCTACCTGTGGGCTTTGTAGTTGGTGACTTTCAGATGGGGTCTCTAAGTGGATGTCCTTTTTGTTGATGTTGAAGCTATTTCTTTCTGTTTCTTAGTTTTCCTTCTAACAGTCAGGCCCCTCTGCTGTAGGACTGCTGGAGGTCCACTCCAGACCCTGCTTGCCTGGGGATCACCTGCAGGGGCTGCAGAATAGTAAGGGCTGCTGCCAGTTTCTTCCTCTGCTATCCTTGTCCCAGAAGGGTACCCACCAGATGTTGGCCTGAGCTCCCCATTATGAGGTTTCTGTTTGGGTATACGGGGATCAGAGAGTTGCTTGAGGAGACAGTCTGTCCCTTATAGGAGCTCAAGTGCTGTGCTGGGAGCTCAGTCGTTCCCAGAGCTGCTGGGCAGGTCCTTTTTTTTTTTTTTTGAGACAGAGTCTTGCTCTGTCGCCAGGCTCCAGGCTGGAGTGCAGTGACACGATCTCACCTCACTGCAACCTCTGCCTCCTGGGTTCAAGCAATTCTCCTGCCTCAGCCTCCAAGTAGCTGGGACTACAGGCACGTGCCACCACACCTAACTAATTTTTGTATTTTTTTAGTAGAGACGGGGTTTCACCATGTTGGCCAGGATGGTCTCGATCTCTTGACTTTGTGATCCGCCAGCCTCGCCCTCCCAAAGTGCTGGGATTACAGGTGTGAGCCACTGAGCTCGGCCGTCAGGCAGGTACTTTTAAGTCTGCTGCAGCAGAACTCATAACCACCTCTTTTCCCAGGTGCTCTGTCCTAGAAAGGTTGGCTTTATTTCTAAGTTCTTGTCATGCTGCTGCCTCTTTTCATAGATGCCCGGTGCCGCCCAGAGTAGTCTAGTCAGTCTGCCAGCAGAGGCCTTGCTGAGCTGCCTGTGAACTGCCTGGGTCGTGGGGGACGCCCTTCCCCCCACTGAGCTGGGCCGTCCTGGGTTCAGCTGCACCTGCTGCGAAACTCTCAATCCAGAGCGTTTCAGATTGCTTGTTTTGTGGGGGTGGTACCCGCGAGCCAGATCACCTGGCTTCCTGTCTCTGCCCCTCCCTTTCTGTCTCCCAGGAGTTCCAGGCGCCAATCAAACCGGCCGTCCAGACTTGTGTGAGTTTCTGTGCACTGACCCGGCACCGGCTGAAACCATAGCACTAAAAACTCAGGCGCTTTTCTCCCTGGAACCTCCTGGTCTGTGGGCAGTAAAAACCTGTTTGGAAACGCGGTGCTCACTCACCGTCTGTGCTGTTCTCACTGGGAACTGCACGCTGAAGCTGTTCCTATTTGGCCATCTTGGATCCTCGACCTAATGGCATCGTTTTTGAAGCAATGGATGATCCTTTGAAAAAAAAAATTAAAGGATAACAGAAATGTACTTTAAACCAGAGTGCAAGGGAGCTCCTGGAAGCAGAAGGGAAAACAGGAAGAGCTTTTCCCTTCCAGGTCAGGGCAGGGAACGTTTATCTTCTAGTCAAGCAATGCCTGGTGGGCAGGATGCCCCATGGGGAGACATCTGAGGGGTCAAGAGGACACATTCTGGAGATTTCCTACAACTTGCCTGGTGTTTTTCTCAAAGACTCAGTAGCCACCTTTAGAATTACATTTGCGTTTATAATTTTAAATTCAACGCATTACATAATCAGTCTCAGAATTCCTTATCAGGTGGCTCCTGTGAGCCTGCACCCTCTCTTATTCCTACCCCGTCTGGGTTCCCTGGCACGTGGAAAGGTTTAAAGCAAAGGATTCTTTCCTTGAAGAATAGCATTGCTACTTTTTAAAAAGCAATAAGCCCTGGCAAGGTGGCTCACACCTGTAATTCCAACACTTTGGGAGGCCAAAGCTGGCGGATCACAAGGTCAGGATTTTGAGACTAGCCTGGCCAACATGGTGAAGCCCTATGTCTACTAAAAATACAAGAAAAAAATTAGCCGGGCGTGGGGGCACGCACCTGTAATGCCAGCTACTCAGGAGGCTGAGGCAGGAGAATCTCTTGAACCCAGGAAGGCAGAAGGTGCAGTGAGCCAAGATCGCACCACTGCACTCCAGCCTGGGCAACAAAAGCAAGACTCCCATCTCAAAAAAAAAAAGCATGAAATATGTTATGCTATTTTAAGGAAGTAAAAAACATTTATTTTAGATAAGTGATTACATCTCATATAGGGCTCATTTTGAAATCATGATTTAAGACAAATCCAGGCTGGGTGTGGTAGCTCACACCTGTAATCCCAGCACTTTGGAATGCCGAAGCAGGAGGATCCCTTGAGGTCAGGAGTTCAAGACCAGCCTGACCAACATGGCGAAACCCCATGCCTACTAAAAACATTAGAAGTCTCTAAAGTCTCTTTAGTAAACCCCATGTCTACTAAAATATTAGAAAAAATTAGCCAGGGGTGTTGGTGTGCGCCTGTAATCCCAGCTACTCGGGAGGCTGAGACAGGAGAAGCACTTGAAACCAGGAGGTGGAGATTGCAGTGAGCCAAGATTGTGCCATTGCACTCCAGCCTAGGCGACAGAGCAAGACTCTATCAAAAAAGAAAGAAAGAAAGAGAGAAAGAGAGAGGGAGGGAGGGAAGGAGGGAGGGAAGAGGGAGGGAGAGAGGGAGAGAGGGAGGGAAGGAAGGAGAGAAACCCACTGGATTTAGGATGTCATTTCGGTTTCTTTATCAATTTGGCTCCCCCTAGAGGTCAGTTAGCAAATTTTAGGCAGTGCCACTTAAAAACACATTGCACCTCTTTTAAAACAGTAATTTCTCCTGGGAAGGTTTTGGGAGAAATGATTGATATTGATTAATAAAGTCTATGTTTTAGCAAACATTACATTTAATTTTTTGTTTAAAATTACTAAGCTTGCCAGGTTTAGCAAAAAAAAAAAATTACAGGACACTCAGTAATATTTAAATTTCAGATTTAAAAAATAATTTAACCTAAGAATGTCCCAAATGCATTAATCTGGCAACTCTGTGTATCTGTATATAGAGACATACACTGTATATACAGTGTTTTATTCCTCATTTGTTAGGTGAGGATTCTGAGGATCCAAATATCCAACTCCAGCCTCTCATTTCTCCACATTCCCACGGTCTCTTCTTGTTTTTTCATTCTAAGTTTTATTCTAAGTTCGCAAAAGAAATCAGATCACAGGTCTGCTTTGGGTAACTTGATTTTAAGCTCCAAAGACCCTGAGATATTGAAGGAAACCAAAATATTTCACCCCAAAGTATACTTTGTTGGCATATTTTGAGATAGCTCTTCAACAGCCAAGCAGCCTTGCAAAGCTGCTTGGAGCTTTGGATCCGTAGCACAAATCTGCCTCTCCGCAGCCAGGCTCTCTGAGGCCCTCCCCGTCCAGATCTAGGAAAGATGAACTGAGAGTCTGACGTCTCTCAAGGTCTGAAAGGAAATTTCCCACCTCTTCTCTCTGAGGGCTGCTCCTGTGAGGTTTCAGCTGCACAATAAGACCTCCTTTCCTGGCCAGGTATCCTCTTCTCTCCTTTCCATAACCTGTCCTGCCACCATTGCCTTTTTGGGGCCATGCTCTGAGTCCCCAGTCTTTTTGTAATCTCAAAATTGTAGAAAAGGCCAGGCCTGGTGGCTCATGCCTCTAATCCCAGCACTTTGGGAGGCCCAGGCGGGTGGATCACTTGAAGTCGGGAGTTCAAAACCAGCCTGGCCAACATGGCCAACCCCATCTCTACTAAAAATACAAAAAATTAGCCAGGTGCACTGGTGGGCACCTGTATTCCCAGCTACTCTGGATGCTGAGGCATGAGAATCACTTGAAGCTGGGAGGTGGAGGTTGCGGTGAGCCGAGATTGTGTCACTGCACTCCAGCCTGGGTGACAGAGCAAGACTCCGTCTCAAAAATTTGAAAAAAAAAAGGCAGAAAAGCTTCTGTGCTCCATTGGGAAGCTGGGGCAATCACTCTATGATTTTCCTCTGTGCATGTTGATAGATGTGCATGCTTTGTCTCTTAATGATCCCAGCCACTCGGGAGGCTGAGGCAGGAGAATCGCTTGAACCTGGGAGGCAGAGGCTGCAGTGAGCAGAGATTGCACCACTATATTCCAGCCTGAGCAACAGAGCGAGACTTTGTCTCAAAAAAAAATTTTTTGGGGGCCGGGCGCAGTGGCTCATGCCTATAATCCCAGCACTTTGGGAGGCTGAGACGGGTGGATCACGAGGTCAAGAGATCAAGACCATCCTGGTCAACATGGTGAAACCCCGTCTCTACTAAAATACAAAAATTAGCTGGGCATGGTGGTGCGTGCCTGTAGTCTCAGCTACTCGGGAGGCTGAGGCAGGAGAATTGCTTGAACCCAGGAGGCGGAGGTCGCAGTGAGCCAAGATCGCGCCATTGCACTCCAGCCTGGGTAACAAGAGCGAAACTTTGTCTCCAAAAAAAAAAGGAACAGAGGTGAGTCGAGGTGGGGGGAATTTCTTAAGTATCACCCTAATATACCCAACAAGAAAGAGGTGGGTCAAACAGATATATAGGAATGCAAGGATGCGTTTTGCACAAGAACAGAAATCACAGCCGTCCACTTGCCATTTTGTTTCCTCCCGCTGGGAGGAAAGCTGGAGAAAGTGGTTCCAGTTTTTTGGCATCGATGGAGATAATCGTATTTTTCCTTCTTAACAAATGAATATGAGTTACATTCATAGATTTCTTCACATTTTTGCATTTACATTTTTTAAAATTTTTGTGTTCCTGAGATGAACCTCACTTAGTTGATCTATATTACTATTTAAATGTGCTTTTAAATTATCTTGATAAATATTTGATTCCGAATTTTGGCTCTCATATTTAGAAATGAAGTTGATCTGTAATACTTTCCTGCTATCCAGCACCTGGGTCCCTTGGTTTGGCAGCCATAGTGAGAAGGAACTTCCGGCTACGTCCCAGGGTCATTGATCTCTGAGGCTGTCAGGAGGAGCCCCAAAATGGCATCAAGACACTGGGGGCAGCCAGGCCCCTTGTTTCTGCCACTGCTCCTACTGCCTCTACTTTGTCCAAAGTTTGTGCCATGAGAGTTGGTGTGCACACGCACACATGCTTACATTCACACTTCGTGAGCTGTGAACATGTAGGGAGCCAGGGAGGCCTTTACCACACAGCAAATTTCTGCCTCAGACTTCCACCTCCCACAGAACGGAACCCTGGGATTCCCTAGGAATTACAAAATTCCCTCCTCTATAATGCACAGGAGTTTTCAATTTCCCCAAACCTGGGGGTGGCCAATACCCAGGCTCTAGGGAAGCAGCTTCCACCCTAAGCACACAACTGGATTTTCCCAACAGAAACAGAGTTTATTTCC
Source organism: Callithrix jacchus (assembly GCF_049354715.1). Classification (NCBI taxonomy): domain Eukaryota; kingdom Metazoa; phylum Chordata; class Mammalia; order Primates; family Cebidae; genus Callithrix; species Callithrix jacchus. Next base: position 34,864,362 of record NC_133508.1, on the reverse strand, counting down.
TTTTCCAATGCCATCTATAAAGAAAATATAAACCTTCCCACCTTATAATAGTAGCTATAAAACCACTGTATGGTTTTCAATGATTTTTAAGCAGAAACTGTATTAATATTTGGGTATATTTTATCCACAGAAGGTATTGTATTCAGTGTTGTCAACTCTTTGCTTAATAATTTTTCTTTCTTTTTCTTTTTTTTTTTTTTTTGAGATGGAGTCTCGCTCTGTTGCCCAGGTTGGAGTGCAATGGCTTGATCTTGGCTCCTGAATGCAAGCAATTCTCCTGCCTCAGCGAGTAGCTGGGACTACAGGTGCATGCCACTACGCCTGGCTAATTTTTTGTATTTTTAGTAGAGACAGTTTCACCGTGTTAGCCAGGATGGTCTTGAATTCCTGACCTTGTATCTGTCTGCCTCGGCCTCCCAAAGTGCTGGGATTAGAGGCATGAGCCACTGGGCCTGGCCCAATAATTTTTTAAAAACTACAGATAGGCTGGGTATTACAAGGCTGTTTCTGCCTCTCCATCCTCAGGGTGTGACCTGTCATCAAGGTCACCTTATGGTTTAAGACGGCCTGGATCCTCCTCAGCCATCATGCTTGCAAGCTAGGCAGCAGAGAGCACAAAAGTGAGCAGAACTGGCTTTTTTTTCCTTTCTTTTTTTTGTTTTTTGAGACAGTCTCACTCCTTCGTCCTTCACCCAGGCTGGAATGCAGTGATGTAGTCTTGGTTCACTGCATCCTCTAATTCCTGAGTTCAAGGGATCCTCCTACCTCAGCCTCGGGAGTAGCTGGGACCACAGGGGTGCGCCACACACCCAGCTAATTTTTGTATTTTTAGTAGAAACAGGGTTTTGCCATGTGCCCAGGCTGGTCTTGAACTCCTGGCCTCAGGCAGTCCACAAGCTTCGGCCTCCCGAAGTGCTGGGATTACAGGCATAAGCCACCTCGCCCAGCTCTACAGTTTTTTCTCATGGGACACATGGTCCAACATTGTTCCTTTGGATCTACGTAGCTATGATTCATGCGCTTCAACTGCCGAATAGCATTCCTTTGTATGAGTAAACCACAGTTAGCACTTCCTTACTGAAGGACACAGGTTGTTTCCAAAATTTTCTTTTATTTTTTTCTTTTTGAGACAGAGTTTCACTCTTGTCATTCTAACTGGAGTGCAGTGGTGAAATCTCAGCTCACTGTAGCCTCCGCCTCCCGGGTACAAGCGATTCTCCAGCCTTGCCTCCTGCGTAGCTGGGATTACAGGCATGCGCCACCACACCCACATAATTTTGTATTTTTAGTGGCCAGGCTGGTCTTGAACTCCTGATCTCAGGTGATCCACCCACCTCGTCCTCCCAAAGTGTTGGGATTACAGGCGTGAGCCAGTGTGCCAGGCTAAAATATTCTATTATAAACATTGTTGCAATAAACAGTCTCCTTGTGGCTACGCGCCACAAGAGGGACCACGGGATCCTGTGTTCCTGGGCCACTTTCTCACCTCCCTTCCTGTAATGTGGGTCCCAGGCCTGATGCGAAGTTATGAGGTATTCCAGGCTGGTGGATCAAACCTTCTGTCTCTGTCTCTTCCAAGGTGGAAGAGGGCCCCTGGTGTTGACTTGCCACCTAGTGGCTGGTTCTCCTCTGGGGATAGTGCCAGTGAAGGGACACAGTACTGGTCTCTGTTGTTGGCAGACTGGGTATTCAGTTTTATAAATTGGTAGATGAGCTCGGCAAGTAGGTGTATTTGTTCCATATTGCTACGTAACCATCCCCAAACTTAGAGGCTTAACAGCATTTATCTCACAGTTTCTGTAAATCAGGAATCCGGCCCTGGCTGAACTGAGTCCTCTAACTAAGGGTCTTTCGCAGGCTGCAATCAAGATAGTGGCCAGGGGCTGGATACGGCGGCTCACACCTGTAACCCTAGCACTTTGGGAGGCCAAGGTGGGAGAATTGCTTGAGGCCAGGAGTTTGAGAACAGCCTGGGCATTATTTTTATTTAAAAATTTAAAAAGTAGCCCGGTATCGTGATGGATACATATAGTCCCAGCTAATTGAGGGGCTGAGGTGGGAGGATTACTTGATTCTAGGAGTTTGGGGCTGTAATGAGCTATGATTATACCACTGCACTCCAGCCTGGGCGACAGAGTGAGATCTAGTCTCTAAAAGAAAGACAATCATAATAATAAACAAAACCAAATCATCGGTTAACTATAAATGGGAATGAATGATCTTACTGGGGTCATGTTCTGAATCTGTATTGTGCTGATGATCACACAACTTCGACGTTTGTTAAAAATCATTGAATCCACTTAAAATGGGTGAATTTTACGGTGTGAAAATTATACCTCAGTCAAATGATACATAGATACCACATCAACTGTAATGCTCTGTGCAACCACAGCGTGTCAGCAAAGACAGCCACGAAGGATTTTTTCATAAACCAAATTTCCCAATGAAAATGCCATCAACCGCTACATGTAGCTGCTTTTCCACGACAGGAATGCCTTTGTTCTGGGTCTCAGGGACTTGAAGTTATCAAACGTCAGGAATGAGGAAATATTTTCAAATATCAGCTTATTTCAACCGATCATGACTGAGCCGATCAAATCATTTTATCCTTGGGCACAATGCATATTCCTGGGGTGACAGGTGCACTAAATCTCAAAACTTCACCACTATACAATTCATTCACGTAACCAAAACCAAATACTCCAAGAGCTATTGAAATTAAACATACATATTAAAAATCACTTGACCCATTGTATATACAATTTTAAAACTCACACCATAATCTTTAATAAGCAAACTAGAAATGCATTCCTATAAAAGTATTAAAACTGTTTTAAACTAGCCTTATACTGGTTACAAATTTTTTGTTTTGTTTTGAGACGGAGTCTTGCTCTGTCACCCAGGCTGGAGCACAAGGGTGCTATCTCAGCTTACTGCAACCTCCGCCTCCCAGGTTTAAGCAATTCCTTTGCCTCAGCCTCCCGAGTAGCTGGGTCTACAGGCACGCACCACCATGCCTGGCTAATTTTTTGTATTTTTAGTAGAGACAGGGTTTCACAATGTTGGCCAGACTGGTCTTGAACTCCTGACCTCAATTCATCTGCTCACCCCAGCCTTCCAAAGTGCTGGGATTACAGGGTGAGCCACCGCACCCATGGTGGTTATACCTTTTGGTAAACATGTTTTATAAACTTTGATTTTTATTTTTATGACATATTTCACATCTATATTTTATATTATTTATTTCCCCTCAGCTTTATTAAAGAGTAATCAAAAAAATTTTTAATGTACATTTTAAAGTACAATTTTAAATTTTTTCAATTTAATTGCTTTTCTGCTAAGAAAAAAAAGTGTCAATAAAACTTTTCAAATAACATGGCAAAATCTTCTCAAGAAAATATAGCCTCTCCCTTCAATTACTTCAGTTCTTTCAAGAATATTAAAATAATAAACTGGGTTATGGGACAGGAACCTTCCTAATGCACTCTGAAAACCACAACCTTTTCTGAGCCAGTGATAATTTCTGTTAACTTGGTGCAGCCGTGTTAGGTTGAGAAGGCCAGAGGAAACTTGTGGTGGAAAATTTCCAGTCAGTCACAGTTTTGGCGCATTTGTGAATCACAGAGTAAAACAACATTTGCCCAAGTAAAGTCTTCATATGTCAAAGTCTTAATCTAGGTAACCAGAATCCAAGTAGATATCCCTGATGTCCCTGCCTTCATCACAGGCCAGTTTCCGTCTAAGGCTTTTTTCTGTTCGATGCTGGGCAATCCTCAAAATGGATTATTAAAAATATTGATGTGGAAGACATTCTGAAAGACAACTTTATGGGTTCATGATCTGAGTTCTAAGAATCTGGACGCCGTGTTCACAGGGATGAGGGAAAAAATAAGATCTGATGAACTCTTCTCTGAAATTTGCATTTCAGTGTGAATTTCATCAGTGTCACAAATGCCAACCTCAATGGAGAAAACAGAGGTTGCCAGTCAGAGGTCAACTGACCTGGCCAAAGTGACACTGGAGTTTTTGTTTGCTTTTCGTTTGTTTTTAAGACAGTGTCTGGCTCTGTTGTCCAGGCTGGAGTGCGGTGGCGCAATCTTAGCTCACGGCAACCTCCGCCTCCCAGGTTCTAGGAATTCTCCTGCCTCAGCCTCCTGAGTAGCTGGGACTACAGGCCTGAGTCATCATATCCAGCTAATTTTTGTATTTTTGGTAGAGACAGGGTATCACCATGTTGGTCAGGCTGGTCTCAAACTCCTGACTTTGTAATCTGCCTACCTTGGCTTCCCAGAGTGCTGAGGCTATGGGCATGAGCCACTGCACCCGGCCTGACACAGGAGTTTTAACAGAAAAGCTAGGACCAGAACACAGGTCTGGTGGCTGTCAGCCATGGTTCCTCAAGCTAAGCACACACTACTGTTCATTCTCCTCTTCACAGTGCCTGTAGCTTTGGGCTTTGGTGTTTTGCTGTAGTTCTTTTTATCAAGGGTAAATTTTTTTTTTTTTTTTTTTTTTTTTTTGAGACCGAGTCTCGCTCTATCACCCAGGCTGAAGTGCAATGGTGAGATCTCGGCTCACTACAGCTTCCACCTCCTGGGTTCAAGCGACTCTCCTGCTTCAGCCTCCTGAGTAGCTGGGATTACAGGCACATGCCACTACACCTGGCTAATTTTTGCATTTTTAGTAGTGACAGGGGTTTCACCATGTTGGTCAGGCTGGTCTCGAACTCCTGATCTCATGATCCGCCTGCCTTGGCCTCCCAAAGTGCTGGGATTACAGGAGTGAGCCATTGCCCCTGACCAGGATGGATTTTTAAGAAAATAGATAATCACTGCCTGACTCATTTTGAAATCAAAGTCATGGAACAGGGGTGTTTGGGATACTAAATTCTCTAGAAGTATTCAAGTAATTGATTTAGTGAAAAATCCCTAAGAAACCACACCGAATCTCAATGTGCTTTGGTGGGTGAAATCTATACCAGCTGCGGAAGAGTTCCCGTAGATTTTCCGCTAAGCCCTTCCAGCAACAGTCTTCTCGCTCTGTTGTTACATGGGGTGTTCCCTGTTATGAAACACCCTGCTGGTACTCCGACTTCCTCCACTTCCCCCAAAACTGCCACGATCCTGTATTCCTGAAGCAACAGCAACCCAGCATTTAATGATGTTAAGTCAGGTTACTTGACTAGAAAGACTAATAGGTTAGGCACGTTATACCCTTGAAAACGAAGATTTGGCTTCCACCCTTCTAGGTCTAAACTCCAATAAAATCCAGCTGGGTTATATCAATTCAGATATCTGAATAAAAGGATGAATAAAACCATGTTCATAAGACAGAACTATGCATGCCAGGAAAGAAAATCATACCACCTAAAAGCTCCATCCTTCATAGCATCAAATCTATTTTAATACTGGCTGGTTATGTGAGAAAAAGGCTAATTTAAAAAAAAGTCCTGGCTGACCAAAGAAGTATATCTATATGTGTATTTATTTTTAAACAAATTAATATTGAGATGGATTAATGTTCTAAAATTTGGAATTTCTAACATCTTATTCAAAATTTCATATATCCAAAGTCTCTGAATCAAAATTGTTCAAAGGCATATAATTTAATTATCGTTACCATGTCACTAACCTGTAAGCAATTGCTAAATGCCATCAGCACCTTCATCGCCAATTACATCTTCTGATATTTCAAGCTACAATAACAAAACAGATGCTGATCTTGGCATTACTAAGCAACACAATATGTATACTTTTCAGAATACAAAAATATCACTGCTCTCCCACAGTCAGATACTTATTTTCCAAGAACTGTCAAAAACTTCTAGTGATATGGTTATGCCAACCCTGTGAGAACAGGTTACGATAAGTAATCAAATGCCACCCACAGGCATGACGGAGTGATATGCAAAACTCTTCGACTCTTTTCCACTATGTTCTTTTTTTTTTTTTTTTGACAGAGTCTCACTCTGTTGCCCAGGCTGGAGTGCAGCAGTGCAATCTCCTGCCTCAGCCTCCCCAGTAGCTGAGACTATAGGTGCATGCCACCACACCCAGCTAATTTTGTATTTTTAGTATAGGTGGGGTTTCCCCATGTTGGCCAGGCTGGTCTTGAACTCCTGACCTCAAGTGATCCACCCAGCTCTGCTTCCCAAAGTGCTGGGATTATAGGCTGAGCCACCAAGCCTGGCCTCATTTTCCACTATGTTCTAACCGCCTGAAGTAACCCACCATACACACTTAAAGCAAAACTTGGGAATTTTACTGAGAAAAGATGGATTTATTTTAAAGTCACTTACTTGCTAAAATTATGCGGCGTGGAAGTAATGTGTAAGGTTCTTATGTCAAATAATTTATTCTATTTGCAAGTAACTGTGTACTCTTAGAGACAAATCTGTAAGGATTCCCAAACCTTGTCAAATGATTGCTCCTCCCCCACACTTTACCCAAGACTCCCCAGAGTTACTCTGAATATAGTTCACTAAACTAGATCAGATAAAACTTCCCTTACTCCCTTACCCCCATAGGGCTTGGCATACACTTGGAGAGTCCATGGCATAAAAGAATACCACCCATGAGTTTGGAAGTGTTCATAGACTAATAATGTTTCCAAGAAAATAAGCCGGTTGGAAGCACACATACACTAGGTGGCGCTATGGCTGTGACATTAAACAGTTTAAGTGCCGGATAAATGCTGGGTGAGAGCATCCATGACTTAAAGGGAAACTAGAGTTCAGTGTTTTCCAACACTAGAGTGCTTCAGAAACATGCCAGGAACTCAGCGTGGTGGTGCCACATGCCTGTAATCCCAGCTATTCTGGAGGTTGAGGCAGGAGGATTGCTTCAGTCCAGGAGGAGGCTGAGGTGATCTGTGATGGTGCCTCTGCACTCCAGCCTGGGCAACGGACCCTGTCTCAAAAAGAAGCAAAAATATGCAAGGAACTGGTGAAAAATACAAATACCCAGACCTCCTGAATGAAAATTCCAGAGGTATGGAATGCAAAACGGAAGACACAGATGGCACACTCAGGCCATCCTCTCCCGGCGCAGACACTTTCATTCAGAGCCTCTTTATTTGGGCTTTTCACCTCCTCCAAAGTCTATCAGTAGTGGCTGGGCACAGTGGCTCAGGCCTGTAATCCCAGCATTTTGGGAGGCCGAAGTGAGTGGATCACCTGAGGCCAGGAGTTCAAGACGAGCCTGGCCAACATGGTGAAACCCCATCTCTACTAAAAATACAAAAATTAGCTAGGCGTGGTGGTGTGCGCCTTGTATTCCCAGCTACTCAGGAGGCTGAGGCAGGAGAATCACTTAAACCCAAGAGGTAGAGATTGCAGTGAGCCAAGATCACACCACTGCACTCCAGACTGGGAGACAGAGCAAGACGGTGTCTCAAAAAAAAAAAAAATGTGTATCAGTAGTGAACTGTGTTTTAAAAGGTAAGAATTTAAAAGTTCATTCCTAAGTCAAGCCTGATGCTGGTCTGCTACAAATTGGTGCTTCTGAGAGCTCCACAAACACTGAAAAGTAAGAACTCTCGTACACCTTGTTAACAGCCATTTGTCCTAGAAAATGGCTGAACCACAGGTCAAACACCCTTCATAAAGTGAGGTGGCTGAGACAGATCTGGCAGAGTCCCTGTATCCTCCAGCTGTCACAGAGACCAGCTGGACTTTGGCATAGTAAGTGACAGCGTTTTCCTTCCAGCTTCTGTCCATTCACACCACAGGAACAAATCCTTCTTCAGAAAGCTATGCTGCACAAAAGCCGGTTGAAAATCCAGTTTATAGAAAGATAGAGGCATCGAAGAAATATAAAGATGATCACACTACTTCAGAGATCTGAGTATTTCTAGTCTATTGTCAATAGCTAGAAATATTTAAGTAAATCAATCTGAAATTTGGTTTTCTTTTCTATAAAATGAAAGGAAATTACACCTGTTGGTCAGGCTCGGTGGCTCATGCCTGTAATCCCAGTACTTTGAGAGGCTGAGGCAGGCAGATCACTTGAGCCCAGGAACTAAAGACCAGCCTGGGCCACATGGCGAAGCCCTGTCTCTACAAAAAAAAAAAAAAACCCCACAAAAATTAGCCAAGTGTAGTGGTTGGTGCATGCCTGTAGTTCCAGCTCCTTTGGAGGCTGAGGTGGGAGAATCGCTTAAGCCTGGGAGGCAGAGATTGCAGTGAGCCGAGATTGTACCACTACACTTCAGCCTGGGTGATAGAATGTGAGACCCTGTCTCAAAAAAAAAAAAAAAAATTACACCAGCGAGACCTGTTTTAGCTGTAAGATTCTGTTTCAGTGAGCACAGCTGTGACTTTGATGTTCCAATAGCTAGCTAGTCCTTAAACATAGTCATTTTTTTCCCCGATCAGCATCAGGGATTTGAAAAGCCAGAGAGAAGCAAAAATGTGCTTTTGTGCATTTGAACAGGAAGGTCTGGGTGATCCCACACATAGCCACTCAGGCCACAGAGCTCTCTTTTCAGCCACCACCTGCTTGAGTCATTGCCAGCAGGTGCTCCTTGTCACTTTCCTGCCTTTGGGTCCAGACTGGATGAGATCCGCAGGACAGAGGCTCCCTGTCCCAGTTCTGCACTTGGTCTTGAGCCATGTGACCTTTGGCAAGCTACTGAACCTCTGCAAGCTTGCTTTCTTGTCTGCAAAATGAGGATAATGGTAACAGCATGAACACTTGCCGGGCTGTGAGGAGAATTAAATGTGGAAGCCCCTAGGCACAGGTTGAGTGCTCTGTAAATGGTAGCTGTTATCCTTGACTGCCGTGATTGCATGGCTGTAGCATCCGGGGAGCTCCATGCTGGAAGCAAGCAAGCCCAGGACAATGCTGGTAATGTCAGCGCTGCCACAACCCCAGGTCCCACAGCTCCCCTCTCTGCTTCTGGACTTCTTACAAATGCAGCCTCACTTGTTGACTTGAAGGAATGAATGAACATGCGGACTCCCATGTCTCTTTCTGGAAACTCCATATCACACAGCCCTGAAGATGGGACAATTTAAGCAAACAGGCAACATGATAATGAATCATGTATCTATTGTAGCTGGGACTATAGGTGCGTACCACCATGCCTGGCTAATCTGCTTAATTTTTTTTTTTTTTTTTTGGTAGAGACAGAGTCCCACTATGTTGCCCAGGCTGGTCTTTATTTTTATTTCTCTGCAACAGTGCAGAGTCTCACACTATTGCCCAGGCTGGAGTGCAACGACACAATCCTGGCTCACTGTAACCTCCGCCTCCTGGAGGTGCAATTCTCCTGCCTCAGCCTCCCAAGTAGCTGGGATTACAGGCACACACAACCACATCCAGGTAATTCTTTGTATTTTTAGTAGAGATGGGGTTTCACTATGGTGGCTAGACTGGTCTCCAACTCCTGGCCTTGTGATCCGTCCACCTCAGCCTCCCAAAGAGCTGGGATTACAGACGTGAGTCACCATGTCCAGCCAAGAAAATGGATGTATATAGAAAAAAAAACCTACCCACAAAGCATAAAGATTAAAACTTACCATGCTTGAGCAGTTCAGAATCAAGTCTGTCTTTAAGATGACCTTAGAAAAGATGAAGCATGACCGGGTGGGGTGGCTCAAGCTTGTAATCCCAGCACTTTGGAAGGCCGAGGCGGGCAGATCACCTGAGGTCAGGAGTTTGAGACCAGCCTGGCCAACATGGCGAAACCCCGTCTCTACTAAAAATACAAAAATTAGCCAGCCATCGTGGCACACACCTGTAGTCCCAGCTACTTGGGAGGCTGAGGCAGGAGAATCACTTGAACCAAGGAAGCAGAGGTTGCAGTGAGACAAGATTGTGCTACTGCACTCCAGCCTGAGTGAGAGAGTGACACTCCATCTCAAGAAAAAAACCAAAACAAAACAGAAGCACATGTGAGCTGCTGAGAACCACAGTAAACACCATACAACAGTCACTGCATTATGGCCGGCAAACTGGCAACAGCTCTGCTTGCCTCACATGTCAAAGCAGCCTGATTATTTTTGGTGAAGACTAGAACAATCAAGTTGGTTTCACAAGTCATTATATTTTTTAAAGGTGTCCTGTTCAGGACGTGGGAAACAGCATGTTCTGGACATAAGCATATATGCAGAAAACTGTCAAGTGTGGTTGAACAAGGAATGGGGCATCGGGCGCTCAAACGGCTGCCATTCACGCACAGTGCATTGCTCATGTCCACATTCTCAGTTCCAGCACGCCTTGTGCTCACACACGTTTAAATACATCATCAGGAGTGCAATTCCTTAATTTTCCCATTTCACCTGACTTAGTGCTGTGACATACCCAGTTACACTTGACAGAGAAGGTAGTGCCGTCTCCTAATCCTGGAGCAGTAATTTAGTTTCTACACCCAGCAGTCCAGATTCTGAAACTTTTAGGATTAAAAAGAAAGGCACATGCAGTGAGAGCTCCGGATTCCACACGCACGGGTGCGCGGGGGGCTCCGGATTCCGGCGCACGGGTGTGCGACATGCACAAGGTTCCTGCCTGCAAAGCTACCCCCGACTGCTGGTTCTACTGCGGGAGAGGTCCTAGGCAGAATCTGCTGTAAGGCTGAAAGCACTGCTGTCAAATTGCGCTATTTTGGTAGCGGAAGCTCGGTTTTAGGGATCCATTTCACGAGCAAGAACGAGTTCCCGTGCCTGCCTGGGAGCATGGCTCAAGCCCCAACCCCTCGAGCTGTTCCTCACTTCTGGTACCGGGTAAGCGCTCACTCAGTCCCCGCGCCAGGTGTCCCCAGTTGTCCACATGCCGTTCTTCCAGAAGGCCAGTTTTATTCGACACTGATGGCCAGATGCTTCTCCAGAGCCTGGAAGCTCCCAACCCTAAGGGCGGAATCCTCAGGAGCAACCCAAGGCCTTTTAGCCCAGGCTTTGGGCTGGCAGGTGGAGGGTGCAGTGAGCCGAGATCACACCACAGCACTCCAGCCTGGGCGACAGAGTGAGGCTCCATCTCAAAAAAATTAAAAGAAAAAGGTACCCCCCCCCCAAAAAAAAGGTGCTATTTTTCCAGTTCTGATGTCTGGGACTGTGGCAGCAATATTAAGGTCAGGGGAAGCACCAGGTAGACGGAAAGAAGGAGGAGGGATGGCTGTGATGCCGCTGTTGTCACTAAATTAGCGAGCCTGGGATTTCTTACCACAGGACTTCTTGTTCCGCAAGGTGGTATATTTTCTTCTTGTTTCAACCACTGGGTTTGGGAAGGGGGACTTCTGTTGCTGGTGGTCCCAAGTAATTGGATAGAATCCCTTTCCTCTGAAATAACAGAACCTATTTTATAAGCTAGAGTACACACATGTATGCGTGCACATTCATTGTCTTCACTTTTTAAATGAAACTGACTCCTGGGTGAGCGCCAACGTGGCCTCCCTCCGTCCTCCAGACCCCAGATCCTTGGAACAGTGCCTGTGCTCTGTAATCCCTAAGTACTCACCCCACGCCCCAGCACTGTCAATCATTTCAAGGCCCAGTTCAAAATCCACTTCCCACATGAAGTTTCCTATTTAATCCCCACCTGCATCTTTCTAGAATTCTAACATGGAGCAAGCATCACCTGCAACTTCATACATCTTGTCTGCTGAACCTGTGTCCCCTCTGTGTGTCCACACACCCCAGCCACACTGCTGATGCACAACGACTGTCAGAGTGGACAAGTGAGTGCAAGGCGCTCCTGCCCTGCACCTGAAACCTGGAGTTTTCCTTTCCTTTTTCTTCCTCATCTTCTTTCCCCATCTTCTCTGTAGAAGAGATGACAAAAATTGAGATAAAAGAAATTCCAGCCAGCAGAGGCGGCTCATGCCTGTAATCCTAACACTTTGGGAGGCCAAGACGGGTGGATCACTTGAGGCTAGGAGTTTGAGCCCAGCCTGGCCAACATGGTGAAACCTCATCTCTACTAAAAATAGAAAAATTAGCTGGGTGTAGTGGCACATGCCTGTAATCCCAGCTACTCAGGAGGCTGAGGCAGGAAAATCTCTTGAACCTGGGAGGTGGAGGCTGCAGTGCAGTGAGTTGAGATCATACCACTGCACTCCAGCCTGGATGAGAAACCGAGGGAGGGAGGGAGGGAGGGAGGGAATTCAGAGCTCCAACTCTGAAGGAAGAATAAATATTTTAAAAGAAAGCCAACAATGACATGCACTCCTTGCTGGGAATGACAGATAAGGGACAGAATTCCAACGGAATGGGGGAAGCGGTGGCTGGATGTGCCACAAACCAGCTCCCATTTTTCTATCTCTCACCACACACTGACCAGATATGCTCTTGAACCTGGGGGGTGGGGTGGGGACATCCTTAAAGCAGAGGTCACAGTAGGAAATACAGCAGAGTCCAGCGTGCTGCAGTCAAGACATGTCAGGGAGTGAGAGCAGACAGAGCATCCTGTGGTGAGGGCTTTGGGCTTGTTCCCTGAAGCTTTTTATTAGAAAAACAAGATGGAATGTAGATCACATCGTGGTCTTGATTGTAATGAACCTCAGCTGAACGTGCTGACAGCAGGGTATCTAATCTAATGTGGACTTTGAGGCATTTTGAAATAAAAAACAAAATCCAGGGATATTTTTGTTTTTAAAATTCCTTTGGTTGTTTGCTAAACCGCAAAATAGGGGGCCACCTGCCAGATACTCCGGACCACCTACAGAAAGTCTCAGGTACCACGAAGGCGAATCGCTAACAGTCGCTCTTCTGGGTGCACAGCTCTGCGGCCATCCCCCCAGTGAGACGGCAGAGGGCTCAGCACCGTGTGGAAACTGACTTGTGTCCCCGAAGGTGTGCAATGGGATCCCAACAGGCTCTTGACTCATTCCAGATATTAAAAATAGGTCATCACTTTCATGAGGTAATAAACCAACACTAAGAACTTCTGCAAGACCTTTATATTACACAATAGAGTTAAAAACTGTAGTAAATGTTCAGATATTTAAATGAGCACCGAACACTACAAAATGCAACCAACATGGTTCTATTAAAAACTCTCTTCGACTATGGCATTCAAGGACAGAATACAATCTTTTTTTTTTTTTTTTTTACAAAGTAACTAATATAAAAATCTGCAAATGCCATAAATTTGTATCTAGACTATTTTCATACAGGCATGTCATTAGATAGACTTTCTCTCAATCACTTCCTGAGGTATTTTTTTTGTGGTTTCCTTTTACTGAACTGCTGGATGCATTATTTTTGATCATCCTTTCCTAAAATGATTTAAAGACCTGCAAATAATTTTACTGCATAGGACACTATTCATGCCACAGACAATGGGAACTGCACATATGTGGCACTGGAACAAGTCTTACAAATATTGCATTCTAAGAATCTGTTACATACATTTTTTACAGTTTGTGTCTTTTAAAAAATTTGAAGTTAGAGCTTTGACTTAACTATGTACAGTGAAGCATTTTAGGAATGTTAAGAGATTCGAGAAGCGAATGATACAAAGAAAAAAAGCCACCGTTCTTGCCAGCTGTATATTGTATTTCTTCAAAAGCAACTGTACATGCTGTCCTCAGTTCATAGTTAAATATTTCTACTAATTTGTTTTGGGAGAACAAATGTCTTTCAAGGTTTCAAGTTCCTCTATAAGCTTCTTGTTCTGGACTTCCAGCACTGCGACTCGGCTCTCCAGGCATTTTACATATTCTTTCTTTCGACGTCGACATTCTTTGGCAGCTTCCCTGAAAAAAGCAGAAGCAAAGGGCAAACAAAGCATTTTTTGCATGCTGCTGACAAACAGATCAAAGTAAGCTCTGTAGGCAAGTGTGACCACGGCTGCATTCCACATCCGGGAACAACATCTGCAATTCCATCTCAAACACTAATCCGAACTGGATTCACAAGTGTCCCTTCCACATGTCCACAGTGCAGTAAGCAGAACTGCTGCATGTCCTGCCTTGATTAGAGTTCACAGTAAACAAGGTCCAAGTCAAAGACAAATTACTCTGCTTTATGGCAATAAAGATCTTTGAGGGCCTTGAGTTCCTCAATGAGAGTCTTGTTTTGGTTTTCAAGCACAGCCACACGATTTTCAAGACATTTGACATATTCTTTCTTCTTCCTGCGACACTCCCGGGCAGCTTCCCTGGAACCAACACAAGGCAAATGACTACAGGAACAGCCTTCCAACACCGTCCACAGTGGCTCAGTGCACTTCTGCCCCCGAACTCAACAGCCAGCCGATCCTAGGCAAGGACTGTACAAACCCACGTAACAAACATAACCAGGTACGTGCTTTTTGTAAGATAACCATAAGCCAACAAGAATAACTTGAGAACACAATTCACCCAGCATTCATCAAAAATGGTGTTTTCTTAGGGCACACATTCCACTGGTAACAACAACCAGAACTGTTTTCGGTAAACTACAATGGGACCACATCCCCGAGTGGAATTTCTACAAAAACACTTATAGACCCTTTCAATTATCTTATTTTTGTCTGCAAAAGGCACATATTCCAACATAATGAGTTAATTTTATTTGATCAAAAATGATTATAAGAGTCCTTAAAAACCTTAAATGTCAACACTGGAGATTCTTAGTCTTCAGACTAAATCTCAGTAAAACAAGATCAATCGTGACTCCAAGACACAGTTTATTGGCTAGAAAACACAACATGGCTAAATCGTTAACAATGAACAAAAGATATGCATTTTTATAAACCAAAACGAATGGATGATGCTTCTGAAAATTCAAGAACAAGACGGCTACAAAGACAACACTCAATAACCCAGGGAATTTAAACCCACAAATGCGAGACCACCACAATTATAATTATAATAAAGAAGCTACTGAGTTACTCTAGGGCACATTTCAAGACTGTTTTCCAATCACATGCATTTAATATCCAATATATTGAATTTTAAAGCACTATAAGCCCAAACTGAAAGAACACACCAGTAGCCAAAGCAACAACACAAATAGATGAGTTCATCATTTTCATGCGTGACCCCACAGAACAATAAAGATAGCCAACATTTCTCTTTGTCTTTCTTTCAGGGTGAAGGGATGGTAACTACTTCCCTTAACTCCTCTATAGAAGATACCCTTTGGCCTCATTTTGGAGGATTCAGTTCCAGAATAACTGCCTTTGAGGTAGATCACCATTCATATCAAAAAAGCCTACACTGAAACAGATATCATCATTCACATGTTAACAAAAGCAGTGCTGAATGTCTAAACACCAGTTTCTGTAATGCCAATTAGCATCCTGATCCACATGTGATATATACATGATTTTTTTTTTAAGATAACGGACTCCCATTGACTGGATATCTGTGTTTTCACTGTGGAAGCATGAGTCAGCAAAGAATAACCTTGAAATCCAGATGAACCGCAGAAGATCAACCCTGGCTTCCTAGCCAGGAGCAATGGACTCACCCTGTGAACTCACAAAGTTCTCAGACTTCTCAGCTGGTTAACAAAAAAACTAAAAATAAAGAATTGAATGTTATAGTGACTAATTTAATTTAAATGATGCACATGGAAACGTTAAGAATAAATCCACACACACATTTGTAACTTTGGAAACATAATTCAACTCTTTTTCATAAAGAAACTGAAATTCATTTATGAATACCAAGGCTTTCATGGTTAAACTATATTAAATTCTAGACCTAGAAGGAAGATAGTCATTTTACAAATCAGGTTACCATTAAATGAAAAACTTAAAAGACCCAATAGCAGTGCTGTGGGTGTTTAATCTTTAAAATTTAATTTACCAAGCTATTATAAATATCCATACTTCATATTTCACATTTGAGTGTGTGTGTGTGCACACGTGCACACGTTATGAGAGTCAAAATGTCCCAGGCACAAAGCTTTTCATAATCATATCAGTAGATGGTACATTCCTAAGTACTCCTCAGCCATGGAAAACACCTGTTTCTTCTATTAATAGTGAGCTCAGTTTTCAGGCTTGCATGTTTCTGTATATCCTTAGCATAGGGAGGAAATGCAAGGCAAGGAGGAAACTCTGACAAGGATGGAAAGAAATAAAAACTGCTGCTGGATTGGCAGAAATACGGTGTCATGAAAGATGGATTATAGATGCCAACCAACGAATACAAAGAGAATATGTAAGAGATCTTTCTGTGAATTACTAAAGCCTACATACTTTCCCACAAAGTGAAATCTGCAGGTCATAATGGGGTACTTTCGAGATGCCAGATGCTAGTATAGAAAACGGTCTCTGGAATAAAGACTGCCTGGCTGCCCATCCTGGTTCTGCCCAGTTTGGGCCACGTGATCTTGACCAACTGATTCCTTAACCTCTCCGAACCTCTGGTCCTCCTGAGTAAACTGGGGATAATAATGACCTATTCGCCTGTAAGTATTAAAGACACAGTAGAAATAAAGCATTTAAAACCTGCTAAACAGATAATGAGCAACCTAACAGCCACGTATCATCTGTTTTTCTCTTGTCCTGCTCTGAAACAGATTTAGAAAGCGAAAACAAACCTTTCACAGAATCCTTTACAGCTGGGGACTAGAGACCTATTTCTAACCAATGGCATGTAGGTGAAAGTTGCCGGGTCTTCCAGGAAAGCTTTGCAGTTGGGCTAGACCTCAACCAGCCCCAGTTTTTGGCTCTAGCCCTTCCTCCTTCTTCCTGTCTGAGGCAATGCCTGGAGGTTCAGCCGCTGGGCTGTGACCATAAGAATGAATGGCACATGCTGAAATGACGCAGCAGGGAGCGAGGACCCTCGATGACACTGCCGAGCCTCTGTCCTGGCTGCACACAGTGAGGACATTATTTGACACAGGGATAAGGTGACAAGACTACTGGGAAACTCCAAGACAATTCTGTTCCTTTTGAAAATTGGATTAATTGGCACCATAATCCATGATAAAAAAATGAAACCAAGAAATAATATACAAGTTAGATAAAATAAAATTGAATTTCTGTTTAAATTTTTTTAAAAGTTTGGAAAATAGCATTTTCTATGTTGTTTAAAAAATAAAATTACAGAGATATGGAGCAAGATAAAGTGAGAGAAAAGGAGAGCAGGCTGGAAGTACTTACACTGTAACAGGAGGTGTCATTATGTGGTTAGAGCCATGGGCGATTTTAATTCTTTTTGTTATTTTACATTTGCACTTGACTAGAATTTATCAGATTAAACATGTATTGCAGTGTAACAGAGGGGGAAAAGTTACAAAATAGATGAAAGGAAACTACATGTAGAAAATATAGAAAACAAATGCTTAACTTACACTTAATTTTGCTCATAGAGAAGCTAAAAAATTATATTCATCACCTACTTCACAAAGTAAATACAAAATACAAAATAGCCCTTTCGTCATTAATTGTAAAACTTACTGTATCTTTTGACTATTACCCTTACAACATAGGGATGTAACTTCTGATGATGAAATTGTTGAATGACCAGGAACTCTGACTAGAAGACAATCTAATAACACACACATACAGAGCACGAACCTACATGAAATGCCACATTACGTGAGAAACACTTTTTATGAACATTTACAGTTTATGAAAACTGTCATTTTTAAAAAGTGTCCTAGAAGTTACCAATTGCCTGTGAAACGTCTCACCTGTTCTTCATTAGCCTCAGCTCTCGTTTGCGTGTTGCTTCTTCTGCCAGCTGCTGGGGACTGTGCAAACTTCCGGGCGACGCAGCCATCACCACTCCCTGTGGCAAACCAGTAGTAGGAGCTCGGATCTGGTAAGTTGGCATGTCACCAGTGGCAGCTGCAGTAAAACAAAATATTTCAAGCTTACATAAAGAATTCATAATTTGCCATCTTACATAAAACTGACCTGGAAATGGTATACTTTTAACATGCCATAAGAGGTAATCTTGTAATGTTTACGATAATTATTCTGAGCATTATAGCAATCTCAAGTATTAAAGATCTTCCTCAGCACTTAGAACAAGGTATTCAGCATGCTCTAAACATTTAAGGTAGAAAAGTGTCCTAATGCATTTTAGACAGGTTTTTATCAAAGGCAAAAGCTCACTGCCTTTTCCATAGATAGCTCATTTAGCCTAAAATCAGTGGTGTGCTGATAAATATCTACAGTCCTCAGGGAAAAACAATTTAAAAGCCCTGATGTGTAGTGTTTGATAACTCTCATGATGTAAATACTTCCACTATGGCCAGTTTCAAGCTACCAACGTGACTTCACTGAGCAGAGTTGGAAAGAGACACGTAGCATACAGACAAAACAGATGCCAGTACCCACAGAGCACAGAATACTTGGACATTATGAGTTTTGAGTATGAATGTTTTTAATGTGTAAATATATTGTGTATGTAGGTGTATATATGCATATATATGCATGTGTATATACACAGATGCATGTATATATATATATATATATATATATACACACCTACATATATAATTTTTTTTTTTTTTTGATACGCAGTTTCGCTCTTGTTACCCAGGCTGGAGTGCAATGGCGCGATTCAGGCTCATCGCAACCTCTGCCTCCTGGGTTCAGGCAATTCTCCTGCCTCAGCCTCCTGAGTAGCTGGGATTACAGGCACGCGCCACTATGCCCGGCTAATTTTTTGTATTTTTAGTAGAGACGGGGTTTCACCATGTTGACCAGGATGGTCTCGATCTCGACCTCATGATCCACCCGACTTGGCCTCCCAAAGTGCTGGGATTACAGGCTTGAGCCACCGCGCCCAGCCTCACACACAATTTTTAATAATAGCTGTTTTACAACCAGCTCACAAAGATACTGAATTTTTTTTTTTTTAGGCAGACTCTTACTCAGTAGCCCCAGGCTGGAGTGCAGTGCCGCAATCTCGGCTCACTATAACTTCCGCCTCCCCAGTTCAAGCGATTCTTGTACCTCAGCCTCCCAAGTAGCTGGGATTATGGGCATGCACCACCATGCCTGGCTAATTTTATATTCTTAATAGACATGGGGTTTCACCATGGTGGCCAGGCTGGTCTTGAACTCCTGACCTCAAGTAATCCACCTGCCTCAGCCTCCCAAAGTGTTGGGATTACGGCATGAGCCACCATGCCCAGCCTGAAAATGTAATAGGCTCTAGCAAGCTATAGGAGCTGACTGCAGCACACCACTGCAAACATTTCCAGTAAGCAGAATAGCTCCATCCTCTGAATGTATCACGCCTGAAACATTCACTGAATGTCTTTAAGTGCAATTCTCATTATTAGAAAATGATTGAAGCACTGGAAGGAATTGAGCTCACTGCAGTTTCAGTAAAGAAACAAACAAACAACAACATCAACCACCCAGCAAAGCTCTGCTTAAACCTCGTTTCTCCGGGGAAAGATACTTTTTGTCTTTCTTGGGTTTACTAGCAAAATAATACTGTTGTAAATATCCATTTAAAAATATTGTCTAAGCATAGTATTATCATAGTTAAAAGACAGCATTTAATATTTACTTAGTGTTCAGGTCCAGTACTTAAAGTAAGTTCTCAAAGTTTCCTAATTTATATTCAAAATTTGCGTATCTACAGCAAGAACTATAGCTTCCTAGAAAAGACAGATGGATTTGAGTGATGAAACATTTCTCCCACCAACGCTTCAACATTGAGAACGTATGGTCCAGAGTTAGTTTGTCACTCCAATGAGACATTACAAAATACATGCTCTCTCAAAGCTAAGTGCAAGAAAAACATTTCTTAAAGTTATCAAATCCTATAAAAATTGTCTGAACTAAATTCCAATCAAAAGAGGAAAATACAGCACTTCTATATTTCATGAAAATGTATCATACGCATTGAATAAGAAGTGAAATTTTAACCATGGAGACAAAAACTTTGTTAGCTAAATAGGATATTATCACTGAAAATGGCCAAGCAGTTTTAAAAAGTTAAACAGCCGGGCGCGGTGGCTCACGCCTGTAATCCCAGCACTTTGGGAGGCTGAGGCGGGTGGATCACGAGATCAAGAGATCGAGACTATCCTGGTCAACATGATGAAACCCCGTCTCTACTAAAAATACAAAAAAAATTAGCTGGGCATGGTGGCGCGTGCCTGTAATCCCAGCTACTCAGGAGGCTGAGGCAGAATTGCCTGAACCCAGGATGCGGAGGTTGCGGTGAGCCGAGATCGTGCCATTGCACTCCAGCCTGGGTAATAAGAGCGAAACTCCGTCTCAAAAAAAAAAAAAAAAAAAAAAAAAAGTTAAACAAAGATTAACTGATCTATGTGCTACTATTTGGGTATATGCCAGATTTTTTGCCTCTTAAGGCTTAAGAATTAGGTGAAAGAATACAACAAAAGCATGGCTTTCACCGGGCGCGGTGGCTCACGCCTATAATCCCAGCACTTTGAGAGGCCTAGTTGGGTAGATCACCTGAGGTCGGGAGTTTGAGATCAGTCTGACCAACACAGAGAAAACTCCATCTCTACTAAAAATACAAAATTAGCCAGGCGTGGTGGCGCATGCCTGTAATCCCAGCTACTTGGGAGGCTGAGGCAGGAGAATTGCTTGAACCCGGAAGGTGGAGGTGGTGGTGAGCCAAGATGGCGCCACTGCACTCCAGCCTGGGCAGCAAGAGTGAAACACTGTCTCAAGACAAAACAAAACAAAAAACATGGCTTTCAAGGAAGCTCATTTAAAGATTTTTGAAGAATAAAAATATTTATAAGGTTGTACTGCCTTTTCCTTCTACATGTAATTTTAAAACGTTGGTGATAAGTAATCATTGTGATTAGTAATCAGCATACGAATAAACTTGGGAAAAGTCCTATTTTTGTGACTATTCAAAATAATGTATACACAGACAACTCAATACGAGTCGTAGAAAACTGTGTAGCTTTGAGATAGTTAAGAAGGTCATGTTAAGCCTGTTATAAACTATTAATATCTTCTTCATCGTATTGTCAGAGGAGATGGAGTGGAGGAGAGAATAACATAGCTCTCCTCACCCACATCCAGGGAAGAAGGTTGTGGTATAAGAAAGGCTGAAACAATGGAACAGCTGGAGGCACCTAGGCCTTCTACAATTGTAACAATAGCCAGTGACAGATGAGAAGTTTCCATGATGCCAGGTTGACACATGCAGGCAGCATGGATGCTAGGATCATTCTTTCCAAACGCTGCCCACACAGAGATGCAATAAAATGAACAGGTAGAGAGGGCTCCTTACAGTTTAGCAGGTAGAGAGGGCTCCTTACAGTTTAGTTCTGTAGACATCTGCTATTTTCTGTGACATAAAGTTAGAGCAGGATGCCTCCATGATATACAAAAGCCAGTTTTTTAAAAAAAAACAAAACTTTTTTTTTAAAGGGGTGAGTGGAAACAGTCACAGATGAAAAATGAAGTTCAAAGCCAGACATGGTGGCTCATGCCTGTAATTCCAGCATTTGGGAAGGCCAAGGTGGGAGGTTCACTGGAGCCCAGGAGTTCAAGACCAGCCTGGGCAACATGGTGAAACCTGGTCTCTACAATAAATTAAAACATTAGCCAGGTATGGTGGTGTGTCTGTGGTTCCAGCGTCTGAAGTGGGAAGATCATGTGAGCCCAGGAGGTTGAGGCTGCAGTGAGCCACGATCATATTACTGCACTATAGCCTGAGGGACAGAGTAAGAAAAAAAGCTGGGCATGGTGGCGTACACCTGTAGTCCCAGCTATTCGGGAAAAAGGGGAAAAAGAAGAGAAAGAAGAAGTTCATTAATTGGCTTTGTATTTATCAGAAATGGTTCTAAACAACTCTTGACTTTCTAGAAGCAACAACCACCCTCAAGGAACCAAATTTGGCACCATGAAGAATAATGGCAATTCCAAAATAAGAATTCTTAAAACACTTTGAGCAATGGCTCAGAAAAAATACCACTTTAAAACAACTTGGAAGGGGATGATATATTCAGAAGTATTCATTCTGAGATGTTTGGTGGCTGGGTTTTATTATAACTTTGCAGAGTTATCATATATTAATTTTATTTCCCTCAATAAAATCAAAATGACAGCACATTAATTCAAGCCATAAACAGGAATTCATATAAATTAGTAGGAATTTGTATAAATTTCTATTATATCCCAAAGGATCTATAAGGTGGTATACTACTTTTTTTTTTTTGAGACGGAGTTTCACTCTTGTTACCCAGGCTGGAGTGCAAATGGTGTGATCTCGGCTCACCGCAACCTCCGCCTCCTGGGTTCAAGCAATTCTCCTGCCTCAGCCTCCCGAATAGCTGGGACTACAGGTGCATGCCACCATGCCCAGCTAATTTTTGCATTTTTCAGTAGAGATGTAGTTTCACCATGTTGACCAGGATGTTCTCAATCTCCTGACCTCGTGATCCACCTGTCTCGGCCTCCCAAAGTGCTGGGATTATAGGCGTGAGCCACTGCACCCAGCCAAGGTGGTATACTTCTAATGGTCAACGGACAAACCCCATATACTCAAATATAATCTTATTAGCAAAGTACATTTAAGAATATACGGGCAAAGATAGCTATGCACAGTGGCTCACACCTGTAATCCCAGCTTCTTCAGAGGCTGAGGCAGCCCAGGAATTCACTTGAGCCCAGGAGTTCAAGTCCAGCCTGGGCAACATAGTAAGCTGCTGTCTCTTAAAAAAATTAAGATACAAAGATAATCTCTTATTTTGAGAAAATCTAAATGTCACAAAGTTTTATTTTTAAAACAAGTTGTAACCAGGTGCGGTGGCTCATGCCTGTAATCCCAGCACTTTGGGAGGCCGAGGCAGTTGGATCACCTGAGGTCAGAGGTTCGAGACCAGCCTAGCCAACGTCATGAAACCCCATCTCTACTAAAAATAAAAATAAAAAAAATTAGCTGGGTATGGTGGTGCATGTCTGTAGTCCCAGCTACTCAGAAGGCTGAGGCAGGGGAATACTTTGAATCCCTGAGGCGGAGGTTGCAGCGAGCCAAGATCCCACTGCACTCCAGTCTAGGCAACAGAGAGAGAGTCCATCTCAAAACAAAACAAACAAAAAACAAGTTATAAAAAAAAGTATTTATCTTAGTCAGCTTCAAATTTCCAGTATCATGAATTCCGTGGAAATTTAAAGTAGATAAGATACCAAGGATCACAGTTCTAAAAATCTTGTATTCTCTGATGACACACTGCTATTCCTGTACTCTTATAAAGGCCAATTCCTGTCCCATTTAACTACTGAAGGTGTCCAATTACTTTTTATTCTAGAATTTTCATTTTCTGAAAATATATGGGTGATCAGTGGGGAATTAAAGATCGTGATTGAAAAAAGGTTGTAAGATGTTTGCACACTAACTTTCTTCTCAGGAAAGCAGAAACCTTAGGACAAATCAGGGTTAGTATATTTTTTACCCCAGAATCTAGCACAGTACTTGGCATGTAACGGGTGCTTCAGGAGTTTATGTGTGCTGTAGGAAGTAACATTTGAACTTCCGAGGGTCTGCACAAGGCTGATATCATTTGGAATGCTTAAAATAAGCAGTCTTTCTTACAAACTTACATTATAGCAGCTAAACCTTTACCTTTAAGACGGAAAGCCCTACAAAATGTGCTATGTCTCTTCAAAGTGGCCTTTCTTGATAAAAGGCATTATTTCTTAAATCTTCCTTAGATGCGCTTTAGATAAGTCTAACACAGCATTTTAAAGGCAAAAAGGCATTCTCATCATATGTTTTCATCTAGCTCCTGACATGAGAGCATTTTCTTTTTAGGTTCAGTATCAAATATTTCATGGGAAAAGAAAATTCCCAGGACTCTCAATTTTGGTCATTAACTTCATACCTCTCTTTGCAAGCTTTAAACACGGTACAGCAGAAAAAGCATGGGGTTTGGTGTCTGGGTTCTAGTACAGCTCTGCCCCTTACCCGCCATGTGACTTGGGACAAGTTTAGTTTCCTCATCTGTAAAATGATACAGTATCTCATTTAATACTCACAATAAACCCTGTAATGTATGTCAAAGTGTCTAGCACAGCACCTGGCATATGGCAGGCACTCTGCAAATGTTACTTCCCTTCCTCTTCCCCTCCTTAAGTTCTGAAAGACAACTTTCCAAATTATGCTTACACTGCATTAGTTAAAAGGCATATAACATACATGAATATATTCCCCTCTGGAATTTCCCTTCTAACAAACCCAAAGAATCAAAAGGTATGGCTCTTATTATTTCGTTAAAAAACTCTATTAAAAACTTCTAAAATTATATATTGTTATATCCCTTTAGAGAATACATTGTTAAAGATAATGTAAGATGTCCTTTTCAATGTATGCAATCATTTATAACAGAACCTCCAATGGCCAAAGATGTACTCTTGTCAGACTGGTAAGAAGAAAACTGAAAAAAACCCCACAAGTCAGAGTAGGAAACAAAGACACAAACAAGACACCCACAAACTTCCAAAGTGAAATGAATTCTCAACACCCCAAATGATGGTGATTTTATTCAACTGGTTATTTATTAAGATACCTGTAGTCTAGACTGAATTTAAAAAGACATTTTTATGTAGAGAGCTCCTGCTTCTGTATGCCATTTCACAGCACGGCACTAACCCTAAATACACCTTTAAGTAAGCAGCAGAGGTTAAGTGAGACATCACACTTCCAAGTAGGGGGCTTCTATCCCTAACTCGGGTAACTGCTGACATCACCATCAATGGTGCGGTTCTCTTCCTCCCTACCACCACCTGCTCCTAGTACCCAGATCCTACATCCCACCCTAAAACGTTCCCTTCTCTGTGAAAATTAAATCCTACACGAAAGCGGCTATTTAAGCACTGATCACTTTCAAATTTGCTACAATCACTATGACACAAAGACCACATTGAACAGACCCACCAAAATCTTCTCAGCCTTAATGAGGTGTAATTGAGAAAGTTGTATATACTCAAAGTGCATAATGTGATGCTTTCACATATGTATACATTATGAAATTATTACCACAATCCAGCTAAGTAAGTTACATATAAGGGACCTTTTAAAGTTGTTTAGCATCTGCAAATCTACAAGTCAATCTATATAAAAGATGGGAAATTATGAACACCGAAATTTAATGTTCTATATAATAGAAATATATGCTCTCCTGTCCTATAAGAGTAATAATAATCTATAAAAAATTCAATTTTAGGTTGGGCATGGTGGCTCACACCAGTAATCCAGCACTTTTAGGAGGCTGAGGCAGGCAGATTGCTTGAGGTCAGGAGTTCAAGACAAGCCTGACCAACATGGTGAAACCCCGTCTCTACTAAAAATACAAAATTAGCCGAGTGTGGTGGTGAGTGCTTGTAATCCCAGCCACTTGGGAGGCTGAGGCAGGAGAATCACTTGAACGCGAGAGGCAGAGGCTGCAATGAGCCAAGATCGCGCCACTGCACTCCAGCCTGGGGAACAAGAGCAAAACTCTGTCTGAAAAAAACAAAATTCCATTTTAATGACTTAAAATGATGCTAACCTCATTTTATATGTTTTATAAGCAGTGTGTACTCACATGACACTGTATTCGTGTGTCAATGTCAGGAGTTCTGAGGAGTCACATAATATGCTATGAACAGAACCTGAGGATTCTGAAGACTCGAATGGGTTCACTACTTGCTAGCTTTATAAACTTGGAAGTCATTTACCCCGTCTGACAGGGATGTAGATGGATGTGTATCAGTGAGAATGCCTGTAAACTGCCTTTTTTAGCATTTAAACACGGTTTCCTAGTGAGGCCTGCCTGATCCCTTCACCTGCTTCTGTGTCACTCACAATCGGATAGTTTCTTTGACAGCACTATGTTTGTATTCGTGTTTATTTGTAACATTAAGTGATTATTTTTACTTGAAAGTTTATATAAATGCAAAGCATAATTATTTTGTTAGCATATAAATGAATGAATGTATTTGCCTAATATATTCATATAGGCAAATGAAACAGGGCAAAGTAAAACAAATATCTCAAATTGAATTTCATTATACATTTTTCAAAAATTGTAGGAAAATAGCGTAAGAATCATTTCCAATTTCACCCTGCAGATTTGGTTTACTGAATCTTAAGGTAGACAAAAGACTTGTTATTTTCATTTCCAAAATGATTATAACTTGTTCAGCTACCAACTTCAAGAAGATTTTACAACCTAAATGAAATTATTCTTTTATGTAAAAATTTCTAAGCAAAAATCATTGCTAATAGCCTCCTTTCACAAAGATGATACATATCCTTATTCTCATGCATCAAATACTAAGATACTAGTTTTCCAAATTTGTTGTAAAGTTCGTTTTTAACAATTCAGAAATCCAGCCAGAATACAACTTCAGACTCAGAGTCTAAAAGATACAAAATTATGCTCCTAACAGAATCAGCTTATGAATAATACAAAAGGTAATTTCTAGTAAAAATGTAAATTATGCCCCACAAAATCAATAATATAATCTCATAAACTATAATCATCTACTTTTTTTTTTTGAGATGGAGTCTTGCGCTGTCACCCAACCTGGAGTCCAGTGGCATGATCTCGGCTCACTGCAACCTCCACCTCCTGGGTTCAAGTGATTCTCTTGCCTCAGCCTCCTGAGTAGCTGGGATTACAGGCGTGTGCCACAACACCTGGATAATTTTTGTATTTTTAGTAGAGATGGAGTTTCACCATGTTGGTCAGGCTGGTCTCAAACTTCTGACCTCATAATCCACCTGCCTCAGCCTCCCAAAGTGCTGGGATTACAGGTGTTAGTCACCATGGCCCAGTCATTTACTTTTTTTT
Source organism: Callithrix jacchus (assembly GCF_049354715.1). Lineage (NCBI taxonomy): Eukaryota > Metazoa > Chordata > Mammalia > Primates > Cebidae > Callithrix > Callithrix jacchus. The sequence continues at coordinate 34,837,694 of NC_133508.1, read as the reverse complement.
TGAGACTGAGTTTTGCTCTTGTTACCCAGGCTGGAGTGCAATGGCGCGATCTCGGCTCACCGCAACCTCCGCCTCCTGGGTTCAGGCAGTTCTCCTGCCTCAGCCTCCTGAGTAGCTGGGATTACAGGCACGTGCCACCGTGCCCAGCTAATTTTTTGTATCTTTAGTAGAGACGGGGTTTCACCATGTTGACCAGGATGGTTTCGATCTCTTGACCTCGTGATCCACCAGCCTCGGCCTCCCAAAGTGCTGGGATTACAGGCTTGAGCCACCGCGCCCGGCCCAGTCATTTACTTTTTATATTTCACTTCATGACCCTCTAAGTAAATGTTGCTAAAATCTTTTCCAGGCCAGCCATTAGTGCTAGGAGCCTGATTTCGATCTAGATCAGAGTTTTTCAGACTGTAAGCTGTAGACCATTAATGGGTCATAAAGTAAATTTCAAGGGTCAAGGATAGCATTTTTTAAAAAAGGACAGAAAAGGAATTACGGGTACATCACATAAGGATAAGAGTTATGCCTGAAACTTGTTTTATATAAATGTAGGGTATACACACACGAGTCCACTATGTCGTGATGTAATGTGGGTCATGGTTGAAAAGTCTGCAAGCCACTAACCTAGATCAATCTACTTGGTCACCCCAGAACCGAGAGCCCAGAGGTCTGGTTCCTAAATCTACTCTACTACACATTCAAAAAGCTCCTTAACCCTGTGCTCTTCTGGCTTTAAAAAATAAAGTAAAATGAAATCAAATTTAGTATTCATTTTTCAGACAGCACTGTTTCTGTAAGAACTGACCAAAATTTTTAAAAACATGATTTCCAAAGGCAAGATCAGATCTTGTGAAAAAGTGCTTTATGTTGGTTGACATTTTAAAGTTTCAGCATTTTTTTTACAAGTTTAAATTGACAAGGGAAAATAAATCATGGGTAACATTACTGGTAGACCTGTGAACAAGACTCTTCAAAGATGTTATGCTCATTCTGTAAAAAAAAAAAATGTGAAAAATGTTCACTTCTTTATATGTAGTGCTTAAAAATATAGTCTTTTCACAGCATTTTATTTATCTTTTGTTGAGTCTTATGCTTAGACAAGTCAAAGGGGGAATAGGAATGAAAGGCCCGGTAAAGAAAGATATAAACCAATAATTTTTAGAAAATATATGTACAAAAATGCCTTTTGGTTCTAAGAATCATATGACATGCAGTGTTTGAGATAATTTTAATCTGTATTTTATCAGAAATTCATCATTTGAGTTCTGCAATCTGTTGCATCTCTAGAATTTCACAAAACTTCTTTGGGGAAAACAATAATACAGTCTTAATATAATATAGGTTTTACTTTCTCAAGACAATCCAGTGTTCCTATGCAGAAGGAGGGCTGAGACCACTGACAGCGAAGAGCTAAATTGTAGTAAAGCTGTTAAAACCACCCACTCTTTCTTAATTCAACTGCAAATTCAGTATTGGGTTACAAACAAGACCACTGAATAAACAACATTGCAAGCACACAAAGGTTATTAGTAACTAAGTCTTTCAAAATCACTGTTACTGAGAAAAGCAAACCGAGTGAAAAATTACCGATTACAAATTTAAATATCAGAGGCTGGGAGAACAAGACAAGCACTTCCCTGAATGAACACTAGAGAGCGCTCTGAATCGCAAGTTCCTATAGGTGGAGTTAGAGTAAAGAACCCACCAGCCTATACATACATAGTCCATTTCTCACCAGGCACGTGCAGGGACGGCCTCATAGGAGGCTCGATCTTACCACTAAGCTGGCCAGACAACTCCTGAGTTCTGTTCATGCATTACAGTTTCGTGAAGTGTTCCCCTCTTCAAGCAGATACCCACCGCAAAAGAAATGTTAAAGTAAGGCTAACAAGAAAAGCTATTCAGTCTAAGAGGGAGCTTGGAGGCAGAGGCAGTGGTGAGCTAGTTAACTCCAAATCTGTCAGCAGCACTTGACAAAGCAGAAAGGAACTGACTAAATCACAACATGACTCGGAGCTGACGTCAATGTGCAGCTCGCTTGGAGTTTAACTTTTCCACTTCCCCTGCTGAAACACGATTCCAGGAAATGTAATGACATCAGCCCTTTGAACTCAATTAGCTGAGGAACAGACCATTTTTAAATACAGGAGGAAAGAAACAAGTAGGCACACAAACATCCACAGCACGCGGGTTTTTCCTATTTTGTTTGGAGATGCATTCGTCCACAGTAATGAAATCAGAAGTGAACAGTATATACTGTATGTCTAACCTGCAGCTAGACTGAATTTGCAACAGGTTGCAGATGAAGCAATAGCTTATTTTAGTAGGGTGGAATGGTATGCACATGAAAGAGAGACAGAGAGAGAGGGAGGGGAGGTGGGGAAGAGGGGGGAGAAAAGGAGGAGGGGAGGAGGGGAGGAGGGGAGGAAGGGAGGACAGAGGGAGGAAGAGAGGGTTACTGTCTTAGTCAAGCAAGCAATATAATATTGAGCAAAAAACAATCACACGAAGATGCCCTAGCAAAGTGAGCTGAATCTATAGATCTGTATTTTTAGAAAGTCTTACTCCTAGGTGACTAGGAGAGTAACACTTTCTGAAACACTCCAATGTTCCTAAATACTTCCTAAATTTCCAAACAATCTGCAGAATTAACTGAAACCGTCTTTAACATTCTTACCTGTGTCATCTCCAGTTACAGCCATGATGGGCTTCTGCAGACAGAAATGTCCTGTTTCCTCTACCACAGTTCAACATAAAGTGTTCCAAATTAGCAAGCATGTGCAGGGTAAGCAGGAGGACTGACATCACAATGACATCACTAGCCTATCACTGCCATCAATTTGCTTTGTCACAGACGAGCTCACTGAAACCAAAGCCCTATAAAAACTCTTCCTGTAATAAACCATCTTAATGATCGTTTCTGATTTTTACATAGAAATCTGTTTGAGGTGGGCTCTGGCAAAAAAAAAAAAAGGTCTCTTTTAGCATTAAAAGTTACATGGTTGTATCTTACAGGGCTAATTCTTTATTATTGTGGTGTCCAAGGCTTCTAGGTAAACATAGGGAGAATAAACTGTGTATATTTTCCTAACTCACAGGACAGAAAAAACACTTGGAGATTTAAACTTTGGGCATTAAACACACACACACACACACACTGACTATCAGCACGGAAATACCATATTTCATAGTCACTTCTAAACTGACCAAGTAAGGAATATCCACCCACTTGTGTGCACTAACATATTTTTATTTGCTAGGCCATCTGCTACACCATCAACAATCCAGCTCTTCCTAGGGTGGTACAGAATTTGCTAATTTCACTTGAAGGGAGTAGATATTAAAGTTTTAAAAGTTCACTGTGCCAATGGAGCAAGTATTGTGTAGTATTCTCCCACAGCTACTAGATTGAATCACATGAACTTGCTGATAGTTGACCTTTCTGGCCCACAAAAATAGCAGTTTCATGTAATTCAATCTAATGCATTATTTTATCAGATTAAATGCCCCTGAAAAGACTTTTATGATTTCTAAAATTCATAAATAAATCAAAATTATTTGTATATTTTTTTTAGAAAACATGTCAAATTTTATTTGGATCACTTAATGAAGGCTCAGCACGTAAGAGAGATGGATCATTATAGAAAATTCAGTGATTATAAGGTTAGATGCAAAAATGGGTGAATGTTCGACCACAGAACAGACCATAGCCTGGAAAAAAATGATTGGCATTTCCACTGCAAGAAAATAAGTGACATGCCACTGAGACCTTTTGTCTTTAACGGTGAGTTGTACAAAGCCCATTCCCTTGAATGATTAGAATTCAACCTGACCTATGTCAATGAAAGGACATCCCACCACATTTTTGCTGTGTTTAATTTAATCATCTTTCAGTAAAGGCAAGGACTTTACACTCAAATGCTCAGGAGGAAAAGTTTCAGGGGGTATCTATGTTTCTAGTAATTCTCCAGGATACCTGAGAGGGGGGCTGGGGTTTTAATTCAGCTGAAGATATCCTGGCTGAGTAGGAAAGCCTGAGACATCAACCCCAATCTGGGGCTCCAGCAGGGACTCTTTACTGTCCCAGGCCACACCTGAGGGTTTGGGTCTAAGACTGCTATTAGTATATTAATACATTTTATTTCAAATTTCAGAAAATCAATCAGAAATTTATTTTTGTGCCAGCATTTCTTTAAATTGGCACATAGATGCTCAATAAATATTGGTGTCAAAAAAGTTAAGGAAGGAAAGAAGGGAAATGGGTTGTTTAGTTGATTACTGCTCTTAGTAAAGTTGTTTGTTTTTTTTTTTTGAGACCGAGTTTCACTCTATCGCCCAGGCTGGAGTGCAGTGGTGCAATCTCGGCTCACTGCAACCTCTGTCTCCCGGGTTCAAGTAATTCTCTACCTCGGTCTCCAGAGTAGCTGGGACTACAGGTGCCTGCCACCACACCCAGCTAATTTTTGTATTTTTAGTAGAGATGGGGTTTCACCACGTTGACCAGGCTGGTCTTGAGCTCCTGACTTGGTGATCTACCCGTCTCAGTCCCAAAGTGCTGGGATTACAGGCATGAGCTACTGCGCCCGGCCTAAAGTTTTAATATCTTCTCTGGACCAGTTAATCTCCAGTCAATCAGCACATGGAATAAATAACATTTTCACAGAGGAACAATATTTCACTTTCATTTGGTAAATGCTCACTGAACATTTATCACATGCCAGGGTCTATGCTGGGTACTCGTCCAAACAGAACTTACCATCTAGCAAGATACAGACAGACAGCCACGATACAACATGATGTGTGCCTAGGGAAGTATAGTAGGAATTCACAGGGGGTTGCCTAAGCCAGATGTGGAAGATGGAGAAGGCTTCCTGGAGGAAGCATCATCTAAGATGAAACATGAAACATGAGTAACACATACAATCAGGGAAAGTAGTCTTATCAGGCAATTGGTATGTGCGAAGAAGGCCCTAGAGGGAGACAGGGCATGGCCTATCCCAGGAAATGAAAGGAAGAGCTGTATTACAAAAGAGGGAGAAGTGGAGAGGTAGGCGGCTATTAAAGAATGCAGCTTGGATCAAGCAAAGATCTGGGCCACATGAAGGATTTGGGGCTTTGTCTCACAGGTCACAGACTTTGATGGATGCTTTGGAGTGGATGCTATAGACTGAATGTTTGAACCCCTGCCCAATTTCCTCTATTGAAATCCTAACCCCCAATGCAATAGTATTTGGAGATGGGACCTCTGGGAAGTGATGAGGTCATGAGGGTGGTACCCTTGTGAATGGGATTGGTGCCTTTATAAAAAAGACCCCAAAGACCAAGCACAGTGGCTCATGCCTATAATTCCAGCACTTGGGAGGCCGAGGTGGGCAGGTTACCTGAAGTCAGGAGTTCCCAAACCAGCCTGGCCAACATTGGGGAACCCTGTCTCTACTAAAAATGTAAAAATTAGCTGGGCATGGTACATGCTTGTAATCCCAATTACTCAGGAAGCTGAGGCAGGAGAATTGCTTGAGCCCGGGAGACGGAGGTTGCAGTAAGCTGAGATCACGCCACTGTACTCCAGCCTGGCCAACAGGGTGAGATTCTGTCTCAGAAAAAAAACAAAAACCCAGAGAGGTCGAGTGCAGTGGCTCACGCCTATAATCCCAGAACTGTGGGAGGCCAAGGAGGGCAGATCACCTGAGGTCAGGAGTTCGAGACCAGCCTGGCCAATGTGGTGAAACCCTGTCTCTCCTAAAAATGCAAAAAAATTTAGCTGGGCATGGTGGCGGACACCTGTAATTCCAGCTACTCAGGACGCTGAGGCAGGAGAATGGCTTAAGCCTGGGAGGCGGAGGTTGCAGTGAGCTGAGATTGCGCCACGGCACTCCAGCCTGGGCGACTCAGTGGGACTCTGTCTCAAAAGCAACAACCACCACAAAAAGACCCCAGAGAGCTCCCTGCTCCTTCTGCCATGAGAGGATACAGTGAGAACATGCCTAACTGAACCGGAAAGCAGCCCTCACAGACACAGAATCTACTGATGCCTTGGTCTTAGACTTTTAGCCTCCAGAACTCTAAGAAATAAAGGTTTGTTGTGAAAGCCACGTAGGCTATGGTATCTTGTTATAGCGGCCTATAACGATTAGATTCAAATTTTAGAAATACTACTCAGAACTGAAGAAAAGACAGTGTGATGCATTTAAGAGACTTCTGTTTTTAAGAACCTCCCAGAATCACTGTGGGGAAGGAAGAAAGAGTCTAGCTGAACTTTCAGGAACAATTCCCAAAAAACTGAGCCCAGAAGGGAGCTGCTGCCTCTGGCATGATCAGGAGGATCAGGAAGCTGTTCCACAACGGCGGGCATCCAGGCAGGTGGCTGCTGAAGACTGCAGCCTGCAGGGTAGCCCGGGTCAGAGGGAGAGCAGCCAGGCCAGGGCCAGGACAGTGGGGCATGGAGGGGCAGAGCATGAAAGGCTCAGCCAGGGGGAAGAATCTACAAAGTGACTTTGGGTGGAGATGTGGGAAGAGTAAGGGACGACACCCAGGTTTCTGGCATCAAGCAGCAGGTGGGACAGTAGTGGCCGATCATGAAGATAGGAACAGTGGATTTCAGGAGTCAGAGGTATGTATGGGCCATCTAAGGCACCAGCTGGAGTCAGGGCATAGTCACAGTGAACTGAAGCCAGGGTGGGAGGGAGTCCTCCAAGGAGGGAGCTCAGCAGGAAGATGGGTGGTGGAGCAAGCCTGAGGATCATGGAAACACTCAGGACAGGGGCAGAAGCAGCTTAGACCAGCAACGAGACCGGCAGAGAAGCAGCAGAGAGAGAAGTCCAAGGAGAACACAGTCTCAGGAAATGGAGGAAACAAAAGTCAACAGTGTGAATTACTGCTGAGGGATCAGCCAAGACAGGCACTGAGACTCCACAAAGAAGCTGATGGCCCTGCAGTGAGACGAGAGGGAAAGCTCGCAGGGAACACTGCCGCTAAGCTCCAGAAGACAAGAGTGCCCAAGGGCCTCGCTTCGTTTAAACTGGAGCTCCTTGGAAGGAAGGAGATAAAACATCACTGCTTCTATAAACATTCACATAGGTCACAGACTGATTCACAAAGCATCAGCAAATTATTAGAAGTAATTAGAGGTTAGCAAAGTTAATAGATAAAAGATCGACTTAAAAGAATCCGTATTTCTGTATGCCAGCAACAACTAGAAAATACGACAGAAAAATAAGGTACCAATGTATGGCAACAAAAACTATAAAGTATTTAGGAACCAACTGAGGAAAGAATATGTAAGACCTCCATGGAGAAAAATGTTCAATTGTTAAAAGAAGTAAGTAAAATGAGATCTGAATAAACAAGACATTCTATGGTTTGGGATAGGTCAATTTAACATGAAGACTTTAGCTCTCCCTAAATTAAATGCAGTCTCGTCATTGGTTTTATTATTATTACTACTTAGAAACTGAAATGTATTCCAAATGCATATGAAAGAATGGTGCACAAATAGCTAACTCTGCATTAAACTGAGAAAAAAAACAAGAGGAACTTGTTCTGTGAGGTAACAAACCTGTATGGCAGTGGCATTCAGAAAAAGATGGATGGGACAGAAGACGGGACAGAGACAAGTGCACAAGCAAACCTACTCTCTAATGAAGGTTGCCCCGTACACTAATGAGGAAATGACAAACCCTGGTCATGGTTCCAGCTAAGGAGAAAAAAGTTAAAAATGAATGTCCACCAAATACTATATATAGAAGTGAAGGCCAGATATAGTAAAGACCTAAACGTTAAAGGTAAAACCATAAAGCAAATAGAAGAAAATGTGGGAAAATATCTTTGTGACTTGTGGAAGAAAAAGAATTCTTAAATGAAGACCTCAAGGCACAAACTTACATATGTAATGTGTAAAACATTAAAAATTATCAAAACTCTGTTATTTGCAGTAGATTCTTCCAGGTAACAAGGATAAAATAAGAAGAAATAACCATTCTTTTTTTTAAAAAAAAAGAAAAAAATTTACTTTTTAAAAACAGGGTTTGCCATGTTGGCCAGGCTAGTCTTGAACTCCTAACCTCAGGTGATCCACCTGCCTCGGCCTCCCAAAGTGCTGGGATTAGACGCACGAGCCACAACGCCCAGCCAAGAAATAACTATTCCTTAAGATTATTTACTTAAACAAAAATATGGTCCTTGTGTACGGGGGACTAGAACAGGTGGCTTTAATTTTACATTTCAAGAAATTATTAAAGTCCTAGGTTCGTTCTATGCATTTTTTACTCCATAAATGCCACCACTTTAGTTCTTCACACACTTTTATCAAAGTACACATTAACTTCCCAAATACCTGAAAGTGTAGCTGATTATCAAGAGACTTATCAATTATAATATGCTTATACTTGCAAGACTTTCTAACTAAAAGAACTGATTTTACTTTCCTTAAAATTAGTGCTATATCCTGAATCCTAAGCGAATGGGCCAAGAAAGATAGAATTCAATTAAAACACAGGAGTTTCGAAAGGTATATTAAATACATCTATTATAGTTATCATAAGCATAACTGAATGAAATTAAAATAATGTATAATGCAAATCCAGTTGAAATCTCAAATAACCCTAAAAGCTTAGGGCTACATCTCAACTTTTATGTCACTACCAACAGCTTCCATAAGAGCTAGAATGGATACCTCAGAATTCAAACATACTAAGAACAGTCTTAAAAAAAAAAATCAGCATTTGTTCTGAAATGAGTTGCCTCAAAATTAAGACTTGAAAGTAATAGCTGGGGAAATATCCAAATTTGGGGCATCATAGCCTGAATACTTAAATTGTCACAGATTTAGTAGTAGAAATCTATTAGGTATAGCATTTGCAACCCCCAAATGAAGGATATTTACTTAATTTAAAAATTCATTCATGTTTCTAGCTCTCTTTTTTTACCATGGTACTCTGAATTTGGCCTTTCTCCAGAGCCAGTAAAACCTGCTAAAAAGGCTGGGCACAGCGGCTCACACTTGTAATCCCCGCACTTTGGGAGGCCGAAGTGAGCAGATCATGAGGTCAGGAGTTCGAGACCAGCCTGGCCAATACAGTGAAACCCTGCCTCTACTAAAAATACAAAAATTAGCTAGGCATGATGGTGGTCACCTGTAATCTCAGCTACTTAGGAGGCTGAGGCAGGAGAACTGCTTGAACTGAGGAGACAGAGGTTGCAGTGAGCCGAGATCATGCCACTGCATTCCAGCCTGGGTGACAGAGCTAGATTCCGTCTCAAAAAAAGAAAAAAAAAAAACCTGCTAAAAAGTGAAAAATGACATAACTTATTTAATATCCTATTTAATGTATTCAAATATTTCTTCTGTAAGCCTTTTTAAGTGCCTCCCAATCCCCCACCATCTATACCTTTGATATATTTCAGAAAATTCAATGTTACGATATAGTAATCCATAGGTATTCTAAATGTATTAGATTAATAAAAAAATACCTTGAACAACAACCTGGCTGCCTGGGACAAAGAACTGCTGTGTGCCATCAGCTGATTGTGCTGCATACTGTACAATTGTAGCACCTGGTGGAGGAGCTCCTGAATTGGTCATTGTTAATGCCTGCAGTCCCTGAACACCATCAGATCCTGGGTTAGAAATCTGGATTGTTCCACCTTGGGCTATAGCAACTTAACAGAAAAAGAAAAAAAATATTAGAGAATTTCAAGATTTATTTTTAATAATCCCATATTGGAAGAATATACTCTAGGTCTATTTATTGCCATTGCTTCTTTCTCAGGTCACCCTTATTTTCTATGCTGTACTGGGAAGAAAGAACAGCTTCTTCATGGGATAATACTCTAGAAAAAGTGTATAAACACTTGGAAAGAGTTCCTATTCAGAACTACTTGAGATTCATGGAGCCCATGGAGTGTTTCTCCTCCTTGGCATGCAGCTAACTGCATACTGAAGAGGAGTGGAGAAGCACACAGGAAAGTCCAGCTTCCTGGTTTTTTCCATTCTCTCAGATACTTTTTCTTATAGACACCATCCTACCACTTAACGTTTCCATTTAAGGCCAGGTGTGGTGGCTCACGCCTGTGATCCCAGCACTTTGGGAGGCCAAAGCAGGAGGATCACCTGAGTCCAGGAGTTCGAGGCCAGCCTGGGCAACATGGGGAGACTCTGTCTCTTAAAAAAAAAAGAAGAAAAAAGAAAGGAATTCCCATCTAATATTGCAATTAAAATGAATTTGTACCTTCATTCAGCTAACTACTTTTCTAATTTATCATCAAAAGAAAGTAGTTTTTAAGAAATATGTAGGCTGGGCACAGTGGCTCACACCTGTAATCCCAGCACTTTGGGAGGCTGAGGTGGGCAGATCACCTGAGGTCAGGAATTCGAGACCAGCCTGACCAGTATGGTGAAACCCTGTCTCTGCTAAAAACACAAAAATTAGCTGGGTGTGGTGGTGGGCACCCATAGTCCCAGTTACTCAGGAGGCTGAGACAAGAGAACCCAGGAGGCGGAGGCTGCAGTAAGCCAAGATCACACCACTGTACTCCAGCCTGGGTGACTAAGAGACAGACTGTATAAAAAAAAAAAATATATATATATATATATATATATATATTTCTTTATATATACACGCACACACACATAGATATATAACATATTTTGGTTATAAAGCTCAAGCCTAGAAAACTGTAACCTCTGTCATTTTGTCTATGTCAGGAGAATCCTGAAATAGAAAAAGTTAAGTTGGAAAGGTCCTTAAAAAGTAACTGTAGTAATATGTGCTACAGTATTTACCTTTACCAAGCGCCTCAAATAACTACAGCTAATGGCAACAAATATGAGGTAGATTTCCTTTATAATACTAAGATTTGCCAGTCATGTTTAACGGTTAACATTATTGACTTAAATCTTCCAAAGAATAACTGATCAAATGTTTCGTTTCAAAATTTCACTCTAATAGACAAATAAGCACTGTTTAAAACATTTTGAAAGGTCTGCATATTTTAACATAAAGATTCCAACTGCATGCTTTAAACAGTAGAAATTAAATGGTACCAGAGGCTATGCTTTTAAAAAACACACACACACACACATATAAACTAGCTAACTAGACTTTACAATAAAGATTTTAAAAACATCACCAAAATAACATGACATCTATACATCAATGTAAATAACTTACAATAGCATAACAGCAGTGTTAAAATATACTCTGAATATTTTCAAGTCATTTCCAAACAGTTTTAATGGCATCTAGGCAAAAAGGTACTTAAGCGATAACCTGATAGGACAAACCTATCAGAACTATGGAACGAGTAACAAATTTTCACTTCTTTGACCTAAGGTGCCAGTGTCTACAGAGGAAGACAGACTGACATTTTTAGAAAAGTTTCCACACACTGCGTTCTTAGTGTTTTACTTCACTGACAGGCCAGTGTGGCTGCCAGAAACTGAAGATGCAGTTACAGAATGTCAACAGAACTGAGGCTGAGACACCCTGATGTAACAGCACTTTATCTGGCTCATCTAGAGCAGTATTTTCTGTACACTTTAAAAAAACAGGGTACTTTAAAACCACAGCTTTCCAAAGATTTCACGGGTCTCAGGATTCAGCCCTCATCTAACTAACCTCTTACAAGTATGAAAATGTCAAGAGACACTATTTTCTTGGCCCTTCATGGCTAGACATGAGTAAATTTTTGAATGTGTATTTTTTAGTTGATAATTAGTTTGATGTCATAGAAATAATGCTTGAGAAAGAAGAGCCTAAGGTAGGGGGCCACAATGTGTTAGAAGTACAAAGCCTAGAAAAGAGCAGCCATTCAATAAACTGAATGAATGAATGGCTATCATTTCCTCATGACAGATGATATCATAAACAACTTAAGCCGCCTGTGAATCTAGGAGAGTTAAATGAGATACGGTTTCAAATTCCAATCACAGAATCTAATTTTTCAACACCAATAAAATTATCAAGCTTTTAAATAACAATTGAGTTAATCTGAGGTAAGAGTAGCTGTCTCTAAAGGTAAGAACCCCTAAATAGGTAGATAAAAAAGATCTTTACTTTCTTTTTTCTCCTCTTTCCTTTTGCTTTTCTCATTTCCATTTTTTCTTTTCGGTAATGTTTCCCCATAGTTCTGATCAAAACAACTTTGTTTTCACACTATGAACAGCTGACACATCAAGAATCTGTTTCTCTCACTTTATTTTCTGGTGACATCATTATATAATTAGATGTGGAAAACAAAAGCTAAACAAACACACACACACACACACACACACACACCCCTCACACATTGGCGCTAGGGAGAAAACATTTCTTCTGGCAAATCAGGCACATTAGCCTCATTTTCATTTTTTATACCAAAGGTGCTCTTGATTTTGTTATCAAATGACAGAAGACCTTCCCATTGAAAATGTTCTCTCATTTGAAAATAAACAAGATTTCCCAATGTCTCAGGATCCTGGAAATAGGTTTTATGTGGGCCTGTTTGTATTCAGAGATTTGAGGAGAAAACTGTTTAGGTTTCAAAATAATCAAGGATGGCGTAACATGTGCTTTCAGTAAACATAAATCAATAGTGAGAAAAAATAAGATGAAATTAACTGAATGAATGTAGACACATCTTCTGTTTTAGCTAATTATGTTTTTTTTTGAACGTATAGAAATTTTCCAGCAAACACAAAAGTAGAGAGAATTTTTTGTCATCCATTTACCCTGCCCACTCACCCCGCCCCCAACCCCAGCCTTTTAAAAAAATTATCTGGAAGCTGGGCATGGTGGCAAGTGCCTGTGGTCTCAGGTCCTTGGGAGGGTAAGGTGGGAGGATCACTTAAACCCTGGAGTCTAAGCCTATAGTAAGTTGTGATTACACCACTGTACTCCAGCTTAGGAGACAGAGCCAGACCCTGTCTCAATTAAAAAAAAAAGTGTGTGTGTGTGTGTGTGTGTGTATATATATATATATATATATATATATAGTATTTCAAAACAAATCAAGTCTGGCTGATCATTTTTTAAAAATGATCCTGTGTAATGGATAAAGACAAGAAAGATGAATTTTTAAGGGCAGAAAGGGCCCGGCCTGGTGGCTTATGCCTGTAATCACTTTGAAAGGCCAAGGCAGGAGGATTGCTTGAGTCCAGGAGTTCAAGACCAGCCTGAGCAACATGGCAAGACCTCTGTCTCTACAAAAAAATACAAAAATAAAGTTTAAAAATTATTTACAAAATAAATAAAAAAATAAATGTAAAAGGTGGGAAATGGAAAAAAAGAGTCCATGACAATGTGGAAATAGAAATTATAATAAAATTTCATCTGAACTCTCTTTTCACTTGATGCTTTTACTTATGTATTTAAGAGATGGGATCTTGCTCTGTTGCTCAGGCTAGTCTTAAACTGCTAAGCTCAAGCAATCCTTCTGCTTCAGACACCTCAGTAAATGGGACTACAGGCACAAACCACCAAGCCTGACAATGTTGTATACTTCTTATTTATTTATTTAGAGATGGAGTTTCATTCTCCTCACCCAGACTAAAGCGCAATGGTGTGATCTCGGCTCAATGCAACCTCCACCTGCTGGGTTCAAGTGATTCTCCTGCCTCAGCCTCCTGAGTAGCTGGGATTACAAGCATGTACCACCACGCCCAGCTAATTTTGTATTTTTACTAGAAAGGGGGTTTTACCATGTTGGCCAGGCTGGTCTAGAACTCCTGACCTCAGGTGATCCACTGCCTCAGCCTCCCAAAGTGCAGGGATTACAGGTGTGAGTCATCACACCCAGCTGATGTTATATACTTCTAATCCTAAACTTATACCCATGAGCTAATTAAGATACATAAACGTGTAAATGTTTATATTTAAAACCACGCTTGTTCCAAATTGCAATCCAAAGAGTCATAAATGAAATCTCACTGCGTTAACTTTAAAAACAACGACAGACCTTTGTTCCAATGAATTCTCAGGTTTAAATTCAGAGTGACCATCAGAGAGTACCTATGAGTACCTGTACCTTAAAAGCCAAGAGGTGCATACAGCAGAAGGAAGACTAAATCATGCTATAAAAACAATAGCAACACCGAAGTTTAACAGAATTACACTAAGTAGTGCCTTAAACAATTTTGAAACAGTTACCTCAGAGAAATGTAAACAACGTCACTATTAAGAATAAGAACTGCAACTGGATGAACTCTTTTTTTTTTTTTTTGAGACGGAGTTTCGCTCTTGTTACCCAGGCTGGAGTGCAATGGCATGATCTCGGCTTACAACCTCCGCCTCCCGGGTTCAGACAATTCTCCTGCCTCAGCCTCCTGAGTAGCTGGGATTACAGGCACGCGCTACTATGCCCAGCTAATTTTTTGTATTTTTAGTAGAGATGGGGTTTCACCATGTTGACCGGGATGGTCTCAATTTCTTGACCTCGTGATCCACCCGCCTCGGCCTCCCAAAGTGCTGGGGTTACAGGCGTGAGCCACCGCGCCCGGCCCCTGGATGAACTCTTGAATGTGTAAGACTATCATGTTCCAATTCCCTTTATGAAGAAGTGGAATTGGTGCTTATTCATGAGCCTCCTGAGAATTCTGAATTCTTACAAGCAGTTCACAAAGTTCACATTTTCTTTTCAAAATGGTGCGTTTAGGCTTGACCCACTTACCTTTCATGTATAAGAATTCCAGAAAGATGAGTTAATAGAAACTCTAGTAAGATTCCTAGTAAAACACAGTAGGAACAAGCAGAGACAAGGGACATTTACGGAAAAAAAACTGAAGTCTTAGGTGATAGTCTTTAATTGGTACAGGAAGAGGCTGGGTATAGTAGAATGGGAGATTTAAGAAACCTTTGTTTCAAGAGAAAATTTAATGAATTATGAAATTTCAATCATTTTAATTTCCTCAGTTGCTTTTACAAATTCACTCATTTAATGCATATCTTAACTGTCTTATGCAGCAAGTAACATTCTTTGTTAATTATTTGTTATTATTATTATTATTATTGAGACGGAGTCTTGCTCTGTCACCAGGCTGCAGTGCAGTGGCACGAGCTCGGCTCACTCCAACCTCCACTTCCCAAGTTCAAGCGATTTCCGCCTCAGCCTCCTGAGTAGCTGGGATTACAGGCACGTGCCACCATGTCTGGCTAATTTTTTGTATTTTAGTAGAGACGGGGTTTCACCATGTTGGCCAGGATGGTCTCGATCTCCTGGCCTTGTGATCCACCTGCCTTGGCCTCCCAAAGTGCTGGGATTACAGGTGTGAGCTACCACACCCAGCCACTCTGTTAATTCTAGGGCTATCTCTCTCCTGCCACCTCTTGGATATATGCTCCTGAAATAAAAGACTTTCTTTGCCCAGCATCACTCAACTGTTACACAGCACACTTACCACTAAGATCTGTACTTGCAGTGAGGATTCTGCAGGTACAGCTCACTTACTTGGTGTTGTAATAGTGAATTTCTATTTTATGTTATTTTTCCTATTTCCCAGGGAGTAGCCGATTCCAACTTTCAGTACTTAGTTTTTGTGATAATAGTAAGTTAAAAATAATAAGGCCAACTTTTGCCAAATATCTTTCAACTATTAAAAATGTAACTGCTTGTATATGGGAGAACTTGAATATATCTTATTTCTTCAACTTTGATACACATTTAGTTTTTTAATACCAGCTAACTGATTTTGCCAGACTAAAAATACTAATCTTTGAAAAAAAAGAAAGAAAAGCAAAGTTTGGGAGAAAGCCATTCATGGATAAAAGCTGAAGAATTAAACCTAAAAATATTTTTTATAATAAAATGTTATAAAAGAGTATTTAAAAAAAAAACAACTTACAGCTGAAAGGGAAGAAAACAACATGAAAATCTCCAGAAATTCTAGTAAAATAAATTCCACTATTCTAAAAACCAAAGGACGCTGGCAATTGTTTCCATTTCTAGACATTCTGGTACAACACTAAAGCATTAATATCTGCTAAGTTCGTTCTATAGGAAATAAGATCAATAAAAATGCATCTTGTGTGCACACCTTCTAATTAACTGTCTTCTCAAAAGTTTAAATGTTGTTAGTATTCACTTCTCAAATCAAAGAATTACCTACATAAATATCACAAATGTCCCCAAAATGCATTTTTAACAAAAGAAGTTCACTTTGTGTGAACCAACAAATGGCAATTTTTACCTGCAGACTGTACATACAGAACTATAACTTCTCATTAAAATAATTCTAAGATCATACTGTATAGGCTCGAATTAAGAATCAAAGTAAGAAATAGTCCATGACCTCCTATGTGACAAATAGGTAGGTGTGTGTGTGTGTGTGTGTGTGTGTGTGTGTGTGTTTTGAGACACAGTCTCACTCTGTTGCCCAGGCTGGAGTGCAGTGGTGCAATCATAACTCACTGCAGTCTCAAACTCCTGGGCTCAGGCAATCCTCCTGCCTTAGCCTCCTGAGTAGCTGGGACGAGTGTGTGCCATCACACCATGCTAATTTTTAAAACGCTTTTGTAGAGACAGGGTCTCACTCTATTGCCAGACTGGTTTCAAACTCCTGGCCTCAAGCAACCCTCATGCCTAGACCTCTCAAAGTGCTGGGATTACAGGTGGGAGCCATCACCCCTGGCCTAAGATCTAATTTCTAAAGATGCAGTTTTCTAGTTCTCAACCAGAACTCCTGACTCTGCTCCGCCCATCCCCCCACAGACACACAGAGTGAGGTTTAATGACAGTCCCCCGCCGTGAGCAGGCACCAATGACACAGGGAATGAAGGCACTGGGGCTGGCTGGAGGGAAAGTTCAAGAACATGAGACTCTGCTACAGCTAACTTAATTTCTGTTTCATGCCAACAGCAATGTCTTTTTCCCCCTACTTTTACTGTTATCGCCTTTGTCTTCACAGGAACCCCAGAATTGAGCAATTTAGTATTATTCCCACTCCAAAGACTAAAACCTGAGATGTGAATTTAATAAAGCTTCTTGCTCTGATCACTGGGTTTACAAATGGCACAAAGATGGTTCCTTCCCCACATCCTCTCCAGCTTCACCCCATATGTTTTCACAATTTCAAATCTTCAGCTAATAATATAGACAAGTTAACCCTACAGCATCTGCTTCCCTATTAATGTGTAAAGGAATCACTGCTCCTATCAGAAGACCTAAGTAGCATTAGGATATGCCAGAGAAATGTTAAGATGACAGCATCTTAATGGTGGCCAACACTTTGAGAAGCCTTAGCATCATTTCAGCAGTCACTTCCAACCTTTTCCCCATCATGACACAAGCAGAACATGATGATATGTGTACAGTCCACTGGGGTGAGTGGTTGGAGTTGCTCAAGGCCAGGGCTGACCAGCCAGGAGGCCCCAGCAGCCCCTTCCCAGTCCCTCTGGGGGCAGAGGGATGAGGCGCTCAGCCTTCTCCTAACCTGAGCACTGCACTGGAGGATCATCAGCTGGCGTACTCAGATTTAAAACTCACCAGAGATTCCCAGTGTGCCAGACAAAAGAGCATGCAATCGAGAGAAGTAATTTTAAAAATGACAATGTAAACCTCACGGTCTATTTCTTACAGACGGGGGGAGTTTTCTTTTCCTAACACTGACTTTAGACAAGTCTACTGGGTGCCCAGTAGAAGCTGTGAATACAGTACGCCCCAGATCTGCTAGGTATCATGGTAGGAGTTCCCCACAATTACCAACAGAGAATGTCTTTAATAGCTTACTGCTGCAAATCTACCACTGCTTCAAGAAAAACTCTAAAAAGCTCCAAAAACATCATGACTATATAAGGTCTTCCCATATATTAAAGATTATAGCTTTAATCTTTAAGTTAGTAGTCAGGTCTGAAATTAAGACTTGAGATTTTTTTTCTTGGTATTCCTACTCTTTAAAGGAAAAACAAGAATATGTCTAAAATCTTAATACCTTACTTGGATAAACACATTATTTAATATCACATACAGTCCAGTACCTAAGTAGCTCTTTTTGAAGTCAGAAAACTAAAATCATAAATCTCTTCAACAACATGACTGCTGTCAATATATTAAGTCATTTACTTCCAGAGCCAAGGGTAGCAGAGTTTACAAAACTCACTTTACTTCATATTATAATTACATGGGAAATTGATGTGGACAATTTCCATGGACAATTTATACTTCAGAAAAGATAGGAATATCACACTATTCCAGTAACTAAGCAGCTAGCTTAGGATATGTGATATCCCTATCCTTTCTCCTTTGTCTTTTATTTCTAGCTCTTGTTTTCTACTATTTTTATGTATCAAACATTCTTGATTTAGGACAAGAACTAGTGCTTTAATCAGAGCAAAAAGCACAGAATTAATAGTCCATTAAAATGCACAAGACTGAATGTAAATGTATCTGTTTATTTAGAGCTTTTGGTGCGTAAAATTTCAAATAAAATTATCTGTTCAATTGCTACAGTTTAAAAAATTAAATCATTTTTCCATTCTCTTTTAGGAAAAACTGTAGCACAAATTAACAGAGTAGAGAGTAGTGAAAACAGAATTACATTGAAAACATTCTTTAGAAAACTCTTAGGTTAGTAAGTAAAATATGTAATTGTTGGTAACAAAAGCCAACAAGAATGAAATACAGACATTTATGCTTGCATGCATCATAAAGATAACAAAACAATGTTCTACTAGAGATTAATATAAACATGTAAAAAGGAAAAAATTCTGCCTTTATTTTTATCCGAAAGTGTTCTATATTCAGTAGTTAAAATTTTTACTTTTCAAAATTATATGACAACGGTCAATACACAAATATCTCACTTTTAAACATATACTTTCATTCTATGATACAGTTTAGGTATTAATAACGCATTTCAAAATGGAACAATTTAATGCCAAAACCTGAGTTGCTTCAATATAACTAGAGAAGACTTAACGCTAGCACTGTATCATATCGAATTGCAGCATACATACTGTATTGCCCCGTGCTAGTCTGATATATGCTAGTTGGTACTGCCATGGTAGCAATGTTAGGTGGTGTTCCTTCTTCCTCTGATTTTTCTTCTTCAATCTTGGGAACACCAGGCACATCAGAGGACAGTTCATTCAGTATTTTTCTAAAATGTAATTTAACAATGTAAGTCACTAAGATATATGAATGAGTCTTAAAACAGAAAAGCTATAAAGGAAGAATTTATTTGATGTATAATTATTCTACCATTTTGAAAAAGTATCTTTACAGTAGGAAACTTGGTTAACTTACCTGTAAGAGGGTCTTCGTGAAAGGATTTCTCTACGTTTATGAGAATCAATTACACCTTCTGATTCTGCAGATTCATCTGTCTCTGCAATTGTTGCTACCTATAATACAAGATTTTCTGAAATGCATCACAAAATATATTCTCTTTTCCCTCATTCAAAAACTGGAGGCTAAGAGTCTACATGTGCAGCACAGAGCCAGGCACTGTGGAAGCAACCAAGCAATAGAACCCAGTGAATCTGCACTAATGGAGCCCACAGTCTGACTCAAGAGAGGAAGCACAGACACAGATTTCACTTATAAAACAAGTATGTGTGGAAAGGAATGATACGGGTAATACATGCTATAGAAATACAAGGGAAAGAGTGGTTGGGATGTCAAATGAGGCACTGCAGAAAAGAACAAAATGTGAAATACCCAAGACCTAAACTCCTCAACCTTAAAGTGCTCCTACGGATCCAGCAGGGAGCCAGCAAGGGGCAAAGGCAGAAGACAGCTCCCGGATCACACTGCTCTCCCCACACTCTCACAGCTGGCACTGGTGTGAGCTGGGTCTTCACATCAGCCATCAGGCCCAAAGACAGAATATTTAAGTAAAGAAGCAAGTCAGGAAGCATGTCTGGGTAAAGTCAGGATTTCTATTACAAGCAGTAAGTTAGGGCTTGGTGCCAGTAGGTCCTGAAGATCCAAATAAAGAATTTCTCCTTAAGAGAAAGATAGAGTTTTAAACATGATTTCATTTTTCAAGTCAAGTAATAATACCAGGATTTGATTATTAAATAAGTCAGAACACTAAAATAATGAATCTCTTCAACAACATGACTGCTTTCGATATATTCAATTATTAAATACTTAGAGGGCCTAGGGTAGCAGTTTACCAAGCTCACTTTACTTCATATTGTAATTATATGGGAAATTGATTTGGACAAAAATCAAAAGAGCTTATTAAAATATCAACAATGCAAGCAAGAATATATACTTCCCAAAGCACATGGAGGTATGTATATATTCACCTCCACATGACTGCGTCTTTGCTCATGAACACCCCACACATGAACACACATACCCAATCAACAGAACTTACTGAAAAAAATGTTGTTGCCTCAGATAGTCATATATCACCACCAAATATTTATGACTTTACAGCGGGCTCTCACACATCTGTGATAGAATCATAACAACTCCCTTAGGTGAGGTACGCTATTAATTTACCTATTTTAGAAAGGTGAAAATTAAAGCTCATGCAGAGAGATTAAGTGGCTTGACCATGATCCAACAGTAAGTATTCTAGGACCAAGGTCCACTAGCACCTCTCTCCACCAGACAATTAAATCATTCACTTAGCAAAACCCAAAGTCTCCTGAATATAAGATAATACTTTCTTTCAGCCGAGTGCTGTGGCTCACACCTGTAATCCCAGCACTCTGGAAGACTGAGGCAGGAGGATCACTTGAGGCCAGGGGTTCAAGACCAACCTGGGCAACATACTGAGAATTCTGTCTCTATTAAGTAACAATAATAATAAATAATAACAGACTATACTTTCTTCCAATACCAGCCAGGTTGAAACTAAATAGAAATATGTGTACCCCAATAAAAGTCATAAAACAAGGAAGAGGCTGGAAAGACTTTCTTGTTTTATAATTAGTATCAGACAGAGTTAGAAACTCTTGGAATCAAGGGTCGTCATAGGAAAAAAAGACAATGATGAGATTATTCTTATACTTTTGGGCAACACAGGAGAAGACAGCCATGCCACAAAGATAATCAAGCTTTCAACATATGTGAATGTCACGTCAGATTTCTTGTTGCAACTCTCTTCCTTCTTCTGTGATAAACAACTTGAACACATAGGAAAAGAACTACACTACATATGTGTGTCTCCACAGATTTTTTTTTTTCATCAATTGGTTTCAAATAATTTAAGCATTTAAAGGATAACAAACTGACCTTAAAAAGGAACAGAAATAAATTCCGTAATTAAGATAAGTATGCTTTAAGAAATACATAATAATTTACATCTATTGATGGAAAAAATGTTTTACCTTCAAGAAATGTTAAGGGTAAAATACATCTCTGGATCACGACAACAATAATAATCATATCTACAAATGCCAAAGTTTAATCTCAGAGGGATACATCAATAATATCATCTTACTAAGAATTATGTATACTGAATTTAAAATAAATTTCTATCTACCCACTAAGGTGACTATCATGAAAACAGCATCAGTACTATAATCTTTTTTTTTAAATAGAGATGGGGTTTCGCCATGTTAGCCAGGCTGGTCTTGAATTCCTGACCTCATGATCCACCAGCCTCAGCCTCCCAAAGTGCTGGGATTACAGGCATGAGCCACCGTGCCCGGCCAGCACTATAATCTGTTTATTACTGTGTTTATCGACATCTTCCCTGAGGAACCCTCAAAATATTTTTAAGCACCTTTGGGGAGCATGGCTAAATAAATCTGACTCTGCACACAGAACAGCAATGTGAAGAAGACATGAACTGCTCATCTGGCAATTACTCAGTCTCCAAATTAAGAGCTGACAAAGCTGCAGCTCTGAAGTGAAACCTACATACCTAGCAGGACACAGAGCACCTTACACAAGGAAAGATTCCTCCAAATATCTAACCAAAAGATCTGAGCATTAAAGCTTCACAAAGAAAAATGATAAATGAATTAGTGAAAGAAGAAAAAAAGGCTCAAAAAAGTCAAAGACAAATCACCCAGAAGGAAGCTAACCTGAACAGTGTGTATTTGTGGTGACTGAATTATTCCCTGGACATGCACAGTTTGGCCCGAAGGTAACTGCACTAGAGTTACAGCTGGAGAGCCTCTTCCGGTGCCTGATCCAGCTACAGAAACCTGCAAAAATGATCATCATTGAGGATTAAAGCTGGACCTTTTTGTTATTGTTTTTGCTTATTTTTAAGCAATACCATTCACTATTATGGCTGGCCTACTTCTCTTTTTCCTGTTCCTGAGAAATGACAAACCAGCTGGGGTACTTACACTGGGAGGCGGTTACTGTCCTGGAACAGTCATTTTCTGATGTGACAGATTATTAAAGAACACATGCTCCTTATCACTTTTGGTGCCCATACTTGAGTGGCTAAGAATGTTCCAACCACAAAGGTCTAAAGCAGTTAAACTACCTCACTACGACCTCACGCCTACTAACAGTGAAGCCTTTCTTATGCCAGAGCATAAACTACCCTCTCTAACTTCTTCAGAGAAATTGGAGATAGAACTTAAAATATGGTGAATGATTTTTATTAAATGTGTGACATATGATATTCTAGTATTACTCTAGATGCTTTGCCTCTAGACTGGTAAAAATCAGTCACTGGTACGCCCTCATCATCACTAAAAAGGCACAGGCCAAAGAAATTCCAGGACCTTTCAATTCCTTGGTGTCTCTGACCTAGAGAAAGCTCATGCCTTGAAGGCTGGTGAGGCCTCTGGACACTTTTCCTCTCCCAGCCCAAGCATCCAAAGAGGCCAGAACTATCATTTAGCTTTGGGCAGAGATCAGCGACAACCACCATCTCCTCACTACTTCCCTGAGTTCCTTCAACAGAGATCCCTACCAGAAAACACCATACCACCACCCACTCCTCTGGACTCAAAACCTGCCAGGTTTTCTAATTAGTAAACAACTGTGTCCCATAGGCCAGCATAATTTCAGAAACTTTGCCTCATTTTACTAAGATTCACTATTCATTATAACTTACTCAAGAGTCAAAGACCTTGGAAATGAATTAAGTCCCTGTTTCTATCATGAGTGGGAGTAGAACCACAGTATCTAAAACAATTTTCAAGGAAGCCTTTGTATGTGACTTCACTTTAAGGAACGCCAATGATTTCCAACTTATATTAAAACCTGAAAAGAATTATTAAAAACTAGGTTTATAACAAATAACTACGATTTATTTATATCATCATTCCCTTGGAAGACTTCTCTGGCAATCCAAAGTTAAAACATGCTTTATCTGTGTAAGAGACCCTAGGTGTTGAGCATTGTACTAGGTGCACTAGTGGAAAGTAGAATTAATAAAACTAGCACCTAAGAAACAATGGCACACCAAATAGTATAGAACTGACTGCTCCATTTTAGAGGCTGTGAGTACCACAGGAATACAGAATAGAAAGATCAGTACCTCAGTGAAGGCTTTGTGTAGATGCCAGGCTGGAGTGAGGCCTTGATCTAAACCTAGATAACAGCTGGACAGATAGTGAGAAACCAGGACAGAGGCAACCAATATGTAGCCCACGGGGAAAATTCAGCTTGCCTACCCCCAGACTATTATCGGCCACTTTAGATTCCAAGGAAAAGAAAAACATTATCCCATGATGGAACCAGTAGATTTAACAACTACAAATTTTAAAACATTGGATTTATTCTACAAATGTTTCCAGCACAAAAGGCAACTCTGTATGAATTATAAAAAGGCAACCACCTCTGTGGTGACTAATTTCTAAAAGATAACTCTTTCTCCACACAACTAATTCTTAAATATTTCAGTCTCAGGGCAACTTTGCACTCTTAAAAATTACTGATGACCTCAAAGAGCTTTTGTTTCTGTGATTTATATTCAGCAGAGGCTGTTAAACACTTAATAACTAGATCTTAAGGAGGAGGAACCCTGACTTGTAGCGTTTGCTGATTTCTGTAATACAAATACTCCTACTAAGGCTGATTTCAAGCTGCCAATGGATGACACTGAACACAAAGCTGGATAAAGATTATACAATTGGCTTTCACAGGTACAAGCCAGCTGTGCATATCACTGGTTACATCTGCTGATATTTAACATATTATAAATTAAAACAAATTTAAAAAATACTTTGTAACTCATTTAAAAATAATAAATTATATGCTAACATAAATAACATTATATGAAAAATGAATATATTTTCAAAAACAATGAGAAGCCTGGCACTGTTTTATATTTTTACAAATTATTTTAATGTCTGGTTTAATGAAAACAGCTAGATTCTCATATCTACTTCTACACTGAATCTGCTGCAGTCTGTTGCTTTAGTTGGTATGTGAAGAAAATATGGGCCTCACACAGACTCATGATTTAAAAATGGAGGAATATTATAACGGCTTCTTTAGAAAATCATGGATATTCTTCATTGATACTAAACCAAAACTTGACAAGTGGTTGTCTCTTAAGGGTTAATTGCAATGTACAATCTGAGACTGTATCAGTTACATTAAAATAGACTGATCTGTCTTGTACTTTGGATGAATCTTTTACCCATGCAAGATTTTATAAAATGTTGGCTCACTAAGTTCAGCAGATCTTCCAAATGTGAACACATTTCATCACACACTATCATAAATCACATTTCATTAAAGCATAACCAGCTTCATCAGAAAACTATGAATACTGTGAAGCTCACAATGGCAGACACAGATTTCCCAAAATTCAAAATTCTGGCTTAAAAGTTTGTGACGATTAACACCATGAGTTGGTTCCCTTGAACTGACAGGCTCACTTCATTTGTTTTTGAGAAAATGTCTTCAAGTTTGAATAGCCATCATTTGGCAATTAGTCATTCTTCTAAAGAAAATGATGTTCTGTGGAAGAACAGGCAGCTAATTCATCTTGGCACTCAAATAACACAAGTGCTTTTCCTCCAGGACTCCATGGGCCTTCAGTACGCAACAGGGGTGCTTTCTGCAACTGTCCTGCTTCAGGACACAGAATATCAAAACAGCATGGACTCAGAGTCAAGATTTAATGCGACTGGTAATTTTTACTGCTTCATCAAAGATATTCTTAAGTAAAACTGACTTTAAAAAACTGCAAGTGGATGGCAGTGAAGAATACAAGAAATACCCGTACAGTTTGTGTCACTCATTTGAGTTAAGGCACCAACAGTTTACCACTCCCCCACCACCACTGTTTTTGCACCATCACTACAAATATCAAAACAGAGAAAAAGAAAAATAACATCTTAACATTACTGTAAAAATGGTTTCGACCTAGCGAGCCTCCTGAAAGTGTCTCAGAGTCACCCCCAGGGTTCTGCATAGCACACTTTGAAAACAGCTGCTCCACACTAATCTAGCCCTGATAACTTGGCTTTCAGCTTAAAGAACTGCTCAGACAGGCTGAGATTTCAGCTCCAACAGAGCAGCAGAGACAAAATAAACACATCCAGTAACCCTGACAGAGTCCATATGTCAGAGATTGGCAAAATAGAAATTACACTTTGTAACTCCATAAAGCAAAAGAAAAAAAAAATTAACACAAAGAGAAGATTTCATTGACCAGCTTCTATCTCATCAGCTCAGGAACTGGGACATGATCTTTATAGCCAGATTCCGGGCTGAGCGCTCTGGAGGACACAGCATTCCACTACCACTTCTGCCACCCACCACTATGTGCAGGGAAGATCCACAGTTAAGTAAGGAGGGAAGAGTTGATTTTCCTCTCTGTTCCTTTCCTTTTTTGAAAATGCAGTCACATGGCTGGGTGGTGGGAATTTTTGAAGGTACTGAATTTTCTCAAATCAAAATAATTTTCTTTTTAGAATTAAGGAGCTCTCAAAGATACCTTGTCAGATACCCAGTGGCTCTTAATGTTTTACTCTTTTTTTCTAAACACACAGAATACGGTATCTGAAAACAATAAACTTGAAGCTGTAGGGGGGGAACCCAGGAGTCCTACAAATATTCTCACAAACTAGACCTATGGGTTGAGATGGCAGGTGGTGTCCACATTCACTTGTTGTGGGGAAATGACCCAGCTTCAAAGAAATCAGATTATTCTGGAGAACAGAAAAACAATTCAACAAAGATTCATGGGCATCTGGATAGGTATAAATCATGCTTTATGTTGCTTTAACCATCTTTCAAATACATTTCTCAAAATTTTAATCAGACAATAGCTCTATCAAAAATGGCTAAATCCTCATGACTGTACTCCCAGCACGCCAGGAGGCCAAGGCAGGTGAATCACCTGAGGTCAGGAGTTCAAGACTAGCCTGGCCCAATATGGTAAAATCCTGTCTCTACTAAAAATACAAAAATTAGCCAGGTGTGGTGGTGCACACCTGTAATCCCAGTTACTCAGGAGGCTGAGGCATGAGAATTTCTTGAACCCAGGAGGTGGATGTTGCAGTGAGTTGAGATCACACCATCACACTCCACCAGCCTGGATGACAGAGCAAAACTCTGTCTCCAAAAAAAAAAAAAAAAAGGCTTAGTCAAGAATAGCTGCTGCAGAGAAAGAACTTGTACCCACTAACACAAACCATATGCCTACAATTCTGGAGATGAGTTATACAGATTCTGTAACTACAAGGAAACTTCTGTATGTCCAAACTCTGAGCAGGGCAAAAGCTGATGAGGCAACTTTTCCATTAAACTGCTAAAATAAAGACTGAGAACCTGCACAAAGGACACACCTAGAGGTAGAATTCAAATGTCTCCTTTTAAAAAAGAAAACCCTTAGATCTGGAGAATTACCATTCTATATTCTCAGTTTGGCCAAAACTTCTTTTTCTTTTTTGCGATGTGCTTGCAAACAAAGGTCTGTAGTTTGGCCAAAACTTACAAGCAAGAGCATTGAGCTTATAATTACACCGGTAGAGCTAATGGGGTAACCTCCACCATTATTATTCTTTTAAAAAAATTCACATGGCTTCCTAAGTGCTAACATCTTAGTACTATTATTATACTGAGTGTGTGGGGCTACAGCTGAGGACATGGCTGCCTGTGAAGTAGGGTACGGTACACAGATGGCACAAAGGGAACAAGGGCAAGGAACGATCCAGTAACATGCACAGTATCCTGAAAGACAAAATAGGTAAATAAAGAGGCATCTTTTTTGATTTGTGCAAGGTGACGAAATCAGTTTTAGGCAGCCTAGACCTAAAGAATGGCAGGGTAACAGCAGGACAACTGGATGGAAATGTTTAATAGTCAAGAATTAGGGGACTGGTTATTGGATTAAAGCCCAGATAAGAAATAAATATCTGAGGCCGGGCGTGGTGGCTTACTCCTGTAATCCTAGCACTTTGGGAGGCCAGGGCAGGCAGATAGCTTGAGGTCAGGAGTTTGAGACCAGCCTGGCCAACATGGGGAAGCCCCATCTCTACCAAAACTACAAAAATTGGCCAGGTGTGTAGCACGTGCCTGTAATCCCAGCGACTGGGAGGCTGAGGCAGGAATATCACTTGAACCTGGAAGGCGGAGACTTCAATGAACTGAGATCATACCACTGCATTTCAGCTTCAGTGACAGAGTAAGACTCTATCTCAAAAAAAAAAAAAAAAAAAAAAGGCTGGGCGCGGTGGCTCACACCTGTGATCCCAGCACTTTGGGAGGCTGAGGTAGGTGGATGACTTGAGGTCAGGAGTTCAAGACCAGCTTGGCCAACATGGTGAAACCCCATCCCTACTAAAAATACAAAAATTAGTCAGGTGTGGTGGCACATGCCTATAATCCCAGCTATTCAGGAGGCTGAGGCAGGAGAATCACCTGAACCCAGGAACAGAGGTTGCAGTGTGCCAAGATTGTGCCACTGAACTCCAGCCTGGGCAACAGAGTGAGACTCCATCTCAAAAAAGAAAAAAAAAAAAAAAGGAAAGAAAGGCCTGAGTAATATCAAAAAGGAGGAATCTACAAAGTATTGCAATAACTTTATTCATAATATATAAGTTGGATTCTAAAGCAGCTCTGGAAACAGAAAGGAAATAGTTAAAAAGTCTTTCCTAACAGACTCACAAGGAGACAAGCCAAAGTTCACTTGAACTAAAATCTGCATACCGCTGGTAGAAATAGAGATATCTTTCTTATAAACATCAAATGTTCATTCTAAGATATTTTTATAAGCAAAACTTTCACCGAAACACACCGTATTTATGAACTAACTCTGATATTTGCTGAACAAATATTCACTGGGAGCTTGTTGCGGATTATTCTAGAAAGGGGAATACAGCAGTGAATGAGAAAAGTCGCTGCTCTCCCAGATCAGAAGACAGAAATAGATGAAGAAACGCATACATAATTTGGGTGGTGCTCCATTCTTAAAGGAACAGTAAAGCAGAATGAGGGATTTGAGAGTGACAAAGCAGGGCCTGGGGGTGGTGTGGAAAGAGACTATTTGTTGTGGAAAATTTCTCAGAGGAGGGAATATTCGCACAAAAAGCCTAAATGAAGAGAAGGAAAAAGTGATACCAAGATTCCAATAACCAAGTAGGCAACTGCTCAAAAAACTAAAACATAAAATGGATGTATTTTATATTTCATAATTTTTATACCTCTTTTCACGAGGCTTTAAAAGTGTGTAGAAGGTAGCAGATATCATTTACCTTTTCTTCCAGATCCCCTGAAGAAGAATCCTCTTCTAGAGGATGCCTGAAACATAGATTATGCTGATGCCACCACATCCACCAAAAAGTCCACTACAGACAGTACTTAATCTGAAGAAATAAGGTAAGATGATGCAATTGACAGCCTTACTTGGCTTTGCAGTTAAACGAAAGCCCTGCTAATGACACTTATAACTCGGAAAACCTCAGAGTGTTGTAACAGGGCATTTGATTAGTACCTAGTGAACTAGCTCCAACCTGTAGCTAGGATCCCTCATGATGGGGTTTATGATGTCATAGTAAGGCTGCATGTCACAGAACTACCAGGCCTGCATTCAAGACAGTTAATAAAGGGTTTTATTAACTGCTCTATCAACTCTGCTCCTGAAAAATCAAATCTCTATACCACCTAGTTCAACTTTAAGCATCACAATAAAAATAAACTAACCAGCTAAGCAAGAGGTTGAAAACTATCTTGATGTCTATTAAGACAGGATTCTCAAGAGTCTGTTTGTTCCATGGAGGAAAAAAGCATTTAAAAGAATATTTCAAATATGTTAAAGCTAAAAATAATATTATAAATTGAATACCCGAATAAAGGTGTAAAATAGTCCACTTAAATTTTTTTCCCTCTGAGACGGAATCTTGCTCTGTCACCCAGGCTGGAGTGCAGTGGCACCATCTTGGCTCACTGCAATCTCCACCTCCCAGTGAACCTGGGAGCAGTTCTCCTGCCTCACCCTCCTGAGTAGCTGGGATTACATGCACCACCACGCCTGGCTGATTTTTGTATTTTTAGTAGAGACAGGTTTCACCATCTTGGCCAGGCTGGTCTCGAACTCCTGACCTCAGGTGATCCATCCACCTCAGCCTCCCAGAGTGCTGGCATTACAGGTACGAGCCACTGCGCCCAGCCCACTTTAATTTTTAAAAGTCATATTTGATTGTGCTAAGTGAAGATAGATACAAAATGAAAAATGTAGTTGGTCTTCATTTCTGTATCCTGAGTGACTTCCTTCCCATTTAGGTACTTTTTGTTGTTGTTTCTGTTTTTTATTTTGAGACAGAGTCTAGTTCTGTTGCCCACTGGGGTACAGTGGGCACAATCTTAACTCACTGCAATCTCCACCTCCTGAGCTTAAGCGATCCTCCTGCCTCACCCTCCCGAGTGGCTGGGATTGCAGGTGCCCGCCACCACCCCTGACTAATTTATTTATATATATATACACACACATACATATACAGAGTCTTGTTCTGTTGCCCAGACTGGAGTGCAGTGGCGCAATCTGGGCTCACTGCAACCTCCACCTCCTGGGTTCAAGAAATTCTCCTGCCTCAGCCTCCCAAGTAGCTGGGATTACTGGTACCCGACACCATACCCAGCTAATTTTTTTTATTTTTAGTAGAGACAGGGGGGTTTCACTGTGTTGTTCAGACTGGTCTCAAACTCCTGACCTCAGGTAATCCACCTGTCTTGGCCTCCCAAAGTGCTGGGATTATTGGTTTGTGCAACCGCGCCCAGCCATAATTTTTTTTGTATTTTTAGTAGAAACAGGGTTTCACCATGTTGACCAGACTGGTCTCAAACTCCTGACCTCAATCCAGCCAGCCTCCCAAAGTGCTCGGATTACAGGCATAGGATTACCTGGCCTAGATTTTTTTTTTTTTTAATAGTGTAGCTAACAAATTGCAAAATCAAAGTAGTTAAATTTTACCTTAAGAATATCTGTTGGGCCGGGCACAGTGGCTCATGCCTGTAATCCCAACACTTTGGGAGGCCTCGGCAGGCAGATCATGAGGTCAGAAGATCGAGACCATACTGGCTAACGTGGTGAAACCCCATCCCTACTAAAAATACAAAAATTAGCAGGCTGTGGTGACGCACACCTATAGTCCCAGCAAGTTGGAAGGCTGAGGCAGGAGAATCACGAACCCTGGAGGCGGAGGTTGCAGTGAGCCAAGAGCACGCCAAGCACTCCAGCCTGGGCAACAGGGCCAGACTCCATCTTAAAAAAAAAAAGAAAGAAAGAAAGAATATCTTCTGTTGAATATATTTGTTAAAAAGAGATTAGCCAAGTACAATTATTATATTTACTATCTATCATCTTCTAAAGAAATGTTGTTGCCTCAAAAATCCTTTTTTTGTGTATAGAGAGCATACGCTAAAATCCATAATCTGAATTAAAAAGCAGGAATCATTGTTTCGGATACTGTAAATGTAAATGGTCAAATTCTGTGTTTTTCTGTTGCTGTTGTTCCTCAGCTGGAAAAATTTTGTGTTTTTAAAAAATTCACCTCTTGAAATCAAAGCAAGTATTGGAATTCAGTCATTCTTAATTATTCAAAAGGGTTTAAAGAACCTATTTTGATAATATTTCCAGTAAGCAGTTAAGTTAAAATTAGGGTTCTTTATCCCTTGAAAACAATGCTCTAGCTAATCTTGTCTTTTTTCTAGCTAATCCTTATGGTAGCTTGGATTTCCTATTTATAATATTGGGGTGTCATTTTGTATTCTAAACAATGTATGTTTCACTTATCATAACATGTATTTTAAAGTACTATAAAAATTAACATGATCTTTATAGAAATCAAAATCATTTAGCTCTGGAAGGAATTTTTGAAAGTCAATCTTGTTTTTGATTTCAGTAAGACTGAAACTGATCATAATTTACTAACCAAATGTATTTCAAAATAATAAATACTCATAAAGAAGCTGCAGTGAGATCCTAAGCCAAAAAAGGCTTTTTCTGCAACAGACCTCATATAAGGGCAAACAGTATTAAAATGCTCTTAACAGTAATATAGATCATTTCTAGTAATGAACAGGAAATGTTCATGCCAAAAGCTAGAAGCCAGAGAATGAATGTCTACAAACCACTTATCTAAACTTTCATGTTAAACTTTATTTCTAACATAAATCAACTCTTTATTGCAATATCTACGAAATAGTCAAAGTGTAATTCATATGAATTATTCTGATTATCATATTTCTTCTACCAATCACTTGGTATACAAAAACCACCTTAGAAAAACAGTAATGATAAGCAAAATGTGGTACAATGTGATACAATGAAATATTATTCAGCCTAAAAAAGTCTTGTCACATGCTACAAAATGAATGAATGTTGAGGACATTATGCTAAACATGTCAGTCACCAAAAGACAAAATACTGCAAGATTCCACCTATAGGAGGTATCTAGTCAAATTCAGAGAAACAGAAAGTAGAATGGTGGTTACTAGTGGCTGAGGGGAAGGAGAGAGAGTTGTTTAATGGGTGCTGAGTTCCAGATCTGCAAGATAAAAAAAGTTCTGGAGATCTGTTTCATAAAAATGTGAATATACTTAATATCAGTGAACTGTGCATTTAAAAACTAAATTTTG
This sequence comes from Callithrix jacchus, assembly GCF_049354715.1. Classification (NCBI taxonomy): domain Eukaryota; kingdom Metazoa; phylum Chordata; class Mammalia; order Primates; family Cebidae; genus Callithrix; species Callithrix jacchus. The sequence goes on along the minus strand of NC_133508.1, from coordinate 34,805,771 downwards.
TTAGATATTTTTCCCAGAATAAAAAAATTGTAATAACTATGGCCCCAAATTTGATGGATATAATTAACTGGCTTTTTGCCAAGAAAACACTGATTAAATTGATTTCACTAAATTGCAATGAGACTGATGCTCATCATCTTAAAAGATATAATTCTAAAGCTCTGGATTCTTGGACTCGTGTTGGTGCTATGGTATTTGAACCCTAATTCTCGGGGCAGGAATGCAAACAATTTCTAATGCATCAAAATGAAGAAAATTTAAATTTCCTATGATTTCACACATCCAGGGTCAGAAGCTGAATTGGGATCTAAATTTGAAACTATCTTCTCTGCCACTGAATAATGGAGTAACAGAATAATGGCATATATATATATCTGTAGTGCATATAAACACACACATAAATTGCTATACAGTAGCTATATATAGAGACAGCATATATTTACTACTACTCTTAATGAACTATGGATTTTTCTAGGTATTGTTCTCTGAAATTGTCTGGTTCAACACTGAGTGCCTGTGCATTACAGGTGATAAATGGTGGAGTGGTCAATGAACTCAAAACCCACATTGCCTGGGTTGAAATCTTGGCTCTGCCTTTTCTAGCTGTGTGATCTGAAGCAAGTGACTCAGAGTCTCTGTGCCTTGCTTTCCTCACCTGCAAATGGGAATGAAAACAATACCTTTGTATAGGTACTGTTGTAGTCAGTGAAGATTTAGTCAGTGTGTAAGGCACTTAGAACAGAGTCTGGCAGCCAGGCACGGTGGCTCATGCCTGTATTCTCAGCACTTTAGGATGCCAAGATGGGTGGATCAGCCTGGCCAACATGGTGAAACCTGCCATGTTGGCCTGCTGCCGAGGAGTTTGAGATCAGCCTGGGCAACATGGTGAAACCCCACCTCTACAAAAAATAGAAAAATTAGCTGGGCGTGGTAGCACATGCCTGTAATTCCAGCTACTCTGGAGGCTGAGGCAGGAGAATTGCTTGAACCTGGGAGGCGGAGGTTGCAGTGAGCTGGGGTGGCACCACTCATGAGCTGGGCAACAAGAGTGAAACTCTCTGTCTCAAAAAAAAAAGAAAAAAAACAAAACAGTGCCTGGCACATACCGAATACGAAACAAAAGCTCACTTTTGTTAATTTTGTTATTGCTATATTTTATTCAAATAATTTCGTAAACAAAGTGCAGCTTATATAGCATACCTGTATATTAAATCCTTTGATTTGGAAGGATTAAAAAATTTTTTTAAATCTTCCCCAAAATGAAGTCAAGGAAAGAAGAAAGATTTATGTAAAAGCAGATGTCCAAATCAGAGTCATTTTGCCAAAACATGTGATATAGTTTGGATTGTCCCCTACAATCTCATGTTGAAATGTAATCCTTGATGTTGGAGGTGGGGCCTGGTGGAAGGTGTTTGGGTCATGGGGGAGATCCCTCATGAATGGCTTGGAGCTGCCCCATGGTCATGAGTGAGTTCTCACTCTGGCAGTCCTGAGAGCTGGTTGTTGAAGAGTGTGGCACCTCCCCTCTCTCTTGCTCCCTCTCTCTCCATGTGATACCTTGGCTCCCCCTTCTCCTGCTGCCATGATTTGAAGCTTCCGGAGGCCTCCCCAGAAGCAGATCCTGGTGGCACGCTTCTTGTGCAGCCTGCAGAACTGTGAGCCAAAACAACCTTCTTTTCTTTATACATTATCCAGACTCAGGTATTTCTTTTTTTTTTTTTTCGCTCCGTTGCCCAAGCTGCAGTACAGTGGTGCAACCTCCACCTTCTAGGTTCAAGCGATTCTCCTGCCTTAGCCTCCGGAGTAGCTGGGATTATAGGCATGTGTCACCACCTCCATCTAATTTTTGTATTTTTTGTAGAGACAGGGTTTCACCATGTTGGCCAGGCTGGTTTCAAACTCCTGAGGTAAAATTATCCACTCACCTTAGCCTCCCAAAGTGTTGGGATTACTGGCGGGAAGCACCGCCCCGGCCAGGTATTTCTTCATAGCAATGCACAACAGACTAATACAACACAGCCAGGCCAAACTGCATCTTTGTTTGTCCAATAGTCAGAGTACGTAAGTATAGCAGTTTAGCTCCTTCAAGAAACTATAATGCAGTTTGGCCTTACCATGAAATCTGTAATACCGTTATAAATTATATTTTAGTTTTTTCTGCCCAAAGTGGCCTGCAATGCTCTAAAATATCTAGGAGAAATCTAAAGTAGCAAAATTAAGATGCATAAAACATAATTTTAAGCAAGCTCCTGACATATCAAAATTTTGCTTATAAAACAACCATTAAAAATTAGCCTTTCTCCTCTATATCCTCTGGAGGCCTATTAAGCATAGTAGATTTATGTTACTTTACAAAGGATTCCGAATATAACATATTTTTAAACCAGCATAAACCACTTCATTTTAAAGCCTAATTGCTAAGATCAAGGCAGGTCACTATGATGATAAAAGCAAGCATAGCATTTATTGTACACCGACCACACATGCTTGTGCTTCACACAAATAATCTCATTTAATGAAATCAGTATTTTCCATTTTTTTAGGTAAAGAAAGCAAAGATCAAATAATTAGTCTTAATGCTTAAAACTGCACAAAATATCAACTTTAATCCAGTATTAAAACATAGTATAAAAAATATCTCCCACCACTACTTTTAAGTAAACAAGCTAAATTTAATTCAAACTGAGTACACATGCATAAATTAGGGCTTTTTTTTTTGAGATAGGCTCTGCTATGTCACCCAGGCTAAAGTGCAGTAGTATAATCACAGCTCACATAACTGGCCTCAATCTCCCAGGCTAAAGCCATCCTCCCACCTCAGCCTCCTGAGTAACTAGAACTGTAAGTGTGTGCCACCACACTCAACTAATTTTTTTTTTTTCTGGAGACAGAGTTTCACTCTAGTAGCCCAGGCTGGAGTGCAATGGTGCAATCTTGGCTTACTGCAACCTCCGCCTCCCAGGTTCAAGCGATTCTTCTGGCTCAGCCTCCCAAGTAGCTATTACAAGCGCCCACCACCACATCCGGCTAATTCGTTTGTAGTTTTAGTAGAGATGGGGTTTCACCATGTTGTTGGCCAGGCTGATCTCAAACTCCTGACCTCAGGTGTTCTGCGCACTTCAGCCTCTCAAAGTGCTCAGATTACAGGCATGAGCCACTGCGCCTGGCATAAATTTTTGATTTTTCGTAGAGACAAGGTCTCTCTGTGTTGTCCAGGCTGGTCTCAAATTCCTGTGCTCAATCCCCTCATCTCAGCCTCCCAAAGTGTGGGGATTATAGGCATGAGCCATCACACCTGGCCTCTCTTTCTTTTATGAAGCAGTAAACAATCCCTTGGAGACAAAATGAGAAAGCTCTAAGAATAAATTTTATTTTTGTTTTTTGTTGTTTGGGACAGGGTCCTGCCTGGTCACCCAGGCTGGAGTACGGTGGCATGAGCATGAATCACTGAAGCTTCAATCAATTTCCAGGGCTCAAGAGATCCTCCCACCTTAGCCTCCTGAGTAGACAGTACTACAGGCAAGTTCCACCAAGCCTGGCTAATTTTTTTTTGTAGAGATGGAGTCTTACTTTGTTGCCCAGGCTTGTGGTGAACTTCTGGGCTCAAGCAATCCTCCTGACTTAGCCTCCCAAACTGCTGGGATTACTGGCATGAGCCACTGCTCCTGCCCATTAATTACTATTTTGTATTTGATTTTACTTCCTGGTGGTCATGGTTGGTCGGTACCCTAAGAAAGAGTTTAATCTCTCAACTGGGCAAACTGAGCACAGGTGGTTAGAAAAAGTTAAAAATAATTTCTGCTTTTTCAACGAAATTTACTACAACTAGCCTCTCCTGTGGCCTCTGAGAAGCCCAAAGCAGCCTGTTTAAGATTTTAGATTCTGGATTCCTTCCTTGTAAAGGATGAGAGCAGCTTCCTAAAGTGGGGCATCTCATACTAATAGGCAGAGAGGCAAGCAGGAGAGAAAGACCAGGTAAGGAAATTATGTGGAGGTTGGAGACATACCTTTCAAATGTTCTTATGTTTTGAACTGACAGATAAAATTGCATTTATCACACACGACATGATATTTTGGAGTATATATACATTGTGGAATGGTTAAATCTAGCTAATTAACAACTACATTACCTCATATAGTTGTTTCTGTGGTGACAACATTATTAACATTCAACTGTCTCTGCATTTTTCAACAACACATTGTCCTTAACTACACTCACCATGCTGTATGGTAGGTCTCTTGAACTCATTCCTCCTAACTGTAATTATATATCCTTGGACAAACATTTCCCCATCCTCCCGCTGCCTAAGCACCCCCAACCTCTGCTAACCACCATTCTACTCTCTACTTCTGTAAGAACTTATTAGACTTCACATATGAGTGAGATCATGCAGTATGTGTTTTTCTGGGCCTGGTTTATTCACTTAACAGAATGTGGTCCAGGTTCCTTCATCTTGCTGCAAATGACACAATTTCACTCTTTCTTGTAGTTGAATAGTATTCCACTGTGTATACATACCACACTCGCCACACCCACTCATCCACTGATGACCACTTAGGCCGATTCCATAACCTGACCATTGTGAATAGTGCTGCAATAAACATGAAGCGCAGATACCTCTTCCACACACTGCTTTCACTTCCTTCAGGTAGATACTGAGTAGTGAAACTGCTGGATCATCTGGTACTTCTATGTTTAATATCTGGAGGAATCTCCGTACTGTCTTCTATAATGGCTAATTTACTAATTTACATTCCTGCCATCAGAATCTAAGTGTTCCCTTTTCTTCATATTCTTGCCAACCCCTGTTATCTTTTGTCATTCTTTGATAATAACAAACCTAACAGGAGTAAGGTGGTATCTCATTGTAGTTTTGATTTGCAATTTCCTGATGATTAATGATGTTGAGCATTTTCTTTTTTTTTTTTTGAAACACAGTCTCACTCTGTTGCCCAGGCTGTAGTGTAGTGGTGCAATCTTCCACCTCCCAGGTTCAAGTGATTCTCCTGCCTCAGCCTCCTGAGTAGCTGGTATTACAGGTGCCTGATACCACACCCAGCTGATTTTTGTATTTTTAGTAGAGACAGGGTTTCACCCATGTTGGCCAGGCTGGTCTCAAACTCCTGACCCCAGGTGATCCACAAGTCTAGGCCTCCCAAAGTGCTGGGATTACAGGCATGAGCCACTGTGCCCGGCCATACATTTTTTCATATGGTCATGCACTGCATAACATTTCAGTCAATTATAGACCACATATATGTCCATGGTCTCAGAAGGTTATAATGGAGCTGAAAATTCTTATTGCCTATTGACATCTTAGTCATCATTTTGTAATGGATTATGTATCTGTGGTGATACTTATGTAAACAAACTTACTGTACTTGTCAGTTACATAAAAGCATAGCACAGGGCCAGGCGTGGTAGCTCACCCCTGTAATCCCAGCACTCTGGGAGGCCAAGGCTTGTGGATCACCTGGGGTCAGGAGGTTGAGCCCAGCCTGGCCAACATGGGTGAAACCCCATATCTACTAAAAATACAAAAATTAGGCAGGTGTGGTGGTACACACCTGTAATCCCATACTCGAAAAACTGAGGCACGGCAATAGCTTGAACTCAGGAAGAGGTTGCAGTAGGCCAAAACTGCATCACCACACACCAGCCTGGGCAACAAAGCGAGACCCAGTCTCATAAATGATTAATTAGATAAAAGCATAGCACATGCAATTAAGTACAGTACATATGCTTAATAATAATAAATTACTGTTAGCTGGTTTACATATTTACTAAACTCTACTTTTCATTATTTCACTTCAAGTTATTTAAAAAGTTAACTGTAAAACAGCCTCAGGCAGGTCTTTCAGGAAGCATCCAGAAGAAGGCACTGTTATCATAAGAGATGACAGCTCCATGAGTGTTCTTTCCCTGAACACCTTCCAACAGGACAGGATGTGAAGGTGGAAGTCAGGAAAACGAATGATCCTATGATCCTGACACTACACAGGCCTGGGCCAATATGTGTTCGTGTCTCAGTTTTTAACAAAAAAGTTTAAAAGTTAAAAATAAAAAATTTCAAACACAGAAAAGGTTTATAGAATAAGCATAAAAAGAAAACATTTTTATGAAGCTGTATGTGTTTATGTTTAAAGCTAAGTGTTATTACAAAAGTCAAAAAGTAAAAGATTTATAGTAAGCTACAGTTCATTTATTATTGAAGAAATTATGTTTTAGGAATTTAGTGTAACCTAAGTGTACAGTGTTTATCAAAAGTCTACAACAATAAAAATAAAATAAATGAGCCACACATGGTGGTACACCCTCTAATCCCAGTTACTTGAGAGGCTGAGGCAGGAAGATGACTTGAACCCAGCAGTTCGAAGCTGCAGTGAACTATGATTGTGTCTCTGTACTCCAGCCTGGGCAAAAGAGCAAAGCTCCACTAAAAAAAGTTAAGTCTACAGTAGTGTACAGTAATGTCCTAGGCCTTCACGTTCCCTCACTGCCCACTCACTGGCACATCCAGGACAACATCCAGGCCTGCAAGCTTCACTATGATTAGGTGCCCTATACAGATGTGCCATTTTTATCTTTGATACCATATTTTTACTGTACCTTTCCTATGTTTAGATGTGTTTCAATACACAAATAATTATTACTTTGCTCCAATTGCCTATAGTATTCAGTATAATCACATGCTGTATGGGTTTGCAGCCCAGAAATAAGCTGTACCATATAGCTTAGGTATGTAGTGAACTACACCATCTAGGTTTGTGTAAGAACAGTCTAGATGTTTGCATAGAGATGAAATCACCATACCATTGGTTCTGTTGGAATCGTAAGGGGGAAAAAAAATGAAATCACCTAACAACATATTTCTCAAAATGTATGCCTGTGGTTCAGTGATGAATGACTGTATTTGTTGGCCATTTTTATCTTAGTTTGAGAAAAGTCTATTCAGGTCTTTTGCACATTTTTAAAACATAAGATTGTTTTCTTACTATTGAGGTGTTGGAGTCCTGTGTTTTGGATATTAACCCCTTATCAGACGTATAGTTCGCAAATATTTTCTCCCATTCTGTAGGTTGCCTCCTCACTCTGTTCAATATTTCCTTTGCTGTAAGGAAGCTTTATAGTTTGACGTAATACTGTTTGTCCATTTTTGCTTTTGTTACCTGTACTTTTGAGGTCATATAAAAAAACTCATGTGCCAGACTAATGTCAAGGAGTTTCCTGTTTCCTTGTAGTAGTTTCAGAGTTTTGGTCTTACATTTAATCCATTTTGAGTTTATTTTTGTTTACAGTGAGAGACAAGAGTCTAATTTCATTCTTCTGCATGTGAATATCCACTTTTCCTAACATCATTTATTAAAGAAACTGCCCTTTCCCATTGTGTGGTTCTACCATCTTTGCTGAATGTAAATTGGCTTTAAGTAAATGCAAGGTTTTATTTCTGGACTTTCTATTCTGTTCCATTTACCTATATGTCTGTTTTTATCCTGGTACAATGCAGTTTTTTTTTTTTTTAAGTATACTGACTAATTTTCTTAAACAGATTCTCTTTCTGTTTAAATTTCTTTTTTTTTAATTACATTTTAGGTTTTGGGGTACATATGCAGAACATGCAAGATAGTTGCATAGGTACACACGTGGCAGTGTGTTCTGCTGCCTTCCTCCCCTTCACCCACATTTGGCATTTCTCCCCAGGCTGTCCCTCCCCTATTTCCCCCAGTAGACCCCAGTGTGTAGTACTCCCTTCCCTGTGTCCATGTGTTCTCATTTTTCATCACCCGCCTATGAGTGAGAATATGCGGTATTTCATTTTCTGTTCTTGTGTCAGTTTGCTGAGAATGATGTTCTCCAGATTCATCCTTGTCCCTACAAAGGACACAAACTCATCATTTTTTATTGCTGCATAATATTCCATAATATATATGTGCCACATTTTCCCAATCCAGTCTATCATCGATGGGCATTTGGGTCGGTTCCAGGTCTTTGCTATTGTAAACAGTGCTGCAATGAACATTTGTGTGCATGTGTCCTTATAGTAGAACGATTTATAGTCCTTTGGATCTATACCCAGAATGGGATTGCTGGGTCAAATGGAATTTCTATTTCTAAGGCCTTGAGGAATCGCCATACTGTCTTCCACAATGGTTGAACTAATTTATACTCCCACCAACAGTGTAAAAGCGTTCCTATTTCTCCACATCCTCTCCAGCATCTGTTGTCTCCAGATTTTTTAATGATCGCCATTCTAACTGGTGTGAGATGGTATCTCAATGTGGTTTTGATTTGCATCTCTCTGATGACCAGTGATGATGAGCATTTTTTCATATGTTTGTTGGCCTCATGTATGTCTTCTTTTGTAAAGTGTCTGTTCATATCCTTTGCCCATTTTTGAATGGGCTTGTTTTTTTCCTGTAAATCTGTTTGAGTTCTTTGTAAATTCTGGATATCAGCCCTTTGTCAGATGGGTAAACTGCAAACATTTTTTCCCATTCTGTTGGTTGCCGATTCACTCTAGTGACTGTTTCTTTTGCCGTGCAGAAGCTGTGGAGTTTCATTAGGTCCCATTTGTCTATTTTGGCTTTTGTTGCCAATGCTTTTGGTGTTTTGTTCATGAAGTCCTTGCCTACTCCTATGTCCTGAATGGTTTCGCCTAGATTTTCTTCTAGGGTTTTTATGGTGCCAGGTCTCATGTTTAAGTCTTTAATCCATCTGGAGTTAATTTTAGTGTAAGGTGTCAGGAAGGGGTCCAGTTTCTGCTTTCTGCACATGGCTAGCTAGTTTTCCCAACACCATTTACTAAACAGGGAATCCTTTCCCCATTGCTTGTTTTTGTCAGGTTTATCAAAGATTGTATGGTTGTAGATACGTTGTGTTGCCTCTGATGCCTCTGTTCTGTTCCATTGGTCTATATCTCTGTTTTGGTACCAGTACCGTGCTGTTTTGATTACTGTAGCCTTGTAGTATAGTTTGAAGTCCAGTAGTGTGATGCCTCCCACTGTATTCTTTTTGCTTAGAATTGACTTGGCTATGTGGGCTCTCTTTAGGTTCCATATGAAGTTCATGGTAGTTTTTTCCAGTTCTGTGAAGAAAGTCAATGGTAGCTTGATGGGGATAGCATTGATTCTGTAAATTACTTTGGGCAGTATAGCCATTTTCACGATATTGATTCTTCCTAACCATGAACATGGAATGTTTCTCCATCTGTTTGTGTCCTCTCATTTCGTTGAGCAGTGGTTTATAGTTTTCCTTGAAGAGGTCCCTTATGTTCCTTGTGAGTTGTATTCCTAGGTATTTTATTCTTTTTGCAGCAATTGTGAATGGCAGTTTGTCCTTGATTTGGCTCTCTTTAAGTCTGTTATTGGTGTATAGGAAAGCTTGTGATTTTTGCACATTGATTTTATATCCTGAGACTTTGCTAAAGTTGCGTATCAGTTTCAGAAGTTTTTGGGCTGAGACGATGGGGTCTTCTAGGTATACTATCATGTCGTCTGCAAATAGAGACAATTTGCCTTCCACCTTTCCTATTTGAATACTGTTTATTTCTTTTTCTTGCCTGATTGCTCTGGCTAGAACTTCCAGTACTATATTGAATAGGAGTGCTGAAAGAGGGCATCCTTGTCTAGTGCCAGATTTCAAAGGGAATGCTTCCAGTTTTTGCCCATTCAGGATGATATTGGCTGTTGGTTTGTCGTAAATAGCTTTTATTACTTTGAGATATGTTCCGTCAATACCGAGTTTATTGAGGGTTTTTAGCATAAAGGGCTGTTGAATTTTGTCAAAGGCCTTCTCTGCGTCGAGATAATCATGTGGTTTTTGGTTTTGGTTCTGTTTATGTGGTGAATTACGTTGATAGACTTGCATATGTTGAACCAGCCTTGCATCCCCGGGATGAATCCTACTTGATCATGATGGATAAGCTTTTTGATGTGCTGTTGCAATCGGTTTGTCAGTATTTTATTAAAGATTTTTGCATCTATGTTCATCATGGATATTGGCCTGAAGTTTTCTTTTCTTGTTGAGTCTCTGCCGGGTTTTGGTATCAGGATGATGTTGGTCTCATAAAATGATTTGGGAAGGATTCCCTCTTTTTGGATTATTTGGAATAGTTTCAGAAGGAATGATACCAGCTCCTCTTTGTGTGTCTGGTAGAATTCAGCTGTGAACCCATCTGGACCTGGGCTTTTTTTGTGTGGTAGGCTCTTAATTGCTGCCTCGACTTCAGACCTTGTTGTTGGTCTATTCATAGTTTCGGCTTCCTCCTGGTTTAGGCTTGGGAGGACACAGGTGTCCAGGAATTTCTTCCAGGTTTACTAGTTTATGTGCATAGAGTTGTTTGTAATATTCTCTGATGATGGTTTGAATTTCTGTGGAATCTGTGGTGATTTCCCCTTTATCGTTTATTGTTGCATCTATTTGGTTGTTCTCTCTTTTCTTTTTTATCAGTCTGGCTAGTGGTCTGTCTATTTTGTTGATCTTTTCAAAGAACCAGCTCTTGGATTTATTGATTTTTTGAAGGGTTTTTCGTGTCTCTATCTCCTTCAGTTCTGCTCTGATCTTAGTTATTTCTTGTCTTCTGCTAGGTTTTGAGTTTTTTTGATCTTGCTCCTCTAAGTCTTTCAATTTTGACGATAGGGTGTCAATTTTGGATCTCTCCACTCTTCTCATATGGGCACTTATTGCTATATATTTTCTTCTGGAGACTGCTTTAAATGTGTCCCAGAGATTCTGGTATGTTCTGTCTTCGTTCTCGTTGGTTTCGAAGAACTTCTTTATTTCTGTCTTCATTTCATTGTTTATCCAGTCAACATTCAAGAGCCAGTTGTTCAGTTTCCATGAAGCTGTGTGGTTCTGAGTTAGTTTCTGAATTCTGAGTTCTAGCTTGATTGCACTATGGTCTGAGAGACTGTTTGTTATGATTTCAGTTGTTTTGAATTTGCTGAGGAGTGCTTTACTTCCAATTATGTGGTCAGTTTTAGAGTAGGTATGATGTGGTGCTGAGAAGGATGTATATTCTGTGGATTTGGGGTGGAGAGTTCTGTAAATGTCTATCCGGTTTGCTTATTCCAGGTCTGAGTTCAAGCCCTGCATATCCTTGTGAATTTTCTGTCTGGTTGATCTGTCTAATACTGACAGTGGAGTGTTAAAGTCTCCCACAATTATTATGTGGGAGTCTAAGTCTTTTTGTAAGTCGTTAAGAACTTGCCTTATATATCTGGGTGCTCCTGTATTGGGTTCATATATATTTAGGATCATTAGCTGTTCTTGTTGTATCAATCCTTTTACCATTATATAATGACCTTCTTTGTCTCTTTTGATCTTTGTTGCTTTAAAGTCTATTTTATCAGAGACGAGAATCGCAACTCCTGGTTTTTTTTTTTTTTTTTTTTGCTCTCCATTTCCTTGGTAAATCTTCCTCCATCCCTTTATTTTGAGCCTTTGTGTATCCTTGCCTGAGAGATGGGTTTCCTGGATACAGCACACTGATGGGTTTTGGTTTTTTATCCAATTTGCCAATCTGTGTCTTTTGATTGGTGCATTTAGCCCATTTACATTTAGGATTAATATTGTTATGTGTGAATTTGATACTGCCATTTTGATGCTAGCTGGCTGTTTTGCCCATTAGTTGATGCAGATTCTTCATTTTCTTGATGCTCTTTAGAATTTGGTATGTTTTTGGAATGGCTGGTACTGGTTGTTCCTTTCTATGTGTAGTGCCTCTTTCAGGAGCTCTTGTAAAGCAGGCCTGGTGGTGACAAAATCTCTGAGTACTTGCTTGTTTGCAAAGGATTTTATTTTTCCTTCACTTATGAAGCTCAGTTTGGCTGGATATGAAATTCTGGGTTGAAAGTTCTTTTCTTTAAGAATGTTGAATATTGGCCCCCACTCTCTTCTGGCTTGTAGCATTTCTGCCGAGAGATCTGCTGTGAGTCTGATGGGCTTCCCTTTGTGGGTGACCCGACGCTTCTCTCTGGCTGCCCTTAGTATTTTCTCCTTCATTTCAACCTTGGTGAATCTGACGATTATGTGACTTGGGGTTGCTCTTCTTGCGGAATATCTTTGAGGTGTTCTCTGTATTTCCTGGACTTGAATATTGGCCTGCCTTGCTAGGCTGGGGAAATTTTCCTGAATAATATCCTGAAGAGTATTTTCCAGCTTGGATTCATTCTCTTTGTCACATTCTGGTACACCTATCAAACATAGATTAGGTCTCTTCACATAGTCCCACATTTCTTGGAGACTTTGTTCATTCCTTTTTGCGCTTTATCTCTAATCTTGGTTTCTCGTTTTATTTCATTGAGTTGATCTTCGACCTCTGATATTTTTTCTTCTGCTTGGTCAATTTGGCTGTTGAAACTTGTGCATGCTTCACGAAGTTCTCGTGTTGTGTTTTTCAGCTCCTTCAGTTCATTCATATTCCTCTCTAAGTTGTCCATTTTTGTTATCATTTCCTCAAATCTTTTTTCAAGGATCTTAGTTTCTTTGCATTGATTTAGAACATGTTCTTTTAGCTCACAGAAGTTTCTCATTACCCACCTTCTGAAGTCTGATTCCATCATTTTGTCACACTCATTCTCCATCCAGCTTTGTTCCCTTGCTGGTGAGGAGTTTTGGTCCTTTGTAGGAGGCAAGGTGTTTTGGTTTCGGGTGGTTTCCTCCTTTTTGCACTGGTTTCTTACCATCTTTGCGGGTTTATCCACCTGTCGTCTGAGTAGTTGCTGACTTTTTGATTGGGTCTCTGAGTAGGTGCCCAGATTGTTGAAGAAGTATTTCTGTTACTTAGTTTTCCTTCTAACCCCTCTGCTATCGGGCTGCTGAGGTCCACTCCAGGCCCTGCTTGTCTGGGGTACACCTGTAGCAGCTGCGGAACAGTGAGGGGTGCTACCAGTTTCTTCTTCTGCTATCTTTGTCCCAGAATAATGCCTGCCAAATGTCAGTCTGATCAGTCCTTTTTGAGGTGACTCTTTGGATATACAGGGGTCAGGGAGCTGCTTGAGGAGGCGGTCTGTACTTTATAGGATCTCAAGTGCTGAGCTGTGAGCTCCATTGATCATTCAGGGCTGTTAGGCCAGTATGTTTAAGTCTGCTGCAGCAGAACTCATAAAACCCCTTTTTTTCCTCAGATGCTCTGTCTCGGGGAGGTAGCGCTTTCTTTTATGAGTATCCGTTGCACCTTCCTGCCCAGCTAGGAGGCAGTGTAGTCACTATTTGCCTGCCGAGGCTCCGCCCTGCTGCCGTGGGCTCTGCCCTGTTACCGTTGGCTCCGCGCTGTCGTGGGTTCCGCCCTGTTGCCGTGGGCTCTGCCCTGCTGTCACGGGCTCTGCCTCGGCAATGGCAGGCTGCGTCAGCAATGGGAGTGTACCTCAGTAGGGGCGGTATGCCTTCATAATAGCAGACGCCCCTCTCCCACCGAACTGCACTGTCCTGGGTTCAGCTGTGCCCGCAGTGAAACTCTCAACCCCTAGCGTTTTGAATCGCCATTTTGTTTGTCCCTGTGGGGGTGGGACCTGCCGAGCCTGATCACCTGGCTCCCTGCCTCAGAGCCCTCTTTTTTTTTTTTTAAGTTGAACGGTTGACTCTCTCCCAGGTGTTTCAGTTGGCTGCTGACAGGGCACTGGGATCTGTGTGATTTCCTGTGCAGTGACCCACCGCACCGGCTTAAACACCTCTTCCCAGGAATCTCCTGGTCTGGCTCACTGTCCAAGCCCTGTTTAATCAGATGGATATGCTAATCTGCCCTCCCAAATCTCAGATTGCCAGTTTCACAGGGCACCCAGACCAGTGCATTCTGTGCGGAGTGCCTCTGCGCTGCGGCGCTGGCCGAAACGGCCGCGCAAGCCGAAACAGCTGCGCTGGTGTCCCGTGTCTCTGCTACACCTGGGAATTTCCCCGTTCTGTGGGCAACAAAGATCTGTCTGGAAATGCGGATTGAACTCACCCTCTGTGTCTTCACTGAGAGCTGCAATCCTGATTTGCTCCTACTGTGCCATCTTGGCAGTCCCTTCCCATGCAGTTTTAATTACTATAGCTTTGTAATATATTTTGAAGTCAAGTAGTATGATGCCTCCAGCTTTGTCCTTTTCTGCTTCTGCATGACAAAGAGTCTTGACTTTCAAATGATTATAGGTACACCAAGTAATAATAAATAACAAGTTCTTAAGTTCTATCATCTAGTAAATATGATTAAGAGAAACTAAAAGCAGCCCAAACCATTATACCAATATTGTTATTCTAATCATTAGCAGGAATAGATTAAGGCTGACTGTTGCTTCACACAAATTACTACTACTTTTTCATAGATAAAGCCCCTGACAAATTCAAGAATGCATTGGGGAAAAAAATATTTCATTTCTTTCTTCAAAAAAATTGATTTTGTTTAATTAGATCTAAGAAAGAAAATGTCAGCATGGATATAAGTTGCTTGAGTCAAAAGGAATAGAAAAATAGACAACATATACCAATTAAGTTTCTAAGAAACATGAAATCTTTAGATAAGTTCTAAGTCTGTAAAAACAAACTATATTTGCTACTCTCCAAAAAGTGGAGGGACCTATTACATAAAATACAGAAATAATTTAATGCCTTTCCATAAGAATATAACTCGAGATATGTTGAAGCTTCATATTCTATGAGAGCATCTAAAACGACAATTCATGAAACAGGTGCTACTTTCTTCTCCTACCCATTTATGCAGTGGTTTTTACAGATTCTGGCTGATATTGCAGACAAAGGCCAAGAGGTTATCCAAGACTTCATCCTTGTTCTGCCAGAAGTAGGTCTGGAGGATCATCATCTTTTCTCCTGGGCCTCCTTCTCCACTTCAGTGCTGTAGCTTCATTGGCCTTAAACTCTTTTTTTTTTTCCACTGCAGGAGGCACTGTTCAATTTCAGCCTGAGCTACTTCTTTGGCCTGCCTCAGTCTCTAGTTCATCTGCCTGTAGACCCTGAAAACCTTCTGGACAGCCTGCTTCTCGGTCTGTAGCAGATGCATGATCCCTTGCAACAAACTGGCCATGGCAGTGGTTCCAGCTTTGTTCTTTTGGTTCAAGATTGCTTTGGCTATTTGTGGTCTTTTGTGGTTCAGTATAAATCTGGGGACTGTCTTTCCCTATCTTTGTGAAGGATGTCATTGATATTTCTGATATGGATTGCATTGAATCTGTAGAACACTTTGGGTAGTATGGATATTTTAACAATATTAGTTCCTCCAACCCATGAACATTTATTTGTGTCTCCTTCAGTTTCTCTCATCAGTGATTTCTACAGTTTTCAATGTAGAGATCTTTCACCTCCTTGCTTATATTTATTTCTAAGTATTTTTATAGCTATTGTAAACAGTTCTTTTCTTGATTTTTTTCCAGATAGTTCACTTATGAGTATATAAAAAAAAACTCTGATGGCCAGGCACGGTGGCTCATGCCTGTAATCCTAGCACTCTGGGAGGCCGAGGTGGGTAGACCACCTGAGGTCAGGAGTTCACGACCAGCCTGGCCATCACGGTGAAACCCCATCTTTATAAAAAAAAAAAAAGTTAAAAAAATATATATTTTTATATTTTAAAAAAAACACTGATTTTTGTAAGTTGATTTCATATCCTGCAACTTTATTGAATTCATTTATTAGACATAGCAGGGTTTTTCTGGTGGCATCTTTAAGGTTTTCTATTTTTTTGTTCCTTTTTCTTATGGTTTTCTATATGTCAGATCATGTCATCTACGAACAGGGACAAATTGACTTCTTTCTTTTCAATTCTGTTGCCTTTTCTTTCGCCTAATTGATCTGGCTAGAACTTTCAGTACAATGCTGAATAGAAGTGCCAAAAATGGGCATCCATGTCTCTTTTTTTTGAGACATGGTCTGGCTCTGCCACCCAGGCTGGAGTGCAGGGGTGTGATCTTGGCTCACTGCAACCTGTGCCTCCCAGGCTCAAGCCATCCTCCCACCTAAGGCTCCCAAGTAGCTGGGACTTACAGGTATGTTCCCCAACACCCAGCTAATGTTTGTATATTTTCTGATAGAGTCAGGGTTTCACTGTGTTGCCCAGGCTGGTCTCAAGTGATCCACCTACTCAGCCTCCGAAAGTGCTGAGATTACAGGTGTGAGGCACCATACCTGGCCTGGTATACTTATCTTATTCCAGATCTTAGAGAAAAAGCTTTCAACCTTTCCCTATTCAGCATGATATTAGTTGTGGGTACGTCATACATGGCCTTTGTTGCATTGAGGTACATCCCTTCTATATGTAATTTGTTGAGAGTTTTTAATTGAAGAAATGTGGAATTTTTCAAATGCTTTTTATGCATGTATTGAGATGATTATATGGTCTTTTGCCATCATTCTGTTGATGTGATTTATCAGGTTTACTGATTTGCATATATTGAACCATCCTTACATCCCTGGGATGAACTGTACTTGATCACTGTTAATAATCTTTTTTAAATGTTGTTGAATTTGGTTTGCTACTATTTTGTTAAGGATTTTTATAACTATGTTCATCAGGGATATTGACCTGTAGTTTTTGTTGTTGTTGCATCTTTACATACATTGTTTTAAAGGAGAATAATTATTATCTGCCAAAATAGAGGTCTACTTCTGAATGAAACCTGTTTAAAGACAAGTGTTTTTCCTGAACTATGCCTGTCTTCTTCATCTAATGTTGTCTCTACCCAATACATTCAATACCATAACCAGGTTTTTCTCCCCTATACCTTTTAAGAAAACCACTACAGTTTTATCTCTGACAGGGCTACAAAAATCCTCATTTGGGGAGAGCACTATGAAGATGCTGTCACAACTATTCAATGAAGGAGAAATTCTCTAAAGCCTCTGTTTTCCAAATATAATTCTTAATAGTCTGTGATTCACAAAGGTTATAATAACAATAAAATAAGGGAAAGAAAATAATCTCTGGCTGAACATAGTGTCTCACGCCTGTAATGCCAATACTCTGGGAGGCTGAGGAGGGAGGATCACTTGAAGCCAGGAATTCGAGACCAGCCTGCGTGAGACAGTGAGACCCCATCTCTACAAAAAATTTAAAAGTTAGCCAGGTGTGTTGGTACACACCTGTAGTCCTAGCTACTCCAGGAGACTGAGGCTGCAGTGAGCCACGATCATGCCACTGCACTCCAGCATGGGTGACAGAGTGAGACTCTATCTCTTAAAAAAAAAAAAAAGAATCCCTAAGTCTTACTCAAAAAACAAACTATAAAATTAATGTTTCTTTTTCCAAATTTCAATGTCTAGCCTATTTTTTTTCTTATTAATTATCTTTTATTGTGGTAAAAGACACATAAAATTCACCGACACATAAAATTCACCATTTAAGTGTAATTTGTAGTGTTAAGTATATTCATTCACATTATTGTTAATCAGATCTCCAGAACTTTTTCATCTTCTAAATCTGAAACTCTATACCCATTAACCAATGACTCCCCATTTTTCTGTCCTCTCAGCTTACTCTTTTACTAAAGAAAATAATAGAGAAAAAGGCAAAAGGAATAACTGTGTTTATACTCAGTTATCTTTTTCATTACTGCTAGTGACAAACTACCCATCACTAAGAAGGGGAACCTGAACATTTTCTGTGAGGATCCAAACCTCATAGAAAATCATTACAAATTACAGAAAAATCTTTAACAATCTCTCAAACACTGAAATGAATTGTATGCATTTTTACTGCAAGTTTAAACAAAATCTTTTTCTGCAATTTAACTCTGACTGCTTTATACTTCCTGAAATTAACTCTGAAACATCAAAATTCATTTAAAGCAAAATAGTGTCACCTTTAATACAATGACTGGGATTAAAACATAAAAGTATATTCTAAAGCCAATACTAACCTTTAAAGAAATATACTATTACATACAAAATTATCAAAATATGAGTACAGGCATATAACAAATTCTTGCTGAAGTTGAAAAAAGTTGGTTACTAATATTAACAGTTCATCAGTTGCTTCTTCTTTTGGCCTCTGGAACCTTGAATTACCTTCAACAATGAGTTACATTTCAAAGCAGTGGGTTTTTTCTGAATTGGTTGACTAAGGAACATTATATAATACAGATTTAGCATTTACTGAAAAAAAAATTCACTCTTACTTTTTCTTCCAACCTTTGTTCATTTTTATAGATAATTCTAACAGAATACAAATGTTTTGTATAAAAGATAAAATATGAACAATGAAAAACAGCCTAAATACAAAAAAATTAGGAGCAACAGAGGGAAAAAACCAGGAATGTTTATTTCAAAATCTTAACAGGAACATTATTCTGCTTCAGTGAGAGCCCCTCAGCTAAGGGAATTAATATATTGAAGCTAAAAAAAACAAGATTCGCTAAAAGACTGACCTTAAACTAGATCTACTTAGCTGAAATTATATAAAATCAACCTAACATAATGCAGATCATCTCTAATACATAAATATGAGGTTGCTGACATATTAACAAGAGAAAGTACTGCTTGAGGTTTTCTATTAGTTCATTTTTTGTCTGTTTCCTGATTGCCATCTACATCCTTCCTAGGCCTATCTGGGACCAAGAAGATGGATTTTTGACGTAGCTAGCCAAAACGATGAGAAATGCCATTCCAATTTTCCACCAGATTAAAAAAGAAAATTTACAACTGATACATGACAACACTTCCAAGTATACCTTGTTAAATGATTCCTACTTCAACCTCCCACTGCATGCCAGAGCTGCTTTATTCTGAGGGACTCCTTACACAGTGTACATTTAGAATGCAAAGGATGAGAAAGGAAATCAGGAGAGTATAATCTCTGAACAACATTCCCTAGTGGCTTTCTCTGCCTCCCTAGCGTCTCCTTGTTTCCAAAAATACAGAGGTCCTTGGAGAGGTTAAGTTTTATATGAGAACTAATTCTCTTGAGGCAGTATGCTGACCTTGACAATCTCCAGAGTTTCCTTCTACCCCTTTGACTCCTGTGATGCTGCTCCTTTCATCTTTCCCTTCTATCTTTGCTGAAACCTTGAGAAGTGATCATTTATAAAGAAAAGTTATTTAGCTTGCAGAGTCGAGGCCTCCAGGCTTCATCAGCAGCTACGGGGAATTACGCTTTAGAAAGTCAGTTTTAAGGTACATCTTTTCTACTGGCTCCATCTGAATGACCTCACCCACCTAGAATTCATGGCAGTGTTACCAATTCCCAAGAGTTTGAGAACAAGAAAAGTTCAAGGTATACACTCTGTTGCCTTCAGAGTAGATCATACATTTGTGAAATGAATATGGACTGCATATTAATTATACTTGACTTAACTAGGTATAATGACATTTTGTTATATAAGAAAATGTCCATAACTTTTTAAGAGTTGCATACCCAGAAGTAAGTAGGAGTAAAATGACATGATGTCTGAGATCTGCAGGGCTGCTTAAAATACTTCAGCGACAACAAGAAAAAAAGAAGACAGATGAGGCAAGTGCTAAAAAATATATATATATATATTTTAAAAAACAGGGTCTCGCTATGTTATCAGGGGCTTTTCATAGGCATGATCATAGTGAACCACGACCTTGAACTCCCGGGCTCAAGCAATCCACTGGCCTCAGTCTCCCAAGCAGCTGGGACTACAAGCACATGCCACCACACCTGACAAAATATTTTTTGTATTAATTTATTTTTTATTATAGAGATAGTATCTCACTATATTGCCCACACTGGTCTTAACTCCTGGGCTCAAGCAATCCTCTTGCCTCAAGCTCTCCTAAATTGCTGGGATTAAAGGTGTGAGCCACATGCCTGGCCTAGTAAAATCTTAATAATTATTAACTTTATATATATGTGGAATGATTATTCTACTCATACATGTTTGAAGTTTTTCACAGCAAAAATAGGTTTTAACTTCCCATTACCTATTTAAAAACCATATTATTTCTACATGATGTGTCACTATTTTAAAACTACTTGTATTAGACATACAGTATTTTTGGTTTTTGCCATTTTGATTTCTGGAAAAGATTTCCCCCTGGCCAGGTTATTTAAAATAGACTTCCAATTTATTATCAACAGTTTTACCAGGATTCGGTGGATCTGGTCCTATATATCAACACACAAACTTAATAAATAAGATGCCAGTTTCCATTAATAAATCGGCACAAAAATAATTTAGACAAGAAGAAACCCAAGACAACATTTAAACTCCAATTATTTGCCATACCAGGATTTGTTAATGGCAACTCCTGCTTCCAACTTTTTGACATTACACCACCATGATTTTATTTTCAAAGAGAAGAGAAAGGCTCCATTTATTACTAAAAAGTTATAAAATAGAAAAGCAAAACTCCAGTCTCCCCTGAATACCTGCACCTCCCCTCAATCTATCAGCAGAACAGGGGCCTGACAGCCAAGACCAAGCTTAACAGCTGTTATGTCTCTGATGATTTTCAGAGCATATTCTTGATTAGCAGAAGCACAAGAAAGGTCAGGGCAGTCAAAACAACTAGTATCAAATGACATTAGATGCAGAAAATCAAACCCACTAAATGTTTTGCTCATGCCTTTTGTTCCCACACTGTTTACTGATAAGCTGATCATATAACAAGGAAGGCAAGTGTCATAAATTCCTCTTTATACACAACTAAATTTAAATGTAAAACATATGGAAATTTACAATCCTCAAGTTTAAAGAAAAATGAGACAAGTGGCAAGTAAATATGAAGCCATCAGGAATTGAGAAGAGTCAGTCACTTTTGGCATACATCACAGGGTTAACAGAGCTCAGCTTGATTTCCTACTCCTTGTAAGATATTTAATCCTGTACAATGGTAACACGTACTCATAAACAAACAGCTTCTGGTATTACAAGAACTTAAATGAGTAATTATGTTCAGAAATTCTGACTGCTAAGGATTGTGTTGTAATTCTTAAAAACATTATGATCCACGGATGGCATGGAGGATAATCCTTAGTTAACTAAAATAATCCATGAGTCAGCATACAGATTACTTCTTAATCGCTCTGCATTTCTAGCATGTGAAAGATAAAAACCATAGTTTACTGTTCTGGGTATGGTGGCTCACGCCTGTAATTTCAGCACTTTGGGAGACCAAGGAATTCAAAACCAGCCTGACCAACATGGCATAACCCTGTCTCTACTCATAATACAAAAATCAGTTGGGTGTGGTGGCAGATGCCTGTAATCCCAGCTACTCAGGAGAATGAGGCATGAGAACTGCTTGAACCCGGGAAGTGAAGGTTGCAGTGAATGGAGGTTGCACCACTACACTCCAGCCTGGGTGACAGAGTAAGACTCAGTCTCGAACAAACAAAACAAAACAAAACAAATGCTTCAAACACATAGGAAATAGAAAAATACCAAAACTCCATGAATTACTATCCAGATTTAATAACTATCAATATTTATTAGCATAGAACATTAACATACATTATTTGAGATTTTAAAAGAAGCATTACAAACTATAGGCGTTTCTAGTTCCTTGATTCAGCCTTCTCACAAGTCTGTATCTTCCCCTTTCATTTTATTCAAAACATTCCCAAATTTCCCACATCCCAGTTCTCACCCCTTTGTCTCATAAACCTATCTTTCTCTATTATTTCAAGACAAATTTCTTAAAAGAGTCTATACTCTTCCCCTCCTGTTTATTCTCTAACCTACTAAAACCTAGTTTCCGCCCACTGGTCTCCTATTCAATTCCAAGCCCTGAGAAACCTAAAGCTACTTTTCAGACTTCGCATTACTTGACCTGTTGGCAACTTCTTTTTTTTTGAGACAGGGTCTCTCTGTCACCCAGGCTGGAGTGGTAATTTCTGACTGAGGCTCACAGAGCTGGCTGTCATCTAGCCTGAAACTCCTCAGAATTGCAAATGATCATATTTACATAATGGGGATCTATTGCTTTGACTGCAGCCCCAGAATTCTGGGGCAAAAGGCATCTGTAGAAGATAATGAGCCAGGACCTAACTAGAGAAAAGTGGAGGCAGAAAAAAGAACTTTCAGGCTGGGCGCAAGCATCTCACACCTGTAATCCCAGCACTTTGGGAGGCTGAGGTGCAAGGACGGCTTGAGCACAGGAGTTTGAGACCAGCCTGGGCAATATAGTGAGACCTTGTCTTTACAAAAAAAAAAGTGCTTTCAACTACAACTTCAGCAAAGAAGGGCAGAATCACTGACCAGAAACCACAGCTCTAAAAATTCTACAAAATCCCAAAATCATGAAAAAAAAGTATATGCTTTCTATTCTATTCACACAGACAAAAAGACTAAAGGAGCTATACCAAAATGTTAACCATGATTAAATCTATGGATAGTTTTTGTATTCTTCCTTTTAATATTTATCATCTACAATGAACACACATTTTTTAAACGTGTGTGTGTGTGTGTGTGTGTGTCTGTGTGTGTGTTTAAGCAAAAGGCCTGCAGGCCTGTCTTCCAAAGGTATTGCTAGGGAGATGCAGCTCTACAGAATACTTGCAGAAAACCTCCAGGGAATGAGTGGGTGTTGGCAGCTTTAAAGAGGAAAGAAACGCAGGCCGGGTGCATGGGAAAGGAGAGCTCTCATACCAGTCTGTCCTAATACAACCCAAGGAGTGCCTAGTGTTTCCCCTAAGCCTTCCAGTCAGCCACCAGGTCCTTTTCATTCTCCCTTTAAGGTACCACAAAGGTCTCGCCACTGCTCTGTATCCCACACTACCTTGATGTCACCAGGCACCCTGATGGTGTCTTCACTCCCAACTCACTGACTTCCAATGCCACATCCACATGGCTACAAGTGCTGAAACATGGTGGGCACCTGAAAATGTTTCAGGACTATTTAGAATACATTTCTAAACCCTGAAGTGTATACAGTCCTCCACTCACCTTTACCAGCTGCACTGACCAGCCCAGACACTTGGCTCCAGTTAAACTCAATACCTGTAGTTCCCTGAACATCCCATGCCCTGGCATTGGGCCTCTGTGCACACTCTTCCCTCTGCCTGGAATATGCTTCCTCACCTTATCAATGTGGCAGACTCCTACTCATCCTTTGTGTCTAGACCTGTAAAGCACTCCTAGTCAGCTGGCTGCTCCCTCTTCTGTAGGCCTTATTCATTTTGTGCATGGTATTTTACAGCGCTTCTTACCCTACTCTGGAATTATTGCTAAAATATCTTTCTATCCCACTAAACCATGAGATATTTAAGGCCAGAAACCACATATCCCCATGCATCTGGAATAACTAGACACAGCAGACATTCGGTAAATAGCTGATGAATTAACAAATATGTGTTGGTGTTTGTTTTTACTACACATCTCAGAAATAAATTTTGGGATCTGGAAACAGGTATTAACTGATACTGGTGCTCTCTGAATGAAACCAATTCAAAGTTCGAGACCTAACTGAAAAGAAAGTACTGATCAAGCCAAATGGTAAGATTTCTGTCATCTTAGGCTATGGACATCAGAACTGTATCGATTTGGAATTAGCAAGCTTCTCAAATCATACTTTGAGGATTACATATTCAGGAAGGGTTTTTGTTTTTCCTTCCATAGTGGTGATGGCAATGGACTGGCGCACCGCCGAACATCTGTTAAAATGCAGGGCTGATTAGAATCTTTTCTTCACAATCAAATCAGCAAGAATGGCTGATAACCAGGGAACATGGAAAATTTAAGATCAATGGCAAGCAAACAGAATCTGCACCTAATTCTCATTTCCATATATTTTAACTTTCAACAGTTGCCTGCCTATTGCCTACCTGAGCTAAAGCAGGGATTGAATTTTGGCCAGTCTGAGTCTGCATATGAGCAGACTTGCTCTCTGTCAAAGAGGCTGTTACACTTCCATCATGCTGGGATTCAACTGTTTCCATGGTCATTTGTCTGAAAAGACAATAAAAAGGAAGACAAATTAAGCCCTATCTTAAGTATTCGGAAATACAAGTTGAACATCCCAAATCCAAAAATCCAAAATCTGAAATGCTCCAAATTCTGAAACTTTCTGAGCATTTACATGATGCCACAAATGGAAAATTCTACATGTGACCTCATGTCATGGGTCAAAACTTTGTATCCAGCACAAAATCTTTAAAAATATTGTATAAAATTACCTTCATACTCTGCATATAAGGTGCATGTGAAACATAAATGAATCTCATTTACAGACCTGGGTCTCATCCCCAAGGTACCTCATATGTATATGCAAATATTCCGAAACCCGAAAAAATCCAAATTCTGAAACACTTCTGGTTCCAAGCATTTCAGATAAAGGATACTCAACCTGTACTGTTTTTACCCAGCTTTCTAATAACCACTTCTGACACCCAATTGTACTGTTTTCTTCTTCAAGAAACAGGTTCAATAGTAGAGTCCTAACTCTCTAAACTTATCTTTGCTGCTCACTGTATAGGAACATTACCAAGGGAATACTACAAAATGTCTTGTGAGAACTAGCTTATTTTAAAACTTAAAAAAGCTTGTAGTAATAAAGTCTTCCTGATAATTACCTTAAGTTTAATATTTAGCATGAATGACTGGTAAAATTAGGTTTTCTATTTTACATGAAAAGTATAAATATTCTATAATTCTTAAGGCCTAATAAACCTACTTTATATTATGAAGTGGTATGAAAGAACTTGCCCAGTCTAAATTAAATGTATAATAAAATAAAAATGTATCTTTCTTTGTTAGCCCTAAGTCGTTTCTGATGTTTATCAGAAAGCCCCAATTATTGAAAGAAGGGAACCTAATTTTTCCAGGAAAAACTTCTGATGTGATTTGAAGTTTGTGTATGAATTCAATTTAAGTACATGATTTCTATATGGACCTTCTCTAGAAGGCAAACTATAATAAATTTTATCCTGTTAAGGAGAAAATATAAAATATAAACAAAATTAACAAAATTAAAATTTAAAAACTTACTTATAGGAACCACTCCATTATACATCTTCTCAGCTGTCAATAATACAATGTGTTTTTTCGCCTTAGTCTAACTATATATCCAAAAAGTATACAGTCCACTTAGATCTTTGAATTAAAACATCCAAATTGTTCTTACAGATTTAATTAGTTACCAGATCCTACAGAGCCTTCATCTACTGTCTTTGACTTCATACTGACTTTTGCATTCAAGTAGCCATTACCTGAATCCAATCCTTCCACGCTCAAACCATCTGCTACTGTCTCTACCACAGGTATTTTAGTACTTATAACTGACCAGGACGATCTAGAGCAATGATATCAAAATACAAACATAGAGCCTACCATAGAAAAATGTCTTTCCCTTAATATTGCCTACTAATACTTTATCTCTTTTCTTATAACTTCCCAGAGTGGCCTCTCCAATTCTAGGTAAGTACAGGTCATCATCACACATAAAGTGTTAATTCCTACTGTTTTACTTTTGGTTATGAGAGCAGTTTCCAAAGAAAATACCTCAGGACATTAGTTCTGCAGGTTCTAAAAAGGTACTATCTGGGGAAAAAAGGATAGGGAAAATGCTTAGTCAAAATGTTTTAAATATCCAAGATTAAAAGGGTTTCTTTCCTGAAGAACATCTCAAAAGCTTCAATCTGCTAGTGTGTCTTGGGAAGGGTGAAGGGCGTAGATCTAACAGACAGCTTCTGAAAGTATCTGACCACCAAACAAACCCTTTCCCACAAAGCATGCCCCAGCAGGAATATTCTGGAAACCACCTGGGAAATTTTGTCTTGCTATTTTTTATACCTTTGAAAGATAAAAGCTTTCTTAAGGTTCTGTAACAACTTGAGTCTCAACTCAAAAATTACATGCCAAAAGGCCTTCCCGGGTAAACTCTATTTCATTCTGCAAACATTCATTTAGCTTCATCTATATGGTAAGCTCTAAAAATACAAAAGTGGATTAGTCATGGCCCTTGCCCTGGAGGAATCCATTAACTAAGTGGCCATGGGTTTTCTCAAACTATGGTCCTTGGACAACCCACATCAGAATTAAGGAAAAGTATTTGTTGTAAAAAAATGCAGAAGCTTAAGCTCAACCCCGAACATACTGAATCAAACTTTCTTGAGGATTTAACTTCTTATATCCAAACAATTCCAATGCATACTAAAATTTGAGAAACACAGCTTATTGGAAGGTCAGTAAGGAACACAAGTAAAGCAACTTCTTTTTTTTTTTGAGGCAGAGTCTTGCTTTTGTCAGCCAGGCTGGAGTGCAGTGGCATGATCTTGGCTCACAGTTACCTCTGCCTCCCAGGTTCCAGAGGTTCTCTGGCCTCAGCCTCCCAAGTAGCTGGGATTACAGGTGTGCACCACCATGCCTGGCTAATTTCTGGATTTTTAACAAAAACATGTGGTTTCACCACGTTGGCCAAGCTGGTCTCGAACTCCTGACCTCAGGTGATCTGCCCGTCTTGGACTCTCAAAGTGCTGGGATTACTAGGTGTGACCACCTCGACTGGCCATAATTTCTTAAATCATGTGACATATGTGATGCATGAAATGCTCTGGAAAACATAAGAGAATGATTAAGTCTGCCAGAGGATATGGTCATATGAGTTGTATATTGAAGGTTGAGTAGGATTTCACCAGGTAGAAAGGCCAGGTCAACTATGAGAGGAAAGAAAGTACAAAGGATGTCTGGGAAACAGAATGATTGGAGTAGAAAATTTGGGTGAGGGATAGGGGGAGCCTAATTAGATTTAGTGGGGAGGAGACAGAGTAGGAATGGTACAAATAGCCTGGAAGGGTTGCATGGAATTATATTAGGATAATAGCCCTTTTTTTTTTTTTTTTTTTTTGAGATGGAGTCTTGCTCTGTCACCAGGCTGGAGTGCAGTGCAATCTAGAGTCACTGCAACCTCCGCCTCCCGGGTTCAAGTGATTCTCCTGCCTCAGCCTCTCAAGTAGCTGGGATTACAGGAACATACCAACACACCGGGCTAATTTTTTATATTTTTCGTAGATATGGGGTTTTACCATGTTGGCCAGACTGGTCTCCAACTCCTGGCCTCAAGTGATTGGCCCACTTCAGCCTCCCAAAGTGCTAGGATTACAGGCATGAGCCACCATGCCTAGCCTGTGAGTTACAACTCACAGGCATGGTCATAAATATCACTTATAAATAACAACTATCCTGGGTTATCAAAAAAAAGGCTAATTATGTTCAGTATACTTTAAGGACAGAGGGGTACATACTATAGAATCCAAGAAGTCTCCCATCAAAAAAAAAAAAGTTTTAATGATTAAGAAGATAAACTGGGGCTGGGCGCAATGTCTCACACCTGTAATCCCAGCACTCTGGGAGGCCAAAGTGGGTGGATCACAAGGTCAGGAGATGGAGACCATTCTGGCTAAAATGGTGAAACCCTGTCTCTACTAGAAATACAGAAAATTAGCCAGGCATTGTGGTGCACACCTGTAGTTCTAGTTACTCAGGAGGCTGAGGTAGGAATATCACTTGAACCCAGGAGGCGGAGGTTGCAGTGAGCCAAGATTGCGCCACTGCACTCCAACCTGGGCGACAGAGTGAGACTCCAACTCAAAAAAAAAAAAACAAAAAACTATTCAGGACTCTATTTTTGAGACATGATAAAAGACTTTATAAGCTATCAAACAGATTTCAAATGTTTTATACAAGAAAGTGACGGCCGGGCGCGGTGGCTCAAGCCTGTAATCCCAGCACTTTGGGAGGCCGAGGCTGGTGGATCACGAGGTCAAGAGATCGAGACCATCCTAGTCAACATGGTGAAACCCCGTCTCTACTAAAAATACAAAAAATTAGCTGGGCATGATGGCGCGTGCCTGTAATCCCAGCTACTCGGGAGGCTGAGGCAGGAGAATTGCCTGAACCCGGGAGGCGGAGGTTGCGGTGAGCCGAGATCACGCCATTGCACTCCAGCCTGGGTAACAAGAGCAAAACTCCGTCTCAAAAAAAAAAAAAAAAGAAAGTGTTTTGATATATATCATCTCATGCAATCATCTGAATTGGCCCTTTTCTCTAGGGGAATTTCCCAGAGAGCTGAGTCCTTTGCCCTTTTCCTTTTGTCAATACCACAGATTTTTTCACAGATTCAATACTATGAATACTATGGTTTATTCAATCCTATATGCAGATGGCTCCCAAATCTGTATTTATGCACACCTCCCTCCTACTGAGCATCTCAACCTGGAGTTTTCATGGACACCTGTCCCTTCTTTCTCTTTCATTTCTTCTTTTAGTCAAGAGTATCATCATCCAGTCAGGCTTCAAAGCTAGAATCGTGTGTCTGTATTAATCAGTCAGAACCAGATCAACCACAAAAAGCAACCCTACAAAGCTAAACATCAGTGAGGATGCCATGAGGCCTTGAGCCTTAGAGAGAAAGGCAAAGATGGAAGGTCAGCAGCCACCCTGACTCCTCCTCCTTGCCAGACTTTAGCACTGGGCACTGTCCACTGTTACCTCCCATGGCCTCACTTGACCAAGCAGTTGAGCTGCTGTTCCACACAGCTGCTACCATCCACTCTGAAGATCATAAATCACAGACAATGGGCCTCTTCCTAAGCCACAACTGCACTGCAATGCCCCTACACTCATGCCAGAATCACACTTAAATCACTGTCCAAGATATAAGCTCCTTCCATATTTCATCTTCACTCTCATAGCTAGTGCTTCCTTTACCTCCATAAAACAACCCTTCACTCCTGTTCTCCTTCCAAACACCAGCAATGTGCCATCTGGAACTCCCAAAGCCTCACTACTGTCCTCTCAAGAAGGTACTGCTCATCTTCCCACACCCAATCCAGGTCAGGATACTGACTGGCCATCTGCTTTGTCCCCCATTGTCTTCCCACCTGTTCCTCCTTTACTCCCTCGTAAAAACCCTTGTTCCACTGAGGCTCAAGGTCATCAGCTGTACCAACCTAAACCCATCCATAAGATAATCATCATCTACTCACCACCAGGATGTAAACTGAAGACTCTGGCCCCTGATGTGAAAGGCTTCCTCTTCACCATTCTATATTCAACACTCAAAAGAAGACCTATCCCTCACCCAGATGCCTCAGATCAATGACTTACTTTATGCCACTTCAGCCATCTAGTCAAGTGGCTGGCCACACACTGGACCTTGCCAATGTGCAACTGGTCCAGCTCTGAAATAATTAATTCCAACATTCCAGTCTGCCTCCAACATCCTATTCTCCCAGCCTACCCTTTCCCTTGACCACTCCGATCACACTTGTTATTTCAACACACTGAGATCTCCACACCACTTTCTCTCTGGCCATCCACCTCCCACTTTCTTCACTTCCCACCCTATTCAGCTAGTGTGGCTTCTTATTTTAATTATTGCTTCCCAGCTGGGCCTGGTGGCTGCTCACATCTGTAATCTCAGCACTTTGGGAGGCCAAGGAGGACAGATCATGAGGTCAGGAGTTCAAGACCAGCCTGACCAACATAGTGAAAACCTGTCTCCACTAAAAATACAAAAACTAGCCAGGTGTGGTGGTGAGCACCTATAATCCCAGCTACTCGAGAGGCTGAGCCAGGAGAATTGCTTGAACCCAGGAGGTGGAGGTTGCAGTGAGCAGAGGTTGCAGTGATCAGAGATCATGCCACTGCACTCCAGCCTGGGTGACAGAACAAGACTCCATCTTGGAAAAAAAAAATTATTGTTTCCCAATACCCTAAATTATCTTGTCTTCTTTCCTTTTGTTGCATATTCCTAGTAAATACCAATCTTAGATAAAACCAACTTTTGATCCCTCTATGCTTGCACCAAGGCAAATGAACAATACTGTAAAACAGAATATTATTAAAGCTATTGAGGCCAAGCGCAGTGGCTCATGCCTGCTGGAATCCCAACACTCTGAGGGGCCAAGGCAGAAGGATCACATGAGCCTAGGAGTGTTCGTGACCAGACTGGGCAACATAGTGAGACCCCATCTCTTAAAAAAAAAAAAAAAAAGAAAAAATTAGCTGGGTGTAGTGGCAGGCACCTATAGTCCCAGCTACTCAGGAGGGAGGTGGAAGGATCGTTTGAGCTCAGGAGGTCAAGACTGCAGTGAGCCATGATCATGCCACTTCACTGCACTCCAGCCTGGGCA
Organism: Callithrix jacchus; assembly: GCF_049354715.1. NCBI lineage: Eukaryota > Metazoa > Chordata > Mammalia > Primates > Cebidae > Callithrix > Callithrix jacchus. The sequence goes on along the minus strand of NC_133508.1, from coordinate 34,775,745 downwards.
ACAGAGCAAGACCCCATTTCTAAAAAAAATAAAATACAGCTATTGAATTCATGGTTTTTAACCTCAAATGGGCAGCAAACTGATGGAGTTTCCCTATTTGGCTTACTCTCCCATTCTCCACAACAATTTCAAATATTCTCCCTCTTCTCAATCCCTGCGTTTCCATGCTGACTACACCCAATGAAAGCCCTTGCCTCCTGTCTAATGAGAACTCCCTCAACTTCCCACCACCAAATCAACAAAGCCACTGACATCTACACTCACTATGTTCCCGTGTCTCCGGCCTCCTCCCACTCTTAAAATTCCTGTATCTGTTGTTTGGAGTCCATGCCCTTTCGGGGGATTATACTATCAATTATTCTTTCTCCTCTCTAACACTTTTTTCCCATGAAGTCTTAAAAACCTTCATGTCTCACCCATCTCACAACTTACAGACATAGCCACAAATCCACTGGATCAGAAATCTCTCAAGTTATTCCCTCAAACCTCTCTTCTCCTTCTCATTGCTAAACTACTTGAAAGAACTGCCAACACTATTTCCATTACTTCACATCCCACATATTCCTGGACACCCCCAAGTTTAGAGAGGTTTCTGCCTCTAAAAGATCTCTAGAAATGGTAACTAATCTCGTCACTAAATCCAATGTACGTTTTAAGTTTTATCTTTTGTTTTATCTCTCAGCAGCGTTCAAACTGTTGACAACATCTTCCTTCTTGAACTCCATCTCAGTGTCCTGAATACTACAGTTTCCTGTTCTCATCCAATTTGCTGACAATTCCTCCACAAGTTCCTTTGCCAATTCCTTCCCTTCCTCAATAGTGACCTTCAGCCTAGATTTAAGCCCACGACTCTAGGCCTGACGTCTCTCCTGAATTCCAAAATCCAATATCCAAATACTTGTTTAACATCTCCAAACACATGTCCTGCAAGAACCTCAAAATCAATGGATCCAGAACTAAACTCCTCTTCTTCCTCCACAAATGTTCTACCCTTCTGAGTTTCCTGTCTTGGGAACTAGGACCCCGCCATCCAACCAACTGTTCAAGCCAGAAACTCCCTCTCTGTCATTCCATACAGCATCATCACTAGGTATGACGGCTCTACCTTCTAAAGAACAATTAAGTCTTCTCTGCATTTCCTCGGCCACCACTCTATCTCCTGGCTCCAATCCATGCCAACAGTTATGTTTCTAAAACATGTATTTCTGCTTGAAACACTTATTTGCCTAAAACGCTTCAGTAGCTCCCTGTTGACTACAGGATAAAATCCAAACTTCTAATTCTCATAACCATAACCACCATTTATTGAGCATTTACCATGTGGTAAATACCTAGCAGTTTTGGTTAACAACACTATAAGGTCACTATAATCAGGTGTTCTTCAAGCCTGGGCAACAGAGTGCAACTGTCTGAGAAAATAAAAAAATGATTAGTTCTTCTTTTAGAAATAAGGAAAAGGAGACTCAGGGAGGTAAAGAATTTGATCTTACCACAAAGGTATTAAGTGGCATAGTCAGGTTTTGAACCAAGATCTTTTTCCTAAGTCCACATTCTCCATTACCAAACCACACTGTCATTCAATCTCTTTCACAATGGGACCCATTTTAGTTCTACAGCCTAATCTCCAGTCCCTCTACTCTTTCCAACATGCTGCATGCCAGCCATTTGTCCAAGTACGTATCTTACTCTCCCAGTTTTAATCTTTTACATCTATTCTCCCCTCTTCCTGAAATGCCCTTTACCCCTTCTTTGTCCAACTGGCAAATTCTAACTAGCTTGTCAAGGCCTGGTTCAGGACACCATCTTTCAAAAGTCTATTCTGATAGCCATGGGCAGAATTCTCTCTTTTGAGTTTCCAAAGCATTTTACAAGTCTGTTATAACACTTGTCTAGCATATAATACATGTAGTCACACAACAGCATGAGCAACTCAGGGACAGGGATCACATCTTATATATTCCCATGCATTCCCAGTACCTAGTACAGTATATGCTAAATAAACCAATTATTCAGTTATTCTGGGAGACTGTGCGACTGTCAGACGTTATTATGATAAAAATAACATTCAGAGCTGGGCGCGGCGGTTCATGCCTGTAATCCCAGCACTTTGGGAGGCTGAGTTGGGCAGATCACCTGAGGTCAGAAGTTTGAGACCAGCCTAACCAACATGGAAACTCCTACTCTACTAAAAATACAAAATTAGCCTGGTGTGGTGGTGCATGCCTGTAATCCCAGCTACTGAGGAGGCTGAGATAGGAGAATTGCTCGAACCCAGGAGGCAGAGGTTGTGGTGAGCGGAGATTGTGCCACTGCATTCCAGCCTGGGCAACAAGAGCGAAACTCAGTCTCAAAAAAAAAAAAAAAAAGTTCAGAGAGATTAGGGGACTTTTACAGGCAACATAATAGGTAGCATCACGAGGGATGAAAAAGAGGTCTTGTGACTATGACTCCAGGGTCCCTTCCACAGCCAGTACCCTGCATATTCCAGTTTGGGCAACATTTAACGGCGATGTATCATCATTTGGAGTATGCTGCAATGGTTGTCACATCTCACTCACATACTCTTTCTCTTTCACACCAAACTTAGGGACTGTAATTTTATTCCACTTATATTCTGCTAGAGCACCTAGCACGGTGTTCAGTTCATGCCATTCAGTAAAAGTTTGATACCAAAATTATTATTTTTTTTGGGGGTAAAAATCATCTACAAAAAAGTAAGGTTAACACTAGCAACTTAAAATAGAGATGCTATCATTTTCAAGCCAGATAATTCTGCAGATCTATATCCAACTGCTTTCCAGTACAACCTCCTAAGCCCACTAAAACCCAACTCCTATGCAGGATTCTATGCAGTGCAGAAGATTCAACCAACATTTCAGTGCTCAACATGGGTCAAGCACTGTACCAGGCATTTTTCAAGCACTATCTCAACAGAAAATGCAGGACCCCAAACTAAGCTGTAAATGACGTATACAACATTAACATCTATAAATCAGCCACAGCTGCTCCAGATAGAATTTATAGACTCCATTATAATCTTACATTATTCACTATATAATCTATAGCTAAATATGTTAAAAAATGAAGAGAGGTTTCATAGAACCTATTTCCCCAAATCTCATTTTCTATATTAAACATAGTTGTGCTAAAACTAATAGTCTTTAATTAACTACATAGTATTTTTTTAAATCTTAAACAATAATCCTTTTTAAGAGAGATAAGAACCAACTGGCAATTATGGATTACAGAATATTTAAAAATAAAAACAAGCAAGGATAAAACAATAAAAACTAAAACAAAAAAGTCCACTAAGCACTATAAATTAACAACAAGCAAAATACTGGCAACTATTTGGTTCCACAATTCTAAAAAAAACAGGTAAAAATTTGCTAAAATGGGGGCTGGGCATGGTGACTCATCCCTGTAATCCCAGTATTTTGGAAGGCCTAGGTGGGTGAATCACCTGAGGTCAGGAGTTCAGAGACCAGCCTGGTCAACATGGTAAAACTCTGTCTTTACTAATAATACAAAAATTAGCCAGGCATGGTAGCACACGCCTATAATCCCAGCTACTCAAGAGGCTGAAGCACAAAAATCGTTCGAACCTGCGAGATAGAGGTTGCAGAGAGCCAAGATTGTGCCACTGCACTCCAGCCTGGGCAACAGCATGAAACTGTGTCTGGAAAAAAATTTTTTTTTGCTAAAATGGGGATATTTAAACTTACGAACAACTAATAATAGCAGCAACACTATTTTCTTTTGAAGTTAAATGTTTTTCTGAAATCTCCATTATGCTATTTATCAAACATTTCTCTCCTTTGATATAAAAGCAAATATTAGCCCAACCTGTTGTGAATATATTGGGATCCAAATTAATAAAATATTAATCTAGCCACTGTGTTGTTTTTTTTTAAATGGGACCCTCCATTAAAAACAATTTTTTTTTTTCCTGAGAGATGGGATCTTGCTGTATTGCCCAGGCTGGTTTTCTCTTCTCTTGTCTTTTTTTCTTTTCCCCAGGCTGGTCTTTAACACCTGGCCTCAAGCAATTCTCCCACTTTGGCCTCCCAAAGTGCTGGAATTACATACAGGCTTGAGCCACCACACCCAGCCTAAAAATAATTTTTTTTATAAAAAATTGTTTTAATACACAATACAAAAAATTAGCTGGGCATAGTGACACACACCTGTAATCCCAGCTACTTGGGTGGCTGAGGCAGGAGAATCCCTTGAACCTGGGAGGCAGAGGTTACAGTGAGCTGTGATCATGCCACTGCACTCCAGTCTGGGTAACAGAGTGAGACTCTTTCTCAAAAAAAAAAAAAAAAAATCTAAAATTTTAGTTGTATCCAATTTTCTAAGACAAATTATACTGCAGAGCAACTGTATTACCCTTGAAAAATTGTTTCACCTCTTCTAAAAATAGAATCCAATTGGGAAAAAAAAGTTATTAAAGTTGTTTCTATTCTTTTAAGTAACTTTACAAAAAGTACCTTAGAAAATAAATTTTCTCTTTAGCAGTACATCCAACTGATGAAACAGAATGTCTCTGAAAGTAATCAAAAGAAAACTTGAAAAATTCTATTTGGATATCTGTAAAATGTTGGTAGAGACTTTCTTCTGTTTTACAACGTTAGGCACGAATATAGCCAAAAGGCCAGGAGGAAGAATAAAACCCTGGAGACTTTTTGAGTTCTACAATTCCACTGAATTATGGACATCCTCATATATGGTCTACTTTCTAACTGAAAAGACTAGTACTTAGCATAAGCCAACTGTAAATACCCACACATTCCATGCAGTGCCTAACATGGTTCACAGGTAGACGGTGCCTTAAGTGAACGGCTGAATAATTTGACTATATAATATAAATACATACATGCATATATGTGTACATCTATGTATCAATTTATTCATCTTTAAGCTAAGTAGAATTTTCAAAAGAACAGAAAAACGTACATCTACCTACCTTAGATTTGTCTTAATATATTTTTTCTTTGCACATTTGCTCATTGTTAAGACATTTGTAATCAATGCTTTCCTCCTTCCCCGTTTTCTTTATTTATCCTGCAGTAAAATTACAATGTTGAATTGGGAGATCATAACATTTTACTTCAATAAACTCTCAAATTAAATTTTACTTAAATTAAAATTTACCTCTCAAAACGAGGCCAGGAAGAATATTCTAATTTCTATAAAACTAAAAATACAAACTGCACCCCTCCCCCCGCAAAAAAATACTAGAAAGCTGAAAACAGCTCTGTACTGCTTTTTGTCAATCTTACTTCTACCGTATTTTTCTTATCTCCCTAGGGAAAAAAATTGACAAAACTTAAATGATGCACTATTTTTCTGATTATTTTCTACTGAAGAGAAAGCAGTGCTGTCTAAATCATCTAATACTAAGTATCGCTTATATGTATCAGCTCTATTTTTAAGAAGTAATGATCATTTAATAAACTTAATGAATTTATTATTTCCTTAAATTTCAACTTGAGTTTTTGTCAAAAAATTAAACTCCAAAGTAAGTTTATTCAAAACATCCTTCTGATAGTCTTCAATCCATAAAAATCCTAGGTTAGACACTGTAGCAATTAAACATCCTTTATTTTTTACTAATATGTTTAAAAATATCTATTTGACATGTGGAATGAAGTAAAACTGGCAAAGAAAAAGACAAAAGAACATTTGAGGCAGAGCTGGTGGCTCACACCTGTAATCCTGGCACTGTGGGAGGCTGAGGCAGCAGGTTTGCTTCAACTCAGAAGTTCGAGACAAGCCTGGACAACATAGAGAGACTTTGTCTCTACAAAAAAACTAACCAGGTATGGTGGTACAGGCCTGTAGTTCCAGCTACTTAAAATGCTGAGGAGAGAGAATCACTTTAGCCAGGAAGGCTGAGGCTGCTGGGCCAGATTTGCACCAGTGGATTCCAGCCTAGGTGACAGAGCAAGACCATTCATTCACAGACCTAAACTCTTTTGAGACATAGTCTCAAAAAAAAAAAAAAAATCTGAGAGTCCTTAATTTATTTTACAGCTGGAGAAAACAATCCTGCTCTTCCTTAAGTAACCTCTAGGTGCCTCTGCCAGCAACAGCGGTGCTTAGACAGACACGCTGCTTTCAGAGTTCCCTCCTAAGGACCCTCTAAAATGATGTCATACAATCCCAGTCAATTGTGGAACTGCAGACAACAGGCAGGTTTATCACACCTCACACTAAGGGCACTAAGGCAATTGTTACTACTGCGACCATCTGCCCCAAGCATAGGGACAAGAGACAGTAGGGCACTGAAACAGCTCCTCACAACAAGAACAAAAAGCAGCACTGATGCCACTTGATTCTGTTATACTACACTAGCATTTTACACAGGGACATCTTACGCTCCTTAAAAATTGTATAACCCATTAGATGCCACACCCTCACACTAATGGGAGCTTACCAAGAGTTAGCTGTTTGCCACCAAACCTCATTATGCCAGCCTTGTTGCAATTTTGTAATTTTGTTAAATAGTATATTAGATAAAATGACTAAGTAGATTAAATGATTCAAAAAGAGAAGTGTTTCTCTGAAAACTAAGTTGAACACTTTGGAAAGACAATAAGGACAGTTTTGCTTTTTCCCCCCGATTAAAAAAATCTGCTTTTGGCTGGGCGCCGTGGCTCACACCTGTAATCCCAGCACTTTGGGCAGCCAAGGTGGGTGGATCACATGAGGTCACGAGCTGGAAACCAGCCTGGCCAACATGGTGAAACACCATCTCCGCAAAAAATACAAAAATGAGCCAGACACGGTGGCCAGCACCTGTAATGCCAGCTATTCGGGAGGCTGAGCAGGAGAATCATGAATCATTTGAACCCAGGAGGCGGAAGTTGCAGTAAGATGAGATCATACCATTGCACTCCAGCCTGGGCAACAGAGTGAGACTCTGTCTCAAAAAAAAAAATATCTGCTTTTGGACTAGATATTACAATTGGAGATAACTATGAAATACTGAAAATATTAATAATTCTTTGTAAGACACTTGCCGAACAATCTAAGTTCTTACTCCACTTTCAAAAACCCAAAAATGTAAACTGAAAATTACGCATTATGGAGATGGTTTCTGAAAGGCTAAAAGAAAGAAAAAGAAGAAAAACTGAAAGCATTGCAATAGCATACTCAAAAGAAAAAGAATGTGGAATAAAAGGCATCACACCTTTTACAAGAGCAGGAAGAGAAAGAGAACACAAAGAAAGATAATCTGTTTCTTTGGTTGTCATGAAGCATGGTTTTAGTTCTTTGCAAAAGTAGATATCCATAGGTTAACTGTCATTTAAGTAGCAATAGCAAAGTTTGAAAGAAAATGAAGCTCATATTGTAACATTGGTCCTTCTCAACCAAGTTGATTAAAAAATTGGGAGAAGGTGGGGCTATTTATAAGAGAGAAATAATTCTAAACAGCCCTGCAGCTGAAATTGACAGTGATGAGGCTATGGTTATGCATTTTAGAGGAAGGAGATGCATACAGGAAAAACAAAGTGAGAAAGCAGCACCATGAAATTACACCATTAGTCTTATGCTGTTTGTGAAGCAAAGTTACAGTATCTTTCAAAACACAATCATTACACTTTCATGTAAAAACAAAATAGCCAAGCGCGATAGTCATAAATAAATATTCCAAACACTTGTAAATGTCTTTAATATTTCAAACATGAATTATACATAAATTCAGGAGGCTCTCTCAAATGGATTCAAGGCTACTCCAATTTAATTGCTTGAGATACAAGTTATTAAGAAATCTTAACTCTTTACTAAATCACTAAAGGATTAACTATTCAATAACTGTCTCTTTTTCAATTCATTTCCCACCTGCTGCCTGCTTTTGGCTATTTCAGAGTCAATGAACTACAAAATCAGCAGCTGAGGAGGAAATTAAAAATAAAATTCAAATATCATGGCCTATCTCCATCCTTTCAAATACCTCCCTCCCCCACTACCACCACTTGATGGGAAACCAAATTTTAAAACTTTTGGGGGAGTTACTTGCTTGACTAGGCTCACTGTAAGGTTTTTCTTTTCAACAGCCTGCTCTTTACTGCACATTAAGTACATTTCAAAAACACTTATCTACATATTAAGGATAAATGCATTAACTACTAGAGAGTAAATCAGAAAGAGTAAACTACCTGAATTAGCTTAAGATCAGAGAAAAGAATTTTACCATTATTTTGCTTACACAGATTTGTACTGTCTTACTCATCTGAACAAAACCTCTATCTTTCTAAGTGTAGAAACATGCCTAATTTAACTCCTCCATAAATTTTAAGAGTAAAAACATTTCAAGCATCCACATTCAGTAACGTCAGTCTTTATGTATAATATAGTTGCCATAATTCCAAAGGTAAACACTTCCACCATAATCAGTGCAAAGATACACATTCCAGTTAAAAACATTTCTAAGCCAAAAAAAAATCATTTTTGTGCTATCAATGAAAAAGATTGAGGTTAAGAATATAAACTATCTGCTATTTTGCTATTCTAAGTTAGATTATTTAAGTCTGCTATGTTAAAAAAAAACTTTATCAAGATAACTTTGAAGAAATTGAGTTTATTTTGTGAAATTCTCAAGGAAAATATTAGCATCACATTGGCTCCACTCTTAAAAGTTCACAGGATTTTATTAGTACCTTGACATTTAATTGGCATGGTTATACTACTGTTTAGAAAACATGCACAAAGATGCTTCCCATTTGTGGAGAACTGAGGCTTCAACGAAAAAAAAAAAGAAGCCTGACAAGAGGATGAGTTGCTAGTAAGGGTTTCTGAGAGGTAAGCATCCTTCCTGACCAATGAGATAGTTATTTAATCAGTCTTTAAGCAAACCTACCAGATAATTTTATAGTCTATGCATTTCCTCTACTTATAACAACTGTTTCACATACATATTGCCAGTAATTTCCTCTATCACTCCTAGGAAGGCCTGTCATGAAATGTGCAAATAGACATCATTTTCTTTGTAAATCTTGCTATAACTGAATTACCATTATGCTTCACTTAATAGTGAGGATACATTCTTAGAAATGTTAGGCAACTTCATTCTGCCAACGTTATAAAGTGCTATTAAACAAATGATAGCTTGTTTCTCCTAGGTTACAAACCCTTAAAACATGTTACCGTATTATATACTGTAGGTGATTAGAACACAGTAGAAAGCATTTGAGTGTCTAAACACACCTAAACACAGAAAGGTAATACGCTGCCCTAGGATATTAGGACAGCTAGGACATCACTATGTGACAGGAATTCTTCAGCTCCATTATAATCTTATGTGACATACATGCAGTCCATCATTGACCAAAACGTCATTATTCAGTGCAATAAGACTTAAGGCATTTTCATAATATCAAGAAAAATTTCCACTAATGATATCCTTAGGTTTTCTTCCTTGTTCTTGCTTATTCTCTACCGGATATAGAATGTCAAAAAATGAAAACCTATAAGTAAAAGCATTTGTTCTTAAGAGCAGCACAGTCTTTATTGTGGAGTTCCCATTGCAAACGGTGTTTAAAATGTATTCTCTAAAAGGAGATTATTAACATAATTATTTAAAATGTTCATTTCTACCTATTAGGTAATGAGATTCATTTTTCCTAAATCTGTATTTAAGTTCCTGTGTTGATAATACCAAAACTGTGTTCAATGTACAGTAATTCTTTTTTCAAAGCTGACTTTTACGTATAGAATCCATCAGTTAAATGAGGTAGAAACAATAAAATTCCAACATTTCAGGCTTATTTCCTTATCAACCAATGTTTTTTGTTTTCTTTTTTTGAGACGGAGCCTCGCTCTGTCCTCCACGCTGGAGTGCAGTGGCTTGATCTCTTCCCTACAGCCTCCACCTCCCGGGTTCCAGCAATTCTCCTGCCTCAGCCTCATAAGTAGCTGGGACTAAAGGCGCAGGCCACCACCCCCAGGCTAATTTTTTTTTTTTTTTTAAGTAGAGACAGGGTTTCACCATGTTGGCCAGGATGGTCTCGACCTCCTGACCCAGTGATCCGCCCGCCTGGGCCTCATCTGCCAGGCAAATTAAGTAGAAAAGGTAACGTAGTCACGTAGGTAAGCCACACTGTTAAAGGGGCTCTTTTCAGTTTCGTGACACTTTGAGACCGGCACTGTACGTCACAATTTCTTAAAATCTGATTACAAACTGACAGCTGCTTCGCTGAGCAGCCTGAAGGAAACCCCTAAGTGATTTCAATCCCAGTAATTTGCTGGGATTACAGGCGGGAGCGCCTGGTCCTTATCAACCAATGCTGATAAGGAAATATAAAAATATCAATGGTTCTAAAACTGCTCTTAAAAAAAAGTCTCTCAATGGCTCAACTATTAAGTGTTTGCACTGTTCAGTTTTAAGAAGTCTGTCTAAAAAAAACCGGACATTTGAGAGCTTTTCAGTAGGACTATCCACTTCAACAATAAACCTAGCTAAATCTTCTGGCCCAATACTTAGTTTTCAGGGAATACAACTTAGGAAAATGATCAGAAATATATGTCTACATTGGTAAACCTTCAGTCAGGATTCCTGATGTATGCTAATAAACGAAACTCTTTCCTACTTTTCATGAAATGGTCATAACCCTAAAAAAGATTTTGTATTTTGATTAGGCAGTAACTCACCTGCGTAGGAAACTGGACTATAGCCTATAGATTCCAAAGTTTGTTAAAATTCATCGGTAAAAGCAAATTTCATTAACTTTCAGGGACAACGCAAAAACAGACTAAAAATGTTCTCTGCATCTATGCATTCAGTAAAAATTTATTCATACACTGTCACCAAAATATATACACAAAACATCACTGTAATTACAACACTCACCAAAATGACTCCATATCCATCACCAAGTCACTGGGAAAGTATGTGTTATATTGATCTATTTACAGATTCGCCAAAGTTGTGTGAATATTGACAATGCTTTAAGTGTTTACTCATTCAGGATCAAAACCATTATATTTTATAAAGCTGTGTTGGGATCAATACATAGTTCTTTAAACATCAGTTTTAATACTTAGCATTTACTGGCCAAAACGTATTGTGTGCAATTTGCCTTCCTTTAGGAAAAAAATTACTTTAGACTCAAAGACTTTTAAGACTTAGGAAAGGAAAGTTTGTTATCCACCAAGAGAATCGAGACTAGGAAAAAAACGTGGTGCTCAAAGCAAAACAAAGCAAAAAAAACAGCGTGGATAATTAATGTGATCTCATACAATGCTCATAGCGGAACTCTCACTGTGCATCTAGGTTTTCGTTCCAACGGAAAGGTGCACTCTCATCTGCCCGGCAAATTAAGCAGAAAAAGAAACTTCGTCACGTAGGTAAGCCACACTGTTAAAAGAGCTCTTTTCAGTTTCCGTGACACTGAGACTGGCACTGTAAGTCACAAATTCTTAAAATCTGATTACAAACTGACAGCTGCTTCGCTGAGCGGCGTGCACGAAACCCCTAAGAGATTTCAAACTCAGATATCTAATACACAAATAAGACGCAACAGGATCAAGAAGCATGTTAAATAATGTGTTTATTCCCCAAATTCAGCAGGCTCTGGGAACCTCACGAGATGGCCCTAAAAAGGCAAGACTCTGAGGCAGAAGGGAAACTGCGCCTTCTGAGAGCGGTCGCGACGCTGCCCTGCCCATCTCCTGGGACCGCCCGCGCCCGGGACCGAATGACTAACTGCGAGGCCCTCGGGCCGGGGTTTCGCGGAAAACCGGCTGCGTCCGCTCACATCTCAACTGCGCTCGCGAAGTGGGGCAGAGGCGCCGCGGGCACTGGAACCCCGAAGTCCTTACTTCTGACTTCCTTTTCCTAGTTAAACCGCTCCCCTGAACCTCAGGGCTCGCTCAGGGACGATTTTCCAACTCGTCCCAAGTTCGCGAGGAGGCAGGCGGGTGTCGGGACGGCGGAGAGGCCGACGCGGGCGTGGGCCGGGAAGGCGACGGCCTCACAGGCGCCTGGCGAGGGGCCGCGTCAGGGGAACTCGCGGCTGCCCCGCTGCCCTCCGCCCGGCCCCGGGGTCCCGGCCCCTGGCCCGTCCCGCCACCCCCGGCTCCGCCCGCCTCCTGCCTCCGCCTCCTGCGCCGCGTCGCCCGCTGCTGGGTCTCGGGGCCGCCGCCGGCGCGCCACTTACCCGCCGCGAAGGGATTTACGTAGCGGACCTCGTCACTGATTACGGACGCGAGGAGGTGGAGACGCCGAGCCCGACCGCCGCTCAGCTGCGGCGCCGCCGCCCAGCAATCCGGCGCTGGCGGCGGCCCCACGTCGTCCCCACGTCAGCTCTGATGCGGCAGCCGCAGCCTCCTCACCGAGCCCGGACCAAAAGTAACGCCGCTGCCGACGGAACCGCGTCCTCGCGCTCCGCCTCCCCCTCCCCCACGCCGGGACTGCCTCCCGAGGGACGCCCCGCGGAAAAATCCAGGCTCGAACTCCGCCCCCTGCCGGCCGCCAGCGGGAGTGCGGCGCCACAATCCAACAATGCAATGGAACGGGGGCGGGGCGGCGGGCAGGAGCGGGTCAGGGGGCGAGGCCTAGGAGTGGGGAGAAGAAAAGCCAGGGGGCGGGGCCAAGAGGAGGCACTCGTCTGGGGGTGGGGCGGAAGGCAGGGGCCGGGTCGAGGCTGGAAACCGGAAGCTGCCCTCACCACGCCGCGCGTGCGCCGGAAATCCAATGACTTGTCCGTGAGGCTAACGGTCGTCGCCGGGGACTCAGGGTCTCGAGGCTGCTTTCTTCCTAAAGCCGCCAACCCCAAGCCAAGGTCCGTGAGCGTCTCGCCTCTGTCCCGGCTGGAAGCGCGTTTTGCGGACTCCCGGGCCTGCAGGAGCGTCCCCACCTCCACGCCGTGGCCGGCCCACCGCCGTGGGGCCCAGGTCCCCCGCTGGGCGCGAGCCCCTGCACAACATCTAGTGGGCAGCCCTGGGTCCCAGCCGACCGTCGCCTCCCGCCACCTTGTCCATGCATCAGTGTTGAGGAGCGACAGTGGCAGTGTCCACGTAGAGATGAGACCGAGGCGAGGAACGAGCAAAGCCCTTGCGGATAATGGAGGAGCGTTTTCTTTTTTCTTTCTTTTTTTTCTTTTTTTCTTTTTTTTAGACGGAGTTTCACTCTTGTTACCCAGGCTGGAGTGCAATGGCACGATCTCGGCTCACAGCAACCTCCACCTCCTGGGTTCAGGCAATTCTCCTGCCTCAGCCTCCTGAATAGCCGGGATTACAGGCACGCGCCACCATGCTTAGCTAATTTTTTGTATCTTTAGTAGAGACGGGGTTTCACCTTGTTGACCAGGATGGTCTCGATCTCTTGACCTCGTGATCCACCCGCCTCGGCCTCCCAAAGTGCTGGGATTACAGGCGTGAGCCACCGCGCCCGGCCTGGAGGAGCGTTTTCATCCAACTGGAAGCGGTGGCGTTCCCAGGCCGAGCGTGCCTGGCCTGTAAAGCAGTCATCTGCCCTAGCCGTGGTGAGGCGGAATAGGCATTCAAAAAGGAAGGGCTTTTAGCCTAAAAAGGAACCTCCTTACATTCTGGAAAAATAAGGAGCTTAAACTCAACCTTAGCGTACTTAAGAATGTGTCACTTTGGAAACTTCTGCCCCCAAGGGCACTACTTGAAAAGTTGCTGAGAAAAAAGCGTGTGTCAACATAATGCAGGCAGGGAAGGTTGCTTTGTGAAATGCTAGAATCCCTGTAGGGTGAGAAAATCCCGAACTGGATTGTGGCCAAACGAAACACTTCCGGTTATGATGCATACTGGCGGAGGTTAGAAGAAAATCCTGGCAAGTTCACTCTCCCGTTTTTGACATAAGCAGAATTCTGAAGTTTCTCATTCCAGTGTAAAAGACATGGCCTGTCTTTTTTTGTGTGGAGGTGGGTAATAAGGTCTCACTCTGTCCTGTTTTCCGGGCTGGACTGCAGTGGCGTCATCTCGACTCTCTGCAACCTCCACCTCCCGGGCTCAAGCGATTCTCCAGCCTCAGCCTCCCGAGTAGCTGGGACTACAGGCATGCTTTTTCTAACTTCTAAAAGCTGCCTACATGCCTTGACGAGTGGCCCTTTTCCTCCATCTTCACAGCCAGTCACAGCTGGTTGAGTCCTCCAAAAGAAGCTTGACCTGAGACAATTCACCTGCTTCCAAGGATCATTTCTTGCAGTTCATCCGAGAATTTGATTGGAAATGCTCCGCAGGCCAGGCGCGCTGGCTCAGGCATGTAATCCCAACACTTTGGGAGACCAAGATGGGAGGAGACCCATCTCTTAAACAAAAAACTCAGCAACACGGAAAGGTTATTTTTATTTTTTTTTAAGATTAAAAATGCATGCCAGGTGCGGTGGCTCACGCCTGTAATCCCAGCATTTTGGGAAGCCGAGGCAGTCAGATCACTGAGCTCGAATTCGCGGCCACCCTGGCCAACGTGGTAAAACCCCATTTCTACTAAAATACAAAACGTAGCCAGGCGTGGTGGCAGGCGCTTGTAATCCGAGCTGCTCGGGAGGCTAAGGCAGGAGAATCACTTGAACTTGGGAGAGGGAGGCTCCAGTGAGCCGAGATTTCGCCACTGCACTCCAGCCTGTCAATAGAGCAATACTCTGTCTCAAAAAAAAAGTCACAAACTTTTTTCAGTTTCTCATGCTTATACCTACTATAAAGATTTTTTTTTTAATATTTTGACCAGGCACGGTGGCTCATGCCTGTAACCCCAGCACTTTGGGAGGCCATGGTGGGTGGATCACCTGAGGTCAGGAGTTCCAGACCAGCCTGGCCAACATGATGAAACCCTGTCTCAATTAAAAATACAAAAATTAGCTGAGAGTGGTGGTGGATGTCTGTATTTCCAGCTACTTGGGAAACTGAGGCAGGAGAATGGCCTGAACCTGGGAGGTCAGGGCTGTAGTGAGCTGAGATCACGCCCCCTGCTTCTGCACTCCAGCTTCAGTAACAGGTCAAGATTCTGTCTCAAAAAAAAAAAAAAAAATGAGATATCAGGATAAAGAATAGCAGCATGGTTATAGACTAACAATAGATTCTTAGAAACCGTGGCTTTAGATCAAGTAACTTAGAGCAGGTCCACAAAAAACATTTCAGTGTTGTCTTCATTTCATTATAATATTGATGACAGCTGGGCATGGTGGCTCACACCTGTAATCCTGGCACTTTGGGAGGCCAAGGTGGGTGGATCACCTGAGGTCAGGAGTTCAAGACCAGCCTGCCCAACATGGTGAAACCCCATCTTTTGAAAACAAAACAAAATAAAATAAAAATAATATTGATGACAAAAAGATTGGTTTCATTGTACATTGTTTCACTGAAAACCACAGTTTCTAAGAAGTTATTGACAATGTTAAGTGAAGATTTACTATATTCTTTCATATCAGTTACTGTAATGTCAGTGTTTTTTATAATTTTCACTGAGCAGGGCCTAATCTAAATCCAATCTGAACCTTTCTTCAAATCTAAGTTTTATAGATCAAGGGGAATTGTATCCACAATTGTCTCTGTAACAGAATAGATCATAAGAGACCCAAAGAATTAAAGCAATGGCAATTTCTTATTTGAAAAGTATTTTCTCTACTGTTTCCTTTCTTGCCAGTATTTTACTCCTGTATGTATGTAGTCTTAATTATAAAGTCCAGAAAGCACAAACCATGTTTTTTGTTCATTTGTTTTTTTACAAAGATCAATGCTGGAGGTGAGCTACACATACCTGTAAGCCCATCAGTTGGCCTCTGCTATTTCCTTGCCGTAAGATGTAATATACTTTTGTTTTTTTTTTTATTTTTATTTTTAAGATGTAATATACTTTAAAATCATGCAGTTAGATCTGGATTTAAATGTAGGCTTGTTTGCTCTGGGCAAGTTTCACATCCTCTTAAGGGAAGCATAAGTTTTTTAAATGGGAGGAAGGAATAATACCTACCTCTTGAGGTTATAACATATTTTTAAAAAATATTTGCCATAAGTACTTAAATAGCCATGTTTATGTCAGTCCAATGTCTAGCTTTTGGGGCTTCTCACCTAGGTGATAGTTAATTCTCTGTTGAGGAGGGACAACTAGGTCACCTACTTTTCTGAAAATACAGGCTGTTAGTCACACCCTTATCCTCCTTCCTCTAAACTTTTCCTCCCTTTCTAGGTCAGGAGAAGTGCCTCTTTTCCTCTCCAAATCAAACTGTAAGCTAGATGTTGTTTCTTTCCCATATCAGATCTTGCTCAATTGTCGAGTCTTGTACCTGCAGTCTTTTTCATCCTCTTGGCTCCTTCTTTCCCTGCAAATGTGTTAGTAGCTCAGCTCTTGAAAACTGTTGGCACTGCTAGCCCCATAAGGAAGGCTACAGAGTTCCCAATTCCAGATTGCACATTTACATTTTTTTGCCCATTTGCCTACTGTTCCATCCTTTGCCATCCCCTCACCATCAGATTTCTCAAGAGAGGAGGGCAAGGCAGGGCTGTGTTCACTTCCTCACCACCCACTCATTGGTTATTTCCTGCCTAATTTTTGTCCTCTTCCTTCTCTTTTTTTAAAATTTAATTTTTATTTTTATATGTAGACATGGGGTCTCACTCTTGCCCAGGCTAGCCTGGAACTCCTGGGTTTAAGCAATCCTTCTACCTTGGCCTCTGAAAGTGCTGGGATTATAGGCATGAGCCATTGCACTTGCAATGATTACTAAATCTGTCCCCTTTCTCATTACTAAATCTAACCACTTTTTCTCCTTTTTGATTTGACTTGACCTCTTTTCCTCATCTGATACTACCAATGACTGCTACCTTCTTTTTAAAATTTATTTACTGAGAGGCAGAGTCTCGCTGTGTCACCAAGGATAGAGTGCAGTGGTACAATCAGAGCTCATTCAGCTTCAGATTCCTGGTCTAAAGCAATTCTCCCACCTCGGGTTCCCAAAGTGTTGGGATTACAGGCATAAGCCTGCCACCTTCTTAATATAGTTTTCCTCCTGCATTTTCATGATACTTGGCTCTCCTGGTTTCACTCATCTTTTCTTCCCTAATGTAGATAGCTGTTAATTTTCTGTCCCTGGACGTTATCTTATATACTGTCCTCAAACAGTATTTTCCTTAGTGATCTAATCATTCCCATTTTTTTTTAAGGCAAATTCTAAAATTTATACCCAAAGCTTCCAATTTCATTCATTAGCACTGGATCACATTTCCAAACACCTGACAGTTTCCACTTACATGGCCCATGAGCATTTCCAATTCATAGGTTCAAAACTACATGCCTTGTCTTCTTCCCCTTTCATACCTGAACCTTGATTTTTTTTCTTGTTGTTTTAACAATGTTAGTGGCACTTTTCAGCTCCTTGTCATCCAGCCTCTAAATCTTGAAATCATTCTTTTGGTCATTCTTCTATTCTTGTCATTCAGGAGCTACACAGACAATATTTTGAAGTACCTGCTCTGTTCTAGGCCCTGTGCTAAACGCTAACTTACACACATCCCTTCCTTTTTATTCGCACTGTTACCTGTCTGGTACTACCGTATAGAAGCATTTCTGTCTGATTCATTTTCCTTAGATAGAGCTTTGGTGATGTGATTTCTGTTCTTAAAAATCTACAGTGACTAGGAGGGTCTAAAACTTAAGGAACAGAAGTGAAAGGAGACTCTGATTTATCTTTGGTGGCCTCCTGAATTGTGTACTGCAAGAATCCTTTACATATTTTTAAAATAAATGAAATCTGAATTATAGTAAAAACACCAGTGAGATTTATTAGCTAACAGAGTGCAACTATGTTTGGCATGAAGTCCTTTGTTTTTTTTTGTATATTCTGTTTGTTTGTAGATAGGATCTCATTCTGTCACCCAAGCTAGAGTGCAGTGGTGCAGTCACAGTCACAGCTCACTGCAGTCTCAATCTCCTAGGCTCAAGCAATCCTCTCACCTCAGCCTCCTAAGTAGCTAGGACTACAGGTGCGCACCACCACGCCTGGCTAATTTTTTAAATTTTTTGTAGAGATGGGGTCTCTAAAATGGGAATATTGGCCAGGCATGGTGGCTCACGCCTGTAATTCCAGCACATTGGGAGATAAGGTGAACAGATCAGATGCCAGGAGTTTGAGACAAGCCTGGCCAATATGGCAAAATCCCATCTCTACTAAAAATATAGAAATTAGTTGGGCACGGTGGCACATACCTGTAATCACAGCTACTTGGGAGGCCGATGCATGAGAACCACTTGAACCCAGAGGGCAGAGGTTGCAGCGAGCCAAGATTGTGCCACTGCACTCAAAGATTGGTTACGGCTCAATAAAATAAAATAAAATGGGGATATTATTACTACCTGCCTCACAAGCTACACTAATTAAATTAATCCATGTAAAGTATATAGAACTTTGTGCCTGGCACAAAGCCTACTAAATAAATGTAGGCTATAATTATTATTTTATGACTTGGCCAGTTTTCTTTGTTTACTTGTGTGAAATATGAGAACTTAGAAATAAAAACAAACCCCTTGGTTTTATAAATTAGAAAGTATAGGCTGAGAGGTTTCGAGGCATCCTTTGGCTAGTGGATAATAGTGGATAGTAGTATTAGGACAAGAACCCCGAACTTGTGACTTTTAACCCTGTACGCTTTCCACTAGACCACAGATCTCAAGATTTAGCATTTTTCAAATGACTGTCCTATTTTATTTTACTAATTTAATGCAGAGAAAAACTGGAAAATGGATTCACCTTAAAAGCATTTATGCACAGGCCCTTTCTGTTCAAACTTTAGGATTTACGACTCTTACAAAGATAGTGTGCCCAATTTAAATATTTGAGAAAAGTCAAACAAGTTAGTATAATATGTACTTGATTTATGGTGTCTTTGATTTGCCATTTGGCAAAAAATGCTTTATTCTTTGGAGAGTTAACAGTTCTATATCCCAACATGGGAAATACCATTTTGTATGTGTGTTTATGTGCTTTTGGTTTTTAAGTTTGGCAAACTTAAACCTCTAAATCTGATGTATTCTGTACTCAGGAAACTGCTTACAACTATCGTTAAAGGACATTATAATAAAAGCCTAGGCAACTGAATTTTTAAAACTATGAGATTGCAGTAGTTAAACTATCATGTCTAATTTTTATTTATTTATTTATTTTTTTGAGACCGGGTTTTGCTCTGTCGCCTAAGCTGGAGTGTAGTGGTGTGATCATGGTTCACTGCATTAAGCAGCTCCCAACACAGTCATGTGCTCATATTAGATTTTAAAATAACTGCTTTTCCTTGATTTAGTTTAACACTATGTGTTGGAGATGCTTAATAACTGTTTTCTCGACTTCCCGGGCTCAAGTAGTCCTCTCACCTCAGCCGGCCAAGTATCTGGGACTACAGGCGTGTGCCACTGTGCCTCACTAAGGGAGAAGAAAGGCATGAGAAAAGAGGAAGATTGTCATTATCAATATATTTCATATTGGAAAAAAGCTCCATGCCACATTTTTGTTCTGTGGCCTTAGCCCCTCTCCCAGCCTAGTTTTCTTTACCTGTAAAAGAGGGATCCTAGTGCTGACTTCATAAAGTGTTTGTAAAGAAGAATATATTAGCTAATAACAAAGGTTTTAATGTGGTGCATATCATACAGCCTAGCCAACATGGCAAAACCCCATCTCTACTAAAAACACACAAAATCAGCTGGGCGTGGTGGCATGCCTGTGGTCCTTGCTACTCAAGAGGCTGAGGCAGGAAAATCGATTGAGCCTGGGAAGCAGAAGTTGCAGTGAGCCAGGATCGCCCCACAGCACTCCAGCCTGGGCAACAGAGTGAGTGAGACTCCCATCTCAAAAATAAATGAATAAATAAAGCCCATCTTCCTGCCAGAATATAAACTCCATGGATGGCATCTGTCTCATTTAATACTGTTTCTCTAATAGCTCCTGAATTGCCCCCTAGAATTGCTTATAGGAAGACAGACATTATGGAGAATCATTAAGTAGCTCCCAACATAGTTCATATGCTCACATTAGATTTTAAAGTAACTGCTTTTCTTTGACTTAGTTCAATACTATGGGTTGGAGATGCTTAATTGTTGTCTAAAAAGATGAGAACTAAGATGCTGTTATTAAATAAATCACGGAAAAATGAACTTGGAAGGGGATATGAAAGATTAGCCAGTAAGTCTCTATAAAACATAAGGGAATTATATCCATATGACCTTGTATATAAATGCCTTATTTTTCAGGGGTTTTTTTTGAGACTGAGTCTTCACTATATCGCCTAAGCTAGGGTGCAATGGCATGATCTTGGCTCACTGCAGCCTCCGCCTCCTGAGTTTAAGTGATTCTCCTGCCTCAGACTCCTGAGTAGCTGGGATTACAGGTGTCTGCCACCATGCCCAGCTAATTTTTTTGTATTCTTAGTAGAGACAGGGTTTCACCATGTTGGCTAGCCTGGTCTCGAATGCCTGACTTGGTGATCTGCCCACGTTGGCCTCCCAAAGTGCTGAGATTACAGGCATGAGCCACTGCGCCCAGCCAGCATTCTTTTTTTTGTTGTTTTTCTTGAGACAGGATCTCTTACTCTATGGCTCAGGCTGGAGTGCAGTGGCATGATCTTGGCTCACTGCAGCCTCAACTATCCAGGCTCAAGCAATCCTTGCACGTCAGCCTCCCAGGTAACTGGGAATACAGGGTCATGTCACCGTGGCAGGCTAATTTTAATATTTTTCATAGAAGGAGTTTCCACCATGTCACCTAGGCTGGTCTCGAACTCCCAGGTTCAAGTGATCTGCCTGCCTTGGCCTCTCAAAGTGCTAAGATTCACAGGCATGAGCCCAGCCATTTTTTTAGCACATTCTTTTGGCAATGTCTTTTCAGCATTTTAGAGTAAAAAGTACTCTAACTAGAATTTACCAAGTTCTTGGTCTTCATAAATGGACCACCTCTTATTTTGTGTGTTATAGTGCCATCATGTGGATGTTTTGTTTTCCTCAAATAAAATAACATTTTTATAATAGAAACTAGAAAATTCAGCCATCCCACACCCAGGCATGACAATTTATATTTTATGATATTTATTTATTAAGACATCTCAGTTCACTGCAACCTCTGCCTCCAAGGCTCAAGCAATCTCCCCAACTCAGCCTCCTTAGTAGCTGGGATCATAGGCATCAGCCTCTGGTAATTAAATTAATTACCAGCCTAGCATGATGATTAATTTAATATTGATGTGTAAGCCTTTCTGTGTAACATTCACTCAAGGATTTGTGTACAGATTCACTCAAGGACTTCTACATCTGAGTTTTTAGTATACAAAATTTGGAAGTAGTCATTTAGATGATAAAACAAATTTGAATACCATAGCTTGATGATACATGCAGTCCCTATAGATGATCAGTTTTCTTTCTTTATTTCTGGATACTAGGCTGTGCAAAGAAATTGGAGCCAAAGGGTTTTTTTTTTTTTTTGCCATTTTCTGAAAATATAAGAATAAAAAATAAATATTAATGTATGGAGCCAAAAAAGTAACCTCAGACTGGCTTAGGAGAGCAATATAGTCAAAGGAAAAGAGTTTCAAAAAATAAAAAGGCTGGGAACAGTGGATTATACCTGTAATCCCAGCACTTTGGGAGGCCAAGGCAGGCAGATCACGAGACCAGGAGATCGAGACTATCCTGACCAACATGGTGAAACCCCGTCTCTACTAAAAATACAAAAATTAACTAGGCATGGTGGTGCACACCTGTATTCCCAGCTACTCGGGAGATGGAAGGAGGAGAATCGCTTGCACCTGGGAGTCAGAGGTTGCAGTGAGCCAAGATCATGCCACTGCACTCCAGCTGGCGACAGAGTGAGACGCCATCTCAAATAAATAAATAAATAAATCACCTTGGGCTGGGCAAGGTGGCCTGTGTCTGTAATCTCAACACAGGTTGAGGTAGGATGCCAAAGTGGGAGGATCACTTGAAGCCAGGAGTTTGAGATCACCTTGGGCAACATAGTGAGATTCCATCTTTACCAAAAAAAAATTGAAAAATGAGACGTGGCTTGCCTGTAATCCCAGCTAGTCAGGAGGCTGAAGCAGGAGGATCTGTTCAGCCTAGGAGTTTGCACCACTGCACTGTAGTCTGAATAACAGAGTAAGACTCTATCTCTAAATAAATACACAAAATTAATTTAAAAACCTTCCTAAAAATTCTAGTACGCCTAGATATATGAATACCAAAATATTTGTGTTAAAATCTGAGTGTACTGATTTTCATGGAGAGCTAAAAGTTAGTCCATAACCCACTTAATATTAACTAACATCCACCAGAGACTAAATATGGTAAAATTATATGGCTCAGCAACTCCGCAGTGCAAATGGAGATCCACAGAAATGGAGAGTTGGAAGAACCTGTAAAATTCTTTTTCTGTTTCTTTTTGAGACGAAGTCTTGCTCTGTCGCCCAGGCTGGAGTGCAGTGGTATGATCTTGGCTCACTACAACCTCCGCCTCCTGGATTCAAGCAATTCTCCTGTCTCAGCCTCCCGAGTAGCTGGGACTACAGCCTCACACCACCACACCGGCTAATTTTTGTATTTTTAGTAGAGATGGGGTTTCACCATAATGGCCAAGATGGTCTCCATCTCCTGACCTCATGATCCACCCACCTCAACCTCCCAAAGTGCTGGGATTACAGGCGGGAGCCACCACACCCCCCCTAGAATTCTCTTTCTTATTTTTAGTATTTACTTCCTTTGTAAGATAAAATAACTAAACCAATAAAAACAGGTACTTTAAAGCTGACACTGAGTCTAGCCTCCTCCAAGATTGAGCATATGATTTAAAATGTCTCTTGAAATTCCCAAGTACACAATTATTTAACAAACTTTGAATGTTATTAGTTCAGAGGCAATGTATAAGCAAAGAAAATATGAGCCAGAGAGACTCCATCCAGTGTTAGAGAAAAGGAATGTGCAAGGCGCATTGGAAAACATCAACCTTTAAGGAGTAGGTCAGAACAAAGAATTGTCGCCAAAACATTTGGAAGTGTGGTGTGTCAGTGTGGATTAGCCAGCCTGTGCCTGGGGGCCCTATTATCCCCTTGTTCTTTCCTTTTACTTCTCTATCAGTAGCAGTGACTGGAGTAGAGGAATTGTGAAATGATCTGGACATGCCTGAAATGAGTAAACAGGGAATGCTTGAACTGGATCATTATCCTAGAAGCACTTAAACATAAGATATACATTTTCCCAAGTCCTAAACTCTGGTGGAGCAGCACAAACCAACACAGGCTTTTCTCCTCTTCTCTCAGGTAGACATGATAGCCAAGGCAGCTGATTGTCCCAACGAATAAGTATGAGCACAGAGGGAAAATCCTGAAGCATCTGAGGACCAAGAGAACTACTAACGCATTACATAGAACTAGCTATATCAGAGAAAGTCAAGCGAATGGATCAGACAGTAAGAATTGAAAATAAGCTTAACAAAAAACTTCAGAGAAAGAAGGGAGAATGTTGGAAACACAAACCAAAAACAAGCATTTGTGAATTGGATGTTGACAAATATTAATGAAATAGCTCAATGGATAGGTTGACTATTTAGCTGGAGAGCATTCACGAACCGGAAGGTTAAAGCAAGAAAGGAACTAAGAAATGGAAAGCATGAGAAGAGAGTTAAGAAATATGGAAGGTAGGCTGGGCACGGTGGCACATGCCTGTAACCCAAGCACTCTGGGAGGCTAAGGCAGGAAGATCACGAGGTCAGGAATTCAAGAGCAGCCTGACCAACATGGTGAAACCCTGTCTACTAAAAATACAAAAATTAGCCAGACATGGTGGTGCATGCCTGTAATTCCAGCTACTCAGGAGGCTGAGGCAAGAGAATCACTTGAACCAGGAGGCAGAGGTTGCGGTGAGTCAAGATCGTGCCATTGCACTCCAGCCTGGGTGACAGAGTGAGACTCCATCTCAAAAAAAGAAAACAAAATGTGGAAGGTAGAAGCATATATATTTTTTAATAGAAATTTCAGAAGAAAAAATAATAACAGGTGAAAGAATTATTGCTGAGAATTGAAGACATACTTCAGACTGATAAAGGCCGACTCTTAACTTTTTGGGATTTCTGGCTTTGGAGAAAAGAAAATTCAGAATGACAAAGGGGAGCACACAGGATTTTTAGGATAATGAAACTATTCTGTGTGATTCTATAATGGTGGGTGCATGCTATTACATATTTATTAAAACCTGTTGAGTATACACCACTGAGAATGAACCTTCATTTATGTACTTTGGATGAAAATTATGTGTCAATGTAGGTTAATCAGTTCTAACCAATTAAACATGCTAGTGCAGGATGTTGATGGGGAGACTGGGGGAGGGGATGGTAGGAACTCTGTACTTTCTGCTTGATTTCGCTGTGGACCTAAAATTTTTCTGAAAAAAATCAAGTCTATTAAGAAACAACCACAGCTTTTTAAAGTATAAGAGCATACTTGTTATAAAAATACACGTAATGCAGTATAATTTTAGAATTCAAGGTCACATATTTCTGTAACACTTTTTTTTCTTCCATGCCTACAACTTTCATGGAGTGGTCCACTCAATAGGTTCCACATGCTGGGAACCTCCAGTAATATACCACTTCACATGTAGCGGAAGGACTTTATAACAGTATATTCCCAACTCTTCCCTTCCATTCATTGTGCTGTTGTTGCCATACATTTCACTTTTACAAATGCTGTAAACATACAATACTCATGCTATTTTTGCTTTTGACAGTTGTCTTTTAGAGCAATTTAAAAAAGAGAAAGAAGCCAGGTGCAATGGCACATGCGTGTAATTCCAGCACTTTGTGAGGCTGAGGCAGGAGAATTGCTTGATCCCAGGATTTTAAGAAGAGCCTGGGCAATATAGTGAGACCTCATCTCTACAAAAAATAAAATGCCAGGCGTGGTGCCACACATCTGTAGTCCCAGTACTGAGAGCTGAGGTGGGAGGATTACTTGAGCCTGGGAGATAGAGGTTACAGTGAGCTGAGATCATGCCACTGCACTCCAGCCTGGGCAAGAGTTGAGTGTTCTGCCAGTCCACACCAGCCTTCATGAATTCTTCAATTCTTCCAGCTAAATGGATCTAACCAATATCTGGTTGTTGCTGTCCCAAGAAAGCTAGTGCCTTTCTCTTCCTGCAAGTATCTGTTGCTTCTTAGATTTTGGATCAGTTTTTTGTTCTGGGAACTTGGTTCTTTGATAAGTTCAAAAATACTTGGTAATGTGAAATTACTTTAACTTTTTTTATTGTAAGGTGGAAGAAATATCCCTTCTGGATCTTTACATCCAAAACGAGCTAGAAATCAGCCCTGGCTAATTTTTTGTTTTGTTTTGTTTTGTTTTTGATAGAGTCTTGTTCTGTTGCCCAGGCTGGAGTGCAATGGTGCGATCTTGGCTCACTGCAACCTCTGCCTCCCAGGTTCAAGCAATCTCATGCCTCAGCCTCCGGAGTAGCTAAGACTACAGGCAGGCACCATCATGCCTGACTAATTTTTGTATTTTGGTGGAAACAGGGTTTCACTATGTTGTTCAGGCTGGTCTCAAACTCCTGACTTGAAGTGATCAGCCTGCCTTGGCCGTTCAAAGTGCTGGAATTACAGGCATGAGCCACCATGTCCAGTCAATTTTTAAATATAGGGATGTCTGGCCTCAATGAAAGGACAATATCTGTGAATGAATACCAGGAATTAGTAGTTTTGAACCCCTTAGATGACTTTAACGTTCAGTTAAGTTTGAGAACCACTGTGTTGTGTAGGAGAATGAACTTGAGGTGAGAAACATTTAAAACCCGAGTATATAGAGGATAGTGGTGACTTGGCTTTGAATGATGTCATTGGAAATGAAGATACATAGATTGGTCAAAATTAACTTTATGATTGATGGATTGGCAGAGCAACGCTAGATGGAAATCTGAGGATAATTGCTAGATTTCTAACAAATGTGAGGTTACATCAAACAATGGCGATTTATGGGACAATTTTATTTCAGAGTAAGAACAGAAGTTCATTTTTCTTTTCTTTTTTTTCAGAGATATGGTCTCACCATGTTGCCCAGGCTGGTCTTGAACTCCTGACCTCAGGTGAACCACCCACCTCAGTCTCGCAAAGTGCTGGGATTACAGGTCTGAGCCACCACACTTTTCAATGTGTTGATTTGAGATGCCTATAAATCAGCAAATGTTGATGTAAGAGAGAATTTGATCAATAGGTGGGTATGGAAGTCAAAAAGAGATAGTAATTAATAAATTTGGGAGTCATTAGCATAGAGATGACAGTAGAAGATTCATGAGAGTATGTGTTAGCTAGCCTTCACAAATGTAGGAAAAAGAGGCCTGATAGTCAAGTCATACTAGTGAATAGAGGGGTAGAAATTTCCATTAAAAATAATTTAGAAGTTATCCAGTATTATAAATAACAAAATCTATGATGTAATATATGTATATATAATTATCTTATTTTAATTATTTAGAAATTATTTTACACATAAAATCTATATAATTATAATCTAGCTATAGCTACACGATACTTTTTTTCTTCACGTATTAATTTACTCATTCTTTCATCCATGAATTTATCCAACAAATATATGTATGATGCACTGGTGTTCTCCTAGGAACTAGACATACAGTAGAAAACAAGACAGTGTTCCACCCTTACAGAGCTATCAATATTGAAAGAAATACCAAATTCGCATTTATTTGAACTCTCATAGTAATTAGAAATAAGAGCATCAAATATTTACTGAGTACTGCACATTTACTAAATACTTGACATACTGTTTTTTAAATCTCACAAAAGTCATATTCTTACATCATAAATAAGGAAAATTTCAGATGAAAAGATTCAAAGAGGATTAAATGAGATCAGAAAAAAAGCCACATTTGGGCACATTACTGTGACATTAAACATCAGAGAGAAACAATAGATATAGATATTTTCAGCTTATCTATTTCTTACAGAAAGATTTCGTAGTTTATGCCTTTCAGATAATTTCTCTATTTTGTCTCCTTTGTCAAATTTATTGTCATAAAATTGTTCATAATATATATATCTTTTGAGATGGAGTCTTGCTCTGTTGCTCAGGCTGGAGTGCAGTAGTATGATCTCAGCTCACTGTAATCTCCACCTCCCAGGTTCAAGCGATTCTTGTGCTTCAGCCTCCGGATAAGTTGGAATTACAGGTGTCCACCACCACGCTTTGTGTATTTAGTATAAACGGGGTTTCACCATGTTGGCCAGGCTGGTCTCAAACTCCTGATCTCAGGTGATCTGCCCCACTCAGCCTCTGAAAGTGCTAGGATTACAGGGGCGAGCTACTGTGCCTAGCTTGTAATACTTTTTTATCCTTTAATGTCTGTCAGATCTGTAGTGATATCATCTTTCAAACCAAATCTTGGTAATTTGTATTTTTTCTGTTTCCCTATTTCAATTTTTACCCATTTTTTATTGCTCTCTTCAAAGAATCAATGTTTATTTATTTATTATTTTATTATATTTTTTGAGACCAGGTCTCACTTTGTTAGGCTGGAGTGCAGTGGTGCAATCTTGGCTCACTATAGCCTCAACCTCCTAGGTTCAAGTGATCCTCCTGACTCAGTCCCCGTAGCTAGGACTCACAAATGTGTGCCATGCCCAGCTAAGTTTTTTATTTTTTTGTAGTGACAGAGATCTCACTATGCTGCCCAGGCAGGTCTCAAACTCCTAGGCTCAAATGATCCTCCTGCTTTGGCCTCCCAAAGTGCTGGGATTACAGGTGTGAGCCACCACACCCAGTCAGAACCAACATTTAGATTAATTAATTAATCTCCCTTCTTTAATGTTTTCTTTTGAAATGGAGTCTCATTCTGTCTCCCAGGCTGCAGTGAAGTGGCACTATCTAAGCTCACTGCAACCTCCACTTCCCAGGTTCAAGCAATTCTCCTTCCTCAGCCTCCCAAGTAGCTGGGATTATAGCTGTGCACCACCATGCCTAGCTAATTTTGTGTTTTTCATAGAGATGGGATTTCCTCCATATTGATCAGGCCGGTTTCAAACACCTAACCTCAAGTAATCTGCCCGCCTTAGCCTGCCAAAGTGCTGGGGTTACAGGCATGAACCACAGCACCTGGCCTGTTTAATGTTTTCTATTTCATTAAATTTTGCCCTTGTTTTCTTTTACTTTTCTTTTTTTTTTTTTAGATAGAGTCTCCCTTTGTCACCTAGGCTCAAGTGCAGTAGCGTGATCGGGGCTCGCTGGAACTTCTGCCTCCTGGGCTGAAGTGATTCTTCTACCTCAGTGTCCTAAGTAACTGGGATTACAAGCGTGTGCCACCACTTCCTGTCTGGTTTTTGTTATTTATTTTGTATTGTTAGTAGAGACGGGGTTTTTCCATGTTGGCCAAGCTGGTCTTGAACTCCTGACCTCATGTGATCTGCCCGCCTTGGCCTCTCAGAGTTCTGGGATTACAGGTGTGAGCCACTGCACCAGGCCTATTATTTCTGTTCTTCTGCTTACATTGAGTGTAATTTGCCCTTCTTTTTCTAACTTTTTAAGGTGGAAGCTTAGAACATTGGTCTGAGACTTTCTACTGAAAGGATTATTCTATCAGTTGTCCTCTAAGCAGTGCTTCAGCTGCATCTTACAAATTTTTTTAATGAATTTTTATTCAGTTCAAGATATTTCCTAATTTTTCTTGTGTTTTCTTCTTTGCCCATGGGTTATATAAAAATGTGTCATTTGTGTTGCTGAGGAATTCTGTCAGCTTTATCTTTTCTGAAAAAAGTATTTTGCCTTCATTTTTGAAATGTTTTTGCTGGATAAGAAATTCTAGATTGAATTTTGTTTCCTTTCAAACTTTAAAGAACTTATTTTTTCTGCTGACTTTCATAGTTTCTATGAGAAGGCTGCTTTAATTCTTAGTTTTTCCTCTCTGTGTGATTTATTCTTTTTCTCTGGTTGTTTTAAGAGCTGTTTATTACAAATGTCAGCAATTTGGTTATGTGTGCCTTGTCATGGCTTTCTTTATATTCTGCTGTGTGATTCTTTGGGTTTCTTGAGTATATTTCATTTTTATCACATTTGGAAAATACTTGGTTATTATTTTGTCAAAATTTTAGCTGCCTTCCTGCTTCAATATACCAGTTGCATGTATGTTGTACCAGTTGTGTGTCATGTTGTTTTATGGGGTAACTGATGCTATTTTCATCTTGTTTTCTCTATGTGCTCCATTTCATCTTATTTTTATTTTATTTTTTTGACAGAATCTTGCTCTGTTGCCCAGGCTGGCATGCAGTGGCATGAACTTGCGTTACTGTAACCTCTGCCTCCTTGGTTGAAGCAATTCTCCTGCCTCAGCCTACTGAGTAGCTGGGATTACAGGCACGTGCCACCATGCCCAGCTAATTTTTTGTATCTTTAGTAGAGACAGGGTTTCACCATTTTGGCCAGGATAGTCTCGATCTCTTGACCTTGTGAACCACCCGCCTCTGATCTTCTTTAAATTCCATCCAATTTTTAAATTTCAGACATTGCGTTTTTGTTTTTAGAAGTTCTATTTGGAATTTTAAAAATATTTTCTCTCTCCTCACCATGGTCATGTTTTCCTCTACTTTTGTGAACATATAGTGTATATTTATAAAATCTATTTTTAAAAACTTGTCTGCTGCCGGGTGCAGTGGCTCATGCCTGTAATCCCAGCTCTTTGGGAGGCTGAAGTTGGGGGGGATCAGTTGAGGTCAGGAGTTTGAGACTAGCCTGGCCAACATGGTGAAATCCTGTTTCTAGTAAAATAAATAAATAAATAAATAGTTGGGTGTGGTGGACACCTGTACTCCCAGCTTCCCAGGAGCCTGAGACAGGAGAATCACTTGAACTTGGGTGACGGAGGTTGCAGTGAGCCGAGATCATGTCACTGCATTCCAGCCTGGGTGACAGCGTGAAACTCCACCTGAAAAAAATAAACAAACAAAAAACTTGTCTGCTAGATTCATCAGAACTGTTATTTCTGAGTTTGTTCCTATTGCTTGATTTTACTGTTTTTACCCTGACTATGAATCATACCCTGACTATGAATCAAAATATGTTTCTTTGCATTCCTGGCAATCTTTGGTCAGATGCTGCACATTGTGAACTTCACATTGGTAGTTACTGGATCTTGCTGAATTCTTTTTTTTTTGAGGCGGGGTCGCACTCTTGTCACCCAGGCTGAGGTGCAGTGGTGTGATCTTGACTCACTACAACCTCTGCCTCCTAGGTTCAAGTGATTCTTCTGCCTCAGCCTCCCAAGAAGCTGAGATTACAGGCATGCACCACCACGGCTGGCTAAATTTTTTGTATTTTGCGTAGAGACGAGGTTTCACGATGTTGGCCAGGCTGGTCTCAAACTCCTGACTCCACCTGCCTTGGCTTACCAAAGTACTGGGATTACAGGTGTGAGCCACCACACCAGGCCACTGAATTCTTTTATATAGTATGCAGTTAAATACTTGAAATCAGTTAGATCTTTTTGAAATTTTTAGATTATTGGTGTAAGTGAAGAACAGTCTTTAATCTTGATCTATTTTGATTTCACAATTCAGGCAACAACCTATTAAAGATTCTACCTGATGCCCTGTGACTTGTGAGAACATAAATAATTTATTTCCAGCCCTGTGTGCGGTCTAGGAATTTTTCTGTCTACTCCTTTCCAGATATTATTTCTCTGGCCCCAATCATGTTCTTCTTGTACATGCACGGCCCAAAACTCAGCCATAGACTTGAGGACACTCCTTTCCAGGTCTCTGGACCTCTCTCTAGAGCACTGTCTTCTATAGTATTCTGTCTGGAAAATTCTAGTGGCCTCTCTGAGCTCTAGTATCTATTTCCTCAACTTAGCCAGTGAGCCATGCTCCGTCTGGGTTCCCTTTATCTGCACTAGAGCCTGAAAACTGCCTCCAGACAGTAAGCTGGCTCAATTGTAGGACTCACCTTGTGTTTTCCCTTTGCTCAGGGATCACAGTCCTGCACTGCCTGTTTTCCACCATCTGAAAACATTGTTTCATGTACTCTCTCTGGTTATCTACTTGTTTCAGGCAGCAGGATAAATCCAGATCTGTCTTTCCATCTTCACTGAAAGCAGAGTTCCAGCAGATGAGATTTCAAATAAGACTGAAACAATGATAGTTAATAGTAGACGTAGGGTACAGAAGGGAAGACCAGTGAGAAGCAATTTGATTTACCTTGAAGAACTTAAGTGTTCTAGGGGAAGCAGGTACCAGGTACTTCAGAAAATAGGGACTGAAATAGGATTTGGTTGTGAGTTTGTACAAGGAGTAATGAGGCCTTCCTCTATGCACATAGATCCTTATACAGTCAGGCAATGACTCCTCTTCTGCCACACTCCCAGTCTCTGCACAGTAGGCTGTGAGTTTTTGCTCTGCAGAAGTTGAATCAGAGACCATGAAAAGTTTTTTGGAAATTAATAGCAAGATAACTGAAACACTAATGATTCCCAAATCAGTTGATATATCCTTGTTCTTCTGGGCTTCAGATAAATGTATATAGCTTTCTATTGAACATCTCTATTTGAATGTCTAATTTATTTTATTTTAATATATTTTATTTATTTTAGAGTCTCACTCTGTTGCCCAGGTTGGAGTGCAATGGTGCAATCTCAGGTCACTGCAACCTCTGCCTCCTGGGTTCAAGCAATTCTCCTGCCTCAGCCTCCTGAATAGCTGAGATTATAGGTCTGTGCCACACTATGTCCAGCTAATTTTTATATTTGTGGTAGAGGTCAGGTTTCACCATGTTGGCCAGGTTGGTCATGAATTCTTGAACACTTGAACACTTCAAGTGATCCACCTGCCTCAGCATCTCAAAGTGTTGGGATTACAGGCATGAGCCACTGTGCCTGGCCTCAGTGTCTAATGTATTTTAGATATAACATTTTCAAAATAGAATTCTTGGCGCAATGGCTCACACCTGTAATCCCAGCACTTTGGAAGACCAAGGCAGAGGATTGCTTGAGGCTAGGATTTTGAAACCAGCCTGGGCAACATAGTAAGACCCCCATCTCTATAAAAAGTATTACTAGAAAAACTTAGCTAGGCATGGTGGTGTACACCTATAGTCCCAACTATTTGGGAAGCTGGGACAGGAGAATCTCTTGAGCCCAGGAGTTTGGGGCTGCAGTGAGCCATAGTCAAAGCACTGCACTCCAGCTGTTGGACGACGGAGCCAGACCCTGACTCAAAAAAAAAAAAAAAAAAAGAATCTTCTCATGAGAGAAGAATGATTGTTAAAGAATCATTTAATCTCATAATTCTTGTTCTCCCTATAAACTTGCTTCTTTTCCATTTCTTTTTATCAGTTAGAAGTAGCAAACCCATGCATGCTACTTAAAAAATAATTATCTAATCCAACCACTCCTGTGCCTCCTTTGCTAAAAACCCTAATCCAAGCCACTGGCATCTCTTACTGAGACACTGCAATGGTACCCTAACTGATTTTGCTGCTTCCATTCTTGACTTCTGTTCTGGGCTGAATTGTGTCTCTCCCAAATTCACTTGTTTAAGTCTCAACCTCTAGTACCTCAGAATGTAACCATATCCAGAGATTGGGTCGTTAAAGAGAAGATTAAGTTAAAACAAGGCCATTGGGCAGGACCTGAATCCCATATGACTGGTGCAATTATAAGTGGGGGTATACCAGGGATCCATGCACGCAGAGACAAATATGTGAAGAGGCAGCAATAAGAGGGTGGCCATCTGCAAACCAAGGAGAGAGGCTTGGAATAGACTCTTCCCTTATGTCCCTGAGAGGCAACCAGCCCTACTAGCACCTTGATCTTGGAATCCCAGCCTTCAAAACTGACAAAATTAATTTCTAGGTTTTGTTTCTGTTTTTTTTTTTTTTGAGACAGAGTCTCACCCAGGCTGGAATGTAGTGGCAAGATCTTAGCTTACTGCAACCTCCACCTCCTAGATACAATCAATTCTCCCATCTCAGCCTCCAGAGTAGCTGAGACTACAAGCATGCACCACCACCCCCTGCTAATCTTTGTATTTTTTGGTAGTGACAGGGTTTCACCATGTTGGCCAGGCATGTCTCAATCTCCTGACCTCAAGTGATTTGCCTGCCTTGGCCTCCTGAAGTGCTGGGAGGCATAAGCCACTGCACCTGGATGTATTTCTGTTCTTTAATCTACCCAGTCTGTGGCATTTTGTTACAGCAGCCCTACAAACAATTATACCTCCCCCTTCCTATAGCAGTGTGGATATTTTATTTGTTGTTTTGTTTTGTTTCTGAGACAGAATCTTGGTACGTTGCAATGGCACAATCATGGCTTGACCTTCAGCCTTGACCTCCCAGGCTCAAGTGATCCTCCCAACTCAGCCTCCCGAGGAGCTGAGACCTCAGGTGTGTACCACCACACCCAGCTGATTTTTCAATTATTTTGTAGAGATGGGGTCGCTATGTTGCCCAGGCTACTCTTGAACTCCTGGCCTAAAGCAATCCTGCCTCAGCCTTCCAAAGTTCTGGGATTACAGGTGTGAGTCACCATGCCTGGCTCACTGTGGATATTTTAATTATGGCAAACCAGATTATATCATTATTCATGCTAAAAAACCTCCAGTGAGTTCCATGTGGTTAAAATAAAATCTAACTTCTCTACCAAAGCTTATGAAGTCCTACAAGATTTGGTCTTCGTCTTCTTTGCACTATGCACTGATCACGCTGGCTTTCTTTTCATTCCACAAACACACCTAACTCATCCATTCTTCAGTCTTTTTCACTTGCTGCTTCCACTGTCTGGAAATACTGTTCTGCAGATGTTTGTGGGGCAGCCTCTCGTTGCCATGTAAACGCAAATGTCACCTCATCAGAAAATCCTTGCCCAATGGCCTTAGCTAATGTAGTATCCCCATCACTTTATTCAATTATACTGTGTTTTTCTTTATAGTATAATTACTAGACAAAATTATCTTTGTCATTCATTTACCTTATTTTTATTTGTCTCTGCTCACTAAAATGTAAGTTTATTGAGAAAAGGACCCTACAAATATTGTGTCCAGTCACCTAAAACATTGCATGGCACATAATATATATGAAATAATAATGTAATCAATCAATAAGGAAAGATTGATAGATGAATAAATGTATAGTTCTGCCTGGTTGAAATGATGGTCAGGTTTTTTGTTTTGTTTTGTTTTGTTTTTGAGACAGGGTCTCACTCTGTCACCCACGCTAAAAATTTAAAAAAATTTTTAAAAACCTAACCATTTCTGCCAGGTGCAAACATGGCTCATTGGAGTCTTGACCTTCAGGCTCAAGCAATCCTCTTACCTCAGCTTCCCAAGTAGCTGGAACTATAGGCATACACCACCACACCTGGCTAACGTTTGTATTTTTTGTAGAGTTGGAGTTTTGCCATGCTGACCAGGCTGCTCTCCAACTCCTGAGCACAGGTGATCCACCTATTTTGCACTTCCACAGTACTGGGGTTACAGGCATCAGCCACTGTGCCTAGCAGAAATAGCTAGGTTTTTAAAATATAGTAATTGAATAAACATCGGATTTCTGTGTGACAGCTAATAATTTAAGAGAAGACCCAGGAGGTCCCATTGAGAGGTCCTTAGGGACTACATGGAACTGAGGTCTCCTGCCAACAGTAATGTGAGCCGGTTTGGTAGCAGGATCCTCCAGCCACAGTCAAACCCTTCAGATGGCTGTAGCCATGATGTAGACCTTGACTGAAATCTCATGAGAAACCCTGAAAAAGAATTATTCAGCTAAGCCACTCCCAAATCCTTGACCCAAAGAATCCATGCACAGCAATAGATAGCTAATACATTCCCAAATCTGAAAACTAGGTGTCATCCTTGATAACTTTCTCCTACTTCAATTCCAGTATCAAAGACATTGAAATATCTTCCAGATCTTTCATTTCTCCCTGTCTTTCCCACCACTATTCTAATCCAAACAACTTTCTTTTTTTTTTTAATCTGAGTTTAACTCTGTTGCCCAGATTGTACAGTGGTATGATCTTGGCTCACTACAGCCTCAACCTCTTGGGCTCAGGTGATACTCCCACCTTAGCCTCCCAAGTAATTGGGACTACAGGCACACACCACCACACCCAGCTAAATCTTTCTGTTTTTTGAAGAGACAGGGTTTCATCATGTTGTCCAGATTAGTCTGGAGTTACTGGGCTCAGGCAGTCCTCCCACCTTAGCCCAAAGTGCTGGGATTACAGGCACAAGCCACCGCACCCAGCCCAAACTACTGTTACTTCTCACTTAGGCAGGTGCAATAACCCCTTAACTGATCAGCCTGCATCCATTCTGGCCTCTTGTTAATTCAGTCTCCTTTCACAAAAGGCTAAAATGTTCTTTTTCCAACATATAAATCTCACAAACTCTTCACTTGCCCTAAATAATTGCAATGAATTCCGGTAAGTGCCACATTAGCTGTAACCCCAGAGAGTACAAATACACAGAAAAGGAGCAATGAACTTAGGAAGAGTAGGAACCAGGTTTTCTACTTTTAAAATTAAATGTTAAATTGTTGATAAACATGGCACAAAATTCCCATGAAATATCAAGGACATATTTCTGTGTCCCTACTTCTCCAGTTCTCTCCAGAGGCAATGGTAGGAATTTTAAAATGTTTTAAAGGTGTTTTAAAACTTAGGCAGTTTTAAAATGTATCATTTTGGAGGTATTTTATGCATATTTATGGACAATTATGAAAAATACTTGAAGTAAACTGCTCTTTTCTCTAAAATCGGCCTTCAGCCTACTTTCAAAGCCATTGCTTACAATCCTTTTTCAGATCATAACCACTCTGCTTTCAAAACCAGCTAAGGGCAATGCAGTTGTAATTTATCTTTTTTCTTTATTGCTAACAGGAGTTATAATGATAACATCAGACACAGTGTCATAAACTGCCTTTTTCTCTAAAATCTTGACCTTCAGCCTACTTTCAAAGTCATCACCTGTAATCCTTTTTCAGATCATAACTGTTCTGCTTTCAAAACCAGGTAAGGGCAATGCAGACATAATTTTTTTTTTTTTTTTGAGATGAAGTCTCCCTCTTGCCCAGGCTGGAGTGCAGTGGCATGATCTTGGCTTACTGCAATCTCTGCCTCCCAGGTTCAAGCGATTCTCATGCCTCAATCTCCACAGTAGCTAGGATTACACATGCACACCACCACGCCTGGCTAGTTTTTGCATTTTTAGTAGAGACGGGGTTTCACCATGTTGGCCAGGGTGTTCTCTAACTCCTGACCTCAAGTGATCTGCCTGCCTCGGCCTCCCAAATTGCTGGGATTACAGGCATGAGCCACTGTGCCTGGCCAATGCAGATGTAATTTATCCTTTTTCTTTATTGCTAACAGGTGTTATAATGATGACATCAGGGATACTATCATAAAGTAAACTTCCCTTTTCTCTAAAATCTTGGCCTTCAGCCTACTTTCAAAGCCATTACCTACAAGCCTTCTTCAAATCATAACCACTCTGCTTTCAAAATCAGTTAAGGGCAATGCAGACATAATTTAATCCTTTCTCTAACAGGAGTTATAATGATAACATCAGACCCACTCTCATTCTATTTGGGCTGTCATAACAAAATGCCACAGACTGGGTGGCTTACAAACAACAAACATTTATTATATATAGGAGGCTAAGTCCAAGATCAAGATGCTGGCAGATTTGGTGTCTGGTGAAGGCCCCTCTGTGGATCATACATGGTTGTCCTCTTGCTGTGTTCTCAAATGACCAAAGGAGTGAGGGAGCCCTCTGGGAATTCTTTTGTAAAGGCACTAATTCGATTCACAAGGGCTCCACCCTCATGACGTAGCACCTCCCAAAGCCCTGTACTACAAAAACCATCATATTGAGGATTAGGTTTCAACATACAAATTTTGGGAGATGCAATCATATTTTCTATAGGACCTACACATTTTTGTTTAATCTCCAACCCTCTAAATTTTTAATCTGTTACTTGAGTGATTGTTGGGAATATATGCGGTTCTCATCCTCAGCTATCTGTGTGTAAAGTCACTGTCCCACACCAATATGTCGTTTGGTGTGTGCTTTTCTTCTAAAGTTTGTTGATGTTTCTTGACTTTTTTTTTTTTCAAGAGATTGCCTCTTTCAGGAGCCAGGTTCATGGCTTCTAGTAAAGCTTCTGTTGAACATTAATTGTATTCCCTTATTGTATGTAATTATTTAGTTTTTTGAAACCTAAATCCAAGCCATCGCATTCAATCCCTGTTAAATGTCATGTTATTTGTTTCAACCCATTTCTTAAGCCTGAATATATCCTTAAGAGTCTGATTTTTTTCCTTTAGTAGAACTGTTCACGTAAAAGAAGGAAGGAAGGAAGGAAGGAAGGAAGGAAGGAAGGAAGGAAGGAAGGAAGGAAAGAAGAAAGAAAGAAAAAGAAAGAAAGAAAATTTTTTTTAAAAAGCTTGGATTCCATGGTTACTTATACATTGAATTTGCCATTGATTTAGTGTGCTTGTATATTTGCACATTACTATGGTTTCCTAAAATTTTCCCTGTTCTTAACACCACAAAAAATTGGAAAAGAAGCCCAGCAATTCCACCTACTTCCCCATACCAAGGTTCTAGGCAATCAAAATAAATGGAGGGGAGGAGAGAAAAGGGAAGGGGACCAGGAAGTCAAGGGGCTAACCTCAATGAGAAGAGTAATGTCTGGGACCATCTTCCCAGGCTAGAGTGCAATGACGAGATCTCAGCCTTGAACTCCTGGGCTCAAGCAATCCTCCCACCTCAGCCTCAATAGTAATTAAGACTACAAGTGTGTGACACCACACCCGGCTAATTTTTGTATTTTTGTAGAGACAGGGTTTCTCCATGTCACCCAGGCTGGTCTTCAGCTCCTGAACTCAAGTGATCCACCTGTATCCCTAAGTGCTGGGATTACAGGTGTGAGCCACTATGCCCAGGGTCTGGTACCATCTTATGGACCCTGCGTGTATGTGTGAATACATGTGTGTGTGCACGTGGGTATGTTTATCTCTGTTTTTGTACAGCTAATAGACTATATTTAAAGTCTTCCAGATGTTGGAGACAGAAATGAGTTACCGTAAAGCTAAGGAAGCTTACATTTTCTTCCCAAGGCACTAGTGTTTTTTATTTGCATATATATATATGTATATGTAAATGTATATATGTGTATATATATATGTATATGTATATATTTATATGTATATATGTGTGTGTATATATATATATATATATATAAAGAGGACCCCCTCAATTCAATTCCACGATCCATCCCTTGGCAAGGTTATATTTTATCATAAACCTTTAGATTTAAATGTAGAGGGGAAATAATAAATGAGAGGCAGAGTATGAGAATAGTATTACCTCATACTGGCTGGGGAAAATCCTGCATTGACGAAACATTTTGAGCAGCCAGGTATGGTGGCCCATGCCTGTAATACCAGCACTTTGGGAGGCTGAGGCAGGCAGACCACTTGAGATCAGGTGTTCAAGACCAGCCTGGGCGACATGCTTAAACCTTGTTTCTGTGGAAAATACAAAAAATTAGCTTGTCTTGGTGGCACATGTCTGTGGTCCCAGCTACTCAGGAGGCTGAAGTGGGAGGATGTTTTGAGCCTGGGAGTTCAAAGCTCCAACGAGCTATGATCACACCACTGCACTGCAGCCTGGGCAACAGAGCGAGACCCTGTCTCAAAAACAAAAACAAAATATTTTGAGCCAAGTAGATTTGGGATGGAAGTACCTTGAAAGTACATAGGTTTCTGCATTAGATAGTTTACAAATATCTAATAGATTGGACACAATGAAAACATTAAATTAGAGAGCTCTTCATACTAATGTTACAATGAGCTCTTCCCCTTAATAGACAGGCAGCATTGTTCAACTTCGATTTTAATAATTGGAGTATTGTGGCTGGAACTAACATTGTGACTGGAACTAACATTGTGACCTAGTTTGTTTCTTTTTAAATTTATTTATTGTTATTATTTTTTTGAGACAGAGTCTGGCTCTGTTGCCCAGTCTGGAGTGCAGTGGCACAATCTCAGCTCACTGCAGCATCTGCCTTCCACGTTCCAGTGATTCTCATGCCTCAGCCTCCTAAGTAGCTGGAATTACAAGCATGTGCTACCACGCCCAGATACTTTTTGTATTTTTAGTAGAGACGAGATTTCGCTATGTTGGGCAGGCAGTCTTGAACTCCTGGCCTCAAATGATCCACCCACTTTGGCTTCCCAAAGTGCTGGGACTGCAGGCATGAGTCACCATGCCCAGCCTGTTTCTTATTTATTTTTATTATATTATTATTATTATTATTTGAGATGGAGTCTTGCTCTGTCACCCAGGCTGGAGTACAGTGGTGTGGTCTCAGCTCACTGCAACATCTGCCTCCTGGGTTCAAGCGATTCTCCTGCCTCAGTCTCCTGAGTAGCTGGGATTACAAGCATGTGTCACCATGCCTGGCTAATTTTTATATTTTTGGTGGAGATGGAGTTTCACCTTACTGGCCAGGCTGGACTTCAGGTGATCCACCCGCCTTACAATGGCTCACACCTATAATCCCAGCACTTTGGAAGGCTGTTTCTTATTTTATTAGTCAAGTGCAGACACTAAATAATTCAGATTATATCACTGCTACAACACAGATATCTTGCTTTTCATGCTCTGTTAGTTCTACCCCCTCTAATTAGAAACCATTCCCCTTTGGTGCACTAGAATTAGAGCAGGGAGCTGAGCACAAGCTGTACTGCTACAAATGTCAATAGCAACTGCTCCAGTTCTGGGTAAAACACATTTCTCAACTATGCTTTTGTCATTGGAGTAGAATTGAATGATGTAAAAGATTAGTTTGGAGCTGAAGAGTTACAGGAGTTGATTCAGAAGAAATGAGTACTTACGTGTGTGGTGACTCAGCTGTGAGAGGACCTAGCATGCCATTTGTGAGGGATTGAAATCTTGGTCTCAGGCATTCTACAGCAGGAATGAGTAAGCATGAATCTGTGGTGTTGACACTTCTGTCAATCTGTTGTGTTGACACTTCATTGACACTTCATTGTAGCTTCCTGTAAAACAGGAATAATAATGGGCCCTAAAAATCAAAGCAGCTGTTTTGATGTGAGTTAATCTGGTGATGTATATGGCTAGATGTTGATAGTAATGAGGTCGAAGTGTGGTCTGCCTTTAGACCAGTTGTCTCCATGCTGAAAGCAACTGGTTCTGTAGCTTTGAACCGTCCCACAATTATAAGCCACTATTGACAGTGACATCAGATGAAGGTCTGTTGATGGCTTAATACCGCTCACCTTTATTAGAGATTTTTAGTTAGGCTAAATTAAATGTCCAACTGGCTGTGAGACTCTTCCAGATAGAAGGCTGGAGACTTCATGATCTGAACAAGGTTCCTGTGTTCCCACAACCCAGAAGCCCTCTCCTTTAATTCCCTCTCCCTCTTCTCACTCCTAGGATAGAGGCACTCTGCATTCCTGATTCATTCCCAGGCTCAAGTTGTCAGAAATGACTAGGAAGAAGGGAGAAAAACTCAGGTGGCAAAGGGCATGGATGAAAACTCATGGCGACATAGAAAGAAAACCCTGTGATATATGGAGGAATAGCACAAGAGACCTTATTAGAATGGAACTCTTCTGTATGCTGATTGCAGTGATGACCACACATGGTTGTAAATGGGTTGAAATGGACAGAAGATACACCCCTCCCCCAGTCAATTTTTACAGTAGGATCTTTTTTTTTTTTTTTTTTTTTTTTTGAGATGACTTTCTCTCTCTCCCAGGCTGCAGTGTAATGGTGCTCTCTCGACTCACTGCAAACTCTGACTCCTGGGTTCAAGTGATCTGCCCACCTCAGCCTCCCAAAGTGCTGGGATCACAGGCATGAGCCATCACTCCTTGCCCGGGTTATTTAAAAAGAAAAAGAAAAGGCCAGATATGGTGGCTCACGGCTGTAATTCCAGCATTTTGGGAGGCCAGGGCGGGTGGATCACCTGAGGTCAGGAGTTCAAAACCAGCCTGGCCAACATGGCAAAACCCCGCCTACTGAAAATACAAAAATTAGCTGGGCATGGTGGTGGGCACCTGTAATCCCAGCTACTCGGGAGGCTGAGGCAGGCGAATTGCTTGAACCCAGGAGGTGGAGGTTGCGGTGAGCCAAGATTGCTCCATTGCACTCCAGCCTGGCGACAGAACAAGACTCTGTCTCAAAAAAAAAAAAAAAAAAAAAAAAAAAAAAAAAATATATATATATATATATATATAATAAATTAAAAATAAAAGAAAGAGAAAAAATAAAAAATAAAAATAAAATTAGAAAAGATGGGAGGCATGGGTCCTATTGCATGGGGCCCATGCCTCTCATCTTTTCTAATAAGGGAAATGTGATGAGAATATAGGGTTCAATTGAGTTGCATGTAGGACAGGTTACAAAAGACCCCCCCATTTTTTTATTCTTTAAAATAAATAAAAAATTTCCTGGAAACTGTTGTTTAAAAATGTATCCTTTGTTATTTCTAGGGGAGTGTTTGGTGTATACTCTGATCTAAGAGTTCATATTGTGAATGTTTTTTCTTTGTTTTCTTTTTTTAATAGCAAAAGATATCTCTTTGGAAGCAAGATGTTTCTAACTTTTTTTTTAGATTGGTGTTACACCAGAATGTTTTATTTATTTTATAGAATGTTTTAGGCTGGGCGCAGTGGCTCATGCCTGTAATCCTAGCACTTTGGGAAGCCCGGACAGGTGGATCACCTGAGGTTGGGAATTCAAGACCAACCTGACCAAAATGGAGAAAACCTGTCTCTATTAAAAATACAAAATTAGCCAGGCATGGTGGTGCATGCCTGTAATCTCAGCTACTTGGGGGGCTGAGGCAGGAGAATCACTTAAACCCAGGAGGCGGAGGTTGCAGAGAGCGGAGATCATGCTATTGCACTCCAGCCTGGGCAACAAGAGTGAAACTCCATCTTAAAAAAAAAAGAATGTTTATTAAATATTAAATGACTGTACAGTACTGGGCACAATGGCTCATGCCTATAATTCCAGCACTTTGGGAGGCTGAGGCAGGAGGATTGCTTGAGACCAGGAGTTTCAGAGCAGCCTGGGCAACATAGCAAGACTCTGTCTCCAGAAAAAAACAACAAAAAACAAAAATGAAAACAAAAAAACCCACTGTACAATTCTTAGTACAGTAGTCTTATTTACTTGCCCACAGAGATCTAGTCAAGTAAATCATAGACTAATAAAAGTCCACTTTTTTTTCTCTTTTTCTATCGGCTTGCTTGACACATATTTTATTTATTGGAAAAGGTATTGATACTTAGCTAAGATTCTTAACCTTGCTGTACCTAAGTATGCTATTTTATGTTTTTATTTTGTTTTAGCTGTAGTGCCGTGGCACAATCTCGTATCACTGCAACTTAGCCTTCCAAGTTCAAGCAGTTCTCATGCCTCAGCTTCCCAAGTGGGATCACAGGCATGCACCACTACACCCAGCTAATTTTGTTTTTTGTATTTTTAGTAGAGACAGGGTTTCACCAGGTCACCATGTTGGCCAAGCTAGTCTTGAACTCATGACTTCAGGTGATCTGTCTGCCTTAGTCTCCTAAAGTCTAAGTATGCTATTAGAAATCTGGTTGTGTTTTAGAAATCGTGGGTAGTTTCTCCTAACATTGATGTTGAACATACCCGGTACTCAGGACCCACTTGGTACAAGTTAATATTATTGATCAACCATCTTCCTACAGTCCTTGGCCCAGAAACTATGTCTTTTTTATTTATTTATTTTTTTTGAGATGGAGTGTTTTACTCTTGTTACCTAGGCTGGAATGCAAGGATGGTGCAATCTCAGCTCACCACAACCTCTTCCTCCTGGGTTCAAGTGATTCTCCCATCTCACCCTCCCAAACAGCTGAAATTACAGGCATGCACCACCACGCCCTGCTAATTTTGTATTTTTAGTAGAAACAGGGTTTCTCCATGTTGGTCAGGCTGGTCTCAAACTCCTGACCTCAGGTAATCTGCCCACCTTGGCCTTCCAAAGTGCTGGAATTACAGGTGTGAGCCACTATGTCTGGCTGAAACTATATCTTTTAGTTCATTTGCCCTTTCTGTGAATTAGCTTCCCTCCAGCTTTGCCACATTCAATTTGTTCTGCTTTCTTTGTTCCTATCTTCTCAAATGAGATGGTCTATATTACTTATTTTATTTATTTATTTTAAAAAGACATTTATTCAGCATCACAATCAGACTATTACATTTAGCAATCAACAGCATGGGTGCAAAAAAAAAAAAGAAAAAGAAAAAAAACTACATTAAAACCCTTTGTTGGAATGCTTTACACTTTCCACAGAACAGAAACTAAAATAACCTGTGATACAATTAGTCACAAATACAGTCCTCGAGTGTTTTGCCCATATACATGGGTATTTGTCTAAATCATGTCTTCTTTGTAGCAGTTAGGCCCTGCCACCACTGTGCTTGGCTGAATTCACAAATCTGTTGTAACCTGTAGCTTCCCTGTCACTTCTCTGGCTCTCCTCTCCTGCTAAGCTTTGTTTACTAATTAAAATCTTCTGCCACTGCCATAGCTACTGCTGCTACTGGAACCACCATAGCCACCTTGGTTTCATGGTTTGGCAAAGTATTGGCCACCACCACCATAGGGGCCAGAGCTTCTGCCTCCAAAGTTTCCTCCCTTCATGGGTCCAAAATTTGAAGACTGATTGTTGTAACTACCAAAAGCATTGTAGCTTCCACTACCTCCAAAATTGCCTCCATCATTACCAAATCCATTATAGCCATCCCCACTGCCACCATATCCATC
The DNA here is from genome assembly GCF_049354715.1 of Callithrix jacchus. Taxonomy (NCBI): domain Eukaryota; kingdom Metazoa; phylum Chordata; class Mammalia; order Primates; family Cebidae; genus Callithrix; species Callithrix jacchus. The sequence goes on along the minus strand of NC_133508.1, from coordinate 34,731,924 downwards.
ACCACCATGGCTGCCACCAAAGCCACCACGACCACTGAAGTTTCCTCCACGACCAAAGTTGTCATTCCCACTGAAACCACCTCCACGACCACCACCAAAGTTTCCAGAACCACTTGGACCTCTTTGACTGATGAAGCACCAGCCAGCTCTTGCTTTGACAGGGCTTTCCTAACTTCACAGCTGTGGCCATTCACAGTATGGTATTTCTGAATGACAGTCTTATCCACGGAGTCATGGTCGTCAAAGGTTACAAAGGCAAAGCCCCTTTTCTTGCCACTGCCTCTGTCAGTCATGATTTCAATCACTTCAATTTTTCCATACCATTCAAAATAATCTCTTAGGTGATGTTCTTCAGTGTCTTCTTTAATGCCACCAATGAATATTTTTTTTCACAGTTAAGTGGGCACCTGGTCTTTGAGAATCTTCTCTTGAGACAGCTCTCTTTGGTTCTACAACCCTTCCATCCACTTTGTGTGGCCTTGCATTCATGGATGCATCCACCTCCTCCACAGTTGCATATGTGATGAACCCAAAGCCCCTGGAGCGCTTAGTGTTTGGATCTCTCATTACCATACAGTCTGTGAGCGTTCCCCATTGCTCAAAATGGCTCCTCAGGCTCTCGTCGGTTGTTTCAAAGCTCAACCCTCCAATGAAGAGCTTCCTCAGCTGTTCCGGCTCTTTAGGAGACTCTGACTTAGACATGATCGCAGGGAGAAGAGAGACTTTAACGATGCTGCTTCGGCGGCGTCCACCGGCAGGAAGCTATTTTATTTATTTATTTAGAGACAGAGTCTCGCTCTCTTGCCCAAGCTGGACTGCAGTGTTGTGATCTTGGCTCACTGCAACCTGTGCCTCGTGGGTTCAAGCAATTCTCCTGCCTCAGCCTCCCAAGTAGCTGGGATTACAGGTGCCCACAACCATGCCCAGCTAATTTTTTGGTATTTTTGGTAGAGAGGGGGTTTCGCTATATTGGCCAGGCTGGTCTTGAACTCCTGAGCTCAGGTGATCCACCTGCCTCGGCCCCCACAAAGTGCTGGGATTACAGGTGTGAGCCACTTTGCCTGGCCTACTTGTTTTTATTAAGTTACAAGTTCTTCCATCTTCTTTATCATCATCCTTATCTGGGTGAGTCAAAATTCATATTTTGCACTTGGTAACACACATTTTGTTTTTCTTTGTAGAAACAGGTTTTGTCTTTAATTCCTGACCTCAAGCAATTCTCTTGGCTTGGCCTCCTAAAGTGCTGGAATTACAGGTGTAAGCCACCGTGCCTGGGGTATTTTTAATATGATGTAACAGTTCAGAAAAATGTCATCTCTGCTTCTTTCTCATATCATGTATAAATCCTTACAAACTTTTACCCAGATTCACTCTGTATTCCCAATTTTGAGGAATCATAAATGCATTATCTGTCTCAAATAGTGGGTTATCTATCTCAAATAGTGGATTTTTCTTCAAAATGACTTCTTTTATAATGCAGCTTTTATCTTATTAAATTACCTGTCTAAAAGTGACTGCAAAGAAATATAGGATCCACAGGTAATTTCTTTTTATTAAAAAAGAATACTTTTTATATTTCCTTTTCAAAGAGCTTTCAACCAGAATTGTCTAGGAGAGGCAAAGATATAACCTGTTTATCTGGTACCACCATCACCCAAAGCATATGATATGAGTTCTGAGCTTTTCTGATTTAGAGACCTTGTACTTTTTCTCATTTATTTTATTTTATTTTTTTGAGTCAGAGTCTCACTCTGTTGCCCAGGGTGGAGTGCAGTGACTCAGCTCACTGCAACCTCTGCTTCCTGGGCTCAAGTGGTAGAGATGGGGTTTCACCATATTGGTCAGGCTGGTCTTGAACTCCTTACCTCCGGTGATCTACCTTCCTTGGCCTCCCAAAGTGCTGGGATTACAGGCGTGAGCCACTGTGCCCCAACCAGCATGTTACTTTTGAAGTCAGAAACAATTATGAAGGAATTCAATAAACATACAAGGCCAAACAGAGTTTTGTAAAATGCAGCATTTGCTAAAAAGTAAAACAAGGAGACCAATCAAAGAAGAACTAGGATTTGAGGTTTGCTTTGGGGATAAGGTCGAACTGATGCTAAAAGTGGTTACTTAAAGAATTTATTTTTCCTCTGGATAGAGGAAGTGATTTCACTTTGATATTAAAGGCTTAGATGCTAATAATCATTTTACAAATATTATTTCCCTACTATAGAGTTTGGATAGACTGTCAAGGGGTTGGGAGAATCTCTGGAATTAAGAAGTAAAGCGGGTCATTCATGTTTGGCATCCTTCACGCTCAATCACATTTCCAGTCAGAGCTAGGAACATGACAAGAGTGAAGGAATTTCATGAGTTAGAGCAGTGGTTCTCGAAGTTTTGGTTTCTTTACACTCTTTTTTTTTTGAGACAGAATTTCACTCTTGTTGTCCAGCTGGAGTGCAATGCAATGGAGCGATCTCAGCTCACTGCAACCTCCACCTCCCAGGTTCAAGCAATTCTCCTGCCTCTCGAGTAGCTGGTATTACAGTCACCCGCTGCCACGCCCTGCTAATTTTCGTATTTCTAGTAGAGATGGGCTTTTGCCATGTTAGTCAGGCTGGTGTCGAATTGCTGACCTCAGGTGATCTGCCTACTTCGGCCTCCCAAAGTGCTGGGATTACAGGCGGGAGCCACCACACCCGGCCTCTTTACACTCTTAAAAATTACTCTGGCTGGGAGCACTGGCTCCCGCCTGTAATCCCAGCTCTTTCGGAAGCCAAGGCAGGCAGAACCTGAAGTCAGGAGTTTGAGACAAGCCTGACCAACGTGGTAAAACTCTTTCTCTACTAAAAATACAAAATTAGCTGGGCAGGGTGGTATATTTGCCTATAATCCCAGCTACTCAGGAGGCTGAGGCAGGAGAATTGCTTGAACCTGGGAGGTGGAGGTTGCGGTGAGCTGAGATCATACCACTGGACTCCAGCCTTGGGCAACAAGAGCAAAACTCCATCTCAAAAAAAAAAAAATTATTGAGGACTTTGAAGAGCTTATGTTCATGTGGGTTATATCTATTGTACTAAGCCATTCTTACACTGTTATAATGAAATACCTGAGACTGGGTAGTTGATTAAATAAAGAGGTTTAATTGGCTCCTGGTTCTGCAGGCTGTGCAGAAAGCATGATCCTGGCATCTCCTCAGTGTTTAGGGAGGCCTCAGGAAACTATCTCTAAATAATTATTGTATTAGAAATTTAAAAGAAAATTTAAAACAATTATTGATTTTTAAAATAACAAACCAAACACATTTTAACATAAATTGCATGTTTTTATGAAAATAATCATATTTTCTAAAAAAATTTGATGAGAAGAAAAGGACTGCTTTTGTATTTTTGCAAATCCCTAAATATTTGGCTGAATAGGAGATAGTGAGGTTCTCTATGGTTGAAGTATATGAAGAGACTCAGGCCTTTGAAAAAAAATTTAACAGCCTTTTTGGATAATTATGGATATTCTTCTTTGATACTATAGTGAAATTCAGCAAGTGGTAATTTCTTTTCTTTTTCTTTCTTTTCTTTTTTTTTTTTGAGACAAGGTCTGCCTCTATTGCCCCAGCTGGGTGCAGTGGTGTGATCTTGGCTCATTGCAACATCTGCCTCCTGGGTTTAAGCAGTTCTTCCACTTCAGCCTCCCACGTAGCTGTGACCATGGGCACACACCACCATGCCTGGCTAAATTTTGTATTTTTTGTAGAGACAGGGTTTCACTATATTGTCCAGGCTGGTCTCAAACTTCTGGACTCAAGAGATCTGCCCGCTTCAGCCTCCCAAAGTGCTGGGATTATAGGCATGAGCCACCAAGTCTGTCAATTGTTCTTTCAGGCCTTCCATTATAATGACCAGATGAGTTCTTCTTGCCTACCGTGCAAACAAAATTCACTGAGACCGAGGTATTGCAATAGAGAAAGAGTTTAATTGACCCGAGGCCAACCACATAGGAGAACTGGTGTTATCATTCAAATCAGTCTCCCCCTGGGTTGGACGTTAGGGTTTTTATGGACAATTTGGTAAGCAGGGGGCTACAGAATGGGTTCTGCTGATGGATTGGGGATGGAATCATGGGGTGTGGAAAACAGTCCTTGAGTGCTGAGCCTGTCTCTGGGTGGGGCCATAGGACCAGTTTTGAGTCATGAGTCCAGCTAGGGACAGTCTGAAAAAGATCTCAAAAAGCAATCTTCAGTTGTATAAGCACTGATGTTATTTATAGGAGCAATTAGGGAAGTCACAAATCTTGTGACCTCTGGACACATGACCCCTTAGTGGTAAGGGAGTATATTAATAGAAATATGCCTATACTTTAGCAAAGTCCACACCCCTCCCATAATCCTATTCTTGCTGCTGTTCATTAGTCTTTCAAAGTTGGTTTTTCATCCCTAAACAAGGAGGGGATAGTTTGGGGGAGGAACTTAGCTTTCAAGTTAAAACATAAACTAATTTCCTCCCCAAATTAACTTGACCTTTGCCTAGGAATGACCAGGAATACCTTGGAGGTCAGAAGCAAGATTAAATCAATGAGGTCAGATTTCTCTTACTATCATATTTTGCAAAGGCAGTTTCACCATGAAAAATGCAGGTAGTTCAGCCTGTAAGTCAACCACACAAGTGCTCTTCTCCAAGACAGCCATCCCACTTTAGCATGCAGAAATGCATGTGTACTTCCCATTTCTTCACACAGAATATTAGAAAGACTCGTATACAAGGGTCAAAATTTAATAAAATTAATGCTTCTACGTCATCCAGGATATTCCTAAATCAACAGTCTTAAAACCTGGGAATGTGTGGCAGTGAAGAATACAGTGATCCAATGGCCACCTGGACAGGTTGGTGATAGTGCCTTGAGTCCTGCTAAAGCATCAATAATGTTCCTCTTCCTTTGTACCATCAGTACAAATTCCCAGTCAAAAAGCTAGAGGAGGCCAGGCATGGTGGCTCAGTCCTGTAATCCCACAACTTTTGGGAGGCTGAGATGGGTGAATCGCTTGAGCTCAGGCGTTTCAGAGCAGCCTGGGCAAAATAGTAAGATCTCTCTCTACCAAAAATACAAAAGTTAGCCAGGCCTGTAGTTCCAGCTTCTTGAGAAACTGAGATGGGACACTCAGTGAGCTATGATTGGGCCACTGTACTACAGCCTCAGGGACAGAGGGATACCCTGTGTCAAAAGGCGGGGGGGAGGTGGGCCTGGCACAGTGGCTCACACCTGTAATCTTAGCACTTTGGGACGCCGAGGTGGGTGATCTGCCTGAGCTCAGGAGTTCAAGACCACCAGCCTGGACAACATGGTGACATGGTGAAACCTCGTCTCTAAAAAATACAAAACATTAGCTAGAGATGGTAGCAGGCACCTGTAATCCCAGCTACTCAGGAGACTGAAGCAGGAGAATGGCTTGAACTTGGGAGATGGAGGTTGCAGTGAGCTGAGATCGTGCCACCTCTGCACTCTAGCCCGGGTGACAGAGCAAGACTCTGTATCCAAAAAAAAGAAACAAAAGGACAAGAAATGTTGCATTGTTGACAAACTAGTTGTTAACCTTGTGACCTCTGTAAAGGCCTCAGGGATTTCCAGGGGTCTGGGGACGGCACAGATTAAAAGGGGGGAAAACGTGGGAGGAAAAAAGGTCACATAATGGAAACATACTGTTGAATTGAATTTAGTATATAAAAACTCTTTACTGAAATAAAGAATATAGACTTCATATACCATGAAGAGCAGATTAGAAGAGGAGGAAGACTCTAGGGATTGATCCGGCCAGGAGGCAGGGTTTTAAACAGGCCTTGAAGAGTTGGCACAGTTTAGAAGGAAGGGGTGGGAGGGAAAAGCTTGCTGAATGGTACAAATGAACAAGACCCTGATCGTGAGCTCTTGAAGATATGAAAGGCAGAAAGCACTAAAGCTGGGCTTCTGTTCCTCTGTGGTCTTGCATATATGAGGAGGTGATGAGTAATTCTACATTTTTGTCAACTTTACTGTTTAAAACTCCAAGGGAGGTTGTTTCCTATGATCCATGTTAGAGGGGAAAAAAAAAAAAGAAAGAAGGAAGAAAAACTCCAAGGGAGGAAGATCCTTCAAGCTGATATGCTTGGGGCTTGGTGAAGGTGAGGTATTAGTGACAAAGATGTGAAGTTTCTTTATTGAAAATACATGTATGTCCAAGACTTGCTCTGTAGATAAAAACCCACTAGAAAAAGAGTTTGTCAGGGAGAAAAAGTAGTTTTGCTAATATATTTTTGATCATTTGCAAAGCCCATGGCAGTGTGTGGCAAGAGGATTGTGCTGTCTTAGGCTCTTCACATAGGTCTGAAACAAGGAAAACATACTTCTGATGAAAGTACCATTCCCACATTGTTATTAGTAGTCCCTGGACTAATGGATAGTGGGTGGGTACTGTGTCCAACCGCTCAGCGAACCGCAATTGCCTCATTGACAGCAAGCCCAGCAGGGCATCCCTGGAATATTAATTTCCGTGGCCTTTTGCAATCGCACGAAGCTTGGCTCCCTGCGCTTGCCGTAACGAGGTCTCTACCATTGCTTTCCGAGGGGGAATTTGGCAGCAGCGGAAGAAGGAGACCGGAGGGTGTGTGTTGAGCAAAGCCGGGTGCAGAGGAGGACGATTGTTTTACAGATCCCGTAATCGGCCCGTCCTTCTCCCCTTTACCCCCCTCCCTACCGCCCCTGCCCCGCCGCGGAGCGGCGGCGGCCTTGGACTTCGCTGTGTTTCCTCGCGGAGACAGGTGAGTGTCGGCGCGCGGGCTCCCCGGGCTTCGCTCCCCACCCCCCGCGTCTCCGGGGTTGGTGGCGGCGGCCGGCCGGGGAGGCGGCCTCGGCGCACAGTAATGGCTGCGCTGTGAGCGGGGGAACGCGAGCTGACAGCCGCCGCCGCCGCCTCCGCCCACCTTCCTCGCCGGGGCTTCGTCCTTCACTCCTTCGGGCTGCCTCCCCCTCCCCTTGTCCCCTGCCCCTTGCCCCGCTTCTGCAGAAGGTAACCCCGCTGAGGGTCGGGGAGCCGGGCAGCAGGCGCCGGGAAACTTCCCTTCCCGGTTAATGGGTGGCGGGGCTGGGGCGGAGGAGAGGAGTTAGGGGCGACGAGGTCGGGGGAGAGGGATGAAGGGGGGAGGCCCGGGAAGATGGTGTCCTGTAAGTGACCTCGGCTCCCCAGAGCGCTGACCCCTAAGCCCTGCCACCCCCCTGGACTGGATCCCAGGCCTCCCCAACCCGATCTTGGCCGCCTCTCCCTCGGCCCCATTTTCCTCCGAAGGAGGGAAGGTGAGAGTGCGTGTACTCTTCTGCATATTTGCGTGCTCACACGAATACACAACTCTGTGTTTGCGTGTGTGTGTGTGGGAGGGGGGTTATCAATCTCATGCATCCTTACCACGAGTATTTTCACTTTTGTTTCCGCAGACTGCAAAGATTGATAGCTTTGGGGAGGAGTATCCTACGTGCATGTTAGACCTCTTGTCTCAACACTTAGGGTCTGCTGAAGTAAGATCCTCACACGCTTTCTAGCACTTGCTTACCCTCTAGGGAGTCTGGACCATTCCCTACCGTTATGTGCATGCAAATAAAACATTCGTGAATTGTAGGCTGTTATTAATGTTAAGCCCACACCTTTGTCCCATGGATTAAAATATTACTAGTTGAAGGCCAGTTACTCTGGGCGTTTAAATTTTGAAGATACATACTATTAACATTCAATATAGATTGTGACTGTTCAACACATAAACGTCTTTGAACTAGACTTGTTCCAAGCCTATCTTCGTAGTAATGATGGGAAATAATTACTTTGATCGGATTGACAACTGACTACATAATAATCACTTAAAAACATTCAAAATACTGTTGTCTGCCCTTTAGAATCTTACATTCCTTTTCAGGACAGACACACGAAAGGATTAGCTATACTTTGCTTCTTTTTCTTTTGACCGTATGCAGTATCTGGGAAGATCTTTCCAAAAGAGTCACGTGAGATAACAGAAGTACATAGTTTTTTTGGTTTTGAGATGGAGTTTGGCTCTTGTCACCCAGGCTGGAGTGCAGTGGTGTGATTCGCCTCCCGGGTTTAAGCAATTCTCCTGCCTCAGACTTCCAAGTAGCTGGGATTACTGGCATGTGCCACCACACCTGGCTAATTTTGTATTTTTAGTGGAGATGGGGTTTACACCATGTTGGCCAGGCTGGTCTCGAACTCCTGACCTCAGGTGATCCACCTGCTTTGGCCTCCCAAAATGTTGGGATTACAGGCCTGAGCCACTGCATCCAGCCCATAGCGTTTTGAATTACCCGTTTTTTTTTTTTAAATTTTATTTGCTGTTTATGAGTTGGAACATTTCTACAGTGTGCATTCACATAGCCTGGGAAAAATTCCTTTTCAGTTGCCTTTTGAGTATTTGGTTGTTCTCCTGCCTCTGAAATACTCTTTATTCTCCATCCTCTTTGGTGGCTTTCAGTGTTCTATAAATGTGAAGATTATCCATGTCTTTTATCTTCACCAGTCTGTCAGGAGATTAAATGTTGTGGAACTTCTTTAAAGTCATTTTTGCCTTTTGTAGACACGGGGGGTGAGACCCCGTGTCTACAAAAAAAATATCTGTCAGTTGACAAATATTAAGCACTTGGTTTATTTGCCAAGGAGCACTGCAGGCATTAAGGATACAAGGGTAAACAAGACACATTAAATTTCACATTAAATTTATCTTCTCGGAGTATCAATTCTGGCTTGGGATGGAGAGACAGACAGTAAACAGATAATCTCAGAGAGTAAGTGCTGTGTAGGAAATGAGGTAAGGAGTTGTGGTAGTGGCTGGGGGATTACTTCAGATACTATAATCTGAGAAGACCTTCCCGAGGTAAAGTTTGAAATTCTGAGGGAAAAGTTTCTATTTTAGGGAGGATCAAATGGAGAAGCCTTGAGGTGCTATCAAGCTGGGATCCAACGAACTGAAAGTGGCTTAAAGTGGACTGTGTTCGGGCTCTTCCCTGGTCTCTTAACTCAGACTGCAAAAGTAGACTTTGCTCTCTTTTTTAAAATAAAAAAAAAAGAGAGAGATTAAGGGTAGGTCCTAGCCAGGGGCTGGATCATGTTGGCTTTTGTTCTTCTGAAGCTTTAAGAGGCTTTTGGAACTCTTCTAAACTGGGAGTGGTAAGGTCTGATTGAGAATCAGACTGCCATTTGGAAAAGAGACACACAAGGAAACCAGTGAAAATGTTTTGAGATGTGTTTTGGAGTTGAAGATACTTACTGAAATTGTCATGTTTTGGATGAGCATGCAGTTGGGACAGGGGTTTTTGGCTTCTGCTGGAGGATGATGATGCTGTGTACTGAGACGAGGAAGAGTCGGTGGGAATTGTCAGGGTCATGCTGTTGTATGGGTTGGAGTTGGATTGGACTGGTTAAGTTGGATCTAGTTGTTCCAGTGGAGGTTAGAAGTAGGTGATTGGAAATAAGTGTGGAACTTAGTGAGAAGTTAAGGAGTGATTTATTCATTCAACGAGGGCTTCTCAAGCACCAGCTTTAGACCAGATGTGTGGATATAGTAGTTAAAAAATCTCTAGCTTCGTGGAACTTAAGTTCTAGTGAGGAGAGAAAGATGGATATGGAGAATCGTCAGCATTTATTTATTGATATACTATACTTATGTTTTGAACAAAAACTATATTCATGTGGTTCACAATTTAAAATGCGAAGTCTGGGAGACACAGTGAGACCCTGTGTCTACAAAAAATAATTGTAAAAAAATTAGCCAGGCACGGTAGTGCACGCCTGTATTACTGACTGTTGAGAAGCTGAGGCCAGATGACCAGATTGGAGGCTGCAGTGATCTGTGATTGCACCACTGCACTCCAGCACCAATGACAGAGTGAGACTCTGTCTCTAAAACAAACGGAAAACCAAAATATAAAATTATCCTTGGGGAATAGACTGAAAATCTCCCTCCACTTCTTGTACCCTTGTCATCCGGCTTTCCTTGGAGTCAAACATTGTTAGCTCTTTCTTAGATGTCCTTTGAAAAAAAAAATTCGTGCACATGCAAGTGAATATTGTCCCCACTTTGCAGAAATGGTTGTGAACTTTACTTGCTTTGGCATTTGTATTTTTTAGAGTATTGAACAGTTTTAAGTTACGAATTAAGATGAGAACACAGAGAATGTAGAAAGGAGAGGCCGGGTGAGGTGGCTCATGCCTGTAATCTAAGCACTTTTGGAGGCCGAGGCAGACCGATCATGAGGTCAAGAGATCAAGGCAGGAGAATCACTTGAACCCGGGAGGCAGCGGTTGCAGTGAGCAGAGATCAAGCCACTGCACTCCACCCTTCTGACAGAGCAAGACTCCACCTCAAACAAAAACAAAACAGGAGAAAACTATGAGTACTGCAGCATTTTCTGATTTGGTCCCTGCCCTTGTTAAGTTTATCTATTTATTTATTTTGAGATGGAGTCTTGCTCTGTTACCCAGGCTGGAGTTTGTATTTTAAGTAGAGATGGAGCTTCACCAGGTTGGCCAGGATGTTTTCGTTAAGTTTTTGACCTACAGGTGTGGAGTGTAAGAAGCTGTTTCTGGCCAGGTGTGCTGGCTCAGGCCTGTAATCCCAGCACTTTGGGAGGCTGCAGTGGGTGGATCACTTGAGCCCAGCAGCTTGAGACCAGGTTGGCAACATGGAAAACCCTGTCTTTACATAAAATAAAGAAATTGGCCATGTGTGGTGGTGCAGGACTGTAGTCCCAGCTACTATTGAGGTTGAGGTAGGAGGATCACTTGAACCCAGGAGGTCAAGGCTGCATTGAGCCACTGCACTCCAGCCTGGATGAAAGCAAAGGGGGTCTCACTCTGTTGCCCAGACTGATCTTGAACTGGGCTCAAATAATCCTCTCACCTTAGCCTCTGTGTTAGGATTATAGGTGTAATCCACTGTGCCCCATCTTGTTTCTTTTCTTTTCTTTTGTTTTTGTTTTTTGAGACGGAGTTGCCCAGGCTGGAGTGCAGGGGCGTAATCTCAGCTCACTTCAGCCTCCTGGGTTCGCCTCCTGAAGGAGGTGATTCTCCTCCCTTTTTTTCAACTTTTATTTTAGATTCTTTTTTTTTCTTTTTTTCAACTTTTATTTTAGATTCTTTTTTTTTCTTTTTTTCAACTTTTATTTTAGATTCATGTACACGTGTAGGTTTGTTACCAGGGTATATTGTGTGCTGCTGGGGCTTAGGATACTAATGATCCCATCACTCAGGTGCCGAACAGAGTACCCAACAGCTTTTCCACCCTTTCTCCCTCACTGCAAAAAGCTCTTTCTTTTTGTGAGACATTTTACAAAAGTTTGCACTGTTTCTTTTGTGTTCTACTTTATCTGCCTGTTCTTTGGGTAGTCTGGAAAAATGTCTGCTATGATTGAAAGCAGTGTTTCATGTGTACTATCAGTACTATTTATTTATTTTGAGACAGTCTTGCTCTTTCACCAGGCACCAGGCTGGAGTGCAGTGGGGCGGTCTCGGCTTACTGCAACCTCTGCCTCCCGGCTTCAAGCAATTCTCCTGCCTCAGCCTCCCGAGTAGCTGGGACTAAAGGCGCACGCCACCACGCCCAGCTGATTTTTGTATTTTAGTGGAGATGGAGTTTCACCATGTTGGCCAGGATGGTCTTGGTCTCTTGATCTTGTGATCTACCCGCCTTGGCCTCCCAAAGTGCTGGGATTACAGGCATAAGCCACTGCTCCCGGCCACTATCAGTTATTTTTAAGTAAATTGATGACAGGATCAGCCCTAGAATCTTAATATTAGGAAGACTTATGACTGGCTTATGTCAAATCTTGGAAAAACAAGCAGCAATTTATAATGTTAGGAGATTTATAGCAAGTTGCTTATCTATGACTGAACCCTCTCTTAGTAATCAGTTAATCGCAATATCTGTTTAGAGTGATCTGGCTCTGTGCCTGAGTTTGAATCTTAGCAGTAATGTATCTGTCACATTTCAGTTAGCATAATCTTTGGGTAACCACCTTTAAGAATATACAGATTTCTGTGTCAGCACTTTATATTTGGCTTTTCATTGGGAAAGGCTTATTTGAGACAATTCTTTGATTAAAGGTTTTGAGACAGTGAGTAGGAGTGTTAGGTTTAAGATTGCGGTGTTGGATCTCTAGAAACTTTTGGGGTACATTCATCTCTGTTGATTTTCCTTTGGGGGAGGAGAGGTGCAATATTTTCTTTTGCTTTAAGCTTTGTTACTCTGAAGAAGTAAAAATTCAGACTGATACTGTTTTGTTTGATTGTTTGGGACAGAGTTTTGTTCTAGTTGCCCAAGCTGGAGTGCAATGGCATGTTCTCAGCTCACTGCAACCTCTGCCTCCTGGGTTCATGTGATTCTCCTGTCTCAGGCTCCCAAGTAGCTGGGACTACAGATGCCTTCCATCACGCCTGGCTAATTTTTGTATTTTTAGTAGAAATGGTGTTTTGCCATGTTGACCAGCCTGGTCTCAAACTCCTGACCTCAGGTGATCCACCCACCTTGGCCTCCCAAAGTGCTGGGAATGCAGGCATGAGCTACTGCACCTGGCCTCTTTTATATAGTTTAACGTTATAAATAATGTTAGTTATATCCATTAACTCAGCAACTTCGTCTTTTCTATTTTGGCTACTTTTCAAAGAATGAAACATGGGTTTGCCATGTGTAATTTTTTTTAAATATCTCAGCCTTGTTTTAATTCAGTTGAAGGAGATTGAAAGTACAGGGTACATTCCAGACTGGTTTTGCTCCTTGGCTCAGGTGATCCTCCAGCCTGGTCTCACAAAGTATTGGGATTACAGCAGGCGTAAGTCACTGTGATCTGCCTGTGGTTTATCATGTAACCCAGTCATTATTTTGTTGCTTGATTTGTTCCAGATTTGACCTTTAGTTTGGCTCATGTCCTTTCGACATGTTCCCACCCTCTTTTTGTGTGGGGAAAGCACCTTCTATTTCCTGATATCATAGATGTTCTAGGTTTAACTTCTATTTTTCCTGCTCCAGCCCTGGAATCAGTCACTTTTCCAAGGAGTAGCTCTGGTTTTTTTAATTGGAGAATGATATTTAGAAACCAAGATGTAGGTTCTGCTTGTGCTTATTGCCACTGTGGTGTCATTGCTCCTAGGCCCTTCTCAGTGAGCAGAGCTAGAAATAGATGTGTATTCATCCATGCAGACACAAATATCTATGTTTATATCTTTTTATCTGCATGTATATATGTGTTTTTGTATTTAAAACCATGAGTTTGTAAATGAGACCTTTAATTACAGTCCACTACCACAGGATTTATGCTTGCCATTCCCCTTTATTTATAACTACTATTTTCTGCCAGTGGGAAATAGAAGATACCTTTCTTTTTCTTTTTCCTTACTTTTTTTTTTTTTTTTTTGAGATGGATTCTTGTTCTGTTGCCCAGGCTGCTGTGGTGCAGTGGCACAATCTTGGCTCACTGTGACCTCTGCCTCCTAGGTTCAAGCGATTCTCCTGCCTCAGCCTCCTGAGTAGCCCGCCACCACACCTGGCTAATTTTTGTATTTTTGGTAGAGTTGGGGTTTCACCATGTTGGCCAGGCTGGTCTCGAACTCCTGACCTCCAGTTATCTGCCCACCTTGGCCTCCCAAAGTGCTGGGATTATAAGCGCTAGCTACCATGCCCAGCCGAAGATAACCTTTCTAATAGTCATAGTAACTATGTAAGTTATATATAGTTGCCAAAATAATCAATAATGTGACATCAAGAGAAAGATCCCCAAGTAGTCCTAAGCCTTCAGGAAAATTTTATCTCAAAATATTTCTCTTATGTATTTGTTAATAGTCTGAACCAAAAATAACATTTTGTCATACTCCCAAGTATTGTTTTGATTAGAGTGCATCCATTTAAAAATTTTCAGAGTGCATTTTGCAGTGAGATTCAGATACTTCTCTGACATCAGAACTTTGTACTTGTGATCTAGTTTTTAAGTACTATGAATAAGGACAGTATTTTTTGTATTTTTATACGTGGTAAAACATAACGTACAATTTACCATTTTAACTATCATTAAGTGAATAGTTTAGTGTTGTTGATTGCATTTACAGTGTGATCGTAAATTTCACCTCATCACCATTTCCAAAACTTTTTTTTTACTAGACAGAAACTCTGCAACTATTAAGCAGTAGCTCAGTGTTTCCCCTGCCCCCAGCATCTGATAAAATCTTTCTGTCTTTATGAATTTCCCCTACATAGTTTTAAGCAGGACCATAATAAGTTTTTCACTTTGTGTTTGGTGTATTTGACTTAGTGTAATGTCTTCATTCTTGTCATAGCTTGTATTGGAATTTATTTTTAATTTTATTTTTTTGAAATGGAGTTTTGCTCTTGCTGCCCAAATAGGAGTGCAGTTGAGCCATCTTGACCCACTGCAACCTCTGCCTCCTAGGTTCAAGTGATTCTCCTGCCTCAGCCTCCAGAGTAGCAGGGATAACAGGCGTGCACCACCATACCTGGATAATTTTTTGTATTTTTAGTAGAATACAAACGGGGTTTTACCATGTTAGCCAGGCTAGTCTTAAACTCCTGACCTCAGGTGATCCACACGCCTCGGCCTCCCAAAGTGCTGGGATTACAGGTGTGAGCTGCCGCGCCTGGTCTGGAATTTTTTATTTTGAGAGACAAGGTCTGGCCCTGTTTCCCAGGCTGGAGTGCGGCGGTGCCATCATAACTCACTTTCAAAATGCTGGGATTAAGCTTGAGCCACCTCACTGTCTCTCTATGGGTTTGTAAACAGGTGGTGTCAAGAAAGGTACTGGAGGGATAATTGATATGCATCTGCCATACCTGTAACCCCTTTTTAATTATTCTTCCATGCCTGTGTCTTCTATGGGAGTGTCAGGACATAGGTAGGATTTGATGTATTATATAGAAGCCAGCAAATGCTGTAGATTGCAGTGGTACAGTCACAGCTTGGACTCAAGAGATCCTCACATTCCAGCCTCCCTAGTAGCTGGGTCTACAGGTGCGTGCCAGCACACATGGCTAATGTGTTTGTATTTTATGGAGGTGAGGTTCACCATGTTGCCCAGGTTGCCTGCGAACTTGTGGGCTCAAGCAATCTGCCCGTCTCGGCCTCCCAAAGTGCTGGGATTGTAGGTATGGGCCACTGCATACAGCCAAAAAAAAATGTGTTTTTAATGTTTTGATAACTTGTATAAAGGCTAGTTGGTTCTAGCTCTGTCTAGTATTCATGCAAAAGTGGACTTGCCTAGTCATGAGGGACTCGGAAATTCAAGTTCTCTAACTTACCTGAGATCTGGGATACATATATGAGAATAGTTTTTTTTAAAAAGGTCAGTTTCTTAAATTCATTGACTAGATTATTGAACAAAAAATGAGAAAGCAAGTGAAGAATACGTTAAACTTCAAGCTGATAAGAGCGATGTGAAAACTTAGGAAAGTACAGACTGCGCAGGCTTATGGGGGGGTCTAAAGTTCATTGCAGAGAGGGGTCTTTTATTCTGGTGAAGTGGGTTTATTTTTGGAAGCTGATGGCTGCTTTTTTGAGACACGATCTCAGTCTTTTGGCCCAGGCTGGAGTGCAGTGGTGCCATTGTAGCTTACTGTAACCTTGAACTTTTCCTGTGCTCAAGCCATGTTCCCACCTTAGCTTCCTGAGTAGCTGTGACACCCAGCGGCACGTGTTACCAGAGGGCCCAACGATTATAATTTTGTTTTTTTGCAAAGATCAGGTCTTTATGTTGATCAGGCTAGTTTCAAACTCCCAGGCTCAAGTGATCCTCCCACCTCAGCCTCCCAGAGTACTGGGATTACAGGTGTGAGCCACCATACCTGGGTGCAAATGGTTTCTATAACATACTTACTGTATTATAAATACATTCCCTACTCCCCACTATGTCACCCTGTTTTGAGACTTCAAGATATTTTCCTGCAGTATGCATTTTGGCGCACACTATATGTCTGTTCACTCTTTTCTTCCCCAACTCATTTCTTTTTTTAAAAAACCTACTGGGAATTCTAGGCTGGGTGCGGTGGTGCATGCCTGCACTTTGGGAGGCCAAGGCTGGTGGAAGCTTGAGCTCAGGAGTTCAAGACCAGCCTGTGCAACATAAGGAAAACCTGCCTCTACTAATAACAAAAAGTAGCTGAGTGCGGTGGTATGTGCCCATAGTCCCAGCTACTTGGGAGGCTGAGGCAGGAGGATCACTTGAGCCCAGGAGGTCAAGGCTGCAGTTAGCCAGGATCACACTGCTGTACTGGGTAACAGAACAAGACCCTGTCTCAAAAATAAATAAATAAATAAAAATAGAAATTCTAAAGCAGGAGAGTCGTGATGGAAATATTTGTGGAGCACTTAGAGCTCTGTGGGTCAGACCTTACTGCAACAAAAAAGTTGCACCCTGAATCTCCAAATAAGAAAGGACATTCTTAGTTACATCCAGTGGCTCACTCATTTGATACAGCAAGATGAAAATGCATTCTTGGAGCTTATTTTAATGTTAAATGATGGCAGCATATTTGGTCAGTGTGCACCTGTGGAAATGGAAAATAATGCCAAGTTAATATTGTATTCCACCCCTCCACCCCCACTTATTCGCAGTTTTGTTTTCTGCATTTTAGTTACCCATGGTCAGTGGGGTCTGAAAATATTAAATGGAAAATTTCAGAAAGAACTCATAATTAAATTCTGCACCGTTCTCAGTAGTGTAATGAAATCTTGCTGTGTCCTGCTCAGGCGTGAATCATCCCTTTGTCCAGTATCCACACTGTCGATGGCTCCTGCCATTAGTCACTTAGTAGCTGTCTTGATTATCAGATAGACTGTTGCAGTTTTGCAATACTTGTGTTCAAGTAACCCTGATTTTATTTAATAAGGGCCCCCGAAGTGCAGGAGTAGTGATCCTAGCTATATGGATATACCAGAAAGAAGCATAAAGTGCTTCCTTTACATGAAAAGGTGAAAGTTCTCAATAAGGAAAGATAAATAAATAGGCTGAGGTTGCTAAGACCTACTGTAAGCAGGTCTAGCAAGAATTTCTTTTTCTTTCTTCATAATTATGAAAGAAAAGAAATTATAAGGAAAGAAACATTCTTAGTAGTTTTGGTGTCAGACCTCAAACTGTACAAATGATAGTTGCATTGTGTATAAGTGCTTAGTTAATTTGGAAAAAGCATTACACTGATGGGTGGAAGACATGAGCAAAGACAAGTTCCACTTGATGGCAACATATTGTGCCAGAAAGCATTGGGCCTGTTTGAAGACTCAGCAAGGGATCCCCAGAAACAAATGACACCAAGCTATTTACTCTAAGTCAGGGATGATAACACACATTAAGGAATACAGAAGGTAGTAGTAACTAGGCTAATGCCAACATTCTGATGCCTGTGTCACTCAGCTCACTTCGTCTCATTACATAGGCATTGTATTGTCTCACACCTTCACAAGAAGGGTGAGTACAGCACCGTGAGATATTCTGAGAGAGCCCACACTCACGTAACTTTTATTACGGCATAATGTAATAATTGTTATATCTTATTGTTAGTTACTGTTAATCTCTTACTGTGCTTGATTTATATATTAAACTTTATCATAGGTATGTATGTATATGAAAAAACAGTTTCAGGCATCCACCGGGGATCTTAACCTATCTTCTCAGATAAGGCTTTGGTGGGGAACTATTGTAACACTCTTTTTTGGGTCTTAAGTGTTTTTCTCATTTGGTGTATTAAGAATAAAATCTAAGCCTATTGAGTAGCATTTGAAAAACTAATTATAGTGTCTTAACCATCTGAAACCAACTTAGATCACTCCATTATATCTTACTGGTAATTTTTGGATCCCCAATTATTATTTCTGCTACCAATCAATACGGAAATAAAAAATCATCATTCAGGAGTTTTGTTTACTATGAAGAGAATCAAAATAGTAAGTGGTTAGCTGTTTACAGTATTGATCATTATACTTTTAGAAGGCAACTAAGGCCAGGTGCGGTGGATCATACTTGTGATCTCAGCACTTGGGGAGGCCGAGGTGGGCGGATCATGAGGTCAAGAGATCGAGACCATCCTAGCCAACATGGTGAAACCCCCGTCTCTACTAAAAATGTAAAAACAATTAGCTAGGCTTGGCGATGCACGCCTGTAGTCCCAGCTACTCAGGAGGCTGAGGCAGGACAGTCGCTTGAACTTGGGAGGCAGAGATTGAAGTGAGCCAAGATTGCGCCACTGCACTCTAGCTTGAGTGACAGAGTGAGACTTCATCTCAAAAAAAGAAAATAAATAAAAAGAAGGCAACTAAAATATGACACACCAAAGTTAATCTTTTGAGATACTGTAACTTTTACCTGCTGAAATTATCTAAATTGTTTCTTTTTGCCCCGGCAAGTGAGTTCACAGGAATAAATCTATTTGAAAAATGTCTAAATGAAGAGCAGGATCACCCCAAGTTAAAATTCATCTGATCTTAAAGTTATATATATTTTTTATTTCTGCTATTAGTAAATGTTTGGGGGTGGACATTTTGTCAGGCTATGTTAGCACATCATACTCAGGGACAGTACCATGTGTTCTGTGCGCTCTCCTGCAACTTTGGAAACCTATAACAGGAAGGTTAAGATTCTCAGAAGGGAAGAAGGTTCGTCACAGCTTTCAGTTAGTAAGAGATGATGTGCTTTCTCTCCTAAATTTATGAAAATATTAATGATGTTTGTGAGGAGTAGGATTTTTTAGATTCCTTTAATATGGAAAATTGTAAACACATACAAAAAAAAAAAAGAACACTATAATAAATCTCCGTGTCCCTGTCACTCATCCTTAGCAGTTATCAGCTCATGAGCAAGCTGTTTAATTGTGAAGCAAATTTCAGACAGCATAATTACATCTGTAAATATTTTTTAATATGATTTTTATTTATTTATTTATTATTATTAGTTTTTGAGATGGAGTCTTGCTTGCCTAGGCTGGAGTGCAGTGGCACGATCTTGGCTCACTATACAACCTGTGCCTCCCAGGTTCAAGCGATTCTTCTGACATAGCCTCCTGAGTAGCTGGGATTACAGGCACCCACCACCACGCCTGGCTAATTTTGTATTTTTTTAGTAGAGATGGGGTTTCACCATGTTGCCAGCTGGTCTCGAACTCCTGACTTCAAATGATCCACCCGCCTTAACCTCCCAAAGTACCGGGCTTACAGGCATGAGCCACTGCACCTGGCTCCAAATATACTCTTAAGAGAAAAAAGCAGATATATAGCAATCTGAATAGTATACCATTTGTGTAAAACAGATGAAAAAAAGACCACATTTGTATTATGTAAAAGGGAATAACAAATCAACATATGTCTAAAATACGCCCATGAACACAGAAAACTTATTGCCTCTGGTGATGGGAGATGGCAACTAGGTCATACACAGGAGTGGTGGGATAGAAATTGAGATTTCAGAATTTTATGCTAAGCGACCAGGTGGATGTATTGATACTTATTTCCACCTCATCCCCATTACATTGCTCTAAAATTTTCGGTAAGATTTTTAGAATTCACTTTTAAATGTATAGCAGGTTTATTGAGATATACTTCACATACCATTCAGTTTACCTATCTGAAATATACAATTGAGTGGTTTTTAGTAGATAGTTGTGCAGCTATCATGACAGTCAACTTTAGAGCATTTTCATCACCCTATTGGCAGTCATTTCCCATTTTTCCCCAAGTTCCCTAGGCAACCACTCATCTACTTTCTGTCTTTATAGATTTGCCTATTCTTGATACTCCATATAAATAGACTTGTACATTACGTGGCTGTTTTGTGGCCCTCTTCATTCACTTAGTACAATGTTTTTGAGGTTCATCCATGTGGTAGTGTGTATCAGTACTTTATTGCCTTGTATTTCCAAATAATAATTTATCGTATGGATATATCACATTTTATTTAACCATTTATCAGTTGATAGACATTTGGGCTGTTTCAAAGGCCTTTATGAATAATACTGCAGTGAACATTTATATACCGGTTTTTACGTGAATATGTTGTATTTCTCTTGGGAGTTTTATTTTTCTTAGGAGTGGAATTGCTGAGTTACGTGGGACTATGTTTTATGATTCACTTTTGTAATTATTATTGACAGTCATACCATTTAGAAATTATGCTCTTAGGAAATCTAATCTACAAGTGTTTTCAAATGTAACAAAAATGTTTCAAATATTATATTAATGTTGACATAATATTTTACAGAAACAGGTAATTAAATATAAATTTTTATTTTGCAGTTTTTAAAAATGTGGAGAAAGAGTGTGTGTGTGTGTGTGTGTGTGTGTGTGTGTGTGTGTGTTTTAGGTCCCATAAGTCTTATGCCCTAGGCACTGTACCTGTGTGCCCTAAAACTCCATTGTTGCAAGAGTGGAACTCACAAGAAAGCTAAAGGGGACTGTGGTGATTTCAGGAGACTTGGATTTTACAGTTACTTGATGGGACACAATCTGAGTGCGCATGGGAATCTCGTTAAGACACAGTAATGAAGAACAAGACTGATAGATTTATGAATTATTTGACAGCTTTGGAGGTAGAAAGTAAAGTAGTGTAGCTGTGGTCCTCTTTCTTTTTTTCTTTTTTTTTTGAGATGGAGCCTTGCTCTGTCTCCAGGCTGGCAATCTCGGCTCACTGCAGCCTCCACCTCCTGGGTTCAAGCGATTCTCCTGCCTCAGCCTCCCGAGTAGCTGGGACTACAGGCACGTGCCACCACACCTGGCTAATTTTTGCATTTTTGTTAGAGACAGGGTTTTACCATATTGGTTAGGCTGGTCTTGAACTCCTGACCTCAGGCTGTCCACCTGCCTCAGCCTTCCAAAGTGCTGGGATTACAGGCGTGAGCCACTGCACCCAGCCATGGTCCTCTTTCTTTCTTTGTCCTGTCTTTTTCACATCCTTATGTAAACTTTCCATGAATGTTATTATTAAACAATTTCAAGAAAACAAAAGGAACTTAATTTTCCTAGTTATATGAGCTAGCAAGCAGAGAATCTGACAGACTGTTGCAGCATACTTCCTGCTATTGGGTTGTCAGTTTTCGGTGTGTTGCACAAGGCCAGTGCTTCTCTCACCTTGGCTCGCAGAGTTTCTATCCATCCAAGCATGGATTGTAACTGTGTATTTTCCTTATAGTACCATAAATCTATCAGTCTCAACAGAGAAGTCAGTGTCAGTCTGATTCCATAAAGCAAAAAAAGTGTGTGCAACTCTTAAACTAATTTGCAAGCAGTGTGTTTAATATGATTTCATTTTATAAGAGGAGAAGGTGAATGTGAGGGGAGCATCGCCAGCTTTTTGGTATGCAGTTAACAGAATTGTCCCCACTCTCAGAAACATTCAGGTAATTCTAGTTGAGAGTGATGAAGTGCTCCAACAGAGGAAAGTGTGGAGTTCTGAGATAATACCTATGACAGGACACCTTCCCTGGCTTAAATGGTCCAAGACAGTTTCTTAAAAGCAGATGTAGGCCGGGCACAGTGGCTCGCACCTATAATTCCAGCACTTTGGGAGGCCACTTTGGGAGCAGATCATTTGAGCGTCAGGAGTTCGAGACCAGTCTGGCCAACATGGTGAAACCCCATCTCTACTAAAAATACAAAAATTAGCCAGGTGTGGTGAGTTGTGCCTGTAACCCAGCTACTTGAGAGGCTGAGGCAGGAAAATCACTCAAACCCGGGAGGCCGAGGTTGCAGTGAACTGAGATCTCACCATTGCACTTCAACCTGGGTGACAGAGGGAGACTCTGCCTCAGAAAAAAAAAGAAAAAGGCTGATGGACCAAGGTTAGACTATCAGTAAGAGTTAGGTGGAATGACTAAGGAAAAGAGAAGCACTTTAGGTAGAGAAAATAGTAAGAGTAAAGGCAAATGTATGAATCAGGCTGGTGTGTTCAGTGATCTCCAAGCAGTGAGAAGTTCCTGGATTATATTGTCATAGTAGGTAGTACCAGAAGAGGAGCTTGGGTGCCATGTTGCAGTTGAGCCTAAACTGAGTGCTGTCTGTAGAAGGAAACAACAAAGAGCTTTATGTACAAAGTAACATGGTCAACTTTTGGCCTAGGTAGGTTATTTTTGTGTCTTTGATAAGGGCAAGAGCTAAGATTCTGATCTTGAAGTCAAGAACTTTGTTTTTGCCCACTGTATCCTTAGAACTTGGAATGGTGCCTGGCAAGGACCAGCAAGCAGGTTAGTGAGGCAGCACGGCTGCACACAGCAGCCGAGCACATGCCACAGCACAAGTCTGAATCCTGATGCCACCATTACGGAGCTCTGTGACCTTAAGCACATTTCTGAATCACCTGCCACTCAGTTTTCATATTCAGAAAATGAGAACAGTGGGACTACCTGTCAGAATGCTGGGAGAATTAAACGAGTTGATACAGGGTGCTTGGCTCACAGTATATACACTGTGTACATGTTAACAGCTGTTACTATTTCTGCTGAGGGCCTGATTCCAGAGCATTTGTGGGCTACACAGGAGTGGATGGATTCAGGAAATACTCGTGCACAGTTGATGATAGGATGTGGTGAACAAGGGAGAGAAGGAGGTATGGTTAATGCCCTTATTTAGAGCTTAGGAAACTCAGTAGGTTCTCCCACCTCCTCCATTCCCACCTTCTCCCCATCTTTGCACAGTAAAATCACTGCTAGTCTGTTCTACATAGTTCAGGAATAAGTTGAAGGCCAGGAGGTGGGGGCTTTGGTATGTTGAGGAAAGAGGGTGTGATTCAACATGGCATACCCTCTTTTGGATATTTGACTTTTCTCTGATTTTTTTTTTTCCCTTTTCCATGGAGTCTATTCCTGGGATTCCTTGAGTTCTCAGCTTGGAACGCAGAAGGGCCTCTCCCAGTCTGTGGCTGGTGGGGCAGCTGCCATCCTCCCCACTGCCTTGCTCATTCTCTTTCTGCATTGTCCCCTCCTCCCTGTTCTCTGCCTCCCCTTTCCCCCATGGTGGGAGACGGGAGAAGAGAGGTTTCATCCTTTTTTGGCCTTGGCTGCAGACTAGGTTGGTGCCTCACAGTCTTGCTAATAAGGGGAGACTTGAGGGAGGTTGTTAAAACATTTGCCAGGAAAACGTTCTTTTGAACAATTAAATTTAACTCACAAAGTTTCTCTTTTAATTCTGATTATCTGATGTGATACTGGGAAAGATTTAGAATCAAGCTTGAACCAAGTTTCTGTAACCTTGGGACCCTTTTGTTCCAGAAACCAGCTAACTCCTAAATGCAGCTTGTCTGCAAGGCAGGAGTCCTTGAACTCCCTTAAACGCTCACCAAATTCACTGGAGCCAGGGGTTCCATTGCTAGAGCCATGCTTTTCATTAGAACTGGGGAGTAGATACCCCAAGAATCTGGGAGAGAGCCTTAAGCTCTCCACTGCAAACCTGACATTTCTTTGAAATCTTTTTTCTAAATCTTAAAAGGTCATGTGAATTTTATATTCTACTCCACAGTTCATCCCTGTTTGGTTTAATATAAATGTAAATTTCTTCCCTAATCTAATACCAAAACTAATGCTTCCGGAAGTTAAACCCTTTCATTTTCTTGTATCTTCTCATATTTCATTGCATGCTACCTTATTCCCCACTTTCAGGAGTGCAAACCACAAGGATTTGGGGCCAAAACCTTTCGGTTGGATGTCTTGCATTATTTCCTCTGATGGAAGTTGGCTTTTTGCTTAAGTGGGTCCCAGTTACTTTCCCTCACAATATTAAATGAGGGCTAAAAACTATACCCTTCATCATAAATAATTTGTACTAGAAAACTTCCAGTTCCTAGAGTTTGTAGTGATTGTTGAATAGTCTGTGATGTTTCTTGTCTGGGTAGTCTTGAAAAGATGGTAGCTAACATTTTGTTGTGTACCGGGTTCTTTTCTCACTCCTTGCATATATCATGTTATTTAATTATGCAGTGCTTTAAAAACAAATAACTAAGCTTGTGGAATTAATGCTAACATTGTTATTGTTCTTAATTGACAGATTTCAACACTACACTTGCACAATGTCTTTGAAACCAAGAGTAGTAGATTTTGATGAAACATGGAACAAACTTTTGACAACAATAAAAGCTGTGGTCATGTTGGAATACGTTGAAAGAGCAACATGGAACGACCGCTTCTCGTATCCTTTTAATGGCAGCTTGATCAATATTCTAAAATTGATAAACTTGTTGAAAAGCGAGAACGTGGTCAAGATTATGGAAGAACTTTCCTGTGTAACTGTTTTCAAATACATTATTATCTACATTTTCAAGTTCATCACCTCTTTTATGACAGTCCGTGTTTGATAACCTTTCATTCAACGAATATTTATTGAGTACTTAGTATCTGTCAAGGACTAATTTAGCCTTTGGGAATACAGTTTTCGAACAAAACAAATTCCTTTTTTTCCGTTATAATGGTAGAAACAGACACGAAACAGGTTAAAAAAAAATCGAATGCCCTTGCTTCTAAGAAGAGATAGTGATAAATGAAAACAGGATAAGGGCATTGGAAACTTGGAGTACCTGTTTGTGTGCTGCTCTTTTAGAATGAGTGGCCAAGGAAGGCCTCCCTGAGGATGGGGACATTAGAGCAGAGACTTGAACTCAGCGAGGGAGCAAGCCGAGTGATTTCTGGGGGGAAGAGTGCGCTTGGTGGAGAGTGAACAGCAAGTTCAGTGACTGGGCTGGAAGTGTGTTTTTCATTAGATTGTCTACATTTGTGAATTGAGAGTTTTGTGTAACAATGCAGATTGCTGATTTCTCTAGGATGCCCTGAAGCTTAGTTTCCTGCATTCCTCCGTGACAGTAATCTGCTAGACCTAACTAGTGCTGCCCTCTCTAGCAATCTGTTGGGGCTACAGAAGGGCGGCCGTCATTATGTGGGTCATACATTCTTTAGTAAAGCTCTGATTTCATAAGATAGTGGTTCAGCTTGATCTCAATGCCTAATTCAGTTGTTAATATTAAGCCGAATGTGGATGCAAGAACAGTAAAGTTCTTTAGACCAACAGAAAATCATTTAATTCGTTACAACTGCAGTAGGCAGTAAGGAACATTTGTTAAGCCAGCTATGTTCTGGGTACTGAAGATATGTAAAAGGATGATGACATTTGAGAAGCCTTCATAGTTTGCAAAGTTCTTTTGTTTTTTTTATGTTATTTGATACCTCAATCAAGTCTATCAGATCAGTGGGACAAAAATAATTACTTGACTGGACTTGCCCAGGGTCACGCAGGTGGTAATTGATGGAGCACAGGCTGGCTTGAATATAGTATCTTAAACGTCCAATTCCCTATGCTTTCTGGTATATCTAGAGGATAACTGATACAGATTCTGCCTTTGAATTACATAGCTAATTTTTCTGTGGAACATTATCGATTGATTTGGGGCAGGAATCTTAATTAAAGTTAAAAAGTGTTAAGGCTACTTGTATGTTAGTGAGATTGGGCTAAGCAAGTTCTTAGGTGCTTTTAAGGATATTTTAACTAAAATAATGAGCAGAGAGGGAAAAGGAGTTGGTTATAGATGACTACAAGAAGAGGGAAAATGAACATGAGATAACAAAAAAGATAAAAGACAGTTAATTTGTTGGGTTTTAAGTGGTTTTGAAATAGATGATTTCCCTGTAAAGTGACCCCTTTAGTCACTGTTATATTTCATCCATCTAATATGGTTTAGTTATTCTTTTTTTTTTATAGTTTATTTTTAGAGATAGGGTCTCACTCTGTCACCCAAGCTGGAGTGCAGTGGTATCACCATAGCTCACTACAGCCTCAACTTCCTGGGCTCAAGAGATCCTCCCACCTCACCCTCCTGAGTAGCTGGGACTATAGGCATGTGCCACCACACCTGGCTGATTTTTTTTTTAATTGTTTTTGTAGAGATGGGATCTCACTATGTTGCCCAGGCTGGTCTCAAGCTCCTGGGCTCAATCAGCCCTCCCACCTTGGCCTCCCAAAGTGCTAGGATTACAGGTGTGAGCCACCATGCCCAGCTGGTCGTTGGGCCAGTTATTCTTCACCTGATCATGAATTTTCTCTTCCCCCAAAATAAAAAAAAAAGTCTGCAAAAATAATGATTAAAGAGTATAATCTTTTGATTTAAATTTTCTTTTGGAAAGTAAAAGGCTATGTTACTGTTACAAGGCAACATTCCTTCCTTTTCCCTGTTATTTTGCCCAAGAATATAAAATTCACTTCTGAGCCTTAACATCTTAAGTGGAAATTTTAACAGCCATAAAATGTAAATATTTTGAAAAAGAAAAAATAGGCCCCCCCACATTGTTTCAAATGTGCTTTATTATTTGAACTTTTAGCATGCACTTGTGGGGAGTGTGAATTATGGACAAGTTCATAAAATACGCCATTGCACAATTATAATGCAGTTATCACATAGGTAAAGAATATTAATGAAGTAGAACTTTGTCAGCATTCACTATAACCCCCCTGAAACACATGGCCCTCTGAGTTCACAAGCCTACCCATTTCCCTACATGCTAACTACTGTCTTGATTTTTGTGCCTGTTGTTTTTGTGGTTCTTTTTTTGTTAGACATAGTGCAGTGATCTCAGCTCATTGCAGCCTCCATCTCCCAGGTTCAAGTGATTCTCATGCCTCAGCCTCCTGAGTAGCTGGGAATACAAGTGCCTGCCACCGTGCCTGGCTAAATTTTGTGTTTTTAGTAGAGACAGTGTTTTGCCATGTCGACCAGGCTGATCTCGAACCCCTGGGCTCAAGTGATCCATGCGCCTTGGCCTCCCAAAATGCTGAGATTACAGGTGTGAGCCACTGTGCCCAGCGTTTTGTGGTTCTTAAATGGTGTTTTCTTTGATATTTGAACTCTATATAAATAGAATAAACAATAATGGTGAATCCTTTTTTTTTTTTTCTTGTTGCAGGGTCTCATTCTGTTGCCCAGGTTGGAGTGCAGTGGTATGATCTTGGCTAGCTACAGCCTCCGCCTCCTGGTTTTAAGTGATTCTCATGCCTGATCTTCCTAGTAGCTGGGATTACAGGTGGGTGCCACCATGCCTGGCTAATTTTTGTATTTTTGGTAGAGACGGGGTTTTACCATATTGGACAGGCTGGTCTCAAACTCCTGACCTCAAGTGATCCCCCCTGCCTCAGCCTCCTAAAGTGCTGGGATTACAGGTGAGAGCCACCATGCCCGGCCAGTGGTGAATTCTTTTATTTTTGGACTTTGTATAAATAGAAAGGCTGTACCTGGCCCTGTTTTAGTTTACTTTTACTCAAAGTTTTCTGTCTTTTATTAGCTGTTAGGACAGATTTCCAGACTCCAGCAGCATAATGCAGACATTTTCCTACTTGAGGAGAAGTGGCATTTAAAAGGTTGTAGTAAGTCCAAAATGATTGTTAAGGGAAACTTAATATTGCCTTCCCTCAATGTATTTCTTCCGGGTAGGAAAATGAGTTCATCCTTCCACCATTTAAACCCAGGCATACGCTTGTCCTCATTTCTTTCTTTCTTTTTTTTTTGTGACAGAATTTTGCTCTTGTCTAGGCTTGAGTGCAGTGGTGCAACCTCAGCTTACTCCAGCCTCCGCCTCCCGAGTTCAAACGATTCTTCTGCTTTAGCCTCCCAAGTAGGTGGCATTACAGGCATGTGCCACCACATCCCGCTAATTTGGTATTTTTTTTATTAGTAGAGACAGAATTTTACCTTGTTGGCCAGGCTGGTCTCGAACTCCTGGCCTCAGGTGATCCACCCACCTTGGCCTCTCAAAGTGCTGGGATTACAGGGGTGAGCCACCGCACCTGGCCATGATTTCTAGTTTATATTCTATCAGGCATCTCTTTCAAATATAGACCGGTTTTGATGTCATTGAAAAATGTTGAGGCAGGTGATCTGCATCCTTGACACTTGCCACAGGTGTTAGAAGAAGAAGGTATTAGTAACCATGGAGTCTGTGCATAGCAGCTCATCATCCTTTCTTGGATTTTATTGATGGGAAAAGATTTTCTCTATAGTCAGGTGTGTTTGGTGCATCAGCAGCTGCTTCACCCTATTCTAAATTATATCGGGCTAATTGATATTTGATGTTCACATTGATTCTCTAGCTGTGCACTTGAAAAATTTCCATTTAATTAGTCATTTTTTTATCCTTGCTTGCTCATTTATGATTTCATAGATATTGCATTTGTATTCTTTTCTCATGAGAAACATCAGCAAATCCGACTGGGCACAGTGGCTCACACCTGTAATCCCAGCACTTTGGGAAGCCGAGGTGGGTGGATCACCTGAGGTCAGGAGTTCAGGACCAGCCTGGCCAACAAGGTAAAATCCTATCTCTACTAAAAAAAAAAAAATACAAAATGAGCTGGGTGTGGTGGCACATGTCTGTAATGCCAGCTACTTGGGAGGCTAAAGCAGGAGACTTGCTTGAATCCGGGGACAGCAGAGGTTGCAGTAAGCCAAAATCACGCCACTTCATTCGAGCCTGGGCAAAAGAGTGAAACTCTGTCTCAAAAAAAAAAAAAGAAATGTAAGCAAATTCTTTTTTACTGGTTTATTTAGTTTTTTTAATTGTCAAATCCTTTTTTGGTTGTCTTACCATTTTCAATTTTTAGATTACCTTGACTTTTATTCCCATTGTAAAACTCTCCTTGTTTTTGATCCATGGCATAATAGAGTTCATAATGTTAAAACTCAAAATTGGGCCCAAGCATAGGAAACACCTTTCAATAGAGAATGTGAAATAAATAACTTTGCTGCTGGTTAGGACTATCTTTTGGTTGCAGCTAAGAGATTTCATTCTGTAACAGCTTAGTTTCTGACTGAGACATTTTTTAACTGGAAAGTTCATAAATAGAGGAGTTTGTGTATTCTGCCTCCCTAAAAAGTGAATTAGGAAAGATAAATCTAGGGAGAGAATGTTTAAGTTGAAATCTGACCTGTAGTTATTTTGCATTTTTTGTCTTTTAAAGTGTCTTGACTATAATCAAATCATAACTGAGCGTTGGAGGTTGAAAAATGCTCGATTTTATAGGTGTTCTTCATAAGGGCTAAACATTTCCAGGTTGGTTGGATATTTGAATAGAGAAAAAGAACATATTTAATTGGTTAAAATTATGCAGTGGTTTGAGACCCAAAACGACAGTAAGTTAAAACATGAACTTTAAAATTTTATTAAGGTGGATTCACTCCACTAAAAAAGTACTTATGTTCTGACAGAGCCCCACAGTGCAGAAGTACCACATGTGGAATGAAGTGGAGAAGTCTCCCTGCACACCTCTCTTGTGTAGATCCTTTCTCCTTAAGCTGGAGATTTGGCACAAATCCTTCCAGTAGATTTCGTTTACATTTACATGCAGTGGCTATATTGAGATACTACTAATTTTCGTGATGTGAGACATTTGGGCACATAATTAGCTTATCATGCAAAAATCATGGTATTGAATAATTTTAATTTTTCAGTACCAATTAAGTCATGTCTTAAAAAATTTGCATACTTATTTTTAAGTAAACATGTATGTGGCTTTAGGAAGACATAGTTGGAGCAAATAACATTATGTTTTGGTATTCAGAACCTTAAGAGATTTAAGTCCACATGATCTTTGTTAAAAGGATTTAATTACCAATTATTATTAAAAATAAGTAAGGCTAGGTGTGGCAGCTTATACCTATAATCCCAGCACTTTGGGAAGCCGGGGCAGAAGGATTGCCTGATCCCAGGAGTTTGAGATCAGCCTATGCAACATGCTGAGACCCTGTTTCTACAAAAAAAAAAAAAAAAAAAAAAAAATTCAAGTAAATATATAAACAAATATTACAAAGCAAGGGTGAGGGAAAAAATATGTAAAGCTTAAAAATACATAAATAGAAATGGTCAAAAATTTATAAGTAAGTGTGGAGAGGGCTGCTTGTGCTTTCTGGGGTAAGGGTACTAGGTAAATGGAGCATGTGAGATTGTCCTTCAGTAGGATTTAATAAATCATCATGTGCTAGGACCTGTGCCGGGGGGCTGGGAATATGGAGTTAATAGGCTAATGTGGATAAGGTATAAGTAAATTCTACTGTATAAAAATAAATTTTGTAGAATGCATACAGTGTTAAGGGGACATGGAGGAAAAATCTGCATCCTTATTTTTAAGTAAACATTTTTATTTCATAGTATTTCCTAATCTTTGTGTTAAACATAAATACCTGACTCCATCCTGAATCATCAACCTTATTTCCAGTTCATATCTGCATCTTTAGTTAGGCTGTTCTCAGGTGGCTCACAGGTTCTTTATCTTGCACATTTGGTTAGTGATGGGCAGTTTATAAAGCACTTCAAAAGTCTTACAGGAACTGTGGAGATGTCAGGGAAAGGTTCATTATCTTTGGAGACAATTGGCAGTGGTCGTCGTACCAATCAGATGGCATAGTTTTAACATGGAACAGTCCTGGAGTATAACCACCAGGAGGTCCTGACCTCTGTGTTGCTCTGGTGTCAGTGTTCCTGTGGACAAATGAGCTGTTACCTCCAGAATGCCTTGTCACAGTAATTGGAGGCAGCATATGAAACACCTAGTTCCCAGAATCCTAATCTGATACCGTGTCTGGCCCCAAGGTTATAAATGGGCTTTGCTTTAAGTCTTATCTTTTGTTTGTCTTGGTATATAATGTTTCTAATTATTGGAGATGTTGAGAAGATCCACTAAAGCAAAGGATATTTAAAAAAAAAAAAAAAAGAAGAAGGAAATTCTAGCCCAGAGAGGCTAGGAAACTTGGTTAAGATCTAACTAGTGAAAGGTAAAGGCTCAGGTCTTATTTCTTTCCACTCCTCCTGTTATCTACCTCTGGTGAGACCTAGCAAGGTACTTAATTGATGTTCAGAAACTTAATTGGTTAATTGATATTACTATTCATGGTATGTTTCTTCTGAGAGAATAAATAAATGTAGAGTATCCTGTCTGCTGTGATGTAGGAGGCTGTGTCAAATGAGTAATTTTTGTTTAGTTTCTCAGAATTGCTTAGACATATCTGCCTCTCATCATAGTCCATAGGCCTTCATTGATAACCATGCTAATGTTTATTCTAATATAAACCTTATTTTATAGGATTCTGGGTAATTTCTTTTTCCAGAAACCTCTGGATTTTAACCTCTCTGATAAGAACCATTTTCCTCACAATGTCTTCAAATAATTCTCAATAAATACTTGTACAATGAATAAGTGAATGAACCTTATAGTGCTTTATTTATTTATTTATTTATTTTTGAGACAGAGTTTTGCTCTTGTTGCCCAGGCTGGAAATGCAATGGTGCGATCTTAGCTCACTTCAACCTTTGCCTCCTGGGTTCAAGTGATTCTCCTGCCTCAACCTCCTGAGTAGCTAGGATTACAGACGTGCGCCACCACAGCTGGCTAATTTTGTATTTTTAGTAGAAACGGAGTTTCTCCATGTTGGGGCAGGCCTTGAACTCCCAACCTCAGGTGTTACAGGCATAAGCCACCTCGCCCAGCCTGTAGTGCTTTTTAAAGTCAGCATGGTTATGTATTCTACTTTTGTCACATGTATGTAACAGTATTATATATATTGTAAGCCTAAATCACACACAAAAAAATTTTCAATGCCAGACAAGATAAATTTCATGTTTAGAAATTGTCTCCAGTAAATATGAAAACCTTAATAATTTAACTAGCGATATCTATGCTTTATGTGTGGCCTATCCTGAACCCCTTGGAGAAAGACTTTATACAGAAACTAAGATTTTTTTGGAAAATCACGTTCGGCATTTGCACAAGGTAAGCAACAATACATGCATGATATAAATATGTTGATAGTTGTGTACTTTACTAGTTTACTGTTTTCCAGTGTAGAACTTGTATCAAGATCAGCTTGTTTTGCCGCCACTGCTTTTTTAAATACAACGTCTTGCTCTGTTGCCCAGACTAGGGTGCAGTGGGGCGGTCATGGCTCACTGTAGCCCTGGCTTCCCTGGCTTCAGTGATCCTTCCACCTCAGCCTTCCAAGTAGCTGGGACTGCAGACACACACTACCACACCTGGCAATTTTTGGTGGAGACAAGGGTTCTGACTATATTGCCTAGGCTGGTCTCAAACTTCTGGGCTCAAGTCATCCTCCCACCTTGGACTCCCTTGTTTTCGCTTCTTAATTAGCAGTTAAAAATTAAGATCTTTGAGTCAAGCTTTGTGTTGTTAGGGAAATCAGTTTACTTGCTCAGCGTCCTGTAGTTAGTAAATAAAGGAGAGGGTCAGCTCAAGGTTTTTTTGTTCAGTTTTTCAATGTGCTCCTGTGTCCTCTGGGTAGTGTTTATACAGCCAGATTTTCCCTTGTTTTTTATTCCTATCTCTTTGTAAATCTCTCTGTTTATTATTTTCAGCTTTTTAGCTGCCTTTCACATGCTATATAAAGTCTTCGCAAAATCTAAAATTAAAAAGGGAAATGATAAATGATGATAGAAGCTGACTCTGTGACCAGTTTTTTCATTAATATGCCATACATAGAGGGGCAGCAGCACAGACATGATCTGTGTATAAACAGTGAATTTTGCAGTATTTTGCTATAGACAGCATTTCAAACTTAATTTAGACTACTGATCTAATCAGGAACTGGAGGAGATAATTTAGTGCCTGCGTGAGAATCTTCACTCTGCTTTTTATTAGCTGTTGTAACCATGGGCAACTCACTTAACAACTACCTTAGTTATGAACTGAGCTTTGAATTTCTTTATCTATGAAATAGAAATGAAAAATGCAGTTTATTTAAACTAACTCTGCATGTGGTCAGGAGTAGATACTTTTTTAAATGTTAAGAACTGGCCTGGCACAGTGGCTTATACGTGTAATCTCAGCACTTTGGGAAGCCGAGGCAGGAGGATCATATGAGGCCAGCAGTTCAAGACCAGTCTGGGCTGAAATAGTGAGACACCAAAAAAAACCTCATAAGTAGGGTACAGTTGTTTATGTGCTGTTTCCCTGAAAATAGTAAAAGGAAATACTCTACTTTTTATTGTATATGGCATGTACATTTTATTTAGTATTCTAATGTGATCATTTATCCACTTATGAAAGCAGTTCTGATGTTAAAGTGGTCTTTAAGTGTCTGTGTTTAGTATGTTAAAGTTCTGCTATTGTAAGCTGTTGAGCTTTGATTACATCATAAATGATTACTATGTAAGACATTAATAAATTTTTTGCAATTCTATATTTTAGGTTACGTTGTAAGTGTGGTTTTTATTTTTTGTTTGTTTGTTTGTTTTGAGAGACAGTCTTGCTCTGTTGCCCAGGCTGGATTGTAGTGGCATGATCTCCGCTCACTGAAACCTCTGCCTCTTGGGTTCAGGTGATTCTCCTGCCTCAGTTTCCCAAGTAGCTGGAACTTACAGGCATGTGCCACCATGCCTGGCTAATTTTTTTGTATTTAGTAGAGGCTAGGTTTCACCCATGTTGGTCAGGTTGGCCTTGATTTCCTGACCTCAGGTGATCTGCCCACCTCAGGCTCCCAAAATGCTGGACTTTACAGGCGTGAGCCACCACGTCCGGCTTAATTTATTCTCTGTTATGGATGCTTCACTTTCATATTGAAGGCTCACATCTTTCCCAGTCGTTTCATTTTTAATAAAGGTAGTTAATATGTATTGTGTAAATGTAATTTTTACTGCTTGAATTATGTAAATTATTTTAGAACATTAATTTTGATACGTTTTACGGTTGACAGTAAAAATGATTGTTGCTTTTCAATTAAAAATATTTTTCTGGTTTATATAGAGAGTTCTGGAGTCAGAAGAACAAGTACTTGTTATGTATCATAGGTACTGGGAAGAATACAGCAAGGGTGCAGACTATATGGACTGCTTATATAGGTGAGTGTGCCTTTAAAATTTAGATAAGCCAAGCAGTGTTGCCTGCATTCAGTGATTGACGGGATAATTTTTTTATTACCTATTTTCTCATTCACATGTGCCGAACTAAAGCATTCTCTCCAACATGGACTTTTCTCTGCTGTCGGGAAAGGTCTGTAATCTAGGTAAGGCGGGTATTTAGGAGCCAGGCAGTGTGTGGAACATTCTGTGAAAAGTAAAATTGTACTCAGTGGCATGGCTCTGTTTGTTCTGATTGTTTGCAGCCTATAGCACATGTTTAATCTCAACAGAGATCAGTGTGGAAACTCAACTTGCATGAAACTTAGTGGGAAATCTCAGCTCCTGTCCCCTCGATATGTTCTTATTTGACTCTAGCATTCAGTATTTTCTGTTTGACACAAACAATGTTAGATAGGTTACTTGTAATTTTCCCTTTGAAGTTCTGTATCCCCCATGCTCTAGGCATATTGAATTACTTGTTCAATAATGCCCCATGGTCTCGCCCATCTTCCTGCCTTTCCTTGCCATTCCGTCTGCCTGGATTGCTTCTTTTTTTTCCTCTTTTTCTTTTTTTGAGGCAGGGTCTAGCTTTCTCACCTAGGCTGCAATGTAGTAGCATGATCTTGGCTCACTGCAGCCTCAACCTCCTGGGCCCTAGCAAGCCTGCCCCTTCTCCCCAGTTGCTGGAACAACAGGTGCGCACTGCCATGCCCAGCTAATTCTGTTTATTTTTGTGTAGAGATGCTGTCTCACTATGTTGCCCAGGATGATCTCGAACTCCTGGGCTTAAGCAATTCTCCTACCTTAGCCTCCCAAAGTGCTGGGATTATAGGCATGAGCCACTGTGCCTGGCTAAATTAGTACTATTAAATTGGAGCTACTTAAGAACTTCTAGTAAATGTTGTATTATATATAATGTGTTTATGTATGTGTGTGTAAAATGATATGGGGTAGTCCATATCTCCAATTTTTACAGAGGAAGAAAGGAATGCTAAGAGCATGATTTTATTGAAGGTCACTCAGCTAATGAATCACAAAGGCAGGATTTAAACCCAGATCAGTCTGAATCCAAAGCCCTTCCACTTACCTACTTCATTCTACCGTAGTCTTGTTCCAGAAACATGCTATTCCACTGAAGTAGATTCTATTCTCATCTTTTTCTTGTATAGGCATACTTTGGAGATCATGTGGGTTCAGTTCCAGACCACCGCACAATAAAGGGAATATTGCAATAAAACAAGTCCCACAAATTGTTTGGTATCCCAGTGCATGTGTTATGTTTATGCTGTAATGTAGTCTGTTAAGTATGCAGTAGCATTGTCTAAAAAAAGTGCACACCTTTTAAAAATTACTTTATTACTTAAAAAAATGCTATTGATCATTTGAACCTCCAGTGAATTGGAATCTTTTTGCTAATCTTCTTGCCTCAATGTTGATGGCTGCTGACTGATTATGATGGTGGTTGCTGAAGGTTGGGGAGGCTGGGGCAGTGTTTTAAAATAAGACAGCAATGAAGTTAGCTGCATCAGTTGACTCTTCACAAAAGATTTATCTGTAGGGTACAATGCTGCTGGATAGCATTTTACCTGCAGTAGAAGTTCTTACAAAATTGGAGTCAGTCCTCTTCCCCGCCACCACCTTATCAACTAGGCTTATGTAATATTTGAATTCTTTGTTGTCATTTCAACAATGTTCACACCATCTTATTAGGAGTAGATTTGATCTCAGGAGACCACTTTATTTCTCATCCATAAGAAGCACCTTCTTATCCATTCAAGTTATATCGTGAGATTGCAGCAATTCAGTCCCATCTTCAGGATCCAATTCTGAGTTCTCTTGATGTTTCCACCACATCTGCAGTTACTTCCTCCTCTGAAGTCTTGACCCTCTCTAGGTCATCCATGAGGGTTGGAAGTGTTAACTGAAATGAGTGACTGAGGCAGGTATTTCAGTCGTGGTTTATTGAGCCAGCTTAAGCGTGCACCCAGGAAAAATGCAAGGCACAGATTCATCTGTGGCTGTTTTGTGCAAAGAGGTTCTCAGGAGGTTTAGTTTATACATTTTCCTTAAAACATGAGGGGCGGCAGCAGTGAGGCAAATGGTTACCTACTTGTCAGACTAATTAGTGCCCAGTAAATCTACATTTAGTATAAGGTAAACCTTTGAGGCACAGGTAAATAGAGGAGGAAAACAGTTGTGCAGATATCTCAAGGAGAGGTGAAGGAATGATTACTCTCATCGTGCCTTTGCTCTGTATCTGGGAATATCACCTAAGAATTGAGGCTTACCAGGTGGATGCTAGCAGACTTTAGTTTTTAGGAACTAGACTTCAGAGGACAGATCTAGAGTTACAATTGACATGTCCTTTTTGGAGGCTAGCAAATAATTTGTGCATGAGTGACTTTTTGAGGCAGGGTTAGTTATCAGGAAATGGCTGAGGTTTTTTGACTTACTATGGGGATCTGGCTAATACATAATATTTCGACACAAAGTTAAAACAATTATTCATTCAGGAAGAGGATGGCCATTTAGAATGACTCAGCCTCCAAGCTTAAATTTTTGTTTGGCATAGGAGGTTTGGGGATCCTGAGATTTTATTTCCCTTTACAGAATCAATATCTTCTAATCATCTGTTCATAATGATATTTAGACCTTCTCCCATGAATCATGAATGTTCCTTTTTTAATTTTTGAGATGGAGTGCAGTGGCAGGATCTTGGCTTACTGCAGCCTCTGCCTCCTGGGTTCAAGTGATTTCTCCTGCCTCAGCCTCCCGAGTAGCTGGGATTATAGGCACACTCCACCACACCAGGCTAATTTTTGTATTTTTTTTAGTAGAGACAGGTTTCATCATGTTGGCTAGGTTGTTCTCGAACTCCTGCCCTTGAGTAATCTGCCCACCTCAGCCTCCCAAAGTGCTGGAATTACAGGCATGAGCCACTGTGCCTGGCTGTGTGAATGTTCTTGATAGCATCCAGAATGGTGAATACTTACCAGAAGATTTTAAGTTGACTCTGCCCAGATCTATTAGAGGAATGTCTATCACAGTTATTGTCATAGAAATAGTAGAATAGAATAGCAATAATATTAAGAATAACACTGTAATTCTTAAATAATAAGACTTGAAATTGGCTGGGCGCGGTGGCTCAAGCCTGTAATCCCAGCACTTTGGGAGGCCGAGGCGGGTGGATCACGAGGTCAAGAGATCGAGACCATCCCGGTCAACATGGTGAAACCCCATCTCTACTAAAAATACAAAAAATTAGCTGGGCATTGTGGTGCGTGCCTGTAATCCCAGCTACTCAGGATGCTGAGGCAGGAGAATTGCCTGAACCCAGGAGGTGGAGGTTGCGGTGAGCTGAGATCGCGCCATTGCACTCCAGCCTGGGTAACAAGAGCAAAACTGTGTCTCAAAAAAAAAAAAAAAAAAAAAAAAGAAAGTCAAAATGACTCCTTGATCCATAGGATGCAGTTTGGAAGTTGTTAGCAGGCATTAGGCTTTTTATTTATCTCCACTGGGTGACCAGGTTCATTGTGTGGAAAACAGCATTAGTCTTTTTATTTATCTCCATCATAGCTCTTGGGTGACCAGGTTCATTGTGTGGTGAACAGTAGTATTTTTAATCTTTTTCCTGAGCAGTAGGTCTCAATAATGGGCTTAAAATATTCAGTAAACCATGCTTTAGACAAATGTGCTATCATCCAGGATTTGTTGTTCCATTTCTAGAGCACAGACAGGGTAGATTTAGCGTGATTTTTAAGGGCCCTAGGATTTTTGGAATGGTAAATGAGCATTGGCTTGAACTTAAAGCTACAGCTGAATAGCCCCTAACTAGAGAGTACACTTGTCCTTTGAAGCTTTGAAGCTAGGCATTGACTTCTCTCTAGCTATGAAAGTCTTTGATGGCACCTTCTTCCAATAAAGCTGTTTTGTCTACATTGAAAATATGTTTAGTGTAGCCACCTTAGTCAGTGGTTTTAGCTAGGTCTTCTGGATAACTTGTTGCAGTTTTCCATTAGCTCTTGGTTGATAGAATAAATGGTAAGACATGTACTGTTGTATTATGCCTGAGTAGAACAATTAGATATTGCCCTGCGGTAGAGTATAAACTATTTTAAGAAATTATTTGAGGCTGTTCTATTTCATGATTAGAGTCTAGAAGATATATATCTTTTTTATTTTTTTAACTTCTCCTCCCAGATCTTTTTTTTTTTTTTTTTTTTTGAGAGAGAGTTTTGCTCTCGCTTTGTCACCAGCAGTGGCTTGATCTCAGTTCACTGCAACCTCCACTTCCTGGGTTCAGGTGATTCTCCTGCCTCAGCCTCCTGAGTAGCTGGGATTACAGCCAGCTGCCACCACACCCGGCTAATTTTTGTATTTATTTAGTAGAGATGGGGTTTCACCATTTTGGCCGGCTGGTCTCGAATTCCTGACCTCAGGTTATCTACCTGCCTAGGCCCCCCAGAGTGCTGGGATTACAGATGTGAACCACCGCGCCCGGCCATTACTTTATTTTAAAACCTTATATTTTAAGCTTACATTTTATCAAGAGTAGAAATCTGCAGTAAGAAAGACATAGTTAATGTAAGTCAGTTTAAATTTTATTCTGTGAGGAATAGAGAACACTGGTTTGTCCTAGCAGATACAAAGCATGTAAAGCTGCACTAAATCAGTACATTGGCTCAAGAATATACATCCAGATCTTTGAAATGGATTTAGTGAATTCAGGCCTGATCTGCAGATCTAGCATCTGTTTCTACGCTAAGCAGTTTACACTTACTACATAGGTAAAGGAAGTTCCTGTAGAATTTTGAATAGGGAAGTGACACGCTGACAGCAAAATTTTTAGATGAATTAGAGATGCCAGAAACTGAAGTAGAGCCCAGTCATAAGAGTGTTCCACATGACCCGGACAAAGGGTCAGCAAGTACATCGGAAGTCAAAGGAAGTAGTGGGAGGAGGTGATGAATACTTTAGGACAGGAAGACTGACTCATTAAAGAAGGCAAAATGGAAGGATGAGGTAAGTGATTCTGATGTTTTAGGCGAGGTTACTGGAATGGTCTTGGTGCTAGTGACCAGTGTGTCCCCAGTGCCTTTCGTTGCACCTGGCACACAGTACACCCTCAGCTGATACATGTTGAATGGGACTGGAAGACCTCCTGGAGTTTCTGTGCCAGCCCTGCCACTTAGAAGCCTATTGACCTTTGGTGAGCCCTTTAACCTCTCTAGGCTGCAGCTTTCTTACGTGTAAAATGAGGATCATACGAGTACCACATGTATCTGTCTTAGAATATTCAGCCACATAAAATGCTTAGGGCTATGTCTGATAGGTGATATCAATAAATGTTTGTGATTACTTTTATTTCCTGGTATTCATGGCTTCTGTGATCTGGCTGCAGGCTGCTTTTCCAAGTTTGTGTTTTACTGTTAGCTTTTGCTATCCTTGCTGTCTGGAATGTTACACATTCCAGTAAGTATTTTTTGAGGACTTGACTTTTGTCTGCCACTGCTGTGGATGCTGTCTACATGATGGGGCCCTTGCTTTGTAGACCTTACATTCTGAGAGGAGATGAATGTGCAAAAAAAAAGAAACCAGTAAAAGCACAGACTTATTTTGTATAGTGGCAAGTACTGTGAAGAAGGTAAAACAGTTAAGCATTAAATTGTTACTTGCTTAGGGCAGGGAAGTGAAGGCTAACTCCTCTGGGGGGTCAGGGCAAGCCTGAAAGGTGTGTCTGCCCTGTGAGACTCGATAAAAGGGGACTACCCTTAGAATATCTGGGATGGGGCACTTAGGTGAAGAGGCCATCCCCT
The DNA here is from genome assembly GCF_049354715.1 of Callithrix jacchus. Taxonomy (NCBI): domain Eukaryota; kingdom Metazoa; phylum Chordata; class Mammalia; order Primates; family Cebidae; genus Callithrix; species Callithrix jacchus. The sequence continues at coordinate 34,692,248 of NC_133508.1, read as the reverse complement.
GTCTGCCTTTTACTTTTGTCTCTCAATCTTATTCCTCTTTCCTCAGCTGGATGGCGTGGTTGGAAACTCAGCATGAAATTTTGAGAGTTACAGTGAGGATAGAGAGGAAGGAATAAATGGCATTTTGAAGGGGAAAATAAATAGTATGGTGTTGTAACTTCTGGTCAGAGGATGCTAAAACGTCAGTTGCTACATCAGGGTTGTAAGCCGTGGAGTCTAGAGCCTTGACACGAGTGAATATGGAGGTGGAGTTTGTGTAAGTGGTTGTGGATATAGCACTTTGGAGTCAATTTTCTAGGAATTATTATTATTATTTCTTTTAGAGGAAGAGTCTCACTCTCTTGTCCAGCCTTGTCTCCAACTGCTAGCCTCAAGTGATCCTCCTTTTTCTACCTCCCAAAGCACTGGGATTATAGGCGTGAGCCACCACACCTGGCCAGGAATTATGTGTTTAATTGTTTACCAAAATTCTCCTGTTTTGGGTGTCTTTGCTTTTAATCTGTCTGTAAATGCTGAGTGGACCCTTCATTTTGCTATAGTGAACCTTGAAAAGTGTATGTATTTATATGTAGATTTCATGGGTTGTTGCCTAAGATACTTGTATTGTCAGTAGCTATCTACACTGGTAGAACCTTTCAAATGAATAGTTTTGCATGTTGATCATTAAAGGCATTATTACAAAATCTAGAATCCTAAAAAGTACACAGTTGAACATTACTATGAGTCCTTTCTCCATGATTGGTTTTATTTTAGAATTCTGTATTCATCTCAGTTATTCTTAGAGTTCATCACACATTTATTAGTCTTGGAATATATTAAACGTTTTCATTATAATCCATTTTCCTCTGGTAGACCAAGTGTTCTTATATCTGTCAGTCTTGCCCATACTTACTATCTGTAACAATCTGTTCCATTTTCTTACCTACTGATTGTGATCTTTTTTGTTTAAAAATGAAAAATTGCATTTCTTCCTGGTGATTAGAATGTAAATTAGAAACCTAACTTGACTTTGATCTTTTAACCATTCTCTGTTTAATTTTTGGAAAGTGGACTTTATCTTGACTTTCCTAAGAAGAGCCTGGGAAATAGCAAGCAAGATTGTAGAAATTCTCAAACTTGAATAAGAGCTATTGGGCTAGAAGGGTATTTATAAGACCTTGCAGAGAAAGGTGGGCTGATAATTTTAATTTTTATTATATTTCTAATCTCTGCATCATTTCCTTTGGATTTATTCTAGGCTATTCCATGAACGATATGTAACCTTAAAAATATTCTTCTACAGTTGCAAGTTATTTGCTTTCCTACTGACTTTAACTTAATATCCAATGATATTACATTTATTTTCCAGGTATCTCAACACCCAGTTTATTAAAAAGAATAAATTAACAGAAGCGGACCTTCAGTATGGCTATGGTGGTGTAGATATGAATGAACCACTTATGGAAATAGGAGAGGTAGGACGTTCTTTAAATGGCCAGCAAACATACGTGTGTTTTTGTACATTGAGGTAATTTGATTCAACAGCATTTTTTATGGACACTGATTTGGCTAGCTTAAAATAATCAAGATTTAAAATATCTAAATAAATTGCTACAGTGATGTCCTAAGAATCCTCAGATAAGAGGAATGAAAAAGATATGACAGTTACTCTCTTATTTTTTTTTAAAATTTTTTATTGCATTTTAGGTTTTGGGGTACATGTGCAGAACACGCAAGACAGTTGCATAGGTACACACATGGCAGTGTGTTTTGCTTCCTTTCTCCCCTTCACCCACATTTGGCATTTCTCCCCAGGCTATCCCTCCCCAGTTCCCCCCCCCGGCTGGCCCTCCCCTTTTCCCCCCAGTAGACCCCAGTGTTTAGTACTCCCCTCCCTGTGTCCATGTGTTCTCATTTTTCATCACCCGCCTATGAGTGAGAATATGCGGTATTTCATTTTCTGTTCTTGTGTCAGTTTGCTGAGAATGATGTTCTCCAGATTCATCCATGTCCCTACAAACCACATGAACTCATCATTTCTGATTGCTGCATAATATTCCATGGTGCATATGTGCCACATTTTCCCAGTCCAGTCTGTCATCAATGGCCATTTGGGTTGGTTCCAGGTCTTTGCTATTGTAAACAGTGCTGCAGTGAACATTCGTGTGCATGTGTCCTTATAGTAGAACGATTTATAGTCCTTTGGATATATACCCAGTAATGGGATTGCTGGGTCAAATGGAATTAAATTTATAATGGGTGAATGATAGGGTTAATGGTTCTGCATTGTAAAAAAACTCAAAAATTATAAAGTGTTGACAGCCCTGTAGTTAAAAAGTACAGAGGACAAGAGCTTAAGACAGGCTAGAAGAGAGAAAACAAATTTATGGATATAACAAATTTATTGTAACTTTAAAAGTAATTAAATTCAGAGTAAACAATGAAATGGGCAGTTCAGTCAGTTCAATAAAGTTCTTGAGGTACAGTGCAAATTGAAATACGGATAATTATACTGATTGGAAAAGAAATATTATTGTACAAGTTTGTTTATTCATTTATCTTTATTGACTAGCCGGGTATTGGGGATACAATGGTGAACAGACGGAAAATCTCTGCACACAAAAGCTTGTAAATTCATGTAAGGGAAGCCAATGCCAAATAGGACATTAATGTTAAATTGTGATTTGTATTAATGAAGGAAATAAATAGCTAAGAGGCAGCATTAGTAGACATTTAAGTTAGTGTAATCCTTTCCGAAAGAAATTGATGAGTCTTTCTTTTAATACAACTTAAAATATTTAATACCATTTGACCAAGTAATCCCAAGTCCTAAGTCTAGTGATCCATACTTGGAAAATAATAAATATGAGAAAAGAGTTTAATGTTTAAAAGTATTCTTTGCTATATTCAGAGATATAGACCAATGAAACAGAGCAGAGGCATCTGAGGCAACACAACATATCTACAACCATACAATCTTGGATAAACCTGACAAAAACAAGCAATGAGGAAAGGATTCCCTGTTTAATAAATGGTGTTGGGAAAACTGGCTAGCTATGTGCAGAAAGCAGAAACTGGACTCCTTCCTGACACCTTACACTAAAATTAACTCCAGATGGATTAAAGACTTAAACATAAGACCTAACACCCTAAAAACCCTAGAAGAAAATCTAGGCAAAACCATTCAGGACATAGGAGTAGGCAAGGACTTCATGACCAAACCATCAAAAGCATTGGCAACAAAAGCCAAAATAGACAAATGGGACCTAATCAAACTCCACAGCTTCTGCACAGCAAAAGAAATAGTCATTAGAATGAATCGGCAACCAACAGAATGGGAAAAAAGGTTTGCAGTTTACCCATCTGACAAAGGGCTGATATCCAGAATTTACAAAGAACTCAAACAGATTACAAGAAAAAAACAAACAAGCCCTTTCAAAAGTGGGCAAAAGATATGAACAGACACTTTGCAAAAGAAGACATGCATGAGGCCAACAAACGTATGAAAAAATGCTCATCATCACTGGTCATTAGAGAAATGCAAATCAAAACCACATTGAGATACCATTTCACGCCAATTAGAATGGCTATCATTAAAAAATCTGGAGACAACAGATGCTGGAGAGGATGTGGAGAAATAGGAACACTTTTACACTGTTGGTGGGAGTGTAAATTAGTTCAACCATTGTGGAAGACAGTGTGGCGATTCCTCAAGGACCTAGAAATAGCAATTCCATTTGACCCAGCAATTCCATTACTGGGTATATATCCAAAGGACTATAAATCGTTCTACTATAAGGACACATGCACACGAATGTTCATTGCAGCGCTGTTTACAATAGCAAAGACCTGTAATCAACCCAAATGCCCATCGATGATAGACTGGACGGGGAAAATGTGGCACATATACACCATGGAATATTATGCAGCAATAAAAAACGATGAGTTCGTGTCGTTTGTAGGGACATGGATGAATCTGGAGAACATCATTCTCAGCAAACTGACACAAGAACATAAAATGAAATACCGCATGTTCTCACTCATAGGTGGGTGTTGAACAATGAGAACACATGGACACAGGGAGGGGAGCACTACACACTGGGGTCTGTTGGGGGGAATAGGGGAGGGACAGCAGGGGGTGGGGAGTTGGGGAGAGATAGCATGGGAAGAAATGCCAGACATAGGTGAAGGGGAGGAAGGCAGCAAATCACACTGCCACGTGTGTACCTATGCAACTATCTTGCATGTTCTTCACATGTACCCCAAAACCTAAAATGCAATTTAAAAAAAAAGTATTCTTTGCAGTCATTGTTAATAGGGTGCCTAACATCCAACATTCAACAATAAAAAGCATGGAAGAAGTATTTATCATATGTGATATGATTTTGTTATAAAGATAGGCAAATGGATAAATTAATAGCAGAAAACTGTTCATACAAATTTTAACAAAGGGGAAAGGGTTAATGATAAAATTTAGACACAAAATTATAGGTATATGTTGAATACAAATGAAAATGTAGGGAAAATATGATGTAGAGAAAAAGATCAATGAGAAATACCAAAATGTTAATGGTAGTTGCTTTCAGTTAGTAGGATTATAAGTGAATGATTTACTTAAAATTTTCCCTTATCACCAGCACTGTCAAGCACACTTCTCTTCCCCGAGGAAATCACTGTAAACAATTTGGTTTGTATCTTTTCTGAACTTTACCTGTGTATTTATAAATATGTACTTACACACAGACACACACACACACACACACACACACACACACACCAGTTTTGATTTTATTTTTCAAACTGCAATATAATGGCATGCATAAAGTTCTATATTTCTTGCCTTTTTGTGTCTTTGCTATTTGTTAATGTCTTTTTATGTAGGTTTGTTTTTTGTGAAAGCTTAATATTCTTTATAGATACAGCATAATTTTTTTTAAGTTTTTAAACTTTTTATTTGCATATTTAAAAAATTGTGCATTCCAATAATTAAAATCATTTGAACAAAAAAAATGGCACTCTGATTAAACTGCATTACAGCCTGCAGGATACCTTGGGCCAGCTTGGTTTTAGTCTAGATTTCACATTCGTCCCATCCCACTTCCTCCACCCTACTTCTTCCTTCACCAACATGCAAGTTCTTTCCTTCCCTGCCAGCCAGATAGACAGATGGGAGGGGCAGGCGCGGCCTTCGTTGTCAGTAGTTCTTTGATGTGAAAGGGGCAGCACAGTCATTTAAACTTGATCCAACCTCTTTGCATCTTACAAAGTTAAAACAGCTAAAAGAAGTAAAATAAGAAGGCAATGCTTGTGGAATGTACAGTGCATATTGGCGGCGCACGACTCATTACGATTCGCCTGCTTGCTTCTCCTGTTCAGTCGTTTCTTTGGAAGGCAGTGGGTTTTTCTCTTGCGTTTCTGTCTTCTTCAGTTTCGACTTATCGAATTTCTCGATCTCAGCCATATCGGGTTTGTCAGACATGGTTGCGGAGAAAAGCGGAGCGAGGCGCATGAATGAGCGAAGTCTGGTCTGCGCAGTGGCCACCACCGAGTTGTCCGATACAGCATAATTTTTTAAACTATTGTCTTAATTTTTAATTTTTTGGTATTACAAAACTGCAGTGAACACCACTATTTATTTATTCATTCCATAGGATTTTTTTTTTTTTAAAGACAGAGTCTTTTTCTGTCGCCCAGGCTGGAGTGCAGTGGTATGATCTTGGCTCACTGTAACCTCTGCCTCCTGGGTTCAAGCAGCTCTCTGCCTCAGCCTCCTGAGTAGCTGGGATTACAGGCGCCTGCCACCATGCCTGGCTAATTTTTGTATTTTGAGTAGAGACAGGGTTTCACCATATTGGTCGGGCTGGTCTTGAACTCCTGACCTCGTGATCCGCCCACTTCGGACTCCCAAAGTGCTGGGATTACAGGCATGAGCCACCGCACCTGGCCAATTCATTAAGTATTTTTGAACCCCTTTGTGTAGAGTATGTTGAATACAACAGTGAACAAAGTAGAGAAAAATTTTTTTTTTCCCCCCCGACCTCTCAACCCAGCTTTTCCCGACTTTGGGAAGGCGAGAAAAAGCTTGACACTCACGGAGTTCTATTTATATGTGTATCTCTTGGTTCATGAGCAAAACGTTTCATAGACTGGGTGTTGGGGTGAAGAGCCTCTGTCAAAGCACATCCCGAAGTTTGACAGCTCTATCCCATTGCCTTTCAGAAGGGCAGTTTGCCCTTCCACCACGTGTGTAAAATACCTGGTTCTCATGTATTGCCTCCCCAACCCCTATTCATGCTATTTAAGAAGAAAGAAAGGCAAGACTTGAACAGTGTTCCTTGTGGGGAGACAGATGCTTAATCTCCAATGGATCAGAATAAAATTACCCTAGGAAAACAGTAGAGTGGCTAGCAGCAGCCTATCTGAATCAGTTAAGGTAGAAACAGAGACAGTCAAACAGAAAACATCAGTTTTCAGTACTGGAATAATTTATTCTCTATTCGGAGAAAATATATTTGAAGTTTAAAGGCCTTAATGTGAAAGGCAAAGCTTGAAAACTTGGAAGGCAGAGTAGGAGCACACATAAGCCTGTTAGAGGGATTTCTTAAAAAACAAAAAATAGCCATGATAAAGGAAAAGATTGGTAAATTTGAGTATATTAAACTCTAATATATTTTTACCAAAATACTATAAAAGACACTGAGCAGTTGATTTACTGGGACAGACTATGAAACTTTCAAGGGATTAATTTCCACAATATATATTTTAAAAACTATCTTTTTCATGCCTATCATCTTAGCACTTTGGGATTCCCAGGCGGGTGGATCATCTGAGATCAGGAGTTTGAGACCAGCCTGGCTAATGTGGTGAAATCCTGTTTGTACTAAAAATATAAAAAATTACCTGGGACTAGTGGTGTGTGCCTGTAATCCCAGCTACTCCAGAGGCTGAGGCAGGAGAATCGCTTCCAACCTGGGAGAGGGAGGTAGCAGTGAGCCAAGATTGCACCATTGCATACTGGCTTGGGCAAGGGGAGCAGAACTCTGTCTCAAAAAAAGAAAAAAAATCCAGCTTTTATTAAGAAGAAGGACAAGCTTTAACAGATTAATGGGCAAAATTAGGAATAGGCATTTCTCAGAGAAGAAACCAAAATGGACAGTCAACATTAAAGAATCCCCAGCTTCATTCAGTAAAATGAGAGTTAAAATCACAAGGAGACACTATTTTATGCCTAGCAGATTGGCAAAGTTTGACTAAAGCCTGGCACTACCACTTGTTGTCAAGGATGGGGACTAATGGAAAATCTTGTCCTTGGCTATGCAGGTATAAATTATAAAATTATTTGACTTGATTTAGTAAAGCTGGATGAGCACTTGATTGTTCAGTCCAGAATCTCAGCTTGTAGGTATATTGTCAGAGAATCTCTTGCCTATGTGGGCCAGATGATACATACAGGAATCACAGCATTGTTTCCAGTAGCAGGAAAGAGGAATCACAAACACATCAGCAGTCATCAGCAGCAGAGTGGAAAAATAAGTCATGTTGTATTTATACAATAGGACGCTGTATAGCAGTGCCAGCGATTGAACTGTGGCTGTATATTTCCATTTGGAGGGGTATCACAAAATTCTAGATTGTAGTAACCTGTGGGGAAAGGAGGAGGGTAGCTGGGACAATGATAATGGTGAAGATGTATTTCTTTTTTCTTTTTGAGACAGAGTCTCCCTCTGTCACCCAGACTGGAGTGCAGTGGCACGATCTCGGCTCACTGCAACCTCTGCCTCCTGGCCTCTGCCTCCTGAGTAGCTGGGATTACAGGCGCATGCCACCCTGCTGGCTAATTTTTGTATTTTTGTTAGAGATGGGGTTTCACCATGTTGGCCAGGCTGGTCTGGAACTGCTGACCTTGTGATCCACCCACCTCAGCCTCCCAAAGTGCTGGGATTACAGGCATGAGCCACCGCGCCCAGAGAAGTTGTATTTCTTAAACAGGGTGGTAAATACAGGGGTGTTTAACCAACTTGCTCTTTTATGTTAGTATGAAATTTTTCATAATTAAAACAGTATACAGCTAAATCACATGAATAACATAAATCCTTTGTTTCTGTTATGGTCGTGGTATCTCTAGCCCGTTTGTAGTGTTGAGCATTTAACAATCAATAAATTAAGGGTTTTGTTGTTTTTGAGACAGAGTCTCACTTTGTTGCTTGGCTGGAGTGCAGTGGCTCAATCTTGGGTCACTGCAGCCTCCACCTTCTGGGTTCAAGCAATTTTCTTGCCTCAGCCTCATGAGCAGCTGGGATTACAGGAGTGTGCCACCACACCTGGCTAAATTTTTTTTTTTTTTTGAGACAGAGTCTTGCTCTGTTGCCCAGGCTGGCATGCAATGGTACGATCTCGGCTTATCGCATGCAACCTCCATCTCCCGGGTTCAAGAAACTCTACTGTCTCAGCCTCCTGAGTAGCTGGGACTACAGGGGCGTGCCACCACACCCAGCTGATTTGAACTTTTGGTAGAGACCTGGTTTCACCATGTTGGCCAGGCTGGTCTGGAACCCCTGACCTTGTGATCCGCCTGCCTCAGCCTCCTAAAGTGTTGGGATTACAGGCATGAGCCACTACCCCTGGCCTAAATTAATGTTTTATAATAATCAATTATTTGTATAAGATTTTCAACTAATAATGAAACCTTACTAATGTTGATAAGGCTAGTAGAATGGTCATTGATATTTCTAGTAGAATGGTCATTGATATTTCAAATAAGAAATGTATTTTCTTTGAATTTTTAAATTTTTGTTTAGGTTTTATTTGAATTTTGAACTATTAGTATAAATACTTCTTTTGATGAGTGTTTTTACTTGAAAAAAAATCTTGAACAACTGTTAAAAATATATACTAAATAATTCAGCTTTAATGATTTTTGTTTTTCCTGGCAGCTAGCATTGGATATGTGGAGGAAATTGATGGTTGAACCACTTCAGGCCATCCTTATCCGAATGCTGCTTCGAGAAATCAAAAAGTAAGTGCTGACATTTATCTTGCTGAGTCAATTTTATTTTGTTGTTTGATAGGTTTTAAAGTAGTGTACGGTTGCATAGCTGGTGACTGGCCTTTGGGCAGGTTTTACTGTAATGAGACTCATTTTACTTCTAAATGCCAGCATTTTGAAGCTGTTTTATTTTCTTCTTCTTTTTTTTTGTTGGAGGAGCTCTGGTCTTTTCTTATACTCTAATATGCTTAGTCAATAAATAAGTACCTTAGAGAAGTGACTCATTGCTTTTCAGAGCTGAAACTCTTAGACTTTCTAGTCAGTGCCCTGCGTTGCTTGTACATATAATTTGTTTAAATCCCAGTGTGGACTACCTATTCAAGAAAACAGATTCTTCTAGTTAGTTGGTTACCTCTTAGCCTTAGTGTTATAATCAATAATGTGGCTAATTTTGTGAGATAAATTTGTGGGAAAACAGGTTCCCCCTCTACTGGTGGCTCACAGTGGTTGCTGCTTTTACTCTAGTGCTGTGTGAATGCAGTTTAGTACAAAGAATGCTTTTCTGCAGAGTCCAGAATAGAACGTCCTTGGATCAGCTCTGGCTCAAAGACTCTCAGAAACACTGTCAGTCACACATATATACATCTAATAAATTCCAGGTTACTGGAACTGATGTTATAGGGATCATCTAGACCAATGAATTGTAGTGTAATAATGGCCACTCCACCTACATCTGTGTTCTTCAAAAAGACCCAAATATGGACTTTTTAAATATGAGGAATAATTTGTGAAAGCCATGGTGCTTAGTATGAGACTACTGGTAGGAAGTAAGGGATTAAACATACACACCCACCCCCACGCCTCACATAAGAGCATAAGAGGATATTTTTACATTTTTAATGCCAAATAGAAGGTAGGTGGTAGCAACTTAGTAACTTGATTTTTAAAAATTGTCACTGAGGGTTTTAATGATTCCATTGTTTTCAGAGAGAGGGAGCTGGAGGGAAAAGGCAATAGTGAAGCAGTTGGGTGTAACCCATTGTTTTTCTTCCTCTTTTCTTTACAAAGCTATGAACTAAAAGAACACTCCCAACAAAACTTTTAAGTTCTAATATCATTTCTTCTGCTAAAATATACTCTTTTTTTTACTTGGAATTCAAGTGTTTTACTTTAAAAGTATAACGACAATATTGTTACATTTTCTAAATTATTTCATGAAATATCTTCTTAAATATAGTTTTGTCTCAATCTAGTAAATTTTTCTTAAGTGTGATTGTTAGTTTGCTAAAAATGAATGTGATGAAAAATGAAAGAAAGTGTGTAAGAAAAATAATATAACTATAAGATATTAATTCTGGAAAAGATAGATTATCTGGTCTGCTTGTCTTATTTTGTTGTTATAATCAGCTTCCATTAAAGCATTGTTTCACATGCTTTACTAAGATCTCACTCTTCATGACTGCTCTCTTAGGTAGAGTTTTGCATGTTACAGTTAAGGAAACTAAGGCATATTAATAATAATAGAAATTAAACATGGGAACTACATACTAAAAAGATGCATGCTAAAATTTTGCATGCATCTTCCCATTTAATCCTCACAACACTAGAAGGCTGATAACCGTTACTGTCACCATTTTACATCCATGACATCCTTGACATGCAAAAGTCAATGGCAATGGTCTGACTCAGATCATTTCACTCCAGCCTCCATCTAATAATAATTCTAGGGATTCACATCTGGATTAATCTAATTCTGAATTCATTATGCCTGTCTTTTTTTTTTGAGATGGAGTCTTGCTCTATCTCACAGGCTGGAGTGCAGTGGCACCATCTCAGCTCACTGCAGCTTCTGCCTTTCAGGTTCAAGCGATTCTCCTGCCTCAGCCTCTTGAGTAGCTGAGTGCCACCATGCCTTGCTAGTTTTTGTATGTTTGGTGAGACCGGGTTCCACCATGTTGGACAGGTTGGTCTCAAACTTCTGCCTCAAGTGATCTGCCTTCTTCGGCTTCCAAAAGCTTTGGGATTATGGGCGTGAGCCACTATGCCTGGCCTTTATGCCCTTTTTTTTTGAGATGGAGTCTTGCTCTGTTGCCCAGGATGGAGTACAGTGGCGCAATCTTGGCTCACCACAATGTCTGCCTCCCGGGTTCAATCAATTTTCCTGCCTCAGCCTCCCGAGTAGCTAGGATTACAGGCATGCAACACCACACCTGGCTTATTTTTGTGTTTTTAGTAGAGATGGGGTTTCACCATGTTGGTCAGGTGATCTGCCCACCTCAGCCTCCCAAAGTATTGGGATTACAGGAGTGAACCATTGTGCCTGGACGTATTTTATTATTTCTAATAATTCGTGCTTGCTTTTGGATTTTCTGTGTAAGCTATCGTAAGTTGAAAGTTTTGATTCCTCTTCGTGTGTGTGTGTGTGTGTGTGTGTGTGTGTGTGTGTATGTATGCATGTTTGTTTGTTATCTTTAGCTTTACTGCATTGACTAGGACCTCCAAGAGAGGCGATGGATAATGAGGATCTTTGTCTCATTTCTGACTTTAAAGATTACATACCTAACATTTCCTCATTTAAGATAATGCTTCCTCTAGTCTTTTAAGACTCATGATCAGAATAACGAGATTAGCAGGAATTGGTGCTGAATTTGATAAAAATGATGTTTTGTCTTCTATTGAGTGAAGTATATGGTAGTTGCTTTTTTTTTCTATTACTCTGTTAATGTGATGAGTTACTTCTATGGATTTTTTTTTTTTTGAGACAGTCTTGCTCTCTTGCCCAGGATGGTATGCAGTGGTGTGATCTTGGCTTACTGCAACCTCTGCTTCCTCCTGGGTTCAAGCGATTCTCCTGCCTCAGACTCCTGAGTAGCTGGGATTACAGGCATCTGCCACCACGCCCAACTAATTTTTGTATTTTTTTTTTTTTTTAATAGAGACGTGGTTTCACCATGTTAAGTCAGGCTGGTCTTGGAACTCCCGGCCTCAGGTGATCCACCGATCTTGGCCTCCCAAAGTGCTGGGATTACAAGCATGAGCCACCATGTCTGGCCTAATTTTTATATTTTTTAATAGAGACATGGTTTTGAGATATTATCCAGGCTGGTCTTGAACTCCTCAGGTGGTCCGCCCTCCTCGGCCTCCCAAAGTGTTGGGATTACCGGTGTGAGCCACTGTGCCTGGCCTGTTTATGGATTTTCTAATATTAAACTCTTCTTGTATAACTAGGATAAAGGCTAGGTTGATCCTTGTTCATAACAGTTTTTATGGCTTTTGATTTGCTGATGCTTTATTTGGAATTTTGCATCTGTCCCCATGAGTGGAATGGGCCTGTGATTATTCTGTCTTGTAATGTCTTTGTGTTTGGTATACAGCTTATCCTTGTAGAATGAATTCATGGGTATTCCCCTGTTTTTCTTTTGAAAAGACAAGTTTGTATACAGTTGGGATTATCAGCTTCGTAAATGTTTAGTAAAACTGAAAGACCATTGGTACCCGGCGTTTCTTTGTAAGATGATTTGTTTGTATAAGAAGATTTTTAACAATGGCTCAGTTATTTCATCTCTTAAGACTAGTCAAACTTGTATTTCTTCTTAAGTCAGTTGTGATTTTTTTTTTTTTTTTTTGCCAAAATCATTGGGAAGTAGTTGTGTAACAGTATTCTCTTAAAAAAAAAAAAAACAAAACTTTATCTGAAGTAATTTTAGATTCATAGAAGAGTCAGAAAGCGGTTTTGTGTAACCTGCACCTAGGTTCCCCTAATGTTGCAATAGATAGTATATTTATGAAAATGGCTATAACGTTATTATTTTATATATATGTTTTATTGCACTTTAGGTTCTGGGGTGCGTGTGCATGGGTATAACATTATTAACCAAACTACAGTTTATATGCATTTACCTTTGCACTGATGTTCTCATTCAGTCCAGATCACAAAATCACATTTAGCTGTCATGTCTGTATTCTGTGGAGTCTTTCCTTTTGATATATGAGCATAAAAATTTTAAAGAGTAGTGAGCAAGTATTTATAGAATGTCCCTCCAGTTTTGTTTCCCTGATGTTTTCTTATAATTAGACTGAGGCTATGGGTTTTTGGGAAAATACCGGAAGGTAATGTGCCCTTCTTACCAGATTAAATCAAGGAATAGATGGTGTCAACATGACTTCTCATTGGTGATAACTTTGATCATAATCATTTGGTTACTATGTTGTTTTTATGTTCACCTGGAATAATGTCTTCATTCATAATATTGCTTATTCGCATTTTCCTTTTTTGGTCACTTTTATTAGAGGTGTCTGTATTTTGTTGGGTTTTATTCCCCCTAAAGAACTGACTTTGGTTTTATTTTTATATTTGTTTGAGACAGAGTTTCTCTTTTGTCACCCAGGCTGGAGTGCAGTGGCGTGATCTTAGCTCACTGCAGTTTCCACCTCCTGGGTTCAAGCAATTCTCTGCCTGAGCCTCCTGAGTAGCTGGGATTAACGGGCGCCTGCCACCATGCCCAACTAACTTTTGTATTTTTAGTAGATATGGGGGTCTCACCATGTTGACCAGGCTGGTCTCAAATTCCTGACCTCAAGTGGTCTGCCCACCTCAGCCTCCCAAAGTGCTGGGATTACAGGCATGAGCCACCGTGCCCAGCCGGTAACCCAGTTTTCAAGATAATGAGTTGGTTTGCTGTCATCCTCAGGTGACCAGTTAGCTTTTTAAACTTTACTAGGAAGAACTCAGACGTAAACTAGTGAGGCATACCTCACTTTATTAAGCTCCTCTCCTAGTGGTGTGTATTAGGTTCTTTCCAGTTTTTCCACTAACGCCTCTCTTGCGTCTGTTGTGCACATATGCAGATGTTTGCATGGGGTCATACCGTGTGCACTTAGAGTTTCATCATTATGTCCTCCAAAGTATCTGTTCTTCCACCACAAGCAGAACAAGATAACAGGTCAGACCATTATTTCACCAAATTGAATGTGGGCTTAAGAAGGAACTAAGCCCACCATATGAAGTCACACGTGTGACCCAAGCCAAGGAAATGAGCTCACATGTGTGACCTTATATGAATGAATTAGTGATATCAAGAAGCTCTATGACTGACAGAATTACTGCAGCCATATTCATTCATGTACGAAAAACGTTTCCTGAAATATCCAAATAATTAAAGGAAGAATCAAAGAGGATTAGAGGGCTTCAGAGGCAAGGAGGGACTCTAGTATGTAAAGATAATTGCCTGGATGCTTTCCCTCAGTGCTTTTCTTAAATTATGGAAAAGTCTTATATCCTATATAAAGAGCAAGAAGCTCTTACTAGGGAATATATTTTCTATTGCTCTCTCTGTGATATTATTAATGCAAAGAAGAAATTATTTTAAAGTAGAAAGATTGCGTGTAGTGAGGTAAACCCTAATGATTTGATTGAGGCGTTGGTACTAGAGTCAAAAAAGTCCCCATTTAGAGATAGATGATTTTACTGTGGCCTTAAACAAACTATTTTTTCTATTTCATTTTTCTTTTTTAAAACATTTTTGAGACAGGGTCTTGCTCTGTTACCCAGGCTGAAGTGCAGTGGTACAATCATGGCTCACTGCAGCCTTGACCCCTCCTGGGCTCAAGCGATCCTCCTACCTCAGCCTCCAAAGTAGCTGGGACCACAGGCATGTGCCACCATGCACAGAAATTTTTTTTTTTTTTTGTATGGTCTCACTATGTTGCCCAGGCTGCTCTCAAACTCAGGCAGGATTCAAGGGATTCTCCCACCTTGGCCTCCCAAAGTGTTGGGATTATAGGCACAGGCCACAATGCCTGGTTCTATTTCATATTCCTGTAATTAGAAAAGCTGATATTGACCTACATATCTTAATATGATTAAGACTTAGAGTTTGTAGTGAGTGAAATTCAGGTATTCTTAATCACCAGTATCAAGGTTTTGAATTGATGGGCTCGTATCTACTTTGTTAAAATTAAAGAAGTGTCATCTTAGTATTGACATAGTGTCTTGAACTTCACAATCAGTTTTCCTTTTATTTCTTGAAATGACATCTAATGTAAACATTAACTATCATAAATATCACTCAGCTGTGATATGAAAAAAATCGTTAAGATTCATGCATGTACCTTTTTGTAGTTCTTTACACTTTGATTAGACCAATGGAATAAGGAGCCATGTTTTAGCATACTTTGGTATATTTCCACAGATACTTGTATTCTCAAGAATATTTTGTGTTATACCTTGTTTTAGTGATCGTGGCGGAGAAGACCCAAACCAGAAAGTAATCCATGGGGTTATTAACTCCTTTGTTCATGTTGAACAGTATAAGAAAAAATTCCCCTTAAAGGTAAACAGCCTCCTTTACAAACATAAATAATCAGACTGTTAATTTCTTAACCTGCTTGTTCTGATTTCTTCTAATACGATATAATTGATTTATTTAGTTTTATCAGGAAATCTTTGAGTCTCCCTTTCTGACTGAAACAGGAGAGTATTATAAACAAGAAGCTTCAAATTTATTACAAGAATCAAACTGCTCACAGTATATGGAAAAGGTAAGAAATAAAACATATTAAATAAATTTCTCTATTTGGTATCTGGCCTGGTTTTATTTCACATAATTCTTAGTATTTTTATTGTTGCTGTTCTTCTGGCAGAAGAAGATTGTTTATTTGATCAATAACTCTGAGTTATGGTTATTAAACCATATCTACTGACAAGTCATTGCTCTTGTTATAACATTTTCCTCAGAAAACAGTACCCCTCCTGTTTTATCATAGGTGATGCTTTTTGATGCTTGGTTTACTTGTCCTTGAAATTAACATATATGCATATTCTTGGCAGAATAATAAACTGGATTTCATGCTTAGTGCTTCAGAGAATAGGATAAGGGCAGAAGCTCTGTGTTTAGGTTTTTGTCTTCCTTTAAAATTAAAGGAAAAATATGAGAGAAAATATAATAACTCTAGACATTTGGGATAAGTCAGTAAGTCATTCTTTTGGTCTGTTAAGTTCTTGGAAGGCTGAGAAACAACCCCACATGAGAGATTTTTTTTTTTATTTTTGAGACGTGGTTTTGCTCTGGTTTCCAGGCTAGAGTGCAGTGGCTTGATAATGGCTCCCAGGCTCAAGTGGTCCTCCTGTCTCAGCCTCCCACGTAGCTACACTACAGGCACACACCACCACACCCACTACCTTTTAAAATTTCTTAGGCCAGACAGGGTGGTTCACACCTGTAATCCCAGCACTTTGGGAGGCCGAGACAGGAGAATCATGAGGTCAGGAGTTCAAGACCAGCCTGGCTAACATGGTGAAACCCCATCTCTACTAAAAATACAAAAAATTAACTAGGCATGCTGGCATGAGCCTGTAATCTCAGCTACTCGGGAGGCTGAGGGAGGAAAATCACTTGAATCCAGGAGGCGGAGGTTGCAGTGAATGGAACCTCCACTCCAGCCTGGAAGACAGAGTGAAACTCCATCTAAAAAAAATTTTTAATTTTGTTATATAGATGGAGTCTTGCTATGTTGCCCAGGCTGGTCTCAGAACTCAACTCAAGCAGTCCTTTTGCCTCAGCCTCCCAAAGTACTGGGATTATAGATGTAAGCTATTGCACCCAGCCAAGAAATTTTAATTGATCACTAAACCTGTACATATTAGTTATTATATGTTAAATCCCATGTATATTTTCTCACTAATAGAAGAAAAAATGGTCATACAAATTAAATTACCATATATAAGATATATTAGAACTCCTAGCCAGGTTTTTTCATCTGCATTGTTGGATTTCAGGCTTTTTATTTTTGGATGATTTGTGTTAGTTTATGTAGCCAAGAAAGGTCAAGTAGTGTAAGTGGATGAGCTGTCATCCTACATCCGAAGGTCACAAGTCACAAAGCATCAGTGCTTACAGATACATTCTTCTGTGGTCCACAAAGCCCTGATCTAGAGGTCTTAGTTGTTTGAATCTCTTCCTGCTTTTGTTACTACTTAGCACTGGCCCCTAAGCAAATTATCCAGAACTTTTCCCCCATCAATTAAATTCAGGTTACACTAGATGAGTGGTTCTTAGCTCTTAGTCCTTTTTGCACCTTAGACTCCTATTGAAGCCTCTAGATCCAGCCCTAAGAATCACACACAGATTATCTGTGATATATATACCTTGCTCTATCTAGCTCTCAAAAGGATGCCACTAGCAAATGGTAGCAGTAGCCCAGGTGTCTGTCAGAAGTTGAAAGGATAAGCAAAGTGTGGTACACACGTGCATTGAAATATTCATCCTGTGTGGGGAAAAACTCTTTCAAACCATGTTTTTCCTCTATTCACACCACAGCAGCAATTATCAGCACAGAAGGCTTCTGTAAGCAAAGGCGTGACTCTTTTCTTCCACACACCAAACAGCAGACACCAGCCAGGTGTCCTCAAGTTCAACTCTAACACCATCTACTTGAGATAGTGGCTGATCCCACAGATTGAGGGCTGAGTCTCCAAGACTGCCCCGCACATCCCTAGACACCAGTCACAAGTCTGGGCCTCCAGACTACTGACTGACTGACTTTCAAGTTGAGACTCTTTGGGTTCCATTAATTTGCTAGAGCAGCTCACAGAACTTAGGGAAACACTCACTTAATGTTTACTAGTTTATTAAAAAGGATTTTTTTTTTTTTTTTTGAGACAGAGTCTCGCTCTGTCACCAGGCTGGAGTGCAGTGGCGTGACCTCAGCTCACTACAATCTCTGCCTCCCGGGTTCAAGCGATTCTCTTGCCTCAGCCTCCCAAGTAGCTGGGACTACAGGTGCGCGCCATCACACCCACCTAATTTTTGTATTTTTAGTAGAGACAGGGTTTCACCATGTTGACCAGGATGGTCTCAATCTCTTGACCTTGTGATCCACCCACCTCGGCCTCCCAAAGTGCTGAGATTACAGGTGTGAGCCACTGTGCCCAGCCTTAAGAAGGATATTTTAAAGGATACAAATAACCACATGGGGAGATACATAGGGAAAGGTCTGAAATCATCCCGAGTGCAGGAGCTTCTGTCCCTGTGGAACCCAGTCTTCTTGGATTTTTGTGGAAACTTCATGACGTCAGTAGTCTTAACCCCAGAGTATACAGTTGGGCTTTCTCTGGGGAGTGTCTTATGACCCACAGTCAGAAAGGTAGGGCAAGATTAGAGTCCTGCCTTGAGGCAAGTGGAAGGAGGGTAGGAGATGTTTCCTGAGACCCAACACAGTCAACATTATAACTAAAGACTGGAACTAGGGCTAAGGGAGTTATGAACCAGGAACCACAGATGAAAACTAATGTGCATATGTATCACAACACCACACAACCTTAAAAAATGAAGTTCTGATACATGATACAACATGGACAAACCCTGAAACTATTAATGCTGAGTGAAATAAGCCAGACACAAAAGAGCAAATATTCTATGGTTCCATTTATAGGACATATCTCGAACAGGCAAATTCAAAAGGACAGAAGGTAGATTAGAGGTTATCAGGGGAGGAGGATGTGGGGATTTATTCCTTAATGGCTATAAAATTTCTGATTTTGAAATTTTATAATGAAAAAGATTTGGTAATGAAAAAGATTTGGAAGTAGACAATGGAGGTGGTTACAAAACATTGTGTTATTTAATGCCACTGAATTGCCCACGTAAAAATGGTTAATGTAAAGTTTATGATCTATATTTTTACTACAGTTTAAAAACATTGATAATATAATATTTGAAAACCATTGAATTGCACACTTTAAATGGGTGAATTTTATAATATGTAAATTACATCTCAAAGTGTTAAAAGGGAGGGTGAGGCATTGGAATAAATTAGGTTTGGAAAAGAGTGTTTATTAGAAAAGCTTATTTCAGGCTGGGCACAGTGGCTCGTGCCTGTAATTGCAGCACTTTGGGAGGCTGAGGTGGGCAGTGTAAGAGTTCGAGACAAGCCTGGGCATCGTAGCAAAAACCCCATCTCTACAAAAAATTTTAAAATTAGCCAGTCATGGTGGTGTGGTCCACTGGTCCTAGCTGCTTGGGAGGCTGAAGTGGGAAGATCACTTGAGCTAAGGAGGCAGAGGTTGCAGTGAGCTGAGATTGCAACACTGCCCTCCAGCCTGGGTGGCGAAGAGATCCTGCCTCACAAAGAGAAAGAAAAAGAAAAGCTCTTATCAGGAAATAATGTTGGACCATATTAGCTTCAAGGGCAAAATCCTGAGCTTTGCTCTCCATTTAGTTAATTGGGGGATGTGTCAGGACAGCCTTTCTGCCTCCCTTGCTGTGATTCTCTAGGTTTGGCTGTTCTTTCCCCCAGGGTTTTTAGAGCTGTTTGAAGCCCTGCATTGGGGCAGTCCAACCTTGTCTACCTTTCTCTTGATATGCACCTCTCTCCCTGAAGTTATCATTGTTTTTCCCCCTTCTTTCATCCTCCTTCACCTCTCTCAGACCCACTGTAATTGCTGTTGCATTAAGTTAATTTAGCAAGCAGATTAAGTCACTATCGTATGCTCTGAATGACTAATAGATGTAATCCTTTTTATTTGTTATAAAAATAGCCCTTAAAGGATTTATGGTTAACCAAAGTGCCTTTCTTAGCTGATGTAATATGTGGTGAATACTTCTGTTCTCTAGTCCAGGGGTCTAGTCCCAACCCCCAGGCAGAGGATCAGTACTGATCTGCGGCCTGTTAGGAACCGGGCTGCACAGCAGTGGGTGAGCAGCCACTTTGTGAGCATTACTGCCTGTCACAACAGCAGCAGCATTAGAGTCTCATAGGAGTAAGAACCCTTTTGTGAACTCTGCGTGCGTGCGAGGGGTCTAGGTTGCGCGTGCTCCTCAAGAGAATCTAATGCCTGGCGATCTGAGATGGAACACTTAATCTGGAAGCCACCTGCCCCAACCAATGCCGCCCCCACTCCATCTGTGGGAAAAATATCTTCCATGAGACTAGTCTCTGGTGCCTAAAAGGTTAGGGACCGCTGCTCTAGACCCCTTCTTGCCCAGCCTCAATCTATGCCTTTGCCCTGAACTCCTGGCTTCAAAGGGAAGCACAATAGGAAACACAGGAGTATGGGACCATGCTCAATCTTGAGCCTCATTTTTGTTGAAAATTTCTGATACGCTTTCCAGGAATGACATGCACTCCCAGAATCACCTTCTGGTGCCCAGGCCAACCCAGCAGCATGCTCCAAAGGACCAGGGGTATATATTTCCCCGGGAGCACTTAATTTCAGAAGCCCTAACTACACAGCTTCATGTTACAGAGTGCTTCCAAGCCTGGGCATTTGTATGTGTATACGTTGTTTTCTGTTGAGATAGAAATTAGTCAAATTCTTTTATTATTTTCCTTATTGGCTAGTGTTAATATTAACCAGTGTTATTTGTAGCTCAGTGGTTTACAGAGGATAAACTTTTTTTTTCTTTTTTTTTTGAGACGGAGTTTTCCTCTTGTTACCCAGGCTGGAGTGCAATGACGCTATCTCGGCTCACCGCAATCTCCGCCTCCTGGGTTCAGGCAATTCTCCTTCCTCAGCCTCCTGAGTAGCTGGGATTACAGGCACGCGCCACCGTGACCAGCTAATTTTTTGTATTTTTAGTAGAGACGGGGTTTCACCATGTTGACCAGGATGGTCTCAATCCCTTGACCTCGTGATTCACCTGCCTCGGCCTCCCAAAGTGCTGGGATTACAGGCGTGAGCCACCGCGCCCAGCTGAGAATAAACTTTAATAAAGGGCTTGATTGACATATTTGACTATGGCTAAATATATACTTACTTTCAAAAGTTTTCTTTTATTATTTATTTATCTATTCATTTTTGTGACGGAGTTTCCCTCTTACTGCCCAGGCTAGAGTGCAGTGGTGCAATCTCAGCTCACTGCAACCTCCTCTTCCCAGGTTCAAGTGATTTTCCTGCCTCAGCCTCCGGAATAGCTGGGACTACAGGTGCCTGCTACCATGCCCAGCTAAGTTTTTGTATTTTTAGTGGAGAGAGGGTTTCACCATGTTGGCCAAGCTGGTCTGAAACTCCCAACCTCATGTGATCAGCCTGCCTTGGCCTCCCAAGGTGCTGGGAGTATTGGCGTGAGCCACTGTGCCAGGCCTTACTTTTATTTTTTTGAGACAGTGTCTCTGTCCCACAGGCTGGAGTGCAGTGGTGAGATCTTGGCTCACTCCCCGCTGCCCCCACCATCTTCAGGTTCAAGCGATTCTCCTGCCTCAACCTCCCAACTAGCTGGGATTATAGGCATGCATCACCACCCCTAGCTGAGTTTTGCATTTTTAATAGAGACAGGGTTTCACCGTATTGGCCATGCTGTCTTGAACTCCTGACCTCAGGTGATCTACCTGCCTTGGCCTCCCAAAGTGCTGGGATTACAGGTGTGAGCCGCCATGCCCTGCCCTACTTTCAAAAGTTTTAATGAAATCTTTAATGTGATAGTCAACTATCATGCACATACAGTTCCATTTTACGAGAAGAGATAACAATATAAAATAATTAGATTCATGTACTTGATCTCGATATAATTTATTTTTTAGTTTGATAGTTATTCATACAGATCACCTGTTCTGATTTTTAATCATCTGTACCCACTTTTCCTGTTACATTTTGTGTTGCCCATGTAATAGGATGAATGGTATAGGTAAATGAAGGCAAAATACAGAGTATTTAACTTCAGTTCTTGCTTATAAGACTGGTGGAATGTAGATGACACAGCTAGTAGTTTAAATAAAAATTTGAAATGATTTATGGAATGTGGGTTTAAATTGCTTATGTAACCCTTATTTGTTACCTTTGCGGTGTTTAGTTCGGCTGTTAAAATTTGGCTGAGTTACTTGCTATTACAGATATCATAGTAAAACTTTGTATTCATGACTGTAAGAATATATTTCTATAGGTCCTAGGTAGATTAAAAGATGAAGAAATTCGATGTCGAAAGTACCTACATCCAAGTTCATACACTAAAGTGATTCATGAATGTCAACAGCGAATGGTAGCAGACCACTTACAGTTTTTACATGCAGAATGTCATAATATCATTCGACAAGAGAA
The DNA here is from genome assembly GCF_049354715.1 of Callithrix jacchus. Classification (NCBI taxonomy): domain Eukaryota; kingdom Metazoa; phylum Chordata; class Mammalia; order Primates; family Cebidae; genus Callithrix; species Callithrix jacchus. The sequence goes on along the minus strand of NC_133508.1, from coordinate 34,670,250 downwards.
AAAAAATGGTAAGTGACACCAAAAATAAATGTGAGTAGAAATTAAATTATAAATGCACCTTTTATATCATCCTCCAGCCACCCTTGATTTAATGCATATTTTAGTAATAGTCGTTAAAATATTTGAAATAACTTTTTTACAGATTATTAATAGTTTACTTTGAAAGACTATTTTGGGAAAGGGTTTTCAAAGAGTGTTCTAAAGTCAGAAGAAAAAGTTGGAAATTGTGTTTATACATTTTTATATGTTATAAGAGCTAATTTCCTTAATACATTTAGAATTCCTGATAAAGAGGAATAAAGGCAGAGACTATACAAAGGAAATATAATTAATATAACAAATATAATTATATAATATAAAAATCAGCAATATCTGATTTTTTTTAAAAATTGCACTACTTTTATAAGCAGGAAAGATAATAAATATATGTTATTTATTTATTTATTTTTTGGAGATAGAGTCTCGCTCTGTCACCCAGGCTAGAGTACAGTGGCATGATCTTGGCACACTGCAACCTCTGCCTCCCAGGTTTAAGCAATTCTGCCTCAGCCTCAGCCTCAGCCTCTGAAGTAGCTGGGATTACAGGTGCATGCCACCATGCCTGGCCAATTTTTGTATTTTTAATAGAGACAGGGTTTCACCATGTTGGCCAGTCTGGTCTTGAGATCCTGACCTCAGATGATCTGCTTGCCTCTGCCTCCCAAAGTGCTGGGATTATAGGTGTGAGCTACTGCGCCCAGCCATAAATTGACTTTTTTTTTCCCCGTATCAGACCACTGATACGAAAAGACCACTAAGTAGTCCCGGGCTGGAGTGCAGTGTCGAGATCTTGGCTCACTGCAACCTCCACCTCCCAGGTTCAAGTGGTTCTTCTGCCTCAGCCTCCTGAGTAGCTGGTACTACAGGCACCTGCCCCCGTGCCTGGCTAATTTTTGTATTTTTAGTAGAGACAGGGTTTCACTTTGTTGGTCAGGCTGGTCTCGAACTCCTGATCTCATGATCTACCTGCCTCAGCCTCCCAAAGTGCTGGGATTACAGGCATGAACCACCGTGCCTGGCCCCATGTTTTTTAAAGCAACATAGATACAGGGCAATGTAGTCAAAACCCATTAATTTTATTTTAATTCTGAAAGTCACTGTCTTGAAGAGTATGATGGAAAGACTTTAAAGACCAGCAAGACTTACTGGAAAAGCTATAGTAGTTAAGACAGTGAGGCATTGGTATAAGGACAGACAGATATCCCAATAAAATAAGAGACCCCCAGAAACAACCCATGCATATGTGGCCACTTGATGTAAGACCAAGGTGGCACTGCAGAGCAGCAGGTAAAAGATGGTCTTTTCAATACACAATGCTCAGTCAATTGGATATCCATTTGAGAATAAAATGAAATTTGATTGCTACCTCAGATACCTATACAAAATCCATTCACTATAGATTTTTTTTTTTTTTTTTTTGAGATGGAGTCTCACACTGTCACCCAGGCTGTAGTGCAGTGCCCGCGATCTTGGCTCGCTGCAATTTCTGCCTCCTGGGTTCAAGCAGTTCTCCTGTCTGACCCCCCAAGTAGCTGGGACTACAGGCGTGTGTCACCACGCCCAGCTAATTTTTTTGTATTTTGAGTAGAGGCAGGGTTTTACCATGTTGGCTAGGATGGTCTTGATCTCCTGACCTCGTGATCCGCCCACCTCAGCCTCTCAAAGTGCTGGGATTACAGGCGTGAGCCTCTGCACCCGGCCCCCCCTACAGATTTTTAATCTAAATGCATAAGGGAAAACAATAACACTTCTAGAAGATAATATAGGAGAATACCTTCATAACCTTGAGACAAAGAAAGATATTTTAAATAGGACACAAAAACACTAACTGCAAAGGAAAGATTGATCCAGTAGACTACCTTAAACGGAAAAACTTTAGATCATTAAAAGGCCATTAAGAGGCAGATTTGGATCAGGAGTTCAAGACCAGCCTGGGCAACATGACAGAATCCTGTCTCTGCAAAAAATACAAGCATTAGCCAGGTGGGGTGGTATGCACCTGTGGTCCCATCTACTTGGGAGGCTGAAGTGGGAAGATCGCTTGAGCCTGGAAGGTGGAGGTTGCAGTGAACCGAGATCCTGCCACTGCACTCCAGTTTGGGTGACAGAGTGAGACCCCATCTCAAAAAAAAAAAAAAGGCCATTAAAACCACTGCATCATCAGAAGACAGTTATAGGGTAATGTAGCTGCAATACTAGAGATTTATATTCAGAATATAAAGTGGTCAAAAAAACAGGCACTGCAGAATAGAGGATATCCAGATGTCCAATGCCCAATAAACATAAAAAGATAATCTCATTAAATAAGTGAATGCAAATTAAAACCACACTGAGATATCAGTACTTATATTTTTATATAAAATTTAGATGACTGGAAGGAGATGTTGAGAAATAGGAAGTAGGAGCTTGTTAAACACTGAAGTGAGCATATAAATCACTGTGACTACTTTGGAAATGGCATTGACCGCTACGTGGAATATATTATGCATATTTTATGACTTTGCAGTTCTACTCCTAAATGTATGACCCCTGCTCCTGCCCCGTCCCCTCCCCTGGCAGCTCCCGACTGCCAATCGATGGATGGACATATGTACAAAAAGACATACAGGAATGTTCATAGTAATATTGTTTGTAATAGCTCCATAAACTGGAGCAGCTCAAATGTCCAGTAATGGCAGAATAGTACAGTATATTCATACAATGAAATATTATAGAGGAGTGGAAATGAGCAAATTAAAACCATGTACCACAGCAGAGATGATCCTTGTACATATTTTGTTGAACACAAGAAGCCAGACATGAAAGAATCATGTGATTGCATTTTTATACATAGTTCAAATTCATCTGTGATTTAGCAATCACAGCAGTGGTTACCTTTGTAGAGGAGCAAGAGTGTGTGATTGGAAGGAGCATGAAGGGGACTCCTGGGTACAGGTAATCCCTATTTCTCATCCTGGGTGTGATTACATGGGTGTTGTGTTCACTTGTGATAATTCAGTAAGATAATACACTTATGGTTTGTATACTTTTCTGTATATGTGTGATGTTTTAATAAAATGTTTAAAATAAACCCACTGCACTGAGAGATCATTATTCACCTCCGAGTGTTGGAGATCAAAACGTTTATCTGGTAACACGGTGTTGGCAAAGGGACTCCCTGCTCTTGGCAGCTCTGGTTAGAAGGATCTGTTTATGGCTGGGCAGGGTGGCTCACGCCTATCATCCCAGCACTTCGGGAGGCTGAGGCAAGCAGATCATGAGGTCAGGAGATTGAGACCATCCTGGCTAAGGCAGGAAACCCCTGTCTCTACTAAAAATACAAAAAAATAGCCAGGTGTGGTGGCACTCCCCTATAGTCACAGCTACATGGGAGGCCGAGGCAGGAGAATCACTTGAACCTGGGAGGGGAAGGTTGCAGTGAGCCAAGATCAGGCCACTGCACTCCAGCCTGGGCAACAGAGCATGACTTCATGTTAAAAAAAAAAAAAAAGGATCTGTCTGTAGGATTAAACTTTGACACAGCAGCCTCACTTTTAGGGACCTACACTGCATATATTCTTGCTCGTGTATAAGATTATTGTGCAACATTGAACTATCGAGAGACTGGAAACCACCTAAATTTTCATCAGTTGTTAAGAAATTATAATATATCCAAATAATGGAGTACTGTGCAGCTATAAAACACATAGAAATGCTTTATGCACTAATAGGAAAAGACCACTAAGTTAAAAAGTGTTCTCAAACTACAAATCATAGACAAAATATAGTACACTGTATTAAAAATGGGGAAGGGAAGAATATTTGTATTCACTTGAATTTGCACAAAATATCTTTGGGAAGATGTTAAATAATCACATACCTTTCCTGTGGGGAGGGGGCTTGGATGGCGAGAGGTGGGTGTGGGGGACTTTTCTCTGCATACTCTTGTACTTCTGTACTTGTAGCCGGATGTTACCTAATAAGTGAAAAATATTTGGAAGTTAATCATCAGCTATCTGTTTCCCTCAGACATGGCAAATATGTACGTCTTACTCCGTGCTGTGTCCACTGGTTTACCTCATATGATTCAGGAGCTGCAAAACCACATCCATGATGAGGGCCTTCGAGCTACCAGCAACCTTACTCAGGAAAACGTGAGTTGTTTGGGAAACTATAGCGTTTTCCTCCTAGTCAGATCCTTCATGGAGTCTTTGACTTTACTGCTTTGAAAGATCAAAGAAAAAGTCTTACCATTCCAACAAAAGAAATATCTTTATTCTTTTTTTTTTTTTAGACGGAGTTTCGCTCTTGTTACCCAGGCTGGAGTGCAATGGCGCGATCTCGGCTCACTGCAGCCTCTTCCTCCTGGGTTCAGGCAATTCTCCTGCCTCAGCCTCCTGAGTAGCTGGGATTACAGGCACGCGCCACCATGCCCAGCTAATTTTTTGTATTTTTAGTAGAGACGGGGTTTCACCATGTTGACCAGGATGGTCTCGATCTCTTGACCTGTGATCCACCCGCCTCGGCCTCCCAAATTGCTGGGATTACAGGCTTGAGCCACCGCGCCCGGCCAGAAATATCTTTATTCTAATGTTTTAAACCTAGAATTTGTTGGACTCATATTGGAATTATTAAATTAGAAAGCTATTGATGAGATAGGCTGCTGCTTACCTATACAGAGGTGTCCATTTTGTTAACTTTTCACAGAAAAATAAGCTTGCCATTTCTAGATAACTGTGTTTTTGCATAATGGATATTGTTAAACGTAGTTTGTGTTCATGGTAGTAGTACCGATCAGTTGTAATATAGACAATTTGCAATTTGCCTCCTTTGTAAATTGTCTGAATTTGGTTGTCCAGGAAGCAAATTTAGATTAAAACAATCTTCTGTAAGTATACGCTTGCTGCCCAAAATACCCAAAACAGTGACCCTCATGTCCCTAATACTCATCTTTCTCAAATATTTTGCCAATTATATGACTATAACAGTTTGTCTTTCCTGCTGACAAATCTTGTTATTGCTGGTGACAGTTGATGAGCAAGAGAGATGTAACATCAGGTGTTACTATCTCTTTTTAAGTACAGCTGTTTGCTCTCCATCTATAAGATGGTATCAGTGTGTAGACATCATTGTTCAGGAGCACTTTTTAGAGGTGGTTACCTTAGCTCCAGATTGGTCTTTGGCAAGTAATGATTTTTAGTTTTAATGTTCTGCCACAATAATGTCTAAGTTTTCTATTTTTTTATTTATTCCAATTCCCTTTCCCACCGTTTTCTATTTGTAGAACTGTTAGTTTGTAGTATTCAGGTTTATTACTCTGTATTATTAATCAAACTGACTAGTTTACATTGTTATGTGTATAGATTCCATGTCAAATGACATTGAGCATAGAAGCATAGAATTTTGTGTCAAGGCTGGGAGGTGGAAACATAAGTGAATACATTTGTAGTAGACTCAAATCCAGCTTAGTTAACCTTTTCATGGTTATCGCCGTGAAGAAGTTAACTAAGAAAAATAGTTCTAATATTAGGTATTAGAAATACCTAGTATTGCAAAAGTGAGTTTTCTCACTTATTAGGTATTCCTTCTCTCTGAGATGTGAGGGATTGTCTTGCCCAGTTCAAAGGTCTCTGTTCTCAGGGTTACTGGCTTTGTAACTCTCCTCTCTTTCAGCCTTCAGTGACTTTGCAGGCAGTCTTTGCTTATATAATCCTCTATGAAAGTGATAGACCTGGTAGTTCAGAACTTGTTATCCTTAAGATAAGTTATTTCAACACAGTAGGAAAGTGTGCTTTTGGTGGGTTCTTCTGGCAGGTACTAGACAGTCTATGGAATTAGCTTGTCGTGTTGAATGACAAGATATTTTAAACACCGAAGTTTAAAATTTTTCAGACTGTCTTAGCTAAAACAATTTTCTGACAAGTGTGCATGTGTAAAACATAATTTTCTTGAGGAAAAATTTACTCTTAAGTCTTTAATAAGCCTAGTAGTTTTATCCTTGAACCTCTTAAAATGTGGTTTTATATTTATATTTCATATTTTTAGATGCCAACACTATTTGTGGAGTCAGTTTTGGAAGTACATGGTAAATTTGTTCAACTTATCAACACTGTTTTGAATGGTGATCAGCACTTCATGAGTGCGTTGGATAAAGTAAGTTTTAAATACGCATATAGTAAAAGCATATAAAGCTCTATAATTCTTTAGGCAATTTCAGAATTAGACTTCTAAGTATGAGATTTCTGATCTAGACATGGAGATTAAGTAATTTAAATATGAAAGTCAAAATAGAAATAATAACTTTTAAATTATTTATTTGTTTTGAGATGAAGTCTCGCTCTGTAACCCAAACTGGAGTGTAGTGGTGCAATCTTGGTTTTCTGCAATCCTGCCTCCCGGGTCCAAGTGATTCTTCTGCCTCAGCCTCCCAAGTAGCTGGGACTACAAGTGTGTGTCTCCACACCCAGCTAATTTTTGTATTTTTAGTAGAAACGGAGTTTCACTATGTTGACAAGGTTGGTCTCCAACTCTTGACCTCGTGATCCACCTGCTTTGGCCTCCCAAAGTGCTAGGATTACAGGCATGAGCCGCTGCACCCAGCAATATAACTTAAATTATTAACTGAACAGTTAAATTGAATGTGGAATTTCCCATGATTATACTATATAAGAGAAATTTTTAATCTGATATCTTCTGGATAGACCTGCATAATTTAAAAATTTTTAATATTGATTTTTATTCTTTGGCCATAATTCTTAGGCTATATTGAATAATATTTGAAAAGAAAATAGATATGTTTTATGTGAACTTTTGTATACTTCAAAGGAAAATTGCTTACAAGAGTGTAAAATTTTTTAAAGTAGTGTTACTTTATCTGTTTCAAATTTCAGTAATGAGTATCTTGCAATGGCAACAAGATGTATAGTTACTTTGTAATTAGAGAATAAAGTCAGAGGAGTTTATCACTTTAGGTGTGAAAATATTAACAAAACAAACGACCAGCAATGCTGTGTTGTATGTGGTGAGGTAATTTTGGATGTGCGGATTATGGCTTATATTGAGCTAGCTGTACATTTTTCCTATGGCTGATGGTTAATTATGGCCTATCTTTCATTTAGGCACTTACATCAGTTGTAAATTACAGAGAGCCTAAGTCTGTTTGCAAAGCACCTGAACTGGTAAGTTTGGTTATTGCTTAAAAGTAATCTTATGAAAAGTCAGTATTAGAAAATGAAAACTGAGAATATCAAATTAATTTCTTATAACATTTCTCAGAAAAATGGAAGGAAAATTATCTATATTGTTTATAATTTGGCATTTATATAAGGAATGCAATGTACCGTGTGTCTTTTCCTAAAGAATAACCAAAGGATAAAGTATTTTATTTTACAAAGTTTGGGTTTTAACATGTCTATTTTGAAATAATTTGCATTACTTTTCATGTAGATTCTGTTAAATCTGAAATCTAAAGGAAATCTGCTAATAAAGTTTGGGTAACCTTTGACGGAAACATAATTTTACATGGTTTTTGTAACATTTTTTAAAAGTACTTCTTCAATGTCAAATTATAAAACCACTTGAAACTCACCTGGGTGTTCTTTTAAAAATGTATGTTACTTATATCAGTTGCTTTATTGGTCAGTAAGTGATGACTCAATGTTGGAACTTGTTCTAGTTCTTTTTAAAAACTTTATGATGTATATTTTATTTAGTTTGCATTTATGATTATTACGTAGAGCTTTTGAAACCAGGTGTGGTTGTGCACGCCTGTAGCCCGAGCTACTTGGGAGACTGAGGCAGAAGGATCCTTTGAGCCTAGGAGTTTGAGACCCCAGTGAGCTATGATCTTGTCCCCTGCAGTTCAGCCTGGGCACAGAGCAAGACCCAGTCTCTGAAAAAACAGCAAAAACTCTGTCCATTGAACTCATTTTGTATTACCACTTTGCCTTGGTTGAGGCGTGATATATACAGAAGCACCCTTTGTAAGATTTATTATCAATTTCTACTTGAGCTTGCTAAGTACTGTGACAACTTACTGAAGAAGTCGGCGAAAGGAATGACAGAGAATGAAGTGGAAGACAGGCTCACCAGCTTCATCACGGTGTTCAAATACATTGATGACAAGGACGTCTTTCAAAAGGTATGTTGTGAACAGAAAAGTTTATTTGTGTTTTAGTCAACTTTATTACTGAATGCTAAATCATTAGAAAGGAAGTAATCCTAAAAAATTTTTTTCAATGTAGTTCTATGCAAGAATGCTGGCAAAACGTTTAATTCATGGGTTATCCATGTCTATGGACTCTGAAGAAGCCATGATCAACAAATTAAAGGTAATGTAAGTCTTTAATCCTGTACTGTCCTAGAAATTCATTCACAAGCACATGAAGATGTTCATTGCAGCATTGTATGCAGTAACAGGAAACAATTCATCTGGTTCAGTGTATGTTCATATATTCGCACAGTAGGGTATACAAATACTGTATTAAAAGAACAAGATATATATGTTTATACGAAGATTCACAGCTGGGCACGGTGGCTAATGCTTGTAATCCCAGCACTTTGGGAGGCTGAGGCAGGCAGATCACTTGAGGTCAGGAGTTCAAGACCAGCCTGGCCAACATGGAGAAACCCCATCACTACTAAAAATACAAAAATTAGCCAGGCATTGTGGCACATGCCTGTAATCCCAGCTACTTGGGAAGCTGAGGCAGGAGAATCACTTGAACCTGGGAAGTGGGGGTTGCAGTGAGCCGAGATCATGCCACTGAACTTTAGCCTGGGTGACACAGCTAGACTCCGTCTCAAAAAAAAAAAAAGATTCACAAGCTAATCAGTATTAACAATAAAAGATTATTGCTATTTATAAATGAATACATGTAAAATATTCCTTTAAGTACAGTTTTGGAATGCAGTTCCATTTCAGTTTATTTTTACCTCATTTCAGCTTGCTTATACACTGACAAGTAAGTGGTAGCAGGTTCTTACTTATCTTGTGTTATTCAATAATTAAATTTTTTTGCATAGTAGACATTTTGAATATAATATGTGCTCCTTTTTCTTTTTATAAGAGATAGGGTCTCCCTATGTTGCCCAGGCTCGCTCTAACTCCTCGACTCAAGCAATCCCCTCACCTCAGCCTCCTGAGCAGCTGGAACAACAGGCGTGTACCATTGCTTCCAGTTGCTGTGTGCTCCTTTTTAAACCTACAAAAAAAACCTTAGCTTTTAATTTCTAAAAGTAGTGTTGGTCAGGCATGGTGGCTCATACCCATAATCCTAGCACTTTCGGAGGCCAAGGTGGTAGATTGTTTGAGCTCGGTAGTTTGAGACCAGCCTGGGAAATGGCAAAACCCTGTCTGTACCAAAATTACAAAAGTTAGCCAGGTGTGGTGGTGTGTGCCTTTAGTCCCAGTTACTCCGGTGGCTGAGGTGGGAGGATTGCTGGAGGCTGGGACGTTGAAGCTGCAGTGAGCCATGATCACATCACTGCACTCCATCCTGAGTAACAGAGGAAGACCCTGTCTCTAAATAGATAAATTAATTAATTGCAAAAGAAAATGGAACACAGCTTTTTATGTTTCGAGATTAGAGATTCAGATTTTCTGACCTGGTAATGACAGAATTTTGAATAATTTGAAAGAAATAGTTTTCTTTGTCACTCAGTAGATGCTATTAAAAATATTCCTAAATAGCTCTTTTTCAGTTTTCTATTGGCTGGAGTATTCCCAGTAATCATTTATGTAATCTTTTATTTGATACTGTCTGTAAACCTTATAAGACCCACAGCTATAGCATATGCCAGGAGACCCGCTACTGGGAGGCTGAGATAGGAGGATTACTTGAGCCCAGGAGTTTGAGGTTGTAGTGCACTGTGATGGCTCCAGTGAGTAGCTACTGCACTGCAGCATGGGCAACAGTGAGACCCCGTGTCTTTAAAACAAAACATAACAAAATCCTTATACGGTATCTTATATGTATTAATGGGGCATTTTGCAGTGCTGAAATAAGAGATGACTGTATTAAAAAGTTTTTGTTTAAGGGGAGGTTTATTGTTCGTAGATAGGTGGTTTTCATTCACCTATTTAAAATGTACCTTTAAAAAGAAAGGCAGTTTGAAAGGTTTTGATTAGTTGCTTTGGGTTGTGAAGAATATATTACTAGTCCTTGGGTGTAAGTGTAAATGCAAGGACCTTTGACCAAAGACCTAGCAATAGTGACACATTCTTATTAACCAATATGACTTACTGTTTTTCTTTTAAAGTCATATATTTTCTAAAACTTTTTTATAGCAAGCCTGTGGTTATGAGTTTACCAGCAAGCTACATCGGATGTATACAGATATGAGTGTCAGCGCTGATCTCAACAATAAGTTCAACAATTTTATCAAAAACCAAGACACAGTAATAGATTTGGGAATTAGTTTTCAAATATATGTTCTACAGGTATGAGTATGTGTTTTACTATGACCATTTATTAATCATTTCAGTACTTTGATACAAAGGATTCATTAATGGATATCCGATTACATTTGGTTCTGTTAGTAGATCGTGGCTTCCAAAGTTCTATTGATTTGGGCTGGGCGTGGTGGCTCACACCTGTAATCCCAACACTTTGAGAGGCCAAGACGGGCAAATCTCTTGAGCTCAGGAGTTCCAGACCAGCCTGGCCAACATGATGAAACCCCATCTCTACTAAAAATACAAAAATTAGCTGGGCGTGGTGGTATGTGCCTGTAATCCCAGCTACTGGGAGTCAAAGGCAGGAGAATCACTTGAATCCCAGAGGCAGAGTTTGCAGTGAGCTGAGACTGTGCCACTGCACTGCAGCCTGGGTGACAAAGCAAGACTGTCTCAAGAAACAAAGAAGTCCTATTGATTTGGAATGAAATGTGCCATGATAGAAATACTCAGATTTCATCAACATTTTGAGAAAGAAAAAAAATTTTTAGATGCTTAGATTACTTAATAAATGTTTACTTTTAATTCAGATGTTGGTCTGTTTAGCTTTGTTTTATTTTTCCTTCTAGGCTGGTGCATGGCCTCTTACTCAGGCTCCTTCATCTACATTTGCAATTCCCCAGGAATTAGAAAAAAGTGTACAGATGGTAAGTTTGCAGGAAATGTATTAGAAGACTAAAGGAATTTTAACAACTGTTTTCCTATTATATCACCTTTAATATTTTTTCAAGGTCTTAAGGGTTCCTGTGATAAAAATAGATTCACAAATTATAGTCAGTCTGCCCTTTAGGAAGAATATAAGTTATTGTAGTTACTGATATTAAAACTGAAATGCTAAGAATGTCATACAGTTCTTTGCCAAAGCATGTCTCTTATTTTGAATAAATCTATATTCTGCTATCAAGCAGTTTTAAATTATAAAAATTTTAATACAAAATTTTATATTAAATTTTATAATTAAATTTTATATTTAAATTTTAATAATTTAAAACTGCTTGATAGCAGAAGAAAGCTTAGAATTCAACACTTAAAATACCATTTATTAGTTTTCCTTTTGAATTTTGAGCAAATAACTCATTCAACCCTTGTAATATTTTTATTTCTGTCCTATAATGTGGTTAATATATGTGAAATTAACGGCTAGTAGAGTAAGTAGTAACAGGGGTTGATAGTGGTCATAGTTTCATGGAAATAGTAGAGGAGAGCCCTGTAACCAGTCAGGTAGATTTCAGGAAGGCAAGCATGATAGACTTTCAGAAAAGGAGGTTAAATTAGGACTTCTTACATCATCTTTAAAAGAGATTGTATCACAGACTATTTTAGAAACTATGTGAAGAAGAGCATTTGTGCAAACATTGATTAGATGGGAAGACTATAACCCAAGGTTATTACAAATTTTACGGAAAGGGTACATCCCAAAGTGCTGGGATTACAGGCATGAGCCACCCATTGGCAGTCTTTTACCTTTTTCTTTAAAAATCCTGTGTCCTAGGAGCTGGCAGAAATGAAGTTTTCCTTTAGTTTTTTTTCTTTACTCTCTCCTTGAAATAATTATTTTCCGTTTATAGTGTTTAACTCCTTAAACTTTATCTATTGATGTATAGCCTTCATCAGGTTTTAGTTCCTCCATTTACAGATAGGAAGTGAGTTTCCTTCTGTCTGTAAAATTCTGATTCCAGAAATACTGTTCTCTCCATTTGGATTGTCTATAATTACCAGCAGAGGGAGTTTGTCCTTTTTTTTTTCTGGCAAGTCCAAGTTTTCAGATACATAGGCTTGAACTCCATTTGTATACTTAATAGTGAATAGTTTTCACATGTAAATTAATTCATCCTGTCTTAGTGATTTTCATTTTTTACATCTTAATCTTAAATATAACTATTTATCAAAATTTAGTTTTATTTACACCAAAGTATTTCAAAACTGTGCAATTAAAGCTATAAAAGTAATTCATTTTGCACTTTAGGCCAACAAATCTTAATTGTTATATTTCTTTTTTACCTAGGCCAAAACCTGAATAATATTAAGAAGTATCTAAAGTAGTATATATTAGTGTAGCTATACATTAGAGGTAAATAAACTCATTGAATATGAAATGTTAATTTTTAAGGCTCTTTGAGATCTAATTAATTCCCTTAAACAGTATTTTTTAAATGCTGGTTTTTATCTTACTTATTTTAAAATAAGAAGTTTAGCCAACATATATTTCTTTCTAAAAAGCTTTGCTAACACAATTGTTTTAATGATAGAATCAAGGAAGTTTTTATAACTTTGGTCTTTGTAGTACCACATGAATTGATGAATTTGTTGGAGTCTGTTCTTGACCAGCCATAGATATGAGAGTCTTTGAGGTCAGATTATAAACGTAAGAATGAATCGGTATCTTCTTTTGGTGTATTGTTGTTATCATCAGTAAAACTTTACCAAATAGTACTACAGAAGAGGTAAAACATGTTTTAAAGCTTGGAATATACATCTTAAAGCCAGCTTTGCACTTTAAATTTTGGGCCTTTTTGAGTTGGAATTTCTCATTTCCAAAAGTGTTTTGAGAAAAAAAATAAAAGATTTTAAAAAGTTTGATTTTGCTTTTGTCCAGAGATTCATTGTAAATATTTTATAGAGAAATTGTGAATTATATAGTAGTGACTGATTTGATTGATACCCTGGGGATTATTAATTAGTCATATCATACTTCTGAAATCCCCTTACGATGTATTTCAATTTGCTGTTTGTCTGGATTGGAACCAAGCAGGCAAGCTGAAGTATTCCAGGTGCTAGTCATTTCCCATTCTTCCTGCAAAGGAATTGGTGGATCTGCTGGTAGAGGAGGATGCTGCACCAAAAGAGGGAAAATAGGCTCAACAAGTTCCAGCTCCTAGGGACTAGGCAAACCTGGAGTAGTAACTGCTGAAAGAACTGACTGATTGTCTTGGCTGTAGCTATTAACTTTTGCTGTTAAGGAGTGGTCATAGTATATAGATGAGGTCAGTCATTGCTGACTGCTTTATGTGAACTTCCTTTTTAAAGTACAAAAGGTAAAGTTTGATATACAAACAAAAGCTTTAAGTATGTTACATATGGTATATCATGCCAAAAGTTTGTCCAGAATTCTGAACTATGGCATAATGCAGTTCATTTTTTAGTTTTATAAAGAAATTGAATTTTTATCTTTTTCACATTCAGTATATTTTTCCAGTTTTGTTTTTGAGATGGAGTTTTGCTCTTGTTGCCCAGGCTGGAGTACAGTGCTGCAATCTTGGCTCTCTACCTCCCAGGTTCAACCGATTCCTCTGCCTCAGCCTCTCGAGTAGCTGGGACTACAGGTGCACACCATCACACCCGGCTAATTTTTTGTATTTTAGTAGGGATGGGGTTTCACCATGTTGGCCAGGATGGTCTCAATCTCTGACCTCGTGATCATGCCTGCATCAGCCTCCCAAAGTGCTGGAATTACAGGCATGAGCCACCTCGCCTGGCATCATTTTTCCAGTTTTTATTATATACTAGCTCTTTATTAAAGAAAAAGGAACTGTGTATTTTTGTCCTGTAATTACACATTCAGTCCATGGAGGAATGTTTAAAATTTCAAGGCTGCATTAATAGAATTTAAATTTAATTGTTAGCAATAATATCAGCAGAAGAATATCCAGAGACACACTGTAAAACTTCGTATTTATGTCTGATTGGATGTGGAAGTTATATGTTAGCAAATGGGAGATTAGAAATGAAGGTGGGGCCGAGTGTGGTAGCTCACATCTGTAATCCCAGAGCTTTGGGAGGCCAAGGTGGATGGATCACCTGAGGTCAGGAGTTCGAGATCAGCCTGGCCAACATGGAGAAACCCCATCACTACTAAAAATACGAAAATTAGCTGGGTATGGTGACGGGTACCTGTAATCCCAGCTAGCTACTCAGTAGGGTGAGGCAGGAGAATTGCTTGAACTCAGGAGGCAGAGGTGTCAGTGAGTCGAGATCTTGCTATTGCACTCCAGCCTGGGCAACAAGAATGAAACTCGGTCTCAAAAAAAAAAATGAAGGTGGGGTTTCTGTTTTCATGGTGAAATGTATATGTTGCCATGTTTGGTTAGTAAGTGGAATTTATAAAGTCCACGATAGTATCATTCAGAAATGGTAATGAGTCACTATGTCATTTCTGATTTCATACAGAAAGTCAGATTTGCAGTGCTGTGGTTTAGGGGAGAAAACTCTAGAACAGGTTGTTGATTAAAAGAGCTGGAGTAATTTGTGTATGACCTTGATTAGGGAACACTCTGTTAAAGGAGACAGTATATCAGATGGGCTATAATGTCTTTTCTAATATGAATGGTTTTTATTGCTTTTGTTGTATAGTGTTAATTAACTACATAAGTTTTAGTAGCTAAAAATAATGTTTTGTTTTGTTTTGTTTTACAGTTTGAATTATTTTATAGCCAACATTTCAGTGGAAGAAAACTTACATGGTTACATTATCTCTGTACAGGTAAAATGTATTTGTTTATATCTGGCTTAGTGAAATTTACCTGATATGATTATATTAATTTAGAAGGAGATTTTCTATGGCCTGATTATAATTTTCTCTTCCATCAACCTTTCTCCATTAACACAACTAACAATGAAATTCAAGTATAGCACTTTTTAGTAGTATGTGATAATTATACTGTTTATAATCTTGCTGCTTTTAAAGAAATGTTCTGACTTTATACTGATTTATTACATTTCTATAGCCAACCACTACATTAGCAAATTTATTTAGAAACTCAGATTTAATGGGTCAGACACAGTTAGAAACTTGTATGCCAGATCCCCTTGCCAGTTTCATTATTATAGCATCAAAAGGAGACCTAACATTTTGATTTTTACTTGCACTGCAGTAATAGTAAAGCTTTTTGCAGAAAGTCCCACTTAATTTTCAATAGTTTCTAATTTTTAAAAACTTAAATCAGAATCTAATTTCCTTTGCTGCTTTCTGGAACAGTGGGGTCCACTTGCTTACAGTAAGATTAATACCTGAAGCATTGTGGACTGTTTGTGGTTGCTTTAAGTCACCTGAAGTCGTAAGTCAAAGCAAACACTTGAATTTTCTTTTCCTTTTTTTTTTTTTTTGCTAAAATATGCTTTGACAAGTTCATTGAATCACTTTTCCTTTGTTCAAGAAGGAAAGGGTATACGTGCTAATATTTCTTAGAAGTGGTACAGGAAAATCATTTGCCATAGCTTTTATTAAGAAACGTTTTCTATCCCCTCCCCAAGAGAGATTTCATTCTAGAAACTATGCTACTTCCTGTTTATTTGACTAATTTACATCTTGGGAACATGATGGCTCATTATAGTAGCAATACATTTTGTGTTATTTATGTAAGGTGATCGTTATTGAGCAAGTTGGACATTCTAATTTTTTAAATATTTTTTGAAATAAGGAGATTTTCATTGATACTCTTTTTTTTTTTTTGAGATGGAGTTTCGCTCTTGTGACCCAGGCTGTTTATTTGACTAATTTACATCTTGGGAACATGATGGCTCATTATAGTAGTAATACATTTTGCGTTATTTATGTAACGTGATTGTTATTGAGCAAGTTGGACATTCTAATTTTTTAAATATTTTTTGAAATAAGGAGATTTTCATTGATACTCTTTTTTTTTTTTTTTTTTTTGAGATGGAGTTTCGCTCTTGTGACCCAGGCTGGAGTGCAATGGCGCAATCTCGGCTCGCCGCAACCTCCGCCTCCTGGGTTTAGACAATTCTCCTGCCTCAGCCTCCTGAGTAGCTAGGATTACAGGCACGCGCCACCATGCCCAGCTAATTTTTTGTATTTTTAGTAGAGACAGGGTCTCACCATGTTGACCAAGAAGGTCTCGAGCTCTTGACCTCATGATCCACCCGCCTCGGCTTCCCAAATCATTGATACTCTTAATGGTGGTCAAAGATCAAACTTTTTTTACCTTTGGCTTGGCACAGTGGCTCACACCTGTAATCCCAGCACTTGGGGAGGCCAAGCCCAGGAGTTCGAGACCAGCCTAGGAAACATGACAAAGCCCCATCTCTACTAGAAATCCAAAAATTAGCCAGGCGTGGTGGAGCATATCTTACAGTCCCAGCTACTTGAGAGGCTGAGGTGGAAGGATCACTTGAGCCCTGGAGCTCGAGGCTGCAGTGAGCCATGATCATTCCACTGTATTCCCGCCTGGGCAACAGAGCAAGACCCTGTCTCAACCAGTCAATCAATAAGTTGACCTTTAATTTTACAAATTTTCTATTTTCATTTTATAAATATAATTTAAGGAAAAAATGCTGGATCAGGGTTTTAGATTTTTTTTTTTCTAAGAAAACTAATATATCTTAGTGTAGTTCCATTTAGCTTGCTTTTGCTTTCCATGAATACCTGTCTCGGAGAGTTTTAAACTCTTGGTTATTCTCATTATTTCAGCAGGAATCAACATGTCTCCTAATTTTAATAAGGGGCTAATTCTTACATAACAACTAGTGCTGTATACAGAGAAAGTAAATTTATGCATGTAATTTTTTAGCCATTGGAATTGAGTCTGAAAATAGTCGCCAATATCGCCTAAATAGGAAAGTGAATAACTTTCTTTCTGTCTTTGAGCTATACTAAATTTCCACACTGATACATAATAATTTGATATGGGGGACTCTTTTGTTCATTTCTTTTATCTTAATATTATTTGTGTTTTAGTTAAAACCAAGTAGTTAATTCCTTTGGAAAGATAACCTTATAAGTTCATTTTTTGTTTTGAATCACCTAAGGCACTGAAGTGAATCACACCTGTGGCCTATTAGTGAAACCAGGAGTTAGAGTTGTTTTTCTTCCCAGCTTTATTAAGCTATAATTGACACATAAAAATTGTATATATTTATAGTGTACATTGTGATGCTTTGCTATATGTTTATATTGTAAAATGATTAACTCAAGCTAATTAACATAAGTAGCATCTCACATAGTTTTCTTTTTTTGTGGTGAGAACATTTAAAATCTGTCGCAGCAGTTTTCAAGTTTTACTCTACAGTATGGTTAACAGTCACCTGCTGTACCATAGGTCTCTAGAACTTACTAGTCCTAACTGAAACTTTGTCTTCTTTGACCAGCATTTTTTGTTTTATTTTTGTTCTCCATGTGTTCATTTAACAAAAAGATTCTCACACACCATATGTATTGAAGATGCTTGTTCTAGATGACCCATATAAGGCCTGAGGCTCCAAGACTTCTTTACAACACTGGCTCCGAGGCTGGACAGATTGCTCAGAGTTCTGTTCCTTGAGAACCACTGTTACTTCTGCTTAAATATAGAATGACATTATTCCTTCCTACTCCGTTTCTACATTCCCCGATCATTGAATACCCAAGAAAAGGTCAATTTTTGTATTGTAAATGAAGTGTCTTTACATATGGTTGATGGTACACAAAGTGGCATTTGAGGGAATTTAGAATCAGTAGGCCTGTGGTTGAGTTATTAGCTCACAACTTAACCAGCTGTGTAATCTTGAGCAAGTTACTTAACTCCTTTGAGCCTGTTTCCTTATCTTTATTTGTGTAAAATGCATTGGTCAACTCAGAGAACATTTCTGTGTCGACAGTGGATGGAAATAAAATACAGAGCCTCAGCCCTCAAAAGAAAGCTCATGTCTAGTAGGAAGACAGGCAAGTACATAGGGACCATGCAGTGTTCTGCATGTGGTAGAGGCCAGCTCAGGGTACAGAAAGGTGGTGGCAGTCAGGTCCTGGCGAGGGAAGGCTTCTGGGGAGATCACACCTCAGCTCGTTTTCAAGAACTAATAGGGCCAGGTTCAGTGACTCACATCTGTACTCTAGCACTTTGGGAGGCAAGGCAGGAGAATCCCTTGAGCCCAGGAGTTCAAGACCAGCTTGGGCAACATAATGAGACCCTGTCTCAGGGAAAAAATAAAAACCACCCACACACATAAAAAGTAAAAAGAATGAATAGGACTTAACCAACCTAGGTAAAGGAGAGTGTTGATAGTGTATTACCAACAGAGGTCTGAATTTTAAGAAACAGTCTGTGATGCCAGATGTGACAGAATGAGAAAAATCTTGAGATTTCCACTGGATTTATGACTAGGGCTTTGGATAGAATTAACCATAAGGAATAGTTTGATAAAGACATATAGATACTTGATAAAGAGATATAACCAGACAGTGTAACAGAAACCATTACACTGTCTGCATGTAAATAAGTTTTGCTGGTGGCAAAGCAAGAAGTTGCAGAGATTCCTGGGCAGTTACTGAAAGACACGTTGAGAAATGAACTCAGGGAAGATAGAACTTCACCAGATGGTACATAGTATGGATCAGGCCAGAACTCTGTGAACTCTAAATCAGTGTGTGTGTTGGTAATTACTATCATTTCATAAAATAAAAGTAACACCACCTAACTGCATACCTTACAAGATAACGATTCTGTTGACTAAATTAGTCTCGTTTTTGTTTTCAAATACTTCCAACAGCTAAAAATAGGGAGGGGTGTTAATATTGTCTAATGTCCAGTCCATGTTCACATTTCCCTGATTGTCCCAAGGTGGTGGCTTGGCTGTCAGAGGTCACTAATTGCATTTGGGAGTTAGTCTCCCTTCCACCTCCCCACCCCTCAGCATTCTCTGACATACTGTTTTGAACAGACCAGGCCAGTAGTCTTGTAGAATATCCAGTGCTCTAGATTTGTTAAATTGCTTATTTGTGATTTTTAACATTTATTTCCATTCCTTGTATTTTCTGGAAAGTGGAAACTAGTTCTAAAGGTTTGATTATACTCAGTTAAGTATTGTTGGCAGGGATATTTCATAGGTGGTCCTGTGTATTTCATATTGCATTATATCAAAGGCATCTAATGTCAGATTGTCTCACTATTGGAGACACTAAATTTGGTCACTTGATTAAGCCAGTAACCACCAGATATCTCCATTTAGAGGTACTCTTTCCCCTTTTCAATTAGCTTAGCAGGCAGTCTGAGGGATGATGCTTTGGCTCATGAATACCCTGTTCCAGGAACCGAATGTAGTTTTAGCCTCCACTAATGATCCCTGCCAGAATCAGTTGTTTCGTTACTGATTGCAAGTGGTGTTACTCTATCATGCCTTAAACATTGATTAACTAACATTCTTTTGTAAAGAAAAGCTTTCCTGAGAGTAGAGAGCTGACACAGATACTGGGGAGTGACTTGGATGAAACTCTTGTGAGAGTTCTGCCCACTCTTTATTTCCTGTCATTATAGCTGCTGCTTGGATTATGGTTGGTTTGCTTTAATTATGCATGTAACAGAGTGTTTTGTTTTAGTTTTTAGTTTCTTAGGGTTTGCCAACCTATTCTGCAGGGTAAATCACCACTCGTCATTTCTCTGTTTACATCGCAGTAATTAAATGAATCATCCAAGTTTGGGGTTTCCTTTCCTGCCCCTGTGCCTTCCCACCACTTCCCCAGTCTTTTCGGTAAGAGTACAGTGCTAAGAAAAGTGGGAAGAGGTCCCTGTACCCCTGATCCCTGGTAAAGTACTGAAAAGTGGCAGGAAAGGGCACAGTGCAAGAGTAAACTTAATAGGAAGTAAGTGATGTTTTGCCCCCTTGCACAATCTCCTGATGCTCTTTGAGTCTCGTGGTGCTGAAAGACAACTTTTGTGTGGCAGAAGGCTCATTCTGTTTTCAAACCCATGGCAGCATATTATAGCATCAGTGACATCCTGGCTGATGATCCCACTTAATCATCTGTGTGCTTGACGCATACTTTGCTGCTGTTTCTGCATATGATGAAGTCATTGCAGAAATAACAAAATGCAATTTATATAATGTTTTACTTCTTACCACACTTTCCAAACTGAAATGTTGATGAGAGTCCTGTTTATAGAGAGTGTTAATAGGATACTCCAAATGATAATTTTTTACAGGAGCTGTTTCTATGAATTGGATATTGAATTTTATATATATATATAAACAATTGTTGTTTTTTGTTTTTTGTGTTTTTTTTGAGGCAGAGTCTTTCTCTGTCACCCAGGCTGGAGTGCAGTGGCACAACCTCAGCTTGCTGCAACCTCCCCCCTCCCTGGTTCAAGGGATTCTCCTGCCTCAGCCTCCCAGGTAGCTGAGATTAGAGGCATGTGTCACCACACCCGGCTAATTTTTTGTATTTTTAGTAGAGACACTGTGTTAGTCAGGATGGTTTCGATCTCCTGACCTCATGATCCGCCTGCCTCGGCCTCCCAAAGTGCTGGATGACAGACATGAGCCACTGTACCCGGCCTGAATTTAATATATTAAGCATCCTTTTGTGATAATGTAAAGGGTTAGAAATTTTTTCTCTTGATATTTCCATCCAGATAACTCTGAAAAACATTTCTGAATATCAGTTTTATATGAAATAAGTCAAGGCATAAATGAAAATAATCACGATAATACTGTATGTATAGTGATATTAAGCTAACGAATTGACTCATAGCCTTTAAAATCTTTAATTAGGTAATGAATAAATAAAGGAAGCAGAAAACCTTAATCAGAGTTACTAATTATCCTTGAGAGGGAAAATTCAGTCTCTGGGGTAATTTCATGTGAAATACAGCTTCCTTGAGGTGACAGTGAAGAGCTTTAAAATTAAAATCTCATGTTGATTTTATTTATAATCTGTTCAGCAGTCAAATAATGCAGGCCATGTGTGTGTTAGAGTCACCAAACTACAGCTTCTTGCTGTAGGAAGTGGTTCTTGATTGGCATCACTTTTTTTATGTGTTATGATGCATTACAAAGTGCAGACATGTTTGTCCTGTTATTCGTTATATACTTTTCGGCGTGCTGATGTTGCAGAACTGTAGGATATGTCATACTTGCTCTATCTCTTAGAGCTCTCTTTTTTGAGACAGATACTCGCTCTGTCACCCAGGCTTAAGTGCAGTGGTTGCAACTTGGCTTGCTGTAAATTCCAGCTCCTGGCTTCAAGCAATTCTCATACCTTAGCCTCCTGAGTAGCTGGTCTTACAGGCATGTGCCATCATGCCTGGCTAATTTTTGTATTTTTAGTAGAGACAGGGTTTACCATGTTGACCAGGCTGGTGTCAAATTCCTGGGCTCAAGTCATCTGCCTGCCTCGGCCTCCCCAAGTGCTGGGATTACAGGCATGAGCCACTGTATCCGGCCCATATAGAACATTTTTAGGAGAACATTCAGATTAAATGTATTTTAAAGTTTAACCTATCAACTATTTTAATAAAAGAATGGGTCTGCCTATTTGTCTCTCCTTTCATACCTGTTTGTCTCTAGGAAGTTACTAGAAAGAAAAATGTTATTTATGAGACATAATAGCATTAATTTTGGCAGAAATTATGGCTTAGACAGGGCCGCAAAAGCATTTTCCCTGTGGCTGTAGACCTCCTAGGAGACTTGAACCTTCCCCGGAGAGTGCAGATTTTGACAGCACTTGAGGCAAGTGCTGGTATCACTTTCCCCTTTGTCCATTTGCCTTCTCCCACCTCCTTTTATTGTTTGGTGTTTTTGTTGTTGTTGTTTCTGCTTAAGTCTTAGCCTTTCTATTAATATTTAAAGACTTCTTTTGCTTTTTGAGACGGAGTCTCACTCTGTCACCCAGGCTGGATTGCGGTGGCGCCATTTCGGCTTACTGCAGCCTCTGCCTCCCAGGTTCAAGCAATTCTCCTGCCTCAGTCTCCTGAGTAGCTGGAACTACAGGCATGTGCCACCACGCCCAGCTAATTTTTGTATTTTTAGTAGCAAAGGGGTTTTACCACGTTGGCCAGGCTGGTCTCAAACTGACCTAAAGTGATCTTACTGCCTCAGCCTTCCAAAGTGCTGGAATTAACAGGCGTGAGCCACTATGCCTGGCCTTAAAGACATTTTTTTTGACCTACTGGTAGAGTTATGATAGCTTAATTGATTTATACTATATACTCAAAACTAATGGCCTTTCATCGTCACCTCCCTGAAAAACAAAATCACTACATTGTTAACAGCAATGGGTGTACAACAGTTTAATAAAATTATTGGTTCACTCTTTCAGAAGAAGATGTCTGAAATAATTATTGCTCAAGTAATTTTGAAATGTTTCTTTGAATGGTGAGTTCACTGTCAGTTTTTGTTTTAATTGTAGGTGAAGTTAAAATGAACTATTTGGGCAAACCATATGTAGCCATGGTTACAACATACCAAATGGCAGTTCTTCTTGCCTTTAACAACAGTGAAACGGTCAGTTATAAAGAGCTTCAAGACAGCACTCAGATGAATGAAAAGGAACTGACAAAAACAATCAAATCATTACTTGATGTGAAAATGATTAACCATGATTCAGAAAAGGTATGTAGTGATATTCCAGAGAATTTAAGCATCATCAACATTGAATCTTTTTCATGAGACGTTTGCAGTTTTAAAGTAAGGCTGTAATCGTCAGTGTGTCTTGTGCTCTGGAAGGCACTTGGATCTGCGGCATTACTGCACGCTCCATAGAGCTGGGAGTGTGAGGCACCACAGAACATGCTGTGTGAGTTGGTGCCGTGTGCCCTTTGTAGTTTGATTTTATTTGTCCTATACTGTGACAGCTTATTGAATAATTGCAGAATTGCCATCTGGAAGATTTTGATTAACTGAGGGTTTGACACTAGCCTTTAAAGACTTTCCAGGTTTTTGTTTTTTAAATGTGCTTAATTTCATGGTTCTGTAACAGGAAATGACAGCCTGTTGATGTCTATTTGTACACATATTTAATATGTGTAACTCCATTCCAGGTGTTCTTAATTTCAGTAATTTTTTTCTAGTTAGAAGATTTTGTTGCTTTGTTGTCATAGTATATCCTAGATGTTTACATGGTTAAAAATGCAACAGAGGTGGTGGGATTATATATCTCCTTCAAATTATTGTGCTTATAAGAAAAAAATTCCTATAAATAATGTTTTGTTTTTACTTTGGTAAATTAATAACCTACAGCTTATTTCTCTCATCAGTTCATTTTGCTGATATTCCTAAGATTATGATGACATTTTATAGTCTATAATTGACCAACTGTAAAAAGGTATATATTCTGAAATTCAAATCAATGTTTTCATAACTTTGAGAAATTATTAGTTTTTCTGGCTTCAGAATCTTAGCATCATATGGACTTATTTGTTTTTTTTTGAGATGGAGTTTTGCTCTTATTGCTCCGGCTGGCATGCAATGGCGCAGTCTTGGTTCACTGCAACCTCCATCTCCCAGGTTCAAGCGATACTCCTGTCTCAGTGTCCTGAGTAGCTGGGAGTACAGGCACGTGCCACCATGCCTGGATAATTTTGTATTTTCAGTAGAGATGGGGTTTCACAATGTTGGCCAGGCTGGTCTCAAACTCCCGACCTCAGGTGATCCAGCAGCCTCAGCCTCCCAAAGTGCTGGGATTACAGGTGTAAGCCACCGCGCCTAGTCAAAATAGGGATTTCTTAATGTTAATTAATTATGGTTTTTAATTTTAGGCTACTTAGTGCTTGAAGATTTTTAATTTTTCTAAAACATGCTATTTTTGCTGCCCAGATATGTACAAAATAAACATAGATTTCATGTTTGCACCTTAAATTTTATTTTATATTATTTTTATTTATTTTTGAGACAGGATCTTGCTCTGCCACCCAGGCTGGAGTGCAGTGGTGCCATCTCAGCTCACTGCAACCCCCACCTCCTGGGCTCCAGTGATAATCCCACCTCAGCTCCCTAGTAGCTGGGACCATAGGTATAAGCCACTACGCAAGGCTAATTTTTAAAATTTTTTGTAGAGATGAGATTTTGCTGTGTTGGCCAGGCTGGTCTCAAACTCTTGAGCTCAAGCAGTCTGCCCATGTCAGCCTCCCAAAGTGCTGGGATTACAGACTTGAGCCACCATGCCTGGCCTTTAAATTTAATTATGAATCTGCCCATTCCTTAGCAGAATGTCTTAGATTATTATTGAGAATTTGTTCATCTTCCAAGTGCCTCTTGATCCTGCTGCCAGAGAAATTCCACTGGATGATATCAGTGGCTTTCTTAAGCCTGATACAGAAGTTGTTATTCTAAAAATTGGCTTAGCAGTTTTCCCTGAGCAAAGGCCACTTGCTTCTTGAAGAGTGGATAAAACATGGATTAAAGGGTAAAAACACTTTCACCGTCACCCCAGGTCACGGCAAACTGATGCTGTGTGCTGCTGGAGGCACAGCTTTTCTCTGCTGTCAGGCCATGACAGTGGGTATTTTGTTAACTGCAGCGTTTGTAAAACAATTTGGTTGTTTGGTTTTTCAAAATGGGGTGATGGAAAAGTTATGAACTTCAGTGTTTAATAAAAATTAAAATGTCAAACTGTAGGCAATGAGCTTGACTCTTACTTTATCAAAAGGTAGTATATATAACACTATGATCAGAAAATAGCTTATTCCTAAATATAAACTGCTTAAGATTCTGGCAGATTCAAAAGTAGAAAATAATTGGGTTTTTCCTGTTTGTTTGAACAAGAGAATTTTCTCTTAAATTTAATCTATAATTTATAATATGAAAGTTGTGAGAGTGGAGGCTTTTTTGCTTGATCATTAATGTAGCCGTGTTGCTTGCAGCAAGCTGTTATTTAATGATTTGGGTTTTTATAAAAATAAATCTTTTATGTTTAAATGTAGGAAGATATTGATGCAGAATCTTCATTTTCATTAAATATGAACTTCAGCAGTAAAAGAACAAAATTTAAAATTACTACATCAATGCAGAAAGACACACCACAAGTAAGTGCTTTTAATGTCACGTTGTTTTGGGGGACAAACATTTAAGCATTGGACTTCGCAAGTGTAATTTACATTGAGATCGTGCAGAACTTCGCATAGCAGAGTTAATAATGGGACAGCTTTTCTGGTTTGTTGTTTGCATTTACTAACTTTACAATCAAACAGAAATCTCTGCTTATAGTTTAGCTTTTTCTAAGGAAAAAGGTACGGTTTTGTTTTATTTGCTCTTTTTTTTTTTTCTTTAACAGCAGAGTCTTGCTCTTTTGCCCAGGCTGGAGTGCAATGGCATGATCTCAGCTCACTGCAACCTCCACCTCCCTGATTTAAGCAATTCTCCTGCCTCAGCCTCCTGAGTAGCTGGGATTACAGGTGCACACCACTATGCCTGGCTAATTTTTTTGTATTTCTAGTAGAGATGGGGTTTCACTGTGTTGGTCAGGCTGGAGTATTTGCTCTTAAACCATTGGACTGTGTAACTTTGCTTTGCATTTCTCCAAAAATTCCCATATTGAGAAGTAATAAAATCTCATATTTTTTATTTGTAAAATAAAGTTCTACAGCTCTTTTCTTTCAAAGTAAACTTGTCAGTAGAAAATGCTTCTTAAACTTACATGTGCAAATGAGCCACAAGGGCGTCTTGTAAAAATGCAGATTGTGGACCAGTTGCAGAGGCTCATGCCTATAATTCCAACACTTTGGGAGGCTGAGGTGGGTGGATTACCTGAGGTTGAGAGTTCGAGACCAGCCTGACCAACATGGAGAAACACTATCTCTACTAATAATACAAAAATTAGCTGGGCGTGGTGATGCATGTCTGTAATCCCAGCTACTTGGGAGGCTGAGGCAGGAGAATCGCTTGAACTCGGGAGATGGAGGTTGCGGTTGAGCCAAGATCGTGCCATTGCACTCCAGCCTGGGCAACAAGAGCGAAACTCCGTCTCAAAAAAAAATGCAGATTGTGATCTACTGGGTGTGGAATGAGGTCTTGACTCCTGACAGGCCAATGTGAGTTGGGGACTTCTGCTCTTCGTTCTTTTGACTCAGCAGTGATTGTTGCTTTGGTCTGCGATAGACTGTTTCTCTATCACTTAGGCTTCCTGATTGCCAACCGTGTGCAGTCGTGGGGCTGGTGCAGGATGTGAAGCTAATATAAGGCGTTAGACTCTCTCCACAAACTTAATTCCCCATGGTGGAGACAAATATTAATTTCCATTTACTTTGAAACCTAAAATGGTCAAGATTCCATTTTCCTCTAGGCTAATAAATAATAATTTGAAGTATATAGTGGTATTTTGTCTTTGAAAAGCTGTGAGGAGATCCTGTTAATGTGGCATGGCCTGCTTCTGTGCCCTGCTTCTCCTGTGTTTCTTGAGCTCCGTGGCTCCATAGAGATAGGCCCCATCTCCTGGCTTCTCTGCTTGAGCCAAATAAAATGGCACTTCTCAGCTCTTCCTTTGAAGCCTGATCCGGTATGCATTTGGAGCTAATTACTACAGTTGACACAACTCCATCTAAAAGCATCGTGATACAGATTCTGTAATCACTGAAAAGAAAATGATCTTGCAGATTACTACTGTGTCCTCCTTTATCGCCTCTTTTCCTTAACAGTATAGTTTATAATAATGTAAATTTTTTCTAATGACTTTCAGCTTTAACCCTAGAAACTATAGATGTTTTCTCAGTGGTTATGTGATATTAACACAACATAACTGTATAATTTGCTCACTATTGATTACAAATTTATCATTGTGGCACATGCCTGTAATCCCAGCTGCCCAGGAGGCTGAGGCATAAGAATCACTTGAATCCGGGAGGTGGAAGTTGCTGTGAGCCAAGATCGCGTCACTGCACTCCAGCCTGGACGACAGAGGGAGACCCTGCCTCAAAAAAAAAAAAATTTATTTGCACTCACTGATAAAATGAATTTAAAACACATTCAGTGACTTGACATCTTGTTCGCTCTTTTTTCTTCTGTAAAACAGGAAATGGAGCAGACTAGAAGTGCTGTCGATGAGGACCGGAAAATGTATCTCCAAGCTGCTATAGTTCGTATCATGAAAGCACGAAAAGTGCTTCGGCACAATGCCCTTATTCAAGAGGTAAAAGGAGGGCAGTCCTCAGGGCTTCTTAGGGTAGAGGGCATTGTCGGTGTACAGAGTCAGTCTCTTTCTTCTTAAAGAGGATACAGAAATAAACTGATCCTCAAGTAGCATAAAGAAATGTTTCATACTTAGAATCGTACTTGCTTCCAGTTTCAATATTAAATTCAGATTTGCAGGCTAGGCACAGTGGCTTGTGCCTGTAATCCTTTGTTGTTGTTGTTGTTGTTGTTGTTGTTGTTGTTGTTGTTGTTGTTGAGACAGAGCCTTGCTCTGTCGCCCAGGATGGAGTACAGTGGCATGATCTTGGCTCACTGCAACCTCTGCCTCCTGGATTCAAGTGATTCTCCTGCCTCAGCCTCCCGAGTAGCTTGGAATACAGGCATGCGTCTGGCTAATTTTCGTATTTTTATATTTTTGCATTTTCAGTAGAGATGGGGTTTTACCGTGGTGGCCAGGCTGCTCTTGAACTCCTGATATCGGGTGATCCACCCACTTCAGCCTCCCAAAGTGTGGGATTACAGGCGTGAGCCACCATGCCTGGTGAACACCTGTAATCTGAATGCCTTGTTAGGCCAAGACAGGAGGATCGGTTGAGTCCAGGAGTTTTCGACCAGCCTGGGCAACGTAGAGAGACCCCATCTCACCAAAAAATATTTTAAGAATTAGCCAGCTGTGTTGGCATACACCTGAAGTTCCAGCTACTTGGGAGGCTGAGGTGGGAGGATTGCTTGAGCCCAAGGAATTGAGCCTGGGTGACACAGTGAGATGCTATCTTGAATAATAATAAATTCATATTTGCTTTGGCTTTATTTTAGAGCTCTAAAACTTGCCAGTTCATTGAGTCTTCTGTTCAGTTATTGAAGGAAGTTGACACATCAGATACTCATTCATTCCATAAATATCTGAGCCTACCATATGATAGATGGCCAGGCTGGTCACTGGGTTGTAGTACAGAGCAGCTGAAGATGTGGCAGGCCCTTTTAGAGTTTACAGTTTAATGGGGAAGAATTATGTTATTGAAATAGTACACAAATAAATATAAAATTACATTAGCATGCCCTGAAGGAAAGGTACACAGTACCTTGAGAATGTATTTAAATGTCCTGACCTAGGGGATGCTGGGGAAAACTTTCTGGAGAAAGTGGTGTTTGAACTAAGAGCTGAGAGTTGAGTGACAGTTAAATAGAAGCTTGGGGTTGTGTGTGAGTATTTAATGTTTATTGTTTCACTTAATTATGTATCATTATTAGATTTTGCTGTATCCATTTTCCATATTTTAGTTCCTATTTTCATACTTCATTCTGCCTGTTTGCTGAAATTTCAGTGCATTTGAGGCACTTTAAACGGATTGGTTAAAAGTCATTACTTACAGCTGAAGAACGGGCAGTAGTTTGACTTCCACGTCTCTCTTCCACAGGTGATTAGCCAGTCAAGAGCTAGGTTTAATCCCAGTATCAGCATGATTAAGAAGTGTATTGAAGTTCTGATAGACAAACAGTACATCGAACGCAGCCAGGCGTCGGCAGATGAATACAGCTACGTCGCGTGATGTCGCTCTCCTCCAGCGTGGTGTGAGAAGATCATTGCCATCACCATTTGGTGTGTTCCTGTGGGAAAAGCAGGCCTGTGCCTCCATAATTTGGTCATTTGGCAGCCCCTGTTTTCTGCTGTTTACAACATCACCAGTGCCACGTCATGAGCGTCAAAGAAAATGCCTAGAGATATTTCAAGCTCATGTCATGATGACATTTCTTAAAACTTTCTTAAAAGAATGAGTGAAGTATTGCTGGAATGTGGAAAGTCGGTTGGGTACCATGCTTTTTCTCCCCTTCACGTTTGCAGTTGATGTGTTTTTTTTTTTTTTTAATGTATCTTAAAGGACATAAAATTTAAAAACTTAAATATTGTAATATGACAGATAACCTAATAATTGTATCTACATTAAAATGACAAACATGATACTGCTGCTTGTCAAATAAAAAAAAATAAAGAAATAGAATGCCTTTTTTATGTGAATGGAGTATCAGGTTGACCACAAAATATATAGAGTCAAAGCAGCTAATGGGCATCTTTAGTTGCATTTTTATCTGAATGGTTTAGTTTACTTGTACTTCTATTTAAATCCTACATGAAAAATGTCTAGATTATTGTTCTTGAATGCACTGGCCTGCATTCAGCATAAAGAATGCTTTATTTTTATGGATTCGATATATTGGAGCTAAGCATTTTGAATCTTGAAGATGTAATTTCATCGGCAGTTTCTGGTGGTGTGCTACCCTGCAGACAACGCAGAGTGTGAGCAGGATTCATGGTGACCTCAGTTCTGGCACAGAGAGAGCTTTTCATTCAGAAGTTGTCTTTCTTCTGTTGCATAATGCATTAATTCTAGCATAGACTAACATCCTAGCTCTATGGCTTTCCTGAGTCTTAGGAGATCCTGTGATACCAATGTATTCCTTCCATATGCCTTCCCTACCTGTTACCCTTACAACCCTCCTCAGACAGTTTATATACTAGAGTCACTCCCATCAGTCACAGATATGCTTAGCAATGCATAACCTAAATATCTTTTTTTAAAATAATTTTACATTGCACCCAGTGCCACTTATATATAAATCTCATTATTTTGTTTATTACATATATGTATCAACAGCAGTGTCAGAATACTGCAATCTATTATATTTATTGTCTGTCCACACCATCACCACCACCACACCCCTCTTCCCTCAACACACAAACAAATTTTTTTGTTTTTTTTAAAGTAAGAGACAGGATTTTGCCATGTTTCCCAGGCTAGTTTAGAACTCCTGGCCTCAAGCAATCCTGTCTCTGTCTCCCAAAGTGCTGGGATTACAAGCATGAGCCACTGTGTCCGTTGAACATTCAGTTTTTAAAATACGGAATATTTAAAAGCAAATCACATAAATTGTTTCACTTTTAATACTTCAGTTTTTATCTTGAACAAATAAGGCCTTTAAAAAATCCACAGTGACATTATTACTCCTAACAAAAACAATAATTAACTTAGTATTATCTAATATGTGGTTCATATTTAAATTTCTTATCATTTCGAAATGGATTTTACAATTGGTTTATTCAATTGCATTTTTTTCTAACTCATGTCTCTTAAGTGTTTTAAAAATCTACTGAACTTACAATGACTTCTATACTGTATTTCTCATTTTACCTTTCTTCCAAAGGAGGAAATAATGGCAAACCATATAATATTGTACATTCGCCGTCAAAAAGCAAACCCTTGTTTTGATAACTTGTTGATTGATAAAAGTTTTCCAAATTGATTCTTTTTTTCTTAAATATTTATAAATGTTAAATTAAGTTTTATCCTGGTATCTAATCGTCAAGAAAGTACATTGAAAAATGGACAGAATGCTTGTGCGGAGGTCAAAAGAGATGACTTACAGGAGTTTTCTTCACATCCTCTCTCTATTCAGCTGTAAGGAAACAACTCACACTAGGAAGAAAAGGGACCAGATCTGTTCAACCAAGGCACCATTCAAAAAGAGCAATGATTGGAATTCATTGTAGCACACACCTTCCCCTGCAGAGAGTGCGGGGAAGAGTTGCAGTCTTGTCACGTTAGGTGAGGAGATTGGAGTCACTGCAGAAGCTGTGGCATACAGCCCAGAGCCCTTACCTGGTACCTGGCCGTCCCAATGTGCAATAACTAGTGCGTGTGGGCAAAACAGCTCAGAACTACAAAAAGGGAAAAGGACCAAGGAGAGGAGGGTTTTTTATGCTTCACTGCAGAAAATGCATGTGAGCAAAACTCTCAGAAGTTTTTTAGAAGCCATTAATACTAAGGTAGTGATGCATTGTATAGCCAGCCAGCATGAGACCATGTCAACATGCCAATCCCTTCCCTTTGAAAGCAAATATTTTAATTGCTATTGAAGGTGCTGACTTACTCTAAGGTTTAGCCCAATATTTTATGACCATTTGCTTTAATATAAACAAACATTCTGGGGGTTGTGTTTGTTTTGTTGTTTTTAAGACAGGGTCTCGCTCTGTCACCCAGGCTGGAGTGCAGCGGTGCAATCACGGTGCACTGCAGCCTCAACCTGCTGGTCTCAAGTGATCCTCCCACCTCAGCCTCCCAAGCAGCTGGGACCACAGGCACATGCTACCATACTCAGTGAATCTTTCTATTTTTTGGAGAGAGACGGCTTTGCCATGTTGCCCAGGCTGGTCTCAAACTCCTGAGCTCAAGCAATTCGTCTGCTGTGGCCTCCCAAAGTGCTGGGATTACAGGTGTGAGCCACCATGCCAGGCTTTATCTTCTTTATAACTTACTATTTTTATAGGATTTTGTAACCTTTATATGCTACCATGCTATCCCATGTCTGTTCACCTTGAGTGTAAATGATGACAGGTGCTTCCACCTCTGTTACTGTGTTTAATCTTCAGGTAATCCTATTTGAGAGGCAATGCTGCTCTTTTTCACAGGTGAGGAAACTAGATGAGGAGACTTCTGGGAGTTACTGTTGTAACTGCAGACCCTGAATTTAATTGCCAGTGAAATCCATGGATATTACAAGTATGGCCTCTCTATGTATATAGCCTCTAAAATAAGTAGAAACGACTATTTCATACATAAAGAATAGTGGTTTTTTTTGACTTCTCAGAATAACGTTTCTAGTTAATGTATGATAAACACTTCAAATTTTTCATAAGATTTAAGATGATGTCAATACACAAGGTTAAGGAATTTGTCTTGGTGCATAGCTGATTCATGGCAAAGAGTATTTGCTAATTTAATATTTTACATTCACCTACTGTTACGGAACATTTATTTCACAGTATATATATACTTAAAAGTTGTTATCAGTTAATTTTGTTGAGCTATGTACTAGCAAAGGATAATTATTCACATCTTAATTTTTGGTTCGAAGAATACATTCTTGGTTGAGCAAGTCAGAGACAAGATGTGAACTTTAAAAAGACTAGACCTTGGCCAGGCGTGGTGCCTCATGCCTGTAATCCCAGCACTTTGGGAGGCCAAGGTGGGTAGATCACCTGAGGTCAGGAGTTCGAGACCAGCTTAACCAACATGGTGAAACCACGTCTCTACTAAAAATATAAAAATTAGCTGGGTGTGATGGCAGGCGCCTGTAATCCCAGCTGCTCAGGAGGCTGAGGCAGGAGAATCACTTGAACCCAGGAGGCGGAGGTTGCACTGAGCCAAGATTGCGCCATTGGCCTTGAGCCTGGGCAACAGCAAAACTGCATCTCCAAAAAAAATTATTTTTAGTTAAAAAAATAAAAATACTAGTCCTAAGGGCTGTTGCACATAGGCCATAGCAAAATGAGTGGAAATTAATATGGAGAGACCCACTTGTTGAAGATTACTGTGTTCTTGTGTATGAAGGCCAAAGCACCGAGCACGGTGGCTCACGCCTGTAATCCCAGCACTTTGGGAGGCCAGGGCGGGCAGATCATGGTCATCCTGGTTGACATGGTGAAACCCTGTCTCTACCAAAAATACAAAAAAAAAAAATTAGCTGGGTGTGGTGGTGCACACCTGTAGTCCCAGCTACTCAGAAGGCTGAGGTAGGGGAATAGCTTGAACCCAGGAGGTGGGAGTTGCAGTGAGCTGAGATCTTGCCACTGTACTCCAGCCTGGCAACAGAGCAAGACTCCGTCTCAAAAAAAAAAAAAAAAAAAAGCCAAAGCAACTAAATCAGGCAATCCTTCTTTGAAATATACAGCCCCATAGGCTAGAATTTATTGAAGGTAGGATTTACTGATGGGGAAGAATGATAATTTTCATAGGCAATGGCTGTACTACCTAAGAAATTGTAAGAGATTTTTTTTTCTTCCCCTGGCCCCATCCACAATCCAGGAAATTCCTCTTCCTTTCATCATCTAGCAAACAGGTGCTGGTGCTGGGGCATTACGCTGAGTACAAGATATGCAGTGATGAGCAGAAAACACGCGGCATGCACTCACGTGGAGCTTCCGGTTTTTAACAGTCAGAACCGGGTCATACCAGACGTGGTAAGTGCTTGCGGAGGAAATCCTGGAGGATTTCATAAGATGTTAAAGGGTGGAGAATGAAGGTGGGAGAGCTCATCTAAACGGAAGTAACAGCAAAGATCCTGAGATAGAGGCAGCCAGAATCTGGAAATCGAAAAGACCGGTGTGGCTGAATTATATGCATTTTAAGTGATTTGGTTATATTTACATTTTTTTAAATGATGGTAATGTTTTCGTAACTGGGCTAGTTGGTGTGTGAATATTCATTTTGTTAACATGCTTTATGGTGTACATTATTTGTATATTATTTTGCTTCGGGGTTGTGAACTATGTCATAATGTTTGTATATTTTAAGGGGAAATGGATCGGGAGAAATTAGAAGTTCTGGGCAGGAGTAATTTTTTTTTTTTTTTGAGACAGAGTCTCGCTCTGTTGCCCAGGCTGGAGTGCAGTGACGCAATCTCTGCTCGCTGCAAACTCCGCCTCCCAGGTTCAAGCGATTCTCATGACTTAGCCTCCCGAGTAGCTGGGATTACAGTTGCGTGACAGCGCTCCGCTAAATTTCTGTATTTTTAGTAGAGTCAGGGTTTCACCATATTGGCCAGGCCGGACTCAAACTCCTGACCTCAAGTGATCCATCCACCTTAGCCTCCCAAAGTGCTGGGATTACAGGCATGAGCCACTGTGCCTGGCTCAGGAGTGATCTTAATGACAGTTGCTACTTCCAGAAGGATCAAGTGGATGAACTGGAGTGACATGGATTGAGACAGGGTGAGTCAAGGATGACGCCTAGGTTTTTGGCTTTCACAGCTAATGCCATTTAGCGAGTTGGGGGGATCCTAGAAGCCAGAACAGAGAAGGAAGTTAGTAGGCTTGGTTTTAGACAACATGCACTTGATGTGCTTTTGAGATGTCCAACTGCAGCAGGTGATTGGTTGTAAAGGCTGAAACTCCACTGTGCACATGCTCCCACCCTGATTCTTAAAAGCCAATCTGTAGAAGCTGTTTGAACCATTCTTTCTCTGGCTCTAGCTCCTGAGTCAACACTTTCCAGTTCATTGTGACTAGAGATTAACAAACATTTACTACCACCTGAATATGTTGCAGGCATGTTAAGTCATAAAAGCAGGGAATGGAGAGGAAAGAGATTTTTCCTGTAGTTATTAATATATTGATACATTCTAGGATTTGGCTTCCTGTGTTTCAGTGGGTGGTCTTGTCATCCCAGCTTTGAGGTCAGGACATATTTACAGAAGTGAGGTCATTGAGCCCAAAGTGAACCTGCTGGATGGTTCTTTCTGATATTCACAAATCTTTGCCCATTGTTGGTTTTGTGCTGCACTCCTGGTAAGCTTGAAAGGAATCATCAGCAATGGAAGAACCCTTTGGGAACCAACTTGTGGAAAAGAATTTGAATAACAAAGGGCAGTATTAGATGTTTTGTTATTGTTTTCTTTTTCTCCATTGTTAGTAGTTTGCTATTTATTTATTTTTGGGGACAGAGTTTCGCAGTTTCACTCTTGTTACCCAGGCTGGGGTGCAAGGTGCAATGGCGCCATCTTGGCTCACTGCAACCTCCACCTCCCAGGTTCAAGTCATTCTTCTGCCTCAGCCTCTGGAGTAGCTGGGATTACAGGTATGCACCACCATGCCCAGCTAATTTTTGTATTTTTAGTAGAGATGGGGTTTCACCATGTTGGCCAGCCTGGTCTCAAACTTCTGACCTTGGGCAATCCGTCCGCCTCAGCCTTCCAAAGTACTGGGATTACAGGTGTGAGCGACCGCGCCCAGCCAACTTGCTATTTTTAGTTATAGTAATTGAAGAATTGCAGTCTGTGTTGAAGTTTGCAGCCTTGGGTAAGGAGAAAACTTAGCAAGTTGCTATTTTTATACTTGGATGACCAGATTGATATTTTCCTTGGATGAATTTTGGTGTTGCAGAAAAAAAATGAAAATTTTCTGTGACTTTCATAAGCAGCCCTGGGCAGGTATCAACTAGCCTGTGGGGCTGCCCCTAGCTCAATACTTAATCCTGTGCAGAGAGCCTCGGCATTCTTAAGCGGGTGGTTTTCAGGCTGTCTTCTAGGGGTAAAAGGACAGACGTGATAAGCCCAGATCCAGGCTTAGCAGAAACAAAGCTGGTATAGTGGCCTGGCGCAGTGGCTTACACCTGTAATCCCAGCACTTTGGGAGGCCAAGGCGGGCGGATCATTTGAGGTCAGGAGTTTGAGACCAGCCTGGCCAATATGGTGAAACCCTGTCTCTACTAAAAATACAAAAATTAGCTGGGCATAGTGGTGGGCGCCTGTAGTCCTAGCTACTCAGGAGGCATGGTGGCAGGTGCCTGTAGTCCTAGCTACTCAGGAGGCATGGTGGTGGGCACCTGTAGTCCCAGTTACTCAGGAGGCCGAGGCACGAGAATCACTTGAATCCAGTAGGCAGAGGCTGCAGTGAGCTGAGATCCTGCCACTGCGCGCCAGGGTGACAGAGCCATCTCAAAAAAAACACAAAAAGCAAACAACAACAACAAAAAGAACGCTGTCTAGCGTCAAGTTCATCAGACTTTTGGCCTGAGGAGGTCGATGACACAGGGGAAGTATGCTGACTTTAAGGGAAACTGAAATGCCGGAGAGAAAAGACAAGCGTTTCAGTATCTTAGTTTATGTACTCCTGAAGTCACCAAATGTAAGTCAATGCCATGCGGCGAAGTAAATATCTGAGACACCTTGTTTAGATTGTGCATTTTATAGTTTTTATTTTTTGAAATGAAGTCTCACTCTGTTGCCTGAGCTGGAGTGCAGTGATACAGTCTCAGCTCACTGCTACTTCCGCCTTCCGGGTTAAACAAATTCTCCTGCCTCAGCCTCCAAGTAATCCAAGCTGGGATTACAGGCGTGTGCTACCATGCCTGGCTCAGGTTGTATATTTTCAATGTAATCATCTCTAACTGTTGATAGCCAAGAAAGACGAGGACCTCCAGCCACTTTGTAATGGTAGATTGGAAATACTTGGTGTCAGCAGTCAGGAAGGTGCATGCACCTTCACTTGTAAATCACTTGGCTCTGGTTTGGGCCGCCAATCTCCACTGGTCCGTAAAGCAGGGAAGAGAGCTCCTGAAATTAAGCACGAGGCTTCAAAAGGCAGCCACCACTACTTTCTGAACTATTTCTGGCATTTGGCCTCCAAGTCTAAATGGAGTGAGCCAGTTTGCATTCCTTGGGCGGTTGCACCCTTAGCGGGGGTCAACCTTAGCTCTTGAAAAGTCAGATCAAACTCACTGCTGACCAGTAATTAAAATCCAATCTAATTAGATCTGAAAGTTCTTGCAGCAATTGGAAGTCCTTGAAGCAACCATTGTGGGATTCTTCAGGAAGCAGAGATGAAGGGAAGGGTCCGACAGCGAGTTCATTTTGATCCCTGTTAGACCATCAAACCCACCCACAGGGACTATCCATAAAAGGGCAAGTATGTGGCCAACCGAAGAATCTCCTGGGATGCAGCAGGACACAGTATTATAGTGCTGTGGTTTCCAGAACTACCCTTGAAAAAAATGCAGTGTACACACACACACACACACACACACACAGTTGTCCCTCAGTATACATGGGGGATTGGGTCCAGGACCCTTCACAGGTACCAAAATCCACAAATGCTCAAGTCTGTTCTACAAAATGATATATTATTTGCATAGAACCTATGCACATCTTCCTGTATGCTTTAAATCATCTCTAGATGACTTATCATCTCTAACATAAGGTGAGGCTATATAAGTAGCTGTTACACTGCTTTTAGGAAATGATAAGAAGAAAAAAGTCTGGCCATGTTCAGTACAGATGCAACTATTCTTTCTTTTTATCAAATTTTTGTGCTGTGGTTGGTTGAATCCATGGATATGGAACCCATGAATACAGAGGGCTGACTGTATGTATAAAATGAGATTTTAATTTTGTTTATTTATTTTGAGATGGAATTTTGCTCTTGTTGCCGAGGCTGGAATGCAATGAATGGCGTGATCTCGGCTCACTGCAACCTCTACCTCCCAGGTTCAAGGGATTCTCCTGCCTCAGCCTCCAGAGTAGCTGGGATTACAGGTGTGCACCACCACACCTGGCTAATTTTTTGTATTTTTAGCAGAGGCGGGGTTTCACCATGTTGGCCCAGCTAGTCTTGAACTCCTGACCTCAAGTGACCTGCCCACCTTGGCCTCCCCAAGGGATTATAGGTGTGAACCACAATGCCCGACCCAAAATGAGATTTATTGTAAGGAATTGGC
Source organism: Callithrix jacchus (assembly GCF_049354715.1). Lineage (NCBI taxonomy): Eukaryota > Metazoa > Chordata > Mammalia > Primates > Cebidae > Callithrix > Callithrix jacchus. Next base: position 34,632,678 of record NC_133508.1, on the reverse strand, counting down.
TCACAAGTTATTGGTGGTTGAACAGTCCCGCAATCTGCTCTCTGCTAGCTGGAGACCCAGGAGGGCCGATGGTGTGCATTTCAGTCTGAGTCTGAAGGCCTGAGAGGGAGGAGTGCCAGTGGCAAAATTCACATTCCAAGACAAGGAGAAGGTGATGTCTCAGCTCAAGCGCTCAAGTAGAGGGACAAGAGTTCAACCTTCTTTCAGCTTTTTCTTCTACTTGGGCCCTCAAAGGGTTGGACTGTGCCTATCCATAGCGGAGAGGGCAGTCTGCTTTACTCAGTCCACTGATTTAAATGCTAATCTTTTCCAAAACCTCCTCACAGACATACCCAGAAATAGTGTTTAAGCAGGTATCTGGGCATCCTGAGGGCCAGTAAAACTGACACATAAAATTAGCCATCACAAGTCCACCTCTTGTCAACTTGGCACCTGTATGCCTCCCTGTAAAACATATTTAATCTCCAAAGAAAGACAATAACAGTCTGGGCATGATGGCTCATGCCTATAATCCCAGCACTTTGAAAGGCCGAGGAGGGCAGATCATTTAAGGTCAGAAGTTTGAGACCAGCTTGACCAACATGGTGACACCCCGTCTACAAATACAAAAAATTAGCCAGATGTGGTGGTGCACGCCTGTAATCCCAGCTACTCTGGAGGCTGAGGCAGGAGAATCATTTGAACCTGGGAGGCAGAGGTTGCAGTTAATCGAGATCGTGCCACTGTACTCCAGCCTGGGCGACAGAGTGAGACTCCTCAAAACAACAACAAAAGTCAATAGCAAGGTCATAGTTCCACCTCATATGATACAACTACCCTGTATGCAACTGAAAACGCTCCAATCCCTTCCCCAAAAGAGCGTAAAATCCTTGAGTGACGTTTATTCTTCTCTTGATAGCCCATAATTTAAATACTATGGTGTAAAAATAATAAATACTACGATATAAAGTCAGTATATCTTCCATTTTATGATAAAGGAATAAGAGATGAAAAATAGAAACAAAACATTCATAACAAGATGAGGAGGAAATGTGACAATTACAGTCCTTGTTTTTGGTCACATGGCCATAGCTGGTATTTGTAACCACCTTCTTTCTATGACCCACTGTACATTCCCTTTGCAGCTCGTTGGAGGTCTTCATCTGGTGGGGTGACCCAAACCTTTATTTCTGAAGAGCCTCGGCTACCAATAATCCTGCCTGAATTAGGTTGTTGTAGTTTTCCATTGACCTTAATCATAGGTAGTACCAAGAGACCACTTTAAGGGATCTCCTGTATTCCAGATTCACTCTTCCTGATCTTCATTGTGGAGTAGTTGTCCCATTTCCTCCTGGTATTCAGGATCGGTCACCGAAGCCAGCACAGTAACTGCCTTCTTTGCCTGTCGATTCAGAGCCACAGGAACTCAAAGTGAGTGGGGACAGTCTTAACTTCCAGTTCAGTGAAATCGTTGCTGTGTTTCCTGATTGAAGCATTCCTCCCTCTGGAACTAAGACCTCTAGGTCACAAGAGCATAAGGTTATGGGGCCAGGAAGCAAAGATTTTGCTAATGGGCTACGAGGGGTAATAATGATCAGTGCTGCTCTCACTTTCACCCCTTGATTCCTGGACCTGTGAGTCCTGACTGGGTGGCAAGGCTGATACCACTGTGAGTAGAGAAGCTGACAGCACTGTGGGTGAGACCTCTTCCACGGCAAAAAGACTCACCAGAATGTAGGGGCTCAGTGCCCCCCACTTTGTCAGGATCTTGCCACACATCCCCACCTCAAGTGATCAGATTCCTTTCTTTCTCAGTCACTGCCCTCACTTTAATAGTAGGCATTCTGCCAGGCTAGGAGTACAACTTCCAATGAAACTCAGCCAGACACAGGGCGAGATTCCATGTTTGACTTTCAGCAATCTCAGCCCTCAGCTACAGGGAATAAGGGTGAAAAGACACCATCTATGAAGCAGAGCAAGTGAGCCCTCACCAGACACAGACTTGATTGCTGCCTTCATCTTGGACTTCCCAGCCTCTAGAACTGTAAGAAAGAAACTTCCATTGTTTATAAATTATGCAGCCTAACGTGTTTTGTTGTAGTAATCTGAGCCAGCCAAGACAGTCTTCCTCCAGCCTTGCCCATCTCAGTTGATGACAACTCCTTCCTTCCAGTTTCTCAGGCCAAAAACCTTGGAGTTTTTCTGTACTCGTGTCTTTTTTTTTTTGAGACAGAGTCTCAGGCTGGAGTGCAAGACCTCTTGGGTTCAAGCAGTTCTCCTGCCTGAGCTTCCCAAGTAGCTGGGACTATAGGCATGTGCCACTGTACCTGGATAATTTTTGTATTTTTAGCAGAGACAGGATTTCACCATGTTGGCCAGGCTGGTCTTGAACTCCTGACCTCAGGTGATCTGCCTTCCTTGGCCTCCCAAAGTGCTGGGATTACAGGTGTGAGCCACTGTGCCTGTCCTCAAAAATTTGTTTTCTAATACTAGTTTGATAACAATCTTTCAGTGTAGTTGATTTTCTTTATAATCATGAGTATTGTATTTCAAGGATTGAATAATATTGGCCAGGCGTGGTGGCTCACGCCTGTAATCCCAGCACTTTGGGAGGCCGAGGCAAGCAGATCACAAGGTCAAGAGATTGAGACCATCCTGGCCAACATGGTGAAACCCCGTCTCTACTAAAAAAATACAAAAAAATTAGCTAGGCGTGGTGGCATGCACCTGTAATCCCAGCTACTTGGGAGGCTGAGGCAGGAGAATTGCTTGAACCCAGGAGGCGGAAATTGCAGTGAGCTGAGATTGCACCACTGCACTCTCCAGCCTGGTGCCTGGTGCCTGGTGCCTGGTGCCTGGTGCCTGGTGACAGAGCAAGACTCTGTCTCAAAAAAAAAAAAAAAAAAAAGAGAAAAGTGGGCCAGGTGCGGTGGCTCAAGCCTGTAATCACAGCACTTTGGGAGGCTGAGGCAGGTGGATCACGAGGTCAAGAGATCGAGACCATCCTGGTCAGCATGGTGAAACCCCGTCTCTACTAAAAATACAAAAATTAGCTGGGCATGGTGGCACAGGCCTGTAGTCTCAGCTACTCAGGAGGCTGAGGCGGGAGAATTGCTTGAACCCAGGAGGTGGAGGTTGCGGTGAGCCGAGATCGCTCCATTGCACTCCAGCCTGGGCAACAAGAGCAAAACTCTGTCTTAAAAAAAGAGAAAAAAGAAAAGAAAAGAAAAATATGACTGTGAGAATTCAGAGATTCCAGAATACCATGTGCTCTGCCACAGCTGTCATGGTAGGGCATCACAGGCCTCATGCATCCTGGGCCATGTGAAGCAACTTCAAGCCACAGTGCTCCTCCTTCCTGCCTAATCCTCCTGTTTTATTGGCTGAGTCCACTGGCTGCACTTTAACCAAGAGGCTACTCCCTTAGTTCCTTTTCCTTTCTTCTTTTTTTAGAGACGAGGTCTCACTGTCACCCAGGCTGGAGTACAGTGGTGCCATCATAGCTCACTGTGGCCTCGAGCTCCTGGGCTCAAGAAATCCTCCCACCTCAGCCTCCCAAGTAGCTGGGACTACAGGCACACACCACCATGCCCTGGCTAATTTTTTTTTTTTTTTTTTTTTGAGACAGAGTTTCGCTCTTGTTACCCAGGCTGGAGTGCAATGGCACGATCTCAGCTCACCGCAACCTCCACCTCCTGAGTTCAGGCAATTCTCCTGCCTCAGCCTCCTGAGTAGCTGGGATTACAGGCACGTGCCACCATGCCCAGCTAATTTTTTGTATTTTTAGTAGAGACGGGGTTTCACCATGTTGACCAGGATGGTCTCGATCTCTTGACCTCGTGATCCACCCGCCTCGGCCTCCCAAAGTGCTGGGATTACAGGCTTGAGCCACCGCGCCCAGTTGGCTAATTTTTTTTATAGAGATGAGGGTCTCCCTGTGTTGCCAAGGCTGGTCTCAAACTCCTGTCCTCAAGAGATCCTCCTGCCTCATCTTACTAAACGTACCTGGATTATAAGTATTAAATCACTGGGCATGGTGGCTCATACCTGTAATCCCAGCACTTTGGGAGGCCAAGGAGGGCGGATCACCTGAAGTCGAGAGTTCAACACCAGCCTGACCAACACGGAGAAACCCCATCTCCACTAAAAATACAAAATTAGCTGGGTGTGGTAGCACACGCCTGTTATCCTAACTACTCAGGAGGCTGAGGCAGGAGAGTCACTTGAACCCGGGAGGTGGAGGTTGCAGTGAGCCAAGATCGTGCTATTGCACTTCAGCTTGGGCAATAAAAGCAAAACACTGTCTCAAAAAAAAAAAAGTATTAAATCAAGTTTAGCCTAAAGCTTCCTCCTTACATATTTTAGGTTTGACCCAAAGGTTCCTCTGTACATCATGGACTATAAGCTAAACGGAATGGTAAACAGACTATAGCCTGCTCTTGTATCAGTCACCGAGTTCTGGCCAATTAAATGTGGTCAACTGTTCCAACCATGTTCTAATAAGGCAAACGCTGAGCTGTGACCCATCTGGCTGTTTCTGCACCTCTCTCCCATTTTTTGAATGTCACTTTCCTTTTTCTGCACGTAAATCTTCTTCCAACACATGGCTGTGCTGGAGCCTCTGATCCTCCTCTGGCTCAGGAGATGGCCCGATTTGGCAGTCCTTCTTTGCTCAATTAAACTCCTTTAAATTTAATTTGACTAAAGTCAATTTTTAATTGTAGTATTTAACACAGGTGTGAGCCACTGCACCAAGCCCACTAGTTTCTATTCAGTGACCTAGCTTCCTGCCAATACAGGGCCTTGTCCTGGTGATGGAATGCTGGGACCGTGCATTCTCTCTGTTGCCTCCTGCCCTCCACATTCCCCACTGCTGGCTGTGATGGTCCTTTCTCCTGCCCTCCACATTCCCCACTGCCAGCTGTGATGGTCCTTTGAGGAAGGATCTTTGGAAAGCTTCCTAGCGTCCTTTGCCCTGCCTGCTGGAGTGGAGCGCCTGGTCCCAGAGACTGCTGCAAATGGTGCTGAGTTTATTACATCCTCTGATGCTAGGCTTTGAGCTGCCTAGAAGCCCTGGGTAGAATCAGGCTCTATCTGCATTGGTTGTGTTTGTTTGTTTCCATTCTCTGGGGCTACTACTTCTCCACAGACCTCTTCCCTACCTAGTTCTCCTCATGCCTCATACCCAGGACTACCCTTTGGTTCTAGTCTAGTTCTCCGGAGCAGGAGAGAAGACATGTAATTCCCCTGCTACATGATGATTCTTCAGAGCTCTTTCCCTGCAAGTTCGGCATTCCTCCTTTATGATAGTTTCTAACTCTTTCTGCAGCGGTGCATACACTTCTGCTTCCAAAGTCCTGCTGGCAGGGCCGCTTGTTAGAACCAGACCCATTGTTCATGTGCTTACTGCTTAAGAGGCTCATCACTTGTCTCTAATGACTTGAAGCAAAGAACGAAGCTGTTTTGAGGCCAGGCACGGTGGCTCACACCTGTAATCCCAGCACTTTGGGAGGCCGAGGTGGGTGGATCACAAGGTCGGAGTTCAAGACCAGCCTGACCAATATGGTGAAACCCCATCTCTACTAAAAATACGAAAAGTAGTTGGGATTGCATTAGCGCTTTCCCCTGTATTTTCGTAAAAAAAAAAAAAAAAGAAAAAGAAAGAAAAGAAAAATTATCCGGGCCTACTGGCCGGCACCTGTAATCCAAACTACTCGGGAGATTGAGGTAGGGAACTGCTTGAACTCAGGAGGTGGAGTTTGCAGTGAGCCGACATCCCACCATTGCTCTCCAGCCTGGGTGACAGAGCGAGACTCTGTCTCAAAAAAGAAAGAAAGAAATTAAGAAGCTGTTTTAAGAGGAAAGTCTGCTTTTGAATCCAGCCCCGACTTAGGTTTTTGGCTTAAATGAAATAGCATCTTTCTTCATGTATAGCAGAAATACCCAGGAAACCACTTCAGTTCTCTGGGTTAGAGTATAAATGTTCTAGATGTTTCCTCTCTGAGCCAAATAAAAGGAATCCTCAGAATTTCTAGAGGAATTTGATATGGAAGACTTAACACATGCTACCCTGCTTTTTCCGCATGAATGAGGACCAAGGGCATCTTCCTCCCTGGCACAGGCTGGAATCGCTTGGGCTACTAGCAAGCAGGTTGCCAGCGTCTATGCCACTAGGAATCAAAGGGACTGGAAAAATCTCGGACCAAAACACATTCCGAGCATCACCCTTACCTCGGTGTCTAAGATTTCTCTATTCGAGATTCCTATCGGCTTGAGGTGTCAGAGTTCCCGGTCGTTGTGCAAACTGGTTTTCTGGAAGGACCCTCATTTCTGAATGCCTCTGCTTTTTCCAGCAGAAGAAGCAAGTCACCTTTCTGTCACCCTCAAGGGGCCAGGTCCCAAGTCCTGAGCTCCGGTTGGGAGGAGATAGTTTGAAGAGCTCTGAAAGAGAGAGGGTCAGCCCGGAAGACTGGGCAGGGGCCCCTAGTGTGGGAAAAAGATGGGAGTGCTGGGAGGAAGCTGAGTTTGGAATACAGGTGGGTCCCCCGCCTGTGGCGATCTCTGTCTCCCTCTGGTGGTTTCAACTCTCACAATTGTAGGCATTCTTTGTAAGTAACTCATAAGATTCCCAACACGGGGTGAATTTTTACTCTTTTGGCTCGTGTCATTTTTCTCCCAGCAGCTAGGGTCTCTGCATTTTGTCCTGTTGTCATGGTAACTAGTGCTCTGCAAGCTTCGGGAGCTGAAGCTGTAGAATCGGCTCCTTAGGGAGGCTGCTCTCTGTCCCCAGCTCAATGGGAAACTGCAGACATTTGGAAGACGTTGAATCATTCTAGTTCATAGAATAGCTTGCCGGGCTGACCCTGAGCAAGTTCCTTCACAACTCTCAATGAACAAAAACTATATTGTCGTGGTGAAGATTGTATGAGAAAACTTATCTGAAGTTCCTAGCGCCATGCCTGACATACTATTTTAAGTGTTCGATAAATAACATTTGCCTTCCTACTGAGTCAGACTCCACAGGCAGCAACTGAAAAAAAAAAAAAAAACACAGGCTGGGCGTGGTGGCTCATGCCTGTAATCCTAGCAATTTGGGAGGCCGAGGTGGGTGGATCACCTGAGGTCAGGAGCTGAAGACCAGCCTGGCCATCATGATGAAACCGCATCTTAAAAAAAAAAAAGTGCTCGCTTCGGCAGCACATATACTAAAATTGGAACGATACGGAGAAGATTAGCACAGCCCCTGCACAAGGATGACACGCAAATTCGTGAAGTGTACCATATTTAAAAAAAGAAAGAAAGAAAAAACACTGCTCTAAGTATTTCTCTTTTTCTCTCTGCAGCCTTTCGTGGAAGTTGCCATGGTTCCACATCCCTAAACAACACCAATGAGACACGTGGCAAGTTTCTCTTCCTACCTCTATTTCAACCACCAGCTGAACTCTCCTTCCTGAGTGTAGCAGAAGCTGTGGCCTTCAGGCAGGCGAGGCTTGGTGCCTCCTGTTTGGCCAATAGGAATGACCGACGCAGGGTGGGGGTGGGACCAGCAGTAAGAAGCCCAGAACAATGACCAGAGCTCCCTTTCTGGGGAGAGCTGGGCTGGAGACAATCTATGCACTGCTGATCTCCCAAGGAGAGAGCGTCAAGGATGAAAAGATGGTGTCCCACAGGCCTGAGGCTGCACAGATCTAGTTTTTTCCATTGAGGACAGCAGGGACAGTAAAGCTTCCCAGGTCCCCTTTCAACCTGCCAGCTGGCATGTCACCTACCACAGGGGAAGCCAATCCTACACCTTGCACAACTTAAGAGATTATGAAAGTATCCTGTTAGCTGGGTATGGACCCCAGTGATAAATAGACCCATGAGTGAGCTAAGGAAAGGAACTGGCCCATCTGGAAGGAACCAGCCCGAGGAAAAGCAGGAATATATGAATGCATTCAGTAACTTGAACCAAAAAGGAACAAGAAGGTACAATTGAATATTTGGGTAATGGTTACACTAAAAGCCAATACTTCCCCACTACACGATATATCCATGTAACAAAACTGCACTTGTACCCCTTAAATTTATAGACATAAATAAAAGAGTTTTTTTTTTTTTTTTTTTTTTTTTTGAGACAGAGGCTTACTCTGTTGACCAGGTCGGAGTGCAGTGGTGTGACTGCAACCTCTGCCTCCCGGGTTCAAGTGATTTTCCCACCTCAGCCTCCCAAGCTGAGACTACAGGTATCTGCCACCATGCCCAGCTAATTTTTGTATTTTTAGTAGAGACAAGGTTTCACCATGTTGGTCAGGCTGGTCTCAAATTCCTGACCTCAAGTGATCCACCTGCCTCAGCCTCCCAAAGTTCTGGCATTACAGTTATGAGCCACTGTGCCCAGCCAAAATAGAATAGATTCTATTACAGCATAAAATACTTTGTGGAGATAAGAAACATGAGTTTTTCATTTTAAATTTCAATTGATGGATTTAAGAAGAGGATAGTTGCAAGCTAAATTAGTGACCCAGAATATTCAGTGAGAGAAAAATCTCAAAACATACAGCAGAATTACAAACAGATGGAAATATTGAAGAAACTGACAAAATACTTGAAGTCTAGATTCAGTATATGTAACAGTAAAATGTCTAGAAAGATTTTTTAAAAAGAAAAGTAGAAGAGAAGCTGTAATTAAGCAGACCAATAATAATGACAATAAATCCTATGTACTAAAAAAAACTGAGTATTCAAAGGGAAAGAATTTACCAAGTTCCAATCTGGATTAATAAAACTCTTAAGGAAATTACTGGTGAGCTGGGCACGGTGGCTCATGTCTGTAATCCCAGCTTTGGCCAGGCTGGTCTTGAACTCCTGACCTAAAGTGATCTGCCTGCCCCAGCCTCCCTCCGTGCTGGGATTACAGGAATGAGCCATTGCTCCCAGCCAATATAACTGTTAAGTTAAAAGAAATATATTCAAGCCTGGGTACAGTGACTCATGCCTGTAATCCCAGCACTTTGGGAGGCCAAGGTGGGCAGATCATGAGGTCAGGAGTTCGAGAACAGCCTGGCCAACAAGGTGAAACCCCATCTCTACTAAAAATATGAAAATTAGCCAGGCATGGTGGCAAGCACCTGTAATCCCAGCTACTCGGGAGGCTGAGGCAGGAGAATCACTTGAAACTGGAAGGCAGAGTTTACAGTGAGCTGAGATCGTGCCATTGCACTCCAGCCTGGGGGACAAGAGCAAAATTCTGTCTCAAAAAAAAAAAAAAAAGAAAAGAAAAGAAATCTATTCAAAATTACACAAAATTTGGAGAATAAATCCTACACCTACTTCTGTTTGATGAAAATATTCCAGAAGAACTCTAATCAAACTGTAAGTAAATCAGAAAGAAGACCACAAGATTGCAGTGATGGGTAATGAACTTGTGTGTGTGTGTATGTGTGTATGCATGTGTGTGTAGTAATACTGGGTAAGGGAGCAGAAGGATAGTTATAGCATTCTTTTTTTTTTTTGAGACGGAGTTTCGCTCTTGTTACCCAGGCTGGAGTGCAATGATGTGATCTCGGCTCACTGCAACCTCCGCCTCCTGAGTTCAAGCAATTCTCCTACCTCAGCCTCCCGAGTAGCTGGGACTATAGGCGTGCACCACCATGCCCAGCTAATTTTTTCTATTTTTAGTAGAGACGGGGTTTCACCTTCTTGACCAGGATGGTCTCGATCTCTTGACCTCGTGATCCACCTGCCTCAGCCTCCCAAAGTGCTGGGATTATAGGTATGAACCACTGCACCCAGCTCTTTTTTAAAATTTACTTTTATTTATTTTTTTCTTTTTCTTTTCTTTAGCATTTCTTGTTATTTATTTTTGTAGAGATGGGGTTTCACCATTTTGGCCAGGCTGGTCTTGAACTCCTGACCTCATGATCCACCTGCCTTGGCTTCCCAAAGTGCTGGGATTACAGGCGTGAGCCACCTCGCCGAGCCAGTTATAGCATTCTTAAGAGTTTATCGATCAGAGGGAGCAGGAGGAAAAAAAAAAAGGAGTTTATCTTACTGGTCAAGGAATGGCATGCCTTGGTGAATGAAATATTTCATCTTGTGCTTTTGTTTTTCTTTTCACAGATAATGGAAGAGAAATATTTGTTTATGTGTATCTGGTATAGGATGGAATCATTAGTTAAATGGAAAATTCCATCAGAACTTTGCATTTTTCAGGTCTGCTAAGGAATGACTGAATGACACATCCATTCCTTCCTTGCTCCATTCCTTGCTCCATCCCTGCTTCTGATTTCCACATCCAGACACTGGAAATTCTTGATTTCTTTAGCCAAGGACACAGAAGCTTAACAAATATCACACAGAACCAGAAGAGATGAGTTTTTTTGGTGCTGCTGGAATCTTGCCTGATTTGAGAGGTTTAATTCCAGGGTGTTTAACAGCCCTGTATGTTTAGGACTTGCATTCTGTTCAGGAAAAATTTATACAAATGACCTTAATACTTCTATGTAATGAATGGATACAAACATGAGGGGCTGCATGGTGTGTGTGTGTGTGTGTGTGTGTGTGTGTGAGACAATCTATGTCTTTATTGGCATATTTATGACATTAATGTAATAAAAGTGTTGATCTATTAGGTTTAAATGTACCATCTAGTTATAAGGGTTTTTAAATTTTAATTTGTTTTTATTTTATTTCATTTTTTTTAGAGACGGGGTCTCCCTCTTTCATTCAGGCTGGAGTGCAGTGGCATGATTATGATTCACTGCAGCCTCAAAGTCCTAGGCTTAAACAATCCTCCCACCTGGACCCCTGAGTAGCTGGGACCACAGGCATGTGCCACCATGCTTGGCCAGTTTTACAATTTTTTTGTGGAGATGGGGTCTTGCTATGTTGCCCAGGCTGGTTTCTTACTCCTGGCCTCAAGCATTTTTTCTGACTGGGCTTCCTAAAGCACTGGAATTACAGGACAGGCTCAGTAACTCATGACTGTTATCCCAGCACTTTGAAAGGCAGGCAGATCACTTGAGGTCAGGAATTCGAGACGGACCTGACCAACATGGTGAAACCCTGTCTCTACTAAAAATACAGATTTAGCCAGGCATGGTGGCACTTGCCTGTAAGCCTATAATCCCAGCTACTTGGAGCGCTGAGGCAGGAGAATTACTTGAACCTGGGAGGCAGAGGTTGCAGTGAGCCGAGATTGCACCATTGCACTCCAGCCTGGGCGACAAGAGGAAAACTCTGTCTCGAAAATAAATAAATAAATAAACCAACCAACCAACCATAGCCCTGGGGTTACAGACATGAGGGACAGAGCCTGACCTAATTTTATTTGTAATTGACAAGTAATACTTGTATATATTTGTGGGGTACAATATAATGATTTGAAGCATGTTGGCAGTGTGGACTGATTAAATCAAGCTAGTGAATATATCTGTCACCTCACATACTGTCATTCCTTTTTTTTTTTTTTTTTTTGAGATAGAGTCTCACTATTGCCCAGGCTGGAGTGCAGTGGCTTGATCTCGGCTCACTGCAAACTGCAACCTTGAGCGATTCTCCCACTTCAGCCTCCCAAGTAGCTGGGACCACAGGCACATGCCACCACGCCCGGCTGATTTTTGTTTTTTTTTAGTAAAGACAGGATTTCACCATGTTGGCCAGGCTGGTCTCGAACTCCTGACCTCGTGATCTGCCCACCTTGGCCTTCCAAAGTGCTGGGATTACAGGTGTGAGCCACTGTGCCTGGCCTCATATTGTCATTTCTTTGTGATGAGAACTTTTGTTGTTGTTGTTGTTGTTTTGAGACCGAGTCTCACTCTGCTGCCCAGGCTGGAGTGCAGTGGTGCTACCTAGACTCACTGTGATCTCCACCTCCCAGGTTCAAGGGATCCCCCCCAGTAGCTGGGATTACAGGCACGTGCCATCATACCTGGCTAATTTTTGCATTTTTAGTAGAGACAGGGTTTCACTATGTTGCCCAGGCTGAGCTTTAACTCCTGACCTCAAGCCATCCTCCTACCTTGGCCTCCCAAAGTGCTGGGATTACAGGTGTGAGCCCCCATGCCCAGCTCTTTGTTGTGAGAACATTTAAATTCTAATTTTGGGGATCTGCTGTTTCTTCAGGCAAATTTAGAGCTAGGCAGGCCACATCCTGATGTGGGAGCAAGGGTCAGGGTCAGTCCCAGTCCCTTGGCATCACTGAGCAGTCCCTCAGCATCCATCTTCCCAGTTGGAAAGCAGCTTGCTGGCCAGTCTCCAAAGTAATAAGTAGGAAAGGTGAAATTAAAAAAAAAAAAGGCCAATCATGGTGGCTCAGCCTATAATCCCAGCATTTTGGGAGGCCAAGGCGGGTGGATCACTTGAGGTCTGGAGTTCATGACCAGCCTGGCCAATATGGTGAAACTCCATCTCCACTAAAAATGCAAAACTTGGCTGGGCATGGCGGTGCATGCCTGTAATCCCAGCTCCTTGGGAGGCTGAGGCAGGAGAATGGCTTAAACTTGGGAGGCAGAGGTTTCGGTGAGCTGAGATCACACCACTGCACTCCAGCGTGGGGGACAAGAATGAGACTTCATCTCAAAAAAAAAAAAAAGTAAAGAGAGGAAATGCCAGTGTAAAATAAATAGTAAAGAAGTAATATTGTTGCTAGTGAATAGACTGCATATTTGCATATTATATAGTCATGCATTATATTTAGATATATTTATCATCCTGCTAAACTCCTTTATACATTCAGTCTTCTAGGAGAGGATTCATACAATCACAAAATAATTATAGTTTTATTTCCTCCCTTTCAGGCCTTTGACTTGAATTTATTTTTTTTGTGTTGGCCAGAATATATGGAATAGACATGGTGATATGGAGCATCTTTGTCTTCTTCCTGATTTTAAAGAATACTAATTGTTTTTGTTTTTTTGAGATGGAATTTTGCTCTGTCGCCCAGGCTGGAGTGCAGTGGCTTGATCTCGGCTCACTGTAAATTCCACTTCCCAAGTTCAAGCCATTCTCCTGCCTCAGCCTCCTGAGTAGCTGGGATTACAGGTGTGCACCACCATGCCTGGCTAATTTTTGTATTTTTAGTAGGAATGGAATTTCACCATGTTGGTCAGGCTGGTCTTGAACTCCTGATCTCATGATGTGCCTGCCTCAGCCTCCCAAAGTGCTGGGATTACAAGCATGAGCCACCATGCCCGGCTGGATACTAATTTTTTTAATGGAAATATTTACTTTTGAGCTGGAATTTTCCTCTGGTTGCCCAGGCTGGAGTCCAATGGCACGATCTTGGTTCACTGTAACCTCCGCCTCCTGGGTTCAAGTGATTCTCCTACTTCAGCTTCCCGAGTAGCTGGGATTACAGGCATGAACCACCACACCCAGATAATTTTGTATTTTTAGTAGAGATGGGGTTTCTCCATGTTGGTCAGGCTGGTCTCAAACTCCTGACCTCAGGTGATCCGCCTGCCCGCCTCAGCCTCCCAAAGTGTTGGGATTATAGGCATGAGCCACTGCAGCCAGCTTTAATGAAATTTATATAGGCCTCATGAAATGAGTTGGGAAGTAATCTTTTTTTTTCTACTCTCTAGGAAAATCTATAAAATTAGAATGACATTTTTCAGAGAAGTTGACTTGCCTTTGAAACTAACTGGGCTTAGGGTTTTCTTTGTAGGAAAAGAGCCCATTTCTGGCATCCATCACACTGTTTAGCAAGCCACTAATTTTACAGATGAAAACCTGTTTATGACATTCATTTTGCTACTAAAACCCCACTCCTATTGATCAACATATGTACAGTGAAGCCTTTGTGGTAGCTGACCGCTGTGAGGCCTTAAGGTGAAATGTTAGCTGAGCACTCTTGAAGAGCGAATTCCTGATTAAAAGCATTGACTTCACTTAAGTGTATCTCAAACGAACACACACACACAGGCATGCACTCACACATCACATTATCCTTGCCAAAGTACCTTAAAGAAAGTTACAGTATTTTAAACAAAATTAATCTCCATGCATTGGCGTTTTAAAATCTATTTTTGGGTTCCTGGGCTGACTTCTTTTTGACACCAAATTAACGTCAAATCATTTGCTTTTTGACTTGCTGAAACACGAATACCTGGAAAGAAAAGCTCTCTGTGAAGCAGAGGTTAGCTCTATGGGAAAGAGGAGGAAAGGAGTCTATGGCAAGCCTGAGCAGGCTCCGTAGGTTCAGTCCTCAGGATTCAGTCCTTGGAAAACAGATTGAACTCTTGCTCCCAAAGATAAGATCATTTTTTGGAGGAAATGTCAAAATTTAAGAAATCAGAATAAATCCTTTCTTAACCATTCCTTCATTCACATAGCAGTTATTGGATGTCACGCACCATGACACACACCAGGGATACAGAGTTACCTGCCTTCAAGTAACTCACAGTCTAGATAGGATTGAATAGAGAATTAGCTGGGTGCGGTGGCTCACACCTGTAATCCCAGCACTTTGAGAGGGGGAGGCAGGCGCATAACTTGAGGCCAGGAGTTGAGACCAGCCTGAGCAACATGGTGAAACCCCATCTCTCCTAAAAATACAAAAATTAGCTGGGCATGGTGGCACATGACTGTAATTCCAGATACTGGGGAGGCTGAGGCAGGAGAATTGCTTGAATCGGGGCCCGGGAGGCAGAGGTTTCAGTGAGCTGAGATACTGCCACTGCACTCCAGCCTGGTCTACAGAGTGAGACTCCATCTCAAAAAAAAAAAAAAAAAAAAAAAAGTAATGAGCAACACAAAATCAGATCTAATTTTTTTTGAGATGGAGTTTCGCTCTTGTTGCACAGGCTGGAGTGCAATGTTGCAATCTAGGCTCACCGCAACCTCTGCCTCCCAGGTTCAAGAGAGTCTCCTGCCTCAGCCTCCTGAGTAGCTGTAATTACAGGCATCCACCACGCCTGGCTAGTTTTTTGTATTTTTAGTAGAGATGGGGTTTCACCATATTAGCCAGGCTGGTCTCGAACTCCTGACCTCAGGTGATCCACCCACCTCAGCATCCCAGAGTGCTGGGATTACAGGCGTGAGCCACCTTGCCCAGCCTCCAATTTATTGCTTGAGGGAACAAGGCCAAATAATGAGAATCAGTATCAGCAGACAGTAGGAACAGATTCACAGCTACTCCTGATAGTGCAACTACCAGACACAAACTGTAAAGTCACTATGTGTTATGTTCATGGAGATGGAAATCAACATTTTCAGGAAGGAGCTATAACTACAAAAAGTTACATTGGGCTGTGCATGGTGGCTCAGGCCTATAACCCCAGCAAATGTGGAGGCTAAGGAAGGAGGATCACTTAATCCCAGGTGTTTAAGGCCAGCCTAAGCAACATAGTGAGATATGCCTTTCGCCTTCCGCTATGATTGTGAGGCCCCCCAGCTACATGGAAGTGTAATTCCATTAAATTTCTTACTTTTGTAAATTGCCCCGTCTCAGGTATGTCTTTTTCAGCAACATGAAAACAGACGAATACCCTGTCTTTTAGGGTGCTGGGGAAAGCTGTCCACACGGAAGGGCGTCACTAGAAATGAGATGCTGTACTACAAAAGTTCCAGGGCAGAGAGTCCTGGGCACACTGCTGGAGCTGGGTGAGGAGGAGGCTGCCCAGCCTGCCCAGCCGAGTACACTGGGGCCTTCACCTGCAGTGTCTGTCCAGCACTCTACTGAGAAAGCCTCGGTGTCCTCTAGCATGGGAAAAAAATACTTAAAGGACGAGATCCATTTTCACAGATCATCTAAAAGGGTACATTTTTTGTTGTTGTTTTGTTTTTGAGACAGAGTTTCACTCTTATTGCCCAGGCTGGAGTACAATAGTATGATCTCAGCTCACTGCAACTTCTGCCTCCCAGGTGGAAGATTCTCCTGCCTCAGCCTCCAGAGTAGCTGGGATTATAGGCACCCACCACCACACCTGGCTAGTTGTTGTATTTTAGTAGAGATGGGGTTTCACCATGTTGGCCAGGCTGGTCTTGAACTCTGGACCTTGGGTGATCCACTCACCGTGGTCTCCCAAATTATAGGCATGAGCCACTGTACCTTCTGAGTTCAAGCGATTCCCCTGCCTCAGCCTCCCCAGTAGCTGGGATTACAGGTGCCTGCTACCATGCCCAGTTAATTTTTGTATTTTTAGTAGAGATAGGGTCTTACCATGTTAGCCAAACTGGCCTTGAACTCCTGACCTCAGGGATTCGCCTGTGTGGTCCTCCCAAAGTGCTGGGATTACAGGCATGAGCCACTGTGCCCGGCCTAAAAGGGTGAATTTGGAGGCAAGAGGCAATACATCAATAACCAGCACAGGAAATTAGAAGAAATGATAGAAACGAAAAATAAAATAAGTAAAAAGTCTTACTCTTCTAAGCATTGAGACTTATAAAATTGTGATAGTCTAACAATCAGCAGCAATAGAATAGAGGGCCCAGACAGAGATCCTTAAATACATGGACATTGATTCTTTTTTTTTTTTGAGACAGAGTCTTGCCCTGTCGCCCAGACTGTAGTGCAGTGGCCCAATCTTGGCTCACTGCAACCTCTGTCCTCCAGGTTCAAGCAATTCTCCTGCCTCGGCCTCCCTAGTAGCTGACACTACAGGTGCATGCCGCTGGGCACGGCTAATTTTTTGTATCTTTAGTAGAGACGAGGTTTCAGCAGGTTGTCGGCTGGTCTTGAACTCCTGACCGTGATCTGCCCACCTTGGCCTCCTAAAGTGCTGGGATTACAGGCGTGAGCCACCACGCCCAGCTGGAGATTGATTCTTGACAGAAGTGTCACTGCAAAGAAGTGGGGAAAAGATGTACTTTAAAATAAACAATCCTGAATCATTTATTTTAAAGAAGTAAAACAATAAAACTTGTCCCTCACCTAACACCACACTAAAAATCAATCCTAAAGCCAGGCGTGGTGGCTCATACCTGTAATCCAAGCACTTTGGAGGCCAAGGCGGGAGGATTACCTGAGGTCAGGAGTTCAAGACCAGCCTGACCAACATGGTGAAACCCTGTCTTAAAAAAAAAAAAAAAAAAAAGAAGTATTAAAAAAAAGTCAATCCCAGAGAGGTTGTAGAAAAAGTTGTGATAGAAAAATAAAGCTTTTAGAGGATGATATAGAATTTCATAATATTGCATTAATGCTATTTTTTAAAAAAGATCGCTGCATTTGCCT
Organism: Callithrix jacchus; assembly: GCF_049354715.1. Lineage (NCBI taxonomy): Eukaryota > Metazoa > Chordata > Mammalia > Primates > Cebidae > Callithrix > Callithrix jacchus. The sequence goes on along the minus strand of NC_133508.1, from coordinate 34,615,544 downwards.
ACATTAGAATTAAAGACTTCTGCTTATGAAAAGACACTATGAGCAAAATAAATAAGGCCAGCCAGTCACAACGTGGGAAAAGATACTTACGACAGGTGTCATTGACAAAGGGATTATACTGAGAATATTGAAAGAATTGCTACAAATCAATAAGAAAAGGACAGATAACCCAATTGAAAATTTGGGAAGAGACTGAATTTTACAAAAGCAGAAGTCCAGATGTTCAATAAACATATGAACTGATGCTCAACTTCATTAGTAATTAGGGAAATGAAAATTTAAATCACAGTGAAATACTGTTACCCACTCACTAGAATGGATAGAATTTTAAAAACAGGCTATCTGAGGAGTGAAGCAACTGAAAATTTCATGCATTACTGGTGGGGGTTAGTTGGAACAGTCTCTTTAGGAAACAGTGCGGCACTGTCTTCTAACATTGAAAATTTGCATACCCTGTGACTCAGCAGTTCTACTCCTAGATATATTATATACCCACTCAAAATATGCTCATAGCAATGAATAGAGTTGTATAAGAATGTACACAGGGCCGGGCGTGGTGGCTAACACCTCTAATCCCAGCACTTTGGGAGGCCGAGACGGGTGGATCACAAGGTCAGGACATCAAGATCATCCTGGCTGTGGTGAAACCCCGTCTCTACTAAAATACAAAAAATTAGCCGGGCATGGTGGCGTGCGCTGTAGTCCCAGCTACTCAGGAGGCTGAGACAGGGGAATCGCTTGAACCCGGGAGACGGACATTGTGGTGAGCTGAGATCGCACCACTGCACTCCAGACTGGGCAACAGAGTGAGACTCTGTCTCAAAAATAAAATTAATTTTTAATGTTTTAATTTCTTTTTTTTTTTTTTTTTGAGATGGAGTTTCCCTCTTGTTATCCAGGCTGGAGTGCAATGGCGCGATCTCAGCTCACTGCAACCTCCACCTCCTGGGTTCAGGCAATTCTCCTGCCTCAGCCTCCTGAGTAGCTGGGATTACAGGCACGTGCCACCATGCCCAGCTAATTTTTTGTATTTTTAGTAGAGACGGGGTTTCACCATGTTGACCAGGATGGTCTCAATCTCTTGACCTTGTGATCTACCCGCCTCGGCCTCCCAAGTGCTGGGATTACAGGCATGAGCCACCATGCCCTGCCTGTTTTAATTTCTTTAGAGATGGTCTCACTCTGTCGCCCAGGTTGGAGTATAGTGATGTGATCATAGCTCACTGCAGCCTCAAACTCCTGGCCTCAAGTGATCCTCCTCCCTCAGCCTCCTGAGTCACTGAGACCACAGGTGGACAACACCACACTGGGCTAATTTTTAAAATATTTTTTGTAGAGACAGGAGTCAGGCAATGTTGCCCAGGCCGGTCTCAAACTCCTGACCCCAAGTGATCCTCCTGCCTTGGCCTCCCAAAGTGCTGGGTTTACAGGCATGAGCCACTGTGCCTGGCCCTAGATTCTAGAATGCATCTTATAGAACTTATCTTTTCTCTTAATTGATCCTTCATGTCTCTGTTCAGAAGGTAGACTCTGGGAAGAACAAAGGTTTACCTTCATTTCTGACAGCTCATAAGGTGACACTCAGAACACGGGACCTCTACTCAGGCAGGATTGTCAGAACACCATCTCAATGCAGTGCTCTTCCTCATCCCCTTCCTCCACCTCTGTTTTGAGAGACGCTCAGCTAGAAAGAGTTGCTTTGAGGCTAAGCTATGGGAACTCCTGACAGTGGCAGCCTGGCCTGTGGTCACTGCAGGCCCCTACATATGGTGAAAGTTGATAGTAAGGGCTCAGGGAGCCAGGCTCAACAGCTCATGCCTGTAAACCCAGCACTTTGGGAGGCTGAGATGGGAGGATGGCTTGAGCTCAGGAGTTTAAGACCAGCCTGGGCAACACAGTGAGACTCATCTCCACAAAAATTAAGAAATTTAGCCAAGCATAGTGGCACACATCTGTGGTCCTAGTTACTCAGGAGCCTAAGGCAGGAAAATCGCTTGAGCCCAGGAGTTCAAGGCTGCAGTGAGCCAAGATTGCACCATTGCACTCCAGCCTGGGTGACAAAGCAAGACCGTATCTTTAAAAACAACAACAACAAACACACTCAGAGAAGGTAAGAGGAAGAGGCATGGTTCTTATTCTGGAAGGAGATGGCCAGATTTCACTGTTTCAGGAAACCCTCTGAGTTCCCTAACCCAGTGGGTTAAGAGTCTGACTTCACGCACTCCCGTCCATGCTATTTGGGGTCTACCAGCATCTGAGGTCTCTGCTTCTGGGTGGAGGCCCTCACAATCCTAAGGATCACAGCACACAGCCGGGGCCTCAGACTAGGGCATCAGGCTCTCCTATGCCTGAGGTCACGGCCTTATCACCAACCCTACCCTTGTCAGTCCTTCCTGCTTTCAGGGTCTTCTCACAGTTTTCCTCTTATTTCCTCAGCTGAACCCCTGTGCCTGCCTGATTCTTTATTTCACAAACCTTCTTGGCTCTGAATTTGGGTTTTCGGGGGAGTGCTCGTTTGAATTTGACAAACATTCCTTGAACTCCCAAGACAGGTGTCGCATCAGCCTTGAGGAGGCTTTAACTTTGTAGTAAAAATCAGCTGGCCGGGCGCATCGGCTCACGCCTATAATCCCAACGTTTCGGGAGGCTGAGGCAGGTGGATCACCTGCAGTTAGGAGTTCAAGACCAGCCTGGCCAACATGGCGAAACCCCATCTGTACTAAAAATAAAAAAAATTTGCTGGATGTGGTGGCATGTGCCTATAATCCCAGCTACTTGGGAGGCTGAGGCAGGAGAATTGCTTGGACCCGGGAGGCAGAGGTTGCAGTGAGCCGACATCACGCCACTGAGCGACAAAATTAGACTGTCTCAAAAAAAAAAAAAAAAAATCAACCGCTTCCACAAAAAGTGCAATGCAGAAGATGGTGAGTGTTTCCACAGATGGAGAAGCAACTCACTAGGAGATTTGTTATGAAAGAGGAGTAGTGGGAAGGAGAGGGAGGCAGGCTCCCCAAGGCTTTCTTTAGAGATGTGTCCTTGGGCTGGGCTTGAAAGACAGAGATGCTTTCAGAAGCCCAGGTGTAGGGAGAAGGACGTGAGATGAAGAGACAGCATGCCCAGAAAATCACTGAATTCCAGTGGAATTCCAATCTGGTTCAAGTATCGGTAGAGAAGGAAAGAGAGACAGAGATGACAAAACAAGGTTGAAGTGGTGTCACTGAGAGTCCCCAGGCCAAGCCCTGAAGCTTCGATCTTTGCAGATAAATGGGAGCCAGTGAGGAATCTTGAGCCAGGCTTCCATGTGTGAGCCATTCCGATCCCCACTCAGTCACAATTCTGTATCTGTAGCCTCTTAAGAGCGCTCCATCCCTACAGCCTTAGTTCATACCACCATCTTGTCTTACCGGGTCACATGCAGCAGTCCTGTAACGAATTCTCCAATCTCCAGATTCCCTTCCGCCTCCTCTGCTCCCCCAGACTTGGTCATGTCAAAGTGCAAATCCAATCATGTCAATTTCCTGCTTTGGAACTTTCAAGAGCTTCATGTTACCCTCAGGATTAAGTCTAAATTCCTTTTATATTATACACCTGGCCCTTCCCAGCTCCACTACACTAAACTGTCTCTACTTCTGTAATCCCTTCTGCAGGAATGGCCCTCCACCCATCACCTGGTTACCGAGACCAAGCTCTGGGCGCTCCCTCAGGGGCCTCTCTAACTCACTGCTCCTCCTCGGGCTTCTTCAGCCCACTGTGCTTCCTGCTGTCTGTCCTGTCACCTATTGCTGTGTCGAAATGGCCAGTTCCTTCATTTTTCTCTGCTCTCGGTTTCATTTATTTATTTATTTCGAGATGGAGTTTCGCTCTTGTTGCCCAGGCTGGAGTGCAATGGAACGATCACGGCTCACTGCAACCTCCACCTCCCGGTTCCAGCGATTCTCCTGCCTCAGCCTCCTGAGTAGCTGGGACTACAGGCATGTGCCACCACACCTGGCTAATTTTTGAATTTTTAGTAGAGACTGAGTTTCACTATGTTGGCTAGGCTGGAGTCGAGCTCCTGACCTCGTGATCCACCCACCTTGGCCTCCCAAAGTGCTAGGATTACAGGTGTGAGCCACCGCACTTAGCCAAGAGACAATAGTTTATTCTTCCCACTTTTTTTTTGTATTAAATTTACTATATTTGCTAATGGGAAAATGCTTTTTGGTTTTTTTTTTTTTTTTTGGTAAGAAAGAACAGGCTGGGTGCAGTGGCTCATGGCTATAATCCCAACATTTTGAAAGGCCAAGAGCCCAGGAGTTTGAGACCACCCTGGGCAAACCTTGTCTCTAAAGAAAATTAGCTGGGCATGGTGGCACATGCCTGTCATCATAGTGACCCTGCTCGGGAGGCTGAGGCAGGAGGATTGCTTGAGCCCAGGAATTGAAGATTACAGTGGGTTACAATTGTGCCACTGCACTCCAGCTTGGGCAACATAGTGAGACCCTATCTCTAAAATAATAATAGTGACAATAATAAAAGATAGAACACCAGATCAAGACTGAAAGAGCCTGATTTAAGTGAGACTAGCAGAATAGTGTGTATAGTAAATATCATCATCTGTCTAAAAAAAAAAAGCTGAAAATATTTATTCATAAAATCTCTCAGGCAGGGCATGGTAGCTCACCCCTGTAATCCCAGCAGTTTGGGAGGCTGGGGCAGGCAGATCACCTGAAGTCAATAGTTCCAGACCAGCCTGGCCAACATGGTGAAACCCCATCTCTACTAAAGATACAAAAATTAACTGGGTGTGATGGTGGGTGCCTGTAATCCCATCTACTTGGGAGGCTGAGGCAAAAGAATTGCTTGAACCCAGGAGGCGGAGGTTGCAGTGAGCCAAGATCACACCATTGCACTCCAGCCTGGGTAACAGTGCAAGACTTTGTCTCAAAAAACAAACAAACAAAAAGCATTGAGTTTGAATTCTAACCCACTAGATAACTTTGGAAACATCACTTTCCCCATCTGTAAAATGGAGAAAACGGTACCTATTTCAGGCAGTCTTTTCAAGAAGCAAGTGGCATGTGAGTGTCTTTGGTGGCCCTCTGAGGCACTCCGCAGAGGTAAGGGCTTGTCCTCTGGCTCCCGATTCCCCCTGGCCCTCCCTCCCTCTCGCCCTGTCTTGCCCTCCAAATGAAGCTGTCAAGGCCAAATGGTATGCCTGCCAATATGGCCCCGCTGGAATCCCCCCCTTGGCTCTCTGCCTGTTGGAACACAGCTAATAGCACAGAGGAAAAGCCACACTTCAAGGATCTGGACATTTCAAAGCAGCCAAGCAGCTCTATTTGTTGTCTCAGGCTCTCCGCTTGCCAGCTAGTTCCACACATTAGAAATATTTTGGGTCAGCTCTACAGTTCTCAACCATAGCACATTCGTCTTGTTTCATGACTGCTTCCTTATAATAGCTCTGGGAAAAACTGCACTGGACCTAGTCCCAAACCATGCTGCTGGCATCCCATGCTGTATTCAATATGGTGCCTTCGGGTAGTAATTATAAGAGAAGTCGAAAACTCCTGCGACTTCCTCGGGTTTGGTCCAGAGCAACGAGTGGCTGTTTGGGTTGACTGTCTAGAGGGTTGTCATCACCATGACCTTCAAAGTGCTTGAGGCAGGAAAAGAGGAGCTTAATTTATCATGTTTCTGCTGGTTCCAATAACACTGCTCCTCTCTGCAGCCTTTTTTTTCCTCCTCCATGTGGATATTTAACTGAGTGTCGATGCAAAATGTGATGCCGAAGGAGGTGCTTTCTTTCTTTCTTTTTTTTTGAGATGGAGTTTTGCACTGTCACCTGGGCTGGAGTGCAGTGGTGCGATCTCGGCTCACTGCAACCTCCACCTCCTGGGTTCAAGTGATTCTCTTGCCTCAGCCTCCCTAGTAGCTGGGATTACAGGTGCCCACCATCATGCCCAGCTAAGTTTTTGTATTTTTAGTAGAGATGGGGTTTCGCTATATTGGCCAAGCTGGTCTCAAACTCCTGACCTCATAATCCGCCCACCTCAGCCTCCCAAAGTGCTGGGATTACAGGTGTGAGCCACCACGCCTGGCTGAGGTGTTTTCTTTGTTGCCTGGGAGAGGATTGCCAGATTTGGCAAATGAAAATGCAGGATACCCAGTTAGATCAGATGTCCAGGTGTGAATTTTTTAGTGTAAGTGTGTCCCATGCAATTTTTAGGACATACCTTGAAATTATTTTTTTAGTATATAAATATATCCCACACAATATTTGTTTTATTGTTGGCTTGATTGATTTGGTTTTTGTTTTTTTTTTTTTTTTGAGATGGAGTCTTGCTCTGTTGCCCAGGCTGGCATGCAGTAGCATGATCTCAGCTCACTGCAACCTCCACCTCCTGGGTTCTCATTCTTCTCCATTCTCCTGTCTCAGCCTCCCAAGTAGCCAAGACTACAGGCGCGCACCACCATGCCTGGCTAATTTTTAAGATGGGGTCTTCCTATGTTTTCCAGGCTGGTCTCCAACTCCTTGGCTCAAGCAGTCCTTTGGCCTCAGCTTCCCAAAGTGCTGGGATTGCAAATGCGAGGCATCATGCCCGGACTTCCCATGGAGTATTTGCACACACTTACATTACAGAGTATTCACTGTTTATCTGAAATTCAGATTTAACTGGACATCCTGTATTTATGTATGTATGCATGCAGCATGTATTTATTTATTTATTTATTTATTTTCTGTCCCTCATACTTTACTGGTCAACTCTAGGTCTGTGTGTAGCTGGGTTTGGGGGAGGGTGTTACTATTCCCCAGCTCCTGGTTGGAGGCATGAGAAGGCCTTGGCCTAGTTCTCCAGGGTCCCAGACTATGGAGTTTGGAGGGGCAGGTCTGGCCTGTCCTGAGCCAACACAGGGCCCCCATGTAGGGGTACAAGCTCACTACCCATCAGCCAGCCTAGCTGTGTTAGGAGAAGTATACCTTGCTGTCATTCATGCTGGACTTGATTGTGCCACTGCCAGGTTTCTAGCCAGCAGGACAAACTTCCAGATGCGCATCTGTGTACTGGAAGGCCTGGACCAGCCACAGAGCCTCATCCACAGAGAGTCCCACAGGCCAATCATTAACAGCAATCTGGGGAAGGCCATCCTTGCCATGGATGATAAAGAGGCCCCAGCAGGCTGGGCGTGGTGGCTCATGCCTGTAATCCCAGCACAATTACAGGGAGGCCGAGGCGGGCAGATCACCTGAGGTTGGGAGTTTGAGACCAGCCTGACCACAGTGGAGAAAGCCAGTCTCTACTAAAAATACAAAAATTAGCCAGGCATGGTAGCGCGCGCCTATAATCCCAGCTACTAGGGAGGCTGAGGCAGGAGGATCACTTGAATCCGGGAGGCAGACGTTGCAGTGAGCTGAGATCGTATCACTGTACTCCAGCCTGGGCAACAAGAGTGAAACTCTTGTCTCAAAAAAACAAAAAAGAGGCCCCTGCAGATGGCGCCCTGGTCTGTTTTCAGCATGCCATCGTTCTCAGACACACTCTGGTCACATCAGCAAGCAAGGGGGCACTGATCCAAGCCAGGTGGATGCATTGAGCGCACTGAGGCCCCTAGCACTTCGCAGCTTTTGGAAGCCCTCAGCATGGTCGCTGAATGCAATGATCTCCATTGCAGGCACACAAAAGTGAAGTCCAAGGCGCGGTGGCTCACGACTGTAATCCCAGCACTTTGGGAGGCCAAGGCAGGTGGATTATCTGAGGTCAGGAGTTCGAGACCAGCCTGACCAACATGGTGAAACTCCGTCTGTACTAAAAACACAAAATTAGCAGAGCATGGTGGCACATGCCCATAGTCCCAGCTACTTGGGAGGGTGAGGCAGGAGAATTGCTTGAACCTGAAAGACAGAGGTTGCAGTGAGCTGAGATCGTGCCACTGCACTCCAGCCTGGGCAACAGAGTCAGACTCCGTTTCAAAAAAAAAAAAAAAGTCAAGTCCAGAGGATGGAAAAAGGACCATGTGCTTCCATCTGTAGTCCAGCAGCTTTCCCTCCTTGAAGGCGCCATCCACCAGGGCAGTGGCCTTGAAGTCAGGAGTGAGCTTTCCGATGTGTGTTACTGGAGGCCATGACTGTAAGCTGCATGGGCCAAGGCCAGATGCAGGATCGCCGGATGCATGGGCCCGTGTGCTCAGTGCTCTGGCACCCTATATCTATTTACCCGGCTGCTCTGCCTGTGAAAGACATTAGTAGAATCCTCTTCAGTCATGCAGAGGAGACAAGAGGCCCGTTCCTCTTGTTCTCTGGCCTGAGCCTACTTCTTTATTTTGTTATTATTTTTATTTTATTTTTTAGAGATGCCCAGTCTTAAGTGCAGTGGTATGATTATGGCTCACTGGGCTCAGGTGATCCCCGCACCTCAGCCTCCGGAGTATCTGCGACGACATGTGCGCACTACCACTCCTGGCCAGTGATGATTGTTCTTTCAGTTTCTTCTAGAAAGAAGGTCTTGCTCTGTTGCCCAGGCTGCTCTTGAGCTCCCGGCCTCAAGTTGTCCTCCCACTTGACCCTCCCAAACCACTGAGATGACAGGTGTGAGCCACTGTGCACAGTCTGGCCTGAGCTTGCTTCTTCAGCCTGATTCTCTACCTCGGGGGACACAACGTGAGAACCACCGTAGAGACAAGACCCGGTGCGCTTGCCTTGCCTGGCACTTTCTCCTGCACATGGGGCCTTGCCACCCACTCCCAGAACAGGAGCACAGCCCTGCCGGCCTCCTGCCCTCCACGTCCTGTGGCTGCTGCTCTACCCGAAGTCATGACAGCAGCCACGACTCTGCTGGGGCTGCCTGGCTCCCTCTTTAGTAACACAGCCACACTCGGGTTGTTTCTCCTGTGTCCACTGTGAGGAATAATTCAGCCTGATTCCTGATTCCATGCAGCCCGAGACCCTACTGGGTTCTGGATCCTGTGACCCTAGCTCTCAGCAGATCTTCCCTGTCCTGTTTTTTTTTTTTTTTTTGAGACAGAGTCTTGCTCTGTTGCCAAGCTGGAGTGCAATGGTGAAATCTCGGCTCACTGCAACCTCTGCCTCCTGGGTTCAAGCAATTCTTCCACCTCCAGAGTAGCTGGGACTACAGGCGCACGCCACCACGCCTGGCTAATTTTTGTATGTTTATAGAGACGAGGTTTCACCGTGTTGGCCAGGATAGTCTCGATCTCTTGACCTCATGATCTGCCCGCCTCAGCCTCCCAAAGTGTTGGGATTACAGGCGTGAGCTACCGCGCCCGGCATTTTTTGTTTTTTAAGATCAAGTTTCAACTCTGTCGCCCATGCTGGAGTGCAGTGGCATGATCTCCACTCACTGCAACCTCTGCCTCCCGGGTTTAAGCGATCCTTCCACTTCAGCCTCCTGAGTAGCTGGGGTTACAGGCACGTGCTGCCACGCCCAGCTAATCTTTGTATTTTTAGGTAGAGGTGGGGTTTTACCATGTTGGACAGGCTGGTCTTGAACTCCTGACCTCAAGTGATCCACCTGCCTTGGGCTCCCGAAGTACTGAGATTATAGGTGTGAGCCACCGCACCCTGTCCTCTTAAAATGGTTCTGCCTGCTGACTTGGTGTTAGAATCTGGCTCAGAGAGGAATTTTTTTTTCTTTTTCTTTTGGCAATCAGGCTGGATTTTTTTTTTTTTTTTTTTTTTTTTAAGGAGCAGCACCTGCTCTCAGTCTAGAGAGGCCCAATTTCTTTTTCTTTTCTTTTCTTTTTTTTTTTTGAGACAGTTTTGCTCTTGTTGCCCAGGCTGGAGGGCAGTGGTGCAATCTCAGCTCACTGTAGTCTCCACCTCCTGGGTTCAAACGATTCTCCTGCCTCTGCCTACCGAGTAGCTGGGACTGCGGGCATGCACTGAGCACCCTCTCCATGGGCTTGCTCTGCTGGGGGTTGGGGGGAGGCAGCGATTGGGGTGCACTTCCTGCGCTTTTATTCTGGCCCAGCAGGTGAGTCCCTAATAGAGTCAGGGCCAGAGTCCTTAGAGAGAGGTGTGGCATCTGAGAAAACAGAATTCAGGCCAGGCGCGGTGGCTCAGGCCGATATTCCCAGCACTTTGGGAGGCCGAGGCAGGTGGATCACGAGGTCAAGAGATCGAGACCATCCTGGTCAACGAGGTGAAACCCTGTCTCTACTAAAAATACAAAAATTAGCTGGGCATGGTGGTGCACACCTGTAGTCCCCAGCTACTCAGGAGGCTGAGGCAGGAGAATTGCTTGAACCCAGGAGGCGGAGGTTGTTGTGAGCTGAGATCGTGCCATTGCACTCCAGCCTGGGTAACAAGAGCGAAACTCCGTCTCAAAAAAAGAAAACAGAATTCAAACTCATTTCTGGATCTCTTTGTGATGCCAGATGCCCTGCTGGCTCCTGGGGCACACGCTAACTCAGTGACCCTGGGGCCCTCTTGCAATTACGGGCCATGGGAATGGGGCCATCCTGCCAGCTGGTGGCCTCCAAGATGGTGCAAAAAGAAGCCTCCCAGTGACCTTCGGCCAGAGGTGCACGCCGAAGTACAAAATCTGTGTTTGTTTGCTGGTCTGCCATAGCAAAACACCACCAACTGAAGGGCTTAAGCCACAAAAATCTATTGGCTCCTGATTCTGGAGCCCAGGAGTCCAAAGTCCAGGTGTTGGCAGGGTCATGCTCCCTCTGAAGCCTGCAGGGGAACATCCTTCCTTGGCTGGGTGCAGTGGCTTTTGCCTGTAATCCCAGCACTTTGGGAGGCCAAGGCGGGCAGATCATGAAGTTAAGAGATCAAGACCATCCTGGCCAACATGGTGAAACCCTGTCTCTACTAAAAATAAAAAAATAAAAATAAAAATTAGCTGGGCATGGTGGTGTGCACCTGTAGTCCCGGCTACTCAGGAGGCTGAGGCAAAAGAATAGCTTGAACCCAAGCGGTGGAGGTTGCAGTGAGCTGAGATCGCACTGTACTCCAGCCTAGTGACAGAGCGAGACTCTGACTCAAAAAATAAATAAATAAATAAAAATAAATAAAAATCCTTCCATGACTCAGCCTAACTTCTGGTGGTTTGCTGGCCATCTTTGGCATTCTTTGGCTTCTGACAGGTCTCTCCCACCTTCTGTTGTCACATGGCGTTCTCCTGTGTCTTGTGGACCAGAGGCTGCCCATGGACGAAGTATTTAATACACACCTATTGGTTTTTAGCAGATAAAAATCAGAAAATATGCACAAAAATCTGGATTTCTGTTGGCCTTTGTAACCGCCACCACAGTTTAGGCTTTGATGGAAGCAGGTGACAGTCTTATCACCAGCATGAGTGTACCTGGGTCTGTTGTGTCTTTTTCCAAGAATAAGCACAGAAGAAGGGTGGAGGGAATAGGCTCTGTGCATATGAGGTGGGACGTGAGAATGGCGACAGAGGGAGAAAGACAAAATAACCAGGGGCAGGCTGGGCGCGGTGGCTCACACCCAGCACTTTGGGAGGCTGAGGTGGGTGGATCACAGCCTGGCCAATGTAGTTAAACCCTGTCTCTACTAAAAACACAAAAATTAGCCGCTCATGGTGATGCCTGCCTGTAATCCCAGCTACCCAGGAGGCTGAGGCAAGAGAATCACTTAAACCCGGGAGGCAGAGGTTACAGTGAGCCAAGATCACGCCACTGCACTCCAGCCTGGGCAAAAAAGAGTGAAACTCCGTCTAAAAAAAGAAAAGAAAAGAAAAAAGAAAATCCTCGTCTGGTGATTGAGGACACTGCCAGAGAAGTAGGAAATCCTTGAGAGGTTGGTCAGATGGTTGTACCTGGACCCAGGGCAGGTAAAGACTGTTGATGTGAATTTCAGGACCATAGCCCAGGCCAGGGCCATAGAAGGATGTGTGTTGGGCCTCCAGACCTCCACACAGAGCTGTCCTGTCCTGCCCCAAACCACCCAGGCCATTGTTTGCCACCAGCTCCTGCCGGTCAGGCTGGTCTCAAACTCCTGACCTTAAGTGATCTGCCCGCCTGGGCCTCCCGAAGTGCTGGGATTACAGGCTGGTCTCAAACTCCTGACCTTAAGTGATCTGCCTTCCTGGGCCTCCCGAAGTGCTGGGATTACAGGCGTGAGCCACCACACCGGCCAAGGGATATTTTTGGAGTCATTTATAATCCATACAAGTTTTGGCAAAAGAAGTGTTTCTCGCGGCTCTTGACCACATATTTCCATCTGGTTTCAGAGTCTCTGTGATGATCCTCACCCAGCACAGGTTAATGAGAGTTCTGATTTTCAGGAATATTCCCCACAGGAACAATTTTTTGCAGGACTTAGAACCTCTGCTGAGAAGAGTTCCAGCAGCCGCTGTCTTTGTCTAGTTAGCAGTTTGTAGAGCAGCCTGGGCCGTCATTTGTTCACAGGCGTCATCTAAGCCAACACCAGATCTAAAGTCCTACTCTTTAGTTCACTTAAAACTTTGATTTTTCTGGTTAAGAACCATCAGTTTATGATTTTGTTTTTTTACTTCCACCACTAACACCTAGCAATTAGTTTTTATAGAGTTTTTTTCCTTTTTGAAACGGAGTTTTGCTCTGTCACCCAGGCTGGAGTGCAGTGGTACTCGGCTCACTGCAACCTCCCCATCCCAGGTTCAAGTGATTCTCCTGCCTCAGCAGCCAGAGTAGCTGGGATTACAGGCGCCTGCTACCATGCCGGCCTAATTTTTGTATTTTTAGTAGAAAAGGAGTTTCATCATGCTGGCCAGGCTGGTCTCAAACTCCTGACCTCAGGTGGTCTGCCTGCCTCAGCCTCCCAAAGTTTTGGGATTATAGGCGTGAGCCACCCCACCTGGCTAGAGTTATTTTCTAAAAGCTACTAGTCTTTTAATGTTTCTTTAGGGCTAGACACAGTGTATCATGGCTGTAATCTCAGCACTTTGGGAGGTCAAGGCCAGATGATTGCTTGAGCCCGGGAGTTTGAGACAAGCCTGGGCAACATAGTGAGACCCTGTCTCTACAATTTTTTTTTTTTTTTAATTAGCGAGATGTGGTGGCCTGAGCCTGTAGTCCCAGCTACATGGGGAACTGAGTGGAAAGACGGCTTGAGCCTGGGAGGCAGAGGCTGAAGTGAGCTGTGATCATGCCACTGCACTCCAGCCTAGGCAATAGAACAAGACCCTGTCTCAAAACTAGTAATAATAAAATAAACAGGCCGGGTGAGGTGGCTCACGCCTGTAATCCTAGCACTTTGGGAGGCCGAGGTGGGTGGATGACCTGAGGTCAGAAGTTCAAGACCAGCCTGGCCATCATGGTGAAACCCCATCTTCTTTTTTAAATTAATAATAATAATAATAATTAATAATAATAATAAACATTTTAAAAAGAAAAGCCAAGTGCTGTGGCTCACACCTGTAATCCTAGTACTTTGGGAGTCCGAGGCGGGTGAGTTGTCTGAGCTCAAGAGTTCGAGACCAGCCTGGAAATCATGGTGAAACTGCCTCTATTAAAATACAAAAAAATCAGCTGGGCATTGTGGCATGCACCTGTAATCCCAGCTACTTGGGAGGCTGAGACAGGAGAATCACTTGAACCTGGGAGGTAGAGGTTGCAGTGAGCTGAGATTACATAGTTGTACTCCAGCCTAGATGACAAAGCGAGACTCTTATCTCAAAAAAATAAATAAAAGGCCGGGTGCGGTGGCTCAGGCCTGTAATCCCAGCACTTTGGGAGGCCGAGGTGGGTGGATCATGAGGTCAGGAGTTCAAGACTAGCCTGGCCAAACTGGTGAAACCCTGTCTTAAAAAAATAAATAAATAAAATAAAAAATTTAAAATAAGATAAAAAAAAATAAGCAGAAGAAAATTAACAAAAAATCAATCTAATAAATATTTGAAGCCTAGACAAAAATATAATAAATTGGGGGTTCACCGAAACGGCCTCTTCTGAGCATAGTTGAAACTGCCACTGTAAATCAATGGAGGTTGGGTCTGTGGTGTCAGCTTAGCTGCTTCCTCTCTGTTTTTGAGAGGGCACTCACTCTGTTACCCAGGCTGGAGGGCAGTGGTGCAATCTCAGCTCACTGAAGGCTCCTCCTCCTGAGTTCAAGCATTTCTCCTGACTCAACCTCCCGAGTAACTGGGATTACAGGTGTGCGCCACCACACCCAGATAATTTTTGTATTTTTAGTAGAGATGGGGTTTCACTATGTTGCCTAGGCTAGTCTCGAACCCCTGGATTCAAGCCATTCACCCACCTCGGCCTCCCAAAGTGCTGGGATCACAGGCATGAGCTGCTGCACCCAGCCAGCAGCATTTTCTTTGAACTAGATTCAATTCTAGGTTTTGCCTCAGTGTGTATTACTGCTTACCTTCTGATTTTTTGTGTGTATATATGTATATATCTGATGGCAAATCTGCTCAAGACACTGAAACTGGGTTCTCATTGCATCTTTTGTCACCTATTCTCTAATGTTAAAAAAAATAATTTATGGCCATGCATGGTGTGGCTCACGCCTGTAATCTTAGCACTTTGGGAGGCCGAGGCAGCCGGATTGCCTGAGCTCAGGAGTTTGAGACTAGCTTGGGCAAAGTAGTGAAACCCCATTTCTGCAAAACATTAGCCAGGTGTGGTGGTGGATGCCTGTAGTCCCAGCTACTCAGGAGGCTGAAGCAGGAGAATTGCTTGAACCTGAAAGGCAGAAGTTACAGTGAGCCGAGATCGTGCCACTGACCTCCAGCCTGGGCAACAGTGAAACTCTGTCTCCAAAAAATAAAAAATAAAAATAAAAATAATAATAATTTATATTTGCTAATCTCTGAATAGTTCCAATTTTTAGTAGATGTACTGCCAAAGCAAGCATCTCTCCAGCATTTTGAGCAAATTGAGGAAACATTATGATCCTGGGAAGGCGTCACCAGATCTGTTGGTACATTTGAAAATTAGAGCAATAGCTCTCTTTTGCTTGGAAAATGGAGTTAATGAAAAATAATGAAATAACATTACATGGGGAGGGCCTCATACTGTACACAGCTTGACTCCACAGTAAACATTTACATGGTTATGATTCTGTTAAGAGAAAGCAGGAACAAAGCAATATATATATCATTAAAATAATATAAAATGGGGCCGGGTGTGGTGGCTCATGCCTGTAATCCCAGCACTTTGGGAGGCTGAGGTGAGTGGATCACAAGGTCAACAGATCGAGACCATCCCGACCCCGTCTCTACTAAAAATGCAAAAATTAGCTGGGTGTGGTGGTGTGTGCCTATAGTCCCAGCTTTTTGGGAGGCTGAGGCAGGAGAATCGCTTGAACCTGGGAGACAGAGGTTGCAGTGAGCCGAGATGGTGCCACTGCATTCCAGCCTGGGTGACAGAGCAAGACTGTCTTATATTTTTAAAAAGATATTAAAATTTAAAACAAAACAAAGCAAAATAATATAAGATGGATCAGTTCAGACTTTTTTTCCTCTTTGTAGAGATGGGATCTTGCTGTCCTGCCCAGGCTGGTCTGAAAACTCCCGGGCTTAAGCCATCCTCTTACCTCAGCCTCTCAAAGTGCTGGGATTACAATCATGAGCCACAACATCCAGCAAAATGGACCCTTAATGTGTAAATATGCTGGGAGAGTGAAGGAGGGAAAGCAGGAATGTGTTGTACTGAGAAGGAACAACTTTCTCAGTTCTCTTAGGTTCAGAAATCGGAGCTCTGTGAATTAAACTGACAAAAGACAGATTAGCAAGAGGAAAGACAGATTAATTATGCACATCTGGGAGTTTGCAGAAACGTGACTGCGGTAAGCGGTTAGAATTTGGGGGTTAAATTCCATCTTCATGGGGTAGGAGGGGAGCAGGGCACTTAAGGGAAGGCAAATGATTTTTAAGAAAGATAAATGGGCCCTTAGGAGAACAGATGGGAAACAGGAGAGTTTTGTGACAATGTCTAGGTGTGGTGACAACTTCTCTTTTTCTCCATGACAGGTGTCAGTCTTCCCTGGCTGCTTCTCTGAAGGGAATGTATGAGAATTAAGGTTTTTCATGGTATTTTTTGGGAGGCTCTGCTTGTTAGACAGATAAGAGATTTCAGGAACTCAAAGGACTTCTGCTCAAAGTATTTTTTATGGCCGGGCGCAGTGGCTCATGCCTGTAATCCCAGCACTTTGGGAAGCCGAGGCAGGCAGATAATTTGAGGTCAGGAGTTTGAGTCTAGCTTGACCAACATGGTGAAATCCTGGCTCTTCTAAAATACAAAAATTAGCCCGGCATGGTGGCACGCACCTGTGATTCCAGCTACTTGGGAAGCTAAGGCAAGAGAATTGCTTGAACCCAGGAGGCAGAGGTTGCAGTGAGCTGAGATCGCACCACTGCACTTTAGCCTAGGAGACAGAGAGAGACTTCCTCTTAAAAAAAAAAAATATATATATATATATATAGACACACACACACACACACACATATATATACACACACATACACACACACCACACATATATATACACACACATATATACACACATATAACACACATATATACACACACTACACATATATATACACACACATACACACATATAACACATATATACACACACCACACACATATATACACACACATATAAACACATATATATACTCACACATATATATATACACACACACCATGCACATATACACACATACCACATGCACATACATACACACACACCACACACATATATGCACACACATATACACACATAACACACACATATATACACACATAACACACACATATACACATACACCACACACATATATATACACACACATATATACACATACACACACACATATAACACACATATATATACACACACCACACACACACATATACACATACATATATATACTCACACATATATATACACACACACCACGCACATATACACACATACCACACACACATATATATACACACATACACACACCACACACATATAACACATATATACACACACACATATATGTACACACACACTGCACACACACACACACACACATATAAGAAAATCTTAGCTCAGGTGTGGCAACTCATGCCTGTAATCCCAACAATTTGGGAGGAGGCCAGGTGGGAGGATCACTTGAGCTAAAGAGTTTGAGACCAGCCTGGGCAACATAGTGAGACCCTAGCTCTACAAAAAAATTTTTTTTAATTAGCCAGGCTTGGTATTGCATGCCTGTAGTCCCAGCTACTCGGGAGGCTGAGGTGGGAGGCTTGCTTGAGCCTGGGAAGTTGAGGCTGCAGTGAGCCGTGATCATGCCACTGCACTCAAGCCTGGGCAGCAGAGCAAGACCCTATCCCCACATGACACCAAAACAGTAAGAAAGGCATGAGGAAATGAAAATATATTTACTCTTCATAAAGTGTAAGTGATCATCCTGAAGCCCTTCATCCTTGTCCCCTTCACCTCCAGTAGGCTGCAGAGGAAGAAGAGGAGGGCTTGGACTTGCTGCGACCTCAGGGGTCGCAGAGGCAGAAGAAAAGCCACCGTCATAGTTCAGACCCACGTTGCTCAAGTGTCACCTCTGCTTAGAGTTAATATATACCAGAAGCAGTGGGGCGCGGGGGCTCACACCTGTAATCCCAGCACTTTGGGAGGCTGAGGCTGGTGGATTATGAGATCAAGAGATCAAGACCATCCTGGCCAATATGGTCAAACCCTGTCTCTAGTGAAAACACAAAAATTAGCTGGGTGTGGAGGTTTGTACCTGTAGTCCCAGCTTCTTGGGAGGCTGAGGCAGGAGAATTGCTTGAACCCTGGAGCTGGAGGTTTCAGTGAGCCAAGATCATGCCACTGCACTCTAGCCTGGTAACAGAGTGAGACTCTGTCTCAAAAAAAAAAAAAAAAAAAAAGACAGGAGTTTATTATTTATTTATTTACTTGTGGAAACAGGGTGTCCCCCTGTCAGTCATCCTGGGTGCTGTGCTACAATTATAGCTCATTGCGGCCTCAAACTCCTGGGCTCAAGCAATCCTCCCACCTCTGCCTCCCAAATAGCTGGCACTACAGGCATGTGCCACCACTGCATCTGGCTAATTTTCTTAGTTTTTGTAGAAATTGGGGACTCACTATGTTGCCTTCATTGGTCTTGAGCTCCAAGACAAGTTTATTTATTTATTTATTTATTTAATTTTTCAAAACAGACATGGGTCTTGTTATGTTTCCCAGGCTGGTCTCGAACTGACCTTAAGCCATCCTTCTGCCTTGGCCTCCCAAAGTGCTGAGATTATAGGCATGAGCCACTGCACTCAGCAAGACATGAGTTTATTAAGAAATATTGGCCGGGTGAGGTGGCTTACGCCTGTAATCCTGACACTTTGGGAGGCTGAGGTGGGTGGATTGGCTGAGTTCAGGAGTTTGAGACCAGCTTGGGCAAAATAGTGAAACTCCATCTCCACTAAAATACAAAATATTAGCCAGGCGTGGCAGCGTGTGCCTGTCTCAGAAACTTAGGATGCTAAGACAGGAGAATCGCTTGAACTGGAGAGGCAGAGGTTGCAGTGAGCCGAGATCATGCCATTGCACTCCAGCCTGGGTGAAAGAGTTTTGTGATCTTCAAAAAAAAAAAAGATCTACAGCTGCAGGACTTGCAGGACTCATGGGGAGACCTGGAGAGGAAGACTCTAGGCTGTGCTTCCACATAGGTTCCTAAGTGCACTCAGAAATGGCCACCACAGGTGTGCCAGCCACTACCAAAACCAGGGGC
The DNA here is from genome assembly GCF_049354715.1 of Callithrix jacchus. Taxonomy (NCBI): domain Eukaryota; kingdom Metazoa; phylum Chordata; class Mammalia; order Primates; family Cebidae; genus Callithrix; species Callithrix jacchus. The sequence goes on along the minus strand of NC_133508.1, from coordinate 34,596,846 downwards.
TGCTGTGCCCACTGCCCCAGCTGTCAGCAGTAGGCCCAGCCTCTTCTGCACAACCCACACCTGCAAAACCCAGGCCTCTCACCTTGCTTCCCTCCCCACTCAGTTCCAAATCAATGAGGTCCAACCCAACCCCCAAATCCATCACTTAGTGGTGAGAGACGCTGGGAATGGCAGTGATTTTAAATGCTCCACTGGGAAAGTGGCTTTACTGTACATGGAACTTTTCAATAGAATCTTAGGCAATGTGGTGGCTCACGCCAGCAATCCCAGCACTTTGGGAGGCTGGGGGAAGACAATTGCTTGAGGACAGGAGTTTAAGGCCAGCCTGGGCAACATAGTGAGACCCCATCTCTACAAAAAACAAAAACATTAGCTGGGTGTGGTGCGGCACACCTGTAGTCCTAGTTACTCAAGAGGCTGAAGTGGGAGGATCACTTGAGCCCAGGAGTTCAAGGCTGTAATGAGCTATGATTTTGCCACTACACTCGAGCCTGGGCTAAGTATGCATATTACTTTGTTAAAAAGAATTTTAAAAGTTGGGTATAGTGGCTCACGCCTGTAATTCCAGCACTTTGGGAGGCTGAAGTGGGCAAATCAGGAGTTCGAGACCAGCCTGGCCAACATGGTGAAACCCTGTCTCTACTAAAAATACAAAAATTAATGGCATGGTGGCGCGCACCTGTAATCCCAGCTACTCAGGATGCTGAGGCAGGAGAATTGCTTGAACCTGGAAGGTGGAGGTTGCAGTGAGCTGAGATGGCGCCACTGTACTCCAGCCTGGGTGACAGGAGCAAAACTCCATCTTTAAAAAAAAAGTATAAAAAAGAAAAAGGTTTTGTGATCTTTAAATAGAGCCAAGTTCTAGCATTATCAAGCAATAGGGTGAGTTGGCATTCATGAGGCGTAGGCGGAACATTCTCGGAAGCTTCGGTTTTTCTCTTAATCCTTTGCGCTAAGGTCTGTAGAAAATCCATCTCACTGGCCGCACTTATGTAGAGGGTAGGTAGGGAGCTATGTCTTTAATTAGGAAATAAAGGCCCTTGGAAAGCCAGTGCCTTCTTCCCTAGGGCCTTCTAACAAGCTGGTACCCCAAACTTCCCCTTTCCAAAGGCCCCTGAAGATCCAGATCTGTATCAGCATTTGACCCTTGATTAACCTAACTGCAGTCCTCTGAAATTGCAGTGTCATTGGTCAAACAGCTGGCAGAGCTCCCCCTCGAGAGAGGTGTCCATGAAGGAAGGCAGAAGTTGCATACACCAGTGGCATGTTTATAACAGTTTTGCAGCTAAAATATGTGTATTCATTTACAACCTGCCTAATCTAAAGCTTTGTGTGTGGTGTGAGAACCTCTGTAAGGAACGAGCCCCGGGGAGCAAAGGAATAGAATCGGGGTAGGAAGACAGGTCTGTTTGTCACAGAGAGCTCTGAGGGGCAGCATCAGCCCAGCAGGGATCTGTGTTACCTGTGACAATGGACACACTGGAGTGAAATGGCCGCAGGCGGCTAGGGCACCCTTGGGCATGTCTGGATTCCATGCCATCTGGATGGCAGATCATGGAACACAGAGAGAAGCTCTGGAGGAATTGCAAGGAATTTTTTATTTTTATCTATTTATTTATTTTGAGATGGAGTCTCACTCTGTCACCAGGCTGGAGTGCAGTGGTGTGATCTCGGCTCACTGCAAACCTCTGCCTGCCAGGTTCAAGCAATTCTCCTGCCTCAGCCTATGGAGTAGCTGGGATTACAGGCGCTTGCCACCGCACTCAGCTAATTTTTGTATTTTTAGCAGAGATGGGGTTTTACTATGTTGGCCAGGCTGGCATTGAACTCCTGACCTCAAGCGATCCACCAGCCTTGACCTCCCAAAGTGTTGGGATTACAGGTGTGAACCATCGCACCCGACCAGGAATGCTTTTAATGGAATCTGCAGGCAAGGGAGAACTTTCCAGAACAACTTCGCGTTTAATTAACTTTTGAGATTCACAGTTTTTTTTTTTAATAGTATAAAGATCACTGATCAATGGAGACACCATATGGTGTCAAGTCCACACTCACTTTCTGTGTCCCAGAGTGGACAGGCATGAGCTCCTTTTCTCCTCGTTGACCTGCTAATCAGCCTCACTCTGGCACTCAGCAGACAGAGCAGCTCCCAGCACAGCCCACGTGCACACAGGGCCTGACCCCAGTCCGGTTACTCTTTTATTCCCAAATTAGATCCTGGGCGTGCTGGTGACTGATGTACATTGTGTTTTTCTTCTGTTGAAATTCACTTCTGGAAATGGATGGTTGGGAGAAAGTTTCCATAGTGAAAACATTGCTGCCAATGTTAAAAACCACTTTCTGAAGAAAGACAGAGACAGAGAGAGAAAGAAAGAAAGAAGAAAGAAAAGAAAGGACAGAAAGGAAGGAAGGAAGGAAGAAGGAAAGAAAGAAGAAAGAAAAAGAAAGGAAAGGAAGGAAGGAAGGAAGGAAAGAAAGAAAAAGAAAGACAAAGAAAGAGGGAGGTTGGGCTGAGTGTGGTGACAGCCTATAATCCTAGCACTCTGGGAGGCTGAGGCAGGAGGATCGCTTGAACCCAGGAGTTTGAGACCAGTCTATGCAATATAGTCAGACTCCCTCTCTACAAAGATTTTTAAAAAAGATATTAGCTGGGCATGTTGGTGGTGCACGCTTATAGTCCTAGCTACTTGGGAGGCTGAGGCAGAAGGATCCCTTGAGTTCAGGAGGTTGAGGCTGCAGTGAACTATGACTGAGTCACTGTACTCCAGCCAGGGTGACCACAAGCTCCAGTCTCAAATAAATAAATATTTAAAAAAAGAAAATGGCTGGGAGGAGAGGCAGGAGGAGGTGACTCTTTTGGAAACGGGTCTTGCTATACTGTCCAGGCTGGGCTCAAATTCATGATCCTCCTGCTTCAGCCTCCTGAGTAGTTGGGACTACAGGTGCATGCTGCTGTGTCCAGCCACTGTGCCCCTTTGCCCCAACTGCCTTGGACTCCAGTGCAGAATGAGCACTGTATCCAGGTGTGGCCAGGGGACCCAGATGCCAGGTGGGCAACTGAAGCTTACAGGCTGTCAGTCAGGCCTGGACTCACTACATGCACAGCCAGAAAGGGCTCCGGAGAGGCATCAGCAGCTGGGCACTTTGCCACCATCCAGGGAGTGAGGCTGGAAGACCTGAGCCCTCATCCCACATGAGACTGCTTCAGGGGGTGCCTGACTGGGCCTGCCTTGGGAAGTCAGACAGGACTGAGGATACGGAGCATCTGGAGACCACTCCTGACCCTTGAAAGTGTGTCCTGAGACTACGCAGTGTAGGATCCTTGAAGAAGTAATATCAAGACAAGAATTAAAAGCAAGACTGGGCGTGGTGACTCACGCTTGTAATCCCAGCACTTAAGGAGGCTGAGGTGAGTGGATTGCGAGGTCAGGAGTTCGAGACCAGCCTGGCCAACACAGTGAAAATCCATCTCTACTAAAAATACAAAAACTAGCTGGGCATGATGGCAGGTGCCTGTAATCCCAGCTACTTGGGAGGCTGAGGCAAGACTTGCTTGAACCCAGGAGGTGGAGGTTGCAGTGAGCTGAGATTGTGCCACTGCACTTCAGTCTGGGTGACAGAGCTAAATTCCGTTAAAAAAAAAAAAAAAAAAGGCTGAGCACGGTGGCTTACACCAGTAATCCAAGCACTTTGGAGGCCAAGGCGGGTGGATCACCTGAGGTCGGGAGTTCAAGACCAGCCTGACCAACATGGTGAAACCCCGTCTTTATGAGAAAAAAATAAAAATAAAAAAGAAAACAGAAATACAAAAAAGAAGTAATATCAAGCTGGGGCCAGGTGCAGTGGTTCACAGGTGTAATCCCAGCACTTTTGGAGGCCCAGGTAGGAGGATCACTTGAGACCAGGAGTTAAAGACCAGACTGGGCAACATAGTGAGACCCCCATCTCTATAACATTTTTAAAAATTAGCTGTGCATGGTGGTGCATGCCTGTAGTCCCAGCTACTGAGGAGGCTGAGATGGGGGGACTGCTTGGGCCTGGGATCAATGCGACAGTGAGCCAAGATCACACCACTGAACTCCATCCTGGACTACACAGTGAGACCCTGTCTCGAAAATAAATAGATAAAATAAGACATTGGGCCTGCTTCAGCAACTCCAACAGGACTGAGGGGATCTGCTGAGAAAGGTCCAGGTGCTCTGTAGTTGAAATCAAAACCGAGATTTTTTTTTTTTTTTTCTTTCAAGAGGGAGCTGGGTGTGGTGGCTCATGCCTGTAATCCCAGCACTTCGGGAGGCCCAGGCAGGCGGATCATTTGAGGTCAGGAGTTTAAGACCAGACTGATCAACATAGTGAATCCCCGTCTCTACTAGACATATAGAAAAATTAGCTGGGCATGTTGATGCACGCCTGTAGTCCCAGCTACTCAAGAGGCTGAGGCTCTTGAGCTACTCAAGAGGAGAATTGCTTGAACCTGGGAGGTGGAGTTTGCAGTGAGCTGAGGTTGTGCCACTGCCCTCCAGCCTGAGCAACAGAGCGAGTCAGTCTAAAAAAATGAAAAAAAGAAAAAAGAAAAGAGCCCAAAAAAAGCTCACTAAAGGGAGACCTGGTAAGTGGGTCTCCCCTTTCGACGGGTGTGAGTGGGCGTCTCCCTTCCTATGGGTGTGAGTGGGTCTCCCCTTCCTATGGGTGTGAGTGGGCGTCTCCCCTTCCTATGGGTGTGAGTGGGCATCTCCCCTTCCTATGGGTGTGAGTGGGTCTCCCCTTCCTATGGGTGTAAGTGGGTCTCCCCTTCCTATGGGTGTGAGTGGGCATCTCCCCTTTCTATGGGTGTGAGTGGGTCTCCCCTTCCTATGGGTGTATGTGGGTCTCCCCTTCCTATGGGTGTAAGTGGGTGTCCCCCTTTCCTATGGGTGTAAATGGGCCTCGCCTTCCTATGGGTGTGAGTGGGCATCTCCCCTTCCTATGGGTGTGAGTGGGCATCTCCCCTTCCTATGGGTGTGAGTGGGCATCTCCCCTTCCTATGGGTGTGAGTGGGCATCTCCCCTTCCTATGGGTGTGAATGGGCATCTCCCCTTCCTATGGGTGTGAGTGGGCGTCTCCCCTTCCTATGGGTGTGAGTGGGGTCTCCCCTTCCTATGGGTGTCAGTGGGTGTCTCCCCTTCCCCTGGGTTCTGTGCACTTCATCAGGTTGATGACTCACCGTGGCTGGGTTATGGCAGCAGGGTCCATCCTGGCAAGCTGGGCAAGCACAGCTTTGAGGCTTAGCAAAGGTAACGAAGCACTGCACCCACGGGTAGCTCTAGTGGCTAAGAGGAAAGGAGAAAACAGAGATTCCTCCTCACCCTGTAATCCTAGCACTTTAGGAGGTTAAGGCAGCAGGACAGTTTGAGGCCACGAGTTCAGGAACAGCCTGGGCCACATAGTACCCCATCTCTATAAAAATTAATTGAATTATTTATTTATTTATCTTGAGACATAGCATCGCTCTGTAGCCCAGGCTGGAGTGCAGTGGCGTGATCTTGGCTCACCGCGTCCTCCCTGCCTCACCTGCCTCAGCTTGGATTACAGGCATGTGCCACCACACCTAGTTAATTGTTTCTATTTTCTTTTTCTTTTCTTCTTTTTCCCCAAAAACATTAAGGTCATACAAAGGCAGAATTGTTCCTATTTTTAGTAGAATGGGGTTTCACTCTGTTGGCTTGGCTGGTCTCAAACTCTTGGCCTCAAGTGATCCTCCCACCTGGGCCTCCCAAAGTGCTGAAATTACAGGTGAGAGCCACCCTACCCAGCCTAAATTAACTTTTTTATTTTTATTTTTTGAGACAGAGTCTCACTCTGTCACCCAGGCTGGAGTGCAGTGGTGTGGTCTCAGCTCACTGCAACCTCTGCCTTCCGGATTCAAGTGATTCTCATGCCTCAGCCTCCCGAGTAGCTGGGACTACAGGCGCATGCCACCACAGCCGGTGAATACGCCACCACACCCGGCTATTTGTATTTTTAGTAGAGACGGGGTTTCACCATGCTGGCCAGGCTGGTCTCCAACTCCTGATTTCAGGTGATTTGTCTGCCTCAGCCTCCCAAAGTGCTGGGATTACAGGTATGAGCCACCGTTCCCGGCATAAACTAAATGTTTTAAAAAGCTGATGACTAACTGGAAAAAAGCAATGTTCCCAGATACCCTGACCAGAGGAGAGAATTTGCTAAATCTTGAGTCCACTTCTCTTTTTTCTTACCCCACCTTTCCCTGTACACGGTGCTCGTTTATAGACACAGAGCTGAAAAAAAATTGAACCAGATTTTCAAGTCTCCCTGGGTACCCAGCCCTATTTATGCTAATTTCTGAGTGGTTAAATCGATGATTCCCAGCCCTGATTTTAGGACACCTCAGGCGTCTTGAATTATTCCAAGGGCTATTGTGAAATTCTAAAAATAAAATCTTTTTAATTTCCTGCATTTTAAGATAAGTACACACCTGGTGCTCTCTAAACCCACATGCTTCTGGAGGAGACAGATTGTGAAATCCTGCAGGCAAAGCTCGTTTGGATTCCAGAAGTTTGGTCACAGCAATCAAAATACCACTTTACATTTGGGTGATGCTCTGTGACCTCAAGAGCGCTTTCTGAGAAGTAGGTTACTGACGACTGTGTGAACCAACACAGAGGATGCCTGTTCTAGCCTGGACGTCGCACTAGAGGTGGGAACAACATGTGGCCTTCCTTTGGGGTGCATACTGGCTCATCTGGGACATTTCAGTTTGTCACCAGCTGGCAGAGGGGGAGTCTGGAGGGAGGCTGGTGGCACAGGTCTGAGCTGCAGTGGCCCGGTGTGGACGAGGCCAACGGGGCGATGGGGGCATCCAGTCACTGTCAAAGCGGAAGACGACGCAGCTCCAGGCTGGCTTTCCCCCCATCCTTGTTAAGACTCTAAGTCAAAGCCCGAGGCAGCACCACTGGATGGCAAGGTCCCCAACTCCAAAACTTTCCCTGGCTGCCAGATGGGCAGTGAGAGAGGGAGGCCATCAAACCTCATATAATTGATTTCATCATCAAGGACACAGTGACTGCCATGGCTATTGTCTCTGATGTGTCTTCCCTGTGCCGTGTCCCCGGGTCCTGGGGAGGCCCAGCGGTGAGGACTCTCTCTGGAGCCCCAAGGAAATGGATGGAGACCTGAGTCAGGGTATTGGGAGAGAACCTGCGAGCTTGCTGAGCCTCCAGTGGAACCAGGGGAACAAGGAAAAATGCCAATGCTGGCATGGAGCATGACCTGCTCCAGGGGGCAGCTTTGCTAAAAGCCACTTTAGGCCAGCGCGGCAGTGGACACCTGTAACCCCAGCACTTTGGGAGGCCGAGGCGGGTGGATCACTTGAGCCTGGAAATTTGAGACCATCCTGGCCAACATGGTGAAACCCCATCTCTACTAAAAATACAAAAATTAGCCAGGCAAGGTGGCTGGAGCCTGTAATCCCAGCTACTCTGGAGGCTAAGGCAGGAGAATCACTTGAACCCAGGAGGCAGAGGTTGCATGGAGCTGAGATCGCTCCATTGCAGTCCAGCCTGAGTGACAGAGAGATCTTGTCTCAAAACAAAACAGAAAAAAAAAAAAAGGAAAAACAAAATCCTTACTTACAAGCCATCACAAATGTGGGGACTGCCTTCTCTCCTCACCTGGATCTCTGCAAATAAACACCTTCCTTTCTCCCACTACCAATGTCAGTATAGACATCTGGTCTTACTACACCAGAGAGCCAACCCCAGTTCAGCTACAGCACTACAGAGACTTCTCCCATTTTTGCAGATCAGAGCATGAGCCTCAGGCCGTCAGGGTTGAGGGCAGGAACCTGTTTCTCCGGCTCCGGCTGGGCTCAGTTCCCAGGCTGCTTCCTCCTGCCAGCAGCCGGGATTAGCAGCCTGAGTTCGGGAGTGGTTTCTTGGCAGTGGACCAGACACTTGGGAACTGAGAGCGCAATGTACCTTTCTAAGTTCCTACAGCACTTTATAGTTGACAAGATGTTGGAGCAAATGTGAATTCAGTCCTCCAAACGACACTAGGAGACAGTAATCTGATACTAGTGTACCTACTGTGGGTAGGCAGATGCTTCCTTACCTTTGTGGGGTTTGCTATTTTGCAGATGAGGAAATGCGAGGTCCAGCAAGTAATGGAACTGGTAAACAGCAAGGATGGGACCGAAGTTCAAGTCGGCTTTATTCCCAAGCTCATGCTCCTCACCAACCCAGCGTGCTTCCTCTCTGTATCATTATTGAAACTCAGTTCAGACGTGCAAGGATCTGCTCCCATGGGAGATGGGGTACCTGCATCCATAATAGGTTGATAATTATTTTACTTATTTTATTTTTATTTATTTATTTAGACAGAACCTCACTCTGTCGCTCAGGCTAGAGTGCAGTGACGCGATCTCGGCTGACTGCAACCTCCACCTCCCAGGTGTAAGCAATTCTCCTGCCTCAGCCTTCCGAGTAACTGGAATTACTGGCACCTGCCACCATGCCCGGCTAAGTTTTTGTATTTTTAGTTGAGACTAGGTTTCACCATGTTGGCCAGGCTGATCTCGAAATCCTGATTTCAGACGATTCACCCATCTTGGCCTCCCAAAGTTCTGGGATTACAGGCGTGAGTGACTGCGCCTGGCCTGATAATTATGTTAAACCAGTACCATGGAGATTGAATATCCGAGAGCAAACTTTGTTTAAAAAAAAATAAACATAGGCCAGACTCGGTGGCTCACACCTGTAATCACAGCACTTTGGGAGGCCGAGGCAGGCAAATCACCTGAGGTCAGGAGTTCGAGACCAGCCTGGCCAATGTGGTGAAACCCGGTCTCCACAAAAAAAATAAAAATAAAAAATTGGCCAGGCATGGTGGCTCATGCTTGTAATCCCAGCACTTTGGGAGGCCGAGGTAGGTGGATTACCTGAGGTTAGCAGTTCAAGACCAACCTGACCAACATGGTGAAACCCTGTCTCTATTTTTTTAAAAAATAAAAAAATTAGCCGGGCGTTGTGGCGGGCGCCTGTAATCCCAGCTACTCAGGAGGCTGAAGCAGTTGAATCACTTGAACCCAGGAGGCAGAGGTTGTAGTGCGCCGAGATTGTACCACTGCACTCCTGCCTGGGTGACAAGAGTGAAACTCCATCTCAATAAATAAATAAATAAAAGACAAAAATGGAGAGAAAATACTTCTAGTAGAAACACAATTTGCAGAGGTACAGGAAGAAGGCCTCTACTTAACTGGGAACGCTCTTCCCTCCTCTCGCCTCTGGATCACCCTGCTCAGCACTGAGCCCACCTCGTCTACTCCCACGTACAGGGTAAAACAGTGTTCTCCTCGTGCTTTTGATATGATGGACAGGATGGTTCAGGAGTGTCAGGCTGAGCAAATGGCTAAGTGGGGAGGAGCTGCTCAAATGACTGATGAGACCAGCTAGGAAAAGTTATCAAGGGATATAATTGATGAGGTTTTGGGTATTTTTCTCCAGAAATCTAGTCCAAAGGGCACACTTAGTGTTTAATGAGTGAACTAAAGTTGAAAACATAAAACTGCATGTTAGGCTTGGCACATTGGCTCAACAAATCTGTAATTCCAGAACTTTGGGAAGTCAAGGTATGAGGAGTGCTTGAGACCAGGCATTTGAGGCCAGTCTGGGCAAGAGCAAGACCCTGTCCTATCAAAAAAAAAAAAAAAAAAAATTAAATAGCCAGGTGTGGTGGCATAAACTGTAGTTCCAGCTACTGGGGAGGGTGAAGGGAGAGAATCACTTGAGCCCTGGAGATCAAGGGTGCAGGGAGCTAGGACCACACAACTGCTCTCCCGCCTGGGCATCGGAGCAAGACTCTGCCTCAAAAAAATAAAAGTCAATTAAAAATGAATACAAATAAAAAATAAAAAAGAGGCCAGGCATGGTGGCTCACACCTGTGATCCAAGCACTTTGGAGGCCAAGGCGGGCAGATCACCTGAGGTCGGGAGTTCAAGACTAGCCTGACCAACATGGTGAAACCCTGTCTTTATTAAAAAAAAAAAAAAGGCATATTATGTCAATAATTCATGTGACTCATGTATGAAATTCGCACATAATATGTATAATGGTAATGTTACTGGAAAGGGGTCCTGATCCAGACCCCAAGAAAGGGATCCTGGATCCAGCGCAAGAAAGAATTCAGGGCAAGTCCATAAAGTCTATTAAGAAGGAAAAGGAATGAAAGAATGGTACTCCATAGGCAGAGCAGCACCGAGGGCGGCTGGCTGCCTGGATTTTTTTTTTTTTTTTTTTTTGAGACAGAGTCTCACTCTGTTGCCCAGGCTGGAGTAGAGTGGTGCAATCTCAGCTCACTGCAACCTCCACCTCCCTCAGCCTCTGGAGTAGCTGGTATTACAGGCACGTGCCACCATGCCTGGCTAATTTTTGTATTTTTAGTAGCAATGGGGTTTCTCCATGTTGGCCAGGTTGGTCTTGAACTCCCGACCTCAAGTGATCCACCTGCCTTGGCCTCCAAAAGTGCTGGGATTCCAGGTGTGAGCCACCGCGCCCAGCTGGTTGCCTATTTTTATAGTTATTTCTTGACTATATGCTAAACAAGTGGTGGATTATTTATGAGTTTTCCTGGAAAAGGGTGTGCAATTCCCAGGACTGAGGGTTCCTCCCCTTTTTAGACCATGTAGGGTAAGTTCTTGATGTTGCCATGGCATTTGTAAACTGTCATGGCGCTGGTGGGAGTGTCTTTTTAGCATGCTAATGCATTAATAATTAATGGATAACGAGCAGTGAGGACAACTGCCCTCTTGGTTTTGGTAGGTTTTGTCTGGCTTCTTTACCACACCCTGTTTTATAGCAAGGTCTTTGTGACCCATATCTGGTGCTGACCTCCTGTCTCATGCTGTGACTTAGAATGCCCACACTCCTGGGAATGCAGCCCCATAGATCTCAGCCTTATTTGACCCAGGCCCTACTCAAGATGGAGTCACTCTGGTTCAAACGCCTGACAGTAATAAATACAGTTTTTCCAATCCGTAGACCAGATTAATAATAATGACAATCAGCTGGGAAGGGGTGGGAGCACAAATAAGTAAATTTATAAAATAACGATAATCATATCAGCTGTAGATAACCAACTTACATATAAATCCGCATAGACTCCTAGAACTTGGCATAGTTTATTTGTATTTGTGAATATCATACCTAAAGCTGCATAAATACATCAAAGTTCACTTTATCACTTGAAGAATTGCCCTATTCTGTTTTTGTTTTTGAGACAGAGTTTTTCTCTGTCACTCAGGCTGTAGAGCAATGGCACGATCTCGGCTCACTGCGACTTCTGCCTCCCTGGTTCAAGCAATTCTCCTGCCTCAGCTCTCCGAGTAGCTGGGATTACAGAGGCGTGCCACCATGCCCGGCTAATTTTTTGTAATTTTAGTAGAGATGGGGGTTTAACCATGTTGGCCAGGCTGGTCTCAAACTCCTGACTTCAGGTGGGCCACCAGTCTTAGCCTCCCAAAGTGCTGGAATTACAGGCATGAGCCACCGCACCCAGCCTTATGATGTTATATTTTACTCTCAAAAAAGAAGACTATAGTCTTTTGGACAAATAAAGTACTTCAGAAAAGTATTTATTTCCTCTTTGAATAGAACATATCTGACTGTGTGCTTTTAATTTATTTCAGTATTTTTACCATGTGAAGTTAGATCTGAATGAAAAAGAACTGTCATTCCCCAAGGTATAATGTGCAAGATAGAAAATTACTGTCATGCTGCGTTTATACCGACACACAATTACTAAAGGGAAGGTCCGGGATTTAGATTTTACCTCATTTTCTGCAGTTGTTATAAAAAGCAAATGTCTGTTTTCATTTGGGAAATAGGATACATTTAAAAAATCAGATTAAAAGATTCAGATAGTTGAAACTGTGTGCAGCTTCAAACACTAGAGAATATTCTTAATGTGATGTTTTCTTCTTCCTCATGATTAGCTTCCATTATCAGATATGGATGAAAGGAAAGGGAAATTTCTGAAAATTACTTTTTCAGAAATCTCGTGGCCAGGGGCAGTGGTTCACGGCTGTAATCCCGGCACTTTGAGAGGCTGAGGCAGGCAGATCACTTAAGATCAGGAGTTTGAGACCAGCCTGGCACTATAACAAGACCTTGTCTCTACTAAAACATAAAAGAATTAGCTGGGCATGGTGATGTGTGCCTGGTAGTCCCAGCTACTCGAGAGGCTGAGGTAGAGGATCGTTTGAGCCCAGGAGGTAGAGGCTGCAGTGAGCCATGATTATCCCACTGCACTCCAGCCTGGGCAACAGAGCAAGACTCTGTCTCCAACAAACGAACCAACTAATGAACAGAATACAGAAAAAAATCGAACACACCAGGTAGTCTAAATGAATGGCAATTTTTCCACTTGCTCAGGTCAAAAACTTTGGAATCGTTCTAACTCCTTCCTTTATTGTGAGATAAAGACATCCTACATCCAAATCCACCAGGAAGAGCTTTTGGCTCAACCTTTGGAGTAGATCCAGAATCTAATACCACTCACTGCTTCTGTTGTCACCTGGAGACAACAGAAGGGCCTGGGGAAGGCCACCTTGCCCCCAGAGATCTTCCTTCCGGGTGCATGGTCCGCCATGAGATTACTTGGGGAGGAGGAAGGAATTATTGAAGTTTATGTTAAATCCCAACTGGGAGAGTAACATCGTGATTATTCACTCTGTTTGCTGAAACCTACAATGGTGGAAAATAGTATGAAAATACATTAAATAATAAATTGAAACTGGATAAAATGGATATACCACGTTACCATGATCATTTGCATCTGACATTCCCATGTACTATGTATATACAATTGTGCTGAACATAGGTTTTCCTTTAGATGCTTTTCAGAGGACATGTCAGCGTCTGGTCAGGAAAGGGGAGGAGTGTGTATGCCAAAGTCTGAAAGGGCAGGAGGTGGCTATGGTGGACCCCAAGGCTGACACCCTAGCCAGACTTCCTGGGTTCCCGGGGCAGGGCTGGCTCCTGCCTCAGGTCAGGTTTATAGCAGTCCTTGATGTTGCCAGCTGTAGCCACACCGCTCCCAGCTCTGCCTCCATCTTTCTTTCTTTTCTTTCTTTCTTTTTTTTTGAGACAGAGTTTCGCTCTTGTTATCTAGGCTGGAGTGCAATGGCGCAATCTCGGCTCACCGCAACCTCCACCTCCTGGGTTCAGGCAATTCTCCTGCCTCAGCCTCCTGAGTAGCTGGGATTACAGGCATGTGCCACCATGCCCAGCTAATTTTTTGTATTTTTAGTAGAGACAGGGTTTCACCATGTTGACCAGGATGGTCTCGATCTCTTGACCTTGTGATCCACCCGCCTCAGCCTCCCAAAGTGCTGGGGTCACAGGCTTGAGCCACCATGCCCGGCCTTCTTTCTTTTTTTTTTTTTTTAACTCCCAGAGTTTCACTCTGTTGCCAGGCTGGAGCACGATCTCGGCTCACTGCAACATCTGCCTCCTGGGTTCAAACGATTCTCCTACCTCAGCCTCCCAAGTAGCTGGGATTACAGGCACCCACCACATGCCTGGCTAATGTTGTATTTTTAGTAGAGACAGGTATTTCTCCATGTTGGTCAGGCTGGTCTCTAACTCCCGACCTCAGGTGATCCACCCACGGCGTCCTCCCAAAGTGCTGGATTACGGGCATGAGCCACTGTGCCCGGCGCCTCATTCTTTCCATGGCCTTACCTATTGCGTCTTCTCCTCTTCTTATGAGAACACCAGTCATTGGGTTTAGGGCCCATCTGAACTATTTACATCTGCAAAGAACCTATTTCCAAATAAGATTCCATTCTGAGATTCTAGATGGACATGAATTTTGGGGGGATGCTATTAACCAACTGCCATAGTCATAGATTTTGACGTTTTCATATTTTCTTATCTTTTTTTTTGAGACAAAGTCTCACTCTGTCACCAAGACTGGAGTGCAATGGCAGGATCTCGGCTCACTGCAGCCTCCACTTCCTGGGTGCCAGTGATTCTCCTGCCCCAGCCTCCTGAGTAGCTGGGATTACAGGTGAGCACCACCATGCCCAGCTAACTTTTGTATTTTTAGTAGAGATGGGGTTTCACCATGTTAGCCAGGCTGGTCTCTAACTCCTGATCTCAGGTGATCCACCTGCCTCGGCGTCCCAAAGTGCCGGGATTACAGGGGTGAGCCACCGTGCCCGGCCATGTTTTCAGTTTTTCTATGAGCCATCTGTGTCTCAGTCTTCACTCAGAAGGAGTCAGAATGGCCCATTCCTGATAAACTTTCCATTTATTTTGCTAACAAATACATATTAAGCACCTACTATGTGCCTGGCATATAGATAGGAATAAACTATGGGCAAGGCTGCTGTGGCTCCTACCTCACACTGTACAGTTGTTGTGTGAGGGCAGGGACTATGCCCACCTCATTCACCATGGTATCCCCAGTCCCTAGCACAGTGCCTGGCAATTAACGAGTGCTCAATAAATGAATGAGCGAATGGAGGAATGACTGATACAGACAGATGAATGCTCCTTCCTCCCTCCCTCCCTCCTTCTGTCCTTCCTTCCTTCCTTCCTTCCTTCCTTCCTTCCTTCCTTCCTTCCTTCCTTCCTTCCTTCCTTCCCTCCTTCCTTCTCTCTCTCTCTCTTTCTTTCTTTTGAGATGGAGTTTTGCTCTTGTTGCCCAGGCTGGAGCGCAGTGGCACAATCTTGGCTTACTGCAACTTCTGCCTCCCAGGTACAAACGATTCTCCTGCCTCCCAAATAGCTGGGATTACAGGCCTGTGCCTCTATACCTGGCTAATTTTGTACTTTTAGTAGAGACAGGGTTTCTCCATGTTGGTCAGGCTGGTCCCAAACTCCCGACCTCAGGTGATCTGCCCGCCTCAGCTTCCCAAAGTGCTGGGATTACAGGCATGAGCCACCGCGCCTGGAAGAACACATCATTATAATACATAGTGCTGTGATGCCGTGGTCGGGGAAATGGGCTGGGAGCATATGCGGACAGCCAATGAGCAGCCATGATCTACACTCTTGGAGGCTAGGGATGTCTTCTTAGAGGGAGCAATTTGTGAGGTAGAACCTCACTGGAGTTAGGTGAAGGGTGTGAGGTGGGAATGATTGAAATGTTCCAGGAGGCGGAAACAGTGGCTTAGCACCTAGAAGTGAAGCTGTGGCAAGTCAGAAGCCTGTGAGAAGCTCAGAATAGCTCCTGAGCCATCTCTAGGGGAGACAGAATGTCTGGGCCATCCAGCTCCTAGGCCCTCCAGAACAGTGCTGTCTAATAGAAACTTCTGCAGTGATGGAATGCTGGCATGCTCTACATCTGATCTGTGCAGGATGGTAGACATGAGCTGCATGTGCTCAGTGAGTCCTTGGAATAACATCAGAGGTGTTTAAACCAGAGCAACTCCATCTTGAATGGGGGCTGGGTTAAATAAGACTGAGACCTACTGGGCTGTGTTCCCGGGAAGTCAGACATTCTAAATCACAGCATGAGAGAGGAGGTTGGCACAGAAACAGGTCACAGGCCAGGCGCCATAGTTTACGCCTGTAATCCCAGCACTTTGGGAGGCAGAGGTGAGTGGATGATGGGGTCAGGAGTTTGAGACCAGCCTGCCAATATGGTGAAACCCTGTCTCTACTAAAAAATACAAAAATTAGCTGAGCGTGGTGGTGTGCGCCTGTAGTCCCAGCTACTTGGGAGGCTGAGGCAGGAGAATTGCTTGAACTGGGGAGGCAGAGGTTGCAGTGAGCCAAGATTGCGCCACTGCACTCCAGCCTGGGCGACAGAGTGAGAGTCCTTCTCAAAAAAAAAAAAAAAGGTACAGGCCATAAAGGCCTTGCTGATAAAACAGCCTGTAGTAAAGAAGCCGGCCAAAACCCACCAAAATCAAGATGACAATGAAAGTCACCTCTGGTTGTCCTCACTGCTCATTGTACGCTAATTATTAATGCATTCACGTGCTAAAAAGACACTCCCACCAGTGCCATGACAGTTTACAAATGCCATGGTAAAGTCAGGAAGTTACCCTGTAAGGTCTCAAAAGGGGAGGAACCCTCAGTGCTGGGAATTATCCATCTCTTTCATGGAAAACTCATGAATAATCCACCCCTTGTTTAGCATATGGTCAAGAAATAACTATACGTATGCTTAGCCAAGCAGCCCATGCTGCTGCTCTGCCTATGGAGTCATTTTTTATTCCTTTATTTACTTACTTACTTTTTTTCTTTTGGAGACAGAGTCTTGCTGTGTCACCCAGGCTGGAGTATAGTGTTGCAATCTTGGTTCACTGCAACTTCCGTCTCCCAGGTTCAAGCGATTCTCCTGCCTCAGCCTTCCAGTAGCTGGGATTACAGGTGAGCACCACCATACCTGGCTAATTTGTGTATTTTTAGTAGAGATGGGTTTCACCATGTTGGCCAGGCTGGTCTCAAACTCCTGACCTCAGGTGATCTGCCCTCCTTGACCTCCCAAAGCGCTGGGATTGCAGGCGTGAGCCACCCACCCACCACACCCGGCCTCCTTGACTTTCTTAATAAACTTGCTTTCACTTTACTCTATGGATTCACCTCAAATTGTGTCTTGTAGAAGATCTAGAAACCCTCTCTTGGGGTCTGGATCAGGACCCTTTTCCAATAACAATAAGGCTAGTGTAACCAAGGCACTGAACTTATAATGTGATGATATTTTAAACAATTTTAATTTAAATAGCCACCAGTACTAGTGGCTATTGTAAATCAAGAATAAAAATCTATGGCCAGCTCAAGTCTGTAATCCCAGCACTTTGGGAGGCTGAGGCGGGTGGATCACGAGGTCAAGAGATCGAGACCATCCTGGTCAACAAGATGAAACCCCGTCTCTACTAAAAATACAAAAAATTAGCTGGGCATGGTGGCACGTGCCTTTAATCCCAGCTACTCAGGAGGCTGAGGTGGGAGAATTGCTTGAACCCAGGAGGCGGAGGTTGCGGTGAGCCGAGATCGTGCCATTGCACTCCAGCCTGGGTAACAAGAGCAAAACTCCGTCTCAAAAAAAAAAAGAATACAAATCTATACCTCCCCTCAACCAACTGAATAGACCTCTCCTCTTGGTCAAGGGCATTCTAAAGTTAACCTGAAACATGAGTTCAGGCCATGATGGGAATGGGTTGTGGACATGCTTCATTCTACCTTCCTCCCTTTGGAATTCAGGCACAGCAACCAGCATTCACATTAAAACAGAGAACTTAAGACTGGCCAAACAGAATCTTTTTTTTTTTTTTTTTTTAAGACGGGGTTTCACCATGTTGGTCAGACTGGTCTTGAACTCCTGAACTCAGGTGATCCACCACATTGGCCTCCAAAGTGCTTGGATTACAGGCGTGAGCCACCACGCCTGGCCTCTTTTTTTTTTTTTTTTTTTAAGACTGAGTCTCCCTCTGTTGCCCAGGCTGGAGTGCAGTGGCATAATCTTGGCTCACCATGACCTCCGCCTCCTGGGTTCAAGTGATTCTACTTCCTCAGCCTCCTAGTAGCTGGGACTACAGGCACCTGCCACCAAGCCTGGCTAATTTTTGTACTTTTAGTAGAGACAGGGTTTCACTATGTTGGCTAGGCTTGTCTTGAACTCCTGACCTTGTGATCCACCCACCTCCGCTTCCCAAGACACCAATGTGATAGATAGCAGGCTCTGAAATAAATTGAATAATTTTACCCTAAAATGTATTTCTTCCATATATTTGGAAGTGGCCCTGCAAAACTGTCACTGGGGAAAATCTACATTCTGAAGAGAATCCCTTTCCCTTTGCAGGTCTTTTTCCTGATCTAGGAGAGATTAAAAGTCTGACACATTTTAACCTGATAAGAAACATTTCCCATCTATTCTCTCTGAAGCCTCCTACCTGGAGGCTTCATTTGAGTAACAAGAATCTTTAGATACACTCTTTCAACCAATTGCCAATCAGAAAATCTTTGAATCTGCCTGTTTTTACCAGAAAAAGGTCCAATCAAGATCCCAAGAGAAGGTTCTTGGATCTTGTGCAAGAAAGAATTCAAGACAAATCCACAGAGTAAAGTGAAAGTAAGTTAGAGAAGAAAAGAAACAAAATCCCAGCACTTTCAGAGGCCAAGGTGGCCAGATCACTTGAGGTTAGGAGTTCAAGGCCAGCCTGGCCAACATGGTGAAACCTGAACTCTACTAAAAATACAAAAAGTAGCAGGGCTTGGTGGCTAGTGCTGAGACTCCGTCTCAAAACAAACAAGCAAACAAACAAAAAACCCAAGAAACAAAGAATACCAGAAAATACCAGAAATACTTAATAGGCAGAGCAGTAGCATGGGCTACCCAACTGCTTATACTCGTTGTTAATTGTTTTTTCGGGGGGCAGGGGTTGACACAGAGTCTTGTTCTGTCACCCAGGCTGGAGTGCAGTGGCATGATCTCTGCTCACTGCAGCCTCAACCTCCCAGGTTCAAGTGATTCTCCTGCTTCAGCCTCCCAAGTAGCTGGTATTACAGGTGCCTACCACCACGCCCAGCTAATTTTTATATTTTTAGTAGACACAGGGTTTCACCATGTTGGCCAGTCTGGTCTTGAACTCCTGACCTCAAGTGATCTTCCTGCCTCAGCCTCCTGAAGTGCTGGGATTACAGTCACCACACCTGGCCATTCCTTCTTGATTATATGCTAAACAAGAGATGGCTTATTCACAATTTCCTGGGAAAGAGGTGGTCATCTCCCGGAATTGAGGGTCCCTCCCCTTTTTACACCACATAGGATAACTTCTTGATGCTGCCGTGGCTTTTGTAAACTGTCCTGGCGCTGATGGGAGGGTCTTTTAGCACGCTAATGCATTATAATTAGCATATAATGATCAGTGAGGACAACCAGAGGTCACTTTCATTGCCATCTTGGTTTTGGTGGCGTTTATCTGGCTTCTTAATAGCCTCCTGTTTTATCAGCAGTCTTTGTAACATATCTTGTGCTGATCTCCTATCTCATGCTCTGACTTAGAGTGTCCTAACCCCTGGGAATCCAGGCTTATTTTACCCAGCCCCTATTCAAGATGGAATTGCTCTTGTTCAAAGGCTTCTGACACTATCCAGGGAAGTGTAATGCAGGTTACAAAAGCCTGGATTCCAGTTGTCCCGCCTTTCCACACCAAACCAATGTACATCTTCCGTGTACTGATTGATGTCTATGTCTCCCTAAAACGTATAAAACCAAGCTGTATCCCGACCAGCTTGGGTGCATGTTCCCTGGATCTCCCGCGACTGTGTGACGAGCCATGGTTAATCATATTTTGTTCTGAATAAATCTCTTCAAATATTTTAGAGTTTGACTGGTTTTGTCTGTACTATCATATAGACAAGGCAGCTCCAGATCCTAATGTCCTAACTTAATCAAAAATCAGAATTTTGCCCATTAGTTCAATCACATTTGATACTAAATCCATGGCCAGATCTACTGTCAGGAAGCCAAAGGGATTTGAGATTTGCTTCCTCTCCAGGTTCACAGAGACTTTAGGGCAGAGAGCGGCCTGAGAGAGGGAGCATGAAGGCTTATTATACAGGAAATGGAATTAACTTGAAAACTTTGTCAATTTGAATTTTATATTGCATGTCATCCTTGCTCAGGGACCATGCTAATCTCTGTATCATTGCAATTTTAATCAATGTGCTGCCGAAGCAAGTGTGGAATTTAACATTTAAAAAACTGTGGCCTGGAGCGTTGGCTCACGTTTGTAATCCCAGCACTTTGAGAGGCCAAGGCAGGTGATCAAGAGGTCAGGAGTTTGAGACCAGCCTGATCAACATGATAAAACCCCACCTTTACTAAAAATGCAAAAATTATCTGGGCATGGTGGTGCACGCCTCTAATCCCAGCTACTCGGGAGGCTGAGGCAGGAGAATCGCTTGAACCTAGGAGGCAGAGGTTGCAGTCAGCCAAGATTGCACCACTGCACTCCAGCCTGGGCAAGGAGAGAGAGACTGTCTTTTTATTTTATTTTTTTAAATTAATTTGTCTAATTTCACTTTGTATAGAGACTCTGTCTTAATGAATAAACACATACATACATGCATGTCTGTGGTAGATGCGGAAGCACACAATCACGTTTTGGAACACAGATTGTCACTTTTAATTGAAAATAATTAAATATCAATGTGTAACAGGATCAGATGTTTAGGCAGGGAGGAGAGCGTCTCCCCTTTTATGCTGTTTGTTGGGATAAAAGTATATGCCACCCATTTTTAGACTGCATTCTAGCCTGGGCAACTAAACAACACTCCTGTTCTCTCTCCCTCCTCCTCTTCCTCTTTTTTCCTCTTCTTCATTCCTTTTATCTCTTTCTTTCTCTAAAAAAAAAAATAAATAAATAAAAGCATATGCTATCAACGAGAGCAAACAAAAGAGAAAAACAAAAACCTTGGGTGTCAGTGATAAACAGTGGCTACTACAGACCAATGGAAACTGGATTTCCAGTTGGCTCCGGGACTCCAGTCAAGCAAGGTCCGAAGTCTTTGACGTGTACTTGAATGCATGTGCGGTAAATGAGATTTAGAAAGCTAACCATTTCCCAGAGGCGATCCTGCCTAACTATTGCCTGGAGATGCAAGGGGACCTTCCCCAGATTTCATTAAGAAGCGGTCACTTCGGAGGTTGCAGTGAGTCCAGATTGCGCCACTGCACTCCACCCTGGGCGACAGAGCAAGGCTCTGTCTCAAACAAAACAAAACAAAACAAAATCGACCACTTAAACTGTACTCAACCACAAAATGAGCTGTGAGTTGTGACTCCTCTGAAATGTAACTGGGGAAGCTGTGAAAATGTGGTCACAAAGGAAAGAGTCAGGCTGAGTTTGCCAGGTGGCCCCAGAGATGCGCTGTGTCAGAGTGGTGTCGGGGCAGGCTGACACAAGTCCTCCCACCGGCTAGGCAGGGGCAGGAGCCAGCCCCACAGCGGAGGTGCTGTCTCACTAGGCTATCGCCTTGATAAGAGGATCCTCCAAGGATACGGGGTTTCCTTTGTTCTGTCATTGTGTTCAATAAGTAACTTTCCCATCTTAATTTGCATTTCCAAGTGAGTTTCCCACTGCGGAGAGGTTGTGATGATGGGTTGAAACAAGTGATGTGGTTAGACACGGTTATGGTGCCTTCCAGGGACGCGAGTGCATTCGCACTGGGCACTGTCTACCCTCAGTCTTGAGAGAGTGTGGATTTTGGGAGCCTGCATCGCGAACGGAACCAGCGCAGGCTTGCAATGAGAGGAGCCCGGGCTTCCTTGGCCTCCCTGCTCACCGATGTGTGATCTCAACCTCGTTGCTTAACGCTCCCTCCTGTGTCAAACAGAACGGATAGAGTTTTGCAGAGCTTGGGTGAAAACTGAGAAACTCTAGGCAAAGCCCTTGGGATCGTGCAATGTGGTAGACACATGATAAATGGTGCTATGATAAATGGCACTCAGAGAAAGGCCTCGCTCCAAAAATAAATACATCAAATAAAATAAATGGCACAAGTGTTCCCAAATGAGCTGAGGGTGCTGGCTCTGGAGTGAGCCCAGACCTATGCAGTGACCTCCGAGCACCTCAAGAGCCAGCCCACCCTCTCCCCGCTGAGTTTATTTGGGCTTGGGGCATCAGATAAAGCTGTGAAGACAGGAGCCTGGATCGTGGCCTGTTCTCCCACAAGCTGGGTCAGTGACTGAGGAACTGAGATAATCTCCCTGGGCCCCAAGAGTCCCTGTCTATTATGTGAAAGGGACTTGGACTAGATTAAATGTTTTTTTCTTTTTCTTTCTTTCTTTTTTTTTTGAGACAGGACTGGCTCTGTCACCCGGGCTGGAGTGCAATGGCATGATCATAGCTTGACCGAATTTCGAACTTCTGAGCTCAAGCGGTCCTTCCACCTCAGCCTCCCAAAAAGTACTGGGATTACAGACGTGAGCCAATGGACCCAGCCCCATTTCATGATTTTAGTCAACTTGGCCACCTGAGAGACAAAGAGAAAGCATCACAGACCACAAAAGACAAAAGATGGGCGTAGCGGCAGAGAAAGAGGTACCGCGTCAAGGACAGCAGAGTGGACGAGCGTGGTGGCTCAAGCCTGTAATCCCAGCACTTTGGGAGGCCAAGGTGGGTGGATCACGAGGTTAGGAGTTCAAGACCAACCTGGCCAAGATGGTGAAACCCCGTCCCCCACCCACCCCCCCCCAAAAAAAAGCAAAGACAGCAGAGTGACTGGTTCCATTTCCTACACGCCCTTTCACCCTCTCAGAATCTCCTCTCAGATCCTGTTTTCCTGGATGCTGATGACAACACCTGTGACTGTTCCCCTGGCCTTCAGCAGGGTGGGCTTCAGAGCAGGTGTCCCTGGTGTGGAAGGAAAAGGCCTCTTTGAGGACAGGCAGTGAGTCTGTGCCCAGGACAGAGCTGCGCCTGACTGGAAGTGCCTCTGAAGTCAGATACAAAGCTCAGATACAAATGAAAGGCGAGTCCCTTAAAAAAAAAAAAAACGTTTTCTGATATTTAGTGAAAAATTTATAACTGAAGTTTTGTATCAGAAGCAAGACGTAAATGGTATGGGATTCTACGGGAAAGACTAAATTCAGTTTTCCTCATTCACAAAACCCAGGAAAGAGAGTACAATAATAAGGACTAGATGGGTGGGACAGGCCTTTTGTTTGTTTGTTTTCCCAAAAAAGGGTAAGTAATAAGGACACTTCTGAAGGGAAAACAGTCATACAGGCCTGGCACAGTGGCTCACACCTATAATCCCAGCACTTTGGTTGGTCAAGGTGGATGGATCACCTGAGGTCAGGAGTTTGAGACCAGACTGGCCAACATGGTGAAACCCCATCTTAACTAAAAATACAAAAATCAGGTGGCGGGCCCAGCTGTTCGCGAGGCTGAGGCAGGAGAATCGCTTGAATCTGGTCAGCAGGGGTTGCAGTGAGCTGAGATTTCACCACTGCACTCCAGCCTGGGCAACAAGGGCAAAACTCCGTTTCAGAAAAGAAAAAAGAAGTATCAATTCTCTTTTAATTAGCCCCATAGCTGGCCGAATCCAGGCAGTTTGAACCAATGATCACCCCGGTAGAAGCATGCTCTGTATTGTAGGCAAAACCTTACAAGGAAAAGAAAAGTCTTGAATGCCGTGTTTATAAACCTTCAGGAAAAACAACATTATAGCAGTTTTTTTTTCTCTTCTGAGACGGAGTCTTGCTCTGTCACCCAGGTTGGAGTGCATTAGCGTCACTGCAACCTTTGCCTCCTGGGTTCAAGCAATTCACCTGCTTCAGCCTCCCCAGTAGCTAGTACTACAGGTGCTTGCCACCGTGCTTGGCTAATTTATTTACATTATTAGTAGAGACAGGGTTTCATATGTTGGCCAGGATGGTCTCGAACTCCTGACCTTGTGATCCACGTGCCTCAGCCTCCCGAAGTACTGGGATTACAGGCATAAACCACTGTGCCTGGCAGTGTTTTTAAAAAGTGAAGGTTGGGTATGTTAAAGAATGCCTTTTTTGTGTTGTTTTGTTTTGCGATGAAGTCTTGCTCTTGTCACCCAGGCTGGAGTGCAGTGGCATGATCTTGGCTCATTGCAACCTCTGCCTCCCAGGTCAAGCGACTGATTCTCCTGCCTCAGCATCCCAAGTAGCTGGGACTACAGGCACTTGCCACCACACCCGGCTAATTTTTTGTATTATTTAGTAGAGACGGGGTTTCACTGTGTTAGCCAGGGTGGTGTCAATCTCCTGACCTCGTGATCCACCCACCTCAGCCTCCCAAAGTGCTGGGATTACAGGCATGAGCCACCGTGCTTGGCCTAAAGGCTGCCTTTTAAAACAGATTAGTTGGAACACTTGGGTTCATTTGAAAGAATTAAGCCTGTTACTTTCCACCTGGTAACTAAAAAGATTTCTATGCGCCAAGCTCATTCCTGTAATCCCAGCACTTTGGGGGGCCAAAGTGGGAGGATATCTTGGAAAATATATCCAGGAGTTCAAATCCAGGAGTTCAAGACCACCCTGGGCAGCATAGCAAGATCCTGTCTTTACAAAATAAACTCTAAGAATTTTTTTTTTTTTGAGACAGAGTCTCACTCTGTCACTCAAGCTAGAGTGCAGTGGCATGATGCTGGTTCACTGCAACCTTTGCTGTCTGGGTTCAAGCAATTCCCCTGCTTCAGCTTCCTGAGTAGCTAGGATTACAGATGCCTATCACTGTGCCCGGCTGATTTTTGCAGTTTTTAGTAGAGATGGGGTTTCACCATCTTGGCCAGGCTGGTCTTGAACTCCTGACCTCATGATCCACCTGCCTCGGCCTCCCAAAGTGCTGGGATTATAGACGTGAGCCACCACACCTGGCCAAAATCTAAGAATTAAAATAAATAAAAATAAATGAAAGCCTTCTGTGGGGACATGGGAAGTTTCCATTCATTTGAGGTTGAATATCCCTTGGAGAAAAAAATCTGTGGGGTTCTGACAGTCTCGGTGATTTTCTTGGGACTCACTTGTAGATAAAAAAAACCCTTAACCCAGAAAAGCAGCGGTTCCAATGTGTTCCCAGTGCGTGGGTGGCCTGCTGAGGGCGCATTCCCAGGACGCTATAGAAAGCATTCCTGTTCCAAGGTGGCTTCATCTTCCCGCCAACTGCACCCTGACCCCCAGGAGGAAGCCTGACAGCTCTTGGGCTGCAGCCAAGGACCGTTACTAGAACACGATGTTCTAAAATCCCCTGCAGAGACCAGACAGCTTGTGCTTGAGAATCCTCTCCAGGAAAAGCCTTCTGCGGAACACATCTAAACTTACAGAAGATCAGAAAAAATGCTCTTTCTGACAAAGAGGATGGAGGAGCCAGGGGGCTGCCTGATGTTTGGCGAGGGGTGTCCTTGACTGGTCCAGGCTGAGCCTGCCCTGCACCTACTTGCTCCAGCTCAGAAATTAAGCCCGGCGGCTTCTTCCTCTTTTTTTTTTTTTGAGACAGAGTCTTGTTCTGTCGCTCATGATGGAGTCCAGTGGCATGATCTTGGCTTACTGTAACTGCTGTCTCCCAGGTTCAAGCAATTCTTGTGCCTCAGCCTCTGAGTAGCTGGGATTACAGGCACTGCCACCATGGCTGGATAATTTTTGTTTTAGTAAAGACGGGGTTTCATCATGTTGGCCAGGCTGGCCTTGAACTCCTGGCTTCAGGTGATCCGCCCGCCTCGGCCTCCCAAAGTGCTGGGATTACAGGCTTGAGCCACCAGGCCCAGATGGCTTTTTTGTTTCAGGCCAGAAAATACAGCGCGCTTGTGTGACAAATCCACGCTGCTTCCCATGCTCCTACTTGGTGGAGAGCTGGTTCTGGAGAGGCCGATCTCTGGGCTTAGGTCCTGTCAGCCCTTGGCTGTGAGGTCTGATGGACTCCAGCCTACCCTGTCAAATGTGCTTTTTTTGATGAATGTCTCTGCTAATTTCTGTACACGTTCTCAAACAGAATGCTAAGTAACTGGTGACTTCGACCTTCAATGGCAGCAAAGGAATAAGAGCAGAATATAATAGTTGTTTACAGAGCACCTTGAATACCATCCTCAGACTCCAAAGGTTGCTGTTTAATGCTATGGGACTGTGCGTGGGTGTAAATGACTAGTTTAATCTTTTAGTATTATCACTTTTGTCAAAATTGTGACAAAATTGGTCCATGCATCTGGTTTTAAAAATCAAAACAGCAGGCCAGGTGTGGTGGCTCATGCTTGTAGTCCCAGCACTTTGAGAGGTTGAGATGGGACAATTGCTTGAGGCCAGGAGTTCGAGACCCGGCTGGATAATATAGTGAGACTCCATCTCTGCCAAAAAAAAAAAAAAAAAAAGCTACATGTGATTGGCACGTGTCTGTAGTCCCAGCTTCTCAGGAGCCTGAAGCTGGAGGATGGCTTGAACCCAGGAGTTCCAGGTAATAGTGAGCTATGATCACGCCGCTGCACTCCAGCCTGGGGAAAGACCCTGCTCTATCTTTTTTTTTTTTTTTGGGACAGTTTTGCTCTTGTTGCCCAGGCTGGAGTGCAATGGTGCAGTCTTGGCTCACTGAACCCTCTACCTCCCAGCTTCAAGCAATTCGTCTACCTCAGCCTCCCAAGTAGCTGGGATTACAGTCACACACCACCAAGCCCAGTTATTATTATTATTTTTTTGTATTTTTAGTAGACATGAGGTTTCACCATTTTGGCCAGGCTGGTCTTGAACTCCTGACTCCAAATGATCCACCCACCTTGGCCTCCCAAAGTACTGGGATTACAGGCATGAGCCACTGTGCCCAGCTCTCTAATTTTTTTAAAATCCAAATTGCACAGAAAGTCTTCATGAAAAGCAACAGCTCAGGGCTCCACCTCTGTCTGCCTCCCTCACCCTCCCTGTCACCTTTCAGCAGATACTTTTAATTTTATATAGTAATGATTAACTTCCATTGTGTTTCTTCCCTAGAAACACAATAAGTCTTGTGCATTCTATCTATAGACTTATTCCAAACATTTGAGACAAAGAAACAGTGTTTGTTATGCAAATTCAAGGCCTTTAAGATCTTTTGGTTCTAACTCTCCGAAGGCTGTGTCTTTGGGAGATCACAAAAGAAAATTCTGGCACAGCCTAGCCAGTTATTTTCCAATCATGCCCTTTGGGGTGGCAGATCCCATCACGCAGACTCTCCATTCTGCACGTATGTAAGTGGCTGGGGGCCAGGCTTGCGAGGCACAACACCAAAGTTGTGCAATTACCTTGGAGGTAATTACTGACTGTGTCTTGTAATAAAAATCAGGGAGAAGGACTCTTCTCAGCTCCACCAGTAGGAACATTAGGCTTTAGGACAGGAGAGCCAGCAGACACAAGACAGGAATCCAGGCTCCAGTTCCTGACATCATCCTGCACCAGCAGTGAGAAAACTAAAAACATAAGAAGGAGGCCAGGTGTAGTGGCTCACACCTGTAATCCCAGCCCTTTGGGAGGCTGAGGTGGGTGGATCACCTGAGGTCAGGAGTTCAAGACCAGCCTGGTCAACATGGTGAAACCGTATCTCTACTAAAAATACAAAAAATTATGGACGTGGTGGTTCACGTCTGTACTCTCAACTACTCCAGAGGCTGAGTCAGGAGAATCACTTGAACCAGGGAGGTGGAGGTTGCAGCGAGCCAAGATCACGCACTACACTCCAGCCTGGGTAACAGGCATGAGACTCTGTCTCAAAAGAAACAAACAAACATAATAACAATAGTACTTTTTGGTCTAAAAACATCAGATGTTGGTGTTAAAATGAGAACTCTGAATGAATAGAGCCCCCAGACAGGATTTGTGTGAGCAACA
This sequence comes from Callithrix jacchus, assembly GCF_049354715.1. Classification (NCBI taxonomy): domain Eukaryota; kingdom Metazoa; phylum Chordata; class Mammalia; order Primates; family Cebidae; genus Callithrix; species Callithrix jacchus. The sequence goes on along the minus strand of NC_133508.1, from coordinate 34,569,512 downwards.
TGGCTGTTTATTCACCCGGGCACGGGTGGGATGAGTCCAAAAAGAGAGTCAGTGGAGGGTAGTGGGGGTAGGAGTTGGTTTTATAGGTTTGGGGTAGGCAGTGGAAAGTTACAGAAGTTATAGTTTAGGGCTTTTTTTTTGCAAGCAGGGAGGGGGTCATAGGGTCTGGAGTCACAAGGTTGACCAAGGTCGGTTACAAAGTCCAATTGCCTTATCAGTTGAGGTGTGAATAAGGAACAATGGAAGAATGTCTCAAGTTAATTAGGTGCTGCAGGGGTTGATCATTCTTCCCCTTTTCATGGTCTTCCAGTTACTTCAGATTTTCTAGTTCCAGGAGGCCATCCAGAGATGTGCATGTGCATCATGGGGGTCACCATGGCATCTATGGTGCCATCAGTCAGCCTAAAAGACCTTACAGTTGGCGAGGCTATGGAGAAAAGAGACAGCTTATACACGGCTGGTGGGAATGTAAATGAGCACAACTTCTGTGAAAAACAGCATGAAGATGTCTCAAAGAGCTAAAGATAGATCTACCATGCGCTCCAGCAATCCCACTTCTGGGTATCTACACAAACGGAAAGAAACTGCTATGTCAAAAAGATACCTGAGCTGTTGTGTGTGTTGCAGAGCTATTCACAATGGTTAAGATAAAGAATCAGCTGAAATACCCATCAACAGATGATAGAATAAAGGAAATGTAGTATATGGCCAGGTGTGGTGGCCCATGCCTGTAGTCCAAGCACTTTGAGAGGCTGAGGCAGGTGGATCGCTTTTGTTCAGGAGTTTGAGACCAGCCTGGCCAAGACACTGAGTCTTCATCTCTGTTTTTTTAAAAAAGAAAAACAAGTTAAAAAAAATTTTTTAAAAGAAAGAAAATGTGGTATACATATCACAGAATATATAAAAGTGTGGTATACATATCACAGACATAAAAAATGATGAGATAATGTCTTTTGTAGCAATATGGATGGAACTAGAGGCTTCAGTGAAATGTTCCGTGAAATGACCCAGAAACACAAAGTCAGATATGGCATGTTTTCATTGGTGGGAGCTGAACAAAGGATACCCCTGGGTAGAAATATAGACATTGGAGACTCCGAAAGGCAGGAAAGTGAGAGGAGCTAAGGGTTGAAATGCTATGCATGGGTACAGCATACACTATTCAGGTGATGGGTCCGCTAGAAGCCCAAATTTTACCATAGCGCAATATACAAATGTAAGAGATCTGCACTCGTGCCCCCTGAATATCCAACAGAAAATTATTTTCAGAAATAATACTTTTTGCTGGACATGGTGGCTCACACTTGTAATCCTAGCACTTTGGGAGGCTGAGGCAGGTGAATCACCTAAAGTCAGGAGTTCAAGACAAGCCTGGCCAACATGGTGAAACCCACGTCTCTACTAAAAATACAAAAATTAGCTAGGTGTGGTGGCGTGTGACTGTAGTCCCAGCAACTAGGAGGCTGAGGCAGGAGAATCACTTGAACCCAGGAGGTGGAGGCTGCAGTGAGTCGAGATTGTGCCACTGCACTGCAGCCTGGATGACAGAGTGAGACTCCATCTCAAAAAAAAAAAAAAATGCACTTTTTAAAAAGATGCAAAAATGATTTCTATCAAATAACAGTTATCAAGAAGACTGAGGACACAGCACAACAAACACCAGCAAAGCCAAGTCAGATCTGCTTTCAGTTTCAGAGACTGTGTGACCTCAGATGGACCGAGGTGTCACCCTTGGCTTTACCCCTTGCGAACAGCTGGCATTCTCTGACGTCTGTTTCCTAAGGTGTAAAGGGTCCCTACTTTGTAGATCTTGTGAGATGATGAATCTAGCACACCCAGCATGCTCTGTCGCACAGGTGGAGTAAATAAACGGCTATTTCACCCTCTCATCCCTCTATTCTGCCCCTATTCCTAGTGAAGTTTCCATTCTTTAGTTTATCTTACTTCTGGTAGGTTTGGGCCAAAAGCTTCACACTGACCTTGCCTGCAAATGCATTTTCCTTTCTTTCTTTTCCTTCCTTCCTTCTTTCTTTCAAGACGGAGTCTCACTCTGTTGCCATGCTGAAGCGAAATGGTGCAGTCTTGGCTCACTGCAACCTCTGCCTTCCAGAATCTCCTGCCTCAGCCTCCAGTAGCTGAGATTACAGGCATCCACTACCACACCCAGCTAATTTTTGTATTTTTAGTAGAGATGGGGTTTCACTATGTTGGCCAGGCTGGTCTTGAACTCCTGACCTCGTGATCTGTCCGCCTCGGTCTCCTAAAGTGTTGAAATTATAGGTATAAGCCACTGCTCTTAACCTCAAATGCATTTCTTACCTAGAGTTTCTGGAAAGAATTCCAGTTGTTTTTCTATCCTGCTTTTTGACAATTGGAAATTTTGAATTTCTTTCTTTTTTTTTTTTTTGAGACGGAGTCTGCTCTGTTGCCCAGGCTGGCATGCAGTGGTGCGATCTCAGTTCACTGCAGCCTCCACCTCCTGGGTTCAAGCAATTCTCTGCCTCAGCCTCTGAGTAGCTGGGATTATAGGCACCTGCCACCACACTGGCCTAATTTTTTTGTATTTTTAGTAGAGATGGGGTTTCACTGTGTTAGCCAGGATGGTCTTGATCTCCTGACCTCATGATCTGCCCACCTCAGCCTCCCAAAGTGCTGGGATTACAGGTGTAAGGCACCGCCTCTGGCAGGAAATTTTGAGTTTCAAGATATTTTACCTTTCCAAGAGGAGCTAAAAATAATATTTTCCTTTTTAATTTCTTATTTTTGGAGACAGAGTCTCACTCTGTTACTTAGGCTGGAGTGCGGTGGCACAGTCATGTCACAACTCACTGCAGCCTCAACCTACCAGGCTCAGGCAATCCTCCCACCTCAGCCTCCTGAGTAGCCGGGACCCACAGGTGCACACCACCATACTCAGCTAAACTTTAATTTTTATGTAGACATGGGGTCTCACTATGTTGCCCAAGCTGGTCTCTCGCACTCCTGGCCTCAAACAATCCTCCTTCCTCCCTCCTCAGCCTCCCAAAGTGTTGGGATTGTAGATGTGAGCCAGTGCGCCCAACCTCTTTTTTATTTCTAGATGTGCAGGGATGCAAGCATTTAGTGACATGCATCTTAATCTCAACCACTGTAAGCCTAGGGAGCTGGAGGGAGATTGAGATGATAAAAAATATTCTGGTATTTCATGACTATCTGATAAGAGGGAGACCCCAGAATGTGTGAGCTGGTGTACTGACACGTGATGAGGCATGATGCCCGCATGCGCCTCATTTTACTAGTAGGATTAATTCCCTTGGCCAAGTTTTTAAAAGATACAGTAAGAAAATCACAGACCAGCCGGGCGCAGTGGCTCATACCTGTAATCCCAGCATTTTGGGAAGCTGAGGTGGACGGATCACCTGAGGTCAGAAGTTCAAGACCTGGCCAACATGGTGAAACCCCGTGTCTACTAAAAACTACAAAAATTAGTTAGGTGTGGTGGCATGTGCCTGTAATCCCAGCTACTTGAGAGGCTGAGACAGAAGAATCACTTGAACCTGGAAGGCAGAGGTTGCAGTGAGCTGAGAGCATGCCACTGCACTCCAGCCTGGGTGACAGAGAGAAACTCCGTCAAAAAAAAGAAAGAAAGAAGAGAAAGAAGGAAAGTACAGAAGGAAGGAAGGAAGGAAGGGAGGGAGGGAAGGAGGAAGGAAGGAAGGAAGGAAGGAAGGAAGGAAGGAAGGAAGGAAGGAAGGAAGGAAAGAAGGAAGAAAGGAAGGAGGGAAGGAAGGAAGGAAGAAGACACACAGACTAGGGGAATCACATAAAGAATCTTTTTCTTCTTTCTTTCTTTCTTTCAGAATCTTTTTCTTTCTTTCTTTTTTCTTTTTTTTTTTTTTTTACAGAGTCTCACTCTGTCACCCAGGCTGGACTCAGTGGCATGATCTCAGTTCACTGCAACCTCTGCTTCCCACGTTCAAGTGATTCTCCTGCCTCAGTCTCCAGAGTAGCTGGGATTACAGGTGTGTGCTACTGCACCTGGCTAATTTTGGCATTTTTGGTGGAGATGGGGTTTCACCATGTCGGCCATGCTGGTCTCAAACTCCTGGCCTCAAGTGATCCGCCTACCTCAGCCTTCCAAAGTGCTTGGATTACAGGCGTGAGCCACTATGCCCAGCCAGGTTCCCATACTTTTGAGCTACTGTCCCTTTTCTGTTCCAGAGCCTCATCAGGACATCTCATTGCAGGAGTTGTCATGCCTCATTAGGCTCCTCTTGGCTGTGGTCATTTCTCAGAATGATTTTTATGATGATTTTTTTTTTTAAAAGTCGATATGTTGTCCAGCCTGGTTTTGAACTCCTGGCCTTAAGTGGTAATCATCCTCCCTCAGCCTCCCAAGTAGCTCGGATAAGAGGGGCAGGCTGCTGCACCTGCCTACAACCTTTGTTGGTTTTCAGGAGTGCTACTCATGTGTTTTGTAGAATGCTGCTCTATTAAGATTTGCCTGTTTTTCTCATGATTCAACTAGGGTTTGAGGTTTAGGAAGGTAAAGTGCTGTTCCATGTACTATAAGGATGAGTTCTCTCTGCTGATGCTCTCCTTGATCCTCTGGCGTGGGGTAGTGTTTATCAGGTTTCTCCACTCTCACCCAGGCTGGAGTGCGGTGGTGGCTTGATTACTGCTCACTGCAGCCTCGAACTCCCAGGCTCAAGCAAGCCTCCCACCTCAGCCTCCTGATTAGGTAGGACTACAGGTGCATGGCACCATACCTGCCCTATCTCTGAAAAAGAAAGAGAAAGAGAGAAAGGAGAGAGAGAGAGAGAGAGAGAGAGAGAGAGAGAGAGAGAGAGAGAGAGAGAAGGAAGGAAGAAAGAAAGAAATTAAGAAAGAAAGAACAAACAGCAGAATGAGAAACATGCATTGTGCAAGGGAAAAGAAAAGAAAAGGAAGGAAGAAGGGAGGGAAGGAGAGAGGGAGGGAGGAAGGAAAGGAAGGAGCCAGGAAGGAAGGAAAGGAAGAAGGAAGGAGAGAAAGGGCAGAATGAGAAACAGATGTATCATGCGAGGGGAAAGATCTAGTTGTTTTGCTTAAAGAAAAGGAAGTTGGTAAAACGGAAATAAATTCAGATATTCTCTGGAAGCTTTTTTTTTTTTTTTAGACAGAGTTTTGCTCTTGTTGCCCAGTCTGGAGTGTAATGGCACAATCTTGGCTCACTGCAACGTCTGCCTCCTGGGTTCAAGCGATTCTCCTGCCTCAGCCTCCTGAGTAGCTGGGATTACCGGTACGCGCCACCCATGCCCAGCTAATTTTTGTATTTTTAGTAGAGACAGTGTTTCACCATGTTGGCCAGGATGGTCTTGAGCTCCTGACATTGTGATCTGCCTGCCTCAGCTTCCCAAAGTGCTGGGATGACAGGTGTGAGCCACAGCGCCCAGCTGGAAATTTTCAGTAATAGACTTTAGAATCTCTTTTTCTCAAAACAGATATTGCTAAGAATTTTTTTGTAAGGGGCACATTTTCCATCTGACATCCTATAAAAAGCCAAGATTCCTGTGAGATGTATTTTTCCTAATGGGCTAAATCGATTTTCTCTTTCCTTTTAGAGATGGATGTCTCTGTCCGCCAGGCTGTAGTCTAATGGTGAGATCATAGCTCACTGCAGCCTTGAACTCCTGGGGTCAAGCGATTCTCTCACCTTTTAAGTTCAATTATTAAGTTGTTAAAAAACAAAAAATAGGCCGAGCACGGTGGCTCATGCCTGTAATCCCAGCACTTTGAGAGGCCGAGATGGGTAGATCACAAGGTCAGGAGTTCAAGACCAGCCTGGCCAATATGGTGACCCCATTTCTACTAAAAATACAAAAAATTAGCTGGACATGGTTGTGTGCGCCTGTAGTCCTAGCTACTAGGGAGGCTGAGGCAGGAGAATTGCTTGAACCTGGGGCGGAGGTTGCAGTGAGCCAAGATTGTGCCATTGCTCTCCAGCCTGGGCGACAGAGCAAGACTCCATCTCAAAAAAACCCAAAAAACAAAATAAAAGGTTACCAGCTTCCAGCCGGGCCCAGTGGCTCAAGCCTGTAATCTCAATAGTTTGGGAGGCTGAGGCAGGTGGATCATTTGAGGCCAGGAGTGGCCAATATGGCGAAACCCCATCTCTACTAAAAATACAAAAATTAGCTGGGCGTGTGGCGTGCACCTGTAATCCCAGCTACTTGGGAAGCTGAGGCAGGAGAATCGCTTGAACCCAGGAGGCGGAGGTTGCAGTGAGCCAGGATTATGTCACTGCATTCCAGCCTGGGCAACAGAGCAAGACTCTGTCTAGAAAAAAATAATACGGTGAGCTTTAGGAATCAGGGTTTCTGTAAAAGGATTGCATCGTTTCTTCCAATGGAGAAGCTCAGTCCAGTGGCTGTGCATTGTGTCAGTGTCCTGGCGCACATCAGAGCTGAGCTTCAGGTGCAGAGAGAACAGCTGCGGTGGGGAGAGCTCTGAGCCTGGGGCACCCTCACAGGCTGTCACATCACCTGGGCACGAGAGGATGATGGGCCACTGGGAAAGGGAACGAATGTTCAACAAGATACTTTGATAATGGGATTGACGGTGTTTAGCAGTTTGCAGGGCAGGGGGTGAGAGGCCCAGGCTGGAGTGCAGTGATGCAATCATAGCTCACTGCAGCCTTGAATTCCTGGCCTCAAATCCATCCTCCTGCCTCAGCCTCCCCAGTAGCTAGAACTACAGGCACACACCATTATGCCCAGGTGTTTTTTTTTTTTTTTGGAGACTGAGTCTCACTGTGGTGCCCAAGCTCGTCTCAAACTCCTGACCTCAAGCAATTTTCCCACTTTGGTTTCCTGAAGCACTGAGATTACAGATGGGAGCCCCCACACTTGGCCACTAAACTATTTTTTTTTCCTTTCTCTTTTCCTTTTGAGACAGGGTCTCACTCTGTTGCTCAGGGTGGAGTGCAGTGCCACAATCTCAGCTCATTTTAGCTTTGACCCCCTGGTTCAAGCAATCCTCCCACCTCAGCTTCCTGAGCAGCTGGGACTACAGGTGTGCACCATCACACCTAAGTTTTGTATTTTTGTAGCGATGGGGTCTCGCTGTGTTGCCCAGGCTAGTCTTGAACTCCTGAGCTCAAGCAATCCTCCCGCCTCCCAAAGCACTGGGATGGCAGGCATGAGTCACCACACTCGGCACAAAATTATTTCTTATAATTCTGTAGTTTTCAACAAAAACACCTCACAAGAAGCATAAAAACAAAACAAACTAAAAACAATGCAAACCTTACTTGGATTATTATTACTGATTTGTTTGCTTTAAGACAGCAAATCTTTTAAGAATATTCCCACCGTGGACCGCCTGGCCAGGGCACAGAGAATTTCCATGTGTAGGAATGTCAGAATCACGTAGATTGAAGGACCAGCCTGAACTGATAAAGTCATACATCATTTGTTTAAACTAACACCCACCAACTGGAAGACAGGACACCAGCTAAATGGGGAGCCTCAGGGCTCAGGGAAAGGGGTTTGAGACCAGCCTTGGGACATAATAGATCCCCATCTCTACCAAAAAAATAAAAAAATATTTTGAGACAGAGTCTCACTCTGTTGCCCAGGCTGGGGTGCATTGGCACGGTCTCACTGCAACTTGGCTCACTGCAACCTCTGCCTCCCAGGTTCAAGCGATTCTCCTGCCTCAGCCTCCGGAGTAGCTGGAATTACAGGCACCTGCCTCCACACTTGGCTAATTTTTTGTATTTTTGGTAGAAATGGGGTTTCACCATATTGACCAGGCTGATTTTGAACTCCTGACCTCAGGTGATTCAACCACCTTGGCCTCCCAAAGTGTTGGGATTACAGGCGTGAACCACTGCACTCGGTCTAAAAATACATAAACAAAATTTTCTTCTTGAGACAGAGTCTTGCTCTGTCATCCAGGCTGGATGGCAGTGATTCGATCTTGGCTCACTGCAACCTCCATCTCCTGGGTTCAAGTAGTTCTCTGCCTCAGCCTCCTGAGTGGCTGGGATTACAGGCACATGCCACGACGCCTGGATGATTTTTGTATTTTCAGTAGAGAAGGGGTTTCATCATCTTGGCCAGGCTGGTCTTGAATTCCCGACCTAGTGATCTGCCTGACTCGGCCTCCCAAAGTGCTGAGATTACAGGGATGAGCCACCGCGCCCCACCATAAATTTTAAAATAAGTAAATGAATAGAAAGGGTGAGGGTGTTCAGCAGGGAGGCTGGGAGCAGGTGGAGGCTGTAGTTTATGGGCACGGAGGCGGAGCCTCTTTACGGAGGACATCTATGGCTGCACGCGCCCTCTCTGGGAGCCGGGAAGGCGGTTCCGCGTGCGTAGTCATGGTCATCACCACCATCCTTCTCTCTGTCTGTCTCCTCAGTTTTAAAATGAAGATAACAGATCTACTTTGTTTCTCAGTTGGATATTTTTTTTTAGGTTTTTTTTTTGTTTTTTTTAAGAAAGGAGAGAAGGAAAGAAAGAAAAAAAGGAGTGACGGAGAGGAAGAAGGAGAAAGAAAAAGAGGGAGAACGGAAATGTTGCTTTATTCTAAAAATGGGTATTGGAAACCTCTTTTATGCCAATAATTGTGCTTAATAATGGCCAATCAATATTTCATTTAAACCTATGAGTGGGTGTGATGTGGTACCTATGAGTAGGTGTGATGTGGTACCTATGAGTAGGTGTGATGTGGTATATTTTGTGAATTTAAAATGGAGAGTTCTATACATGTTTATTAAGTTTACTTGTTCCGGATCTGAGTTCAAGTCCTGGATATCCTTATTAATTTTCTGTCTCGTTGATCTATCTAATATTGATGGTGAAGTCTCCCACTATTATTGTGTGGGAGTCTAGGGAGTCTAAGCCTCTTTATAGATCTTATGTATCTGGGTGTTAGGATCATTAGCTTTTCTTGTTGCATTGATCCTTTTACCATTATATCTTTGTTGCTTTAAAATCTATTTTATCAGAGGTGAGAATTGCAACTCCTGCTTTTTATTTATTTATTTATTTTTGCTCTCCATTTGGTTGGTAAATCTTTCTCCATCCCTTTGTTTTGAGTCTTTGTGTATCCTTGCATGTGAAATGGGTCTGGATGTAGCATACCGTTGGGTTTTGGCTGTATCTTTTGATTGGGGGATTTATTTGATTTAAATTTAGGATTACTGCCATTTGATGTTAACTGGCTGTTTTGTCCATTCGTTGATGTAAATTCTTCATTATGTTGATGCTTTTTACTTTTTGGTATATTTTTAGAAAGACTAATACTGGTTGTTCCTTTCTATGTGTAATGCTTCTTTTAGAAGCTCTTGTAAAGCAGGCCTGGTGGTAATAAAATCTTTGAGTACTCGCTTGTTCATAAAAGATTTTATTTTTCCTTCAGTTGTGAAGCTTAGTTTGGCTGGATATGAAATTCTGGGCTGAAAGTTCTTTTCTTTAAGGATGTTGAATATTGGCCCCCACTCTCTTCTGGCTTGTAGAGTTTCTGCTGAGAGATCTGCTGTAAGTCTGATAGGCTTCCCTTTGTAGGTAACCTGACCTTTCTCTCTGGCTGCCCTTAGTATTTTCTCCTTCATTTCAACCCTGGTGAATCTAACGATTATGTGCTTTGGGGTTGCTCTTCTTGAGGAATATCTTTGTGGTGTTCTCTGTATTACCTGGGGTTGAATATTGTCCTGCTTTGCTAGGTTGAAAAAGTTTTCCTGAATGATATCCTGAAGAGTATTTTCCAGCTTGGATTCATTCTCTTCATCATATTCAGGTACACCTATCAAACATAAATTAGGTCTTTTCACATAGTCCCATATTTCTTGGAGAATTTGTTCATTCCTTTTTATCCTTTTTTCTCTATTCTTGTCTTCTTGTTTTATTTCATTAAGTAGGTCTTCGACCTCTGATATCCTTTCTTCTGCTTGATCAATTCGGCTATTAAAACTTGTGCATATTTCGCTAAGTTCTCGTGTTGTGTTTTTCAACTCCATTAATTCATTTATATTCCTCTCTATATTGTCTATTCTTGTTAGCATTTTGTCAAACCTTTTTTCAAAGTTGTTAGTTTCTTTACATTGGGTTAGAACAAGTTCTTTTAACTCCCAGAAGTTTCTTATCATCCACCTTCTGAAGCCTAATTCTGTTAATGGAACACAGTCATTTTCTATCAGGTCTTGTTCTGTTGCTGATGAGGAACTGTAATCCCCTGTAGAGGGAGAGGCATTCTGATTTTGGGTATTCTCAGCCTTTTTAGGCTGTTTTCTTCCCTTCGTTATAAATTTATCCATCTGTCATCTTTACAATTACCGCCTTTCTAATTAGGTTTCTGAGTGGACATCCAATTTATTGATTCCCAGCGCCAGAATCTGAGCAACCCACTCTGCCTAAACAGTGGTGTTAAGACTGATGGTGCTCTTCTGCCCGGGAATCTCCAGTCTGGCTTCCTTCTTGAGTCTGCAATAGGCGACTCTGCCTTCCCGGAGCTCCAAACGTTGGTCAGAAGAGGAACCAGTCCCGTTTACTCTGCACCAAGAGCTGCCACGCCGAGGGGCCAGCAAAATCACTGTGCCAGCCAAAAGAGTCATGCTGGCGACCCGTGGGGCTCCTCCACTGGGAATCTTCTGGTCCGTGAGCAACAAAAATTCGTCTGAAAGTGTGGCGTCCTCTCATTCTCTGTGCTTTCACTGGGAGCTACAATCCCAAGATGTTAGCGATCAGACATCTTTTGTTTTAAATTTTATATGAAGTTTTATTCTCAAAATATAAAAAAAAACAACAAACCAAGGGACTAAGATGTTATTTCACAGCACTTGCTTGCCTCAGTCTTTATGAAGAACACAATTCCAAGCTAATGGACAAGTTCCTACCTGTGCTCTAGGTCATTCAAAGGAGGCAAGCTCCTTTGTCAAATCAGGAGCTCAGATGCCAGGGTGGGAGGTTCTCAGTGGGACCTAGTATTGCTAGAAGAGCCTTGCCTATACAGCGTTAAGACAAGCACATGGGTCTCTTCCCTTAGAATGTGTCTGTCACATGCTTGGGGACTGCTGTGCAGGAACACCTGGTGAGGCCTGGCGAGGCAGCATATACATGGCCCCCAAAAACTGGTCTGCAATTCTTCCTGCTTTTTAAGATGAATGGGCCATTATATCGGGTTTTCATGCATTTTGGTTTTTTGTTTGTTTTGTTTTGAGACAGAGTCTCGCTCTGTCACCCAGGCTACAGTACAGAGGAGCCATCTTGGCTCACTGCAACCTCTGCCTCCTGGGTTCAAGAGGTTCTCCTGCCTCAGCCTCCCGAGTAGCTGGGATTACAGGTGCCCACCACGCTGGGCTAATTTTTGTATTTTTGGTAGAGACGGGGTTTTACCATGTTGGCCAGGCTGGTCTTGAACTCCTGACCTCAGGTGATCCTCCCTTCTCGGCCTCACAGAGTGCGGGGATTACAGGCACGAGCCATCATGCCCTGACTGATGCATTTTAAAATGAGATGTTCCAGGGACTAAAACTGTGCAGGGAAAAAGAAAAGTTCAGAAAAAGAGTTGGCTGAGAACATTACTGAGGATAATATACCCTGCTGCTGCAGGCTGCTAAGAACATAGACGAGCACTGTACTTGCAGTGTCTGCATGGGCCAAAGCAGGAAATCATCTGGCTTCGCTCTCTGCTGCCTTATCTATGTGCAGCTGACAAAGGGCTGGGGTTAGTAGGCTGGAACCACTCGGTGCCATCAACATGCTAACACTCCACAGAGCCCAGCAGGAACTGCCTCATCATTCTGCCCATTAATCACGAATACAACAGTCAGAGCCACCACCACTTTGTCCCTACAGTGTGAGAAACTACAGATCTATGAAACTTGGAAACTTTGCTCAGAGAATGTGCTTTGGGAAACTGCATTCCTCCCAGACATCTTAGTCTCACCATCTATGTCTCACACAGGAATGGCTGATCAAGTATTTAGAAGGGGCCGCTCTCTGTCTGGGATTCTCCAAGGAGCTACTGGAATAGTAAATGCCCTTTTGGCTGGCTGGAATGTTTCAACTGAATCCCGGCCAAAAATGGTAAAGCAGGTGCCCTCTCTCCCTTCTCCAGCTCTCTATGCCCTCAGTTGAGCCTTCCAGCCTTGGTCAGGGCAGAAGTGCCCTGGGATTCAACACTAGTGTGTGGGGGGGGGCAGCTGCTCAATTTTGAGGAGCACCAAATCTCTCTGCCTCAGTCCCTAACCCACATCCCCATCAAATGTTGAGAGATCCACCGTTAGAGATACAGCTGGGGCCGGGTGCGGTGGCTCACGCCAAGATATAATCCCAGCACTTTGGGAGGCTGAAGCAGGCAGATCATCTGAGATCAGGAGTTTGAGACCAGCCCGGTCAACATGGTAAAACCCCGTTTCTACTAAAAATACAAAAATCAGTGGGTATGGTGGTGGGCTCCTGTAATCCCAGCTACTTGAGAGGCTGAGGCAGGAGAATCATTTGAGCCCAGGAGGTGGAGGTTGCAGTGAGCTGAGATCATGCCCTTACACTCAAGCCTGGGTGACAAGAGCGAGACTCCGTATCAAAAAATATAAAATAAGGCTGGGCACGGTGGCTCACGCCTATAATCCCAGCACGTTGGGAGGCCGAGGCAGGTGGATCACAAGGTCAAGAGATCGAGACCATCCTGTTTAACAAGGTGAAACCCCGTCTCTACTAAAAATACAAAATTTGGCTGGGCACGGTGGCTTAAGCCTGTAATCCCAGCACTTTGGGAGGCCGAGGCAGGTGGATCACGAGGTCAAGAGATCGAGACCATCCTGGTCAACATGGTGAAACCCCATCTCTACTAAAAATACAAAAAATTAGCTAGGCATGGTGGCGCACGCCTGTAGTCCCAGCTACTCGGGAGGCTGAGGCAGGAGAATTGCTTGAACCCAGAAGGCGGAGGTTGCGGTGAGCGGAGATTGTGCCATTGCACTCCAGTCTGGGTAACAACAGCGAAACTCAATCTCAAAAAAAGTATATATATATAAAATAAATAAATAAATAAATAAATAAATAAATAAGGACAGGGGCAGTGGTTCATGTTTGTAATCCCAGCACTTTGAAAGCCCAAAGTGGGTGGATCACCTGAGGTCAAGAGTTCAAGATCAGCCTGACCAACATGGAGAAACCTCATCCCAACTGAAAATACAAAAATTAGCTGGGTGTGGTGACGCATGCCTGTAATCCCAGCTACTCGGGAGGTTGAGGCAGGAGAATTGCTTGAACCTGGGAGGTGGAGGTTTCAGCGAGCCAAGATCGTGCTATACCACTCCAGCCTAGGCAATAAAAGCAAAACTCCATCTCAAAAAAGGAATAATAATTTAAAAAATACAGATACCACTATGTGGCCAAAGGAAGACTGTATTGTCACGTAATTTGTGTTAGTCTAGGTTCAGGGATGGCATTCACTGGCTGTCCCCTTGAGAAACAGGGAAGGCACCAGGACCACCTACTTCCTGAAGGGGGATGGAAGAGGCTTAGTGGCATAGACTCCCATGTGAAGTGCTGAAACAGAGACACACACAGCTCATGCTGGGGGAGAAGAGCTTATGGTGGTGGGGGTGCTCTCTGAGGATAATTTTCTTACTATTTTGCCTAGGGTCTCTAAAATCCAAAACACAGAACTGGGAAATTCCTAGAAAGGTCCCTGTTGCTGTGATGTCATTCACTGTTTGGAAGATTTTTTTGTTATAGTTCTGGGGGAGTAGGAGCCACTGCTCATCTGTTTACTATCAAAAGTGTCATCTCGGCCAGGCGTGCTGACTCACATCTATAATCCCAGCACTTTGGGAGGCTGAGGCAGGTGGATCACCTGCCTCAGGAATTTGAGACCAGTCTGGTCAAGATGATGAAACCCTGTCACTACTAAAAATACAAAGAAATAACCAGGTGTGGTGGTAGGCACCTGTTATTCCAGCTATGTGGGAGACTGAGGCAGGAGAATCACTTGAACCTGGGAGGCGGAGGTTGCAATGAGCCCAGATCACGCCATTATACTCCAGCCTGGGCAACAGAGTGAGACTATCTGAAAATGAATAAATAAATAAAAGTGTCATCTATAGTCTAACATTCTGCAGCTTGAGAGAAGTAAATTCTGAGTACCAACGGCAGATTCACAGGGCAGGCTTATGTACAACTCCCTTGGTTCAAGTTCAAGAGTATTTTCTTCTAACAAAACCTGTGGTCTGTTTTCCAGCAACTATAATAGGATGTTTTTTTTTTTTTTTCATTTCATCTCCTATAAAGAAATTTGGAAATTCAGTATCTTTATATTCTTTAGAATTTTTCTGTAAGGTTTAGTTACAGAAATATAGTGTCCACTATATTTTCAAAAAATCTGGCCACGTGCAGTGGCTCACACCTGCAATGCCAGCACTTTGGGAGGCCAAGGCAAGTGGATAACCTGAGCTCAGGAGTTTGAGACCAGCCTGGCCAACATGGTGAAACCCCGTCTCTGCTAAAAATGCCAAAATTAGCTGGGTAATTTTGAAGAAAGAAAGAATGGAAGGAAGGAAGGAAGGAAGGAAGGAAGGAAGGAAGGAAGGAAGGAAGGAAGGAAGGAAGGAAGGAAGGAAGGAGAAAGAGAGAGAAAGGAAGGAGGGAGGGAAGGAGGGAAGAAGGAAGAAAAGAAAGGAAGAAAGAAAAGAAGAGTTTTATTATTTTAGGTCTTACATTTAGGTCTTGGATCCATTTAGAGTTAATTTTTGTATATAGCATAAGATAACGGCCCGGGTTCATTCATTTGCATGTAGATATCCGGTTTTCCCAAAACCATTTGTTGAAAATACTCCTTTCTCAACTGACTGGTCTTGGGACCCTAATTTAAAAATTATTGGACTATATGTATGAGAGCTTATTTCTGGGCTCTGTAGTCTTTTAATTTTTTAAATAATTATTTATTTTTGCCTGTCATCCTTGTGCAGGGGTTATGCGAATCTCCTCTGTATCTTTCCAATTTTAGTGTGTGTGCTGCAGAATGAGAAATTCTGGGCTCTCTGTTGTATTCTATTAGTCTATATGTCTGCCCGTATGCCAGGACTACACAGTTTATTTTTATTTATGTGTTTATGTGCAGTTTACTGAAAGTTTGTTATATTTCAGTAAAAAACTAACAAAATGGCTTTATTTTTTAATTGTACTTTTAAATTTCAAGAGCTACAGGCTTTTAAAAAATGGTTTTATATTTAAATAAAAATTCCTTTGTATTTCTATTTTCTTTCAGTTAGACTCCATTACAGGCTTGTTTTCAGAACTAAAAAGCAGAAGAGCCAAAAGAAAATTCCTTCCAGCCCCCTGACCTCTCTGCTACTCTTTTTTCTAGTGTTCACAATTTAATGTCTTCCTTTCACTCATTCTTGATACTCATGAACGCTGGAACAAAAACGTTTCTGTCTCATTCAGCCTTCATAAGAAAAGCCCAAACCCAGCTCCTTCTCACCATCTCCGCTGGTAAGACCAGGATTCAAACACAGTCCTCTCTTGTTGGGGTTAGTGCAGTTGCTTCCTGTTATGAACTGAATTATGAAAAAAATTCACATGCAGAAGCCCTAACTCCCGGTGTGACTGTATTTGCAGATGGTGCCTTTTAAGACATGAAAGGAGATGATAATGGTGGAGCCTTGATCCAACACGGCTGCTGTCCTTGGAGGAGGAGGAGACACAGGGTGCCCACGGAGGGGACAGGCCATGTGAGGACACAGTGCAAAGGTGGCTGTGCACAAGCCAAGGAGAGAGGCCCCCAGAGAAACTGAACCAGCTGACACCTTGATCTGTGACTTCTAGTCTCAAGAACTGTAAGAACACAGATGTCTGTGGCTGAAGCTGCCCAGGTGCCATATCCGGTTATGGCAGCCCTCAAGGGGTACAGCTCCCGATGGGTCTCTCTGTCCTGCCCTTGCCCACAGTAGTCTATTGAAACAGAAGCTGGTGAGCCCTTTCTGTGATACTGAGCAATGAGGAAAAGAAAAAAAAAAAGCTCCCCTCTCAAAGGGGAGCCCGTTGAGATGTCATCAGGGCATGCCTCTCTTCTGCGTAAAACTGCTGGCTTCCCCTTCACCCAGCAGCAGCCCACACCCTGACACTGGCCCCAAGTGTCATTCAGCCTCTGCTCCCTCTCTGACCTTGTCTCCTACAGTCTCGCCTCCTTGACTGTGGCCTTTTTTGCTCTTTCTCGAACATTCCAAGCACAGTCCTGTCTTAGGGGCCTTGGCATTGTCCTCCCGCCCCGAACAGGCTCCCTCCAAAGAGCATTGTGACTCCCTGCACACTCTTCCTCCTCCTTCCGGGTGATCCTCAGTGTCCTGTTGTCATTCAGGCACTCTTTTTTTTTTTTTGAGACGGAGTTTTGCTCTTGTCGCCCAGGCTGGAGTGCACTGGTGCAATCTCAGCTCACTGCAACTCCGCATCCAGGGTTCAAGCGATTCTCCTGCCTCAGCCTCCTGAGTAGCTGGGATTACAGGCGTGTGCCATCATACCCAGCTAATTATATATTTTTAGTAGAGACAGGGTTTCTCCATGTTAGCCAGGCTGGTCTCAAACTCCTGACCTCAGGTGATCTGCCTGTCTCGGCCTCCCAAAGTGCTGGGGTTATAGGTGTGAGCCACCATGCCTGGCCTCTTTTTGTTGTTGTTGTTTGTTTATATTTTTGGAGATGGAGTCTCGCTCTGTCACTCAGGCTGGAGTGTAGTGGCACAATCTTGGCTCACTGCAACCTCCGCGTCCCAGGTTCAAGCAATTCTCATACCTCAGCCCCTTGAGTAGCTGGGATTATAGGAGCCTGCCACCACACCCGTCTAATTTTTGTATTTTTGGTAGAGATGGGGTTTCACCATGTTGGCCAGGCTGGACTTGAACTCCAGGCCTCAAGTGATCTGCCTCAAATTCCTGACCTCAGGTGATCTGCTCGCCTCAGCTTCCCAAAGTGCTGGGATTACAGGTGTGAGCCACTGCACCTGGCCAGAATTTGTATACAATATTTTTTTTTTGAGACAGTCTCGCTCTCAGGCTGGAGTACAGTGCCACGATCTCAGCTCATTGCAACCACTGCCTCCTGGGTTCAAGCGATTCTCCTGCCTCAGCCTCCTGAGTAGCTGGGATTACAGGCACATGCCTGGCGAATTTTTGTATTTTTAGTGGAGATAGGGTTTCACCATGTTGGTCAGGCTGGTATTGAACTCCTGACCTTGTGATCTGCCCGCGATGGCCTCCTAAAGTGCTGGGATTACAGGCATGAGCCACTGTGCCCGTCTGAGAATTTGCCTAATTTTTATAAGAAAAAAAAAAATTCTTCAAATGAGGGTGACCATTTTGTTGTCCTCAGGACTGGATGCTATGTCAGGAAAGGCAGATTCTGATCTTTTCTGCCTCTAAATCTTAGACAATAAATAGGTCTAAAAATGAGCTGAAATCACTGTGGGAAGGTCAGGACTTCTTTGCCTGGGAGATCTTTGAGAGTTGGCTTGCTGATTTTAAGATGTTTTCAGGCCAGGTGTGGCGTCTCACACCTGTAATTCTAGCACTTTGTGAGGCCAAGGCTGGTGGATCCCCTGAGGTTGGGAGTTCGAGACCAGCCTGACCAACATGGAGAAACCCCATCTCTACTAAAAATACAAAATTAGCCGAGCATGGTGGCGCGCTCTGTAATCCTAGCTACTTGGGAGGCTGAGGCAGGAGAATCACTTGAACCCGGAAGGTGGAGGTTGCGGTGAGCTGAGATCACGCCATTGCACTCCAGCCTGGGCAACAAGAGTGAAACTCCATCTCAAAAAAATTAAAATAAATAAAAATAAAATGTTTTCCATTTTAACTCTCTTGTCATTGCAATCCAGTTGATTCCTCCTAAGGTAACAAAAACATCCTCTTGATCAGTTTGAGGTTCCAACATTCTTTATTTATTTAACCAAAATTTATTGATTTTCATGATTCTTTTCTTCTTCTGATCTACATATTTTCTTCTTTGTTATAATTATTTATTGTTTATGTGTTTATTTGAGACAGAATCTTGCTCTGTCACCCAAGCTGGAGTGCCATGGCATGATCTCGGCTCACTGCAACCTCTGTCTCCCGAGTTCCAGCTAGTCTTCTGCCTCAGCCTCCTGAGTAGCTGAGATTACAGGCGTGTGCTACCACATCTGGCTAAATTTTTTGTACTTTTTGTAGCGATGGGGTTTCACCTTCTTGGCCAGATTGGCCTTGAACTCCTGACCTGAGGTGATCCACCTGTCTCGGCCTCCCAAAGTGCTGGGATTACAGGCATGAGCCACCACACCTGGCCTTATTTATTTATTTTTGAGACAGGGTCTCACTCTGCTGCCCAGGCTGGAGTGCAGTGGTAGTACAATCATAGCTCACTGCAGTGTCTACCTCCCTGGGCTCAGGTGATCCCCCTACCTCAGCCTCCTGCGTAGCTGGAACTACAGGCACATGCCACCACTCTCAGCTAATTTTTCTACTTTCTGTAGAAAGGTGTCTTGCTATGTTGCCCAAGTTGGTTTTGAACTCCTGGGCTCAAGCATTCCTCCTGACTCAGTCTCCCAATGTGCCGGGATTACAGGTGTGAACCATTATGTCTGGCCTCAGCCTGCTTCTTTATTGTTTATTGTCTGAATTTGTCTACTGAATGAATGAATGAATTAATTAATTAATGAAATTTCTTCATGTTCTTCCTACCTGTAGGCATCCTGCTATCTGATTTTATTCCAAAAGACCTCAGATGCAAAGCCTAAGGAGTCTGTTTGTGCAAAGAGTTAGACAAAGTCCTGCTTCTCAGACGCTCAGGCTCATGAGCTTCAGTGGGGATTTAAGAGTCTGCGAGACGCTCGGGACCTGGGACGTAGCAAAAGATAACAGGCCATGAAAACTGGGTCCTTGTTACTCTGATTCTTATGCTCAAGTCAGACAAGTACAAGCCAATTGGCTGCTGTGCTCTCATCTCTCAATAGGGGATAACTATATGTGAATTGCATATCATTAACAAAAGTTGGTGCTGTGAATTGGGGTGCCAGCTGCCACCGGCCATCATTAAAATGGAGTGTTATGGTATTACGATACTGGTAAATGCAAAACTGTCTTGCATCGAGTGGGAATCCATGAAGAATGAATCTCATTAAACACAAGTACTTACTCAGACAGTTCCATCAAACTCCCTCAAATGCCACTTACTGCGCGCCTGGGAGATGCGGGTGGAAGCACACGCCCTTTGATGTGTGTCACAGAGCAGCAGCTGCTCTGAGCAGAACAAAGCTCCTGCTCCGTCATAGCTTCAGTGCGGATGGAAATTGAGAGAGGATGACACGGCTGTATTTCGGAACAGTGGGCATTTAGCAACATCCAAGGAGACAAATAAGCCTCTTAAATTCATTAGTATCTTGGTAAGACTGATTATGCAGCAGTGAGCGGTGAATGGCTCTGACTTCTCGGGGAAAATGAAATGAGAAGAAACAGCAAAGCGGGGTGCCTCTTTCCTGGAGCAGCTGTGGAGTCCCCTCAGGAGGTGGCGAACCCCGGAGGGCAACTGATGGTACACAAAGGACAGCAGCTGAAAATGAGCCTCTGGGGGTCACCATCCCGAAGAGCCTCCAACCTGCCCGGCCCAGAAGGGCAGAGGAGAGGGCGCCCTGAGCTGAGCTGCCAGGTGACAGCTGCAGCCGCAGCCCCAGCAGACTCCACAGGGTCGTTTTTCAGGGCTGAAGCTGGAAGTGTGGATGGCGGCCCCAATGCAGCTGTTTGGGTAATGCAGACCATTTGTCGGCGCATCTGGTGTCGGTGATTCAGTTGCTATTGCACATATTTCATGTCACGTTGAGTATTAAGGATGAAGACAGTCACCCACAGAGGCAGGGAGTGTGGAGAAAGAACCCACTTCTGTGCCAGTCATGGGGTCACGAGGTTAATATGCTTCTGCGGCTCCACCGAAAACTCTGCTAATTGAGGCATGGCTCCGGTCCGGGAATGTAGGAAGCTCTCCTCCTCTGGGCGTCACTGTAGGATGTGGATACTTCATTTCACCACCTCCTTCTGGGGGTGATTCCCTCACCCCAACTGCCTTTCCCAAGAGGCTGCCAAGTGCCAAGGGCAGCTCTTCCTCAGAAGTGGGTGTAGGTCATGTTTTTAATGTCAGTTGCCAGTAATTTACTATTAACTCTGTGAAAAGAACGTAAGTCATAGGCATGAGATAATTTCATAAGAGGCAATGCCATGAGAGTCAATAAACTCGAGATACGGTGATCAGACGAGGTTACTAGACTACACATGGGCAAGGAGGGCTGTTTGAGGCCGAGTTTGGTAATCTCAGTGCTTTGGGAGGCTGAGGTGGGGGGATCACTTGAGGCCAGGAGTTCAAGACCAGCTTGGGCAACATAGCAAGATCCCATCTTTAAAAAAAAAATTTATTTTAATGAGCTGGGTTTGGCAGTGTGCACCCGTAGTCCCTTCCAGCTACTTGGGAGGACCTTTTGAGTCGAGTTCAAGGCTGCATTGAGCTATGGTGGTGCCATTGCACTCCAGCCTGGGCAACAGAGTGAGGCTCTGTCTCTAAAAGCAAAAAACAACAAAAAACAAAAAAGCTAACTTAATACAATATAAATGCTGTGTGAATATTGTTTGTTATGGAATTATGACAAGGAAAGAAAAGCTTATACATGTTTAGTACGGACGCAAATTTTTCCTAATATTTTTCAAACTCCTGAGCTCAACTGACCCTCCTGCCTCAGCAGTGGTACAGTCTGGGCTCACTGCAACCTCCTCCTCCCAGGTTCAAGTGATTCTCCCGCCTCAGCCTCTCAAATAGATGGGACTACAGGGGTGTGCCACCAGGCCTGGCTAATTGATGTATTTTTAGGAGAAATCGGGTTTCACCATGTTGACCAAGCTGGTCTCAAACTCCTGACCTCAGGTAATCCACCTGCCTTGGCCTTCCAAAGTTCTGCAATTACAGGAGTGAGCCACTACACCCAGCCCTTTCATATATATTTTGAGATGGAGTCTTGCTCTGACGCCCAGGCTGAGTTCAGTGGTGGGATCTCAGCTCACTGCAACCTCCGTCTGCCTCCTGCTTCAAGCAATTCTCCTGTCTCAGCCTCCCAAGTAGCTCAGATTACAGGTGGGTGCCACCATGCCCAGCTAACTTTTGTATTTTTAGTAGAGATGGGGTTTCACCACGTTGGTCAGGCTAGTATCAAACTCCTGACCTTGTGATCTGCCCGCCTCGGCCTCCCCAAGTGCTGTGATTACAGGTGTGAGCCACCATGCCTGGCTCCTAGTATTTCTAATTGGTGGTTGATTGAATCCAGGGATGTGAATCCACCGATGGAGAGGGCATAACTTCCTGCACCTTGCTTCTGTCTGGTATTTATGAGTTATGAGGATAAGAACTGGATTTTTAAAGAGTATCTTTGAGGGGCAAAGAAGACTTTGGACTAACACTCCCTTTAGATCCCTGTAGAATCTAACTTCAGCATTTAGAAGAAAAAGAAGGCTGGGTGCGGTGGCTCATGCCTGTCATCTCAGCACTTTGGGAGCCCGACATAAGAGGATTGCTTGAGGCCCAAAGTTCAAGACCAGCCTAGCCAACATAACGAGACCCCCATCTCTATAAAAACAACAACAACAACAACAACAACAACAAATTTTAAAAAAGGAAATGAAATTCTTGACGTTAACTCCGAGCTCTCCATACAAACATAACACTTTGCCAAAGCGATTTGCATGTTAACAAGGGAGAATTCCATATTAACATATATTGACTCACGGGGCTGATGTGGAGAAAGACTGTATAGGAGCAGCCACAGAGCCTCCTGGTCATCTAGGTCCAGGTTTCTCAGCTCCAGGCTCTTGATGGATTCAGTCTTGACATATTTGTGAGCAAATGGTGTGTAGGCTTATGTCAGGCAAACACATGTGAATGAGTCAGAAGCACTTTTTCAAAAATCCAAGCTGTTCATAAAATCAAGAAATTAAACACGGGCAGAAACATCAACACTGTGTGCTCAGAGGCAATCTTCAGACAGCTCTAATGCGGAATGAGTAAACTCGGATTCTGAGTCCTGAAATCATCAGTCTGTCCTTGTTTTCTTTCTTATGTTGCAGTATTGAAATTCAGAACATGTCACTCTGCTCAACAAGTTGATTTTGACTAACAGTTTCAGGGCTTGAACAGAAGTGGGCCAAGCTGAAAAGAAATCAGGTTTCAGTCCGGGTGCGGTGGCTCATGCCTGTAATCCCAGCACTTTGGGAGGCCGAAGTGGGCGGATCACAAGGTCAGGAGATGGAGACTGTCCTGGATAGCACAGTGAAACCCCGTCTCTACTAAAAATACAAAAAATTAACCAGGTGTGGTGGCACACACCTATAGTCCCAGCTACTCGGGAGGCTGAGGCAGGAGAATTGCTTGAACCCGGGAGGCAGAAGTTGCAGTGAACTGAGATCACACCACTGCACTCCAGCCTGGACAACAGAGTGAGACTCCGTCTGAAAAAAAAAAAAAAAAGAGAAAGAAAGAAATTAGATTTAAATTTAAAGTAAAGATGCTACTTGTTATGTGGACATGATGATTTCCAGTTAGTATCTCTTTCTGCCATCAAATGCAATTTCTGACCAGGTATGGTGATTCACACCTGTAATCCCAACACTTTGGGAGGCCAAGTTAGGAGAATTACTTGAGTCCAGGAGTTCAAGACCAGCCTGGGTAACATGATGAGACCCCATCTCTACAAAAAATTAAAAACTATCCAGGCATGGTGACTAGTGCCTGTAGGCCCAGCTATGTAGGAAGCTGAGGTGGGAGGCTCACTTGAGCCCAGGAGGTCAAGGGTGCAGTCAGCCAGGATCACACTACTGTGCTCCAGCCTGGATGACAAACTGAGACCCTGTCTCTAAAAAAAAAGGCTATTTCTGACCTACCTGGACTGTCCAAAGGAAAAACTGTCGACAGGTTTATAGGCTGCAGTTATTAAATTCTGCCTTTAAGAATCTGAACCCATATTACCTCTAATAAGCCTGCTGAGTGAAAGTCTGTGTAGAAATCCTGGCGTTCAGCTGGAATAGGAAATAGCTCACTTCATAGCTTCTGAATTTCTGTTTTCTTTAAAAGGTAGTTCTTCCACATCTTCTCTCCTGGTGAGGTGATTAAATGTTGTTATAGAAATTAATTCGCCATCTAAGACCGATCTTTGCTTTTTGTGTAGAGCACCCCCAAAATTCCGAGGGCTTTTTTTCTCGACAGTTGCTTCAGGTGGAAATTACTTGAGCTTCCGATGTTGCTTCCATCCTTACCCACATCTTACTGGACTGTTTTCCACGCTGATGTAATTCGTGTTCCTAAGAGTCGGTCGTATCCCGTTTCCATGAATAACTAGTTTTTAGAATGGAAAACAATGTGTAGAAATGACTCATAAGCTTTTGTCTTTTTCAAACCGCACTGATTATTACAGTTAATGACAATGTATTATATATTTGAAATTGCTAAGAGAGTAGATTTTAAATGTTCTCACCACAAAAAAAGATGCGTATTTGGGGAAATTGATATGTTAATTCACTTTAGTCATTCCATCAGTGTTCATACATGCAAACATCATCTTGTACACCGTAAGTACATACAATTGTTGTTTGTCAATTAGAAAAAAAAAATGTAGGCTGGGCGCGATGGCTCATTCCTGTAATTCCAGCACTTTGGGAGGCCGAGGTGGGTGGATCACCTGAAGTCAGGAGTTCGAGACCAGCCTGGCCAACATGGTGAAACCCCATCTCTACTAAAAATACAAAACATTAGTGGAATGTGGTGGTGCATGCCTCTAATCCCAGCTACTCTGAAGGCTGAGAGAGGAGAATCACTTGAACCCGGGACGCAGAGGTTGCAGTGAGCTGAGATCACACCATTATACTCCAGCCTGAGAGACAGAAGGAGACTCTATTTTAAAAGAAAAAAAAAAAAAGAATGTGATTGGTCAAGGGAGCACTAATTGTGAGATTTGCTTCTTCTGGGATCAGAGTCATTTGCATCTCCGAGTGTTCGTGGCGGACTGGGCGAGAAGATCCTTAGGAAATGAAGGTTTTTCCTGCATATTCTTTAACAGAGAAAATAAAACAAGTTTTCAGCCCAGCATAGGAGGCAAGCAGATATCATTAGATCATTAGTAGGTGACTTTCCTGAAAATGTTAGTACTATTTCTGTAGGTCGTATATTGCTTTTTGGTTCAATTTACGAGATGCTTGTGGAAATAGTTACTATTTGAACTACATGATCGCCTGCTCAAAAGGATCAACAAAATTGGTTTAGGTGGCCAGGAACACCTTCCACATGCATTTCTCTCTTCTTTTTTTTTTTCTGAGACAGTCTTGCTCTGTCACCAGGCTGTAGTGCAGTGGTACAATCTTGGCTCACTGCAACCTCCACCTCCCAGGTTCAAGCAATTCTTCTGCCTCAGCCTCCTGAGTAGCTGGGACCACAGGTCCCGCATGCCACCACGCCCGGCATCAGCCATCACGCTTGGTCAACCATGTGAGTTTCTTTATCATGCTAGAGTAATTTGGCCATATGGAGGCTAATTTGAAAATACATCAAATTTAAGCTATGAGATGATAATTTTTAATTAACAAGAGAAATGAGTTGTTCTTTCTCTTTTCCAAATTATTCCACAAGCCAATCCCTCACATGAGGCCAGGTGGTCGGCTGTCAGGGACGAATTCGCACTAATGAGAAGCTGATGTTCTAGACTTCCAGGCTATGGCTGGTGACGACAATGTCTAACACTGCCCTAAGATTCCAACTACAGAGTTAATTAAATGTCAGCCAAACAGCCTCACTTGGGAAATAACAGCTCACACTCACAACCCACAGAATCAGAAAATGTATACAAATCACACATCCAATAAGGGGCTTGTGTCCTGAATATATAAAGAACCCTTAAAACTCAGCAATAAAAGAGAGCTGTGTGTTATTTCAAAGAGCTGGAAGGAAACTTTTTTTTTTTTTTGAGATGGAGTTTCACTCTTGTCACCCAGGCAGGAGTGCAATGGCACGATCTTGGCTCACTGCAACCTCTGCCTCCTGGGTTCAAGCGATTCTCCTGCCTCAGCCTCCCAAATAGTTCAGAATACAGGCGTCTGCCACCATGCCCAGCTAAATTTTTGTATTTTTAGTAGAGACAGGGTTTCACCTGTTGGCCAGGCTGATCTCGAACTCCTGACCTCAGGTGATCCACCCGCCTCAGCCTCCCAGAGTGCTGGGATTACAGGCGTGAGGTATCTTGCCTGGCCGGACAGGAACTTTTGAAGCAAAAGCATCAAGTTAGTCTTCTCGAAAATCCCCTTTTCTAGGAGCTTGTATTTGTCATCCCTCTTTGCCGTGGTTCACATCCAGACATTATATGGATCCTACCACTTTGTGACATAGGGCAGAGCTCACCAAGTCCCTTCCGGCTGAAGCAGGCCTGGAGTGGAGGATTTGGGACTCTGGGGTTGACAGGAGAGCTGGGGAGGCCAGGACGGGCACGTTCCGGCAGTTTTTTCTGCAGAGGGGGAGCTCCCACAGCTGGCGCTGGATGCCTCGATCCAGGATTCCAGGATGGGGCTGCGCAGAACACCACCCACTCACATTTCATTTAAAAGGTAAGGTAAGTCTTACCTTCCCAGAATATCCTCCTCACATTGCACTACCTTGTGCCATTTTTGTTTTTTCATTTGTTGGCTTAGACATGGTCTTGCTCTGTCACTCAGGCTGGAGTGCAAGTGACATGGTCTCGGCTCACTGCTGCCTCAACCTCCCTGATCAAGTGATCCTTCCACCCCAGCCTCCTGAGTAGCTGGGAATGCAAACATGTACCACCATGCCTGGCTAATTTTGAAATTTCTTGAAGAAAGGGGGGTCTCACCATGTTGCCCAGGCTGGTCTCAAACTCCTGGCTTGAGAAATCCCAAAGTGCTGGGATTACAGGTGTGAGCCACTGTGCCTGGCCTTGTGCTATTTTTGAGTTAGGCTGTTGATGCAAAGTCAGCTGATACCTGTTTTCTGTTTCCTGGTGATGCTGTGGATGCTCCATTCTGCTCATTTTCTATCTCCAGAGATGATGTTTACAGAGCAAGTGCTGGTCACTTGGCAGACGCTCAGTAAACACAGATTGATTGATTGACTGACTGGTTGGTTGACTGATTATAGGCTCCCTGCTCTCTTCTTGGGTCAGGGCGGCAGAGCTAACAGTAAATGCAACCATCTGAGGCAGAGGGGCGGGGGGGTAATGGGGCGGGGGGGCAGTGCAGAGTGTGCTTTGTAAATTTGGGAAGTGGGCTCTGCTGCAAGTGGCTTAAAGGTCTAGAAAACCAGCCAGGCGCTGTGGCCCATGCCTGTAATCCCAGCACCTTGGGAGGCTGAGGTGGGCGGATCACCTAAGGTCAGGGGTTCAAGACCAGCCTGGCCAACAGGGTGAATACAAAAAAATTAGCCAGGCCTGGTGGCATGCACCTGTAATCTCAGCTACTTGGGAGGCCGAGGAAGGAGAATTGCTTGAATCAGGGAGACAAAATTTGCAGTGAGCCAAGATCATGCCATTGCACTCCAACCTGGGTGACAGAGAGAAACTCAGTCTCAAAAAAAAAAAAAAAAAAAAGCAAAAATGCCAGGCGTGGTGGCCTGTGCCTGTAGTCTCAGCTATTTGGGAGGCTGAGGCTGGAGGATCACTTGATCAGGTGTCTGCACTAAGTTCAGCATCAATATGGTGACCTCCTGGGAGCGGGGGACCACCAGGTTGCCTAAGGAGGGGTGAACTGGCCCAGGTCAGAAACAGAGCACGTCAAAACTCCCATGCTGATCAGTAGTGGGATCACGACTGTGAATAGCCACTGCACTCCAGCCTGGGCAACATAGCGAGACTCGGTCTCTTAAAAAAAAAAAGGGCCAGAAAACCACTTCATCGGCTGGGCGCAGTGACTCATGCCTATAATCCCAGGACTTTGGGAAGCTGAGGCAGGCAGATCACTTGAGGTCAGGAGTTCGAGACCAGCCTGGCCAACACAGTTGGCAACGAATGCAACATGCCATTATTCTGACTTGATACAGAAAGTTTCCAAACTGATAAAGTTGGAAATCATATATGCATATGCACACAAGTGCACACTCACACATACACACTGCAACATGGTGAAACCCTGTCTCTACCAAAAATACAAAAATTAGCTGGGGGTGGTGGCAGGCACCTGTAATCCCAGCTATTCAGGAGTCTGAGGCAGGAGAATCACTTGAACCCAGGAGGCAGAGGTTCCAGTAAGCTGAGATAACGCCACTGCACTCCAACCTAGGCAACAAGTGAAACTCTGTCTCAAAATAAACAAATAAACAAAAAAAGAAAACCACTTCATCTAAGAGATTCAGCTCTAAGTGACGAAGGGCTGTATGATTAAGACCAGAGGGGCATCAAAACACTCACGACTTCAGGATTAAAAAGTCATGGGGTTGGTGGGGGCGGGGCAAGAGAGTTCATTTGTAGCAGTTCCCAGGCTGCTCTGCAATTTTTTGTGGCTGAAGGCCATGTGCTGACAAATAAAAATAAGTGTTATGAGGGCTGCTGGTTTCTGGCTGAATTCACTAGTCAGAAATATGGTCAGTATTTCCCCCCTGAGCTTCATAGTCTCCTACTACAAAGAGGCTAGCAGATTCATGCATTTGAACTGCACTGAGAAAATATAACTCCGCTGGTATTCTTGAACTTGCAGTGTTTGTCTTTAGGTTTAATGTTAAACACAGAGGATACGAATTGCACCGTAAGTCAGAGACATTTTTAGCTGCCGTCCCTGCGGTTGGAGCTGACTAAGCAGATGTATGGTTTTTGATTTACTGTGCCTGGCAAAAGTTATTATACTGAGGCATGTTCTTTATTATAAACTTTTCTTATATAATAACAGACAATTTGGCCAGGCTAATTGTTAAATTAAGCTCACCCCTAGTCAAACTCAGCTGTTTGATTTAAAAGGTTATTGACCATTAACATTTTTACAAGTGTTTAACCAGGCTAATAAGTACTCTTAAAATGGAAATTTTGTGACAACCTCACTCTGCCTGATAAGTAAAAATATGTACTGTAAAGCCCCACCCACTACCCACAAAAAGAAAAATTATAGCATATACATATATACACACACTTATCTCCTTTCAGCTGAAATCTTATAATTTGTTACATACGATTATAGAACAAGAACAAATAAGAAAATGGTTCAGGCTCTGATGAAATTTTAGCAATAAAGTGTGTTAGAGTGGCTTGTAGTATGTTTAAATAAAGCTTAAAAGAAAATCACTCTGCCCTAATAGGTAATAAATATAGAAACACACACCCTTGGTCTGGTGTGGTGGCTCTCTCCCGTAATCCCAGCACTTTGGGAGGCTGAGGGGGGGCGGGTGACCTGAGGTTGGGAATGTGAGATCAGCCTGGCCAACATGGTGAAACCTTGTCTCTACTAAACATACAAAAATTAGCCGGGCATGGCGGCGGGTGCCTGTAATTCCAGCTATTCTCAGGAGGCTGAGGCAAGAGAATAGCTTGAACTCGGGAGGTGGAGGTTGCAGTGAGCAGAGATTGAGCCACTGCACTCCAGCCTAGGCAACAGAGTGAGACTCTGTCTCAAAGAAGGAAGGAAGGAAGGAAGGAAGGAAGGAAGGAAGGAAGGAAGGAAGGAAGGAAGGAAGGAAGGAAGGAAGGAAGGAAAGAAGAGAAAGAAAGAAACACACACACCCTATTTTGTATTTTCTTTTCTTTTTTTTTTTTTTTTTTTTCCGAGACGGAGTTTCGCTCTTGTTACCCAGGCTGGAGTGCAATGGTGCGATCTCGGCTCACTGCTACCTCCGCCTCCTGGGTTCAGGCAATTTTTCTGCCTCAGCCTCCTGAGTAGCTGGGATTACAGGCATGCGCCACCATGCCCAGCTAATTTTTTGTATTTTTAGTAGAGACGGGGTTTCACCATGTTGACCAGGATGGTCTCGATCTCTTGACCTCGTGATCCACCCGCCTTGGCCTCCCAAAGTGCTGGGATTACAGGCTTGAGCCACCGCACCCGGCTCTATTTTGTATTTTCAAATGAATAAAATTTTGTTGCAAAGGACTTCACCTTGAGGAGACAAGGCCTTTTTTAGTTATCAAAGATATGGTCCTTTGCCAGGAGATTTCAAAATCTATGCCACATATAACTGAAAAACATGAAGGCTTAATTGGCCGACTTTCCTTATGGATAATAAAATACTCTGTTCTCTTAACCTCTCATTTTTATGCTTGGCAGGAATGTGACTGTACTCAAACCGAAAAGACATCTGCTAGCAATCTGCAGTCTTAGAACGGCCCACGGTTTTATGGCGCTTCATCTGAAACTCTGATTCATTTTTGAAAAAGTTAGCTAACGCAAGTGGGGGTGAGGGCAGCTGCTCCTTGCTGTGGGGATCGGCGGAGGAGTCACTTCTGCCAGCCTGGGTTAGAGTTCTGTGCTCTGTGTCCCAGGATTTGTACTGATGAACTCAGGCTTTTTGGGCTGCCTCAGAGTGAGCAGTGGTAGGTGGGAGGCCCCTGTGTTGGGACTGAGATTTGGTGCTGAGAATTTGGTCTCCTGCTTAGTAGTTCTACATTTTTTTTTTTTTTTTAGATGGAGTCTTGCACTGTTGCCGGGCTGGAGTGCAATGGTGTGATCACTGTAACCCGGCCTGGAGTTCAGTAGCACGTTCTCGGCTCACTGCAACCTCCACCTTCTGGGTTCAAGCAATTCTCTTGCCTCAGCCTCCTGAGTAGCTGGGATTATAGGTGCCTGCCACCACACCTGGCTAATTTTTTGTATTTTTAGTAGAGACAGGTTTTCACTATGTTGGCCATGTTGGTATCAAACTCCTGACCTGATGATCTGCCTGCCTCGGCCTCCCAAAGTGCTGGGATTACAGGCGTGAGCCACCACGCCCGACTCCTACTTTTAATTTAATTCAATTTTTCCTCCTGTCTTACTCTGACAGATAGGTATATTCTGACTTGATACAGAAAGTTTCCACACTCATAAAATTGGAAACCATACATGCATTTGTACACAAGTGCACACACACACACACACACGCACATGTATGCACACTCACACAGGCACACTGCAATTGAGGGAAAAACAGCCCAAACCTTGGCCTCACACAGAGAGGGCTTCCAATCCAGTTTCCTCACTCAGAGCTCTCTGAGCTTAGTGAAATTAATTAACGTTCTCATTTCCTTATTTAGAAAATGAACATCATAAAGCCTGCTTGGATGGAGATGACATGATAGATGTCATGTTCCTGGAACAGAGGGCAGTATTTTATATGGCTGGTGGGCTTCTTCCTCCTGTCCCGCACTTTGTGCTAACGGAAGATCTATTTTAGGTCCTGATGTTTGCACAGCCCCATTCAGAGGATAGATTTGGAAATCTGGACAGATTTTCTTTTTCCTGTTGCCAGAAGGAAAACAAATGACAAGCCTGTTTCTGTTTTAGGTCTCACTAGTGGAGCAGTTTCCTCTCTGCCTAAATATCTACACGGGCCTACAGTGGAAAGAGACGAGCTTAGGCTGGGTGATTTTGGGAGCGTTGCTTAATTGCTTTGAATTTGAGTTTGTTCAGATAGAAACCAAAGAGATGAATATCTACCCTGCAGAATCATCTCCACATGAAAAATAATTTTGTAATACAAATGGTGGTTGCTTTTCACTCTCGTATTGCCTATTATTTCTTTTTCTTTTTCTTTTGTTTTGTATTAGGAATTCAATATGGAATTGCTTACTATGTCCAAGGACAGTCACGAATACCTCAGAGGATGCCGCCCCAGAGAAGAGAGGGCAAACTAATTATGGGAAATATGGGTGACCTCAACAATGAAGCAAAATACGATTCAGCCAGACATACGGCAGTTTCCTAGGAACAAATATTTCCAAACCATTGCATGATCTACCTTTTTTTATCTTAACCTACTCTATGGGTAGACAGGAAATTAAAATTCTGATCCATATTACTCAACCCCAATCATCTGTATTTTCAGGAAATACAAATACATGTTAATAAGTGGATCGTTGCAGCAATGAAAAATGGATTCTGGGCTGGGTGCAATGGCTCACGTCTGTAATCCCAGCACTTTGGGAGCTGAGGCGGGCAGATCACTTGAGGTCAGGAATTCAAGACCAGCCTGGCCAACATGGTGAAACACTGTCTCTTCTAAAAATACAAAAAATTAGCCAGGCATAGTGGTGTGTGTCTGTAGTCTCAGCTTCTTGGGACACCAAGGCAGGAGAATCACTTGAACCCTGGAGGCAGAGGTTGCAGTGAGCTGGGATTGTGCCACTGCACTCCAGCCTGGGCAGAGCTGGAGACTCCATCTAAAAAAAAAAAAGATTCCTGCCAGGAGCAATAGCTCATGCCTATAATCTCAACACTTTGGGAGGATGAGGTGGGAAGATTGCTTGGGCCTGGGAGTTGGAGACCAGCCTGGACAACATAGTGAGACCTCATTTCTACAAAAAATAAGGAAAATCAGCTGGGGATGGTGGCATGTGCCTGTAGGTCCATAAGGAGGCTAAGGTGGGAGGATTGCTTGACCCCAGGAGGTCAAGGCTGCAGTGAACTGTAATCGCACCACAGCACTCCAGTGGGTGACAGAGCAAGACTCTTTTCATTCTAAAAAATAAAATAAAATAAAATAAAGGACTCCTAGGCCAAATATCTATTGGTGCAGGATTATTTGATTTTGTTAAGTTTTACCATCCTTGCTCCTATTTTAAGGGTCTTATAAATAGAGGACAAAACAAAGTTATTTCTCAGGAGTCAGCAGTGTGCAAGAGAAAGATGAGGGAGGACTCACTTTCTGGACAGTTTGTTGGTTCAAATGAGGCATTGAATCCCACCTCCAGCCCCTGCCTACTCAGGAACTGCCTCTGTGCCCACAAGGAGATACTGAGACCCGTTTTTTGGCCTGGGGACACTTTCTTTCTTTCTTTTTTTTTTTTAATAGAGACAATCTTTGGCCTTGCTGCTCAGGCTGGTCTTGAACTCCTGGACTGGAATGATACACTTGCCTTGGCCTCCTGAAATGCTGGGATTACAGGTGTGAGCCATCACTCCCATCCAGGACACTTTTTCTTGATACTCCATTCCTCCTTGGACCCAGAAGATCAGCCATACCTAATTTCTATCCAGGCCTCTCACTCCTGAAGAGGTTATGAGAACAAAATTGGTACCAAAAATCATTTCTTTTTTTTTTTTTGAGACAGAGTCTCGCTCTGTCGCCTAGTGCCAGGCACCAGGCTGGAGTGCAGTGGTGCCATCTCGGCTCGCTGCAACCTACGCCTCCCGGGTTCAAGCAATTCTCCTGCCTCAGCCTCCCGAGTAGCTGGGACTCCAGGTGCACACCACCACGCCCAGCTAATTTTTTTGTATTTTTAGTAGAGACAGGGTTTCACCATGTTGGCCAGGATGGTCTCAGTCTCTTGACCTCGTGATCTGCCTGCCTCAGCCTCCCAAAGTGCTGGGATTACAGGCTTGAGCCACTGAGCCTGGCCCTAAAAATCACTTCTGAGTGCCAGCAAAATCTCTCCAAATTCATTCGTTTCCCTAAATTTTCAACCCATACAAGACCCTATAAAATGTATCCTAGGTTAAGTTCCCATAGAGGGATATTTACCAGTTCTTATCATCACCAACATGAAAACAAATTCTCAAATACATTTGTTATCCTTTTAGAGTAAAACCATAAACATTCTACATCTATTGACGTTAGTTTTCATTTTCATCACTGCTTTTTTCATTGCTCTGTTACTTTTCTCCCTTTCTTTGCCTCTTACCTTTCTCCTCTCTTCATTTTAGCTTGATTTCCTTT
Source organism: Callithrix jacchus (assembly GCF_049354715.1). NCBI lineage: Eukaryota > Metazoa > Chordata > Mammalia > Primates > Cebidae > Callithrix > Callithrix jacchus. The sequence continues at coordinate 34,536,656 of NC_133508.1, read as the reverse complement.
TCTCCTTCTGCTCCATCCTCCTATTCCAATCAAACTCCCCAAACTCTTCAGGACCTAAAACTTAGCCTGGGCAACGTAGCAAGACCCGATCTCTTAAAAAAAAAAAGAAAAGAAAGAAAGAAATTGAAAAACTATGTGGAAATGATAGCAAGCCCCTGTGGTTCCAGCTACTCAGGAGACTGAGGTGGGAGGATCACTTGAGCCCAGGGTTTCAAGGCTGTGGTGAGCTGTGACTGCACCACCACACTCCACCCCGAGTGACAGAATGAGACCCTGTCTCAAAACAACCCCACAAAAACATAAAACAAAACTACCCCCAACTGCGGCCACAGCCCGGGTGCTCACTGGAGCCCCCATACACCCCCAGGCCACCCTCACTCTGGCTGCAAAGCTGCCTTATCCCTGTCTCCTTAGTCCATTTCCTGTTTCTTATAACAGACTACCTGAAACTGGGTAGTTTATAAAGAAAAGAAATGTATGTCTTACAGTTATGGAGGCTGAAAAGCCCCAGGTTGGGGAAGGTGAGAGCTTTCTTGCTGGTGAGGTCTCTGCCGAGGCCCAAGGTGGTGCCAGGCATCACGTGGTGAGGGGGCTGGGCTTCCTGACATGCCACACTCAGGGGTCTCCCACTCTTCTTGTAAAGCCACTAGTCCCACCCCGCAGATAGGATAACTGAGAGCCCATTCATCCCTTAACCATTCATTCACAAATGGATTAATCCATTCATAAAGGTAGAGCCCTCACAATCCAGTCATCTCTTAAAGGCCTCACCTCTCAATACTGCTATATTGGGGGTTAAATTTTAACATGAGTTTGGAGGGAAACAAATATTCAAACTATAGAGGACCTGTAAAAAGTTGGGAGTTCGAGATCACCCTCCACCAGCCCAGGCAAATATTTCAGTGTTTCTAGCTCTTTCTTCTAGTATTTACTAACTTTACTAATATACTAACCAAATTACTAATCTAATATTTCTAAGGAGTTAACTTATTCTACTATATTTTAATTAATCACGTTTAGACATCCTGTGTTAATTTCTGATTCTTTTCTTTTCTTTTTTGAGACAGGATCTTGCTCTGTCACCCAGGATGGAATGCAGTTGTGCAATCACAGCTCATTGCAGCCTTGAGCTCCTTGGCCCAAGTGGTGCTCCCATCTCAGCCTCCCAAGTAGCTGGGACCACAGGTGCACACCACCATACCCAGCTAATTTTTTCTATTTTTTGTAGGCTCAGGGTCTCAACTTGTACCTAGGCTGGTCTCAAATTCCTGGACTCAAGCAATCCTCCTGTCTTGGCTTCCCAAAGTGCTGGGATTACACACACAAGCCACCATGCCCAGCTGACTTCTGATTCTTACAGCTGAGTGTTTAAGTGAAGAAATTCTGCTAGCACCGGTTATGGGAGCAAAGAGACAGAGGTTCCTCCACTTTTGGGTGTGAAGGTGTCTGCTCAGCACCCTGGGGAGCTGAGAGTTTATTCTCCCAACTGAGGCAGCACAGAATTTTGTTTCTGGAATTTCCTTCTATCTTATAGGCCTTTCCCCATTCAATCAGCCATATTCATGGCCTTGGGCAAAGATGATACAGCAGGGAGGTAGAGAAAAGTCTTTAGACTCAGAGTTTTTTCACTGGGGTTCAAGAATGCTTGGGAAGTGCTATGGTGTGAATGTGTCCCTCAGAATTCACATGTTGAAACTTAATTGTTGGCCAGGCATGGTGGCTCAAGCCTGTAATCCCAGCATTTGGGGAGGCCGAGGCGGGTGGATCACCTGAGGTTAAGAGTTTGAGACCAGCCTGGCCAACATGGTGAAGCCCGTCTATACTAAAAATACAAAAAATTAGATGGGAGTGGTGGTGCACACCTGTAATCTCAGCTACTAGGGAGGCTGAGGCAGGAGAATTGTTTGAACCTGAGAGGTGGAGGTTGTAGTGAGCCAAAATGGCACCACTCCAGCGTAAGTGAAACAGCAAGACTCCATCGCAAAAAAAAAAAAAAAGCTAGTGCAGTGGCTCACACCTATAATCCCAGCACTTTGGACACTTTGGAAGGCCAACACAGGCGGATCAGTTGAGGTCAGAAATTTGAGATCAGCCTAACCAACATGGGAAAACCCTGTCTCTACTAAAAATACCAAATTAGCGTGGTGCACATGCCTGTAATTCCAGCTACTCAGGAGGCTGAGGCAGGAGACTTGTTTAAACCTGGAGGCAGAGGTTGCAGTGAGCCAAGGTTGCACCACTGCACTCAGGCTGGGCAACAAGAGGAAAACACCACCTCAAAAAAAATAAAAAAGGAAAATAAGCATTACATAACAACTCAAATATTTTGATAAATGCTGTCATTCTGGACCCCTATTGACTTCAGTAGGGATGGCACCATGGTTGAGAGGTCAAAGAAGTGACCCAGAGCCAAATGAGACATGAGGTTTATGAGGGAACTTCCATCCAGGGAAGTCCAGAGGCGGCAGGGTGGACAAGAGAACAGGGCTGTTTATACAAAACATGCAGCTTATAAAGCATTTTCACCTCGCCCCCTCCCTAACAACCTCCACCTCCAAACCCTCATCTAACCCAAAACGAAGGGCCTTGATCCCCTCTACAGCCTGCATTTTAAGGGATAGGCCAGGGGTTTGGATGTCCTTCATAGAGAGGGAATGAATCTCTGTGTTGGCTGCTCCAGGACAGGATTCCTTAGCTCAGATCCCTGAATCATGTTCTTCTTAGACCGTAGGGTCATCTCAGGATCTGCTTTTAAGTTATTGTTGTGAGATGTGTCTGCCAAACAATTAATTTCCATGTGCTTGGTTTACTTTGTAATTCTATGCTTTTCGTTTTCATACCTAAAAACATTTTCTGAGATGGGATCTATAAGCTTCATCAGACTTCAAAAGTGTTTAAAAGCCCTGCATTACGGCCAGGTGCAGTGGCTACGCCTGTAATCACAGCACTTTGGGAGGCCAAGGTGGGCAGATCACAAGGTCAAGAGAACAAGACCATCCTGGCCAACATGGTGAAACCCCATCTCTACTAAAAATACAAAAATTAGCCGGGCACAGTGGCTCACGCCTATAATCCCAGCACTTTGGGAGGCTGAGGTGAGTAGATCACAAGGTCAAGAGATTGAGACCATCCTGGTCAACAAGATGAAACCCTGTCTCTACTAAAAATACAAAAATTAGCTGGGCATGGTGGTGCATGCCTGTAGTCCCAGCTACTCGGGTGGCTGAGGCAGGAGAATTGCTTGAACCCAGAAGGCGGAGGTTGCAGTGAGCCGACATCGTGCCATTGCACTCCAGTCTGGGCAACAACAGCGAAACTCTGTCTCAAAAAAAAAAAAAAAATTAGCCGGGCGTGGTTGCAGGTGCCTGTAGTCCCAGCTGCTCAAGAGGCTGAGGCAGGAGAATTGCTCAAACTTGGGAGGTGGAGGTTGCAGTGAGCCGAGATTGTGCCACTGCACTCCAGCCGGGTCACAGAGCAAGACACTGTCTCAAAAACAAAACAAAACAAAAACCCTGCATTTGGGGCTGCAGGAGGCTAGACTCTGAATGGACTTGGAGTATAGAAAATGCATGAAGCTGTAAGAGGAATAGGGGCTCCAATCAAAAATTCTTTCTTTATAAAACATAAAAGGTGTTAGGTTTTTATATGCTGATTTAGCAAATGTAATTCATACTCATTACCTGGACAATGTGACTAATAACTCAGGTTGAAACAACACAGGCCTAGCTGGACATGGTGACATGTGTCTGTAGTCTTAAGTGCTTGGGAAGCTGAGGCAGGAGGATCACTTGAGCCTGGGAGTTAAGAGGCTGCAGTGAGCCATGATTGCACCACTGTACTCCAACCTGGGTAACACAGTGAGACTCTGTCTCTAAAAAAAAATTAAGAAGTAATAATAATAAAAAAAAAGACACAGGCCTTAATGTGTAAATAGGTAGCTGCTTTCCTAAGCCCTTAGAAAACAAACAAAGAAAAAACCAAAACAAACAAAAAAATAGGTTGGGGAGCTACAAAGGTGTGTTCAAGTGGTTTTTCCTGAAGATATGCTTATTTTGTCTTTTTTCTCTTTGTGGACCAAAATGAACAAGAGCATCAAACTGGCAAGCAGAACACCTAGGTTCTAGCTCCAAAGTAGGTGGCTTTGTGGAAACATCCAACATGAAATGAAAAAATGGTCTGGGGGCCTTTCTAGGCCTCTTCCATTTCTCCAGACCTGTGAGATTTGAAAATAATTTCCCTACCTGTGTTTCAGACTCTTCTGAGAAAGACAAGGGCAACACTTAGAGAAGCTACGAGAGCCCTGTGAGCCGTGAAGTACCTTGATCACATAGGTTGGCAGGGATTCGTTATGTGGAATTAAGAAAGGAATTCTTTAACTGGGCATGGTGGCTCATGCCTATAATCCCAGCACTTTGGGAGGCTGAGGCAGGTTGATCACGAGTTCAGGAGTTTGAGACTAGCCTGGTCAATGTGGTGAAACTGTGTTGCTACTAAAAATACAAACATTAGTTCGGTGTTGTGGCAGGCACCTATAATCCCAGCTACTTGGGAGGCTGAGGCAAGAGAATCTTGAAGCCAGGAAGCGCAGGTTGCAGTGAGCCGAAATCATGCCACTGCGCTCCGGCCTGGGCACCAGAGTGAGACTCCGTCTCAAAAAAGCAAAACAAAACAAAACAAAAAAAGATGGGATTTTTTTTTCTCTTTTCTTTTTTTTTTTTTAATTTCTATTTTTCAATAATATATTCCCTTAAAACATAACACTTAACATTCTTGTTCTTATACTGCCTTTTACTGTCTTATACTCTCTTTTTCACTTAACTTTATTCTATGCCCTTCCCAGGCTCATTATTTTATTTATTTTATTTTTTTGATGGAGTTTTCAGATGGGCATCCTAGTTTTTTCATGCAAAACTCTAGAATATTATAATCCTAAAGAGTGATCCGGCTATCAGTAAATTAGCTCTCCAACACCTTTTCAATGCAAAGGTCATGCATGTGATTCACCTCCCAGGAAATCCAGAAGGGAATCTTTGGCCTGACTGAGCTTGGGTGGTTGGGCAGGTAATGCTGGACGAAGGCAGTGGGTGGAGTGGTTTGCTTCCCTGGGTCCCTTCAGACATAGCCCAGCCCACCCTGTCAAGCCTGTTATCTTCTATCAGATTACCAAATCTGATCAAAGGGTTCATCTATTTTATTAGCCTTTTTAAAAAACTGGGTTTGGGATTTCTTTTTTTTTTTTTTTGAGGGAAAAAGAGAAAAAGAAGGGGAAAAAAAGAAAAAGAGGGAAAAAGAAATATTACTTCATTCCTAAAATGGGTTTCAATAATGGCCGATCAATATTTTGAGTGTTTAAAGTGGTTAATGCATATTTTATGTGTTTAAAATGGAGACCTCTATTGTGTTTATTTGTTCTGGCTCTGAGTTCAAGTCCTGGATATCGTTATCAATTTGTTTTCTCGTTGAATCTAAATCTCATTATGTGTCTTATGTATCTGGGTGTTAAGATCTCTTATTGTTGCATTAATCCTTTTACCCTTGCATCCTTGTAGCTTTGAAATCTATTTTATTAAGTGTGAGAATTGCAACTCCTGCTTTTTATTTATTTATTTTTGCTCTCCATTTGGTTGGTGAGTTTTTTTCCATCCCCTTGTTTTGAGTCTTTGTATATCTTTAGATATATCATTAGATTTTGTGAATAATGTATATTTTGTGTCTTTAAAATGGAGAGCCCTATTGAGTTTATTTGTTCTGGATCTTAGTTCCAGTCCCAGATATCGTTATCAATTTTCTGTCTCGTTGAATCTAAATCTCATTATGGGTCTTATGTATCTGGGTGTTAAGATCTCTTATTATTACATTAATCCTTTTATCCTTGTATCCTTGTAGCTTTGAAATCTATTTTGTCAAATGTGAAAATTGCAACTCCTGCTTTTTATTTATTTATTTTTGCTCTCCATTTTGTTGGTATGTTTTTTTTTTTCCAACCCTTTATTTTGAGTCTATGTATATCTTTGGATATACCGTTAGATTTTGTCTGTATCTTTTGATTGGGAGATTTGGTCGATTTAAATTTAGGGTTGCTGCCATTTGCTATTAACTGGCTATTTTGTCCTTTCGTTGATAAAAATTCTTCTTTATGTTAATGCTCTTTACTTTTTGGTGTATTTTTAGAAAGGGTCATACTGGTTGTTCCTTTCTGTGTATAATGCTTCTTTTAGAAGTTCTTGTAAAGCAGGCCTGGTGGTAATAAAATCTCTGAGTACTTGCTTGTTCCTAAAAGATTTTATTTTTCCTTCAAATGTAAAGCTTAAATTGGCAGGATATGAAATTCTGGGCTGAAAGTTCTGTTGATTAAGTATATTGAATATTGGCCCCCACTCTCTTCTAGCTTGTAGGGTTTCTGCTGAGAGATCTGCTGTAAGCCTAATAGGCTTCCCTTTATGGGTAACTTGATCTTTCTCTCTGGCTGCCCTTAATATTTTCTCCTTCGTTTTGATCTTGGTGAATCTAACGATTATGTGCCTTGGGGTTGGTCTTCTTGAGGAATATCTTTGTGGTGTTCTCTGTACTGCCTGGGGTTGAATAGTGTCCTGCTTTGCTAAATTAGGAAAATTTTCCTGGATAATGTCCTGGAGAGTATTTTCCAGCTTTAATTCATTCTCTTCATCACATTCAGGTACACCAATAAAGCGTATATTAGGTCTTTTCACATAGTCCCATATTGCTTGGAGACTTTGCTCATTCCTTTTCATCCTTTTTTCTCTATTCTTGTCTTGTCATTTTGTTTCATTAAGTTGGTCTTCAACCTCTAATACTCTTTCTTCTGCTTGATCCATTCGGCTGTTTAAGCTTGTACATATTTCACTAAGTTCTCGTGTTGTATTTTTCAACTCCATACGTTCATTTGTATTCCTCTCTATATTGTCTATTCTTTTCAACATTTCATCTAACCTTTTTTCCAAGTTCTTAGTTTCTTTACATTGGGTTAGAACAAGTTCCTTTAACTCCCAGAAGTTTCTTATCATCCACCTTTTAAAGCCTACTTCAGATAATGGAACACAGTCCTTTTCCATCAGGGCTTGCTCCGTTACTGATGAGTCCTTTTCCATCAGGGCTTGTTCCGTTGCTGATGGGTTCTGATTTTGAGTATACTCGGCCTTCTTAAGCTGTTTTTTTCCCTTCATTGTAGATGACCCGCCTTTCTAATTAGGTTTCTGAGTTGACGTCCGACTTATTGATTCCCAGTGCTGGGATCCGAGCAACCCACTGTGGCAGCCTAAATAGGAACGATAAGACTGATGGTGCTCTTCTGCCTGGGAATCTCTGGACTGGCTTCGCTCTTGAGTCCGCAACAAGCGGCTCTGACTTCCCGGAGCTCCAAACTCTGGTCAGTAGGGGAAGCAGTCCCGTTGGCTCTGCATGAAGAGCTGCTGTGCTGAGACGCCAGCAAAACCGCTGCAGCGGCCACAAGAGTCGCGCTGGCGACCCGTGGGGCTCATCCACTGGGAATCGGCTGATCCGTGAGTGACGAAAATTCATCTAAAAGTGTGGTGTCGTCTTGTTCTCTGAGCTTTCACTGGGAGCTACAATCCTGAGCTGTTAGTGGTCGGCCATCTTGGATTGATCTCTGGGATTTTTTTTTTGAGACAGCATCTTGCTCTGTCACCGGGCTGGAGTGCAGTGGCACAATCTTGGCTCACTGCAACCTCTGCCTCCTGGGTTCAAGCAATTCTCCCGAGTAGCTGGGACTACAGGCACACACCACCATGCCCAGGTAATTTTTGGTATTTCAGTAGGGATGGGGTTTCACCATGTTGGCCAGGATGGTCTCAATTTCTTGAATAATTTTTGTTCTCTTTTGATATTGCTCTGAGGCTGTTGACTATTTGGCTAATGAATGGCCACTGATTGATTGAGAAGCTAAACCTTCTGAGAAGATATTAATTTTATTGATATTAGTTTATAGCAGTTCCTGTAGGAGACACAGCTCTAAGAGAGGTGCGCAGTTTTAGTGAAGTGGACATCAGGATTCCATTCTGCGTTACTGGACTGAAACATTTGTCTTAAATAGTCAAGACCATTACCTGTGAGAACAGAAAACAGTTTTTTCTTTTCTTTTTTTTTGATACAGGGTCTTTCTCTGTCAGGCTGGAGTGCAGTGGCACGATCATGGCTCACTGCAGCCTTGAACTCATGGGCTCAACCCATCCTCCCACCTCAGCTTCCTGAGCCACTGGGACCACAGGCATGCACCACCACACCTGGCTAATTTTTTAAAATTTTTTTGTAAAGAAGGGGTCTCTCTATGTTGTCCAGGCTGTTCTTGAACTCCTGGGCTCAAGTAATCGTCCGACTCCAGCCTCCCAAAGTGCTGGGACCCCAGATGTGAGCCACTGTGCCCAGCCAGCAAACATTTCTGCTAAGGATCCCCTCCCTCCTTCCCTCCCTCCCTCCTTCCCTTCCTTCCTTCCTTCCTCCCTCTCCTTCCCTCCCTCCCTCCCTTCCTTCCTCTTTCTTTATGTGTCAGTTTAGAATTTTTCTGATGCAAGTAGCAGAAAAAACCCAACTTGGGCTGGGCACAATGGTTCACACATGTAATCCCAGCACTTTGGAGGGGCCAAGGTGAGAGAATTACTTGAGCCCAGAGTTAAGACCAGCCTAGGCAACGTAGTGAGACCCTATCTCTATTTAAAAACAAAACTGCACTTAACGGCCTAAAGAAATTAGGGAGTCTGTTCCCTAATAAGCGGTCCAGAGGAGGAAGGCTTGGCGTTGGTTAATTCAGGGCTCAGCACAGGCATTAGGGTCCCCCTTCTTTCCATCTCTCCACTCTTCCATCCTCAGGGTGAACTTCTATCTACTCATATTCATAAGATATGGCTGCAGTCCAAGCCCCACACCCAGCTGTGGCAGCTCTGGTGAAAGAAAAATGATTGTTCTTCACTGCTCTTTGTTTTTGAGATGGAGTCTCGCACTGTCGCCAGGCTGGAGTAGAGTGGCACGATCTTAGCTCACTGCAACTTCCGCTCCAGGTTCAAGTGATTCTCCTGATTCAGACTCCCGAGTAGCTGGACTTACAGGCGCCTGCCACTACACCCAGCTAATTTTTGTATTTTTAGTAGAGGTGGGACTTCACAGAGACGGGATTTCACTATGTTGACCAGGATGGTCTCCTCTTTTTATAAACCGGAAAACATTGCTTAGACCTCCCTCCCCATTCCCAGAAATACCCTCTTATTTTGCATGTGGCCAGAGATAGATAAATCACTGCCCGGGGGGAATGGAGCCATTAGAGCTGGCTGAAAACACTGAGGTTTGCCTCTGAGCCTCAGAGATGTGTGGACACCATGACACACAACTAGGCTCTCCCAGCAGAGAAGTCGGGGAGTGATGTGGCTGGCATTTGTGTCGCACCAAGCAACGTGCTCCAGTTTGCTCTGGAAGCTTTTCTGTTCTTGTTAAGGTACCGACGGCCTTTCCCCTCACAGATGAAGTGGGAGTGCCTCAGTCCCTGCATTTCCCAAGCCTCACAGGGATGTGCAGAGGCCACTGCTCATGATGTGAGATCTGCTTCTCCCTGTGGCCAGCAGGCTGGGCTGCATCAACTGTCAGCAGCAGCCTCCTCTTGGACGTGCTGTGTGCATCCCGATGGTGTGGTCTGGACTTTTGCTTGCACTCCAGCCTCAGAGGTCAGGCTCTCACGCCCTTCAGAGTGGAGTACCTCGGCACCGCGTTGTTACTTTAGGACAAGGACTCGGTCTCAAAGAGAGCAAAGGGGGCCAAGACTCTTCACACATGTGTCTCCTGGGAAAAGATTTATCCACCAGGAGGCCCCACATGTTTGTGAATCTGACTTGGGAATCTCCAGTGGAAATCCATTTCAGTCATATCTGTTCCTATGGTTTAAACTCTGGCTAACATTTCTTTATCTCAAGTGTGTGGACAAGCCAAAGGCTGCATGGGCTTGTAATACAGATCCAGCAACCCTAAGGTGTCTTGTGATTTTTGTGTAAGAGGTGGTGAGAGCCATCATGGTACTCAGATAAAGCAATTCTTCTGTCCTTTGAAAAATAGAATTTGCTTCCTTGCCACAGCCCTAGGTATCCTGATCAGATTAGAAGAACTCCAGTTTACGTCCAACCCAGATATTTTGTAATTTTTTTTTTTTTCTCAGCTGACTGCAACCTTCACCTCCTGGGTTCAGGCAATTCTCTTGCCTCAGCCTCCTGAGTAGCTGGGACTACAGGTGCCTGCCACCGTACTTGGCTAATTTTTTTATTTCTGGTAGAGAAAGGGTTTTACCCTATTGGCCAGGCTGGCCTTGAACTCCTAACTTTGTGATCCACTCACCTTGGCCTCCCAAAGGCATGAGCCACTGTGCCTGACCCAGCCCAGATTCTGAAAATTGACCAGCAGTGATGATCTCCTGGTTTTCTAATTAGCAGGTCTCCCTGCTTCTGCCCAGTGTGGTGCGGGTGGCTGCGATCCACCAGCCCCATCCGAGGGAAGGCAGGGAAGGCAGATGCAGGCCTGGGCAAGTGCTCTGCCAGCTTGCTCTCTGTGTCCTGGATGAAGTGAGAGTCTCATTTCTAATCAGGTAGACCCAGCATCTAGTAAGAAATGAGAGTGAATTCTTCGTAACACAGGCTGAAATCTCCCAATCCTTTGCTTCCTACCTTGTTTCTATCCATAAACTTGATTTTTGTTTCCTGTGAAAATTCCTTATCAAACCACATCCTTCTTCCCTAATTCCTCCCTGCATTTAACGCCATTCACCTTTGCCTATGTGCTGTAGGATAAACAACTTGCTGACCCAGTGAAAAGAATGTCGAGCAGAACAATTAAAAAACCAACCAACTGACAAATCCAAACAAGCTTTGGTGGTTAGGACTGGATTAATTACACTTGTCCACACCCAAGCCTGGCAGAAGGGGGTGCCCTGGGAATGTCTGGAGAAGCCAACCCTGTGCCTGAGGGATCAGGGGTCAGGGGTCAGGGGTCAGGGTTGACAGCACTTTCCTGAAGCTAGGTCAGACCCAGCCCGAGAGTAACTCCAGCCTAAAAGAGAACTAACTGAGGAAGCTTCTTCCAAAGGTAGTGACAGCTATGTTCTGTCTGCAGGATATACTCCAACCAGGTTCAGGGCAGGGAGAGGGCCTGGGGTAACCAGTAGTTCTAGGCATGGAGACAGGGCTTACAAGCAAGTGCTTAGCCAGGTGCAGCTGAAAAGGGGAGAAATCCTGGAAATACAGGATAGTCGAGTTCCTCCTGGGAACTTGGCAGTCATGATTTACACAATATGCACCTAAGAATATGCTGATTTTACAAATACCTCAGCTAACCTGTGGTAGTGCTAATAGGTTAGGCTGCCTGTTGAAGCCATCAAAAGTCACTTATACTGTGTAGGCCAGGCACGCTGGCTCACACCTGTAATCCCAGCACTTTGGGAGGCCGAGGTGGGTGGATCACTTGAGGTCAGGAGTTCAAGATCAGCCTGACCAACATGGTGAAACCCCATCTCTACTAAAAACACAAACTTAGCCAAACGTGATGGTGAATGCCTGTAATCCCAGCTACTTGGGAGGCTGATGCAGGAGATTCGCTTGAATCCAGTAGGTAGAGGTTGCAGTAAGCCGCGATGGCGCCATTGCACTCCAGCCTGGGTGACAAGAGTGAAAATCCATCTCAAAAAAAAAAAAGTCACTTACACTGTGTAATATGGGAGACACCAGATGCTTACTAGTCCCCCTAAAATGTCCTTTTTCTTAACAGGTCACAGTACCTCCAGTGTCTGCATCTTTTATTTAAAGGAGCTAAAAGTCAAGGGATCCACAATTAAAACACAAATATGGGCTGGGTGTGGGGGCTCATGCCTGTAATCCTAGCACTTTGGGAGCCCAAGACAGGAGAATCGCTTGAGCCCAGGAGTTTGAGGCCAGTCAAGGCCACATAGCAAGACCCTGTCTCTGGAAAACAAACAAAAATACACAAATATGTTACACCAAAGGGCATCACAGAACCCTATAATCATCCATTAAAGATTACTGGAAATGCTGTTTATCTGAGTAGGCAGCCAGTCAGAGGAGGGGCCTCTTGAATAAAGGCCAGGAATCTCCCAGTTTTGAAAGAAGGTTCTGGAACTCTCTGGAATTTTTTTTTTTTTTTGACAGAGTCTTGCTCCGTCACCCAGGCTGGAGTGCAGTGGTGTGATCTCAACTCAGTGCCACCTCTGGCACCCGAGATCAAGAGATTCTCCTGCTTCAGCCTCCCAAGTAGCTAGAATTACAGGCATGTGCCACCACACCCGGCTAATTTTTGTATTTTTATAAGAGAAGGGGTTTTGCCATGTTGGCCAGGCTGGTCTTGAACTCCTGACCTCGTGATCCAGCCACCTCAGCCACCCAGAGTGCTGGAATTAAAGACTTGAGCCACTTTGCCTGGTCTCTCTGGAACTTTCTGATACTATATAAAAGGAGGCAGTAGGAACAGTGAGTGGCCTTGCGCTGCCTGCTGAAGAATGAACTCATGAAGGAATGTGCGTTAAGGGTGCGTATCAGGCGGCCATCAGGGAGAGGAACATGACCATTGCTGCTTCCAGACCTAGCACCCAAGGTTCACCTGAGGCAACTGGTCCAGACTCAAAGTTGTGTCACATTGCATTTTCTCAATGGTGATCACAGAATTGTCCCCAAATTATTCCTATGTAATTTTCTGAAAGTTATTTGTTTCTCATGATGTTTGCATTAATATGTGAGATTCAACTGTAGTTTTCTTGGTTAAAGTGTGCCATCTCAGGTTTTGAAATCAATGTTCTATTTCATAAAATAATTCAAGAGCATTCCTTCTTTTCTACATGCTGGAACAATTTAAATAGAATTGAATGCTACCTGCTCTTTAAAGGTAGACACCTTTAAAGAATGTCCCTGTGACACTAGTTGGGCATTTCTGAGGGAACTCTGACAACTTTTTCTCTTTGTCGTATGAGAATCAGAATCCTTTGGGCTTTTTCTCTTCTGAGGTCCATTTTGCTAAATTATATTTTCCAAGAAAATTGTATTTTTCACCCAAGTTTTATTTACTTTCTTTTTTTTTTAGAAGGAGTTTCACTCTTGTTGCCACTCTTGTTGCCCAGGCTAGAGTGCAATGGTGCGATCTTGGCTCACTGCAACTTCCACCTCCCAGGTTTAAGAGATTCTCCTGCCTCAGCCTCCTGAGTAGCTGAGATTACAGGCATGCACCACCACTCCTGGCTAATTTTGTATTTTTAGTGGAGATAGGGTTTCTCCATGTTGGTCAGGCGGGTCTTGAACTCCCAACCTCAGGTGATCCGCCTACCTTGGCTTCCCAAAGTGCTGGGATTACAGGCGTGAGCCATCATGCCTGGCTCAAGTTTTACTTTCACAGAGTTAAGCAAAGTAGTTCCATATTAATATAGTTTTGTGGTTATTTTTCTCTTATTCTTTCTTATTTTGTATATTTGCATTTTCTACTTTTTTTTCTGTTTAGGTTAGCTAGTGCTTTTTCATTTTAAAATTCTTTTCCCCAAAGATTCGGTTTACTTCTTTTTTTAATGTTTTCTAAGTCAGTAAGTTAGAAAGTTCTGTTTTTATTTTTATCAATTTATTCTTTCTACATCCCTTCAGTTTATTTTATTGTTCTTTTTCTAAGCTAGATGCTTGATACATTTGGTTTTTATTATTTATTTAAGTATTTAAACCTATGAATTTTCCTTCATCCAACCTTAACACTATCTCATAGATTTCAAGGTGTGGAAAACGGATTGTTTTTGCTATTTTTATTTTCTGGAAGTCCTGTGATTAGGTTAATATTACATTTTGATTGAAGAGATAAGAAGAATTTCTTTAAATTAAAATTCATTTAGGATAAACTATAAAAATGTTAAGGTGAAAAGGAATTTTTATCTGACTTTAAAAATAAATTTATCATGTTATTGCATAGTGACCAAAGAATTTTGCCTATACTGTTTGTACATTCTGGAATTTATTGAAGGTTTTTCTTGGTGACCTCTTATGTGGTCAGTTTTCTTGAATGTTCCATTCTTGACTATGCTTGAAATAAGAATATGCTCTATGTGTAGAGAATATGTTTAACGTAGATTATATGAGAGTTCTGGATTATTTATTTTATTTTTGAGACGAAGTTTTGCTCTTGCTGCCCAGGCTGGAGTGCAATGGCACAACCTCAGCTCACTGCAACATCTGCCTCTCGGGTTCAAGGGATTCTTTGGCCTCAGTCTCCCCAGTAGCTTGGATTACACTTCCCTGCCACCATGCCCCATTAATTTTTTGTATTTTTAGAAGAGACGGGGTTTCACCATTTGAGTCAGGCTGATCTTGAACTCCTGACCTCAGGTGATCCATTCTCCTCAGCCTTCCAAAGTGTTGAGATTGCAGGTGTGAGCCACTGCGCCTGGCCTATTGATTTTATTTTTATTCATTGGATTTGTCATAGACTATTGAGTCAGGAATGAAACCAGTGTGATTTTGTCTCTTTCTCCTTCTGCATCCTATAATTCCAGGTTTATGAGTGCCATTGCATTGCTATTTGGTGCTCAGCTATTTATAACTACTATAGCTTCTCTGTGAATCATACCCTTTAGCATTATAAGGTGTTTTTATTGGTCTTACTTAATCTTTTTTTTTTTTTTTGCTTGAACTTCAATTTACCTAAACTTAAATTAAAACTATGACCTTTGCTTTCTTTTGGTGTAGTCTCCCCTAATACAGCTTTATTCATCTTTTTATTTTCAATATTCTGTTTTAATTGTGTTTCACATACAGAGTTATGTTTTGCCTTAATTTAACGTGAAGATTTTTTCTCTTAGTTGGGGTGCTAACCCCATTTGAATTTGTAGATGTGACTAAGGTACGTTTAGTCTTAGATATGTTATATGGTTTTCCGTTTTGTTTTGTTTTGTTTTTGAGACAGAGTCTTGCTCTGTCACCTAGGCTGGAGGGCAATGGCGAGATCTCGGCTCACTGCAACTTCCGCCTCCCGGGTTCAAACAATTCTCTTGCCTCAGCCTCCAGGGTAGCTGGGACTGCAGGCGCATGCCACGATGCTTGGCTAATTTTTTTTGTATTTTTTAGGAGAGATGAGGCTTCACTATGTTAGCTAGGCTGGTCTTGATCTCCTGATCTCGTGATCTGCCGGCTTCAGCCTCCCAAAGTGCTGGGAGTACAGGCGTGTGCCACCTTTCTCACTTGGTCACTTACCATTTTCTTTTTTTCAATTTGTCTGTTTTCTTTTGCTTTGCTTTTTATATGTAGTTCTTTTGATATTTAGAAAGATTAGTATATTTTTTCTAATAGACACCTTTATAATGATGACTTTATTTAATTTAATTTTAATTTTTTGTAGATGGAATCTCACTCTGTTACCCAGGCTGGAGTGCAGTGGCAGGCACAATCTCAGCTCACTGTCACCTCCACCTTCCAGGTCCAGGCGATTCTCCCACCTCAGCCTCCGGAGAAGCTGGGACTACAGGCGTGTGCCGCCATGCCTGGCTAATTTTTGTATTTTCTGGTAGAGACTGGGTTTCACTATGTTGGCCAGGCTGGTTTCGAACTCCTGACCTTAAGTGATCTGTCCTTCTCAGCCTCCCAAAGTGCTGGGATTACAGGGGTGAGCCATTGTGCCTGGCTGTAATGATACCTTTCTATAATGCCTTTAACCCTCTGTTTATTTAGAACATATCTATTAGTTCTCTACTATAAGCAATGAGAAGATTAGTATGTTTTCCCTTCTTTCCCATTCTATTACCACCTTATTTTCTACACTAATGTAATCTTTAACTATTAACCTTTGCTCTTTTAATATATTTATTGTTTTATTGCTTGAGCTGTCAATTTTAGTATCAATCAGGGCTAGGAAAACAGAAACCACACTAAAACCTTTAAAACTGATTGACTTTAGGCTGGGTGCAGTGGCTCACACCTGTAATCCCAACACTTTGGGAGGCCAAGGTGGATGGATCACCTGAAGTCAGGAGTTCAAGACCAGCCTGGGCGACAGAGTGAGTGGCACTCCATCCCAAAAACAAAACAGGAAAAACTGCATCTCTAGCCTCACACTTAAGGACAGTTAGGCTCGAGAGACCACTCTGGTCCCTTTCTTTCCTTAAAAATCTTGTGGGTATTGTTCTACCGTTTAATGAGTTAAAATAGTGCATGCAGGAATCCAAGGCCAGCCTGATTTTTCCCCTTTTGTAAATAACTAGATTTTTGTGTAAGGGGCTTCCCAAAAAACGTCTGCCATTTCATTAAAAGTTCAATAACTTTTCTAGAATATTTATGACTATTTGGAGTCACTTTTCTTGGGTGTGTGTGACAGGATTTTGCTCTGTCACCCAGGCTGAAGTGCAATGGCATGATCTTGGCTCACTGCAGCCTCTAACTTGTGGGCTCAAGTGATCCTCCCACCTCAGGCTCCCAAGTAGCTGGAACTATAAGCCCACATAATTGCACCTGGCCAATCCTTTCGTTTTTGTGTTTTAGAGATAGGGCCTTGCCATGTTGCCCAGTTTGGTCTTGAACTCATGGGCTCAAGGGATCCTCCCACCTCAGCCTCCCAAAGTGCTGGGATTACAGGCGTGAGCAACCACGCCAGGCCTGGGTAATTTTTATTGACCTATCTTGCATTTTATTTTGTCTGTCCTCTGATGAGATTTTCTATTTGCTGAGACTTTCTTCGTTGAAAACTTGTGTCTTTTACTTCGTTGACAATAGCTACAATATCTACTTTAAAATCCTGTCTGTGAGATTCAACTTGGGTTCAAATTGGGATGCGCCTTCATTGATTCTCTTTTCTCTTGAGAATGAATTCCATTTTCTCCTTCCTTCCTTCCTTCCTTTTTTTTTTTTTTTACAGAGTCTCACTCTGTCACCCAGGCTGGAGTGCAGTGGCATGATCTCAGCTCACTGCAACCTCAACCTCCTGGGTTTCAAGGATTCTCCTATCTCAGCCACTTTAGTAGCTGGGACTACAGACACACACCACCGCACCTAGCTAATTTTTGTATTTGTAGTAGAGACAGGGTTTCACCATACTGGCCAGGCTAGTCTCGAACTCCTGACCTCAGATAATCCACCTGCCTTGGCCTCCCAAAGTGCTGGGATTACAGGTGTGAGCCATCATGCCTGGCCGAATTCCATGTTCTTGATTCTTCACATGACAGGTAATTTGGGTTGATCCTAGAATTCAAATGTTAAATTGTGGGGATTCTGGATTCTGCTATTTTTGTCTCCAATGTGTGTTTTTTCCCCTTTGTGTTAGCAGGAAAGTTTAGCGTGAAGAGTGTCTCTTGGATGGGAGCTCTGTTCTCAGTTTAGATTTAATTTCCTGAGCTGGGCTGCTTTAAGCCTGTGTCACATATGTGTGCCTTTGGGGTCTGTCAGAGATGTAACTTGAGCATCCCATCTCTAAATGTCTCTCTTCTGGGGCCCTTTCATTCTCTTCAGCATTCATGATTTTCTGCCTTCATTTTTCTTGTCCCCCATGCCAGAAAGCCTGTGCATTTGCCACGTCTACTGGTCTTCATGCTGCATGGACTGCACACAGCCACAGGCAAAAAGCCACAGAGATGGCATTTGCTTGCCTGGCACTCTCCCTCCACACACCAGCACGCCAGCTGCACGGCTCACCAGCCACCACCACCTTCCGCTCATGCCCTAGGACTTTCTCATTGTTGCTTTTCATGTCATGTTCAGCTTTGATCGTTGTTTTCTACAGGGGAGGTGTCTATATTCAAGTCCATTATACGCAGGGCAAAATCTAGACTGCAGTTTTGATATCAGAGTAGACATGATTGGACTTTAGCACCTGAAAAAGAAAATTCCTATTATATACCTGAAAGTGACTGAATATAACATTGTTTCTATGAGTGGGGGGGAAATTTCAACTAGTGTGTATTTGAAAAAAAGGAGCACTTTGGGAGGCCGAGGCTGGTGGATCACGAGGTCAAGAGATCGAGACCATCCTGGTCAACATGGTGAAACCCCGTCTCTACTAAAAATACAAAAAATTAGTTGGGCATGGTGGCGCGTGCCTGTAATCCCAGCTACTGGGGAGGCTGAGGCAGGAGAATTGCCTGAACCCAGGAGACGGAGGTTGCGGTGAGCCGAGATCGTGGCATTGCACTCCAGCCTGGGAAACGCCGTCTCAAAAAAAAGAAAAAAATGGCAATGGCTAGGCGCAGTGGCTCATGACTGTAACCTCAACCCTTTGGGACACTGAGGCAGTTGGATGGCTTGAGTCCAGGAGTTCAAGATCAGCCTGGCCAACATGGTGAAACCCTGTCGCTACTAAAAATACAAAAATTAGCCAGGCTTGGTGACCCACGCCTGTAATCCCAGCTACTCGAGAGGCTGAGGCAGGAGAAACTCTTGAACCCGGGAGGCAGAGGTTGCAGTGAGCCAAGATCACACCACTGCACTCCAGCCTGGGCAAATGAGGTGTATTTTCTTAAAAATTTATTTCCTGGCCAGGTGCAGTGACTCATGCCTGTAATGCCAGAGTCTGCTAAAAAAAAAAAAAAAAAAAAAGAAAGAAAAGAAAAAGAAAAAGAAAAAAAGAAGGCAGGAATAAGGAAGGAAGGAAGGAGCAGTGATTCAATAAGAAATAAAGGTTCTCTGTGTCTACTCATTAATTATACTGGTGCAAGTGAAGAAAAGCATTTATTTATTTTTCACTCCACACACATATTGCTTTTCAGTACCCCCCCTCCCCTGTATCTTATTAATAGGGTTGTAGCACAATTTTTACTTAATTGATTTTAATTATTTACATTTTATGATCTATATAGTATTCTTCATAACAGAGTCATTGAGTATACTATGAATACATTGTTTGTCTTGCTCTATTTCCCTCCTAGAGATAGTAATTGATTTGGACTTGTTTGTTTCTACATTTGAGTTTTTGTTCACTTGGTCTCACATTTCCCTATCACGGCACCTTCTAACGTTCTCAACACAGCACAATAAGTCCCTTAATAAATTCAGAATCACTGTTTTGTCATAAATCGTTGGCTTTATGTTTATTTTTGTTGAATAATTTTTATTGTGATCTTACTGCTTCTCCCCGGTGAGAATTCTTGATCTCTTTTGCAGCCCCCACCTCCAGCTCCCTCTGTCCTGGTTGTTCTCTGGGAGCTGTCATCCTGGGAGGTGCTTCCCACAACCCTGGGGGTTCCTCTTCTCCCTCCTGTGCTGGACTTCCTGTCGCCTTCATCCTGTGTCTTCCTCTTTTTTAATTTAATGAGGTATATCCTCTAGGATATTCCTAATCCTCTTTGTAAAAAGTTATTTCCTGGCCAGGTACAGTGGCTCATGACTGTAATGCCAGCACTTTGGGAGGCCAAGGTGGGTAGATCACCTGAGGTTGGGAGTTGAGACCAGCCTGGTAACATGTCAAAACCTCATCTCTGCCGGGCACGGTGGCTCACGCCTGTAATCCCAGCACTTTGGGAGGCTGAGGTGGGCAGATCTCGAGGTCAAGAGATCGAGATCATCCTGGCCAACATGGTGAAATCCCATCTTTACTAAAAAAACAAAAATTAGCGGGGCATGGTGGCGCAGGCCTGTAGTCCCAGCTACTCGGGAGGCTGAGGCAGGAGTATTGCTTGAACCTAGGAGGCGGAGGTTGCAGTGAGCCGAGATCACACTACTGCACTCCAGCCTGGAGCCTGGCGACGAAACAAGACTCTGTCTCAAAAAACAAAAAACCCATCTCTACAAAAAATATAAAAATTAACCAGGTGTGGTGGTGTACACCTGCAATCCCAGCTATTTGGGAGGCTGAGGCAGGAGAATCACTTGAACCTGGGAGGTAGAGGTTGTAGTGAGCCAAGATTTCACCACTGTGCTCCAGGCTAGGCAGCCGTGCAAGACTCTGTCTCAAAAAAAAAAGAAAATTACTGATTAAAAATGAAGCATATCTCTAGGATATTCCTGAGAGAGTACATAGGAAGGACTATTTTGAAACTTCACTAGACTAAAAATATCTTTAATATACTCCCTGTTTGATTGACAGTTTAGTTGGGTAGATTCTTAACCATGAGTCTCTATTGCTTGTATTATGGAACGATATTTACAATGAACAAAAACAAACAACCTTATAGAAAGGTTAAGTTGTTTAAGTAAGAATGTTCTGGTTTATTTTTCTACCCCACAGAAGCAGTGAACTTTATGTTTTCTTTTGTTGAGGTTACGGTTTTGGAATGGAGATGACTACGTTATATTTGTCTGCAAGCATCACTTCCTTCAGGGAATCACCTCTCTCCCATTTCTTGTGGATCTGATCAATCCACAGTGTCCTCTGTCTGACCACAGGGATCTGGAGGCTGAGCTGGGGGGATTACTTGAGCCCAGGAGCTGGAGGCTGCAGTGAGCTATGATTGTGCCACTGCACTCTAGCCTGGGTGACAGAGCAAGACCCCATCTCTAAAATAAAATAATATAAAACCCAAAGTTATCAAGTGATGGGACAGGATTCAAGGAGAACACCCATTTAGATTGCCACCACCCCCTGTCACCCCAGGATGACTCTAGGTTAACGACGTGTGTGGATTGTAGGTGGTTGCTTTTGTTATTACCTTTTATTTATTTATTTATTTATTTATTGTTTTGAGACAGAATTCCACTTTTTTTGCCCAGGCTGGAGTGCAATGGCTCTGTCTCAGCTCACTGCAACCTCTGCCTCCCAGGTTCAAGCGATTCTCCCGCCTCAGCCTCCCAGGCACCCACCTGGGATTACAGGCACCCACCACTATGCCCAGCTGATTTTCATATTTTTAATAGAGATGGGGTTTCACCATGTTGGCCAGGCTGGTCTTGAACTCCTGACCTCAGGTGATCCGCCAACCACAGCCTCCAAAAGTGCTGTGATTACAGGTGTGAGGGACCATGTCCAGCCTGTTATTATCATTATAGTATTTGTTTGCCATAAACAAAAACAACATTAAAAGTATATGAAGAACATAAAGCAAAACTGAAAAAAGAGAAAGGTTTCATTTTTTTTGTTTTTTCCTCTGTCTCAAAATTAAAGGAAGTTCGGTTTGGTTTGGGTCAGAAAATGAGTGTTATTTAATTTGGATTTTAAAAAATTTCCCAGTTCTGGCCAGGCATGATGGCTCCCGCCTGTAATCCCAGCACTTTGGGAGGCCACAGCAGGCAGATCATGAGGTCAGGAGATCAAGACCATTCTGGCTAACATGGTGAAATCCCGTCTCTACTAAAAATGCAAAAAATTAGTCGGATGGGGTGGCACATGCCTGTAGTCCCAGCTACTTGGGAGGCTGAGGCAGGAGACTCACTTGAACCCGGGAGATGGAGATTGCAGTCATCCAAGATCGCACCATTGCACTCCAGTGTGGGCAACAGAGCAAGACTCCGTCTCAAAAAACAAAAAACAAAACAACACAAACAAACAAAATTTCCCAGTTCTATTCATGGAACACGCTGAAATAAAATGGAGGCGTTGACATCACTCAGTGACATATAATCAATTTCATAGTTTGTAGAATTATTTCTATCCACCCTTAGGATAGCGGATGGTTTCATAGGCATTATTTTCACCTGTAGATCTCTATTCTTTTTTTTATGTATTCTGAAAATAAGAACATAAAACATGACAGCGTGAAATGCAGGCAATGTGGGAAAGAAAGACACAAGATCAGGGTGTGCATTCGTTATTAGGGGAAAAAAGGACTCCTATTACTAAGAACTACAATGGAAAGCAGCAAATGGTATTCCTGTGGGAGTTGAGTTAGATCATCACTAAGGATATTTAAAGCTACTGAGAGCAAATTGCCAGGTGGTGTCCTGACTGTTGCAGTCCTGGGGAGACAGCAGCTTGGCTGATAACATCACACAGCTTCCAGCTCCATTCTCTATCACGGCGTTTCGTAAACCCCACTTCATGCAGTGGATGGCATAATTTTTTTCTTTTTTTTTGAGACGGAGTTTCGCTCTTGTTACCCAGGCTGGAGTGCAATGGCGCGATCTCGGCTCACTGCAACCTCCGCCTCCTGGGTTCAGGCAATTCTCCTGCCTCAGCCTCCTGAGTAGCTGGGATTACAGGCACGTGCCACCATGTCCAGCTAATTTTTTGTATTTTTAGTAGAGATGGGGTTTCACCAGGTTGACCAGGATGGTCTCGATATCTTGCCCTCGTGATCCACCCGCCTCAGCCTCCCAAAGTGCTGGGATTATAGGTGTGAGCCACCGCACCCGGCCGTGCGGATGGCATAATTTAGGTTACACACTTAGGTCACATACTTAGGTCAATGACTTTTAAAGTGCCATTTTCACCCTTGACCAGCCTTAACCAGTCAAGTTTTTAGAGAGACAATGACTATTTTTGTTTCATTCCAAGTCAAAGCACCTGGGTGTGTAATGTCAATGAAATCCAGAAGGGGCCAGGCGCAGTGGCTCACACCTGTAATCCCAGCACTTTGGGAGGCCAAGACGGGCAGATCACCTGAGGTCAGGAGTTCAAGATGAGCCTGGCCAACATGGTGAAACCCCCGTCTCTACTAAAAATACAAAATTAGTTGGGCGTGGTGGCACATGCCTGCGATCCCAGCTACTGGGGAGGCTGAGGCAGAATTGCTTGAACCTGGCAGAGGAGGTTGAAGTGAGCTGAGATCACAACACTGCACTCCATTTTGGATGACACAGCAAGATTCCATTTCAAAAAAAAGACAGAAAGGAAAGAAAAAGAAATCCAGAAAGTTAGAGAGCTGGAGACTGAGGGAGGCAGTGGGAAGAGTGTCCATTTGGGAAGCAGAGTCCCCGGCCAGGCCTTTGAGGAAGGAAAGCTACCGCAGAGGAATTGTGTCTATGGAGTCGGGAGGTGGGAGAAAGTGGCTTTGCTGAAATCGATGTGTGGAATTTGGGATGAGACATCACAGGAAATAATGAATGCTAGCCTTCTGAGTGTTCAGTATGAAAAATAACGATTTAAGCCCAAGAGACGTCATACTAGTGAAGTCACCTTTCCAGTATAATAACTGAGATGCCCAGAATCCAACACTTCTCACCACGTCTGCTGTCACCTCCCTGGTCCGTGCCGCCTGAACCTCTCACCTGTGTGGCTGCCATGGCTCTCTAACCGATCCATCTCCCAGTGGGCCTCCTTGCCTCCTTCAGACCAAGGTGATATAAAAACATGCAGTAAGAGCTGGGCATGGTGGCTCACACCTATAATCCCAGCGCTTTGGGAGGCTGATGCCAGTGGATCACTTGAGGTCAGGAGTTTGAGACCAGCCTGGCCAACATGGGGAAACCCCATCTCTACTAAAAATACAAAAATTAGCCAGGTGCAGTGGCGGGCACCTATAGTCCCAGCTACTTGGGAGGCTGGGAAAGTTAGAGAGGCAGGAGAATTGCTTAAACCTGGGAGGCAGAGGTTTCAGTGAGCCAAGATCAAGCCACTGTACTCGAGCTTGGGCAACAGAGCAAGACTGTCTCAAAAACAAGGCAAAACCAAAATACAGGAAGAACTCCAGGCTCCAGTGCCTGCTGGCTGAAGAGCAGCTCTGCTTCCAACTGTCACCAACAGAACAGCCAGGGTGACTCTGTGACAGTGTTGGTCTGATTGTGCCACTCCTATCACCAGAACCTCTGCACAGCTGCCCGTTTTACTTAGAAGCAAGTCCGTCTCCTTTGGGAGGCCGAAGCAGGTGGATCACGAGGTCAAGAGATCGAGACCATCCCGGTCAACATGGTAAAACCCTGTCTCTACTAAAAATACAAAAAATTAGTTGGGCATGGTGGCACATGCCTGTAATCCCAGCTACTCAGGAGGCTGAGGCAGGAGAATTGCCTGAACCCAGGAGGCGGAGGTTGCGGTGAGCCGAGATAGCGCCATTGCACTCCAGCCTGGGTAACAAGAGCGAAACTCCATCTCAAAAAAAAAAAAGAAGCAAGTCGGTTTCGACATGGCCCCTGCACACTCCCTCCCACAAGTGCGCATCTCCCACTATGCCCCCTCCTCATCCTGTTCTCTTGATGTTTTCTCTCCCAAGTCATTTCCCTCGGGCCTGTGTACCTGCTGTTCCCACTTCCTCTGCCACATACTGGAACTGTCCTCTAATTCCTTCACGTCATTACAAAAATGTCACTTTGAGCAGAGTGTGGGAGTCTGGTGGTATAGATCTGTAGTCTCAGCTAGTTGAGGGGCTGATGTGGGAGGATTGCTTAAGCCCAGGAGTTTGAGGCCAGCAACATAGGAAATTGCCCAGGAGTTGCGTGGGCAACATAGGAAGACCTCGTTGCTTTAAAAAAAAAAAAAAAAAAGTCACCTTCACATGAGCCCTTTCAGGCCATCCCTAGTTAATGTTGAAATCCCTATAGTCAAAACCCTTCACCCCATCCCCTGATTTATTTTCCTTCATAGTTCCTACTATTAAATCTGTTGGGTTTGCTGCTTACCCTCAATACAGCAGTGCCTTGCACGTTGTGGGCGCAAATGATCAAATGAAGGCATGAATAATGGTGAGTAAAAAGAAGTATTCCCACAACTTATATCTTAATGATGTTGTGGAGATTAGGCTAGGGGTAGGATTACAGGAGTAAAAATGAGCCAAAGTTATATATGTATTTAACAGGATAAAATGAACAGAAGGATTCTATCAACAGGTCAGGTTAATATTTATATTAGAAGAACACAGCCAGCTAGGCACGGTGGCTCACATCTGTAATCCCAGCAATTTGGAAGGCTGAGGCAGGTGGATCACAAGGTCAGGAGTTCAAGACCAGCCTGGCCAGTATGGTGAAACCTCGTCTCTACTAATAATACAAAAATTGGCCGGGTGTGGTGGCATGTGCCCGTAGTCCCAGCTACTCAGGAGGCTGAGGCAGGAGACTTGCTTGAACCCGGGAGGTGGAGGTTGCAGTGAGCTGAGATGGCACCATTGCACTCCAGCCTGGAGACAGAGCAAGACTCCGTCTCAAAAAAAAAAAAAAGGGGGAGAAGAAGAAGAACCTAGCCATTTTTCAAAAGTAAATATCTCCTAAAGGAATTATAATATAATAAAGGAATAACAAAAAGTGCATTTGTTCTGTGAAGAACCCATGTTAAAATAGGCTTAAAATAATATAAAATCGTTGGGGGAAACTGGGTCTTTGGAGCAGAGATAGATGCAGACACCTAGACACGCTCCTACCTGTCCAGGCCCCAGGAACAGGAGTTTCTGGAGAATAAAGCAGCTTCTGCTGAGAAGGACAGGACAGGCATGTATTTATCCAGCCAGCCATGGGCAAAATTGGGAAACCATCACAAAAGCCTTTATTCAGTGCTTTATGCTTTAAAGAGAGCTTCTTTGTATGCAATATGTTTTTTTGATCCTCAGATAAAGCCTATGAGGTTGGGAGATAAGAAAAACTGATTTTCAAGAAGAGATTTGACCCAGAGTGCCAACTATCGTCATCAAGCAACATGTGCCTCCAGCCCAGATCTTCTGCCTGCAGCCTCTGAGCTTTGCCCGGGCCCTCCCCCTTGTCCTCTCCCTTCCCCGCAGAAGGATTGCCCTCCCCTAAGTATCTGGGTTTTGGGTCTTGGTTCCCTTTCCCTGCTAAGACAATGCATAGTCACTATAGCTGCTATTTATCCAGCACCTTCTCTCACTTCCAGGTACTTCACTCAACCCAGGAAACCAGCAACTTTCTGTAGCTCACAGGTACTATTATCACCATGTGACACTGAGGTTCAGAAAGGTTACGTAACCTGTGCAGAGTCACTCAGCGAGAGGTTAGTGGCAGAACTGAGAGACTCCATGGGACTCGCTCCACCTGGGCAGCACCAGACCTGTTCTCTCCCATTGAAACAGACCTGTTTCCTTTGTTGTAGCTATAAATATTTACTGAGTACCATTTATTGTTCTAGTCATCACAGATACAGCAGAGAATAAAACAGGCCACCTCGCTGCTTTCACAGAGCTTACATTTTAATGGGGCGGTGGGAGGGCAAACTAAACAAACATATATCCAGAAAGAGACCTGGTGCGGTGGCTCATGCCTATAATCGCGGCACTTTGGGAGGATGAGGCAGGCAATCACTTGAGGCCAGGAGTTCGAGACCAGTCGCCAACAAGGTGAAACCCCGTCTCTATAAAAATGCAAAAATTAGCCAGGCAGGCATGGTGGCGGTCACCTGTAATCCAAGCTACTGGGGAGGCTGAGGTAGGAGAATCACTTGAACCTAGGAGGCAGAGGCTGCAGTGAGCCAAGATCGTACCATGCACTCCAGCCCAGATGACAGAGTGAGACTCTGTCTCCAGAAAAAAAAAAAAAAGCCTCTCTCCCTCTTTCTTCCCTCTCCTCCTTTTCCTATCTCTGTGTGTCTGCTCTTTGTCCTTTCAATAATTCATACTCTTCTTGCACAGAGCTCATGATGGCCACACTGCTAGAAAAAAGTCTGAGCCCTGAAATTATCATGACCTGTCAGTTTTGCTCATCAGAGCAAATTAGCTCAGGCCATCATTTCTAAATTCCTGGGCGGAAGAAACTGATTGGCACAGGTGCGCCAGGTGTCCACCTTGGCTTAGTCACCTTCGATTAGAGAGGAAAAGGAGAGCATGTGGAGCCATCACCCCCAGGACTATGGAAGTTGCTTTAATTGAAGACAGTGGTCCCTTCTGGTAGGAAAGAAAGTGGGAAGGCATACGCAGGTGGCTTCTACTACTTTATTTACTTGTTTGAGACAGGGTGTTGCTCTGTTGCCCAGGCTGGAGTGCATGGTGCAATCATAGATCACTGCAGCCTTGACCCACTCAAGTCATCCTTCCACCTCAGTCTCCCAAACATGAGAGACAGACATGAGCCATCACGCCCAGCCTTGTTATTTCTTAAGCTTTCAGGTGGGTTTCTTGGTATTTCTTATATTACTTTTTTTTTTTTTTTTTTTTTGGAGATGGAGTTTTGCTGTTGTTACCCAGACTGGAGTGCAATGGCATGATCTTGGCTCACCGCAACCTCCGCCTCCTGAGTTCAAGCAATTCTCCTGCCTCAGCCTCCCGAGTAGCTGGGACTACAGGCACCCACCACCATGCCCAGCTAAGTTTTGTATTTTTAATAGAGACAGGGTTTCACCTTGTTGACCAGGATGGTCTCAATCTCTTGACCTCGTGATCCACCCGCCTCGGACTCCCTAAGTGCTGGGATTATAGGCGTGAGCCACCGTGCCCAGCCTTTTATATTACTTTTTATGACATTTTGAATGTCTGAAATCTTTTTTTAGAATTTCAAAATAAAAAGAAGGGCCTTTTCATCATCATTATTATTATTTTTTGGAGATGGAGACACTATCTTGGCTCACTGCAGCCTCTGCCTCCCAGATTCAAGCGACTCTCCTGCCTCAGCCTCCCTAGTAGCAGGCACTACAGAAGCCCAGCACCAAGCCTGGCTAATTTTTGAATTTTTTTAGTAGAGATGGGGTTTCACCATGTTGGCCCTGCTGGTCTCGACCTCCTGACCTCAGGTGATCTGCCTACCTTGGTCTTCCAGAGTGCTGGGATTACAGGCATGAACCACAGTGCCCAGCCTGAAGGGGTCTTCTTTAAATTAAAAAGAAGAAAACTTCTGTAAAACTGCATGTATAAGCACACATGCATATCCACCAATGATCAGCATTTAATGCAATGATGAGATAATTAATTCTTTAGTTCTCAAAGTCTTGTTCTAGTTTACTGATGGTTTTATTCAGAAGTTGGTGACTCATTCATTCATTCAACAAATATGTATTGAATGCCAATCGTGGAAAGCCCTGGGTTTACAAAAAAGCAGACCAGGCAGATCAACACGCAGCTAGTGAACACTTAGTAAACAAAATTCTTTTCTTTTAAAATCTGAAATGAGCCTCTATTTAAAAGTTTCTCACAGTTTCTATCTAGGAACATTCTCAATTCTTTGGGAGCTAATTGCCTTTGCATTGGAAAGAAGCCCTTGGGTAGCCTTCTTCGTCATGAGAGGGTAAGTGGCACCGCTGACTTGAGGGCAAGAAATGAAAAAGGCACTTGTGTGTGTGGCTTGACAGAAGCTACTCTTCCTAACTCCTCCTGGTAATCAGAGCCTTAGGGAGGAGGTGGGCACACTTGGACAGAGGCCAAGTAACTTACTGGGAAGAAATGAAAGGAGACCTTTATGGTAGAAGAGGTGTTCTAGAACCTTTAAATTGAGATAGAGCCAGGGATGGTGGCTCACACCAGGCACAGTGGCTGACACACTGTCCCCTGTTCTTGGACCACCGTTGGGCCAGAGTTCTTCTCCTAGGACTTCCGGTTCTACTTAGGTAGGACAATGTGCCTGGTTAGCAGTGGTGTCTGAAGAGGATTCGCCATGTCTGGGTGAGAGGTTCAAGTGGGGCTTAGCCCCAGAGTGGATGAAATTTATCTCCCTGGCCCCCACCTTCCACACCCACCCAGATCAGCCTGGTTTCCACACTTCTTCCCCTCATCCTGTTCCCCAGTTTGCAGGATTCCCCTTTGTAGCATTTGGCAGTCCCGTTCTGCTCAGAGCCACTAAGACCCCTTTCTTTCTTTCCTTTCTTCCTTCCTACCTTTCTTTCTTTCTTTTTTTTTTTTTTTTTTTTGAGACAGAGTCTCACTCTGCTAGGCTGGAGTACGTTGGTGTGATCTTGGCTCATTGCAAACTCTGCCTCCCTCTGCAAGCGATTCTCCTGCCTCAGCCTCCTGAGTAGCTGGGATTACAGGCACGTACCACTACGCCTGGCTAATTTTTGTATTTTTAGTAGAGACGGGGTTTCACCATGTTGGCCAGGATGGTCTTGATCTCCTGACCTCATGAGATCATGAGGCCACCTTGGCCTGCCCACCTTGGCCTCCCAAAGTGCTGGGATTACAGGCGTGAGCCACCACACCTGGCTCCTTTCTACCAGTTTTACGGCCCTGTCCCTTCCACTTTAGAGTGCAGATAAGTTTTGGGTAAACTGACACCCAAGTCCGCTGTGGGACCCAGCCGAAGCTACCACCCCTGGGAGCTTTTGCGGAGAGCACATGCCTGCTTGACTCCCGACTCCCTTACTCATCTCCCCGGGTCTCCTCGTCTGTAACCCACTGGCTGATGCCTGCTCACTCCTCAAAGCATCGGCTGCAAGAGAATGACCAGAGACCCCTTCCCTCCTCACGAGCTTCCCTCAGGACCCTTAGTGTTCTCTGTGCCAGCAGGTCTCTCGAAGCCATCTATTTCATTTTTATTTATTTATTTTATTTTTTAAATTTATAGACAGAGTCTCGCTCCGTCTCCAAGGCTGGACTGCAGTGGTGCAATTACGGCTCACGGCAGCCTTGACCTCCTGGGCTCAAGCGACCCTCTCTGCTTTCACCTCTCACATAGCTAAGGCTACAAGCATGTGCCACCATGCCCAGCTAATTTGTTTTATTTTTATGTTTTGTAGAGATGTGGGGGACGGTTGACTACGTTGCCCAGCGTGATCTCAAAACTCCTGTGCTCAAGAGATCGTCCTGCCTCAGCCTCCCAAAGTGCTGAGATTGCAGGTGTGAGCCACTGCGCCTGGCCAGGGCCAGTTTCTAACCACATGAGGAGCAATAACAGTTAAAAAACAAAACAACAACAAATCCAGTAAACTTGTAAACCGATCAGAGGCTATCTTATTCTTGTCAAAGCATTTGAGATCAGAATTGGCTCCTTCAAGCTAAGTAAATCCCTGAAGTTTGGGAGCAGTTTGATAGAAGGAGAAAAACTCAAGAGAGGTAAACGAGCTTCCTGGAAATGTGGCAAGTGGAAACGAGAGCCGGTTCTGACTTGAAGAAGACAGTACGAATTAGTTTCACTTCATCTGGTGAAGCAGGATATACCAGTAATACCCAGAAAGAGGAGGATAACTTCAAATTGTGACAAGTGCCACGGGGGTGAAACCCAGGTTAAAATGAAAGAGAGTAGAGAGGTCTGTTCGGATCTGGAAAAGAGGAGTCAGGGAAGCCTCTCCAAAAATGTGGTATTTTAACAGAGCCTGAGGAATGGGTTGTGTGGGGGTGAGGGAGGGGTCTTTGCAAAGAAAACAGCATGTGCCAAGGTCCTGAGGCAGGAAGCCATGTGATGAACCCAAAGTAAGATCAGGATGGTCCTCAGTGAGGTAAGTGAGGGGAACTAGCTCATGACATTGGAAAGGATGGCAGGGGGCAGGTTGTGCAGGGCTTTATAAGCAGATGTTGATTTTTTTTTATTTGTTTATTTTGACATGGAGGCTCATTCTGTCACCTGGGCTAGAGTGCAGCGACGTGATCTCAGCTCACTGCAATCTCCACCTCCCAGGCTTAAGCAATTCTCCTGCCTCAGCCTCCCGAGTAGCTGGGATTACAGGCGTGTGCTACCATACCTGGCTAGTTTTTGTATTTTTAGTAGAGACAGGGTTTCACCATGTTGCCCAGGCTGGTATGAGACTCCTGACCTCAAGTGATCTGCCCGCCTTGGCCTTTCAAATGCTGGGATTACAGGTGTGAACTACTGCGACTGGCCCCAGATGTTGATTTTAAACATTAATATTGCTCGGGCTGTTGTGAGGACAGCAGACTGGAGCCAGGAAAGTGGCTTGAGCCTGGGAGGTTGAGGCTGCAGTAAGCCATGATGGTGCCATTGCAGTCCAGCCTCGGTGACAGAGTCAGACCTCATCTCTAAACAAATATTAATAATAGAAGAAAATCTATCAATTGGTCATCAATATTTTCACTTTTGGGCTAAAAAAAAGAAAAAAAATATTTTTAATACTCCAGAAAATTCCCTCGTGTCCTTTTGCAGAAAATCTCAACTTCCCCACAACCCAGGCAGCAAATACATTATAGATCAGTGTTTTTTTTTTTTTTTTTTCTAAGACAGTCTTACTCTGTCACCCAGGCTGGAGTGCAATGACACCATCTCAGCTTACTGCAACCTCCACCTCCCAGGTTCAAGCAATTCTCCTGCCTCAGCCTCCTGAGTAGCTGTGATTACAAGTGCCCACCATCAAGCCTGGCTAATTTTTTATATGTTTAGTAGAGACAGGGTTTCACCATGTTGGTCAGGCTGGTCTCGAACTCCTAACCTTGTGATCCACCCACCTCAGCCTCCCAATATTCTGGGATTACAGTTAGAAGCCACCACACCCGGCCTAGTTTGGCTTTTTCTAGAATTTCTTGTAAATATAATCCTATAGCATGCACTCATATGTCTTTCTTTTTTTTTGGAGATAGAGTCTCACTCTGTTGCTCTGTCTGGATGCAGTGGCACGATCTCAGCTCACCACAACCTCTGCCTCCTGGGTTCAAGCGATTCTCCTGCCTCAGCCTCCCAAGCAGCTGAGATTACAGGTGAACTCCACCATGCCCAGCTAATATTTTTGTACTTTTAGTAGAGATGGGGTTTCACTATGTTGGCCAGGCTGGTCTCAAACTCCTGACCTCGTGAAATGCCTGCCTCGGCCTCCCAAAGTGCTGTGATTATAGGTGTGAGCCACCGCGCCCAGGCTCTTGCTGCTTTTGTGCTTTTAAGACTGTTCTGTATGGTTTTTGCATCAGTGTTTTACATTGCGTTGCTGGGTAGCATTCCATTGCCTATACCACAATTTGTGCATCTGTTCACCAGTCGGGAGATAAATGAGTTGTTTCCAGTTATTGGCTATTATACATGGAGCTGCTAGGACTCTTCATAAAAGTCTCTGTGAACATGTGTTTTTATTGTTCTTGGGTAAATGCCTTGGAGTGGAATTGCTGGATCATATTGTAAGTGGATTTTTTTTTTAACGAATTCTTGCTCTTTTGCCCAGGCTGGAGTGCATTGGTGCAATCTCGGCTCACTGCAACCTCCACCTCCCAGGCTCAAGAGATTCTCCTGCCTCAGACTCCCAAGTAGCTAGGACTACAGGTGCAGATACCATGCCTGGCGAATTTTTCTATATTTAGTAGAGATGGGGTTTTGCCATGTTGCCCAGGCTGGTCTCAAACTCCTGACTTCAAGTGATCCATCTGCCTTGGCCTCCCTGGGATTACAGGGGTGAGCCACTGCACCCAGCCCATATTCTTAACTTTGTCAGAAATGGCTGAGTTGTTTTCCCAATTACTTGTCTCATATTTTACATTCCCATGAGCCATTTATGAGAGTTTTTGTTGCTTCACATCCTGACCAACATTTAGTTTGGTCCATTTTTTTTTTTTTTTTTTTAGTTTTAGCCATTCCGGTGGATATGTACAGTTTTCACTGTGCTTTAATATACTTTTCTCTGATGACAAATTATACTGGAGCATCATTCCATGGACTTATTGGCCATTTCTATTTTTTCTTTTGTAAAATGTCAGTTGAAATCTTTTGCACATGTTTAAATTAGGTGAGGCCAGACTCAGGGGCTCACACCTTTAATCCCAACACTTTGTGAGGCTGAGGTGGGAGGATTGCTTGAGGCTGGGAGTTCGAGGCTGTAGTGAGCTATGATTGTGCCACTGCACTCCAGCCTGGACTATAGAGCAAGACCCTGTCTCAAAACAACAAAAGCCAATAAAAGGGTTTTTTTTTTCCTTCTCATTATTGAGTTATAAGAGTCCTTTATAGACTCCGGAAACATGGTCTTCATAGATATATGTGTTGCAAATATATTAATATGTTTTCCTCCCCAGTGGGTTGCCATTTTATTTTCAATGGCCTGGAAGGCACAGAAGATCTTAATTGTGTTAAAGTACAACTTACTGATTCTGTTCATTTGTAGGTTGATATTTTTGTTCTATCTAAATAATCTTTGCCTACTCCAAGTAAGAATATATTTTCTGTGCACCTGTAGTCCCAATAACTTGGAAGGCTGAAGCAGGAGGATCATTTGAACCCAGAAGTTTGAGGCTACAATGAGTATGATCTTCTTTGCACTCAAGCCTGGGTGACTCTGTCTCTAAACAAAGAGAGAGAGATTTTTTTTTCCTAGAGATTTGATAGTTTAAGTATTTATACATAGATCCATGATCAAGTTTATTTAGTGTATGGTGTAAGAAAAGGGTTGAGGGTTTATTTTTTTAATTCAAATTGTATTTTTTTGTTTAAAAAATAATATAGAAATGGGGTCTTGCTATGTTGGCCAGGCTGATCTTGAACTCCTGGGCTCGAGTGATCCTCCCACCCTGGCTTCCCAAAGTGCTGGGATTACAGGCGTAAGCCACTACATCTGACCTTTTCTTTTTTGTTGTTTTTTAGACTTTTTAAAAGAGCGGTTTTAGATTCACAGCTAAACTAAGAGGAAGGTACAAAGATATCTCATATGCCCTCTGCCCTCAGACATGCATGGATTCCCAATTATCAGCATCAACTGGAGTGGTACATTTGTCACACGTGATCAACCTACATTGACACAAAGTCCATAGATTGCATTAGGGCTCGTTCTTGGTGTTGCCCACCCTCTGAGTTTGGACAAGTGTATAATGACATAGATCCATCATTATAGTACAGCACAGAATAGTTGCATTAGCCTAAAAATCCTCTGTGGTCTGCCTGTTCATCCGTCCCTTCCTTCTGCCTCCTGAAAACCACTGATCTATTCACTGTCTCGAGAGTTTGGCTTTTCCAGAATGTTATATAGTTGAAATCACACAGGATGTGGACTTTTCATATTGCCTTCTTTCACTTCATAAATACTTAAGTTTCCTCCATGTCTTTTCATGGCTTGATAGCTTCTTTCTTTCTTTCTTTCTTTCTTTCTTTCTTTCTTTCTTTCTTTCTTTCTTTCTTTCTTTCTTCTTTCTTCTTTCTTTCTTTCTTTTCTTTTTCTTTTCTTTTCTTTTTTTGACAGAGTCTCACTCTGTCACGCAGGTTGGATTGCAGTGGCATGATCTCAGCTCACTGCAACCTCCACCTCCTAGGTCAAGCAATTCTACTGCCTCAGCCTCCCAGGTAGCTGGGACTACAGGTGTGTGCCATCATGCCCAGGCAATTTTTGTATTTTTAATAGAGGCAGGATTTCACCATGTTGGCCAGACTGGTCTCGAACTCCTGACCTCAAGTGATCTGCCTGCCTTGGTCTCCCAAAGCGTTGGAATTACAGGTGTGAGCCACTGCAATGGACCAGAGCTCCTTTCTTGTTAGCACTGAATAATATTCCACTCTCTGGATATACCACAGTTTATTTAACCATTTACCTACCAGGGACGTCTTTACTGCCTCCATGTTTTGACAACTAAAAATAAAGCTGCTATAAACATTTGTGTGCAGGCTTTTGTGTGGACATAAGTTTTCAGCTCCTTTGGGTAAATACCAAGGGCTGTGATTGCTGCATCATATGGTAAGAGAATGCTTAGTTTTATAAGAAACTGCCAAACTGCCTTTCAATCTGGCTGTACCATTTTGCATTCCCACCAGCAATGAATGAGAGCTCCTATTACTCCACATCCCCACCAGCATTTGGTGTTGCCGTGTTCTGAACTTTGGTCATTCTAATAGGTGTGTAGTGGTATCTCATTATTGTTTTAATTTGCATTTCCCTGGTGACGTGTGATGTGCAGCATCTTTTCATATGCTTATTTGCCATCTGTGTATCTTCTCTGGTGAGGCATCTGTTCAGGCCTTTTGCCCATTTTAAAATTGGGCTGTTTGTTTTCTTCTTGCTGAGTTTTAGGCATTCTTTGTATATTTTGCATAACAGTCCTTAATCAGGTAAGTCTTTTGCAAATATTTCCTCCTGATGTGTGGCTTGCCTTTTCTTTCTCTTGGCATGTCTTTTTCAGAGCAGAAAACTTTAATTTTAATAAAGTCCAGATTATCAGTTCTTATTTTCAGGGATCATGTCTTTGGTTTTGTGTCTAAAAAGTCATCATGAAACCCTCAGCCATCCAGATTTTCTCTTCCTTTCCTGTCTAGGCGTTGCATAGTTTTGCATTTTACATTCCCGTCTATGATCCTTTTTGAGTGAACTTTTGTGAAGGGTGTGAAGTATGTGTCTAGAATCATTTTATTTTTTTGGATGTGGATGTCTGGTTATTACAGCAGCATTTGTTGAAAAGACTATCTGTGTTCCATTGTATCACCTTTACTTCTTTTCCTTTTTTTTTTTTTTTTTGAGACGGAGTTTCCTCTTGTTACCCAGGCTGGAGTGCAATGGTGCGATCTCGGCTCACCACAACCTCCGCCTCCTGGGTTCAAGCAATTCTCCTGCCTCAGCCTCCCGAGTAGCCGGGACTACAGGCATGCGTCACCATGCCCAGCTAATTTTTGTATTTTTGGTAGAGACGGGGTTTCACCATGTTGACCAGGATGGTCTCGATCTCTTGACCTCGTGATCCACCCACCTCAGCCTCCCAAAGTGCTGGGATTATACGTGTGAGCCACCGTGCCCAGCCCACCTTTACTCTTTTTCAAAGGCCATTGACTATATTTACGTGGGTCTATTTCTGGGCTTTCTATTTTGTTCCATTGTAAAGAACTGACATCATGACAATATTGAGTCTTCCTGTTGGTAAATATGGAATCTCTCTCCATTTATTTAGTTTTCCTTTGATGTCTTCCATGAGAGTTTTATAGTTTTCCTCACATAAGACTTGTACATGTTTTCTTAGATTTGTACCTAAGTATTTTACTTTTGGGGGTGCTAATGTAAATGGTATTGTGTAATATGTTTTAATTTCAAATTTTTTTTAAAAAGGCCAGGTGCGGTGTCTCATGCCTGTAATCCTCACACTTTGGGAGGCTGAGGTAGGTGAATTACCTGAGGTCAGGAGTTTAAGACCAGCCTGGCCAATATGATAAAATTCTGTCTCTACTAAAAATACAAAAATTAGCTGGCCATAGTGGCGGGCACCTGTAATCCCAGCTACTTGGGAGGATGAGGCAGGAGAATCGCTTAATCTCAGGAGGCAGAGGTTGCAGTGAGCCGAGATCACTCCATTGCACTCCAGCCTGGGTGACAAGAGCAAAACTCTGCCTCAAAAAACAACAACATCCACAAATTTTATTTGTTGATTGGTGGTATATAGAAAAACAATGGACTTCTGTATATTAACATTGTATTCTGCAACCTTTGTAAAATTACTTATTAGTTCCAGTTATTTTGTCGATGCTATTGGATTTTCTACATGGATAATTATGTCATCTGAGCTGGGCGCTGTGGCTGATGCCTGTAATCCCAGCATTTTGGGAGGTATACTGGCCTCATAGAATGAATTAGGAAGTATTCCCTTTGCTTCTATCTTCTGAAGGAGATTATAGAAAATCGGTGTAATTTCCTCTTTAAATGTTTTATTGAGGCCAGGCTCAGTGGCTCACAGCTGAAATTCCAGCACTTCAGGAGGTCAACCCGGGCAGATCTCAAGGTCAGGAGTTTCAGACAAGCCTGGCCAGAATGGTGAAACCCTGACTCTACTAAAAATACAAAAATTATCTGGGCATGGTGGCATGGGCCTGTAGTCCAAGCTACTCTGGAGGCTGAGGCAGGAGAATCGCTTGAACCTGGGAGGCAGAGGTCGCAGTGAGCTGAGATTGCACCATTACGATCCAGCCTGGGCGACAGAGAGAGACTCTGTCTCAAAAAAAAAAAAAAAAAGTTTTGTTGAATTAACCTCTAAACCAATCTGAGCCAGGTGCTTTCTGTTTAGGAAGTTACCAATTATTGATTCAATTTAAAAAATAAATATAGGCCTATTTAGATTATTTATTTCTTCTTGTATAAGTTTTGGCAGATTGTGTCTTTCAAGGAATTGGTCCATTTCATGTAGGTTATCAAATTTATAGGTATAGAGTTGTTCATAGCATTTCATTATTATCCTTTAAATGTCCATGAAGTATGAAATATGTCATTTTTGACATTAATAAAGTGTGTTCTTTTTCTTTTTTTCTTAACTTGGTTAGAAGCTTATCAATTTTATTGAACTTCTTGGGGTTTTTTTTTTTTTTTTTTTTTGAGATGGAGTCTCATTCTGTCTCCCAGGCTGGAGTGCAGTGATGTAATCTCAGCTCACTGCAACCTCTGACTTCTGGGTTCAAGTGATTCTCCTGCCTCAGCCTCCTGAGTAGCTGGGATTACAGGCACTCACCACCATGCCCAGCCAATTTTTGTATTTTTAGTAGAGATAGGGTTTTACCATGTTGGCCAGGCTAGTCTCAAACTTCTGACCTCAAGTGATCTGCTTGCCTTGGCCTCCCAAAGAGCTGGGATTATAGATGTAAACTACCACGCCCAGCTGTATTGAACTTATCAAAGCATTAGCTTTTGGTTTGATTGATTTTCTCTATTGATTTCTTGTTTTTCATTTCCTTGATTTCGGCTGTAATTATTTTTTTTTCTTCTGCTTACTTTAGATTTAATTTTTAATTAATATTCTTTCTAGTTTCCTAAGGTATAAGCTTACATTAGTGAGTATAGAGCTTTCTGCTTTTCTAATATATGCATTCAATGCTATTTATTTCTCTTTAAATACTCCTTTTACTGCATCTCACATTTTGATAAGTCATATTTTCATTTTCATTTAGTTCAGAATATTTTAAAATTTTCTCTTAAAGAATTCTTCTCTGACCCATGTGTTACTTATAAATGTGTTAATTTCCAAGTATTTCAGGATTTTTCCAGCTATCTTTCTGTTATTAATTTTTAGTTTAATTTAATTGTGTTCAGAAAACAGGCATTGTATGACTTCTGTTTGTAAAATTTTGTTAAGATACTCTTTTATGGCCCAGAATCTGTCTATCTCAGTGAGTGTTTTATGTGAACTTGAGAAAAATGTGTAATCTGCTGTTGCTGGATGAAGTAGTGAGTAGTTGTCCCTGTGTCCAGTGAATTGATGGTGTTGTTGAATTCAGCTGTGTTCTTACTGATTTTCTGCTTGCTGAACCTGTCTCTTTCTGATAAATTGGTGTTAAAGTCTCCAACTAGAATAATGGATTAATCACTTATCCTTGTAGTTCTGTTAGTTTTACCTCATGTGGTTAGACACTTTGTTGACAGGTGCAAATATATTAAAGATTGTTATGTCTTCTTGGATAATTGTCTTCTTTATCCTTATGTAGTGTCCTTCTTTATCCCCGAAAACTTTCCTTGCTGTGATTCTGCTTTCTCTGAAACCAATATAGCGACTCCTGTTTTCTTCTGATTGGTGTTATGGTGTATCTTTTTCCATCCATTTACTTTTGTATCTTTTTTTTTTTTTTTTCAGATGGAGTTTCACTCTGTTGCTCAGGTTGGAGTGCAGTGGCACGGTATCAGTTCACTGCAACCTCCACCTCCCAAGTTCAGGTGACTCTCATGCCTCAGCTTCCTTAATAGCTGGGATTACAAGTGTGAGCCACCACACCTGGCTAATTTTTGTATTTTTAGTAGAGAAGGGGTTTCACTAGGTTGGCCAGGCTGGTCTTGAACTCCTCACCTCAGTTGATCCACCCAACTCGGCCTTCCAAAGTGCTGGGATTACAGGCATGAGCCACCATGCCAGGCCCATCTTTGAATTTTATGTAATTTAAATATGGTATGCCAAGGTATTTTTGTTTTGTTTTGGTATTTATCCGGCTTGCTATTCTCTGTGCTTCCTGATTCTGTGGTTTGGTATCTGGCATTAATTTGGGGAAAATTCTCAGTCATTGTTGTTTCAAATATTTCTTCTGTTCCTAGCTCTATTTCTTCTCCTTCTGGTATTATCATTGTGTACATGTTATACCTTTTGTAGTTTTCTCACAGTTCTTGAATATTCCATGTTTTTTTCTCAGCCTCTTTTTGTTTTCAGTTTCAGAGATTTCTAATGGGATGTTTTCAAGCTCAGAGATTCTTTTGTCAGGTGTTTCCAGACTACTAATAAACCCATCATATTTATTCCTAATTTCTGTTACGAGTAGCTCTGATTACAAGCGTGCTTTTGATCTCTAGCTTTTCTTTTTGTTTATTTTTCTTTTTGAGACGGAGTTTCACTCTTGTTACCCAGGCTGGCGTGCAATGGCGCGATCTCGGCTCACCACAACCTCCGTCTCCTGGGTTCAAGCAATTCTCCTGCCTCAGCCTCCTGAGTAGCTGGGACTACAGGCATGCACCACAACACCCAGCTAATTTTTGTATTTTTAGTAGAGATGGGGTTTCACCATGTTGACCAGGATGGTCTCGATCTCTTGACCTCGTGATCCACCCGTCTCGGCCTCCCAAAGTGCTGGGACTATAGGCGTAAGCCACCGTGCCCGGCCCTATTTTTCTTATACTTTCCATCTCTCTGCTTACGTTGTTCATCTATTCTTGTATGCTATCTACTTTACCCATTAGATCCCTTCGCATATGAATCCTAGTTATTTGAAATTCCTGATCTGATAATTCCAACATCTCTGTTTTATCTACCTCTGATGCTTGATCTGTCTCTTCAAACTGTGTTTTTAATTTTGGTGTGGGTTGTAATTCCTTTCTTGATCACCAGGCATGTTGTACTGAGTAAAAGGACCAGTGGCGAACCGGCCTTTAGTTTTGTGGTGGTCAGGTGTGGAGAGAGAAGAAGCGTTCTGTAGACCTATGATTAGGTTTCAGTCCTTTGCTGAGCCTGTGCCCTTGAACAGTGAACTTCACCAGTGCTTCAGTTCCCTCCCTCCTTAGGTGGGACAGGATGATTGGAGGGGGCTAGAGTTGGGCATTTCCTTTCCCAAGGTCACTTAGGCTCTGACAGAGCCCAAGAAGGTTATGCTCTGCTAAAATGGTTTTCCATAGGGCAGGCGATGTTAAGAACAGAATGGTGGCTGAACATAGTGGTTCTTGCCTGTAATGCCAGCACTTTGGGAGGCCGAGGTAGGTGGATTACTTGTGGTCAGTAGTTCGAGACCAGCCTGGCCAACCTGGTGAAACCCCATCTCTACAAAAATTAGCTGAGTGTGGTGGCTCATGCTTGTAATCCCAGCTACTTGGAAGGCTGAGGCAGGAGAATCACTCGAACTCAGGAGTTGGAGGTTGCAGTGAGCCAATATCATGCCACTGCACTCCAACCTGGGCAATAGAGTGAAACTCCATCTAAAAAAAAAGATAAAAAAGTAAATGGATGGAAAAAGATATACATAACACCAATCAGAAGAAAACAGGAGTCGCTATATTGGTTTCAGACAAAGCAGAATCACAGCAAGGAAAGTTTTCAGGGATAAAGAAGGGCACTACATAAGGATGAAGTTTTGCTCTTGTTGCCCAGGCTGGAGTGCAATAGGGCACTCTCAGTTCACTGCAACCTCTGCCTCCCAGGTTCAAGCGATTCTCATGCCTCAGCCTCCAGAGTAGCTGGGATTACAGGCATATGCCACCACACCCAGCTAATTTTGTATTTTTGGTAGAGATGGGGTTTCACCGTGTTGGCCAGGCTTGTCTCAAACTCCTGACCTCAGGTGATCCACCTGCCTTGGCCTCCCAAAGTGCGGGGATTACAGGCTTGAACCACCACATCCAGCCTTGCTGTTTTGAATGTACACATTTGTACATCTTTCATCAGACTTATTTTTAAGTATTAAATATTTTTCTAAATCATTAAATGTTTTTCTTTTTCGAGATGGAGTCTCACTCTGTAGCCCAAGATGGAGTGCAGTGGTGAGGTCTCTGCTCACTGCAACCTCTGCCTCCCGGGCTTAAGCGATTCTCATGCCTCAGCCTCCTGAGTAGCTGAGACTACAGGTGTGCACCACCATGCCTCGCTAATTTTTTCTATTTTAGTAGAGACGGGGTTTCACCATGTTACCCAGGGTGGTCTCGAACTCTGAGCTTAGGCTATCTGATCACCTTGGCCTCCCAAAGTGCTGAGATTACAGGGATGAACTCCTGCGCACAGCCCATTATAAATGTTTTAGTTTCCATGCAAATAGAAATGCAATTGATTTTCACATATTAATCAAATATGCAAAATCATATTAAACACATCCTGCAATTTTCAGTACTGCATTTATGCTACAGTAGAGAACACGCCACACCCT
The DNA here is from genome assembly GCF_049354715.1 of Callithrix jacchus. Lineage (NCBI taxonomy): Eukaryota > Metazoa > Chordata > Mammalia > Primates > Cebidae > Callithrix > Callithrix jacchus. Next base: position 34,495,752 of record NC_133508.1, on the reverse strand, counting down.
GCTTCACTATACATACTTTATTATATGCACTGTCCCTACTCTTTCCCATCAAGCTTTTTAAACCATTAATTGCATTGCTGGTATCTTGAGCACAATGTGCTATAGCATGGATATGATTTGTCCCCAAAGAAATTCATGTTAAAATGCAACTGCCATAGCCCCAGCTCCTCAAGATGCTGAGGCAGGAGGATTGCTGGAACCCAGGAGTTTGGATCCAGCCTGGACGACATAGTAAGACCTTGTTTGAAAAAACAAAAACTTAATTGCTAATGTAACAACACTGAGAGGTGGAACCTTTAAGAGGCGGAACCTAATGGGAGGCATTTGGTTCATGGGAGTGCTGCTTTTTCGAGTGGCTTGGTGCTGTTCTCATGGTAGTGAGTTCTCATGAAACTTGATCGGTTCTTGCAGGAGTGGGTTTGTTCCCACGATGGCATGTTGTTATAAAGTGAAGGCGCCCTTTGTGTTCTGCCCCTTTGCACATGTCTGTTTCCTCTTTGACGTTTCACCGTGTTATGCTGCAGCACAAAAGCCCTCGTCAGAAGCAAGGGCCATGCCCTTGAACTTCTCAGCCTGTAGGACCATGAGCTAAAGACGCCTCTTTTCCTTATAAATCACCCAGTCTCTGGTAGTCTGTTATGGCAACACAAAATGAACTAAGACAAGATATCTTTGGTTCAAAGTTCAGAAAGTTTTGCTATAGTGACATTAACTGTAAAGAGCATTTCCCCCCTCACATAATAAGACATCAGAGGAGAGTGATTGCTGTAAAGAAGCAATGGTTTCAAGGAAAATCTTTTGACTTCTTCCTCACAGTTGCAGAATGGTTATTGCAGCTGCAATCCTCACATCCTGTTCAAGGCAGGAAGAAGGCGAGAGACGCAGGTACCAGGTACACTGGTTGCCTTTTATCAGCCAAGCGAGATCCTTCCTCTAAAACAGTAGTTTTCAACTGAGGACAATTTTACTTTCCAGACAACGTTTCACACTGTTTTGGAGACATTTGTGGTTGTCATAACTAAGGGGGTGCTATTGTCATCTAGTGGGTAGGGGCCAGGGATGATGTAAACATTCGTCAATCCCCAGAAAAACCCCTCGCAACAAAGAATTATCTGACCCAAAGTGTCAATGGTGCCTAGGCCGAGAGACCCTGCTCTAAACCGCACCTGTAGACTTTCCTTTAGTTGCCGTTGGGTAAATACGAGCGTATGGCCATCCCTAGCATTAGGGAGACTACAGTAGCAGAAAACATTGATTTGTACTGATTGGACCAGATCTAGGATGCTCTAGAACCTGGGGCTGGGATATTGGTGTTCCAACAAAATTTGAGTTGTATTAGCAAGGAAGAAAAGGTAGTAATTGGTACTGAGTAAGCAAATCCTGGCATCTGACTGTGACAGACACCAAAGCAGATCTACCCAGCTTCCCAGGCTGCCAGAGACCCAGATGAAGTGTTTTTGTTTGTTTGTTTGTTTGTTTGTTTGTTTGTTTTGATGGAGTCTTCCTCTGGTGGAGTACATTAGCACAATTCCGGCTCACTGCTACCTCTGCCTCCCAGGTTCAAGTGATTCTCCTGCCCCAGCCTCCCAGGTAGCTGGGATTACAGACACTCATGTCCAGCTAATTTTTATATTTTAGTAGAGACGAGGTTTCGCCATGTTGGCCAGGCCGGTCTCAAACTCCTGACCTCAAGTGATCCACCTGCCTTAGCCTCCCAAAGTGCTGGGATTACAGGCATGAGCCACCATGCCTGCCCAGTGATGAAGTGCATTATTGATGTTTTCCTTGTAAGTCCTCTGTTCCTAGGATTCTGAATTACCAGTATAAGGAAGCATAACATGAAACTTCTATGTAATGTTCTGGATCTCTTGAGGGAATACCATCAACAATTCCTTCCTTCTTTTTTTCTTTTATTTACTTATTTATTATTTTTTACATCTGCCCATTCGGATTGAACCAATAATGTTCTTTTCAACCTTGAACTGCATTGCCAATATCCTTAGCACAAAAGCTAGACTTTCTATTGTGATTTGAATGTCTTAATTAACTATACCACATGATAGACTAGCAGGGGCAGGCAAACATTCAGCTTATAAACATTCTAGAGATAACAACATCAAGAAATAAACCAACCTGCCATTGACCCATGATATTGACCAAGACGAGAACTACGTTCCTTTGCTGCTTCACAGGCAGCTGGGAGTCTCCCCATAAATTCTATGTACCCTGTACCAATTAGCATAATGAAAAATGAGAATGTATTCTTTCCCATTTCTAGAAAGACAAGGATACAGCTAGCTGCAGATGAAACTGGGTCCAGGTGCTCAAAGGATGTTTTCAAGCTCCCATCTCTGTCTCTTGGCTCTGATTTTGCTCAGCTTTCTGAGGACTGCTAGCAAGTCCAGCTTCATCTCCTTTTAGGGGAAGAGAGTGTATCTCACAGGGCCCTAGCAGAAAACAGATAGCATACTCAAAATTAGGTGATGGGGCTGGGTGCAATGGCTTATGCCTATAATCCTGGTGCTTTGGGAGGCCAAGGCAGGTGGATTGCTTAAGGCCAGGAGTTTGAGATCAGCCTGGGCAACATAGAAAGACCCCATCTCTAAAAAAATTTTTATTTATATATATATTTTTGAGATGGAGTCTCACTCTGTTGCCCAGGCTGGAGTGCAGTGGCATGATTTCATCTCACTGCAACCTCTGCCTCCTCCGAGTTCAAGTGATTCTCCTGCCTCAGCGTCCCAAGTAGCTGGGACTACAGGTACCTGTCACCATGTCCCTCTAATTTTGGATTTTTAGTAGAGATGGAGTTTTGCCATGTTGGCCAGGCTAGTTTCAAACGTGTGACTTCAGGTGATCTGCCTGCCTCGGCCTCCCAAAGTGCTGGGATTACAGGCGTGAGCCACTGTGCCCGGCCCAAAAAATAATTTTTTAAAAGTTAGCCAAGCACAGTGGTGCATGCCTCTAGTCCCAGCTACTCAGGAGGCTAGGAGGATCACTTGAGCCCAGGGGTATGATGGCACCACTGCACTCCAGCCTAGGTAACAGAGACCCTGTCTCAAAGAAAAAAAAAAATAGATGATAAAAAAATAATTTAATAAAGGGATTATTTACCATAGTGAGTGCAAATTTTAAGGCAATCCATCAGAGCTAGCAGAGTACACAGTACCTGGCGTACACTCTGTGCACACTCTGGTTGTGTGCCCTCTGGTTGTGCACACTCTGGTTGTATGCACACTCTGGTTGTGTACACTCTCTGGTTGTGCACACTCTCTGGTTGTACACACTCTGGTTGTACACACTCTAGTTGTGTACACTCTCTGGTTGTGCACACTCTGGTTGTGCACACTCTCTGGTTGTGTACACTCTCTGGTTGTGCACACTCTGGTTGTGTACACTCTAGTTGTGTACACTCTGGTTGTGTACACTCTCTGGTTGTGCACACTCTGGTTGTGCACACTCTAGTTGTGTACACTCTCTGGTTGTACACACTCTGGTTGTGCACACTAGTTGTGTACACTCTCTGGTTGTGCACACTCTGGTTGTGTACACTCTCTGGTTGTGCACACTCTGGTTGTGCACACTCTAGTTGTGTACACTCTCTGGTTGTGCACACTCTGGTTGTGCACACTCTCTGGTTGTACACACTCTGGTTGTGCACACTCTAGTTGTGTACACTCTCCGGTTGTGCACACTCTGGTTGTGTACACTCTGGTTGTGCACACTCTGGTTGTGTACACTCTGGTTGTGTACACTCTCTGGTTGTACACACTCTGGTTGTGCACACTCTAGTTGTGTACACTCTCCGGTTGTGCACACTCTGGTTGTGCACACTCTGGTTGTGTACACTCTCTGGTTGTGCACACTCTGGTTGTGTACACTCTGGTTGTGCACACTCTCTGGTTGTGTACACTCTCTGGTTGTGCACACTCTGGTTGTGTACACTCTGGTTGTGTACACTCTCTGGTTGTACACACTCTGGTTGTGTACACTCTAGTTGTGTACACTCTCTGGTTGTGCACACTCTGGTTGTGCACACTCTGGTTGTGTACACTCTGGTTGTGTACACTCTCTGGTTGTACACACTCTGGTTGTGTACACTCTAGTTGTGTACACTCTCTGGTTGTGCACACTCTGGTTGTACACACTCTGGTTGTGTACACTCTCTGGTTGTGCACACTCTGGTTGTACAGTAAACCACAGGGAGCTGTTATTCCTAGGCCTATAGAAGCAGGGTAAAGGAATAGTTATTGGGTACCAGATGGGGATTTGCTGGAGAGGGCTTTCTGAAGGTGGCTGTGGCATTGGGTACAGGCCGCAGGGAACCCATGCAGCCAGTCCCTCCCCACTCCCGCCGCTGATCCCCTGTTGTACTCGCATTGCTTCAACTCAACAGGAAACTGAAAGACAAGGGAGCCCTCCCGGGGCACAGAGCAGGGTGAACACTGGCAAGAGGATCCACAGAGGCAGACAGAAGTTAGCGAGCACGGGGGCTTTGGCTTTCCTTCTAGGATATGTTATTATTATTACTAATTTCTTTTTCTTTTTTTTCAAATGAACTCTCGCTTTGTCATCCAGGCTGGAGTACAGCAGTGCGATCTCTGCTCACTGCAACCTCCGCTTCCCGGGTTCAAGTGATTCTCCTGCCTCAGCCTCCCAAGTAGCTGGGACTATAGGCACGTGCCATGACGCCTGGCTAATTGTTGTAGTTTTAGGGTGTCACCATGTTGGCCAGGCTGGTCTTGAACTTCTGACCTCAAGTGATTTGCCCTCCCAAAGTGCTGATTACATACATGAGCTGGTGTGCCCAGCCCTTCTTTCATAATTGAATATCATGCTTCCATTTCTCACAGGGCTCGGTGAAGCCTGCATGAGCCAGCACCCTCAGCAGAGATAGAGAAGACTCATGTGCTGGTCACTGGAGCCCCTCCCCTGAATGCCAGGGCCTCTCCTGATGGTCATGCCTCTGCCCGCGCCATACACTCTGCTAGAGCATCGTCCTATTTTGCTTTCAGTTGCCAAATCCCTATTCATCCTTCAAGAAATATCTCCTTTTAAAGGCTCTGTGCAAACTGCAGAAAAAAATCATTGTCAGGATCAATTAACATTATATTGAGCTTTTAACTCTTCCCTGAATTGCATTAATTTTTCAACATTATCAGTTTTTCAAAATTTACGAAAGCGTTCGGTATTATTGGTAAAGCACTATCATCTGCTATTATAATTACTATTAAATATTTTTCTATCAAATACAAAATTAACATGACTTTTTGTTACTATGATCATATTGCAAATCAAATTTTAAAACCTGTGGAATAACCAAACATATAAATAAAATAGCATCTGCACATTCTCAGATGGTTTGGCAAGTTTACAAAAAGGGATTGCCATGCCTGTCATCCCAGCACTTTGGGAGGCCAAGGCAGGTGGATCACAAAGTCAGGAGATCGAGACCATCCTGGCTAATACAGTGAAACCCTGTCTCTACTAAAAATACAAAAAATTAGCCGGGCATGATGGCAAGCGCCTGTCGTCCCAGCTACTTGGGAGGCTGAGGCAGGAGAATCGCTTGAACCCAGGCGAAGATTGCGCCACTGCACTCCAGCCTGGGTGACAGAGTGAGATTCCATCTCAAAAAAAAAAAAGGGATTGGATCCAAGTAGGTGATGATAAACAACTTGAGAACTGTCTCGCCTTAACTGTACTTTAGTTACTTTAATCCTGGAGAATCTTCTTGACAAATGTCTCCTAGTTTTCAAATTCTTCAATCCATGTGTTATTACTAACTGCTTTATAAATCTCATTGTAAGCAAAGAATATGGGCCAGGCATGGGCTCACACCTGTAATCCCATCACTTTGGGAGCCTTAGCCAAGTGGATTGCTTAAGCCCAGGAGTCCGAGACCACCTTGGGAGACAAAGCAAGACCCTGAGTCTACAAAAGAAAATTTAAAATTAGCTGGGCATGGTGGCACACATCTGTAGTTCCCGCTACTCAGGAGGCTGAGGTGGGAAGTTTGCTTGAGACCAGGAGGTTGAGGCTGCAGTGAGCTGTGAATGTGCTGCTGCACTATAGCCTGGGTACCAGAGTGAGACACACACACACACACACACACACACACACAGTGAAGGAAAGCATTTAGGATAAGATATTTGCTTGCATAGAAAAACAACCAACTCTAAGCAATTAGCTTGAAGTGAGGATTAAACACACTTAGATAGCTCTCTTAAATGGGAATAAAGATTGTTTTCTTGGCCAGGCACAGTGGCTCACACCTGTAATCCCAACACTTTGGAAAGCCAAGGCAGGTGGATGGATGACCTGAGGTCAGGAGTTTGAGACCAGCCTGGCCAACAGGGTGAAACCCTGTCTCTACTAAAAATACAAAAAAAAAAATGGCCAGGCAAGGTGGCATGTGCCTGTAATTCCAGCTACTTGGGAGGCTGAGGCCAGAGAATCACTTGAACCCGGGAGACAGAGGCTGCAGATTGTGCCACTGTACTCCAGCCTGGGCAACAGATCGAGAATCCGTCTCAAAAAAAAAAAAAAAAAAAAGATTGTTTTCTTTCAATGTCATCCTATCTTATTGGAGACTCAATATTCTCTCTGAGAGAACTTTTGTTCAGCATAAAAATAAAACTAAACCTGAATGAGCACCATCCCCTTTCTCTAGTCCCATCTCCTACAAGCTCAAGACACTTGTGAAATACAGAATATTTTATTATTTGGAAAGTTCCCCGAATCAGTGAATTATGGCGGTCTGGAGGTCAGCCTTTTGAAAGCAAATGCTTCTACTAGATTTTCTATAACTATGGCTTTAACTCAAGGGTCTTTTCCTGTTATATTTTGTTCTCTTATCTTTTACCAAGTGCCACTTTTTCTTTTCTTTTCTTTTCTTTTTTTTTTTTGAGACAGTCTCATTCCTTAGCCAGGCGCCAGGCTGGAGTGTGGCGGCACGATCTTGACTCACTGCAACCTCCGCCTCCCAGGTTCAAGCAATTCTCCTGCCTCAGCCTCCCGAGTAGCTGGGACTACAGGCGTGCACCACCATGCTCAGCTAATTTTAGTATTTTTAGTAGAGACGGGGTTTCACCATTTTGGCCAGGACGGTCTTGATCTCTTGACCTTGTGATCCGCCTGCCTCGGCCTCCCAAAGTGCTGGGATTACAGGCATGAGTCTGTAATCTCGCGCCCTGCAAGCGCCACTTTTTTTTAAGGTGAGATTTTTCACACTGCAGCACTTCACATAGGGCTAGATTTCAGCTCTTCGGCTTGTTGGCAGGTAACTGCCTCCTGTTTTATTGATAGTTTCTGACTGAGATTAGATTTACTTCCAGATGCAGCTAACAGATAGGCAAGGATACAAGACTCATTACATTTGCACATACTTTTTTCCAAAGAAATTGTTCATCAAGATAACAATACACAAGCCATCTCCTTATTAATGCTCAAACCACCCAGTTAAAGTAAGTGTTAAGACAACAGAAAATGCGAATGAATTATTTACTACAGTATATTGTCACTCACATGGAGTAAGCTCTTTCTTCCACCTACACACTGTCCTCAGTTTTTTTTTTTTTTTATTACTATTTTTTTTAGACGGAGTTTTGCTCTTGTTACCCAGGTTGGAGTGCAATGGTGCGATCTCGGCTCACCGCAACCTCCGCCTCCTGGGCAACCCGGCAAAACCCCATCTCTACAAAAAATAAAAAGATTAACCAGGCATGATGGCATGTACCTGTAATCCCAGCTTCTCGGGAGGCTGAAGTGGGAGGTTCTCTTGAACCTGGGAGGTTGAAGCTGCAGTGAGCCATGAGCACCCACTACACTGCAGGCTGGGCAACACAGCAAGACTCTGTCTCAAAAAAAAAAAAAAAAGAAAGAAGGAAGAGGAGAAATTAAATGGACAAAAGGTTTTATGTTACCCTGAAAACATAAAAACAGGGTAACAATGGGCAGGATCTCATAGCTTTTAGGATAAAACTCTACTGAAAATGGCTGGGTTCAGTGGCTCATGCCTATAATCCCAGCACTGGGAGGCCGAGGTAGGCAGATCACTTGTGGTCAGGAGTTTGTGACCAGGCTGGCCAACATGGCGAAACCCCATCTCTACAAAAAATAAAAAATTAGTGGGGCATAGTGGTATATTCCTGTAAACCCAGGTTCAGGAGGCTGAGGCAGGAGAATCACTCAAACCTAGGAGGTAGAAGTTGCAGTGAGCCGAAACGGTGCCATTGCGCTCCAGCGTGGGCTACAGAGCGACACTCCATCTAAACAAACAAACAACTCTATTAAAAACACTCGGACTACCCCATTTTGAACTCCATGGGAAGAAACGTTTCTTCTTTGATTAAATTCTGAAGGGCAGATGAACAAGAGAAAACAAATGAGATAATGAACAGAAGATTAAGGCAAAGAGAAGAAAAAACAGACTACAGCCTGCTAAAAAGACAGTGTTTGCAAATTTTGCAAATTTTCTCATTTTTCGGGTTTTCTCTCTTCTTACTTTCTTTCCTTCGTTCTAGTATTTAAACTCTTGAGTTTCAAAGGGAGACTTGAGAGCAATTTGGAATATGTTAAGTAAGACAACACCAGGTGGCGAATAGCAATTTAATTCTCCTTGCCAGCAGAGCTAAAGACTTAGCGTGCTTTTTATTAGGAGAGCTGGGGGTGGGGAGGATGGCTGGAGAGAGGGCGGTAGGAAAGGCCGTTTAGTGTGTGTTGTGATGAAGGCTGCACAGCGATTGTTTGGGCTTTTATAAGAAATTATTTTAATACATTCATTTATTCTCCTTTTCATCTCACCGCCTGCCAGAAAATTGGTTGTACAAGCGTTCAAGACATTTTCCCTGGACCAAATATTTACACAGGAGGACTGTGTTGACATTATGTGGCTTTGGATTTCGACGGGCAGGCTGATGCCTCTTGGGACATGTAAGTGCAGAAGGCAGGGCCTGCCACGCCCGTGAGAAGGGAGCCGGCTTCAGAGAGGGCTCCAAGATTCATGTTTGCTCTCCAAACCCAGTCAAGAGTGGTACTTTTGGTTTTGAAAATAGAAGGGTGTGCTTCTCAACTGTTTCATGCATTTACATCCTATTTGGGTTTTATCCAATGGGAAAATTGGGTTTGGGGACCCCTAAAAACTATCTTTTAATTTTTACATATTTATTTATTTATTTATTTGTTTTGAGACAACTTTCTCTGTCTCAGGCTGCAGTGAAGTGGCAAAATCTCGGCTTACTGCAGCTTCAGCCTCCTGGGCTCAAGTGATCCTCCCACCTCAGCTTTCTGAGTAATGGACCACAGGCGTGCACCACCAGGCCCAGCTAATTCTTGTATTTTTTGTAGAGATAGGGTCTCACTCTATTTCCTAGGCTGTTCTCAAAGTCCTGGGCTCAAGTGATCTGCCCACCCCAGCACCTCAAAGTGCTGGGATTACAGGCGTGAGCCATGGCGCCCAGCCTCCAAAAACTATTTAGATGGCAATAAATAAATATCATGTAAGATAAATTATTGCAGTTATACTTTTGGGAAATGGGAAAAGAAGAAAAGAGAATCTGGAAGATGTAGCTGTCGATACTGTTGTTATTTCAGCTCCATGTCCATTAGAGTCTTCAGCCCCTCTCCCTCTGCAGAGGCCCCTGGAGCTCTGTCTTCGTCCTTGGCAGGGAGACTCCTTAAGTTTTTTCTTTTCTTTTCTTGTTCTTTTGTGAAGGTTGGTGAGTATGAGTTGAAGAACTAGGTAGAACGTTTTTCTCTTGGCTGGGTGCAGTGGCTCAGGCCAGTAATCTCAACATTTTGGGAGGTTCAGGCGAAAGGATCATTTGAGCCCAGGAGTTTTAGATCAGCCTGGGCATTACAGCCAGATCCTATTTCATTTTTTTTTTTAAGGACATTTTTCTCAAGGGAACTGAGTATAAAGAAAGAAGCATGCAGATGCAGTGGAGAATTTGGTAAGATCTGGGGACTGGGCACTCTGGCATGGAACAGGTCATTCAGAGACCTGCATTTGCAATGGTTTTCCAGAGTGGCCGTCAGACAAACGAAGGAGTGCTGGCACCTTCACCTCTCCCACCCTACCCTGTCCAGAAAGGGGGTTGCATTGCCTCAGTTAAGGAGGAGACCACTGAAGTGTGGGCATAATTTTTTTTTTTTGAGATGGAGTCTTGCTCTGTCGCCCAGGCTGGAATGCAGTGGCACAATCTCAGCTCACTGCAGCCTCTGCCTCCCAGGTTCAAGTGATTCTCCTGCCTCAGCCTCCCGAGTAGCTGGGATTACAGGCACACACCACCACCAGCTAATTTTTGTATTTTTAGTAGAGACGGGGTTTCACCATGCTGGCCAGGCTCGTCTCAAACTCCCAATATCTCAGGTGGTCCACCCACCTTGGCCTCCCAAAGTGCTGCGATCACAGGCGTGAGCCACTGTGCCCAGCCAGTGCAGAACTTTTACCCATACTCATGACTACTCATGTGTTTCTGGGAGGAGTCAGCCTCGTTGGAATTTGGGCTGCAGTTTCTAGGTCTGAAGACCACACACTATTTAGAATGTTCCTTTTAGAAAAGAATGCTCTAGGAGACAATAAGAAGACATTTTAAATATAGTTCTCAAAAGCACTTTTTGTTTTGAGTTTTTTGGGGGTTTTTTTGGCATAAGGTTAAGAGTAGGGGCTCTAGAGATCTGACTGAAGTCAAAAACCCTGTGCCAGTGCCTCGGTTTGCCCATCTGTAAATGGAGCTAATCATAGAGCCCATATCATATGTCATGATCAGTATGAGAGTTAAATGAGTTCATGCATCTAAAACACTTTGACAGGGCGTGGTGGCTCACACCTGTAATCCCAGCACTTTGGGAGGCCGAGGTGGGTGGATCACTTGAGCTCAGGGGTTCAAGACTAGCCTGGGCAACATGGTGAAACCCCATCTCTAATAAAAATACAAAACAGGCTGGGTGCGGTGGCTCACGCCTGTAATCCCAGCACTTTGGGAGGCTGAGATTTCCTAGGCTGTTCTCTCGGGTGGATCACGAGGTCAAGAGATCGAGACCATCTTGGTCAACATGGTGAAACCCCCTCTCTACTAAAAGTACAAAAAAATTAGCTGGGCATAGTGGCACATGCCTGTAATCCCAGCTACTCAGGAGGCTGAGGGAGGAGAAGTGCTTGAACCTGGGAGGCGGAGGTTGCAGTGAGCCAAGAGCATGCCACTGCACTCCAGCCTGGGCAGCAGAACAAGACTTCATCTCAAAAAAAAAAACCAAAAAACAAAACAAAATGCTTTGCATAATGCTCATCTCATAGCATGAAATGTATTTTGTTGTTGTTGTCGTTTTTGGAGATCAGGCCTTGCTCTCTCACCCAGGCTGGGGTGCAGTGATGAAAACACAGCTCACTGCAGCCTTGAACTCCTGGCCTCAGGTGATCCTCCCACCTTGGCCTCTCAAAATGCTGGGATTATAGGTGTGAGCCACCATGACCAGCCGGCATTAAATATATTTAATATTAATATATTATTGTGAATAATGTCCATGCACAATGAGGTTAAGAACTTGCATTGCACAACCTTACTACACTCTGTTGAGGAAGGGCCACAGTTAGAAATTATTCCGCATTTACCCAGAGACTCATTTTTAAGGCCTCAGTTCGTTCACTAAAGCTGTATACTAGCAGGGATGTTTGCATGGTAGTGAGTCAGCACGGAGGTTTAGAGTCACACTGGATGGCAGCCTTCCAAGGCCCTGGTGAATCTGGCCCTTCTTGTTAGCTGCTCGAGGATTTGATCTCCACACACAAAGCAAAAGAGAAAATTAAGGACATTTTCTGGTAGTTGAGGTTATCAGTGTTAGATATAGCTGGGAAATTGTTTCAAACCCCTGGGAGTTTGCCCTTTGGAAAACGACTATTCTGTACTTTCTCAGACCACTAGGGTCTTGGAATTGTGACTTATCTGCAGGGAAAAGAAAAACAAAAACCACAGCTTCCATTCACATATCCGTTCATCAGATATTTATTTGATGAACTTACATAGCAGTTTACTATGTTGTTTGCTAGGAGTCAAATACAAAAAGATGAACAAGGGCCAGGCGCCGTGGCTTACTCCTGTAATCCCAGCACTTTGGGAGCCTGAGGCGGGTGGATGACTCGAGGTCAGGAGTTCAAGACCAGCCTGGCCAAAGTGGTGAAACCCCATCTCTACTAAAAATAAAAAATTAGCTGGACGTGGTGGCACATGCCTATAATCCCAGCTACTTGGGAGGCTGAGGCAGGAGAACCATTTGAAACTGAGAGGAGAAGGTTGCAGTAAGCTGAGATCGTGCCACTGCACTACAGAGGAGTCACACACACACACACACACACACACACACAAATCAACAGCCAACAAAGACAATGGATTATTGCCTTTTTTTTTTTTTTTTAGATGGAGTTTCGCTCTGTCACCCAGGCTGGACCTGACCTCATGATCTGCCCGCCTCTGCCTCCCAAAGTGCTGGGATTATAGGCGTGAGCCCCCGCGCCCAGCCCATTGTCTTTTTTTCTTTAAGTGTCTTGCTACGTTATCCAGGCTGATCTCCAACTCCTGGGCTCAAGCCATCCTCCCACCTCAGCCTCGTGAGTACCATCTAAGATTATGGGCACATGCCACCCACCCAGCACAGAGACACTGGATCATTGAGCAGATGGGTGAGAAGTTTCAGGTGACCAGGGTATGCTCTGCTCTTTCTGATGGTAGAGATGTCATAGAAGCCATGCCCTGCAGAGCTGAGTAGAAGGCGAGGGCAGTGATTACTTGCAGCTCTGATGCCCAGACTCAAAGAGGGGTCATGAGCTTATTTCCAAGACAGAGAGCCAAGGGTCAGCCCCAGAGGCTTACAGAGTCACACATCTGAGTAAGGGGCCATGGTATAAACCCTGCACAGCCAGCGGAGGGGTGGTGAGAGTCATTGCATGGACTTAGAACGGTGCAGATGCCTGAAAGCAAGAGCCCTTAAGGGCAGAGCGGTGCACTGTGAGTCTGAGAATGAAGGTGTGGGGATTGCAAGTGCCTTTCATGTCTATCCGGTGTGTTGTGTTTTTGCCTTTTTTTTTTTGCTGTTGAGGGTGAACGGGTCAGCTGTCTTTTCATCTCTGCAAAGTGCAGAATATCTGGGAAGGAAAAGGGCCGAGATAGGAGTTCATGTTTAGTTAAGATGCTGTTGCAATACTTCCAGGATCTCTTAAGGTCTGGAGGAAGGCAATGGCAGCCGGTGTGGAGAGGAGGCTGGATAGACTCCGATGGCGTTTCTGGGCTGGACATGGCAGGATCTTGCTGTAGTGGATAAAGGCGAGGAGGGAAGAAAAACAGTTTTGCAGAAGATGGTGCTGGCAGGAAGTCCACCTGGAATTGTACCCCTGGCAGTAGGGATCTGGGAATAATAAAAGCAGCCATGGTGAGAGCTGACTACTTTACCTGAGTTATTTCTTTTAATCCTTACTGCAAAACCTGTCAGGGGAATGGTCGTCCCCACTTAAAAGAGAGGGAGCTGAGGCACAGAAAGTGGCAGTAGCTGCCCAAATTGACATGACCAGCAGTGACCACCCTGGATCTGGGACCCTGAACACCCTCCTCGGAGGCTGAGGTGGGAGGACCACTGGAAGGCCGGAGTTTTAGACTAGCCTGAGCAATATAGCAAGACCCTGTCTCTACAAAAAATAAAACAACTAGCCTAGCATGGCGGCACATGGCTGTAATCCTAGCTACCTGGGTGGCTGAGAAGGAGGATCACTTGAGCCCAAGAGTTCAAGGCTTCAGTGAGCTATGATTGCCCCACTGCACTCCAGCCTGGTGGACAGAGCAAGATCCTATCTCAAGAAAGAATAAAGAAAAGAAACAAAGAAAGAGAAGAAGGAAGGAAGGGAGGGAGGGAAAGCTGGAATCATTCCAGAAATTTTGGAAAACAGGTTGGGCAGATCCTCTAGGGCCACCTGGGGAGCCCCAGGCAAATAACTCAGCAGAAGGAAGACACTGGGTGAGAGAAAGGGGCCCAGATAGCAGGGATGGAACACGCACTGGAACCTTGAGGAGAGCAGGTGGTAACAGTGAAAGGCCTGCTCCATGGGTGTCTCCTTATGGCATCCTAACAGGCAGGTGAAGGTGGCCTCAGGAGGACCTGGATGCTGGAGGAATAAGCTGGCTGGCTGGCTATGTCTGGGGCAGATAAGTAGGACTATATGTGGCCATTGTCAGAGGGTTTGGAAGCTTAGAAAAACTACATCAACTTTGGAGCAGCCAAGAGGGCTCACTTCTCAGAACAGATTCATGACACCCCTGAAGGGTTCTTTGAAACAGTGGGAAATAATTTACAAGAAGACAGGGGTTCTTTTTTTTCTTTCCTTTTTTTTTTAGATGGAGTCTTGCTCTGTTGCCCAGGCTGCAGTGCAGTGGTGAGATCTTGGCTCACTGCAACCTCTCCTCCTGGGTTCAAGTGAGTAGCTGAGATTACAGGTGCATGCCACCACACCAGGCTAATTTTTGTATTTTTGGTAGAGATGGTGTTTTGCTATGCTGGCCAGGCTGGTCTCGAACTTCTGACCTCAAGTAATCCGCTCCTCCCTGGCCTCCCAAAGTGCTGGGATTATAGGCATGAGCTACCACACCCTGCCAGAAGCCAGGGGTTCTTATGATGCTGAAGGTGGGCAGGTCATAGACACAACACCAGCTTTTTGTACCCCTTTCTCTCCTCAGGGGGGGTGCACATTGCCCCACTATACAGAAAATAATAACAATAACAGCCAACATCTGTTGAACGATTTCTCTGCTCTGGCATGGTACTGTTGACATATATTATATTTTTGTTTGTTTGTTTGTTTTTGAGACAGGGTCTCACTCTGTCACCCAGGCTGGAGTACCATCATAGCTCACTGCAGCCTCCACCTCCTGGGCTCAAGTGATCCTTCCACCTCAGTCTCCTGAGTAGCTGGGACTACAGGTGTGAACCATCATGCCCAGCTAATTTTTAAATTATTTTTTTAAGAGTAGGGTCTTGCTGTATTGTCCAGACTGGTCTCAAACTCCTGGACTCAAGCAGTCCTCCCACCTTAGCCTCCCTAAGGGCTGGGATTACAGGTGTGAGTCACCATGTCCAGCCAACATACATTACCTTATTGAATTCCCTAAATAACACCAAGAGGACAATGTTATCACTTTCCCTCCTAAACGTGAGGGTTGGGGAGGAGAAGAGAACCATAGGCTCTGTCTAGAGTTACAAATTTATAAACCAATGAGCCTACAAGCCTGCCGTGATCACCACCTTTTCTTATTAAATGAAAACATCCAGGCAGGGTGCGGTGGCTCACGCCTGTAATCCCAGCACTTTGAGAGGCTGAGGCAGACAGATCACCTGAGGTCACGAGTTTGAGATCAGCTTGGTCAACATGGTGAAACCCTGTCTCTACTAAACATACAAAAATTAGCCAGGCACAGTGGCGGACACCTGTAATTCCAGCTACTTGGGAGGCTGACGCAGGACAATTGCTTGAACCTGGGAGGTGGAGGCTGCAGTGAGCCGAGATGGTGCCATTGCACTTCAGCCTGGGCAACAGAGACTCCATCTTGAAAATGAATAAATAAAAGATAAATGAAAACGTCCAATCTGAATACATCTTAGACAAATTCTAAGCCTACTTTGAAGATGGTCAGCATGTTCTTGTCTTCTTTATCAAGCTCTAATTTTGAAGTTTGTTTTCTCAGTTGACTGGATATGTCTTGGGCACCCTGGAGGTGTGAAGTGACGTCACCATCTGATCAGCATCTAAAAACATTTTGGCTCATTTAAAAAAATAGAGATTTTGAATGTACCCTCTTAATTATATTTGCCCATCTGAGCATGCTGCGTGAAAACCCTGGGTAGACAGCCTGTTCTGCAATTTGTTTTTAAAACAAGCTTTTCGTCTTGCAGGCTGAGAGGATTCTGTTTAAAGGGTGTACACTGTGAATCACAGTTGAAAGGAAGACGGCAAATATGAACCTCAGCCAAGCAATTTGTGAAGCTGGATCGCTGCCAGAAATCCAGGAAGCAGCAGAAAAACAACAAACATGAAAAGAGTCCAGGGCTGTGTGTAACCTGGAGGAATGCAGTGGGCTGAGCCCCAGGATGAGACCGGTGATGAGAGGGAGCAGAGGTTTGAGGAGGCAACCTTGCCTTGAAAAGCTGAGAAGCCCAGCCTGGGCAACAGAGTGACACTCTTGTCTTCACAAAAATTTCTTTTCTTTTCTTTTCTTTTTTTTTTTTGAGACAGAGTCTCGTGCTGTCGCCCAGGCTGGAGTGCAGTAATGCAGTCTCAGCTCACTGCAACCTCTGCCTCTCAGGTTCAAGGGATTCTCGTGCCTCAGCCTCCCAAGTAGCCGGGATTACAGGCATCCACCACCACGCCCAGCTAATTTTTGTAATTTTGGTAGAGACAGCGTTTCACCATGTTGGCCAGGCTGGTCTCGAACTCATGGTCTCAAGCAATCGGCATCTCTTGGCCTCCCAAAGTGCTGGGATTACAGACATGAGTCACCACACCCAGCCTCTATAAAAATTTCTCTTTTTTTTTTTTTGAGACGGAGTTTCGCTCTTGTTACCCATGCTGGAGTGCAATGGCTCGATCTCGGCTCACCGCAACCTCCGCCTCCTGGGTTCAAGCAATTCTCTTACCTGAGCCTCCCAAGTAGCTAGGACTACAGGTGTGCGCCACCATGCCCAGCTAATTTTTGTATTTTTAGTAGAGACGGGGTTTCCCCTTGTTGACCAGGATGGTCTCAATCTCTTGACCTCGTGATCCATCTGCCTCGGCCACCCAAAGTGCTGGGATTATAGGCGTGAGCTACCGCACTCTGCCAAAAATTTCTAAACATTAGCTGGTCACAATGACCATGACACATGCCTGTAATCCCAGCTAATTGGAGACTGAGGCAGGAGGATCTTTTGAGCTCAGGAGTTCAAGGCTGCCATGAGCTATGATGGCACCACTGCATGCCAAAAAAAAAAAAAAGGAAATAAAAGAAAAGCTGAGAAAGCATAGCCATTCAGAGCCTTGAGAACATCAATGGGGGTGGGGAGGGCACGCATGACTCTTCTGCATTTAAACAAGCTGTCTTCACAGGTTCCTAATGTGCATTCAGTTACTATAGGAACAGGGAACTGAATATTTCTTCAATTAGATGCATAGGCTTTATTAAATAATATATATTTATGTAATTATTCATGTATTAAAATTTTTCATTAACTCAACCAATCAATAGAAACCTCTCTATGTGATTGTCATGTATATTATGTTCTTTTTCTCATTAATAATAATGGCTGGGTGCTATGGCTCATGCCTGTAATCCTAACACTTTGGGAGTTGAGGAGGGAAGATCACTTGAGCCCAGGAGTTCAGGACCAGCCTCAAATACATGAGAAGACCTGTCTCTACTAAAAAATTAGCTGGGCATGATGGTGTGCAGCTTTCGTCCCAGCTACTTGCGATGCTGAGGTGGAGGATTGCTTGAGCCCAGGACATGGAGATTGCAGTGAGTTGAGATCAAATCACTGCACTCCCTGTCTCAAGTAATAGTAAGAAGAATAGTTGACCTTATTGAGCTCTCTACCTTCAAACCGTATTCAGGGTCTCTCTGCTCCTCACGTGAATATAAACTCAGTGATGGCAGAAATTTTTATCTTTTCTGTTCGATGATGTATTTACAGTACCTAAAGCAGTGCCCAGCATATACAAGATGCTCATGAAATGTTTTGTGAATTAATGAATGTATGAACAAATGCCTGCTGGCACTTTGCCAAGGAATACGTGTTTTATTGATTAATTTAATCTTCATCACAATCCCATGAGGTAGGTGTTCATTGTTATTCCTGTTTTACAGGTGAGCAAACTGAGTCCCAGCAAAGTTAATTGGCTGGGCCAAGGTCACATGGGTGTAAGTGGCAGAGACAGAATCAAACCCAGGCAGTCTGGCTCCAGGATTCACCTCTGGGTACCACAGCTCTTCTTGATAATACAACTGGCCTTCCAGTCTCCTGCGTTCCCGTTTTTTCCTTGACTTCCCTGCGTTTAATTTCCTGTAATACTCTTCTAATAGGTCAAACTATTTATACTGAAGCCTTCTTTACATGCAAAAGGAAACCTTTATTTTAAGGCATACATAACTCAATATTATTAATGCTCATACCAAAGAACCTTAAATTAGTTTAGATGTTAAAAAAAAAAAAAACACAAGGCAGGAGAGTAAAAAGATTACCTTCAGGAGAACTTTAAATATATGTTTTCCTTACCAAGTAAAACACTTGAGGTAGTGATTAAAAAGAAAAAGAAATAAATTTACTTTTTCTTTTAAGAGAGGATATAAGCTATTATAATACTTTAAATGAAGAAGTATGCTCAAGTTTTCTCCATTCTATATTTTAAAAATATTTTTATGAGACTGATAAGCTTCCTACTGCAGACAACTTAAAATTATTTTTATAAATTTTCTCTTTTTTATTAATTTTTAAATTTTTTTTCTAATTTTTGTATTTTTAGCAGAGATGGGCTTTTACCATGTTAGCCAGGCTGGTCACGAACTCCTGACTGCAGGTGATCCGCCTACCTTGGCCTCCCAAAGCGCTGGGATTATAGGTGTGAGCCACCACGCCTGGCGCCAGACCTCAATTTTATAATTCAGCTCTCTACATCTTTAATTTTTAGGGGAAAGATCATATTCTTCTTTTTTTTTTTTGAGACAGAGTCTTGCTCTGTTGCCAGGCTGGAGTGCAGTGTCTCAATCTTGGCTCACTGCAACCTCCACCTCCCGGGTTCAAGCAATTCTCCTGCCTCAGCCTCCAGAGTAGCAGGGACTACAGGCATGCACCACCACACCCAGCTCATTTTTGTGTTTTTTAGTAGAGACAGGGTTTCACCATGTTGGCCGGATGGTCTCGATCTCTTGACCTGGTGATCCGCCCACCTCGGCCTCCCAAAGTGCCGGGATTACAGGCATGAGCCACTGCGCCCAACCCATATTCCTCTTTTATATTGCCAATTACATCATCAAATCATCCCCTGCTTTAAGGAACATTTCTGAATATCTGCTAAGATCTCTTCCCCTCCATGTGTTGGTCAGCACAGCCTTCCCAAGGACGTCTTCCTGCAAACAGCATGTCTTCTCAGATCTAATATTGGTTCCCTCCCAATGGTATATTCCCAAAAATTTCCTTTCAGTTTTTCTTTCAAGAGGAGTAATTTTTTTTGGCGGGGGGGGGAATGTAGTCTCACTCTTGTTGCCCAGCTTGGAGTGCAATGGTGCGATCTTGGCTCACTACAACCTCCACCTCCTGGGTTCAAGCAATTCTCCTGCCTCAGCCTCCTGAATAGCTGGGATTACAGGTGCATGCCACCACACCCAGCTAATTTTTGTATTTCTGGTAGAAACGGGGTTTCACCAAGTTGGCCAGTCTGGTCTCAAACTCCTGACCTCAGGTGATCCACCCACCTCGGCCTCCCAAAGTTCTGTAGGCGTGAACCACTGAGCCCAGCCAAGAAGAATACTTTTTGAATCACTGAAAATTAAGTAAAGTCTGGGCTCAGTGGTTCATGCCTGTAATCCTAGCATTTTGCAAGATTGAGATGGGAGGATTGCTTGAGCTCAAGAGTTCAAGACCAGCCTGAGGAACATAGGAAGACCCTGTCTTTAAAAAAGAATTTTTAA
Organism: Callithrix jacchus; assembly: GCF_049354715.1. NCBI lineage: Eukaryota > Metazoa > Chordata > Mammalia > Primates > Cebidae > Callithrix > Callithrix jacchus. Next base: position 34,476,052 of record NC_133508.1, on the reverse strand, counting down.
ATTAGCTGGGCAAGGTGTTGTGTGCCTGTAGTCCCAGCTGCTTGGTTGGCTGAGGAGGGAGGATCGCTTGAGTACAGGAGATCTTCCATGACTCACGAAAGTTATTTTAGTGAGCCAAGATTGCTCCACTACACTCCAGCTGGGTGACAGAGCAAGACCCTGTCTCAAAGAAACAACCACCACAGCCACAAAAGTAATATGTTTTGTAAGGCTATAGTGATTCCTCTGGCGGATCTGGGCAAAGTAAGTTGAAAACCTTCTGGGAAGGATTCACTATTCTAAATGCCATTAAGAACATTCGGCCGGGGGTGGTGGCTCATGCCTGTAATCTCAGCACTTTGAAAGACCAAGGTGGGTGGATCACGAGGTCAGAGTTCAAGACCAGCTTGGCCAAGATGGTGAAACTCTGTCTGTACTAAAAATACAAAAATTAGCCTGGCGCGGTGGCAGGCTGGGTAATCCCAGCTACTTTGGAGGCTAAGGCAGGAGAATCGCTTGAACCTGAGGGGCCAGAGGTTGTAGTAAGCTGAGATCATGCCACTACATTCCAGCCTGGGAGGCAGAGTGAGACTGTCTCAAAAATAAAATAAAATAAAATAAAGAACATTCATGGGCTGGGTATGGTGGCTCATACCTGTAATTCCAGCACTTTGGGAGGCCAAGGCAGGAGGATCATTTGAGTCCAGGGGTTCAGGACCAGCCTGGGCAACATAATGAAACCTTGTCTCTAAAAAATAAAAACCAAAAAATTAAAAAAGAGTCCGGGCGTGGTAGCTCACGCTTGTAATCCAAGCACTTTGGAGGCCAAGGTGGGTGGATCACCTGAGGTCGGGAGTTCAAGACCAACCTGACCAACATGGTGAAACCCCATCTTCAAAAAAAAAAAATTTAAAAAGAACTTTCATGAGTCATGGGAGGGGGTCAAATTATCAACATGAAAAGGAGTTTGGATGAACTTGATTTCAACCCTCATTGATGACTTACAGAAGTGCAGGACTTCAGGGGAGGAAGTCACTGCTGATGTGGGAGAAACAGCAAGAGAACAAATTAGAAGTGGAACATGAAGTAACTGAATTGCTGCCATCTCATGAGAAAACATGAATGGATGATGAATTGCTTCTTGTGGATGAGCAGAGTGGTTTCTTGAGAGGTAATCTGCTAAAGATACTATGAGCATTGCTGAAATGATAACAAAGAATTTAGAATATTCTATGAATTTAGTTGATAAAGGAATGGTAGGGTCTGAGAGGATCAAACCCATTTTTTTTTTTTAGCCAGAGTTTCGTTCTTGTTGCCCAGGTGCGATCTCAGCTCACTGCAACCTCTGCCTCCCAGGTTAAACAGGTTCAAACAATTCTCCCGTCTCAGCCTCTTGAGTAGCTGGGATTACAGGTGCATACCACCATACCTGGCTAATTTTTGTATTTTTTTTTTTAGTAAAGACAGTGTTCCACCATATTAGCCAAACTGGTCTCAAACTCCTGACCTCAAGTGATCCACCCTCCTCGGTCTCCCAAAGTGCTGAGATTACAGGCCACCATGCTCAGCCTTAGCTAGACTTTCTGGATTATTTGCTGTCACTTCTGTATCAGCTTTTGCTCCATCACTTTGCACTTCTATGTTATGGAAATATCTTATTCCTTAAACCTCATGAATCAACCACTGCTAGTCTCATTTTTTTTTTTTTTTTTTTTTTTTTCTGCAGCATCCTCACCTTTCTCAGCCATTAAAGAAATGAAGAGAGTTAAGGTCTTGCTTCGAATTAAGGGAAAGTTGTGACTGGTTTGATCTTCTATCCAGTCCTCTCAGACGTTCTCCGTATCAGCAATAAGGCTGTTTAGCTTTCTTACTATTTGTGTGTTCACCGAGTGGCATTTTCATTTAAAGTGAGTGATAAGCAAGGCTTCCTTTCACTTGAACACTTAGAAGTCATTGTATGGTTAATTGGCCTGATTGCAACATTGCTGTATCTTACAGAATAGGAAGCCCTGAGGAGAGGGAGAGAGACAGTGAACAGCAACTCCAGTTCCTCCCTGGAGGAGTCAAAACACAGTTTGGCTGGGCCTGGTGGCTCAGGCCTGTAATCCCAACTACTTGGGAGGCTGAGGCAGGAGAATCACTTGAATCCGGGAGTTGGAGGTTGCCTTGAGCTGAGATTGCGCCCTGCATTCCAGCCTGGGCGATAAAGAAAGACTCCAGCTCAAAAACAAAAACAAAAAAGTCTAAAAAAAAAATCCACACACATTTATCAGTAAAGTTCAAGGTCTTACACAGACATAGTCTGTGGTACTTGAAAACAATTGCAATAATAACATCAAAATTCACTGATCAAAGGTGACTATAATAAATATAATAATTATAATAATAATGGCCAGACTCGGTAGCTCACGCCTGGAATCCCACACTTTGGGAGCCTGAAGTGAGGGATCACTTGAGTTCAGGAGTTTGATACCAGCCCGGCCAACATGGCAAAACCCTGTCTCTACCAAAAATATAAAAATGAGGTGGGTGTGGCAGTGCACACCTGTAATTGTAGCTATTCGGAGGCTGAGGCAGGAGAATCACTTGAACTCAGGAGGTGGCTGTTTGCAGTGAGCTGAGATTGCACCCCTGCACTCCAGCCTGGGCAGCAGAGCGAGACTCTGTCTCAAATAATAATAATAATAATAATAATAATAATAATAATAACAACAAAGTTTGAAATATTGCAAGAATTACCAAAATGTGACACAGAAACACAATGTTAGCAAAAATGATCCCAATAAACTTGCAGCATTGCCACAAACCTTCAATTTGTATTTAAAAATGTGATATATGTGCAGAGCAATAACACTAGACATGCCAGGCCGGGCGTGGTGGCTCCCACCGGTAATCCAGCACTTTGGGAGGCTGAGGCCAGTGGATCACCTGAGGTCAGGAGTTCAAGACCAGCCTGGCCAACATGGTGAAACCCCATCTCTACTAGAAATACAAAAAATTAACGGTGTGGTGGTGCATGCCTGTAGTTTCAGCTACTCAAGAGGTTGAGGCAGGAGAATCGCTTGAACCTGTCTCTACCAAAAATATAGAAATGAGGTGGGTGTGGCAGTGCACACCTGTAAAATGAGGTGGGGGGAGGCAGAGGTTACAATGAACCAAGATTTCACCACTGCACTCCAGCCTGGGCAACAAGAGCGAGAACTTCGTCTCCAAAACAAACAAACAAACAAACAAACAAACAACAACAAACTAGACATGCCTTCCCCTCCAAATACATAAGTATAACCTCAATGCGAATTACAGCATAATTCACAGTTTTTTTTTGTTTTTTTTTTTTTTTTTTGAGACAGAGTTTTGCTCTTGTTACCTAGGCTGGAGTGCAATGATGTGATCTCGGCTCACCACAACCTCCACCTCCTGGGTTCAGGCAATTCTCCTGCCTCAGCCTCCTGAGTAGCTGGGATTACAGGCACGCTCCACCATGCCCAGCTAATTTTTTGTATTTTTAGTAGAGGCAGGGTCTCACCATGTTGACCAGGATGGTCTCGATCTCTTGACCTCATCATCCACCTGCCTCGGCCTCCCAAAGTGCTGGGAATACGGGCTTGAGTCACCGCGCCCGGCCCCATAATTCACAATTTTTAAGTTGACTGAAGTAATTTGGTAAAGTTCTGAAAGAAGACTGGTGGTATTGGCAATGATGGTGCTGATACTGCTTGTTTACTTTACTTTTATTTTATTTAGACAGAGTCTCGCTCTGTCTCGCAGGCTGGAGTCCAGTGGTGCAATCTCGGCTCACTGCAACTCCGTGTGAGCCACTGCCTCAGGTCTGCTCACTGATTTTTCAAGACTCTTGGGAAAATAAATCTATGCGGTTACATTGAATAGATATTGTACTTTGCAAACACATAGTATAAAAGGTTGACATCATCAGTATCCTTCATAAAAGCTGGTGATGATAAAAGTTACAGACACGATCCCATTGTATACAGGTTAACAAATCTATACCAATTAAAACAAATTAAATTGACCAGTCTGTGTATGATATTCATTTTTATTTAATTAGTTTTTCCTTTTGTAGTCTTTTGGGTGGGGACACTGTCTGCCATCATATGTAGAATATGACTGGGGAAATATCCTTGATTCTTCCTTTTCTCTCAGTAAAAGAAAACACTGTTTCTATGCTCGGCATTTCTGAGAAATGTGTGTGTGTGTTTTTTTTTGTTTATTTTCCCCCCCACATTAACAGCCAGTTCTCCAACTCTGCAGATACCAACTGGAAGTTGCACAGTTCATTTCAGTTCAATTCTGATGCTATCTACCTGGAGTTAGCGTTGTACCCCACAAGTTAAGGGCCTAGTCCCACAAGACTGTCCCCACTTCAGATGCCAATCTCAAGTCCAGGGCCGCTAGGACTTCTGATTGATGGCTACTAATTGGGGGTTCCTATGACCTCGTCTGCATGCTTGATAATTTGCTGTAACAGCTGTCAGAACTCAGAGGAACACTGTACTCACTATGACAGACAGTGGGTTTATTATAAATGATGTCATAAAGGACACCTAGGAACAGAAGGATGGAGAGGTGCACAGAGTGAGGTCCGGAAGGGTCCTGGGTGCGGGAGCTTCTGTCCCTGCGGAGGGCGGTACCACCCTCTTTGCACATGGAGGCATTCACCAACCCAGAAGCTCTCCAAATCCTGTCTTTTAGGGTTTTTATGGAGGTTCCATTATACCGACACCATTGATTAAATCATTAGCCACTGGGGGTTGGGCTCAGTCTCCAGATGCCCTCTCCTCCGTGGAGACTGGGGAGTGGGCCTGAAAGCTCCAATCCTCTAGCCACATGGTGGCTCTAGTAGCCAGACTCATCCTGAAGCTCTGGGCTCCCCAGTCACCTCATTAGCATAGAGAAGGACACTCATCACTCTGGAGATTCCATATGGGTCTTAGAAGCTCTTGTGTCAGGAACCACAGACCAAGACCAAAGATTATAATGAAAGCTGCTCCTGTCACCCCCTCCCTCGGGAAACTACAAGGGCCTCAAGGGCTCTGTGTCAGGAACTGGAGAGAGACAACAAGTACCTGTTTCTTATTATGTCACACTCACCCTTTTAACTCAGCACATCTCAAACTTTCTGCTTATAACTCCAAAATAGTTTTCATCTGTGCCCCCAACATGTTGGTTCTATAATCGTGGGTGATCGGGCTTTCACAAACTCTTTTCTGGAAAGCCAACAACCTCTGAGCTGGCGTTCATTCTTCTACAATCGTCATGATTGGGTCAGGCTTCCACAAGGCCACCAAAGCAGCAGGTGCGTGCCACCATGCCCAGCTAATTTTTGTAGTCTTAGTAGAGACGAGGTTTCACCATATTCGTCAGGCTGGTCTCAAACTCCTTACCTCAGGTGATCTACCCACTTCGGCCTCCCAAAGTGCTGAGATTACAGGTGTGAGTCACTGAACTCCCCCCCCTGCCCCCAGCCACCTTCCTTTTTCTTTTACAGACAGGGTCTTGTTCTGTCACCCAGCCTGGAGTGCAGTGGGGTGATCATGGCTCACTGCAGCTTCAACCTCCTGGGCTCAAGGAATCCTCCCACCTCAGCCTCCCAAGTAGGACCATAGGCATAAGCTGCCACACTCAGCAATGTTTAGGACTCTTGCATCCATGTTCATGGGTGAGACCAACGCGATTTTCCTGTTTCATACTATCCTTTCTGGTTTTGATACCAAGATTTTGCTAACCTCAATACACGAGTTGGATGACTTCCAGCTTTTTATTCCCAGTAGAGTTTGTGTACGATTGGAATTATATATCCCTAAATGCTTGAGGGACCAGTATCTCCCCGTTCTCTGCATTCCTCTTTCTTTGCAAACAGCTCCCACTCCAGCAGTGACCCAAAGAGCTCCAAGTTCCTCCAGGAGCAGCCCCCAGTCAAAACGGTCTCACCTTCTCGTGCTCTAATAGCACAACTGAGTGAGAGATTATGATGAGAGACGTAAGCTTGCTTCACACTGATAGGACAGGGTGGGCTGAGCTGCATAACACAAATGAAGATCTTTCCTGGAATACACAGTTTAAAAAAAAAAAGATCATGGCCAGAAACAGCTACTTCTTTTTTTGGGGGGTGGGGGTGGGGGTTGTTTTTTGTTGTTGTTGTTGTTGTTGTTTTTTAAGATGGAGTCTCACTCTGTTGCCCAGGCTGGAGTGTAGTGTCATAATCCTAGCTCACTGCAATCTCTGCCTCCTGAATTCAAGTGATTCTCTTGCCTCAGCCTCCCGATTAGCTGCGACTACAGGCGTCCGCCACCATGCCTGGCTAATTTTTGTATTTTTAGCAGAGACAGGGTTTCACCATTTTGGCCAGGCTGGTCTCCATCTCCTGACCTCAGGTAATCCACCCGCCTCAGCCTCCCAAAATGCTGGAATTAGAGGCATGAGCCCCTGCGCCCGGCCACAAAATTAATTTGTAATGATGGGAGGTTTAAAACATTTCCTCCAAGACCAGGATCAAAACAAACATGTGCATTATCCCCGCTTCTATTCAACACTCTGCTGAAGGTCCTAGCCAGTGAGTAAAAGAAATGAAAAGGCAAGAGTATTAGAAAGGAGGAAATAAACATATTATTTATTGATGATATGGATGATATGATTGTATACATAGAAAACCCAAAAGAATCTGTAGAAAAATTATGAAAATCAATAAGAGAGGTTGGCTACATTGCTGAATACAAAATCAATGCATAAATGCCAATTGCATTTTTATGCATCAGCAAAAGTACTTAGAAAATGTAATTTTGAAAAAGCCCATTTGCAGTAGCAGCAAAACTATAGTTTTCCTATAAAACTAAAGTTTTGCTAATCTTTCCTCCTATTTCAAAACCAGCAAGTTCTTTATGAAATTTTAAATTTTTATGGATTGACATTAAGGAAGAGCAAAACAAATGTAAAGCTGTATCGTATTCATGGATGGAAAGACTCAATAGCAATTGTTCCTAAATTGATCCATTCATTTTATTTTCTTTTTGGAGATGGGGTCTTGTTATGTTGCTCAGGTTGGAGTGCAGTGGGATGATCATGGCCCAGTACAACCTCAAACCCCTGGGCTCAAGCAATCCTCCTGCCTCAGCCTCCAGAGTAACGAGCTACAGGAGTGCGCCACCACACCTGGCTCTAATCAATTCATTTTAAATCAAGGTCTCAAGAGGTCTCCCCTGCCCCTCCCTGTCTGGAACTTGATAAAACCATCCTAAAATGTGTGAAGAACAGAAGGTGAAAAGTGGTCTCGAGACTGCCAAAGCAGTGAATTAGATTAGTGTATCGAAACTTATCATAAAGCTATTGTAATAAAGGCAGCTGGGGCTGGGTGCGGTGGCTAACACCTGTAATCCCAATACTTTAGGAGGCCAAGGTGGGTGGATCATTTGAAGTTGGGAGTTCGAGACCAGCCTGGCCAACATGGTGAAACCTCGCCTCTACTAAAATTACAAAAGTTAGCTAGGCATGGTGGCACACGCCTGTGATCTCAGCAACTCAGAGGCTGAGGCAGAAGAATAGCTTGAATCCATGAGGCGAAGGTTGCCCCCAGCAGAGATCATGCTACTGCACTCCAGCCTGGTACAGAATCAGACTCCACCTCAAAAAAAAAAAAAAAAACCCAGCAACAGACTAATGAAAATATGGAACATCTATTTATACCTAAGCAGGCATTACACATCAATGCAAAAAGGATAGAGAATTCAATAAGTGCTGTTGAATCAATCAGCTATCCAACAGGAACAGGTAAATTGGATTGCTCCCTTACACATCAAAAATCTAGATGAATTAAAGACAACATTAAAAAGCAAAACTATGAAAAAATTCTGAAGACCATTAGGAGAATATATTTATGACCTCAAGGTAGGTATAGAAATTTTAAACAAGACAAAAAAAGCACTAACTCTAAAGAAAAATAATCAGTCAGGCCCAGTGGCTCATGCCTGTAATCCCAGAACTTTGGGAGGCTGAGGCCAGTGGATCACCAGAGGTCAGGAGTTTGAGACCAGCCTGGCCAACATGATGAAACCCCATCTCTGCTAAAAATATAAAAATTAGCCGGGCACGGTGGCACAGGCCTATAATCCTAGCTACTCTGGAGGCTGAGGCAGGAGAATTGCTCAAACTGGGAGGTGGAGGTTGCAGTGAGCTGAGACTGTGCCATTGCATCCCAGCCTGGGTGACAGAGCGAGACTCCATCACAAAAAAAAAAAAAAAAGAAAGAAAGAAAGTTCAGGAGTTTAGTAGCATTGCACGTTTCCTTAGAAAAAATATTCCTGATAGGATGTGGTGCCTTCATAATTTAAAATATACTCATTTCATATTCCTCAACAGCACAACTGCTGAAATGCCATCACCATCCAGATGCAGCAAAAAGTAGTTATCAATCCAAATAATGCACTTGATTCATTTTTGTTTTGTTCTCTCTCTGTCACCCAGGGTGCAGTGCAGTGGCGCGATCTCAGTATATAGAAAGCATATCGTATACTATATACCATACATTTTCACTTTTATGAACTATGAAACAGGCAAAACTGAAGGAATATGTTGCTTAAGGATGTGTACTTATCACATAAAATGAAGGAAAAGGGGGGACAGTTGACATGAAATTCAGGAAAGAGGAGGAATGGAAGGGGCTTAGAATCACAGTGTTTCTGTGGCTTTCTTAGACCTGTCTCTAAGGCCGGACACGGTGGCTCACACCTGTAGTTCCAACACTTTGGGAGGCTGAGGCAGGAGGATCACTTGAGCCTGGGAATTGGGGACCAGCTTGCCCTGTGCAACATAGACAGACCCTGTCTCTACAAAAAGTTAACCAGGCATGGTTGTGTGTGCCTGTGGTCCCAGCTACTTGGGAGGCTGAGGTGGGAGGATCACTTGAGCCAGGGAGCTAGAGGCTGTGGTGAGCTGTGGCAGCACCACTGCACTCCAGCCTGTGTGGCAGAGAAGACCCTGTCGAAAAAAAAAAAGATATGTAACTCTTAATATTCTAACAGATACTAAAAATATCTGTTTCTTAGGGACAAGTTATATGATTACAGGAGTGATTATGATTTTTTAAAACTGAACAGCTATACAATTACATACAAGAGAGAGAAGGAGAACTATAAGAATGACGGGGGGAGGCAGAGAGAGAGGGAAAAGAGAAAAGGAGAGAGACTTTTCAACACGTTGAGCTGCTTTTTTTGTGTAACAGTGTCTGGCTTTGTCACTCAGGCTGGAGTACAGTGGCATGATCTTGGCTTACTGCAATCTCTGCCTCCCAGGCTCAAACAATCCTCCTGCTTCAGCCTCCCAATAGCTGGGACTACAGGTGTGTGCCACCACACTCAGCTAAGTTTTGTGTTTTTTGTAGAGATAGGGGTTTCACCGTGTGGCTCAGTCTAGTCTCAAACTCCTGGGCTCAAGCAATTCTCCCGTCTTGGCCTCCCAAAGTGCTGGGATTCCAGGCATGAACCCCTTCCCCCTGTGCCTGGCGTCAGAGGCATTCTGGTCATGTGAGATCCTGGAGTCTTTATGATAAAATGTCCTTCTTTCTTTACTAATGTCATGTGCTGAGTTGTACCGCAGCAGCCCTCTGCCTCCACCCAATTCATCTGTTGAAATCCTAACCCCCAGTATCTCGAATGTGACTATGTTTAGATATAGGTCTTTAAAGAGGTAATTAAGTTAAAATGAGGTCATTCAGGCAGACCCTAATCTAACATGACTGGTGTCCTTATAAGAAGAGATTAGGACACAGACACACACAGAGGGATGACCCTGTGAAGACACAGGGGGAAGAAAGCCATTAATTTCTGTGTCACTGTTTCTGTGGCCACAGTCACCCAGTCTGTGGCACTTTGCAACAGCAGCCCTAACAATCTAACACAAATAGACGAAGCTCTTTTCTGTGACTGTTCTTTCTTTTCTGCAGAGTTTTTTCTGTTTGCCTGCTGTGCGCTTTAATCTCCAGTGTTAGCCATTGCGTCTTCTCTCCCATCTGGCTCGCCATCCCCAGCTCATGCTTTCAGACTCAGCATTGTGATTCCACCTCCAGAACTTTTTAAAACTGGGTATCACCAGGCACGGTGGCTCACGCCTGTAATCCCAGCACTTTGGGAGGCTGAGGTGGACAGATCACAAGGTTTGAGGAGTTCTAGACCAGCCTGGCTAACATGGTGATACCCATTCTCTACTAAAAATACAAAAACTAGCCGGGCGTGGTGGTGTGCGCCTGTAATCCCAGCTACTCAGGAGGCTGAGGCAGGGGAACTACTTGAACCCAGCAGGCCAGATGTTGCAGTGAGCTGAGATCATGCCATTGCATTCCAGGCTGGGTGACAGAGTGACACTCTATCTCACAAATAATAGTAATAAAGTAAATAAATAGCCCGGCATGATGACTCACGCCTATGATCCCAGCACTTTGGGAGGCGGAGGCAGGCGGATCACTTGAGGTCTGGAGTTCAAGACCAGCCTGACCAATATGGAGAAACCCCATCTCTACTAAAAATATAAAAAAAAATTGGCTGGACATGGTGGCACATGCCTATAATCCCAGCAGGAGGCTGAGGCAGGAGAATTGCTTGAATCTGGGAGGTAGAGGTTGCAGTGAGCCAAGATCGTGCCATTGCACTCCAGCCTGAGCAACAAAAGCAAAACTCCATCTCAAATAAATAAATAAAATAAAACTGGATGTCATAGCTGGGCACAGTGGCTCACGCCTGCAATCCCAGCACTTTGGGAGGCCGAGGCTGGTTGGGAGTTCGAGACCAGCGTGACCAACGTGGAGAAACCCTGTCCCTACTAAAAATACAAAATTAGCTGGGCATGGTGGTGCATGCCTGTAACCCTAGCTACCCTGGAGACTGAGGCAGAAGAATCGCTTGAACCCAGGAGGCTGATGTTTTGGTAAGCCAAGATCACGCTACTGCATTCCATCCTGGGCAACATGAGTGAAACTCTGCCTCAAAAAAAAAGAAATACTGAGCATCCTGGCCCACGACTTGCAAGCAATCCAAGGACCACTGCAGATTGCAACTATTTGTTGTGTCTCTCTGTTCCCTAGAGTGTGAGCTCCTTGAGGGCAGAGTGACATTTATCTTTGCAATCTCAGCTGGTGAGTGGCTGGTGCACAGTAGGGTCTCTGTGGCTGCTTGCTGGGTGCAGGCAACCATACAATGCAGACCTTAGCCAGAGAAGGCAGTTCCAGGCCAGCCACGGTGGCTCACGCCTATAATCTCAGCACTTTGGGAGGCTACGGTGGGTGGATCACCTGAGGTTAGGAGTTTGAGACCAGCCTGGCCAACATAATGAAACCCTGTCTCCATTAAAAATACAAAAATTAGCTGGACATGGTAGCAGGCGCTTGTAGTCCCATCTACTTGGGAGGCTGAAGCAGGAGAATTGCTTGAACCCAGGAAGTGGAGGTTGCAGTGAGCCAAGATTGCACCACGGCTCCAGCCTGGGTCACAGAGCAAGACTATCTAAAAAAAAAAAAAGAAAACAAAAAAAAAAAAAGAAAGAAAAAGAAAATATCAGGACTGGGTGCAATGGCTCTCGCCTGGAATCCCAGCACTTTGGGAGGACCAGGCGGGAGGATTGCTTGAGCCCAGGAGTTTAAGACCAGCCTGGGAAACACAGCAAGGCCCCATCTCTACAAAAAATGTTAAAATTAGCTGGGTGTGGTGCTGTGTGCCTGTGGTCCCAGATACTTGGGAGGCTGAAGTGGGAGGATGGCTTGAGGCTACAATGAGGTATGACTGTGCCACTGCACTCCAGCCTGGGCAACAGAGCAAGACCTGTCTCAAAAAAAACATCTCTCTCTCTCTTTATATTTAATACATATATGTATATCAGACAGTAGTATGTGTGTGCAATGGAAATGATTAACAAGGCTGTGGGGATAGGCAGTAGTATGGGTTCTTTTAGAGTGAGTGAGTGGTCAGGGAAGCCCTGTCTGAGGCGCTAACAACTGCACTGAGACCTAATGATGAGAAGAGAAGCAAACATGTTTGGAAAATCTTTGGGAAGAACATTCTCAATAGAGGCAATAGAAAGTGGTCAGGTACGGTGGCTGAGGCCTCTAATCCCAGCACTTTGGGAGGCCGAGGTGGGTGGATCACAAGGCCAGGAGATTGAGACCATCCTGGCCAACATGGTAAAACCCCCATCTCTACTAAAAATACAAAAATTATCTGGGCGTGATGGCAGGAGGCCAAGGTAGGGGAATCATTTGATCCTGGGAGGTGGAGGTTGCAGTGAGCCAAGGTTGTGCCTCTGAACTCCAGCCTGGTGACAGAGCTAGGCTTCGTCTCAAGAAAGAAAGAAAGAAAAAAAAAAAAGAGAGAGAGAGAGAGAGACAAAGAAAGAAAGAAAGAAAGAGAGAGAGAGAAAGAGAAAGAAGAAAGGAAAGAAAGAAAGAAAAAGAAAGAAAGAAAAAGGAAGGAAGAGGAAAGAGAGAGGCTGGCTGGGTGCAGTGTCATGCCTGTAATTCCAACACTTTGGGAGGCTGAGGCAGGTGGATCACTTGAGGTCAGAAGTTTAAGGTCAGCTTGGCCAATGTCGTGAAACCATGTCTCTGCTAAAAATGCCAAAAAAATTAGCCAGGTGAGGTGACACATACCTGTAGTCCCATCTACTTGGGAGGCTGAGGCAGAAGAATCACTTGAACCTGGGAGGTGGAGGTTGCAGTGAGCTACAGGGAGCCAAGTTCGTGCCACTGCACTCCAGCCTGGGCAACAGAGCAAGACTCCATCTGAAAGAAAAAAAAAAAAAAAGAAAGTAAGTACAGAGGCCCAAGGGTGAATAGAGGAACAGAAGCCTGGCCAGTGTTTCAGGGTGTAGGAGTGGGGAGAAGTGGGCAGGGAATAAATGTGGAGAAGGCAAGGACCAGAGCACACACGGTCTCCTGGGAACCTGCAAAGCTTTTTTTTTGTTTTTTTTTTTTTTCAAAATAGACATGTTTTTATTTTTGTCAACTCTGACATTTTTACTTCTTGCTGTCAGGTGAGATTCTGATGAATAAATGTCAACACACTGAGGTTTCATCACAACCTCATGAAGTTTGAAAAACATTAGATTAATTTATCCCTAAAAAAGATTTCTCTAGTCTCAATCTGGTCTGCTAGAAGACCAGACGAATGTTTATAGAATTGTCTTATGTTTCTGTTCTCTAGCCTTCTGTCTTTTTTTTTTTTTTTTTTTATTCTGAGTGTGGTGGAAAGACACCTACAGGCTTCAGAAGAGGAATGATGAAGATGAAGAGGGTGGTGCTTGCAAATAACCTGGAGAGAACTGGGCGGATTCAGGGAAGGTTTGCAGAGGGAGTCAATGAAGCCTGAGGACATGGGGAAGGGAAGACTTGCTGATTTTCAGGTTTATGGCTTAAGCGGCTGAAGGAACAGTGGGGCTGTCTACTGAGGTTCAGAAGCCTGGGGGAAGTGAGTGGATGGGGTATCAGGGGGTCTCTTTCTGCATGTTCAACTTCAAACGCCTTTTCTGCAACCAGAAGTCAGGCATAGATAGAAAGAGGAGCTTGGGATTCAGAGAGAAAGTGAGGGCTAGATAACTATGCCCCTCCTGTCTGCCATAGACCTGTCTCTCTAGCAGAGACAAAGGCATGGGTGCTGTTTAAGCCCTTGTCGCTTGGAGGGTTGTCTAGGCAGCCAGGAGATGTGGAGGAGACAATGGGGCTGCTGGAGCCCTTCACAGTTTTGCTCTAAATGAGATAATGATGAAGATAATGGGGCTGATCCTTGTGGTATTCCAAAATGTACTGACTCCTCAGATTCCAGATATCCAGCCACGGTGAAGGAAAATGAGTAGGTAGGAAAGTAGGAGAAAGATTGAGGAGTGTGATATGATGGAAGCCAAGAGATGAAGAGATGCTTTAAGACAGGGGAACAGGCTGAGTGTGATGGCTCCTGTCTGTAATCCGAGCACTTTGGGAGCCCAAGGCAGGTAATCATTTGAGCTTAAGAATTCGAGATCAGCCTGGCCAACATGGCAAAACCCCATCTCTACTGAAAATACAAAAATTAAAAAGAAAAAAATACAGAAATTAGCCAGGTGTGGTGGCACATGCCTATAATCCCAGCTACTCAGGAGGCTGAGGCACGAGAATCACTTGAACCTGGTCAGCGGTTACAGTGAGCTGAGATAGTGCCACTGCACTCCAGCCTGGGCAACAGAGCGAGACCCTGTCTCAATAAATAAAAAAGAGGAAAAATAAAGAGTAACAGAAAACGGGAGCATTTACTGGAGGAGGTGAAGGGAAGGTGTTTGGTCTTTTTCTTGTTGTTGTTATCTTTCAATCCATGAGATTTTAGAACTTGTTTGTATACTAATGGGAATAATTTAATAGAGTGAAATGTTGGCTGGGAGCAGTGGCTCACAACTGTAATCCCAACACTTTGGGAGGCCAAGGCAGGCAGATCGCTTGAGACTAGAAGTTTGAGACTAGCCTGACCAACATGGTGAAACCCTGTGGTTACTGAAAATACAAAAATTAGCCGGGCGTGGTGGTGGGCACTTGTAATCCCAGCTACTCAGGAGGCTGAGGCATAAGAATCCCTTGAACCCAGGAGGTAGAGGCTGTAGTGAGCTGAGATCGCATCACTGCACTCCAGCCTGGGTGACAGAGCAAGACTGTGTCTCCAAAAAAAAAAAAAAAAAAACAGTGAAATGTTAATGAAAAATGTGGGGACTAAAATTCTTGAGACAAGAGGAGATAAGAGGCTGGGCACAGGCCGGGCGCGGTGGCTCAAGCCTATAATCCCAGCACTTTGGGAGGCCGAGGCGGGTGGATCATGAGATCAAGAAATCAAGACCATCCTGGTCAACATGGTGAAACCCCGTCTCTACTAAAAATACAAAAAATTAGCTGGGCACGGTGGTGCATGCCTGTAATCCCAGCTCCCCAGGAGGCTGAGGCAGGAGAATTGTCTGAACCCAGAAGGCGGAGGTTGCAGTGAGCCAAGATCGCGCCATTGCACTCCAGCCTGGGTAACAAGAGTGAAACTCCGTCTCAAAAAAAAAAAAAGGAGGCTGGGCAAAATGGCTCATCCCTGTAATCCTGTAATCCCAACGCTTTGGGAGGCTGAGGTGGGAGGATTACTTGGACCCAGAAGTTTGAGGCAGCCTGGGCAACATAGTGAGACTGCATCTCTACAAAATATACAAAAAGGCAGGACGCGGTGGCTCATGCCTGTAATCCCAGCACTTTGGGAGGTCAACACAGCAGGTCCCCTGAGGTCTGGAGTTTGAGACCAGCCTGACCAATATAGAGAAATCCCATCTCTACTAAAAATACAAAATTAGCTTTTTCGGCAAATCCCAGCTGTTTGGGAGGCTGAGGCAGGAGAATCACTTGAACCTGGGAGGCAGAGGTTGCAGTGAGCTGAGATCACGCCACTGCAGTCCAGCCTGGTCAACTTCATCTAAAAATACAAAACAAAACAAAAAAGTTAACCAGGCATGGTGTCACCCATCTCTAGTCCTATCGACTCAGGAGGCTGAGGTGGGAGGATCGCCTAAGCCCAGGAGGTCAAGGCTTCAGTGAGCTATGATCATATCATTGCACTTTAGCCTGGGTAACAACAAGACTTTTTCCCCCCACACCCTCTCCTCCCCAAAAAGTGATAAAAAAAAACAGAATTTGAGTTACTGTCAACAGAGTGTTGCCAACATTTTATTTAAAAAAAATAAATCAAGGTTCTTTTGTAACTCTGGAATGCAGAATAAATATTATGAATAAAAGTAGCAATGACCACGGTGCAGTAATAGACAGTGCTTAATAAAAATGGTTATAAGTCAGGTTAATGGTTCTAAGTCTGCTGCTTTATTTATCACTCAGACAACACCCAGATGAGAGGAAATTACTATTTTTACAGATTCTTACAATTGAGGACATTGAGCCTTAGAGTGTCTAATTTGCTCGTGATTAACAGGTAAGAGATCTAGGATCTCAATTCTGACTGGTGGGTGCCAAGGTGCTTCAATTGCCCAACGATGCGCAGACTCTGATTTCACAAGCCCCCATCCCAATGCCTCTCCACCCTGTTTCCCACAACCCACAGGCCCTGGGCTCCTACCAGAGAACCTCTTGGCTCTGTTGCATCTGATGGTTGCCAAGATACTAGTAACCTGTCACACTGTTCTGTCTAGAAGCTGCTTCATTTTTCCCCCATTTGAAATTATTAAGTTTTTTTCTCCCAGGACTAAAATAGTCACCATTGTTAATGCAAGCACTATTTTCTCATACCAGCCATTGCCTGAAAACAAAAAGTCCCATGGGAATAGATGTGATCTGTTCAGGACTAGTTCTAACAAGCTATGTTTAAGGATTTTATATTTTCTGAAGACTCTTTAGAGTTCATGGATAACTGTGTGTGTTTGTACTGTGATCTGCTTGAGAACTAAAAATGTGTGGGGCTTTTTTTTTTTTTTACTACTTTTTATTTCCTTTATAATTCTCTAAGAGTTTGATATCCAGAAAAGATGCTCAATAGTGGAATTATTGCCTGGGTGATGGGAAGTGTTTATGGAAAGCTAAGACTGCTACTGAGTTTTCCTCCAATCTAGGTCATGAAGAGCTCCAGGGAATGAGAACTTATTTATTGCCTTGGACCCTGGATTGAAAAAGCCTTCCTTACATTTTTAACATCAACCTGGAGAATGAGCCATTGCTAAGCTTTCAAAAATAAGCTATTCTTTGTGCCTGTATGCCATGTAAGAGGCCCACATTGTCTGAGGATAGAAAGCCACTTTCCTGGAATCCACTTCCAGTGAGGAGTAAAACTTCATGTGAATTTATTTTTTAGGTATTTGATTGAAATGTATACATTAAAAATGAAATGAAAAATTTGAAAAACTTTAAAATTTATGTTTAGGAAGATTGAGGTTATATGTTATAAAGATGAACTAAGTCTTTTTCTTTTCTTGCTGTCACCCAGACTGGAGTGCAATGGCATAATGTTGGCTTACGACAGCCTCAAATTCCCAGGCTTCTAGGCTAGGGGATCCTACCGCCTCAGCCTCCTGAGTAGCTGGGGCTACAAGCACGGGCCACCACAGCTTGCTAATTATTTTTTTATTTTTATTAATTTTTTTGAGACAGAGTCTTGTTCTGTCACCCAGACTGGAGTGCAGTGGTACAATCTCGGCTCACTGCAGCCTCTGCCTCCCAGGTTCCAGCAATTCTCCTGCCTCAGCCTCCTGAGTAGCTGGGATTGCAGGCACAAGCCACTATGCCTGGCTAATTTTTGTATTTTTTGTAGAAAAAGGGTTTCACCATATTGGCCAGGTTGATCTCGAACTGCCTACCAAAGTGCTGGGATTACAGGTGTGAGCCACTGCGCCCAGCCTGTTTAGTTTTTATTTTTGTTTTGCAGAGATAGAATTTCACAATGTTGTACAGGCCCTCCCAATGTTTGGGAGGCCAAGGTGGGCATGTTATGAGGTCAAGAGTTCAAAAGAAGCCTGGCCAACATGGTGAAACCCCTGCCTCTACTAGGAATAAAAAAAAAAAAAATTAGCTGGTCATGGTGGTGCATGCCTATAATCCCAGTTACTTGGGAGGCTGAGGCAGGAAAATCGCTTGTACCCAAGGGGAAGAGGTTGCAGAGATTGTGCCACTGCATTCTAGCCTGGGCGATAGAGCAAGACTCCATTTCAAAGAAAAAAAAATTAGCTGGGCACGGTAGTGGATGCCTGTAATCCCAGCTACTCTGGAGGCTGAGGCAAGAGAATTGCTTGAACCTGGGAGGCGGAGGTTGCAGTGAGCCAAAATTGTGCCACTGCACTTCAGCCTGGGCGATAGAGGAGATTCCGTCTCAAAAGAATAAAAAAATGAACAGTAAAATGAAGCAAAGTAGCTCACATAAAAAGAGGTTTATTTCGATGTTAGAATAGACTAAGTCTTGAAATAAACCAAGAATGCATAAATTACTCATTTGGAGAGGGGAGGAGCTTTTCTGATTGTATATCTGAGGTTTGCTTCATGGTTGATCTTACAGTCTCATCATAAAAAGAATTGTTTTTACAAAAATATCCCCTAGCTTGATCCGTTTTCCCAAGGGCCTTTTTTAATCCTTTGATGTTTAAACCATTCACTGAAGCACCTGTCTTGGAGGCAAATGTTCTCTTCGATTTTAAACAGCCTAACACTGATAGATCCTCCCTGCGCAAAGGCTCTGCCTGTGATGACAGCAGCTCTCCAAGCTGTTTCCGTGAAAACCCCTGCTTCATATTTCAGGAGATTGCAATTTCACTCCCTGCGTCTTTAGACCGGATGTTTACAGCCTCTCACAGTCAGATGGCTAATGAATTATTATCACATTGATGAGCCGCGTGGGAAAGAGCAAGAAGTGGTCGTGAACAGCTAGCTCTCTGTCAGTGGCTTTTTTTTTCTTCCCTAAGATATGCAGTTTCGGAGCTAACATTGCTTACCTCTCTTTGTAGTGGAGCTGAAGTAGGGGAAGAAAGACGGAAAGAATGGGGATGATATAGAGAGAAAGTGTTTGCTCTTCTGCTGCAGCACATTTGGGCTTCTTGCTGCTTCATGTTTCTCTTGAAAGCACCCACCCTCCCCCTTCAATGGTAATGACAAATACTAACATTTCCTACTCACCTTCTCTTCTCAATCCCAAGCATTGCAGGGGGAAAAAAAGGAAAAGCAGAAGAGTCTGAAGAATAAAAATGCTTTTCCTAGATGCATCTGGAGCATGCAACAGCAATGAGCTGGACCCAGGACCTGGAAAAGGCAGGAGGGTTGCACTTTTACTCCCAACCCCATTAATTATTTAATTTAATTAATTTATTTATTTTGAGACAAAGTCTCACTCTTTCGCCCAGGCTGGAATGCAGTGGTGCTCACTGCAACCTCCACCTCCCAGGTTCAAGCAATTCTCCTGCCTCAGCCTCCCAAGTAGCTGGAACTACAGGTGTGTGCCACCACAACCAGCTAATTTTTGTATTTTTAGTAGAGATAGGGTTTTACCATTTATCCAGGCTGCTCTTGAACTCTCGACCTCATGATCCACCCTCCTCAGCCTCCTGCTGGGATTATAGGAGTGAGCCACCGAACCCAGGCTATTTTGTTTTTTTGAGACAGAGTCTTGCTGTTGCCCACACTGGAGTGCAGTGGCACAATCTTGACACACCACAACCTTCATCTCCTGGGTTCAGGAGATTCTCCTGCCTCAGACTCCCGAGTAGCTGAGATTGCAGGTGTCCACTATCACAACCGGCTAATTTTTGTATTTTTAGTAGGAACAAGGTTTTGCCATGTTGCCCAAGCTGGTCTTGAACTCCCACCCACATTGGCCTCCCAAAGTGCTGGGATTACAGGCGTGAGCCATTGTGCCCGGCCCCTACCCCATTATTTAAATACTCAGTGCACCCAGGGGCCAGGCTGTCACTCTGTGGAGCAGCTACTCTAACTAATCACAGCCCTTCATGGAATGCTGTCATACTACCCCAGCCTCCCTCCCACCACCCACCACCCACCACCTTCCCATCACTGCCGCCCAGCCCAGCACTATAGCCATCATTTTCTTTGCTGCTGTCAAGGCCAAAAACTAGGTTAAATGACCATTCTCTTCCAGAAGCAGTTTTAAATCACAACAGAATTTCTTTACATAGACAGGTTTTGTGCTTTCCAGGCTAATTATAACACTTGGTGTTCATTAGGTGGATCTGTTTGTACTGACATGAAAAGATGTCCAAGATATAAGTGGAAAACATTAAATTGCAAAACTTTCTTCGTTAATATAATATTTTATTTTAAAATATATTTACATATATATTAATACATGGAACTGTCCGTTAAAATGTAACTTTCTACGCATGATTAAGGTCTGATATCAGATATTAAATGGAGTGTGACACAGCCTACCTTGGAGGCAAAGTAAATGCTGAAAACTGGTCCTGTGACTGTTTATCTTCTTACCCTTTCTTTTTTCTTTTTTTTTAGACAGAGTCTTGCTCTGTCACCCAGGCTGGAGTGCTGTGGCTCCATCTTGGCTCACTGCCACCTCCCCTTCCTGGGTTCAAGCAATTCTCCTGCCTTAGCCTCCCTAGTAACTGGAATTAAAGGCACGTGCCACCACGCCCAGCTAATTTTTTGGTGTTTTAGTAAAGATGGGGTTTCACCATGTTGGCCAGGTCTCAAACTCCTGACCTCAGGGGATCTACCCACTTTGGCCTCCCAAAGTGCTGAGATTACAGGCATGAGCCACCGTGCCCAGCCTCCCTTCTCTTCTCCATCCTCTTTGGCTTTGCGGATAAGCAATAGGGAAAGAGGAAAAAAGAGAGAAGACCAGACCACACCACCTGCAGGAAAGGAAACATGTGGTCTTTGAACCAAGGGTGAGTTGATAAATAAAATGTGGAACCTAATTTTTGATTTGACACTGTATTTTGTGATTGCTGGACAGTCTTCTGAGCAAGAAAATTGAGGGATCCTAGCCAGGGGCAGAGGAAAAGTTCCCCACTGAATAGACTTTTGTTGTTGTTGTTGTTTGTTTTAAGATGAGAGTCTCACTCTCACCCAGGCTGAGTGCAGTGGCATGATCTCAGCTCACTGCAACCTTCACCACCTGGGTTCAAGCAATTCTCCTGGCTCAGCCTCCTGAGTAGGTGGGACTACAGGTGCATGCCACCACACCTGGCTAATTTTTATATTTTTAGTAGAGATGGGGTTTCGACATGTTGTCCAGGCTGGTCTTGAACTCCCGATCTCAGATGACCCACCTACCTCTGCCTCCCAAAGTATTGGAATTACAAGCATGAGCCACTGCGCCCAGGCTCCACTGAATAAACTTTAAAAAGGCAGAGGGAAAGAAAAATAAAGTGGAGTTTCTATGACATTTCCCTGCTGGGCTTAATGGAAAGCCTAAGTTCATAAACAAAGGAAGATGTCTAGAAACAGGATGTAGCAAACTCTGGATATCTCTTGTCGGGGGCAAGGGGTGGGGTGGATGGGTGTTATTCACTTTCCCTCTCTCTTTTTTTTCTTTCTTTCTTTCTTTCTTTTTTTTTTGAGAGGGAGTTTTGCTCTTGGTTCAGGTAATTCTCCTGCCTCAGCCTCCTGAGTAGCTGGGATTACAGGTACGCACCACCATGCCCAGCTAATTTTTTGTATTTTTAGTAGAGACGGGGTTTCACCACGTGGACCAGGATGGTCTCGATCTCTTGACCTCGTGATCCACCCGCCTTGGCCTCCCAAAGTGCTGGGATCACAGGCGTGAGCCACCACACCCAGCCCGTTTTTTTTCTCGTATCTATTTACATTATGTCTGAATTATGTTAAAAGAGCACGTTCACTTTTGTAATCAGAAAAACCGTGATGCAGCAAAACACACTGCCATGTGTGTACCTATGCAAATGTCTTGCATGTTCCGCACATGTACCCCAAAACCTAAAATGCAATTGAAAAACAAAAAAAGAAAAGAAAAACCGTGATGATAAACATGCCCCTCTAAAAAATATTAGTGGAAAAAAATCACCGGCCTTGATGTTTCAAAGACATTTGTAAAACATTAGAAAGAGGGCAAGCTGAAAATTGAAATAGGAATCATCATCACTGACATTTATAGAATGTATTACATTTAACAAAACATTTTTGTTTAAGAATCTTATTCCTCACTTTGGGTGGCTGAAGTGGGAGGATCATTTGAGCCCAGGAGTTTAAGACCAGCCTGGGCAACATAGTGAGACCCTCTCTCTGCAAAATGTTAAAAAACGAACTGGGTGTGGTGGTGTGCTCTTGTAGTCCCAGCTACCTGTGAGGCTGAGGTGGGAAGGATTGCTTGAGTCCAGGAGGTGTAGGCTGCAATGAACCATGATTACGCCACTGACCTCCAGCTTAGGTGACAGAACGAGACCCTGTTTAAAAAAAAAACAAAAACGAAACAGGGATAAGCACAGTGGCTCATGCCTGTAAACCCAGCACTTCGGGAGGCTGAGGCGGGTGGATCACTAGGTCAGGAGTTTGAGATCAGCCTGGGCAACATGGTGAAACCCCGTCTCTACTAAAAATACAAAAATTAGCTGGGCATGGTGGCGTGTGCCTGTAATCCCAGCTATTCAGGAGGCTGAGGCAGGAGAATCACTTGAAACACCGAAGGCGGAGGTTGCAGTGAGCCCAGATTGCGCCACTGCACTCCAGCCCCGGTGAAAGAGTGAAATGCTGGCCGGGCACAGTGGCTAATGCCTGTAATCCCACCATTTGGGAGGCCAAGGCGGACAGATAACCTGAAGTCAGGAGTTCGAGACAAGCCTGACCAACATGGAGAAACCCTGTCTCTACCAAAAATACAAAATTAGCCAGGCGTGGTGGCACACACACCTGTAATCCCAGCCACATGGGAGGCGGAGGCAGGAGAATCGCTTGAACCTGGAAGGTAGAGGGTGTGGTAAGCCGAGATCATGCCATCACACTCCAGACTGGGCAGCAAGAACAAAATTGTCTCAAAAAAACCACAAAGTTCTGTCAAACAAAAAACACCTCATTTGATTGTTACAGTAACCTTGGAGTTACACTTGAGTTTTTCACATTGTACAGATGTAGAAACAGAGTGTCATAATTATTGGTTACTTAAGGTGTCTGACCACACTGCCAGTGGAGAGAAGGCTCAAATTCAGGTCTTCCGCATTTAAATCTCCTATTCTTTCCATTTCACAATACAGAGAGCTGTTCTACAAGGATATTCAGTTGTGAGAAAATCTTCTCCCATGCACTCTCAGTGGATGCACAAGATCCCCTCCTGCGCATGGTGCAAAGCCATACAATTACAGTCTGCAATAACAGTGTTCTTCCAAACTATATTCCACATTCCCCGCTCAACTGTGCAGTCTTCACATATTTAACACCATTTTCCTTATCTTAAAACTGCTACTCCTAAGCCAGGTGTGGTGCCTCACACCTTGTAATCCCAGCACTTAGGGAGGTCGAGGCGGGTAGATAACTTGAGGTCAGGAGTTCTAGACAAGCCTGGCCAATATGGTGAAACGCTGACTCTACTAAAAATACAAAAATTAGGCCAGGCGCGGTGGCTCACACCTATAATCCCAGCACTTTGGGAGGCTGAGGTGGGTGGATCACGAGGTCAAGAGATCGAGACCATCCTGGTCAACAAGGTGAAACCCCGTCTCTACTAAAAATACAAAAATTAGCGGGGCATGGTGGTGCATGCCTGTAGTCCCAGCAACTTGGGAGACTGAGGCAGGAGAATTGCTTGAACCCAGAAGGCGAGCCGAGATCGTGCCATTGCATTCCAGTCTGGGTAACAACAGCAAAACTCCGTCTCAAAACAAACAAACAAAAAAAAATAGTGGAGCATAATGGTGTGCATCTGTAATCCCATCTACTTAGGAGGCTGAGGCATGAGAATCACTTGAACCCAGGAGGCAGAGGTTGCAGCGAGCTGAAATCATGCCACTGCACTCCAGTCCAGGTGATAGAGCCAGACTTCATCTAAAAAAAACAAAACAAACACAAAGAAAAAGCCCTGATACTCCTACTGAGTTCCATACCTGCCAGGGACCCTACAATTTCCTGTCATCACAGTATTGAACTTTAGTTATCTTTGCTCTCTTCTTCTCATTTTATTTTATATCTATTCATTTTACAGTCTTGTCTTTTTTTTCTTTTCTTTTTTTTTTTTTGAGACAGGGTTTCATTCTGCTGCCCAGGCTAGAGAGTGCAGTTGCTTGATCTTGGCTGCAGTGGTGAAGGAGGCGCTGCAGTCGGGGAACCTGAACTCCTCCCACCGGGCCTGCCTACCGCACACTATGCCCTGCCTCCAGATGTCCTCACCTTGCTCTGGTTACCTGTGAAGCTGGACACTCACCCCAGAAATGCTGCCAGTCATAACCGCCCAGAAAAATTCTGTTTCATACCACCATTTAAAATCTCATGCTATGGCTGGGCGCGGTGGCTCACGCCTATAATTCCAGCACTTTGGGAGGCTGAGGCAGGCGGATCACGAGGTTAGGAGTGCAAGACCAGCCTGGCCACCATGGTGAAACCTCATCTCTACTGAAAAAAAAAAAATACCAAAGATTAGTTAGGCACGGTGGCACACGCCTGTAATCCTAGCTATTTGGGAGGCTGAGGTAGAATGACTTGAACCCAGGAGGCAGAGGTTGCAGTGAGCTGAGATGGCGTCACTGCACTCCAGCCTGGATGACAGAACAAGATTCTGTCTCAAGAAAGAAAAAAAAAAGTCATGCTACTGAACCTGAGTAGGTGGAGTCCAGTTTGTATCTAGACCCGTATCTGCAGAAGAGTGTGGGAAATAGAGCATTAGCCTTCCAGCCTCTGCAGCACAGGAAGACATGTCAGGAGACCACCCAGTTGATGTAGTTTCATTTTTAAATATGTATTATTATTTTTGAGGCAAGTTCTCACTTTGTCACCTGGGCTGGAGTGTAGTGGAGCTATCTCAACTCACTGCAGCCTCGACCTCCCAGGCTCACGTAACCCTCGCACCCCAGCCTCCTGAGTACTGGGACTATTGGTGCACGCCTCCATACCCGGCTGATTTTTGTATTTTTTGTATAGATGGGGTTTTGCCATGTTGCCCAGGCTGGGCAATGTTATCCTCATGTAATCCACCCACCTTGGCCTCCTGAAGTGCTGGAATTACAGGCATGAGCAACCATGCCCAGCCTCCAGGGTTAGGACTCTAGCTGTGGCCTGCAGTATTTTTGATCCTTTCTTAGAGGAACTCCTCAATCTTTTTGTAATCCATTTCCATTCTTCTGCCCCAGGGAGGTTTCTAGTCTTTGTTCCCATAGGAAACTACATATTGTATTACAGTGGCCTATTTACATCTGTCTCCAGCTCCCTCCTTGCGGGAAGAGGATATCCTTGAGGGCAGATACTGCATCTTACCTTTTTATCACTATTAGTTAACACAGTGCTTGAGAAAATACTAATTACCCAGTAAAAGTTGAATGAGTGAGTGAAATTTCTGCAGAAGACTGGAAGATCTACAAGGATGCCTTGGAGGCATGTGAAATCAGGGGTCATGCTGCCAGGGAAAACAGGCTTGAAGGTGGCTGAGGCACCAGAATCCCGGGTTAGGACCCAGGTATTCAGAGAGAGGACACTGGGGAGGATGTATGGCTTCAGGGCCACAGCTTACACACCCCAACTTATTTCCAACTCTGAGCAGCCTTAGGTCCCTGGTAAAGTTTCTGAGGGACTTGGGAGGAAGCATAGCACCCTCATCTCTAGCTGTGGCCAGTGAGGTGGGTGAATAAGCCTGGATTCACCCCAGAGTTGCGGAGAAGATGGGTGTCCCAGCCTGGGGCAGGAGGGGCAGGCTGCAGCAGTGTAGCAGAGAGTATGGCAGTGGCCATGCCAAGGAGGGCAGCAGAGTGAGCTGGAGGCCCCAGCAGCTAGACGAGGGGAGCAGCTGTCCATTCTAGGGTCTCACATTTAATATGATATTATAATACCTTGATTCTAACTGGTAGACAAGTTTGAGACAAGTAGTGGCTCTCAGACCTCACTGTGCATTAGAGTCACCAGGAGGTCGTCTTAAAATATAGACGACCAAGCCAGGCACAATGGCTTATGCTTGTAATCACAGCATTTTGGGAAGCCATGGGGAATGATAGCTTGAGGCCAAGAGTTCAAGACCAGACTAGGTAACATAGTGAGATCCCCGTCTTTTTTCCTTTTCTTCTCTCTTTCTCTCTCTCTCTCTCTCTCTCTTTCTTTTTTGACAGAGTCTCACTCTGTCGCCAGGCTGGAGTGCAGTGGCACAATCTTGGCTCACTGCAACCTCTGTCTTTGGGATTCAAGTGATTCTCTTGCTTCCGTCTCCCAAGTAGCTGGGACTACAGGCACGCACCACCATGCCCAGCTAAATTTTTTTGTATTTTTAGTAGAGATGGGGTTTCACCATATTGTCCAGGATGGTCTTGATTTCTTGACCTCATGATCCACCTGCCTTGGCCTCCCAAAGCGCTGGGATTACAGGCATGAGCCACCACGCCAGCCTAGATCCTGGTCTTTAAATTTAAAAAAAAAAAAAAAAAAAAGGCTGGATGCAGTGGCTTATGCCTGTAATCCTAGCACTTTGGGAGGCTGAGGCAGGAGGACCGCTTTACAACCAGCCAGGACAACATAGGAAGACCTTGTCTCCACACACACACACACACACACAATATATATATATATGTGTGTGTGTGTATGTGTGTATGTATATGTGTGTGTGTATATATGTGTGAGTGTGTATGTATATATATATATAAATAATTTATTTTGAGACAGAGTCTTGCTGTGTCGCCAGGCTGGAGTGCAGTGGTTCGATCCTCCGACTCCTGGGTTCGAGCAATTCTCCTGCCTCAGCCTCCTAAGTAGCTAAGACTACAGGTGTGGGCCACCAAGCCCAGCTAATTTTTGTATTTTTAGTAGGGATGGGGTTTTGCCATATTGGCCAGGATGGTGTCAGTCTCTCGGCCTTGTGATCCATTCGCCTTGGCCTCCCAAAGTGCTGGGATTACAGGTGTGAGCCACCGCGCCCAGCCCTCTACAAAAAATTTTTCAAAAAAATAATCCATGCATGGTGGAACAGACCTGTAGTCCTAGCTACTTGGGAGGCTGAGGCAGGAGGATTGCTTGCGGCCAGGAGTTTGAGGCTGCAGTGAGCTATGACTGTGCCACTACACTCCAGCGTGGGGTACACAGCAATACACTGTCTCCAACAACAACAAGTAGGACAACCATAGCAACAACAACGACAAAAGATGTCTGTGGGTTCTGGACCTACGACTGCAGATCCACTGCCTTGTGAACCACCCAGTAAACCTCCCAGCTGGAACAAGCATGTTGCCTCTGCCACGACACTGAGCAAATTAAATTCCAAAGCACCAGCGGGGTGCAGTGGCTCATGCCTGTAATCCAGCACTTTGGGAGGCCACGGCAGGTGAATCATGAGGTCAAGAGTTTGAAAGCAGTCCGGCCAACATGGCAAAACCCCATCTCTACTAAAAAATACAAAAAATTACCTAGGCATAATGGTGGTCACCCAGCTACTCTGGAGGCAAAGGCAGGAGAATCACCTGAACTCGGGAGGCAGAGGTTGCAGTGAGCTGAGATCGCGCCACTGCACTCCAGCCTGGGCGACAGCATGAGACTCCATCCTCCTCCACCACACACAAAAAAAGAAATTCCAAAGCACCACAGAGTGTTTTTGAAATTGAACTCCCAGCTTAACAGAGTAAGTTGACAGAGGAGGGAGGGATGAGTCAGCCATTTAAAATCAGGTACAGGGGATTAGTGGGAGTGGATGTACACTGGTACAGCATACCAGAATTATTACACAGAATGTCAGGGGTCTGGGGCCCTGGGCTTCATCTGAAACAGCCTCAAAGCCACTCACCTCCTCTGATACCCACAGGTCTGGCTCTGGAGAGTCTACTGGGCAGAGGACGTTCCTGCTCCAAGTGAGTCAGAGGCAGTGCTGGAGAAGCTTGAGGCTGGAAACCAGATAGGGCCATGGATCCCAGACCTAATTTCTTTCCACCTCACACTGACTCCAGTTAAAGCATTTCTTTCTTTTCCTTCCCTTTTTTCTCCCTCCCTTTCCCTTCCCTCCCCTCCCCTTCCTTTTTTTTTTTTTTTTTTTTGAGATGGAGTTTCACTCTTGTTGCTCCTGCTGGAGTGCAACGGCATGATCTTAGCTCACTGCAACCTTCACCTCCCAGGTTCAAGTGATTCTCTGGCCTCAGCCTCCTGACCAAGTAACAGTAACTGGGATTACAGGCATGCACCACCACAGCTGGCTAATTTTTTTTTTTTTTTTAATTTCTAGTTGAGACAGGGGTTTTCCATGTTGGTCAGGCTGGTCTCGATCTCCCGACCTCAGGTGATTCCCCGCACCCTCTGCCCACCCCGCCTCAGCTTCCCAAAGTGCTGGGGTTATAGGCGTGAACCACCATGCCCAGCCTCCTTCTTTCATTTTGTTAGAGATGGGTCTCACTTTGTTGCCCAGGCTACACTGCAGTGTGCCATCATAACTCACTGTAGCCTTGAACTCCTGGGCTCAAGCGATCCTCCCACCTCAGCTTCTCCAGTAGCTTACGTGTTTCTTTTACCCATCCTGTTTGTTTCAGGATTTGAGAATTTGAGCCATTTAATCTTAACGGGATCATGTCAAAAATGCATATTGTGTTCCAATGATCAACCTTAATGCGTTTTTTTCTCTTTATTAAATCAAACTGCTTAGCTATGTTTGTTAAATAGTCTTTAAAAGCTGGTTTGCATATACTTGTTGGAAATCCTTTAGAGCTGAGATTTATCTAAGCACTGGAGTGAGGCTTTATGTGAATTCATTTTATCCTTTTTCTTATAATCACCAAATGTTGAGTGTCCTCTGGGTGCTTAAATGCCTCTTATCATTTCCTTGAGCTGCTCCCATTCTCACCTCATTTTCTCAAAGTTTTTTTTTAAATTATCTGTTTATTTTTATCTGAGACAGAGTCTCACTTTGTCACCCAGGCAGGAATGTAATGGCACAAGTGTAATGAGCAAGCTCAGCTCAATGCTAGAATTACAGGTGCCTGCCACCATACCTGGCTAATTTTTGTACTTTTTTTTTGAGATGGAATTTCACTCTTGTTGCCCAGGCTGAAGTCCAGGGGCATGATCTTGGCTCACAGCAACCTCTCCTCCCAGATTCAAGCAATTCTCCTGCCTCAGCCTCCCAAGTAGCTGGGATTACAGGCACCCACCACCATGCCTGGCTAATTTTGTATTTTTAGTAGAGACCAGCTTTCTCCATATTGGTCAGGCTGGTCTTGAACTCCCAACCTCAGATGATCCGCCCACCTTGGCCTCCCAAAGTGCTGAGATTACAGGCAGGAGACACCTTGCCCAGCCTTAATTTTTGTGTTTTAGTAGATACGGGGGTTTTGTCATGTTGGCCAGGCTGGTCTTGAACTTCTGACCTCAGGTGATCCGCCATCCTCGGCCTCCCAAAGTGCTGAGATTATGGGCATAAGCCACCACGCCAGGTCATTCTCAAAGTTTTTTAAAAGAAAGAGAGAGATAGAGAGAGAGAAAAAAAAACTTTTCATACTTTTTTTTTTTTTTTTAATAGAGATAAGGTCTCACTCTGTCTCCCAGGCTGGAGTGCAGCAGCTCAATCATAGCTCACTGCAGCCTCCGACTCCTGGGCTCAAGCGATTCTCCCACCTTGGCCTCCCAGGTAGGTGGTACTACAGGCATGCACCATCAAGCTTGGCTAAATTTTTAACTTTCTGTAGAGATGTGGTCTCACGACGTTGCCCAGGTATGTCCTGAACTTCGGGACTCAAGTGATCCTCCTGCCTCTGCCTCCTGAGTAGCTGGGATTACAGGTTTGAGCCACCACCCTCAGCCAAATTGCAGTACCTTATGTTCCTGATGAAGCCATGTGTGCCTCAGAGGGAAGGCAGGATGGCCTTTTACCCCCCAGAATATCCTGGTTCAAATGCTGAAATTTCCCCAAATAGCAGCAATCCTACTACCTGCACTTTTGGTTTCCCCAGCAACCTAGAAGGCCAGCACTGTAAGCCTCACCAAATAACTTGACTCTGAATGTCACTCTCAAAGAATAGGCTGAAAGAACTGGCATTTATATTATATTTAGTTTTTGAGATGGAGTTTCACTCTTGTTGCCCAGGGCAGAGTACAATAGCATGATCTCGGTTTACTGCAACCTCTGCCTCTGGGTTCAAGTGATTCTCCCGTCTCAACTTCCCAAGAAGCTGGGATTATAGGCATCTGCCACCACGCCCAGCAAACTTTTTGTATTTTTAGTAAAGAGGAGGGTTCACCATGTTGGCCAGGCTGGTCTTGAACTCCTGATCTCAGGTGATCCACTTGCCTCATCCTCCCAAAGTGCTGGGATTACAGGAATGAGCCACTGTGTCTTGCTGCATTTTATTTTTTGAGACAGGGTGTCACTCTGTTACCCAGACTGGAGTGCAGGGACATGATCATGGCTCACTGCAGCCTTAAACTCCTGGGTTCAAGTGATCCTTCGACCTCATCTGCCTGAGTAACTGAAACCACAGGTCTGTAGCACTATATCCAGCTTATTTATTTATTTATTTATTTATTTTTGAGATGGAGTCTCCCTTTTGTCCCCCAGGCTGGAGTGCAATGGTGTGATCTCAGCTCACTGCAACCTCTGCTTCCTGGGTTCAAGCCATTTTCCTGCCTGGCTAAATTTTTTTTTTTTTTTTTTTTTTTTTTTTGAGATGGAGTCTTGCTCTGTAGCCCAGGCTGCAGTGCAGTGGCACGATCTCGGCTCACTGCAACCTCTGCCTCCCGGGTCCCGGTTCAAGCAATTCTCCTACCTCAGCCTCCCAAGTGGCAGGGATTACAGGCACGAGCCACCATGCCCAGCTAATTTTGTATTTTTAGTAAAGATGGGGTTTCACCATGTTGGCCACTCTGGTCTTGAACTCCTGACCTCGTGATCTGCCCGCCTTAGCCTCCTAAAGTGCTGGAATTATAGGTGTGAGCCACCATGCCTGGCCAATTTTTGTATTTTTTGTAGAGATGGGTTTTCATCATGTTGGCCAGGCTGGTGTCGAACTTGTGACCTCAGGTGATCTGCCTGCTTCAGCCTCCCAAAGTGCTGGGATTACAGGTATGAGCCACTGCACCTGGCCAACCCAGCTAATTTTTAACTTTCATATAGATGAAGTCTCACTATGTTTCCCAGGCTGGTCTCAAACTCCTGGGCTGAAGTGATCCTCCCACCTCGGCTTCCTAAAGTCTGCAACAGGCATGAGGCACCACTCCCAGCTAGAACTGGCATTTATAAAGTTTCATCACGAAGCACCTCTTTATATCACTGCACTCTCCGAATCCTGCCTCCAGTCAAGCTGGACTGCCAGAAAGTCAGCAGCTTAGGTGGCTTTATTCCACTCTGCTGCAGATTTGTCTTTAACAGAGTTGAATGTTAATATCACCAGCTCTGCCAGCCTCCACCTTGTTCTGCCAACTTTCATGGACTTCACCAACAAGCTCCCTCATTCTTCAGCTTTGGGAACTGGGAAGGAGGAAGATATTTGACTGGGGACTTGGGCTTTGTGTGGTGGGTCATGGCAAACATGGGTGCTTGCCATCTGCAGGGAACCTGGGCCTTTTCTGTTACTCTGAGGCTGGGCAACAGCGGGGCTTCTGGAAGTGGTGATCTCAGCCTGCTCTCAAGCTTTTGCAAGTTGGCTCTCTCAGCAGGGCAGTGCTGACATACCTTCCAGCAGTGTCTGGGAACCCAAACAGGAGAAAAAAAATGCACAGAAGGGTCAAGCATGGTGGCTCACACCTGTAACGCCAGCACTTTGGGAGGCTGGGCCGAGGTGGGTGAATCATTTGAGGTCAGGAGTTTGAGGCCAACATGGTGAGATCCTGTCTCTACTAAAAATACAAAAATTAGCTGGGTGTGGTGGTGTGTGCCTGTAATCCCAGCTACTTGGGAGGCTGAGGCAGGAGAATCCCTTGAACCCGGGAGGGGGAGGTTGCAGTGAACTGAAATCGTGCTACTGCACTCCAGCCTAGACAACAGAGCATGACTCTGTTTCAAAAAAAAAAAAAAAAAGAAAAATTGCAGTGGATGCTTTGGTGATGGGGGCTGATGGGCTGATGGATGGTTGAGGGCGACAAAGTTTTTTTTTTCTCATGAATTTTGACTCAAGACACCACATCTAGAATTATACAGTATTAGTTTTTCATCAATTACTAATATAAAGGGAATCACTGCATCTAGATAAACTAGGTAGATTCAAATACAGCTGTAATGCTTTATCTGGTTGGCTGAATCCTTTGGATCATATTTAAAAAAAATCTAGATCCTTATTAAGTATTGAGTAGTGAAAGGAATTGATGTACATAAAATGGTACCCACATATCCTGATGTCATCTCTTTTATGAAAGCTGTTCCTCTCTCTAGTACTGCCATAAACACTTTGCTGATGCTGAATATTTAATGTCATGAATTATAGTTATTGGAGTAGGTTTCTTATTCTGACCTCTAGATTGTCCTTCTTTTACTCACCTTTGTAATTCTGTGATATTTAGCCGGCGCTTCCTGCATGGAAAGTCTTTACAAGCTGCATATGGAATCAAATTTAAGTGAATTGAGTGCAAGCCTGAGAGTCAGGGCTGGATTTTTGGTTGTAATCCTGGCCCAATCACTGGAAAGTTGTATCACCTGGCCGGCTATTTCTTTGAGCCTTGGTCTCCTCTCCCGCCTTATCTCTCCCTCCGCCGCCATTGTCACCATTTGCTATCCTCTCCCAGACTTTGTTACCCTCTGCCTTCATTTTAGTAACTGGTCTGTACTATACTATACATTCCCATGTGGCAGCGTGTACTGTGTTTTAACACAGTATTTCATTTAATATTCATAATTTATGACTGGGTGCCGTGGTTCACACCTGTAATGCCAGCACTATGGGAGGCTGAAGCAGGAGAATTGCTTGAGGACAGGAGTTCAAGACCAGCTTGGTCACATAGTGAGACCTTATCTCTATAAACAATTTAAAAATTAGCTGGACATGGTGGTACTTGCCTGTAGTCTTAGCTGCTCTGGAGGCTGAGGAAGGATTGCTTGAGCCTGGGAGTCTGAGGCAGCAGTGAGCTGAGATTGCACCACTGCCCTCCAGCCTGGACAACACAGCTAGACTCTATCTCAAAAACAAACAAACAAACAAACAAACAAAAAACAGACTGACTCATGACCTATGAGATCTATGAGATGGATATGGATATAAGCTCTACTTCTCTACTTTTCAGCTGATAAAACAGGCTGAAGAAAGTGAGTGCTGTGTCTAAGTCGCTAGCAAATGGTCGAATATGGATCTGAACCTAGGTCTGTATGATGTCCGATGTACTCCGGTTACTACTAAAAATGACTTTTGATTATAATTATTTTCAGAAAGCCCCACTCTAAAATTATTATACTCAAACTAGTGTACTCTCTGAACTAGTAGAGCATATAAACTAGTAAACATTCTCTGCCAGGGGTGGTGACTCACGCCTGTAATCCCAGCACTTTGGGAGGCTGACCACTTGAGGTCAGGAGTTAGAGACCAGCCTGGCCAACATGGTGAAATCCCGTCTCTACTAAAAATACGAAAATTAACTAGGTGTGGTGGCAGGCACCTGTAATCTCAGCTACTTGGGAGGTGAGGCAGGAGAACCACTTGAACCCAGAAGGTGGAGGTTGCAGTAAGCCACGATCATGCCACTGCTCTCCAGCCTTGGCAATAGAGTGAGACTTGGTTTCAATAAGAAAAAAAATAAAATAAATAAAACAAAACAAAATAAACTAGTATACACTCTAAACTAGTAGTATGCTCCCCCATACATGAAAACAGAAACACCACCTATAATTATGAGTAATTGTTGTTGTGAATCCAAGTATCTATGTAAAAAGCAAAAACCCCACAGCCACAGTTGTTGTCATCGTTGTCGCAAATTTAATTACTGGGTAGAAATGTCGAGTGCCGCAGCCAAACAGCAGTAGGAGGAGCCTTTCCCATGGCGGAGGGGAAGGAGGGAAACCTAGACTCTATTTCTGGGTCTGCCTCGAGCTTTCTCTGCCGCCTTGGGCAAGTGACTTCAGTTCTTGGTCAATGTCCTGGATTAAGATGGGGCTAACGCCACTGCACTGATTTGCTAGGACAGGTGGTGGAATGTGGGGGGTCGGGGCTGGGAGAGGAGAGGAAGGGCAATATTTCCTAGGAGAAACTGCACTGTAGCTGGGGCAGCTGTGGTGCTGCCAAGCGCAGCGAGTGTGGCAAGCGGACGAACCTCTTGTCTTGTTACCTTGTTTTAAAATTGGAGGTGGAGTGGGATGGATGGTCGATATGCAGCTCTCCCAGCTCTAAGTGCCCAAGTTCTGGGAGCTTGATTGCTTTCACGTCCCTTGGAAACAACTGGCAAAAATGAATTTCACACAGTCTGGTACCAGCTTACCATCTCCGGCACTCTTTGCTGACATTTGCCATTCTTTAAACACAATGACATACGTTTATTAAGGAATCACAGTCCATAACTAAGACAAAGTGAGCTTGAGTTACGTTCCCTAACTCGGTCCACGTTCCTTTAAAACGTCTCAAGTCGCATGTCACTCATCGCGGAGTCGCAGCCTTCCCCGGGGTTCAGGCGTCCGCATTAAGCGCAGGCACAGCGTGGGGATCCCCGCGTGCGGTTTTCCCGCGGCGTCGGAATAGACTGCTTTCGGATTCGCGTTGGGATTGCTTATGCTGCATAATTTCAAAGAAATAAATGTATCAGAATTGCGATGCTTAAGGTCTAATCTATTTAAGCGGGTGGGTCAGCAGCGGGTCAACGGGAAACTTCAAGGTAAATAGTGGCCTCGGCAAAAGGCCGGGTCGCTCACAGCTTCCCCACCGCCTCCCCAGAGCAGACGATTAATTTTTGTGTTTCAGGCAAACCCGCCGCTGCCCGGCCCTGCAGCCTAGCTGGGGAGCGACGGCGGCAGAAACCTGGCGGAGCGAGCGGCGGGCTCGGGTCCCGGCTGGCCGAGGGGCTCGGGCTGGAGTCTGCGGGGCGGTGGAGGGTACTCGCCGCGCTGGGCACAAACTGCTTTCACCCGCAGCGTCTGCACCCGAACCCTCTAGTCCGAGGAAGGGGATTAAAAGTGACAAAGGAAGGAGAAGGGGGGCTCCGTGGAGACACGTCTGGAGGCGTGGAAGGGGCGTCTAGGAGGAGGGGTGAGCACAGCCCCGCAGGGTGCTGGGCGGACGGGTGAAGGGGGCTGGGGGCTCCCGGGCCGGAGCTGGTGGGGGCCCACGGCAACTTGCGCGGGCTGGCTGTGGGGCGAGGGGTCCCGCGCCCCCGGAGGGAGGCGGGAGGCCTGCGGCGGGGGCGCGGGCGGCCGTCGTGCGCTCCGCCCAGAGCGGGGAGCCGGTCGCGCCTCCCCCTGCCGCATGTGCGCGGTGTTGTGTGCCCGGCCCTGCTCCTCCCCCTCCCCTCTCCTCCCCTCTCCTCCCCTTCCCTCGCTCCGTCCCCTCCCCCAGCGGCCCCGAGCGAGCGCCAGCGCCACACAGCCCCGGGCCGCCGCCGCTGAGCGCGCCGAGACGCCGAACAGGTGGCCGGAGGCTGCGGGCGCCGCGGCGGGGAGAGGCGAGGCGAGCCCCGGGCGAAGCGAGGCGAGGCGAGGGCGGCCGGGTCGGGCCCGGCATGCGAGCCGAGCGGTCCCCCGGCGTCACCGCCGCCTGCCCGCTCCCCTAGCCGCCTGCGCGCCCGAGTACCCCGCGGCTCCCCCGCTCCTAGCGTCCCCGACCCGGCAGCTCCGCCTGCGCTCGGCGAGGGGCGCGGGCCTGCCCGCGGCGGCGGCGGCGGCATGAAAGTGACCGTGTGCTTCGGACGGACCCGGGTGGTCGTGCCGTGCGGGGACGGCCACATGAAAGTTTTTAGCCTCATCCAGCAGGCGGTGACCCGCTACCGGAAGGCCATCGCCAAGGTGAGGGGCCGAGGGCACGGGCGGGGAGGGGGGCGGCGGCGGGGACGGCGCCGGGATCAATATGGCGCTTCCTGGAAGGGGGAGGAGAGGCACAGGGAGGCGGGGAAAGGGAAAGTGCGGCCGGGCCGGCCTCGCGGGCGCCCCCCGCCCGGGGCTGCGGGCGCCAAAGTTCTCCGCGCGGGCTGGGGCGCAGCCTCGGGAGCACCGCGCCGCGGCCCCCGCCGCCCCCCGGGAGCTCCGGTCTCGGGAGCGCGGGGCGAGCCGGGCGGCGGCGCACAGGCCAGCCCCGGGCGCCTCCCCGGAGTCTGCAGACCCAGCCAAGCCCCGAAAAGGCGCGCGGGGGGCGGGGGCCGGGAAATCCAGCCCCAGGCCTCTCCCGGCTCCCAGGCCCCGCGGGCACCGACCGGGGACTGGGAACTTCTGGTGTGAGGAGAGTTTCGGGACTGCTCTCCCAACAGAGGCGGGCTGCGAGCTTTCCATCTCCTCTCCCTTTCTCGGGCGGGGGCGGGACCACCGCGGGGGGCTTTTACCTCTGCGTCCCGGGCGGGCCGGGACGGCCGGCCTCGTCCGGGGGCTGCAGGGTTGGGGGAGTCTCTCGCTTGGGGTCCGGGAGGCGTTCCCGGGAGGGCCGCTGCTGGCACTGGCTTGAGAGCATTTACTGTGCTGATCCCCCTTGCTGGGCTCGGTAAAGCACAGCCTCGGCACAGTCGCGGAATGAAAAGTTTTCCTGCGAGGACCTCAGCTCCTACCCATCCCGGGCTGCTTCCATGCGGAGGGCTGTGGAGCCGGGCCTGACTCGGGAGTCGAGTGGATTTCCCTTTTTCCTGCTGGAGTGATAACATTGTCTCCACTTCACTGCATTCCTCTACTATGTGTCAGAAGTGAAAAGACATTTTGTTACATTGTTTTACCGACTGGGTCTGTATTTGACAACAGCCCACGCTGAAGTTTCTCTCAAGCACCCGAGGATATTTCCTTTGTCGTAGAGTCCTGTTTGGTGGGGAGCACATTCTCTTGGGTGCACTGTTTCCTATTTGTTCCCGACAGTGGCCTGGCGCCTGTGGGCTTGGGGGCTGCAGATGACATTGGAAAGTGTCTTGGCCAGCCCTATTGAGCGTACACCGGGTGCTCTGGGTGTCATCTTCAGTGATCTCAGAAATTAAGAAGAAAACGCTTTTTAGACTGCTGTTTTGCTTTCAATATATATTGGAAAAAATAGCATAAATGTGGCCTTTCAAACATAATTTGGGGGAACGTTTAGGAACCTGACTTAAGGCTGGAAGACATTGGCTTTAATAGTTCTGCTATGTTCCTTACAGTTGGTTGAACTCTTTTATTGAAAATCAAATAAAATTAGTGGGAATTGGACACCTGTTTATCTTGCAAAGCTGAGAGGGAAAGAAAACCATCTAAATGGACATTGAGCATTTTTAATGATTGTTTATGTGTGACAGTTTATGCTTTAAATGTTCCAAAAGAATACTCAAATTGTTCAGGTGCTCTGGAACCCAACAAAATAAATCGTGCAAGGAAAGAAATAAAATAATACACACTCTGTACTATGTCTTGGTTCCTGAAAAGGTAGGATGATTGAAGTTTCCTTTCCCTTTACTAATTTTATGTGATTAAAATTGTTTTACCTACTATGTCTCACGTTTCATCATGTACAAAATAGACATAGGCTGAACTGGCTGTTTGACAGTAGTTCAAATGTGGTTGTTTGAGGCATTAACTCGTTCCACAGAAATTCTTAAGCTTTGACTATGTCCAAGGCACTGTTCTGGGTGCTGGACATCTAGGGGACCCACTGGCTGTGAGAGTCTGAGCACGAGGCTGCGAGGTCCTCCAGGTGAAGGGGCTGGTGGTGGGAGAAGAGGTGGCCTCTGGGATGCTGGCGGACTAGATCAGGGCCTACCTGGCCCTTGTTATTAATGATTAGCAGTGGTGGTTTCACAAGGACCTAGGGCATAGAAAAGGGAGTGCAGATTTCTTAAGGGTATCTGGGCAGGTGTCACAAGGAGAAAAGCGGGGCCTATGAGCTGAAGGAAGGGAGGGTGTTAGTGATATGGGAGTTGAGAGGGAGGGTGAGAGGTAGTTCAGGGGTTCCAACACTTACATGCTCTTTAAGTACAACTTAGAGTTCTGTAGGTGAATTTGAACGGGGGCTTTGCAGTAGACCAAGTTCAGTCATTAGATCAGGACTGTTGACCCTCAGATGTTGCTAGAACTCAGGGGTCTTCTGGGCCCCTTTCTCCTTTTTCTTCTGAAATTGCTAGATAATGATTAAGATTAATTTTTAGTCTTTCCCATTCTATATTATGTGTGAGAAAGTGTTAATATGTATTTAACATTTTTTTTTTTTTTGAGACAGAGTTTTGCTCTTGTTACCCAGGCTGGAGTGCAATGGCGCAATCTCGGCTCACCGCAACCTCTGCCTCCTGGGTTCAGGCAATTCTCCTGCCTCAGCCTCCCGAGTAGCCGGGATTACAGGCATGCGCCACCACGCCCAGCTAATTTTTTTGTATTTTTGGTAGAGACGGGGTTTCACCATGTTGACCGGGATGGTATCGATGTCTTGACCTCCATCCACCCGCCTCGGCCTCCCAAAGTGCTGGGATTACAGGCTTGAGCCACCGCGCCCGGCCCTATGTATTTAACATTGTTTTAACTTTTATTCTCTTACCTGTTCCTTACGTACTCCTGTTGCTTAACAGAACAAGACAAATTCTGTGTGGAGAACTGGGTGGCTGGAGAGCTGTGGAGCAGTGTTTGGGTTGCTAGGTGACATGTGGTGTGATGAACTCCCATCTGGTGGGGAAACGTGGGCAGATCATGTTTATGGCTTTGTATAATAACCAACCAAGCCAAAATAAAAAATGAAAAGAGACAGGTCCCAACTCCCAAATCACCAAGGCTTTCTCTGCAGTAAACATTTTCTGGTGTGGTGGGGCTAATTTTCTGGCATTACATCTGAGCTGTTTTCTCCTCAGGTTACACAAATCAATTTTTCTGGATAGTGAAGTGCCATGATTTAATACTAGACATGTCCTCAGTGAGTAGTAGATATTTGAAGGCTTATGCTTAGTCATATGTGACATTTCTTTTTTCTTCTCATGAAAGATGTTTTTATGGTTGTGATTACTGGTGGGTGGGACCAACTGTTCATCTGCATCCACCCATCCACATTGGGAGCCTCTCGGAGGACAGTGTGGTGCTAGACATGGGGAACAGCGTGACATGGACCATTCTCACCAGGATGAGAGGATGGACTGTGCCTGCATCCATCTGTTCTTTTTTTTTTTTTTTTTTTGAGTTGGAGTTTTGCTTTTGTTTCCCAGGCTGGAGTGTAATGGTGCGATCTCAGCTCACCACAATATCCGCCTCCTGGGTTCAAGCCATTCTCCTGCCTCAGCTTCCTGAGTAGCTGGGATTACAGGCATGTTGCCACCACGCTTGGCTAATTTTCTATTTTTAGTAGAGACAGGGTTTCTCCATGTTGGTTAGGTTGGTCTTGAACTCCTGACCTCAGGTGATCTGCCCGCCTTGGCCCCCACAAAGTGCTCAGATTACAGGCATGAGCCACTGAGCCCAGCTGCATCTGTTCTTCTGTGCCTGTGGCCTGACACCCGTGATTCTTGGTGGACACGGTGCAGCGCAGCAGCACTAAATGTGGGGTTGGTTGAAGGGCTGCTGTGTATAAAACCTCATGCTCTGTGAAAAAAATGTAACAATGAATTTGTGCACTTTTCCAAAAAAAAGTGTAACCTAGGAGACAGGAAGAACATATAAAACTATAAAAAACAGTAGGTGGTAGCATTAATTGGCACCAGTGTGATATAGTCAGTAATCACTTCTGGATTTTGGAGGTGGGTGCTAATCATTACGGGGTGTGTGTGGGAGTCTCATTTAGTCACTAGGATTTGAATTGGGCTTGGTTTGTGGGAAGGCTGGCCTTGATATAGGGCAGTGCTTGCTAACTGGGATGGGTAGTGACCTCAAAAGGCACGTGCCTGCAGGGGCAGAAGGGCTCTGGGTCTGTAGTTCTTTAGTTGGGGTCTAGTGTGAACTGCAGAATGTCTGCTATGATTCTGAGGAGTAAGAGGGAGGACCTTCCAAGAAGGCCCTGTGGACAAAGGCGATTGAGGCATTCAGCCCAGGGGGTCAGAATCAAACTGAGGGGGACTGAACACCAGGGTGAGACTCTGGGACTCCTTGCAGTAGGAAGGACTGTGGTATGTAGCTAGGAGACGGAGCAATAACTAGTTCTAGGAGCATGACTTGAGCAACCTTAGATGAGGTTTGGATGGATAATTCCTTAGCATTTCAGTCTACATAAATGCTGCTGAGTGACCAAAAGGGGAAGAAGAGATTGAAGGGCAAAAGTGAGGAGAGGAGGTGCTGGAGCCCCCTTGCTCACTGCTTCTCCTTCCCGCATAGCCCTCCTCTCAGCAGGTAGGGAGCTTTGGATTGGGTTTGGTGATCTAGGTTTACAAGCCATTTAACCTTGGGCACACCACCCCTACAGAGTGGAATATTCTCTGATGGGGGGGTAAGTATTGAACAGGATGATGAGAGGGAAACTCTTTAGTCCTGGGCCTGGCCTGTACTATCTGCTCTGTGAAGATGAATGGAGTCACCAAAATGTTTTATCCACCAAGCAGTTTCCCACCCTGGGAACTTGCCCAAGTGTTCCACTGTTGCTGCTTGGATTTTTCCCCTTTACTGAAAAAGGCAGCAGGCAATTCACTGAAAGATAGGTAAGAATGTTAGGGTTGCCCATGCAGCACCGCAGTCGGGAGAACACAGTTGTGTGTCACGTGTGTATGGGCGGGGGAGTAAAAGCTGCGGGTGTTGGCTTGATTGCAGGTTGATTATTGGGGCCTCTGGCTTCTGGGCCACTGCTTCTGTCCCTCAGATGTGTCACTTTAGAGTGATTGAATAGTATCCTGTTGTTGTTACAGGTTGAGTGTTCCTTATCCAAAATACTTGGGACCAGAGAGCGTTTTGGACTTTTCTGGACTTTGGGATATTTGTGTGTATCTAAAGAGCTTGAAGATGGAACCCAAGTCTAATGTATTGTTAGAATTTATGTATGTTTCCTATGCACCTTATATACATAGCCTGAAAGGTAATTTTATGCAGTATTTCTCTGCTTGAAACAAAGTCTGTGTTAAATGCTTATGTGTGGAATTTTCCAGTTGTGGCGTCACATGAGTCCTCAAAATGTTTCAGATTTTGGATTATTTGGGATTTTGGATTTTTCAATTAGGGATACTTGACCTATATATTTAAAAAAGTTGAGTTTATGGACAGAAACTTTTGTAATGTGCATTTTTGGTTGCGGGGGACTGTTGATTACTCACATAATGACAGTGGTGGTTTTTATGAAAAATCTTGTGGTTGGTATGGAATTTTTCTGTGAATAAATGTAAGACTGCATGTTATTCATTTACAAGTGTATTGAAACAGGAAAATAGTTGTACTGTCACAGAGATTGAAAGAGAATAGAGGCAAGCATAAAAATAGTGAAATGAAAGCAGCTTTATTATTTTATTAATATTTTCTGCCTTCCTTCTCAAAAAGAAAAAAGAAACTAAATAGTTTTGAGGGGCTGATCTTTCTAGAATTCAAGTCTCATTGTCCTCTGGTGCTGAAGCGCCTTTGTCCTGCTTTCCCAAAGTCCTGCCTTCTTTTTCTTTTTCTTTCTTTTTTTTCTTCTTTTTTATTTTGAGACAGAGTCTGGCTCTCTCACAGTGGCATGATCTTGGCTCACTGCAACCTCTGCCTCCTGGATTCACGTGAGTCTCCTGCTTCAGCCTCCCCGATAGCTGAGACTACAGGCGCCTGCCACCATGCCCAGCTAATTTTTGTGTTTGTGTTTGTATTTTTTTTTTGAGACAGAGTCTCACTGTGGTGCCTAGGCTGGAGTGCAGTGGTGCGATCCGGGTTCGCCGCAACCTCCGCTTCACAGATTCAAGCGATTCTCCTGCCTCAGCCTCTTGAATAGCTGGGATTACAGGTGTGCACCACTGTGCCGGGCTAATTTTTGTATTTTTAGTAGAGATGGGGTTTCGCCATGTTGGTCAGGCTGGTCTAGAACTCCTGACCTGGTGATTCACCTGCCTCGACCTCCCTAAGTTCTGGGATTACAGGTGTGAGCCACCCCGCCTGGGCTAATTTTTGTATTTTTAGTAGAGATGGGGGTTTCACCATATTGGCCAGGCTGGTCTTGAACTCCTGACCTTGTGATCCACCTGCCTCGGCCTCCCAAAGTGCTGGAATTACACCCATGAGCCACCATGCCCCGCCAAGTCCTGCCTTGTGAGCACAGCCTGTCTCTGTAGAGATCCCTCTTGCCTTCCAGCCACTCCCTCTGCAGCCGATCCACCCTCTGGGGCTCACATACACTTTGCTGCCTCTGTTCTGGCATTTTCTGTTTCTTCTGCCTGGAACCCATTTGCTCCCTCCTTGTACTCATTCGTGAGTCTCAGTCCAGACCAGCCATCTCCAGGAGGCTGCCTCTTCATACCAAGCTGCTGGAGGTTCTTTCTCCCTGCCTCTTGCCACTCCTGGTAGCTCCCACACCAACTCAGATGTTTGGCCTGTGCTGTGTGGTTCTCAAGTGTCAAGTGTATCTGTGCGCCTCTCCTCCCTCTGGATGAAATGCTTGAAGCAGTGGGTGAGCTTCTGTCTTAGTGAATAGCCAGTGTCTGTCACATAGCAGTCAGAATGTTGAGCAAATACAAAGTTGAGAATCAACATGTTACGTTGTTCTCACACAAAAAATACACTTCTGCTGAGAAGACTACCATCAGCACTTGTGAATTGTAAGGATTTTAAGGTTTGATGTGGTTGACATACCGGCACCAACAGCTTGTAATGGTGGAAACTAAGGTTTAGTGAGGTTTGGAGTACGTAGAAGTTACTCTTCCGTATCAGCTGTCTTGAGGGAATTCAGTTTGTTTTTCAGATCAAGCAGAGGACCCTCCTGGGGTTCACATTGGGCGAGGTTCAAGGCAGGTGGCTAGGGCTGCGTTCTGGCCCCAGGACACCCTGTGCTTAGTCTGACGCCTCTGATTCCCTCAGTCAGGATGCTTGGCTGGGTGCCAGGACTAAGTAGGAATGTTTAGGATCTGAGATTCTCAGAGAGAATCTGGCGGATTGAAGCGCTTCTTGGCTTACGGTAGACACTGATGAATTAGTTGTAGAGGAAAGATTTAAAGTCCCACTTGGATGCAGACCCACAAAGGGATCCTCCATCTGTCCTGGGAGGTTCTACCTCCCCACATTGGATGCAAGTTGGTGCTACTTAGCTCTTCATAGATGATTAGAGTCCTCCGTATTTTTTTGGAGGATGGAACTAAACATTTAAGACTGAGCAGCCTGTGCTTTCTGTAGGTAATTTTCCATTAGGAGGAGAGGGTTGCTAGGCCACGCGGCATGCTTGCCTCCTGCTCGGCCACTCACACAGCATTGCTGGCCAGGACCAAGGTCATTGGCAGTAGGTGGAGCTGGATGTGTATACAGTTTTATACAGTTTTACCTATTTTGGGTACCTTTTCTGTTCAAAAGCAAATCTTTATCGAAATAAATGCCAAGTTCAGTGAACAAAGTAGAAAGGTGACTGATTTTTTGTCTTTTAGTCATTATTTAAAAGGTTTTTTTTTTTTTTTTTTGAGATAGGGTCTTTCTTTGTCACCCAGGCTGGAGTGCAGTGACTTGATCTCTATTTCACTGTAGCCTCGACCTCCCAGGCTCAAGTGATCCTTCTGCCTCAGCCCCCAACTAGCTGGGACTACAGTCCCGTGCCACCACGCCTGGCTAATTTTCGTAGTTTTTGTAGAGTCGGCATCTCGTCATGTTGGCCAGGCTGATTTCAAACTCCTGAGCTCAAGCAGTCCACCCGCCTTGGCCTCCCAGCGTGTTGGGATAATGGGCATGAGACATCATGCCCGGCCTACATTTTAGCATATGAGTAAAAATAACTTTGTTAATGACTTATTTAGTAAATAAGTAGAAATTTGAGTAAATAAAGTTAACATAACTTTACTTTATAGGTCTGTGCCTTCTTCCATCTGGCCTGCTATCTTTAATGTGGTTTTGCCATTTAAATATTATTTTTGTGTGTTCCTTTTTCTCCATCGACTCATATTGATCCCTGCAAATAAGATTTCAAGCTCCACATCCAAGTGACTTTAAATATCAATTATTTATTTATTTCACTTAAACAGAGTATATTTTGTATATATTCTCTTTATTCTGTGTATATTTTGTATATACTCTTTATATATATACAGACACAAACACACAAGAGAAATGAAAATGTGTGTCTACACAAAAACTGTACATAAGTGTCCGTAGCAGCAAGCCCACATATTGTGTAATTCTGTTCCTATAAAATGACTAGATTGGGCAGCTCTACAGACAGTAGAGTGGTGTTTCCCTAGGGCTGGGAGTTAGGGGTGATGGAGACTGTGAATGGGTATGAGGTTTACTTTTGGGATCATGAAAATATTCTAAGATACTGTTGATGGTTGCACAATTCTAATCAAATGTATATTTTTAGTGGATGGATTTTATGGTATGTCATTATATCTCAATAAAGATGTTAGAAAAATAGTCTGCATAAGGCACTATGAACAAGGCTTCAGGTATTTTATAGTTCTGAGTGTTCCATAAAATGACATATATGTGTGTCAGAGATGCTCAAAATACTTTAGATGAAAACTAGCTGTGTTTAGGAGTTTTCCATACAGTGTGGAGTCCCTGCTTTCTCAGGCCTGTCCAGTGTGTCCTGTTTACTGTCTGGTAAGCTCCTGGCTGCTGAGCCTCCAGGTCCCCTGGCCTCTATGTGCTACACCTTACCCCTCTCAGGGCTTCACCAATTGTTCTTCAGCCAGAGACTCCTTCTGCGCAGCTCGCCAGCTGCCTTTGTGCAGTGGAGGTTGATGAGAATGCCGCCAGGATGCACATAATGGATGAGCCTTTTCCAGTAGTTGGCTTTGGCTCCCAGTGGTTTGAGCTCTGGCAAATCTAACAAGCTCTGTGAGCCTCTGTTTCCCCATCTCCTCATATTCAGAGGTGCTGGGCCGGACTCCCACTCCAGTTCCCTGAGCTCTGCAGGCACTCCTGCTCTGCATGGTTGGTTTTGGTGCTCATGGGACCATGAGTGATGTGCAGTGGCTTTTTAGTGGGGCAAATAGGGTCCAGGACCTCTTACTCCTCCCACCCATGCTGTGAGAATATTTTGCTCCGCCCTTCCACATGAAATGGTG
Organism: Callithrix jacchus; assembly: GCF_049354715.1. Taxonomy (NCBI): domain Eukaryota; kingdom Metazoa; phylum Chordata; class Mammalia; order Primates; family Cebidae; genus Callithrix; species Callithrix jacchus. Next base: position 34,431,273 of record NC_133508.1, on the reverse strand, counting down.
GCGCTTGCTATCCAGGTCAAATGCATGCTGTTGAAAGTTAGGGTAAATTTTGCCCATGGTTGGCTGGCCGAGAAGGCTCACACCTGTAATCCCAGTGCTTTGGGAGGCTGGGGCGGGAGGATTGCCTGAGGCCAGGAGTTCAAGAGCCAGCCTGGGCAAGATAGTGAGACCCCATCTCTTTAAAAAAAAAAATTTTCCAGGCATGGTGGTTTGCACCTCCAGTCCCAGTTGCTTGGGAGGCTGATGTGGGAGGATTGCTTGAGCTCAGGAGTTTGAGATTGCAGTGAGCCATGATGGCGTCACTGCTCTCCAATTTGGGTAGTACACCAAGACCCTGTCTCTTAATAGAAAAAAAATTTTTGTCTGGGGTGTCCTTCAGAATTTCTTATTGGCTTAAGATAAGTATCTTTTAAGGTAAACCACCTCATACTCAGAAGTGACTAATAGAATTCCCTTTGTGAACTATAGATGTATGATATTGCATGATACTAAATGTATGAGATACACACACACACACGTACGTGTATACTTCTGGGGTTGATGTTTTATGTTGGTATAAATTTAAGTCATTTTAGAGATGACTATTCAGACACTAAGATTTAAATTTTTGGTATGCAGATGTATATTTTTCTAGTGTTTCTTCCTCCCCTCTTTTTTTTTTTTTTTTTTTTTTTAATATGAAGTCTCGCTCTGTTGCTCAGGCTGGAGTATGGTTGCATGGTCTCTGATCACTGCAACCTCCGCCTCCTGGGTTGAAGCGATTCTCCTGCCTCAGCCTCCCAAGTAGCTGGGATTACAGGTGCTTGCCACCATGCCCGGCTAATTTGTATTTTTAGTAGAGATGGGGTTTCACCATGTTGGCCAGGCTGGTTTTGAACTCCTGACCTCGTGATCCATCTGCCTCCGCCTCCCAAAGTGCTGGGATTACAGGCGTGAGCCACCATGCCTGGCCTTTCCCTTGTTGATTGTATGGCATCTCTTTAGATTAGAAAACTAATCTATATTATAGGGTTTATATATTTGAAAAGGCCTCTTTGAGATAGACTACACTAAAAATCAGTGTTTCCTTCTCCAACACTGAAGAAAACAAAGTGATTGATATCTCAAAAACCTAAAATTGCTAACCAATCAAAATGTGTATATTAACATTAAAAACACAAGGAAAGGAGTCTTGTTTTTGTGTAGGTGACATATATGTAACTAGGTTTTTTTGTTCCATTTCTTCTACGTAGACAATACAAATTGAAAACAAGTTCTTATGTCTATGTCCTAATTTTCTTTTCCAATTCCCAATTCAGTCCAAAATTAAAAAATAAACTCTTTAGAAGCCTGAGGGATGAAGGAAAAAATAAACTCTTTTCCAGGGAATTATTTTCTTATGTCAGAAAGCATTTAAGGTGTATCATTTATAACACCGAAACCCAGCGTGCAAAGCCATGTGTGAATATTGGTTTGCCAGATTCCAGCCCTGCAGGGTTATATTCTAAACTCAGATTTGTTTTATTACAGACAGCAGCACCTGCAGAAGAGGAGGTAAAATGTGCACGGTATTGGTTCCTGATGTACTGCAACACAGGAAATGACTAATCACTAAATTCATTAATGTGGAACATGGGATTTGGTACCTTTACCACCTTGTTAGAGATCTGGAAAAAAAATATATACAAATCAAGTGAATCTTGGCCAGGTGCGGTGGCTCATGCCTGTAAATCCCAGTACTTTGGGAGGCCAATTCGGACGGATCACTTGAGGCCAGGAGTCAAAGACCAGCCTGGCCAACATGGTGAAACCCCGACTCTACAAAAAACAAAAAACACAAAAACAAAAAAAAGAGCTGGGTGTGCTGGCAGGCGACTGTAATCCCAGCTACTCAGGAGACTGAGTCACGAGAATCGCTTGAACCCAGAGGCTGAGGTTGCAGTGAGTCGAAATCACACCACTGCACTCCAGCCTGGGTGTTAGAATGAGACACTGTATCAAAAAACAAAAACAAATCAAATGTATCGTTTGGATTGATAACTATTTTTTGCTGCATCTAGAAGGCGGTGGCATTTCAGCAATTGTGCTGTTGAGGAATATGAAATGAGTATATTTTAAACTACGAAGGTGCATCCTATCAGGAATACTTTCTCCAAGGAAACTTGTAATGCTAATAAACTCCTGAACTTTTTTTTTTTTGAGACAGAGTCTTGTTCTTTCACCCAGGCTGGAGTGCAGTGGTGTGATCTCGGCTCACTGCAACCTCCGCCTCCTGGGTTCAAGCAATTCTCCTTCATTAGCCTCCTGAGTAGTTGGGATTACAGGTGCCTGCCACCATGCCTGGCTAATTTTTTGTATTTTTTAGCAGAAATGGGGTTTCCCCATGTCCGACAGGGTAGTCTTGAACTCCTGACCTCAAGTGATCCGCCCATCTCGGCCTCCCAAAGTGCTGGGATTAAGGGTGTGCACCTCTGTGCTCAGCCAACTCCTGAACGTTTTGTGGTGGGGTCACTTTTATCTTTCACATGTTATGACTCACACAGATGTTTGCTAAAACACCAGTATCTGACAGTGGAAAGTTTGGTGGTGGGTATTTTTGCTTCTAGGAGGGAAAAACATCAGAGCAACATACCACGGATCAGGATTCTGAAGCGGAATCTCTCTCAGGCATTTGTGGAGAGTTAAGAGCGGTACCTTTGTGAGCATGTGATTCTTTTGAGATGGAGTCTCACTCTGTTGCCCAGGCCAGAGTGCAGTGGCGTGATCTTGGCTCACTGCAACCTCTGTCTCCTGGGTTCAAGTGATTCTCCCACCTCAGCCTCCTGTAGCTGGGATTACAGGCATGCACCACCACCCTCCGCTAATTCTATTTTTTTTTTTTTTTTTTTTGTATTTTTAGTAAAGACGGGGCTTTGCCTTGTTGGACAGGTTGGTCTCGAACTCATGAACTCAAGTGGTCCACCCGCCTCACCCACTGGACCACCTCAAGTGGTCCAGCCACCGTGCCTGGTTGGGATTCCTGCCTTCTCATACCACCTGCCTTACAGGGTTCTTGTCTAGGTTCAAGGAGAGAATGTGAAAAGGTATTGTAGGGGGTCAGGTGGACTACATGTTAGCTGTACTGTCCCTTTGTTTTCACTAGGAGTGTTTTCCAGTGACAAAGGCTCACTAGAATAAGCTCGTCTAAATTGTTTTATCTCATCCTCATTAGAACTTCACTACATTGCAGGAAATCATGTTGCAAAACTGTCGCCTTTAAAAAAAAAAAGTCGGGCCAGGTGCCGTGGCTCACGCCTGTAATCCCAGCACTTTGGGGGCTGAGGCGGGTGGATCACGAGGTCAAGAGATAGATACCATCCTGGTCAACATGTGAAACCCCTTCTCTACTAAAAATACAAAAAATTAGCTGGGCACGGTGGCACATGCCTGTAATCCCAGCTACTCAGGAGGCTGAGGCAGGAGAATTGCCTGAACCCAGGAGGCAGAGGTTGCGGTGAGCCGAGATCGTGCCATTGCACTCCAGCTTGGGTAACGAGCGAAACTCCGTCTCAAAAAAAAAAAAAGTCACGCAAGGAAACCTCCTACAATTTAAGAAATAACATTCCAGTGACATTGATTTGGATGCTCCAAACATGTCCATAAGGAAGAGCTTCTCCGGGCTTTGGTTTGGGCCCCCCAGAGCAAAGCTTTGGCACATACCACAAGCTCTGCAAGCCTGTTTTCCTCTCTGTAGTTTGGGACTGTCATCCTTTGTAGGCTGTCATGGAGATTCACTGATTCGCTGTAGGCAATGCCCTGTCATGTAATAGAGTCTGTCAATATTAGATCTGTTTCTTTCTCTTCAAGTTTCAGACATAGATTAGGCAAAATTTTAATGGCTATTTCACAAAATCACCTTGATTCTTATGATATCAATTGTTGTTTTTCCAAGTTTTCTGTTCAAGTGCTACTTTTTAAAAAAATTTTTCTGAAAGTCCTTTAGAAATTCCAGTGTTAGTATGTATGCATCATTTAGCTAAGAACAATGATCCAAACAGTTTAAGCTGATTCTTTTACAGGTCAAGGAGAACTGTATTTGTCTAGCTATCTTAGCTTGGGACTTTCTACTTGTTACTTTCTAAAATAATTGCAGCTGCTACACTGCTACGTCAAAGGAAATGACATAAAATTTATTTCTGTATTTAAAATACGTTAAAAGGCATCACACATTTTTCATTAAAATACTTTTAAAACTTGGACAGGATAAAATTAGAAAATGTAAATACTGTCTGTAGTAATAAAATGCAGAAATGTTTTAAAGGCCTTTAGTGTTTATTAACTAGTGGTAGTTCTTAGAATACCCTAGAGCTCAAAGAGATAATCTGTGTTATAAAATAAATGGGAAAGTTGACATTTTTGTGACTTCTCTAATCCTTATTAGAAGGCTTCTATAATTCATGCACCCATAATACTTCCTAAGATGTGATTTTGGGCATCTTAAGATGGTGATTTCAGGCAGCTAAATCAGTAATAAAGGAACACAAAACATCTTTTGCTTAGGCAGGTAGTTGTAAGGGTTGACAGATTGATGCAACTTTTAATACTTTCGTTCAGCTAAAGGCACCCAGTGCCAATCACCTGAAGACTTCACCCGGGAGTTGACCTATTTATCATACTAAATAGGGAGTGGCGTCTTGAAGGCTCATTCACATTCTGGGCTTGGCAGGCAGTGCGATTAGGTCAGACTTGAAGTTATCAACACCCTGGCTTTGGACTCAAGAGGACTCCCTCCTCTCATCCGTCTTTTCCATACCACAATATTGAAAGTTGTTTTCCTCTTTGAGGACCTTAAACATTTCATTAATTAAAGTAATGCTTCTTCCCTCTCCGCATATGTATTTAGGGAAGTTGCTGAGCAGTGATTGAAGTAGTAAAGATTATCTAGGGGTGCAGCACTCATATTTTGACTGATCCCTTCCTGTTTTTATTTGTAAACATTTTTTCATGTGAGTGCATTTGAAAGCCCAAGCTTTAGTTTCCTACAGGATGTGAAAAAGACCCAGCAAGCAGCATGGGAGATTGGAATGTATTTATGTGCGTCTTTCTCTTGCCTTCACACTTCCTCTTTGTTTCTGTGCTTTGCTAATGATACTGATGAATGGTGCTTTCAAAAACTTACCAGAATACTAAAGCGTTTTTATAACAAGATTGCAGAGAAATAACTGGGAAATTTTTTTACAGATCTTAGTATGTTAAAAGTGGGGATTTTAGTCTGAGGCAGAAGAGTTTTGGCCCTGGAGTGTTTCTTTACTGATGGGAAGGGAAGCTGCTTTCTTTATAGATTCCAGGGAGTGGTATTTTCAGCTCACTCTCTGCTTTTGGTGTTAGAAAGCTTTTTAGGTCAGGACTCATGATCGAAAGCTCTTGCATAAGAGGTGCTTTTATCAGGGCATTATTTATCTGCCTATCAGTTTGGGGAGCTGTTGAGAAGGTACCCTTTTAACAACAGTGAAACCTGCTACTTTTTTTTTTCAGTCTTAACATACTGTGAAGGAATTTCACAGAGCAAGGAGGAGATCCAGGAGACAGTGGTGTCAGAAAATGGTAGTGTTACCATTATTATTATTATTATTATTATTTTATTTTATTTTTTTGAGATGGAGTCTCGCCCTGTCACCCAGGCTGGAGTGCAGTTGTGCAATCTCGGCTCATTACAACCTCTGCCTGCTGTGTTCAAGCAATTCTCCTGCCTCAGCCTCCTGAGTAGCTGGGATTACAGGTGTGTGCCACCATGCCTAGCTAATTTTTGTATTTTTAGTACAGACAGGGTTTCACCAAGTTGGCCAGGCTGGTCTCAAACTCTTGACCTCAGGTGATCCACCTGCCTTAGCCTCCCAAAATGCTGGGATTACAGGCATAAGCCACTGCACCTGGCCAGTATTGCTGTTATTATCAAGAATAATGGTAAGCACTTAAGGCACCTGTTGTATCAGGTGCTCCATGCTGGACTCAGTGCTTTTTTTTTAAATTTAATTTTCTTAAATAGAGACGGGTTTCACCATGTTGGTCAGGCTAGTCTCAAATTCCTGACTTTGTGATCCATCCACCTCAGCCTCCCAAAGTGCTGGGATTATAGGTGTGAGCCACCACGCCAGCCTGGACTCAGTACTAAATGTGTATATGTTAATCTCATGGAGTTGTGATATTGGTATAATCCTGAGTTTACAGATGAGGAAGCTTGGGCTAGAGAGGATAAGCTTTTGGGAAGTTGTACAGCTGAGGGTCTTGCTCTGTCACCTAGACTGGAATGCAGTGGCATGATCATGGCTTACTGCAGCCCCAACCTCCTTGGGCTCAAGCGATTTTCCTGCCTCAGCCTCCTGAGTAGCTGGGAGTACAGGTGTGTACCACCCATGCCTAACTAATTTATTTTTATTTTTGTAGAGACGGAGTCTCACTGTATTGCCCAGGCTGGTCTTAAACTTCTGGGCTCAAGCGATCTTCCTGCCTCAGCTTCACAAGTAGCTGGGACTACAGGCATGTGCCATCATACTTGGCTAACTTACTATTTTTTTGGTTGAGACGAAGTCTTACTTTTCTGTACAGGCTGATCTTGAATTCCTGGGCTCAAGTGATCCTCCCACTTTGGCTGCCCAAAGTGCTGGGATTGGAAGTACTAGCCACTGTACCCAGCCAGCTTGGCCGCCTTTGGCAGACTGTAACTTCAGAGCCTGTGCAGGAAATACCCCATGACAAACTGATGTGCATTTTAAGATGCCGCAGTTCCATAAGAGAGAGTAAGGGATCTGCTGGGAGAAGAACAGGGTGTTTTCCTGACTTGGGTTTGCTCGAATGGTTTATGGGTTCAGGGAAGAAGTGCACCTTTGGTCTCACCTTCAGGTTGGTGACGGTAAAAAAGGCATGTGGCTAGATGTCAAAGACCTTGCTTCTCTGGTGTGGCCCATGGGTCAGCTGCACTGGCATCTCTTGGGAACTTGCTAGAAACATACAATCTCAGGCCCCATTCTAGACCGTCTGTATAAGAATCTATATTGAGGCTGGGCGTGGTGGCTTACACCTGTAATCCCAGCACTTTGGGAGGCTGAGGCAGGTGGATCACCTGTCAGGAGTTTGAGACCAGCCTGGCCAACATGGCGAAACCCCGTATCTACTAAAAATACAAAAATTATCTGGGCGTGGTGGGATGCACCTGTAGTCACAGCTACTCAAGAGGCTGAGGCAGTAGAATCGCTTGAACCCGAGAGGCGGAGGTTGCAGTGGGCCGAGATCACGCCACTGCACTGCAACCTGGGTGACGGGATGAGACTGTCTCAAAAACGATAGTAACAAAAAAAGAGAATCTGTACTGAAACCACATCCCCTGTTGGTGCTAGAGCATCTGCTCTTAACCTTGGCAGCAGGAGTTTTAGAATGCTGATGCCTAAGCTCCATACACACCAAGGGGATGAGGTCTCTGGATCAGGGTTAGAGATTGGTGTTTCTGTAAAAGTCTTCAGGAAGCTCTTCAGGTGGTTGTGGATACAGGATGGAGAACTCTTGGCCCAGGCCAACCTCCAGACCCCTTGGAGTTGTTGCATTATGTGATTTGCAGTCCCCCCTCACCTTTGGACTGTGCATGGAAATTTCCAAAACACAAGTTGTGAGGATCAGCTAGTGTGCCGAACGGCTGGTGACTTGTGTAACAGTAACTCGGCCTGCATTTCTTTTTCTTTTTCTCCTCCTCCTTTCTCCTTCTTCCTCCTCCTCCACTTCCTTCTCCGTCTCTTCTTCCTCTTCCTCCCCTTTTCCTTCCCCCTGCCCTTCCTCCTCTTATTCTTCCTCCTCTTCTTCCTTTTCCTCCTCCTCCTCCTCTTCTTCTTCTCTTCCTTTTCCTCCTCCTCCTCCTCCTTCATCTTCATGGGACAGGATCTGCACTTGCTGTGTTCCCCAGGCTGGAGTACAGTGGTGCCATCAATAGCTCGCTGTAGCCTCAAACTGCTGGGCTTAAGTGATCCTCCTGCCTTAGCCTCCCTAGTAGCTGGGACTATAGGTGCATGCTGCCATACCCGCTCATTAAATATTTTTTTTCTTTTTGTGGAGATGGGTGTCTTGCTATGTTGCAGGCTGATCTTGAATTTTTGGCCTCAAGTGATCCTCTTTCCTCAGCCTCCCATAGTGTTGTGGTTACAGATATGAGCTACCATACCCGGTCTGTATATTTTCTTTGTGTGTGTGTTTTTATTTTTGTTTTTGAGACAGAGTCTTGCTCTGTTGCCCAGACTGGATATATTTTATTTTTGACTTTTGAAATCATTCAGTTCCCCTCCCTGTTAATTTTGTTAAGTTTTATTTGTGGAAATAGCAGACAACACGTGTGCGAGGTCATCCTTAGGCTTTAGCTGTTGATGCTAAATAATGTGTAGTCTGAGTTTAATAGTCACTTCTACTAAACAGAAATGGGTTAAGGAAGGGCAGTGAGAGGCAGCACAGGGGAGTTGTAATGAGATGGGGAAGGAAGGGCCAGCTTGAATAAAATATGTGAGTTATGCTGTGAGCCAGGTTATGTTCTCTGGGTGTTTGTGTATATAGAATCAGGTCCACCATGGTACTTGGTTTTGAGTAAAGCAGAGGTGAGGGCTTCTGAGTAGCAGACACAATACTGCTCTTACAAGAGTTGCTTTTCAAGCTTATTTGTGGTTACGCATCCATTTTTGTTGGATGGAGCAGTGGTCTTAGAGAAGACTGTCGGCACACTTTCACAAAGGCGGTAGGGGATTCCTTTTCTACATATTTATACTTTACTTCGGCCAGGTGTGGTGGCTCACCCCTGTAATCCCAGCACTTGGGGAGATTGAGGTGGGAGGATGGCTTGAGGCCAAGAGTGGAGACCAGTCTGGGCAGCATAGTGAGACTCTGTCTCTACAAAGGATAAAAATAAATTAGCCAGGCGGGATGGCATGCACCTGTAGTCTCAGCTACTCGGGAGGCTGAGGCGGGAGAATCGCTTGAGCCCAAGAGTTCAAGGGTGCAGTCAGTTATGGTGTGCCCCTGCACTCCCGCCTGGGTGACAGAGCAAGACCTTGTCAATCACTTACTCAGCTCCTTGGAACAGTCCCACTATTGAATAAGTCCCCTCATGACACTAGATTGCCAGTGGCCTGTTGTTGGCAAATATAAGCTCCTGATTGTGCTGCCTCATGAATCTGACCATGGGTCTGAGAGTTTGTATGTCCATGGATTGATTTTATTTTATTTTTTTGAGATGGAATCTCACCCTGCCGCCCAGGCTGGAGTGCAGTGGCACAATCTTAGCTCACTGCAACCTCCACCTTCCAGGTTCAAGTGAGTCTCCTGCCTCAGCCTCCTGACTAGCTGGGATTTCAGGAGTGGACCACCACACCCGGCAATTTTTTGTTGTTGTTGTTGTTGTTTTGAGACGGAGTCTCACTCGCCAGGCTGGAATGCTATAGCGTGACCTCAGCTCCCTGCAACCTCTGCCTCCCGGGTTCAAGCGATTCTCCTGCCTCAGCCTCCTGAGTAGCTGGAATTACAGGGGTGCGCCACCACACCCACCTAATTTTTGTATTTTTAGTAGAGATGAGGTTACACTATGTTGGCCAGGATGGTCTCGATCTCCTGACCTAAAGATCTGCCTGGCTCGGTCTCCAAAGTGCTGGGATTACAGGCATGAGCCACCACACCTAGCCCACATCCGGCTAATTTTTTATAGTTTTGGTAGAGACAGGGTTTTACGATGTTGGCCAGGCTGGTGTTGAACTCTGACCTCAAGTGGTCCACCCACTGTGGTTTCCCAAAGTGCTGGGGTTATAGGCATGAGCCATCGTGCCCAGCCCATGGATTGATTTTGTTATCTTCAATGTAGCATGGTTTTATTTTTCTAGTCAGCATGGCTCTGTGTAGTCTGTTGTTTGTTTTTGTTTTCATTTTTTTGAGGTGGAGTTTTACTCTTGTTGCCCTGGCTGGAGTGCAATGTTGTGATCTCGGCTCACTGCAACCTCAGCCTCCTGAGTTCAAGCAATTTTCCTGCCTCAGCCTCCCAAGTAGCTGGGACTACAGGCGTGCACCACCATGCCTCACTAAATTTTGTATTTTTAGTAGAAACGGTGTTTTGCCATGTTGGCTAGGCTGGTCTCCAGCTCCTGATCGCAGGTGATTTGCCTGCCGTGGCCTCACAAAGCGCTGGTGTTACAAGCATGAGCCACTACATCTGGCCAGGAAATAATTTATTTGAGGGTACTTTCAGGGCTGCAAAGTGCAGTTCTTTGAAATACTATTTTAAAATATTTTCTTCAAATCTACTCCAACTATAGGAACTGACTAGTACTGAATTTTATAGACCTGATAGAAATTACTCTGAAGACATAATGTGTAATAGTAATGCCCATTTAAGAATTTTAAAAATAATATTCAGCAGTTTCAAATAGCGCTTAACTCCAAGTTGATAGTAAAAATGATTTTTGAACACTAGTTTATATTTAGGTGTTGTTGTGTAACCAACCCAAAACTTAATGGCTTAAATAAACAACTACTTAACTCTATATCATGATTTTGTGGGTCTGTAATTTGGGCAGGGCTCAGCTGGGTGGTTCTCTGCTCCACTTGGGGTTACTTGCATGTATTTACATGGCAGGTGATAACCTGGCCTGGGAAGTCCTAGATGGCTTTATTCATATATCTGGTATTTGGTGGTGCTAACTAACTAGAATGTTGGGCTTGGCTGAGACTGTGTTTTGTTTTTTTCAGGTTCATAATTTTTTGTGCAAATTGAATTATCACATGATGAGTTGACATTAGCTTTTCCAGGCATGGGAACTTAACAGATGAGGTACAGGCAGTTTAGAACCCCATGTATATTGCTTTCACAGCTGGAGTTTTTAAAGACTTTAACTTGAAGTATTAAGATCATCAAACAGTGTCTCTGTATGTGGCCAGTACACAGTTCATCCCACCTGTGTGAGTATTAGAGTTGACCTTTTTTTTTTTTTTTTTTTTGAGTTAGGATCTTGTTCTGTTGCCCAGGCTAGAGTACAGTGGTGCAGTCGTAGCTCACTATAGCCTCAAAATGCTGGGCTCAAGAGATTTTCCCACCTCTCAGCCTCCCAAATATCAGGGACTACAGATGTGTGCCACCATGCCTGGCCAATTTTTAAATTTTTATAGACTCAGGGTCATACTGTGTTGCCTGGGCTGGTCTCAAATTCCTGGGCTTAAGTGAGCCTCCTCCCTTGGCCTCTCAAAGTGCTGGGATTATAGGCATGAGCCACTGTGCTTGGCCTGAAATGGTTTTTTTTAACTACCAGTGAGCCAGAATTGAGCATCACCTTCTGGACCTGCCATGATTTTCATCTTGCCAAAGCCACAGATCAATCCCACAGCCCGTGTTCTTCAGTGTAGACAACCCTTAGCTGGGACTTGTTTACTGGAGCCACCTGCATGTGGTGTCCCCAGCATAGAGGACTCAGGATGGTTGGACTTGTACTGTGGCTCAGGAGCTCCTAGACAATGTCCCAAGAGCCAGGAAGCAGCCACTGCTACTCTCAAGAGCTAGACCTGGAAGACAGCACAGTTTCATTGTCCCTGTACTCTGTTTAACAAGTTGGTCATAAGCCTGCCTAGATTGAGGGGCTGGGGACGCAGACTCCACTTGTCAGTGTGAGGAGTGTCCAAGGCCTTGTGGTCATCTTTATTGCCATGGGGTGTGTGTGTGTTTGTGTGTGTGTATGTACATGCCTGCGTGCGCACACACGCATATGCATATGTATCACATATAACACCAAACATTTTTATTATTGTGTGTCATGTTTCAAAGTCATCTTTTTCTTGATTTCAGCAAGGGCAATAAATAAGTCCTGAACTTTTGAAGCTGACAGACTTAAGAAGTAGTTTGTGTTTATATTTCATGAGCCCAAAGACCTAACAGCTTTCCCAGGCTATGTGGTAGAAGGAGATAATGATAATAACATCTTAGGTTTATGTGGCATCTTCTAAGAGGTTCAAAGTGGTGGTTCCACTCATGATTTCTTTATGGGAATATACTGTGAAGTCCATAAGCCACAGTGCTCCCAAGTTCATACACAGGCAGAATGCAGTGATTTCATCATTCTAATGAACAGCATCCAGAAGGCAGCTCTGGTAGTGATCTGTTTACCGATAGAACGTCTGTGAATCTGCCTTTCTTAGATAAGACTTTGGAAAATGATAGAAATTAACTTTCATGTGCCTGGTAATAAATAACATACTATTTATCAAAGAAGTGTCCTGTTTAAAGAAGAGTTAGTTACTTTTATGAAGTGAAATTTTTCAGGGAGATGTTTAGGGGTGTTGCATTGCAGGGATGTCTGTAATGGAATAAAAGTTCTACATACTCAGTAGAGACAGAAACATACAGTAGAAAGGGTGTAGGTGGTTATGTGGCCATCCCTGAACTGAGTATATGTCCAGGACTGAGGGTGACATTGGAAGTAGAAACCCTTATCTCCTATGTGATATCTGTTCATGAGTCCTCCCACCTCCTGCTGATTGTGGGAGCACCTCTTTGTACTTATGGGAGATTAAATGGAGTTTTCAAGGATAATTCAACCATGTGTTGAGTTTGCTTACCTCTGCTGTTTAGAACTTATCCTTTGAATAAGATGCAAGTCCACTGTAAATGTGATATTACTTAAGTTCATTCAGTTTTGCTTAAAGTGAGGTACTTTATATCTAATTGATGGAATCAGGCTTTGGGAATAAATAGTTTTTCGGCCACCATTTGTTACACATGATCTCCTGGTTCATGAATATTGCAGACTTTTTTTTTTTCTTTTCTTTTTTTATTGTATTTTAGATTCTGGGGTACATGTGTAGATGATGCGAGGTTGTTGCATAGGTACATACATGGCAAGGTGATTTGTTGCCACCATCCCCACATCACCTATACCTGACATTTCTCCCTACATTATCCCTCCCTCACCCTCCCTCCAACTGTCCCTTCCATAGTCCCCCACAACAGATCCCAGTGTGTGATGCTCCCCTCTCTGTGTTCAAGTGTTCTCATTGTTCAACACCGCCTATGAGTGAGAACATGAGGTGTTTGATTTTCTATTCTTGTGTCAGTTTTCAGTCTTATGTGAAGTGATCCACCCTTCACATTTTCCCAGAGTAAAAAAAAAAATTTTTTTTTGAGACAGAGTTTTGCTTGTTGCCCAGGCTGGAGTGCAATGGCACGATCTTGGCTCACTGCAACCTCTGCCTCCCAGGTTCAAGCGATTCTCCTGCCTCAGCCTCTCAAGTAGCTGGGATTACAGGTGCTCACCACGATGCCCAGCTAATTTTTGTATTTTTAGTAGAGACAGGCTTTCACCATGTTGGTCAGGCTGGTCTTGAACTCCTGACCTCAGGTGATCCACCCGCCTCAGCCTCCCAAAGTGCTGGGATTACAGGTGTGAGCCACGGGACCCGGCCTCCCCAGCATAAACTTTTTAAGGACAACTTTTATCATATCCCTGACTAGTACAGAGAGCTCCATGGTTTCTATGTGGTTTTCCAAGTAGAATTCAAATTTATCAGCTTGAAAACTGACCCCAGCCTGCCCTCTTCCCTTTATCTCCTTCCGCGACCCCTTCCTTCCTTCCTTCTCCCCGATCATGGCAGAACTGACTCTCACTACTGCCCTGGAGTCCTCTGCGCTCCAGCAACCTTGTGTTCATGTGTTGTCCCTGGCCTGGGATACTCTGTCCCTCCTTTTCTCTCTCCTCTTGACTCTCCCATTCTTTCATCTGCACTTCTGCCAGAACTTTGCTTTTTGCTCAGAAAGGTCTTTATGGCCTCCAGGATGGCCCCCCAGCTCCCAGGAGGGTTGTGTACTACCTGGGCTTCTCAGCGCTACTCTGAGTGCCACTGCTGGAGCCCCTGCCTGCCGTCCCTGCTGCTGCCCCAGGCACCGCCTAGATGGTGCCTTCCCGGACTCTCCACCCACAACCCAGGGAGATACAAAAGTAGATTATGTTGAGTTCAAGGTATATAAAGAATCACTGTGTAAACATGTGCTTTTTGAAAGGAAGTTACCCAGATAATTTTGACATGTTATTACATGTTTTATTAGTTGTAAATAATTAAAATTGGATGAATATTTGAGAGACTGAGCTGATACCATCAAGGAGGATTTCTTTATTCTTTGGGGAGGGTGTTCACCCAGCAGCCTGGAGGCATGAGCAGTGCCTGGAGTCCTCCCCTTCCTGCTGCTGGATTTACTGCTGCACACGTCACCGTGGAGCTCCTGGGTGCAGGTGCAGCTGCAGGGGGTGGTGACTTGTTTCTCGAAGACAGAACAGGGGTACATGCTTCCTTGTGGAAAAACAGTGTAATTGAGAACTGCAGGGCAGCCATGACTAATGGTTATTAAGAAATACTCCTCTGGCTTTGTTGTGCTGTTTTTCTTCTCTTTTAATTAAACGTAAGTGAATATTGAGGTATATTTTAGCATTTGCTGTGCTCTGCCGTGTAGAGTTTGTGGTGTGTTGATAATGTAAGAACGGGTGCTGCTATAGTAAAGAAAAACAGGGAGCTGGTGCTAGGCACAGTGCCTGCACCTGCAGTCCCAGTGCCTTGGGAGGCTGAGGCAGGTGCATCGCTTGAGGCCAGGAGTGTGAGACCTGCCTGGGCAACATAGTGAGATCTTGTACCTTCCTTTCTACAGGGAAGAGCCTGTAGACTTTGTTCTGTCTCCACAGGTCTTCTTTCCACCAGCACTGGGTGAGCCAGAGAGCCCCACAAAGAGCATGTGGGTGCATGTCCCAGGTGAGCTAGTGGTGCACAGGTCCGAAGTGAGCATGTGGGCCCATGTCAGAAGGCGAGCACGTGATGTGTCCTTGGAGGTGGCCGAGGGAGGCTCAGAAGAGGTTGGAGTGGAGTTGAAAAAGTAGGAAGCAGCCAGGTGCGGTGGTTCACACCTGTAAACCTAGCATTTTGGGAGGCCGAGGCGGGTGGATTGCCTGAACTCAGGAGTTTGAGGCCAGCCTGGGCAAAACTGAAACCCCATCTCTACTAAAATATAAACAATTAGCTGGTTGTGGAGGTGTACACCTGTAATCTCAGCTACTTGGGAGGCTGAGACAGGAGAATCGCTTGAACCCGGGAGGCAGTAGTTGCAGTGAGCTGAGATTGCACCATTGCACTCCAGCCTGGGTGACAGAATGAGACTCCATCTCAAAAGAAGAAGAAGAAAAAAGGCCGGGCATGGTGGTTCATACCTGTAATCCTAGCACTTTGGGATGCCAAGGGGAGTGGATTGCTTGAGCTTAGAAATTGGAGACCAGCCTGGGGAACATGGTAAAGTCCCATCTCTACTAAAAATACAAAAAATTAGTTGGGCATGGTGGTGTGCCTATAATCCCATCTATTCAGGAAGCTGAGACAGGAGAATCGTTTGAACCTGGGAGGAGAAGGTTGCAGGGAGCCGAGATGGTGCCACTGCACTCCAGCCTGGCAGCAGAGTGAGACTGTCTCAAAAAAAAAAGAGTAGGAAGCAGAGAGGGAAGTCTGTGTGTAATAAGGCATTCAGTTTGTAGGCCCTTGGATCAGGGATGCTGATAGCCACCATATTGGCTCCCTGGGAAGGGTCCCAGGCAGTTATCTGATTTAAAAAAAAAAAGACAAAACAATAACTGAGGCAGGGTCTGGCTCTGTCTCCCTGGCCAGGGTGCAGTGGTACAATCACAGCTCACTGTAGCCTCAACCTCTTGGACTCCAGTGGTCGTCCCACCTTTGCCACTCAAAGTGCTGAGACTATCCTGGCTAATTAAAAAAAATTTTTTTTGTAGAGATGGGGTCTTGAACCCCTGGCTTCAGCTGATTATCAAGACTGGGCCTCACAAGGCACTGGGACTCCAGGCACTTGCCATCACGGCTGGCTCTGATGGGTTGCGGCTGTGGGGACCTAGCCCTTTCACTGTCCTTTGCCACATGTCCTTGCATCTTGTCTTTTCACTCGAGGGCTGAAGCCGCTCTTTGGAGGAGCTCAGGAGCTTGTCCTCTTAACCCAGGGCTCAGTGTTGGCTTTGAGTCTGGCTTCCTGGGGAGGAGGGCCTGGCCTGGTCCCGGGCCTGGGCCTGGAGGTGATGCTGCCCACAGTGATGCTAGGGAGCTTTGGAGTCTTGGTTTTGCAGCTGCCAGCAGCATGGCAGAGCATTGAGAGGGATGCAGGTGGTGAGACTCAGGCTTCTGCCTGGGACAGTCAGGGTCACCTGTGTTGGCTGCTGGCTTCCTATGTAGCTGCTGCTCGTTAGTGACCAGTACAAGCGTCAGTGCCTCTCACTTAGGGCAGTGTAGAATGTTATGTGGTGATAGTTTCTGTCTAGCCAGGTTTAGGAATGCTCTAATTGGAAACAGTATATTTCCTATTACCTAACTGAATAGAGGAGTGAGCAGTTGAGAATACAGTTGGACTGCACTCTTTTCCTCCAGGTGAGTTATTTTGTACTTTCTGATGCTCTCAAATGATCAATAAATGTGTGTGTCTGTGTGTGTGCGCCTGCGCATGTGCCATGCTTGTGTATCCCCATGTGTACATGTGGGAGGCTGGGATGGAAGGGGTGGCCATGACTGACTGTTGGAGTTTCCAGGGGAGGCTTGGAATTCATTTTTGGATCTCAGGCCATTTTTTGGTTTCTTTCAAGCGCTAAGTGATTCTTTTATGTAACTCCTCGGATTAAATAAATGCAGTCAATTTTTGTATGACGTAGAAAATCTTTTTTTTTTTTTAAGACGGGTTTCACCATGTTGGTCAGGCTGGTCTTGAACTCCTGACCTCAGGTAATCCACCCGCCTTGGCCTCCAAAATGCTTGGATTACAGGTATGAGCCACCATGCCCAGCCAATTTAGTAAATCTTAAGAAAAAAAACTCTACTTGCAATAGGATACATTTGCTGGAATATTTACACAAATCTTACAATAAAACTTTAAAAAAAAATTTGTTGACCCAGCCATAACTTACTTGCTTTGTTTTAAAGAGAATACTCATTCTTTTTTCTCTTTCCTGTCACTTCAGCTTCTCATTTGCTTGCAGCCTCTGCATTACATGAATGCTGGTTTTTCAGCAGTTCTGGCTGTGACAGAAGCATCCCAAGGATGGGAGGATTTCAGTTGGGGCTTGCCAGCCTTGCTTACCATGGGGAGGACAGAGCTGCTGAGTTTCCATTCTCTGTCACTTTCAGTTAATCTGTCGTGGCTGCTCAGCGCTATTCCCAGTGAAATAATTTCAGTGTATTTCTTCCCCTTGTTTCTGCATCAGCTTCATTACTGTGCATGCCTCCCTGGGGATCAGACTGATTGGTAAATTAATGCCAGCGGAGGAAGTAGAAGACAATATGTGAGTGTGTTTTGTTTAAATGAGTACACTCTACAATTTATTTTATTGGATTTCGTCCTTTGAGAACACCCCATGTAATCCCATTACAGTCTAGAAACTGCTTGCTCACCACGCCTCCATCTTCCAAAGCACATAAGTATTTAATAAATGGGGCAATTTCCAGATTCATCAATAATTAACCCAGAATATGATAAGCTTTATCCCAACTCAAAGCTTTCCCGTGATTCAGACAGTCTGCTCCTGCCAGTGAATTGTCTGTATAGTTCCTGCTTCAGCACCCCAGAGCTCAGGAATCTGCCATGGGGACATTGGCTTGAGCAAGGATACGGGATGTTTTCTTGAAAAATGTTAAGCATTAATTGTTTTTAATAAAATACATTCATACTTACTGTAGGAAAAGTGGGAAGTACAGATGATTTTAAAGAAGATAGTAAATCACCCATATTGTCGCCACCCAGAATAATCTAAAAAAGAGCGTTTCTTTTCATTTCTTTACAGTCTGTTCGTGTATATACAAATACAAATGCTTTTTTTCTTTTTTTGTTTTTAGTGACAGACAGGGTCTTGCTCTGTTGCCCACGTTAGAGTGCAGTGGTGCCATCACAGCTTATGGCGGACTTGACCTCCTGGATTCCGGTTATCCTCTTGCCTCAGCCACCTGAGTAGCTGGAGCTATAGACACATGCCCCATGCCTGGATAATTTTGTGTATTTTTTTTTTTTTTTTGTAGAGAGACGGTCTCACTGCACTGCCCAGGCTGATCTCAAACTCCTGGCTTCAGGCTATCCTCCTGTCTTGGCCAGCCAAAGTGTTTGGATTACAGGTGTCAGTCATGGCACCCCACCAAATGCTTTAAAAAATATTGATAGTTGAAATCATAGTGCATACACAGTTCCTAATTATTTTACTTAATATATCAGCGTCTTCCCATGCCTCACAAAACCTTTGACAATCTTTTTCTTTTTTGAGACAAAGTCTCACTCTGTCACCTGGACTGGAGTGCTGTGGCACAATTCTTTATGGCTCTTTGCGGCCTTGACCTCCTGGGATCTGGCCATTTTCCTGCCTTGGCATCCAGTAGT
This sequence comes from Callithrix jacchus, assembly GCF_049354715.1. Taxonomy (NCBI): domain Eukaryota; kingdom Metazoa; phylum Chordata; class Mammalia; order Primates; family Cebidae; genus Callithrix; species Callithrix jacchus. Next base: position 34,412,864 of record NC_133508.1, on the reverse strand, counting down.
ACTGGGATTACAGGCATGAGCCACTGTGCCCAGCCCATAATACTTTTTAAAGGTCGTATAGCACTTCATTAAGTGGATATGTAAGTACTGACCTATTTAACTATTGTTGGGACATTAATTTTCTCATTTTTCACCATTTAAAAATATTGTAATAATCAGTGTATATTATTGACTTAAGTTTTGGGAAGTAGAATTATTGGATAGGAAATCATGAACATTTCAAGGCCCTCAGTTTGTGCACTTGGCCAGTTTGCTTTCCAGATGGGGTGTGCCAGTGTACACCTGGTCTGCATGGACAAGTGCTCTCTGTCTCTGCCAAGGAGGGAGACCTCCTGGGCCACTAGGTGATGGTGCTGTCACTGTTTTGCAGCTACTATTGAGTTGCTGAGCCCAGGACTCCCGTCTCTCATTTTGATCATATGTTACTGGAGCTGACTGCCCCCTTCTCCTTGAAAGTTTTATGTGAGGTATATATGCAAAGAACTGGACCTAGTGCCTACCCAAGGTAGGCAGTGGCTGCGTGGTAGATGCGGTGGCTGATCTTGTCTGGTGTTTAGATTCTTCTGTGTTAATGGAGCACAGTGATGATTGGGAGATGACATCAGCTGGTCCTGCACTTTCTGGGTGACACACAAAGTGCTACTTTGAACTGGGGTTCTGGAGAAAATAGTTTGAAAAGCAATGTGTAATAGTAATTATTTTCTTTCCCGAGAATGTTATGTGGAGTGAAATTCAAAAGTTTCCTGATGTCTGTATAATTTCCTATCTGTCCACATGGTCCACTCATGTCTTATTAGGCCCTTGCATGAGCCTATCCCATTTGTGCTTTATAAATGCACACTGGGGCTGGGGCAAGGTGACTTATGCCTGTAGTCCCAACACTTTGGGAGGCCAAGGCGGGAGGACTGCCTGAAGCCAGGAATTCGCTTGCCACCTGGACAGCGTAACAAGACCCTGTCTCTACAAACAAACAAACAAACAAACAAACAAACAAACAAACAAACAAACAAACACTTTAGCCAGGCATGGTGGATGGTGGCTGCGTGCCTTGGTGCTAACTACTCAGGAGGCAGAGGTGGGAGAATTGCTTGAGTCTAGGAGTTCGAGGCTGCAGGGAGATCTGATTGTGCCACTCTACACTAGCCTGGGCAACAGAGCGAGACCCTGTCTCAAAAGAAAATAAAAAGCACATTGGCTGCTCCTTTGCTTTGTGCTTTGGGTGTGGACAATTTTCCTATGTTTTCTGCTAGCCTGACTGGATTATGATGACTCTGACAGTTATCTTTTCTCCCCTTTAAGACTTAGACATGTAATTTGCTAAGTATCTCTCTGCAGCATTATCTGTGCTGCTGCTTAGATGCTCTCAAGCCTGATTGAGACTAGCTGTCAAGAGCATCTGCCCTTAGCAGTTTCCTTCGCAAGTCTGGCCTGGCGGCTCACCTTCTTCCGGACGTGGGTAACTTCACCTGGTTATTCTGGTTAGTACTTCGTCTTTCCTTAAGATTCTGCCATTTTGGAATCATTATTATTTTGTCCTTTTCTGTGTATCGCAGTTCCCCTATTGTAAGTGAAAAGTGTGTTCTTAATAACAGTTGTGTTTACATTAATCTATACATGTTTGGTATTGTTCACATGAAATGGGTTCATCTTTATATTCTTTTTTTTTTTTTTTTTTTTTGAGACAGAGTCTTGCTCTGTCACCCAGGCTGGAGTGCAGTGGCACAATCTCAGCTCACTGTAACCTCTGCCCCCTGGGTTCAAGAAGTTCTCCTGTCTCAGCCTCCTGAATAGCTGGGACTACAGGCACCTGGCACTACATCCGGCTAATTTTTTTTGTTTGTTTTTTTTCCGAGATGGAGTTTTGCTCTGTCACCTTGGTTGGAGTGCAGTGGCACAATCTCAGCTCACTGCAACCTCTGCCTCCTGGGTTCAAGCAATTCTCCTGCCTCAGCCTCCTGAGTAGCTGGGATTACAGATGCCCGCCACCACCCCAGCTAATTTCGGTATTTTTAGTAGAGATGGGGTTTTCCCATGTTGGCCAGGCTGGTTTCGAACTCCTGACCTCATGATCTGCCTACCTCGGCCTCCCAAAGTGCTAGGATTACAGATACGAGCCACTGTGCCTGGCCTAATTTTTGTATTTTTAATAGAGACGGCATTTCACCATGTTGACCAGGCTGGTCTCCAACTCCTGACCTCAAGTGATCTGCTCGCCTCAGCCTCCCAAAGTGCTGGGATTACAGACATGAGCTGACTGTGCCTGGCCCATCTTTGTATTCTTGGTGTATAGTAGAGTCATAGGGATTTTTGCTGAGACTCCAAGGATTGACAAAAGATGTGAAAATAGCAGTTTTCTGGTTACTTGACTTTTGAGCTGGATGTGTTGCTGGTTTTTAGACTGATTGTTTTAGCGAGCAGGTTTTTGGACCATTGCAACTGTCTATCAGTTTTTCATTTGCTCTGCCCAAAACAACGATCTCTTTGAACTCTGCATGCCATTTTTTGCCTTCCCAAAAACAAATCTGCATGTACATATTGGAAGAGAGATAGATAAAGGATCCTAAAACTCATTTTTCGGTTTTAAAAGGCCTTTAGTAAGCAGTAAGTGTCAGGAGTGGATAAATTTTAAGTGGCTCTTTACAGAGTACTTAAATAGAAACATTAATTGGATCAGTGTGTGGGTCTCATGGAGATGCGTCCGTGTCTCATGCTGGCAGGCACATTCCATTTCTCTCTAATCCCCAGTTGTAATGAGATGCTTGGGACTGTGGTTACTTGCATTTGTCATTCATAAAATTGCTCATCAGTCCTCCCGGGTGGCACTTGTTCTGTTGTGCATAAGGCAGTTCAAAATGTCAGCAGACCTCTGCCGTCCCCAAGAGCCTCCTTGTCATTTCTCTTCTGGGGCCTAGATGCTGTAAAACGTGTATTTTACCGTCTAGTGGGATATCTTTCTTTGTGTCTTTGGGCTAGTCCTTCATCATCAGTTGACCACTTTTAGTCAACAGGGTCCAAGCTTTGGCCAGAACACAAAATAGTTGATAGGAAGAGTCATTGTGAGAATAAATAACATGTGGTGGAAACTCTGACCTTGGGATGGGGCATTGGCCGTGGGTTCATCAGCTGAGAATATTTGCGAGATGGAGCTTCCACAGTGCCTCCTGGGTGAAGCCTGGAGAGGTAAGTTAGCTGGGTGTGCTTGTGTTGACTCGGCCTTTGCATGGGAAACAGTGAATTGTCAGAGTTCTGTATTTCCTATGTGATTTCGTTTCTATGTCTACCTTCGTTTGTTGAGACATTATTTCACTGATTAACGGCTCTACCACACACACAAGTGAAGAAGAGGAAGATGCGTGGGGTGGGGAGAAATGCAGGAAAGACACTGTTCTTTTTATTTGAGACAGGGTCTCACTTCGTCATCCAGGAGATGACACGTAACTACATCAAACAGTCCTATACTTTCATGGTCCTGTACAAAGTGCTTCTTTGAACTAGGGTTCTGTATAAAATAGTTGAAAGAACAGTGTGTAATTTTTTTCTTCTTTTCTGAGAATGTTATCTGGAGTGAAATTCAAAAGTTTCCTAATGTCTAGATAAATTTCTGTCTGTCCACATGGACCTCTCATGTCTTGTAAGACGGTCACATGAGCCTGTCCCATTTGTGCCTTATTAATGCATGTTAGTGATGTGATCTTGGCTCACTGCAGCTTTGAACTCCTGGGCTTAGGAAATCCTCCCACCTCAGCCTCCCAAGTAGCTGGGACTACAGATGTGCACTACCATGCTTGGCTAATTTTTTTTTTTGTAGACATGCTCTTGCTGTGTTGCCCAGGATGGTCTCTTAACTCTTGGGCTCAAGCAGTCTGCCTGCCTCAGCCTCCCAAAGTGCTGGAATTACAGATGTGAGCCACTGTACCTGGCCTGTTTTTCTTTCTAAAAAAAAAAAAAAGTATGATGCAAAAAATACTTTTACTTCAAGAAGATTATTCTGTAACTAAATCACAAAATGCAAAATTAAGGACATATAGATTTATATTTCTGGGGTTTCAAAAGCATAAATATGTGATACATGTGCAGGGTTTTGGATATTGAGGTCCTTTGAGATTTGAAAAACCATTTATTTTTTAACAGGTAAAGTTATATCTCATTCGCGTGTTTAAACAGAAATATAACAACATCTCAGATAGCTTTGCATAGCCTGAAAGATTGATGGCATTCCTGGATGAGGCTTTAGCAATTATTTTCCCTGTAAGAGTCCTTAGAACTCTTTGTCTAGTAGTCCATATGTAGCATTTTTTTTTGCATCACGTAAATTAAGTAATTAACATTTGTTCCTACAAATAAAATAAATTCCAGTATCCTTTTTAGCCATTTCCTGCAATCTAAGGAAGGGATGAAACTTAGCTAGTGATGAGAGTTCTGGCACTAACTTTTCAGAGGACATTAAGAGGTGAAAATGGGAATGAATGCTAGAAAAATGACTGTTGTACATCACGGTGGAGAGGTTTCGCACTGATGAATAGTGATGTTTCCACTTGATGGTGTGGGGATATTTAATTTCCCAGCCTTCCACGAGATGGGGAATGAAAGGAGAAGACAGTCTTCAAAAAAGTATATTGGGGCTGGGCATGGTGGCTCACACCTGTAAATCTCAGCACTTTGGGAGGCTGAAGTGGGCAGATCACCTGAGGTCAGGAGTTCGAGACCACCCTGGCCAACATGGCTATGCCCTGTCTCTACAAAAAATACAAAAATTAGCTGGGCATGATGGCATGCGCCTGTAATCCCAGCTACTTGGGAGGCTGAGGCAGGAGAATAGCTTGAATCTGGGAGGCAGAGTTTGCAGTGAGCCAAGATCACACCACTGCACTCCAAGGCGACAGAGCGAGACTCCGTCTCAAAAAAAAAAAAAAAAAAGCTATATTGGAAAATACCGGGAGAGTGTTTATCTCCACTTTGCTCTGCTCTTGTTAAGATTTTTGGTAAGATTCAGGTCTTCATCAGGGAATGCGAAAGATCCTAAAACGTGGGTCTTTTTTTCTCCTTCTGTCTCACATGGGGCTACAGTTTTCTTTCTTTACGTTTTATATATTGCTATTTATATTGTATGACTTGGAATACTATTAACTTTTCAGAATACTGACTTTTAATTTTTTTGATGCAAGTTTTCTCTGTCGCCCAGGATGTTGTACAGTGGCATGGTCACAGCTCACTGCAGCCTCCACCACCCTGGCTCAACCAGTCCTCCTGCCTCAGCCTCACAAGTAGCTGGGACTATAGGTGTGCACCACCATGCCTGGCTAATTTTTTAAAAAGTTTTTTTGTAGAGACATGGTCTCCCTATGTTGCCCAGGCTGATCTCAAACTCCTGGGCTCAAATGATTCTCCTGCCTCAGCCTATTAAAGTACTGGGATTACAGGAATGAGGCACTGTACCTGGCCTACAATACTGATTTTAAATGGTAGAATGTTAGTTATAAATCCGTAGAAGTTTGAAAAACCACTTAATGAGATGCTGTTATGTACATAGCTGCTTCCAAATAGTTAGAAAAAATGCGCTAAGTGATTTGGGAACATACTAAGCCAATAATAGTATTTGCTTTGGAGTAATGGGATTATGGGTTGTTCTGCCTTTTTTTTTTTCTAAAGTTTTAATGATGTGGCTGATTTTTTTTTGCAATAAAACTATAATCATTTGCTTTTATTATAAATGTGCAGGAGGACTTACTCTTAAACAATTAAAATATATCCTGAGGCAAAACTATTCCAAATAAAAATGGAGGCCAATCAGAAATATTTGAAAATTCAAATAAATGTCTTTTAGAGAGCATATTTGGAAACCTAATTTCTAGATGAGAGTGGCATCATTCAGTCCCAAATTAATGCTTTTTACCTATTGTCCCCTGGATTAAAATACCTTCAACTTGACTCAACTAAATCTTAGGTTTTGACACCCTGACAAACATATCTTAAAATGTTTCAACAAAGTAAATAACATTTAAAATCTTGGCCAGGCACGTTGGCTCATGCCTGTAATCCCAGCACTTTGGAGGCCGAGGCAGGTGGATCAACTGAGGTCAGGAGTTTGAGACCAGCCTGACCAGCATGGTGAAACCCTGTCTCTACTAAAAATACAAAAATTAGTTGGGCATGGTGGTGCGAGCCTGTATTCCCAGCTACCCCGGAGGCCGAGGCAGGAGAATCGCTAGAACCCCGGAGGCAGAGGCTGCAGTGAGCCAAGATCGCGCTACTGCACTCCAACCTGGGTGGCAGAGTGAGACTTAGTCTCAAAAACAGTAACAGCAGCAGCAATAACAAACTTTCCTAATGTTTGATGATTCTCACTCTAAGCCCTTCTTGGAATAAAGTTGGTGTAGAGTAGGGGTGGGAGAAAAATAAATTAATCTCTGTAAGTTGCTGGTAGAGGTAACAATGTTTTATGTGTAGAGGAAGTCATACTGTTGTCTTTTGATCAGCCAGAATTGGAGTGGTTAGTGCTTAAAATGCTTTGATGTCATCATGAGGATTAAAGTTATTTACACGGAATGGGGCGGGGTGAGGTGGCTTACGCCTGTGATCCCAGCACTTTGGGAGGCCACTTGAGTAGATCACTTGAGGTTAGGAGTTCGAGGCCAGCCTGCCCAACATGGCAAAACCCTGTCTCTACTAAAAATACAAAAAAATTAGTCCATCGTGATGGTGGGTGCCTGTAATCCCAGCTACTCAGGCGGCTGAGGCAGGAGAATCGCTTAAGCCTGGGAGGAAGCTTGAGCTGAGATCACGCCACTGCACTCCAGCTTGGGTGACAAGAGCAAAACTCCATCTCAAAGAAAAAAAGAAAGAAAGAATGGATGTGGAGTTGATTGGAACATTTTGGGATTGTGAAGGGTGCAGAGTTCTCACTGGATATTTTTTGATGTGCCCTGAGGTTGGTTGAGCACATCTGGCTGCTCTGAGTACATTGCAGTCCCCTGTCAAGAGTCCCTGAGTGACCTTTCTAAAACTTTGCTCTAGCGCCCAATGGAGGAGGCGGGATTCTGCCTCTGCTGTTTTAGAACTTCAGTGTTTACTTACAGACATAGCTCTCTTAGACACACTGCTTGATTGCAATGTGTTTAGGTTGCACACTGTCCTTAAATCAGACCTCCACAATTTGTTGGCAACTTTCCTCTTGCAGTCATATTAGCACTTGAGTCTAGAAGCCAGTTAGGATGCTATTGGAAGAAAAAAAACTACAGATGGTTAAAATTGAGTCAAAATGCACTTCCTTACTCTGTTTTCTTTACAAGTTAAAAATATCTAAAAAAAATCATTGCAGCTGTGTCACCATTTCTCAGTAGGTGCCGGATTGAGGTACTACCTTTCAGAATGCTTATGTACTGTGAAGGGAAAAAGGCGTTGATTATACAGTTCTGTTTGTCTAAAAAGTTCAGAAACATTTCCACTGCTGTCTGAATGTTTGTGATTATTTGGACCATCCAGTTCAGTTCTGGATTATCCCATAGAGCACAGTGTTCTCTGATTGGTTCTGGCATTATTTGGCTGTCTTACCCCACAGAACTGTGCATTCTAGGTTGGGCGTGATATTTTATATCTTTTACACTCTGTGTACCGTGCTGAGCACAGTACAGTTGGAAATTAATTTTTGTTCTGCTTTCCTGCCTTCAACTTTTTCTCCCAGAGGCCCCCCTGAATTTAAGAACAAATAATTATAAATGTCTTTTGGAAAAGGCATGGTTTGTTTGTTTGTTTATTTATTTATTTATTGAGACAGAGTTTCACTCTTGTTACCCTGGCTGGAATGCAATGGCGCGATCTTGGCTCACCGCAACCTCCGCCTCCTGGGTTCAGGCAATTGTCCTGCCTCAGCCTCCTGAGTAGCTGGGATTACAGGTACACGCCACCACGCCCAGCTAATTTCTTGTATTTTTAGTAGAGACGGGGTTTCACCATGTTGACCAGGATGGTCTTGATCTCTTGACCTCGTGATCCACGCGCCTCGGCCTCCCAAAGTGTTGGGATTACAGGCGTGAGCCACTGCACCCGGCGAGGCATGGTATATTTAGAGAATCAGATCCAGCTCTCACCTACCATTCATATAAAACCATAGTAACCTTTTCCTAAAAGTACCATCAGGCTGTTGGTTTGTAAGTTTCCTTCTGTTCGTTTCCCTTTCAAATCAAGCCTCAGCTGTGAAAGGAAGCTGAAATCTGATGGACCTCTTTATCCTACACTGTTTATCCAAATGTGAAAACCACCAGAAACCAGTAAAAAAGAATGGGAAGTGACCAAAGAGCAGGCAGGAAATACCAGTTTTTCTGGGGAGCACCCAACTCTTCAAGGACTGCACAGGTCCTGGTCAGAGGGGCAAGTGAAATACCACAGCTGCCTCCTGCAGAGGGATGTCTACCTTGTGAGCTGTGTCTGCAGCTGTGCAGGCTCTCGGCAATGTGTAGTGTCAGCCACGTCCCTTGATTTATGCTCCTGTGAGCCTCTGCACATGTGGGTGCTCCGGAGGGCCAGCGGTGGGAGGGATGCCCCAGGCCCCCAGAGGCACAGAGTGTTTTTTGGATACTGAGCCTGAGCTGAGAAGCGTGGGATGCGAGAGTGATGTCCTGCCTCAAGTTCAAGAAAAGTGCAAAGTAAACGGAAATGCATCCCTTCAAATAGAGGCAATCCCAAGTTGCTTTTATGTTTCCCGTTATAGCTGTATGAAGTCATATCTTGGGGTTTAGCTTTCATGTTGAGTTTCAGCTGCTTTTTATGTGTGGCATGGTGAATGTTAGTTTTCAATGTTTCCATATTTCAGCCTATCTCGCCTCTGCACTGATTATTGTCCTTTGTTAGTTTAGAAGTATTGTTTTATCCAGAGAAACAGAATAGGAAAATAACAGCAATTTTGAATGGCAGCTTCCCCTCCTTTTATGTTAGAAAGTACAGCTTCTGTAAAAAACTGTGGCAAGAGAAAAGAAGAGGCGTACTGTTGTCCCTGGGAATAAAACAGACAGGAGACCAAAGACTACATTTCTACCCAGCATTGCTTTTATTAATGAATCCCAGTAGAGTTGTAACAGCAGTGCAGGATTTCCTCCTATTGTGATTCCTGATGACCTCCAAGAAATAATTCCTGAGTGTCGTGCTCATAAGACATTTTTCTGATTACAGGCTTGTAATGATTAAATGTACCCGGGGGCAGTGGCTCACACCTGAAATCCCGGCACTTTGGAAGGCCGAGGCAGGCGGATCACCTGAGGTCAGGAGTTCGAGACTAGCCTGACCAACATGGAGAAACTCCGTCTCTACTGAAAATACAAAAAATTAGCTGGGCGTGGTGGTGGTTATCTGTAGTCCTAGGTACTTGGGAGACTGAGAGAGGAGAATCGCTTGAACCTGAGAGGCAGAGGTTCTGGTGAGCCGAGATCGTGCTATTGCACTCCAGCCTGGCAACAAGAGCAAAACTCGGTCTCAAAAAAAACCAAAAAAGATGTTTGTCCCTAGAAAATATTGCCAAAAACTTTATTAATAGTGCAGAGGAAGTGCTTATGCACCTTACTGTGTAAATTGTTCTTTTATATTCGACATCATTACAGATGTGTTTTGAGAGGGCTATTGAGGTAAATCTCCAAGACATCTACCATGAACCAGTACTTGGACTTACAGCCAATGCTCTCGGCATCTCCACTGTTAAACAGCATTCAGGTCTGGAGGTAGAAATGGAAAGCCAGGAAAGTATTTGGTGATTAGTTTGTGAGGTTAGTTTTGTCAAGAGCAAATTAATTTTTTTACTACAGGAAGTCCCAGCAACTTTAAAACCACTCATACAAAAGAATCAGAGTTAAAATGAACTTCACAGTAGTTTCCGTGGAGATTACTGGTGGGTGTCATGCATCTTCTGGGGAAAGAAGATGATGGAGGAAAGTAGAATAGGATGGGGCACAGTAGAGAGTCGCAGTTGGTTTCAGGTGCCTCTCAGTGGCATTAGTGTCATTGTTCATTTCCAAGCATCTAGATCCACAGCTAGAAGGGACTCAGAGAAGACGGACCCAAGAAAGTCACCAAGGAATTCGCCTGTGTGTAGGACTTTGAATTGGGCACATCTTGAACGTGCCACTTTGGATGCCTCCAGGCATGGATCTTGTTTAGATGGTGTTTGCAGCTTTGCATGCTGTGCTATTGAAATGTTCTAGCTAATGAACATCTTCCATTGCCTGCCTTCACTGGTCAGGTAATGCATCTTTCTTCACGGAAGCACTGAATCCAGAGGTTTCTTGAAGAACATTTGGAAGCTGGTGATAGCTGCATAGTTTCTTTAGTTCATTTTATTTTATTTTAGTTTTGTTTTTTTGAAATGGAGTCTAGCTCTGTCGCCTAGGCTGGAGTGCAGTGGCATGATCTTGCCTCACTGCAGCCTTCGCCTCCCGGGTTCAAGCGATTCTTCTGTCTCAGCCTCCCGAGTAGCTGGGATTACAGGTGTGTACCACCTGGCTAATTTTTGTATTTTTAGTAGAGACGGGTTTTTGTGATGTTGGTCAGGCTGGTCTTGAACTTTTCACCGCAAGTGATCCGCCCACCTTGTCCTCCCAAAGTGCTGGGATTATGGGCGTGAGCCATTGTGCCCGGCCTGCTTTAGTTTATTTGGATGGTGACTGTAACTTTATCCATATTAATGCTGATTGACTAAATATGTATGCTGAAGGATGCTAGAGTTTTCTAAGTCAGAATCTGATAACTTTCTCAATTAGCTGTTGTCATTCCTTTGTGAACAAAAATAGTGGTCTGCCTCATGTTAAGGAAAACTCGGTAGGTGAAATGAGATTTATGTAATCAATCATACTAGGTATTTTAAACAGCAAGCTTTTTTTTTTCAAACTCTTAATCTTATTAAAATATAATTTGCCATTTACGTCTTTTCAGCATACATATAGTTTCTTAGTCATATAATTCATAAAATAGAATTTAGAGTTGAAAGGAACCTAAGAGGTGCACTGTATAGAAGGTCTACACATTTAGAAGAGGAGGTCCCTTCTAAATGTGTAGACCTTCTAAACAGTGTAGAATTTTGTTCTCCGTCGTGTCTCTGCTGGAGGGTACTGTCTGCGTCTGTGCACTTTGGCACCTTTCAAGGCAGCCGGTTCTAAGGGATAACATTTCTTATTGGAAAACGCTCTGTTGGCCTGATTGTTGCTGTATTTCTCCCTTGTTAATTCATGTTTGCCATTTAGCAACACCGACAAAATCTGTTCCCCTTCATTCCTGATGCTCAGTTCTTAAAGCTGAGGACCTGATGGTGAAGGCAGCACAGTGAAATTGCCGACTGCTTGCCAGACAAGTGGATTTGAACCAGCCTTTGCCTCATTTCTGTTCTTGGCTGGAGGGATTTAGAATCCAGCAGACTGCAGCTTTCCTCTTGTAACCTTCCTCCGTATCTCCCCTGTCCTTTTACAGATGAACACCTCAAGATATTGCAAGCTTAAATGTCTTGCCTAAAACCACGCACACTAGCTTGGAGCTTAGTGAGTTTTGTATTAGGTATTATAAGTGATTTAGAGCTGATGAGAGTATACAAGAGGTTATATGGAAATGCTGTGCTATTTCATATCAGGGACTTAAGCATCCTTGGATTTTGGTATTCACAAGGGTCCTGGAACAAATTCCTCATGGATATGGAGGGACACTGGTACCTTTGAAGGCTGTTGGAGGATAAAGCTCTAACTCAAGCCATGGATGTGGTGGTAACTCGGCAGCAGTCTCTTTCTCAAAGGCCTCCTTGCAGGAGGGAGGACAGTGTTCATTTTAGTTTTCTGGTCTCTTTTCTAGTCTCATCATCATCCCTCAGGGAATCAGTCTGTCCATTAATTAACAAATGCTTGGCTAGGTGAGGGGGCTCACACCTCTAATCCCAATACTTTGGGGAGGCCAAGGCCGGAAGGTTGTTTGAGCCCAGGAGATCAAGACCAGTTTGGGCAACAAAGAGAAATCCCCATCTCTACCAAAAAAAAAAAAAAAAAAAAAAAAAAATTAGCTGGCTGTTGTAGTGCGTGCCTGTAGTACCAGCTACTTGGGGAGGCTGAGGTGGGAGGATTGCTTGAGCCTTGGAGTTTGAGGCTGCAGTGGTTGCTCCACTGTATTCCAGCCTGGGTGACAGAGTGAGACCTTGTCTGTAAAAAATTTAAAAAATCCAAATGTTTAATGAGCATCTGCTGTATACCCGGTGCCACACTGTGAGGATGCCCTTTAAGAGCAAAAGAGATGTTGTGTAAAATGTTGACAAAGGTGGAAATGGAGCAGGAGACACACATGTGAGGATGTGGGGCTGCAGGGAAGGCCTTCCTATCGCTTTTCATGCTGATGGTCAGTTAGAGACCAGCCAGGGAAAATGACATCTGAGGCAGATCTGGCCGAGTCCACCAGCGGAGGAGGATGGGACGGTGGAAGGAAGGGGCTGGAAGGACCGAGTATAGAAACTGATTGTCATATAGGAAGAGGTCCCGTCTATGTGAGCTGGCAGGAGTCTTTGAAGGTTCCAATGCAGGGAAATGACATTAGACTACTGAAAACACTTGGAAATTTTCTACTTAATTTTTTTTTTTTTCCACCAAGGGTGGAATTCTGATGGGAGGAGGCTTCTAATTTTCTGCTTACAATGTTGTTCCTTCGTTAGTTTGAGGATTCTTCCATTGTGAAAGATCAAGAAAACATATGATTAGTTAATAGGAGCTACATTCTATCTGTAGCTTATCTCTTCCAGGCCCCAAATGCAGCTTAAAACCTTGCTCTCCTTCCTCTGCTTACTTAAAAAAAAAAAAAAAAAAAGTTAATAGTTTCAGCTAATTCTGGATTTGTCTGCCACGTTGCTTCCCGTGGTTCACACCACACCTTTTTCTCCCCCTTGGCTGTGTCCTGGCCCTGCAGTGTTTAGATCTGCTGTTTACAAAATGGTGCTCCCCAGCCAGTCAGATTAGCTGCTTTGGATCATGCCATTCAGTCTTTCTCAGGTTGTCATACATTAGTGTCTCCTGTGCCACATAAACAAGTCATCTCTTACAGGTGTGAGATGTGTGTTTTTCTTGGACTTCTCAAAATTAGTTCTCTAGAGCCCAGAGACAGTGTCCTGCTGGGTTTATTGTTCCCTTGTTTTCTTATTACTAGTTTCAAAATTATCTTTTCTCACTTTCTTCCAGGGTTCTTGGCTGCTTAACTGATCAATTCCTTTTTGATCAGAATTATGGATGAATTTTATTGGCTTCATGCTTTTCCAGAATTTGAGCCATGAACCTGTATTACTGTATTTGTAAATTTGTAGTAACCACAAGGTCTCGCTGTGTTGCCCAGGCTGGTCTCAAACTCCTGGGCTCAATGGATTCTTCTGCCTTAGCCTCTCAAAGTTCTGGGATTACAGGTGCGAGCCACTGTGCCTGGCCATATATTACTTTGCAAAGTGAACGGAGTTATTAATTGAAAAGCCTGAAGGTGGTGCGGATGAAAACTTTGCTTATTGCTTCTTCAGTGGTGGGTCAAGAGTTATGTTAGGTCTTTTAAATTCTACAATAATAACTGCAGATTTTTCTTTACATTTTGATTCTGCACAAATTTGTGTGGTTAAAAAATAAGAGAGTTCCCTCAACTTCTTTGGTTTCCCTCGGCAGTAAGTGACAGACTCTTTTAGCAATACTTGGCATGTGGGGCAGATCTACTTTGCTTTCTTTTATATTTGCACCCAAATTTCTTCATCCTCTCACACATATAAATGTCTCTTGTAGTGGATAGTTTGGATAAAGGGCACCTTGAATTAGCAGCCTTTCATTCTGCTTGCCTGCCCAGTCTTGGTCCTGTAAAGAGACTTGTCATTTGTTTTTGCTTTTTGAGATAGGGTCTTGCTCTGTGGTCCAGGCTGGAATGCAGTGGTGCAGTCATAGCTCCCTTCAGCCTCAAACTCCTGGGCTAAAGCAATCCTCCTGTCTCAGCCTCTCCAGTAGGTGAGACTATAGGCACACACCACCATGCCTGGCTAGTTTTAATTTTTTTTTTGTGGAGAGATGGGGTCCTGCTTTGTTGCCCAGGCTGGTCTCAACTCCTGACCTCAAGTGATCCTCCTGCTTCAGCCTCCCAAACTGTTGAGATTACAGGTGTGAGCCACCATGTTTGGCTGATTTGTTTTTTTTGGTGGTCAGTCTTGGTTTAATAGCACGTGAATTTAGAGTGCTGCTTTAGTTTGAGCAGCTGCTCTGTCGTATGAGTTCAAAGTGCTGGGTATTATGCTGCTTCTATGCTGTGTAAGTCTCCAAATTGAGAGGATTTCATGCAGGAGGATGCCCACTTTTGCGCATATTTCTTGTTTCCTTTATCTGTTTGGCACTTGTTTTCAAAGCAGTGACATTCAGAGCACAGTCATGGAGAAACCTTGAGTGTTGATGTAAATCCTCCACTGGGTTCTTCTATTCCATACATCTTCATAACTAGGTAAATTTCCAGGATTCACTGAAATTTGGTATCTGTAAATGAAAAATTATACCAAATACAGATACCAGTGAAACTGCTAGATTTCATTGGTGATTTCAGTTCAGTCTTCTAAAGTCTAGATGTCACTTAGTACTTGGCAATGTTGCAAAGCAATGACATGTGCATGCCGATAGTTTTAATTCAAGTTGATTGTGAGAGGGATGTTTTATCGATATAAGATCAGTGTAGTGTTGAGTTGGTTGTGGTTTACAATTGCTGCTTTTGTTTAGGTTTTAAATTATAAATTAGTTCATTTGTCTTTATTAGTTTAAAGTTGCATTGTATCATGTGCATTTACCTTATACTAATTCAATCTAAATATTTGCTTAAAAATAATTAGCAATATATTTTTCTCATGCACCATTTCCTTAAATACAGGCCAGATGCATTTCTTCTGGTAGTCAACTGTAGAAACAGCCATCTCTTCCAATGCTACAGGAAAACCGGCAGGGTTAGGCTTTGTGAAAGGTATTGCAGCACTCAGAAAGCCACGTGCTTTACTGTGTGTGCTGTTTAAGTAATTTTCAAGGATAATTTCGTCTCAACCTTAGCCTTGATTTTAGAAGCCAAGCCTTGCCTAAAAGGTGACTCCATGCAATTTGTTGTGAGTTCTTTGCCAGATCTACAGGATGTAGTGCTGAGTTTCAGCATCAACAGTGCTTTGGGGTTATAATTTCCTAATAATGGGAATTGAAGTCAGGTATGCTTTACTGTTAAAATAGGAATCATTTGTCACCCTGTTTCCAAATATATGTGTATTTTCTCTTCACTGTTTACATGGTGATAGTCCATTTTTATCATGGAAAGTAGTCATGGGTGAGAAATGTCGGCTATATACAGTAACTTGGCGAGCCACTGGCTTAAAGCACACTTTATTTCCCAGAGGTGAGAGTCCTTGGGGGTAGTGATATATTGGTTTACTTTGGAGCATTTATCCAGCTGATTGTGATGGAATTAAGTCTCTATTATTCTTTCAGCTTCTAATTGAAAATGCAAAGCACTTATGGGGCACTTTGACTCCATCAAATTTATGAGAAGAACGTTAAGTGCCCAGTGGATGTTTGCCCAAAGGACCCAAGTGGGCAATTCACAAAGGAGGGAATTAACCAGTAAAAAGCCACAGAAAAGCATTGAAGAAACCTAGTCGTCAGAGACCAAAAAATTAAAATATTATCCTATATTCTGTTAAATTGGCAAAACCAAAAATGTTTAACATACCTGACACTGCCAAGTCACAGCGACCTGGTACATTTGCACATTGTTGGTGATGTTGTGTAAAAGAGTACATCTTCTTAGAACAGCAATTTAGTGTGATGATCAACATCTACAAAAATGTTCATGCCCTTGCAGTCCTCTGTGATACTGTTTATCCCTAGGGAATTGAAATCATGGGTAAGGATATTCAGTCCCACATTATTTAACTTCTGAAACAATTAGAATAACTTCAGAAGTTCAACAATAGGAAAATGGTAAAGTGAGCCATGGTTTATTCATTAGAAGAAATAACAGGCAGCCATTTAATGGCTATAGAGACTATGTAGCAGGTGAAACATGGTTACACTAGACCAAGTGACAAAAGGTGGAAAATTAAATGAACACTGATGAGAACAAGGTTAAACATGTTATAACTAACATAATACCCGAGAATTATTAGTTGTGGGGTAGAGTGTTTATAGATGTATTTTCTTTCTTTTGTCTATAATTAAATTCTTCATCAAAGTAAAGAGAACATTAAAGAATTAGATAAGTCTATGGTTGGATGAAAATGAGATGCGGGGATGACTTTGTTTTAAATCCAGGGAGATGTGTCAGCTATTTCTGGGGTGCCGTGCAGTTCTACAAACTGTTCATTTACTTCGTAAATGGATGTAGCTTTCCAAGACGCCTGGGTATGAATGGGAAGTAATTTTGGTAAAGTAACATGTGAAGACCATATTTTAAAGTTCAGATTCCATCTGCTGAGTGTTCTATATTTGCAAAGGTATTTATTACAGGCTTTCTTGCTCCATTGAGAATACAAGCTATAGAACCATGTAGAAATAGTTTTTTTGTTTGTTTATTTTGTCTGTGGTAAGCATTTTAGAGTAAATCTTTTGACTCATACTTTTTTTTTTTTTTTCTTTTGAGATGGAGTCTTGCTGTGTCACCCAGGCTAGAGTGCAGTGGCACCATCTTGGCTCATTGCAACCTCTGTCTCCCAGGTTTAAGCAATACTCCTGCCTCAGCCTCCTGAGTAGCTGGGATTACAGGCACCCACCACAACGCCTGGCTAATTTTTTGTATTTTTAGTAGAGATGAGGTTTTGCCATGTTGGCCAGGCTGGTCTTGAACTCCTGAGCTCAAGTGTTCCACCCACCTCAGCCTCCCAAAGTGCTGGGATTACAGGCCCGAGCCACTGTCCTTTTAATTTTCAGGCACAGAGAGACATTAGAATGAGACAGCATTAACACCTGACTGTCCCCTTTGAGCTATGTAGTCATCTCTTTTATTCACTAATTTTTTGAGACAGGGTCTTCCTCTGTCACCCAGGTTGGAATGCAGTGGCATGATCATATAGCTCAATGCAGCCTCGAACACCTGGGCTCAGGCTGTCCTTTCACCTGGGCCTCCTGAGTAGCTGTGACTACAGGCATGTGCCACCATGCATGGCTTCCATACTTGACTCTTGAAACTGCTTGGTATATCCACAAGTAGATATGAATGACACTGTAACCCACACCTTGTAGCTGTAGTGTATTTTTAGTCAAGATGGGGTTTCAGCATCTTGGCCAGGCTGGTCTTGAACTTCTGAACTCATGATTCACCCGCCTTGGCCTCCCAAAGTGTTGGGATTACAGGCTTGAGCCACCGTGTCTGGCCTAGGGCTCATTCTTTACTGAGTTTCTTCAGCTCCTCCATTTCATTTGGGAACTTCATTTCTGTGCTTATTGGAGTCTCTTTGTATGATAAATGGATCAAAGCAAAAGGAAATCCCCATCCATTTATTCAACAAATACTATTGGTCACTTACTAGGTCCCAGACACTTTGTGAGGCACTTATTTATAGAAACATGGTGTCCCAGCGCTTGTGTATTTTAGAGGCTGTTTTAGAAAGTAAGGATTCATCTCTGCTTTTAGAAGAAAATAATTGTCATAGGTTTTAGAAATTAATAAGAGTTACACTTCTTTTGAAAATACAACATTTGATAGAAACATATCATGTTGAAGGATCTCTTTTTCCTTCTTCATCCGGAAAAGAAATAATTTCCTAATATTTGGGTGGGTGTTAGCACCAACTCGGAAGAGATTCCTTTTGTTGCAGGCTTAGCCAGTCATTGCTCACTCCCTGAAGTATTTGTTGATCCCCTACCTGCTTTGCTATTATAAAAGGATTCAAAATATAGTCATTCCCTGGACGGAACCTACGATGGCTCCCTAATAGTACAAGAGAAGAAAGCTGAGTGACTGTCAGTGAACATGGATTCTCCCAGGAGTTTTGGGAAATAGCCCTGTAGCTTTGTGTGCTCAAGGGAGGCTCCCTGGAGGAAGCAGGCCTTGGTCTTGAAGATTGGATTGTCTTTGGGTAACAAATTGCAGGTCAGGTGTCAAGCTTGAGCAACCTCAAATATGGAGGCTCTAGTGCACTACAGTTTGCGAGCGGCTGAGAGGGTAGGTGTTGGGAGTCATGGCAAGTCAGGTGGGAGAGGTTGTGAGGCTGATCTGATGTCACATGCAGATCTGGCTTTTTCTTTTTTGGGACATGGTCTCACCCTGTTGCCCAGACTGGAGTGCAGTGTCTCAGTACAACACACTGCATCCTTGAACTCCTGGGTGCAAGCAATTCTTCTGCCTCAGCCTCCCAAGTAGCCTGGACTGCAGGAGCATGCCACCATATGTGGCCACTTAAATTTTTTTTTTTTTTTTTTTTTTTGAGAAATGAAGGTCTTGCTATGTTGGTCAGACTGATCTCAAACTCCTGGCCTCAAGTGATCCTACCACCTTGGCTTCCCAAAGCACTGTGATTACAGGTGCGAGTTTCTGCACCTGGCCCCCTTATTCTCTAAGAAATGAGGACCCGTGAGGTTTTGAACAGGTTCCATTCCTGATGATATATCAGGAAGATATTTTAAGATGACATTGCTGGCAGGGATCTGCAGGATGGATTTAATTTGGAGGTGGGGAGGCAGGTGACCTGTCTGTGGTGTGTACTCTTATATAATAGAAGGACACCTGCATAGCATAGGTAGTGAAGTGATGAGCGTCTGAACAAAGATGCTAGTGGGACTTGAAAGGCCAAATGCAAGAGACATGGATGCTTCTTTGAGAAGGAGGAGGCAAAAATGTAGTTTAGATTGGAGACAGGCAGAAGGGTAAGAGGAACAGTGACCAGCTTAGAAATTTCCTTTTGGGTTGGTGCAACAAGGGAGAAAGGAAATAGTTTAAAAATTGGAGGGCATCTAGGAAGGTCTGAAGATTCAGGGAGGGTTTTACCATACAACGTCTTCTTTAAGAAAGGTTTGGATGTTGTCTGTGGTAGGCAGTTTTTGTGCCAATCTCAGCTACCCTTTGAGCTGACTGCTGTTTTTCTCATCGCTCGCATTTCCCATTCTTTGTTTCTTTTCCTTTCTTTCCTGAGAAAAGTGCACAAAAACCTTAAAGATGTTAAACAATCCAAAATTACAGGTGAATGTCTGTTTGAAAAATCCCAGTACAATGAGGAAGACAGATCTGTCATCTAAGAAAAGTCTTTGCTCCATTTTTCTTATTCGTTATTAACTCAATGTTACAGGTCAGCAATCATCTTTGTAACTAGCACATGAACTTGCTTATCTAAACTATGGACTTAACCTGGAACTTCCCTGAAACTTCAAAGTGTTAGAATTCTTTCCTTTTATGATAGTCACATCTTATTATTTTTGAAACAGCCCTGATTTGAAGTCGGGGGATACATTCAGGCCCCATATGTTCTTGTTTTTAGTGTGCAAAATTTGTCATTTGGATATTACAGTAAAACTGTTGGGTTTTTATTACTGCTGCATTTGAGAGGCCTGCTTTTAGCTGGTTTTCTGTTGATATTTTATGGAAAGGTTTTGTTTTTAACGCTATACGTCTTTATAGCCATGCTTCTCAAACACATGTCCCTGGGGGATCCTGTAATTATGCAGATTCTGATTCAGGAGACCCGGAGTGAGGCCTAAGAGTCTACATTTCAAACAAGTTCCCAGGTGATGCTGATGCCTCTGGACTGTTCAGGACCAGGAGTAGGGAGGCTCTGCAGGAAGTAGCTTCTACTTAAATTACAGACTTTGAAATTAGTTACTGTGGAGAAGGAAGTTCAGTACACCTGGTTTTTAGCTTTTTTTTTTTTTGAATTAACATTTTCCTTCGTTTTTTGAGACGGAGTTTTGCTCTTGTGTCCCGGCTGGAGTGCAATGGAGCCATCTCAGTTCACTGCAACCTTCACCTCCCAGGTTCAAGTGATTCTCCTGCCTCAGCCTCTTGAGTAGCTTGGATTACAGGCATGTGCCACCACATCCGGCTAATTATGTATTTTTAGTAGAGATGGCGTTTTTCCAGGTTGGTCAGGCTGATTTCGAACTCCTGACCTCAGGTAATCCATCTGCCTTGACCTCCCAATGTGCTGAGATTACAGGTGTGAGCCACCGCTCCCCGCACTTTTTTTTTTTTTTTTTTTTTTGGGATGGAGCCTCACTGTGTTGCCAGGCTGGAGTGCACTGGTGTGATCTTGGCTCACTGCAACCTCCTCCTCCCGGGTTCTAGCAGTTCTCCTGCCTCAGCCTCCTGAGTAGCTGGGACTACAGGCATGCACCACCACACCCAACTAATTTTTGTATTTTTAGTAGAAATGGGGTTTCTCCATGTTGGCCAGGCTGGTCTCTCTCTCTTGACCTTGCGATCTACCCGCCTCAGCCTCCCAAAGTGCTGGGATTACAGGTGTGATCCACCGCGCCCAGCCTAGTGTTATTTTAATATTGCTGTGCGAGCAGATTTTGTTTGCTGTGTGTTTTTCCTATTGCTGATACATCAAACAGAGTACTGTTTCCCTCATTCTTGCATTATAGAAATATTAATGTTTTTGAAAACACCTTATTAGAATAAACTTGACATTTGCATAGTGATGCACTTTTTAATGTTAAAGAGACCCACACAGTTTAATACTAGCTGCAAAATACAGTGTGTTTCCAAATGACTTTTGGCAAGGTGTATGCAATTCAAAGTAGTTTATAGAAAATTAGCAAGGTTTGTTTTAATAGCTTCCGAAAAATGGATTCCTTTTGTTTTGAATCATGAGAACACAGTGGAGTAAAATATTCTGTAGAACATTTTGGAATGGATTAGTGAAATTTTATCTTTTTTAAAATTTTTTCTTTTTTTCGGAGTTTCGCTTGTTACCCAGGCTGGAGTGCAGTGGCGCGATCTCAGCTCACCGCAACCTCCGCCTCCTGGGTTCAGGCAGTTCTCCTGCCTCAGCCTCCTGAGTAGCTGGGATCACAGGCACGTGCCACCATGCCCAGCTAATTTTTTGTATTTTTAGTAGAGATGGGGTTTCACCATGTTGACCAGGATGGTCTCGATCTCTTGACCTCGTGATCCACCCGCCTCGGCCTCCCAAAGTGCAGGGATTACAGGCATGAGCCACCGTGCCCGGCCTGAAATTTGAAATATAAATGTGTGTCTATCACATTTGGTGCCAATGGAGTTGAAACAAAAGTGGTTGAAGCTGCGTAAGAAGGTAACTGTGGATAGAGAATGAAAGTTTCCTTTCTTTGGGAGGTTGCCTCCTGGTCGTATATCTCCTTTAGAGAAGTATCTATAATTAGGTGTTTTAAATGAAGGGAATATGGAGAAATCAATTAAAAAAACAGGTCAAGTAAGCGTTAAATTGTCTGCTTTTCGGCATTCATTCTCATTGTGTTGCCTGTGCTTTTTGGAAAATTCCACTTTGTTTATTGCTTTATTACTAACACTTAAGGTACTTTATATATATTTTTAAAGTATTTGGTAGGTTGGGCACGGTGGCTCGTGCCTATCATCCCAGCACTTTTGGAGGGCGAGGTCAATGGATTGCTTGAGTGCAGGAGTTTGAGACCAGCCTGGGTAACATGGCGAAACCCTGTCTTCACTCCCTGCTCACCAAAAATAAGTAAATAAAAATTAGCCAGGTGTGGTGATGCACACTTGTAGTCCCAGCTACTTGGGAGGCTGAGATGGGAGGATTGCTTGAGCCTGGGAGGTTGAGGTTGTAGTGAGCTGTGATTGCGCCACTGCACTCCAGACTGGGTGACAAAGTGAGACTCTATCTCAAAAATAAATAAATAAAAGAATTGGTAGACCTTCCAAAGGCTGGCCTGATTGAGTTGGTTGATTTCTGCTTTTTATTAAGAATTCTTAAAGATGTGTGTGTTGAAACTCAAACTATGTCCTCAGTGTGTGTAGTTGCTAGGTCCATTTCTGAATGTCAAATCTAACATTTTTAAGCACTATTAAAAGAATCAACTAGGTTATTTTCCATTCACATTTTTAATATAATTAAGTCTGGACACTTTTGCCAACATTAGTATAATTTCTTTTGTTCGGAGATCTTATGTGGGTCTATTTTTAATGGCTGTTTTAAGTAGTTACTTGCTCAAGCTATGTGTCATGCACCCTTGGCAGCAGCAACAGCAAAGCCATATACATAATATGCATGTCAGTTGTTTAATGTAGTGAAAATGCTCCTTGCACCCTGGTTCTCTTAGTGTTGACAGCTGTGATGAACACAGACTGCACTGGCTTTGCCTGCCAACTCTGTTAGCAAATGCTTCAGTAGCAGATGTGGGAGATTTTGCTATGATATGTAGAGTTTCAGAGAGATGAGCTGACTTGAGAGGATGGGCTTCAAACCTGCTGATGTGCCCTGTGTAAGACCTTTATGTACAGGGCTAGTGTTTATATCCAGTAGTATGCAGTTCGTTTGTTCAATCAGTTTAAGTGGGCTTGAGTGTCTTATTTTTGTGCCAGGCATTATAATCCAGTGTGAGCGAGCTTGAGTTTTTTTTTTTCTGTTTTCTTTCTTCTTCTTCTTCTTTTTTTTTTTGAGACAAATTTTTGCTCTTGTCCCCCAGACTGAAGTGTAGTGGCACAATCTTGGTTCACTGCAGTCTCCGCCTCCTGGATTCAAGCAATTCTTCTATCTCAGCCTCCTGAGTAGCTGGGATTACAGGCATGCACCACCACGCCGGCTAGGTTTTTTTGTATTTTTTAGTAGAGATGAGGTTTCACTATGTTGGTCAGGCTGGTCTCGATTTCCTGACCTCAGGTGATCTGCCCACAAAGTGCTGGGATTATAGGCATGAGCCACTGTGCCTGGTGAGGTTGGGTTTTCTGCTATAGGACTGACCAGGGCATTCTGGAGTTGTGAGTGAAAGCAGAAACCGTGGAGGGGTGCATCTTGCATTCTCCTTGGGGTGAGATGAATGTCCAGCTTCCAGACTGCACAGCTTCCCGAGTATTTGCTTTTGTGAAAGGAATGCACAAATGACTTCTCACCCCTGCCAGGGGTTGATGGAAGCTGTTTCCAGTTGTGTCCCATCTTCACTGGTTTATCCTGGTGAACTGTTAGGAAATAGTGTCATTTTAACTTGCTCTATTCCTCTGAAGCTCCAGAAAATAAGGTCTGAGTTCATTCTGTTGAAAAACTCCTTTGTTTCTGCCTAAAAGCACAGGGTGTTCATTTCCATCAGATCCGTTCTTTTCTGTATACCAGCCTGAACATGTATGTGTCTTTGCACCTATTGCTTCATAAGATACACCACAAAACCGAAAAGAGTTAGCGACAACTATTGCTTGGCTGGCATCAAAACCAGACACCAAAGAAAGACTAGGTTGGGCTGACCGATGTGATTTTTCTTTCTCTGTTTTGTGTAACTATTTCCTGTTTTAAAAAATTGTTTTGCATCATCAACACCCCGATAGAAATATGCCACCAGTGACATAGTCGTGATCTTGATGACGGTGACAGTAACCGTAGCCAACCTTTATTCTTCACTGCCTGTGTGCCAGGCATTGTGCCACACCTGGGACCCCTTTAATCTCACATTGATCCTGTGTGCTGGCCGTGGTTGCTGCTGTTACACCAGATGAAGCCAGGAGACTGAACATTTTGAATCAGCCACAGGAACAGGCAGAGCCACGCTCTGAGCCGCATCGTCTGCCTTCCTGGGGCAACCACTGTGCCCAGCGCCTTTGGCATCACCAGCTCTTTGTCCACATTTGCTTTCAAAAGCCAGAACATTTTAATCCAAGGATTATAAACTTTTAAAAGACATTATGAATTTACTTTTTGTGCAGTTTCCTGATGAAAATCACAAGGGCTTGCATGTTTTTAAATGACACGTTTTAATAGTAGGTCAGCATTCTTCCTTCTCTCTCTCCCTCTTTCTCTTTCTCTTTCTCTCTCCCATTGCAGAGAAGTTCTGCAGCTCCATTGCAGGGTAACACCATAGATGTTTAGGGCTTGAGTTCCCAGAGGAACATCTCAAAGCCTCCCCACATGCAATGATGTCAGACCTTAAAGATCACAGGGCCCAGGGCTGGCAAATCTATGGCCTCACAGTGCTGCCCAGCTTTCCGTGTCTATGGTGCAGACTGAGAATGGGGCACATCCTGCCTGGAGTCTTGGAGTCCCTACGTCATTGCAGGTGATCACCCCTAGGAAACTGAAACTTGAGATAGAATTTATCTTCCTTTCTTCTATCAAAGCACAAGTTCTAGATTAGGTTCCTGTGGTCCGTGGTGGGAGAGTCAGCTGTCCAAGGCCACATACCTCATAAGTGGCAGGTGAGTTTTGATTGAAAGGCTAATATTTTCTGCTCTGCTGGGATACCTTGATTTTCTCACAGTGCAGGTCCAGCCCTGGAGTCTTCTGCTCAGAAATGTCCAGGGCTCCCTTTCACTTACACACAGTTCTTCCTGACCCTCAGGGCCTCTGGGATGAAAAGTCTGGGTGTAAATTACTTGATCATATCCAGATAACCCTTTTATATGCAGAGTGTTGTGTTTGGTTGGAGGCACTGCCCTCAAGGTTTTCAGCCTAGCTGAGGGTTGGAGGTGTCATATCAAGTGTGAGACTCCACCCCCCCACCCCCCCACTCCCCCACCCCCTCCACCAAAAAGGATGTTTAGACTACCAGGCAAAAAATGATAGTTTTAATCAGTAGTAGAAAGTGCTTTTGCAGTTCAAAGATGTGAGAGATGGTCATGGATTGCCCATGACCAGGAAAGACTTTTGGGAGGAGATTGACGAGATTGATTTTGGGAGGCATTGACTAGATCTTCATAGAAGGACAGATGTGTGGGCATGGTGACTGGAACCGCATGAAGGGCTGACTGTGTCTGAGGAGCAGGAAACATTTGGCTGGGTGAGGTGGGGTGCGGGCAGAAGATATGTCTGGGAAATGACTGTCACGGATGGTCTTGGAGGAAGGGCCATCAGCTCATACTGAGGAAGTGATTGGGAACCAGTGAAAATTTTGAGCAGGAAGATTGTTTGGGGCTGTATTTGAACCAGATGTAGCTGGTTTGATGGTAAGGGTGTACTAGAGAAGGGGGCTTCACATTCTGAATTAATGTCACTTAGGAAAGGAGACCTGGTAAGAATGAAATGGTTATAATTTTGTGTGTGTGAATTTGAGAAAAGTTTATATCCGAAGAACACTAGGTATGGTTTTCTTTTCTTTCTTTCTTTCTTTTTTTTTTTTTGAGACATGCTTTCTGTCTGTTGCCCAGGTTGGTGTGCAGTGGTGTCATCACAGTCACTGAAGCCTTGACCTCCCGGGCTCAAGCGATCCTGTCACTTCAGCCTCCTGAGTAGCTGGGATTACAGCGCCTGCCACTGTGTGCCTGGCTAATTTTTGTATTTTTTATGGAGTCAGGGTTTTCCTGTGTTGCCCAGGCTGGGGTCGGACTCCTGAACTAAAGCGATCCACCTGCTTCAGCCTCCCAAAGTGCTGGGAATTGTGGTTTTAGACAAAGAAAGAAATTTACAGTAATGATTTTTGCCTGGAGATGATAAATGGGAGGAGGTAGGATGAATTCAGGGCCAACTGAGTTTTTGGCAGTGCTGATTTGGTGTTTGGTTTTCAGAGGCATTCTGTGAAGCCTTTGGAAGGCAGTATTTTAAGTGAGAATGTGGGAATAGGGGTGGGTAGATACCTTGTGACTGATTTGGTTAGAGTGTCGGTAGGCAGGCCTAACCCTGGTGGTGGCCATACCAGAGGTGGTCGGTATCTATGGAGGTCCGCCAGCATCCTGGAAGTCCTGGGGGTCAGCTGTGCCATCAGCCCTGTGCAGACAGCTGCAAAGCATGACTTGGAGTGGAAGGGGCCACCTTGTTTGTGTGGAGGGTGAAGGTTTGCTGATAGAGACAGCAGCTTGAGCTTGAGAGACAGTGGGATAATAGAATTCAATAGAATGCATGCAGTTTTGGCACGAGGCAAATTCAAGGCAGATAATGAGCGGAATGTTCTTAGGTGGGCTGAACAGTAAAATTTGGGCACCGAGGTTGACATGAACTGGAGTTCAGTGCTGGGAATTGGATATTCGCCTCCCATCGGAGCTCTGTCACTGTGCCTGGGGTGGAGCCGCACCCCGAGTGCGCTCAGCAGGTAGTGGCATGTGTGCAGGGCTTCAGCCAAGGCTGGCAGCCAGGGACCAAGCCATTTGCTTGGCTCCACCATCCAGAGTACAGAGAATAAAGGTGGGCCAGAGCCAAGTAAGTTTTCCCTTCTCTTTTTCACTCTGCTGTGACACCCTCAGAGTGTTGAGTAATAGGGCTTGTGAAAGGAAAATAAATCTTGTTGGCCCCAGAATCACAAAGCAGGGAAAAGACAAGCTAGGAACAGCTTAGGGCAAATCTGCCTCCCATTCTATTCGAAGTCATCTGTCTGCTCACTGAGATAAATGCATATCTGATTGCCTCCTTTGGAGAGGCTAATCAGAAACTCAAAAGAATACAACCATTTGTCTTGTATCTACCTTTGACCTGGAAGCCCCCTCCCCACTTACAGTTGTCCTGCCTTTGCTTGGAGTTGTCCTGCCTTTCCAGACCGAACCAATGTTCTCTTACATGTGTTGACTGATGTCTCATGTCTCCCTAAAAATGCTTAAAACCAAGCTGTGCTCTAACCACATCAGGCACTTGTCACTAGGACTTCCCGAGGCTGTGTCATGGGCCTGCGTCCTTAACTTTGGTACAATAAGCTTCCTAAACTGACCAAGATCTGCCTCAGATTTTGGGGGTTCACAGGTTCATGTATGGAAAACTTGGAATGTCAAATATCCTTAGAGCACTTAAGTCTAGTTAAGTGATGGACTGACAACATAAGGAGATGTTGAGAAAGAGTTTCAAAGAAGAGAAATGCACATAGGTTTTTGAAAACAAATTTATCTTATAGAGAGATTAGAATGTCATCACTTAACATTTTATATTTTCATCCCTTTAAAAATCTCTTTTTTTTCTTCCCCTTTAGACATAGTCTCACTGTAGCCCAGTGTGGAGTTCAGGGGCGCAATCTTGGCTCACTGTAACCTCAACCTCCCAAGTAGCTGGGATTACAAGGGTGTGCTACCACACCCAGCTAGTTTTTGTATTTTTAGTAGAGATAGAGTTTTACTGTGTTGCCCAGGCTCGTTTCGAACTCCTAACCTCAGGTGATCCACCTGCCTTGGCCTCCCAAAGTGCTGGGATTACAGTTGTGGTCCACTGTGCCCGGCCTCTCTCACATTCTTATGAATTTAGAGGTCACCCTAGGTCGGATAATTTTCTGTTTTTAAAAACATAAATGAGCTTAGCAGGGCTCACACCTGTAAATCCCAACCCTTTGGAAATCCAAGGCAGAAGGATCACTTGAGGCCAAGAGTTTGAGACCAGCCTGAGCAACAGAGTGAAACCTTGTCTTTATTTAAAAAATAAAATAGTATTATTTCAAACATTTCTAATGATTTACCCATATTTTTATATGGATGTATAAGATAAAAAGTTTAACTTCTTGGATATTTAATTTGCTTACATAAATAACACTGTACTGAACTTGTTTATATGTACTTAGCTAAACATCTAATTTTATTTTTAGATTTCAGTAGAGAAATTATTGGATCAAAAGAAACCAGCCTTATATGTATTGCCATGTTGCTTTGTAGAAAGGTGTTAATTGGGCCAGACGCAGAGGCCCACGCCTGTAATTCCAACACTTTGGGAGGCTGAGGCGAGTGGATCACTTAAGGTCAGGAATTCCAGACCAGCCTGGCCAACATGGTGAAACCCTGTCTGTGCTTAAAATACAAAAATGTTAGCCGGGTGTGGTGGTGTACATCTGTAATCCCAGCTACTCGGGAGACTGGGGCAGGAGAATTGCTTGGACCCAGGAGGTGGAGGCTGCAGTGAGCCAAGATCACGCCACTGCCCTCCAGTCTGGGTGACAGAGACTCCATCTCAAAAAACAAACAAACAAAAGAAAGGCTTCATAGTCTTACCATCATACCAGACTTATTTTGGAAGTAACCTCTCATTAGCTCAATTAATGAGGTTGAATTGAAAAGTCACTGAGTCGTCAGGCTGCCGGCTGTTCCAGGCACTCTGTGAGGGCCGTCAGTGGGATGTGCACCTCCTGAGCTGTGTTCTTCTCCCCCCGCCACAGCACACCTTTCAGAGGAACACGGCGAGTTCTCAGGCAGCCACGCTTCCCAGCTGCTGTGCTGTCAGGTGGCACCCCACCTGCCTGTCTCTATCTCAGGATCTTGTTTTATTTTCTTCTGCGTGTTTCTTACGAACTGAAATTATCTTACATGTTTGACTTTGTCTCATTGCCTAGAATCCCAGCTCTGTTATAACATGCACTCTGTTTTTCCAGTTCATGCTGAATCCCCAGCCTTGGGCCCATTGTAGGTGCTGAATATATGTTCATTGCATGAACTCCAGAGGGTTTCTGTAGCCTGTGAAACACATGCAGAGGTTGGTCCTTGTCTCCAGTTTACCCCAGGCCACTCTCTCAGCCCATCTTTGTGAATGACACCACAGGGAGTCCTGGGTGCTGCAGCTCCTGGTTAGGGGTGTGCTGCTTGTGGGACCTCTTCTCCCTGGAATGCCTCCTTTCTCGCTGAGTTGAGGTCTGAGGACATGGGGATTCTTTAGGACCTAACTTCCAGTAGCTGGTTTCTTCCACAAAACTTTCCTGACATCCTCACAGGCTCTAGTGCTCGCCTGTTTGAGCCTCTGAAAGTCATTGTAATTATCTTAAAGATGCCTTGCGCCATGTTACTGCGTTGCGGCTGTGTGCATAGTTGTCTGGCGGTAGCTTCCTTTGAGTCAGGAGTCCCTTGAACCTTTTCCTCAAAGGCCTTTGTTTCCTATACTCCTGCTTTTTTTCTCCTCTGAAAATTTTCTCAACATCTCTCATCTTAGGTCTTGTGGGTTTTTTTTTTTTTTTTTGGGTCAATTAAGTATTTAAAATATTAAAGCTGGTAGGATTCTTGGCTGATGTCTAGTCTCATTAGAATGTGTACCTGTACTGTGGTTTTTCCATTAACTTTTGCCCCAGGAGTTTCAAATCAGCTTTGGGGCTAGTAGCGAATGTAGATAATTGTTTCCTGATTAGGAGTCAGATTTGACACTTCCTATTGAAATGTTTTGCTGTCTGGGATATGAAGCAGATGGTGGCTTCTGGCAGAGCAGATGTCTGTGTTGAATCAGAGTAGTTTAAATCTGCTCTTGTACCTTGAAGTGTTTCCCTTGGCAAATACCCACTTCTGACCTGCTGGTGTCAGCTTTGTGTGATCCCCTCACCCCCCATACAGGATTACACAGAGCCTTACAAAGAAGTGATACAACACAAGTAATAAAGCATAATTTAGTATTGGTTAATCCATGATGCTTTTTTCTGATGCAAGTACGATGTGTTGATTGACTTGATAACCAGTGAATCATTAATAAATGCACAGTTAACATGGACTGTTGATTCATAACAGTAAAAGGAGTAATTTCAATAAAATATAGTTTGATTCTTCAGGGTCCCTATTGCTGGGGGGTTCAGAGCACAGACTGTAGGCAGGATGTCTGGGTTTGAAATTCAGCTCTGTGTGGTCTTTACGCAAATCACCTAACATTACAGTACCTCACTTTCCTCATCTGTGGAATGGGGTGTGTGTGTAATAATAGTACTTACTTTTAGGATTGAATGAGGATGACATGAATTAACAAATGAAAAGTGCTGAGAATGTTCCTTGGCTCACAGTCCCTGCAGGGACTGTTGATTCATAACAGTAAAAGGAGTAATTTCAATAAAATATAGTTTGATTCTTCAATCAAACTATCACCACCAAAGTCCCTTCTTCCTCCTCCTTGGAGAAATAAACCATAAACTCTATCACTGCTCCTGTTTTTAATACAAAGGCTGGTCGAAGCCCAAATTTTTTTTTTTTTTTTTTTGAGATGGAGTTTCGCCCTTGTTACCCAGGCTGGAGTGCAACGGCGCGATCTCGGCTCACTGCAATCTCCGCCTCCTGGGTTCAGGCAATTCTTCTGCCTCAGCCTCCCGAGTAGCTAGGATAACAGGCACGCGCCACCATGCCCAGCTAATTTTTTGTATTTTTAGTAGAGACGGGGTTTCACCATGTTGACCAGGATGGTCTCGATCTCTCGACCTCGTGATCCACCCGTCTCGGCCTCCCAAAGTGCTGGGATTACAGGTGTGAGCCACCATGCCCGGCCAAAGAAGCCCAATCTTAAGAAGAAGTGCTCTACTCAAACCCATGCCTGGCTTTCATAGAGTGGCTTTCTTTCTCCTGAGCTGGGGGTTGCACTAGCTGTTGTTACCTGGGACACACAGAGTGTGGATAGAATGCTTTAGTTTGGAAGTGTAGATTTTTGGACATCTTGCTTAGGTTTCAGCTTTCACCCTTAAACTTTATATTTTTCTTTGTTTGAAGATGGAGATATTGGATAAAGGTACTGGAAAACTAGTGCATTGAATTTGAACGGTATCTTTCTCTTTTTGGCAGATGTGTCTTTCTCTCGATACTATGTGTACTTTTAGCTTTTTTTTTTCATATATGGAAAGGAAGGGAGAATGCTGAAGTCTAATAATTGGCAAATAAGTGCCTTTCCTGCTGTGGGTGGCAATGAGAAGGATGAGACCTAACCCTACCTTCGTCCCCTTTTCAACTTATGGGAAGGTGAAGTACATAGATTATGGACAGTGCAGTCTGCTTATGAAGATAAATGTTTTTGTCTTACAGCACTTTGAGCACTGTGTGCTGAGCTAATGAGAAATGCAAGAGAGCCAGGTGCTTCTCTAGAAGAGCTGGTTACAGTTTGGAGCTGGCCTTAGAGGGAAACCCTTCTCCCACCCCTGGGCTTAGTTTTGCCTTCATTTTCTTTCCAGTCAAGAGTTTCCACCGTTCACCTCTTAACACACAGCAAGCTATTTTTTTTTTTTTTTTTTAGCATAAACCAAGCGTATGTTTTTAAAGTAATGTTTCATTATGGAAATTTTCAAAGCTATGTAAGCAGAGTAGAATAATGAGCCCTGAGGCACCCACCACTCAGCTCCAGCAACTGCCGCGCAGACGCATGGCTAGTCTGGTTTATCTGTGATTCCCTCCTCTAGCAGCTGCTGGATTAGTACAAAGCAAATCCCCCAAAATATATTATTTTTCCTATAGATTTTTTCTATATGTATTACTCAAAGATGAGGAAGGACTCTTGAGGAATATTATTTTAAATTGTGTTTTCCGATCAACATTTTTTATTCAAGGAGATTGCATTCATTGGCTGAAGTACGTAGGCTGGCCGTAACATGTCAGGTGAGTATAATTAGGAGATCTTATGTTTAATGAGCACCCTAGATTTAGAATGCCTTCCTTCAGAAGTTTCAAAGAAATCCTAGGTTGCTCATTTTCCTTAAGGTCTTGCAGACAGACTCCTGTTGATAAGTTTCTGTTGGGTTTCTTGAGAATTGTAAACCTGTGATAATATATAGCCAGTGCTGGGGTTCACCCATAGCTTTCCACCTGGCATGCAGGACGGTGATGCACCTTAGTCCTATGAGTAGTCCCATGTGTTGTACAGATTTCATTTTCTTTATATGCCATGGAATATAAAAGCTTGGGAACCAGTGCCTATTTACTGGTGAGGGCCATGTGAACTAAGTGACAATCCAGTGACTTCATTGACATATTTGGATCTTATTAGTATGTGGCTGGGAGGAGATGAAGTCATTTGAATTTATTTCAATTCTGAAAAGAAAATGCTGCCTGACCACTAATAGTATTTGGGAATATTTCTACCCAGTATACACGGTGGCAGTAAGTCACATAATCTGTATTGCAACAAAAGCATTGACTTGGAAGCCAGGAGATGTGGGCTCTGGTACCCACATGCCATCTCTCCTGAGTACCCAGGCGGCCTTGGGCTAGACGCAGCTCCAGCTGTAGTTTGTAGGTAATGGGCTAGAAATGGGCTGTAAATGAGGTGAAGATTGCTTTGTCCTAGGTGGGGTTTAGTGGTGACGTTTATCCTTACCTTAAAGCTGGTAAGTTCACGGTAGTGGTTCTCAGCACGGTATGACTCAGCATCTTTATGTTATCTTTTAATCTTTAAATAATTACAGATCCACAGGAAGTTGCAGTGATACAGAGAAATGACCCTGTATCCTTCTCCCAGCTTCCCACAGAGGACACAGGATGGGATGCTGATGCAGGTGGGGGGCATTGCCACCCAGTATCACAGACAGCCTTGCTGCAGTCCTAGGCTCTTCGAAAATAGTGACCTTTCTTTAGAAAGTTCCTATTTCAGGAATGCAGTGCCCATGTAGATTGAGAGAATGGTCACTGTGTTCCTGAAATATTAAGCGCTATTGACACTGAGCAAAAATACCTTGTGCTTATGTGCTCAAGGCTCAGAAAATTATACACAAATTTCTTACCCTAGTGTCTGGTGGGACCTTCAGATATTGAAGACAGTTTCTTCTTTTGTGGGACTGTCCCACACACTGCAGAATGTTTAGAGGTCCCTGACCTCTGCCCCTAAATGCCAGCAGTGACCTCCAGTCACTGTGACAACAAAATTTCCAAAATGCCCTCTGGACAGTAGTTCTACCCCTTTAAGAACTACTAAGATGGGGAAAAAATATGCCTTCTGATGGAATCCGTCCCTTAGTGTCCCCACTGGAGAGAAAATTCTCAGTGTATGGAGTGTTGATTTGAATCATATGATAATATTGATGTTCTGATGTACAATGTTTCTTATTTTTTTTTAGTATTAATTTCGTATCTGCTTGACATCCAACAATGTTTCTTTGTCTTGAAACATACCCAGGTGTATATTGTATTTGGAAATTAAATGTAGTGCTTCGAATGGTAGCTGGTAGGTTTGCTGGTGGCTGGATGTGGGCCCTCAAGACATCACGTCTGTGGCTTATCTTCACTGTGAGCACAGAGCCCTGCCAGCCCAGCACAAAGGGCTGGGGTTTCTTCATCAGCAACAGTCATTTTCCCCGACTCCCAGTCTCCAATACATCAAAACTCTTTTGTGGAACATGACAGTTTTTATCAAGTATATAACAGCATATAGATAGTGCCTTTTAAAAAGTACACTTTTGGCCATATGCAATTGCTCACACCTTTAATCCTAGCACTTTGGGAGGCTGAGGCTAGAGGATTGCCTGAGTCCAGGAGTTCAAGACCAGCCTGGGCCACCTAGAGAAACCCCCCATCTCTACCAAAAAAAAAAAAAAAAAAAAAAAAAAAAAAAAAAAGTCAGGCATGGTGGCGCATGCCTGTATTCCCACAGCTAGTTGGAAGGGTGAAGTGGGAGGATCACTTGACCCTGGGAGGTCAAGTTTGTAGTAAGTTGTGATCGTGTTACTCTACTGCAGCCTGGGCGACAGAGTGAGACCCCTTTTCTGTCTGTCTGTCTGTCTGTCTCTCTTCCAAAAAAAGAAAAAGTAAGCTGTTTAGTAAAATGGGTTGATCAATATTTTAGGGTTTTGTTTTAGAACCAGAACCTGTTACAGGAGTGAGCTGGTGACTTTCAGGTTTGGAAACAGTGTTAGAGTTTCTATTTATATGATTTTCTTTTTTAAAGACCAACTTATTTCAATGTCAGTAAAATTATGGGTGTAAACTAGGACATCAAAATAGCTTCGTGAAGTAAAATTAAATGCTCTTTTGTGGATGTGTTCATATCATGTACACATGTATTTATTTTTAATACGTATGCATTTGTGTTTGTATCTATGTTATGTTTGTAGGTGTGGAGGCACTTTTTCTAATCCTATCCTTGACACATCTTCCTCCCTGGTTTATTGTCACGGACAGACATTATTTTGGTGGCTGTACTTTGTTCCTTTAGGACTCATCATTTTCTTAAGTAGAAGGCCATCACCCTTTCTTTGCAGAACAGTGTACTACAGAGCACAAAATACTACAAAAAGATAATGGAAGGCAGGCGTTCGTCTTTGCTTAACATAGATTCTCCAGGGTAATCTGCTCATTCTAGGGAGGAAAGCTAGAATCATTTTATGTGAGGTAGTACAAGAAATAGGCCATTTGCCACTGGAAATCTCCCAGGAATTTTAAAATTTGGCTATATTTCTAAAATGTTTCACGAATCACTTCTTAGGACTGAAAAATAATAAATCTAATTTGTTTGTTTTAAACTAGCCTAGATACCAGAATATGTGTATAATTTGTTTTTGTTTTTGAGATTGAGTTTTGCTCTTGTTGCCCAGAGTGGAATGCACTGGTGCAATCTCGGCTCACCACAACCTCTGCCTCACGGGTTTCGGTGATTCTGTTGCCTCAGCCCCCCGAGTAGCTGGGATAACAGGCGCCTGCCACCATGCCTGGCTAATTTTGTATTTTTAGTAGAGATGGGGTTTCTCCGTGTTGGTCAGGCTGGTCTTGAACTCCAGACCTCAGATGATCTGCCCACCTCTGCCTCCCAAAGTGCTGAGATTACAGGTGTGAGTCACTGCGCCCGGCCTAATTTTTTATGTTTGAGAGATAATAAATTCAAATTGGGATTCCTTTTATTTTTTGAGACAGAATCTCGCTCTGTCGCCTAGGCTGGAGTGCAGTGGTGTGATCGTAGACCATTGCAACCTCAACCTCCTGAGTTCAAGTGATCCTCCTGCCTCAGCCTCCTGAGCTGGGACTACAGGTACACTCGAATAAGCCTGGCTAATTTTTTAATTTTTAGTAGAGACGAAATTTCACCATGTAGGCCAGGTTGGTCTCGAACTCCAGACTTAAAGTGATTTGCGTGCCTCAGCTTCCCAAAATGCTGGGATTACAGATGTGAGCCAGTGCACCTGACCCTTTTTGTATTTATTGAGGCTAGATAGTTGAATATATTTGTGTTTCACTCCATCTTTTTTTTGGTGGGGTTGAACTTTATGTCCAAATAATGTTATATGTTCTGTGACAGGATCATATATAAATAAATATATTTATTGTCCGGTTTATCGAATTAATGTATTTATTGCAGTAAAACACATTATCCCCAAACTCAGCGGCTTAAAAAACAGACATTTACTGACACATAGTTTCTGTGGGCCAGGCCTTCAGGTGTGTTAGTTGGATCTCCATGGCTGTCTCCTGTGAGGTTGCAGTCTCTGAAGGTAGGGCAGGGCTGGGCATTCTGCTTCCGAGCCTATTCAGATGGTTATTGACAGGAGATGTCACCTCCTCACCACTTGCAGCTGTAATCTGAGAGACAGCCAGCGAGTGTCTAAAACAGAAGGCACATGTTTTTTATAAACTACTTGGAAGCGATAGCCTGTCAATTCTGCTATATTCTGTTCATTAGAGGTAGATTGGGGCTGGGCACAGTGACACATGCCTGTAATCCCAGCACTTTGGGAGGCTGAGGCGGGGAGATCACTTGAGGTCAGGAGTTCTACCCTAGCCAACAAGGTGAAACATCTCTACTAAAAATACAAAAATTAGCCATGCCTGGTGGCAGGTGCCTATAATCCCAGCTACTTGGGAGGCTGAGGCACAAGAATCACTCGAATCCAGGAGGTAGAGATTACAGTGAGCAGAGATCATGCCACTGCACTCCAGCCTGGGTGACACAGCAAGACCCTGTTTCAAAACAAAACAAAAGAAGTAGATTGGGACCAGGTATAATGCCTTATGCCTGTGATCTCAGCACTTTGGGAGGCCAAGGTGGGAGGATCACTTAAGTCCAGGAGTTGGAGACTACCTGGAGCAACGTAGTGAATCCTGTTTCTACCTCCCCTCACAAAAAAACAAGAGTAGACTGGGGAGGGGTTTACACAGAGACGTAAAACCAGAAGATAGGGAGATCACTGGGGTACATTTTAGAGGCTTCCTCCCACATTGAGGTTACTTATATAATATAGTTGCCTAAGGTTGGAATTATATCAAACTTGTTGAAACCCATATACCTAGTGGCAATGTGAAGGATTTGACAGGTAAAGTCATGTGTAAATATGAATAAAGAAATTCCACTCCCAGGAAAACGAAGTATTTTTAGATTCCTAAGTGTTGTCAGCTAATCTTTAAAGTAGACAGAAATCAGAAAGCACAGCAGTATATGCAGAGCTTTTCACACAGTATTACAAATGAAGCCATAGACAGTTTCTCTCCTGTTCCGTATGTGGAATAAAGTGAGCTGTGAAATGCCATGGTGGGTGCCTTTATTCAACGATCCTCTTGAGTAGTATTTTTGCCCCAACACACATGTTATGTTGGCTGAAATCCTTGTGCTTAGCATAATTCCTGCTGAAAAGAATTCTGCCTTGGTCTTGGGTTAGGAGCTGTTGAATTGGCTGCCTCAAATTGTCCCTCTCACTTCCTGTTTTATATGGATAATTTTTCTTTGCTCTCTTTCACTTGCTTAAAATCGGAATGTTTGATTGCTACACATGTCATCATTCAGTGAAACGTTTGAGGTGGAAAGTTCTAGAAGTTTCTTTTTTCCTTTTGCTGATGCATTGAATATATCAATCACTTTGGAAGTACTCTGGGCAGTTCTAACTAAAATGTGATATTCTACTTTAGCAAGGCCACTTGTGAAACAGTTCTCAAGAGCACAGTGTAACTAGTAGGTGCTTACTCATTGATTAAATGTTATGTACATTGTTTTTCTTCTAATGTGATAGGACCTTTTAGGACCTTAGTTTAAAGATGTACAAGTGTGAATAAAATTTGTTACCAGGCCTATTCTGAGCCACTTTTCTATGCTGTAGTATATTTCTTTGGTTCCCTACTAGAAAAAAAAATAATAGTGTTTCAAAGCTAATGCTTGTAACCTCTATTCTCAGTATTGAGGTTTTTTTTTTCTTTCCATTTTTAAAAAGTTTCACTACTGAGTTTTGATTACTGGAAGCCCTTGTATTTTGTCTTCATTTATTTTAGTTTTCATTTATCTTCAGTGCCTATAATTCTGTAGCTTTTTCCTCCCGCCTCTTTCTGTTGTACTTTTTGTGCAGCAAAAACCATCCTCCATGTCATAGCCTTTGTTTGCACAACCTGTTCTGTCTGACACAACCATCTATCATGACCCGATTTAGTTGTTTCGGTCACACCCGGTATAATTTATCCCATGGGGGATTTCCTGAGCCGCTAAGCCTTCCTTGTCAGCCATCCCCAACCTCAGGAGCTTCCGGCGTGTCCTTTCACAGGGCGGGCTTGAACTTTTACTTCTTGCATTTTAGGTAGGAGCTGTTCATAGGAACTTTTTTCTCCTGTGAATGAGTAAAGTGAAATTAATCCAAACTCAGTGCTTCCAGGATTAAAACACATGCCCATATTACACTGCCCGTAAGTTGAAGGGCCTTAGTGCTTGAGTGCCCCAACTAGAACATGACTCATCATGAGGTGTCCTTCAGTAGAGCGTGTGACGTGATAGAAGAAGAAGGAAACTGTGGGCAACACAGTGACTTCCCAGTCACCATTCACTTGCCTCTCCTAATATCCCTCATTCCAAAGCTGCTCTTCTGCAGATGGCTATGAGGCATAGTGTGGTGGAGTGGAAAGGCTTTGGAAAATAATGCTCTGCCACTCTCTAGCTGTGTTATCTGGAAGAATCGTTTACCTCTTCCTGAACCTGGGCTTCCATAACTGTAAGATGGGAGCACACCACCTTTCTTGAAGGGATTTGTTAAAAGAAAGAACATGTAAAATAACATATAGCAATGGCATGTGGAAATTGCTGGGTACTCCCAGAAAGTTGGTGTGATTTTAAAACTTTTTCTTTACTCAGTTAATGTTTATCCTAGCGTTTCTCATGTCAGTACTAAGCCCTGATTGCATGAGGTTTTCTTAAATAACCCATGTAGATAGTTGTAGCATTTTCTGGCATTTCATAGTTTAGGCTGATATTAGACTATAGAATGAATACGTTGAGTGTGTGCAAAGGGGTCAGGAACAGATGCATTTTTAGGAGTAAATACCAAAGTCTGCCAATAAGGAAGCTGGTTTAGGAAATTAAATTTTATGCCTAAACATTTTATGTCTAAAAGTAAAGGTTTATTGGGTAGTGAAGCATCATCTGTGCAGCCCTTCTGGTGCAAGGACAAAATGAGGCATTTAATCTGAATTTTATGACCGGTGGCAGAAAAATGTGTCACCGATGAGGTTAAATGGGGACCAGAATCCTGGCCATGGTCCTAGTTGGCACGAATGGAATTTGCTATGGTTTTCACGATGTGTTTTCTTTCTTTCTTTTTTTTTTTTTGGAGACAGGGTCTTACTCTGTTGCCCAGGCTGGGGCGCAGTAGTGTGATCTTGGCTCACTGCAACCTCCACCTCCCTGGTCAAGCAATTCTCCCACTTCAGCCTCTCTAGTAGCTGGGATTATAGGCATAAGCCACCATGCCTGGCTAATTTTTTTGTATTTTTATCAGAGATACGGGTTTGCCATGTTGTCCAGGCTGGTTAACTCCTGGCTTCAATTGATCTGCCTGCCTTCACTCCCAAAGTGCTGGGGTTATAGGCATGAGCCACCCAGGACGTGTTTTCTTAAAGATAATTTAAGAGTCAGCAAGTGGAAAAGGAAAGACAGGTAGATGAAGGACAGGCTGTAGCATGTCACAGCTCAGAGTTATTTGCAACTTTCTGCTAACCAGATACTGTGTTAGATGAGAATAACAGCTTAATTTTTTTAAATGATGACTAATAATTAACTATACCCTTCAGTCACTATCACTGTGTTTGAACCTCCCTTGCAGATATTGTGGAAATATGTATTTTAAATGTGAAAAAGTTCTAATAGAAGTGGAAGCTCAAAGTAAAGAAGAAGATTCAAAATGCTGTCATAGACTTCAAAAATGGATGTGGATAAAAACATTGCACCTACCAGAGGAATCAAGGAGAAATTTTTCCCCACAAACATTCAAGACATCATGTTATGTATCTTGTTTAGAACTTTAGAACTTTTCTTTCAGGGGAATGACAGTACCTTTTGGTGACTTGAGTCTAAAACTTGAAACTATGATTCATGCAGAAAGATAAATAAAAGGATAAAATTTTAGGAGAGGAAAGCAGTGGTTGAGAGTCCGTTAACAGTGTTCCCTTTTGTCTTTTCAGCTTGTTCACCAAGAAGTGGGAGCTTTGCGTGGTGATGATTTTATTGGTTCAGAGGACAGAAACTGTCTTTAAAATGATGAATGGCTTGGTTAGGTACAGTGACTAACACCTGTAATCCCAGCACTTAAGGAGGCTGAGGTGGGAGGATTGCTTGAGGTCAGCAGTTTGAGACCAGCTTGGACAACATAGTGAGACCCTATCTCTACAAAAGGTAAAAAAATTAGTCAAGTGTGGTGGTGCGCGCCTGCAGTCCCAGCTACTCAAGGCTGAGGCAGGAAGATCTCTTGAGCTCAGGCGTTCAAGCTACCTCTGCACCACAGGCTGGGCAACAGAGCTGTCTCTTTTAAAAAAAAAAATAGATGCATTTTTTTTTTTTTTTTTTTTTAAACGGGTGGCTAGAGGAGATGGGAAGAGGGTGAGGGGCACTGCCTACCTGTACAGTGGGATCAACCATATTAGCATCCTAGCCCCTCTGCTGGTTTTGTTTCACACCTTATTGTGAGTTTGGTGTTTGTTAGAGCCCAGAGTAAAGGAGCATGAGCATCTCTGTGACTGTGGGGAGGCACTTAGTCCCCAGGACTAGAGCAAGTGGGGCCAGTAAGTACAATTCCCAGATACAGTGGCCTTTGATGCAGGTAAGCACGGCCTGTCTTGGGTATTGGCATTAATGCCTATCTTGTTATTTGTCACTATTATTTTAGTTTTGTAATTGGTTGATCGGGACAGAAGGGGAAAAATGGCAAAAAAAAGCATGCTATATATGCTTAGGATGGAATTTTTTTCCCCCCATTCCTCATCTCAATTCCCAGTTAATGCCAAATCTTTGATTATCCATATCCTTGAGGAAAGACTGTTCTTGGAAATCATTTGATGAGAAGACTGCTGAGAAGTAGATCAGATTCCAGCGTCGAGGCCAGTTTAGGTTCTCTGTTAACCACAAGTGGTCCAAATTCTGTAGCACTGAGCATAGACGGATACCCAGTTATGACTTCCCAAGTTGCCGGCTGAGCCTCATGAAGGGAGGATTTGCTGTGGGAGGGGTACCTGGGCTCTTGGGATCAGCCCAACAGTTCTTTTTCTGTTGTTGTTTTTTTTGAGACAGGATTCCTCTCCTGTCACCCAGGCTGGAGTGCAGTGGTGCGATCTCAGCTTACTGCAACCTCTGCTTCCCCGGCTCAAGTGATCCTCCTGCCTCAGTAGCTGGGATTATGGGCATACGCCACTGTGCCTGGCTAATTAAAAAAAAATTTTTAATAGAGACGAGGTTTCACCATGTTGGCCAGGCTGGTCTAGAACTCCTGACTTCAAGTGATCCACCTGCCTCAGCCTGACAAAGTGCTGGGATTACTGCATGAGCCATTGTGCCCAGCCTTGGCCCAGCAATTCTTCCTGAAGTTGTCAGTCATTCTTTGCCTCATTAAAAAAAAATTTTTTTTTGGCTCACTCTACCTGTTTTAAGGACCTTAGAAAAATGGCAGTCTCACATTGACCAAAACGTTCCATTTGCTCATAAGTTTTAAGGCCTTCTTACATGTAGTCTTGCAGTCTTGCATCCTTGTGGTCAAGGGTGTAGGTCTCTGCTTTTAAGCCCCACCTCATGTTCTCATCAGTATCGACATCACGGCTTTAGTTGAAGAGTCTCTTTCTGTTGTTAGTTACTCATAAATGCCATTTATTAACAGGAGGAAGGATATTCCTCTGAGAATTATTTCTAATGAGGTATTTATACGTGTGTAGTTTAAATCAGGGGATTGCCTGTAATCCAACACAGTCTGAAGTAGTTTTTGGAGATTGGCATGGTTTCATTTCAGCCTGTCCAATTTGTTCAGAGAAGCCTAGAATTTGTACATGTTAGAGCAAAAAGAAAGAAAAAGAAAATCTGCCTGATTTAAGAATCCGTGGCTTTTAACAGTTGTATCTATGATATAAAAAGGAGAGATTCGTTGCAACAGAAGACTCTTTATTAATACAGTATTTGAGTGTGTCCTATGTAACCATGTGGGTATGTACATGATAGGTAAATGTGAAATGTGATTCTTGCTTTAAAAGAACTTGCTTATTTTGGGAAGTACAGGACAAGACACATGATGTTTCCTAAGACAGGGATTGTAGAAAGAGCTGCTTCTGACTTGGAATTATTTTTATTGATAAGGTAAACAGATGCTTTTATGTTTCTCAATACATTAATCTAGCATTTAAAAAAAAAAAAATGCCAGGCCAGGCATGGTGGCTCATGCCTGTAATCCCAGCACTTTGGGAGGCTGGGCAAGAGGATTGCTTGAGGTCAGGAGTTCAAATTCAGCCTGGATAACATAGCAAGATTTTATCTCTATGAAAAGTAAAATTAGCCAAGTATGGTGGCAAGTACCTATAGTCCCAGGTATTCAGGAGGCCGAAATGAGAGGATCACCTGACCCAGGAGGTTGAGGCTGCAGTGAGCTATGACTGCATCAGTGCACTCCAGCTTGGGCAACAAGGAGACGATATCTCTAAAAAAAGTAAAACCAAAATTCTGTATGTTGTCTGATCTATGAAGACTATTTTTGTTTTTCTACGTTATAAAAACCACTGACTCAGGGGAAGCCACTTTAAAAGTATCCTAGCTGAGAACTGTGTGCTCCTTTTTGTTTTAAGGTTGTGTTTTCTCCCTCATCCTTTCCCTGACTCCCTGTGTACTTTGAGATGGCCTGTGTAGCCACGGCTTTTTCACAGCAAGCTCTACCTGTCTGTGAGTCTCTGCTTCTCCTCGTGGCTGGATTTGCTGGTCTAGAGATACAAGAAGATTTGAAACCAATGTCCTCTTGGGTTTTATTAA
Source organism: Callithrix jacchus (assembly GCF_049354715.1). Taxonomy (NCBI): domain Eukaryota; kingdom Metazoa; phylum Chordata; class Mammalia; order Primates; family Cebidae; genus Callithrix; species Callithrix jacchus. The sequence goes on along the minus strand of NC_133508.1, from coordinate 34,370,956 downwards.
TCAAACATCTGCACGTCCAGAATTCACACAGTCCTCTGCCATGTCTTACAGGGATGTGGTACTGGGAGGATATTTCTACCAATAAGTAGGCTAAATATTTATTTTTATCCCACTGGGTCATTTCACAGGCATCAGCAAAATACAGAATTGCATTATTCACCAGAGCATGAGCTGCTTTCTGTGTTATCTATGTGGCAAGGTCTTTAGAAATATTTGCGTGGGCCTTTGCCATGTTATACCCCAAGGCTTCATTTGTGGTGGTCTCGTCTTCTGTAGGAGGATGGTAAGGACGAAATTATTTAGTGTGTTCCAACAGTCAGATGTGGCACACAGGGCTTAGGGCTGGCATCAGTTGCCTGCCTGTTCTTCGAGGTTTGCCTGGAGCTTATTTACCAGCTTCTCCAAAGGTGTCCCCGGCTCTTAGTTTGCTTTTCCATTTGTCAGTCCAAATGCCATTGGGGCGTGGATAGAGTGTCATCCCATTCGCCTCCTCATGTGGGCATGTGTGAAGAAGAGAGACTTTGTTTGTACACACAGCAATCAGGACCCCGCTGGAGCTGGAGAATCAAGGTGCTTTTTGGACCAATCCTGAGGCCTTGTCCTTGGAACTGAAACAACAGGCTGAGGTGACCGAAGTGCATTGAGGAGGCTTTCGGCTGCTGCCTGGCTGTTTTCTTCCATTAGAAAACATCTCATGAATGGAGCATTTGGTTAAAAAAAAAAAGGTAGTGTTAGAAAAAGAATTTCCACTCTGACTTTGAGACCAATATCTGTAATTGTTTTGGTAGGGTAAGGATAGCTTTTCTTGAAACAATAGCCTTTAGCTGAGGTATTTGCAGACAGCCCCTTCCTCTGCATATGGAGATCATAACCCCAAATCAAAGCACTGTCTTCTGGTAGTTACCCAATTCCCATCTTTCCACTTTCAGTTGTGTGGCTGGTAATAGCATCCCCCTTCTGATTACCGACAGGTGTCTGTTGTAAGTCACAGCATGCAACATGCACTTCAAAATGCACTTGCATTTTGTTTGAATATTTTGCAAAGAGATTCTATTGAATTGAGAGGCAGCAAGTATTGGATGTAATCATTACATCACACAAAACACTTTACGATGCCATGGCTGGTCTTCATAACAGTCAGCTCTGACTTCGCTTCAGATATCTTTCCCCCTGCAAGACTGTTAGCTTTTGCTGTGGCTTCAGGAGCATTTAAATGTCTTAAAAGCTTATAAATAATAAAAGAGGCTATGTCAGTAGTGTGGTAGTCAGTGCATAATGCCAAATTGGTAGTGATGTCTGTGTGACATGCTGACTGGAATAAGTTATTTTCAAGTTGTCTCATTAAGATTTGAACTGGGGATGGGACAGAGATAGCCTTTATCACATAGTTCTTTTTAATTTGTATCTTACTTTTTTTTAAAGCTAAAAGGAAAGAGAATACACATATTTATTTTACTTTATTTTATTGTTTTTTTTGAGACGGAGATTCGCTGTTGTTACCCAGACTGGAGTGCAATGGCACTATCTCGGCTCACTGCAACCTTCACCTTCAGGGTTCAAGCAATTCTCCTGCCTCAGCCTCCCGAGTAGCTGGGACTACAGGCGCACACCAGCATGCCCAGCTTATTTTTATATTTTTAGTAGAGACGGGGTTTCACCTTGTTGACCAGGATGGTCTCTATCGCTTGACCTCGTGATCCACTCGCCTCAGCCTCCCAAAGTGCTGGGATTAGAGGCGTGAGCCACCGCGCCTGGCCTCGAACATATTTATTTTAATGTGATTAAAAGATGAGTTGTTTTCTGGTGAGCTTGACCCACCAGAACATAACAGTTTTGTAGCAACCTTAGAAGCTGTTTTTTTCTCATCCCACAGAAACACTCCCACAAAAATACGTTGTTATTCTATAAGAAAATATGACTAAATTATCATGTATTGAGTAAAGCATTAGGTTACCAAATTAGGAGAACCACATCTTAGATATACAACCAACTTTACTTCCCGTTCTCTGGTGGGCAGGCCTGTACAAACCTACTTGCAAAGCCCGAGGAAGCTGAGAGGCCAAAAAAAGAGGCTCACGATTCCAGGTTCTCATAAACAAGCATTTAGGTAAGGTGAGGTGGCCCAGGTTGGTAATCCCAGCACTTTGGGAGGCCAAGGCTGGAGGATCACTTGAGGCCAGGAGTTCGAGACCAGCCTGGGCAACATAGCAAGACCTCATCTATATTAAAAAAAATAAAAAAAATTAGGCATGGTGAGATACACGTGTGGTCCTAGCTGCTTGGGGGGCTGAGGTGGGAGGATTGCTTGAGCCTGGGAAGTTGAGGCTGCAGTGAGGTGTGATGGCGCCACAACACTCTAGACTGGGTCATAGAGCGAGACCCCCATCTCAAAAAAAGAGAAACATTTAATTGGAACTTGGGAACAGAAGCCATGTCTGTGTCTCCGAAACAGTGAGACCAGATGGTGGACTCTCTGTTACCCCCAGACCCAGGGCTGACACGCTGTAGGGAACGGGTGACTCTGAAGGGATGTGTAGGACAATTAAAGTATTATAATGTCAAGGTTGTTTGACCTCTGGGCAGTGCCTGCTTTTACACAAGGAGCAGTAGATAAATGGGAAATGTTAGAGGCCATCCCAGAACTGGTGTTAATCAGAAGTCAGCATAGGCAGATTAGCACCTAAGATGGAGTTGCTTTGTCCACTGTACCTGTCTGTCTTACAAGTTTAGAGTATCAACATAATTGTTATTTTGACCAAAATCATCAGCACAACAACCAATTCCATTTATTAGGTAATTATGCACCAAGTCTGAGGCTATTTTTTTTTTATTACATTTAATACTTATAACAACTTAGGGTATTATCCCCATTTTACAGATGAATGGATGGACTTAATGGGAGATAAGCAACTTCCCTGAGACAACATCAGCAGTGTATGGAAGTGATGGGTATGAATGGTTTTTTGTTTGTTGGCAAAACCTGAACTGATGTATATGCCTCCCACTCCTAATTTGCAGTGCAAAAGAGTATAAATAAGAAATATTCTTATGTCGTTCAGGCGTGGTGGCTCACACCTGTAATGCCAGCACTTTGGGAGGCCGAGGTGGGTAGAGCAGGAGTTCAAGACCAGCCTGGCCAACATAGTGAAACCCCGTCTATACTAAAAATACAAAAACTAACAGGGCATGTTGGTGGGCACCTGTAATCTCAGCTACTCAGGAGGCTGTGGCAGGAGAATCGCTTGAATCTGGGAGATGGAGGTTGCAGTGAGCCGAGATTGTGCCACTGCACTCCAGCCTTGGTGACAGAGTGTGACTCCATCTCAAAAAAAAGAAAAAAGAAAAAGATATTCTTATGTCACTTCCAAGAATAATCTAAGTTAACATTAAAAATGCATTAACATTTAGAAAACTTAATGAGTACAGAGAAGAAATAAGGCTCCCTGCTCCTAACTCCTCATTCTTCCCTTCTGAATGTAAACTTGTGAATTGTGCCTTCTGTATAGCTTTCCCGTCCTCTTAGTATTAGGGGTAGAGGTGTGTGTGTGTGTGTGTGTGTGCGTGTGTGTGAGAGAGAGAGAGAGAGAGAGATTGAGAGAAAGAGGCTATAACTGCAGGGTTGGTACTACAAGTGTGTCTGTAGCTTTCTAGAAATGGAATTTCTGGATCATTTTAAAGATAATCAATCTTTTCTGCTTTTGCTTGAAATGGCCTGTTTCCATAGATTAATATATGTTTGACTTTATGAATTCTGTTTTGCTTTTTTCTCTTTTTTTGTTTTTAATCGCAAGCTGTTTTTAATTATAAAAAGGTACTTTCATATTGCTTTTTATTTTCATAATTTTTGTGAATTTTTCTGCTTTTGTTTTCCAAGCTTATGACTTTAGACTCATTTTGCCAAAGTGGACCCCCCCATGAAGACAACACAAATTCTGTCAATTTTTAAGTTGATTCTTTGGTGGTGGTGATTTTTTTTTTTTGCGACAAAGCCTTGCTCTGTCACTCAGGCTGGAGCGCAGTGGCACAGTCTTGGCCCACTGTAACCTCTGCCTCCCCGGTTCAAGCCGCTCTCCTGCCTCAGCCTCCTGAGTAACCGGGAATACAGGCGCATGCCATCACGCCTGCCTAATTTTTGTATTTTTAGTAGAGATGGGGTTTCACCATGTTGGCCAGGATGGTCTCAATCTCCTGACCTGTGATCCACCTGCCTCGGCCTCCCGAAGTGCTGGGATTACAGTTGTGAGCCACCACACCTGGCCTTTTTTTTGTTGTTGTTGTTGTTTTGTGTGTTTGTGTACTTTTCTTGAGGGGGGTCTCATTCTGTCGCTCAGGCAGGAGTGCAGTTGCGCCATCTCAGCTCCTTGCAACCTCTGCCTCTTGAGCTCAAGGGATTCTCCCACCTCAGCCACCTGAGTAGCTGGGACCACAGGTGCGCACCACCACATCTGGCTAATTTTTTGTATTTTTAGTAGAGACAGGGTTTCACTGTGTTGCCCAGGCTGGCCTCAAACTCTTGAACTCAAGCAATTTATCCTTCTGCCTCTCAAAGTGCTGGAATTATAGGTGTGAGCCACTGTGCCTGGCCTTATGTATTATTTTAGGAGGGAATGACATTTTTCAAGTAGTTACTTCTAACTATCCAAGAAATACATATATCTAAGAATATTTATTAAATGCTGTTTGACTTGTCTTTTTTTGTCACTTTTTAAAGTTCTATGGACATCATATAGGTTCTACATGCTTGTTAAGTATTTCCTAGGGATTTAAACTTTACATTGCCACTTTCAGGTTTTTCTTGCGTTTTTTAAAACTGGTTATAGCTTATATATAGTTTATTATTTTATGTATTTTTTGTAACCTAGGTTTTTATAACCTTCAAAACTAAGAATTCTCTTAGTTGCATATTAATTCAAGTTATTTTCTTGGGTTTTCCAGGTATGCAGTTTTATTGCGTGCAATAATAATGTTGCCTTCTTTCTGTATTTGTAGCAAACGTCTACTTCGCTGTTTAATTGCATTTCCAGAATAATGTTAAATAATCACGGCGTTGGGAAGCATCTTCCTCATATGCTAGACTTCCTCATAGTGGTTTTTGGTATCAGGACATCAAGGTCACCCCAAGAACATTGGACTGCTATATTTATAATTTTGGAAACAGCTAAAGGGAAAATAAAAGCTAAAGGATATGGGGTGAAGTAGGAGAGTAGGACTAGAATTTGGAAAGTAGGTAATGGGCAAGTATGATGGGAGGAAATTGAAGTCAGTCCCCAGGTTGATGGGTTACGCTTCACGTGTTAGTATTTAACAGCCAGTTGTGCATCAGGTCTGACAGATGCTACAAAGATGAGGAAGATTAACATCCACCATGAAGGGCCTGTGGCCCAGGGCACTCTGGGTGTTGAGTACGAATGAGGGGAGCATCCTTAGTGATTAGTGCAGTGGGAGCCTGAGTGTTATAATGTGTCCTGAGTCAGAGTGTCATAGGATTTTATTAAAGGCAGCATCACCCGCCTCTGCTGCTGCAGTGCTTGCACCTAGCATGGTGCCTGGCATGGAGTAGGCGCTCAAGTCTGTGTTACAAATGAATGAAGCCACTCTTCTCTGTGGGTCTTGGCCAGTGTTGTGGCGGAGGTGAGCCAGGTTTTTGCTGGTAGAGAGAGAGGGAGCAGAGGGAGCTGCTGCTACTTGAGGAGTTTGATACAGGGGAAGCATTCCAGAGTTGAGGGCAAGTCTGTTCTCTCTGGGGTGTGGAGTGCTTACGGAGGAGCGAGGGGTGCAAGGGGAGGGTGTGGAGTGCTTACGGAGGAGCGAGGGGTGCAAGGGGAGGGTGTGGAGTGCTTATGGAGGAGCGAGGGGTGCAAGGGGAGGGTGTGGAGTGCTTATGGAGGAACGAGGGGTGCAAGGGGAGGGTGTGGAGTGCTTATGGAGGAGCGAGGGGTGCAAGGGGAGGGTGTGGAGTGCTTATGGAGGAGCGAGGGGTGCAAGGGGAGGGTGTGGAGTGCTTATGGAGGAGCGAGGGGTGCAAGGGGAGGGTGTGGAGGTAACTGAGAACACAGCTCTCTTTTTATTTTTCGGCAAAATCTCATTCTGTCGCCCAGGCTAGAGTGCAGTGGCACGATCTTGGCTCACTGCAACCTACAACCTCCACCTTCTGGGGTCAAGTGATTCTTGTGCCTCAGCCTTCTCAGTAGGTGGGATTGCAGGCGAGTGCCACCACACCTAGCTAATTTTGGTGTTTTTAGTAGACATGTTGGACAGGCTGGTCTCAAACTCCTGCCCTCAAGTGATCCGCTCGTCTTGGCCTCCCAAAGTGCTGAGATTACAGGCATGAGCCACCGTGCCTGGCAGAGAGCAGAGCTTTCTAAGTGATGCAGCGTGGAGGGGTTCTGGTGGCTGAGATGTGGATTGCAGCCCTCGATGGCTGGCTGACCTAGACACCACCTCCCACATTTTCTACGTTTTCCATGATGATCCGGACAGGAAGGAGGCTTGTCACGGTGGCAACCCCACGTCCATTCCTGCGCTCCCTCCCTGCTCCACGGCTGCTTGGGTTTAGGAAGCTGTCATGTGACCATGCCCAGCTACAGGGGGAGGCTGGACCAGTGAGTACAAGATTTTTACTTTTATAGCCACCATAGGCAAAGACAGGCAGGGACAGAGGACTTTAGGAGTGGATGCTGAGTCAGCCAATTGCAGTGTCTGCCCCAGAACCATCCTATAAAAGCGGTTTTCTAACTGGTGTTCTTTTACTCATTGTATGTGAACGTGTTTCAACAGCGTTCACAAGTGGCTTTTAAATCGCTGTTCATCATGGAAGCTTTGATGAGATGAACTCTTGTGAGGGAGCCAGGCGTGATGGGCATATCACGACGGGAGCTCTCTGAGACTCAGATGGCGGGAGCCGAATGGGTGTCCTGGAAGCCCTTGAAGCTCAGTGAAAGGGGTATTGGCAAAGAATAGTTGACAATGAAAAATCTTCATTTTTAGTTGAATTAAGATGACAGTAAAAGTTACCACTATTTGACTTGTTACCAGGATTTGACTTTGCATTTAGAGCTCCATATTTTTTGCTTTTCTTTTTTTAAAGTAGGAAAATAATATGTTTTGAACATTTAGACCTAGAAATGGCCTCTTCGGCCGGGTATGGTGGCTCATGCCTGTAATCCAAGCACTTTGGAGGCCAAGGCAGGCGGATCACCTGAGGTCGGGAGTTCAAGACCAGCCTGACCAACGTGGTGAAACCCTGTCTTTAAAAAAAAAAAAAAAAGAAAGAAATGGCCTCTTTATTGAAATACAAAACCATGTGTGGTTTGGGCTGGTGCTTAGATCCTCAAGAATTTCCACGAGGAAAAGGAATTGCCACCTTTGTCTTCCCCAGAGATGCTGCTTCTCTCTAAAGTGGCTGTCTGCAGCCACAGCCACCCCACTTGCCTTAGAATCATGGCTCAAATGATATTCCTAATTCCTAAAGCAAAAGGGAAAAAAAAGAGCCGAAACATCAAACCAGTCAGAAAATGTATATTAGATTTTTACACTGATTTCCCATGTACAAATTTCTGTTCTCATAATCTTAGCAGAAGCAGATACCTCAGCAGAAGCAAGTATTTTTAATTGAAGATATTTGGTTTCCATGATAAGTAGTTTCAAGAAAACCACATATGAGAGCAGGAACCAAGGCTGCTTTCTCTGCCTTCTAATCCCCGCAGCAGAGGATCGAGGAAATGCGGTGACCCGGAACGCCAACAGCCTGGGTGTCCACTGCAGAGGTCAGAGTGTCCGGCCTGGGCATGGCTGAAAGATTATTCTCCAGCTGTCTAGAAGGAGATATGGCTCCCTTTTAGTAAAAATGTCACCGAAATTTATTTATGTTTTATATTATTTCCAATTGATTCATTAGTAAAAGCAAATACATTTCCTGTTTCTCAGAGGAGATTCCTGGCAGCCTAGAAACTTAACACAGAAAGGAAATTGGGTATGTACATAGCTGCTCTTTTGAGTGCCTTTCATAATTTTTCAACTTTTAAAAAGTAGCGAAATCAGTGAAGTTGACAATTTTCATTACAGATGCTTGTGATTATTTTTTTCTATTCGATATGAAGCTGGCTACAATTTTGGACTACTTATGGGCATATTTGCAAAAGTAATTAGAATCCTAAATTTGAGACATTTGACTTTCATGGCTTTAATAAATATGTTATTATTTAACAATAGTATTAAGAAATTATTTAAAGATGATTATTATATTTGGAGATGAGGTCTTACTCTGTTGCCCAGGTTGAGTGCAGCTGGGGGTGATCGTAGCTCACTATAACCTTGAACTCCTGGGCTTCATCCTCCCGTTTCAGCTTGCCGAGTAGTGGTGACTGTAGGTGTGTAGCCGTGCCTGGCTATTTTTTTTTTTTTTTTTTGTAGAGACAGAATCTCTATGTTTGCCAGGCTGTTGCTAAACTCCTGGCCTCAAGTGAGCCTCCTGCTGAGATGACAGGCATAAGCCGCAGTGCCCAGCCAAGAAATTACTTTTGGTAGTAGAGTTATTGTTTACTGGCTTCTGTGTTTCTTAATTATTTTCCAAGAATTACTGTGCCAATTTCCTTTACATAGTATGAAGTGTAGTGGTGGGATCATGGCTCAGGGCTTATTGCAGCATTCAACTCCCTGAGATCAATTGTAATCTATAAGTGCTGGCATTACAGGTGTGAGTCACTGTGCTCAGCTGAAGTTTTTTAAGCAATAGAAGGCCTGTCCATATTGCAGAGTCTTCCTTGGGTGATGGTTCATCTGAGGATTGCCAGGAATGCTCCAAGCCCTGGGGTGGGAGGCTTAGGTTCTTGTCCTAGTCCCTTTCCTCCAACACTCCACACCCCAGAGTGTGTGTATTCATTTCTTTCTTCCCTTTCCCTCCCTCCCTCTTTCTCCCCCTCTCTTCCTTCCCTCCCTTCATTCCCTTTTCTTCCTTCTTTCCTTTTACTTCATTTCTTTTCTTTCTTTTGTGGGGATAGGGTCTTGCTCTGTCATCCAAGCTGGAGTGCAGTGGCATGATCATAGTTCACTGCATCCTCCAACTCTCAGGCTCAAGAGATTCTCCTACCTCAGCCTCCCAGTACCTGCAACTGCAGACTCATGCTACCAAGCCTGGCTAATTTTTTAGCATTTTTTTGTAGAAATGAGATCTTGCTTTATAGCCCAAGCTGTTCTCAAACTCCTGGCCTCAAGTGATCCTCCTCCTTTGGCCTCCCAAAACACTGAGATTACAGGTGTGAGCCACCACAACCAGCCTTGTTTTTTTAATTTGTAAAACGACCGGGTTGGTTGCTAGGTTATTGCCGTTGATTTTTCTGGGGTCAGGCCAGAGACTGTGTTCCTGGGAGGACCAGATGTCTGAGGGGTGGTGGAGGATGCAGAGGGTCCGAGGCACCTGAGCTCTGGGGTGTGCACCCACTTCCTGCAGTCCACTGAAGCTCTTTGGGTCCCCTGGGAGCTGGTTGGCCTGCGATTGTGATGACCCTCTGGAGAGAAGGTTTCTAATTTTCCTCTTATCAGACCGGACACTCAGATGAGCCTGTTTTTATTTAAAGTTTTGGCATTTTGCTTATCTTGGATTTTTGCGCATCAATTGTCCAGTTATTGCATTTAGCTGTTTCTCTTGACTACTGTTTGGTCCTTAAATTTTGTGTCAGAAGCAAGTGCCTCTGGTCTCACCCCTGTTCCAGCCCTTGTAAACACTGTGATTCCTTATAGTTTGTCATTAAAAATCGGTATCAAAGCCAAGTAATTTGGAAGCTTAATCAAGAGGTTCCGGTGATGCACTGCTAAGCGATGCCTGTTTATGCTCACTTAGTTGGCTGTGCAGTAGCAGTTGTAAAAACCTAACAGAACAGCTGGGAGGCAGACCTCGAGGCTGCTGCCAGTCTCTCCCCTTGGGGACAAGAGAAACCTTTCAGTTTCTGAATCTTGAATGGTAAATCATAAACCGCCAAATACTGGATTAATTTACAAGCATTTTTATATTTTTGAGATGGTAAATGTAATATCCTTTCTGTTGAATTCCCCTTCATGGTGACTATGTATTAAAATGGGATTTTGCATGGAAAATATCTCTAGATTTGCATAGATAATAGCTAATGTTAGGAGAAACAGACCTGTTTGGCTTCTTGCATTTTCACTATAAAATTAAGTTGTGCTATTTATTGTGTTTCTAAGGGACACCATGGAGAGCCATGTGGCCAGAGGGAGATAGGCTGTGAGGTGCATGGTGACTGTTCCAGTTGGCACAGCTGAGATTGCTGCTGCTCCGGCAGTCATCTGGATTGGCTCGGGCCTGGCTGTTCGTTGCTTCTTTCACAGGCTCAGGGTGTCTGGAGATCTCTTCAACTAGCTGAGACATGCTGTTACTCTGAGCAATTCTGCAGGCTGCCATGAGTATGAAGGGAGTCTGTGCCAGGTGCCCAGCACTGCTATATATGGCAGGGAAGGGTGGCAGGGGAGGACCCACCATGCTCTTAGCTGGGGGCTGCAGCCAGGCGTGATCATGGGGGCAGTCACATGGCTTCCGTGTGCTCTCACACTGACCCTGTTTTCCCTCTCCCTCCTTCAACCTTGGCATTGATTCCAGACAGCAGTTTGAATCTTCATATGAAATGGAACAATGACTTCAAGTTCAGATACCCAGCACCAGCACTGCTATATGTACAATCTGTCCAGGCTACTTAGGATGTCTTTGTGGCTTGAGAAAGTAGAGTTTTAGATACTGGAGAGTTTGGCTACTCGTGTTTGTGATTTTATGGTCTCTATTGATTGGCATGGGATTTTCGGACCTGAAATTTAGTGTAGATTTTGAATTTATTCTGACATATTAGTGTGAGGTTGAGATGCAGTCTTCTGTGTGACAGCTGCTGATTTATGTTGGAGTCATATTAGGATTGAAGCATCTCACATTCAGTTGTATTTTTTTAGGTGAATAAAAGAAGCTGGTCTGAAGGTGTACCATTCCCTTCTCTCCCAAGATGACAAAGCTATATTGAGTCGTTGGTTGGGAGCAGTGCAGATAAGAAGACAAATGCTGTTGACAAGTTATGTGTGTCTAGTTCCCTAGGAAACCGCTCACCTAGTGGTGAAGACGGCAGCAGCGGAGTACCATGGCCTAGTATGCAGCTCTGCCATGCCTTTGATTCTTTCTGTGAACATGGTGTTATGGAACCTAGAGATTTTCCAGTTTGGGGAAGGATACAATGGGAAAATAATAATGAGAAGATGATGATTGAATATTTGCTAAGTCCACTGCATACTCTTAGGCCTTCAACATATGAATTTTTAATACAGTGAATTATATATTATCTTTCATACAAAAGGACATTGAGGCTTGGTGATACTAATCAGTGGCTGAGTGGGACTTGGTGCCCGAGACTGTGTGACTCCGAAGCTCCTGCTTTCAGCTAAGGAGCCTGTGGTAGGAACGTAGGGTCCGCGGTTTTGGATGTTAAGGCTGCCGTGCCTTGTTGCTGATTGTGGATTCTTCACTATCAAAACGGAGAGGCCTGCCTGCACTGTTTTCCTCCTTCTTCTGAAAAATTAGTTTTCACAAATAATTTATAAATTTACATATCATTGCAAGTGGTGCAAAATTAAGGAGTGCAATCTGTTGTTGACACTTCACTCCCTAGTAGTGACCGGTACTCCCTAGCAGTGCAGAATGTGGGTAGATCAACCCTGCATTGTAGGTTGGGATAGATCATCTATGAGAGTCTCTGTTTTTTTTAGGTCAAAGTAATTGCATTGATTTTATGAAGCAGTTCTACTTCCAGGACATTTTATGAACATGGAAACTTAAAAGTAAAGAACTTGGCCTATAGGGTCTGTGGGACGGAGACCACGCTTGTGAGCTGTGTTGTGTAGGGGCAGTCCAGCCAAGGTCTGTGAGCCAGGAGATCTGTTGAGGCAGTAGATTGGATTAATCTCTATTAGTCAGTCTATTAATCTGTTGATCTCTATCTGAACAATCTCTTGTTGAATTGTCACATTAAAGTATTTATTGTGACTACTGAGATTTTTAGTTCCACGTTACATTTAGTGTCAGAGGCAAGTGCCTCTGATCTCACCCCAGTCTGGCCCTTGTAAGCTCTATGGCTCTTTGTAGTTTGTCGTTAAAAATAGTTCTCAAAGGCAAGTAATTTGGAAGTTTAACAGAGTGGAAGAATCTTGGAAGAACCAAGATTCCTCACTCTGGACATCAGTAGCATGGAGATATCATATGAGTTTTCATCCTCCCAAGGTTGTTCTGGAAGATTGAGACAAAAGAAGTAAAAACACCTTGAAAACTAAATAGGCAGTTCCTGTGCCCGGCAATGCGATGGGATTGTCTCATTGTTTCTAAGTATTGTCACTGAATCTGTTTGTTATGAATTTACCTTATTGTCATATTGTATGTTTTAAGAAATTTTGGGGTCTTTTATGTTCTAATGGTTACAAAGTCTGGAATCATCCTGTGAGTTTACAAAAACCAGTAATGGTCTTTTGAAGTGTTCTATCAACTTTGTTAATTTTCCTGTATTGTATGTGCTTCACTGACTTCTGTTAAACTAGAAGAGATTTCTCAGTGCCTACTGAATCTCCATGCATGATGAGGGATAACACGATTCCAGGATCCTCTGCTCCAGGGAAGCAGGTATCACAGTGGCACTCATCAGTATAAGAAGACTTTCTGTGCCAAGAGCAGGGCATTCTGTTTGCTCTGCGGTCCATTTCTAGATGGCTGTACTGATCTGCACAGGGCCTGTCACTTCTGCATAATTTGATGTCTAAAACCCCACACAAGTGAGAATTAGATATTCCCTTTCTTCTTTACCCAGAATTTTCTTTTTATAAATAAAAATAGGCAGGGCACAGTGGCTCATGCCTGTAATACCAGCACTTTGGGAGACTTGAGGCAGGAGGATTGCTTGAGCTCAGGAGTTCAAGACCAGCCTGGGCAACATAGTGAGACTCTACCACTACAAAAAAAAAATTAGCCTGATGTGGTAGTGCATGCCTGTAGTCCCAGCTACTAGGGAGACTGAGATGGGAGGATTACTGGAGCCCAGGAAGTTGAAGCTGCAGAGTTGTGATCACGCCACTGCATTCCAGCCTGGACAACAGACTGAGACTCTCTCTCAAAAAAAATTTCCTTTTGTTTTTTGGCATATGAAAACACTGCTGTTGACTTTTCCATAGGCAAGTTGTAGGCTTGGCATTTTATTGCCTTTGGAGATGTAGCATTGAGTGTAGCCTGTTAGCTTGTTGGTCTGCTCACCCACAAATAGGCCAGTTCTAAGAAGCTATAATACTTGTTTTATGGGGAAAACGTCTTGCGTAAACAAATTCTTTGCATTTATACTTTTGTTAAAAGTTGAACTCGAGTTAATTTGTGACACCAACATCACCTGCCTACCATATAGCCGATACAGTGGTAGCTCTGCATTAGTAGACTTCAGTCAAGCTTCATGTTAAAAAAAGTTTTAACCACTGTTTACCCTGCTTGGTATAATTAGTAGATTTTATCAATTTTCTTATGCTGTGAAGTCTGGATCTCGAAAGATGTATGTCAATTTGTAGTTGTTCAGAATGGACATTCTGTCTGAATCACTAGGAAAAGGGGAGGGAACGTGATTTGTGGTTCACATGATGTTGAAGAGGCTGGTGAGGGAGGCCTTGGGAAGCCTTGGAACAGCTTGGTGTGAAAGTTGGGGAACCCTGGGAGCCGACATGTAGAAGAAGTGGGAGGAGGAGGTGGGGGCAGGAGTTACAAGAACAGCTCAGCTCTGAACACACCTTTTACGGTCCTGTCAGTCACCGACGATAGAAAACTGCATTTTGTTAGAACTGACACGGATTCAAAAGATTCTTGGGTCGTGAAAGAGGTGGCATCAGAAGGATGAGTCTGTTGACAAGGAGACCGGATGCACTGATCCATTTTTTATGTTTTGCCTTCAGAGCATCCTTGTGTCCCTGAATTCACTGCTGTGTCAGAACCCAGGAGAGCTCTCGAGTCCTCTCCAGCTGTTCAGGTCCCAGGGGGCTTTCCCCTGGAGGCTGTGTCTGCCTCACAGCTCGCGGGCTTTGCTGGAACGGGGGCGGGGGTGGTGGTGGAGGCGAACCTGGGGGAGGCAGCTGGCTGTAATGGGGCTGCCTCTTTTCCCTTTTGAAGTGGTTTCAGGTTTCCTCCCTTTCTCCTTTTGGGGTAGGGGCTGGAGGCTCTCACCAGCTGTCGCCTTTGTGTTTTTCTCTCTGTCCAGCTCAAGTCAGCTGACACCTTTCCTCTCTTCCCTTCTCCTTGAACTTGCGGGGAGTTGCTGGCGGGTCAGCGTGTAGGAGGGTGAACCCTAGCAGCTGTCCTTGCCTTCCAAATGGTTCTGCCCTCCTCCTGACTTATCCTTTCCCTATTTCTTTGACAGAAGATAGGGAATATTCCCAGCACACTTCGGAAAACATTCCATGTGGTGTGTTCAGAAAGATCCTCTGTGTAGAATCTTGCACAGGACTTAAAAGGACGGTGCATGCTACATTTTCTATTTCCTGCTCCCACTTCATTGAATATCGTACTGAACGCAGTAGTTTAGGGTGCATTCCTAAGTTCAGAGAAAGCTGCCGTGATCTTCTCATTCATTCTAGAACATTCCGAAGCACCAGGGAGGTTGCATAAGGTGGTGAATACAAGTCTAGTGGATGCTGAGCTTGCTTGCTTCCTCAGTAGTGCTTGAAATGGTTGATCCCTTCCTCATTTCTTGAACAGCCTCTGGTGCAATCATTTTTTTTTTTTTTTTTTTAAAGACAGTCTCTTGCTCTGCCACCAGGCTGGAGTGCAATGGCGTGATCTCGGCTTATGGTCCAGTCATTCTTTAACAGAAACTTTTTATTTTAAAATATATTTGTTTTTTTTTTTTTTGAGACTGAGTCTTGCTTTGTTGCCAGGCTGGCGCCAGGCTGGAGTGCAGTGGCGCGATCTCGGCTCACTGCAACATCTGCCTCCCAGGTTCAAGCCATTCTCCTGCTTCAGCCTCCTGAGTAGCTGAGACTACAGGCATGCGCCACCACACCCAACTAATTTTTGTATTTTAGTAGAGACGGGGTTTCACCATGTTGGTCAGGATGGTCTCTATCTCTTGACCTTGTGATCCGCCTGCCTCGGCCTCCCAAAGTGCTGGGATTACAGGCTTGAGCCACCGCGCCTGGCCACTTATCTTAAAATAATTTTTGATTTTTCAAAAACTGCAAAGATAGTACAGAGAATGTACCCCTCGTCTTATCCTCTTTGCTTCCATCTGACACTGTGATGCGTTTGTCAAAATTAAACAATGTTGACTTTAAGAAAACTTCAGACTTTATGTGCAGTTCACTGGTTTTTCAGTTAGTGTACTCTTTCTATTCCAGGATGCAATCCAGAGGACTGCACTGCATTTAGTTGTCAGCTTCATCTGATTAATAAAAACATCACCTACATTTCAGTAGTTGGTAATTTTGTTTAAGGAGGTGATCCCTTAAACAAAGGGGAGAGGGTGAGTTACCTTCTGCTAGCTGAAATGTTTCTTTACATCCATTTGTAAATTTTTGTTCAGATCTATCAACCATTACCATTTACTGAACACCCCCATTTGTACTTGTTCTGGTTTTATGTTTTATGCTACAGTGTGCTCTGTACAGTTTACAAGTAAAATTAGCAGTACTTGGTCTGGCGTGGCAATAGGCTTCCTCCCCCTGACCCCTTCTGTCCCCCTTTTTTTGAGATAGGGTCTTACTCTGTCACCAGGCTGGAGTGCAGTGCAGTGGGGCGAACACAGCTCACTTGCTGCGGCCTGGACTTAACTGGGCTTAGGCGATCCTGTCACTTCAGCCTCTCAGGGAGCTTGGACCACAGATGAGTATCACCGTGCCTGGTTAATTTTTAAATTGTGTGTAGAGATGAGGTTTCCCTATGTTGCCAGGCTTTTCTTCCATTTTAATGCGATATTTTAATGAGGTAAAGTGATGTGCTGTGGCGCTTATTAAAAATGGGATTCTGAGGCCAGGTGAGGTGGCTCAATGCCAGCACTTTGTGGGGGGCCCAAGGTGGCAGGATCCCTTGTGGGCCAGGAGTTCCAGAGCAGCCTGGGCAATATAGTGAGACCCCCATCTCTAAAATAAAATAAAAACGGGGTTCTTTTTGTATGGCTAGATGTTCTGTGTTCATGTGTTCCTGCTTTCCTAGATGTTTCATGCTGTTTGCTGTGTGTCTACTACCAGCTTTCCCAGGACTAGTGGTGCTTATAAAAGCCTGATCATTCCCCCCAGCTATCTATTAAAAGTGTTTTCACTAGAATCATACATGCATGTATCACATAGCGTGGTTAGTCTAGTGTATGTCTGTTTGTGTTTGGTGGTGGGAGAAGGAATACAGTAGAAATATTGGAGGGCATTCCCTGTAGTAAGACCTGTATCCTGTCTGAGGCAGTCCAGAGTCTCAGCTTTTTCAGCAAGACGCCCCCTTCTGCTGTTGCCTTCTTCCTCCTGGGTCTTTGCCTCGTGGGTCCTTTGCTCTGGGTGTTCCGTCTCAATGGCGGTTCTGAGAATGAGTGGGGTGTGCTGTGTTCTTGGGTTCCTGCTTTCCTAGATAGTTAATGCTGGTTTGCTGTGTGTCTTAGTCCATTCATGCTGCTATAAGAAAATACCTTAAGTTGGGTGATTTATAAAACAACAGATTTATTTCTCATGATTCTGAAGGCTGTGAAGTCCAAACCAGGTGCTGGTATCTGGTGTGGGCCTGGATTCTGCTGCTAGGTTGGTGCCTTGCAGCTGAGTCTTCACGTGTCGGGAGGCAGAGGGCCCTTTTCTAAGGCTAATCTCCTTCTAAAGGCCCCTCCTTTCTCTACTGTTGCATTGGGTATTAAGTTTCAACATGAATTGTGGAGGGGACACAAATGTGCAAACCAGAGCACTGTGGTTTTGCCTCCCCTGAATAGAATGCTCTTTGTGGGAGGGGATAGGATTTTCACCTCTGTGGTGAAATCTGCTCCATAATGTGGGGCAGATGGCTTTCTCAGCCTTTGGTGGGGCTAAGGTAACAGCACAACTTCATCTGTCCTTTAAGGAAAAATGTAGTCAAGCACCTGAGTGGAACTATCCGCTTCCGACTGTTAGTACAGAAGTGGGAAATCCTCCTTGCCTGACCACTTAATCACTGAGTGACCCATGGCTCCTGTTAAAAAGTGAAAGGCAAATCATATGCATGAGATACCTTTGACTTCTCTTGACTGTTTGCTCTGTCACCTAAATAAACACCCTGCATTCTTGGGACCAGGTCAATACTGCAGACTCCTGCTTGTCTCTCTCCCCACCTCCCCTTCACCCACTTTCTCGTTTCTGTTTCTGTAACTTTATCTTGCTGGTCTCAGTTGGGATTGTGGAGCATCGCACCAGTAAAAGGGGAGGGAAAAATGAGACTTGTTGCCTCTGACCTTTTGGGATGTCGAAAGCCTATTTTGGCTGGGCTCAGTGGCTCACGCCTGTAATCCCAGCACTTTGGGAGGCAGAGGTCAGCGGATCACTTGAGGTTAGTAGTTCGAGACCAGCCTGGCCTACATGGTGAAACCCCATCTCTACTGAAAATACAAAAAGTTAGCCGGGCATGGTGGCACGTGCTTGTAGTCCCAGCTACTCGAGAGGCTGAGGCAGGAGAATTACTTGAAACGGGAAAACGGAAGTTGCAGTGAGCCAGGATTGTGCCACTGCACTCCAGCCTAGCAATAGAGCCAGACTCTGTCTCAAAAAAAAAAAAAAAAAAAAAAATTAGTTGGGTATGGTGGTGCACACCTGTAATCTCAGTTACTTGGAAGGCTGAGACAGGAGAATCACTTGAACTTGGAAGGCAGAGGTTGCAGTGAGCCGAGATTGCACCACTGCACTCCATCCAGGGCAACAAAGTAAGAATCTGTCTCAAAAAATAAAGTAATTATTTCCAATGTTTTCAAATAACTTTCTTCTCTGTAGTTGTCGATTTCTTTATGAACACAGACAATAGTACAGATTCAAGTAATCTGTTTTTTTTCTCATTTCTTTTATAGCATTTTCTGCTGATGAAAAATGCGGTGGCATGTGTCTTTGTTCCCAGCTATTATGGAGGCTGAGGTGGGAGGATTGCTGGAGCACAGGAGTTTGAGGCTGCAGTGAGCTGTGATCATGCCACTGCACTCCAGCCTGCAGCCTGGGTGACAGAGCAAGACCCTGTCTCCAAAAAAAAAAAAAAAAAAGTAACAAGCTTGATGTGGTGGGCCATGCCTGTAATCTCAGCAATTTGGGAGGCCGAGGCAGAAGGATTGATGACTTGAACTCAGGAGTTTGAGACCAGCCTGGGCAACAGAGTGAGACCCTATTGCTATTAAAAAATAAATAAGTAAATTAGAAAGAAAGAAAACAAATCACCTCTAAATTGAGTTTAACAAAAGACACATTATAAATGTATAGAGATGCATAAAAGGCAAACTTACCTTTTAAAGGAAATTCTTTATTCTACAGACATTTATAAGGAATGTACTCTGTGGTAGGCCAGCTGATGGAGTCACAGCAGGAAATAGGAATGCAGGCTCCTGGTTGTGCACAGTTGACTTTGGCTTACAGACTAGCTGTGTGGTTGGTGGTGCCTGTCACTGTCTCTCAGGGAGTCCAGGGACAAGCTTGTCTGGAGGGACCTCAGAGAGTTGCATTTGGCTATGTTGAGTTTGAGATTCTAGCAGTGTATTTTTTGTTATTGTAAAGGCCAGAATTCTATACTCATGTCCTCATGACTAAAGAACGTCATTCCACCTTCCTGTTCTTCTGTTGTGTAAGTTTAGAGCTTTTGTTTCTTGTTGCATTTATAATGGTCATCTGTTTTTCTTTCTTCAGGCATCATGTATGTATTAACTAAAAAGGAATATTTTATTTGATTGTCTCTTCGTCACCCCCCATTGATGGGGATGGAGTCCTGCCCTAGGGTTATGGGCATGCCTAGACACAGACAGCTGACACTGGACAGCAATACTTGACAGCAGTTTATCAGTGACACAGCCTTCCAGCCAGCCCAGGGCAGGAGGGCACTGCGTGGCGCTCGGGGACCCTTGGAACAGAGGGAACAGGCACGGCCTTGGGAGTCAGGCTTTGTAGTCTCAAGAGGTCGGGAGACTCTTGGCTCCTGCAAGAGAATGTGAGATTGTCTTGTTTGAATAATTCTGTGGGATGGTGAAAAGCTAAAGCTCTTCATCTGGAGATGAGCAGAGACAATCCCAGGTGTTGGTGATAGGAGGGCTGTTGGGCTAGGGGACCTTATCCAGCAGGGTCATAGTGGGGAGGGGAACTTGCAGTGAGGCCATTGGAAAGCCTTGAGTATCCCCAAATGTGAAGGCACCATGTCATATTGGGCCTTAATTTTAGACCTTATACCACATATTTGAATTAAAACAATGCTTTATACTTATTTAATACGGTAGAGAATGGCCCCTATATTTTAGAAGGTAGTAAAGTATTTGAGAAGATAAGACATATACAGTTAATGACAATATCAGAAATTTAGGCCAGTGTCCTGGAGACGAGGTGATCCATTTGGCCTGGCACATCATGCCTCACTGGGGGTCCAGGGAACTAACTTATCATTTGCCAGCAGCTTCCTGTGGCCGGATGGGATGTTGGGGGCTAGAGGTGGCCTCTGGGGAGCAGCCCCTCAATGTGCATAGTTGACTTTTGATCTCTCAGGGCTGAGCTTATGTTGGTTTTCCCCATGGAGAGTGTGTCCTCTTAGTGCAGGGAGCTCTGTCATGGGCCCATGAGACTTTTCCACAGAAAATTTAAACTGCTGTTATGGTTCTTGCAAAAAGGAAGAAAATATGCCTGAATAAAAATATATGGAGTGTTTTTAATATTCAAATATTGATCTCTAGTTAATACTATACATGCTGAAGTGATTTGGGGCAAAGTGTCCTGATGGTTGCAATTGTGAAATAGTCAAAAAATAAGATGAGGCCGGGCACAGTGACTCACACCTATAATGGCAGAACTTTGGGAGGCTGAGGTGGGAGGACACTTGAGACTAGGAGTTCGAGAGCAGCCTGGGCAACACAGTGAGACCTTATCTTTATTAAAAAAAAAAAAAAAAAAGGTGGAATAATCAGTGGATAGATGAATAGGTTTTTGATAAAGCAAATATGGCCAACTGTTAAGTACAGAATCTAAATAGTGGATACGTCGATATCCATTGTATACTTCTTTCAACTTTTCTGTATGTTTGAATAGTTTCATAATAAGTGTGAGGAAAATGTTTCCGAGTAAATGGGATGTGTTTCCTTAGTGGATAAAATTGGTATTAGGAAAAGGAGTTGAAAGGACTGGGCATGGTGTGGCTTACACCTATAATCCCAGTATTTTGGGAGGCTGAGGCAGGAGGATCACTTGAGGTCAGAAATTTGAGCTGCAATGAGCTATGACTGTACCACTGCACTCCAGCCTTGGCAACAAAGTGAGACTCTACAAGTGTTCAAGGGAAAGCTAGAATAAATTAGATTCAACATACCTAACTTAAAGAGTTTTCGTTCCAGAGCTTAATGTGGTTGAAAAATTTATCGTAAGAATTAGATTATACCTCAAGTAACTACTTTTTTTTGTCCTGTGTTGTTTTCCACTTTAGGCAAAAAAAGGAAATGTTTCATGGATAAGGTGAAAATATGAATGCATATATTCAGTTGCAAATATTGCATTTCCTTTGAAAAAATGGATTTTAAGGAAAGAAAGATGAAAACAACTTTGATTGTGTTTTAGTACTTTCCTCCTCTCAAAATGACTCAGTTTTTGGGTATGATTTTAAAAGTCCTAATTGCATATGGAAAATACATCGGAGACAATGCACATGAATACAAACTCTGATTTTTATTATTCCAAGAAAAGTGTCAAGCCTCTTACCCAAGTGGAGTGTGTACCATATATATGTATATAAAATATTTCTGTTAAAAATGGGGTCATACCACAGTGCGTATATTGCATTGCTGAAACGATTCCAGGGAAAGTGTACTGATATCTGCCACTTACTTTGAAAGGAATAAAAAAGAAGGGGGATTAATTGTTTCAGTTTTCTTTTTCTTTTTTACTGCAGAGGGTCTGATTGAATCTTTTCAATTAAATCATTGCCTGTATTTCTTTCTTATGGGAAAATTTGGAAGCCCATTTGGTTAGGTTAGGTTGGATTTTGGTGTGCATCGCTGATGAAGTCAGGGAGATGGAATGTTTAATATAAGATAGATTTTGGGATTAGCAGCAGATCTGTTGTGTTGGAACAGGTCTTTCAAGGAACAAGGACAGAACTTCGACTGTGGTTAGTTGTATTGGAGTTCAATGTCAGATTGAGTCAGAGTTTGAATTTGCAACTAGTGAGAAGTCCTGTAATTGTTATTGCATATTCCATAATCTTATATGAAACTATAACTTTATTCCTTTAATGAAAATATTTTTCCTTTAACGAAAATAATATTTTCTCAAATTTTCTGCTGTAAGTAGTGCTAGTGCATCTGTGCTCTGTTCTTGTATATGGAAGCTTTGAGTAGCTTAGAGCAAAAGAAATGCACAGCTTATGTCGTATTGGCAAATTCCACTAAAAAAAGATAATTTATTTCTCTCTTGTGAATACTAGGTGATCTACTTATTATTTTCTCTTGTTCCTTTGGGTGTAGTCAAAAAGTACCACATCATCATTGTTTTAATTTCCCTTAGTGCAGGGAATTTTACTGTTTTCTCATGTTTTACATCCTATTCTCAGAATTTCCTATTAATTTATTTATTTTGCTTTTTTTTATAAGCCCTTTGTAATAGTAACTTTGACAGCTGTACACATTGAAAATATATTTTCTGTATTTTGTCTGCTGTTTAACTTTTTAAAATGGTGTATACCTTTGTACAGAAATGTCAAATGGTCTGGCTTTTGGTTATTAACATCTAGTGTCTTGCTTAAGAAGGTTTCACCTTAAATTGCAAAAATATTCTCTTTTTATATCTAATAATTTAACATTAATGAAAGAAAGCATGTAGAATCTAATTTTGAATTCATATGGGGTTGATTTTATATTTGGTAAGGTAGTGACCTAATTTCTTCCCCACAACCCTCCAATAGGAAAGCCAGTTGTTTAACACAGCACATGGAGTTTTTTTGTTTTCTTTTTTTTGTTTTAAAAATGCCCCCTGTATTCCTTACATGTGTAATCTCCACTGATGGGAATTTGACGGATTTTTCAAGTGCAGAAGTGTATCACTCACATGCCTTTATAAAGTGCTGTGTTTATATATTATCACGAGTTTACTTCATGGGAGTTGTGCAATACTGATAAAACTTTATGATAAAAGTTTTTTAAAGGATTTTTTTAACCTGAGAAATACATTTTAACATTCTAAATAATAAATTAGGAGATTAGGAAACATTAAAACCATATGGCTTGCTTATATACTCGCTACACTTTTTTTTGTGAATGGGTGATTGTTATGTATGAGTTTAATTCTGTCAATGGGAAATAAGTATTCAACAGCTTTGTTTCTTTCTGTGACTGCTTAGGGTAAAAAGCAAAGCTTTGATTTTACTTCTACAAAAGCATAATTTACTCTCTTCTTTTGTGAATTGATGTTAGCTTTATATTAGGAGTTTTGAGAAAGATGGTTTATATTAATTTCGAGTCCGCTTACCAGAACAAACACCTGATAAAGACTCTGACCTTGGCAGTATGTGGTGGCTCACGCCCGAAATCCCAGCACTTTGAGAGGCTGAGGTGGGCAGATCACCTGAGGTCAGGAGTTTGAGACCAGCCTGGCCAACATGGTGAAACCCCTCAGATCTCAAACCCCGTCTCTACTAAAAATGCCAAAATTTGCCAGATGTGGTGGCATACACCTGTAATCCTAGCTACTCTGGAGGCTGAGGCAGGAGAATTGCTTTAACTCAGGAGGTAGAGGTTGCAGTAAGCTGAGATGGCACCACTGCACTCCAGCCTGGGCGACAGAGCAAGACTCAGTCTCAAAAAAACAAAAACAAAACAAAACACTAATCATTTTTGTCACTAGTTTTTTTTTTTAAAGGTGGGTAATTTTTTTTTTTTTTTTTTGAGACGGAGTTTCGCGCTTGTTACCCAGGCTGGAGTGCAATGGCGTGATCTCGGCTTACCGCAACCTCCGCCTCCTGGGTTCAGGCGATTCTCCTGCCTCAGCCTCCTGAGTAGCTGGGATTACAGGCACGCACCACCATGCCCAGCTAATTTTTTGTATTTTTAGTAGAGACAGGGTCTCACCATGTTGACCAGGATGGTCTCGATCTCTTGACCTCGTGATCCACCCACCTCGGCCTCCCAAAGTGCTGGGATTACGGTAATTTTTTTTTTAATGACATCATGGAATTATGTTCGTATTAGAATCTTAGACAACTGTCGGTGAATAAAATTTTTATTTTCCTTTACATTTGGTCTTGAAGTGTCTTTGGAAGAGTGATTGCAAAGGATTTTCAAGACATTCTAATAGTCACTGTCAATGATACTGGGAAAATTCTTCTATTTGCAATCAGGAAATGACTAGTTAATCATGACTTGGTCATGCTTTTGTGCATGGTGATTAATGGTGTTAACTTTGAACTTTGGTATAAAGTCTAAGTAAAGACAGGCAAATATTTCACAGTAATAGTGAGACTTTTATATTTTCCATTGGTAGAGATGAACTTCCTGTTTCTTTATCTGACCTTGTCTCAGACCCCTTTATTGTAGTATCACCTCGTTTCCTGTAGAGGCCAGAAGTGAGAGGGAGGTCAAAGTGGGTGGGAGGTGGGGAAGAGACACTGGCCTGGGGTCTTCATGGAGGAGCTCCTCCGTGGGTCCCTCGTCTGCCTGGTGCCTGATGGCTGTCTCTTACGTTGCTGCTATTTGTAGTGGCCTTACAGCAGGTTCCTCACCTGGGTGTGAGTATTGCTGGGGGAGGTGTGGGCTGATCAGGGGCAGTTTTCCATTTATCTGAAGGCTCAGCTTTTATATTGTGAAGACAAATATGGCATAATGTAAATTTTATATGAATTTTAACTTATTTACCTACTTATTACTGATTAATTACCAATTATTATTGATTGTCTTGCCCTGTCCTCCAGGCTGGAGTGCAATGGTATTCATAGCTCACTGCAGCCCCCAACTCCTGGGTTCAAGTGATCCTCCCGCCTCAGCCTCCTGAATAGCTGGAACTACGGGCACATGTCATCGTGCCCAGCTAATTAAAAGTTGTTTTTTTTTTTTTGTAAGAAATGAGGCTTTGCTGTGTTGCCAGGCTGATCTCAAACTCCTGGCCTCAAGCTGTCCTCCCACCTTGGCCTCAAAAATTGCTGTTATAAGTGTGAGCCATTGTGCCTGGGCTATTTGTATTTTTTAAATAAAATTGAGATACTTGACAAGATACTTCAAAGAGAATTTTGTTTGGGTGGGGGTGGACACAGGGGTTGATGCAGTTTACTTCAGGCCTCCTACCGTAGACCGTCCTCCATTTTACTACTTCTGCACATACTCCAGAAGGCAATAGAGCTGCATTGTCAGGCTTGGCTGTACTTGTGCTCTAACGGGACTGTCTTGTAGTTTAATGTTTTCAGAAGGTTGCATACCTTTTTTTTCTTACCTTTCAATAGGCTTTCTCAGGTTGAAAGAGTGCATATCTTAATGATGGCATGAAATGTTTTCATTGACTCGCCCTTTGGCAGCCAGTCTTTTAAAGTTAGAGACAGGGAAAACCCCCTGCTGTTATAAATTTTTCAGGAAAGGGTTAATAGCTGTGTTTTATCCTGCAAATAGCTCTTCTCTTTGAGAGCTGGTCTTGCAAACTTTCTTCCCTTCCTTTTATTGTCATCAACTGTGAGAAACTGAGAAAAATGAGCCCTGGGATTATTTCCCATTATACTTGTCTCACTGAATTTAGTGGGCTTGCCTCTTCACTCCACTCTTGTAAATATTTGCAAATTCATTATAACATTAGCCTTTCTTGTGATTTAAATTAAAAATAAAGATTTTGGACCAGGTGCGGTGGCTCACGCCTGTAATCCCAGCACTTTGGGAGGCCGAAGTGGGCAGGTCACTTGAGGTCAGGAGTTCGATACCAGCCTGGCCAACATGGTGAAACCCCGTCTCTACTAAATTAACTGGGCATGCCTGTAGTTCCAGCTACTCGGGAGGCTGAGGCAGGAGAATCGCTTGAACCTGGGAGGCGGAGGTTGCATGAGCCAAGATCACGCCATTGCACTCCAGCTTGGGCGACAGAGTGAGACTCTGTCTCAAAAATAATAATAAAATTTAAAAAGTAAAGATTTTGATAAGCTGTGTGTGGCATGATGAAAAAATTAGGAGTCTTTGGAGCTAAGAGTTAGGAGATGGGAGTATTAGATTTTGCTATCTAACTACTATTTAATTGTGAAAAAAATTACTTTTTGATTTTGTACTTTTAACTTTTCTCCATTGTTGATGACTTCCAGAGTCTTTGCAATCTCTTAAAGTTCTGTGATTTTAATGGCAAATAAGTACTTTATATTATTTTATGACCTTAAGAGTGTGGTCTTTTAATGAAGAGCCTTAATTTTATAGAATATGTAGCTAAAGGTTTTTGTGTTGTTTTCAGACAAACTTGGAATGACAGTTCAGGGAATGTGGTGTCACTAAAGTTTAGTCAGCACTAGAGTAGCAAGTGTAACTTTTACAGCTGTCAGTGTGAGTGGTTTGTGTAAAGGACTCATAAGACTTGAAAAGACTAAGAGGCAAAGACCAGCTCTCCAAATAAGTTGACTGAAGTCTATAGGGCAACTGAGGGTCTCGTACCAGAATACATTTTCTTTGCATACGTTTTCTGCCACACAGGTTGAAACTCAGGGCTGCTCTATGGAAGAATTCCTAAAAGGAGATGATGAGTCCTAATTTTATATTTTGACATTTTTCTGATTCAGAAGGTCATTATTAAAGCTGAGAGAGTAAACAGCCTAAAGAAATTGCTCAAAGCATATTCAGCAGTTGCTTATAATGATGACTTAATAATCAAGTGTACACAAATATCTTTATCATTTGGAAACCCTTTCTGTGGAAATTTGTAGCTGTAAAATTCTTAAGTTTGGGACAAAAAGTTGTGTAATTATAGAGCTATAACCAGGTCAAATTGTGGGCTACTTTAAGAATTTCACAAGAGAAATGAATAGTCGTGGTTCTCTCCTTGTGTGTGTCAGCTCATTAAGGCTGCTGGAATCCTCACAGCATCTACTGATGCTTTGCAGGATCTAATGGAGTACGTTTTTAAAATTTGAATTTTTATTAATTTCAATTTTACTTTATTTTGGTGGTAAGAGTCACCCTGGCTGAGTGCAGTGGTGCAATCATAGCTCACTGCAGCCTTGTCCTTCTGTGCTGAGGTGAGCCTACCACCTCAGCCTCTCCAGTATAGGTAGGACTGCAGGCATGCACCATCACATCTGGCTAATTTTAACAATTTTTTGTAGAGACGAGGGCTTACCATGTTAGATAGGCTGGTCTTGAACTCCTGGCCTCAAGCCATCCTCCTGCCTGGGCTTCCCAAAGTGTTGCGATTATAGGTGTGAATACTGCCTTTGGCTTCATCATGTTTTTTAAAAATTGGAATATATTTTGGAAAACTGCCTTTGGCTTAATCTTGTTTTTTAAAAATTGATTTCCCCTGATTTCTAGATTATTGTTAAAAAGTAGTCCTGCATTATGTTAATTTATAGTTGTACAGTGCAGTATAAAGTTGGTGAAAACCTTTCAGTCAGCAAATTCATTAATTTCTAGACCTGGTTAATTTATCCTTTGGGAAAAAAAATTGGATTTTGGAGACAGCGAGCTGAGATTTTAGACAAGATGCTTTCGTGTTGGATTTAATTCAATAATATATTTTTACTGATTTTTGTACCTTAATTCATAAGGGAGAAGCTATATACATATTTGTCTGATTTTGGTATCAGGTTTGTTCTGGCCTTTATAAAATATTTTAGGTCAGGATATAGCTCTGAGACATTATATTATTTTATTTTATTGAGTATTTTAAGAAACACACTAAAATGCTTAATGGATTGCTCTTTAGCACTGGTTCAGGCTATAAAACCTATTAAAATTCTCCAAAACAAATATTGAAAGCCCCTGATTTCCATGGGAGGGAGGTGATGTTGGATGTGTTTTTTATCGGAAGGAAGGATCTTTCCTTCTCTTTCCAATCCGTTAAAATTTAATCTCTCCCTGGGGATGGATCACAGATGTGTACACGACAGCCAGGAGTGAAGTACAAGGACTCCTTGGACCGCAGTCAGATTACTTTCTGGCTTCTGCAGGAGACTGCTCGTTGCATAATAAAGTAATTTGTATGTGTAACTTCCTTAGTGGATTTTTAATTAATGGGAAAATTTGGGGGCACTTATTTGTCAGGTTAGTTTATTGTAGCAGACCCTTCTATATTCAATCCATTTCTACTATTTAAGGATGTTTAGCTTCCATTTTACATGTAGAATTCTTCAAATTCTCACAACAATCCTTTCTTATAGCATCATATATGTACGTGCGCGCGCGCACGCGCACACACACACACACACACACACACACACACACATTTAAGACAAAGTCTTGCTCTGTTCCCCGGGCTGGAGTACAGTGGCATGATCTCAGCTTACTGTAACCTCTGTCTGTCAGGTTCAAGTGATTCTCCTGCCTCAGCCTCCTGAGTAGCTGGGATTACAGGTGTGTACCACCACGCCTGGCTAATTTTTTTTGTATTTTTAGTAGAGACGGAGTTTCACCATGTTGGCCAGGCTGGCTTTGAACTCCTGACCTTAAGTGATCTGCCCACCTTGATCTCTCAAAGTGGTGGTTTACAGACGTGAGCTGTGCCTGGCCTGTAGCATCATGTCTTTAAAAGTGTAGGTTGCATTCAGCCTTTTAAGGATTTATATTCATAGTCATGCACGCTTAAGGAGGATTCATTCTGTGAAATGAGTTGTTAGGCAGTTTCGTTGTGGGAGCATCATAGAGTGAACTTACACAAACCTAGCTTGCAGAGCCTACCGCACACCTGGGCTGTGTGGTCTAACCTGTTGCTCTCGGACAGCAAACCTATACAGCACGTTACTTCCTTGAATACTGCAGGCAATTAGAACACAGTGGTACATGGTATTTCTAAACATACCGAACCTAGAAAAGGTATGGTAGAAATACAGTATTATAGTTGTTTTTTTCTGAGAAAGAGTTGCCAGGCTGGAGAACAGAGGCGCAGTCTCTGCTCACTGCAACCTCTGCCTCCCAGGTTCAAGTGATTCTCCTCCTCAGCCTCCTGAGTAGCTGGGATTACAGGCATGTACCACGATGCCACGCCCAGCTAATTTTTCTATCTTTAGTAGACATGGGTTTCACCATGTTAGACCAAGGATGGTCTCCATCTCTTGACCTTATGATCTCTTGACCTAGGCCTCCCAAAGTGCTGAGATTACAGGCGTGAGCCACTGCGCCTGGCCAAAATACACGGTATTATAATCTTATGGGACCACTGTCCGTGTGCAGTTGTCTGTTGTTGACTGAAATGTTTTGCAGTGCATGGCTGCCTGAGGATAACTTGAGAATTTTGCCTAAAAAGAAACCTAGAATATTACATTAACTATGAGAACTATTTAAAAATTAATGTGGCTGGGCGCGGTCGCTCACGCCTGTAATCCCAGCACTTTGGGAGACCGAGGCGGGCGGATCACAAGGTCCAAGAGATGGAGACCATCCTGGCCAACATGGTGAAACTCTGTCTCTACTAAAAATAAAAAAAATATTAGCTGGGTGGGGTGGTGCATGCCTGTAGTCCCAGCTACTCAGGAGGCTGAGGCAGGAGAATTGCTTGAACCCAGGAGGCGGAGATTGTAGTGAGCTGAGATCGTGCCACTGCACTACAGTCTGGGCGACAGTGTGAGACTCTTTCTCAAAAAAAAAAAAAAAATTTTCATGTACCTCCTGAAAATTTGGGCTTTTTGATTGCTACATCTAGGTAATGATAAACAAAAGACAAGTACAGAATGGTTGTATTCTGCTGGGCAACAAAAGCCTTTTACAGCTGCTTGGGAGGACTTCATCCAGACTGGGAGCATTCAGAAATAGAGAGCAATGGGGCATAGTCACTGTAAGCTGGTTAGCAGCATTAGGACAAACGCAAGTGTGTGTCAGTTTAAAGTGGAGAGTACTTTGAGGCACATGTTTTTCATTTTTATTATTCATCTGTTAGGGCACATTTCAGGGTTGAAGAGAGGTTTGCTGCCTTTTTCCCCTGAAGTGCCACTACGTCATTGCAAGTCTGTGAAAGTATTCAAGATGTGGGACTAGCTGGTTGCTAATGCAACTATTTTTCTGAATTACAAAAATATTCAGAAATGACACTTATTTAGCATTGGAATCCTTTAGCTATTTTATTTGCTATTTAATGTACAGGCTTCCTGAAGTGTATTTGTAAGTATTTGAAGCAGTATATACTTTGTCAAATATTTAAGAGCCTAAATTTGAGTATTTTCTAAAAACTGTGTTTTATTAATTATGATAAATTCTGAACTAGGCAGGAAAATAGAGGATAAAGGGCTTCCACTCTGCGTTTTTCTCACCTATAGATTCATCATACATACTGTGAAGTCTCCAAATGCCTAGTGTCTGGTGAATTAGACTTAACATACCTGCTTGTTGGTCCAGAATGTATTGCAAGGGCCTTGTATTGTCTCTGGGTTGAGATTGGTTGAATGTTGCTTGTCAGATATTGGTGCTAAAAACGGTTGTGCCCAGCATGTGGTAGTGGATGAGCCTGGAGGGGTTGGAGGGAAGTGGGGTGTGTGGGGTGTGTGTGTGTGTGTGTGTGTATGGTGGGGGGAGGGAGATGCATACTTGTGACACCCAGTGTAGGGAAACCTGCTTTTCATTCTTCAGCAGGAGGGGTTTTCATAACAAGACAGAAAGAATGTCACGCTGGAACACTGTGTAGGATTGCGAATGGAGAGACGAGAGACCAGCAGCAGAAAGAAAACCTTAAGGCCTTCAAAGTGTCCATAAATCATCATGTATATAAACTTGGACTGTTTTTTTTTTTTTTGTGTTCAAAAAATAAACATACCAATCTTGCTTGTTGCTGTGCTCAGACTTGCTTCATTTAAATACATTTTGACTAGAGAGTACAAGGTGGTAGTTCTCTGTGCTTTCAGGTATCAGCAGTCTGGAAGGACTGATGGACTTGGGGTCCTATGAGGCTTGCCCTCCCTGCAGGGAGGAGGCTAGAACACATTGCTTTAATGTTGTCTGTCATCGCCAGCCTGAGAAACTGAGAAGATGCTGCATAAAATGTGGGAGCATGCAGTGCTTCCTGAGATCTGGGGAGCCTGGGCCAGAGCGGGCTGGTATGCTGCCTGTTTCTTAGATGGGGTTTGTGCTCTCAGGCTTGCAGGCACTCACTCGTCCTGCCCCTCATTTACTCACTCGGTTCTCATAGGCTCATGAGCTTGTGACTCTTGAGCCAAAGTCGTTAGACATATTGGAAGGATGAAATCACCCACTGCATGGGGTGCAGTGGGCAGGGATGCTTTGTGGACTCTAAGGATCGTATAATGGTAACAGCAGTGGTGCCTGTAGATCTTGTACCTCCCCTTTATTTTACAGGTTGGGAAATGGCCAGAGCTTTTATTGTCTGGGCTTATGCAGCTGGTTATTGGCAAAGCAAAGACTGGACTTGAGTCCCTGTTCGCAGAAAAGGGTGGAAAGTTGCCGACAATCGAGGGCCCTGTTGTCAGAGAAGCTCAGAGGTCTGTGCTCAGAGGAGAGAGAGAATAAAGATGCAATGCTGACCTTTCCTATACATATGAGACAAAAAAGCACCCACCCCCATTTTTTGGAGATGGAATTTCACTCTTCCTGCCCAGGCTAGAGTATAGTGGTGTGACCTCGGCTCACTGCAGTCTCCACTTCCCAGGTTCAAGCAATTCTCCTGCCTCAGCCTCCTGAATAGCTAGGATTATAGGCACCCACCACCATGCCTGGCTAATATTTTGTGTTTTCAATAGAGACAGGGTTTCACAATGTGGACCAGGCTGGTCTTGAACTCCTGACCTTAGGTGATTCGCCCACCTCAGCCTCCCAAAGTGCTGGGATTACAGGTGTGAGCCACATGCCCGGCCAAAGCTTTTGTTTTAGTAAAACATTAACTTGATTTGCTCTAAGTGTAAAAATAGTTACAGCCAAGAGCTTCAGAAGTTATGTGTCTGTTGCTGGTTTAAAGACGGGCAGATATCATCGAGGTGCTAATTGGTAACCTTTACACTCACTTAAGGCTGGAAAGAACTTTAATCA
Source organism: Callithrix jacchus (assembly GCF_049354715.1). NCBI lineage: Eukaryota > Metazoa > Chordata > Mammalia > Primates > Cebidae > Callithrix > Callithrix jacchus. Next base: position 34,339,592 of record NC_133508.1, on the reverse strand, counting down.
AATGACATTCTAAAGACATGTATGCTTAGATACTGCAGTTGTCTGTTATATGAGAACATAGGATATAAAAAAACAACACACAAATGGATTCACTCAGGATTCACTAGAACTACTCCACATCAAGGAAATAACATTTTAGATATAGCAAAGAATCTGCCTTTTTGCGAAGTAACTTTTGTTGTTCAGTTGCGATCCTGGTGTTAGCTCCCAAAGCCGGCTGGACATTGTGTCATTTGAGTTTCTTTCTAATTCACTTGGTTTTGGTTGGGCTGTTGTGTAGTTAGTAGAGCTCCCAGGTGTGTCTGATGTAGCCAGGATTGAGAACCACCACGTATTCCCTCATTCCCTTTTGAGATCGATTGATTCTAGATATTGTGGCTCCCAAGGGTAGATTTTAACTATGATAGTACTAGTCTACACAGTTGAGGAAGTAGGGACTGTTGTGAAAATCCTGGCTTATCAGAATAGCAACAGATACTTAGGGAGCAGTGACTGAATGCCTTGAGCTATTCGGAGAGGGAGTAAAGTTTTGACTCATTCAGTCCTTTTAACAATCCTATGAGTTAGGGACTCTTACTCACATTTCTCAGATGAGGGAAATGGGGGCAGAGAGAGGTGAAGTCATTTGCTCCAGCTATGTCCAGTCTTCACTCTTAACTTGCAGGCTCCATTGCTTGTCCTGAGTGAGCTGATGCTTCCTTCATATTTGTGACTGATGCACTCACAGAGCTGGTTTTAGAAGCTCTGGTTCTTCTCTTCTGTGAGAGCATTTGCTCTGCAGTTATGTCGTCGCCTGGGTTACAGCATCCAGTGGACCATGAGGTGCAGGGCTTTTCCTGCATGCTTCTGCTGCCCATGGCAGCCCAGCCCAGTGGCTCACCTGTCCCCAGAGCTCTTCCTCACCCCTACACACCTGCCTTTGTCTTGAGTTAATGATACAATGTAACAGTAAAAAGAAAATAAAAAATTTCTCATGGTCAGTTTTCTAGTTCCTGGGTTTAGTGAGAACTAGCCAATTTAACTTATATATATTCACTGTAGTATTTCCTGTGGTTCTGTGTGCTATGTGATCATAATAAAATTATTTAAAAATACTTTATTGGGATTAGAACAGGGCAGCCTCTCACATATAACTTAATTTTTTTACTAGCAAGTTTAGAAATGTACTGGCTAATTTATAATTTTTTCTAGCGAATGTATGAGCTTACAAAACAAACTAGTTATGTAAGAGAACTGAAGAGAAATAAACAGTAGTGCTATCTTCACTATTGCAAGAGAGTGGGTGCTTGTATAAGCTTTTAAAAATGGGCATAATTTGCCAGGCTATTTTAATTGCATGGAGAAAGCCATAGATCACAATGCAGTTTCTGACCGTACTGCATTGACTTAAAAGATAAAAAATACTCTTAAGAGTATTACTTAGAAAAAGAATTAAACAGTATGAGATACAGTTCACAGGAATGGTAGGATTGCCTGCTTCTTTTCTCAGAAACAATTGAGGTTATTTGAATTTCTGATTACACTGCCCCCGTGCTGCATACAAGTTTGCCATTAGGAATGTGTCCTGGCCTTAATGACGTGCACTCCTGCTTCACTCTGCAGAGAATAGGAATTGCCGAGCTTGTGCTCATTGAGTGCTCTCTGCTGGCGGCTTTGGGTTTTAAAATTAGTAACAGATCCACTAGCGAGGTGTAGACAAGGGAACTGGTGCACACGGCCCCTCAAGAAGCCACCCCATCCCTGGTCCTGCATCCCTGCGGTGTGGTCAAGCCCGTGGTTCCGCCACTGCATCACTGTGATCAATACTTGAGCATATTTTAAAACACAGTGTGCTAGGATGATGCAGAATTTATGAAGTGGTTGGGTTTTTTTCCCAAGCAGGGAACTAGTTGTGGAAAATGGGAAATTTAAAAGTCTTTTGATATCATAAAGCCAAGATTAATTACTATGATCTGATTGATACCTAATACGTTTTGTTTTTTCAAACAGAGTTTGAAATGATCTTTGATGTAAGTGAAAAGAAGTTTATGATCTTATCTGAGGCAAACACTGACCTTAAACTTGGGGAGTCAGTAATGGAAGGGCGGGGCTAAGCTTCCATTACTGACCTTCGAAGGCACTATGCTTCTTTAGGGAAAAAAGCAACCAGAAATGCATAATAAGCATAGAGACTTTGCGTCTGCATGTCTGTCTGGCTGTTTCAGCCATCACTGATGACCTTTTTCTTGTATGGTTTTATTTGATACATGTGAAGCAAGGGCATCTTTTACCCCTTCAAGTCAATATATGATTTCTTTTTTTTTTTTCCTGAGGCAGAGTCTTGCTCTGTTGTCAGGCCTCCTGGGTTCTCCTGCCTCAGCCTCCCAAGTAGCTGGGATTACAAGTGTGTGTCACCATACTTGGCTATTTTTTATATTTTTAGTAGAGACAAGGTTTTGCCATGTTGGCCAGGCTGGTCTTGAATTACTAAGCTCAGGTGATCTGCCTACCTCAGCCTCCCAAAGTGCTGGGATTATAGGCGTAAGCCATTGTGCCTGGCCAGTATATGTATTTTTGTAAAAATATTTTTTCTTTAGGGACAATTTCAAATATACTACAGTTGTTAAGAGAACAACATAACCTCCATATACCTGTCACCCAATTTCAGCAATTAACATTTTTGGCCGGTCTTGTTTCTTCTATACCCTCTCACTATTTCCATTCCATTGGTTTGAAATAAATCTTAGCTATCGGACAGTTAACTTATTGGTAAATATTTCATCATGTCATAGGAGATCAGGTGGCCAGGCCAGTTCTTCAGTCCTCATTCCCCAAAACACATATATCGATGTTTTCTGTGATTATAGTGACCTTGTGCAGAAGCATTGGCCAGTTTATTATTAAAAGTTGGACTGGGTAAACTAGAATTTGTTTTCTGTGCAGGCAAAAAGCACTGGAGAGAGCAAGAGTGAATGACAGTATAGTGACGGGCACATCTTACTTGTTACTGTTTAGTCTATAGATAGATAGATAGTCAAACAGTTTATGTATATAGATAAACAGTCATATGACTATTATAGTCATATATACTATGACACTATGTATAGTCTAAACAGATTATGTATAAACAGTATATATATATAAATATATGTATTAAAATATATTTCAACAATAGGTATTTTGAGACAGGGTCTCACTTTATCACCAGGCTGGAGTGCAGTGGCACCATCATGGTTCTCTGCAGCCTTGAGCTCCCTGGGCTCAGGTGATCCTCCTGCCTCAGCCTCTGGAGTAGCTGGGACTACAGGTTCGTGGCACCATGCCTGGCTAATTTTTTTTTTTTTTTTTTTAAGACGGGTTCTCACTATATTGCCCAGGCTGGTCTTGAACTCCTGGACTCAAGCTATCTGCCTACCTTGGCCTCCCAAAGTGTTAGGATTGCAGGCATGAGCCACTGCACCAGCCTGTTCAGACAACATTAAAGCCATTGTTTTTCTAGTGTTAGAGTTTGTATGTTATAATTTAGTATGTGGTTAATTGAATGTAACCCCAAAATTTATTTTTTGACATAACTCAGCTTAGCAGTGGTATTTAATGCTTTAGTTACATCTTATAGCAGGTAACTGAATGTACCTACTGAATGGACCTCATTCTCTTTATTTTTATTGTATTTGGTGAGAGCTGGGAATCGCACAGCTCCAGGAGATGCCTGCCCAGGAGCTGTGTGTGCTTCGCAATGCAGAAAAGCAGGGTCTGGCTCTCCTGGCAGCCCTGCAAGTAGTTGAGCCTCTGGTCACTCAGCTTATCACCTGTGGATGCTGGGCACTGTTGGGGAGTGCTCTCGAGCCCCTCTCAGTATCGCCTTTTCGCTGGCGATGAGGTTGGAGGACAGGGTCAGACTCCTTCCTGCCCTCAGCTCGCCAGCTGCCCAGGCACACCCTTTGTGTGCAGCGTCAGCATTCCTGTGGTGTTGGTCTTTGTGGTTTATCTTCTTTTCACATGGCTTACTTGATGCCCTATGTGCTCCACGATTGTTAGACTCTTTTCAAAGACAGGATGGAGGTACAGGAAGGAAATAACTTAATTTGAAGATTAAAATTCTCTTAATTTTAGAACGCAGTCTCTCCAGTTCTGGAATTGATTTCTTTTGCTTGCTGTTGGTCTTTGTAAGGAGTGCGACATTGCTTAAGATTTATATATAACTGAGTCAGTTTCTACCTCTGTATCATATTCCCTTAGGTAAGCTTTTTCAAAGGCACTTTGAATAGTTGATGTAGATTTAAAAGGAACGAGTCGCCATTCTCAGGATATTTCTCTTGCCTTACTGGAATAATGCAGCTCATCGTTCCGCCGAGTGTCCTCTAATCTGCCTGAAACATATTTTCTTTTACTTCATAACATCGGGCCTTTTAACTGAGAGTGATAATCCTTAAAGGCAAATTATTTTGTGTAAATTATGGTAAAGTTAGCCTTGCTGCATAATTTGGGGATGTTTTTATGACTAGTGTATGTGCTCAGGCAGATGTCTTTCTCATGCTTTATTTTAGGTGGGTTGAGAATTCTCGACGTAGTACACAATGGTATTATTTCCAAGGCAGTTTTTTTTTTTTTTTTTTTTTTGAGACAGAGCCTCATTCTCTCACTCAGGCTGGAGTGCAGCAGTGTGATCTTAGCTCACTGCAACCTCTGCCTGATCCACTCACTTGGGCCTCTCAAAGTGCTGGGATTACAAGTGTGAGCCACCATACCTAGCTGGCAAAGTTTTTTTTTTTTAGAGATGGAGTTTCGCTCTTGCTGCTTTGGCCGGAGTGCAATGGCGCAATCTTGGCTCGCTACAACCTCTGCCTCGCAGGTTCAAGTAATCCTACTGCCTCAGCCTCCTGAGTAGTTAGGATTATAAGTGTCCACCACCATGCCCTTCTAATTTTTGTATTTTTAGTAGAGATGGGGTTTCAGCATGTTGGCTAGGCTGGTCTTGAACTTTTGACCTCAGGGGATCCACCCGCTTTGGCTTCCCAAAGTGCTGGGATTACAGGCATGAGCCACTGCACCCAGTCAAATTTTTAGAAATAAAAACTAAAAGCAAAAAAAACCCTCACAAAACCCACATGTCAGTATTTCAGTATTTACTTGAGGGAGAAATTGTACCCTAACGTACCCCTGCCCCATAAACTGAAATTTCAGTGCCAATTTCGTTGCTTGTGTGTCCATCCAAAATAAAGACAACTCTTTGCAGGAATGTCAGATGACTGTGGGATGGGCCAGGACAGGAACAAAACCAGAGGCTTTGCATCAAAACATACACCCACCTAAGCCCATGGGGTTTTCCCTGCCCTGTGACCTGTTTGTCATGATAGATTTTCAGCAGGAATGGGCTTCGGTGCCATACTTCACTTAGGAGGAGGTGCTGATTTTGTTGATCAAATCACATATGCTATATTAGTATGAAAGTTGAACATCTTGAACTTAAATTTCATAAATTCACTGCTCAAATCTCCAGCTGGCTTTAAATGTTCTTTTGAAGGGGAGAAGGCAAGAGGGGGCTTGGATTGAGGGTTATATTGCAACAATGTGCTTGCTATGCGATATCAGGCAGGTCCAACTAAAAAGGCAGGTGGTTGTTTCACACGCATATCAACATGTTTCTGGCCCCAGCTGTCAAACGAGTTTTGTGTTTTCCTTGTCTAGTCTTGTTGACCTGCTATTTATTTTAGTCTTTCGATAAACAGGAAGTGTTGCTGCCCTGCACTCAGGAATGTGTTAAGTAACTATTAATATTACACAGATTGGAAGGATGAGAAGGGATTTAACTTAAAAAAAAAAAGTAGAAGGGGGAGAGTGATGCAACTCTACGAAATGAAATAATCCTTAAAATTTTAGAATTAAATTTATTTTGGGGCTTTTGAAATGCCTTTTTTTCTCTTGAAACCTCAGATGCTGGATTTACGTTTTCTGTTTCTGTTGGTGGTATATTTCTTTGCTTTTAGTTTGTTTAGACTGGGGGCGGTGGCTCTCACCTGTAATCGCAGCACTTTGGGAGGCCAGGGCGGGTGGATCAAGTCAGGAGTTCAAGACCAGCCTGGCCAACAATGGTGAAACCCTGTCTCTACTAAAAATACATAAGTTAACTGGGCACGGTGGTGCATGCCTGTAATCACAGGTACTTGGGAGGCTGAGGCAGGAGAATGGCTTGAATCCAGGAGGCGGAGGTTGCAGTGAGCAGAGATCGTGCCACTGCATTCCAGCCTGGGTGACAGAGTGAGACTCCGCCTCAAAAAAAAAATATATTCTTTAGAACAAACATCATAATTAATGATGACATCATGAAGGTTAGGATTTGAGCACTAGCTTTTTTTCATACAGGTCTAAAAATGGCTCTGCCCTAGTCTACCCCTAGCAGAGATCTTATTATGTGTGGCTGGCTTAACTCAACGTATCAGTATTATATGGGGAGAAAGGATGGATAAGGATAAAGTCACAAGTTCTGAAGAGTGTATTACGTCCAGGTTTTTTCCCTGGTTGTTTCAATACACCATGCTTTTTTTTTAAATTTTAAAATCTATTTTAATTTTTTTTGAGATAGGGTCTTGCCGTGTTGCCCAGGCTGGAGTACAGTGGTATGATCACATCTCACTACATCCTTGGTCTCCTGGGCTCAAGCAGTCCTCCAACCTCAGCCTCTCAGTAGCTGCGACTACAGGTGTCCACCACCATGCATGGCCGATTATTTTGCTTTTTGTGGAGACATGGTCTCATTTTGTTGCCCAAGCTGGTCTCGAACTCCTGGGTTCAAGCGATCTTCTGGCCTCTGCCTCCCACAGTACTGGGATTCCAGGTGTGAGCCGCCGTGCCCGGCCTCACTGTGCGTGTTTTGACCTCCTCACCTTTGTCCTAAGATTTCTCCTGATTGAAAATAAATGGCAGTTTCTTCATGAAGCATTCTTTGTCTTTAGTGTTTTCTGTATTTTCGAAATTCCTGTACTGCTTGGTTGGCACTTAATTTCCATAATCAAGTATTGTTAGTGAATTTTTCATATACCTATGGCTTGCCTCCAAGAATTTATTTTCTTTTATTTTTTTTGTGATGGAGTCTTACTCTGTCACTCAGACTGTTGAGTGCAGTGGTGTCATTTCACCTCACTGTAACCTCCACCCCCCGGGCTCAAGTGATTCTCCTGCTTCAGCCTCCCAAGTAGCTGGGATTACAGGCGCATGCCATCATGCCTAGCTAATTTTTTTGTATTATAGTAGAGATGGTGTTTTACCATGTTTCCCAGGGTAGTCTCGAACTCCTGAACTCAGACAATCCATCCGTCTCAGCCTCCGAGAGTGCTGGGATTATGAGCGTGAGCCACCGTGCCTGGCCCCAAAATTGATTTTTAAGTATTGTAGAACAGGGGTTTTATTATAGATATGGCTGTATCCCTGTTATTCCATAACACAATTATTTTCAGACTGGGTGTTTGGTTCTTAGTTCACTGGTGGTGTGCAGCATGCCATCCTGCTATACCCAGCTGCTGTCACAGTGCATCCTAAGTATAGAAATGTGACCAGCCAGTAATAGCCACTTGGACATTCTTCTCCATATTTGGTTTTTCTTGCTCTTAGGAGGCTTTTCTAGTAATCTACGGGGGACCATGACCTTGCTCGCTCATGGTGTTCCCAGCACCTCCACCAGACTCTCAGGGTTTGAAAAGCTGTTCTGGGTGAATGGCGTCTACAGAGCTTTGAACTCTGCGATTTCAGGGAGTCATGCTTATAAATGCATGTTTAACATAGAAGGTTGTAGAGGAGATTAGGTACTTTTACTTTTGTATTAGGAGTTGTTTTCAAGGTCTAATTATGTGTTGTTAGGAAAGGCTGTTTAATTTCTACTTGTGGAAGAAAGGCAGCCTGAGTGTGTTTAATTTTTCTGATACAGCATCATAGATTGGTAAAGTAATATAGGAACCTCAGAGACCATCTAACTCCCTCATTTTTATACAGAAGAACTTGGGTGCCCACAAACAGGAAATAACTTGTGCAGTTTCAGGCCACTTAACCACAGAGTCATTTTATTGCCTTTTTTTGTGGCTACTGATAGACTAGGCTTGCACTCACTAGATGCCCTTGTCATCAAAGCCCAGGTCTCTTGCTGCGGACGATCTACCGGTATGTCTTTAAAACAGGGTGTCCAATATTTTGTCATCCCTTGGCCACATTGGAAGAAGAAGAGTTATCTTGGGCCAGATATAAGATACATGAACAATATCTGAAGAGCTAAAAAAAATTGCAAAAAAATGTCTTACTATTTTGAGAAAGTTTATGAATATGTGTTGGACCACATTCAAAGCCATCTGGGCTGCATGCATCCCTTGGGCTGCGGGTTGGACAAAGTTGCCTTCAAGCTTCACAACCTACTTTGCTCCTTTGTCCCCTCCTCCCATCTGATAAATTTATAGTTACAAGTTTTATTGTTGTTTGAGGTAGTCCATTTCACACTTTAATTACTAGTTGTGTGATTCTGTTTTGCCTGAGTTCCCATATAGCTAATTTGTTTCCATGCTTCCTTGCAGGATTTTATCAGAAACTTTAAAGTATCTTATGGAACATTACCAGTGCAGACTAGTTGTATTTGTGCTTGCTGTATTCTCTGTTTTAACGTTTTGTGTTAAACTTCCTTTTTCTGAGACACTGTGTACCATAATTACTTAAAATAAATAAATGGAAGGCACAGATATTACATTTCAAATGTCTCATAAGAGAACACTTTATAGGAACAGAGAACTAGCCATGTATGTAAGGAATGATAAGTTTTATGGAATTAACATATATAAATCCCTTTTATGTATATTTTATAATGTGTCTTGGAGTCCATACTTTAAAATTCTCCCATTTTAAGTGGATGCCTGTATTTGTAACTGACCAGATGGCCTAGATGAACTCTTGAATCATAATATTAGGGCCTTTCAGAAAAATCAAAGTGCCAATAGATTTGGAAACAAATTAGGTTAGCAAAGGAATGTAAATTGATCTTTGACTTGAGATGACCAGTAACATACTTCAGTGAATGTTTTGTGGTATGTGGGCTGTGTTTAAAAGGAAGCCCTAGTTGTTTCATATGCTAGACCACAGAATCTGGGAGGGTGGGGCCCATTCATTCTGATGACCCTGCATCTAGTTCCGTGCCTGCTTTGTGGATATTTGCAGAATGAATGAATACTGTGGCGTATGGGACTCATCGTGATAAACCCTAAAACATGTACATCTTTAAAGTCGTTATTTTAACTGCTTTGGGGGAACTGGGCATTAGATAAAAGTAGGATTGAAGACAGCTGTCTTAGAGACATACATTTCGGCCAGAATCTGTAATGTGGGTAAGATTTCTGCAAGGGAGGAGATAGGGATGGCTTTCCAGGAGGTACAGACAAGCAGATAACAAGTTTGAGCAACAGGGAGATCCCATGGACTTCATGGCTTGTATCTTGTCATATATGAAGGTACATATACCCTGTATGTATATACCCTGTGTGAAGGAACATATGCCCTGTGTGTGTGTGGCTCAGTCTCTGCTCATATTCTTTTCTCAAAGGTGATGCATAGGGCCAGGTGCAATCCTTAGCACTTTGGGAGGCCAAAGCAACAAGATCACTTGAGCCCAGGAGTTGCAGACCAGTCTGGGCAACACAGTGAGACCACGTCTATACAAATATTTAAAAATGTGCTGGGCATGGTGGTGTATACCTGTAGTCTCAGCTACTTGGAAGACTGAGACAGGTGGATTGCTTGAGGCCAGGAGTTCGAGGCTGCAGTGAGCTGTGATAGCACCACTGCACTCCAGCCTGAGTGACAGAGCGAGACTCTGTCTCTTAGAAAAAAAAAAAAAAAAGTTGATGTGTTTTCATTGCGGACAAAGATGTCTGTGATAATGAGACTCAGGAGCACCCTGTGATCTTGTGGAAATCTTTTGAAGATACCATCATAGATCCCTCCCTTGGCTGAGAAGGAGTATCCTGCAAGGAGATGGGAACCCCACCTTAGGCATCAGCCATCCTGAGGAGACATTGGGAACAGACCTCTCTGTCCTCACTCACGTATGGTTGTGATCTAAGCTGTGCCACAGTCTGGCGTCCGCTCCTTGGGGCCACACTTAGGATGTTAGCGTGCTGTTGTGCTCTAACTTGGACCCCACGCAGTATGGGGTGTGCTGGATTTGAGTACAGATGCCACAAGGTGCAGTTGGATAACTGTTTGTCCGTAGCTCCAAAGAAGATACCAGAGGTAGGTCCAAGTCCTTCGTCAGGGCTGATTTTTTTCCTGATAATAGTCTACTCTGCTGTATTCATGTAGGAATATTTCTTCTGGTTCAGTTGGGTTTCATACAGCCAGGTGTAAGGAATCAATCCTGTATGTTGAAGTGATTTGGGAGCCTGCCTTATGAAAAATCAGGTCATTTTTGGATTAAGTAATGTGACAGGGAAGTGGGGAAATACTTCGGGGTCAAGTTTTTGTTCGGTGGTTTTGGGACTCAGAGCCATTTAGAATTTAGAATTTATCATGTTTCATTAAGGTTTTTCTTTCCAGGTCAGAAAAATTCTTTTTGGTCTGCATCAGCATGTCTTGCTTGCTAGGGAGAAGTAAACAGGAGAGGGTAGGTCTTCTCTTAGGTGGGATGAGGAACCTTAAAGTTCTCCCCGGTTGGTTGTTTTGAATTGTTTCTTTTATAAATACAAGAGGAACATTCAATATTTTAGTTTTTTAAAATATCACCCAATATAGCAGTTATTGGGCCTAAGGGCAGATCTCTGCCTGGGGATGTCTGTGACCCTATTTTATGTTTATGGTTGTCTTTGTTTCTTTTTTCTTTTTCTTTTTTGAGATACTGTCTCTCTTTGCTGCCCAGGCTGGAGTGCAGTGATATGATAATAGCTCTCTGCAGCTTCGACCTCCTGGTCTCCAGTGATCCTCTCACTTTAGCCCCACGAGCAGCTGGGACTATGGGTGAAGAATACCAGGCCTGACTAATTTTATTTAAAATTTTTTGTAGAGATGGGATCTTGTGATGTTGCCCAGGCTGGTTTTGAACTCCTGGCCTCAAGCAACCCGCCTGCCTCAGCCTCCCAAAGTGTTCTGGGATTACAGGTGTGAGCCACCACACCTGGCCTAGGTTGTTCTTTCAAAGCTTTGAATCTCTTGCTTCCTGGAGCACGGAATGGGATGCATCTTAAATTGTTTATCTGTGATAGGCAATGTGATGCAAAGTGTGACTTCTTCATAGTGAGATTAGCCTAGCGTATTACCTGGTGGATGATACTGCTTTTATTATTCCGTTTTTTTCTGTTCTAAAAAAACCAAAAGGTTTTTCTTTTAAAATTTATTTTATTTTTAAAAATAACTTCAACTTTTACTTTGTTTGTTTTTGAGATGGAGTCTCATTCAGTCGCCCAGGCTGGAGTGCAGTGGTATGATCTTGGCTCACTGTCACTTCTGCCTCCCAGGTTCAAGCGATTCTCCTGCCTCAGCCTCCCGAGTAGTTGGGATTATAGGCACCCACCAACACACCCTGCTAAATTTTTTGTATTTTAGTAGAGATGATTTATCATACTGGCCAGGCTGGTCTCGAACTCCTGACTTCAAGTGATCTGCCTGCCTTGGCCTCCCAAAGTGCTGGGATTATAGCCGTGAACTGCCGTGCCCCGCCTCAACTTTTATTTAGATTCGGGGATACTCATGCAGGTTTGTTACATGAGTATATTGCATGATGCTGAGGTTTGGGGTACAACTGATTTCATCACCCAGGTAGGGAGCATAGTACCCAATAGTTTTTGAGCCCTCTTCTCACCCTCCCTTCTTCTAATAATCCCCAGTGTTTATTGTTGCCATCTTTATGTCCATGTGTACTCTCTTAAAAAAGATCTTTTATTTTGGGTGTTGTGACAATCTCCCTTCCTAATGTGTCCCCTTGGCAAACTTCTTGGAAGAGTCAGTGTGTCCAATGTGGATTTCCAAGTCAACATCTGAGCCTAAGCTGTGCTTGACTGCAACATTACGTGGTGTTGATCTCAGGAAAGACAAGTGTTCTTCCTATTCCTTAGTCTCTTCCTCTACAAAATACAGCTGAAAACATTTATCTTGCATGATTGTCACATGGGAATGCAGGTGTCATGTCAGAAGTGCTCGGTAATCCTAGTGAGGGTGAAGGAATGGAATGGATTAGGAGGTGGGCACAGTGCCAGGTGCCTGCTTTCATGGTGCTGATGGTTGTGAACCTTGCAGATACAGATTTCAAGTTCTGTAGCAGAATTTCCTGTAGGTCCACACTGTGGTTTAGGGACTTAGACTTGGATTATTCCATACTCACTACCTTCCCTCAGTAAAGCCTTCTGTTTTCTGTCTACCAGTCCATCAGGTAACAATACTACCCACACTGTTCATACCTTTCCACAGTCTTACATCCACCAGGACTAGAGTGGGGAGAACTGGGTTGGCCAAGGTGAGTTTTGGCTTGCCATCTTTTCTCTGGGGTATGAGTAGGATTTTTATCCGGGCTTAAACTTACTTCTTCTGCCTGAGGACTCACCTCTACAGGTGAGGACAAGATATTCATATTGCAATTTGGGTTCCTTTTCATTGCAAGGGAATAGTATTTGGATATCTTATCTCCCCACATCTGAAATGTTGCCTGGAATGTAAGCTAGAATAATCGCGCAACATTTCTTGAGCCAGCTCTGAGGGACAGGATAAAGGGTGAATGGGGGTGTTGATCCTGACATGGCCCGGCATGTCCATGCATTTCTTTTGGCAGCTGGGAGAGCACAGGCCTGTGTTTGTTGATTATATTCTCCTAGAAACTCTTGTGTAAGTTCTTTCCAATACCCAATAGGGGTATTATTTTTATTTTTTTCTAGGGCACACTAATTATGCAACACAGTGCTTTGTTCTTTGTTCTGTGCTAAAAAAAAAAAAAGGCTGAAGATGGCCACTGCCTTTGGAGATCTTCTCTAGAGATAAACAAAATACCATTCATGTACAGGAAATAGGCTATTAAGTGACAAATGTGTTCTAGGTAAATATTTATTTATTTTGAGACAGAATCTTATGCCCTGTTGCCCAGGCTGGAGTGCAGTGGCACGGTCTTGGCTCACTGCAGCCTTCACCTCCTGGGTTCAAGTGATTCTCCTGCCTCAGCCTTTAGAGCAGTGGAGATTACAGACCCCATCACCATGCCCAGCTATTTTTTTTTTTATTTTTAGTACAGACGGGGTTTCACCATGTTGGCTAGGCTGACATCGAACTTCTGACCTCAAGCCATCCACCCGTTTCAGCCTCCTGAAGTGCTGGGATTACAGGTGTGAGCCATTGCACCTGGCCTAGGTAAATACTTTAGTGTCGGAGCACATTTCATATAGGGAGTGTTTTTTTCTTTCTTTTAGACATGGGGTTTGGTTCTGTTACTCATGTTGGAGTGTGGTGATGCAATATTAGTTCACCTGCTGGCTTGAACTTTGGGCTCAAGTGATCCTCCTCCCTCAGCCTCCAGAATACCTGGCACTACAGGTGTGCACCCTGACAACTAAGTTTTAATTGTTTTGTAGAGATGGGGTCTTGCTACATTTCCCAGGCTGGTTGAATTCCTGGCATTGAATGATCCTCCTGCCCTGGGTTCCTGGAGTGCTGAGGTTATGGGTGCCAGCTGCTGTGTCCAACCAAGGGGATGGTTTTTGAATTGGATTTGGGAAGATATGTACAATTTGCATAGTTGGAATTCTGGGGATGAAAGCTTTCCAAGTCTGTGGAAGAGTGTAAACAAAAGCACAAGGATTAATTCACTCGACCAGTATTTAATGAGTATCTGCTCTGTCTCAGACACTGTTAGGTGCTTGGGGTTTATCAGTGAACAGAACAACTGAACATCCGAATATGGTGAGGCGACGCTGAGGCGGGTCACAAACTGGCTTGGGACGAGCTTCGAGTGCTTGGCCAAGGACATTAGATTTTGACCTTTAGAAAGTAGTGAGTCATTGGAAATGACTCATATTACAGGACAGTGACATAAAAGAAATATTTTGCGAAGATAAATGTAGCAAGATGTGGGACTGAATTCAAAAGATGGGGTGTAGAAGCAGGGAGATGAATTGGACAGTCATTATATTATGGTAAAGAATGAAATGCATTCACTAGTTATTTAAGAGGACAAAAATTTAGAAGTGCTTATATATAATGAAAAGTTAGGAATTACAGACAAACACTGCCAGTTGTGTATAGCAGTTCTTCTGTCTATGGCTGTAGATAATACGTACACTCTTCAAACTAGGTGTGAAACAACACCTGTGTGACCGTCTGTGGGCAACATTGTGAATTGCTCTGTTGTGTTTCATTGATTAGATGTGTTCAACCTGTTCCTTACTTTTTGTGTGTTTAGCTAGTTTCCCATTCTGTATTGTTATTGTATTAAAATGTTCCATTTAGTATATATGCATCTTGACCATGTTCCTTCTCCACATTTTAAACTTCTGGGTCCATGGATATATTTCATTTTAAGCATTTTGATGCATGGTACCAAATTCTACTTCCCTGTCCCCCCTTTCCACCAAAACTGTGTGCAAAATACTCAGGAGCTGTATGTGAGAATGCTGGCTTCCTGTATTCTCATGAACCCTGGGTCATTAAATTCGTTTAAAATTAATCTGGTTTCCCAGTTTGTTATGAACAACTCAGATAGTAGCTGAGAGAATCATACAAAGCACAGCTGTGTCCGTTGACCTCTGGTTGGGTTTGGCCAGTGGGAGGTGTGGTGGGAGATAGGAGGCTCCATGATGAGATAGCCCCAAGGGGGGGTCCCCACTCCCTCTCTGTTTCGGGCTGTGTCTCTGTAGCAGCCAAGTTTCTCCCCAAATTCCTGCTCCTGGCCTGGGTCCTCCATGGCTCCTGCTCTGCTGCAGCGCTGCAGCCCTGCAGCCCTGTGTTCTGGTGCTACCTCCCCTTATTCCCTCAGCCCGGGGGTAGTCATAGCTTCCTGCTACTGCTAACCTGTGGGTGGCCCCTGCCTCCACTGCCATCCTGGTTTAGAGTCACGACTCTTACAAATCTTTGTACCAGTTCCTAGTATTAACTTTCCTCTCTTTAAAATACTTAGATGATTTGCATTTTCCTGGTCACACTCCGAAGGATACATATTTATTCTTGTGTGTGTGTGTGTGTGTGTGTGTGTGTGTGTGTACAGGCGGAGCATCTGTCATCTGAAAATCTGAAATGCTCCAGAACTGAAACTTTCTGAGTCCTGACATGATGCCACAAGTGGAAAATTCCACACATAAGTACTTAACACAAACTTGGACTTAATACAAACTTGGTTTTGTGTAAAAAATTATTTAAAATACTGTATAAAGTTACCTTCAGGTTATGTGTATAAGACCTATTTGAAATATAAATGACTTTTTTGTTTAAGTTTAGGTCCCATCTTTGAGAAATCTCATGTGCATGCAAATATTCCAAAATCTGAAAAAATTGGAAAACCTAAACACTGGTCCCAAGCATTTTGGGTTAAGAGGTTCTCACCTGTATGTGGACATGTGTACATGTACGTATAGTGTACGTGTGTGTATATGTATTTTTTTCATTGTTTGCAGACATGGCAGTTGAAATACTTCAAAACACATCTCCTTAGAATAAAGGTGTTTTCTTAAATATCCACAAAGCTGTTATAACACGGACAATTAAGAATCATTTCCTAATGATATCTCATATTGAGCCATATTAAAATTTCCCTCATTCTTCCCAAGAGGTCTTCTACAGTGAGTTGTTTTAACCCTAGCAAGGACCCAAACATGATTCAGACCTTGAATTTTGGTATTCCTCCTTAATCTTTTTGATCTAGAAGAGTCCCCAGTTTATTTTTTTAATGACAGAATTTTAACATTTTCTCTCAAAGTTCCTAATGTACAGTTCAGTGAAATGCACCACTGACACTTTCCCTAGATTTACCGATAGTTAACATTGGCTACATTGGTTTTCCATCGGTGTTAACACACAGATACACATTAGTAGTAGGATCCATTTTTCTGTACGGAGCCATTTAAGACTAAACTACAGATATTATAACACTCCTCACCCTTATTACTTAAGCATGCATTTCCTCCAAACATGACTACATGTATATGACTACAGTACAGGGATCCCATTCAGAAAACTTATCAATGTGTGATTCCATTACCTGACCTGACAGCTTTCTTCAGCTGGCCTTTCCTTTTTCACAGTGCTTTTTCTTTGCAGATGCAGGATCCAGTCCAGGATCACACAGTACAATTAGATGTCAGATGAAGAGGACTTTTTTCTTCCTTTAAAGATCAGTGCAATTGTGTTGTAAAGACAAACAAAAAAAAACCCCGAAAAAACTCATTCTGAATTTGTCTGATAGTTTCCTTACGGTATTGTTTACCTTGGTTCTCCATGCCCTGTATTTCCTGTAAAGAAGTTACATTATGTTTTGATTAGGTGAAATCAGGAGGATGTATCTATCAGTAGGAACGAAAAAGGCAAGAAGTTGGTGTTAGAGGGAAGACAAGGAATATAAGCTTAATCTGTTTGAAGAAACATAGGACTCCATAAAAACGTTGTCCAGTCACAAGTAATTTCCAAATGGGTATTCTGTTGTTTGTTGTGTACAATTTTCCTGGCAGGCTTTTAAAAGAAGCTCCTTGGAGGATTCAAACTTCTCCCAGGGTGAGGTGCCGTGAGAGGTGGTTGTTTGGAGTGGGAGTGCTGGGGGGGTTCTGGTCTAAAGATGTGGCTTTAGCAATTCTCTGCACAGAGCCTAGAGTTGAAACAACACTGAGAAAGAGACTCTGACGGTGAACACTGAAATCATCTGTATGCTTATAGGAGACAAAATGTATGTATGTGTGTTCATGGGAACCATTTTAAAGATGTAGCTAACCTGTACAGCATAGTGTATAGAAGAGGTGCAGGGTGTTTCAGCTTCCTTTCTGATCTCCCCTCACCCCTCATTCTGAATCACTGGTTCTCAAACTTTAGTGTGCATCAGAAGCACCTGGAGGGCTAGTTTAAATGTATTAATAGATGTCTGGGTCACGCTTCCAGAGCCTTTTTCTGTTTTCTGTGGGAACCAGGGTGTATCCCAAGCACTGGAATTTCCAACGTATTATCAGGTGATATTGGCGTGGACTCCCATGTGGAGAACCACCACTTTAACTCAGGATGTGGTTAGAACATATAATAGAAATTTTAACAGAGTGGCTTTTCAGACTTGGTTTCAACAACCCATATCTCCCCCCCCCCCACCCCCGCTCTCCCCTCTTTCCCTCTCCGCTCTCTCCCCTCTCCCGCCTCTCCGCTCTCTCACCTCTCTCCCCCCTCTCCGCTCTCTCCCCGCTCTCTGCTCTCTCCCCTCTCTCCTCTTTCCCCTCTCCCCCTCCCCTTCCCCTCTCCCCTCTCTCTCCCCTTTCTCTCCCCTCTTTCCCCTCTCTCCCCTCTCTCCCCTCTCTCTCCTCCTTATCTTCTTCTTCTTCTTTTTTTTTTTTTTTTTTTTTTTTTTGAGGCAAGGTCTCACTCTGTCTCCAGGCTGGAGTGCAGTGACAGGATCACTGCTTACTGCAGCCTTGACCTCCTGGGCTGAAGCAATTACACCCCTCCCCCAGCCTCCTAATTAGCTCGGACCACAGGTGTGTGCTACCACACCCAGCTAATTTTTGTGTTTTTAGTATAGATGGGATTTCATCATGTTGGCCAGGCTAGTCTCAAACTCCTGACCTCAAGTGATCTACCCACCTCAGCCCCGCAAAGTGCTGGAATTACAGGCATGAGCCACTGTGCCCAGCTCTAATTTTTAAAATTTTTTGTAGAAACAGGATCTCATGATGTTGCCCAGGCTGGTCTCTTTAACTCCTGGGCTCAAGTGATCCTCCTGCCTCTTCCTCTCAAAGTGTTGGAATTAGAGGCATGGGCCACCACACCTGGCCCTTTTTATTAAAATAAATATTTTGTGGACCTTACCTTTTATTTATTTTAATTAATTTATGAGACAAGGTCTCGCTTTCTTATCCCGCCTGGAGTACAGTGGTACAATCATGGCTCACAGTAGCCTCAACCTTCCAGGCTCAAGTGATCCTCATGCCTCAGCCTCCTGAGTAGCTGGGACTACTGGTACCTGCCACCACGCCTGGCTAAGGTTTTTTGTTTTGTTTTGATTTTTGTATTTTATAGAGACAGGGTCTTGCCATATTGCCCAGGCTGGTCTAGGACTCCTGAACTCAAGCAATTGGCCATGGCCTCTCAGAGTGCTGGGGTTACAGGCCTGGGCCACCACGCGTGGCCTGGAACTCCTCTTTATGCACTATATTAACAAATGAAGCCGTTGAGAAGAGTCTGGGAGGAGGGGCTGTGCAAAGAAGACAAGGAACCCTGACACTTCGGATTGGAAACTGTCAGTGTTAGTCTGAGAAAGGACTTGGAAATGAATGAGTCAGCAGACCTGGGTCGGAGTCCTGGCTGACGGCATTTATGAATTGTCACCTCTTGCTGGCAATTTATGTTCTCTGAGTCTCAGTTCTCGCATCTGAAAATAGGAATTAGAAGCTCTCTTGATACCTGAGATAATGCACATAAATGCAGTTTTTAAAATGATAAAAGGCAATGCAGATGTAACTAGTGGTGACTGCTGTCTCATTCTTGCCTCGCTCTGTCGTTTGCTGGCCTTAGTCTGAGGCCATTCCTTCAGTTTCTGTAGAAAGGTGGAGGAGTTGAGGGGCTTCCATGACTTTGTGTTGGCACGAAAGTCATGTCAGACTTGGTTTTAACAGCACCTTCCCCTCCCCTCTCCTCCCCTCCCCTCCCCTCCCTTCCCCTCCCCTATCGATGGGCTGATTTCCCATATTACTGAATAATGTGTGACTCTATGAGAGATAACGTGTTAGTTCTGATAAAAGGGAATGCCAGAGTTACTTCCTGGAGCTAGCTTGGACCTCACCTGGTTTCATGCCGCCGTTCTCATTTTTGATTGATTGGATACATGGAGCTGTCTACTTGTCAAGGGAGGCAGCAGGTCTGTGGTTTGCTCTGTGTTGTGTTGTGCTGAGGTTTTGGCGTTGGTGGTGGGTGTGGTTTGGAGTGGAGAAGTGGGGGCTGAGCAGTGTACTTAGCATGAGATACTTGCCTCTCCCTCGTGGGGATACAGGTCATTATTTTGTTGTTGAATATCAGCTATGACGTCTGACTGTGTCTTCTCTCTTAATTGAGAAGGCAACAGAAACATTTAAATAATGTTTAGCAGTGTTCCTGTAACAAGATTGAAAATGGGCCCTATGTTTCAGTTTATAGGAAAAGAATGGCTCTTTTTTTCTCCTGAGACAAGGTCTCAACCTGTTGCCGAGGCTGGAGTGCGATGGTGCAGTCATAGCCCACTGTGTCCTCTTACCTCTCCGGGCTCAAGTGATCCTCCTGCTTCAGCCTCCCTGGTAGCTGGGACTATAGGTACACACCACCATGCCCAGCTAATTAAAAAACCAAAAACCACAACAAGAAAAAAAAGTTCTTGGTATAGACGGGGTCTCCCTACATTGGCCAGGTTGGTCTTAAACTCCTGGGCTCAAGCAATCCTCCCGCCTTTGCCTCTCAAAAGTGCTGGAATTACAGATGTTAGCTACTGTATATGGCCAATTGTCATTTTAAAAATGAAGCTGATTAAATCAGGAAAAGTCAGAATTGCATGTGTGGTATCTGTCTTGAAATGCCAAAGATTTTTTTGTTTTTTTGAGACGGATTCTTGATCTGTTGTCAGGCTAGAGTGCAATGCTGCAATCTCGTCTCACTGCAACCTCTGACTCTCTGGTTTAAGTGATTCTCCTGCCTCAGCTTCCTGAGTAGCTGGGATTACAGGCACATGCTACCATGCCCAAATAATTTTTGTATTTTTAGTAGAGGCGGGTTTCCCCATATTTGCCAGGCTAGTCTCAATCTCCTGACTTGGTGATCTGCCTGCCTCGGCCTCCCAAAGTGCCAGGATCACAGACGTGTGCCACTGTGTCCAGCTCAAAGATTCATTTTTTTTTTTTTTTTAAGAACAGAACTTCAGAATATATTCTAAAAATGTTTGTTTTTGGTTTAAATTGGAGAGTTGCATACCTAGAGAATCTAGAGAGAAGCATGATTCCTGCTGATCATGCTTGCTCTTTTATTGACTCTTAACAATGAAATATTTTAGACGTCTGAGGGGCATTTTTAAAAAAACAAAAAATTGGAATGCTTTTATTTATTGTATCACTAACTAGGACTTTATTTGTCTTGGTAAGGTAACTATCATGTGGCTGGCTGGTGGATGCTAGACTGTAAACTGTGTGCTGTGGTTATTGTTTAAAGGACTTTTCAAACGTGTTTCTCTTCAGTCTTTGTGTTTCTTAGCCTGACATAAGTGCACATGGTCAGATAGCACTACTAGGATTGTCATGAAAAAGTGCAGAGCTTTCTTTGGGAGAGGTTGCCTTTTCCAGCTCTTGCACCTGGTTCTTTTGATACTGACTTTTATATTTTTATGTAAATTGCCTATCTGGTTTCCTTTTTCTTTTTGTCATCTACTGACTAAACATGGAAGGTTTAACCTATTTCGCTACTCTGTGTGTGCTGTGTCCCCACTCACAATAGCCACTTGCAGGATCTCTGTTTCTTCCTATGTGTTTGTGTCTTTCTCCTTGCTCTTACACACATATTTTTTAGACTGCTTTGTTGCAAATGTAGTTACAAATATGATTAATATTCTAGGTTCACATTATTTTTATTATTTAAGCTGCTTATAGCTGAACCACGTATGATACCTTGATTACCTTTTCTTTCCTTCACGTCTTTTGCGTTTTCCCTGAAATGAGGAATGTTTTTTCCTTTGGTTGGTCTTCTGTAAATTTATAACTAATCAGCCTCAGCTTGAGTCAGTTGTTAAAACGTGTCTTGCTGTGTTTAGTTGCAATGGGACTCTTTCAGTGCCATCTTGAAGAGGTCACATGTGGGGTGTCTGGACTGGCTACTCTGCTCCTAATTTGCAGCTGATGTCCTGGAATCTGGGATCCACCTTCACCATCGCCCCGGGAACTGTTTTCTGTGTTCTGGCTCCCGCTTACTTTCTCTCTTTTTGTTTTTTTGAGTCGTAGTTTCATTCTTCTTGTCCAGACTTGAGCACAGTGGCGCGATCTCGGCTCACTGCAGCCTCTGCCTTCCGGGTTCAAGTGATTCTCTTGCCTCAGCCTCCAAGTAGCTGGGATTACAGGCATGCGCTACCACACCTGGCTAATTTTGTATTTTTGGTAGAGATGGGGTTTCTCCATGTTGGTCAGGCTTGTCTCAAACTCCTGACCTTAGGTGATCTGCCTGCCTACACCTCCCAAAGTGCCGGGATTACAGGCGTGAGCCACCGTGCCTGGCCATGTCTCTTGTTTTCATATGCTGTGTATGTCATTCTCATTCATAGGTTATTGCCTTATTTTGTTGGAACACATCTTCTAGTGACAAAGGGGGTAATATTTTTGGAAATGTTGCATTTCTAAGAAATATCTTTTTTCTGCTTTAATACTTTACTGGTATTTGGGTAAGATGTGGAATTCTAGGATGGGAGATTCTTGTAGGAATTTCGAAGTCACTGGTAGATATTATCTAGATTTCAGTATTGCTCTGATTCCTTCTCTCTCACTGTGGCCTGTTGTATTTTCTGGAAGTCCTCCTCCCCTAACCCCTGCCAATCTTCTGTTTTTCTTTTCTTTTCTTTTTGAGATGGACTCTCACTCTGTCACCCAGGCTGGAGTGCAGTGGTGTGATCTCAGTTCACTGCAACCTCTGCCCCCACTGGGTTCAAGCGATTCTCCTGCCTTAGCCTCCTCAGTAGCTGGGATTATAGGCACCTGCCACCGTGCCTGGCTAATTTTTGTATTTTTAGTAGAGACGGGGTTGCACGTTGTTGGCCAGGCTTGTCTTGAACTCCTGACCTCAGGCGATCCACCCGCCTCGGCCTTCCAAAGTGCTGGGATTACAGGTGTGAGCCACCATGCCCAGCCCAGTCTTCTGTTTTTCTTTTGTGCTCTGATGTGCCTTGGTGTATGTCTGCTTTCATATGTTGTGTTGGGGTCTCTATGGAGCTTTTTAATGTGAAAACACATGTCCTTTTGAGGAATTAACTTGAAATTGTTTTTGGTTATTTTTCTGTTTTTCCAGTTTTCTTTTTCTGGAACTCCTGTCACTCAGTTGCTTGACTTACTTGACTGGTCTAATTTTGTTAGTAGCCTTTCTATTTTATCTTCTTCGTCTTTTTTTTTCCAACTTCCTAGGGGAGATGTTTTCAACTTCTCTTAACTTACCTAGGTATTGAGCTCTTCATTTTTAGCTTTTATTTATGTTTTTAGATAGCACCTCTGTCATGCAGGCGAGAGTGCAGCGGCCCCATCGTAGCTCATTATAGCCTTGAACTCCTGGGTTCAAGCAATCTTTCTGCCACAGCCTCCTGAGTAACTGGGACTGTAGATGCGTACCACCGCACCTGGCTTATTTTTAGTTTTCCTTTTTTTTTTTAAACAGATGAGATCTTGCTGTGTTGCCCAGGCTGGTGTTGAACTCCTGGCCTCAAGTAGTTCACCTGCCTTGGTCTCCAAAGCACTGGTATTTTTTTTTTAACAGGGATGAACCACTGTGCCTGGCCTGTTTTTTGTATTTTAATTTCAAAATGCCTTTTTTTTTTTTTTTTTTTTTTTTTTTAAATTCTCCCTCAGTACATTTCTTCCTTTCTTGATTTTCTCCCTTCTCATCTTCCTCTGCAGCCTGGATGTACCATCATCTGACTGCTCTTAGGATGTCAGTGATTGACTTTTAATAGCATCTTTTTATACAGTCTCTGCTTCTATCACGTTGTGTTTACTATTTGTTTTGTTCTCTCTTCATCCTTGTGGTGTTCTTAAAAGCCTGTCTCTCCCTGGTTGGCTCTGACTTAAGGCACTAACGGTAACTTGAGAGCCCTGAGTTTGGGCCAGGGCGCGTACACTGTGTGCTTCACTGGAGAGTCCCTGGACTGGGCCAGATTCTCCCCGGCCTTTTCTCTTTAGATGAACAGAGGCCCAGGGAAAGATCTTCCCACCTCTAGTCTGGGGGGCATAAGCCCTGGCTGCCATTCTGGGAGCAAGTGGAAGCAAAGGGCCGGATTTTTCTATAGTAGGTACATAAATATTGACGTGTCTCCTCTCATTTTCAAAAAGGCACCTCTGTAATTGTTCCTTCTCTAGTCCAGACCTGCTGTCTGAGCCTGCAGTGGACTGCCAGGGCCTGGCAGGAGCTGTCACTGTGCTGTGTGGAAGCACTGGGAAGCGGGGGCTTTAATTGCTGCCTAGACTTTCAGACAATCCCGTTATTTTTCCTCCCATCTTTTGAATTTATTATTATTACTTGTTCTGAGATAGGGTCTCACCATGCCCAGGCTGGAATGCAGTGACACAGTCATGGCTCACTGCAGCTGTGACCTCCCCAGGGTCAAGTGATCCTCCCATCTCAGCCTTCTAGGTAGCTGGGACTACAGGCATTACTACCATGCCCAGCTCTCTCTCTTTTAAAAAAATTAAAATTGTTTTATTCTTATTATTTTGAGATGCAGTGTTGCTCTCTTGCCCAGGCTGGAGTGCAGTGGCACAATCTCAGCTCACTGCAACCTCTGCCACTCGGGTTCAAGTGATTCTCCTGCCTCAGCCTCCTGAGTAGCTGGGATACGGGTGTCTGTTCAGCTAATTTTTTTGTATCTTTAGTAGAGACAGGGTTTCACCATGTTGGCCAGGCTGGTTTAGAACTCCTGACTTCAAGTGATCCACTTGCCTCTGTCTCCCAAAGTGCTAGGATTACAGGAATGAGTCATCACACCCAGCCAAAATTGTTTCATTATGTTAAGAGACAAGCTCACTGCAGCCTTGAACTCCTGGGCTCAAGAGATCCTCCACCTTAGCCTCCCAAGTAGCTGGACTGTAGGCACAGGCGCACATTGCCACACCTGGCTGATTTTTTTTTTTCAGTGTTTTCTAGAGATGCTGCCTCACTGTGTTCCCCAGACTGGTCTGGAACTCTCGGACTTGAGTGATCCTCCTGCCCCTGCCTCCCGAAATGCTGGGAATGGAGGCATGAACTACCGTGCCCAGCCTCTTCCCATCTGTGACACCGTGTTCTGACATTCTTGGTTCTCCCATTGCAGACCCTCTTACAGGCTCTGCGGGGGGAGTCATGCTGCTTCCTGGCTTTCCTCACAGTTTCCTTTCTCAGGTCTGCAAAATGTGTCGCCTCTGGGCCATCTGTTTCCCAGCTTCCAAAAATCATGTTGCCCTCACTTCCCTCTGTTCTCTTTGTCTTTGTGGGATTATG
Source organism: Callithrix jacchus (assembly GCF_049354715.1). NCBI lineage: Eukaryota > Metazoa > Chordata > Mammalia > Primates > Cebidae > Callithrix > Callithrix jacchus. The sequence continues at coordinate 34,315,250 of NC_133508.1, read as the reverse complement.
CTTGGAAAAAACAGAAACAACAACAACAAAATCCCCGCAGGTATTGTGGCTTCAGTGGGCTTTCAGGAGGAAATGAAAATAAAAGCGTTTCTGTCTGATATGATGTTTTTAGCCTTTCATTTTTATCTTTGTGTTCACAGCGTTCTGAATCACCTCTGCCACCCCTCCCTCTGCTCACACCCTCCTTCCCCCTGCTCAGGGTCCTCCTCTTGTGCCCTGGCCCTCCGGTTTGCTCATTTGTTAAGAGCTGATTCTGCAAAAACCTCCCCTTAAACCGAGCTTTCCAATTAAGAGTGATCTTTCCTTCCTGAATTCACAAAACATTTTCTTTTTTTGGGTGTGGTTATTTTTGAACACATGGGCTTCCTCTTTTTTTATGACTTATGTTTTGTCGGATGAATTTTTTATTTTTTTAATTTATTTTGAGACGGAGTTTTGCTCTTGTTACCCAGGCTGGAGTGCAATGGTGCGATCTCAGCTCACCGCAACCTCCGCCTTCTGGGTTCAAGCAGTTCTCCTGCCTCAGCCTCCCGAGTAGCTGGGACTACAGGCGCGTGCCACCATGCCCAGCTAATTTTTTGTATTTTTAGTAGAGACAGGGTTTCACCATGTTGACCAGGATGATCTCGATCTCCTGACCTTGTGATCCACCCGCCTCGGCCTCCCAAAGTGCTGGGATTATAGGCATGAGCCACCGCGCCCGGCCAATTTTATTTTATTTTTGAGACGAAGTTTCGCTTTGTTGCCCAAGGTGGAGTGCAGTGGTGTGATCTCAGCCTACTGCAACCTCCACCTCCTGGGTTCAAGTGATTCTCCTGGGACTACAGAATAAGGAGGAGCTGGGACTACAGGTGTGTGCCATCATGCCCGGCTAATTTTTGTATCTTTTGTAGATACAGGGTTTCATCATGTTGGGGTGACCTGCCTGCCTTGGTCTTCCAAAGTGCTGGGATTATAGGTGTGAGCCATTACACTTGACCTGTCAGATATATTTTTATTTCTGACATTGGGTGATGATGGTTTTTCTGCCTTCATGCAATGCTTTGCATGTAGTAAGTACTCAATTTTTTTTTTAAATCAACATGGATTTTTCAGTGATCTTTTTCTGGTCTTAAGTTAGACAGGATATTGACCATTGCTGTATGCCATGGTTAATGCAAAAGTAGGGTGTTATTTCTAGTTGCAGATACTTTTCTTGAAATCTGCACATGCAGGTAATATGCATTATACAGGTCATAACTCACAAAAGTTCATTAACTTGCTGCGTAGTAGAAAGATGCTGTTTATAGAATCTGAGGGATTTCCTGAAGGTAGGCTAGGAGGTAGTCTCTCCTTAGGGCTTTGCACTGTTTTCTCTTACCACATCCTGCGGTAGGGTGGGCATCAGCATGCCTTGCAACTTGCATCTTGTAGGGTTACCTCTGCTTACATTCTAACTCAGTCTTCGGAAATGTTCTCTCTAGCACTAGGCCAGGTCAAGCTCATGTTCATCTGAATAAGAGCAGCGATTCTTCATGTGGTTTTGTCTCCAGGTTTCTTCTGTAGGTTTGTACCCATCCTCGGGAGCCTTGCCCCACAAGGTCATTTCCTGCTTGATCATCTGCTTCATGGATGAACTCCTCTCCTCATTTATTGCTGTGTATGATGGATTTTTGGTTGTCATAATATACAATTATTGTTAGTGTTTAAGTCTTTCATTATTTTAAATGGACATATCCTGAATGAGAAACATTCTTCTTCTTTTTTAATTGAATGTTGTATCATGTTTATTAACCCAGTGGCTGATAAAATTATTATAGAATTAGTGTTTATTGGTAGTATAAAAAGTGGCTTATCACAACTTTTGTCTTCCCCCTAAGACATGGGGCCTCACTGTGTTGCCCAGGCTGTAGCGCAGTGGTTCAGTCATAGCTCACTGCGGCCTTGTACTCTTGTGCTCAAGGGGTCCTCCTGCCTCAGTCTCTCAGTTAGTTGGGACTAAAGGTGTGGGTCACTATGCTTTGACCTCCCAAAGTTTTGGGATTACAGGGATCAGCCACCAGGCCAGATGTTATCACAATTTTTTTTTGTTCAGCTACATTTCTAAGTGTCTATGGACTGGACAGCAAAGATTTCTACCATTATTATTTTAAACTTTTTAATGCAAACTACTACAAAGTGGAATCAATAAGTATGCTCCAACATTTTCTCTATTGGATATTTGACTCTTCTCTTGAAAATACAGCAAGTCCTCTGTTTACTGAAAGGGAATTATGTTATGAAAGCTGCCAGTTAAAATCTCCCAAGAGACCACTCTTCTAAGGAGTTGTATTTTTCAGCGGCAAAAATATCCTTCCTGGTTTATAAACTCTAATGGGAGAAGGTCATTTTTATATGATTTCTTTTTTTTTAATGCAGCATACTCTGTTGGGGTTACTGTTGTCCTGCTGAGTTATCTTCAAAAAGTCGTATCCATTCAGCACATTTCAGTGGTGTGGCATTTAATAAGTGGCAGCATTTGCCTTGGCATGACGTTACTGTGACTGCTTGGCATAGCTGAGCCTTGAATCAGGACCCCTCCAGAGGCAGGAGTCGACAGTTGACTCTCAAACTTAGAAAACCCTTGATTAGTTAGTTGGAGGATGATAAGCCAAGTTTATAGAGTATTTTGAAGAGGGGGTAACAAATTCTGCTGTTAGACCAAATAAGATGAGGACAGACAACAGACTTGGGTTAAGCATCGTGGAGGCCATTGTGGATGTGATGGGTGGTTTTGAGAGTGTGGGGAAAGAGGAAGCCTGATTAGAATGGGGTTATGGTAGGAGACACGCTTGAAGCAAGTATAGACAATTCTTTAAAATATTTTGCTGTCAAGAGGATCAAAGAATTGGTATAATAACTGGAAGGTAAAGTAGGGTCAGTGAAAGGTTTTGTGCTGCATATGTAAAAATAATTCACAGCCTTTAAAGGCTCAAGCTTGACACCTGACTACTATCTTTCATACGATTGTAGTTTTTAGGAACATTAACAGTGGGACAGGCTGGGCTCAGTGGCTCATGCCTGCCATTCCAGCACTTTGGGAGGCTGAGGTGGGAGGACTGCTTGAGCCCAGGCATTGGAGGCTGTAGTGGGCTATGATTGCATCATTGTACTTCAGCTTGGATGACAGAGCGAGACTCCGTCTTAAACAAAAGACAACAGTGGGTGGGAGTTAGATTGCTGATCTGATTTGGGGGTGTGATGGTCAGGAAGAGCTCTTGGTGAAGTGGATGCCTGCTGAAGTCTTGATGGATGGACAGGGTTGGCCTGGAGGATAATGCGGGGTCCAGGCATTGGAGGCCTTGGGCAGGAAGTCAGGGGTGGGGGTGGGTGGATGGAATTGTGCAGGGCCTAATAGAGGCTGTGAAAGGAGAGGTGCTGGGGAAAAGGTGAAAATGTAGGAAGTTCTGAGGATGAAGTTACAAGGTTGAGAAAGTCCATAGGTGGGGATTTATTTCCAAGGGGTGGCTACAAATGTTACATAAAGGCTGCAGATAATAATTTCATCTGGAGGGAGTTAACAGGATTAGGAGGCTTAAAGAATGGCTTCACCAAGACTGTAATTCCAGCACTTTGGAGGCCGAGGCAGGTGGATCTTGAGGTCAAGAGATCAAGACTATCTTAGTCAACATGGTGAAACCCTGTCTCTACTAAAAGTACAAAAAATTAGCTGGGCACAGTGGCACGTGCCTGTAATCCCAGGTCCTCAGGAGGCTGAGGCAGGAGAATTGCCTGAACCCAGGAGGTGGAGGTTGTGGTGAGCCGAGATCGCACCATTGCACTCCAGCCTGGGTAACAAGAGTGAAATTCCGTCTCTAAATAAATAAATAAATAGAATGGCTTCACAAGCCACATTTTGGAGGTCAGTGTGCTTGTGTGTGTGTGTGGAAGTATTTTTGAAACAAATGGTTGATATTTAAGTTGATTGGGTTGCCCTTGAGCTTGCTTGGTGGGAAGAGGTGGGCAGGATGTGGTTTTCTAAATGTCCAGGGGGCACCTCTTCCTTATTCACCCCCAGGACATTAATGACTTTCAATTTTTCTTGAAGAGGAAATACCATTTATCGTTAGTAAATGGTTTTGGGACTTCCATTCTTTGGGGACTCAACACATCTGGAGATGACAAATTCTGGAGCTGTCTCAGTGGCAAGTGTCCCAAGGACTCCTGGATGACATTGTAATTAGGATTCATGTGCAGTCAGAATAGGCTCCACAAATGAAGAGGATGCCAAGGTGTGTGTGTGTGTGTGTGTGTGTATGTGTGTGTGTGTGTGTTTACAAACTTATTCTCAGTGTTCTAGATAAATGATTCCTTTCCTAGAGGTCCAGACAGATGAAGGTGCAGAGGAATTCTATTATTTGCATTATTAATGGTAATGTTTAAAAACTTGGAGGATTAAGGTCTGAGCTCTTGCTGTACTGGTTAAAAAGTGTCAAAGATTGGTCAGTCTGTATTTTTTTAATAAGTGTTCCATTTTAGTGATTCTTAGGCATGCTTTGGTAGAGATGGACTTGCAGAGCTTCTTGAGAATATAGATTCTCAAAAGCAAACAAAAGAAGAAAAAAAGAATAGAGATTCTCCCCACACCCCTGCCCCAGGATCTTAGTCAGTACATCTGGAGTAGGGTCCAGGAATCTGTATTTTAACTCTCATTATTTGTTTGCCTCCTTCTTCCAAGCTTTGCTTCAGGAAAGAACTATATCAAACGTCACCTTTTAGATTTGAAGAATGGAGAATTACCTTGAACTTTTGGATAGCTGTTCTGTGTTGCAGAATGAAAGCAGTAGGGAATGGGGAAACGTATGACTGAGTATATTTTCATTTGAATATGTCTGTGAGAGTGATGTGGAAGTTCAGAAACACACAACTGGGTTTCTTCTTCAGATAATTTGAAAGCAGTGTTTTAAGAATTTTAAAATATGTGTTCTCCAGATAGAAGTATATAAAATTTAAAATGATGTTCCTTTTTCCCCTTCTCTCCAATTCCACTGCAGTGATAACCACGGCAAATTTCGGTGTGTATGTTTAGGTGTTGTGTGTGTGTGTGTGTGTGAGAGAGAGAGCGAGCGAGAGAGAGAGAGAGAGAGAGAGAGAGAGAGAGAGAGATTTTGCCTCTCTAAAAGGAGGCTCAAACCACACAGGAAGAGCTTTGTTCACTATGGTCTTGTCAGCATCCTTCTGCGTCCCTGTCTTTAGACCTGTTTGTAAGAAACACTTTGAGCCACCAGGGTGTGCAAACTACTTTTTACAGATGAGCAAAAATATGAATTCTTCAGACACATAATATATGCTGTTTGCTCTTTAGAATATTTCTGTAGATTGCATTGGATGGATTGATAAGTATTTCATATATCGGGCAATAGGAAATCTAGCATGCTTTAGAGAAATCAGTATTTCTTGTGCAGTACATATTGCTGGTTCATGCAGTTCCTATCATAATAGAGTATCAGTATCAGAGCCAGAGGGAAGAGTGTATGAGTCACTCCATCATAAAAGGAGCAGTAACTTAATACCAAACTGGGGGTGCTGCCTGAATTTGAAATCAATTACAGTATTGTTGATACGGTTGATTCTTGTTTATGGGCAGGAAGTTATCATGGTTTAAAATGTCTGATTCCCTTTCGGTGATGCTAACTTGCTATATTCAGTGTTTCTGTTCTTTCCTTTAGGATCCAAACTACTGGATACAGGTGCATCGCTTGGAACATGGAGATGGAGGAATACTAGACCTTGATGATATTCTCTGTGATGTAGCAGATGATAAAGACAGAGTAAGTTCCAGTCCCAGAGAACCTGCTCTGAATGCATTGTTTTTGAGGGCTGGGGAGTGGGTGCTATTCTTTTCCTTTCTGTTTTAGACACATACTTTAAATTATGTTTGAGCCACCCACACTAGTATATTTTCTTTTATAGTAAGTATCACAAATCTTCACTGTCCTGAATACCAAGGTATAATGATGTTCCTGATACCTGGGACTTAACATTAAGTTTTAGGGTTTTAAAATTACAGCTTTGGAATGGAAGTATCACAGAAAGATTTTTGTGCCTTACTCCACTTTAATTTAACCAAACACCTTTCTTGACAACTCAGGCCTGTCCTTATCATCTCTGTGTCACACAGTATGCAGCAGCTCTGCATTCTGGTCCCAGTGTTGGCCCAGAGAAGATCCATCCCAACAGTAGCCTGTGCAGCCCACTGCATTCCTGTGTGATGGGCGAGTGTGTCCCTGGCAGCTCCCTCATCTCTCAGGAAGCTCGGCCTTGCTGTGTGATGGGCGAGTGTGTCCCGGGCAGCTCTCTCATCTCTCAGGTAGCTTGGCTTTGCTGTGTGATGGGCGAGTATGTCCTGGGCATCCCCCCATGCAGGGCCTGGCTGTCAGGAAGCTCGGCCTTGCTGTGTGATGGCCGAGTGTGTCCTGGGCATCCCCTCCATGCAGGGCCTGGCTCTCAGGAAGCTCAGCCTTGCTGTGTGATGGGCAAGTGTGTCCCGGGAATCCCTCGATGCAGGGCCTGGCTTTCAGGTAGCTGGGCCTTGCTGTGTGATGGGCGAGTGTGTCCTGGGCATCCCCCCGATGGAGGGCCTGGCTCTCAGGTAGCTGGGCCTTGCTGTGTGATGGGCAAGTGTGTCCCGGGCATCCCCTCCCATGCAGGGCCTGGCTCTCAGGTAGCGGGGTCTTGCTGTGTGATGGGCAAGTATGTCCCGGGCATCCCCTCCCATGCAGGGCCTGGCTCTCAAGTAGCTGGGCCTTGCTGTGTGATGGGCGAATGTGTCCTGGGAAGCCCCGTTATGCAGGGCCCGGCTCACAGGTAGCTCGGCCTTGCTGTGTGATGGGCAAGTGTGTCCTGGGCAGCCCTCCCATGCAGGGCCTGGCTCTCGGGCAGCTGGACCTTGCTGTGTAATGGGCACGTGTGTCCTACCATGCAGGGCCTGGCTGTCAGGAAGCTCAGCCTTTTCTCTGTCAGTGCTCTATGCTCTGTATGTGCTTCACCCGTCTTTACTGTGGTCTGTGAATTTGGCTCCTGGACATATCCACCTACTGCTCTTCCCTGTTCCCTCTACACTTTTTTCTGTACTCTTGAGAGGAATGAGGAAGAGGAGGAGGAGAGGGAGGAGGAACGTTCAGCATTTTGAGAATGCGTGACGGGATGTTTGGCTCTGTATGTAGAAGTCAGCAAGTTCTTTTTGGAGACAGGGTCTTGCTCTGTTGCTAGGCTGGAGTGCGGCGGTGTGATCACGGCTCACTGCAGCCTCCACCTCCCAGACTCACGTGAGCCTCCCACCTCAGCCTCCTGAGTAGCAGCCTACCCACTAATTTCTAAATTACTTGTGGAGACAGGGTCTTGCTATGTTGCTCAGGCTGCTCTCAACTCCCGTGATCAAGTGATCCTCCCACCTCGGCCTCCCAAAGTGTTGTGATTGCAGACGTGTGCCACTGTGCCAAGCCCAGCAAATTCTTTATGGTTCTGAGGAGATTTGAACAGGCTTCTGGAGCCACCTGGCTACTCCTTTTGTATTTGGTTTATAAGGAATTGCAGAAGGGCTCATAGCCACATGTGTAGTTGCATCAGCATGGTTGTATGGAGGCAATGACCTGGTTGTCTGTCTCCTAAAACCTCACTGCAGTGGCCCAGGGTATTTGGCCAGCCAGGTTACATCACAAGGTCGGAAGATGGTAAGGTCACCCAGACACTCACTCTGCTTCCTCCCGGGGCTCCCTCTGGTTCCTGGCCCTCTCTTCCTGCCTTGCTCTTCTTGCCCTCCACTGCGAGCTGGGTGCGCACAGCTGTTGTGTCTTGTTCACACCTGCATTCCCGACAGCATTGTGCCTGGCTGAGAGTTGGGGCATGTCGTAAATGTTTTCTTGAAATTTCAAGTAAAACAAAAAACATGAAATGCCAAATATTGTGTAAATTCGGAAGATTAGATTCACTTAGCACCTGTCATAGTGGAGTTTGTCACATGTGGCTCCTGTGGGTGAGGAATACATTGTGTCAACAAATGCAGAAATTCCTGCTGACTTAAGTTTTGATGCTATTTTTCTTGGTGCCATTTCTCCTTCTTGGGCTTTTCAGTGAGCCAGGCTTAGGGTAACTCTGAAATCCTTTTCTGCAGTCCACGTGAAGAATACCATCTTTCATTTATTGTGTGGCTAAATTCCAGTGTTTAAGGCAACTACAGAGATTTATGAAGAATTTAAACAGGTGCTCTTTCTCCACCAGGAGATTAGAAAGGGATGAATTAATGTATCCATCTCTCAGTGGCTTCCTCTTCTCCCTTCTTTTCCTTAAATCTTTTTCTGTGCTTTTTTTCTTCTCTCCTCCTTCTGTTTCTCTGTTCCTCTCTCTTGCTATTATTTCCTGTGTAAAAATAGCAAAACTCTGGTTGGGTGTGGTGGCTCTTGCCTGTAATCCCAGCACTTTGGGAGGCCGAGGTGGGTGGATCACAAGGTCAGGAGTTTTAGAACAGCCTGGCCAACATAGTGATACCCTGTCTCTACTAAAGATACAAAAAATTAGCTGGGCATGGTAACCCCATCTCTATTAAAGATACAAAAAATTAGCTGGGCATGGTGGCACATGCCTGTAATTCCAGCTACTCAGGAGGCTGAGGCAGGAGAATCACTTGAACCCGGAAGGTGGAGGTTGCAGTGAGCCGAGATCGCACCATTGTACTCCAGGCTGGGCCACAGGGCAAGAACACTCTGTCTCCAAAAAAAAAAAAAAAAAAAAAAAGCACAATTCCTTGTGAGGAAAATCTGGAAAATGCAGACACATACAAAGGAACTAATCACCTGCCATTCTGCTGTTGCTGAAAGCTCACCACTGTCGTTTCAGATTTTCATCCTGGCTCGTCCCATTCTTCAGATACATAATCTTTTTCTCTAAAGAGACTTGAATATGTATTTTTTTTAATTTTGAGGTTAATATATGTATATATTTCTGTGTCCATGAACCATAGCTATGCCAACATGGCTGTGCAGTGTTGTTTTTTTTTTTTTTTTTTTTTTTGAGACGGAGTTTCGCTCTTGTCACCCAGGCTGGAGTGCAATGGCGCGATCTCGGCTCACTGCAACCTCCGCCTCCTGGGTTCAGGCAATTCTCCTGCCTCAGCCTCCCGAGTAGCTGGGATTACAGGCACGCGCCACCATGCCCAGCTAATTTTTTGTATTTTTAGTAGAGACGGGGTTTCACCATGTTGACCAGGATGGTCTCGATCTCTTGACCTTGTGATCCACCTGCCTTGGCCTCCCAAAGTGCTGGGATTACAGGCATGAGCCACCGCGCCCGGCCTGCAGTGTTTTGTTTTAATTTAATTTACTTACTTAGAGACAAGGTCTCCTCTGTCACCCAGGCTGGATGCAGTGCTGTGATTATATAGCTCATGCAACGTCAGCTTCCCAGGCTCAAGTGATCTTCCTGCCTCAGCATGTTTTTTTCTTTAAAATTTATTCTAGATTCAGGGGTGCATATGCATGTTTGTTATATAGGTAAATTGAGTGTCATGGGGGTTTGGTGTATAGATTGACACACCAGATAATAAACATAGTACCTGATAGATGAAGTTTTTGATTCTCTCTCTCTCTTCAAGTAGGCTCTGCTTATGTTGTTTTTCTGTTTATGTCCATGTGAGATCATGCATTATTTGGTTTTCTGTTCCTGTGTTAATTCACTTAGGGGTCCTAGCCTCCAGCTCCATTCACATTGTTGCAAAAAACATGACCTTGTTCTTTTTTATGGCTGCCTAGTATTCCATGGTGTATCTGTACCACATTTTCTTTATCCAGTCTACCACTGGTGGGCATTTAGGTTGATTCCATGTCTTTGCTATTGCGAATAGTGCTGCAGTGAACACATGTGTATATGTTCATTGTGTGTATCAATTTTTCACATACCCATGTGTGTCTTTATGGCAGAACAATTTCTTTGGATATATACACAGTAATGGAATTGCTGGGTTGAATAATAACTGTTTTAAATTTATAGAGAAATTGCCGTACTGCTTTCCATAATGGCTGAACTAATTTACACTCCCACCAGCAGTGTATAAGCATTCCCTTTTCTCTGCACCCTTGCTAGCATCTGCTGTTTTTTGATTTTTAATTTTTTTCTTCAAATTTCACCCATCACATGGATGTATTGTTTGGCTTAATAATAGCCATTCTGACTGGTGGGAGGTGGTGTCTCATTGTGGTTCTGATTTGCATTTCTCTAATGATAGTAATGTTGAACATTTTTTTCGTAAGTTTATTGGCCATTTATATGTATTCTTTTGAAAAGCATCTGTTCTGGTTCCTTGCCCACTTTTTTTTTTGAGATGGAGTGTCATTCTTTTGCCTAGGCTATAGTGAAGTGATGCAGTCTCAGATCACTGCAACCTCTGCCCTGTGTTCAAGCAGTTCTCATGCCTCAGCCTCCTGAGTAGCTGGGATTACAAGTGATCACCACCATGCCTGGCTGATTTTTGTATTTTTAGTAGAGATGGGGTTTTGCCAAGTTGGGAAGGCTGGTCTTGCATGCTTGACCTCAGATGATCCGCCTGCCTCAGCCTCCCAAGGTGTTAGGATTACAGGTGTAAGCCACTGTGCCCGGCCTCTTTGCCCACTTTATAATGGGGTTGTTTGTTGCTTGTTAGTTTGCTTAAGTTCTTTACAGATGCTGGATATTCAACCTTTGTTAGATACATAATTTGAAAATATTTTCTCCCATTCTGTAGGTTGTCTGTTTACTCTATTGATAGTTTCTTTTGCTGTGCATAAGGTCTTTAGTTTAATTAGGTCCTATTTGTCAATTTTTGTTTTTGTTGCTGCTGCTTTTGCTGTCTTCATCACAAAGTCTTGGCCTGGACCTGTGGTCAGAATGGTATTTCCGTGGTTATCTTCCAGGGTTTTTATAGTTTTAGATTTTATATTTAATTCTTTAATCCATCTTGAATTGATTTTTATGTGTGGTTTAAGGAAGGGATCCAGTGTCAATATTCTGCAGATGGCTAGCCACTTATCCCAGCACCATTTATTGAATGGGGTGTCCTTTCCCTGTTGCTTGTTTTTGTCAGCTTTGTCAAAGATCAGATGGTTATAGGTGTGTAGCATTATTTCTGGGCTCTCTGATCTGTTCCATGGGTCTGTGTATCTGTTTTTGTAGCAGTACCATGCTATTTTGGTTACTGTAGCCTTGTACTATAGTTTAAAGTTGAGTAATGTGATGCCTCCAGCTTTGTTCTTTTTGCTTAGGATTGCCTTGGCTATTCAGGTTTTCAGTTCCATATGAATTTTAAAGTATTTTTTTCTAATTCTTTGAAGGATGTCATTGGTAGTTTGATAGGGGTAGCATTGAATCTGTAAATTGCTTTGGGCAGTGTGGCCATTTTAACAATATTTGCTGTTTCAATCCAAGAGCATGGAAAGTTTTTCCATTTGTATCATATCTGGTTTCTTTGAGCAGTGTTTTTAATTCTCATTGTAGAGATCTTTCATTTCTTTGCTTAGCTGTATTCTTAGGCATGTTATTCTTTTTGTGGCTATTGTGAATGGGATTGTGTTTTTTATTTGACTGTCAGCTTGGATGTTGTGGCGTGCAGGAATTCTACTGATTTTTGTACATTGATTTTGCATCCTGAAACTTTGCTGAAGTTGTTTATCAGATCAAGAAGCTTTTGGGCAGAGACTGTGGGGTTTTCTAGGTATAGAACCATATTGCCTACAAACAGGGATAGTTTGACTTCCTCTTTTCCTATTTAGGTGCTCCTCAGCCTCTTGCATGGCTGGGACTGTAGGCATACTGCACAATGAATGCTTGTCTCAAACTCGTAGGCTCAAGTGCGCCTCACTGCCTCGGCCTCCCAACCTGCTGGAACTACAGGCATGAGCCACTGCGCCCAGCTGTCTTTTGATGTATGGATTCACATACAGTCTCGTTGTACTTGCCATGGACACTTAGATGACTGTGGAGACAGCTGCAGTGCCCTCCTGTGCACTGTTCCCTTTGGCACTCTCTGTACTCTGAGCAGCTGGGATGAGCACGCCTGTTTCTCCACCATGGTTCCTTTCTCTTTTACACATTCGAGCTTTCCCTCAGAGTGGTGCCATCCTGCTTTACACCTTGACTTTGTGCCTTTCCATAGAGCAAGTGAGGAGTGGCTTATATGTTTTCTGGGATATGCCTGGTCCCGATATGCGGCTTAGAATAACCTGTTGCGGAAGTTTGGTTGTTGCACAAGTAGGATTTATGGGGCTGTACGGTCTTGATGCTTCTGAGAATGCTGACCTCAGTGGACTCACGTTCAGCACAATGTAGTTAGGCAGAAGGGTTACGCAGTACCAATGTGTGTTTCTGTTCGTCCCCTTGCACTCCAGCTGACATAGATGCCCTGGACAGAGTTTACGCTTTGAGGCGGCAGAACATCAGGATGCAGACATTCAGCACAGTGGTTTCTGCAAAGTGTTTTGAAATACATGGAGACTTATTTTTTGGTCCAGCATATGGCCTTTTTGGTGGACATCTTACGGGTATTTGAAAATAATGTGTTCTGCAGTCATTGGGCTGTGTGTTATAAAAATTCAGTGAGGCCTTCTGGGCGCAGTGACTCACATCTGTAATCTCAGCACTTTGGGAGGCTGAGGTGGACGATCACTTGAGGTCAGGAGTTCAAGACCAGCCTGGCCAACATGGCGAAACCCCGTCTCTACTAAAAATACAAAAATTATCTGGGCGTAATAGCACGTGCCTGTCATCCTAGCTACTCGGGAGGCTGAGTCACGAGAACTGCTTGCAGGGGATGGATGTTGCAGTGAGTCGAGATTGCTTCACTGCACTCCAGCCTGGGCGACAAAGCAAAACTCCATCTCAAAGAATAAAAAATAAAAATAAAATTTAAAAATCATTGAGGTTAAGGTGAATGAAACTGTTACTGAATAATTTGTTCTTCAGCAACTGAAAGTCATGCACTTTTTTCAACACAATTAACTGTTAGGTTATACACAAAACCAAGCATAAGACAAACTATGCTTGATCTTTTTAAATACTGGCATATTAAAATCACACAGTTCTTAATAAATGACATTTTAGATTTGGTATCCGTCTGAGAATTTGATGATGAAAAATCTGCATTTTCTAGAATCTTTTAGCATATTTTCTATACAAATTAAATTGTCCCTTAACCTGGGAAAAATGTTTTAAAAATTAATAGGTAAAATGCCGCTTTAGACAATGTTATATCATGTTGATTGAAATCAGTTTCCAAATAGAAAAATGCTAGAGTACATCATATCATAGACTGAAGTGTGTTTAGAGGTGTGTTTTATTTGTTCAGAAATACTTTAAAAATATATGTGTAATTAAATACCTTTGAGTGACATTCCTAAAGTGCCCATTGTAAGTTGAAACTGTAAGAAATATGATTAGTGCCTTAGACTAACCACACCCAGATTCATAGGCATGGCTGGATGCATTATTTGGACTGAGGGACTGCGTGATGCAGTCAGTCACACAGCTCTTTTCCATGGCTCTGACATTCGATTCTGATTTAATCATCCTGGAATGTTTTCATCTATTTTTGGCAGCTACTCCGAGTAGGGATTTTGACACTTACTTTGCTTTTTGGTTTAAGGAAAAAAAAACAAGCGTTATACCTCTCTTAAATAATAATAACATTTATCTGAAAAATGTCCTGTTTTGTGAAAATCCTCTGGATGCATGTTGAAAATGTAGATACCCAGCCTGGGAATTAGGAGCTCTGAAGGGGCCTGGTCTTCTGCATTTTACAGCCCCTCCTGCTGGCATTTAGGCTCACCAAGTCAGGAAACCACAGCTGTAATGGTCCTGTCTCTGTAGCAGGGAGACAGTCTCGGAGATGCAAATTTTATGCCTGGTCATTGTGAATTTGTAGCATTATAAAAACTCATTTTTTATGGAGGGGAAGAGGTGGTATTTTAAAAGATAGCAAAAGAAAATTAAAGTCAAGTACTTAATTACGCGTGATTTTCCTCATTATCCTTTAATTATTAGCATCCAGGGCACAGCACTGAGGAAGTTTTCTGTTGGTACCCATACAGCTTAGGATTTTTCCAGATTTGTTCAAATGGTACTACTGTAGATTGCTCTGGCTTCTTGGAGTAGGTTTGATTTTCTAAGGTATAGAATACTCTAGATCTACTCTTCAGTGTAAACAGGTAGTTTTTTTTTTGTCTTTTCTCTGTGTTTCTGCTTTCCAGTCGGGGAACCGCTTTAGAGTGATGTTGTGTTCACTCTCAGCGTCTCAGTCTGAGTTTACTCAGTTGACATTTTGCCAAATTATGAAAAACTGTAACAGTTTCGTGTTACCTTCACCGCTATTTAGAGCGCTGTCATGCATTTGTGCAGGTGAGCCTTCCTAACCGACAAGCTGTCTGAATCTCTGTCTGGTTTGGTCTTTGCCATTTATTATTGCAGGACCTTCCCTTAGTTCTCAACAGTAGGTCTTGGCCACTCCTGTTTATTCCCTCTGGGTAGAACAGCAAATTTAGAGACTTGGATAAATTTTCCGCATTTATCACAGAATAAAAATACTTGGGATTCAGTTCCCTGCGCAGGCCAGTCACCTGAGACTGATTGTAAGGACATAAACAAAGATTTCAGAGCCAGGTGCCATGCTCAGGCCTATAATTCCAGCACTATGGGAAGCAAAGCTGGTGGATCACTTGAGCCCAGAAGTTTGAGACCAGCCTGGGCAACCTAGGGAGACTGTTTCTACACAAAATACTAAAATTAGCTGGGTGTGGTGGTGCGGGCCTGTAGTCTCACCTACTCGGAAGCCTGAGGTGGGGAGGATTGCATTGAGCCTGTAAGGTTGAGGCTTCAATGAGCCGTGATCATGCTGCTGTATCCAAGCCTGGGCAACAGAGCAAGATCCTGTCTCAAAAAAAAAAAAAAAGATTTCAAAGATGTCAGGTGTACCTGACTGGGCATGTGGAGTCAGTAGGTGATGGGGGAGTGCACTTTTGTGTGGGCGATCAGCAGGTAGAAAGTCTTCCTCTTCCCCACGGCGTCATCTTTGAGTGTCTTTGATCCGAAGGTTATTTAGAGATGTCGTATCAAGCACTTCCTCTGTCATTCTTGGGCATCATTGTGCTTTGAGCCGGAATGATGCCGTGCGTGTCCTGTTTTGGTGGTGACCTCGTTAGATGCCTTGCACTGTGTTTCTTCCCTTTGTGGAGGAAGTCTTGGATGGAATGGCTGTGTCAACTCATTTCAGAGAGTTTGCACATTTATGCTGGAGCCTGGCATGGGAAAGGAGTGTGGTGAAGACTGCTGGCTTCTAAGCTTGTTGATATATCAGAGAATTTGGGATTTTCTGGGGGTTGGTTTGGCCAGTTCCTCTGTTAAAAACATGTTGGGAAGAAGAAGAAACTTTAAAAAACTTACTGGAGATCATAGGCATGCAACAACTCCACGTGCTGAGGAAAAGTTAGCAGAGGGGCACTTCCATCCTCACCTAGCCCCTGCCCCCTCGGGGGAGTCTCTAACTTACAAATGGATACGGTTTTGGTGCCTTTTATGGTAATAAAATTACTGCCACACTAGGCATTTTATATTGGTATTTTCATGATTTTTTTACTTTTCTTATGTATGTATGTATGTATGTATGTATGTATGTATGTATGTATGTTTTTTGAGACTGAGTCTTGCTTTGTCACCCAGACTGGAGTGCAGTGGCACGATCTCAGCTCACTGAAATCTCTGCCTCCTGGGTTCAAGTGATTCTCCTCCCTCAGCCTCCCTAGTAGCTGGGATTACAGGCCCCTGCCACTGTGCCTGGTTAATCTTTGTATTTTTAGTAGAGATGGGGTCTCACCGTGTTGGCCAGGCTGATCTCAGAAGTCCTAACCTCAGGTGATCCCCCTGCCTTGGCCTCCCAGAGTGCTGGGATTGCAGGCATGAGCCACGGTGCCAGCCCTGTTTTGTTTTTTTAATAAGGTAGTTCTTACTGATACGTACTGAAGTTTCCTAAAGAGGTGCCTTTGCTAGATAGAATTTTCAGTTATGGCCAATTTCCTTTAACATTAAAATATACACAATATTAAAACCAATTTGAGTATGTAGTGAACAGACAGAAAAGAGCCATAGGAAAATTAACGCATGAGGACCGAGGTTGGAAATTACTATCAGGATTCCAATTTGTTAACATTTCACAGAGCTACAAGCTGTAAAAACAAGACACATATTAAATAAGGGAGGGCCTCAGATAGTACATTTGTAACAATTTGTGTAGTTCACACTTGTTACACATGTACATTTGTAGCAAGTGTGTAGTTCACACTTAAGAAAGTCAGTAAAATTAAGTAAATTACGTGTTAGTGAGAAGGAGTGATATCTAAAATAACTAAGGTGTTCTTATTTCAAGTAAGTCGTATTTTAGTTATTACTAAACGTGAAATTAATTTGAGTGTTTTACTTGCAAAAATGGGGTGGGTTGCAGGATGGGGATCCCAGAAATGTGTTTAATTTCCTTTAGGATGTGGCGTCATATGATTACTGCACTGAATTTTAAAATGATTGCAGAAAGGACAGACTCTGTGGCTCACCCTTGTAATCCCAGCACTTTGGGAGGCTGGGGCGGGTGGATCATTTGAGGCAAGGAGGTCAAGAATAGCCTGGCCAACATGGTGAAACCATGCCTCTATTAAAAATATGAAAATTAGCCTGGTGTGGTTGCTCACGCCTGTCCTCGCAGCTACTTGAGAGGCTGAGGCATGAGAATCGTGTGAGGCTGGGAGGCGGAGGTTGCACTCCAGCCTGGGTGACAGAGCAAGACTCCTTCTCTAAATAAAAAATAATTGTGAATCACGTGCCTTAAGTTGTAAACTCCCTTAGAATGGTTCAGCCGCTGATTTACTTGGAGTTTTTTTGCTTTGTGCACTTTGTGGCTTAATTTCCATAAGTTAACATGAATTATGATGTCTGCCTAGGGTGTTACTTGGTGACCAGCATACTGTTTTGCTGATCAGGTAGGTGAGTTGTTGAATCTCTATTCCTTGCCTTCCCTCAGGTGAAGTGGATGTAGCCCAGGAGAACATGCTTTTAATGCAGGCATCTTAATCATTCTGTCTTGGGGGAAATATACATTTTAAGGAAGCAATGTTTTCTGAGGGCATACCTTATCACAAATCCTACTAACAGAAACAGTATAATGAAAAACTTACGTGTTTTCTGTTGTCTTTAATCAAAAGGAATAATTTACTTATTCATAAATACATACCCTACTGTCTTTTGATGAATATTTGAGATTAAGATTAAATGGAATAAATTAAAACCTAGGATCAATATTGAATCAAAGCTAAGTGGCCTCCCTTTCCTTCTCAAAGGTTAATAAGAGAAGTTTTTCAAACAAGAGTGCTTGAATAATTTAAAAGACAGGATATGGAATAATATTCTTTGCAAGAAAATTAGACTCATGTTTGTAGGTAATTCAGTTTACTGAGCACCTATTATGTACCAAGCATTGGGCTTAGTGCTGCTATACAATGTAGGGTGTATATATATGTATATGATTATTTATATGATCAAGGCGAAGTCTGTTTTTTTTTTTTTTTTTTGAGATGGAGTTTCACTCTTGTTACCCAGGCTGGAGTGCAATGGCACCATCTCGGCCCACTGCAGCCTCTGCCTCCTGAATTCAGGCAATTCTCCTGCCTCAGCCTCCTGAGTAGCTGGGATTACAGGCACGCGCCACCATGCCCAGCTAATTTTTTGTATTTTTAGTAGAGACAGGGTTTCACCGTGTTGACCAGGATGGTCTGGATCTCTTGACCTCGTGATCCACCCGCCTGGGCCTCCCAGAGTGCTGGGATTACAGGCTTGAGCCACTGCACCAGGCCAAGGTGAAGTCTTAAAGACACACAAGTCACAAGTGAAAGACCCCAGGGGGTGTTAAATGATCAGGCTTACATTTGAAAAACACCCCTCTGCTGGCTCTGTGAAGAATGAATGGGGAGGCTGCACAGAAGGCAGAGGCCAGTCAGCAGGTGGAACCAGGATTCCAACACAGGCAGCGTGTGGCTCCTGCTGGTTTTGTGGAAGGAGGTTGAAATTGATGGCGATTGGGCCGGTTGGAGATGGTGGGGCATTCACCAAAGTGGGGAGTGCTGCGAGGTTGCCAGATTGGAGACAGGAGGTTAGATTCAATGTTGCCTTCTGTGAGTTTGGGTGTCTTGGAGCTGTTAGTTAGGCAGCTGGCTATTTGGGTCTAACCGTAGATAAATCTGTGAATTTGATATAACTTTGTTAAAAATCAGTTTAAAACAATGTACCAAATATGGTCAAATTTTAGTGCAAATAATTATGTACGTTGGAAAAAGTTTGAAAGGACAGACCAAAAAGTGTCAGTACTGGTCACCTCTGATGGATGGCGTGTGTGGTCCACTGTTTTCTGTTTTCACTGTCCACTCTGTATTCTACTTCTGCTTCATTCCCACAGGAAAGAAGCAGTAGGTTTAGTTCTAAATATAGCTTAGAATAGAAACATCTCTTTTTGAACTTCCGTATGAATTGGCATAGGAACAGAATGATTTAAAGATTTTGATGTCCTGGAAACGAAATAACTTGTATAAATTGACTTCATTAACTAAATGACTTTTCCTCCTAAGTGAACTTACTTTAGAGTGTAAAGAAACAAACATCTAAATTTGCTGCCAAGCAGAGCTCTAAATGGCTAGTGAATTCAGGATTACTTGCCAACATTTAAGTGTTTTTTGGGTCCTGGTTTGGCCACAGTTCATCAGTTTGTGGGAGCACAGGGCCAGAGGATGTGTACAGGTAGAACAGGGAGGTGTTAGTGAAGGGGAGTTGGGAGGGGTCAGGCCTCCTGCACGACAGGTGAGGGTCCTCACAAACAATTGGAGCTTGCATTTGGGGTCATCCTGCACAGGGTGGGTTGGGCCTCAGTCCTCCTAGTGAATGCCCTCAAGACTTTGCTTCTCTAGGGCCACCCAGTGAGTCAGGGGACAGAGACTCTCACTCTTTCAGTGACACCAATCCCAGGCTGGGGCCTGATGACTTGCTGTGCTGCACTGGGCTTTTCAGTTACTTTGGAAGTGCTGGGCATCTAGTTTGATGGGTTGTGGAGCCATACTCCCTGCATTTGAATCCTGGCTTCATGTTATCTTTACTTGACTTCTCTTACCTCGTTTTTCCCATCTCTAAATGGGGTATAATCATGGTATCTATCTTATGAGTTTTTAAAAAATACGACATAGGTATATTGCGTGATGATGGGATTTGAGCTTTGGTGAACTCATCACCTAAACTGCGAATGTGGGACCCTCCCTCCCTCCCTCTCTTCCTCTCTTCCTTTCTCCCCCTCTTCCCCTCCCCCCCTCCCTCTCTTCTTTCCTCTTTCTTTTTCATTTATCTTCTTTCGTCTTATTTTTTTCTTTATTTTTCTTTCTTTGACAGGGTCTTGCTATGGCTGGCATGCAGTGGTGCAATCATAGCTCACTGCAGCCTCAAACCTCTGGGATCAGGTGATCCTCCTGCCTCAGCCTCCCAGGTAGCTGAGACTATATGTGTGTGCCATAACACGCTTGGCTGATCAAACACATTTTTTTGGTAGTGACAGGGAAATTAAATGTTTTCTTGAGTTGGGGTAGGTCTCAGCTCAGGTTGATCTCAAACTCCTGGGCTCAAGCCATCTTCCTGGGTTGTTGGGATTACAGGTGTGAGCTACCACACCTGGCTTCATTTTTCTCAGATTTCTATGTTGTCTTTTTCTTCCTATGTCTTCTAACATGATTATTTGTTAATAGGTCAGGAGTTTAGTGTCATGTATAATTCTACCACAGTTCATGTTATTGATGCCCGTTCTTCATATGTCCAACTAAAATGATAGGATTTGTTTGGGCAAAGGTTAAGTGTGTCTTGCAGATTCATTCATCCCATCCTTTCTGCAGTCATTTAAAAAACACTTGTTCAGTCC
This sequence comes from Callithrix jacchus, assembly GCF_049354715.1. Classification (NCBI taxonomy): domain Eukaryota; kingdom Metazoa; phylum Chordata; class Mammalia; order Primates; family Cebidae; genus Callithrix; species Callithrix jacchus. The sequence goes on along the minus strand of NC_133508.1, from coordinate 34,295,284 downwards.
CTAATATGCTTGAGAAACAGAGGTGCTGAGGATGTGTCATTGAGCAGGAGGTGAGTTTTCAGTTCATAGAGCTGCTTACAGTGAGGAATACTGAATAAAGGAGGTAAATGTGGATGTGATAGTCAGTAGGGGTGTGAGTGGCCCCTTAAGGTGGTTGGAAAGGATAGCCCTTTGGAGGAGACAGGTGGGCTGGACTTTGGATGAGAAAGAACTATCCCTGGGATCAGCTGGGGGCAGAACAGTCCAGATAGAGCAGCATGTACAAATACGTGAAGTGGAAAAAAGGTGAAGGTGTTCATGAGCCAAAAGGGAATGAGTGTGTTTGGGATGCAGCAAGCATCTGGGAAAGGAGAAGGAAATGGGGTTGGAGGAGGAGAAGGTAGGATTGAGATCACGGATGGCATTAAAAACTGTCTTAACAAATTTGGAGATTTGATATGAAATACCATAAAAAATCACTGAACTGTCACACTGTGGAGTGACATAATCAGGTCTGTATTTTTAGAAGATTCCTGTAGGAAGAGTGCATTATAGATGGGCAAGATTCTGGGAAAGACGAATGAGAAGGCAGCCAGCCATCCAGAGAAGAGGGGATGGTGGCTGAGACCACAGTGGCTTTGAAGGAAAATGAATGAAGTTCAGATATGTGTTGGAGTTAAAATTTCCAGGATTTCAGGCCAGGCATGGTGGCTCATGCCTGTAATGTGAGCACTTTGGGAGGCGGAGGCAGGAGGGCCACTTGAGGTCAGGAGTTTGAGACCAGCATGGCCAATACAGTGGTGAAACCCCATCTGTACCAAACAAAAATTAGCTGGTGTGGGTGGCAGGCGCCTGTAATCCCCGCTACTCAGGAAGCTGAGGCGGCAGAATTGCTTGAACCCAGGAGGCAGAGGTTGCAGCGAGCCGAGATCGCACCACTGCACTCCAGTCTGGGTGACATGGCGAGACTCTGTCTAAAAAAAAAAAGAAAATCCAGGATTTCAGGCTGTGAGGAATGAGGGCAAACAAGGAACTAAGGACGAATATTGGAGCAAATGGAGGAGGGACACAGAGGCTCCCTGACTGGGATGCAGAAGGCTCAAGGAGGGGAAGGTAGGACACAGGGACAGCCAAGTCTTCTATGGCACATTGAGCTCAATGTGAAATGCCCATGAGGTTCCAACACAGATGTCAGGTAGGTCAGTGGACGTATGTCTGAAGCTCAAGGGAGAGATTAGAATTGGATATAGGAATTTGGGAGGCACATCCAGGTAGAACAGATGGTATTTAAAGGCATGCAACAAATATTTTCACATGGCAGAAATGTGCAGTTGTTCCAACCTGATAACCTTACTGGTTCTTCTTCTTCTTCTGGTCTCGAACTCCTGACCTCAAATGATCCACCCGCCTCAGCCTCCAAAAGTGCTGGGATTGATTGCAGCATGACCCACCATACTTGTCCAAGAAAATACCAATAAATTTAAATTAAGAAATAGAGTCTCTAACGTGAGAGGGGAACTCTGCAAATTCTCTTGCATCCAAACATCTGAGGAGAGGAACACAAAATTCGTATTTTGGAAAAGAAAAAAATGCAGCTGCATTTGAAATACTATAAAGGGAGATGACTTTTCAGATATGAGACAAATTGTTACGTGATTTCTAAAATATGTTCTGAAATCAGATTCAGAAAACTGCTAGGAATTTGATGGCTGTAACCATTTGATGTTTGATGGCACTTGCCTGCCATTCAGGAAAGAGCTTATTTAATAGAAGAGCACACAATATGAAATCAGAGATTCTCCTGGAGTGAGAGACTTAGAGAATCTGTACCCTGTCTTTCAGAATTCTGAAGTTCTTTGTGTCCGAATGTGTGTCATACTGCTTGACTTACTTTCTTACAAATGATTGTTTAGAGATACTTCTTTTCAATGACTCCTCTCTCAGGCATGTTTTTATTGGCACTTGTGGGTGGTCTCGGCAGGGATCTCTTGGCTGCTGGGAACTTGAGGTTGAGATGACACTGGATTTGCATTTCTGTAACAGCATCATTTTCTTTCATTTAGTCCCACATATTTATTGAGCATCTGTTCCATTCTGGGCAGGACTTGAGAGATTGAAGTGAATAGAGAACACTTGCCTAGAGATCTGTTGTAAACTTGGGAGATAAAAATGTTGGCCAGGTCCTGGTAGCTCATGCCTGCAATCCCAGCACTTTGGGAGGCCGAGGTGGGAGGTCCACTTGAGCCCAGAAGTTCAAGGCCAGCCTGGGCAACATAGTGAGACCCTGTCTCATTAAAAAAAAAAAATCTATCTATCTGTCTGTCTGTCTGTCTGTCTGTCTGTCTATCTGTCTATCTATCTATCTATCTATCTATCTATCTATCTATCTATCTATCTATCTATCTGTATCTATATATCTATATATATCATATATAAATACTATATTATATATAATGAAAAAAGGAAAATCCTAGCAAAATATTTACAGCTACAACAGTGGTGTTCCATGTTTTATAAGGTACATAAAGTTTGGTATACTTTTTTTCTTAGTATAACTACATTCCACATACTTTTAAAACAAGAAAAGTCTTATCTGTAGGTGGGAACATTCAGCCTGGATAAATCAGATGTGTTGAGGTGAGCCTCCAGATGGGAAATGCTTCCGGATCACTAGGGCTAGTTCTGACGTTTCCTTTCTCCCCAGAAAGGCAGACTTGAATATTCTTTGTACCTTTACTTAACACAACTAATTACTTCTCCAGCCGTTGCTGTGAAGGACTTTGTGGTGGTGTTTTTTTCCTCCAACCTGTGGCAGAACAATACTTTGAAAATACAATGCAAATAAATTACCAGGATAAAGTGGCTTGTGTTTTATGGGCCTTTATTTTAGCTGTTATTAGAGTCAACAGATATTAACAGATATAAAATTAGCCAGCTTGCTGTGTTCTCAAAAGCTTACCCTATTTCTGTACTTCATGCAGACTGGGACCACGCTTGGAGTAACATTGCATTATATAGCACTGTTAAATACGGTTGCCCTTAAATTTTCTGTGTTTATATTATTCACCACCTATATATTTCTGGTACAGGCTGTTTGGTTATGCAGCTTCTTTAATGATTGGTATGTGTTTTAAAAAGTAATTGCGGCCGGGCGCGGTGGCTCAAGCCTGTAATCCCAGCACTTTGGGAGGCCGAGGCGGGTGGATCACGAGGTCAAGAGATCGAGACCATCCTGGACAACATGGTGAAACCCCGTCTCTACTAAAAATACAAAAAATTAGCTGGGCATGGTGGCGCATGCCTGTAATCCCAGCTACACAGGAGGCTGAGGCAGGAGAATTGCCTGAACCCAGGAGGCGTAGGTTGCGGTGAGCCGAGATGGTGCCATTGAACTCCAGCCTGGGTAACAGGAGAGAAACTCCGTCTCAAAAAATAAACAAACAAACAAACAAACAAACAAAAGTAATTGCATGCCTTGTTAAAAAATATAATTCTAATATTATTTGCTAAATTTAAAAATGTTACCCTGAATGTACTTTATCTTTCAATCCTTGGGTTATGCTTGTATGTGTCCTAAAGCATTGGGTTTTGCGGAATTCTAGTATATAGTCAGATAGTATTATGGGTAAAATTGTATTGCGGATATAGTACTCAGTACTTTCTCTAAAAACCTATTTCTCCATTTTCTCATGTTTTATTTTCTCTCTTTTTAAAGATAAATTTGTATTTTTACATCTTTAGATGGTACAAGTGCAGGTTTCTTACATGCTCATATTAGGTAGTGGTGGACTCGGGGCTTGTAGAGCATCCATTGCCTGAACAGCGAACATGTGCACAGAAGGCAATTTTCAGCCCTCGCCGCTCCCACCCTCCCACCTTTTGCAGTCTCCAATATCTGTTATTCCCTCCGTGTGTCTCTCTGTACCTAGTGTTTGTTTGGCTTCCTCTTCTAAGTGGAACATGTGGCTGCCTTGGTGACTTCATGTAGGGTAACGGCCTCCAGTTCCATCCCTGTTCCTGCACAGATGACTTGTCTTGTTTTCATGACCTCTTCTCACACTCAACTTCAGTTCAGTTAGACCTGAGATACAATAAAGGAAAGATGGTCCTGTTGCCTTTTGAAAGGGTATAAAGCACCCTTCTTCCTCTTTCTGTGTGGCATGGGAGGCAGTGTTCCAGACTCCAAATTCATAATGCTTGTGAGTATTTTATTCTGTATTTCTCCAAGTAAAATGTGTATCTGAACATCTGATCACTCCATTTCTCATTCACTGGAAGAAGAGAGTGCCCAAAGAGCTCAACAGAATAGTCACACTCAGAGGGCTCCTGGTGTGAAGTAGGAGTGGTGATTTGATCCTGTCCCGGTGCCCTCTGTCTATTTTGGCAAGGAATGCGTGGAGAGACTTCTTTGAACCTGATGTGTGCACTCACACCCTGCTGACTCCAGGGCGGTTTGCTACACCCTGTTTTACGCGTGACAGACTACCTCCAGCCTGTTTGACTGGTGCAGTTGTTTTAATTTGGTGCAATTGAGCCGTACCTGGCTTCCCTGGTGAGCCTGGACTCCACACTGCTGAATGCCGCCTGCCCGTGCCGCCATTGTGCCGTCCTCTCTATTTTCCACCTGCTTTTCATTTTTTACTCTTTCCTTGAGGACTGAGGAAAACATAAGTTGTATATTTACATTTTGGGCGGACTGTTTGTTTGAGGATAATTTTCTTCTGTAGTTAGTTTTGAAGTCCATGCCATTGAGGATTTTGCCTTTCTGATGGATTGAGATGGCAGACAGAGTGAAGGGGAAACCTGCGGAGAGGTATTACTCCTTTTCCGGGACCTTTCGGAAGGATTCAGTGAAGGCGCTAAGGTTTTCAAGGTCACTGAACCTCAAAAGAGCCACTTCAGACATCAGCAAAAGGCAGGTCGGTATGGAAATTTCCTTAAAACACCCCTTTAATTTTTTTTTTTTTTTGGTGGGGGGAATTAAAAGTCATGGTTATTCTTTGTGTTTATTCCTTCATATTGTTTTGAAAAAGTTTTCTGATTAATTTTGAACATTTTTCTGTGTCTTCAGAATCATACTGCTATTTTCTGTGTTATTTGTGAATGCTTATTCTTTATTAGTGTGTGTGTTTATTCATTTATTGCAAGGGTTTAAATTCCTGTGTGCCACAATACTAACAAGTTGTGATGTTAGCAGATCCTAATGACTGATACGGAATCTTTAACTAAAACATGGTTTTAATGAAGATGCTAATGTTACCCAAAAATCTCACTAAAAAGGATTAGTTGATTTTTATGTATAACAAAATAATAGAATAAAGGCAAATTAGTGTTTCTATAACTTCATGGTTCTGTAGATTGTTTGAAATTAAAAATATTTTTTCTAAAGAATACTTTGGATCAGGCACTGTGGTTTGTGCTTGTAATACCAGCACTTTGGGAGGCTGAGGAGGGTGAATCACTTGAACCTAGAAGTTCGAGAGCATCCTGGGCAACATGGTGAAACCCCATCTCTACAAAAAATATAAAAATAGCCAGGCATGGTCGCGCATGCCCATAGGCCCAGCTACTCAGGAGGCTGAGGTGGGAGAATCGCCTGAGCCTGGGGAGGTTGAGGCTGCGGTGAGCCGAGATCACACCACTGCAGTCTAGCCTTGATGACAGAGTGAGACCCTATCTCAAAAGAAACAAAACAAAAAAATTTAAATAATAAAAAAAATTAGGCTGTACTAACACTACATAGTGGATCTTTGAACAGTATTATTTGTAAAAAATTCAAGATTCCTTTTTTAACATTGATGTTTTTGGAGCTGGTTTGTAATTACCAAACAACAATAATGGGTAAAAAGTAAAATTAATCCTGCACATAAAATGTGATTTTTTAAAATTTTACTTTTCATTTAATTTCTGGATGAGCGCCATGGGTTATGTGTGCCCTCCAGTGGTCTTTCATTAGAACGGTGATTTCTGAGCTGTGAAACCATAGAGAATTACTCATGTTCATGTCCCCCTGCCCGGAGAAGAATGGTGCCTTGTAGCATTACTGATAAGTGCTTCAGACTGTTTCTTTCTTATTACAAATTCAGCTCAAACTGTGATACTGATTTGGGCCAGTTTATGAATGATATGCATTTTGGGAATATCTCTTAATGGTTTATAGTAATGGACACTTAATATGTTATCAATTCTACACTTAATTTGGTCCTCACATGTCTGCCAAATCTTGTACTTTTAGTTTCATCTTTTTTTTTTTTTTTTTTGAGATGAGTCTCGATCTGTTACCCAGGCTGGAGTGCAGTGGTATGATCACAGCTCACCGTAGCCTCAGTCTCCTGGGCTCAAGCAGTGTTCCCACCTCAGCCTCCCAAGTAGCTGAGACCACAGGCGTGTGCTACCACGCTCTGTTAATTTTATTTATTTTTGTAGGTGTGGGGTCTCACTATGTTGTACAGGCTGGTCGTAAACTCCTGGTCCCAAGCGATCCTCCAGCCTCAGCCTCCCAAAGTTCTGGGATTACAGGTGTGAGCTACTGGCCAGTTTAATCATCTTTCTGATATTCTTCTGACTAACATAGAGGACACTGAAATACTGAAAATAAATCAAGTCCAAGACATTCCAAATCTCTAATTAATTTATATATAATATATTCCTTCAGCAGAAACTGCCACCGTAATGGATGTGTGTTGGTAAAGAATTTTCAGTGAACCTGATTTTTTTCAGTGTGATGATGTTTTCTTCAGATTAATGTAATTTGAGTAAAGACACAGAATAAAACCTGTTTTTAAGACATTAAACCTTCTTGTGTAGACTATGCAGAAAGTAATACCAGAAATGAACAAGGAAATTCAAGTGCTGCCTGAGAGTCTACCTGCAGATTCAGTTAGCAGAATCTTTTCTGTTCCCTTTGGAAGAAGCATTGTGTTTAAAAGTGCTTGAACCTGAGTGTGGTGGCCTAAGTGTCTGTATGTGCTAATTGAGAATGTGAATGAGTACCTTGTGCTGTCGTTGAGAATTCCATGACATTGTTTATAGAAGTAGGGTGTTGGCCTAGAGCTCTCTGCCAAAACCCAATTTGTCTAATTAAATTCTGCCAAGCATTTTCAACTTCCTTCCCTAAACGACTTCTAATTGCGGGTCATTCTGGTGGTTGTGATGATCATGAAGTTGTTCTGTCCTTGTAAACATGCCTTTAAATTATTAAGTTCCAAGCTGGCAGGTAAAATGGAATTACTTTTCATCTTGAAGATGAGATGTGGCCTTTTGCAGGATGTGTGTCGCTGGGGACATTGCAGGTAGATGAAGAATTATGTAGACTTCTTGTACAGAATTCCTAGATCATTTGTTTATTGTGGGATGGAGCACCGAGAAAGACCTTTCTCCCCTCAAGCAGGAACCATTCCCTCTTCAGAGCATTTTGTTTCCCTGCTCGGAGCCAGGATGTAACATTTAAGCAGCTGTATAATTTCCGTTTTGAGCATCACTTTGTTTGAGGTAAGATTTCCTTAGAAAACATAAGTTTTAAAATTGTTTTGTGTGCTTTTCTTGGGGAGGGAGATACAGTTGGAATGAGAGTATAATATCTCTGAGATTTATCAAGAGAATTGTGAGACCATGCTTTTTCCTTGCCACTGTTGAGGTATGTGGAGGTGGAGGCTTGGGTGTGTTCAAGAGTGGGCTTCACTGGTTACCTGTGATCTGCCTTGGTGGCTGAGGAGGGCATTGCTGCTGGCGGCATGATGGGGGTTTCTGAAGACCACCCTCATCCATGACGGTCCAGCACGTGGGAATCGCCGAGCGCCCAGAGCCTTAGAAGAGCACCAAGCCCATCTTTGCGTTCCTGTATCAGCTGTGATGAGCATGTGCGTGTTCAGGTGGTGGAGGCCCATGTGCTCAACGCCAGATCAGCCTAATCAAGGTTGATGAAAACAACCAGGGGAATGGGTAGGCCTCTGTGATACAGACAGAGGGAGTAGAGTGATTGGTTGCAGTTGTGTAGAGTTCAGGACTACAGCGGTGGAAGCATCTTAGGCCAAGGATGTCATTGAAGAGCACTTCAAACCCAAGAAATGAACAAATAAAACTTTGGCTCACGTTCCTCAAAAAAACAAACAAAATAACTTGGAATATTGTATTAAATGAAAAAAAAAGAGAAGCTGAAATAGCATATATGGGGAGTTTTCTGAGCTCACTGGGTGAGAAGTTTAGTTTGTAGCATAGATGATTGAAATTTCTGCCTCAGCAAAAGCAGAAGATGGTTTTGAAGTGAATGGTTGAAATTCATGCATTCAGATGTGTGCCTGACTGGGTGCATGGACTTCAGTCATCACTTTGACACCTAGGTTATGGTTATCTGTAAATCTGAATCCGTATACAGATGTCTAGGTTTTATTTACATAGAAAATAGCAGCCCAGATCTAGAAGTCATCTGAATGATGCCATCTGACGAGGTTGCTTAACAGTGGAAAACCAATGATGGTGACTCAGAAAGTTGGATGATTTTTAAAAATTCAAGAAAAAAGCTTTAAAAGCTGTAAATCAGAGATACAGATGATAGCTTATCTGTTAAAAAGACTTCTTTTTCAAGGAAGTATTGATAGCAGACACAACTCAAAATAGCGCTGCCTTGCTCTTGTAAGGCCTTAAGGTAATTGTGAATCCCCTTGCTAGAAAAGGTAAGAAGCAAAGCAAATTGGGCGGATTTTGCATTTCAGCAGTCTAGAGATATTATTGTAATATCTATTACGTGCATATACTTGTGTGAAGACAACATAGTAAGGTGTGTTGTTTTATAATTTTCTATGTTCTCAGATTAGCTTGCAGTAGAATTATAGTTACATTGATGCAGGGCAAAGTCAGCCTCAAAATTGGGCTTAGACTGGGAAGGTTCTTGGCTTTGCTCAGAAAAGAACTCAAGAGTGAGGGCTGGGCCCAGTGGATCACCTGAGGTCAGGAGTTTGAGACCAGCCTGGCCAACATGGCAAAACCCTCTCTCTACTAAAAATACAAAAATTAGCCACATGTGGTGGCGGGTGCCTGTAATCCCAACTACTTGGGAGGTTGAGACAGAAGAATTGCTTGAACCCAGGAGACGGGGGTTGCAGTGAGCCAAGATTGTGCCACGGCACTCCAGCCTGGGCAGCAAAGTGAAAATTTGTCTTTAAAAAAAAAAAAAATAAAGAGTGAGCCAGTGGTAGAAGAAAACAGTGTTATTGAGGCTGCAGTGTTACAGCTCTGTGACTGCTTCTGCAGAGCAGGCCTACCCTCTAGGCAGGGTGGCAGCTTAGGGGGCAGTTCAGCAGTGAGGCTGCAGTGTTACAGCTCTGTGGCTGCTTCTGCAGAGCAGGCCTACCCTCTAGGCAGGGTGGCAGCTTCGGGGCAGTTCAGCAGTCATCAGTCATGTTTATACCCACTTTTAATTAATGCAAATTAATGGGCAGGTTATTCAGAAATTTCTAGAAATGGGTGGTAACTTTCAGGTGTTGCCATGGCAGTGTCAAACTGTCAGGGCACTGGTGGACATGTCTTTTGGAGAGGTGCCTTTTATACAGTCGTTCTTTGTACAATAGACAATGCAACTTCTTTTTATTTTTTGAGACAGAGTCTCGTTCTGTCACCAGGGGCCAGGCTGGAGTGCAGTGGCGCAATCTTGGCTCACTGCAGCCTCAGCCTCCCGAGTAGCTGGGACTACAAGTGTGCGCCACCATGCCCAGCTAATTTTTGTATTTTTTTAGTAGAGATGGGATTTCACCATGTTGGCCAAGATGGTCTTGATCTTGACCTCGTGATCCGCCCACCTTCGCCTCCCAAAGTGCTGGGATTAGAGGTGTGAGCCACCGTGCCCGGGCAACTTCTTGTTATTGAGGAAATGCAGAAATAACCGGGATAATTTGAAGTACAATACTGTTTATAAAAAAGTATTAAAACATACCTATGGCCGGGTATGATGGCTCATGCCTGTAATCCCAGCACTTTGGGAGGCTGAGGTGGGTGGATTATGAGGTCAAGAGATCGAGACCATCCTGGCCAACATGGTGAAACCCCGTCTCTACTAAAATACAAAAATGAGCTGCGCGTGGTGGTGTGCCCCTGTAGTCCCAGCTACTCAGGAGGCTGAGGCAGGAGAATTGCTTGAACCCAGGAGGCGGAGGTTGCAGTGAGCTGAGATCGCACCACTGCACTCCAGCCTGGTGCCTCGTGACAGAGCAAGACTCTATCTCAGAAAACAAAGAAACAACCTATGTTTTGGCTAAGTGCTGTGTTGGAAAACTACTTGTTAAGAATATGGAACAAGTTGGGAATTAGAACTCTCCTCATTTTGCTTGGGTTGGTCTCAATTTTCTGTCTCTCTCTGTCTCTGTCTCTTGAGATCTTTTCTCTTCTCCCCTTGTTTGTAGTGGAGAGAATGACTTTGATTCCTAAATAGAAAACAGAATATATGTGTGTGGATACTTGTAGTGTGTTTATTTTCTTCATTATTAGTTTCCTAATCATAGCAGAAAAGGTGACGGTGGCTACTGATGTCATCCCAGCCCTAAAGGAGTAATGCGTTCTTGTTAAGTTTGTGACATTGCTTTCCTGTGTAAATATGAAAATATTCTGGAACTTGATTTCTTATTACTCTTGTGTTGTGCAAATTGTGTGTTCTGGCTTCCTTTATCAACCGCAAGTAATGAGAGTTTCCAAAACTTAAATACCATTCATATATTTGAGGATAGCTTATGATTTTTGAAATAATTAAGTTTAGCTTTATGTAACTAGGTGAGAATATGCGTATCACAGTACTCAAAATATTAGTTTAATATAAAAAAAAAATTAAGTTTTTGCTATCTTCAGTTTAATCTGTGGCAAATAAGCTTTTTTTCCAAAAGCATGCTCTCCTCAGATTGAGAGATTCCTGATTTGGATTGAAGCAGGTTCTCCTTAGTTATTTTTAAAATATTATGCAGGGTGTTGACTATTAATTGTACTTCTTGGTTCTCTGTTAAGATCCCCCCCGCCCCCCGAAACAGAAGCCAAGTTTAAACTATGCTGAGATAACGTTGGATTTAAGAATATGTCATTTTAGATCACTGAAGCCCTAGATGTTAAAGAGAGGTAAAGTACAGACAGGTGAGAGAGAGAGTGGAATTTGTCACCCTAGAAGTATTAACAACAGAAAAGCCTGCTGAACATAGTTCAGCCGAGAAAGAATCAAGCAAGGCAAGGTCTTTCAGCTTGACCCACATTCTACATCCCTTACTCCAGGTAGAGTTTTTGCCACTTAATAATAGTAAGTAAAGCAGGCATCAGATGTCAAAGTACAGGAGGACCAACATGGAACCATTGCTTATTTTGAACAAATCGTAGATCATATGGTTGGAGGATTAATATATATTTCCTGAAAGGCAATAGTTCTTCTACAAGGAGCGTACTTGTTGTTATGCTTTTTTAGAAATAGGGTCTCGCGCTATTGTCCAGGCTGGAGTGCAATAGTGTGATCATAGCTCACTGTTGCCTCGAACTCCTGACTTCAAGCAGTCCTCCTGCCTTGGCCTCCCAAAGAGCTAGGATTACAGGTATGGGTCAATGCACCAAGCTGTTTGTGTTTATTAATACAGAGTGGACAGAATACAGTTAAAGTTAGGAGACCCGGTACATATTGAGAACTGCTAGTTACATGATTACGTGACACAGTGAGGAGCTGTTGCTGTAGGAACAGAATGGTGGAGCATGCTGCCTGGGAACCTGTAGCTGCTTGGTGGGAGTGAGTGGGCGCTCAGCTGGTGGTAAATTTGTTGTTTACCTTTTTGGGTTGTGAACTAACTGCACTGTAATTTATGTTAATTTGTGCTTTAAAAGTCTTTAGCATTGTACTTGATCGTAAGTGTGGGTGAGAGAGATAAAAATTATGCATAAATACTAATGGTAGTAGTGAAAGGGAGAGAGGTTATTCTTTTCCTTAAAAAAAGAATCCAAGTTTGTCACCCAGGCTGGAGTGTAGTAGCGTGATCATGGTTCACTGCAGCCTCGAACTCCTGGGCTCAAGTGACCCTTCTGCCTCAGCCTCCCAGTAGCTGACAGACACACATCGTCATGCCAGGCTAATTTTTTACTTTTTGTACAGATGCGTTGCCCAGGCCCGTCTTGAATGCTCTGGCCTCCAGCAATCCTCACACCTTGGCCCCTCCAAGGTTATTCTTTTGAATAAAAGTCGTATGTAACTAAACCCAGTTTTCTGTGATATGTAGATCTTAGAGTTATATCTTTAAAACTGTAAAGAATGTTTTTGTAATTTATGACCTACTTCTTTTTCACCTTAGGAGTGCTACTTCTGAATTCTTGCAGAAGTACAGATTGTACAGTTAATGCTGGTCATTAACTCTGAAGAGAATCAATTCTCCCACATTTGGAAATACATATAATTTTATTTTGGCAAACATTTTATGCCTTTCTACTTTTCCTGATTTTAAAATTTATTTTGTAGCCTTATATGGTGATAGTGACTCCTTGGTATTTTTCTTGATTTTAATTTTCTTTTGCAGTTTGAGAGATTGTATTTATTGCTGTGATGTATATGATAAGATTTCTTAGTTTTTTACCATTATATTTTAATGTGAAATACCAAACAATTTAAAAGTTTTTTAAAATTAAGATTTCAGCATTGTGGCCTAGATGAATGTATTGCTTGAGGAAAGAGGTTTTAAATTCATTCTATTTAAAGTGAAAGTTTGACTTGTACGCATCACTTAATTTTTCCCTACCAAAATTAACATTTTATATCGTTAGACTATCGATATGTTTGAGTTATCTGACTCATAGTTATTTCTTTGTAATGCTTCTCCACCTTTTGTTGGAGCCAAGACATTGCAACAGAAACTGTATCCACAGGCAAAAGCCCACAGTAGCTGTCTTACACTGTGTGCTGCAGCCTAAACGCTGTTTCTTTTGATTTGAAGGCTGTAATTCTTATTGTGAGTCTCAGTCACTTTTGCAAGAGCAGCCATTGACAGGTGTCCTCCATCTCTTTAGCCAGATGCCACCTCATCTGCTTCTGTCCGATGACTCTGGAGTTGGTCTGGTCTCAATTCAGTAAACCTTTGTGACTGCCGATGTGCTGCTAAAGTAACCAGCTGTAAAATGAGGAGGTAGAAATGTGCTCTTGTCTTTTCTGGGAGGTCCAGTTATACTTCAGGTTGCTGATGTTGTAAGTTCTTTCCCTGTTTGTGTCTTAAAAACAAGATTGAAAGCGTATGCAAAACCAACAACAAAGTTCTTTGATCAAGGGTAGGGATCAAGGGTACTGTATTTTTATTCTTCCTTTTTTCTAAAATAAAACTGTGCACAGGTGGAATTGGATTGGACCCTGAATTCTTAAAGCCTGATTTGACTTTGTCATTTAATCTAGGAATTCTTAACTATGGTTTCACTAGGTGCTTATTGATACTATAAAACATGCACACACTCATACATCCCGCTCCACAGATGCCCAGAAACCACTCAGGACTAGCTGAATCAGAATCTGCAGTGGTGGTAGGATGGGGTTGGGGATAGTCAGGTCCCTTCACTTCCTCCGTCAAAGGTCCCAAAGTGAATCTGGCCTAAATATTGCCAGGTGAAGAAACCAGGTGAGGTCTGGAGCGGCCAGGCGATGTGAAGGCAGTAGAACTGTTTAGTGACAGATTTGAGAAAGAAGCCAGTGGCATTTGAGCATATGCCCTGTGCTCGCCCCAGGAGAAATCAGAAGCAGAGTGGTGCAGATAACCTGCCTGTGAAGATTGCCTGCCCAAGAGCCAGCCGCGGCCTGTTGAGCCAGTGTGCACACGCTGGCTGGTATTAGTGTCAGCTTTCGTGAAGATGTCCCTTGTGTTTTGAGGCTTCTCAAGTTCTGAGGAAGCACGTGCAGCTGCATAGAGGTGCCTGTGCACAGAGATGGGAGGCTAGCCACTAACTGCTGCTCAGATTCCCAGGCCAGAGAGATGGCCTTTATCAGTGGTAACAGCACGGGCAAGCCATCTGCTTTTGGATCAAAAATTTAAAAAGTCAGTATACAAGTCTCTAACCTGCTTACTAATTAAGAATCTCTCAGCCTGCTAACATAAACCGTGACTTTGTTCATGTTAGCCATTTCTGGTTATCTAACTTTTACCTTTTCACTGTAGATCTTTTATTAGACACATAAGTAGCTTTGTCAAACAGTACTGTATTTTTATTCTTCCTAGTTGAATTTTACTTTTATTGTAGGATTGAAAGTCCAATTTTTAATAAATGCTTTTGGAATATGTTTCTGCACTCATATTTCAGGACCACATGAGGTGTCAGATACCTTAAATTTTTTTTTTCAGATCACATTTTGATGCGGATACTTGTAACATCAAATCATTAAAGTATGTGAAAATAAGTATTTTATGAAGGGTCCTGTTCCTTTTCATTTGTTCCAAGCAAATTATCACCTCCTTCTCTCTTACAGTACATAATTTGTTAGTAGGTACAGATGATTTTTTCTTTTTTCTAAAATAAAATGTTTTAAAAATTGTGTAAGTGTAAGGAATACAGGTGCAGTTTTGTTACATGGGTGTATTGTGTGGTGGTGAATTCTTGGTTTTTAATCATCATTTGGATAATGTATATAGTTGTACCCACGAAGTAATTTCTTATTCCTCACCCTCTCCCATCCTCCCACCCTTCTGAGTCTCCGCCATCTGTCATTCCACACTCTGTGTCCATGTATATACATTATTAGCTCCCACTTATAAGTGAGAACGTGCACTACTTGACTTTCTGAGTTGTTTCACTTTGGATAATGGCCTTCAGTTCCATCAATATTGCTGCAAAAGATATGATTTCATTCTTTTTTCTGGCTGAATAGTAGTCCATTGTGTCCGTATATCACATTTTGTTTATCCAGTCACCTGTCACTGGGCAGTTAGGTCGATTCCCTAACTTTGCAACTATGACTAGTGCTGGGATACATATGTGAGTCTAGGTATCTTTTTGAGATAATGATTGGTTTTCCTTTGGGTGGATGATACCCGGTAGTGGGATTGCTGGATCAAATGGTAGTTGTATTTTTAGTTCTTTGGGAAATCTCCAGGCTGTTTTTCATAGAGGTTGTACTAATTTACATTCCCACCTGTTTTAATCTGTTCTGTTCGCTGCTATATCCCCATGTCCTAGAACAATGTTCATAAGCATTCAGTAAACATTTATTGAATGAAAGAATGAATAAAATGGAAATGAATTAATACTCCATCTGTCTTTGCCTTGAGAAGGTTCTATTATGCAAATAAGTTTCTTTCTTTTTTTTTTTTTTTAAATCACACCTAAAAAAAATTTTAGTATAGACGGGGTCTTGCTGGGTTGCCCAGGCTAATCTTGAACTTGTGGGCTTAAGCGATCCTCCCACCCCGGCATCTGAAACTACTGGAATTACAGGCGTGAGCCACTGTGCTTAGCCAGGTTTTTCTTCTTCTTTTGGTTATCAATGAAAATTAAATATGTACCATAAGATACAACTTTGAAGATAAAAGGCTTTGGAGTGATCTCTTCTTCCTGTGTTTGAATATATGTTGTGGGAGTCACAATAATGAATGCTATAGTTTTGGAGGAGGAGAGGCATCTGGTTTTCATCTTCCACTCTCTGCTCTTCCTGGATTTTGAACTCTGTTGAAGCTACTCATGTGGATGTGAAATGTAGATAACTGACTTCCTAGTTCAGATGATGTGATGCAGTAACAATGATTCATTTACACTGAGCAGGTAATGTCGGGTAGAAAGCACCTACTGAATCCCATGATAGACAATACAGTACTGAAAATAGAAGAGTTCACCAGAGAAAGGCATTTTTATTTTTAGGCTAGTACCCACAGAACTTTGTTGACCAGTCCAAGAAATTTACTGAGTTTTTTTGATAAGGTCGAAACATTAGCCTGAAAAGATGTTTGTCTCGGAGTCCTAGAGTCTTCATGGTGTTCATTTGTTGTGGATGAGGAATTGTTTGTCGCTGAGCTGTTTTTGTTGTCTTGCATTTGTGAACTCTTAGTAGTTACTCTCTTGCTTATTTTCCCACCTTGACCATTTCAGGCCGCTTGAGGATGATCCATGTCCGTCCTCATTCCATGCAGGAAGTAAAGGCTGAACCGGAGATGGGCGTCGCTAGAGTGCTGTCCGGAGATGGGCGCCGTTAGAGTACTGCCCAGAGATGGGCAGCGTTAGAGTAATGCACCACCTCCTCTGGTTTCAGAACATTCCTCCTCCTCATTCCTTTTTATGTGACTTCAGAACATTAAAGCAGCAGGTGATTTCGCCTTCAGGCCCCACGGAGGAGAATGGAGCTTAGTGTGATGTGTTAACCTTAATGATGTCATCACGATATTATTTTTGTGGAATTTAAAAATAAACAGCCTCAGTAGCTGCCATTTATATTCTGCTTGATGTACCATGCCTATTCAAGCTGGCTGTCAATTTTGTGGCTGGTCTCACTGGACTGGACTAGAATGACAAGTTTGTCTCATATCACCCCATATGAGTACCTTAATGCTTAGAATCATCTAGCAAATAGTTTTCAAATATGACTAGAAACAAAATCATCTTAAATTGTTATGCATTTTTTAGTGCATCTTTCAAATATCTTTTTTTTAATTGTGTTTTCATAGTTCAATGCTGAATAGGTGACAATCTTGTAGCCTCAAATTCCTGCACTATTATCAGTAACATCATGGTAAATGCCACTGCAGAGCAAGGCACCATTGATCTTCCAACCACTGCCTCCGGAATGCTTTAGACGTTGATAAATGTGCTTTGTGAAACCCTGTGGAATGACACCCGGAGTTTAGCCTGTTCTTTCTTTAGAAATTAAACTTTTAGATGGGCGTGGTGGGATTACATGCCTATAATCCCAGCACTTTCTGAGGCCAAGGTGGGTGGATTACCTGAGATTGGGAGTTCGAAACCAGCCTGACCAACATGGAGAAACCTAAAAATACAAAACTAGCTGGGCATGGTGGCGCATGCCTGTAATCCCAGCTACTTGGGAGGCTGAGGCAGGAAAATTGCTTAAACCCTGGAGGCGGAGGTTGCAGTGAGCTGAGACCGTGCCACTGCCCTCTAGCCTGGGCAACAAGAGCAAAACTTGATCTCAAACAAAAAATGAAATGAAACTTTTATTTTGACCTATTGGCATTTGCTAAGCAGAAAGATGACTCCTACCAGCTATCTAGATTTGCTGCAGATGATTTGTTCATTTTAATGTTTGGATTTTGTTCTTGGATTTTCAAACCTATTTCTCAACCCATGTGTCAATAATCTTGTTATAAGCTATCTGTTCTCTTTCGCCCAGGGCGGAGTACAGTGGGGTGATCCCAGCTCACTGCAATCTCCGCCTCCTGGGTTCAAGCAATTCTCATGCTTCAGCCTCCCGTGTAGCTGGGATTACAGGTGTGCACCACCACAGCTGGCTAATATTTGTATTTGTATTGTAGAGACAGGGTTTCGCCACATTGGCCAGGCTGGTCTTGAGAACCTGACCCCAGGCGTTCCACCTGCCTCAGCCTCCCAAAGTGCTGGGATTACAGGTGTGAGTGAACCACTGCACCCAGCCATGCTTTGAATATTTCTGAATGGTCTCAAATGTATTTTCTTTTCTTTTTTTTTTTTTTGGAGGGGCAGGAGTAGGTGAGGTGGAAGGTTCTGTATGCAAATCAAGGTCTGGTTTCCAAATTAGGTCCTCCAAACAAGGTCTGATTGAAAACTAAAGGCTTCAGGTTTTGGAACTGTCAGTCCCATGGTAGGCGTGCCTGCCCTGTCTCTCTCCTCCTGCCTGGAGGGCTGAGGGTGATGAGAAGGGGTCCAGAGGCAGAAGCACAGCACATGAGGAATGCTGTAGTGGACTCCTGGAGGTTAGCAAGAATGGACTTCAGTATCTGCAGTGTGCTCGGGATTTTGTTGAATAATTCCTCTAGTGCCTCCTACAGTCTAATGGCAATACTGAATTAAGTTCTGAGCTTCATCAAGGAGCGTGGAGAACTTGAGATTCTCAGACATTTTTGTTCTGAATCGTGAAAAGACTCAGTGGTCACTGGAATCAGGATCAGTTTCTTGCTGCTTGGTCAGCCATGTAACTAGTTACCATATATGTTATGAACTACATGCCACAGTTCACTAGGGCACCTTCTAGACTTAAACTCAGATTTCTTTTCTTTTCTTTTTTTTTTTTTTTTTTTTTGAGAATTGGCTCTGTTTAAGGATAAAGAAATCGATGGTTCATGAAAACATGGGATTTTTTTTCTTCCTTCCTCTTCTTTTTTTTTTTTTTTAAGATAGGGTCTTGATCTGTCATTAAGGCTGGAGTGCACTGGTGTAATCCTGGCTTACTGCAGCCTCCTGGGCTCAAGCTGTCCTCCCGCATCAGCCTTTAGCCTTCCTAGTAGCTGGGACTACAGGCGTGTGCCACTAGGCCTGGCTAATTAAAAAAAAAATTTAGACAGGTAGAGACAGGGTCTCACTTGCTTGTCAAGCTGATTTCAAACTCCTGGTTTCAAGCAAACCTCCTGCTTTGGCCTCCTACGGGGCTGGAATTATAGGTGTGAACACCTGCCCTAGAATTTCCTTTTTCTTTTTCTTTTTTTGAGAAGGAATTTTGCTCTTGTTTCCCAGGCTGGAGTGCAATGGCATGATCTTGGCTCACCACAACCACTACCTCCTGAGTTCAAGCAATTCTCCTGCCTCAGCCTCCTGAGTAGCTGGAATTACAGGCATGTGCCACCACCACGCCCGGCTATTTTTTTTGTATTTTTAGTTGAGCCAGGGTTTGTCCATGTTGGTCAGGCTGGTCTCGAACTCCCCACCTCAGGTGATCCATCCTCCTTGGCCTCCAAAAGCACTGGGATTACAGGTGTGAGCCACCAGGCACCGCCTTATAATTTCTTTTTTAGTATGATATACCCTAGGTTATTTGAGTTGTTATTTTAATAAACAGATTCTGGAAATCTTAATAACTTTAACAGATTGTGCTAGGCATGACAAGTTAGGCAGGGTTTTTTTTAATTAAAAAAAATTGTAATTGTGGTTTTACTTATGTTGCCTTTATTCAGTAGGATTCCCCTCCCTCTCCTCCCTCCCTCCCTCCCTCCCTCCCTCCCTCCCTGTCTATGTCTCTCCCTCTCTCCTCACACAAACCACACACACACACACACCACACGCATACATACACACACCACACACACCCACACACACACCACACACATATATACACACCCCACACACCCCACACACGCACACACACACACCACACGCATATATACACACACCACACACGCACCCACACACACCACACGCATATATACACACACCACACACACCCCACACGTGTGCACACTCTCACCAGGAAGCAGTTCTCTACTGTCCACAAATTCTCTGTAAGCCATCATAGAAGAGAAGTGAATCGGAGGAGGGCGTTCAACCTGCTGCACACTAAGACCTGCCTGGCATGTACCTCTTCACAGCTTGTCTGAAATGACGGACTGTAGCAATTGCTAATTTGAGTCCAAAAATGTTTCTGGACTGGTCCTGGTGGCTCATACCTGTAATCCCAGCACTTTGTGAGGTTGAGGCGGGTGGATTATGAGGTCAGGAGATCGAGACCAGCCTGACCAACATGGTGAAACCCTGTCTACTAAAAATACAAAAAGCAGCTGGGCGTGGTGGGGTATACCTGTAATCCCTGCCACTCAGGAGGCTGAGGCAGGAGAATCGCTTGAACTAGGAAGGTGGAGGTTGCAGTGAGCTGAGATCACGCCTCTGTACTCCATCCAGCCTGGGTGACAGAGCGAGACTCTGTCTCAACAAAAAAAAAAAGAAAAAAGAAGAAAAAGGTTTCTGATTGTAGTTGCTGTTGATCCAGGCAGTGACATAACCAAATGTATTAAGAAGAACTTGCACCTCTGGTCTCTCTGGTTTCAGTTGTAGAAGCGAGATGAGGAAGGGAGCGTCATCCTTAGGGAAGGCATCACAGCCGGACACGCTCTGTGCTGCTGTGGCCCTGAGGCCCCGCCCTGCCAAGCCAAGAGAAGGCAGAACTGGAGTGCCAAGGCAAAAAGACAAAGCGCCACCAGGGCTGGTCGAATGAGGTGCCTACACATTGTACACTGCAGACTCAGGCCTGGGCTCCATGAAGGACAGCACCCAGACCCAAGGGCAGCTACTGCAGCCTCCACCTCGTCTTCAGAATTGCAGTGTTGGCCATGGAATACATGTTCTGGTTTTTTTTCTTTTAAAGAATTCTTTGGGAATTATAAAAACTAAGGGGGAAATGAAAAGTTTTGTGGATGAAAAGAATGACAAAGCTTCTTTAAATGCTCGACAAACCTGGAACCTCTAAAGCATAAACAGGACACCAGTCCCCTGTGTTCAGCAGACCTCTCAGCTTTAGCTTCGTCTCAAATTGGATGCTTGGGATTAGAGAAGGAACTTTTTAAAACAATGTTTAATTTTTATGGATACAGAGTAGGTGTATATATTTATGGGGCATATGAGATATTTTGGTATGGATTTGTGATGACTAATAATCACATGAGATTAAATGGGGTATCTACCCTAAGTATTTATCCTTCGTGTTACCAAGAATCCAATTATACTCTTTTAGGTTTTTTGTTTTTCTCTTTTTGGAGACAGAGTGTTGCTCTGTTGCCCATGCTGGAGTGTAGTGGTGCAATCTCGGCTCACTGCAACCTCTGTCTCCCAAGTTCAAGCAATTCTCCTGCCTCAGCTTCCGAGTAGCTGAGATTACAGGCATGCATCACTATGCCTGGCTAATTTTTTTATATTTTTAGTAGAGATGGGGCTTTGCCATATTGCCCAGGCTGGTCTAAAACTCCTGAGCTCAGGTAATCCACCTGCCTCAGCCCTTCCAAAGTGCTAGAATTATATACATTGGCCACCACGCCCAGCCACTTTTAATTTTTTTTAATATGCAGTGAAATTATTACTATAGTTACCCTGCTGTGCTAGCCATATTAGTTCTTATTTATTCTTTCTGACTATATTTTTGTACCCATTAACCCCACTCTCCCACTCGCAGCCCCACTACCTCTCCCAGCCTTGGTATTTCCATGAGTTTGTTTTAATTTTTGACTCCCACAAATGAGTGAGAACATGTGATGTTTATCTTTCTGTGCCTGGCTTGTTTCATTTAACATAACGATCTTCAGTTTGAGTCCCCCCTATTTTTTTTTTTTTTAAAGACAGGGTCTCTCTCTGTTGCCTGGGTGGGAGTGCAGTGGCACAATCTCACCTCACTGCAACCTCAGGCTCCCAGTCCCAGGTTCAAGGGATTCTTCTGCCTCAGCCTCCCGAGTAGCTGGGATTAACAGGCATCCCCCACCACGCTGGGCTAATTTTTATATTTTTAGTAGAGATGGGGTTTCACCATGTTGGCCAGGCTGGTCTCGAACTCCTGGCTTCAAGTGATCCTCTTGCCTTGACCTCCCAAAGGGATTACAGGCATGAGCCACCGTGCCTGGCCAATCTCATTCTTTTTTATGGCTGTATAGTACTTCACTGTGTGTATGTACCATATTTTCTTCATTCAGCTGTTGGTGGAAACTTAGGTTGCTTCCAAGTCTTGGTTATTGTGAACAGCGCTGCAATAAACGTAAGAGTGAAGATAACTCGGATATTCTGATTTCCTTGCCTTTGAGTATATACCCAGCAGTGGGATTGCTGGATCATGTGACAGCTCTATTTTTAGTTTTTAAGGAACCTCCAAACCATTTTCTATCGTGGTTGTACTAATTTACAGTCCCACCAACAGCGTATGAGGGTTCCCTTTTTCTCCACACCCTTGCAAGCATTTGTTATTAGTGTCTTTTGGGTAAAAGCCATGTTAACTGAGGTGAATTGATACCTTATTGTAGTTTTGATTTGCATTTTTCTGATGATCAGTGATGTTGGGGAGAGGGAACATTTTGAGAATGAGGAATGCTGATGAAAGGACCAGAAGTTGGTTGGAGGCACTCTGAGATGTCACTACCCTGCAGTAGCCTTTGTGTGCAGGTCTGCAGGTCAAGGGAGCAGAATTTCACCCTCTCCCCAGGGTGCTTACCTGCAGGATCTGGCTCCGGGATATTCTCTCCAGTGGGGCTTTCAGGGTAGAAATCTGCCTCTTTCTTGGACTGTTGCACTGCCCCGTGTTGGGAACCTCTATCTAACACTGACTGGATAAAATGCCGCGCTGAAGGGCTTGTCTGAAAGTCAGCCTCTTTTCTCCATTGTCTCATTTACTGTCTGGGCGGTCCCTCCTTTGACAGCTGTTTTGCCCAAGATGTGATAACAGTTCTGATCTCTGTGATTCTTTAATTGTAGACCATTGAATCCGGATGAAGTCCAGATGATGGATGGATCATAACCAGACCCAGTTTTTCCTGCAGATGAATAAATGGTCATGTTCATTCTCGCTTCTTTCCCCTTTATTCTATGCAATAAAACATTAGCCTTCCTAACAGTTCTAATTTGCTGTTTCTAACCTCTGTTGAAAATAGATTTGCCCCTGTTTTTCTCCTACCAATTTGCTTTGTATTGATTGCCATAAGGCTGTCAGAGTGGTGGTTAGCCAGTTCATGTTCTTTCCTCAAATTTGGGGAAATAAAGAGACCCTAATCAAGCATGATCAATACAGAAGTTTAACATTTGCACTGTATAAATGTTCCGAGGTACTTTATTTGTACATTTGCTTTAGCATATTCGAAAGTCTGTATTGTTTCATAATAAACTGTTTCTTCATTAATTATAGATGAGTTAGCTTTGTCAGCACATTGGATACATGAAATGCATCTTTTTGTCCATGTTTCTCAAGTACAGTGATTATAGCTTCAGTTAAAAATGAATTAAAAAAAAAAAAATCTCAGATTCCCACTATGCTCTGAAGGGCTATCTCAAAAGCTGAAACTTCTCTGTTACACAGAATCCTCAAACTGTTTCTACCAGATCCATTAGTCATAATCTCAGTGTTTCTGCCCTATGTAAAAAGCGAATTTAATGTGCAAAAGAATGTTTTCAATTCAGTTTTTAAAAAAGTAACGTTTATTTACATTACTAGTTCATTATATCAGTAGATTCAGTTCCTCAGTGCTGGCATCGCATGTTAGGGATAAATTGGCACACGACCAAAAAAATTTTTTTTAAAAAATTATAATGAAATACAGTATTTCTGTGTCATGTTTTAAAACAATTTTCCCGTCTGGAAACAGCCTTGGTGCCTTATCTCCTTGCGTTCTTGCTGTGCAGGAATTGCTATCCTATTTGGTACTGATGTTGCAATTTCAGCCAAGGGATGCCTAGTGGTTGCTGAACTTACACTTTATAACCCTGAAAATTGTCTGTTCACATGTGCATTGGTGTGCATTTGGGTCAGTGAGTGGATGACAGATACACTCGATTCTCAAATGCATCTCCATTTGCCCGAGTTTGCTGTGCATATCAGCAGCCATGCGATCAGGGCTGCCATGTACATGGCCATGCCCTCATGGCTCCTTTAATCCCAGGTTCGTGCAGCGGCCTGCACGCAGTGACATATGTCTGTGTAAAGCTCCTTTGAATATACATCTGTGTTAAAGATGTTCTTTATGTACTAAAAATTTATTCTGACTTTTAAATTGCCCATGTTTAGAGAAAAATAAACATAGATAAGGTATTTATCTAGATATTATTTGTGGTTATCTAAACTTCTGTCCTATGATAAGCCTTAATTAAAATCAAGGAAACATTTGGAAATTAGATTCAAATTATAAAATTATTTTCCCCCAATAATTGGAGTTGGGAGAGAAATACCCACAATGGGAGGAGAGGTGGGGAAATTTGCATGTGATATGTAGCCATGTTTGACCATATTTTAAGTTGTAGCTTACATTGTGTTTTCTTAGAGTTATTGATATTATGGGTTATTTCAACAATAGAGGGGAAGATTTGGGGAAAACATATGCATTTTAAATTAATATGTTTTCTGCTTTCCCCAAAGTTAAATAAATTCTGAGAGATTTCTGAGTACCTCTTAGAACTGTTTTATGAAAAGGAAGATGCTAATGTTAGTTTGTGGCTAATGTGAATAACCTTTGAATGGAATATTTCTAGGGGCGAAAATGCATGCGTGGAACCAACATGATAGTGCTACTTTTAATAGAAATACCTACCGTTAAAGGTTCTGGGGTTCGTGTTTTATAACCTAGATGGCATGGCTTAGTAAAACAGGTCCAAACTAGGTACCTAACTTGTACTACAGGAAGAAGAGAAGTAAGGTTTTACTGAGTCAGGTGGTGTGAATTAGAAATTAACGGCATTATTCTGAGTGGAGCTTGGTGACTTTTTAAGCAGCATCATTTTCACCATCCTTTTACATTAAAAATGTAAATTGATTCACAGTGGTGGTGGGGAGGATAAAAAGTGATCCAGATGTATACCTTAAGGAAAAGAATTAATACACCTTTTTTTTCATGTGTGCTATTATGTCTTCATTTATGTGTTATTATGTATCATCTAGCATGATCCTATGAACCATTAAGACATGCCCTCTGGGAGCTGCAACATAAGTGACACTTCCTTTAAAGTACTCCAGCCAAAAATAAAAAAAGGAAGTCAGTGAAACAGTTTTGGCGAAGATCGATAATTACGACAGCTGAGTGAGTGAAGCATAGGCTAGGGGTTCATTAAATTATCCTCTCTACTTTTTTGCAAGTTTGGCAAAATAGATCATTAAAAAAACTAAAAAGAGTTTTTGTGATTACCTTCTTAAATACTGGGTAAAAATCCCTTAGAACTAATGTTCTCTAGCTCTGTTGTTGAGTGGAAGAAACTCAGGCCAGATGACACGTGTTGGTTTGCCCAGTGTATGGAGGCTCGTTGGAGGTGGAGCCTCTTGGGAGGTGCAGACCTCCTGGTCCTCACTTTGTGCTGGGCCTGCCGTTCAGGCTCCGATTCCTGAAGGTGTGCAGAAAGCCGGGGCTGTGTGTGCTCTTGCACTGTGTTACTCTCACCAAGAACATGGAATTTGCAGGTAAATTCTAAGCAGTAACACTGTAGAAACTCAAACACTTGGAAAATAATATATACAAATTTAGCATGTCTTCTGTGACATGCACAGTTATTGTAGATGTGGTACTAATTTTAACACACATGAAGAACTCTGTGAATGGGCTCCAATATTTGTCCACTTTATAGGTGAGGAAATTGAAGCTCAGTGAGAATGCACCAGGATTGAATTGTTACTTCTCAGCTGGAGTTCAGCTGTTTATGCTCTGCTTTTCGAGGAGATGTCTCCTTTGCCAGCTGCTCCCTGGCGTTTTAGGGGGAGCTGGAGCCTGGCAGGCAGGAGTGGGGACATGGCCCTTGTTTGCTTCCTGTTCCTGTCCATATTGTGTTCCTTCTAGTTTTTAGGTTCCCCGTGCCCACCCCTCCACCGTCCGCCTCCTTAGGCCCCCTTGACAGAATCAGCACTAGTCCTCATGGGGCAAAGCCCCAGCTCTAGGAGGTCCTGCTAAGCTCCTCATGCCTTAGCCTCAGCACCCAGCATCTTCTCCTCGGAGGGCGGGTACCATCTGCCCTGGGTGCCACCTCCAAGCTTCTAGATTCTGATAAGCCAATTTCCTCAGCTCTGTGGGTGGTAGGTGCTCTGCAGTTACCTGTTTACCCTCTTCCTTAGATTAAATTCTCTGTTGTGATTTGTTTTTCTTAGTGGATCCTGACATTATTTTTGGTGTTTATTAAATGATATTCAGAATTCAGCAAACTGAATTTATTCTAAGGAATATTGTAAGTTAAAACAGTATCTAGTTTTTAGTACTAGTACTTACTTTTACATCTTTTCCAAAAGGTATAAAATGCTTTTTAAAAGAAACATTTGAATAAATCCACTCATATTTTTGATCTCTTAAAAAGCTGAGAAGTGGCTGGGTGTGGTGGCTCATGCCTGTAATCCCAGTAATTTGGAAGGCTGAGGTGGATCACCTGAGGTCAGGCAGGAGTTTGACACCAGCCTGGCCAACATGGTGAAACGATGTCTCTTCTAAAAATACAAAACTTAGCTAGGCGTGGTGGCACACACCTGTAATCCCAGCTACTAGGGATGCTGAGGCAGGAGAATCACTGGAACCTGGGAGGTGGAGGTTGCAGTGAGCTGAGATCGTGCCATTGCACTCCAGTCTGGGCAACAGAGCAAGACTTGGTCTCAAAAAAAAAAAAAAAAGCTGAGAAGCAGAAAGGTAGTAGTGATGTGTTAATTAGTAAATTCATATGGGGTTTGAGGAAGGATGAGGATCCAGAGAATAAATGGTTATCAGGTGATTTTTTAAAATAATCCAAGTGGACTTTTTTTTTTCCAATAATTATTTCATCTCAGATGAATTTCAGACCACTAAAAACTTCATTCTCAGTTCCACCTTTCTCTCCCATTTCACCCTGAAATTTAAGGAACTATGAGATATTTCAAGTGTGCATGTTCTCAATCTGGCTTTTCTTACCTTTTTTCTTAAATTTATTTATTTTTTATTTTTTGTAGAGGTGAGGTCTCCTGTGTTGCCCAGGCTGATCTCAAACTTCTGGCCTCAGTCAGCCCTGCAGAAGTGCTGGAATTACAGGTGTGAGCCATCGTGCCGGCTGTGATCTGCCTTTTCTTATGTATGCTATTGCCAAGGCTAGAATAGACCTGGGCCTTACTTGCTGAAGCTTAGGGTCAAAGCTTGCTTCAGATCCGTGATTCCACACAGAGGAAAACGTCGAAAATGTGACAGTTTGGCTCTTCCCTCCCTTAGGCAGTGTTGAATGTTTATTAGAAGGCTGTTTCCTCACAACATGTTTACCTCAAGATGCATGCATGCATGCCTTAGCTTGGTGCTTTTGCAATTTTTATGTAGCATCTGTTCTCAAATAGAAGAGCGCTAACAAGGCCTTAATACAGATAGCAGAGGGGACAGCAGGGAGTTGCCCCTGTCGGTTTCTGACTTCTCCTGCGGTCTGAGTTATTATTCATAATGTAAATTCTCTCTCAGTTCCCAGCATGTACATAATTAATGGAAAAGGCCATCCAAGGAAGTTCAGCAGCCACAAGTAGGTCACATTACCAGATGTTTAATTATTGTCGTTAGGAAGCATTTGGAAATACCTGATGAGCTTTCTACAGGCGTAACAATAAGCAAATCCCTTTGGATTTTGATGGATTGGTTCTTTTGTATTCAACGATGATTAAACTTATTACAGGCACAGCGTTCTTGCCTTCTTCCCAACATCTTTATCAGAAAAAGGTAATAATTACGCTACCCTCGATATGAAATACACACCACCCTCTTTTCATATGTTCTCTGATTTCCTTCAGCTGTGCCAAGTTTTAATTAATGTGCTTCAGTAGTACGAAAACTTGAGCATCTATAATTACATCTTTAGTAGCAATATTTAAAACGTTTGCCGACAATATATTTATCATAGAACATTTCCTGGAATTAAGGTCAGTTATCTAGAACCGAAATGCATTTCCGATAGTTTTTTTTTTCATTTTTATCTTGAAGGTTGAAAACAGAATACAAAATAGGAAAGACTAAGAGAAGCTCATTAACATTACGATTTTTGTGCTTTATGGGGGGCGGTGGTGTTAAATACATTTAACAGAGGCAGGGAATTTTAAAAATTACTCTTTACTTTTTTATTCAGCATCAAATTTGCATATCATAAAACATTTTGACATGTTGCTACTATGTGAATGGCCATTCCCGAGCTGTCCTTCTCAAATGTTTGTTTTTGAGTTCACATTGAAGAACACAATTAAAACAAAAAAAATCTTTTGCTTTGATTCAGTTCAGAACTGAATTGAAAAACCAGAAATCTCAGTGTCTCCTGCTGTTTGCTGCTTTCCCCATGGCATCTGTTGTTACTCTTTGCCTTCATTCATTCCCATTTTGTGGCTTGTCTGTGGAATTTGAAGTTCTTAAAAACCAAATTTCCTTGTCTCCAGTCACTTTTAAGATGGACCCACTGGCTCCCCCTTGTGTCTACTGTTTGTATTGTCATCCTCCAGGCTCTTGGTTAAACAGCCCCTAATTTAACTTGATTACTGCTCTTGAAGAAGGGACAATGGCTATATTTTTCAGTGTTCTCATCGCCTTATTTACTCTCCTCTGCATTCTGCCCTCTTCTGCTGGGTTGGTAGAGAATAGCTTGGGAAGAGCCATAAAATGGAAGGTTTTAAAAGCCAGACATCAGAGTTGAGTGTTGGAGTATGAATCATATGCTAGTAATTAATGCTCCTCCCCATTCTGGCCTCTTCTCTAGGGTTGGTTGTGATGACGCCTCCCTCTCACACACACCCAAAGTCCTGCATCAGGAGAAACACAGATTAGGGCAGTGCCTGTTGTGTGTTAGAAATAAAACACACAAATCAATGTGAACTAATACTGGTAAGTTACAGACAAACATGTGCATTGTGAGAAAGCTAAACAGGGGCCCTAGATGAGAAACTCACATGTGTTCTTTATGTTATATATAACTTGAACTCCACTTCGTAATGGTTTGATATGGAGTTGTTTTTCCTCTGAGCAGATCTCGTCTTCAAATTGTTAGTGTAACACAGGTAAGATTGCAGAGTAAGTATGTTCAGGCACATCAGTCAGTTGATATTAGATAAAGGAAGTAGCTGTTTCCTTAACAGTTCAAATTGCAGGGCCAGGCGCGGTGGCTCACGCCTATAATCCCAGCACTTTGGGAGGCCGAGGTGGGCAGATCATGAGGTCAAGAGACCGAGACCATCCTGGCCAACATGGTGAAACCCCATCTCTGCTAAAAATACAAAGAAATTAGCTGGGTGTGGTTGCGCACACACCTGTGGTCCCAGCTACTCAGGAGGCTGAGGTGGAAGAATCCCTTGAACCCAGGAGGTGGAGGTTGCAGTGAGCCGAGATTGCGCCACTGCACTCCAGCCTGGTGACAGAGCAAGACTCCGTCTCAAAAATAAAAAAAAGGAAATTGCAACTATTAGTATAAAGGTTGTTGATGTGCCCAAGAAACGTGGGTGGAAATGCTGGGCCCAGAAAGAGCATTTGTCCTGGGCATCAGGTAAAGAATTCAAGGTAATTTTAAAGTGCCTAATTTAAGGGTTCTTACTGTAAGAACAGTAAGAGTGTAGACGGGGAAAGTGGGTGACAGGTGTGCATGGTCACGGACCGAAGGTGATGTTAAAAAAGGTGGGGGTCAAAAATGTTTGGACATGGATCGGAATTAAGGAAAGTGTGGGTGAGGAAAGGGGCGGTGTGTGTCCATATCCCAGCCGAGTGTCTGTGGGAGAGAGGCTTGGGAGTAGCTGCGCTGTGGAAGATCTTGAAAGCTCCACATTAGAGGTGAGCTTGGAGCATCCTGTGATTGTAGGACAAGTGGGTTGTGGGAAATGGAGAAGTAAGTAGTTTGCGATAGGATTTTTTTGTGCAATTTGATATAACTTAGCAATGCAGGAGTTTTTGTGGAACCTGGGACTCTGTTTTTGTTTTTCATCAGCCGAACCTGTGCTTTTCCATAGACAGTTATAGATATTTTTCCATAGAAAGGCAGGCAGTGCAGCTTGGATTCTAGAGCAGAGAATTTGGATTCTGTTGGCTTGAGTTCAAAGTTCAGCCCTGCTGTTTGTTGGCTGTGTAACCTTGGGCAGGTTACTTAACCTTTCAGCGTATCTATAAAATCATGATAACAATTGTACCTATTGCATGGGACTTGTGATGGTGAAAACATTGTTTTTATGTGATATTACCTTACACATGTTAGCTGTTACTCTTGCCTTTTTGTATTTGCCATTTCTTTTCCAGGAGCCAGTAGTGGAATAATGTTTATGAAAACTCTTTGAACCTTTTTTTGTTTTCCAATTTTACTGGCACTAAATGTGTTTATCTACACCTAGTCCCCATTAGAACTATGTAATTACATTCATATTTGTATAAAGGCTGTCATTTTAATATTCAGGCAATTAATAAAGACAAGGTGTGAGTAGTTCTGTTAACTTGCCTCTGTCTTAATGTGAAGCCATGTATAAGTATCCATCGTACCATAATTGGGTGTGTGTGTGTGTGTGTGTCTGTGTACATGGGCACAGACATTTCTTTTTCAGCTCTGTAATCATATCTCAAGTAATCTAAGAGTGAAATCTAAGCCAGTGCACACACTGAGGCTATCTCAGGGTCTTCTGGAATCATCAAGGTCAGAAATCCCATCTTCATATGTGTTTTGTTTGTTTCTTTTTTTTTTTTGAGATGAGGTCTTGCTATGTTGTCTAGGCTGGAGTACAGTGGCTATTCACAGGTGCAATCATAGCTCACTGCATCCTTGAACTTCTAGGCTCAAGTGATCCTCCTGCCTCAGCCTCTTGTGTAGCTGGGACCAAGGTGCACCAGCACACCTGGCCGTTTCAAATGCATTTTTGTATAAAATTGTGATGTTGATCTGCGTCTTTTCCTCTTTACCTTCCCAACCCCCATTCATCGTCATGGTTCGTGGAAAATCTCATGCTGTACGTGCTATTTTTGTGTTCCTTGTGGGAGCTTTTTTTTTTCTTCTTCAGATAGAGTTTGTCAAAACAAGGGCAAAGGTGAAGCTGTATGGCTTTTCAGTCCTTAAACATGATGAATCTGTTTCTGTTGAGGGACTGAGGAGGGAGTATTATTGGATGTGAGGGAAGAGGCCAGGGGGATTCTTCCTTGCTGGTTGCAGCTTTTCAGTCCTTAAACACGATGAACCTGTTTCTGTTGAGGGACTGAGGAGGGAGTATTATGGATGTGAGGGAAGAGGCCAGGGGGATTCTTCCTTGCTGGTTGTGAGAGCATATATAGGTCAAGGACTTTAGAAGGACATCACATGTTGCACATTTTAGTATCGAAAAGAGGCTTTTTTGCTTAATGGGTTCTACTCTCAAATACTGTCTTTAAAAATGTTTGCACATAATTTGCTTCCCCTTAAATAATACAGTTCTTGCAACAGTCCGAAGTACCATTTTTCTGATTACTGTCACTTATGTAAGACCCTCCAAAGCTTTCTCTTCCTTACAAGTGATCCATGTGAATGCATTAACACTTCATTCTCTTAAGCATGTGGTTTTTTTTTTTTTGGCCAGTCTATGCCCCCTCCCTTCCTTTAGAACTCTAAGGTTTGTCATTAGAATGAGCACTTCTGTTTAAATGTCCCCCAGGCTCATCGGTCCATCAGCCTTAGCTACTCATTTTTTTAATTTGAAATGCGGATATTTATATAACAGCCAAAACCTAACGCACTTATGCACTGTTAACTTTATATATAAGCTCCTTCTTACAACTAAAGAATTCACATAGTTGTCAGTTATGGTTGTAGTTTGCCTTGCCCTAATGTATTTTCATTCTCTATGTATATGTGTGTCTGTCTTTTCCATATGGAATGTTCTAGGGAAACCATCAGCACACTGGGAGAGGGCAGTCATCTCCTTGTTAGGTGTGAGTGAGATGCGATCCATCCCACAGACAGTGAGTGTGCACTGCAGTAAGGGCATTGTTTTTTGTGAGGTTGTGTCATCCATATCTGTGCTGTTGTCTGTTACCGGAAGAACACTGACTGTCTTGGAGTCGTATTTCTATCATGTCTCTACCCTGCTGGCTTCACCATCCATGTGGTCATTCAGCAGACTTCTCAAACTAGGCACATTCCCTGTTTTCTGGGATCTGGTGTTTAGCTTGGGAAGAAGGTGAAATTTGGCTTCCCTAAGAAAACAGGCCCCCTCCCCAACACACATGTGTGTGAAAGCCTCTTGGGCCATTATCCTTTTCTTCTCAGCCAGTAGCCTCTGTCCATGCTCCTTGACATACTTCTTGATGGCTGGCAGTGGACCAGCAAAGTAGTCACCCTGACCCAAAATCATGCATGGAGAGAGGCTGCTGTTGACACAACTTCAGCCAGTGACCCTGGTGCACTGGCATGTGCTTGTTGTCCCAGCTGCTCAGAAGGCTGAGGTGGGAGAATCACTTGAGCCCAGGAGTTCAAATCTAGCGTGGGAAGCATAGTGAGACCCTGTCTCTAACAGCAGCGAATTCCAGCCAGCTTGCTTGGGAACTCAGGAGAACCTGGAGGAAAAAGTGCTGGCCGTGCGGGTCAGACGCTGAGACTGATGGTGGGGACTGCTTGTTAAGCAAGAACAGATACTGTGTCTGCTTCTTGGAACTTCTTAGAGGCCAGCCATTAATCAGTGAAGTGACTGTACTCTGAAGTATCAGATTTGCCAGGAGGGTGATTGCATGGTACAACCGGAATAAGGGAATTTCACTTACAACTTTCCTAGGAAAAAATAATTGTGTTGAAATCTAAAACACAAGCAGAAGATAAGTGACCAGACTGTCCACTTTGTTCTGCCAAAAAAAGAAAATTCCTTGTTATCCAGGATGAAAAGGGTGTGAGTAACTAGCATGATACAGTTTCTCCGGAGCCCGGGTCTCTTAGCAGCGTACAATGTTAACGTTGCTCCCGAGAAACAAGCCGCGGGGCCAGGCCTTTGCTGATCTATCGGCAGTGTTGATGGTTATCAGTGTCACAGCAGACCCCTCTTCGGGGATGGCGGCTGGCTGTAGAAAATGCAGTCCTTGGCTTCATTGTCCACACTTCCTGCCTAGGGCAGTGGCCTCTGTCTGTGGGATACCTGTGTCTGGCTGGTGGGCAGGGAAGGGGCTTTACCAATTCCTGGTGTAAGTCTGTTTCCCACTTTCCCTTCTTGGTCTGCGGGCTTCTTTCTCTGCACTGAGAAGCTGGTGGCATTCCCTTTAGGGAGGAGTGCCAAGGGGTTGTGAGTACTCACTATGTGAGAGAGAGACTGGTCTTAAGAGAATGTGTGTGTCATTCTTACAAAAACAAAAAGAAGACGTGGAAAGTCTTTGAATGTTTTGATTTTTGCCATTTGGAGCAAAAATTTAGTTTTTGTGAAAGTGTTGCTGGGACCCTGTAATTGTGTGAAAGGGAGCCAGAATGCGTAATTCCTCACACACTCAGTGGGGCACGGCTGTGCCCCTTTTGCCTCTGCAAGGTCCAGTGCGTCTGCAGTGTGATCCGGTGTGCCTCCACAAGGCCCAGTGTGTCTGCAGTGTGATCCTGTGTGCCTCCACAAGGTCCAGTGCGTCCACAGTGTGATCCTGTGTGCCTCTGCAAGGTCCAGTGCATCTGCAGTGTGATCCTGTGTGCCTCCACAAGGTCCAGTGCGTCCGCAGTGTGATCCTGTGTGCCTCCACAAGGTCCAGTGCATCTGCAGTGTGATCCTGTGTGCCTCCACAAGGTCCAGTGCATCTGCAGTGTGATCCTGTGTGCCTCCACAAGGTCCAGTGCGTCCGCAGTGTGATCCTGTGTGCCTCCACAAGGTCCAGTGCGTCCGCAGTGTGATCCTGTGTGCCTCCACAAGGTCCAGTGCATCTGCAGTGTGATCCTGTGTGCCTCCACAAGGTCCAGTGCATCCGCAGTGTGATCCTGTGTGCCTCTGCAAGGTCCAGTGCATCCGCAGTGTGATCCTGTGTGCCTCTGCAAGGTCCAGTGCATCTGCAGTGTGATCCAGTGTGCCTCCGCTAGGTCCAGTGTGTCTGCAGTGTGATCCGGTGTGCCTCCGTTACGTCCAGTGTGTTTGCAGTGTGATCCGGTGTGCTGCTCTTTGCACTTTTTGGTTTTTTATTTTAGTGTTCTTTTGTGCTTTCTGACCTAAGTGCTGGCAACATACACCTTAATGCATGAATTGATTATGAAGACAAGTTCTAAGAGCAATCCTCAAGACTCAGTTTTTGTCTGGCATTCTCTAATCGTCAAAACAACTTATTAAAAAAATCCACTTCATCTTTAGAGTTCTCCCCTGCTCAGGCACCCAGTTCTCACTACACACCCTGCTCATCACCCCACAAGATGCATGTGGTCTCTTTGGCTTCGCAGTTCACATGCAAATACAAAAACAGTCACATTTTTTGTGACTGTGCGGGTTCCCGACCGACAGACCACTGTCTGATACCGGTCCGTGGCCCATCAGGAACCAGGGCACGCAGCAGGAGGCCAGCAGCAGGGGAGTGAGCATTACTGACTGGCATAAAAGCATTTCAGTCTGTGACGGACAGACCACGTAAACCACGATGGTCCCCTGAGATTATAACGGAACTGAGAAATTCTTACTGCCTAGTGCATTTTCCTCACATGTCCGTGGTGCTGCCACTGCTGTGAACAGACCTACTGTGCTGTGATCATAAGAACGTCTAGGACATGCAGTCACGCACAGTGCATAGTACTTGATCACGACAGTCTATGTATTTACTATCCTTTTTATTGTTATTTTAGAGAGTAGTCCTTCTTTAAAAAAAGAAAAAGAAAAAGGCCCATTGTAAAACAGCTTCCGGCAGGGCCTTCAGGCGGTCCCAGAAGACGGCAGCTCCCCGTGTGCTGTCTCCTCTAAAGCCCTTACAGTGGGGCAGAGGTGCTGGTGGAAGGCAGGGGTGCTGCTGATCCTGACCCTGTGTAGGTGTAGGCTAATGTGAGTCTGTCTCAGGTTTTCACAACAATGTTTAAAAAGTAAAAAGAAGAAACCATAATTTAAAAATAGAAAAGCATTGACAGAAGGACAGAAAGGCAATATTTCTGTACAGTTGCACAGTGGGTGTGTTTTAAGTCAAATGTTACAAGAGTCAAAAAGTTGAAAAAAGTAAAAGTTCATAAAGTAAAACAGTGACAGTGTTCTAAGGTTAATCTATTACGGAAGAAATAATTTTTTAAAAATGTAGTGTAGCCTCAGCATGCAGTGTTTCTAAAGTTGACAGTGCTGTACGGTCTTCCCCTGGGCCCTGACACTCACCACTCGCTCGCTGACCCACCCACGCAACTTCCAGGCCTGCAGGCTCTGTTCGTGGGGAGTGCCTACATGGCATGCCTTAATTCACCTTGTGTACCGAATGTTTTACTGTACCTCGTCTGTGTTTGGATACACAGGCACTTACCGTTGTGTTCTAGTGGCCTGCAGTATTCAGGAAGATACCATGTTGTACAGGTTTGTGGTCCAGGTGTGGAGGAGGCTGTACCCTTCAGGTGTGTGCAAGTGCACTCTAGCATGATGGCAGAAGTGTGAAATCCCCGAATCACATTTCTCTTTCACATTAATGATAGAGATAAGTTCCCGCTGTGTTGCCCAGGCTGATCTCAAACTCCGGAGCTCAAATAATCCTCCTTCCTTGGCTCCCGAATCGTGGCTGTTACAGGTGTGAGCCACATGCCCAGACTCCAGTTTCTCAGAATGAGTGTATCCCTGTCGTTAAGCGATGCATGTTTCTGTGTGCTCATGTCGTGCCTGGCCTTTACTGGATACTTGCATAGTTCTTTGTCAGATGTGACTTTCGGGCCTCTGAAATCCAATAAAATTCAGGAACCCACACTGGGTTCATTTAATGCTTAGCAGACGTAGCTCCACAGCCATATTTAAAACTGATGATGATGGTGTCCCATTTTTGGAGGATTCATTTGTAGATTGGCCATAGTGAGTTTATCCTGCCATTCCCCAGAGAACAGCTGGCTCACCTAGGAAGTATGAAACGACCAGCTCTCTGAAGCTTGGTGGGCTTTCTTAAAAGTGTCCTGTACAAGGACATAGACTTCCACATTTGTGTATTGTTTAGATCAGGGGTCCCCAACCTGCAGACCACTGTCTGGTGCCCGTTCATGGCCCCTTAGGAACCAGGCCACACAGCAGGAGGTGAGCCTCTGGGGAGCGAGCATTTCCAACCAAGCAGCACCGCCTGTCAGGTCAGCCTCCGTGTCAGCTGAACTGTGTGTGTGAGGGAGCTAGGTTGCGCACTCCTTTTGAGAATCTAATGCCTGATGATCTCAGGTGGAGGTGGGATGGTTTCATCCTGAAATCCTCCTCCCAAGCTCCCATCCGTGGAAAAATTGTCTTCCATGAAACTGGTCCTTGTTGCCAAAACAAGTTGAGGGCCACTGGTTTAGATCTTGCAGTAGTGTGAAGTGATTTTTGTTCTTCTCAGAGAGTCCTAGCAGCACACCGACATGAAAAGATGAGCCAGTCACGGCAGCTCTTGGCATTGGTTTTAAGATGAAATGCATCAATATTAAAAATAACTATAAAACATTCATGA
This sequence comes from Callithrix jacchus, assembly GCF_049354715.1. NCBI lineage: Eukaryota > Metazoa > Chordata > Mammalia > Primates > Cebidae > Callithrix > Callithrix jacchus. The sequence continues at coordinate 34,259,198 of NC_133508.1, read as the reverse complement.
AAGTTTTTGTAGTTTCTTTTAAGAATTTCTTTGAAGCTGACTTAACATTACTGCATTTATTACAGCTGGCTCTGCAGTTCAACTGGGCCTTACAGTTTTTCATCTTTGGTTCACACGTGCATTTTAAGATGAGTTTGAGTCTGTTTGTATAAATCAAATATGGTCCCCAGACTCATGTGCTTGCCACATGGCAGTGCTGGGATGAAGATATTTCTGTTTACAAACAGATCTCAGTACTTCACATGTTATTTGCGTGTTGGGCTTCAGTCTAGAATTGGTGCATATCTATGTGTACAGAGAAGAAAAATGAAATGTCAGGGGTCTCTCTGCAGCCTCCTCTTTGATTCTCTTCTCTGAGGTTTTAATTTAGGCCGAGGAAACAGGACTTCAGTATCCCTACTCCCAGCTGCTAGCTTCAAACCATAGAAAGCTAGGCTTCCAAATAGATTTATCATTCCTCAGAGATTTATCATTTCTCAGTTGTATATTTGCAAAAGCTGACTTATCCTAGGACTTCTCTCAAATGGGCCTTAGCAACTACTAATACGGATTAGAAGATAGAAAGGGAAACTTTACGCTTGCTTGTATTTTATCTAAAAGTAAAGTAATTAGAACTGCGATTCACGTTAGGATGCCGTGTAATAGAACAGGAGCCACACGCTCAGTGTGGTGCATTGACTACCTCCAGAAAAGGTGCAGTCAAAAGCCCAGCAAAGCTTAGAAGGAAAAAAAGAAAAAAAATTTTCTGGAATATAAACTTGGACAGATTTTGTTGTATTTTCTCTGGGCTTGAAGAGAAGTCTTTAACGTTTTCATTGTTACTGCCCTGGTACTGTCTATGTGTTAGAATACAGAGCAACTTTACATTTGTGGAGTCTTATCAGAGGGTCTGCTGGCTTTGCAAACATGTGCAAAACAGACAGTTCGAAGTGACCCCTTGTTTAACTCACGCGCTCCTCCTTTCAGTGAGTGTCACTGTGTGCGCGGCGCTCTTCCAGATGCTGGGCTGCAGTTGTGAATGGAGGCAAAGCTCCTGCCCTCATGGGCTTAGACTCCAGCTTATGACTTGCTGTTTATAATCAATAATGAACATTGTGAGGTTATTCACAGGGAGGGATGAATAATGGATGGATCTTCAAAAGGTGATCTGGTTAACTACAGACAATTTGAAGTTCCAGGTTTTAAAAGCCTTCTTGCTTTGTTCCCTCCCTCCCTCCCTCCTCCTCTCCTTCCCTCCTTTTTTTTTTCCTTCCTCATAAAGCCTACTATAGCAATCAGAGTGAATGAGTAGTTGATAAAGCTCTTTGTGAAATGAAAGCAACTATTTTCACATTTCCAAAAAAATAAATACCCAAGTAGGAGTTACGTGGTTCTGATGTCAGACAGGTTATGAGATTATCAGAGGTGTATGGAAATTTGGGGAGGGAGACAGTAATTATATAACAGTACATGCGGGCCTGGGCAACATAGGGAGACCCTGTCAGCATAAAAAAAATAATAATAACAATAATTAGCTGGGGGCGGTGGCACACATCTGTGGGTCCCAGCTACTTGGGAAGCTACGGTAGAATCACTAAGGAGAATCACTTGGGCAAGGGAAGTGGAGGCTTCAGTGAGCTGTGTCTGTGCCATTGCACTCCAGCCTGGGCGAAAGAACGAGACCCCGTCTCACACACACACGAAAAGCAATTATTGAAGTAGAGATGTGATATGAAAGGTGCTCCCATCGAAGTAAGACCAGCATATTCTGTGATAGAGATGAAGTCTGAGCAGGACTTTCCTCTCAGGTTATTAGTGGTGATGATCCTGCTTTGTTTTATTACTGTATTACTGTTCTGCTCTCTGAGGTATGAAGTGATATTAATCTGTTTTCAGTGAGAAATAACACTTTATTATAGCATTGCTATCATTTAAACATAAAAATATGTTGTAATGCAGAAAACACCCTAGGGGAGAGAGGTGAAAGCTTAGGAGTTTAATTTGAAATGCAGTTGGGAAATTATTTGGACAGCAGAGAAAGCTTTAGGGCAAAATTTCAGTAATAAAGTATATTATTTTCTAAATTATTCATGAGGGAGTTGAGTTCGTTTTTCATGTACCTGGACTTAATTATGGTTGCAAAAAAATGCTTAGCTAATTGTAGTCATTCACCTGTACTAATCCAAAAATGAAAATAAGGAGTTATCCAAGATTTTTATTGAGAGAAAACAATTCATTTTTTGACTGTGAATGGTTAGATATGATAACCATGTATTCAGTTATTTCTAACTTGCCTGTTTTATGAAGGACGCTGTGTTGTGACTGTGTGTGCGTCTTGCTGTGTTGTGACTGTGTGTGCACCTTGCTGTGTTTGGGGGTCATGGCCTAGTTACTGCAGTAACTAGGTTCTGTGTCCTGGTGATTCTCCCAAGAGCTAATCAGTTAAAGAGATTTTCTTTTCCATTTTAGATTTCAGCTTGGAGATTTACTCTTAGTAAAATAGTATCTAAACATAAAACTGGGAAGAATTAGAACATGTCAAATATACTAACACATTTTAATAATTCACCGTAAGAATTTGCTCATCAGCTGATAGCCTTTCTGTTCAAATGTCTACGTTTCTAAAAACTTGGTTTCTTAATATCCCAGCGAGAACAGGCACCTGCAGAGATGCTTAGGTGCTCCCAGCTACAGCTGCAGAGTGATATCTAGAAACTGTGTTTCTCGATTCATTTCATGTTGTTTTCTTTAAGGCACACTGTCTGCTGGTCAAATGATAAGAGATGCCCGTTTTGGAAAATTAGGTAAGTAATCCAGTGCCACAAGTAAATTTAGCATAATGTACAGGCTTTATTTTGCTCATTTAAAATATGTAGTCGTGACTGGGCATGGTGGCTCAAGCCTGTAATCCCAGCATCTTGGGAGGCCGAGGCAGGTGGATCACTTGAGGTCAGGAGTTCAAGATCAGCCTGGTCAACATGGTGAAACCCTGTTTCTTTTTTGTTTTCCTTTTTTTCCTCTCATTTGCCTGTTAATTTATGGGGAAGAAGACCTTACTTCTAAAATAAGTAAATAAAATAAAATATGTAGTTTTGCCACTAATTATTCAGCAATTAAATTCCTTAGAACTCATAAACTGTAGGAGACATTGAATTCCACTGTTCTTGTCACTGAGAATGCTCTTGTCCTAGCAGACCTGTGTGTGCTAAATTGAGGTCTCATCTCCATTAGTCACAAAAATGTGCACAAATGTAAAGACTTTTCATAGTTGTTATTATACCCCTTATGTGACGACCTTGAGAAATGAGAGTCAGATTGTCAAGGTACATCTTTTGACCTCATTCCCTAGATTTGTTCTTGAAATAAGCCACCAGTTAAGAATTTTGGGATTCCCTCTGCACTGACAGCGGTTGAAGGGTTTAATATGGCTGAAACCTTGAGCACAGCTCCCTCCTGCCGCTGCCCTGGGCCGTGTCAGCCGGCACCAGCCGTGCTGTGGCACCAGAGAATAAGCCTTCACTTGATGTCATAGCAGTCACAGAACTGCCGGAGTGTGGGCTGGCCCCTGGGATTTAGCTGCTGCTTGTATGAAGCAGTTTCAAAATCTTAAGCCTGGAGAAGCCCCACTGAGCTGGGTAAAGACTTTGTGTCCTCCGGGTCCCTCTCTGTGTCTTATCAGTTTCCAGCTGTAGGACAGATGTCTCCCCTGGGCTGCAGTCTTAGGCACGATGTGTTGCTGGCAGATTTGACTCTAGAAGCCCCAAAGGGCAGACGAGGAGAGATGGTTTTGCATTTTGTTTCTTGTATTCGTTTCAGCATTCAATATCTGGTCACGGTGGACAGCTTTGCAGTGTTTGGCAGCCTGTATAAAAAGTTTATGCAGCAGTACATTAAAAATCGGGAAAACACGCATACACGTGTGTGCACACAAAGGCACATACGCATCCCTCCACGGAGCCTTCCACTCTTGTGTGTTCTGTAATTCCCTTTATTTTTATTTATTTGCTTAGCGACAGGGTCTCACTCTGTTGCCCAGAATGGAGTGCAGTAGTGCCGTCAGAGCTCAGTGCAGCCTCCACTTGCTGGCTCAGGCCATCCTCCTGCCCCAGACTCCCAGGTCGCTGGGACTAGAGGTGCATACCACCATGCCCTAATTTTCTAATTTTTTTGTAGAGATGGAGTCTTACCGTGTTGCCCAGGCCAATCTTTAACTCCTGGCCTCAGGTGAGCCTCCCAGTTCTCTCTCTCAAACTGCTTAGAATGCAGTTGTGAGCCACTGCCCCTGGCCTGTAATGTTACCCTAGACTTACATGAGAAGTGATGCTGTTTTACAGTGATGGTGTGGTGCCCTGAATTCAGGGGATTCCCTGTGGTGCTATATTTATACACAACAGAGCACTAACAGAATTACAGACCGCCTTTGTTTTATGTGTCTGTGAGTAATGGATGCTTTGATGTATCTCAGCCGTAGAGGCACTATTAGAATGCATGTAGACTGACTTTCACTGGACAGAGGTTCACTGAGCTGGTTCTGTGCATGTTCTGTGGCTGGAGACGTGAGGCAGAGGACACAGAGGCCCTGCCCCGATGACGCTCACACTGTCAACTTGAGGCAAAGAGGACGCCGAAGTTGCCCTGCCGAGCACGGAAAGGGAGAGTTAAACCAATACGAGGAGGCTCCAGGTGAGGTGGTGAGAGCGGGGGAGCCTTCCGACCCTCCAGCTAGCAGACGCCACGTGACCACAGGACCCAGCCGATTCCAGGTTCCCGAGCTAGCCACCTTCTGTGCTTGAGATGTTTATGTTGGGGGAGGATTGATGGTGCCGCGGGTGGAGATCAGTGTGCCAGAGTCCATAAGGCAGGACAGGCCTGGATGACTGGAGTAAGGTCCTGGGCCAAGTCCGCCTTCTCTGATGGGGGAGAATTTCAGCAAAGGGCCTTCTGGGCATATGAAGGTTTCCGAGTCAATTATCAGGGCAGTGGGAAGCCATGGATTTGGGGTCTGATGGAGGAGAGTGATAAGGTCATCTGCGTGCCCTGTAGATGACAGAGCCGGGTAGGAGGCCCCTGCAGTCTAGGCAAGAGGTGCAGGTAGCTCTGACCAGCAGTCAAGAGGGCAAGATGACGGGATATGAGAGATGCTATCTGGGGAGGTAGATTGCAAGGGCTCACGGGGGGCCCCTGGGGAGGGGGCTGTCTAGGTAGCTGTCCTCAGGGTTTATCACAGGTACCACAGAGAAGGGAAGAGGTTTAGGCAGTCACTAGGCAAATTTGGGTAATGTGAGTGGGGTGCCATTTGCCATCCAAATTGCAGTTTGTGCAGGTAATCAGACGGGGGGCTCAGGAGAGGCCTAGGCAGAAGTGGGCCTGGAAGTTCTCTGCCAGGCGGAGTGACTCAGGGGTTCAGGGAGAGCAGGCTGGTGGGGCAGAGCCAGGGTGGGGGGTACAGAGTGAGTGGGAGGTGAGGAGTGGGGCCAGACAGGGCTGGGTGGATCAGGACAGAGGCTCAGGGGCGGCTTTCATTCGAGAGGGCTTAGAAAGCAAAAGAATGTTCTTGGAAATAATTGTGACAGCCGGGCCCTTTGATGTGGTGGTTGGAAGGACTGAGTGGAGAGAGGAAAGTGGTGAGTACAGAAGCAGCTGGAGATGATGGAGAGTGCAGCAGGGCAGGAGGCTCAGGAAGGCAGGGACTGTGCCCGGGGCCATGGGCCTTGTGGGGGCGGGGAGCCCACATGCCCAGGTATGGGCCCAGGGTGGGCGGGGACTGTGCCTACTGGGTGAGGGGCCTCAGTGAGCGGGTGCTGCCCATAGGGGTGACTGACGTGTCCCCGGTGGGTGGGGACTGCACTTACCAGGGAGTGGGCTCTGGGCACAGTGTCCCTGTGCTCCCCCTTGGCCCTGGGACCTTAGGTGTTCATTACCATTTAGTCTTGTTTACAGACAGGGAGTTTCTAGTCAGGCACAGCTGGTGGGGAGGCCCCATGCCCCTTCTCCTCTGCCATCTCCACCCTCCCTTCTGGACGCCTTGTGCACCATCTGCATTTCATGTGGTGCAGGACAGACAGGGTTCCATGGTCTGTCAGCCACCACCTACAGAGCTGTTCCTGCGATGCGCACGCCTCCCACCAGTGGGTCATCAGCCCACTTCACAGATGGGGGCTGGCTCAGGGCTGATGAACTGCGGCACAGCTCGCCCAGATGTGCTTGGTGCGTCTCAGCTGCGGAGGGCACCAGTGAGGGGGTGCTGGGCTGGAGGCCTTGGGTGGCCAGGGCCATGTGCAGAATGGCCTGCTGGTTCCTGTGCCGGGCACCTTCCTGTGTCTTGTGTGTGCCCCGAGGCTCCCTCCAGGCCTCTAGATTTTCATGCGGTGCCTGTTACTATTACTTAATCTGCCAGTGAAGACCACTGTTAAGTCAAAGACCAGAATGTGAAGCTCAGATACTTTCAGGTTCTGCCTTTGCAGACATTAGCTCAGGTAGGATCGTGCCTGTTTGCTGAAGAAGCAAAGATAGGCCAGGCCGCCATCCCCCATCCAGCCTCCTGAGGCTTTCCCGTTGGCTCAGGGTATGGGCAGGTGTGGGAGGGAGAACCTGGTTAATTTTAATTGGCTTGTATTTTTGGCCTCTGTGATTTCCTCGTTGGCCTCCTTGGATGTGTGTTTAATTCAAGTAAGAGTTCATTATCGGAGTTCTTTTAGTTATAACATAAAGCGTGCTTGTGGTAAGGAGGTCATATCACAGAGACTGTGAAGAAGGGTGTCCCACCCCTCCCCCACCTCACTCCCCAGAATTAATCACAAATACTTTTCAGTATATATTGTTCTGGAAATGTTAAATGTGTAAACAAACCTACTCATATATACGCTTCTGAAATGTTCCTTTTGAAGTTTAGTTGATAATTTGGGTTTCTTTCTTGACGTGCACATGCTAAGCCTGTTCCACCCTGTTCTGATGAGAATCATTCCATGTTTATTATCACGTTCCCTCCCTTCCTGTCTCCTTTTTCTCCCATAAAGCACAACACTGCAGCACCCCACAGAGTACGTAACTGGCAGTGGCACTGCTGGGTCAGGGAATGCGCACTTAAAATTTGGATAGGAGTTGTCAAATTGTCCTCCCTAAAGGTGCCCACCCCCTCCCTCTTTTATTTTTTGAGATAGAGTCTCCCTCTGTTGTCCAGGCTGGAGTGCAGTGGTGTGATCTCAGCTCACTGCAACCTCCGCCTCCTGGGTTCAAGTGATTCTCGTGCCTCAGCTACCCTGAGTAGCGGGAACTACAGGTGCACACCACCATGCTCGGTTAAGTTTTATATTTTTAGTAGAGTTGGGGTTTTGCCGTGTTGGCCAGGCTGGTCTCAAACTCCCAACCTCAAGTGATCTGCCCACCTTGGCCTCCTCAAGGACTGGGATTATAGGTGTGAGCCACTGCACCTGGCGAAAAATGCCTTTTAAAAGGTGCATATGGTTTTCAGTTCTAGCTTCGCAGAGTATTAGAATCTTTTAAAGAATCTTTCAGGGCGCCGAGACCCTTTGTTCTTAGGATTCTTGCCTGCAGCCTTGTGGTCCAGGATGGGGCAGGTGTGTTGTGTGGCTGCAGTGGGCCCTCACTGCCTCATGGCACACTCTGCACTCATCGCTGTAGCCTCACTTGTTCTCTCTTCAGTTGTACAAGGGGAAGACTGAGGGATTGGTATTTGCTTCTGTCCTGAATATAGAACCTTGGAAGGTTTTATGGAGAGAAATGAAGGGAATGTCTATCTTTTGTCTGTATGTTTGTATGTAACATGGTGTTTCATGAGTATAACCCATGTACTCGGTGCTTCACATAAATGGATTCTGACAACACCCTGCAAGGTAGCTGCTGTTTCTCTCTCTCTCTCTCTCTCTCTCTCTTTCTGTGTGTGTGTGTGTGTGTGTGTGTGTGTGTGTGTGTGTGAGAGGAGAGAGAGAGAGAGATAGGTTCTTACTCTGTAACTGAGGCTGGTGCCCAGTGTTTCAATCATAGCCCACTGCAGCCTCGATCTCCTGGCCTCAAGCAATCCTCCCAACTCAGCCTCCTAAGTACCTGGGACTACAGACATGTACCACGAAGCCCAGCTAACTTTTTGTCCTTTAAATGTTTTGTAGAAATGGGGTCTTGCTCAGTTGCTCAGGCTGGTCTTGAACTCCTGATTTCTAGCAGTCCTCCTCCTTTGGCCTCCTTAAACTGGTGGCATTACAGGTGTGAGCTACAGCACCCAGTCTGTTTTTCCTGTTTTGTAGTTTAATACAGTGTGAGGCTCAAGACCATTAGTGATGGAGCTGAGATGTGAGTCTCATCTTCCTCCACACTAACAGGGATGTGCCTCAGGGCATGAAGTGCTTCATTCCTGTTTGTTTAAAAACATGTTTTTTTTTTTTTTTCTTGTGTTTTCCTCTGTATTTTATTATTTTACTTTGTTTTATTTTTATTTTTTGAGACAGAGTCTGACTTTGTTGCCCAGGCTGGAGTGCAGTGATATAATCTCGGCTCACAGCAACCTTTGCCTCCCAGGTTCAAGCAATTTTCCTGCCTCAACATCCCAAGTAGCTGGGACTACAGGTGCATGCCACACCATAACTGGCTAATTTTTGTATTTAACCCCTACCTATAGAGACACGGTTTCACCATGTTGGGTAGGCTGGTCTTGAACTCCTGACCTCAGGTGATCCACCCGCCTTGGCCTCCCAGAGTGCTGGGATTACAGGCGTGAGCCACTGTGCCTGGCTGTCATTTGGTATCATCTTTATACACCTTCATGCCTAATCATGTCTTCTTTCATAGATGAGAATGAATTTGAGAGCAGAGGAAATTGTAGATATTATGCTAATGGTATGAGGATCCCAGGCCTCGTTAGAAATCATCTTTGAAATAACTTCATAGAGCCATATTTCATATTTCTCTTCTAAGAATTGTGAAAGAACTTAACTTTATTTCCCTGGAGGGAGAACTATAAATCATATGTATATAGTAACAAAGACAAAGAATGTTTGTGGAGGATTGAACTCAATTTAGAACTGATTTACACATCAGAGCAAGCCTGCTGAAAGCATAAGATTTTTACGTGGTTTTGAAGGGACTATATTAAGGATAAATAGTTGAGCTGTTTCTTGGTATTTTTATTTCAAAATACCCAGAAATGGAAAGCAATACTTTCCTTGTTTGGGTGTGGTTCACGGACTGTCCAGCAGAGGGCACTGCCAGTTTGTGAGTGAGCATCCTTTCTGGCGGATGAGTGAGCCTGCGCCTGCCTGCACTTCCCAGAGGAAACGGGTCTGAGTGTGATGTGGAAATAGTTACATTTTATTTTAGAATGTTGTCACGAAAGTTATTATGGGTGTCATAATAGCATTGGTAGTTGTCGCAGAAGATATTGCTGTTTCCTGCTACCTAGATGTACTGAGCATTTTACAGTTAGCTACTTAGCATGGTTCAGCTAATTGGGGACTGCTACTAGTATGTGGCTGGATCCCCACTTCTCTCCTCCTGGAATTCAATTTGCGTTGTGTAAAGGAAATCTCAGTACTTACGAATTTAGGGAGAAATTTAAAACCTTCGATATGTAACCAGAAAGAAAGCAAGGCAGTTTCCTATTAGTGGCTTTATGACTTAGTGTGAATTTTTTATTTTTTGAGACAGAGGTTTGCTCTGTCGCCAGGCTGGAGTGCAGTAGCGCGATCTCGGCTCACTGCAACCTCCGACTCCCTGGGTCAAGCGATTCTTCTGTCTCAGCCTCCTGAGTAGCTGGGGGGACTATAGGTGTGCGCCAGCATGCCCAGCTAATTTTTTGTGTTTTTAGTATATGCGGGATTTCACCATGTTGGCCAGAATGGTTTCGATCTCTTGACCTCGTGATCCCTCTGCCTTGGCCTTCCAAAGTACTGGGATTACAGGCGTGAGCCACTGTGCCTGGCCCGTGAATTTTTAATTTTTATGAAATCTCAAGTGTTTCTTTCCCTGCTCTGAATCCTGGGAAATAATTGCATTTGAAATGGAGAATCACAATCTCCACGTTTCCTCCTCCCGACAATGTCCAAGTTATCTTTTGCTTATTCTTTTGTCTATCAGATTAGCCCAGCCATTATACTCTGCAGACTGAATCGTCCGTTTTCTACTCTATGAGAATGGCGGGTGCACTTAATCTGTGGGTCTTATTCATATGCACACTTGCAGATACAGAGATGTGTTTGCCTTAGCTTTTCAAATGTAAAAGTTTTAGGTACTGTGTAGACATGTTTGTATAACTGGCTTTTGAGTATATTTCACACCTGCACACTTGGTTATTTGATGCCCATGGAATCTTTAGAGGAGGTCACTTGGCTTTTCTCTTAGATGCGCTTCTGTTTTAGTTTTTCTTGCTCCTTGCACTTACTGGTGTCGGGCGCTCTTCCTGTCTGCCTGGTGCAGAGGTGCTGATTCCCCATTTGCGCTGACCTTCCTTAGGGCTGCTGTACCGGCAGTGCCCACTGGGGGGCAGCGCGATTGCACACCAGCCTGCAAGGGTCTCCTTGGCTTTCTTTTCAGTTGGCAGGTGTGGGGGGCATTTTTGAGAACAAAGCACATTATTGCTGAATGTTGAAACCCCCAGCGACAAAGCATTGTAGTGACTTAAAATGCACGATCTGGGAAATTCTCGGAGCCCCTGCGACTGGTCTCCCTGGCAGGGCCTGATACACAGGATCACTTGTAATTAAAACTAACACTTGTGGATGGGGGCGAGCTTTCACGTTAATCGATGTTTCTCATTGTAGAACTTTCAAAATATGTGGGAGGCCTTTGAGGGAGCCTTTTTCTTTTATCCCTTGAATAGTTATGAGGCGTGGAGGTAAGAGGAGTTAGTTGGGAAAAAGCTTACAGGCTGGTTTTGTCGTTGCTTTTGAAAAGAATGGGAAATACTTGCAAATAAAGGCATATGGATTATTTTATCCATCTTGCACAAAACTGGATTCATAGCACCTAATAGAGTCCTGGCTAACAGGTTTATTTTACTTACTGATTTCTGGAAATAAAGCAGGCACTAAACTGGACCATTTAACTATTTAAATCCTTGCAATAGGATATAATTATACTTTCAGATTTGTTTTTATGTCAATCATGCAACATGTCTCGGGCAGTCATCTTGATTTGAAGTTTCTGCCTTGTTCTCAACATTCTTGTCCCTAACAGAGCTGTGAATGGGTACGACTCAGGAGGCATTTGCCTAAGAGATTTTATGCTGGGAGCAACTGCACAATTCCTTACCCCCTTGGTCTTCCTGTTTCACGTTTACTTACTCTTTATGAGCCACACTTTGCTGTCACGGGCAGCCGTGTACCCTCCTGCTGCCCGTCGTGGCATCAGGCCTTTCCTGTGGTCCCCCTTGCCCTGCCCCACCTTTTCTCCAGGCACACGTCCTCCCCTAGAGCTCATGCAGGCAAATGAATGTGGAGACAGAGCCCATTATGAAGGAAATCAATTTATTCTCCTAACTGGGTGACAACATCGGGCTTGATGGGAACTAGCACATCATCATCAGCGTCACGGTTACTTTGACTCTTCGTGAGGCGACTTAGGTGCAGTTTGATGCTTGTATTCTGTGCCCCTGCTCCGCAGAAGTGCCTGTGTGGTGACCATCTGGGATCCTGTGTGCTTCCAAAGCCTCTCACCTGTGGCCTTGTGGTGGTGTGGAGAGACTGGACAGGGCCCTGCGGTGCATCAGTGCCAGACAGTGCTGTGGCCTCGGAAAGGCGAGCAAAGGGCTGTCAGCCCTGAGCCCAGATGTTGGAGGTGGCAGTGTGGCTTTGGATGACAGAGGGGAAGGAGAGGGTGGACACAGGGTGGGTGTCCCTGGACCGCGGGAGAGGGTTTGTCTGTGGCTGTGCTGGGGCGCCAGCCTGGGTTTGGCTTAAACCGATGAGGACCTTGGGTACATGCAAAGGCGTAAGATTATCCTCAGGCAAGGGATGAAAAACCGTTGAAGAGTTTTGGCTTTTTTTTTTAATAGGAGAAAATTACTTGAGAAAAATTATCCTTGTCATAAAACAACAAAACAGAAAACAAATTCTGTGGAGGGAATGAGGCATCCAGGCTCTGTTCTCACTGACCTGGGGTTGAAGGCCCAGTCTGCCCACACGGTCAGCTTTGCAACCTTGAGTAGTTCCAGAACCTTCCCAGACTTCGTTAATCTGGTTAACGTCAGCCGGCACAGCAAATGTGAAGAGAACATTCTGCTGTATTTATAGAAGTCCAGCTCAGTTCTGGGACATACCATGAGATGCTCGCTTGTTCTTTTCTCTTCCCTCATTATCCTTTAAGATTCAATGAATAGCAAAGAAGAAAGATGACAACAAATATCTTATTATTTTCTACATGTTAGTTGACTGACTGAAAGGAATGAGCCATTTGCAGACTTGGTTGCTGTTTTCAGAGTAATAGTCGTATGAATTTGAGTCCTACTGGGTGCTGTTCCGAGTGCTTCACTATCTCCCTTAGTTCTGTAACAACCCTGTCAATTGGGACCCCTCCCCACTGCCATCATGATATTACCCCTGAGGTCCCTCCCCTGTGGGGAAAAGGAGCTGAGGCCCTAACGCACTGTCTGGCCCTGGGGCCCCAGCCCTCAGCCTTACGCCCGGCACTTCTCCATCAGACGGGTAGCCGCAAGTTGGCCTGAGTGAAACACTTACTGTCTAATACTTTCTGGCTTCCCTATTTGAAATACTAAGCCTTTAACATTTCCCTGCAAATAGAATGAGAGGGCAGGCAATATGGTGGGTTGGAACATTCACGGGGAGAAACCTTGAGTTTGTTCACGGAGCTTGAGCACACTGCTACGTTTCTCCAGTTCTCCTCCCTTAAACATTTCTGAAATACATATTTTTCTATACCTCACATTAGAAGTGAGTCTCCTTTTTTGAGCAGTATTTTCAGTGGAACCCTTGTGACGACATGTGGGTGTGTTCTGGAACGCAGTGACTCTTTGGGGACCCCCGTGGAGGCTGCCATGCTTCAGGTGGACATTGGGCATTAAGCACCACTGTGCCCTGGACTCACACATACTTCGTGTGGTGATGCCGCCGTGGCTGTCCCCCGCCTCATTCGTGTTCGGGAGGCCACCTCTTTGCTTGTTGATGCCTTTTGTTCCCAGCACTGCAATCTTAACTAGAAATCACCCAACACGTCGGAAGAACTCCCGATCTGGAAATGGTGCTTTATAATACATTTGAAAGCGCCAACTTTAGGGTCTCAGCAAAAAGCCAAAGCTGTCTCCACGTTTCATGGGAAGGCACTTTTGTTTTCAGTCATTTCTTTGCACACGGAAGAGCGTTTCCTCCCGGTTTTGTGTCTTTCCTTCTTATTGAACGGAACAATTCTTAAGAACCTTGTTCCACCCTGCTTTCAATTCCTTCTGTTTCTTTGCAGCCTGAATATTTCTTGTTTAGTTATAACAGCAGTAGTACATGCTAATGGGAAAGAAAACAGAGAAGTGTGTAAACTGGAAAATAAATAAAAGTGCCCTGAATACCACATGCCTTCCCTCCCCTGGAGGGAAAACACAATTATCTTTTTTTCCCACATCTTTCCAGAAATTTTCTGCACATATATGAGCATTTTAAGCACACCCACACACACAAATGATTTCCTGCCATACGTACTGTTCTGCCAATATATCTTGGATATGTTTCTGCATCAGCAAATATAGATTGACTTCATCTGTTAACAGCTCCTTAGTAATTAGGGGATAATTTCTCACAACTCCCCTATTTTTTCTGGGTTTCAGAACAAGCCGCCTTGGATCTGTTCCCAGGGTTCTCCCCACACAGCACTCTTCCAGCTCTGCTTTCTTTAGGAAGGAGCTTCATCTTCTAGTGTCATCTACTCCTGCCGGCGTGGAGCTCCCTGGGTTACTGATTACGTCAGAGGACTCAGGCTGGAACTAGACAGGTAGATGGACTTGAGTGTGGAATCGGGGGTTGAAATACACAGCAGTGGCCTCTACTTAGAACTCTCACAACTAGAGAAGGGCAAAGCGAAGCCGCAGGGAAGTATCACCTCCCTGTTCTTAGAATGGCTGTTATCCAAAAGACCCCAAAATAACAAGGGTTGGCAAGGATGTGGAGGAAAAGGAACCCTCATACACTGCTGGTGGGGATGTAAGGTAATGCAGACATTATGGAAAACAGCATGGAAGTTCTTTAAATAGAACACACCACGTGATCCAGCACTCCTGCTTCTGGGTGTTTACCCGAAAAGTATGAAATCAATATGTCAAAGAGATGCCCCCACGCCCGTTTATGGCAGCACCGCACACTGTAGCTACGTTGTGGCTCCAGCCTACGTTGGATGGGTGGATAAATGGTGTGTGTACACAGTGCAGTACTAGTCAGTCAGAAAATAGGAGGAACTTCTGTCATCTCTGACAACGTGTGTGGAACTGGAGAACATTGTGTTAGGTGAAATAAGCCAAATGCAGAAAGACAAATACTGCATGTGTTCACGGACGCACAGAATCTGAAACAATTCAGCTCACGTCGGAAAGGGGGTTGGAAGGTCATAACCAAAGGGTACAAAGGCTGGGTGAGAAAGGAGGTGTAGGTTTAGGTTTGATTTATTTATTTCTTATTCATTTTCTTTTTCTTCGAGACAAGGTCTCACTCTGTTGCCCAGGATGGGGTGCAATGGCGCGATCTCAGCTCACTGCAACCTCCCGGCTTCAAGCGATTCTCCTGCCTCACCCTCCCAAGTAGCTGGGATTACAGGCCCACGCCACCATGCCTGGCTAATTTTTGTATTATTATTATTTAATAGAGACGGAGTTTGACCCTGCTGGCCAGCCAGGCTGGTCTCACGCCGCCTCAGCCTCCCGAAGTGTTGAGATACGGGCATGAGTGCTGCATCTGGCCTGATTTATTTATTTCTTTCTTGTTTTTTTGTTTGTTCGTTTTGTTATTTTGGAGCTCTGCTGCATGGCGTGTTGAATATAGCTAACAATCAAGCTCTGTGCATTTTAATACTACTGAGAGTATATCAAATGCTCTTATCGTAAAAATGTTGACTATTTGAGGGGATGAAAATGTTAGTTAACTTGATTTATTCATTCCACATTATGTTAAGCAATGTCATGTTTGCACTTCATAAATACATACAGTGATAACTTGTCAATATACAAGAGAAATTAAGAAAGTCTCAAATCCTGAGCCTCCAAGTCAGGGGAGCTTCTGGGGATGAAAGCCCTGCTCCATCATTTGGCCTGATAGTTGGCCTCTCTTCTTAGCCTCCACACAGCCTTCTGCGTTCCTCCCTTCTTAGCCTCCACACAGCCTTCTGCGTTCCTCCCTTCTTAGCCTCCACACAGCCTTCTGGGTTCCTCCCTTCTTAGCCTCCACACAGCCTTCTGGGTTCCTCCCTGAGCCACCTGTGGCCGCTGGAGCTCTGTTAAACCAACAGGAAGTAAAAACACCCCAACCATGCATTAGAAAAACCACAGTCAGAACAATAATTGATTCCTTCTGTTTGAATATATTCAAGTGTTATAGATGCTTTGGGTTTACCCTCTAGAGCTGTACACTACTAATGCTTTGTATATGTATAATTAGTATAATAAGCTTTTGACTGCGTAAGATTCTCATTTTCAAAATACGCATTTTTAGCTACCCCATTTCTAATTTCTCTTAGAAGCAGCAGTTCTGATTCGTATCTACCTGGTGCAGATGCCAGAGGAGCTGGTGTCGGCCTCATCACCTACGTTTACCTACCTTGAACTATTCATACCCTTCTTAGATACTGTTCTTCCCTGGTCTGTCTTTTGCCAGCTCTTTAAAACCAAAGTTAGTTTCTTTGTTCTTTCTACATGGGCCTGATCCACTTAGGAGAAAAGTGATCCCCCTCTGTCCCCTGGCTAAAGGGGTGTGAAGTCTGTGGTGGCCGCCTCAGCGCAAAGGATGGGGCTGGATTCTGGGAATCGTTCTCAGAATTAGGGATGGGAGTGATCTAGGGAATGGAATAGCTAAAGTGAGCAGGGAGCCTGCTGCGGAGGTCCTTTTTTTGAAGCAGGGTCTTGCTCTGTTGCCCAGGCTGGAGTCCAGTGGCGCAGTGGCACAATCTTAGCTCGCTGCAATCTCTGCCTCTTGTGTCCAAGCAATTCTGGTGCCTCAGCCTCAAGTAGCTAGGATTACAGGTGCCCACCACCACACCTGGCTAATTTTTGTATTTTTCGTAGAGACAGGGTTTTGCCATGTTTGCCAGGCTGATCTCAAAAGCATACTTTATCTGTAATATTTGCTTATTGAATAAATTAACACTATGGACCGTTGACCTCGAGAAAATGACCGATTATCCCCCAAATAGTCTTAAAATGTCCTAATAGAAGCTGTGGGTCCTCAATATTTTAATGCTTATTGTTTTAAATAAGTCACTAAACAAAGGTTTATGACAACCAGATGAAGTGCTTTATCTCAACCATTTGAGCCACTGGGTGGTCTCTTTTTAATGGGTCTCAGATAATGAAATGCAATATTAGTTTCGATCCATCTGTGTACATACATATGAAACATGCAACTGAGGCCCTCTTTGTAGGTTCTTGTCTAACAGATCAGAGGTGATCTTTCTTGAGTTTGCAGTTAGCCACATTCTGAGCAGCAAAACCTATTTCCAAATCTGGATTCGTTGACCTTAACATGCACATGCGTGCATGTGTGTGTGAATTGAGGAAATACTCCCCTTTGTGCTTTCGGATCACTACTTTTGTACATGCAGACGGAAAGACTTCCTTTTGTTTCTTGTCAAGGGCCATAAAGGGAGATCACATTAGTATAACCTTTGCTTCCTAAGGTGTAGATGAGTGAGTTGTGGTTGGAATTTAATTTTAACAGGTTTTATCAAACTGCTAAAAGATATTGAACATGTTTAATATGAGAGTCTGGGGCAGTAAATCACACACAGGCTTGTTAAAATAGATGTCCACAGTGTATGGGTGGATGGAGCCTGTGTTTCTGCCCAGGGACTTTCATTACTACACCAATTGGGTACATTATTCTCACCTCATAACTCTGCAATATTAGATGGCTGGTGGAGATCGTGGTGAAGGAGGGATTTAACACCCCTCTCTCCCCATTTTGAGGAGGGCTTAAAGACCTATTCTTTTACCCATTTATAGGTCATTTGGCTTTTCATGGGATTTTTAAAAAATCATATTGGAAGGATGGGGAAGTATTTTTAATGTCACCTGCAACGCTGGCTGGCTGGTGCTTTGTGAACCACTCCTGTCCAGAATGCAGGCAATGTGTGGTTGGTTCTCATTCTTCATTTTTCTTTCCCATTTCTTTGTTGTTGTTGTTGGTTTCCCAGTTTTTCACTGCTTCACCCTGTAAAATTATATTTGCTCTGAACACAAGTGTAGTCACCTCTCTGTCCTGGTCAGGCCCATCAGTCCTGTGCAGCGTGGCTGTCAAAGCTCTTTGCTTTCTGGTCTCTGTCTCCCAAGCATGATGAAGCCACTCACTCCAGGGCACGGCTGCCTCATTTCTCCAACGTCTAAGGCCAAGTGCAGCTCCGTTATTGGAGCACAGCCACACGTACTCTTTTCTGTACTGACTGACAGCATGAGCATTGGTAATTCTTGGGACAGAGGACATGTGGCCTGCAAAGCCTAAAATCCATACTGTCTGACCCTTTACAGGAAACGTGTGCTGAGCCTTGACCTAAATTGTAGCAGGAATTCGATGGACCTATTACAAGCTTCCCAATCAGGTTTCACTTAATATGTACACAGAATCACTTGTCCCTAGCATTTGACTGCTTGTACACCCTGTAGTAAAGACATGGCAGAGTATGTGCTTGAGCTTAGTTCTTGTGGATAGATCATCCCATCCCGTTGTTATTAAATGCAAATCTTGTCTAAGCTCTTCTGCAGTATCTCTCAACAGGAAAATGGAAGAATTGAGGAAAGAAGTTGCTGGAGTTTAGAAAGTGTTCCCACGTAGCATGAGTGACCTTTCTGCATTCATTGTGAATTGATTCCTCATCATGGCTCTGCAGATCCCAGCAGAGTAGGGCAGATGAGGAGACAGCGTGTGAATTCGGCACTGTTCTGGGCTTTAGAGCAGAAGGCAGACTCTGTCTACTAAGAGGGCTTGTGGCAACTTTGGACTCCGTGATTGTACTATCCACATAACACTTTTCAGGCAAAGGGCTTCCGTATGGTCTGTTAGTTTTGTAGCGATGTCATGACAAAGTACCCAGGGCTGGACGGCTTAACACACAGAATCTCATTCATTGTCTCACAGTTCTGGAGGCCTGAGATCAAGGCTTTGGGAAGGTCACGCCCCGCTCCCCGAAGGCTCTAGAAAAGAACCTGCCCTGTGCTCTTCTAGCTTTGGGAGTCCAGGTGTGCCTGGCCTTATGGGTGCATCAGTCCAGCTTGCTCTTTTACCTGGCCTCCTGCTGGTGCCTGCACAGCCTCTTCCGTATGCCTCTGTGTTCAGCTTCTGGTTTGTATAAGGAGGTTAGCCATCTTGGATTAGCGCTCACCCTGATGACCTCACTTTAACTTAATTACCCCTATAAAGATCTGATCTCCAAATACAGTCACGTTCTGACATAGTGAGGTTTAGGACTTCACATATTGTTTTTGTGGGTGGGGGGGATCAATTCAATTCATAGTAGGTGGGCAGCTGGGCACGGTGGCTCATGTCTGTAATCCCAGCACTTTGGAAGGCCATGGCAGGAGAACTGCTTGAGCCCAGGAGTTCAAGACCAGCCTGGGCAACAAAGTGAGATCCCATCTCTGTTTAAAAAATAAAATAAAAAATTATCCAGGACATAGGAGTAGGCAAGGACTTCATGAACAAAAAACCAAAAGCATTGGCAACAAAAGCCAAAATAGACAAATGGGACCTAATGAAACTCCACAGCTTCTGCACGGCAAAAGAAAGTCACTAGAGTGAATCGGCAACCAACAGAATGGGAAAAAATTTTTGCAGTTTACCCATCTGATAAAGGGCTGATATCCAGAATTTACAAAGAACTCAAACAGATTTACAGGAAAAAAACAAACAAGCCCATTCAAAAGTGGGCAAAGGATATGAACAGACACTTTACGAAAGAAGACATACATGAGGCCAACAGTCATATGAAAAAATGCTCATCGTCACTGGTCATCAGAGAGATGCAAATCAAAACCACATTGAGATACCATCTCACGCCAGTTAGAATGGCGATCATTAAAAAATCGGGAGACAACAGATGCTGGAGAGGATGTGGAGAAAAAGGAACACTTTTACACTGTTGGTGGGAGTGTAAATTAGTTCAACCATTGTGGAAGACAGTGTGGCGATTCCTCAAGGCCTTAGAAATAGAAATTCCATTTGACCCAGCAATCCCATTACTGGGTATATATCCAAAGGACTATAAATTGTTCTACTATAAGGACACATGTACATGAATGTTCATTGCAGCACTGTTTACAATAGCAAAGACCTGGAATCAACCCAAATGCCCATTGATAATAGACTGGATTGGAAAAATGTGGCACATATACACCATGGAATGTTATGCAGCAATCAGAAATGATGAGTTTGTGTCGTTTGTGGGGACATGGATGAATCTGGAGAACATCATCCTCAGCAAACTGACACAAGAACAGAAAATGAAACATGGCATATTTTCACTCATAGGCGGGTGATGAAGAATGAGAACACATGGACACAGGGAGGGGAGTACTAAACACTGGGGTCTATTGGGGGGAAAAGGGGAGGACCATTGGGAGGGGAGGTGGGGAGGGATAGCCTGGGGAGAAATGCCAAATGTGGGTGAAGGGGAGAAAGGAAGCAAAACACACTGCCATGTGTGTACCTACGCAACTGTCTTGCATGTTCTGCTCATGTACCCCAAAACCTAAAATGCAATAAAAAAGTAAAAAAAAAAAAAATTAGTGGGTTGTGGTGGCACGTGCCTGTGGCCCCAGCTACCTGGGAGGCTTGCCCAGGAGGTCCAGGCTGCAGTGAGCTGTGTTTGTGCCACTGCACTCTACCTAGGTGACAGAATATGACTCTGTCTCAAAAGCGGGGGATGGGTATCTCAGATCAATATAATTCAAAAGAATATTTGGCTTGGAAAGTAGAGTCTTATGAAAATATAGCCAGGCAAAGATGACATGTTATCTGAGCCTAGAGAGTCTGGAACACGATCACCTGGGCTTAGGCATGGGCTTAGGTGTGAGTTGTGGTGGTTAGGACATTTCACGTTGGATGTGCACACTCCGCCATTCCTGTCTTCGGCTGTGGTTAGAAGGAAGGGAGTGTTTTTTGAAAGCTTGCCCTGAAATTATATCACATGGAACTGTGTTAGATTTGAGTGTCATAGCCATGTTCTTCTTGTGTGTTTTGTCAGTTCCTTGGCTAATTTTCAGATGTTTGCATCCAAATATGAGTTAGGGCTCTCAAAGCAGTCAGCATTTTCTTCTTTATTTTACATTTTAATCATAACAGTTAGAATATCTGCCCTGTGAGTAGTTTCAGAGATTATATAATGCCGAAATGTAGAGTTACACGTTAATCACAGAATAATGGCCAGTTACATTGTTTGTTCTCTTTGTCTTTTCTATCCCTTGCCCTCCACCAAAAGAAAGAGAAGTGAAAAAGAACAAGCCGTATTCTCACACAGAGATGGCATGAGGCTCAGAAAGAAAGAGAGGGAGAAACAGACAGGACACTTTGCACACCAAGAGAGGAGAGAGAACGTGGACACACACAGGGACGATGAGTGACTTCAGAAGGGCTGCCAGTGCACCTGCCGTTCCACTCCATGCAGTCATGAGAGAATGAGCATTAACTAGAGGTGTCAGTCTGCTCTTCCCTTGGTCCCAACTCCTGGCTGTCAGGGTCAGCATCTTGTTGCACTGAGTGTAATTCCAATGTTTACAGGTCCTCCTTTCTTTCTGGGGAAGAGGGAGTTGTCTTTTATGACCCTTGAACACAAGCCAGCTACTGCATATTTGAGGCAACCAAAACTCTGGGCGTTTTAGAGATATTTTAAGGTAGAATATTGATTAGGCAAGGTCTTGGCATCTCTTGTGAGATAGGCTTAAGAACCTGTCACCGTATTCAGATGGGACTCTGGTGCAGTTGACTTTTAATCTTACGTTGAACCCCTTCAAATCCTTTGTTTTCAAAAGTCAAAAACCCTCCACTCAAGCCTTATTAACAGGAAATGACCGAGCTTGTACTTCTCTAGCTATGTAATGTCAACTTGAGTGCATGGACTAAAACCCCCCTTGTGTGGAGTCTCCAAGCCCACAGCCAGCACAGCACCTGGTGTGTGTCTGCACTTGGAGAGGGCTTTCCCTGAGTGGGGTCTCACCAGCAGCCAGATTTACGCTGAGAAATTTGCCAGTTACATAGTTGGTGCTCAGTAAATGTGTCGTTTAAGCTCCTTTTGGTTTTCAAAAAGTAATTGCTGCCTGCCCTGCTCATAAGAGTTCCAGTTCCAGGAGCCTCCATGAGGACTGTACAGTCCCACTTGCATAGGCAGTGCTTTGTAAACCCTTTCTTGCTGCAGCCAGAACCTGAAAGGAGAGGAGGCTCTGGCCTCAGAATCCACAGGCACACTTGGTTTTTGACTCTCCGTTATAGACCCTTGACAACATTGGGGACCATCAACATGGTTCTTACGCCCCCAAATCAGTCCTATGCAGGAAGGTCCCTGTGGAAGCTGAACAGCTGAGCATGCCCAGGGCTGAGGGCTCCGTGAGAGGTCACCTTCTTTGTATGTCTTTGCAGCCCAGGGCTCAGAGCTGTTGATATGTGCTTGTTGAGGTCTGGTGACCTGTACCCCTGGCCTGAGTCCTGAGAAACCGGTTCCCCCAGCAGTGTGTCCTGGGTTGCATGGAGGCTTAGAGCTTGGTTGGGGCCTTGCCTTGCTGCAATGGGATGTGGGCCCTGGAGGACACAGTCCTGACGGCTGGTTGACATCAGAGCAGGCAGAGCGGCTGGTACTGTGGGTGTCTTTGGGATCCATGTTGCAGAGGGGTCAGTGTGGGGCACAGTGTTAGCCTCCTGTCCTCTCCACCAGCATCCTCCTGCCTGCAGGGGGCCCAAACGAGCCCCTTGAATGAAGGCCTGTCCTCCTCCTGGTGGCTTCTGGACTTAGTGACTGACATTGGGTCTCACTGGCTACATCAGCCGCTGAGGGTGCCGAGGATCTGTGACATCTCAGAGGCCTCCCCGACCCCGAAATGACACGGGTCGGTCTATTTCTGCTCCGGGTACATGAACAAGGACTGTTTATTCTGATTCTGTGGCTTTGAGCAGAAATCGATTTGTCTGAAAAGACTCTGCCCTTAGTCAATACAGATCCTTTTCGTTGTGGTTTTTTATGCAATTTCCTTTAACAAGTTATTTCCTCTCAGCGGTGGGACGAGGGTCCAAGCATCACACTAAATGTTTCAAAGTTGTCGCTTCGATTCCAACTGCTACCTTCCCAGCAGAAGGGCTGTTTCACTCGTTACACGCCTTTTCCTGCCTAAAACAAGAAAGTCACAGACATTAGTGTGGGAGACACAGGCAGTCATGAAACACAGTTCTGCCCTGAAGGATTCTACAGTCTCCTTGGCATATGGTGGGAAACACCGGCAGAAAACTGTGTGGAATCGGAGCCATGTGCACGCGATGATGCGTGGCTTCTAGAGACCAGGCAGCCGGTGCCTGGGGCCATTGGTGCAGGATGGCCGTGTGTGCGCTGGCATTGCTAAACAGGCCCGTCTGGACTGGGTGGAGCTGGGGCTTAGGGTGGTTCAAGCGTGGATTGGTTTGTCACTTTTGCTGAGATGTACCTGGTTAAAAGCTTTTTCAACTCTTCTTGGTTAATTATAGGAAATGTCGCTAAGGCTTCCTTTCAGCTACTTGTTTTGTTTAAACAGTAAAAACACTCTGATCCAGAGCTTTTAAATACAGATGCTTTGTTTTCAATGAACATTGAAGACTTATTTAAAACTGAACATACTTATTGAAGGGAAGGGGAGTTTGAGGGCCTATTCAAAGATGCGTAGAAAATTCCCATTTTGGTGTAGTAGTACTGTTAAACAATGCATATCTAATGTGCATAAATAATCGTCTGCAGTAATCACGTCTGCTCTAAATAGATGTTGTCAGACGTGAAAATGCGGTTTCTTTGGGTGGGAACAGCCTTCAGAGGCGTTCCTGGGCTTCTCCTGTATGTGTTAACGACACAGCCGTGAAAGTATCATTTTTCACTTTCAGCCGTGGAAGCCCAGCTTATATTTCCATATGTGTTTGTGTGTCTTGGTAGAGCACTCTCAGGGTGGAGCTTGGCAGTCTCATCACTTTTCTTACTCTGCCTTCACGGGGTGGAAACACTGAAGTCTCACACGTGACCTGTAAACTCTCACACTGCTTGTGCATGGCTGAGGGGCCAGGAGAGGAAATGACCACAGTCCATTTGTCAGGAAAAAAGGAAATACATGGGAAAAGGTCCTGAAAAGGCCCAGTTTACACTCTTCATAGCGATTGTTTCGGGAGGATTATAAGAAATAATATTAATATGGTATATGCCCTGTGTATGGAAAAAAAAAAAAGCCAACCCATACACTGGTAGTCATGAAACACTTAGATTCCTGTGGGCCCCTCTGTTACTTTCTGCCTTTGGTTTTCTCACAACAAAATCATGTTGTTTTCCCAAAAGCTTCTTGTTTTTTTTTTTTTTTTTTTTGTGAAGAAACTGAAAACGACTGACAAAAGTTTGTCCAAGAAATTCATTCAACCATAATTTATTCAGTGTTTCCCTGTAGGCTGATGGGGCCTAACTGGACGTGATAATCTTGTTACAAATACAAACTCATTTTTATCACTGAAATGACTTTTTCCCTCAACCGTCAAAGAAGGAATAACTTCTTTTGTGACAAATATTATCGAACCTCTGCTTTTCTAACAATCGAAATGGCTAGCTTTTTAGATGAAAGTTCTAATAGTTTTAGAAATTTCAGAGAAGGAAGCAAATAATTTGTTTATATGATGTCTCTTCATATGTTAATTCATGGTATCTTGAGGCTTTGTGTTTTAAGCCTGCTTCAGTCTGAAAATCCAAAATTAATATTTATATCAAATTCATGCAAAATGTATAAATCAGAACAAATTCATTTCTTCAGGATAAATGATGATCTTGGATTTCTGTTCCTGGAATGTTTTCCGAATTGAGTTCTATAATTATCTTTTTTTTTTTTGTATTTTTCTAATCGTTGTGTAATATTGCCCTATTTAGAGGAATTCTATTTGTTTTAACAAGGAATGTTGTCAGATATAATATAAGCCTAATTTAAGCAAAATAATGTAATCGATGGAAGGTATAGGAATGGCCACCTTTTGGAGTACTGGTTCTTCTACTGAATTTTAAGGTGTGTGAAAACTAATGATTAAATAAATGATCGATAGTCATGTATTGATTGAGAACTCTTTTTCTTCAACCGACATGGACTGTTATAACCTCTGAGCACCCTGCTTTGGGAACTTTATCAAAATGCATTTCACCTGAAATAATGTTTGGATGCACGTTCTTTTTTTGAGTTTTGGTACTGTGCAGTTGGTTTAATAAGAAAAGAATCTGACATTTTAAAAAATTGTAAAATCTGAGCATAATGTAACTGCATTTGTTTATTGAAGTAGTCTGTCATAGAAACTTCTTGAGAACAATAACAATATCCATGCTCCATTAGAAAGTGTAGTGTGCAAATAGTGTAATGATTTTTGTAAAAGGCATTAAGGTAGCTGTGCTCTCTCTTTCAATTTGTGCTGTCAACTCTGGGGTTTGGGTTCAGTCTTAGGAGTTTTCGAGAGTGTTCTTGAAATGCTAGGAATGTACAAATACGTCATGTTCCAGTGTTAACAGCTGGAAACTAGGCTGGGTGCGATGGCTCACGCCTGTAAAACCAGCATTTTGGGAGGCCGACAGGGAGATGGATCACTTGAGGTTAGGAGTTTGAGACCAGCCTGACCAACATGGTGAAACCCCATCTCTACCAAAAATACAAAAACAGCCAGGTGTGGTGGCACATACCTGTAATCTCAGCTACTCGGGAGGCTGAGATATGAGAGCCGCTTAAACCTGGGAAGTGGAGTTGCAGTGAGCCTGGGTGACAGAGATGCCATCTCAAAAAACAAAAAAACGAAAACAACTTGGAAACTACTGATTCTTTCATGTGTCCTGCTAGATGAAATCTCTTTCTGCACAAACTTTAGATTAGAGCTGGCATCTTCTGCTGTCTCTGTTCAAAGGTTTCTGCAATGTACTGTTGCAGGGAAGGTTGGGTTTTCCCCCGGCCCACTCTGGTAAATGTGTGCCGTTTCTGTATATGGCAGTTGCACTTGCACACCAGGCTTAGTTAAGTGCCAGGGAAGGTTTACATGCTTTACTTGTGTCATAATGAAAGAACACATGTAGCAAGATGTATTTTTTTATGCATATGTGGTTTCTCTTTTTTCTTTTTTGGCCTATTCTAAGGAATGGGTGCTTGTTTCTACTGCAGTTTTCATAAAAAATGAGAACTGGTTCATTGTTAGTGATTCAACTTTTTGAATCAGAAACTTCTCATTTCTTTTTCGAGCCTTTGAATCTGTTTAATTAAAGAGCATCCTGAAATTGCTCTTCAGGATGAAGAGGGTGAGTTTTTTTTTATCTGTTTATCTGCAGGAGCTTTAAGCAGATGCTTTGTAAGCAGAACAGAAATGCAGAAACAAATTGGATTCCAAGGTTGATGTAATGCTCCATCCCAGTTTCCAGTTACCGTTTTATTCATCAAACAGCCTCATTGTTTCCTTTGATTGTCTTTTTAATAAGAAATGGGCACACATTCCAAATTAAAAGATACATTTATGCTAATGTTGGTTTTAGCTGTTTTATGTATTAGGGTTCTGTGAAATGTTTTGTTTACAAAATGGATCCTCCTGGTTCAGATGGAGGACGGAGGAAGAGAGAGACTTTCTACATCACAAAAAGCCTCTGGGTTTTTAGGAATGGTGAATTTGGACCTTATAAATGGGATCTGGGATCACAAATGGACATAGGTTTCTGTGCTTTGGCTACCAATGGAGTAGGAGTCATATTTTGGTTGTCAGGGAGGTGGGTGGTGTTTTCTGGAATAAATTGGTGGCATTTGGGAGCAAGAAGCCAGAATGACCAAGGGGAGGTGAGAGTACATCATGTGCCAGTGGTTGATGAGCTGGGCGTATATGGCATGGGTGATTATTTGAACAGTGTCTGTATTTTCTGCTTATTTTTAACACCGTGAGAATGAGGCCTCTGAGGAGGCAGTGAAGGTGGTGGTGTGTATGCTTTATATCCCAGGTGCCTGGCCTTGGGGTATTTGTTGAATGAATGTATGAAGGGATGAACCTTCACGATGGTTCATTCTGCTATTATGCAGAAACAGAGAGAGGAAGGTTCTTTTATACAATGTCAGGGAGAAGGCTGGAGAGCCAGTGTCAGGAAGAGTTTCCTGAACTCTGAGCTCTGAAACATTACATTTGGCTGCCTGGGGAAGAAGGGAGTTCAGGTAGAGGATGAGCAGTAGAAATATTGTAGAGGTCATTCAGAGATCTTTAATTGCTATTCAATCAGATGATCCTAAAATGCTATTTATATTCTGAGACCCCATTAAATATTTGAGCCCCTGCTGTCTCTATAACAATGCGAGCGTCACAGGAGACAGATTCGGCAGTGTGTGAAACGGGATGACTATGTATGCTGGAGAATTCTCAGTCTCGTGGTGGTGGTGGTAAAATAAAAACTAAAAAAAAAAAAGTTGGCAAATAACAGATTATTGTTTCATACAGTGAAATGCAGGATATTTAAGCCATTTATCCATTCAATAAATAATTGAATGCCAATAAATGTCATAGGTGTCAGGGTCGTCATTGTAGTTGGACAGGGAACAACAACATTTGTTAGGGGAAGATGCAGTTGAGCTACACTGTAAGGAGTTTATGGGATTGTGGGCTGGGCATGGTGGCTCATGCCTGTAATCCCAGCACTTTGGGAGGCTGAGGTGGGCGGATCACTTGAAGTCAGCAGTTCCAGACCAGCCTCGCCAACATGTCTCTACCAAAAATACAAAATTTAGCCAGGCATGGTAGTGCATGCCTGTAATTCCAGCTACTTGGGAGGCTGAGGCACAAGAATCACCTGAACCCAAGAGGTGGAAAGTTGCTGTGAGTTGAGTCATGCCACTGCATTCCAGCCTGGGTGACAGAGTTAGACTCTGTCCCCCTCAAAAAAAAGGCTTTATGGGACTATATTGGTGAACTCTAGAGCATCCAGTGAGGGACTGTGGGGTGAGTGAATGCTAAGTTACAGGAATCACGAGGTGTTCTCCCAGGACCATGAGAAAACCAGTGGCAACAGGTGAAATCAGAAAGGAAGCTGGGCTCATATTGTGGCTGACCTTAAATATTACCTTAGTGTTAAGGAGTCACCTGTGTAACTGAGGAGGGAGGAGGAGTGTGTATGACTCCAGCGGGTTGGAAAAAGCCGTGCCTCTGCCAGATAGAAATGCGGAGCAGGTGGAAAGTGGTACAATCTTAGATGTGTAGAGTGTGATATTTTGGAAATCCTCTTGGAAACAGTCCATCAGGAAGGATGTCCTAGCTAAGCAGAGATTCGAAGTTTTGAAAGTGGCTCCCTGTTTCCTGATTATACACACCATTGGTTCAGGCTATTATTTTTGGGGTCCAGCTTCTTTTAAAATGAATTGATAGGCATGTTTACCAGAATGCTATTACTTCTCTTTTGGAGATGTCACTTTCTCATTTTTACCTGAATTGTGACTTACTTTGCCACTGTTATGGAAGCATTCTTACATGCTGGCTTCACAGTACAAGATGTCACTTGATGTCACCAAGTGTTAAGAAAAGCTATTTTAAGTAGGGTGGGAAAGGAATCTATTTCAGTGTTTACAGGAGTCACTATTTTGAAGCAAAGTAAGAATATCTAAAGACGTGCACATCTTCTGATGTTAGGAGGTCTTAGGTTAAATGACTTTTTTATTTGGATTCATTCATTGAGTAGAGGTCATTGTTAATGGAAAAATCGTTCAACACTTAATAAATAGAGTTATGTTTAAAAGCCTTAAAAATTTAAATACAGATTAGGATGCCCAAATTTCAGAGGAACTGGTAGAGGATTTGTGCATTATTTTTAATTTTTTAAATAGCCCTATGGTTACAGTTCAGAAAGGTCATGGTTTTGAGGATCCTCTATTAAAAGAAAGTAATTTTTGAATCAGAGTATAGTTGAGCACCAAAATGTATAGAGAAGCTATAGCTAATACTTTAAAATGTTTTACTTTTAAATTTCAAAACAAATTGTATTTAAAAAAATTTTCTTTCACAATTTTAATCCAATCTGAGAAATTAAAAAGTAAAATGAAATAAATAAAATTTACAGTTGATCTCTCTATGCTGAGTCCCTAGAGTATAGCCCTTTATTCTTTGAAGGAGCTGTCCCTTTTGTGAGTTTAAACTTATAAAACAAATCCCATGAAAGCTGCCTACTCCTGTCTCCCTTGCCTTCAGTCTGTGTGTGCTTTGCTTTTAATTTGAGAAACAATTACTTGGTGATGGTCTTGTGGACCAAATACTGTGTTATCTGTAGACAAATAGAAATGTACTTTAAACATTATTTTATTATCTTTAATTGACATAAAATTATACACATGTATGGCATACAGTGTGATATTTAAATGATGTGTAATGGTCGTATTAGGGTAAGTAGTGTATCAGACTCTTCAGACATTTTTTATTTCTTTATATTGGGAACATTAGAAATTTTCTCTTCCAGCCATTTACAAATATACAATACATTAGTGTTTGTTTTCACCCTATAGGGCCTTAGACTACTAGAACTTATTCTTCCTATCTAGCTGTAATTTTGAGTTGGTTAACCAACCTCTTCTTACTCTTCCCTTCCTAGTCTTTGGTAAGCACTGTTTCACTCTCGACTTCTATGAAATCAACTTTTTTTTTTTTTTTGAGATGCAGTCTTGCTCTGTTGCCCAGGCTGGAGTGCAGTGGCGCAATCTTAGCTCACTGCAACCTCCGCCTCCCGGGTTCAAGTGGTTCTCCTACCTCAGCCTCCTGAGTAGCTGAGATTACAGGCATCCACCACCACGCCTGGCTAATTTTTCTGTATTTTTTTTTTCACAGCAACATCTAGACTAATATTTTGTATTTTTAATAGAGACGGGGTTCCATCATGTTGGCCAGGCTGGTTTTGAACTCCTGACCTCAAGTGATCTGCCTGCCTCGGGCTCCCAAAGTACTGAGATTACAGATGTGAGTCACTGTGCCCAACTAAGATCGACTTTTTAATTTTTTAATTTAGTTGTTAATTTTTTATTTTTACTTTTTGAGACAGGTGCTCTGTTGCCCAGGCTGGAGTGCAGTGCTGTGGTCTCAGTTCACTGCTGCCTTGACCTCCCGTGCTCAAATGTTCCTTCCGTCTCAGCCTCCTGAGTAGCTGGGACCATAGGCCCATGTCACCATGCCTGGCTCTTGTTTTTTTGGTAGAGATCGGTTCTCCCTGTGTTGTCCAGGTTGATCCCAAACTCCTGGGCTGAAGCAGTCCTCTCTTCCAGGTCTCCCAAAAATAGCTGGGATTACAGGCATGGGATTACAGTGCTGGGATTACATGCTGTATTTATCTTTCTGTACCTAACTTACTTCACTTCACATAATGTTCTCTAGGGTCAGTCTGTTTTCTGTAATTGCTATACTAATTTATGCTGCCTGCATAGTATTCAATTGTGTGTATGAACCACATTTTCTTTACCCATTCATCTGTTGCTGGACACTTAGATTGATTTTAATATTTTGTCCATTATGAATAAGCCTGCAGAGAACATGGGAGTGCAGATATCTCATTGACGTGCTGTTTTCTTTTCCATCGGGTGTATATGCAGCAGTGGGGTTGCTGAATGTATGGTTGTTCTGTTTATTTTTATTTTTTGAGACAGAGTCTTGCTCTGTCAACCAGGCTGGAGTGCAGTAGCACGATCTCAGTTCACTGCAACCTCTACCTTCTGGGTTCAAACAATTCTTGTGTCTCAGCCTCCCAAGTAGCTGGGAGTACAGGCATGTGCTACCACACCTGGCTAATTTTTGTATTTTTAGTTGAGACGGGTTTTACCATGTTGGCCAGGCTGTCTCAAACTCATGGCCTCAGGTGGTCCACCTGCCTCTGCCTCCCAAAGTGCTAGGATTACAGGTTTTTATTTTTGAAAGAAACTTTATTCTGTTTTCTATAATTGCAGTACTAATTTGCATTCCCACCAATGATGCATAAGAAGAGTTCTCCTTTCTCCACATCCTCACCAGCATCAGTGATTTTTTTTTTTTGTCTTTTTGATAATAGCCATTCCAACTGGGGTGAGATGACATCACAGTGTGGTTTTGATTTGCATTTTTCTTATGAATAATGATGTTGAACATATTGTCATATATTTCTTGGCCATTTGTATGTCTTCTTTTAGAAATTTCTATTCAGATTATTTTCTCAGTTTTAGATTTGAATTTTGTTTTTGAGTCTCTTATATATTGTGTATGTCAGTCCCTTATTGAATACATAGTTTGCACATATTTTCTCCCATTTTGTAGGTTGTCACTTGACGTTTTTCATTGTTTTTGTTGCTGTGCAGAAGCTTTTAGTCTGATAAAATTTCCTTCGTCTGTTTTTGTTTTAGTTGACTGAGATCTTTGCTTAGACCAATGTCGGGAAGTATTTTTCCTGTGTTTGTTTCTAGTAGTTTCTTAGTTTTGGCCTTACATTTAAGTCTTTAATCCATTAGAGTTGATTTTTATATGTTGAGAGTCATAGGGGTCTAGTTCCACTCCGCTGCATATGGTGACACAGTTTCCTCATCAGTGTTTGTTGAAGAGACTCTAGGTATGTTGTTTCTTGAAAATCAGTTAGCTCCATGTATATGGATTTATTTCTGTTTCATTGGTCCATGTGTCTGCTTTTACACCACTCCCATGCCATGCTGTTTTGGTTACTGTAACTTTGTGTTTTTTAAAGCCAGGTAGTAGGATGCCTCTAGCTTTGTTTACTTTGCTTAGTATCACGTTGGCTATTTGAGGTCTTTTGTGGTTTTATATACATTTTAGGATGGTTTTCTTCTGTTTCTGGTGTCTCGATAAGGATTGCATTGAATCTGTAGATCGTTTTGGGTAATATGAAATGTATTTAATTTTTATTTAGAAAGTTAAGCAGTAATATAAACCAGTATTAAAAATGTTTTGAATCTGTTAGACATTTAGACATCTCTAAAATGTTTTAAATATATGTAGACCTTTATGTTGAAAACATTTAAACATATGTCTATGTAAACATAATGTAAAGAAAGAAATGATCTGGGTTTAATGAGATAACTTGTTAATACACTGTTTATCGTTCATAGTCATCAGCCTTCTTATCCTAGAAGGACACTTTTTTAAAGTCTGACTTAGTTTCTTGTAAATTTATGGTTTTCTTTTTTTTTTTCCTTAAGAACTTCTTGATATTTTCAAATTTACAGTCTCCAGAGCTTCTGCTCTGGTTAACTGCTTTTTTTTTTTGAGCAAACTTTCAAATAATTTCCCAGGTTCCCGCTCCTTCCTCTGAGGGATTTAGTCCTTCATGCCCATGTAGTGGAACAAAAGAGGTCATTGACTCACGTTACTTTTCTGTGGTAGTTGACTTAATATGATTATTTTAACCAAGAAGTGATACATTTTTACAGTAGGAAAACATTTTTTCCTTTTCTTGAATTTAGTGATTTGCCACTGAAAGCTAGATGAAGCATACAAACACATGTATGTATGAGTATACATGTTCTCACGTTTCTGTGTTTGTAAACTTTTCCTATAAGGATAGCCTAGGCAGTACATTCTTTTTTTTTTTTTTGAGAGAGAGTTTCGCTCTTGTTACCCAGGCTGGAGTGCAACGGCGCGATCTCAGCTCACCGCAACCTCCGCCTCCTGGGTTCAGGCAATTCTCCTGCCTCAGCCTCCTGAGTAGCTGGGATTACAGGCACACGCCACCATGCCCAGCTAATTTTTTGTATTTTTAGTAGAGACGGGGTTTCACCATGTTGACCAGGGATGGTCTCGATCTCTTGACCTCGTGATCCACCCGCCTTGGCCTCCCAAAGTTCTGGGATTACGGGCTTGACCCACCGTGCCCGGCTGGCAGTACATTCTTAATGATTGCTGTAGTTTTATATCTTGAATAAGTTAGTTCATGAAGGGATTTGCTAGCAAGTAGTTGATAGATCCATAGCTTGTGGTGCAACATAATTTTAAAAAGCAAATTTAAAATAAAAATTAATAAAGTTATTAGAAAAAGATGCAAAATGGTTTCTGCCTATTGACCCCAATTGGTTTCCCCTATAAAGTGAGAATCTTGGAAGCTGATCTCCAGAGAATGTGGAAGAGAAACCTATTTTTGAAACCTTTTTTTTTTCTACAGGAAATGAATCTGTTTGCCTTTTTTCCTGTGGTGCCATAGCGTCTGAATTTTCTTTCTGTTCTTATAAAAAGGAGAATGACTAAGAAGGCCGCACATTTGCTAATCCTCTGGATGCTGTGTGGTGCTATGCTGTGGGGCTGAGTAATTATGATTAATTGTAAGCTGGACCATGTGCATTTCAGAGAGTGGATGGTAATTAAATAAGAGTTAATGATTTTAACTTTGGGCTACTGGTATGTATTTATGGTACATATGCTCTATTATTCCTACAAGATATACCTTGTAATTGTACAGATGTTGTTGAGCTCAAATTTCAAGCCATAAAAGTGTTTAAAGGGGCTGCTTTCTTATGAAAATAAGAATTTATATATCTTTGCAATTCACTAACAAGCCCTAAGAAAGGTGGTACTAGAAGCTGAATCAAAAAGAAAGGAGGTGGTCAGTGTGTGTGTGTGTGTGTGTGTGTGTGAGAGAGAGAGAGAGAGAGAGAGAGAGAGAGAGATCAGGGGAATTTGCTTTTTTGATTTATTGTTCACCTTGCTATGTTTTAAATATATTTTTTTATCAAAGTGCAAAGATACATTTATTTTAATGCTTTTATATAGCTTGAAATGATTGAGCAATTATAGGCTGGTTCTGAGCATGCCTTTAAATTCAGGAAAAAAGATTTATTTTGTATGTTGGACTTTAGGTAGAAATATTTATTAATATTTGTACTGTTTGTAGCTTTGGTTGATTTATGGTCACCTATGTAGGTTTAGGTTTTATATGCTATGTGGATAATTGTGTATGTTAACGTTTTAAAAGATTAATTTTTATTGAAGATACAGATAAACAATAACTAGCATTTTTATTTGATTGGTTATTCAAGTACTTTATCACCTCTTCAGCTGTTTCCCCGCCCACAATTGCCCACAGGCAAGTAAGTTATACCTTCATGTTAAGATGAGAATGATGATGCCCATCTTGCAGCATTGCTGTGATGACTAGCAATAATGGTTTTATTCATTGTGTCTGATACTGTATGCCAGCATTAAGAAGCTTTCTGCAGCCACTAGCTCATAAAACCTCACTGTAGCTCTCTGGGGTAAGCATTGTTGCCCTAGTTTTCTGATAAGGAAATTAATCATCAAGGTTCACATGGCTTTGTCAAGGTTGGGTGAAATCCTAAGGAGCTGAGCTGGTACTGTGCATGTAGAGCACCAGACTTTCTGCTCCTCACATGATTGTCACTCTTATGGGTATGTCGATCCTTTGGAAAAAGTAGGCAAAGAGCTGGAAACTAGGTTTTTCTGTTTTCTATTTTTCCTAAGTTTTTTTTTAACCTTCCATTGTATTAGGCTTTATAAATAAAATGGTTGTCTTCTTCCTAAGGAATAATTTCTCTCTGATAGGAAAAAAAATATGTGTAATTCCAATATTCTGGTGGTATATTTGGAATAGGATTTATTTGTTAAAATTGTTTTTAATTTTTATTATTTTTTATATTAGACACAGCTTTCAAACACTTGGGCATAAACATACAATTAAATACACTCATTTCTAGCCTATAGTTATGTTTCTGTATAGCTTGTACACTGTGTGTATAGATGCATATGGCACTTTAGTGTCCTTATTAGAAATGTATCACATTTATTTCCCATCTTTATGTACGTGGATTAAAATAAATTCAGCAGTTTTTTTTTTTTTTTGAGATGGAGTTTTGCTCTTGTTACCCAGGCTGGAGTGCAATGGCACAATCTTGGCTCACCGCAACCTCCGCCTCCTGGGTTCAGGCAATTCTCCTGCCTCAGAGTCCTGAGTAGCTGGGATTACAGGCACACGCCACCATGCCCAGCTAATTTTTTGTATTTTTAGTAGAGACGGGGTTTCACCATGTTGACCAGGATGGTCTCGATCTGTTGACCTCGTGATCCACCTGCCTCGGCCTCCCAAAGCATTGGAATTACAGGCTTGAGACATCACACCCGGCCAAATTCAGCCGTTTTTTTAGCACTCCCCCACACCACTCCCCGCCCCACCATTTCATTTTGGAAAATTGTGTATGGGACCTCAGGAGTCACAGGATTTTTGTGGTTGGTTCAAGATCCAGATGGTTTATAATTGTATTCTGATTTGCCTTATGAGAAGTCTAGAAAGAAGGGACTCTAAAAGTAGTAGTACTCTTGTGATTTGTCCAGTTAATTTTTCTGATCATATTTGAAATTAAATTTAAAATGCATCAGAAAATCCTGAAATTATTCTTGCACTTGTCTTTTCCTTGCCTTCCTCAGTATATGCTCTGTGTTCCTTTTGATGGTTTGGTTTTTGATCTGTTTTGCCTTCCAGTTCGGACAGTGCTTGTCTAGATAGGCATTAAGGGTTATGCTTTCTTGTAAAATGTTTTTTATTTCCAGAACAATTTCGCATTTTGACTGACTGATTTCTTTTTCATATTTAGGGCAAGGACTACCTACCGTTGTTTTAACAGTAAACTAGCTCAGTTAACATGTTTCTAAAATGTCTTATTGAAGATACAGAGTTGTGATGGAAAACGTTTATTTCTATCTGTGTCACCTTACATTGTAGAAGAACTAGTAAACACAGAATATCTTTGAAAGCTAATTGCAGCCATCATAGAGTTTTCCTTTATCTGAGCACTGAAGCATTAATACATGTAAGAGTAAGCTGGCCCTTATTCTGTCTCACTCAAGGTGAATAATTTTCTTCCATTTTTGGGACTGAGTTTGGGATGCATCATTAATATAGACTGGTTTCAGCTCTGCTAAACTGTTCAAACACTAGAATATTTTCAGCAACTAGATATTTTTAAAAAGGAAAAGAAAGCCACTTACTTTTTCTGTCTTTGCATGAATGTATTTCCCTGGGAACTGCTTACTTTCTAAAATCATTAAGAGCTGAAAATTTCAAACCCCCCCCTGCCCTCCCTGCCACCACACACGTGCTTTACAGATATAAATACATCTGGTATATTTTCAGTAATCAAAAGCTATGGGTACTTCTAATTGTTCTGTTGCATATACTTTATAAAACTTAGAATATACCTACTAGTTAATCATACACAAGGTTTAGCAGTTTAATTTTGCTCAGAAGCAATAAAGATTATGAGCTGAAATCAAACAATGCTATCAGCAACCACATTATATATATTTTTAAAAAAGGAAACTCCTAATATGTCTAGCATATTCTAGGAACTCCATAGTTGAACCACGATCGTATGGTTCCTGAGAATTTTCCTCACGCTCATTCTCTGTTACAGGCATCCTTCCTTTTCCTTCTTTGATTAACTCAGGTCCACACATACCCCCTTTTTGGGTTACTTGGTCGTCTTCCTAGCTGTCCTCTAAGGCTATATTTCTGTTTCATATTATCCGCATGATTCAGTTGTTTGAAGGGTGTTCTTTTCCTATAATGTGTGACCAATTCTTGGTGAGTACTGCCATTCTTTATTTTTTGAACAGTGACAGAACATAATGACAGTTTCTCTTTGTATGTATCAGAGCATTTCTTATGATAATAGCCAGCCATATGGGTGGCCTAATCAAGAGCATTCAGCAACTTTCACGTTCCCTGGATGGTTTGCTAGGTACCTGGATTATTGATTGGAACTTCAGGATAGTTTAATGGCTCTCATCCTTCTTGCCACATGCCCTAGCTGATATATTTAGTATTACTTCCAATCGTTGCCAATAGAATGCGCATTAAATAGTGTAGGAATATACTACCAGAGACTGGAGTAGATGTTGATGAATCTGTCATGAATAACCAGAGCTTCAATAAAAGGCCTCTTCGGTATAAAATTCTGAACTTTGAAACAATTGGCCTCTACATGAGTTTTGGTGTATTTCCATTAGATAGAAATTTCACTACTCATAGTAAAAATAATAATTCTGCAGAAGGTTTCCCAGCTTTTCTGATGGTAATTTAATGTCACACAATCAAGAGAGCGCGAAGTAAGAGGCTGGGCAAGGTGGCTCAAACCTCTCTCTAATCCCAACACTTTGGGAGATTGAAGTGGGAGAATTGCTTGAGGCTAGCAGTTTGAGACCAGCCTGCACAACAGATTTTTTTGTTTTCTCTTGACAAAACAAAAAATATAAAGGTAGGATGTGATGACTAGATAGTCCTAGTTACTATGGAGTCTGAGATAGGGGGATCACTGGCGTCCAGGGGTTGAGGAATACATTGGACTATGATTGTGCCTCTGCATGCCAGCCTGGGTGACAGAGGGAGACCCTGTCTCTAAACCAAACAGAGAGGGAAGCAAGTGTTCAAGACCTCGGTCTCTTCTTATGCTCCTTAACCAACTGGCTCAATCTCTCAGGAATGTGGTATACTTCTAAGTGCACGTTTTAGTATCTACATAGTCTAGGTAATATTGTGATTGGTGGTGTTTGCCTTAACATTGTTTGAATTTTTCATTTTTATAAAACCTCCCCTACAGACTTTCCCATACTGAATTCTTGGAGCTTATCTGTATCTACTGGTAACGATTTTGGCCTGCTTTTGGCAGAGGAATCTTGTTTTAATGTTGTGTGAATATTAATTAATTTTAGACTCTTATAATTAATAGACCAAAAATAACTGTGGAGTTGAAAATGTACCTGTGGAGCCTAAATTTTACATAGAATTGTTAGTTCTAAAGATGTTTACACAATTGCCTTAGAAGAAATACTGCCTTGAGTCCAAAATTAGTCGTTCTATGAATCTCAGGATTAAGATTTTTAAAATGTTCTGGGCCTTTGGATGCACCTCTTAACAGGGCTTATCTAGTCAGTTTAGAGATTATTAATACACATCAGCCAAAGATTCCAGTCAGCCTTCTTCCATGGAAAAGAACAGAGCAGCACAGTCATTCCTTGGTTTTCATGAGGGGTTGGTTCCAGAGCCCTGTGGCTATGAAAATCTGAAGATGCTCAAGGTCCTCATATGGGATGGTGTATTGTTTGCAGATCACCTATTTGTACCCTCCTGTAGACTGTAGATGATCTGTAGATTACTTATAATACCTAAAACAGTGTAAGCGCCATGTAATTGTTGCTATACTGTTAGTTTTTAAAATTTGTATTATTTTTTACTGTGTTGTTTATTCTGAATATTTTCAATCTGAGATTGGTTGAATCCATAGATGCAGAATGCATGGATACAGAGAGCTGATTGTAGTGTGGCCTAAGAACTAGACGGCGCTAGGAGGGTGTTTTGGTCCTTTTTAAATATATATATATATACACACACACACACACACACACACGTATATATAAAATGGAGAAGACAATGATTTCCATCTTTCCCAGCTTTCATATGATCTCTTATGATTATATATATATATATATGATTATATATATATATATATATATGATTATATATATATATATATATATATAATCTCTCTCTCACTCTCTCTATCTATATATATATATATAGATAGATAGAGAGAGAGAGAGTCAGTTCAGAGAGTATTAATACACATTAAATTGATTTATGTATGTAAAAATCAATCTATGGGTATGGGTAGTAATTGTGGAAGAGCCAGGCAGAAATTATGTAGAAACGGTTGTGGGTGACTGTCAGTGTATTTTAATTCTAATATTTTTATCAGCATGGAATTTGGAAGGACTTGAAGTCCCCTGCTCTGATGGCTGCACTCTCCCGTGCTGGGACCGTGCAGCATCGAGAGGCTTGGCACACATCAGGGTATGGGAGAGCTGGGTTGGCAGCCAGCAAGATGAGTGAGTCCCTAAGCACAAACAAGACCCTTACTCGGGATTTCTCAGGGCTGGCTGCATGATTTTCCGGGCACAGTCCAGAATGAATATGCAGGGCACTTTGTTCAAAAATTAGGAATTTGGAGACACTGACAACAGAGCTTCAAAAAAAAACATAGAAGATCTGTGCCGATCGTGAGGTGGGCGGTGTCCACAAAGCCTGCTGTGCTCTGACCTTAGGTGGAAGAAAAGCACCTAAATGCTTTGGTTCTTAATTCTACCTTGAGACAATAGAGTGGCCTGGGAGGTGACTCAGCCCTAAACATTCTA
Source organism: Callithrix jacchus (assembly GCF_049354715.1). Taxonomy (NCBI): domain Eukaryota; kingdom Metazoa; phylum Chordata; class Mammalia; order Primates; family Cebidae; genus Callithrix; species Callithrix jacchus. The sequence continues at coordinate 34,220,679 of NC_133508.1, read as the reverse complement.
GATCTTTAAAGTTTTCCTTGGTAGTTAGTCCGTGGTCCTTCCACAGACTGCAGACCGAGTTAGCAGGAGTGGGTCCGTGATGCAAATGCAAGTGTCCGATAGGTTCCAAAGGATGGACTTACCTTTTGCTCCGTTTTACCAACACATTTGCAACAGAAAAAGGATCATGCAAACAGATAACCACCTATGGTAGCTGTCATTTGGAACTTGTGTAATTATTAGAATTTGTATAAAACCCAGAATATCCCTTTTTTCATCCGTTCATTCTCCATTTGCACTCTTTTCCCACCCACTGTCCCAGGAAGTTACTTAATTATTCAGTGGCTCTTCTAGCTGTTATGCATTAAGAATTCCTATTACTGGCACAAAATCCATCACTTAAGCCTCATCTTGCGGAGGCTGTCATCTTCTTATTTCTGATATGTCTGTGGAATGTTGCATTTTTTAGCACATTTGTGTGTACCCTGAAGTGTTGTTTGCAAATACAGATTGCATGTGTTGTGCATTTATCTATAAAATGCTGGAATTTCTTACACTTCTAGTGGATCTTGAGTAATGACTTTGTGGGTGGGATAGGGTGAAGCTCTGTCAGTTTTGAAATCTGTAAAATGAAGAAAACTTGGTACTAGTTTTCCAGGAACTGAGATGTGCCCTTAAGATTAAGATTTGTGCTAAAACACATTTCTCAACGTGACCTCTTGTGTAATGCATCTGTCTACAAATTTGGACAGCCACTTATATGCTCTGGTTGTGCGAGAGCTGTCTTATTGATAGACAATTTATATATATATATATAAAGACATGGGTTTCACCATCTTTCCCAGGCTGGTCTTGAACTCCTGGCCTCAAGTTATCCTCCTGCCTCAGCCACCCAAAAGGCTGGAATTACAGGCATGAGCCACCATGCCAAGCTGATACTCCAACTTTTATGAAAATATAGCTTCTTTATTTCCCAAGTCCCAGGAAAAACCAACCAACCAAAAGAAATCTTGGAATCTTGCTCCAGAGGATGTGAGTTAGAGACAGGAACTGGATTTGGCGGGCTTGATTTTTTTTTTCCTACTTGCTTCACCCTTACCCTTCTCCTCCTCTTGGTGACTCTGCCTAAGTTTATGGTGCCCATACCGCCTTTCTCTCCACCCGGAGCGTGTGCCTGTGCACATCTGCACACATCTGCAGACATATGCTGTTTTAGTCAGGATTCATATATATATATATGTATATGGGGAGAGAGAGATCCTATGCTGTCTTAAAAACTCCCTTTTATATATCATTTATTATATAAAGGGGAGTTTTTAAGTATTAACTTACATGATCACAAGGTCCCACAATGTGCTGTCTGCAAGCTGAGGAGCAAGGGCAGCCAGTCTGAGCCCCGAAACTGAAGATCTTGGAGTCCGATGTTCGAGGGCAGATAGCATCCAGCATGGGAGAAAGATGTAGGCTGGGAGGCAGGTCTGTCTCTCCTTTTCATGCTTTTCTGCCTGCTTTATCTTCACTGGAAGCTGATTAGAGTATGCCCACCCAGATTAAGGGTGGATCTGCTTTCCCCAGCTCACTGACTCAAACGCTAATCTCTTTTGGCAGCACCCTCACAGACACACCCAGGGTCAATACTTCGCAGCCCTCAATCCAATCAAGTTGACACTCAGTGTTGTTAACCATCACATACTCAGTTTCCTTCTTTTCCGAAAACTGGGAAGACTAACAAGAAATTACTTGCCCTTGTTGCCTGATGGGTTGCAGTTTATTTCACTTGGAAATTTGCCCTTGCTTTTGGTCCCCATTTGTGGCCTGAGGGCATTTACTCCCTTGTTAAGAGGATTTTAAGGTAGCAGGTGTTGGGGGGAAACTAGATGGATTTTGAATCTCTCATTCCAGGAACCACCTGGGACTGAAGACACCTTTGACCATCACCGCCTCCCTTCGGGATTTGGTTATGGAGGGACTGGCCGCATGTCAGACAGTTTTCTCTGAGTAATGTCCCCTTGGTTGCTGTCTGTCATGGAGCTCAGAGCAGTAGCCTAAACCAGCCTAGTGCCTGCCCACCTTTTTCTTTTTTTGCTGAGTGCCACATGCATATTTAATGTTTTCTAGTACAGTTTTTCTGCTTTCATTCTGTGCTGACTTTCTGCCTCCTCTGATCGGACTCCCTGTCCGATATGCTGGGGTAAATATTATGGCCTCACGTACTATTAAATGCCTGTGGTTCTAAAGATCGTGGCCAAGAAGTGAGTCATTTGGAGTTCCTCTTTGCTAATTGGTTTGTGGATTGGAGTTCTGTTCTGCATATTGAACTCTGATGGACTTGTAATTTCCTTTGCCCAAACACAAGCTGAAATGTTCCATCCTGAACTGAGCGTCTCCTGTTCAGTGTGTTCCTAGACTGTTTGCTTTCCTCTTTGCCTTATTTTGGAGGAAATTAGGCAGAAGAGACAATCTTTGCAGATTGAACCCAGGCAAGTTTATATTGTCATTGGGCAAAGAACATGAACCCCTGGGGCTCTTGGAATATGTCAATTCTCTGCTGAGGGTGGGGCCATCAGGGACAGAGATAAGCTCTTGAGGGACAGGAGGATGCGACTTTTTGAACATCAGAGCTGCAGAGCGTGAGGCAGGTGGTCCTTTCTGATTTAAACTTGCAGCCCACCAAGGCACTGTTCCTTCATTCTGGGACATTTTGACAACCTGCCAGCTAGGGGTAATTTTCTAAGCACCACGTTTATTTTTCTGGTGTACTGGACTTGACTATACTTTCTTTCTTCCCTTACTCTTTCTACCAAACAATCATCCCAAAGGATATAACATAATTATATCTTGAAGTTTCAAAATCACAGCACAATTATTTGTCAACTATTGTTAACTATCTGTAATAACTTTTAGGTACTAATGATGTTATATACACATTTGACATTTTTTGGACCTTAGTTTTGCACACAATTAGCAAATTGTGTGCCTATGTGGGCCATAGAGGCCTTTAAGAAAAATCAAGAGGAAATAGAGAGTGAAGGCTTGAGAAGCTTATTGCGTGTCCATGAACCCATGTAACTTTCACATAGGTGAAAATACAGAACACTTTCTGTGCCCAGAAGGCTCGACTGTGGCCTTCCCAGGCAGTATCCCTCCCAGCGTTCACACCATAGATTATACATACATCATACATTCTCTTGTTGCTGCCTTCTTTGCTCATATCTGAAGATTCATCTCTGTTGTTGTGTGTAACAGTAGTCCATCTTGCACAGTATTTTGTTGTGTAATTTTTCCACAATTTTCTCTTTTACTCCATTTCGAGTGCGGATGAACCTTTAAGAGTATTTCCATTTTGCGGCTGTTTCAAATTGGTGGCATGCCTCATGGGGTCGACATCCAGTGTAGATTATTTTTATACTACCCTAGTATACAGCAACATCATTTTCATTAATAATTAGAGCAGGAAACATATAATAATCATCAGAAGAGAAATTCAGTAGAAGTTTTCCGTTAGTGAATCTATTTAATTATGTCAGTTAAAAAATTACTATACAAGGAAGGAAAAGAAGAAATGGACTAATTGTTTTTAGTAACATTGAATTTTTTTTTGAAAAGTGAAAAATGTAAACTTATATATTGGTCTGTCCTGTAATAAATAACAGCATTGCAGTTTCTCTTTGGAATCTTCTGCAAAAGGGGCTTTATCAGGGATTCGTCAGAATTTATCTCTGCTGTATATTCGCCTTCAATAGACACTATAGCGAGATATGTCAAGATCTTTTTTGCTTATAGACATAAAGGAACAACCTGTATACAAGTAATTAGGAAACGTCTTATAGGTAAAAGACAATTTTGAGACTGGGCACAGTGGCTCATGCTTGTAATCCCAGCACTTTGGGAGGCTGAGGCAGATGGATCACCTGAGGTCAGGAGTTCGAGACCAGCCTGGCCAATAAGGTGAAATGTCGTTTTTACTAAAAGTACAAAAATTAGCCACGCATGGTGGCAGTTACCTATAGTCCCAGCTACTCGGGAGGCTGAGATTGGAGAATTACTTGAACCTGGGAGCTGGAGATTGCAGGGAGCCAGCCTGGGTGATGGAGTGAGACTCTGTCTCAAGATTTTTGCCTGAGCTTCGTAAACATCTCATTTCACAGTAAATTCCAGGAATTGCAAGTTTTTTTTTTTTTTCTCTTCTGGGCATTAGTTTCAAATGATGTCTCCAGAGTTGAAAAATTTTCAGCATACATAAAAAGTCCAAGGGCCCATGTAGAATGACAGAATGGAAATAAGTTGTATTTCTTTGTCATTGCAATAAACTTCACTATCATTTATTAATGATGTTTAATGAATTTCAAATGTACTGTGAAACTGAAGGATTCCAGAGTGCCATAGAGATTGGAGAAGAAGCTGTGTTTAGGGCAAGCTTGAATTGTTTTCAACTTGTAGGAACCTACTTGAAATGAATCTGTGTGAGTCAATACCTGTGGGGTGGGCCGCTATATAATGAGTTTTCTGAATTAACTTCCATGTGAAAAACAATGTTTTCTAAAGCATGATGTAGTGATATTTGTGTCATATAACCTAATATGCTAATTTGAATGTTATTTACGTATTTATTCATGAATGAATGATGGGGGACTCACTTTGTCACCTATGGTAGTGTGCAGTGGCTCAGTCATGGCTCCCTGCAGCCTTCAGCTCCTGGACTCAAGATCCTCCTGCCTCAGCCTTCTGAGTAGTTGGGACCACAGACCCCTGCCACCATACCTGGCTCATTTTTGTATTTTATTATTTTTTTTAAGAGATAGAGTCTTGCTGTGTTGCCCAGGCTGGTCTCAAACTCCTGTTCCTCAGGCATGATCCTCCTGCCTTGGCCTCCAAAAGCATTTAGGATTACAAGGGTGAGCCACTGTGCCTGGCCTTGAATTTTAAATTTAAATTAAAATTTAGGCTGGGCATGATGGCTCACACCTGTAATCCCAGCATTTTGGGAGACCGATGCAGGAAGATTGCTGGAGTTCAGGAGTTTGAAACCAGCCTGGGGAACATAGTGAGATCTGGTCTCTACAGAAAACGTTCAAAAATGAGCTGGGCGTGGTGGCACATGCTCAGGGTCTCAGCTACTCGGGAGGCTGAGGTGGAATTATCACTTGAGCTAGGGAGTTCGAGAGTGCAGTAAGCTGTGATGGTGCCACTGCACTCCAGCCTGGGCAACATAGCAAGACTTTGTCTCAAAAAATTAAAAGCAAGACTTGATGGTAGCCCTACCAAATGTTGAGACTTTAGACGAATAAGATGATACTGTTTGGGGAGGAATCTTTCATTTGTGACATTGTTTGAAATTGCTAGTACGTGGTGATTCTAAAAACGAGACTAATTTTCAGACTAATTGTTTTCAGATTTTCTTCAGTCTGTTTCTTATTTGTCCATACCTGGGTCAGTCCCTTTGCCTTTCCTTCCTTGCCTTAAGGTCTTGCTCTGAACATGCCTCCTTTCAATATTCATGTACAGATATTCTGGGGACACATGGGTGCCGTTTTTTCACATCCTCCAGAACACTGGATACTACAGATTTTTCTTTCATTTTAGACATTCTGCATGTGTTCTGTAAATAACGACAGTATTCCTACTCCTTTCCAATCTTCACATCTTTTATTTCATTCATTCATTCATTCATTCATTCATTCATTCATTCATTTTTGAGAAGGGGTCTTGGTCTGATGCCCAGGCTGGCGTGCAGTGGCACAGTCTCGGCTCACTGCAACCTCCGCCTGCTGGGCTCAGGTGATCCTGTCACCTCAACGTCCTGAGTAGCTACGACTACAGGCTCGTGACACTACATTTGGCTAATTTTTTTTTTTTTTGAGCTGTAGTCTTGCTCTGTTGCCAGGCTGGAGGGCAGTGGCATGATCTTGTCTCACTGCACCTTCCGCCTCCCGGGTTCAAGTGATTCTCCTGCCTCAGCCTCCTGAGTAGCTAGGACTACAGGCATGTACCACCATGCCCAGCTAATTTTTTGTATTTTTAGTAGAGACAGTTTCACCAGGTTGGCCAGGATTGTCTCGATCTCTTGACCTCGTGATCTGCCCACCTTGGCCTCCCAAAGTGCTGGGATTACAGGCGTAAGACACTGCGCCTGGCCAGTTTTTTAATTTTTTTCCTATATTTTTGGTAGAGACAGGGCTTTACTATGTTTCCCAGGCTGGTCTCAAACTCCTGATCTCAAGCCATCCACCTGCCTTGGCCTTCCAAAGTGCTGGGGTTACAGACATGAGCCACTGAGCCTGGCCCTTTTATTTCTTTTTTATGCCTGTTCCACTGGCTAGGATCTCATCACAGTGTTAAATATGGTAACAGTAGCGTGTCTCGCTTGGTCTTGATCATGAGCCCAGAGGAAAGGCTCCAGTTTGTTACCATGATAAATGTAGGCTTCTTTGTAGATACCATTTATCAGATTAAAGAAGTTCCAAGAAGGCCTTTTATTAAAAGGAAAATTTAATTATGCCATAGTAAATTTAAAACATGGTTTAATATGATTTCACGAACATGTCATAGTGGAAAGAACGGGCTTTGCTCTCTTTTACACCTCAGGGTTGAATGTGGGCCTTACTCTGTGATCTTGACTTCTGGACCTGCAGAGTAACCAGGTAAGCCCACATAAAGTCATTCGAATTACAAAAGTAAAATGAGAGAATCTCTTCAGTTGTTGGCTATTTTTTTCCTGACATTAATTTGAATGAGGTCATAAAGTAAAATTTAACATTGAATTTTGCGTAGACTTGGTTTATTCGCATACTTAAAGATAACAGCATTCCTAGTCTGAGTTGTCTCTTCAGTAAGATTTAGTAGGGGTTAGGTTTTTCAGTTCCACGCCAGCAGTCTGAATTCTAATTATAAATGCCTGTTCTGTCATAATCTTCCAATGAGTGGAATTGAACTGTTCATATACATTTTATTGATTTATGTCTGTATTCGAAGCTGAGTGATTTAATCATTTTGGACGGTGGAGTGAGCCATGGAATCAGTCTGGCCTAAGTGAGCGTTAGCTATGATTTGTTTAACCCTCATGTGTCTGGTGCTGAGTAAGACGAGTTTTAGCATTTACGAAGGGATTAGGTGACAGCAATGATAATTCCAAGCCATGCTTATTCTAAGAGTTAGGATGGAGTCACCTTCAGAATGTGCTGATGACACAATGGGGGAGGGGTTTGTTTGTGGGAGAGAGGGGTGATGGTTGTAGAGAGTGGGGAATGCTCTCAGACATGTGCCTTGTGTTGACTGGCTCAGTTTAGCTTTGGGGGAAGGCGCAGCGATATTCCTGGTATAGGAAGGTATCCACAGAGGCGGGGGCAGGGTTCTGTGTGTGCAATTCCGGACCATACAGGGCAGGATGGGTGGGGCTGGACTTTGGAAGACTGTCCTCCATGGTGCTGAGGTGCTTGGGCTTTCAGTCTTGGGAACGCTTTGCCAAGATTTGCCAAATCTGAGTGTTCAGATTTGTAATTGTAGATCTTACGGCAGTAGCGTTTTCTCCCCTGTTAGAGGCTCTTCATAACTGCTGGTACCCCCAGGGCTTACTGATGCCTCTTGTACCCCTGCCCTAGTTTTCCCAAGTTTTCAAATGTATTTGGTAATGGGGTATAACCCCATTTATTAATGAAGTCCTGGTTTAAAATGAAGCATGTGCAATAATAGTTCAACTTAATAAGTTTTGGAAAAAGAGCCTGGTTTACAGATACTCTCTTCCTCGATTTTAAAAATAATATTTTTCACTCTCATATTGTCAAGAGAGTGCTCTGAAAAGTTACAGTGTAACATTCATTGAACGTTGTTCTATTTATTTTTGCCTTTGAATACTATGATATGTAAATCACGGATGGACAGTTCCTTGCTGTAAAGCTGAAAGTTTAATTTCAAGCTGACATCTGCTGCCTGTTCTATGTTCCAGTATTTTATTTATATTTAAAATTCCACCTTCCCTATATTTGTAATATCATTTTTTTCGGAATTGTATCTTCGTGTTCTTCCTTTCAATGAGTGTTATTTATTTGACTCGCTTTCATTCTGCGGGCAGCTTCAGAGATCCCTTGTTCCTCAGAACATAGCAGAATTCCTTCTCTTCTTCAGTGTCCTAAGTAGATGTTATGAATGTGCAGAATTAACTGTGTTCCGTAGTTCTCAGCTCAGGAATACTTTTCAGCTCTCACACATAGACACTTATGGGTAATAGTTGTTACTTATGAGCTCATTTTAAAAGCAGATAAATGTCTTTGAATTCTCAAGGACAAAGGGTTTCAGAGTTCTTGATAGTTTCTCATGGAGATGGGTATAGGGCCTGTGAGAAAGCTGCTACTTCAGAATCTTAACCAAACAAATAGTAATTGACACCCAGTGGCAAAAATCAAAATCCTCTTCTTTCAAGAGCAGATATTTAAGGCTTAATTGCTGACTGAAAGTGAAGTTTGCCTCCTGCTTCTGGAGACAGTGATGCTCTCAGCCCAGCTTACTGGACAATCAGCCAGGGTCAGGGTGTGGTCCTCATACCCAGAGACTGCATCTTCCCTTCTGATCTCCACATGTGTATCCCAGCTCACCCCAGCTTACCCCAGCTTTATCTTCCCCATGCACAGAAAATTAGAATAATTCTAGGAATTACTTTTCTTGGAAACAATATGTTGAATGATGGCAAAGACAAAATTGTTTTTCTAAGTAAGATATTGGCTGGATGTGGTGGCTTATGCCTGCAATCCCAGCTAATTGAGAGGCTGAGATGGAAGGATCAGTTGAGTCCGGGAGTTGGAGGCTGCAGTGAGCTATGATTGTGGCACTCCTACTCCAGCCTGAGAGACATAGTGAGACCCTGTCTCAAATAAATACATAAATACATAGAAAGTTAAAAAATAAGATATTGGTGCCAGTAAAACTTATTGGTGATGACTGAAAGCCAAAAATACATTATGAAAACACATGAGCAATATATCAATTTATTTTATATAAACATAAACCCAAAATCACTATAATTATATTAGAAGCAAAGGTGCAGTTATGCCTCTTGGAGGTCAGGTGCTCTGAGCAGCAGCCCTTCCCAGCTGTTTGTACTCTAATATATTCTTCATAATGCCTTTCAGTACTACTCTTTTCCTTTTTCCAAGGTAACACTTAGGATCTTTTCCTTGACCGTTCTGATAAGAGCCTAGAACCTTCTGTAGTTTTTACTGTTTCTTTGATGAGGCAAATTCTTGGAATGTCTTTGGCATGGGTGGTGGGGTGTTGTAAAATTGTCACTCCCTGTATGTAAGCCTACAGCTGGGAGCAATTTCTTATTGATGTATCGAAAGCTAGTTAAATCCCCACTCTCCTTAGCAGTCTCTTTCGAGATGTATTTAAGATTTAGGTAATATATTACAAATTGTGAATGTACCCCTCTGCCACTCTTTGAGATTGCTGCACTACAGAATCACTAGCCCTTCCCTTCCCTGTCACATCCTCCCAGTGCCTGGAATTGGGTTAGCACCGGGGGTGTGTGTTGGCATTTTCTGCAGGGCTGATATATCTGTGTCCCCACCCAAATCTCATCTTGAATTTTAATCCGAATTGTTACCCCTGTGCTTTGGGGATAGTGAGTGAGTTCTCACAAGATCTGATAGTTTTATACAGGGCTTTCCCTCCATTTCTCTGCACTCATTCTGTCTCCTGTCGTTTTGGGAAGGGGTGTCTTTTGCTGTGATTTTAAGTTTGCCAAGGTCACCCCAGCCATGCAGAATTGTGAGTCAATTAAACCTGTTTTCTTTATAGGTTACCCAGTCTCAGATATTTCTTCATAGCGGCGTGAGATCAGACTAATACAAGGGCTTTGAACATTTGTGTGTTTATGATGGAAGGAAAGTCTATATGCAGTTAGTGGTCAACTACGTGAGCACATTTCCTTAAAAAAAAAAAAAAAAAAAAAAGGAAAAATGGCTGGGCATAGTGGCTCATGCCTGTAATCCCAGCACTTTGGGAGGCCAAGATGGGTGGATCACGAGGTCAAGAGATTAAGACCATACTGTCCAACATGGTGAAACCCTGTCTCTACTAAAAATACAAAAATTACTTGAGCATGGTGGCTTACACCTGTAGTCCCAGCTACTCAGAAGGCTGAGGCAGGAGAATCGATTGAACCTGTGTGATGGTGGTTACAGTGAGACGAGTTTGTGCCACTGTACTCCAGCCTGGCAACAGAGCTAGACTCGACCTCAAAAGAAAAAAGAAAGTTAAAATTTGGATTCAGTGGATATTGCTTACAAACTTGAATGCTTCCAAGGTTATTTTCACAGATACACTGAATCTCATCTGATCTGTAGTGGCTCTAACATTTAACTTGAATTAGAGCGTGGGCACAAAAGCAGTAATTTGAACAAAGTTTGATTCTTAAAGAGTAATATGGTATCCACTTCCATTGTTTTTCAAGGAAAATGTGGGTATGCAACACAAGGGTAATATTAAGTTTTTATCTTAATCATTTATTTATTTATTTTTATGGAGACAGAGTCTCACAGTGTTGGGGAGGTTGGTCTCGAACCCGTGGGCTCAAACAGTTCTCCCACCTTGGCCTCCCAAAGTGCTGGGGTTACAGGTGTGAGTCATTATACCTGGCTTCATTTGTTCAGTGTTTGAGGCAGAACAGGAAAAAGAAAACCAAGGAAATTCTAATGTATAAACTGAGACAAAGTGTTTTTTTAACCTAAAAAATGAATTCCTTATGTTTGAAATAATGAATTGAAAATAAAATTTTATTTTGTGTCTATTTTAATGTAAAAGCTTATTTTATTCCACTATGGCATACAGAAACTATTCTTTTTCCTAGAAGGTTGTGGTACCAGAAACTCTTTTTCTTGAAATACTTTAGATGGGAAGGACTGAAAATTATCAGTGTAATTGGCATGTAGAGTGTCATTGGGTAGTCATTAGGATAAGAAAATGTGGTGAAATCAACTTCAAATTTAACCAAATTGATGACATTGTGCCTTGTAAGGTGCTTTATGGAATGTAGTCACATTTTTTTTTTTATTTTTAGGTTTTGAAAGGACTCTTAACAACTCTGAATGAATACTCAGTAAAAACTTAGGCCATTAATAAATATTTTGCCTTTCAGATTTCTATTGTAGTATATTAAATTTAGTATTTTCAGTTTATTAATCTTTGCTATGTTGTTAGGAAAATAAATATCTACTTCTCTCTTAGCTTATCTCACAAGAAAGACTTATACACTCAATAAGAGGCAAATTTGACTTCTTTAAAGGTAGAACGGAAGAATGGAGATAGAATTTCACTAACTGTAGTCTGAATTTGACATCCTGATATTCTTAGAGAATGTGTTGACATCTAAGCCTTAAAAAGTACTCGTGTTTAAAACAAACAACAACAACAACAACAACAACAACAAAGTACTCGTGTTTTTTAACTGCAGAACTCCAATCTCATGTTTGGTTGTTTGGCAAGTAAATTAAGAATAATCATTATGGCTGGGTGTGGTGGCTCATGCTTGTAATCCCAGCACTTTGGGAGGCCAAGGCAGGTGGATCACGAGGTCAGGAATTCAAGACCAGCTTGGCCAACATGGTGAAACCCTGTCTCTACTAAAAATACAAAAATTAGCTGGGCATAGTGGCAGGTGCCTGTAATCCCTGCTGTTTGGGAAGCTGAGGCAGGAGAATTGCTTGAATCTGGGGTGCAGAGGTTGCCATGAGCTCAGATTGCACACTACTGTACTCCAGTGTGGGCGACAGAGTGAAACTCTGTCTCAGAAAAAACAACAACAAAAAAGAAGAATCATTATAATAGTCCTTTGCTAGATGTCTACTGTGTAGCTGGGCTCTGTCCTGTGTGTTTCAGACATTACCACATTTAGAAGGAGAACAACTCCAAGGTGCTACTTGGAGAACTAAAGAGAGTCATGTGGCCAAGATGTACACCACATGGGAGATGCCAGAACCAGAATAAAGGCCTGGATCTGATTTATTTACTTTTATTTTATTTTATTTTTTTTTGAGACAAGGTTTCACACTTTTGCCCAGCCTGGAGTGCAGTGGTGCGATCATAGTTCGCTACAGCCTTGGCCTCCTGCGCTGAAATTATCCTCTCACCTCACCCGCCTCACCCTCTCAAGTAGCTGGGACTACAGGCATGAGCCGTCACACCTGGCTAATTTTTGTATTTTTTTTTTTAGAATTGAGGCCTCACCATATTTTACAGTCTGGGTGACTTATTTGAAGCCTATTTTCTTTTCATTGTTCTTCTCGCCCTTCAGGACTTTGCAGGTAATATAATCCTGCCCTTGTAATTCCTGGCGTCACTTACTCTCTTCTTGAGGTTTTCTGGTCTCCTGTATAGCCAGGCGAGAGCCGAGTTGAAAAGCTTTTTATAGGCTTCATGGATACATATACTGGTGTAAATGGGTCACAAAGTTAATAAAAATATTGAATAAGCCCATTTAGTTAACCTCTTTATAATAGCAGTGGCTGTACACAGTTTTCTTAAGGCCTTCTGGTAGTTGGACAGTTGAGTTTAAAAGTCATAGTCATTAAATTAACTGGAAACCATGGATCATTTCAAAGACACTGTTTTTACAAATTGATTACACACATACTAGGTCCTTCCAGGAGTGTGCTTAGATTGAACAGAAAGTCTTAGTAACAGAACACGTGACCCATGCTCTGTGTTGTTCTCAGAGCGTACAATTGAATGTTACAGTAATAAACCTTTGCTTTCTCTGAGGTGCAAAAGGAAGCTATAGTCTGAGTGCTTGGGAGAGGCCTAAGTCATAATTGTAGGCTGTAATAAATGTAAGTCCATGAAAAATGGGTTAGCTTCAAACAGCTGAGTTGCAGAGTCTTGCAAAACCATGTCCTAGTATTCCTCTCAAGAGCCCAGATCATAGAAGAGTTATCCATCTGTTTTAACAGTGGGATTTCTAAAGCTTCTCAGGAATTTCCAGACTCTTGATTTCTAGCAAGAGAACAATATCAAGTCTTAAATGATAAAATGAATTCTTAAATAAATTGAACTTCTTCAAGTTTTTACTAAATTTAAATAATAATGTCCATACAAATGGAAGCTCAGGTCTTCCTGTGAGGGTGGTACTGAACTAACATTCTAAATTCGAAATGGCAGGCTCTCTGTTCCCCTGTCTGGGTAATCTCTGATAAAACATTAATCATCTCAAGGTTCTATTCAAGTCCATTGATGGAAATTGTGAAATGTAATTTAGCTTGAGGAATTGAATTAATGTTTTCTAATAGCTCTGAGATATTCAGTGATTTATAGGTTTGAATGCTGGGAGGTGCATTTGTGTTTCTCTGTGTGTGTGTGTGTGTGAGCTCATCCTAGTTAATTTAAATCGGTGATTAGAAATGATGCACATTCTGTATCATAAAAATATGTATTATATCCGTGACTGGTGAATATTGGTATGGTTTGTGTCTGTCATTCAGCTTATTCATTACTTTGTACACCTGGTATAAATTCATGCTCAACTGAGAAATACTTGTTGAATTTTAAAAGTCCTTTAAATGTATATGCATATATATGTAGACATGGAATCATAGATGTATATATTCAGTTCTAATGTTTTATTTTCAAGCAGGTAAAGAATTTATCTTTACATTGTGCATCTGTTGTGCAAATGGTTTTCTCATCTATCATTTTTCTTCTTACAGCTCTGTGAAGTGGGGTGGGGAAGGGATGATGGGGGGTCCAGGAACAAGCTGGTCTTCATGTCTGGGGCTGGGGCCCTCTGTGTTGGGACAGAATGGTGTGCAGGTGTGTTTTTCTCTGTTGCTTCCTGCCCTGTTTCCTGGTAGTTCTGCCCTTCAGACCTGTATCTGTGCCAGAAGGAGGCATTTCAAGATGTCAATGGGGTCGATAGTTGCTGAGGAAGGAAAGGTGGGGGTTTATTAAATGGCCATAGTAAGGACAGAAAGAGATGTTTTCCAGCATCTGGGTGCTTTGCCTGCAGTGCCTGTCTCATGCAGGTGCTCCTGGACACAGTGTTTATGAAGTTTCTCTTGTGCATTTTAAAGAATCAAGATTTCCATAGGAGAAGTCCTAAAAGACAAATCTAGACTCTGGACATGCCCATCTCCAGTTCTTTTAGGAAGGATTCTTTATACACCAGGAAGGATGCTGTAAGCATGATCATTGCTGGACAGGGATCCCTGGCTGACAGCAAGAGAGTGGCAGGCACCCTTGAACGTGACCTCTCTTTTGGCTAACACAAAAATTAAAAGCTGCTGTTCTTCAGCTGCATTTCCAACTACTCTGCCCACTCCCAGTTTTAAAATCGTAAGTAATAATTTTATTATGAATCAGTGAAAATGCAGTCAGCTGTGGATTATACAGTATCACAGTTTTCCATGAATGTTTATGTCTCTTCTTTCTCCTTTCCCTCCAAGGGAAAAATTGGGAAGTAGGGGAAGACAAAAGGAGAAGGCATTCAGGCAACAATTCCTGTTCTGAGAGCAATTAGATGCAAGTCACATTTGATTTGTTATAATTGTTATGACCCTTTGAGTGGACATTGTGAGTCCTGCTCTTTCTTTGGCACTAATTTTAAATCAGACCGCTGCCCATCTGCAGCGAAAGAGAAGAGCCTTGAGAAGGAAGACCTGCTGCGATGGTTTTTCATAGAAGGTATAATTATATCCGTGTTAGGAAGACCCAGAGCGAGGCTGGCAATTGGCATTTCATGGAAATAAGTGTATGAAATGATCCTGGATGGGCACTGTTCACCATCTTTGTATAAATAACAGAAGTGGAGGCATTGGGCCACTACAGTTGATGTCCATGTCATTCTCTGCTTCCTGTTAGCATGCAATTTCTAGTGTTCATTGCAGTAGAAATTATGAATGAATACTGTCTGTGCCTGATACCTATGACTCCTGCACGTGGAATCTTGAGTATTCTGACATAAGGACATTTGGAGAATTCTAAAAATGCAGCACTCAATATCCCACCCTCCAATAAAACGGTGAATTGGGGATTAACCAAATACAGTGAGTTTATGGATGTTATCCATATTTCAATATGCTTGGTTTTTTGACATGTACTTAAATTCGTTTGCTGGGATTCCATAACAAAGTGCCACAGACTGGGTGGCTTAAGCAACAAAAATATATTTTCTCACAGCTCTGGAGGCTGGAAGTCCAAGATCAAGGTGTCGGCAGATGGCCGTTTTCATGTTCACATGGAGTTCTGCTGTGTGCATCTGTGTCCAGATTTTTTCTTCTAAGGATGCCAGTCATATTGGATTAGGGCCCACTCCAATGACCGCATTTTAACTGAATTTCTTTTTTACAGACTCTATTTCCAAATACAGTCATATTCTGAGGTACTGGGGGTTAGGACTTCAACGTGAATTTTTGGGGAGCTCTTGATAAGTGAATTTAAGGTTATGCTCTGTTTGTTTAACCAGAGTTCTTATACTGATCTCTATAGAGCAAAATATTTCACTTGCACTCATTACTGTGTAATCTCACATAGTGGAAAGAGAGAGACAGGGTCTCACTATGCTGTCCAGGCTGGACCAATGATCTTCCTACCTTGACCTCCCAAAGTACTAGGATTATAGGCTTGAACCATGGAGTCCTGTGCTACTTTGTGTTTTAGTGTAGAATTATTTCCAATAGAGCAGTACTCCTTAGACTTTGAAGTGTCTATTAATGGCCTGTGGGTCTTGGTTCAGTAGGTCTTGGGTGAAACTTGAGATCCTGCATTTCTAGCATGTTCTCCAGTTGATACTGATGCTGCCGGCCCTCAGAACTTGGCTTGAGGAGTAGAGCCAGGAGTGGCTGCACAATTTGCAGGTTCAGTGTTATGGTGTAGCAAAGACAAACATTGACAAGATCGCAGCAAGAGAAAGTGTGGCATTTATTGCATAACCCCAAGCAAGGAGAATCAGGCAGCTCATGCTTTAAACCCCAACTCCCCGGTGGCTTACAGGTAGGGATTTTTAAGGGCAGGGAGGCAGAGGTCACAGGTACAGTCATAAATTCATTCGTGGAAGTTGTACATGATTTTGACCTAAAGAGACGGGCTTTCTTGAAGCGCTGGGTGATTAATTAAACATGGTAGATAGATTTTTAAATTTTCTGATTTGCAGTTAGTTAAGGAAGAAAAACCTTGTTTAAATATTTGGGGTTAGCAGAAAAGAATGGCTTGTGTCACCTCAGGAAGGAGTTTACAGCAAAGAACAAGAAGAGCTGTCAGAGGCTTGCCTTCAGTTTCCTCTCACCTGACCTCTGCATGCCAGCTAGTCTGTTTAGTAAGGGTCCAAGTTTCTGAAAAACAGGAACATATGCTAAGATGTTATCTTACATTTCTGTTGAGAATAAAACATCTTATCACTCTAACTTCGTTGGCTACTGTTTTAAGCTACTGTTACCTTCTTACTTATCAAATTGCTCATTTACTTCTCAGGGCTAGCTAGGTGCCTGGAATTTCCCTCATATGAACGCAAGCCTTTATTTCCCTGCTTGGTGGGGATGGGAGCAGGGGTTAGGCCCCTAAGAGGGGTCCCTGCTTCATCTTAGTAATGCAGAATGAAAAATGTGGGTGTCCATCGTTCAAAAATGATCAGAATTTTGAACTGGCCACAGCAGAGCAACACACCCACCGTGGCCCCACTCTCTGTGTGAGTGTACAGGTAATACCTTCCATGGAGCCAGCCCTTAGCTGTGTTGGAGTGATGATGGACATGATCTCAGGGCATTTAGCACAGTGATTTGTAAGATGATGGCTGTTATTGACCAGTGACAAAATACTTACACTTCTTACTAGTCATAGTTTTACATAGTATTTGCACAAAACTCAGAGCATGGAGGAGCATTCGCATTTAGGAGACATAACTAAAGCAAATTGCTCCTGAGACTGGATATCTTGGTGTCTAAAACACAGAACAGCACCACCAACACCACCACGGTGATTACAGTATATAACTTGTCCTTGTTTTGCAAAGTTTCAAAGGAATCAAGTATATGACACATGAATTCCTCTGCCCAATGATGGTGATTGTCCTTAGTCCTTAAGGTAGCACTGTGCCTGCTTTTTAATCATGATATTTAATTTTGAGAGTAACATTCATTGCCTTTTTCAGAGGGGAACAATCATTATTATATTGATAATAATACAAGATTATAAAATGTGTGGGTTAGGCCATGCACGGTGGCTCACACTTGTAATCCCAGTACTTTGGGAGGCCAAGGCGGACAGATTGCCAGAGGCCAGGAGTTTGAGACTAGCCTGGCCAACATGGTGGTGAAACCCCATCTCTACTAAAAATATAAAAATTAGCTGGGTGTGATGGCAGGTGCCTGTAATCCCAGCCACACAGGAGGCTGAGACAAGAGAATCCCTTGAACTTGGGAGGCAGAGGTTACTGTGAGCCAAGATCGTGTCACTGCCCTCCAGCCTGAGTGAAGAGAGAGACTCTGTCTCAAACAAACAAACAAATAAAAAAAACACAATTAAAAAAATTAAAGTCCCAGTGGCTTATATTTTTGTTCTGCTTAATTTACCATGTTTACCCAGGCTGTGGTCCCAGTTGACTGGACTAGAAAAATGAGTTTGTGCCATATTGCACCTATATGGCTGCTTTTTTTTTTGAGATGGAATTTCACTCTTGTTGCCTAGGCTGGAGTGCAATGGCACAATTGGCTCACCACATCCTCTACCTCCCGGATTCAAGTGATTCTCCTGCCTCAGCCTCCTGAGTAGCTGGGATTACAGGCATGCACCACCATGCCTGGCTAATTTTGTATTTTTAGTAGAGTCAGGGTTTCTCCATGTTGGTCAGGCTGGTCTCGAACCCCTGACCTCAGGTAATCTGCCTGGCTCGGCCTCCCAAAGTGCTGGGATTACAGGAGTGAGCCTCTGCACCCAGCCATGAGCACCTTAATGCTTAGAATCATCTAGCAAATATTTTTCGAATATGGCTAGAAACAAAATCTTTAATCATTATGCATTTTTCAGTGCCAAAGGCTGACAGAGTATTTTTTTTCCCCCATGGTGTTCTTATGGCTTAGTGATGAGTAAGGTGGATTTGTCAGTTGATCTATACAAAAAGCACAGACACTGATGTGCTCAGTCATACATCTTCAGACCTAGCTCCCTTTTCGCTGCCCCTTCCCCTCCCTTTATGTTATGGAAGCTGTGCAGGTTCCCTTATGGAAGTCGCAGAAATGTTTTTCAGTTAAGAAACTCTAGGTACGATGAAAATGGTCTGAGATCTATTCCTATTTATCCTGCTAGATTGCCTCTTGGTGCGTTTTCAAATTCTTGATCCTGAATTCCTTTAATCATTTTAGGGAACATGATGAGGTTTCCATAGAGTTGTTATGTCTTTTATTTTCTTGGTTCTTTTTACCTTATTCACCTGTATCTTTATTTTCAGGAATTTCTGTATCCACCAGTTGGGACTGAAGACTGGTCTGCATTAAAGTAGCAGTTGTTACTTGATATGACTTATCTCTTTTTTTTCTCATGGATATTTGAATGTTAAGGGATTTGGGAAGGTAATTTTTAAAAATTGCTGATAAAAATCTCATGGAAGATTCTGATTCTCTAGGTCTGGAATAATAACCTGTGTTTTTTGAATAAGTGGTACATCCACATGGCTTAAAATTCAAAATATGTAATTGACGGCACCATATCGGAGCCATTCAATTTCCATCTCCCAGCCATTCAGCTTCCTTCTCAGGAGGCAGTGTGGTCAGTGTATGTTGCTGTGTGTGTTGTTCCACAGATAGTTTATGCCCAGCCATTCAGCTTCCTCCTCAGGAGGCGGTGTGGTCAGTGTATGTCTGTTGTGTGCATTGTTCTACAGGTAGTTTATGCTTATATGAGCAAATGCAGATACACCTTCCTCTCATTTTACATAAAGAATGTTTACAGTTTCCTAAGCCTTTAGCAAAACCATATAAACCAGTGTTTGTGGGATTTTACAAAAGGCAAAAACCTTCAGGACTGTAAGCAGTGCAGACACAGTGATTTGAATGGTAGGAAGTAGGTATGCTAAGTAACCTCTAAAATTATGCTCACACACCAGCACAGCACAATTTTCACTTTCTGTGCACAGAGATGGTAGTATCTATAGGCTTCCAGAGTTTTGAAAAAAAAAAAAAAAAAAAAAAAAAAGAAAAGGAAAAGTGGTGGGCCTTACTACTAGAAATAGTAAAAAATTAGCAGGTGAAGTTTAGCAGATTTTTTAAACAAAATTAACATTCTGTTTAATTTCAGTTCCTAATAGACTGATGAAATAAACATTAACAAGAATGTGTAAACATCTATAAGATAATGGGTGCAGGATGAATGACTTTAAAGTAGTAATTATCACACAAAAACCTGATTACTTCTCTTGGTAGCTCTGTGGAATTACTTGATTTTAAAAAGGCTATAGATGTTAAATATTATGATTTTTGAGTAACTGATATTTTTGAAATCGTATTCATCAACCTGACCAAATTGGATAAAGAAATGTCAAATGTATCATAAACTGTCCAAGAGACAGTGGCAATTGAAAACATATCAAGTTGAAGAGAAGCACAGGATAATGTGTATGTATCTTTTTCTTAATGATCTGGAAGAATTAGCTAAGCAGTATATTAAAGCAATCTACGGATGATCGTGAACGAGGTGTGTTCTTTTTGTTTTTTTTTTCTGCGAGTGTTACTGGAAATGAAGCTGTAGGGTCAGACATGCAAGTTTAGTAAAACAGCAAAAGATGAAAAAGATGGCTTTGCAAAAAGCTAACTAATGTATCTGGGGATAGATACATCCCTATGATCAAGAGAGAGAAAAACCTAATGAGCCTAAAGTATTTTATTCCGTATAATGAAAACATATCAAACAGTAATCTTGGGTGACTTAGCCTATTTTTTTTGTCTGCCCAATTAGCTTAATTGACAGCCATCATTAGATGGCCTTAGGATTGGGCAAACCAAGAACTTATATAATAATGGAAGTTTTCAAACAAAGATTTGTCTCTCAACTGAAAAAAATTAGACAAATATCATAGAGAAACGTAAAAATTGATTGAGTGAGGTGACATTTGTTTTCACGTGAATTATTAGGAAACTCAGCCCTTTGATTAGTTGGACACCATGCATCTCTTTTCCTCAAGGTACTGCACACAGGAGTTTTAGAAGAGATGAAATGGGGCCAAGGAACTAGTATCAGAATGCACTTTACTATGGTCTTTTTTTCTGTTTTCTATGTGTTTGGGCTTAACCTTAGAGACGTTGCAGTATCTTACCAAATGTGTTACAGAGAATCGATGGCCAAAGTGGAACTGAAAGTCCTAGGTCTCTTGCCAGGTGCATAGCTCTGTCCTCCTTACTACACTAGAGAGACTTTGGCGTTGTAATATTTTGAGACGTTAGTGGTTCATTCTTCATTTTAGGAAGCAGTAAGGGATAGGTCTACATGGACAAAGAGGAAGGTAAGGTTTCGGTCTCTAAAGCAGTCATGGTGGGTTGTCCTTTTGTTAAAGAGTCTCACATCAACAAATGCATGTCTGGTTTAGGCTAGGAAGAAACAATAGTTTGAAAAACAATAGCTTGAAAAACCAATAGGGCATGCCAGGCATCCTCATACCTTCATTTGTGTATCACTTGTAATCTGAGTGATACTAAAAATTGGTTATGCTCTAATAAATAATGATTTATGTTTACCAAAGGCTCTAATAAATAAAATATCTAGAACTGGTAGCATCATATATATGAATTAAATAGGTGGAGATGAAATAATTAAAATTAGCCTCTAATTTGCATTGATTTTTTAAAAATCTTCAATTTTGTAGGAAACAAATTTGGAGCATTAAATTGATAGAAATTGTAAAGAACATTCTGATTCCAGTAGGGAAAACAATCTGTTTTCTTATTTTAACATAAAATCAATACTAATGCCATTTATATTTTAGTTTAGTGTTTACAAAGTAGATTCACATATATTCTCATATTTCATATGTGCAGTGACCTCTGGAAGATAAGATTTCCTAATTATGTTTTTTAATGTCTGTTTCTTAACTGTGTAGAGACAGATTGATTTTCTCAATTTAGAAGCCTGGACTGATTGTTTGGTGGAACACTGAAGAAGTCAGAGGAAAAGAAGGGATGGAGATCTTAAATAATAAAAGTGACACTTGAAATGGTTTGACTAGTAGTCTCACTTATTTTTCCAGAGACAAAAGTTAAAAAAAAAAACCTAATAAGGCAAAAATTAAAACCCAGAGATACTAATAAAAGCAGGGAGCACATGTGTCTCTCTGATCCTAATACTTAGAGTAGCAGCTTTCTTGACAGTCTGTTTTTGTGAATAGAACACTTGGATGTCCATTTTTAAGGAGAACTTTATGTTTTCTTTTCAGTGTTTTGTTGTTTTACTGGCATATATTTCAATTTGAATTTCATGACATAAAGCAAACACTTAGATGGTTATATCTTGTCATAGTTATATTCAGTATTTGTAGGTGAATTTTGGTAAATTTTTTACTTTTAGTTGGGGTTCTATACTACCACATTTAATCCCAAGTCTGCAAAATAATAACAGCTTAAAGATGCTAAGAGTTTGTTTTTCTCTTATGTGAAACAAGTCAAGCAGTTGGCAGTCCAGGGCTGGTATGTATGACAGCCCCAGTGTCAGAGAACCAGACCCTTGTCTCCCTCAAGTATCATTCCCAGCAAATTATCTCATGGTCCAGGGTAGCTGCCTGAGCTCAGCCATTAGGCTGACATTCCAGGCAGCAGAAAGGAAGAAAGAAGAAGGGCACCTGGTGGTTTCCCTTTCAGGATGCTTTTGTGAAGAACCAAATAGCATTCTTATCTTTAACATCTTTTAGCTGTACAGCTCATGGGAAAACAGCTTACTGCAAGGTAAGCACATGACTGCCTAGCTAAACATAGGATTTTCCTATGAAGGAGAAATAGAACAGTGGATGTTGGTGTAGGCACTGCTCAGTCTGTCACAGCCAGCGCATCACCCATCAGTAGTGAGGATGCTTCCGTTCACCAGTTTATGGCTTTGGGGGTTATAGCAATTTGTTTATCATGATTACAATTTTGTGACCAGTTATTCTTTATGTGGAGATATATATGTGTGTTAGAGGAACTGCTTTATTCACTTAGACAAATAAAAGTGACACCTGAAATGATTTGTGGACACGTGGCTACAAGAGGATACTGGTGAGCATATTTGTTCCCGTGAGTCATTTTCTAACCAGTTATCCCAACACTCAATTTCTTTACTGCCTTTAATTTTCACATTATGCCTAAAGTCTTCAGGGGGAAACGCAGGCAGTGTGGTGCTAGAATAGTTTTCCGTGTGAATTCTTTTCCCCCTTATTTTTTACTGGAACCAATAATTTGCCTAGAGAATTATGGGCAAAATGCCAGCTCACCACTTCTTTAAGGGTCCAATATTTGGCTTTAGAGAATGGAAGAAAATTGCGGAAACACTGTTAAGAAAGTTACTATTTATTTTAAATGTTATTTGGAACAGCAAAGGGCAACATGTTTTATAGCACAACTTTTGAGATGACTGAATCGGCAATAAATTCACATAATGAAACTTCCAGCAAGTCTTTATATTTCTACTGGAGAATTCTTTGGTTCTTGGTGTAAATTTTTAAATAGTTGATAGCAGCTTTTTATTCTTTATATTCCTTTAGTTGTAGAGCTAATGTGAAAACAGCTTGCTGTGTTGTAAAAAATGCCTGTAGTTAGCCAGTGAATCAACTTACACGTTTCAGTTATCAAGCGTGTTAAATAGTAGTTTTTAGACACTAGAGGGATTGCCCATAATATCATTATTGTGAGATCCTATTTCTCATCCACAAGGGATGAAACCCCTTCTTTCCCAAACTGCCTCTCACAGCCCTTCCAGTACTGTGGTTCAGCTCTGCACCAAGAGAGGACAAGTCCTGGGTTCTCAAAGACTTGGATTTTGGTTCTAGATTTGCAGTGTGGGAGTCAGACAAACAGATATGTCTCTTGAGGCTTTAGTATCCTCACATTTCAAACAATTTATTTATTTCAAATATATAAATCAAGCTTGATTTACCTATTTATGAATGAATGGCAGAATCTTGCTCTATCACCCCGCTGCACTGCAGTGGTGAGATTACAGCTCACTGCAACCTCTACTTCCCAGGCTCCGGTGACCCTTCCACCTCCTGGGTAGCTGGGACCACAGGCACACTCCACCATGCCTGGCTACTTTTTGTTTCTATTTTTTATTTTTTTTCTAGAGATAGGGTTTTGTCATATTGCCCAGGCTGTTTTCCAGTGATCTACCCGCCTTGGCCTCGCAAAATATTGGCATTACAGGCATGAGTCACTGTGCCTGGCCAAGCATGTTGCGATTGGAAGATTTAAAATGATTTTTTGGCCAGGCACGGTGGTTCACGTCCGTAATCCCAGTGCTTTGGGAGCCCAAGGTGGGTGGATCACCTGATGTCAGGAGTTTGAGATCAGCCGGCCAAGATGGTGAAGCCTCATCTCTACTAAAAATACAAAAAATTATCTGGTCATGGTGGTACACACCTATAATCTCTGCTACAGAGGAGGCTGAGGCAGGAGAATTGCTTGAACTCAGGAAGCGAATGTTGCAGTGAGCTGAGATTGGGTCACTGTACTCCAGCCTGGGTGACAGAGTGGGACTACATCTTTAAGAAAAAAAAAAAAAAAAATATATATATATATATATATATATATATATATATATATATATATATATTTTTTTTTTTTTTTTTCTCCTGTGGTGAAAATGCTAGCTCTTATTTATTTAGCTCCCATTGTCTGATAACAAACTAGGCTTCTTACATATATTTTTTTCATTGAATTTTTTAACCAAACTCCCATACACAACTGAGGAAAGTAATGTCATCTAGGGCATTTAACCAAATGGGAGTTTTAACCATGGGGCAGAGGGGGTTATGGAAGGGCTCACCTGACAGCAGAGTCAGAGGTGTGCATCCTCTTGCAAGGTAGCGCTTAGGGTCACCAGGGTTTGTTGAGAAGGATGCTGCTACATTGCTTTAATAATTTCTTCTTTGAATAAACGGACCTCTTGAAAATTCATACGCTTGGGCTATCTAGCGTCTCTCCATCTTCCTCCACACCTCTGCCTATAAGTTGTAAAATTCAGCCTGAGGTAATTATGAAAAAAGAAATTAAAAATTTCGGCCACTTAGAAGTCTGGTTAGTGTGTATAATTGAAGGACTGGTAGTTGACTTACTCTTAGGCCTGTAGGTAATGTTTTCTCTCAGTAATTGAGTGTATTTGAGAAGGTGGAAACACTGAATATGGCTTGGTAAGGGTGCAACAGACTGTAGACAGGGAGTTTTGGTTTGAATTCTAGCTCCACAAAGTACTTGATGTGCGACCATCTAGAGCTTCAGTTTCTTCATGTGTTAAACAGGCTGACAGAACTCACCTCTGAGTTGTCAGGTTAAAATGAGCTCATGCGTGTCAATTACAACCATGATGCTTGGCATATACTATGTTCTAAATAAATGTTGCTCTTGCTATTTAAAAACTTATTCTTTGATAATTTATTGCTCCTTGGTATGGGAATACCTTCTTATTTGATTTAAGAAAAATGGCATGTTCTAACCCGTTTATGCCTGAAGTTGCAATTTTTTTTTTTTTTTTAAATGAGATGGAGTCTTGCTCTGTAGCCCAGGCTGGAGTGCAGTGGCACCATCTCGGCTCACTGCAACCTCTGCCTCCCAGGTCCCAGTTCAAGCAATTCTGCTCCCTTAGCCTCCCAGGTAGCTGGGATTATAGGCATGAGCCACAGCACCTGGCTTTGCAATTTTCTGAATTTTGAAACTCAGACCTTGGCAATGACCTTGAGGGATAGGCTATAAATAACTCCCACGTGCTTGGCGTTCCAGTAATGGAACACGAGGCATAAATGGGCGTAAGGATGGCAGCATGTGATGATTCAGTTAAAAAAACTTAAAAAATTTTTCAGAATAATGGTTGGCTGTGTTTTGGTTGGAATATTGGGGGGCAGTATCACCTTTTTAAAAAGTTTATTCTAGCTTCTAATCTCAGAGCTTTGGGGAGTTTGAGGCAATAGGATTGCTTGAGGCCAGGAGTTTGAGAACAGCCTGGGCATTTACTGAGACACTGTTTCTTCCACCAAAAAAAAAAAAAAAGAAAGAAAGAAAACAAAAAACATAGCTGGATGTAGCAAGATATGCTGGCACATGCCTGTATCCCAGCTATGTTTTTTGTGAGTGAGTGAGACCTCAGTCTGTCAAAAAAAAGTGTGTTCTAGCATTGACTAATCCATTAAACAAAGGATTCCCATGCCTGGTCAGCGTAAAGCTCTCATTTTAAAATGTAAAGAAATGCATACATCTACATACCCATGCATGTGCGTGTCTGCAGGTGCACACACCCACACATATTGCAGTAGTCTTGTGGATTTATTGATAAACATTTTTTCACCCCCATTTTATAGACAGAGGAGGTGAGCCATACAGTGCTCATTTTACAGTAGTGATAAGAGTGATGGATTCAGCCAGAAGGAAAGGTGTCTGGTGAGAAACACAGTATCGATTCTCATTCAAATTGGAGTCATTCTGCTATGCTGTGCTCCCTTCAGCCGCATGGCCAGCGGTTTGAAACATCTCTAAATTTTGATTGGGGGCCATCGTGTAGCTCTGTGCTTGTTGCTTGGTGCAGGTTCTCTCGGGCAGAGATGCTAATTTAAGAATGTTGTCGTTCTAAATGCTCCTAAGAGGATTAAGCAAATTCCACAGCATATAAATGGACATGTTTGGAAGATTTTTTCCCCCAAGCAATTTCCGAAAACACACATGCATCATTTGCTAAAACTCTGCAGGTGTATTAATGAGTTCATCTCACATGGACAGTCACTGAGGGAACTTCATATGTAGGCTTGAGTTCAGCTATATGAAACGCAGGCTGAGTTTTAATTAGAATTTATTTACAGCTCGAAGCTGCTCCTGTGTTTCTCTGCCTGAAGTCAGTAATGAACCATTCCTCTTTGCCTTGTCATTAGTATTCAGAGCTCCATCAGCCTGCAGTTCAAACCCTTTCCCTTGTTTTTGTCAGAGAAGATGATGGAGCAAGGTTGCTTAGAAACACTTAGCCACACTCTCAACGGGAATTATCAATCTGTTCTGTACGTTCACCCCCACACGCAGGGGAGAAAACTGAGTTTTGCTGCTCATGACGTTTGATTGCAAGTTGTTTTAGTGGGAGTGTGATGTTGAAAACTAGATTTCCTTTAATTTTTATGCATTAGATGCAGAGAAGCTATACAGTGACATGTTTATTCCACTGTAACTAAAAATATCCTAGAGGTATCTAAATTTGGTTTTGTATGTTTTAGTATTCAGATCTTGACACTGATCAGCTTACAGGATTATCTTTGTACAGGAGACTGTTTCTGTAGTGATTTCTTTAGTTCCCAGTAAATTCATGCAGCCATCTCCTTCAATAGAGTTCTGATTGCAGCCAGGGGGTGACACACTAAATTAGGGGTGGGCAGAGGGGTGAAATGGAAACCAGCTGTCATCTGCTTACCTGTAATTTTATATGGTCCAAAAAGAGCTTTTGTCTTTTTTTTTTTCTCTTTCCCTGTTGTTTTCAGATTGTCTTCTTCAAAAATTTCTTGCCTTAAAATGTAAAGAAAATAGCCCAGTGTGTATCTATGGATGATTTAATTTGACATATTTATTTTTAAATATTTTTTGATTTGGCTATTGACAGCTTTTAAAAGGTGAAACAAACAGAAACATTGCTGATGAGAGAATGTACAAGCAAGCAGACAGAGCCCCTCTGGAAGGTCAGGAGGGGGAGACTTGGGGTGGGGAAGAGAGGCCAGAGGCAAGCAAATTGTATTTTGTTGTTAGGATTTTGTCCTTCACAGCGCCTAAGTGCTGTGGAACGATGTCTTTTGTTATATTTTATCAAGGACTCCCATTGAAAGTAATAGATTGAGACTTTGGGGCGGAGGGCTTACCCTGTTCTCTTCTGTCAAGCATTCAGTGATGCTGCTGCTTATTGATTCAAGACTGCACGTAACCATCACCCGCAGAGCTTGAGGAAGCAACGCTTATTTCCCTGACTTGTTCTTGTGAGTGAGTAGACAAGAAAGATGGCTAAGCCCATGCCTGGTGCATCTCAGTCAGAATCTACAGGGAAGGGCTCGAATACCTGATTTCACTCTTGTTGCCCAGGCTGAGTACAATGGCATGATCTCGGCTCACTGCAACCTTTACCTTCCAGGTCCAAGCAGTTCTTCTGCCTCACCCTCTTGAGTAGCTGGGATTACAGGTGCCTAAGCTAATTTTTGTATTTGTAGTAGAGACATGGATTCATCATGTTGGCCAGGCTGGTCTTGAACTCCTGACCTCAGGCGATCCACCTGCCTCAGCCTCCCAAAGTACTAGGATTACAGGCATGAGCCACCGCACCCAGCCAAATACCTGATTTTCTACAAGTGCCACTGGAAAGTGCTGCTCCTCTAACTTATGAGATATAAAATATGAGTTCCTGTTCCAGTCCTGGGGTTTCATATTACACAGAAGCTAACCCTGTTCTGTGGAATGTGCTCTTTTTGTACAGAAATGGGAGCTGGGATCCAAATTATTTCTGTGTCTACCAAATGTTTCCGATTTGAGGAAAACAAATAAAGCCTACTCCCTAGTGATGATGACCCAAGAGTTTAAAATGGAATCAAACTTTGGTGTTGGAATCTCAATTTCCCTTAAATAAGATGACTTAAAAATTAATGATCACTGTTCTTAATTATGAATATTGCATTACTGTATAATATTAAGCCTCACCTAAGGTCTAATAAGATAAATATTCTGAGATGTTGAATCTGACTTGTTAAGAATTTATACATTCTCAGAATTTTGTTTTACTTTCACTAAGAAACCATGCATTTAAGGCCAAGCATGATGGCTTATGCTTTTAATCCTAGTACTTTGGGAGGTCGAGGCAGGAGGATTGCCTGAGCCCAGGAGTAAGCTTGAGGCTGAAGTGAGCTATGATTGAGCCACTGTAGTCCAGCCTGGGTGACAGAGCAGGACCCTGTCTCTTTAAGGTGGGGGTGCATTTCAGTAATCTTTTCAATTTTATGAATACATTCATAATAATAATGACTCTTGTGTAAACTGTTCTGGATAAAATTATTAGTGCAAGTGGTGCCAGAATAGCAGATATTTCTGCATGGCTGCCTATGAACTTAGTTCCTACTGACAATTTTGATAGTGTTTCTTATTCCAAAGTACTTAGAGATCCTCCAGGTTTATGATTGTTCTTTCCCAAGAGTATTTTTTGAGGGGCAGGAAGAAGGAGCTCCTGTATCTTGGTTCCATGGTTCCCTGTCTAAAGGGAGCACTACCATAAATACTTGAGTCATAGTTTAATAAAGCCAGTAGAAGAAAGAGCTAATTGGGCTTAACTCCTGCACTTTTCATTTGAGGAAACTCAACTGCTTGAGTGAGGCCTGGAAGCCGTTTTTGGTGATTTTCAGGCATATGCACTGGGACAGGTCACTATTTTGGAGTCACAAAACACTGGATTTTGCATGTGTCTTTGATTCCTGGTGAATGTGGAGGATTTCAGTGCTCCTTTTGGTAGGAGGAGCCCTGAGGAATGGATCCTGCTGTGTTGCATATTCAGAGACCTGGAGGACACAGGAGTTAGGGACAAGGGTCAAAATCTGGTGATGGTCAGATCAGCATGCTGAGAGACTAGGTGTGTCTATCAGTGAAACTGAATTCAAGGGAGGATTTTAGGAAGGATTGGCACAGTTAAGATGATTACAATCATTTGCTTTTGATTGTTTAATGTAGTGATTTTTAACCTGTAGACCAGTGACCCCTTTTTATAATTAATATTTTGTAACCTTTTGGTATCCTAAAATAAAATTCATAGAAAATATACTGAAAACGTAAATAAATGAATAATAGGTAAATAGAGAAAAGAAAGTACCTGAATATTTACAGAATATATCATATTAATTTATAATATTAACATTATAGGACATATTGTGCTAAAGGCTACTTAGTGAGCTCTCACATTAAAAGATACAGAGGACATAACTTATAATAAAAATATCAATCCATTATGTAAAAGTCAAGCATGTCTAAACTAGAAACAAATGCCTTCACAATGTCAAAACACCTCCCACCACGGAGCATAGCTCTTCCTGGCAAACTCCTGGTCAAATGCTTCATGGTGGCATTGTACCAAGAGTGTGTGCGTGAAGCAAGTTATAGTTCAGTACATGGAGGGTGGTTCTGTGTATTCTTTTTTTGGAGATGGAGTCTCGCTCTGTCACCCAGGCTGGAGTGCAGTGGTGCGATCTCGGCTCACTGCAACCTCGGCCTCCCAAGTTCAAGCAGTTCTCCTGCCTCAGCCTCCTGAGTAGCTGGGACTACAGGCGCATGCCATCATGCCCGACTAATTTTTTTTTCTTTCATATTTTAGTAGAGATGGGGTTTAATTGTGTAGCCCAGGCTGGTCTCGAAATCCTGAGCTCAGGCAATCCGTCTGCCTTGGCCTCCAAAAGTGCTAGGATTACAGGTGTGAGCCACTGTGCCTCGCTGATTCTGTGTATTCTTAGGGAAGACTGCAATACATTCTTGAAATTCTTATTTTTAAGAGACAGGGTCTTACTCTGTTGCCTAGGCTAGAGTGCAGTAGTGTGATCATGGCTCACTATAGCCTCAACCTCCTGGCTCTTGAGTAGCTGGGACTACAGACATGCACCATCATACCTGGCTAATTTTTGAACTTTTTTGTAGAGATGGGGGTCTTGCTGTGTTGCCCAGGCTAGTCTTGAACTCCTGGCCTCAAGGGGTCCTCCCAGTTTGGCCTCCCAAAGTGCTGGGATTACAGGTGTTAGCTACCACACCTGTCTTATCCATGAACTTCTTTATGTTAAGTACAGATGCCATTTTAAACCTCCAAAATTTAGAGTATCTCTATGTGATATAAAACCCCTAGAAAATATGTAAGGTAGACCACATTGAGACCTTTTTAGGATACAAATAGAAAATAAGGTATTATTTTAAAAATTCTATCACCAAAATGAATTTTGTTAAAATTCATTATTAGGTTTCACAATTACATTATCACTTTTAATACCACAGCTAGTTGTTATGTTTTATCTGTATCTTTAAAAAGAAAAAAAAAATCAGTTCATAAGGCCTGTGTAAGAGATGACAGATGAAGAGCAACAAAACCCCTGTTAGTCGTGATGCTGATCAGGTGAAAATTAACTTAGTCACTACTTAATGGTTCATCTGAGCTCTTTGTAGCTTTTCCTCCTTTTTTTTTTTTTTTTTTGAGACAGTGCCTCACTCTGTCACCCAGGCTGAAGTGCAGTGGCATGATCTCTGCTCACTGCAGTCTCTTCCTCCCAGGTTCAAGCAATTCTCCTGCCTCTCAGCCTCCTGAGTAGCTGGGACTACAGGCACACCCACCACACCCAGCTAATTTTTGTATTTTTAGTAGAGACCGGGTTTCACCATGTTGGCCAGGCTGGTCTTGAACTCCTGACCTCAAGTGATCTGCTTGCCTCGGCCTCCCAAAGGCTAGGATTACAGGTGTGAGCCACTGTGTCTGAACCTCTTTAAGTTTTAATTAAACAGGGTCTCAAAATGTTGCCCATGCTGGTCTCAAACTCCTAAGCTGAATGATCCTCCCATGTCAACCTCATAAATTGCTGGGATTATAGGTGAGCCACTCCCCCGGGTGCACTGTGCTTTTTTTCAAGTCACAATCTTACTAGGAACAATTTCTGTCTTGGTTAGTTTTGTTAGTGATACAAATCTTTTCCTTCCTTAGAGCACCAGTAATATTTTAAAACATAGAAAATAATTTATAGAAGGTATTTAGAGTTAATAGTTGCTTGCTCTAGTAATTCATAGTT
The DNA here is from genome assembly GCF_049354715.1 of Callithrix jacchus. Classification (NCBI taxonomy): domain Eukaryota; kingdom Metazoa; phylum Chordata; class Mammalia; order Primates; family Cebidae; genus Callithrix; species Callithrix jacchus. Next base: position 34,189,745 of record NC_133508.1, on the reverse strand, counting down.
CCAAATGTTCATAGAGCATAATAATACTTATATTCTCCCACTAAATCTAGAATCCTACATTATTTTTGCTTGTTAGGTAACTTTTTTCCAAAAACAAATATTTCTGTTTACCTGAATAGCTAACCTTGTAAAAGCAGGTGCACATCAAATTGGTGCAGATAGGAATACTGCATTTAAATAAGAGAGTAATTTCACAACCCAGTGTTCCCAAAATTTGAATTGCTGGTTCAGCCTTACTAGGTATATTAGCTTTCTTAATTGAATCAGTCATTGCTTTCTTCAACGAAAGTTTCCATTCCATCTGTTCTTTGCTTTATAATTCTTTGGTGTGTCATTTGCTTTATTTCCCGAATATATAAGATTTTTTACATTTAGAATTATTGCTACTTTTGCTATGTCATGCTGAAGAGGAAGCCTTGCGACTTTATGTTTTATAGTATTGATTTGTAAAGCTAATCCTCCTCACAGGGTTGTAAAACCCAAATGAGTGGTATATGTAGCAGACATGGAACAATGCATGTAAATGTTAGCTGCTCTTATCATCATCATCCTGTTAATAGCAGCGCATGAATATTATCTTTGTAATTAAAGCAGAAATTTATTCTAAATATAAAATCTTTGCGAAAATTTTATTAAGGTAATTTTTATGTTATGTTGTTTGTAAGACAGGGTCTTCCACTGTCACCTAGGCCGGAGTGCAGTGATACAATCATAGCTCACTGTAGCCGTGACTTTCTGGGCTCAAATAATCCTCCAGCCTCAGCCTCTTGAGTAGCTAAGACTACAGGTATGCACTATCACGCCTAGCTAATTTTTAAAGTTTTTTGTAGATACAGGATCTTGCTGTATTGCCCAGGTTAGCCTTGAACTCATAGCCTAAAGCAATCCTTCCCTCCTCAGCCTCCCAAAGTGTTGAGATTTCAGGCATGAGCCACTGTACCCAGTTGAAACATTTCTTTCTTCCTCCCTCCATCTCTTCCTCCCTTCCCTCTCTCCTTCTTTCCCTCCTTCCCTGCTCTCCTCCGTCCATTCCTCCCTCCCGTCCATCTGTCCGTCCTCTTTTTTATTTTTGCACGCGGAGTTTCACTCTTGTTGCCCAGGCTGCAGTGCAATGGCACTATCTCAGCTCACTGCAACCTCCACCTCTCGGGTTCAGGCAGTTCTCCTGCCTCAGCCTCCTGAGTGGCTGGGATTGCAGGTGTCGACCACTAAGCCTGGCTAGTTTTTTTATTTTCAGTAGAGACAGAGTTTCACCGTGTTGGTCAGGCTGGTCTCAAACCCCTGACCTTAGGCGATCCATCTGCCTTGGCCTCCCAGAGTGCTGGGATTACCGGCATGAGCCACTGTGCCTGGCCCAGTCAAAACATTTCTGTAGATAGGAGTATAGGTGTAGTTTTGCCCCGTCCACCTGTTGATGCAGGAGAGTAGTTTTATATGCCTGATGATCAGAACACTTGATATTTACAAGAATGTGGTCTAGGGACACTTGGGATCCTCAGGACCCTTTTGGATTTACTGAGGTCACAGGTATTTTCATAATAATGCTGTTATTTGTCTTTTGACTCCCGTTCCCTCTAGCGTGTACAGTGCATTTTCCTTGTAGCTTCTTGTTGTGCTGGGATGTCATCTGTCTGACAGCGTGTTTGTGACAATATGCGCTTTTCTATTGTTTTTCTAAAATTTTCTATTTCAGTTTCTGTTATCGGCAATATTGACAGATTTCACCCATGTTAACAAAAGCTCTCTTGAGTTCTCCATAATTTTTAAGGGCATCCAGATTCCCAAGGCATCGAAACTTCAGTCTGAACTGGAGGGGAGCGGGCCACAGCTCCTAAGTCTCACCTGGCAGGTCAAGTTTGGCAGCTCAGTTGGCTCACTGCAGCATTAGTGGATAAAAATTTTGAAACATCTATTTTGTGTTATCTTTCATAGAATCCCAGAATTGAATATTTTAATATCTAAAGGGGAGTGGCAATTTTAATTTACCTTCATCTAGTAAGAATAAGTTAGTGAGCCTCAGACAATTTCGAACTCAATAATTAACTATTAGAATTCTCAGTGGAAGCAAAAACAGTCTATACATCTTAATTTTTCCTCAAAAGTCCTTGGTACCCCAACCTTCACCACTGCAAACACAAACATTGCCAAGCACAGTTGGAAAACCACATAGTTTGCTGTATCGCGTTGATAAAATAACTCCAACAACAGGTAGAAATGGAAATATGTGTATTTGAATATGTTTTAGAATTCAAAACTAAAACAACCTCTTATAGTATTAGATAGAGGTTCTCTATTCATTTCCTATATTGAGAAAATTTTATTTGATCCTAATATTTGTCTTTGCTTGAGGGAAATAAAAAAGTCTTATGGTAACATTGGAATCAACTATTTTAAATTTGATTTTACCAAGATATAAAGCTTTTAATAACAAAATGAAAAATATTTATAATTGAATCAATTGTTTCTTTTTGCTGGAGTAGGAAGAAAGGTTTGCATAACCAGTGGTCATTTAATCTTCATTGTGAATGACTTTTAGGTTAGCATTTTTTCTGATGTTAGATATTTTAAAAAAATAAGTTTTGGTATCCTTTAGTCATGCTGACTTATGTCTACTCTTTAATAAAATTAGTCACGTGTAGCACAGTGTTATATTTAAGCATAGCAAATTTACTTTGTGACGAATTTCTCCCTCATAATTTCCCAAATTAAATATCCTGTGTAAATTGTCCTATAGTAAATGTCCTGTGGTAATATGAACAGCTCCTCCCCAAACCCTCATTATTCTGTACAGTGATTTTGCGTTTCTCTGCAATTTTTATATGCCGATGTTTAAACCTTAATGGAATAAAATTTTTGTCATGTTGTATTTGGCTAATGTTGTCTGCTGTCTTTGCTTACTCAGGAGAGTGCCACCATGATTTGCTTCTGAAGGAAAAGAAAATTATTCTAATATTTTGTTAGTATGAACAGGACTTTGGAAAATTTGATGAGTTTAGATTTGAATATTAATAACCTTAGTGTTTATCTTTAGATGGTTTTATTAACATTTTTATTTGGAGATAATATATACTAAAATGTAATTAAGTCTCTATCAGTGGAAGTGTTTCATATTCATAATTATTAGAAAAATAGTGAAGACTAGGAATTGGGCAATTAACATTTGAGTACATGTTTTTACAGTTGAGGAAATTGAAGTTCAGAGAGGTTAATTTGCCCTAAAGTCCAACAGCCAGCAGGTTCTGGAGCAGGACTTCAGCTGTTCTCTGACTGCAGTATCTCTGTTCTTGAGCTTGAAGTTCGCTGCATCTGACAACAGCGCAGGTCACTCCGCGTGCTCTGCCACGCCACCGCTGGAAGACAGTGTAAGTCATTATTCTTAAGACTCAGAATTTTGTTACTTCCGAAAATGAATATAATCTCTGTAGTCTATGTAAAAAGTCAAATTCCTATGATTTTTTATATATTATTTTTATAAATTCCATGAAATAGAATTAATTTGTAGTGGTTTTTTGGTAAAATTGTCTAAGAGACCAGTTTTCTTTCTTGTTGTTTAGACATTTTCAAAATGAACAAGGTTTTGATTCATAAAAGTATTTAAAATCCTAATGAATTAAGGCCTCTCTTTTTTTTTTTGAGATGGAGTTTCGCTAGTTACCCAGGCTGGAGTGCAATGGCACAATCTCGGTGGCAGTTCTCCTGCCTCAGCCTCCCGAGTAGCTGGGATTACAGACATACGCCACCGTGCCCAGCTAATTTTTTGTATTTTTAGTAGAGATGGGGTTTCACCATGTTGACCAGGATGGTCTCCATCTCTTGACCTCGTGATCCGCCTACCTCGGCCTCCCAAATGCTGGGATTACAGGCGTGAGCCACTGCCTGGCTCAATTAAGGCCTCTTAAAGGATATCTCATTTGTCAATAGTGGAAACATCACAGTGAGACATGAACCTGTGATCACCACGGGGGCAAAGTTCAACAACACTTGTAATACTAACTTCAGTGAGGTAAATTTCGATTTGACTTTATTATGAGTGGTATTCCCAGCAGTATAAAATGTACTTTTTGGAAGGCCGTTCCTCCAACTGGTTCTCTCTTCACTAAGAATCATGGGTAACAGACTCAAATGTGGTTCAGAGTGGTTACAGATGGACGCCGGCAGGCAGAGTTGAGAGAGCAGAATGTTCATTACCCTACAGGAAGTATGCTGCCTAGTGAATGGAAGATGGTCGGTTTTCTTCCTAAACCTGCACATCAGCAGTCATTATCCCACTGATAAAACTAGATTCTCTTTTGTTGGGTGTAGGGCTCGGTAACATGTGCCTTGCAGTGAACTGATCATGCTTGCTAGCTAGTACCTGCAACAATTACGTCTCATGATTCTGAGGACAGATGGCTGGAGGATGACTGAAACTGTTCATGTCACATCTATTGTGCAAAGCTTCTTGGTACGAAATTGATAGCTTCATGTCCAGCCGTAGCTGCTGGTTTCTGATCTTTCTATTATTATCTTATTGTTTAAATGAATAATGTCATTACTACTTTAAAAGCCACTGAAAAATTTAAATTAGATTAAATTGTCAAAGTGCTGCATAACTGATGTTTGTATCTCTCTGTCCTTGTGTTAATTAAGGATTTGTAAGAAGTGTTGTGGATGAATTTAATCTCTGAGTGGTTGAAATTCTGACTAGACTACTTGTTTGATGCTAAGTCAACCCTATGTAAAAAAGAAAATGCTGCTAAGGACTCAGCTTTTAACGTTTAAAACTATTTGAGAAATGACTTGGTGGTTTAAATTTTTATAATATTGAAATACACAGTGTGTTCAAGGACACATGCATATGTATATTTTTTAATATTTTAAGGCAAAAGACTCTCGATAGTCTCCATTCTTTACCATTATTTTTGAAATGAACATTTACGTTGACGTTTTTAAAAATTTGTATAGTGGAATAGCGTTTATTTTTAGAACACACACACAATCAGTACATCATATAATGGAAATATATTATACATGCTGATGCCAGTATTTGGTTCAGGATTATTTTCTCTATTGCATATCACCTAGCAGTCCGCCTGTTAGGAAGCGTTGGCTCAACAAGATCTCAGTAACCTCGTGTTTTCTTTGATGCACTATACTAACAGCTATAAATCGCATTTCCTGTTATTTGTTTCCGGTGTATCAATCTTCCTTAACTAGTCAGTACTCCTCTTTGTTTCCAAGTCGTTATAGAGGACGTGACTAAAGTCAAAGAAGTTAAATGCTATCTTAAAATATACTTTAAAAAATCCTGGAAGTACCTGAACCATTTTAGAAACATTCTCATCATTTTTACTCTTTAAAATAGTACATTCAAGAAAATTATGTTCATAATAACACTTACAGATATATTCTTATTTTAAAGCACTATTGGCTTCAACAGCAGCCACGTCAGTGTCCTGTGCTTTATTTGGCCTGATGCTGGAAAGGTGCCACCTGTAAAAAAATCTTGGGTTAATTTGTTTACTCAATATCTAGATAGAACACTGTACAAGGACTGTGATGGGACTTTTGTGTGATATTTTCTATCGTAAAAGCAAAAGAACACATTTTTCAAATGCATTTAGGTAAGAGAAAAAACTCACATATGTTTTAAATAAACTTTTTGGGAGGGTGGAGATAATACACAGGTAGAAGTTTTATTTAGATTTGTTTTCCACCACTTTCTCACCGTTTTTGGTCAGCTGTTCTGGCTGCATTTCGGGATAATGTATTTACCACGCATTTTAGTCATTGTACCTCTGAGCCTCCAGCTGGCCTTCCCCCCAGGGTATCTTTGCACTTGCAGGTCAGAAAAGACCACGTTATGAATGTGATCTCATTTTCAAGGGTTTTGATATGTTTTTGGAATGAGTCAAAATCTGTGTTTTGCTGTAAGATTAAACCTGTGAGAGGCTGCAAGGCTTTCCTCTTTGAATGACATATGTGGAAATGTCCCATAAAGGTGCTTCCTGTTGTTTTCACATCCCTTTCAGGAATACACAAACACCCCTGTTTGTCCATCTCTGAGAAACACAAAATAGCTTGAAAATAGAAAATATCATTGTGTGTTGCGGTGGTAACCAGGCCTGACATTATTCCTCACCCCCATCCCAAAGCATTGTCTCAGCCCCAGGCCTCATGTAGTAAGAACAGCCGTCCTCCAGCGTTATCACTAGCGTGGCTCCAGAATCAATCGATGAAATAATGTATTGAGTTGGATTATCAATGCCAGTTAACTGGACTGTATCTAATCATTGAAAAGTGAAGATGTATATTTTCCTTTTGACCCAGTGGATAAACAGTTGAATCATGACTTTTTTTTTAAGTTTGAAAAACGGAGCAAATTATGAAAAGCCAATTATCATCATCATTTGAATTCCAAATTTTTTTGAAGCTTTTGCCTTAAAAAAAAAAAGCCGGTGATCTGATTAGCATTGTCAGTTTTCACGGAATCTTAAGGGAAGCGGCCACTGTCTTTCCACATCTGAAAGTGAATTACCGTGAAGATAAAACAGCTTATCTAAAGCAGTGGTGCCAGCCACACTGTGCATCAATATCACTTCTTAAAAACAAAGATTTGAAGAACTGGGAATAAATGACCTAAAGTACAAGGTTGTTAAAAAGCAAGTTACTGACAGAGTTAAGAAAAGTGTCCTGGCTGGGCACGGTGGCTTTTGCCTGTAATCCCAGTACTTTGGGAGACCGAAGCGGACACTTGAGGTCAGGAGTTGGAGACCAGCGTGGCCAACACGATGAAACCCCATCTCTACTAAAAATGCAAAGTTAGCTGTGTGTGGTATCTCATGCCTGTAATCCCAGCTACTCAAGAGGGTGAGGCAAGAGAATCACTTGAACCCAAGAGGTACAGGCTGCAGTGAGTCCAGATTGCACCACTGCACTATAGCCTGGATGACAGAGCAAGATTCTGTCTCAGAAAACAAAGATTAAAAAAAAGTGGCCTTATTCCTTTGTCTTGTATCTGACAACATGGTCTTCTGTGGTGACCAGATGAAGAACTATCTTGATATAATTCAACTAGCTTTCATGATTAAGTATACTTGGATTCTAGACGATCTTAGATTTCTGGCCAGCAATTAGTATCACTGATGGTCTAAAATTATTTCAATGCTATCTGTTTGATAGACAGTATTGCTCAGCATAGTGAGTGTGGGCTTGAGAGCCAGTCTGCCTGATCTTGGCTCCAGAAGTTAGTTAGTCTTGTACCCTTGGGGAAATTTCTTGGCTTTTCTGGATGTCAGTTTACCCATCTCTAAAATGAAGATAACAGATGTACCTACATTGTAAAGTTGTTAGAAGAATTAAACGAGTTGCATGAACATTTGAGATGTGTTGATTATTGTATTTTATACATACATTAAAATTATGTTAATGGCTTGCAATTGTAGACATCATCAAATGTGCTTACGTGTATTCACAAAACGAGAGCATCTTAAATGTCTACTCAGTCAATCTGTATGCAAGTAACAAAATCGATCCAAAAGAGATTCAGACAATAAAGGATCTGTATGTTGCATAACCATGAAATAGGCTGACTGTGAAATTCATTAACTGTATAATGCAGTAATGTTAGCAAGGACCCAGCTCTTGCTCTTTCCTCTCAGTCATCCTCAACATCTAGGCTAGCTCTTTTCAGAATCACAGAGGTTACAGCAGCTGCACCACACACATTCTAGCTACCCCAGCTGAAAACCTATCCCCAAAACCTTCAGAAAATTGCTGATGCCTTGTGAGCAAGAACTGCATCTTTTGTCTTTTCCTAAGCAAATCCCGAAATGGAATGAAATTTACTGTGAGTTACCTGGTCAACCAGCAAAAAATAGATCCCTGAGAAAACTGGGGTTCTGTTAGTGAAGAAGGAAGGCTGCGGTGGTTAGTGAGTTAGCCAGCCTTGTTTGCTGCATCATATACTTGTATATATAAATAATATTTATGCACAAATTAAAAGGCTAACATTTGAGTACACACTATTAGGGGTGGTTAATTGATATTTTATGAAACATAAATTTATGTATGTATATATAACATTTTTACTTCTCTTATAAAAACCCTTTAGGGTTGAAATGAACTTGATTTCATGAGTAGAGAAGGTCAGTAATGCAAGGTGCTAGAACAAGTAACTGCTAGCAGGTGTATGATCCTCCAGAGTTTTATGCATTTCCCATTATGATGTGTAGTTTTTTATTTGCATTAAGTGTCAGGATATTAGATGTACCGTTAATCTTACTTTATCATCTGATTTACCTTAGTTATTTTTGAAAGCAGATATGAATTTTATCTGTGAACAGATTGTATATACATGACATGGTGTTTTATATTGTCATACTAGCAAAATTTTTCCTAATGAATTAGCTATTTTTAAATATACATGGGATATAGGATTTATGAAATATTTCTTTAGCTCTTACGCATTGGTATGTATATATTCTATTCAGCCTGTGACTTCATTAACCTAATTTTCAGGCTTTTAGATACTCAAAAAATTATTCATTTTTGCCTGTATTCAAAATATTGCATTTATAATCTGAGCAACTGAAAGAATGATGTTACAAAATATGGTTGTATGTAGAAGAATGAATGTAGTGTCATGGTTAGTGTAGCGTTAACCGATGTTCATGGAATTGGAAAGATGGATTTGTTTTTTAAAGTGAATAAATAAGGTCAGGTCTGGAGGCTTATACTTGCAATCCACCAGCATTTGTGAGATCAAGGTGGGAGGACTGCTTGAAGGCACGAATTTGAGACCAGCCCGGGCAAAAAGGTAGACAGACTCACAGACTCCCGTCACTACAAAAAATAAAAATTAGCCCAGCGTGGTGACACATGCCTGTAGTCCCACCTACTTGGGAAGCTGTTATGGGAAGGTGGTTTGAGGCAAGGAGTTAGAAGCTGTAGTGATCTGTTGCAGAGCCACTGTACTCCAGCCCAGGTGACAGAGTGAGACCCTGTACCTAGAATTTAAAAAAAAAAAAAAAATTAAATTAAAATAATTAGTTTTAATAGGTTAAAAAGACCATATTTTTCTTTTTCTCTCCTGTCTTCAGATGATGATGGTGTATCATGTGATTGACACTATTTATGTTCTTCTTGGTTTTAAAAAAAAAAAAGATTTTAACGTTTATATAAATGATAGACTAAAAAAAATAAAAATGGGAATTGTCCCATAAAATTTCTGACACGAAGCTTGGAAGATGGAAAAGCGGATCAGGCCTGTACAGCAAACCTGCATGTGAGCTTAGTGCCACTGACGCCACTGATGCCACTCGGGGAAATGTGGTAGACGGGAGCCAAGAGTTTTTTTTTTTTTTTTTTTTTTAAAGGCAGAGTCTTGCTCTGCCATTCAGGCTGGAGTGCAGTGGCACAATCTCAGCTCATTGCACCCTTCGCTTCCCGGGTTCAAGCAATTCTCCCTCAGCATTGCAGGTAGCTGGGACTACAGGCACCCACCATCACGCCTGGTTAATTTTTTTGTATTTTTAGTAGAGATGGGGTTTTACCATGTTGGCCAGGCTGGTCTCCAACTCCGGACCTCCTTGGCCTCCCCAAGTGCTGGGATTACAGGCGTGAGTCCCTCTGTCGGGCCGAGAGTTGATCGTTTTAAATGCACTTCATGGCTTCCTAAGACGCTGTTGTGGAAAATGACACTTTCACGTGGCTTTCCTACCATACACGGTTTTAACGAATATGATTTCGTATAAAGATAAATGGAAGCTGGAACTGATGAATCAAATACTGGTTTGGGATTGAGAGGAAAAATTCAAAGCAATTGGTAAACCTTTAATGAGATAAATTCCTATCACTTCACCTTTATAATTTCCATGATGAAGACGGTATTTTAAGGCTGGAGTAATTTCATTCCTGGAGAAGAGAAAGGTTTGGGGGTGAGGACTGAAGGATTTCAGAGACTTTTTGATTTTTCTGTCATTCCTCCTCCCACCTCACACCCCTCAAGATGAGAGTCGATATAATTTGCATCACACATTTGGAGTATTTAGAATAATGTTTCCCGGGCCCTTCTCCCCATCTCAGGATTAGAATGTCAGCATCTGCACACTTGACACTGAGTAGCAGGGCTGCTTGTTTTTACCACACTGAGTAGCAGGGCTGCTTGTTTTTGCTTTAAAAGCTTATCCCAAATAGTGGTTTGAGAGAGCCCTCACCTGTGCACATGCCCAGAGGGAAGGACTGAGAGCAGTTTGAAATACATTCAGCTATTTTTGCATGAAAATGTTGAGTTAGTTCCAAATACCTCAGCAGATTCAGAAGAGGTGCTGACACTTACCCCCCTAGCTATCCTTTGCAGCTCATGAAAACATGATCATAGTTTATTTAACACCATTGTCTCAAAAGAAAAGGACTGAAAATGAACGCAGTGGACACGCTATACTTTCTGCTGTTCTGGAACCACCCCGCCTCCCCAAATTACAGGAGACAGGCCCCCATTCTTGAAAAGCCTTTGTCTCTCTGGAATTTCAAAAATAAAATTCTTGCATCTGTTGACTTTAACTTTCAAATGTAGAAAATGTTAATATGACAGACATTTATTAAAATAGTTGTGAAAATCCATCTAATGGAAGAACCAAAAAGCAAATGTGTTTTTACTTAGTAGTTTTGGTTTCCTGTGATGTTGTCTGTCCTGGGCTTGTGTCCTCTTTTCATCATCAAGTCCTTCACATGCAGCAACCCCCTGAACTCTTCAAACATTAGAATGAGAACTGCTATGTGTCAAAATGTCTGCTTAGACAAGTATCTATGATATCATTAACTTTCTCTGCATGGCAATGTTCTGAACAACAGCTGTTTTGGGTTTCAGAAATATGATTGCTATGTGTCAGCACCGCCGTATAGAACCTACTGAAAAAAATACTCAGAGTAAAGTAACATCAGAAACTGAAGGTCTAGGAAAATTCCCCTAAGATAATTTTTTTTGGCTCCAGTACCTTTCTTAGGAATCATGGTTAGCTATGGTTTCTCTTGTGGGTCTTAGAAATAATTTCCATTTCCTTGGAAGCCAAGGATTTACCAATATTTTCAATTATTCTGAAATTGTATGTGTAATAAGATTCATTGGTTTTTATAATGCAGATAATTAAATAATTATATGTCTTATATCAGCCTTCAGTTAAAAGTTTTAAAATGTTTTACTTTAAAAACGAACTCTCAGCATTGGCAACAAAAGCCAAAATAGACAAATGGGACCTAATGAAACTCCACAGCTTCTGCACGGCAAAAGAAACAGTCACTAGAGTGGATCAGCAACCAACAGAATGGGAAAAAATTTTCGCAGTCTACCCATCTGACAAAGGGCTGATATCCAGAATTTACAAAGAACTCAAACGGATTTACAGGAAAAAAACAAACAAGGCCATTCAAAAGTGGGCAAAGGATATGAACAGATACTTTACGAAAGAAGACATATATGAGGCCAACAATCATATGAAAAAATGCTCATCGTCACTGGTCATCAGAGAGATGCAAATCAAAACCACATTGAGATACCATCTCACGCCAGTTAGAATGGCGATCATTAAAAAATCTGGAGACAACAGATGCTGGAGAGGATGTGGAGAAAAAGGAACACTTTTACACTGTTGGTGGGAGTGTAAATTAGTTCAACCATTGTGGAAGACAGTGTGGCGATTCCTCAAGGCCTTAGAAATAGAAATTCCATTTGACCCAGCAATCCCATTACTGGGTATATATCCAAAAGACTATAAATCGTTCTACTATAAGGACACATGTTCACGAATGTTCATTGCAGCACTGTTTACAATAGCAAAGACCTGGAATCAACCCAAATGCCCATTGATAATAGACTGGATTGGAAAAATGTGGCACATATACACCATGGAATATTATGCAGCAATCAGAAATGATGAGTTTGTTTCGTTTGTGGGGACATGGATGAATCTGGAGAACATCATCCTCAGCAAACTGACACAAGAACAGAAAATGAAACACCGCATATTCTCACTCATAGCTGGGTGATGAAAAATGAGAACACGTGGACACAGAAAGGGGAGTACTAAACACAGGGGTCTATTGGGGGGGGAAAGGGGGAGGGCCAGTGGGAGGGGGAGGTGGGGAGGGATAGCCTGGGGAGAAATGCCAAATGTGGGTGAAGGGGAGAAGAAAAGCAAAGCACACTGCCATGTGTGTATCTACGCAACTGTCTTGCATGCTCTGCTCATGTACCCCAAAACCTAAAATCCAATAAAAAATTAAAAAAAAAAAAAAAAAAAAGAACTCTCAAGCTTCTCTCTTCACTGACTTGTTTTAAATCCCTATTTCTACATAATGTGAACAATCTCAGTTCAACTCCCAGGATCATTTTAACTAACACACATTGTACCCTTCTCTGTTTTGATGAGTGGTGACAGCGGAAGCCTCAGAAGTGCGTTTTTGTTGCTACAGTCACTTCTATTCTCATCGAGTAGGTAAGGTCAAATTATATCGCTGTCCTGGGAGTTATCCTTTTCATCACTTACTGTGTGTCTCTTCATTGGCTGAGTAACTCCATTTATTAAACTCTGCAATAATGATTTACAGAGGAAACTGTGGCATTGATGGGTGGGCATTCACTTCAAGAATCTTGATGTGGCCGAGCGCGGTGGCTCACTCCTGTAATTCCAGCACTTTGGGAGGCCGAGGCGGGTGGATCACAAGGTCAAGAGATTGAGACCATCCTGGCCAACATGGTGAAACCCCGTCTCTACCGAAAATACAAAAATTAGCTGTGCGTGGTGGCATGCACCTGTAGTCCCAGCTACTTTGGGAGGCTGAGGCAGGAGAATTGCTTGAACCTGGGAGGTGGAGGTTGCAGTAAGCCAAGATTGCACCCCTGCACTCCAGCCTGGCTGCTCGTGACAGCGAGACTCTGTCTCCAAAAAAAATAAAAAAGAAAGAAAGAAAGAAAGAATCTCGATGTGCTGGAATGTGAAAGAGGTAGCAATCTTGATTTTCTGTTTTGTTGGTGTATGTCTATTCTGACTGCTAATGCAACTCAGGTAGAATTCACATATTACTGTTTAGATTCTTTAGAAAATATTATGAAAGGCCTAGCGGCTTGCAGTTTCTTTCTTTTCCCTGTCCCTTTCTTTTTTTAATTTTTTCTGAAAGAAAAACTTTAAGCTTTCAGAAAAACACATCTCTGACTGTTTCTCTAGTATTTGTTTGTGACCCCTGCCTAACAATGCGTGGCTAATTATGGGTACTTCACAGTTATAAATAAGAAGCTAAGACATTCTACGGAAGGCATGGCTTTTAGAAAATCATAATGGTTTTGTATCAGTTAGCCTTTAAGCCTTTTAATCTTGGATCATTGAAAAACACTACTTTGCCAATAAGATCAATTCAGTCAAACTGAGCTCTTCTGAGACTTGTCCACAATTAACTAAGATATAAGGCCAAGTATGGTGCCTAAGTCAGAGACTTAGGAAGTCCAGGTGAATGAGAAAGTCGCATGCTTTGGCATAGGGGCTCCAGAAAGTGCAGTACGAGGTGGTCTTAGAGGTTAACTCTGGAAAAAAAAAGAGTTTTCAATTCTAATGAAGATTCTTCTAGCAGAGGGAATGGCAACTGTGTGGATTTGAAGGTAGCATGTATTTATTTATTTCTTACTAATTAATTAATTTTTAAGACATAGTCTCATTCTGTTGCCCAGGTTGGAGTACAGTGGCACAATGTCAGCTCACTGCAACCTCCACCTCCCATGTTTAAGTAATCCTCCTGCCTCAGCCTCCCAAGTGGCTGGCATTACCCGTGTATGCCACGAAGTCTGGCTAATTTTTCTATTTTCAGTAAAGATGGAGTTTGAGATCTGTGGGGTTTCACCATGTTGGCGTGGCTGGCCTTGAATTCCTAACCTCAAGTAATCCATTTACCTCAGCCTCCCAAAGTGCTGGAATTACAGGCATGAGCCACTGGGCCTGTCCGGCAGTGTGCATTTATGTAATTAATCATTGGAGTAAAGGTAAATGTGTACATTTTGCAGGAAGGGGGCATTCAGCAATGAAAGCTGAGGCAGACTTTCTCTGGAATAATATAGCTTCAGTCTCTTGCAGATTTAGTATAATTAGAGTCAAGGGGGCTGTCAGAAAGGAGATAGAATACATTCTCCAATCATGGATGACTTAACACTTTGAGGAAATGAGGTAGTAGGAACGATAAGTATTTTATCAATTATTCTGAAGATCAAAGCAATATGATAGTTTATGATTCTTGCTTATAATCCCATATGGCTAATTCTGTGAAGCAGAATTTCTATTAAGAACTGTAGCTACTGAAAACTTTGTGACAGCATCCACTGATCGGTTTTAGAATAAGTAGATCAAAAATAAACCTCTGAAATAGCAGTACTAGATTCATTTGGGGTGCTGCAATGGGAAACATTACTTATTCAAGATTTTTTTAGCAAAAAGATGTTCAGTCCACACGCAGAGTGAGTATATGGTGAGAAATGTTCAGTGTGTTCTATAGAGGAGTGTGCGTAACCATATTCAGCACATGGGGCCAGCAACACCAACGTTGTCTTCATCTTGGCTTGAAAAGTAGTCCTGGCAAAATCATAACAAGAATAGTAACAATTCTGTATCTTCTGTACTTTTCTTTTTTTTTTTAGTCAGGGTCTCACTCTGCTACCCAGGTTGGCTGGAGTGCAGTGGCTCACTGAAATCTCAGCCTCCTGAGCTCAAACGGTCCTCCCATCTTAGCCTCCCAAGTAGGTGGGACTGTAGATGCACACTAACACACCTAGCTAATTTTATATTATTTATTTATTTTTACAATAGAGATGGGAAGCTGGACGCGGAGGCTCAGGCCTGTAATCCCAGCACTCTGGGAGGCTGAGGCGGGTGGATCACTTAAGGTCAGGAGTTTGAGACCAGCCTGGCCAACATGGTGAAACCCCATCTCTACTAAAAATACAAAAATGAGCCGAGCATGGTCGCAGGTGCCTGTAATCCCAGCTACTAGGGAGGCCGAGGCAGGAGAATCACTTCAACCTGGGAGGCAGAAGTTGCAGTGAGCCAAGATTGCACCATTGCACTCAAGCCTAGACAACAAGAGTGAAACTCCATCTCAAAAAACCAAAAAACCCCAAACGAAATGGTAGAGATGGGATTCTCTCTGTGATGTCCAGGCTGGTCTGATTCCTGAGCTCAAGCAGTCCTACTGCCTTGGCATCCCAAAATGCTCGGATTTTACCAAGCTGGGCTCTTTTGTATTTTCTAGTTATTCTGTTTGATAAGCATTTTCCAGGCATATACCATGTTCTGTATTATATGTTGAATACTAAGGATACAGAAGTGAATAGAACACACTCCCTCTTGTCAGCTCGGACATACACAGGTTCTCGCAGGAAGAGTGGCCTATGTTGGCAAGAGTGAGGAAAAAGAGATCATGGAATCGATGTCGTCTGGCAGAAAGTCAGCTACATGGTTGACATTCCTTTCTGCAGGGTGGAGTCCCAGGTCCACTGAACATTGCTGAGCTAGTGGCCGAGGAAGAACATGTAACTCCAGCAGTTATACCTTCCTTTACCACCTGTTAGGATTTAAAGGACAGGACATCTCGCCTGGCCTGGCTTGGGAATGGGGTAGAATCAGGTATATCTATGTGTCTAGAAAGATTTTTTAAATGAGAATACAAAATCTTTGAACAGGAGTATGCCTTTCTACATAATGACGGTGTAGAACGAAGCCCAGTGGGGACAGTGGACTAGGGGAAAGGAAGCGGTTTGTGTGGTTTTAGGTGGGAGGGTTAGGTAACTCATGAAGTTCATGACTGCAGCAGACACGGACAGAAAAAAACAATCAACATGAACTTAGCTCATCTAAATTCTTTAAGCAAAGGGATTGGAAGGTTGGGAATACAGTTGTGTATATTAAATTCTTCTTGCACGTAGGATGTTAAACTGTATTCAATTGAATTTCTTGACGTTTCACCTAACAAAAGCCAGATAAATTTAGCTTTAGTAGAAAAGACAAACATTGTTGTAATGGCACTTCCGGGGTTGTTCATAACTTCAGCCAGCACAGAAAGTTAAGGAAACAAGAACTAGAAAGATATGGGGGACTCCAGCAGTACTTCCACTCCATCTCTGATTTCTGCTTCCTTGTGGACTCTGCTTTATTCTTCTTTCCCTTGAGTTGTTTTCTTTACCTCTGTATTTCTTTGTTACAGTTTGTCTGACTCATGTTGCTGAATTTTTTTTATGATAGTTCTAGCCACAAGTAGAGATCTATCTCTCTGTCCTACCTCCGAATTCTGTGGAAAGATAATCTAGTTGCTGCCATTGAGATAAAAGGGTCCAACCCTGATCTCATCAGTGGGTGGCTAAAAGGAGGTGGTGCAGGGTGATGACAATGATGGTGGCTGTGGCTGTGGGTGATAGGGTGGAATCATCCAGGACACCTGTGTCTCCCCAGGGCTCACTCTTTCAGAAGGGGGCTAGGTAGGTAGGTGTGTGGGCAGGTGGTGATATTTCCCAGAGAATGGAGGGTACTACCAGAGCTTCCATAAACTGGTGCCTTGTAAGTTACATAGGATTTAAAAAGACTAATACATATTGAGGGTGTAAGGAAAATAAGGACAATTAAATAATGATGTAAAAGATAAGCATACAGGCATGGGTATTACATGATCCACCACGGTTTCATGTTTCCTGATATTGAAAGCAAAAGATGAATTATTACTTATGAGCCGACACTTTTTTTATTGTGTTTTCTTCCTCAGTTATTTCTGATACAAAGTTTTCCAAGGAGATTATTTTCCCATGCAAGCAGTATAAAATATTTTGTATTTTAAGTGAATTCAAAAATAGAAGAAAAACTTCCCATCATTTTCAAGTAAAAAGTGATTGTATCATTTTGTTGCGATGGAATGGGTTCGTAGTTGATGTGTTTAAAGGTAACATTCAAAGTGCCTTAAAAAAACGGACTTGATTTTTTAAGAGCAATGTTAGGTTTACAGCAAAATTGAGTGCAAGGTACAGAAATGTTCTTATATTCCCTTCTTCCACAAACTTGCACAGCCTCCCCGTTAGCGACATCTGCCACCACAGTGGCACATTTGAACCTACATGGACACATCATTACCACCCAGAGTCCATGGCTTACATGAGGGTTCACTTTTGGTGTTGTACATTCAGTGGGTTTGGACAAATTTATAATAACACCGTTACAGTATCATTCAATATGGTTTCAGTGTCCTAAGTCTTCTGTGTTATCGGCATTCATGCCTCTACCCGCTTGAATTTCTATACTTAAAAGGCATATCTACTCATCCTCAACCAAGTAATAGATTCTGAAATACTAGACTGTCATCTCAGTATCTTAGTATTTGATGTCTAGCTATTTCTTCATGAATGAATGCCTTTGGCTGTTTGACTCATTGTGAAGTGTTAATTTGATTTAAATATAAATATCCATTCCTCATATTAATAATTTTTGTTCCAATTTAAAAACTTGCTAATTTTTTAAAAAATGGGCCCCAATATTTGTAAAATTTTGATTCCTAATGAAAGGCTGTCGAGTTGTCATTGACCTTAATTATAATTTGTGGCTGGGCACGGTGGCTCACACCTGTAATCCCAGCACTTTGGGAGGCCGAGGCAGGCAGATCACAAGGTCAGGAGTTCGAGACCAGCCTGGCCAACATGGTGAAACCCTGTCTCTACTAAAAATACAAAATTAGCTGTGGTAGTGCACGCCTGTAATCCCAGCTACTTGGGAGGCGGAGACAAGAGAATTGCTTGAACCCAGGAGGCAGAGGTTGTAATGAGCTGAGATCGTGCCACTGCACTCCAGCCTGGGTGATAGAGTGAGACTCTGCCTCAAAAAAAAAAAACAAAACCGTAACTTGTATCAAGTTTCTTTGTGTTATGGCCGGGTGCGGTGGCTCACGCCTGTAATTCCAGCCCTTTGGGAGGCCAAGGCGGGAATCTCAGAAGGTCAAGAGATCCAGACCATCCTGGCCAACGTGATGAAACCCCATCTCTACTAAATATACAAAAAAATTAGCTGGGCATGGTGGCGCGCACCTGTAGTCCCAGCTATTTGGGAGGCTGAGGCAGGAGAATTGCTTGAACCCGGGAGGTGGGGGTTGCAGTGAGCCGAGGTCGCGCCACTGCACTCCAGCCTGGCACCTGGTGACGGAGTGAGACTCTGTCTCAAAAAAAAAAAGTTTCTTTGTGTTAATATTACTTATTTGTAACTGTTAGAGTTATTTTCCTTGGAGTGTAAAGTCTTTGAGTTATGAGAAATCTGTATTTTCCCTTTTAAACTACTTAAGAATAAAGCTTGCATTAAAACCATGTGCTAGACATTTTAGCTTTCCTGTTGTTTAAAAAAGGCGTTCATTAAAAGTTGGTACAAAGAAAGAGCTTAAGCTACCCTCATCCAGAATCCTTCACATTCTTAATACACTGAAAGCATTTGTCAACACTTCATTACTAACATGGAATATAAGTTAATGATGCACAAAGTTTAAAACCTTATATTCAATTAGAGAACCTTTAGCTTTGAAAGCAATACATAATAATTGGCGTTTACTGAATTCTAAACAGGATCTACATGTTAGATTTTCATTTTAGAGTGTGTATAACATTTTGCATTATGCTGTGAAAACTTGATGTTTTGAGAATATAGTTGCCTTTTAGCATTTAACCTAAAGTCTCTTCCTGATTTTAATGTGGTATATTTCCTCCTTTTAATTGCTAACATGTTTTTCAAATATTTACACACAATTTTTAAGGTGCTAATTGGCACTAGAATAGCTGATGGAATGTGAACTGTTGGAATCAACGTTAACTTAAAGCACATCCACAATAAATATTTGTATCCTGACCTGGAATTGCTGGCATTTGTGCATTGAGTGCATCCCTAGCCTAGCAGTAAAATTCATAAAACAGCAGTAGGCGGCTGTAGTATTTGCCTTATCAGAGCCCCAAGATGCCAGCCACTGGATCTGCTCGGCAGAGTTCCATAGCGTCCTTTTTAGTATTGTAAGTATGGAGGTAAGTGTCTCAGACCTCTTTTGAACAAAAACATTGCTTATGTATGTGTGGAGCTCTGTTGACCCAGGAGGGTTAAAAAAAAAAAAACAACCCAAACCATTCTCCTAAAACCCCAGTGTTCGATTCATGTAAGCTTTTGTATCTCACACTTGCTTTTTGTTTCACGGTTCTGTTTTCATCCCAAGTTGTGTTCAGTTGTGATTTGCTCTCCTCAGCATGTTCCATGAGCAGCCAGCATGCCAGTACCTTGCGTGTGCTGTGCCGGGCAAGACAGTTTTCTCGTCTGTTTGTCCCCTTTCCCTCTTTGTGGTTTTGCTGAGAATTTGCCATTTATTTATCCCACAGCCCACTTTATAGTTACTCCTCTACTTGGTCATGCAAATTCTATTGTTTGTTACTGATCAAAGACTTAGTAAGGCCTTAATTTCTCTGAATGCAAAACACTGCTGGCAATCCTAGCACCCGGGGTGTATTTTTATATGGCTTCTTGGATTCTTCTCCATGCACTCAGATTCAGATACTGGGGAGGACGCCCTTTTTAACCAGCCCCTTCCATGGTTCTAACCTAGAAATGGCGTTCGGCAACCACAGTAGCACTCAGGTTGTCATTTCCGGTCATTTTCTCCACTCTGAACCTGGCTGCTGATAGTGGGGGAGATCATTTCCCACGCTCGGTGGCTCAACGGTGGTTTATCTCCATTCTGCTAAGTCTTTGCCAGGATATCATGCAGATGTGCCTGTCTGCTTTAAGTACAGTCAGTCAATATGTTGTCTAGTTTGTTATGTGGCATCATTTTATAGGGCATTTGAGTATTTGAAGTGGCTGCTACATCTAAGGACAAAGTCACTTCAAGTTGGCATTGATGTAGTTTCAGTAGATGTTACTGTTATATTAGATTGCTGTAAAAGTAATTACGGATTTTGCCATTGAAAATCGTAATTACATTGTACCAATGTATTTTAATAGTGATTTTGATATTTCAAGTGTTTTTTTTTAGTCCACTTATTAAAGGTCTCTTCAAACTTAAAATTAGTCATAGTCTTAGGCAATAGTGAAAAATTGGACTCCTGAAATGTAAATTTAGATATTTGTTTGTTTTTTGTGAGATGGAGTTTTGCTCTTATTGCCCAGACTGGAGTCCAATGGTGCGGTCTTGGCTCACTGCAACCTCCGCCTCCCAGGTTTAACCGATTCTCCTGCCTCAGCCTCTCAAGTAGCTGAGATTACAGGAGTGTATCACCATGTCCTGCTTGCTTGCTTATTTATTTATTTTTAATTTTTAGTAGAGATGGAGTTTCACCATGTTGGCCAGGCTGGTCTCCTGACTTCAGGTGATCCACCTACCTTGGCCTCCCAAAGCCCTGGGAATTACAGGCGTGAGCCACCATGCCAGTTGTAAATTTGGATTTAAATGATTGGTAGGCTGGGTGTGGTAGCTCTCTGCTGTAATCCCAGCCCTTTGGGAGGCTGATGTGGGAGGATCACTTAAGGCCAGGAGTTTAACTTCAGCCTGGGTGACATAGCAAGACTCCATCTCTACATAAAAATTTAAAAATTTAGCCAGGTGTTGTGGCCCATGCCTGTAATCCCAGCTACTCGGGAGGCTGAGGCGAGAGGATTGCTAAAGCCCTAAGTTTGAGGCTGCAGTGAGCTATGATTTACCACTGTACTCCAGCTTGGGTGACAGAGTGAGACCCTGTCTCTAGAATAAATAATATATTTTTTTGAAGTTCGATTTATTTTTTGAAGCACTGAGTGGAAGTATGACTAGAGGTCTTTTTAGAGAGGCCACTGCCTAAAACACAATTTTGAGCATACATAGGTATATGAAATTTTCCTTTTACCTGAAGTCTTGAGTAGTACTTTTTTGTGTAGGGTCAAGACAGACAACCTTTAGGGGTGACAGTAACACTGTGTCGCTACTCTGGTCTAAGAGATTTTTTGTGTCTGTCAAATGCATTGACCAATCCCGGTGGCTTCTCCTGTGAGGTCACAGTTTCTCCTGCCTGTGGTGTCGGCCAGTTTTCTGCTTTAGGAGAACCTTTGGGGAACACAGGCTTTGCTCCTCTCTCCTTCCCCATGGCCACCCCCCAGTGCCCATCATGCGCTTCCCTTGCATCCTGGCCTGACTGCAGCCTGAGCTGCAACTTATGCTTTCTTGCCAGGGGAACCTTCTGCCTCCCTCCATCCCCCGCCCCGCCCTGCCCTGGCTGTTGCCCCTGCCCGGACTCCTTTCACTTAGATTTGGTCCTAGGCAGGAGTCAGGGTGCAGCAGGCCTTCCCGCTTGGGACAGTTTCTCAGCCCTTTCCATAAACCTCCAGCCAAGGGCTGTTGCAATTGGAATCAAAGGTGGGGTCAGTGACCTTCCAGGCTCTTTTACCCTGAGGCAGCCTGTCAGTCTTTTATTTGTTTTCATTTGAGTGAGTGGATGGACTCTGGGTTAAGAAGTGACTCTGTATGTTGTATATGACTTTTAAGGAATTTCGATGGATTGGTTGTGCAGCCATGTTGGTTAAAATTCACTGAGGCCACAGGTGGGGCTGGTGATGCTGGTAGTTGGGCCTGCTGCATCCAGCCTGCTTCCTGGAGGGACCGAACTGGGCACTGTATGCTTCAGGAAATGAGCATTTCCTTCTTCCCCCTTTGACATGTGGATGTGCAAAACTTTGTGACTTTGAACTTTCATATCCAAGTATTCAGAGCTAAGCAGTGTGTCCTGTAATTCATAAGAGGTTTCATTTATCATTTCAGTTGCTTCGCATTACTCTTTTGCATACATTCTGCAAATATATTAATTATGAATTAATATATTTTTGTAACTGGACTCAGGAAAGCCGCATAAATATGAGAGAATTTCTCTACTACTTACAGCATTAAAATGACCTGCATAAGTAGAGCTCTTGCTCATGCTTGAAAGTGAAGGGCATATGTAATAGAAAACGCTGTATCTGTGATGTTTTAGATTGGGATTATGCAGATGTGGTTTTAAAAGAATGCATAGGTGAAAAATGAGTAGATTATTAAAATGATGAAAAGCATTCTGTTTTTGAAGTGAAGTCTCTTAATATCGTACTCCTGCTGTTTTATTTTTAGTTAAAAGAACACAATGATTTCTTTTTTTCTGGGTTGGAAGGAAATCGCAATTATCTCCAAATATGGAGTGACTGTAAAATAAGTGAGGCCTGAGGAGAGGGACATTTGTTTTTCTTAAGCTTCTACGAACATGATTTCCTTGAAATTTTTATTTTGCATTCTATTTTTTTTTTCAAAAGGAAGGTATTTTTTTTTCTAGGTGGTATAGGTTCCAGTACACTAAAGGTGGCCAATAGGCCTGGCGTGATGGCTCATGCCTGTAATTCCAGCACTTTGGGTGGCCTACCCGGGAGGGTCACTTGGGTTCAGCAGTTTGAGACCAGCCTACGCAACATGACGAGACCCTGTCTCTACTAAAGATATAAAAGTTAGTGGGGCATGGTGGTACACGTCTGTAAGTCCCAGCTACGTGGGAGGCAGACGTGGGAAGATTGCTGAAATCCAGGACTTTGAGGCAGTGGTCCTGCCACTGCACTCTAGCTTGGGTGACAGAGTGAGATCCTGTCTCAAAGATAAAAGGTGTAGGAGGGCACATGGCAGTGAATCTGTGTGTCTGTGGTGATGTGCTATAACGGTGTCTTTCTTACCATGCACGTGTGCATCCAGCGCGCTACCTCATTCACGTGCTCCAGATGTTTGTGATGTCCACCAACCAGTGGACCATGACTAACTTCATGGGACCGTGAGAGTTTTTCTTTTAATGTAGTTGGTCAGGATGTGAGAAGGTCCAGCAAGGCTCTCGGTGATTAAAGCAGGATGATTCTTGTTGACTGGAGCCTACATTTGCATGCTGGATAGTTCCTACTTGACCAGCTCTCTGGGCATGGTCGTGGAGGAGAAGTGGAAATTTTGAAGGGCTTAGATGCTTGCGCTGTCTGGTCTTGCTTGTCATCAGAACCTTCTTACTGAGAGCTCAGAGGCACGCAGCCCACCTCAGCCACAGAAGGAGACAGTGGGACAGTATGCCTCATCGAAAGACAGACAAGGTGGCTGTACAGTTTGAAATAAAGTTTCAATGAAGTTTATTCTTGTTTGAGGATAGAAGGATGAAAAATTTAAAAATAATGGCAAAACCCCTTTTAAATGCCTAATCAGTGTGTAATTGAGTGTATTTTAGGGAATGTTATAAATGTTTTGTCGCTAAACTGGTAATCAGTGTCATGAAAAAATACAGCTGCATGGCTGGGGTGGGGCTTCAGGGACCGCCTAGCTTTTGACAAAATGCAGAAACTCAGCGGAAACAGCCACTAAAAGAAACAAACACCAGATCTCACTGAATATCTTTCTTACCTTGTGTTGGTGAATTATGAGCTACTTTGTAGGACTTCAGAACAGAAGAGAATCTCATTTCTGAAAAGTGGAAACAGGGTCTATGGATAAGAGAGTGTTTTTACTTATTTTTGATGTTGGACTATGAGGTACATAAAAATCTAAGACCTTCAAAGGAAAAAAGTATTTAAAATAGAGTTTTCTATTAACCAAGTAAGACTGAACTGTGAGGTACTCTAAGTTTAAGGTAGCCACCCACATTCTGTTGCAGCACATACCCATAGTCCCCACAGAGCTCCTAATTCAGAGGATTTCTCATGGGAACAAGTGCTATTGCAAGCAGTTTTCAGAATACCGAATTATCTATGTTATTACAACTGCATGAAAAAACATGTTGGGTCAGGATTTCTACTGTTTGCCAAAATCAGGTACAAACACACAGAAGTGCAACAGTCCAGCTGGGAGTTGCCTGTCGGTTGCATTTGGTTTTCCTGCTGCAGCCCACTCTCCAGAAATGCTGTGCAGGCACTGTTTGATTTGTTTGGACCTGGTTGACATAAGGTCTGAGAAAGGCTCTAATACCTGGATTATTCCTGTCCGAGTAGTTGAAAGTGGACTGTTTTTCAGAGTGCTGAACAGAAATTGGATATGGAACATGATAGTGACCAAAGACTTGTAGGAAGTGACTGTCATTTTTGTTAAAAATATTTGGAAAACTAAAGCCAGTAAAAGGCTGCCTCCTCTGAGGCCCCCAGTTCCTGGCCTTTTCCTTGGAATCAGAGAACAGAATGGCGATCCCCCACAGAAGACACTGGAATGTCAAGGAAGATTGTTCATAAACCACATTCATCGAGTGACTGCTGCATTTAGGGTGAAATTTTAATGCCAGCCGGGTAGTTAATTTCATGCTATTTTTTTCTCTTAACCTATCCGTCATACATGACCATGCTATTTAATTTATTATTTTATTTTATTTTGAGACAGAGTCTTGCTCTCTTGCTCACGCTGCAGTGCAGTGGCGCTTGACTCCCTGCAACTCCACCACCTGGGTTCAAGTGATTCTCGTGCTTTGGGCTTATTGGTAGCTGGGACTACAGTCACGCACCACCGTGCCTGGCTTTGTTTCTAGTTTATTTTTATTTTTAGCAGAGTCAGGGTTTTGCCATATTGACTAGGCTCCAACTCCTGGCATCAAGTGATCCACCCTCCTCAGCCTCCCAGTATGCCGGAATTACAGACATGAGCCACCACGCCCACCTGCCGGCCCATACTGTTTTAAATCGTGGGGAATCTTCTGTAGGAAATGAGATGGACAAATGAAGACAGGAAGAACCTGCCCATGACCTACAGAAAATAGAGTTTCCTGGATTAATTAATGCTATTGCTTCCAATGTTTAAAGTATAGCTTAACTGCTATAACCTATAACAATCAGATGGAAAGACTGTGCTTGGTCAGCAGAGGCCAAGTGGCCCAAGGTCTCCATACCTTTGGGTGACTTGCTTATCACCATCTGGTTAGTTTTTAGAGCCCATCAATGTACAGCAATATTTATGACATCCTGGGGAGTTTTTTTATGTTAACACTTCATAATGTAGGCTATTTTTTCAGTAGATATCAACACTTAGAGTTAGAATTTAATGCTTAAATTTTTTAAGCATCATAATTGCCTGTAATATGGTTTCTTTCCATCTTCGCAATGCGTTTTTTGTCATTGTTAAGCAATAGCATTTTAATTGGCGTCACCACTTGATCAGTAGATGTCAGGTGATGGCATGGGAAGAAGAGGAAAGTGCTCAGTGATAACCTGTCTGATTGGGAACGTACCCAAGTACTTACCATCCACTCCCCTGCCTTCAGCAAGCCTTTCTATGTAATGTGAAAGTCAAGCATGTGATTTCCTCACAGAGTGTAGGAGCTGTATATCTCAATGTAATAAATCTCGATGAGTTCTTGGCAATGATGCCTATATTTTATGTGTGCTATGATTATCTCTAGTCATAATCATTTAATACATATGGTATATGTAACATTTATAGCCTTCCCAAAGGGAAAAATGATGTGGCATAATTCTGGCAGATTGTTTATGTTGTTTATGTTTAAAATGTATTGTAAAAAATGCTATGCATGTGACTTTGAAACTTGTGTTCTATTTTTAAATGCTTGTGTGACTATAAGAAACTAAGCACAGTAAGTAATCCAGTTTTTTAAATATTTCCTCCTGTAAATTACTGTTAATTGCTAATGTTTGTTGAATTGACCTGCTAATGGCACAGGCTGACAAAGGGAGCATCCCTCTAACTATTTGATGAATTGTTCAGTAATGTCAGACCATCCATAAATTTGCATGAAGGTTCAAGTTTCATTAGCCATTGTGGTCTAGGCAAATTTCTGTGTTATTGTTATGAAATATTGAGTAACTAAATTTTATAAAAAAATAACTTGTTAGAGTGAGCTAAACATTTAACAAGTATTGCTTGCTTTTGTATGTTTGATCTGCTAAATAATTCCTTGCCTTTTCAGATTATTTAATTTGTGTCCTGACAGTAATAACTGTGTTTTATCTGGCTGTCAGGGGTCCTTCTAGAATGGTCCTAAATTCTAATGTGCTCATTCATTGTGTTTAGTCTAAAGAATACATTAAATACCTAAAAAAAAAAATAATGAAATAATAGGAAAGCCAGCTCGGTTAATTCCAATGAAAATTAAAGCTATATATTTATTCCCATTGGAGCCCTGGAACCTATTGATAAGGTGGATATTAGTAATTGCTGTGATCTGCAAAGCACTTGTTTTTTCTTTGTATAAAGGTATATTCATCTAGTACATTCAATATTTGCAATAGTTACTTGCATTAAAAATTTCCAGGCCAGCGTGGGTGACAGAGTGTGGACTGTATCTAAAAAAAACAAAACAAAAAAATTGCCAGTTTTTTTTTTGAGATGGAATCTTGCAGTGTTGCCCGGGCTGGTGTGCAATGGTGTGATCTTAGGTCACTGTAACGTCTGTCTCCTGGGTTCAAGCCATTCTTCTGCCTCAGTCTCCCAAGTAACTGGGATTATAGGCACCCACTGCCACGCCCAGCTAATTATTTGTGTTTTTAGTAGTGATGGGGGTTTCACTATGTTGGCCAGTCTGGTCTCGAACTCCTAAACTTGCGATCCACCCTCCTCGGCCTCTCAAAGTGCTGGGATTACAGGTGTGAGCCACCATGTCCAGCCTAAAATTTGTCACATTCTAACTGTTTATAAAGTGTTAACTTCAAAATGCAAGACAACTTTTCATCATTAAAAAAATACTAACAGCTACTATATGTTGGTAATTTGTTAGATTCTAAAAGTATAGAACATATATTTTATTTATTGTATTTCTAATTTCATTTCACTATAAATATACATTAAAGACATGCTTATAGTGCAAACAATTGATAAAGAAGTGCACAGCAGAAAATACATCCCTTATAATTCTACAGTGTTAAGTATTTCATACAATATATTAATGTTTTGATGCATAGTTTTGTCTTTCAGTGCCTATGGATATATATATTTTATAGCTACATAGGTTTTAGTTGTGTTCTGACAGTGGTTTCTTTAAACAAACAAGCCACTGTTTAATTAAACAGTGGTTTGTTTAATTAGTCTCATCTTCTGTATGTTTAAGCGTGTTTTAAACAATTTTTTGTAAGGAGATTATAAATATTTTTTCTGTTGAAAAGTGCTTTGCGGGCAGTGCTGGTGTTTGACCTTAACACCTGAGTTTGAGGGACGTGTGACTTTGAAAACTCTACTCCCAGGTTGCCTGTTACGTTCTCACCTTCGCACCTTGCCCTTTTAGGTTGGGAATGTTGAAGTTTTGGTTTGAGATGAAGAAGTTGTGGAAATTTGCTTGATTCTGGAAGAGGTGATCAGGTTGCAAAGATGGTAACTTGGGCTGTGTTGGTTATTGTCCGGTTAGGTAATTAAATAAAAATCTGATGAAGGAGGAATCAAATAGCCATTAACACCCTTCCTGTCTTTTGAAGAGGGAACAGCATTATGCCTGTTGGGTTTTGAAGCTGACATGATAGAAAACTGAAATTATGTCTTGACAGAACCCCTTTTTCCTACATTCTTTGGCAATTTATTGAGTGCATGAACTCAGTACGGGTACTGTGAGAGCAGAAAGTGTGAGGAATTGCACTTGCCTGGGCTTGTAGTGTGGTTAATGGTGAACTTTGGCTTTATACTGCCTCTTAGTGTCTCTGCTTCATGGCCTAACTTCACTAAGCCAGAGTTGCTCCAATGCAAATGAGAATAATAGTTACTGCATCCTAACATTACTGTAAGAATTAAACAAAATAAATTTATGGATGTCCTGTGGTACAGCAAGTCTTCATAAATACTCTAGTTTTTCTTTGTTCTTGTCCTTTATTCTCAAATTGTCATCTCTACAAGGTTAGGACAGAGTTTCCCAAACTTGAGTTGGCATTAGATTTCTGGGCTCCAGTCCCAGAGTTTCTGATTCAGCAGGACCCGTAGGGCCTGAATATTTACATTTCTAACAGTTCCCAGGTGATGCTAGTGCTACTGGCAGAGACCACACTTTGAGAAACTCTGGGTTAATGTATTATAAAGGCAGGTGTTATTTTCAACCAGTAAGTTATAACCCTTCCTTTTTAAACCCCCTGAATAAATAACATTTAAGGTGGGCAAACTTGATATTATATAGGACCATATGCCCCAAGCAGTTAAATTTGAATTGTTTTTGATTATTAAGGAAATTTAGAGCTAAAATCACCTAGTTATTTCAGAAATAGGATGATTTAGATTTTTGAGGTTTTTTTTTTTTTTTTTTTTTTTTTGAGATGGAGTTTCGCTGTTGTTACCCAGACTGGAGTGCAATGGCACGATCTTGGCTCACTGCAACCTCTGCCTTCTGGGTTCAAGCAATTCTGCCTCAGCCTCCCAAGTAGCTGGGACTACAGGTGTGCACAACCATGCCCAGCTAATTTTTTTTTGTATTTTTAGTAGAGATGGGGTTTCACCTTGTTGACCAGGATGGTCTCGATCTCTTGGCCTCATGATCCACCCACCTCGGCCTCCCAAAGTGCTGGGATTTATAGGCATGAGCCACTGCGCCTGGCCGATTTTTGAGGATTTTGATAGCACCTAAGGATATACATATAATATTGGCTTAATTGTAATGAAAGTTGTTAAATAAATGTTTTCCTTGGATGTGGACACTGCATGTGTTTCTAGTGAATTTTATTCACTTAAACATGTTTTTTTTTTTTCCAGAAATTTTAAGTATTAATAGATGCAGAATTCAAAAAGAAAAGTTAGGCTAGTAGTCTTTTACATTTATTTTATAGCTTCCTGTGAAAAATCTGCAAAAGCCAAGCTCCTTTTAGTGGCATGATTTCTAGCACATGTGGAAGATAACTAGAATTGTCAACCAAGTCTTGTGAGTTGCCAGTGATCTGCCATCATCTGTGAGAATTAAGCTTCACTCATGTAATTTTCTTGATGAGTGCCAGACAGGATCAGGTACTGAATATATGGTGTTGACATACTTAATTTAGTGCTTTTTCCACAAAGCGATTACATTGACTATTAATTGGCCTTCTGATAAAATTTCAGCTTAATGCAAATGATGAAAAAACGCATCCTGGGATACTAGCTGCTGCTTATGAAATTATTCACATGCCCTGAGATCTCGTTAGTGACAGTACGCATACCCACATTTCTTTGGTCTGTAATTAGGGTTCTTTTAAATATAATCACTAAAATTTATCAGACCGTGATTAAATATTTTTGAAAAAATCTCTAAGTTAAGACTTTATAGTTGGTTTTTCTGTTGTTTAGTTGCACCTTTTCCACAGTTTGAAAAGCAAAGAGGAGCTTATATTCCATTCTTGATGCGCTCTGGTTTTCCATGATACTGGCCTTGCGTGGGAACAGGCTGCACATGGGAAGCTGAGCAAGAACTTGACACTGTGTTATGGTTTACATAAGTATGCTTGGTGAACAGCGAGTGGATTTCGTCATTTCACGGTCTGGTCTTTTTTCTTCTTTTCAGTTTCCAGTCCTCTTCTCATTTAGCAGCTTATGTGTTAGGGTTTGAAAAAATGTTATTCTTTTATTTATGTTAAATGGAAACATGAGAAAATTCTAAATTTTTAATTTTTATTTTTTTTGGAGAACAGGGTATTGCTCTGTTGCCCAGGCTGGAGTGCAGTAGTATGATCATGGCTCATGGCAGCCTCAACCTTCTGGACTCAAGGGTTTCTTCCACCTCAGCCTCCTGAGTAACTCGGACCCTCCTGTCTGGCTTTTTTTTCTAAATTTGAATAAAATCACTTTTTAAAAATGAGTCAGAATATTCCTTATGGCTCCAAGTTCATGGACGTAAATAAATGTCGAGTTCTTTGTACACTTTCATGTCAACTCTGACATCTAACTCTTTAGTATGTTCTAATGGCTTGAGTGAGAATTGTGTTGTCATTAAAGTTCTTGTGTGAAAATAGTGAGGTTTAAACAAAAATTCTGAAGAACAGTGAGTTTATTCACAATATGTGTATCGCAGGAATGTGTCACTTTCTGGTAAATGATGTATACATTATGAGGCCTTGTCTCATCTTTTTAAAATTGTGTGACACAATGCTTGATGCTTTCTTTAGTTTCATAGTTCTCTCAGTGACCACCTATGATATTTTATAATCGGGAGAAAATATTTGTAACCATGTTTTAACAATGCCCATTAAGGGCTACTGTTACATTTACGTTGCAAATTTTATCAGACTTTACCTAAGGCATAGCACATATAAATCCATAAATGTTCTATGGGAGTGACCACCAGATGGGGTGAAGTATTGAGTCAGTCAGTGGCCTCTAATTTTTTGACCGTCTCCTGTAATGCAGTTTCTCAGCCTCTGCACAAATGACATTTTGGACTGGATTATTCGTTGTTGTGTGGGACTGTCCTGTGCATTACGAATGTTTTGCAGTTTCCCTGACCTATACTGTTTAGAGTGTAGGTCAGGGAAATAATATCGACCACAGTTGTGATAACCAAATGTATCTCAGACACTGCCAGTGTCCACTGTGGGCAAAATTGCCCCTCACTGAGAATTACTCCCCTAGAATAAGAAATACATTTCACTTGTCAGCCCAGTGTGTAAATGCACGAATGTGTGCGCACACACACACCAAACAACCTTACTGTTTAAAGTACATGTTGATATTTTCTATTTTATTTTGTTTCATCTGTTAATTCCACATCTTTTTATTTAAAAATGTTTGTGAGGCTATTTTTCTGGATAGGGTGATTCCTGTGACAGTTAGTGTTCACTTTAAAATGTACATAGATGAGGGGGGTGTTGCTTGCTTGTAGTCCACCTACTCAGGAGGCTGACGCTTGAGGATCACTCGAGCCCAGGACTTCAAGGCTGCAGGGAGCCATGATTGTGCCACGGCACTCCAGCCTGGGCCACAGAGCGAGACCCTACCCTACCTTCCCACCGAAAAAACGTATATGGCGTAAACATGAACTGTTTTGAATCTATGTAGGTTTTCTTAAAGCGAGGCATATTGAGACTGAATAATATTGCTTGTTTTGGGCTCTCTGTGGATGGGATATAGTGATGAATACGTATAATATTGGCTTCATTTTAATGAAAGTTGTTAAATAAATGTTGTTTTCCTTGGACGTGCAGACTGCATTTGTGGACACTTAAAAATAGCTGCAGTCGAGGCACCAGCACTTCCCA
Source organism: Callithrix jacchus (assembly GCF_049354715.1). Taxonomy (NCBI): domain Eukaryota; kingdom Metazoa; phylum Chordata; class Mammalia; order Primates; family Cebidae; genus Callithrix; species Callithrix jacchus. Next base: position 34,158,585 of record NC_133508.1, on the reverse strand, counting down.
GGGGCCTCCTCCCTGTAATCCGACACATCACGCACAAGGCAGATTGTCTGAAGAGTGGTGTAAACATGTTCAGGAGACAGAGGTTGTGCTGTCAGCACGAAAAGGTTGTGTCTTCTTGGGCTTCAGGGTTTTCTACAAGGTTGAGATGGAAGGCTGCCTATGAATTCAGAATTCATTTGCAGAGGATTCATACAGAATCAGACAGTTTTGTTGGCCCTTCAGGAATAGAGATTCTATCTTGTGGCAGATGGCTTTATGCGTCTCATACTGCAGATTCGAGAGATTTAAATTTTCATTTCTCTGAAGGAAACATTTATCGTTTTAGGTACTTAAGCACGCTGGAAGTCCTTCCCTTCTCTTTGCATTTGTTTCTTATACAAATGCCACATGTGAAGTATCAGTTATGTATAGGATGAAGGTTTCTCCTTAGGCAGTACATAAAACATCCTCCACATACCTTGTTAAATACTGTGTTAAGATTGGAAAAGAAACGTGGTTTTGTTTTCTAAAAATCAGTCACTATTTTTTGTATTGTTTTCATAGTATGGCTTTATGGAATATTTTGATGATTTAATTTTTTGAATGGCTTTTTGTTTTTGCTTTAAAATTTTACCTGTATCTTAAATTAAGGATGTTGGATCTTGAAAAAGTTGCTACGGTGACTGTATACTTAAGCTTAATGTCTCCAGTTCAGAAATGGGTCTTTGTTCTAAAATTTCATTTTAAAATCTGTTATTTGGAACTTTTATTTTTTCATGGAAACAATAGTGGAAGTAATAGCTAGATTCCAGACAAAATAAAAATAATTTATTTAAATCAGAAAGTTAAAATATTACACCCCCATTCCCCATCCCCCTCCAGACAGGATCTCACTCTGTTGCCCAGTCTGGAATGCAGTGACATGATCATGGCTCACTGCAGCTTCAACCTTCCCAGGCTCAGGTGATCCTCCCATCTCAGCCTTTTGCGTATTTGGAACTATAGGCACATGGCCACCATGCCTGGCTAATTTTTCTTTTTCTTTTTTTTTTGGTAGAGATAGCATTTCGCTATGTTTTCCAGGCTGGTCTCGGACTCCAGGGCTCAAGCCATGTGCCCGCTCAGCCTCCCAAAGTCCTGGGATTACAGGTGTGAGCCACAATGCCTGGCCAAGTAAAGGAAACGTGACATACTTATATCTTTATATTTATACTGGAGTAGTCTCCCCCCCATCCGACTCCCCTCCTTCTGTTAATTGTCATGCTAGAAGAAGAGGTTTAGTAGATAGTATGTTTGACTTTTTTTTTTTTGGAAATATAGTCTGTTTTGAACCACAGGGTGCTTTGGAGGATTTGTTCATTCCTTCGACAGATATTTACTGTGTACCTACTATGTGCAAGACACTGTTCTAGGTCCTGGGATGTGGCAGAGCAATCCTACTCTAATGCATGCTGTTGTTTGACGGCATAACCTGTAATTGAATGCCCTGGGAAGCAGGAGGCACGCAGCATGAAGAAGCCATACAGCTGCCTGCCACTAATGGCCACGACCCTGGGAAGGGGCACTGTGGCTCCTGATGCTTCTGTTCTGAAGACTCCGACTCCCCATTCCGCCCTCCACGCTCGGTGTGGTTTTCTGGAACTCCTTTCCTAAATATGGAGATCCGGAAGGTAGCAGCGTATCCATTTTTGTCTTCATGGTTACAAGAGAGCTTAAAGTGAAAGTGTGTTAGTAAAGTCTTTAAAAGCCACTCTCAGCTGAGGCTGCAGGAATGGGGACTGATTTGTAGTGTTTGCCAATTTCTGTGGTATACACACTCCCACCCTGGCCTATTTCAGGAAGCCAGTGGGCTGTTCCTGAGTATGGAGTTGGAAAACACCATCATACACTTTAACATACTGTTTCCACTGTGCAGGTACAACAAACCGAGGACAATCCAAGGCCGCACAGAGTAGTAAAATGCAACACAGTAGATGATAGGAAGTTTTTCTCTCTCTCTCTCTCTCTTTTTTTTTTTGAGAGAGAGTCTCCCTCTGTTGCCCAAGCTAGAGTGCAATGGTGTGATCTTGGCTTACTGCATCCTCTGCCTCCTGGGTTCAAGCGATTCTCCCTGGCTCAGCCTCCCGAGTAGCTGGAATTACAGGTGCCTGCCACCACGGCTGGCTATTATTTGTATTTTTAGTAGAGAACGGGGTTCACCATGTTGGCTAGGCTGGTCTTGAACTCCTGACTTCAGGTGATCTACCTGCCTTGGGCTCCCAAAGTGCTGGGAATACAGGCATGAGTCACTGTTCTGGCTGAATTTTACATATTTATTACTTTTCCTTTTAATTTACTTAACTGTAAGTTTATATATCTTATTTTTATTTTTTGGAGACAGAGTCTCACTCTGTCACCTAGGGTGGAGTGCAGTGGCGTGATCTTGGCTCACTGCAACCTCCACCTCCCAGGTTCAAGCAAATCTGCCTCAGCCTCCCAAGTAGTTGGAACCACAGGCACATGCCACCATGCCTGGCTAATTTTTGTATTTTTATTAGAGAAGGGGTTTCACCATATTGTCCAGGCTGGTCTCGAACTCCTGACTTCAGGTGATCTGCCTGCCTCGGCCTCCCAAAGTGCTAGGATTATAGGTGTGAGCCACCATGCCCAGCTATATAGCTTAATTTTAAAGTGATGAGTGTGGTAATAACTGGCTTGCACAATTCCTGAAAACTTAGAGTTCTCACAAGCCACTCTTAACTGGTTCCAGCCCTCATCTGGGAGCACCACAATACTTTGCCTAAAATCATTATGGCTGGATGTTAGAGTACTGAGTTGTTCAGATTTTAGGCAGGTAATCTAGAATATGTGTCATAACACCTCCTGTGATGTCTGAGGCAGAACCTTATAGTCAAAATTTTGATATTTCTGTAGCAAAACGTGAATATTCACCACGTAAGTAAATGAATACTATAAATAATCTTGGATTGGTTCAGGGTTGCTTTTGCCGCCAAATGTACTTCTTACAAACTTATGGATAAAACTTCATTTCAAGAGTCATTTGATTTTGGAATCGTGGAGAAGGCATTATTATGAACCTGTGTCATTGTGTTTGCAAGTCAAAGTTGGTGTTCCAGGTCTAGAAGAAACTGTGTATTTGTTTTCTCAAAATGAGAGGGAGAAGAAACTCAGCGGCTCTCCTGCTTGGATCATTGGTGCCCCGTGGGAGCAGTGCCTCACCCCTGCGTTTGTGCAGCCTCTTCTTCCTAGAAGGCTCCTGTCCTGGTGACTTCACCTTCACGACTCATCCTGTACTTCATTCTTTCTGCCCAGCTTCTCTGGCCTCCACTCCTCGCCCAGTGCTTCATGCCAGATCGATCTTATTTTTCTTTTCACACCCTTGGTTGGTGTGAGACCCCCAGCACATACTTGAAAGAGTGAAGTGAAACTTACAATTACCTCTGAATAAACATCCCAGCACTGGAGCTGCATTTTCTAAAGTGACTGGGATCTTGGCTTCTGTGTCTTGCAAAGCTTATTGTCATTATTGAGACAAGTTACAGTCTAGTCAGTCATTACCCATATCTTTCTATACCTGTTATAGCCGGTTTATCAGTGAGTATATCTCTGAGGGATTTCACACTGGGGACAGAGCCAACTGAGCCGGTGTCTCCCAGAGTGGCTGTATGTGCTGGGTGCTCTTATTTCTTGATGTTCCTGTAGTTTTTAAGATCCCATTTGGAATATTTGATGTTAGGAACTCTAAGTTACCAAATTCAGAGGTTTTTCTTTAGCTCTACCTTTTATGAGTGGGAAACTATAAACAAACATTTTATTTTATTTATGAGACAGTCTTACTCTTGTTGCCCAGGCTAGAGTGCATCGGCATGATCTCAGCCAAACAATTCAGTCTTGTTGTGCAATATTCTGCTTTGTTCATTTATTACTCTTGGGGCGAGGTGTCACACTTTGTGAAGTGATTTTTTTCCCCTGTCATTTGCCACTTGCCTAAGTGTACTTCCCTGTCTGATAGTGTTGAATCAGGTCCGTTTCTAGGTGGCAGCAATTTATAAATCTTTTTTCCAGAGAAGAAGCAACAGCTTATTAGTGGTTTGTTTATATGAAGCTTGGTTTTATTTTTAGGCAGCCTGGATGTTAATTGTCTAATCAGAGTTGTGTTTCACCATAAACACTAATTTGGTCATTGTTTGCGTTTCTGTTTCCCTTTGTTTGGGGCTGGTATTGAAAGACCTAAAAACTGATTTTAGATGTCTGAGCAATGGCTTTTCTTTGCATTTGCTGTCATGTCTCCTTATTATCATGGTCTGTGGAGACTGGTGTATGAAAGTGATTTTATTGTTAGAGTGGCTTCCAGCTCCTGGGTCAGTAAGACATTTCCAGTAATTTCTGCGGTTGCAGAGATAAAGTTGTTAGTGGGAAGTGTGGACCCCAGTGTAGTCGAGGTCTGGGTTGGTCGGACTTCGAATCTGTGAACACCCAGTGTCTCCTTGGCTTTGGGAGATGCATCCTGGTGGCTTCTCTTCTAGTACTGCTCTTACTTCCTTGTGTGTCATTGGCTCCCTTATTCTTCACCAGAAATTTTTTTCCATTTTGAAAATTTTCTTTACACAGAGTATAACTGAATTCAGAATTGACCAGGTCTTCAAGGGAAGGAATCAAAAAGTTAGAATAGGGGCTGAATGTGGTGGCTCATACCAGTTCTTTTGGAGGCCAAGGTGGGAGGATTACCTGAGGCCAGGAGTTCGAGACCAGCCTGGGCTATACAGTAGTGAGACCCTGTCTCTACAGAAAATTAAAACATGAGCCAGTCAAAGCTACTCTGGAGGCTGAGGAGGGAGGATTGCTTGAGCCCTGGAGTTCGAGGTTGCCGTAAGCTTAATCACACCCACCGCACTCCAGCCAAGATGACAGAGTGAGACCTTGCCTCTTAACAGAGAAAACTTAGAATAGTATCTTTCTGTTTTATTTCTAACTTTGACCCCTGTCAAGTTTATCACTAAAGTCCTATTTTTACTTTTGCTCAGTTACCCACCTAGGGGCCTCATCATATTTTCTTTCAGTCTTTTGGTTATAATTACAATTATGTTTAAAATTAATTATATCCTTCCCAAGGTGTTGACTGTGTTGATTTCTGCCTAGAAGAGCAAGGTGATGAGTCAAGGCTGCTGTGCCAACCTAGAGGGCAGGAGGTATCACTGCAAAGGTTTAACCAAGAATGGTGAGAACCACAATTCAAGATTCCATACTGGTGATTGTATTCTGGTGTGGACACTGTCTGCACTAAAGGTTATGAGATGTTTTCAGGACCTTCTATAAGAAAATGTGATGGTCTTTGGGAAATAACAATTCAGTATTGTATTTCCTTGTAATATATTTATATAGGTTTTACATAGTGTTTTTAGAAAACTGAGAGATTAAAGATAGAAAGAGCTTAGGACTTTTCCCACTTGGATACTTGCACCACCATGCCTGGCTAATTTTTGTTTTTTTTAGTAGAGATGGGGTTTTACCACATTGCCCAGGCTGGTCTTGACCTCCTGATCTCAAGAGATCCTCCTGCCTTGGCCTCCCAAAGTGCTGGGATTACAGGTGTGAGCCACCGCTCCCAGCCGATAATTTTTCTTGACACTAGTTCTCTTTGAAGTCTTGCGTTACATAGAAACTTGTGGCTCTCTTTTTCCTTGCTGTGACCATCCTTGAATGACCAGTCTGCTTGTTGGCACTGATACGGGTGTGTGCTGGACACGGTCAGGGTTTGCTCAAAACTGGTTGCTTCAGGTGTGCCTGGACAGTTCTGACTCTTCGAAATGATGGCAGACAATAGCCAAGTAACTAAGCCCTCTAGATTTTCAGTTTCCCAGGGCTTGAAATGGGTATGATAGTAACACTCTTTCTATTTTATGGATTAAATGAAATAACATATAAAAGGCCAAAGGCTGAGTACTGGTAAGAAATGCCAGCTATTACCATCAGTATCGGTACGATTGCTACTGTTGCTGGGATTATAGGCTTTGCGTCACCATGCCTGGCTGATGTTTGTATTTTTAGTAGAGCTGGGGTTTCATCATGTTGGCCAGGTTGGTCACAAACTCCTGAACTCAAGTGATCTGCTTGGCTCAGTGTCCCAAAGTTCTAGGATTACAGGTGTGAGCCACTGTGCCCAGCCTGCAATCATATTTTTGATATTCTCATGTCAATCTACTTGTTGATATAGAGTGGTTGAATATTGCTTTAAAAATATTTTCTACTTGTTGGTATAGAGTGATTGAATATTGCTTTAAAAATATTTTCAACTTTTATTTTGGATTCAGGAGACGCATGTGCAGGTTTATTACATGGGTGTATTGTGTCGTTGAGGTTTGGGGTATAGATGATACCTGAGTAGTGAGCATAGTACCCAGTGGGTAGTGAGCATAGTACCCAGTAGGTAGTTTTTCAGCCCATGACCTCTTCCCTTCCTCCCCCTTCTGATAGTGTCCAGTGTCTCTTGCTCCCATCTTCACATACAGGTGTACTTAAAATATTGCTTATATTTAGGTTCTACGTTTGAACATTTATCTGGTTTTCCACTGAATAACAATATTTTCATCAACAGTGCTTTGCATATAGGATGATGATCCCATAAGATTATAATCCCATATTTTTATTGTACCTTTTCTTTGGTCAGTTACATTTAGATATGTGAATACTTACCATCATGTTCGAGTGGCTTAGGGAATTCAGTATAGTGTCATCTTGTACAGGTTTGTATCCTAGGAGCAATAGACTGTAACATAATAACTTGGGTGTGTAACAGGCTATACCTTCAGGTTATGTAATATACTGTATGATGTTCACAGAATAACAAAATCACCTAACCTCATTGCTCAGAACATATTCCTGTCATTAGGTGGCATGACTATCATAAAGTAGAAAAATGGAGCAGAACAACTGGAAGAGAGATTTCAGTGTAAAGATAAAGAGAGAAGATATTCAGAAGAAATTCAAACTCTGCTACTATATAACTTTGTACTGTCAGAGTGATATTATAGAATTGAGGAAATGCTTATTGACATCTAAATGAATCTTAGAAAATGTATTTTTTTCCTCTAATTTCTCTTAGAGTAAGGATCTATGAATCTGCCAAAATATATCCAGAACAAAACACCTCTGTGCTTGTTTTTATGGGGAAAGTTCATTTGTAGCTGTATTAGACTAACAAAGTGTTCTATAGGCAGCGCTTCACACAGTTCACACCATGTGGCACATCGTGGGCTCATGGTATGAACAAAAGAATAAATGGGAATGAAACAGGTTATGATCCCAGCCTTATAAGCTGGTACAAAGTCATATAATGAGAAATAAGAGTTACAGTAAAAGTATACTTGACCCCTGAACAACTTGGGTTTGAATGGCTTGGATGTACATTTACATGGATCTTTTTCCAAAAGTATAGGAAAATTTTTTGGAGATTTGGCACATTAAAAATTTTAGGTGAACTATGTTGCCTAGAGATAATGAAAAAAATTAATAAAAATTTGTGTCATGAATGTATAAAAGATGAATAGATATTCTATCATTTACAACCATAAAATATATAAAAATCTATTATAAAAAGTTAAAGTTTATCAAAACTTACACATACACAGAGCGTACACGGTGCCATCTGCATTTGAGAGAAATGTAAACAAACATAAAGATGCAATATTAAATCATAACTGCATAAAATTAACTGTAGCACAGGCTGCACTACTGTGGTAATATCATAGCCCCCTCCTGTTGTTACTTGCAGTGAGCTCAAGTGTTGCGCGGGTCTGTTTAAAGTGCTGTGTGATGCTCATCATCTCCTTGTGAGCAATTTGTCTTCCTGGGAAATTGCATATCACAATAAAAAGTAATTGCTCTTGGTTCTCATGCATTTTTCAGCATGTTTAATGTGAAACTGTAAACCTTGAATAACACCAAGGGACTGATACGAAGTGCCACTAGTGATGCTGGAAATGCTCCCAAAGAAAGAGAGAAAAATTATGACATTACAACAGAGAGTTGATATGTACCATAGATTGAGGTCTGCAGCTGCTACAGTTGCCCACCATGTCAAGGTAAATGAATCCAGCGTAAGGACCATTATAAAAAACAAGAAAGGAAATTCATAAAGCTGTTGCTGCAGGTATGCCAGCAGGCACAAAAACCTTGTACTTTTGGTGAAATACCTTTTTATCTCATATTGAAAATTCAGCCTTTATGTGGATGCAGGATGGTTAATGGAAAAGTACTTGTAGACTAATATGATTTGAGAAAAAGTGATGTCATTATATGACAGGTTAAAGCAACAGGAAGGTGAAGGATTTAAAGCTGAGAATTTAATGCCAGCAAAGGATGGTTTGATAATTTTTTAAAGAGGCTTGTTCAGCTAACAGAAATATTAATAACTTCTGCCAATCAAGAGGCAGAAAATAGTTTCCAGATACAAAATCATTGAGGAGAAAGGGTGTCAGCCTAAACAAATTTTTAATGCAGCCAAAGTGCTAGAAAAAATCCCAAAAAAACATATTTATTAGTAAGGAAAACGATCAAGCACTAGGGTTTAAGTCCAGAAGGCATAGGCTAACTTAGGCAGTCATGGCTGCCTTCATTTATGAAGTTGCTAACCCCTGACCCGTGAAAGGAAAGGATAAACACCAGCTGCCAATCTTTTGATTATATAACCTAAAGGCCTGAACGCTGAGAATGCTTTTTCAGATTGTTCTGTTGACACTTTGTCCTTGAAGACAGGAAGTATCTTGCCAGTAGGGGACTTCCCGCCTTTTAAAGTTCTTTTGATATTGACACATGCTCACTGGATACTCAGAACCCCAGGGGTTCAAGGCCTTGACGTGGTCTAGTTGCCTCAAACACAATGGCTCTAATTTGGACCTGTAAGCCTCATTACACACAGTACCCTTTTGAAAGGATGGTCATTACTGGGGAAGAGAACACTGATAGAACATAATTATGAGGGTTTGAAGAATCACACCAGTGAAAATGCCTTCCTTGTGATAGAAAAAGCCACCAAAGCCAATAAACCCCAAATAACAAATTCCTGCTGGAGACAACTGTATCCAGATACTGTGAATGACTTCACAAAGTTGACAACTAAGCCAGCCAAGAAAATTATGAAAGAAACTGTGGATATGGCCAGAAAATATGTGGGATGAAGGATTTCATGTATCGGTCTCAGAGAAATTCAGGAGCTTATAGTATAGATACCACAGCCTAGGAATTAATAGGAAATCACCTGATGGAGATGAGTGTTTCCAAACCAGTGTTTGATCGTGAGGAAGAAGACAGAGACGAAGCAGTGCCAGAAAACTGAAATTACACTGTCTGGCAGAAGGGTTCTGATGATTCGAGACTATTTTGGACTTCTTTTATAACATGAATCCTTCTATGATATGTGCACTCCAACTAAATCGAACAGTGGAAGAAGGGTTGGTACTGTATAGAAATATTATTAGAGAAATAAAAAAGCAAAAAGTCAGAAATTGTGATGTGTTTCTGTAAAGTTACAGTGTGCCTCTCTCGTCTGCCTCCCCTTCCACCTCCTCCACCTCTTCTGCCTCTGCCACCCCTGAGACCAACCCCTCCTCTTCCGTCTCATGAAGATGATGATGATGATGAAGACCTTTATGATGGTCCACCTCCACTTAATGATTATTAAATATATTTTCTGCCAGGCATGGTGGCTCAGGCCTGTAATCCCAGCACTTTGGGAAGCTGAGGCGGGTGGATCATTTGAAGTTAGTAGTTTGAGACCAGCCTGGTCAACATGGCGAAACCCCGTCTCTACTAAAAATACAAAAATTAGTTGGGGATGGTGGTGCATGCCTGGCTACTTGGGAGGCTGAGGCAGGAGAATTGAACCTGGGAGGTGGAGGTTGCAGTGAGCTGAGATTGTACCACTGCACCTCAGCCTGGGTGGCAGAATGAGACTCCATCTCAAAATAATAGTAATAGTAATAAAAGTAAAATATATATATTTATATTATTTTCCTTATGATTTTCTTAATATTTTCATTTCTCTAGGTTTACTTTATTGTAAGAATCCAGTATGGAATACATATAACACACAAAATTGGTGTTAACTGTTTGGTGATGGTGGTTAGGCTCCCAGTCAGTAGTAGGTTTGTGGTAGTTCAGTTCTTGGGGAGTCAAAAGTCATACTCAGATTTTGACTGTGTGGAGGGGTTTGCAGCCCTGCATTGTTCTGGGGTCATCTGTTTAGCAGCACTGGGGTGATAATGCACATGTGTCCTTGTTAGAGAAGCGCTCACGAGCCTCCCTTGGTGTTGAGTATTGCAGATTCAGTCATTCCTCGGTACTTTCATTTCCCCAGTTTTACCAAACTCTGTTTCCTTGATTTTATTTATATTCTTTAGTCACTTCTCCAAATCCTTTGAAAGTGGTTTGGGAGAAGGGCAGAGGAACCTGCAGTCTCAGCAGTTACCCAGGTTTTGGATCTGATTTCCATGAGTGATTCACATTCAGATTAGGGTCCTTATTGAAACCTGTGGCTTGCTTCAACAATACCTACGTGTGGGTGCCACACACAGTTACAAGCAGATAGCCTTGAACTCTCCTTTGTACCATGGATCCCCATCTCCAGTTGTGTCCTAGGAACTGGATGAGAGCATGTGACAGCATTCCCTCTAAATGAATGCATCATTTTTTGTCTTTCTTTGTCTTTGTGCCTGCCCTCTGCCCAACCACGCAAATTACAAACCTAGACACCTAAAATCTGTCCTCTTCCTTCATAATGGTACCCATCCACCACATACCATGTCCTTTTAAAATAAGTCTCAGTTCTGCATTTGAAGAATTATACATCTGAATTGTCTTTTCACCACCTTTCCATTGGCCTAGGCCCTCACGACTTCTTCATTATTGGAATAGTGACTGTTTACTCTTCTAGTCTTTCTCCATACCCCTAGAAACCTCATGCAGAATAAATGCAAATTAAACTACTGTGTGTTAATGATAGCCACAGTTCTCAGCATAAAGTCTACGTGGCTTACCTTAGTACCCAGTGTCTTTCATTTTCCCCCTTGATTACCTCAGTCTCTTGAAACTTCCTCAAATATTAATAACATTTCTTAAAAACTTGCTACTTACAGGAAATATCCTAAGCAATTTTTCATGACGAAATGAAATTTATAGGAGAAAAAAAAAAAAAACCTACCCACTACCGAGCCCAGAGAAATGAAGAAATTACCTAGGGCCACATAGCTGTTGAGTTGTTTCTTTGAGGCCGACTCGGCTTCAAGAGCTGATTCAGGATTCGAAACCTTGTGGTAATAGAATGAATGGAGTTCCTGGCAAACCACAGGATAAATTCTCTCCATCTCCATTATTCTGGGTCACTTGTGTGGATGTTGTCTAGGGAAGCAAATGAAGGCAAGTAGAGGCTTTGGTTTTCCTCAGAATAGATTTTCTTTAAAACTTAAAATTTCAGGCCCGGCGCAGTGGCTCACGCCTGTAATCCCAGCACTTTGGGAGACCGAGGCGGGTGGATCACGAGGTCAGGAGTTTGAGACCAACCTGGCCAACATGGTGAAACCCTGTCTCTAGTAAAAATACAAAAATTATCCAGCATAGTCACCTGCATGTGTAATCCCAGCTACTCAAGAGGCTGAGGTGGGAGAATTGCTTGAACTGGGGAGGCAGAGGTTACAGTGAGCTGAGATCTCACCACTGCATTCCAGCCTAGGTGACAGAGCAAGAGTTGTCTTGGGGAGGGGAGTGGGGAGGAGAGAACAAACTTAAAACTCTTTGTGCTTGACTAAATCCATTAGACGGCACTGATATTTCCCTTACAGAAGATTGGCATTAAACTTCAGCATTCAAGTAATTTGTGGATTGGGGAAAATATTTAACTTGCAAGTTATTTCTTTCACCTGTCAAATATGGAGGTGAAAAGATAGGCACACAATTAGTATTTATTCTGTGTTCAGTTTTTTAGAAACATTGCTAAACAGGTTATACTAATGAAAAAGAATTTTATTATTTAGTTACTTTCTGAATAAACCTGCCAGTTTTTTAAAATGAGCCTAATTTAATCAGCATTGTATTGCATCCTGAAGATAATTTAGGCTAATGTCAAGGACACTGTTATCTCTCCTTTGTAGAAGGTGTTGAAATAATGAGAGTAGGAAAAAAGGAGTCACAAAATGTTTGAAGTTCTTCATCTGTGCCCCTGGGTGGATATTTAAAAATCACACCCTTCCTTTTTGCATGCAAATTAAACTGAAAGCCATTTTGTATTGTAACATTAGCCTTACATTTTACAAAACAAATTTATTGAACTTTGATGTTTCGCTAATACTGGCTTGTGGTTGTCAGAATGAATTCGAACTTTTCATTGTGTATCATCTTTTCACCCGAACTTTCATTTGGAATTAAAGCGAACAGAAGTAGTGGGGTTCGATACATCTTAATTTGAAAATAAATCACTGTTACAGCAGCGACTCCGAGTTCGACTCTCTTCTTTTCTGAATCACTTTTTTTCTTCAATATCTACCCTCCCCCACTCCAGCCCATGTCTAATAGAATTGTTTGAATTCCTTTCTTCCTTTAAAATAGTTAAACTGCTCTCAGTTTTTCTTGTCGTGCTTTTAGATGGAAGCTCAGTTGTCACTGAGGAACTTGTTCAAATTGTGAAGTCAGCAGGGAAAGGGATTACGAACTCCCAGGTGAGTCCTCTATACAAAGGGCAGGTTGCCTTGGAAACGAAGCTATTTCTTTGCGTTGGAAATCCCATCTTGTCTTTAAAGGTCAGGGATGGGGATGTGCTGACCCCTGCTGCATCATCTGGAGAGACCTAACATTGTGCAGAGATGTCTTCCGTGACTTTGGGCACATTGCTTAACTTTGTGCACATTCCCCGTCCTGATGGACTGGCTGGTGCCACAGCCAAGTTTTCTTTTCTAGTGCTTCTCATTTTAAATATAATTTGCAAAATTTAGGACTAAGGAAGTGATCCTTCAAGTTTCTATTTTAGAATGAAAAGTTTTCCACTACCGATTGCCAAAAAATGAAGTATAAAGTTTACCAGATAATTGAATGGCAAGCAGTTTTAGTGATGAGTCATTTTTTAAAGTTCAACAATGAAATGAGTGACAGGTTGAGGAAGCCCAGCAAGGGAATGTGTCAGTTATGTGAGATGGTTTTACATGATGATATACAGAGACGGAATTACCCTTGTTCCTGACGACGCTGGATACAAACTGAAGCACAGAGCTCAATGGTACAAGTTGGTAGCAGTTGTGGCTTAAGTGGGACTCCTACTTTCCCTGTTTCTAGGCATTCATAACTTGCTGGTGGCATGGTGGGAGGGGGGTTTGAGGGTGGTGGAGACGAGGTCTCCCCATCCATGGAACAGGCCCTGGTTTACTACATCCAGCTAGCTGAAGAGGTGTAATGACTAGAAAGGGCCTTCCTAACTGAGGATCTCAGCTGTGTTTTCATGGACTCACCAATGGAGGCAGACATTCAGAGGAGAAGGAGAGCAGGGCAGGCTTTTGCCCGGTGGTAACTGTCCAGTGGTGTGTCTGGATTGTGGATTCACAGTGGCAGCTTTTCATGCCTTGGGGTGATTACAACTCAGGGATTGGGGAGACTGGAGGATGTGACTTATGCCGGGGGCGGAAGGGAGTGGTGGCTCCTGTAGCGTAGGAAGAAGGTGGAAAGTATTTCACCCCCAGTTACTTGCTCACTAATGTTTAACATTGTGGTTGGTACTGTAGGTTTCAGTGGTGGTTATCATTTAATTACAGTTGAGAGAGAGAGAGAGAGAGAGAGAGAGAGAGAGAGAGAGAGAGAGAGAGAGAGACAGACAGACGGATTGACTTTGGTTTATCTCATTAAGACCTGTCTATTTCCTACATGATGTTGGCTTTTTGACTAATAAAAATCTTTTGGCTGGGCACAGAGGCTCTTTGGAAGGCCAATGTGGGCAGATCACTTGAGGTCAGGAGTTTGAGATCAGCCTGACCAACATGGCGAAACCCTGTTGCTACTAAAAATAAAACATTCGCCGGGTTCAGTGACAGGCATCTAGAATCCCAGCTACTCAGGAGGCTGAGGCAGGATAATTGTTTGAACCCAGGAGGCAGACGTTGCAATAAACCAAGATTATGCTACAGCACTTCAGCCTGAGCAACAGAGCGAGACTTTGTCTCAAAACAAACAAACAAACAAACAAACAAAAAACAGCTTTTTTTTTTCTTTTAGGCAAAATCCCTAATCTCCAGACTGTGCAGACTGTGTTGTTAATTGAAAGAGTTACTATTAAGGGATTCTCTTATTTATCATTTGTTAATGTAGGCATTTCCGAATACACGTAACGCATAGGAATTGTCAAGCTAAATTGTTCACTGATTAGAACACCATGCTGTTGAATGCTGTTTCCACTTGTACTCCCTCTTAGATATGTGTATGTTGGAAGGTTGGCAGCGTGGCCAGGGCGGGATGTGTACCCATGGGTGAAGAACTAGTATCACAAACCATGGGGCTAGAGCCTGAGGCAGGTTTGAGGTTGAGTCTCCTGGTACTGTGAGGGGAAGGTCTACCCACACTCTGCCATTCGTGGCTTAACCAGTAGCATCGTTTGCTAGTCTTTAATGTGCTCATGTTATTTTAGAATTCCTTTATAAATTTTGGGTATGTGTTTGTGTGTGTGTGTGAGAGAGAGAGAGAGAGAGAGAGAGAGAGACAGACAGAGTCTTGCTCTGTTGCCCAGGCTAGAGTGCAGTGGTATGATCTCAGCTCACCGCAACCTCTGCCTTCCAGGTTCAAGAGATTCTCCTACCTCAGCCCCCCTAGTAGCTGGGATTATAGGTAATAGGCATGCCATCATGCCCAGCTAATTTTTGTGTTTTTGGTAGAAACGGGGTTTGACCATGTTGGCCAGGCTGGTCTTGAACGCCTGACTTCATGATCCACCTGCCACGGCTTCCCAAAGTGCTGGGATTACAGTTGTGAGCCACTGTCCCTGGCCAGGTTTGGGTCTTTTTTAATCAGGCAATGTATACACTTCTTAAAATGCCGATGAAGCAAGGAATTAATCTTGCATACATAATGTTTAAAGTTTTCCAGTGTCAAGCTTGAGATTCTTGTTCTGTGGTGGTTTTTTATTGTATAGTTTATATTACTACTATTATAAAACATCGTTGGTCCAAATATATCCTTTTACTATTGTTTTGCTTACTCGTCCAGTTAAACACTAGCTATATTTAAATGAGTTTTTAATGAACATGCTAGCAAGAAAGGCTTAAAGAATGATTAAGGATTTTGTATTGTCTCTGTGTCATTAAAGTAAATTCAGTCATTGGAAAGCTTACAAATTGATTTTTAGTTCCTTTTCTTTGTGTTTACGTTATAATTAGTTACTACATCATTGCATTTGCTTCTGAGATTATTCATCTTGCCCATTTGCCAGTCTTACCGTGTTCTCTTTGAGGGAACACTGCATGTGTTGATGATAAAATCATGACTCATGCCACTCGCTCCAGTTTGGAGTCAATCTATCTGTATGTGATTAGCCCATTTCAGAATGATTTTGCTCTGTCTTACTGTGCTATCCTACTTTTTATTAATACTTAAGCAGTAGTGTGATGTATTTGTAACCTCGTGGCTGGGTACCAGTGGAACAGTGGCACTTGTGCAGAGAGGAGAGCAGGAGGGGTTTATATTACATTTGGCATGTGGGTCAGCCAGCTGATGGCTGTACAAATGTGCATATTTTCATTGTGGTTTGTGGTTGACATACTCAAGGCTATTAGTTCAACATAAGTCTTAAATTGGGAATCTAATTAGTCTGAAGGCTCAGTGGGTGATAGAGTGTATCACCCTGAGGGACAACAGAATTAAATTTCAGCTCTGAAATGTAAGCATCAGGGCTAGGGAGTATCATAGGTGAATATCTTCCACTGTGGTTTCCAGATGGAGTGGAACATCTCTATTAGGCGTGTGTGTTCAAGAATATGGCGTTAACTCTTGTGTGACAGGTCTCCCTTTGGCCATTGACAGGTAGAAGTTTATGACAGTGGCGGCCGCCTGGGTTGTTCAGGAAGCAGCTGGAATGTACTGCCCTCTCCTGCATGCTATCTTGTTGGAAATGGCTCTATTAAAGATTGATCTCGTTACTTTTTTTCTTATGTTGGATAACGCACTATGATAATCTACACAGCCATGTTAGAGTTTGGTTAGTTTTTCTTTTATGTAAGTGCCATAGGTTATCAAATGTGCTTTATGGGAGACAAGTGTAAAGGAATTCTTTAAAAACAAAAAGTGAGGGGGGATGGATACAGGGGAATTCAGAAGCTCAAATACTTGATCTAGTAATTTTTTTTAGACATCACTGAGTGAAAAAGTGGAAGAATTTAAATGTATTGGTAGGTATGATCCTAATTATAGAAATCTATAGTTTAACCTATGGGAAGGAAAAGTGATTTTTGAATTAGAGATAGTTTAGAATTATACAGCACGGAGCAGCCTCACTTTAAACTGAAAATGCTTGTATCTCCAACTCCTTTAGTTTTATTGTTAATTTTTTTTGAAACTTACTGCATTGTGCTTTAGTTCTCCCATATCTGTTGAATTTTCATTCTGTTCTATTCTGTTGCATGTATTCTTTATAGGCACCTCTGCCCATGACATCTTCATGCCGTCTCTCAAGCACTCACTTTCTGTGTTGTGCTTCTTGTTGACTAAGCTGCTGGATCTGGCTTGACTCATGGAGGCTGCTCATGTTTCTTAGGTGAAGAGAGGGTCTTGGAGGCATCTTCAAGTTTATTCTTGTTTCTGGTATTCTTCCACATGCTTTGTACTTTATGCAGTGGCAAAATGTGATGCCTTTTTAAAAGAATTAAAGGTCTTTATTTCACAGTGAAACAATTCCATATATTGACATTGAGTATCCACTGACACCCATCCTAATTAACTTCCCTGCTTATATTTATCTTATACATGAAGAAAACAGTGGAAAGCGAGAGACTGCTCACGGGGTGTCACAATAAAATGGCTTCTCAGGGTATGTGGAGTCTGAAGCTAGAGGTCTTTGAGATTTTACTTAGACTTGACTTAAATCAGCTTTCATTTTCCTGTATGAAGGTAGAATCTGCAGGTTCTTGTGATCCTTTTAAGCCCTCTGTTGAAGACTTCATGATGGCATCAGGAGCATGGAATTGTCTGTGATGATCTTTGTTACCCTCAGATATGTTCAGAAACATTTGTGATGTCATCAAAATTGCATTAATTTGGTAAATTATGGTGAGGTATTACCTTTGGTTCATCAGGAATGAACAGAATCCTATTCGGAGGCCTGCAGATGATCTTGGTGTTTAGCCTGCCAGTGAGCTGTGCTGTGGATGTTAGATGCTCCAGAGCAGGAAGATTTGTAGAAAATAGGATCTTTGACTTGATTTCCCACCTCAAATTAATTCTGCAGTTATTTATACGCTAGTCAAGTACGTCTCTCTGGGCCTCAGCTTTGCTTCCTGTTAAGTGAAATAATAAAAGCTACTTTGTGTCTCTGTGGGGCCCTCTGGATGAGGATGTAGGGCGTCTGTGGAAAGACTTCATTTTGTGGCTCTGTGTTGAACATGCATTTTCTAGCACGTTGGCTTCTTTCCTAGTTTTTTCTCCCCTTCCCACTCCAGTGTGGATCCGAGACGCAGCGATTGAGCTTTGCATCAGTCTTCTTTGCTCTTGAAACTGACTCTCATTTATCAACCATCACAATATAATTTAATAAAAGCTCATAGTAAACGTGCTTATTGTGTTCTGTGAGTTGTATACCTTATGTCTTTATTTGTCCCACATCTGGCAGAGCACGTGTAAGTGGCTGAAAACAATGCAAATTCATTACCCAGCACTTCTGCTTGGCAGAGGCTGACATGGGTCAGAATGCCGTAAAATCAAGGTATTAACCATGCTCCTTTCTCGAGGCTCTAGGAGAGAATCCATGTCCTTGACTTCTGCTCACATTCCTTGGCTCGTGACTCCCTTTGTGCATCTTCAAGGTGGGCAGGGTAGGATTTCTCTGGCCATTATCACATCTCTCTCTGGCCATAGCCAGGTGAGGCTCTTCATTTTTCCAGACTTTATGTCATTAGATAGGACTCTACCTGGATAATGAAGGATAACCTTTCCATTTTAAGGTCCTTAACCTCCATCCTGTCTGCAAAGTCCCTTTTGCCATGGAAGGTCACATTCACTGGTTCCAGGACTTTGGGTGTGGATAACTTTGAGGGGGGACCATGATTCTGTCTACCCACAACCACCATCCTTTTTTCCAAATGAGGAAAGTAAGGTTTAGAGATCTTAGGCCACTGGATTTACAAACATCTACCCAAGAAATAAGGACAGAGCTGGCTTTGAACGTAGCTTTCTCTGATTCTCGATTGCTGTTAGCCACTTTGCTAACATGCACCTGTGGGCTTTCAGCTCTTAATTTTACCCATTAAAGGGACTTCCCTAGATCCAATCGTTTTATAAGCATTTCTGTGTGATGTTTCTATAACAGGTTTTCTGTCGGGAGTGGGGGGGTTCTGATGTTTTATAGCTAAAGTGACTTGTCCTGAGGTAGCGGGGCATGGGTGGCAATATTTAGAGTTTATTTATACTTGGGTTATTATAGGTGTTACTCAGATTTGGCCTGGTTTTCTCATGGAGACCTGATAGATGAGTGGAACGGAAGAGAGTTTAATAATTATTGCAAGTAAAAATGAACTTTCAAAAATGATCTGTCTTGTGGACAGCAGTGAAGATTCCATCTGTTAAATAAGAATTTGAGTAACATTTCACAAATTTAAAAGACATTTCCTTTACTTTTCGAAGGGCATGATAGAGATTTTTAATATGTAGTGTTTTTTTTTGTGTGTGTGTGAAGGTTCTCCCCCCTTTTTTGCTGTTACTATATGTATTCTTATAGAGTAGATTTTCTAAAATTACATATCTTTCCCAGTTTAACACAAAATTACTTCATATCTGCACCTGTCACTTAAATTTTGGTTTAAAAGAAAGCTGTAGAATTGTATGTTATTGGCATATTGCAAATCACCAACTGTGATTCTATAATGTTTTCTAAAAATGCCAGAGATAATTGTTGAAACTAATATATATGTATAAGCTCTTCCATCATGTGTGGCATTTAAAGACTCGTTCTTTACAATTTTCAATCTCCATTTTCAGTTTGCAGAAAGGACTTGATTCTTGAGAGAACACATCATTGTGAAAAGTTAATAACAAAACATGAATTTCATTTGCTTCCAATTAAGCACCCAAATGTCAAAACTTAATATCTTCAAAATGCATATTAAGCCACACACCTTATGAAAAGTATGATGATATTAAAATCAAGTGTAGAAATCCAGAATCCTCATGCAGAGCTTGAAATGAGTATTTTTAGTTTTTCAGGGCTGTGAAGTTTTATTGCTCAGCTGAAACTAAAATTGCATGTTACTAGGAAGATGGGCATCCTACTTGGGCGGGGTTGTCACACCTAGGGACTATTGGCCAAATTTGGCCTGCTGCCTACTTTCATAAGTTAAGTTTTATTTAAATGTAGTCACAGTCATTTGTTTATATGTTGTCTACGGGTACTCTTTCTTTTGTTTTTTTTTGCCAATCAGTGTGAGCTTGTAAGGTTGCTCAGGTTAGCCTTGAACTCATGACCTCGCCTTTGCAAGCGCCACGACATCCGGCGAGAGCCACTTTGGACCCCGTCTACGGGTACTCTTTCATGCTACAGTGGTTGAATAGAGTATGAAAGAGGCAGTACGGACCACAGCTCCAAAATTATCTACTATCTTAGTCTTTTCAGAAAAGGTTTGCCAGTTGATCCCTAATCTAGTGGTATGTCTGTGTCATTAATACAGGCACACACTTGCCAGTCATTGTCAGATAAACAAGCTGATTTTACTGTATATGGATAATTTGGTGTATACTTATGCATACCTTTCCATTTTTTGATAACTATTAAGGACTTCTTTTCCTGTTTATGTTGTTCATTATAAGGTTGAGTGGCCCAACTATTTATCCTACTGTGATTTCTTCATACAAATTACCCTGGTATGGTATGAACCCTGGTACTAGTTCTTCCAGATCAGCCAATTCTATCTACTCCTCAGGTTTTCTTTGTTGTGTCATAGATGGATCAATGACATATGAATATTCATGGAAATAGCATTTGTTCAAAACAACAAAACCATTTATAAAACGAAGGTTGTAATTTTGAGTCATATTCACATTCTGTACATTGCATTTCTGTTTTTTACCTGAGGTGAGTATTGGCTTTGAAAAAGCTTGGATTGGAGGCAGAAGAGGGGTTTGCTTTGGCTCCAATCATGGTTCTTTTCTTGGCAGGTTAAGCTGAGTTGCTAGGTGTGGGATTGAAGGGTGAATCTCCACAGTGACAGCCATTGTGGAGCCTTAAGTTTTTTTACTTTTTGTGATTTTATTTATTTATTTATGATGGCGTCTCGCTCTGTTACCCAGGCTGGAGTGCAGTGGTGCGATCTCAGCTCACTGCAGCCTTCGCCTTCTGGATTCAAGCAATTCTTCTGCCTCAGCCTCCCAAGAAGCTGGGATTACAGGTGTGTGCCACCATACCCAGCTAATTTTTTATATTTTTGGTAGAAATGGGATTTCATCATGTTGGCCAGGTTGGTCTTGAACTTCTGACCTCAAGTGATCTGCCCGCCTCAGCCTCCCAAATTGCTGCTATTACAGGCATGAACCACCGAGCCCAGCCTACTCTTTGGGAGTTATAAGAAGAAGTATGTTAGTGTATTAAGAACTGTATTAGTTATAAGAAGACATAGAATAAATTGGTATTTTCATAGCATTTTTAAATATTATAACATTTAAAATTTTAAATTTGAAATAATTTTATACTTCAGAAAAATTGGAATAATAGTTACAGAACATTTCCCTATACCCTTCATCTATCCCTAATTTTACATAATCATAGAACAATTATCAAAAGTAAGAAACTCACACTGAGTCAGTTCTGTCAGCTAATCAGAGCTCATTAGAATTGGGCCTGTTTTTTCACTAATGCCCTTTTCTCTCATCTCACTGCATGTAGTTCACAGTCTTCTCAGACTCTTCTGGTTGTTCAGTTTCCTCATTCTTTCTTTTACTCTCAGGACCCTTGATACTTTCAGAGAGCTTTATGTTTCAGAATATCCCCCAGTTTGGGTTTGTCTGATGTTTCCTCACGATTAGATGGAAGTTATACATTTTTGGCAAGAATACCACAAAAGTAATGTTATCTACTTCCCAGTGCCTTTTATGAGATGGTATGTGATATTGCTACATCTTACTATGGATGCTGTTAACCCGGGTACAGTGGTGGTTGCCAGGCTTCTCTACTTCAGTGATATTACTGTTTACTTTTTAGTCACAATGTCTCTTGTGGGGAGACATTTTGAGCCATGCAAATATCCTGCTTATCATCATATTCATATCCATCAATGTTTGCATCCATTAGTAGATTTTACCTGAACAATTTTTATTGTGGAGATTTCCTAATGATGATTTCTGTTGCCCTCATTCCTTCTATTTGTTATTTAGAATGCCATAGCAGGGAATAGCTGTTCACTCTCTACCATTTATTTGTTCAATTATTTATAGCATTATGGACTCATGGATTTTAGTTTTTTCTTTGGATTATGATTCAATGCCAGTGTTACTTATTTTGTTTGTAAGTTGTCTCAGCTTTGGCCATTGGGAGCTCCTTCAGGTTGACACCTGTTTCCCTTTGGTGTGCCTTCATCATTCTTGAATACTTCTGACTTTTTGGCATCACAGGGCATTCTAGGGTTACCATATGTTTCCCAGACCACAGCCGTGAAATCAACCATTTTTCAAGGAGCCCTTGTTCATTGACTAGAAAATGGTATTAGAAACCAAGATCTGGGTACTAGGTGTGCTCACTGTCATTGCCTCTAGGGACTCTGTGTAAACAGAGCTGGAAACTCTGTGCACTCACACATTCATTAACATTTGATGGTATACTTACCCG
This sequence comes from Callithrix jacchus, assembly GCF_049354715.1. Lineage (NCBI taxonomy): Eukaryota > Metazoa > Chordata > Mammalia > Primates > Cebidae > Callithrix > Callithrix jacchus. Next base: position 34,136,561 of record NC_133508.1, on the reverse strand, counting down.
TTTGTCTGTGTATTTACCTAACTCTGTTAAGTGCCTTTATTTATAAGTGCACATTTACCTTTCATTTCTAGCTGGTCGCGGTATTTGATGAGCAAGATCCACATCATGGAGGTGATGGCACCAGTGCCAGCTCCACAGGTACCCAGAGCCCAGAGATATTTGGTAGTGAGCTTGCCACCAACAGTGTCTCAGCCTTTCAGCCTTACCAAGCAACAAGTGAAATTGAGGTCACACCTTCAGTCCTTCGAGCAAGTAAGTAAAAGCTCTTTCTTCTCTTCACACCACCTTAATTTACAGGAATACCAACTTCTGTTATGCATTTGTGCTCCTGTAAATGGAATTAATTATCTGTTTTTTTTTTCCCCTCCCAAAATTAAATTTAGGACCCAGGCAAATGTCCTTTGCAAGAGAAGCAGGCAGTTTTTTACGTTGTAATAGATTAGGCTTACTAGTAGACTTTCCATGACTTGCTAACTGTAAATAAGGAAAATAATTCAAGTTAAATTATTTGGATTTTCCTTTCCATCTATTTTATCTGAATGCTAGAACAAATAGAAATAACAAAACAGCTTTGCATTGAAACAAAACATGGCATCATTCATTACAGTCAACTCTTTTACAACTGTTACTTATATTATATGAACGTTATCTGAAGAGCCAGGGAAGAAGAGACTTCCCTGTCAACGTTATCTTCAGGGATCTGGGAGAGCAGCAATTAGAATACCTCCATAGGGGAGGGGCATATGGACATAATGAGCTCTATATGAGGAATCCTAGGACCCTGGGTATTCTAGATCCAGGACACTTGCCTGAAGAGCTCTGTTAGAGCTCATCAAAGTGAGATATTTTTGCTATAAATCTTTATTGTTTGTAGTTGTATAATCTTATAATTCAGTAGTTGTTAAGAGTTAGAAAATAAATTTCAATAAATGTATAAGCTTAAAAGATTATTTGGCCGGGCGAGGTGGCGCATGCCTGTAATCCCAGCACTTTGGGAGACTAAGGTGGGTGGATCACTTGAGGTCACCAGTTCGAGACCAGCCTGGCCAACATGGTGAAACCCCGTCTCTATAAAAATACAAACATTAACGGGGTGTGGTGGTGGGTGCCTGTAATCCCAGCTACTTGGTAGGCTGAGACAGGAGAACCGCTTGAACCTAGGAGGTGGAGGTTTCAGTTAGCCAAGATTGTACCACTGCGCTCCAGCCTAGGCAACAAAGTGAGACTCCATCTCCAAAAAAAAAAAAAAATTATGTATTTTTTAGGTACATCTATTTAGAAACACTTTGACATCTTTTTAAGTAGAAAATTTGGGTCTTATGTGTGTTTACTGATTGGTAGTCTTCAGTAGATCTTTATAAACAGATGGGTAATAATATATGTTAATATAATATATAATTAGGAATAGAATATAGGTAGATAATATTTAGAATATATAGTTTATTCTTCTAAAAATGCATCCTAATTCCCATTTTTTTTGCATCGATAGTAATTGGTAGCAATTTGGCAATATGCTTCTAGATGTTTACAAACTACTACTGCTTCTACTGTCCCTTGAAGGTGTGTATAAAGAGAACAAGCAAAGAAGAGCAATTCAACAATAGAGATCTGTTAGCCCATCAGAACCCACAGGAAAAGTGTGCCTTGCAGAGGTGCAGAGAATTTAAGAGGCATAGTTCAAGATCGGATTGTTAGTGATGCTCTAGAGGATTGCGTGCAGCCCCACACCAGTGCTAACTACTTCTTATAATTGCTTTCTATCATCCAGACAAGATCAGACTCAGATATAATGACAGAGGTTTCCCAGGAAGCTTGGGGTGGAACAGAAGCTACAAGTTGTTTTAGTTGAATATTTTTTACATGCAAGAGATTTAGGTTTATTTATGCACATGTGCAAGAAACTAATTTTGTGAAAATAAGTTTGTTTACTATTAGGATATAATGTTTAAGAAATCTTATGGTGGATTTGCTTTGGGTAGTGTTTTTCAAAAGGTGAGGCATATACCATACAGGATATAAAAAATGATGTGTAGGTGGCACATGAGTTAGCTGTAGTTTAGCTCATTAAGCCTTTGACTTAGTGGATATCTGCTTGGAATGATCATGTGTACACAACATAGACTGCCTAAATTTGACTCATGGAAAATTTTAATTAAATAATAGTTCAGGTATGCAGATACCAGAAGTTTGGAAAATAGTATCTTTATTTGAGCAGTAACATGGTAATGTATATACTTAAATACAGAACTTCCTATTGTGTTATTGTTGTAGTTTTGTACTTGCATCTATCTTTTCTAGAGCAATATGTAGCTTTAATATAGCTGCACCATAAATAACATTAGAGGAAAGGTTAAATTCTTTATTTATGTCGATTTATGAACTTGATCGACATACTTCCCATCAACTTTTACCTTTTGACTCCTCTGGACTCTGGAAAATTTCTAACATGTAACCACCTACATTTGGCTGGCCTTATGTGTTAAGATTTAAATGCTGTTTTCAACCCAAAATGTCTCTTTTTATTTTGTTTTTATTGAGAAAAGGAAGTTACCTTTGAAGCATATGTGTTGTCTTGCAGCAACCAGTGGGAGAATATGCAAATCTTATTTTATTATTCTGATTTTCATATGCTAAGGTTGTTTAGATTATCAGGTTTTGGCAGGCATTGGGTAAGTACATGTTAAGCATCTGCTTTACACAGGTCCACAACTATGTGAATGTAATGTATCATACATGAGTCACCTGTCTGTTAAGGTGTTTTCTCATGCTGCATCAATGACACTTACTCAGACATAGAACATGAGTTTGTCTGTGCCAGCCATGCCTTGTGCTAGGTGGTGAGTCCAGGGTTGAGTTAATAAGGCCTAGCCTTTGCTATAGGGAGCCGTAGTTAGTAGTCTGTTTTCAGATAAGAAAGAAGCTAACAATATGTAGAGATTTGCTTAATTGAAGGATAATTGATACTGATTGGGGACATGATTGATAAAGGCTTTTAGATAAATAAATTTCTAATTTTTGCTTTAAAGGAGGAGTAGTCACTTCCCTCTGTTTTGCAGTGAATGAATTCACTCATCCCCTTTGTTTCATAAAGAATTGGTGGAAATTGACAAAAACATGTAGAGTATACATATTTTTTTCAATAGAAAAATGAATATGAAGTTTGGGTATTAAGATAAAGCCTAGATGGTTTTCATAGATAGAATTGTCATTTTGAGGTCTTTTTATGTTTCCCTAGAAGCTGCCATTAATTTGGCCTTGAGCTTTTTTTGTAGAAAATACAGAGAGAACTCTGATTTAATTAAATCATTGCCCCTCAGCCCAGGAGTGTTTTCTCCCCAAGGAACATTTATCAGTGTCTGGTGATATTTTTGCTTGTTAATCTTAGATTTTTGGGTGGGTATTACAGGATGAAATAGATGATAAATTATACTATTCTAATTCTGTCATTCCCGGTGTCATTGAGTACCCAGGATACTTAGTACAGAAGAAAAAGCGTACAGATGTAAGTTAGAAGAGAGTGAACAAAAATTGGATTATTCTCAGCTTAGACAAGACATGTCATAATGAATTCCCGGTATGTTTTAGTTTTTATAAAAGAAATCTGGAGGGAAGGAAAACTCCTGCGTGTGTTCACGGAAAAGGTCTGGAATCAATGGCCAACCCAGTCACTCAGCATTTCTCCATCCACATGCTGGTAATTATGCTCTGGAAATAGCATTTTTCATTTGAGCGGATCAGAACTTCTTAGAGAAATGCCTGAAAGCGAGTCTGGACAGGAAATGTATGAGATCATCCCGGATCATCCTGTTATATCAGAAAATAGGGCAGTTATGAAAGATTACTAGGGTGGGGCAGGTGCATCAATAAAGATAGTAACAGCAATACATGCATGAGTGTATAATGATAAATAAGCCATCAAGCAAGTAGAAGGCTACCAGCGGATCATCTTACTATTTGGAAACCTTATAAAGGAAAAAGGAATAATTCATCTATTCTGGGTTTCCTTGTTGTGTGGTTTCACTGGATATCCAAATACTTCTTATGTAAGTATTACAGCTAATAAATGAAGACGTAATGATAGCATTACGTCTCATGCTGCATCAGTGACACTCATTCAGACTCATTCAGCATTGTAATATTACTATTCTGCAACTCCTGAAGAAATAATGGATCTAGGTATTGATCATTGCTTTGGTCTTAATGTCTCCCCGCAAGGTAACATGTTGGAAATATAATCCCTAGTACAACAGTGTTGGGAGGTGTGTCTTCATGGGAGGTGTCCAGGTCATAAAGTTGCTTATTATTTGGAAAACTGTTCAAGGAAAGACAAAATTACCAGTCCCGGTTGGTAATTTATAAAGGATCTCATCTCTATTAAAAATCAAAATTTGGGTGGGCATGGTGGTGTGTGACTATACTCTCTGTTGCTCGGGAAGCTGAGGCAGGAGGAGTTCTTGAGCCTGGGAGATCAAGGCTACAGTGAGCTGTGATTGTCCCTTGTACACCAGACTGAGTGACAGAGGGAGACCCAGTCATAAAGAAAAAAAGAAATTTTCGATTCCACATGTCCTTCATATGAGTGGTATCACTGTATAACCAAAGAGTAGATGAAGAGGAAATTACTTTGTATTTATGTGTTAAAAATTACTTCTTAGTATAAAAAGAACTTAGTATAAAAAGAGCTTGAGGTGTTGGGGTCACTCTGTCACTTTCTGTCATGTGAGAACACTGCCTTCTTTCTCTCTTTCCCTTCCACCTTCCTACATGTGAGGATGCACTAAGAAGGTCCTCTCCAGATGCCAGCCCCTTGATCTTGGGCTCCAGAACTGTGAGAGAGTGCATTACAGTTCTTTCTAAATTACCAGTGTCAGGTACTCTATTAGAGCAGCACATCATGAACTAAGACAGTCATCAACCACTGCTAAAATTAAAAAATAATCATCAAGGAGAGACAACCAAGCATTGTATGCTTCCTGATGAAAAAACACAGCACCTCCTATGAGGTAGTCTTGACAGAAGAAATTAATCATGAATCTGATCAAACATCAAAATCCAACTGCCTATTTACAGGAAATACAGAGCCCTGAGATCCAAGTGAACAGGGTAGGGGATGCGATCAGCCTAGTCAAGATGGTGGGAAACTGTGTAAGACAAGTGACCCAGGTTCTTCAATAAAATCAGCTGCAGGGGCAGAAGGATATGGAGAGGGAATTTATACGTTAATAGAAACTTTTAAGAGGTGTAACCTTCAATAGTAATGTCTGGATCTTATTTAAATCTTGATTTAAATGAAGCTTAATAGAAAGAATGACATTTGTATACTGATGAATAAAACACGAATTGGGTATTTAATAGTAAGGAATTATTTAGATGCAATAAAGTTAATAATATGTAAAAGAACCTTTACTTTTTAGTAGTATATAATGAACTATTTATGATTAAAATGGTATCTCTGGGCCGGGTGCGTGGCTCAAGCCTGTAATCCCAGCACTTTGGGAGGCCGAGGTGGGTGGATCATGAGGTCAACAGATTGAGACCATCCTGGTCAACATGGTGAAACCCCGTCTCTACTAAAAATACAAAAAATTAGCTGGGCATGGTGGCGTGTGCCTGTAATCCCAGCTACTCAGGAGGCTGAGGCAGGAGAATTGCCTGAACCCAGGAGGCGGAGGTTGCAGGTGAGCCGAGATCGCGCCATTGCACTCCAGCCTGGGTAACAAGAGCGACACTCCGTCTCAAAAAAAAGGTATCTCTAGAATTTGCTTTTGAATCGTACAGCCTAGGGAATGGTTACATAGAGATTCAGCAAACCCATTCTTTCTATTTTTATATGTTGGTTCAAAATTATTCTTAGTAAAGGTATTTTTTTTTTTTTTTAAATAAAGGAAACACGTAAGGCACTTTCTGGTAGTTTGAAGGTCTATTTAATTACTTTTCTCTTTGAACTCCCCCCCCCCCCATTTCATATAGCACAGAAGTTTAACCTAACCTTTTTTAGGATTGAATATTTTTTACTGGTCATCTTATTTCTTTGCCACAAACAAAATATATTAAAATTTTAAATATAGTACTGTGTGATTATTATTAGTATATAATTGACCAAAATAGCACAAATATACAAGTATGTATAACATGTTTTGCTTTTTTTTTTTTTTTTGAGACGGAGTTTCGCTCTTGTCACCCAGGCTGGAGTGCAATGGCGCGATCTCGGCTCACCGCAACCTCCGCCTCCTGGGTTCGAGCAATTCTCCTGCCTCAGCCTCCTGAGTAGCTGGGATTACAGGTGCGTGCTACCATGCCCAGCTAATTTTTGTTTTTTTAGTAGAGACGGGGTTTCACCATGTTGACCAGGATTATCTCTTGACCTTGTGATCCACCCTCCTCGGCCTCAAAGTGCTGGGATTATAGGCTTGAGCCACCGCACCCGGCCATGTTTTGCTTTTTAATGTGGAAGTAAGTGAAGACCATCCAAATGAGAATAGGTGACAGCTATTTATTCAGAGCTTGCTGTAGTAAGGCGTCAGCTATCATGGCCTGCCGTCTGCAGAAGTTCCTAGGCAGGCTGAGGAGTGGGAATACTTTTCGCATGGAGAAAAGGGAAGGCTTGCGTGTGCTCTGACTGGAAGCTGCTGGCGTGAGGTAGCCGCAAGTGGGCTACCTAGAAGAGGGGAATATAAGATGCGATTGTTTAGAGTTTCATATTTGGCTTTCTCTGGTTGTTCCTACAAAACAATAGAGAAAACTAGGGAGTAAATGGAGTTTTGTTACATCAGTATTACTAAATTCTTCTAACTTTCTCCAAGCTAAATGCTAAACACCAATGAGTGATCCTTTGTCAGAAATTATTTTTATAGATATATCAATGAGCTGAAAGCTGCCTTATGATATCCTCCTTTTTTTTGTTTAAAGGAGAGATCTAGAAACTAGTTGAGTGGCAGAAGCATTTGTTACCCAGAGGCATTTATGTTACCAACCTCAAAGCTGCTGTATTCAACTGTGCTGTGTCATCCTGGAAGTTTTTATGCACAGTTGTACATTGCATCAATTGTAAGATCAGAAGAGGTGATGCTTATTTTTCTTTTCTCTTTCTTTCTCTCTCTCTCTCTCTTTCTTTCCAGAGTCTCACTCTGTCACCAGCCTCCAGGCTGGAGTGCAGTAGCACAATCTTGGCTCACTGCAACCTCCACCTCCTGGGTTCAAGCAATTCTCCTGCCTGAGCCTCCCCAGTAGCTGGGACTACAGGCACACACCACAAGGCCCAGCTAATTTTTTTGTATTTTTAGTAGGGCCGGGGTTTCACCACTTTGGCCAGGATGGTCTCGATCTCTTGACCTCATGATCCGCCCGCCCCGGCCTCCCACAGTGCTGGGATTACAGGCTTGAGCCACCGTGCCCAGCCTCTTTTGTCAGTTTTTCAATGCATGCGTTTGTTGTTTGTTTTTTAAATTTTGCAAAGCAGAAGAGCTATTCAGGACACCATCATGACTTCCTGGACTCTGAGAACTTTGGCCATCGTGGACTGCTTTCACCATAATAATATCAGTAATAAAATTATATTTCATGTAACTTTAAATGCTTCAATTTTGTACTTTTTTTATTTTATGCAACATTCAATTGATTATCATGGTTCCTAAGAGTATCATTTTCTTCTGATGTGAGAAAAAAGTGAAAACATTTTCTTTGACTCTAAAAATTTGTTTTTCTCTTTTGACTTCAAAGGAAAATAAAACACTATCCTAGGCTTCTAAACTCATTGTGGCCCTGGGCACTGCCTCATGGACGTGTTGGCTTTGGGGTTGTTGACTATGGAGAATTGGGTAGGAAGAAACCACATTACACCTTGACCCCCTTGTTTTCAGGCCCCTAGAACCTTCTTAGGGAATGCTGCATACTAACATGAAGAGCTTGACATGGAATACGTTGAAACATATCTCTCGGAAGGTCTTTGCTTGCTCCCAGGCAGATGCATGTTCTGCTCTAAAGGAAACTGGTGACCAGATATTCTACATAACTTTTGGTTTTTTTCACCCCACCCAGATTTTGATACATTTGAATGCATACTCTACTTTATGGGAGTATATTCTGCTTTATGCATTCAACATGAGCTTGTTATGCAGATACTCCTTTGTAATATAGAGTGTTTACATTTCAGAAAGAGTACAGGCAAGAGAGTCACATCATCTTGGATGGGGGCAAGGTTAGTAGGTGATTACACTGGCCACCTCTCTGACTACCTGACTCAGGATGGTTTTGTAGAGTAATGAGATAACGTTCACAGTTCTGATGTCGCCCGTGGCGCATGAGAAGCACTACACTAACAGATGGTTGTGGAATGCTGTGGATGATCAGGCCTCCTGAGTGCAGATCCACTTCTTTGGGATGTATGAAGGGGTTGAGAAGTCACTCAGCCCAAGTAGGACATGCATTCTGGTGTGGGACACTACTGGCCCCTTAGGTGGATGGAGTAGAACTTTTACAGAGTCAAATGGAACCATGTCTGTGATATACCTTCACCTGTCTTTATTTTCAATATTAACAAATCAGACTTAAAGAGACCTAAAGCTTTCAGGGGCAGACCGTTCCAGTGCAGATCATTGAGCTCAAGGCTGGTGATTTTTTTGTATCTAACTTTTTCACTCTATGATTTTTTTTCTTCTTCAGATCCCAAGGACTTATTGTAGAAGTCAGCTATTTGCGGGTAGCCCAGGTTTAGAATCATGGCAGGATTCCTTTTTACCTCAGAATTCGAATTTTTAAATGTCTCTTCTGGAAGATCTAGACTGAAGAAGGAAGTTTGCTTTGAAAATGTTGTAAGCTTAAGGGATGATGACATTTCTGGAAATAGTATTGTTTTAGAAATTTGGGCAAACAGCTGGGCGTGGTGGCTCACTCCTGAATCCCCGCACTTTGGGAGGCTGAGGTGGGTGGATCACGAGGTCAAGAGATCAAGACCATCCTGGCCAATATGGTGAAACCTTGTCTCTACTAAAAATACAAAAATTAGCTGGGCATGGTGGTGTGTGCCTATAGTCCCAGCTACTTGGGAGGCTGAGGCAGGAGAATTGCTTGAACCTGGGAGGTGGAGGTTGCAGTGAGCCGAGATTGCGCCACTGCACTCCAGCCTGGTGCCTGGCGACAGAACGAGACTCTCTCTCTCTCTCTCTCTCTCAAAAAAAACAAACAAAAAAAAATTGGGGGAAACAAAGTATCTGATTTATTATATTTCTGTCTTTTTTTTTTTTTGCTGCTTTTTAAGTCTTTTGTCATTTTTAATGTTTTATAATTTTTATCCATTACTTGGGAAATTTTTTCTGAAATGGTGTTATTTAATTAACTGATAAGATTTTGCTATCTTCCTAACATGTAGATCTTAAAGAAATATCAATAATTGTTACAGAATTATTGCCTAAGTTAGTGTCCCCTCTTGCTTCTTGATTTCTTAGTTTTTTTTCTTACCAAGAATATACAGATTGATTTTTGTCTTTCTAGAATATCCAAGACCTTTGGTGTACAGATCTATGCTCTTAATATTAGCTGGCATCAGAGTACTATTTTCTGGATCTGATTTAAATACATATTGCAAATAGAAATAATATTCCTATTGTATTTCCTTTTAACTTGTGAAGTGGAGCATGGCATACAAATGGTATTCTCAGTATTTCAAATAATTACCTTCTTACTGTGCAAGTTCTATTCAGCATATAAAACCCATCCAGTTTTGTTGTAGATGCAATCTGATTATTACATGTTGACAAGGTCATATATCTATTAATTGGATTGGAGATGGGATACAAAATTGCTGTAATTACTGTAATTTTCTAGCTAATTGTGGGGTTGGTGGTGAATATTTTACTTCTGCAAAATGAAAAACAGTATTCCATCAGAAGTTGTTTTATGGGGTTTCAGACATTTTGTTTTATATCTTTGGTGCTTTTTGCCCACAAAGCATCTCTTTTTTTTTTGTTTGTTTGTTTTTGTTTTTGTTTTTTTTTTCCCTGATCGATCTGAATGTCACAGTGCTCACTGGCAGGGATCGGCAGAATCAGGCAGGCAGAGAGCTGAGTAGTACTCTCAGCTATGTCTTTGTTCCCGTTGCCATGTTACCTCTATTGTTTATTTATAAATTGGAGTACTCTTCTTTTCGACCTGTAACAAAGGTTGGCGGGGTCAGAGCCAGTTGGAAGAGGATTCTCTGCTCTCTTGTCACCTGTGCCTCACTCAGAAATACTCTCTAAAATGAGCACTTAAGAAATTAAGTTCATATGGCTTTTGTGTTCTTTTTTTGCATTAAAAAATTAAGTAAATTATTGGTCAGCTCACTTTAATATTTGTAATACAGGGCTTACTTTGCAAATTCTCCTGCAGTTTTGGTTAGAAAACTGGGAGCTGTACTGGCATTTAAAAATAATGGCGCTTACACAAGATGTGTTTGGAGGGTTGCAGATCAGGGACATTGTACTACTTTGGGGGTGTTGGAAGCTCACTGCAGAAGATGGTAAAAGCAGGCTGATGTGTATTCTCTGCTGAAAGATAAACTGGAGGCGCAGGTGAAAATTGCCAAACGTAATGAGCAATTTGGCAGATAAGACAGGCTGTCAGGCTGCGGCAGTGCAGCGGCAGTGCAGCGGCAGGCGCACTGTGAACCAAGTTGTGTGTTCCAGAGAACTACATTAAATACCACAAAGAAAATCCTCTTTTTCACTGATATTTGCAATCACAATGAAATTTCTTTTATCCTTCAGATTTCCAATTAAAATAAATGGCCATTAACATATGGTGATTTTCATTGTGAAATTATTTTTAAGTTTGCCTGTGGACATTTTTTCAACCATAAAACATGAACAAGATATATCTTCCTCACATAAGGACCTAAGTAATATTAGGTTTTCTAACACACTAATAACATATAAGTGATCACTTGCTCTGGTGGACCGAAACATTTAATCTGTGGTCTTGACACTGGAGCAGTCTTAGGTAACATTACACTCTTTTCAGTGTACCGTGTCATTTATATCCGCTTGCTTTACCCAGGAATTCTTTGCTCCCATTGGGCACATGAAAATTTAGACATGTGCCTGGCTTCTCCCCATTGGGGCCATCAATATACTGTATAGGAGACATTTGGAAAAGATTTTCGTAAATCTGTTGGGTATAACAGCTCCTTAGGAAACTTCCCAGTTCACCTCTCTGATGTTTGCCATTTGGAAATTGAGGCTCAATGATGTAAAATGATAGCATATTCTGTGCTCATGGTGTAACTGAAGCTCAGTTCTCCAAATTCAAGACAAGCAGAGGTATTGCTGTAAGTGTATGAGCACTTATTATCCCCCAAGATCCATGGCATTACCAAACAGCTGACTTGGGTGGGGCCCAGGCATCTTTGCAGTTCCTATCTGTCATGTCATCGGTATTTTTCTTTTCCTTTTTGGTGGAGCCTCCCTCTGTTGCCCAGGCTGGAGTGCAGTGGCACCATCTTGGCTTACTGTAATTTCCACCTCCTGGTTTCAAGTGATTCTCCGGCCTCAGCCTCTTGAGTAGCTGGGATCACAGGTGCCTGCCACAATTCCCGACTAATTTTCATATTTTTAGTAGTGATGGACTTTCATGATGTTGGCCAGGGTGGTCTCAAACTCCTGACCTCAAGTGATCTGCCTGCCTCGGCCTCCCAAAATGCTGGGATTATAAGGGTGAGCCACCACAGGCAGCCTGCCATTAGTATTTCTATGTTGTCTTTAAGCAGAATAAACATTTGGCCCATGTATTTAATTGCATCTCTGTGAAGCCCTGAAGTTAAAAATCTTCACAGGTACGTAATACAATATTTTACACTTATAATAGTAACTGCCACAGTCCGTTGACCGGGGAAGTAGTATTTTTTAGAGATATTCTGCCCCATGTCATCAGATGTAGACATCGGCCTGGCATTCATCTGGAAAGACTTGGGGGTTCACAGGGCTGCCTGTGGGGTGTTCACAGAGCCTTGACATGTGGCCTGTTAGGATGGGGTGAATCACAGATTCCACCAGAATTTGCCTTTGAAATTAGACCCAAACGATGTGCTACCCGACCCTCTGTACACAAGCTCTCTGTATTATTCAAAATGTGCTAAAATCTTAGGGAAGAACAGGTTTACACATTCATCTTTTCCTCCCAAAAGATTTCCCCATGCCCAGTTCTGCCCTCTTCACTTCTTTTTGCCTTTGACTATTTGGCTTGACCCAGAGGTCTTGCCTGTACTCTTGCCTTTGCATGGGAATAAGCCTTATTTGCCTAATGATGTTATCTGTTTATCTGAAGCAGAAATAGTTACTTACACGTGAACATTTGTAATGGGACTGTAGCTGTGAATATGCTAAGAAAGCATACTTAAATCAAAGCAAGAAATCCCATTTCCAAATGGTAGTAAGACGTGTGTTACATAGAGGAAATAATTGCATGAAAGTGTTTGTTTCAGTAGCTAAGATTAGATTGTACATTGGTCAATAGAGTTCTTTTTTTGTTTTTATCTTTCAATCCATTCAGGTATTTGGGTTCTTTTTTCTGTTGGTGCATGTCACATAGAGACCCATATTGTGGATTATTTTGTCAGCATGAAAGCCTGGCAGATACATTCCTTTCCTCTCTTCTTGCTGCACTTGATATAGATCTCTTCACTTCTTGAGCATACATTTCCTTATTTATTTGTTTGTTGCTTTTAATGTCAGCAATGTCTTTGTGTCCCCAGTTCTTCTTGCTCCTCTCTGGCTCCTGTACCCAGCTGGAGAGGTGCCTCATATCTCAGAATCACTGAGTCGCTCCCAACCGGTAAAGGATGGAGAGGAAGCTGCCTACAAGTCAGCAAGGTGCTAATAAGTGTGCTTCTGAGATTCTCACCTCTAACTTTTCCATGGAATGGAAAGCTAGTAGTCACTGTCTGGGCTACATTTTAAAGGAAAAAAAGCAGTCTAAATCAGTTTATTATTCATGGTGTTGTTCTGTGTTTACTCTATTTATTTAAATTGATTGGTAAATTAGTAACGTACAAACTGTTATTTGTCAATTTATTGCCTATATATCAGCAATTTTTTTTTTTTTAAATAATCTTGGGGCTGAGCACATTGGCTCAGCCTGAATCCCAGCACTTTGGGAGGCAGAGGTGGGAAGATTGCTTGAGGCCAGACCAGCATGGGCACCATAGTAAGATCCCATCTCTACAAAAAGAATAAAAATTAAAAATATCTGTACTTGGTGGCTCACACATGTAGTCTCAGCTACTCAGGAGGCCGAGGCAAGCAGATTGCTTGAACCAAGGAGTTCAGGCCATAGTGAGCTATGATCATACCACTGCATTCTAGCCTAGATGGCAGAGTGAGACCCCATCTCTTAAAAGAAAAAAAAAAAAGAATCTGGGGGCTCCAGTGTGTGCACAGCATGGCTTGTGAACTTGGAAGTGCAGTAAGCATAGTTGTGCTCAAGAATGTGTTGATGATAGCACTTTCTCAGAGTAAAGCTCGTTTTTATAAAAATCTCTCCATGTCTCAGAACTGATCCCTGCTTTAACTGTTTTTCTCACTGGCATTTGAAAGCAGTTAACCATATGTAAAATGAATGATTTTCGAAACTCCGTAAAAGGAGCATTGTGATATCATCTACTACTTTTCGCTGTTCTCATAAATCCAAACCATCTACCTGTTTATTCCTGTATACTGGCACACTATGAATTTCCAGCATAGAATGCCTTTCTACTTACGTTCTCTCTAAAACTTGTAGAAAGTTTTCTGCACCCTAAATTTTCTACCCTAGGGAATGAAAGTCACTGTAAATAGCTTTCTTGCTCTTCCGCACAGAGGAGAGGGTGAATATATAAGAGTAACCATCACAGCAGCCTGTTGTCCCCTCCCGCAGTTGTGTTTCTACCACATCACACAAAGCCTCTTTTTCTTGTCTATTTAGTAGTACTCTGGCAGCAATTTTTAAAAAAAGGTACGTAGCGTCTGTATATACAAATATATATATATGCACGCGCAGCTGATATTTAGTGAGTTTATATATGGAAGAACTATAGGAATAGCATGTAATTTAAGAAAAATAAATTATTTTTTAAAGATGGATTCCATAATTAAGATGGAAAATTACAGTTATATTAGTCAGGGATGCCTCAGCCCAACTGTAATATGGAAAACGTGGAAGCAAAGGGCATTTTAGCGAACTGCTAGGGTACTCAACCCATCATCACATTTAATTAAAATGTCAGTTTGAGCCATGGCTGATCCATTGGCTAATTTGTTATTTAAAACAGCTTGAGAAGTATTTATTTTAAATACAGAATTTGTGTTAATGAATTGGAAAAGAATATTGTATTGCTTGGCAGAGATGTTATAGCCTAACGATTTGTGGCTTAGTACAAGTAAAAGCAGCTGGTGATCAGTTTGTCTAAGTAGAACACGATTATCTACTAATATTTGATAATAGCCAATTTTTTTTTTAATAAGCAGAGTAAGGGAGTTGGGAGTGGGAGGCAGAAACAAGGACACTGATGCATCAGAAATCATAGAACAAAACTGCACTGAGTTCTGAATATGGGTCTGTGATCCTTGGTTCAGTTGAATCCCTTATAAGGAGGGAGAGGAGAGCCAGGTGGGCAGTGATATGCATGGGCCTGTGTCTGTGCTTCCGCCAGAAGAGAAGCCACCAGCTCTGCCTTCCTCACTTCTCCCCCTTGTCCAAGATTTGCCCTTGTCTTTCTTTAAAAGTGGGAAATTAATTTAATCAAAGTTTTCTTTGAGATGGGATCTTGCCACGTTGCCCATGCTTAAGCAATCCTCTCTCTCACAGCCTCCTGAATAGCTGGGACTATAGGCAGTCATCAGTATACATAGCCAAATCTAATGTCTAGTTTATTTTCTCCAGTTTTGAAAAGCAGGGTATATATAGTCCTCTCTCTCTCTCTTTCTCTCTCTCTCTCTCTCTCTCTCTCTCTCTCTCTCTCTCTCTCTCTCTCTGTGTATGTGTGCGTGTGTGTGTTGCTAAAGACACACACACGCACACATACACAGAGTACTAGTCTATTCTTACTGTAACAAATCATCACCATGTTAGGGCTTAAGAATTTATTACAGTCCTGCCTGTTAGCGTTTGGTATGGATCTCAGTGGGCTGAAATCCAGGGTTGGCAGTGCTGCCTTTCTGTGGGAGGCTCTACGTGAGAATCTATTTTCTTGCCTTTTCCAGATTCTGGAGTCCACTTGACTTCCTTGGCCTATGGTCCTTCCTCTATCTCTACCTTGTGGACCCTTCTCTGTGGTTACAGCTCTCTCTGACTGACTCTTTCCTTCTGACTTTCTCTTCCACATTTAAGACTCATGTGGTAACATAGTCCTGAATTGAGTGAGACCCCAAGATCATCCAAATGAGCCCACTGTATTCTTCTATTCAGGCTACTTCAACAGAATACCTTAGACTGGGTGGCTTATAAACAACCAAACCTCGTTTCTCATGCCCTGCAGGCTGGGAGTGCAAGATGAAGGTGCCAGCAGTTTTGGTGTCTGGTGAAGGCTTGACCTCCCATAGATCTTTACTTCTCACTATATCCTTACATGGTGGGAGGAGCAGACAAGCTCCCTTGGGCTATTTTATTAAGGGCACTAATCTAAGTCTTGAGGGCACATCTACCCGAAAGGCCCCACATCCTGTACCATCACCTTGGGGGTTAGGATTTCCACACCTGAGTTTTGGTAGACACAACATTCATTCCATACCACTAGGGCAATGTCCTGATGTCAAGATCTTTACCTTAATCACATGTATGATGTAAGGTAACATGGGAGGCTCTAGGGATTCAGATGTAGACATCTTTTTTTGGGGCATTATTTTGCCTGTCACATTTTACATATATTTAAATATTTACAGTAGCGTGAAAATAATGCCCTTTACAAATGCATCGTCTTTCAGGATAATATGAAATGAGCATCATCTTTCAGGATAATATGAAATGAGCATCTGACCCAGCAATACTAATGGGCTGGTCAGTTTAAGTATTTTGTGAAGGAAGGTAATGAACAGTAATGATCTACTGAGTATATTGGCCCATTCTTATGTTGCTATAAAGAAATACCTGACACTGGGGCAACTTTCATAGGCTTACCCTTCTGTGGGCTTTCTAGGAAGCATGGCACTGGCATCTGCTTGGCATCCAGGAAACCCTTCAGAAGCTTAGAATCACGGCGAAAGTTGAAGGGGGAGCGCGCACAACACATGGCGAATGCAGGAACCAGTGGGGTGGAGTGGGGTGCCACACACACATAAATGATCAAATATCCTGAGAACTCACTGTCATGAACACAGTACCAGACCATGAAGGATCCACCCCCAGGATTCAGACACCTCCCACCAGGCCCCACCTCCAGCATTGGGTATTACAGTTCAACATGAGATTTGGGCAGGGGCAAGTATCCAGACTATATCAGTGAGACCATTTTTTATTTAGGTGGGCCATATGGGGCAAACAAATAAAACTCTAGCCATTATATAACTGTGGTTGCTTGATTAAAAAAAAAATCTGTTTAACAAAGTTGATTATTTTTAGCTCCTTTGCACCATTAAAAATAATTTTTAATTTTTAATGCTATAGACATGAAATTTTGATGAGAAAAATTATGTACGGATTGTGAATGTGCATGCTGGGAATTTTCATTCTGTCACTGGTATGCTCTCTTGTTCAGACTCTCCTTCCTCCCTTCTGTATGACTTACCTTACTTTTAAGCATTAAGTTATTGTAACACAAGTTATGTTACTGTATTTATTTTATTATATAGTTTATGTTATTTTATGTAAGTTTTGATATTGGAACATAAAAGGCTGGAGTGCAGTGATGCGATCTCGGCTCACTGCAGCTTCCACCCACTGAATTCAATCTATTCTCCCACCTCAGCCTCCTGAGTAGCTGAGATTACAAGCGTCTACCACCATGCCCAGCTAATCTTTTGGCCAGGCTGGTCACGCCCGCCTTCACCTCCCAAAGTGTTGGGATTACAGGGGTGAGCCACCATGCCCGGCCTATTTTAGACATTTCTAATAATTCTGCTTTGAACAGAGGCTTTACAAATGATGGAAGATTGGTTCTAATGAGTCTTCATGAGCACATTGACCTAAAGGCCATTTTTGTTTTACAACTTAACTTTCTTCTTTTGATCGTGAGAAAGTGCAATTTTGGGCATTTGCTAATCTTTTAGAGAATTAAACATTTCTTAAGCATAGCACACTTTGCTAGTTTTGTGCGTGTCCTACCTTCTGCTTTATTTTGTAGCTACTTCCACACCTCTGTAGCCCATAAGGTTTTATAAAGCCAGAATCACATCTGTATCATCCCTGTCTGTGTGGCACTGGTTCGATGCTTTGCATTCGAGAAGGATGCAGTCAGCTGTCCATGCCTGTGTGTTCTGTATCCATGGCTTCAACCAACCGTGGATTCAAAATATTTGAAAAAAAAAAAATTGCATCCATACTGAACATGTATAGACTTTTTTTCTTGTCATTATTTCCTAAACCATACAGTATAACAACTGTTTACGTACTGGTTACATTGTATTAGGTATTATAAATAATAAGTAGAGTTGATTTAATGTGTTCTGGAAGATGTGTCTAGGCTATATGCAAATATTATGCTATATCATATCCAGGAATTGAGCATTCTCAGGCATCTGGGACCAATCCCCCACAGACACTGATGGATGGCTGGATTCCCCTTTCTTCTCAGCCCTGTCAAACTGGCAGTGACATCAAAAGGAAGGGCTACATGGTCTTGGACAGAGTTGGCTTAGAGAAATAGAGAATATGCTTAATTCATTTCAGGTTCTAGATAATGCAGCATGATAAAAGACTATTCATATGTTATAAATGTGAAATTTCAGCAGATCCACGTTCAAATGTGTACTTCGTATTTTAGTTAGCATATTCCTTTAATGGGAATTTTTTTTACAGTGAGGAAATATTTCATGCTATTTTCCACTGGGCACAATTTAAACAATCTGTTTCAATTTCTATACATTCTCCAAGATTGTAATTTTATGTGGAAACCTCACAAATAACGTTATCTATATCCTCACAAATAACTGTATCTGTATCCTCACCTGGTATATGCTTGAGTGTCCAGTGCAATACTCTCTCGTGATAGAAAATTGAGACACCCTTGATTAGGAAACATAGCTACTGAAAGCACATCTGAAATGATAACTTTTTGCTGTTTAGTTTATCATTCGTCTTCACACACTCTTTTTATTATCCAAGTATTCTAGATTGCGGCATTTTCTTAAGATCTTAGAACAAGGCTTTATTGCTTAAGAGGATGATTTAGCTATAATTTTGTAGTTATATTATTTCTTACCAACTTAAAAAAAAGGAACATATACTTTATTGATAAGGAAAATAGTGATATGTGTGTTACACTTTCTTATGCAAAAGTGGGGGCTGTTACTTCAGTACTATTCTAAGTGTCTAAGAAAGATAGGAGTGTGTGTGATTGCAATGATTCCTTACCTTACTATTTCTATTTTCACACCTAAGTGAATATCCCTATTTATTGGCTGAAAATTGAGTATTGATGTAGGCATTTTAATTTTGTTTTTTTTTTTTTCAGTCTTGCTCTTTTGCTCAGGCTGAAGTGCAGTGGTGTGATTTCGTCTCACTGCAACCTCCACATTCTGGGTTCAAGCAGTTGTGTCTCAGCCTCTCAGGTAGCTGGGATTATAGGCATGTGCCACCACACATGGATAATTTTTGAATTTTTAATAGAGACAGGGTTTCTCCCTGTTGGCCAGGCTGGTCTCGAACTTGCAATCCTCCTGTCTTGGCCTCCCAAAATGCTGGGATTCCAGGTGTGAGCCATACTGTGCCCAAGGGATAATCGTCTTTTTACTTGAAATATTCGTAGCAAGAATAAATGGCATGTGTGAAATGACAATGATGTAAAATTCAAAAATTCAAATCAAATAACTCTGGTTTGAATTTTTTTTTTTTTGAGACGGAGTCTTGCTGTGTTGCCAGGCTGGAGCGCAGTGGTGCAGTAGTGCAGTGTTGGCTCACTGCAACCTCCGCCTCCTGGGTTCAAGTGATTCTTCCACCTCAGCCTCCCGAGTAGCTGGGACTACAGGCGCGTACCACCACACCTGGCTAAATTTTTGTATTTTTAGTAGAGATGGGGTTTCATTTCTACTAAAGGCATGGCAAGGATGGTCTCGATCTCTTGACCTCGTGATCCTCCCGCCTCTGCCTCCCAAAGTGCTGGGATTGCAGGCGTGGGCCACCGTGCCCGGCCTGAAGTTTTAATAATACTATCTCCAGGTATTATTGTATGGTTTCATCAGCAGATACATGGAAAATGTGGTGGTTCATCATTTTGTGAGCAACCATTGGTAATTATTACCTGGATCTTCTATTTATATATAAAACTCACAGGACAGTGACTAATATATATCTTAAATAAACGAAATGTTATATTCTATGGATTATTTTCTAGGTTTACTTTAATAAACTCTGAAATGAATACCTACACTCCAAACTTGTACATCTCCCTCAGTCAGACTTTTAAAGGAATTACTAATCAAACGAAGCTGAGAAATACTGAAGTGTCTCTATTTATATCTGACTGTTTCTTATAATTTGCGGTCAGTACCGTGGGTTTCAAGCTTCATGATTCTATGCTCCTCGTATTTGAAATTTTTGGTTCTTTCTGCCTACTTACCTACAATCTTATTGATAAATATAATCTTTTCGAACATCTTATAGTAATATACCATATGGACATCAAAATAACATAAAAAGTTATTTGAGGGAGTTAGGAGAGAGAAAAGCAGCTCTTTACATTTCTTCATCACTGTTTTTGTATATTGCTTCGTTACCCCTTGAATTATTTTCCAAGATCTAAGTATGTGTGAGTAAAATGCAACTGCTTTACATTTGTAACTTGATGATAATTAAATGTGCCTCATCTTTTTTAAAGATGGAAGAAATCACTACAGTAGTATTTGTTCTTTTCATAGTCAAAGGACATCTGAGTAAATGGCGTTCAGGCCACATCTTGACCCACTAATCATTTGTTAAATTTCATGTGGCTTCGTAGCTCATTTAACTTGTGAGGAACAGCATTTTAGGAGGCTTGATTTAGCAGTTCTTTTCAGTAAAACCATACCTCTCCTGAATGAATGTTGTATAAAGCCAGCACAACCTGTTCTAAAGAGATTTATTACATTGTAGTGCAGAAAATATTAAAGAAATTATTATGGTGACGATGTAACTTTACTCACCTTTCTTTTGGAAAATACAACGCTAATTGTGGGGAAAAGCTCTCACTGTCATTCCTCATTATCACTTGGGGATTGGTTCCAGGAATTCCTGTAGATACCAAAATCTGAAGATGCTCACTTTCTTATTTAAAATTGTGTAATAGTTTGCATATAACCTGCACATGTTCTCTTGTACACTTTAAATCATCTCAATTACTTGTAAGACCTAACACAATGTAAATGCTATATAAATAGTTGTTGTACTATATTGTTTTTATTTGCATTATTTTAAATGTTTGCATTATTTGTTATTTTTATTTTCTTTTTCAAGTATTTTCAATCTGTTGAGATTCAATCTTTGAATTCGTTTGAATCCGTGGATGTGGAACAACAGATAAGACCAATGGTACTTAGTATCCCTATGTTGTACATTGTAACTTGTCTTTATAGTCTTCTGGATTGCTGGATCACATGTATTTTGTTAAATTTTTTATTACAGAAAAATTCAAACATACAGCTCAGCCATCGGCTCTAACAATTACTAATTTATGGCTAATCTTGCTGCATCTGTCCTCCTACAAACTCATCCAAACAGGATTATTTTGAAGTAAATTCCAGACCTCATGTCATTTCTTCTGAAAATGTTTTAGTATACATTTTCAAAACATGAAACATTAAAAATAGTACTGTTTAATAACAAAAATGCTTAATGCTATATATAACAGTGATATTAAAATTTCTGATTGATTTTATAAATGTGGCTTTCTATTTGGCTTGTTTCAAGTCCACACAGAATCCACTCCTTACATTTGGTTGATATGTCTCAGGATTCCTTTTGTCTGTAGGTTGTTCCTCCTGCCTAACCCCCTGTGCATCTGTTTCAGTTTCTTCATTGAAATTGGGCTTGTTTTCTCCTGAGGCTTCCTCCTGTCTTGACTTCACTGAATCCATTTCTGTGTTATCTACCATATTCTATAACCTCTGTGTTTCTTTTAGAGTGATGGTTGGATGTAGACTCTTAATATAACTCTGAATTGAATTTTTTATAATATTATCTCCAGGTATTATTGTATAGTTCTGTCAGCAGATACATGGAAAATATGGTTGTTCATCATTTTGTGAGCAGCCATTGGTAATTATTACCTGGATCTTCTATTTATGTACCTGTTACTACTCTAACTTCTTTATTTTATTAGAGGACTATTTCTATAAACAGAAGCTTTTCCTTGTCAGCTATTCTTGCCAGTTACTCTGAGGTATATAGTTTATACAGAAAATGTAGGCCAAATGCTTATTTCATCTCCTTCTTTATCTGTTTTTGTTGTTGTTGTTTTTCGCTTCTTGAGACAAGGCCTTACTCTGTCCCGCTGGCTGGAGTGCAGTGACACAATCTTGGCTCACTGTAGCCTCGACCTCCTGGGCTCAAGTAATCCTCCCACCTTAACGTCCCAAGTAGCTGGAACTACAGGCACACACCACCAAGCCCAGCTAATTTTTGTATTTTTGTAGAGACAGGATTTTGCCATGACAAGGCCTTACTCTGTCCCCCTGGCTGGAGTATAGTGACACAATCTTGGCTCACTATAGCCTTGACCTCCTGGGCTCAAGTAATCCTCCCACCTTAACCTCCCAAGTAGCTGGAACTACAGGCACACACCACTATGCCCAGCTAATTTTTGTATTTTTATAGAGACAGGGTTTTGCCTTGTTGCTCAGGCTGGTCTCAAACTCTTGAGTTCAGTGATCCACCCACCTTAGCTTCCCAAAGTGCTGAAATTACGGACATGAGCCATCATGGCTGGCCTCTTCCTTTATTGGTTTTCAGAAAAAACAAGTTGGTTTTCTAGGGCCACATACTCTGGTTTATGTTTACTTTTTCTTTTTTCCTTTTTAGAAGATATCGTAAGAACTCAGAAACATCAACATAGTTCTTATTGCAGCCGATTGCATTCTTCTTCTTACCGATGCTCCAGTTGCTCCCCATTTGAACAGCCAGACCCCTCTAAGCTGACTCCTGAGAGCTGTTGGTAGCCGCATCCTTACTTTCTGCTGTGACAGTGTATCTCATGCTCTTCTAATGTATTTTCTGCCCATACCTGGAATCAGTCATTTCTCCAAGTAGCCTTGCCCCTATTAATGGGAAAGGGTATTCAGAGACCACTATTTGGAATTATTGCTTTTATTTTGCATAGGCTTGAAAGTAAGTTAACATCAAGAGCACCCTGGCTCTAAATTCAGTTTTCACAGCAACGTCTGAAAATGTAGTGAGCCTACCCTGGATTTTCCGAGTGATGAATCTTCTCAAGGTTACCAATAAACATAGGTTCTCCTTGCCGATTCAGATTTTCCTTTACGTAGACTCTGATGAACTTCTTAGAGAACTGTAGCCTGAGGTTTTCTGCGGGCGCCGTGGCTGTGTGTTGGATGAAGTCTTACTTGGCAGGTATCAGAATCATTGATGGGCAGATCTGCTTGTCTGTGGTAGGATGCTGGAACACAGTGACCATTATGCTCATTTAGAATTGTGGGTTTTTGTTTGTATTTGCTTTTTTCATTTTTGAGTGCAAATGGTGGGGAAGCAATGGCATCTCAATGAGTTTAACATTTTCTATTTGCCCCCAGTGAAATTGAGTGCCAGGAAAATGGTCTCAACCATTGTGATGTCTTCAGTAGGCTAAGTTTTGAAGAGCTTTTTCCTAGTGTGGAATGTTTGAGCATAAGCTTGGTCTTCCCTGAGAGTGGAATTGGCTCCAAGTCTGCAGACCTTACTGAGTTGTGTTGCCAGTGCATCCTACATTTTATCTTGTAAAGATGGCTTTATCAGTGTTCTGTGAAGTGTGATATGGAACCATTGTGGCATGGAAAATGAAAATTGGGGCCTTTGATCAACATGGGAATTAGGGGAACAACAATTGTTCAAAAAAGAATAAACATCTATCTGTATTTTATTATCTCACATTTTAAAATTTCCCATTCCTTGTATGTTTAATAATGTTTATATTAGTGGAACTGAGCATTTAAGTGATCATTAAATAAGCTGTATGCTCAGAAAGATTTTGCTCACAGAGCTGTATTATCAGGAAAGTTTGGAGTCATTGCACCTGCTTTCTGGTCACTTTTTCTACATCTTTTCTTGGGCAATCTTTTGACCCTTTCTCTAGTTTAGTCAACTGTGATTATTTAATAACTCACAGCTCTCATCCTTCTACCCCCATGCTTAAACACCTTCAGTAGCTTCCCAGAACAGTTAAGAATCCCGTTATGTTTTGTCCAAGTGTGCAAGAATTGTTTTGTGTCTTTGCAGCCTTTTCTCTTTTACCTGATGACTAGCACTCTGGGCCTCTGACTTTCTTGGATGAGTTTTCTTCCTGCTTAATTCTAGGTACTCTGTTTTCCCCTTGCCTGGTAAAATTTCTCTTTGGTGTCCTCCTATCTAACCTTGACTCGCACCATAGGAATCTGCTCAAGTAACAGTTTCTCCAGTAGGTGCTTCTGGGTTCCATGGACTTGCTACATAGTCCTGTAGCGCCTTGTATTTTTGGTGAGTACTGGAGAGTAGGGAGTTTGGGTGGATTCTCTAGATCCATTGGTATGCTGGTAAATGTTTAATATCTGACTCTCCGAAAACCACAAAAACCTGGCTTTGTCACATTTTCCCATTTCCATAGTGTAAATATGAGTATCATGACCAGATTCAAGCTACCAAATTGATGTCACTGAGTGTTGAGTTGGGATGAGATATGTGATAGCAAACCGTAATACCGTATTTCCATAACAGATGGAGAAGATGCCTCATGTATGTAGACATTAATAAAATATAGTAAAATAATTAGAACGTGAAATGTTTTGAGTATTATCTTTGTTTTAATATAATTTAGTTGGAAGTTTATGTACTGTAACTTTTTTATTTTTTTGAGACAGAGTTTTGATTTTGTTGCCCAGGCTAGAGTGCAATGGAATGATTTCGGCTCACTGCAACTTCTGCCTCCCAGGTTCAAGCGATTTTCCTGCCTTAGCCTCCTGAGTAGCTGGGTTTACGGGTGCCTGTCACCCGTAAAATACAACTAATGTTTTGTATTTTATTAGAGATGGGGTTTCACAAGGTTGGCCAGACTGGTCTGGAATTCAGGTGATCCGCCTGCCCCGGCCTCCCAAAATGCTGAGATTACAGGCATGAGCCATGCCTGGCCTGTACTATAATTTTTAATAATAACTTTATTTAACCATCAACTTTCAAAAATTCCTGAAAATGTAATAATTCTTTCTCATGCAATGATATAAGCCAGGAGTAGAGATCCCTGTGTCACACGCAAACAGGTCACATTGTTTGAATTGATTGAAGACATTGGAATAAGGTAAGGTATGCATGTGCTGCCATTTCTTGGCATTTACTTTGCTTATACGTTATCAACTTATTCTCTTATAACTTGCATGTCTTGCATTATATTAGCTTTTATATGAGAAGAAGTATGTATCACAAAGAGAAACATGCTCAAATGCAGCCAGATACTCAAGGCCACTCCAGTAGAGCAGCTGATTCACTAAGGCCTTTTCATTGATCTAATGAAGTCCAATGGCAAGTTGCTGGCTTGGAAAAATGAATGACAATATGTTACTCGTGCTTTGTTGGATATACAAGTTAGACAGAAAAAAACGGTAAATACTTTTTTTCTTGGAATTCCCATTTTGCTATTCCTTCCCTCATTTACCAACCATTGATAGGTGAATTATCAGAAAAATGCTTCCATGATATTTGCCCGCAGCTACTAAATTGGTAGTTTTGACTGAATTACTTAATCAATTCAACCTAAGTTTCTAAATCGACTAAGGGTTTGACTGAAAAGATTCTTTGGAATAAAATAGAGATGATTCACAAGATTATAGTGATAGATTGTGTGAAAGTGTAGATTAAGGGCACCCAACACGTTTCTGTTAATCCAAGTAAATGTTCCTGACAAGGATATAAGAGTAAATGCCATCAGGGTCACAAAAGCTTGTGCAAAATTTAGACGTTTTAATAGCCATGTAGTAGGACATTTCAGATATTATTTTCTAAAGGTTAACTGTCAATATTTAGTTCCTATGAAGAAAAAGTTTTAAAATGCCTTAGAATATAGTATTTATTTTGGAAGCAGTCTTTCTAGACAGAACAACCTTTCTGTATTTTATTTCTAAAAATCAGAAGCTGTTAGGGCCAGAAAAGTTCTTAAGATAGAATTTAATCTTGTAGGCCCGCCTTTTTTTTTTTTTGAGATGGAGTTTCACTTGTGTCATCCAGAGTGGAGTGCAGTGGCGTGATCTTGGCTCACTGCAACCTCTGCCTACCGGGTTCAAGAGATTCTCCTCCCTCAGCCTCCCAAGTAGCAGGGATTACAGGCGCCTGCTACCACATCCAGCTAATTTTTTGCATTTTTAGGAGAGATAGGGTCTCACTGTATAGGCCAGGCTGGTCTCGAACTCTTGACATCAAGTGATCCACCCACCTCGGCCTCCCAAAGTGCTGGGATTACAGGTGTGAGTCACCGTGCCCAGCACCATTTTTGTTATAGAAGAGAAAACTAGACCTACATTTGAATATGGACTGCCTTGTTCTGTATGAATCTGTGTTTTGAAGTGTGTGGTTTATCATGTGAATTAAGAGCTGAGCAGGTACAAGCCTGTCTGTGTAGCAGATGATCTTCAGCCAGATGCTTCATTCTATGCTAGCCTGTCATCCTAGATGACTCTTCTTTTTATGTTGAGGCAGTGTATGGTAATATTTGCAGAGAAAACTAAGAAGGCATGTTAGAAATCCGTACTAATGTATGTATATTTTGTAAAATCAAATAAGATTGATCACCATCCCTACTTAATTCAGAGCAAAGGAAGGGACTCTAATTTTTCTATTTTTCCACACCTCGTTTGCTGTAATGAAAATGGCATTCTGCTTTGAATCATTTCCAAGGAAATGATTTTCAATACTGTTGTCTGTGACATTTTGACAATTAAAATGCATTTCTTAAGCCTACTGGAAATGCTGCGGTGCTTTTTCGTGTTTTCATATTTTTTCCCCCAGTGGTTCTGTCTGTGCTTGTTGTCTAGGAAACCACGGCTGGGTTGAATTCGGTTTGCCTGGTTGTCTGACACACTGGCAGAGTTATGGATAAAGTTCTTGGCTTTAGAGTTGTAAAAGTGCTACTTAAATACTAGAAATGTTTTATCAATATTAAAGTGCTTTATCTTCTCAATTAAAAAGCAGCCAAGCATTTGTTTGGTTTTCTTAACATGCTAAAAAGAGAATTACTGTTTTCCTTGATTATCATTGGAATTTCCTATTTTGTATACAGATTTGCAGTAGGATTTGAATTGTCACAGTGAGCTAGTTCTAAAGATAGGACTTTAATAAAAAAATGCTTAAATAAATTTGTTCACTTCCTTGGGGAGTCATGGGCATGTATTACTATTCCCAAGGAGAAAAACAGAAACATATTTCATAAAAAATTCAGTAAGATGTTTGAAAATGCAGATTTTTTGCCCTGTATTTGATAAGTAGAAAAACAACTATTTCCATATAACATTTTCAAATTAAAGTTAGAAAGAAGTAGTGAAAAATCCCTCAGACTTTTCTGAGTGATTAAAAGTTAATAGAACTGAGAGTATATAATTAATGGTGATTTAAGTATGCTTTTCTCTGGCTAAATTCAGTGTCCTAATTCTAAAATAATTTTGGAGAGGTGTATGTTTGCACTATCCTGTGACCGCTAGCTCCATGTAGCTGTAGAGGGCCTGAAATGAGCCAAGGATGACTGAATAGCCAATGTGGCTACTTACTCCATCATTTGGGGACTTGATGGAAATGCAGAGTCTTGGGCCCCATCCAGACCTACTCATTCAGAATCTGTATTTTTAATGAGGTCCCTTTGGACTGATGTGCAATACTGTCTCTTCTAGAACAAAAATTCCCAGTCTTGCTATATGTTACAATGACCTGAAGAGTTCGTGAAAGTAATTTTTGGGATTCTTCCTAGACCAAATTTTCAGTATTTCTGGTGGGAGTCCTGGAACCAGCATTTTACAGAGTATTCCCACATGATTTTAATGGCTAGTGAAGTGTTAGAACTGCATATATTACACAAAGAGTATACAAACAACTGTGAAGTTTGGATGGGGAGGTCTTAAGCACTGCCCTGGATTTTCCACTTTTTGTTGAGGTTAATATAGGAGCAGTATATGTAAGAGAGTGTTAGCCTGTACTAAGTGCTAATATCTTTAATTGATTAAACATTTGACTGAAAAGACTCTTGCAGTGAAAATATGCAAGACTGTATTGACAGGCTGGGTGCGGTGGCTTGTGCCTGTAATACCAGCACTTTGGAGGCAAAGATGATAGTGACATATTTTGTGAATGTATGGATTCAGGGCACCCAACACATTTCTGTTAATCCAAATAAATGTTCCTGACATAGATATGAAGCACAGCTTTTGATTTTTGTGTACACACACACACACACACACACACACACACACACACAGAGTAACATGCCCTTTCTTCAATGTACCATTTCCATTTCTTTTCACAAATCCCCTAATAAAATTGTGGTGAATTTAGAAGTCTTATCTATTTGTTGTCTTAGCTAAAGGGAACTTACTTCATTCTTAAAAATTTTTTTTCATGGCCTTTCCTTTTCACTGTGAAGAACGGTTACGAGATCCAAGCATGACATGAGTCAATGTCTAATGGACAGTGTCTTTTCTTCCAGGTCTGACTTGCAGTGTGGTTGAGTTCAGCTAACATACATTTACTGCACTCCTACTGTGTGATGACAGTTATATAAGACGTAGGTGAGAAAGGTGCAAATAAGCCAGAGTCTCTTTCAGTTCTTGATGTTCCAGGATTTCATGCTTACTGGATAGCAGCATGTTTCCTGTGCCTTGACCACTGAGATTTGGATTTTTATCTCCACCAATTACTATTAGATTAACTTTTGCCAGGGTATCTTAACTCTGTAACACCAAGTCTTCCTACCTATAACATGGGAATAACAATAGAACTTATTTTATAGCCTTATTCTGATGATTTGATCAGTCCTGGCATTAAAGTTCCTAGCATATACATAACCCACAGTAAATACTTAACAAATGTTAGTGATTACAGACTTAATTGGCTTATTATACATGATCAGGACCTGTTTACTTTTACATTACTCTTTCCTTAAGGAGGAGAATGAATGGTTTAGATTAGCTATGAAAGATCTCTGCACTTTGAAGGTAATATAAACAGACATGCAGCCATATGTTTCAGAGCCATGAAGTCTTATTGCCGCCTTGGAGCAACCAGTTGGTGCCAAATGGCTTTATTAATCGCCAGTGTGTACAGGGTTCTGTGGTAAGGAATTAATTTGAAACTGGAACAGTTAAGACAGAGAAACGGATAATGAACCATTTGAATGTTTTTGAAGTGCTTCTGTCATACTCCCCCTGTATTTTCAACTTTTGGCAGGATCTGATCCTTTACTTCGTTTTCCTTCCTAGCACTGATCTCCTCATGGCATAGTCTCTGTTCACATTTGTATTCTTTGTCCTCTCCTCATCAGAATGGCACATCCTGGAGGGATTATTAGCCTTCCAGGTTCAAATGATTCTTCTGCCTCCTGTCTCAGCCTCCCAAGTAGCTGGGACTACAGGTGTATGCCACCAGGCCTGACTAATTTTTGTATTTTTAGTAAAGACAGGGTTGCACCATGCTGGCCAGGCTGGTCTAGAACTTTTGACCTCACGTGATCTACCCGCCTCAGCCTCCCAGACTTCTGGAGTTACAGGCTTGAGCCAACGGGCCCAGCCGTGGATACTTGTCTTTGAAAGAATGACTTTTTTGTTTTTTTCGTTTTGTTTGTTTGTTTGTTTCTGAGATGGAGTCTTGCTCTGCCACCAGGCTGGAGTGCAGTGGCGCAATTTCGGCTCACTGCAACCTCCGCCTCCTGGGTTCAAGTGATTATTCCGCCTCAGTCTCCCAAGTAGCTGGGACTACAGGTGCGTGCCACCACGCCTGGCTAATTTTTTTGTATTTTTAGTAGAGACGAGGTTTCACCATGTTGGCCAGGATGGTCTAGATCTCTTGACCCTGTGATCCACCCGCCTCAGCCTCCCAAAGTGCTGGGATTACAGGCGTGAGCCACCACGCCTGGCCAAGAATGACTTTTTTTTTTGAGACGGAGTTTCACTCTTGTTACCCAGACTGGAGCGCAATGGCACGATCTCGGCTCACTGCAACCTCCGCCTTCTGGGTTCAAGCAAGTCTCCTGCCTCAGCCTCCCGAGTATCTGGGACTACCACCATGCCCAGCTAATTTTTGTATTTTTAGTAGAGACGGGGTTTCACCTTGTTGACCAGGATGGTCTCGATCTCTTGACCTCGTGATCCACCCGCCTCGGCCTCCCCAAGAATGACTTTAAACCTCCCCAGAAAGATTTTAGTGTGGCCGGACCACAGGTGGGGCGGGGCCTCGCGCAGGGCGTGCTGGGCCGCGCACACTGGCTGCTGGGAACCTGGTGGAGAGCCATCGTGCCTGTGTGCTGAGGGGAGAAGCGGCCACAGAGAGAGGCACGTTCCTCATGATTCAGTGCCACTGCATCACCATCTTCACAGATGCCAAGGTGTCTAGCATGGTGTTTGACCTGAAGTGCGTTGTCGAGGGCATCCTAAGTTACTGTACAAGATGTTAGAAAGACGCTGCGCGAGTGTGGCTTCACCAGCCAAAGTGCACTGCCACAGTCCCGGCCACAGCGCTGCCCGCCTTCTGGGCGGATGACGCGCTGGAGGCCCTGCACATCCCGCCGCCGTTAGGAAGCCCCAGGATGGAGGAAGCAGTGCCCATGAGCAAGCTGGGCACAGAGGGCACTCTGCCTGAAAGCCAGAGACCCACTTTCCACAGTAAAAGAGATGTAGATGTTAGAGTTGAAAAAAGGGTTTTAATACCATGAAGATTGATGCACATCGTGGTGTGGTGGCGCATGCCTGTGGTCCCAGCTGCTCAGGACGCAGTGGGGGAAGATTCCTTGAGCCTGGGAGGTCGAGGCTGCAGTGAGCCCAGTTCGTGCCACTGTACTACAGCTTGGACGACAGAGCAAGAGCTTGTCTCAAAAACAAAAAAACAAAAAACAAAACAAACAAACAAACAAAAAAAAACAATAAGGCGGGGCGCGGTGGCTCACGCCTGTAATCCCAGCACTTTGGGAGGCCGAGGCGGGTGGATGACGAGGTCAAGTGCGAGACCATCCTGGTCAACATGGTGAAACCCCGTCTCTACTAAAAATACAAAAAATTAGCTGGGCATGGTGGCGTGTGCCTGTAATCCCAGCTACTCAGGAGGCTGAGGCAGGAGAATTGCCTGAACCCAGGAGGCGGATGTTGCCATGCCCGGAGATTGGGCCATTGCACTCCAGCCTGGGTAACAAGACCGAAACTCCATCTCAAAAAAAGTAAAAAAAATTAAATAAAATAAAAAAATTCATGTGCAAGATGAAAAGCCCAGCACTGACCAAAATGAAGTAGAGAGATGAGAGTGGAAGTTTAACACCTCAGTTATACAGAGGCTTGCTGCTTTGAAGTAGTTGTTGATGGTCAACATACACTGGGATAATTATAAAATCTTGTAAAGTGCAGGCGCTTCAAACGCACACCCTCAAGTGACAGAAAACTGGCAAATAAAATTGGCAAATTGCTAGTCCCCAGGTAAGAGAAAAAGATTACGGTTTTATATAGTATTGTGGAGTAAATGTTGTAATAATAAAGGAATGGGGAAATAATGCTCATGGAAAGTTAACTTGACAGTTACTGCTGTACTTAAATCCTTAATAAAATAATAGAAGACAAATGTCAAAGGAGAGAGCATTGAGCATTTAGAGAATATCTTAAATGCAATCAATAGTCAATGTCAATTTTTGAAAGACAAATTACTTGTTAGGCGAAGTTATAATTTTAAAATTTAATTATATGATTGTTGAACTAAATTGGTAAAGTGGAAGTGATATGAGGAATTTGGCTCACGTATACATATAAAATTATATGTGAAGAATTAATTTAGATTGACTCTTACTGAGATATTCTCATAAGGGAGTCAGCACTGCATGAAGGACGCTAGTGCAAAATTAATAGTTGAAAAAAAAAAAACAGTAAAACCTGAATGGGATTTCTAGCCAGGGAGTTTATCACCAGTATTTGAAGCAGGAATTCTTTGTCCTTTTGCCAGTAGAAAACCCTTTTTTTCATTCTCTGGAGCCTTCCAACATCTATGACATCTCTAATTGTTTCTTTACTGCAGAGATTGCCCTTCAATACTTGAGACAATCAAGGACAGAGATAGATGGAAGGACAGAGATAGATGGAAGGACAGAGGTACATGGAAGTCATATCTCTCTAGATGGAAATCATTCATTTTCTTAATTTATTTATACAGTAACACTTTAACAAACATTTTCTGATTGTCCTTTGCTGGACTAAAAACTGGGGGTAGAATCACAAAATTTAATGAGGGCAACAGATGGGAAGATACCAGCTCTAGTAAGTGAAATTAAGCGTGATTTCACTTAGGCTGTAGAAACCTCTTAGACTTCTCAGGGATGGCAATCCCCTTAAAGAAGACAGTGGATGAGAAGAGGGCCCACGAGAGAGAACTGGAAAGCCTCTTTGGCCTTCTGTAGTAGCAGAGTGTTCCAGTTGAGTGTAAGGGTGCAGATTCATTGTTTGTCTCACACAGGGTACTCTAATGGTATTGTGCCCCAAGTAGACTGAGGATTCTGAGTTACGACATCTGATTTGTGGTTTAGAAAAGGTATCATGAGTGCTTTATAGAGGATGACTTGGAGATGGCCAAGCCAGGAGGGATAGACTAAATCAAGCTGAGAAATGATGATGCTCCATGACTGCCATTGTGAAGTTCACATTTTAAAAAATCACAGGTGATTTTAAATATATATATATAATGTAAATATACATTCTAAATATATATTTATATGTAAATATATAGATATAAAGTTTAAATATGAGGGATGTTTATAAAGTATATATATTTACATATTATATATATGGATTCATATGTAATAGATCTATAATAGGTCTATATATAATCCATATAAAGATTATATACATATATTTATAGATATATGCATTTATATATTTATATATTATATATACTATATAATAGATTATATATATATCTCTGTATATAATATGTATATGTATATATTTAAAAAGTATGACATAGCCCTGCTGCTCAGAGTCTCAAAAGGGTGGTGGTCACTCAGACCAGCAGCCCTGATGTCACCAAGACATTAAAATGCAGAATTTCAGATATTACCCACCCCAGACCTACTGAAGCTCTTTAACAAATTCCTAGGTGATTTCTGTGCACGTCAACCTTTGAGAGTCCTATCTATATAAACTATCTATTGGATACTGTGCTTATTACCTGGGCAGCAAAATAATCTGTACGCCAAACTCTGTGACATGAAATTTACCTGTGTTAGAAACCTGCAGATCTACCCCTGCAGCCAAAGTATAAGTTTAAAATAAAAATAAAATATCAAAATACATCTATTACAAAAGTGAATTGGGAATATTTTTGTTCCTGACTGATACATCTTAGCCAACTTTAAAACATTTTGGTCCTACTTTGTTGGTGTATGTGTGTGTGTGTGTGTGTGTGTGTGTGTGTGTCTAGAGTGGATGAGTTGTTAAGAGGAATAGTCAATACTTGTCCTCTAGCTGAATAACTGGCCTATGCTATGAAAAGTAGAAACAGTCGAGGCCTGGTGGCTTAGGCCTGTAATTCCAGCTACTTGAGAGGCTAAGGCAGGAGAATAGCTTCAACCCTGGAGGCTGAGGTTGCAGTGAGCTGAGATTGAGCAATTGCACTCCAGGCTGGGCAATAAGAGCGAAACTCCGTATCAAAAAAAAAAAAGTAGGTTGGGTGTGGTGGTTCATGCTGGTAATTTTAAGGCTTTGGGAGGCTTGGAGTTTGAGACCAGCCTGGGCCACACTGTGAAATCCTATTTTTATAAAAAATAAAATAATAATTAGCTACGAGTAGTGGCATCTACCTGTAGTCTCAGTTATTGGGTGTGACTGAGGCTGGAGTAGCATTAAGCCTAGGAGTTCGAGTCTACAGGGAGCTGTGATCCTGCACTGCACTCCAGCCTGGGTGGCAGAGCAAGACCTTGTTAAAAGAAAAAAAAGAGAAGCAAGGTGCAATGGGAGAAAGAGGCAGAGGACTAGTACATCTGAGCTCTGGATCTTTTCCTTTCATCCTGCACACCTACCTGCTCTGCTCCATACACCAAAAGGCCTGCCTCTCATACTGACCAGGCTCTGTGCCCTCTGCCTTGTGCCTGCAAGGACTGCAGCAGCAGGGCATTGATGGAAGTGGGAAGATGGAAAAGGCAGGCTTATTCAGCCTTCCTGGCTGTGGCTTGTGTGTAGCTGTGGCCCTCCAGGGAATGTCACAGCTCCCCTTGCCCCATGTGAGCAGAGGGCACTGTACCCTTTGCTGTCAATCCTTAATCCTGACATGTATTAGAAATGGTCTTTCCACTAAACTTTTCTCAAAGACCCCTTTCTGAGCCTGCCACCCACTTGCTGCTGGGACACTAATACTAGATCTGATGTGTTGGAAGAGGTGGTGTCATTTGAGGAGGACTTGTAGGGCGTAGGACACACTGAAGTAGGCGGAGAGGAGGGAAGAGATTCCTGATAACAGAAGTTGCAGTGCTGGTGAGCCGTGCAGTTGTCTTTTATGGAGCATGTTCAGGGAGCTGTTCATGTAGACAGGCTGCTGGCTACCAGCAGTGGCTGTGGAGGTTGAACATTGGGTGATAAGAAGAATATTTTAGGAAATAGTGTTAGAAAGGTACCCTAAGTCTCAATTGTGGCAGGCCTTGATATTGAGAATTTGCACCTGGGATTTTGCTTAACTCTGTGCTTTAAAAAGATTTAAATTTGAGCTAATGATAAAATTTCATGCCATTATAAGAAAAGATACAGAGAAATTCACTTTATGTTTCCCTCAATGGTAAGATTTTGTGAAAAGTTCCCGTTCTGTCACAACCAGCATATTAACATTCACATGACATTCATATCCAGCCTTTATATAAAAATATATACAGTCTTATTCAGATTTCCTTACTTGTACTCAGGTGAGTATTTCGAGAGTGAGAGTTTTTGATTAGGGTGGTTATATTGTCAGTTATAGAGTGAGAATTCTAATGGTATAAATTTAATTTGCCTCAGAAAAATGCATGGCTTTTGAGTGGAAACAATATGTCATTAGAAAATCGCATAAATATTTTTTCCTTGACTTTGTTTTCCCTCCTTAAGTTTCTTGGACTCAGTGCAACCATTGAAAGCATCCTGTTGTCTACAGAAATGTATCTTAAACTTATCAAGAAATTACCTGTCTTTTCAAGGGCAGTATAGGCATTTTGTACTTTTGATATGTCTTAGTTTTTCTGAACAGCAGCGTGATCAGATCTGAATTGTACAGGACAGGGAGTCAATTACCAAATGCTCTGGACGCAGCTGAGTCTCATTGCAGCATAGTGACCTTCGACCTAACTCTTAATATATGTGGTGCTCAGTGCACTTACCTGTAAAATGTAATATTTCAGTTTATCAGTAAGCATTTTCCAACCATAGTATTCTGTATTTATTGCTTATATAGAAAAAATAGTTAATAACGAGGTGATAAAACTCAATTTTATCTCCCACTCTTTGAGTCATCTGTTGTTTTTCAAAGCTAATTTCTTGCCTTGCCTTCCACAAATTTCTTCCCAGGATGCTACCCAAGTAAGTGAAATATGAATAAATACTTTTATGAAAAGGAGTAACACATATCTGAAGGTCAGTTTTGCAATCAGGATGACAGGTTTGTATCACCACAGCACGTGTTAATAACTTGATTCTTCCCATGGTTAGATGTCTCTTTAGGAAATGTATAATTTCCCTGAAGATGGGGGAGAGATAATTTTCATTTTGCATGAAGAGTAATTTTTTGTTTGCATCATAAGTTCTAAATGTACACATGTAAGTGTGTATTATATTTAGATTCAATTAAATACCTTGATAATTTATGACTGTCTTCTTGGCAGAGATTTATTCATTAAGTGGTTAAAAAAATATTTTTTTTTAATTTTTATTTTTTCTTTTACACGAAAAAAACCTTGATAATACTCTGTGGTTAAATAATTTAAAAAACCCTTGAAGAATGAAGGAAGAGGGAGGCCGAGGCGGGTGGATCACAAGGTCAAGATATTGAGACCATACTGGTCAACATGGTGAAACCCCGTCTCTACTAAAAATACAAAAAATTAGCTGGGCATGGTGGCATGTGCCTGTAATCCCAGCTACTCGGGAGGCTGAGGCAGGAGAATCGCCTGAACCCAGGAGGCGGAGGTTGCGGTGAGCCGAGATTGCGCCATTGCACTCCAGCCTGGGTAACAAGAGCGAAACTCCGTCTCAAAGAAAAAAAAAAGAATGAAGGAAGAGAGGCATTGGGCAAGTTGATCAGAAGAAAGGTTGGGATATTTAACAGTTAAAAATGTCTGTGTATGCCCTTTGGTGTTTGCTCTAATTCATAATTAGATTCACTATTCCTTCCACTTATTTAAAAGGCACCTTACCTAGAGAGACATCAATATTTACAGTACATCAGTGCCATGGAGAATTTCAGATCTTGTGATGAGGGTTTATTGCTGTTTTATCCCCTCTTCAAAGCAATGTACATATCAAACAGTCTTCGTCATCATACTGGACCCAGTGACATCGCGCCAATCGCTCTGTGCTTCATGCAGCAGCTTAATTATTGAAGATCCATGTCTTTGAGTTTTTTTTTTTAATATTTCAGAGGTTATACTTTGAAAATCTGTATATTAAATAAATCAGAAGATTATGGGATTAGAAAGTTTTATCATGTTTTAAAATGCAAGGAATGGCTATAATAGTGACTGACCAAATTACCTTAAATGAGAAGCTCCTATTATTTCTAATTACTATAATGAACACAAATTACATCAGATTATTAGTAGTGCTGAAATAGGCCATGGGCCCCAGAAGCATAGCAAATCATAGGTGAGAAGATTGTGTTTTATTCATCTGAGGCCAACACAAAATTACTTTCTTTATACAATATTATATTTAGTCAGGACAGTTAGAGGTGGGAAACCTTTTAGATGAATCTGGAAGTTGTGTTTCGTAATTCATTTTGTTAAGTCCAGATGTTTATACAAATGTCTTTCCTTAAAATAAGGTGAAACTTGTGAAAAGACCTCATGCCATTGTGGCTACTATGGAACCATTCTCTAGAACTCTGTGTTGCTTGTCATATTTTGACTTGCTTGGAGCTACCCTGAGGAATGGCTGCTGAGACTGCTTTGAAATGCTTTTATGTTTTTTTAAAATACATTTTTCATAAATTGTTATACATTCTGTCAGGATGAGGTTTGGTGGATGATCACTGGTTGGGGGTGTGTGAACATATGTGAACTCACACCTTTTTGGTACTAAAGGGAACTTCTAAAACCAGTAGTGCAGCCTCTGAATTTATAAATTAGGGATGGAGGCCCAGAGAGGTGACTGATGTGCCAGGATCACAGTTCTAGGCCAGTGGTTCTTAGCATGTGATTTCTGGGCCCTCAGGGATCACTAAGATTATTTCAGGAATGCTGTGAGTGCAATGTTATTTTCAGAGTTTTTATGAAAACCTGTTCTGTAGTGTTCACTGGGTTGACATCTACATCAGTGGTGCCCACACCCTGAGGGGCAAAAATGTAGATCACTTGGCACAAATCAAGACATTGACACCAAATGTATTCTTCACCCCACACACTCATGGTTTTTTAAAAAACCCATTTCACCAACTTTTTAATGAAGAACCAAAATTAATTACTTAAAACCTGACCCTTTAATACACAATTTAACATTTCGCATGGTGATATAGGCATAAAACACTTTTCCAACATGTGGAAGCTCAGTAGTTCCTTTTTAAATTTAAATTTAATTTTATTTTTGTTGAGGTAAGTCCTCACTATGTTGCCCAGTTTGGTCTCGAGCTCCTGGGCTCCAGTGATCCTTTTGCTTCAGCCCCCCTGAGTAGCTGATTTTACATTAGTGAGCCACCATGCCCAGCTTCTCGGTGGTTGTCTTGAGAAATACTTTTATGCGAAGGCTTGATTTACATGCTGAGGTTTTTTTCATGGGACAGTGTTTTCGTTTGAAGTATGGACAGAAAAGCTGGTCATTCAGACTTGAGTATCTGGTAGACAGTTTTGTAAAAATGAGTAACACAAGCCTGTCACTACAAGGCAAAAAAAAAAAAAAAAGGGCAGTATTTGTTGCTAAAGATAAAATTCAAACTTTCTAGTGAAAATTAGGTTTTGGAAAACTTATGTCCCACTGTGAGCATGACTGCTTCCCAGTACATAAAGACATTTCTGATTAAATTGGCAGAGATATTAACCTGTGATTTTCTGAAATAAAGAAATGTATCAACATTCGGAAGATTGACTAACTTATTAACTAATAGTTTCCAAATGATTAATGTTATGGAATTTTTCATGGGTGGAAGATTCATACAAAGTGTGAGACAGACAAATAGATTGTAATGTAACAAAGAAAACTTCACATCCATACTGCAGCTGACCTTTGAAAAACCACCATTGGTCAACTTCTCTGTGGTATCAGAGAAGAAAATCCAATATTTTCTGGAAAAGCTATTATGATATTATTCCCTCTTCTAGCTACATATTTGTGAAGTTCTTTTTTTCCTCTATACACTTTTTCATATGGCAGCTGAGAATACATAAGCAGATATGAGAATCCAGATGTCTTCTATTAAGCAAAATGTAAAACATTGCTGCTCTTTCCACCGAATGTGCTTTGTTTTATAAAATACAATTTTCAAAAAATTAGTTTGTGTTAACATGTGATGGGTTTTATTATTATTAAAGTGATTTAATAAATAGATATTTTAAAGTTCTTCTCATTTTTACTCCTAAAATGGTAAATATCATTAGCTCTAGCCTCATATACACAAAAATGCTTTGAGGTCGTCAATTTTTAGAGTGTGAAAGGGGACCCTGAGGTCAGCATTTGGGAACCACCGAATCTAGTCCTGTTTCCTTGTAGACATGCTTTCCTAGATTATATGTAGTATTTCCTCCATTTAAGAGTAGTTTTTTTCCTTTTCCTATCTTAACATTTGTGAAATTTGGATACCTGTTGTTACAATATATGTTTATGGCTAATGTAACGTTTCTTTCTCTTCCCAAAATGAAATCATGCTATGATTCTATGCTATGACTTAAAATCAGGATATGATTTCTAATTGCATAATTCTAGGAAAATAACAAAATTTTTCTTTTTTAAAAAACGGAAACTAACGTTTGTATTCACAGGTAGCTAGAAATGGAACTTAATAGATCTGATTTGATAATTTGTGATTAATGATTGAGCACTGAGTCGGGAGCTTGAAGTCTTAACTGGAGAACTGACTTTTTATGTTCTCTCTCTGAGCCTCAGCTTACGTATATGTGATGTGGGTCACATGTTTTTCCATGTGTCTAATGTAGTGCCTTATTTAAGAAAAAAATTTTGTATCCCTCTATTTAAGCGGTGGGTTCTAACATAGCATTACTAAACTGTATGTGCTCGCATGTGTTTGTGTGTGTGAAAACTGCATAAAATGCCTTATACTTTTCATGCAATCATAAAAAGAAGAAGAAATCATAAACCAATACACATCCAGATATGTAACAGATACCCATCAGATACACATCATTGTGAGAGTTAAAGATGTCTTCTGGAGTCTAAATCGTAGGCTATATGAACCTAGACATGCCCTGGGGTGACATGGGGTCTTTTTATTTGGACCTGGTTATGCTGCCTTTATGTACTATGATGACTCAGGTCTTGCAGCAAATATATTTTCTTTCTAAATAAGAAAACCTTGATTTCAACATTATTATGATATCATTTGGCATTCTTTGATGAGAACATGCCATTGACTTCTTTTGACTGACTGACTGACTGACTGACTGACTGACTGGGCCAGTTTGGACTAACAGGACCTTGCTTTGTTGCCCAGGCTGGAGTGCAGTAGTACAGTCACGGCTCACTGCAGGCTTCAACTTTTAGGCTTAGGTGATCTTCCCACCTAAGACACCTAAGCTAGGACTGATGCAGGACATGTGAGGCCCACAGTGGACCTTAGCCCATGAGGGTCCTCGGCTTTGCCCAGGAAAAGACTTCAAGGGTGAGCTGGGGCTAGAAGAAAACAGCTTTATTGAAGCAACAGTGTCATAGCTCTATGACTGCTTCTGCAGAGCAGAGGTACTCTCTATTGGCAACGAGTAGCAGCCCAGGGCAGTTTTGCAGTCATATTTATACTCACTTTTAATTACATGCAGATTAAGGGGCAGTTTGTGCAGAAATATTTAGGGAAGGTATAGTAACTAGGACATTAGGTTTTTACCAGGGAAATGGTAGGTAACACCTAGGTGTTGCCATGGTGATAGTAAATTGACATGGTATGCTGGTGAGTATGTTTGATGGAAAGCTGCTTCTGCCCTAGCCCTGTTTTAGCTAGTCCTCCATTTGGTCTGGTGTGCCAGCCCTGCCTCTGCAGTCAAGGCCTGCTTCCTACCTTCTAACTACAGGAGTGTGCCACCATAATCGCCTAGTTTTTTAATTTTTTTTTTTTGTAGAGACAGAATCTCACTGTGTTGCCCAAGTTGGTCTTGAACTCCTGACCTCAAGCAGTTCTCCACCTTGGCCTTCCAAAGTGCTGGGATTACCGGCATGAGCCACTGCACCTGGCTTCCTTAACTACCTTTATTGGGTTTTGTTCTTTCTCATCAGCATAGTAGGACACCTTCCTGAATTTGACAGTCGACATAAATGTGAATGTGGGACTTGAAATTGCATGGGAGTACTCAGTGACTAGGTAGTACAAATAGAAGATCCAGACTATATTTATTTTGATTTATCAGTATCACTGAGATGCAAACAAAAAGTTTAATGTTGGAAGAACTCAGAAGAATGGCTGCATGATAGAGCATTCCCTGTAGCATCCTTCACATTGCAGTTTATGCGAACAGCACCCTTTGTATGAGCTCCATCATGCACCAGAAGAGACATCCCACAGGGTCTGTAGCTTCAACATGTACCTCCTCTCAAATCCCCTCTTTCCCCAAGTTCACATTTTATTTCAAGAGCCACAGGTATATATAGAGAAATGCTAATCATTTTTGTCTGTCTATTGCAGACTAACACAGTAACACAATGTTTGTGTCTAGTCTGAAGAAGATGGTCCTAATTACTTATATAATCGAAATCATGTATGCAATGTATTCTCCTGAGGAAAATTTCAAACACAAGTAGGGTAAGCAGTTTTATTGTGACCAAGCAAATTCAGGATCTAGTCCCTGAATTTATTCGGGGTTGGAATATACTTTTATGTGATTATTTTAATATAGGTAGTGGGTACTGCTTTTGGTCCTTATGTCTGCTCCATTTTTTAAAGGCCTTCACCTCTGAGTTAATAGTGCTTCTTGTAGACTTACACACACAGAGGGGCGAGAGGAAGAGGGAGAGAACTTGAATGTAGAGAGGTACTTAACAACTGAAGAATTAATCCTGTAATTGGAAAGCAACAGAACCTTTGTCTAAGTAACAACATTGTCTGGAAGTATTTAGTCTTTTCCTGCCCACCCCTCCCTATTTTGTTACTTTTTTGCTTACAGTTTTTAATTTGATGATTCTGGAAATTGTGCTTCCTCTTGGTAGAGAACTTTCCTTATAGTAAGGGCATTGACTATTAACGTGCATGGATTCGTAGATGTTTGTTTTTGTGAGAATGACTATATAATTGTTTTTTTTTTTTTGAGACGGAGTTTCGCTCTTGTTACCCAGGCTGGAGTGCAATGGCGTGAACTCGGCTCACCGCAACCTCCGCCTCCTGGGTTCAGGCAATCCTCCTGCCTCAGCCTCGCGAGTCGCTGGGATTACAGGCACGTTCCACCATGCCCAGCTAAGTTTTTGTATTTTTAGTAGAGACGGGGTTTCACCATGTTGACCAGGATGGTCTCGATCTTTTCACCTCGTGATCCACCCACCTCGGCCTCCCAAATGACTATATAATTCTTATTGGTGTTTATTTTTATTTTTTTGATATAAATTATAAGCATCAAAGGCATAATAAATCCAGTAATTATTAAAATAGTCATGTTTACATTTCTTTCATCAAATTAAGATAGCCACCAACATTATTAAATTCGAAGCGGGCTAAATTTTTGCCCTGGAAATGTTGCTCAGACTGTGTTATTGTTATGCAATCCTCATGATGTAGAAATCAGTGTTAAATTTGATATTACTGTGTTTCATATGCTTTTGTTTTATCTGATTAGTTTTAATTTGCT
Organism: Callithrix jacchus; assembly: GCF_049354715.1. Lineage (NCBI taxonomy): Eukaryota > Metazoa > Chordata > Mammalia > Primates > Cebidae > Callithrix > Callithrix jacchus. Next base: position 34,094,860 of record NC_133508.1, on the reverse strand, counting down.
TTCATATATTGGTTTAAATATAGCCTTCACTGTATATAAATGCCCTGTCTTTAGTTTGGTATCCTCAAGGTCTCCATATTTTTACCATTGACCAGTGCACCAGTGTTTCAAAATTATCCCTCTGAGGATAAATAATGAATTTACTAATTTATGGTTAAAGCTGTGTCATTAGGCCGGATGTGGTGGCTCACGCCTGTAATCCTAGCACTTTGGGAGGCCGAGGTGGGTGGATCACCTGAGGTCAGGAGTTAAAAGACCTGTCTAGCCAACATGGTGAAACTCTGTCTCTACTAAAAGCACAAAAACTAGCCCGGCTTGGTGGCTCATGCTTGTTGTAGCCTGTAGCTGTGGGAGGCTGAGGCAGGAGAATCACTTGAACCCAGCAGGCAGAGGTTGCTGTTAGCTGAGATTGTGCCACTACACTCCAGCCTGGGGGACAGAGCCAGTCTCTGTCTCAAAAAATAAAATAAAATAAAATAAATAAAGCTCTATTGTTAGAGGCTTTAAAACAAATGCTTAACTTACATCCTAGTTCTTAAAAACAGTACTCTAAACATAATTTAAATTTTGTCTTACATTTTTGAGTGATTTCACTCAGTTGCTGAGTGAAACTTCCAGTCCTGATTCCAGCTGTTGCAGACTCTTTTCTTGGCTTTGCATTTTTGTTTTCTGTTTCTTCTCTGCTGTGACAGTGATTCTATTTGCCAGGCTGTTCTCAGTGCTACTGATAAATGTTACAAGTGTTCATCTGAGTTTATTATTGATGTTGTTATCACAATTGCAAGCAAACTCGTCTATGCAAATGCATTTGCTAAAATGCTGCCTTTCGTGTAATTGTATATGTGAGTATATGACAAACTACCTGCAGATTAGCATATTACTTCGAGTATTTTCTGTCTTAAGTATAAATAATATATTTGGGCACTATACCTTCTGGTAATACTTTATTGAAGAAACATTTTATTCAACAAAACTTTTCAATAGAGCAGCCAAATGTCTAAATTCTATAGATTTTAAAAAATTGATACATAATTGTATGTATTTATGTAGAGTTTGTGATATTTTGATACAGTGTGTAATGGTTAAATCAAGGTAATGAGGATATTCACACCTCAATTATCTATCTTTTTTTAAATTTGAAAAATTTTAAATCCTCTCCCTAGCTACTTTGAAATATACAATAAATTATTTGTTAACTATATAGATTCTATATGTTTATTCCAGCAGATATGATTAAAAGGTAGATTAAATTTGTTTACTTGCTTAGATTCGTTATTTGTTGAATGATATATGTGATCATTATTTAGGAATATTGGGATAATGATAGCAGTAATAGTCATTATGATATTACTCTCTCCTGAGTACACACTATTTGTCAGGCACTGTTTATCCCCTTTATATTATGTAGTCTTCACATTACCCTGATGAAAGAGGTACTGTTTTATTTTCATTTGAGTTGGAAAGGACTAGAGGCAGAAAACAGTTAGGCAACTTGGCCAGGGCCACATAGATAACAAGAAGTGAAGCCCAAATACAAACCTTGGCAGTCTTGCTTGGAGCTGACACTTGACCACACCTCTTTCACCATGTAGTATTTTAAAGGACCTAAAGAAATTTGTATTTAGAACACTGACCCACTGTCCCCTTTTAAAAAATTCTAATTCTGTTCCTTAGTCTTTAGGATCACCCTACATTCTCCAACATGTAGTCTACCAACATTAGTATGTTATTTTTCAGCATAGTGCTTTTGTGTTTACAGATATGCCTCTTCATGTTCGACGCAGTAGTGACCCAGCTCTAATTGGCCTCTCCACTTCTATCAGTGATAATAATTTTTCCTCTGAAGAGCCTTCAAGGAAAAATCCCACACGCTGGTCAACAACAGCTGGGTTCCTCAAGCAGAACACTGCTGGGAGTCCTAAAACCTGTGACCGGAAGGTAACCACCTCTCCTTGTTTGTTGCTATCGCTTGCCCCTCCTGACTTCTTGGTGTCCATGATGAGTGTCGTGTCTTAGGTAAACCACTGGATCCCAGGGCATTTTCACGATGGTCTTTTGTGAGTGTGGTAACAACTTTCATTTAAAGGTCAGATAGAATAGACTATATTTTATATCACACTTGAATTTTCTGATGAAAATCAGTGCCATGTATGTTATGCAATTATTAATGTATCTGCATTTTGAACAATTCCATTTCATATGATTGAAAAGGAAAACATTTGACACAATGTGTACCGTATAAAATTCCTTTCCTCCTGTGTCTCCTGGTCTTCTCCCCCATTTCTCCTCACAGGCAGCCTCTTTATTTGCTTTCTTTATGTCCTTACAGGGATATTTGACACATGTTTAAGCAAATATTTGTATTGGTTCATGAGGTACATTACAGAACTTAGAGAACATCATGAACTTTTAAGGATGAAAGTGGACCTCATGGTAATTTAGTTTGACTACCCAGTTGATCATTTTATCCTAAGTCTCCTTGTAAATTGAAATGTGTTGTCTAGTGTTCATAATACTTTCTTCCTTGACCTAATTTATTTAATCTGAATAAAGAAACTTTATTTCAGTCTGTTTTAGAAAACTCATTGGCTTAGTGCAGTGGCTCCCACCTATAATCCCAGCACTTCCGGAGCCAAGGCAGGTGCAACTCTGGCCAGGAGTTCGAGGCCAGCCTGGCCAAAATAGCGAAAACTTGTATCTACTAAAAATACAAAAATTAGCCTGGTGTGATAGCATCCAACTGTAATTCCAGCTACTCAGGATGCTGAGGCACAATAATCACTTGAATCCAGGAGGTGGAGGTTGCAGTGAGCCAAGATCACACCACTGCACTTCAGCCTGGGCAACAGAGTGAGACTGCATCTCAACAACGACAAAAAAATTATTGATGCCCTTTGTCAGAACCCTTATTGTTTCTTTTAATCACACCTCTCAGCTCTTATTTAATGTGTATTTTGCTGAATCTGCCCTTTTCACTTCTGAATATGTAGATGCTCAATAAACTTCTGTTGAATGAATTAATAAGTATTTTTTCGATGCACCCAATAACTTAGCACTGTCTAGATTGAGAAATGTTGAAATAATACTAATCGCATAATATTAAAAAGGATGTAGCTTTATATTTGCTTCATTTACTCTTTGCATAGGTATAAAGATACCTGTTTTAAATATCTCTTTCAAATTTGTTTTGCATTTCAGTACACTCCTCTTTGTACTAGTTCAAGTGAGAAAAAAGGTGCATGGAAAACAGATTTAAATTGAGAAGAATCTACTTGGAAAAAAGAGTATATTTAGTTTCTGATTATTTTGAATTATGAACTTAACTGTTAGGCTTGCTCTCCTGAAATATTTTGTTTTTATAGATGTGCTGGGGAGCCACATTGAAAGATCTTCATATTAAGATTAGCTTGAAATGTTTGAGAACTTTATCACAGTAGACTATCCAAAGCAGCAGAATCCCGTTTATCAACGGGTCTCATGGCGTTTTATTTTATTTTATTTTTTAGACTAGACCTAATTTAATTTGCATAGATATTCACAAATGTGCAGACAAGTCAAGTTGGCAGTGAAAAATATTTTTAACTAAGTTTTCAACTATTTGAAGCATAATGACTTCAGAATTCATTACAGTCATCAGGGTTTTCTTTTCAAATCATTCAACATCTTGGATGTGTGCGTCAGACTCAGTTGTAGCAAATAGAACCTGTTTTTATCATCAAACATTTTTTAACAAAAGGGATTTAACACTTAGAATTTGTTTCTCACAAAATCACTGGAAGTGTTTGCAGAGAAGGTCCTACAGTGTGGTCTGGAGAACCTTTATAACCATGCAGTAATGTAGATGTGGCTTACCTGTGGAGCTACCCTCTCCACTGTCATGGTGAAGGAGGTGCTGCAGTCCAGGGACCTCAATTCCTCACACCCAAGCCTGCCTACTGCACACTACGCTCTGTCCTGCCTCCAGATGTATTCACCTTGCTTCTGTCAATGTGAAGCTGGAGACCCACCCTAGAAATGCTGCTAGTCATAACAGCCCAGGAGAATTCGGTTTTACACCACTGTTAAAATCTCATGCTACTGAATCTGAGTAGGTGGAATCCAGTTTGTATCTAGACCCTTATCTGCAGAAGAGTGTGGGAAATAGAGCATTAGCCTTAAAGCCTCTGCAGCACAGGAAGACATGTCAGGAGAATGCTGAGACCCTCATTGCCAATTAACCACATCCATCTCGCTGACCCTCCCTCCCTCCCTCCCCCCCCCCCCCCCCCCCGGCCAGGCTGGAGTGCGTGGTGCGACCTCAGCTCACTGCAACTTCTACCTCCCAGGTTCAAGCAGTCTCCTGCCTCACCTGTCTGAGTAGCTGGGACTATAGGCACTAGCCATCACACCTGGCTGATTGTTTAATTTTTTTGTAGAGACAGGATCTTCCTCTGTTGCCCAGGCTGGTCTCAAACTTTTGGACTAAGGTGATTCTTCCATCTCAGCCTCCCAAAGGCTGGAATTACAGATATTAGCCATCATGCCCAGCCTGACATTGTTTTAAATAACATGCTTCTATCATTATAGAAAATTCGGCAAACTTGTAGAATAGAACAAAATAAATTATACGTAATTTCAGAACCCAGCAGCAACCAGCATTCACACACCCACACACACACACACACACACACACACACACGTACGTTGGAGTCATGCTATGTTCACATATTTCCATCCTGGTTATTTCAACATTATTTCTCATATAATAGAGATTTCCCCCGGTGTGAATTTTATTACAAATATTTTAATGAGTGTAAAAGATTTCATTGTAGGAAGTACTCTGTTTTCTCTTGATTTTGAACATTCGTGCTCTTTTCCTTTTTTTCACATTATAAGTATTGGTGTTGTGAGACATTTGTAAATATAATATTTATCTTAAAAATTGTTACATATTCAACAGTCTTTATACTTACATGGAGCAGTTTTTAATTTAGGCAGATGCCCTTGCTTTCCTGTAAGAACGGTCTTGATCTACATATATATTTCTAGATGAAGTGATATTCGCATACAATATACTTGAATAGTAATGTGTAATGAATTAGTCTTTTGAATTTTCTTTGGCTTTACTCTTCAAATACTAATTTTGCTGTCTGCATTTTATGCTGTTTGTATTTTAGTCTGAGAGCTCATATATAAATATGATTAAGTAGTATCTTATTTTTGGTTATAAACAGACTTCTCATCTTTTCAATATTCAGAAGGAAGGAAAGCATACTTGCTGCTTAGGTACAAAGCATTCAGTTTATTATTTCTGTTAAGCCCATGAGAGCTTACCTATGCTGTCATGCTTTAAGATGTTATAAATTCTTATGTGTGTGTAGTGGTTCAGGTTTTCTATATAAAATGGTAGAAATAAATGAGTTGTGCATTCATAGCCCTCTGATTTAGTGATCCCTAGTGGTTGAAATAAGTTAACATTCTTAAATAACTCATCTAAATAGTTCAGTGGTTTATAGTCTTCCAAGTTAAAGTAGCAGAGTGAATTATTTTAGAATAATGTTACCAATCAATTAAAATCTTTTGTTTTTAAGCAGAAAAGTTGCATTCTGATATGTTAGAGGACTACCATGTCAGACTCGCCTTTGGCTCAAAACCACAAATGAGAGGTGGAGTCTTCCTTGTTGAAAAAGTGGTCATAATCTCATTCCACTGTTAGGCTTAGTGTACGACTTAGGGCAGGGTGTACAGATGATGATGATACTCAAGTGGCTGAGAACTTGAAGCAGCCAAGGGTTCCATGGGCTTCTGGATTTCTTAATAATTTTAATGGTGAGATGGAGAAAGTAGGTAAGTTGTAGCTTTTTTCAAAGTTCTTTGAAATTCTCACCTCTGTGTCCTGTATTTTGTGGCTGACTACCTTTTCCAACTGTTTGAGGGAACATTTTGTTGACACTTTCTGTGGAAAGTTTCTTTATAGAGGCTGTATTTTCATTTGAGAGTTAATGTGTAGTTAATATTTTATCTTGGGGAAGAGTATTTCAATTGGTGTGAATACTTAGATCATCTTGCCACCTCTTTGGTCCTTCTTATTAAGTCGGTGCTGCTGTGAATGAAGAGGCCAGCTAGTCTGTGGAGAGCATGTGATTCATCCCATCAAGAAAGATGTAATGATCACTTAGAAGAATCAACCTATCATGCAGGGTTGAGAATAAAGACTGTGGACCATTTCACTGTGCAGTTGCCACAAGCCATTGTTCCTTCTGTCTAAATGATGAATGGTATTATTTTTCTAAATTATATTTTCCCCTAAACAATTAACATAGGTAGACTTACTATAAAAACCAGGTGGACAAGTTTCCAAAAGAGATTCTTACCTGATTAGGGAAAGGGGAAGAAGGTAATAAAGGGAACCTATTGCAATGGCATCATTAGCTTCCTTTTCTTTTGATTTTTTAAAGGGAGACCTTGAAATGTTTCTTATTCCCTGGGTTTATTTCTGTTTGATTTAGTTGCTTAGCATGTTTGGTAGTTTTCCAATACCCCTGATACAACCTCTTGTAAGAGATGCTTTCTTAGTTATGTCTTTGTCATCTTGCTTTTCTTAATATTAGAAGGGTGAGATGTTCTAAGTTTAGAAAATTATTTTTATAAACATTTGTGTAGTATATTTTAAGGTTTCTTATCACTTTTTTTTCCCTGATAATAATACAGCTTGCTCTTTGTATATGTTCAGTAATAAGTGTATATAGAAGCAGGGAAATACCATCAGGCTACTGTGTCCGTGGGTTCTACATCTGTGGGTTCAACCAAGATTAGATTGAATGAAGATACTTAGAACAACAGCAACAAAAGAATGGTTGTGTCTGTACTGAACATGTAGAAACTTTTCTTTTAATTTCCTAAACAGTACAGTATAACAACTACTTATGCAAAGCATTTTCTTTGTATTAGGTCATGTAAGTCATCTAGAGATCATTTAAACTATATGCGAGGATGCACATAGGTTATGTGCAGTACTCCACTACCTTATGTGAGAGACTTGAGCATTTTGGTATCTGCGAGGGGTCTTGGAACCAGTCCCCATGGATACTGAGGGATGATTATAATTTGAAATTTTGAAGATGAGTAGTAATGACATTTTGATGTATTAACTTCAGGACTTCCGTGGAGCATGGCTCTATACAGATGTGGGCTATTCTTATTACCAGGGGGAAACCATCCAAGTATAGTTTAATTTCCGGCAATTTCCCCCAATTTCTGCTGTATTGAGAGAATTTTTCTATGCCTCATAAATATGGATAGTTTGCGTAATGTTATGTGCTGATTTTTTTATAGTTAATGTTTAACTTTATTTGATCGTTTTTTTCTGTCGTATGACATTTATATTTTTGCCAGTTTTGTTGGCTCTTATAAGTAACCTTTGGAAGGACTCTTCAGAGAATGTCCTTATATATCAATTTATATTGGCATCTCTGATTATTTTCTTTGACTAGATTCCTCAAGTAGCTTTATTTGGTAAGGAGATGAACATTTTTAAAGCCATTGGTAATTGTTTTACATAAATTCAAGCCTAATAAAGTATGTTAGGATATATAAAATGCTCTGAGAAGTCCTAGATAGGATAGGATGAGGCTTGGGGGTGGTGGTGAAGGAAACAAGCTGCTGGTACTATTCCTGAATTCCAGAACTTACTGTCTTACTCTGTAGCTTAAGGGTTCTACATGGGTGTGCATCAGAATCACCTGTGGACTTTCAAGAAATGCAACACAGGCATTGCTGGCATCACCAGATTCCTTTACCTGCTCCAGAAAATTGGTGTGTTTCGTTAAAGCTCTTTTGTAGTTTGCAGAGCCCAGTCTTATTTTTCCCCCTGAAACCTCAGGTCTAGCTGAAAACAGAAAGTGTGGTTACATTTTAAGAGAGAGCAAATAGGAGTATAGTCATGCCTCTCTTAATGACAGAGTTGCATCCTGAGAATTGCATTGTTAGGCGATTTCTTCCTTGTGTGAACTTCATAGAGTGCACTGACACAAACCTAAATGGTGTAGCCTACAGCTCGCCTAGGTTACATGGTATATCTTGTTCTTCTAGGCTGCAAACCTGTTAGCATGCAGCTCTACTGAATAGGAAACTGGGATACAGTGCATCTATATTTAGATATTTGTGTATTCAACATATCTAAACAGAAAAAGTACAGTAAAAATATAGATTGTAATCTTATGGGACCACTATTGTATATGCGGTCCATTGTTTACAGGAATGTCGTTATGGGGTACATGACTGTATAATGATTTTTTTGAGATACGTTTAAGCTAATTTTTCTATTACAGCAGAATAGAGTCTGGTATATTTACTATATTTGGGTTTGTGGGATTGCACTTCCTCTCATACTTAGATTGCACAAATTTATCACTTTCAAATAAAAATTAAATTAATTTTGAATATTTTAAAAGTCCTCCCTCCCCCTCCCCCTTTTTTTGCCACAACCCATTGAATTTGGATATTGACTATCAATGCAAAAATAGAATTGGAAATACTTTTCTAGATAGAAGCCTTAATGAAAATAATGTTTCTGTCTACGGTTTCTGTGTTCCTTCCTTCCTTTGAAAACCTCTTTGTTTCTTCTTCCCTTTCCCCTCCCCCTTCCCTTCCCTTTCCCCTCCCCTCCCCTCCCCCTTCTCTGTCTTCTACCTCTTCCCCTCCCCTTTCTCTTCCCTTTCCCCTTCTCCTTTCCCTACCCCTTTTCCCTTCTTCTTTCCCTACCCCTTTCGCCTTCTCCTTCCCCTACCCCTTTCCCTTTCCCCTTTCCCTACCCCTTCCTTTCTCCCTTCCCCTACCCCTTCTTCTTCCCCTTCCCCTACCCCTTCCATTTCCCCTTTCCCTTACCCCTTCCTTTTCTCCTTTCCCTTCCCCTTCCCTGTTCCCCATCCCTTCCTTTACTCCTTCCCCTACCCCTTTCCTTTCCCCTTTCCCTCGCCTTTCCCCTCCCCTCCCCTTCCTTTCCCCTTCCCTTCCCCTTCCCTTCCTCTTTCTCTTTCCCTCCCCTTCCCCTTTTCTTTTCCCTTCCCCTTTCCCTTCCCCTCCCCCTCCCTTTCCCCTTCCCCTTCCCCTGCCTGCTCCCCTTCCCTTTCCCTTCCCCTTTCCCCTTCCCATACCACCTCCCTTTCCCCTTTCCCTTTCCTTTCCCCTCCTCCTCCCCCTTCCTCTCTCCACCTCTATCCCACCCTTTCCACTCCCCTTCCCCCTCTTCTTTGCCACTGTCTGGCTCTGCTCTATTGCCAGGGCTGGAGTGCAGTGGTGTGATCATGGATTATTGCAGTTTCAACTCCTGAGTTCAAGTGATCCTCCCATCTTAGTCCATGGAGTAGCTGGGGCTACAAGCATTGACCACACCTCCCAGCTAGTGATTTTTTTGTTTTTTGTTTTTGTTTTATTAAGAGATGGGCATCTCACTATGTTGCCCAGGCTAGTCGAACTCCTGGGCTCGAGTGTTCCTCCCATCTTGGCCTCCCAATGTGTTTGGATTACAGGCCTGAGTCAGTTTGACTTCTTGACTTCTGCTTTTCATCATTTCTTCTTTATAACTGACAAGGCCGATTGTCACATTAGTAAGTTTGAAAGCACTATTTTATATATAAACTATGTTTTTTAAAGTTTATTATTTTTTTCCTTTACGCTCTGTTGGGTTTGAAGAAGATTATTTAAAACCACAAAGTACATTTGACCAGTTGGCTGCTGAGAGGAAATTGTTTATTTTTTGTTTTTTTTTGTTTTTTTGTGAGCCAAGCATAGCTCCCAGCATTGTGGTAACCATCCAAAACCTCAAAGGATGAGCTGAGATAGTTCTTAGAACCACATGGCCTCTGTGGCAGACCTGTAGCTCTGTTTAATTTTCTGCAGCGTTAGCTTCAAGGGAGATTCAGCTGAGAGCAGACCTTAAACTATTCTGCTGCAACATTTGTATTTCCTGTCAGAGGTCTCTATAACTATAAAATTTATCCTTCTATTTTGCATATTAAAATAATTTGAATGCAGCACATTTTTGGACTTTCCATCAGTTATGGTTATAATCGTTTTTACAATAGGCTGGCCTCACTAGTCTGAGTTATTAATAACCTAATCTCATTTATTTCTGTGCCACATTTAGGAATACAGTCTGCCTTCACATGCTTTAAATATTTTGTGTTCAAAGTAATAAAATCCTAAAGTGTTATTGATAAAATTTTGGAGACTGGATGTCATATTTTTAGAGTTCACAAACCACTCCAGGAGTATAAATCCCAAATAAAGTCAGAAGCCTTCTTGTGTGCCCTCAAAGTTACACAGAGCACAGAGGGAAATGAGTATGTTATACCTGATTGCTTTGACTTAGGGGAGTGGACCAGGAAGTGTCATTGGAAAAAAATTCTACATAGTTTATGTACATTGAAAAATATTTTAAACTCAATTTATGTCATTTCATTTTTTTTTTTCTTTTTCTTGAGATGGAGTCTCACTCTGTTGCCCAGGCTAGAGTGCAGTGGATCTCAGCTCACTGCAGCCTCTGCCTCCCGGGTTCAACAATTCTCCTGCCTCAGCCACCCGAGTAGCTGGGATTACAGCCACCCACCACCATGTCCAGCTAATTTTTGTATTTTTAGTAGAGACAGGGTTTCGCCATGATGGCCAGGCTGGTCTTGAACTTCTGACCTCAGGTGATCCACCTGCGTTGGCCTCCCAAAGTGCTGGGATTATTGGTATGAGCCACTGTGCCTGGCTTCAGCTTTTTAAGTTAGTTTCCAAATTTTTTTATAATTCAGCTTATAAACCTACCTATTTTGAGCTGTGAGGTTAGATCTGGTCCCTTCAAGTCCTGTTATTAACAAGAAGAGTATCAGATGGATTACTGCGACTGGAGCACCTGTTTGCATTCTAAGGGCTCTGGCTTTGAGGATTCTTTCTTTAACCTTGCATATATTCCTGGTCCTGTTATGATCTGGGCTGCCTTTGGAGAAATATGTTCCAGGCAACATTTTTGAAATTTTGGAGTAGAAATGGTTTCCATCTATCCTACCTGTAATCCATATCTGTTTTTGAGGTTTTAATATTTTTAGTAGATAACGAAGTTGTTTTTGAATACCTGCTATTCCTAGGCACTATGCCATTCTTGCCATGTTATAGGTTATATCTCATTTAGTTATACGTGTACCAGAAGTATAGGTACTGTTGCTATACCCGTTTTGTTGAGCAAATAGAGCCTTAGAGAGTTTAAATAACTCAGATTTTAAATAAGTCACCTAATAATTGAACCAGCTGTTAAATGATTAAGTTGTGATATAAATGTGCTGAGTTCTCATGGCTAAGTACTTGCACCTTTTTCTTTAATTTTTGTTGGGGCATCTTGTTGCAATAACTGTTTTATTTCCACTTTAGTTAGATTATGTTTCTTTGGTGGGTACGGGAGGGTAAGGTTTCAACAGAAATTACTCAAATTCTCTGAATTACATTTTCTAGAATTGTAGTTTTTAGCCATAAATGGAGGACAGAAATAGTCTCCTTGAATATTAATGTCCTGTTTAGAGAACATGCCTTTTCCCCTAATGGGGTGGCAGAGAGGAACTCAGTTGTTTAGAAGTTTGTGCCATCCATTTTCTTTTTACTCTAAATGCTTCCCATGTGGCATTGTAATTCTCCAGAAAAGTTATTACTGTGTGAGAAACAATATGTAGGGTAAGATTATGATAAATGAAAATAAACACTTTCTACATTAAGAAAAGAAAGTATCTGTGGAGATAGTGTACCTGAGGAGGCACTTTCACAATTAAGGGGAAAGCTGAGGTAGACTGTACCTAGGGACTTTCATAGAAATTACCCAATTCTGCTCATCCATCTAGTCCTTTGGAATTTGGATTGTGGGCTGGAAACTGGAAGTAAGTGATAATTATTTTAGATTGTCAGACTAGTTTTATGTGATGTAAATGTCTTCATTTTCAAAGTTTAGTAATTTATTTAAATGTATGCGTATATATACATTTGTTCTTAAATTCAGATGAAAAATATTTAGATAAATATAAAATATGTATGATGCACATCTAAATAATGTATAAGGCAGTAGGTATTTTGGAATCCGGCAGCCACTGTAAGTGTTTTACTTTCCCTTGCTCTCTAGCATCTGTTCCCTTCCTTTGGTGTTGTGCAAAGTACTCTTGATGCAAAATGATATTGTTAGTTACAATTTTAGTTTGGGAGCATACGTATTTAGACTTGCGTGTTTTTGAAAGAAAATGAAATGTTGTTGGGTATTTCTTGTCTTCAAAGTTAAGTACTTTCTAAAATGTTTTAAAATTGTTTCCGATATAGATTTGTTTCTCAGAGTTAAGCAGCTTTAGTCAAGTATTGCTCCTCATGTGTAGTGTAGTGTAAGAAAGTGATTCAAGATCTTCAAAATTTAATGGGACCTGAAATTTTTATTTTTTTATTTTTTATACACTCACCCTTCTTGTTTTAAGGAGTATAGGTTGAAAATGGTGGTCCCATTCCTGACCACTACTGATAGTGGAATGCTGGTGGCTTCAGGGGAATTCAGGGCCACATTGACCCTTCGGAAGTACTGTACAGGAAAGCAAATGAAAGCTGTGGTTATGCTGCTTTCCTTTATGCTCTGTCCTTCAGTTCCTCAGAACCCACAAGTGGGCAACAGTTTTGTAATTTGGTAAAAACATTAAACTTCCCTCATCTATCTCTTCCTTACCTCTTTCTGCATGTTTTCTTAGGATAAAGAAGATAATCTAAGTTATGCTTGGAAAGAGATTTTCTTTTTTCTATTTTTTTTTTTTTTTTTTAAACGGAGTCTTGCTCCGTTGGAGTGTGGTGGCACAGTCTTGGCTCACTGCAACCTTTGCCTCTGGGTTCAAGCAGTTCTCTGCCTCAGCCTCCCAAGTATCTGGGATTAAAGGCAACACTACTATGCCCAGCTAATTTTTGTATTTTTGGTAGAGTTGGGGTTTTACCATCTTGGCCAGGCTGCTCTTGAACTCCTGACCTTGTGATCCACCCACCTTGGCCTCCCAAAGTGCTGGGATTACAGGCATGAACTACCGTGCCTGGCCGAGACTTTTCTTTTTCTCTGCGACAGGATCTCCCTCTGTTGCCCAGACTAGATTGTAGTAGTCCAACTGTTGCTCACTATAGTCTCAAGCTCCTGAAATTAATCAGATCTTTGTAATGTAAAACAATTTTAGAATGGGCACAGTGGCTCACACCTGTAATCTCAGTACTTTGGGAAGCTGAGGTGGGAGAATTTCTTGAGGCCAGGAGCTTGAGACCAGCCTGGGCAACATAGTAAGACTCTGTCTCTAAAAAAATTTAATAATTAGCCAACCATGGTGATGCAGGCCTATAGTCTCAGCTACTCGGGAGGCTGAGGTGGGAGGATCACTTCAGCTGGGGAGGTTGAGGCTTCAGTGAGCTATGGGTATGCCTCTGCACTCTAGCCTGGGTGACAGAGTGAGATCCTGTCTCCCAAAACATAAAAATTAAAAACAAAATAAAAAAATTAGGAATGAAATGAAACAATTTTAAAGCCAACATCTTTCTTACAATTATTCATAATACTACATAGTATTTCTTAGTGAACCATCCATCTCTATGTAAATATAATTTGTGGTCGAAGATTATATCATTTTTTTGAATTCAAGAAATACCTTTCCATGGGATGGGATCCTTGTGTAGCTGTGACTAGATATCAGAAATTATTGTCATTACCCATCTAAACTATGGTTTCATGTTAGATTTAGAATGAGAAGTTGGAAAGTTTGTTACTCATGATTGAGTAGAGGCTAGGCATGGCGATGCACACCTGTAATTCCGCACCTTGGGAGGTTGAGGCAGGAGGATAATTTGAGCCCAGGAGTTCAAGACCAGCCTCAGCAATATAGTGAGACTTTGTCCAAAAAATTAGCCGAGTGTGGTGGCTTGTGCCTCTTAGTCTCAAGTACTTGGGAGTCTGAGGTAGGAGAATTGCTTGAGCTCAGCAAGTGAAAGTTGCACTAAGCCAAGACTGTGCCATTGCTCTCTAACCTGGCGCCAGAGTGAGACCTTGTCTCAAAGGAAAAAGAAAAAGGAAATTGTGGGAGTAGAATTTGGGCATTGGGGTGGGTAGGTATAACCATGAGAATGGATTGTCATCCTCATCTCCACAATTTAATTATCACTTTTTCAGATCCCTGTTTCTGCTTTCAGTGAGTAAAAGGTTAACCTGGCTGTTGTCTAGCTTGTTCCTTCCAGCTTTAAAATGCTGTATCCAAAATTTTTCATGGCTTCCTTCTCTGTCAAAGTGCGTTAGGAACAGCTGAGAAAATTGATTCAAACAAGTACCCTGGATAAGGCTGAGTTTTGGTGATCTTTCTCTTTTTTTTGGATTCCTTGGTTGGCTCTCTGGACAGATCTGATAGCTTCAGAGAAATCTGTGCCCCTTTTAGTTTTATTAGACCTGTGTCTCCAGGAGAGATTTTGATCAGTCTTTTTTCATATTGGATCCCTTTATGTTCATAGCTTGATACAGATCCATGCTCCTGGGAATGTTTTTCTTGTTTGATTTATAAAGACTGTTAAGATACTGGCCCGTTACATGTTACGACTTAAAACAAAAATGTTATGCTTTTTATTTTATCAGTATATCAACTTGAAGGATTTACTGCCTTGACAGGAATTGTATTTGGGAACTTAATTGTAATTTTCAAATTCTTTCTGTATTAGAATTCTACCATGAAATTTTTTTGGCATATTCAGCATTCTTGAGTTTCTCACCGGATTAAATAAATTTTATTATCTAGAAGATACTGCGTATGTGTTGGAAAGATTGGAAAAGGCATTATCAAGTGTGGAGAATGATACAGTTCATTTTTCAAGTCAGAGTGAGTTTTAAGAACAATAGATAATACCTTTAACATTTCAAAGGAAATATCCTAGTAAAAATTTAATGTACATGTTAGGATATTTTATTTTGTATATTGTTAATTTGTTGGATAGTTAATTTGCTTGGATACATTATTTTCAAACTTTTTTTACTTTATTCCTGTGGAAAACTTTTAACTCAGTTAAAAAAGAAAATTGACATTTAAAAATGAAATATTAAGAAATTTGAGCTAAAGAGGTGCTATGATCATCTTTGGACATTCAGAATTTTTGGATTCTGACCAGTGTTTTTGGTTGCAAACTTCACCATAGTTTAGCAGACTATTTATCATCAGTAAGGATCCCAATTTGGTTGTTTGACAAAAACGTATAGATGTTTGAGTTCCCTCTTTGTCTTGACGTAGTTCTCTTGTAACAACTTTATAAACACATACTCTGTCTTTTGTCTTTTCCACACCTCTCATTAATAGTTATTAAGAATGTGAGGGAAACCTGTTAGCAGAAAGGAAAAGTAAGCTGCACACATACCAGTGCTGATTTATGTGCTGGATACTGGCTGAGGAATTACAGATAATACGGGAACAGATTGCTTGGCATCAGTTCTACAACATTAGGCATTATACATAGGAAGTTGGTTAGCATGGATTTCAAATACTGCTTTTTATTTAGTTCATTATACTTAGAAATAGCTACGCTCCTAGGGTAAGTGATAATGACTGCAGTGTTTAGAATAAAATTCTTATTTTATTCCAAAAAGTAAGGTTTTCTTATTTTTTTAAAAAAGTCTTAATAGGCATTTAGTTTATTAAAACTGATAGGAACTGCCAAATTTTTCGCCTTCATTTACAGGTTGATTATTAAACCTGCTTTTTGTGTATGTGAGTCATTTTATTTCACCCTTATCTGTCTCTTTTTTTCTGTTATTTTTTAGAAGATGAGTGAATGAAGGTCAGAAGGTACACCGACAGCAGTCCTATTTACAGATCACCTTATGGTTGTTATCTTCTCGTACACGTTAGCTGTGTCATGGCTTCCGAGGTCGTGCTCTGATGTAGCCATCAGGAGGTACAAACGATGAACCCCTGCCTCAAAGGCAGTGAGAAGTCTCCTACATCCAATCAGTATGATTGCTGATCATCTTAGAAGCTTCATGGAATTAAAAACGTTATTCCAAGCCATCATTATTAATTTTACTCCAGGCTCTTCATTTCAGATTAGATATCCTGAAAATAGTTCCCTTTGTTTTTTGTATATAATTTCCTGAAGAAATAATTAAACAGAACATTAAATTCTCTTTTACCATAATTGCAGAGTTGAAAAATGTGGGAAATTTAAAATCTTAACATTACATGGGAATATTTGAAACTATATGATGGGTAGAGGTTCTGAATGAAATGTATATGCATTGAGTATTTTGTATTTCATAATATGGTATTATTTCTCATACTTCTTAAAAAATGGAAATTTTTACATTAAAGCAAAGTGGAAACATCGTTGGGTTTCCTATGCTAAGATAGAAATGTTCATTACTTCTATAATGTTCATGAAACCCCAGTTCTGACTTCTGCAACATAGGGATGTAGTCTTGCCAAGAAGTCTGACCATCAGCTAAATAGCTGTTTCTGGGAGATAAAGCCTTGGAGTTGCAGCTTAGTATGCCAGGAGCGAGCTTCTATCTCAAGGCCTTGGGTGGGTTCTGTGTGATTTTACTGAATTGTAATAAACTTGGGGGGGCGCTAAGGTGGGGAGAGGACACTTACTTTCCCTACCCTGAAAGAGATTTTCTCCACAGCCAGGATACCTCTACCAGGGAGCAGCAAATTAATGTGCATTTCCCAGCCGGAGTGGCTTTTTCACACCTGATGCTGTGGCAGTATATTTAGATGATAAGAAAAATCCCTGATCACAGCAGGAACATCTGTTTTTTTTTTTTTTTTTTTGGCAAGAAGGACAGTTTCCCACCTAGCATAATGCTTGAGCAGCTATTTGGGGCAGCCTCATAAGTGGAAGATTAACTTAATTTAAAAAATGGAGAGTAATTTCTTATGGCATTTTTCTTATATAATCTTTTAGATAAAGTAATGACTTAAATAACATTAATTTGTGCGATTAGTAAATTTTATAATCATTAGAATGAAGTATATTGATTTAAAATTTTTGATTTATGATATAATTTGATTCATAAGTGTTTATAGTCTTGAATAGATTAATTATGACTGCCGTATTTTAACAGTTACTTACACTAAAACAAATATTTTCAAGTTGAAAATAGTGTGCATAATGTCTATTTCAGTGGACAGTGGTGAAGGTCTAGTATACATAGTGCCGTAGAAAATACTTAAGACGTTGTATGCCGCGCTGTTTATGGATACCCTTCCGTCATAAATGCAGAGACACCACTTCACAGGCCTACAGTATGCACTTGTAACATTGTTTGCAGTAGATAGTGGACTAGACTGTGGCCAGACTTTGGGAATGGGAGGAAGAAACATGACTGAAATGCTAGTAGGACCTGTATATGCTCTCAAAAATATAACAGATATGTTGATAAGAATTAATAATGTATTTTAAAAGTTCTTGAATTGATTGATTAAGATTGCTGTAAATAACTGAACTTTTCATGCATTATACATACATTAATATGTGGATTCATTATTGATTTTACATTAATTAGGAAAATTGCTTTGTTGTGAGAGTGAACATCAGTTTTATTTTTCTTATCCGTGAATGCCTCCAAGTTGATCCCACAAATCTAAAATTGTAGAATTCTCCAAATGCAGTGGAAAAGCACAGACCTTGCCGTCTTCAGGCATTCTGTCTCTTAATCTTATTATTGTGTGTTGCTGTGCTGCACGTACTGCATGTCATCATTGACTTACATGGAGAAACAGTGTACTGTTTTTTCTCTGCAATTGGAAATAATCGCATTTTCCCCAGACATCATATGCTGTAGGTGTGACATGAAATTGAAATAGGTGTGTAACAGTGGTATGCATCTTTTGGTGTAAATCTAAAAATACAGTCATTACATTTCACTGAAAATATTACTAAAGTTTATCTTAATGCTTCTTTAAAGCATTCCCTAAACAAATTTTAAAACAACTTATCAAAATGTTCTTTTAAAATTCCAGGATTCTGAAACCATGTGAAATAAGGGACATAAAAAATATTCATGAAAAAGTCATCCATATTGGTGTAAGCCACTGTGCTAAGTGCTTGGGTTTAAAGGTGAATGATGATCTGCCCAGGCTTCCCTGTAAGAGTAAAAATAGCAATTTTTAAAATTGACAAAATTATAAGTTAGGACCATAATTAAAGTAAAATTAGAATACAGTGGTAACAAAAAGCATGGCATGATTAGTTCTATTGAGAATCTGTGAATGCTTCTTAGAAAATAGCATTTGAACTGGGCTTCGAAGAATGCTCAGTGTTTCTATAGAAGAAACGGTATTGGAAGTCCAGGTCTCAAAGCAAGAATGAAGGTAAAGAAATTTGTGTGGCACAGCAAGTACCAACGTCTGAAATTCCCTCTGGTCTACCTACGGTGCTTGCTGTAGGTATGATGTTATCCAACGTACGTTTTAGGAAACTACTCTGGCAGCAAGTGGTGCAGAACATTGTTAGAGAGGATGTGGCTAGAGCCTGTGTCCAGTTAGAAGGTCACTCATAAAATTTCAGGTAAGAGACAAGTTGATCCTGAACTACTAGGTTTATGGCCAAGGACTAAAATCAGTAAAAATTTTGTATCTATAAGACCTAGCAGCTGTGTGTATTAAAGAGGGAGGAAGAAGATTAAAGATAATTCTAAATATTTTAGGGAGGGGTGCCTGAGTCAAAAGAGGGAGCCCAGTTTCAAGGAGTCTTTGGAACCTCTTGTTGGAAATTGAGATCATGAATTCAGGAAACAGTTTCTTTTTTGTGGCTTGTGTCTAAAAGTTGTCAGGATAGGACATGGTGAAATTGTGCACTTTTTGAGCTTGTCCAGAGATATAATCAGCAGTCCATAGAGAGCGCCAATGATACCATTTATGGGAAGAAGAAAAATGGTACAGATTCAGTCAGTAGGAGCAGAGGGTGGATACCGTTAGCATACTGGATTCTGGACACTAAAAGGTGAGAATTGTGTGGCGCCTGATCTCTTCATTTCAGAAGTAGATTCCTTTCCTTTCCCTTTTCCTTTCCTTTCCTTTCCTTTTCTTTTCCCTTTTTCCCTTTTTCCTTTTTTCCTTTTTTCCTTTCCTTTCCTTTCCTTTTCCTTTTCCTTTTCCTTTTTCCTTTCCTTTCTTTTTTTTTGAAACAGAGTCTTGCTCTGTCGTCCAGACTGGAGTACAGTGGCATGATGTTGGCTCACTGCAACCTCCAATTCTGGGTTTCAAGTGATTCTCCTGCTTTAGCCTCTCAAGTAGCTGGGGCTACAGGCACCCACCACCACACCTGGCTAAGTTTTGTATTTTTAGTGAGAACAGGGTTTCACCATATTGTCCAGGCTGGTCTCAAACTCCTCCTTGTGATCCACCTGTCTTGGTTTTCAAAGTGCTAGGATTACAGGTGATTCTTTTTCTTTTCAAGTTATATTTTGTCACTATGTAAATACCCAGTTACGTATCAACTCTTGATATAATAGCTTTAGTATGATCTTTGCCTGAATTAATTATTTTATGAAGAGTTGAAAATGGTCATGTTTCTAATTCTGTTAGTATTTGGCAGTCATCTGAAAAGCCCCGTTTTCCCTCATCAACTGGTGCTGTTGATTTCTCTGAAATATAGTTTGTACTGAAAAGAGAGGATAGATTTTTTAAATACTTTTGGTTTAATTATTCATTATCTAAGTAAGTAGTTGGTGTAATAATCACCGCAAATGGTGGAAAATGAGTATAAAAGCCTGGTTCCTAGTCAATGATACCCTCCAGACTTTTGACATAAAATTATGCTTGTGTTTCAGTATACTTTTAGTCCTCCTTCTCTTAGGGTCTGTCATTAATAGGTTTATCTACCTTTTATGACTTATCTGAATTTCTTATCAGTATATTTATGGACTATCATATGAAACAGTATTTCCTTTTTTCTGAAGCTCAAGTTTTAAGGAGAGACTCTTAGTATCTTGAGATATGGTGAAACTTAGTTTCTAGTTTGCTTCCTTCTTTAGTTTTTGTCCATGTCTTCTCCTCACTATTTCTAGTAAAGAGAACTTGCTGCTAAAGTTTAATCTTGCTACTGAATTTTTAAAGATTTTATTTCTTGCAGCTTAATTCGTAAAGTTTGTAAAGGTTTATGTTAAAGTTTACATTGGTAAATGTTTATCAGTTTCTTTTTGTTTGAACATATGTCCCAGTATTGACATAAATCCAAGACTGTTAATTCATTTTTAAGTTTTATTCCCTAATGGGACTCATGAAGGAAGAGCAAATAGTATCCTGATCTACAACTAAGTTCTATACATTGCAAACCTGTAACATTGCACTTTTTTGTTTCTGTGTTTGTACTGAGTGTTCATATAGTTTAGCACATGGAGAATAAGTATCAGTCATGCATATAATACTTAACAGCCAGATTACCCTTAACAGCGTTACTGAGGATAATATGTTAGTACTTCTCTTAACTTGGTGTACTGATTTAAGTGGGTCCAGACGAAGGTAATATTTTACTTTGTTCTTTTAGGAGATGATTTAGTTTATCATTGAACTAAAAAATTTGACTCCCTTAGTTTATCCTAGCTTTCTCATTTCTTTTAGAACATTGAAATGAAGCTTTACAGCTCCTAAGCCAAAGGAAGTTTAATTTTTTATTTAAAAGAAATGTCAAGTAGCATTTGGTTGTTCTGGGAGTATTAAAAACTTAGTTGATAAATATTTATTTATATAAAGACATCACTTGTCATATCCATGTCAAAGTTAACAATTATGTGTCTGTTATCTAACAAATACTGTGATAGGCCAATTTTTTTTCTTGGTATTTGAGTTAATGCTGATTACTAACTTGTGAAGTAGGTAACAGAAACAGCCTGGATAATCTAAACCTCTTACTCCAAATCACAAAACCATAAGTTCTGAAGAAAAGGCAAATTTATTAGTCTTCCTTATTTTCAACATTTCTGATGAATTAATATGGTACCTCATAATTGAATTATGAGACTGGAAAGAAGAGAAAATGCCATAGTTGAGAGAGAGTGAAAGTACTGTGTAGAAGTACTTTTCACTTTTCGGTGCACATACTTGGCTTAGGTGATTGATTTGGGTAGGAGTGCAAAATGTAGTGTTTTGTCTGTTGTGTGCCTTGTGTGTGTGCCACCCTTCCAGCTGTAATTACTATACTTCCCTGTCCTTGGCCTGTAATTATAACCTTGTGTGTATGGTTATAATTCTGAGGTCTAATCTGGGTGGAATGTCCTCAGTCAGCTATTTTATATAGGGTTGGAAAGATATTTTTAATATGTAGAATCATTTTTCTGCTACTTTTGAAAAACCAGGTGCATTACTGATTTGCAAGGTCTGGTTTTTTACAAGACGCCTTTTTGTTTCTTTTTGAATAGAAAGATGAAAACTACAGAAGCCTCCCACGGGATACTAGTAACTGGTCTAACCAATTTCAGAGAGACAATGCTCGCTCGTCTCTGAGTGCCAGTCACCCAATGGTGGGCAAGTGGCTGGAGAAGCAAGAACAGGTAACATGACAAATCCTTATATGTGCATCCTTGCGGTAACATCCTATCCCATACCCCAAAGATGTTTCTCCCATCTCAATCATTGGTGATGATTAAAAGTAAAGTATTCTAACAAACTTTAAAAGTACCATTCTCAATGTCAGAGTTTATCTAACATAAATGTAGGATATTTCTGTGCCGGTCTCTGATCAAAGATTTATTGTGAGCAGTTATGAATATTTGCAGTAGATTCTGAAGGTTCAGGACTTTAGAATTTGTAGTGCTGCAGAGGGACAGGTGTTTGGCAGTGAATGATGCTGTTTGTGAGTAGACTTTCAAGGTTCTTTTCTTCTTTGGTAGGTAATAAGTCGAAGGATCTGAAGATGCAAATTAAAACTTTCTGTTGTATCTAAGTTCACTGTAAGAGAGAAATATATCCTATGGTGTTGTTTTAGAATTTAGATTACAGTATTTTGTCAAGTTTGGGCACTTATCCCTTTATAAATGTCAAGGACCTATTTTAGGTTTCAGTCTTCAGAGTTACCTGTTTCACTGTGCAGTGCAGCCACCTACAATTCATGAAATCAGAATTGTTTACCACTCAGAAATAATTGTTTTCTGCCTTGGAAAGAATGACTGTTTACAAAATTGTTACATCACTGTTAGAGAAATCCTTCCTTCTTATGAAGACTAAACATGTATCTGATGAGTTAATTCTTTCAGTGTTATTTTTTTAATGCCTCAGTTCTTTCTTATTTACTCAAAATGGGTTTTTTTGTAGTAGGGAATCCCAGTATTGCAATTTTAATTGTGTTTTCTCCTAGCTTTATTGAAGTTTGATTGACAAATAAAAATAGTATATATTTAAAGGGTACGGTGCGAGGTTTTGATATGTGTATATATTAATAAAATGATTGTCACAATGAAGATAATGCATCTGTCACATTACGTAGATATAATTTTGTGTGGTGAAAACACTTGACATCTACTTTGTTAGCAAAATATTTTTTAAATTGTTTCATTTTTTTGAGATGGGGTTTTGTTCTGTCACCCAAGCTAGCGTGCAGTGGTGCAGATGTAGCTACCTAAAGCTTCGAACTTCTAGGCTCAAGTGTTCCTCCTGCCTTATCCTTTCTGGTAGCTAAGACTACTACTTTCTGGTAGCTAGGACTACACCATGGCCAGCTAATCAAAAGTTTTTTTGTAGAGACAGGGTCTCGCTTTGTTGCCCAGGCTGGTTCTGAACTCCTGGCTTCAAGTGATCCTACTGCCTTGCCCTACCAAAGTGCCATGGTTATAGGCATGAACTACTGTGCTTAGCCTCCTAGCAAATTTCAAGTATAAAAATAATTAGACTCATATGCTATACATTAGGTCTCCAGAAGTCATTGATTGTGCAATTGAAAGTTTTTACCCATGGCAGTATTTTTCCTTTTTCCACACCCCATTCCCTCGTAACTGCTATTCTACTCAGTTAGTATGAGTTATATTTTCCCCCCAAGATTCCACTTACAAATAAAATCATATATACAGATTTTGTCTTTCTGTGTTTGGTTTATTTCTCTTAGCATAATGCCCTTTAGGTTCATCCACGTTGTCACAAATGTCAGAATATCCTTTTTTATTAAAGGCCAAATAATACTCTGTTTTATACATTTATGTATACAGACACACACACACACTCTGTATATTACATTTTCTTTATCCATTCCTCTGTTGTAGGTCACTTAGGTTGTCTCCATATCTTGGCTATTGTGAATAATGCTTCTGTGCTCGTGGAAGTGCAAATATGTCTTTGATACCATGATTTTATTTCTTATGAATATATATGCAGAAGTGGAATTGCTGGATCAAATGGTAGTTCTGTTTTTAAATGTTTTGAGGAGACTTCATACTTTCATAGAGGCTGTCCTCATTTACATTACCACCAGCAATATACCAGGGTTTCCTTCTCTCCACATACTCACTAACACTTATATTGTCACTTTTTTTTTTTGAGATGGAGTCTTGCTCTGTTGGCCAGGCTGGAGTGCAGTTGCTCAATCTCGGCTCACTGCAACTTACACCTCCCAGGTTCAAGCGATTCTCCTGTTTCAGTCTTGGAAGTAACTGGGATTATAGGTGAGCACCACCATGCCCAGCTAATTTTTTATATTTTTAGTAGAGACAGCGTTTCACCATGCTAGCCAGGGTGGCCTCAAACTCCTGATCTCAACTGACACACCCGCTTCAGCCTCCCAAAGTGCTGGGATTGTAGACGTGAGCCACTGCACCCGGCCATATTTTGATGTTTTGATAACAGCCATCCTACCAGTGTGAGGTGATGTCTTACTTTGCTTTTGATTTACATTTCCCTGGTGATGTGATACTGAGTATCTTTCAGTGCTTTTAATACATAAAAAGCCACATGTTTGTTTTGTTGGTCACTTATTTTCTTTAAAAAGTTCCTATGGATGGAAAACAAGGTGAGTGCTCAGAGAGAGTTTAGTTGCTTTAGTAATTTTTAAATTATTGATAATTTTGTTAACTAAATGGAGTCAATTGTTTTTCAATTTAGATTAATGATAGCTGTGGAAAGAAATTGTGTTTTACATATTTCATCTCAGTCTGTTTTGTGGCATAAAGATTCTAAAGTAACTTTGTGGATGTAGGGTATTCAAATATGAAACAGCAAAAAGGGCCAGCTCGCCTTGCACACCCTGATGGCACAGGAAATGTCCTGATTTACATATATTAAGTGTTAGCATACAAACACTGTGTGATGGAAATAATTTTAAATAATCAAACAACCATGGCAGTTCTATGAAGAAAACGTAATTTTCTCAACATAATACAGATTTTTAAACTAATTGATATTAGTATCATAATTACTTTGACATAAATGTTTTTAAGATTTACATAATTTCTCATGGGCCCAGGAGTCAGACTGACTAGTTAGTAGCTGTTTGCCATATATGAGATTTGGGCAAATTACTCTCCTTGTCCATACATTAGTTTACTCATCCAGCAAATGGGGATAATTGTAGACCTTGTCTTGGGTTGCAGGGTCAAGTGATACAATACCCGCCAAGGGCTTAGATTCAGGCCTGGTACCTAGAAACATTCAACGTATTAATATAAAAGTTAGGACAGGTAACAGTCAACCTGGAATCTAGAATGAGGATATGTTTGGTATGTATGTAGCAGGAAGTGTGGAGCTAGGGAGGATCTGGGGGGTAAGTGTGTAGCTTAGCCACCTCACTGACATTTTTTCAGGGAGCCTTCCTCAAGACCATCTTAGCTCTGTGCTCTAGCTTGTTCTTTTCTTTCAGAGCCACATCCCTGCACAAAGGAAAGGGAACAGGGCCTTTGTCTTCTTTTTGTGGCTCTTTGTAAAAGCAAATCCATTTTTTCTAATAACCTCCTGACAGATCCCTGATCATGTTGGCTTGAATTGCCCTAGTCTTCTGCCCATGTCAAAATCAAAGGGAGTGAAAGCACTGGTGCACGTTTCCATGGTTAGAGCTTGACCTCTGGAGCTGAAGCTGGGGCAGGAGCTCCCTTGTTTACCTTCACTGAAACACAGTTGCCGGTCACCACACACAGTCAGGGGTCTGTTGGAGCAAGAAGCAAGGGATATTTGAGCAGGGGTGGGGAGTGACAACTAGAAGTTTTCTGAGAATGCTAAATAAGATCTTTTTTTTTTTTTTTAACTGCTAAATTGGTAGAAAAAGATGGGCAGCCCAGAGTTTCTAATATAAAGATATAAAGATCTAATTATAAAGATATAACTTTTATCTTTCTATTGTGATTGTAGATCTGTTTTTAAGGAAGTAGTATAGTTATTCTTTGTAATTTTGGTATAAAATAGTTTATTTTTAAGCAAAAAGGATGGCATTGAGAAGCCATGCGCACCAAAGTCCGAGCTTTGATTTGCTTTTGTTGAAGTTACTTGAGTTAGTTGTTTGCATAGGCTGAGGGGCATCCAAGTTTAAAAACATCTTCTCTGGCATAAGTGTAAAAAAATGATAATCCATTCCTTAAATTTGATTTGAGTGAGACTGTATACTAGAAGAGTAGAAGCCATTGATGTTTTCACATCTAGCGGAATAATTAAACCAAAATTTATTGAGCAGGACAAGAGCCACAAAAACAAAAAAGCTCCCTCTAAAATCTTTTCAGAAGTAAGTACTATTGTTTGTGCAGGTTATGCTTTATACACTGGAAATCTATTCCACCTATTTCCCATTTAATTGTGGGCTTATTCTGTTTACCATTCCCAGAAGTCACCTGAGTTGAATGACCTGATGTCTCTTATGAGGCTTTTTCTCTTTAGTTTTTGCTATTAAACATATAATAAAGAGGATTGCATCATGTAGTTGAAAGAATATTTTGTTTGCTTAAAAAAAGGAAAAAAGAAAAGCCCTCTGCCTTTCCAATTTGGGAACACCAAGGTAGAACTGATGGCTATTTTCCTGTAGTTGTGTGGTCTGGAGCAAGGTCAACCGAGTTCTAGATTTTATGTGCCTCCTGTGGTTTTGTTTTTGCTCTGTTTTCTGCTTAGTGCTCGTCTCTCATTATCTGTTTCTGAAGGCAGTTATGACATAATCAGCTTTACCAGTGGGAATAAGCAGAAGAAATGGAAAGTCAAAAGAGGACTTCAAAGTGCTAAGCCCGCAGGCCCCTCTAGAAGTCAAGGGTGTCTTATTTGGGTGGTAGTGAGTCTTTTTTCTATAAGAATATTGGTTAGTTTTATCTCTGTAACAAAAGATAGGTTATATATTTTATTAGAACTCTGTGTCAGGAAGCACAGCATAATTTCCTAAAAGAGTAACTGGACTTTTCAGTTGCTAATCACCTTGTTCAGATTCATGTCACAAAGTAGAGCACTGTGTATCTTTTAAGCATTCTTTTATGTCAATCTTCACATAAGAAGGGAGATTTCAGAGGAAACAAAAGATTTGAAAACTAAATGGTTTGTAGTTGTCTTACTTTGAACACATTTCGCTTCCGAAATTTGGACTGTGACCCTCAAGAAACAAAAATAACAAAACTTTAGTTTTGATGTTTGACAGTGTTTTAAGAAGTTCAAGTTCCTTTGTAACTGTAACTGTTTCCCTGACTCAGCATAGAATATAGTTTGATATTGGCAGATAATAGATCATAAGCTATTTCTTATACCTATTGTTCTTATATCCCCATACTTCACTGCAACTCATAAATTCCGCAGAATAGGCAGCAGGAACTTTGTGATACCTGATTGGAAGATTTTAGGAGCAGAAAGTAGAGGGACCTTAAGGAAGATATAAGCTAATTGGGAGCCTGCCATTTTCACAACCTTCTCATGGTGAACAGACCTGAGCCCAATTAGCAGAAACAGCAAGGAGGCACAAGGCATGTTCCAGCTGCTGCTTAAGCTGTTATAGGGGAATGACTGCCCTGACCTTTAGAGCAAAATCCATGTTTACAGGTTCTCTCCATCAAAGAAATGTCATTTAATTGGAGATTATACAAATGGAGGCAAACAGGAAGAAAAACTATCTTAAATGTTTATTGATGAAGACAATGCCCATGTGTACCTCATTTTTGTACCCTTGCCAGCCACGAAGGAATTCCACCATCCAGTGTCAAGTCTCAAGGTTTCAGAGGCCAGAGTTTTGGAAGCAATGATGATGCCTTTTTTTCTTTTTATAAAAAATAAGCCTTCGTCACTTCCTGCAGCTGTGATGCTTTTTCTTTATACTTTTGAGAATATTTATGCATTATAAACAGTATTCACATGATACATGCTATGATTTGGCTGTGTCTCCACCCAAATCTCATCTCGAATTGTAACTCCCATAGTTCCCGTATGCCTTGGGAGGAAGCTGGTAGGAGGTAATTGAATCATGAGGGCAGGTCTTTCCTGTGCTGTTCTCGTGACAGTGAGTGAGTCTCTTGAGCTCTGAAGGTTTTAAAAATGGGAGTTTCCCTGCACGAGCTCTTTCTTTGCTGCCACCATCCATGTAAGATGTGGCTTGCTCATCCTTGCCTTCTGCCATGATTGTGTGGCCTCCCCAGCCATGTGGAACTGTAAGTCCGTTAAACCTCTTTCTTTTGTAAATTGTGCCCAGTCTCGGATATGTCTTTATCAGCAGCATGAGAACAGACTAATACAACACACAATGTATAAGTTATATTCATAAATGTTTTGGAAAGGTAAGTTTCTATGCATTTGTTTTAATTTTTAGTATTCATTATAATTTATAGCCAAATTCTTGAAGATCGATGGCAAAATTAAAAACTAGTGAAGAAACATTTTTCTGCTTATCTAGGTTTTATGGAGGCAGTTTTTAAAAAATGTGTTTCTTTCCAGGGTAGTCAGTAAGTAATTGTGAAAGTAAGTTTGCCCAGGTTTTAGCTTGTTGTTATAAAATTGTGGGTGTCTGGGATGATCCGCCTGTGGTTTCTGCATCCACATGACTTATCAGAGTTGTTTTTTTTTTTTTTTTTCACTGATCTGTCTACCTAGTGGAAAAATCCCCTTCCTTGCCCGAGTTCTTACTAACCTTTTCTAAGTGAAAAAAAAAAAAAAATTCTCATTTCCCTGAGATCTGGAACTATACAGATGACATAAAGAGTTTGCACTCTGGAGTATGAAATGATAATGTTTTCTTATCTTTTTTCTTTTTTAATCTTTAAGAGACAGGCTTCTGGCTCTGTTGCCCAGACTGGAGTGCAGTGGTGCTTCAGCCTCAAACTTCTGTGCTCAAACAATCATCCTGCTTTAGCTTCCTGAGTAGCTGGGACTACTGATGTGCACTGTCACCCCTGGCTAATTAAGATTTTTTTTTTATACAGATGGGGTGGTCATACTATGTTTCCCAGGCTGGTCTCAAACTCCTGGCCTTAAACAGTTCTCCTGCTTTGGCTTCTCCCAAAGTACATTTTACATTTTCTTAATTACAGTAGGAGGTGGTTTATCCAGCAGTCTGATTACAACAGCTTCAGATTGGTCAGGGAAATGACTAAGGGGTCACAGCATTGAACCATGGAAGAGCTATAGAAATTGTGATATAGGAATAGATAGGAATAGATATGGCTTCATGGTATCTGCCATCAGTAGTGAGACTTAAGGATAGATTCTGATGCTGCCAGATAGTAATAAAATGTGGGGTTTTGGGGTTTGTTTATTCTGTAGCCTGTAGTCACTGAGGATTTAAATGACTTCACATTATCTGCTTAAAAATAAACTAAACCCCTTGCCTCCAAATTCCAAAAGTTCTATGAAAAAGAAGAGGATTTATTAATATTATTTACCAGTTAGCAAAGCTTCATAAAATTTGTAGAGAAGCAAAATAATTGTGTTTATCTCTAGCTACACCAAATGTAGAAACTAAAAACATCGAGATTGTTTTAAAATTAAACTTAGTTTTTATATAAAATACTAGAGCTTTTTTTTGGTAAGAGAAATCTGTCATGTTCACAGTAACTCCCAAAATAAAACCAAAACAAACTTTCAAGAGAGTTGTATTTTCACCTGGAAATATTAATGCCAATAGCAGGTTATTTTGTTGTGCTTTCATAATAGAATGCCTACTTTTCTAACACGTGTTAAAATTATTTTTAAAAAAATTATCAAAACACCCTATATGTATGGGACACATTATTTTCCATGAACCCTGCATATTTTGTGCCTTGATTATCCAAGAATTCTGGACTAGAAACAGCAGTGGATGCACAGGGCTGAAGTGTGGGGCTCTGGTGGACGCTCTTCTTAGAAGGACACATACATTTTCTGGGGAGCTTCCAGTCATGTGCAGGGTTACTTTGGACCTTGGAGTACCAGATGGCATTTTACCATTCCGCATATTTAACATCAGAAAGACAGAGTAAGTCTGGGAAGCATGTTTCAAGGTTAGAAACCTGCTCCTCCAATGAGTGTGTCCTGTTTTCTGATTCCTAACACTGGTTGTGTGGAAAGAATTGAAGATAGACTATGCAAATTTCATTTTCACTGTATACAAAGTAGGGAGAATTATACCCATTTGGCAGATGGGTATGATTTTGTGTGCAAAGCTTAAGCGACACAGCACACATTCCAATGAAGACCCGGTTTCTTGTATGTTGAAGACACTCATAAGATGCTGTTTTCTTTCCTATCTTTTTAGGTAAGATTAGGTTTATTGGTTACACCTCAACTACTCCCTCATGTATTGGGTATCTAATTTTCTTTTTTTCTTTTTTTTTTTTTTTGAGACGGGAGTTTCACTGTTGTTACCCAGGCTGGAGTGCAATGACGCGATCTCGGCTCACCGCAACCTCCGCCTCCTGGGTTCAGGCAATTCTCCTGCCTCAGCCTCCTGAGTAGCTGGGATTACAGGCACGTGCCACCGTGCCCAGCTAATTTTTTGTATTTTTAGTAGAGACGGGGTTTCACCATGTTGACCAGAATGGTCTCGATCTCTTGACCTCGTGATCCACCTGCCTCGGCCTCCCAGAGTGCTGGGATTACAGGCGTGAGCCACCGCGCCCGGCCCTCTCATTTTCTTAAATATTATTTTTCTCTTTGCATATTGGAAGTACCATTTGGTATGCTGGGGTAGTTTATTTTCATTGCTGGTGTATTTCTAGTGCCCTCATCGTCATTTCAGAATTGGATTTTTGCTTCTGTGGCATCTTATCAGAATTATAATAAAATTTAATCTTTTAAAATAATCTCTGGTTCTTTTCTGAAGAACATAATCTGACACAAAAATGACATCAGTGTTAATCTCTATGTCTGCGTCCATTTCTTATATTCCCTTTTGTTTTTGGCAAGTGTTCCTGTTTTGAATAAGATTAAATGTAAGGATACCATTAAGAATGCTAAGTACTTTGTGAGGGCTTCTGCTTGGCCACTTGCTAAGTTAAGCATCTAGATCCCTGTGTAATATGAATGGAGTTTGAAGGGGCACAGCGTCACTCATCACTCATTTGCTTTTGAACCTGGGGTATGCAGTTAAATGGAATACTCATTAATTTCTCCTTTAAAACAAATTTTACAGCTGTCTGTATTTATTGCTTCTTTGGCCTATGGAGCTAAAAGCCTGCAAGCAGCAGGGAAGTAAGTTAGAAATTTTACTGACTGAAAAATCTTTGGTGGTGTGTGGATTAACCTTCAGGTGACATGTTAGGAGCCGATGGTTTTCTTACCTGTGAATACTGCTGCTAGAACTACATACTTAGAGCTTGCACTACAGATAAAGATACATTTTCATTTTTAACTTTGACCCTCGGGTGCCTTTGCATATTTTCATTGTAGGCAGTCTTAAAGATTTTTGTTGTGAGCTGTGTGATTAAATATGACAATGGAAGGAATACATGTTTTGTACTATAACTCTTTTTGTTCCCATCCATCTATATGTCATTTGCTTTTGAAATTTTGTTTTTTGTTTCTAAGTTCCATCTATGTTCCATGAACTGTGCAACTGCTATTCTTAAAAAATCCGGTTATGAAATTGCATTTTCAGTCTGTAATGTATTGTTTTCACTACCTGTATTCTACAAGCCTGCTTGTCGAAATTGAATTACTTTTATAGGTCATTTTTTATTTTGGAATTTTATGATCTAGGTATTTAGACTTTTTCATCAATTTCTATCCCGGCTTTTCCCAGTTACATTCAACAGGATCTTGAAATGGCCCTGAAAACCTGTCTTAAGTGTGAAAACATTTTGCCCAATGGTTGTATGTTCTCTTCCTGCCACTGAGGCCTGGGTATATGTGCCCTATAGTATTTTTATTTCTTCTGTATATATATGAGCCATGCTTTTCCTTTAGTTTCCTTTTTTTATTTCCTGTGCTCTAATGGCTGTTAGGAAGGAGGTTGTAGACTATCTTTTTAAATAGCTGAACAAATTATGAAGAAATGAAAGTATGGTATTGGGGTAGGATTGGGGTAGGCTTTTGGGTTTCATTTCATATGTCAGCATTATTACTGTCCTTTATAGTAAGCACATATTACTTTTTACATGTTATTATTTTTAGTAATTCTAGCACTTTGGGAGGCTAAGGCAGGTGGATTACTTGAGGTCGGGAGTTTTAGACCAGCTTTGCCAACATGATGAAACCCTGTCTCTACTAAAAATACAAAAATTAGCTGGGTGTGGTGGCCCACACCTGTAATCCCAACTACTCAGATGGCTGAGGCAGGATAATCATTTGAACCAAGGAGGCTGAGGCTAAGCCGAGATTGTACCACTGCACTCCAGCCCGAGCAAGTGAGACTCTGTCTGGAAAAAAAAAAAAAGAAATGTTTTTATTTTTAATATGTAACTTTGCAAGGCTGCAAGACTGAACATTTTTTTTTTCTTTTTTTCTTTTTCCTGCAAATACTGTCCTTTCCCAACTGTAAGATGGAATTGCAATCTTGATATGTGTTGGAATTAAGTTTAACCCTTTGAGAAACACCACCTCTTTTCCTGCCTTTAGCAAGCCCTTTAATTTCCCGAAGCAATTCATTAACTGGGCCTCTTATGACCTGGATTGACCTGGATTTGTATTCCATTGAAAAAAATGGAAGCATGGTTCCCACCACCACTTTTACAGCCCTGCACTTTCTGGAATGCAGAAGTTTCCCTGACCTCTCAAATGCCAAAGTTTTCTCCCATCGTGTCTCCCAACCCTTCTCAGTATTAGGACATTGCTTTTGTGTTAATCTCCTGTCTGTGGAGTCATGCATGTAATCTGTCTACACAGTTGTGAATGTCTCTTTTTTTTCCTCTCTCTGTTAGAACTTTCCTATCAGCAGATAGGCTCAGCCAACCCCAGTTCCTCCCCCTCAAGCCCCTGTCCCACTGTGGCCCCAGCCTCGCTTGCGCTCCCTCATAGTTCACACACTTGGTTCCCTCTTAGTTTTATGCAGTCATCTGTCTTCCCCTCAGGGACCTTCGTCAGTCCCCCCATTTAATGGAAGGTGACATCCCTGCAACCTTCCATTATTGTCTCTTTGCTTACCATCCTCTTCTCCATGATATTTATGAATTAAATTTGTCTTTTGTTTCTTTTTTATTTTTTGTCTTTGTTTCTATCTGTTTTGCTGTCCTAAAATGGCCCAGGCATCATCTCATTTACTGTTTGTAGCTCCTAGTGAACCCTCATATAAGTCTTTCAATAAATTGAAAGGAAAAAGTTCATAATGTCCTTACATTTTCTGATACCATGTATTATGGGTGGATCTTTGGGTGAACTAAATCGACTATTTTATAATGCCATATTATGTGATATTGTGATTTTTGTTAATTATGAGCGATAAACTATAGATTATAGGTAAATAAATGAAAACTTGAAGACATACATTTGTAAACCTCATAAATAGTTGTGCTATTATGTCATTGATATTTTGATGACATTATTGCTTGTAACTTAGCATCTGCATATGGCAAAAAGGAAAAAATGATTATAAGCCAAAGGACCAAGAAATGGGGAGAAATGTAAGTTATCTCAAATAATGTAATGTTTCTATTTTTTAAAATCTTGATTTGATAGAGAGCGCAGCCTTTCTTGTGCATAAGTTTAATTATTCTTTCTTCAAGAATGTCTTACAGTTGAGCAGGGATTCAAGTGTTAGAAGATGAGTACTTGCAGTCTGTCTCTGCTGGTTGGTGTCCAGTGGTGTCTGCTGAATCACAGTTGATCACAGTAGTCCTGGAAAAGCCATCTGGCTCTCCAGAGGTTTTGTAGAGGGAGTGATGAGGCAGAGGGTAAGACCTGCTATGAGCTACTTATGTGAGACTTTTGTGCAACATAATGAAAAAAAGGCCAAAAAAGTATTCTTGTAGGCCCAAGATAGTTGTCAATTCTATTAGCTCTAAAAATATTTAATTAAATATTTAAGATGTTTGATTATCAGGAAATATTAAATTACTCTTCATGTTTATATAACTAAAGTGACATAAATTTTCTGTTAAATTGGAAAAACAATATTTGAACAAACCATTTGATTATATTGAATAATTTATAAGCAACTGAGTTGAACATAACATAGTTAAGTATTCTCTCCAGAAAATATTACATATTTTATTTGTTTGGGAGCTGATTTCAGCTGTTTAAAATATTTTTTTTCTTCAGAGAGTCCAGGGGTTTTTTATATTTATTCAAATGAAAATAAATTATACTCTCAATTTAGGACCCCAAACTGGCAAAATGTTTTTCTTGGAGGTGAATATTTTCTTATTCTAGGAACAATGGATGTTTGCTTACATGTTCAATATATACAAAACAGATACTACAAATTCTGATCTACCATTAATATGTAATACCTAGTATATAACTTTTGAGGAGTATTTTTTTCGGTTCTCTGAGTAAAGCTTTTTTGTACATGGATATTTTGTAGAAATTGATATTTGATATGAGAATTATTTTGAGTTTTGGAAATTATTTTCAAATATAGAGGAAATATTCTTCATCATGGTATTGCATAAAAAGTTTCAGCTGTTGAAGATTTTTTTGCCTTTTTCAGTTGATAATGATGTGTCCCTATTCCTTATTATGATTAGGGTTCATTAGACGTCTGTATGAGATGCAGGACTCGAATCTTCTCTGTTCCCATGGGATACAGTATAACTCTTCGGACTTTAGGGGGATTAATTTGATAACATTTTTATACTTTCTAAAAATTTTTTTGAGTTTTTCAGAGGTAACATATTCATAGTTCCAAAATCAAACATTATACATGTATATGCAAAAGAGTAGTCTCCCTCCCACAACTGTCTGTCAGCTAGCTCTCCTCCCCATATGCAACCACAGTTATTTGTTTCTTGTGGCTCATTTTAAATGATACTGTGCTTTTATGAGCAAATATGAAAACATACTCTCTTTTTACTTTTTTATATAAATGCCACTACAGTATCCTGTGCTTTGAGGTTTTTTTTTTTGCGGGGGAAGGTTATGCTTAATGTAGCTTGGCAGTCTTTACAGACTGACACATAAAAGGTGTCCATTTTTTAAACATGTTGATATTTTCCTTTGTATTATCTGGGACAGTGTTTATTGATGGGCATTTAGGTTATTTACTGTCCTTTGTTCTATTGCATAAATATACTGCAGTAAATAATTTGTTATAAATTAGTCATTTTGTACTGAGTTTCTCAAAGATAAATGCCTAAAAATGAAATTGTACGTTTATACATTGTATAGGAATCTTATGTACGTTTGTAACTTTGATAGATGTTGCCAAACTGACCTCAGTAGACATTGTACCATGTTGCACTCCACTAGCAATGCCCAAGAGATCCTGTTCAGTGTATCACCTCACATTGCGACATGATGTTGTATGCAGTCTATTAAACTGATGTGATCAGTGAATGACTTTAAAATATCTCTGTTTACACATTCTCTAAAGCAAAAGGCTGTTGATGCAGTTGGCCAGCATGCAGGTTACAAGTGGGCCTCCTATACTGTTTGGGAGCAAAGACCATTCAAAACCCTCCCCTTTCCTCTGACAAATAACAATTAAGGAAAAGGACATCTTGGGGAGGGAGTTGAGTTCTTGTTGCTCTTTTAGAGCATGGAGTTCAATTCTTGAGTATTTGCTCAGATATCAATCACTCTGAAATGCCTTGGATGCCCTTTTTCCTTATCTCTGAGTGTTTTCCTTCCTTCCTTAATTTCTTGGTGGACACTATTGAGGTTTGAGTACAGGGAAGAATTCAGACACTGCAAAAAGTCCATTTTTAAGTGGCCAGTTTTCATTGAAGTTATTGTCAATTTAAGTGCAATATATTTAGTAAACTTGCCTGAATAATCTTATAGAAAAGCATTGGTAAGTATAGGTTTAAGAAATGTTTTTCTTCAGTAGACTTTTAATGTTTTAAATTAACGTGTTTGGAAATTTAAGTACATAAAATTCACATAAATCAAATGAGACTTTCTGAAAGTTCTTGCCTTTGGCATAACTTGTGTATTCTTTTCATATTTGAAATCTCAGGTATTTAATTCATATTTTTCTATTACCGACTACAATTGAGTTTGTTCCTAGCTCCTATTTGATGGTTAGTTGTTCTTTTTGCATAGTTTGCTAGGACGAAAACGTGTAGAATGATGGGGAGAGTAAAAGGACAAGTTTTTCTTTTTTAAGATGGGTAATCACCAAGTGCTTCTTGAAAAATAAGAGTTTTATGCTTTGCTCTCAACAGTAACTTTTGCCCGTAAATTCTGTCTGAACAGAATCAAGAGTGTTTTCTGCCCACAGTATATCCCAAGGTGGGGTGCTTAGTAATTTATTTCTATGTTAACTGTTTTTCCAGTTATGCCTTAGACTGTATGTCATAATAGTGTAGAAGCCACCTATGTGAAAGATTTAAACTTTTGTGAATGAATTCAGTCTTCTTGCCAAACTTAAACCTGCTGTATTTTTCTTGATTGCTTGGGTTCACTGAAGAAAGCACATGCTCTTGAGATACAAGATTTCTGCTGATGAGATTGGTCTCTTTTGGGGCTTAGTCAACATATATTAGTGTCACATTTGTAACCTTCCTCATTCCATGAAGTATTATTGGTAATTTTTATTCTCATTATTTTACTACCCATTTGGATCTGGTTGTCTTTCTCTTTCTTTCATTGTTCCTGCATTTATTGGCTTAAATGAGTATTTGGTGAATTCTGGCTGGTAGGAATTTTGTGTCTTCAGGTATATTGATTAGTTGACTCTGGGAAGCAGCTGATTTCAGATTGTTCTTGATATTTCCAGACTTTACCCTTTCTGATATTTAAGAAGTTGAGATGATGAGTTGTTGCCATCTGCAATTACAACAGAAAGTACCAGAGAGCACCACAACTTCAGTGACTTCCTTCATACATTTTTTTCTGTTATTTGTAATATCAAAATGTAAACCAGAAACAGCTATGCACCCATATACGTGGATAAACATTAAATTAAGTATAGATATCAAATGTGGAATTTCTAAAATTGCATGTAAGTGTTTAGAATGATGAAATGTATAGATGTCTTTTACCATTTCCCTGATAACCTTTATTTTGGTTTTCTATCTCTTATATGTC
This sequence comes from Callithrix jacchus, assembly GCF_049354715.1. NCBI lineage: Eukaryota > Metazoa > Chordata > Mammalia > Primates > Cebidae > Callithrix > Callithrix jacchus. The sequence continues at coordinate 34,058,348 of NC_133508.1, read as the reverse complement.
AACTTGTTCTAATTAATTAAGTTAACTTTGTGCTTGCACAAAATACAGAATTTGCGCCGCTCGTAGCAAAGCCTCGTGTGAATATGGCTCTGCTGATTTGTGAATGTGGTAGTTATGATGTTATATTGAGGCAGTTTTCACTAAAGAAAAGACAGTCCACGATCCTGATGCTTGCACCTTTTACTAGCCAGTGATATTTAGTGTGTTCTGTACTTTTTCCTCCTCTTTTCTCTGTACCTCTAATCTCGACAATTGTCTTTTTAAATTCATTAATTCCCCTGCATCTTCATTTCTACTTTCAAAGTCCAAGCCGTCAACAGCTCTCATATGGGTCACTACACAGCATTGCACATTGCAGCCCTCCTCCCTGTTTACATTTTCCTGTCCACCGTGGCTAGACTGATATGTGGTCAGGGGCACTGCTTTGCACACCCTGGGGCTCTGACCATAGCCAGGAAAACTGCGGGTGAAGTGATTAACAGTTGCTTGAGGTTGTAGCAACCTGGATTGGAATTGCATAGTACGTCTTATGCTAAGCAAGCTCCTAAAGTTTCTAAGCGTCAGAGCAAGCTTCATAATCTACTGTGATATATGTTACAGGACTGAGGCTGAGATGAGATGAGTCATGGAAAGCTCTTAAGACAGTGGCGAAAACACATGAAATACTCTGAGTGTGAGGGTTGATATCGGTGTTTTTGTCCTTATCGAATCTTCCCGATGTTCCTTGACCATCTGGATCCCAGCTGCTTCCTGGGTGCATTCCCAGGTTCAGCAGCCATGATGAACTCACTCTAGTTTCCAGATTCACCCTGTTCTTGCATCTCTGGGCCTTTGAACATGGTGGCCAACTCCCCCCTTTTTCCTGCCTAGCTTCTGCTGTTCTGATTTTCTGCTACCTGCCTTTTTCAGCCCATTATTCTTAGCCACACCCCATGCCAAAACCAATGTAAGGTGCATATGGTAGTGTCTTATTCTTTTCCTCTCCTTGCCCTTTCCACATTTCATTTTAATTATGTCTTTCGTTTTAAAAAGGCCAGGACCCATATCTGTTCCTCTGAGTTTCTAATTTGTTTCATTTTCCAGGGAGGCATGACTCAACGTGTGGAGGCATTGGGTCTCTGTCACATATGTTTGCAGCCTAGAGTAACCATGCTTTTATTGAAAACATTTGTTATTGTAAAGGGCTTTCTGCTTGTAATTTGTATATCTGGAACTGTTCTTCTCTTAAAACATTGTAACACAGCAATTAGGATAAAAATATCTTATTCCATAGATAGTATATATTTTCTTACATTAAATGTTTAACTTTTCAAGAATCTTCTCTAGATTAATATTGGAGAAAGTTTGAGGGGAGGGCAAGGAATGTTAGTTTGATATATCAGCAGAAATCTAGGCTTTTGAAATTACTCATATTTTAAGTCCCTTGGTGGACTAATTTTCCTGAGAACTTTGTATCATAATCATAAACAGACCCAGTTCAGTAATACTTTCATAAACTTTTGCCTGAGACTGTGGTATTAATGTCCTAAACTCTTAGAAAGAGAAACATATTTTTGTAGGTTGGCCAAGAAAAATAGGTCTTGATTCAAATAAAATAATGTATTTGTTATTTTTAAGAGATTTTTCCGTTGAGCAATCTGTTAAACTTTTTGGTAATTTAGTTGTCTAAAATTGAACATGACTTAGGCAGTGACTTGGTATATTTTCTGTGGCTCAATATAATGACTATTTGAATTTTTAAGTTTTTGCTTTTTGACTTGGGGGCAAGTTATGTTAGATTATCCATTATTACTGAACAGTTAACTGTTATTCCTTTGGTTGTAGATTTTAATAAAATAATGAATCCCATGTCTTATTTTCTTAAATATATTTGAAATGGTAAAATATGCAGAGAATTTTTTTATTGAAGGTAAAGTTTTCTTTAAGGTAATTTAAATGTACTTTAAGGTGCTTTCTTTAAGGTACATGTGCAGTTTCCCCCTGCTGTTAGTAAGTGGCTGAAATAGCACTTTGGATCTGTGGCACCCTGGAGAAGCTTCCCTCTTCACTCCTCTGACATTGTTTCATATGATTTATAGAAATTTCTTCTTTCTGCTCTATCTCCACGAATGCCGGTCATTTCTCTGGATGGTTTTTACATGCTTTTCTTTGGTGAACTTGTGTATTACTTTAGTTCCTCTTCCTATTCCTTCATACTTATGTGTACCTGCAAGGACTAGCTGATCACTTCTGTCTAGATGTCTTATGGATCACTCAGATTCAACATGGGTGAAAGTAAAACCTTTTTATATTTTTCCCCAGGATGGGAAGTGGTCCCTCGTAAAAAGGGCAATGTGACTTGAAACTTCTAGTTCTGAACCTTACTGTCCATGGATCTGGGCCATATATAGCAACCTCTGTGTGCAGAGTTACCTTACCATCTGTTTCCTACACCGAGAAAATTCTATGATTGGCCATTCTTTTCTTGTTTCTTTTAATTTTTGCTGTGTATCTCCCAGGTTTCAATCTTACTTTCTTATCTTCTCTTACTAATCTTTCATGTCTTAACTAGTACAAAGTACTATATATTATACCTTTACTCCCCTGTGTGTGTGCATGCTTATGTGTACATGTATATCTTTCTATTTTCATAGCACCTGCTCTCATTTCAACCATATTCCTTTTGAGTAGACCTATGTAATATTTGTCTCCCTTTCTATCTGTTCCTTTTTAAAATCAATTCTGTATTTTCCGATTTGCTTAGTCTTTCACACTGCCACTTGGATTGCCTCACCTGAAAGTTTAAAATCATGCAGAAAATTCCCTACTGTATTTTGGTTTAATTAAATTTATTAACTTGATATTCTAGGTTCTCCACAATCCAAACTTCTTTTTTTTTTTTTTGAGACAAAGTTTTGCTCTTGTCACCCAAACTGGAGTGCAATGGTGTGATCTTGGCTCACACCTCTGCCTCCCAGGTTCAGGCTATTCTCCTGCCTCAGCCTTCCAAGTAGCTGGGATTACAGGCATGCGCCACCACACCTCAGCTAATTTTGTGCCTTTAGTAGAGATAGGGTTTCACTCTGTTGACCAGGCTAGTCTTGAACTCCTGACCTCAGGTGATCCACTTGCCGGGCCTCCCAGTGTTGGGATTGCAGGCGTGAGCCCCTGGCACCCAGTCTGAGCTACCACACCCAGCCCAAATTTCTATTTAACTTTTTTTGGCATCATCTCCTAGCATGATCTTACACATATTTTGTGCTCTGGTGGACTGCTGTGCCTTCCTTTAAAATCAATTCTGTTCCTTCTGACTTTTTCAGCATTGTGTCATTCATTACTTAATTCTGTCTTTGATGCATGTGTATTGGGTGCTCACACTAAACGAAGGGGTAGGATCATGGGTGTTATGCATGCAGACCAAAGTTGGATTTCAGCATCATAGTTATTAATTGGAATCTGGAATAAGCTACTTAATCTGTAGTTTCCTTGAGGGGCCTCAACCTGGGCTGAAATGGTCACTTAATGAAAACTGATACCCAAAAAAGAAAGTGTATGGTAGAATTTTGTGTAAATCCAAATCATCTGTTTCATTAATGATCTGTCTAGAAAATGCCTGTCAGTTTTTATCACATGACCTACACGTTTCTCTTCATTTCTGTGGAGTAAAAGATGTTACGGTGCTCCCTCCGTGTCGCACCTTAGGAGGAAGTGGTGTAATATGCCCACAATCAGATGGGCTAGCTTTGACTTTCTCTCTGAGAGGTTCATTAACCTGACCCCTCTGAGCCTCCATTTCTTCATCTGAATAATTGGGGGAAATTGCCTCTTTCTTCCTGATGCAGTTGCTCAGAAGCGTTAATGATTATACCATAGTGGACAACTTATGCTTTTGACCCAGAAAAAGTTAAAATTTGTGTTTCTTTTAGCTGTGTGACCTTGACAATAATGATGATTTCCTGATTTAGTTTTCTCATTTGCAAAATGGTAGATGATAGAACCGATTTCATGGGCTTCAGTAAGGATAATAAAAAATAATATAGTTCAGTAATCAATGTTCTTTTAGTGATATGTTAGTTCATTCAAGCCTAATATAAAATTTATTTTTTTCTCACTGCATATTCAATCCTAGTGATTGCTACATATGTTTGATAGTCATAGTTTATCATTAGGAAATCAACTTGTGCTTAAAATGGAAGGCCTTGTTAGATAGAATAAGTGAATTATACACAACAGTCTATTCTATTGTATTCTAGGTTAGGATTTTTTAAATTTAGAACAAATTTGTGGTATATGATCAGTATTATCTTTATTAGATGGTTATATTTTTCACAAAGTCATACATATAGTTAAAATCCTTTGATAACAAAAGAAAAAACACCATGTAGCCAGTAATTCAGGAACATGCCAGTTGGCATATTCTCAACTTGCACTCGAATGGTAAACATTTTCAACAGGTGTTTCTTAATAGTAAGAAGTACTAGCATTATGGCTAAGCTGCTTTTTGTAAATAAAACAGATTTTTACAGCCAAGCAGAGTGATTCATTCCTATAATCTTAGCACTTTGGGAGTCCAAATCAGGAGGATTGCTTGGACCTAGGAGTTCAAGATCAGCCCGAGCAGCATGATGAGAATCCATCTCTACAAAAAATTTTAAAATAACTGGGCATTAGGTTGGGGCTGTAGTCTTAGGTTACCCAGAAGGCTGAGGCAGGATGATCACTTGAGCCCCGGAAGTGGAGGCTGTAGTAACCTATGATCACATCACTGTACTTCAGTTTAGGGGACAGAATGAGACCCTGTCTCCGAAAAAAAGGAAAAAAAAAATTTTATTTACTTAAGGTTATAATGCTTCTCATCTAGGTTAATCTTTGCTTAAATTCAGAGAGGTTTCTAGACAGAAGTAACTTTGTCACTAAAACCTTCATTCGTAACTATGTTCTATCATTTCATTTTGTGAATATTTTAGCCAGCAAACATGGGATATAAAGTTTGTTTTTCCAGTTTCTGAGATTTTACTTCCTTTTTCTTGTCATAGAAACTAATAGTCGTTTTCAAGTTCTGCACTGTACCTACATTTGGCTTTCAAATATAAAAGGAATTATTTTGTATGATATTTTCAATGCAAAGTCATTTTTTGTATGATATTTTCAATGTAAATTCATTTTACAACCTGAATTTATAAGCATTCTACTCTATGACTTCTAAAAAAATTTCCATCCATATACATACTGTGCTTTTTAAAATCATTATTTATTGTTTATTCTTTTCTTTACTACCTCCAGTCTGGGCAAGAGTTCTTTCTTGCTTTTGTGTGCCATTTTGCATTGCTATCAAATTTTCCTTGACTGTTCCATATTTTTATTTTGGATGTGTGTATATATGTATGTGTTTGTGCAAGCTTTCATAAAATGTCATATTAGTGTTTCTGCATTATTTAGTTTATAATGTAGGATAAAAATAGTTCTTGCCATGTCTACCCCCACCAGTGATTTGAATTCTCTAAACCACTGGCTTTGTAATCCTTCCTGGTCCTTTTGTCCCATCAGCAGGGCTCTGACCTTTTACTCTAGAGAAAACACAGCTATTGTCTTCTTTCTCAACAGTGAAGGGGCTACGTCACTTTCATTTGTGTTTTGAAGAATTAAATTGTGCACTAATATAAACGAGTTTTCTAAACTTAGAGGTTTGAAATAAAGACAATTTATGGAATTTTAGGCCTTTTTTTTTTTTTGCAGATGCAGTCTCACTATGTTGCCCATGCTGGGTTTGAATTTCTGGGCTCAAATGATCTTGCTGCCTCAGCCTCCTAACTAGCTAAAACTGCAGGCACATGCCGTCACACTTGGCTTAAGAGGTTTTTAGCAAAAAAGCAATCGTAGGTATTTGTGAGTAGATGAAGAGCTTTTGGTGATGTTGGGCCCTCTGCATTGTCTCTTACCTTGCGACTAGGCTTATTCATAAGAGTCCTATGAATCATTATCACTGGGGTTTTCATTATCACTGGGGTCAGGGGAATTGGGAGAGATTCTTCCCCAATTAGTTGTCCTATTTTGAAGATTAGGGAAGTACTGGGGTTTTTTGGGGGATGATGTCATTTATTGGGAGTTGCTAACCTTGCAGGAGCCTTCTGTCTCTGGTAGCATTTGCCCATTGCCATTGTATATTCCACCTCGCTGCCCAGCTCCACTGTTCCTCTTCATGGTGATATGGGGTGTTTGTGTCTTCTTGTCTGTGCTATGTAGTTGCCACTCTACCCCTTCTTTGTCTCCACATGCCGGGGATTGCTCTCCTTCTACTTCCTTTTCTGGTTGTGACTCATCTTTTAACTGTAACTTATCGAGGGTCTCCTACATTTTTAACACTGAGGTCCATGTGAACACAAGGACATTCATTTGAACAAATGTTTGCCACTAAGTTTTATTCTTAAACTTAAGCCAGTATGGTACTGTTTAGAAATATTTTAACAAGTAAATTTTTTGAAATAATTATGTAATTGTTGGTTCTTAAGTTGCCTATCTTAATTTTTGAATTATAGAAGTAGATTCTATAGCACTATAACTATTTTTGTTCTCTTTTCCTTGTCTCTTTTCTACAAAAGAATACCGTTCTCCAAAAGGACATTTAGTGTAAAGTAAGCCACCAAGCACATGCAGAAGGTGGATGGTTTCTGTTTATTGTGTTTTTAGTTGTTTAACAATTATGTCGAAATGCTACAAGTAATGAGGAAACTCAGTTTGTTGAATGTGCACGATGTACCAGGCTTTCTGCTAAATATCAGCGTTCATGATCTTGTTGGTAAAGCAGGCATTACTATTCCCATTTAAAGGTGAGAAAACACATCCTTTTACTAAACTGTTTGCATGTTACCTACCTAGTAAGTGATGGAGATACAATTTAAAAACAGTTGATTCTCGTTTTAAAAACTATTTCTTGTACAGTTGAAAGTTTAATTCTAAATTTGCCATTTTGGTTTTGCTCAAATATTTCTTTAGTATTGACTCTAGGCTTTGGTGTTGAGTATTGATTAAAAACAATTCCAACTCTGTTCTCAGATACCTGGCAGTTTATTGGGTCCACAGAAGATTGGGATTGTTGTTGTGTTTATGATGAAGTAGTAGAGGTCGATGTAAAGCATCTGTGAATGTTTCAGTGGCTTTGACAGTTGAAAAGAGATTTGGGGACTCTGCCCAAAACACAAAAGTTGCTTTGGGTGAATAGATAGTATTGACTTTAGGACTTGAAGCACCAGTAAGAGTTAAAATAGAAGGGGATTAAAATCCTTTACAGAGAGTCAGAGTATAGGTGAAAATGGATTACAAGAGCATGCCACTGTGCCCCGCCCCACCTATTTTCATGATGATGTGCACCTGTAATCCCAGCACTTTGGAAGGCCAAGACAGTAGGATCGTTTGAGCCCAGGAGTTCAAGACCAGCCTGGGCAACATAGGGGGGAGATACCCCTTTCTACAAGAGTAAAAAAGTTAGTCTGACATAGTGGTGTACACCTGTAGTCTCAGCTGCTAGGAGGGCTGAAGTGAACTCCTTGAGCCCAGGAGTTCGAGGCTGCAGTGAACTATGATTGTGCTACTACACACTAGCCAGGGTCACAGAACAAGGCCCTGTCTACAAAAAAGAAAAGAAATTTGGTGAAATTTTTGTTTGTGAGTAAGCTGATGTATTGAGAGTTGTTTATGAGTGGCCAGGGTGCATAGAACTTAGATTGGCTTCTGGTTGTGAAAATATCCAAATGTATAGTGTCAAGAGGCAATGTTGGTGAAAGAAGGGGTTTAGGGTGTCATATTGCTTCCAAATGAATGTTTCATTCATGAAGGTATAATGAAAATGGATTTGAGAAGAGAGACACAAAAGGGAGAAAGCTTAGGAGGATGACCAAGAATATTCTAAATGCAGGCTATTGCAATAGAGAGAGAAAAAAAATTGGAAGATAGTAGGAGGTAGAATCAGTTGGTCTTGGTCATGATCAAGTTGTAATTTTTGTATGATTGAGACATTTAAAGTGGCTCACAGCAATTTCACTAGAATGGAGGGACACACCCCAGGTTTCTAGGAGGCTATGAAGAAAATGAGAGGTATAAAATGTGGAACGCTAAGAGAAATAGAGGAAGCTTATTTGTTTTGATTTTTTAAATAATAAGGGAGATTTCTGCCCAGTTGACTGCTGATAGGAAAAAGCCATTGCTCACCTGACAGGTTTTGTTGCTCAAAATTTAAAGTTAGGCCAGGCGTGATAGCTCATACCTGTAATCCCAGCACTTTGGGAGGCTGAGATGGGTGGATCACCTGAGGTCAGGAGTTTGAGACCAGCCTGGGCAACATGGCAAAATCCCGTCTCTATTAAAAATACAAAAAATAGCCGCCTATGGTGGTATACTACTATGCTTGTAGTCCCAGCTACCAGGGAAGCTGAGGAACAAGAATTGCTTGAACCCAGAAGGCGGAGGTTACAGTGAGCTGAGACTGTGCCACTGCATTCCAGCCTGGGTGACAGAGCAAGACTTTGTCTCAGAAAAAAAAAAAAAACAAAAAACATAGAATCTTGATTACCTGAAATACTAGCCAAATTTCATCATGATTCATATTTGATTAGTTTCTTCTGGAGTCTTTCAGAGACCCTCTGGTTTCTACTTACCTAAATGTTTTTCTGTTACTGGAATATACCTTATTGCCTGTTTCTTCGAACAGATTATTATTAATATATTGAATAACATTGGTCTTAATTCTTACCCCAAGAGTTTCTGCTACTAAAATCTCTGTTCATGCTAAGAAACTCTTTATGTTGTTTGTTAGACAATATGAGATGACTGGTGATTTTGTTTTATTGCTCTATGTAAGAAAAAGATGGAAGTGTTCATCAGCGTTTAGCTCTTTGACTTTTCTATTATATTAGGCGAGAGGTTAATATACAGTAACAACACTTGCAAATATAGAAATGTATGTGACCTTAAAAATAAAAGGGAATTTAAGGTTGATCTTCAGTGTGTGGTGAGTTGTGTTTTGCTGGAATAATATTGCTTGGGGACTTCCTATGAAGAAGTAGATAAAAATTGGACCAGAGTTTCATGATTTCTTTTCAATTCCCCATGTGATTAAAAGTTTGCCAGGTTGTTAATACTTGAACTTTAATAATGGTTCTGTGAGTTGAAAAACACCACTATGATTTTAAGGTAGTCTGGAAAACGTAGGTAGTTGTTGCATAAGTTGACTTAACTACTTGAAGCTCTGGTTCTCATAAAAGCAATTTTGATAACATTGCTAGCTTTTTAAAAAAAATGCCCAAATCGAGTGTTTACATATTTGTGCGTATGTAAATCTTTATGCTTTATTTAGGATAATTTTTGGTTAATAACTAATTACAAGAATGATTCCTTTTCAAATTTTATAAAACATTTTAATTGACAAAAATGTATATATTGTGCATAACTGGATTTGAGATATATATACATTATGGAATGACTAAATCAAGCTAAATAAGATAATAAGTATGTAATAGCTCACATACTTCATTTATTTTGTGTGGCGAGAACACTTAAAATCTGCTTTCTTAGCAGTTTTCAAGTATACAGTATATTGTTGCTAACTACTGTCACCATGCTGTACAGTAAATTTCTTGAACTTATTTCTCCTCATGGAAATTTTGTATACTTTTACCAATACCTCCTCACTCACTATCCCCCAACCCCAGGTAACCACAATTCCACTCTACTTTGATGAGTTCAGTGGTTTTAGATTTCACAATAAGTGAGAACATATAATATTTGTCTTTCTGTGCCTGGCTTATTTCACTTAACATAATGTCCTCTATGATCATTCATGTGGCCACAGTGGTAGATTTCTTTCTTTTTAAAGGCAGAAGAGTATTTCGTTGTGTGTGTTCTGTATGTATGTATGTATGTGTCTGTGTATTACACATTTTTCTTATTCACGGTCTACTGATAAACACTGTTGTTAAACAACAAGATAGGTTGATTCCATGCCTTGGCTAATGTAAATAGTGCTGCAATAAACATGTGAGTGCAGCTCTCTCTTCAACATATGATTGCATTTTACTGGGATACATGCCCAGTGATGGGATTGCTAGATCATATAATAGCACCATTTTTAATTTTTTGAAGAACCTCTATACCCTTTTTCATAATGACTGTACTAATTTATATTCCCAACAACAGTGTGCAAGGCTTCCCTTTTTTCCACATCCTCTTTAGTACTGGTTATCCTTCATCTTTTTGATGGTAGCCATTCTAACACGTGGAAGGTGATAGTCATTCTGGTTTTAATTTGCAATTCCCTGATGATTAGTAATGCTGAGCATTTTTTTCATATACCTCTTGGCTGTTTGTTTGTCTTCTTCTGAGAAATATCTACTCAGATTCATTGCCCATTTTTAAATCAAGTTACTTGTTTTATTTTTATTAAATTGCTTGAGTTTTTTAAAGTGTATTTTGGATATTAATCTTTTATCAGATATATTTTTTCCAAATATTTCTTCTATTCCATACATTGTCCTTTTACTCTGTTGATTGTTTCCTTGGCTATGCTGAAGCTTTTTAGTTTGATGTAATCTTGTTTGCGTATTTTTGCTTTTGTTACCTGTGCTTTGGGTTCATATCTGACAAGAACTATCATATCTTGAATTTTTACCCTGCTAAGTTCTTTACATACATTGTTCTTAAACAGATCATATGGGGTAGGCATAAGCATCATTATATCAGTTTTCTGTATGAGGAACTTGAGTTATGAATGTCATATTACTTGCTAAAGGTTACACAGTAAATATACCGTGGCTTCACATCGTAGCCTTTCTAACTCTAAAACCCCTGCTATTATCTACTGAATTATAACTGCATCAACAATGGTGGATTATTCACAAACTGAGATTCATAGGGGTGAGAATAGGTGCTCCTGGATATGCTTTGGGAAATCTGTGAAATCTGTATCCTCCTTTGGGCCCTTGGTCTGGTCCTCTGACTGGAAATTGCTTTACCCAAATATTCCTTGCTTAATTCTCCTAGGTCCTTCAAGTCTTTGCTTGACTCTCACTCCTCACTGAGACCTTCCCTGACCTGTTTACAACTTTATCTTGCTGCCTCTGCTATGTCCCCACTTCTCCAACTTTCCGTATTTCCAGTTCTCCTTACCTTACTCATTTTTAATAGCACTGGCATACATATAATTCATTACATTCATTGTATATTTTCGTTACCTGTCTATTAAAATACGAGTTTCCGAAGGGCAGAAATCTTTACTGTTTTGTTTATTCATCTGTTTCAAGCACCTGAGATGGTGTTTACTATATCATAGGCATTCAGTAATTGAATAAATAAGTCAATGATTCAGGGTGAGAGTTCTCTCTGAATTCATAAACAAGCTTTATTTAATGAGCTTGCAGCTAGGAAAAGAGTTCATGGCTTTCAGCAGATTTTCACTTTAACAGACCAGACCCAAAATTTACTTCAGGTGATCCCTATGCTTTTAAGTAGAATGAAAAAAACATGGATGCTCATTTCAGTTGTATGTGAGCCATAGAAATGTATGATCTACATTAATAACTAGTATAATTAATATCTAGTGTAATTATTTCCAATTGTTTATAATTATTGTAGATAATTTTATATTTATTTTAAATATTTATTACAATTTGTTAACTAGTTGTAATTTTTAATAACTAGCATAATTGTATAATATATGTTAATAACTAGTAAATAGTTCAGTTTGCAGTTTTTCTTGTGATCATTTTGGAAAGATAAATTATGCTTTACATTCCATTTTCGTTTTATTTTGAGATAGGATCTTGCTTTGTTGCCCAGGCTGGAGTGCAGTCACATGATCACGGCTCACTGCAGCCTTGACCACCAAGGTTCAGATAGTTCCATCTCAGCCTCCCAAGTAGCTGGGACCATGGGTGCACACCACCAAGCTTGGCTGATTTTTTTTTTTTTTTTTGGTAGAAATGAGGTCTTGTAGTGTTGCCTGGGCTTGTCTCAAACTCCTGGGCTCAAGCAGTCCTCCCACCTTGGCCTCCCAAAGTGTTGAGATTACAAACATGAGCCACTCCTCCTGGCCTGTTTTGCATTTTAAAATTACAGATTGAAGATTATTAAAATTTGTTCTGAACATGTTAACATGCATATATTTTTGGATGTCACCATTTGAGACAAGAAACCAAACTGTGGGAGTTAATGCCTACGTATTTGTTATAAATATACAGTATGAATTGCCATTATAGTCTTTGTCTTCTATTTGTGCATACAAGTGATGCATTTTTGTTAATTTCTACAAGAATTATTGTCCATGTACATGTAAAACAGGTAGCAATGTTGATTAGGCAGTGGCCATCAAGAGAGAGGACTGCTGTCATCAGTCATTTAAATAGTTGCCCATAATGCTGCACGTTCAGTAAACTTAAAAGCAGGAACATTTTTGTGGATGCAAACGTAGTGAGGCCCCTTGAATTCCAGGCTCATGATCTCTGAGTCATTTAACTGTTTCATCCTCTTAAAGATCATATACCCTTATCTTGGGCATCTGTCTCCCATGTATAAACTTATTGTTAAAGGTTTGAATGCTGTTAATGGGAGGAATAATTTACTAAAACAAGTAGGAGTAAAAAAAATCCCTCTTCACTTACCTACAGAAATATTTGCACATGGATAAGGATGTTAATTGTAGTAGTAAAAACAGGGTGCTAGAAACAGGCTTACGCCTTCATTAATGGAGGAATGACTGTGGGATACTCTTTAGCTATTAAAACTGATTTAGCCTGGGCAGTATAGTGAAACTTTATAAAAAATTTAAAAATATCAGGCCGGGCGTGGTGGCTCAAGCCTGTAATACCAGCACTTTGGGAGGCCGAGGTGGGTGGATCATGAGGTCAACAGATCGAGATCATCCTGGTCAACATGATGAAACCCCGTCTCTACTAAAAATGCAAAAAATTAGCTGGGCGTGGTGGCGCGTGCCTGTAATCCCAGCTACTCAGGAGGCTGAGGCAGGAGAATTGCCTGAACCCAGGAGGCGGAGGTTGCCGTGAGCCGAGATCATGCCATTGCACTCCAGCCTGGGTAACAAGAACGAAACTCCATCTCAAAAACAAACAAACAAACAAAAAACAGCCAAGTGTGGTGGCATGCATCTGTAGTACTAGCTACTCTGGAGGCTGAGGGAGAAGAATCACTCTAGCCTGGAGGCCAGCTTGTCAAGATTGTGCCACTGCACTCCAGCCTGTCTGGTAGAGCAAAGCAAGACTCTGTCTCAGTCAATCATTCAATACAGTTGGGACAAAAATAAATTCACAGGTATTGAAATATTTGCAAGTTGTGTTGTTAAGCAAAAAGAACAAGTTTTACATAATTTTTATGTTTTAATTCTTGTGAAAAATTGCAGTTGAGTATATGGATATGTCCTATATATGAAATAAAAGTAAGAAAATTGTTTTCCAAATTGTTAATGATGATTAATTCTGTCTGAAAAGAGAGTTGGAATAGAAATACAGGGTAAAATATTATATTTTGTATACTTTGCTACTAATTAAGTATTTTATGAAACTAGTAATGACAAAATACTGCTTATTAAAAACTCTCAAATATTAAAAACATTTTCCAAAAAGATACACATTCCAAACTTAGATGGATTGATTTTTCTTGCCTTAAATAATGTTTCTTTGCATTACTTCTTATCCATTTTTCCCTCAACACTGAACCTTTGCTCTTATTTAGAATTTACTTGATAATAAATTTTAAGATTTTAATATTTGCTCAAGCCTGTAGTCCCAGCACTTTGGGAGGCCGAGGCAGGTGGATCAGAAGGTCAAGAGATCGAGACCATCCTGGCCAACATAGTGAAATATGTACTAAAAAGTACAAAAATTAGCTGTGCATGGGGTGTGTGCCTGTAATCCCAGCTGCTTGGGAGGCTGAGGCAGAAGAATTGCTTGAACCCAGGAGGTGGAGGTTGCAGTGAGCTGAGATCATGCCACTACACTCCAGCCTGGTGACAGAGCAAGACTCTGTCTCACCAAAGAAAAAAAAATTTAATATTCAATAATTATTCTGTTTTTTAAATTTAATTTTATGAATACGTCTTTTATTAAAAATTCTAGGCTAGATGCAGTAACTTATGCCTGTAATCCCAGCACTTTGGGAGGCTTAGGTGGTTGAATTGCTTTAGCCCAGGAGTTCGAGACTTGCCTGGGCAACATAGGGAGACCTCGTCTCTAGAAAAATGACAAAAATTGGACGGTTATGGTAACATGTACCTGTAGTTGCAGCTACTCAGGAGGCAGAGGTAGAGGCAGAAAGATCACTTGAGCCTCAGAGGTAGAGGCTACAGTGAGCTCTGATTATGCCACCGCAGTCTAGTCTGAGTGACACAGAAAGATCTTGTCTCCAAGAAATACAGAAATTCTAAAGCTCTCTCTGGACAAGGCTGGAGTTACTTGGCCTCCAGAAGTGAAACACACTAGCAAATGTTTTTATGTGAACTGCAATGTTTGAAGTTAGTCACTCAATAAAGACTAGTGAGTTAAACATTTCTGAAACAGATTTAGGTTATTTTCTAAAGATTAATAATCATGAATATTCAAGTAGACCTGTAATTTATTTGCTCATGTTTATGAGATAAAAGATTAAGTCTTGCAGAGTAACAGTTATTTCACATTCCCGTCGGAAATGTGGATAATGTGCAAAATGAAAAATGTAGGCCAGGTGTGGTGGCTCACACCTGTAGTCCCAGCACTTGGGGAGGCCTAGGTGGGCGGATCGCTTAAGCCTGGGAGTTCAAGACTAGTCTGGGCAACATGGTGAAACCCCATCTCTACAAAAACATAAGAATTAGCCAGGCGTGGTGGTGAGTGCCTCCTGTCCCAGCTACTCAGGAGGCTGAGATGGGAGGATCATTTGAGCCCAGGAGGTCGAGTATGCAGTGAGCTAAGATTGTGCCACTGCACTCCAGTTGGACAATAGAACAAGACCGTATCTCAAACAGTTCACTATTCTTGCTTTTAGAGTGTAAAATTATACTCTTTTTCAGGGTTAGGACAAATTGTTGAGAATGAATAGCTATTAATAGATTTGTTTTTATGGACTTAAGTTTTTATGAATACGCTTTTACTGAAAAAAAATGTGGTATATTTAATTTCTTTCTTTCTTTCTTTCTTTTTTTTGAGATGGAGTCTTGCTCTTGCTCTTCCTCAAGCTAGAGTGCTGTTGTGCTATCTCAGCTCACTGCAACCTTTGCCCCCTACCTACCCCAACCAGATTCAAGCGATTCTCCTGCCTCAGCCTCCCGAGTAGCTGGGACTACAGGCACATGCCACTGCACTAGGCTAAATTTTGTATTTTTAGTAGAGATGGGGTTTTACCATGTTGCCCAGGCTAGTCTCAAACTCCTCATTTCATGATCTGCCTGCCTCGGCCTCCCAAAGTGCTGAGGTTTACAGGTATGAGCCCCCATACCTGGCTAATTTCTAAAATTTCATTTTAGACTTGTCTTGCTACTTTCTCCGACTCTGAAAGAGTAACTTTGTTTTTTTCTGGATTGGTCATTGGTCATTTTTCCTCTATGGAAATTTTTTATAATATCACATTGGTAACTGGTTAAGGAAATATATTTCTATTTTATCACATTGAAAAGTACCTGTGGAAATTAGGCTTAGCCTATTTTCTCCTTTTAATGGTGAAAAGTCAGAAAAGCTGAACAGTAATAAATGCTATTGGTAATTGAAAATCATTAGGACAAATGCACTCATTATTTCCTTTCAAAAATTTTCTCAAATTCAAAATGAACCCAAATAATTGAAATTTCATTTTTTTTTTTAAATAATTGATTTGTTACTTTCAAATCACCATTAAGAATTTCTATGGCAGTGTTACAGCTCTTTTAGAATTTGTCTAGCAGGCTTTCCGGTTTTTTCTGGAAAGCCCCTCTTTATATTAAAAAAAAAAAATTTTGATGGCAATTTAATCATAATAATTCAAAAATAAGAAAAAAAAAACCAGAAAGGAGACACAATATTGGCAGTTCATAGGTGAAGGGGATATGATGTTGAGCATATTTTTTCAATTTTCCCGAGGTTTGAAATTTTTCCAAATAAAAATTTTGAGAATAGGAAATTCAATGTAAACCCATGTTCTTTTCTGTGGCTTTTTAAAACTACAAAGTCAATTCACTCTTACCTGAATACTGTAATCGCCAGATGGGATCTTTCTTTCCACTGCACAGACAAAATCGGTCCACTGAGACCCCAGCATTACAGTAGAGAAAGAGTTTAATTGACACAATGTTGGTTCATGCTGAAGAACTGGAGTTATCATTTAAGTCAATCTCCACAAAAGCTTGAAGCTTAGGGTTCTTTTGCACAATTTGGTGGACAGGAGGCTGGGGAATGGGTGCTGCTGATTGGTTGGGAATGAAATTGTAGGGGTGTGGGAACCATTCCTCATACCTCTAGGTGGGACCACAGGATCCATTGAGTTTTGAGTAAAGGGTCCCTTGTGGTGTCAGTCTGAAAAAAATCTAAAAAAACAAATCTACCTTAGATTCTATAGAAGTGACATTATCTATAGGAGCAATTGGGGAAGTCACAAATCTTGTGACCTGGGGCCACGTGGCACCTGAGCAGTAAGGGATTATAGGAACTATGCCTATCTTACCAGAGTTCAGGTCCCTCTTGTTATCCTAACCTTGTGGTCTTTCATTAGTTTTAGAAGGACTGTTTAGTTTTATGAAGGGCTGTTAATCATCTTTGCTTTAAGGTTAAACTATAAACTAAATTCCTTCCAAAGTTAGCTCAGCCTGTGGACAGGAATGACTAAGGACAACTTGAAGGTCAGAAGCAAGATGAAGTCAAGTATGTCAGATTCCTTCTGTTATAATTTTGCAAAGACATTTTAGTCTGGCCATTGTGGTTTGTGATGTAATCAGATCTTTGTAAATGGAATTTAAAGTCACAATATTCATATGCTATTTTATTTGCAGCCACCTCTATTAGTTCATAGTCTCACCTTCCATATTCTGTCTCTAGCAAATGGATGTTGATGCTAATACCGGGCAGTGTCTGGCCAGGTTTTCATTTTCATTTTGTATCAGGTTTTTCCCTTAGTAATCCTGTGCATTCTGGACAACTAAACACTAGAGTCAGGGACTGAGTTAGATGCTGTAGGTGCAAAGATGCCTGAGAAAAGCCTGGCCCTGGTAGGTGCTTAATGAAGAGCTGAGTTTGCTCACTGTTATTATTAGAACCTCTCATCTCTGTGGGCTGCCTTCTTCTGACATGGTCTCATTTTGAGCAGGAAACTCATGTTGTTGTTTGTTGTTAGTGAAGTTCTCTGCAAAGTCCCCCCTGCCCTCCTTAAACTGGTGTGAAGTGTCACTGAAATGGGCCACTCTCCTGGACCTCTTTTAAGGATACATCTAGTTAGCTGTGTCTGCTCAAAGCATAGCTGACTGTGACATGACAAGATTTGGATTATTGAGGGGCTCTCTCTGCTCCTTCCCTGTCTGTGACACCTGCCCCAGTAAACTTTATTTTTACTTTACATCTTGTGATTCTGGCGATGTGTATTTTGCCCTTTCTTTGCAAGTGATGTATCTTATTCGTAAGTAGCTCTCTTTTGAGGAGGGTAGACCTACATGCATGTGGACAGCTGACTATTCATTAGCACAGACATGAGGTGGATTAACCTAACTACTCTGAGCTGCAATTCTCTATTCCTACAATAGGACAGCATGTGTGTAATGCCTGGCAGGTTCTCGAAGGTTTTTAAATCTGTGACCACCCTAAGTTAATGCCTTCTGTCCTCCTACCCATCTTTGCCCTCTGAGGGTACCCACCATATTAAGTTGTTTTTGGTATTTAAGTATAATATTCATAAGATCAACTGCTTTCTCTGGACAGTACGTATGCACTCAACAGGTATACTTACAAAACACCAAATAACAACTCTATGGGTAGATTTGGGGGTACACTGCACCCCAAGCTGTGTCCCCTCCAAGTGTCTCCTTAATCCCACTGAGGTGCCATAACGATGAGCAGAGGCACTGAGGTATCTAATCCCTTTCTACTGGTCTTTTATACAGTTCAAGTTCCTTTTTAGTTAAGAATCATTCTTTGCTGTTTGACTGGTTTGTTTTAAATTCATTGGTTGATAGTATTTCATTTGTTGGTTCAAGTAACATTTGAACATATGAACATTTGAACATGTGAACAATGTTCAAGTAACATTGATATATGAATAGGCCTTGTAGGATGTAAAACAATACATATAAAAGAAATAATCTGGACAACTGTGAGTAGCATTCAGAAAGAGTGTTGGCACTTTGTGTTATTGATTTTGCTTATTTGTTAATATAGGAAGTCTTTCTTTTCTAATGGTACTCAAGTACCACTTCATTCACTTGGCTGACTTCTCCCTTCTCCTGAGCTGACTGTGTATGTGTCTTCCCATCTGCATTTAGTGACACTGTATTGGTTGCCAGGGTTGGAGTGTTTGTGCCACAGGTATCAGCAAACCCTACATATAGGGCTTCTCCTCAGTTTTTTATTTTTTGGAGATTCTATTAGATGTTTATTCTGGTTCTGTCACTTCTTCACACCAGTTACTACACGTTGGTGGTTATCCCTCCAGAAGTTGGTGGTTCTTCCTCCTTGTCATGGCTTTAACAGTCTGTTCCTTGCATTGATGTTTGTCTTTCACCTGTAAGCTCAAACTTCTGGTTACTGGAAATGAATCTACATGTCTGCATCTGCTTGTCTGGTTTGTCCACCCCCATTTCTCTCTCTATAAGTTCCTTGAAGACTCGTGATATGGAGGGCACTTAGGTAGGTTTTTTTCAGTTTCCGTTTTCCCAGGACTTACTTAGTGATGCTGCTTTTAAAAAATGTTTGAATTTTTTCTTAATATATAATACTTGCACATGTGATATTTTGTTATATCCATGAACGTATAATGATCAGGGTACTGTCCACCACCTTGAGTATTTACCATTTCTCTGGGTATGTTTCAAGTCCTCTCTACTTTCTATTTTGAAACATACAATAGATTGTTTATTTTTTCTTTTTCTTTTTCTTTTTGTAGAGATCGGGTCTTGCTGTGTTGCCCAGGCTGGTTTTGAACTCCTGGGCTCAAGCGATCGGCCTGTCTTGGCCACGCAGTGCTAGGATTATAGGTGTGAGCCTACGGCCAGCCAGATTGTTGTTAACTGTGGTCACTAGATTCAGCTTTTAAAGAAACCCTAGGGTTTTGACCCAAGGATGTGATTTAAAACTGATCTTTCCAACTGCTCAGTCCTATCTGAGTTGCGAGGCTGACTGAGTGTTCCTTCAGGATGTTTTATGGCTAGCAATGTTATGGGATTTTAACTGCCTTGAGAAGACAGCCGAGCCATAGCAGTGCTCTTCTTGGGCATGTGGGTACAATTGACATACTTCGTTTTTTTTTTTAATATGACTTATACTTTTTACCTTGATATTTAGTTCTCCCCCACCTTTCTTCTTCTTCTTCTTCTTCTTTTTTTTTTTTTTTTTTTTTTTTTAAGATTTAATGTCTTGCTCTGTCACCCAGGCTGAAGTGCAGTGGCATGATTATAGCTCACTGCAGCATTGACTTCCTGGGCTCAAGTGATCCTCCCACCTAGCCTCCTGAGTAGCTGGGAATATAGGCATGTGTTACCTACCACCCCCTGCTAGTTTTTTTTTTGTGTGTGTGTGGGGGTGCAGGGGTGTGTGTATGTGTGTGTGTGTTTCTTTTTGTAAAGACAAGGTCTAACTGTTGCCCAGGCTAGATGGGATTTCTTTTAAACTGTCAGAAGAAATGAGATTGTTAACTGTTAGTCTCTTTGACCTTGTCAATTGTTTAACTCAACAACTTTGACGTTTGCAATATTATTACTAGTGTCACAAATTTTCTCACAGTCTAACGATTCTTTTAAGGTAGAATTTTACTAATATCTGACTTGCTACTCTAAAGAATATTTATAGTCACCAAATTGCTCCCCCTATTTTGCAATTCCACTTAAAAAAAATCTTCATGTATAGAGGTGATTTTCAGAATGATAGAGAACAGGGCCAAAATGGTTTGGCCACATGAGGAGTGGGTTTCCTACTTAATGTCCAAGGGACAGACCTAAACCTGAGAAACCCAAGGTGGTGGTAGAGATCTGTGAGGCAGGCAACTCAGGACCCTTAGAAATAAAGAAGAATCTGGATAAAAGAGCTATGAGACTTACTTTAGAAATTGCCTAATGACAGATTCAGGGTTTTGAATAGGAAATAGTATTTGGTATTCAAAAGGTTTCTCAAATAAGTGAAAAAAATGGGTAGAGCTGGCCCTTGAAATGCTAATCTGAATAACAAAGACTGGGTTGATTTTACAGGAAAAGTGTGGAAGGCTTCTGAACTGGCTTTCCTTGTCTTTGCCTTTGTGTGAGTGTACTGTCCATTGTTCCTACACACAATTAAACATATCCGTGCTCTGGAGTCAGATATTAAATGCGTAGGTGTTATTGTTTTTAAAAATATATACCTACAGTTTCATATTTTAAAATGGACTTTAGTTTTTTATCAGTTACAAAGTCTGTATACATGTATATATGTATACACACACACACACACACACACACACATATATAAATCTGAAGTGCTGCCTACTAAACGTTTTTTCAAGAGAGAAAATTTCTGTTACTAGTAACCCCATTCGCCCTAGTCTATTATTTGGAGAACACATAAGCAATCATCTGGATCTTCTTTTATCTGAATATTTTAAGAGTAAATGTTTTAAGAGTAAAACAGTAGTGATCCCTCAGCTTGACCTAAACAAATATTTCAAACCTTTTATTTTTGTAAATGAAAGTAATTTCTTGTGTATCTTCTACTTCTTATTTGTCCTATGTATCATTTGTTTAATCATTTTTTCTAAAAATTATGTCTCTTTCTCTGAAGGCATCACTTTCTGGTAAACATTGATAAGAAAATGTTTCATATAAAATGAGCTGAAGTTTTTTAGTCCATTTGCAAATCGTGAATCCCAGATTTAATTATATCCCAAGGGAAGAACCTGAGGAAACCAAAAGTACTAATGTAATTGGGCCAAATTGTATAATCAAAAGCAAATGATATGGTTATTCAATCTAATGAAATGATTTTCGAGGGTTTAATTCATTTCGCTGATTCAAGATATTTTAGTAATAAATAAGTTTGTTAAAATGGACATTCTATGATGTCACCACTTTCAAGCCATTCTTTTCTCAAGACCCTTTCTGGTTGGAAATATTTCTAAAGGCTGTAGCTTAATGAAGATAATGGATATCTGCTGGGGCTGGGAGAAAAGGAAGGTGGAGCAGGAGATGAAGTGTGAGTGCTTAAAGGCAAAGGGAAAGTAGTGAAGAGAGTACATCACTTTTTAAAAAGTGTTATTCTCTTGTCATTTTACATAACATGAAAACACTCCATTGCATGGTAAAATCTATATGATATCTAAGGGATTAATGGCTAGTTTGGCTGGGACTGGGGGTCATGCCTGTAATCCTAGCTCTTTGGCTGGAAGATTGCTTAAGGCCAGGAGTTAGAGACCAACATGGGCAAAATACTGAGACCCAGCATGTACAAATTATTTTAAAAATTGGCCAAGTGTGATGGCACACACCTTTAGTCCTAGCCACTCAGGAGGCCATGGCAGGAGAATTGCTTGAGCCCAGGAGTTTGAGACTGCAGTAAGCTATGATTATATCACTGTACTCCAGCCTAGACGACAGAATGAGACTGTCTCTTAAAAAGGGGGGAAATACACACACACACACACACACACACACCCACACACACACACACACACGACTAGCTTATAAAGATTTTGTTAAAATACATAGGAGATGAAACTCCTGATAAAGAAACTTGTAAAGAGTATATGTAATCATTCCACAAATATGATTGTATTAGGGTTTTTCAGAGAAACAGAACTGGTAGAATGGAAATTCTATCATCTATCTATCTATCTATCTATCTATCTATCTATCTATCTATCTATCTATTTATCTATCATCTATCTATATCTATCTATCTATCTATCTATCTATCTATCTATCTATCTATCTAGCCTATACATGTATACACACATATAAAGTTTCTTATAAGGAATTGGCTCATGTAATTATGGAGTCTGAAACGTCTCAAGATCTGCAGTCACCAAGCAGGACCCCCTAGAAGAGCCAGTGGTGTAATGATCAGCCCAAATGCCTGCAGCTCTATTCCCCCAGAAGATACTTTAGTCCAAAGGCAAGAAAAGATAGGTATCTCAGTTCACACAGTCAGGCAGAAGGACTCCTCTCCCTCAACCTTTTTGTGCTATGCAGGTCTCCAACTGATTGGATGATGCTCACCCACATTAGGGAGGACACTGGGCTTTTCTCAGTTTACTGATTTAAATGTTAATCTCTTTCAGAAACACCCTGGCAGACACACCCAGAATAATGTTGGGCCAAATGTCTGGATGTCATGGAACCCAGTTAAGTTGACATATAAACTTAACTTTCACTGTGATATGTTTAATCTTACTTTCAGTCTTAAATTCCAGCTAGAATAGCAGCAAGACTTTTTGCTAATCAGATTAAAGGGAGTAAGGACTATGTGTGTCTTTTTGTCTATCTCCCTATCTCCCTCCTCCCCATCTCTGTCTATTAGAGCAGCTGGCTAAGAACTGAGAAAGATCTAAGATTTTATCCTACTTGCAAGCTAACAGTTAACCTGCCTCAGTTTTATGGTTGCTGGCAGAAGACACGAGGCTCCCAGTTCAGAGATGAGGAATTTTGTTACTCTTAGTACAGCATGCAACATAAGCGTCAGCATATTTGGTTCAGTTTTCCTTACTCCCTAGACCAGTGGAAGTGATGCCATTGGGCCCAGATGGATGCCTGCATGCTCTGTGGGAATGTTACAGGGGAGGACTCTAAGCTGAGGAATCTTTTATAATGGCAGTAAGCAAGACTCACTCCCCTTGGCTCTGGAGGGAGACACTATCTCTGTCTCTCAGGGCTTATGTCTGCACAGATATCTTTGAGAAGCAAGTCCAAAACAAAAGCGATCAGTGCCTCTGTTTGCAAGACAGGCAAATTTGCAAGTGAAAAATGGATAGTTGTCTTCCAACACAGAAAATAAAAGCTGTGAAATGAACAGTTTACTATAAGGCTGGTAATGATATCAGTTGGCTCAGTCATTTTAGAAAGTAGTTTGATACTGGGTACCTTAAAATGATCATGCCATTTGAAACCTTGTGTTATAGACTTCCTTCAAATAAGTGAATCCTGAATATTGAAATCTTATTTAGAAATCTATCAGTTACGAGTTAAAATGTTCTTTGATGAGTGAATTGTGAAATGATGACATATTTACTTGATAGAATATTGAATCATTAAAAATTGTTTCTCTAATGATTACAATAAAATGATACATTATTTATATTTTATTATTACTATGTAAAAAAAGAAAAACCTATATGATCTCAAAAAAACTGGAAGTAAACACCAAAGGTAAGAGGAAAAGACAGAAATCATCTCGTATCAGTACAGCAGTGTCCTGGAAGCATGGTGTTCTTTAATCACTCTGACCAAACTTTTTTTGCCACAGAAGATGAAAGATGCTTATTTTTTAAAACAAGTATTTTATCAATCGAATTCCCATTTTCTTTTTTTTTTTTTTGTTTTTTTTTTTTTATCTAGAGGTGTTGGGCACCTAGTTAGCCCTTATAGTTACAAGACAGTTTTCTGAGTACTTTAAGTAGCTCATTTGATTTTTATGCAAACTCTGTGAGATAGACATTATTTTCCCCAGTTTATAAATGAGTAAACTGAGGCACAGAGAAGTAACTTGTCAAAATGATTCTGCATGTTTTAGTACCATGCTCAGCTGCCATATCAAATATAACATGCTTAATAGTTTAAATTATTGTATTTGTTTATATCTTAATTTTTGTTTCACACTCGTATCATATTCCAGGAATTAAGGACAATGCAACAAATACATAGCTAATGAGTTTTATTAATGTTAATGTTAAATATTATGACAAATATTTAAAACCATAATTTAAAATTAAGTATTCAAAGGAGTCATTATTGCTGTACATCTTGTGTCAAACATCTATTAAGATTCATTTTATTAGGGATAATACAGTCTGTTTATCCTTGAGAAATCTATCACTTAGATATTACTTCATTCAGTTCAGCTAGAACATTGAGTGATAGCAAGATTTTTTTTAAAAATCTACTTACTAAATTATAATGTTGTATTGGAATGTGATAAACCAGTGAAAATTCTAATATATGTTTACATAAATGGATTTTGTTATATTACCCATGGTTTTTTTTTTTTTTTGAGCTGGAATCTGACTCCAGTGGAATCACAGTGGAATGCAGTGACATGATCTCCACTCACTGCAGCCTCCACCTCCTGGGTTAAAGTGATTCTCCTGCCTCAGCCTCCTGAGTAGCTGAGATTACAGGCATGGGATTACAGGCATGCGCCACCACGCCCAGCTAATTTTTATATTTTTTAGTAGAGATGGGGTTTCACTATGTTGGCCAGGCTCGAACTCTTGACCTCAAATGATCCATGTACCTCAGCCTCCCAAAGGGCTGGTATTACAGGGGTGAGCCACTGTGCCTGGCTCTATTTCATGTGTTCTTGTTCATTAACACTTTAAGATAATGAGGTATAGGACATTGGAAACTGTAGAATTTTTTCTTGCTATTTTCTTAACAAGCCCTTTATGATTAGTAGTCACAAAATATTTATTATTAAGGAAAACTGTGGAAAAATATCAAACTTGGTTCTTGTCAAAAGTCATTTTATGTTTTTTTGGACCAAGAGTTGCTGATGAACTTACCCTGTGACTCTTCCTTCTTCACTTTAATTTTAATTTAAAAAATTATTATTACTATTTTTATATATAGCATCTTACTATATTACCCAGGTTAGTCTTGAACTCCTGGGCTCAAGCAATCTACCTACCTTGGCCTCCCAAATGTTAGGATTACAGGCATGAGCTATCATACCTGGCCCTGTTTGATCTGTTTAAATGAAATTTATCATCTGGGAGTGGTGATTCATACCTGGAATCCCAGGAGTTTGAGACCAGACTGACCAATATGGAGAAACCTTGTCTCTACTAAAAATACAAAATTAGCTGGGCGTGATGGCACATGCCTGTTATCCCAGCTACTTGGGAGGCTGAGGCAGGAGAATTGCTTGAACCCGGGAGGCAGAGGTTGCAGTGAGCTGAGATAGCAACATTGCACTCCAACCTGGGCAACAAGAGCAAAATTCCGTCTCAAAAAAAAGAAAAAGAAATTTATTCCAGTTGTCTAATTTGTTTGATGGAACATCTTAGCAGTCTGTTTGTCTCTTTGTCATCTCAAGCTTTTTTACTGTTCAGAATACTAGACTACAACTGATGTTTGAAAAATCTCTCTGCATGATTTCTAGAGCTGATTAAATATGACATATACTGATAGCAGTGAACAGTTCTAACTTTGGATTCCCTGAATGTTCTGCTTTCTTTCTAGGCCCTTGTGTCTTAGCAAAGTCACTTTTTAGAGAAATTATAATACAGCAACATATATGTATAAAATCTAATTTATGAAAGTATTGTAAGCTTTTTAAAAAACAATAAAAATATCTTTTATTTCTTTTTTTAAATTATTTCTTTTTTTTCTTTTGGAAACAGAGTCTTGCTCTGTCACCCAGGCTTGAGTACAGTGGCACAATCTTGGCTCACTGCAACCTCTGCCTCCCAGGTTCAGGTTATTCTCCTGCCTCAGCCTCCTGAGTAACTGAGACTACAGGTTCCTGCCACCACGCCGAGCTAATTTTTTGTATTTTTAGTAGAGATGGGGTTTCCTCATGTTGCCCAGACCTGGATTTGAATCCCTGAGTTTAAGCAGTCTGCTGCCTTGGCCCACCAAAGTGCTGGTATTGCAGGGTTGAACCACTCTACCCAGCCCATATTCTTTATTTTAAAAAGAATTTATGCTCGTTGTCCAGAATACTTAGTTATAAAGACAGTAAAAATCAGTTGTAATCCTGCCATCCAGAAATAACCTTGGGTAATATTTTCCTTGAATTACCGCTTGATATTCGTTATTTATATGTGTCTTCCTTAAAAGATAGGAATTCTCACTTCATATATGAAGTGAGAATGTTTAGAGTTTAATGGTTTTTAATAACATAACTTTCAGTTTTGAGAATCTTCTCACAGATCGTGGCCCTGACATTAACTAGCTGACTTGGGTCACAGTCACTTCTTAATAATTTTGGATCACTCTTCCACGAGTCAAGTAGGGTTAAAAAAAAAAAAAAGTGAAAATAAAGAACCCCATAGTCCTTGATGCAGCTTTCAAATCCCAGCTCTAACAATATGAACTCTTTTCTAGGCCTAATTTCTTCAAAATAAGAATGCCTATCTTGTTGTGAGGATTACATGAAAGATTGTACAGTTTGTGATGCATTGTAGATTAGTAAACATTTTTTTTTCTTTTTTCTACAAGTTGTATTTTAGGTGTAAGGGGTTTTGCAAGTAGTGACATCTATGAGTTCATTACAGCAGACTTATAAGCTAAACATATTTCCTTTATTCAGATTAGGAAAACTAGCGCTTAGTGCCATGACTGGGACATGGCAGAGGCTGGACTCCCACCCAGGCTCTGTAACTTTTATTAAAAAACATTCTGCATGTCATCAGCACAGCTCTTTTATCCCTACTGTAAAGTACCGAAATCCTCGGGAACTTATCATGTGGTTATGTTTGGAAAGAGCCTCACTACACACTTAATTCATTGAAAGTTCCATATGTTTTGTTTATTAAAATACTTTTAAGGGTTGTATTGAGGATTACATTGAGGTCGTATTGAAGACCAAAGAACTAAGTGGTGCCTAGGAAATCTTCAGTATATACTAACAGTGATCATTTTTGTGTTTTGGTATATTTTTAAAATTTATTAGGTTATAGCCTTTTTAAGATGTGATTTGCACGTATCACTTGCAAGAGAATATTTGTTTAGCTTACTGTTGATCTAAATAAAAATTGATAGGCCAGGCGCGGTGGCTCAAGCCTGCAGTCCCAGCACTTTGGAGGCCAAGGCGGGTGTATCACGAGGTCAAGAGATCGAGACCATCCTGGTCAACGTGGTGAAACCCCATCTCTACTAAAAATACAAAAAGTTAGCTGGGCATGGTGGCATGTGCCTGTAATCCCAGCTACTCAGGAGGCTGAGGCAGGAGAATTGCCTGAACCCAGGAGGTGGAGGTTGCGGTGAGCTGAGATCGTGCCATTGCACTCCAGCCTGGGTAACAAGAGCAAAACTCTGTCTCAAAAAAAAAATAAAAAAATTGATATAAAAATTACTGTAGTTCCAGCCTTAGTACATCTTAGTAAAGCTTGGTCAATTTTAATTTTATCTAATTTTATTTATTTATTTTGAGACACAGTCTCACTCTCTTGCTCAGGTTGGAGTGTAGTGGCAGGATCTCGGCTCACTGCAAACTCCGTCCTCTGGGTTCGAGCGATTCTCCTGCCTCAGCCTCCTGAGTAGCTGGGACTTCAGGTGTCCAACACCACACCTGGCTAATTTTTGTATTTTCAGTAGAGACAGGGTTTTGCCATCCATGTTGACCAGGCTGGTCTCAAACTCCTGACCTCATGTGATCCACCTGACTTGGTCTCCCAAAATGCTGGGATTATAGGCATGAGCCACTGCTACCTGCCAATTTTTATTTATTTATTTATATAGAGATGAAGTCTGATTCTTGTTCCCTAGGCTGGAGTGCAATGGCACTATCTCAGCTCACTGCAACCTCTGCCTCCTGGGTTCAAACCATTCCCTTGCCTCAGCCTCCTGGGTAGCTGGGATTACAGGTACCTGCCACCACTCCAGGCTAATTTTTGTATTAAATTAGAGATAGGGTTTCACCATGTTGGCCAGGCTGGTCTCAAACTCCTGACCTCAGGTGATTCGCCCACCTCAGACTCCCAAAGTGCTGGGATTGCAGGCGTGAGCCACTGTGCCCTGCCAAATTTTAGAAACATTTTTAGGTCTCGTGTGGTGGCTTATGCCTGTAATGCCAGCACTTTGGGAGACTGAGGCAGGAGGAATACTTGAGGCCAGGAGTTTGAAATTGCAGTGAGACATGATTACACCACTGCACCCCAGCCTGGGTGACAGAGTGAGACCCTATCTCTATAAAAACAAAGAACACATACCCACATAACACAAAGAAAAGTATTTTAAAGCCATGGAGAAATTGATCTTTTTGAATGAAAACAGTTTTTCATAGTTTTATAATATACCTTTGAATATGTAAGTATAGTTTACTTGCCTGTGTATTATGTAATTTCAAAAATAAAACATTTTAAAATGTCACTTCAATGAGGATTACAATGTTAATGTTAGAAAGGCAAGATTGGTCAGATCACAGAATCCATAGATTTCAACAGTCTGTAAGTTACAGTATATTTTCAGGAATGTTAAAAAAAAAAGTAAGTGTTTTTCTGGTAAGCAAGCCACTTCTGAAAAAAGATTGGTCTGAATAAAATCATGTCAACTAGAGGGTGACCACTTGGTCACTAGTGTGTGGTGGGAGAAACCTGAACAGTACAGAGCACTTTGTGCAAAACAGGCAGTGCCAGTGTTCCTGGCATGGTGGCATCTGCTTAAGTGGTCATCTGTTTGGGGTAAATATGTATAGGAGTATGGCAGATGATAGATAGCAGGAGGGGTGCTGGGACTAGTTTTTAAGAGTCGGTGATTCTTAGTAAGCATCAATATGTAAATCTTCCTTTGTGAATCACTGATGACAGGCAAAATGGAAGAAGAATGTGAAGACAGATAGCAGTGTACTGTTGGATATTGGACTAAATATCTTCCAAGATGACTCCTCCATGCTCTGGAATCCTAATAATCAATGAGAAGACTTACATACTGAAACTGAATTTTAAGATTGCATTGTATGTGGAAGTGGTGCAAAGATACATACTTTTTGTTGTTCTCTGTGGTTAGATAGCTTTCATAAATCAGCACCATCTGTTGTTCTTTTCCTTTGGTTGTGTGGAGTCATGTTGTGTATGTTTCAAGACAGGAGGCATTTCATTTCTCTGGGAAATGGAAATTTCATGGACTGTGTTAAATACTACATTTGATCAGCATTAGCCTGAGATAAGAATAGTAGGAGTCTGATTGAGGGGATGAAGCTCATATACAGTAATTATATCACAGGTGCTGAATAATTCTTCAGAGAATCCTAAATAATTTGGTGTTGAGTTTTTTTTTCAGGAAAGCACAGTTTATATTATAAGGAACTGGACTTTGTCTAAAAGCATAACTATTAATTTCCCTATACAAGGGAATATTTTTAATTTTAAAAGATCTCATTGCTATATATTGTTCTTATCATATCTTGTGTTGTCTTTTCTTAAAAGTATTTGCAGTTTTTGTTTTATGAATATTTTTATTCTGGCAGAATATAATGATCATGAATTTAAATTGTATTACCCATTTCCTGATTTTATTTTTTCGGAAGGTTGCTATAGATTTATCATTTTCAATTGTGAAGACCTCTCTCCCACAGATGTTTTCAATTTGTTTTCCATGCATAATGGGAAATTATGTTTTCCTGGTGATTTGGCCAGTTAATCAAGTAGTTGGGACATTAACAAAAATGCCTTCTGGAATCTTATTTGTGATACTTAGGAGACTTGGAAACAGATTCCCTTTGTAATTATTTTTCACCAAGTGTAATCCAAAGAAAAAGTGCTTTCATTTAGTCTGTCAGCACCCTAATAAATATTTTCTCTAGTATACTGTGGCTCACTGATAGTTAACATGTCTCTCACTAAGTTAGGGAAATTGTGGAGGCATTCCAAAAAGTATGAAAAAGAACATTTAATTGAGTGTTTTTTGTATTGATATATTTGAATTGATTAAAATATTTTGCTGTTAAGTATAATTTTTTTTAAAAAAACCCTTGATAGAAAATATTGTACATTGTACCATGAGAATTTTCGTTATTTTTGTGCTTCCTAAATGTAAAAATGAAAGATAGATATATAGGAAGTTTAAGTACGGAAGTATAATTTTATTTTTTATAGAACATTTTTAAAATGATAAATATGTCTTAAAATTATAGGCTTTTCTTTCAAGCTATAAATATTCAAAATATTTACTTTTTGGATTTCAGAATTTGAATGTAAATATGCAGATGGCTGGTTTCTAGATTAAGTTTTATTGTGTTCCTCTGAATTAGACAGTGTGGTTTGTTTTGTAAACATTCATGTTTCTGCTTTCTGTGGTGAGAGATAGGGGCAGGATTCTAGTCTCAAGCATTCTAGTTACAAGTCCTGTACATCTTTGTAGTAGGATCACTTCAGTTTTTGGATTTTTTTTTCCTTTTTTTTCAGACATAAGATCTCACGTTGTTGTCCAGGCTGGAGTGCAGATGTACAAACATAACTCACTGCACACGAACTCCCTGGGCTCAAGTGATCCTCTTGTCTCAGTCTCCTGAGTAGCTGAGACTATAGGAGCACACCACTGTCTGGCTCTTTTCTGATTTCTGCATGAGAAGTTAAATTTTAGTTATTTTTTAAAGATAGTATGTCAACTGCCCTTATGCCAGAAGTAACCCCTGATTGGTAAATCTTATCAAGACTTGAAAAACTATAAATATCTGAGAAAAGCAACTTAAGCCTGTGACATTGTTCCAAGAGACACTGGCTTCCCTGGGGCATGAGGCTTTTCAGTCCTGGTAGTGCTTGCAACCTCCTGATGTGAGTCCCTAAGCCTGAGCTGTCTACTAGGGACCCCAAGAGAATGGCTCCTGCACAGCTGTGAGGACTGCCGGGTGCACACTCCTGAAAACAAGGCATGATGCCATCTTGCTGGCAAGTGGAGTCTTCTGCCTTCCACCCTGCATTGTCGGTCCAGTGCCAGGCAGCTTGTGGGGGACTTGAGAGTCTGCATGTTAGTTGGACCTGAGAAGCCCCTTCACCTCCTTGGCAGGCATTTCAGAATAAAAATAAAGACATAATGCTAAAAGACTTACAATAAAAACGAACAGCCTCTCTGCGCCCCTCTTCCTGCTCTTCCAGTCTTTCTCCCTAAATGTCTGCTCTGATATTTACTTTCATGTTTCTAAATCATATATTTATGTTGCTCTTTCCTGATAACCAGTTACTGACATCTGTTGACTTGCCATATGGAAGATGAGTTGTTCCTTTTATACTGCTTCTAGTTTCTTGTTCCCATCCTCTCAATGCTGATACATCCGAAGTCTAAGTTCAGTCAATAGCAGTGTCATAGCACATGGCAATGTAACGGTTGGTTACTGGATAACCACCAGGGTACTCTGATTATATTTCCTCTTTTACGGATTTTTTTTCTCCTAGAGCTATTTTTTTTTTAATGTTGCTTTGTTTTCTCTGTATATATTTTTTATTTTCTGCATTCTGTGTCAGGTCTTTCAAGATGCCTTTCATTTCTCAAATATTCAAAAATACCAGACCTGAGCCCAGTGAAGAGGTACACATTTGTAGTTACTTGGGAGGCCTAAGTTGGAGGATTGCTTGACTCTAGGAGTCTAAAGTCAGAAGTGGGCAAAATAGCAAGACCCCGGGTCAAAAAAAGAGAAAACCTAAAGGGGAATGAAAGAACTTTTAAACAATATCAGACCCATTATTAGTTTCTTTTTTTTCTCGTGGAGATGTACGTACTAGGCCTCTCCATTATCCTGCTCTAATCTGAAGTGGTTTCTGCTTCCTTAAACTGCCTTGTCTCCTATATTCTAGGATCTTCTTTGGGTTCTGACTGATTTTTTTATTGAGCTTTCTGGATTTTGCTAGAGCACATTTAAACAGAGCTTTATAAGAAAGTGTTCATGTGAAGGAAGTAAAGAACTTCCTTGCATGTCTCAAAATTCCTTTAATTTTTCACGCTTGATCTTTTGTTTGGTTGAACATGTAGTTCTACACTGAATTTTTTTTTTCAGTATAGCAGAGTTTTGGTAGAATTTAGTAGCGCTATTCAAAAGGCATTGCTATCATAGAGCATTTGTTAATAATATTCCTGTTTTAGTCTGCTAGCAGTTATCTACATGCTATCATTGGTCAATCCTTCGATAAAACTGCTATTTGAAGATAACTCCTCTTGGTTCTCTTGGATTTTGTACAGATGCTTTGTCTAAGAGGAGGAGGTGTTAAAAAACAGAACAGATGCCTTTGTTGTGGACAATCTTTTGAAGAATGTTTGTAAAGCAAGATAGGCATAGGATCTCCTCTGACAGCAGAGGGTCTGCAAGGATACTTCCTGTCTGTATAAAAGGTTTGGGTTCCCTAAGCCTTGGGTTCTTCTGTGTGTGCCAGTGTCCCTGGATCCTCTTCATATCACCTTGTGAGAATCTTAGCTGAGTAACCAGTGCATAAAAGGATAATTCTCTGGCTAATGATGTGACTGCAAGTTGTGAATAGTTCTTTGTCTCAGACCCTGGAGTCTTGTGTCTTCTGCCAGCATTGATAAAGCTGTGACTTTCAGGTAGGGTAAAAATCGTAGAGCCCTCGTACTTTTTTCACATCTGCTTTCTCTCTGAAAATGTCTTCAAGCACCACCCCATATTGTTTTCCTCTTCTTGTCATTTACTTGATTGTATATAGCATTTAGATATCTCTTTTTTTTTGGTTTCTTTATTTGCCCTAAAGACATTTTACAATGTAAATATTTTGTATACAGCAAAGCACAGTAAATATCAGGTATCAGCAAGTTTCTAAATTATAAATAATATGTTTTTTATTTGATTAAGTGGGTACCATGTTTCATTTTAAATTGTTTTGCAAAGCACATTGTATAAATAGATGAATACATGTATATACTCTTAAAATGTCTTCCATTTGTATATAATTGCCCTAAAAGATTTATCAAGATATGTTTTCTGTATTATGTATTATCTATTTATATCTTCAATAATGTTTATAAATTACCATTTGTTGGGTAATTACTGTGTCAGGTACCATGTAGTGCTTCTGATGTGGATTTTCTTACTAATTCTCTCAGTAGTCCTAAGAGGAAGACTTTTTAAACTTGTGTGTCTCTGTGTGTGGGGGGGAGGGATGGGGGGAAGAGAGAGAGAGAGAGAGAGAGAGAGAGAGAGAGAGAGAGAGAGAGAAGAGTCGCCCAGGCTGGAATGCAGTGGCATGGTCATAGCTCACTGCAGTCTTGAACTGCTGGGATCAAACAGTCTTCTTGCTTCAGCCTTCCCCGTAGGTGGGACTGCAGGTACACACTATCTCAGCTGGCTTTTTTTTTTTTTGTAGAGATCGAGTCTTACTATGTTGCCCAGGTTGGTCTTGAATTCCTGGTGTTAAGCCATTCTCTGCCTCAGCCTTCTAAATTTCTGCGGTTACAGGTGTGAGCCACTAAGTCCAGCCAAGAAAGATGTTTTTATTGTTCATATTTTACAGAAGAAGGCTTAGAAACATAGAAAGGGGCTGGGCGTGGTGGCTCCTGCCTGTAATCCAAACACTTTGGAGGCCAAGGCAGGTGGATCACCTGAGGTTGGGAGTTCAAGACCAGTCTGACCAACATGGTAAAACCCCGTCTTTTAAAAAAAAGAAACATAGAAAGGTACATAACTTGCATAATGTTATAAAATAGGTACTCTGCTATGAAACGGAGAAAAGGAAAAAGGAAAAAAAAACCAGCTGTATTGTCTCATCTGAAAGATCTTCGGCACTGTTTAGTTTAAATTGAAACTATATAGTTCTATTGTTTTTTACTTTAAAAATAAATAAATAAAAATAGAGGTGGGGTCTGACCATGTTGCCCATCCTGGTTTTGAACTCCTGGGTTCAAGTGGTCTTCTCACCTCAGCCTCTAAAGTGCTGAGATTACAGGCATGAGCCACCGTACCCGGCCTATACTGTATAGTTCTCAAATATCGATTTGACATATATAATAACAGCTTTATTTACTGTAGTTATAATGGAATTCAGTGTAGTTCTTGCTGAAAGTAACTTCATTCAGCCACAGCTTAAAAAAAGTACCAGACAACAGAATAAAACCATGTAGGAGCTGATAATTTACACAACCAAATGTTGGGAAAATCTAAGTTGAGGTTCCACAGCAACCGCAGCTCAGCCTCAGGGCAGTGAATGTTTCCATCCAAACTTGACACCATATGTAGCTTCATGAAATAATGTTCTCCATGCTTTTAGGTGCCTGATAATGGCCACTGTGGGAACATGGCATAAATTATCAGTGACTGTTTTATCATTGTAATTTGGGGTATTTCATTTATGTGGCTGTTTTATAGTGCAACATAGGTGTTTCAACTGGTGATACATTTTGGTGGCATTTCAGTAGTGCTTAAATTATTAATGAATCCCGAAAAAAAGGTCTGTAATGTTTAAGATTATTTTATGTCCCACATCTGGTTTATAAACAACCACATTTTCTCTCCTCCCTGCCCCCAACTCCCATTGGAAAAGCATAATTTTGGGAGTTCGTGTTTACATTCCAAGTGCAGTTCTCAGGCAGGTTTAAGATGCTGGTTAACCTTTGAAATGTATTATGTGCTGGTGCTTAAAGGAGATAGATGACTAAGCAGTACTTATGAGAGCCTCTCAAGACACAGCATCATCAGTCAGATAGCCTGGCTTCCTGCAGAGCTCCACCATCCAGAAAGCACAGAACACAGCTATGACCCATAGAAAAGCTTGGTGCCCTTCGTTTCTACTTCTCGTAGGTTTGCAGAGGAAATGTCAGCTGGACCTTACTGCCTGCTTTGTCTTCTCTTAGTATCTCTTCAATGATTTAATATATTGTTTGACATTGTATCTTGAACCTGTAACTCTTGCTTATTCATTTTGTTGATTGTTGTTCCTGTTGATGGGATATATGTTTCTACTAGAAGTCTCTCAAAGAATGTGATTGAAAATATAAAATATGTGAACCTATGAATTATCTTGGAAAAAAGTTAATAAAATCACCATTGTCAAATTTATGTAATAGAAAAGATAAACCTAACAAATTATATGTATACATAAATTATACGTATAAACTTCTAAATATATTTTACTTAGTTGTATTTGGGAACATATTACTCCAGAGAGTCCTAGGCATGATTTTACTTGAATTAGCAAAACATTTACAGAGCTTCTACTAGGTGCCAGAGACTGTGTCTCTGCCATTGTGTTTGGAGAATCTGAGGATCTCGTAACTGTTCTAATCTGGCTAGTAAGTCCATTGATCTCAGTCAGGTATGTTTATCATTATTCAAATGATCTCGAAAAGTGAACTTTTAACTACTAATAATAGTGAACTCTTTAATGAAAAGACCGTGGCCGAGATTATAAATGAAGGCATGTTCTTGGGTGGCTTTTCATTTATTTTGTGAACTGCCATGTTTATTCCACATGCACCTTTTTGAGTACCAGCAAATTTAATGAATTTCTGTAACACATTGAAACAATTTTTACAAAATATTGGCTTTCTCAAAGAAAGTATAGGAAAACGGGGGTGCTGAGTGCTTTTCTACATTTGCTTGTCCTTGTGTTTGGTCCTTTATGCACGGAAGTAAACAGAAGTGGTCCATTATGGCTAAGACCTTAATGCCTTTACAATGCCTCCAAATAATCAGTTGATTGGCTTAGGGTAACTTTATGTGAAATTTTATAGGACAAAGGCTGTAAAGTCTGCAGCTATACTATTGCATGTTCCTTCTGACAAACTGTTAGTATGAATCGAGGACTGAGAAATATGGCTTAGAAGCTTTTGGTAATGTTATGGATTATAATAGTTTTGAGTAGGAAGCTGTTTTCAAACATGCATTTCCAACGTCATGTATATTGGTTTATCAATATATTATAACAGTGGAATAATATATAATTACTTCCTAAAATATACATGAAAAGAAGTGAAAAATGATCAGATAAGAAAATTAGTGGCTAGATGTGGTGGCTTAACGTTAAGCCTTTAATCCCAGTACTTTGGGAGGCTGAAGCAGGTGGATCACTTGAGGTCAGGAGTTTGAGACCAGCCTGACCAACATGGGGAAGCCCTGTCTCTACTAAAAATACAAAATTAGCTGGACGTGGTGGTGCATGCCTGTAATCCCAGCTACTGGGGAGGGTGAGGCGGGAGAATCACTTGAACCTGGGAGGCAGAGGTTGCAGTGAGCCAAGATCGCATCATTGTATTCCAGCCTGGGCAAGAAGAGTGAAACTCTGTTTCAAAAAAAGAAAAAGAAAATTAGCATAACCATACATTTTTGTTTGTTTGTTTTCTTTCTTTATCCCAGTAGTATATCTCGTTCACCTTCTGAGATACACTATTTCATAAGACTCTTGTTTTCTATTTTAGCTTTTTACAACACACACTCAGCTATCATTAAAGGTCATCCTTCTTAGAGGAAACAGTTACCATGATCATAATGCCTATTAGACTCCTATTTTATCCAGTTTCCTTTCACATTATAGCAAAAAACCTAACACAGAGTGTACTTTTCTTTGTGTTGGCTGCCTCTAGGATGAGGATGGGACAGAAGAAGATAACAGTCGTGTTGAACCTGTTGGACATGCTGACACGGGTTTGGAGAACATACCCAACTTTTCTCTGGAGTAAGTTACGGATGATTTCAACTTAGTTTGCAAAATACATGTGGCATCATTAATTGCAGCAAATATTCTGAAAGTGAATGGCATGAGGAATGTTTGTGCTTAGTTGAAAACATGCCTTGCACTGATTTGTTTTTCTAAAGAACATCTTTCATCTCTTGAGTTAATTATGTAATGTAAGCAGTATAGCATGGAATTTTATGTGTACCTGTCCTGAGTTTCATGCCCTGGCAAATACTGTTAAATTATAATATAAAATAGTATTTGATTGAAGATGTTTGTCATGTTAATAACACTGTAAACACCATAACTGTTTTCAGATTGCTTTGTGTGTCAGTATTTTGATCATGTGTTTGTTCTTCACTTTGCTAAATTAAAAAAATTTGAGGGCATACTTGAAAAACTAGTTAGATCATGTTAGCATTAGTTATTATAGTGTGTGTGTATGTATTTATTTATTGTTATTTGGAAAAATAGAATCTCTCAAGATATTTGATGAAAAATTGGAGGTCCTAGGTTAGGGATCTTGAAAATGTTTTTAAGTATAAAAGGACAAAGAAAAAAATTCTATTCGATCTACAATGTTTTGATTATTT
Organism: Callithrix jacchus; assembly: GCF_049354715.1. NCBI lineage: Eukaryota > Metazoa > Chordata > Mammalia > Primates > Cebidae > Callithrix > Callithrix jacchus. The sequence continues at coordinate 34,021,119 of NC_133508.1, read as the reverse complement.
TAAATATTGACATGTGTAAATGGTAGGCATTCTCAGGATTTCTTTCCTTGGTAGCTTAGAGCAGGGAGGACAGTCATTTCAGATATTTTTTATTTGACTTTGGGTAAAAGTTGAGGATACAGACATTGACATTTATGTACTTAATTCTGTCTTTTCTTGGTCTTCCAAGAGAAGTGAGATTAAGCAGGCACTAGGATCAGATGCTGTTTGAATGTATAGCAATCAGCACACTGAGTATTTACATTTAGTAAGTACTTGCCATGCCATAGTTCTATTAGAATGTGGAATAAAATCAGTTTATTGAAGTTTTACTGTTTTTAGCTTACAAACCAATGATTAGATAGTATTCAACCGGGATAATCAGTATCCAAAGTAGAATTTTATGAAATTTGGTGAAAAATAAAAGTAATAAATAATTCATTTAACCATTTGGCAGTATGGCGCAGTTTTTATGTTGTCCTAATTAGTGCATGTGATTAAATCTGTGCACATATTTTCAATTTTGATTCATTTGATACTCCTCTCTTTGTATTATGTATGCAGGACCTTCATAATACATAGGACAACCTCAGGTTTTTAGAAATATAATAGAAAAATTGGCATTTTCCATCACATAAAAACTGTATTGTGATCTTTGTGAAATCCACTGGTAATAATTTATGGTTTTCCAGCTGGCTTAAAATAGATATTTAATTGAAGTACTATTTCCAAGTATTGGTTGTTAGGTTAATGCTGCTTAGACCTCTGATGTAGTATGTATATATGAGCACATCTACAAAGAAAGGAAAATCTCATTTAAATAGTTTAGAAAATTACGTGGTACCAATTTTCATTAAACTCAGCCTTTATTGTATTAATAGTAAAGATTCATGGAAGTGACTTGACAAATCCATAGGTTATATAAGGTTATGTTCCTTACACAGAATACTTTAGTTTTGTAATAGTAACTTCATGTTATTTCATACAGTGTAAATAGCTTCTTAACTGTAGTCCCAACTACTCAGGATACTGAGGCGAGAAGGTTGATTGACCCCAAGAGTTCTAGGCCAGCCTGAGCAACATAGCAAGACCCCATCTCTAAGAAGAAAATTAATTACAAGGAATTTTATGAAAGTTATTTTATTTATAGTAGATAACTGTTCGCTTTGAGAAAGGAGTTTTACAAGCTGCACATGCAGCACTATTATAGCAGTTTAGGAAATAGTGACTTTGATTTGTCATGAAGTAGTGAGCAGTAAGGACAATGGTGATCTCCTTTGGACTGTCACTGACAGGGTTAAAACTTTGATCTCATTGGATTAGTGGAAGGATTAATGATGTGACATATACGAGAGCACTTTGTAAATTAGAAAGTGCTCTGTAGCTGCACATCTTTATTCAGTTAATCTTCAGAGTCCTTGACATAGGTGTTGGGATGGAAAAGTTTCAGTGCAAGTCTAGAGATTTGACTTGAAAGACATAAACTTGTATTGCCCAGAAGAATAGGGTCCAAGAGAAATGTTCTGTGTCATTTTAATGTAGTTATCTCTGATGATTGCTCTCCCTCCATGCCATCAGACTAGTGTTCAGGTATGTAGTGTTTAATGTTGCCTTCATCACCATGCTTATATTCCAGAATATGTATGTATATGCCTGTGCGCTTGGTGGGATTTTTGTTCTTTTCTCTTTTGTTGTTTATTTTGTGTCTGTGTTGTTGCAGTTTTCTGTTTTGTTTTGGTTTTGGTTTGTTTACAGTACACGTTCATGCTCCCTCATTCATCATTGTCTCACAGTGATATGGTAAAGCTCGTACAAGTCCCCAACGATGGAGGGCCTCTGGGAATCCATGTAGTGCCTTTCAGTGCTCGAGGCGGCAGGTAACGTATCTTGGAGGTTTTTAATTGAATCATAATGTAGAGTGTTTTATCTTCATTTATGCTCAGCTAGAGAGTGGTGTTGACTTAGCCTATGCTTAATAGGAAACATTCTCATTCGGAAGCAACTGCTACTTCATTCCTATGTATATGTCATAATCACAGAAAGCACTTAGCCTGATGAAGAGAGGTTTTGCAGGAACATGAAGAAACTGTGCATTTGAATTATCCTAATAAATTTATTGTTCATCAGACTCAAGCTAACATTTTACTTGGCTGTAAATTGTGATGGACTTTGATGTCAGAACTCCAGATGGATTTGCAATGTGAAGGAGAGTTTAAAACAGTTTTTTGTGGGGAAAGAAAAATGCAATAAAAATAATCTGGATGACTTAAATTTAATTTAAACTTAAATTTGTGTTTATGTAGTTCTTCAATTTTACAAGCTTTTTTGATTGTTAAAAACCTTTAATATGAAATTTTTAAAAATTAGGTAAGCCATAGATTTCTGAACAAAGTGTTAAAATGTTGTACTGTTTGTTAATCCCAACTTCATTACTTTATAAGACATGCGTCCTTAAAAACCTCAAATGTTATATCAGTTTCCTTGATTCTGCTCTTTTTTGTGTGTGAAAGGACTGTTGTAATATTTTGGTTTTAATGTACTCAAATAGTATGAATTGATTTTCCAAGGAAGGCTTGGCAGTCCTCTGCCATAGACAAGTGAGGTGCGCCATGTCCTTCCCCTTGAGTCCAAACCTGTGCATGTTGAACTTACTGAATTTAATTGCATCTTCTCTTACTTGCTTTCTAATGATTACCTGGGAAAATATATTTACGAGCTATTTCGGCTTTTTAATTTGTAACTTCTTATTTCTTTTATTGTTATTACCTTATTTTTTTTCTTTTATTGTAACTATCTTTTTACATGGTGAGAAAAAGTGGGGAAGGTGGAAGGTAGCCTTATACCAGTGACTGAGACCTTAGAACATAGTTTAAACTGTTGTTAAGGAATTACATGCATCTAGGCTGTTGTAAAAGACAGATGTGTGTGATTAAATTATGCATTTTATTTTTTAGAAGGAGTATTTGTGCAATGGTAGTACCTTCTTGTTACATGTAAATAACTGTGGCGAGTTCAGATTTCATCTCTCTAGTAAAGCTCATGATTCATCCTATGTCCTAAGCTGAAACTTGACTTAGAACTCTGCTGGAATATGAATAAGGCTTAGATGTTAGTGTTACAAAACAAGGCATGAAATTCACCTTGAATTTTTGAGTGGTGTTATATTCACAGAGTTGTGGCTGCTTTTACTTTTTTATTTGTCTTTAAAATTCTTTTCTTAACTTTGGTGAAGCATTAAAATTTCTTCAAATAACTTAGAGTTAACAATATTATTTTCAGCATGGCCTTGCCTTTACTTTGTATAAGAAATTGAGTTCTAAATTACCTCAAAAGTTAGATTATTTCTTCCATTTCTTTCCTGAGTAGGAAAAAAGAAGATAAGGTAAAATGCATGGATTATAGCTTTTCAATATGCATATGCCTTAAAATGCCTGTGAAACATAATTTCATCACAAATGAGATTTAATTGTGTCTATACCAGCTTTGAGCCAGCATTTCAATTACAAACATTGTTATTATATTTTGTCGTTTATTGCATATTTTCTACCTCACTGTGAAAGGATATTAGGGTAAAGTGAACAGATGAAAAGTCTAAAGCGAAAGGAGAGTAAGATGTAAAAATAAACTTACCTAGATTGTGTCAAAGGAAGGCATTTCACAAAATCCACCACAGTTTCTGGTTACCATGGCATTTAGTTTTGATACACCAAACAGATTCAAGAAAACAAGTATGTTTGTGCAGAACTAGTTCTTTTATAGCTGAGTCATTTTTAATCCCTATTAGTTTGCATTTAAAGAAGAAAGTCGTACATAGGTTTTCAAAGAGACAGAGATTTAAGAAAAGCAGATTATCTATAATCTCTTTTTAGGCATCACCAGTTTTCACATGGAAACTGAGCAGAAATAGTTTATGATTCTTCACCACCTGTTTTACATCATTAAGCTTCCTCGTGGACTGGATAGTCATGATTCCTCAGAGTCGGGTTAACAATGGGAGAAAAAAAGTAGGTGGTCTGCTCAGATTGGCAGGTACAAGAACCCAGAGAGACCCACCTTTCTCATTCTCAGAAATGCTCAGAAATGGATTCCTGTTATTTCCAGAGAAACTCCCCAAGCGTATCACATGTGACAATTCCTGTGTTAGGTGCTAGGAAACAAAGATGAGCAGAATATGTTCTTCCCCAAGGGATTTGCAGTCTAGATGCAGTGATAGCCAAGAAATCAGTCACACAATTAGAATTATGTGACAAATATTGATACAGCTATATAATAGGTGCTCTGCGAGCAGATAGGGGAAGAATGGTCTGAATTAGGTACCTGAAGTGGTTTGTTGCGGAAGATATTTTTAACTGTGATGATACCTTGTAGAGGTAGTTGTGTCAATTCCATGGTGGTTTGTGCAGGAGTATGTTAAGCAATGAATGCACTATAGCAGAAAGGAAGAAATTAAGTGAAATTAAGAAATTGCACATATATCTAGTGTGAATACAAGAATACATATTAATGATATGTAAGTAGAAATTTACAGGATAACTTTGTATAAAATTCCAGTCATTCTTGGGCCTTCTCAATTTTGGAGCTATAACTAATTGAATAACGCTTATTGAATACTTGTTTTTATAAAAGTGACAAATACGTGTCAGCATTGCTTTCTCATTTAGATTTTCAAAGTCAGAGTCTAAGAAATAATGCAGAATACCAGTTTTTTATTGTGAAGAGAAGGAACACAACCCATACCACCTCAAATATCAAATGTCATTAAGGAAAATAGTAATGTAAGCTTGTGAAATTAATATTAGAATTTTACAGCCATTTAGATCTTATTACAGTGTGCTATATGATGATTTTTTTTTTTTTTTTTTGAGATGGAGTCTCACTCTGTCACCCAGGCTGGAGATCCTGGCTCACTGCAACCTCCGCCTTCTGGGTTCAAGTGATTCTCCTGCCTCAGCCTCCCAAGAAGCTACAACAACAGGCATGTGCTACCATGCCTGGCTAATTTTTGAATTTTTAGTAGACATGGGGTTTCACCATGTTGGCCAGGTTGGTCTGGAACACTTGATCTCAAGTAATCCACCCGCCTCAGCCTCCCAAAGTACTGGGATTACAGGTATGAGCCACCACGCACCGCAAAAGTTTTAAAAAATAAGAATCTTGCGTGGGTTACTGTCAAAACTATTTTGTAGGCTAGGTTGAATGTTGTTTTTCATCAGGGGCATTAATGACAATTAGCTCATCCTCCAACCCCTGCCTTAGTTGACTGCCTGCTGATATTTAGAAATGGAGACAAACAGATACAGACAATATTATCTTCCCCATGATGATGTTTTTCTTGAGTTATTGTCTTGTAAGTTATTCCGAAATAAAGTTAACTGATCCTCGTGTAGAACTAGTCATTCACAATTTCATTACTTTGATGATTCCTTTTTAAAAATTATTTTCTTAGTAGAAAAATATTTACCTGAAATGTTTCATTACCTTGGAATCAATTTTTATTTCACCTATATCATTTCATTTCCTCCTGATTTAAATGATAAACATTGACTGGGCATGGTGGCTCACACCTGTGATCTCAGCACTTTGAGAGGCCTAGGCAGTCAGAGCACTTCAGGTCAAGAGTTCAAGACCAGCCTAACCAACATGGTGAAACCCTGCCTCTACTAAAAATACAAAAATTAGCTGGGCATTGCGGCAGGCACCTATAATCCCAGCTACGTGAGAGGCTGAGGCATAAGAAATGCTTGAACCCAGGAGACAGATGTTGCAGTGAGACAAGATGGTGCCACTGCACTCCAGCATAGGTGACAGAGCAAGGAAACATCTCTTTATTTAAACCACAAGTGCCACTATTTTCAGGAAGGTTATGCCAAATAGTTGTGACTATCTTTGGCTGAAGAACTTTGCTTTTATATTATTATTTTATTACTTTTTAAAATATTTCTAGAACCTAGATGTTGATATTGGTCTACAGGACCATAGATAATGCTTAGTAAAGTGTAATCAGCACAGGAGCCAATGAACCCATGACTATCCATATTAGGTATTGTGTTACTATATTAACAGTGAAGTGAGAATGATACATCCTGGCCTGGATGGTGGTTAATGAGTATTTCTGACACTTTCTCATGAAACACAAATATGATTATGATATAATGTCAAGTGTATAAAAAGCAACATAAAAATTGTATGCCAAAATAGGGACTGGACCTATGAAATGATAAGATTTTGTGTTTGAGGCTGGGCATGATGGCTCATGCATGTAAACCCAGTACTTGTGGAGGCTGAAGTGGAAGGATCACTTGAAGCTGGGAGTTGAAGTCCAGCCTTTGCAATATGGTAAATCTTGACACTACAAAAAATACAAAAGTTATCCGAGTGGGATGGGACACACCTATGTTTCTAGTCACTTGAGAGGCTGAGATAGGAGGATTACTTGAGTCTGGGAGTTTGAGGCTGCAGTGAGCCATGATCATGCCACTGTACTCCAGCTTGCATAGCAGAACGAGAGCCTGTCCCTAACAAACAAACAAAATAAATAAATAAAATACAGCCAGGCACAGTGGCTCACACCTGTAATAACAGCCCTTTGGGAGGCCAAGGTGGGTGGATCACCTGAGGTCAGGAGTGTGAGATCAGCCTGGCCAACGTGTTGAAACCGTGTCTCTACTAAAATTACAAAAATTGGTGCCAGGGGGGTGGTTGGTGGGCACGTATAGTCCCAGCTACTCGGGAGGCTGAGGCAGGAGAATCACTTGAACCTGGGAGGTGGAGGTTGCAGTGAGCTGAGATCATGCAATTGCATTCCAGCCTGGACAACAAGAATGAAACTCCATCTCAGCAAATAAAATACAATAAAATAAAAATAAAAATAAAAATTACTACTATTCTTACTTGGACTTCATAGTCTAGCTTAAAGTAAATATTCTAAACCTTTTCCCCTGTGGAAAACGGTTATGGCTGAAACATTTCAAATTAATTAAGTAAAAACAGGGTCTCACTTTGTTGATCTTGGTCTCAAGTGATCCTGCTACCATGGCCTCCCACAGTGCTGGGATTACAGGTGTGAGCGACTGCACCTGACCTAAAGTACAGTTTTCTTCTCTGGATATTTTTTTCTGTTTTGAGGCAAGGTCTCACTCTGTTGCCCAGGCTGGAGTATAGTGGCTCACTGCAGCCTCAACCTCCTGGGCTTTTGTGATTTTTCCATCTCAGCTTCCCATGCAGCTGGGACTACAGGCAAGCGCCTCCATGCCTGGCTAATTTTTTGTGTTTTTTTGTAGAAATGGGATTTCCCCATGTTGCCCAGTCTGGTCTCAAACTGTTGGGCTCAAGTGATCCACCAGCCTTGTTCTTCCAAAGTGCATGGATTACGGGCTCAAGCCCCCTTGTCCAGCCTGAATCTTTTGTATAAGTAATTGTATATGGGTGTTTATATAAACTTTTGTTTTTTTTTCTTATCTATTAGTTACCATTTTCAGTGCCTTTGATATCTCAGATCAAAGATTGGCAACATTTTTGTAAAGGGTCAGATAATCAGTATCATAGGCTTCATTGCCCAGAAAAATCTGCTGTTGTAGCATGAAAGCCACCATTGACAAGACAAAGCTTGATGAAGCTTCATTTATAAAAACAGATTGCTGGCTGAATTGGCTCATAGGCTGTAGTTGTCAGCCCTTGCCCTAGAGAACCAAACAAATAAAAATGGCTGCCATCGTGAGTTTTACATTCTAGTATTTTTCATGTGTAAAACTCCTTCCCCTCTGTTTTCTGTTCATATCTTTGGGGGACATGAGCATATAGGATTTTCATTTCCACTTACTGTTGATAATAAAGCCACTTTTATCGTAACTATGTATTAATTTCCACCAGTGCATACCTCTGATTCTCAGGAAGAAGAGAAGTTGAAAAAACCAAGCAAACCACACTCTCATTAGTAATATGTACTCACAGAACAATCCTCCTTAATATCTACTTGCCAATCGTAAGACTGAAGGAAAAATCTAAATCAGGCCCTGTGAAGATGGGTGGTGACAGGATGAGGGGGCTCTGGTTGTGGGGCTGGCTTTCTGCTATACTGACTCATTTTGGCAGATGGCTTATTTATTAATTTATTCTCAAGTTACTATTTACAGATTTGCCATCATTTGATTTGTCTGATTAACTTTGATTTTAATCCCAAATAATTTTTTTTCATCCATTTATCTTCAGTGTAATCTTCAGAATATCAGGTAAGGTGTCAGCATCCTTTGGAAAAAGCTTCTTCAGTTTTTGTGTTAAAGTTTATCTTTATGACTTTTGCCCCTCTTTATTTATTTGCTTAGTTACATTATTGTCCATAAATTTTATCATCTAATCTGAACAAGGAAGTCACATCTCTAAGAGAATATTTTTTATTTTAAAAATTTATTCTGTTTTTTACTTTCTTTATATTTTTTGAAACAGGGTCTTACTCTGTCACCCAGGCTGGAGTACAGTGGTAGGATCTCCAGGCTCAAGCAGTCCTCCCACCTCAGCCTCTCTGGTAGCTGGGACCACACAGACGCACACCACCATGCCCAGCTAACTTTTGTATTTTTGGTAAAGTCAAGGTCTCTCCATGTTGCCCAGACTGATCTCGAACTTTTGAGCTCAAGTGATCCACCCACCTCGGCCTTCCGAAGTGCTGGGATTACAGGGGTGAGCCATCACGCCTGGCCAGTAAGAGGATATTTTTAAGGTTTTGTATTTTTGAGTTGAAATAAAAGTGACCCATTTGGAAAATATGTATTTCATATGTATTATTATTTATATTCTATTTAAACTTGAATATAGATTAATTGAATATGATTAAAATCTATATTCAGATTATACTAATTAATCTATATTCGGAAAAATCACTGGAATATAAAAATTTGTTTTTTATATCCTGCATTCATGTCTTGAATAATTTCCCCTTCAAATATAAACCGATGTTTCTCTGTCTACAAGACTAATAGGCAAACATCTTTGGATGGTCTTGAGACGCATCATACTCATCCATTTAATTAAGCAGAATCTGAGCTTTGCTGTCTCTTCAACTAAGATTTACACAGTTAAATATTTTTTGTTATACTCATTTGTTCATCTAAGAGATACTTGATCATTTTTTGCTTTTTTCTGTATCGGAAACACAATCTATTTTACCCGTAGATTTGGAGTTGGGCATTTTGTATTACCTCTCTATGTCAGTCAGTGACTGACTGGACTTTTTGTTGTCATCTTTTTATTGGCAGGGGATTGTCAGGACTAGATAAGGATACCTGGCTCCGTCTTTTTTCTGTAGTCTGGTCTTGGCAAGTTAACCTCACTTGGCCCTACTCCTTACATATGAAGGATGGGAATCATGACTTTTGTATGGTTTGAGTAAGAAAATATATGTAAATCATTTAGCAAGATCCTTGGCAGTGGCAGCTAATAAGAATGGTCAAATCAAGAGAATAGTTTTTAAACTCAGTTTATCTTTTGTCATGCGCCTTGAAATTCCCTCCAGTGGTTAGGTATTCTGGTTGTCTAGGTAGTTAGTGATTAGTCTACACAATCAGAGAAAGTGATCATTTTCCTCTTATATTATGAATCTGGGAGAAAATGTACTATTATAAAGTTGAGAATCCCATACACATTTGTTTAGCTAATTGAGTACATATGCTAATGAAGAATTACAGTCAACTTGAACTCATGGAACTAGCTGAGAATAAATATGCTCTTGAACTTTGAGTACTCAATTTTAATATAATTACTTTTGAAAAAACGCAATTTAACTTTATTTGCTGAATCAATAGTCTTTTGTCTGAAAGTTTTCAATTTTGCTTTCTTATCTGCAGACTCTTATAATAAAGAACTATAACATATGCATTGGTTTTAGAGAGAAAATTTGCAGTTTATACTTATGTGAAATGAATCATGGTTCTTTAAATATAGCAGTATGACACCTGTGATTTCTGCTCTAATCTAAAGGAATTCTCCATTTTTATTTATCTTTTTGGCCTGCTTTATCTCATTCATCGAGGTTTTTCTAAAAAAAAAATTTAGACTTAAGGTTTTAACTTGGTGTTCCTTTAAACTTTCTCCTTTTGGCATTCATGCTTTCAGCGGTCATAGTTTCTGGGCTTATGTAGGTAGTTGCTGTCCCCCCATGGGCTGTACTCAGGGAGGTGAGAGGTTCTTGTTGATGAAACTCTATTCTGCCCACTCATATTCTGCTTTCCCTACCATTGTGATGTTTATACTGTGTCAGCTTTTATGAAGATGAATTATAATCATTTCCATACAGCTGGGTAGCAGTTATGGTAGTTTACATTAGCAACGCAAAACTCAGACTTACTCAGCCAATTTGGATGTCAATAAAACATTTGTTACTTATTTTCAATTTTATCATTGGTTATAATTTATAGTTAGAATTGAAAATGTTAACATGTGTGACTGCGTTTGTTTTAATTAAGTGTCTAATTAGGCTAATGAACCTTGTAAAAATGTAGTGGTGCAATCCTTAATATAATCTAAGTAGTTAAATTTCTAATTATGCATCCAAAATCATGTACAAACATGCAGCATTTCAATGGATTGCTTTGTGCTACTGTAGCCTTCCTTTTTTTTTTTAAGAAACATTGTTCAAAAATGGTAAAGTCTTGAAAGAACTATGTGTGTAACATACTTTTGTATTAGAAAAATTATTCAGAAGTGAGATTTGTATGCAATAGATGTAGTGTTTTCTTTTTCAAATTTTGAAGAAAATATGGGAAACTAGAAAAGGAATAAATTTGGGGATGTTTCATATCTGTCAGGAAAAATCCATTTTCTTGAAAAGCATAAAGCCAAGTAGGGTTTACCTTAGATTCATAAGGAAGGTAGAGGAGGTTCTGTGTCACAGAACCTCCTGTAGTCAATTTTTTTGGGGGGTGGGGTGGGGACATAGTCTCGCTCTGTCATCACCCAGGCTGGAGGGCATTGGCTCAGTCTTGGCTCACTGCAACCTCTACATGCTGGGTTCAAGTGATTCTTCTGCCTCAGCCTCCTAAGTAGCTGGGACTACAGGTGTGTGCCACCACACCCAGGTAATTTTTTAGTAGAGATGGGATTTCACCATATTAGCCAGGATGGTTCTATCTCCTGGCCTTGTGATCCACCTGCCTCTCAAAATGCTGGGATTACAGGCGTGAGCCACCATGCCCAACCAGTCATTTCTTCTTAAATGTATACCACTCCACTAATAAGTGCCCAAGTCTTCTATGTTTTTTCTCCTAGCATAGCCAATCTGCAGTTGTTCTGCTCCTGGAACAGTTTCCCAAACAGAGCTTACTCCAATTCCTCCTTTCCTGACACCTACCTTTTTTATTTTTTGCAAAGTGGTTTCTTAGGATGGAACATGGGTGCCCCAATAAAGAATTCTGGTATTAGCTGCCGAGAAGGAAAACTCTTCTTTCTACCACCATACTGACATGCCAAAAATGTTCAAACTTCATTTGCTTTGATCACTTTCTCTAATAAAACTGTTGCAGCAGCCACACCCTAGGCAGGCAGTTCTTTATTACTTTAGAGCAAACTCTAATTTCTTTTGGGTTTGCAAAATATATCCCTAAAATTTGTTTTTAATTATATTATTTGATATAGCTTTAAATTGAAAATGGGGGTGTGGAAATATATCTGTTTGTGAGCACACGTTTTTCGGGAAAGTGTCTCCTCTTACTACTTTTGATTTCCTTCAGAGGTTCTTTTCATTCTCAGTCTAGCTGTTACCAGTTCAATTTTCATGTGATTTTTTTTTTGATAGTTCATTCCCATTCCTTTGTAATCATTTTCACCTAGTGGAGTAAATGAGATAATTTTGCAGATTGTACCACTTTCCTTTTAAATTAATCCATTCTTTTTGAGAGAATGATTCTAATAGTGTGGTTAAGTACTTAGAAATCAGCAGGCTACTAACTTCACCTTAATTCAGTCTGTTCCCTTGATTCCCTGATCACTTGCTGTGTCAGTCATGGTGAAGTTTTTCTCTTCTGGGGTCTTCTTCCTCCCTCTTACTCCCAGCCCCCCATCAGGTCTCTAGTACTGAGGAAAAGGAATCTGAGATTGTTAATGACTTGTAACAATGTTGGTTGCCAAAGCCTCATTTAGTAAATTTCTATTATGTTTTCTGTAAATGTATAGTGTGTTTATTTATGATTTGTAACATTTGTACTGTATGTTAGGATTACTGATGCATTTGGCCATAGATGAGGACTTATTTATAAAGACAATCATTCAAGAAAAGAAACATGGTGTGTTAGTCTAGAATGATTAATAGAAAAAAAAACACGTAAGTTTAAAACAGAAAAATTGAGATGAATATAAATCTGTTCATCTGCTTATCGGGAAAGTGTTACTGATGTTTGAATTAAAGAGCAGATTTGAGCTGGGCACAGTGGCTCAAGCCTGTAATCTCAATACTTTTGGAATCCCAAGGCAGGAGGATTGCTTGAGTCCAGGAGTTCGAGACCAGTCTGGGACCCTGACTCTGCAAAACAAACAAACAAGCCAGGATGGTGGCACACCTCTAATCCCAGCTACTCAGGAGGCTGAGGCAGGAGGATTGCTTGAGCCTAGGGATTTGAGCTTGCAGTGAGCTGTAATTGAGCTCACTATACCTCTAGACTGGATGACAGAGCAAGATTCTGTCTCAAAAAAATTAAAATAAAGATAAAGTAAGGATTTCTAAGTTATACTATTTTAAACTGTCATAAATACTGAGAGGATGTATCCAAGATAGCTTTATAAATTTAAATAAATGATCAGTGCTAATTAACTGCTAAGTAATTTCCATTAAAGACTATATATACATATATTTTTTTCTAAAAATGTTCTATAGCCTATTTTAGATTACACAAAATATTTCAGAATACATAAAAATGTACTAATTATTAGTCACTTTAGATTACAGTAATGTTGTAGTCATATTGAGAAATCGCTTATGATTTCACCAATTAAAAACTCATTAACTGGAGTGAGTCTTGGTAGGGCATATTTTTATTACAAGGACTGAAAGCATACACATTCCAAAAGTGTGCTTGGTTTATAGTGGTGGCTTTTAACTACAGCTGTGCCACCTCACATAACTGAGACATCTTTTCCTTCAAGCTTTTCTTTGAAAGTGAAGTGGCCAGATATCTTCTGCATGTTCTAGTGGTATCAATAACTGCGATTTAATTTGATTTCTTGTATTAATCTTCCTCATTTATTGGAACCATAGATATATCTTAATAATTCCTTTGATTCCTATGATGAAACACTTTGTTCAATTGCAGATAGAAACAAACAGTAGGGAATCACAGAAAGATAAATTATGGACATGATCACATTTAAACAATAACTTAATTTTTGGTTTTGCATATTATGGAATCTCTTTCTCCCAAATATGAACTGAGTGTTAAGTTGCTCCTGAAGGTAAATCAGTGTACTTTATTCTTACCTTTGATTTGAGATAATTTTACATGTTTATATAGTTCTAATACATGACAGTAAGTAAACATTGCCTACATAATATTGTTTTTACGGGTCACTAATATTTTTAGACTCTCACACTAGTAGGTGCTGATTCTCAACTGCTACAATTACAGTTCTTGCCAGTTGATAGGTTTGACTCGAGTAATGCTGCCTCCTTATATTTATTAATAAAAATTATAATGAAATTAATGACCTTATAAATATTCATAAAGAAAACCCACAAAAAACAAGTGAAATAGGACTTTTGCCTGAGTTTAATTCTTTTCAATTTCGTCGTATCTTTAGTAGAAATACTTCCATGAAGAAAGGATCTGAATCTAAATTCTGTTCACTTGTGTTCTGTTTTGCAAAAAGCTTTATAGAAATAGGAGACTTGTTTACCTCAGCTAAACTCCATCATGCCTTCCTTCAATTGTCATTTATCAAGACCTTACTACTAGCTAAGTGCTTGAACTGCCGAATCTTACGTTCTCAGCTAGGAGCTTACAATGTACTAATAGAGATAAGGTATGTATGTAACAGAAGAATGTGGCATATGTCCATGGAACAGATACAACAGTTACTGGAAAAGTATAGAAGCAGCAGCTATCTATTTTGCTACATTTCTGGTGGAAAACATATACAGTTGACTGCAAGTTACAGTTCTCTTGGGATTCATATAGACATTATTTGAAAATTAGGGTGTCTTCAATTTTAATTTATGCAGGACTCTCAATTTTAGTGTCTGTCTAGGCATTTTTGTCTATTAGAATTGTGAAAGAAAATACAAATTTTGGAAGTGCAAAAAATAAGTTCTTATAAAAATTTTAATATGATACAAATTTATGCCAACCACGAAGTAATTAACAGCAATCAGGCCAGATGCGCTGGCTCACAGCACTTTGGGAGGCCGAGGTAGGTGGATTACCTGAGGTCAGGAGTTCGAGAGCAGCCTGGCCAACATGGTGAAACCCTGCCTCTACTAAAAGTACAAAAAAATTAGCTGGGCATGGTGGTACATACTTGTGATCCCAGCTACTCGGGAGTCTGAGTGAGGAGAATTGCTTGAACACAGGAGGCAGAAGTTGCAGTGAGCCAAGATTATGCCATTGCACTACAGCCTGGGCGACAAGAAGGAAACTCTCTCTCCAAAAAAAATAAAATAAGAGTAAAAAAAAATAAATAACAACAATCAAAGCTAGGTTAAGACCCCTGTTGCTTATACTGTGATTTAAAGAAGTATTTCATATTTGTCCCAGTCTATATAGAATGTCCTATCAGTTATGTTGTTGATGTTCTAGAGCAAGTAGGGGGTCTCTCAAAGGTCATTCACACTTTTCTTGCAACCCCAGTGTGTACATGTATAGAAGAAATGAATGGTGATTTGCATTATTTGAACCTCTCACTGATGCTTTTCTGTTTGGTCATTTGTTTTTCCAAATGGGAATATTGACAATAAATGACTTACTTTTGGGAGACCTAACAGGTTTGAAATTCACAATATTAAGCACTGTCAAATTCAAATGCGAAGCACGGAAACTCTTTTATTTCCTAAATCTTTCCTATTATCATTCTCAAACCTTCAATGTGATGAGGTTAGCTTTTCCTCATTACCTTCACTTTCATAGAAAGATGGGGGTTGCAGCCGTCTTTTAAGCTAGCGTACCAGCTGGCTTAAAACAGAAAATTGCCCAAGCCATTCACAAATACGTGCTTATCCATGCTCTACACTGCAATACCCACTCAACCATTAGGCGGGCTCTGTTAGGGGCATTTGTAAATATAGAGAGTGTTTTAGCTTGTTCTCGAAACATAATACTGACCAGCCAGAAAATGATTTCTTACTATATGGAAGGGATCCATTTTTACATATCATTTAAACTGTTGTGATTTTTGTCGGTTGTTTAAAAATGTTTGAATAGTGATTTTTAACATGCTCCTTTGTAAACATAATACCAGCATTAAAGTGGTAGGGCAGTGTGCATGGTGGAGATGTCACATGTGTAATCATTTGCATTCTTAATGTTCCAGAACCCTGGGGTTATTAGTAAAACGATTGGAAAAAGGTGGTAAAGCTGAACATGAAAATCTTTTTCACGAGAATGATTGCATTGTCAGGATTAATGATGGCGACCTTCGAAACAGAAGATTTGAACAGTAAGTGCGTGCTCACTGCACTTCTTTTCTTACGTGTGTTAGGCATGACAGAGTGCAGTCAGTTGACATGCTTCAAACCACATGTCTGTGATCTCAGCCTGTATACTGGAGAGAAATATTTTCTGCCATTAGCTTTTAAAAATTTAATCATACTCATAGTAATTAATATCATTAGACTATTTCAAAATGTCCTTTGATGGATATACTCTTCTTAAATAGTATGGCCCCTGTTTTGGCTTTCAATTCTGCTGGCTCCTCACCTTTTTGAAAATTGGCAGTGTGCCCATTTTTATCATACTTTAACTCACATGTCTATCTTTGCTGCACACAATTTCCCTAGATACAAATAAGCAGATAAAGCTCCTTTGCACCTCAATATTGGGTTGTATTCAGATATCCTTTGTCTTGATTCAGACCGTTTGTTAGTCAATGAAAAAATAAAAGTTGGCCAGTTCTTATAAAACAAGGCAGGAACAAAAAGAACTCTTAAGGACTTGGAGTGAGACTTGACTAGGGAACCAGCATGAGAAAGAGCTGCTTCCCAGGCTGGTTGTATGGTTGCACTGTGACCCACAGCTGTCAACATTTTGAATTATTAAGGTTGGATTGCTGTTCTTGAGATTTTTGCATATACCAACTTAATAAATAATAGTTACTTTCTGTAGTCTTCTAGGTGTGTGCGTTTAAAAAAATTTAAATACACGTCTAACCCAATCCAGGATTTTAAATATAATTATAAAGCTATGTCTTTCTTTCTTTGAAAACTTAAAAAGGAAATATTTTGTAATGTCTATAAATTATATTAGACAGTGTTGTAGAGAGAAGGTTGCATTTGGTTTCTATTACTGAAATTATAATACCTCTGTTGTACTTAAAACATGTTTAATGACTTACAGTTGAGAGAACAGAATTTTTTCTATAGTTGTAGATAATTTTCTTATTTTTGTTGAGAGAATGAGAAATTTATATTTGAAGAAACATCTATTTGGAGATCAGAGCTGCAAACTTGATTGATAAATTAGTTATTAGAATTTTCTTTTCAATTTCAACAGCCTGTCAGTTCCTATTGCTTAATTAGTATACTTAATTAAGCTCATAATATCTTCTAGTCTGCCAGTCTTAATTTGCTGATTTTCTATTCTTTCTCAAACCCAGAGCACAACATATGTTTCGCCAAGCCATGCGTCTGCCCGTCATTTGGTTCCATGTGGTTCCTGCAGCAAATAAAGAGCAGTATGAACAACTATCCCAAAGTGAGAAGAACAATTATTATTCAAGCCGCTTCAGCCCTGACAGCCAGTATATTGACAACAGGAGTGTGAACAGTGCAGGGCTTCACACAGTGCAGAGAGCACCCCGATTGAACCACCCGCCTGAGCAGATAGACTCTCACTCACGACTACCTCACAGTGTGCACCCCTCGGGAAAACCGCCATCCGCTCCGGCCCCAGCACCTCAGAATGTATTTAGTACGACTATAAGCAGTGGTTATAACACCAAAAAAATAGGCAAGAGGCTTAATATCCAGCTTAAGAAAGGTATGAACTATCTTGTTTTTGTTTTGTGGAATTTCTTTTCCTTCCTTAGTAGAAGCACACAGGAATAGGAATGGAATTTATTTTAAAAGTCAGCCTACTAACCCAAAGCACCCTAAATTTTATCTCATTATTTTGTGAAAGAACTGATTCATATTTTTAAAGCTACTTACCTTTTACCATATTTAAAATTGTGTTTCTTATATGTCTCCGGTTTATTTTGCCATGTAGAAGTTAAAATGTAAAAGTGCAGAGAATAAGACTTTAAAATATGTCTATGAGAAGAAGGTAGCAGTTACTACTGCTGTAAAATTTTTGATTGTGAATGAAGATGGTTTCAGGACATTGATATCAAACACAGAACAGTAGTCAGGATCTGACCATTTTGACTGCCCCACTTGCTGTCTAAATACAGCCCTCAAAGAGAACTTCAGAGGTCGTGCACTTCAGTCCAGTATTTGCTATGGGGGAGTGACCCATTTGTGTGAGGCTGCCAGCAGTTCATAGTAGGTTGCTGAGAAGGCAGGACGTCGGCTCTTGTCTTTTGTTTTCTTGTATTACTGCATTACTTCCCTTTCTTTTTTCTTTTTCTTGTTTTTTTTTGAGACAGGGTCTTGCTTTGTTGCCCATGCCCAGTGCAGTGGCACAGTTACAGCTCTCTGTAGCCCCCAACATCCTACGTCAGTCTCCTAAGTGCTGGGACTATAGGCATGTGCCACCACATCTGATTTTAAAATTTTGTAGTGATGGGAGTCTTGCCATGTTGCCCAGGTTGATCTGGAACTCCTGGCCTCACGTATTCTTTCCACCTCAACCTCCCAAAGTGCTGGGATTGTGGGAGTAAGTCACCATACACAGCCCTGCTTCTCTTTCTTATTGTGATGTGAAAGTCATGATGGCGATTACTGATTCTTCATACATCGTCCATCAATTTCTGTATTTTAATACCCTTCCAGTATATAGTGGATCCCTACATTTAGAGAGCATGCTCTTGCAGTTTGCCTCCTTCAAAGTTCAGTGCAAACTATTGGACTTGACTTAATGATTTTCACCCAGTGTTTCCAGGTACCAAGATACAGTTTTACTGTTCATGATCCATTTTAGCTGAGCATTTTCATATATTTTTAAATCATGTCTTTCAAAATGGTATTATTATAAATAACATATATCTTTTCTGGGCTCAACCAACAACTATTACAGTTGGATGGAAATGATTCCAAGAGGGGTTCATTATTTCCTCAGGTCACATGGCTGTGGGCCACAGATTCTTACCGGAATGTTTTCTCCATCCGGATATTCAGACCATTCTTCTTTCCATGTGGGGTAGCGTTTACAAGGTTGTCAGCCCTGAGGCTGCTTTCTCCTTTCGAAATTGTATTCTTTCATTGAACTTTATGTGAACCACAAGTTTCTTATTTCTCGCTACTGGCTTTTAAGCTCTAAATACTTGGTTGACATGATCAGGAGTTGACAGCTTGCCTTCTTGCAAACACAGAGGCATATCAACAGAAACCCCTTTAGCTCTGTCAGTGCCTAAATGAGGGAAATATCACATCCTCTTTCCTCCTTTTGCTCTACTTAAATGACAGGCCCTTGTTTTTAACCAAAAACATGTCAAGAACCACAAATAGAGTTGTATAAAAATTAAAATTCTGTGTGAGATCTCTCAATAAAGGTATAATATTTTGCTTCACCATTGTCATAAAGATATTCGTTCATAAATATCTTTTACTTTTTGTACTGATAGAGCAATATTCATTTAGTTAATTACAGTTCTTCAAAAATTAGGATATTTGACAAATTATGATAAAACATGAACTTTTCAAATGAGGTGATTGGGCATTAAAAGTACCATTGTTTTCAATGCAGATATTATTTTAATAGCATTTAATGAAAAATATGATTGCATTTACACAAGCTAATGTAGAAAGACTGTGCTTAATCACTGGATGTACAAACAATGGTTTTAAGTGTTTTTCACACCTTGAGTAATGTTAATGATATAGGGTCCCATAGATCTATCTTGATTTTAATTTACCAACTGTGAGAATGTATGACAAAAAGCACATGCTGCCTGTGCATGCTGCCAATACTTACAAATATTTTATATAAAAATTATGTTTACTATAAATGTGAGACGAATGCTGATTATCTTTAATTAGGACTAAATACATATATTTTAATAATAATGATTGTAGGAGAATTGAACAGACTTTTCTTGTGGCTAGCAGATTTCTTTTTACCAGTTATTATTGCATTTCTTAGTGAAGTATATTAAAAACAGGGTGTGTCAGTATTGAACTTCAGATTGAGTTCAAAGTGAGCTAATGGGCTTTGAGTGGCAGCAATTCTTCAAAAACTGGGCTCAACTCTTAGTAAGCAAAAGATGCCGGCAAAAGATGGTTTTCGGCCTAATTTTGGAGCTACATTATATAACATGACAATAGAATAGCCCCAGTATACTTGCTTCCATGATTATGATTTCTTAATATTTATTACCATTTTGGCATTCTCAAATACCCTGCTCTTTTGTAGAAATTAGTTTTTTAATAAAGTCAGAGGAGAAGGTCAGTAATCTGTTTCAGTCAGTTCAAAATGTTTTGTTGGCTTTGTTAAATGAAATTGATATCTACTTACCTTTCCTTGAAAGGTCATTGCCTGAACTTTTTAGCTTATAGATTTAGGGGTTATTGCTGATATTTTAATAGTATTGAGGTTCCTATAACAGCATTCATAGTTCATAGAAATTACTATTGCAAAAGGAGAATAATTTAGAATTTTTACTTAATAAATGTTATTGCAAGTCATTAGTTTTGTGAAAGCAGAGATATATGGAAAAGTCTCCACTGAACAATTACAAACATTTTATATGAACAATATGCCATTCAGGTCTTCAGCATAGAAGACGTTAGAAATTAATAGTCTAGGCACCCTAAAGTGACTTCAGACTAGAAGTAAATGAATGCTTTGTTTGCTGTTGTGAGTATTGATTGTAGGTTTTGCTACAGGAATAATTTTGGAGTTTTTTCTGTATTTCTCCTTTAATGTTTCTTTAATCTACATTTTTATTCACCCATTTTTGTTCACTTATATACTTTTCATTACAGTTTTATACTGAGTGCTGTATCAGATTAATGTGCTCTTTTCTAGGTTTTTCACCTTTACAGATCTCTTTATTCTTCCCATAATGAGCAAGTATTTGCCTTAACATTAGTTTAACTGAAATGGAAACTAATATCTTAGGAAGTAACTTTTAAAAAAAGCTTAGGTAGAAATCATTATTAGAAGTATTCTAAAACTTTTGTGATTCATTAGAAATGTATCATTATCTTCACAGTTTTTCCTGGGCACACTTTGGCTTATTGCATGTTGATTCTAGTGACATACAAACCCTTTTCTGAGTTGTATTGAGCATATAGGACTGCCTGTCAGTAAAGCTGCCAAAGAAATGAGAATTTAAGTTCTGTGACTTAGCAGAGTAATTTATAAATGCATCATTCATTTAGTACCTTTAAACATAAATATGATGATCCCCAGGTTTGGTAGTCATGATCTGAGATGATTCTTCACTGAATAATTTGCCTTTTTTGGGAGTGGTGGGTTGGGAAGGAAATATACCTAGTGAGATCTAGGTGAATTAGAAGTGAGCTAGGCAAAGATAATATGGTTCATGGTTTATCCTCTTAGTAAATTGCTTTGAATAATTATGATTTTGGGAAAGGTTTCATTACCTGTATCTAGAGAGATCGTTCATTTCACTATTCTTTTCCATCTCCCTGGATGTTTTTGTCTCCCTTGCTCGTACCTCTTACCCTTAAAATTTGGATGTCATTATTGCACAATAATACTTGAGTTTTGAGGTACCGTGGGTCTTTTTCTTTCTTCATGTAGTGCATTTCCTATTCAAAGATAATATTGATATAAAAACCTTTAGCAGTCGTGATTATATATTAACTTCCATCTGTCTTTGAGAAGATTGCTGTTTCTTCTTAGATTAATAACTGTTGATATGTAAACCGTTTAAAGCTTCCACAATATAGTCTATTTTGAAAAATTTATTACAACTTTTAAAGTGTTAGATGAAATGTGGACCACTGTGAAAGTTACAAAATGTCAAGTTGAGGTAGAGTCTACTAGTGCAATACACCTGTAAAATTCAAGGTATCTCATTTTATTTACTTTTCTTTCCCTGTCACATACTTAGGTACAGAAGGTTTGGGATTCAGCATCACTTCCAGAGATGTAACAATTGGTGGCTCAGCTCCAATCTATGTGAAAAACATCCTCCCCCGGGGGGCGGCCATTCAGGATGGCCGACTTAAGGCAGGAGACAGACTTATAGAGGTAAGTGACATCCCCAAGCAACATGTTCCCTAATTCCTGAAATGTCCCATTTCCAGGAGCCAACTTTTAAAAACATTTTCATAAAATATAAAATTAAATTATATACATTTTAGCAGAAGTATACGTCACAGAATGTTGCATTTCTGTTTTACGTTTACATTTTCCATGTTATCTTTTTTATCTGTTTTTAATTGTTGAAATTTTTTGTAGAATTTTACTGTGTCACCTCAGCTGGTCTTAAATTGCTGGCCTCAAGTGATCCTCCTGCCTCCCAGTATGCTGGGATTACATGTGTAAGCCATGGTGCCCAACCCTTTTTTCTATGTTATTTGATGAGAAATTATCTTTCCATTTAGTTTTTTTTTTCAGTGAGATAGAGTCTCGCTCTGTTGCCCAGGCTGGAGTGCAGTGGCATGATCTTGGCTCACTGCAGCTTTTACCTTCTGGGTTCAAGTGATTCTTCTGCCTCAGCCTCCTTGGTAGCTGGGACTATAGGTGTGCCCCACGACGTCCGGCTATTTTTTTTTTTTTTTTAATTTTTCATAGAGACAGGGTTTCACTACAGTGGCTAGGCTGGTCTCGAACTCCTGACCTCAAGTGATCTGCTTACCTTGGCTTCCTAGAATGCTGGGATTCTAGACTTGAGCCACCGTGCCCAGTCCCGTTTAGTTTAGTTATAAATTTTTAGTTACTCAGACATTTAGTTTATGGGGTAACATTCTGTCATATAAAATGTCTATAAGGTTATGTTTCTATATGGCTTTATATATATGTCTGGCAATATGGAAATGTTACCACTTTGTATTCAGAACGGAGACAGATGAAATAAATGAAAGCAGTGTGTCTGGATAAGAGGAGCAAGGAAAACTTGAAGTGGCAGCATGGAGAATGAATTGAGACATAAGAGTCCAATGTCAGGAAAGAAAAGAAAAATCGTTTTTGAAATTTTTTTTGTGTCTTCTGAGGTTGGGTTCATTGGTATTTGAAGCTGCCTTAGAAATACAAAAAAAACCCACAAACTACATAGTTTGTGTTTGTGTGATGATTTGCACATAAAGGAGAAAAGGAATATTGAAAAATATATTTTTAGCCATTTTTCTTAGTTTTTTTTTTTTCCGAGAAAATATAGTCTGCATTTTTATTAGCAGATATTGTGTTTTCTAATTAACTAGTATTCAAATACTAATGCTAAGGTAAACTTTTACCACATTATTCTTTTTTCTTATAGTTTCGTATGTGGTTTCTGTCTCTCTAGATTGAGTTCTCCTAAAGAATTTTTGTAAAGTAGGGGAGGATAGGGATAATTTCCATATTTTTTTCCATCTAGATTTTGGGCCTAGATTCTTTAAATTGCATTCCCACTATTTTGGTCTTGTGCATGTGACAACATATTTTAAAGGCACTGTTAGAAGCTAAATAACAGATGTTTGAGTACAAATTATGTTTAGGGTCCTGCTTCCTGAAAAGGCTGCTTGTCCTTGGAGTATAAATTGAGTGGTACATTAGCCCACGCCTGCAGTCATAGCTTGTTTTATTTGTAAGAGTCTCTGCTGGGACTTGAATTCAGTCCTCCTGTCTTCTGAGTCCCAAAAAATACGTCTATCCTTTTCTGCCTCTCCCTCTTTCTTTCTAAAGATAATTGCTTTATTGTTGAATCACTTTTTCTTTTATCATATAATCGCTTTACTTTCAACATATTAGAAAAACTTTTTTATTTTAAAGCAATGAGGAAGACCTGCGCTCTGTATGTCTTTAGAGTTAGGCTTTATTTCCATAGCTCTCAGCTTTGTCTTAAAATGGAAACTTCATTTTTGCATATTTTAAGCCCAACCTTCTAGTACCTATAGTGGGAGCTATACAATATTAATATTTTTAGGTATTTTCTCTGAATGTCCAAATATTTAGAATCATACCAAGAAAAAAATATCAAGTGACTTCATTGTCTAGATTTTTTTTTCCCCACTTTCTTTTGTTTGAGTACAAATTATGTTTAGGGTCCTGCTTCCTGAAAAGGCTGCTTGTCCTTGGGGTATAAATTGAGTGGTACATTAGCCCACGTCTGCAGTTGTAGCTTGTTTTATTTGTAAGAGTCTCTGCTGGGACTTGAATTCAGTCCTCATGTCTGCAATTCCTTAATAATAGTTCGTTGAGCTATATGAGGTTGACTTTTTTCAAAGGTGAAATGTTCCAAAACATATTTTAACTACAGAAAAATTCTGATACTGCTGTTTAAGTTATAAACTTACTTGCCTTGGACAAAAAGTCATTTTTGTCTAAAAGGAAAATGTAGAATACCTTTTAAAGAAAACATATGCTCTCATTTCTGCGGAATATATAGTGCTTTTGATAATGATGTTATACTTCCTTTGAGATATAAGAGTCCCTAAGAATAAGTTGTTTTAACTTTTTCCCCCTGTTTTGAAATCTCTTATATCATTGAAAAATTTCAGGTGAAATATTGCTTCCCTGCTAAAAACACTATTTTGTATTTGTGTTTCTTTAATGTTAACCTTTAGGGGTAAAATGTTTTCTTTATATTTCTTTATATTTGTCAGTAAAACTTCATTGAAAGTGAAAATATTATACCAAAATATTTTTTATGTGTTTTTATTACCCTTTATAAAAGCAACACCTATTTTGGTATAGGAAAACCTATGATGCACAAAGCCATCAAAATATCTCAGTTCTAAGCCAGTAAGTTTTGTGTTAACTTGACATTTTTGAAATATTTATTACTTGTTACTTGTCACTGCCCTGTGATTGTCACTTTGGGTTTAATGGTGAACACTGAAAGATTGACCACTTCCTCTCTTCTAGATATCTGGTCTTAGTTTCTTTATTAGCCACAAAACCTCAGTGGTTCCCAGATCATGGCAGAATTGTACATGAAATGAGTTATGTTCCATAGCAGATATGGCCATTCTGAGAGAGAGAGAAAGAGAGAGAGAGTGTGTGAGTGAGTGTGTGTGTGTGTTTCTGTTACTTATTTGCACAGAATTACAGCTGAAAACTTTTTTTTTTGTTTTGTTTTAGGTAAATGGAGTAGATTTAGCGGGCAAATCCCAAGAGGAAGTTGTTTCCCTGTTGAGAAGCACCAAGATGGAAGGAACTGTGAGCCTTCTGGTCTTTCGCCAGGAAGACGCCTTCCACCCAAGGGAACTGGTGTGTAAATTTAGGGTAGATGAAGATTTCTGATGTGCAGCAACCAGGTGTCTAGATTAGTTACCTGATGGCAAATGTTTATTGAGACATTTTCCAAGGATTTTATATTATCTTATATTTCTTTCAGCCCTCATTGAATACAAACATTCTTTTCTCTAATAATCCCTTAGTTTCAGAAATGGATATCCGCAGTAATGAATGGAGAGGTATTTAAACATCAAACTGTAGGGATATTTTCGAGGTCATCAAATGCTCATCACTGTACACCTCGGATAGACTGACTGAATACAGAGATGCTGATTATTTCAGAACTGTCACTCCACAGACTGTCACTGAAAGCTTGCCATCTTCCACACTGCATATGACAAATTTTCATATTTCACATTTTCATAGTTCACTAAGCCAAATAGATGCTTGCTTGCTTACTGTTAAGTAATACCTTTTAAAAAATTATTATAAAAAATAAAAAGATCTAAGTGGCAATAAGCCTCATGGCTATTAATTACAAATATAGGTCATATTATTCAGGAATACATAAGGAAATGAAAAGGCATTTATAACCTTTGCAACCTATCTCCTTCACTTTTCATGCATACATTAATACATCTGAGCATTTACATGATATTGGTGTGAATGAAATAATTGTCTTAAATTTACATAGTTCTGAGTGTTTTTCTGCAAAAGTGCTAGGTTTCACTGCTATATAAAAATGACATAATTGGAGGAGTTGCCTTTGTCTTTTGATGTGATAAGGAAATTGTTTTATTTCAAGTACAAGGGGTATTTTAAATATGGCAAAAACAGATTCTACTTGGATCATTTTGAATACATTCTTTTCAGCTAGATTTTAGCTCTAAACAGAAATGAATTTGTATAATCTAGAGTGACAAGGTTTTAGGAACCAGGTTTCCAAATTTGTCATATAGTCCTAATTCTCTTAAGTTGTGTCTTCAGGTATGGATGTGTTATGATAAAATTTATATTTTATTAGAAATAAAATAAATATTTTTATTCTCTATATAAACTATATATTTCTGTAAATAATTATAAGTGAAAATAAATTTTAGTCATGAATATCTCATCCCCTGGATATACACAGGTCTTAAAACTTAATGTGGATTTCTTGGAAATTTCAGACTGTGATAGGGTTGAAAAGTGAACACTTTTGTTTTAAGTGGATTTTGAATAAATTGTGAAAACTTCTTTATATTTAAAAATGTTTAATGCATTATTTCTCAATTTAAATTCAGTTTTTCGTTCTCCCCCCACTGTTATCCAATTTTGTGCTTAAAATGCCACCTGATCCTAAATCTGGAGATGTCTCTATTAAATTGTAAATGAGCACTTAAAAAAAAACAGCTAGCTTTCCATGTGATTTGCTGAAGCTTTCTTCCTTAGTGTCTCCGAGTGCACTAGTTAGCATTATTAGATTGCCAAAGCCTAGACACTGCTCTTAAGCAGTCTTTTGCAGAGTTAGTGCCAACATATAGCCAGCTTAAGGTTATTCAGGTTCTTCTTGTCCAATTTTTATCTTCCAGGCTTCTGTTGTTCCCTTCTGCTACCTACTTTTTTTTTTCTTGGTTATGTAATTTATTGCTTGTGAGCTTTTCATTAAGAAGTATGCCAGTAGGCCATCAGTCTATTATGCATGTTGCAGCTGCTTTTTCAGAATTTAAAAGAATAAGATCCTGAAAACTTAAAGGGAGGGGGCATTTAAAAATAATCTTTGAATCCAGTAGAGATAACTACTTGCCTGTGTTTGGGGTGTCTATGTTTAAATTCCCTGTGTCTAAATCTAAATATTTTTATCAATCTGTGCCTTTTTTTAATAAATCAACCTTGTAAATGCCTAGATAATTAAGGCAAGTCTACATTATATGAAAAAAATCACATTTATTCTCTGTGCAACATTTTAAAGTATAAAGCTGTGGTTCGGACTGTGGTTCAAACTGTTATTATCTGCTCTAGCTATTAAATGATTCTATACCTTAAAACTTTGATTTGATTGGGAAATTTTAAAAGCAAAATTAGAAACAGTGCCATGATTAGGAAAGCAGTTTGGTGAGACTTGTTTTCCTCCAAATAATAAATTCATGATGTACTGTGAATGAGCAAGTAAAAATGTATATCTAGAAAAATTTCTTTGAACACACACATAAACACACACATCAGCAAAAAGTTGGAAGACAGAGTATTACATCAGCCATCATATAATTACCCTTTATATATTTTGTGGATTTTAAGAATCAACAAAATTTTCTTTAAATCATTGTGTCCCTGTGTGTTGAAGATGGCTTTGGTCAGTCTGTATTTATGTTTTTCTTCAATTCTTCTAGAATGCAGAGCCAAGCCAGATGCAGATTCCAAAAGAAACGGTAAGAGCTTTGTCTTTTGAGGATGCAGAGATGTTGGAAAGATACATTGAACTAACTTCTTACTAATTTAATATGAAATTACTTGTCCTGCCTTTTCCTGGCTCATAATAGTTAATACATGGGTTTTTAAAATGCCAGAGTGGTCCTATTTTAAGGTGACTTATTGTTACCACCCCAAGTGGAGTATATTTTGGATTTTTTTTTGGTCAGACAGACACACACACAAAAGAGAGACCTTAGAGTAATTTCCTATTTACTTGCATAATAAGGTCCAAAGCTTAGTTGTTTGACATATATGCAAAATATTTAATGAGTTTTGAAATGCTAAATTATAAGTGGCCATAAAATGCAAAGAAAAGTTAAACAAACTTGATTCAGTCATGGATAAAAAGGGAGGGCTAAGAGAATACAATAAAAAAGTATACACAGGAAAATTAGAGGGATGTGTATTAGGGTAAGCATAGTTGTTAGAATAACTGTAAAAGGAAGAATTTCTTTGAATAAAAATTAAGGACTCAGAGCTCACGTTAAAATGCAAACATAGTTGCATCCTGTTGAGAAGACAAGTCCTGAGACAGACTATGGACAAAAGAGTAAGCTTAGTTCCAGCAGACAGAACTAATACAATAAAAGGAAGGATCACTGTATCACGCTACATCGGAGTAAAAAGGGCATTTTATATTGACATGATAGAAATTCTAACCACCAGGATCTTTTTTCTTTATTATGTCAAATGACATAACACAAAAACATTCATTCTCAAACTGTTGTAAATAGAAAATATAGCAAAGTCATATCCGTAGTAGGTAATATCAGTATGTTCCCTTCCAAAAATTGTTACATTGTTGACTAAAAAAGTAAGAATATAAATAATTTAAATAATGTAATAAACAGGTTTTATTTTCTGTACAGCTTTATAAACACATAACTTTGAACTAATAAACAAAATGTTGTTTTTCAAATATTCATTTTTTTGTCTAGTATTTCATAACTCACTGCAGCCTTGACCTCCTGAGCTCAAGTGATCCTCCTAAATATTCCACAACTCTAAAAACAAATGACAAATTACATCTTGAGGGAAAAATCAGTATACAACCTTGAGAATATTCCACATTAATAAGTATGTGTTGTAGACAATTCCTAGCTTTAATTTTTGGTTTATGAAACAAGTAGGGCCATTATATCTCATCAAAATCACATTGATATTTGTGTGTTGGGGGTAGATTAAGCAAGGGGAAATTGGACAAATTGATTGTAGATAATAAAATGGGGTACAATTGCAATTTATACTACTCTTTGAAAAGACAGTAATTATGGCAAAGTATAATGTAAAGCTACAATACCTAAAACAGCATAGCATTGCTACAGGGGTTAACAAATGGATCATTGAAACAGATTAGGGGTTATAGAAACAGACATGATATGTATAGGTATGTGCATGTATGTTAAAGATGGCACTTCAGATAAGTAGCTTTAAAAGGATAATTTACTTAGTGTTTATAACAACTGCCCATTCACCTAGAAAAGTTAGCTTTTTCTCACCATATATCAAAATAGATGGAAAATATCTGTAAAAGAAAATAGATCCATTAAGTCATTTTCACACACACACACACACCTTTTGTATCTGTACCATGACATTGTTATAGGATAATTGCAAAAGGAGGAAGTATTTGCAGTGTGGTCCTTGGGGGAAGAGCTATTCCTTTATGATTTAGGATAAATATCATAGAACATTTTGGAAAACACAGTGACTTTGCACTAATCTAATAATGTCTAAGAAAATCTCAGATGGAAAATAATGCTTTAAATAGTAAAGATAGGCATATTCTTTCAAAACATGTAGTCAGGGCCAAGTGCAGTGGCTCACACCTGTAATCATAGCACTTTCGGAGGATCACTTGAGCCCAGGAGTTGAAGACCAACCTGGTAAACATAGTGAGAACTCATTTCTACCAAAAAGTTAAAAATAAACAAAAACCACGTAGTCAATCCTGTTGAAGAAACTATGATTGACTCTGAACTTCTCCGTCACCAGAGGGAAAGAAGCATCTTTTGACGTGGTATTCTGTTAAGAAATGCTAGGTGCATTTCAGTTCACAAGCTGTGTGTTCATGGTAGCATGACACGGCAACTGGCAGTCACTTTAAAAAAGGAAGTCATGCATACTTTTACATGGATCTGACTTCTAGTTAAACTTGGGGACTTTTTTTCTAATACAAGTTTCTCAAACTCAGTTAAAAGTGTAGTTTAGTTTAAAATATTGTTTGTTTCTTAATTTTTTATGCATGAGCTCACATCTGTGCCTTTCTTTGTGCTCCAGCTATGCAGTATCATTTTGAGTTGTAAAAGGCTTAATATTAACATGATGATTTAAGTTGACAGGGGCACAGTCTCTGCCTTTCTACCTTTTGATGGCCGAGGATCTGTTTTAGGCTTTTTGAATATTGCTACATCTTAGCACATAGTATTGCTCAAGGAAAACTCCATGATAGGCTTTTGCTGTTTTTATTAGTGACTTGTTTTAGGTTCTAGGTCTGTGAAATCTTTGATTATCTGTTTTGTCAATGCCTAGAAATGGGGAGGGGGTGGAACACTAATTATTTCACTGGAAATCCAGGTCTCTTCCATTTTGGGCTTTCTCTGGGTTGATTTTGGAGCAAACCATGGTGTATCTACTTTAAACCACAGGAATTGGTTATCTGTGCATCCAGTTATGATTCTTTTTCTTTTCCTGAAGGAGATATGTTACTTCTTTCAGGAGCTATATGTGATTTATACAGGCTCACAAAAAATAGAAGGCAATTTCTTTCATCTGTAATGCTTAGCATTGCTTATAACATTGCAGTCCTATCAATGACTGGCATTTATTCATCGATCATTGTGTGAAACTCTTTACATGGATTATCTTATTTAATCTCTACAATGTCCATGACTTAGTTCAGGCATATCTCTGGGCCACATTGGAAGAATTGTCTTGAGCCACACATAATAACACTAGTGATAGCAGATAAGCCAATAAATGAACAAATCACCAAAAAAAAATCTCATAAAATTTTAAGGAAGTTTAGAAGTTTATGTTGGGCCACATTCAAAGCCATCCTGGAACACATGCCACCCACAGGTCTCAGGTTGGATAAGCTTGACTTAGTTGGCAATACTATCCTATTGAAAGGGGAAGAACAAAGAATTAACCTGAGGATGCTCCAAATCTTGGAGCCAGAATTAAACTCAGGCTGTCAGAATCTGCAGGGCAGATTTTATTTCTCCTTGATGTGGGTTGGTATGTTGAGGGGAGAAAAAAGAGATAAGCTACAAATATAGTTTCAGGTAATACAGTATTACTGAATTAGAATATTACTATTACTGAATAGAGTTTCATGTTGGAGGTTGATAAACTATGATTGAATTTTATTAAATGATAAATCCAGGGTTAGATAGCATATCATTAGTCAAGGTAGCGAGAAGAGATCTTGTTGATTTTTTTTTTAATATTGCTCATGGATTGATACATAGGCTTTCCTAGAGCATGTGTTTATTACCATTGCTTTCCATTAACTGCTGCATTTCCATTAACTCCTGGCTTGGGCTGCTTTCCCCTTCTTTGCCTGTCTGTATGGATACCAACTTCGAATCCTGCTGACTTTTACCTGTCTCATTAGGCTTTCCCTAACCAGAACTCTAGTGTTCTCATCTGTTTGCAGTTCATTGTCCTATTTGTCTTTGCTTGTCTGTATTTGTAGAATGCATTTTTCTTGCTTTATTAATCAAGTTCACTGATCTCAGCTTACTGCAGCCTCCTCCTCCTGGGCTCAAATGATTCTTTTGCCTCAGCCTTTTGAGTAGTTGAGATTACAGGCATGTGCCAGCAAGCCCAGCTAATTTTATAGTTTTAATAGAATGGTGTTTTGCCATGTTGGCCAGGCTGGTCTTGAACTCCTGACCTTCGATGATCCACCAACCATGGCCTTCCAAAGTGCTGAGACTACAAGCATGAGCTACTGTGCCCAGCCACATGCTTTAATTTCAAGAATTTAAAATGCATTTGAGAAAGTGTTAGTGGGCTTTCCCTACAGAAACCACAGGGTTACATTGGGGATTCTTATAGGAACTTTTTTGAAGATCAGAAAGCCATCTTGATAGGCTAACTTCAGAAAGGTAATAGTCTCAACTTAGAAATTTAATGAGTTGGAATTAAGCCTGGTCCCTATTAGGTTTATTTTACTAACAGTTACAATATTAATAGATGAAGTGTAGGCTGCCATATTGTTTTTTTGTGTGTATGTCTGACCGAGTCTCATTCTCTTGCTTAGGCTGGAGTGCAGTGGCTTGATCTTGGCTCACTGCAACCTCGCCTCCCAGGCTCAAGCAATTCTCCTGCCTCAGCCTCCCAAGTGCAGGCATCCACTACCACACCTGGCTAATTTTTTTTTTTTTTGACATGGAGTCTCACTCTGTTGGCCAGGCTGGAGTGCAGTGATGTGATCTCGGCTCACTGCAACCTCTGCCTCCTGGGTTCAAGCAGTTCCCTGCCTCAGCCTTCCGAGTAGCTGGAATTACAGGCATCTGCCAACATGCCTGGCTAATTTTTTCATTTTTGGTAGAGATGGGGTTTCACCATCTTGGCTAGGTTGGTCTTGAATGCGTGACCTCGTCATATACCTGCCTCAGCCTCCCAAAGTGCTGGAATCACAAGCTTGAGCCACTGGGCCCGGCATTTTTTTTTTTAAGTAGAGACGGGTTTTCACCATGTTGGCCAGGCTGGTCTTGAACTCCTGACCTCAAGTGATCCATCTGCCTTGGTCTCCCAAAGTGCTGGGATTACAGATGTGAGCGACCGTCCATGGCCTAGGCTGCCATATTCATCTGCTGTAAGTTGGGAAAACAGTTGAGTCAGACAAGGGAAGAGGAACCTCAAAGAGGAATGAATCTATGTGCCATTACCTCTGAATTCAAGAGCGTACAGATTATTTGAAATAAACTCATTGTCAAATACTTCTTTAGGCCTATAATGCATATTAATTTTAATATTCCTGAGAACATACATGGAAGTGAATAAAAATCTAGGTTTTTGTTGAAGATTTATACTGACATACAGTAATCATATGTTGACCTCAGTAGTTTGATTTTGAGTATCAAATGTTGCTGTTGTCACAACCAAATTTTATAATGTGTGCCGCTTCTAGTGCCTTAAATGTTAATTCAGACTTATTAAAAAAAAAAAAAAACCTCATTCCAGAATTGGAATTGAATAATATTTTCATGATCTTACAGAAATGCCAGTGATTATGGTTAGTGACCATCTGCAACAGATTTTACGGGATTCACTTGGGATGGCTTACTATTATGATACTAAGATAATATTGTTTAATGTTGGCTGTGTTTTTCCTTCCGGAATACATCTTAGTTTTTGTCTAATTATAGCACTTTTGCAGCATAGTGGTAAAACTGATAATATCTTTATGATTTATTACATGATCTATTTGCTCTTAAAAATCTTAAGTCATAATAGACGGTTTTTGATATTGCAAAACTATTGTGGCTTAATTACTATACGTAATTTTTTTTTTTTTGGAGACAGAGTCTCTGTCACTCAGGCTGGAATGCAGTGGCATGTGATCTTGGCTTACTGCAATCTCTGCTGCCAGGTTGAAGTGATTCTCCTGCCTCAACCTCTTGAGTAGCCAGGATTACAGGCACCTGGCACTACGCCCGACTAATTTTTGTAGTTTTAGTAGAGACGGGATTTCACCATCTTGGCCAGGCTGGTCTTGAACTCCCGACCTCGTGATCCACCCGCCTCGGCTTCCCAAAGTGCTGGGATTACAGACGTGTGAAGCACCGCTCCAGGCTGTAATTTTTTTTCTGAACTGTTAGACTTTTGGAACAGTTTCAAGAATGGTATGGTACAAAGAACTCTAGTATACTCTTTATCCACATTCCCCAATTGTTAATATTTTACCACATTTGCTATATAATTTTCTTTCCTCCTCCCCTTCTTCCTTCCTCTACCTATTCTTCCATTTTCCCTCCCTCATATTTTGTATGTGTATATATATATATATTTTTTATTTTTATTTTCTGAGAAAGAGTCTTACTCTGTTGTCCAGCCTAGAGTGCAGTGGCATGATCTCAGCTCCTATAACCTCCTCCTACTAGGTTCAAGCAATTCTCCCACCTCTCCCTCCCTGTAGTAGCTAGGATTACAGGCGTGTGACACCATGCCCAGCTAATGTTTGTATTTTTAGTAGAAACAGGGTTTCACCATGTTGGCCAGGCTGGTCTCGAGGTCCTGACCTCAAGTCCTTCTCCTGCCTTGGTGTCACAAAGTGCTGTGATTACAGGCATCACTGTGCCCAGGCCCTATATAATATTTTTGTGTATTGAGAATAAATTATAGACATGCTTTCCCTTTATCCCCGAGTGCTTGAGTGTATCTATCCTAAGAAGGAGGATATATATTTTTCTCTTTTTTTGGAGACAGAGTCTCATTCTCTTGCCCAGACTGGAGTGCAGTGGTGATCTCTCCACTTACTATAATCTCCAGCTCCCAAGTTCAAGCAATTCTCTTGCCTCAGCCTCCTGAGTAGCTGGAAATACAGGCAGGCACCACTTCACTGAGCTAATTTTTGTATTTTTAGTAGAGACAGAGTTTCACCTTATTGGCTAGGATGGTCTCCATCTCCTGACCTCGTGATCTGCCAACCTCTGCCTCCCAAAGTGTTGGGATTACAGGCATGAGGCACCGTGTCTGGCCCGAAGGAGGACATTTTCTTATGTAACTATGTTATGGTTATGAAAATGAGTAAATTAATTGTATTAGTTGTCCCAATTAAAGTCCTTTATATTGTGAACGAATGAGAGAATGAATGAATTACACAGATAGAATTTGGTCCTGTTTCCAATTCAGGATTATGCATGGCACTTAGTTTTCATGGTTCTTTAATCATCTTTAATCTAGAACATTTCTTCAATTTATCTTTGTTTATAGTTTTTGAAGAGAAAATTACTCTGTGCAGATTTTTAATTTTTGAAGGGACAGACTACTTTGAGAATGTCCCTTTATTTGAGTTTGTCTGATGTTTTTTTGATTGGGTATTTGGGGGGTTAACATTAGAGATTAATAATTTTGCAAAACAATTTTTCCTCAACATCTTTTACCAAGCAAAAGATTTAAAAGTCTTTCAAAAATGTGTTTGGCATCTGCCATTCGAATTAGAAAAGAGCATAATAAAGCCAGATGTGACATTCGAACTTTACTAATAAGAATAATGAACTTTATAATATCAGCACAAATAACATACAGAAATGTTCATCTCACATATGGGTAAAATTAAAATGGGAAACTTAAGGAAATTTTGGTGTTTGATTGTAGGGTTATTTTATTAAGAGGTTTATCATGGTTTTAAAATTTTTCTTAAATTTAAAAACCATGATACTTTCTCCATTCAAAAAATTCTCTCTGTTCAAAATATAAATGGCTGTTCATAGTGTCTCAGATATCTACCTGCATTGTATTTAATCTCTGTTGGTTGAATAAGTATATTCTGTCTTTAATGTCTATGAAAATTTCTGTTCTGTGTGGTACTCTGATGGTCTGCTGTCATGGCGTGGTTGTTTTTTAGGGCTGTCCTAAGGTGCTCATTCATAGCCTGTCTTTGTCCCTAGCAGCAACCCTTGCCCATCATGTACAGGTGGGTGGGGAGCTAGGGAAGGGACAGAATTAGGTGAAATACTTAATGTAGATGACGGGCGATGGGGAGGGTGATGGCTACAGCAATGATACCTATGTCACAAACCTGCACATTCTGTACATGTACCTCAGAACTTAAAGTATAATAAAAAAAGTATAAAATACAAAGAAAATGCATTTATACCTAACCTACAAGACTGTAACCCAGCCTAACATGCCTCGTGTGCTCAAGACGTTTACTTTAGCCTTCAGTTGGGCAAAATAATTAACACAAAGTTATTTTACAGTAAAGTGTTGGATATCTGGTGTCAATTGTGGAATACTGTACTGAAAGTGAAAAACAGAATGGTTTCATAGGCACCATCAAAAGTTGAAAAATCATTAAGCCAAAACATTGTAAGTTGTAGACTATCTGTATAACCCTCTGCCAATTTTCTCTCCCCCATGCACTGTTTTCTTTGAGGAAGCAGAATTAAATAGTATACAATGAATTTTTTGTATTATAAAAATAATGCATCTTAACTGTAGAAAATTCAGTCATGCGTAGAAGAAAATCAAAATCACTTGTAATTCTGTGACTTCAGTATTGTCATTTTGATGTATTTTTTTTTTATTTGTGTCTGTCTAGCCAAAGGTGATGTATTTTTAGAAATGATTTTCTTGTTCAGGTGCGGTGGCTCACCACTGTCATTCCAGAACTTTGGGGGCCAAGGCAGGCGGATCACTTGAGGTCAGGAGTTTGAGGCCAGCCTGTCCAACATAACAAAACCCTGTCTCTCCTAAAAATAGAAAAATTAGCTGGGCGTGATGGCACACACTTGTAGTCCCAACTACTTGGGAGGCTGAGGCAGGACAAGTTCTTGAACCTGGGAAGTGAGATTGCAGTGAGGTGAGATCGTACCACTGCACTTCAGCCTGTGCAACAGAGCAAGACTCGATCTCAGAAAAAAAACAGCCAAATAAAATTCTCGTCTACCTATTTTATATGTATCATGTCCCAGTCACATATCCTATATTGTTAAATGTCATGCCCCAGGCATGAGTGAAGACTGACATAAATTCCTACCTTGTGAATCTTCTAGTGATCTTTGAAGGCAGACATTATTTCATAAAAATACGTTGTGGAGGTTTTTGATTGGCGTACTGGAAGTTATGAAAGCCCACAGAGTGAAACCCAATTTCTTAGTCACAGATACTTTTTTATCTTACAAAATAGTTTACTAAGATACTTCATTAGCTGCATGGCTTTCCATTGTGTAGATATATATTAATTGTCTTAACTTACTGTCATAATGTCAATTTTTAGCTATCATAATTAAAACAATATCTTCACAGTTAAATCTTTGTACATGATCACAATTAGTTTTGTAGGCCATATTACTAAAAGTAATATTTCTAGCTAAAGAAAAAGACAAACTGTGGAGGATTTAGATAAGCATTGCCAAATTAGCTTCCATAAATATTGTGCCATTTTTTACTTTCACCAGCAGTGCAAGAATCTACAGTATTAGATATCATTACTTTTATTTTGTAATATTCTATGGCATAGCAGTATTTGTTGGATATCATTATTTTAAAGTATAATATATGGAGCAATTTAATAACCGTTGATTGATTTGCAAGTAAGATTGAACCTTGTACTTAGAGGTTTATTTATTGATACACATCTTTCTTTAGTTAATGGCTTGTTTACATCTTTTTCTTCTTTGAGGCAGGCTGCTTATCTTTTTTTTATTAATTTATTAGAGATTTGTACATTAAAGATAGTAACTCAGCTGGGCATGGTGGCTCTTGCCTGTAATCCCAGCACATTGGGAGGCCAAGGCTGGAGGATTGCCCAGGAGTTTGAGACCAGCATGGGCAACATAGCAAGACCCTGTCTCTACCAAAAAGAAAAAAAGTTAGTCAGTCTTGTCGGTGTGCCCTGGGATCCCAGCCAGGTATTCGGGAGGCTGAGGGTTGGAGAATCGCTTGAGTCCAGGAGTTCAACGTTATGGGGAGTTATGATCACGCCACTGCATTCCAGCCTGGATGACAGAGCAACAACCTGTGTCGAAAAAAGAAAAAAGATAATAACTCTGTAGATAATGGCAGATCTTGAGAGAGAGAGAAATTAATGATTTATAGTGAAATGATAAAATTTTGCTAAGTCACGTATATTGTTATAGAGTCCTAAATAGGATATTAAGCTCACTCCTATAATTTTATGGTCTTCTATCACATGTGCACAGACCATGGATTTTTGTGCTTCTCTTCACAATATTTTGTACATTCTCATCCAAACCTTCATATGTTGTAGCTCAAAGATGACCATTTCCATGATTGTTTTTCTGCTGTTTAACACAGTCAGCTTCGTTCCTTTTTTGTAGATAGACCTGTGCTACAGATTAACTGTGGATTTGGGCCTATGGGCCAGCTCTGTTCTCAGTTTTTGGACTGTTATTTGGGGAAGAAGGAAACTTGGGGCCATGATAGTGGCCACTAGTGACTCTTTTTCTATCTCACTACAGATACAAATGATACAAATGTACATCTTTTCTGGTGTTCTCAGGAGAGTCGGATAGTAAGTAGCTTTCACGATACCCATTCAACAGGTTCCTTAGCAAAGGTGCTCTTTTGTTTTGGGCATTTAAAGACAACAAATGGTAATGGAGAAATGGGTAAAGGAAGAACTGACAGGCTTTATTGTTGAAAAAAATCACTACAGGTATACACACAGGTATGTGCAAGAGACGGTTGTGCTTGAGTGGTATGACCATGCACAGATGAAGTGAGGATCGAGTTAAAGAAAAAACATTTTTTGTGTTTCTGTAGGAAGACCATAATT
The DNA here is from genome assembly GCF_049354715.1 of Callithrix jacchus. Taxonomy (NCBI): domain Eukaryota; kingdom Metazoa; phylum Chordata; class Mammalia; order Primates; family Cebidae; genus Callithrix; species Callithrix jacchus. Next base: position 33,983,574 of record NC_133508.1, on the reverse strand, counting down.
CGAGATACAGTTGATAAGGTGCAGAATCTGGATGGAATAACAGGGTGATCAAAAGTTAGCTTCTGCTTTACACCAGAATATAGAGATTCCTATGCTATCTGACTTTATGAACGTTCTTAGGAATAGAGCATTTCAAATGATTTTTGAAAAGGTAAATTTAAAAAAACATTTTTTCAGCCAGAGAACTAAGTTCTAAAAACTGGCGTTAATTTCTGTCTATTTCAAGACCCAAATGGGTTAATAATGGAATATCACATGAAATGTACAGTCTTTCATGTCAATGTTCTTAATGATATAATGACTTATGACTTGATAAGAAAGCTGAAAAAGATTAATCCCATTCTGCAGTTATTATGATAAATGAAACTGTCCCCTGGAGAATATGCTTTTTTTTAAAAAAAACAGGGTCAGTGTTCAGCAGTCAGAAAATATTCCAATTTGTTTATAATTTTTCTTCATGTATGCAGCCAGCTCCTTATCCTGATCTTTCAAGTAGGAAAAATATGAGAATTGTAAGCCTTGGTAACATGTTATACAAATGTAAAACTCAGTAAACCGGAAAAGGCAACTGAAGATTCTAATCAGGAAGTAACAATTAAGAATCTTCCAGAGTTGAGGCAAGTAAGCATATTGAATGATGAGACTTAGATGTGTCTATAGAAAGACTATCCTTGTTTTCCATTTCTTTTCAAATGTAGCTCTTCCAGGCTTATAAGTACTGATTGATAGAATAATTTTTTTATTTCAGTTACCTCTAAATTTAAAGTCGAGAGGAACTGTGGTGTATATTGATGCTATTGATGCTGTTTTGTATTTTAAACATCAAAATTTACTGCACCTTTTATTTTTATAACAGATTTTATATTGAGGTAGTGCAGTTCATCCACACACAGTCATTATTAAGTACTCTTGAAATGTTTCAAGGGGCAGGGCACGTGGCTCTAGCCCATAAGCCCAATACTTTGGGAGGCCAAAGCCGCGAATTGCTAGAGCCCGGGAGTTTGAGACCAGCATGGCCAACATGGTGAAACCCCATCTCTAAAGAAACACAAAAATACACCCAGTTTGAAGACATGCATCTGTAGTCCCAGGATTGCCTGAGCCTGGGGACCTGGAGAGGTCACAGCTGTATTGAATGGTGATGACATCACCGCATTCCAGCCTTGGTGACAAAGTGAGACTATCTCAAAAACAAACAAACAAACAAACAAACTGTTTTGAGCCACATGCACCAAAATAAAAAGTGTATTGAATGTCCATGTTTATAGAGCAAAGCATGTATATAAAGATGCTTTTGTATCAAAGTATTTGATATATTTGATCGTCTTTTGAGCTATAATTGTTCTCTGGGAATATTTTAAATATAGTTTCTATAATGAGGCCTAAGGCTTTATTTGGACTTTGATCGTAAAATGTATATACTTTGCATAGTTAACATGACCATTACCCTGTACTTTTTCAGGTTCTTACTTTGAGTTCTTCATTATATAAGTTTTAATGTTTTTTTTAACCCATTAGCAAGTTTATTATAATTGATATGTTACTTGTCTTTAAAAACTATGAGGCTGTCCTTTGAGATAGCACAAAGATGTCCTACGGGTGCAGTGGCTCAAGCCTGTAATCCCAGCACTTTGGGAGGCCGAGGCGGGTGGATCACGAGGTCAAGAGATCAAGACCATCCTGGTCAACATGGTGAAACCCCGTCTCTACTAAAAATACAAAAAATTAGCTGGGCATGGTGGCACGTGCCTGTAATCCCAGCTACTCAGGAGGCTGAGGCAGGAGAATTGCCTGAACCCAGGAGGCGAAGGTTGCGGTGAGCCGAGATCGCGCCATTGCCCTCCAGCCTGGGTAACAAGAGCGAAACTCCGTCTCAAAAAAAAAAAATGTTAACATTGAAGTGAGTTGGAAACCTCACTTTACATACCACATTACTATGAGTTTGAAGACTTATAGATAGCATATTGCCTATTTCTGATGTAAAAAATTCACTTACAGGTAGTGTACTCTCAAAATGTATTTTATGTAATTGAGACATCAGAGACTACATGTTTACATCCCAAATTCCTTGCCACACCTATTTTATAATTACTAGGTTGATTTTCGTTCTTATTAGGATGTTTCAAAAATCTGGTAGGATGCAGTCACCTACTTTATTCGTGTTATTGAACATTCTGTAAAAGCACAATCTGTTTAAAGTCTATATTCCTACATATCTGTGTGTTATTATGTTTCTTATTCTTCAATTATAATTTGATAAGGCAAGGTTGAATGACTAAGCAGATGCTGGAGAAATAGTTCAAAGGTGGGGAAAGAGCAGGAGAAGCAGGTTGTAGGACTAGATGTGCCATTCAGTTTTTACTTGAAGAGCCTGTGCCACATGTCCATTATGTGGTTAGAGCAAGAGTTTGTGCTTTAACAAGTGTCCTGGCCTTACCAATTTGGATGTGACCAGTATAGACATGGTGGAAATCGTGGCCATGGATGGGATTGCTGAGGAATAGCTAGAAGGCTGAGTGCTTCCTCTTCTGGATTGCAGCCTTTCTTAATGATAGACTGTCATCTTAATGTATTTTATCTAGTTATACATTAAACTTTCATTTCTTCCTCTGTTTTAAGGGTGGTGAATAAGAATTTATATATCCTAAATGTGTTTTATTTTAAAAGTCTTCTTTGTCTTCTGTACTTGGTGACTGTGAAGTTAAGTCTTGATATATAACTAATTAATTAAACAATATTGCTTGAATAATATTCACCAGCTATATTATGTATGATAAAATCTGGAAGAATTTTCTGTGATATTGTGTATCTCTGCTTTGTCTCACAGATGTTGAAGTTACAATTCTTTAAGGGCTATTTGAACCGAGATACCTTTTTTTCCTGATTTTGTATGATCAGGATTTGTTAATTTTTTTGTGAATAAACACCAGTAGTGAACATTAAATATATTGATGACTTCAGAATTCCTCAAAGAGAGGGAGATGAGTTATATTTATTTATCTTGACTCCTGTTGTTACTGTGATTCTCCTGTGGTTTAGAATATATAAATAGACCAAAAAATCCCAAACTTTAGAAGTATACTAGTCTTTAGTCCTTCTACTACATTTCTCCCAATCTTTCTCAAATCTGATTTACATTTGGTTTAATATTGAATAATTGCTACATAAAAATATTAACAGCTGTTTCCAGGAATCTTCTGGAGTGTGTACAGATGTACCGTTTTCCTGGATCTTGCTGTGAAATGTTGGTAGAAATATTTTGCCTTCTATGATTAAGGAACTGTTCATTAGCAGTCTTTAAAAATAACTTTGAGAAAGAAACATTCGAATATAATGTGCTGTGCAATTTTGTTCCCTATTAGAAAACAGAAGATGAGGATATTGTTCTCACACCTGATGGCACCAGGGAATTTCTGACATTTGAAGTCCCACTTAATGATTCAGGATCTGCCGGCCTTGGTGTCAGTGTCAAAGGTAACCGGTCAAAAGAGAACCACGCAGATTTGGGAATCTTTGTCAAGTCCATTATTAATGGAGGAGCAGCATCTAAAGTAAGTGTCAACTTTACCACACATATGCTTGTTAACAAAAATTTTAATTTCAACCCTGTTTCTATTTTGAAAACATGTACAGTTAACAGATGTTTTTTCATTTCTTCCTGGTACCCATATTCACAGTCAAACAACTAGGAGATATCTCAGTCATGTGTCATGTGGGGATGGAGTCCATAACTTCAGCCCTTCATTTTTTTCTCTCACAGAACATATAGCCCATAGACATGCTAGTTAAATGAAGGTAGTCTATGCAACGATTTGGCATGGATCCTGGCACAGCACTGGCCTATAGTAGATGTTAGTCTTTCCCCTCCCCTCCCTTGTTTGTGGGTCACTTATTCTATTTCTCAGCCTAGAGAAAATTTCCTGGCCATTTGTTAAGGAGACTCTTCTTTGCAACTGTCTAATAGCCTTGAGCTTTTACATGTCTTGAGTTGTAAATAACCTCTATGGGTGTTTCTGGAAGCAAGAAAGTAATCACTTTGTGTCCTTTGAATTAGTATGCTATTTTGGTAAACAGATTATGATAATGACTTGATTTACGAATGTATAAATGATTGAAATAGACACAGGCTACAAAGGCTGCTTAGATGTTATTATGCCAGTATTCAATTGGGCATAATCCACTAGGATTAGAGTTCTCAACTTTTTTGTTTTTTGCTTTGTTTTTATTTTGTTATTAACTAAAGGAAAAGCTATTTCTTTTATTGCAGTCTATTTAATAGCACTTATTTTTACCTGTTTTCTTCCCAGGATGGAAGGCTTCGGGTGAATGATCAACTGATAGCAGTAAATGGAGAATCCCTGTTGGGCAAGACAAACCAAGATGCCATGGAAACCCTAAGAAGGTCTATGTCTACTGAAGGCAATAAACGAGGAATGATCCAGCTTATTGTTGCGAGGAGAATAAGCAAGTGCAATGAGGTAAAAAAAAATGCAAAAAAGCACTAGCATCTGTAATAAAACTACATTTCTGTCCTAATTTTGGACAAAGGGTGTTAGGTTCCCGGACGTTACCACAAAAGACCATAAATTATCTTAGCTCGTTGTAGTTTTATTACTTTGTCAGTGGATTGTGGTTTGTGTTCTTAATTCTTGTGATCAACATATTCCTAAGTGGATATTAATACTCCTGTTGCCACCTTGGCAGAAAACACTGGGATTTCAAAAGCACCTTTAGCTCAGTTTTCTTCTTGAAATCAGGGTCACATCTTCCTTCTCAGAGCTAACATTTTCTCTTCTAGTTGGGAGGTGAATCATGCAGAGAAACAGTTGCTCATTCATTTGTTTATCTAAAATGGGATGCCTCTTACAAAGGTCCTAATAGGGATTCTTTCCCCTTTCCTTTTTTTTTTTTGGTTGAGACAGGATTTCACTGTGTTGACCACGCGTGAGTTCAGTGTTGTGGCCACAGCTCACTGCAGCCTCCATCTTCTGGGCTCAAGTGATCCTCCAGCCTCAGTCCGCCGAAGTCCTGGGATTACAGGCATGCGCCATAGCACCTGGCCCACAGTCTGGTTACTTAGATGATGGTGTTCTCTTGCACATTATCAATAGCATATACCTCCCTCTCTTTCTTCGGTCCCTATTTTCTCTTTCTCTGTGGGGTTGAGTCTGTTCTCTTTGAATGCCTCCTTTTTCAGTGATCTGTATTGCAATATACTCTGCTTATTTTGAATATACGTTGCAGTCTGGAATTAGGAGTGAGGAAAAAGACACAGGGCATCCTCTCTTGAAGGTTAGGATCATCTATTTTCCCAAATATGTAAAACATACTTTGTTGTAGAATAGAACATTTGAAAGTTAAAAATGAATTATATGTAGAGTTGATAACACTGGAGCTTGAAAAAAGCTAAATTTCATGGATCCATTATAAATTATGTGCCATCTGTAGAAAATAGGTCAGACTTGCCCATGTGCAAAAAAGAGCTGTTGAAAATGTGATGTTTTTCTTAAATCGATGTTCAGATTCCCACATTTTAAAATCAGCTAAGATAAAATGATTAGCAAATAATACAAACTGAAAATTATACCTAAATTGTTTGTTTTTCTTAATTTTAAAACTTCTGTCTAATAAACATATAAAGCAAAGTTTTCAGGTTGCCATGACCACTCCTCTGAACCTATGATACAAGCATATTTTAAAAAGTAAATATACTCTCGAGCTCGGTTGGTAGTCAATATAAAGGTGATGTATTCTGAAAGATCACTGACCACTGAATTATTTTGTTACTATTATTTGCCAAATGTGGAATGAGTTATCAGTGATTAACAAGTTAATTTCCATATCAAGAGAACAAGGTAACCTTAACAAAAAATCTCAGAATGGAAAAGAGTGGGACATAAAAGCATTCATTTATGTAAGATACATATAAAAACTAATCCCTCAGAGTAGGGTACTGGACTAATTTTTTTTTTCTCTCTTCCCTCTCTCCTGGACTGATTGAGTAATAGTTTTTATTCATTGCAAAAGCATTAGCTTGTATCTTTTAAGTCCCACAAAGCACAAAATGAAAACATCTCAACTGTAAGTTTATAAATATATCATTCTCTGTTAGGCCTTTTTTTTTGGCCACCTGAATACTTCCCCATTCCACAGGACAGTTTTCATTCCACAGATACTTATTGAGCATCTTATGTATATTAAAAAATGTGTCAGATCCTTGGGACATAGCAGTGAATAAGACAGATGAGATGCATTCTACTAGACAACATATCACCTTCATAGTATTTTTAGAGACCAACTAAAAATTTTAACAACCTCTCAACATTTTCCTTCACAGGAACCATTGAATGCTATAGGAGGACTTAAAAATGCAGAAATGAACTGAAGATCAGTGTTCTGCTTTTGTCTGATTCAGATTATTCCCAATGGCTCCCCCCAAACAGTGACAAAGTAAACCAGTACCAGCCTGAAAATGTTTTGATAAAAGCACTGATTTTATTTCCTCTTGTCCTGTAAGAGACATGAAATTGGAATCCCCCTGAAATATCTGTGTCTCGTTCACTTCTGCATATGAATATGTGTGAATGAATATGATTTAAGTAAGGAAACAGCTGCAGTAGACAGTAATAGACTTTAATATTCAGTATTCCTTATGGTATCATTTTCATACATTGCTGGTTATTGCTATTTTTTAGGACAGCATGAACTTATAAAGCAGTTATATCAAGAATATCTTATGAGTGCTGTGCTATCTTTGTAATACTAGCAAGAAGCCTTTCGTACTGATAGGGTTTAACTAAAGAATTGTATGAAGACAGAAGATCTCAATTTAGCTTCCCATAAAACATAAGACATGATTTTTCAGCTGTTGTACTTATGCATTACTTTTGGAAAACCACCTCCCTTGCACATTGGGAGGGTGTGTGTAAATCATGTTACAGTAAATATTGATGGAAGCTTAGGGCATCATGATGTCCTGAACAAATCTCAAGCCAAAATAATGTGCTGAGTTTTCTTTCTATGTCTTTTAGCCATATAGTCCAGTCTTTGCCAATCAGAAAACTGCATTTTGCAATTTCATCTTTAAACCCAAGATTTGCATATTTAATTTCAAGCTAGGAAAGATAAGAATGTATAAAAGAAAATCTTTTGTATTTTATCACATATTTCTTTCTCTTATACATGGAAGTGCTGTGTATTATCGTAATATGTTTTCTTTATTTTTTCATTTTTGTAGAGACAGGGTCTTGCTATGTTGTCCATGCTGGTCTCTGACTCCTGGTCTCAGCCTGCCAAAGTGATGAGATTTAAGGCATGAGCCACCTCACCTGGTCCAATATGTTTTCTTTAAATTTATTTGTCAGCTCCTTTCACTAGGTATTATTTTAAAGCCCTGTATTTTCCTAACATTAGTCCCAAGAGGGCACATTGGAGACCTTCTCTGGGAGTTCCTTCTTAGCCTAATTGCTTGGTCTTTCAGGAATCTGTGGGTACTATCTGATTCTCAAAGTGTCTTGTCTACGCTTCCTGTTTTTCTGCTGTCATACTTTGGGTCTTCTCTAAGGTTCCTCTTTTCTGCCTGTTCTTTCATTGTTCCTGTCTTTCAAGGTTCCTTCCGGTCTGTTTGTTTTTAACTCTGCTCATGCTCCCTAGCTGATGTTCACTCCCTAGCCATCTGAAACCACATGTTAGGATGAATCCCATCATCCTCTTTCCAGCTCACAACTCCACTATGGCGCCAGATCCCTCTGTCCACCTGCCCAGGGAAATATTTCCTCATATGTTTTATGGGCACCTAACTCACAAGGCACTACATTCTTTCTGTTGTAGAAGGCAGAGATCTGGGGTCACCCTTGACCTCTCAAATGCTGTCACTATGCCTCTCCCTGTTGTTTCTGCCTCGAGAATTTCTCTCTCTTCTTTTTTGGAGACTGAGTCTCATTCTCTCGCTCTGCCGCCTAGGCTAGAGTTCAGTGGTGCAGTCTTGGCTCACTGCAGCCTTGACTTCCCAAATTCAAGCGATCCTGCCACCTGTCTCCCTAGTAGCTGGCACCACAGGCATGCACCATCACACCCAGCTAATTTTTTCTTTAAAGATGGTAATCTTTCAGCCTTGGCCTCCCAGAGTGCTGGGATTATGCCTGTGAGCCACTGTGCCTGGCATAGAATCTCTCTTCGCTCAGCCTGTTCCCCTTTCTTCCTTCTGCCACTGCCTGACTTCAGACCTCATCCTCTCACCAGGCTCACTGCTGCAGATCCCTAAGGGGTTTCTCTGCTTTCTCCCTCAATCCATTCTCCCCAATGCAGTCAGACAATTTTTTTTTTGTTTTGAGATGGAGTTTCACTCTGTCTTCCAGGCTGGAGTGCAATGGTGCGATCTCTTCTCACTACAACCTTTGCCTCCCAGATTCAAGTGATTCTCCTGCCTCAGCCTCCTGAGTATCTGGGATTACAAGCATGTGCCACCACATGTGGCTAATTTTGTATTTTTAGTAGAGATGGGGTTTCTCCATGTTGGTCAGCCTGGTCTCGAACTCCTGACCTCAGATGATCCACCCACCTTGGCCTCCCAAAGTGGGATTACAGGTGTGAGCCACAGTGCCTGGCCGCAGTCAGGCAGATTTTTCTGCAAAACACATTGATCATGTCAGTCCCTGCTGAAATACTTCAGGAGCTTTCCATGGCTCCAGGATGAACGAGTCTCCATCATGGGGCCAAATGGGACATACCTGATTGTCGTCGGTGCCCTACAGCTCTGCAGCATTTCTGCTCCAGCTACTCGGTGTTTCTGGTAATTTCTCAAACGTGAATGCTCTTTCACATCTCTAGGTCATTCACTTGAGTCCATCTGCCCCTCATCCTAGCAAACACTTACACAGTCTTTCATTTTCCATTTATCTCTTCCAAAGTATTTTCATCACCCTGTGCACTCACCTCCACCCAGCAGCTGTCACACTGTCATGGTTTCCTCTTTGATTTTCTTTTGCTGGAATTGTAAATTCTGAGACTGCCAGAACTTGGTCCATCTACCACATTTTTTTTTTGAAAGAAAGAGAAAGAGAAAGGGAGAGAGAGAATAGGAGTCTTGTTCTATTGCTCAGGCTGGAATGCAATCTAAAACTAGGTACTAAAAACCTCTTTTATGCTGATAATTGTGCTTAACAGTGAAGACAGGAAGGAATAAGGGAAGAAAATAACAAATAAACAGCCAACCAATATTTCATTTAAGTCTGTGAAATGCTATGCAAATGCTGAAGAGTGACTTGCTTCCAATTATGTGGTCACTTTCAAAATAGGAGTAATGTGATACTGAGAAAAATGTATGTTTCGTAGACCTGGGGTGAAGAATTCTATAAATATTCGCTGAGTTTACTTGTTCCAGGTCTGAGTTCAAATCATAGATGCTCCTGTTAATTTTCTATCTCATTGATCCATTGAATATTAACAATGTGGTGTCAAAGTCTGCTATTATTGTGCGGTAGTCCGAGTCTCTTTATAAGTCATTAAGAACTTGTCTTATGTGTCTGGGTTTTCCTATATTGGGTACATATATATTTATGATCATTGACTCCTGTTGTTGCATTGATCCTTTTATCATTATGTAATGTCCTTCTTTGTTTCTTTTAGTCTTTGTTACTATTAAAGTCTGTTTTGTTGGAGATGAAAGTTATAATTCCTGTTTTTTGTTTTTTTTTCTCTCCATTTGATTGATAAGTCTTCCACCAACCCTTTGTTTTGAGTCTTTTATGTCCTTGCTTATGAAATGGATCTGGATACAGTGTACCAATGGGTTTTGACTTTTTATTCAATTTGCCTGTCTGTGTCTTTGATTGGGGCATTTAATCCATTTAAATTTAGGATTAATATTGATATTTGTGAGTTTAATATTGTCATTTAATGCTAGCTGGCTATTTTGCCCATTAGTTGATATTGATTCTTCATTATGGAGATACTCTTTACCTTTTGGTAAGTTTTTGGGATGACTGATACTGGTTGTTTCTTTCTGTGTATAGTGCTTCTTTCAGAAGTTCTTGTAAAGCAGGCCTGGTGGTGATGAAATCTCTGAGTGCTTGCTTGTTCGTGAAAAAATTTATTTTTCCTTCATTTATGAAGCTTAGTTTGGCTGGATATGAGATTCTGGGTTGAAAATTCTTTTCTTTGAGGATATTGAATATTGACCCCCACTCTCTTCTAGTTTGTAGGGTTTCTGCTGAGAGATCTGCTGTGAGTCTGATTGGCTTCCCTTTATGGGTAACCCGACCTTTCTCTCTAGCTGCCCTTAGAATTTTCTCCTTTATTTCAACCCTGGTGAATCTAATGATTATGTGTCTTGGGGTTGCTCTACTTGAGGAATATCTTTGTGGTGGTTTCTGTATTTCCTGAAGTTGAGTATTATCCTGCCTTACTAGGTTAGGAAAGTTTTCCTGAATAACATCCTGAAGAATTTTTCCAGCTTGGATTCATTCTCTTCATGACATTTGGGTACACCTATCAAACGTAAATTAGGTCTTTTCACATAGTCCCTTATTTCTTGGAGACTTTGCTCATTCCTTTTTACTCTTTCTTCTCTAATCTTATCTTCTCATTTTATTTCATTAAGTAGGTCTTCGACCTCTGATATCCTTTCTTATGCTTGATCAATTCGACTGTTAAAACCTGTGCATAGTTCACGGAGTTCTCGCATTGTATTCTTCAGTTCCATTAATTCACTTATATTCTTCTCCTCACAATTTATGTCTATTCTCGTTAGGATTTCGTCAAACCTTTTTTCAAGGTTCTTAGTTTCTTTACATTGGGCTAGAACATGTTCTTTTAAGTTTCTTATTATCCACCTTCTGAAGCCCAATTCTGTTAATGGAATGCACTTGTTCTCCATCAGGCCTTGTTCCCTTGTTGATGAGGAACTGTGACCCTTGTAGAGGGAGAGGCATTCTGATTTTGGGTATTCTCAGCCTTTATAAGGTGGTTTCTTAACGTCATTGTAAATTTATCTACCCGTCATCTTTGTAATTACCCACTTTCAAATTAGGTCTCTGAGTCCGACTTGTTGATTCCCAGCACCAGAATCTGAGCAACCCACTGCACCAGCTAAAACAGTGGCATTAAGATTCATGGTGCTTTTCTGCCTGGGAATCTCCGGTCTGGCTTCCTTCTTGAGTCCGTTTTTCAATCAGCTGAATAGGCGACTCTGCCTTCCCGCAGCTCCAAACGTCGACCAAAAGGGGACCCAGTCCCATTTACTCTGCACTGAGAACCACCACGCTGGCCACAAGAGTCGCTCTGGTGACCTGTGGGGCTCCTCTGCTGGGAATCTCCTGGTCTGTGAGCAACAAAAATTTGTCTGAAAGTGTGGCGTCCTCTCGTTCTTTGAGCTTTCACTGGGAGCTACAATCCTGAGCTGCTAGTAATCAGCCATCTTGGATCTCTCTCCCATCTACCACGTGTCTGTCCATTGCTGGTATCCAATCCAGGCCTGATATGCCAGCTGGCCTGAATGACAGGGAGCAACCCTGGAGAGTCTGCCGTTTTTAAAGAAAAATTGGTCTTGTTAATATTAGAAACTGAAATTCTGAAATCACCCTAAGACATGGTGTACAAAATGAATTTGGGGCAGTGAGTCTTACTTCTTTGCATTCCTTCTTTCCATACATCTAATGGTCTTACCTAACTACACTTAAAAGCATTGTATAAGCAATCATTGTTTTCTTTTTTCAAAGATAAAGACATGGCTTCCCCTTGTTTAAAACTACTAAAGGATGGTTTCACTTTTTTAGAGAAAAACTAAGTCCTGGCATTCTTTTCCATTGTTTCAGTTTTGGAATACACAAAGCAAGAAGAGAAAAATTGTTTTCACTTACCCCAAAGGACATGTTTGTTGAAGACTTTTAAAGGAGGCTGGTGGGGAATGGAAGTAAACACCAGGCATCATTCCTTGAACGCTGAAAATAGCCTCTATATGAGAATTATGCTGATTTCAAATATTTTAAGGAAATTAATATTTGTAGAAATTACTGTAATTTAACCTAGCTTCCAGGCATTTTATTATACAGATGTTAGAAGTGATTTTATGTAAAGCCTTTTCTTCGTGCCAGTAGAGAATATCGCCAGGTGAGCTTTCTGTCTTACACCCCATATTGAGGGATTTAGTCATCAAGGACTTCTTTAAAATGAATTCTTTCTCTAGGTTTAATCCTCTTAGAATTAGAAAACTATATTAGAATAGGAAGCAGCCTAAGGTGTCACTTATGAGTCTCTTCGTTTTCTGTATCTTAATACAGAATAAGAAATAAATGCAAAAAGGTCAAATGATTTGCTTTAATAGCTGCAAGGCCAGCATAAGGTGGCAAAGTAATTTAGAAGCAAAGTGTCTGTTTCTCTTACACAAGTGAGTGGATCTAATTGACTGTGATTTTGTTTGTTTAGGCATTTTATATCCCAGTTGTGTTAGGAAGTAGTGTACAATAAAAGTATGGGCTTTACAATCTGAGGGAATCGGTGAAATTCTGGCTCTGCCACGTGGCTGCCTTGAGGAGCTCACCTCACATTTCTGATTCTTGCCGTTGCCCTCATGGGGATGTGAAGGAAAATAAATGTGGTTCTGCTTGAAAAGAGAATGTGAAACTGTACCTTAAATCTGCTTTCATTCTCCTCCGAAACTGAAATCTGTCTTTTCATTAGTTGCTTTATGTTTACTTGGCTTCTGGATGCTAATATTTTCCAGAATATGTATTTGTAATCTAGGTTAAATGTCTTTTTTAAAATTTCAACATTATGCTATGCCCTCAGTTTTAACAGTCTATTTCCACACGGTGTAGTGTGTTTTAAGGAAAATATGACTCGCTCACTTTTAGGAATGAATTTATTAATCTGATTATTCCACCAGTGCCTACTCTATGCTAGGCATTGGGGATAAAATAGATTATGTTAAAAAAACTGAAATATTGAATAATATGATCTTTCCAGTCACCAGTGAGATTCCAGTTTTAGGTTTGCTGAAGGGGGTTAAGGCCATTCCAATAGAAACTTTTTAGTATTTGTAGAGGAGGTGGTAAGATACATTTTATTTAGGTGAAAGACACTATTTGACTTGTTAATGCATACTCACAACAGAGATTTTATTAAACCCCACAGATAAAGTTACATGAATCTTCATTATTCACTTAGCTTATGATTTCCTTTGGGATAGTGTGACCACAACATGAAATATAAAGGCCTGTTCAAAGAGTTAAAAATAAGATTTTTTTTGACTTGTGATAATATATTTTCAAATTACTGTAGCCAAAGACTATTTTCACTATACACTCCTATGAGTGTGGGTTATCTTGCTGCAACCTGAAGCTATTTTTGTTGTTTAATAGGTAGAAAGGCTTTCCTTGGGATGGAACAGAGGGGTCAAACAGCCACTGCTATAGGTGACTATATTTAGTTGGAGTCAAGAAAATTTTTGGACATTAAACCACAAACAGACAACAAAATGAAAATTGCAGTTCTGCTTACTTTGATTTCTTCTTCTAATGAAGCTTAATTTTAATAAGGTTTTAATATAAGGTGTCTGCAAGGGCGTGAGAGCAGCTGGGGGAGCAGAGGCCAGCCCTTCTCCCAAGACCAGTGGGGTTGCCCCTCTTACTCAGTGCGGTGGGGGACCCTTCCCACACATTTCTCTTTCCTGAGCTGGTGTTCTTACAACAACAAAAAATCATCAAAAGATTTAAAACAAAACTGTAACTCCAATCAGTTTTTTTTTAAAGAAATTTAAAGCCATTGTATCTTCTGTTAAATATTTATGTAGTCAACTATTGATGTCTTCATTTAAATCTGTCTTTTGAGATGCAAATTAAACATGGGTAGAGAGGTAGGGGAGGTGGAGAATCTTTCCCATGAAAACGTTCAAGTGCTTGTTTTTTTTCTGAACAGAAGTCTTATTGTTTTTCTCTAGAAAACCTGAATGTACTGTTTTTAAATGGAATTTTTATTTGGCTTTATAAAATTTTTAAATAGCCTTTTGGGTTACTTAGGGATTTCTCAAGAAGAAACTTTATAAAGGTTTTATCATGTAGAAAATTACAGCGTTGTGTAGCTACAATTAAATATATTTTTCAGGCAAGCTTGAGGATATGTTGTCTGTCTTCTGAGAAATTGTTGTATAGTAAGACTTGTTTATAGAGTCTTGCATACCAAGTCTTTATGTAGTTATACTTCTTAGTGTGTGTGTGTTCATTTAAAAGCAATACTTGTTTTTAATGGTATAGGATATTACTTTTATTAACATTTTTTTTACCTCCCCAGAGTCTCTTGGAATTTAGGCATTACATTCTTTTAGAAACTGTTCTTTTATTTCTTTACATCAGAGACCTTGAATATTTAATTTACTTTTCAGTAAAGCTGTCAGTTGTAATCTGCAATTTAAAAAAAAACCTAATAAAACAAATCCTCATTTCACAATTTAAACCTTATTGAGTCTAATTCACTAGAGCTGCAAGTTTATTATTCTCCTGCAGTTTGACGTGCCTCCAATTGTAATTGTGTTGACCCTTCAATGCATTAAATCTCCCCAGTGCTTATCAAACTGGGAGAGATAAGTCTACAATTCGGAACTTCATTAAATATCTCATTTATATTAAACAGATGATAGCTTCTAACAGAAATAATAATTTGTTCAGCTGAAGGAAGCACGACAGTTGTGGTTTCTGTGTGGGATGAGTGCCTTCTCTCTCGCCGTTCTGTGTGGTGCTGCGCTCCTGCCCACTCCCCAATATTGGCCCTCCCTGTCTGGCTAACACCAAAGCAGCATGAGATACCAGTCCTTGTGGCAAACCTCAGAGCCCGCGTCATGGGAATTGTAGTGAAATGTGCTTTGATCCTCCTTAAAACAAAATTGTTTGAAGGTCTTACTAACATGAATTCCTTACTCACATTATTTTTATGTCAAATATGATTTATCAGACACAGCTAGCTGTTTTAAGAAATGCCCCATACCATTTTAATTTTTTGTCATCGAAATTGACATACATTCATTGCTTATTTATTATATTGTATATGTTTTGGGAATCCTCTTATCTTTGTGTACTTCCTTAGAATATTTGATCCCAGTTTTCATATTGTTCTGTATACGACTAAAGTGATTATTGTAGCTACTATCGTATACTTAAACATTGCAATAAGCTAATACCATGATTATTCTTAATTTCTAGCAGAAGGAATTTAAAATCAGTTTGTTGTTCAAGACACCTGAGCTGACAGTGGGAATCTTTAGGTCTTGTAGAGTAGGTAAGAATTCCACCAGCACACATGCAAAAATGTGTGCTAATTGTTAGATGTGTTTACCTACCATAAGTATAAGACCTATAGCTAAATTGCAGCTTGTGTTCTGATAAAGCACTCCTTTTATAGAGTAACATCTAGTAAAGAATTCTGAATTACGCTGTAACTTAAATTGACTTAAACAGACACTAACAGTCAAATTGGAAAAATAAGCAACAAGCTCTGATTTTTAAAAAGTCTTTAATATACATATTTTGCCTCCAGTGGTTGAAATCTGACAGAACTTCATGGGAGGCCCAGTATAAAAGTGGAACAGAAAGTTGGTTATTAGGCAGAGCTGTCATCGCAAATTATTTTGGTACAGGGTGAAAAGTTCTAGTTCATTTGGTACCCAGTTGGATACAGGCCTTGGGCAAGTTGTTATAATTCCCCCATGCTGCTAATGGGCCTCCACGTACTGATTTTTCTTTGCCCACCCCCCCCCCCCCCCACTCCTTATGCTGTAGCTGAAATCACCTGGGAGCCCCCCTGGACCTGAGCTACCCATTGAAACAGCGTTGGATGATAGAGAACGAAGAATTTCCCATTCCCTCTACAGTGGGATTGACGGGCTTGATGAATCGCCCAGCAGAAATGCTGCCCTCAGTAGGATAATGGGTGAGTCAGGTAAAACTCTGTTTATCACATCTTATTTTGATGCTTTCATTGGTTTAATGAGAGGTTATTAGTGTAATATTAACATAAATATTAATATAATATTAGTGTAATATCAATGTAAATTAAAGTCCTAATGTTTTCAAGATGCAAGAGAACAGGTTTATTAAAATCATTCGGGAGTGTTCATGTGAAGAAGTAAATCAATCCATTGATTTAAGTGACTTTTAGATCCTGTAACATGAAGAAAGAACCAGAAAGAAAGGGATCATATGGAAATGCTTTCCAGTGATCAAGATATTCTTTACTTACTTGGGATAATAAGTGAAGCTATGTTTAAAAAGGAATAAAAATTTAATGTTTTATGGCAAGAAGGATTCAAAAGTTATGTATCATTCACAGTGGCACTGCCTGGAGGGGGAGAAAAAATATGTATATACAGATATATGCACACACATATAAAAATGCACATGTATTTGGTTTGTATTTAATAGGGTGTTACTGTGTTTTAATTGTATTTTACTTTTTTGAAGCCTTAGTTTTAAAATCCCGAGAGTAGTCTTTGCATCCTTTGTTTAGATTCGGTACCATGTCTGCATGGCCCCCCGTGGGTAATGACGTTGTTAGCACTTGCTTTGCAGCAATTCAGCTTTCTACTAACAGATCCAGTTATTAAAGACTTGCTTTGCCACAGAAGTAGGTGAATTTACTCAGTTGCTCATCTTGGGATTAGCTTGTGAGAGTTTTCAAATTTAAAACACAAGAAGCTCTTTTGATTAAAATAACACCTGGCATAAAACACTTTTATTACTGGTATATTTTGCAAGGCTCTCATTTAAAGTAAAATCCTAAGTTTAACTTCATTTTGAGTACATTTAATGCAGATTTAATACAATTCAAGTTTCCATTATGGAGCCTTATTGAAACAGTAATTTATTCATCAGTGAGTGTTTATGGAAAGCCTGCTATTGGCAAGACATTGTATATATTCTTTTGCGGTAGATACAAAGATGATTAAGAAGCAATCTCTGCCTTTGAAGACCTTTCTACCAGGCATGATAAAAAACATACATAAGCATGTCTAGTAGAATTGTCTGTTGTTCTTTAATCTTTCTAGGTTTCTAATTCAGAAAAAATGCTGAATTTGTGATTTCTTATTTTACTACATATGAAACTTAGAAAAGTGAGCATTCCAGTTTTACTTTGTCAACATTTTTCTTACCTGCTCGACATAAGTGAATGTCAGGGAAGAGTGCCACACCTGTTGGGTTGAACACCTGTCAGGTGAAAGGCTTTGTTTGTACATAGTTTATCACTTTTAAATCTTTGCTTTTACTTACCTCTGTCTTCACTGCTGTTGGATGTTGGATTTTTCATACTTTCTTGGCTTTGGTGTAAAACTTTATTTTTGGTAAATAATTTTTTTATTGATAAAATTTCAGACCCCTTGAGAGAGAGAAAGTGTGCATGTGTCCCTAGATATGTGTGCACACAAAGTGATATGCTGTAATTTCCCCTTTATTATAGGAACATAGGACTTGCCATACTGAATCAGACCATTGGTCCACCAGTTCCTGTAACCTGCGTCCTGCCTCCAACCCCTGATGCTTCAGAGGAAGGCGAAAAACTAAAACTAAAAATCAAACCAAAAAAAAAATCCCTAAATTCAGCTAGTGACCTTTTGAAATGCTGTATATATGGGTTGAAGAGTCATTCGTTTTCTTCATAATCTGTTGCCCTGATTTTGTTAGCTACAGCTTCATTAGTCCTCTTCAATTTGCATTATAGTTGACATTGTTTCCTCTTCCTTCTGCTAGATATGTAATGAACTCTTAAAACTCCAGAGGCTTCCCCAGGGCAGTGACTTTTCTCCCAGTTCTGTGTTTTGTGATGTATATGCCCTTTTATCACTTTGGGCTGTGGGTGACAAATGCATTACTATTTAAGGGTAGCCTAAATTGATGTTTTTATGATTTGGATATTTTCTTAAGACAGTTTTTTACAATGTGTACCAGAAACTAGGGATTCTACACAATTTTACCCTGACAAGTGTATATGCATATCTTGATTCATCTTGTGTTTTACAAATTTGAAAATTCCTCACTCTTTTCAGTCTTTATTCTAGTATCATTGGCTGTAAGAATCAAATGCTATTTGTGAAGTTAGTTACCACTTAAAGATAGAAATCCTATTCAAGATGTTTCCTTGCAGCAGAATGCCAAAACAAGGTGTCAGGAGAGTTATGCTTGACAAATCACAGTTTCTGAACCAAAATTTGCATGTATGTTTTTCTGAGTCATAAATTCCATATTTCCAAAGACATCAGAACATTGGATTTCCATTCACCTAAACCAACAACAGTATTTATTAATTTGCACAGTATTTAGGCACGTGGATATTTCTCAGACCGTTTGATTAATGATTGTCCTTTATATGTTTTGAATCACTCCTATCTAGACATTAGTGGAGGTGTAGGTATTTACTTCATGATCTGCTAGGATGCAAAAAGAACTTTGTATTGAAATTCTAGCCGATTTCCTTAGGGAATTATTAATTTTATGTGAACACATTGAATTTTCGTATGGAATAATCCCCCATGTGAAACTTGAGGCTAAACGGAGGTTTGAGGCTTTGTGATCCATTCCTATGTGAACACATCCCTGGTGAAAGGCTTTTAAAAGATATACCTGGAAAGGAAGAGTCTTTGGAGTTAGAAGGATGTCAGATGTCATCAGTCACACTTTCCCACTTAACAGACAAAGGAACTAAGTCCTGATATCCATGATGTTTTTTGTTTTACTTTGTTTTTGGCTATTTCCTTTTTCTAAAAATAGCCTCTCTGGGGGATTCTGAGAGATTCATTCTCTATTAATATCAATTTATAGTTATCTACATCTATAAGCAGATTCTGTGAAAGTCTGCAGATCTGATTCTATCCTGGTATGCACTGTAACTAAAAAAAAATGAGATGTTTGAAAACAGCCTTCAAAACCACATAATCCAACTGACTTACCTTCTATGTCAGGAAGTTATAGAGCAAATAAATTAAGTAACTTGACAGAAGTTGTACAGTTTGTGTACTTCTGAACCAAAATTTGGATGCATGTTTTTCTGTGTCATTAGTCACACCTCATAAGGATTTCCTTGGCTTTTGTTGACATCAGCCGGGATTGTGACCACAGGCAAGATTTCTCTAAATGTCATCTCATTTGACAGAATTTCCACTATAATGGATTTTCTGATAGTCCTGGACATTCATAAAAAAGTAATCTGTAGTGGGCCTGACTACATAGAATTCTTCCTTTGAAAATCCCAAAAAAAAATTGTTTTCATGGTTGGTCTCTCAACTAACAATAAAAACCAGCAACAAGGCAGCTAGATGTGCTGGCTCATGCCTGTAATCCCAGCACTCTGGGAGGTCCAGGCAGGTGGATGTTTTGAGATCAGGAATTCAAGACCAGCCTGGCCAACATGTGAAACGCCATCTCTACTAAAAATACAAAAATTAGCCGACATGGTGGTTCACACCTTAGTCCCACCTACTTGGGAGGCTGAGGCAGGAGAATTGCTCAAACCTGGAAGGCAGAGCTTGCATTGAGCTGAAATTACACCACTGCACGCCAGCCCGGGCAACAGAGTGAGGCTCCATCTCAGAAGAAAACAGAACCAGGTTGATAGGCATAACTAATTTAACCAGCACATACACTTCATAAAAGACATCATACATTGTCATTTGTAAGCCTGGGACTTTAAATTTTTCTCAACGTTTTTTAGCTGAATAGTTTTTCTGTTTAAAACAAAACTGAAATCTGTTGTATCCATTTTAGAATTTATCTTAGTAGTTTCTATATTCATTTATATGTGGTGAGTTTAAGAAGACATTATATTTAGAATATTTTTATCTTGTTAGGAATTTGACATTGAAAAATGGAACATTTATTTTTTGTTGTGAGCCATGTCACTGGCACAGTTTTCCTTAGTATCGTGTGATGTTACCTTATATGTAAATTTGCCAATGAATAAATGTTTAGTAAACAAACATTTTGTATTTCATTGTTTCACTCCTCTGCAAGATACCGACAGGTTTACTTAGTTTGCAGTTCACTAGTTAACTAGTTGAAGAAAGAGGCAAATTGATCTATCAAAAATAAATTGAAGGCTTCTCAAGTTTTAGAAGGTTTCACATTTATTTTGTGTCAAGTACTAGCAAGCATAATTAAGAGATCATGCTGTTGTCTAGGTAGAGCTTAGTAGAATATGTCGTCAAGTTTTTCAGCTGTCCATTACACTGGTATGATCTTGGAGCCATATCCCAAAACTATATTCCTGGCAAGCATGTTAAGATATGAATTTTCATATCTTGCAAAATATTAGCCTTCCAAAGTATGAGAAAAAAAATGCTAAATTCTTTTTTTACTATGAGGAAGATTTCTTGCCATTTATTTATGTATACAATATTGTATCACAACAGTTAAGGTACAATATTTCTATTCAGATTAACATATTACAAAAAAATTATATACACTATTCAGTGTTCCATACTGCTTATTAGGCCATGTCTCAGAATATAATGTACAAAACCTAAAGTTTTAGTTTTGTGTTTAAAAATGAATGCACTATGATTATCCTGTAACATTTCCTTTTAATAAATTATGTCTGTGTGGGAACTTGGTATTTAATATTTTGACGTGCCTCATCAGTGGTGAGTTGTCCACTGGGGTAACTGGTTTTATAATTCTGTATATTTTGAGGAAATAAGTATGTCTTGAGAAGGAAACATTTCTTTGGCTAATAGTGCTATAATGTCCAACCTTATTGATGAATGATACTTTTGCTGAACAGGTATCTGTACTAATATTCTAACACTGTATTAGAAATAAATGAGTAATTTGAATTCAGGTAAGGGAAATTGCCACATATTACATTTGATTTACATTTTTGTCATTAGCACTTGATATAAAGCTGTTGATTTTCTTTCTCTTTTTTTTTGAGACAGAGTCTTGCTTATACTGTTGCCCATGCAGGAGCGCAATGGTGCGATCTCGGCTTACTGCAACCTTCACCTCCTGGGTTCACACAATTCTCCTGCCTCAGCCTGCCTAGTAGCTGGGATTATAGGTGCACACCACCATGCCTGGCTAATTTTTTGTATTTTTAGTAGAGATGAGGTTTCACCATGTTGGCCAGACTAGTCTTATACTCCTGACCTCGTGAAACACCCGCCTTGGCCTCCCAAAGTGCTGGGATTACAGGCATGAGCCACCGGGCCTGGCTCCTGGTACAGTTTTTCAAAGGATATTCATTTTAGAATGCGTGTAGCATTTTCACATTAGAAGACATTTGAAAGAGTGTCTTTGACTTTAGGAAACTTAAAACCAGAAAAATTGCATGCAATGCCCTGAGCTACATAGTTGGAGCATCAGAGGTAGTAATACACTCAAGGTCTCTGTTTGACAGTCATTTATGAAAAATAAATGTGCTAAATTCTGTTTTATTCTACCAGGTTGCGCAGATATTTGGAAGGTTAGACTTTTACTAATGTAGCAAAGTATTAAAATTAATAGATGTAACACTTTGATCGATGTCTAGAATTTGTCTTCTTTTTTCACTGGACAGGTAAATACCAGCTGTCTCCTACAGTGAATATGCCCCAAGATGACACTGTCATTATAGAAGATGACAGGTTGCCAGTGCTTCCTCCACATCTCTCTGACCAGTCCTCTTCCAGCTCCCATGACGATGTGGGGTTTGTGACAACAGATGCTAGTACTTGGGCCAAGGCTGCAATAAGTGATTCAGCCGACTGGTAAGCTCATCTAGGGTTGGAAAACATGAATTAATTACAGTCCCGTTTTATGTATAAGTGGCTTACCACTAAATACAGTTAATCATTTTTTTAATAGCCATGCTCTGTTTTCATGGTTTTTATACACTTAATTATCACTCTTCTAATAAAAGATTATCCCCAACCCTGTAAACTTAATTGCTTTAGCCTTCAAGAGGTATAGTTAGTAATGTAACCAAAACAATGACAAAATTACCACCAACCAAAAAACCATGCTCGTTGGTTTTTAAGTTTCTTTGTTTATTATTTATTTCAGATCTATGGTAATTAAATGCATTGTTTTGCAAATAAATAAATAAATTATTGGCAACTCCCTAAATTGATTGCAACAGTTAGGTAACTTTGACAAAACTAATAGTTGATGTGTTCTAATAGTGGGAGAAGCCTTTTTTTAGAGTAATGTAATTATACTGTTTAAAATGCTTTGTAATTGCTTTTAACACAGTGACTTTTAGGGAACTCCCTGCTATCTTTTCTCCTGTGTCTTTGGAAATAGAAGAAAGCGTTTGATATTACTGAGCCAATGTATGGCTCATGAATGTGGATGTGTGCCTTAATCTTTATGCCTAGTAATTATATACATCAATAAGCAAAAGCAAAGCCCCTCTTGGGGGCGACCTTGCAAGGTTATAGTGATAATTAACACAAACCATGTGAAGTATTGTACCAGAATTTTCTCATTGCCCTTTCTCTGGGGTCTTTTATGAGTATATCAGCAAAATCATATTTAAATGTTATGGCGTTCCTTCACCACTTAGCCATTCCTGCTTCCTACTGTTTTTCTGGCTTGTGTCAACATTAAATATTAGATAGAAGGCGTCGGGGGGACTGGCATTTGTTTGTGTTAACATTTTTAGTGATGATCTTAACAAAGTGAACCACTCCCCCAGTCGTCTTCTCTGGCTCACTACATGAACACACAAAATACAATTCATTTATCTGTTAATTCTGAAGATGTTCTCTTGGAATAAATCTCACCTCTTATTTGGGAACTGAAAAAGTTCATCTCTAGCTTTTCATTTCTTTCTTTTTTAATTCTCTTTTTGAAAGCACAGGATTTAAAAATAGAACTACACTCAAACCTGCATGATAATGGCCCATCTTTGAATGAATTTTTTGGTTAAACATAGAAAGGAAGACTACAATATGAAGTAAAAACCCATTTGAAATCTGCAGATGGTGTGACATTGACTGCTGTGTCTCATAACTCTTTCTGAAAATGAAAGTAGCAACAGAGAAAGCAAGAATTGCATAGATGCAGTATTCATCTTAGGGACAAAAGCCTTTGAATCTCTACCATGATGAGAAATTGTGGAGGTGGTCATAGTTATAGATCTGTTTGGGGCCTCATAAAGCACTGTATTAGTGAAAATAGATAAATAACTAGCAGGGATAGATTGTGGCATTAATTTCCCTAAGGGGGATTTGCAAAATGGTGAGGACTTGTATAATTTTGCTGTGGGGAATGTGGGGCAAAGAAAATAATATGAATGAAGGGTTATCCAAACAAGAATGGCAGCTGTTCTGAATCACAGCAGAAACTGTAAGCTTTTCCAGCCTGACAATATCTTTCCTAATCCTTGATGAAAATGTTATGAAAACAAAAGGCCAATAAGACAGGATTAATAACTGGAATTTTAATAACATTAGGGGTCAGGATATGGTTACATTTTTTAAAGAATCAGCTGTCATTCCTACAATCTAACTTGTTAAATATTCTAGTGTACTATTTATTGTGTCTGAAATTAGTTTAATGGTTATATTAATAAGGAAGAATTAATTTTGTCATAATTTAAGAATATTTAGTTATTTTAAGACTCTTACTAATGCACAAACTCATTTGACATTTTAAATTGTGTCTGTAGTTCATTGCATAGTTGTCGAAGGCTATGTCAAATGACTAAATTACTTGTTTACTTATAGAACATACTATTTTCAATCTATTAATTGAGGGAACGTTAATAATGTGTTTATGGGGGAAATGAAGTAACAAATTCTAATCTTAATGGCAGCATAATTTTAGAGGATATAAAATTAAAGATGCACCAATATGTGTTTTTCAGGCAAGATTGGCAGTGGCAATTTGTATTTCTTTGAAAAACCTTTTACCAATAATTTCTTCTAACACTGTATTTCAAATTCATTCTGTTCACAAGTTTGGTGAAGTGTTGGAGTTGAGGTTTAAATTATTCCACAAGATGTAAAAAGAATTGGTTAGCATGTACAGGGTGACTGGAGAGATTTCACTGTCTACATAAAAGAATTATTGGAAATATATTATTTAGAGTTTGCTGCTGTAAAATTGTGTCATATTACTCATCATATGGGTTTTAATATTTTACTTCTAGAATGTGTTTTTTCCCTGGGGTGTATGTGCTCTGATAATTATAAGCCATGTACACCAAAGCATAGCAGTATGTGAAGGGCCATATGAGGCTAGATGTCTGTCACCGTAATGTGTATTACTTTGATAATTTTATATAGTCTTCATTGGGTGATGACTTACTTGTTTAGTAGTTAGCAATTTACATGGAACTTTCACCTTAGGTTGCTGAATTCTCTCATTAGCTTTTTAAGTGGATGAGACAACTATTCTCTTTATTGAGCACATTAATGCATAGCTCAAAACATCTCAAGTCACCCTACCCAATGGCAGGACTTTGCCTGCTGTCTTACTTTTCCAAACTTGTAGCTTAGTTATTCTTTAGGAGCCAACTCTCATTTCATGCACAGTAAATGGCAACTGAATTTCTGATGTGAATCCAAAGGTTGACTATCTTTTTACTAGTATGGATGTTAATTCTCATTAAGAGAATTCTAACCTGTTAAGGGTTAGAAAAGCTTGCTTCCATCAGAAACATGAGGAAGACTATCATAAATTCAGCTGACAGTGGAAGGAGCCCAGGGCATTTTCAGTGTGCTTAGTTAGCTGTAGAGAGGGATGTTTTCCCACCTGGCCAGATAGGTAAGGTGGCTGGACCTGATATAGTAGGGCTGGTATACTTATCTACCCAAAGTGCCCAGCACAGAGAAAACCTTTTTCATATTATGAACTGTGGCTAGAACACCTGATAGCACTTTAGAACGCATTCACAGATTTTTACAAACGGGAGTGATTCTGGGACATCTTCAACCACTTGCATTGGAGGAGCACTTCAGAAGGCATCCTGTTACCAGTGATTTACCATATACTTTCTTATCATCCCCACTTGAGCCACTGTGTTGATGTCATCCAAATCAAATGTCATCTAAATTTAGTCATGCTCTTCCTGACTCTCATATACTGTTTATTCACTCATTTGTGCATTCCCAGCATCAGTTTCATACTTCTGGTTTAGTATTTTTCTTATGAGCTCACAGAGTATAGGGATCTTTCTTATCTGTTATTTGGACCTATGTATCTGGCACAATGCCTTAATCAGAATAGGTTCTAATAAGAGTTAGTTGAATTGATTTCTTTGTTGATTTAATATTTCAGAGAAACTTCAGCCTAATGAAATGACATGCCATAATAAGATATATTTTTTTCTTTCCTTAAAACACAACATAAAAGATACATAAGAAGGCTAGAATATACTCTTTTTGAAACTTCTGTTTAATTACAATTTATATGGTCACTTGTTCGCTGCCAGTATTGTATATAATATGTGACAGATTTCCTGAAATATTCAATCCTTCCAATATTAGGCTCATTTTTTATAATCACCTTGAAATAATTCTTTATTGTCAAATAGAGTGAAGAAGCAGAGAGGAAAGTAGAGAAGGAGAAAATTCACATGGAGAAAGAGTTACTCTAAATGTTAAATGAAGTTTGTGTTTTTCCATCACCTTCTATACAGCCACAATTTTTTTTTTAAATGAACTGTGTGTTATTTAGTTCAGTTTTTCTTGAAGAATACATATATGTATATTCTCACACACAGGTATGTATGAACCTTCCTAAAATGGATGTCTGCTATTAGTAAATATTTTTATGTTTGTATTTTTCTTCACACCAGCTCTTTGAGTCCAGATGTTGATCCAGTTCTTGCTTTTCAACGAGAAGGATTTGGACGTCAGAGTATGTCAGAAAAACGCACAAAGCAATTTTCAGATGCCAGTCAATTGGATTTCGTTAAAACACGAAAATCAAAAAGCATGGATTTAGGTAGTGAGTACAATCTCCATGAATCTTTATCTAAATAAGGTTTAAATGCTTTCAGGATAAAATTGATGGTCCCAAACAGATGTCTGTTTACTTTGAGCAATAGAGAAAATAAATATGAAGTGTGGCAATTTGGAAAAAATTAGTTTTTCTCTGAGTTTGAGATAACAATATTACTCATAAGTGGCATGTTTACATAATATGCAATATGTTAATATACATGTTTTCTTATGAGAAAGGAAACAGACACATATGCATATCATACTATGTCCATGTACCTTTATTTTACAAAATGAAATGTTTTAACACTTTGGCTATTCAAAACCAGTTTCATCGAAATTCTATTTGGTTGGTTGTGGGATTTTTTGAACTGGAAGAGAAAATTTTGGAGAGAAACCATTATCTCAATCCATGTCTGGAATTTGGTTACTTCATGATGTCTTCCTTTCATTGCTGTCCTTTAAGGTTTATTTATTAGAAACTCTCATGTTTTGATAATTAAGGCATTTAAGCAAAGTAATTATTTGAGAGTATTTATTATAGAAAGTATTTAAGAGCAAATGAGAGGAGGAAAATAATTGTATTTGTTCAAACACCAATCAGGTAGTGTCTCTTTAAATCCAAATCCACCAAAAAAAAAGTAAAATAATTAATTATATCTAGACACTGAATGATTTAAAACCTTTGTTAATCAACTGTAACTTATGCTATTCTCTGGTGGCTGTTTGTATTCCAAGACTAAAAGCATTAACTTATCATATGCGTAAAGAAAAATTTGGTGATGCATTGCCTTGGCTAATTATGATATGCTAACATATAACACACATGTCTGTTAAATGAAATGACTGGCATATTGCATGGAGACACTGCTTTTTTTTCCTCCTTTTTTGATTATGAATGTTTGCTTGATGTTTCATAGTATTTGCATGAAATGTTAGCTGAGGATCGTCACCTAACTGAAAAGATCTGGGAATGGTGGAAGCATGATGGGCTATGGGAACTAACTGGGCTAACCATTATACATTTACCTTTTAACAGTAGCTGACGAGACTAAACTCAGTACAGTGGATGACCAGAAAGCAGGTAAGAACGGACAGTTAGACTGTTGCCATAGAAACCATGGCCCACAGAGCTTATCACAATTATCAAGCTGCCAATCACATGCCATGTAAACATACATATTCCCGGCTTGTGCAGATGTTTTCATTGTGGGAAATCAAATTACATAAGAAAAGAAATATTTTCTGTTACTAAAAATTTATCAGTGATATACTTACTAAGTAGGAATGTAATTTACTGCTTCAAAAAGGCTAGAAACAACCTATATTTTCTTAATTATATGCATGTAAGGATGTTTTATTCCAATTAAAAAAAGTCAAAATCCTGAAAATATGATCTGTTATAGTAGACTCCTAGGTTTTTAAGTCATCTATGTGATGTCTAGGTTCATATCCAAAAAGTGATTCTCAGAGTGATGATTTTGATTTGAAAGATAATAGTGCCAGTATAAGTATTTTTCATTATAGGGCAATGTCCAGTATTACTATCATTAATCACTCAGAAATCCCTTTTTTTTTTGTGATGCTGGCATTAGCTTGTAGTTAATCTGACATTGGATTAGACTATATAATGCATATGGCTTCGTATCTTAATTCCTGAGCTTGTTCTAAATTCATTACTTCTAAAATACTGCTAAATCATTCCATAGAAACAATGGATTATATTGGACTGGGTTTGCATTATAGTCATCTGTTTTGCTTTTTATGTTATTTTTATATGACAGTAATCAGAGGAAAGTCTTTAAGTGTAGTTAATGTGCTTTGTACAATTGACCATTTATGACTTATTATAAGTTAGGAACAGTGTTTTAATTATTCTGTATCCAGTATAATGTAGTTACACTACTTAGCACTAACAAGCTTGAATTTACCTCTTTAACCTGTAGTAGTGAATTTAGTTTTAGCCTAATTAAAAAATGTGTATCCCACATATATATGTAAAGATTATTGTGGACATGGTTGGAGTTATATTCTTTGGAGTAAAAGATAGATGATAAAAAATACTTCTAATAAATCATAAGATTAACTGTATTGCAAAGCAATTAACTATAGCCTCAGCCCTTACTGAGTCATTGTTGTTCTTATGAAACCTAAAGTTTATTGAATCAGAGCTAAAGAAAAATGTTACAGGATAGTTCACATATATAAAATAGTAATTAGTGTTTAGAGTTAGCACTATTTAGTACTTTTCAAGCAGTAACCCCAATCAAAGTAAATATTCACAAAAACCAAATCGAGCTGCTCAGGTTAAAGGACCTAATTTTGTATACAATGTTAGTTAAGTAAACTGAGAAAAGTACTTAATTTAACCAACTCACAGCTACTAGAAGGTAAAGGACAATTTGCTGTGATCTACAACATAATGATAGCCAAGTTATAACTCAGTGCATTTGATAACTTTCATGGAAAGTCGTTACATAAGTTTCAAGGCAGATTTTATAGTCTAATCAAAAATCAAACTATGTTTTTGTGTGTTAAAGTGTTAGATTCTAGAGAAAAGAAGAACCGTTTTTTCTTGCATATGTGCAGTCTATCCTACCACATTAAATTAGAAAATCATGGGAAAAAATTTTTACAAAGATGTCAGAATACTTGGTCTGTTGGTTTTACATCTAAATGAATAAAATACCTAAGGTAGATACTTAATTATCTCTCTGTCCCCTAATATTAATGAACAGATTTTCACTTATTTTTCTTTCTTTACTTCACTTGACTTAAGTTTTTAAGAAAGATTATGATTAGTCCAAAGATTTTGGGGAGAATCATAGTGACTTTTTAGCATAGAACATCTGTCTAGCCTAGCCATAAGCCTTTCATAATGAAAATTGAATTACATTTCCCTCCGCCCCTTGCAAAAGACATCCTTTCCTTTCCCTTTTTTTTTTTTTGGAGGGGGCAAGAGGGATATTACTAAGTAGGAGTAAAATACAGATCTAGGGAAAATGGTATGATTGTAATTTCCCTCTTTTTTTTTTTTTTTTTTTTCCAGATTTAGGAATCTTCTACATAATTTCTCCCCAAATTATAACAAGGCAGAACAGGTGTAAGAAGAGAATTGCATTTCTGATAGTCCATTCTTGAAATATAAAAAATTAGCAAAGTATGCTAATGACCTAAAAGATTTATATAAATTAAGAGCTTAAAATATTGTTTCAAAATTAAGACAAAAGATACTGATTTTTATGCTGTAAATAAAAAGTCTTTTTTGTATACTTTAAATACAGAAATACTTTTTCAATTTTCATTACTAGTAAAATAATAAGCTTGTATCATTAGCAAATCCTTTTAGTTGTTTTTCTTAAAGGCACTTGACTGAATCAGTGTGTTAGGGATTTTAATAACTCATTGGGAAATCCTAACATATCACTCAAAACCTTTGTTACAGTTTCTTTGTCAAATATAGTACTAAAATGTTTGTTACTCATGTTAAAAATCGAAAGTTAGCAAGCTCTTTCTGCAAAGGAACAGATGGTAAATATTTTAGGTCTCTGTTGCAACTTTTACATTCTACCATTGTTGAATGAAAGCAGCCATAGACAATATGTAAATACATGGGCATGGCTGTGTTCCAGTAAAATTTTCCACATTTGACTCATGGTTTGCTGATCTGTGTTGCGGATTCACAAGTTGTAGATAATTGACATTTTGTATAATGTTTTATTATAAAAGTTTTCATCTATACATAAATATTCACTGACCTTCCACAAACCCAGGGCCCACCATCCACAATGATTAACATTTTGCCAAAAGGTTATATAACAGTGTTATGAATTTAGGGAAACGACTAGATAGGTGAGCTCTGAAGTGCACTTACACAATTATTTTCTATTGAATTCTACTTTCACCATTGTTTTTCTCTCCAAGTTTGCTTGTGTTTATGCTGAGGGACACTCAGTTTTAATAAATACTCATGCCATTTCTGAAATTCATTATTCAAGTTTTTGTTCTGAGTACACTAAGTAAAATCTCAGCTAACTTTATATAAAGAAAAGCTTAATATAAATAAATGGTGTTTTTATGAGAATTCTTTCTGCAAACATGAAATCTTTATTCATGATATATACTCACATACAAATACATGCACACATACACATATCTTTGATAAACCCGAGAAAGCACCAAATATTTGCCTAATAGATATTTATAGAACCCAAATATAGCTGGTAAATGATGAAAATTGATAGGCATAATTTATTCACAGAAAGATCTTTCCATGTGAATTGTAGAAACTGTAAAGGTAAATATCCCTACCTAGGAATGATCTTTTCCCATTCTTTTTGATTCTTTATTTCTTATTATGTAGGTTTTTGGAACAAAATTCATTTTCCTTCCCATGGCATGACTTTTATGAGTAATTTAGAAAATGTACTTGTCAAAAATTGTAGTGCTACCCAGAAAAAAAGTAAGATTGATCTCTTTGAAAGAAATATGTCACGTGAACTCTTGTCATAAAATAAATAAAGCAGTATAGATGATCCTGCATTGAGAAAGCTAAATATGACGTCTTTTCCTTTCCAGCACAATAATTTGTGGAATACCATTTCTTCATTATGGTCATATGTTTGCCTTTCTGTTTGTGCTACATTTTAAACGTATCTTATAAAACAGCTTCATTTAAGATATGTGAATCTTAAAAAGTTAATTTTTGTTTTGACTCTTTGAATGTAATTCTATTTTATATTCTGAGCTGTGGAAAGCCTATGTCACAGCTATTTCTTTTCTGGGTATTAACGTGATCAACATATGGGCTGCTGACCCCATGCAGAGATAAACTATTTTGTTTCTCCTACCCTCCCATGTTTTTTCACCTGTCTTTTTAACAATATACATGAAGAACCAGTTCTATGACCTGGATTGCTCAGGTGGTGGTGCAGAGCTGGTATTTCAGTCATCCAGAAGCTAAATTAGTCTACCTTTGAGTGTCAGGTCAGGCAGTGATGGATGAGGCTGTCTTACCTGGTTAAAGAAATCAGTTTTGATTGCCTTCCACAGCTTGGTACTGCTATTGGTATTATCTCTGGCCCTTCTGCTATAGATCCTCAGGAAATAGAGCCAGATTTTTAATTCCCGAAATTTGTTCCTGTCATCCTCATGAAATGTTCTTGTTAATTGCTAAGCTGTCTTTGTTCTGTCCATCACCTGTTTTCCAAACATATTATTCCCGGGCCTAGATATAGAAGTATTCATACCCACCTCTCTCCTTTTTCACTTCCCTCTAAGAAAGAGCCCTTGCGTAATCTGTTTATATTCAAAGCTTATGTTACTCTTTCTATAGAATATCCATATTTCCTAGGATTGGTTTCTGCCTGCTGCCAGGTTGCCCTAATTGTTTTGGTGACATGTAGGCCCCCATGCTCTTAACTCCTTGTGGAGTGTTGTGAGCCTGCAGTTTAGCAAGGAAGAAACTTGATGAAGTACATTGATGTGCATGTCTAACTTCTGTTATGAATAATTTTAAATTGCCCAAAAAAAAGATTTTCATTTAAGTGCAAAGCCTATTCTTGGTTGCTTACCTTACCTTCTCCATTGTCCCTTGCTTTTCAAATGAGCTTCCAGGTTATTCTGGTTCTTTTAGATTATTTCTATTACTGGAGCAAAATGATTTGACAACAATTTGATCTGTTGAATTTTTTTTAAAGTAATGACTTAGAGTTTTTTTTCTAATGCAAAGAGAGAAAATAGACCAAGTCTGATATAAATTTGGAAAAAATTAAAATTAGCAACTATTACTTCAATTATTCTTTGTCTTTTCCATCTACATTCCAGAACTCATTATTGAGCAGTAATTATTATGTCCCTGAAGTTTTCCACAGTGCATATTCAGATACATACTTTACACTAATCCACACTAACGTTTTGTTTTTGTAAACCTCCCAGGTTCTCCCAGCAGAGATGTGGGTCCTTCCCTGGGTCTGAAGAAGTCAAGCTCATTAGAGAGTCTGCAGACTGCAGTTGCCGAGGTGACTCTGAATGGGGATATTCCTTTCCATCGCCCACGGCCGAGGATAATCAGAGGCAGGGGATGCAATGAGAGTTTCAGAGCTGCCATCGACAAATCTTATGATAAGCCTGCAGTAGATGATGATGACGAAGGCATGGAGACCTGTAAGTTTATAATGGCTGAAAGAATAACAGTTAAAATGTCTGTATAGAGCAGCATTTCTTAATGTGGGCTCCAGGGAGCCCTGGGGCTTTCCTACGACTCTTCAGGGGAATTTCTGAGGTCTCTTAGGTCCAATAATCTCTGATTTCATAAGAAGATGATATTATTTGCCCTTTACTCACATTCCCTCATAAGTATACAGTGGAGTTTTCTGGAGGCTGCGTGTCATGTGATTCTGCATTAGATCTAATGCAAAAGCAGATAGGAGAATCCATCTTTTAGGCCAATATTAAACTAAAAATTTCTAAAATATTTAACAGTACCAATGTTCTCACTTCTTTTGGAATATATAACTTTTTTGGTAAAAATATAATTTCTGTAACATGAAATTGCTTTATTGCTTTTAAAAAGTAATATTTTAAGACTTTCCTAGTTTTAAATCAGTGCATATTGCTAGATATAATCTACATACAAAAAAGTAATTTGGAGTGCTTAATAATTTTCAGAAGTGTAAAATTATCTTGAGATCAAAATGTTTAAAAACCACTACTTTGTAGTATCTCGCTACGGTGTCTCCACTGAATAATCTGTGATCCTAAGAACACATTTTGTTTTGTTTTCAGGAATTATTCTTGCTTTCCTGTAACTAAAATAGCAAGCTGTATTTGTGTGGGTATATTTTAAAATTGCAAAATATTTAAAGCCAAGATTATTACAAGTCAAAGGTCAATACAAATGTTTTTCATGGTTTATTGGAGAAAAAATAAATTTATAGATACGTACAAATGTATCCTTTCAGAGAGTTAAACATTTATTATATTAAAGTAATCATTCTTTTAAAAAATAATGGAAAATTTCTACTGATATATTTACTAAGAAGCAAAGGGTTTAGGAGACCTAATAGTGAAAATTGTAGATTATCTTGTATTGTTTGTAACTACTAATTTATCTTTTAGTGTTTTAACCTCAAATGTGACTCAACCATCAAACTATTGTAAGAATAGTTGCAGGGACCACAGAATAAAGCTAAAGCAGAGACCAGAGATAATTTATGTGGATTGCAAATTACTTACAATTCAACATTTGAGTGGACCACTTCTATCACATATTCCTAAGGAAGATTTTTATAGGGAAGAAGAGTTTTAAATAACAAAGATCACATTTTGAGAATAAGGAAAAACTTTTATATTTTGCTTATACATATAATGCATTTGGGAAGATGAATACTGACATAATGTAATATGCAAAGCATAACTTAGAGGATCGCTACACTTCTCTCCACCTCCACCTGTTTCTCCATCTAAATCCAGGTAGTTTTTTCACTAAATCCAGGCAATTTTTTCAGCCAGTGATTACAAATATATGCAGCCTATTCTTGCTGAATGAAGAGTATATTTCCTATTTTTGCTGCCAAATCTGGTCTCCAAGAGCCTGAGTCCTATGAGCCTTCAACCCTGTTGAGCTTTCTCCCTTTGTAATAATGGTTCCTTGCCATCCTAATCAATATTACTTGACAATTATAGAGCTTGCTTCTGTATGTCCTGGGTGTATATTTAATCAAAAATTACTGTGCTTTGTCCCCTTTATATAATTTTTGAGTATCTACAATTTATGATGCTTTTGAACTTTTTTCTTGTTCTGGTTAAATTGTTATTTAATTTCCCTTTAAAAATGCAGTTTGCTCTTACAATATGTCACTCATTTCCAGTGTAACAGGAGATATAATATATATCTATATAAGGTGTATTTTTAATTCTGTAGGGATAGCCTCCAGAGTGTCCCACTAATGTGGACATCTGATTTAGTCTCTATATAAACCTAACTTTTTTTAAAAAAAAAAAGAGAGAAATAACAGTTTATTAAAGTTCATTCATTTATCTGTCCTTCAGAGAAAAGGAGTGAAGTGAAACAAACGGATAGACATATTACAGTTTGCAAACCAAAGATAAAGTTCTGGACAAGACCTGGGAAATACACGTGTGGCAGGTGCCCTAAAAACTTGCTGCATCTCCAACCACAAAATGTCATATTTTTCAAAAGTCCTGTTTTTTGTATTTTTTGCAGACCAGGTTTCAGCATTTTGCATATGACAGAAGAAAGGCAGCTATTTTCAATTCCAAACTTTTCCAATTTGGGTTGTTGAAATTGTGTTCATAGGGTGGAATGAGCAAAGAAGTGGAATTCAGGTTACTTGCATCCTCATCTGCCTGCTTTTATTTTCTTTTTCTGAGATGAAGTCTTACTCTGTCATCAGACTGGAGTGCAGTGATGCAATCTCAGCTCACTGCAACCTCTGCCTCCCGGGTTCAAGCAATTCTCCCTCAGCCTTCTGAGTAGCTGGGACTATAGGCACATACTACCACACCCGGCTAATTTTTGTATTTTTAGTAGAGATGGGGTTTTAC
Source organism: Callithrix jacchus (assembly GCF_049354715.1). Classification (NCBI taxonomy): domain Eukaryota; kingdom Metazoa; phylum Chordata; class Mammalia; order Primates; family Cebidae; genus Callithrix; species Callithrix jacchus. The sequence goes on along the minus strand of NC_133508.1, from coordinate 33,949,103 downwards.
CATGTTGGCCAGGATGGTCTCGATCTCTTGACCTCATAATTCACCTGTCTCGGCCTCTCAAAGTGCTGGGATTACAGGCATAAGCCACCATGCCCAGCCATCTACATTCTTTTAAGTAATTTGGGATTTTGGTCAAAACTTCAACTCCTTGAGCTTTAATTCCTTCATTTTTAAAACTGAAGATTTGGACTAGATTACTGACTTTCAAATGGGTTTGTTGTAACCTCTGGTCAGGAACAGTACCTCACTGGGTTTGGGGAGTGGGAAAGGCCACCAGTGTCAGCCCCCACCACCACCTCCACAGTTGTTTTAATCACTTTTGTACTTTGGGATCCTTCATAAATTTTTGACTTTAAAAGGTGGTTTTGAGTATTTAGGAAAAAGTTGTAAATATTCTGGCTTAGGTGGTTTCCAAAGTCCCTCCTAGTTTAACATTCCATGATTCTATGTACCTCCTCACTGCCCTACGTCTGGCAGGCTAACCCCTTACCTTCTGTGAGGCCCATGTGGAAAGCACCCCACCTGTTTTCATCTTGATTACCAAACACAGGGCTTGGCAAATCATAGAATTCAGTGAATGTCTGCCAAATGGATGAGTAGGTGAGTGAGGTATCCCCCATTGGACCTTGCATGCACTAGCTCTTCAATATCTCAACAAACTCTTTTTCTTTAAAAAAAAAAAAAAAAAAAAGTCTGTCAAATGTGGTGTTACTGCTGGTGATCATTAGACTTGTCAGCTTACATAAAACTAGAGATATGATGGCACTTTCTGCCTCCAGCTGTGGAAAGAAGGCTGGCTCAGCCCTCCTTCAGTATCCTAACCACACCATTTTCAGGGAAAATGGAATTGCATGGCAGGGTCTCTGAACTTGCTGTCTCTGTGATTGTGCTGCTGCATTTTTGTCTTTCTGGGCTTGTCCCTTAGCTATGTGTCCTTTGGCTGCATGTCCAACATCGTCCATTGTCTGTGCTCAGTGGCCGTCAGAAGTGGGTTCTTTCTTGTCCCATGGTCCAACTTGGTTACAGCTACCTGTAGAAATTAAAAAATTGCATCCCCCTTGGACCTGGATCTGAAAAGAGGACCATTGTCTAGGCAGATGGTCTTTCTGTCATATGGGATGTTTCCTGAGGAAGCAGTACACCCTGGAAACATGTGGCTAGGGACTGAGCCACTGTGGAAAAGCCAGGTATGGAGGTCAGTAGGAACAGAGAGCTCCCTGCATAGGGCTGCAGTCTCTGGTTTCTACCATCATGTGGCACTTCCCCTCTTTACAAGTAAGACACGTAGGCGTAGGCATGGTTGATTGCTTGTCAGTTGGGTTGAGCCCCTCCCCAGTGACTATATTCATGGCACTGAACAGCCTGGCCTCTTCTCAGCAGTGTGGAAATCATGGCACAGGCACAGCAATGGGGCCAAGAGACTGGTGTGGGATCCATGTGGTATCTGGTATCTGTCATCTTCTGTAGCACTTACGTTCTTCCTGTGGAGATGGCAGAAGCCGGCATTTTTGTCTTTCATTTAATCCATCTGGCCTCTCTATGTTGTGTGTATCTGTCTGGATCAAGATGGAGCTTTGTATTCTGGGACCCATTATCTCTGAGACCCTACCTGAGTTTGACAGGTCAGGGCATTGACAATCTGCTCCCTCTTCTATGCAAATTACATATCCAGCCTGGCTCTCAGCAAGAGACTTCTAGTTTCCCCATGATAGATCAGTTTCTATTGCTACCAAGAAAGTGCATGCAGTAAGATTGCTTTGTTTTCTTTTTAAAAATACATTAATTCTACTTTTTCATAATTAAAAGTTACCAGAAATTGTCAGCCCTAAATTCAGTTTTGTAACAGCTTTTTGTTAAGGTTGAGGAAGTGAAACAGCATAACCAAATATCTCCTATTAATTGTAACTATTCATTTTAAGATACATAAAGTTCAGAATTTTAAATGTGACAAACTTTCTGCCTTGCAAACATGAAGGCATAGTCTTCAAATGTGAAGACGGTAGCTTGCATACTTTTCTATACAGCTCTTATTAGGAGATAAGAGAAAAACACTTTTCTAAAATTTGCATAATTTAGGTTTTCAGTATGAAATTTGAAGAAACTGAATTTACATTATTTTTAAAATTTTTTTTTCTTTTTTGTGGAGATGAAGTCTCACTGTGTCACCAGGCTGGAGTGCAGTGGTGCAATCTTGGCTCAATGCAACCTCCGACTCCCTGGTTCGAGTGATTCTCCTGCCTCAGCCTCCTGAGTAGCTGAGACTACAGGCACACACCACCACGCCCAGCTAATTTTTGTATTTTTAGTAGAGATAGGGTTTCACCATGTTGATCAGGATGGTCTCTATCTTCTGACCTTGTGATTTACCTGCCTCGGCCTCCCAAAGTACTGGGATTTCAGGCGTGAGCCACTGCGCCTGGCCTGAATTTACATTATTAAATCAACTAATACGAGCGCTTCCAGGGGAATTTTGTTTTTGTTTTATAGCTATGAAATAACATATTGCATTTGCTATCTCAGATTTTCTTCTCTCAGCATTCTACCCTCTCCTACCCGCCTTCTATCACCACCTATTTCAGCCAAAGTAACGCAAACTAAGTATAATTTTATCATAAGCTAAACCCAATAGCTTACAGTAAATCTATTTTAGAAGAATTTGGGATCAGATTTCAAAGTGAGAGTACTTTGTGAACTGTTTCCTATTTGGTTAATTCATTTTAGTGGATAATTCCATGTTTTTCTATAACAATACTTGTTCTGAAATGCTAGGAAGAAGAATAACCTATCACATCATTTTATGCTAATAAAATGATACATATACTTAATCTGTAGTTTAAGAAAAGGAGCTTTGATTAATTTTTAGGTTTCTGATCATAGTATGGGTGTATGGATGTGTGATAGCCAAAGGTATTCCTTACGTTTCTTTTTCTAGGTAAAATGTAACTTAGCAGAAAGTTCAATGAAAAGTCATTTATCTGAAGGGTCTGAATGATAGAATCCTCATTTCTAACCATTTTTTAAGACGAAACAGTATTTATTTATTTGACTAAGATTACACTTAGGGTTGAAATCTTAGAATGCATAGCTTCTGATTCTCAGTTTTATGGTTTTTCTAGAATATGAAGCACACTTCCAAACAGGAAAGCCCATTGTGCTAAAAACCTACTGCAAAGTATTTAAGTGCATACCTAAAATCTGATATTTAGGTTATTATTTCCTAAGGACTTGTGGTTGGGAGGATGATTTAATCTGGTGGGTAAACAAGCTCTTGATAAGGAGTGTGGTTCAGTTCCTTTGTAGTGTGCATGTTAGTGTGGCACCCGGGGTGGGGGTGGGGGACATGGGAGATGCCAAATGAGGTGGAATTAGGGAGGAGAGGAAAGTAGAGGAGGACATTTCCAGAAGAGAGATATTGCTTGAGTTGAGTATTACTGCTTGAGAGTCTTCAACTAGACACATGAAGAAATATGGAACATAGGAAATGGGGAACATCTCTGGGCTGCAGTAGTTCTATTAGGTTGGTGGGTATGGGCAGTTCAGAGCATAGTGAGGAGTAAGGTTTAAGATGTAGGTGCCTGTCATCCCAGCACTTTGGGAGGCTGAGGCAGGTGGATCACTTGAGGTCAGGAGTTCGAGACCAGCCTGTCCAACATGGTGAGATCCCATCTCTACTAAAATACAAAAATTTGCCAGGCATGATGGTACATGCCTGTAATCCTAGCTACTTTGGAGGCTGAGGCACAAGAATTGCTTGAACCTAGGAGGCAGAGATTGCAGTGAGCCAAGATCGTGCCACTACACTCCAGCTTGGGCTACAAAGCAAATTCCATCTCAAAAAAAAAAAAGGTATAGGCAGAGAGCAGATCACAGACTATTTAAAATTACTTGCATTTCAAATAAAATAATACGATTGTTGGGACTGTGGGGTAGAGGATGGCTTATCGGTATAGGATGGTAAATAGCAACACCAGGGCAAGAATCTCATTTCTGTGATAGTAGTGCCAGGTGAGTGATGATTCTTGGAAATACCAGAGCAAAGGAAGAAACTGTTTACGGGCCTAGCATCTCGCACGCAAAGATGGATATTGATGATGTGATTTCTCTCATTAGCACTTCAAGGCTCAGAAACTTGGAATCATCATCTCACTGTGTCACCATTCCATTACCAAGCTCTCTTAGTTTTTTCACATGTAATCTAATCTCACCTCTTCCAGTCCAGGCCTGACCCTCATTATTTAATATCAGAAGGTATTGTTAGGGTCTACCAACTGGGCCTCCTGCCTCTAGATGTGCCCAGTGAGCTCTGCAGTCACCGTCTGATTCTTACAGCCCTTCAAGTGTTTGTGCTTATCTGAGATTTTTTTTAGTATAAAGTACTTTTTTGACATCAGGAAATTTTTGTGGATCACCCAATATTGATTATGTTTCATGGTAATTAAGAACACTGGCTTTTGGACACAGGGAGGGGAACATCACAAACTGGGGTCTGTTGGGGGTGGGGGGCTAGGGAAGGGATAGCAGGGGGTGGGGAGATTGAGGAGGGATAACATTAGGAGAAATACCTAATGTAGGTGACGGCGGGGTTGGAAGTAGCAAACCACCATGGTATGTGTATACCTGTGTAACAATTCTGCAAGAGCTGCGCATGTACCCCAGAACTTAAAGTATAATAATAATAATAAAAAGAACATTGGCTTTTGAGGAGCAGGCATTCTGATTCCTCACACACAAAAAGGCAAAATAAAGCATTGTTAGCCATTCAGTAATTTATAATCCTGACCGTTTTTATGTTGTTAAAAGAGTCTGAGCAGTGGCCTGTAGTCTCTTTCTTTGGCCATAAATAATAGTTTGTATGTTGTTCAAACAGACATTGTGTTTGTTAAGCTTACTCCTTGATTGAAATAAAATTCTTAGTGGCAATTCCAACAGTAAGGGTTATGAGTGCTGTCATTTCGATTATGTAGCTAGACCTTCGGTCAGAATTGGTTTTTAAAAAGCCTTAAGCTTCTTTTTAAATTGTCCCCATGGACAGAAAGCAGCATCCGCTGTGGGCCATCATTTGAATCTTAAAATCAATTGGACACTAAAAGTGAATTTGCACAGGTTCAGAAAATTGAGGGTGTGACCCTCATTGTGCCTGCTCTGCAACGTTGTCTTGGGAAGGGAGGGATAATGGAGGTGACATTCTACCATTATCTGTGGGAGCATTTTACCTGCTTCGTTTGGGGGGATGGGTTAAAGAGAAGTTTAGAATGTCAAGTAAAAGTGAAGAAAGGCTTTTGGTAATAACTCTTTAAAAGAGTGATTCTATTGTTTTTCTTCCTCCACCCACATATATTGAAAAGTTTTTTTAAAAAATGAAATAAAGCTATTTTTAGAGTAGAGTGTCTGAGGAGTCATCTGTTTGAACTTTCTTCCAGTTGCTGAAACCACTCTACAGTACCACTAATAAATGTCACCTGATTCTTTCATAGCTTTTTACCTCCTCACAGTCTTCATCCTATCAGTTATTATTCTCATCCCACATGTTAGTCTAAAAGCTCTAAGTCTTCCTGTCTCATGCCAGCTTTGTGTGTGTGTGTGTGTGTGTGTGTGTGTGTGTGTGTATGTGTGTGTGTCTGTGGTTTCATTTTTTTGGTGTTCAGAAAAAGCTAAGTTTTTCTGCTGCCAGGAGCTCATCATTCTAATGTTAAAAGTCAGAGTCCAGAACAGCAGATCCTGTTATTCAACACCATCTGTGTGTCACTAGCTGTTCATTTCCTACATCTTTCTTCCTCTTCCAAAGTCAAAGTATTCCATCAAAATAAGAAATAAAAATAATATTTACGTCCCCAGTATTCTTGATTCCTATGCAGGAGTTTGCAGTGGCTGAAAGTCCACTCCTCATTTATTTTTGTTACCCTTGTTTTTCAACTAACACTAACAGAAATTGGTAGTGCTTAATGTATATGCTAAATCTAGTGAAATTGTCTATAATGAATGTTTCATTTTAACTTAAAAGTCTTGTTTTAAGAAGATAGCTTATAAAGACTGAGTCATCCTGTGTAGAATTTTTATGTCTGATCCTTTATATTTCAATGTAAATTGTAAATTGCTCAAGAATCTGTGTTCCTAAGTATTTCTAATACTAGGGTAGTTCATTGTTAATAGGGTGCAGCAAAGTGCAGTTCTTCATATTGCTGGCTGCTTATTCAGTCCTTCATTTACTTGCTCAGTGAATATTTAATAACGCTTTTTGGGGCCTCTCCCTTAGAGGAGAGTATTGTTGAGTTTTAAATAAGAAGTAATACTATGTTGTTTTGGTGTTGTATATCTCTATTTATACCTATTGAACAATTCATTTAAATCTAGTAGCAAATCTAAACAAATTATTTACATCTAGTAAAATTGCCAAAGCTACCTAAAATGATATTTACTGCTAAATTATACACTTGTGACAAATAACACAGTAGATATTCCACAGTTGCTCTAACACTTGCTTTATGCAGTGTACCTATTCACATGATTTCAGCTGCATGTAATAGAAAATGCAATTCAGACCAACTCAAACAACAGGGAAATATATTTTCCTGTATAACTTGAGTCTAGAGTTGGGTAGCTTCAGGGAGATTTCTCCAAAGACCCAACATTTTTCTGCCCCTTCTGCTCTGCTATCCATGAGTCAGCTACCCACAGGATAATTCCATAATTCAGCTATCTATAGGGTACTTTGAGGGCTCAGAGACCTTTAACTGTCATTCCTGTCCAACAGAAGGGAATGAACCCTTCCTAAGCATGGAATATGTCCATTGAGTCCATTGGGGCCATTCTTGGTCTGATGACCTTGGACTGACAAATCTGCAGGGGGTATTGTATCCATAAACTTAGTAATGAATTCGCCCCTTGGAGCTAGGTTGCATTCCTAAACACAGAGTTCTATTAGGAAGAAGAAAGGGAGAAATGGATTTTGGATAATCAGCCAACAGAAATCATTACAGTATCAACAGTAGCATCACTTCTCAATGGGGGAAAAAAATAGACTCTAACGACTTTGAGGCTTTGAGTCAACTTTGAGCATAAAATGTTTGTAAAGTTTAGATAGAAATAGATTATTTATGGCAGAAGTTGCAGAACTTTGCACTTCAATGAAAACCCGAAGTCATTTTCTCCATCATAAATGCCCGATCCACATAAATGCCCGATCTTTTCCAAACTTCTTGGTGATCCAGTCCTAACATGATACCTTTCAGAGTTGGGTGGCTTAATTTGTAATATGGACTAGAATTTTAATTGAGCTGCATTTGCATCTGTTGAAAACATGGTAATTAGGTACGTCTTAATTGCAGAATGACTGTGCCACATTAAAGAGAAATAAGCAGCTTCATTCTACACCTTCTTTAAAAAAAGAAACTTGAAAGTACTTGTCTTTATAGGTAATCACATAGAAATGTAGCTGATAGTTCAGTGCATAGAGCAGCTTAAATAGGCAAAAATGTTGTCTAAAATAGAAATTTCTGTTTGTTTAGAAGGAGATAATCATCTTTCTTTGTGCAGGCTGTCTGCAAAAGGAAAGCAAGTAATTCGTCAAAATGAGCAAAATTAAAGAGAAAAAATCAAGATATGTATATAGCACTTAAAATAGTACATTATCTAAATGTAGCTTTAGGATTAGTTCTTGCCTTGTAATTTGCTGTATGAACACAATAGATCAAGCCATTTATTGCCGATATATTACTAGTACTTTTCTTACTTGAAAAATTGTTTCTATGAATGTGTGGTTTTCTTAGTTTAAGGGAATAAAGATATTTTACGTATCTAATTATAAAGCTTGTATTCAATGTACAGATTTGTTTTAACACTTAAAATCTGACTAGTACATCATTGACCTTGATATGTATATTTTTTCAAAAATTAACCATGTGTAACCAATTTATTTGAACTTTTAAAACTACAATGTTTCTGCATAGGAGCAGGGTAAAGATTATTTTTCTCTATCAAATAATTTCAGAGTTTGAAGTATATATAATTCAGTACTTTAAAAGAACATCTTATGTTTGTACATATGAAGCTACATATTGCTAAATATTTTTAATTAGTTGGCATTCAAAGGGATTAGTTAAATCAGTACACCCCCAGAAGAGTTTCTGTGATAATGTATTATCTAAATTAGAATGTTCAGAACAAGCATAAAGAATCCTCCAAAAGTGTCATTTTAAACAGTCCACTGGCTTGGGGCATGAAATAGAGGTAGGAGTTTTAATTTCATAAAATGAGGATACAAAACCTTAAGCTAATAAATGAATTTATACTAACTTTATTTCACATACTTTAGAAAATAAGTTGTGTTACATACACCAGAAAATTATTTTGAATATGAAAAGAACTGGCAACAAACATGACTTCAGCATATAGTGAGCTGTGAAGGCACTGCCATTATTCTGTTCCCAAGCCAAGAGCCAACATATGCCCCTTGAACTTCTGCCAAAACGATTAGGCAGAAAACTAACAGAATTGCTACTGATAGTTCCATTCATGATTTATGATAATGGTTGCTGTGGAAGACTAAATCATTTACATTTATTGAACTCATTTTTCTGTTTATAGTTTCAGACATTGTAGAGGGCTGTAAAATCTATTAGATGATGCATATAGCAGTAACAATAATAGCATGAAAATATACCAGAAACCAATTAGAGCTAAAGCAAATACCACGAGCATTCTTACCTAATGTTACTGTAGCTGGATTGTGGCTAGTCTTGTCAGGTTTGATTACAGGCATTTTTCTAAAGCTAGAAGAATGGCGATACCTGGAAATTAAAATTTGGTTGGGATAATGTCAGAAGTCAGTTTTTACCAGTAGTCTTTCATTTACACAGCCATTTATGAGCAGCTGCTGTTTGCCCCATCATCTTCATTTTAAGAGCTTAGAGAATAGGAGGGAAACATGTACGTGATGTCATATGAGAAGTGCAGTAATAATAGATTTTACAAAGAAAGGGCTATGGAAGTATAGGTGAAAGGAGGGTTCTATGCAGGAATTATAGAAAATTCACTAGCATCCATTTATTTGTCTTGGGTATACCAATAGACATAGGTTTTTATAGCTCCAGAGAACTTTTGGGAATTGATTCTGTAATGAGTTGATCAATTGTCTGAAACTTGTGGCCACACCCATATCTCAAAGTGTTGAAGTGTTGAAGTAGCGGTTCACAAGCAGATAGAGCACAGCCATGTTCAAGGGTATAAGCAACACACTACAACCCTGCTTGAGCTATAGTTACATTCTTTGGGGGAGCACTCATTTGAAAAGGCTGCACATAGTTAGCAAGCCCTTGAGCCAGTTGCCAGGATATTCTTTCCCTGCACTGTATACAACACAAGAAATTGTAGCCTGAACTCAGTATTATTTGTAAGGTTATGGATTTTCACTATGTCACTAATTGTAACTGGCTTTTTCTAATAAACCTGCACAATTCTATTTAGAGAGGAAAGGGAGCAAATTTTCTTAAAAGCTACCATGTCCTTTGAAGGAAGAGAATGGCTTACAATGAGATAACTTGCAATAGAGAGGGAGGCTAACCTTTCTGAAGTCATTTATATGCTTGCTAGCCAGTCCCATATTCCCAGTATACATTTGATCTAGTTTCTTGAGCGATTTTATCATTATGAGCCACAAGTCACAGTGACCACAGAGGACTGACAATTGGTTTCTGAAATGCAGTGCTGACTGCTGGAATTATCTTCTGGGCAGACTGTGTAGTGACTTGGATGATAGATTACCCAAATATATGCTGTACAAAGTGTGGAATCAGGCAGTCACAAACAGAGTTGATCAAAGAATGCATGAAGGTCATGTACTGCAGGAAACTGAAGTTGGTGTAGAAAATCTCCAAAGTAGCTTCCAGATTTAGGCACAGAGATGTTTTTACTCTTTGTCTCTACCTGGAACATGACCTGCTGGGAAATGTGTTGACTTAAGCTTTTAATCAAATGTCTTAAGAAAAAGAATTCTGAGCTTTGTTTTTTGCATTATGACAAATGGCTGGCTTTTTTAACAACAACAACAAACAACAACTGTATTACTTGGGCATAGCTGTCCTATCACTTGATAGTCTCTGTTCAGATTCGTGAGGGTTTAATGGCAGAAATGTAAGATATCAGGACCATTTCAGCTGGTCTTATTATACCCATGATAATTGTGTATTGCTAATGAAAATGTTCCTTGCACTGAGCGTGGTAGCTCACACCTGTAATCCCAGCACTTTGGGAGGCTTAGGTGGGTGGATCACCAGAGGTCAGGAGTTTGAGACCAGCCTGGCCAACATGATGACAACCCGTCACTACTAAAAATACAAAAAAATTAGCAGGGTGTGGTGATGGACACTTGTAATTCCAGCTACTCAGGAGGCCGAGGCAGGAGAATTGCTTGAACTCAGGAGGGAGACATTGCAGTGAGCCAAGATCGTGCCATTGCACTTCAGCCTGGGCAAAAAACAACAAAACTCCATCTAAAAAAAAAAAAGAACATGCTCCTTGCTGGTGGAAAGGCAGGACTGAATTTTACTGAGGCTATAGTAACTTGATTTATAGGACAGTTCTTTGCAAAAGTTTGGGAAGAGGCTAAACCATTCTGTTTGACTCTTTGTTACAAGAAACTCAAAAATATCGATTCATACTTTTTTTATTGATGCTGGAAAAGAAAAATGACTTCAGAATTCAAGGATAAATTAACCGTAAGCCCCTATAATTCTCATTGTATTTGGAGGAGAACTTTAGGTGACCAGTCGCAAAAGAAGATTTCTGAGAATGGCTGTTCATATTTGCCTTCCTGCTTCTTACTCAATAGAGAAACGCTTAAAGCTCTTTTGGTAGGTAGAAACCTACTTCACTTACTTGTCATTCTTTCAACGGCAAAAACTTTGGGGTATTGAAGTGCCCTTGGACCATGTGCTTATGAAGTGTTGATTCAAGGAATGGAACATTGTTATCACTAAGTAGATCTTTTATCTGCAAAGTCCAGAGAAGTGAGCTTATTGATTTACTTATTTTCATGGCCTCCTCTACCTCTGTTCAGATGCCATGGTGCAGATAGGCATGCAAGATTGTTTAGGATTGGAACATATAGTAGCATTTACTTCTTATGTTGGCCTTATGCAAAGAAAAGTTACAGAGGCTGTGCAGAGCCAAAATAATCTGCTCTTCTGCGTGCAACAATTCTAAATGGGTATGTTTGGGAGCCTGAGGAGAGAAGTCCTACTGACTCTGAATGGTGTAGTCCAGCAAATTAATGAGGGGCCAGAGTGTATGTGCATTATTCTTACCCAAGAAGAAAGGAAGCCCTTTGGGAAGGGCTGCTTGTTTTCTTTATTTTCATCTTGTAAATATAGTTCACTGGACCCTTAGAGGTCTGTGTTGTATAACAAGGTCTTGCTGGGCCCCACAGTAGTGTACAGTCTGATTCCTAGAGGGTGTTTCTGTGGGTGCATCGGCATCCCACCAGGAAGCTGCTTCTCTACGACTGACTTGGCACACGATCCTCACCAAAGAGGCATCCACATCACATATTCCATTTTAATTCTACTCAAAGTTAAACATCATTGCAGTCCATGTTGCTGACAGGCCCATACTGCAATAAAAGTGTGGGGAAGTAAAGTCCTTGAGTGTATTTTAGCTTTATTACTTTTGTTGTGTTGGTTCACTGTATCCCTATTGTTTTTTTTCTTTCCTTCCAAGTGGAAGAAGACACCGAAGAAAGTTCAAGATCAGGGAGAGAGTCTGTATCCACAGCCAGTGATCAGCCTTCCCACTCTCTGGAGAGACAAATGAATGGAAACCAAGAGAAAGGTGATAAGACTGATAGAAAAAAAGATAAAACTGGAAAAGAAAAGAAGAAAGATAGAGATAAGGAAAAGGATAAAATGAAAGCCAAGAAGGGCATGCTGAAGGGCTTGGGAGACATGTTCAGGTAAGTCTTTACCATCCCAAACCAGAATCTCCTTATACATACAGGAATGTGAGCTTAGCAAAAAGTAGTAAAAACTGGATACAATAGTGCACACTTGTAATCCCAGCTGCTTGGGAGGCTGAGCTGGGAGGAATGCTTGAGCCCAGGATTCCAAATCCAGCCTGGGCATCATAGCTAGGTCATTCCATTCTCAAAAAAAAAAAAAAAAAAGAAAAAGAAAAGGAAAAAATTAAAAGCGCTGAAAGCACAGATTTGAAAACATTATCTTTGAAGTCAACCAAAATTCTTATATAATCTTTACTTACTGCATTTTTACTTCGTTATGGATTTCATGTTAGGTATTTCAGACTATTTTAGCAGCCTAAATGATGATATCTTGCCAACCATGTAAATAATTGTTGAAAGGTAGGAGGGATTTGTCTGTATATTAGTTATGCATAAGAGTGAAAGCCCGTTGAGACAAAGGGCTATTAAAGCAGTGTTTATTCTTTTTTTGTGTGTGAACAATGGTTCATTATTTAAATTTAAACATAGAGCTCAAGTTAGTGATATCGTTTAAAGGTTCATTAATAACCAGTCTAATAAAAATGTTACAAATAGAGCTTCAATTAAGCTGTGTTGATTAATTTAATACTTATTACTTCAGTCTGTAAAGATTTCATTAAATGTGGTCTCTGGCTGTTTCCTGACAGTTGTTTTTGTGCACCTAAATCATACTCAGGATTACTTAGCATATCATTTTTTACAAATCATTGCGATATAATAAAAGTGACAACTTGTTCAGAAGTTGCACTGAAACTCTCCCATAAATGTTCATCTAAGATGATTTATAATATTCAGGCATTTAATGTTAAATATGAAGATTGCTTGATTGTTTCATAAATTAAGCCCCTAAACATTATCAAGGTGACAGTTTAAAATTGAAAACATACAACACAGTCATTTGACTTTTCGAAAAGTAGTTATTCTGCATTATGGACCCCTTCCTTTTAAGAAAACTTTTTTTTAAATTGCAAAATGTGAACAACAGTTTTCATTTTCATAGAATCTGTTGATTTGTAATCCTGAAATTGACCTCAATAGCTCATGGAGTTATGGATAAGTCAGACCTGGAAAGTCGAGGAACCATGGCCCAGCCTGAAGGCTACACAGCACAACAGATGTGTTCTGTAGATGGCTGATTAAGTGCATGGAAGAAAGAAATTAACTCTAAACTTATATTAGCACAAAGCCTGGCCTATGAGCAGTATTTTCTTTCAATATGATTGGATTTCTGTCTCTTAGTGCTTCAGAACTTTGGGATTTTCATAGGTTTTCCTTAGAGTTTTTCTTGTTTATATAGTGCTCCCTCCAAATGCATTTTCAATCAGATCATGTTTCTTCATTATACTCTGTGTCCAAGAATCATACAGGAAGAAATTGCTCCAACTGCCACTTTATTTCCGTTTCTGTGTTAGCCAGGGGCCTTCTCATTCTATATGTGCAGACAGACAACTCATAAACTGGCACCTCCACAGTTCACAGAATTAAGGCTGCTGCCCATCAATTAACATGGAAGGAATTTGTACTACTGTCTTCTTCAAATTATAGGATTAGAGATGGGAGAAAACTTCCCCTGAGACTTGTAGCACATTCTCACTTCCAGGGGCTCTCCTAACATCTTACTGAAAGCTAATGGCTTGTTGGTTTTCATTCATCAGCCAACATTCATCTGATAGGTAAAGTGCTCTGTTCTGGTCATGGAATAAAAAATACACTTCTTGTATCTTAGAATTACATTAATTATAAGTGATCTTTTTCTGTAACTTGCAACTCCAGAAGGAAGGTCTATAGTAGAGCTTTCTGTCTGGGGCCAGAGGAGCAGAGAGTATGGGAGAAATGTGTATTGTTTCTAAGTGACCTTGAAGAATACCACCACACAACTCTCTTTCTTCTAGAAGTCCTATCAAACATTACATGATGCTTTCTCTAGATCAGTATCTATGGCCTGTACCCATAACCTATCATGAAAGCCAACTTTGTGATAAAGAAGATGGTCCTGCATATTTTTAAAAATAAAATTCTATATGCAGGTCAGGGGCTGAAGATTTTTATTTTCCCCTAAAATTTGGGCTGATATTCTCCCCGTGTGTAACACTGGTAAGAAAATAGCTGACATTCATACTTTTTTAGGTATGTGAAATCAGTGGTTTGTTGGAGTCACCCCACCTTGGCTGGCGAGAGCCAATTGATCAAGTTTTAGAAATTTTGCAAGCTGGTTGTCAAACACATCCAATATTAAAAATAAAATACATTATCTAAAAAACAGAGGTAATTAATACTCAAAATACATCCCTTCCTAATTATTTTTGCTATACTTTACTGTGATCTCTGCTCTTGAAATTATTTACGTTAATGGCGTGGACGTGGGGCTAATATTATATAATGACTACTGTGTAGCTTTTCCCAGCTCCGTGTTTAGTGACATCATGCTGGTAGCTTAAAATTTGCCATCGTGGGAGTGTTTATACCATGGAAGTCTGTGGAATTCCAGAAAACAAGAGCTTTTCTCCGAGGAGAGCAATACAGCACCACATGGTGAATGTAAATACCTTTGAGCAGAGTGGCCACATCTTGTCTAGGACCCCTGGACACGGCTGGGTTCTATCAGATTGCAAACTGCTGTGTCAGCCCTTTCCCAGTGGGCTGCCAAATACTGGCCCTTGAATATGAGTTCAGAATAATATGTTAAACATGAAATCAGTGTTTTTGTTACTGCATGTTGTCTCTTGATCCTTCCTTCACACCATTATGATACGTCATTAGTCTTTGAGAAGTCTCTTATCTTAAAGCATTGCTAGATTTTCCAAAACATTACTTTAAAGTGCCTTCCTTCCGTATCCCCTGGATCTGATTATTTGAGACAAATATACCCTCAGGTTGATTGTTTTAGGTTTCCTTCTTTTTTTTTTTTCCCCTCCTAACAACATAGGGGACTACAGTAAGGTTTAAAAATTGGTCTCTCTTCCTTTCTCTTTGTTCTTTTAAGGATACTAGGATGTGGTTTCTTTAGCAGTGCTGCTTTTAAAGAGCTTCATCAGAACATGCATGTGCATATATATTTCTTAGTACAGTTTGCAAGAGGGTTCAAGAATGGAGGACCAGTGCAGGCCTGCAGTGCAAAACAGGGGTGTGTCTGTGTGTATTATGCTTTAGTTTCTATCTTGTGGCTCAGAAAACGGCTAAGGGACATTAGGTATTGGGAGTCTAGCTTTGTAGGTAAATATAGCAGCATATGAGCTTTTTCTTTTTAGTCTGCTTGATTAAGTAAGATATTTTCCTTTAAAAACGGGCTCACTGGCTCTCCTCCCTCTACCATCCTGTCCTGCACCCATCATCCTGTTGCCTCCCTGCAACCCCCACTCATACACTGTTCCTACCCCAGCAGGTTGTTCATGATATCTGGTAAAATATGATGAGGTTCAAATAGATAGACCTTGTTTTAAAAACTGTACCAGAGGAAATGATGGCATCTTGGGTAGATATTTTTAATCATTGGCATATACAGACAGCATGGTTTTCTCTTTCACACATTGAATGATAGTCACAAAGATGATTTAATTATTGATAAACAGCTCTAGGAAAGAATGTTGAGTCATATGAATCACTCTTCTGTTTATAAATTATGGAGTATATGAACTATAAAAGCCGCCTTAATGGAAGTCCTAAATCACAAATTCAAATCTATAAGGAATCAAATAACAAATACTAAGTTTTTCATGTTTGTATTAATTTCTTCTCATACATACTACATCTTTTGCACACAAGGAGCTTCTATCACCTTGATTAAAATGGCTTTGTATCTAAGAAACCTGAGTGTGCTTACAAAACAGGTAAACATGACTTGTGAATGTAATCATTCTGTGTGCAGAGTGCAGAGCAGAGTGGGGAGCAGAAATTTTGAGTCTTTCATATGTTTGGCTCTCAGACACTTGGCTATTCAAATTTAATACTGGAGGATATTTTTGAGAACTCTACGATTATGTGAAATTGTCACGAAAGAGGAAACTGAGTACGTACTTCAGTAGGAGGGAGATACGTTTTTTAATGTTTTAAATGTGTTCATTTTTAAAAGAAAGCAGCCTCCTTAAGCAACATGGTTTTGCCTTAGTTTTTATTTCCAAATTGAAATAACCAGCAAGATAATAAAATACTGTATTCTTAGATATTAAGAAGTTAAAATCATGTTCTCTCTTTTTTGTGAGCCCTAGAGTAAGTGCAATTTGATGTTGGTTTGCTGCAAAATTGGAACTGTTACGTTTGAATGCCATGGAATTGTATGTACTCTAAAACTGAAGGTTCTTAGACAAGGCCTTACTGTACATGTCTCAGATTTATTTCTAGCCGTTGTCCATACATGATGGCTGAGAACCTGTCAGTGCAGAAAGCTAAAGCAAAAGTAATGTTGCAATATTACCATTAAAATTGAATCCTCCAATTACATTTAGAATGATTACCTGGGTCCCGAAGCATTGTTTTATTCAGTTTTGAAGAGGAAATAGATAATTTAGTTTGTAACCTTGTTTGGTTGAAATCAGATATACTGCTCTCTTTTCCTTTTTAGAATATGATCGTTTTCAGAACACAATGAACATGAACAGGTTTTAAACACGGAATGTTGTAGTTTGGATTCTACATCTTAGGCATCTGAAAGAAGAACAAACGCAGATTCTTGTTGCTTCCCTCACCTGTACTAACTGTGTGTCTATACCGTGTCTCTCATTTAGCCTTGCCAAACTGAAGCCCGAGAAGAGATGAACAACAAAGCGATTCAAAACATGTCTTGAGCAGCACATATTGCACAGTTGTTATGTTTTTTAAACAAAAAATAAATTTACTTTTAATGAATTCTTAGTGGCTGTTGACGAATTTTGTTTACGACATCAGCAGTTTGATGGTTTAGTAATTTCCTTATTAATCCATTCAGAACTTTTTGATCTTGATTTCAAGCTTGGGGTTTAAATTACTGCTTGAAAAGGCGGAGACATGTTTTTTCCCTTTCATTTCTTTATTGGCCCCTTTTCATAGTGGAAAACCATAGTCCTCTCACTGCTGGCGTATTCAGAAATCATCAGCACACACCTATTGGATGTTAGATTCAAAATTATCAAGATTCTGTAAAGGGCCACCACCCATTTGGTTGTGTTGTGTAACCACCAGTGACTTTGGGACACAGGTAGATGTCACAGATGATGCAGGGCAGAGGCAAAGAGGTGTGTGGGCTGGTGCAGTCACCCATCAGAGATGACATGCAGTGGATAGATTGATGACCAGATGGACCAGTTTGAAGGGCCTTCTGGCAAAGGTTTCAGTCTGTTTGTGGATTAGAGTTTCGACCAAAAATGGGCAGTTGGGGGTGGTGGTGTAGAAAAACAAATTTCTGTGCTTAGAGATGGCTGAAACAGCAAGTCCTTCCTGTGTGAAAAAAGCTACTTTGGCACATAGTAATCGCAGGGTCTGCTGAGACCATGTGTTGAGAGAGCACACACTCTTTTGTGAATGTTTCTGGAAAGAGTCCGCCCAGCCTAGCGTTCGAGTCACAGATCCAAATGCTAGTGCAGGCCACTGGATCTCCAATAGTCCTTAACTTTGGATTGAAACCTTCTCTCTTGTAAGAAGCCTCAATTCACAGTTTCATTATTCATGGCTTCTCAGAATTTGAGACAGAGACTGTATATTTAGTTAGTTCTTTTTCCTGAAAATGTTAGCATTGCATTCTTATTGAAAATAAATGTGGGTTGGGTGCATTGGCTCAAACCTGTAAGTCCAGGCCACAGGGGTTCAAGACCAGCCTGGGGAACACAGTAAGGCCCTGTCTCTAAAAAAAAATTTTAATAAAAAATAAAAATAAGTAACTGAAGTCTTGAAAACCATCGATAAAGGATATTGTGGATTGGGTCTAGTGCCTGTGAGAAGGCTTGACCTCTGCTCTGACTTGAGAGCAGTTTGCATTTCTACCCTCACCCTACCCAAGGGAAAGCGTTCAGTTATATTCTAGTAAGGAGACACACAGAAGAGTGTTTATTTGGTCGTGCTAGTTTTTCATGTCTTGGGCCTGGCTGCCATGGGGATTAATATAGCCAGGTTCACATTGGTACCTCAAGTGGCATCCTGTGCTTTCAGGCATGCAGTTAAAGTAAGCCCGTAGAAGGCAGTACTTCTCCAAATGAAACACAGCAAGATTTTACATAGCTTTATTTGCCTTCTTGTTTGTCACCTGGACAAGGAAAGCTCTGTTTTGTAATTATACACCCTGGGAGGTTTCCTTGGAATGAGTTATGAATTTGTAAATCCTAAGGACTTAATGTATGCTTCTATTAATTTTAATTGAAACAGAGGTTTCCATTTTTAACACAAGAAACTAAATGTCCAACTGACCTCTAAGGTAGCTGATACCATATTCTTCAAGTATTCTTCTTTTCCTGGTTAGCAGTTTTAAATAGAGAACCTCTGACATTCACAGCGCGCAGGCTGAATGCAGAGGAAGCTGAAGGAGGCACAAAGCATGACGGCCGGGCCTCTCAGACCTTTTCTGATGTTCTTTAACGTTCCTTTTCCATAGACCTGCTGCATGAATATAGAATGCAGGTGTCAAGGATGACACCCACTTTATAGTCTCTGTAAAGCAAACCTTTTCGCAAAAGAAATTCTTGACAGTTCTGAGATGCTAAGTCAATTTCAATTCCAGGCTGTGTGGAAAATGGAATCTTTTTTTCTGCAATTGATGTGAAAATTGAAGGCTACCGACTATTCACTTTCTAATAACATAGGGTAAATAAATACGATCACACCATTTAAAAATGCACTTAGAAGACAGACTCAGCTAATGACATTCACCACAACATATATTGGAAATATTCCTTCTGAATGCTTTTACTTGTTACCATTAAGGCTCCATATTATTTACATTAAATATAATAGATCAAGTACATGTTATTCCTAAATGTATTTTTATCAAGCCACAAAGTAGTATATAAAGGTAGTTGTTTTATCCTCAAACAATCTTTTAAAGAATTTACTGGGGGAACTGTTTCCTAATTGAGTGTTGGTTTTCTTCTAACCCATGTTTAATAATAGCCAATTTAGAAGCAAAAGACTAAAATCAGAATAAAATTTGGATCATAGTGAAATAACCAGGTCTTCTATTAACCTGCTTGCATGTTTTTTTTTTGGATGGTTGACCCTTTTCCCCACTTCCATCTCATGCTCTAAGCCAAGGGCCAAACCATTCTGGTCCTCTCTTGCCTCTTGCAGGCAATTCTTAATTCTTTCTGCATCATCCATGACTGCTCTTTTTTTTTTTTTTTTGTTAGTGGAACCTCTGCCCGCTCCATCCCATGCTGTAAGCTAAGGCCAAGCTCCTGAAAACCATTCTGGTCCTCTCTTGCCTCTTGTAGGACGTTGCCCCAACAATTCTTATTTCTTTCTTCTAAACCCATCTGTGACTACTTTTTGTTTATTTATTTATTTTGAGACAGGGTCTTACTCTGTTGTCCAGCAGGAGTACAGTGGTGCAATCATGCCTCACTGTGCCTTGAACTGCTGATCTCAAGTGAAGCTCCCACCTCAGCCTTCCTGGTAGCTGGGACTACAGACATGTACCACTGTGCCTGGCTAACTTTTTAAATTTTTTGTGGAGATGGGATCTCACTTTCTTGCCCAGGTTGGTCTCGAACTTCTGGCCTCCAGCATTCCTCCGGCCTCTGCCTCCCAGCATGCTGAGATGAGGCATCAGCCACTGCTCCTGGCATTGCTCTTCTCTCTTCAGGATCATTCATTCACATTGTTTTGCACTATGCTGTTGTTTCCTCCATCTTAGAGAAAATTCTCTCTTAGCCCTACTTACTCTTCTAACTATGATCTCATGTTCTGTTGTGCCCATCACAGCAGACCCTTTGATATATTTGCTGTCTCTATTTTCCCATTCTCTCTTGAACTTGCTTCAGTGAATTCTTGACCCCTTCCAACAAATCCTGCTCTCATCCAGGTCACCATTCCCTCTGCCTTGGGAAGTCCGGGTCTGTTTTCATCCTTCATCATGGTCGGCCAGCAGCACTCTGCATATTAATCGTTGCTTCTGCCAGCTTTCCCTCCTCCTCCGTGGCCTACCCTGTTTGGTCTCCTTTGCTAATTCTGCACCATACTCTGTCCTCCAGGTCTTGGTGTGCCCCAGGGCTCAGTCCATTCGGCCTTTTTTTCTCTCTTTTTGGTAACACAGAATTTTGATATTCTCAGGAAACAGAGCCTCTACAATCTAAATACAGTCTATAGGCAGATGACTCTCTAATTCACCTCTCCTGCCTGGACATTTTCCTGGAACTCTTCATTTGTAGTTCCAACTGTCTACTTGACACATTCACTTGGAGATCAACCAGACACCTGAAATTTTACAGGCTCTCAACTCACTGCTGGATTCCCCTCCCTGCATGCTGCTCCCTTGAGCCTTCCCTCTCAGATAATGGCAACTCTGTCTTCAGTTGGTTAGATCCAAAGCCTTGGAGTGATAATCCTTGACACCTGATTTTCTCTTATACCCAACAAGCAGGTTATGAATATATAAAAGCAAAAGTCCATTAGCTCTGTTTTTGGCACACATCTGCAATCCTTCTACTTTTCAGCACCCCCCGCCCCCGCCCATCCACCACTGCTACTGTGCCCCAGTGGGCGAAGCTCCGTCTGCTCTCTTCCTGGTTTAGGCAGTAGTTCTCTCCCTGTGCCTCCTGCCTCAACCCCTGCTTCCTACAGTATATTCTCACCACCACAGCCAGAAGGCACTTTTCCCTCCTCTGTTCAACCTCCCAGTAGCCATTAGCGCCACTCAGAACAAAAGCCAAATCCTTAGGGTCCCACAGGGTTTGGTCCTTCACCTCAACCTCTCTGACCTTGACTCCACCCCTCTTGCCTTCAGTAACTTTACTTTTCCCTAAACCCACTGGGTCCATTAGAACCTTTTCCCTTGCTCCTCCCTCTACCTGGAGTACCCTTTTCTCAGGTATTCCTAGGTTCACTCTTGCACCTTTAACATCTTCATTCAAGAGTCAGCTTTTTAGAGGGTCTAGCCAAAATTGCAAACTCTGCTCCCTCCCACCCTGACACTATCTAGCCCACTTTTTGGCATCATTTTTCGCATTTGCACTCCTACCTGAGATATGATAGGTCCCACTCTTTTGATGTAAATATACATTGACATTGACAGAGAATGTAAACCCACTTTTCCCTTGCTGTATGCCTGGCAGACTGCATGGTGCATCCCTCATCAGTGCCCAGTAAGGGTAACACATGCCCCATTGCCAAAACCCTTCCGTGGCCATTCTCTGCCTCTGTGCCCGAAGCCTCTCTGAAGCCTTGAAAGGCAGCTCTGTGTTTCCATCTGGGCCTGCTGGATGTGTCCACCTTGGAGCAGCCTTCAGTGCCAGTGTAAATGTACCCCAGTCCCCATACTCCTTGGGTTTATAGCACTAAGGCATACAGTCTGCACCCTTCATTCTCAGACTAGAAGCTTGTCAGAAATGCGGAATCCCAGGCCCTGCCCACATCTGCTGACACTGGAATGTGCAGTTTATCAACCCTGGAGATTTCTGTGCACATTTCAGGTCGAGAGGCAGCAGCCCCTACCCTGGTTCCAGAGTTTGCCTATGGGATTGTGTTCCCCTTACCCACTGTGTCACAGGCTCAGCCTTTCCTCCTCCTCACTCACTATTGCGTCTCCACTTCCCTCCTAAGTGTTTCTTCCCTTAAACCACTATCCTGAATCCTTGTCTCATGGTCTGCTTATGATGAAATCCAGACTAAAGCAGTATTGAGTAAATGAATAAATGAAACTTTTGGATAGTGTATGTTGGAAACTTATATTAGGGGTAATTTTGCAATTTATGACAAGTCTTCATACAAGGACAGTGCTGGTGCCCCCATGTTTGGAAGGTGATGTCACTGCCGTCTCTGCCTTTGTATATGCGCATACTGTGACTGCAGAGACCGTCCCCAAGAGCAGCCTTCCATGCTCCATGGATCTACATCATGGTCTTTGGTTTATTACTGAATTTCTTTTTTTCTTCTAAAAATAGCAATAGATGATTCTTGTAAATAAAAAAAAATTTTTAATTTTGATTTTTTTTTTTATGAGACATTCTTGTTCCATCACCTAGGGTGGAGTGCACTGGTGCAGTCTTGGCTCGCTGCAACCTCCATCTTCTGGGTTCAATCAATTCTCCTGCCTCAGCCTCTTAAGCAGCTGGGATTACAGGCATGACCCACAACACCCACCTAATTTCGTATTTTTAGTAGAGATGGGGTTTCACTATGTTGGCCAGGCTGGTCTCGAACTCCTGACCTCAAATGATTCCCCCACCTGGGCCTCTCAAAGTGCTGGGATTACAGGCATGAGCCACTGTGCCTGGCTTAATTTTGATTTTTTTTAATTAAAGTTTTTTTGGAGACAGAATCTTGCTTTGTTACCCAGGCAGGAGTGCAGTAACGTGATTCTTGCAACCTTGAACTTCTGGGCTTAGGTGATTCTCCTGCCTCAGTCTGCTGAGTAGCTGGGACTGTAGGCACATGTCACCATGCCCAGCCACTTTTCTATTTTTTACTTTGTAGAGATGGGGTCTCACTTTATTGCCCAGGCTATTCTCAAACTCCTGGCCTCAGGTGATCCTCCTGTCTGACCTCCCAGAGTACTAGGATTTCAGGCATGCACCACCATGCCCAGCCATGATTAAAGTATTCTTTAGTACATAAGACTCTCAGAAAAGATAATTAGGATTGCCAGCTTATATATTCCATGTTGGGCATTTCCCTATTTTCAGGCTGAGGATTACATAGTTAAGTGGTGATAGATTTAAGCAAAGTGTGTGTGTTAAAATTTGCCCTTTCATGTCTGCCTACGCCTCAAAACATCAGGGTCCAGGAAATGTGTAAGATTCTGTTTCTAAAGAAGTCAAAACTGGTTTTACTCCTCACAAACTTTGTGGGCAGCTGCTGCAGAGCAAATGAGTGGGTGGAAGGCCTCCCTTGCCACAGCCATGGACCACTTACAAACAACTTCTGCTTTGCCCACAGGGGGCGCTCTTGGGCTTTCTTTTTCATTACTACCCTCTGGGTGTCCACACGTTTCTCCAGAAGCACCAGGACCCAGCCCACACCTGGGGCCTGGAATCTGAGGTATGCCTTGACAGGCTGATGACAACCTCACCTTCTTAGTTTCTTCTCCCAAGACATTTATAATATTTACATTATGACTTCTATTTCTTTTATAATGAAAATATGATCTAGCAATGTTAGTCTTTTATAAAAAAAGGAAGTAGAAGGAAGAACTTTACATTCTCTGTTCGTACAGAGGAACAGATACTTTGAAATGATGGAAACCAACTAAAACATTTTCCTACTTGCAGATTAAGATTTCTCAGTTTCTACTCTCTTGGCTAATTTAGAGGATTATTATCAGTTTTTATCCCATTTCTGATTTAGTTAGGTGGTATGTAGGTCATTGTGACTTTTTGAGGCAAAAAAGAAGCTGTTTCTTACGCAGCTTACGTCCACTGATACTCTGGCTAGCAGTCAGCACTCACTGCCTGTTGATACTGGTGGACACTGCCGAGAACCCTGTGTTCCGTAACCCATTTATGCCTCATGATGACCCTAAAAGGTGCTAATTGTAGCCCTGCTTGATGAATGATGAAACTAAAATACAAAGGTTCAGAGAGGAACTGACTTACCTAGGTCACAAGATAATTGGTGGTAGAGCCACACCGAATTTGAACAGTGGTCAACCTCAAAGGCCATGTTCCTAACACTCCCCTGCACCATCTGAGCCTTCTTAGCCCTTCCGGGTAGGTTTGGCCACCCCCAAAACCTGTGTGGGAGCCAAGATTGCTATGCAACAGGATATTGCTATTGTGAGTGTGATGGAAAAAAGATTTCTGTTGCTAGCTTGGGAATGCAGAAGTTAATATATTTTGAACCCGACTTTCACATTTTGTTCCTATTTGATTTCTTTCTTTCTTTTTTAAATTCAGACAGAGTCTTACTTTGTCACCAGGCTGGAGTGCAATGGTGCGATCTCAGCTCACTGCAACTTCTACCTCCTGAGTTCAAGCGGTTCTCCTGCCCTCAGCCTCCCGAGTAGCTGGGACTACAGGCGCATACCACCACACCCGGCTAGTTTTTGTATTTTTAGTAGAGACGGAGTTTCACCGTGTTGGCCAGGATGGTCTCGATCTCTTGACCTCGTGATCTGCCAGCCTCAGCCTTTGAAAGTGTTGGGATGACAGGCGTGAGCCGCCACCCCCAGCCCCTTACTTGACTTCTGTCACTTTCTCTGTCTGTGGTCTCTTCTCTTCCCAAAATAATTCTTTTTTTTTTAAATTTTTTATTTTGTAGCGATGGGGATTCACGCTGTTGCCTCTGCTGGTCTCAAAACTCCTGGCTGGAGTATAGTCGCATAATCTCAGCTCACTGCAATTTCTGCCTCCTGGGTTCAAGCAGTTCTCTGCTTCAGCCTCCTGAAGTTGCTGGGATTACAGGTGTCCACCACCACACCCAGCTAATGTTTTGTATTTTTAGTAGAGACAGGGTTTCACCATCTTGGCCAGGCTCATCTTGAACTTCTGACCTCTTGATCCACCTGCCCCAGCCTCCCAAAATGCTGGGATTACAGATGTGAGCCACCGCACCTGGCCAGGATGATTTCAAAACAATGCCCTCTTTCCTCCGGCTCTGTTTCTTCCAGGTGACTCTGTCCTGCGAATTCTCTCTCTCTTTTCGTTCCCACCCTCATTTTCCCTTTCCTTACTGCATGCTGCCTTGTACCTCCACCACTGCTCCCTCTTATTTTCCACTATGAAAACAATTATGAGGTCGTTCTTCTTTTCCACAGGATGTGTTAGCAGTTTTTACCTCCTCTCCTCATTCCTCTGTTTCCTCGTCTTTCTCTCCACCTCAACCCACACCCTGTCAGTGCCGCTCAGATCACAATTGCCTGATCCTTGGAAGGTCCACAGGCTCACCTCTCCAGGCTTTGCTCCTTGTGAGGGCTATTCAAGCTCAGTGTCACCTGTCTCACATCTGTCTGGGATCCTCAAACCTGACCTTTGTAAATTTCCACTAACTGAAGATTCTAGGGAAAAAGACCTTTTATCACATTCCTGCTTTCCTAACTGATTTTAGTTATTAGGAAAACATCCCAAGTTGAACTTTTGAATTCCTAGAATTTCAGATTTCTTTCCTTTTTAAATTTATAGTAGTAGAAAGTTTTTACCTTTTTTTTTTTTTTTTGAATGGAGGTCTTAAACTCAGTGGCAAGAATGAAATCACTTGCTTAATTGAGAAAGTGATAACATCTATTTAATTTATCTCAGGATAGCTTGATTCTGAAACAGTTTTAACAAAGTAAAGTTTAGATCAACTGCAAGTAGGTACTCTAACAGGGTGGAAATTTTCCTTTGATTTTCTTTCTAGGACGTAGCAACAGCTGGCTGCCTGATGTTACTTTGGGCACAGTGGCAAAGCATTGATAGTAACTTAGGCAGAACACATTCACATAAAATTTTACCTGCCTTGCACACACACACAAAAATCACCTGGGCAGTGAAATAAATTCTGAGCATTTTATTGCTCACTTGACAAAAATGGCTTCTAAAGATGAGCAGGTGGATTTTTTTTCAAACTTGGTTATGGAGCAGGTGTGATGTTTTTAGTAATTGAGAGGTAAAACCATTCATCTCAAACATTCAACAAACATTTATCGGAGTGCCTACTACATCCTCAGCACTGTCAGAGGTGCTGTGGATTTAGCGGTGGATGCAGGAGAGATGACAGGCACTGAGTGGGTAGGCCCTGCTCCTGTGGACCTCATGAGAGGGAGATGGGGAGATTGTGAGAACTTGCCACAAATGGGCCTAGCACAGACTAGAAGCCATCTGCCTTCTGAAAAATGACATTAAAACTGAGGTCTGAAAGAGGTTTTGACTCTTTCTCTGAACTCAAAGGGGAGAAAGGAGCTTTTTGCATCAGTGAAATTTAAACTTTTTTGATATCATCTCTAAGAAGAAATACATCCCAGCTTGCAACCTTGTATACCCATATGTGCACAAATAGCTAAAATAAACATTTTGCAAAACAGGTGATACCTGCTCTTCTCAATGTGATATATTTTACTGAGCAGCAGCATAGTGGCCAAGAGCCTAAACTAAAGTTAGGTGTCCTGAGTTCAAATCCCAGCTGTATGCTCACCAGCCTTGTATGTGGGGCCAGTTAACTAACCTTGTGTTTTACTTTCTTCAGTTGTGAAGTATGGATAATAATGGTACCTGCCTCACAGGGTTGTTTTGAAGCGAATGGGAATTAATAGATAGAAAGTATTTTAGAGCTCCTCCTGGTGCAAAGTAAGTACTTCGTAGGTCTTAGCTGCTGCTGCTCTTGCTAGCATTCTAGGATTCATTTGTTTAAATGGTAAGTGCCGCTAAATCAGTATCAGGTCTTCAGTGAGTTCCAAAACACAATTTGAAAAACATCGTTTAGATGGTGGAAATCCTCTTGGTTTGTGAAGGTGGGATGAGGAACCTGGAGTTGTTGGAGAGGCAGGTGGCCTCTCATAATGACTCTTGATGTTTGGCTCTGCTCTGAAGGATAGTGGATAACCATTCAAGAGAATGGCTTGATAAAATTTAAAGTGTTTACAAAATTGAAAGATTCCTCTAACCACAATATTTAGAGTGAACTGAAAGGCTAGTCCAGAGTGAAGCCAGGAACTGTGAGGCAGCTTTTGTGAAAATCATGGCCAGTGATGGAGGTAGCCGCAGGGACAGAGACACATACATTTATTTCTCAGGTAGAATCTAAGGAACTTGCTTATTTGTGTTTCTTTTTAAGTAAATAAATAAATAAAAGGGAGAAAGAACAATAAGAAAGAATTGCCACAGTTTTGGCCTGTTCAGCTGGGTGGATAGTCACAGTGACTAATGAATACTGGAGGAGGGTTGTATTTGGAGGACATGTGATGTGTTGCATCTGATATGCCTGTGATAGGTCTACGTGGAGGTAACTGGAGGGTGGATGAGGGCGAAGGGCTGGCACTGTAGAGATTTGGAAATCAAAGAAACGTCAGGTAGTGCTAGAAACCATGGCAGTGTGAGTGAGGGGACTGTCTGGGAAGTGCATGTAGACGGAAGATGTAATAGAAGGTGGCCTGAGGGAGTTCTAAGGCCCCTTCGCATATCCCTGGAGCTTTGGGCAGGAGTTGGGCAGAGGAAGGAGCTACTGGTAATTGAGAAGAGGCCCCTGCAGAGAGAGGAGGAAAATCAGAAGTGTGGTCACTAAAACCATTAAAACAAGGATGTGTTTTTAGTTAATTAGAATGATGTTGTCAACATCTTTCCTGCTGAGGTCAGAAAGTCCTCCTGGTCTTGGCTACCTGGAGTGATTAGTCAGTGCGTGTCAACTGGACCTATTTTGAAGGGTTACCCAGCACTCTGTGATATACTTGAATATTTCCATATGATGTGGGTGTGGCCATTATCTCTGATGCTAATGGTTGTTCAAGTTAAGAACATTGCATATCCCTGTTATAAGAAGCATTTTGCCTGATACAAACACAGGCACAAGACCTGTGCCAGATTTCCATAGTTTTTGAGCAATAGAAATGACATTTTAGGTGAATGAATCCTTATTACAGATTTTCACAAAGGATTGTAGCCTTTAGGATATGAGGAATTAATTTATAAGTAAATACTTAACAGAATTTGCAGGAAAAATAAATTTGGTGATTGATTTTGCTGCCTACAGGATCGCTTCTTACTCTCAGTGGTGAGAGACTGTGTCATTCACTATCTCTGCCTTTCTCTTGTGTGTTGGGAGGTGTCCTGCTGAACACAGCCTTCCCAGAGGTGCCTGCGGGTTAAGGATCTTGGTGGCATTAGCTACTCTAACTAAATTAGGTACCTAGTTCCAGTCTTCTCTTATGCTTACAGAACAAGAAAAGAACTTATAGTCAGGGAAGTTGTTTTGTCAAAGTCCAAGCTTTAACATTGCCTCCAACCCTGCCTGCCTTTAAACACACACACACACAGACACACAGACACACACACACCTGGGTGCTGTGTCACCCAGGTTGGACAGGCTAGAGTGCAGTAGTGTGAGCATGGCCCACTGCAACCTCCTGCCTCAGCCTCCCATGTAGCTGGAGTTGACAGGCATGCACAATTATTTATTTATTTTTGTTGGCCGGGGGTGGGGGGTGTGTGTCTCACTTTGTTACCCACGCTGGTCTCAAACTCCTGACATTAAGTGATCCTTTCAATCTCATCCTCCCCACAGTGTTGGGATTACAGGTATCAGATACCACGCCAGGCCAAAGTTACCTTTTCTTGGAAGCTTTTCTTTTCCAATATTGTTTTAAAATATTGTGACATTTCACCATTATAACACATAATCAGGAGTCCCCACTATATACTTGCGTCCATTTCCTGATTGTGTTTTCCTAAGATTCATGAATGCTTCTGTTCCCATGACTTCAAAAAAATTCTAATGTACTATGATTTGTAGATATCTTGTTTTTCAGGGCAGCAGTATCCATCTTTCTCGTCTTTCCAAAGGGACAGACCAATTTCTTGGTATGTTCAAACTATTAATGTGAACTTTTTATTGTTACACATGCATTTTTAATTGCATGAGCCATTCTATATATTATGTACTCTGGGTATTACACTCAAAAACATTTTAAATGGATTTGTTTCTGAAAGTGTATTTCCTAGGAAAGTGGACTTACATGTATTTCCTGCTGTGACACAATTTTGATTTTCTTTTGTATTTTCAGTAATAAAGTATTATGAACTAATTACTATTTTTAAAAAGGTAGACCATGTAACCAGTTAGCTATTGTTTGGTAATATTGGTAATAGTTAGACACCATTACAGTCTTTAAATGGGTTACCACTAAGGTTTTAGATCTTTCTCAATTTTAATGAACAAACAAAAATTTATATAGCATTTTTCCGCTAGAACTCCTTTTTCAGAAGGTCCCACATTCAAATTAGTTTTATACATGCATAAAACTATGCATAAAACTAATATGTATGTATTAGTTTTATACTTAGATAGAACTTTTATTCTCAGAGTTCTATGCTTTACTTTTTGATTACACACCTATTTGACAGAATCTCTTTAAACATTATTTATCTTGTAAGATGGACATTCTTGGAGTCACGAAAGCAGAATTTTATCCTATTTCCATTTAGTCTGGTCAGCAAAGGAAAAGGACCTCTGTCTTTAGAAGTGTCTACCACTGTTGTCTATATACACAGCTGGTGGACAGCCATCTGATTAGAGAGAAAGCACTTGTTAACAGCCAACATAATAGAAAGTGCATAAAGCCATCACCAACTGGAGCCTACCCAAATAGCATCAGAAACAGTGAGGAGAAAATGAAAATCAGTTCTGACTCATGGATTGCTGTTTTCTTTTTGTTTTCAGTACTGACAGTCTTTGTCAGCGGGAATAGCAGCCTTGGCCTGAATATCTATTGGTGTTTATTTGCAGTTGTCTCAATTAGTTCTGCTCTTAGCCTTTTGGGAGGCACTGGGCTCCTCCCTGCACTCTGTTGGCCACTGTGGGTTGGCTTTGAGGGGGCCATCTTGACAGAATCACTTGTTGGGAACCATAAGACTGAACAAGGTTAGGTATTGATGTGAAGATGGGAGCATTTCCAGAAATGTTGCAAAGCATATATTCTGTTGTCTCATTGGGAAACCAAATAGATGAAAGCAGGCACTCCTTGCTTGCTTATCTCCATGCCTTAATCTGTACGAAATTGTCTTGGCTGTAGCACAGACTCAAATACTTGTGGCTTAAACAAGCCAGAGTTTTCTTTTCTTTCCTTTAAAATAAGGCTGGGGATTGGAAGCCCAAAAATCATATGGTCGCCTCAGAGTGTTATTAACGTCACCACCTCCTTTTTATTCAGCCATCCTTAATCTGTGTTTTATTATTATCATCATTTTAAATTGTGCTGAAATATACCTAATATTTTCCATCATAGCCATTTTTAAGCCATTTAGTTCAGCAGCAGTAAATGTGCTCACATTGTTGTGCACTTCACCACCACCATTAATTTCCAGAACTCTGTTCATCTTGCAAAACAAACTCTGCACCCATTAGCCACTAGCTCCCCATTTCCCTCTTCCCCCGACTCCTGGAAACCACCACTTTACTTTCTGTCTATGAATTTGACTACTCTGGCTCCCTCGTATAAGTTGAATCCGTATTTGTCTTTTTGCCGTTAATTGACTACACTTAGTATAAAGTCCTCAAGGTTCATCGGTTGTAGTGTGTGTGAGGATTTCCTTCCTTTTGAAGCTAAGTCATATTTCATTGTATGTATATACGTCATTTTGTTTATCCCTTCACCCATGATGGACACTAGCTGTTGTAATAAGGCTGCTACGAACACGAGTGTCTTAACATGTATGTCTATCCCCAGTGTCACCTCAGGGTGACAACTCTACCTAAGCTTCTTTCTCAGGACCTTCTCCAGAAGTGCCGCTCATCAGTTTCGATGAACCAGAAATGAAGGATAACAATGATCATAAACAGCTCATTTATTTAGTGCTTCTATGTGCCAACACACAGGGATGAATAATTCATTTCATCTTCACAATAAATCTGTGAGGATGGTTACATTTTACCGAAGAGGAAATTGAGGTTTAAAGAGGTTAAATGAGTTGCCCCTCACAGCCAGTTGACAGCATAGCTCTAGGAAGGGGCGGAGCTGGAATTTGAACCCAGGATTCTGGCTCCAAAGGCCATGCTCTTTACTGTTTTCAAGTTTAGTTCCTGTTTTCAAGGGAAGCTGGGGAATGTAGTTTTATCTCAGATAGGTGCGTTTCCTCTCCCAGCCACAGCAGGGTTTTTGCAGTAAGGAGAAAGAAGAGGTGGATGTTGGGGCCAGCTCGCAGCACCTGCCTCTCCAGCCCACTGCTCTGAAGCCAAGTGGCCTCAGGCCTCTGGAAGTGCAGCTGCTTTGTAACTCTGGGCTGCGGTCCACTCCTGCTTGACTCTGCTGGCCAAGACTAACCACCACTGGCCAGATCATTTTCATTTAACCAAAAAGACATAGAACAGATCACAAATGATGGAAAATTCTACCACTGAAATGGTCATGGGCTTCCAAACTGAGGTAGACTAGAGTAGCTACCTGGAAATGGAGGAGATGAACGTTTAGATACTCTTGTTGGGAAATAGTGTCTATTACATATTCAGTGATGATTTCTGCCAGCAGTGTGCTACGTGTTTTAAACACTATTGCATTTTTACCTTTGCTACTGCTATTTTTTATACAGTATTTTTATTATAATTTAATAGTGCCAGTTATCACTCATCACATATCCCATGTCTTTCTGATTTTGGAGTTAAGCTCTTATTTATTATTTTTTTAGAGACAGGGACTTGCTTTGTCACTGAGACTGAAGTGCAGAGGCGTGATCATAACTTACCACAGCCTCAAACCCTTGGTCTCAAGCAATCTTCCCACCTAAGCCTCCTGACTAACTAGGATGACGGGCCTGTGCCACCATATCTGGCTAATTTTTGTATCTTTTTTAGAGATGGGGTCTCACTGTGTTGTCCAAGCTGGTCTTCAACTTCTGGGCTCAAGCAGTCCTCCCACTTTGGCTTCCCTAAGTGCTGGAATTCCAGGTGTGAGCCACAGTGCCGAGGCTGCTTATCGTGGTTTTTTTCATGTTGGTTGTAATGACCTTGGTGTCTTTTTAGACTTGTAAGTCTTGTTTGTGGGTCAGTGGGTTTGTTTGTTTTTAAGAGATGGTTTTGCTCTATTGCCCAGGCTGTTCTCAAATTCCTTTGGCCTCAGCCTCCCAAGTAGCTGGGATTACAGGAACATGCCATGGTGCCCAGCTCTTATGTGATTTCTTTGGAAACATCCCCCAAAGTATTCTTTTTTTTTTTTTAGCCAGAGTCTCACTGTGTCACCAGGCTGGAATGCAGTGGCGTCCAGCTAATTTTTGTATTTTTAGTAGAGACAGAGTTTCACCATGTTGGCCAGGATGGTCTCGATCTCTTGACCTCATGATCCACCCACCTCAGCCTTTCAAAGTGCTCAGATTACAGGCATCAGCCACCACTCCCAGCCCCTGCAAAGTATTCTTGTTCTAGCATGCTGAGTCATGTCTTCTGGGACATGGTCATCTGTGTTCAGCCCTAACCGTGTCAGTGGAAGGAGACTTCCTTCAGTATTTCAGAAGCGGTCCTGAAATACGTAGAGTGTTGGAAAGTGAAGAACATATACCTACCACTGTCCTTTGCATCCTCTTATTCTTATTCTTGGTAAATAATGAAGGTAACATAGGGAAATAGTAGTTTGTCTTACATCCTAGTCTAGTGGCTCTCAGTCCCCAGGGTTTTGCCCACCAGGGGATGTTCTCCAGTGTCTGGTGACTTTTTGAGTATCACAAGTAGGGAAAGAGTACTACTAAAATCTAGTGGTTAGACGCTATGATACATCAGAAAGCCCTGTATGACAAGGGATCACCTGGCCCAGTCTCAGCTGCCATGGATGACTTGTAATTGAATTGAGTCATCAACCTTCAGACAAGTTACAAGAATACTTTGGTACTTTTCTGTCTGATACTTTCAAGCTCATCCACCATCAGCCTGTACTGATGGTTACTCTGAGGTAAGAAATACCACATCATGCATTTTGGTAGATAGTTAAGAGTCCAAGTTACATTTCCCACAACCAGGGATTTTACAATCTAGTTAAAGATTCTTACAATAGTGATCTTTTTAAAAGTTTGTATTAATATAATTTTAGTGTAATAAGTAATTAGTTGGCCGGGTATGGGGGCTCATGCTTGTAATCCAAGTACTTTGTGAGGCTGAGAAGGGGATTGCTTGAGACCAGCTTGGGCAACATAGCAAGACTCCATCTCTACAAAAAAATTAAAAAATTAACTGGGTGTGGTGGTAAGTGCTTGCAGTCCCAGCTACTGGAGAGACTGAGGTGGCAGAATCGCTTGGACCCAGGAGTTCAATGCTGCAGTGAGCTATGATTGCACCACTAAACTCCAGCCTGGGCGGCAGAGCTAGGTCCTGTCTATAGTCCAATGTGCTCTATGTGCAAGGGCTAAGAGCTGGGTAGTCAGTAACTTATTTTAAAACATATCCAAATGAAGAATGTAGTCATTGAAAGCAGTGGAGGTAAATCAGAGGGAGATGAGTACACTTTAGTAGAGAGAATTTGGGATTTAGACTTTCTTGCCTTCCCTGCCCAACCCAGCCCAGCTCAGCCCCACCCTGCCCCACTGCCTCTGGCATTTAAACATATCAGCCTCAGGGTTTCGTTCTTTCTGTGTTCTTCACATTTAATTTTAAGAACTAAATGAAAGAATGGGTATGGAAGGCTTTTGAAATTTTAAGGCGGGGTATATCTGTCGACTCATGTTGTTTGCTAAGTTCTTTTTTGCAGGGTTTTCTGCCCTTAGCTTAATTATGCCTGAATCATTTCCTGAATAGAGATTCTGAGCTCTTTTGCTAAAAAAAAAAAAAAAAAAAGATGTATCAATTATTTCTACCCTTTGAGATTTGTGTACATACTGTCCCCAGTGAAGTGAGTTTTGCTAATACGTCATGGGTATACACACGAGTTTAGAGAAGATAGTTTCCACCTGTAGCCAGGGAAAAGCAGCATAATGATACCCTGCAAAAGCAGCTCTTGACTGGAGGAGACCGGAACAGTGAGACTGATTTTAGTAGCAGTGCCTTCAGTTCCAGGATGCTGTCTTGGATAAACAGGATCTGCTTCCCCCAGAACTTCACCCTTGCTTGTGATTGCCAGCGAGCCAGTCTAGGGACTGAGACGACAAAGCAGGCAGTGCAGATGTGACAGTTCTCAGAAGATGGAAATGGGATGAGAGGAATTCCAGGCCATTGCACAAATCAACAAGTTATATATTTGGACACTTGTTTAACTATTTGGTCAAATAAGGAAGGATGTGGTGGTTTGACATTTGTCGAATTTCGTGTTCCCTTTCACATGAGCAGTGTGCGGATTGGAGATGAGGCCATGAACACTTCTCCTTGTTCTGACCCCTTGTTGCTCCATTTCTGAAACCACCCCAGGATTTTGGATTCTAGTTCTAACTGGTTTCTTAACCACAGTTGAGTCATAAATAATATTTAGTGCTATACATCCTGGTAGTGAGAAACCACAGCACAAAGAGTGAAGGATCTTTTCTGGAAGAGAGCCATTGACATTTTTAGAGGTCTCATCATCATTTTCTGTATGTGTATTTTAATTTTTGAGTTTTTATAGAGGTAGGATGTCACTATGTTACCCATGCTGGTCTTGAACCCCTGTCATAAGGGATCCTCCCACCTCTGTCTCCCAAAGTGCTGATATCACAGCCATGGTCTACCACGTTTGTAAAACTGTGTGTGATAATCTTGTCAGGATAAAGGCATGCTGCACAGATGCTGACTTTAAGCAAATACGTGACCTCTAGTCCCTTATTCTTTAAAGGGGCATTGTGGCACAGGTAGAAGGCGAGTGTTTGCTTCTTAACTTGAACATGCTCCATCTGTGGGAATCTTTTCTATTTTGTTCTAAGAATTAGGTGTAGTCTCCGACCCTTGGCAATTTTTCCATACAGCCCTTTATTGGGCCTTAAAAACACATCATCTCCCTAATGTAGAATCTGAATATGTGAATCAACTTGAAGATGAATAAATGAAAATTTGCACCTCGTAATTTACTCTGTAGAGAGCATTCGCTAAGAAATGTGAATTGAGAAATTGTTTCCTTTAATCGAAAGAAAAAAGTGCTGACGGACACCTTAACTCTACAGATAATGAGATCTTTAGGGAAGCTTTAATCTGTTGAAGTTTCCAGAAGCTATGCAGAGTCTGGGGCTTCCCCCACCACCAACCCCAAAACTTTAATGATCACATTATTTGTCTGTCTTTGTAACTTTAATCTGCCCTATGAGCATACAAGGGTAAGAAAATATTTGAGTGTTTCAGTTGCTGTAGCATATGTTCATATATCACTTCGTATCAGTAGTTGAAACATAGAATTTGAATCATAATGCATATTTAATCGAGTGTGGACGTTTTTAACTCAAAAAAGATATCCTTGCCTTGTGCTTATGTTTGTACTACCTCATAAGCGTTTACAACCTGGATAGCCATTTGAGTATTAGATGAGCAGATGGTAACCCAAATTATTATCTTTGTTACTGAATACCCCTGTTCTTTGTCCTCCTAGAAAAAGGTGTGTAGTGAAATGTCATTCTACCTTTCCCTTTTTCTTCCTTCAAGTGCTCTTTTAAATGGATGGTTTTTGTGACTTAGGTCTCATTAGCATTTCTTATGGGGACTGCTTTCAGGGCAGTACCACTTACTAAATTGTTCCCTTGCTTTAGGAAAAGGAAAACCATGGTAACCAGATGTAGGGTATGATTATTTGCCTCTGACCTGGCAAAGTGTTGGGTTTAACAAAGGAAGCTTAATAGAAATGTTCAAATTGACCCTTCTCATCACTTGGGCTCCTTAAAGCTCAATCAATCTCTCATTATTATCAGAGTTGTTCGAGCAAAGGCAGCAGTGATAGTATTTTTCATAATCACTCCTTGAGCCAAATGTAATTTGCAATTTGTAGTATTGTATTATGAAACAATAATGCATTAAAATGAACAGAGCAAGCATTAGGAGTATAGTCATAAAGAAAGGATCCACTGAAGTAGTTGTGTGAAAGGCACTCTCAAAATCATTTTAAGTGGACATGACTGATTTCAATGCCAAATTAAGCATTTAGAAAAATCAGACTTCTGTGCTCTTACTTTATTTAAAGTATATATGGATGTGTGTATATATTTTATAATGAAGTCAATTTAGTTGCGGGAAACAGAAATATAATTTGCTTATTATTTGCATTTGGGTATTTGGGGTTATGAGGTTAGTGTGGTTTGATTACCTAGGTGGATATAATTTGAGAAAAATAAAGTGCATCAAACAAAGGTATATCTTTTACAGAGATGGAATTTATTTGCTACAGAAATTATGTCTTCTGGTCTGTATGCTAGTTGATGTCCAAAAAGCTTCAGCATCATACTTAAGATAGGCTTTCATTCATCTTCTTTCATTTTACTAGAATGCCTCTAAGTATAGATTATATATATATTATTTCAGTGATTTGTGTATTTATCTTGTGTTTTGAAGGATTACTGTGTTCACTTTTATTTCTCTTAATTCTTTATGTTTGAGTCCCACAGTTTTTTATTTGTTTGGTTTTCAGATCTTTGGAGTTTGTAAAGTCAAAATTGATTCTGAGCTGGGTTTCATTTATTTCCTCTATTTCCAATTCCTCAACTATTGCTTTAATATTTCCTTGTTCCATATCCTTCTAGGATTTCTGAAGTGTCAGGTTATGAGGCATATCTGCGCATCCTTGATTAGCTAACACAGGCTATGCTGGAGTAGGAGTGCACTTATAGGGACATATAATGGGAGTCCTGAAAGGGATATGTTATTCATTAAGGCTGCATTGCACATTTAAAGGTTGTTCTGGCTTGGTTAAGTAGAAGCTGCTTTTTCTTTCTTTCTTTCTTTTTTTTTTTTTTTTTTTGAGATGGAGTTTCGCTCTTGTTACCCAGGCTGGAGTGCAATGGCGCGATCTCGGCTCACCGCAACCGCCGCCTCCTGGGTTCAGGCAATTCTCCTGCCTCAGCCTCCTGAGTAGCCAGGATTACAGGCACGCGCCACCATGCCCAGCTAATTTTTTTTTGTATTTTAGTAGAGACGGGGTTTCACCATGTTGACCAGGTTGGTCTCGATCTCTTGACCTCGTGATCCACCCGCCTCGGCCTCCCAAAGTGCTGGGATTACAGGCTTGAGCCACCGCGCCGGGCCAGAAGCTGCGTTTTCTTTTAAGAAAAATAATAACTAAGTTACCTCTTTTTCCCAAGATGCCAAGCCACACAAATTTAGTTTATTAAATCTTTTCAGACTAGGACTGATGAAAAGTACACCATCAAATAATTATTCTCAAGTTTGTGAATTTCCTTTTAAAGAGAACCTCTGCCAAACTCCACCAACTTAAAACTGCATCCCATCTTACAAAAGCACTATCAAGTTCTCATGTACCCTTTCTAAGGCTCCTTTCTCATCATTGTTGATTACCAAGATGCTTTTTTGCCTAAATAGGAGCTTTCTGCTTTTCATAATCAACCTCCTGTTCCCTGATTCATTGAGCACTGCCACAGCCACAATCGACTGCTGAGCAAATCAGTACTCTTTCATGGTAGCGATTTCTTAAAATGTCACTAAAATATGTAAGATCCTATACAAGAAGGACATATTACAAGTGACTTATTTTTTTTTCTTTTTCCCATTTGTAAAATGGAGGCCGAGGTACAAAAAATGTGGCCAGAATCCATGAGCACATCATTACAAATGATAACTGCATACAGTGAATTCCTTGTTATTTTTCCTCTGAATGGGTTTGGGCAGTTTGACGTGCTTCTGCTGTTGCCTGACAGTATTTGCATATGCCAGCACAGATGATTTTGACATTTGGAGTGTCACTGCATTTAGAAAGGTTGGCAGCATCCTGTGATTGGGTATTTGGGCAGTCTTTCTGATCCTTTGCAATGAATAGGAACAATTCCTGACCTTGCCTTCAAATCCCTGACCTTCAGAGATAAGTTCTGTTCAGGAACCAAGTCCTTTGGGCCTAATTTCCACCAGCAGTGCAAGATTTACTCATTGATTGATTGTGGAGAGGGTAGCCTTGCTCTGTTGCCCAAGCTGGTCTCAAATCCCTGGCTTCAAGTGATCCCCCTGCCTTGGCATCGTTAAATGTTGGGATTGCAGGCATGAGCCACCACACCCAGTCTTATCTCATTCATTTAAACATAGATTTATTAACCAGCTGCTCTGAATATGAGCGCATAGAGTCTCTGTCTTTGGTTCCTAAAGCCTACAAGGTGTCTGGGTATGGTAAACAGTGTCTTGGGTATGAATTCTGGCTTTGCTACCCACTCACTGTATGACCTGACAAATCCTTCAAGCCCCTGTGCTTACTGAGGTTCCCCTTAAGCATGAGGATAACACCTCTCTTGCATGCTGGTTGTGGGTATCAATGAGATAAAAGCACATATTAAGAATTCAGCACGTTCTAGCTAAGTGTCATTAAATAATCAAAAGAACATTCAACAAGTGCATAGTTATGTCTCACTTAGGAATTACGCAAAGTGAACTTCATAGGTCTTGGAATTTCATTTTCCCTTAGGTGCATCCAAGTTCAGACCAATTAAGACCTTTGAAACTAGCTACAAGCTGACTTGAACCTTTGTCCTAGCTTGTAGTGGGATTTGTAATCTTCTTTGATTTTCAGAAACGTGGACATACGTCTTCAGTGCTTATGAACAAGAGTGCCATAGGATAATCTACAAAGATATGTGGCTAGATTTTTTTTCTTTGGATAAAATCTATAGCAATTACCTGTTAGGACTTTAAACAAAAGTAAGTTTGTTATTGTGTTAGAGACCAGGATAATTGGTTGAGGGAAGTTAGTTCTGTACCAAGAATGTGGAAAAAGTCCAGAAAAAATTGAAAAACGTTTTCCAGAGAAACTTGGATCAAAAACCATTTAGGAGATATATGACTCAGAGGAATAGAGGAGTGATGTTAAAAGTTCATGGGTTTGCTTTGATTTGATTGAATAATGGGTTCTGGACCATGCACAGAACTGGACTGAGATGCAGTAATAACACAGGACAGGGCATGTGCTTTTGCTGTACAGGGTCTTGGGGCCAGCTCATTGGGCAACTGGTATCTCTCAAGGATCTTTAGGACAAATGACAGTGTTACCACAGTGGGCCATGGCCAAAGACAGGTTACGTAATGGCTGTACAAACACATGGTCTTTAAAAACAACAGGAAGTCTTCAGAAAGAAAAAATGATTCCTGAAGAAAAGGACAGAATGGGTCATGTGATAGTGCAAAAAATGTAGAAATGAGGGGCAGACACAAGGCAGAGTATTGAACCAGTGACTGTATTGACCACTCCAGCGCAGGAGTTGGGTATCTGCAGAGGATGTGTGGCTTCTGGTGGCTGACACTGATTCATATTTGATTCATTTTAAATTTTCTTTCCCAACCAAGCAGAATCACATAACCCACAAATTTCTTTGGGTAAATAGACATGTAATATAGCAAAGACTTCTTAGACACAAAGACCTTGGTAATTAGCAGTGAGAAATACCAGATTTCTAGGTGACATTTCAGTGGGGTTTTTTGAAGAAAATCTTATTTTAAAGACTATTCTTAAACCTTACAAGATAATTAGTTCCGGATATTCTGTTCATCTATTTTTAAATATGGCAGCAGATTTTTAAGACTTTTTTCTTAAAAAACATTGTATCATGTTTCAAAGTATGGTATTAGGAAAAATGCGTTCAGTACAAAACTAATTGTATTTTTATTTATTGCAGGATGCTATGCATTATCACTCCATGTAATTTTTTTTTTCTAAAGACCTCTAATTTTGGTAGCAGCAGAAATATTACTATTTAAATAGTAAAATATTTCAGTCATATTTATACTGCAGAGATAATTATGTTACTTTGCTGAAAACAAAATGATGGTTTTAATAGCAAGGAAACTCTTACCAGTAGTTACTTTTCAATGACATTTATTTCATTATAAAAACAATAGAATTTGTTGCCATCCTTTGTTGTTGTGTGGTTTGCTTTTTGCTTTCCCCATTCATCATCGAGTGTAGGTTTTATCATTCTTGACTGTAATGGTGCATGTGACTGATTTGGCAGACAGCAGTGATCTCATTTGTAACCTGTCATCGTAAAACCCATTTAGCAGATTAGTTTGAGATTACTTTAGCTGAATGAAGACATTGCTGTGTCCTTTATGAAGAAAGCCATACCTTTAAGACACGTTACAGTCAATTCTACTCTAAATAAAGCAGGGTTCACCCACTGCCTCTTTCTGCAAAGGAGTTTTTGATGGAGTTGACATTTTTAAAAGTGTACCTTCACTCCCAAAGTAGCACTACCTCTAAGCATCTAAGCAATTTTTCATTTCTCTCAACTTTTTAAAGGTATTTTCTTTTTATTTCTCTACTTAATTTTATTATTATTTTTAAGGTCCGGCCAGATGCAGTGGCTCACAGCCATAGTCCCAGCACTTTGAGAGTCTGACGCAGGTAGATCACTTGAGGCCAGGAGTTTGAGATCTGCCTGGCCAACATGGCGAAACCCTGCCCTACTAAAAATCCCAAAATTAGCCAGGTATAGTGGTGCAAGACTGTGGTCCTAGCTCCTTGGGAGGCTGAGGCAAGAGAATCACTTGAACCTGGGAGGTGGAGGCTGCAGTGAGCTGAGGCCGCACCACTGCGCTCCATCCTGGGGAATCGAGCAAGCCTATGTCTCAAATTAAAAAAAAAAACAAAACACAAAAATCCTGCCTGGACGATATGGAAAACCTCATCTCTACCAACAAAAATACAAAAATTAGCTGAGCTTCGTAGGTAGCTCGCACCTGTAGTCCCAGCTACTCGGAGGCTGAGGTGGGAGGAAGGCATGAGACTTGGAGGTTGCAGTAAGCTAAGATTGGATTGCACCACTGCACGCGCACTCCAGCACGGTGACAGAGTGAGACCCTCTCTCAAAAAAAAAAGTCCTTCTCCTATGTTAGTATGTCTTAGTTCATGACTAGCAAATTCTTCCTGAGGTACCAGTGTAGGTGGCCACTTTACCTTTCAGCCTCACACCTGCTGGGTAGTAGAGTTTCCTCTGAACCTTTGTGTGAGTCAGTCAGAGCAGATTGCAAAACTCTTTGTGTGAATAAAACTCTTTTATTCTGTGCTGAGATTGGGTTTGGTGCTGGATAGACAGTTAGCACAGTATCTCTTCAGCTATACTGTTTCTTGGAAAGTGACCCATCTGATTCATCCTTGGCTTTTAAAAGGTGATAACATACAAATAATTAATATTTTCCAGGTTTTTGAGCATTTCGCTATTGATTGTCTTCATTTGCTGATTGCCAATTTCTGCTGTGAAACTGACCTTAGAGTATAGGTATAGGTGAAATTTTTCAATGACTGCCTCCCCTTTTTAGGAATTAAGCAACTATAAATTAAGAAGTACAGTAGAATATATTGGGTACTAGAGTAAATATGGGTATAGGTACTTTTTTTCTTTTTTACATTTTAGAATGTTGGTATATTTTTTTTACTTGTAGTTGATTTCATTTGTCATGAAACTGAGTGATCCATTTTGGCCCCAATTATTAAGTAATATGCTCTGATTTTATATTATATCTTAAAGAAATCACATAACTTATTAACTAAAGCAGTTACTAAAAGAAATGTCCAATACTTACCTATAAATATTTTACCTATGGTTTCTTTAATTTTCATACATTAATCTTGAATCTGTATATATATTTTTTGAGACAGGGTTTCTCACTCTTAATCATGGATCACTGCAGCCTCTACCTCCCAGGCTCAAGCAGTCCTCACACCTCAGCCCCTTGAGTAGCTGAGACTACAGGCATGCACCACCACACCCAGTTAATTTTTGTATTGTTAATGGAGATGGGGTTTTGTCATGTTGCCCAGGCTGGTCTTGAACTCCCGACCTCAAGTGATCTGCCTGCCTTGTCCTCCCAAAGTGCTGGAATTGCAGGCATGAGCCACTGCGTGCGGCCAAATCTATACTCTTGAAAAAGGAAAGTGTGTTATAACAGCTTGGTAATACATTTACAAATAATAAAATTGTTATTCCAGTGATTAGGAGGTGGTGTAGGAAACTAGTTAATATTTTGATATGAAATGCAATGGGAAAATATGCAGTCCTTAGGTATGAATCAGGATTCTGCTCTTTTAAAAATGTCATATGTACTGAAGAGAAAAAGGTGAAGGTTGATTGACTCAGTTCACATGTATATATGATATTTGGTCAGCAAACTGAAACCTTTACAATATAGGACCAATACCGTTTTCTAAAAAGATTTTGACATAGTTGATTAACTCAACATTAGCTTTGGGCTGAAAATGTCTAAACTGTTTTAAAACATGCCAAATCAACCAATCTAAATCTTTCCTCACCATTACTAACTTAAGGAGCATGTACACTATTTCGTGCAAGACTAAACGGTACCTTTCGGTACAGATAGAGAATGTGTTGTTCTGTGTCATTGCATGGTGTTTCTCAAGTATGACACAGAATTGTATTCATACCATCTGGAATGTAGGAATGTGAATCAGCATGCTGTCTTAAAAACTGGTAAGTCAATGTGGCAACATTGTATCATTTGAAAGTTATGCACAGAAACACTAAATGGTTAAAATGATTTGCCTTTAGGAATACTTCATTATAAGTAAATATGATGTATTAAAATTTGAACTTAAACTTTTCTGGAAGTTAGGATTTAGTACATTTTATACTTTGAGATGCCTCGGTGTTGTAGGACGCCCAGGATGAAGTGAACGCCCTGGCTTTAAATGCTATCTGATGATACTCAGATTAATCCATCCGGCTCCCTGCTGTCCCTTGAATTTTTGCTATTACGTCATCCTAACCCCCAAGTCCACCAAACCTCTTCCTTCTCTGGCTCTGTAGATCTCTCTGGACAGCAACTCCTTTCTTCCAGTTGCTTGGCTAAACCCTGGAGTAGTCACTGACTCTCTTTCCCTAACGTCTGTGACCTCCCTATTAGCAAATTTTATTGGTGCTGCTGTCAAAATATGTCCAGAAACTAAGCACTTCTCTCCCTCTCCTCCACTGCCAGCGGGTTCATCACCACGGCCTCCTGATCGTTCTCCCTGATTTCAGCTTTCCACCTCCAGTGCGTTCTTTCTTCACACTGCATCCAGGATCATTAGAATGTCACCAGTGCCATTCCTCTGTTCCAGATCCTTCAGTGTTTTTCACGTCATCTCAGTAAAGTCCA
Organism: Callithrix jacchus; assembly: GCF_049354715.1. Lineage (NCBI taxonomy): Eukaryota > Metazoa > Chordata > Mammalia > Primates > Cebidae > Callithrix > Callithrix jacchus. The sequence continues at coordinate 33,906,145 of NC_133508.1, read as the reverse complement.
AAATCCTGTGTGGTGAGCAAGAACCCACATGGTCTGGCCCCTGCTGCCACTCTACTTCCTTTCCTGCTGCCTTCTCTTTGCCTTTTCCCATTCTAGCCCTGTCACTGCCCTTGCCTTTCCTCAAAGACACTCAGCCTGCCTGCGCCTCAGGGCCTTCGCACTTGCCTGCTCCTCTGCCTTGCCGACTCAGCCAACGCGGCTGACTCCTAGCTCAGATCTCTGCTCACATGTGGACTTACCAGAGAGGCCATCTTCCAGCATGAAGTAGCCTCTTCCCTGTCACTTTTGGTCTCCTTACTCTGCTTTGCTTTCCCCCTTAGCACTTTCACTCTGATGTGTTATATGCTAATGCATTTCCTAAAGATAAGCTTTCGAAGCTCTATGGCCATTGAAATGACCTAATGTGCTCTGTTTACTGTTTATAGCCTGGGTGTTCCAACTAAGCCCTGCATGCATGGTAGATGCCCAATACATTTTCAGCTGATCAATGAGTGTGATATTTTAGATGTTGACTTCTCCTGAGATGTATCAGTTTTTAATAATTTTTCTTTCACTTATTCATTCACCTGGAAAGCCCATCATTGTGCATAATTCTGAGGCATTATTGATATATTAATAAAAATAGTGCAAATTATTAGTGTTTTGTACTTTTAGTTTAAATGCAGAGTATGTATTTTACACCTTATGAAACGTGGTCAGATTCTGGATTTAAGTTCTGGAGAATTTTCTCTTTTTTTTTTTTGCAATTGCTGTGATCAAAAATTTAATTTTAAGCGTAGATTTGCCTTATAAAGTTAATTTATAGCCAGTTTTGATTGCCATATAGTGTATGTAATTTTTAAAGAAGTGATGGTGATGTCTTACCTTTTCTCTGTTTTAACATTTTAAGAATACTTTCCGTATTTATAAACCCCTTTCAAATAAAGTGGTATTTTAATCAATATATGAGGAATGCTTACATATACTTTAATTCATATGTAGACAAGTATTTGAACTCAGATTTGTATTAATAAAAAAATCTAGGCTATCAAAAAAAGACATTAATAGAAATAATTTTTTCTCTTTTATGTCAACTTTGGGACCCTTTGCTCTTCTCTCTTTCTTTCTTTCTTTTTGAAATAGGGTCTCCCTCTTTTTCCTAGGCTGGAGCACAGTGACACCGTCATGGCTCATGCAGCTTCAAACTCCCAGGCTCAAGCGATCCTACTCCAAAAGCTGAGGCAGTTCTGCCTCAGCTTCTGGAGTAGCTGGGATTACAGCTACTTTATATTACATTGTTTTGATATTTAGTGGAGATGAGGTCTTAGTATGTTGACCAGGCTGTTCTTGAACTCCTGAGCTCAAGTGATCCTTCTGCATCAGGCTTCCAAAGTGCTAGGATTACAGGTGTGAGCCACTGGCCCTGGCCCTCTTTTTTGATATGAAACTGTCACAGTAAGCCAGATTCCTGTTATTCTTCTAAAAGAAATATTCAATATACTTTAATTATTTCTGAATGCTTAGTCGTGTGACTGTCTATAAAATGTTTCTTTTTTGAAACATCTGGTGACCAATGCATTACAGATGAAGACTGCTTACAGCTATAGAGTGCGTGCATTCCAGGCAACGTGGTCTTTTATAGAGAAAAATAATAGAGCTGGGAAAGGAATTGATACCAAGTTGGAGGGTTCTGGGATGTTTTGGATGCCAGAAGAGAATAATGTTAGTGTTTTATTAAAGAGCTCAGCACCCATCTGCAGAAGTTTGTTGGACTGTTTTTGAATCATGGGTTTTTTCCATATGTTAGCTTTTGATCAGATGTAGATTTCCAAGTCAAAGATGCCACATTCAGCAATTGCTTTTCATCCCATTTAGGAGGGTATTTGATGAAAATACCTTAAACCTTTGAATTTAATGAAAGCACAAAGTATTCTAGCAGCGTAAATTATCTGTTGTACTTTAAACCTTGCAAGCATGGCCTTCTTTGTCAGTTTTTAAACTATGATGAATGTTTCCAATCAGCCTGGCTGTGAAAATAAAGAATAGTTGTTTATGAAAAAATTATTAACTAGATGATTGTGGATTATCATTCTTTAGTCCCAAGCAAAACCCATTCCAATGCATATCTTGCTTCCTCTAGCATCTGAAGTATTCAGCGCTTAGTCCTACAGATGTATTAATTGTTTAATAAGGATAAACCACAAGTCTTATTGTTGTTTCTTTTTGTTTTGGTAAAAGAATAATGCCATTGAGACCATTTTCCTAAAGAGTTTTCTCTGGAAAGTTCTAATTTAAAATGAATAAAATAATCTAATTCAAAATACTAGTCCTGACCCAAACTATTGACTGCGGAAGACACCTGGTCCCTGTTTTGAAGAAGCTAACATTCATTTCCTTGGGTACATATCATTACCACAAATGAACGAAAGCTCATTTTGTATATATTGACAAGTTAGAATTTTTTGTTATTAACAGGTTTGGCAAACATCGAAAAGATGACAAGATTGAGAAAACGGGTAAAATAAAAATACAGGAATCCTTTACGTCAGAAGAGGAGAGGATACGAATGAAGCAGGAACAGGAGAGGTAGACTTCAGTTACTTGATTAAACCTCCTTAGAAAGAAGTTCTTTTTTTTTCTTTCTTCTTTTTTAATGTGAAGATTTTGCATTTAATTACTTTTTGTATTTCTTGTGTCAACCCAACTGTTGATGATTGTGGGTGAAAATATTGTGAAGAGACATTAAAAAAAAAAACCTTATATGTATTTGAGACATCAAGGTGGATTTTAATTGCTTTAGTTAAGATCTTTTGTGTAGGAGATAGAACAGCATATTAGATGAATAAACAAACAGGAATACTGAACTAGTACTACTGTTTAAATAACACAGAAAGTACTTAAAATCCTGCCTCACTGATATATGGGTGTTTAGTGTATTATAACTTTAAAGAAATGCTCTTCTGGAAGTAGAACTCTTTGAATTTTTATATTACATTTTAAGTATAGTAAGAATTCAGGAGGCTGTTATTCATTATGTTGTTTTTCTTTGAAACCTGACACTTACTTCTTGATTCTCCTTCTATTTCACCATCTTCGCATTTTGTGACATTTTCCACTTAAGTTTTCCACGTCTTCCGGAAGGATTGTTATCTATTGTTGAGTCATTTCCATGTTGAGAACTTAAAGACCAATGAAATGAATGAAAAGAGTTACTCTAAGCAGGCACTCGAAAACCATTTTTCTAAGTGATTAGAATTTTTCTCATTATAATTCCAGGGGGTGAGAAAGCCATCTCACACTTCTGTTATTAGAGTTTACAGGCTCACGGTGAGCTTCTCTCTGTCATCACATTTCATTTTCTGAGCAGCCACAGTGAGAGGTACTATGCCTATTTTACTTTAAATAATCTGGGATTTAAGTGAGTTTCTTGGACCTTGAGGAAGTTTATAAAGCTAAGTACAGTCCACACCTAGGACTGTAGCTTAGCATCTCTGAAATCAGGTGCAGTGTTTCTGCTATAAATCTAAAGCTAGGATGCTTCCACTCTAATGCTTAATGAATGAAACAACTGAAAATAGTTTACTACAATAGTTTTATTTAAAAGAGATTAGTGTTTGGGTATACTTTCATTCATCTTTTTAATACCGCTGAGGATTTTTTGAGTAGAATGGTTACTCTGAGTCTCTGTACCTTTTCAGGGTAGAAAATGAATGTTGGAAAAATACGAATTCTAAATTTACGAAGCAAGTCTGCTGGTTCTTCCTCAATTTTTATTTTTATTAATGATTAATATTATTTTTTAAAACAGAATCTCGCCCTGTTGTCCAGGCTGGAATACTGTGGCGCAACCTTGGCTCACTGCACCCTCCACCTCCTTGTTAAAGTGATTCTCCTGCCTCAGCTTTCTGAGTAGCTGGGAAAACAGGCCTGTGCCACCATGCCCAGCTAATTTTTTGTATTTTTAGTAGAGATGGGGTTTCATTACATTGGTCAGGTTGGTCTTGAACTCCTGACCTTGTGATCTGCCCACCTTGACCTCCCAAAGAGTTGGGATTACAGGCGTGAGCCACCACACCTGGCCTCAATTTCTATTTTTTAAAAATCATTTCACCTTGCTTTGTAGGACTCTTTCTAATCCTCATCAATTTTGGGGTTTCCGAACTTACTAGTGAACTATTTTGGGGTTTGGGTGCATAGTCTTCCTGAGTGTATGTGATGTGGCATTTAGTGGCTCAGAAGTATAAACTTCTATCCTAGAAGAGTTTCTTCTCCCTTAAGGAGGAGCCAATACCAGGTAAATACAGGCAAATATGGAATGTACTCAGAGAGTAATCTGAGTGACAGAAACATTGTACCTCCCTCTATCTTGATACCTGCCACAGGGAATAACTTCATTAATCCTGTGCCACTTTCCATGTTCTCAATATTTATTCTGTGCCGTTTAAGGTGACTGCTATGTTTCCATGCAGAATTCTATTACCGTTTTCCAAAATGCTTTTATGGTGCTTAGTCAAATATTTCTAGCCAAACAATGATTTTTACATAATGGCTTCACTTGTATTATTAATTTGCCCGAGGCACAGTTCACTTCGCAGTTTCGCTTTTAATTTCCGTCTCTGTACCTCTAATGGTGCAATACTTCTGGGAACTAGGTTGATCGTAATGAATTTACAATGTACAGGAGGCCTAAAATACAAATCTTTCAGGGTCAAGGAACAAGTGAATGGTCCATTAAAAAAATCAATTAGGCTCATAATTTAAGAAAATTATTTTATTTTGACTTTGTATTTCAATAACAACTTTTTGCAAATGTTTCATTTAAACTCGTGGATTTTGTAATAAGCAAATGAATGCAAGAAATGGACTCAGCTACGAAGTGGAGTATGTCTGGTGCTTGTATTTCATAGGGCAAGCTTGTTTCACAAGTCCTCCTTTCTGCTCTGACTGTGGTGTTGGCAGTGTTCTTCCTGAGAGTGGAAACTGCAGCTTCCTTGAAAACATTTTGGCTGGAGGAATCAATAAAAATAAATAAGCCACTACTTATATTCTCCTTACAACCTTTCCCTCATTGCTGGCTAGTAGTGAAATATCTCCTAAGACATTATTTACCACTGTAGCTATTTGAGTTCCAAAATTTATTTTGACTGATTTCATATAAAAATAGAAAACCTGACGTTCCCCATGACTTAAGATTGTCCACAAACCAAAACTTTTTTTGTCTGTATACATCTGTGAATCCTGAATATTGCTCAAGATACAAATATTGAAAAATGAAAAGGGCTACGACTATAATTTAAAATGTTTTTTCTACAATGTTAAGATATACTTAGACGGTGACCATAAACTAGATTGTTCCGAGCAAAGTCCAAGATTAAGTTTGACTCTGTTCCTGCTAACTTCCTTCCCTTTCCATCACTTGCCACCAACACTGTGAAGTTAGTCTTGAGTAAATGCCATCCATATGGGAGAAAAGGACTAGGAGGATCACCATATGGAGCCATGCTCTGCTCTACTAGTCCTGCCCTGCCTCAGACCAGAGCCTCCATGAGTGCCGTCTTCTTGAGAAGCAGGGAGTCTGGGCATGATGCCAATGGAGAAGCTAACGGCTTCTTGCCATTTTGACTTCCTCATTCTGTGTGCTGAACCTAGGTACCCTGTCTTTTCAGAGATGCTGTTGGCTGCATTGGAGATAGACTGGGAAACTAAGTAAAAATGTGAATTCAGTGCTTCCTGCCTCTGACTTTGAGGCATGCCTAGGGACAGCGCCTCTGCTGGCTCATTTCAACCACCCTGAAGGTTTAGGCTCCAAACTCCAAACAGAACATGTTCCAATTAAGCGATCTATGTAACTTCAGGTCCACTCAGCCTCCCATACAAAGCACAGTGTAGAGTTCTGTTGACCAAGCATCACAAAGAACATGTTGGCTTTCTGTTGTTTTTGCTCCAGTGGTACTTCCATGTATTTTTAAGTGGTAGTAAATACACTGTGTGGTACAGGATTGCCCAGTGTTCAGCAGCAGAGAGTGCGTTCTGTGTACAGATACATTTGAGAAATGCTTGTTTAAACCAATGTATGCATATTTTTCTACTCTGTTATTTCTCAAAATTCTACCAAGTTCATGTACATCATGAGTCACTAAGATAAGAACAGAGAGTCACCAACCTCCAAATTTATTTCTTCTCAAAACATCCTCTCAGCCCCTCACTTTTTGTTTTTCCTGGAACACTGACATCCTGCAGCATTCCGAGTCACTGGAGAAATACTGATGGCAAGTGAAGACCACGGACTCCTGGTTGAGCCGTGTCCAGCTCACTCCTCTAATAGGCTACAGGATCCGGAGTTGATTGTTTTATAGAACTGAGAGCAAGTTTAAGGCAGTGTTGTAACCTCTCTCTACTTTCTGGCTTCTGTTTTATGGACTTTTAAAAGTACGTGCTCTCAACTGCTCCTTCTTTTTCAGTTTTCTTTTTCTCACCTTTCTCACTTGCTTAAAACATTTCCTTTTTTAAGCTCTAATTCTAAGTTTATTCTTGTACTAAAAGCTACAGAAAAATTTGGGAAGAAAACCCATAAAATTAAAATCAGAAAACAAAAATTTATCTGTATTAACACCACTGTTAACATATGGATCTGTGACATTCTAATCATTTTTTCCTATAAAGTACATATTGTCCAGACCTATATACTTTTAAGCTGACATCTATTTCATCTTGATTTATTTTGCGTTTTTATGCTTTCTTAGAAAATCATGCTAAATGTTTTCTGGATCAAGATCAGGTCTGTGTGAACAGACAGATGGGAAAGAGGGACAGAAAGAGGGAAGGATGTTTTGAAACATGAAATATTAGCTGTGACATCTGGCCACACTCCCCAACTCTTACATAATATTCTCCTCATGTTATTCCTTCTATGAAATGAGGTTTATAATGTTAACTGGCTTGTACTTTGTAGTTATTCAGCCATTGAAAGCTACTACAATATTTTTTTTTCTTTTTGTATGTGTGTGTTTTTAGTAGAGATGGGCTTTCACCATCTTGGCCAGGCTGGTCTTGAACTCCTGACCTCGTGATCCACCTGCCTTGGCCTCCCAAAGTGCTGGGATTACAAGTGCAAGCCACCGTGCTTGGCCTCTGCAAATATTTTCTTTCTTTCTTTCTTTCTTTCTTTCTTTCTTTCTTTCTTTCTTTCTTTCTTTCTTTTCTTTTAGAAAGGAGAGAAGGAAAGAAAAAAAGGAGTGAAGGAGAGGAAGAAAGAGGAAAAAGAGGGAGCGAGAACAGGAATGTTGCTTTATTCTAAAAATGGGTATTGAAAACCTCTTTTATGCCAATAATTGTGCTTAATAATGGCCGATCAATATTTCATTTAAACCTATGAGTAGGTGCAATGTGGTACTGACAAGAATGTATATTTTGTGTATTTAAAGTGGAGAGCCCTATAAATGTTTATTAAGTTTACTTGTTCCGGATCTGAGTTCAAGTCCTGGATATCATTAATTTTCCATCTCATTGATCTATCTAATACTGATATTGAAGTCTCCCACTATTATTGTGTGAGAGTCTAGGGAGTCTAAGTCTCTTTATAGGTCTTAATGTATCTGGGCGTTAGGATCGTTAGCTCTTCTTGTCACATTGATCCTTTTACCGCTATATCTTTGTTGCTTTAAAATTTATTTTATCAGAGAATAGCAACTCCTGTTTTTTATTTATTTATTTTTGCTCTACAAATATTACTACAATATTTTCTACAATATTATCATCTACAAGCTACTACGATATTATCATCTATATCTACTTAGTAAGTTATGCTTGGGAATATTTCCAGGGATATTGACTGCTTCTCGTGGAGATATAAACAAGTTAATTAATTTCTTATGAAATCTTCCCAGTATGGAAGGAACATTTATCAATCTCCTTAGGAAATGGATGATTCGAAACTTTCCATTGTTTAGTGTTCTAATCATTCTTCAAAGCCTTGTGTTTTCAACACTGGACCATTGAACTATCTGTGTCCTTCAGTGGGACTCCCCGTTCTTGGTGTGTCACTTTGCAGGTTTATGTGAATTTTCTGCATGCTGATTCCTCTTTCTAATTTGACCAACTGTTCTCAGTTATACCTGCTTTGAGGAATCACGCGAACTTTTGACACTTTTTTTGATCATCTCGGTTGGTAGGATCCTTTCCAGCAGGTGATACATGTTTGTTTTCCTAACAATAATCTTAGCATTTACATCACTTATTGTCATTCAAAGATTGCCTTTTAAAAATTAACTTTTTGATGGGAAAAATTTTTTTCTCCTGTAGCAGCATTTTTCATGTTTCTTTTTTTTTTTTTTTTTTGAGACGGAGTTTCGCTCTTGTTACCCAGGCTGGAGTGCAATGGCGCGATCTCGGCTCTCCGCAACCTCCGCCTCCAGGGTTCAGGCAATTCTCCTGCCTCAGCCTCCCAAGTAGCTGGGATTACAGGCACGCACCACCATGCCCAGCTAATTTTTCATATTTTTAGTAGAGTCAGGGTTTCACCTTGTTGACCAGGATGGTCTCGAGCTCTTGACCTCGTGATCCACCCGCCTCGGCCTCCCAAAGTGCAGGGATTACAGGCTTGAGCCACCGTGCCCGGCCTTTCATGTTTCTTTGACCTCGCAAATCCTTCAGGAAAGTCACTTCTAGTCAATAGGGTAAGTTTCAAATTTTTAAAAAATTTTTATTGCACAGGTAAATAAGAATTTTTAAGAATCTGTTAACCTACTTTGTAGAACTTAACTACTTAGATAAGTGCTTTAATGGGTTTGGTCATTCATACCTGTAATCCTGACACTTTGTAATTCCAACACTGGCAAGAGCATAGCTTCAGCCCAGGAGTTCAAGGCTGCAGTGAGCTACTATGATTGTGCCACTGCTCTCCAGCTTGTGCCACAGAGTGAGAGAGCCTGTTTCTTTAAAAAAAGGAAAAAATATAGATGAATACTTGAGGAAAATTAAGCCTTAGGCATTCTATATATTTGAAACTGATTTTACTGACAGATACTGCAAATGAGGTAGGAAAATGCAGTTTGATTTCCGATTAGAGCTGTCCTAGACATACTTGGCTTAAGTGCATCTCTCTGCTTTGGTAATTGTAGGTGCTCTAATACCTATGAAAGCCTGAACATGACTTGAGTGAGTATCTGTAGAGGTGTGTTCATGTGTGTTGGTTAGGGAAATATTATTGTAGTGTTTTATTAGTGAATATAAGAGAACTGTTTGCTGTTTCACAATATATTAAGTGTATAAGATAGTATATTAGTCCGTTCTCACGCTGCTGTAAGGACCTACCTGAGACTGGGTGATTTGTAGAGGTCTGATTGACTCACCGGGTTTGGGAGGCCTCAGAAAACTTACAGAAGGGGAAGCAAACACGTCCTTCTTCACCTGGTGGCAAGAAAGAGAAGAATGAGAGCCCAGCAAAGGGAGGAGCCCCTTATAAAACCATCAGATTTTGTGAGAACTAACTCACTAGCCAGAGAACAGGAGCGGGGGAACTCACCTCCGTGATTCAACTATCTCCACCTGGTCCCTCCCATGGCATGTGTAGATAATGGGAATTACAATTCAGGATGAGATTTGGTTGGGGACACAGCCAAACCATATCAGATAGGATAAGTCCTTTTAAAATTATTATTTTAATAATTTTTTCCCTCTCTCAGGGATCCCTTGCCTTTGTTAAGAGAAAAAGATTTATACATGTTAACATTAAAAAATTGATGTAAGGCTGCTCTGAAGGCTGAGGTGGGAGGATCACTTGAGGCCAGGAGTTTGAGACCAGGCTGGGCAACATAGTAAGACTCTGTCTCTAAAAATTTTTTTTTAAATTAGCTGGGCACAGTGATGTGCACTTGTAGTCACAGATACTCAGGAGGCTAGTGTGGGAGGATGGCTTGAGTCCAGGAGTTCAAGGCTAAAGTGAGCTACGATCATACTACTGCACTCCAGCCTGGGCAACAGAGCAAGACCCTGTCTCTGAGCATGGGGAAAAGACAGTATAATCAGTTGTAAAAATAGGTGATTACAGAGCTTTGGAAAGGGGAAAGATTGGTTGGGCTGGAGTTAGCAGAGACTTGCTTTATAGAGATGGTAGTCTGGGAGCTAGATCTTGTTCCCAAGAATATGTATAACTTAGCAAACTGGAAAGATTCTACCCTCACATTCTGTTTCCCTCCCACGAAGCACAAGGGCTCATGGAAGGGAAGGTAGGCAGTCTTTTCACTGTCTGGACTCTTTACAAGTTGTCATTGTATTAGTGGTTAGCAGTCTCCCTTTAATGCTTTCTTTGATCTCTTTTTCACTTTTAACCATTTTGTATTTTAAAACTGGTTTCATTTCATTTTAGTATTAAGGGTTGCAAGTTAACTTTCCCTCCCACCTATTCTAAGGGACCACTATGGATTTCAGCAACTTACATTCTTCCCTGGAATTGGAAGTGTACCTTTAAAACAGTTGTTTTCATGCAAGAAAATTTTTTTCAGGACCCATTTAGAATATGGAAGTCCTTTCTTCTCAATCAGCCTTTACCGTAATATGACAAAGATATTAAAATCCCACTTAAAATTGGAACTGTTATTAGGGTAAGAAATTTAGTGGAATAGTACCTCTCTTTTGGGAATTCAACATAGGCACCAAACTGGCAGCTTACCTCCTGTTAGGGGGCAGTTGTTAGATTCACCTGGCAGGGGGAGGATCACCCAAACGGTAGATGAGTTGGGCTGTGGTATTTTTGAAGTCTGCCATCTGCTGAAGTACTCTAAGAGCCAAAGAAAGCCTTCAATCAGTGGGCTGAGACTGCTTTTGCAACAACTGTTCCTTCCAGTTGTTTTGTAGCTTAAGTTTCATTTTGTCATGAATTTGAGTTTTATTTGATCAATTTCTATAATACTGACTTTTTGAGAGAAAAAATGGTGTTGGGAAAAGATCCACAAACTGTTGTTCCCAGAATGAGGCTTCTGGATGGCAGTGCATTGTTGGGGGTAAAGGTTTCCCAAGCGAGTTGCTTGTAAGATCCTGAACATTGTTTTGAAGATAGTCAACAACTGTCTGATATGTAGCAATCTGAAATTTATTAAAAACATTTTTTTCTGTTAAACTAACATTAGTATATTCTATTTTCTGTAGACATTAACATTTTTTAATTAAAAATCATTAAAAGACCGTTTATTGTAGTCTTTACAAAAATGCACCATGAAAAAAAGCCATGTGTTAGAGCATCATAGCTTTGGAAACAGAGGTATTTGGAATGTAACTGAGAGGTTTAGGGACACCGTTGTTTTCCATCCTAAGGAGTGTGGTCACTTCAGTGGTGATTCCCATACTTGGATATTTCTGGATATATAAAGACTATATATACATAAAAAGTTCCTTTCCTCTTATTCTCCTGCAATTAGCGCTAAAAGCCATTTACTGTAAAAGCAAAAATACTAATGAATAGAAATGTTACAAAAACAGAAGTCTTGTGTGTTTTATCTTCATCGAGCGTCATCCGTTTTAATTAGAGAAAAGGGTAGCGAACACTGTGACAAGAGCCTGGAATTAAAATCATTAATTGATGTCAAGCTGGAGAGAGACTGTTAGCATGAATTTAGTGACAGCAGGAAAGAAATTAACCTTATTACTTTATTTAGTATATTACATTATTTTGTGTATTATTTCCTATGCAGGTTCAAGGCAATTTCATTATCATAATGGAAGACTTTTATTTTTTTACAAAAAGGAAAAGTGTATTTATGCTTGAACATAATGAATTGAAATAAGTTCTTTATTAAATTAAAAATACCTTGATAAAAGGTTTTAATTGTTTCAGTTTGTTTTTTCAATTTTCAAGGATAGGAACTAGTATAAATGTTGTCCATCAATGTCAGGTGGTACAACTGCCTGTGATACACTGAACCTCAGATAATTTTCCTTTTTAGAACTAGGAAGGACTTACTGAAATGTTTAAAGCAGTAGACATTCATATCTTTTGCTGGGTTTTGGACTAATCAGTTACCTCTGTCATTGTTGAGGTTTGGCCGGAGATAAATGGGATAGAATGCTGAACAATAGTTTGACTGTTTAGAAAAACAAGTGACTCTTACATCTTGGAGATAATTTGTGACCTCAGGGTCACAGTAAAAGGATAAAGGGAGTATGCTTTTATAGCCCAGGCCATCTGGATCTATTAAGTGCTCGACTGCAAGATACTCACTGTCTTTTCTTAAAGTTTCCTTAGGAAGCCATGTTATTCTTATGAGGACAGCAAACATGTTTTTTTTCTTGAGCCAAATATTTTCTTACTGAAATACATTTCTCCACAGAGTGGAAATATATAACATGCAAATATAACCGTTTGGTTGTGTTGTAAACTCCATTTTCTCACTTTGTAACAAGACATTCAAATATCAAAGAGCATAATAAATTCAGTAATGTCTTTTGTTAATTTTGCTCATGAATTGCCACTAAAATTTATGAAAACCACCGTGCATGCCTGGTTTCAAAAATCGACTCTAAAGTGCTATTTGTACAGCAAGACTCATTAGCATTAATTTCTAGAATGAACTTGAAAATGCACATTAGCTCAGGCTACTAACCAGATCCTGTAGCCTTTTGTGGCAGTAGTTCTATCTGGGGGACCACACTTATACCACAGTTTTATTCTAAGGTTTTCATCAACAGTGTAAGCTGCCACATTGGAAAGCAGTGATGCAGGTTTTAGAACTTTGGGGACACATTATCGGTGAGACAAGACAAGCAATACAAATACAATTCCTTCTTTATTGGAGCTTAGAGGAAAAAAAAATCAGTGCTTCTGGAAGGTACTATAGATGGGGCTGTAACATTTATTAGGCTGTAACCTTTATTAATGACTGGTGGTGATTAGTCATAATGTACAAATTTGGGTAAAAGAAGGCAATTGAGATCTGGGCTTTATAGATGAGTACTTCATACTGCTGAGTACTTCTTTTGAGAAATTAACTTGTTAGAAATTGACTGCTAATTAATATTATTTTCTGTGTCATTTGGAACAAAAGAACATTTAAATCCAGGACCCATCAGAAATATAATGAAACTGATGAGCAAGAAGTTTGGGGAGATTATTTAGGTTTACGCCTCCCTTGAGAAGAGTGTGTTCCTATTCTCTTCTGATAGCTTTCTTTCATAGGAGGGTTGCATTTTCTGCCATAGGTGAGCTGGATTCTTCACTTTCAATGAATTGAGCTTCATATGTCAGTGTTCAGTGATTAATAAATCAGTCTGAGTCATTCCTTTTGATTTTTGGGGATTCTTCATATTCAGAAATTGCAGCTTGATATCATTCTATGTCTGTTGTGTTCCTTCAAATTTCTTCAGGCTGCCAAACTTTAAGACTTATGCGAATGCCCAGTCACCCTGGATATTACCTATAATTAAGTGGTTGACTAATGGTGACCAAATATCATAGTATGGTGGGTTGTCAGATAAGTGATTATAATTGAGTTTCCAATTAATATCCCATTGAATGTAAAGAAGAACTCATTTTCCTCTTTCTGCTAGTTTTCTGGCCGAATCCAGAGTCAAAAAGATATTATGGTGCAAAGAGTAAAATTATCTCTTAACTTGTATCAACTTTCATTATGGATAGCTAGTATTTAGTGGTAACCAGCTTTTATAGTAGTGTCCTTGATGGTCTTAATTGCTTTTAAATGGATAAACGGAGTAAAAATTTTTTAAATGTCTAGTGGAATTTTAGCTAAATTTGACATTAGAATTTGAATTTCTGTTTCTCTTGTAGGTATTCTATCTTTGGGAACTTGCGGACTTAGAGTTATTAGAATCTACAACAGTCCTGATAAAAATTTCTGACTTTCTAATATTAGCTCGTAAGTTAAGAAAGTCATTGGTTGTCACCTCAGGAAATAAGGTCCCCCTTATTTTTGGGAGAAGCAGTTTTGGTTGCCCCAGTGGTTGGGAGACACTGCTGGATTACATGTGGCTGTGACCAGCCCTGCATGATGACAAATAGCTCCTTCTCAAATCTCTCTGGGCCCTATTGAGAAACACTTAGCTAGGTAAATTTGTGTATTTTTTACAGCTGAAGAGAGGAAAAATCAGACAAATTCGATCCTCTGCATTCAAAATTGGAAAACAAGAGTGGGGTGATGGTGATACACTAGATACAAGAAAGAAATGGGGAAAATGCAAAGTTTGCTTGTAATGCTATGCGGCAATTTTCTGTCTTTAAAAAATCTTCTAAGTTCGCAGTAATTTTTTTTTTTTTTGGAAGGCAGGAAGGGAGAAAAGGAGGAAGGGAGGGAGGGAGGAAGGGAGAGAGGGAGAGAGGGAGGGAGGGAGGGAGAGAAGGGAAGGAAGGAAATCAGGGCAATGAGAGAGACATTGCCAACCTGGATCTAGAGGTCTACAAGTTGATTTCTTTTTTTCTTTTTTTGAGAGAAGGAAAGAAAAAAAGGAGTGAAGGAGAGGAAGAAAGAGGAAGAAGATAAGGGAGAGAGAACAGAAATGTTGCTTTATTCTAAAAAAAAATGGATATTAATAATGGCCAATCAATATTTCATTTAAACCTCTGAGTAGGTGTGATGTGGTATTGACAAGAATATTTTGTGTATTTAAAGTGGAGAGTTCTATAAATATTTATTAAGTTTACTTGTTCCAGATCTGAGTTCGAGTCCTTGATATCTTTATTAATTTTCTGTCTCATTGAGTCTAAGTCTCTATGTGTCTGGGTGTTAGGATTGTTAGCTCTTGTTGTTGCACTGATCCTTTTACCACTATATCTTTGTTGCTTTAAAATCTATTTTATCAGATATGAGAATTGCAACTCCTGCTTTTTATTTATTTGTTTATTTTTGCTCTCCATTTGGTTGGTAAATCTTTCTCCATCCCTTTGTTTTGAGTCTTTGTGTATCCTTGCATGTGAAGTGGGTCTGGATGTAGCATACCGTTGGGTTTTGGCTGTGTCTTTTGATTGGGGGATTTAGTTGATTTAAATTTAGGATTACTGCCATTTGATGTTAACTGGCTGTTTTGTCCATTCATTGATGTAAATTCTTCTTTATGTTGATGCTCTTTACTTTTTGGTATGTTTTTAGAAAGGCTAATACTGGTTGTTTCTTTCTATGTGTAATGCTTCTTTCAGAAGCTCTTGTAAAGCAGGCCTGGTGGTAATAAAATCTCTGAGTACTTGCTTGTTCATAAAAGATTTTATTTTTCCTTCAGTTGTGAAGCTTAGTTTGGCTGGATATGAAATTCTGGGCTGAAAGTTCTGTTCTTTAAGGATGTTGAATATTGGCCGCCACTCTCTTCTGGCTTGTAGAGTTTCTGCTGAGAGATCTGCTGTAAGTCTGATAGGCTTCCCTTTGTGGGTAACCTGTCCTTTCTCTCTGGCTGCCCTTAGTATTTTCTCCTTCGTTTCAACCCTGGTGAATCTAATGATTATGTGCCTTGGGGTTGCTCTTCTTGAGGAATATCTTTGTGGTGTTCTCTGTATTACCTGGGGTTGAATATTGACCTGCTTTGCTAGTTTAGAAAAATTTTCCTGAATAATATCCTGAAGAATATTTTCCAGCTTGGATTCATTCTCTCTGTTGCATTCAGGTACACCTATCAAACGTAAATTAGGTCTTTTCACATAGTCCCACATTTCTTGGAGACTTTGCTCATTCCTTTTTATCCTTTTTTCTCTAATCTTGTCTTGTTTTATTTCATTAAGTTGGACTTCGACCTCTGATATCCTTTCTTCTGCTTGAACAATTCGAGTGTTTAAACCTATGCATACTTCTCGGAGTTCCCGTATTGTATTCTTCAGTTCCATTAATTCACTTATATTCCTCTCTAAGTTGTCTATTCTCATTAGGATTTCATCAAACCTTTTTTCAAAGTTCTTAGTTTCTTTACATTGGGCTACAACATGTTCTTTTAACTCACAGAAGTTTCTTATTATCCATCTTCTGAAGCCTGATTCTGTTAATGGGATGCGCTCATTCTCCATCAAGCCTTGTTCCCTGTTGGTGAGGAACTGTGATCCTCTTTAGAGGGATAGGCATTCTGATTCTGAGCATTCTCAGCCTTTTTACGCTGGTTTCTTCCCATCATTGTAAATTTATCCACCTGTCGTCTTTGCAATTACCAACTTTCAAATTAGGTCTCTGAGTGGACGTCCAAGTTGTTAATTCCCAGGGCCGAAATATGAGCAACCCACTGCGCCGGCCAAAACAGTGGCGTTAAGACTGATGGTGCTTTTCTGCCCGGGAATCTCCAGTCTGGCTTCCTTCTTGAGTCTGTCATAGGTAACTCTGCCTTCCTGGAGCTCCAAACCTCGGTCAGATGGGGAACCAATCCTGTTTACTCTGCACCAAGAGCTGCCGCGTCCAGGTGCTGGCAAAACCGCTGCGCCGGCCACAAGAGTCGCACTGGTGACCCGTGCAGCTCCTCCACTAGGAATCTTCTGCTCTGTGAGCGACCAAAATTTGTCTGAAAGTGTGGCATCCTCTCCTTCTCTGTGCTTTCACTGGGTGCTGCAATCCCAAGATGTTAGCAATCGGCCATCTTGGATCGTTCTCTCTAAGTTCGCAATAATTTTAGCTTCATAGGAAGTTACAAATAATAGTACAAAGAGGTCCTATGCACCCTTCGTCATTTCTCCCAATGGTTAAGTTAGATAGCTGTAGTACAGCATCAAAACCAGGAAATTTGCACTGGTTCAGGGTGTGTGTAGTTCTGTGTCATCACCTGTGCACATCAGTGTATCCGCTCCTACAATGCAGAAACAGAACTATTTCATCACGGAGACTGTCCTCCTGCCTCTCTGCTCCCCCTGTATCTAACCCCTAACCATCACTGACCTGTTCAACTCCATACTTTTGTCATTTTGAGAATGTTGTGTAAATGAAATCATATCATATATGATCTGTGAGATTGGCTGTTTTTTTTTTCCACATTGCATAATGCCCTTGAGACAGATTCAAGTTCACTAGTTTGTTGATTTGTATGGCTGAGTAATATTCTGTGATATGGACACACCCCAGTTTTTTTAAAACGATTCACCTATTGTAGGCTATTTTGGGTGTTTCCAATATTTAAATATTACAAGTACAGTAATATTTGGCAATGAACAATTGCATACAGATTGTTGCTTGGACGTAAGTTTTCACACCTTCGGGATAAGTATCTGGGGGCACAATTGCTGGATACTAAGATAGGTATATGTTTGATTTTTAAAGATACTACCAGGCTGTTTTCCAGGGTGACAGTGCCATTTTAAATTTCCAACTGCAATGTGTGGGAAGTCCAGTTTCCCTGTATCCATGGCTGCATTTGGTATTGTCACTACTTTTTCTTTTCACCAGTGTGATAGGTGTGTAGTAATAGCTCATCAGAGTCTTACTTGCATTTCCCCAATAGCTGCTGGTGGTGAACATCTTTTCACATGCTTGTCATCCATATGTCCTCTTCAGTGAAACATCTCTTCATGTCTTTTGCCATTTTCTAATTGGGTTGTTTTCTCATTGTTGAGGTTTTAGGATTTTTAAATTTTTTTGAGTCAATGTCTTGCTCCGCCACACAGGCTGGAGTACAGTGGGACCATCAAGATTCACTGCAGCCTCGGCCTCCAGAGCCCAGGCAACCCTGTCACCTCAGCCTTCTGAGTAGATGGGATTACAGTTGTGTACAACCATGCCCAGCTAATTTTTGCATTATTTTTTGTAGAGACAAGGTTTTACTATGTTGCCTAGGCTGGTCTTGAACTCCTGGGCTCAAGCAGTACAGCCCTGTCAGCCTCCCAAAGTGCTGGGACTATAGGTGTGAGCCAAGAAGGCTGACTGAGTTTTGAGTATTTTAAAAAATATATTCTGGATATGAGTCCTTTGTTAGATACGTGACTTGCAAAAAATTTTTTCTAGTCTGTACTTATTTTTTCATCTTCTAATTAGAGCTTTCATAGGGGGAAAGTTTTTTATTTTGATGACATGCAATTTATGTCCTAAATTTTATGGATAATGGTTTTGTTATGAGTCCTAAAAACCCATGCATTAGTTGCTAAAGAATCCCATACATTTTTTCTTAAATTTTCTTTTTTTTTTTTTTTTTTTGAGACGGAGTTTCGCTCTTGTTACCCAGGCTGGAGTGCAATGGCGCAATCTCGGCTCACTGCAACCTCCGCCTCCTGGGTTCAGGCAATTCTCCTCCCTCAGTCTCCTGAGTAGCTGGGATTACAGGCACGTGCCACCATGCCCAGCTAAATTTTTGTACTTTTAGTAGAGACGGGGTTTCACCATGTTGACCAAGATAGTCTCGATCTCTTGACTTCGTGATCCACCCGCCTCGGCCTCCCAAAGTGCTGGGATTACAAGCTTGAGCCACAGCGCCCGGCCAATTTTCTACTTTTATATTTATGTTTAAACCTATGATCCATTTTGAGTTAATTTTTTGGTAAGATATAAAATTTAGGTTGATTTTACCTTTTCTTTTTGCCTATGGATATCTCATGGCTCCTACACCATTGATTGAAAAAACTATTTTATTACATTGAATTGTTTTTGTTGCACAGTTGTGAGAAATCAATTGACCATACTTCTTAGCTATTTCTGGGTTCTTTATTCGATTCCATCAATCTGTATGTTTATCCTTTTGTAAATACTACACAATCTAGGCTATGATACCTATATTACAAGTCTTGCAATCTGGAAAAGTGATTCCTCCCATTTTATTGTTCTTTTCCACAGTTAAACAATTCTGTCTTTTGCCTTTCTTTATTAATTTTCAAATAATCTTGTCACTATCTATAAAAAACATCTTGCTCAGATTTTTTTCTTTAGATAGGGTCTTGCTGTGTTGCCCAGGCTGGAGTGCAGTGGCATGATCACAGCTCACTGCAGCCTCGTCCTCCTGAGCTGAAGCAGTACTCCCACCTCATCCTGCCACGCAGCTGAGACTACAGGCATGCACCAACACACCTGGCTAATTTTTTAATTTTTTATAGAGTTGGGATCTCACCATGTTTCCCAGGCTGTCTTTCTGGGATTTTTAAAGAAATTGCATTAAACTTGTATATCAATTTGGGGAGAACTGGCTTATTTCCCACATTGTCTTTCCATCCATGATCATAGTATGTCTTCCCACTTTTAAACCTTTTTTGATTTTTTTTCAGAAGCATTGTGTAGTTTTCCACATATTTATTTTACATAGATCTTCATAAACTAAAGTTTGGCTTATAGATGTGTATCTATGTGTTTTGTTTTGTTAGGGATTATAAATAGCATTGTATTTTTAATTTCAGTGACCATGTGTTTATTGCCAACATACAGAAAATACAATGGATTTTTGTATGTTGATCTTGTATCCTCTGACCTTGTTGAACATGCGTTTTAGTTCTAGGAGATTTTTGTAGATTCTTTGGAATTTTCTATGTAGATCATCGTGTCATTTGCAAGTAAGAAGCATTTTATTTCTTCCTTTTCAAACTGTGTACTTTTATTTCCTTTTCTAGGCTTATTGCATTGCCTAGAACCTCTAAAACTGTGTGGAATTACAGTGTAGGAGCACACATCCTTACTTTATCATAGGGAAACCATTCAGTCTTTCTCCATTATGTGTGCTTGAACCCGATTGTTTTTGGTAGATGCTCTTAAGTTTAGAAGTTTTACTTTATGTCTAGTTTTCAGAAGGTTTTCTGACATGATGGGTGTTGAATTTTGTCAGATACTTCTGCATCGATTGATATAATCATGTAACTTTTCTTCTTTGATCTGTTAATATGATGGATTGTAGTAATTGATTATTGAATATTGAACCAGGCTTGAATTTCTTCAGTAAACACCATTTGGTCATGGTATATAATTTATTTTATATATTGCTGAATTTCATTTGCTAATATTTCATTAAAGGTTTTGCTTCCATATTCATGAGGCATATTGGCCTGTAGCTTTCTCTTCTTTCTTTCCTTTTTTTTTTTCTTTTTGCTGCTGTCTATCTGATAGCTGCTGTCATCTCTTCTCTGTATTCTTTTGAATATATATTTATGTATTGTTTATGCTAGCAGAGGTCTACTTGAAACATGAAAAAAATATCTGCAACAAAAGATTAAACTCAGTCTAAAGTATTGCTTTATAGAAGTGAGATTTTACTGCATTTACGTGTATATTTAAATTCGTAAGTATATAAAGGAGATTTTTTTAAAATTAAAATTCTGTTGAGGGTTTTAAAATTATTTCCAGGTAACTAAGATTGATTTAGGACATAAATTATATCAATATGTTATAAGTTGAAGAGGATGTTGTATTAAATAGTTTAATAAAATCATAGTAAACTAAACGTATCTTCAGTAAAGTTGAACATTTAAGGTTTGTTTCTTAGTTGTAATGTAAACAAGTTTTACTTCAGAATTTGATTGGATACCTGCCTTCTAGTCCTTAATTTAAAGATTCCCCATTTGTGTATGCATTCCATAAAATGACAGAGTTGATGACATTAAGCCAAGATTGTCTTTTGCTAGTAATGAAGAGTTATGGTGTGGATTTGTGTTTAAGCATCACTGTATGTTGAATGTTTATGGTGTATTGATAATGAGTAAGATAGATATAAAACATACACATAAATATTTTTATATAAAATGTATGTAACTTAAAAAAATTATTTTTTGCCTTAAATTTATGAGTAATATCCAAGTAGATGCCAGAAATGATCTATTCCTTGTGAGTTTTTAAAGCTAGTTAATACGTGAAAATTTAAACTTAAGATTTAAATTATGGCCAGGCATGGTGGCTCACACTTGTAATCCCAGCACTTTGGGAGGCTGAGGCAGGAGGATCACTTGAGATCAGGAGTTTGAGACCAGGCTGGCCAACACAGTAAAACCCCATCTCTACTGAAAATACAAAAATTAGCCAGGTGTGGTGGTGCACAGCTGTAATCCTAGCTATTTGGGAAGCTAGGGTACAAGAATCACTTGAACCTGGGAGGCAGAGGTTGCAGTGAGCCAAGATCTCATGCCATTGCTCTCCAACCCGGCGACAGAGTAAGCCTCTATCTCAAAAAAAAAAGATTTAAATTATGACTGCAATCTTGTTGACATGAACAAAAAGTATCTAAAATTATTATTTCTGAGCATCCATAGCACTACTTCACAATCTATAATGTATTTGACCTATTATTTATACCACTGATCTCCTATAGCTGCATGATATAAAATATAGTTTACAACACATTTTGATGACTGTTTCTATATGCAGTTCCTAGAAAAGGAGTAGTTTCTCTGATTTCAGCTTTGTTCCGATTTCATAGGATTCAAGCCAAAACTCGAGAATTTAGGGAGCGGCAAGCCCGGGAGCGTGACTATGCTGAAATCCAAGACTTTCATCGGACATTTGCCTGTGATGATGAGTTGATGTATGGGGGAGTTTCTTCTTATGAAGGTTCCATGGCTCTCAATGCTAGACCTCAGAGCCCACGAGAAGGTCATTTGATGGATGCTTTGTATGCCCAAGTCAAAAAACCGCGGAATTCCAAACCTTCACCTGTAGACAGGTAGGCGCCAGGAGCAATCTTGGTATTGCTTCCAAATCAACTTTTCTATAGCTTCTGACAAGGGAGTAGATCGTTCATCAGCCCTCAAACTAGAACTGCCTTTTATTAATGGCCTTTAAAAAGCTGTTGTGTCTAAAAGTATTGAGTTGACACAAATCGAAACCTAAAGGAAGGATCAGTGGAGGTTTTGATGGCTTCTGTAATGATTCCAACATATTTCATTTTGTTCTTAAGATGGTTTTATACCTGAAAACCAACCTCAAGTTTATAACTCAAATGAAAAGCAAACTTAAAATTATGACTCTTCTACTGAAGTGATTGATATATCCTTTTATTGCTAGCAGAGCCTGTAGGTGTGGCAATTAAATAGATGTGGAATGATATGATTTGTTCCAATTATGATTTAGACGGATCACTTATTAGGCGGTGAAACTTTATATTATGAAAGAATCGGTAAATGAGAAGAATAGTGTAGTGTAACAGATTGCTTATGGACGGCCACAGACCACAGGTCTGAATTATGTATATAGTGTAGCACACTGGAGTGCACTGTTCACTGTATCATTTTTTAATTGATACATAATATTTTACATATTTCTGAGATATATATGAGTATTTTTTAAATGCACAGAATGTGTAATGGTCAAGTCAGGATATTTTGGGTATCCCTCAGCTTGAGTGTTTATTTATCTGTTAATTGTATTTTAATGGCTATATATTTATTTAAAATTTTAACTGAAACAACTTTAAACACATCTTTTCTGCTCTTCCATTTGTATGTTCAAGTAACATGAGTTTAGTTCACAAATAATTTCCTTTTATAGCAAATGTGTGCATGTTATTGTCATAAATGATACAATCAGCCCATCATCTCTTATAATGGTTTCTGGTAAGTGTTGCTCTATCTAGAAACTGGACTTTGAACATTATAAATAGCAGGTTTCATTGAAACCAGGGGCTCTCAAGCGTCAGTGCTTTAGCTTCAGTGTGCGTCAGAATCTCCTGGAGGGCTTCTTAAAACACACGTTGGTGGACTCTCTCCCCAAATTTTGATTCAGTAGGTCTGAGGTTGAGCCGAAAAAGTTGCATTTCTTCCACATAACCAGGTTTGATGCTGGTGCCGCTGGTCCTGGGGATGGCACTGTAAGAGTGCAAGACTAGAGATGTACTGAATTACTTCATCTAGAGCATCCATGTGTTACTGGTTACTGCGTTTTGTACCCAGTGTCTGTTTTAGCTACTTCCAGCTATTTTTAATAGTGGTTTGCAGATGCAATGGGTCTCTCACACAAATCCAGAAGGAAATATTTTTAAAAATAGCAAATGGGAAGCCAGATCTTCAGGTGAAATGCTAGCCAGAGTATTTTTCTGTTTTTTGTTTTGTTTTGCTTTTGTTGGGTTTTCAGTTTTCCTTATTGTCTTATGAAAATCTGTAAATCCGTTTGGTATTGACTATAAAAACTGGACAATATAAGTTAACATTGGAGGCTTGTGGCTTTTTGAGACCCCTTTGGTGTGATCACCTAGAAGGTTCACTTGCTTATTAGCTAACCACAGATAAGTCAGGATCCAAAGAATAAAATTATCAGTGACAGTGACATTTTCTTTAAAAGCTTTTACTTGGTTTCTGCTGTACTTGTGAATGCTGCTTATAGAAGGTCAAACAGCATTTGAAGGTCACGAATGTCCTATTGGAATTATCTTCATGAGAGAAAGGACACCATAACACTGGCATTGTCAGTAACTTTTGGAGGATGTAAAAAATAATTAGTTGACATTATTGATCTTTGATAAATGCACTCCTCATTTTCTGCACCTTCCACATCCACTTCGAAAATCTGAAAAACAGCACACGACCTCGTAGCAGTTTTTCCCGTAGCTCAGAAGTGCCACACGACATCAGAGCCAGGAGTCGGATGGGATCTTTCTTCCCAGTTCCTGAGGTCCAGAAGTGGTTCCTTAAAGCCCCAGTTTAAATCATAGTACCCTACAAGAGTCTAAGTCTTGCAAGTAAATGTCTGCAAATTTTCATTAGTGCTAACATGCTCAGAACACACTCTTTCTGGACTCCAGCATACCCACCTGTAGTCTCTATCCTGCACTGTCCTAACCCCAAGTCAGCCTCCTAATTTCTGTCAAAAGCCACTCAGAGAAACATTCTGGAAGAGACTTTAGTCATGAGGATAAGTTACACCAAACTGTGAGTAACCGAGAATCACATTTTAGACACTGCTGTATTCAAAAGCCCCTCTCAGCCTAACTCAAGCACAGCCATATGCGTTTGTGTCGCAGAAGGGTGATTAGACTAGATAATTTGTAAGATGCTCCAACTCAGAGAGACATAATTTATGTTTTTAAGAAAAAGGACTATAGGACTATAGAAACTTTTGTTTATTGTAATTATTATTTTTGCAGAGAACAAGATGTCCATGAAACAATGATTGATGTTACTAACTCAAAAAGTTGGGAATTATTGTTCCTATAAAGCCCTTCTTCACCTACCTTTAACGGAATGCGGATTTGGCTGAGAAGTCGTGGCATCTCCTCCGTTCTGTTCCTGTTGGAGAGAAAGCCATAGAAAAGTGCTTCTCAGACTTTAGAAGTATAGCGAGTCTTTTTTTTTTTTTTAAAGGAAAGACAATCTCTTACTACTGCAGTATTGAACTAAATTGTTTTGATTATAATGTTACTTAAATATGTATAAAAATAAAATAGGACTAAACTCCTTCTGTTGACAACCATTATACAACCATAAAACCAAATATCTTTACAAATTAAATACAAACGAAATGGCAAAGCCATTACATTCAAATGAACAACATTAACTTAATGTGACCAATAATGTGTCTTAAATCTCGACTCTTGCACAAATCATGACTATGGTGGTGGCTGCTCTGTGGCAGGTTCAGGCGGGTTCGTTTGCCGACCCCCGCAGTCTCAGTGCTGACTGTTTGCCCATCCCTTTTCTCTGTTGAATTTCTGCAGTTCTTTTGTATGTTCCTGTTCAGGAACCTTTGGCCTGCACATCCCACAGGGGCATCACACGTGCATGAAGTTCAGCTCGCTTTTGTTGTCATTAACCGGAGACAGTGAAAATAGCATTCCATAGTGCCTTGATGTGTGTAAACCCAAAGTCAGACAGTGAAATCACATGCCTGTAAGATGATCTAGAATATGCTTATACTAACTTTTTTGAAAAGTAATTATTCAAGTGGAAACATGCAACTTGAAACTCCTCAGAGATTATTTCCCATATGAAGAATATACACAATAGAGAAACTCCTGTCAACTGACAAAATTCCACCAAAATTTGCAATTGGTGTCCAATGACCTTTACTAGTCAAATGTTTGGATTTCATGGGAATGCAGGCAGTTGACAGTCTGACACATGGCCTGCGTCTGTTCTGGGATTTTCATTGTTCAATGAGGAAACAATATTCTATATTTCACTGCTTAATCATTTTAATTGATCTTATAGTCAGAAATATGGATCTGGTAGCCCCACATGGAAACAGCTAGGGATGATTTATTAAATGTGGTGAATTTGGTGTCAAAATGGGACATTTTCTCAATTTCTATGTATTACTTATAAAATGCTTTTTATGGGTAGCATCATGCTATGTCTAGAAATAGTCACTTCTATTTAATTTTACTATCATGTGAACTGTAGGCTGTAGTCACAATATCACTGTTACTACTATGTATTAGTGACATGGGTAACATTTTGATTTCATGTTGAATCAATGCTAAAGAGAAGCAGATCCTATCCTTGTGTTTTATATAAATAACAAGGCATAAAATGCAAAAAAATGTTGGCATAGGCCGGGCACAGTGGCTCACGCCTGTAATTCCAGCCCTTTAGGAAGCCAAGGCAAGAGGACTGCTTGAAGCCCAAAGTCTGAGACCAGCCTGGGCAACAAAGTGAGACCCAGTCCCTACAAAATTAAAAATAAATTATCCAGGTATGGTGGCATGCGCCTCTAGTCCAAGCTACTCAGGAGGCCAGGGCAGGAGGATCACTTAAACCTACGAGTTTGAGACTGCAGTGAGCTGTGATTGCGTCACCACACTCCAGTCAGAGCAACAGAACAAGATCCTGTCTCTTAAGGAAAAAAAAAATCTCAGTTTTCTCCTGGTTAGCAGTGTGCTTAGCTAAAAGTTTCCCAGACTCCCTTGCAGTAAGAGGTGACCATGTGACATAGTTCTGACTCCTAAGTAAGGAGCAGATTTAGAGCTGGGACTTCCTGTAAAACTAGTCTTTTCCTGAGTGAAATGGGGCTGACTCATTTTGCCCTTTGCCATTTTCCTTAATTCTAAAGGTATAGCCTACAGGAAGAAAGAGGGTAGGAGTCTAGTCCTGTGAGCAGCTGTTCTAGTTCTTGTCACCTGTGAAAATTGAACTTGTTGCTTGTTTAAGTTACCTACAATCAGGTTTCTGTTTCATGAAGCCAAAAACCATTCTGAATACAGACGCTCCTCAACTTTCAATGGTGTTCTGTCCTGATATAAGTTGAAAATACCATGTTGAAAATGCATTGAATACACAAAACCTGCAGACATCATGAAACGCCTAGCCTACCTGAAACATGCTCTGAACACTTACATTAGCCTGCAGTTGGGCAAAATCATCTGTTCTAACATGAAACCTATTTTATAATGAAGTGTTGGAGATCTTGTGCAGTTTATTGAGTACTGCACTAAAAGTGAAAAATAGGTTGGTTGTGTGGGTACCCAAAGTAGCACTTTTGCACTGTCTAAAGTTGAAAAATCTCAAGCTGAATCATAGCAAGTCTGGGACCATCTGTATAATGAATGTGCACACAAGAGCCCAAAGGGAATCATTGTCATTTGATCAAAATGGTGTACATTTTGGAGAACTATCCCCTGGTCAAATAATTTCCACAGTATTTTGTGAAATTAAGTAATGAGCAGTATTCTCCAGTGTTGCTCAATTAGCTCTTCTGCCTTTTATTTTGTTATGCATCTAATTAAAGACATGTTACCAGTCAGATGTCTGCCAGCAGCTATTCTTAATTCTTTAAGACACTGCTATCCTCTGGTAACTTGTACTTCCACCAACAATCCTGCTATGAAGTAAGAATGTACTTTTATACAGTTGAGTATAACGTACAAGCGAATGAACTATGGAGCCAGACTGCTTGACGTTGATCCTCGGCTCTTCTATTTTCCCTTTGAGACAGGGTCTTACTCTGTCACCCAGGCTGGAGCATCATTTGGACTCACTGCAGCCTTGATCTCCTGGGCTTAAGCAATCCTCCCACCTCAGCTTCCTGAGTAGCTAGGACTACAGGCATATGACCTGATGCTCGACTATTTTTATTTATTTTTCATAGAGATGGGGTCTTGCTATGTTGCCCAGTCTGGTCTCAAACTCCTGGGCTCAAGTGATCCACCTGCCTCGGCCTCCCAAAGTGCTAGGATTACAGGTGTGAGCCACCATGCTCTTCCTCCTGGGCTCTTCTGCCATCAGCTCTGAAAAATCTCTGCTTCACTTTCCTCGTCTGTAAAATGGGGATAATAATGGTACTTACCTCATTAGGTTTGGGAAGGATTAACTGTGTTCATGATGTATAAAACACTTCACACAGAGCATGGTCTATAGTTAGCATGATTTGTTTGCTATTGCAATTGTTACTTAGGAAATGGGCTTTTACTCTCAGGAAGGCACATATGCTTTCAGCATCCAGAAACAAGCAAGAAATGAAATTGAAATAAAGACAAGTTTGATTCTTTATACTTAACATAAATATAGGATTGTGGGAATGCAATTCTGCTGATGCCACTTCCTTTGTTAAATAGCTTGGTCTCCTAAGTATTCTCCGTAAATCATATCACATCATCTTTAAATTAGGAGTTACTGAATTCTGGATAAGGAATTCCAGATGGCTTCTATAATATAAAGCCTTAGATTAAAAGTAAATGCTTGGTAGCATGAAATGTCTTATTTGAGAGTGACAGGGTTCATGGTATAAGGACCTGATCTCTCAATCAATTTCAGCCTTTCTTTTGATAATTTGAAGGTCTTCATTTTGGACTTGCATGAAAGTTTTCAAAGTTCTTTATGTTTTGCCTTCAAGAAATTCTTACTGAGTCTAAGTTTGCAACACTCCATGGAAATAGGAAGGTTTAAACAGCTCAAACCTTGTCTAAAACGTTGGCATTTCTGTTTACATCAAGTTATATGAATCATGATCTTAACAACTGTAGAAGTAGGCACAGTGGCTCACATCTGTAATCCCAGCATTTTGGGAAGTAGAGGTGGGAGAATTACTTGAGGGCAGGAGTTCAAGACCATCCTAGATAGCACAATGAGATGTTGTCTCTAAAAAAAATACTAAAATTATCTGGGCATGGTGGTCACACACCTATAGTCCCAGCTACTCAGGAGGCTGAGGTGGGAGGGTTGCTTAGCACAGCAGTTTGAGGTTGCAGTGGGCCATAATCATAGCACTGTATTCCAGACTCAGCAACAGAGTAAGACCTTGTCTCTAAAAAATAAAAACAACAGAAAAAACTGTCACAGGCTGTGTTTTAAAACAGTAGTTTTTCTAACTGTAGCATAGTAGAAAGAACCGGAGCGCTTCTCACAGATCCTGACCTCCCCTCGTAGATATTGTGATTCAGTAGATGTAGTTGACTACAAACTCACATTTTTAACAAGTGCCCCAGGAAACTCTGATACAGCCACCCTTTGAAAAATATTTCTCTCAGGCTAATAAAAGAAAAACTGGAAGGCCTGGCACGGTGGCTCAAGCCTGTAATCCCAGCACTTTGGGAGGCCGAGGTGGGTGGATCACGAGGTCAAGAGATCGAGACCATCCTGGTCAACATGGTGAAATCCCATCTCTACTAAAAATACAACAATTAGCTGGGCATGGTGGCACGTGCCTGTAATCCCAGCTACTCAGGAGGCTGAGGTAGGAGAATTGCCTGAACCCAGGAGGCAGAGGTTGCGGGGAGCCGAGATCACGCCATTGCACTCCAGCCTGGGTAACAAGAGCGAAACTCCATCTCAAAAAAAAAAAAGAAAAGAAAAGAAAAACTGGAACTCCAGTGTGAGTTAGTTTGTTACTGTTAACACTGAGGCTGTGAAATAATTTATCATTTCTGTTAGATACAGCTTTATCCTGGCACTTATGATGACCATTGTTTGTCTATGATCAAATCATCATATATTTTTTTTAAAGGACGTCTTGCAGGTATCACATTTCTAAACTTCATTCCGTTCAGTGTTTTGTTGTTATTTTTCCTTTGAGACAGAGTCTTACTCTGTTGCCCAGGCTGGAGTGTAGGGTGACGTCTTGGCTCAATGAAGCCTCCGCCTCCCGGGTTCAAGGGATTCTCCTGCCTAAGCCTCCCGAGTAGCTGGGATTACAAAATAACTCAGCTAATTTTTGTATTTTTAGTAGAGACAGGGTTTCACCATGTTGGCCAGGCTGGTCTTGAACTCTTGGCCTCAAGTGATCCACCCACCTTGCCTCACAAAGTGTTGGGATTATAGGCGTGAGCCACCGTGCCTGGCACTGTTCAGTGTTTCTAGACACCAGAAAGTTTCTTTTCCTCTAGGTTACACAATTCTCATTTGGAAAGTTCAGTACACTTTCAATTCTTAACAAAGAAATGATTAAATCAGGGTCAATAATGTTTTTTATTTGCTTGAGGACACCACGCAATTTGTATTTTTATGTCTAGAGACCAGAATCTGTAGTTAAATATTCTACAGAAAGACAGCTTTAATGGACATTACTGACTGTCACTATGCAATCATTTGCCACCAGGAGTGCATTGTCCTCAAATATAATTGGAATAAAATAGGAACTGTGTCACCATAAATCTAAATAGCAAGAAAATAGTAGGCTAGACTCCCCCTGCTTGCTGAGGACACCTTAATGGAAACATAAATACCATAATCACATGCTTTTTGCATGCATTTTACCAGTAAAGAGAAAAATACCGATTTTAAAAGAAAAGACCTTTGTGAACTTACTTTCCCCTCCCGTTAAAATCAGAATCTGGTTGTTTCAAAAGGAAGCCTGGCAAACACAGAACAAAACTAATTTTCTGAGATATAGGCACTTATTAACCATGTGCTCTTTCAGAAACGTTGGGTCATGTAACAAAGTTGTATTTGCTACTCAAAAAGTCAAATACCACTTTACTTACATTTGCTTAGTATTACTCACCTCTGCTTTTCTCGAAATGTGAGAAAGTGATTCTCGAAGGTAGTCAATCCTGTTGTAATGTGAGTTCTGCAAGTTGGTGCCTTTGCTAATTAACGTGCTCCATCCAGCTTGGGCCTGATCTCAGTGCCCTTGGCTGTTTACTAATGTCTCTGGCTTTGGCTGGCTCCTTCTCCATTCATGTTAGCAATTGTTCCAAACTTTGTTACTCCCACTTCAGCACAACTCAGCTCCAGACTTCTAGCCCATCCACATCTGTACCTGGGGTACTTGCTTCTCCTTAATTGCTGAAGATCACAATTAAGAGTTGTTCCTCCTTCCAGGCCAGCTCTCTAAACAGTCTTCCAGATCTCAGCTCCACGCTTGATCTGCTTGAAGGTGCCCTTCAAGGCACCTGCACCATCAGTCTCTCCCCTGAGCCCCTGTCTTCAGCCTCTGTCTCTCTACTGGCACTTCTACCATACTGTTTGAAAAGAATAAAATTGGCCAGGTAGGGCAGCTCAGGCCTATAATCCCGGCACTTTGGGAGGGTGAATCTAGAGGATTGCTTGACCCCAGGAGTTTGAGACCACTTTGGGCGACATGGCAAAAACCCATCTTTACCAAAAATTTAAAAATTAGCTGGGCATGGTGATACCCACCTGTAGTCTCAGCTACTCAGAAGGCTGACGTGGGAGGACTGCTTGAGCCCAGAAGTTCAAAATCAGCTTGGACAACATAGTGAGACCCTGTCTCTGCAAAAAATAAAATTAGCTGGGCATGGTGGCACCTACTTAGTCTCAGCTGCTTGGGAGGCTGAGGCAGGAGGATTGCTTGAGTCCAGGAGTTTGAAGCTTCAGTGAGCTATGAATGTACCACTGTGCTCCAGCCTGGCCAACAGAATGAGACCCTGCATGCCAACCTGGTTGATAAACGAGATTCTGTCCTTTAAAATGAAAAAGAAAAATTCCCTTTTCACCATCTAGCTATTTGCATCCCTATTTTTCCACTTCACTTCTAATTCAAACTTCTTGACAGATTAATCTATTAATACATTTGACATAGACTGCTGTATCTTCTTTCCCACATCTCTCATTCATTCCTCTCAGCATTCGCAAGTTCCAGAGATTAGGGCCTGGGCATTTTTGGGGAAGCACGGTAATGTCTGATCTCACTAGCCCAGTTCTCTCTTCACAATGCTTTACATGGTAATGCTTCCCCAAAGATGCCCATGCGCTAATCTCTGGAACTTGTGAATGTTATCTCGTAAGGCAAAAGAACCTTCAAATGGGGAGGTTTTCCTGGATTATCCTGTTGGGCCCACTGTCATCACAAGGCTTTATCAGTGAAAGAGGGAGTCAAAAGGAGCAGAGTCAGGGAGGGATTGAAGATGCCGCCCTACTGGCTTTGAAGATGGAGGAAGGGACCATGAGCCAAGGGATGCAGATGGTTTCCAGTAGCTGGAAAAACGGTGAGGAAGCATATTCTCCCCTCAAGCCTCCAGAGGGAACTTGGCGCTGCCAACACCTTGATTTTCACCTAGTGAAACCCATTTCAGACTTCTGACCCTCAGAACTGTAATGTAATAAATGCGTATTGTCTCAAGGCGATAAACCTGCGGTGATTTGTTGCAGTACCCATCATGTATTTGTTTCCTGAGGGCTTCCTAGAAGCCTGATTCAATGAAACTTGAGCCCTTTGCATTCTAGATTACTCTATGGCATTCCTAAAACTCTGTTCTCTTTGTTTTTGTGGTACTGCTTTCTCCTTCCTTTACGACTATCCTTTTTTGTTTTAGAGACAGAGTCTTGCTCTGTCACCCAAGCTGGAGTCAGTGGTACTATCACAGCTCACCGCAACCTCAAATTCCTGGGCCCAAGTACTTCTGCCTCAGTCTCTCAAGTAACTGGGTCTACAGGCATGTGCTACGATGCACAGCTAATTAAAAAAAAATTTTTTTTTTAGACATAGGGTCTTGCTATACTGCCTTGAACTCCTGGGTTAAGCAATCCTCCTACCTTGGCTTCCCAAAGCGCTGAGATCACAGGCATGAGCCACTGTGCCCTTTTGGACTATTCTTTAACTGTCTCTTTAGAGGTTCTATTCTACTTTTTCCTCTTAGATTTTGGATTCCCTAGGGAAATAGGTCTGGACCACTGCTATTTCTATATGTTTTTCTTGGTTAAGGTTTTAACTACCACTAGGCGTGATGATGCCTGATCTCACTAGCCCTGTTATCTCTTTACAAGCCCCAGATTCCTGCAGCACCACCAGCTGGGAATGCATATTTCCTATGCCTATCAGTCACCTGAACCCAATCAATCTAAAACAGAATTCAGCATTCTTCGTTCTAAACCTCCTCTAGTTTCATCAGCCTAATCTCAGCAAATGCAGTCACAACCCACTTATCTCAAGCCAGAGCCTTTCTTGTGTAGCCTGCTCCCCGCATGACAGTCAGAGACAAAGCCCTACCAATTTGCCATTGTAAGTAATTCTACAACCTTCTCTCCTTCTGTCGCACGGCCCTTAGATACTGACAGTCACCTCCTGACCTCTCCCCGCTCTCCAGTCCTGTTCTCCACGAGTCCGCATTTCACCCAATACCTGGAATTTTGTACCTGAAACACATATGACCATGTCATTCCCTTGCTTCAAATAATTCTGTGGCTTATTGTCTCCAAGATGCTGTCTAAGCCCTCAGTATGGTGCTTATGGGCCTGTAAGACTTCCAATCTCGGGCTAATTCTATCAGACTGTGTCATATTGGTTCACATCATACTTTCCTAATAGAGGATCGGTTTTAA
Organism: Callithrix jacchus; assembly: GCF_049354715.1. Taxonomy (NCBI): domain Eukaryota; kingdom Metazoa; phylum Chordata; class Mammalia; order Primates; family Cebidae; genus Callithrix; species Callithrix jacchus. The sequence goes on along the minus strand of NC_133508.1, from coordinate 33,873,657 downwards.
AGGATAAATCCAATTGCATCTAATACATGGGTGAATTACGTGGCTCTTTGGTGTTTCACATTCTGCAAATGTTAAATTTTGGTGAGTTAAAAACAAGCAATCACTATCCATTAAGCCATTCTAATATAGTTAGAGATGCAGCAATGAAATTAAAGGCTGAGGTGACATAAACCACCCAACAAATGAAATCTTGAAAGTAATGAAGCCATAAATAAGGTCATCGCTAATTTTAAAGACTTCTTGTTTAATTCTTTTTGTTGATTAACATTGCCGGAAACCACAATTTGTTTGTGGAAGTAATGTGTAATGGGAGTTGTTTATTTATATATTTATTTTAGCCTCGGAGGAAGTTTAAATATTCTGCAGAAATATGGGGATAAATGAAAACTGTTTTAGACTTTGGTCGTTAGCAGGCAAATAGTCCTCCAGCAAAGTATCTGCACTCTTGTTTTAATGTGTTTCTTTCCGTAGGCCACTGAACTTTTAGGTCTTTAAAGACACTGTAGGCCATTCCATGACCAAAATTTTCTTGAGCTGCCTAGTATTTCTTTTGATTTTAGCCTTCTAACGAAAGCTCCAAGATCCTGCTTCATGTGCAATTTGGCACGATAACTCATCTTTTTTTTTGGACCTAATCTCTTGGTTCCCCTGTCCAAACCCAAGTACCAATCTTGTTGGTATTTAGTGATCTTAAGTTGGTGTTATTTTCTTCCTTGCTCCTGCATAAGGATGGAATATCAATCAACGATTAATAAAAATTCATGAGGATTTATGTGGAGCCCCGTTGTGAGATGCATTTTCCACTTCTTGGGAGACTTCATCGAGCCCTAAATCCACAATCCAGTTTTAAATTACCTTCCCAGATGTTCTGCAGCTCGTCCTTGGGTACCCTAAGTCCTTGGTATAAATAACTATTTGATTACTTTCTTTTTGTTGTTGTTTCATTTCTTCTTCCATTTTCTTCCACTGGTTGATTTTATGTAACTAAAGGAGATGCAGTAGTTGATTTTAAAAGATACCTGTTTTTCTTTCCAATCAAGGAAGTTGATATATCCCTAGCTTTTTTCATTAAAACAGGTATATACATAGAAATGTGAAAATTACAAACTTTCTGTATCATTACGAAACAGTAACTAGATAATTCATATGTTCTATGGCTGTGTAATAACTATTTGAATATGCATTTGATATTGCATAAAATGAATTCAAATGTTGGAGTGGATTAAGATACATTAGTATATATATACATTTCTGTAAATCTCTTTTTAAACTGAATTTTCTGTATCAGTTTATGCCTTTCATTACTAGTTCTATTCCATAGACTATAATAGGGGGTCTTGTGTTGACTCTTTAAGAATACAGAGATTTGAAAATATCTGTTACTAAAACAAAATACTTTGGGACCAGGCAGTTGTCTCCAAGGTGATTCCTTTTGGTGGGGTGAGTGGATGTCTCTTGCAGCATAACTGGTTTTGTAGACTATAAATGTAAATTAAGTATCATAGGCAAGAAACTGATCTTAGCCTGAGATTACACTTCTTTATGACCTTTGTTTTAACTGAAAATCCTGATTGCCTCCAAGAGAGGCCAGCCTGGCCCTGCTCTGGTGGTGGTAACCTTGCCAGGGTTTAGGGCCTGACCAAGTGTGGAGCAAACCAAAGAGCAAAAGCCCATGGAGCCCAGCTTGTGACCAGAGCTGCAGACTGTCCAGATGAAATGGGGATGACCAAGTTCATGAGTCCAGAGGATTTTCTGGGTGTACACAAATTCAGACAAAAGCTTCACTGCTTGGACTTGATTGATAATTTTCATATAAGTAGAGGAAACAATATGAAGTCTGAATTAGTGAGTATGTTCAAAGATCTGATATTCTGAACTTTGAAATGTATCCAGCAACTCAGATGAAAGGCTTACTGTGCTTCAGTTAGTAAATCTTTATTTTTTAAACTCTATCATAGATTGTTTTTCATTCCAATTTTGAGGTAGATCAGATTTGCTTAAATTTTGTTTTGATGAGATTCATGTGTTGATTCCAACACCATTGGAATAGAAAATAGTTATTCTAAGTTTCTTTCAGATGAATCCCCCTAAAATCTTATTTATACTATAAATTTATATAGGAGAAAATGTGCTTAATAGTGGAAAAGTAAGTTTCTTTATAAATTTTCAAAAGCATGTAAAATAATTATAAATCATCTCTGTGAAAAATACTGCTATCGTTTCATGTTGACTTCATATAATTCTGGAATTGTGAAAATATATTTTTTATTTATTTACTTTTTCGAGATGGGGTTTCACCATGTCCTCTGACCTTGGGATCCACCCATCTCAGCCTCCCAAAGTGCTGGGATTATAGACATGAGCTACCATGCCTGGCTTGAATATATATTTTTAAAATAAGAGTGTGTCACCTTTCTTGAAGAAAAATGTTATTTAAAAGGAAAAAAGTTTGCCATTTCAGAATTTACTGATTATCATGACCTGAAAACAGTTTCTTCCAGATAAATCTGCATAACAACCACATAGCAGATATCTTTTTCCTCTTTTCTTGGCCTCTGCTTTGATTGCTTAACAGGGCATTCATTGCCAGACACAAAGTTTGAAAAGCAATAATTTTTTAGTGTTTTGAAAGTTATATAATACACTGAACCTGCATCAGCTACTTAGAAGGCAGAGCAGTGGTAAAATAAAAATTGAATTCCACCTTTGTTTTTAATTGTAATGTTACCTAGGATTTTTAAAGAAGGGAAGGGCAGGAGGTAGATGGAATTGGGGTGTGCTGGGATGTAGAGTACCAGCTGAGCAAGTTATAGATGATACAACTCCAAGGGGTGCTGTAAAACTACAGCGTGATTGGAACACTTCCGGTGATTTTGCTCTGGCAGTTGGTAGTCAAGTGTCTTGAGGAATGAGGGTTTTCTCCGTATTTCACAAAGTCACTGTGTGTTCTGTGGGCAGAAATGAGGGAGACCTAAAAAATGATTCAAATCATAAACTATTAGAATTTGGATGCAATAGAGTTTGTGGGGGAGGGTTCTGAGGGTTTTGCAGGCTATTAGCATAATTTAAAAAATACCTGCTTTGTAACAAAAACTAAAGCTGATTGAAGATAAAGTCTTCTAATTATTCTTTTCTTTTACTTCCTTTTTTCCTTTGGTCTGTATGTTTCAGCTCTGTGAAACAGTCAGGGGTTTAAAGTCTTTGCATAAGCCCAAAGTTCTTTTACACATCTGTCTGCTTGTGTATCTGGCAGCCTTTGTGACTGATCTCTCACTTCCTCACAAATTGGAGGTGACTGTGGGCCAAGAATTGTGGTAGATGCCTGGGGTGGAAATGCATAAGACCTGCTCACCCCTCAAGGTCCTCCCACCTGGTATCCCATAGCAGACCATACTCAATCTGTTGTGTACAGAGTGATAAGCATTGAATAGGATGCTAAGGAGATTGACTCAGGTCGAGGAAAGATGGGCTTCTAAGGGGTGGTGTGCTTGAGCTGCATCCTGAATTTCTAAATGGGAAAGAGCTAAATTTATATACGTGTGTGTGTGTGTGTGTGTATGTGTGTGTACCTACCTAGATTTTAATACACACTTTCTTCAATATTTTTAAGTGTTGATTACACAATTATAATGACAAAAACAGAGATCATAGATTTTATAACAAATGTAACTTTATCTTAAAATTTTAAAAATTTGTTTATATTCATCAGGTACAAGTGCAGTGTTGCTACATTGGTATACCATATTGTGGGCAGTCAGGGCCTTCAGTGCTCCCATCACTGGAACAGTGTGTACGCTGTACCCACCAAGCTACCTCCCATCATCCAGCTCCCTCCCATGCCCATGCCTCCGAGTCTCTGCTGCCTGTCATGTCACACTCTGCTTCCATGCGTCCACATTTTTAAGGTCCCACTTATGAGTAACAACATGCTGACCTAGTTTTGACAGACAGGGCACCTAGTTAAGGTACTGGACTTAGGTCTACCTGGTAAATGTTAAATATGATGAACACTTATCTATGAAAGTTCCTAGATACCTCTTGCCCCGAAAAGCCACTGGCAGACCGCTGTGTCTTCCCTGAATGGTCTGATTCTTTGAAAGTATCAGTGGGATTTCAGAAATTAATGAAATCTTTATGACGTCCTGAAACCTCAGGTAGCTGAGGCCTTAAGACCTGTGGGACACTGAAGGAGAGCCAGGCCATGAAGGGATGCTACAGACCCTCCATGGTAGCAACTAGATGGCTTCTAGGTCTCAAGTGCCATGGCTCGTCACAGTGGGTGGTGACCATGCCCATATGGATCGGATCCAGAGTAGGTCTGTTTGAATACCGATGTCTTTAATATAGTTTTAAGCATTGGGGTAATTTAGCATTCTTGGTTTGGCCTTTCATGACTATCAATGACATGATTTACAGCATTGCTAGGGCCTGTAGGCTTTGCTGGAGCATCGGGTAAAGGAACTAATGTGAGTCAGGGACAGTACCTGTTGAGCACCTATTAGACACAGACTGTCTTACTAGGCCATTTCAGAGACACAGAAAACATCATAAAGTCGTGATTGAGTCCACACTTTCCTTCTGATATTTATTTGTAAGGAATTTTATTTGCATCTGGGAGAGTTCCATTAGTCTCTCTTTTTAACAGCCAAATCTAAAACCTGCTCTCCCAGTTTCTTGTAAAGACCAGCGCATCTTTGAATTGTCCTGGTTTTTTGATAAGATTTTCAGCTTTTATACTAATCAAGGCAAACTGGATATAAATGTAGTGTTATTCTTGCTGACTACTGTTGCAGACCAACAGGTTCACAGTTTCCAACATCCTACCCATTTATAACTGAAACAGTATGTCAGCTGGTTTTTAAAAGGACAGGTGGTTTTCTGGTTGTTCACTATGACTTCCTTTACAGCAAGGGCAGGACAGCATCATTTCCCCACTTCTATATCTAGCCCGTTCTTGAGAATGTTTAAAAGTCAAATGACTATGCATATATATGTGTGTGTGTGTGTGTGTGTATGTAGACATACACACACACACACACACACACACACATATACATATATATTCACAGAGATTGTATCTCAGAATAGTGGTAAAATGAACAATGATGTTTCCTGCAGGCACTGGTGATAAACTTTCCTATCTCAGGATGATCCAGGGCTGAAACACAGATCAGCAAGGGCCTCTGCCATTTCCCCATCACCATAGAGACAGGCGTGTGCAGACAGGTGGCACCCTTTTCCGTGGACTGTCTCTCCTGACCCCTTTCTGGACTCTGCCAGTGCTTGCCCATGTCCACCAGCATTGAAGTTTTCCTGTGTGACTTCCAAGGTGAGCAGTTGGGAAGGGAGAAGGCCAGCACACAAGTTGGTTGGCATCCTAGTCAAATTCTGGGATGTCACAGGAGCCTCTGTCCTTAGGAGGGAGTGAGTCACAAGTGCTTCTGCATGGAATGTCACGCTCTCAGTAGCGCACACCTGTAGGGACCTCAGCTGCCTCTGAGGGGCCTGGCTCTGTCCTCACAGCATAGCAGCTGGGGGCAGGCAGGCAGCACCACCACAGGGTGACTGGGGTTAGTTGATGTGACGATACAGGGATAATTTAAAAGTGCAGCTCTCCCCTCCCCAGCACACCCTGACCCCCTTCCTTGCTTTCTTTTTCTTACTAGTGCTTATGGTATTATGATGTGGCATAAATGCACTTTTAAAATGTTATCTTCCATCTTCTCCAACTAGAAGGAAATTGCATTTTAGAGCCAGGGGTTGGGGGCGGTTGTCTCTTCACTGCTGTATTCCAAGTTCTGGCACACAGGCATTCAAATATGTTCAATAAATTCAGGAATGGATAAACCAAACTCCTCATCAGCACAGCAAAGACGGTTTATGGGACGTATGTGTAATAAAACTGTAAGCTGTGTAGAAGCAGAGAGGGCCTGTCTTAGAAAAGAAACCTGGAATTTCTGTCAGCAAAATGTAGTTAAACATTTTAACTGTTAAAGTCCCTTTTGCTTATTGTATGTTAAACTTATAATTCTTACAGGTTTCATAGACCTTACATAGTTTGGGGGGTGGGAAGAAAAAGAGGATTTGGTACAAGCCCGTACCGTAAGGTGATAAGGTAAGACGTGATGTAGGTGTTAAGAGCACAAGCCTGCTTAAGTTCACATCTCAGTGCTGCCATTTAACCTCCTTCTTGTATCTGTAAAATGGGATGATAACACATACCTCACTGGGGTTTTGTTGTGAGCATGACACGAATGACTGCAGGTACCTTGAACACTGCCAGCGCATAGAGCAGCCCCCTAAGTGTTAGTTGCTATTATTATTAGTATGATGCCACCACTATCATCACCATCGTCTTTATGCTTGAGTTCTAAGGACATTTCGAAGCTAAAACATTTGCCTCAGAGATTGTTTTTGCATGGGTATGATATTGAATTCTGTATATTATTTTAGCATCTTTTATGTGTAAACACTTAAGCTAGATTTTTCACCATTGTATTTTATGCTGCAACTGATGTCTGTACCTCTTTATTACATACTGCTGCTAAAATGGGCATGGTTATGGACATTTGATTAACTTCTGTAATTAGGAAGCATCTTAATCTTTAGTAGGTGTAGTGAGTCTTTCCTTCCCTCCTTTCTTTCCTTCCCTCCTTTCTTTTCTTTCTTTCTTTCTTCCTTTCCCTTTCCCTTTCCCTTTCCTTTCCTTTCCTTTCCCTCCCTTCCTTCCTTCCTTTCCCTCCCTCCCTCCCTCCCTCCCTCCTTCCCTTCCTCCCTTCCTCCCTTCCTTCCTTCCTTCCTTCCTTCCTTCCTTCCTTCCTTCCTTCCTTCCTTCCTTCCTTCCTTCCTTCCTTCCTTTCTTCCTTTCTTCCTCCCTCTCTCCTCCCTCCCTCCCTCCCTTCCTTCCTTCTCTCTTTTTCTCTTTCTCTCTCTTTCTCCCTTACTTCCTTAGGTTCTTACTTTCTTTCTTTCCAATAGAGTCTTGCTCTGTCGCCAGGCTAGAGTACAGTGGCGCAATCTCGACTCACTGCAACCTCAACCTCCTGGGTTCAAGTGATTCTCCTGCCTCAGCCTCCCAAGTAGCTGGGAATACAGGCACGTACCACCACACCTAGCTAATTTTCTTGTATTTTTAGTAGAGAGGGCGTTTCACAATGTTGGCCAGGATGGTCTCTATCTCTTGACCTCATGATCCCCTGCCTCAGCCTCACGAAGTGCTGGGATTTCAGGCATGATCTACCATGCCCAGCTTGGTGTAGTATGTCACTTGAATAGCCAAATATTAATTTCTATAGCAGGAGACTAAGGTGGAAGAGGTTTATGATATTAGAGGATGTGACTGAAGATCGTGAAGGCCTCAGGCCTGGAGTCAGATTCTCCCAGAGCTTGTGATGCAACCTGGATAATTCTCGCTCTTAAGAGAAAACTGCTTTCCTCCTAGAAGTGTAGAGGGGAATGATAAGGCCGTCTTCAAGAGCTCTACCGTATACATAAATAACATCTGCTGTAGAATTGCATAATGTAGTATTATAAATGCCTGTATTCATTATATGCTAATTAAAGTAAGTTCCATGTTAATAAATATGTAGTATACTATTATTGATGTTTCTTTATGGTAAACAGGAAATGTCCTGAGTGTTTTTTATTTATTATTTCCAGCTCGGAAATGATACACAAAATCTGAAAACAGGCTTACTTTTCAAAATGTTATTACTGAGTATGTCTTTTCTGGCACATTTTGTCTACTTACCTGGGGTCAGCTGCATACATACCTCCTAAAATGAAGTCTCTCTATACCCAAGGATAGCTAAATGCCCATCAAGGAATAAATGAATACATTTGAGTTGTTTTAATTAGCTAGGTGTGATCTAAAGGTTGCTGAAATCAAAAAGCCTTATTCATTTTTCATCAATAATCACTTACCTTAATATTTCATTAGAACCTGCTGATTTGCAGACCTCCTTCTGGGCTTTGATTCATTATGACTGCAGACATAATTTAACTTTCCCTCTTCTTCTCATTCTGTATTATGCTCTTTCATCTCTGAGACACTGTTAAGATGTTTCCAACATTCACAAGGCTACTAATTGATCCAACTTTTTTTTAAACTGTACTTAAAGCTAAGAGTTCTAGGCTGTGGAAGGCTCTGTGTGTGTGCACATGTGTGTGTGTGTGTATGTGTCTGTGTATGTATTTAGACAGTTTTCTTTAATCCTTTAAATTGCTGATAATAACATGTAAGTTTTCTGTTTCATATGTTCTTAGAGTTAAAGTGTGGATTTATCGTATGCAGCAGGCAGGAAGTACATAGTTTGGCCACATTCTTAGACTATGCCATCAATTGGAAAGAACAAAGCATCTTGTGTGTGGCGTGCTCAGCAGATGAGATCACTATCTGTGCATATACCTTATTTTCAAAATATTTCTCTAGTTACTTTAGATGTAGCCTAGCACGTGGCCTTGGATGTGCAGCATGCCTGGTGGACTCAGGTAGTGGCTGCTGTCCCAGGCGTCTGTGCTGCCACCTAGGGAGTATGGCTCTGATGCAGAGAAGTTGAGAGATGAACCCTCAGATTAATAGGATGCTTGTGCAGAAAAGAGCCATTCTTCTTCTTAAAGTGTGCATTTTAAGAAGAAGAATTATCAGATCAAAGCCAGAGACAGACCATGCAGGGTGGGGGACATCTGATTGGAACTTCTTGAAAGCCAAAATTCCAGGTACCTCTCTTTGAACACGCAGTTGTATCTTAGGTTTTTTGGGGGAGTAGCTAATCTAAAACATAAAAATATACCCAGCACAGACTGGAATTCTGACCGGCTGATGCTGGCAATGAGAAAAGAAAATAGATAAATAGAAAAAAAAAAGAAAATAGATAAATGCGTACGTAGGTATTTTTTGTTTCTTTCAGATTATGAAATGCTGCATGTCTGTCTTTTATAACCATGTTAAATAGTTTGTATAAAGTGCATATTAACTTTCACTATCTGTGCCAGTTTTGATGCTGAGTAAAAATTGTTAAATGTTAAGAAATAAATTTCTGTCCTTAAAAGCTTGGTAAATGCAGGCTGGGCATGCTGGCTCATGCCTGTAATCCCAGCACTTTAGGAGGCTGAGGTGGGAGGATTGCTTGAAGCCCGGAGTTTGAGACCAGCCTGGTCAACATAATGAACTGCCTGTTTCTTTAAAAAGATTTTTTAAATTAGAAATTATGAAAAAATTTGGCAGATGTATATGTATTCAGAAGTGTAAGTACATTCATTGGACTAGAAAATTACCAGTCCCTGTTTAACCAACGCTACTCTTCACATTTTGCTTACCTTTGGAATATTTATTGATAGTGCTTTCTAGCACTTTGTGTGTGTGTGTGTGTGTGTGTTAGAGTTAACATGGCTTGCTTTGTGTATGAGTTTTAATACTATTATTTGCTTATGATGATCTTCAGGATTCCTGGAAGCAGTTTTCAGTACACTGTCTCTTCACTGGGCCTTTGTGATCGCAGCCCGCCTTTGCTGCTTCACAGCCATCATTCTACCTGTGTGTGCAGGTGTGTGCCAGTGCCAGGAGTTGCTATTGTAGACAGACCCATGTGGCATTGGATTCAGATCCTGGCTCTGCCATTTACTTGGATGTTGGGCAAGTTATTTGACCTCTGTGAGCCTCATTATATTCATTTGTATTTCCATTTTTTGTCCTATTGTTAGGCCATATGTCAGCTGTGTCCTGATTTTTATATTTAGGAAATATGTTCTTGCCATGCGTCATGATCTGTGTTAAAAGCTATTGGGGCTGAAAGAGAAATCCAGATACAATTTCTGATAGTAATGTTCTTCCAGTCTTTTGGGAGGATAACAGACGGACTTAAATAACACCACCAGTTTTATTGACCATGCTGTTTATTTTAATAGGCCAGAATGGTTTGATTGACTTTTGAAAAATCTGGTATTTTTTTTTTTGCCATATGGGCAAGGCCATATCTGGAGTGCCAAGCTAATAGGCCTTCTTTTCTTTGCCAGTGAACCATGAAAGTTGTTAGCAAAATGTTTTATCTCGAATAATCCATTTTCCGAGCTCTTGGTGATATATATACCCATCTTAAGGGATAAAGTACAGATTGTCTTTCATCAGTCATTGGAAATTTGTTGCATCAAAGAACTGCAGACAACTGGTATGTGACGTGATCTAGAAAGGAAGGTGCCTAGTGTGGTTGCAGATGCCTAAAAATGTGTAGGACTACCGTAAAGCAGTTAACTAAGGGTACAAAGTACGGGTTACATTGTTTTGAATGATGTAATAGTCGAATATAAAAAAATGGGAGTCTAGTAGTACTTAGTTGTAACTTTTTTTTTAAACAGTTATGGTTTAAAGGAGGATGACTATACTTTTCCCATTCTTATGAGAGGTCCAATGTATACATCATTTTGAGTCAGAATGCTGCCAATTTCTGTATCTAGCAATGAAACAATGTAACCAGTATTAGTTGTCTTTCGATCTAATCAATGAATTGTTTACTCTATCCCAAGCCTCCTTGGTACCGTCAGAATATTTGTATCTTTCATTTCTTTCCTCTTTATGTTCTTGTTTTTCTTTATGTTCTTTAGCATGTATTTGTAGCACCTTTTGAAAAGTTCTTTTTTCTCTGATTCTGTCATCAAAGTCCTTTCTGTTTTGTTTTGTTTTGTTTTTTTAAGATGGAGTGTCCTTAGCCCAGGCTGGAGTGCAGTGGCATGACCTCTGCTTACTGCAACCTCAGCATCACAAGTTCAAACAATTCTCCTGCCTAAGTAGCTGGGATTACAGGTGCCCGCCACCATGTCCAGCTAATCTTTGTATTTTTAGTAGAGATGGGTTTTCACCATGTTGGCCAGGCTGGTCTCGAACTCCTGACCTCAGGTGATCCACTCACCTCAGCCTCCCAAAGTTCTGGAATTACAGGGGTGAGCCACTGTGTCTGGCCAGTCTGTTTCTATTGATTAATTTTTCTCCTGATCACATTTCTCTCTTCTTTCCTATATCTAATAATTTTTTTATTGGATGTCAGACATTATACATTTTGTATTACTGAGGGCTTAGGTTCCATGGTTTTTTTTTGTTAATTAATTTTTTTTTCTTTGGAAGGAGGCTCTTGCTGTGATGCCCAAGTTGGAGTGCGGTGGCTCACTACCGCCTCACACTCCTGGGCTCCAGCAGTCCTCCCACCTCAGCATCCTGAGTAGCTGGGACTACAGGCGTGTACCAGCACACCTGGCTTCATTATTTTGTGTGTGTGTGTTGGCGCTTCCCTGGCAGGCAGTCAAGTTACATGCTAATCCTTTATTTTTAAATTACCTTTTAATCTTTTTTGGACCAATTTCAGAGTAACCGTCATCCTAAGGCCTAATTTAGCCCCATTTCCAAGTCATAGCCCTCCTTGACTGAATACCCAGGATATTCAGCCCGTGTGGTCAATGCAGCCTCTTCCTCTGCTTGGGTACTGTCAGGGTGCCCATGGTTGTTCATCTTACGGCCACCTGGTAATTATTCTTTTCACAGAAGTTGTTCTTGTCTGGGCTTATAGGATTTTTCTCTTACTCATGCCCAGGCTAGGAATCAAAGACTGAAGATGACGCGTGCCGATTTCTGGAGCTCTTTCTCTGTGTAGCTCTCTCCTTTCAGGTCGTCTGTCTAAAGGTGCTGACCACATTAGCCTCCCACTTTCAGAATTCTGTCCTCTGTTGCAGTGTGGTTTCATTTTGCTCCCTGCACTGCAGTGCCCAGAAAGTTGAGGTGATGATGGGGTACCCCTTCTTTATTTCCTTTTCTCAGGAGTTACAGTCTTAGCCATTCTGGCCCCCAATTTCTGCTGAAAATAGTTGTTTTCTATGTTTTGACTAGTTTTCTAGTTGCTTAGGATAGGAAGTTAATTCTAGACTACTGTGTCTTCTTATTGCTGGAAGTGGAAGTCCCTTAAAATATATTTGACCAATTGTTCTGCCAAAGGCTTCTACCATCTCCTGACCTCATTCTTACTCCTAAAACCCTTAAAATTGACATCAGCCCCTCTCTACTAAAGAAGATTCTTTTCAAATGACAAAACTGCCAAATCTGGAGGCCATGAAAATGTGTCCACATTTGACTTGACAGGACACCCTTCTTCCTTGGTCTCTGATGCTCTCCTGTGTCTTCACTGCTGATTCCCACCTTTTGGGGGTTTCCTTTGTTTTTGTTGTGATTGTCATGTGCCCACTCCCTTGTCTAGGTTTCTCCTTGTCACATCTTCAGCTGTCGCTGGTGGGATTTCCAGAGTCACTGCAGGAGCGCCACTCTGTGCCAAACACCAGGCCTTGCTCCACACACGTGTCTCTGGGAATCCTGACAGCATCACAGACTCAACGGGGACAGCTCTGGTGGGGTCTTTATTATCCGGACTATAGTTGCTACTGTGTCTTCTCTCTCTGTTCTTTTCACCAGCATCCTGCCTGTTGCCTGTGCTCTTCTTGCTTCTTCATCCTTAGCCCTTAAATCTAGTTACAGAGTTTTATTGATTCTGTTTCTATACTTTTTCTCAGATGAGTTCTTCCCCACCCATTTCCTTTTTTTGATTCAGGAATGTATTACCCCCTGTCTAGCATAGTGAAGTCACAGCATTTACACCCCTTTCAGCCCCCTGTGATCCTTCCTAGTCCTGTCTGTTATCTTTCTAAATTCTAGTCTGCGCAGCATTACCCTCTCCAAAGAACGATGGCAGAATCAAGTCCAACAAATTCAGTGTGGCATTCTCATTCGAGGGAAACACTGCCGACTCAATCCTCAGTATTGATCCTCATCGAAACTAGTCACATAGGGCTCTCTCCCATCCCAGATGGCCTCAAGCATTTTCCTACCTGTGATGTATGCCTTCTCATCAGTGTGGACGCTCTGCTGCAACCCTCTCCGAATTCTCCAATGCCATCTTCTCTGCAAATTTAGTACTTTTAGTTGGAGTGAATCTCTTTCCATCCCCAGATCTGAAAGAGTTTGTTTGCTAAGACTTTCTTCAGGGTCTGAACAGGATTGTTAAAAGCTATCTGTCTCTCCTCTACTTGCTGCACAGTTTGTACTTTTCTTCATATTCTCTGGTCATCTTCCTTGGTGATGTTGGGGAGTCATTAAGGCATTTCCTGAGATCTGTGTTTAGGACTTACACTGCTGTTGGAAAACAATCTCATATGGAGGGCTGCTGTGACCACTGTGTACAAGGGCACTTTCTCCTGTAAGGAGATAAGGAGAAAGATCATGCCTTCATTCACCCCTATCCCCTCCAAATGCATTTGTACATTTTTGGAGAATTTAAAGGCAGTTTATAAGATGAATGAATGAAAAAAGATGACTTCAAGTTACTTAATGACTCGATTCATTTATTTAAGAAGATTCCTCTATAGCATGTGAGCTCAGCATGTACAAATGATTGAATTTTAAAAATTAGATTGTGTAAGATTTTTAGTAACATATCAATGACATGGGACAGAATATATCACTTTATAAATTATTATTACACTCTGATTTCTTTTGCTAGGACTTCTTTCCTCAAAAATAGCCATATTTTAGAATTGATAACGTTGCATTTCTTTCTTGGTGAATTTCTTAAGCCGGTGGTCAGGATCTATTACCCTCCTGATACTGCTGGATTCAAGAACAGGTATCAAAAGGAAGCAAAGTGGGTAGGTTATTTTTAAGGCCCTTCAGTATCTTTGCTCTTGTCTCTGTTTTCTTCCTGTGCAGTTATTCAGGCACGACTGGGCCTATGTTTAACTAGACACAACATTTTGCTGATTTCCTTTAAATGTTTCCCGAGTAAGAAATGTATTATCCCTTAATCAGCCTCTTTTGAGATGTCTGTTTATACTAAACAAAATCCTATTCCTATTAGTTTCAAATTCTAAGCAAAAGCACTGGTAATTAGACATTGTCTGAAGTAACATCCCGTTACTGTACTGCAGTACTGAACTTGAGGTGCAATAGAAACATATTAAGCTTATTACCATATTTATCAATTTATTGGTATTCTTTAACTGATCAGCCAGGTAGAAAAACTAATTCTGACATAAGGAATTTTTTTTTCCTCAAACTAAAGCACTGTGAGAATTGGGAAGCTTAACACCTTTCTCTTCTCATCTGTAAAATAGTTAACTGTATACGCATAAATAATTATAATTACTATCTTGTAGGGTTGTGGTGTGGGATGAATGATCTAACCTATCTAAAGCATTTGGCATAGTGACTGCTTGCAGTATTGTACATATATTTAATTGTGGTACAGGTCAAATTTGATGACAAAAATATGGTATCATTTCTTTTTTTTTTTTGAGAGGGAATTTCACTCTGCCACTCAGGCTAGGGTGCAGTAGCCTACAGTCTCAGCTCACTGCAACCTCTGCCTCCTGGCAGAGCATTCTAGGCTCTAGGAATTCTCCTGCCTCAACCTCCTGAGTAGCTGGGATTACAGGCACGCACCACCACGGCCTGGCTAATTTTTATATTTTTAGTAGAGATGGGGTTTCACCATGTTAGCCAGGCTGGTCTCAAACTCCTGACCTCATGATCCATCTACCTCAGCCTCCCAGAGTGCTGGGATTACAGGCGTGAGGCACAGCACCCAGCCATATTATGATTTTTAAAAACATCCTTCCAGTAAGTAGATCTTCAGACTTCAGTGGGTAGCTCAGTTACTTGAAGAAGCGTTTCATTTTAATACATCATAAAATATTGGACAGCATCTTGGAGTTTATTTTAAATGAAATTTAATTTGTAAAAACTGCAGGCCATCTATGCAGTAAACGAAATAATCCCTGAATGTGATGTATTGGGCAATGTACTTAATATACATTACATATGCATAGGGTGATTTGCATGTATCTAGTGTTTTCTGGGTCCTGTGTTTTGAATGTGGGCATCAGCTGGGATGAGAGCATTTCAAACTGGAACTGTCAGTACATGAACCACTGTAATATTAATTGGTGGTAGTATCTCATAATGTGTGTGATCTGTTGCAGTGGTAAAATAGATTATTTTTAGAGTCCCAATATAAAATTGTTTTCTCACTAGATAATTATAATTGGTTCATGTGTAACACAAATTTTAAATATTTTATGTTATTAACACCAGCAAAACACAAATAATAACAAGATAGAAATGCAAATGGATTTTCCTGTTTCTTAAACTGTGGCTACAAATGAAGAATTGGTTCCATTTTTGAGACAGATCTCGCTCTGTTGCCCAGGCTGGAGTGCAGTGGCGCAATCTCGGCTCATTGCAGCCTCCGCCTCCTGGGCTCAAGTGATTCTCCTGCCTGAGCCTCCCAAGTAGAAGGGATTACAAGTGTGTACCACGTCACCCAGTTGATTTTTTGTATTTCTAGTAGAGGGAGGGTCAGGCTGGTCTCAGAACTCCTGACCTCAAATAATCTGCCTGCCTCGGTCTTTCAGTGTTTAAATTATTTTTCATGTGTGCGTTCCACACATTTCTCATGGAAAGGTAGTGACGGTTTGACATGTTACTTTTGTGTGTGGTGAAATACTGGTTTTCATTAAATTTTATGTTGAAAAGAAAACTTTTAGAATCATAGATTTCTGCCATTTTAGAGCTGGAAGGAGCATGATTTAACCTCTCATTTTGCAACAGTTGAACTAGTGCGGGGTGTGGAGCTGGGGATGAGGGAGGCAGATGAAGGTAGTCACCTCTTACCGTCGTCTTACCTTTTACGATTGTCCTATCACACCTGATATGGATTTGGACACCCGCGGGCTAGAGGGGCCACTGTCTTTAAATAGGAGTGCTGCCTTGGACGGACAAGGTCACCTGATTATCAGTAGCCTTTTAATAAATTTCTAAACAGGGATGATCATACCTGGTTTTCCAATTAAAAAAGGAAGATATGCTGATCAAGTAAATTATATATGTGAAAGCATGCATAAAAATATAAGTGTGTTGTGTTCTGCTATGATGATGACCCCTGTGTACTGACCTCACCCACGAGTTCTGGGAGTGAATCACTTCCAAAGCGAAGATGTGTATGATAGCACCTTTGGAAAGTAGAGCACACTTGCCCCTGCTAGCTGGTTATTGTAAATATACCTGCATTTAGGTATTTCTGTTGTAAATGATACCTAGTTAAGGGTCTTACTTGGACTTAAAATGAGAAGAGATTTTTTTAAAAAGAGACACAATATGCACAATATTGACTTGAGGGTTAAACAGATACAGCTGTTTGTGAGGAAGCCAGACAAACATGAATTGAGGGTTGAAGTACTGTCATACCTACTTAGAACCTGGAAAGAATGCTGTGGTCTGGGAGATCCAGGTCCATGTCTTCTGGCGTTGGCACTGAGACCTCTGTCCCTCCTGAATTCCATGTCCTCCCTATTACTTCCGCAGGCTCAAGTGGAGGTAGTGCCCTGGAGTGCATCTGTAGCCATTGGTTTGTTTCAGATGCTTGTGAAACATCCTGATGGCCCCTCATTCAGCTGTGATTAAGATGAGGTGCCCCTGCTCTGTATTCACACTCACTCTGTCTCCCTGCTTCCTTCTTCTTTTGAACACTCCAATGCTGCTTTCTGTTCCTCCATTCTGCGCTTTTCCTTTTTTCTTCTGTTATGGGCCTGTCTTTGCCTTTTCACTTCTGTGAACATCAGACACCCTGTGCCCTCCCTCTGCTGAGGGCCTTCCAGGGCCACTGGGTCTCCTCCAGTCTCTCTTGCACCATGCTCCTCAGAGTTTCGTGTCCAGCCATGCTGGCCTCCTTGGAGCTCCTTGACTAAGCCAAGTGCAGAGTCCCAGGCTACTAGTGCCCCTGCCCTTGCCATTCTGTCTCCTGGGCGTCCTGCTCTGGATCTTGAAATGGCTAGCATCTTCCTGGTATTCAGGCTCAATTCAGCATTTCCTGGTCTCCCCATTGTCCCGTCTAAAGCACAAGCTGGCCCCCACCATCCTCTCAAGCACATGGCTCCTCTTGAATGCTTTTTACACATGGATCCGTGTTTCACATTACCCTGTTCATTCCTGTGTTTTTCTGTTTCTGATTCTCCCCTCTTAAGTGTAACTCTAGGAGAGCAGAGACCCCATCTGTCCTGTAAAGCTGTGTGTCTGTAAGCCCTGAAACAGTGGCTGCTCAGTCGACACTGGTTTCATGGATGTGTGTGTGCAGGGCATGGGCTCCTCACCCCTGATCTTTTCTTTGTTTGGTGGTGCACGCTCAGGCAGTCTCCGTGTTGACTGCTCTAGGTCCTTCTGTCTGTAGTTTGGAACTCTGCTTGCTGGGAAAGACTGTTTACCTGGCCTCAAAAAATCTTGCTCTGGGGACAGGAAGGGAGAGGTTGGGAAAAGGAGGCTGACTCCTGGGTGTGCCACCATGAGGACAGTCTCCACCAGGAAGAAAAACAAGCCCTCTCTTTATGGTGCTTCCTGTTTCTTGTTTTTAAAACTTTTCTTCACCAAATCCAAAATCCCCACCTTACTTCAAGGCAGCTATAATTAAAAGCCTGTTTGTCAAAGATTTTGCTATTCACCCTTTTCACGTGCTTTCTAAAAAACTAAAACTCCTGAAAATTGTTATCATTGAATACAACAATAGAATGATTTCTTTGACTAAAGCCTAAAATTATCTTGATATGAAAGTGATACTTTTTTATGTAAGACTTACGAAATACGGAAAAGGAAAAGATCACCTAGCCCCCCAAAACAAGAATGTTTAATATTTTTGAATATATTCTCAGACACATACAGTTATTTGCACATCTGTACTTATTCAGAACTGAAGATAAAATCATGTTATGCGTAACTCTTTAGTAGTGTTCCTTCTTAAACTCATATTGTCACAAACATCTTTCCAGGCCACTCCATATTCTCTTAAGAGAACATTTTTTAAGTGGCTACATTATATTTCATTTTATGGGTTTATCTTGGTCAAGTTGCTTAACCTCTGAGCCTCAGTTTCTTAGTCCGTAAAAGGTATTCATAGTCGTGCCTTAAACAACGTAAGAAATTGGGTTGTCATACAGTAAACGTACATAGGGGTCATACAGTAAACATACATAGGGGTCATACAGTAAAGTACTGAGAATGTACCTGTCACATAGGATGTGATCAGTGATTGTTAGCTGCTGTTTGTTTATCCAATTTCCTATCTTTTAGCAACTTAAAATGAACTATGATTGATGTCCATGATCTGTCCTATTTCCTGCCAATAGCATATTTTTAAACTCTAAGAATACTCATTTTTTTCATTTTCAAATAATATAATCAAAGATGGTAAGCTATTTCTACTTAAGCCAAATATCAGGTTTTTTTGTTTTGTTTTGTTTTGTTTTTCAGATAGAGAGTATCACTTTGTGGTCCAGGCTGGAGTGCAATGGAGCATTATTGGCTCACTGCAAACTCCACCTCTTGGGTTCAAGTGATTCTTCTGTCACAGTCTCCCAAGGAGCTAGGATCACAGGCATGTGCCACCATACTCAGCTAATTTTTTTGTATCTTTAGTAGAGAGGGGGTTTCACCATATTGGCCAGGCTAGTTTTGAACTCCTGACCTCGTGATCCACCCACCTCAGCCTCCCAAAGTGCTGGGATTGCAGGCATGAGCCACCATGCTCAGCAATGCTGCTTATCGTTAATCAGGTTGACACAGTGGATTTATTAGGCTTTTCTTCATTTCATGAGTTACTCAGAAATCTTTCTTATAGGAAGTGGAATGAGTTAGAAGAGAAACACTCCTTCAAGGTAGAGCCATCTTCCAAGTGAACTATTCCCGTCACTGCTGTTTCTCTGAGAAGATGTTAGTGTTCAGCACTGCATGGTTTTTTAAAAAGCATTTTCTGTGATTTTGAAAATATTTTCTTAGGCATTTTTTAAATGACATGGTTTTTATTTTCCTGTATTTTTCTTTCTTAGTCAAAGCCAATTGCTGGCCACCAGCTTCTTTGTCTGGGAGCCATATGCATGGGAGATGTTGGGACTGGGGGAGTTTGCTAGCCCTGACATTTGTATTAAGTGGAACTAGCTATTGAAAAATACTAACACAAAACCTCAGCTATTCTTTTATTAATGTATTAAAAATTATGATCAAATTAAAACAACCAGGAGAGCCTTGTTGAGCCTGAATCTGTTACACTATGAAATGCACCCTGGGTTTTGAGGAAGAAGTGAGCACATTTATAGCCTTAATTACTCATTTGGGATACTACAGTCTGTTGCCAAAGCCAGTTATCATCAGCTTTGATTAGAAATCAGGAAAGACAGCTGCTGAAATGCAGAGTGAAAAGAATTGTATTGGATTAGAGAGGCGTTCTTTTGAATCTGAAAGAGAAGGAAAGCATCTTTGGGAAACATCTGAATATGCATTTATTTTAATAATTCAATGGCTAGAGGTGGAGTAGAGTACATTGTAAATTGGAGTGGTTTTCATTATTAAATTAAGTGCCTTTGTTTAGTTCATCTAGATTTTCCTATTGACTGTTCCTTTTTCTTTTTGCTCCATTGTGATGCAGTGTTATATTCCTATTTGTGGGTTGAAATATGTCAGTATTCATAAACTAAGTTCATGGACCATCCTTCCCAATATTTGGGCTGATGAAACACCATTTACCAGTGTGAAACCAAGCCAGGAGAGGCATATAAAATAATGCATTCAAATGCTAAGTTTAAAAAGACAGCATTCTTTATTCCCAATCCTATGTACATGGAGAAGTACTACTTTGAGCTTTATTATTTTAACAGCGTAATGTGGGATTATAACATATATCAGAATAATGTCCTAATCACTTGTCCCTGAGTAAATCAGAATTTCAGAGTTACAGTCATTTATTTATGTTCATAGTTTATATAATCAAAAGATGTGTCCAGAAGATTAACTTTCTGCCATTTGAAAGCTGTTTGAGATATTGTATGGAAATTCATACATGGCTATTTCCCTCATCCTTAATTAAACTTGTTAAACAGCAGCATTTCTCCTATTTCTATAAAAAAACTATCATGGTTGATAAAACACACACATACACATACACACAGTGTGTATAGAAGTACACCTAACCTTAACTAAATAAATAAGAATAGTTGTATTTATATTCATATTTGCAAGAGAGTAAACATTTATGCAAATACACTAATGAAAATTTTCAAACGCTTTGCCTCCATGTGCTCTAGCTTTAAAGTTAAAGCTGAGAATTTTCACTCAATTATTTAACTCTAGGCAGTGTAGTGCTTAAACAAAATAAATGATTACATTCTGTACCTACACAATGGATCAAAACAGCTTCCTTCATCCTCACTTTGGACCATCTGTTTAAAAGAAACTAAAAACCCTCAGGAAGCAAGCCTCTAATCTGTGGTTAAGAGTTTACAGACACATGCTCATTCTCACAACCCAGCAATGTGTACTGAGCGCTGTAATAGGTTTTGTATTAGCTGTAAAAGGCTAGATGTCTTGACCTCAGCATCTGTCAGTTACAGCTTCTCTGTTATTAGGAGAAATTTAAACACTCTTTTTGTAGAGGATCAAATTTTATGTTATTTTAACATCAGCTTTAATAAATATTGGGAATAATATTTTCCAAGAGCTAAAGTATTCTTAGTTTCCAAATCCTTTTAAGAACCCTGATTCTTACTCTACCCCAATACTCCCTTGATGAAAAGAGCTTCAGTCATCCAGACTTACTGGAGAATAGACTTGATTGGTGCTAAGAGAGTATTGTGAAGGTCTTCAGCCCCACGTTATTTCTTATTGAATCCCATGAAAACTTTTGAAAATTTCACATTGGTTTAAGAGATTTGGACGTCTGTTAACACTTTCTGTCTTGAGTACCAACATGGGTCTAGCTCTGTTCCTTCCTGTAAACTAATTGTTGCAAGCAGTCAGGTTGCAAGACAATTTTTGCATGATACCAAACAGGAAAAACAACAATAGCACAAGATTTTTACCTTGCTGAAAGGAAAAGATTTTTCATAATTAAAGCTTTTAGTTATTTGTCATATACTCATTATAGGAAAGTGCTGTTATCTTTAGTTCTGTATTGATACAAATATGTTACCTGTTCCTTATTATAGTTGTGGAAAACTTTAGTGAAGGTGGTATTAAAGTAGTCCCAGTCAGGCAGCTCTGGAAACTGAAATAAATGAAATAAGAGTGGGAAGTAAAAAAAAAAGCTTCAATGGCTGTGTTTAGTCCAGTAAATGGTGTCTGTTACTACAGATGCAGTTTTTCTCTGATGGATATCATATCCCTGGACAGTCGGCTCTGTTGATTGTGAAATGTAGTCATCAGCCCTCCAATAAGTGCTTTCTCTCCCTGTCTCCTTAGATCATAAGCTTAGATCATATTATTGCCATCACATACCCCAAAACTAGTCTTGTCCTTCAGTAGATGGTTGGATTAGGTATACTCTCCAAGGTCTTTTTAAACTCTGATTCCAACAACTGGTATTCACCAACTATAGAAAAGATGACATTGTCTTAGTGACACCCTTTGTTGTGCAGCGTTTTCTTGGTATCTCTGTTAATCTAAATACTTTTAAAAGTGGTTGGATATTTGTAGAGGGAAATTCTGTGTTTGGAAACATTTCAGCTGGAAAATGCATTGAACTGAATATTGTCGGACATTTTCTTAGAGCAAATCAAAATCATTTAGTACAATGTAAAATATAAAAGACATACAAAAGCCAGAGCAATTATTGCAGCCTTCGTTCTTCACACATATGCACCCTGACGCACATCAGACCAGCAAGACCACAAGTGGATATCATTAGTCAGAACTCGGCAAGATCCAATTTCATGCCAGTCACATTCGCACACACACATTTGTTTGTTTATGTCAGTCATTAGAACTCAGTAACTAAATGTCAGTGGTAGTTAATGTGGCATTTTATAAACACATAGATGAATTGGGAAAAAAAGCAAATTATCCACAAATAGCGACCAATTGCAAATAATGTCATATCCATCACAAAAATATCTGTGAGTAGGAGAGAACATGACAAGGGCAAACCGTTTGAACGAGGTTATACAAACAGTCAATGTGGTCGACTCTGGACGCCTGCCTAGAATCTTACCAACCCCTGAGCTGATTCTCACCCAAGTCATTGTCATGTTTAGCAGCAGAACTGGGTTGACTGCAAATCTCTCAGATGCTTCAGCCCTGTCATTAACTTTTATAGTTCCAGGAAGATTTGTTGTGAGTTTCAGTCTAGGAATTTAAGAAATTTTTAGTTCTATAACAGCATAATCTTGCCTTTAAAAAAAAAAGAATGAAGAAAGTATGGCAAACCTTAATAAATTCACATTAAGCAGGAGAAAGTCCTAAATTAGTCATCTGAATTATAGAATCTTTAAGAAAATTAATAGTAACTTAATTACTGTCAGATTCATGGAGTTCCTTGGAGAAATTGCTTTGGCAAATAGGGAAAATTTACAAATAACACAAAACTTGGCAAATAAAGCAATGTCTAAAGAATCCACCATGGACTAGTATTTTTAAATCATTTTCTCCCTAAAGTGCATGCATGTTTTCAATTTGCCTTGCAAAATTGTTTTTATAGGAAAGAGAGCTATTTTTGTTTTAACCAATTATTTGTGGTACTTAAAATCCTTCATTTACAAAAACATAGGAATGATATCCATTTACTCATTCTTTCGTTCACTGAGCAAATATGTGTTGGAGGTCATTGTGCTATGTACATAGTGGTGAGTTCTATAAAGTCCTTGCTTTTCTAGCATGGGGGGTGGAAGTTAACTAAAAAATAAAAATAAATCAATAAATACTTAGTAATACATTATGATAAGAGCATAATCAAGGTGCTGAGTAATTTCCTTGAGAAAATGATATTTGGGCTGAGTACTGAAGGATGAAAAGGAGTCATTCATGCAGAGAAGGGAGGAAAAGAGCCACCCAGGCAGAAGGAGCTTTGTGGACAAAGCAAAAGGCAGGGAGACGTTTAGCATGGTCCAGAAACTAGAAGGTAGTCAGGTGGCTGCAGTGTGTTGAGTGCTATGGGATGAAATCAGAGAGGTATATGGCAGGTGAACCTACCAGGGCCAGGCTAAAATAGGAAATTTTATTCAGGATATCATGGGGAGCCATATAGTGGTTTTCAGATTGTGGGCATAGTCTGATTCGTAATTTTGAAACATCCCAATGGCGCTTGTATGGGAAATAGATTACAAAGTAGTTATATCAGCCAGGAAGACAGAAATTCCACTAGGTACTTCAAACAGATGAGATTTGGTATAGGGGTTTGGATACACAGTGTGGGAAGGAGAAATAGACAACACAAAAGTAACTGGAGATCATAACTGCAAAAGCAGCTCCCACATCACAGCGCAGAGTGTAAAAGGGCCAGCTTGGAGCTCAGAGACAGTAGGTTAATACCCAGCATGGTGGGCAGCCTTGAGGCAGGGAAGCCTGTGTGCAGGAGCTGCTGATTGAGTCCTGAGATGCAATCATGGAGGCTTGCACTAGGAGGTGGGATGGGATAGAAATAAATAGACTTGAGAGAGATTTTAAACCTAGAGCCAATAGGACCTGATGCTTATTGGGTAGGAAATTAAAAAATGACTGGCAAGATTCTGACTTTAACAACTGAATATCTAGGGCACTGCTTTTGAGATAGAGAAAGCAAGAGGAGCAGGCTGAGCTTTGTAGGTGTTGAGTTTAGAACATGCTAAGTTTGAGATGTCAAGGAAACGGTTAGGTATGTGAGTATGGTGGACAGAGAAGACATGTAGGCTGGAGATATTGATGTGGAAATCATCAGCATGCAGATGGTATTTTAAATACCAACTATGGAAATGGATGATACCATCTAGGGAGAGAATGGAGGAGAGAAGGGCTGGTTCTAAGCCCTTGGGACCTCCTGTGTTGAGAGATCAGTACAGGAATGAGAAGGAGCAAAAGAAACTGAGATGGGATAGCAAGAATAATCAAAATCAAGAGATAGCGGTCCTATAGAAACCAAGACAGGAAGGAGACAATGATCCACTCTTTTTAGCAGAGCTAAGAGATGATTGAGTAAGATGTGACAGAACCATGTCCATAGATTTAGCCACATGAGGATATTTGGCCACATGCCTGATGTGGTAGAAGGCTGAAGAGTTTACAGGAGGCAAGGACACTCCATTCTGACACAGAGAGTCCAAGGGAAAGTAAAGGCCAAATAGTTTCCTCAGTTCAGGACCCTGCTTACAGCTAGGCAGAAAAAGAAAAAAGAAAAAGTGTTAGCATGTGAGGATGGGCCAGGCACAGTGCCTCATGCCTGTAATCCTAAAGCTTTCGGAGGCTGAAACGGGAGGATTGCTGGAGGCCAGGAGTTTGAGACCAGCCTGAACAACATAGCAAGATCTCATCGCTACAAAAAATTTAAAAGTTAGCCACACATGATGGTATGTACCTGTAGTCCAGCTACTTGTGGGGCTGAGGTGGGAGAATCATATGAGCCCAGCAGTTCAAAATTACAGTGAGCTATGATTACACCGTTGCACTAGGACTTGAGCAATACAGCAAGACTTTGTCTCTAAAAGAAAAAGGGAAAATGTTTCACTATACCTGCCACGAGGCAACAATACTATCTACCCTTCCCAGCTACTCTCTGTATATTGTAATTTAGGGACCAGGTTCTTGTTTGCATTGCACAGTATTCGTTACTTTATGATTTTTGTGTTGAACTTTCTTCCGTCACACTGTTCAATAAATGAGGACAATTTCACTCGCATGTCTAAAAGTCATCTTGTTTGAAAACTGTCAGAGAAGTTGTTAGGATTTTATTTCTTGTAAGTCCTGATTGAAGGTTTGCCTCTCATGAGGTCTCAAGTGAAGCCTACATGGCAGTGTCTTAGCAGGTTTCCTAAACTTTTTAGGTGTACGCTCTGTTGCTAAAGATCAGAAATGTTACTGTAACCTTTTCAAGCTCCCCTTCCTGTCTGTCATATCCAGGTTAAGTCATCTTTACCAAATAGATTGGGTTATAAAATTGCAATTGATTGGAGTCCTTGGAGGAAACATTTTGTGAGTTTTATCAGTCCCCAAATATCTCATATCTGGACTAAGAGTATAATTTAGATATTGCTATTGTATACCTATAAGACATGTTATCTGGTAATATTATCTCAGCAGCATTAACCTCTGACTCTGTTCTCAAACCGGGATTGGGAAAGTGAAGTATTTGCTTAATGATTGATTAATATTTTGACCTTTTTTCAAGTTCTGTAAAGTGCCTAACATAGCACTGAGTGTTTCAGCCTATTATCTCTTGATATGTAAGTCATCTTTTAGTTTGCTTTGCTACTATAATTAAGGAAATAAGAGCAGAAAGCCTATTTCTTGGTCAAAGTGCTATTTTTATAGGAGGACAAAACATGTATTGTTTTACTTTACTTATCAGCAGGCCCCACTGCTGTTCCCTAAGGTTGTGTTTAATAAGTATGTTCTCTGGGGCCAGAATGTCAAATATATCCCTAATGAGCTCAGTGACATCACTGAGCGTGCCTATGTTCCTTGCCAATAGTCGGCATTGTTGGAGCACATCACATTCGCTGCATCTGAGCACAGATGCCAAGGTCAGGGCATTAACAAGCAAGAGAGCTTCAAGAGGGGGGAAGAAAAGATGAAGATTGAAAGCAAATCTGTCCATGTCAGAGAACAATGGGTGGCTGTTTAGGGAGAGTGGTAGAGACACTCGGGAGAAGACATTTGCCTCCTACAAGTTTCCTGCACATCTCTGCCCTGTGGAAATGGTGTCAGTTGGGCGTTGATCTGAAAGATGATCATCTGTAAGCCACAGCTGCCACTTTGAGTGCTGAGATTTGGAATATGCCACAGACAGCCCTGACATTCTAGAACTGATTGAAATGTTGTGACCTTCAGAGGTAACTAATACATTTCCAGTAGCGTGACTTCTGGAAGTAATATGGTTCAGAAACCAAAAGTTGGTTCTTTGTAGAAAATAGTTCATGAACAAGTTCTTTTTTTGATTTTTAACTAAGATTATGTTAATAACACCAGTATATATCAAAAGGAAAAAATATCTCATGCATACTTTTTCCTGTTAAGAATAGAGTATATAAAGCTATGTTAAGCAGTTTTGTTACACACATATGTATATGTGGATGTCTAAAACAAGTTTGACAAAAGGATGAAGTTTTGTGGCTAAGATGAGCCTCCACTTTTGGGCACAAGTAGAGTAACCGAAGAACGAAAAGCAACCTTAGAAGAAATTCTTTAGGTTTTGATTTTGATTTGGAGTTTTATTTTTGAAGATACAGGATCTCACCATGTCACCCAGGCTGGAATGCTAGTGGTGCGATTATAGCTCACTACAGCCTTGAACTCCTGCACTCAAGAGATCTTCCCACCTCTGTCTTCCAAGTAGCTGGAACCGCAACCCCGGCCTAGTGCCCAGCTGTGTTTACATTTTTTGATGTCTCACTGTGTTGCCCAGGCTGGTCTCAAACTCCTGGCCTCGAGTGATCCTCCCACCCTAGCCTCCCAAATCACTGGGATTACAGGCGTGAGTCACCACTCCCAGCTCGTTTTTTAAATTATTTTTTTTAAGTTGCCAGTTGATAGTTTCCTCTCTACCCTCTAAACTTGTCATTTTAGAATGAAGAGCAAAAGAGTTTCTTGCTTTGCATTGAGAAGTAAAAGGCCAAAATAGGACAAGACATCATCCTCAGTATTAAGTTGACTAAAGGAAAAATAATTTGGAGGAGGTCGAGCCAGTCCAGATCTATATTCAAGTGACTGATGGGAGTTGCTAGGTATGGAAAACTTTCAGTCTGTTCCTTCTTTAGATATTGGGTATATTGAGGTGTCTTTGTATATTGCTTTTCGGCAAATATAAACAAAATACTTAGCTTTACCAATGTGAATTTAGAATGGAATCTGTCTTCATACAGAGGTCTGGGGTAGAGATAGAAGGGGAGGATGGAAGAGGCACACAGCTCTTCCAGTCAGTATCCACTGCTGGGTGGACCAAGCCCTGGTGTGTTTCTTCCTGCTCAGGAAATGGACATGTTGAGGCTTTCCTGGTTTCTGTGGCCGGGTTGCTTTATGTTCTGTGGTATTTATTTATTTATTGGTTACAGTCTTTGATTTGTGGTTGCACAATATATTAAATAGAAACAGAACGCCATATTGTTTCCTCAGTTCAGGACCTCCCCAGAGCTGGGCAAGGAAAGGTTATTCATATTTGACACTAATATATTTGCCTTTTCTGTCACACCTCATTGCTGTCCAAGTGTATAAATGTGAACTAAAGCTTTGGTATTTTTAAGCTATCCAAATGCAAATAGGAATTCATTTGAGGGCCACGTGACAAGTTAGATGAATAATTCTTAAGACTTTTCTTTCATGTAACAAAAGCTACTACAATGCGTAAATTGGATGAATAAATGTATGCATTGATACATTTCCTTGTTGCATCAGCATTTCACTCATTCTTTACTTTGGTTATTTGTTTGCTTGTTCATTTATTGCCCAGCAACAGAAACAACAAAAATTGATTAGGTGTGTTGAAAACATAAGAAATATGGGACAGAACACAGTTTGTGACCTTGGAGCTTTTTTTTGAGCCGGAGTTTCGCTCTTGTTACCCAGGCTGGAGTGCAATGGCGCGATCTCGGCTCACCGCAACCTCCGCCCCCTGGGTTCAGGCAATTCTCCTGCCTCAGCCTCCTGAGTAGCTGGGATTCCAGGCACGCGCCACCATTCCCAGCTAATTTTTTTGTATTTGTAGTAGAGATGGGGTTTTACCATGTTGACTAGGATGGTCTGGATCTCTTGACCTTGTGATCCACCCACCTTGGCCTCCCAAAGTGCTGGGATTACAGTCATGAGCCACCGCGCCCGGCCGACCTTGGAGCTTTTGAGCAGGTTGGAACACACACACACACACACACACACATTCTTCAACTAGAGAAGAATTACCAAGGGATGTATGAATATGAGCAAAATGATCGTATTAAAGAGGCATATTTAGGCTTAATACTTGTGGAATGTGTTTATAAAGAAGAGTTTGGGCCAGAGGTGGCTCACACCTGTAATCCTAGCACTCTGGGAGGTCACGGTAGGAGGATCACTTGCAGTCAGGAGTTCAGAGACCAACCTGGGCCACATAGCAAGACCCTATCACTATAGTAAAAATTCTAAAATTAGCTGGGCATGATGGTACACAGCTATAGTCCCAGCTTATTCAGGAGGGCAATGTGGGAGAATTGCTTGAGCCCAGGAGTTCAAGGCTGCAGTGAGCTATAATCACGCCACTGTACTTCAGCCTGGGTACAGAGCAAGATTCTGTCTCTAAATAAAATAAAAAGAAGGAAGAGGAAAGTTTTAGGCTGTATTTGGAGGAGAGGCATCTCATGCAGAAGCAGGCATACAGCTGATGCTGAGAAGCTAGGCTCAGTGAGCCCTCTTGCTAGGTGTGTGAGTGGAAAAGGTGTGGCTGTTGTGAAGACTGTGTCAATGGGACAGGGTAGCCAGTTGCTGGGGTTTGGAGGCTGAGGGAAGTGGTAAGGAAACACTGTCAGGATGTCCTCATTGGCCCTGCACTCATCAGAAACAGAGACCAGGGTTGTGGAGTAACTTGGATATGAAGAGGAAAACAGTGTGATCACAGACAAGGTATGATGACTGTAGAAATTAAAAGCAAAAAAGTGAGAGGATTCAAAATAATCCCAGAGTTACCTGCCTCAGAAACATACATGCATAACAACGGACAGGTGAAGAGAGTTTCACATGCTGAGGGATGTCTCGGCTTGCATTTGGGAGCACGGTGTTTATTTTTTCATTTAAAAATTTTGTTGAACACAAGACTATTCAGCTTCTATGCTGCCTAAAAACCCATATCTTTCCCTGCCATTTTCATCCTAAGCAATACTTTGTACCAGCTTTATTGAAGTATAATGTTCGTATCATATGATTCACCTGTTTTAGGTGCACGAGTCTATAATTTTTAATAAATTCATAGAGTTGTGCAACTGTCACCACAGTCTAGTCTTAGAACATTTCTTTCATCCACAAAAATTCCAGCACTGTTCTCACCCCAGCTTATCTGCTTTTGTGGATTTGCTTCTTCTAGACATTTCATATAAATAGAACCACTAACATGTAGACTTTTTTGCACATGGATTCTTTTTTATTTCCAGCTTTTATTTTTTGGTTCAGGGGTACACGTGCAGGTTTGTTTCATGGGCAAATTGTGTTTCATGGGGGCTCGGGGTACACATTATTTTCTCACCTATCGTACTTGATAGGTAGCTTTCAATTCTTGCCCTCCTGCCTCCAGTAAGTCTGGTGTCTGTTGTTCCCTCTTTTTGTCTATGTGTACTCAATGTTTAGCTCCCACTTAGAGTTGAGAATGTAGAGGATTTGACTTTCTGTTCCTGTATTCGTTTGCTTAGGATAATGGCCTCCAGCTCCAACTGTGTTGCTGCAAAGGACAGGCTCTCATTCCTTTTTATGGATGCCTAGTATTCCTTGGTGTAGATGGGCCACATTTTCTTTATTCAGTTCACCATTGGTGGGCATCTAGGCTGGTTCCATTATCTTCACTATTGTGAATAGTGCTGTGATAAACATAAGCATGCATGTGTCTTTACGGTAAAATGATTTATATTCCTTTGGGTATATACCCAGTAATGGGATTGCTGAGTCAAATGGTCGTTCTGTTTTAAGTTCTTTGAGAAATCTTCAAACTGCTTTCCACAGTGGCTGACATAATTTATATTCCCCAGCAGTAAGCCTTCCCTTTTCTCTACAACCTCACTGACATCTGCTATTTCTTGACTTTTTAATAATAGCCATTCTGACTGGTGTGAGATGGTATCATTGTGGTTTTGATGTATATTTCTTGAATGACTGGTGATACTGATTGGGCATTTTTTTCATATGCTTGTTGGCCACATGTGTGTCTTCTTTCGGGAAGTGTCTGTTCATGTTCTTTGCCCATTTCTTAAGGGAGCCGTTTGTTTTTTGCGTGTCAATTTAAGTTTCTTGTAGATTCTAGATATTAGACCTTTGTTGGATAGATAGTTTGCAGATATTTTTTCCCATTCGTAGGTTGTGTGTTTACACTGTTGATAGTTTATTTTGTTGTGCAGAAGCTCTTTAGTTTAATTAGGTCCCACTTGTCAATTTTTATTTGTGTTGCAGTTGCTTTCAAGTATTCCTGATGAAATCTTTGCAATGCACGGGGATTCTCTAACTTAGCATTCATCCATGCTGTTGTATATATTAGTAGTTTTTTCCTTTATTTTGCTTCATAGCATTCCATTATAAGATATACTACATTTTATTTATTCATTCAACAGTAGATGAATATTTGGACTTTTCTGTTTGGGGCTATTAAGAATCATGCTGTTATGAACTTGTGTTCAGTTTTGTGTGTGGACACATTTTATTTCCCTGGAGTGAGATTGCTGAGTTACATGCTAAGTTTATGTTTAACTTTCTAATAAATTGCCACACTGGCTTTCAAAGTGGCTGGATCATTTTACATTCCCACCAGCAATGTTTTAGGGTTCCAATATAGTCACATCTCCACCAATACTACTTTTTATCTTTTTTTTTTTTTTTTGGACATGAAGTCTTACTGTTGCCCAGGCTGGCATGCAATGGCATGATCTTGGCTCACTGCAACCTCTTCCCCCCTGCCCTGGGTTCAAGCAGTTCTCCTGCCTCAGCCTCCTAAGTAGCTGGGAGTATAGGCATGTGCTACCACATTCAGCTAATTTTTTTATTTTCAGTAGAGATGGGGTTTTGCTGTGTTGGTCAGGCTGGTCTCGAACGCCTGACCTTAAGTGATCCACCTGCCTCAGACTCCCAAAATTCTGGGATTACAGGTGTGAGCCACCACACCTGGCCTGTTGTCTGCCCTTTTTATTATAGCCATCCTAGTGAGTGAGTATGAAGTGGTATTTTATGATTTTAATTTGCATTTTTCTAATAATGTTTAATAGTGCTTTTTAAAATTTGATTAATAGCCCTTTTTATTTCTTTTTTGGTAAAGTATTCATCTCTTTGCCTCTGTTTTTATAAGACTGCTTCTTACTGAATTGTCAGAGTCCTTTATAGATCTGGGTACAAGTCTTGTAATAGATGTATGATTTACCAGTGTTTCTCCCAGTATGGGGCTTGTTTATATATATAGTTTGTTTTGGTTGTTATATATATATATATAAAACAATATACATATATATTATTTGTTTTGGCTGGGCATGGTGGCTCACGCCTGTAATCCCAGCACTTTGGGACACTGAGGCAGGTGGATCATGAGGTCAGGAGTTTGTGACCAGCTTGGCCAGCACAGTGAAACCCTGTTTCTACTAAAAATACAAAAATTAGCTGGGCATGGTGGCACACGCTTGTAGTCCTGGCTACCTAGGCGGCTGCGGCAGGAGAACTGCTTGAACTCAGGAGGTGGAGGTTGCAGTGAGCTACGATTGCGCCACTGCACTCCAGCCTGGGTGACAGAGCAAGACTCCGTCTCAAAAAAAAAAAGACCAGTCTGCTTGGTGATCTTCCATTTGTCCTCCAGAACCCATCTTGGATACTTAAGCCCTCTGTGGTGTTTTCCAGCTTCTCTCTTCTCCTTCTGCTTATCTCTGTGTACATTCGTCTGTTGTCGAATATGAAATCCAGTATTGTCATCATGTGTATGTGTCTCTGTTCCCTACTGGAATATGAGCTTATTCATGTTGCTGTTCTCAGTGGCTAAAACATAGTAGGACCTAAAATATTTTTGGTTAAATTTGATTAAATATTAACCTCTCTAACCCTTGAAACTCTTGTTCTCTTTCAAAATTCAAAACACTCAAGCATTTGAAACAAAAACAATGAAGAGAGACCAGGGAACCAGCTTGTTCAGGAAAAGGAATAAATCATTCTAGCTGACAATACTCAGTAGAGCTGCTTTGTAGCTTGTTGAGATAGACATATAAAAAGGGACACTGATTTGATGGGACCTGAACAGTATGATGGATAAGTGCTCCAGGCCTAATGAAATAGCATATCTAAGAACACCAGGAAACCCTCAGATGACAGCAGTCGCGCGCCCAGTTCCACCTCTGCTGTTTACTCCCAGTCATTCTGCACTTTGCTCTGCCGAGGGTTTCACAGTCCCCTGTTGATTGCAGAGATGGGCACTTGACCCTCTGCCTGCCCTGTGCATTTCCTGTTATGTATGGCACCTAAGGTTTTTACTTCACACGCGTGACCACCAGTGCTTTAGAGAGTCCTCTTAAAGATGCTGTGTTGGAGTTTGTTTGTATCTCTGCATATTCAGGTGAGAGAGAATCTAGTCTACTTTCACCACAGATATTTACTGAGGATTTCAAGTGTATAAAGCTCTGTGCCCCGTGCCCTGTGGAAGACACATGCATACTCGAATGACACCTGGCATCTTCCCGTGAGGGGGAGCTTCAGTATGCTTAAAACATTGATGAAAGAAGAAGAAATATTGCTCTGATTCCCCCATGTACCTCTGCAAAATCTTTTGAGATTTTCCGCAATCCAGCTGAGGAGTTATCTTTCCATATTGTCAACTTAAGCAGGATTCACGGAGCAACGTATTTAGATATTGATCTTCTTAACTATGTCTTAGGAAAAGCTTTTAGGTCAATCTCTTGAAGCTTGTTGTTTTGAGACAGGAATATAAGGGCAGTGATGATTATAGGATCTGGCTTAGACTTTCAGAATGAGACTTCTCCCTCCTGAGGCTGACCTGCTCAGGAGTTGGAACCATATCAAACTGTAAGGATCAAGTACACGCTCAAGGTTTAAGAACAAGCTTTTAAAATATCCGCCTGTATCGTCTCACCTCTGATGTGGTTTAAAACATGCCATTTATAAAAGTGATTAGGCTGGGATTTGGAGCCATGAAGACCTGGGTTAGAATCCTGGGGCTGCCACCTGCTGGCTGTGTGTCTTTGAGTCTGTGGCATGGTCTCTGAGCTCCAGTTTCCCATTCTGTACAAGCAGTGTTCATGCCTGTCTCACAAAGGTGTTGCAGAGGTTAATGAAGAAATATATGGAGGTTGGGTGGCCTACCTTGTGCATAGGAGTTATTAATAGATGGTCGTCATTATCACTGTTTTCAACTATTTCTGTGCTGACATGAACTTGATGATGCTAAGCCCATACAATCTCTCCATAGCAGTCTGTAGCTCATATGGTATCTCTTATTTTTTATGCTTTAGAGTTCTTATTAAATAAACCACACATTATGGATATGGTCAAATTTATTTCTCATTCTGTTTGTCTTCCCCCATGTAGAAAGCTAAGCAGTATCCAGAGATGGGTCTGTGTTCCTTGTATTTTTAGAAACTTACCCAATAATAAATTAACACACGCAGTCAATAGTATCTAATATATAACCTGTTTTCAAGTTCCTCTAATTGAGATAGTTTGTTTTTGATCTGGGATCCAGTTAAATTATAGGCATTGCATGGCCATCATGTCTTTCTCACCTGGAACGTTCATTCTCCCACCTCTCTCCTTTTTATGTCCCTCTTGGTGGTGGCATTTTAGTGGAGTCTGGGTGAGTTGTCATGTATAACGTCCTGTCCTCCGGCCCTGCCTGGTGGCTTCCTCCTGACATGCGAGCCCCATGAGGTGACGGGAAGTGTGGCTTTTGAGTCCAGTGAGGTGATGGGAAGTGTGGCCTCTGAGCCCCATGAGGTGATGGGAAGTGTGGTCTGTGAGCCCTGTAAGGTGATGAGAAAGCATGGTCTGCGGGCCCTGTGTGTTTCCTGTCCCAACCCTGCTTTCCCACTCCACAAGTCCTGCTTCATCTCTCAGAACCTGCTTCTCCTCTAACTATGGAACTTACACAACACAGAGGGTTACTATGAGTTCCCCATGAGATGACTGAGGGGAAGACCTGAACAATTCCAGGCACATGGTACACCTGCGAAAAGGTTTTCAGCAGCTGAACAGGTGCAGGATACTGCCGAGAGAGACAAGAAGAGAGCTGGTGGGCCAGGTGAGGATGGGAGCAGGGTGTCCTAAGTGAGTGTGGTCAAAGCTAGCAGGTGCTTAAGAAAGCTGTTTTATTTTTGTTTTCTTTTCTTGGATTTACTATGCTGTGATTTGGAATAGAGAGGAGCAATGGGACTCTGTAAACTGAGGCAGCAGATTCAGAAGGGCTAATAGAGCAGAAACCATCCCTTTGAAGGCAGAAATTAAGTAAAGTGCTGGTTCAGTTCTGAGCACCTGGCAAGTGCTTTCTGGACCTTGGTGGGGACGCTCACAGGCCGGGTACCTTCAGATAGGTGAGAACCACACTCTCCCTTCGTCGCCACCAGATGGATCTCTCTCTCTCTGCATGTGTTACTATCCTGGTTATGCCGGAAAGCTTCTTTCTGCTGTTGCTGTTGTTCGTGCTTTCCTTTTCTTGCAAGAGCAGCCAGGTACATACATAGACAGTTCCTAGATCTTGAAGGGGTCTCCCATTTGGGGCCTTATGCTGTTGGTCCCTAGTAGGAGGGACTGCTTTCTGCAGGGCAAGGGGAAAGTCCTAATCCTTCCTGGGCAAGCCTCAGTTGTTCTTAGGCCACTCCAGGGACAAAGACTGACTCAGATAACTGGTTCATGGTCGGTGCTAGATGTTAACACATACTTTGTATTATTAACAAAGTATGTGTTTTGTTAGGCCCCATGAGAAATGAAAATGCTGGGCCACTTATTCAGAGCACAAGAAAAAAATTCCCTTAAAGATATTAAAATAAAATGCTGTTTCTTTCTTCTATGGTCTCCTTCCTGACTTGTCATGAGGTTTTTAATTTGCTATTGAATGTTTCTCTAAGAAAAAAAAATAAAATTTTAAGTTATTGGCATGAATTTTATCATTCATCTATATATGGTGCAATGCTAGAGGTTTTTTTTTTTCTATAAAATTCACCATCTTAACCATTTTTAAGGGCACAGTTTAGTAACATTAAGTATATTCACACTGTTGTGATGAACGTCAGTTTTAAAAGCAAATGTAAAAGCATTTAGCTTGTGTGTGGAATCACTGAAATGACATAACTTGTATTTCATAGCTTATACATGCATGTGTATTGCATTGTCAATAGAATGGTGAGACACTGCACAAAACTAACTCAGCTGTTTGTATCTCATTTCTTGACACATGGACATTGTACCCACACCCTTGACTTTTGGCTTATTGATAAGTAAGGAAGGACTAAAAGGAAAGGTACTGTAGGTTGCCTGATCTTTTTCTTTCTGTGTCATCTTTGGTGTAAGTGGTTGACTAACAGAAATATAACACATTTGTTAAGAAATGAACGGATAGGTTTCCATGGTCATTCATGTTTCATAGAATGCCATTGCCTCCTTTCTGCATTCAGAGCAAGTTCTGATTGCTAAAAGAGTAGATTTTAAGTATTCTTACCACACAAAAAAATAAATATGTGAGGTCATGGATATGCTAATTGATTCGATTTAGCCATTCCACAACTTATGCATTCATCAAAACATCATATTGTATACCATAAATATCTACAATTTTTACTTGTCAAAAAAATATTTATGGTATACTTGTCAAAAGAAAAAAAAGGCAACTTGTGGTTTGAATGGAAGGAGTGGCCTCCTGAGGCCCTCAGCGCCTCTGCTGAACTCCCGAGCTTCCTGGGTCCATTGGAAGCTTGCGCTTATGGGGCATCAAGGGTGGCGGTGCAAATGGGGTGATTAGGAATGCGGTAGACATGCACCTCGCCGATGGCCTTTCCCGTGCACCATGCACGTGTGCCTTTGACCTATTGGACTTCACCTACACAAGTTTAAAGGTAAGTTAGTGAGAGTGGCCAGACGGTAACAGCAGAGCTTTCTATGCATGGGCTGTGTGCCTGTCGGGGTTGCACACCCACGGAGCTGGTCCTGCTCATAGCACATGTTTCACCTAGCCCTGCAGGAAGGGAAGACACTGGGGATAGCATTGCTTTTGGGAGCCCCTTAAATCGGACCATTTGAGCTGGCCGGTCCATCTCCGAAAGGTGGCCCCACTCCCGTTCCTAGCCCTTTCCTCAAATTCAATAGCTCTCTCCCAGAAGTAATGCATCAGTACCAAGAAGTGGGATTGGGTAGGCTTTATTAGTCAGAATCCGGTTAAGTAATTCAAACTGTTTGGGGATTCATAGAACAGGCTTTTATAAAATGTGTAGCACATTAGTCCCCTCTGTGAATATGTTGTTAAACGAACTATGTGCTGAGAAGTTCACATAATCTTCCCAACTAGGACCTAAGCAGAAGGTGCCATCAGCCCATTTCACAGTTTAGGAAATGGAGGCCCCAACTAGGTAAGGCAGAATTAGGCATTCCTCCATTACATTTCGGGTTCCATATTCTGGTTTCGGAGCTTTGTCAGTCACCCGCTATTCAGAGGGCTGAAGGAAAACTCCATTCTCCACCAAGAGTCACCAGCCCCCTTTGAAACAGCTCATGTTTGAGTACAAAATCGCACAGGTAAAATGCACTCTGGGTGTGAGGCACCAGGTGCGATCCAAGTAGAGAAAAGTGCTCATTATTTTGAAGGTTACAAATAGATTTCAAACGTTGGACTGTTCTTTTGGTTACTTCCGGAGATGAAAGCGCACAATTTTCACAACGTTCTTTTTCATAAGCTATCAGAAGCTTCATGTTTTTAAAAAATGCAGGATGTCACTCCCCATCGTCTCTGTAATTCCCTTGTGGTTGAATGTTTTAATCAGGTGTTTTTGTGCTTTAAAGATTTTTCATTTGATTTACAACTTGTAGGAGTGGAGTTGCAGTGAGTAATTAGGAAGAATGCCATAAAGAGGACAAAAGGAAGGTGAAACCCAGCGTTAATAATTTAGTTTCAATAACCTTAAAAGGTTTACTGTTCACTTTTAACCTTGTATCCCAAAAAGCAAGCTATTGCAGTGAATCATAAAAATGTTTCTTTTAATTTGCAAGTCATTTATCTAAGTATGCTTACAGGGACTGATGTGTTCGTAAAACAGGAAGGTCACAGAACGACAGCAGCTGCTTGAGTTGATCCTGGCCATTGAGGTCGCCTTGCCTTTGATTGGATGATCTTAGGGTTTGCACTCTGTAGAGGCTGGCTTTCAAAATTCATAGATTAGTATAGTGCCAGATTTAGTAGCATTTTAGTTAGTACTGGGCAAATCAAAATAGACTCACACTAGTGGAGGGGCAAGAAGAGACTAGAAGTGATTTTTGATGGGGACAAAATGACTAAGAGATTTACAGGTGATATTTAAATCCTAATGTCAAAACTAGGGGGCAGGCTGAGGTTAGGCTTTGCGAGGAACTTCAAAACACCTGCAAACTAGAATTTTTACATCTCAGGAGGCCTGCTAAATTAACAGAGAGATTTTTCACCCAGATCTCATTACCAGCCCTATTAAAACAATCCCTATTGAACATTCTACTATGCCATTGCATAGAAAAATCACCAGGTGCCTGAAGGTGTGCTTTGTTTTCTAATTAGGATGGGGGGGTGCATACCCCAGCTACAGTGGAAGAGCTGATGGCATATTTTGTGGGGGCACCTTCTTTAATTAAAAAATACATGCCATAATAAATGGAACCGTTTTTTTTCCTAGAGTTATTTTCTTTCTGCAAATAGAGTTTGTCAGTATTTTGTTTCTCAGTGTTTCAGGTGTTCTCTGCAACTCTAAGTCCTTCCCGGCCCCTCTGCTGCAGTTGGATCAGCCTCTGAAGACTGCCTTGTATGACTGGCCTTGAAAACAGAGGGAGGCTGTAGAAATTATGTAGAAATCCAGAAAATGGGTTACTAGATTCTTGCATTTTGATTTTGACATAAAGTAGACAGACCCAGCTGCAAAAGTGGCCTTTAATGGATTTTGACCTTTAGTGTGAACATTTAAAGTGAGTTCTTCTTCCTGCTCTAGGCCTTTGAATACTATGGCTACTTTTGGCCCGTCCGGAAATCTGGTGATGATTTGAACTATTGATTTGGTGTTGGTTGATGGACTTGGAATGCACGCCTCAGAGAGCTGAGGTTCAGTGAGAACTCCAGCAACCTAAACTTCCTCTGTGTTCCCTGGCCCAGTTTTACACCTCCATCTTCTGAATTGGATAAACCTGTAGTCAGGGCTGTCGCTGGCCAATATGACACTTTTGCACCAGTTAGAAAAGGCATGCCTTCCACCAAACACTTCATTTCCTCTCTGTGTGGCATTTTATTAAAATGAGATACTTATTGTCACTGGCCACAAAATTGTACCACGATTACAGATTGACATTGTCTGCGGTGTGAATGGTGCCCACTTAGTCATGGCATTTCGTAGTGCATACCTTGGGCAGCTGTATGAGGAAACCCAAAGGAGTTTTGGGAAAGCCTCTCGAGTTAGAAACCTGGCTCTGCCGCTCACCAGTCCTGTGACCTTGAGTCTGTTTCCTTATCTCTCAGCACTGAGAATAGCTCTTCTGGCCTGGGAGGCATGTGCCTGGAGTTTCTGTCTTTTCTGATGTCAGTTCCATCCTGTGTTTCTGATACTCACTTGGTGAGTGTTCCCGCTAATGTGCTCTCAGGCTGGGTAGAGCATCACTTGTGACGGTCTCCCTTGACCATGCTGACCATTCCTTTTTTACAGTTTTGCTTGTTACTGTCTCTCTTGTCTGGTTTTTGGTGTTATTCTGAATGCTCACTAGAAGACAGAAAAATTTCTCAGCATTCATCCTAGCTTGCCACCATATTTTTTAGATAAATAAAAGTTAGGTTAAACATGGAAATCTGATAAACATCTATCTTAAAATAGTGAAATTCAGGCCCCTGCCAATCAAAACTTGTTAGGACTGGCACTCTGTCACCTAAATATTTGATCAGCAGTGGCCTCATTAGCATAGCCGTGGGATGAGGTCCCAGAAGACCGGAAATGGAAATTGGCCACATGTCCCCTTCTCCCCCCCACATTCCCCAGTTCCGCCTCCTGCACTTGGGCTCTCAGTACATCCTTGTTAAATCTCACTAACATCCCTGAATGTTACCTCTCAGGATCCTTAGTGGACACCAACACTGACATAAAATCATAGCCCTCTGCAACCTCTACTTCCTGTGTTCAAGCCAGCCTCCACTTCAGCCTCCCGAGGAGCTGGGGCTACAGGAACACACCACCATGTCCAGCTAATTAAAAAAATTTTGGGTCCAGCTAATTAAATTTTTTAAGGAATTAGCCTTTCCAAAGACTTATCCAAGTATTGAGACTTGGATGAAAGGAGCGTTTTTACAAGGGTAAAAAATGATATGTACCATTCCTTTTTTGATAATTCAAGGACAATTTGCACCAAAGCTGTGGGCAGTATCACTATATTGCCCAGGCCAGTCTTGAACCCCTGGCCTCAAGCAATTCTTCCACTTCAGCCTCCCAAAGCTCTGTGAGCCATCACACCCAGCCTATTTTCAGGTCTTCGACAATTTCTTGAATGCTTCCCTGAATCTGCGAGCTTCCCACTAAGACCAAATTTGGTTAGGCTTCCTCACTGCGTTAGAAAGTTTGGCTCGTTTAGGTTAAGCAGAGGAGCCCTCAATTCATTTCCAGAAGCGGACCTGATCTTAAAATACCTTTATGCTCTATTATTTTCAGGTGCCACTGATTACAGAATAGTCAGGTTTTCACGCTTTCTCTTCCTCTTTCTGGTCCTGCATGCCCAACCCCCTGTGATATCCCTCACCCCGTGCCATCTCGCATCTCCCATCTCCCATGCCCTCCATGTTCTCTCCAGTCCATCTTTCCACTTATGGCTGATTCTTCTTTTTTTGTTCCTCTTCCAGCTTCTTCATTGTTGTCACCAACTTCTTTAAAATAAGTTTTAAAACTTTAAAAAAGAAATTGTTTTTCCCTTGGAGAAGTGCCCCAAATGGCAAAGTCTTTCCCGCCCTTCCCAGTTTTACCAGTGATTTGCTAAGTAGTGAGTCTGTTACTTGGGCCCATCTCAGGATTGAGGAGGTTTGTGGAAGGCTGGATGGGGACGGAGAGGGTAGAAGCTAGTCTGCTGTACATGGTACTTAGAGATAGTAGAAGCTAGTCTGCTGTAATGGTACGCTCTTGACTCACAGCTTCAGGGTGATCATCTCTAGCTTACTTTTTCATGATGGTTAGTTAATAGAAGTTGCTTATGAGATTTTTCTGGTCCTATTTATTAATTTATTCATCCAGCAAACTGATGGAGCACCAAGTGTGGTCCTGTGTGCCAGCTCCTATACTAAGATGAAAAGATGTCATGTGCCTTCCATAGAATTTTCCAGAATAGAGTTTACTGGGTTGAGAAGTCCTGAGATTCAGAACGTAATTTGGAAAGTACAAGCATTTGAAGGTTAAAATACCAGCAGTCAGGTGTGCATGGTGTTCCTTCCTTGTCTAGAATCTCCTCCTTGAGTGATGTTTCAGGGATATAGGGGTGTGCAGGAGGTACCTGTGGAAGGGAGATAGTATTATGGCATCAGTCACAAACATGGGCCCAGATGTCACGTCTTCAGAGGCCAGCTCCTGCCACCCAGTGTGTCCAGTTCCCACCCGCACTCTTCATGACTTTGTTGTATTTTTTAAGGTACCCATCAATATCTGAAACTGTATTATTTATGTACCTTTTTGCTGCCTTCCTCCCTCTTTAGAATCCCAGAGGGAGGAATCCTACCTGTCTTGTTCACCATTGTGTTCCTAGTACCTAGAACAAAGCCTGACTTGCAATAGGAATTCAATAAACATGAGCTGAATAGATATCCCACGACTCAAAATCCAAGAGCATCTCACCCTTAGGTCACAGTCATGCATGACTGCTTTTGAACTTCAAGACTGCAGTGCTCCTCCTCATGCACTACCTTGTCTGAGTGCATGCCACCACTATGGTTCCGTGCCCATCTATCCCTCTAGTCTGTTTGCTCCAAGATTTCCTTACCCATGAAGTGGGATTGCACCACCTTTTACACCTCTGTAACAGTCATTTTAAGGATGACAGTGATTATGAATTAGCTTTCCAAAGGCTCATCCAAATATTAAGACTTGGACGAAGGGAGTGTTTTTAAAAGGGTAGAAAATGATATGTACCCTTCCTTTTTTGATAATTCAAGGACAATTTGCACCAAAGCT
The DNA here is from genome assembly GCF_049354715.1 of Callithrix jacchus. Taxonomy (NCBI): domain Eukaryota; kingdom Metazoa; phylum Chordata; class Mammalia; order Primates; family Cebidae; genus Callithrix; species Callithrix jacchus. The sequence continues at coordinate 33,832,569 of NC_133508.1, read as the reverse complement.
GTGGGCAGTATCAGGTGTTTAACATTCTCTATCTTCCAAGTGATGACGCGTACGATCTAGTTCTCCCTTCCTGGAGAGAGACAGAGACAGCACAAGAGCAAGCAAGTGAGAGCACGCAGGGACAGGGAAGCGGTGAGGTGGATGTCCTCCCGCCAAAATGATGATGTCTAAGGCAGGACCAGAATTACTGGATTTTACACTCTTTTTCATTCCAACCCACTGTTTCCTAGCACCCACACTATCACACTATTCCAAGGAATAAGAATCATGCTTTGATGGATATTCATTTGAGGTTTCATACCCAAAGAAGTGTACTATACCCATACTATATCATTTGTATAATATAGTTAAAGAGACAAATGTTTATGTAAAACAAAGCATTTCTTTTTCTCAGAAGAATGCCATTCAATGAGGATGGGGATGGGGACAGAGTTTAAAGATGGCATTAGCTCGAAATGTGGACCCAAGCAATTTCCTCTAAAGTGTAATTGGCTGTAGTGTTAATCTCTATGTCCATAGTCAAGGAAATCACCATTATAGTTTTCACATGTGAGGGAAGTCAGACATGCCTTGTTTACATTACTGCCATTTATAAAACATTTAAAGCAGCTATTCTGCTGAATAAACATTCAAGAGCCTGAAGGATAAGCATATCACTTAAACTTCTTAAGACTAAACTTTCCAAACCATTTCCTGCCAGAGGGACCCAGCAGCAAAACTGCAAACTCTGTGCCCTGAGATGAGATAGGCTGAATTAGATTAACCAGCTTACTGTTGACGTGTCTATTGATCTGGGTTCAGTGCAGTTTCCTGTCTCTGCCAGCAGTCAGATTGCTGTATACAATAACACAGTGTCCTGGTTTATGTGAAATTGGGGACTCCAAGCATCAATTACTCCAGGAAGGCAGTGGCACTAGGAGATAAGGTTAAGCCGCTTGCAGTGTTTAAGACAGCTAAAATCCAAGCAACACATTTACTGTCTAAAATGTTGCTTAGAAATTTGACAGTGTTCCATTTATAAAATTTCCAAAGAGATCATCCAGTGTTATTCTCTGCAGGTAGTCGTACAAATAGCATTATGAATGCTTACTGTTAAAGTGGTATATCCCACTTGCTCAGTTTCGTGCATGTTTCTTAAATATTTGCATACAAATATTGAACTGGAAGGCAGGACATCAAGAATGTTGTGGCGCCATCTTAGACCATCGGCTGTGCCCAAATGAGGGAATGCAGCTGATGGTAGAAATGGATGTCAACCAACTGACTTGAATATTTTCTTTTCTTTTCTCTGGAACCAATCAAATATATTTGGTCAGCTACTTTCTTTATATTTCTAATACCCATTCATTTATTTTTATAGAGAAAATATTTTTCTAAATACTAACTGCTACATATTTAATGCCAAAAGTATATACAATACAGAAAAGCAAATGCAAGCCACAGACGTCACCACCCAATGATAACTATTGTGAATTTTTGGATGCTAGCAGTATTTTAGGTATTCTTTTTAAATATACCCTCCTCCACCCACCCATGTGCATGCATGACACATACACTTCTCTTCTTTGCTAAATACTCATTTAACTGTGAGTATAATTCACTTCTTTTTTTTTTTTTTTTGATTAAAGGAAATATGGCTTTCCTTAGAAGATTCTTAACTCTTACAGTCCTACAAACATACAGAAAGGATAGAAGTTAAGCCTGTGTTTATATACTTCTGAAGAGTGTAACTAAAAGGCATTTTTATAATCCATGGAGTTGGAACTCTTCAAAATTTTTGATGGGTCAGCTCTGTTCCTGCAAGTCGTCCTTAAGTTTCATGCTTAAAATGTAACTTCTTTCCGTAAAAGATGTTCACAGAGCAAATTCCACGCTTTCTGGTGAAACATATGTGCTATGAATTGGATTAAAGGATAGAGTTTTGAAAGTGACATTTCAGCTTGCTGATCATGACATTTTATGTATTTTTCAATACATATTTATCTCAGAAATATCTCTCTTACTTTATTACAGGTAGAAACAGAGTTTCACGTAAAACGTAGGAAATCCCTCAAATACAGTACTGATGGAAACCAGACCTGGAAATTTGACAAGTCTGGGCACATTTTACTAACTTAATTGTGTTTTCCAGGCTGACCTCCTGAGATTGGTACTGTCCTCAATAGCCTTTGCAACATTCACACCATTCTTTTCCATTTTATACCTTCCAAGAATGAGGCAAAATGAGTGTATTTAAAGTGTATTAAGCATTTATTGGCATAGTTTTAGGCTTTATCTTTTAATGAGATTTTAATTGGTTTTATTGCAGGATTTATGCAAGGTGCCCGGAATGCCAATAGGTGAGAGGGTCCTCATAAGCAAAATGGGCATTGCAATTAATGTCGATCTGACAACCCTAAACAAAACTAGCATCTTACATTCCTGACTGCGTCTGACCCTTAAAGCCTTAGATTTTTTTTCAAGGGGCCTAGACTCTTTGAAGTACTGAGAATTCCTCTCATAGTCTTTCTTTACTGAAATGTCTTGACTTTGTAAATTTTTAATTATCTTCGAAATGTCACTTCTGATGTTATATTTCTCCTGAGAAAGAGGGTCCTCTCTGTATGTTACTTTCAGGTATCCATTACACAGTGATTAACCCAGTGTAAACAACCACACTTTAAAATTATTATTATTTTTTTATAGAGACAGAGTCTTGCTACATTGCCCAGGCTGGTCTTAAACTTCTGGCCTCAAGCAGTCCTCTTGCCTGAGCCTCCCAAAGTGGTGGAATTATAGGCACGAGCCACTTTTTTCATTTATATAGTGGTGGTGGTGTCTAAAAGGAAGAGACGAAGGGAGGCTCCGCAGCTGTTTTTCTCTTATGGGTGCCCAGAAATGGTCATCACCACCCCATGTTGCTTATGTTGCTTGAAACCATAAAGGCCTTTGTGGTCAGTTTAGCTTGTCATTGATGATGTGTGAGGAAGAATTACTGTATTTTTTTGACAAGAATCACATGTATAGCGAGACTAATAATGGCAATAATGTTATTAGGACTCTCTGAAATCACAACACCCACCACCTCCTTGTGGACACTGAAGAGCTATAAATTTAGGTACTCTACTTAATCAAAAGCATCCACACATAAGAATTAATATAAGATTGTCACGGTGGCTCACACCTGTAATCCATGTGCTTGGGAGCCCAAGGCATATCACTTGAACCTAGGAGTTCAAGACCAGTCTAGGCAACATAATACAACCCCACCTCTACAAAAAAAATATTTTTTAAGCTGGATATGGTGCACACCTGTTGTTCTAGCTACTCAGGATGCTGAGGTGAGAAGATTGCCTGAGCCCAGAAGTTCAAGGCTACAGTGAGCTATGATCACACCACTGCAACTACACTCCAGCTTAGGCAACAGAGCAAGACCCTGTCTCTAAAAGATAAAGAAAAAAAATATATAAAAAGACAGCCAGCCAAAAATCAAAATAAGTTGAAAAATGTATAACAGAAGAAGTCAATTGTTTGTCATTATCACATGAAACATTCATGAATCGTGGAGCAGCACTGCCCACATCGCCTGCCATCCTCTGCTGCCAGGGAGTGGTTTTACTTCGCCTTTATCCCTGGTATTATGTAGCCATCTTATCCTTGCTATAGGATTGAGAGCCCTTTGAAGCCCTCTCTTTTATCCTTACAGCTCCCACACAACCAAATAGGGAACCAAACCCTTGTAATTCTCTGTAAACATTTATTTAATCATTAACTGAGCCAAGTTAGACCAATAGGCTTTGCAGGCCTGAGTGGAATGTAAGAAATGAGAATGAAATAAAGGTCGGCTTCAGGTGCGCCGTGGTTAGGGTATAGCTCATCCCCACCGAAACTCATAGTGACATTTGATCCCCAGTGTGGCGATATTGGAGGTGGGGCATGGTGGGAGGTGCTTGGGTCACTGGGGCAGATCCTCATGAATAGATGAATGCCCTCCTGTAGAGATGAATTCTTGCTCTGGCAGGAGTGGAGAGCAGATTGTTAAGAGTCCAGCTTCCTCAGTGTCTCTTGCTTCCTCTCTTGCTGTGTGATCTCTCTGCACACACCCACTCCCCTTCCACTTTCTACCGTGAGTTGAAGCAGCCTGAGACCCTTGCCACATGCCACTGCCCAGTCTTGAACCTTCTAGCCACCAAAATTGTGGGCCAAGTAAACCTCCTTTCTTCGTAAATTACACAGTCTCAGATATTCTGTGATAGTAACACAAAACAGAGTAAGATAATGTGTTAAAACACTTGGGCAGGCTTTGGAAAGGTTTGAGGTAGTGTGGAGAGCAAAGAGAAGCCAGTGAATTTTTAGGGCGACCTAAGCTGATTTTAAGAGTGAAAGTAGATGAAGAAAAATGAAGGGGCTTCGAGAAGAATGTCCTGATGATGCCTCTGAGCCTAAGGTTTGTTGGCAGTGTTGGTGAAGATAAGATATCCTCTCCTGGATGCTTGCAAGGCCTCCGAACTGGTTTTTAATCATGAGTTTCTCTTATTCCAGTTCATCCTCAATATAAGGGGTTTCTGACCAGGTTGAACTTCCGATCCATTAATGGCTTTTCAAGCTGGTCCACAGAACTCCGTCCACCTCTGCAGCCTTGCCCCCCGTTCCCCCTCTGAACCTTCCCACTGACCTTCCCACTGTTCTCTACTTCACAAGGGGCTGTAGGGCATACCAGATCCAGTCCTGGTCTCATCTGCCTGTGTTTTTAACATTTTATGTTGACATGCTGGGAGTTATTTCCCTAAGTGAGGCCCTTTTCTGAATATATCTGTGCCCTCATAGCCCAGCAGAGTATTCAGACTTTTGAATGATTGAAACAAAGCTGTTGGAAAAGAGCAGAAAACAAAATAACAATACCAATTTGAGCTAACAGACATAACTATCAAGGATCGGGCTAGAAAGACGAGAAAAACTGAACCCTGCGCAGAGAGGTGTTGACAACCACCAGATCCAGAAGAGTGACCTAGATAACAGGACCTCAGTTCCGACATGATGTTACTAGAGATATTTAAAAACTCTCTTTTGGAGAAGTTGTGGGAACACGGGAATAACGTCACAGGGTGGGGGAGGAGAAATGATGGTAACTGTTGATTCCCCAGCACGGCTCACCTGATAGCATCATCAATTAAGTTAGGATAATAGTGATTTGAGCACACTTAAAGTAGTAGATGCAAGAATGGGAGGAGTGGGCCGAAACACACGTGGAAGCAAAATAGAGCAGAAATACATGGAGCAAAAAAAAGTTCAGAGCACTCCGAGATTCCAAAGAAGTAACATCTTACATGATATATCCAGCCTTTTCGCTCGATGGAAAGAAGGAAGTGTAGTGTCCCCAAATACCAGCAGGAGCCTTGGGAAGAGCTTTGTGGAGACCCAGGTGAAGGTGGAGACACTGATGTACTCACTGGCAGTGAGACTCCTGGGGAAACCAACAGGCATCTCTACTCCGTTTTCTTTTCTTTCTTTCTTTCTTTTTTTTTCTTTGAGATGTAGTCTCATTCTGTCACCCAGGCTAGAATGAATGGCACTATCTCAACTCACTGCAACCTCCACCTCCTGGGTTCAAGTAATTCTCCTGCCTCAGCCTCCCCAGTAGCTGGGATTACAGGCATCTGCCACCATGCCCAGCTAATTTTTGTATTTTTAGAAGACAAGGGGTTTCACCGTGTTGGCCAGGCTGGTCTCAAACTCCTGACCTCAAGTGATCCACTCACCTCAGCCTCCCAACGTGCTGGGATTACAGACATGAGCCACTGCACCCAGCCTCCATTTTCTAATCAGAACTTTGCTCCCTTCCTCTGTCGTTTCCTTGTTTCCCGTTTTCTTCTGCCTCCTCTCTGCATACACCCTGCTCAATTCTGAGCATTTTTAAGTGTGTCCTTACTCTCTTCCCACTGGCATAACTGTGATTGAAAGAGGAAGCATGTACTTTGTAGGAGGTGACTTGGCAGAGGCATGGCCCTACCTGGACTTTGGGTCAGATGGGCCAGAACTGGGCCTAAATCCTTATGCAGCCCCCTGCCTATCTTTGTGACCCTAGACACATTTCTGCATCTTTTGATTGGAGGTGATTTCACTGCCCTCGCAGAAATGCAAGAATGAAGGGTCCAGGGAAGAGAATGAACATTTGTCAGTGTTTATAGTGAGCTTGTCACAGGCCAAAGAGCTATGTATCTGTTCTCAATTCTCATGTCAAGCTGGTGAAGTAGGTTCTGGTACTCTGTTAATGAGATTATACACACAAAGACCTTGACACTGTTCCTCACTCCTCCTACACCCATAAACGTGTCACCTGTCCTCCCTTATGATTGGTAGGTGTCACCTGAGCAGGTGAAAAACAGTACCTTCTTTTAATATTGGGGGCATAGGGTCACAGGAGAGTGTGCAGCCAACCCCTTATCACCACACTGTGTTGAAAAATCAAGTCAGGAAGAAATTGTCTGTATTCCTAAATGACCGTTGTGCACGGAATTCTAGTTTTCTTAGAAATGACATGGTTGAAATCATCCCAGACACCGTATTTCCTGAGAACCAAGTCCAGGCCGTGGCCGTGATGACAGTGTTGTGGTGCACATCCCAGGAGACCACAGTGGTTGAGTCACTCTTATTACATAGTCTGAGCACCTTCCCAGGTATCAAGCTTTTGATAATATCAACTATGTCAGTCAAGAGAGAATGATCAATTATTTCCACTTTATACCACTGGATGTGTCTCTCCTCCTTGTATGTAGAAAAGTCATGACACCTTGAGCTGCCGTGTATACTCCCCAGGCCAGCAGGCTCCAGTGCAGAAGGTGGTGTCTAAAAGAAATACTCCTGTTGCCACTCAGGTCACTAAATACCTCAACCAACATCCACATGCAAAGTGTGTGGGGCAATTCACCCAGGAAAGAGTGGTTCTGATTTATGTTAGCATGTCACAGAGGAATTAAACCATAAGCTTACTGAATAAAAGAAAGAAAACTCAAACATTCCTCATACTCTTCCAATTCCTCGTCTCCACCACTGCACCACACCACATACAATACATGTGTGACTGCACACATGACCTGTCTTTGCATTGATTATGATAACAGAGAAGGTGTGTGTCTATATGTTACATGTTGGGAAGTCCTTAGTCCTGGCCTCACATTGAGTACATTTCATAAAAACACAGTATCACTCAGATGTTCACATTTTCATATGAATTCTAAAAATCTTCCTAGCCTTGCAGTGTATACTTAATTATATAAATTTACAACATATAAAATATATGTTAGAAATTTAATGAACCACATTCTACTAGGCAGGATTTTTGGTAACTGAGGATAAACTTTACATATAAATGTTAAAGTGGTGACTTACTTTGGATTTCTATCTGTAAATATCTTACCTGATACAGTTTTATCCTTATAAAAACTTTGTGATAAAAATAATAATGCTATTGATAACTAATATTAGCTAACATTTACTAAATGCTTTCTCTCAAGAGTTTACATGCATTTTCTAATTTGGTTTCTGTAGCATCCCTGTGAGGTGAGCACTTTTTAAAGAAACCACTTTACAGTAGTACACAGAATATATAGAAACTTAGAGACATGACTCAGCCAAGATCCCATAGCTATAAGTGGTGGGAACCAAGATTTGAACCCATCTCTCTGACCCATTTCTTTGCTCTTGGTTTGGAAAACTGAATTGAGGAATATTTTTCTCCATCTATGAAAGATGTTAATTTGTGACTGCCCCACACAACACACTAGTATCTAACATTAATTTTAATATTTATCTCACAGAAGATAGAATCAACTATACTTGGCTTCTTGAAGCAATTCTCTTCCTTGTTCAAACTCTTGGTACTGTCCCTGATGACACCACCACATCAGCTCTGCCTTTTTCATGTTGAGAATATCTAATAGCATGACATTAAAAGAAGTAATATTGAATCCTTGGGGCTCCTGATAATCAAATAACCCTCCAAATAAATATTCTGCTAGAGTTTTGATGAGAAATTTCCTGTGAAATGAAGTTTGTTTCTCATTCAAACAACCAGTGCATTTTTCAGTTAAAGTGCTGTTCATCTCTTGACCCAAGAAATAGAATTAAAGGAATAAGGGATTATAGGTCACCAAAGTAGAAAGAAAACCTGAAGTCATCTTTTTCCCTCTAGTTAAAGTTTACTTTGTCTCACTTTTTTTCTTCCTAGTCAAAATATTATATGTGAAATTTCAGTTTGCATTAAAATCATAATTCTCAAATACTTTTTCACCATAATGTATCAAACAAGCGTATTTCTAAAAGTTTAAGGAACTTGACTACTTGAGGTTCTCAAAGGCTGATAGCTGGGTGGTACAGCTCCTGTTTCCCGAATGCTTACCCCGAGTGAGCAGTTCTAGGGGACCGTTGGGTCATGCCTAACACATTTCTATCGCCATCTTTGCCTGCCTCTCTCTTCTGCATCCTTAACTCTTTGCAAAATAATTTCACAAGAAATCAGCTATAGGTGCCTGTGCCGTGGGGTGTGTTTACTTTAACAAGTAAACAGCCTTGTTAAAAACGCACTAAAGGCTGACATTCCCTTGGTAGTCCTGGAAAAGACGTGTTAGTAACATTAGATGAGAAGTCACTAATATTGCTGTTCTCTCTCTCTTTTTTTTTTTTTCAAAGACGGGGTTTCACCATGTTGGTCAGGCTGGTCTTGAATTCCCGACCTCAGGTGATCTGCCTGCCTTGGCCTTCAAAGTGCTTGGATTACAGGTGTGAGCCACCACGCCTGGCCCAATATTGCTGTTCTCTTATTGAACAACTGGATAACTAGTCATACAAAACCTCTGTGATTTGGTTCTGCTGCCCCCATTCGGGCCACCTGCAGACAGTCTTCACTTAGGCATCATCCTCATTGTCAATTACTTTTCTTTGCTGAAAGACTTCTTCTTTAATGAATGTTATTATTTGCACTTAAGAGAGTGGCTTATTCTACCTAATTTGACTTATGTCCAGGACAGAGACTTTTGTTTTTTAGAAGACACACATAAGATAAAAGGTAAGTCATGTGTTCATGGTTATGTCTGTAAAAAATGCAGTTCTGCTGATTTGTAACTAAAGCAGCCTATTAATTAGCCAAAGTACTTAAAATTGTTTTACACCACAGACAGTATTCAAGCTTTGAGAAATAACAAGGTGTGTTGTTTGCATGAGAATCTCAGACATATATTATCCGGAGAGAGCTCATTAGTTTTTTCTCTTTTACAGAAAGTTAGATAACAGCCTCTTTGACAGAAAAATGTCTATTTTCTGACAAAGGACAGGAGGCACACTTCTTCTTAGTATCAGTCATTCTGAGTTTTCTAATAAAGCCTCATTGTTATTCATTCTAAAGAAAATTGTGTCACCTTAAAAACTAGAATCATGCTGGTTATTTCTATTTAAAATAGGGATTAAGAGATTTAAAATGAAACTCTTGGTAAATATCAATTGGGAATGTCTGTAAAGTTTACTGTATCTCTTTATTAGTGTGCAGTTTGGGGGATTTGTAAAAAGGGTGAAAATACCATCTCGGTAAAAGAAAAGGTGGTGTGTGCATTTAACTCTTGAACGGTTCTGTACCTTATTTGTGTAATTTGCTTTGTCCTGAAGTGAGTGAAACTTGATCCATGGTGTCCCAGCCTGCTGTGACCTCTGACACTGCTTCTGAGGATCAGGGACAGTTGTTCTACTCCCACCATTGGAAATACTTTTGCCGGGAACCCCATGACTGGAGTTTCACGTTTTCTGTGTCCTGATTTGTTTACATTAAATTACTTTAATGTTGAGAGATGTAGGAAATCAGCTCCATCTCTCAGCAGTTAGGGTGAGGGTTGCTTATTGAAAACACTTACTGCTGTGCTTAATTTTAAAATATGTTTGCTTTCCTTTTTGTCTTTACCCAAGAGTGACAAAACAACCAACCATTTGAATGGGAGACAATCAGAATACTGAATCTTAACTAATCATGAGCCCCTGTGTGAGATAAAGGAGGAAGTATTTGAGGCATGAATTGCTGATGTAGGCTTGATAAGTCTTGTTTTCCTAGTTAAATTATAAGCAGAGAGCCCTCACCCACCCCAACTCACCAAACACACGGGTGAACATACCTGTGTGTGAGCAGGCACCATGGCAGATGGTGGCTTAAAGCTGGGCACACAGTAAGTCGACAGCTAAGTGCTTATCGGTCAATGAGTGTGTAGAGTCCAGGATTGATCCTGTGAAAGTATAGGTGATACTGCTTTTCTCTGACTGTATGGGACAAGACCTCGATCTACTAGTGAGGTAGAAGGCAAGACTTTACTCCAGACCAGATTGAAGTCTGGTTGAAATGGAAAAGATGAGAACACCTCTCCAGAAGGCACACCTGCCAGTGCCATGTCAGTTTACCATTGCTATGGCAACACCTGGAAGTTTCCACTGCTTTCCAGGGCAGCAACCTGGAAGTTACCACCCTTTTCCTAGAAACTCCTAAATAACCCATCCCTTAATTTGCATGTAACTGAAAGTGGGTATAAACATGACTGCAGAATTGCCACTGAGCTGCTTCTCTCCACCCACTGTCCAGGGGCACCTCTGTTCTGCAGGGGCAGTCGGGGATGTAACACTACAGCCTCAGTAAAGCTGTTTTCTTCCATCACTGGCTGGCTCTGGAGTTCTTTCCTGAGTAAAGCCAAGAACCTTCCCAGGCTAAGCCCCAACTTTGGGGCTTGCCTGCCCTGCATCAGTAGGAGCTGACAAATCTTGGTAGCAGAAGGAAGGCCATAAAAGGGGCTCCTTCCAGGCAAACGCTGCCCATTTCCTATTTCCCAACCATGCTGGATTTGCTGAAACTCATCATAGCAAATGACATCTGAGACCTGTAGTCTAGTTTCATACCCCTGTGTGCTAAAGATGTGTAGTGAATAGCTGGGGGCACTCGGGCCCAGCGAGTAGCCTGTGCCACTGATGGCCACTGTTCTTTTTCCTTCTGGCCCAGCAGCCACCTTCCACATCTGCACTGGGACCTCCCACCGCGCCTCCCATCCCTTCCATGGGACTTAAGTGAGGAGGTGGTGAAATTATGCTTGACTATTTTGGTTCATGCATGTGAAAGGGTTTTTTTAATCATCCATGTGCCCCCCCACCGCCACAGGTGCTGCCACTCCCCTCAGCATCAGCATCAGTCCTCATCCATGAGCTGCTGTGGTTTAGTGGCAGCAGCAGTCAGATGCCCAGCCCCAGGGGATGGGAGGACACTATCCAAAGAACACGCTGTGGTGTTCTTCCTGCTGCCAGCCATAACAGCCGCAGCAGAAACGAGTCAGAATCCTGAAATCTGTGGCTTTTTCTCAACCCTAGAGGACGTTAGGAAAGTAAAGGGGCAAGAGGAACTGCAGGAGGTGAGTCCCTGCCCATCTCAGGCCCAGTCTCTGCTGCTGCCGTTCCCCTTCCTCGCCAGCTCCCCAGGCCTTTGCTGTGCCCGTCACTTCACCCGCTTCCTGGATGCTCACTTCCTTTTCTTAGAGCCTGGCACCCTTCTTTAAAATGCAAGCCCCTCTTTGCACCTGACACCTCACTGCACTCACACGGGATTAAGATTTGTGGATTTCACCCTGAAAACTGATAAAGTGAACAGAGGAGAGTGTTTCTCTTAAAATAATTTTTTAAAAACACTGCAGATGGATTTGAATGCTTTATTAATTTGTTTTCTAATGCATTAAAACATTTTTCATTTCACCTGGCCTATCTAGAGTGTTAAGAGAATTTAGGCCAACATAGGAATATTTATCAACTGCGTTCAGATGTCAGTGTAACAGATTCCATATAGTCAGATTAGGTAAGTTCAAGAAGCAGGTGTGAAAGAGCTCATTTCCTGGCGATTCTCACCTGAAAGTCCCAATGACTTCAGCATCAGATGTCTCTTAGTTGAAAAATGCAAAATCAAAGATTTTTTTTCCAGTAAATGTATAACATACCTAACTGATTTCACTAGAGCCCTGAGGCTGATGTTGGTGAAATGTGCTTATGATGCAAAGGTTTACAGTGTGTGTGTGATTTTCCAATTTTTTTTTGACAATAAGCATCCCCAGACTCAAATTACTCCCTGTAGTTGCTATAATGATGCAGGTACAATCGTTTGGCTTAATTACGGCTGACTGTCTCAAACTACCTTTCCCTGGAGTCACTGAAAGTTTTATTGGCATTCTTTAATATGATTATAAAAATTAATGGACTTGTAATTAGGTATAAGAGAAGCACATCCAAAGTTTGCCAAATAAACAACCGTTCTACTTACAAAGTTACACATTTCTGCTTATGAGGCCATAATAGAGATACCACGAATTCGAAGTCTTATGCTGGCTCATGTTTACATCACGAAAGATAATTTGAAAATGAATTCAGATCCTCTTATTGTAGGGGAATGTATCTGATGGCAATAACTTAAGCAGACCCTTAGGATGATCCTGTATGGCATATGCATCTGAATATGTGTTCTGAGATAGGGCATCCAGGAATGGCCCGCCCAGAGATTCGTTCCTTGTCTGTGAGGAACATCTGAGCCCTGCTCCCATCCCGTTGAACACAGGCTGTATGGAGGATTGAAGCCTTGAGTTTTGGGTTAAATGAAGGTTTCTAGGTGGAGGTTGTTAAGCGGAAGGCGTTAAGTGAAAACGCTGTATGAACTGCATGCTGTTTGCAGGTGGCTGTGGTTTTCCTACCCAGCCTGCCACCTCTGGGCCATGAGGTTATGCTGTCCAGCCTGCCACCACTGGGCCATAAGTAAGGTGGATGTCTTGTCCAGACCACTGCCACTGGACTCTCTTTCCTGTATGTAAGCCCCAAATAAGACCCCATGTGTCATTTGCTTTCTCTGGGCCTCTCCTTTGGCCTCATGAACTTGATGGCTTCCCTATTGAGGGTGATAGAGGTTCCATACAATACTTGCAGCTTTCATTGAAAGGGGAATATGTTATTAACTTCAATACTGTCAACATTATTAGTAAATGTTGAGGTACTTAGCTTTCTACATATTTTCTATATGCTAAGTGAGATCTAGGCTTAGTCAACACATTTACTATTCAGAAACCTCTAATCAAGTGATAGAATTCTGACTTACAAAAATTCTGACTACAGTCTAGCTGCCACTGAGTTTTAAGCATAACGTGAGAGGCATCTTTGGAATTTAGAACCTTCTTTGAAAGATATTAGATATCTCCCATAGTTCCCTTGCGTGTGAGCAAAATGTCTTCACTTTATCCCCATTCTGTAACTTGAGCATATCTTCTGCTATTGCAAAACCAGGCACTGACAGATCAATAGAACTCAGGTGTGTGGATTTCTGGCGGTACTTGTCTGACTATACAGTCAGCCCTCTGCATCCATGGGTTCTGCATCAATGGATTTGACCAACCACAGATCATAAATATTTGGGAAAAAATGAATGACTGCATTATACTGAACATGTTCAGACATTTTCTTCCTTGTTATTCTCTAAACAACACATGATAACAACTATTTATATAGCATTTGCATTGTATTAGGTATCAAAGGTAATCTAGAGATAATTTAAAGTATACAGGAGGATGTGGGCAGGTTATATGCAATTATTACATCATTTTATATAATAATTTGCACATCCATGGATTTTGGTATCCACAGGATGTCCTGGAACCAATCTCCCGTGGATACCAAGGGACAACTGTATTTGGAAAGCTTCAGAAGCTTTGCAGATGAATGCAGAAGGCTGGGAGTCAGTGGGAGCTTTACTAACCTCAGAACAGCCATTCATTTGATCTGTGTATAGAATGAGAATTTCTCTGTATGAGCTATGGGTGATTAATCCATTTGCCTTCATTCTTCAGTGGCTGGCATATAGATTGAAGTGTTTTGCTTTTCTATCTATTGGCAGAGGCAAATAGAAACAGAGCTTGCTCTCTCTTGCAGTATACCCACACTCCAAAGTGCCATAAAACGACCTTCAAAATTAAACCATCATGTTTTCTTGGCACAGGCAGAGCAAGAAACTGGGGTTGGGTACACTGGGGCTGCAGCTGGCATTGGGGCCTGGGTGGTTGAGGGCCGGCATCAGCAAAAGGTAACTGTGCCCATTTGGTTGTTTTCAAGTGCAGACCTCAGTGGATTCAAGTTCTGGCCTCTCAGGATACCAGACATAGCAGTTGCTTAGGATGGCCATTGTCACTGAGAGGGTTTTCTATAGTATTTTTTTCTGGATCTAAGCCATTTGTGTGTCACAGAACGTTCCCTTCCATAGATTCATGTATTATGCCTCAAATATTGCCAGGAAAGTAACATATTAAGCACATATTTAGACCTTCTTTTTCCTTCTGTTATTAAATTGGAGATAAACTCATATAAAGAATAGATTCTAGAATGTAATATGGTTATATGGATGCATATAAGAAATGCCACCCTTTGCAAAAGTAACAGGGAATAAAAGGAAGAGAATGTTTGTTTTATTTAGTTCTCAGATATGTTGAGCAAAGAGTTTTAGTCACTTGCCCAGTTCTTGATCATCTGTGTGACTTGGTGAAGTCACTTAGCTTTCTGCACCTCTGTTCTTCATTTGTGCAATGTGGCATTTGGACTGGAAATGATGCTTTCCTATTCCAAAGAGTGGCTCTCAATCTCAGTGGGCTCTTTCACACTTCCTATCTGTAAAAAGTTGAAGATACATGTGATGAATATGTTCAGAAGTCATTAAAACATTTTCACCAAATGCAGTGGCTCATGCCTATAATCCCAGCACTTTGGGAGGCCAAGGCTGGAGGATTGCTTGAAGCCAGGAGTTCAAGACCAGGCTGGGCAACATAGTGAGATTCCATCTCTATAAAAGATTTAAAAATTAGCTGGGTATTGTGGTGTGTGCCTGTAATTCCAGCTACTTGGGAGGCTGAGATGGGAGGAGTGCTTGGCCCCAGGAGGTTGAGGCTGAAGTGAGCTGTGATCACACCACTGCACTCTAACCTGAGCAACAAAGAGAAACCTTGTCTCTAAAACAAAAATTAGACTGGTCCAATGGTAGTGGGTTATTTATTTATTTATTTTTTTTGAGACAGAGTTTTGCTCTTGTTACCCAGGCTGGAGTGCAATGGCGCGATCTTGGCTCACCGCAACCTCCGCCTCCTGGGTTCAGGCAATTCTTCTGCCTCAGCCTCCCAAGTAGCTGGGATTACAGGCGTGCACCACGATGCCCAGATAATTTTTTGTATTTTTAGTAGAGACGGGGTTTCACCATGTTGACCAGGATGGTCTCGATCTCTTGACCTCGTGATCCACCCGCCTCAGCCTCCCAAAGTGTGGGTTATTAGAACTTATTAATGTTAGTGTCCCAAAAGTTGGTGTATAATCCACCACTGCTAAAATCTGACTGGCTAAAAATAAAAAAATAAAAATAAATAAAAAGATACTTTGCAAGCTCCCGGATCCTTCTTTCCAAGATCAATGGTGCCTGGGGTGGGGATCCTGTCTCATTGTTCCCTCCCTAGCATCCAGCATAAGCGTCAGTAGAAGTGAGTGCTCAGTGAATGTTTGCGAAACAGAATCACGTTTCTTTCCTTTGGTTTTTAGGAGGATAGAAGCTCTGCATCCTGGTGGTGTGGTGGGTACGTGAATCTCCTGATGTGTTAACATTCATTTTATTTTTCAGCATGCCCTAGAGTTCCTTTTTCTTGGTGAACAACTCTAGGAATTTTAACACGCAGAACTGCATACCGCAAGAAAGTCCATTTTTTACTGTATGTTAATATAAACATAAAACTTTAAAACATGGCTCCCCTTTCGAAAGAGTCACTTTCAGCACTCCGAATAGATGAACCAGCAGCTGAAGCCTTTCTCTCCAAAGCATTCTATGCCTCTTTTCATTTCCTTCTATTTATAGTTCTATTTGATTTTTTTCATAATTTATTTAAATAAACTTTTTATGCTGAGATAAGGATCTGCCTTTGTTATAAAATAGTGCTTTTAAATAATGAGACAATACGTGTTTTCCTCCAATAAGTTCTTCAGTGGAAATGAAATGATTGCTCAGCATTTCTTGAAGCAGCAGTGAACAGAAGTATTAGTGAACAGCATTCATTGAGTGCGGTATGCCACACTGCTAGCTCAGCCTGCCTTGTTTCCCTTCATCCTCAGAGCTCCCCCAAAGTACGTAACTGCATCTTTCTTTGACAGATGAGAAATTAAAGACTCAGAGTGGCCCAAGGTACATGGTGACAGAGATGGGATTGGAACCCAGTTCTCCCTGTCTCTAAATCCCATGCCTCTTCTATTCCAGGAGGACTCTCTGTAAACAGATACAGTTTATAAAGACAGTTTGGCAGGTGTGTTTTCTGCATGTATACAGGCACTCACACATACATTGGAAAGGCAGGCAGTGGGTGGCAGGGAGTTGCCAAGGAACTGCCAGAGACTTTGTTCAGCGTCTCCCCTGTTTTCTGAAATAGCAGAAACTGATGCAGGAATAGCCACATTCATTGAGATGCCTGTGTCGACCCTGCAGCCAGCTGAAAAACCATCTGCTCTTCTAGCCATGGCGTCTGCACGTGAGCTTTTGTTCCATAATGCAGCAGTATCCCTAGAGTGGAGAGAGCCAGTAGCCTAGCTTTGTCCCCTCCTTTTCCTCTTGTCACAACTCTGTGTCCGCAGCTAGTCCTCTATTTTTTATTGTCCATCTTGTGAGTGACTAGACCATCACCAATGTGCTGTTGATACCTGATCAGGGTTCAGTAAGTACTAAGCCATGTGACGGATGGGCAGAGGGCTGGCAGCAGTTTCCTCTTTCTGCTACAGACTAAGACTCCTTAACTAGAGATGAGGCAAGGAGGCAGAGAGACCCCATCTGCTGCCACAGATTCATTTCCTGACTTGCATTTCTTGCCTCTCCTGAGGGTTTGTTAACTCTTCAGTCTTTGGCAAAAGTTCCATCAGGCAGCAACCACAAATATCAGCCATCCCTCAATAAGCTAACTGTAGGAAAATGAAGAATTTTTTTTTTTCTGTTATTGCTTAATAAGTGTTGGAAGTCAGCAGTCTTGGATCTTGCTTTTTCTGCCTCTAATTAGCTGGATGATATTATACCAGTTACTTAAACTCTGTAACCTGCCTTCTTCCATGAAAGAAGAATTATAATATTCCCTATCTTACAAGGCTGTTTTCAGGTTTAACTGAGATAGTGAATATAAAGCCCCTTAACATAGCTAGAGATCAATTGTGATTAGGATTACTATTTGCAACCAAGATCCACATGGTCATAGCTCACAGAGATAGTTCATTTATGAAAATCCACCTTCTTTACCATGACCTTCACTTACCAATCATGTTCCATGCTGTCTAGTTGGCTTCCTCGATTTTACCCAATTCAAGATGATAACACAATATCCTGGAATTACTACAAGGGCGTGGCATTCTGCCTTTTGTTGGGTTGGGCAGTTGCAACACATTCGAATAGTCTGTTGCTGAAGAACCTAGGAGAAAGCCAGGTAGAAATTGCTCTACCAAGGAGCTCAATCATTTTTGGCTCAGTTACTGTTTCTCCAGTTCTCATGAACCACTTGCTCAGAAAGGAAAGCTTGCATCCTTTATTCTTGAAAGCAGGAAGGAGGTGCTCTTGCTCCACACCTAGTAGGAAGTAAATGTTTGATACTCCTGTTTTTTAAAAATTCTATTCATGCTTTTATTCAGGTTTTTCAGGTTTCCTTAACACAGCAGGCTAGGCTTTGCTGAAGGTAACCGGGGTTAGGGGTGCCACCCATGTCTGTAGGGCAGAGCAAAGCTCCCTGGTCATCCTCATGAAACCATGGCCATGACCTCGCTAACTCTGGGCTCCGCCTTCACTGACCAGCCATTGGGGATTGTCAGCTTAGGGCAATGACCGCTTAGTCCTCACAGCTCCATGTGTGAGATGTCTGTGGCTTCTCCAGGCTAAGCCCTGTTACCAAACCAAACTGGGTCCATTTGCCTGCTCACAACAGAATGCCAAACACCAAAGCACTAGGTTTTTATAGCAAGCAAGGTTGTGAATCAACTGACAAGGGGACAGGAAGATATGCGGAAATCTACCTCCCAAAGCTGGGGCCTGCATTGCATTTTATAAGCATAGGGTAATGAAGTCCGACCTGATTGGATTTTGAGATGAGGTGATGCTGGGAGGTACGATCTGCTTGGATCCTGCCATGGGTGATGCCAGAGCTCAGTCTCATTGGATCCCGGATCCCGCCATGTGATGTCCACTTTCCTAATTCAGTCCCATTCCTTGGTCCCAGTGCTTAGGTTTTGCCCATGGTTGCGTGCTTGGGTTATCTAGGGATGCTCAGGTTTTGTGACCTTTAACCTGAGAGTCCATGGCAACTGAAAAGCACCTCACAGCTTGGTTACATAAAAGTTGAACCAGTTTGGTCTGACATGGTTACAGCTGTTCCTCAATGGATCAGGGCTCCTGAGCATTAATAGTCACCTATCGCGTCACAGTCCCAAATACATGGGAGGCCTGGGGTTAAATCTGACTGTTTGACTTTCTCTCTGTATTTGCCTATTTTCTGACACCTTTCTAAGGGGTTGACTGTTTTTGGCAATTTTTGTAATACATAAAGGACATCAAGGTGCAGTTCAGTTGAGTGTTGTAAAACAGAATGACAGCTAGTGAAAATTTTCTATCAAAATAGAATAATTTTAACTTTTTAAATAATTAAGGGAACAGCATTCATTATAAATATTCTAAAATGCAGAAAAGCATAAAGAAAAAGTAAAAATGACCCCACTTCCCACTGACATCTTCTAGGATCAACTTCCCATTACCTCTTCACACACAGACACACACACACACACACACACACACCCCAATTAGTGATTTTGAATAGGCATTCTTCTGGATTTTTAACTAACTTTAGCTAAAATTGGCACCTAGGTTGGAACTTAGTGAAATATGATTAATCTGTCTTTTGCTGAGTCACTAAGTGAATGTTGGCTGTTTACAGAAAAAAAGACAGAAATGCGAAAGTCATAATCACCAGCATTATGTATGTGTGATTTTTATCTTCTTTTTAAAACTGCTGCATTATCCTGAGTTTAATGTGGTTCCTTAAGACCGAAAAATGAAGTGATTTTAAAATTGGCTAGAAAGTATCTATTTGCTTGGCTGATTGAATTTTTTGACAACTTTAATTTCTGAGTCTTGCTGTTATCATCGTTAATGTTAGGAGCTGCACTGTGAATACCAAGGTCCAGAAACCACTTCTCACTTTTATCTTCTTGATAAATAACAGCAGATTCACCTTCTACAGTAAGGCAAAGGTTACCCAGCAAAATATGGTGTGGAATATTCAAGCAAAGAACGAGTTTGTGTTAAAAATACTTTAAGGAGGCCGGGCGCAGTGGCTCACGCCTGTAATCCCAGAACTTTGGGAGGCCGAGGCGAGTGGATCACAAGGTCAAGAGATCGAGACCATCCTGGTCAATATGGTGAAACCCCGTCCCTACTAAAAATACAAAAAATTAGCTGGGCATGGTGGCGCACGCCTGTAATCCCAGCTACTCAGGAGGCTGAGGCAGGAGAATTGCCTGAACCCAGGAGGCGGAGGTTGCGGTGAGCCAAGATCGCGCCATTGCACTCCAGCCTGGGTAACAAGACCAAAACTCCATCTCAAAAAAAAAAATAAATAAGGAAACCTGGAGGCTTGAATTTACTAACTCACTCAGCATACACCTGCTCTAAGTAAGAGAGAAGGAATAGAACCATTTTTATGTCCCAAAGTCATTAAATGCAAACTAATGATGTTTACATTGCTGAAGACTTCACAAAGGAACACATGCTGGAAACTTGGAGGTTGGTTTCTGAGGAGGTTTGTGTGGTGGGAACGGGCAGATGGTCTGTGTTTCTTCTGAAGGGAGAACATCTATGAGGAGGTTTGTTTGGTGGGAACGGGCAGATGGTCTGTGTTTCTTCTGAGGGGAGAACACGTAGTCTTAAGAGTTCATTCTGAACTAGGAGTTCACAGACAAAACCAGGAGGGCTAAGGTTTCATTCCAGGTCTGGTCCAATCAGTCTCTCAGATTGAGTAGTTAAAACATGAATAGCGTCTGTGAATACTCAGAAGCCGACTCAATCTTGAGAAGCAGGCAAGCATTTTTCCTAAGAATAGGTGGTATTTGGTCACTGTGATAAATCGTTTAAGATTATGAACCAAGTGTGTATATACACACACACTTCTGACCAGGAGGAGAACACAGTTTTTGAAGAACCTGCACAGATTAATTTAACTTGGTTTGGATCTGAACATTTGCTCAAGTAGTAGGTGCATACAGTAAGGCACAGGGTGACAAAGGATTATAATGCCTCCCTGGCCTCCAGACACCACCAGCCATTTCATGAGGCGGACGGACAGACAAAGCTCACAGTGCATAGAAACGTCAGTATCAAAAGAATCAGCATGGGAGGCACCTCATGGGCTGTCACCCAGACACAGGCCTTAGGGCTGGTCTCCCTCTTACCTGCATTAGCAATCAGAACAGAAAAGGGCACAAAGTATTTGTAACTTTGAAGACAATACAATCACTGTCGTGAAAATCATTTCTCTCAAGTGTTGTTCAGTTTTAAGATGGGAGGTAGGACCATCATGTGTGGTATCAAAAATTGTCATCAACATAAGAATCAGTACAATATAAGGAGATTCCGAGATATTAAGAATAAAGGTGATTTTTTTAAAGTGACTCTCAAATGAGAGCACTCTTTAGAGTTGATATAGTATATTAACTAGCACAGATTAATGCGCTCTATTCAAAGGTATCATGTCACAAAGTAGAGATATAGTCATTGTGCGTCGTGTAGCCCTGCGGAGCACAGGAACACAGAACTCCATCTGGGTCACTTATTTCTAGAAAGCTGCAGACAAAGGAGCTCACAGGCCAGCAACGGAATTGATTAAAGGGATAGGAAGAGTCATGATGAGAACAATTAAGTGGCATAAATATAAATAATCGGGTTAGGAAAGGGTGAAGTAAGTTTAAAGTAAACCAGTTCTATCATAGTCCATATTTCTTGAATGCAAATTCTGTGCCCCAGGCACTGCGTAACCCCTTTACTTGGGTTTAATTTTCACATTTCACTTTTACAGCACATGTACTGCGCCAGGAAACTAGGGTTTGGAGTGGTAGTGAAGGAGCGTGGCCAAGTTTTCCTAGCTAGCACGTGGCAAAATTTTCAGGTTTGCGCTGATACACCTGTGCCGTGCTATTTGATGACAGCACATTCCTTTTCCTAAAATTTGGATTGGGATGTTTGTACCCATCCACATGACTCTAAATATATTTTTTTCACTGTTGCCTCTGTGTCACCTTCTGTCCCTTCTCATTCTTCTTGGAACATACGATGCCTTATATTCTTAATTATGTAACATCTTGCCTCCTAAACTGGCTGGAGCTGATTTCTTGAGGATAGAGAATGTGTTTCCTGTCTAACACGTAAGCACTCTAAAAGTGTTTGCCTTTGATGTGTTTCTTTTGACTACATCTATTTAAAGGACTTTTATCTGATAAGCACCTAGCATGTTGCTTTGTGTCGTCAGTTAATACTCACTATTGAGAGAGAGAGAGAGAGAGAGAGAGAGAGAGAGAGAGAGAGAGAGAGTGTGTGTATTTGTAGCAGGCGTTCTGTGCATGTGCATTTTATTATATGCACAGAATGCCAGTTCTAAGTGCCAGGCACTACTTGAACAACAAAGAAAAGAGCAGACTCTTTGCTCAGTGTGGTGAAGAAAATTCCCTGTCAGTGCTGAGGATCCTCTTACAAGTCTGAAAATGGGCATAAAAATAATTAAGTTTATCTTGAAGTTGGGACTCAAAAAGGTGAGTATTTATTTCAGAAAGCATACACATTGGATTAATGGTGTTCAACTTTTTGCAACTTATTTTGCAGCTACTCCATTATTGATTGCACTTTTCCTTAAGAGACACTGTTTGGCATATTTATTTGTGAAATAAAGCAGTTTGGATTCTCCTGTTAACTTTACGTAGAGAAATTACATTGGTATATCTTGAGATACTGGAAGGCGATTTAGGAAGGTGCAAAATGAAGACAAGCTCATTCTGCGAGGCCAAATGTAACACATCTGTTTCATAAGTAAACAAGTGGAAATGGTATCTTAGATAAAGTTCATCAAATTTAGTTTCTCTAATATAAGTAATCACTTCAGCTATATGGTTGAAGTATACAATGATGGTAAACTAGTAAGTATTCTTAATAAGTTATAAACTATATTTAACAAACTATAACTAAGAAACTCTAAGTATTTTTAAGTGTGTAGATTAAAATAGTGTACCTCTTTTCTTTTTTTTTTGCTTTTTTTTTTGCTTTTTTTCTTGAGACAGTCTCACTCTGTCACCAGGCTGGAGTGCAGTGACACGATCTCAGCTCACTGCAACGTCCACCTCCTGGGTTCAGTGATTCTCCTGCCTCAGCCTCCTGAGTAGCTGGGACTAGAGGCGTGTGCCACTACACCCAACGAATTTTTGTATTTTTAGTAGAGATGAGATTTCACCATGTTGGCCAGGATGGTCTTCATCTCTTGACCTTGCGATCCGCCCATCTCAGCCTCTCAAAGTGCTAGAATAACAGGTGTGAGCCACCATAGCCAGCCTTCTCTTTTCTTCAATTTTTCATTGATCCCCTTCAGAAACCATAAATAATAACTTATAACACTTCATCTTCAGTTCACGGTCTGTCTCCCCATCATCCACCTAACACTGCTTTGAAAATGGAGGGGAAAACATGTTAATTTAAGGGAAAAAAAAGCTTTGGTATTTTCCAGGGTATTCATAGTGATTTCTTGAGTTATTTTAGGAAACAGTTTCAACTGATTTCCAGAAACCACAGTTGATGCATAAATTCCCTAATTTGTTTACTTTAGAGAGATCATCTCAAGTGTAGCATCTGTTTTTTGCTTTCTCTTTGAGATCTTGGTCTTCCATCAGGAGGAGTGAGGCGCAGGGACATGAAGACCAGCCCGGGCCACACAGGCAGCTCCTGAACCTGCCGGGTGCTGTGTCAGGAGCTTTCTGAAACACTGGTGGGTGTGCCTCCTGTTACTGCTCTGGGTGGGCAGCTTCCACGTCTGCCTTTTCAACTGTTTCTCAAGGATAAACTCCATCTGCCAGATAACATTATTTTACAGCTTGAAGAATGTCACAACTCAAATTTTGCTTAGTATGTCTTATTTTGGAGAAGCAGCTTTCTTCTGTGAAGCTCAGAGCAGTAACCTAAAATTACTTTCAATATGTAGAGGGAGAGCCTTCTGGAAGTGCAGTGGTTATTTATGAAACTTGGGTGGGGGAGCTCCCTGCCATGTTCCAGTGAAATTGGAGAGATAAAATTTTAATGTTGGAGGCTTTTCTACCATTTTGCTCCTTCTGCAGTCCTTGCAGAAACAACTGCTACAGAAAATCTATTTCCAGAATGCTGTCCAAGCCCATGCCCAAGGTCACAGGAGGCGGAACACCCTGTAGTTGGTGATGTTAGTAGAAAATTCGGGGCATTGAAAACCAGGGAAGTATCAACAGCCTTCATCTCTGAAAAATAGCCAACTGAATTTTCTCTCATAAAGGGTGGCCCAGGCTGGTCCTCCAGCTTCACTTTGAGCTCTTGTAAGGCTGGGCAGGAATTATTGTGAATATAAATTCAAGCTCAACAGAAGAGAGGGAAGTGTGGAAAATCCAATTAACTGGAGTGAAAGTCATACAGAATAAACTACCCATTACTAAAAGAAATAGGTTTTAAATTGAATGAATCTTTAGAGCAGAATTGATCAAATATGTCCTTATTGTATGAGAAGATGCACTTTGCAAATAATATTTGTCAGGAGGCATCATCTGCTTGAGGACGTTTCATCTTCTTATTAAGAAGGCCATTAGAAGTTTGGAGCCTTTTTCGTTGTGTTATTAACTTGCAGGGCAAAATCCTCCTATTCTAGTATTCATTAAATGGATCTCTCTGTGTATACAAACATTAAAAGTAGTTTTGAAAGTACTATAGGTAAGCAAGGAGAAAAACGCACTGTTTGTTTCCTCATAGAATTGACATTTTTATTTAAGGAAAAATCCATGAATTTACAATCTCTCCCTTTCTAGGTTTTTCAACATTTCTTGCAAATTGTATGTAAATGAATGCAAATAAGCAATCCTCACTAGCAAGCTGCTTAGAAGTGTAAAATGCATAAAATTAAGATGCTGAGAGAAACATGCATCTAATTAAGGTAGCATGTAAAGAAATGTTTAAATTCAAATTAGATACTTCAGTGCAAAGAATTTACTTGTTTAATTCAAAAGGTGTTTTGTATAATTCTGAGAAGCTTGTCCTTAGCGGTACTCCCATTTCCTTCAAAGCTCCAAAAATTAGTTTTAGGAGCTTGCCCTGGTTCAGTTAAACTTTAAAATTGGGTTTAAGCTAAGAATTAGAATGCCATAAAAATACATTCTAGTTTTAATGCCTCTACCTCAAAAACAGACTTAGAGAGGCAGGCATGATAATTTGAGAGTGAGAGTGGGTGGATGTGTGGATCACTATTTCTATCCCATTCATAGAAATCCCACGTGGTACTTGGATTTCATGGGTTCTTAGAAAGCCTGGAGATATACACAGATCACAGCCGTCTAGTTGTCCCTGGATCTTAAGGAGATTTCAGGAGCAAGACAGGAAAGATGTCGGCCTTGTGCCATCAACAGCCCTGCTCTGACATGCAGGAAGTCACCTTTACTCTTTGGGGCCATGTGAGTTCTGTCCATCTTCTGGCTCTGCCGGGAACAGAAGAGGAGGAGAGGAATTTGGTCTCAAGTTAGAAGCCTTTAGTTTAAGTAGATGAAAAAAATTTTTGCAAAGCATGAAGCAACAAGGAAAGTATTGAAGAAATATAAGATCTGAGTGGAGAAGACAAAAACTATCTTCTAAGGTTGGTGCCGTTTCTGTCCCAGGCACAACAACCTAATGGACAAATAGAAAAATAAACAGGGCTGGGGATGGTGGCTCACACCTGTAGTCCCAGCACTTTGGGAGGCCAAGGTGGGAGGGTCCCTTGAGCCCAGGAGTTCGAGACCAGCTTGGGCAACATGGCAAAACCCTATCTCTACTACCCCCAACCCCCGCAAAAAAAAAAAAAAAAAAAAAAAAAAAAAACTCTCACAAACAAAAATAAGCTGGGCATGGTGATACATGCCTGTAGTCCCAGCTACTCGTGAGGCTGAGGTGGGAAGACCACTTGAGCCCAGGAGGCAGAGGTTGCAATGAGCCATGATGGCACTGCTGCACTACAGCCAGGGGGACAGAGCTAGACCCTGTCTCAGAAAGGGAGGAAAAATAACAAACAGGAAAGTGCTTTTTGCTCATTTTCAGAATGCTTGATTTTGAAGTGTTGCACTGAGCTCGACTTCTCGTGGTGAGAGTTTTTCCTTTCTACCAGATCACATATTCCTCTGATTTCAGCTGAGCCGATGTTTTAGCCTGTAAGCCCATAGTCTCTATTTCATGGCCTCACAGATGAGAAATTGTTCATTAAGTTTTGATCATGTGCAGTGTACAAATTCTCTCTTAGACTTGGATTCCCTCATCTGATCTTCCTGTCTGTGTCTGAGCTAGGGAATTAGAAAATGATGCTGAGACTGTTATTCTTTTTCTTTCTGTTTTTGAGACTGTTATTCTTTACTGGGGAGTTGGGTCTGCTCTGTCTCTTCAGCAAGGCCAGGAATCCTAAATCCATGCCAGGCTTCTTTCCTCCTCCCTTAGGCCCCCAGTCCCTATCCTCACCTCCACCCCCAAGGCTGAAGCACAGACCAGACCATCCAGGACTGTGAATTGAAAAGCATCTTCTGGCTAGTGACATCTGTTTCCAAAAATCCAGCAAGTCTATTTAGGTTTAATCAGACAGGTCACGGTAGGTGTTTCCTCCTGGGACCACGAGATTTTTCTCCTATGGCACTTGGGCGTGACGCCTTCCAGTCTATTAGAGCTCCTCCCTGTCTCTGATTTCTTGATAGTGTCAGTCGCTGCCTCTCAGCCAGTGACTGGCCAGGTTAGAGATTCCTGCCTCTCGGCCAGTGACTGGTCAGGTTAGAGATTCCTGCCTCTCGGCCAGTGACTGGTCAGGTTAGAGATTCCTGCCTCTCGGCCAGTGACTGGCCAGGTTAGAGATTCCTGCCTCTCGGCCAGTGACTGGTCAGGTTAGTGATTCCTGCCTCTCGGCCAGTGACTGGCTGAGTTAGTGATTCCTCTATTTGTAGCACAGACTCCACCTAGCTGCCCACCTCCTGGAGATCCCACATTCACCATAGCTGACATTCCAAATTTAGCTCCATAACTTTCCTCTATTCTGGCTTATTCTCCGCTCCAGAGCTCTCCTGGTTAATGATGCCGTTATCGGCCCTCTTCTCCTTACAAATTGCTAATGCTGTCATTAGGCCATTTTTATTTCTCCCCTAAGTTTATGCAGCAGCCTCCTAGCTGCTCTCCCATCTCATCACATACTTCTTCACTCCTTTCTCCACACCGTTGACAAAACAACTTTTTCTTAAAACATGAATCTTGCATAATATTCCCTGATTAAAGGCTTTCTTGATGCTCTGTTGTTAACCTTTTTCCTGTATTAAGGGGTCTGGGCTCTATCTACCATTGCACTCATGTCTCTCCTCTTCTCCCGCATTCCACGTACCAGCCTAGCTGAACCACAGGACCCGCAAGATGCCAAGCTGCCGTTTAGATTTCTGTGCCTTTGCATATGCTGTTTTCTTTGCCTGACATGCTCCTCCGCACCGGCATCCTCCACGCTGGCCTGGAAACTCCTACTCACTTTCCGCCTCCTTGGAGAGTCTTTTCTTTTCTCACCCTCCCAGGCTGAATTTGTCACGCTCTTTTGTTGCATTCCAGACCTCTGGTTACAGCAGTCATCACGCAGCACTCTGATGGGTTGTTTCCTGGTGGATCTCCCATTTAGGCCATGAGCTCCCAAGGGCAGAAATTGTGTTGGGTGAGAAGGTGCCCAGAGGTAAGACTAGGGCGGTGTTTCTCCACCTCTGTGGCCCTGGGATCCCTTTACACTCTTAAAAACTGTTGGGAACCTCAAAGGGCATATGGTTTATTATTTGGGTAAATATCTGTTGCTATTTCCCACTGAAATGTAAACTGGATAATTTTACAATCATTTACTCCTTCAAAATCAATGATAATGAATTTATTAAATACTATTATAAAATAATATATAAATAACTGTACAGAATAAAAAATTTTAAGACGAGTGGCACTGTCTTAGATTTTCAGAAATTTCTTTATGTCTGGCTTATGAAAGGAAGACAACAAGATTCTCATATCTGCTCCTTTAGTCAGTCTGGTTCATTGTGTTGTTTAATGTCTGCGAAGACAATACATTCTAATTGCAGATATTTTTCTAGATCAAAACTTGACAAGTGGTACTAGTTGTAGTAACGTGAAACCTAAAACCTGAGAGATGAACTTTTCTTACTGCTACCTTAAAAGTGCTGGTCTCAGAGATCGAGACCATCCTGGTCAACATGGTGAAACCCCGTCTCTACTAAAAATACAAAAATTAGCTGGGCATGGTGGCGCACGCCTGTAATCCCAGCTACTTGGGAGGCTGAGGCAGGAGAATTGCCTGAACCCAGGAGGCGGAGGTTGCAGTGAGCTGAGATCGTGCCATTGCACTCCAGCCTGGGTAACAGGAGCGAAACTCCGTCTCAAGAAAAAAAAAAAAAACTGCTGGTCTCTTGCGCCTCAATTGGCACTTTTGCCCATGAATGTTTTTCTTTACCAGGCGTTGGTCACTTGGAAAATATGAGACCACTGAGTTACGCAGATCTTCTGACAGATGGTACATTCTGTCATACAATAAGGAAAGGTAACAGAAATCTTTATTAGGAAGCCATCAAAGTCATGGTGGTAGATACAAGTTTTCCCAAGTTCTGATTTTCACTTGAAAACTCAAATTTTATCATTGAAGACAAATACTGTCAGTGTTTTTCCTCAAAGGGACAGGCACATTTTGCTCATTTTCAAGAAAATGGCTTCTTAAATACCTAAGTCTGAGTGACAACATTATGTCAGTTGCCCTTTTTCAGTAAAAGTGGTGTTCTGTGAAGCAGATGACTAGTTCAACTTGCAACTCAGTGTCACGGGTGCTTTTCCTGGAGACAAACATCATACTTCAGTAGGTAATGGAAACATGTACTTGCCTTTTCATAAAAGATGTTTTAAAGATACTTACTGAGGATCAAGATTCACCAAATTAATAGTTCCTGCTTCATCCAGGGCATACCAAAGTGAAACTGACATTTATTTTCCTTCAAGTGCTCAGAGGGATGAATGCAGTAACCACCAGTATCATTTGGTGCCACTGGCTGCCTTGATCTGTGCCAAGTTGCCAGCTGTTTTGCCCCCTCCCATGGCCTTTGCACCATCAGCATAAGTGTTAATCCCATAAAGAAGGCGAGAAATGTCTTAGTAGTATTTATTAAACCTGTTTTATTTTGTAATACAGAGTCTTGCTCTATTACCAGGCCGCAGTGCAGTGGCACTATCAGGCTCACTGCATCCTCCAGTGCCTGGACTCAAGGGATCCTCCCCTTACCTCAGCCTCACAAGTAGCTGGGACCATCCCCAGCCTATTTATTATTTTTATTTTTTTGAGACAGGATCTCTCTTTGTTGCCTAGGCTTGTCTTGAACTCTTGTCCTTAGGCAATCCTCCCACCTCAGCCTCCCAAAGCACTGAGATTACAGGCATGAACCACAGCTTCCAGCCAAGAAATGTCTTAATATTTTTATAAAATACTTTTGACCCCATAAAACCTCTGGAAGGATCCTGCAGACCCCTAGGAGTCCATAGACCACACTTTGGGGGCCATGGGACTGACTAGAGAGTGAAGCAGAGGCTCCTTATACCAGGTTGCAGACTTCATGCTGTGTTGGGAAGGCTGTGAGGGGAGGAGCACTGTGGTCTGATTTATATCCTAGAGTGACCACAGTGGCAAGACAGTGGAGCATCTTTTGGGGAGTTGGGAAATTGGAACTGGACATCATTGCTGAAAAATAGCAATTTTCTTTAAGTTGCCATATGGATATAGGATGATTATATAAACCCCAAATTTGTAAACCCTTCGGTATGGTATTGTCATTCAAAATCACATTCAATTGCATGAAACTAGGTTGAAGTATTTTCTGATATTATTTCAGAGTAGTATTATTTCTCTTCTGTGAATGAATTTGGGTGTGCGTATACATGCATCAGTGGACTTAAAGCTTGTATATGCGTGTATCGTTGGCTGATGGGCATCCTGGGCAATTCCTTTCTGGCCCAAATTGTCTTTGTGTTTTGTCATCAGAAGTGCGTTCCTTAGACTACGCATTATCCTGGATCATATGTAAAAGACGTTTGTTTACTCTGAAGACCTCCCACTCAGTGGAAGTGTGGGAGACATGTCCCGAGTTAAAAGGTCTAGGTCAGTGTAATATTCAGAAGCAATTGCAAATCATTCTAACCAATCCAGCAGTGCTTACTTAGGACTCTGTTCAAGAGCCTTCTTACCTCTTTGTTGATCTCTTTAAATACTGAACAAAAGACAATGAATCTTCCAACTCAGCCGATTCCATTGTGATTGATCTGAGCCAATTTTTTGAGGTAATTGATGATATTGCCTTAGTTGAGTCTGTTAGTGCAAATAATTATTAATCAATATGCTCTCAGCTCTTAGTTCAGGAGATACTTCTAACACATGATTTATGCTGAACATTTCAATTGAGCTACCTTTACAAGAGGAAAATCAATTGGCGAGTGTTCTAAAGCACTTTAATTATCTGCAGCCCCATAGTCCTCCGCAGCCATATTTACCCAGACAGCTAGTTGTCCCATCCTAGCTAGGGTCACAGGAAGTTTTTCATCACCATGATAGAGATAATATATCGTGCATCTGAGATTGACTACGTTGGTTTAAAGTAATTTCGTGGAATACCTTAAAATCAAAGCATTGCAGCTTTCCTTTGGAGAGCGTAATTAACATTGCCCCAGAAGGAGAAGGAACATGTTACTGATCTCCATTCAGTTGGAAAACAGTTTGCCAGTGTGGTTAGTGAATGTCATGTAAGTCGATTTAGCCATAAAACATGAGGAGATCTGAATCGCAGAGAGGAAGTTAAGGTGTAAGGCATTTTAGGGGCTAAATTTATATCACTGCCCTAAACTGTTGTTAAGAAGCTTTGTGACTTCCTTGCACCACGGCTTTCTAGCATGGAATTTGTTGTTTTGCCCTTTTAGACAAAGTCTTGATAAATATTGTGGTTTGATTTCTCCCCCCTGTGAGAGGAGATGCAGAAGAAATTAATCACCACTAGGAATGAGCCTGCCTTTGTTCAAAGTAGAGCTTCCAAGCATCTGTTTTTGTTGTACTTGTGGTGGGTACAGGAATGTGTGGGCTTTGGCCTGGGACTTTTAGACATGATTATAACAGATGGAAATTTTAAATGGCAGTTCCCTCCATTGTCATGGTGGAGCCCCTCCAATAGCACTGAGATGCTCTGTTGCACTTCTTGCCCAGGACTCTGTCCCTTACTGCTATGAAAGCACCTCTAAATGGTAGAATGTGAAGGCATTTGGCAGCCTTCAAGGGCAGTTCTTTAGCGTCTCCACTCCCTATCCCCATGCACTCCTAAGACCCTCAAAACTTGGACCCGAGGCTTCACGTAGCAATAAACTGAAACACCATTCATTGTTCACAGCTGGGCCAATGTTTGGTCTCCAGAAGGTAATGCTGTTAAGCGCTGAATTGAGTTCATACTATCAATTAAACAGTGGGAGAGAGGAAAGGTAGGTTTTGACTTGGGGTTTTTCAGGAGCTAATTCAGTAGGCATTTTTGGAATGCCTGGCTTGGAGCTAGCTCTACGGGAAGACTGAGAAAATGAAGCCCGGCTTTGGCTCTTAGGAAGTCACAGTCCTGTTTGCAAGGGTTGGGGTGGAGAGGGGAGACCTCAGCCATT
Organism: Callithrix jacchus; assembly: GCF_049354715.1. Classification (NCBI taxonomy): domain Eukaryota; kingdom Metazoa; phylum Chordata; class Mammalia; order Primates; family Cebidae; genus Callithrix; species Callithrix jacchus. The sequence continues at coordinate 33,801,527 of NC_133508.1, read as the reverse complement.
AAGAATACAGACAGGGGAGAGGGGCTGACACCAGAAGGTCTGTGGGCAGAGACAGATGGTTGAGTCCTTTGTGCCAGGGAAGAGGAGGGAGGGGCTGACGGGTCACAGGATGGCATCTTCCATGGCCCTGTGAGGTTGCCACTGCTTATGTCCTCCTCCTCTGGTTACCCAGTTGTTCCCCTTGTTCTTCTCTGGGAACAGTAGCTCACTCTGGGCTCATCAGAGGGCAACCAAGAAACTGAGATGTAAAGTCTGTGACTGGTTGTGGTCCTGGTGATGGCTTCTTCCAGAACAGCTCTCTCAGTCCAACAGTGAGGTGACATTGAGGGTCAGAACCATTAGGGGCAGTGTTCCAGCCTCACCTGAAAATCCCAGTGTTTGGGAATCTGATTGGGGAGCATCCTGGAGGCAGGCCGGGCTTTGTTTTTTTAAGAGGGTCTCATTCTGTCACCTAGGCTGCAGTGCAGGGGTACAGTCATAGCTCACTACAGGCTTGAATTCCTGGGCCCAAGCCATCTCTCCACCTCTGCCTTCCAAAGTGCTGGGATTACAGGCATGAGCCACTGCACCCGGCCTTAGGACTGAGTTTGGAGGAAGTTATGTCCTGGTGGCCTGAACTTTCCTTTTCTTGCTGCTCTTTGTTGCGGATGCCTCCCCCCGCTCATTGTTTGGGTTACAGGGTACGAGAGAGAACCTTCTCCAAGTCCTGACTGCTCCCTGGGCCCAAATTTAGGCTGAGCACCTTAACTGGCCCTGCCATCTTAGACGTACCGCTCAATTCCTCAGAAGCAAAGGTTTCCGCTCTGTAAGATGAAGATGATGTGTAACAACGACTGGAGTTGTGATAATTAAAGGAGGTAAATTTTAAAGCACTTTTTAAACTGTAAAACTCTGTAATATAATGTGTAATATGGATATTCATATGCAAATATATATAATATGATAGGTGTCACTTTTTTCAGTTTTATTATTTTACCTGGCTGCCTGCTCAGGGTCCTGTGATGCTCTCTGTAACTGCTGTAGTTCAGAGACGAAGCGTTGATTACGAGCTGTGGGCACTGCCTGCCCTGGCCTCTTTCTACCAGAGTGACTTAGATGACTTGGAGCTAAAACATGAGAGGCAAAAAATATCATAAAGACAAATGCCATGTCTGTGTTGCATATAATAATTCAATAAATATCCAGTAACTGTTGAGATATGAGCCCACGAATAGATAAAAGAAAAATGGAGTAAATGAAGGAATTATTTTAAAAGATTTCAGTCATTTCCTTTTGTCTTTTTCTGTTTTTAATATACATGAAGACTAATTTAAACCCTTTTCTCTTTCTAAGTAAGTTTGGAGATCTATAGGACAAATTGGCTCCTAACATCTAATACTAGTGACGGGATATGAAAGACAGCATTCTTTCGGACAAAGGAATGCAATCCTCGAAGACCAATAAAAGTTGGCAAAGAAATTTGCAGATCAGGACCCAGGACAATGCTTACATAACCTCTCAACTGTTTTTCCAGGTTTGAAGTGCAAATAACAGAGATAAAGACAGAAATTACACATGTAAACCTGATATATTAATAGCTCATCCCGTCTACATAAGAAAATAAACCAGGGGTCTAGGCCCTAAAAGTGATAGCTGTGGTGTTAGATTTCTGGGCCTCCTTTATTTCAGGGGATGGGGCTCTGACAGGTGAAACACAGCATTTGTTTAAACAGAATAGAGAAAGTCTGCAAAACATTCAAGGGCAGGAAGTAGCAATAAATACTTCTCTGTGCAACTGGAGCAGCACAGAGCTTGGGGCGAGCAGAATGTCATCACTCAAAGTGGAATTTGGCCAGGGCCCCCCAGGGTCCCACCAAGGGACACAGTGAACTTTCTAAAAGTCAAGACCTCTGTCTTATCTCCTCCAAAAGATGAGAAAGTGAGATGTGAAGTTTCTTTCTGGGGATGGGATGTGTTTTTCATGGTAGGTTCTGATCTCTTTTGCAGGCTTTGAACACAAGAACCAAGGGCACAAAAATAGCTCCTTGAGCGGGGGAAAAGCCCGAAAGGCCTGGAACACAGGCTGATGTGCAGGCATTGGTGAGCTGGGATTGTAAATCCACAATCCCTTGAACAGAGCAAGACCTAGTTAAAGAGACTTTGGGTTTCTTATAAGGCATGAATAAGTACTCTGGGCAGTCTGCCCCATTGGAAAACAGAATAATGCTAATAATTTGCATTTATGTAATACCTCCCCCTGGCTTGTGGATCTACAAGCACTTTGCAAACATTAATTAATTCTCTAAACCCCCTATGAGCCAGGGGGTGCCATCAGTAACTAATCATGAAGGAGGGCCAGTGATTCTTGACAGAGTGGATATAAGTTGGAGAACACTGTGAGCTCGGGAGCTCAGGAAGTTGAGTGGAATTTTTATGAGAAAGAACAACCAAGGTAGAATTTTGATCAGACTATGTGGGAAATCAACCTGGATGTTATGGCCATGGCTGAAGGCTATCAACTAACAATTCAGTTTCTCTCCTGTTGTTCGCCTCTTCATTTTCAAAGCTCTGATTATTCTTGGTCAGAAACCTCAGAGTGAAGGTCTGGACTCAGTTCAACCATTCCCGGTATAAAAGGATGTGCAGACTGAGCACAGTGGCTCACACCTGTAATCCTAGCACTTTGGGAGGCTGAGGCAGGTGGATTGCTTGAGCCTAGGAGTTCAATACCAGCTTGGGTAACATAGAAGAAACCCTGTCTCTACAACCAGCCATGGTGGCGCACAGCTATAGTCCCAGCTACCCAGGAGGCTGGAGTTGGAGTGATATGGCTCCACTGACTGGAGGAACGCCAGGGTTCTTGGTTTCAAGCTGATAGGATTAACGACTTGGACATACGTGGAGTGGTTTTAAGGAGCGAAAAGTTTAATAGGCAAGAAAGAAAGAAGAGAACAGCTCCCCCATACAGAGACAAATGAGGGAGGCTTGGAAGAAAGAGAAACCCAGTGCGTGCCAGAAAAGAGGTTTCTTATATTGGGATGCTGAAGAAGGTGGTGTCTGGTTTGAATAAAGCCCAGGGGAATGGTTTGACCAGGTGTGTTATTTACATAGCCCACAAAAAACCTAGCCCTCCCACCTTAGACTTTTAATATGCAAATGCAGAGCACCATGCTGTTTGGAACACATGGTGTTATCTGGAGGTGGCCATGATGCTTGGTACACCTGGTGAGGAGAAGAGGGCGGGAATCTCCAAGTTGGCCATGTTGGGTGGACCTAGTTTACTCACCAGTTTTTGCACATTAAAGCTGGCCGGCCTGGCTCTTCAAGCCACCTTTGGGTTAGAAAAGAAATGGTTTGGACGTTGCTTTTATTAAAAGAAAAAGCCATACTGAGAGGTCCTTTTACCTTCTCTATCTGCCTAAACAATTATTTTTTAATAACTAGGAGGATCACCTCAGCCCAGGGAGGTGGAGGCTGTGGTGAACTGTCATCACACCAGTGCACTCCAGCCTGGATGACAGAGCAAGACCCTGTATCAAAAAGAGATGCAGCAGCTGGACCATACTGGAAATCAGCATTTCTGTTGCTGTTTTAATAGTCAGTTCAGAGATTCATTCATGCGTCGACTTATTCGCTCAGTCACTACTTTATTTGACAGATACTACCTTTTGAGTTCTTGCTCCCTGTTAGACATTGGGGTTATCTCCAAAGGCTTACCTGCCCAGTGATACTTTCTTTATTCTCTGTCATGTATTTTTGTTTCCCCAGTCTGCTCAACTCACATAACGTTAGGATTATTGAAATGGTTTTGCAATGTTGATGTAATTTATGAGTAAACATTGCTGTATATATTTGAATTTCTGGTGAGAAAGGCACTATGCACGAGGAAAGTAATGACCTGGCATAAGAGAACCCATTTATACCAATAGCTACATCTCACTCAGTCGGGCCTGTTAGATAAAAGGACTGTCGATATTCATGACTTTTTTCTTTTTTAAAGAAATGTAGTTTGAAGCTAAACCAACAAAGTGCCACTTATTGGTGGTACTGAAGGAGTTTACATTTGCTGAATAGATAAGATTTGCTCGTGATCTTTGGCTGGTGTCTCATTGGAACAGATAGGTTAGTTATTCTTCAGGTCCTCAAAAGTTGGATATAGCAGATGTTTTCCTAAATCGATTCCCATTGTTTTAGATGTCCCAAAATTTGAAGTAATTTGCATAATAACCCAGTATAAATTAGTACAAAAGCCAGCTTCACTCTAGCTCTTTCTGAGTGGTAGGAATAATGGTGTATGAATCTTGAGATGTTTCTATGTTCACACACATACATCTCAATGTAAGTCAGATGAAATGGTTCATTTTTTGTTAAATCATTTTTATGTTACTTTTAAGTTAACTAGTATACACAGAGAAATCTATGTGGAAGAAGTGTCAATATTTCAAGTATTTCAAACTCTAGGAGAGATGATGCTAACGGGGCCAGTCCTTGCTGGAGCTGCCTGTCAGGGCAGCAATGCAGGCATGGCCTGGGGCAGGGGAGCCTGTCTGGTCTGTGGACAATCAAGCAGTGCTCCGACTCCTCCTCCCAGTGAAACATGCACTTTCTTTCAGGCTGTTGCCAGCTGGTTTTGCTGTGTGGTAGTGTTAAGCTTTCCAGATTGAAAACATCTGGCTTTTCATCAGCTGTGTAGACTCAGAAAGAGCAACGTTAGCCGAAGTAAATTCAACAAATTCTTATCTGACACATTTGGTTGACCCTAATGCGATAAACTAGGGCAGTCTCCGAGGATGAGTTCTGTTTGCAACTGTGCACCTTTTCCTTCCATCGTTACCCTGCCTTTGGAAGAATCTTGATGTTAAAATTTGGAAGTATGCCTTTATTGAAGGCTTCAGATGCACTGTCAGTAGCGATTTGTGAAAGTCCAGAGAGTCATTTGCATAGAGGTCAAACACAGTGTTTCCTGCAGGAACTTCCTGAATGATGAAGTTTCAGAGCAATTTCATGTAACCAGATGTCAACAGGTTCCAAAAAGATGCTGGCTACCTGTTGCTGTTACAAGCAGGAGAGTTCTGTTGTTAACTAACTTCAGAGGAAATAGAGTAGATACTAAGAGTAGAAAACTGTGTAAATGTTTGTAAATATTAAGAGTAGAAAACTGTATGTATCAAGTAAACACATATTGAGAATCAATGACAGGTTGTGGTGATGTGACACTGTGGGTTGTATCTGCTTTTTGAAAGCATCCTTAATGTTTCCTTGCTCATTTCTTCTACAGCACTTTACATGGCTTGGAGGGGGAAATTCTGAGACTATCAATATTATCAGCCCTCTGAGTTTTTGCATCTGAATATGTTTCAGCTTACAAACTGGTCATTACACAGATAGATATTTTTGAACAGTGATTTACAAACCCAACTTTTGTTAACTGGATCATTGCTTCCCACTGAGTTAAGGCTTCAGAGCTGGCTGTTCAGTGTTTATAGTTGGTCTGGTGTTGTCATTGGTCTTTGCACTTTAGCTTGAAGTACCTCAAGAAGTTAATGACCTGTTAAAAGACAATCCTCTGCAGAATGCTGTCCTTAAAAGACATGGGTATAAGCCAGGAGTATTTATATTGTGTTAGCAGTAATGTTGCACAGGTATGGTGTGCCAGTTGCATATCAGCACAGCAGTCTATCAAGATGGTAGTCATTAGCCCCATGTGACGTTAAGGCTCAGAGAGGTAAAGTAGCTCACCTCAGGATACACAGCTAGTCCTAAGTACCTGTGTTCATTGCTCCTCTGGTGACCAAAAATATGAAGGAGCCTCAGTAATAATCTTGGATCACTTAGCCTAGCCGCTCTTCAGATTCTAAAGTGCTGAGAAGATGGGAAGGAAATAGCATCTGGAGTATCCAGAGCGGTATACCTTCAAGCGCTGAGCTATACACTCCTCCCCTTGCTAAGGATGCTTCAGCCCCCAGGGCTCTGCTTCTGTTCCACAGGTTCGTTCCCACTGGGTGTTGGGCCAGGGCCTTTGCCCTTGCTGTTTCTTTTCTTTGCAGTTCTGTTTTCCCATGATAGAGAGGTCCTTTTTGTCTTTTAGGACTCAGCTCCTTTCTCTTTAGAGAGCTGAAGCAGGCTGGCACATAGACTCCTCCTCCAGCAAGACAGGAGGGCAGTTGTTTCCTTAGATTCCCATTGATTTCGATTTTCCACAAATTTGCCCAAAGCTTTATAAATTAGTAAAAAAAAAGCCAATTTCAGTAGTCTAGCTCTTTCCAAATTGTAGGAATTAATGGCATGTGGATTTTTGAGGTGTTTTTATGTTCATACATGTATGTTTCTACTATAGTATAAGTCAAATGAAATGGTTAAATAATTTTTTTGTGTGCTAAATCATTTTTACGTTCCTCTCAAGTTATGACCATGCTGCTTCAGCAAAATGAAGTCTCAAACCACTGAAGAGAGACTCCTTCCTGCAGCTACCTAGAACCAAGCTCTCTAATTTCTCTGCCTCCATTATTGCTATCCTGTATTAATAAGGAGTTTTATAAAAGGTGTAATTTGGATTGTTTGCAACTCAATGGAAAAATGCTTGAAGGGATGGCTACCCCACTCTTCGTGATGTGCTTACGTCATATTGCATGCCTGTATCAAAATATCTCATGTACCCCCATAAATATATACACCTATTATGTTCTCACAAAAAATAAAAACTAAAAAAAATCAGGCGTTTTGGCCAGGCATGGTGGCTTACAGTGGGTGGATCACAAGATCAGGAGTTAGAGACCAGCCTGGCCAATACGGTGAAATCCCATCTCTACTAAAAGTACAAAAATTAGCCGGGCGTGATGGTGCATGCCTGTAAGTCCCAGCTACTTGGGAGGCTGAGGCAAGAGAATTGCTTGAACTTGGGAGGCGGAGGTTACAGTGAGCCGAAAGTGCTTCACTGCACTCCAGCCTGGGTGACAGAACAAGACTCTGTCTCAAAAAAAAACACATTAGGCATTTTAACCGCAGTCCCACCTAAAGCATACCTGCTACCTGCACATGTGACCTTTCTCCTCTTTTGCTTTTTCCTAAAGGACATAGTTGAGAAACCTACTCTATTAAAACATGATGTGGTTCGGTTTGATGTATATTGTGATTATTTTATTTGCTTTTTACCTTGGACTCTGTCTTCCCCTTTCATAAAGCTGAATATGCATTTTGTGTATCTTTGCTGGATTCAAATTAGATCATTTCATTTCAGACAGATACAGCCAAGCATGTGGTATTTGGTATGAGTTACACGAAGAAAGTCAAGTTAGGATATGAACAAGTGAGTTCTGAGTTTCTTTTTAGTGAAGGGACATTTATTTATCTTGGATTGTTACAGTGATTTTCTGGACTGTTTTTCTGTAATTACCTTGATTAATACTTAAGTGGTATGTTTACATTTCGAGTTGATTTATATGAAGCTTTGCTTTTCCTCCACTGAAACACTCAGGTATCTCATGTTACCATGATGATAGAAACCATTCTCTGCTCCTTGCTTTCCCAATTGAAGAATGGCAGTTTATCCACGAGTGTTTGGAGAAGGAGCAGCATTCACACAGCAGAAATGTTCCACTGGAGGGCTGTCCTTCCAAAGCCCCTTGCTAGTTATAGATACCTCCACTTAGGGCCTCTGTGACCTGAAATAAATTTAAAAATACAGTCCCTAAACTCGTGTGTGTGTGTGTGTGTGTGTGTCTGCGCACACATGCACTGTAAATGAATCCCCTGTGTGCTGTTGCTGTGTTAGAAGAACAGGGAAAAATACTGATGTCTTTTCTCCCTATTTTAGTGTTTTCCCTTTGCTCTCTTCTCTCCTTTCCTCAGTTCCTGTGGGAGGTGAGGCATCTGGGGCAGGGTCTGTGTGTTTGCCTGGTGGTCTGGGTAAACTTGCCCAGGCTGTCAGCTATGACTCAGCATCAAGTCCTGACACTAATTCTTGTTTCCTGTCACATCCTAACCAAGTCATTTATCTTCTTGGAACCTCAATTCCATCACTGGTAAGGCGGTTATGATAATACACTGGGTCCTTGTTAAAGTCATGAAAGCATTCTATTAGGTGACCACTATGCAAATCATGGGAAGTTGAAATTATTATATCCATTACCACCAGATTATTTTTTCATTCTACCACAGAGCTTTCCTTCTTTCTTGCAGTTGACAAATAAGTATTTTTTTGTAGGTCCCAAACCCTGCTCCTAAAGGTTTGGCATCTCTGTAATGAATTTAATAGAGGGAGGACCAGTCTGTTCTCCATTGCGATTGTAAATTTTGAGAAGCCATTTTGTGAGGGGGATCCAGGAGGTTTACTTTCTTATCCCTGTTTTTCCTTGAGAGAAATTCTTACACTAAAGGTCAGTGTTTGTGAAACATGCTATCCCTCCTGCATTTCCTTTTTGCACAGGGACATTAAATGTCATTATTTTGCCTTGAAAAGATTAAAAAATGTTGGCACCCCCGTCTTTGTGGTCTGGTGCAAAGTGGCCCGTGGGCTGTTGACCAAGCTGATTTGGTCCCTGGAACGTCTTGACCTAAATTCATCTTTTCTTTTGCTGCTGAAATTTTAGGATTTCCACTTGCCAAAACTGGATTTATGAATAAAAGAAACCAACTTTGCTGTAGGTAATTATGTCAGAGGCAAGTTCATCGATGTCAGTGTTCATTTTATTAGAGAAAGCTTAGCTTATTCACAGTGCCTCTTTTATCCCCTTGTCTCTAATAAATGCATGATTTTCAGAGATTTGCAGCCAAATATGTATTATTCCAATTAGGTCACTTTTGTCAAACATAAACCTTTCCTGTGTCTGTGTTATTTTTTTTACAGCCAAGTCAGTAGAAAATACTTATGCGGATATTGATATGTATATTTTAGGTTATGTTGTCCTACACTAGTACGTCTCAGGACCAGTGATGGTAATTTGTGTCAATAACTTTATAAGGCCAGAAGCACTTGAAGAAATTAGAACGGCTGAGGGCTAGAAGTCCGCAGCAGGGAAAAGAATCGCACATGCAGCAGATTAACGGGAAAGGGCCAAGGAAAGCGAGGACCCCCACTTTCTGGTGTCTGTCTGGTAACTGGAAGGGCGGAAATAAGCAGTTTGCAGGCACCAGTCTTTAAAGCGCCTGTGATGTTCTCTCGACTGGCGTGGGCTTCCTGCCCTTTCAAGGGAACTCCTTGATCATGCATTCTACTAAAAATGAGGCAGCCTTGGAAAGCGAGTCTTACGTTCTAATTGCCCAGTGGGCTGAGGTTTGGGGACAATAAGTGGATATCAAGGAAAGGTCAGACTTGAAAGCTGGCAACCCAGTGAGCAGACCAAATCGGAGAGAACGAAGAATGACTTCTTCGTCTTCTTAATTACTTTGTCTAAGGTAGAGGTTTCTTTCTTAAACATTTGAAATCTGGTTGATGAATACTTGTCAAACTGATTTGGGGGGTATTTGTCTAATCTTTTATCTTTTCCCATCAGATCATGAATGAAAATCAAAGCTCTGACAGAGGGTTGCTCCCAGCGGAAAAAAATAATAGCACAGAGCTGCATAGGGAGACGAGGAGGGGCTGGAAAAGACATGGGGTCAGAGCAGTGCACAGCACATGGGCTATTTGTTGTGAGTACCTTCCACATCTGCTGGGCTATGGTGCAATTAGGAATATTTTCATAATTTTTAAATGTTAGATATCCTTTTGCTCTTTCTTGCCTTCAGCATGCCTGTATATGTTAGCCTTAAATTTTAAGACCAAGACATTTATAATAAAGGCAAAATAGTAGCATAGGTCCCTTCAATGAGAGGGTAAATAATCCCATCCAAACCAACACAGACCCCTACACTGACATACAAATACATACAACACAGCACACACACCTGACACGCACATGCACACACACACCTCTTCTTCTAAAGAAGGACTTTAAAGAGAAGAACACTCTTGATTTTGCAAATTACAAATCACTTTCCACTGACAATTTTGTAACCAAGGAAAGCCCTGGGATTCAGTGGCTTTGTCATTTAGGGTTTTACCATTGACTGACTTTCATCTCTAGAGCACAGCCTTGCTTACTCCTTTGCAAGATATATTTCCTGTTTTGAAGTGTAGTCATTTTCTGATCTGATTACACTAGACTTTCGAAAACCTAAGTCTCTTACCCCAGAAGTCCAGGCCTCTTTCTAACGGTGCTGGAGAGAATGATTGGCACGCTGAGATCAGGGAGTGGAGATTGCGGAGAAGGTACAGGTGGCAGGAACTGCCCCAGAGACAAAGGCAACACCACTGGGGCCATTATTTTGGTTGGAAATGCGTAAGAACACAGTTCCTCAAAGTGGAAACGATAAACACATTATCTACTTCCACCATCAGCTAATTGAGGCTGTCTCTCAATAAACAAGTAGATTTTCTGCTAACAAGCACATCTGTCCCAACTTTAATCTCCTGTGCTTTTCTGCCCTGTCCCCATTTTATATATACTCATTCCAATTTTTCTTAATAATGTTCCATATTAGTCAGACTTAAAGTTCCCTTGTTTTGCATCCTCTTGGCTTAGAAGTTGGTGACTGCTGTTCATTGCAAGACAGTTTTTGAAATTGAAATGAAAATTAAACTGATTTAACTATTCATTTTCTTGGCTCTAATACATCAAAGAAGGGAGCCCATATGCATACAAGGCATAGTAATTTTAGCAGCATGAAAATCGCCTCCTTTTTTTTTATTACACCTTATGGTAAAATCATGTCAAATTAGAATGATCACTTTAAGTTCAAAAATATGAAATAAAGTTTTAGAGAAACATATTTGCTAAACAATTTACCTACTAATTTATCTGTTTGTGGATTGTTCTCAGTGTGTGAAGAGTGCTCAGTGACTGAAGTCACCCTTTGAAAATTGTCTTAATTCAGTAAGAGGAAAAGAGAATGTATGAATATGATGCGAGTCGTTTAGAAACATAAACAACTATTCTGTTTGCAATATAAGAGGGTTTGAATAAAGCGACATGTGGGATTTAACACTTAAATTGTTCATATAATTTTACTTTAAAATTCTCAATTATCCCATAAAACTGATTGTTTTAAACTCCCTTTCCAATATCTCCTATAATATTCACTCTGTATTTCCTTCTAATACAAGGGAAAGTAGTGGCTTTATTAGCCTTTTTAAAATCCAGAACATTCATTTATTATAAATCATCTGATACTTGAATGTCTAAATAAAATATCCCATTGCTTGCCTAAGGAATATTTTTCCCCAGGTGAAAATATATTTTACTTTATGTGACTGTGATGATAAAATTGCTTAAGTATACTTTTTGAATCAAAAATTCATGTAGACAATTTAAATGTGCAAGTTTACGATCCAGTCTCTGGGGCCCCTCCACTGGCATATGGAAGCACATTTAAGTTTGTTTTTAATTTCCTTTATGGCTGGCATGGTTTCTTTGGTTCTGACACAGGCATAAGCACACACGTACACACACACTAGCAGAAAGCATAAACAGGGCTTTCCCAAGTTATTCAGGCGATTTTCTGAATGAGTTGCAAAACTGAAATTAATATCTGTCTTTAGAGTCTTCAAGGACAAAAGCCCATCATCTGCCAGCCCTGCTCGATGCTTAGCTCTCCATGAAGTTAATGTGGGTTTTGTGTATATAAAGAAATGATTATTTTTTACCATGTGTGGTTAAATCCCATAATGGTCCACGTTCTGATTTAATTAGTTCTCATCATATAGCAGGATGCAGCCAGATAGATATAATTAATAATGATATTAGTAAAAACTTCCCCATTCTAGATACCAGGAGCTCCAGGTGTTAAAATAAGCATGCATATCATTTTAAAAATACAGTGAATTGGTCTTGAGAAGAAAAAGAAAATTCAGTGACTCTTAAATGAATTTTGAAGTGAATTGTATTATAAATAAAATACTTTAACATAAACTGTTTTTCCTGAGAGAACTGAAAACATAGTTTCCCATGATCAGCATCATTCTTTTTTTCCAATAAAATCATATATATATATACTAGTATAAATTCATCTTAAGGTCAAAGTTATATTTATTTATACTTAATATCAATCTTTGAGAATATTGAGGTACCCCTGTAGACTCACAGGATTCTGAGAAATGTTGTTTGAAAAATTTTCATTTACTGGTTAGAACCCAAGCTCCTTGATGATTTCTTCGCTTCATCTGCAACCTCAATTTCTTACCTGATACTGTCCCTTATAGGCCGGCTAGACAGGTGGCCTCACTGTGCACTAAGCGCCAGGGTTTCAGTGCTCCACATCCTCAATACTTTTTTTTTTTTAGATGGAGTCTTGCTCTGTCACCAGGCTGGCAAGGAGTGGTGTGATCTCGGCTCACTGCAGCCTCCACCTCCTGGGTTCAAGCAATTCTCCTGCCTCAGCCTCCCCAGTAGCTGGAACTACAGGTACATGCCACCATACCCAGCTAATTTTTGTATTTTTAGTAGAGATGGGGTTTCACCGTGTTGGTCAGGCTGGTCTTGAACTCCTGACCTCATGATCCACCTGCCTCGGTCTCCCAAAGTGCTGGTATTACAGGTGTGAGCCACCGTGCCTAGTCATGTCCCCAATATGGAATGCTCTTCCCCTCTTTCTTTTTCCTGATCTTCAAGGCATAATGCAAGCATTTCTTTTCTGTAGTGAATATAGCTTCATAATATCTCTTTCATTAGGATCCTTGGCTCTGTAAACTACTTACTTGCTTATATGTGTACATCTTATCTTCCCATCCAGATTGCAAGTGTCTTCAGTAAAAAGTAAGGGAAAAAATTTGCACTCTTCTCAAACTCAGCCTAGCACAGTACTCGTGCATATCATTGCTAATTCTTACTGAATGAATTTGTTATGGTAATATCTTTCCAAAAATCTGTTTTGAACCCCACTAGATTAGAGCACTTGGGTTTGTTCCTAGTTGGCCACATGTATGTTGAAGCACATTTTCCTAATGAAGCGTCGTTATGCTTGGTGACATCCCTGACACTGAGGTCTAACGGTCCATCCACCAGCCAGCACATGTGGCTTTCATGACCAATCATGTAACATACTAATATGAGGAAATCATCTCAGTTCTTGCCCTGGGGGTGCGGCAGTGTCTAGGTACAGCTCCCTTGGTGATAGGGACCTATGGTCTTGGGATTTAGCTGCAGAAAAACTCAAAACAGAGATGGGAGATGATAGCTAGAATTCCTGGGGCCACATTCACCAGTTAAACTTCTTCATTTGCCTTCGGTGTTTGGCTTGCCCAGGTGCTCTGATGTGGAAATTAAGGGCAGTGACTGGGTGGCTCATTCCGTAGCAGAGTGTGTGAGCTGGCTTTCCAAAAACTGGTAATGAGCTGCCCTTAGAGAGGCAGTCAAATCGGTGTCTTCCTCTTAGACAAGTGAGATTGATGGCTGGAATGTTAGAGGGTTTAATAAACACTTTTCCTAGCTTTGCCGTGGTGACATAAATGTGTGGTATATGTAAAAGTTGGTTTCTTCTATACTTCAGTTTACTCAAGAGGAAAATGATAGCATTCTTCATCTTAACAAGATTCCTGTAAAGTTGCATATATGAAAAATGGGCTGAGGGAGGAAAGAAGTTACAGTGTTTTCGTCAAGCCTGTGGATAAGTATTAAATGTGTTCTCAGATCATCGGATGTTTTTGTATGCAGCTCCCAAAGTTCACTCCTGCTCTCAACGCTTGATCCCCGTTGACAAACAAAACTGCATTTATTACAACCTGAACACCACAAATCCTGATACTATGGACGTGGTTTGCTTATTGCATGGCCTTGAAATATTCCAAGCTGAGGTTTGCCAATACTCTGTCTGATTATACAGGATGTGCAGTTGATTTCACAGTCAATCGGGAAGCCATGTTGCAAGACTGCAGGGATTTTAGGAAGGAGGAAGATACAACCCACACCCTCACAGAGGCTCAGATGTAGTTGTGAAAATAAGGCATCCATATGTGCAAAATTAATGCCTGCAATAGGGCTAGACGATTCCCGACTAATTAGTCATGCGGTAAACAAAGAAGTGCTTGAATTCAAAATTGGCAATATCTCTGATGTCTGAAGTGATTTGGAAGATTTCATAAAAGGATTTCCCAATGGAGTAGGATATAAAGTAGTAGCAGAGCTGGTAGTGATGAATATTTACTGTTTCTTATTTGTTTTCTCATTGTTCATATGTAATAATGAATACATTACTCATTACTTCTAATCAGTGAATATTGTTATGTAAATTTCACAGCAATTATCTGTACGTTTTTAGCAAGATATTTTAATTCCCATTTATGTCATTTCACTTGGGTGGGTTTTTTTTTTTTTTTTTGGTCACCAAATAATGACAAATCTCAGGAGATTTGTAACAGTATAAACTGACTTGTGCAATGAGTTGTGACATATAGCATGGGGGATCGGAGTCCTTGCTACTCAAAATGTGGTCCATGCCTCAGCATCACAGACTCTCACACCCCACCCCAGATGTGCTGAATCAGAATTTGCAAGATCCCTGAATAACACACATGCACATACATGGTAGAAATCACTCGTCTCAGATACTTGCATTAAGCATTTAGTGTTCCATTCTCATCCTTTTCTGTTGGAGCTTTTTACAAAATTGTGAAGGTGGTTGTTTAATCTCTATAGATACAGTTTTCTCTGAGCATGACACATTGTTTAGTAGAATGAAGTTTTATAGTACTATGGATTAGTGATTCTAGCCATAGTTAAAAGTTAAGTGAATACCTAAGCTATTTTCCCAGCCCTTGGAGTTTTTCAAAACTCAAGTCATGTTTTGGAAAATACTATTTTTCCTTTCATATCTAAGCCCATATGAATTCAATTTTGTGGGAAATTTAAGCCACATGTTTCTGATTCATTTACACTTAACCCTTGAGAAGGTTGTGTTACAATAGCAATTGCCTGTCCAAAAAAAATCTCTTTTTACTAAATCTTTCATAAGCGTAGAGAGATTGGGGAAGAGAGAAATAGGAAGAAGTCACTGAAAAGACCTAGAGAAGCTGGGATTTGGGTTGACAGCCCAAAGATCTCTTTGGGCTCCTGCAGAGATCTTATTCATATTTAGTGTTATCCAAACTCTGAATTTTTTTTTTTTTTTTTTTTTTTGAGACAGAGTTTTGTTCTTGTTGCCCAGGCTGGAGTGCAGTGGCTCCATCTTGGCTCACTGCAGCCTCCACCTCCTGGGTTCCAGCGATTCTCCTGCCTCAGCCTCCTGAGTAGCTGGGATTACAGGCATGCACCACCATGCCTGGCTGATTTTTGTATTTTTAGTAGAGACAGTTTTTCACCATATTGTCCAGGCTGGTCTTGAACACTTGACCTCAGGTGATACACCCACCTTGGCCTCCCAAAGTGCTGGGATTACAGGTGTGAGCCATGATGCCTGGCCTGAGAACTCTGAATGTTGATGCAGGACTGTGCAGATTCTATTTGTGAATAATTTATTTTGTATACATCTTAGGGAGGATGGGTGGAGTAGGACCATGTAGTTTCATGCACTGAAACAATGAACACGCTGCCGCAGCATTGTCAAACTCCATATTCTTACTAAACATACATTAACATTTTTCTCCCTTACTTCTACAGGTTAAATTAATATCACTTTGTGAAATTTTTTATTTTGGGCTCCTGCAGAGATCTTGTTCATATTTAGTATTATCTAAACTCTTAGCAATGTGAACAGAAGATGAGAGAATAAATTGCTGTACATGATGCTGCAAATGCCTCAATGGGTGATGAACTAAAAAAGGCAACCTTGATTATCTTTTTTGAGTGTTTCAGTTTGAGCTGATGTCTAACCAGGGAATGTAAAAAATCCATTAACCTTCTTTTTGCCTTTCAGTCAAGCTTGAGTTTTAGCTTGTCACATTATACATTCAATGATTGTATGGATATCATCTTTTTTTGATGGATGGATAGTGTGTATAAACATGTGTATACATACGAGAATATATGTCATGAATAAACAGTGAGTGTTTATGGTGTAGGAAAACAATGATCAAATTAATCATGTTTTCTATTTAGACATCTATTCCTAAATTTAGTGAGTTTGTTTAGATTAGGCGACCTGGCTTGATTACAGTTCCAAGTAGCCATTGGTAAATGAAAGAGCATTTGAATTCCGCGTCTAGCACATTATTCCAGGGAGCCAGCAAATACATATTCATATGACAGATGCACTAATCAAGGCTGAAGGTCTTACTTAAATATTTTAAAAAGCAACCTTGGCAGTAGAAGGCAAATAGAACTCTAGTCTAGATGGTGTTTTTGCCAGTTTTCCTCTTGCTGTGGGCTTTCTCATAATCCCCTTGTGTTGTGACATGGAATGTCTATAATCATGCCATGCCCTTTATCTAGAAAGAAGGCTTTTGTCCTCCTTCAGCTGCCTCTTTCCTTCAAGATCTACCCATGTCTGTCTGTGATCCTTCCCTGGGCCCCTCTGTCTAGGGTTAGTGTCTACAATCTGTGCTTCCCACACATTCTAGGCTTACCTCTGTCCTAATGTTTGTCACAGTGGTGTGTAATTAACTGTTCACATGCCAGTCTTCCCCAGGGTAATAACTGTTTTGTGCAGCTCTATCTCTACCACCTATCTCAGATTAGGCACTCAGTGAAGTTATTGAATGAATAGACCCATGACTGAAAAAGTATCCTAAGGGCCAGACATGGTAGCTCACACCTGTAATATTAATACTTTGGGAGGCTAAGGTGGGAGGATTGCTTGACCCCAGAGTTCTAGACCAGCCTGGGCAACACAGCAAGACCAATCTCTACAAGGAATTTTAAAATTAGCTGAGCATGGTGGTGTGCACCTGTAGTCGCAGCTACTTGGGAAGCTGAAGCAGTAGGATCTTTTGAGCCCAAAAGTTGGAGGCTGCAGTGGGCTGTGATTTCACCACTGGACTCCAGCCTGGGCAACAGAGTGAGACAGACCCTATCTCAAAAATAGCAACAACAAAAGTGTCCTAAATTAGCTCTGAAAAGTCATAAACGTCTGATGATGTCAAACTTGAGTTTGTGGATTGAGTTTGTTAAGGATTCTGCAATGTCACACAGAAGCTGAGCCTTGCTTCTCTGATTATAATCTGGGCTCCTCTTTGCTGGGCACCCTGCAGATACATACTGCAGGACAGTGGAGGCTGTGTAAGAGAAGCTGGTGGCCCACTATGGCCATTATTCTTAGAGAACCCCAGGCAGAGGTATTCAGGGAGCCTTCATTCAGTTGTCGGAGTTTAATGCGGTAATGCCTTAACTGTGGTTTCCTCGAGTCTGTGCATGCCGTCCTTCACGCCATTCTTCAGGCTGTTGAAACTATATCCCAGTTTCAAAGACTTTCACAGATGACGTCTTCATAGTTTCCTTCTCTAATCTGTTCCATCATGAGTTGAATAAGTCTTGCTGTCAGAAAGGCATTCTTTTTCTCTCCTATAAATCCCCAAATGCCCATTTTTCTCCATTTGGTCCCTAGAAGTGAGGAGGAACAGCTGACCACCTCAAAGTTTTCTCCTCTGTCCATCCCCTTGGCTCATGTATCATACCCTTAGGGTTTTCAAGTTTCTCATTATATTTGTCAGTAAAACCAAGAGTTGAACTTTCAACTCCAAGTTTACCACCAGAACATCCAGCTTCTTTTGTCATCTCCTGCTCTCCTGTGTGTCTTCTCCCAGGCTACCTTTCTGTTTCCTTTTGTCACCATCATGGAAAACGGAGCTTATTTGTGTACTATGCTCTACCTTTTATCTTGTGCAATTGTAAGCATCTTGAGAGTAAAGGTTGCACAAATCTTTGTATTTCTGGCAATGCACAGCACATAGAAATTGAATTTCCTAGCAGCTGTTCCTGTTCTTTGATATACCTAGCCCTAGTTTTTCTGAAATTGATCAAGAAATGTAGCTGATAAACTTAATTTCTACTCAAAGGGGAAAGTGTGTACTGTATACAGAAGACGCATTTTAGATAGAAAAGCTCAGCACCACAATTTAACGTGCAAAAGCAATATGCAGAGCAGAGAAAATTCTGTAGTCTACATTTGAGAGCTCTTTATTAGTCAACAAGCCAGCAGATACTTGTAGGTAGCGTTGGTGCCATCCAGTATAGAAAGCGGATTTGTTGGTATTACACATAATTAGGAGGCAGGAACATCAATAATTACTGTGAGAGGATTTTGTATGGCATAATTAATGCCCTCAAACTATTTAGAAATTCTTAGATGAAGGAAAATACAGAAGTGGGAATTTTGGTGTTGAAAAGACAAAGGCAAACTGTGTTTGAAAGATGTTACCAAACGTCATGTTTTATGAGCACAGATTGGCAAAACATCAGGACACAGCTGTTGATTATAGCTGCTCTTTTCAGTAACCACCTCGGAACCAATGAACCCTGTCCAGGGAGAGCCTGTCAGGACAACATCAGAGCACAGCTCCTCGCCCTCCCGATGACTTACCAGGTCGCACGCCTGCCCTAGAGAGGCCCACCAGTGTCTTAGGAAGTATTCGCTAAATGGAATCACGTAGCAGTGTGTGGGTTTGAATATCAAAATCACGCTTTGGCAAAACATGTTGGCATTGCTCATCAACAGGCTCTCAGTTCTCTGGATTTAAGGCAAAAAACAAAAAATCAGAAAGTCATTTTAAAATTAGTGTTTACCATGACATGTTTTTTTACTAAGGTAATTTTGTAAAAAAACCGCCTTTTTAAATCAGAGTTTGCAGCAAGGGAGTGATCTAGGCTTTCTTATCAAATATGAAACTACCACTAAATAACTATTTCTGAAACTTCATGTAGTTTCTCATATATTAAATTATTAACATTTCTGTTGGAGGAGGCATTTTTTATAAAATATTTAAACTTCACATCTCAGAACACTATTTCGGCAACAGATACCAAAGCTATAAAATGAAGATGGAGCACGTGTTACCATTCTATCAAATATTCAGCCTTTTCATTAAGAAAAAAAAAACAGATCCAGCCATTACTAGTGGCATGACCTTTGCTCAAAAAAATCCGTGTTTCAACATGTGACTCCTGCATCCCTGGGAACATGAAGGCCAAAGGTCACCCTTTTTTTTTGTTCATGGTAGTACCTGATTTGGGGACATAGGGTCAGTGGATATTTCAATTAGTATCAAGAGTTAATTATTGTATCAAAGGACACAAATGAGCTATCAAAATAATTAAATTAGAAAACAAATGAGAAATTAAATGCATCTTATAAAATGGCCTTCCATTCCTGGAGACATGTTCAAGCATAAACAAGTTATTCTGGCTGAAGTAGAATAAGCTTAGCATATATCAAAGAAAAAACTACCCTTAAGCAAAACATTTTTCTATTTTATTTGATTCTGCTTTCAATGTGCTTTCTCACTTTTTTTTTCATTTAAGATGTTCTTTCTTACATATACCTGAAGTTGCCATTTTCTACTGCTAACTGTAGAAATAATTTCAGGACTTGAGGGTTTTGAGTTTTTTTTTTTTTTTTTTTTTTTTTTTAATGTTTCATCTTTCTTCAGAGAAGGAAAAAGTTTTGTCATGTATGGAGCACCTTTTCACAAAAGCCACTCAGTGCTGTTCCTAGTGTAGACTGTCGTAGGAAAAGGCATTGCTGGAAGGCTAATTGTGCATTGTGTAGCATGCAGTCTAGCGCAGTAACCCACCACACCCCAAATGCACATGCTGGCAGACTCGTGCAACCATGGTTGATGTTCATAGTGACCCTGAGGTGTTCTGTGTAATTCTGAGCTAAGGATACTTTATTACAGTCAGACTTTTTAGAGGTGAGGTCTGTATAATACTTATTAGTGAATAACGTCTAATTGGCTATAGTGGATAAGTGGGAGATTTCCTTGACGGGTTATTGCCTCAGACACACAGACCCAGGCCCATAAGCAGCAGAAAATCCAAGCTAAACGCTGTAGCAGGTATAAATCTTTAGTTGTCCACCAGGTTTACATCATGACTGCAAAGACAAATTGGTCATGCGTCTTTTATTTGTTCTCACAAATCACCTCCTTAACTAGTGTGATAGTTTTGTTTGCAAATAGTGACTCCAACAGAGTATATGGTTTCAGTTAGAATATTCAGCATGTTGATGCTGAATTGTGCCAGCCACCTTTCCTTAAGGAGGAATGGAGGAAAAAACATACCTTAAACCATCTTTAAGGTTTATGTTTAGTTGGTGTTCTTAAAAAAGAAGTATTTAAGGAGAATTATAGGTTGGCTGTTGTGTGTGTTGAGGGGGTGCTTGTCTGGTGTTCTGTGAGTGGACACTCATCCTGGAGGAAGGAAGTGGCCTCAGGCTTCCCAGCCAGGGTACATGGGTGTAGAGTCCTTTCTGAGCTGCTACTTTTTTTTTTTTTTTTTTAAGACAGATCTTACTCTGTTATCCAGGCTGGAGTGAAGTGGCATAGTCATAGTTCACTTTAGGCTTAAACTCCTGGACTCAAGCAATTGCTCCCCACCTTCTTATCCTCCTGAGTAGTTGGGACTATAGGCACACCACTATGTCCCAGCTAATTAAAAAAAAATATATATATATATACATATATATATATATATATATATATATATATATATATATATATGTATTTTGTAGAGGCAGTATCTCACTATGTTACCCAGGTTAGTCTTGAACTCCTGGTGTCAAGCAATCTTCTTGCCTTGGCTTCCCATAGAGCTGGGATTACATGTGTGAGCCATCTCATGTAGGCCTGAGCTCTTTTTAATGCAAGTGAGATTTGTGGTGTTTGCTGCTGTTAGGGTCAAATGGAATTTTGCCTTGAGACTCAGGGAAAGAATTAACATCAATCGAGACTTAAGAAAGCATAGTCCATGCTTTGGAGCACACCAAGCTCTATTGCTGAATTTAATTTTGTTTTCTAATTAATTTTCTCCAACAGAACAACTGTTTCAAAGCTTCATATTTTATCAGCAAGAAAGTACTTCATATCTGTAAGTCCAGCTCACTCAATTTGAGGGAAGCTTTAGGGAAGGAAATAAACAAGTGACTGATTTTAAAAACAGAATAGTGACAGCATTTAACCAATATAGGGATAACAGAGATAGAGGAAAGTTAGGAGAGAAAGATGAATCTTTCTTGTATGTGTATGTTTCAAAATGTTGTCAGCATATTCAGGTGAAACACTCACCAGGCAATTAGAATAAGTGATGTGGTTTTTAGATGAGAATATAGAGCTGGGGAGGTAGATTTTGCTGCATGAAAATGATCATTGATATGGGCTATACCAGCCAATTAATGGGAATGGAGCAAACGAATAGACATAAAAGATGAGCAGTAGTTTGCCTAACTCCTCAACAATCATGGAGAATGAACATTTTAGTCAACAGAGGAGAGTCAGCAGGGTGCCCGTTAGAGGACACTTTGCTTCCTTGTGGGGCCCTTGTAGCCTATCAGGTCAAATTTGTGTGGGGTTTCCTTACTAGTCATTTCCATGTATTTCACACAGTCAGAATTCAGGTGAATGCAGCAAGATTAATTCAATCAAGTGACACTGTGTTCTTCTTCCCAGCACATGACACAATTCTAGTTGATTTATTAGCACAGTTGTTCTGTGAGGACAGGAAACATACGTCTTCTAGCGATCACTTTTTGCGTAACACATGGCATAGTAGGCACTGCCAAAACGCATGTAATAACACGAGTATGTGTGTGTACATACTCACATGTGTATGTGTATGTGACACAGGATTTTTTTAAACTCCTTAGCTTGGCTATGTCCAGGTTCTTGTCTCAAGACCAGGAAAAATTAAGCATGTGGATATCAAAGATTGAGTGGAATATAATTTATTAAATGAAAAGGAAAGCTCTCAGCAAAAAGACAGGTCCTGAAAGCAGGTTGCCAGTTGCCTCGCTTTCCAGTAGAATACAAGAGCTTCTATATATCCAAGCTGTTGGGCTGGGTTCCCTATTTGTATAAGGCATGAATTCCTGGTGGCTTCAACCCTTCCCCTCAGTGTGCACATTGGTCCTTAGTCTGCTGGTAGCATGTTCAGGCAAGCTCCCCGTGCAGGTCGCCTTATCTGCACAAAACGTCTGGTATGAACCCTTGTGGGGCAGGTCGGAGATTCTTCAGGGACCCTCTTCTACCTGCCTACGAGAGTTCTCTTCTCCTGCCTCTATCATATGTACATATATGTCATGTGTTTCCAACTACAATGACTATATTTTATTCATATTTGTATTTCTTATAGGCATAACACTAATATTACTGACAAAGCAGGTTCCACCAAAATGGGCTCTTTCCCTGATTGGTGCTTCAGGGCTAATACCCAAAACAGAAAGTGAGTGTCAAGCAATGCAGGCTTTAATTTGATGGCCATGGAATTGTGGAGTGGGAGCTTGGCTCACAGACCAGCTTCTCAGCTCACGAAAGCCAGGAAGTCACAGATACAGAGCATCTTTAATGAATGGGTTGGGCACTAAAAGCAAAGGAAGGAATATTCATGTCTTGAAATGAATGGAGAACTTCTTGGAACCAGAGTTGCCACTTTCCTTTTTGTTCTTTTCCAGTTATTGTCATAGTGATTGTCAACTGTCATGGTGCTGGTGGGAGTGTCATTTAGCATGGAAGTTAGATTACAATGAAAGTAGAGGTTCCTTAGAGGTCAACTGAGCCACCATCTTTGGATTTCCACCAGTCTTAGCCAGTTTGGTTATGAGGGGAATTTTTGTCTTCAGGCATCCTGTTTCCTAAAGTAAAGCAGGATTAAGGCAGGTAGAGATTTACCTAGGTCATGTAGGCATTACACTGGGTAACAGTGTGACGTTTACTCTACACTGTAAAAATAGTTGAATTACTTCATTCTTTACTCTCTTGGCATCGAATTTCAGTTGAGCACTTTCTTCCCAGTCACTCTCCTCCTCATTTTATGTTCATTCTAACTTGATTCTCTCCTTCTTTCTTTTTTTTTTTTGAGATAGGGTCTCACTCTGTTGCCCAGCCTGGAGTGCAGTGGCATAGTCTTGGCTTACTGCAGTCTCAACCTCCTGGGCTCAAGTGATCTTCCCACCTCAGCCTCCTAAGTTTCTGGGACTACAGGTGTGCACTGCCATGCCTGGCTAATTTTAAAAAATTCTTTTTGTGGAGACAAGGTATCACTATAATGCCCAGGCTGGTCTCAAACTTCTGGGCTCAAGCAGTCCTTGTACTTGAGCAGTCTCTCAAAGTGCTGGGATTATAGACATGAGCCACCACACCTGGCCTTGAGTCTCTCTTCTAACTATAATTCTTTCTAGTGGGCACTGGCCTAAAACTTAACCTCATATATGATGATTAAGTCTTTCTCCACATGCTCCCTCAGTTAGATCTAGGTACTAGAAATAGGTTCCAAAGGCACTTCACTCCTTTTCAGATGAGGTTGTGGTAAGTTAATGGCGATACTGTCCTTTAGTCCAGTTGTTAATAACTGCATACCGTGAACAGTCAAAGTTTGCATGTTGGTACGAAGTCTGGAGATGTGCACCATTGTTCTCTTGCTTTATTTTTCCATTGGAAAGCAATTGCTTTGAACACCAAAAAAAAAATTACAGAAGATTATACCTTTTTAAGGCAATCTCTGCATCTTGTTTAGTTCAGGAACAGTCTATAAAATGTAGTGTGACTTGCACAGCAATTATTCACTGTGTTGGATCTAATTTAAGAATGTTTCAATTGCCCATTATTTTAGCACATTTTAAAGAATGTAATCAACAGCAATGTTGAAACTAAAGTTCTCTTGAAGGCTGATGTGTTGGTGCCTACTGATTGTACAAAGCTGTATCCTGTCTCTTGAGTGTCAGTGCTTAGAGGACGTTGAGATCAATCTGCTTCGTTAACTGAAGCCTCATTAGTTCTGCTTGAGTGTGTAATGTGCTCAATACAGTGAATCATCCTAATAACCAAAACTTACTACTTTTAAGAATCAAAGTTTTTCCCTATGTTTAGGATTTAATGATTCCCTGCCTTCTTAATAATGCATTCAAATGATCATTGAACCTTACTTTATAGTGCTAGGCCATCTATTTGCATTGTTGCATTGATTATTTTATTGAGTTAATAAGACATAAGGAACTGGTTGCCCCTATATTAAATAACTCCAAAATGTTAAAATATTTTAGTCTGTTTTTGTAATATTCTGTCTACTTTCTCTCTAGTCCTCTATGATTTTTCAGTTCTACCCATGCACCCTTGATGCTATTAACATGCTTATTTAAACATAAGCTCCTGGGTGAAGGTGTTAAGATAACTGCCCTCCACACAGAACCCACTGCTCATATGGAGGTATATCGTGCAGTCATGAAAAGTGTGCACCATGTTGAATTCCAACTCTGCTTCCTACTAGCTATTGGTCTTGGGCAAGTTACTCACACTTTCAATCTCTCTCAGTTAACCTCATCTATAAAATGGCCATAATAGTACTCACCTACTAGAATGATTGTGATGCCCAAGTGCCTAGAATAGGACCTCGTGTATAGAAAGTGCTAAATAGCTATGTTAGCTTTGTGTGTTGCAGATACACTAATGGATAAGGATTTTGTTGAAACTGTCTTTTAGTTCAGAGAACTTCTGATTTTGACCAGCCATATTCCAGCTTTCGGACTTCCTAGTTGCCTAGATGTAAGAAGCTGGAACATTTGCTATTCAGATTATCATATCTCCCACATTTTTTTGATTATCTCATCATTTCCTGGGAGTTACAGGGATGTAAAATGAATAAACTTAGCCTTCTTTCTACCTATGCGATTTAATGGGTAGTTATCCTAAGGCCGAGGGAAAGAGTTATTTGCACATCTGCCTGAGTGCACACACTATTGACTTGTGAATAACTACCATAAACCACAGCATTGAGTGCTTCTCCTACTTACACCAACTCATTTACTACTCAACAGCCCATGTGTAGCTGTAGAAGCTAAAAAGAATACTTATAACCTCCTCCAGGTCTTCAGCAAATCAGTGACAAAGCAGAATCTAAAACCTAGGTCTTCCCAAAACTTTAGAATGAACTAGATTCTTGCCTCCCCTCCCCTTAAAAGAACATGCAACTGTTTGTACAACACCTTTTGCTGTAGTTCTAGTTGAAAGGAATTGTTTATTCACTGGTAAGTGAATACATTTCATAGTTGAATCTCTGTAGTTGTTCAGTTCTATAAATTCTTTTTTTGTTTTTCAAGACTTGAGAACGCAAAATGCTGCAATTCAGTCTTCATCCTTGGAAGTATCTGGTGGAAAGATAACGGCCAGCATCAATATCTCCAAATTCTCACTTGTCCCAAAGCCTTTCAATCTCATTTCTCTTACCCATCTTTGATAGGTTCAAGGGCTATGCTGTCCACTGTGGAAGCCACCAGCCACATTTGGCTCTTTAACTTTCAATGAATTACAATTAAATAAATGTAAGAATTCATTTCTTTGTTGAATTAGCCAACATCAAGTGCTTAATAGCCCCTTGTAGCTAGTGGCAACCATAGTAACAAGTGATTCGGAACACTTCCATCATGGCAGATGGTTCTGTTGGACAGCGTTCTAGGAGAATCATCACAGAGGCAGTTGCCACATCCACACTCTTTATCACTAGCCAGGGCTTGGAACCCGGTTTCTTACAGGTGGGCTGTAAGTCTTCCCCTTGCCTTTCAGAATGAAGCCGAACTGACCCAGTCAGGCCTGGGCAGCAGTTGCTTCTTTATGTCTCCGGGGCTCCACCCTGCATCTTGCTTAGCTTTCATCCTGGCCTTAACCACATGGGCAATATGAGATGGGAAAGAATAGTGAATCAAACACACAGAAGCTATTCAAGAAAACTGTGGGAGTGAAGATGCCAAAGAGAGAAGAAATGGAGAGAGATGGCGTCAGAAGATTCTAGGTTCTTCAGTGCTTCCAATAAAAGTTGTTTCCTACCTCATGGGTCTAATTTGCCTTCTCTCTTGCTCTCTCTCTCTCTCTCTCTCTCTCTCTCTCTCTCTCTCTCTCTCTCTCTCTCTGTCTTTTTGGAGAGACAAGGTCTCGCCTCATTGCCCAGGCTGGTTTCAAACTGTGGGCTTCAAGAGATCCTCCTGCCTCAGGCTCCCAAAGTGCTGGGATTACAGCATGAGTTACCTTACATTGTCAGGCTTTGGAATTGTCTGAGTAGGCTGACATCAGCAATGTTTAAAGAGAATGAGGTGGAATAAATAGAAAATGTTGGAGTATGTTGGATATAGAAATGGGTTTATTTCATAATCTGTTGCAGTTTTATATTTATGTACCTTTGTACTGGTTGCTACATGAAATGTCACTTTTATTGTAGGTTGTGGTCAAAGTTTGAAAAATACTGGGTTAGAATTGTAGTTAACACAATAAACAATTCTTTTTCTAATTTCCCAACATCTCTTTCCATTACAGTGTTATACTTGCTCTGTCATATGGTTTATGTCACCCTTTTATGTGTATCAGAACCATGAAAACCAAGTGCTTCATTTGGGTATGTGTCATTGGGAATAGGGAACCCTCTGTAGGAAGCAGATGATGGTTTCAGATTTTAAATGTGAGTCACAAGTTTGGTAGCAGAATCACACACAAAACCATTTTATTGTGAAATCTGCAGATTTGGGAATAAGGAATCCTTTCTAGTTAGTTTTATGGGACAAATAATTGTACATGGACTCATGATGTTCTGTGTCAGGAAGTGCAGAGAGAGAATATAAATACTTGTAAAAGAAGAGAAAATGGGAGAAAAAGGTGCCTATGGCTGGACAGTGTAGATCACAGGTCCTTATTCATTCGAGTTCATGGGGCGCTTACTCATCTGACACTGGCATCAGGGCTAAGGAAACAAAGATGAATATGACTGGCTCCCTGCCCTCCAAATCTGACTTCCTAATTCCAGAGAGGTAAGTCCGGTAAACAAACAGCTCCACCGCAGCATGAATCCAAGACAGCTGAGCACAGAGGGCACTCGGATGTGAGATGCATCTGACTCAGCCAGCAGAAGGATATTTTCATCCTTGGAACCTTGCCTTGTCCAAGCCAGGATCTCCTGCCCCCGCATCACCCGTGTCTTCCCGACCAAGCTTGCAAATTTCTGCCCTTGATAATGCGTGTTCTTTTGTACGTTTGCTGAGATCAGTGTACAGCTATTCTCAGGGTTTTAAAGCAGATATAAAATGAGATTTTTACAATGCAGTTTGGATCTTCTCCTATACTAATCATGTTCATGATTCAGCACAGGTTTTTACATGTTGCATTCATACTCAAGGGCTGGGCTTTTCCTCCTGTTTTCCACTGAAAGAATGTCAACAGGAATGAATTGTGTGGGAGGGGCCTTCATGCTTACCTTTTTTCCTCACTTGGGCATTTATAGTAAGATTAAATGTGCAGAAGCTGTTCTTTCTTTCCTTTCATATAGACCAAAGAAACAAGGAATTTACTTAGTGTCTGAGCAGTGGTTTGGTCTAATGAGAAGAGCATGGAAGCTGCAGGGGCCTGGCTGAGCTCTGGGAGGCTGCTTCTCAAAGTTGGGTCAACCAATGCCAGCAGCCACACTCCTAGTGAGGGCTTGACTTGGGGTACAATGAGGAATTTTCTCATGCAAGTGAAGTGGTGAGTCTTGTCCATGGCTTCTGAGTTTTCCTGTGGGAGAACTTGCAAACAAACCCTTTCCTTTTAAGTCCTTACCTCCTATTGACCATTTTGTTCCAAGTTAAAAAACTTAAAAATTACACCTATAGTTTGACCCTGAGCAGTCTCTTTATGAGCATTCGAATACTGGAAATTGTGATGTGCAGCAAAGTCCAGAACACTTGGCTGCTTTATAAAAATCTGAGAGTCATGGCCGGGCATGGCGACTCACACCTGAATTCTAGCATTTTGGGAGGCCAAGAAAGGAGGATCACTGAAGCACTGGAGTCTGAGACCTGCTTGGACAATGTAACAAGGCCCCATCTCAAAAAATATTAAACAATTAGTGACTTGTACCTGTGGTCCCAGCTACTTGGGAGGCCAAGGCAGGAAGATTGCTTGAGCTCAGAAGTTCAAGGTTACAGTGAGCTATGATTGCACCAGTGCACTCCACCCTGGGTGACAGTGAGATTCTTTCTCTAAAAAAAATAATAATCAGAAAGTCAGTCATCCAATTTAATACTCATCTGTGGCCTTGAGGTCACATGCCTTGCGTAGGCTTCCCACTTCCTGCTGAAAGTACTGTCTTAACATTATCAGAGTGGGAGCAGTTTCCAGGTCAGGTGGGAGCTGTGGCCCCTTGGACTGTGCTAAATAGCTATGTTTGTTGTACTGCTTTTGTACGTCAACTCGAGCCACAGGTTGTGCACAGGGAATGGGCTGTTGCATCTGCCTCCTGCCTCTGGATACGGTGGTCCCAGCATTACATCTCAATTCACAGAGCATCTCCTTGTGCCCATGGTCAGCACTGCTGCACTATGCTCCTTTCACTGACCCTGTGGCTACTGCCACGAGAGCAAAATAAAATTATATAAATATATATACTGCACACACACACACACACACACACACACGCACTTTTAGAAGTTTTGTGGTTTCTGAAGATGATGAAAAGGAAAAACAAACCGTGAAAAGCAACAATAGCCAAAGGTTCATCTTCTACCCTGACCTGTTACCTATCTTCAGAGGTACCCAGTACCTCCAATTCCCAAGTCTTTCTGGGGTTCTGCTGAACCAACGCTTAGCCGTTTACTGTATCCCTTCATGTAAGCTTAGGGTTCTGCATTTTCCAATATGCTAAGCTCTATCCATTAGCCTGACAGCTCCTAAAATCTTAACTTTCATTTGCAGTAGTCTCCTCTGTGATTCTTGTTATCTGAGTGATTTAAAAACTTTTTATATCTTTGTTGGCATTTTAGTGGGGTTTTAGAAGAGAGTCAAGGCTACATACTTGTGTTCAATCTGTCTTGTTTATTTGGACATCTCAGCAGCCTCTTTTTGGAGAATAATTAGTGCCCCGTCCAGAGACCCCTGGAACTACTTGGTACATCTTAAACCTGCTTTGCCTTCTCATGGGCTGATGGCTCAACCTGACTCCAAACTCAGCCCAAATTTAGGGAACCTATGGAAATGCCTGTGGCCTAGACTCTACCATTTCCTTAAGAAATGATCACTCCCTCCTATTTTCCCCAAAAACGTAAGTTAACTTTATCACTTAATGTCCTATTACTGTTACCTGACCATTGAGTCTATTCAGTGAACCATTGTCACACCTCTGTATTCTCAACAATTTACACAATGCCTGGCTTTTAATAGGTGCTTATAAATAACAATGATAATCGTCACTAAATTACAAAAATATGTTTATAGTAGTTCTAAGCCTCAATCAGTCTTCCCAGAAACATGCTCAGCCACAATCCATGAGTTTCAACACCTGGAGGTAGTTACTACACTGGCAGAAGAGGGGAAGGGATGGATGCATAGAAATAATCACTCGCTCTTGCTCTCGCTCTCGCTCTCGCTGTCTCTCTCTCTCTCTTTCTCTCTTTCTCCTTTCTCTCTCTTTCTCTCTCTCTCCTTCTCTTTTCTTTCTCTCTCTCTCTCTCTGTCCCCCCACCCCCCGCTCCATCTCATCGTGAGAGGTGGTATGTGAAAGATGAGGGCACCGTCTGGAGAGAAACAAAATCTTACATGAATGTGCTTTAGTCTTCTCAGGGCAAGTGTGACCTAGATATTCAGCAACTGGAATTATTTTAAACTGCTCACCTGTCTACTGTTGTTCCTTGTTGATGAGGAAAATCAGGTGATACTTATCTTAAAGATAAGGTGTTTGTATCCTTCCTTGCTCAGGATCCAAGCAGGCTTCATTCCAGGCATGTTAAGTGAGTCTGTTGCCAGGAGAGCTGCAGTGTCGGGGTTCACCATGACTACTAAATTTGGCTTTTCTTTTCGTTCAGACACATGGAGGAGAGAGTCTCACTTGTGTTTGCCCAACGCGTATTATTAGTATTATTATCATTTTACGTCTCTGCAGCTGTTTTCCTGGAAGCCTCACAGTATACTCTCCCGTCTCACAGGCCATCCTCACCACGATGCACATGATCATTGAATGGCAAAGTCTGTTTGTCAGAAAACTCTAATTGCTTCATATGTGAGAACATTAAACTGCAATAAATTTATGGACACAGCTGCTCCATTACTGGAGAACAAGTTTATCTCCTAATAAATTGATGTTTCTTTTTAGTGTCAACTGAAACCAAAATTTACACCCAAGGAATTGAACCTTAACATTAAATAATTACTTCAATGCCACTAGTGGTAAGAAAGGGTACTCACTACCCAATTCTAAAAAGGCTGGAGTGAGGGAAATAGTTTTTTCCTCTGTTAATTGTTTCTTGAAAGCATAATTGCACAAGGGCTTTAATTGAAATAGGAATAGGAGCTCTGCCCTTTTGCAGAAGATACTGTAAATAGTGTCATCATTTGGTATGAGTTACACCAGAAGGGAAAACACTAAAAGGCTTATGTATGTTGAAGGATAAGGGGGATAAAGAGGTTTGTTTTGGTGGTTTGCAGTTCCATTTAAGATAATGGACTAGATGCTTAAAATTCTCTGGACTTTGATGAATATTTAATTCATCTTTTCTACAAGACTTGAATTAGGCTGACTACGGATAAAGGCTTAGTGTGGACAATGGAATTATGTAAATTTGGCTTACTCTGAGGGGATCTGAATTTAAATGGCCAAAGGCTGTTTTGTTGTTGTTGTTCATTATAACTCAAATGTACGAATCTAGTAATACTGTACATTAAGGACTTCAATCGGCTCGTCGCATGTAAAATAAGAAATAGTAGTAGGTTTCTTTATATTCATATTATCCACTAAAGTTTATTATATATGTGTGTGTGTGTGTGCGAGAGAGTGCTCCCCTAATTCAAATGTGACACAGATTAAAAAGGTTCCTGGACAGGCACAGTTTCTGACACCTGTAATTTCAGCACTTTGAGAGGCCAAGTTGGGAGGATCACTTGAAGCCTCTTGGGAGGCTGAAGTGGGAGGATTGCCTTATCCCAGGAGTTTAAGGCTTCGGTGAGCTTTGATTGCATCAGTGTACTTCAGCCAAGGTGATAGAAGGAAACTCTGACTCAAAAAAAAAAGTTTGCCCCAATGTCTATGCATCAGGAAGACTTAGCAATTGAGGGTTAGAATATTAGCCAAGCTGAAGTAGCCCTGGGCAGGGACCTACACCTCTGTGTTGCTCCAAGTCAGCCATCTGCCTAGTTTATTAGCTTTGTCATGTCACTTGATCTTTCTGGGTCTCCATTTCCTCATCAGTAAAGCGAAGAGGTTGGTCCCGATTGTCACAAAGCTACCTTATCATTGGAATGCTCTTTAATTCTGTCACTCATTCCACATCTAATTAACACCGACATCTTACTTTTCTTTGCCCTTAAGCTTCCATTCAGTGCTATGTACAGTCTGTCTGAACGGGAAAACAGGCAAGCAAACAAGCCAAGTGCAGACTGTATTGTTCTATGCCAGTTGTATCAAATATCTGGGAAATGATTGAATAATCCTTTTGAAAAATCCATGAAGTATTAGATGCCATGGTAGAGATCAGCCACGTTGAAGTACTTAATGGAGCAATCTGTGACCTCCTGGCTCTAGCATTTTGGAATACAGTTATGTGCCATGTAACCACATTTCAGTCAATGACAGGCTGCACGTATAACAGTGGTTCCATAAGATTATACCATATGTGTACTGCGCCTTGTCTTTATGTCGATATATTTAGATCCACAAATACTTACTATTGTGTTCCAGTTGCCTGCAGCATTCCATGCAGTCACATGCTGTACATGTTTGTAGCCTTCGAGCACTAGGCCACACCATGCAGTGCAGCTGTATAGTGGAGTCCGTCATCTCTGTGTAAGTACACTCTGTCATATTCACAGGACAATGATATTGCCTAACAACCCATTTCTCAGAATGTAGCCCGGTTGTTAAACAATGCATAACTGTAGCTCTAAGGCTGATGGAATTGTTTTTAAGTCTCTGCTAGCCTCAGGGAAATTTTTCCAAAGTAAGAGAAAGATCCTGTGAAAAATCACACAAGAAGCACATTGGGTCTCTGGAGTAAAATTAAAGGATTTAACCAGAAGACATCCTTCTTCCTCTTCAAGAATTCTTATCTAAGTCCTCTGCAAAGCCATTTTAGGTCTTTTAAGAAAAAGCAAAAGTATTATAATATTTAGTTATTAGCATGTTCCTTTGCCAACGTTCTAAAAATTCCTTAGTACTATATGTGTATATTTTATAGAATCTCGAGTTCTCTTGAATAAGTAACAGAGTGTATTTAAACCTGTCTTATGGTACTTGCAGTCTACTTTTACTATTAAAATTACTATAAAGATTTAGAGGTATTATATCTTTGCCTGTGTGATCCATTGTTGCTATATCATGGAGCCAACTCCTTGGTCAGAAACATAACCTCGAATTATAACATTGCTCCTTTGGGAAAATCTGATCCACTTTATGATGTGGTTTCTAAGAACACATTGTGGTGAAAAGGAGAGGATGCCTGTATTTTTAAAAATTGAAGCTTTTCGACCCTTTATGACATCAGTTACGTCTTGGCAACATGTGAACAATGTGTCGTTTATGGATTGAATTTGAGTGTGCTCTCACGGCCTTTTCCCTAATGCATACAAAATGGATTTTTTTTTTTAAGTATACATCAAACAAGCTTTAATTGGAAAATTTGGAGCTGCACATATATACACTCAGGTTTTCAAAATAAGGATTTTATTACAAGTGTTTAAAAAAAAGAAACCTCTCGTCTCTGCAGTGCCAAACATTTTGATCTTCCAAACATTGACTAAAGCCACAATTATGGATAACAAATCCCGGCTTTTCTCTCAAAAATTCAAAAAGCTTATTGTCCTTTTGGCTCCTTTTTGTCATTAATCAGACTACATTTCTTGGTGAAATCTTTAACTTAATATTTGAATTACTTCTAAGTCCTGCACAGAATCATAGTCCTAAGTTATAAGGGGGGGGGAAAAAACAATGAAGCTTATAAAGTTTTTGTTTGTTCATTTGAAAAGTAATGGTGTATATTGAAGATGTCCAATCAGCTTTCTTTGAAAACTCTCTTTCACGATACTATTCATTGGGCCTTAGAAACTGCATTAACTAAATCGTTCATCTGCAAAGAAATCCTGAGAATATGTGAACTTGGTCAAGAGAAGAATACAATGTGTATGATTTCTTCTCCTCTTTTGATGAGAAGAGCTAACCAAACAATAGAAGGGACGAAGCATATATTCCTCAAATCAAGGAAGTAGGAAGGTTAATCTTAGAGATGGACTTGGAGAGGAAAATTATGGTGACAACACATTGGAGCTGTCATATTTTGTTAAACAAATTTTTAATTTACTTTAGAGATTTTTGTAACTAGTGAAACCTTAGCACTCATGGAAGTAATTGGCTTGACAGCCCCTGAGAAAACTCTTCTTTTCACCATCAGAGCAGATTCACCTGCTGCAGCCTTGGTATCCCCAAGCCCGAGGCCCAGCTGGAGGGAGCAGAGAGATTCAGGTCTCCCACCTGCCCTGCAGTGAGTCTTTTGCAGCAGAGCCCTGCACATCACCTCACACCGTGCTCTCAAACCCAGCACATTTTAATATCCCACTAGATCCCTACCTCATGGGCAAGCCAGGCTTCCTTTTTGCTTCTCTATTGCTCTGACTCAACTACTATGAAAACTAAAAAGAGTTATTTTCTAAGAATGTTGTTGGTCATAGATCCCCAGACCTCTTCTCCATGTTCTGTCACTGTAATTTCATCCACTTCCAAGGCTTAAATTACCCTTGTGCATATGTCGATGACTGCCAAAGCTATATCTTCAGTTTTGCTTCTCTCCTGAGCTGCAGGCATAAATTTCTAACGACCCACTCTGTGTCTCTGCCTCGATGTCATTTTTCTTTATTGTATTGAGTGTTTATGAAGTGACTCTTCTGTGGTCAGCACTGGGTTAGTGTTTACTTATATCTCATCTCATCTTCAAGTGTATGTCTTATTGACATACACTTGAAGCCAATGCTATTATTTCTATAAGGAATATCAGAAGAAATTATTCAGAACAGGAAAAGAAACTCTATGCTTTATATTTCATACTTAACAGATTGGTCACTGTGACCCTCTATGTGTATGGGTTATGACCACTTTAGTTCCAAAAAATTCTCCGAAGCAGCTTGTTAAAATAGCTATTCAAATGAAGTTTACAAGGACACAAAAATGATAAAGAGAATGTTACAAAACTGATATGACTATGTAATTGGAATGACTGAGTAATTATAATTGTACATTTATTTTAGCTCAGAGTTTTCTGGCAGCCAAGGCAAAAACAACATCTTACTCGGTGATCAGAGGAAGATATTAGTTCATGTGGAGAAACCTTCACTAGTGCTGAATTCTAGGAGTATTTTTTAACATATATACTGTAATAGATAAATTGTGAAACAGAATAAGCATTTTCAAATGAAGACTTGCTTGAGATTCATGAATTTTCTTATGCTCTGTTCTTTGATAAGTATGAGACTATCTGTAGCAGCACCTTCTCTGGCATTAAATTGTACTATATAATTTCACTGTGAAGTCTATATACATTCTAGAAGAAAAATTATATAACAAATCAAATACCTTTTTTTTAATATAGGCTTGCAAAAACACAGTAATGTTCCCATTACAATATGACCGTTTGTCTTACTGGCTTTTGGTCAAAGCTCAAGATATATCATTACATTGTAAAGATGTTTTCCTGGGAATTTAAGTTATAGAATTTAGAATTATGCAGCTTTTGAAGTCAATCTGCTTGGTCTTATTACAAATAGTAAAATGTTCATGGAGAATTTTGTGAATACAAGAAAAAACAGCATACTACTAGGAAAGGGGGAAGTCTGTTTCAAATCTCTCTCAGGATAATCATCAAATGATTCTTACCTGAAACTGCAAAATCAGTTTAAGATTCATGTTTTTATGCTATTACTTACTCAAAAATAAACTGTCATCAATTATTTTTATTGCTGTTTCTGGTATTGCCAATTTTATTAATATATAGCATCTCCATTTTTAATCAATTATAAGATTCAGTTTTTCACGATTTAAAATCCCTGATATCAACATACTTCTTATAATCAATGGCATTTTAATTGGGAGCATTTTCTTCTTAGACATTTATAAAATATGTCATGATCAACGCTTTCTTAAATTCAGCAGTTGAAAAGGTTATAGTTGTGTATGCCGTAAATACTTCCTACAGTTCTGCAACACAAAATTCAAACCATACTCATTAAAGAAAAAAAAACCTTGTTTCTGGCAACAGAGGGATAGTGGATTAATTCTTTGAAGTTTTTGACACGTAAAAGGGATTGTGGGATCTCCTTTTCTTGGAAAGAATTAACACCTTAACTGAATCCATATTGTAATAAATTTTACGGCTTGGAAACAATGTTGCAAATATTAAGTATCATAAATTTATCTCTATGGAAAACATCTTCAACTTCATTAAATGTTCTGCATGGTGCCGCTTTACATACCTATTTCATGCACCCACATAGCTTCTCAAAAAGTTCTCTAGACAATGTTGCACTGAGACCACAGAGATGGCATTTTAATGTCAAAACAAAATAATGTAGCAGAAACCTATAGGAACAATGTTGTGGTGACAAAATGAAATGTCAGTGGAGGTCTGTTGTAACATAATGTCAAAACAAAATGTCAGCCAAAATCCATGGAGACACTATTATGATATCAAAATGAAACAATATCAGCGCCAGTCTGTGGCAATATTACAATACGAGAAAAGACAAAGACAAAACAAAACGCTGTCTGTGGAGGCCTGTGACTTCTGAGGCTTAATGTAGCTTCAAGTCAGGTGGTTGGCTTGTGGCAAAGGTGGCTAACCTTTCAATATGTATTTTCTAAATCTTTCTTTTACAATCCAAGAAAAGAAATCCCAAAGCTGTTCTTTAGTATAAGTGCCTAGGTTAGGCAATTGCTGATATTTATATCTAAATCTGTGCCTATGTCTGTCTGTATGTCAGTGTGTGTGTCAGTATCTCTCTCCACTCTGGGCCTCTGATGCTTTCAAACATGTAATTAGTCCCATTTGGTCTTGGCTTAGTTTCCCTACACACCAGTACTTGGAAATCAGTCGAAAGTATAAAATACAGGCAAGGCAGTGTTCCAATCTGCTTGGGAAGGATCATGCTGAGTTTTAACAGATGCTTTGCTCCATTCTTTTCTTCTCTGTCCTCAGGTAGAAGCTGGCACTGCCTCTTCCTTACTGAGCCTTGAGGCACCAGGTGGTTTTGAAATGTGCACCTGAATTCCTGTGACCTTTGGCCCTTGGGCTCATGATCTGATAGCACCTTGGCTGGGTAGTACTGGTACTCTGTTTTTGCAGCCCTTTCATAGGGGCTGAAAGATTTTTTAAAAATTCTATATATAAACAGAAACAAATTATTTTAAAAATCTATAATCATACTAAGTAATTTTTCCCAAAACAATGTAAAGTATCGAAGTAGATATCATTTGGAGACAAATTTTAGACATTGTAAAGGGGAGAATTTACTCCATAAATAAACTTAGAAAGATCAAAGGTTTTTATCCACATATTAAGCAGTTTGAGTCTGGAATTAAACATGGATTTGTTTTTGTTTTAGAAACTTGTAAGTCCCTGAAATTGAGAGAAAAAAGTCAAACTAGAGAGACAGAGAAAAAAAAATTAAAAAAAAAAACACCTCTGCCACAAAAGTAAAGATTTATTTTTCTCATTTTAATTGGCTGCAGTATAATTTTAAAATCATATATTAAGCAACAATACAATAAAATCTCAGTTAGCTAGAAACCAAGCAAACTCATAATTAGCCAATATGTTTGCAGATTATACTTTTCCAAGCAAGAAGTAGAGACCTATAAAAGTGCTACTGTGGGGATGAGGTCAGGGGCAGGGGAGGGTCTGTCAGAAAAATAGAAAGCGAAAGAACTCAGTTTCTTCCTTTTTTTCCTGCAAAGTACTCAACAATGAGTCATGAAAATCACAAAAGGTTTTTTTTTTAAGTTACATATCCATTATTCTTTTCAAGATGGACAAGACCTTTATTGCTTTCGAGAAGGATTTTCAAACACAAGGATTGAAACAAACAAAAAGGGCTTTTGGTAAACCTTTGGCTAATCAGCTTACCATCTGGTTCTTCTAAGACTGATTTTCAGGATCTTATATCAGGTTCAGTTTACTTGTATCCATTTGCTCGTCTTAGCCACAAAATTACAACTTCTACTGTCCGGGATGTGCTGGAGCCTGAACTTGTCTTCTCAAGGCATGCGCTTCCTTAATGGTGACAGGAGCATGCAGTGGGAAACGTTCTTTTGGATACTCTGGAGAGATCAGAATAGGAGCTGGTCACTCTTTACCAGGAGAATGAAGAGGGAAGACCAGCAAAGATTGAAGACAGGACTAAACATTGTATGTCACAGTCACCTCATTGACCAGCAGGAGTAAACGTGGGCTAAAACTAAAGCCAAACTGTGATCTTCATCACATGTCAAAGAAAGGAAAACTAGTTTGAGTATTGTACCAGATCATGTGCTCACAAGAAAAAATTTGGAGGACTTGGATAAATCTTTTTTTTTTTTTTTTTTTTTTTTGAGACCGAGTTTCGCTCTTGTTACCCAGGCTGGAGTGCAATGTTGCGATCTCGGCTCACCGCAACCTCCGCCTCCTGGGTTCAGGCAATTCTCCTGCCTCAGCCTCCTGAGTAGCTGGGAATACAGGCACGCACCACCATGCCCAGCTAATTTTTGTATTTTTAGTAGAGACGGGGTTTCACCATGTTGACCAGGATGGTCTCGATATCTTGACTTGGTGATCCACCCGCCTCGGCCTCCCAAAGTGCTGGGATTACAGGCTTGAGCCACCGCGCCCGGCCGGTGTTTAAATCTTTAAAACAGCATTTGTATTTGGGACTTTGTAGATTACAAATTTGATGTTTTAAAATTTTAGTCCCTAAGTTAACCATATATTTTGTAAAAAAGTAATACAGAAATTATTCCTAAAGTATGTTAGGAAGTGATGGACATAATTCTGTTATTTTAACTAATAGTTGTTATCATTTCTGAACATTTATATCCAAGTCTTTCATATACTTAAAAATATATAAGCATCCATGTGCCAGTTTTATTCTTGAAAAGATATTTGAGCTATTTGAAAATAATTGAGGATTAAGAATAACACAAATTTAAAAGTCTAATATTAGAGAGTAATGCTATTTCTTCCTCTTTTCCTTTTGGAAATCACTCCAAAACAACAAACAGAATGAAATATAGAAACAGTAGCTCTATTTTTATGAAAACGGGCATAATTATCATCATATAGG
This sequence comes from Callithrix jacchus, assembly GCF_049354715.1. Lineage (NCBI taxonomy): Eukaryota > Metazoa > Chordata > Mammalia > Primates > Cebidae > Callithrix > Callithrix jacchus. Next base: position 33,763,135 of record NC_133508.1, on the reverse strand, counting down.
ATGACAGAATCACACAGGAATGTCGAGAATCAGGTTTATGCACCCCACACCAAGATTGTTAGATTCTCTTTTGAAGAAATGGAATCGTACTGGAAAAGGAGCTCACATACACTGACATGAGAATTCCCAATCAAAAAAGTGGCTTTCTGCTCAGCCTTCCTGTCCACCATTTCATAAACCCCACCGAGGCACACAGTGACTTGCTTTTTAGTGCTTCACTCTTTTTTTTTTGAGACAGGTTTCTCACTCTGTTTCCCAGATTGCAGTGCAGTTACATAATCTCAGCACACTGCAACCTCCACCTCCTGGGTTCAAGCAATTCTCTGCCTGAGCCTCCCGAGTAGCTGGGATTACAGGTGCATGCCACCACTCCCGGCTAATTTTTTTTTTTTGTAATTTTAGTATAGATAGTGTTTCACCATCTTGGCCAGGCTGTTCTTGAGTGCCTGACATCATGATCCACCTACCTCAGCCTCCCAAAGTGCTGGGACTACAGGCGTGAGCCACCATGCCCGGTGGCTTAGTGCTTCAGTCTTAAATATAATGGGCAGAAAAACGTGAAACATTTCAGAAAAGTCTTAATTGTGGGAAACAGAGTACAAAACAACAAAATGTTTTTTTTTAAGACATTGGAAGAAACATAAGAGAAAAATATTTAAGAATTATAAACAGTAATTCTATGAAATAGAAAGGATACTAAAATCATCAAAAATAAACAGGAGTCTATTGAAAGGATTATTGAGTAAAAGTGAAAGAACCCTTAGAAAATAATAGATACAATATCAGTATTAAGAAACACAATAGATGGCTTGATAGATGAGGTTGAGAAGTTTCCCGTAAGGGAAAATATGAGAAATAGGACAAAGAGTAGTATAATGAGAAAGAAAGGAAATCAGGAGGTCCAGCATTTAATGAAAACAATTTCTACAAACAGAGAGTAGAGATAATATTGGAGAGATTATTAGAGGAATAACACAAGAATCTTTTCCAGAACTGGAGAATTTAAGATTCCACATTACAGAATCACCTATGCCAGGCATACTGGTTCATGCCTGTAATCCCAACACTTAGGGAGGCTGAGTCAGGCAGATCACAAGGTCAGGAGTTTGAGACCAGCCTGACCAACATAGTAAGACTCTGTCTCTACTAAAATAGAAAAATTAGCAAGCTGTGGTGGTGTGCAGCTATAATCTGAGCTACTCAGGAGGCTGAGGCAGGAGAATCTCTTGAATCCAGGAGGCGGAGGTTGCAATAAGCTGAGATTGCGCCATTGTACTCCAGCCTGGGAGACAAAGTGAGACTCTGTCTCAAAAAAAAAAATCACCTAGTGTCCAGCAAAATCAATTTTTCAAAAAGGTCAGATCGTGAATTTTGGAATACCAGAAAGAGAAGACCCTGTAAAAATATACAAATACAAAGTTGGGAATCAGAATGTAATTGGATTTTTTCACATAAGTCTTATAAGCTAGAAGATAATAGAGCAACACATTCGAATATTGAAGGGTAATGTTTTATTACCTGAAATTCCATACCTAGCTAAACTGTCAATGAGTGGTAATGGTAGAATACATCTATGTGAAGCATGCAAACTCAAAATATTTTACTTATAATACCCTCTGAGGAAGCTACAGAATGTGTGCTTTAACAAGCCCCAGGACTTCTGCTATACAGAAAACTAGGGACCAAGCAGCCCAGATTGGAGCTTTTTAGGTTAGAGGGCTCCAGGAAAAAAACTGGGCTAAATAAACCAATAAATTAAGTTTGTTCTTGTGGAAATCTGAAAAATCAGATTGAAAAAATCATTTTAATATAAATTTTTCTATAATTATATTGGGAAGATGAGGAAGATGAGAATTGGGAGTCAGAATTGGGATTACTGTATAAGACAGCTAGTGCTTCATCTACCATAGTAGGAAGTAAACAGGTGTGTTTAACAGTAATAAATCAGGAGATAGTGATATAAATATATTACTTGGCAACATCTAAATACCAGAGGAATTTGGTCCGACGTGGATTATTATTAAATCCCTAGCTTTTGCTTTGCATAATAGATTCATATTGATGACTTACATTTAATAATATTGACCATGGCACTGAAAATCACAACTAAATGAAAGTAAGAAATGGAAGAATCACTAACAAGAGTGTATCACAAACCAGGAATTATGATTGATTCATTCTGAGTATCTCAGGTTGAGTTAAAAAGAAAAAGCATGGAAAACGGCTGAAAGCTTTGAAAGTCTTTCATGGGATTGAGTGGTCAGAGACAAGGTGTGGCGAAGCAGAAGTTTCTTTTAAGCCTTTTAGCATTTTAAAATGCAAGTGACGCACATGTAAATATTACTTTGAAAAAGTGTAATTGACATAAGAATGTTGCAAGCCATTTCAAAATCTGTCAATAACTCTAGTTTTCAAAATCGATCAGTAACTTGAAACCAACATAGTTACACTGTTTGTCTTTTCCTAATATTATAACTAAACCTGAAATGAGAAGTTAAATTAATTAACATTTCCTTCTCATTTATTCCCTCTCTCCAGATAAATAATGGCAAAGTTGTAAATAGAAAGAAAGCTCAGAAAATTATTCATTATTAAAATAATTAAATTTTTAATAAAATTAAAAATTATTAACGAATAATTTTTATTCGTTAATAATTTTCTGAGCTTTTAAAATGTTCATCAAGAGCATAAGTAAATAGAAGTAAAAAAATCAAAAAAGAAAAATCAAGAATACTTTAGTGATCTTTAAAATGTTTAAAAAACAGTAATACAAACCCTTTATTAATGATTTCTTTTTAGAAAACTGGTTATTAGATGTATGTTTCACTACTTTTATTCTAGTTCTCAAAGATTTTTCATAGCCTCTTATGAAACTTTAGGTGATATATCTCCTGTTACATTATTTAATATTTTGAGTCATTTCAAGAAAGCCTGTAGAATATAGCCGTGATTTAGAATTATGACATGATTTAGAAGTAAGTGCTGCGTTGCACTGGAATTTTTTTCTTGTAAAAAACCATAGCTTAGTTTTGTATAGTGTTTTGCAATTATGCTGTCATTAAAGACGGAAAGCAAAAACAAAGAAAATGTTCGCCTTGAATTCTTTGTAATCATTTCATGATTAAAGAATTAAAATAATGATTCTATAATCAGTTTCTATGCCTGTATGATAAAACCTTTCTAATATGAAGGAGAACATGATAGTCATTTTATTTTGTCATCAAAACCCATCAGGTTTTGTAATTTAATTTCCATAGCCTTTTTATTTTAATTTTTTTTTTTTTTTTGAGACCGAGTCTTGCCAGGCTGGAATTCAGTGGCGTGATCTCATCTCACTGCAACTTCTACCTCTCAGGTTCAAGTGATTTTCTTGCCTCAGCCTTCCAAGTAGCTGGCACTACAAGCACATGCCACCATGCCCAACTAATTTTATTTTTAGTAGAGACGGGGTTTCACCATGTTGGCCAGGTTGGTCTCGATCTCTTGACCTCGTGATCAGCCTGCCTCAGCCTCCCAAAGTGCTGAGATTACAGGCGTGAGCCACTGCGCCTGGACTTTATTTCAAATTTTTATAATGTATTCCTGTTTTTCACTCTTTTTAGTTTGTCAAGATTTTCACCAGTAACATTGAATTTCATTTGCCCTTTAATCAGACACCTAAATGTGTATTTTAGTTTGAGGCACAGACTTCAACTGTGGATCACAGCTGGCTAAACTTCGTATCCTTGGTGGTTTTATTGAATGAATAATATAATCCATAAACTTTCTTCAGTTCTCTAACCTATTAGAATACCTTACACGTCCTTGCCATTTATTAGAGAATTCAGGAAAATCATGAAAAGTGCTATTAAAAGTAAGTGCACTTTGGGCATTAGCCATTATAACTGCTTCTTGCATTGTGCAAAGAAAAATGATGTGTTCTTAAAGGCAATAGTATTTTTTTCTTTCTCTTCCCTTCCTTCCTTCCTTCTTCCTTCCCTCTTTCCCTCCCCTTCCTTTCCTTTTCCTTGTTTCTTTTCTTTTTTTTTTTTTCTGAGACAGAGTTTTGCTCTTATCACCCAGGCTACAGTGCAATGGCACGGTCAGCCCACTGCAACCTCCGCCTCCCGGGTTCAAGTGATTCTTCTGCCCCAGCCTTCCGAGTGGCTGGGATTATAGGCATGTGCCACCACTCCTGGCTTATTTTGTATTTTTAGTAGAGACAGAGTTTCTCCATGTTCATCAGGCTGGTCTTAAACTCCTGACCTCAGGTGATCGGGATCCTCAGGCCCCTATGAGGTACATGGACAAAGGGCAGAGGCTGAGGTGTGGGCCTCTCAAGTCTCCTAACTCCCTAGCAGGCAATCTTACATAGATTTAGGTGATCTGCCTGCCTCAGCCTTCCAAAGTGCTAGGATTATGGGCATGAGCCACCATACCTGGCCTCTTTATTTTTCTTTGACAGTCTCACTTTTCACCCGGGCTAGACTGCTGTGACGTAAGCGTGGCTCACTGCAGCCTCACACTCCTGGGCTCAAGCAATCCTCCTGCTTCGGCCTTCCTAGTAGCTGGGCCTACGCACCCAGCTACTTTTTTTTTTTTTAAGAGATGGGGTCTTAATGATGGTGTCCAAGCTAGTCTCAAACTATTAGCTAGAGGGATGCTCCCATTTTGGCCACCGAAAATGTTGGGATTACAGGCATAAGCCCCCCAACCCAGCCAACGTTTTATTTTCTAAAATGCATTTAAATTCATAGGTATACCCTGAGAACATCTTCTCTCTTCCTTTGCTTGCTTAAATCCATGTAAGATTGCCTGCTAGGGAGTGAGGAGACTTGAGAGGCCCAGACCTCAGCCCCGGCCCTTGGTCCATGTACCTCGCAGGGGCCTGAGGAAGTTCACAGTCTTTGAGGTTTAAAGCTCTAACACACTCTCACAACAGCCGCAGGTCATCTTTTTACAACGTCTTATTTGAATATGGTTTCTTAAACCAAAACCTTGATAATTAGTTTGACAATGATAATTTTTTAAAACTTGCTAAGCGGTATTACTTTCGTGCTGAGTTTTCAGCACATGCCGCATTGGAGGTATGGCTGTGACAGATTCAGCGTCCTTTTGAGTAGAAGCCAGCTTGGATCATTTTTGTGACTCCAGGTAAGATCAGCTACCTAGGGCTTTTTTGTGTGTATTTACTGTTGAGTTCTGAAATTATGTATGTCTCTGCATGTGTGTGTTCTCTGTTGCTGGAGGACTTCTCCTCAAAAAGCAAAACTAAATTTTTCTCACTCCTGCCTGAGACCAGTGACAAGCTAATAAGGAAGAGTGATGATAGTAATAAAATGGGGCAAGGGGTACATTCCTGAGATTTTGTTGTGTATAAAATGATAGCCCTGTTACCCAGTGACCACAGAGGAACTCGGAGTAAGATCTAGTCCTGAGGCTCTCTGATGGAGAGACGACCTCCCCGTGATCCATAAAGCAACCAGAGAACTGGAACTATCACATCAGAAGCAAATGCAGGATTAACAGCTTTGGAGACCACCTTTTTAACCTAGAGAACATAGCTGTATGTTTTTAATTTGTTATGATTTATTACACTGAAATTGGTGTGAAATGGACAACAAATCACGAGTGTCAGAATCTGGAAATGAATTTTATCAGCTGAGCAAAGTGAGTACCTTTGGGATTTGCATGAGTTGCTCATAATTCTTTTTACATTACTGATGATGAGTAAAACTGAAAATAAACTGAAAATGACATGATATTTCCTAAGTAGTTAATTTCACATGTGTACATAGACACATAAATATAGCCACTTAACCTCAGTTTAGACTTTCTCTATAATTCAGGGTGATATATACATAACCACAGAAATATTCATCTAAAAACCTCAAAGTCAGTATCAAGACCATTTGTGCAATATCATAAATGTCTGGGATCATCGTAGAAAAGTGCAAAGACTATAACAAGATATTTACCAGCTATAATTTTTTTTCAATGTTCATATTTGGAAGAGGGAATTTAGACTTACATACTAGTATACAAGTGGTAAAATTAAAGAAGGCTCTATCCCAAAATTTCAGATGTTATAAATACCCTTCAGCATCGCAAAATGCTACCCTTGTTAGAAACTAACTTTGCATGCATAATTAATGTGGGCATCACATTCCTACTTCACAACCAGAAGAGAAATTGAATTCAGGTGTTTGGTGAACATATGGGGGCTTTACTGTGAATTTATGACCTGTGATTTGAGTGTAAAACCCCAAGATACTTGCTGATAAAACTTAATGAAGCTTGTGCAGAGGAGCTATTTTTATTTGTAGTTTGGTAATTGATACATTTCTTGGTTTAACCCTCCACCCTTCCGCCATTCCTCATACGTCTTTTAGCATGAGATAGAGCCATAGAGAAAAGCCTCAGTCTTCTTAGCCAGCTTGGTCTCATGCTTAACTAATTTGAAAGTCCACAGTTTGCTTTTCTGTGGCATTTTAGTCTGTCCTTTCCCTTCTCTCTTAATTTAGCAATTAATGCTTTTTCACAAACTGTACAGGTGATTCAGGCTACAGGAGGCACACCATGTGCTTTGAACAGGTACCGTGGGAGAAAGTGCAAACGCCTTCACAGGGGGTGACATCAATTTACTTTTTCTTAAGAAAGCAAAGATAAAGGCACAATACAGCCGATCATTAAAATTTAGACAAATCCTTTGCCATGGAAAGGTTTTCTCCCCAGGAATAAACACTTCAAGGGGCAGGAACCTGCCACACATATCCTGACCCTGTCTCTCTGCTTCACTGTTTGTACCTAGGATTTTAACAAGAATGATCCCGATTTAAGTGCCAGGAGAAAAATATTTTTTAAAAAGCAAAAAACAAAAGCAAATGACAAATGTTCCGTTTTAACATACGGGGTGTAATGGGTTTAATGAGAAACCTGTGTTTGCTCACTAATTTACAGCAATTAAGAACTCAGTTCTGACATCTGTAGATTAGAACTACTTACCTAGAGATCAGGAATATTTTATGGAATTGCTAATCAGTATAGAAAAATACCTAAGTAGGAAAAGCAGGTTGTTTACTTGCCTCTCTGAATAGTGTAAATATCTGGTAGCTCTGTATCATGGGATCCCTTTTTAGTTCAGTGATATTTCTCCCCGCCAGTGCTTTAGTCATCCCAGTTCAAGAAGTTGTTTGTATCCACTTTGTCATGCTGACAGTCTGTCTGTTTTGAAAGGATTACAACTCTGTACATCCGTGCATGACATCACAGTAAGACATTGCTTAATGATCTGAGACACTGGTGGCCATTGCTGGCTGCCTGTTACTAAGACTATGTGACAGGTCTGCCCTATATGTGTTTCTCCCAGAGTCACTTTTTGCCTTCTCCTGTCCTGGTGTCTGCTTTAAATGACATCCATGAAATAGCTGAAGTTTGGACTTACCATTGGTACAAGTAAAGGAACCCAGAGTATTTCCTTTCCCAGGATACAAGAAGAGCTAGTAACTAAGCAAGGAATGAAAAAGTGTTCTCATTTTTCTGCAGTGAAAATGAAACAGTATTCTTGGAAAGTGAGTTTTTACTAATGGGCTGGATCTTGGTCCTTCCATTTGTGTAACTACAAAGGAAGTCAGTAAAGAGATACATTTTTCTTTCTTTTTTTTTTTTTTTTTTTTTTTTTTTTTTTGAGACGGAATTTCGCTCTTGTTACCCAGGCTGGAGGGCAATGGCACGATCTCGGCTCACCGCAACCTCCGCCTCCTGGGTTCAGGCAATTCTCCTGCCTCAGCCTCCTGAGTAGCTGGGATTACAGGCATGCGCCACCATGCCCAGCTAATTTTTTGTATTTTTAGTAGAGACGGGGTTTCACCATGTTGACCAGGATGGTCTCGATTTCTTGACCTTGTGATCCACCCGCCTCGGCCTCCCAAAGTGCTGGGATTACAGGCGTGAGCCACCGCACCCGGCCGAGATACATTTTTCTTAAATAAGGGGACTGAAATGCAAGAACCTCCTGTGAAGGTTGAGCTGTTACCCAAAGACATCATCAAGGCTTGGAAAAGTCAGAGTTCAAGAAAATAGGATCTTTGAGTGTAAATGAATTGAGTCTTAGAAGCTTTAAGTTACTATCTTCTCCTTTCTGAGTGTGCTGGGGTGCAGACCATAACAATGTTTCTTAAGTCATAGGCCTTTGAATGCTGGTGGGTGGAAGAGAAAAGAGTTTCTTAAGCAGAGAGCTGGGCAGTTAGCAGAACTACATTAATAGTTTTCCCCTGTGATGTGTGTAAGGGAAACCTGTCAGAGTGATAGAAATGTATCAGTAGGAAAAAGCTTTTTTTTTTTTTTTTTTGGTGTGATATTGCATTATTTCCAGGATTGCTGATATAATTTGGAAATTGACTTTTTGTATTTTTTTAATTGAGAAAAGAATGATGTCCCTTTTTCATCTCCAGTATTGGATGCCAAGTACAGGTGTGAAATTCACTAGCATTTGGAATAGAATTTTGTACGTAGGCCAAAAAGTAAATTGCTAGGGCTGAGAAGTAGATAGCAAAAGGAAAACGGCCAAATGATAAAAGCTGATATGGTCAACAGGAATCTTTACCATGTACCTATGCTTTTGTAAGCAGTGCATCTGAAGGGCGTCTTTTAAGTCCTGAGCTCTTGGCAGACTAAGTAAATCAAATGTTAACCAGTATTATCTTTTTGTGAGTTGTGTGTTTGACCCAGATCCCAGCAGGTCATCAATCTCTGCCAGAAAGAGAAACCAGCAATGAGCTCTTGAGTTCAGTTTTATAGAATCACCTGGTTGGCAGGTATCTTTTCGCCAGGCTCCAGGAAAGCACTCACATTCTTGCCTTGGTCTCTCACGAGGCTGACTTTCAGAGATCACAGAGCCCCAGTGAGGTGTTTTGGGTGCAGTAGTTGGGAGGTTGACAAAAGGTGTCACCCTAAGCAATTGAATAGATTTTCATGGGGCATTCTTGACGATAGACTGGTATTCAGTGGAAAGACGTTTGATTGGTGTTATGTATTCAGATCTGACAGTGAGCATTTTTCAGTTACATCTTCCACAATAGTATTTACCTTGTGCAATTTTCCCCAGAGACCAGAATTCTGCAGTGACTAATTCTATGAGTGATGGTGGTAAAACTCGCTTGTAAAATGGGATGCCTGTCTTTTATTCCACCCTTGTAACTACGTGCTTTTGCAACAAGCAGCATTTATTTGGTTCCACTTGTGGGCAGGGCCTGTGTGTTTCTAGGCTACTTTATTTACGTGAATTTAACAAGAATGTACAGCCCCCATAATGCTGTTTAAGGTGAAGCGGTGTGGTAGTACTGGTGTGCGGTGGTCTGAGGACGGTCTAGGGAGTTTATTGCTGCCATCACATGGCACATTGCCTAACCCAGTGGCCTCTAATAACAAGCTTTTATTTTTTGCTTGGACATCTACAGAGAGGCTGGGGATTGACTGATCTAGGCTGGGTGCCTCTGGGCTTGACTTTAAGCTGCAGGTTGGATTCAGATTCACTCCACGTGTCTCCTAGACTCTGGGCAAGTTCTTGTTATGGTGGAAATCATGAACACAAAGAATACACCCACCACACAATCAGTTTCAAATCCCTTTTGTGTCCCATCTACAAACATCTTGCTGGCCAAAGTAAACCACATGGCCAAGGCCAACATCAATGGGATATTCATTTTCTTTTGCTACAGAACAAAGTAACATGAACTTTGCAGCTTAAAACAACACACATTTATTATATCACAGTGTCTGTGGACCTGGAATTCCAGCATGGCTGAGGTGGATCCTTTGCTCAGAGTTTCCCTCATGGTACAATCAAGGAGTCAGCCAGACTGGGTTCTCATGTAGAGGCTCCCACCAGGGAAATATCAGCTTCCCTGCTCCTGTCATCGTTGACAGCATTCTGTTCTATGCAGCTGTGGTATTCATGGCTCCTTGCGACTTCAACACCAGCAAGGAGAGAGACAGTGGCAAGCAAGAGGGACACCATAGTTGTAACCACATACACTGCATGATCACTGCTGCATTTCTCATTGGTTAGAAGCAAGTGTGCAGCTGACACATGTTTACCTACGTAACAAACCCGCACATCCTGCACATGTATCCTGGCACTTAAAATCAAATTAAATGTTAAAGCAATTGGGGGTTCTGTCCACATTTAAGTGCATAAAGGTGTGAACTCCTGAAGGTGTACACATTAGGGCCACCTTAAATCACAAATATTTGCTGATCAATTTGCTCTGCCACAGGGAAGTGACATACAAGATACGTACATGTTGAATGGCTATGATGAAGGCACAGACTTAAGAGAGAAAAGCCCATACACGTGCCAGTTTTGGTAACCTCTGTACGTCAGTATTTGGGTCAGAGGATAATTGCAGATGGACCAAAAGGAAGATGGGAACATGAGCTGGAGTGGTGAGGAAAGGCTGCAAGGAAGTAGATTGATGTCTTAGACTTACTGGTAGAATTTGGGAAGATCGAAGGAAAAGGAGAGGGTATTAAAGAAAAAAAACGAGCAAATTTATTTTCCTCTCTTCTATGGCAGTTTTTCTCTTCCTGTACCAGAGTTTATAGTCATCTCTGCCTTCTGAACAGTGTGGAGAGCCTGCCGCGGTTTATTTCCTCCTCTGTCTTCTCTCTTCCTTTTCTTCCTCTCTGCTATGGGAAGGATAGTATATACTGAGACCGACTTACGTTAAAAAAAAGAGTGGTTAATTCTCCCTTCCATAGCATTCTGGATCTTGAAACTAATCTCTTCCAGTTTTCCAGATTTCTTTTGCATAATTAAAAATGCAAATGTTAAAGTATTTTTAATCCATAAAGAATTAATCAGTCACATCACGAACTCCTCTCCCTCAGTGTATACTCCTCTAAATAGATAGATCAGACCTCAAGCCTGCAAGGAAGGATACCCAGGTTCAGGCTTAGGCAGTTCGGAAGGAGGGGACAGTTTAGGAGAAACAAGACTATCTGGACAGTGCCCAGTTACCAGTTTTAACATATTTCAGGGGACTGTTACTAGGGGACCACGAGCCTTATCATTCTGGTGCAATGAAGGTAAATAGCCTAGAGAAGTGACACATCAAACAGAACGCGTCTGCAGAATGTGAACAGGTGGTTACAGGATAGCCACCAATGGACAAAATCGTTTTTTGGCTCACCTAGAATTTAAAAAGTAAAGTTAGTGAACATTTTTAATTTGGGAGAGAAAACTGTATTTCCAGCTTCTCAAAGAAGCAGCACCAGGCCAGCATCCTTTCCTGGCAACAGTCTGCTAACTGCAGGCATTATCTTCACAGTGCTGTCCACATACCTGCAGTACATTCTGAACTCATATATGTGTAAATTCTTGGGCCCTGCACTAGACTGACTCAGAATTTCTCAAGGCAAGCCTTGGCAATCGGTTATTTTTTAACAAGCTCTCTGAATGGTTCTCGTATACACAGTGCGTATAGATGAGAGCCGCTGTTGTGAAGTTTCTGTTCCCTCTCGTCGTACCTAAGGAAGTGGTTGAGCTGGCATGCCTGTGGGGCACAGGTGCAGGGCAGGCTTCAGTGCTTTCCTGCAGATTGGCTCATGGCTGCATCTAGCATGAATGGGTATCTTCAGCCACATTCAGGAAGCACATGGTAGTATCCAGTCTAAAGATGCAGAAGCCTTATCTGCTGCGTGGTGGCCTCTACATCAAAGACTGCAGTCCCCGTGGTAATTAAGGATGCTTCATATAATTCAGGACCACATTGTTCTGTGCATGCTAGGAATCTCTGTACTGTGTGATCTTAGGTACCGTTCCTTAAACCTATCAGGAAAAACCAAAAACCAAAACCCAGATCATTAGTGAACCAAAAGCAAACCCTCTTCATTTAGTTGAAACATGAAAGTAAGTTCCATTTGGGTACAAAGCCATTGTATCAGGGGAGGCTGAGTGTTGGTTTTGGACTAAAACTATCTCATAGCTGTCTGTGTGGATGTTTTCCACAGAAAGTGTCTCTGTGTTCCTCTCAGCATCCCTGTGTAGATCCCACGCATGCAGACTATCTGTAGATTATGATTTCTGACTCTTCATTAAGGGTTTTATTGTCTCACTCATCCATCTGATCAACTCAGATGGTATTTTTATTATATTTCTCACACGAAAATATGACCAATTTTAAGGTGGCCATGAACCTAAATATAAGTTGATTAGGATGTGTAGGGATGAGTCACTCTTGCTAATGAATATTTAAAATTTCCTTTAGCTTTCTTGGCAGAAGAGCTCACCAAGAACTTTAGAAATCCAAATTTGAATTATTGGCTCATTATAGACTGGCCTGAGAGACAGAACTGAGCAGTTGCAATGGTTTTGTGTCTCAAAGCCAGGACTTCACCTTCAGACTGCCAAGCGTTGTTCCCCAAGGGGGCTTGACGATCTTCCAGTCTTTGGAAATCATCATCAATCATGAAAACCATTGCAGCCTGTTTTCCAGCTTCAGCCATTAAAGTGGCTTTGCTAGTCCTAGACAAGTCAGCCTGCTTTCTCTAGAGTACTGGGAGAGAAAAAGCAGAGGAAAAGAGGGTGAAACCCAAGGTCTGTCTAGCTGTCCAGATCTGGAAATAAGGGCAGAAGTGACTTCCAGAACTTACCTTTTGCTGTGAAAAACACCAGTGTCACCAGAATTTAACATTGAGGATACAAGGTAGACTCCCTTTGTCAGGGCAAACTTTCAGTTAATCGCAAATAGTAGGAGGTCAGTTTTTACCAATGGTTTGAATTTCGTGATCCTAATAATTGTGAGCTTAAAACTCTCTATGCCACATGAAAATGATATAATACTTCTGGTTAGATTTGTAAAATACTTTGTCAGTTAAGCCTCCTATAATCCTTCCATTAAAAGCAATGAAGTATGCCAGGAACAAAAAAGCACAGGTGGAAAAATGGCAGTGAGATTCAGGAATGCCTACCTTACCATCTCTTTCGTCTTACAAAGGTAACCATCCTCATGCCCGCACCACTACAGTTTCACATAGAGCAAAGTGCCTCTTAGACTGGACAGTGCAACAAATATAGGACATTGTGAATATTTCTAAAACCAGTGGGAATAACAACCTGCCTGTCTTGAAAGTGCAGAGTGACGTTTTGAAGCAACGTGAACTGAAGCCTTGTGTCATCAGGCGGCCCAACTGACAGACCTGTTCACCTTTATTGTTCCAAGCCAATCAGTTCAGATTCATCAGAAGAAAAACAAAGGAAGATAAGCTTTTATTGACTAAGAAAATAACTGAATGTATTGATGAGATATTCTAGAAGCTCTAGTGAAATTGATAGATGAAGGTACAGGGACCCCTCCCAATATATTAAATGATGAAAGGCTATTCCCTATCATCAGAAGATGTTAACATGATGGTCCTGTACGTAAACATGTTTGAGATTCTTAACCCTTTGGAATTCTTCAAAATATATGGAATTATATGTAGACGTATGTCCATTTGAGAATTTTATATACTCAACTGCGACAGAATTTCTCTTTCCAAGCCACCTCTCACAAATCACATCACCCAAGAGGGGTGCAGCCAGCAAAACTCTAGCACATACTGAGTAACCAGGGCAACATGCTTTTGTGGAGAGACCTGGTCTTCCTAAAAGCTTTGCAGCTTTCCATTCTGCTAGCAGCTTGGAAGCTATATATGATAAGGAGAGAATGTGGTTCTTGTCCTTGAGAAGTCTGACGTTCTGTTGTGCAGACAGTAGATGCCTGATGGTCTTAAATCATTTTCCTGATGAAATGAGAGAGTTCCCTGACCCCCCACACAGGATATGAAACAGGGTTGTGTGGCTCATCTATTCGACTGCTGTCTGTACCCAAACCTCTTACAGGAGGGGGAGCACGCAGACAGGCAGGTACAGGATCTGGGGCTCCAGCTGTGGTTGCCTGCAACTCCTGAAGCTCCCCTGGGTGTGGTACAGTGATCTTTTAGCTCTGCCATCTATAGATGGCTTAAGTGTTAACCAGCTCAGTGCCCCCTTGGTACCCAGACCCTTGTTTGGCATCTGGGAAGAATCAGATCACACACAGTCTTGAAAGATGGTGAATATGGGGATTTTATTGAGTGATGGAGGTGGCTCTCAGTGGGATGGATGGGAAGCTGGAAAGGGGATGGAGTGGGAAGATTATCTTCTTCTGGAGTTTGGCCATCCAGTGGCTCGATCCCCTCTCCAGTCATCCCCAGCCAAACTCCTGTTAATATTCAGATGCTCCTTCTCATCTTTCCTTCTCTGCCGTGCCATTCTGCCTCTCTTCTGCTCTTCTGTTTGTCTGCTTATAGAGCCTGGGGTTTGCGATTTATATGTACGGGATAGCAGGTGTATGGTGAGCCAAAAGGCAATTTTTGGGCACGAAAACAGGAATACTCTTCTCATTTAGGGCTATGGGTTTCCAGGCTTTTGAGGGTGAGGGTCTTTGCTGGGGAACCGCCCTCTCCTACCCAGTATTTACCTGTCTCCTGTCCATATCACTGATAGGATGAAACTTACTGATTTAGTGAATGGCATAGACCAAAAGCACTGTGAGATTTATGATTGATTTAATTTTGGTCATCAGTCTCTATTACTCTTGGGAAAATACTGTTTTTAAAATTTGTATGATTTTACAAATGAAGAGCTTTGGAGGCTGATACATGTTTTACAAAGTGATATGCATGGCTTAGTGAAATGAGGGTTTGACTGGGAGCCAGAAAATCTGGATTTTGGTCCCACTTTCCCACTGGCCAGCTGGGAGACTCCAAACAAACCACTTATCTTCTTTAAATGTCAGTTTCTACATTTGTAAGTGTGTGTGTAGGTGGGTGGGTGTATAAAATACTACCTTCTGCACTTATAAGGTCTTTGTGAGAATTAAACAAAATTCATTTCTATACAAAAAGAAGGCAGTATTGTTGTTAACTAACTGGTTAAATCAAACTACCACCTGAACTTATTTTTAAAGTGCTTTTCATTTTTGCTGTGAGAATTGAATTTTATTTATAGACCTCTGATGACTCATAAATAGGAACCTCATATTATGAAAATATTACTGTACATTTGTCCAGCTATATTTCATGGTGTCATCTCACTTGATTATTATAACTAAGTTATTTAGAGTAAAATCTCTACCCCATATATTAAAAAAACTTCATCTTAGAAACATTAAGTACCTTAGTCTAAGAAGGTGCAGAAGCTAGGACCAGACCCTGTTACTTCTGACTTTTAATGCAATGACCTTTCCAAAAAAACTTCCCTGCCAACACCTTGCCAGATTACAGAAAGGAAATGAAGCTTTTAAAGAACAGTGCAAAAAAAGAATATCTAAAAATACTGCTTACCCTCTTGAATATCTGTCTGAAATAACCTCAATAAGCCTTAATCCTAAAACCAAAATGAAAACACATTTTAAATGCCCACATATTGTTTTAAAAATTCACTTTCTCTTAGATGGCGTTATTTCACAGCAAGTTGCCATGTTTTGCTAGTAACTGCAGTTCACAGATAATATTTCTGAAGGGTATTCACTGCTGCCTCATCTCTCTTTCAGTAACAGATCAACTCCTAGCAACCATGATCGGATACAGCGTCTGAGGCAAGAATTTCAACAAGCAAAACAGGATGAAGATGTAGAAGATCGTCGACGGACTTACAGCTTTGAGCAACCCTGGGTGAGTATTTGGTTCTTCAGCACAGTGGATGGTCCTGCACCTTCCTGCAGCAAAGGCCACTAAGCCATGACCTCAGTGCTCTATGAAAAGAGGCAAGATGGAGCCAAATTCCTTTGACCTTTAACATGCTGACCTTTTCCTCATTTCCATCTGGGTTTTATCATTGCTAATTTAATTTTATATCTTGTTCCACCATCTGTCCATTGCATAATAGGTTTCATTAGCCTTATGACAAGACATAGCAAAAGTATTCTTACTCTCAACTAAACATTTTTTTAATGTAGTGACTATTTTTCTGTAGATACGTATTTATCAGAATCAGAGCCAAAAGTAATTTATTCAGCACTTCTCCATTGTGCCTGTAATGTACAAAGTACAGTGTTTAGTAATTCTTTCTGTTTTTTTTTTAAGAGATGAAGTCTCACTTTGTCACACAGGCTGGAGTGCAGTGGTGCAATCATAGCTCACTGCAGCCTCGAATTTCGAGGCTTAGGCAAGCCTCCCACCTCAACCACTCGAATAGCTGGACTACAGGCAAGTGCCACCACACCTGGATAATTGCTAAATTTTTTGTAGAGACCAGGTCTTGCTATGTTGCCCAGGCTGGTCTCGAACTCCCAGGCTCAAGTGATCCTCATTCCTCAGCCTCCCAAAGTGTCAGGATTACAGGTGTGAGCCACTACACCCGGTCTAATAATCCTTGATTCTTTAATCTCTTGCATCCCCTTTGTGTATTTGTTGAATCCATCTCATTCCACTTCATCCTCCACATAGCTACCAGGATGATCTTTCTAGAAAAAACTTTGAATAGCTTTCTCAATGCCAGAACTGTGTTGTGACCTTGTGTTTCGCCCTAAAGATGATAGCACTTCTAGGAGTGGAGGTGTTGGGGCAGGTTTTTTGAGATGACAGGGAGTTTAAAGAATCTCTTTGAGAGACTTGAGAGTCAGTCTGTTAGAAGGGAATAAAAAGGCTGCTTAAGGTAGGAAACTCAAACATGGGGTATTCGAAAGTCCAGTTAACATGGTAAATTGACCTAACCAGCAATGCTAGAGGACTGGGGATAGAAGGAATAAACCTGTAGATTAATTATATGATGGGGGTTGGAAGATAGACATGGCAGAAAGTCAAGACAGGTGTCAGAGTCATTGCAAGGACACTCAGGAAGCATTGTATGTTCCAGGCGGGATGGCAAGTATAGCTCAAGGAAGGATTAGCCTCACAGCCCAGCAGTGTGCAAGAGGGCCCAGGATCTAGGGGTTCTCAAGTCTAGGAGGTTATGGCCAAAACAGTGTATGTTTTGGACTCTAGGATCTTGGAAGCAGAGGTGGTAGTTCAGACGATGCTGAGGTCTAAGGCATTCCACCTTTGCATGCGAGTCACAAAAGTAGAGCGGAGATTAGTGTCCATAAAGTTGACGAGTCAGTTCAGACAAAATGTTGGGAATATAATTTACTAGATATTTGGAAGAGTAATTTAGAAGCAAGAATGGTTTATAAAAGGCTGGAGCTCAGGCATGTTGGCTCACACCTGTCACCCCAATACCTGTCACCCCAACACTTTGGGAGGCCAAGGCGAGAGCATTGCCTGAGCCCAGGAGTTTGAGACCAGCCTGGGCAACAACACAGGGAGACCCATCTCTACAAAAAAAAAAAAACAAACTTTTAAATTATCCGGATGTGGTGGCACACACCTGTGGTCCCAGCTACTCAGGAGGCTGAGCTGGGAGGATTGCTTGAACTTGGGAGTTGGGGCTGCAGTGAGACCCTGTCTCAAAAAAAAAAAAAGGCTTGAAGTTAAAAAAACAAACAAAAAAACTCAACATTTTATACATTTTATTTGAGGAAGGGTAAACCACCCAGCTGATGTGGAACTGAGGGATTGGTTATGTTGAAGGGATGGAGAGATTAAAAGTAGAAATGTAGGAAGAGCCAATGCTAGATTGAAAGTTTGAAGAGAAATAGAGCTAGGAAAGAACACTGGCCCAGTGGTGGCCCAGCTCTCGGCCTCAGTTTACTTATCTCTAAACCAAGGTTAGAATAAATGATCGCAGGCCAGGCATGAGGGCTTATGCCTGTAATCCCAGTTTTGGGAGGCCAAGGCGGGTGAATCACTTGAGACCAGGAGTTCAAGATCGGCCTGGGCAACATGATGAAACCCCATCTCTTCAAAAAGTATAAACTCGTGGTATTCAAGGGTCAATTGTAGTTTGAAGGGCTTAGTTCAGGTGAGGAAGATGGGGCCTTTAAACAGGCAACTGGCAATATGGGATCAGCATCCCAGGTGTATAAGCACCTCATGAGATCAATTCTTGCCTAACAACTTTGGGAGGTTATAGAACAAGTTCCCTACCTCTAATATCTAAAAAAATCTCTAATTGTCTTCTGCAACAATATTACTGTTAATGGCATTTTCTGGGGTATATAGTTCCTTTTTCTAGATGAGTAAATTGAGTCATTCCCATGTAGCAACATGCAGAGTTATGTTAATCTGCCTATATTGTTTGGAATAATCGACTCAATGTATTCCTACTAGGTTTCTTGAAGCAGGATTCTTTTGTGATGTGTGATAAATACATTCTTTTTTTTTTGGGGGGGGGGGAGGAAGGCAGGAAGGGAGGGAAGAAGGACGGTAGGGAGGAAGGAAAGGATGAAGGAAGGAAGGAAGGAAGGAAGGGAGGAAGCGGGGAGGGGGGGAGGGAGGGAGGGAGGGAAGGGAAGGAAGGAAATCAAGCAATGAGAGAGACATTGCCGACCTGGATCTAGAGGTTTACAAGTTGATTTCTTTTTTTTTGAGAGAAGGAAAGAAAGAAAAAAAAATAAGTAAAGGAAAGGAAGAAAGAGGAAGAGAAAGAGTGTGAGAGTAAATGGAAATATTGCTTTATTTTGAAAAAAAGTGAGTATTAATAATGGCCAATCAATGTTTCATTTAAACTTATGGGTAGGTGTGATGTGGTATTGACAAGAATGTATATTTTATGTATTTGAAGTGGGGAGCTCTATGAATATTTATTAAGTTTACTTGTTCTAGATCTGAGTTCGACTCCTTGATATCCTTATTAACTTTCTGTCTCATTGAATCTAAGTCTCGTATCTGGGTGTTAGGATCGTTAGCTCTTGTTGTTGCATTGATCCTTTTACCACTATATCTTTGTTGCTTTAAAATCTATTTTCTCCGATACGAGAATTGCAGCTCCTGCTTTTTATTTATTTATTATTTATTTTTGCTCTCCATTTGGTTGGTAAATCTTTCTCCATCCCTTTGTTTTGAGTCTTTGTGTATCCTTGCATGTGAAACAGGTCTGGATGTAACATGCCATTGGGTTTTGGCTGTGTCTTTTGATTGGGGGATTTAGTCAATTTAAATTTAGGGTTACTGCCATTTGATGTTGACTGGCTGTTTTATCCATTCGTTGGTGTAAATTCTTCTTTATGTTGGTGCTCTTTACTTTTTGGTGTATTTTTAGAAAGGCTAATACTGGTTGTTTTTTTCTGTGTGTAATGCTGCTTTCAGAAGCTCTTGTAAAGCAGGCCTGGTGGTAATAAAATCTCTGAGTTCTTGCTTGTTCATAAAAGATTTTATTTTTCCTTCAGTTGTGAAGCTTAGTTTGGCTGGATATGTAATTCTGGGCTGAAGGTTCTGCTCTTTGAGGATGTTGAATATTGGCCCCCACTCTCTTCTGGCTTGTAGAGTTTCTGCTGAGAGATCTGCTGTAAGTCTGATAAGCTTGCCTTTGTGGGTAACCTGTCCTTTCTCTCTGACTGCCCTTAGTATTTTCTCCTTCGTTTCAACCCTGGTGAATCTAACCTTGGGTTGCTCTTCTTGAGGAATATCTTTGTGGTGTTCTCTGTATTTCCTGGGGTTGAATTTTGACCTGCTTTGCTAGGTTAGGAAAATTTTCCTGAATAATATCCTGAAGGGTATTTTCCAGCTTGGATTCATTCTCTCCATCGCATTCAGGTACACCTATCAAACGTAAATTTGGTCTTTTCACATAGTCCCACATTTCTTGGAGACTTTGCTCATTCCCTTTTATGCTTTTTTCTCTAATCTTTTCTTCACGTTTTATTTCATTAAGTTGGACTTTGACCTCTGATATCCCTTCTTCTGCTTGAACAATTCGAGTGTTTAAACCTGTGCATACTTCTCGGAGTTCCTGTATTGTATTCTTTAGTTCCATTAATTCACTCATACTCCGCTCTAAGTTGTCTATTCTCAATAGGATTTCATCAAACCTTTTTTCAAAGTTCCTAGCTTCTTTACGTTGGGCTACAACATGGTCTTTTAACTCACCGAAGTTTCTTATTATCCATTCCTTGAAGAGTGATTCTGTCATTGGGATGCGCTCGTTCTCCATCAAGCCTTGTTCCATTGTTGATGTGGAACTGTGATCATCTTCAGAGGGAGAGGCGTTCTGATTTTGAGTATTCTCAGCTTTTTTATGCTGGTTTCTTCCCGTCATTGTAAATTTATCCTCCTGTCTCTTTGAAATTACCAACTTTCAGATTAGGTCTCTTGAGTGGGCGTCCAGGTTGTTAGTTCCCAGGGCCAGAGCAGCGGCGTTAAAACTGATGGTGCTTTTCTGCCCAGGATTCTCCTGTCTGGCTTCCTTCTTGTGTTCGTAGTAGGTGACTCTGCCTTCCCGGGGCTCCAAACCTCAGTCAGAAGGGAAACCGGTCCCATTTACTCTGCGCCGAGCGCTGCCGCGCCGAGGGCCGTCACTGCCGCTGCGCCGGGCTCTGGTGTAGTGCTGGGGACCCGTGCAGGTCCTCCGAACCTGTTTACTTTGCTCCGAGAGCTGCCGCGCGGAGGTGCCTGCGGAACCACTGCACCGGCCATGAGGGTCGCGCTGGCCACCCGTCTGTTTCCTCCACTGGGGGATCTCCTGCTCCATGAGCGACTAGAATTTGTCTGAAAGTGTGGCGTCCTCTAGTTCTCCCCGCCTTCCCTGAGAGCTGCAATCCCAGGATGTTAGCGATTGGCCATCTTGGATCTCTCCCGATAAATACATTCTTAACTGTATATTTACTCAAAGGGGCTGAAAAGAGCAATAAGCATGGTTTCAAGCTTAAGGCAAAAAAGTCAGCAACTAAATATGGAAATAGTTATCACACATGCGCACAGTTCCAACCTGGCACAACCCCTCATGAACTTATCATTCTCCATACCATGCCATAAGGAGCAGTGTTCGCCATTTGACTTTGCCTGGGAATGTGGATTCCAAACCAGCATCTTGACGTTTATTCTTTTTTTTTTTTTTTTTTTTTTTTGAGGCAGAGTTTCATTCTTGTTACCCAGGCTGGAGGGCAATGGCGTGATCACTGCAACCTCCGCCTCCTGGGTTCAGGCAATTCTCCTGTCTCAGCCTCCTGAGTAGCTGGGATTACAGGCACGCGCCACCATGCCCGGCTAATTTTTGTATTTTTAGTAGGGACAGGGTTTCACCATGTTGACCAGGATGGTCTCGATCTCTTGACCTCGTGATCCACCCGCCTCGGCCTCCCAAAGTGCTGGGATTACAGGCTTGAGCCACCGCGCCCGGCCGACATTTACTCTTTAACTAATTGTTCAATTAGTCAAATTCATTGAGTTCTTACTATGTCCCAGGCATTGTGGTTGGTACAGGGGAACAAAGATCAAAAAGAAAAAAATGCCCTCAGAACTCTCTAATAGAACTAATAAAAAATAAAGGGATACTTGGAACCATACAGCAGAGGTAGGCTAGGGACGTGCGTGCAGTGCTGAAAACCACAGAGTGGTGAGGACCACATGAGTGTGGGGTGGGCAGGAAAGGCTTGAAAGAACCCCTTTTTGAAGTTGGAATATATTTTACATATATAACAGAAATAGACATGTGTCTTTGAGAACTCAGATTGATGAGTTTATTTCTGGTTTCTGACATTATATCCACATGCAAGACCTCCAGGTTTGTTTGAGGCTAAATGCATGTTTCCTACTTAGTTCTAGACATTTTTCACTGGGAAATGTGAAAATGATTTGAAATTTATTTTGGTCTCTTTATAAGATTTTAACTTTGAATGGGAACAGTGAATAGGCTGGAGTGTATTTCTATGCTATCTACTTAATATGAATAGTCATGTTAGGGAAAATGTTTGAGGAAATCTTGTACATTTGGACACCCAACTACTGAAGGTCATGGGCCAAATTATTGTATATCAAAATACCACAGCAACTTCCGACAGGCATCTTCTAGTATTAGCATTTCCTGTAATGAGTGAGCAGGGAATTATTTGGATGACAGGCTGATTACCTTAGAAATGGAATAATTTTCTAAATTATGGGTCACAAGTTGACCTTTTCTTTTCTTTTTATTATTTTTTTCATTTTCAAACAACTGAGATCTTGCTCCATTTTACTGATCACGTAAATGAACTTAAAGTGACTATAATTCTACTTAGCGTACTCATTTCCATACCAATTCTTATGGTTACCTTAGGAAGAACTGCTCAGTTGTTTAAAATGTAGCTTGGTCTATGGTTTTAATTATCTGTTTTACAAAATGAGCTTATGCATCTTGGAATCCTTTTCTTCTCTTTCTCTATGTATTCTGACCTTGAAGGGTCACTGTGTTTGGAAGGGATAGGAGCGTGATCTCATTCATTGGAATGGTTTGTAATCATTTTAGTTTTAAGAAACCACAAACTCACCTTCAAGCTGTGTGTACAGCTGAGCCCATATTAGTTGAAATTGTCATGCTTGTTGGAAATGCCCACACACAAAGTGCAGCCAGGTGTGTCATATAGAAAAATATGTAAACCAATTACTTTACATACAGCCGAGGATGCTGCAGAAAATCCATCCAAGTAGCCCTTTCAATCCACCTATTTTGAAATGTTCTCTATAAACTCTAGCAGTACGGAATGCACCTGTTCCTGGCCCTTTGTTCAAAATAATGTCTGGGCCTTAGGGAGCTGATTTGTGGCACAAAAGGTCTTTAGATGAGCAGAGGTCCAGAAAATTTTCTTAGCTCCATAATTGAAGTGAATTCTCTCCCAAGTTGAGCAAGAGAAGAATTAAAGCAACTTCTTCCTCACCTAGTGCCAGGTGCAACATAAATAAAGCAGCAAGTGGCTTTAAATCTTTCTTAAGATAATGGAACAATAGGTGAGGTTAGGGTTATTATTACAGAGCTCCGATATGGACAGGACTTAGTGTTGCTTTTAAAAGAACTAAATTGCAGGCTGCAGACATAAGTACCATATGCTGTAAAAACTTTGCAGATACCTGAGTGTTGCCCACAAGGAGACTTGCTGGCCGAGACAACTGATAGATGGGATAATGGAGCCTTTAATAATAGCCATATTGCTAAATCTTTTCCATCCCACGTTGGGAGTGACTGAATGTGGTTTAGTCCTTCAGGTAGAAAATTGATACTCTACAGTGTGAATATCCTCTTCTCCCTCAAGCTTGCTTGTTTTCTAGCTGTCCATCTTTCAATGAAGAACAAAATCTGTCCTTTTCTCCCTTTTCCTGTTTCAGACTTTAATAGGTCTCCCTTCGCTCTGAGGATTCTGCCTGCTTTAATTGGCAAGGCAATCACAGCACACGGCCACTCTGCACCACCAGATTGCTTCCCTGTGCCTAGGGAATTTCAGAAAATGGTGGTTTTCCTTTTGTTTCCATCTTTTTTAAGACTTAAAAAGTATCTTCTGTCATTTTCTCATGGCAGCCTCCATGCCTTGACTCAAAAAATGCTGCCTTAGTTGACAACCTTGAAATGAGCATGACCTTAGCTCTAGTTGGGTGGAAATCACCTCTCATAGAAATAGACCTGCAGAAAGCCATCCACAGAGAGGGGCCCTTCACACATGGAGAAAGCCTCTGCACTACTCCAAAGTCAATACTTTCTTTTGCCCTGTGACCTGTCCCTCAGCCAAAGCGTCTGTGACCCATGGCCACACTATGCTCAGAAAGCTTGGGCGGTGGGAGCTCCCGAAGCTCTGTTGGTTGCCATTAGCCCAGATACTGAAGTGCCTGCCTTGTTTTGTAGAGCAGCCTTTTTATTTTCAGCGTAACTGTTGCTTAAGATGGGGGCAGGGATAAAAGTCCAAGCACTGGTGGGAAAGATGAGGGGAAGACAAATACATTTAAGACCAAAATATTCGTTTCTTTTTTTTGAGACGGAGTTTTGCTCTTGTTACCCAGGCTGGAGTGCAATGGCGCGATCTTGGCTCACTGCAACCTCCGCCTCCTGGGTTCAGGCAATTCTGCCTCAGCCTCCTGAGTAGCTGGGATTACAGGCACGCGCCACCATGCCCAGCTAATTTTTTGTATTTTTAGTAGAGACGGGGTTTCACCATGTTGACCAGGATGGTCTCGATCTCTTGACTTTGTGATCCACCTGCCTCGGCCTCCCAAAGTGCTGGGATTACAGGCTTGAGCCACCGCACCTGGCCCCAACACATTCATTTCTAAAGCCTTCGTGAGGGAAATGGGTATGCTTTGCAGTCTTTGCAGCCATTACTTACATCCTTAGTAGCAATTAAGTGTTTCAACATTCAAGACGCACAAGAGTTCAGTCAATAGTTATATAATGATGGCATGTGCGCGTGGGTGCGGAAGCCTGGGAAGGCAGGATGGAGAGACAGAAGCTAATTTTGTTTTGATTAAAAGTTGTACATAAGTCTACTGTAGAAAATAATTCCTAATATTAGCAATGGCCACTTTTCATCAGTCAACAGTTGACACTCTTTACATGATTTAATGGCATGAAAATTATTTCTGCCCCCTACCGAATCTTTAAATTGCTACTCTTATCAGAATACAGAATTCCTGTTAGGGTCACAGTATCTTGGAATTGCTAAAAGAAGGATTCTGAATCTGAAAGGAATGCTGTTGGTCTTTTGTCATCAGCATCATTCTCACCATTGTCTTCATCACAGGTTTTCATCCACAGTGTTTGAATGTTTTGTACTTTATTTTTTGTTTTCTATGTGTGCCCTTGGACATGTGAAATGTTGCATATTTTTATTATTCATAATTTAAGGAGAAAATCTGCTCAATGATCCTTTATAAAAATATTATAGATATCTGTATGGATATATACACACACATGCACACCCACACATGCTTACACACTATTTTCCTTATCTATAGGAAGAAAAATTATAGAGTATTTGAAATCATTGAATATTCTACGTCAATGTTAATATAGCAATAATGATTTTGTTTCATAAGTGGCAGCATACTTCCATATTAAGCTGTCAAAGTCTTAAAATCTTACCTTGTTCTAATTAGTACTGGAACTTTGTACTGTGGATATTCATTTTTGTTCTTTATTAACTGTCTATTAAATATTTTGTGTTTTTATTTTTTTCTATTTTTATTTTGAAGCAATGATTTTATTTAATTGAGAGAAATGCTTAATGACTTAGTTCATAAAACACTGTATGAGACCATTACAAGCATGTAATCCCCAGCACTCTGGGAGGCAAAGGTGGGAGGCTCACTTGAGATCAGGAGTTCAAGACCAGCCTGGGCAACATAGCAAGACCCTATCACTATAAAAATTAAAAAGAAAAATTGACCAGGCATGGTGGTGCAGCCGGGACTTTGAGGCAGCAGTAACCTATGACTGCACTACTATACTCCAGCCTGGGCAACATAGCAAGACCCTATCACTATAAAAATTAAAAAGAAAAATTAACCAGGCATGGTGGTGCAGCCGGGACTTTGAGGCAGCAGTAACCTATGATTGCACCACTATACTCCAGCCTGGGCGACAGAGCAAGACTCTGACTCAAAAATAAAAACCCAAAATGTAAAATGCAGAAACAAAACACTGCAGAAAATATTTTTTATATCTTACACTACTAAGTGATACCAACATTGTATAGCTTCCTCAAGCTTGAAGTATGATCCCTTTATAATCTATGAGAAAGGCAAGTACTTTATAGTCCACTTACAAAAACAACATACATATTTGTCACTTGTGGTTTTAAACATAAGCCATGAAGAAATTCACATATCATGGCTCTCCAGCATCCCGTATAATATATACAGTGTGTTTATTTCCATCTTACAATCTCTATTGTTATTATGGCCCTGGCAGCTGTAGTTGTATTTTTATTTAAAAGGTCATTGCTTGTAACCAATTTCATCACAGGGTTATTTATAATTTGCACTGTTAAAACAGAGCTTCCCCTTGTTTCCTGGTGACTCTCCAGAGTTATTACAATTATGCCTACTCTGGTATTTCCCTATACGGTGTTGCTTTGTCATTGCAGTCGTTGACGATATTTTATTTGAAAACATGCACTTCTCTGTGAGGTCACAAATCACCTGTTTTCTTAACTTCGTGTTTGTGCTTGGACTCAGATACATTATTTTGTTCCTGCCACAGGGATCGAAGCCACAGTGTGTACAATTCAAGATTGCCATCGTAAT
This sequence comes from Callithrix jacchus, assembly GCF_049354715.1. Classification (NCBI taxonomy): domain Eukaryota; kingdom Metazoa; phylum Chordata; class Mammalia; order Primates; family Cebidae; genus Callithrix; species Callithrix jacchus. The sequence continues at coordinate 33,737,050 of NC_133508.1, read as the reverse complement.
ACTGTTCATCCAATTTTTGTTTTTAAGAGATCTTCATTGAAATTGTGAATTAGAGGGGTGATTTTTTATTCAGGCCACGCGTCAAACTTGCCGGGATGAACTTATTTAGTTGTTGGTCCGGGCTGGTCATATATGCAATCTTCCTTGAAATACGTGGCCTGTGAAAGTTTTATCTTAGAGATAAGAGTGATTCTCTTTGTAACCTACCTCTTTGCAAGCTCTGGAAAGAGAAAGGGAGTAAAATATTAAATGGTGAGGCCAATGTTTGTGTTTCTTCTTGGTGAGCATGATAGTATGAAATATGTCAGTTTGCTGATCCCAAACTCATTCGCGCCTTTTAAGTTACCAGACCCCATATGCTGGTAATGTCATTATTGGAATGTTTCCAGATCCAACTAGATACTTGGAGCTGATAAAGTTTGATGTGAACACAGTGGAGGAAACAAAAATCCTTCAACTGGTTTTTTCTGTCAGCATCAAATTTTCAGGGCTGTGGGAGAAACAACTTAAAAATACACCTGAAATTTCTACAAGACCTTGCAATTTGCCTTCACATGTCCACAAGCAGCGTGTCCCAGAACGGCAGGAGCTTAAAAAGCTGGTTACAAAATCCTGCTACAGAATGCCAGACCTTTCAAGACTGTTTGACACATGCATGTAGCTTACCCTGAGTGCAAAAGGAAAGGAAAACGCAGTTCTTTTGAGAGCATAAAGGAAATGGTGTCGTGTTTTCTTGACTTGTTTTCTCTCTGTCCAGTGGTTTATCTCAAGCTTCCCATTGCTCACTGTCACAAGAAAACGGTCAGTTTCCTTTTTGGTCAGCCTTGTCAAGTGTAATGGAAGAAAATGTCTCTTTTAATGCAGTTGATGAACAATTGTTTGCATAAGCAGAACTCAATCAGTGAAGTGTTTTTCTTGCTGAAGGCCTCACTGATGTGTTATTTGAACAGTGTTGTGAAGCAGGTCTCTGAACGCACATTTGTTCCAGTGAGTGTGGTTATAAACATCCCCTAGTAGAGACTGGGGTATTGTAAAGCCTAATCTCCTCACACGTTATTTTTGTATTGGGATATTTTTAATATGCTCGCTAACGAAGCCCATATGCTTTGAAATGTTTGTCCTGCCTATTGCTTCATTACTGCTTACCAACAAGTCAGGTTGTGCTGGCTTTGCAGAAGAACAATAGATGATGCTTGATTTCTTTCTCTCCTGGCCAGAGCCAATCATAGGAGCCCGACTTTTGGTAGCAAGGCTACCTGTTATTTTATGGCTCGCCAAATGAATGCTAAGACTGTTGTTTTAGAAAGTCATTATCAGGTCAAATTCTACCATTAGCTTTCAATTCTGAAAGAAAACCTGTAACTTGTTTCTAACAGACATTCCTCACTCAGACTATGCCTGTTGCACAACATTGCGTAACATGAGGGGGAACTGAGGGTAACAAGTACGGAAAGGGATCAGTTGAGGGCCCTACCGCTGGTGCAGTGACAAATCATTGGGACATTTCGTAAATGTAGAGGCATCACTGTCTATTTTGAGCACAGATACTTTTATTTAAAAAGGCCAGATCTAGAAGGTAAGCTAACCATTGTTAGTGAGAAGTTGAAGTATCCCAGAAACCTGATCTGTACAGTGCAGTATACATGTTCAGCTACCTGATTACAGTGAGAAGCACCAATTACCAGGTGACCTGCTGACCAAAGTATTTTTTTCCTTTTCTTTCTTTTCATTTCTCCCTTTTAGACAGGATCTCATACCATTACCCAGGTTAGAGTGTGCAGAGGCACGATCATGGCTCACTGCAGCCTCAATCTCCTAAGCTGAAGTGGTCCTCCTGTCTCAGCTTCCCAAGTAGCTGGGATCACAGCATATGCCACTGTGCCTGACTCATTTTAAAATTTTTTTGTAGAGACAGGTTCTCACTGTGGTGCCCAGGCTGGTCTCGAACTCCTGAAATGGAGTGCTAACCGAAGTATTTAGTTAGGAGGACTGAAGCTCTCGCTACAGGGTATAATTCACCTAGATAAATCGGCATTTCCTAGTAACTAAGGTAAAATGCATTGCCTAATAACCAATTTAAGTAGAAATTAGCTTTTGGGTTTGTGTTTTTGATAGGTATTTCTGTTCCCTCTTTGGCTGCCATCTGTTGACTGCAGGAGACCTGTCAGTGCCTAGTTTCAACTAATCTTGGCTTAAAATTTCATTGTCATCCTGTACCAAAAGGGGAATCAGCTATACTGTATCCTGCTATGAAACCAAAATATATACCTGCCCCCCAGAATCCACCAGCATGGTCAGCTTGCGAGTGTGCACTCCTGGCCTTTCCCGCTTTTGAGAGTTGTAGCAAATTTTTATTTTAAAATTTTTTTGGCATTGACATCTTCTAGTTTTTTGAACAGCCTCACTGTCATTGTATCTGCTCTGTGTATGAGAAAGGTAAATGATGACTTATGTCAGTATTTACCAAGCCTCATTAAAAAGACTAGATGCTGGATATAGAGGCTTACACCTGTAATCTCAGCACTTTGGGAGGCTGAGGCAGGAGGATTGCTTGAGGCCAGGACAACATAGGGAGACCCCATTGCTACCAAAATAAAAATAAAAATTAACCAGACATGGTGGCTTGTACATGTAGTTACTTGGGAGACTGAGGTGGGAGGATCACTTGAACCCAGGAGTTCAAGGCTGCAGTGAGCCATGATTGTGCTACTGTACTCCTGTTTGAGTGGCAGAGTGAGATCCCACCTCTAAAAGAAAAAAAAGACTAGAAAGTTTGAGCTCTTTAATTGAAACCACATGCCAAAGCCAAAATCACAGTTTAAGACAAGTGAGTGTTTGTGGGCTCATACGAGCAATTATATGTATGCCCCTTTTCTCAAAAGAAACTTGATTTCGTAAAACAAAAAATTCAAAAAATTTTCAAAGTGTTTCTAGGTCAATTCATAAGAATGGAAATGGAGTCAAGCAGTTGTGTGATCTGTGCAGATCTTTCTGGTTAACGATGCGCTTGCGTGTTCCTCTTCCAGCCCAACGCACGGCCGTCGGCGCAGAGCGGGCGGCACTCGGTGTCCGTGGAGGTGCAGATGCAGCGGCAGCGGCAGGAGGAGCGCGAGAGCTCCCAGCAGGCGCAGCGCCAGTACAGCTCTCTGCCCCGGTAAGAGGACACCTGCGTGGCCAAGGTTCCAGATCCGCCCGGCCCTGAGAACGTGCTCCTTCCCAAATCACACGGGCCTCTCCAGCTCGCCCCTAGTAGCAACGGAGGAACCAATACATGGCTGGTGGCCACAGTGGCTCAGGGTGGGGGACTGCCTGGCTGTGAGGCCAAGGGAAATTATCACCTGCAGGAGATGCCAGTATTTTCACCCACAACCTCCTACTGGCTCCTTAGCATTGGTTCTCCTGCTCCCAGTGTGGACAAGGCAGAATCTTCATCTGGAAAATGGGCAGATAACCCTTATTTTGCGTAGCACATAGGGCAATTAGCTCTGTAAAAGGATTGGAGTCAGTGCGGCAGACACCGTGGTTGTGTGGGATCCGTGGTCCCAAAGTTCACTCTCTTACCATCCTGTCACCCCTGCTGTCAGCCATGTTTAACTTTAGAGGGTCTTAGGAATGCTGAGCTTGTTAGCTGGGAACCAAGCACGAAACCCTTACCTGCCCGGCTCCCCAGGGGAGACGCCTTAGCCCAGGTGTTCTCTGACAAAGGTGACTGAATGCCAGTACTTTGAAATAATAGCCATTTTTCCATCAAAGTATTTCTTCCAGGCATAGTAAAGAATAAATCTTTTGGAAAACATTCAGCTTTTTAAACTTCCCCAAACAACGGACTCCTGTAGTCATAATTCTTACAGGCATTTGTTGCTGTATTTCAAAACCAGGTGACAAAGACATTTTAAGTGAGAAAAGGTTCATTTGCTGTGTTGCTAACAGGTAGACTTTTCAATTTAAGCAAAACAGTTTTGGGGAGTTAGGAGACAAATGCTTATCTTGACTGACTAAAATGATCTTGATCAATTTCTAATAAAGTTGAGTCCTGGCTGGGCATGGTGGCACGTGCCTGTAGTCCCAGCTCCTTGGGAGGTTGAGATGGGAGGATTGCTCGATCCTGGGAAGTGGAGGTTACAGTGAGCTGAGATCACACCACTGCACTCCAGCCTGGGTAACAGAGCAAGACCCTGTCTCTAAAAGATGAATTTCTTTACATGTTAAATAATCACTATAACAACCATGTGGGACTTCACCACGTGAACACAAGTCAGCCAAGGGGACACAGATGTGAATGAGTCTTCAAGGGAATGAGTGTCGTCTATTATAGCAACTTATTCATTCAGTTATTTTTCAATCCATAAGGCTATATATAACTCCTTTGAGTACTAAATTATTTTTTCCTTTAAAGAGGAGAATTGCCAGGCTCTTTAGCCTGCTCTAGGTAAGAGTCATTAAAGTTTAGGTCATTACAGGACCTTTGAGATAATCTATCTTATAAGGAAGCAGCTCAGAGCAAGTAAATTTCCCCTAGCTCACAAAGCTAGTGAGTCATTTTGCCAGCATTCAAACCCGAACCTGCCTGTGCCCTAAACCATGATTTTATAAGACCCGTTGTTATTAAGGGCTTCTGTTTCCAAATTTTTTGAGACAGAATGTTGGTCTTTTGCCCAGGCTGGAGTGCAGTGGCGTGACCTTGGCTCACTGCAACCTCTGCCTCCTAGACTCAAGCAATTCTTGTGCCTCAGCCTCCCAAGTAGCTGGGATTACAGGCATGCACCACCTCACCTGGCTATTTTTTGTATTTTTAGTAGAGGTGGAGTTTCGCCATGTTGTCCAGGCTGGTTTCAAACTCCTGGCCTCAAGTGATCTGCCTACCTCGGCCTCCCAAAGTGCTGGGATTACAGGCATGAGCCACCATGCCTGGCCCCAAATTTGGGATATTAACAGGTGTAAAGTTCCTCTCAGTGCTCTCCTACCCGCAGCATTTAAAAGGAGGTCACTGTGTGAATCAACCCAGTGAATCGAATGCCTAAGCACTTGAGGAATTAGACATCAAGATTCGTCTGTGTAAACTGCTTCCTCCCCCCACCCAGCCTGTGTGGCTGCATTCCAGCGGAAGGGTAAGCTGACAGTGTGGACAGATTGCCCCCTGGCACGGCCCTGGCTATACAACCACACAGGTGGGTCAGGGCACTTCATAGCCACGTGGATGGTGTTGTCAGGGCAGGGGCTGTGCTCTTATTTTTATTGGCCAGTTGTTTGCCTTCATATATTTTGGCCGTGCCTGAGAGTGTCTCCAAGGAATGAAGGAGAAACATACCAAAGTGTGTATAATGAGTGCAGTGGCGTGGGAGCTGCAGAGGGCTGAGAAAGGGAGGTCGGAGAGATGGGGGAGCAGGCTGGGAAGGCAGGGCATTTGGGAGGGAGAAGGGGTACATGGGGCCCAGTCCTCAGAAGAGGCAAAAAGAGAGAGGCAGGTGCCGCCGCTGCATTTCTCCTGGTTGCATTCAAAGTAGTTCATGCATTCCCAGCCGAACCTTTCATCCTCGCCTTCCCATTCCTCTCCCTTCTTTACTCTTAGCCCCTCCATCTCTTCCCTTCTCTGCGTCTCCCTGTGGAAGCGCCTGGTGGAGGTGTCTATATTTACACACAGAGGAGGGTGCAGCCGCTACCGCTACTGCCTCCGCTGTTATTTAGTGTTGCCCTAAATAACTACAGCTTTCCCTCTGGGTTAATTGTAGCTCCCTATTTTTAGTCATTTTATCCTATTTAGATATGAGAAAAGCAGACATCCTCAAATTAAAGAGTTATGTAAAGTTTGGGCAGCAGAGGCTGGTAGGCTTCTCCAGCATCTTCTTGCCTGCCTTTAGAGAGTAATTTCTCAATGGGAATCTTCCTGTTCGTGAGGGAGACTAGGAACACAGAACCCTGCGCCCCGCTTGGTGCCTCACAAAGCAGCCCCACTCTGCGGCAGGCTGTGTGCAGAGATCTGAAGGCAAGGAAAGAAAGCAAACAGGTCAGCGGGGACCACAGCCACCTCCATGAGCTTGAGTCAGTCCAAGTTTCTGAATGTGATATTCTTCAAAGACGCTTGACCTCTGCTTTTCGGATGTTGACAATTAGCAGAGTTTTGTCTAAACAAGATGGCATGGCTCTAGATACCAGAAAGATCACACACACACACACACACACACACACACAGTTACAGAATGGAGCATAAAATAAAACAAATGGTCGGGCTGTGTATCTGTTGCATCAGATAAGGTGGTTTGAATTAGAGGTATGTATATGAGAAGCGTGGTTTGTAAATCCTACCCGTAATTAAGAAACTCTCCGGTCAGAATTCAGGCTACATTTTGGAGTGTCAGTGACAAACGCTGGCCAGGTGGAAACACTAGTTGGCAGGAAAAGGACCCGAGAGGCAGCCCCTACACTTAGTTCTCAGTAGGGTGTTTTCTTTTTTTACTTTTTCTAAAATAATTTTATTATAAATGATCAATTGATAATGTATAATTGTATAAATTCATGGGGCATAAAGTGATGTTATGATTTATGAATATAACATAAAGGAATTAAGTTTAATTAAGTTAGCTGACATATTCATCCCCTCAAATATTTACTCTCTTAGCAGTTGTGAGATGTACCATATTCTTCTTATTAACTCTACCTACCATGCTGTGTGATAGAACAAACAGAAAAATTGCTCCTCTGTCACTGAGATTTTGTCCCCTTTGACCATCATCTTTTTTTAATGCCTAAATGAGTTTCTTAACATCCAAAAGGCAGCCCTCAAACGGAATAGAGGTGTGCACAGTCACAGGCACTGGTAGAGAGACGCAAGATTCTGGGTTCAGTGTTGCCCTTCATTTTCTTTTCCTGCCTCTCCGTCCTCTTCATCTTCCTCCCCTCCATGGCTCCCTGTCTGCTGTGGTCTGGCCTCCTGGAAAGCCTTTATACCCACCCCCCAGCCGTGTCTCTGCACCCTCCCATGGTCTCTCCACCAGGCCCATTTATTATGTCTCCAGCCTACTTGCCAACTTCTTAGCCTTGCTCCTTCCGTCTTCCTCCATGTGCTTGTGTCCCCCTCCCCCTGGTGGCTAATGGCTTTCCTTAAGCATCGGATCTTCGGTTTGAGCCCTCTCCATGCCGACGGTCTCCAGGCCACGTTGGAGGTTGCTGTAATCTTTAGGTAATCCTTGTTGCCCAACCGTGGTATGTGCTTTGAGTAGATTCAGAAATTTCCAGGGGGCTCATTGCAGGACCCAACAATCCTATGTGTTTTGTTTGGAAATTGATACTTTGTTGCTGTTATCTGTGGCCTTAGCCAAGGGCTCACAGGACAGTGGGAAGAACACCGCTTACCTCTGGTCTCTGCAGCAGTGTGCTGAAATTGCCCTCACTTAGCAAGAGTTCCTTTCTCCTCTGGTGCTTTTCTGTGTCTTGGCATCTCTACTCAATCCTTCTGACCAAGGAAAGGAAAGCTAACTTTAAAAAAGCAATTTTTTAAAGTTGTTACGGGCACAGTGGCTCATGCCTGTAATCCCAGCACTGTGGGTGGGAGGCTGAGGCAGGCAGATCACTTGAGTTCAGGAGTTGGAGACTAGCCTGATCCAACATGGTAAAACCCCGCCCCTAACAATACACAAATTAGCCAGGCATGGAACACTCCTGAAACCCCAGCTACTAGGGAGGCTGAAGTGGGAAAATCGCTTGAACCTGGGAGGTAGAAGTTGCAGTGAACCATGATTGCACCACTGTACTCCAGCCTGGACAACACAGTGAGATTCTGTCTCAAAAAAAAAAAAAAAAAGAAAGAAAGAAAGAAATAATAAATTTAATTTAATTATAAACAATTTTCTTCATTGGTCAAAAAGATGCCACCCCCCCATACTCCCCCGCCCCCGCACCCACCAAAGCTGTTTTTACTTTTTTTCCTCTTTTATAAATGGGGTGTCACTTTGTCGCCAGGCTGCAGTGCAGTGGTATAATCATGGCTCACTGAAGCCTCAACCTGGGCTCAAGCAATTCCTGCCACGTCAGCCACCCAAGTAGCTGGGACCGTAGGCACCCAGCACCACACCTGGCTAATTTTGTAAAAGTTTTTGTAGAAGCGGGGATCTCACTGTGTTATCCAGGCTGGCATCAAACTGGCCTCAAGCGGTCCTCCCACTGCATCCTCCTAAAGTTCTGAGATCACAGGCGTGAGCCACTCACCCAGGCTCAGAGCCTAATCTTTGATGCCTGCTGAGTGACTTTGACTTCAAACTGCTCCTCCAGGACCTGTTAGTTAATCATTTACTGTGTGCAAGTCACTTTTCCAAGCACTTCACAAGCGTCATTTCATTTATTTCTCCCACAACCTGTCAAGGTTAGAGATTTTGTCTGTTTCACAGATAAGGTCACTTGAACCCAGTGAGCATAACTCTCCCAGCGGCAGGCGCAGGATTTGAATCCACATCGGTCTGAGCCTAAGCCACTCTCCCACCTCGCCCTGCTGCCTGGGTGCCTAGTTTCCTAGTACAGGAAACTCATTGTCTGTTTCCTTCCCTTGGTCTCCACAACTGGCCCATTTCTCATCCTCTCCTTAAGAGCACATTGACACTTCCTTACCAAGGACTTGTGTGTGTGTGAATGTGTATGCATGTTTGTAGTGTGTGCATTTTACCTACATATCTTCCTTCAGGCCTCAGGGCAGTCTGCTTCCTTCTCTCTATACTGATTAATATGAAGAAAATTTTAGCTATAAAACATTCATTCTCCCACGTTGTTGTAATGTCCATCCCTAACAAACCTTTAGTGAGTTCTCCCTGTTTAAATCTAGAGAAACCGTGTCCTCCGGGGATGGCACAGAATCCACTTAGGGTGCGCAGCCACCATAGAGCGAAGCCTGGGGCTCCACGGAGCTGGGGAAGAAGAGGGTTGGTGGATCTTAGTAGGCCAGGGACGAAAAAGAGGTAAAATGTCTACAGCCTATTTATGATCTTCCACTGATAACTCAAAAAGGAATCCCATTTTTGTTGCCGTAGTATCAGTCACAAGTTCCTTGTTTTAATTAAAGTTTCATGATTAATGTCAAATCCCTGGTTTCATGCCGGCATTTTCCAACAGTCTTGTCTCTGGGCAGATTAATTTATGACTTTCTAAGTGAAGATAATCAGTGCTTCAGGCAAATAAACTATTCCATCACATCTGAGGATTCTTGCCTGGGCTGACTTTACAAATGGTACAGTCTTCCATTAAAAGAGACCCAGACAGACACGCTATGGAATGCTCAGCCAGTCGCCGTCACAGCCAGAGGTGATGCTGGACGTTAAGGCTGTTTTCCTTCATGAAAATGTTCCGGCTACATTTTAGGCCATATGGAAAATGGGTGGATTTCATTCCAAACCATATTGATGCAATTCTGAATGTTCAAAAATGCAAATTGATCATTCCTGTGGGAGACGCAGTGGCTTCCCAGACCTCCTTTTCCTTCCACGAGAGTCTGTGAACAGTCAGCCATGTTATGTGTGTTGATGGAGAAGCCTAAACAGTATGTATGGTTGCCAAATGGTTTTCTTATTGATAAATGGAGCAATATATTTTGTCTTATTACTCAATTGTCTCTCCCCCTCTTCCATTTTCAAGGCAAAAAAATTAGGGCATGTCTTCCTTCCTGGCACAAAATCGTTTTACTTCATCATAGCCAATCTTATTGTAAATTCATAAAAGCATCTAGAGATTTGATAGTAAATTAAAGATGTTTCAAAACAATAGTTTCCTGGAAATCATGTGCAACTCCAGTGCAGAAGTGGTAAGAATTTGAAATTTCCATATGACTCTGATTTACTTCCCTATCCTGTGGCAACAGAAAGCGAGTTAAGTAGGTTACCCTGGCCTTGGGGAAGGTAAAATGTAAAGAAAATAGTGCTTGCTCTGCAGACTTCGGACCCTCCATCCAATCTCGATGAGCAGGTATCCTGAAGAGTGTAAGTTGCTGACATGCACAACTCGAAAGCCAGAGCTTTAAGGGACTGCCTGTTGCATGTTTTATCATGAAGGAGTCTAGACTTGAATCTTTCATAACTGAACTCGTATTGTAATCTATTACATATACTTCCCATTAGCTAGTGCTGCTGGCATTACGTGGCAGCTGTGTAAGTATTTGTTGTGCTTGTTTAGAATTGAATCGTAATGTTCTAAAGCGAGCAGTTATTCTTACCATGGAAGCTGTGACACCTCTAATACTTCTATACTTTGCCCTGTGTCTAAACTGCCGGAGACAGTGGTACCCTAAGAAGGACAGACACCACCCGCCCAGAGCCAGGAGGATGACTCTGTTTCTCACTGTCTGTTAGTTGAGTTGTCTGAAACTACACACTTGCTGAGGACAGTCATTTTTTAATTCTCCAGCCTCTCTCGCAGTGTCTGGCATGTGACAAGACAACAGGAATATTTGTCGAAATGTGAAAATGCACATTCCATCCCATCCTACCCCTTTCCTCCCTCTCCCTCCTTCTACCCTCACGCTAACCTTTGGGTTTTGCTCTCCAGGCAAAGCAGGAAAAATGCCAGCTCGGTCTCCCAGGACTCTTGGGAGCAGAACTACTCCCCCGGCGAAGGCTTCCAGAGTGCCAAAGAGAACCCCAGGTACTCCAGCTACCAAGGTTCCAGGAACGGCTACCTGGGAGGACACGGCTTCAACGCCAGGGTCATGCTGGAAACACAGGAGCTCCTTCGCCAGGAACAGAGGCGGAAGGAGCAGCAGATGAAGAAGCAGGCTCCTTCTGAGGGGCCCAGCAACTATGACTCGTATAAGAAAGTCCAGGACCCCAGTTACGCCCCTCCCAAGGGGCCCTTCCGGCAAGACGTGCCCCCATCCCCTTCTCAGGTCGCGAGGCTGAACAGACTTCAGACTCCTGAGAAAGGGAGGCCCTTCTATTCCTGAGCACGCGGAGAACGGATGCTTCATGTCACGCAATAAAAGACATTTTCCTATGAAGACTTGTATTTTGGGAGTTTTTTTAAACCTCGATGGTACTATGGAGTATTTCTGTTGTTGGTATCAGTGCCTTTAAGCGGTGTAGGCAAAGAAACGGAAGGCCTTAATGTCTGTGCCACTATGTCTCAAGTGTCTGTTTCGTGGAAGGATTTCCCACCCTGTGACAATCATCTGTTCCAGGCTTTCACGTGCTCTGAGCCTCTCCACGGTCCCAGGAGTCTCGGCCAGACTCAGGAGCTGACCGCACATGGTGACGACATCCCTGCACAACTTGCAGCGACACACTGGCCTGAAGTGGAGGGTAATGTGCGGTCCTGTTTTTCCCTCTACGTTCTCTTAGCTGTGAGGCGACATCTCAGTCGCTGGAGGAGGAAAAGTGGACAACGTACACCAAAACCTGGGACTTTCCGGTACATGACAGCACAGCCATTTGTCGTACTTTGTTGTCTGTGGTTTCCTCTTTTCTTTCCCAGCTTCTTGTGACGGGAGAGTTGGTCCTCCTGTTACAGAAGCTAAGCCATAGTCCACATCGTCTGGTTACCATGAGGGTCCTTTTGTAACTGCCTTATAACTCAACATTACCAATAAAGTGATGATCCTAGTCTGCGTTTATACATACACTTGTTCAGTCCTGTTCCTCACACGTGGGTTGAGTCACCACAGCTCAGTGTGGGGAACGTGGGAGATGGGAGTGGCTCCTGCTGGGGGAAGCTGGGCCGGCCATTGGCCCTGTGTCTGTCATGAGGGGAGAGCTAAGAAAGGAATTCTCCTAGGAAGAGCTCATGGCCCAGTACATCCCAGTAATTATTTTAATTAGTTTTTGTTCTGACAGCTTGTCAGGAAGGGCACAGGATGGGACAGAGATAAACCCACAGTCATTATGATCTGCTCTCTATGGGTTTTCAAGTCACAGGCAATTGATGCTTGTCTCATGCATCCACACACCACATCTCTGCCTGGCGATGCCACCCTCCTAAGTCATTCTGCCATGAAACGTAAAACACAATAAAGGCAAAGCTCTTACGCATCACACGGAGAACATTTTCAGGTCCCACAGCGGCAGTGGCAGGAAGCTCTCTCTCACGTCAGTATTTGGGGGTATGTCTCGGGGACCTTGGTGGCTCCCGTCTTCCTTCATCATTCTGAACATCCTGTATTGTAAGCCGTGGCTGGGTTGCTAAAGTGCCTGTGAATCCCGATGTGGAAAAAGCTGGAGATGAAAGCTCAGCATACCATGTATTCACAAAAACAGAAAAAAAGACATGTATGGATATGCCTATTTTTTTTTACTGGCACATTGTATTTTTGTGTTGACTTGTTTTTAGAAATGATGTGAGGTGTCTGCACACATGCCTGTGTCTCTTCTGCATTTCTGTGTCATGGTTCTGTTTCTTAAGAATGTGCAGCGGTGTCTAAGTGCTGTTACCAGTGTATGCACAGTGACCTTGGATGACAGTGGCTCTTTCTCACAGCCTCCCCTGAGCTGTGAGAAACAGCTTTCTCTGTACATACGCGACTCCTAATAAAAGGCATATTTCTTCCTGTTCCTTTGGTGTCTCTAGCGTTCCTGGGCATCCTTGACTAGCTGGGGTTTTTTACAAAAGTATATCAACAGATGTGATTTATATATATATATATATTTAGAGAAAGTTGGAAGTTTCCTCACATCTGAGAAGCCCCAGTTGCATGAAAGGGGGCAGGAGAACCCTGGGGCCCATTCTTGGGTGAGGATGGTGGTGGGGAACTCACCTGTGCCTTGGAAAAGATGGTCCCCATTATGACATCATTCTCACTCTTAGTCCATTAAGACAATATATAGTCTTACAGTGGAAGTCTGAAAGTTGGAAGTTTGCAAACACAGGAATGAGTGGTTGGTTGCATATTTGAGCACTGAGGTGAGGGGAAGGGGAGTGAGAGGAACCTTCTTCATGAGCCCACTGCAAGGCTCAGGCTGCCTAAAGAAGCCTGGGGAGTTCTGAATTGAAGGAGCCAGTATGGATTGAACTAAGTGAATGAAAAATTACGCAGAAACTGACATGACATTCCCATGACTGCCCTTTGCGTCCTTGGAATCATCCTAGCACGCCAGATGTTTTGACTGAGTCCTGGCCTTGAGTATTGTGAGCCCAGAGAAAGGTCCAGATTCTAGTCTATTTCCAATACTAACCTAGTTTTTATTTTCCGAATTACAAAGTAAGGCTTTGCTGTTTCTTTGAGAGGGATGCTCACAAATATGTGTGTGGTGTTTTGAAGGCATAAAGGGTGCTATGTCCCTAGGTATATCTTGTGCACAAATATAGGAGATTTGGTCCTCACGCAAATGGCAGGCTTTGTGAGAACCTGTCAAAAATGCCCTCTTATGGAGTGCCTAGCATCAGTGGGTTGCCATAGCAACCCTCATCCTGTCACTACATCCAAATTCTCTCACCTCAAGATTAGGAACGAGAGGTGTGTGGCAAACCGAGGCAATATCATGGTTCTTCCATGCGTGCCAGGTGTGGGAAGTGGAAAGGGAAGACAGACAGGTGTGTTCATTTTCTCCCTGACCAGGAGGCCCACTGCCAATGCCAAAACACGTGGCTTATTTGTCTCAACTGACAGCGGGCAGCAGAGCAGGGGAGGCAATAGTCTCCTGTTGTGGGGACCCAAGTCACAAAGGAACTTGTGGATTGAAACTGACAATTTGAGCAGCATTGGGACGAGAAGTAGGAATGGTTCACAGAGAAGTCAAAATAGGCTTCATGAAGCAGTTGTGACTCAGCAAACGGGCCTCCTGGCTTCAGGACCTTCTGCTAAGTCTAGAGGAAATCCCCTGGCAGGGCGTGTCCAAGGCCGGATGCTGTTGAGATGAGCACTGGGATCTACCCAGCTCCCTCAGAAGCCACAATTGCATGAGAGAGGATCGGGGCACCCTGGAGCCGTCTTGATGAGGTGGGGAAACTCACCTGTCCTTTGGAAAAGATGATCTCCACTACAGTCTCCACTACGATCATCTCACTCTTAGTCCATTAAGACAGTATATAGTCATACAGATTTGCGTATAAATTATAAAAATAATACTGCACAGCATATCTATATTAAATGTTACTAACGCAGTACCATCCACCTTCTCTTTCTGTGATCAGACTGAGGGTAGCTCAAAGGTCAAAGTGTTGGGGTTCAGTCACTTGGCAGCTCACAGTCCAGTGACCACAGCCAAGGAGGATTTCACCAAGCGTTTTATTATTGGCAACGCACGAGGAGGACGGGCACCAGGAATAGTTTTCCAAAGCAGTACCTCCAGGAACGAAGGTGAAAACGGCTTTTATTGGGCTGGTGAGCTGAGTCATCGTATGTCAAGCTTGTCCAACCTGGAGCCCAAAGGCTACGTGTGGCCCGGGTTGGCTTTGATTGGCTTTGAATGAAGCCCAACACAAATTTGTAAACCTTCTTAAAATGTTATGAGATTGGGCCAGGCGCAGTGGCTCATGCCTGTAATCCCAGCACTTTGGGAGGCTGAGGCAGGTAGATCACCTGAGGACAGGAGTTCAAGACCAGCCTGACCAACATGGAGAAACCCCATCTCTACTAATAATACAAAATTAGCCAGGTGTGGTGGAGCACGTCTGTAGTCCCAGCTACTCGGGAGGCTGAGGCAGGAGAATCGCTTGAACCCAGGAGGCAGAGGTTGTGGTGAGCCAAGATTGTGCCATTAATGACACTCCAGTTTGGGCAACAAGAGTGAAACTGTTTCAAAAAAAAAAATTACGAGATTTTTTTTTGCAATTAAAAACATTTTTTTTAGCTCATCAGCTATCGTTAGTGCATTTTTTGTGTGGCCCAAGACAATTCTTCTTCCAGTGTGGCCCAAGGAATCCAAAAGATTGGACACCCTGTGAGGTGGAGTAAGGGTGGTGCAGGGGAGTCATCAGTCCACATCCTTCACAAGGATAGAACGTGGCAAATAGGCTCCTCCCTGGGTGGGAGTTTAGTGCAGTCAGAAGAGTTCACCAAGGTTCATTCCAATTCAGGCACCTCTAGACAAACTGGTTTCTATTTTGCAAGGTCTGGGCTTCTTCCTGGAACTTTTGTGAAACAAGGAGAACTGAAGGTGCAGCAGTTATCAGAGGGCACTTTTCCAGAGTCTACCAGAAAACCCGGGGCCCTGGCTTACAAAGCACCCCACGATTGACAGGGCTGTCCCAGAATACAGCAGAGAGTAGGACCCCAGCTTCTCTGGGTTTCCGCCAATGAAGTCCAATAGATAATACAGAGGGTAAACCCAGTGAATTTGCTGTTTCATGGAGTGGGGGGTGTAGGTTTTATTTCAACCCTTGTTGAAAAGGGGTGGAAAATAAGCCACCTTGTCCAGAATCTTCTTTGTGATCATTGGCCACAGCAAGTATGAACAGGAGGAGACAGCAGGTGGGAGACCAGCATCCCGGTGGCTTCTCCATCCACGCCATCGCCCTTGTTTCACCCAAATACAGCAGTTGTCAAAAATGCTGCCCTGCTCCAGCATTTTTTATTGAAAGCGCAACAGTTGCATGTTCACATAACAGGTATAAGTCATTTCGCATATGTCATCCGATATTTGATTATTTTAATGGGTTTTTTATTTCATACTATGAGTCCTTAAAGCTCAGGTGTTTCTGAAACCAATCTGGAATGAGGCAGGTAGTTCTTCCTTTCTGGCTTTGTTTGCTAGTCATAGAAGAGTAGGTTGCTGAGGTTCAACTACCTGCCTCCAGGTACATTCCATTAGACACGTCCTCCATCTGATAGCGCAGTGTTCTATACATTTAAATGTCTAGTTAACAGCTTCTTTTTCTCCGACTGGGGTGGGGAGGAGGGTAATGACATATCAGATATGGAGATAATCTTTTCTTGCTTCACAGACAGGATATCATCTTAATAAGGCAGCTAATAAGAACGTTCGCAGGTCAGAAAGTGAGAGTGATGGAGATGCTTTAATGGAAAACCACCTTCAGCTCTGAGTAATGATTAGATCACAAAACCTGGTGGAATCAAATTGACTTTTTTTTTTTTAATGTGTTGGGGATAAGGGTCATAATTCCGAACATAAGTTTTAAAGAATTTTCTTAAACAAGGAACTGATATTCTGCTTTGGTGCTGATGGGGGAAGGGGAGGATTCTCATTGCATCCCACATAGAAGGAACCTTTTTTCCTCTTGAGACAGAGTCTTGCTTTGTTGCCCAGGCTGGAGTGCAGTGGTACAATCTTGGCTCACTGCAACCTCAGCCTTGGGTTCAAGCGATTCTATTGCTCCTGGCTCCCAAGTAGCTGGGATTATGTGTGCGCCACCACACCTGACTGATTTTTGTATTTTTAGTAGAGATGGTGTTTTGCCATGTTGGCCAGGCTGGTCTTGAACTCCTGACCTCAGGCAATCCGCCTGCCTCAGCCTCTGAAAGTGCTGAGATTACAGGCGTGAGCCACCACACCCAGCTAGATGGGTACTTGTCTCCAGAATTCAGCATCTGTCTCGCCAGCATGCATCCCCCTCATCTCCTCAGCTTTCATATTCCATTCAGCAAAGTAAAAGCCTGTGGATGTCGTCTGTCCATAAATTCAGTTGCCTTCAGTTAAGTCCCATCACAGGGAATTTCACTTTCACACTTGATCTTAGCCAAAAAGGCTGAGAAATGATAGGGAATTTCACATTTAAAGAATTCCATTATGGGTCCCCCAAGATCAAGAATCCTTTCCTGAAGAAGATATAACCAATTTTTCTCACATTTTTTTTCCCTTTCTGAGCTCTGAGTTAAATCATCAGTTTTTATTTCCTCATGTTTATGTTTTTTAAGCTCATTGTGTCTGTGCTGGCCTGGCCCATTCCGGATGGGTGTGTTTAACGCTGGATGTGGGAAAAGAGGGCAGCGGGGAGGAACTGAGTCCTCCCACAGTGAAGCTGAACAATTCCTCATCTTTCCTGCTTAGCACTTACTTGCTCACAGGATCAATTAAATGTGTGAAAACACCTTTTTCCTGAATTGCTCGGTGAACTGCTGAGTCACCTCACACCACTACTGGCTTAGAAAAGCCATTTCGAGTTTGTTCTTAGATGCTGCAGTTGCCTCTGGATGGTCTGATTCCCCAGGGTGTCGGCAGCCTCGGCCCTCGTCTGTGGGGCAAAGGAGCATGAGCAGGGGCCCTCCTCTGCTTCCTGAAGGCAGTCTCCCCACTTGCTAGAAGGTTCCTTCTGAAATCGAGGTTTAACTTCCATGAGGGATTTTATGATGCAAACAGTTTAAGTACAATTTGGAAGGTTTTGCCATTAAAAGCAGCTCTGCATGGCCCTGGGCCCAGCCAACTGCAAACTACAAGGGGAAAAAGTGCCATAGATTGCTGGCAAGTGACGGAAGGAAAACAACACAAATTTCTAAACCAGTTGCGTCCCAGGCTGATGATCTGGTTTCAGGGTACAGTTCGTATCCGACTGCGTTTATTCAGCTCAAGTTGTCAGCAGCAAGGTATCCATTGTAGTCGTTTACGACGGGATTAAATGGGTAGAAACGTCAGCTGACAAGCCTGAGATGGGTCAGATGAGGGCTCCCCAAAGAACATGGGGTGTTTTGGAATATAGAAAACCTTTGAACTCGTCTTGTAAATCCTCAAAGTGAATTTGTATGCACGTGCCCTGACTTGAAGCTCCATTTCCAAACTTGCTTTAATTGTATCTGCTTGGCTTGGCGTCTATCTGGGCCCGAGGGGCTCCCATTCTGGTCCCAGCAACCAAAGCATTCCCGCAAAATAGGAACCCGCAAAGTCCACAGCCGCTCCCGGCTTCTCACTTTATTTGGTCGATTAATTTGTGTAGCACTTTACAATCTGCAAAACATTTTCATCTTTTCTTCCTGAGTGCCCAAACCCTGGGAAGTAGGCTAGATAAATGATAGTTCAATTTTACGCATGAGGAGACTGAGAAATCGGGAGTTTGGGACTGGCCAGGTGAGGAATGAGTGGCTCAGTCAGAACCCAAAACTCATTGCCCCTCCTGTGACCCCTGCTCGTGATGCGAAGGTCTTATCAAACAAAAAGATTTTACCTTCAGCACTTTTCAATTCCTTACTCGATGGTCCTTGTACTTTCCTTTGGGAGGGAAAATAAGCACAATATAATGTATCAACAATTGTAAAATTAGTAATGCTTTGAAAATAGATTTTATGGGTACAATGAAACATTCAAGCCTTTAATCCCAGCACTTTGGGAGGCCAAGCGGGAGGCCAAGAGTTTGAGACCAGCCTGGCTGGCAACAGAGCAAGACACCCATCACTACAAAAAGTAAAAACAGTAGCCGGGCATGTTGGCATGCACCTATAGGCCTCGCTACTTGGGAGGATGAGATGGGAGTACTGCTTGAGCCCTGGAGTTCAAGGCTGCAGTGAGCTATGATCACACCATTGCACTCCTGCCTGGGTAACAGAGCAAGACCGTGCCTTTTATTTTTTTTATTATTATTTTTTAATTTAAGGCTGGGCATGGTGGCTCACACCTATAATCCCAGCACTTTGGGAGGCCAAGGCAGGTGGATCACTTGAGGTCAGGAGTTCAAGACCACCCTGGCCAACTTGATGAAACCCCATCTCTACTAAAAAATTCAAAAAAAAAAAAAAAAAAAAATTAGCCGGGTGTGGTGGCATGTGTCTGTATGCCCGTGCCTGTAATCCCACCTACTAGGGAGGCTGAGACAAGAGAATCGCCTGAACCCAGGAGATGAAGGTTGCAGTGGGTGGAGATCATGCCACTCCATTCCAGCCTGGGCGACAGAGCATGATTCTGTCTAAAAAAAAGTTTGCTTTTTTTTTTTATTTAAATTTTTTTTATGACTCGTAATACTATTTATAAAATTACATATTACATATGTATGCAAATACATATTTATACACATATACATATAATGGTTTGCTCACATGTCAGGCACAGGGTGTCATAAATTTGGAATGTCTACTGAAATAGACGTTTCAGCCAGGCTTCCACGTGGATGTCCGAGGACTCCTGGGCTCCCTCGCTGGTGACCACATTTCATGCTGTGCCTCTTCTGCTTCCATGTGTGTGACCCTCAGACCTGAAGGGGTTCATTTCTAAGCCAGTTTCAAGATGGAGAAAAGGAAGAGTTAAGTGAAAATGCTGGAACCGGAGGAGGATGAGAAACCGGAGGAAAGCAGGGCGCTGCGGAACACGGAACGGCCACGACAAAGCGCCGGTTCCTCGCAGTGGGGCTTCTGAGGCAGATGCAAGAAAAGGCCTCGGATGCTAATCCAAAATAGAAAAGATCGCTGGGAGATTGTGAAACAATAACAATTTGCATTAAATCATCAGCTGCTTTCAGCACAGATGGGAAAAGCCTGTTACAAATGTTGTAAGACATTTGCAGCGGGTTTCAAGCTGGACAGGCATTAAAAACATTCTTGAGCTTTTCACGTTGGGAATAAAAATGTAAATCATTTCTAGCGAGGATTTTTTTTTTTTTACATACCATTTTGTCTTTGTATTTTATTTTATTTTATTTTGGGGAAGGAGACGACATCTAATAGCCAAGGGGAAATGATCCATTTATAGGGTTGGATAGATAAAATTTATCTTCAAAGAGGTAGAACATTAATTATGCATATATAGAAAGAAACTTTGAGCTCTGAGACATTCCCAATGAAACGATGGCTTATTTCACTCAAGATCCCAGCATGGTTCCCGTATCTGAGAGAGAAACACTGCCAGTTGCTAACCTGCCTGCTTTTCTGGGCCAGTTTCAGAGCATAGAGGCAGAGTTGGGGAAGCTGGCTAGGACTGGAGGGGCTCGCCCTAGAAACTCTCTAGGACTGGCTTCTCCTCCATTGCGCCTTTAAATGGACCACGAGGGGTGGAAGGCTGGAGCCAGGAGCTGATGCAGCAGGCCCATGTCTCGTGATCGCACGCCCCTGGAGAAGAGGCTAGACGGCCACAGACTCTCAGTGTCTGGAAGGACTGGCTGGCCTAGGGAAACGAGTTTCCAATAACTAATCCAGCTGAACGAGGCACTTCCCTTGGCTCCAGCTCTCTTTCCCGTAAGCCAGGAAATGTTCTCTCCATTCATTCGGGGATGGCTCACCAGAGACTTCTGATCTCGGACTGGTTACTCCACAGACTACACTGGTATCTTCTGCTCTGTATCCTAAGTCCTTTTAGTGGTTCCCTCTGGACTAATTGAAACTCAGAGATATCCTGTGTGTGTGATTTGTTCAAGGTAATTGTAAGGCCACAAAGAAGCCAATATTGATTTTTTTCTAAAGATGCCACTTTATGTGGCCTGAAATTTACTACATAGAATATGCAGTCAGTTTAGGGAAAATAATCATCTCATGTTCATTTACTCATTCATGCATTCATCCATTCATTCATTCATGCATGCATTCATTCATTCATGGCTCCTGCAGTAGACCAGGCACGATGTAGATGCTGGAAACTCACCAGGGAACAACTCAGTCTTACACTAACCAGGAGTAGCAAGGCTGTGTAACGTTCAGACAGTGACGCTTGGTGCGGAGAAAATAAAGAAGGATTCAGGACTGGGACGTGAGAAGGAGCAGACAAGTTGGAGTTGGGGGATCCATGTTGTGAGAGACTGGGGTCCTTCCAGTAGACACTCTGGAGGGAATAATGGCAGGAGTGACATTGGTAGGAGTGGCCTGGGACATGGTGGTGGACATGAGGCGAAAGGCGAGATGAGGGGTGAGGCAGTCAAGGCACAGGGAGACTAGTGTGCTGGAGGACACCAAAATCATTACCAGCAACAAATATGGTGGCAATACAGTGATTCAAATGCTAAAACCTTCACAGAGTGCAGGCCTGTGGGAGACGGCAAGAAGGAGTGCAATAACACATGGTCTAATTAACAAGCTTCCAAGGAGGAGGGGACACATTCCTGAGAAAGGAAGAACAATGATCTGGAAGTGCCAACGGGAGTAGGAAAGACACCTGTCCAATATCCAACCACAGCCTCCAGCAGCCACCACTGGGAAGGTGGCAGGCGCCGGCGAGGGCAAGAATAGGGTGGGGACTGCACCATCCCTGAGGGAGGTGAGACGACCTAAAGACAGGACCTGGAGGTCTTGGGCTTCCTTCTGACATCTGAAGCAGAAAGGGGTGTGGGGCAGAATGTGTCACGCGGTCTCTGAAGGGAAGCACTCAGCTCTAAACGCTGCCCAGTCCTAGGAGCTGAGGTAGGACCCACCAGGAACATGTGGGCGTAGTGCTCAGGTGCAGGTGTCATAGCTCCACCTATCACAGCAGCCCCAGTTCCCAATCCTGCTTCCCTGCTGTGTGTCTATATCTTGATGAGAGACATCCCTCTCTCATTCATTCATTCATTCATTCATTCATTCATTCATTCAGGGTCTACAGTATACCAGACACTGTCTTCATCACTGGGCATTCAGGGGTGAACTAAAGAGACCCTGGGCCAGGCACAGTGGCTCACACCTTTCATTCCAGCACTTCTGAGGCTGAGGCCAGTGGGACACTTGAGCTCAAAGTTCGAGACCAGCCTAGGCAACATGGAGAAATTCCACCTCCACGACTACAGGAACAACGAAGAAACCTTGATGTTCTCATAAAAATGACAGTCCAGAGGCAGGGGCAAACATCAACTGAGTAAACACACTACTAGATAGAGTATTGTGACAAGGGCAGTGAAAACAGAGTTTCTGTGAGGGAATAATAGGGAAAGGAGACATAATTAAATTGGGGGTTCTGTGAGGGAATAATAGGGAAAGGAGACATAATTAAATTGGGGGCCAGGCGCTGTGGTTCATGCCTGTAATTCCAGCACTCTGGGAGGCCAAGACCAGAGGATCGCTTTAGCCAAGGAGTTTGAGACCAGCCTGGGTGACGTAGGGAGACCTTATCTCTACAAAAAATTCAAAAATTAGTTCTAAGTGTGGTCAAGTGTGCCTGTAGTCTTAGCTACTTGGGGGGTTGAGGCAAGAGGATCCCTTGAGAAGTTGAGGCTGCAGTGAGCCATGATTGTGCCACTGAACTCCAGCCAGTGTGGCAGAACAAGACCTCCTCAAAAGCAAAAAAAAAAAAAAAAGAGAGAGAGAGAGAGACAGTGAGAATTTGTGAGGAGTGATTTGTAAACTGAGTCTTGAAGGATTTGAAAATCTAACAAGAGTATAGCAATATATCAAGATCCCAAAAACTTGATCCCTTGTGACCCCAAGGTTTCATTTTCTAGAATATACCTGATGAAACTCAAAAGGTAGACAGAGATTTATGCCCAAAGCTGTTAAAAAAATATTGTTTATAGGTCAGAAAAATTGGACATAAACATCTCAAACTAGGGAAATGGCTAAGGAAATTATGGCATGGAATGTACTAGTGTGTTATAGCTATTAAAATTAATGTTTATGAATAAATTCCACCAACATAGAAATGCAATCACAATATAATGTTTAATAAAAGATACTAGAATATTGAATTGTGCCTTCATTATGACTGCATATATATGCATGTACATGTGTAAATATGTGTGTATGGATATGCGTGTGTGTGTGTGTGCATGCGTGCATGCAGAAAGGGAAGGAATAACCCCAATGCTAACAAATTATCATGGAGTGTTTGGATTAAGTAGCAAAGCTGAATATGGATACCTTCGGGTCAAAGGTCATGGAACCTGAGCATGCCCCGATGACCCCGGCGTGCAGCCTCACACAGAATCTGTGTTCAGACTGAGGAGTGGAGACCAAATGAAGACGCAAACACCACATGGCAGGAGCCAGGATCCAATCACATCATCTGCAAATGGAGACAATTTAATTTCCCCCTTTCCTATTTGGATGCTTTTGATTTACTGTTTTCTTGCCTAATTGCTCTGGCTAGGTCTTCTAGTACTATGTTGGATACAAGTGTTGAGGGTGCACACCTGTATCTTGTTCCTGATCTTGTTAGAGTAGCAGATAGCCGGAAATGAGCAGGCCAGGGAGCCCCTGGGAAAAGAAGTCCTGGAGATATACCCACCGGCAGGCAGCAAAAAGGACAGTGGCTATGGTGGCTACATCTGGTTTTGTGGCTGGGGCTCCTCCACCCCGAAGGGGATTTATCAAGCCCTTGCTGGAGACAACCATGCTAGGACTTTCTCCACCAACAAGCATGTGCGCTGCTCCAAAAACTCACTCTAGAATAGCCTTTTGCTCACTATAATAGTGAAAAGCACACCCCTGGATGGAGATCTTAAATGCTAATGAGACACACGATGTGTGTACTGGCATGTACAATCACAGAGAATGTGCGCCCAAAGGAACCTCCGGAAACAGGATTGTAAGTGACACCCCCTCAGGCCCCTTCATGAATAATCATGTAAGAGTCTCATAAAGGGCGTTCCCCAGCACTAGCAGCTGCTGGTTCATTCTTTTGAGCAGCCTGCTCTCTTTCAGAGCTTACTACCTCTTTAAATAAACGCTGCTACTAGGCTTCTACAACTTTTCCAGCTGGACCAGCCTGGAGCCATTTTCCACTGCTCTCTAGGTATGTACTTTATCTTTCTTCAATAAATTCCACTGCTTAACACTTGCTATGCATCTCTTGGCTAAATATTTTCTGCTGGGTTAGTCAACGACCAGGGATTCCCTCACTTGCTGGTAACAGTCTTAGAGAAAAAGCTGTTAGCAGCAGACTTGTCATATGTGGCTTTTACTATGTTGAGGTACACCCCCTCTATACCTATTTTGTTGAGAGTTTTTAATCACCAAAATATGTTACATCTTGTCAAAAGCTTTTTCTGCATGCATTGGGATTATTGTATGATTTTTATCTTTTTATTGTCAACATGGTGTATGTAATTTATTGATTTGTGCATGTTAAACCATCCTTGCATCTCGAGAATAAATTATACATGGTCATGGTGTATGATCCTTTTCATGTGCTGTTGAATTTAGTTTGCTACTATTTTACTGAGGATTTTTTTGCATCTAGATTCATCAGGAATATGGGCCTGTAATTTTGTTTTCTTGTAGCATTCTCATCTGGCTGTGGTATGACGATCATACTGGCCTTGTAAAATGAGTTTGGAAGTGTTACTTCCTCTTCAGTTTTCTGGAAGAGTTTGAGAAGGATTGGCAGCAAGTCATCTTTAAATTCTTGGTAAAATTCACCAGTGAACCCATCTGGTCCTGGGCTTTACTTTGTTGGAAAGCTTTTGATTATTGATTCTATCTCCTTAGTTGTTACTGATCTGTTCAGATATTCTATTTTTTATAATTTAGTCTTGATCAGTTGTCTGCTTTTAGGAATGTATCGATTTCTTCTTAGTTACTCAATACAGTCATGTGCCACATAACAATGTTGTGGTCAATGATGAACTCCATGTATGACTGTAATCCCTTAAGATTATAATGGAGCTGAAAAACTCCTGTTGCCTAGTGACCTCATAGCCACTGTGACACTGTAGTGCAATTCATCACCTTTTCTTTGTTTAGGTATGCAAATACTTACCATATGTTACACCTGCCTATAGTATTCAGTATGGTAATAAAATGTACAAGTTTTAGTCCATATTATATAGCCTCGGTGTATAGTAGGCTAGTTCATCCAAGATTGTGTAAATATACTCTATTATGTGTACACAATGAGAAAATTGCCTAACCACACATTTCTTTGAATATATCCCCATATATAGCATGTAACTGTTCTTACTAGTCTCTCTTGCTTCTTTGTATTTATTTGCTGTTAGTTACAATGTCTTCTTTTTAATTCATAATTTCATTTATTTGAGTCTTCTCTTTTTTCTTGGTAGTCTAGTGTTATTGATTTTGTTTCTTTTCAAAAAAACAACTCTTAGTTTTGTAAATCTTCTGCCTTTCTATGCTTTTTCATTTATTTCTGCTCTAATCCTTTTTCTTTCTTCTGTTGACTTGGTCTTTGTTTATTCTCTTCTTTTTCTAGTTCCTTGAGGTGTGAAGTTAGGTTGTTTCTTTGTTTCTTTTGTCTTAAAGTAGACAGTCATTGCTAAAATTTTCTTACCATTGCTTTTGCTGCCTCCCATGATTTTTGGTATTTTGTGTCTCTATTTTTCCTTGTCCCAAGATAATTTTTGATTTCCCTTTTGATTTTTTTTTTGTTTGACCCAGTTGTTCAGGACTGTGTTGTTTAATTTCCACATACTTGTGAATTTTGCAAAATTTTTCTGGATCTTGATTTCTTGTTTATATTATTGTGGTGAGAAAAAAATAATTAAGATGATTTTAATCTCCTTAAATTTGTTGAGACTTGTTTTGTGACTCAATATATGTTCTATCCTGGAGGACGTTCCATGTGCACTTGAAAAGAATGTGTATTATACTACTAATGGATGGAATGTTCTGTACAAGTTCATTAGATCCTCTTGGTCCTCATTAGATCCATTAAATCCTCTAGTGTTATTCAAGTCTGTTATTCAAGTGTGCTGTTTCCTTGCCTTGTGGAGTCTCCGTCTGGATGATCTCCACTGTAAATTGCCATTTTGTTATTGTTTACTGACTGTTCTTTAGTTCCATTGTTTCTTTCTCCCATTTGCTATCTTCCTTTGTGATTTGTTAAATCTTTCTATGGTATACTTTGGCTACTTTTTCTTTATGTTTTGTGTATCTACTACAGGTTTTTTTCTCTATGGTTACAATGGGGCTTGTATAAAACATCTGATAACATTATAATTAAGGCTGCTAACAACTTCAATTACAAGCAAAAACTCTACACATTGATTACTTCTCCCTACATTTTATGCCATTGATGTCACATTTTACATCTTTTTATATTGTGTATCTGTTAACAAATTATTCTAGCTTTAGTTATTTTTAATATTTTTGTCTTTTAAAATTTGTCTTTTAACATTAAAAGTGATTTACACACCACCATTACAGTATTATTCTGAATGTGACTATGTATTTATCTTTTCTAGTTGTTTTATACTTTCATATGTTTTCATACTGTTACTGAGCATTCTTTCATTTCAACTTGAAGAATTTCCTTTAGCATTTCGTGTAAGGCAGGTCTCATGGTAATGAGTCCCTCAGTTTTATTTGTCTGGGAATGTCCTTATGTTTTTTTCTGAAGGACAGTTTTGCTGGGCATATGATTCTTAGGTGGAAATTTTTTTCTTTCAAGACTTTAAATATCTCATCCCACTCCCTTCTGGCTTGCAAGGTTTCTGGCAAGAAGTCTACCTTATGGGGTTTCCCATATACATAATGAGGGTTTTTTTTTTCTTGTTGCTTTCAAGATTTCCTATTTGTCTTTGGCTTTTGACAATTTGATTATAACATATCTCAGAGTGTTCTTTTTTGGGTTCATCTTATTTGGGATCCTTTGAGCTTCATACATCTGAATGGCCAATCTTTCTCAAAATTTCAGTTGTTCTCAGACAGTATATTTTAAAATAAGCTTTCTTTTCCTTTCTGTCTCTCTTCTCCTCATAGGACTGCCATAATTTATACATTCATATGCTTGATAATGTCAAAGAGGTTCCTCATGCTTTTTTAAAATTTGCTTTTTTAATATTTTTCTTTTTCATTTCTCTAATTGGCTAATTTCAAGTGACCTATATTCGAGTTTTCTAATTTCTTCTTCTGCATGAGTGTATCCTGAAGCTCTCTGTTGAAGTTCTCAGTTCTGTCACTGTATTTTCAGCTCCAGGATTTGTTGGGTTCCTTTTTATGTTTCTAATTCTTTATTAAACTTCTCATTTTGTTCACACATTTCCTAATTTCTTTTATCAATCTCTCTGCATTTTCTTGGATCTCATTGTGCTTCTTTAAGATGATTATCTTGAATTATTTTTCAGGTAATTTAGTGATATCCATTTCTTTGGTGTCAGATATTAGAGCTATATTAGTTTCCATTGGTGGTGTTATATTAACCTGATGGTTATCTGTGTACCCTTGCAGTGGTTTCTGTGAATGTGAAGGAGCCACACCTTTTCAAGTCTTTACAGTCCGGTTTTGATAGGTAAAGTCTTTGTCTTGTGTGCCCAGGCTGGGAAGATTGCCTCCAGGATTGCAGTCAGGTGGGCCTGAAGCCTGGTCATGGTGCTGCTGCTGAGTCTTCAGTGGGATTCAAGGCTGGTGGGCCTATTACCAGGGCCTCTAATGGATGTGGATTCTATCTGGCTTCTGGGTAGACTAGACTACCTCCAGTTTCTTGGTTAATAAGGCTGGTGCTGGAATGACAGTCTGCTTCTGCAGAAAGTGGGCTTTTTACCAGTTTCATAGACAGGTGTGGCTTCCTCTGGGTCTCTAGGAGGGCTTTCCCTGGGTCACTGGATGGGCCTGTAGGCAGAAAGTATTTGCTTTGGACCATGGCTGATAGGGACTGGGATTAAGTCACAGGCTGCTTTAGGCTCTATAGCTGAGACCAAGGTCTGTGGGCCTGCCTTCAGGGGCATGGACAGGTATGTTTCATGGCAAGTCCCTGGGCAGGCAGGACTGCCCTCAGACCACAGCTGAGAGGAGCTGGAACTGAATTCCATGGCTGTCGTGCCGAATTTGGCTGGCCTGCCTGTGGCGGTACGGATGGGCATGTCTCTCTCTAGGTCCCTAGGTAGACAGAGATCTGCTCTCAAACCCCAGCCTTGCATTCTGATTACCTGCTTTGTTCTGCATAATTCAGTGGCTAGACAAAGTAAAAGTTCTCTTGCATCGATGAACTCTTGGTCTGATCTTTTCTGACTGGACTTTATTGAAAGATTTTAAAGTTTAATCAGAAAAAGAGCTTAAGAGCTTAAGAGCTCAATTTTTACACATACCAGAAAGAAGGACCTTCACAGCACAGCGTCTGCTGATTGAGGTCCAGGATGGAGAATGGAAGTCTAGTGGAGGAAGACGACCTGAGCTTTCTCAGAATGCAGACATTCTCGACAAGGTAGACCTCCTGAGAGCTCTCTCCTCTCATTTATGGTGAAACCACCACTTTTCTAGAATGTATTTCCGTGATGATGATTTTTCCCTGGAGCTCAAATTGAGGGTGAGCCAGAAACACAGAGAACTCATATCACATCCTGAGAAAGGAAGAAGCAAGTTTTTCAGTTTATCTTTGGAAGGATGAGGAGATGGGACAAGGGATGGGAGCCTGGGGCTTATGCTGCTTTTCAAATCCTGAGCTGACAAGAGACTGAGGCATCTAGAGCCACATGGTTACTATTTAATAATGTTGGCCATTAGGAGACCCATCTAAGATTCATGCTCTGCTCGGAAAGCCAACTTTCCTTTTGAGTCCAGGAGAGACTGGCGAAAAGGCTGGCATTGGCAGATGGCCTCTTGGCACATGTGTGAGTATTGATCAACATTTGAAGCGGGGGAAATGCTATTCCCTCTCTGATTAAAAGTCTCTTGCAAAGGAGAACAAAGGCCTAAGGTGGGCGGCATGGTTAATAGGCTACATTAAGGCAATCTCTACATTAAGGAGTATCTGTTGCCAGAATGTACTTTCTGATCGTTGCCACTTATGGATCCGATGCTGTTCTCTGTTCCTTTCAGATGTTGTCTCCTTCTCTACCCCAACTTAATCATCATGCATCTTGTCTGAGACCATTTTCTTTATAGAGTTTTTTTTGCTAAGATCTGTGGTCTTCCTGTGAAAATGGAATCATCAGTTGGGGGGGAAAACCCCCACTGCTGCCAGGATTTTTAGAGACACACATGCTACATCCCATTTTGGTGAATCTGAAGATAAGATTTCCAAAGGGGTATTACAACACCTTATAAAGTGATTTTCCCACATGCCATAGGGTTCAGATCCATGTAAATCCAGATGAGACTTTGGATTGTTGTTTTTAAAAATAGCTGGAGCCCTTCCATAGCCCCCGTGTGGCCTGCGTTCTTTCTCTCAGCCTAACTGGGAGGCAGGATTCCGCTACCTACATTCCCCCATACTGATCTTTTCACTTAGCTGACCTCAAGGATTCGTAATCCCAGTCTTGTGTTTTAGGTTAATTTCTGGCTTGGTTTTACTTCTACCCTAAGCAAGTCTTTCTTTGGTCACTGGTGCTCCAGTATTCTTTCGTTTGACCAGACGGCTCAGTTGTATCTCTTCAAGTGCACTCCAGGCTTGGATCACACTCTGCCATCCCCAGATGGCACCCAGGGCACTAACATCCATCACTTCTGATAGGTTAACCTCATGAAATTAATTGACTATGAAATTAATCTGGCACCTCCTGGGTTTTTTCTCATAGTAGGCGCTCAATAAATATTTGTGGCGTGAATTCTTTGCATGAAGCTTTAAAGGAATACTTTTTTTTTCTTTTGCTGTAGTGTCTTTCTCATTTTCCTTTTTGTGCTTAAAGCAAACATGGAATGTTCCTGTAAATGGTAATAGAGGAGGAGAGCAACTTATGGGGAAAGAGATGTTGGTGTGAGTCTGAGGTAGAGAAAGTTAAGAAGGCAAATGATCCTGTGCTCTTGAGAGCATTGGGGAGTTATCCCTGATAAAATCCCACGTTTGAATACAGTCGAGTTGACAGAATCCTGACCCTCTTCTTCCTGGTTTTGAATTTGAGATCCTTTCCTTTCATTCATTCCTAAAATATTGGTGTTCCTCCAGGATCGGTGCCACACCCTCTTCTCTTCTCTCTCTGTCCCCTTCTTACCAGTCTCTTCCATACCATCTGCATGTTTAAGACGCCCAGTGTCTCTGGGGCCCCTTGGTGCTCTCATGGTCTTCACTCTGCCTACTTTGCTGCCATCTGCCACTCAAGAAGCCACTGCTTCCAATGCAGGTGCCCTCTGTGGATTCAGCAATACCTCTGCTCAAGGCCCTGGTGTCCTGGAGCCCAGGATGCCCTACGGGGGTGTCCCATCTTCCTCTCATCGCCTCCATTCTGCTTAATATTGTTCTTAGCCTTGCTTGTGACACAATTTAGTGCCAAGTCTCTTGGACTGTGGGCTTTACAGTCAGCTGACTTGGTTTCAAATCCCAGCTTTGCCACTTACTGGGTAATCCTGGGTGAGTCATTTAACTCTTCCAAGCCTCAGTGTCTGAAACCATGAAGTGGGGACAATAATAATTCCTACCTCATGGGGTTGTTAGGAGGATTAACTGGTAATGCAACTACCTAGTTCCATCCTCAGAATGTAGATTCTGGCCAGGCACGGTGGCTCATGCTTGTTATCCCAGCATTTTGGGAGGCCAAGGTGGGTGAATCACCCAAGGTCAGGAGTTCGAGACCAGCCTGGCCAATATGATGAAACTATCTCTACTAAAAATATAAAACTTAGTCGGGTATGGTGGTGGGTGCCTGTAATCCCAGCTACTTGGGAGGCTGAGATTGTGCCACTACACTCCAGCCTGGGTGACAGAGTGAGACTGTCTCAAAAACAAAACAAACAAAAGAATGTAGATGCACAGGCTCTTCACAGATTCCTTTGGGAAAGTATTCGCTAAGTTTTTCCTTGCAGTGACTTTCCTTCCATGGGGCTTGGAGGGAGTTTATAGGGATGTACAACAATCTGTGTCCCAGACAGACCATTGCTATGCGGTCCCTTGCCTATTCACAGTCCCCTTTTCCTCGTTCCCTCCTTTCCTCCACTTGAAGTCTTTTGTATAAATTGACCATTTTATGCTTTGCCGTCTCGTTCACATGGTCAGAGCCTCCTACTTCAAGGCTGGGACCCCATTCCCAACAATCTTTCCAGATTTATGGATTTGACTCTTCCTCCGTGAGCAGAGACCACCACTCCTGTTCCCAAGACAGCTTGGCTCACCCTGGGGCCTGCTGTAAGCCATAACACCGCTGCTTCCTGAGGATGAGGCAGGCGCATTCGGGATGTTTCCTTTGATGGCTTCTTAGGTTCGTTATGCTTCTGAGCAAATTCCCCAATGTGTGTCTACAGAAGTTGCATAAATAACTTCAAAATCATAATTTGTTTTTTAAGCTCATTATTTTCCCTAAATTCCTTAAATTATTAAGATTATCTGATTTCTCCGGAAGCCGTTGTATGTCGGAGTAATTTAATTCTATGCTGTGGGGAACACTTGGTTACCGTCTGGGGGGACACACTAAAAAAAATCTATTAAATTGATTCGTTCTTTAATTTTCCTGGTTCTGCAGCTCAGTGAGGATACGGTCCCAGGTAAGAGCATATTTGTTGACTACCCAGCTTACACAGATGTTGCAAGAATTCTCAAATGGCTCGTTCTTGCTTTTGTTTCTGTTTCTTTTGTAGCAAGAGGGGCTGCCTTCCTGAAAGACAGGAGCGCATGTGGAAGGAATATCCAAACGTGAGTGATGAGTGTCCATGTGGGTGGACACGGGAGAAGTGAGGGACACAGCAGTTCTGACCCTGAAGAGTTTCTGGTGGGCAGGACCAGGCTGTCCTGTGGCAACTGGGGTAACTTTTTAGATGATTCGGGGTTTTGGGGCCAGCTATACTTAGAATTTCCAGTTCAGGCTATACTCTGAAGCCAGACCCACCTGTCTCAGAATTGACATTCTCAAGTCATTCTGCAGCCTCGGAGTCTCATTGATTCTTACAGTCAATGATGAAATATCCAACTTCCTTAGCTTAGCTTTGAGGATCTAGCCAGATCCTATGAGCCAGACGTAACCATCCCAGCCTTTTCTCCCACTGAGTCCATCCCTGAACTTCCCATACCATCAAATCACATCCTGTGCTTCTGCCTGATTCTTGGGTCCACGACATTACTCCGGACTGAACGGTCTCCCCCATCCCCAGCCATGTTGCTTGCCTGAATCCTATTCACCCCTCAATGCCCAACCCAATTTCTTAAACGTATGGCCTCAGGTGATCTGCCCACCTCGCCTCCCAAAGTGCTGGGATTATAGGCATGAGCCACCACGCTGGCCTCAACTTCTGTTTCCTTTCTAGGAAACTATCCCTGGCTGCTCCAGCCTCAAGATTTCTTACCACACTCTTTGGTGACGTGTCCACCTTCTCATGGAGCACTCATGTTTGGGTCTTCATCGGATGCTTCTGTGTGTTCCTGCTTTATTGGGCTCACTGACCCGTCAGCTTCTGAGGGACAAAGACCGCACTTTCCTTCCTCATCTCCTCCTCAGTGCTTTCCACACACAGGCTTCCCTGAAATGTTCTTGACTCACACATTAATTAAAAACCTGTCCAGAGTCTTTGGGAACCTGTCAGCTTGTCAATCCCGCAAGTCCTGCCTAACAGTAGCACAGAAAATCAACATGATCCAATCAATTTCCTTCTGATCGAGGGATGAGAACTAATTCAAATCAACTCAGCAAGTGTTCAACAGGCACCATGGGATAAACATAGTGCCAAATATTAAAAAGAAAAAATTACTGGGCACAGCCCCTACCTTCAAACAGCCAACTGTTTAGGAAGAGAATTCATTTGGAACATGAAAGAATTCGGAGAAAGCCAGAAATGAAAGACCATATCCACTAAAGTGTGAAATTGATTGGACTCTAGAATTAGATGAAGAAAGGTAGTGAGAGGTGGGTTCCAAGGCGAGAGAGATCAGAGATAAAGCCACAAAGAAGAGTCTTGGGGTGACGTGGACCTGGAAGAACCAGAAGTTTCAGGGAAGAGGCCAGCATGGATGATGCTTTCTTGCAGAGGGTCAAGAGACACCTCAAAGCATGGGGTCATGGAAATGAAATTGAGTACTAATTATTGACTAGGTGTGAGGCAGATACCAACACACTCACTCTCACAGTGACTATAAGGTGTACTTTATCTTCACATTGCAGAGGAAGAGTCTCTAGAGCAGGTTAAGTCAATTGTCCAAGGTAAAGGCAGTATCTAGCAGTGTGTTCCCAGGCCACCTGTGCTTTGTCCATCGCCTGGTCAGCGGGACCCCTGGGTGGCAGGCTGAGCTGGGAGGCAGGGCACCTGACCTGGTGCAGCCCTTGGGTACCCAGGACTCACCCCTCTCTTCCTCCAAGATGTGGCTTAGAAGGGAAGAAGTGTTCAAGTTAGGAGATACACCTGTTCTAAGCTGCTTCTCAGTGCCTCCCCATCAGCCCTCCTGGCGCAGGGAATTCTTTTTTTTTTTTTTTTGAGATGGGGCCTCACTCTGTTGCCCAGCCTGGAGTTCAGTAGCATGATCTCAGCTCACTGCAACCTCCATCTCCCAAGCTCAAGCAATCCTCCCACCTCAGCCTCCCAAGTAGCTGGGACCACAGGTGCATACCACCACACCTGGCTAGTTGGTTGCATTTTTGGTAAAGATGGGGTTTCTCCATTTTGGCCAGGCTAGTATTGAACTCCTGACCTCAAGTGATCCACCCACTTCAGTCTCCCAAAGTGCTAGGATTACAGGCATGAGCCACCATGCCTGGCCTGGTGCTGGGAATCCTAAGACCATTTTCCATCATCAGAGACTCTAGAAAGAGGCAGGAGAATCTGCATTTTTGAAAGCACTTCATGGGCGTCTGTGTTCTGCTCGTGGTGTGGATGATAGGTACTTTTGAGAAAATGCATTAAGCTGCGAAGTTATGATTTGTGTATTTTTTTTCCCATTTGTCCTTTATCATTCAAAGTTATGATTTGTGTGTTTTTCCCATTTGTCCCTTACAGGCGTGTGGCTCATGCCTGTAATCCCATGACTTTGGGAGGCCAAGGCAGGTGGATCACCTGAGGTCTGGAGTTTGAGACCAGCCTGACCAACAAGGTGAAACCCTGTCTCTACTAAAAATACAAAAATTAGCCAGGCGTAGTGGCACTTGCCTGTAATCCCAGCTACTTGGGCAGCTGAGACAGGAGAATTTGCTTGAACCCAGGAGGCAGAGGTTCCAGCGAGCCAAGATTGTCCCACCGCACTCCAGCCTGGGCGATGGAGCAAGACTCCATCTCAAAAAAAAAGTTGGGCGATGCTACAGTACACCATACTGGAGACCCCTGGTCTGCATAATCGTCATTTAAAGGGAACAGATAAGGATAATAATCACTTTTATTTATGATGGCCCTGTCCTAAGTGCTTTATGGACATTAACGCACAACAACGCCATGAGGTAGATGCTAATACAGTACCTATGTTACAGATGTGAAAACCAAGCACAGAGAGGTCTCTATTATTCATCCAAGCTCACACAGCTAGTGAGTGGTTGGGCTAGGATTTGAGCCCAAGCAGCATGGCTCTTCCTAGAGTCAATGCTTTCCGCTATGACAAGGAAGACGTGGGACCGGGCTATCTGAGACTGGCTGTGTGGAGTGGCTGGGCGGCTTCTCCATGGCTCTGGCTGCTAAATTTCCCTCTCACATGAGCTGTTCCCCAGGCCCTTCTCCCTCTCTTTCAGGCATTCCAGCCTTGGGCACAGGACAGAACCATTCCTGAAGAGTTGCCCCAGAGAAGCCAGAAGGAGACAGAGGCCCCTTTTCTAGATTCCCTGGGCACTTGATTCTAGCCAGGGCTGTGTTTTCCTGCCCCTCAGCATAGGTTTCTCAGTGCCCATTTTGAAGGAGCAGCTTGGCTCTTGGAAGACCCGCACCTGCCGGCAGGGCACGCACCATAGTTCCTGCTTCCGGTGGAGGAGGGCTGGACTGGCCGCCCCAAGCCAGTTTTGTCTTCCTTTCTGGGACCAGCCCCAGAAATCAGTGCACTGCCTGCTTTCTCCACATTACCCAACCTCGGTGACGAGAAACCACTCACCGCTTGGTGTCGTTTTCTCCCCAGCCCTGGGTCGCAGCTTCGTACAGTGTTCCCAGCCTCTTTGCATTTGTCTCATTGCAGAGGTGGATTCACAGGGTGGGTAGCTCCAGAAGCTTAAGTTCCAGAGCCCCTTCCAAGACCTTGTGCCTAATGGAGTATTCATAATTTTCTTTTCTTTTTTTTCTTTTGAGATAGTCTCACTTCGTTGTCCAGGCTGGAGTGCAATGGCCGGATCTCAGCTCACTGCAAACTCTGCCTCCTGGGTTCAAGTCCCTGTCTCCTGAGTAGCTGGGACTATAGGTGTGCACCACCACACCTGGCTAATTTTTGTATTTTTAGTAGAGATGGAGGTTTCACTATGTTGACCAGGCTGGTCTTGAACTCCTGACCTCAAGTGATCCAACTGTCTCAGCCTTCCAAAGTGCTGGAATTACAGGCGTGAGCCCCCACGCCCGGCCTTGTATTCATAATTTTATACTCCTTTACTAATGAGCCATCCTTCAATTGAACAAGTTTCACACTCCATTAACCATGATCCTTACTCAAGAGATTCTTCTGGGTGCCATACCTGAAAATGAACCCTCCGGCGCGCCCCTTAGTATGTCACTTCGGGCCCCTGTGACCCGGCCACTAAGTCCTGTTCTGTCTGGAACTGTGCCCTGTACTGGATTCCCAAGCCCACTTCCTGGGGTGAGACAGAAAGATCCAGTTCCATGTTCTCTTTCCTTTTGGCTTAGAATAGCAGTAAGACCTGCCAGCCTGGTTCCTAGAACCCAGCCAGGTGGACTGGCTGGAAAAAGGAAGGCCTGACACCCAGATTCTACTCTATCTACCTGCCCCAGCCCACGCACTCCCCATAGCCTCCGCCTCCCACCTGCCAGGCTTCCAGAACACGCCAACTTTCTAAGGAAGCATCCCTGCCCACAGCATTAGGCTGCAGAGGGCAAAGTAATTACCCTGCCACCGATTCAAACTTCCAGATGACACGCAAACTGCAGGGGCCTGTAGAAAAAAAGGGACTGTACTGCCATTATCTGCACTATTAATTGTGGTGGAAACCTGTGATAAAGGTATGAAGAAAATCATTTTTTTTTCTTGCCCTGGACTTTGGTCAGGAGAAGGGTAGAGAAATGCTTTTGAGTAACCGTTCACAAATTTCATCAATTGTTCACTCTTGATTCTAAAAGTCTCTTTGCATGAATAATTTTCTCATCTTTATGCAGAATTTTTCCACATTTTTGTTGACTAAAATATTACTAATCTAATTTCCCATTAAAAAACTCATTTCCAGCATTGCAGAGTTGAAAGGTGCTACCAACCATTTAGTCTTCAATTTACATACAACAAATCCTGTAATCTGATGGGGGCTTTTACACAAGGGTGGCTGCAAGCAATTACATGGGAAAAGAAATATTTCAGTCCAGAGCTTTGCACTGTGTTAATTTCATCTGCCGAACTCCCATTGAGATTTCTCCTATTGTTAAATTGCCTATTGATGTGGATTTAGAGAGAAAAGTCCACCAAATATAGCAATTCAATGTTATAATGGTGTTTGTGCTCTAATATTTTTATTTTAATTATAATTTACAAAATTGGGGTTTATTAGAAAGGAAAGAAAACATCTGACTGGAATAAATTATTCCATTCTCTCCCATTCAGCACCCATGACAGAGTAGAACATTCTCCAGGTGAAGTATTGATGTGGCAAGGCCTAGCAAAAGTCCTGATGCCACAGCAGATTGAGCCAGGGCTCTGGGGTGGACTGAACCTAGGGATTCCTGTTGTGGAGGAAGCAGGGCATCTGCGCTGCTAGCCTGGGGGCACTGTGGTTATTTGGAAGGGTTTGAGGTGGGATTTCAGAAGCTAACTCTACATCAGAGGGAAATCGAGCCTCAGATGCTTCAGGCTGAGGCTTTATCTATTCATGCATGCATGCATCCATCCATTCATCTATCCATCCATCCATCCATCCATCCATTTATCTGTCCATTTATCAATCATCTGTCCATCCATCCATCTGTCCACCCATCATCTGTCCATTTATCCATCTATCCATCCATCCATCCACTTATCCATCCATCTGTCCTTCCATCTATCCATCCATCCATCCATCCATCCATTTATCTGTCAGTTTATCCATCCATCCGTCCATTCATCCATCAATTCATCCATCCATTTATCTATCCATTTATCCATCCATCTGTCCATCTATCTGTCCATCCATCCATCCATCCATCCATCCATCCATCCATTCGTTTATTGAATGTTAAGCATATATTTTGTCCCAATGGAGGTGTCTAGTGTTTTAGAAGAGGCAAACTAACTATTTTGAAATTATTCTTTTGTACCTTTTAAGTTTGGGGGTACATGTGAAGGTTTGTTATACAGGTAAACTCATGTCATGGGATTTGCTGTACAGATTATTGCGTCACCCATGTATTAAGCCTAGTACTGAATAGTGATTTTTTCTGCTCCTCTCCCTCCTCCCAACCCCCTGCCTCAAGTAGACCCCAGTGTCTGTTGTTTCCTTCTTTGTGTTCATAAGTTTATATCATTTAGCTCCTACTAATATGTGAGAACATACAGTATTTGTTTTTCTGTTCCTGCATTATAAAATTCTTTTATTTACTCATTAATTCAACAAACACTTGCTGAGCATCTATATGCCTGTCCCCATGGCAAGTTCTAAGGATACGCCTAAAAGATGAAGCCCTGTCCTTCAGTACCACACATGCCAATAAGTCATTAGAGAACACTCTAATAAATGTTATTACCAGTTAAACAGGCGAGCATATAGAAGGCCTAAGCAGAATGAATGTGTGTGAGAGAGAAGGAGCAATGGCCAAGAACCCTTCCTCGGGAAGGTGACAGATGCTTAAGTTGGGTCTTTAGGATAAACAGGAGGCAGTTCCAGGAAGAGTGTGAAAGGCCTATATGTTTAAAAACAGCTTTACTGAGGTAAAAGTAACATTTAGTAAACTGCAGCATTTGAAGACTGTAACTGGTTAGTTGTGCCATGTGTATGCTCCTGTGAAATCACCATCCCAGTAAAGAAAATGAGCACACCCCTTACCACCAGTTTCCTCATGCTCTTTTTCCCAACTTGATGAAAGCCTTCTATAGGGTCTCATCCTCCTGGGAAATTTGACTATATTTCTTCATATCTAGATACAGTACAGAAGGGAAGGGATTGGTGGGAATCACAGTGGCAGAATGTCCCATGGTGCCTCACGAGAAGACCACAGTGATATCCTTGTCTAAACCCCTGATCCGCAGATATGCACGCTCAATCCCAGGGACAGCGTTTATTATATTCTTCAACTGGCTATGCCACCTTGCTCCCAGTTGAAATAAATTCCTTTCTCCTGTATTCGGTGTCCGAGAGATCCTTTCCCGCGGCCGCTCCTGCTACAGTTGTTTCACAAACAGTATGCATAAGACTTGGCCATAAGTAACTCCAGGAGAAGAGCGAATCTACCCTCAGAGGAAAATATGCCACATTTGGGGCTTCCTAACAAAACCCACTGTTTGCCTGGAAGGAAGACCTTGAAGGCTAGCCTGGGCGGTGGCTGCATCATACGGCGTGTTTCGAGCTGATGTTTGGAATGGGGCCGCCATGTTGCTCACCTGGTCTGTACCTAATTTTACTTCCTGCTTCTTTGGAACATGGAGGGGCCATGACTACCTCAGAGCGACTTCCATCCCTTCAGTAAATCTTCAGTGCTTCCTGTGTTCTGGGAGCATTCTCTTTGCTCCCTTTCAGATACGATTCTTGCTGCTAACTTGATTCAGTTTCACAGTTCAGATTTCTCACAAAAAGAATCTGATTAGCACATCTTAGATTTTTCCAGGCAGGTGTCATGATCAATAGAGAGACTGGCTTGCCTGTGGATCAGTTGTTTGTGTATAATTCATTGTGACCTGGCTGGGGAGAGGGCTGTGTTACTTAACATGTGATCATTTAAGGACTTCTCTGCAGCAGGGGCTGTGGGCAGGGCAGCTCCCTGGGAAGAGGCTGCGGGTGTGACAGATTCTGGGGCAGTTAACTCCAGCACTGTTGTATTGGGGATAGCAGGACAGCAGATCCATGTCTTCCCCAAATTAAGAAAAAAAAAAGTCCAACCTGTTTTCAAAGAACAGAGAGGTGACTGTCTATCTAAAGCCTGGGCAGGATGATTGCTGAAGCATAGCATCTACTGTTTCAGTCTGTCGGTTAGCTTTGCTGGGTTCTGTTTGGTTCCCAAACTGTGATGGTTAATTTTATGAGTCATCTTGACTAAGCTAAGAGATATCCAGATAGCTGGTAAAACATTATTTCCAGATGTGTCTCTGAAGGTGTCCCCAGAAGGGCTTAGCATCTGAATCACTGAACTGAGTAAAGAGGATTCACCTTCTCCAACATGGGTGATGAGTAAAGAGGATGCACCTTCTCCAGCGTGGGTGAATGTCATCCAGTCCATTGAGGGCCCAGATAGAACAAAAAGGCAGAGGAAGAGTGAATTCTCTCATCTCGAGCTGAGACATCCGTCTTCTACCTTGGACCTCGGAGTTCCTGGTTCCTGGGTCTTTGGACCCCAAGACTCACACCTGTTCCCAGCCCTCCCCATCTCCTTCACTGGTTCTCAGGCCTTTGGCCTCAGACTGAATTACACACTGACTTTTTGCTTTCTCCAGCTTTCAGATGACATGTCGCAGAGTTTCTTGGCCTCTATAGTTGCATGGGCCAATTCCCATGATCAATTTCTGATATATTTATGTACATCAACCAGCTCTGTTTCCCTGGAGAACACTACTACACAAACATTTCCTAGATTTTCATTCAATTTCTTCCTTGCTGTGTAAAGCAAAGGTTCCAAAAGTAACCAGTAATTTCCATTCAGTTACTGAATACTGGCACTGGCACTACCCAGATGGTTCTTTACAGATGACAAAGGACATTTGGCCATATGACCTCAAAGGACAAATATTGGGTGATTTTTTTTTTTTTTGAGTCAAAGTATCTGTCTTCAGGGTGGATTGCAGTGGTCTGATCTTGGCTCACTGCAACCTCTGCTTCCTGGGTTCAAGTGATTCTCCTGCCTCAGTCTCCTGAGTAGCTGGGATTACAGGTGCACACCACCATGCCTAGCTAATTTTTGTATTTTTAGTAGAGACGGAGTTTCTCCATGTTGGCCAGGATGGTCTTGAATTCATGACCTCAAGTGATCTACCTGCTTCGGCATCCCAAAGTGCTGGGATTATAGGCAAGAGCCACCATGCCAGGCCTGGGAGATTCTTTTTTGAATATGCTGCATCTTTCTTTATAAATAAGATTTGATTTCAAAAGATAGATGATTGTTGGTTGCTATGGAAATCCAACAGACCTGCATATTTAAAGAATTTAAAAAGAGGCCGGTGCAGTGGCTCATGCCTGTAGTCTGAGCATTTTGGGAGGCTGAGGTGGGAGGATCACTTGAGCCTTGAGTTCAAGTCTGCAGTGAGTCATGATCATGCCATTGTGCTCCAGCCTGGGCAACAGAGTGAGACCCTGCCTCAAAAAAAACAAAAAACTATCCTGTGGTGTCTGGGGCGTAGGTGATGGAGGGCAGAGAAGCAGAGAGGGGATGGTTCTTCCTGTGCCTGAGTACTTGCCCAGGCCTCTCTCCCCACATTCACTCCATCCCAGATGCAAAGTGCAATCCGAACAGGGCGGCCGACAGCCTCATTCATCCTGCCTGGCTGACCAGGAAGGGGTGTGACGTGATCCTGCCAACGGTACAGGAGGCAAAGACTGTTAAGGGCAGAGCCCCAAGCTGGGCATGTTGCCACGTATATGTGTCTGCTGGAGCTGTCATGACAAAGTACAGCATAGGGGACTGAGTAGCTTCAATCACAGAAAGGTATTGTCTCACAGTTCTGGAGGCTAGAGTTTCCCGTTCGGGGGGTCCTCAGGGCTGGTTTCTCCTGAAGCCCCCTCGGCATGCGGATGGCTGGCCTCCCAATGCGTCTTCATCAAGTCTTCCCTGTGTGGGTTGCTGTCCTAATCGCCTTTTCAAAACTACGGTTGGATTAAGGCAAACTCTAATGATCTTATTTTACCATTATCAGTTTTTAAAAGGCCTTGTCTCCAAATACAGTTACATGCTGAGGTGCCTGGGTTTAGACTCTAACATAGGAATTTATGCCTGACATGATGGCTGGAGCTGCTGCCCCCATTTCGCAGCATGCTGAGGCTGAGCCCAATGTAACCCATGAAGGGGCCGAGCAGGAGATGAGCAGAGTGATGCAGAACCAGAGGCTTGGGGTGCCTGCCCCATTCTGCTCCTGCAGAGTGGAATGTCAAATTTCCTTATTTGTGAATCCAGTTTGAGTCAGGGTTTTAAAAGGCGGCCTAACAGAGAAAGACATAAAACATCAAAGGTGGAAATTTAAGCAGCCGGCATTTATAGGGCTCCTCTTAAGGGAAGAGAGGAACACATCTTATTTCCTCCAATATCCAACACTGGGGCTTGGTGGGTGGGCGAGGCGCTGCCTGGGAAGAGGTCCTCACTTGGAGGCGTTACTGCCTTCCCCAGCTTGTGAGCTCTAGTCAACGCCTGCTGAAAGCCTCAGCCAGCTCCTGCTGCCCGAAGCCCACACTTCTATACTGTTTATCTCCTAGATTCTATATTCCCAGAGGGCGAGGGCCCCACTGTGCCCCTGCGACTCAGTCTTCTGTGCTGCGTGTGAAGTGAATTGAATGTTTTTCACCTATTTTCCTCCCCGTTAGGCAGTGGGTCACATGTAAGGGTTGAACAGTGAATAAGGCGAAGTCTTGTCCCCGTAAAGCAGAACTTCTGAGCATTTTAAATATATAATGTGGTCTGTGCCACTACAGTGAATGAAAATCACAAAAATACACATAGGCTGTTCTGACAGCACATGAAAGGGATGTCTTACCAAACTTGGGGTTCAAGGAAGAGTGCTAGAGCGAGGGCGTCCGTCCTATTCTGCACCCCACGCCCTGAGCCGAGCATGGCAGATGGGGGAAGGGAGATAGGGACTGAACCGGGTCGTGTCTCCCCTCAGAGATCACCCCGAGCCTCCACAGGCGGCGCTGGTGCAGAGAACCCAGGTCCGCCACGAGTGTCCTCCCAGACAGTCATTCCCAAATGCAGCCCCAGCAACCTTCTCGAGGGGTAAGGAAGGCTGCCAGCTCGAGGGGCAGGAATCCAAGCAGTTTAAAGAGCAGAGCTCCAAGGACATCCTGTGATACCCACGGAAACGATGTCGAGCTGCACAGGAGGGAGGGGTCTCCAAAAGAAGAACCGCTCAGGGCGGCCAGGATGGTTCCGGGACAAGGCCTCGCAGCTGGCGCTGCCACAGTGAATGTGCCGCGGGTGCTTCTGGGACGGCTCCTCTGGGCCTGCCACGCCCCCACCTGGTTACAGGCCGAGCTCTGGGGCTGGTGCCTCACCCGGCACTCGTGCATGCACCGTGTGGTACCAGCGATGCTGTTGTGGCCAAAGAGAAGAGAGCCCCATGGGGAGTGTGGGTGGTGGAGGCTTCTTTGAGTCAAGGGCAGAGCATGTGTTTGACCGGAAGTACTGATTCAGATCTTGGAATCGGGATTTTCTGCTAATCTGGTGTTTTTC
Organism: Callithrix jacchus; assembly: GCF_049354715.1. NCBI lineage: Eukaryota > Metazoa > Chordata > Mammalia > Primates > Cebidae > Callithrix > Callithrix jacchus. The sequence continues at coordinate 33,694,884 of NC_133508.1, read as the reverse complement.
CTCTGACAGCACAATAATATTGTTTTGGTTGCTAAGAAACCTTCTTTTAATTGAACATTGGGTCGAGTGGCTATAGTACCATAATATACCATGCAGATGTCAAGAGAACAGCACAGCACCCAAGTGACAGGCCACTTCTCACAACAGGCATGTCATAATACACAAGTGACTTTCCAGATTTTCCTCACAGGGCGTGGAGGCATTGATTTGTGATTGCAGACCCAAGATTCTCACTCCCCAGTCTGTGATATGGCCCTACAGTGGACTATCTGCCTATAACCAAGCTCAGCTTTGTTTTATAGGCTGACGTTTTGTGGGCTATTAGTCTGAATGAACCACTATTCTAATGTTCAGATCATTATAATGGTGCATTAGTTTGATGCAGGGTAGTGAAATGTTGTTACCTCAATAGGACTGGATGTCTATTACAGACCTTATCTCATAATCCCTACTTAACAGAGGCATCCTTGGTTTCTTTTGCAGTATACAGCGAATACCTGATTGAAGAGCTCTTTGGAGAAAGGACTATAGTGTCATTTTAGAAGCTAAGAGTAAAGTTTAATATTCCTAATAGTAATTGCTTTCTATTTTGTTTTTCACAACTGAGAGACATTGTTTGGTTAAATCTCTAGGGGGCGGTTGAGAAAGGCAGGCACGTAATCCTAGCTCCAAATGCCCTGATAAAATTAATGTGTTCTTTTACTGTAGAGACAGAGAAGCTTCATGCATTGTTTTTGCTAGGCAATTTTCTAGCATGCAGCTGCAAGATTGGGTTTATATCTATGCTGAGAAATCAGATGTAAGCATAGGTTGAGTTGAGGGTGTTGGTTAGAACAAGACCTCAAGTAGATGTTTTGTTTTTCACCTTGAGGGGCTGATTTCAGTGTTAAAAATGAGGCCTGAGTAAAAGAAAAGCAGTTGAAAATTTGGCTTTTAAAAGTCTTTTAGTGGATAGAATTAGAGTTATGTTTTTATAAGATGGGAGTTATATCCCCCTGTACCTCCCTCCAAACAAGTGGCACCAGTTGTATTCCACCTGTGGTGGCCAGGGTTCTTTGATTGCAAGCAACAGCAGCACTGCTGCCCCTAACTGGAAGGGAACTATTTAAATGATATTGGGTGGCTCACATATCTAAAAAAATACCATCTGCACAATCAGGGATCTGGAAGGATGTGTACAAGGGAGTCGAAAAGACAGCTGAGTCTGAATACTGTGTCTTTCCTCATTTCCTCTATTTTTATTACTTTGTTTGAGATTCAAATATCAGGAGAGAGGAGTTCATTCAGTTACTGTATACTGTAATTGCAGTGCTAGAATTTTTATGTAAAAGGAACTTATGGCAGCAGTTTGGTCAGAATGGGCAATGACAAAGGGTGGAAGGGGGCTGATGGAAGGATTTTTTTTTTAGATAGGGTCTCTCTCTGTCACCCAAGCTGGAGTGCAGTGGCATGATCTCAGTCACTGCTACCTCTGCCTCCTGGGCTCCAGCGATCCTCCCACCTCAGCCTCCCAAGTAGCTGGGACTAACAGTATGTGTCACTACGCTTGGCTAATTTTTGTATTTTTAGTAGAGTCGGGGTTTTGCTATGTCACCCAGACTGATCTCAATCTCCTGGACTCTAGCAATCTTCCCATCTTGGCCTCCCAAAATGCTGGGATTACAGGCATGAACCACTGTGTCCACCCAGATGGAAGAGTTTTGAGTGGCTTGTGACATTTGACATCCCTTCTTAGTGCCAAGACCACAGACCACCCCTTGGCCAATGATAGTTTAGCACACCTTGACTGGCAGTTCCTTGAAGACTGGGTAAAGAAAAACAATTCTTTTGATGCCATCTTTGTTAAGCTTGTAGGTAGATTCTCATGACATAAGGCTCTAGGCAGCTCCCAACACCTCAAAGTAGGCTGTTCTTGCAGAACAGTGCCTGCCAGCCCCATGCTAGGCACCCCTCATTGTCTTCTAACATCCATTTCCAACCTGCTGCTTTGCTGGCAGAAGCCACTTCTCATAGAGACTTGAAAACATGCCCTGCTTATTTATTTTGGTATTCTCTCCTGCAGCAGTCATATGACCCAATTCGGTTCATTAGATACAAGGGAAAATATGAGAAAGGCTTTCCTTTTTAATATAGATATGGCACTGTAGACTGAGGCAGCCATTTGGGACAGTTCAGACAAGGCAGAAGGGTGAGGTCAGTAAACTGAGCATGGCAGATGGACGCGATGGATGACTTACTGTCCCACTGAATTAACCAAACCTGAAATAAACTATCTCCAGTCCTCTTGCTAAGGGAAATAAGAAATGTCTTTCACCTTTAAGCTATTTATTTTTGTCTATTCTAAGTCTGGGTTGGTATAACAAAAATACCATAGACTGAGTGGCTTATACAACAAATAGAAATTTAGTTCTCATGGTTCTAGAGGCTGTGAAGTCCAAGATCAAGGCGCCCACAGATCGGAGTCCGGTGAGGGCAGGCCTCCTCGTTCACAGATGGCCATTGCTATGTCCTCACGTGGTGTAAGGGGAGCTCTCTGAAGCCTCTGTTGTAAGGGCATTAATCCCATTCACAAGGGCTCCACCCTCATGACCTAATCACCCCCAACCCTCCACCTCCAATACCATGACACAGGGGATTAGGGTTAAATGTATGAATTTTAGGGGAACATAAACACAATTTATAGCATCATTTTGTTTTATTATTTATTTTTAGAGACAGAGTTTTGCTCTGTCACCCAGGCTGGAGTGTAGTGGTGAAATCATGGCTCACTGCAGCCTTAACCTCCTTGGCTCAAGCGATCTTCCCACCTCAGCCTCTTGAGTAGCTGGGACTATAAGTGCCCACCATTGGATCTGGCTAATTTTTTAAACATTTTTTGTAAAGATGGGGTCTCACTACATTGCCTCGGCTGGTCTTGAGCTCCTGGCCTCAAGGGATCCTCCTACCTTGGCCTCCCAAAGGGCTGGGATTACAGGCAGGATCCACTGCACTCAGCCTCTAGCACCATTTTAATAGAGGCCAGTATCATGGGCAGCTAAAGCTTCCCAGTTCACACACTGAAGAAATGTTCATCTGTCCTCTGGAGGATCCGCCCTCACAGGAGTCAACTACAGAAGGGCCATAGATGGAGAATTCTCCATGGGTGCCCCCAAAAGCAGGAGCCGGCATGGTCAACAGCTTCCCCGACCCCAGGACCTCCTTCAGATTCTCCCTGGGCAGTAGGGAGCTCCTTGCTGTCTCCCTCCTCTCTCTCAGCCCTGTTTGAGGCATGGAATCTGATTGGGATGGAGGTTGATGAAGCTTCTCATGGGGGACGATCCTGTGGGCTCATCCCTCTGGGAGGACTTGGCTCCTTACTATCCCAGAGGGGAGGGAGGGAGGCTGCTCTTGTGGCCTTGCCCGTCCTCAGTATCCCCTTTCACCCTTGCCCTGGACAAACATTTGCCCACATGCTGACCCCCACACAGCTCTCTGCAAAGGTTCATACTCCACACAAGAAGAAAGGGAAGGAACAGCAGCCGTAGAGGAGCTTTCTCAGAAATCCCATTCAACGATTTGCACATACACCTCATTGGCCGTTCCTGGCTGCCAGAACAGGGGGAAGTGCAGGCTTTCTCCTGGGCTCATGGTCACACTAAATGGCACGTGGCAGTCTGAGGAAGCAGGGAAGACTGGATGCTGGCTAAGTACCCAGTGGTCTCTGTGGCATATTGCTCTTCTCACCTGCTGAGGATGATGCTGGCGGCTGGCTGGAGAGCCACCTTGCTGTGAACTCAGCCCTGTGCTATCCTGCCTTCCTCCCCACCTGTCCAGCTGGTGAGTGTCCTTGACCCTGCTCCACTTGTGTGAGAAGACCTAGTTCCAGGGCCCAGTCCCCTCCTAAGCTTCCTCTCCAATAACAGCTCATCGGGCTGTCCCGCAGCTGTTTGACCAAGATGGAGCTGGAAGCATCTCGGACCACGACAATGTACAGAACGCGGTGGGAGATATTTCTGGGTATACTCATGAGGGTGACATTTAGCTCCACACAGGATGGCCTTGAGACTGGACCTCATCTGAAACGGCAAGGGGGTCATCACCATTTAGGCCCTTGGAAAGAATCATGCAAGAGTTCTGAGATGACAGAAGTTCTTCACACAGTCAAGCCAGGAAAGAAAATTGATGAAAGAGACATCTTTGTGACCAAGGCTCCTCGTGTTTCATGACACCTTTCACAAACTGACCTGGTGTCCTCCACGAAAGGCAGGAGCAGCAGCCCTGTTTCCACCAATCTGTGGATATTTCTACTTCAGGATTCATCAGATTTTGATAATATTTTACATTCCTTTTTTGAGGGAATTGAGATTGTTCATGATTCATCAGATTTTGATAATATTTTACATTTCTTTTTTGAGGGAATTGAGATTGTTCATGATTCATCAGATTTTGATAATATTTTACATTCCTTTTTCTGAGAGTATTGAGATTGTTTTCACAAGTTTGCCAAGATGTGTATTACAACATTGGGCTGGGAAACGTAGCCCTGCCTCAGAAAGAAGGAGTTATTTTCTTTCCTTTTGTTCTTTTCCCTCCCCATCCTCCGCTTCCTTCCTTCTTCCTCCTCCTTCTCCTCCTCTTCCTTCTTCTCCTTCTGCTTCTTTTCTTTCTTCCTTCTTTCTTTTTCTTTCTTTCTTTCTCTTCCTTTCCTTTTCCCTCCCTACTTCCTTCCTTCCTTTCTTTTTTTTTCTTTTTCTTTTTTTCCCCTTTTTTATTCTGTGAGCAGAGATCACTCCACTGCACTCCAGCCTGGTGACAGAGCAAGGCTCCATCTCAAATAAAGATAAATAAATAAATAAAAAGAAAAAGCCAATTCCTAAATCTCAGCCTGGAAAACTAGATGGCAGAATGCCACCTGGTGAGACGTCTGCTGTGCCACAATGCTGCAGTGGGTCCTGGTGCAGAGTCAACACCATGGGTGCATTTCAGGTAGCCTGTTTACCCCCAGGGAAGGAAGAGACCGTGTATTAGGCCATTTTCATGCTGCTGATAAAGACATACTTGAGACTGGGTAACTTATAAAGAAAAAGAGATTTCATGGATTCACAGCTCTATGTGGCTGGGGAAGCCTCACAATCATGGCAGAAGGCAAAAGACACATCTTACCTGGTGGAGGACAAGAGAGAATGAGAGCCAAGCACAAAGGGAAACCCCTTATAAAAGCCACCAGATCACGTGACTCTTATTTGCTACCATGAGAGCAGTGTGGGGGAAACCACCTCCAGGATTCAGTTACCGCCCATGGGGTTCCTCCCACAACATGTGGGAATTGTGGGAGCTACAATTCAAGGTGAGATTTGGGTGGGGACACAGCCAAACCATATCAGACAACTCACAGTTTTAACTTTGTCATTATGAAATTGGTCCCCTTACAAGGCTGCAGTTCCCACTACTAAGTGTTGAAGCCAGCCCAGGCATCCAGACATCACAGATGATGTAGGGGAAAGCCATTCTGGGAGGGGGGATGGATTTGACTTCAAAAGTCAATTTAACTTCTGTGAAAGTTTGAATTGATAAAATAAGGTGCCACCCAGATGTGTAAAATGTACAATACAACACCATTTGTAAAAATAAAAACACCAGTGCACCAAACAACATGTATTTTGTGAGACTGTATATATACACATTGCACACAATGTCATGGGTTTTAATGAGAAATAGGGAAGGAAAATAATGTATGAGGATAACAGGGAGTAAACAAATTAATAAGTTCATACAGGGAAATAAAATGATGAGATTCAAATACATATATTTTGCTACTTTTACCTAAATAACATGAAATGGTGGAGTGCCAGTTTCTGATTTAGTTGGTAGGATCAGTTCCTCAGAAGTCAGCAGCGAGAATCTTATTTTTAAGCTCTCCTTGTTTTGAAGAATACTAGACTTGGGCTGTAAATGTTTCTTTTACACTGTCACATTATTATTTATGAAAGTAATCAAAATAGAAGCATTGCTCTTGATCCTGCCATATCCTATTGGACCTCCTCCTGAGAACTCCACAACTTACGTCATGCTAGCCATAGTTTGTTTTAGCTTGCTATTCATGATCATATTGAAGAGAAACTATAGTTGATTTTGAAATTTGTTTTAGTAGGTTTTTCTGGGGCAATTTTCTTAAGTGGATTTTTACAGTTACCTATATTGTCACAGAAATGTAATATGCCCTAAAAGATTGTGTGTGCATCATTATACAATGTATTAAGAAGAGGAGGAAACATGTCTCTCTCTCTCTCTCTCTCTCTCTCTCTTTCTCTCTCTTTGCAATGAGATTAACTCTTTTCTTCCACATATAAAAAGCTGGGTTGCAAATCTTATATAATGAGCCACCTCAGCTAACCGAGTTCTACTCTATTTAAAAGGAGCTGGGCTATTGTTCCTGTGTGATCTGAACAAAATCAGTCACTTCCTCGGCTCTTTATTCTTTCTTACATCTCAGCTCACTCATATGGGATTGCTTTCCTTTTGTCTAAAGGGCATCCTTTAAAACTTTTTACTGGAAGTGTGATCCATGGAATGGCTGTCAGTTTGCAAACTGTTACCAGTTCACCATAAGTATAGAAAATGAGAGTATAAAACTTGCACAGCAATTTGACATTGCTGCAATATTCGAGTGCGTGATCAGTTTGCTTGACTTGTTCACATGGTATAAACCAAACATTCCAGTCTGTAACAGACTGGAAATTCAAAAATATATAAACCCCACAAAACCTGGTCCTTCCCCCAGTATGCTGGTGACATGCCTTTATTTGTCCTTTACCCAAACGTTTGGGAGATTATTGTAGTAGCTATAGAATTCTACACTGAAGGTAATTTTCTTCAGTTTGTGAAAGATGTTTTCCCATTGGCGTTCAGCTTTTAGTGTTACTTTTGAGAAGTTAGCTGTCAGTCTTTTGTTCTTTTATTGTTTTAGAGTTTTCTCTTTGCCTTTAGTTTTCTGCAGTTTCACTATGATGTACGGATGTGTGAGTCTTTTTATTTACCCTACTTGAGATTTACTGTACCCTGTAAATCTATAATTTAGTATCTTTCATTATCCTGGAAATTTTTAAATTATTATTTCTTCTAATATTTGTTTTTCCCTCTTTCCCTTCTTTTCCTTTTGATGCATCAAATAAAATGTGTATTAGATATTCCAGTTTGTTTTCTATGCCTTTTAATCTTATTTCTATATTTTCTGTGCATTACTGTGATCTCAGTAAGATCAATCACTTCCTTGTCTCTTTATTCTTTCTTGTATCTCAGCTCATTCATACGGGATCACTTTCCTTTTGTCTAAAGGGCATCCTTTAAAACTTTTTATGGAAAGAGTGATCCATGGATTGGTTCTCAGTTTGCAAACTGTTACCAGTTTGCCGTTAAGTACAGAAAATATACTTTCTATCTTTTTGTCTCCCCAAGTTGCATTCTAGATAACATTTTCTGGTTTTTCATATAATAAACACTGTGCTGATAATTACTGTCTGACAATTCTAATATCAAAAGCTCTTGGTTCTGTTAATTCCTGCCCCTGGTGTCTGGCCTCTCTATTTGCCTGGTTATCTTTGACTGAGCGCTAGTCATTGTACTTGAGAATTACTTTTAGGAATAATTTGAGGTCTAGCCTAAAGGTCCCTTCCTCTGCAGAGGGTTTATATTTGCCTCTGCAAAGTGGTTGGTGTTATTTCCAGTCTCAGGCACTAAAGCCAAGTGTAAAACTTGAGATAATTTGAGTCTGGATGTAAATCTTTAGGAAGGATTGGTTACTTCTGGTTTGCTTTTGTCCTAAGAGTATGCCTCTTCTGTGTACCAGTTTATTTGGAGCCACTTTACCCTTTGTGAGCTCAATTATGATCTGTGTCCTCTTCCATCACAAACTGATCAGAATGAAATTCATATTTTCACAAATTGGCCTGTGCTCTCAAGGCAAAAGTGCTCTGTGCCTTGTGTACCTCTCAGGGGTATGGGTTCCTTTCCATCTGATAGCCTTAAGATGGTAATTTATTTATTTTAGTCAGAAAATTTTGATTGTTGTCAGCCGAATGATTGGTTCAAAATAACCTTCTTATCATGCCTCTAAATAGGAAGCCACTTCTATTCACAATTTAGGTCAGAAAAATGACTAATAGAAGTGTTTCAGTAATGGTTAGCAGGAGAGAAAGATCATTGTAGTAAGAGACTAGAGACAGTCATGTAGGAGAGGCGGTCTACTTACTCTTGTTACTCAATGATGCAGAGCAAAGTCCATGCCCTGACTCTTTGAGCCACTTGGGTATAATACCACAAATGTAACATGAGGTGGAGTAGAATGCAGTCCATCAGCTATGGTCCATGTAGCAGAATTTGTGGACCTTTTTTTGTCTGTCCCAGAAAATATTTTAAAGACAACTGAGAATGTCTGTGCATGTTCAAACAAATTCCTCATTTTCTTCAAAAGAATCTATCTAAAAGAAGGGCACTTGAGTTTTATTTCCCAGACCAGATATTACGAGATGGAATTGCAAGCTATGTGGCCAGTTCATTTTAATTTCAGGACTGGTTCCTTGAGCAAACAAATTGGCCTCAAATGAGAGTTGCCAAAATGTTAGTTTTCCATAACCATTGGAACTCTATGGCAGTGTTTCTCAAAGATGAATGCCGTTGAAAATCCCGTGATGATCTTGCTAAAATGCAGGTTCCAATCAGTAGATTGGAGGTGGGGCCAGAGATTCTGCTTTTTCAGCAAGTTCCCAAGTGATTTCAGTGCTTCTGACACTTTGAGCAGTCAGGTTCTGTAGTGCTCAGAACATTTCACATTGAACCCGGATCTGCCTTTGTCCCCACATCAGGCCTTCCCACACATGGAAAATGTTTTTGGATTTAGTAAGAACTGGGATGTCAAGAGAGGAGCCATCTCCACTGGCAATGCAATGAAGAGCTTCAGCTGCATGGCAGGCCCTCCTCCTCACAACTGGGATTATTTTTGGGGGGCCCAGAAATGTGAGAAAAGCAAAATGCCTCATGGCACCCTAAAGAAGCAGAACCCCAAGCCAATCTCATCCAGCAATTTCACATTCTACTCTTTCATCAAACATACTGATGATGGCCAGGTGCAGTTGTTCACACATGTAAACCCAGCATTTTGGGAGGCTGAGGCAGAAGGATCACTTGATCCCAGGAGTTGGAGGCCACATAGCAAGACCACTGTTCTCCAGCAGCACTTTCTCCTGATGTTATTTGGGAGTCACTTCTGAGCAATGCGGTTGAGTTTTCAGCCTCACAATCATCACCTGGAACATCGCTACTCAAAGTGTGGTCCATGGACCAGGCTATCAGCAATCACCTGGGGGCTTCTTAAGAGTGTAGCTTCTCAGGATGCACCCTAGATCTCCTGAACCAAAATCTGAGCTTTAACAAGATCTGGTGGTAAATACGCCCATTCATGTTAGAATGGAAAAAAAAAAAAAAAAAAAGACATGCTCATGAATGATTGTTTTCATTTTTTTTTTCCAGGTTAGTAATTTCGGTTTCATTTAAATTAACCTCTGCCATCTTAATCCTTGCTTCCTCTAAAAAACATATTTATTCAGAAAGCGTCATCAGGCAGCAACCTGCTCATCAGTGATGTGTGAGGGATAGAGAAGATACCAGAAGTCTTCTCAGAACCACAGAGCCCAGCAGCCCCGAGTCCTAGGTGGAGGACTCTTCCTAACAGGCCCTGCTAAACTAGGGAGAGGCAAGGTCCCTTCATCAAAGATCAGCTCAGTGGTGGGCTCAGTGGCTCACGCCTGTCATCCTAGCACTTTGGGAGGCCGAGGCAGGTGGATTACCTGAGGTCAGGAGTTTGAGACCAGTTTTCGCCTGACCAACATGGCGAAACCCCATCTCTACTAAAAATGCAAAAATTAGCCAGACATGGTGGCAGGCACCTGTAATCCCAACTACTCAGAAGGTTGAGGCAGGAGAAATGTTGACCCTGGGAGGCAGAGGTTGCAATGAGCCGAGATTGCATCACTGCACTCTAGCCTGGGCAACAAAGTGAGACCCTGTCTAAAAAAATAAAAAAATAAAGCTCAGCTCAGATAGGAGGTCAGGCAAGTCAGCCAATTTCTAAGAATGAAGAGAATCCCAAAAGCAAGACTCTAACTAGTAAATCTAAAGTGTACCTAGGATTCTGGTTCCTTTGGCAGCATAAGATTTGGGCAACGCTGGACAAGCCCTTTGGAAGTGGTCCCACTGGGCATCAGCTGGAATCTTGTTGCATGTTGTCTCCCATGAGAGGCTGGAAGAGACTGTGCATAGGCTGAGGTCTCTGGGAGCCAGAGCGCCTTCCTCCCTAGGCTGCTCAGCCCGGTCACTGTTCTCCAGCATCGCATTGTCCTCTGATGTTATCGGGAGTCACTTCTGAGCAACGCCGTTGAGTTTTCATCCTCAAAATCATCACCTGGAACGTCACTACTCAAAGTGTGGTCCATGGACCAGACAATCAGCAATCACCTGGGGGCTTCTGAAGAGTGTAGCTTCTCAGGATGCACCCCAGATCTCCTGAACCCAAATCTGAGTTTTAACAAGATCTGGTGGTTCATACATCCATTCATGTTGGAGAAATGCTGACCTAGAAAGCAGATGCATTTTCTTTTTTCTTATTTATCTATTTTTCTTGAGATGGAGTCTTGCTCTGTCACCCAGGCTAGAGTACAGTGGCACAATCTCGGTTCACTGCAATGTTTATCTACTGGGTTCAAGAGATTCTTCCACCTCAGCCTCCCAAATAGCTGGGATTACAGGCATGCACCACCATGCCCTGCTAATTTCTGTATCCTAAGTAGAGTTGGGTTTTCACCATATTGGCCAGGCTGGTCTCGAACTTCTGACCTCAAGTGATCTGTCTGCCTTAGCCTTCCAAAGTTCTGGGATTACAGGCATGAGCCACTGCGCCTGGCCAGCAGATGCATTTTCTAAATGAAGATGCTCTTCCCGGCACCAAATTTGAAGGCCCAACCCTGTGGCCTGGCCAGGAAAGCAGAGAAAGGGTCTTAGTGAACTCGTTCCTAACACAGAAAGATTTCTTAAGGAAATGCAAGGCCCGGGCTGAACCGTGTTTATACGGTTTCATTCTTATGTTCCAACGTGTGACTTCGGAGTCTCCTAAATTTTTCCTTTGATATAATGAGGTAAATATATGATCTTGGAATCTTCCTCCCTCTGCACTAGAATGTTCCAGAAATAAAGAGTCAGCCATAAGCCTTAGGGGAGTTGAGATGAAAACTTTTAGAACATGAAATTTTGGTCCAAATGGGATTTTTGCTGGTGTTACTAATTAAGATTCTTTTTAAAACTAGGCCAGCCCTGTGCTCTCTGGTTGGCAGTCTGTTTAGAATCTCTCTGTAAACACGCAGTGGCTTGTACAAATAGGGAGGCTTTACTTTCCCATCATAAAGAGGGCCAGAAATAAATCCCAGACAACGCTAGAAGTTTGTCTTTGCCATAAAAATAGTGGAATTCACTGAAGGCTGCCTCATTGCACTCAGACAGGGTACAAGCTGGCCAGCTAATTGGCCCTGGGAACCAGCTGGTGGTGGGTTTCACTCTCTTCAGACTGTGGAGTGGGGGGGGGGTCACTCTTAGTTTTCTTTTCCAGGACATTTTTTAAAGCTGTCTATTTAGGCGATGTGCGTTTTCCTATACAGCATACTGAAGGAATAATTGTCTTGGGCCACACATAAAATTCACTCACACTAGATAGCTGATGAGCTAAAACAAAATTGCAAAAACATCTCATAGTGTTTTAAGAAAGTTTACAAAGTGTCTTGGGTCACAGGCAAAGCCGTCCTGGGCTGCATGCAGCTGTGGGCTGCTGGTTGGACAAGCTTGCTATAGAGTAAACGCGACTGCCTGGTTTTCAGTTAGTGACCCTGTACGACGTCAAAGCTTACATAGCTGGGGTCTGCCAACACCAGGCCCCTCTTTGAGACAGAATTCTAATCGTCGGCTCCTGACTTCCGTCTTATTAATTGAGAGAAAGAAAGATGAGAGTTTCACATTCTTCTCTTTCACATATGCCAAAGGCAGTGCTTATGTGTGGCCATGTCACCTAAAAACCTAAGTAGCTGAACAGCATTGGGGCTGGAAGAGCGAGAAGTGAGCAGTCTACACCAGCTCAGTGCTTTGAATACTGTGTGAGCCACAGCTGTTTGCAGAGTGAGTGAGCAATTGATTCTCTGCTGGTACAAACTGGCTGGACTTTCCTGAGTCCGCATCCGAACTGGTCTTCTTTGAAAAAGGAACTCCGGGCCCGGCATGATGGCTCACGCCTGTAATCCCAGCACTTTGGGAGGCCGAGGCGGGTGGATCATGAGGTCAAGAGATCGAGACCATCCTGGTCAACAAGGTGAAACCCTGTCTCTACTAAAAATGCAAAAAATTAGCTGGGCACAGTGGCGCATGCCTGTAATCCCAGCTGCTCAGGAGGCTGAGGCAGGAGAATTGCCTGAACTCAGGAGGTGGAGGTTGCAGTGAGCTGAGATTGCGCCATTGCACTCCAGCCTGGGTAACAAGAGTGAAACTCTGTCTCAAAAAAAAAAAAAAGAAAAGAAAAGAAAAAGGAACTCCTCTGGTCCCCAATTTGTCACGTTCATCTCTGTATACTCAGAGGAAAGACCATTGCCCAATTTGCAGCAGATTTTTTGTAAATATTTGTGAAATGTGTGAATGGACCGGACCATTCACCTCTTGGACTTCACTGTTGAAACTGAATGCATTTTCCACCACTTAATCTGTGCATTCATTCCTGCCCATTTTACATCGCCTACAGTGTCCATATATTAGTTTCCCTTACTCACTTGAGGAAGGTTTCCCGCATGCGAGCTGATCAAAGTGCTACTGCTCGTGTTAAGGGTAATTGCTTGTTTATCAAATGAAGACACGAAGACGGGGGCTGAAAGCCAGTTGCGTTCAGTTCACATACTCCATTTCAATAGGAATTATAAATTACATTTTCATATGAAAATTTGCTAAGAGTTTGTGTAAATACAGCGCATCTCCCTAAACTGCAAACGATTTAACATAGCTCTTCTGTACCACTCTGGGGCTATCTAAAGACCTTGCATGTCCAGGCATTAGAATTGCTAGGATAGGCTGGGCGTGATGGCTGCACCTGTAATCTCGGCACTTTGGGAGACCAAAATGGGAGGATTGCTTGAGGCCAGACGTTCAAGACCAGCCTGGGCACAAAGCAAAATCCTATCTCTACAGAAAAATTTTAAAAACTATCCAGGACAGGTGGTGTGCGTCTGTGGTCGCAGCTACTTGGGAGGCTGAGGGGGGAGAATTGCTTTATCCCAGGAGTTCAAGGCTGTAGTGAGCTCTGATTGTGCCACTGCACTCCAGCTTGAGTGACGGAGTGAGACCCTCTTTCTAAAAACCAACCAAACAAAAAAATTGTCTAATCACATTTGCCTTGATGATGAGGCAGGGGCTGAGGCTGGTGATGGGATTGGGGGGAGGTACATCTAGCAGGAGCAGGTGGGGACCTTTTCCCACTGCACATGGTAGGGAGACCAGGAGGACTTGGGTTTCCAGCATGCTGGAGTTATCTTTATTGAGCTTCTGCTTCTCTCCCCAGTCTCATTCTTGGCAGAGAAAGTGGGCAACAATCCCCTTAGCAGGGAAGGGAAGGGTTAAGTCCCCAGTCTCCTTCCCAGATTGGGAGAATGACATACTGTTTTAATACTGCAGTAGCTTTGCCCTATTCAGAGGCGCACTGGTGAGAGAAGGGATTTTTTTTCCTGATCCTTGAAACATGAAAAATTCCTCCATGTTTTTCCTTTAGGTCTTTCCCACCAAGAGGGTGAGGGGTGTTGTTCAGCTGAGGGAAGAGTGCCTGGCGGGAGGGCAATTCAGCCTCTATCCTGGGTCAGGAAGAGAAAGGACTAAGAACATTCCTGTTACCTCTTTTTTTTATTATTATTTTAATAGACATAGGGTCTTGCTCTGTCACCTAGGCTGGAGTGCAGTGGCACAATTACAGCTCGCTGCAATCTCAAACTCCTGGGCCCAAGTGATCCTCCTGCCTCAGCCTTCCTAGTTATGCTACCATACCTGGTTAGTTTTCTCTGTGAGACAGGGTCTCATTATGTTGCCCAGGCTGGTCTTGAACTCCAGGCCTCGAGTGACTCTCCTGTTTTTGGCCTCCCAAAGTTTTGAGATTATAGGCATGAACCACTGCATCTGTCTCCCTGGCTGTGCCATCTTGAGCGAGAGCCTCAGCCTCTCTGAGTCTCAGGCGGACAGGTTCTCATCTCTCAGTGGGTTATTAGAACTCCCTTAATACATACCATACCTTGCAGTATTACTGTCAGGATTTGGGACACATTAACAGCTTCTGGCATACAGTGATAGCAGTGGCTGCTGCTGACTAAGCATTTGCTGTTATTCTGACCAAAAGTTTTAGAATTAATCACGTAGGTTACAAAGGGAGTTAACAGCCTTACGTGCTAATCTAGTACCATATCAATAGGAGGAGCGATGGCAAATGTTTCTTCACATCCACCCAGCTTTCTTTAGAAACTTCCTTTGCCGGTAACAAGAGGTACACATAACCACAGGCCAGCACTGTGACCCTGCGTCAGTGCCTCCCTACTAGAGCACACTCAGCTAGTAAACCGGCTGGAACGTGGATGATTCTTCATGTGGATCCGGGTGTTTTAAAACACTCCCTGGACAATTCTGTCATGCTTGCTGGGTTACAGTCACTACCCAGAAAGCCCCCACTGCTGTGTTAATTTATGCAAAATCCCTGTAGAATTCACTTTTCCTGCAAGGTTCTTTTTTTTTTTCGGAACAATTTGAGATTGTTGACAAAATGCCCCATGATTTCTTTATTATTATTATTATTAGCGACAGGGCCTTGCTCTGTCGCCCAGGCTGGAGTGCAATGGTGCAATCATAGCTCACATCAGCTTCGACCTCCTGGGCTCAAGCAATCCTTCTGCCTCAGCCTCCGAAGTACCTGGGACTACAGGCACCTACCACCATGCCTGGCTAATTTTTAAGATTTTTGTAGAGGTGGGGCCTCCCAATGTTCTCCAGGGTGGCCTCAAATTCCTGGGTTCCAACAAGCCTCCCTCCTTAGTGTCCCAGAGTGCTGGGATTACAGATGTGAGCCACCATGCCTGCCTGATTTCTGAATTCTTGAGTGTGTATTTTCTGCAAACATGGGCATTCTCTTATATAATCATAATGCGATCATCACAGTTTTACATAACATCACCAAAATGTTACGTTGGAATCTTCTGACCTCATTCTAATTTTACCTGTCATTCCAGTGAGGGTGTGGATAGTGAAAGGACAGAATCTCGAGTCACACATGGCATTCAGTTGTCATGCCACCTTAGTCTTGGAGTCTGGAGCATTTTTTCAGTCTTGGCTTGACTCTAGGACCTTGACATTTTTGAAGATTAAAGGCCAGATTAATGTAGAATGTCCCTCAACTTGGGTTTGTCTGATGCATGTTCATGATTTGATTTTGAGCATGTATTTTTGGCAGAAATATCACAGAGATGATACTGTCTTCTTCTTTTTCTTTCTTCCTTTCTTTCTTTCTTTCTTTTTCTTCTTCTTCCTCTTCCTTCTTCTTCTTTTCTTCTTTCTCCTTCTCCTTTTTCTATTTCTTCTTTCTTCTTCTTTCTCTTTTTTCTTTTTCTTCTTCTTCTTCTGAGATGGAGTCTCATTCTGTCATCCAGGATGTAGTGCAGTGGTGTGGTCTTGGCTCACTGCAACCTCCAGTTCCCAGGTTCAAGTGATTGTCCTGCTTCAGCCTCCTGAGTAGCTGGGATTACAGGCACCTGCCACCATGCCTGGCTAATTTTTGTATTTTTTTTAGTAGAGACGGAGTTTCACCATATTGGCCAGGCTGGTCTTGAAGTCCTAAGCTTGTGATCCGCCCGCCTTGGCCTCCCAAAGTGCTGGGATTACAGGCATGAGCCACTGCACCCAGCCAATACTGTATTGTTCTTAATGCATTCTACCAGGAGGTACACAACTTCAACCAATTTGTCCTGTTAATGGCGAGGTTGACTTTGATACTTTGTTATGGTATCTATGTGACTCCTGCACATTAAATTTATTCTTTCACCCTTTGTAATTAATAAGTCTTTTGAGTAGAGGAATGAGGAATTATGTAAGTATCCTGTTGCTCCATAAACTTTCAATCTATTCATATTTATATCAACATGGATTCCTGTTTTTCTTTGTTACTTATTAAGTTATTCTATTAATCTGTTTGGTCTGTTCTCACACTGCTGTAAGAAAACCAAAAAACCTGAGACTGGGTAATTTACAAAGAAAAGCGGTTGCGTTGGCTCATGGTTCCACAGGCTGTACAGGAAGCATAGTGCTTCTGCTTCTGTGAAAGCCTCAGGAAGCTTCTAATCATGGCAGAAGGCAAAGCAGGAGTATGTGTCTTATGTGGTGGGAGAAAGAGCAAGAGGGTGGGGAAGCACTACACATTATTAAACAGCCAGATCTCACGAGAACTCCCTCGCTATCATGAGAACGGCACCAAGAGGATGGTATTAAACCACTCCTGAGAATCCGCCCCCATAATCCAATCAACTCTCAACAGGACCCGCCTCCAACACTGGAGATTACAGTTGCAGATGAGATGTTGGTGGGGACACAGATCCAAAGCATATCAGTTACGATCCATTTTTAACATTATTTTGAATCTGTAAATGCCCTAGATTTGGCTTCTGTGACTCATCATCATTGGTTATTATTTGAATGCTTCCTTTTCTCGAACAATTAGATGTTTCAACTCATTATTACTTGGCCATGGTCAACTACCTTGGCCATGGAATCGTCCATCTCCCCAAGGAGCCCTGCTTCCTTTCAGTGGAGGAGGGTATTTAGAAGCCAATTTCTATGTGTTGGATGTGCCCATTACTATTGCAATGGACAGAGAGTGACAGGGTATATATGTTGTAGGGTATCGGTGTATGTACATACAAACACACATATACATATATACATACATTTACCTCTATGCTCAGGTCTACGTCTATATCAAAGTCTATTTATCTATCCATCTATTTTGAAAATCCCAAGGAATTATATCAATAGTTTCAGTTCCAATTCCTCTCTTTACATATTTGTAACTTCCTTCTTTTTACAGTAAAAACCTAAATCCTGTTGTTCTTAGCAGGTTTGCTTCTTTGCTTATTTGCTTAATCTTTCCATATGTTTCCAGTGCTTACTGAAGCTTTTCCCACACAGAGATCCCCCTCCCCACCCTGGCTCACCTCTATATCAATGTTCATCCATATGTTGGTAATGCTTTTGAAAGGAATTGTGTGGATACAAGAGTCAAGAGTTACTATTATTGCAGAAAGCTTTTACCAAACATCTACTTTTACACTTCCGATCACAGTGATCCCCAACTAATTCCCCTACTGTTGCCCCCCCAAGGGAGGACATCCTCCTTCCCTGCTTTGGCTCTGATGTGAGGAGAGCCCAAGGCTCAGGTGACCCTTCTGAGAAGATGTCCTCCTTATCCTTTTTGATGTCTTCATCACTCGACCACTGTGGTGCCCTCACTCCAACCCTTGCTATACCCCACCTGATAGCTCTAAGACTGCCTAGTTCAGGGAAAGGAAGGAAGAGGAAGGGCCACACCACATTTCATGATTTTGATTACAAGTCTTTCCTTAGTTGGAAAGATTATCTCAGTTAGTTTAAATCAGTCCCAAATTTGAGCTGACTTCAACCCCATCCCTAGGATGAGACAGAAACTTCCACACTACACTGTGAAATAGCACTCTCTGTTTTCATTGAGTGGAGCACCAGGGGCAGAGGTTTCTTCCCTAGCTGCCTAGGTGAACATTGTTCACCAACTGCATTTCGACTGCTCTTTTTACTCTTCCCCTTTCTTTGCATCTGCATCCGAAATCTAACAACCAACCAACCAACCAATCAGCCAACCCACCAACCAACCAACCAACCAACCAATTAAACAACAACCAACCCACTAATCAACCAACCAACCAACCAATTAACCAACAACCAACCAACCAACCAACCAACCAAGCATCTGACCCACCAACCCAGCATTCAACCAACCAACCAACCAATCAATTAACAACCAACCAACCAACCAACCAATCAACCAACCAACCAACCAATTAACCAACAACCAACCAACCAACCAATTATCCAACCCACCAACCAACCAACCAACCAATTAAACAACAACCAACCCACTAATCAACCAACCAACCAACCAACCAACCAACCAACCAATTAACCACCAACCAACCAATTAACCAACAACCAACCCACCAACCAAGCAACCAACCAATTAACCAATTAACCAACAACTAACTGACCAACTAACCAACCAACAGAACTTTCACAACCTTCAGTGCTTCCTGCTGATGCAGTGGTAAAATATAATAACACTGTTTTGGGTAAGAAACAAACATACAAAAAACATAGCTCCTTGTCAATCTTAAGTGTTACCTAAAGGACTACCATTTCACTCAGACTCTTCATTATCTCTGCTGTTTCTTGGTGTCTCACTATAGCCATACCCTCCTTAGAGGAATGTTCTGCTCTTATTGTTGTTTAAGAGTTTTCTACCATTTTTGGGTGGGCTATTTAAGCATCCATGCTTGCCCCCCTTAGATGCAGGGGCACATGTTATGTAAGTGTGAGGAACTGCACAGAAGTCATTATTCCACATCACATTTCTGCTTTGCTGCCCACTGGCTTCTTGGTTTCTTGGCAACGTTACTCATCCATTTCAGAACAGGGCTTACACTTAAAAGCATGGTCCTGATTCCTTGTGTTCAGAAGTGTAAAATGAAAGTAGGTATTTGGTAAAAAGCTTTCTGCAATAATAGGAACTTTTGACTGTTGTCTTCACATAATTCCTTTCAAATGTATTACCAACGTATGGGTGAGCGCTGATGTAGGCAGTGTCGCTTGAAGTGGGAGGAATGATATTTACAAAATTCTCTTAGTTGTTGACATTAGCTTCCTGGATTTTTTTCCTTTTAAACAAACCTTAATGGAACACATGACATGACAAAATACTCTGAAAGCATCTGAAACACTAGATCCACCTACACACGCCTCCAGCTATCATCTCGACAAGTCTGAATGCTTGTTTGCAGTAGGCGTCTCCAAGGCTGAGTCACAGCTCTTGCTCTGAGCCCAGGACCTCCGTGCTGATCCCCCGCACACTCTGAGAGTGCCTTCAAATCATCCAGCAAGGCTAAAGCAAGTGTTCTCTCAACTGTTCCAAACCCCTGGAACTTCTCTCAAATGAGTTTGGTGTTTGAATGGTGCCCGGAGGGAAGAATTTCCTAGCACTTGATTTACATTATTTTCCTACTGTGCTTTAGATATCATTTTTTAAAATTCCATTCACATGACAAGGGGAAAGTTTCAAGAAAGTAAAGGGGCTGAAAATCTATCTTCTCCGCATAGCCGTAGTTCCACTCTGCCTCACTGTCAGTGACTCACACAATCAGGCCAGCAGATATTGCTAGAATGACCTTCTCTTGAGGCATCAAAGTTGACATTTTTTAGTTTTTAATTTTTATGCTTACATAGTAGATGGATATATTTACGGGGTACATGTGATGTTTTGAGACAGGCATAGAATGCATAATAATCACATCAGTGTAACTGGGGTATCCATCACCTCAAGCATTTGTCATTTTTTTGTGCAAAGATGATTTTTTAAAAACTAGATGAGAAGGGGATGTGGCTCTTTCAAGTGGCTTCATTCTTCTTCCCTCGTAAATGGCAAATTTGCTTCTCAGAGTTGGACAGCATGTGTTAAGAGTGTTGGGCACACGGTCTTAGTTCTCACTCTGTAGACCATTGCTTTTCAGGAGAGAAATCTGGGTAGCAAGACAGTGTGGTTAATGGGTGAGAAGGTACCAGCAACTCAGGGTTCTGGCAGGGAGGGATGGCTGTTCCCAAGCAGGGGAAGTGTGGGGCGTTGAGAACCTCAGTGCTCAGAGTTCTTTAGGGAAGCTGGAGCCTTAATGTCATAATTTTCACAAGGCTCAACTGATAGAATTTGTAGACAGCAAAGTGCTTAAATTAAATCCAGCTCAGTCAAAGGCGTCTGGAGAATCCCTTGAAGAGATGCTTAGAGAAGTGATCGCTATGGTCTGATCGCAATTCTTAACGGAGCTGGTTTTCAGACTGGCGTGGAGAGAAAATGACTGTAGTTTTGAAATTGGACAGCTCATGAGAAGTATCAGTTATTTGTGTGTGAACCCTCACTCTGCTGGGTGACAGGGGTGATGGACCAAGCTGCCCTGGTGAGCTGGTCCAACAGAAAGGACTTGTCCTTGGCCATGTGACATGCCCACATTGCCTGGCTGAGAGGCGGACAGGTCTGGGGCCTGTATCATGTCCCTATTGTCTGTATATCTGGCGCACCACCTAGAGCCCTACCATTCCCTTCTGTGACATGAAACTGACATCATGTGAAGACTGTGGTAAATCAACTTGATATTGCCAATTCTATTGTTTAAGATTAAACACAGGACCCTGCCGAGTAGTTGATGGTCATCTGTCATCATTGCATTGGGTTTTACAATATTTATCTCATTGGCTAGCTTTCAGTGCCATACATTTCTATCATTAGACAGCATTTTTAGTATCAAGATATTGAATATGTTAAAATATGTTGATATTTTAACATAAAAAATCTTCATACTTTATTAATACTGCTTTGTGGGTTAATTGGTGACCTTAACCAGCCAAGGAGACCCCTCAAAAATGGCACAGGAGGTAAGCACACTTTGGTCCCGGAGAGGGAAGGAACAGCTAGTAAGTGGGTTTTGTCTTCCCCTAATCAGAGGACAAAAACAGTCAACAATTAAAATTAGCACCAACTTTGAAAGAGACAAAGGTAAGCTCCTTTCCACTGAGAAAAGACTCCAATGAGGTTTCTGTGGGCTTATTCTTGGTGATAATGGGGGGGTACGGCTTGTAAGGCATTTGAAACTAACCCCGAAAAACTTGGCCTTTGGGGCCAACCAGACCTCGCAGTGTTCAGATGGGTAGAAGCCACCCCCTGAAAGGTGGGTGATGCACTTAAAAGAAGGTCCTGATTAGACGTTCAACAAAAGCACTTCATGGACCATGACGTGGCTTTACAGCTCTTTGTGTACGTAGCAGGCTTGTGAATGACGCTGAGCAAAACTAAACCGTTCTCCAAGGCAGATGCTCTGAATGGTTGTCATCTCCTGCCTTCCTGCTTGCTTGCCATGGGCTTGGGCACAACTTGAGCCCAAAGTCACATGGCGGCACAGACAAGACCAATGCACGGAGAGTCCGTCTCTCTGTGTCTTCTGCCCCAGTCATCTGTCCGAGTGTTCCTTGACTTGGTGTAGGTGCAGCACTGTTGGTGATGGAGTGGACGGCAAGACTGCCTAGAAATACACATGGACTGGAGGCTTCCAAGCGTGAGCCGGAAGTGAAAGCCAAGTAGCATGATGAAAGCTCTTTCGGAAGGAGAAAATGTTCCACAGCCGCCTTCTCCTGCCACTGCTGTTTTCTGGTGTGGATGACAGAACTCGGTAATCACTCAAGACTCCATGTTTATGCCCGGCTTCCAGCGGAAAAGTCTGTTGTGGATATAAGAGTAGGAGTTTGGTAACATTTCACCCTTGGGGGTTTGTGTGAAGGGAAATACGCAAAGTCTTTTTTAGCTTTGACTTCTGTGATTCTATGGAAACAAGGCAGCAGTGCTGAGAATCCAGTGAGAGCTGGAAAAGCTAAGACAGCAAAGCTTTGAGTTTCGAAGAAGAGAGGGAGGGCGGGAGATGGAATAATAGGATTTATTTGGGTCTCTACTTGGCTATTCACTTTGTCTCTGGGAGCTGAAGGAGGAACTTTTTCAATGGGCTGTTGATTTGGATCTGAGAGGGAGAGTTATTGGTTGTGTTTAGAGAACAGCTTTGGATAAGAGGGAAGAAAAGGTGTCTGGACACCCTATTGTCTGGGTGTTTTCAACCTTGTCTTGTTAATAACACTTTGGGGTCTCCCTGCCCCATTTAGAACAATGGAACCATATGACAAGATTTAATTTGAGTCGTGTTTTCTATTTAGTGTAATAATGTGTTGGGAAAACCTCAAAAGCTCTGAAATTCAGTTCTGGGGTTGTCTGTGTGCCCGGGTCTGAGACCCTGGTGGAGGTGCACGGTGCTTGCCCCAGCTCCATCTGTGACACAGGGCTGCGTCGTCGGGACGCACACTGCATTTGTGGCAGATGGCCAGACAGCTCTCAGAGTTCAGAGCGAGTGTGTGGATATTTACATACACACAAACACGCTGGGAGCAGCTGTCTGCCTGTGTCTCCCTGGCAAAATGGAAGACATGGCCTCTTAGGTTTGTAGCCTCTGACCATTGTCACCACGCTCCCCGTACATACCCTGACAGTGCCCGTCAAAGTGGAAGGACCACAGGGCTGGCCTCCCTGCCAACCTGATCTTACCTTTCTCTGAGGGTCTGAAGAGCCATCTTTCCCTTTTTGATCACACAAAATTGTGCAGTTGGGGAGACAGATTGGGAATGAGGACTGCCGTGAGAAAGCATGGTTATTGACCTTGGTGAATTTGAGACACCAAAGAATATAGCCAGATGTTCAGTTCAGCGCCGGGGCTTGAGCTTCAGAAGACCAACTGGTGTTAGTCTGGTCTTCACATTTCTCTGCTTTCTTCCACACCAGTGAAGTTTTGGATGTTAAATTAGCTGAATTAAAAAATAATATGCGACAAGAAGCTGTGGAAGAAAGGGACCTCTATCTAGGACTGAATACACGTGAGACCAATGGGCAAGGCTGTTACTTAGGCACGGAATGGAACCCACGTAGATCCTGTTACAGGAAAGGTCCTGACGATGTGGAACAAGTGCATGTTTGTCAGTACTCTCCTCTAAAAGCTGGGGTGGCTGTCACCCTTCGTGCTGAACATGCATGCTTGACACCCAGAGTCCCTCAGGAAGCCATCATGTCACAGTGATGACACCCGTGCAGGTGTACATGTAAATGTTGGCATGGCTGCAGTCTCCACTCACACGACCAATACCTGTGGGAATGGCGCGATCTTTCTGGTTGGCTGATACTTGTGTGATAAGCACTCTTCTCTTTCTCCACATAGATGTGTAACCCACCACCACTTTTAGCCTAGGCTCTTCTTTTTGTGACATCATCGGGGGATCTTGGGGGTTCAGGGAGTCTGGCTCAACAAATGTATGATAAAAGGCTCAATATCACTGATCAGTAGAGAAATGCAAATCAAAACCATCATGAGATACTATCTCACACCAGTCAGAATGGAGATTATTAAAAAGTCAAGAAACAACAAATGCTGGAAGGGCTATGGAGAAACAAACATTTTTACACTGTTGGTGGGAATGTAAATTAGTTTAACCACTGTGGAAGACAGTGTGGTGATTCCTCAAAGATCTCAACCCAGAAATACCATTTCACCAGCAATCCCATTATTGGGTGTATACTCAGAGGAATATAAATCATTCTATTATAAGGATATATGCATGTGTATGTTCACTGCAGCACTGTTCACAATAGCAAAGACATGGAATCAACCTGAATGCCCATCAATGATAGACTGGATAAAGAAAATGTGGTACAGATACACTGTGGAATACTATGCAGCCATAAAAGGAATGAGATCATGTCCTTTGCAGGGACATGGATGAAGCTGGAAGCCATTATCCTCAGCAAACTAACACAGGAACAGAAAACCAAACACTGCATGTTCTCAATCATAAGTGGGAGCTCAGCAATGAGAATACATGGACACAGTGGGGAACAATAGACATTGGGGCTTATTGGCAGGGTGAGGAGGGAAAGCATCAGGAGAAATAGCTAATGATCCATGTGGGTGGGGCTTAATACCTAGGTAATGGGTTGATAGGTGCAGCAGACCACCACGGCACACATTTACCTATGTAACAAACCTGCATGTCCTGCATGTATATCCTGGAACTTAACATAAAATGAAAAATTTAAAAAAAGAAGTTTGGCTCTGCTTCCAAATAGCAGGCAGAGAAAGAACTGAGAGCCTGGTCGGTTGTCTGGCATGGATGCTTCTGTGCTCAGATGAGGTAGTGGTTGAGGGGAAGTGTGATCCTGCAATGATGCCTGGTGGACGCCTCTCCTCTGCTTGGCAGCCTGGCCTGATGCCCTGAGTATGTCTCGGTTGTATATCCCATATTCACTGGCCTTCAAGAATGACTCCCTTTTTGTTCATGCCCACATTCCCAGGCATGTGTTTCACAATGCTGCACCGTGCTCTCCTGGCCTCTGCTGAGCCCCAGTTCCCAGCACAGAATCCCCTTTCCCTCTTTTTTTTTCTCTTTTATGGAGTCTCACTCTGCCACCCAGCCTGGAGTACAGTGGCCCAATCTCAGCTCACTGCAGCCTCCACCTCCCAGGTTCAAGCAATTCTCATGCCTCAGCCTCTTGAGTAGCTGGGATTACAGGTGCCCGCCATCATGTCCCTGCTAATTTTTTGTATTTCAGTAGAGATGGGGTTTTGCCATGTTGGCCAGGCTGGTCTCAAACTCCTGACCTCAGGCAATCTTTCTGCCTCAGCCTCCCAGAGTGCGAGTATTACAGGCATCAGCCACCATGCTCGGCTCGCTTTTCCCTCTTGTAAATATTCTGTTGGGATCTTTGGGCGCTTTTCCAATCACAGACCACAGTCAGGGTCCCTCCCCTGGCTTGTGCCAACGAGTTTCTCAGATTTTCTGAATTGGACAGCAAGGGCCTAGACTCCCCCTTGGATGCTGGCACACCCCCTCTGCAGAACTCTCTATGCCAACTGGCTTCTGGGGATCTTCTTCCAGCCATAATGTGTCTCTTCTGCATTTTCCTCACACCGATTGGCACCTGCTAGCTCTACAATCATTTAACTGACAGAAGCAGCTCAAGCTATCTTTTCCTAAGAGTGAAAGTCAACTCTGGGCCGGGAGCAGTGACTCACACCTGTAATCTCAGCACTTTATGAGGCGAGGTAGGAGGATCACTTGAGGCCAGGAGTTTGAAACCAGCCTGGGCAACATAGTGAGACCCCATCTCTACAAAAAATAAAAAATAAAATTAGCTGGGCTTGGTGGTACACACCTGTAGTCCTGGCTACTTAGAAGGTGAGGGCAAGAGAAGAATCACTAGCACCCAGGACTTGAAGCCTGCAGTGAGCTGTGATGGTGCCAGTGCACTCCAGCCAGGGCAACAAAGTGAGACTCCATTTCTAAAAATAATTTAGAAAAGAAGAAAAAAAGAAAATCAGCTCTGTGTTTACTTGTTGGCTACATCGAGGAAGAGAGAAGTGAGCATCAGGTCAAACACCCTGCCTTTCTCAGTGCTCTGGACCGGAAAGAGAGGAGCAGAACTGTCCTGACTGAGACGAGGTGTTCACATTCAGAGTGGAGTGGCTGGAAGCCTGTCCAGTGTCCCTAAATTCCACCCGCGCAGACAGCATGCCTGTGTCTAGGCAGGCCCCAGATGTCCCTGCTCCTGGCTCTTATAACACACTCCTTGTCCCTCCACCATCTGTCACGGTCCTGGGGGTCTCGGGGGCCTCTACTTCTATCAGCACTCTCTTTGGGGAGCCTTTCATCTGCCGGTGCACGGTCAGGGCACCTCACTCCACCCCATGCCTCCTCACTCATTCTACATCACAAATGTCCATTCTGTTCTTGTCTAGACGTACTAAAATATCATTTCCTTGAGGGAGGGGCATTGCTTTGTTCATCCAGGTCCCTCTTCACCCCCTTGAACTTCTCAGCATGTGTCACACAGCTGGTGTCCTGCAAATGTTTGACTCAGTGGACTAAGGGCAGTCCGGGCAGCAGTTGTGGGGGGATGGGAAAAGGATGGAATTGACAAAGCCAGGGGGGCGGGGGCTCCGAGGTAGTCGAAGGCAGCCTGGTGAACCCTGAAATGGCATCGGGTTCAGTGTCCTAGAATGCGATGTGTTGTGAAGGGACGCCAGAGACAACATCTTCTTCTGGACAAAACCCCTCTGACTTGGGAAAGTCATCTGCCATTATTAACAAACAATAATTGTAATAGTTACCATGTTAGGAACTTTGCTTCCGTAATCTAATTTCATTCACTCAAGAAAGCTAGTCAGTATTTTTGTTACTATTATTATTGTTTTCGAAATAGGGTCTCATTGTTACCCAGGCTGGAGGGCAGTGGTGCGACCATGGCTCGCTGCAGCCTCAACCTCCCCAGGCTAAGGCGATCCTCCTACCTCAGTCTCCCAAGTAGCTGGGACCACAGGCACACACCACCGTGTTCAGTTAAATTTTGTATTTGTTGTAGAGACAGGGTGTTGTCAAGTTGCCCATGCTGGTCTTGAACTCCTGAACTCAAGCAAACTGCCTGTCATGGCCTCCCAAAGTGCTGGGATTACAGGGGTGAGGCACTGTGCCTGGCCAGGAAGTATTATTATTTCTGATTTTTATTTTATTATTTTATTTTATTGAGACTGAGTCTCAGTCTGTCACCCAGGCTGGACGGCAGTGGTGCGATCTTGGCTCACTGCAACCTCCGCCTCCCGGGTTCAAGCAATTCTTGTGCTTCAGCCTCTCGAGTAGCTGGGATTACAGGCACCCGCCACCACACCCAGCTAAGTTTCGCATTTTTAGTAGAGACGGGGTTTTGCCATGTTGGCCAGGCTGGTCTTGAACCCCTGGCCTCAAGGGATCTGTCCACCTTGGCCTCCCACAGTGCTGAGATTACATGTGTGAGCCACCAGCCCCAGCCTATTTCTGATTTTTAGGTGAAACAGAAGCTCAGAATTTATACTTGGTAAGCACGGTGCTGAGATGCAAATGCATGAGGGTGGCGTTTCTGCTGCATCAGACTGCCTCCCACTGGCCTCCTTGGCGCCCCATTACGCTACCTCCAAGTTTCCCCCCAGTTCTTGGATCCCAGGACTGGGCTCTGCAGTCAGGATGGTGATGCCCACGTTAGAGGGCACTGGCGGCATCCTTCCCGTTTCTCAGCTTTGGAGCCTGCCTGGGTTGCTGTGGTGGGCAGGGTTGACAGCCTCCAGATAGCCCTTCTAGGGCTTATATCACTTCTTGACATAATTCATTAATGCAAAATTTTATGAAGATACGAAAAAATGGGGCTTAATGAGAAATACTGAACTTACACCGAGAAAAATGGGTGCTGCAGTTTGCTAGCAGCTGCCTTTTTTTTTAGATTAGGTCTCACTCTTTTCCCCCAACTGGAGCATAGCAGCACAATCATGACTCACTGTAGCCTCAAGCACCCCCGCTCAAGCAATCCTCTCACTTCAGTCTCTCAAGTAGCTAAGACTGTAGGGGTGCACCACTACTCCAGCCTAATTTTTAAAAAACTATTTTTTTTTTTTTTTGTAGAAACAGGGTCTTACGATGTTGCCCAGGCTGATCTCAAACTCCTGGGCTCAAGCGATCCCTCTGCTTCAGGCTCTCGAAGTACTGGGATTACAGGCATGAGTCCCCATGCCCGGCCAGCTAACTTTAGCATAGCCCTTATGCAATAAACCATATGCAGTAGACTTGGGCGTGGTGGGTAGCTCAGTTTCCTGTTGCTGCTAGGACAAATTACCACACATTTAGTTGCTCACAACAACGCAAATGCATTCTCTTACAGATCTGGAGGTCGGGCTTCTAAAATCAAGGTGTCTGCAGGGCCGATGCCTTCTGAAGATTCCAGGGGAGAACCCGTTCTCTTTTTTATTTTTTTGAGACAGTTACCCTCTTGTCCAGGCTGCAGGGCAGTGGCATGATCTTGGCTCTGCCTCAGGGTCCCAAGTAGCTGGAATTACAAGCGCCCACCACACACCAGGCTAATTTTGTATTTTTAGTAGAGATGGGGTTTCACTATGTTGGTCAGGGTGGTCTCAAACTCCTGCCCTCAAGTGATCCGCCCGCCTCGGCTTCCCAAAGTGCTGGGATGAGAGGCGTGAACCACCGTGCCTAATTTCCACGTTTTAAAGCTTGCCGCATTCCTTGCTGCGTGGCTGCGGCACTCTAATCCACTTCCATCACCACATGGGTTTCTTTCTCTTTTGATCTTCTTTTCTCCCTCTTAAAAGGACCCTTGTGATTACAGAGTCCACCCGACAGTGTAGGATAATCTCCCCATTTCAAGAACCTTAATTTCATCACATCTTCAAAGTCCCTTTTGCCAGGTGATAGTCACAGCTTCTGCAGAGTAGGACTTGCATGCCTTCAGGGGCAGTTTTTTGGCTTACCATGGTTAGTTTCTGATATTTATTCCTCACTTCAACTGAGGAATAGGAAATGCTATATGCAAAGTACAGCTAAGAGATGAGCATCTGTTCTCTTCAGATCCAGCCGCTGTCCTAAGTTCTGTGTTACATCTCAGTTATTGCTTCCTCTCCTTGGGCGGCGGCGGGGGGTGGGGGCGGGAATTCCTACCCTATTCCTCCTCCCCCGCTTTCGCACCTCCTTCAACGTGGTTCTGTGCTGAGGTGTTGCTTTTGATATCTCTCACATAATCAGGGCGCATTTAACTCCAATGACATTTATCATGGAATTGCTAATGAGGCTTTGCTTAGCGTCAATACACTCTACAAAATTCCAGCTGCCTGCTTTACTTAATGCCCCAGAATGGCTGCTGGATGCTGCAGCTCACCTTTCTACTTGATTTTGAGGGCTCAGTGGCTATTGCCCATGAGCTCTTTGAAGAGCTGCAATTGCAAGGAGGTTGGGGACTCCTCTTGGCAGATGCCAATGCCAGGAGGCTTCCCAGAACATCCTCAAAGCTCTCCTCTCTGGCTGATCAAGCATGCTTTTGTTTATCCATCTCATGCTAAGGATGGTGTGAATGAATCCAGAACTACTAATTTACTAGAGAAAGTCCTTGGAGGAGGAGGGATTTCAGTGATGAGCAGGTTTAGTGGTAAATAAAAGATATTTGTTCTTGCACATTCTCACAGCCCTTCAAAGCCAAAAATTCTTATGTTCCCTCTATGCATTCACTTAAAAATGGAACAGGATCCAAGAGTCCCCTGGGCTGTCTGAGAATTACATTTCTCTAGGCTCTGGAGATTGCTGAACACTCCGGAGTTTCTCAGTTAATGTTAGTTGGAACTCCTGGAGTAGCACACCCCATGTTTTGTGAGGTGGAGAATTTCTTAGTTGCTGGGATTTCTTGAAAGAAAACTAGTCAGGCTGGATGCGATGGCTCACACTTGTAATCCCAGCACTTTGGGAGGTTGAGGCAGGTGGATCACGAAGTCAGGAATTTGAGGCCAGAGCAGCCTGGCCAACATGTCCAAAACCCTTTAGTCTCTACTAAATCTACAAAGATTAGTCAGGCATGGTGGTGGGTACCCGTAATCCTAGCTACTTGGGAGGCTGAGGCAGAAGAATCCTTGGAACCCAGAAGGTGGAGTCTGCAGTAAGCTGAGATCGTGCCACTGTACTCCAGCCTAGGTGACAGAGCAAGATTCTGTCTCAAAAACAAAACAAAACAAAAAACAACAACAAAAAAAGAAAAAACAAAAAAAAAAAGAAAGAAAGAAAAAGAGAAAATTAGAGTGAGAGCAGAAGCGATCCTTCTGGGAGGAGGTGGGGCCGGGGAGCCATCTGCTTGCTTCTGTGGTTTGCAAGGGAAACCTGGGAAGTACGACACCCTTGGGTCCCTGGTGGTGGCAAATAGTCTGACACAGTCACCCCCAGCTGGAAGGTGGGTGATGTGGGAATGGACAGAGGAGGTGGGGGAGGGAGCCGCAAGGAAAACAGAAAAAAGATGTGCTTTTCCCCAATTTTTTATTTACAAAAATTTAATCTACAAAAAAGTTGGAAGAAAAACATACAGAGCAAATACCGAGTTTTACCAATCATCATTTAACTCCTTTTTTTTTTTTTTAAAGAGACAGGGTCTCACTCTGTCACACAGGCTGGAGTGCAGTGGTGTGACCATAGCTCACTGTAGCCTTGACCTCCTGTGCTCAAGGAATCCTCCCACCTCAGCTTCCCAAGTAGCTGGGACTACAGGCATGTGCCACCACACCCAGCTAATTTTTTTTTGTAAGATGGGGTCTTGCTGTGTTGCCCAGGCTGGAGTGCACTAGAACTCCTGGGCTCAACGTGATCTTCCTACATCAGCCTCCTGAGTAGCTGGGACTATAGGTGCATAAATATATATATATATATATTTATTAAAAAAATATATATGTATTTATTAAAAAAATATATATATATATATATTGGTAGAAACAGGGTATAGCTATATTGCCCAGGTTGGTCTCAACCCCCTGGCCTCAAGCAGTCCTCCTCACTCAGCCTCCCAAAGTGTTAAAACTACAGGCATGAGCCACTACATCTGGCCATAGCCAGGTTAGCTTTCTCTCTCTCTCACACACATACATATGCACGTATACATATATTTATGTGTATATGTGTCTATATATGCATCTATATATCAACCTGTAGATACATATGGTTTTATTCTGAGCTATTTGAAAGTAAGTTGAAGACGTCACGACACTTCATCCCTAAATACCTCAGCTCATATATTTCCTAAGACCAAGGACATTCACACACACCATCACACCGTTAATGATTGCACCTAGCTATAATATTTAATATACAGCCCAAATTCACATTTCTCCAACTACCCAAATTTTTTTGGTAACTTTTGTTTTTTATTTACAAGGAAAGATTTGTAATAGCTTTATTTTTTCTTTGAAAGTAGAAAAATTGGGGCCAGGAGCAGTGGCTCCTGTAATCCCAGCACTTTGGGAGGCATAGGCGGGCAGATCACGAGGTCAGGAGTTTGAGACCGTTCTGGTGAAACCCATCTCTACTAAAAATACAAAAGTTTGCTGAGCGTGGTGGTGGATGCCTGTAATCCCAGCTACTCGGGAGGCTGAGGCTGGAAAACCGCTTGAACCTGGGAGGCAGAGGTTGCAGTGAGCCAAGATCGCGCCATTGCACTCCAGCCTGGGACAGAGCGAGACTCCATCTCAAAAACCGAAACAAACAAAAAAGAAAGAAAAACTGGAGGAGCAGGAGAGACACCTGCACAAGATTAGCAGGGATCTTTTTGGTATTAATTATTCTTTAAAAATCATGCCCTGTCATTATCATGGAATCTATTCTAAAAAACGTTCTTCGTGGATTCTGGCAACAGACTATTTCTTTGAATTCAGGTTGACAGAAAGATCAAGTCTTAATAGACCACGGGTTTTTTTGTTTGTTTGTTTTCTTTTTAGGTTTTTTTTTTTTTAAACTTATTTATTTTCATGGAGAGACTTTATATGCTAGAATAATGATAGCTACTCTTACTGTTTAACCAAGTGGTTGTCAGACTTTAGCATTCTTAAGAATCACTTAGAGTGTTTATTAAAAACACAGAAGCTTGGCTTCTGCCACCAAAGCTTCTGATTTTCCAGAAAGCTGCAGTTTTAAAGAACAGTCCAGGGGGTTCTGAGACTTGCAGAAAGAATGAGTTAATCAGGTAGGCCTATTACGGGTATACCTAAAAATAAAACTCTTCAGAAATCACACACACATACACACACACACACACACGCACACACACACATGCATGCATGCACACACATTTAATTTCAAGTGGGTGATTTATTAATGAGATTTTAGGTTAAAAAAATTTGCATGCCTGGCACAATGACTCAGGCCTGTAATCCCAGCACTTTGGAAGGCTGAGGCAGGTGGATCACCTGAGGTCAGGAGTTTGAGATTAGCCTGAGCAACAGGGTGAAACCCTGTCTCTACTAAAAATACAAAAATTAGCCAGGCGTGGTGGTGCATGCCTGTAATCCCAGCTAGTTGGGAGGCTGAGGCAGGAAAACCGCTTGAACCCGGGAGGCAGAGGTTGCAGTTAGCCAAGATTACGCTATTGCACTCCAGCCTAGGCAACAAGAGTGAAATTCTGTCTCAAAAGAAAAAAAGTTGCAGCTGGGCATAGTGGCTCGCGCCGGTAATGCCAGCACTTTAGGAGGCTGAGGTGGGAGGATCACTTGAGCCTAGGAGTTTGAGACCAGCCCTGACAACATAGTGAGATCTTGTCCCTACAAAAAATAAAAAAATTTAGCTGGGCATGGTGGTGTGCACTTGTTGTCCCAGCTACTTGGAGGCTGAGACAAGAGGATCCCTTGAGTCTGGGAGGTCAAGGCTGCCATGAGTTGTGATTAAGTCACTCCAACCTGGGCCACAGAGTGAGACCTTGTATCAAAACAAACAAAAGAAAAAACATTGTGGCTGAGTGCCATGGCTCACGTCTGTAATCTCAGGAGGCCGAGGTGGATGGATCACCTGAGGTCAGAAGTTCAAGGCCAGCCTGACCAACATGGCAAAACCCCATCTCTATTAAAAATACAAAAATCCCATGGGCATGGAGGTGTGCGCCTGTAGTCCCAGATACTCGGAAGGCTTAGGCAGGAGAATTGCTTGAACCCTGGAGACAGAGGTTGCAGTGAGCTGAGATTGAACCACTGCACTCCAGCCTGTGTAATAAGGTGAGACTCAGTCTCAAAAAAAAAAAAATTGTGCATATGCACACACCCACACACACACACAGAGGCACCCACTCACTCTTGCGTATATAGAGTTTTGAAGGGATTAAGGGAACTCCTACCTGTTACCATACTATGTGAGTAACTGATGCCATTTATGACTATAATTTTGCAATGACCATTGTACGGTGACAAGCATACTAAAATAATAATAATAATAATAATAATAATACTCTGTTGAGAATTGAGAGAAATGAATGAAACACAAGTCAAGGGCATCTTTCCCAAACCATTGTCTTCTGATCACCAGAAAAAAAAAACCTAGACTGGATGACCAGGCGGATTAATATGTCTTCAAAAATATCCATATTAGGTCTAGGAAAATAAATGCAGGACAAGCATCTCCAATAGCCTATTTCATTGTCTTCTGATGACTCCTAGAAGTGTCCTTACTGGACTTAGTGCAGACCCAAGGTTAAGATTTGGCTAAAAATGAAGAAAAAATGGTCCCAGTCATGCTGTGAGTGCATTTGAAGTAGGACAGTTTTTGTGTCATTGGGAATCTCTGGGTGGACCACACTTAGGGTGGACCATGTCATCTGGTGCGACAGAAATAAAACCTTCCGATACCTTTACACCAGCGGGTAAAGTAGGATGTGAGACCAGTGTTAAGGCATTCTGGAGATTCTACCAACAGGCTTGGCATCTTAGGGACGTGGGAGACGTCAAGTGCCTCGTGGGGCGACCTCGTCCTCTGGTTTCCCGGTGGTGGCGACTCCATAGTTGGAAGGCACCCAGGACAGAATTCACAAGACCAGGTATGCTGCCAGGAGAGACATTTTTTCTGCCTCTCCTAGGGTGAGCCTCACCCAGCATCCCACCCACGGCTGCCCAGCTGATGGGGGATTGTCTGTGCCTCCACCAACACTTTGCCTTCTGATTAGCCTCAAGTGGGAGACCTCCCTGAAAACGTTCCTTCAAATGCCCAAGAAAAGTAGGTGGGGGGCCCTGGACACCTATCCTGGGAATGAAAGGGAAAAAGACTCCCCTCCTACCTGTACTCACCTGGGCTCAGTGACAAGCTGAAGGTCTCTCTGAGCCAGGGCGATTGTAAAAGTCAGACTTTCACATAAGCACGTTGATGGCATCTTATTTTCCCCTGTGATGGTGCCATTTTTGTGTCAATATCAATATATTGGTCCTGGGAGTGAGAGAGCAGATACTTAATCTCTTGTAGTTTTAAAATGGGTGAAATAAATGCCTCTGCTAGGATTTGCTTTTCTGAAACACAGGCACAATCTCATCATTGCTAAAGTGAAATCTTGGCTGGCCCTGCTGGTTCACACCTGCAATCCCAGGACTTTGGAAGGCCAAAGCAAGAGGATTGCTTGAGGCCAGGAGTTTGAGACCCGTCTGGGCAGTTTAGCAAGGCGCCATCCTTACAAAAAATAAATTAGGGCAGAGTGGTACACACCTGCAGTCCCAACCACTCCAGGGGCTCAGGCAGGAGAATCCCTTGAGCCCAGGAGTTGAAGGCTGCAGGGAGCTATGATCATACTACTGCACTCCAGCCTAGGTGACGAAGTGAGACCTTATTTCAAAAAATCAAAAATAAAAACAAGCAAACAAACAAAATAAAGTAAAATTGTTGTGGGGGGACCCTACCTGCTTCTAGGAGGCCTCCCAAGCATGGCAGTAATGCCATTTCTGATGGGGCCCATTGCATGATTTCAGTCCCTGTGGCCACTCCTCATCCCCTACATACCTCTCACTCAAAGCAGGCACGTGAGGTTAGTCACTTCTAAAGAACTCGTGTCAGCTGGGCCTGGTGACTCACACCTATAATCCCAGCAGTCTGGGAGGCCAACTCAGGTGGATCACCTGAGGTCAGGAGTTCGAGACCAGCCTGGCCAACATGGAGAAACTCCTTCTCTACTAAAAATACAAAAATTAGCCAGGCGTGGTCGTGTGTGGCTGTAATCTCAGCTACTTGGGAGGCCGAGGCAGGAGAATTGCTTGAACCTGGGGGGTAGAGTCTGCAGTGAGTTGAGATCGTACCACTTCACTCCAGCCTGGGTGACAGAGTGAGACTCCATCTCAAAAAAATAATAATAAATAAAAAATAAAAATAACTGATGTGTCCTCACTCTTCTGTGGCTATGCTTATGATCTCCCCTGCCAGGAAGGTCTGTTTCTGTGCACTCTCACTTAACCCTGCTTCCCACAACCCCCACCCCCACCATACATGCCTAGTATCTAGGAAAATCCTAACCCTCACTCAAAGCCTGGGGCAACTTCACTTCCTAAATCAATCTTGACCCTGCCTCCCTCCACCATCCCCACTTCCAGGAACAATCACGTTAGTGGGTGTTATAGGACTTAGGTCTGTTAAAAAACTTAGACAATTAAATGTATTCATTTATTTACCTATTTATTTATTTTGTAGAGACAGGGTCTTGCTATGTTGCCCAGGCTGGTCTTGAACTCCTGGCCTCAAGTCATCCTCCTGCCTCAACCTCCCAAAGCACTGGGATTACGGGCATGAGCCACTATGCTCAGCATAGACAATTAAATTTAACAGAGCAAAGAACAATTCATGAATCAGGCAGCATTCAGAATCAGAAGAGGTTCAGAGAGCTCCACTTGGCAGCATGACCAGCAAGCTTTTATAGGATGGACATAGAAGCAAAGTAGAGAAATCATCTTATTGGCTGCAGCTAACCATTTGCCTTGTTTGGGCATGGGGTGCTTGGTTGGCTGCCTATGATTGGCTAAAGCTTGGCTGTTTGTTACAAAAAGATATTCCTAAACTAGGTTTCGGTTTGTTTCCTTGCTAAGTTAGGTTGCAGTTTGTTACATAGAAACTCAAAGTCTAGAGCCAGCCTCAGGCCAATACTGAGGGTGGTTCCATACTTTGGAGCCAGCCAACTTCATCATCGTCATGATGAAGATGCATTGAGATCTGTTAACTAAGCAGGAAGCCATCGGCCTGGCTGACTCATCCTTGCCATGCACTTGCGCTTCCTGAAAACAGATGCTCTGTCCTTCTCATTCTGGTCTTACAGCTGGCATAGAGGTTTGTGTACAGAAATCATATAATTGACATTAGTTGACTTTAGTGGAAATGATGAGAAAATAATTCTTTAATGGTTGCTTGCCTATGTGGATTTGTCGTAGGTGTAAGATTCTTATTACGTTGCTAGCCATGCTTCAAGAATAATCCAATTAACAGGATTCCAGGAAGTGTTCTGCGGGGAAGGCTGTCTAACAATCTTTCAGGAATGCTTCAAAATCCAAGACAGTTTATGTCTTTGCACCAAAACTTTCAACAACCGTTTACACATCTTCTGCATGCTAGACACTTCCCTGGCTCTGTTGCTACTGTTCCAGTGTAAGTTAGAGGCAGCAAGGAGGTTCTGAAGGAAATGCAGGAAGCCCAGCTACTTTGAGTCCTTTTGCCATTCGTATCCAGTTCACAGAGCCCCAAAAATATTCCAAGGTGAGAGCAAGTTTGGGATTCCCTCCAGGGAAAGAGAGGAGACACTATGGTGCAGAAATCTGTGACTGCTGGCAGCGGCAAGCCCAAAGTGAGCTAATGCCTTTGTGCTTCTGGGAGGAAGGTCACCGGAGGGTGGAGGCGAGACGTCTCTTGTGCAGGGTAAGTGGGCAGTAGAAGGAAGAAGTGAGCTCTCACATCCTGTGCTTGGCATGAGGCCTCTGGAAGTGACAGACGCTCCAGGCCTTTTGCTTAAGACCCGATTGAGTCATATTTGGCCAGAGAGAAGCTCTGCAGCAGGGAAAATTTTGGCAAACTTTCATGCTCCCTTGCCACAGATGGAAGTTGCATTTTCATAGACAGAGGATGGTTGGACTCAAACACAGAGACTCAAAGCCCATGCGTCCGCCCTCAAACTCTAGACCTCAATACATCCCCGGCACCCTGCTCTGCACTGTGCAGAAGTCACCATGACTCAGATGAGGACCTTATCCTTAAAGAGTCTGTAGAACCAATGCAGAGAAAAAGGCTAATATGCATCAGCAATCGATCAACTACTCCAGTGAAGAAAGTTAAGTACCGAAATAAATGGCCCTTCCTTCTCTGGTCTATCACTTGCTTGGCCTGTGGAATATTCTGCCATGCAGGCCTGGGCTTAAGGGGAGCAGAGCCCAAGGGAGACCCCAATTCCACAGCCACACTAACCTCCTGTCTGCCCTGCAGTCATGCCTGCCCTCTGGGCAGGTTGCCAGGGCCTAATGGCTGGGTACAGTCCTACGAGAACATACCTCTGCTGGGAGCAAAGCTGGGCAGATGGAGGCTATGGAAGAAGAGAATAAGTGTCCGCAGAGAAATCCTGCAGCTCAGGAACATGCACCTGATGGGTCTGAACCTCTCCAGGGACTCCTGCTGGTCCTTAGAGCCACTGATGAAATAGGAAGACCATGGGAGGGAAATCACTGCGAACTATTTTGATGACATTTTTTGACCCTGCCATGATGCACTCAAACTTTAAGTTCAGTCATCTGTGTCTCTTGCAGGCGCCACAAGTAGAGCTAGATGCAGATGGGTCTGGCACCGGTGGACCCCACAAGGTATCGCTGGCTGGTGTGTGACTGGTTATGTAAAACCACCAACTGTTCTTCCAGAATTCATCCTTCCCTTCACTCCATCTCTCTTGATCTTCAGCCTTCCTTCACCAAATTGTTTACTTCTCCTGGTTCACTGCAACCCTTGCTCACTTCATTTCCGTTCCTGTCCCCCTTTCTTTTTTAACATGTTAAGACATTTTTGAATTTTGAATTTTTTTTTTAGAGACAAGGTTTTGCTCTGTCATGCAGGCTGGAGTGCAGGGGCACGGTCATAGCTCACCGCAGCTTTGAACTCCTAGGTTCAAGCAATCCTCCCCTTTCAGCCTCCCATGTAACTGGGACTATAAGCACACCCAGCTATCACCTCTTTGTGAAATGATGAAAATTCTTTTCAGGCCTTGACACTTGCCTTTGAGAACAGAGAATGGCAAGGGGCCAAGAGGCCAGGCAGTGGTCACACCTGTGATCTCAGCACTTTGGGAGGCCAAGGCAGGAAGATTGCTTGAACCCAGGAGTTGGAGATCAGCCTGGCCTGCTCTAATGAGACTATCAAAAAGTAAAAAATATTAGCTGGGTATGATGGCACTCACCTGTGGTCCCAGCTACTTGGGAGGCTAACGGGGGAGGATCGCTTGAGCTGGGGAGGTCAAGGCTGCAGTGAGCCATGATTGGACCACTGCATTCCTGTCTGGACAACAGAGCAAAACCCTGTCTCCCTAAAAAAATTCCAAGGGGGAAAGAAATGTTTTCGCCTGTTTATACAGCTCCCCAAGGCAAGGTTGAGATGATAACTGGGACAAAGCCACCTGAATACCTGTCTTTGTTCTAAACCGTAGGGCAGTACCGAGGGCTGACACACTGTGGTGGCCGAGTGGGGCCCTGTCCCAGTCCACGGGGCAGGTGCTGTGTTGTAAGTTTCCCACTCCTGCTATTTTCTGTTTTCTCTGCTCTCAGAGGCCAGGGCTGCTCCCAGGGCAGAAGCAGCTGCTGCCAGCTTCTGTGCCAGGGCCTGGGAATTCCTTCCTAGTAGGGGATGCATGATGGCACACACATCCTTCTTCCCTCCTTCCTCTCCTGCTGGCTGGCTCCTCCACAGGACGATCCACCACAGGGTGAGGGAGAGAGGCAGTCCTACCTGGGGAGCGGAGCACAGATTGCTTCGACCGACTCATGCCTACTGCAGAGGCCACCAGAGTGTTAGCATCGGGTTGGACTCGGGAAGTCAGAAGCAAGCGTGATCTTCCCTCCTGGTAGGCCTAGGATGTCACTGGGAGTGTGGTGACGAAGAGATGATGTGTCCCCTGACTCACACTGTCTTTTCTGACAATGACACTGAGGGACGGAGGATGGAGAGCTCCTTGGGGAAGGCCACTATGTTTAGCAGCTTTGTGCCCTCCCAGCAGCCATCAGGACAGGTTTTTGCTTCAAAATGATATTTGGTGTGTCTTTGAAAACACTGGATACCAGCACTGTACTGAATTCATCCTCTCGTTCATCACTTCCTTAAGCACATATGAGGGCCTTCCATGAGTAAGGTCATCGTGGTGTGGGTGGCACTGAGCATGCTCATGTGGGGGGTTGGCAACACTGCCAGGTAGACCAGGGACAGAGGCCAGGACCAGATGGCTCGAGGAGAAATTCTCAGCCATGGAGGCTGCCTGATGCTGAGAGGCAGCTCGGTGACCACAGAGTGGCAGCCAGGTGGAGGGGGAGTGCAGCTCTAATGACCCAGGTCAGCTACACTTTCTTTAGATAAAAATGTTTCTCCTTTGCCAGTAACTTGAAAAATCACTTTAAAATGTGTATCTTCCCCCATTTGAATATATGCTCCACAAAACAGGTCATTTCTTCTTTCTCATTTTCTTAGAGACAGGGCCACTCTGTTGCCCAGGCTGGAGTACACTGGCATGATCACAGCTCACTGCAGCCAAAACCTCCCGGGCTCAAGTGATCTTCTCACCTCAGCCTCCATAGTAGCTGGAACTACAGGTGTGCACCACCACACCTGGCCTTTCTCTCTCTCTTTTTTTTTTTTTCCTTTTTTTGAGACAGGATTTCATTACGTTGATCAGGCTGGCTTCAAACTCCTGGCCTCAAGTGATCCTCTCACCTCAGCCTCCTGGGGAGCTGGGATTACAGGTGTGTAGCACTGCATGCAGCTACAATTTCTTACTAACTTACTTAAGATACTTACTATGTGCCATTAAATTTTCAGAACAACTCTATAAGGCATTTTGAAGTTGAAGCTACTGAGGCTTAGAAAGGTTAATTTTCCTGGCCATGGGTGGTGACTCAAGCCTGTAATCCCAGTACTTTGGGAGGCCAAGGCGAGTGGATCACCTGAGATCAGGAGTTCAGGACCAGCCTGGCCAACATGGTGAAACCCCTTCTCTACAAAAATACAAAAATTAACTAGGCACAATGGCAGGTGCCTGTAATTCCAGCTACTCAGGAACCTGAGGTGGGAGAATTGCTTGAACCTGTGAGGTGGAGGTTGCAGTGAGCCAAGATCATGCCACTGTACTCCAGCCTGGGCGATAGAGCGAGACTCCCTCTCAAAAAAAAAAAAAAAAGAAAGAAAAAGAAAGGTTAATTTTCCCAAGGCCAGATTCATTACTTTAAATGATGGAACTAGGATTCGAGTCCGAGTTTTGTGAGTCCACAGTTTAAACTGCAATCCACAGAACACGCCTGAGTGTGGTTGTGGTAGGTGTCAGTCAAAGCTCCCTCATAGGAGGGACGGTGCATGGCTGTATGTGTGAAGGCGGCAGGCAGGGGAATGGAATTAGGAATCATTTCCGTTTGTGGCAGGGCCCAGTGAGCAGGAAAGATAATTTGCAGAATGTGGTAGGGTGTCAGGCTAGACTGGATGGGCCTACAGTTCCAATAGAAACACAGAATAACAGGCAGGGAACAGAGAGGACACATGGTTGTGACAGTTCATTTGAATGACCTAATTATGCAGGTGAGTGGGAAAATATTGTCTAGCACCTAAAGACAAGGATGACTTGAAATATTTAATTATTCACATACTTAGAGTACGTAAGAATGGACAATAGATTTAGCCTCAAATCAAACTCCCAGGGAGCTTTGCTAGCCAGAAGTTGTATACCAACCTTTAATTGCTGGACACTGGGGTAAGGGCAAGGTTAGGGATATTGGGATATAAGTATCAGTCCTGCTGTTAAGACTGTCCACACTCTTGCCTAGCACAGTGGTGCAAAGGCCTTATCATCTTGCTGTGTCCTAGCAGCCACACCTGTGCCTTATATAATAATATCAGCTTTCAGCCAGGCATGGTGGCTCATCTCATACCTGTAATCATAGCACTTTGGGCGGCGAAGGTGGGTGGATCATTTGAGGTCAGGAATTTGAGACCAGCCTGGCCAACCTGGTGAAATCCCATCTCTACTAATAATAAAAAATTTTAAAAAAATTAGCAGAGTGTGGTCGTGCGTGCCTGTAATCCCAGCTACTTGGGAGGCTGAGGCAGGAGAATTTCTTGAACCCGGGAGGTAGAGGTTGTAGGGAACCAAGATTGTGCCACTGCACTCCAGTCTGGGTCACAGAGTGTGACTCCATCTCAAAAAAAAAAAAAAAAAAAAAAAAAACTATTCAAGAGGAAGCTCATTTCAAATGCAGCCCAGCCTTGGTGAAACCAAAAATGAGGTGGCCCTGCGCAAAGACCTGCTTCCAGGAGGAAGGCAAGTACCAGCTGCCCCATGAAGTGGAAGGAGGGCCAGACAGAGGCACTACTGGCTGTCCTATCACCTTCACCTCTTTCTCCAGCATTTGCTACACTCTTCACATTCATGCCAGAGACTGACTGCTTCTAGTCTTTGACTTCTAGGGGCTTCAGTTCTGAGTCGAGTACCTACCAGGGTTTGCATTTACGGAGTGCTTGCAATAGTAGGAAATAATATCCAGCTGCCCTAACTGCCACCAAGATAAAGGAGATTAGAGTGGGGTGCCATGGTTCATGCCCGTAATCCCAGCTACCTGGGAGGCTAAGGTAGGAGGATCACTTGAGCCTAGGAGTTGGAGGCTGTAATGAGCCATGATAGTGCCCCTTACTCCATCCTGGGTCACAGAGCAAGACCCTTTCTCTAAAATAAATAAATAAATAAAAAGTGGATTAAATAAGTTAGAAGTTTATTTCTCCATCTCATGTCCAGGGCTGATAGAGTGGCTTCACCATGCTGGGAATCCAGGATTTTCCTTTCCAGGGGACCTGCCATCCCTAAGGTGTTGATTGTTCTTATCTGTGCTGTTCTAGATGGTTGACCACCCTGTCTGCATACCAGTGATCAGGAGGGGTGGAAAGAGAAAGAGGAGGGCATGCCTGTCCCTTTTAGGGCATGATCCTGTAGGTGAATGAGTCACTTCTGCCATATCCCATTAAACAGAGCTTACTCACATCATCACTCCAAGCTCAGGAGGCTGGGAAGATGTACTCTTCATTCTACAATGGTCCATAAAGGCAAAAACCAGGCATTCTCGTAGGTAAAGGAGGAGATACTGAGGGACAATTAGCAGTCTGTGTCACAGTACCCCATTTTGGCTGCTCAAACAGCCACATGCGTATTCTTCTTCCTTCATAGACCACAGCCAGCCCTTCCCCAGGGGAGATCATCCTGAAGTCCCAGGGAGTGACTGCACCCAGCTCCAAGCCTGGGACCTCTGGGTGATGTACAGTTATCTCTGACATGTCTGCATGAGCTTCCTCTACACAGTATAAACAAGTCATCTGGTTCCTCCATATACTCAACATGTAATGGTAGTGCAGGGTTAGATTAATGACAATAAAAGTACCCACTCCAAACAGGGAAGAATGGGAAATATACAACAGCAATTGGTCCACAACAATGATAAAATCCTGCCAGGAAGAAATAGCAACGGATCCCTGGTCATGTGGTCATTTCTTTTGAAAGCACTCTGGTACTCCCTAAAGGGGCTTGAGTCCTTGACACATTCACAGAGCAGAGTGGCAAACTCGCTTTGAAATGTTATCTGCTTTACTCTCAGGCAGTGTTATTTCAGGTCTCTTTGACAGCAGAGGAACTGACATCCCAAGTAATACAGGGCTTTTAAAAGTTTTTTCAAAGACATCCACGCTTAGAGAGATTAATTTATAGCATTTTCATCCACCAGCACTTTTTTGTTGCAAGTGAGAGAAACTCAAGTCAAGGGGAAACTACGGAAAGGCAAAGTTGGATCTGGGCCTCCAGAATGATGAAATTGGAGCTGAAAATCATGGAATTTTCTGATTTGCTTGTTTCTGTGGCTCTCAGTGCCAACATCCTTTTTGGTACTAGAGGCCTGCTTCCTCCAAACAGCAGGAACATGCTTGCCAGCAGCTCTCTGACTACAGTACACACCATGGTGATTTGTCTCTTAGCTCAGTCAAAAATTCCCAGGGCAGGGCTCTGATTGGTTGGCTTGGGTCACGTGCAGACTGAGCACTGTGATTGACAGCAGTCACTAGAAGCACGTGGTGGAGTTAGGAGGGCGTTTCCCAGAAGCAGCAGGGCAAGCAAGGCTGGACAAACAACTAGGAAAGTTCCTCTTAGGAACCTGGGGAAAGGGGGCGCCACTGAGGGCTGAATTTAAGACTTCCACTTTCCGACACAATACCCTTCCTCCATCCACCTTTTCTTCTGCTGTTTGGCTTAGTTCATTTTAATTTCCACATCAGCAACATCAGATGCAGTTACTTTTGGTAGGATCTGAGCTGTTGCATTCCAAGTTCAGCAAGAATACACAAGTGTCAGCGCATAATCCTTCTCCGACTTGTGAACCAGTTAACACTGCAAACAGGCAGAGCCATTAACATGCTGACTTTTCCTTCTTAACAACATAATCCTGTGGCAGCCTGAGCTTCACTGATTGATATTCGACCTAATAAGGCTGAGCTGGATAAGCTTCCCTGGTCTCCAAGGACATCATTTTAACTGTGGGGATTTAAAAAAAAATTGTTAAAGTAAGTTTAATATCTTTACAGAAATATATTTCCAACCATCTCACCAGGCTCCTTACAGACCGTGTGGAAATATTAATACAATTGAAAGCCTCAGCACCCTCTCAGTGATCTGGGGACCTTCATGGCAAAGGAAAGATTCGGTGGGTTAATTCAAGCATCCAGGAAGCTAACCAGGAAAGCAAGCAATAAAACCGAGACAGAAGACAGGAAGCTAGTAACAATAAAAAATGGCAGGAAGACTCCCAGCTCATCTGTAACCCATTAGAATGCTGGGAACCATGTTCCAGGGTATTTTTTCTCGTGGTGTTTTCAGCTTCTGTGCTTGTTAGGGAGTGCCCATTTGGGAACAAGGATGGTGCAGTTGAATAGACGAACTTCTAGGCGTGACAGGCCTTGGAAGTTCCTTTGATGGGTCTGTCTGGCATTATTGTAAAATTGCAGATAAGAACGACTGACTAGTAATGTGTATGGGCCTTCAAACCAACTTCACTGAACTGACTTTTCAAAGATGAAGTGTGCAAGGTGAAACATAAAGCTTTGAGATAAACTAGTGAAACACATTGTGTGTGTCTGTGTGACTCTAATTCTTATCCCATTGATAGGCAAAAGTGCTAAATAATCTACATTTTAGTTAATGGTATGGGAAAAAGTCTTTAATTTTTTTCTTTCTTTTTTTTTTTTGAGACGGAGTCTCATTCCCATTGCACAGGCTGGAGTGCAGTGGCGCAGTCTCAGCTCACTGCAACCTCCACCTCCCAGGTCCAAGAGATTCTCCTTCCTTAGCCTCCCGAGTAGCTAGGATTACAGGCGTGTGCCACCACACCCAGCTAATTTTTGTGTTTTTAGTTGAGACAGGGTTTTGCCATGTTGGCCAGGCTGGTCTTGAACTCCTGACCTCAGGTAATCCATCTGCCTTGGCCTCCCAAAGTGCTATGATTAAAGGTGTGAGCCGCCGCTCCCAGTCAAAAAGTCTTTATGTTTTTATGAGTGTGTGTGTGTGTGTGTGTGTGCAGAAATAACTTACATTTTGACAGGTACATTCCACAATTCCCGACCTAAAATCGGAGGAGTAAATATGCTAGCTGGGACTATATCTGTGGAATTCCTCCAAGTCCT
Source organism: Callithrix jacchus (assembly GCF_049354715.1). Classification (NCBI taxonomy): domain Eukaryota; kingdom Metazoa; phylum Chordata; class Mammalia; order Primates; family Cebidae; genus Callithrix; species Callithrix jacchus. The sequence continues at coordinate 33,650,649 of NC_133508.1, read as the reverse complement.
TTAACTGTGGTAGGATTCATCTAGATCATGAAGGAATACTGGATGAAAACTACATGCATAACTAATATGACATAACTAATTTATATCCTACCATCTAAATTTAAAAATGGACTTACAATTCTTGTAAAGTAAAACAAAATCCATCTTGAAAAAAGTTCAGTTCTGGGAAATGATCAGGAAGCAACCTGCCTTTAAGAAGGATGTGAAGAAATGACTTCATATTCCTGTTTTAAAACCACGAGTTCATTTAAATGGGTTTTAAGATGTATCTTCTGGGAGAAAAAGTGATATGTGTGGCTGTTTTAAACATACACATTTAAAACAGAAAGATTTGAGGCTGGGCCTGGTGGCTCACACTTGTAATCTCAGCACTTTGGGAGGCCAAGGCGGGTGAATTGCTTGAGGTCAGGAGTTTGAGAATGGTCTGGCCAACATGATGAAACCCTGTCTCTGCTAAAAGTATAAAAATTAGTTGGGAATGGTGGCGGGCACCTGTAATCCCAGCTACTCAGGAGGCTGAGGCAGGAGAATTGCTTGAACCTGGGAAAGGGAGGCTGCAGTGAGCCAAGATCGTGCTACTGCACTCCAGCCTGGGCAACAGAGGGAGACCCTGTCTCAAAAAAAAGAAAGATTTGGGATGACTTTGAAGCCTACAAAGTTTGATATAAGAAGAGAGAGAGCATGTGAATGTGTGTGTGCATGTGTGTGTGTGTGTGTGCATGTGCATACATGTGTATTACCTTTCCTGAGGAATAGACAGACACACCCTGAGTTCATTTTCTCTCCCTCGTCCCCACATCCTGACTTCTTGCCGAGGGAAAAAGACCCTCACAGGCTGCTGTAGGAGGAGCGCATTCTTTTGACTCTGACATTCTGCTCAGCTGTGGGACACTCTTTGACAAGAGTGCCTGCTCCTTTTGAAGGGGCGTGAGTCACTTAGCCATTCTGAACACCCTCTCCTCACCTGTAACATGGGAGAATTCCAGGCTTCCTGGGATGATAAGATGAGGAAATACGTAAGAAGCATTTGGCCATGAAGAGTTTTCCTAAGTGTTGTTCTTGTTACCGTGACTCTTGTGAGTTAGAATCGCATCTGGATTCAGGACTCTGCTGCCTTCAGGGAGCTGGCCACAGACCTTTCTGTGTCAATTCGCAGCCGGAAAGACCTCTCTGTCCCCTACCGAGGTCCAGATCTGCAACCGCTTCCCAGCACATGCGGAGTCTGTGAAGAGATGGCATAGAGTTTGTGTTTCATCTTAGCTATTCCCATCCAACTCTGTTTGATCGGGAACAGGCTCTCCTCGTGCCACCTGTCAGCGGAATGCCTTTGCCAGAGAAGAGGGCCTGCTTGTTGCTCCCACGCGCACTGGCCTGTCAGCTGTTTCTCATTCTCCTCACCAGTGGGGCTTTCGGCTGGGCTCACCAAGGACTGGCACAACCAAGGTGAGAAGAGAATAGAAGCATCTGGTCTTGGGAAAGTCCCTTGTCTCGACATCAGGGTTATGTCACTCCCTGTGCAGCCAGCCCAGTTTCCAGCCAGCCTCGTCCTTGCCCTCCCTTCTAGGGCAGTGGGCTGCTGACACTGTCAGCCTCTCCATGGCCTTCTTTGCCCTGCTGCTGCGATCCCCGACAGCCTTCACTTGGACTCTGAGTTTCTTGTTTTGACCTGAATGTTGTTACTTCCATCTTGAATGTTATTGGCTTGTTTAGTCTCAGAACCTATTGCCGTGTGTGTGTGTGTGTGTGTGTGTGTGTGTGTGTGTGTGTGTGTTTCTGCTCTTTCTCCATTCAGAGAGAGCTAGTTAGGGTAAACCAGTTGAAACATCATGAGTATCGCATTGAAGGACCCTGAGCTTTGCCATTGTGTAGACCTCAGTTTGAACTCTAGTGCAGCCCCTACTTGCTCCAGGGCATTAGATATGTCATTTAATACTTCTGACCTCAGTTTTTTCATGGGCAAAGCTATGTAAAGTCATGGAATCAACTCAAATGCCCATTGGTGATAGGCCAGATAAAGAAAAGGTGGTACATATACACCATGGAGTACGATGCAGCCATAAAAAGGAACAAGATTGGCCAGGTGAGGTGGCTCACGCCTGTAATCTCAACACTTTAGGAGGCCTAGGTGGGCAGATCATGAGATCAAGAGATCGTGACCAGCTGGCCAACATGGTGAAATCCCGTCTACTAAAAATACAAAAATTAGCTGGAAGTGGTGGTGCATGCCTGTAATCCCAGCTACTCAGGAGGCTGAGGCAGGAGAATCACTTGAATTCAGGAAACAGAGGTTGCAGGGAGCTGATATTATACCACTGCACTCCAGCCTGGGTGACAGAGTGAGACTCCATCTCAAAAAAAAAAAAAAAAAAAGGAATAAGATCATGAACTTTGCCAGGACATGGGTAGAGCTGGAAGGCGTTATCCTTAGCAAACTAACCCAGAAACAGGAAACCAAATGCCACATGTTCTCACATATAAATGAGAGCTGAATGATGAGAACACACTGGCACAAGGGCGAAGCAGCACACCCTGGGGCCTGTCAGAGCGGATTGTGGGGAGGGAGCCATCGGGAAGAAAAGCTAATGGATGCTGGGCTTAATACCTAGATGAAGGGTTGGTCTGTGCAGCAAACCACCATGGCACACCTGCACAACCTGCACCTGCACCCTTGAACTTAAACTTTAAAGAAAGAAATCCTTTCATAGGTGCTCCTTGCTTGTGATGAATGGAACAATATACAGCTGTGGCTGCGCATTACAGACACACCCAGAATAATCTCTAACCAAGTATCTGAGCACTCCATGGCCCAGTCAAGTTGACATCTAAACTCAGGTCTACAGGACAGCAAAGCTCAGGGTCCTTCCTTACGGTACTCATGATGTTTCAACTGGGTCACTCTAACTTGCTGTCTCTGAATGGAGAAAGGGCTGAGACAAAGAGAACCCGACAGCAATAGTTTCCGAGACTAAACAAGCCAATAACACTCAAGATGGAAGTAACAAAATTCAGGTTAAGCAATAAACTCAGAATCCATGTGAAGGCTGTCGGGGATCGCAGCAGCATAGCAAAGAAGGCCATGGAGAGGCTGACAGTATAAGTCAGAGCTCCCCCGAGAAACAGAACCAATAGGATAGATGGATGGATAAGTGGATGATAGGCAGATAGACAGATAGATTTATTATAAGGGGTTGTCTCATGCGATTATGAAGGATGAGAAATCCCAAAATCAGCAATCTGAAGGCCTGAGAACCAGGAAGGCCAAGGGTGTGAATTTCAGTGTGAGTCCAAAGGCTTGCAAGAGGAGAGCTGGCGGTATAAATTCTAGTCCAGTGTGAAGGCTTGAGAACCAGGAGAGTCAGTGATGTAGGCTCTAGTCCAGCCCTGAAGGCAGGAGGAGACCAATGACTCAGCTTAAGACCATCAGGCAGAGAGAGTGAATTCTGTCTTGTTCAGCCTTTTGTTCTCGTCAGAACTTCAGCTGATTGGATGAGGCCCACCCACATTAGATGCTTTACTTAGTCTATTGATTCCAATGTCAGTCTCATCCAGAAACGCCCTCACAGACACACCCAGAATAATGTCTAACCAAATATCTGGACACCCCATGGTCCAGTCAAGTCGACATCTAAAATGAACCACTAAAAGGGAATTAGATCACTCACTGAGAAAATGTCTTAAGAGGCCTCAACCTGCAAATCAACAGTAAAAAAGTAACTGTGATGTTATCCAAGTACAGTCGAGATTTGTATAACGGCTCTTGCTGTTTGCATGGAAGATGCCACCATTGTCTGAATGTCCCATGTATAGAGAGGATCTGTTTCTGTTTCTCTAAAGCATCCTTTAGATTATGACCCATGAATCTGGCTTGAGCATCCCGGTGAGTGCCAGTGTGGTGACCAATGTGGTGGGTGTGGACAGGAGAGCTGGTTTTCAAGGCCCAGAAGTCCCATCAATGAGCCACAGAGTGCAATGGAAGCCGATGCTAAAGCCAAGTCAGGCAGGCTTAGCTGTTTCTTCTCCTTTCAGTTTCTTCTTTACAATTGTATCTTGGGCATGGTGGCTTGCACTTATAATCCCGTCTGCTTGGGAGGCTGAGACAGGAGGATTGCTGAGGCCAGGAGGTGGAGATCAGCCTCGGCAACATAGGAAACCTCGTCTCCAAAAACAAACAAATCAATAAATAGATAAAATTAGTTGGGTGTGATGGCACATACCTGTAGTCCTAGCTACTTGGGAGGCTGAGACAGGAGGATTGCTGAGGCCAGGAGATGAACACCAGCCTGGGCAATATAGCAAGACCCTGTCTCCAAAAACAAACAAACAAAATAGATAAAATTAGCTAGGTGTGGTGGCACTTGCCTATAGTCCCAGCTACTTGGGAGGCTGAGGTGGGAGGACCACTTGAGCCCAGAATTTCAAAGCTGCAGTGAGCTTGTGCCACTGCACTCCAGCCTGGGCAACAGAATGAGACCCCATCTCTAAAATAAATAAATAAATTGCATCTTCTTTGGTGTAACTTTCTTATAGATTGTTAAGTGGGCCAATTAATTGAACATTTTATTCAATAAAACCGCTTATATATGAGAAATTGAATTGCGGTCTACTAAACCCTCCATTACTTTAGAAGGCATTTGGAAAGAAAAATCAAGATTTCCAGCTTCTGTAGCTAAGACTCTGTTGTCACCTAGTAGCAGTTCCCCAAATGTTGACAGAGCTTCCTTAGAATTACGGGGTTGTGGGGTCATGCTGAACTATCCAATACTATTTATTGACAGCAGACCTCATATCCCTTCCTTAAACAGAGTATGGTTATTTGAGACCCTGTTTTCTTTTTCCTGCCTCTGCACGCCTAGAAATGGGATTTAGATTGTATACTACAGCTGATTAGAAAGAACCCTGTTCAGTCAAGCATTTAATATAGAGTTATTACCCAAGCCTGACTCTTAGAAATAGACATTGATCCTGCCCCTGAACGTGGCACTTGGAAAAACAGTGGCATTTTCTGTTTAGAGAAAGACAGGCAATGTTTTCCAGTCCCTGTATCTTAATGGCACAGAGCCCTTGTTAAGCAGAGGGTCTTGCTATGTTGCCCAGGCTGGAGAGTCTACCACCCAGTCCTGAGCAATAAAAGGTGATGTGTGGAAATCTGCTTCTCATGATCATCACTTTCAAAATGAACACTGACAAAGGTCTCCAGAAGGTCTCAAGGCCACGTCACGACAGAGACGAATGTCAGCAGCACCCTGTTAAGCACACCCATTAATCATTATTCTTGGAATTTTTTTCAACAAGCAACATTTTTTCCTTTTCTCTCTCTCTCTTTTTTTCTTAGTTTGTCTTGGAGCAAAGCTGTTTGGTGTGAAAAACTATTTGAGTGAAAGGAGATGCTATTAGCCCTCTCTCTCCCACAGATGTAGCCTAGGGCGCTGAGGGAATTCGGCACATCTTAGACCACAGGCTAGGAAACCCACTCTCTCTCATTGGTTGGGTGAGCCCTGGTATTGCACCAGAATCATTAAAAGGCATCTAATAGGCAGCCACCTGTGTATAGTGCTTTATACGACAAGGCCACTTAGGAAGCAGAGACGTATTTGCTCTCTGGGAATGTATGCTTTGTTTCACCACTTTTGAAAATCTAGCAGAAGGTGAGGCTTATACTCCACTGGGGAGGTAGACTGGAGTAAGATTAGCATTGCCAGGTAGCGACATGCAGGAATATTCTGTTTCCATGTTTCCCATTTGCATTCTTGTCAGCCTACATAATTGAGTCATGTTTTGGCTTAGGAGTCTAGTAAGTAAAAATGTGTGTACATGGATATGTGTGTGTCAGTGTGTGTGCATGGCAACCTACGTGAGCCTGTGTGTGTACATCAGCCATGACGTACTTACTACTTCTCAACTCTGGAAGTTCACAAAGTGATCGTCTGCCGTACTCCTCACTAAACCCTGGAGATTGTAGACGACAGAACATGATGCGTGGCCAGGAGTCTGCGAAGCAGGTCCCTGAATCTGGGGTCGGTCTCCATCACGATGGATCACACTTGTTCTTGAATGTCCACATCCTCTCCTTTCCCTGTCAGCGTATTCTCTTCTCTAACCATTCACATTTCTGAACTTTGGACTACCACGCCGTGGGTTGGGCCTCGGACCTAGCAGGAAGCATAGCTGAAGTTCCTGGATGATTCGGAACTTTCCTCCACGTGCAGATCTTCTCTGGGTCCTCTGGGTGTTGGGACCTCAGGGTGGTGGTTAGGTCTGCCTGCTGTCCGGACTCACTGCTATATCTTAAAAAAATGAACTTATTTTATTAATTTTTTTAATTTTTAATTTTTATGGGTACATAATGGATGTATACATTTCTGAAGTACCTGAGATGTTTTGATATAAGCACGCAGTGTGAAATGAGCACATCATGGAGAATGGGGTATCCCTCCTCCCAAGCATTTATCCTTGAGTTACAAACAATCCCAATCACACTCTAAGTCAAGCTTGTCCGACCCGGGGCTGCGTGTGGCCCAGAACGGCTTTGAATGCTGCCCAATGCAAATTCATAAACTTTCTTAATACATTATGAGATTGTTTTAGGACTGTTTAGCTCATCAGATATCATTAGTGTTCATGAATTTTATGTGTGGCTCAAGACAATTCTTATTCTTCCAATGTGGCCCAGGGAAACCAAAAGATTGGACACACCTGCCGAGTTATTTTAAAATGTACAATTAAGCTGTTACTGACAATAGTCATCCTGCTGTGCTCTCAAAGCGTGGGTCTTACTCATTCTTTCTAACTCCTTTTTTTTCCCCATTACCCATCCCTGGCCGCTGTATCGTAACCCCTAAAGGCCCTGTGCTGTTGTTGGTGCCTCTGGTCACCTGCTCCTTTTGTGCCTTCCGGGTCGGCTCTTCTCACACCCAGGTCTCGCTGTCTGTCTGGTGAGAGGCCTCGGCTGGCTTCCCAGTATAGAGGGTCCCTTCCCTGTAACTGTCTGTTTTCTGATTCTCTCCTTCCTGTACACAGCCCCCACAGTTCCTGGATTTCACTCCTCCAAACCCCAGGTGCCACAGAGAAAGAGTAGAACTCCCGCTGGGGGATTATTTGTTGACACAAAACTCAACAAATAACTCAAGAGCTAAAAAGCTACAGATGATTATGTAGATTTGCCTTAATCCTATTTTCTGAGATAGAGTTTCACTCTTGTTGCCCAGGCTGGAGTGCAGTGGCACAATCTTGGCTCAAGGGAACCTCTGCCTCCTGGGTTCAAGCGATTCTCTTGCCTCAGCCTCCCAAGTAGCTGGAATTACAGACACCCGCCACCACGCCCAGTTAATTTTTGTATTTTTAGTAGTTGGTGGGGGGTTTACCATGTTGGTCAGGCTGGACTTAAACTCCTGATCACAAGTGATCCGCCATCCTCGGCCTCCCAAAGTGCTGGGATTACACAGGCATGAGCCACTGCGTTCAGCCTCTTTTTTTTTTTTTTTTTTTTAAAGAAGAAAATATCCCTGGGCATTTTACAGAGTTTTGTCAGCAGGATCAAGCTTAGATATAGGTTAAAAAGGCAATGCTCTGTGGAATAATATGAGTGTTGGGGATAACTCATCCTATACAATAAAAATGGAAACTGAATGGCTCCGGCAGTCATGTGGCTGAAATTCACCACATTATGCACTCCTTTGCTCTAAGGCATTGATGTTCTCTGTTAAAATGCAAATACATCATCTGAGAGGACTTAAAGAACAGGACCATGTTTCGGAACAGGTGTCAGCAAATTTGGCTTCAGGCCTTCCCAGCTAAGCGACCTTTCTATGAAAGCCTGGAATATTAGAGATTAAAAGAATCTTAGACCCATGTTGTGATTCTCCTTACCCAGAGGAATGTCTGCAGTAACGGGGCTTGCAAAATGAGCAACCATATTAATTTCAACATCTCTGCTTTCTTAAGTCCAAGTCTGCTTTCTGGTGTCTTCCATGAGATTCCTCATGCTTTGCCGCTGGTTCCCCCACACATTCATTTCTTTTAAATGGAAGCAACCAGAATGTTCCCAGTGCCCACCATCCACACCCTGAGAGACATAAAAGAGACCGGCAGCCTCAAGCCTCCAGATAGACATGAGAGGCACGTCTTATTTTCATTCCCTTTTAGTTAAGGTCAACTAAAGCCATAAGTCTTTTCCTGGTGAGCTGTTATTTAAGTCACCCCTCTCCCTTCCTGCAGGGGAGCAGATTGTGACACCCCCTACTATCCAGGGCAGGATTTTAAATGTGCCTCAGATACCTTTAGCTTCCGATGTTTGCTAGGGACAAATATTTCAGAATCTGTTTTCTCATCTTCAAAATGGTAATGATCGTCCCTCTTCTGTCCACCATGCTTTCCGGCTGTGAGAGTTCAGAGGTGAGATCTGGGTGTGTCTGGGTGTGGAGGGTGTGGGGACCCGCTGCAATACCAGCTCCGAGCCACTGGCTCTGGCTTCCTGTAGTGCTGTATTGACATCTGTTTGGACCTAGCCGGAGAGGAAATGGTGGCTGATTTGTGATGTCTGATGTGATGTGTAAGGGTACATGGGTGTGCACAGCACCATTCTTCACACGGATTTGTCATACGACACCCTTGCAGAACATATTATTATTAATCCATTAACATCTGGACACATATGAATCATGCAGCTTGCATTAAAAGGCAGGTGCATTTTGGTGAGAGAGCAGCAGGACACATTAAGTGGAAGGATTCTTCAGTGGAGCCCTGTGGGTAAAAGTGAGGGTGAGAGCTGTGATGAGAGGAAGCCCAGGAAAGCCCTGATCCAATTCATTTACCCCTCACCTTTTTTTTTTTTCTGAGACAGGATCTTGCTCTGTTGCCCAGAGCACAGTGGTGTGATCTTGGCTCACTGCAACCTCTGCCTCCCAGGTAGCTGGGACCACAGATATGTACCACCATGCCTGGCTAATTTTTTTTTCTAGGGGTAGGGTGTCACTATGTTGCCCCAGCTGATCTCCTCTTAAACTCAAGAAGTCCTCACTTTTTGGCCTTCCAGAGTGCTGGGATTACAGACATGACCCACTGTGCCCAACCTACTCCTCAAATTTGATTTGAGGAGCAGTCCTAGGCTAGAAACAGGGATTGACATAGGATCTACAAACTGTCCTTATGAGAACCCTAGACCAGGGGTTGCAAATTCTAACACCTACGGGAGACCCATCAGTAACATCAATGAGGAAATGGACCAGGAACGCAAGGTACCCTGAGGCTGCAGAGAGGGGAACTGAGGCACACACATCCCATCCAGAGGGGCTGGGCAGGCCCCAGCTTCAGGCATTTTCTGCCAGAAGGGAGTATGAGCTTGAATGTTGCCAGAACAGTCTACTTTAATAGAGAAGCTGAAAATCTGGCATACTGTGTAAAATATTCCATTTAAAAATGTTGACTCGATTAAAAAAATAACGGTGGATTCACCAAAACACTTCTGTGGGCCAGATTCAGCCTCCAGCTGCCAATTTGGGACTTCTGTTCTAGATGCCATTAGAAAAGGGAAAATTAACTCTTAGGAGCAAATGGTCACCTTGGATGCAGTGGAATCACATGACTTCGGTCCAACAGACAATTACTGCCCACCGGAAGCCCCAGGTGAGCAGACACGCATGTGGTCTACAGGATCTTGGATTGCAGCCAGGGGTGACAATTGCAGGACACAAATGATTGTAATTACTTACAAACACTAAGAGCCACAAAAGAAGTTTCCTAAAAATGCTCTGAGGACATTTTGGGGAGGGGGACAGGGGACAGTTGTTGGTGGGGAGGGCTTGGTAGTTGGTAAGGATTGCACTGGAGATGAGCATTATGGGATGGAAGGATTTCTAGAGAGGAAACACAATAGGCAGAAGCCAGATGCAAAATGGGGGTTAAGACCAGGCACTGTGGCTCATACCCGTAATCCTAGCATTCTGGGAGGCTGAGGCAGGAGGATCACTTAAGGTTAGGAGTTTGAGACCAGCTTGGACAGCAAAGTAAGACCCTGTCTCTCAAAATAAAAAAAATAGCCAGACAGGGTGGAGCACACCTATAGTGCTAGGTACTTGGGAGGCTGAGGTGGGAGGATCCATTGAACCCAGAAGGTCAAGGCTGCTGTGAATTATGACGGTGCCACTGTGCTCCAGCCTAAGCAACTGAGCAAGTCCTCGTCTCTAAAGAGAAAAGCAGCTGAGTTTATTGAAGGGTGACTGGTCCGGTTTGCTTGGGACATGGTGTGCAAGTAGAGGAGGTAGGATATAACACATCAGGTTATGGAGGGCTCTGAAGGCACGTTGGAGAGGTTTGCACTTAATCGGCAACAGAAGGCTTGAAACTTCTATGCAGGAGAAACATGACTGGAGCTGGGCCTTAGGCCAATGCAAGGCCTGGATGTGAAAAGTCTGATGAGGAACTGATTTTAGCATGGAGATAGTAAGGACAGCCTAGACTAGAATGGCCAATGTGTAACCGAAGGCAGGGAAGAGGGGAGTAATACTGGGGAGATAGGGCGAATGTGACTTCTCAACAGATTGAGTGCAGGGACCAAAAGAGAAGAGGAACATTCTCCCCCTGTTTTAGAATAGGGAAATGGGATTGGGAAGCGGGGAGGGACAGGTGCTGAAGTGTTCAGGTGGGTTATCCCCAGTTTAAGATGCTTTTCGTTGAGGGATTACAGAAGCAAAGTGCATAGGTAACAGAGTTGTTCTGGTACAAGACCCAGAAGTCAGTGTCAGAGGAAGAGAAAGAGGGAGAGGAAGGAAGCGGGGAGAGAGAGAGAAAAAGAGAGGGAGAGAAAAACAGAAGCAAAGGCAGAGAAACAGAGAGAAGTAGAGACACAGAGAGACAGAAAGAAACAGAGACAGGGAGAGAGAAAAGGAGGAAAGGAGGGAAAGAAACAAAGAAGGAGAAAGGAAGACAGAAGGAGAGAGAGGAAGAGAAAAGAGAGGACGAAGGAATAGAGAGGAGACAGAGGCAGAGATCCAGAGAGACAGAGACAGAGTCAGAGAGACAAAAAGACAGAGAGAGGGAGAGAAAGAGGGAGGCAGAGGGAGAGAGAGAAAGAGGGGGGCAGAGGCAGATGCACACTTGGGAGGTAGCAGCAGGAACAGAGGTCTGGCCAGGGAAGTGATACAGGCCTGAGGATGGTTCTCAGGTCAGGAGGTGGGGGCGTGTGGGGAGAGGAGCAGGAAGTTTGGGGTAAGCCTTGCTTATGCTCATGCACTCATGCTCAGTGGATACCGACAGGAAGAAAATAACCCGGATGGACAGAAGAGAACCTAGAGTGCAGAAACCCAGAGGTCAGAGGAGTTGAGGGGAGGGACAGTGGACAGCTGTGTCCAGTACTGCTGAGACGTCTGCAAGGTGAGTTCTACAATGTGGCTTTTATTTTTCTTTTGAGACAGAGTCTTGCTCTTGTCACCCAGGCTGGAGTGCAATGGTGTGACCTCAGCTCCCTGCAAACTCCACCTCCTGGGTTCAAGCGATTTTCCTGCCTCAGCCTCCGGAGTATCTGGGATTACAAGTGCCGCCACCATGGCTGGCTAATTTTTGTATTTTAAATAGAGATGGAATTTCACCATGTTGGCCAGGCTCGTCTTGAACTCCTGATCTCAGGTGATCCCTCTTCCTTAGCCTCCCAAAGTGCTGGGATTTTGGGCATCAGCCACCGTGCCTGGTCCACTGTGACTTTTAATCATCATTTTACTAAATTGTTCTCAACCAGGCCCTTGCCAATGAAAAAGAGTCAAACTGTAAAGTATTTGAAGAGGCTTATTTATTCTGAGCCAAATACAAAGATCATGAGCATGATACAGCCCCAGGAGGCACTGAGAACATGTGCCGAGGTGGTTGGGTTACAGCTTGACTTTATGCATTTTATGGGGACATTTTGTTTTATAGGCAGAGGCATGAATCAGTGTATGTAAGGTGTACATGGGTTCTGTCTAGAGAGGCAGGAAGTGGGAGCTTCCAGGTTATGAACCTATGGGTTCAAAGGTGAGTTCAAAGATATCCTGATTACACTTGGTGGATAAGGGTTAAGTTATGCCTGAAGACTTGAAGTCAGCAGAAATAAATGTTTGCAGTTAAGATAAGGGAGGTTATGGAAGCCAAGTTTCATATTATGTAGATGAAGTCTCCAGGTAGCAGGCTTCAGAGAGAGTAGATGGTAAATGTCTCTTATCAGACCCTAAAAGGTGCCTGACTCTTAGTTAATCTCTCTTGGATCAGGAAAAAACCTGGAAATGCAAGAGGATTCTCTACAGACTGTAGATTTTCCCCATAACAGACAGCTTCGCAGGGTCATTTAAAAGTATGTCAAAGAAATATATTTTGGGGTAAAATATTTAATCTCTTTCAGGGGCTGCTATCTGCCATGTGATGCTATGCTAGAGTCAGGTTGGAATTGGGTATCTTATTGCCACAAAGAGCCTATCCTGTCAGTCTTCGCATCTCTGTTTTAATGTTAGTGTTGGTCATGTGGGGCTGAACTCCAAAGGAAGGAGGATGTAGTGAGGCCTGTCCAACCCCCATGTCCCATAATGGCCTAAACTAGTTTTTCAGATTTGTTTTTGGAATGCACTTGGCCAAGAAGAGGAGTCCATTCAGTTAGGTGGAGAGCTTAGAATTTTATTTTTGGTTTATACCCCCACTGACTTATTTGCCCTTAAATCCAATGGATTTTTATTTTTTTGATACCAAGTCTCACTCTTGTTGCCCTGGCTGGGGTGCAGTGGTGGGATCCTGACTCACTGCAAACTCCGCCTCCCAGGTTCAAACGATTCTGAATGGCTACGTGGGTCTGCAGGTTAGACAAGAGCTTTGACTTGGAGATAGGACCTGGGAGTCATCAATAAACACACAGTGATTGAGGTCATTGGAAGACAGAAACAGGAAATTAAGAGGAAAAGAGAACGGGGACAAAAAACTAATTAGCGCTAATATTTAACAATGGTTAGAGGAAGAAGCTTGAGGAGTAGCTTGGCTAACATGGTGAAACCCTGTCTCTACTAAAAAAATACAAAAATTAGCCAGGTGTGGTGGGCACCTGTAATTCCAGCTACTTGGGAGGCTGAGGCAGGAGAACTGCTGGAATCCAGGTGGCAGAGGTTGCAGTGAGCTGAGATCATGCCACTGCACTCCAGCATGGGCAACAAAGCAAGATTCTATCTCAAAAATAAAAAAAAAAGAACAAACAAGTACCAAAGAAAGCAATGTTATCAAAATGAATGCATAGAAAGGATTTATAATTATCAATCCGAATCAACTATCTGCACCTGAAGTGCCAAAACAAGAAGCCTTCACTCAAACATTTTCCATTAGTTTGTCAGCACTTATTTCTTGTAGACTCTGCAAAGATAAATGTTAATGTAACATTTGATTGCAAATTAATGATGAGAATCATAGACTAGTAAAGCTCAAAAGAAGTTTAAAGGTCACCTAATCTTAATCTCTCATTTGGCAGCTGAGTAGTGAAATTTAGCCTATTTAACAAAATACTCCTAAAAATACACACATGTTTAATAAATATTAACTGACTATACAAGATACTGTGCTATATGGTGTTGGAATATTACAGAAATAGATGACATTAATCACATTATTTTACTTAATGGCTCCTGTGTCAGTTACATCTACTCTAAATGCATGAATAGTACACATAAACGGACAACTAACTCTATGGTATAGGGTAAATACTAACGTAACCGCCTGGGGGGGGTTCTTTCTACCCGTTGCACAAGTAAAGACCATGGCATTGCAGTAAAGAAAGAGTTTAATAGGCATGATGTCAACCATGCCACATAGGAGATGGAGTTAGTACTCAAGTCAATCTTATTCAAGGCTCTTAGGTAGGGATTTTTCAAAGGCAGTTTGGGGGAAAGACTGGAGGTGGCTAGGTAATGGGTGCTTGATGCTGATTGGTGGGGTTAATGCTGTCCTCTGAAGCTGAGTTGCTTCTGGGTGGGGCTCACACCTGTAATTCCAGCACTTTGGGAGGCCAAGGTGGACGGATTGCTTGAGGTCAGGGGTTTGAGACCAGCTGGCCAAATATTGAAACCCTGTCTCTATTAAAAATACAAAAATTAGCAGCGTGGTGGTAAGCACCTGTAGTCCCAGCTACTTGGGAGGTTGAGGCAGAAGAATCGCTTGAACCCAGGAGGCAGAGATTGCAGTGGTCTGAGATTGCACCACTGCACACTGCCTAGGTGAGAGTGAAACTCTATCTCAAAAAAAAAGTATAATCTAAATGCCTTCCAAAGTTAGCTTAGCCTCAGCCCAAGAGTGATTAGGGAAAGGCAAGATGGTGGGGTAGGCTAAATCAGATCTCTTTCAGTGCCATAATTTTCCTCCTGTTGTAATTTTTGCAAAGGTGGTTTCACTAAGTGGATGTTAGGCATGGGAGCGTATAGGAAGGAAGGGAAAAGAGCAGTTACCCTGGGCTTGGTGCTGAAAAGGCTTGAACATTATTACGAGACTTCATTGTGTAGGATGTCAGTAACGAAATCAACCCTCCTTCTTCTTATCTGTTTTCCCTGAACATCAATTAAGCAATCACAAATTCCCAGCAAGGGGTGGAGTAATGCTGAGATAGAATTCAGATGTGACACAATGCATCGGAAGAAAGGACTGACGGAAAAGACAGCTCAGAAGGCGCAACCAGGTTTCCCAGGTTGAGCCCTTTGTGAAAAGCTCCACTCTGTCAATGTATGAAGCAGGTAGCCATTAAGATGCTAAGCTCTTCTGTTTATAATGGAGCAAAAAAAGCTTATCACATTTCTCATTTTTCTTATTAACCCTAGTTTGTTTTTGAAGTTGGTTCTTTGAATCCTCTAACATGTTAATACAATCTTTTTTGACTGTTGATGTTTTCTCTCCTACTTTCTCCTCCCCAGTTAGAGATAGAAACAGATTCTCAAGGAAAACCATTTAAAGAGTCTTCCTCAACTCATAGTTTTAATTTGCAATAGTATAGACCTGTCTGGACTTCCCTGTTGATTTTGCTTTCCAGGACAACAAACTACAAGTGTGCATAATTTGGGAGTGGTGTCCCCCAAGCCTGTTTCTAACTGTGATGCAGTTAAATGGCCTGGGATTAAGAGAAGCAATTGTGTTTGCTTCCCAAGGTCATACACCTTGATGAAAAAAGCTATGAAAAATATCAGAGCGTTTATCTGCAGGTCTGAAGATAAGGGTAATCCTTTAGGGAAATTGAGGTTTTAATTATTGACTCCTTCAGAGACATGATGAATGGATTTCTCAGGCTCAGCCATCAGATCCTTTGTAGTTACTGTCTTTTTCTCTGATGTCTCTACCAGTTGTATCTTACATTTTCAGGAATGCCATCTGTTGGTAAATGTTGGATTGGAGAAATGCTAGAATTCAGGATACAATCTTTTTTTTTTAAAATGATTGGTCAGCTATGTTAATCAATCAACTCATCCTTTTTCATCTTCTCTTTTTAAAAATGAAATTGAGAATTGTATTTGGCACATACGGCAGCCCGGCAGGAAGGCAGGATCTAAACATATTTATAGGAAAGGGTTGAAGTCTGAACTGGTGGACGATTCTTATCCGCCAGATCTTTGATGCTGCTGCCGTCTGATTTGTTTTCCAGGTGCTGACTCACTGAATTCCTCTTTAGAAGTGGTAATCTTTTTTATTTTATTTATTTTACTTTAATTTTTATTATACTTTAAGTTCTGGGATATGTGTGCAGAATGTGCAGGTTTGTTACACAGATATGTGTGTTGAATGTGCCTTATACTTAGAATGCACTATAGCAGAGAGGAAAGAGCCATGTCTCCTACAGCTGCTTTCCACGGCAACATGGGGGCCCAGTTCCGGGGTACAGTGGGGAGACTGTGTTACGGTTTGGGAGTTGGAGGGAGGGTGGGAGTGTTAGAGGTCGGGGGCTGCCGTGAGAGGCCCTCCTATCTTTGGAGATCTCTGTGCCTCCTCACCTTGTGCACCTTGTTCTTCCCTTTGAAGTCATTTGTGATCGTTCTATCAGTCTTTATTTTTGAGAGACCTTCTCTCCCTAAAGCAATTATGCTTCAGGTCCTGATTTCCCAGCTATCTCTTCTGTGACTGTTTGGTGACATAAGATAAACGTTAGACCATTTCCCTGTCTGTTTGCGTTCTGGGCTGACAATATTCTATCATAGCCTGAGTCTTTTTTCAGGGATCATATTTACTGGGCATAATTAGATGGATCATATTTACTGGGCATAACTGCTGATGGCTTTTGGTGATGTCCTAATACTGGACCCCTGTTTGACCAGAGACATTTGCTCCCAAAGCGAATCAGGCCATGCAATACTATTTCTCCCTCTCCGAAGACAATGAGCCCTTATGGGGTTTGACCCGGCAACCCTGACATCGTTAGCATTGCTTGTGAAACAACTGAGCTAACTCACTCACAGCACTGGTGATTTTGTTCTGCTAGTTCAACTGCCCCAGAGAGGAAATCACTTCTGGTCAATTGCTTGTGAATTGCAGTTCCTCTGTCCTGCAAAAGTGATGGCGGTGTCTACTGGGGTCACTGAACTGCCTCAGAGGTCGTCTGTAACATCATACTTTTTGGCTGGTTTTGCACCTGGTTGACAGACATGTGACTGATAAGAATAGGAAGTTTTCTGAACTGTATCACTTGATCTGCCTTCGGAATTAGTTAATGTATTAATTATTAGGATTGAATTCCAATTGCTTATTTCAGATCAAGTTTGTGCCTTTTTAATTTCATTAATCAGAGCATACTTTTCAGGTCTTGGAAGTGAGAATGTGTGCCTCTTGTTTTATTTGGTAGAATTTAACTCCTTTGTGTAAATAATACTATAAGCATATTATAAACAGTCTTATTTAAACAGTCTTTCTTAATCAGACCTTTCATATAATTTTGTTGAAAAAATCTATTTTACAGTACTCTTGGAAGTTAATAGAGCTGTTGGATGTTGGAAGGCTTGTTTGAGAAAGCAAGCTTTATGTTTACCCGCTGTGGTTCAGAAACTGATACCTCAAAATATGGCACTTTGGCATGATTAACTGAAACCTCATGGTCTCTCGGACCTTCCTCTTCCTCCTGCCTCTCATTTCTCTCTCTCTCAAAGCACAGGATGAAGTTGTTCTCTGAAGTTCTCTTATCTGCCTGAAATCTGGACTTACCAAGAAAGAAACGATCCCCTCTGGTCCCTTCCCTGAGTTTTCATGAACTGAACTGGTGGCGGGAAGAAAGACGAAAGTCTGACGATGCACCTGGACAGACTTTGGTCACAAACCACTGTCTGCTCCTCTGTCCCAGGCCACTGTGTGTTCTCCAAGCCCACTGAATTCCCTAAACATTGTTTATTATCCCTCAAAAATCACCGACTCTTCCCCATCTCCCTTCCCCTAAGAAGAAGGGTGTAGAACCACCGGTACCCCATGTGGTGATCACTCTGTGGTTTTCCCCTCCGTGCACATCAATACATTTGCATGCCTTTTCTCCTATTCATCCACCTTTTACAGCCAATTTTCAGCAAACCTTTGGAGGGTAAAGTGGAAGTTTTCCCTCAGCTCCTACACCCTCTTATCCCATGGGAAGTTTTCCATACAAGACACAAATGATCCATGTCAGAAAGGGGACCAGGGATATGAGATGTGGAAAAAGGAGCAAGTGCAGGGGTCTCTGTCCTTGCAAGACGTTCTGTGTGATTTACAAAGTGTTTAGCAATAGAACCAGTCACTGCTTCAGAGTTACAGTGGGAGGGAGCCTGCTTGGTCCTTAAGAGGCCGGTGCACGTAGTTCAGCTCAATTAAAGTGCTTTGGTTCTGGTACCCATAAAATACGGCTCCAGGAGAGAACAGTTTAATGCAAAGCTGCCCTTGCCTCTCAAGGACAATGGAGAGCATCCACTTGGCTGCGTTGGGAGTGACTTTTGCAAGGAACTTGGGGCATTCTGACCTTGTGCTACTTGGGTCCCTACAAAGTTTGGAGGGTCTCTGTGCTCGGTGATGAATCATTCCCTGCCACGTTACAGATCATCCTGACGCTTCAGCCAAGCCCAGTTGATTTTTCCAGCTGGCCACATCCTCTTTATCTCAGCCGCTGATCAGGGAGGCAGCAATGTTCCCATTTATCATATACTATTCTGTACTGTCATTTAGAAATACTCATATGCTCGCCCAGGGACTATTGATAAGATACTTTCAGAATCAGATAAACTGTGGTAAGGGAAGCATATCTTTCCAATGCCATAACGAACTTTAGAATATGCGATAAAATGTGATAAAGGCATGGTGCAAGGCCATTATTGAGGAGAATGGTCTCCTATGTGCCCGCAGTCAGGGCTGGGGGAATGAGGAAGAAAGCTTATTGTTTGGATCTTTTCTTTCGAAAGATTGGGGCTTTTCAATTGTGTTTTTAAGGAAAAAGCTCTTTGAAGGTCATGTTTGAATTAAAAGCTGTATTTATTATCTGTTTCTCCATGTTATCTATATTACAATTGCATATCGAATTTGGACACCCAGTATCTCCTGAAGGTAGCTATTTTCTAATTCCACTTTTATCCTGCCCTCTGGTGTAGTATCTGTCAGTGCGTGTTTGCATCTGCTGGAGCTGATAAGGTAGAAAACGCTACCTGACTCACATTATTATAGTTCTCTCCTTCTCCCTCTCCTGGCTAGTTTGAAATGATTACTGCCTCTGGACTGTAGTCATCTGCTGAAAGATAACACAGCTTCCAGATGCAGCTGCTGTCTCAACACTGAAGTGATGGTAACTCTAGATATTACCAGTTACCAGGACATCCTAGTCACTAGCAAACAAGAGGGGAAGGATCAGCTGGAAGGGCTGAGACTGGGATTCAATGAACAGGGTAGTTCTGTTTTCATAACCAAACACCAGATGCTTACTTCCTGTTCAGATTTCAGAACAGGCAATTAATCTCTTTCATTTGAGTATAGCCACTGCACTGTTGGGAACTTGCTATTGTAGGTACTGGACTAGGTAGGCACGAGGCCAAGAGTAACGTCTTTGAACTGACCTCATTATGGAAACATCCTCTAAATGCTTACCATCTAACTTTTGGAATTTGGGAGAGGAGCAATAATATTAATAAGTAAAAGGTAATATTTACTGAAAGTCTACCATTGGCCAAGCCTTAGAGGAGTAAACCACTCAACCGGTGAAGCAGATCCCGCTAAAATCACCATTTAGGTAGGCTGGGCGCAATGGCTCAGGCCCGTCATCCCAGCACTTTGGGAGGTCATGGAGGGTGGATTACTTGAGGTCAAGACCAGCCTGGCCAATGTGATGAAATCCCGTCTCTACTAAAAATACAAAAATTTAGCTGGGTATGGTGGTGGGCGCCTGTAGTCTGGCTACTCAGGAGGCTGAGGCAGGAGAATCTCTTGAACCCGAGAGGCAGAGGTTGCAGTGAAAATAGATTGAGCCACTGCACTTCAGTCTCAGCAACAGAGCAAGACTCTGTCTCAATAAATAAATAAACAAATCAATAACTATTTACGGATAATGAGCCGAGCCTTGCTTAAAAGGATTAAGTGATACACCTGGCTGGGTGTGGTGGCTCATGCCTGTAATCCCAGCACTTTGGGAGGCTGAGGTGGGTTGGATAACTAGGTCAGGAGTTCAAGACCAGCACGGCCAAGATGGTGAAATGCTGTTTATACTAAAACTACAAAAATTATCTGGGCACAATGGCAGGTACCTGTAATCGCAGCTACTGGGAAGGCTGAGGCAGGAGAATCACTTGAACCCAGGTGGCGGAGGTTGCAGTGAGCTGAGATTGTGCCACTGCACTCTAGCCTAGGTGACACAGTGAGACTCCAACTCAAAAAAAAAAAAAAAAGAAGTGTTATGCCCAAGGTCACACAGCTCTGTGGGAGGCAGGAGTGGGGGCAATGCAGTCCTTATTCTTTTCTCAGTAGGTTTCTCTTATTATTAGTCAGGATTCTCCAGAGAACCAGAGCCAAGAGGCTATCACCATAGTCCATTAGGGCTGGTAAAACAAAACTGTTGTCAGGTGGGGGCTTATAAGCAACAAACACTTATTTCTCACAGTTCTGGAGGCTGGGAAGTTCCAGATCGTGGTACTGGCAGATTGGTGTCTAGTAAGGGCCCACTTCCTAGTTCACTGTGTCCTCATGTCACAGTAAGTAGTTAGTCAGACATGAGCAAGGCCAGAGCACCCCCACCCTCCACCACCACCAGGGATGTCAGGCAACCATTAGACAGTTGTTAAACTGGTCACAGCTGCTGCCACGGAAAGGCAGTCTCCCAATAGATAGAAACACCTGAAACTGGTGATCAGCTTCCCAGTAAGATCTCAGGAGCTGGGTGAGTGGGCTGGAGCATGTGCACTAATGGGCAAAATGGCGGCCTGGTACAGAAGAGTACCTCAAGTGAGCATGTGCACAATTTTGGTAAACATGCTGCGCATGCAGCCTCTCCCAAGTGCTGGTGGGCCACTGCGCATGTGGACAGCCCACCCCAAGGGAAGAATCGGGAAAACGGATGCAAACACCATCCCCCACCCGCTCTGCCCCAAGCATGCCAATAGGTAAAACTCCAAGTCAAAGACCAGACAGTGCACATGGTCTCTGAAGTCGCCGGCTCGACCCTCTCCCAAGTGGACTTCACTCCCTTTCATTCCTGCTCTAAAGTTTCTTTCTTTCTTTTCTCTCTTTTTTTTTTAGTTATTTGACAGTCTTGCTCTGTCATCCAGGCTGGAGTGCAGTGGCACAATCTTGACTCACTGCAGCATCTGCCTCCCTGGCTCAAGCCATCCTCCCACTCAGGTTCCCAAGTAGCTGGGACTACAGGCATGCCCCACTACACCTGGCTAATTTATATATATGTGAGACAGGGTTTTGCCATGTTGCCCAGGCTGGTCATGAACTCTTGAGCTTAAGAGAGCCACCTGCCTCGGTCTCCCCAAAGTGCTGGGATTACAGGCACATGCCACTATGCTCAGCCTGCTTTAAAGCTTTTTAATAAACTTTTTCTCCTGCTCTAAAACTTGCTTTAGTTTATCCTTCTGCCTTATGCTCCTCAGTTGAATTCTTTCTTCTGAGGAGGCAAGAACTGAGGTTGCTACAGATGTAAGGACTCACCTCTGGTAACATTCACATGGCGAAACGGGCAAGAGATCTCTCTGGAGTCTCTTTTATAAGATCACTAATCCCATTCACAATGGCTGCACCCTCATGACCTAATCAGCTCCCAAAGCTCCCTCCTCCTAGTGCCCTCACCTTGGCGGGTAGGATTTCAACATGTGACTTCTGGAGGTCACAAACATTCAGACCCCAGCAGATGTATAGAGATAAAGAGATTAGGAGAGATTAGCACTTGCGTTGATGGAGGTTGAGAAGTCCCACAGTCTGCGGCAGCCAAGGAAAAGCGGTGGTGTGGCTCCAGTCCAAACCCGATGGCCCAGGAACTGGGGGGCTGGTGGTGTAGGTCCCGGCCTGCGTGTGAAGGACTGAAAGGCAGGAGCACTGACACCCAAGGCAGGAGAAGATGGTCCTCCTAGCCTAAGCAGAGCGGGTGCATCTGTCCTTCCTCGGCCTTTTGGTTCTTTTCAGACCCTCCATGGGTCCCATGATGCTGCTTACACCGGTCAGGGAGGTTTATACTCAGTCTACCAATTCCACCGCTAACTTCTTCTAGAAACACGCTCACAGACACACCCAGAAATAATGCAGGCATTTCTTAGCCCAGTCAAATTGACATGTAAAATTAACCATCACAGGTATCTTCTTTGTATGGAAGCAGTAATGTTCCTTCTCAACGTGACCTTTCATAGGTCTTAGAGGAATCCAAGGGATCAGCCAATAGGTTTTTGAGAATCTGGGAAAAATTTATAGTGAAGTCAGGAAAGGATTCTAGACTATACCTTATCCCATATCCCTCTACCAGTTACGACAGTAGAATGATTACCGTAATTCCCTATCAGCTGAGGGATATTAACTGCTCACTATAAAACTTAAACTTGGTGTGAATTAAAAATTGTTTCTAAACTAAAAATTGTTTCTAAACAGTCTTGCCTGTTTGTTACTAATATGCCCCCTTTCCCATCATGTTTCTAATCATCAGAGGCTAAAATTAATAATTAATATAGAATGGCTACTGAGCACTGATTATGTGGCAGGCCACAAAATCTAACTGAATTCCTATTTTACAGATGAGAAAATTGAGGCCTGTGGAAGTTAAGTGACTTTCCCAGTCCCGGATATGAGAAACCTGACTCTCGAGTTTGAGACAGCCTCAGGTCTCTCCTGCTGGGCTGAGGGAGCAGACACCGCCGAGACAGTGGCAGCATACCTGCACTGATGTGGGCAGAGTGCTCAAATACAGCCTCCACTTTGGTTTTGACAACTGTTTTCCTTAATATATTTGACATGGCTTGGCTGTGTCCCCACCCAAATCTCATCTTGAATTGTACCTTCCGTAATTCCCGTGTGTTGTGGGAGATAATGGAATCGTGGAGGCAGTTTCCTCCAGACTGTTCCCATGGTAGTGAATAAGTGTCATGAGATCTGATGGTTCTATAAGGGAAAACCTCTTTTGCTTGATTGTCATTCTCTCTTTGCCTGTTGCCACATAAGATGTGTCTTTCACCCTCTGCCATGATTGTGAGGCCTTTCCAGCCACGTGGAACTGTGAGTCCATTAAACCTTTTCTTTTGTAAATTCCCCAGTCTGGGGTATGTCTTTGTCGGCAGCCTGAAAACAGACTAATGCAATAGTTTTCTTTCCTTTCAAAATGTAGACACCCGTAGACACCCGGAAGAACAGATACAATTTCTACAATCTTGGTGAGGATTTTGAGATTTACAAGAACCCCCACATTTCTTTTGATTAAAGTGAAATTAAGATTCTTCTGGAATTTCTGGTTTGTAGGGACACATACAGTCACAGAAGGTATGTCTTGGCTTATGTAGAGAAAACACACAAAGACTGAATTCTTGTAGCGCTACCATGTGGCACAGTGAGTGCTACCAATGAGTCTCCTATCTATAAATTCAGATGAGCTTGGCACAAGCGTAAGTCCCGGGAGGTTTCTGGAGGATGTGTCACTGGATTGGAGGGATTTTAGTCCCTGCCTCCCCATTCTGTTTTTGCCTTTGACTCAGAACATAGAAGGGGGAAGAATGAAGCAGAGTGGGGAACAGAGTGTATCCTTCTGAAACACACACGTGACCCTGCTGGCCCCCGCACACCAAGCATATCTTGCTTTGTGATCCAAGGAAGCTCACAGAGTCTAGAAAACCCACTGAGAGAAAAATATCTTCAAAGAAAAGTCAGTTCTCAGAAGAATGTTAAAGAGTGAAGAGTGAGTCAGAAAAAAAGTTCTTACATTTTCATTTTCCTTTTGGATTTCGATTTTCCTTTGCTTAGATTACAGGGAATGCTTCCTTGTCTTTCTTCTTATGCATTATAATTATTTGTTCATTTGCCTTTGATTCTTAGGGTTTCTAGATATAAGGTTTAGAAATGCAAAATATTTGTTATTAGTGTTGATCGTTACTTGCTTTTTTTTTTAAATTTCAGAAGTATTCATATTCATCTTGTTTACATATTTTTCCCATTAGCTCATTTCAGTTTTAATGGCAATTTTATTTCTTCATTTAAATTTTTCTCTGATCCTAACTACTGAATGGGTTGCTTTAATGAAAAATGGAAATAATTGCTGCTTCGACTCAAGAGAGTGTCTTTATTTCACTCAGAGCTGTCAGTTTTACTTGTAAGATAAGATGATTTCAAATGGAATGAAATTCTGTAAAACTGGCTGCACTAAGAAATATTGGTGCACAGTGACAGGAGGAAACTTCCATTCCTGATTGAAATCAAAACATTAAGCATATATTTTGCTAGCCTTGAATACAACTTTTAAAAATAACACCACAAAATTCTCATTCTCTCCTCCCTTCACTGGAACGTGTTTAATCATTTGGCCTGATAGCACTTACAATGCTGAAAAGTTAATAGAGAATAAAAAATACCATTTTGGGCATGTGTAAGACCCGTTGTGGTAGCTTCAGTTAACACAGATTGTCACGATGACGTCTAAACAGTACCTTTTCCACATTTTGATTTGTTTATTGTGCACATTGCTCATAGTTAGCTCCCAGGCCAGCAATGGTAAGGAAAGGACCAAAGAACCTGAGTACAGAGTTTTCACTTGCAGAGGGAAGTCATTCACAATTTTTGTAATAATTGGTTTTGAAGCTTAGGAAATATGTTAGAGTGTGTTGGGCCAAATAAGTCAACTCAAATTTTTTTTAGAGTGATTGTTACTTTACCCAAATTATTGTCAGGCAAGATGGAATGAAAAAAACATGTACCCCAAGAGCTAAATTTAACCATTCAAAAGATGCTATTAATAAGCATAATAATGATTTTTTTTAACAAATTTATTTTTGAGACAAGGTCTTGCTCTGTCAAGGCTGAAGTGCAGCGGCATGACCATAGCTCCCCGCACCTTCAGCCTCCCAGGCTCACGGATCCTCCCACCTCAGCCTCTCAAGTATCTGGGACTATAGGTGTAAACCATCACACCCGGCTCCTTTTGTTTATTTCTTGTAGAAATGAGGTCTTACTATGCTGCCGAGATTGGTCTGGAACTCCTGGACCCAAGTAGTCCTCCCACTGCTGCCTCCCAAAGTGCTGGGATTACAGCAGGAGCCACTATGCCTGGTCAAAATGCCATTCATGTATATTTTTTATTGCTACATGTTTGTACATATTTATAGGGTACATGTGGTATTTTGTTACGTGGGTGAAATGTGTAATGGTCAAGTCAGGGTGTTCAGGAGTGCCTATCACCTTGAGTATCTATCATTTCTGTGGATTGGGAATATTTCAGGTCCTCTTTTCTAGCCATTTTGAAATATACATTACATTGTTGTTAACTGTAGTCACTTGACTCTGTTATCAAACATTAAAACTTATTTCTGGCGAGGTGTGGTGGGTCACGCCTGAAATCCCAGGACTTTGGGAGGTCGAGGAGGATGGATCACTTGAGGTCAGGAATTTGAGACCAGCCTGGCCAATGTGGTGAAACCCCGTCTCTACTAAAAATACAAAAATAAGCCAGGCGTAGTGGCCCACGCTTATAATCCCAGGTACTTGGGAGTCTGAGGCAGGAGAATTTCTTAAACCTAGGAGGCAGAGGCTGCAGTGAGCCAAGATCACGCCATTGCACTCCGGCCTGGGTGACAGAATGACACTCCATTTCAAAAACAAAAACAAAAACACTTATTCCTTCTAAATTTTTGTTTGCACCCATTAATCAACCTCTCTTCATCCCCCCACCTCCCATCCTCCCAACAGCTGGTGTTTATCATTCTACCCTCTACCTCCATGAGAACAACGCTTATAGCTCCTGAATGTAAGTGAGAACACATGATATTTGTTTTTCTGTGCTGGGCATATTTCACTGAACATAATGACCTCCCAATTCTAGTAATGATGTTTATTTTAAAGAGAAAAATTGAAATTCACTGGCATTGCATGGGGAGCTTTTAGAGATTTTGCAATTTAAGTTGGCATGTTTTGCACCTTTAGTTATAATAATAATGCAAGAAGGCAACTTCAGTTATGGAAGCTTATTTCCTTTGGTCTTCTGTCTTCACATTCCCGCCATGCTCCTCTGTTGTAATTCCCATTGTCCTATGCATTTGGGACACACCATCTTTTGATTGAAGAAGGAGCAATAGCAAATTTGGGAGCCAGCACATGTAGCCTCAGTTCCTAGATGATCTCTGAGTCTTCTCCTCCAGCCCTGCCTTCGGAACTTCTCTCCTTGGCTTGTGAGTGGTCCCGGAGTATGAGAGAGACTTCATGCCCAGGAGGACATTTTTTTCTACAAGAGCGTGACACAGGTAACTTCTCCTTAACACTCTGTTGCTTTTTAGTTTCTATAGAACCAGAGATGACTTGGAGGAATTTTTTTTTTGAGACAGGGGTCTCACTATGTTGCCCAAGCTGGCCTTGAAACTCCTCGGATCAAATGATCCTTCAGTGTCAGCCTCTTGAGCAGTTGGGACTACAGGCACATGCCAGCATGCCCAGCTAACCTGGAAAATGTTTGAGAGTATATATGTAGCCACTGTTACTTGAAAACCTTCAGCAAAACTCATTTATTAGTACTGTACACATTAAGTTATTCCATATTCCTTTGGAGCCCAAACCATTCATTGCTTTGCATCCTCTTAGCTATAACTGGCGTCAGGGTAACATATCACCTAGGATGACTCCATTGGAGTTAATAGAGGGGTTTTTCGAGATCATGGGAAAAGAACCTCCACCTCTCCACTGGCTTTGGGATTGTGAAGAGAGGTGGATGGAAATCTTGCAGAACTTCAAGTCGAAGAGAGAGAAACTAGATCCTGGGAACATTATATGAGCCCCTGTATCAAGCCTCACCTGAAGCCTGAACTACTCTTAGCTTTTTAAATTATGTGAGTCAATAAGTTATCTTTTATTATTTTGCTAATCTGGGATGAATTTTACATCTCCTGCAACCACAAATCCTAGCTGGGCCATCCAGGTGTGGTTTGGACAGCAGGCCATGAGGCAAGGACAGTTCAATCTAAGGCAACAGATCATGAACAATAGAAAACACAGGACAAAATTCTCAACAAAATCCAAGCCCAGCTGGTTGCCCTGGCAACAGCCACCATCCTTAAAGAAAAGAGAAGAAAATGCAAGGCCTGCTGAGAGTAGGAGGATGTCAACAATTTAGTGAGATTTTAGGGTGTATGAACGAGAATAGAAAACAAGTGTAGACATTTTGGTTGGGATTTTGGTCATAGAAGATTTTGAATGCTAGGTCAAAAATTTATTTGAGAGAAAATAAGAAAAGAGTGGAATATTCTTCTTTATTGTGGAATATTATTCTTCAGGGTAAAATAAATAAATCTAAACTTCATAAAAATTGGTGAATGGATTTAGTGAGGCAACATGTAGGCTGGGCTGAGTAGTTTTACATATGCAGTAAGGCACAGACCGTTAATAAGGTACATGTTGGAATCACCCTACAGAACCAGGATGAATCTTAGCCAAAATTTGACTGGGATGTTGAGATCGACGATGCCACACACACACCACGAAGGTATGGGAAAGGTTTTTTACTTGCATAATGAGGCTTTCTAAGGGAGAATAGAGTGGCTCCCAAGCAAGTCTAAAACTGGCTTGACAGGAAAGCAGAGTGGCTGGGAGTTTTTATTGGTGGTTAGGGAGATGGGCAAGAGCAACAGTTGTTTGCCTATGGATTAAACTTCCCTCCAGGACCAAAGGAAGAACACTTGGCCTTTTTTTTTGGTCAGCTTTCATATATAGATTTCACAGCTAGATGGATGGATAGATAGATTTATAGCTAGATGGATGGGTGGATGGATAGACAGATAGATGAATGAATGGATATTTATCCATCCATAGTTAGATGGATGGATAGATGGAGAAAGGAACAGATGGATAGGAGGATAGATAGTTGAATAGATAAATGGATGGATAGATTGATAGCTGCATGAATAGATGTATGTATGTATGGATGGATGAATAGACGGATAGGATAGAGGTAGATAGATATACAGTTGTAAGGATAAAGCTGTTTGACATGTTGTGAATGAGATGTACCCTGTGGTCAGAAGCTTGAGTTTCAGGTTGAGGCATATATTTAGTAATTATCCTCATATATGCCAGAGAAGTAGATGAAATGGTGAAAAGGGAAGTATAAGAGAGATAAGATAAGCAAGATGAAAATTTTGGGAGATTGCCAAAGAATGAAAGTAACTTAAATGTGCCCAGAGAAGAATGTATAGAGAAAAGAAGGGACAGATAATGTTTTGTGAAGGAGGGGAAACTTTTATAATGACACAGAAAAATCAGGGGGATGGGAATTAGAAAACTAGAGTACTCATGGGTTACTGGTTATCTCTGAGGCAGGAGATGCTTTTGCGAGTGTGTGAGATGGAGCAGGGACCTCTCTTAAGGGACCACATTCCCTTTCCCCAAAAATGAAATTAAGGAAAATCTTGAGTTCCTTTAAGAAAATTCCAGGCATCTTGCTAGGCCTGAGCAGTAAATAGGCAACTTGATAAGCAAGAAGATGATACTAGCTGAAAACACTAGCAAAGGCAGTTAGAGTGGAGATGTCCCGTTCCCTACAGAAACTAAAGTTAACATCTTAGCATATGTTCCTAAGTTGTTCTCCAGAACCCCAAAAGCCCACTAAATGGATCTGCTGGCAGATAGACCTCAGGTAAGTGGGTCTGAGGACTTGAACTCTGACCACCGGTTTTGTTTTTCTAAATTTTTCCTGAGGGGCCTGGAGGATCATGCCCACAAACCAGAGACAGCATTTTTTTCTGCTGACCCCGAATGTTTAGACAAAGCTTCATCTCCTCAACCAATCACAAGTCAGAAATTTTCTGTCTTTGCATCCCCCATAACCTGTGAACTGCTGTTTTTGAGATGTCTTACATTTTTAGGTCAAATCAACGTACAAACTCCATGCGTGAACATATGAATTTGCCTGTAACTTCTGCCTCTCCGCCTTTGCAAACCCTCACCTGCGAGCCATCAGGGAATCTGGATCTGGATCGTGATCTTCCTGATTCTCCGTGCTTGGGGCCCAACAATCAACGTCTCACCTTGTCCTGCTGGAATCCCAGAGTCAGTATTTGGCTTTGCTGCTGGGCAGGTGGATCCACGTTCAGTTCAGTAACAGGTGTAGGTATAGTCAGTTTACAAAGAGCAGAGGAATGAGTGATTGGGAGTTGGAGATGAGCCTTTCACAAATGCTGCTGGGAATGATGGTAAAGTAGTCAAATGAAGATGTACAGATTTTGTTTTTATTGAGATGAAATATATGTATATAATTTACTATCTTTATCATTTTAAGTGTACAGTTCACTGGTAATAAATACATTATATATATTTTTTCTCCCTTCATTTCTCCTTACAACTTCCCCTTAAGAAATACAAGTTTTCAAAATTAATGAGTGGGCCGATTTGGGAATGTTTTGCAGATAGTGGGGAAATGGATTCAGGCATGAGGAAATAATCATAGAAAAAGGAAAGAAAAGAATGAATTTAAGTAGAAGTGAAAACAAGCAGAAAAGACTGGTTAGGGCTGTGAGAATTGGGATTAGTTCTATAAAGAGGAGAGACTCTTCTTTTGAAATTATAAGTATAGAAGAGAACGTGGGTAGAGGAGAGAGGACATGGGGTGGAGGGGGTACGATTGTGTGTTTGTGTGTGTGCATATGCGTGCATGCATGTGTATGTGTGTAAAGTTTAGGCCTAAAGATTTCTAAGGAAGTTAGGACTAGGGCCATGGCTTGAGGCCAATAAAAGGGACTTGAATAGTGACTTTGGGAAAGGTTATAAAAAGTAAAGAGGATTATAAATCATTCTACTATAAAGACACATGCACACATATGTTTATTGCAGCACTATTTACAATAGCAAAGACCTGGAACCAACCCAAATGTGTATTGGTGATAGACTGGATAAAGAAAATGTGGCACATATATACCATGGAGCACCAGGCAGCCACAAAAAAGAATGAATTCATGTCCTTTGCAGGGACACAGATGAAGCTGGAAACTCATTCTCAGCAAACTGACACAGGGACAGACAGCCAAACACCACATGTTCTCACTCATAGGTAGGAGTTGAACAGTGAGAACACATGAACACAGGAAAGGGAGCATCACACACCAGGGCTTCTCAGATGACTGTGGGAAAGGGGAGGGAGAGCATTGGGACAAATACCTAATGCATGCAGGGCTTAAAACCTAGATGACGAGTTGATGGGTGCAGCAAACCACCATGGCACATGCATACCTATGTCACAAACCTGCACATTCTGCACATGTATCCCCGAATTTAAAGTAATTTTTTTTTAAAAAAAGTAAAGATGAATAAAGGCATTGCTAAGCAAAGCAAGAGTACCAGATAGAGGGTAATTATATGCATTTTCAGTGAATCATGCAGAAGACTCCTCTGATCTCTAATAGCAGTCAGCAGTTAAGAAAGAGCAGTTCACAGGCCTACCTAAAGTTAGGAATGCAGAACATGAGTAGGCAGAAAGGCGAGTGAACGAGAGTGGACGATTCTATAAAACAATTCATGGACACGAGGGAGGTGGGGAAATGAGATGCGGGGAAGTGAGGCTGGGAGGGGCAGCTGGCCTGGAAGAAGAAGAAGAACCCGGGCACTAGTGTTTGTGAGTAGAGTTAATGGCTTTAGTGTCTTTTTAGGATTGAAGTGGATGGGAGGTCAGGAACGCACAGGCATTCCGTGAGTTGGGACTTGGAGAAACCAGAGTGGCTCAGAGCACTGCTGCGGTTCTAATTGGAATAATGAAGTCCAGGGAAATATTTCCAGGGTTGAAAATGTTGAAGAACTGCAAGGAGTTGTCACTGGTCATGCTGGAGGGATAGAAGGAAGATTGTGAGCTGGATGGTCAAATACGGAAGAAAGTGTTAAGTCCTTTGGGAGGCCAAGGCGGGTGGATCACGAGGTCAAGAGATGGAGACCATCCTGGTCAACATGGTGAAACCCTGTCTCTACTAAAAATACAAAAAATTAGCTGGGCATGGTGGCCCATGCCTGTAATCCCAGCTACTCAGGAGGCTGAGGCAGGAGAATTGCCTGAACCCAGGAGGTGGAGGTTGTGGTGAGCTGAGATTGCACTATTGCACTCCAGCCTGGGTAACGAGTGAAACTCCGTCTCAAAAAAAAAAAAAAAAAGAAAGTGTTAGGTCTTAGCCAGTGTGGACAAAGTAGTGAGCCTACAGAGGCTTCAAGCTGAGCACACTTAGGATAATATGCACAAAAGGAGTCCCTTCACAGTGAAGTTTACACATATGAGGCCAGTGGTTACAGAAATGAGGCCAGCTGAGCAGTGTTAGTTATAGGGGATGGGTATGGAGAGGCCTCAGGAGGCTGCGTCTTGTTGGAAGAGAAGTGTATTCAGTTAACTAACACCCAAAGGTCCAAATGGCAGAGTTGGAGGTCTTGATTTGGACTACTAAGTTCTAGGACACTTGAAGCTAAAATAATGCAAGTGAGGATGGGACACGGAGGTACATCAGGGCAGGCAAGGAGTGACAGACTTCTGAAAACTTGTTTCCATAGTGTATTCCATCAACATGCATGGAGGCTCCACTCTGTGCTAGTGATAATAATAGCAATAATATAAGTAATATGACACTTAACCATTTGTTCGTCATAAGCAGACACCGTTTTATGTGTTATCTCATTTATTCTTTCTTACGATCCTACAAGGAAAAACTATTCTTAGACCATTTTATAGGCAAAGAAACTCAGATTCAGATGAGAACAAAGGCCCCTGCTAAAGACACGGAACCACAACGAACCCTGACTCCAAGCCCATCATGCAAAGACAACTTTGCATGCATTAGGTAAGCAAGGAAATGGTCATGAATGCGACAATGTCTATTTTAAAGAAAACCATATGCCATGTGACTCTTTTCACATGAATCACTGATTTCAGAGTGTTTAGCAATATTTTTAGCAATATTTGCCTTGATATCATTAGCTCTCTTTAATTTTATCCCTTAACTAATGGCATTCTAAAACATCCCTTTGTCTCTGCCGTTTGAAAATCCAATTCACTCTGTAGACTGACTATAAACGCAAAGAAGAGCATTGATTTCCTCATTTCATCACCTCTAGAGAACAATTCATAAGGCACGGAAGTTCTAACTAGTCAATCAATAGTCACTACTGAAATCAGAGACTC
This sequence comes from Callithrix jacchus, assembly GCF_049354715.1. NCBI lineage: Eukaryota > Metazoa > Chordata > Mammalia > Primates > Cebidae > Callithrix > Callithrix jacchus. The sequence continues at coordinate 33,618,869 of NC_133508.1, read as the reverse complement.
TGAGAGTAGTCTATTATTAAACAGTGTTCGTCTGACAATGACGTGAGATGAAAATCAAGGCACTGATCCAGCCCACGATCCTCATTCAGTGTCAGGAAAGTTCTGTTAACCATATTTAGACCACCTCCTACTTCTGTTTCCTGCCCGAGGAGAAGTAGGGAAAATTCAATTTCTCAGGATACAGTTAACCATTAAGTAATTCGCGGAAAAAGGGCGAAGCAGGGCAATCGACAGGGCTTTCCCTTTACAGTGACTCCACAAACCAAAACTGGCATTCAGCTCCCCTCTCATTCCGGCCCGTGTTGACTACAGGATAAATACAGATCTGTATTAAACATCAGCTGCATAGGCCTGACAAGCAGACTCCTTCGTTATTGGACATGCTATTATCTTACCAATTCTGTATTCCTATTTCTGGAGTTAGTTACGTAATTATTTTACCCGACGCAGAAAAGGCAACTTTGACCCGAGTTACATTAAAAATGGGCCTTTCACTAAATCCGGAAGAAAGATTTCTTCCTTCTTAATGAATCATAATTGCAAGGCTGTAATAGGTGCAAGTGGGAAAATGGATGTGGGAGAGGAAATAAGAATGCCATTCATTATTCCTAGTAATTCAAATATTTAAAATCGTACTTTATCACTCCAAGTTGGGGCTTCGGTTGGACCATTAGTCATGTTTGCCTGTTACTGTGTTCTTAAATTCAAGATGTTTTTTGTGCCAGCAGGGTTTTTTGATGACTAGTTCTCCAATAGATAAGAATCTGCAGCTCAGGAAGATGTGATTTGCTCAGGGTCTCACCATGGCAAATCCACGACTTGAACTTTGGTCTTTGTCCAAAATTCATTCCATTCTGCTCTCCTCTTTCCCCAGGAATGATTCTGAAAACAGAGTGTTGCTATGGCAACAGGGTCCATGGAAATTCTGTTGTTCTTTCTCATGAATACGGTATCTATAGGCCAGGCATGGCGGCTTACACCTGTAATCCCAGCACTTTGAGAGGCTAAGATGGGAGGACTGCTTGAGCCCAGGAGTTTAAGACAAGCCTGGGCAACATAGTGAGAGTCCTTCTCTACAAAATATTTTTTAAAAAACAAAATTACCCTGGCATGGTGGCATGCACCTGTAGTCCTAGCTACTCAGGAGGCTGCAGTGGGAGGATTGCCTGAGCCTGGGAGATCAAGGCTGCAGTGAGCCAGGACAGCACCAGAGTACTCCAGCCTGGGTAATAGAACGAGACACTGTCTCAAAAAGAAAAGAAAAGAAAATGAAAAAATTTGGGAGGCCGGGACAGGCAGATCAAGAGGTCAGGGGTTCAAGACCAGCCTGACCAACATGGTGAAACCCCATCACTATTAGAAATAAAAAAATTAGCTGGGTGTGGTAGCACACACCTGTAATCCCAGCTACTCAGGAAGCTGAGGCAGGAGAAACGCTTGAACCCATGAGGTGGAGGTTGCAGTGAGCTGAGATCATGTCACTGTATTCAACCTGGGCAACAGAGTGAGACTCTGTCTCAGAAAAATAAAAGAAAGAAATCTATCTGTAGATGAAGTAGAGATGGATGGAGAGATGAAGACCCATGAGTTCACCTATAGTCTGCGGTTTCTTCTTTCCCTTAGTTCATGGAAGTTTACTTAAAAATCAAAATGTATCTTGTCTTGCTTTCTGTATTTTGAAAAAGCACAGGGAACAGAAATTCTACATCATAGATTGCGAAGTGCTGTTCTATGTTAAATTGAGATGCTTACTTTAATATATACTTATAACTAATAGATATATTTATGCTTAACATTTAGTACTTTGCTGATCTTACAAGAGTCAGCTTTCATGTTGGCAGAGTTGGTTGAGCACCACATGCTGCCCAGAGCTCCTGTGGCCCCCACGCCACTCTAGATGGCCATCAGGACCAGCCATCTCAAAATCAGAGAATCATATTTCTTTTCCTGGGATGTTAAGAATCCCTTGTTAATGTGCAAGTACCCCTGGAAGAGTTAATACTGAATCTTGTGCTGTATTAGCTATAAACACCCCAGTAAGTAGGGGTCTTGGTCTACATTTCCCCACGAGGGGTAATGTACTGAGAAGTGAGGCACCAAAGTTCAGTTTTGCCTATTTAACAATTTTGTTCAAAGCCGAACCTGAGTATTACCATGAATAATAAGTGAAAATAGCTCAAATTCCATTAGTAACATGATTCTAGCCAATAGATGCTAGACCAGGAGGGGCTGCTATTATAAATCATTATTATTTTATGATCAGAAAATGAAGACACCGATGTTTACAGCGAGGGAAAATGCAAGCCAGCTTTTGCCTTTCCTCCTGAGGAAAGTGATGAACTGATACGCATTTAGAAAATGCTGAGTATCTTCTGGGTCTAACCAGCGCCATCCCCTCCTTAAATGTCCATATGTGAATTAGGCACCTTGCAGATTTTTTTTAAACTCAGCATTTGCTGATCTTAGAAGAATTGCTGGTGTAAAAATATGCCTTGCCTTTGAAAGAAGCCTGTCATAAGGAAAGGTGTGAACAAAATGCTTTATGTTTGACATATTGAAAGTGGCTCATTTCATTCAAAGGTGTTGATTTGTCTTTTTTCCCCTCTCTTCTTCTCTTTTTTATTTCAGGCCCAGTATATAAAATAGTAGATGGGCAAATACTCTCCTTGGCAGTGCCCACATTCTTTTTTTCCCCTGAATTTCCCTTCCTAATAGGACTGCAGCTTAGCCAACTGGACCTCGGGAAAGTGAAGGGTTAGTCATGAGCCATTTGCAGTATGGAAACCCCGCTATGCCAAAACTATAGCATTATCTTCTTTATTCTCACTTAGTGATTAGTGGTAAGGTGTAAGGTGGTAGGTCCTTCATATTTATAAAACAAATAATCTGATACTCTAATTCTCAAAAACCCAATATATGATCAAATCCCAAGGGTTTAAAAATGTGGATCTATTAAAAATCAAGAAGAAAAAAGATAGTATTATTTTGTCATACAATACATGTCTATAAAACCACAAATCAATCAGCTTCTGGAGCCTGGGGATCAGGGTTTATATGAGTACAGGATGGGGGCTTGGGAGGCCAAAGGCAACTTTTGGTTGTGAAAACAGGAATGCCTGTCCCCATTTAGTTAGGGCTGTGGGCCTCCAGGATTGAGGGTGGGGCCTTTGCCGGGGAACTGGCCTCTTACACCCGGTATTTTTCTGTCTCCTCTCCATATCAGTAACGTGCAAAAGTCGGTGATTTTATCAGCTGTTTTCATCACAGAAGAACAGCTCTCCCGGTGGTCCTTCCTCTCTGGTCTGGTTATCTGGCAATTGATAGTTAGAAAGCCTGATAGTTTTTTTTTGCAAAATGGCATAAATTGGTTTTTTTCCAGTGATCTATTTGCCAAAATGTGTAAGACTTGAAAATCACAAAATACTTGTCTCTAGACCTGTGTCCCCATTGAGCTGGAAGAAAGTAGGGGGCTACTCTGTCTTGTACTTAGTGAACCAAGGTTACCTGGTAAAATTAGGACAGAAATCAGGTTACAAAGGACCATTTTGTAAAGTATTTATGCCCTAAATATTTAGGTACCATAATACTTTTTTCTTCTAAACAACACTAACAATTTGTCTTTGTGTCACTTAGGCCCTTCCCAAGTTGTATGAAAAATGTGACGCCATGCCTCAGTGATTCACATAGCTAAGCCCAGGTAAACGTTCAATGTGAAGATTTTATGTTTTGTTTTTTAACATAATAGGGTCTAGGTGGGAAGATTCTTTATGTGAGTATTTTGGAAGCATTTTTAGACACGGACATTTTTGTCGTGAGAACTGGAAGAGATAGGCTTATTTGTCTTGTATGTTGAGGCAGGATGTTAATGCTGGGAGTGTTCATAAGTCAATTGCCAGATAACCAGACCAGGGAGGAAGGACCACTGTTCATCTGTGATGAAAACAGCTGATAAAGTCACCACATTTTGCACATGTTACTGATATGGAGAGGAGACATGGAAAAACTGGGTGGAAGAAGCTGGTCCCCTGGCGAAGGCCCGACCCTCAAGCCTGGAGGCCCACAGCCCTAAATGGGACAGGCATTCCTGTTTTCACACCCCAAAAGTTGCCTTTTGGCTGCCATGCACCCATCCTGTACTCATATACACCCGGATCCCCAGGCTCCAGAAGCTGATGAGAGATGAGGAGACAAGCAGATGAAGAGTATGGCAAAGAAAGAGAGAAGAGAAGAAACTCCTGAATGCAAAGAGTAGTTTGACGGGGGTTAGTCAGAGAGGAGTTTGACCACTGGACAGCCAAAATCTAGGGGAAGACCATCTTCCCACTCCATCCTCCCTTCCAGTTCCCCTTCCATCCCACTGAGAGCCACCTCCACCACTCAGTTAAACCCTGTATTCATCCCTCAAGTCTCTGTGTGACCCAATTCTTATGGGATGCTGGACAAAATCTCGGGATACAGAAAGCTGTCACACTGGCCCTCTGCATTTGTGGAAAGGCAGAGGGGGCACCGAGCTGGTTAACAGGTAAGTCATCTGTGGTTGAAAGAGCTAAAACAGCATTGTAACACTGGGGCTGCAGGCAGCCACCCCTAGACACTACTGTAACGGTGGAGCCCAAAGTGTTCACCATGGCTTCTGTCCCTTTCCCACAAGGGGTTCAAGCTCTCAGCAGTGAACAGAGAGCTGAACCCCTGTTGCACACCCTGTGAGGGGGTGCTGGGTAACTCTCCCATCTCATTAACTGTAACGAGGGGCCAGATTCTGACCTCCTTATAAATCATCATTACAATGTATCAGACATCAGAATATTTCATACTTAAGAAACTCAGAAACATGAGTTCTGAGGACAGCATTCTCTTATTAATATCTTCTGTTTCCGAATGGTAACTAGGACTAAGAACAAATACCGTATTCCTTAGAAGAGATGACATCCTAAAGTGAAGAACACAACTCATGGTACAAATGGGAAGACAGAAATTTCTTACCAGAGAAATATTTATTCAACTGACATTAACTGAGATGGTCGGAAACTGCCTCTCATTTTAAGCCTGTTTGCAGGAAATAGACATGCTTCGTATTCCTCCAAAGCCCACACAGAAGGAAAATAGTTGAAGCCCAAGGGCAATTTTGAAAACAAAGACCAAATATTGACCCAATTGAAATCTGGCAGCTCTGTTTCCCTGAATTGCTGTCTCGGGGTCATGGATTAGGTGCTGTGGCTTTCCTTCCCTTTGCACGGTTCTGGCCCCGGCAGCGCTGGGCGGTAGCCTCCAGGTATGGTAATCTGTCACTCTCCAGGATAACTCTATTTCAGAGGGATTGTCAAGTGGCCAGGAAAGCAGCAGGGCCACCTGCTGTGGCCTGATGTCCGAGCCTGAGAGGACCTGTCCCTCTTGGCCAGGCACCTTCCCTCCAGTCCTGTGCTTTTGGACATCTTCAAAGAGACCCGGGATGAATGATCTGTATCTGGTTTTGCATTAGTTCATATTGGCTCTGTACTTTGCTAAGCGTGGGGTGGTTGTGTGAGAAATGGAGAAAGACAAGAATGGGGTATTTTTTTTTTGAGACCGAGTCTTGCTCTGTCTCCAGGCACCAGTCTGGAGTGCAGTGGCACAATCTCAGCTCACTGCAACCTCTGCTCCTGGGTTCAAGCAATTCTCCTGCCTCAGCTTCCCAAGTAGTTGGGACTACAGGTGCACGCCACCATGCCAAGCTAATTTTTGTATTTTTAGTAGAGATGGGGTTTCACCATGTTGACCTGGATGGTCTCTAGCTCTTGACCTTGTGATCCGCCTGCCTCAGCCTCCAAAAGTGCTGGAATTACAGGCGTGAGGCACTGCGCCTGGCCGAGAACTGGGTATTATGTGGCTAGAATAGCATTTGATTTAAAAAGTAAAGGAAAATGTTGTGCACATTATCTAGTCCAGTATTTCCAATTATTTTGTGTCTAGTATTATTTGGCTTCATGTTTTTTATGGATCTGTTTTTCTGTAGGTGCTTTTTGAAATCTATAGATGTACACACACACACACAAATTAATTTTGTCCTGAGAAATTAGAGATTATTAGAAAACTAGAGTAGAGCCAATGATATCTATTTTTAGTTCATGCTTCATCAAGAAGTTTCTGTTGTTTGATTTTTGAGGAACATTTTCTACCACAAAGTAAATAGCAGGAGAAGTTTTTCTTCTTCATGGTGATTTTAATGCCAAATCCACTTTCTGTGGTTCCCTTTAATTCAAATATTTGCATTCTTTAGAGAATGAAAGAATGAAATATTAATCTGTGGGATCTTCCTGGTACCAGGAATTTCGCTGACGATGAGATATACCGTGGCCGGGAAAGTGATGGAGAAACACCCTCAGAGCATGGTGTGCAGACTGTGTGCTGGCTGAAACACAGGGTGTAAGGACTTGGGTTGAGGAATCAAAGTGCCTACTGTGGCTTTAGATAAAAGTATCATCTTCCAGCGACAAGGAGGAAATGGGGTGATGATGGGATGATTTTTCAGAGTTGAAATAAAATTAAATGGTTTTTGGGAATTAGTCCTTTTGGCTTAAAAATCTTAAAAGGCGTTTATTTTACTATAAAACACAAGTTTCATTTTCCTTTTGAGTTAATTATTGCAATGGTACAGCAAAGCAAGTTGCATTTCTGTCATGGGCGTGGTAAAGATAGCCCTCATCCCAAATTGCAGACTAGCATAATGCTAAATGCTACTTACCATGATCTAAGATGGGTTGATTTCATTGCTCTTAATCAGATGTCAGGAACCAGGAATAAACAGAAAAATAAAGTTTCCCGGACAAAGAAAAAAAAATCTGTTAATTACACTCAGCAAGGTGAAAATTGTCATCATTTAAAGCCATCTTCACTTACACATCACAATTCCAAAAAGGCTACTTGGATTCCTGTTCCCATTTCCCACAGGCCTTCAAAGACAGTTTTGAACCATATTTTAATTGTTGGTTCTTACCCCTAGTCTTGGTCATTTGCTTAAACTGCTTTCTGAAACTGGTGATGCGAACACATGTTCCCTTGTTCTGGTCTGCTGCCTTCCTGGAAATAGTCTCCAAAAATTTCCTTCCCCTCTACATTTCAGACAACTTTCTTCAAACTGTTCTTACATAGTAGCCAATGCTTTTTAACTAAAGTGTCTTTAGAACATTTCTTCTGCATTCAACAGATGGTACAGGACTATTGGCTTAGCTGTCTCTAACGACCTCTGTGGTTGAGTAGGGGAGATGCATTTGCCGAAGGAACAGGGGTAGAGGGAGGCAGAAGATTCTAGAGTCATGAACAATGGTGTTGGGATTCTTGGGTGTTGGGGGGAGTAGAGAAGAGGTAAATCTGGAGAGAAAATGGATGGTTTAGTATTTATTTAGGCATTTTATGTTTTAACCAACATACTCACTCAAGATAGATGCCGACTAGACTTGGAGCCTTGGACTTGGAGATAGAACAAGGATCTGATGAATCTCTGCCCTCTTTAGATCAATGCAGTCTCTTTGTCATCATGTATCTCCTTGTTTTGTTCTATTCTACTGTGGATGCAAACTGACCACTGTCTATATGCCCGGTTTGAATCCCAAGAAAGCCACTTCGGTTAGCAATTTACCACTGACCCTGTTTGGCCAGAGCTACACATGGCACAAACCTGAGCCCTGGCTGGACTGCCTGTGGGACGCCTCTGTTTGTCCTACCGATGGCTGTTCCCAGGCAAAGCACAGCATGAGAGCTGTGCTACTGAGTGGGAGTGGAGGCCAGCGGTGAGCTGCTCTTGGGAGTTAGCTCCCATGGACTTCGTCGACACCTCAACCCTGTGCAGTTCTGTGTGGATGCATGAATGTATTCAACAGAACAAAGAACTGAGAGAACACATGTCTTAGAGTATTTCTATCAAAGGAGTGAACACTGGAAATCTTGGCAATCAAAGAGGTGAGGAATCTTTTGAGGCATCTTTTGGAAGAGGCAAAGATAGTTGGATGGAAAGGTTGGTATAAACCAAAGTGGGAATGAGTACTTAAGGCACGTTTTAGAGGTCAAGAAAGCAGATGTATTTGGAGCAATAAAGGGGTTTAGAGACCAGGAACAAAGGGATGTACATTTTTGTCCACCTCTTTTTTCCAGTGCACATGGATAATCTGGTGTATACTGAATTCTTTGCTGTGAATTCCTACACAAGCAGGTGATTTCTGTTTTTTTGAGATGGAGTTTCGCTCGTTACCCAGGCTGGAGTGCAATGGCGCGATCTCGGCTCACCGCAACCTCCGCCCGCTGGGTTCAGGCAATTCTCCTGCCTCAGCCTCCTGAGTAGCTGGGATTACAGGCATGCGCCACCGTGCCCAGCTAATTATTTTTGTAATTTTTAGTAGAGACGGGGTTTCACCATGTTGACCAGGATGGTCTCGATCAGTTGACCTCGTGATCCACCCTCCTCGGCCTCCCAAAGTGCTGGGATTACAAGCTTGAGCCACCGCGCCCGGCCACAAGCAGGTGATTTCTTGTTGCCTTACAGTAGTCTGCCACAGAAATATTGGCGAGAGACCATTTTTCCCTCTCAGTACGTCAAGGGCTTGAGGCTGCATTCTCTGCAGGAGATTGAGAAAGGGATGGAAGAAATTTTCATGGATGGACCATCTTAACACTTTCAAGTCATCTCCATGACATTCCTGGCAGGCCTTTCTCTAGTTTGGAGCTGTGTTTCACACTGACTCCCTGACTTGCTTCAAAATCAGGTAAAATCTTTCCTAGTGAAGAAGCCAACCTGTCACAGGTAACCACAGGCAATACGACATACACAGTTGGTTTATTAATATATAAAACCCCAAGATCTCAATCTGAGTGCGACCTGAATTGGAGAAAAAATTGAGTTTGAAGATTATATGTCTTTTTGTCTCTGAAGAATATTCTGGGAATAATATTTAGGTAGAGAGAAGAAAAATATTTCATTAAAAATTTACTCTGCACATGAAAACTGAATTCCACATGAACAAAATATGATCTTTGCACAGTATATTATTTTCAGGCACTGACATTTCAGTTTCCTCAGAAACAGGTGAGCTTTGTTTTGTACTCTACAGAGACATATGTACAGGCGGATTCTTAATAGACGTTCTTTGGTGAGGAACTCTCACTAATTGTGTGACTGAATGGATTTACTTTCTCTATATTAAAATGCAGAGTTGTAATATGGTTAATTTTTACTCTCTCTCAATCAAGTGATAAGTTGCTTTCTATGGTCACAAGTATAAGAATATTCTGGGCATCTTAAGATGACGGATCTGGGGTGTGGATGGAATCACTCACATAGGAATGCGGGGTGAGATTGGCATCCCTGAATAGATAATGCCCTTGCATTATTTTGTTTTTCTATTTTGCATTAAAAAAAATCAGTACAACTGTTAGAAACCTATTTTTGTCTTAGATGAAGCCAATTAAATTTTCAGCTAGGCCAATTCAATAGAAATGAGTTTGGAAAATATAATCAGCACAGAAAAGGGGAAGCTAAATGTGCATTCAGTCAAAAAAAAGTCTTACACGTTTTTCTTGCTCTGCTGAGAGAGGCTATTGGGTAGGATATTCTTGGCATTTGTTCATTTAAAGATAAGGATAACTCCCTTCATGCATCCCTGAGAGCAGGATGCAATGAGAATTTCATCAAAGGCTGTGTAATTCTGTAAACATGTTCTTGGGAGTTATAGGAATTCTTACCCATCCTCACATAATTTTGCATGCAACCTTCATGGAAGAGCCTCCTAATTTGTGTTGGATGAATGATGTCTCTTTCTAATTAGGCAGATGCTTCCATCTGAGCTGGGAACGAGAAGACAATGTCTAATTGAGCTCTTTTTTTGTTATTGTTTTGGTTTTTGGACAGTGCTAGAATTAGCCTTGGAATTTAGTCTCCTGATTGACTCGTGTTCTAATTAAAACCCAATTTGATTGATTCTGCTTGTGCCTTTCTATAGGAAACACAGAATGACGTCCCAGATTTGCAACATGTTGAAATGGCTGACTCCTTCTGATGCCCCTGATGTGTTCTGACATTCACAAGCGCTCCACACAGAACCCCATCTGCACCGACGTGTATGTTCTCTTAAGCTCCAACACTGACACATCATCCCACTTTACCTTTTATTATCCCTTTGTTGTAATAGGTATTCAAATACAATTACAGAACAGGATCTTATGGAGTGAATACAGTGGTATTGATAGTTTCCATTATCTCAGTAATATACAGAAGAGAGAAAAATCACTTCCAGAGTCTGAGTAAGCCTAAGATGTCCTGTATTTTTTTCCTTTGCCTTTAGCTTTGAAGGCTTGGAAAGTCCTATTATCCTAAAAATTAAATTGGCTTGCCTAATGGATACAGATGGCAAAGCCTTGTGTTAGGTACAGCTGTCATTTTCATCTTCAAAAGAAAGGAGGGAGCGTATCATCAGCTCACCTGCAGCATCTAACTTAGAAAGGTGAGCATCGTGCAGACAGTAAGGAAGTCCAGCTGATGCAGTCGCACCTGCATAAAATAGCAATTTTTATTTGGAAGACAAAGTTTTCAGTGCCATCATTTCCTGACTTATTCCAAAAACACTTTCAGGTTTAGGGAAATAAAAATGTATTTGTATCTCTGCTAAAGATATCATCACTTGAGAGCTTTCAAGTTGGAGTAAAGAAGGCATGATATTTGTAGAATCACCTGGTTTGATTCTCCTCCCAACTTTTTACGTGAAATAGACGGAGTGCATCCTCTGGCCCAAGACAGAATCAACTTCTCTCCCGAGGGTCCATCCATTTTTCTTAGAACATATCCAGCCTGTTGTTCTACCTCAAGTTTATCTCTTTCTACAAACTATAAGCTTCTTACCTTGCCTTCTTAGAGTTTGTGAAATGTTTATCGAAGAAATGCTTGGCTTTTATAGAGAGATAAAGCATTTCAGCAACATCTTCAAATAATGCCTATGCCATACTGTTTGATTTAATATGCATGTAGTGAGGCCCAGGGGTGGTGGCTCATCTGTAATCCCAGTGCTTTGGGAGGCGAAAGTGGGAGGATCACTTGAGGCCAGGAGTTCAAGATCAGCCTGGGCAACATAGGGAGACCTCGTCTCTACAAAATAATAATAATAATAATTTTTAAAAAACTGGTCAGGCATGGTGGTGTGTGCCTGTGTTCTTAGCTACATAGGCTAAGGGAGGGACGGATTCCTTCAGCACGGGAACTTGAGGTTTCATTCATTGAGCTATGACTGTGCCACTGCACTCCAGTCTGGGTGATAGAGTGAGACCCTGTCTTGGGAAAAACAAAACAAAACATATATATATATATATATAAAACATATATATATATATATATATACATGCACACACATATGCATGAAGCTAACCATGACCCTGGCTTCTTGTTGTAAAGATCTAATAAATTCATAGCTTCAGATATAATCCAAGGTTGTACATTTTTCATTAGATCATGCAAATGAGGTGAACAGAGAAATGATCACACTTCAGCTTACGGAGAGATGAGATGCTCACTTAGCAAGCACCTCCGCCAGCAGATTGCTGAACATTCTCTGAGTTTATTTTACCCAGTGTGCGTAGGCCCACTTTGCTGGAGAAAGGCAACTGAGAAGAGCTTTGCCAGAAATCTGGAATAAAGCTTGCACCGATGCCATAGAGAAAACTTTCTTTTAGAGCATCATGTAGGTCTTTTCTGGCTATTTTTCAAGCCTGCATTTATGCCTGGGTCAGTAACAGGAAAGAAAATCTGTTATTAATTACTGTAATTTGAAAGGAAGTTAAAATTGATCTCTCGCAATCTGGCTTGGCAGGAGAAAGACATCTACCAATAAAAATTTTGGAACTTGCCTTAGCACCAACATTGTCTGCTGACCATAGTGTGAATTTTTTTTTTTTGGTAGAAAAGCATTTAGTGCTATGCAATTATTATGTAACAGAAAAGAGAGTGTAAAGGATTTTTTAAAAATCCATAAACAGAATCCTGTTTTAGAGTGTTTAATAAATGTTCCTCCGTAAAAGAATCAAGTCCTATGGCATAGTAGCAATTCACTTGCCTGTTAAACTTGGATTGCCACCTATCAATTTTACTTTGAAGTGACATGCTCCTATATGAGAAGACAAAGGACTGTGTGGTTACAGACAGCAGAATTAAGTCATTTCAGGAAATGAATGACCATATTGACCTTGTGTAGACCTGTCATGACAGCTTGCCAGGATGGGCATTGCCAAGTTCCTGTCTCATTTATGTGATTTAAACCCCACTTTTTTTTTCTGATTTATGGTCAACTTGCTTTGATAAAACAGATTGTTTGAATTACATTTAATTGAATGTTCACTTCTTCTTTCTTTTTCTTTAAGAGTGGGTAACTCCAAAAATCCAATAGTCTGCTGGAGGGTGAAGGCTAAAGGATATTCTTTTGCAAACATGGACGTAGGCTCAAATAAACAGTAATATACCAAGTGGGAGGTTGGAATAGATGGCCTCCAGGTTCCCTTCTTGCCCTATGGTGCTGATCCCATATATTTCAGAAGAAGTGAAAAACTCCATACCTGGGCCGTGTCCTAGATATTCACAGGAGCCCAGCATTCCCTGATCACTCTTAGAGCCACTATCATTCTATCTGTGTGGGCAGGGAGGTGGAAATGTTTCATGGGAACACAGACACGAATCTGCTTGTAAAGCTGTCTGTGTCTAAGTTGCTAGACAGACATAAGCAGAAACCTCCCTAGGATAACACGATGCTCTTCTCAGACTCCTGCCTGCCCCTGAACTCTCTCCACATTTTGTTTAAACCTTCATTGTACCATTTTCCATAGCTTGCTTTGGATTAGAGTTATCTGTGTAGATGTCTGTCTACCCATCCTTTCCATGAGCCTTTGCACTTTCATAGGGCGGGAGCCAGGTCTTACTCATCTCCTCATTCCTCAGAGATTCTAGGACAGCGTTTCGTCTGGAGCAGGCACTCTGTAAATGCTGAATAGGTTTTCATTTTGCTAATACTTCCTTAATATTTTTTCCACAGCTTTCTAAAAAATTGTTGGAAATATATAATATTGTCATTATAATTGCATTTCTAAAAAGGTAACATGTCAAGAACACAAGCAGATTTAATGTTTCTCAGTAAATATTTATTCCCTATTTCAACTGCATAATAAGGCATGATGTCAAGAACCATGTTCTTCTGACTTCTGAATTCTCCAGCACATTTCATGGTTTTTGGCACATGGCAGCCCCTTCAGACACATTGGTTGAATAGACAAAAGAATGAAGATGTGCTACGTGTCAGACATTGTGCTGGGGATATATAAAATGGGCCTGCTCTAAAGGAATTTAGCAGATGATCGCAAGGGCATCAATATCTGGGATTTGTTTAGAGGCTTACCTTATATTTGTGTAGTGCTTCTACTAAAAGGAGCTTTCGTTACATGATTTGATTTAGTCTCACAATCCAGTGGAGTGGTTAATGTAGTAATTTATGCTTCTTGTTACATTTTTAGCTTTTTTCCCTCTGTTCCTTAAATGCAGGTGTTTTTCTTATTGTTTCCAAGTACCTTTTTTTTCAATTTTTAAAAAATGTATCTTTTATGTATTTTGTGGGTATATAGTAGGTGCATATATTTATGGGGTTCATGAGATGTTTGGATACAGTCATGCAATGTGAAATAAGCACATGGAGAATGGGGTATCCATCCTCTCAAGCATTTATCCTTTGTGTTACAAACAGTCCAATTACACTCTTTTAATTATTTAGAAACATACGATTATTATATTTCCAAGTGTTTTTATTACAGAAAGCATGAGAAATAGAGAAAAGGCAAGACTTATATCAATATATCTGTGTGTATGTATAATGTATATATACACACACATACACTTTCTTTATTTTACCTTCAGGCCTTTGTTCTGATGACAGTTTTGTTTTTAATACAAATATCTATCATACCCACAGAAGATTTGGTGAAGACAAAGTTAAACAAGGAAGCTTCTGTTGTCAATCTTACAATTAAATAAAGGAATTAAAGTTGAACCTATAATTACATTGGAGAAGAAAGAAGCACTTTTTATAGAAACTAAATGGCTGTAAAGTGAGACAGGGCGAAAACTTAAAAAATCTAGTCCTAAAGGCCAAGAAAACAGTTTCAATTTTCAAGAATATTAAGGTCAACCCTTACCTCACACCATATAGGAAATTTAGCTCATAGTGGATTATTTCCTTAAATGTAAGACCAATGAAGTCATAAAAATTTTCCCCTACTTTTTCTTATGAAAATATTATTGTTTTATAACTGTAACACTGATGAGAGTGTTATAACTAGAAATAAAACTGTAGTTTTCTAATTACAACACTCTCATAAGAAAAAGTAGGCAATAATCTTCATAACCTCTGATTAGATGGTGTTTTTTAGATATAACACCAAAGCACAAATGACAAAAGGGAAAATAGATAAATTGGACTTAATCAAAATCAAACATTTTTATTCTTAAAAGGACAGTATTAAGACAGTGAAACTAGAATCCATAGAATAGGAGGAAAAAATTTGCAAATTATTTATTTGTCAATAAATTTACATAAAAAATACATAAAGGATCTCATAAACCAATTCAAAAAGATTTAAAAAGTTGTTCAACATCATTAACCATCAGGACATTGAAAATTAAAACCAGGATGAGATGTCACGCTATTCTTATGTGGATGGCTATAATAAAAAAAGATAGATAATGGGAAGTGTTGATGAGGATGTGAGAAATTAGAAGCCACATAAGCTGCTGGTCAGAACATGTAATGGTGCAATCCCTTTGCAAAATAGTCTGGCAGTTCTTTAAAAGTTTGAATATAGAGTTACCGTGTGACCCAGCAATTCCACTACTAGGTGTATACTCAATATAAAATGAAACATGCCCACAGAAAAATCTCTGTGACAAATGTTCACAGCAGCATTATTCATAATAGCCAAAATGTAGAAAGAACCCAAATGTCCATTAACTGATAAACTGGATAAATAAAATGTGGCATATTCATACAACAGAATGTTATTTGGCTATGAAAAAGAATGAAGTAATGAGCCTTAGCACAATATGGATGAACCTTGAAAACATTGTGCTAAGTAAAAAGTAGTCACAGAAAACACACACATTGTATGATTTATTATTCCATTTATATGAAACATGCATGAATAGGTAAAACTGTATAGACAGAAAGTAGATTCATAATTGCTTAGGGCTGAGGAGGGGTATGAAGGGAATGAGGGTGAATGCTAAAGGGTTTGGGCTTTTTTTGGGAGTGATGAAAATATTCTAAAAATTGACCGTGGTGGTGATTGCATAACTGAATATACTAAAACAAACATGGAATTGGGCACTTTAAACGGGTTAATTTATGGTATGTAAATTGTATCTCTTAATAAAGCTGTTTCCCAAAACAAAAACAAAAACCCCAACCCAACAAAAGAAAGTAGCTCCACATCTACAGAATAGTCAATACAATGAAGACTGAAGTTTTTCCACTGAGTAGTGCAACACAGTGGTTACTTGGTAATCTTGGAAAGCAGTTTTGGGGAGAAAGGTCAGCCTTGAGACATTGATGAATGAAGAGTTTAAAAGCTGGAACCACAAGTTGGTGATGATTTTAGGTAGCTTGGCTCAGAAAGGAAAAGGAAAGGCTGGCAGCTGGAATGGACACAAGGCAAACACACCCTTTTTGAGATGAGAGTAGTTCTGATGCTGACAAAAAGTACTGAAGCTACAGAGGAGCATCCCAGGGAGTGGGACACGATGGCCTCAAAAATAAGGGATGACTTTGAGACAGAAGAAGGAAGTAAGGAAGTGGGGAGGAGAATATGGATAAAGAGAAGGGTGGGTTTTTTTTTTTTTTTTCTGAAATAATTAGGAATTGAAACATCTCAGAATGTGAGCAGGGAGCACTGGGCTCAGCTGAGGTTGGAAACCATGACTTGATACCAGTGTGTGGCTGGGTCCATCTCTTCAGCAGCCCAAAAGGAGAATCAGAGAATGCTGGCGTTTGGGTAAGTCCAAGGGTGATGTTTCCCAGAGCAGGAGGGAAGAAGGTTGAGAGAAAACCAAAGGAGCATGGAGAGCGCAGGGCGTACTTCTTGAAGAGGGAGAACATGAGGATGGAAGGGAATTGGTTATGGGTGAAAACACGAAAATGGAAGGGGATTGGTTAGGGGCGAAAACACGAGGATGGAAGAGGATTGGTTAGGGGAGAAAGCACAAAGATGAAAGGGGATTGGGTAGGGGTGAAAACACGAGGATGGAAGGGGAATGGTTAGGGGTGAAAACATGAAAATGGATGGGGATTGGTTAGGGGTGAAAACACGAGGATGGAAGGGGATTGGTTAGGGGTGAAAATATGAGGATGGAAAGGAATTGGTTGGGGTTAAAAACATGAAGACAGAAGGGGATTGGTTAGGGATGAAAGCACAAGGATGGAGGGGGATTGGTTAGGGGTGAAAATATGAGAATGAAAGGGGAATGGTTAGGTGTGAAAACACTAGGATGAAAGGGGATTGGTTAGGGGTGAAAATATGAGGATGGAAGGGGATTGGTTGGTGTTAAAGACATGAGGATGGAAGGGGATTGGTTAGGGGTGAAAGCACGAGGATGGAAGGTGATTGGTTAGGGGTGAAAGCATGAGGATGGAAAGGGATTGGGTGGGGTGAAAGCACAAGGATGAATGGGGATAGGTTAGGGGTGAAAGCACGAGGATTGGTTAGGGGTGAAAATATGAGGGCGGAAAGGAATTGGGGTTAAAAACATGAGGATGGAACGGGATTGGTTAGGGGTAAAAACGTGAGGATGGAAGGGGATTGGTTAGGGGTGAAAGCACGAGGATGGAAGGTGATTGGTTAGGGGTGAAAGCACGAGGATGGAAGGTGATTGGTTAGGGGTGAAAGCATGAGGATGGAAAGGGATTGGGTGGGGTGAAAGCACAAGGATGAATGGGGATAGGTTAGGGGTGAAAGCACGAGGATTGGTTAGGGGTGAAAATATGAGGACGGAAAGGAATTGGTTGGGGTTAAAAACATGAGATGGAACAGGATTGGTTAGGGGTAAATACATGAGGATGGAAGGGGATTGGTTAGGAGTGAAAATGTGAGAATGGAAGGGGATTGGTTAGCGGTGAAAGCACGAGGATGGAAGGGGAATGGTTAGGTGTGAAAACACTAGGATGGAAGGGGATTGGTTAGGGGTGAAAATATGAGGATGGAATGGGATTGGTTGGGGTTAAAGACATGAGGATGGAAGGGAATTGGATAGGGGTGAAAGCACGAGGATGGAAGGGGATTGGTTGGGGTTAAAGACATGAGGATGGAAGGGAATTGGATAGGGGTGAAAGCACGAGGATGGAAGGGGATTGGTTGGGGTTAAAGACATGAGGATGGAAGGGAATTGGATAGGGGTGAAAGCACGAGGATGGAAGGGGATTGGTTGGGGTTAAAGACATGAGGATGGAAGGGAATTGGATAGGGGTGAAAGCACGAGGATGGAAGGGGATTGGTTGGGGTTAAAGACATGAGGATGGAAGGGAATTGGATAGGGGTGAAAGCACGAGGGTGGAAGGGGATTGGTTGGGGTTAAAGACATGAGGATGGAAGGGAATTGGATAGGGGTGAAAGCGCGAGGATGGAAGGGGATTGGTTGGGGTTAAAGACATGAGGATGGAAGGGAATTGGATAGGGGTGAAAGCACGAGGATGAATGGGGATTGGTTAGGGGTGAAAGCACTAGGATGGAAGGAGACTGGTTAGGGGTGAAAGCACGAGGGTTGAAGGGGATTGGTTAGGGGTGAAAATATGAGATGGAAGGGGATTGGTTAGGGGTGAAAGCACGAGGATGGAAGGGGATTGGTTGGGGTGAAAGCACCAGGATGGAAGGAAATTGGTTGGGGGTGAAAGGAAGTGATGAAGGGTCTGGAGGGAGAAATAAGTTTAAAGAATGGTGTATGGGATGTAATAATGTAGAAGAATTATAAGAATAATTCAGTTAGCAAATGTGATACTGGATTTTAAGGTTTATAAGACAAAAAAAATTCTGATTAGTAAGAACCAGGGTGATTCTAGGAGCAGGTTGCTATGTACACAAGCATATCATTGAAATTCCCGTAACCAGACCACGTTAGCAGATGCATCTTGCTTTAGGACAATTATCCCATACAGTAAGCTGAGTAGAAGTAGGGTGGAGAGAAATGTGTTCACTCGGATGCCAAAATGCTCCACAAATGTGTGGAAATCACTGAAAAATTAGCAGATACACAGCCTAGAAAGGACAGAGTAGTCACGTTGTTTATACAGTCTGTTTAATTTCTTCTCCTAATATTACAAATGTTTTCCTTGGCCTGGCATGGTGGCTCACACCTGTAAACCCAGCACTTTGGGAGGCCAAGACAGACGGTTCATTTGAGGTCAGGAGTTTGAGACCAGCCTGGCCAACACAGTAAAACCCCGTCTCTACTAAAAATACAGAAATTGGCCAGGCATGGTGGTAGGTGCGTGTAATCCCAGCAACTCGGGAGGCTATGGCAGGAGAATTGCTTCAACTTGGGAGGTGGAGGTTGCAGTGAGCCAGAATCATGCCACTGTACTCCTGCTTGCGAGACAAAAGTGAAACTTCGTCTCCAAAAAATAAAAATAAGAATAATAAAATAACACACGTTTTCCTTGTTATTCTCTATTTAATAAACATTGCTTTTATAACTGATAATGATATACTTGTTTGCAACATAATATGTGAACCCTCTGCCCCATTTAAATTGTTTCCAATTTTTTACTGTTAAATGTAATTTAGTCTCATTTCTAATTGCATGCATATTTGCAAACAAAGTTGAAGGCACTTTTTGAATTCTAACAATAGCTTTGCTTTTTATTTAACAACTGATCAAATTGAGTCTAATTATTTTGTGACCTGTTACATTAATTTAATTTCAACATTCAAGAATTTGAATCTGCCCTGGTTACATATTCTCAGTCCACTAAGATAAAGTAGTGCAGAGATACAGCTGAGGTTGACATGTCCGTATTACTTCAGAAGGAGCAATTAGGTATTTTTCTTATTTCCAAATTGACAATAAATTTTTTTTTTTTCACTGAAGTCCAGGAAATCTTCCAGATCTGGGTCACTGAGGTAATCCAAACTGTAAATTAGAATTTCAGGCACAAATATGTCTGAATATGCAATAGCTATCTGGAGTAATGTGTGATTAATGATTATATATTGATGATAAATATGAGTAGTAAATTTTTAAGTTCATTAATGAAAAAAAATAAGATTTGCTTTTGATGTCCCTAAGAGGGGTGTGTGAGTTCAGAAATCTTAGGAAATCATCGAAAACCCAGGTTTCAAGGTGGGAAGCAGAACGTAGTGAGAGAAGGAGGAATTTATGTCAGAATGTAAACTGCTGAGATTACCAGGAAGAAATCCTCCACTGGACTTCAGAGAAGAAGGTCCTTTGTGGCTTCATATTGCAGGAAAAGAGAGAATCAGCAGAAGTTTGGCACGTTCTGGTAATAAAAAAGAATACAATCACATAAAACCTGTACTACTAACCTGCTATGTGCCAGGCATATTAATAGATTGTTTCATCCTCAAAATGTCTACATATGTATGTAATGTATGCATGTGTATCCTCATCAGTTAGGATTAAGCTTGACTACCTATAAGAGAAAACTCAAAACAATGCTAGTTTTACTGCACAGGGTTTATTCTGTCAGTCACAGCTGTGTGACTGAGTCAATCTCAGGCAGATGTGACAGTTCCATGCTATCACAAGGGTCCCAGGCATTAGCTTTTCTTTACCAATATTTTCAGAGTATGGTTTTATTTCAAGACCCCAAGATGACTGCTGGAGCTCCAGCCATCACATCTGCATTCCAAGCATCAGGAAAGAGATATATTAAGCCATTCTCACATTGCTGTAAATAAATACCTGAGCCTGGGTGATGTATAAAAAAAGAGGTTTAGGCCGGGCGCGGTGGCTCAAGCCTGTAATCCCAGCACGTTGGGAGGCGGAGGCGGGTGGATCACGACGTCAAGAGATCGAGATCATCCTGGTCAACATGGTGAAACCCTGTCTCTACTAAAAAATACAAAAAATTAGCTGGGCATGGTGGCGTGTGCCTGTAATCCCATTTATTGAGGAGGCTGAGGCAGAAGAATTGCCTGAACCCAGGAGGCAGAGGTTGCGGTGAGCCAAGATCGCGCCATTGCACTCTAGCCTGAGCAAAACTCCGTCTCAAAAATAAATAAATAAATAAGAAAAGAGGTTTAAATCTCATGGTTCTGCAGGCTGTACAGGAAGCATGGTAGCACCTGCCTCTGGGGAGTCCTGACGAAACTTTTACTCATGATGGAAGGCAAAGTGGGAGAAAGCAGGAGCAAGAGGCAGTGAGGGAGAAGGTGCCACAGACTTTCAAATGACCAGATCTCAGGAGAACGCACCCACTAATTGTGAGGGCAGCACCGAAGGGGTCGGTGCTAAAGCATTCATGAGAAACCCTCCCCATGATCCAGTCACCTCCCACAGGCCCCCTTCCCAACACTGGGGATTCCAGTTTGACATGAGATTTGGGGGAAACACAGATCCAAACCATGCCAGGAGGGAGGTCAAAAGGGGTTTTCTCCAGCTATCCCTGCTTCTAAGTCTTTCCAGAAGTTCCGTAACAACTTTTCCTGACATCTTATGATTAAGTTCTAATTCAGAATTCAGAAGGCCGCATCTAGCTGCAAGGGAAACGAGCTTTGTCATAAATTTACTAGGTACAGTGCCTTCCTATATGGAAGAAGGGAAGAACAAATTTTGGGTAGTGAGCATTCGCTGTATTATCGTCTTACTTTCAATTTCATATTTGTAGATAGTATGGCTTAATATATTAGCTCAGGACACATGGGTGTTAAGTGGACTGTTCTTTTTTTTTTTTTTTTCTGAGACGGAATCTCACTCTTTTGCCCAGGCTGGAGTGTAGTGGCGTGATCTCAGCTCACTACAGCCTCTTCCTCCTGGGTTCAAGCAAATCTCGTGCCTCAGCCTCCCAAGTAGTTGGGACTACAGACATGTGCCACCACACCCAGCTAAGTTTTGTATTTTTAGTAGAGATGGAGTTTCGCCATGTTGCTCAGGCTGATCTTGAACTCCTGACCTCAGGTGATCCGCCCACCTTGGCCTCCCAAAGTGCTGAGATTACAGGAGTGAGCCACTACGCCTGGCCCAAGTCTCTGTTCTTCACAAGGCATCGACTCTTAACAGAGAATGATCTTCTCCTAGACTGGGCAGAGGACAGGTCTGTAAACTGAAAGTCAGAAGTTCAAAAGGTTCTGATTTGGAGCCAACTGATCATTGTCTGGTTTTTAATCTCCTCAAGTAGATAAAGTTGGATTCTGGCCTGCATACCATTTTTCATCTTCAAAATAGTCTTGCTTTTTAGTCTTTGTGCAATTCCATTTCTAAGAATTTTTCATATGGAAATAATTAAAATGGGTGCAAAGATTTATGGACTAAGATGTTCACTGAAGCCTTATTTATAACAGTAGAAAATTGAAAATAACCAAAATGCCCAACAAAGGAAATTGGTTAAATTACAGAATACTAGAACATCCATATGGTGGAACACATTGCAGCCATTAGAAATAATGTTCTTCGAGAATATTTAAGGGCGGGTATGACAGAGCTAATAAGTTACGTTTGAAAAGATTAAAAATAGTAAACACTGTGATCCCAGTTTCATAATTTACATATGTAGAGGAACCACATGGAATCCTGGAAGAATAAGCTTCAGAAAGTTAACCGTGGTTCTCTTGTAGATGATGGGTTTATTAATTATTGTACTTTTGATTTATGCTTTTCTGAATTTTCCAAATTTCTATAACGAATATATATTAATTCTGTAATCAGACAGAGCCCACAAGCGTCATTGGACACTATGCTTTCTCTTTAGGAAAGCAGCCTTGGTTATTCTCAAGATGACTGGCGTGGACGTCCAGCGCCATCGAAGTGCTAGTATGAAGAAGGCTACAGCAGATTGACATCGATAAATATTTAGTGCGGGTTATGTAGAAGCCACCTTCTGGGAATTGGAGGAGTGGCTTGGGGGAAGGGTACGAGCTAGAAGATGAGTAAGTCATGGTTCCTGTCCCCCGTGTGGTCTTTCTCTAAGAAGGGCTGTGCTTGGGAGGTGATAGTCATAGGAAAGGGCTTCAGGCCCTTGTGGGGTCGCAGCCATGGCTGAAAGGCCACGTGCAGAGGCTGTGTTTAGGAATGCAGTAACATATAATCTAGTTATCAACAGTGTACATTTCCTATCTGCCTGGATGTGAGGCACGGGGCATGCAGGTTAAGCTCAACTTGGGCTGTTCATTAGTAGGGCTACCCACCTGCTCTCCCTATGGGGGTCATAGAGTTTTGATAGAGTCAACCTCCATAAGGGAGCCATCTTTTTTTTTTTTTTTTTTGAGACAGAGTCTCACCCTGTCACCAGGCTGAAGTGCAGTGACGCAATTATAGCTCACTGCAACCTCTGCCTTCTGGGTTCAAGTGAATCTCCTGCCTCAGTCTTCCGAGTAGCTGGTATTACAGGCACACGCCACCATGCTCAGCTAATTTTTGTATTTTTAGTAGAGACGGGGTTTCACCATGTTGGCCAGCATGGTCTTGATCTCTTGACCTCATGATCCACCCACTTAGGCCTCCCAAAGTGCTGTGATTACAGGCGTGAGCCACTGTGCCCGGCCTGGGAGCCATCTTAGCTGCAGACAGTAATGAACAAAGGATGGAACCCACGAATGCAATGAGAATTGCTCGCAGTTTCCATATGGTTAAAATGTGATTTAGGCAACAAATGAATTTATCTGTGTTCCAATCCTGGTACCAACATTTTTCAGACTTTTGCCAAAAAAGAAAAAAAGAAAGAGAAGAAAGAACGAGAGAAAGAAAGAAAGAAGAAAGAGAGAGAAAGAAAGAAAGAAAGAAAAGAAGGAAAGAGAAAGAAAGAAGGAAAGAAAGATTTAATTCCTTCTTAGTTGGAATTGGTGAGAATGCTGACTTCGTTTGGGTAAGAGAACAGGCCTGTTACAATCTGGGTGGTATTTCTTCTTCTATGAGCCCACCTCTTTGTTCTCCTGTGGGTCTTGTGCAATTCCACCCATGGCCCTGGCGTGTGCCCATTGAGTCCATAGAGCTGCGAAGCAGCTGGGGAAAGTCCTCACCCTCCTCTTCTGCTCTTGCTCCTAGTTCACACTGAGGACTGAATCTGTGAAAAGACACTCAGCGAGGCTTTGTTTCCCTGTGCACTCTGCATGTCCCCGGCCATCAGTGACTATGGCCTGGGAACAGCTTCCTTATTTGCCAGGTCCTGCAGGTTTCACGTTCTCTGCGAGCATTCTCTAGGTATTTGCCCACAACTTCTGTGGTTTTACATTATGCTTCCGTATAGGGGAGATTCGAAAGCACCTCTGAGTGGATGAATAAATCCCTTACTGGGTCAGAGTGGAAAGGTATCAACCGATGGAAAGGAGCATCGTTCATCCTGTACGTCGCTGTCCTACATTCTGCCTGGCTGTAGCAGTGGGACCCACGGACAGGTGGTGAAACAGGGTGGTGGGGTGAACAGTTAACCTCACTGCTTCCAATGTCAAGGGGATGACACATTGACACACATTTCCTTTTTAAGATTTTTAAAAATGTGATCTGATTTCAGGAAGCAGTACACCTGGTCTAGCACACCTGTCCTTTAAAATTATTCTTTAAAACAATTTAGCCGACTCACTACTCTATTCAATACCTTTTTCCTCTAAAAATAAATTGAGCACTCTTTGAACCCCTTTCCTTCCATCCTTTCTTCAAGGAAATTAAACCATCTGTTTTCTTGGCATGGAGTAGCTATCTTTGAGTTCTCTTTTGCAGCAGATGAGCAGGTTCTAACTTCTCTTGAAGTTCAGGAAAGGTCCAGGTGTTTACAGGAGGCCAAGGGGCAAGGAGGCAATACGGTGAGAACTGCTCCTGTGAGAATGCTCAGTATATAGCTCTTGTTTATTGCATCTCAGAGCTTTGTGTCCACCTTCATGTGCATCTGGGGCAGGGCGCCATCTTTACAGGATGCTCATTTGAAGCAAATATTGCCAAGCCACTGGGCATTTAAATGAGTGTCCTGATTATAGTGTCCTCAGATAGTGTTTTCATGTTTTACAGCTATTACATGGTCCACATTAGGAAGCATTACTGTGCTGAAACAGACACTGGTGCTCTGTGAAAGTCAAGTAAAAGGCAAAACTTTTTTTTGTTTTAGCAAAACTCTGCTATTTTTTTTTTTTTTTTTTTTGAGAAGGAATCTCGCTCTGTAGCCTGGACTGTAGTGCAGTGGTGCGATCTCGGCTCACTGCAACTTCCTCCTCTCAGGGGTACGTGATTTCCATGCCTCAGCCTCCTGAGTAGCTGGGACTACAGATGTGCACCATCACACCCAGCTAACTTTTTGTATTTTTAGTAGAACAGGGTTTCACCATATTTCCTAGGCTGCTCTCGAACCCCTGACCTCAGGTGATCTGCCCCACTAGGCCTCCCAAAGTGCTGGAATTATAGGCATGAGCCACCATGCCCAGCCAAATCTGCTTTTAAACAGTACTAACTGTTGAATATCTGATGTTCCATGAAATAATATTTTATTGTTTTGTGATTGAAATCTACTCTTTTCTCATGCTAAAGTGAAATCTTGTTGTAAGGATTTCCTTTGATTCTAAGTGATGGGGCAGGAGCAGTTTGGGCTTTGAAGTCTTTTAGGCCTCAGTCTGACTCTTTCTTCCACTTCTTAGGAGCTGTGGGATCTTGGACAAGAGGAATCAACTTCACGTCTCAGCTTTTGCCTATGTCAAGTGAGTCTTCATCATTTCATTTCTTCTCCCAGGAGCTGGGGCTGTGCTCTAGCAATCTGTTTCAGGTGAGAAGAATCCTAGGGCTTCTCCCCATCCTCAGTTTCAGAAGGCACCTTGGCTCTGCCCAAGAATCATATCAAGCACTGTAACTCCATACCTCAGGCCCCAGGCAGCCACTCAGGTGGGTACTGCATCCTCCCATGATCCTCCTAAAAATTAACTTGATACTGATTATGTCTCGGAGGTGGGTCAGTCTTTATTTGAATAGGTAAAATGTAGTCTTGATAGCTCAGGGATTAAAAATCACACACACACACACACACACACACACACGGGCTCTCTATAGATGTTAAATAAACATATGATCATGATCATTTTGTGTTTTCCTTTATCCGTGGGTAAAGGATAAAGAACATTCAACTTTCTTCGAATGTGTCTGAAATCAGAAGGGGGAGGAAATGGGAAAGGGGGTCCTTGGAGGAAATGTTCCAAGTTAGCTTTGGTGGAAAAGTCAGCACGTGGAAGCCCAGAGCGCCATGTGGCTCAAATCAGAGCATGGTGGCTGTGAGCTTGTTGTTTTTGAAGCCGAATTGCCTTTCTGTGTGTGTGGGTATGTTTGGCACGACACTGTTCCAAAGCATTTGTTTAAGACGTTTCAAACATAGTAATTTAATGAGTGGCAATAAAAATATCTTTATTCAAGCAATGGCTTTGGTTACTGGTATAGCTTATATATGTATTCATAGTTTGTGGCTTTCTGGATGTGAAACAATTTGAGTTCTGAGTGTTATTGTGGGAACATGTGCCATGAAGAAGTCACTGGGAAAAAAGATTGGGGCTGCCGTTATAACACTGCTCCAGATGGTTAATGCCTTAGGAGGCATGCTCCTCTGTGCACTAAGGTTATGTTTTTGAGGCACTAGGGTGCCAGTCCAGACAACGCACCTGTAGGCTTCCTCATCAGGTGAAGGCAGAGGTGTGTATTTTGCTCCTAACACATCCATTTGAGTTGTGCTGCACTTTGTAATGTGAACTGATTGCTTTGATGTGATTTAGAAAAAGTTGAATGAAGGAGGATAATGTATTTTTATTTAATTCTCAAAGAACAGGAGGAATTGAATTCAGGAGGAATTGTCATATATAAACAAGGATGTCACTGGAACTAGGCCATTGCTAAGAAGAGTAATATCAGTTATTCCCAGCTATGCACTCTTTACTAAGCTGTAGCCTTATATCAGGTGGCCAGACAGTGCCAGAGGCATAGATCAGTGGGCAAAACGGAGGAAAATTACTTAATCCTTAGTGTTGTTTTTTTTTCCCCCCCGAGGTAGGATCTTGCTCTGTCTCCTAGACTAGAGTACAATGGCATGATCTCAACTCACTGCAGCCTTAAACTCTTGGGCTCAAGTGATCCTCCCACCTAAGCCTCCCAAGTAACTGGAACAACAGATGTGCACCACCACACCTGGCTAATTCAAAAATGGCTGTTTTGTGGAGATTCGGTCTTGTTATTTTGCCCAGGCTGGTCTTGAACTCTTGGCCTCAAGTGCTCCTCTCATCTCAGCCTCCCAAAGTGAGGGGACCTCCACACCTGGCCTTAATCCTTAGTTTTAAATTGAGTCCAATTGTTTGGAGTTATCCAGATACAAAAAAGGCAATTCATTAGAGGTTTTTTTTTTCTTTTTCTTTTTAAGACAGAGTTTCACCCTTGTGGCCCAGGCTGGAGTGCAACGATGTGATCTCGGCTAACCGCAACCTTCACCTCCAAGGTTCAAGCCATTCTCCTGCCACAGCCTCCCAAGTAGCTGGGATTACAGGTACCTGCCACCCCACCCAGCTTATTTTGTATTTTTAGTAGAGACAGGGTTTCTCCATGTTGGTCTGGCTGCTCTCAAACTCCCAACCTCAGGTGTTCTGCCCACGTCAGCCTTTCAAAGTGCTGGGATTACAGGCATGAGCCACCGCACCCGGCCTCATTAGAGGTTTTTCTAGGCATCTTCTGAGTAACGCATATAACCACAGTGGGAGGACAGGGCTGGATTTACCTGGTGGCCTGACTTTACAGAATGTGGAGAACTGAGAATTGTTTCTTCTTACCCTTGGGGTGAGCCCTTAGGGACCTGGAGTGTAGAATTTGCTCTGCCCTGAGGATGGGGAGAATCTCTGGCCCTCACTGGACAAGCTGACTCCCTCTCCCAGGACTCTGGGACTGAGGCTAGGCAAATTAGTTAGATGAGCAGTCCTCTCTTAGAACCAAAGAGAAGAACAACGGTGGAACAGGTGGGCAGCATTGTCTGATTTTTGTCTTACAAAATATGAAGCTTACAAGATACTGAGGAGGACAGAAAAGTGGGGATAAAGATGGGCATACTTCATTTTATTGCACTTTGTTTATTTCATGAATTGAAGGTCTGTGGCGACCCTTCTGGAGCACAGCTGTTGGTCCCTCCATAACCTAAAATAACATGTGCACATTTCATGTCTCTGTTATTCATTATTTTATTACGTCGTTTGGTAATTCTTTCAGTATTTCAAGTATTTTCATAATCATTGTATCTGCTATGGTAATGTGTGATGAGTGAGCTCACATGTTACTATTATCATTGTTTGGGGTCCCAGCCAACCTAATGGATAAATTGTGCATGTGTTCTTTTTTTCTGAGATGGAGCCTCCCTCTGTCACCCAGGCTGGAGTGCAAAGGCGAGATCTCAGCTCACTGCAACCTCTGCCTCCCAGGTTCAAGTGATGCCCCTACCTCAGCCTCCTGAGTAGCTGGGATGACAGAGACAAGCTACCATGCCTGGCTAATTTTTGTATTTTTAGTAGAGATAGACTTTCACCTTGTTGGCCAGGCTGGTCTGGAACTTCCGACCTCAAGCTATCCGTCCGCCTTGGCCTCCACAGTGCTGGGATTATAGGCGTGAGCCACCGTGCCCCATAGAATTTTGCATGTGTTCTGATTGCTGCACTGAAAAGCCCATCTCTTGTCTCTTTTCCTCTTTTCTCTTTGGAGATAGGTCTCTTTATTCCCAGGGACACAACAGTATTGAAATTAGGCCAGTTAATAACCTTACAATGGCCCCCTAGTGTTCAAGTGAAAGGAAGAGTCACACATCCCTTCCTTAAAATCAAAAGCGGGAAATGATTGAACTGAGTAAGCAAGGCATTTGGAAAGGAAAGACAGGACAACACTAGGCCTCTTGGACCAAACAGTCAAGTTGTGAAGGCAAAAGAAAAGTTCCTTGAAGGAAATTAGAAGTGCTACTCCAGTGAACAGTGATAAGAAAGTGAAGCAGCCTTTTTGCTGATATGAAATCAGCCACACCACATTTCCTAAGCCAAAGCCTAATCTAGAGTAAGTTCCCAACTCTTGTCAATTCCATGAAGGCTGGGAGAAGTGAGGAAGCTGCAGAAGAAAAGTTGGAAGCTAGCAGAGGTTGGATCATGATGTTTAAGGAAAGAAACCATCTCCATAACCTAAAAGGCCAAGTCAAGCAGCAAGTGCTGATGGAGAAGCTGCAGATCTAGCTAAGATCACTGATGAAGGTGGCTACACGAAACAGAGGATTTTCAATGCGCCTGAAACAGCCTTCTATTGGAAGAAGATGCCATCCTGGACTTTCATAGCTGGAGAGAAGTCAAAGCCTGATTTCAAAGCTTTGAAACGACTTTCTCGTTAGGGTTTAAGGCAGCTGTAACTTTATGTTGAAGCCAATGCTCATTTACTACTTCGGAAATCTTAGAGTCCCTAAGAATTATGTTAAATCTACTTTGCCTGTGCTCTAGAAATGGAATGACGAAGTCTGCATGGAAGCGCATCTGTTGACAGCACGGCTTACTGAAGATTTTAGGCCCATTGTTGATATAAAAAGATTCCTATTTCTCAGAAAAAAGATTCCTTTCAAAATATCACTGCTTATAGCCAGTACTCCTGGTCACCCAAGTGCTCGCTCTGATGAAGAGGAACAAGGAAATTAACGTTGTTTTCATGCCTGCCAACACAGCAGGCACTCTGCAGCCCATGGATCAAGGAAATTTTAACATGCAAGTCTTGTTATTTAAGAAATACATTTAGTGAGGCTATAGTTACCATAGGGAGTGTTTCTTCCGATGGATTTAGGCAAAGCAGACTGAAATCTTTCTGGAAATAATTTGGCATTTTAGATGCCGTTAAGAACATTTGTAATTCATGGGAGGAGGTCAGAATATCCACATTAACAGGAGTTGGAAGAAGCTGATCCCGGCCCTCATGGATGACTTTGAGGGGTGCAAGACTTCAGTGAAATATCTGCAGATGTGGTGGAAATAGTAAGAGAACTAGAAGGAGAAGCAGAGCCTGAAGATGGGACTGAATTGCTGCCATTTCATGAGAAAACTTAAATGGACGAGGAGTTGCTACTTATGGATGAGTAAGGAAATTGTTTTCTTGGCTGGGCATGGTGGTTCATGCCTATAATCCCAGCACTTTGGGAGGTCGAGGCAGGTGGATCATGAAGTCTGGAGTTCGAGACCAGCTTGGCCAACATGGAGAAACCCCATCTCTACTAAAATTAGCCAGGTGTGGTGGCACACGCCTATAGTCCCAGCTACTCAGGAGGCTGAGGCAGTAGAATCACTTGAACCCTGAAGACGGAGGTTGCGGTGAGCTGAGACCAGGCCATTGCACTCCAGTCTGGGTGACACAGTGAGACTCCATCTTAAAAAGCAACAACAAAAAAGAAATTGCTTTCTTGAGATAGAAACTACCCCTGGTGAAAATGCTGTGTACATTGTTGAAATGGCCACAAAGGATTTAGAATAGTCCATAAATATTTAGTTGATAAGGCAGCAGCAGTGCTTGAGAGGATTGATTCCAATTGTGAAAGCGGTGTTACTGGGGGTGAAATGTTATCAAACAGCATCGCATACTACAGAGAAATATTTCGTGAAAGGAAAAGCCAATGGGTCTAGTCCACTTTATTGTTGTCTTATTTTAAGAAGTTGCCACAATCACCCCAGACTTCAACCCCGCTCAGTCAGCAGCCATCAACATAGATGCACAGATGATCAATGGCATCTTTTTTTTTTTGAGATGGAGTTTCACTCTTGTTGCCCAGGCTAGAGTGCAATGGCTCCATCTCAGCTCACCACAACCCCTGCCTCCTGGGTTTAAGCAATTCCCCTACCTCAGCCTCCTGAGTAGCTGGGATTACAGTTACAGGCATGTGTCACCACACCCGGCTAATTTTGTATTTTTAGTAGAAATGGGGCTTCTCTACGTTGGTCAGGCTGGTCTCGAACTCCCGGCCTCAGGTGATCCACCTGCCTTGACCTCCCAAAGTGCTGGCATTACAGACGTGAGCCATTGTGCCTGCCTTCATTGGCATGGTTTTAGCAATAAAGTTTTTTCAATTACAGTATATACATTGTTTATTAGACATAATGCTTAATGGTATGAAAATACAAAAATTAGCTGGACATGGTGGCACACACCTGTAATCCCAGCTACTGGGGAAGCTGAGGCAGGAGAATCGCTTGAACCCAGGAGGCAGAGGTTGCAGTGAGCTGAGATTGTGCCAACGCACTCTAGCCTGGGCAACAGAGCAACACTCTGTCTCAAAAAAATTATAATTCATAACAGCAACAAGAAAACACAACTCCTAAAATTTTGCCTTACCAAGAAATAAATGTGATTTACTTGAAGAAGACACCCAACTTTTTTTTTTTTTTTTTTTTTTTGAGATGGAGTTTCGCTCTTGTTGCCCAGGGTGGAGTGCAATGACGTGATCTAGACTCACTGCAGCCTCCGCCTCCTGGGTTCAAGCAATTCTCTTGCCTCAGCCTCCTGAGTAGCTGAGGGGATTACAGGCATGTGCCACCACGCCCGGCTAATTTTGTATTATTTTTGGTGGAGATAAGGTTTCTCCATGTTATTCAGGCTGGTCTAGAACTCCCAACCTCAGATGGTCCACCCACCTCGGTCTCCCAAAGTGCTGGGATTATGGACATGAGCCACCATGCCTGGGCGACACTCAAACATCGACGGGACTGTCTAGTTGCAGGAAAACAAGCTCAGGGCTCCTACTAATTCTACATTATAGTGAGCTGTAAAATTACTTCATTGTATATTACAATGTAATAGTAAAAGAAATAAAGTACACAATAAATGTCATGAGCTTAAATCATTCCAAAACCATTTTCCCCACCCCGTCCAGGGAAAGATTATCCTTTACCAAACCGGTCCCTGGTGCCAAACAGGTTGGGGACCACTGCCCTGATTCCTTCTTTTTCAACTCCTGTCCCAGCGGCCTCATTTCTTTAGTTTTTCTTACACAATAGTAAGAAGGAGAATATCTGATCTTACAACCCCACCGATGAAAATCCTTTCATATCTTCCTCTTACTGTTAAAATCAAAGCTATATTCTCCTTACAGTCTCCGAGGCTCTGGATCACTTGGCTCCCACTGCCCTCACCCGGCACATGCTGGACTTTTCCTGATCTGTCCTCCTCTCTGGGCACGACGGCTTTAGTGTTATGAATGTGTAGTGTGTTTGCATCTCAAGACCTTTATTATGTTTCATGTTAATTTCTCTTTCTCCTCTTTTGTCCTGGTTACTTCTCTTCTGTTCTTTAAGAACCAGTTCAAGATCACATACTTTATTTATTTATTTATTTTTTTGAGACGGAGTTTCGCTCTTGTTACCCAGGCTGGAGTGCAATGGCACGATCTCGGCTCACGGCAACCTCTGCTTCCTGGGTTCAAGCAATTCTCCTGCCTCAGCCTCTTGAGTAGCTGGGACTACAGGCGCACATCACCATGCCCAGCTAATTTTTGTATTTTTAGTAGAGACGGGGGTTTCACCTTGTTGACCAGGATAGTCTCGATCTCTTGACCTGGTGATCCACCCGCCTCGACCTCCCAAAGTGCTGGTATTACAGGTGTGAGCCACCGCACTTTTCAAGGAGGACTTAAGTATATTTCCTCTTATTTAATTTTATGGCTCAACACTTCTTCATACAATGTATAAAAATTGTAATGAATAATTTGTGTAACTAACTATCTAGTAACTACACATTCGCTTGAATATAAGCTGTATGTATGGAGAGACTCTTGTCTTACTCATGTCTCTCAGGTGATTTGTCTATCACAATTCCGTGAATTAGTAGGTACTCTAGTTTTGTAAAATATTGAATGGAAATATAGGGGGAAAAAAAAACAGGTAAAGAGTTTCAAAAGGCCGGCATGGTGGCTCACGCCTGTAATCCTAGCAGTTTGGGAGGCCAAGGCAAGTCAATCACCTGAGGTTAGGAGTTCGAGACCAGTCTGGCCAACATGGCAAAACCCTCTCTCTATTAAAAATACAAATATTAGCCAGGCATGGTGGCACACACCTGTAATCTCAGATACTCAGAAGGCTGAGGCAGGAGAATTGCTTCAACTGGGCCAGGGGTGGAGGTTGCAGTGAATTGAGATGGCACCACTTCACTCCAGCCTGGCGTAAGAGCAAAACTCCATCTCAAATAATAATAATAATAAAAATGCAAAAGGCCTGCAGTAATGGATAAATAAACTTGATAAAACCATAATGATTAAAACAAGGTATTGATTGTACCAGAACTGTAAGAAAGATCAATGAAACATAAGCATCAAAAACAATCCTGAGTATAAATAAAAATTTGGTGTCTGATAAAAATAACATATTGAACTACTATGTAAAGTAAAATTTATTTAATCTATGGTGTCAGGGCAATTGTTTACCTCTTTGGATTAAAACTGTAGACCTCTACCTCCTGGCAAGCAAAATAAATTCCAATTAAGAGAAAATGGCATTTTCTAAATGTGTTTGAAGGAACACTAACATGTGAGCTATTAATAGGGTTAACATGAAAAAACAGTTTTTTGGCAAAGTCTGTGAAATTCTAAATTATTCTGGTTTCCTCACTACAAAAATTCTAAAAATAATGTGCCTTGTGAATTTACAAACTGCATTATAATGCAGCATTTGGCATAATTACGTGGAACTCTTTTTATTTTCAAAGTATAATACCAATTTGGGAAGTTTAGATTAAAAGCTCTAAACAAGCTAGAGGACAACTTCAAGAAATATTTTTATAATTCTTCTTGGGAAGACCTTTCTAAACATATCAAAGAAAACTCCAAAAGAAAAATTGTACCACTAAGATTCTTTGGCTATAAGCAACAGAGAAGCCATCTAATTAAGGATAGTAGATTCTCTACAATGAACTCAAACACATCAGCAAGAAAAAAAAATCCTGTCAAAGAAGTGGGCTGAGGACAGGAATAGACAATTCCGAAAAGAAGATATGCAAATTACCAATAAACAAATGAAAAAACGCTTAACATCACTAATGATTAGGGAAATGCAAATCAAAACCATGACGTGATACTACCTTACTCCTGCAAGAATGACCATAATAAAAAAATAAAAAACAGTAGAGGTTGGCGTGGATGTGGTGATCGGGAAACACTTTGCACTGCTGGTGGGAATGTAACTAGTACAAGTACGGAAAACAGTGTGGAGATTCAATAAAGAACTAAAAACAGAACCATCATTTGATCTAGCAGTCCCTCTACTGGGTGTCTACCCAGAGGAAAAGAAGTCATTATGCAAATAAGATACAGACGCACGTTTGTAACAGCACAATTCAAAGTTGCAAAATCATGGAACCAACCCAAATGCCCATCAGTCAAGGAATGGATAAAGAAACTGTGGTATACATACATACATACATATATGTAATGGAATACTACTCAGCCATAAAAAGAAATGAATTAACAACATTCACAGTGACCTGGATGACATTGGAGGTTATCATTCTGAGTGAAATAAGTCAGGAATGGAAAACCAAACATCGTATTTCTCACTGATGTGTGGGAGCTAAGCTATGAGGATGAAAAGGCATAAGAATGATACAGTGGACTTTGGGGACTTGGGGGCAAGGATGAGAGGAGGACTGGGGATAAAAGGCTACAAATTGGGTGCAGTGTACATTGCTTGGGTGATGGACGCACCAGGATCTCACAAATCACTGCTGTAGAACTTATTCATGTAACCAGACACCATCTGTACCCCAATAACCTATGGAAAAATAACATTTTTGAAAAAGGATAGTAGGTTCTAATATTATTTCCAAATGTTTACTGACTCTCTTCAGAGAAGGGTTATACTTTTCTTCCTCTATAACATCTTGCTGGGCCACGTGACAAGTTTTGACTGATGAAAAGTAGGCAAAAGTGATGGTGTTTCGTTTTTGAGCAGAACATTTCAGAGATTTAACTTGCTTTTTTCCCTGTCCTTGTAATCATGGCAGCATGTATTAATATTAAAGTTCTGTTGGCTGGAGTCCTTGGTGACCATAAGGAACAAAACCTTCCTACCAACATGGAACTTGAGTGAGAAATGAACCTGGGTGAGGTTTCTGCTTTTGTTTTTTTGTTTTTGTTTTGATTCATTAAAGAAAAAGGTAGTCTTTGGACTAATATCAAGAACTCACAGAATGGATGGAAATGCTTAGAAGTGGGAAGGCTTGGGGAAATGGTGGTTCCATAAAAACCTCGGAGACTAGGAAATCGAAACCATAGAAATAATTTTATAGCAGGAAAGAGTCGGGTCAGAGAGCACTTCAACAGGAATTGGATAAATTCTAACCTTTTTCAATTTCTTTGTTACTCAACTAAAATTTAAATTTTGAAGAGTGCATGTCCTTTGGGCCTAATTTTGATCACATATTCACCCTGTGGCCAAAGCAGAGTAGGTCTTCTATTTACGGTTCCCCTAGGCTGTACCTAAGAGAGAGTAGGGAAAGGAAATTGGAAATGGCTGCCAGAAAGCCAAAATACAAATATTTGTTACCTAAAAATCAATAGATTAGACCATTAAAACAATTCTGTAGGTCAAAAACGTTTAATGCAATTAAAAACAAACATATTTATAGCATTTGAGAGTAAATAGCTAAGGTCTTTGATATACAAATATACAAATGAAAAACAAAAGAAGAGCACATCAATGGAAGAAAATCGTACCAAAGCAAAAACATAGATTTTGCAAAATACGAACTATAAACAACCATAAAATTTGAAAAAAATCCAACTTACCAGCATTCAAAGGAATGGCAATTAAAATTAGATATTTTTCATCTGTCAGATTTTTCGAAATTGATAATACTCTCTTTTCAAAGAAGGAGAAAACCTGCACAGACTAATGTCAGATCATAGAGAAAATAGTATGTAATGAATGTAACTTAGTCTCTCTGTAGAAACATTTGGCAGCATGGGTTCAAAGCCCTGATAACGCTTACTCTTTGATTAAATAATAACACTTTGATGAATTTAACCTAAGGAAATAGATTTAAATTTTAGCCAGTTGATTCACTGAAAAATTTATTTTAGCATCATTTATGATACTAAAAATTTAGGAATAATATTAGTGACCAATAATAGAGAATTTGTTAAATAAATTACGGTATATCTGTATATTAATGCAGCCATTGGAAAGAATGTTTTAGGAAACTAATGACATAGAAAACTATTCACATATTATCAATTATTTCAAAAATGATGTTATAAAACAGTACTATAAAATGCTAACTATATGGAAAATATTTATCCCAATGAATAATAAACTGTTAACAATGAATTCAGATGATTTAGGTTTCTTTTTTACTTTTTTTGCATTTCTCAAAAAATTCAGAAAATATGATAATAACTTTGTCAATAGAGTTAAATCTAATAAATGTTAAATTGTATCATTTTCAATAAGAAGCTATTGATTAACGTAGTAATTTGCACTCTCTAGTTCATTACAGTAAATAGTGTTTGCCACAATTTTGGTTTAACATGTACTACCCAGTAACTAAGAACTGCGATCCACAAAAATGTTTATTACTGGAGGATCCATCTGTGAACATTTAATTTAACAAATATATTTCAAGTGCTATCATGTGCCTGCTACCATGACATAAGATAAGACTTTTCTTTGAGAAACCTATAGCAAGAAGTCCTACTCTGAGTCCTAGAGGAGAATCAACTTTACATGAGAAAGAAGAGCTGGTACAATTTATATCTGACATGGTACAATGGTGAAAGCTCTTATGATCTCAAATCACAATGAAGGATGACATTTAGCCTTTCATATTCTGCATATGTGACATCCTACTTCCTTATACGAGGTTTACACTGGAGCATCTATAGTCCTAAGAATTTTATTTTCTGGTGTTCTCTTCCTTAGGCAACTTGTTTTGCCCAATTTTTAAAAGAAAAATAATTGTTTTAAAAAATGATCTGATGGCCGGCCATGGTGGCTCATGCCTGTAATCCCAGCACTTTGGGAGGCTGAGGTGGGTGGATCACCAGTGGTCAGGAGTTCAAGACCAGCCTGGCCAACGTGGTGAAACGCTGTCTCTACTAAAAATATGAAAATTAGCTACGTATGGTGGTGCAGGCCTGTAATCTCAGCTACTCAGGAGGCTGAGGCAGGAGAATTGCTTGAACCTGGGAGGTGGAGGTTGCAATGAGCTGAGATCAGGCCACTGCACTCCAGCCTGGGCGACAGAGCAAGACTATCTCTAAACAAACAAACAAAAATAAAAATGATCTGATGTTAGTCTCGGGAATTTGCCTCATCTTTTGAGGAATGCATATAGGCTCACCATTTGTGTCTAGCCCAGTAGTTCAGGAACTTATTTCACCACGAACTCATGCTTCTATTTGTTTTCGACTTCTGCATTTATGATTAGATGACAATGACTGCTTCTCCAGGAATTTCCTGGTTTTGCTTATTTTTAGGTCACTGCTTCAATCATCATCAGAAATGCAGAAATACAAGCAAAAGCGAACCATATTCTATAGTTAGTTATAACATGTTCATGGCTAGGTATGTACACATGCATGTATATCACATATTCTATAGTTATAACATGTTCATGGATAGGTATGTACACACACATATATATCACATATTCTATAGTTAGTTATAACATGTTCATGGATAGGTATGTACACATGCATGTATATCCCATATTCTATAGTTAGTTATAACATGTTTGGCTGGGCGCGGTGGCTCACACCTGTAATCCTAGCACTTTGGGAGGCCGAGGTGGGTGGATCACCTGAGGTCAGGAGTTTGAGACCAGCCTGGCCGTCATGGTGAAACCCCATCTTAAAAAAAAAAAAAAAGAAAGGAAAAACATGTTCATGGATAGGTATGTACACACATGTATATCACATATTCTATAGTTAGTTATAACATGTTCATAGATAGGCATGTACACATGCATGTATATCACATATTCTATAGTTATAACATGTTCATGGATAGGTATGTACACACACGTATATCACATATTCTATAGTTAGTTATAACAAGTTCTTGGATAGGTATGTACACATGCAGTATATCACATATTCTATAGTTATAACATGTTCATGGACAGGTATGTACACACGTATGTATATCACATATTCTATAGTTAGTTACAACATGTTCTTGGATAGGTATGTACACACACATGTATATCATGCACACAAGAAACAGACAACAGTATAAGGTTCTAGTTGATGGAGTGTTGAACAAATGACATATATGATAGGAGCTATTGACATTCTGAGAAGACAGTGAGTAATCAAAGGGATTTTTAAAGGTTATTGCTTCATAGTATAGAAAGATAATTCAGATATGAGATATTATTACATATTTCTCTTATAAAGAAAGCATATGCTGTAGGGTAAACTTATATTTAAAAGTCTGTTCCCGAAAACCAGTGTGCCATGGCTGGGGCCAGAAGTGAGCTATATTGTTTAGGAGTAATTTGTCAGGCAACAGATGCATTACTGAAAAGTCAGGTAAAAATGCTATTTGCCGAATTGAAATGATTTCTGTAACATCTGCAATGTTAGAAAAATAACCCCAGGGCTTTTCTGTTAATCAAATGCCAACTTAAGACAAAAAAGCCTATCTATTTTCATCATTAGAAAAGAATGAAAATAAAGAACCACATGATTAAACTTGCTCATTTCTTCGTCTTCATTGTTGAGAATTATGAAGGAACTGTCCCTGATCTTTAGCTAAAACCAACTGCCCAACTTGTTCAGTAGATATTTTCCTCACTCAAACCTGGGGATTTTCCTCACGACTTTCTTCTTTCAGCTACATTGTCACATTTTTCACTCTAGTGGGGTTTTTCCATCAGCATTCAATTACGTGACTATTTCTCTCATCTCAGAAAAAACAAAACAAACCAAAACACCCATCTCTAGAGACCACTTCCCTATCACTATCACCCCAACTCCCTCCTTTTCTTTTTAATAGAAACAAACTGGGATTTTCCCATACATGCTCTCTCCAATTTTCCTCCACCCATTCTCTGCTACATTCTGTACATCTGGCTTTTGCTGACACGGCCAGAACTTCCACGATCACTTCACGGATTGACCTGCGTGTTGCAAATGGTCAATTCTCCTTCATCGTCGGACTGGACCTACAAGCAGCCTTAGACCCGCTGGTATCCAGAGTCTTCCTTGGTAAACTCTGTGACTTTGCTTCCAGGATCCACATGTTCCTGGTTTTCCTCCTTCCTCACTAGCCAGTCTTTTGACTCTTATTGATTTCTCTTCAAAGTACCCATTCTAAACATTCAAGTACTCCCATGCTTAGTGTTTGGACCATCCTTTTCTGTCTATCCACATTGCCTGTGTCATCTCATGCAGTTTCATAGCTTTAAATACCATCTCCTCACTGATATTTACTGACTTACACCTTCAGCTGTAACTTTAGACCCTGAGCTTCAGACTCTCTATGTATTTAGCTTTCTGCTCAGACGCCTGCTCCTACATACCTCGAACCAAACAAGTAAAAGGCTGAGCTTCTAATATTTCCCTTAAACCTGTTTTTCCCACAGTCTTAACATCTAAGCCAAGGGAACTGGTTTTTGCTCATGTTTGATTCCTCTCCTTGTCTCTTATCCCAAATTTTATCTTTGAGGAAATCCTATAGTTCTACTTTCACCGTTTATCCCAGATGTAGCTCACTGCCATCAGTTTTACTACGATGCTCCAAGCCACCACGATCAATCACTTCTCTATCTAAGAAGCAATGGTTTCCTAAGTGATGTCCTTTATTCCTCTTCCCCTTCCTCCAACTATCTTCGGCACAGCAGTCAAGGAAATCAGGTCATGTTGCCTCTATCTTCAGACTCCGAAATCTGGCTGGGCTCAGTGGCTTATACCTGTAATCCTAAAGGTTTGGGAGGTTGAGGCAGGAGGGCCACTTGAGGCCAGGAGTTTAAGACCAGCTTGAGCAACATAGTAAGACTCCACTCACACTCCCAGCTACTTCAGAGGCTCAGGCAGAAGGAGCACTTGAATCTACGAGTTCAAGGTTTTAGTGAGCCATGATCGTGACACTGCATTCCAGCCTGGGCAACAGAAGTTTTCTGTTCATTCAAAGTAAAACGGAGTTTTCTCTGAGATAGAGTCTTGCTCTGTCCCCCATGCTGTAGTATAGTGGTGTGATCCTAACTCACTGCAGCCTCTCTCTTGGGGTCAAAGATCCTCCCGCTTCAGCTTCTGGAGTAGCTAGGACTACAGGTGCATGCCACCACACCTGGATGATATTTCAATATTTTGTAGAGTCAAGATCTTGCCATGTTGCGCAAGCAGGTTGGTCTTGAACTCCTGACATCAAGGAAGGAGTTTTCTTTCACTCAAAGTAAAAGCCAAATCCTGTGAAAGGCCTCGTAGGACCCCGCATAATCTGGGCCTCCTCCCCTTTTCTTCTCTGATTGCATCTCCTGCTGTGTTCCCTCCGTCTCAGCCACACCAGTTTCTTCCTGTGCCTTCAACACATGAATCAGAGCCTTCACACCTGTTTCCCCTCCATCTGGTGTTCCCCCTCTGTCGGGAATGTTCTTCCCCCAGATATCAAAGTGGCTTATGCTCTCTCATTCTTGTCTGTAGTCAAATGTCATATCCTCAGTGAGGGTTTCTTTGGCAGTTCTCACTAAAACTGCAAATTTCAGTCCAAGGTTTGTTTGTGTGTTCGTTTTGCCTCTTTTATACTTTCCTTTTTCATGATAGAAAAACTTATTTAATAACAGGGAACAATGGCTGGACCCAACAGAATCACATGTCATTGGCATAATACTAGCCTTCAGAAATGGCAGATAGCAAGAGAGACAGATTTTTGGTCACAATCCTTTAAGAAAACTTGTTATGGAATTCTAGGAATTGTGGCCTCGTTATGTCGAATAGACGTAAGCCAAACTCTTCTCAGCTCTCTTCTTCAAATGAACCCAAAAGGAGCAGGAAGGATATGGTAAACAGGTGGTTGGATTAATGGATGGAACTCCCACTCTCGAAGCCATTTACATTTGAGATACATTAATTCTAGTCTTTACTCTGAACTGAGAATGTGGGAATGAAGCGGGAACTTCAGCAGAATGGATAGTCTTAGGAGTTCTCGAGGGTCTCCGTTCTCCTTCCTCAACTCTAAAACACTCTACTGAAAACTTCACAATTTGTGAAGGATTTTCTAAATGTCTTCATTTTTCTTTAAAGTACCTGTCACTCAACAGAATTCTCTGAAAAGGCAGAGATTTTAGGCTTCTATCATTGAATTATTTATTTGCATTTAAAAAAAATCCCTCAATGAGCTGAACATTAGGATTCCCAAGACAAATAAGAAATAATCCCTGCCTCCAAAAACGTTGTCTACTGTGAAAGGTGAGCAAACACAGAGGAACACAATCTCAGCCCCGACACTGTTGCTGGTTCTAGGTCTTTACTACACATAAGATTTCTAGAACATAGATTAGGGCTGGGCGCGGTGGCTCAGGCCTGTAATCCCAGCACTTTGGGAGGCGGAGGCTGGCGGATCACGAGGTCAAGAGATCGAGACCATCCTTGCCATGATGAAACCCCGACTCTACTAAAAATACAAAAATTATCTGGGTGAGGTGGCACGCGCCTGTAGTCCCAGCTACTCGGAAGGCTGAGGCGGAAGAATCGCTTGAACCCAGGAGGCGGAGGTTGCAGTGAGCCGAGATTGCGCCACTGCACTCCAGCCTGGTGACAGAGCAAGACTCCTTCTCAAAAACAAAACAAAACAAAACAAAAAAAAAACTAAAAGATTTCTAAAACATAGATTAATACATACATGTATATTTTGAGACAGGGTCTTGCTCTGTTACCCAGGCTGGCATGCAATGCAATGGTGCAATCTTGGCTCACTGCAGCCTCCACCTCTCAGGTTCAAACAATTCTCCTGCCTCAGTCTCCTGGGTAGCTGAGATTAAAGATGTGCACCACAACACCTGGCTAATTTTTCTATTTTTTTAAAGTAGAGATGTGGTTTCACCATGCTGGCCAAGCTGGTCTCAGACTCCTGACCCCAAGTGATCTGCCCACTGCAGCCTTCCAAAGTGCTGGGATTACAGGTGAGCCACTGTACCTGGCCTGATTAATAAGTTGTATGAATAAAATGACATATAATTTTTATTTTAATATTTTTGTGAGAAATTCTTTTGTAAAGTATAATCAGGGCCAGATGCAGTGGCTCAGGCCTATAATCCCATCACTTTGGGAGGTTGAAGTGAGAGGATTGCTTGAAGCCAGGAGCCTGAGGAACATAGCAAGATCTTGTCTCTACGAAAAAAATTAAAAATTAACTGGGTGTGGTGGTGTGCACCTGTAGTCCTAGCTGCTCTGGAGGCTGAGACGGGAGGACCTTTAAGCCCAAGAGAGAGGCTGTAGTGAACTAGGATCACACCACTGTACTCCAGCCTTGGGGACAGAGCAAGACCCTGTCTCAAACAAATAAATGCATGCATAACTAAATAAATGAATTAAACATAATCATTCTCTAGTTCAGTCATAGACTGTTATACCTGGATGAGCCCTTAGACCTTGTCTTGTCTAGTTATCTTACAGAGCTGAAGAATTTAAAGCCCAGGAATCATGTCTTAATAGCAATAATGATATCTATTATTTATTGGATGTTTCTTGTCTAGCAGACGCTGTGCTAAGCGCTTTGCATGCATTATTGCATGTAATATTTACGACTTCATGGGTTGGATACTATTATTATCCCACTTTCCTAGATGAAGAAAACTGAGGCCCATGGGGTTCTTTGCTCAAGGTCACCCATGGATATAAGTGGTAGAGCTCTGTCTTACTTACAAAGCCCTGGCGGTAAGCAAAGGGACATGCCACACTAACCCATAGTGTTCCATAAATAAGTGACAGATTGAGATCTCAAACCCATTTTCTGATTCCCAGTCCAGTGCTTTTTTAAATCCATAACAACTATTTTTGTTTCCAAATTGTTTTCTACGGTGGTGGTGTGTTTTTGTCTATTGACATGCCTGCATGATGACAGCTACTCTGGTAGTTCCCCTGTGGCCATGCGGCCACCCTTTCTCATTCATTTTTCAATGATTTAGGAATAACAGGAAAAATAGAGATGGAGTCACATCTTTATAACAATGTCAATACCCTCTTTCGTTTATGTGCCATAAAACTAGCATTCTGCAGGGGAGCAAGACATCTTAAAATGGTTCAGTTACACCAGAGCCATGCGATGTATATTGCACACAACTATTTACACATAAACACATACTGTAATCAAAGAACAGTTTACCATAGCCAGAGAAAACGATCATAAAAGTTTTTCCTTTCCTTGCATCACTCAAAAATTCATTTACTCTTCTTAATGACAGAACAATCTGTGTATTTTTGCAATCGCAGTAAGTAGCTGTGGAAAGCATTGTGATAACATCAATGGAAGCACAGTATGGTAATGTAAAATTAATGAATGAGATGGCAATCTCGTTTTTAGGCAAATCATGCTTTGTGATACAGCACGCCCTCTCAATTAGTCTGTTTTCAAGGGCCAGAGAATGTGGGTACTGTGGCAAAGTGCACATTCCAAGATGTGGAACTCATAAGGAAGCTGGTTGCAATTGACAGACAATGTACCATGGCTGCACACAGGATTAAAAAAAAGCCACATGCTGACAAAATATATGGTCACTCTTTTTGCATTTATTTGTTGATTCTCTCATAATGATCAACAACATGGTTGAAACTTAACTGACTTGTATTTAACAAAATAAACAAAGCAAGTAACTAGGTAAACAAAAATATCAATGAAAACCGTCACAAATGCCTCCTAAGTTTTTCTTCTTTCCAAAGTGGGGCTTATTCAATGACTAGTAAGGCCAGGAAAATGCACAAACATCTAGACTGGCTTCCCATAGTAATTATCGCTTTCATCACCAAGGCTGAGATTCAGATTTCCCTGCCTTGTGTATGGATCCAAATCTCTTAATAAATACTGAACTGGAGTCTTAATGAGAAGGGCCACAGAGTGCATTCAGACTCACTGCTCCACTGCAGTTGAACTGCAGGACATCAACAGAGATTGGGAATAACCTTTTCAATGCAAACTTTGGAGAAATATGATCTGGTTTGGCTGTGTCCCCAACCAAATCTCATCTTGAACTGTAGCTCCCATAGTTACCATGTATCATGGGAGGGACCTGGTGGGAGGTAATCGAATCATAGGGGTGGGTCTTTCCCAGGCTGTTCTCATGGTAGTGAATAAGCCTCACAAGATCTGATGGTTTTATAAAGGGGAGTTCCCTGCACACTCTCTCTGTTGCCTGCCACCATGTAAGACGTCCCTTTGCTTTTCCTTCATCTTCTGCGGTGATTGTGAGGCCTCCCTAGCCATGTGGAAATGTGAGCCTATCGAACCTCTTTCCTTTATAAGTTATCCAGTCTTGGGTATGTCTTCATTAGCAGCATGAGAACAGACTAATACACTGTACGAGTTGTGTGTTGCCTTAAAATAATTTAGGAGGTGGCCAGGCGTGATGGCTTACGCCTGTAATCCCAGCACTTTGGGAGGTCGAGGCAGGTGAATCACGAGGTCAAGAGATCGAGACCATCCTGGTCAACATGGTGAAACCCAGTCTCTACTAAAAATACAAAAAATTAGCTGGGTACAGTGGCACGTGCCTGTAATCCCAGCTACTCAGGAGGCTGAGGCAGGAGAATTGCCTGAACCCAGGAGGCAGAGGTTGCGGTGAGCTGAGATCATGCCATTGCACTCCAGCCTGGGTAACAAGAGCGAAACTCGGTCTCAAAAAAAAATAATAATAATAATAATTTAGAAGGTATGATCTAATTGGAAA
The DNA here is from genome assembly GCF_049354715.1 of Callithrix jacchus. Lineage (NCBI taxonomy): Eukaryota > Metazoa > Chordata > Mammalia > Primates > Cebidae > Callithrix > Callithrix jacchus. The sequence goes on along the minus strand of NC_133508.1, from coordinate 33,574,786 downwards.
TTCCATTCAGATTTGGTTCAAAGAAAACACTGCTATGTAGGGGTGGGTGTCTTAGTGACCACTTAGTTCTCTTCTCTACATTATGGTTTCTTTTAATGCACTTGTGGACCAACAGAGAAAGATGTTGAATATGTTAATGCATGTTGTGGACTAGCTGTAGACTGTTTTTAAAATGTTTATATGCAGATTGTAGGAAATGGGGAAAAAATATGTCTGTATAAGTACAATTAGTAACTAGTTGGAACCTTACTGCCCAAGGGAAAGCACTCTTGCTATTTTGGTATATAAATCTCCTGCCAGTTTCACAAGGCATTTAAATTTATGACAATGAACGGTTTCCTTCCTTCTTTTACATATTCAGTCTTTGCTAGCACTGATGGAAACACTGACCCAAACAAGTGACATGTTACACAACAGAAAGAGGTATTTGGTGAGGCAGAGGAAAATAAGATAGTGACTCTTTTAGTATGGTAGAGTTATGGTAAAAGATAATCATCTTTTAGCAGATCCACTTTGTAATAGACGTCTTTTCTTTTTTTCTTGTAAATGTTTCACCCACAGCTTGATTGGGAAAGAGAAAACCCAAGTGGAAAACGGAATCTGGGGAATGGTGAAGAGTTGAGTGATTTAGGGAGTGAGGGGGCATGTGAGAGCAGGGGAGGGGAGGCCTGGCTCGTGTTCATATATGTTGCCTCAAGGAATTCTCCATTAAAACCTGGAGGTGGTGGTTCTCTGGCATCATTTTCTGAACTCTACTACATGCCTGAAAAACTAATAATCAGGTTTTTCTTTTAATGGGCTAGACCTTCAGTTTACCCAAATGTTAGGGGCTTAGCAAAGGGTATGTATGTATTGTTTACAAAGTTAATTTATCCATCAAAAGATATTTATCTAATGCTTACTCTGTGTGAGTCACCGTGTTCATCCCCGTTACACAGATGAGATTTCTGTATAGGTGGAAGTTACTGTCAAGTGGTTGGATATACAGGGAGAGGAGGAAGAGACAGAGAAGGCAGCAGGAGGCATCGTGGGCTAGGAGAGATCACACTCTATACACAGTCATGAACTGAGCTTTCCCTCAGTTTAGCATAAAATCATGAAGATCTTCTACTGTTTCGATAAGCTCTTCATAAGCACTACTTCAGATGACAGCATCTACACGCTTTATTTCAGGGATGTTTCATAATTTACACAACCGTAAGCAAAATTTCAGGCCATAAGTTTGCTTCTAATTGTTTTTGATTGTTTCGTTATGATAATGAATTCATTAATCGTATTTCTGTGGCCTTGTTGGGCTGCATTTTGAATCATTTGGGGTCTAGAAGTTGGATTATTGGGCCAAAAGCAATGAATCTTTTTTTAATGTTTCTGATACACGTTGCCAGATTTCTTTCCTGGAAGGATTGCCTTCCTTCTTTTTCATATTCAGTCCTTGGTTGCACTGAATTGATTGGACTTGGTAGAGTGGATGACAGTATGTTCTTTGCAGCAGTATTCAGAGTGACTAATGCCACGTCGTTGCTTCTCCCCTGTCTCAAGCACAGCCAGGGTTCTCCATGTAAAGTCAGCTTTGCCCCCTCACATCTCCACTGACAGTGATCTTTCAGTTAACTCACACACAGTGTCTCTTCTCTGGGGCACAAGGACATCTTTCCAGCAGTCTTAGCCCTGTTCTCTATCTCAGTAACTAGAGGTCATTCTGGTGACTTGCCAGGTCAAAGAAGATACGCTTTGTCAATGATTCGATGTCTTCATAGAGTCGATGTCTTCGTTGGTGATTCGATGTCTTTTATTTTTTGAAACAGCATTTTCTGGTTCAAAAAATAAAACAGTGAAAAAGGTATCTCTTTCTTTTTTTTTCTGGGAATACCACTCCTTATTAGATTTAGTAATCAAAATGCAATTTATTCAATGTTACAATTATATTAAGCATCATTTAATCTTGGGTTATTCAGAAGGTATGTATGAAAACATTCTTTTGTTCTCTCAGGCCTTAGATGTGTCAGTCTTTGTATTTTGGGAGGCCGAGGCGGGTGGATCACGAGGTCAAGACATGGTGAAACCCCATCTCTACTAAAAATACAAAAAATTAGCTGGGAATGTTGGTGTGTGCCTGTAATCGCAGCTACCCAGGAGGCTGAGGCAGGAGAATTGCCTGAACCCAGGAGGCGGAGGTTGCGGTGAGCCGAGATCACGCCATTGCACTCCAGCCTGGGTAACAAGAGCGAAACTCCGTCTCAAAAAAAAAAAAGAAAATCCTATTCACTTTCCAAGACCCAGCTCTGTGCTCTCTCAGGTGAAGCAATCTCTACCTTTTCTCCCTCCTTCTTCCCTTTCCCTCTCTCCTTGTTTCCTTGTTGACGGGACCTTAACCAAAGCTCTGTAGTCCAACTTAACTTCCAACGTTCAGATCCTCTTTACCTCACCTTGCCAACGGAACATTTAGCCCAAGGTTAGACAAAACCAACCACAGGGACATTCTTTACCCTCAGTCAGTGCTCAGCCTTCAGAGTTTTGTTTGAGATTTCTCGAATTCATGGTGAAAAGAGGCAATACAGATGAGACTGGAAATTCAGGATTTCATGTCGGTAGAGACCAGAGTTGGAGGCAAAGGTTTGGAGCAGAGGTGAAGAGCTGACATTGTGAGAATAGCCGATACAGTGAGAAAGAAGGAATTTGGAGAGAACCACGATTGCCCTTGGAGGACGTAGGAAAGGAAAAGGAACCTCAAAGAAGAAAGAGCCCAGGAGAGGAAAAGGTTAATCACGGTTCACAATGGCAAGACAACAGTTGCAAAAGGAGGCAAATAATGGCAAATGTTGCGGAGAATGAGCAGAAAGAACAAGCGTAGGAAACTCTTCTGGATCAGAAGTGCATAGTGTGACTTAGTTATCTTGTAAAAGTCATTTCTTAGAATATCACACTTACCATGTACACATTCAAGGGTAAGATCAAATTCCAAAGCCAGCTATAAATGGAGGATTCTTTTCCAATGTATTTGAAACTTGTGCATGTACCAGGCTTGATATACAATATGGCTTCTTTCCTGTCAAATACAAATATTTGAATATTAAAATCAGGGAACCCTGAGAGATAAAAGTCTTATTATCTCTAGCAAGGACAATAGTGATGTGATGAGTATTCTTTTCATTTTTGAGACAGAGTCTTGTTCAGATGCCCAGTCTGGAGTGCAATGGCATGATCTCAGCTCACTGCAATCTCTGCCTCCTTGCTTCAAGTGATTCTCATGCCTCAGCCTCCAAAGCAGCTGAGATTAAAGATGTGTGCCACCACACCTGGCTAATTTTTGTATTTTTAGTAGAGACCAGGTTTTGCCATGTTGTTGCCCAGGGTGGTCTCAAACTCCTGAACTCAAGCAGTCCTCCTGCCTCAGCCTCCCAAAGTTCTGGGATTACAGGCATGAGCCACCATGCCCAGCCAAGGACATGAGTATGCTTTTATACAAATGCTTCCCCAGGTATTTTCACACTGCTTTGGTGGACTCCATAGTGAAGTGGTTTGCCTTATGAATGTGCTTTTGGGAGAGACAGTCCAGGTCTGTCACTGGTTGTCAATGTAAGGTCGTTGATGATTTCATTGTAATCCGTCCTGAACATCTCTCCATATCGCAGAATCACTGACCATGAAATTTGGCAGAAGTGACAATTTTGTTCACTGCAGGGCTGGCACTAACAGGATACAGGACATTATAGATCAGGTGGAAGGCATTTTATTTCTGCTCCCTGGGAAAGCTCGGTGTTACCTGAAGTTATTTCCTACAACCTGTTACCTCACCTAGAAATCTGATCATCATGGCTAAATCACTTATTTTGTTTTATATGGATAAAAATGCTGTTGACACAAGAGGCCTAAGGTATCCAGGAGGTATAATTTGAGGGATACAGAGAAGCATCCCTCAGAGGAAAAAGAAAGGCTCACTTCATTGATCTCCTCATAAGGCCTTAAAAAAAATCACATGATTCATGTCTGGGGGGTGAGTTAAGGCGTTAACCCATGAACATGTTGATCTGATCAGTTAACACTGTTGAGAGCCTTCCCTTTGAAAACCTAAAATAATCGAAAGGACAAGGATCCAGTTAAAATGGTTTATTCATGCTCAAAGTGTGAGGGCAGCTGTCCTGGACACATGGACATTAAAGAGTGGACCAGTGCTTCCATGTGGGGAAAATGAAGATCACTTATATATACAAAAATGGGGGCTGACAGAATTACATTTTCCATACAAAGGCTAACCTATAGATTCAGGATTTGATTGGCTACAACTGATTACACTCTAAGGGAGTTGCTTAACCTTCTATTAAAAGAGCTAATCAATCAATCACAAGGGTCCCTATTGCTAACATCATTGAATCTAGGTTTGAATGAGGAACAGGGAGTCTGGTTTATGTGTAACAAGCTTGTCCAACCTCGTGGCCCAGGATGGCTTTGAATGCAGCCCAAAACCAATTTGTAAACTTTCTTGAAACATTATGAGATTTCTTTTTTTGCTATTTCTTTTTCAGCTCATCAACTATTGTTAGTCTTAGTGTATTTATGTGTGGCCCAAGACAATGCTTCTTCCATGTGGCCCAGGGAAGCCAAAAGATTGGGCACCCTTGCTGTATAGCACCTTACTCAACACAAAGGTCAGGAAGCCACTGTCACATCCCAAAGAAGAAAAGCAGTCATATTATGTGACTCAGTCTGCAAGGTTTAACTTTTCCCTTGGCATAACAACTCTAGAACTTTCGGAAAGTTTACTCACTTTTTACTTTCTTTTTACACTGTCCATGAGAAGGCCTGAAGACAGGGACATTTTGTTGGGAGGAAAGTTTGGGAAAGGCCCCGGGTTTGGCCAGGAAAGCTGTGAGTGCCCAGGCAAAGAGTGTGGTGCGGCTGGAGGGAGCAGGCACCAGGTTAGGGGAGCACAATGATGCTGTTTGAAGAACATTGTCATCACCTCATTGGTTTTCCCCTTTCACTGTATATAATAGGCTTGTCCCACTGCAAAGGAGGATTGTTAAGAATAGTCTTTCTTTGGGCACAGAAAAACAAATATTGCATTCCCATTCATATGTGGGAGCTAAGAAAGTTGATCTCATGGAGGTAGCGAGTGGAATGAAAGATAGCAGAGGCTGGGAGGGCATGTAGGGAAGGGGATGATGGCAGGTAGGTTAATGGTTACAAACATACAGTTAGATAAAGAATAAATTTGTTTGTCTTTTTTAAGAAAATAGAGACAGGGTCTCACTGTCACCCAGACTGAAGTGCAGTGGCGCAGTCATAGCTCGCTCACTGCAGCATCGGACTCTTGGGCTCAATGAGCCTCCTGCCCTGGCCTCTGGAATAGCTGGGACTACAGGTGCACACCACCATGCTCTGCTAATTTTTTTATTTTTGGTAGAGATGGGGTCTTGCTGTCTTGCCCAGGCTGTTCTCAAACTCCTGGCCTGAGGTGATCCTCCTGCCTTGGCCTCCGTAAGCACTGGAATCACAGGCATGAACCATCCTACTGGGCCTAAGGGATAAGTTCTACTATTTAATTACAGAGTAGAGTGACCTGTAGTTAACAACACTATATTGTGTATCTCAAAACAGCTAGAAGAGAGAGCTTAAAATATTTCCAACACAGAGAAATGATAGATCCTCAAGGTGACGGACATTCCAAATGCCCAACTTCCTCATTCACAGTCTAAACATGTAACAAAATATCGCATCTACCCGTAAGTACGTACAGATATTTGGATCAATAAAATTTAAAAAAAATTTTTTTAAATGGGCGAGCTTTCCTGCCTTTACAGAAAACAGTAGTGGGGCAAGCTTTGAGGGAAGCCTGACCAATATTCAAATACAGTCTCTCTCACTTGAAAATTATAAAATTTGGGAGCATTCGTTGCTAACATTTTTTGAGTTTCTTTCATCTGTTAAATTGGTGTATCTTCCTCAGAATGTTGTTTTAGGGTTCGATGCCCTCCTAGGTATTAAATATGACCGTCTGTATAATGCCTGACACTAATCAATGCTCTTTTTCTTTCCTTTTCATCCCAGACTGCCTCTCCTGCTAACGAAGACGAGAACACATGGAGGCTGAGGAAGAACACCAATGACATCACTTTTCTCTGTCCTGCTCCTGCTGAAGCTCTTCTCCTTGGCTGCTTTGCATGTGCGTTTCTGGAGGGTCCAGCCCCATTGGGAGGGGCTTCTTCTGCCAGACGCAGGGCGTCTGACACCTGTGCAGGTTTCCAGGGCATGAGACCTGTGCTTAAAAGAGCCTGGGCTTGGCTGACTCCCCTACTATTGCCACCTAAACATGCTTAATAAGTTTTGAAATATGGGCCTGCCATTTTCATTTTCATCTGGACCCAAAAATTATGTAACTGGTCCAGACTAGAGGGCATTCATTCGGTGGCACATTCCGGTTCTATATACAGCTGCAGGCATTTTCTCCCCTGCTTTTTAAAGAGATACACCACTTGAAGGTGATGGCTAGGCCAGCTGCCTGCTGTGGGGAGGGCGAGGGGGTAAAATGGAAGAGACCCGTGGGAAATCCTTTTTTCTGGCGCAAAAGAATGAAAAGAGCAAAGAAAGAAACATCCTTTCCCTGAGGTTTACTTGGTCAGTGAAAGCGTTGTGGAAAGCTGGCATGAATATTTAACTATGTTCCTTCTCTACTTTACGTTACATATTTGGAGCCTTAAAATATACATATTCACATATCCTGAAACACAAACCAAATAATACAGCTGCCAAAGGAATTGGATATTTTAGGACACATTTGTTTCTCTTACATTTTGTTGATGTCTAAACACAGACCTTTGAAGTGAAAATTCCCTCATCTCACTTAATTTATTCACATCTTTCATTGACTATCTGGATAGTTTTTATGCTGAAGCTTTGTTTCCAACCTCCGAAAGCAAAGATCAAGACCCCTGTGGAGGATTTTTACTGAAGAGAAAAGATGCGGGTGATTTTAATCAACTTGGTGATTTATTTTGTTTTACCAGGAAATTGCTTCCTGACATGAATTTGCAAAGAATAGAAATCACTGTGCTTGTGACGCTGGCGACATCTAACACGAGACCATGATTTGAGAGTCAACATGGAAGCCAACGTGAAGTGAGGAATGTCAGAGTCAAAACTAGCCCTCATGAACCAATCTGACACAGCCGATGTGTTCGTATAGTGACCGTGAGGAGCAGTCGTGCTATGAAGTGTAAAGAAATGCTTTGTTAGAGACTCTTCATCTTCTATGGGGAGAAATTTTCAAAGACCTTGAATAGCAAAAAAATGGCATCAAGATAACTGTGAACACAGGAGTCTCCAAGGATACGCATCACTCCTTGAGTCTTGGTGACACTGTCAGTCAAAGACCCACAGGGGCTGGTGCTGCAGGAAGAGATGGAAACGGGGCTTGATACTGTGTCACCCCCGCCCCTACCGCCACCATGGCTTATCACCTATATAAAGTTCAGCACTGAAGAAAAGACAAAGGATCAGATGAAAAAATTTGATTTTGATATTCTCCTAGATTTCTGACCAGACTCAGGGCTTGAAATGCCAAATTACCATGTGAAAACCCAGTGGCAAGGTACTGTTTTCTAATTTAAAGCAAAACAAGAAACAGTGCCACCAATAAACCCTTTACCACGGTTCAAAAAAATCTGGAACATGGTATCATAAACCAAGGAAGTCTGGATAAGCATCTACAATTTTAAATGAATGAGCGGACATGAAAGAATATTGCAAAGGATAAACTGCCCTTTAATTGCCTGGTGTTATTATTATTAATTAAAATCAATGAAACTTCCATGTGAGGCTTGTGTCCTTTTCTGAGAAACATGCAAATTGTTCTAGAGATAGCACTTAACTGTAGGAAAGAAGTAGTTTTTATCAGGGAAGGAAAACAAACCGGGGTTGACCCGGAACCAGGGAAACAGGATTACTGTGAAACGGGGAAAACCATGATGATGGCTCAAGTCAGTTCCCGGAAAACTAAACAAAGTCCAGAGCAAAAAACAAAATTTCATTTCTAATTTAAAAGAGGGGAAAGTTTCGCATTGGAATGCTGACAAACCAACAGGAGGCTATCAACTGGTTTGGAAAACGGAAGGCAAAGTTAGTACCATGTTGCTAGGCAACAGATTGCTAAGCCCTGCTCTCCTCATTTCTTAAAGGACTGGTGCAGTGTTTTGGTTTTGCAAGTACTAGCTATTTATTGACTTATTCATTGTGAATTAGAATGATTGGTCTCAGAAGAAGACTGGCTAAACCAGAAAAGGCACAAATGCAGTCAATTAGAATATGATCAGGCAGTCAATTTGAATATGATCAGGAAGTCAAAAGTTGGGCATGTCATCAGGCATTTGCTCTGTGGGGTGAAACAATGGTTCCCCAACACTACTCAGACAAAAGGGGACTTGGTATGACCAAGACAATTCCTAGTTAGAGAGCTTCAGATCTAACGGAATTATAGATGCGACAAAAATTTACTGTGAAAGCTAAAATGAATGACTGGAGATGAACGGCAGAGAGGCTGACAGGGAAGAAGGTGAGCGAGAGTTATCCTTTGGAAGAGGATCTGGGCTGTGTGCTCCGGGGTCATGGCCCACAGGAGGCTGTCCCTTGTAGGTCAGCACTTCACAAACACGCAAGATTGGCCACTGCCAGTTCTCAGGTGCTGCCTTCAACCCCACGAAGAAGGGGGCTACGAGGGGTCAGATAAGACATGGCCTAATGGTTCAGCAAACAAGTCTGACTGACCGGGATGGAATCTCTGGCCTTTGAGATGAAAGGCCCTCTGGGTCTCTCTCATAACAGAGCTACTTCATCAACTTTCCTAATGTGGAATCAAACTCGAAGCTAGAGGGAGGGAAAGAAAACACTTTTGGAGCTTGAGAAAAAGGGGAGGATTTGATTAATGTATAGCTAGGGAGTGAACCAGTTCTCAGGGAAAAGAATCTTTGATCAATGGTATGGAGAAGCATCTTTCAAACCTCCCGGATTCCAGCCACTTTAAAAGGAACAAAAAGAAGTGAATTCAGAGCACAGCTGTTGTTATTTAAAAACAAAATTAGAAAGAAAGAAGGGGAAAAATCGCAGTGAAATATCATCTCAAATGCATTTCCTGGAATAGCAACAAATGAATCATGTGCATCAAAATTCACCTCAAAACTGGAAGACTGATGGGTAGGCCACTGTGCTGGAACACATACAGGGCTTCCGAGGGAGGATTCATGGATAATTACTTCTGGCCATCTTTCCTATAGCTGTGCTATGTCTGTGCTAAAAGCAAAACAAACAAAAAAAAACAAGCTGACCTATCAAATATTAGGAAGGAAGCTAGCTCTTATCAGGGCCTACTGTGTGCAAGACACTCTCACTTGCGTTATCAGACTTCAACAGTAATTACTTTTTTTCTGGGAATTCAAACTGTATGAAATTGCTGAGCAAAAAATAGGGGTTTTCTGTCCTTCCATTAGTTACTGACGAACAGGTGCATTAGAGAGGGCTAACAATCATTTCATCTCGCAGTCTCCAAGGGCACGTTTATCCCAATAACCTTCAGAAATCAAAGGTCGATTTTCGTGTCAGCGCTCTTTCTAGAGTTATGTTTCCCTCTTTATTTATTTATTTTTTCTGTTTAATAGCCAGGCATTAATTTAAACAGTTTTGAATGTCGGAGTTTTCTCTTCCAATCCTCTCTATGAAGTAGTGCACATGCCGGCAAAATTAATTTTTTTGGACTATTTGTGGTTTCCCTTCAGAAGAGGTGTGGAGTCCAGGAACCCAGGTTCATCACGCTCCTCTCACTATATGAACCATTCATGGCTAGCTGCTAAAACGTTCTTGATGGTTGCTTTTCTCTAACTTTTGACTATCACTTGCTGTGTGTCTGGTTGAATTACCATTGCTATTCTCAAAAGTCTCAATGTGCTTCAAAGTTCTTCTGCAAAATCGCCAAATATTTGGCAGGCTATTCAGAAAAAGGAGCCCTGTGTGTATGCTACATACCTGTCTAGTGAAGTGAGTCTGAATCTTAATCAGGAGGATTGCCACCTTGGAGAGCTGTCTGTGATAAGAACTTTCCCATTGCCAATTCTCTATCAGCACTTGTCCTTCTAGATGTTTGATCTGCAGGCTGTGTTAGGCTAAGTGCAATCACTAGGGAGAATGAGGTTGTAGTAACTAGTCCCATCACAGCTGCCAGTCAAAGCCAGCCAGAGTGTGACTGCAGGTGTGGTGACAGCATTCTACTTAATTAGCACTTCCATGACCCTCTCCTTGAAGCAGGTTCTCCAGTCTGTGTCCAAGAGAGTCCCTGTGTTCACAGAACCTCAGGTGTAGAATTTGTAGGCGGAGTCTGGATTTCACGTTAATGCCTGTGCTACACCAGGTCTCAGTTCTGTTGACTTTTAGATGTGACCTCTGGTCCATGCCGGTCAGTGTCTCCCTAAGGACTTTCATATGGTTTTCTTCTCTGTTTCCTGGGGCCTGCCTTGTCAGTGCACTGCTGAGAGGGCATCAATCATTGACAGCTCCCAGTCTTTTATCACTAGTGAGGATCTTTTACTTCGTGACAGGGCTCTGGTTCATAACCAAATGTATTGATCAGAGCCTGCTGGAGTCTGGGCTTAATGTGTATGCTGAAATGGAGTTTGCCATTAAGTGTGGAGCTAAATACTTCATTTTCTTCTGTGGGATAGAATAAAATTGCTCAAAGAAGCACTTGGGATAGAAGATCACAATAGCTGAAAAGCTATGGAAGAAAAAAAGTTAGGTTTTTCAGAATTGATTACAATATTTCTAAAGATATTCTTTATCTTTTGACAAAATCAAACTTTCCATTTGGACTTGTCAGTGTTGCTTTTAGTGAAACCTACTTTTATGGTTCTTTTTGATTAATGGAAAGGAGTCATTTTCTTTTTCTTCACTGTAATAAAAATCACGCTGTCTTATGGTCCCCTTTGAAACAGAAATTAAAGGATGATTTGAACAGAATATTAATACTGCTCTTTTCAACTCTGGGGCTTTACCCTGTCTTAATAAGCCAAATTTTAAGCTGATCTTCTCTCTAGAACACAATCTTCATTTTGTGACTATATGAGTGTTTATGGGAGAACCTGATCACAATCTTTCCTACATTTCTTCCATGTACAAATAGCAGGGAGAAGAAAGGCCGCAGCTCATTCTTTTGTACAGGGTGTTTGCTTGAATGGGCCAGACAGAATGCGAGACGAGATGAGTCTGGGCATCTCAATCATTTCATAGCAGCTATTGTTGCAGTTTAGAATTCATGGGGCATAATTTTTAATTCAAGAATACAGAATAAATTTCTCTCTTCTAATAAATGATTTCTCAGTTTTCAATGATAAAGCTTTTTAGAATCAGGCCATGATCTAAGAACGCTAAGTAAGTATCCTTTACTGTACATTGATTTAATGTAATCCCATCCTACAGGAAATCTTAACACTTCTGCCAATCACGATGTCTTCCAGCAGTTCCGAGGCCTTCCCTGAATGCTTAGAGGGCATCAGAATTATTTTAATGGCTGGGGCTTAAGATCTCTACTGAGCATTCTGGGATTTTTCTGTCACTGTATTTGCACCAATGTATTCACTAAAACGTTATTTTTCAATCTTTTTTTCATTATTAATCCCCCACCCTACTGCTGCCTTTTTAATCTATTTTTTCTCCAATTGTTCCTCTTTCCATGAAATTTTAATATCACAGATATACTGTATATCTGTTTGTGTGCTGCAGCCCTCCATATAGCCACAAATCAAAATAGCCAAGATTGTTTTTGCTTCCCAGGAACCAATTTTCATTCCCCTGGGGTGATAGTGCACCCCAACTTTAAATGCATGTACTAAAATACGCACATAAAACACTCTACTACCAAGTAAATATTACATTTTATTCCCTCAATACACTATATGTGACTGAAGCCTTTTGAAATAATTGGCTACTGATTGCAGTGTACTTAAAAATTTTTTTTTTATTTATATAGGTCTTTGGGGAACAGATAGTGTTTGGTTACATGAGTAAGTTCTTTGGTTCAGTGAGTTGTGAGATTTTGGTGCACCCACCACCCGAGCAGTATACACTAAACCCAATTTGTAATCTTTTATCCCTCATCCCCTTCCCACCCTTTCCCCCAAGTCCCCAAAGTTCATTGTATCATTCTTATGCCTTTGTGTCCTACTTACAAGTGTTCAGCTCCCACTTACAAGTGAGAACATACGATATTTGGTTTTCCATTCCTGAGTGTTACTTCGCTTAGCATAATGGTCTCCAGTTCCATCCAGGTTGCTGTGAATGCCATTAATTTGTTCATTTTTATGACTGAGTAGTCCGTGTGTGTGTGTGTGTGTGTGTGTGTGTACCACAATTTCTTTATCCACTGTGGGGCATTTGGGTTGGTTCCATACTTTTGCAATTGCAAATTGTGCTGCTATACACATGCATGTGCAAGTATCTTATTTGTATTATGACTTCTTTTCCTCTGGGCAGATACCCAGTAGCAGGATTACTGGATTAAATGATAGTTCTGCTGTTAGTTCTTTGAGGAAGCTCCACACTGTTTTCCATAGTGGTTGTACTAGTTTACGTTCCCACAAGCAGCGTAGATCCTTTTCACCACATCCACAGCAACATCGATTATTATTTGATTTTTTGATTATGGCCATTCTTGCAAGAGTAAGGGGATATTGCATTGTGGTTTACAAATGGCCAAAAAACATGAAAAAAATGCTTAGCATCATTAATGGTCAGGGAAATGCAAATCAAAACCACAATGTGATTGCAATATACTTTTAATGAGTTTTTGCATGAAAACATGCGATTAAGGTTCACACGTTGTGTGTGCATCTCCTGCTGGTACTGTCAGCCCTGCAGCTGCTGGGCTGATGAGGGAGTGAGGATGTAGCTGGATCCAAACAGGGCATCAGAAAACCGTTCTTGGCCTACAGTGAATGATCAGAATTTAGCTCTGTCCACTGTGGAAGTGAAAGTGACTTCAACCAAGTGTAATGTGCACATTGCACTCTGTTTTGTAGAGTCTCCACCATGGCTCAAGGTAAAAGAGATTTTTCTTCCTCTCAGCCCTCCTAATCTTTTTAGCTTGTTCTTGACACCTTTCATCACAAAGGTATAGTTTCCCTTTTTCCACTTCACTTCCGTGATACTGAGTTTTGGTATCAAAGAGGGCAAATACAAAACAATAGGAATAAGAAAGGTGGTAGAGAAAGTGAGGAAAGAGAGAAGAAAAAATGGGAGGAGACACTGGGAAAGGCATGGTGAAGCGTCGGTAAGAGGCGGCTGGATGGGAAGGGGAAGAAGAGTTTCACTGCGGTCTGGGATTGTTCTATGCACCTGTAGTGATTCACAGCATCTTTCCAACAAACCTTTGCTGATCCGACATCCTCCTTTTACAATGGGGGATGGTGATGAGGAAGAAGGTGTTACCAGAAAAGGGTCCCAATCCAGACCCCAAGAGCGGGTTCTTGGATCTTGTGCAGGAAAGAATTCAGGGTGAGTCCATAGCGTACGTGAAAGCAAGTTTATTAAGAAAGTAGAAGAATAGAAGAATGGCTGCTCAATAGACAGAGCAGCCCAAGGGCTGCTGGTTGCTCACTATTATGGTTATTTCTTGATGATATGCTAAACAAGGGGTGGGTTATTCATGCCCCCCCTTTTAGAACATATAGAGCAACTTCCTGATGTTGCCATGGCGTCTGTAAACTGTCATGGCGCTGATGCAAGTGTAACAGTGAGGACGACCTGAGGTCACTCTCGTGACCATCTTGGTTTTGGTGGGTTTCAGCCGGCTCCTTTACTGCAGCCTGTTTTATCAGCAAGGTCTTTATGATCTGTGTCTTGTGCTGACCTATTTCACCCTGTGACTTAGAATGCCTTAATCGTCTGGGAATGCAGCCCAGTAGGTCTCAGCCTCATTTTACCCAACTCCTATTCAAGATGGAGTTGCTCTGGTTCACATGCCTCTGACCAAGGTACTTAGAGGAAGCTTCAATGACTTGCTCGTGTTTACGTAGCTACTAACCGGCAAAACCAGGATTCAAACCCAGAACTCCAGGGAGTCTGTGTTCAACACCACATGCCTCTGTTTTTATACCGAGAACCCACCAAAGCCCCACCCTCTCCAAATTCCAGTACTGAGTGCAACTGCTTGAAACAGTGTTTTTCACATTGTCCCTTAGCAGGGCTCTTGAATGTTGTTGCTTAGCCTTTACCGTTTCAAAGAATCCCCCAAGGATTTCATTTGAATTGCAGATTTCCATGCTCAATGCCGGAGAGGCGTAGATGCAGAGCCTGGAAACCTGCCATTTTAAAGGGCACTCCCAATGGTCTTCAGTGTCCTTATGTGGCCTTTGTACCACTTCTAAGTTCCACTCCACAAAGAGCTGCTCCATCTTGTGTGTTGCGTTGTTAGGCTTCTGCACAAGATTCCCTTCGATGAGAAGACTGTTCAGCCTCCATGAGTCAGAAATCCACTGGTCTGGCTGGACGCAGTGGCTCACCCCTGTAACCCTCGGGATGCCAAGGCGGGTGGATCACTTGAGGTCAGGAGTTCGAGACCAGCCTGCTCAACATGGTAAAACCCTATCTACATTAAAAAATACAAAATTAGCTGGGCATGGTGGTGCATGCCTGTAATCCCAGCTACTTGGGAGGCTGAGGCAGGAGGGTCGCTTGAACCCAGGAGATGAATGTTGCAGTGAGCCGAAATTGCACTATTGCACTTCAGTCTGGGCAATAAGAGCAAAACTCTGTTTCAAAAAAAAAAAAAAAAGAAAGAAAGAAAAAGAAAAGAAAAACGAGAAAGAAATCCACTGGTCTTACTCTTTACACATCTGGGGGTCATCATGCTCTTTTTGGGAACACTATGACAAATAATCTTTCTTTAATAAATTGCCAACAGTCTTAAGTACAGAAACATGAGCACACCACGTATATTTCAGTTGCACTATTTTATTTGTATCCTGCCTTATTAAGCTAATTACTGAAATCCATGCAATACAATGATATTTAAAAAGCGAAGGATGCATTATAAAGGAAAATTAGGCTGGAAAACTAAGACAAAAGTGGGGTATATTTACACAGAACATATGCCGTGCAATCCCATATACTTGCTACACCTGAGTAAATTGGCCTGTGAACCTTGCAGCAGATGAAAAGAGGGAGAGTGATCAGGGTTCTGATTCTTTTCGATAAGCCATTTTCCCAGGAGTGCAACCATTCCTATGTCACCACCTGAGAGAAATCATCCATCTGAAACACAGTGTATGATGCTCTGGTGGCATCTTCACAGTAAACCCAATCAGGAGGCTCATTTGCTGCCTCATAGTTCTCCCTTTGTGCAATCTGATGGGACCGTGGCAAAGCCAATTCAGCAAATGTAACTTGGCGAAGGGTCAAAAGGAGAAAGTCCAGGTGCTCGGTTCTCCAATAGCCGTGTAATAATGGTTTGGATGTGAGTCCCCTTCCCAAACTCCTGTTGAAATTTAGTCCCCAGTGTGGCAGTAGGGAGGTGAAGACTTTAACAGATGTTTGGGTCACGAGGCTTCTGATTAACTGATTTGTGGATTAATGGGTTAATAGATTAATGCGTTATCAAGGGAGGGGAACTGGTGGCTTCATTAGAAGAAGGAAGAGAGACCTCAGCCAGCACCCTCACCACGTGATGCCCTGTGCTGCCTGGAGACTCTGCATCAGCAAGAAGGCCCCACCAGACTCAGCCGCTCCACGCTGGACTTCTCAGCCTTCATGACTACAAGAAATATATTCCTTTTTAAAATAAGTTACCCAGTTTCAGATGTTCTCTTATAAGCAACAGAAAACTGAGACATCAAGGACGCATTTTAAAGCATCTAGAATTTAGGATGGAGGTTTGCAAACTACGGCCTGTGAGTCAAATACGATTTTTAAAAAATAAGTGGTTGGAAAAAGAAGAAGAATATTTCCTGATGTGTGAGAATGATGTAAAATTTGAATTTCATTTGCCTGTAAGTAAAGTTTTATCGGCATACATCACGTTTCTTTATTTTAATGTTTCACCTGCATTTTTGCTACAACAACAGAGTTGAATAGGTGAGGCTGAAACCACGTGGCCCACAAAGCCTAAAGTTTTTAGTATATGGTCTTTACAGGTAAAACTTGCTTCTGCTTTAGATGATTGAGAAGGGGTCAGCTAAGTATTGTTCAGCCTTGTTTTTCTCAGCTGACCTTTGCTTACTACTGAGAGGTGATGAGTTAAAAGTCACAGTCCGTGAGCAGTGGTCAGAGTATGCACGTGCCGTTTTTCCTCTCTTAAGGTACACACGTCTTTTTTTTTTTTTTTTTTTTTTTTTTTTTGAGACGGAGTTTCGCTCTTGTTACCCAGGCTGGAGTGCAATGGCGTGATCTCGGCTCACCGCAACCTCCGCCTCCTGGGTTCAGGCAATTCTCCTGCCTCAGCTTCCTGAGTAGCTGGGATTACAGGCACGCGCCACCATGCCCAGCTAAGTTTTTGTATTTTTAGTAGAGATGGGGTTTCACCATGTTGACCAGGATGGTCTCGATCTCTTGACCTCATGATCCACCCGCCTCAGCCTCCCAAAGTGCTGGGATTACAGGCGTGAGCCACTGTGCACGGCCCACATGTCATTTTAAAGAGCTAACTGAGCTGTATGCAAGACACCCCTCCTCATCTGAAAATTGCAAAACTTAATAGGAGCATGCTATACATTTACGATATAAAACCACAGCCGTGAACACACATATGCATGGGGAAAAGAAACAGGCTGTTGAACCAGCAGGGTCCTCGGTTACTGAGTTTTCATCTGATTATTTGCTATTTGTTCTTCTATTTTGTCATCTGCCAGTGGTATTCTAACAGACACGTGGCCGCAAACACCGAGAGTGTAAGAAAAATATGTGTTGGAAAATCTGCTTCATGGTCATTAACTCAATATTCTTCCTAGGACTTGTTTGTATCTGACATTCTTGGATTTTATTTGCGGGATATTTTGACAGGGCTTATGGAGCACTATTGTTTTATGGGAACAGTTTGAAAATGACGAGTTTAAAACCGAAGTGGACTCTAACTCCTTTATTGCAGGAAAGGGCTCTGAAATTTTACGGGGACAGGAGAGTCTACTCAATTACTAACCAACAACTTTATAATCTTATCACGATGCTGAATTTTACACAGCCCAGTTGCCTGCAGATATGTGTTTCTAAAAGGGTAAAGTGTGAACATCACTCACAAGCCTGTTTTGGGTTCATTAAAGTAGCATGTACCAGTCACCTAAGCAATATGGACCGGTGTGACAATAAAATTCTCAGGAAGCTCTCCTTTTAATATAGTAGATTAGAAAACTTGGGTAGGGTATTTGCTCCCTAATAAAGCTTCAAAGGTGTAGAGAAAGCGGTCCTGGATCCAGCTGTCAATCTGTGCTTAGAAATGTCACCAATAATTTGTAGCCTGGAAGTGCTTGACTTGTGGACCCCTGGTGCTAATTGGATCCACTGATTTCTGTAAAATCCCTGCCTGTCATCAGCTCAGTAGTAGGTATGGTATTGAAGCTCTAATGAGCCCAGGACTAACCCCAATAGCCACTGATTTTTTAAAATGTTATTACTGGGCTAAAGTTTGGAGTTTTAGGGAGGGAACTTTATTCTTTTATAGTCTCTATGTAATCTTTGATTAGGATCTAAGCTGTTTACGAAGGAGGTCAAGTTTTATCCTGGAGGACACCCTATTCTTGTAGCAAAGGTTGTTGGAATTTCAGACCTCCATCAGGTAGGGCTTGCTTAGAAACCACAGAGACAATGAATGCTGGATTCTTGCTAGCTAGGAGCTGGCTTGCTTCACAGCAGCAATAGAAAAATTCATTTCAGGAATGGGGAATCCATTTCGGGAGTCCGATGAAGTGGATTGACCTGACTGGGTGACCTGAAGCCGCATTGCTGCCTGCATAGCTTAGATTCGGTTGGTATTTCCTTTGGTGCTGCAGTTTTGGAGCAGAAATCACTTGCAAATCTGTTTTATAGTGGGAGGTCTTCTCCTCTAAAGGAAGTGGTTATCCTGGATGACGGGATACCGTCCTCTGGGAGAAACAGGAATACAATTGGAGGGCTCCCGTCAGCATCGCTGTTCTTCGATACCTCTTCTTAGCAGGACACTCCCAGGAGCTGTTTGCCATGGAGGGGATCAGGCTGCCCCAACTGCAGTGTGTCACCCCCTCAAGCTGGACCTGAGAGGCCTGTGGAAACAGCTGGGGTCTTGGTTGGAATATTCTCCTCACGCTAGCTAGGTCAGAACATATCTGTTACATTCTTCTGTGTAGCTCGATGGATGGAATATAAAATGCTCCCCGTAGCCACATGTACCTGCTCAGCCACCTGAAAATCCCACGAGGACCCCCATGTTATGAAAATGTGTGCTTATCATGATGAGGCTTTTGCTCCTATGGCAATGAAAACCTTGGGTGTCCACAGGGAAAACACACTGTATCTCACTATACCATTTGCCAAACTAACAATTTATGATGCTGTTCCCATAAACGGATATACAATTGCTATCAACTCGAGTCATATCACCAATGCGATTCCTGTTCTTGGGGCCATCGCTGCTGCGGCTTCCATCTACGCACCAAAATAGATGAGCAAGGAAGGACGTGTTAAGTCATGCAGCCCAGTCATCTGACCCTGGGGGTACTCCCTCTGAAATGTCTTTCTGATGCCCCAACTCATCGGGTTTGAATAATGCCAGCACAGGACTGTGGCTTCTTCCTGTAGGAGTTGATTATATAGTCTCTTCCTGATTGCAAGCATTTTTTTACCCCTCTATTTCTTGATTTATTCCTTCCTTCCTGGGAATGGCCGAGCCAGCCCTCTGCTTATGGGACCCTTACTTCTCCTTCCCATATTTTCCAAGATTATCCGTTAGCTAGATGTGGGGCACCTTCCATCTCTCTTAAGTCAACCTTTTGGTAAACTCTGCTTAGGATTCCTTTGTGAAGCGAGTTGTCCTTTGCCTTCCTTATTTTGTTGCTACATATCCACAAGTTCTCTTTACTTTTTCTCTACCTCTTCATTCTTTTTAATTTTTAGTTTATTGTAAGTACACGGTAGGTGTGTATATTTGTGGGGTACATGAAATATTCTGATACAGGCAACAATGCGTAATGATCACATCGGGGCAAACGGGCTCTCCATCACCTCGAGCATTTATCATTTCTCTGTGTTACAAACATTGCAGTTATACTCTTTTACTTGTTTTAAAGTGTACGATAAATCATTGTTGGCTATAGTCACTTTGTTGTGCTATGAAATACTGGGTCTTCCTCATTCTCTCAACTATATTTAATGCCCATTAACCATCTCCACTCTCCTGCACCCTTACCTTTCCCAGCCTCTGGTAACCATCACGCTACTCTCTATCTCCATGAGTTCAGTTGTTTTAATGTTTACCTTTCACAAATGAGTGAGAACATGTGAAGTTAGTGTTCCTGTGCCGTTAGCCTTTTCATTCTTCATGCTATGCCTATGTCAATATGAGAGAGAAGGGAACATGGGAAGAAAGAGGCGGTGCAGACTACGGGGAGCCCCTCACTAGGGCACTAGGAACAAATGTTTGGTGTCAAGGCTGACTTGGAGTCAGGGGACTCCAAAATGGAGAAGAGACTGCCCGGAGATGTTGGTTTTCCAAGACCTGAGATGAGAACTCTGAAACCAAAAAGCAGGCACTGGAAATCCTGCCACCTGCCATTTTTTGGATCCCATTTCTGGCCTCAGTTTTTAGCTTGAACCAGTTTCCTTTCTGGCAACTCATCTTTTTTCTGTATTCTCACCATGGCAACATTTCTCTCCTGTAACCCCAGACAATCATATTAGGGCTGGACAGTACCCCAGGCACCATCTCCTGCAACCTCCTTCCCCTTAAATTAGATGGGAAGGATCTGGTCCCAGAGGGGTGATGACTTCTTCAAGGTCAAACAGCGAGCTGGTGGGGAAGCTGAGACTAGATGCCCATCTACTGAATTCCAGGCCAAAGATGTCTTGTCTAATGCATAGCTGGTTCAATCTGTGGAATTCAGCACAAGGTAACTTCTGCTGAAGCAGCTGCCTCCGAGTGTGCTTCAAGAGTAATGGTGTGCATCAATTTCCCAGAGAAAAATGGCAAGGGATAGAATTCACAGCACCGAGAGAAGAAATGTCAGATAAACCTTCAATTAGCCTTACTCTTCGGTAGGAAAACTGAAATTAACATAGCACACAACACCAAATTAAGTGATTTGACTTGGAAGCTACAGTCATCTACATCTTCTGAATTTTCTCCCTTCTTAAATTAAGGTATTTTTCTTTCTTTCTTTTTTCTTTTTTAAAAATAACACAGAGTAAAATTTTGAGACACGTTTTCTAGACATTATTTAATCATTCACTTTTAAAAAAGCTATAATCCCTGAACCAGGCAATAAATAATTGGTAATTATAATTTGGAATTTGCAATAAAGTATTTTAAGCAGATCCTATGGTAGGCAGCAATGGGTATGACTAGTAATAAGGTGATAGCCTCTAGTTGTAAATTCCTGTGCCTCCGTTACTGTTCATAATCTGTCCTTGGGCTGTCTTGTGGTATATTGCTGGGTCATTTTTTTTTTTTATCGACATGTGAGAATAGTGTTAAAAAATTTGGTGTTCTGGGCTAGGTGCAGTGGCTCATGCCTGTAATCCCATCACTCTGGGAGGCCAAGGAGGGCAGATCACCTGAGGGTCAGGAGTTCAAGGCTAGCCTTCGCAACATGGTGAAACCCTATCTGTACTAGAAAATACAAAAATTAGCTGGGTGTGGTTGGCAGTGCCTGTAATCGCAGCTACTCAGGAGGCTGAGACAGAATCACTTGAATCCAGGAGGTGGAGGCTGCAGTGAGCTGAGATTGCACCACTGCACTCCAGCCTGGGTGACAGAGCAAGACTCCATTAAAAAAAAATGTAGTGTTCTGTACATGGAGACTCCTCTCAGCCAGAAATGAGCTTTTCTCATGATAAATTATGTAATTTACCAATTATTAACCCTAAAGTACTATCCACTAAATCAGTGAGTCCAAATAAAGGGGGGGAGGGTATTTGTCTTCTATTTTGGTCCTGAGCACTTGAATCTAAGAACTGAATATATTTCTCAGGTTGTAAAATACAGAAAGAAAGAATAGAACACAACTAAAAATGTCCCCAAAGATCTACATGGTTTTATAGTCTAGCTTTACTCACTGCAACATTAAAATATGACCTCTAAAGTGATTGTGAGGCCAAGTGTGGTGGCTCACACCTGCAATCCCAACACTTTGGGAGACTGAGGTGGGAGGATTGCTTGAGGCCAGGAGTTCAAGACCAGCCTGGGCAACATTGCAGCATTTCATCTCTAAAAATATATAAAATTGCTGGGTATGATGGTACATACCTGTAGTCTCAGCCACTGGGGAGTGATGGTGGGGGGTGGGACTGAGGTGGGAGAATCACTTGAGCCCAGGAGTTCGAGGCTGCAGTGAGCTGTGATCACGCTACTGCACTCTAGCCTGGGCAACAGAGTGAGAACCCATCTCTTAAAAAAAGTAAAATAAAATAAAAATAAATTGATTGTATATTGTCAGTGTCCTCTGCCTAGGAAATCATAAATCTAGAAAGCAGATGGGAGCAAGCATCCGCGAAAGGAGTGTCCCTCACAATTATAGTGGAATGATGGACAAGGGATAGGACAGCATAGTGAGTTCCCTGAGAGGAGGAAGTTCTTTCTAGATACTTCACATGTCTGGAGCTGAATTGATATGCGTGTGTCATTTTTGGCTTTGTGTGTCTCAATGCTTAAACAGTGTCTCAATGCTCAAAGCATACTCAAGTAAGCTTTGTTTTAGTTGCATACTTCCTTGAGAAGCCAAATCTTTAGTTTGAACAATATCCTTGTGAAGCAGGAAAATTTCCCTAACCCTTTCATGGGCAGGAACTGGAGTGTGGGTGCTGGAGCTCGCCAACCACATTGGTGCTTTCAGGGGAAAGCTTCATTCACTGGAACCCACTGTGCTCAACCCCTCCTGGGAGGGAGCGCGCAGGTGAGTAGGAGCTTTTGGGCAACGGCAGAAATGAACTTCATAGCGTCCCTGCAGCAGCATTTAGGGAGGTGTCCACAATGCCTGAAGCCCCAGAGGGTGTGTATTACAGTGCTTTTTTAGCTCTGCCATCCACAGATGGTTTAAGTATTAGCAGCTTGGAGTGACAGCCTTTTGCATTTGCATCTGTGGTACCTGAGCTTTTGTCCAGTGTCCAGGAAAAATCAAGTCACAAAAACCAATTGAAGGGTGGTGAACGTGGAGGATTTTGTTGTCAATGAAAGTGGGTCTCAGTGGGAAGGGAGCTGGAAAGGGGATGGAGCAGGAAGGTGTACTTCCCCTGGAGCTACACTGTCAAGGTGTCCCTCTGAAGTCAAGCCACTTTTCCTGGACTGTAGTCTCTGACATCCAGCTGCTTCTACTCTTCACTTTTCTGCTGGTGGAGCCTTGGTTTTTATGGGCACAGGATGCAGGGTGGGATGGGCCATGGGTGGTTTTGGAAAGGGCAATATTTGAGCAGGAAAACAGGAATGTATGTTCTCATTTTAGGCCACGGTTCCAGGCTTGTGGGTGGGGCCCTCACTGGGGACCCTCACTTTTCTGCCCAGAATGTCCCTCCCACCTGTCCCTATCATTTGTTGCTGAGTGTAGTCCCTCAAAGTACTTCTAGGTATATGGGCAGCATTTGTCATCCCCTCTACCCCACGTACTTGTACATCCTCCTAAAAAATGTAGCAATACAGAATTTTATTAAACAAAGGAATGTTAATGATAAATCTGTAGACTGGGCATGGAGAAGAGGGAGCTTAGGAGGGAGACTTTAAAAAGTCTGCCTCCCTCGGGTTCTCTGTTGGTTGAGTATTTTCCTGTTTAGGGCCTTCTCATTCTGCCAAGTGAGGTGTTTTTGGTTTTTTGGTAGCCACATCAGGAGTGGAGCAGCACAGCCCTTGGAGGACTCCTTGGATAGATGCCCAGCACTTTGGGACATCACCCTTCCCTCACCCCTGCACAACTCACCCTGTCCCACTCTTGGTTGGTGCCCCCATGCTCCTGTTACAATGCCCCACTTTACCTTCCCCGTCTACAGCACCAAGCTGCTACTTTCCTATTTCAACACTAATCCCATTTTCTGATAACAATTCTAATTCCCATTCTAGGTGATTCTATGGACAATCCTTCGAGGAATGCCATCTGTCTCACAGTGGTAGAAACACTGTTACCTGTGAACAGTCCTGATGAGAAGCCCAGAGTCTCAGGGGGACCTCACTCACAGTTAAACCTGGATGGCCGAGTCATGCTCTGGTCTCCACACATCCTTATTGTGAGATACACAGTATCTCAACTGATTTGTTGAATTTAGACTCTAACAATGTTTATTTTTTAAAAAAATTGTTTGTGGGTACATAGTAGATGTATATATTTATAGAGTATTGAGATGTTTTGATACAGGCATGCAATGTGAAATAATCACATCATGGGGTGTCCCTCCTCTCAGGCATTTTTCCTTTGTGTTACAAACCATCGAATTATACTTTTAGTTATTTTAAAATGTATAGTCAAATTATTACTGAATATAGTCACCCCCTTATGCTATCAAATACTAGGCTTTAGTCATTTTTTTTGAACTAATTTTTTGGTGCTCATTAACTATCCCCACCTCCCCTTCACCACTATGCCCCCCACTACCCTTCCTAACCTCTAGTAACCATTTTTCTGCTTTCTATTTCCATGAGTTCAGTTGTTTTAAATTTTAGATCCCATAGATAAGTGGGAACATGCAATGTCTGTCTTTCTGTGCCTGGCTTATTTCTCTAAACACGATGATCTGCAGTTCCATCCATGTTGCTGCAGATGACAGGGTCTCAGGCTGTCCATCATGTATATGTACCACATTTTCTTCATCCATTCTGTATGAGTCCATTTCACGTTGCTGATAAAGACACAACTGAGACTGAGTAATTTATAAAGAAAACGAGGTTTAAGGGACTCACAGTCCCACATGGCTGGGGATGCCTTACAATCATGGCAGAAGCCAAAAGCACATCTTTTATGGTGGCCGACAAGAGAATGGGGGTTTCGCTTATAAAATCGTCAGATCTCATAAGACTTACTCACTACCATGAGAACAGTATGGGAGAAACCACCCCCATAATTCAATTATCTCCTAACGGGTCCCTCCCACAACACATGGGAATTATGGGAGCTACAATTCAAGATAAGATTTGGGGGGAGACGCAGCGAAACCTATCACATTCATCTGTTTATGCACATGTAGGTTGCTTCCAAATCTTGGGTTCCGAAGACAGTGCTGCAGGAAACATGGGAGTGCAGACAACTCTCTAAGAGACTGATCTCTCGTCTTTTGGGCACATACTCAGAAGTAGGATTACTGGATCATGTGGTAGCTCTATTTTTAGTTTTTTGAGGAACTTAACAATGTTCATTCTTTTTTTTGAGACAGAATCTCGCACAGTTGCCCAGCTGGAGGGCAATGGTACAATCTCGGCTCACTGCAACCTCTGCCCCCCCGGGTTCATGTGATTCTCCTGCCTCAGCCTCCTGGGAAATGTATAACAAAATTCCAAAATACTAAGATTCATTAAATTGAAACTGTTCTCGCAGGGTTAATGAGAATTCTGGATGGAAATATAGTTATAACTTTTTTTTTTTTTGAGGCAGAGTTTTGCTCTTGTTACCCAGGCTGGAGTGCATTGGTGTGATCTCAGCTCACTGCAACCTCCGCCTCCTGGGTTCAGGCAATTCTCCTGCCTCGGCCTCCTGAGTAGCTAGGATTACAGGCACACGCCACCATGCCCAGCGAAGTTTTTGTATTTTTAGTAGAGACGGGGTTTCACCATGTTGACCAGGATGGTCTCGATCTCTTGACCTCGTGATTCACCTGCCTCGGCCTCCCAAAGTGCTGGGATTACAGGCTTGAGCCACCTTGCCCGGCCTAATATATTTATAATTAAGCACAAATCAGGTTGTGCTTTGACCCAGTTTCTTACAACCCAAAGTCCTGCAGCAATTGGGTTGTTCTTTTTTTTTCCTTTGAGACAGAGTTTTACTCTTATTACCCAGGCACATGTTTTGTGCAATGGTGTGATGTTGACTCACTGCAATCTCTGCCTCTTGGGTTCAAGCAAGTCTCCTGCCTCAGCCTCCTGAGTAGCTGGGATTACAGGCATGTGCCACCACACCTGGCTGATTTTGTATTTTGGTAAAGATGGGATTTCACCATGTTGGTCAGGCTGGTCTTGATCTCATGACCTTAGGTGATCCGCCTGCCTCAGCCTCCCAAAATGCTGGGATTACAGGCATGAGCCACTGTGCCTGGCTCCCATTGTTCTTACAGGTAGGATTTCTGACCTTAGAATCACAAGGATTTTGTTAAGAATTGGTTATGATGTTTTTCAGATCCTGAATTCCAGTGGAACAGCTGACACCAACCAGTCTGAAGACTCTCCCCAGTGAAACCAAATCAGCATGAGAGGACAGCTTGTTTATCTCCCTGTCCCGTGACTTTACCCTGCACTCTTTCACCAATCAATAATGTCCACACTTTGGCTCACTCCAAAACACTTAGAAACCTTAGCCCCAAACTCTTTGAGGAGACCGGATTTGAGGTTTCCTCTCATCTCCTCATTTGGTGACACTATGATTAAATCTCTTTCTCTGCTGCAACCCAGTGTCTCTGTGTATTGACTTGCCATATGTTTTGGGCAACAAACCTATGATGGTTACAAAATTATTTTCATGTTCCCCTTCCCCAGGTATGAAATATGTGCCTTCTGTGAGAAAGACTGTCAGTCATGCTTCTATGGATCTTGCAGGGTGTATGCAGGATGCAAGGCCCAGGTGGCTCTTTATCTAGGCCAGTTCTCAGGGTTGTGTTTGAAGCCAGCACTCTTCAGACCTCAGTTCACATCTCTCCCCTGGCAATGAATGGGCTTGCCTCTTGTGTAAAAGCAGTGGGTTCTCCAAGCATAATATTCCTCAGCTGTGAGGAACTTTCTCTTCTCAGTCCCACTGTGTGCACAGTCTCCACTTAGGCCCACTTTGCTTCATACCCACAGGAATTAAGTGCAGGTGAGGGAATGAACAGACACACTGCGCTGTGAGTAATAACGCCCTTTGTCTCTGACCCAGGAATCTTGTGTTTTCTGTTAGCATCCTCTATGTTAATGTCTCAAAAGAGATTCAGAGCAAGAGATATCATCTCCTAGC
The DNA here is from genome assembly GCF_049354715.1 of Callithrix jacchus. Lineage (NCBI taxonomy): Eukaryota > Metazoa > Chordata > Mammalia > Primates > Cebidae > Callithrix > Callithrix jacchus. The sequence goes on along the minus strand of NC_133508.1, from coordinate 33,548,456 downwards.
TCCATTACACCAGATGCCCAAAAAGAGGAAGCTATGTTTACTGAGAGAATGAAAGCTTGGCAACCTAAATGGTCTTTCCCTGGGAAACATTTTTATATAATGTGAAATGGACTAGACTAATGATTAATGACTGAATGGGATTAGAGAAATGTGCCAGTGTCTGCTGGCTTTTATGATCCTTTTGCTGTAAGGGATCATGTTCCAAGACCGCAGGTCAACTGTGTTATTGGGATTTATAATAAGAAATAATGCATTTGGTGTTAGTCCCTGTTCCCTCCCAGGTAGTTCCTAAAACACTTGACCTCTGTGAGGTGACAAGTGATGTTTTGTATGCTAAAGAGATGACTGATGGCTGGGGGATCCAGGGTAGCTTCAGGATGGGCAGCTAGTTGCCTGGAAACCAACCTTGTGATGAGAGCACTGGAGTATTCGGTTCCCTCCCCGGTACCTCTGGGAATGGAGAGAGGCTGAAGGCTGAGTTGATCACCAATGGCCAATGACTTAATCCATCATGCTTATGTAATAAAGCCTCCGTAAAACCCCAAAGGACTGGGCTGGGAGAGCCTCCAGGTTGCTGAACCTGGAGGTGATGGGAGGGTAGTGCACATGGAAGCCCTGGATGCCTTCTCCCAGACCTTGTCCTATGGACCTCTTCATTTAGCTGCTCATTTGCTTTCTTTCTAGTATCCGTTCTAATAAATCAGCAATAGTAAAAGAAAAAAAGATGTAGAATCAATGAATGATTAAGTCAGTAAGGCTCCACTCTGATTTTTAGTGACCTGATCCACAGATTCATACAACCCAAGGGCTGAGAGAGTTTTGAGAGACCATTTTTAACACTCCATGTCATAGACAAAGCATTTCCTCATTGAATGCTAGGAAGCAATACAAACACTTGATGTCCAGAGCAGAAAATCTTGTGAACAGAAATCATAACCACAGTTGGAGGAAATAATTCAGTTCAACAATCAGTCTAATAGCTAGTTATTAGATAATAGTGATCTGGGCAGGACGCAGGGAAATACTGGGTAGAAGAGGGCAGGGTCCAGGACGAAGCCTTGCCCTCAAGCCTAGACTAGCGGCCCAAAGCAAGAACATGCATTCCTGTTGCCTTTTCCGAAACCACCATGGCCTACCCCAACCCCCATCCTGTAACCATAAAAATCCCAGTTTCTCCACTGGCAGTGAAGCAGCAAAGGAACGAAGAGAAGAAGCAGTTTAACATCAGTAAGAAGCAGCTTGACTTCAGAGGGACAGCTTGACAGCGGAACTCTGGAGAAGAGTTTGGCTGGGGATGGCCAAACTCCGGGGGAAGACCACCTTCCTGCTCCATCCCCTTTCTTGATCCCCATCCCACTGAGAGCCATTTTCACCAGCAGTAAAATCCCCTGCATTTACCATCTTCAACTCATTCGTGTGACCTGATTTTTCTTGAACACTGAACAAGAGCTCGGGATACAGAGGGCTGCCACACTGAGCTGTTAAACACTTAAGCTGTCCACGGATGGCAAAGCTGAAAGAGCACACTGTAAAACACACCCTCCGGAGGCCCAGGGGTCATGGGTACCCCCAGATGCTGCTGTGGGACTACCTAGTGTTCTGTTCCTGCTGGCACCCAGAAGCACTCATCCTGGCCCCTGTACCCGCTCACCTCCACGGTTCCCCTCCCGTGAGGGGATGAGAGCTTTGGGGTATGTAAATGAGCCACCCCCCTTCTGGATTCCCACTAAGGGATCAGGAAAAATTTCCTCTTTCAGTAGGAAGTTTGTATGAAGGTAGAAGATGTTGAAGTCTGATTTGCCTTGTTGGGCTCAAGCTTCAAAGTTAAGAGGTACAAAACATTCTCTCAATCGTGACATTGATGATAAACCATCCTTGACTTATTCATCTTCTGTCTTACAGCCTATGGAGACATTCGATACATGACTACAAGGTGAACGAAAAAAATTGTTCAAGATAGGGTAGAATGCCAGAGATGCAGTCAAATGGAGAGAGAAGTGACAGGAACCAGTTTTTATTAGATCAATGGAGGTGTGACCTAGGGTCTGCTGTAGACAGAGGAGCTGTCCTGGTTGGGGGAGTGAGACAGGAAGACAGGAAAGGAATTTGTTCCTCTACAGGAAATGAGCTCTTTTTATGCTCGGATGTATCCCGTCTTTTTATTGTCTTTGGTTTTTCTTTTCTTCTCTTTTTGTGTCTCCTAAAAAAATTGCTGTCTGCCTTTGGCATCGGTTCAGTTCTTTAAAATGTGACCACCTGTGAGTGTGAGAAAGCATATTCTTTTAATCTTCTCATAAGTTGTATTTAGAATCATACCATTCTGCAAGAGTGGAATCTGCCCAAGAAAACATCAAACGACTTGCAGAATATGATTAAACTTTGATGAACCTGATCATTCACCTAAAAAGTGACGTTTCTCATAGTCAATTCATAACCAGGCTAATTTGATATTTGAAGTATGTCCTCACCCTGGTGATTTACTTCTTTAACTGAAGGCTACTGTCCTCATAAGTGCCCTTTAACCCACAAGCTTATGTTGTTAGAACAAAAAAAAATTTTTGAGACAGGGTCTTGCTCTGTTGCTCAGGCTGGCATGCAGTGGCATTGTCACGGCTCACTGCAGGCTTGACCTTCTGGGCTCAAGTGATCCTCCTGCCTTAGCTTCGTGAGTAGCTGGGACTACAGGTGTCCTGGGCAATTTTTAAATTCTTTATAGAGACACAATTCTCACTATGTTGCCCAGGCTGGTCTCAGACTCCTGGCTTTGAGCGATTTCCCCAACCTCAGTCTCCCAAAGTGCTGGGATGTTAAAACATTTTTAAGTCAGAAAGGGAAAACAAAACATGAATTCTTGTGTCTAATAAAAAAAGAAGTTCTCCCTGTATGCATGAAGCTTTTGAACCAGGATCATTAAAAAATACTTCTTAGGATAGAAAATGAAGTGTTAACAAAGTGCCTGACATTTATAGATGCAAAACAGTGGCCACAACCTTAGATTTTATATCTTCAAACACAATTTACAAAGAGATATTTACTATGACCTAGATGTTCTTTCCCCAGGCTACAAAGTGTTGCCAGGAGACTCAGGTGGTGACTATCTATGATCTATGGTAGGGTATACACTTGTTTAGATTCTATGTTCTTCCATAAACTTACAAGTAATGTACAATGAAGGTCATTTGTGATAGATATTTACACAATTCATTATATAAAAATTTGACAAATATTTTTGTTCCAGAGTGATAAAAGGAACTGTTTTCAGATGCAAATCCCCATAAACATGCTCCTTTATTCATGCACAATTTCATTTTAAACGGTTTCCTTTCCCATTTTCCTGATTCTTCTTCTCCCGTTGGCCAGACCCACCTGTTTATTTATAAAAGCCTATTAAGTGCTGGGTAACCACAGCGTCTGCACAAGCAAAGAGAAAGAGGAGGGACTGCTAGGAACTAAGTGACTTTTCAGGCTTGTCTTCTGTTCACAAAAGCTGTCATTATTTTTCTCTTAGAATTGGAAGCTAATGTGCCAAGCAAGTAAGACATCCTAACGCCTTTATTTCTGTATTTCTGACTTCTTTTTGATGATCATTAGTTTTACCAGAAACTTCTAATTTCCTTTACGCAGTTTTAACAAGATTTGGTACATTCTTAAGTACCTCTATTCCATCTTCTAGTCAAATATTTTTTCTTGAAGTGATGTCAAAATTTATAATGGAGTTTGATATAACTTTATTTGATGACTTTTTAATTTTTGAATAGACTATATATTGCATAGTAAAATAGTCAACGGATATAAAGGATATATATGAAAAGTAAACCTTTTCCCATCCTCTATCCCTTGGTTTTCAATTTCTAGTTATCCTTTCCAGAGATGACTGTAATTATGATTTTTTTTTTGATACGGGGTCTCAGCGTGCCACCCAGGCTTGAATGCAGTGGCACAATCATAGTTCATTGCAGTCTTCAGGGTCAAGCAATCCTCCTGCCTCAGCCTCCTGAGTAGCTGTGACTACGGGTACATGCCACCATGCCTGACGCCTGTTTTTTTTTTTTTTTTTTGCCCTGGCTGGTGTCAAACTCCTGGCCTCAAGTGATTCTCCCACCTTGGCCTCCCAAAGTACTAAGATGTCAGGTATGAGTCACTGCAACCAGCCGATTATGCATTTCTTATATACCCTCTCAGGGGAAAACACATGCTTATACGTACAGCATCTACACTCATCCCTCATCTGTTACACAAGCAGTAAAATATTACACAATGTTCCGTGTTTTGTTTTCTTCATGCATCTACTCAGCTCAGAAAATATTCCACATCAGTATATCTACAAGTAGTGTTTTCTTCTTTTCATAGATGTACTTTATTCAATTGTATGGGGATACCAAAATCTATTCGACCAGTTTCCTATTGATAAATATTTAAACAGTTTTCAATATTCTAGTCTGGTCCTCCATTCTTCAATGACTATCTCTGTCCATATGTTTTGTGACACATGGGAGACTATCTGTAGGCTAAAATACTAGACTCAATTTCTGGGTTCAAGGAAATATAAGCACATTTCCATTTTGATAGGCATTGCCAAATTGCCCTCTAAAGATGTTTCCCCAATTACCACTCGCAACAACGTACTTTGAAAATATCGATTTATTTTTAAAATGTGCACTATCTTTAAAGAGAGGTAAACCTGCTCAATATTTGCCATTACGCCTTGCAATCAGCGACTAAATGAATCTACCAGACACCAAATATAAATAAGAGCACATTAGAGTTACTACTGAAATTAGTCAGTGTAATGCACCTTCTCACCTTCTGCAGCTGATTAAATGTGTACTTAATGCCCATGCTGCAACCTGCAATCTTGAGAGCGTTTAGTAGCTGTGCACAGAGCATCTGACAGCTATGCTCATTGACAGGAGAGAGCGTTCTGTGTGTTTTAGACAAATAAAGGTCAGTGTCGTAAGCCTGATGCTCTTTTGTTAGACAAGTATTTAAACTGTGATCTTGTATCTCAAAATTCAGCACAGGATTAAACATGACGGTGAGTTCAGCAGGTGTCTGCCATTCCTGCCTAACACTGTCTACACTTTCGATGTTGCTTCATAATCAGATCATTTAGACTCAGCCCGAAACAATTTTGCCTGCTTTTAACATGTCAATAGAAAATCAAAATGGTTTCAACTGCTGATTTTTGGAATTAGGAATTTCAAAGTTATTATTATGATTATTAGTGGAATACGTATTTTATAATAAATTTCTTGTGCATATTTTTCATATTTAAAAACTCTCAGTTATATCATGAGGCTTTTTATTCTCTTTGATTGTGTTATGTCCAAGCTCAGCATCCTCTCTGAATGCTGAAGTAAATTCTTTATTATATTTTATTTTATTTTGAGATGGAATCTTGCTCTGTTGCCCAGGCTGGAGCGCAGTGGCCTAATCTTGGCTCACTGCAACCTCCACCTCCCAGGTTCAGGTGATTCTCCTGACTCAGCTGTTGAGTAGCAGGGATTTCAGGTGCCCACACCACACCCAGCTAATTTCTGTATTTCCAGTAGAGATAGGGTTTTACCATGTTGGCCAGGCTGGTGTGGAACTCCTGACCTCAAGTGATCCGCCCACCTCAGCCTCCCAGAGTGCTGGGATTACAGGCGTGAGCCACCATGCCCAGCCCCCAAAGTAAATTCGTATACCTTGCTTTGTCAGTCTGGCTGAATGCTTTGACTTCTCTGAATATACTCCAGGGGTCCCCAACCCCCAGCCACAGACTGGTAGGAGTCCATGGCCTGTTAGGACCTGGGTAACACAGCAGAAGGTGAGTGGCCCGTGAGCACGTGAAGCTTCCTCTGTAGTTATAGCCACTCCCTATCACTAGTATTATCACCTGAGCTCCACCTCCTGTCAGAGCAGCAGTGGCAGTAGATTCTCATCAGAGTGCAAATCCTATTGTGAACTGTGTATGTGAGGGATCCAGGTTGTACACTCCTTATGAGAATCTAATGCCTGATGATCTGTCACTGTCTCCCATCATCCCCAGATGGGACCATCTAGTTGCTGGGAAACAAACTCAGGGCTCCCACTGGTTCTGCATTATGTTGAGTTGTATAATTGTTTCATGGTATATTATAATGTAATAGAAATAGAAATGAAGTGCACAATAAATGTAACCTGCTTGAATCATCCTGAAACCATCGCCCCACCCCAACCCATGGCAAAACTGTCTTCCACTAAAGCGGTCCCTGGTGCCAACAAGGTAGGGGACCACTGCTATAGTTCTGCTATCTACATTAGCAGTAGTGTCTTCTTGATAGGGTGTGACAGCTTGTAACATAAGAGCCTGATGGTGCAAGTCAGGAATTTTTAAATACATAAAGAAGCTGACTCACAGGATATTCATTATGAAACATTTACTCCATTAATAAAAATCTTGAACACTCCTAATTCTAAAGGCAGAAGTTGAGGCCATTTTAATTTTTTGTTGACACATCAAAAGCAGTCAGCAGTGGTCAGTGAAACATCCATATTTCTAAGTGTCACATAAAATAAATACCTCTAACAAAAGAGAGCAGCAATGATGCATAACTACCATAAAAAGGTGTGATCACAACTCTTTTCTTTTTCTGTCCTTTACAGCCTATGTTCTTTCTTACTATTTCATCTTCAAGATTACCTTTTAATAAGTCACTGTCACTCCATAAACACTTGACCCATCAGAATCAAGTTGGACATATCAAGTTGATCATAGCTCACTGCACTGTAACTTCCCCTTCAGAGTTTGCTATGTCAGGGAGTAGTGTCACCATGTACCAAGCAACACTTCATTTCCCTCCTCTGCCCCTCCTCCTGCACAATCCACAGGTCACCAACTACTGATGATCCTACCTCCCACATATCTTTCAAATCTATCCACTTCCCTCCATCCCTGCTGCTTCTTCCTAGACTTACCTGGATGCAAATGCAAAGCTCAACTGGATCCTCCAGGTCTACGCCTACTCCTTCCAGGTCACTTTTCTATATAAAGGATATAAGAGTCAAATTTCTATTTCAAGCCAAAATAAATTAACAGGTGCTAGATATATCCTTTTACCTGTAAAATTGAAAGACTAGAAAAAAAAATATATGTATATATAAAACAAGAGTTCACTCCTGCCAAAAGGCTCCTGGAACTGGTAAACAACATTAAAAAGTTTCAGGATACAAAAGTCAGTGTAGAAAAATCAGTAGCATTTCTATACACCAATAAGATTCAAGCTGAGAACCAAATCAGTAACTACAAAAAATCCTCCACAAGAACCTAGGAATACATGTAACCACAGAGGTGAAAGATCTCTATAACTGCAAACCACTGCTGAGAGAATCATAGATGGTACAAACACATGGGAAAACATTCTATGCACATGGACTGGAAGAAATAATATCCTTAAAATGGCCATACTGCCAGAAGCAATGTACAGATTCAATACTATTCCTATCAAACTACCAACACTGTTTTTTACAGACTAGAAAAAAAATTCTAAAGTTCATATGGAATCAAAAAAGATTCCACATGGTCAAAGCAATTCTAAGCAAAAAGAACAGTTGGAGGCATCACATTCCCTGACTTCGTATTATACTATAAGGCTACAGTAACTAAAACAGCATGGTTTAAAGCATGGTACAAAAACAGAAACACAGACCAACGGAACAGAATAGAGAACCCAGAAATAAAGCCACACATCTACAGCCATCTGATCTTTGACAAAGTCGACAAAAATAAGCAATGGGAAAAGGGCTTTCTATTCAATATATGGTGCTGGGATAGCTGGCTAGCCATATGTAGAAGAATGAGATTGGACCTCTACCCTTCACTATATATGAAAATTAACTTCGGATGGATTAAAGATTTAAATGTAAGACTTCAAACTCTAGGAACCCTAAAAGAAACCCAGAAAACATCATTCTAGACATTGGTCTTGGGAAAGAATTTACGACTAAGTCCTCAAAAGTAATTGCAACCAAAACAAAAACTGACAAATGGGAACTAATTAGACTAATTAAAGAGCTTCTGCACAGCAAAAGAAACTATCAACAGGGTAAACAGATAACCTACAGAAGTGGGAAACATATTCACAAACTATGCATCTGACAAAGGTCTAATATCCGTAATCTTTCAGAAACTTAAAGAATTAAATTTGCTATGTCAGGGTGGAATGTCAGTATGACCCAGCAGCGCATGTCAACACCGCTTTCTCCCTCCTCCTCCCCTCCTCCGGCACAATCCTTTGGTCACCAACTACTGTTGATCCTACCTCCCAAGTGTCTCTCAAATCTATCCACTTCTCTCCATCCCCACTGCTCCTTCTTAGTCTTACCTAGATGGAAATGCATTAATTAAAAATGGGAGTATTTGTTTTTTGCTTGTTCAATTGTTTAAGTTTCTTAAAGATTCTGGATATTGACCTTTGTGGGATGCATGGTTTGTGATTTTTTTCCCCCCTATTCTGTAGGTTGTCTCTTTACCCTGTTAACAGTTTCTCTGTGATAGACTGGGTAAATAAATTGTGATACAGATACACAATGGAATACTATGCAGCCATAAAAAGGAATGAGATCATGTTCTTTGTAGGGACATGGCTGGAGCTGGAAGCCATTATTTTCAGCAAAGTAATGCACAAACAGAAAACCAAACACAACATGTTCTCACTTATAAGTGAGAGCTGAACAGTGAGGATTCATGGACACAGGGAGGGGAACAACACACACTGGGGCCTTTTGGTGGGCAGGGCAAAGGAGAACATTAGGAAAAATAGCTAATGCATGCTCGGCTTAATACCTAGGTGATAGGTTGAAAGGTGCAGGAAACTACCATGGACACGTTTACCTGTGTAACAAATCTACACATCCTGCACATGGACTCAGAACTTAAAATAAAAATTAAATTAAATTAAACAAAAAACAACAACAAAATACAGGCAAAAGACATGAACAGACACTTCTCAAAAGAAGACATACAAGCAGCCAACACATGTATGAAAAAATGCTCACCACCACTAATTGTCAAAGAAATGATAAAACCACAATGGGATACCATCTCACACTAGTCAGGATGACTAGTATTAAAGTCAAAAAAACAATGGATGCTGGCAAGAGAAGGGAAGGCTTACACACTGCTAACGGGAATGTAAATTAGTTCAGCCACTGTGGAAAGCAGTTTGGAGATTTCTCAAATAACTTAAAACAGAAGGCCGGATGCAGTGGTCACGCCTGTAATCCCAGCTATTTGGGAGGCTGAGGCAGGAGAATCACTTGAATCCAGGAGGCGGAGTTTGCCAGGAGTGGAGATTGTGCCATTGCACTCCAGCCTGGGCAACAGAGCAAGATTCTGTCTCAAAAAGAAAAAGAAAGAACTTATAAATACTGGTTGACCTAGCAATACCATTACTGGGTATGTGTCTAAAATAAAATAAAATAAAATAAAATAAATATTTCTGTCAAAAAGAAATCTGCACTCACATATTCATTACAGTACTATTCATAATAGCAAACACATGGCATCAATCTGGGTGCTTATCAATCTAAGTGTTCATCAGTGGTAGACAGGATAAAGAAAATGTGGGATATGTATACCATGGAATACTATGCAGCCATAAAAAGGAACAAAATTATATATATATTTTTTTATTTTTTGAAACAGTGTTTTGTTCTTGTCCCCTAAGCTGGAGAGTACAGCTCGTGATGTCTGCTCACTGCAACTGCCACTTCCCGGGTTCAAGCAATTCTCCTGCTTTACCTTCTGAGTAGTTCGGATTACAGGCACCCACCACCACACCCCACAAACTTTTTTGCATTTTTAATAGGGACAGGGTTTCACCATGTTGGCCAGGCCGGTTTCAAACTCCTGACTGTAAGTGATCCGCTCGCCTCAGCCTCCCAAAGTGCTAGGATTACGGGCATCAACCACTGTGCCCAGACTGAAATCATGTTCTTTGCAGCAACATGGATGCAGCTGGAGATCATTATCCTAAACAAATTAATACAGGAAAAGAAAACCACATGTTCTCACTTATAAGTGACAGCTAAACATTGGGTACTCGTGGACATAAAATGGCAACAATAGACACTGAGAACTACTAGAGGGGAGGGGGCAAGGGTTGAAAACTGAAAAATGACCCATTTGGTATATTCTCAGTACCTGGGTGATGAGATCATTTGTGCTCCAAATCTCCGCATCATGTGATATACCCAGGTAACAAACCTGCATATGTGCTCACTAAATCTAAAATTAATTGGAAAAAAATGTTCACAAGATATTGGATATCAGCCCACTGGGTCATGAAGAGCAAGGACAACTGAGGCAAGGAAACAAACCGGGTGAGTCCCATGATTGACTTAGGCTATCACGTGGACAGTTTCCAGGCCATGATGCAGGGAGAAGAAGCCACATGGGGTCTAGGGGTCTCTCTGAATAAGGAAAGGAGAGCAGGGAGATCAAGGTAGTTAGATTTCAAGAGGTGGAGTACTTGAGAGGAGAGAGCTGCCAAGAGGGAAAACTCAGGAGATCTGCCAGGTGTCCTCTGCAGGTATTTAGCTGGATACTGGTTAGTGCATGTCAGTGAGGAAACTACTCATGCTTGAGAAATAACCACTCAAAGGAATTAGTGGAAAACATACCCAAAGCCTATTTTCTCAGCAGTCAGAGTGGAAAACTCATAATTTATGGTTTATCAAGTAGGATACTCAGAAGGGTTTTGCCTCAATCAGGAGGAAAATTGTCCCTGAACTTCATGCTCCACTGGTTCTGTCTAACAATGCTTAAGAGCAAGATAGAAAAGAATCAAACTATTTTAAGGTAATTTGATCATATACCAGAAAAAACAAAACAAAACAAAATGGATAGGAATACAAAAATATTTAGCAGCCAACAGTATAAGAATCACAGTGTCCGGTACTTTGGAAATTACCAGCTAGATGCAGTGGCTCATGTCTGTAATCCCAGCACTCTGGGAGGCCAAGGTGGTAAGATCATGAGGTCAGGAGATTGAGACCAACCACCTGGCTAATACCATGAAACCCCACTTCTACTAAAAATAGAAAAAATTAACCAGGCTGGGTGGCATGCACCTGTGGTCCCAGCTACTTGGGAGGCTGGAGCAGGAGAATTGCTTGTACCTGGGAGGCAGAGGTTGTGGTGAGCCGAGAATGCACCACTGCACTCCAACCTGAGCTACAGAGTGAGACTTCATCTCAAAAAAGAAATAAATTAAATAAACAACAATAAAAAGAAAATTACCAGGCATGCAAAAAATAAATAAATAAAAAGGCAGAAAATACAAAATAAGGATAGACATCAATTAATCAAAACTGACTCAGAATTGACATGGTTGATAAAATTATAGATAAGGACATTAAAATAGTTATTATAACTGTATTTGATAAAATTAATAGATAAGGACATTAAAATAATTATTATAAAACAACTCGAGGAAAGATTAAATGTGCTATGTAGAGACACAGAAAATATAAAAAAGAAAGTCAAATTTCTAGAAAGCCTGTGATGCCTGAGATGAAAAATCTCTGTGGTTAATAGCAGATTAGATGTTGCAGAGGAAAAGATTAGTGAGCTTGAAGACATAGCAATAAAAACAATTCACAATGAAACAAAAAGGAAACAAACTGAAAAAAAAAGGTATCAGTAAGCTATGAAACAACTTTAAGGAGCCTAATATATGCATAATTGGGGTAGGAAAGAAAAACAGTTTGAAGAAATAATGGCTAAAATATTTCCAAAATTTATGAAATCTGAAACCAACAGATCTAGAAAGCTTAAACCCAAGACAAGAATCACGGAGAAAACTGCGTGATAATCACGTCATAATCAAATAGTTTGAAACTAGCAATGCAGAGAATATTGAGAATGCCCAGAGACAAAGGACACATTATATAGAGCAGAACAAAAATAAGTCATTTTCTCCTCAGAATTAAGGCAAGTGAGAAAGTTCTGAAAGACAGAAAGTTGTCAACTTGGATTCTTTATCAGGAAAAACATCATCTTTCAAAGACGAAGACAAAATAAAGTCTTAGACAAACAAAGCCAAAAAAAATTATTGATAATGCACCTGCACCACAAGAAACCTTAACGAAAGTGCCTCCGGCAGAAGAGAAGGATTCCAGATGGAAACCGTATCTACAGAGAGCTAGGGAGCCTAGGAAATGGCAACCATGTAGATAAGTTAAGAGATTTTTCTCATTTAAATCTCTTGAAAAGATAATCAACTGCTTAAAGCAATGACAATGCATTATGGAGTATATATTATTTGTACTATATATGAAACGGCAAAATAGCAGAAGGTTGGAAATGGAAGTATGCCATTGTAAGATCCTTGTACTGTATATGAAATTATATGAATATGGTAACATTCAAAGGTAGATCCTAATAAGGTAAAGATGTACAATATAAACCCCAAAAGAATAACTAAAACAATGTCACCCAGAGTTATAGCTAATAAGAAAACACCATAATCCATGAAATCATTAAAAATACACTCAATCCAGGGATTTCTGATCCAGGTGAAATGATGTAGAGGGTAGACTCATTTCTCCCTGTTAAGTACAACTATAAGCCCTGCAAATGATGTAGGAGGTAATTGAAGAAGAACTATACATGATGGAAAGAGGAAGGCAGACTGGGGGTGGGGTGCCTCTGGAGCAGAGAAAAACAGCAGCAGTGTGTCTGACATTCCCTCCATCCAACACAAGAAAGGGACTCAGGCCTGGCATTTTCTGATATCCACTAAAGGGGGCTCAGATCAGCTCATTTCTTCCTTGGATTAAACGAAAACCCTGCCATTAACTTGTGCAGCTGCAATGGAAAGAAAAACAAACAAACTACCAGCAATGACAAGTTCAGCAGCCCCAGCAAGGGAGACTGATTGAGGGCCCTGCTAAGAGTAAGTGTCCAGGTGATGTGCTCTCCTTCCCCACCGGGGCTGAGATGCTCATCCACAACCCAAGCACCAGCAGGCCCTGGGAAGGGAGACCCACTGCAGTAAGCCCCTGGCCTAGAAAACACTCTAATTTCTTGCCAGGCTTGCAACGGCTTGCAACTCCCATCCTCCATCCAGAGACACTGAGTGGCCCGGCAACACTAGCAAGGGAAATCCCTTAACTATGAGGACCTGATCCAGGAAGCCTATTTGTCCCCTTGGGTCAGAGACTTCCTTTCTCCTCCTAGGAAGCACCAGACGGCCTGGCTTAGGGAAACTGTCCTCCACCACCACAAGCAGTACCAGCAGGGACGAGTGGGAGCCCCGGTGGCACCGGAGAAAGCAAGCAGTCAAAACAGCTCTGAAAATGAAATTGTCATTAGAACCACAGCCCACAAAATTAGGCCAGAACCGCTGTAGGAAACCTAAATAGGCTTACGGTCTGCTGTCATCACAGATCTAAATGGGGCCTAGAATCTCCTAATATAAAATCCAAAATGTCCATGATATAATAAATTATCACCTGCATATCAAGAACTAAGATTTTAAGGCAGCCATCATGAAAATGATTCAACGAAGTATGAATCATGAAAGTCTCATGAAAGGAATGAAAAGAATAGTAAACCTTAGCAAAGACATAAGTGATAGAAACGAACCAAATAGAAATTACAGAACTAAAAAAAGGCAATGAGAAACAAAACCCTTGCTAGGCGAGTCCCTCCACTGAACCTCTTACTGAGGTTTGTCCATTCTCTTCTTTCCACACCTTACTCCAGTGTTACTGTCCCCCTTATTATCTCTTCAGCTAGAATTTAAATCTCACAAGGCAGGTATCTTGTCTGTTTTACCCACTGTTGTATTCCCAGTGTTTACCGCCATGCCTGACAAATACTTCTTAAATAACTGAATGTCTTAAAAAAAATGCCCAACCACAAAAAGGCAGAGAAAAGAGAAAAAGGGAACAGGAAATAGATGGGAAAAATACAATTAAATAGTTAGACGGAGGAAATAATCATTTCTATAATTACATTAAATCACAATGGCTTAACACCCAAATTCAAAGGCAGAAGTTGTCAGAAGAAAATAAAAGCAAGAATCACTATCTGCTGCCTGCAAGAAACGCAGTTTAACTGTAAACACACAATTAGGTTAAAAATATGGAAAATGATATATCATGCTAACACGAATCATAAGTAAGCTACAGTGGTTATATTAACATCACACAAAACGGTTTTCAGAGCAAAGGATATTAGCAGTGATAAAGAAGGTCATTTCATGATGATAAAAGGGTCAATTCATTATAGAAAGAACCACTGTAAATGTTAATATACCTAAGTAGCAGAGTCCAAAATACAGGAAGAAAAAAACCAGTAGAACTGCAGGGATAAATAGACAAACCTAGAATAGAGTGTCCATAAATGGATCCACACATAGATGTAAGTGAATTTTTGACAAAGTTGCAAAGACAATTTTGTGGGAAAAGAATAGTTTTTTCAATAAATTGTACTGGAACAGTTGGATAACCATATATGCAAAAAAGAGCCCCAATCCCCACCTTGCACCACATACAAATATGAACTCTAAATGAATCATAGACTTACATATAAAACATAAAACTATACAACTTCCAGAAGAAAATGTAGGAGAAAATCCTTGTAATGTTTGATTGGGCAAATGTTTTTTTACATATGGCACCAAAAGCATGAACCATAGAAGAAAAAAGTCTGACAAATTAGATTGCATTAAGATGAAGAACTGCGCTCTTTGAAAGACACTGTAAAGAGAATGAAAAGACAGTCACTGACAGGGAGAAAACATTTACAAATCAGGGATCAGCTAAGGAACTTATATTCAGAATGTATGAAGAGGTTTCCAAGGCCCAGTTATAAGAAGACAAACAGCCAAAAACAAAATGTGCAAAAGATTTGAGGACACATTTCACTGAAGAATGTATATGCATGGCAGATAAGCACATGAAAAAATGCTGAACATCATTAATCATCAAGGAAATGGAAATTCAAACCACAATGACTGTTATGATTTGGCTGTGTCCCCACCCAAATCTCATCTTGAATTGTAGCTCCCATAATTCCCATGTGTTGTGGGAGCCATCCAGCGGGAGATAATTGAATCATGGGGGCAGTTTTCCCCACGCTCTTCTCATAGTAGTGAATAAGTCTCATGAGAGCTGATGGTTTTATAAGCAGAATCCCGTTTTGCTTAGTTCTCATTCTCTCTTGTCTGTCACCACATAAAACGTGACTTTCTTCTTCCGCCATGATTGTGAGGCCTCCCCAGGCATGTGGAACTGTGGGTCCATTAAACCTGTGTTTCTCTGTAAATTACTCAGTCTCAGGTATGTCTTTGTCAGCAGTGTGAAAATGGACAAATACAATGACATATCACTATACATTGGTTAGAACATCTGAAAAAAAAAAAAACTTGTGATACTGATGTTGGCAAGGACATAGAGCAACTGGAACTCTCATACCCTGCTGGAGGTAAAGTGCAAGGATGCAACTCCTTTGGAAAATAGTCTGTCGGGTTCTCAAGGTAAAGATATACCTATAGTAGGATCCAGTTTCTATACTCCTTGAACTCAAACCTATGTCTCCACAAAGATTTATACACAATGTTTGTAGCAGCTTTATTTGTAACAATGCCCTGATATTCATCAACAGGTGGCTGGATAAACAAACTTTGGGATCTCTGTAAAGTGGGATACCATTCAACAATCAAAAGGAATAAATAATCAATATTCGCAACAGCATGGATGAATCTCAAAGTAACTATACTGGGTGAAAGAAGCCAGACCAAAAAAAAAATAAATATATATATACTTCTGTGTATGTAACATTCTAGAAAATACAAAATAATCTATGGTGAAACAAAGCATATCAGCAGTTTCCTGAAGAATGGGATTTGGGGAGGGGAGAGGCAAAAAAGAAGGACTAAGAAGAGACATGAGGAATTTATCTGGGTGATAGAATTATGTTGATTATGGTAAGAAGCAATTACGTAAATCAGACTTATCAAATTATATGCTTTATATGTTGCTTATTGTAGGTCATATTTTAAAAAAGAAAATAGAAATACCACTATTTCAAAGCTATCATTTAACCCACAAAATATCAGTGATTTTTAAGGAGCGTGCCTTTGGTTGCAATGCAATGATATATTCCTGAAAACATAGGTGGATCAAATTCATCATGTTATGAAATATACAAAGAGATCTTAGAGATTCTGTAATTTTTTTTTTTTTAGGTGAAGAAACAGGACTGGATGGGGGTAAACTGACCTGCCCCAAACCATGTAAGAATCTAAACTAGCTCATGAAAATGAAAGCTTTGGTTTTCTGCCACCCATAAAGCTAAGTCACAGTGACATTTTAATAAATGATCGATAATGTCAAATCCCTATAGTCTCCAAGTTTACTGCCTGATAGTAAATCCATGGGTTAAAAAATGTAAACAGTCTTTCTAATTGTTGAGTATAGCACAAAATAATCCACATTTTCTATCTGGCTGTAAATGTCAGTGAGAACGTTTTGGTATATTCTATAACCCACACTGATGGCTTTAAATAAAATGGATTTAATTTATTTAATATTTGCTTCTGCATAAATAAAAAAATGGCACAAGTTAGTCAGTATACTTTACTTTCCAAGCTCAGAAAAATGTCATAATGTGCTGTTTTTGGTTTGTTTAAGATAAAACCACTTTAATTCTATCTGCTGGAAAATGGTCTTAATAAATGCACAAATCTATGATTTCATCAATGCAAATGGCACCCTATAGAGTTTTGCAGTGCTGAAGATCTTAGATGTACATTGATTAGAAAAGAAACTGTACCATCAATTTATTAGAAGTATAACTGCTGTATTTCAAATATGACACTTAAGTATCATTAACTCTGAAACTTTCATCTTCTTCAACAGGTAAACAGAAGTATAGTCTCATATGTATATAACAAAATTTGTTTCATTTTAAATATTTTTTATTTTTAATGTTTATGGGTAAATAGTAGGTGTATATATTTATGGGGTACATGAGATGTTTTGATACAGGCATGCAATGTGAAATAATCACATCAAGGAGAATGGGGTATCTGTCTGTCCCCTCAAGCATTTATTCTTTGTGTCACAAACAATCCAATTACATTCTTTTAGTTGTTTTAAAATGTACAATGAAATTACTACTGACTATAGCCACCCTCTTGGGCTATCATATAGTAGGTGGTATTCATTTCAATTGGTTTTGTACCCATCACCCACCCCATCCCCAATACCCTTCCCAGCCTTTGGTAACCAGCCTTGTATTCTCTATGTCCACGAGTTCAATTGTTTTGATTTTTAGACCCCACAAATAAGTGAGAATGTGTGCTATTTGTTTTCTGTGTCTGGCTTTTTTCACTTCACGTAATGATCTCCAGTTCCATCACTGTCATTGCAAATGACAGGATCTCATTCTTTTTTATGGCTGAATAGTACTCCATTGTGATATGTATTACATTTTCTTTACCCACTCACAATACCTAAGATTTGGAAGCAACCTAAGAGTCCACCCACACTTCAAATTCAAACAACCTCTCTAATTGTTGTTTCTAAATGTCCATAAACAATTAGGTTGCTTCCAAATCTTGGCTATTTTGAAGAGTGCAGCAACAAACAGGAGAACAGATATCTCTTTGATAGACTATTTCCTTGCTTCTGGGTATATACCCAGCAGTGGGATTGCTGGATCACATGATAGCTCTACTTTTAGTTTTTTGAGGATTTTTTTTTCTTGTAAATTTCAGAGACGGAATCCGGCTATCTGGCCCAGGCAATGGCTATGCACAGTCACAATCATAGGACATGATAGGGCTCAAAAGATCCGCCGCCTGTCTCAGCCTCCTGATTAGCTGGGATTACGGACACACTGCCACCATGCTTGGCTCTAGGGGTAACTTTTAAAGTAATTTGGTTTATGTTGAAGTTTTTTGTACATTTGAGAATTAGCGATGAGGTTTTTCTTGGTCTTTAGGGAGAAACACTTTAAACCTTGTCTTTTATGAGTGGAATGTATGTAGATAAACAAGCACAATTATATTTCAGAAAAAATAATTTGCAGTAATATTCTTTCTATTATGACTAAGAATGAGGTAATAGTGGCCCAGCAACATGTTTTAGTTAAGACTGCACTCAAGAGAATTTGGTTTGCTTCCCAGCTCCACAGTTGGGCCAAGAAAAGTAATTACAGTGATTAATAATAATATTTGATTTTCTAGTCCCTGAGCCCACTCCTCAGAGCTGGTATCATCTGGGGGCAGAGAAACAAATTGCAGGTAGGAAATGAGAAGCATGTCCTACCATTTGAATTCTTAAGCATTACACCATCTCAAAGCTGCCATGGCAGACCCAGCGTGTGTCACCCTGGTTTTACACCAGGGATTTCCACTATCTTGTGTTCCTGAGGTAATGTTTTCAGTCTTTAGGGACACATTTTAATTAATACTCCTTAAAGTGCACCTCCTCGTGTTCATACAAGCTGTTAAGGAGGTTTTAAGTGGTGATGGAGAGGACAGATTTAAATGAATCAGGGCCTCTGCTTTGAAAACCATTAAACATAAAACCAAAATAAAAACAACACATCTTTTGTCCTTAAAAAATTCTCATGTTCTCATCTCTGGCATGATTCTGATGGTCAATGCAAGGAGAGTTCTAAGATACCCAAGGTTTAATATAAACAAATAAATGAAGAGAGAGAGAAAAGAAAAGAAAAAAAAACCAGCTCAGGGCAGGGCTGGGTTTCAAGACCACAGTAGCCTTCAGCTCTGCCACTACCAGGAGAAGTTGCTATGGGAACCATTGCAAAAGATTAAATATATCAAGGGTACATGATGGTGAGAAATGGGTGGGAAAGGGAATTATATCACATGAAATGACAGTTCTTCTGTTTGTGGTTTCTCACATTTTTTCCTAAATCACATACAAAAACTCCTTTAATTCATAAACATATAATGCATTGACAAATTACTTTTTGCTGTATGCTTAATATAGAGAAAAAGAAATGTTCATTTTTCACAGTAAAAATTAAAGGATTATGATTTTTTTTGCAGTGCTTTTTTTTCTGACCCTAGTATTAATTCTGGGGTAAACTCTGGCATCTCCCCTCAACTGGTAAAATAATCTTCTAGGTTGGCCAAGGGGTCTGGGCAGGTCAGCGTGACGTTCTTTTCTGTCTTCTCATCCTGCCACACATCACACACACCATATTTATGTTGGCTTTAAGATTTGGAAAATATTTTGTTTTTTAATTCTGTTGTCTTCTGTTGCAATTCTCCTTAGAAAAAATTTACTGGGAGGGCCAAAGCTAAAAACATGAGTCTCTTAAGAAAAGTTCCTTTAAGTAGTATAAATGCTGTGATTTGACTTATGTATCACCTGTTATTGGTGAATTTTTCTCCATGTACAGACGTCAGCTTTTGGAATCTCACCTTGCAGGTGAGGAAAGCTGGATCATAAAGCTCTAGGAGCTGACTCATGGAGTCCTGAGACTTGGCATGGCCAGTTCAATGTGGTTTTGTTTTTAATCAGGTTGTATCTTTGCCCTGCCGGATGAATTTATTTATTTGAACAAGTAAAATTAAAATCAGAAAAGTTCATTGTTTCCTAGTTTTCAGTTCAGATGAGGGAGGTTTCTGAAGAAGGGTGGGAAATTTTCTTCCTTTGCAGTGATGATGGGTCACGTTTCAAAGCAAAGCTCTGAGAGGAACATATCGCACTTTTTGTTTACTTTGCCTTTTCCCACAGCACAGAAATGCACCCTTTATTATTATTGTCATAGTTGGCTGAAGAAGAGCTATCAGTCCAATGAGAGGATGTTCTCCAAAGATTTGTTGCATACAACTTTCTGTTTAGCAAAATCGTCTAACAACAAGAGGTTTATTTTTAAAGAGTGTCATCTCTACCACATATACGTGTATCTTACTTGAAGTTTTAAAAATTAAGACGAGAGGGGTCCAAAGTGTCTCCCGCCGGAGGTCATGGCTCTCGCGAAGGCGAGGTCATCAGTTCAAGGCTAACCTCATAAGCTCAAACTGATTGGCAAAAAAAAAAAAAATTAAGACGACTGTGCTAATGGTTTTAAAAATATGGCCTCATATTATTTCACGTCTACAAGTTTCTCACTTTAAAAGTGATTAACCTCTAAGAGAAGGGAGAAAGGGCATCGTAGCCAGGAGGGAGCAGTGGAAACTTCCTCTCTCCCATGCCAGGCCCCCAAGGTAAGGGCCCCAGAATAGATTTGACCTCTGTTGCATTTCCAAGGAGCTTAGAAGCTCCTGCCTTAGCTCAAAGCTTCCCTTTGGTTGTTTCAAAAATGTGATGAGGGCAGGGAAGGTGATCAAAGACAGAGATAAAAGATTGGAGATGGGCCCCTGGGTAGGAGAAGAGGGGTAGTGCCTTTGGAGGACATGAATGGAAGGCATGAATAGAGATACTTTTGTTGGAAAAAAGAAGTGATCACCAAGTTTTCTTCTGTTAGTCAGTACATAAATTATAACAAGCAATACTGAATCTGACATGTAGTGAAAGTGATACTGACACACCAGGAGTTTGGTCTAGGTCTTGCTGCTGGCTGCACTGGAAGCCAATCACTGAGACAATGAGGACTGCCAGGGAAGAAGGCTTTAATCGGGTGCTGAAGCTGAGGAGCTGGCAGGTCAGTCTCTAATCCATCTCCTTGACCAACTACAAGTAGGGGTTTATAGAGCAGGGATAAAATGTAACTATATACAGGTAAACAGGAATTATGGAGGGTTAAGAAAATCATGAGGGGCCAGGTGCAGTCCCAGCACTTTGGGAAGCTGAGGTGGGAGGATCACTTGAAGTCAGGAGTTCAAGACCAGTCTGACCAACATGGCAAAACCCCTTCTTGACTAAAAATCCAAAAATTAACCAGGTCTGTTGGCAGGCCCTTGTAATCTGAGCTACTTGGGAGGCTGAGGCAGGAGAATAGCTTGAACCCAGGAGGTGGAAGTTTCAATGAGCTTAGATTGCACCACTGCACTCCAGCCTGGGCAACAGAGCATGACTCTGTCTCAAAACACACACACACACACACACACACACACACACACACACACACACACACAAAGAAAATGAGGGATGAGGGTACTGGCTTCTCATGGTCTACAAGTGGTGATCTGATGAGTTTCAGTTTCTTGATACTATCTGGGAGGCCTGAGAGTAGTTTCCTGAGGAGGGAACTCACATAACATGAACGCAAGCTTTAAGACCAGAGGGGCCAATTTCTATGTTCATTTGATGAGACTGAAACATCAATTCTGTGGGACAATTGGGCTGGTTTCAAAAGGCTACCACTTGCTTTTCCAACACAAGCATGTTGGCTCTCTTCTTAAGAGCAACTTGATAAGGCAGATTATCCTGTGCATGAAAACTTTCCTATTTACAGATGGCCTGGCTCACTGGCTAAAGGGCACTCTACACAAATGTCTTCACCTTACCTGCATTTTTAGGAGGTAGGAAGAAGCAAATTAATGCTGGAGCACTCCGAATTCCTTTATTTAATAGTTAAAGACCTTGGAGGGCTTTGGCCAGGGACAGTGATATTCTCCAAGTCAAGTGTCACCAGCTGACCCCACCCCCCCCCAAGCCTAGCCCCCTTTCATGAAGCACTTTTGGTCTTTCCAACACTAGAAACGTGCCCATACTTATTTCAAAAGCTTGGCAGTTTGGTAATTAAATTAATTCTACCACCACCCTTTGCTATAGGGCTTCGGCAAGAGCATATTAAATGTGTACACCTTGTTTCTTTTATAGATTGGTCTGAATGACTCACTGTGGAAAGAAATCAAATGTAAAGTCATATTTTAATGCGTTTAAAACTAGAAGTTTACAGTCAACATGCTTCTGTTTCACTTGTGGGTCTTTTTCCTCCTAAAGTGCTGTCAATTGCCACTTGGTTTGATTCTTTTCAAATGCAGCCTGGCAGTAATGCTGACCACATCAATTTCATATTCTCTTTTGTCTGACTCAAGGATATCAGATGGCGTTTCATCTTAATGAGGGCTAGTTCTACTCCTATTACCAGGCGATTTTTCTCTGATAAATCACAGTGCCCCGTGGTGTCATTGCACCCGTAATAGCAGGCAGGTGAAGAGGAAGGCATGCTCCCAAGCCCTGGTGCTTCTTTCCTAACTGAGATATTGCTCTTGTGGAGCCCACGACCCTGAGCAAATTCCTATCTTGTGCATTTCCCTGTGTCATGCCTCGGCTTGCCCCTCACAGAGGCTCTGATTCATGGTGTCAAACAAGGTCTCCTTAAGAGGACACAACATGGGGCTCACTTGAAAGGTTTTCCGCCTCCCGGAAAGGGTTGCTTTTGCTCTTTTGTTGTAAAGAAGTGCCAAAGCAGGCCAAAAAGACTCCCCTGAGTTCCCACCAAAAAAGACTGAGTCAAATAAATGAGCACTAATGGAAAAAAAAAAAAAAAAGTCTTACTTCTATGGATGATGTCCCCAAGAGAAAATTCTGAAATAATTATGTATTCATTCATCTTTTCACTCATTTAGTCAACATTAATTGAATTCCAACTTTGGAAATGACATTTTTTAAATTAGCGTATGGAATACAGAGTTGACTGGCCCTGAAGACTAGGTGGGATTTGGACCTTATTTTGTGGGGGAGCAGAGAGATATTTCCACTGGAGGAAACAGTATGCACATTGGCAAAGAGATGGGGAAGTTCAGAAACTGTAGGCGTAAGGCTGCTTGGGAAGCCAAAAGAGCTCCCAACGCATAGCACTTGTTCTGATGAGTAAAAGAAAACAAGAATTTTAAGGTTAGAGCGGTGCCTTAGGACTCTAGAACTTAATTCTACCCCAAGTATTCAACTCTTTTCAATTTATCTAGACTGAAGGAAATTATAGAGTCCAGTAATTCCAGGTGACAGGCAATGACAACTCAACGTAGGGCAGTAGCAGAGAGAAGACAGTGGTGACCAAAATATGAGACTGATTTTAGAAAACGCCATTAGAAGGACTTCGCAATTGGCTGAAAACAGTGGTAAGGCCAAGACAGCAAGAACGCTGACTTTGAGGTTTCAGATTTGCAGAACTACTCTGGAGGCTGAGGTGGGAAGATTGCTTGAGCCCAGGAATTCAAGGCTGCAGTGAGTTATGATGGCACCACTGCACTCCAGCGTGGGCAAGAGAGACGCTCTGTCTCTAAAAAACAAAAACAAGAACAAATTTGCATAAGTGGAAGGGTATCGGTGATGATGAAGCTGATTAAGAAGAAGAGAGAATCTCTTTTAAAGAGATGTGCTAAACCCATGGGTATGGGTTTAAAAGATTGATAAGAGACTCATGTGATGATGCTTGCCAGGCAAATGAAAATATACTGTGGCCAGGGAAAGGCAGCTTTAAAGAGCAAAAGTTTTGAATGTTGTATTAGGCTGCTATTGCTTTGCTATGAATGTTACAGGCTAGGCGCTGTGACTCATGCCTGTAACCCTAGCACTTTAGGAGGGCAAGGCTGATGGATCACCTGAGATCTGGAGTTCGAGACCAGCCTGGCCAACATGGCAAAATCCTGTCTCTACTAATAAATAAAAACATTAGCCAGGTGTGATGGTGGTACCTGTAATTCCAGCTACTCAGGAGGCCGAGGCAAGAGAATCACTTGAACCTGGGAGGCAGAGGTTGCAGTGAACTGAGATTGCATCACTGCACTCCAGCCTGGGTGAAAAAGTGAGACTCTGTCTTAAAAAAAAAAAAAGAAAACAAATACCTGACTCTAGGCAATTGATAAAGCAGTTTGCTGGGTCATGGTTCTGTCTGCTGTACGGGAAGCATGGCTCCAGCATCTGCTTGGCTTCTGGTGAGGGCCTCAGGAAATTTCCAATCATGGCTGAAAGCGAAGGTAAAGTAAGACTGTCCCAAGGCCAGAGCAGGAGCGAAAGAGAGAGAGGGATAAGGTGCCACACAATTTTAAGCAAGCAGATCTTGTGAGAAATCATTCACTATCACAGAAACAGCACCAAGGGGACGGCGCTAAACCATTCGTCGTAAATCTTCCTCAGTGATTCAATCACCTCCCATCAGGCTCCATCTCCAGCACTGGGGTCACATTTCAACACAAGATTTGAGCGGGGACAAACAGACAAAGGATATCAAGTGTATATGCCTGTTTGTGTCACTGAGTGTGAAACTGAAGAGAAAAACTAAGAAAATGTCACTATTTAGGGCATAAGAGAAAGGGGCAGAATCTGAAAAGTATCTTTGAGAAAAGTAACGAAACAAGCCAAGAGGGTTCAGAGTCACAGAAGGCAGTGGAGGAAGCACAGAAGTGATAAACTAATATGGTCAAATGCTTAGATGGTAACCAACTCTACCTGCCCAGAGCGGCTTTACAGGTACTAGGATATTCACTCAGAAATTCCGATGTCTTAGACCCGGGGTGATGCTGAAGATCTGCATGTTTAAAAAGGTTCCCTGGTGACATGCAGGAGGAGGACTGTGCGACATTGTTCAACATTTTTCAAAGGCTTGTTTTCAAAATGATAGTATCTAGGAAGGATTGCCTGGAGGATATGCGGTCTATTTTGCTACATACATGAAATTTTCTTCTTTGATTAGATCAGCCCAGGGTATAGCTGATTTCCCAGAATTCACCATTCTGCCTTTTCATTGAAAGCTTGACTGAGCTGTTTTTGGGGGCTGAGACCCTGGACTTTGTTGACGGGTGTATAGAACTCAGTCTTTTAAAATTCTTTATTGACGAGGCGTGATGCGTGGCTCATACCTGTAATCTCAGCATTTTGGGAGGCTGAGGCAGGGGGATTGAGAATGCAAAAAATCATTCACTATCGCAAGGACAGCACCAAGGGATGGCGCTAAACTATGCATAATAAATCTTCCCCTGTGATCCAACCAAGACCAGCCTGGTCAACATGGCAAAATAGGTATATATAGTATATATTTTAGAAACACCGTCTCTGAAATATATATATATATATATATAATCTCTCTAGGTATATATCTCTAATAAATCTGCCCCTATGATTCAAGACCAGCCTGGGCAGCATGGTGAAATATGTGTGTGTGTGTGTGTGTGTGTGTGTGTGTGTGTGTATCTACATATATTACATATTTTAGAAAGCCCATCTCATATATATGTATATATAAAATACATAAAATATATCTCTAGATATGTATCTCTAATATATATTTTATACATATAAAATATATCTCTAGGTATATATATCTCTAATAAATCTGCCTCTATAATCCAATCAAGACCAGACTAGGCAACATGGTGAAATATGTATACATAGATATCTCTAGTAGAGATGGGGTTTCTAAAAAGAAAAAAGTATATATTAGAAATACATATACATAAATATGTAATAGATATCTGTATGTACATGTAATATATATATGTAATAGATATTTATCTATCTGTATATATCTATGTATGTAATAGATAGCTATTATGTATTATAGATCTATATTTATTATAGATATAGCTATATATGATATACATTGTAGATATGTAATAGATATCTATGAAATATATATTAGTGATGGGATTTCTAAAATATATATCTATATCTCTAAAATATATATGTTATATATAGAAATTAAGACTCATTATTATACTATGTAAGAAAGTTGAGAATGTTATAGAATAAATTGACCCATGTAAAAAATTTCACTTAGGTCTTATTCCCAGGACTAGTCTTACTTCCCTTGAACAACTGATTTTTTTATTTCTAATAGTTTCAAAAAGAGTGTTTTATTTTCTGGGTTGGATGTAAGAAAATTCAGGTCCCAAAATGCAGCCAACCTGTAGTGAAATATATATTTGGCAATTAATTTTTCTTTCCCTCCATTTTCTGACTTGCTTTGTAAAGTATTGTACGTACTTTTGTAAGTCACATCAAATCATTTCAGGAGTAAAAAGTGACATAAATAATAACTAAAATGTGAACTACAGAAAATGCTCAATATTTAAAAATATTCCAGGCAAACCCCTGAACTTTCTCCCTTCTTTTCCCAAGGGTTGAAGTTCTGAGTCACAGAAAGATTCATTTACTGGAATCTGAGGCAGGAAAACAATATTTGAGAAAACTTCTAGACTTGTACAGGGCCAAATATGTTCTCAGTTCACACTGTCTTATGTGACCAGTTTCCACACAGTTATTTAAAGAAAGTTCCCAAACATAAACTTGAACCAGGAAAGAAAGGATTTGTTAAATTTGGAACTCGGAATTCCAAACAAAAATGAGGATAGAACATTATTAAATCTTCTCATGCAGAAATTCTGATATCAAAAGCTATAATACAATACACATTTACAGAAAAAAATGTTTCTCTTTTCTCATACGCACCCGAAGAGACAAACGTACGATGCATAGGGGAATAGTTCCACACTATATAGACTTAAACTACTTTCCCTCTTGCAGGCAAATTTGGTCAAAACGCTACATACAGAACTTCTCCTGGAAAATATACGTGTTAATTTCAGAGTCAGCTACATCTGTAAATAGTTGAAAATCAAACAGTTCATGCCACTTACACTGCCAAAGTGACACCCCATTTAAATTTTTCACAAATGTTTTCCAGATTTGGAAATTGTCTTTGATGTTTCGAGTTTAATGAACAAGTGCTGAACTGTTTTTGCAGTGGAAGTGAGGCTTTTCAACCAATGGCTAAAGAGGTTGCCTTGCTCAGATCACCTGGGGACACAAATTTTAGGTGGCTAAACACAATAGATCTGCCTGAGAGTCACTGAGTTTTTCAGTTAAAAGCATTGCATATATCCTTGCAATTTCCCTTGGGAGCACCTGATCCTATCACCACTAAATCCAGTTCAACACCAAACAAAGCCAATGTGTCTGACAATCTCAGTTTTCCTTCCAGGCTAGTGTGATTCTCAGTTCTCTGAACAGGTGTTCAAAAGTCTCTAAGGACTTTTAATAGGCTTGGAGATCAACCACAGCTTGTGAAGAAGAAGAGGAATAAAGTCTTGGTATAATACACAGGAGTGATATTGTTTAGCTGTGTCCCCACCCAAATCTCATCTTGAATTGTAGCTCCCACAATTTCCACATATCCTGGGAAGGACCCAGTGGGAAGTCACTGAATCATGGGGGTGGGTCTTTCCTGTGCTGTTCTTGATAATGAATAAGTCTCAGGCAATCTGATGGTTTTGTAAGGAGGAGTTTCCCTGCATAAGCTCTCTCTCTTTGCCTGCTGTCATCCACGTAAGACATGACCTTTTCCTCCTTGCCTTCCATCATGATTGTGAGGCCTCCCCAGCCATGTGGAACTGTGAGTCTATTAAACCTCTTTCCTTATAAATCACCCAGTCTTGGGTATGTCTTTATTAGCAGTGTGATAACAGACTAATACAAGGGGTGTCTGGAGTTTTGTCTTACAGACCGAGAACATGAAAAAGTGGAACAACAGAATAACAAGTGTTTTTCTTAATTTAGAAAAGAGTCCTAAAAGCTATATGTATATATAAACCATGTCCCCCAATTTTCCTAACGTGACCCTCAGCAGAGATGATTCTGTCACAGAGAACCAACACTCAGCAAATGAGTCTCCTCTCCCGACTCCTGAGAACACAGGCCCCACGGGACAGTCAGATTGTCCTCACCTGCAAGGGGGTCAGCACCATCTTCCACTAAGAGTCCTGACAGATGATGCCGTGGTACTGCTGGTGAAGGAGAATGGTGCCTGAGCTCCCCATAGAAGTCCAATGTCCTGAATATTAGCCAGGGGCTCTTAGAGAAAGGTGAAATGTGCTTACCCACGGTACCACTGGCATTGGCCCTATCTGGGAGTTTGTTAGACACTCAAATTCTTTGACCCCACCCAAAACTACGGAATCAGTCTCTGGAGTGTGAGGCCTGGCCTCTGACCCCTATGCATGGTAACGGTGATTGGGACGGGTGTGAGCAGTGACCTGAGGCTTTCTTCTGCTCTCCCCGCTCTTCAGGGCTTTGGTGTTGGCGTCTGCCAGGTGCCTTGCTCTCAGCTGTCCTCAGTTACTGTCGCTGGAGATGCGTTCAGCTGTTTCCTTTCCGCTGCTGCATTTGCCTTAATCCACCATCAGCACAACACATCTTCCGTTGATTCTTCCTAACGCCAGGGCCATTTTACGTTTCCTTTCTTCCTACTGAGCGGGGAGAAGGACTGGTGACTATTTCTGGAAGCAGAAACTAAAGTCCTCCTTCAAAAAAGGAAAAAACACCTTTTACAATCTTTTCATTTCTCAACTGCCGATACTGTGAACTTTCAATGTCTATTTCTCACTCATTTTATTCTTTGTCTCAAAACTTGAATAACTCACTTTCCCAGAGGTGAAGATGGATCTATTATCTAATTTAAAACCTGCATGACAGAAAAAAAAATCAAGCAATCTTCAATATTTTACATGGTTGGGCTAGTGACTATTTTATTATTATTTTTTTTAGAGGTGGGATCTCACTATGTTGCCCATGCTTGTCTATACATTTTTTCTTGAGACAGGGTTTTACTCTATCACCCAGGCTGGAGTACAATGGTGTGATCATGGCTCACTGCAGCCTTGACCTCCTGGGCTCAAACGATCTTCCTGCCTCAGCCTCCCAAGTTGCTAGGA
The DNA here is from genome assembly GCF_049354715.1 of Callithrix jacchus. Taxonomy (NCBI): domain Eukaryota; kingdom Metazoa; phylum Chordata; class Mammalia; order Primates; family Cebidae; genus Callithrix; species Callithrix jacchus. The sequence continues at coordinate 33,519,843 of NC_133508.1, read as the reverse complement.
GCACAGGCACGTGCCACCACACCCGGCTAATTTTTAAATGTTTTTGGTAGAAAGTGGGGTCTCACTCTGTTCCCCAGGCTGGTCTTGAACTTCTGGGTTTAAATCATCCTCCCTCCCACCTCAGCCTCCCAAAGTGCTGGGACTGCAGGCATGAGCCACTGCGCCTGATCTTGTCTAACTATTTTGACAAAGGCCAGGTGGTAGTCTGGGGTTCTCCTGGAGTGATAGCTGTTGCGGGGACAGTGGGCTGAATGTATGTCTCTGTATTCTATTCTGAGATCCTAAAAACTGGCCTGTTTTCCAGTTCTGCTCACTCTAGTGCTACTAGCTGTTTGCTTCTGCCAAAACTCCTGGTGGAGACAGAGAGACAGAGAGAGTGTGTGTGTGTGCACGCGTGTGTCTGTGAGTATAAAAATTGGGTAATGGCTCGGCGCAATGGCTCATGCCTGTAACCCAGCATTTCGGGAGGCTGAGGCAGGCGGATTACCTGAGGTCAGGTGTTCGAGACCAGCCTTGGCTAAGGTGGCAAAATCCCGTCTCTACTAAAAATACAAAAAATTAGCTGGGCATGGTGATGCAAGCCTGTAGTCACAGCTCCTGGGGAGGCTAAGGCAGGAGAATCGCTTGAACCCGGGAGGCAGAGGTTGGAGTGAGCTGAGATTGCACCATTGCACTCCAGCCTGGGCAACCGAGCAGCAAGACTCTTGTCTCAAAAAAAAAAAAAAAAAAGAAAAAAAGTTGGGTAACACCATGGAGAAATAGATAGAACAACACAATATCCTTAGTAAAACTCCCTGAATGGAGGACGGCGGGAGCGAGTGGTTGAGTGTTACAAGCAAACTTCGAGGATGGTGTGAGATGTGGTTGAACGTTTGGAAGGGAAGTTTATTTCCTGGTTCTTTCATTAGGACCCCAAATTCGTCATGGTTAAATTGAATGCTTCCAAACATTTTTTTTTTTCTTTTCTAAGGAGCTTAAGGAATTTACCTTCCAAAGGAAAATTTGGAGTAAGGTCAAAGGGCTAACTGCAGTCCCCTCTCAAATCTACAAATTAAAGAATGCGTTTCCCAAGAGCTGGCTTTCATTATTAGTCATATGGAAGATTCGGGATCCTGACTCAGGGATCAGGATATTACGTCGTCTTTCTATCAGACTGTTTTGAGCCTTAACAGACTGATCCAATTAATTGCTCTTTCCTACTTTTGCTGCCTTTTGCGAGCTATTATTCTACCTCTTTTGAACTCCACTTCCTGCTCACCACTCAACCCTCACAGTTCCACAGAGATAGTCTTTCTTCCCTCCCCTTTATCTTGAACTCTTTTGGTTTAAATATCTTTCCAAACCTTTGAAGAAGCACTTGAGTTGCATAAGGATGTCACCTGTGTGCTGCATTTCCCAGAAAAAAATGTGTCGTTCGTTGCAACCTCAGTGTTCACTTTCCCTGACGGTAATTAGCTCGTCCACTGAGTGCAATTAAAACTGTCATCCTGGTGGAGTCACAGGGCAGCTCAGCAGCTGAACGTTCCTACTTTTCCTTGGAAGGTTTAAACATGTTCAGCCCTGTTAATCTCTTCCAATGCAGTGTTTCCATCCAGCCTGGAAGACAAGAGAGTGCTTGGTTGTTCACTCCCAGCCTTTTGACTTTGCCCTGACACCTCTCCTCAAGAGCATGAGAATACCAGTGTCACCGAGGATGCGCTGCTTATATTCAAGAGGAGAGTATGAGAAAGAGGAAGATTTATTGTTTTAGGATTGTGTATTAACATGTGAATATCAGGTCAGCTGTGGTGGCTCACGCCTGTAATCCCAGTGTTTTGGGAGGCTGAAGGGAGAGGATCACTTAAAGCTAGGAGTTCTTCTTCTTCTTCTCCTTTTGAGACAGCATCTTGCTTTGTTACAAAGGCTGGAGTACAGTGGTGTGATCATAGCGCACTGCGGTCTTGACCATCCTCCCGGGTACAGATGATCCGCCTGCCTCAGTCTCCTCAGTAGCTGGGACCAGCACACACACCCAGCTAATAAAAAAATTTGGTCGGGTACAGTGTCTCATGCCTGTAATCCCAGCACTTTGAGAGGTCAAGGTGGGCAAAATACGAGGTCAGGAGATCAAGACAATGCTGGCCAACATGGTGAAACCCTGTCTCTACTAAAATGCAAAAAATTAGCTGGGCATGGTGACGTGCACCTGTAGTCCCAGCTACTTAGGAAGCTGCGGCAGGGGAGTCGCTTGAATCCGGGAGGTAGTGACTGCAGTGAGCTGAGATCATGCCACTGCTCTCCAGCCTGAGACTCCATTAAAAAAAAAAATTGTAGAGACAGGATCTCACTATTTTGCCCAGGCTGGTCTTGAACTCTTGGACTAAAGTAATCCTCCCACCTTGGTCTCCAAAAACTCTGTGAATACAGGTGGGACCTACTGTTCCTATCAAGGCCAAGAGTTTGCAACCAGCCTGAGTAACATAGCAAGATACGCTTCTACAAAATTTTTTTAAAATGTAAATTTCAGGGAATTAAAGGATGTTCTAAATGTTACTCTTTTGGCAGAAACATGCCTAATTGTTTAGGGGAAAAATGAGCAAAACTAGGAATTAGACAAAGGAAGGAAAAGTTGCTTCTAGTTAATCCTCCAAAGCTTCCTGATGGTGAAATGAAGGCTGGAACTTCGGGGTCCTTCCTTCTCTCCTCTCCATTTTTCTAATACTGTTGGACATTCACACTCAAGTTGGTCCCTCTGCGTGCTCCTCTGGCCCCACCCACTCCCTCTCCATTCTCCGTTCCCCAGTGGTTCACAGGCTTTAGTTGTCAGTGACTTGGACTCTCAGTGACTGTGTCACTCTCAGTCTCAGCTATTTGCATTTCAACAGAGGAGAGAGCTTCCATCTGGAAACTCCATGAAGGCAAGGTGCTCAGATCCATGGTGGGCACCGCTAAGTATGTGTCATCTGATACATACAATTTTTGAATGGCTGCTCTTCAGGGCTCAGGCCACCAGGAGAGCCAGTGCGATGCGGGAATGCAGGGGGTGCAGAACAGGAATCTTCGGGATGTATGTTGGCTCATATTTGTAAGAGAGAAGCTGATACTGTGAGTCTGTGTGGTAAGCTGCCCTCTCATTAAGCCATCCTGGGGATGGGGAATTTGCTTTTCAGAATCAGGTGAAGACGGGATTGTGTGCAGATGGAAGGAGTCAAGGAAGACCTGCGGACCTCAAGCTCTGCGTCCCACTTTTTGCTGTTCTGTATTTTGTCAATCTATTAAGTGACAGGGAGGTTGGTGTGAAGAGTCTCGAGGATGGAAATCTGTTTTTTCCCTGAAGTTCAGCCACCAACTGGCCATTCTTAAAATTTCACCACCGTGCCATTCACAGCTCTGCCTGGCTGTGTCACCTTCACCACTCTACTTTCCCATGCTGGTGAAGCCACTGCATACCGCAGACAAGACCACCAGAAACGGGACAAGAGAGAGCCAGGTCTGGAAAAGTCAATGCTTCTGCCATGAAGAAAGAGAACACTGCTGGGTGCCTTGGCTCACGCCTGTAATCCTAGTGCTTTGGGAGGCTGAGGCAAGAGGATCACTTAATCCCAGGAGTTCAAGAACAGTTTGGGCAACATACTAAGACCCCTTCTCTACTGAAAAAAAAAAAAAAAATTAGCTGGGCGTGGTGGCACATGCCTGTAGTCCCAGCTACTTGGGAGGCTGAGGTGGGAGGATGGCTGGAGCCTGGGAAATCCAGGCTTCAGTGAGCTGAGATCATCATGCCACTGTACTCCAGCCTGGGCAACAGAGCCAGACCCTCCAAAAAAAAAAAATAAATAAAAGAAAAGTACCAGTCAGGTGTATTAGTTTGTTTTCATGCTGCTGATAAAGACATACTGGAGACTGGGCAATTTACAAAAAAAAAGAGGTTTAATGGACTCACAGTTCCACGTGGATCGGGAGATCTCACAATTATGGTGGAAGGCAAGGAGGCAAGTCCTGTCTTACATGGATGGCAGGAGGCAAAGAGAGAGCTTGTGCAGGGAAACTCCCCCTTATATTACCATCAAATCTTGTGAGACTTATTCACTATCACCAGGAGAGCTCAGGGAAGACCTGCCCCCACAATTCAATGACCTCCCACCAGGTGCCTCCCACAACAGGTGGGAATTCAATACGAGATTTGGGTGGGGACACAGCCGAACTATACCTCCAGGTCCTGTTAAGAGGCAAAAACAAGCTTCTCTAGCTGCTGGAACGCCAGGAGGGGCCCCATGAGTAGCCGTCCCATGGCCCTCTTTGTATTTAGTGCCATTCCCTTTGCTCCTGGCTCCAAGCTTACTTTGCCCCATTTCTGCTTGGCTGGAGATTGCCTTGTGTGTTGTGTAATGATGTATCAAATTATAACACTGCAGGCCTTTGGTGCATGTTTTCATTCGACACTAAAGGAGCAATATGAAGATTAAAATATTAATGTGAATTTTAGAGTATTATTTGAGAATTATTATCATTATGAGGTGCCTCTTTACCATAGATCTCTGAAGACTATCCCTGTTTAAAAGATGTTGGTTTATTTTTTCTATCTCACTTCAGTTCAGTCCTTACTGTATCTAGGAATTTTTTTTTTTTTTTTTGAGATGGAGTCTTGCTCTGTCACCCAGGTTGGAGTGCAGTGGCTTGATCTCAGCTCACTGCAAACTCTATGTCCTGAATTCAAGCAAGTCTCCTGCTTCAGCCTCCTGAGAAGCTAAGATTACAGGCACCTGCCACCATGCCCAACTAATTTTTGTATTTGTAGTAGAGGTGGGGTTTCACCATGTTGGCCTGGCTGGTCTCCAACTCCTGACCTCAGGTGATCTGCCCACCTCAGCCTCCCAGAGTGCTGGGATTACAGACGTGAGCCACCACACCCAGCCATGTATCTAGGAAGTCTTCATTGTGTTCTTTCTTCGGTATATAATAAAAAATGTTGTCTCTGGTCATTTTATATTGTAGGAGAATAAATTGTTTTGCATGGCCAGGCATAGCAGGTCATGAGGTCAGGAGTTCAAGACCAGCCTGGCCAATATGGTGAAACCCCATCTCTACTAAAGATATGAAAAATTAGCTGGGCATGGTGGCACATGCCTGTAATCCCAGCTACTCAGGTGGCTGAGGCCGGAGAATCACTTGAACCTGGCAGGCAGAAGTTGCAGTGATCTAAGATCACACCATTGCACTCCAGCCTAGGGGACAGGGCAAGATTCTGTTTCAACAACAACAAAAAAAGTTTTGCACAACTAACTATGGCTTGCATTTTTTTATGGTGGCTGATTTTTTTACACAAATGGTTAAATCGCTGTCACATGACCTTCCTATCTAAAAGTGATCCTCAGTTATGGCTTGAATAATGGTTCAGAGCAACACTGTCCAGGAGACCTTTCTACAAAGATGGAAATAACCATTCTGTGTTCAATGTGGTGGCCACCAGTTAGGTGTGATCACCGAGCTCTTGAAATAGATCCTATTCTTTGAGACTCTAAATTTTAAATTATTTTATTTTATTATTATTATTATTGAGACAGGGTCTTATTCTGCTGCCCAGGTTGGAGTCTAGTGATGCAGCCTCTGCCTCCTGGGCTGAAGCGATCCTCCCTTCTCAGCCTCCTGAGTAGCTGGGACAAATAGGTGCAAGCCACTATGTCCAGCCATTTTTTTGTATTTTTGTAGAGGTGGGTTTCACCATGTTGGCCAGGCTCAAGCCATCCACCTACCTGGCCTCCCAAAGTGCTGGGATTACAGGCATGAGCCACTGTACTCAGTTCATTTAATTTTGATTAATTAAATTTAAACAGTCACATGCGGCTACCAGGTACCATATTGGACAGTACAGGTTGAGAGATTGAAGAATGTTGTGTTGGCATATGAGTGGAGTGATTTCAGAGAGATCTCAGAAAGCCCCCTTTGCCCTCAAATTACTGCCACACGCATCAGTTCATAATGCTTGAAACAGCTTGAACTGCAAAACCTTAAGTGCAAGTGTCACTGGGGCTTAAGTTTCTGTTAAGGTTGCGGTGGTGTCCCGACAACAGCTTTCCGTAAGTCAGGCAAAAAAATCAACCTCCTTACTTTAGTGACTGTTGTTCAAGAAGCCTTGCTGGGGACCGGGCGCGGTGGCTCACGCCTGTAATCCCAGCACTTTGGGAGGCCGAGGTGGGTGGATCATGAGGTCAAGAGATTGAGACCATCCTGATCAACATGGTGAAACCCCGTCTCTATTAAAAATACAAAAAATTAGCTGGGCATAGTGGTGCACGCCTGTAATCCCAGCTACTCAGGAGGTTGAGGCAGGAGAATTGCCTGAACACAGGAGGCGGAGGTTGCAGTGAGCCGAGATCGCGCCATTGCACTCCAGCCTGGGTAACAAGAGCGAAACTCCGTCTCAAAAAAAAAAAAAAAAAAGAAGCCTTGCTGTGTTCTGATCACAAGAGAAAACACGCGCCAGTTCTTGTTCAGTAACAGACTTCGGACTCTTTCCTGAGAGAGTGAGAAAGATATGAACCAAATGATGATGTTTCTGAGATGGGCCAGGGAGAGAGAAGAGGAAGCAGCATCGTGGAGAAGAGAGAAGTGGATGGATAGGACCAGAGGAAGCCTCGACAAATTAAATAATTCATGGTTTTGCCCTATCATTTCCTCTAGGCAGAAAGAGGACATATTAGAAGGGTTTGCAAATAGCCCAAGGGGCTGGATGCAAAGGTTCACTGGCCCAGCCACCTCCAACAGTGGCACCAATGCAGAGTTTCCTAGCTTCTCCCTTGATAAGTGATTTTGAGGACAGGAGGTGGGTTTTATTTATTTTGGGATCCTTCACAAGGCTAGCTCCCACAGCTCCTCCATGAATATTTGAGGGCTAAATGGAAGGGCAGCTGAGCTGTGTTTTCCATTTTTGCTGACTCTCTTTTCATAATCGGAATAGATCCAATCTCTGCTCCTAGCTGCCTGAGGGGAAATCATTGGTAGAACTGGAAGGCAGAATTCCTAGTTCACCATCTCTGCCTTTCTTTGAGGGGTTGTGGCAGTGAGGAAAGGACAGTGGCTGAGAGGTATTTTAAATGCCTGACCTGCCCATTCATTTGAGGACCACACAAAAGAATGCTAAAGTGTAAAGGTGCCCAGGCACTTACAAACGATTTATGAATTCCATTAGCTAGAACTCATTTTACCTTATCCTGGGCAGGTGGCTTGAAAAAGGTGAGGAGTAACTGGGAAATTTCTGGACTCCATTGACAGAGTTGGAATGTCCTTTTAATAATTTCCTTATTTATTCACAGTTAAAAGGTGCACATTGCGTGGGGAGGTTTCTCCACACTACTCTCTTCTCCACTCGTCCAGCTCACTCTTTTCTTTCTCCCTCCATCCTGCACCATTACTCAGGTGGTAACATTATTTTCTTTGAAAATTAAAGGCAATGATTCTTCAAATTATTAATCCTGCTTAGCTCTGCAGCTAAGGGAATTTTAATGAAAACCATTTCGGATGATATATTCACTACGGAGATTTAGAAAGAACTGACCATTCATGAAAAGAGGACTCGGATTTAAGAGTTGACATGTTAATAATATTCTTTATTGGTGGAGTACAGAAAGTTTTATTCACCAAGCTAAAAAAATCTATACTATGAATACCACCGTATTTTCCATATATACTGATGTAATGCAATAGTTCTAAAAGCATTCTAAGCTCTCTCGAGTAAGGCTGCTACATAAATACACATTGGTAATATTATTAGAGTCTCCCATTTCTTTGCCACCACTGACAGTTTCCTGGACAAGTACTCACACTTATCTCCCATTAGCACCCAAAGTCCCATGGAATGAGAGAGAAAAAAATCAAGTGCTTGGAGAAGTGACCGTTGTCTATAACTTTACTGCCATCACATGCTGCTAATTTCAGGAGGGTAAACAAAATAGAATAAAACAACGCAACATGGTTTACAACCGCTGATGAACGGAAGTGCCGTACCCAGATTCAAAATGCTTGACATCCCATGTAATGAGCCACTTCTGGCAGAATAGTGCCTGAATTCTTGGATTCAGAAATTCCATTACTTTAGAAGGATGCCACAGATTCATTCTGATTACATAATTTACTGAGCAAAGCAGTACTCTTGGTACTTTAAAAATATTATTGGATTTTGTGAGTGGTTGTTATACTTCATTAATGCAAGTTATGTCCTATGCCATAATTACATCATGCTATGCCTATTTTATTAAGTTAATTCTAGATGGCAGGAATGGTTTCAATTTAACTAAGCTTTTTAAAGCACCTGCTTCATCATGCCTTTTAAACTTTCCAGTCTTTTTTTGTATCTGGTTTTAATTGCATTCAGTCTTTGTTGTAAGCCGGTCTAATGAATGCATATATATTCCTATTTTCCTCTCCCTTTTCACTCTTATTCATTTAATTAGTTGAGATGGTCCCTGACTTACGATGGTTTGACTTAACCATTTTTCAATTTTACAGTGGGCTTATTAGGACATAACCCCGTCATAAGTTGAAGATCATCTGGACTTACAATGGTTCAACTTATCATTTTTTGGCTTTGTGCTGGGTTTATTGGGGTACTAAATATGTCTTCAACTTATGCTAGTCTCAGCTCAGGATGGGCTGAAATTGGGACATGACACCATTGCAAGTTGAGATGCATCTGCGCTTGTGGAAAAGGTACGAAGCAAGCAGCACAGTGCTAGTCGCCTTGGGGTCTTCTGTGGTTTGGATATTTTCCCCATAAAGTATGTGTTGGAAACTTAATCCCCCATGCAACAGTGTTGTGAGATCGGACCTTTAAACGGTGATTAGGTCATGAGGGCTTAGCCCTCATGCATGCATTAACGCCATTATCTTGGGAGTGGGTTGGTTATTGTGGGAATGGGTTCCTGATGAGAGAATAGCTTTAGCCTCCTCCCTTTCTTGCACCCATATGCTCTTTTGCCTTTGCACCTTCTGCTGTGGGATGACATAGCAGGGAGGCCCTCACCAGATGTGGGCCCCTCCACCTTGGACTTCCCAGCCTCCAGAACTGTAAGAAATAAATCTCTATTCATTATAAATTACTCAGTTCCAGTTATTCCATTATGGCTGCACAAAATTAACTAAGCCAGGGTCCCACCTTGTGCAGACCCTTCCCCAGTACCAATCTCCACTTCTGGCTCTTAGCTCTTTTCTGTCCTGGAGTCCTCTATCCTCAAGGCTGGACTTGAATATGATTCTAAGACAGATTCCCTTTGTTCATCTTTTGGTAACTTAGAGCCCATGGTCACTTTGGCTTGGAAACTAATGGTAGCCTCACAGTTCCCTTTTCCAGCTCTCTTTGGGTCCAACTCACATGAAAGTCCTTGATCCATCCTTTCTTATGTTTCTCCCTTCTGTCCCTGATCTCCCGTACCGCTGTCACCTGTGACTCGGACCCTTATTTCCCTTGAGAATTACTCAGTGGCCTCCTAGTTGATGTTTGCTTCTTGTCCTTCCTATCTCCAATCCAATCCACTAGCATAGTCAGATTCATCTTTCTAAAAATACTGCTCTGATTATGATACTCTCCTGCTCAGCAACCTTCAATGGCTCCCCTTTGTCCAGAGAATAATCTACATCCCTGTGATATGCTTTGGCTGGGTCCCGACCCAAATCTCATCTTGAATTATAGTTCCCATAATCCCCACATGTCATGAGAGGAACCTGGTGGGAGGTAACCAAACCATGGGGGTGATGGTTTTATAAGGGGTTTTTCCCCTTTGCTTGGCTCCCCTTCTCTCTACTGCCACCCTGTGAAGAGGTGCCTCCTGCCATGATTGTACCTTTCGTGTTTACTCCCCAGCCATGCTGTGTGAGTCAATTACACCTCTTTCCTTTACAAATTACTCAGTCTTGGTTATGCCTTTATTAGCAGTGTGAGAACAGACTAATACAACTTGCAATAGAAGTCAGAGTACACTGGGGCACGACCCTCAAGCTGCGTTTTTCAGCTTCTCTCCTCCTGCTATCGATTCCTATTTTTTCCTACCGCCTCTGCTTCCATCGCACACTCTGTCTCCCCACTCCTCCCACTGCGGATCCACTTTCTGCATCCGCTGCACAATCTTACTCAAGTGCTATGTTCTTCATAAGTGCTGTCTTCTGAACTTTCTAATCAGGAGCGACAGTTTCCCTCTGGGTTCCTATAACACGTGTGCTATGGTTTAAATGTTGTTTCCTTTAAATTTCATGTTGAAATATTATCCCCAGTGTGAACCCTGAATATCTGAGACAGGATCAATTTAGAAAGCTTATTTTGCCAAGGTTAAGGATGCATACCCGTGACACAGCCTCAGGAGGTCCTGATGACATGTGCCCAAGGTGGTTGGGGCACAGCCTGGTTTTATACATTGTAGGAGGACCTGAGACATCAATCAATATGTATAAGATCGACAATGGTTTGATCCAGAAAGATGGGACAATTGGAAGCAAATATGAGACAACTGGAAGTGGGTGAGGGGGCTTCCAGGTCATAGATAGATAAGAGACAAATGGCTGCATTCTTTTGAGCTTCTAATTAGCCTTTCCAAAGGAGGCAATCAGATATGCATTTATCTCAGTGAGCAGAGGGATGACTTCTTTTTTTTTTTGAGACGGAGTTTCGCTCTTGTTACCCAGGCTAGAGTGCAATGGCGCAATCTTGGCTCACTGCAACCTCCGCCTCCTGGGTTCAAGCAATTCTCCTGCCTCAGCCTCCCGCGGCATGACTTTTAATAGAATGGGAGGCAGGTTTGCCCCGAGCGGGTCCCAGCTTCACTTTTCCCTTTAGCTCAGTGATTTTGGGGTGCCAGGATTTATTTTCCTTTCACACCGTGTTGGACGTGGAGCCTAATGGGAGGCGATTGGATCAGGGGGCAGATTTCTCATAAATCATTTAGTGTCATCCCTTTGGTGCTGACCTCATGATAGAGAATGATTTCTCAAGAGAAATTTAGTTTAACATTGTGTGGCACCCTCCCCTTCTTTCTCTTGCTCCCGCTGTAGCCCTGGGACAAGCTTGCTCCCTCTTTGCCTTCCATCATGATTGTGGGCTTCCTGAATCCCTCACCAGAAGCTGAGCAGATGCTGGGGTCATGCTTTCTGGACAGTCTGCAGAACCGTGAGCCAATGAAACCTCTTTTTTTTTTTTTATTAATTATACGGTCTTAGATATTTCATTATAGCAATGCAAGAATAGCCAAATACACCATGAAATTAAATAAGCTGAATTTATTTCAACTGAAACCTGAGTATTTGGGCACGACATGAAGACGCTGCAATGTATCTCAAACCAGCACTGCCTAGCTTTGCCCAGAACCACAACTCACTTCACATTTACCTGCAAGGTCCATGGGCAGGTGAAGTATGACAATAATACCAGTCACTCCTCAGTTTCCCATGCTGTGTTGCAGAGACGATGCTCACTTTGGGGTGAGTATCCACTGCAGATGGCCACGCCTCTTTGCCATGATCACGACGTAGCAATGAGGTGGCCATTCTCAGCACACTGCCCGGTGAGCCTTGGTCTTGTGTAGAGCAGGCCTTGGGTCTGGGTCTGGGAGCCTGGGAGATCAGAAACAGCCGACAAGACTGACTGGGAAGGAAGCCATGCCTTCAGCTGTTCAGCAGAAATCATAAGGGCAGCTAGGCAAGAACCATGCAACTAAGGTGCCACAGAGAGGGCTTTTCCTCGGGCAGATGAGCTCTGTGCCAAGTTTGCTGAAACAAATTCCCCCTCTTAACAGGATGACTCAGATATTCCTTTTTGATTCTTTTTCTATGAATAGAATCTAAGTTAATTTACCAAAGAAAGTCACGGGGATGGGTGGGGGATGTTGGCTCATACCTGTAATCCCAGCATTTTGGGGGGCCAAGGTGGGAGGACCGCTTAAGGCTCAGAGTTTAAGAGCAGCCTGGGCAACATAGTGAGATCCCCATCTCTAAGGAAAAGGAAAAAAAAAAAAAAAAAAGAAAAGAAAGGCATAGGCCTGCTTCTGAAAAAACCACCATGAATTGCTTGCAGATTACTGATTTCCATAAAACCACTATTTCAATTTCTACCAGCCTTCCTCAAATTAAACAGACTTGAGTAACCTCTACAGACATGGCGATTGTGTATTTCAGCTGGATTCCAAGTTTGAAACAAGCTCTTCCTTGGCCTCTTCGACTCCCATGTGCAACTAACTTTACTGTAGAAATTTCCTGATGCATTTAAATTTGGGCTTTAAAGAAAACTTTTCTAAAGATGGAAGATTTGGAGCAAAAAAACCATGTACTTACTAGTATACTTTTATGAGGGGAATAGGGCTACGTTCTCTTTAAAAAGAAAAGAAAAGGAATAAGCATTTGGATACTTCAAACCTCATCAACCACATTTGATCCTGGATATTATCTAGGCTTATCTTGAATAGGAAAATGCCAAGAGCTCAAGTGCTGTAAGACTCAGAGAGCATTTTCACTCATCAGGAGGTTGATTAAGCTTATTATTTGCTGTCCAAAAAGCTTCAGGTGCTTATTGACCTGAACTAAACTCGAAAACAGTAAAGGGAGAAAAGGAATGTGCTTCTAATTGAAAGCCCCAAGAAAACCGGGTCACCAAAGCCGAGGTGGACACATTTCCTTAGTACAAATCGGGAGGTTGAGTTTTTCTGCCAAGATTCTATGGCTTGGGAAGGATCATTTTCCATCTTCCCATGAGACCCGCGATACCCAGCACATTTACAGAAGCTGCGTCATGTTTTCACACCTGGTTCCATGTCCATATTCCCTTGCATCCAAACAAGAAGTTAGTTTTCGACATATCTTTTCACTCAAATATTTGAACTCTCTGGAGAACCATCGAGCCGTCTGGTTCTAGAGTTGCTGAGTTTCGAAGCTCAGGTTTCTTCAGTACCCACGGAGGATCCTTAAACGTGCCAAGAAAAACAGTACAGCAGCTGCATCTTTGGGAGTGAGGTGCAAGCTTTAAAATACTATTTTAAAATCTCCACTTACAGAAAGATAGAGAACCTTACACCATCTTAGTATTTTTAAGTGGGGCCAGTTGGTTAAATACGACCCTCACCCCCATCACTTTTTTCTCTGTTGGCCATGATTTTCCCTAACTTATTAAACCTCTCACATTTTCTTTTCCGCATACTTTAATTTTCCTACAGAAGTGACTGCAGGAGAATTGCATCCTCTATTTACCAAAAAGAATCTGGATGAAATAATTATTTAAAAATCGCTTCTATGAGAAGATAGTCTGTTATTTTTATTACTTTCTTCAAAGCTGGATAATGATGATGGATATTACAATTAACTCAGTGTTGTGATTGGGCAAGATAGGATGATTTATTTTTAAAAAAGGTCTTGGACCACTCTCATGGGAAATGTTGATAACATGGAAAGTTATGCATTTGCAGTTGAGGCATATATGGGAAATCTTTATACTTTCTCCTCGATTTTGCTGTGAACCTAAAGCTGCTAAAGAATTGTCTTTTTAAAAAAATGTAAAATTAATTTTAAAAAGTAGGTCATGTCCTGAATGGGCTGAGGCTGGTGTAAATTATCATTGTTCAGTCTTGCTCATGTCTATTCCTGGCAAAGTAAAAGTGGGGAAGGTAATGGATGGTGGAGGATATTTAAAGAATAGCTATGCCTTCATTTATTCTATGAAGCATCTGATAAATCAAAATGTATTTTCTTTATTTTATTCCAAAGGGCAGTTTTCTTATCTCTTCCATGAACTCAGTATTGTTCAACCCATGAGAAGGTAGGAGATGACATGTGGAATTTTAGCCGCCAAGATAAACAATCTTCTATTAAACCAAAACATTGTATGCCACTGGCACGACTCCTCCACTTACTGGGAGGTTTGCTGAGGGATGGTGGGAATGGAGAGTTAAATCCACCAAGGATTTCTCACTTGAGATTTTGCCAATGTTTCCTTTTTATCAACCAATTACAACGCCGGAAATTTCAGCTGAGGACAGCATCTTCACCTAAATTATTCCATTATTTAACAGTACTCACAGGCCTCCTGATTCACCGTGTACTTTTCCTAGCTTGGTCTTGTAGTATTGGCTCAAGGTAGAAAGGAAGTTGCCAAACAATTGCCCTGTTGCATGTATCACTTCCAAGCTCTTCATTCCTGTTGTTGTGGGTTGTGTTTTTGCACGTTTTTCTTACATTTGTTCTCTGCTCTCAGTAGAGCTGGAATCTCCTTCATAAAACCAGAGGTTTCTCTTGCATGGCAGCCCTTTTTAGGGCATTTATCTCTCCGTAGAATATACTTACAAAAACTGACTAGAGAATCCCCGAATCAAGGGAAACTTCCAGAAGAGCAGAGACTTCCCTTGCAGTCAGAATCCCAGTTCTCTCTGCATGATGATTGTGCAGTACTGAGAAAGTCAGGAAGAGAGAGGAATGGAAACTCAAGCTTGCTTCACAGATTTGAGTCCTTGTATCTAAAGGCCTGAGGGAAGATGGCCAATAATTCACATTCTAGGCAAACCAAGTCTCTTGCCTCATTCCATTGCACAACTCCAAGTTAAGAAGGGGAGAAAGGTCATCGTTACTTCTCTCCATGTGCGCAGTCCAGAGCAGAGGTGAGGTCTCTGCTGAGCTCCAGTCAGCCGTGCTGCCAACTTTTCTATAACCCCAGGTCATGGAACACAATGGAGTCCCACCCCTCTCTTTCAGATACACTCATTTTCCCTTCAGAGCCTGCTTGTGGAATTGTTGGAAACACTCTGGGACAATTGGTCTTATTTCCCTTGTCATTTCACCCCCACACAAAATGCTTTTCTCTGAGGAGCTCAGAACCCCATGCCACAGTGAAAGGATTTAATCCAATGCTGAATTATGCCTTGCTGGTTCAGTGATCTGTGAGCCGAATTACCAGACCTGCTGATGACCCGACAAGGAGAAAGCCAACCAGGGGCAACGGGAAACAGGGAGATGTGAAGGAAATATGCAAATGCTAAGATGGGTTTGTGAGAGACAGATTCGCAGGGAATCAAGGGTTCTGGGAGGTCGAGGTGTAGTCGGGGGCCTATTAAAAAGTTATAGGAGAGAAACCCAGAAAGTTTCAGGAAAGCCACTATCAGGGCATCATTCTGTTGAGAGGGAGGAGAAAGGATTTTCCACTACTGAACTATTCAGAGCCAGGCTGAGATACACAGAGCATGCCCAGGGCCCACTCTTCACCAATACTTCCTCATTTGAATTTTTTTTTAAGATGGAGTCTTATTCTGTTTCCAAGGTTGGAATGCAACGACGTGATTTCGGCTCACTGCAACTTCTGCCTCCCAAGTTCAAGCGATTCTCCTGCCTCAGTCTCCTGAGTAGCTGGGACTACAGGCGCACACCACCAGGCCCAGCTAATTTTTTTGTATTTTTGGTAGAGAGGGGTTTCGCCATGTTGGCCAGGCTGGTTTTGAACTCCTGACCTCAGGTGATCCACCTGCCTTGGCCTCCCAAAGTGCTAGGATTACAGGCGAGAGCCACCACACCCAGCCCCTGGTTTGAAGTTTTTAGATTCATAGTGAACAGACATGTTCAATGATGATTATGGTAGCAATCTCACCTGAGAATGTGTTAATAACAACCATAGTAAAATATTTAACATTATTATGACAACATAGAGTAAAATATTTAATATTATTTATTTAATTAACATAATTAAGGTATTTAACACTATGAACATTATTATATTAAATAGTAAAATACTTAACATAATGAAGCACTGTGGTGCACTGAGCATACACTGTCAGCCTTGTGCCATGCCCATTGCTTCAAAGCCGACAGTAAATGATGTTTTTTTCTCTTTTTTGAGATGGAGTTATGCTTTCGTTGCCCAGGATGGAGTGTAATGGCACGATCTCGGCTCACCGCAACCTCCACTTCCTGGGTTCAAGCAATTCTCCTGCCTCAGCCTCCCAAATAGCTGGGACTACAGGCACGCGCCACCATGCTCAGCTAATTTTTGTATTTTTTGTAGAGACTGGGTTTCACCATGTTGACCAGGATGGTCTTGATCTCTTGACCTCGTGATCCACCCGCCTCAGCCTCCCAAAGTGTTGGGATTATAGGCGTGAGTCAACATGCCCCGCCAGTAAATGAGTTTTAAAGGTTGAAAACCAAAGGACAGGGGAGGACACACAGTGAACGGGATGTTTCGGAAGATGCAGGGCAGAGGGGGACTTGACATCAGAAATCTACGTGCCTTCAGAAAGAAACGACGATGAAAAGGCCTTTTAGTATTTCACAGACTCGGACCTTGGGTTAGGCTCAAGAACTGGCCAAAAAGCTGTCTCTGAAGGCTGGAAATTCCATTTATGGGGTGGTTAGAACCCCACCTCCCCTTCCTCCCACTCAGTACTATTTTACTTTTTAAATTATGTACAAATATTGATTTAATAAAAACAGACCATCCAGCACTATACTATGCATTAGGCACTCTTAATAACTTTACATAAATTATTGCTTTTAATTCTTACATAATTATTATATGAGGTATGTGCCTTATTTTTCTCGCTAAAGAAATGCTGATTGTTTGAGATGATGGATATGCTGATTACCCTGATTTGATCGTTACACATCTATGTACCGAAATATCGCTATGTATCTCAAGAAGATGTATGGTTTTTAATATGTGAATTTGAAACATAGAAAGGTATAAAGAAAGAATGGAGAAGAAGAAAAAAGTTACAAGGTAGATAACTTATAAAACCTTGGACGCTGACAAGTTAAGAAACCTGCTCAAGGTTATACAGCTAATAGGTGTGGTTAAAGCTCTGAGGCTGAGCTCAGAGGCTATGCTGCTAATAAATATGGTATTCTACTTCACATGTCATGTTTATGCCATGGTTAGATGGCTTGAAAGTATATACTTTAGTATCTCGGTATTTCATAAAAGGATTTTTCTAGTAAATGCCATAAAAATGTTTAATAACAAAAGTTAAAGAACTTACGAACAGCTCTGATGGGAATATAGTTTTAAAGGGGCTAGATATAAGTCAAGTCAAAAATATAGATTACTGCAAATTGGCCCAATACCAAAGAACCCAGGGGTAGGAGCTTGGACCTCTACTTAGGTGTCATGACACAAAATGAAGTTCTACATCACTAAACCACCCATCTGGAGACTAGGCACGGCCTGCCGAGCAGAGCACTGAAAAGAAGCAGTCTTGTGCCTCTGGGATCTGCGCTGCTGGGTGCATCTAGAAAAATAATGCGACTTCTTTGAAGTCAGGACCATGAAATTGCCATAAAAATCATTCTGTGCCTTTCTGAATGATCTTTGAATGATTAGGAATAAAATAAATGTGAAGTATGGTGCAGACTCTAAGCACATCTTAAATGCAGATTCAGAAATAATACCTTATTTTTCCTTTATATAAACATAAATATTATTTTGGGGATGATCACTAATGAAGTTGAAAGGTTTGATTTCGGCCGCATTTACCTAATTTGCCTTTGGAGCTGAAACAAAAATGGGAGGTTTTGATTTGATGTTGCAGTGCCTGGGTTTTCGCTTTAGGACCAAACCTAATTTCATTATTGCATTTTTCAGGCATACAGCCTAAGGAATTGCTCACTACAAACTTTTTAAGCCCTGGATCTCAAGCAGGCCTAGACTTGTCTCCTGCCTTTGGTGTCTTGCATTTGGCTTCCTCAACATGATGGAAATTTACCCAACCAGAATCCTGTTGTAGAAATCAGCTGATTAAAGTGTATATACTGTCGGTGTCTTTGACTCTCTAAAGATTGGCTTTCATGCCAGGTTTGGATTTGGCATTAGAATAGGAGGCACGGAATTCTAGACCCAGAGAAGTCGTCCTGACTTCTCAACCACAAATTCACGTCAACTGAAATCTTAGAAGTGGCCGCAAACAGTCTGCTTTTGATACCTGCCAACATTTTCCTCAAGCAAGCCCTTAACCACGTTCATAACTCCCTCTCAAAACTACCCAGTCCTTGTAAGTCAATGAGACTAAATCGTGTCAGCTGCTGGCTCAAGTCATTTCCCCGATGGTTGTATTAATATTTCTGTGTTCTTAACTATTTCCCTGGGAGGCATCAACTCGCGTGACTGGAGTTATTAGTTCCACCCAAGATTTTAGTCTAAGGCAAGCTGTAGTCAGATGATGCGGAAGACAGATGTTTCTGAATCCATATTCACAAGCTTCAGACTATATCAAACACTCAAGGAGAGACTAATTATTCTACCTCACTTAAACATTCAGAATTTGGGTTCAGTTGAAGAGCGAGACACAGGCAAGCTGCCTGCCCGTGGATGATAGAACATTCTGGCTTCCTTATCTTCCCCGTGTTTCTCTGCTTCTGTTTATTGCTCCATTTTTCTTTCTGTCTCCTGGGAAGAATAGCTCAAGACTGGGATACTCTTATTGTGTTAAGTTTTCTCTGTTTTGCAGAGCTCAGTTATGAGCTCAGCTCTTAGGTTTTTATTTTAAATTACTTTGATCTGAATCTTGGCTTCATTCAACAAATTTAAACTACAATGTTAGAGTAGTAACTCGACTCATATGGAAGGATTTTTCCCCCTAAAACAAGAGTCCAATGCAAAGACACTGCTGTATACTCCCTAGTATGATTTGTTGTATGGAAGCTCTCTTTCACCAAAATTAATGTCTAGATCTCAATAGTGACCTTTTTAGGTATTCTCAAGCTGTGAGAGTCCTCTTTCCAACTTCTTAGCCTAGCTTTAAGAGAAAATACTTCTGAGTAGGGGAAATCAAAACTCTCAGACTCTACATCTTTTGATTTGGGGTTCAAATAGGATTGAAACCAAAGTAGAAAACGAAGTTTTAGCTTAGTGATTCTATTTATTTATTTATTTTGAGACGGAGTTTTATTCTTGTTACCCAGGCTGGAGTGCAGTGGTGTGATCTCAGCTCACTGCAATCTCTGCCCCCCGGATTCAAGTGACTCTTCTGCCTCAGCCTCCAGAGTAGCTGGGATTATAGGTGCCCACCACCAAGCCTGGCTAAGTTTTTGTATTTTTTAGTAGAGATAGGGCTTCGCCATGTTGGCCAGGCTGGTCTCGAACTCCAGACCTCAGGTGATCCACCCACCTTGGCCTCCCAAAGTGCTGGGATTACAGGTGTCAGCCACCGTGCCTGGCCAAGCTTAGTCATTCTCGATTTTCTTTCCCCCTCATTCTTAGAAACCCCAGAAATAGAGCTACAAGAAGCTATGTAAGCATTGGAGTGACCTGCTGGCTGGTGTCTGTAGTTACGTTTAACTTCACATTCTCCAGGCTGGGTGATTCTTTCAATAACAATCCCTGTTTGAAAACCTGGTGGACAAAGGGGATGTCTTTAATTTGTCTGCTAGCACAGTTTATTTTATATGTGGTTACGGGTAAAGGTATTAGCTGTTGTTATCAAGGACTCGGTTTTCTCTTGCTTATCTACTTCCTCTGCTTCGGGAAACCTCACCTCTTATTAGTGCAAGTGTGTTAAACAGAGGCTTGGGGAGAAATTTGTGGTTTTCAAAGATCTCTCTCTTGACCTTACTGCTAAATGTTTTTGCTGAATCTTTTCACTGAACTCTCTCCCTGATTCCCAGTTTCACGAGTTGAGCTCCCATCAGTGCACCTTAGCGGGGCTGCCTGCAGCATGAAGATGAAAGACCTTTCCTCTGTTATGTACTTGTTCTCTATTGTTGCACCCAGGCCACTCACATTCTTACATTACAACATGAGGACTCCCTAATGAAGCCAGGAAGGAGATTTGTAACCTGAGGGTATGGTCATATGACAGGGCAGACCGTGTGCGCCCCATCCTACCATGGGTCTCAGCGGCATGGGTCCAGCCCCACCGTCAGAGGGAGAGGGCACAAACAAACCATGATAGTGACAAGCAGAATAAACTAAAATGAGCATCAAAAGCAGTGTTTGTGGGGAGAGAAGTCACGCAAGGCAGCCTGCAAGAGGGGTGGTGGAAAGGGTTTAGGGCTGCGTCGTTTCTCCTTTCATGAAGTTGTGTACATTTCTGCTAACACAAGTCAAAGAGCGAGGGTATACTAACTGGTTATCAACAACGTGTATATTTCCACCTCATCTGCTTTCCCCATGGGGAGGCATATAGATAAAATGGAAGTGGACAGGGTGGTAAATAATAGAATAAGGGCAAAAGAACTGATTTTAATTTTATTTTTTGAGACAGGATCTCCCTCCCAGGCTGGGGTGCAGCGATGGGATCATGGCTTACTCCAGCCTCCACCTCCTGGGCTCCAGCGATCCTCCCACCTCTGCCTTCCAAAGTACTGGGATTACAGGCATGAGCCATCATGCCTAGCCCCCTGACTGTTTAAAACCCCTAGAGAAGGACTTAGTTCTGGTGTGGTTCCCCTGTAATCTCACAGCTATCCCAGCAGCCCCCATGATAAATGTTCTTTCTGGCTGCACCTGCCATCCATCCAACACCATTGACTTTAGAGGAAGGCCACGGTGCACAGGCCCTCATGATGGGAGGCTGCCTTTCTCTCCATGGATGACTGTCCCCACACTGCACTCTCAGGCACAGTCACATCCAGCTGTCTTCCTTATCTTCCCTGTGTTTCAAAGTACTGGGATGATAAGCATGAGCCACCATGCCCAAAGTACTGGGATTATAGCAGAAGACACCATGCCCGGCCCCCTGGCTGTTTAAAACCCCTAGAGAAGGACTTGGTTCTGATGTGGTTCCCCTGTAATCTCATCGAAGGTTCTTTCCTCGATGCACTTGTCCTCACCTCCAGGCTCCTAGACATCCTTGATATTTCTCCTCCCACAGTGCGGATCAGATCATCGCTTCTGTTTTGCCTGGGGAAACTCATAAGCGCAGCCCTCTCTTAGAGATTCTGATTTCAAAAGATCCGGAGAGAGATCCTGGGATACGTAGTTTCAAAGGCTTCCCTAGAAATTCTGAAAAGCAGCTGAGCTTGGGAACTGTGTGTAGATATCTCTTCTCTGAGAACCTTTCCTAGTTTGCCCCTCCCTCCAAGTCTGAGTTAAGTTCCCCTCCAAACTGCACTTCTTTAACTGCAGGTCTCCTCAGCAGATACCCACTCCAGGAGAACAGGGACTCTGTCTGGCTTAGAAGTGGTTCACAAACTATTCATTGAGTGAAATTGAATTGAAACTGGTGAATGCTTCCTATCTGTTTCTCCCTCTCCTGCTCTAAAACAAAAACAAATTTTCTTTTGGCTAGTTCTTGTTTGCTTTGAGAAGAACAGGATTTAAAATAAATAAGACACTAGAAAAATGACAAAGCTGTCCCTCCCAAATTCTTACAGAAACGGGTAATATTGGTCTTTAGATGGTGTTCAAATGTGAATGATACCAGGCCCACACTTGCTTAAACTTTTGTGGGTTTTTTTGGCAAATATTTACTGCGGTGAAATCTCTGCCTCTCATTTTAACCATCTTTTATATCAAGATGTGGAAGTCATGACATTTTCTCAGTAAGAAGACTCACATGCTTGGCTTGTTTCTCTCCCTTTCCTCAATGTTTTCATTCTTTTTCTTCTCTCTCTGTCTCTTATGCACAAACACAATTTTCCGATAGATTCTGTTAGGACCGAGAAAGGATAGCTGATCATTGTGGGGTCTTCTAACCTGTGAGATGATGTAATCTTTCTTTGCTCCTACCTGCCCTGTTCTTGGTACAGCCTTGCTTCTAGAAGTTTCCTCCAGAAAATTTATTTCATGGATGCTGAGAGAATGATCACCTGTTATTGACTCTTGCTTCTCAGTTAAGTATAAAAGAAATAATTTTATGCTATTAGCCATTATTTTTGTTGATGCAGATGCTATTATCTGATTTAAACAGCAAAGGGATGATTTTATTATGTTTGTGCCCTGAAGGCCAAAAACAAGAAAAAAAAAAAAAACCACAATAAGCCAGCACCATTTTGAAAAGGAAAGCATCCAATAATTAAATATACTTTCTCAGAGATGAGGAGCAGATGTTCTGTCTCTTTCATGGAGTGGGAGGGTGTGGAGACTTAAGGGAGCCGTAGGGGGAGCACATTTCATAATCTTGAAAAGTCTAGGAGTTTCAGGAAAGTCCCTTAACATGGGAGGTCTGCTTGGGATAAACTCATACTTGTGCAGCAACCCAGAACGAAATGTACCACATTTTTTGGCAATTGTATCATTTTGAATTTTTTCTCCAAACTCCCAAGATGTAAAAGATTGTTATCACCACAAATTAATAGTTTTCGAAATTGGAGGGCAAAAATATTTTTTACTTGGCTAAGTCAGTTTTACTAAGCAAATCATTACAGCAATTTCTGTAACAGCCTACAATGCATAAGAAAAGTCAGGCCAGACGAAAAGCAAAGCCAGCTCTGGGGGAAAAATAATTCACAATGGTAGACAGAAAGAAGGAAAATCCTTTTTATTCTGTTTTGTGTGAAGTGATTCTAAGACTAGTAGAATCGCCTGGGAAGTCTTTTCAAACTCTCCTCCTGTCATCCCTCTCCGTCTTTTCCCCCTCCTTCCCATCCTCTACCAAAAGATCTGAGCTTCCAAGAATGGGAGGATGTTATCTGAAGGCTCCTAGTTAATGCTCTCTCCACCCCACCCAGACTCCCTTTGTCAATTTGAGAACTGGTGCTATAAAAAAAAAACCTTTTTTTTTTTGAGACAGAGTTTCACTCTTGTTACCCAGGCTGGGGTGCAATGGCATGATCTCGGCTCTCTGAAACCTCCATCTCCTGGGTTCAGGCAATTCTCCTGCCTCAGCCCCGTGAGTAGCTGGGATTACAGGCACGCACCACCATGCTCAGCTAATTTTTTGTGTTTTTAGTAGAGATGGGGTTTCACCATGTTGACCAGGATGGTCTTGATCTCTTGACCTTGTGATCCACCTGCCCCAGCCTCTTTTTTTTTTTTTTTTAAGAGACAAGCTCTTGCTCTGTTACCCAGGCTGGAGTGCAGTGGTGCAATTATATCACACTGCAGCCTCAAACTCCTGGGCTCAAGCGATCCTCCTGCCTCAGCCTCCTGAGTAGGTGGGACTACAGGTGCATGCCACTATGCCTAGCTAATTTTTAAATTGGGTGTAAATGGGGATCCCACCATGTTGTCCAGTCTAGTGTCAAACTCCTGGGCTCAAGTGATCCTCCTGCCTTGGTTTCCTTGGAATTACAGGTGTGAACCTCCATGCCCAGCCAGATCTAAGCTTTTGGAGGAAGTACAGCTTCTTATGGCTCTTTTAGGGAGGAAGACTGGATTTCCCAGTTATGCAGTCCTAGAACCACCCTCTGAAATCGCTTCCATCAGCCTCTGAAGGTGAAGACAGCTGCTCTTTTTCCTAAGACATTTGCTTTGGTGGATCAGCTGCTTGTTTTTTGTGCGGTGTTCATTATTAAATTGCTTCTCAATCTTGTATAAAGTTCTACTTTTCTGATCTCTGTTTAAATGAACTTGAAATATCTGTGTATCCGAAATCTCCTGAGACTGAAATAAAACTTCAAAGTTACACAGTTTTTAGAGTTGGAAGGAGCATGGGAGATTATCTCCCTCAATTTTGTAAGAATTCATTTCATAGTATCCTAGTTCGTTGCTGCTTGTATATTTTCAAAAATTAGGCAACTGCTACCTCGCATGAAAGTATTTTATTTTTGGAGAGTACACTATAGAGCCAAATGAAATGCATTTCTCTTCTTAAGGTCTCCCACTTATACCAATCTTGGAAAGAGATACCGCGCCTTCCCTGGGGAACTTCTCATGAGCTCCAAATCACACTGTCAATTTGCTTAGGAATGGAATGCATTCACATTTAGTCATCACTGACTTAATGCCCTCTGCTGAGTCTGATTTTTCAGCCGATCTAGTTCTCCTCGTAATGGAGCAGTCTCGCAGCGCTGTGGGTGTGACCCTCCTACGACAGTTCTGACAGGAAAGGAAAGCAGAAAGCTTCTGCAGTCCTCAGCTGGGTCCAGGTAGAACTTCAAAGACCAGCTGCAGTGAAGAAGACAGCTCTGCTCAACGTGTGGAAGAGCCTGGTGGTCATGGCCACAACCCTGCCTTCTCAGAGCAGCGACATGACACTAGGTCAGACCGCCAGCTCTGCGAGAAATGAAAATGACATTTGGACATTTGGTATCCTGTAGAACGAGTATCAGTTTGCTGAATTTTGATGCTATCATCTGGTGGTTTGGCATTGCTGAGATGCAGTTTTAGGGTTTTAGTGTGCAGAGAATAGCCACTTGTTGTTTGGGTTTTTGGGGTCATTTCTCACATTTCTGCTCCAGAAATGCGTGCATTCAGTAAATATATTTTTACTGCAAAGTCTAAATGTGTTTGATTTCTTGGTAAAAATGTAGACCCATCTTTTTTCTAAAATCCGAGTTTTCTTAAAGACACTAGTAAGTTTCTCTCTTCTTACTAATGTCGACAGCATCTTATCATCTAAATACTTTGCATTCTGTCCAGCCCTGTCCCTGACATATAATAAATATTTTAGAGGCTCTTTCTATTGTAGTTCCTTCCAAAATTCCATGTGTTTGAGGCTGATGAGCTTCCACTTCCTTTTTTCTTTTTCTTTTTCTTTTTTTTTTTTTTAGTAGAGATAGGGTTTTTCTCTGTCACCCAGGCTGGAGTGCAGTGGCATGATCATAGCTCACTGTAACCTCAAATTTCTGGGCTCATGTGGTCTCCAGCCTCAGCCTCCCAAGTCGCTGGGGCTACAAGTGTACTGCCACATGCAGCTAATCTTTACAATTTTTTTTAGAGATGGAGTTTTGCTCTGTCACCTAGGTTATTCTTGAACTCCTGGCCTCAGGTGATCCTCCCACCTTGGCCTCCTGAGTAGCTGGGATTACAGATGAGAGCCACTACACCCAGCTTGGCTTCTTGATACGAAGATGCCATGGAGTAGCTCCTGTGCCTGTGTCCCAGGAGCTTCTATGTGGCCTGGCTTCAAGATCAGGCCAGAAAAACTGGCTCTCAGTGACTTGCATGTTCTCCATGGGGCCAACTCAGTCAGCTCTTGTGGGTTGAATCATCTTGCCCAAAAGGTACGTTGAAGTTTTAACCTCGGTGTTTGTGAACATGACCTTACTTGGAAGTAGAATCTTTGCAGATGCAATGTAGCTAAGAGGAGGTTATGCTGGGGAGGATACCCAAATAATTGGTGTCCTTATTCGAAGAAGAAAAGAGAAACACAGACATGCTTGGAGAGAGGTCATGTGAAGGCAGAGGTGGAATGAGAGTGGTGAATATAAGTTAAGGACACCAAGGATTGCTGGACACCGTCAGAAGCTAGAGGGGAAAGGAAGGATTGTCCCCTACAGCATTCAGAGGGAGCACAGCATGGCGGACACTTTAATTTCGGACTTCTGGCCTCCAGAACTGTGAGTACATTTCTGTTGTTTTAAGTCACCAAGTTGTGGTATTTTGTCATGGCAGTCCTAGAAAAGTAGCACAGGATTCCAAAAGGGCTGTTGGGTCCCTCAGACTAAAGAGGAAGTGATTTGAGACTTCTATTTGCCTATCTCCTTGTGGTAGAGACAGACCCTGGGAGGAGCTGTCAAAATATCCAGGTCCTGTGGTTCTAAGCGGGTCACTCACCCTGTGAACCCCAAGTGTGTTGACTCACAAAATAGGTGTCCACTGAGCATGCCTGAGTGCTGGGACTGAGTCCCGGCCCCCCTGAGTTGTATAGTAGAGATACAGACAATAAACAGGGAAAAGAAAGGAAGGAAGCAAAGGGAAAAAAGGGAAGGAAGGAAAGAAAGAAAGGAAAGAGAAAAAGAGAGAGAGAGAGTCATTGCAGATAGCGTTCTGTATCAGGAAGAAAAGAGTGAACGAGGGAATCAAAATAAAGTGTTGCCAGGTGTGGTGGCTCACACCTGTAATCCCAGCACTTTGGGAGGCCGAGACCAGCCTGGCCAATATGATGAAACTCCATCTCTATCAAAAATACAAAAATTAACAGGGCGTGGTGGTGTGTGTCTGTAATTCCAGCTACTCAGGAGGCTGAGGCAGGAGGTTGCAGTGAGTTGAGATTACACCACTGCACTCCAGCCTGGGCGACAGAGGGAGATTCTATCTCAAAAAAATAAATTAGTAAATAACAAGGTCAGGAAAGATCAGGTGATTTGGAAAGGCCTCTCTGAGAAAGCACTAGAAACTTGGGGAAGGAGTGAGCCATGCAAAGTTCTAGGGGGAAAGCATGCTAGGAGAGAGGCAATATCACTTTGTAAAGGCCTTGGGTTGGGAAGTTACTCGATGTGAGCCAAGAGTAGAAAGAAGACTGGCTGGAATGAAAAAGCAAATGGGGGGAGTTCAGATAGCTGGGCCCTAAGGCTCAGATTACCCGGGCCTTGTTGGTTAAAATAAAGAGTTCAGGTCTTTAAAAGTCCGATGGGAAGCCTTCGATAAGCGCTGTCTGTGTGTTTAAGATCTGAATCTGCCAAATGCAAAATCAATTGTTTGTATATTCTTATCAAGAGTTCAGACCTTCTTTCGTGAGAGGGTAAATACATTTCAATGTTTTTCTTTTTTCCAGAAATACTGGCAGACCATGAATGCTGCCAGCACTGGACGCCATCCCGGGCCGCAGGTCTGCAGACTCCTTTGCGACTTGTCCTGTAATGGCAGAACCTTTCCTCTTGCCTTTATTTTTTGTTTAACTATGACCCCTGCATTGTCTTCAAAACATTTTGTAAAATGTTGTATTTTCTCCGATATGACTTTTGTCGTCAAGTGACCGCTTTCGCACAGACCTTCTTTCTGATCTCTGGTTTGCTTTTCTTGACTGTGACCATCACACCAGCAGTGGGAATTCTGTCCAGTTGTGAGCCCCTTCATGGGAATGATCTACAGATTTCTGGCTCCTGTGTGGTCAGCACAGGTGATCACAGCTCCTATCGGAAGACCTAGGAAAATCCAGAATTTTGCACTGAAGGACTCACCACATTCTCCCTTTGATGTTTTGAGTGCTGAAAAGAGACAGAAAACGAGTTCAGGCCGGGTGCGGTGGCTCACGCCTGTAATCCCAGCACTTTGGGAGGCCGAGGTGGGCGGATCACTTGAGGTCAGGAGTTTGAGACCAGCCTGGCCAACATAATGAAACCCATCGCTACTGAAAATATAGAAATTAGCCAGATGTGTTGGTGCATACCTGTAGCCCCAGTTACTCAGAAGACTAAGGCGGGAGAACTGCATGAACCTGGGAGGCAGAAGCTGCAGTGAGCCGAGATCACGCCACTGCACTCCAGCCTGGATGACAGAGACCTAGTCTTGGGGAAAAAAAAAGAAAAAAAAGAAAGGAATTCAATGCTTTAAGACAAAGGCATGAAAATCCACATCATAATTCCACATTTTTAGGATGCTTAGCCGATACGCTGTCCCTTGACTTTTCCCTAAAGGAGAGAACCCTGAGCAATGGGTGCGACTTCTTTTTGGATGAGCTCCTTCCTGTAAGGAGAGCTCGGATAGTGGGACTCCAGGCCTCTCCCTGCTCCTGTCTTGGCTGTGAGAAGAGTCTGGGCTGCTCAAAGGTGGCATGATGAAAAAGCCCTAAATATTCAGTATTTATTGAGTATCTGCTCTGTGCCAGACACTATGCTTACTGCCAAGAGCACAATGGTAAAACCAGACGTGGCCCCTGCCCTCAGGGGATGCAGTGTCAGACAAGTCCCCAGGAGGTGTGAACAGTAGACAAAGGACAGACATAGTTTCAGCGAATGTTTTGGAAAGCTTGAAAAACGGGCACCTTGCCAGCAGGGGAGGCATCGCTTTCCCTAAACAGAAATGTCTTCAGAACAACGTGCCATCTTCCAATCCACTCTACAGATTGCCTGCAAAGAGCGGCCTTTGACATGGAGTGAAAAGCGCTGTTACTTAGGTCGGAAAGAGAGACCAGTTATCTAGGGTATATTCTAGTGTCCTTTGATGACTGTTTTGGAAACGAGCAGAAGATTTCCATCAATCTTTTGAACTTGTGGGTTTAATCAAAATATGATTTGCTTTTGCTGTGCAAATGATTGTACTGCTCTACAATCGTTGCAGGTAGAATGTGGAGAAAAGTATTCCCCATTATCATGTACATCCTATATTTGAATATTTCAATGTTACTGTTTTTTCCCCCCTTAAATTTCTTTTCTTTCAGGACTGTGGGAGACAGTAGGTTCTGGATTCACCAATTGAACCTTTTTTGGAAACTTTAGGTTAATAAATTGAACATTTGCAGGAAGCTGCTTTTTGAGATTCGATTCTTATGTGTCTGTGCTGACGGAAGGTGAGAAACCTAAGCCAGCAGCTGGTGCTGCTGACAGCGGGGCCGTAGTCGAGGGACACGTGGGAGAAAGCAAGGCAGCAACACTGGTGATCAGAGGCAGCCCACTTCTCTGAGTCGGTTTGCGTTTCAAATTGCCTGTTATGAATTCAGAGATGGTTTGACCAAGGCAGACTGGGGGATGGAGAATGAATAACTGCTGTTCTCAACAGAAATCATTCCTGGAAGCGGGGGCAGAAATGGATGACTAAGTGTGTGTCTCCTAAATGGACAGGCTGCCCTACATCTCTATTAATGTCTGATGGGCTGGTCATCTTGTTTGGATTTATGAGAGAGTAAGTTCAGGTAGGGAGCGGATAAAGAACGAGAGCTGGTTTCGAAACAAAAGGCATGGACTTTTAAAGTCACCTTTTTTTTTTCTTTGCAGGGGTACACAGCCCAGATCTGATGTCGAAAGCATTGGGTAGCTTTTGCAAAGCATTTTGCTGATACGGAAACCAGCAGGAGTCCATGCCGGCTCCAGTGTGACTGACAACTCCATCCGTGTTGTTTGCTGAGCAGAACGCAGGTGACATGTTGGTCCACGGGGCTGTGTTCCAAGATAGCGCGTAAACCTAAGAATTGCTTAAAAGTCCATTAGACACTCAGGGTTAGCGTATCAGCCACGAGGCTAGGTTAAACAATAGCGGCGAGCAACTCTTGCTTGTCAGTTTAAAAAGGCATGAGGTGTATTTCCTGCCCATGCATTTGATCATTTTCTTTACTGCATTTTTCCTCTCTCAAGGACCCAGTAGAAAACCACCACCAACTAAAAAGAAAAAAAAAGTTGACGGTTATAGGGACAAAGGGAAAGAAGAGAGGGTGGCAAGTTGCACCCTGACTTTTGCCGCTTCCATCTGAAAGGGGAGTATCAGCACACCCACTTCCTTCACTGGCCAGAGCCACACCCCACTTTAGGAGGGCAAGCAATTGCAATGCTACAGTCCTTAGAAGAAAAATCCAGATAGCACTAATGACTTTCACAGCTATAAATAACACAGATCGGCGACCCTGGACAGCCAGTGGAGGTGATGGCAAAATTCCAGACAGCCTTTTCTAATTTCTCCTAAGTGAGTGAGTGAGTGGTGCCTGTGTGTACGTGCAAGTAATGAGCTAAAGTTGAAACAGGTAACCCCAAGGACAGCAAAAAAACAATGCCCTTCTCCGTCCCCATCCCTCCAGTAAACCTTTTACTCATCCAGGTACTTAACCACAATAGAACTGTTTAATTTATGTTCTAAGAATCCTGCTGCGGGCCTGAAAATGAGCTGTGGACAGCTTCTAGATACGACTGCAGAGCTTTCTAAGCTAGCGAGATGGCGAGAAGAATTGAACTGTCTTATTCCAGGAGGTGGGAAGGCAGCTGTCCACTCAGGACACCAGCGGGAAGCATGGTGGCGTGGTGAGAAACAGAAGGCTTTTCTGGTGGGAAAGCAATTCCCACCCTCCGGGCTTCTAATACTATGTAATGATTTTATGTGTCGTGGAGGGACTTCAGGAAATGAGCTATTTCTTCACTCTTCACCCAGAGGGTGATCCTTAAGAAGAGAGTGATCATTTTGAATACATCTTCCCAGATCTACCAAGCTTCTGCATGATGATTGCTTTATGGAGACTGCAAACTGTTCTTGCATAAGGGCAGACACTCAGCTGCTGCCTCCCATGCAGCCAGGAAGAAACTGACGGTCTGCACTTCTCGGGTTAGCTTCCCGTTGATTAAAGCTTCTCACAGAACTGTCCTCTTCCTTTGGTTATTCACATGGATTTTTGGTTATTCACATGGATCACGCTATTTACAAATAAGGCTAAATCTAAATGCCATGCTTACATCTGACTGTCCAAATCCAGGCCTATATTTAATTGCTGGCTGCAGTGAAAGAGAGAATTCGTGGGCAGAGAGGGCAAGAGAAATGAAATGGAAGATATCTACAATTCAGTTTCCTATAAAATAACATCAAGAGTGGTATCAACTTCCTTTTGCTAACTAAAGGTTCTGGAAGACAAATGTCTGAAATGGATTAACTATGAATTTGCCTGTGTTCCTTCCCCATTTCCTCAAATTCAAGCTTTTACTTTCAGAATGTCAACAAGAGCAGCCCATCTTGTGCAAAATCTGAGATTCCTTACTTGGGTTGATGAAGATGGGGGAAAATAAGCAGCATGAAACTAAAAGATCATTTTGAAACATCAGAATTTTCTTTTTTGATCCCTCAGTCAGATGTTTTTATGGCTCATGACCAAGACTACTTGAATGCATGTACCACTTTACCCACACACTTCTTTGGTTAAAAAGAGAACACACTTGCGGACTGCTTATATCAAATTTTAATGGTTGCTCATTAGACATGTTTCAGTGTGATGAATGTCAATTTCAAATATACATGAGTCAACCCCAACTGCTATCCTGCTAATCTGAAAAATATTTAAATAACCTAAACTGTTCACACTAATGAAAATTTCAAGACAATTTTATGTGACTACATTCACAAATTTGTCAGCAAATTTGAAATCACGGTTATGTGGCATTTGTTCTGCATGGTGAACCCCTGTAAATATCTAAAGATAGAAAGGATTATAGTTCTATTTTGACTTTTATCATGGCGTCTCTGCTACCCAGTGGGGTGTGCAGCCCCTCTAGGTGTGCTTGAACCAGGTATACTCCGCCTGGTTCAAGCAGTTGTTCAACAAACATTTGTTGACTCGCCAGCTGGCAGATTGGAAAGGATGACTTTTCAACCATCAGGAAGGCATTTTGCGTGCTCTTGGGTAGGCCTGCAGAGCATCTGACTGAAGAATAAACTACCCAGCAACTGGTGACTGCAGGATGGATGGAAGAAGGGGAAAAAAGAGAGACAGAGACAGATAAAATGGGGGGAAAATAAGGAAAGGAAAGAACGAATTATCTTAGAGGATAACAGCATGTGTAGCTCTATGGATGGCCTCGGGCATCACCCTGCCACGCGCTGCCCATAGCCTAGCCTTGGATTAGAGCCCTGGTCCCTCCAACACTCTGAACCCCAGACTGGGACATCAGAGTTCTCTACACTTCGCTTTCCCATTGCTCATTAACTTGCCACAACTAAGACAGATTTCGACATCAGCATTGCCAACAGTGTATTTGTGAAATTCATCCGTTAAATGGGGTCGTTTTTGAGAGTGTAAGTTGGTGGAGGTCATCAGGTACAAACTAGGATTTCCCAGGGATCCTGGGAAATAGAGTAACCCTATGAATAGCCCATTCTGTTAGCAGGTAATTTGGCTTTAATGCCAATATATGCATGCATAGGGCCAATAGATGTGTGGCATTATATACTATTAAAAATTTTGGATGATTAAATTTTTAATTTTTACTTCTTTCCTTGAGAGCCTGTATATGTACCGTAGAGAGATTTTTTTTCTCAACACCCCAGAGTTTAAAACACTGTCTCCCTTTTCTATTCTCTTGTTTTTTTCCCTTTTACTTTATATTAGAAATATTCTGTACCCATTTTTCCTCCCTACTAGATTTTATATATTGTTTGAGGGTAAAACCCACGTCTTTTAAACAAATCTTTAAATCCGTTAGCAGTACTAATGAGAATGTCATATTAATAAACATGAAACACAGAAAGACAAATCTAAGAAAATAGTGATTTGGGAAGAAGAAATCTTATTTACATTGACCTTAAGGGGGAAGAAAGTCATTTTGAAATGATTCCTTTTTTGATGAACCTTTGAAAGCCAATTTTTGTTAAACGAGTTTACATCTAAATTTTAGTCCTTTGACAGTTAACTCAAGGGTCTTTTATCTATGCTTAATGTCACTGGCTGTATCCTGCTATCGATCTCAGGAAAAAACTCCCTTTGGCAGTCAATGGGGAGTTCTATGTAAAAATCAATGGCAGGATATGGCCTGTAAGAATAGTGGTTACTGTAAGCTTTCAGCTGTGAGGCCACCATAATGCGACTTCAGGGCAACCCTTTAAGACCATGTTCAAAAACAACAACAATAAAAAAAATCGCCATTCTTTAGAAGGGGGAGAAAATAGGAGGAAGGAAGTAGCACATGTTTGTATGGGATAATTGATCATGTTCCCACAGTTTAGCAATGGCCTTGCATTGTCTTTTCAGGAGTCTCAAAGAAAAATTCAAGGAAAATAAACAAATGCCTGTAAAAAAGTCTCTGAATGCAAAATAAGTGTGTATTACCATACAGAAGAACATAAATCAGCTCATTTAAGTGGAACCAACTGCTCTTTCCTCATTTATGCAGTAGCCTGTGGCTCACATTTATATATTCTGGTTGCAAGGGTGAAACTAGTGTATCAAGAAGGCAAAATACTGAGATGCCAATCACTCTTAATATTAAAGACCTTAGGTTTTCCAGGGAGTAAAAGTATCTGAAAAACATATTCTAAAATAATTCTAAATTCTGGAATAATTCTAAATTGTGGAATAATTCTAAATTCCAGAATACTTTGAGGAACAATGTGAACTGTATAGAGCAGGGGTGTTCAATCTTTTGGCTTCCATGGACCACATTAGATGAATTGTCTTGGGCCAGAGGTAAGATACACTAACACTAACGACAGCCGATGAGCTAAAAGAAAATTGCAAAGGGGTGGACGCGGTGGCTCAGGCCTGTAATCCCAGCGCTTTGGGAGGCCGAGGCAGGCAGGTGATCATTTTAGGTCAGGAGTTCAAGACCAGCCTAACCAACACGGCGAAACCCCGCCTCTACTAAAAATGCAAAAATTAAGTGGGTGTGGTGGCACACACCCGTAGTCCCAGCTACTCAGGAGGCTGAGGCAGGAGAATCGCTTGAACCTGGCGAGTGGAAGTTGCGGTGAGTCAAGATGGCACCATAGCACTCCTGTCTGGGTGATAGAGCAAGATTCCATTTCAAAAAAAAAAAAAAAAATCCACAAAGAAATCTCATAATGTTTTAAGAAAGTTTACGAATTTGTGTTGGGCTGCATTTAGAGCCATCTTGGGACCACAGGTTGGAAAAGCTTGGCATAGAGTGAGATATTGCAAACTTTCCATTTCTGTTTGGCTATTTTGATAAAAATTGTCTCCCTAGATGCATACAGTCTTGTACAGGGTATAACAATTATTCCTGGCCACAGTGTGATATTTCCGCTTGAGCCACATAGTGAGGGACTCTTCCTGGGTCCACAAGGGGCAGAGTTTTAAAGGCAGGAATTTCCCGGCTCCACCCCTCCATCTGGGAATGTAAAGTTCTCTGTCTAGGTTTCCCGGCAGGCTAGGTGGAAAAATCCAGGTGGCCTTCTTTGTCCAAAAAGCCCCCGAAAGCTCTGGGAGGAGTGGACCAAGCAGCCAATCTGGTATCAGAGTCAAAGATCAGTCACTCCAGAGGAAGTTTGTAAGAACTCCTCTCATTGGATGAGAACATGAATGGGGAGGGATAACTCAAGGATTAAAATCCTGTTGCTCCCTCCATATAGGGACTCTTTTTCTGGATTCCCTCCCTCAGAAGCATGGGAGCTGTTTCTCCTTCTCTCTCTTTCTCTCTCTGCCTAATAAATTGCTCTCTACAAAACTCTTTGTGTCCATGATATTTATTCCAACAATAAGCTCACTGTGTCTCCAGGGCCCCTTTCCCCATTCTTCAGGGTAAGAGAGGCCAAGGACCTCATCAGAATGGGGAGGGAGCTGAGTATGCAGCCTCGCCCTGGTTACAATAGGAGCCACTCAGATCATGCTCTCACGGTACTTCTGGACATAAAGATGTGGATGTGATCAGGCCATGGTTGCACAGTGTCCTGTCACTCTCAGGGGCCGGCAGTCAGCATGGCCATTGCATTGCCAGCACCACACGTACTGGGAAGAACAGGTCCCAATAACACCAGGACCTAAGAGACTTGGAGGGAGGAGGCCTCTGCCCTTGCATGCTTGGATTCAATTCTCCAGGCCAGCAGCTATCCCCCTGCTCTCTGCCCTGATGCATTATAAACAATGGCCTCAATTCTCTTTTCACACTTCATATATAATTATATTCTATTGTGTCTAGGTAAAAGAGACCTTATGGTTCTCCTTAGGTAACATGGTCATTCCTATGGTTCAAGGCCTAAGAATTGAGGCCCAATATGATGTGTATCTTGACATCTTAGAAAACCAGGAGGGTCCCAAATGGCTCTGGCCAAATACATCTCCTTGTGATGGGGCCATGTACAGTTCCTGTTTATCCCTGAGTAGTGGGTTTCAGTTCTCTGCCAACCTAACAAATTAGCCAAACAAGCCAATCCCATCCTCTCACTGGGAACATGGGTCACCCCACCTCTTGTTACTACAAAGCCTGCCTCTCACAGACCCCTGCTTCTTCACAGGTCCCCAGGGCAACCTCCTTGTGTTGCTGCTGGCATGCTGTGTCCTCCTCGCCAGACTGTGCCTGTACGTGACTAAGAAACTGCTGACAGTCTCACCCGAGCAGGGTCAGGTGGCATGTATTTGGCCTGTAAACCTAGTGCAGAAATCCTCCCTCACCAATGGGGTGAAAAGGAGGTGATGAAAACAAATTCCTAAAAGGTAGGTTAGGGATGGGTGCAGTGGCTCACGTCTGTAATCCCACCACTTTGGGAGGCCAAGGTGGGTGGATGATGAGGTCAGGAGTTCAAAACCAGCCTGGTCAAGATAGTGAAACCCCATCTCTACTAAAAATACAAAAATTAGCCAGGCATGGTAGCGGGAGCCTGTAATCCCAGCTACTCGGGAGACTGAAGCAGAGAATTGCTTGAACCCAGGAGGTGAAGTTTGCAGTGAGCCAAGATTGTGCCACTACACTCCAGCCTGGGTGACACAGCGAGACTCCATCCCAAAAAAAAAGTAGGTTGAATTGAGAAGTGGTACCGTGTACCTTGAGACATCACTATCTTAATTAAAATGTAAATAGTAGAGCATGAACATTTTTAAAGAAGAAGCTAATATTACTCTGAGTTGTGTTTATAAGGAGACATGAGGCCTGGTGCAATGGTTCACACCTGTAATGTCAGCACTTTGGGAGGATGAGGCAGGCAGGTGATCACTTGAGGTCAGGAGTTGGAGACCAACTGGTCAACATGGTGACACCTCATTTCTGCTAAAAATAAAACAATTAGCTGGGCAGGGTGGTGCACGCCTGTAATCCCACCTACTCAGGAGGGTGAGGCAGGCGAATCTCTTGAACCTGGGAGGTGGAAGTTGCAGTGAGCTGAGATCATGCCACTGCACTCCAGCCTGGGCAGCAGAGTGAGATGCAGTCTCAAAAATGAATAAATAAATAAATAAAAAGGAGACATATGTTTCGAAGATCTCAAATTGATAATGCAGAGGAGTATGGCTTGAGTTGTAGCGCCTGTGAGAAAAATGGTAGAAAGATGTTGAAATTAAAGAAATCACAAAATGAGAGCAGGGCAAGGATAAGACAGGATGTAAGGATAATCTCAAAAGGACAGCAGAAGAAATAAAAGTTGGAGTGACTGCGTTTGCAGGGTGGAGGAAATGGGGGTTGGAGAATTCTGCTGGAATGCAGAGATTTTGTAAGGAGCTAGATAAAATCTCTGGGACTTAGAAGACATTAGATAAGTGGCATTGGGTGGTAAATGGCTCAGAAGAAGACACAAAAAATGTGAGAAAGATCAGAACTTCCTAGACACTTGTTGAATGGCTTTGACCAAAATGCTGATAATGATATGGACAATGAGATCCAGGCTAAGGTGGTCTCAGATGGAGATGAGGAACTTGTTGGGAACTAGAGCAAAGGTGACTCTTACTATGTTTTAGCAGAGGCTAGTGGTATTTTGTCCATGCCCTAGAGATTTGTGGAACTTTGTACTTGAGAGAGATGATTTAGGGTATCTGGAGGAGGAAATTTCCAAGCAGCAAAGCATTGAAGAGGTGATTTTGGTGCTATTAAACACATTCAGTTTTAAAAAGGAAGCTGAGATAAAAGTTTGGAAAATTTGCAGGCTGACAATGCAATAGAAAAGAAAACCCCATTTTCTGAGGAGAAATTCAAGATGGCTTCAGAAACTTGCATAAGTAATGAGGAGCCAAATGTTAATCCACAAGACAATGGGGAAAATGCCTCCAGAGCATGTCAGAGACCTTTACAGCAGTCTCTCATATCACAGGCCCAGAGGTTTAGGAGGAAAAAATGGTTTAGTGGGCCAGGCCCAGGGTTCCCATTCTGTGTATAGTCCAGGGACTTGGTACCCTGTATCCAAGCTGCTCCAGCCATGACTAAAAGGAACCAATGCATAGCTCAGGCTGTGGCTTCAGAGGGTGGAAGCCCCAGGCCTTGGCAGCTTCCATGTGGTGTTGAGCCTTTGGGTGCACAGACGTCAAGAATTAAGATTTGGGAACCTCTGCCTAGATTTCAGAGAATGTATGGAAATGCCTAGATGTCCAGGCAGAAGTTTGCTGCAGGGGTGAGGGTCTCATGGAGAACCTCTGCTGAGGCAATGTGGAGAGAAATGTGGGATCAGAGCCCCCAAACAGAGTCTCTACTGGGGCACTGCCCTCCAGACCCCAGAATGGTAGATACACCAACAGCTTGCACTATGAGCCTGGAGAAGCCACAGATGCTCAACACCAGCCTGCAAAGGCAGCCGGGAGGAAGGCTGTACCCTGCAAAGCCACAGGGGGAGAGCTGCCCAAGACCATGGAACCCATCTCTCACAGCAGAGTGACCTAGATGTGAGACATGGAGGCAAAGGAGATCATTTTGGAGCTGTGAGATTTGACTACTCTGCTGGATTTTGGACTTGCATGGGGCTTGTAGCCCTTTGTTTTGGCCAATTTCTTTCATTTGGAATGGCTGTATTTATCCAATACCTGTACCCTCATTGTATCTAGGAAGTAACTAACTTGCTTTTGATTTTACAGGCTCATAGGTGGAAGGGAACTGTCTTGTCTCAGATGAGATGTTGGACTGTGGACTTTTGAGTTAATGCTGGAATGAGTTAAGATTTTGGAGAATTATTGGGAGGGTGTGATTGATTTTGAAATGTGAGAATATGAAATTTGGGAGGGGCCAGGGGTGGGATAATATGGTTCAGCTGTGTCCCTACCCAAATCTCATCTTGAATTGTGACACCTGCAATTCCCATGTGTTGTGGGAGGGACCTGGTAGGAGGTGATTTATTTATGGAAGCAGGTCTTTCCTGCTCTGTTCTCATGATAGTGAATGAGTCTCATAAGATCTGATGGTTTTAAAAACAGGAGTTTCCCTGTGCAAACTCTCTCTTTGGTTCTGCCTTCCATGTAAGACTTGACTTGCTCCTCCCTGCCTCCCGCCATGATTGTGAGGCCTCCCCAGCCATATGGCACAGTAAGTCCATTAAACCTCCTTTTCTTCCCAGTCTTGGTATGTTTTTATCAGCAGTGTGAAAATGAGCTAAGAGATTCAGCACCTAAAGCCAGCGTGGCAGCCATCAGACCATTTTCTTCAGCTGCTTGGGTACTGATTGGATCAGCCTCCTTCAGGTGTGGCCACACTTCCAGGAAGGAATGTGTACCAGAGAATTTGAACTGTAGACCTAGGTTACTGGAGTTTTAATTTTATTTACAAGACAAGTAATGAAGATAAACTTTGACAGTGAGCTTTACTTAATTATATACTCTTAGTACCAGAAACAAAAAGCCACGTGGAGAAATAATACAACTTAAAGATGAGATAAAATGTTAAGAAAACGTGGGAGAATGTGGTGATAACAGGCATGATAATCTTTGGGGCCAAGCAGATAGGACTCAGGGTCTCCTGCGTGGGGTCTGTGCCTTCCAAGCCTCAGTTTCTCCAACTGTGAGGTAAACACAGTAATGCCTTCTTCCCAGGCTTGTGGTGAGGACCAGATGGGGTCAGCTTGTGCCTGGAGAGTAGTGAAAAGTATTCAACAAAGGCAGCTACAATACATGAGACTGGATAGTGTCTGGTGGAATTGTGTTTAGTTTGCCCTTGTGTACAGATACTCAGAATACATATGTACATATACATATATATTTTTTATGACAGAATCTCTCTGTGTTGCCCAGGCTGGAGTGAAGTGGTGTAATTTGGGCTCCCTGCAACCTTTGCCTCCCGGGTTCAAGTGATTCTCGTGCTTCAGCCCCTGAGTATTTGCGACTGCACGTGTGCGCCACCACGCCTGGCTAATTTTTGTATTTTTAGTAGAGACGGAGTTTCACCATGTTGACCAGGCTGGTCTTGAACTCCTGACTTCGAGTAATCCACCTACCTCAGCCTCCCAAAGTGCCAGGATTACAGGCGTGAGTCACCATGCCCATCCCGTATATTTATATTTCAACTTGAGAAAACACACACTTTGCAAAGTCCTGCTTAGACTACAAACCGAAATTTAATGCTTATATAATCTGTAAACTCAACTTACCACTTAGTTTTAATTTATTCTTAATAAAATATAATGATAACAATAAAGATCTAATGATGGTACACACCCAACCCAAACTAGGGGGCAGCCCTCATCCATCCATTCTATTTCATGTATTTGAAGCAGTCAGCACATAGGAATTTCTCAAGGGATTGTAGCTATTACAGTTGTAGCTGCTATTTAGAATTTGATGATTTCCTTTTATGATTGTATTATATGAATGATGTGAAGAAATAAAACCTTGGTCCTGTTATAACATAAAATGTGTTTTTTCTTTTCTCACTTAAAGACCAACTGAATTTTTGTTCTGGGCGAATTTGACCAGAAGGGTGTGGTAATAACTTCAGTCCTTTAGGAAGCTCACTTCTGAAATTGTGTTGGTGTCAAGCACATAGACAAATGCAAATGGGTTTTGCAGATTAATTTTGTTATAATAAAGAGTGCTCTCATCTAGTTAAAATGATTATGTTTTCATGCTGGTACTTTAAGATACAATTGCCGATTCAATTTTATGCCTCCTATATTGTTTGTTATTTTAGTTTACTACTTAAATTAATGGTGCTGTGTTTACATAAGCCCATAACTCCTCCTCTTCAAACACTGTTTTTTAAGGCATTACACGGAAGGTTTTCTAGAGCAAATTATAACCTAAGTCTGTCTTTATGATGTTGCTGTCTCCAACCCTTTGGGGGAGCAGGGGGGCGTACATAAATAAATACATGCTGCCAAATATTCAAATAAAAGTAAAATGTTCAGTTTTAAAATGGGTATTTTCTGCATGATCTCCTTTATAAGTAGGAGCTAGACGTTGGGTACATGCAGGCACAACGATGGGAACACTTGATACTGGGGATTCCAAAAGGGGGAGGAAGGAGGGGACAAGGGCTGAAAAACTACCTATTGGGTTCTACATTCCCTACTTGGGAGACAGAATCATTAGAACCCAAATCTCAGCATCACACAATGTACCCAAGTAATAAACCTGCACATGTGCCCTCTGAATCTAAAAAATAATATTTGGGCACAGTGGCTCACACTCATAATCACAGCAGTTTGGGAGGCTGAGGCGGGAGGATTTCTTGAGACCAGGAATTCAAG
This sequence comes from Callithrix jacchus, assembly GCF_049354715.1. Taxonomy (NCBI): domain Eukaryota; kingdom Metazoa; phylum Chordata; class Mammalia; order Primates; family Cebidae; genus Callithrix; species Callithrix jacchus. The sequence goes on along the minus strand of NC_133508.1, from coordinate 33,480,089 downwards.
ACAAGCCTTGGCAACATGGTGAAACCCCATCTCTACAAAAAATGCAAAAGTTACCTGGATGTGGTGGTTTACACCTGTAGTCCTAGCTACTTGGGAGGCTGAGGTAACAAGATGGCTTGAGGCTGGGCACAGTGGCTCATACCTGTAATCCCGATAACACTTTGGGAGGCTGAGATGGGTGGATCACCTGAGGTCTGGAGTTCAAGACCAGCCAAGCCAACATGGCAAAACCCTGTCTCTACTAAAAATACAAAAGTTAGCTGGGTGTGGTGGTTGGTGCCTCTAATCCCACCTACTCAGGAGGCTGAGGCAGGAGAATCACTTGAACCCAGGAGGCAGAGGTTGCAGTGAGCTAAGAGAATGCCATTGCACTCCAGCCTGCGTGACAAGAGTGAAACTCTGTTTCAAAATAAATAAATAAATAAATAAAAAAGAAGAAGATTGCTTGAGTCCAGGAGTTCAAGGCTAGCCTGGGCAACAAAGTGAGACACCTTTTCTACAATAAAATAGAATAAAATAAAATAAAAAATTATCCAGGTATAGTGGTGCATACCTGTAGTCCCAGAAACTCAGGAGACTGAGGTAGGAAGATCACTTGAGCCCAGAAAGTTGAGGCTGCAGTGAGCCATGATCCCACCACTGCACTCCAGCCTGCGCAACAGAGCAAAACGTTGTCTCAAAAAAATAAATTATATTATATTATAAAAAATAAAAATTGACCAGGCTTGATGGTTCATGCCTGTAATCTCAGCCTTTTGGGAGATTGAGGCAGGCGGATCACTTGAGGCCAGGAGTTCAAGACCTGTCTGGCCAAGACAGTGAAACCCTATCTCTACCAAAAAAATTTAAAAATTAGCTGGGTGACATGGCATGTGCCTGTAGTTCCAGCTGCTTGGGAGGCTGAGGCAGGAGAATTGCTTGAACCTGGGAGGCAGAGGTTGCAGTGAGCTGAGATCACAAAACTTCACTCCAGCCTGGGTGACAGAGTGAGACCCTGTCTCAAGAAATAAAATAAAATAAAAACAAAAGTAAAAATGAGTATTTTATCTATATGATGCTGACATGGTTTGGCTGTGTCCCCACCCAACTCTCACCTTGAATTGTAATAATCCCCATGTGTCAAGGGTGGGAGCAGATGGAGAGAATTGAAACATGGGGGAAATTTCCCCTATACTGTTCTTGTGCTAGTAAATAAGTATCATGAGATCTGATGGTTTTATAAAGGAGAGTTCCCCTGCACATGCCCTCTTGTCTGCTGCCATGTAAGATGTGACTTTGCTCCTCATTTGCCTTCCACCATGATTGCGAGGCCTCCCAAGCCATGTGGACATGTGAGTCCATTAAACCTCTTTCCTTTATAAATTATCCAGTCTCAGGTATATTTTTATTAGCAGCATATTTTTTCTGTCTTTGAATATGTGAGGCCTTTAGAGTCACATATAGACAGAGCCTGAGCTGACTATTTTCTCTTTTTAATCTGAATTTGGAAAATGAGCCAAACGTATCTGTTGCAAGCAGCAGCCTTGCATACGAATGTAGCTGTGCCCTGTTGGTTTTTCTGCCCAGTGATTGTTCTCTGTTATTACAGAGTTCTCTGTAATTTCTGTTTCAGGGAAATTGACTCTCTTGCCTTCCAGAGACTGTGAGGGCTTCCTGGAGGTACAGAGATTCTCATCTGTCTCCTGTGGCCAGTTTGGCAGTAGACAAAACCACTGGAGACTTTTCTCTCACAATGGATGTAGGCAAATGTCACTGTGTTTCAAACCAGAATACTTACACACACACACACACACACACACAGAGAGAGAGAGAGAGAGAGAGATTCAGGATCTTTGATTTCTTTAAGAATGGGAGAGAAATTTGGGGTAACTGATGAAATCAAAAGATGGTTCTAAATGTTCAGGATGGTTATAACAATAACAGCTGCCATCTATTGGGTGATTTCCGGGAACTAGTTTTTCATATGTGCTATTTTTTCATAGCATTTTTTCCTATGAGAAATGACAACAAATGAATTACGTTTTGTAAATGATAAAACTGAGACTCAAAGAGATTGAATAATTCGTCCAGGCTCACACAGCAGAAGAATGGCAGAGTCAAAGATAGACACTAGGATCTGTCAGATTGCAAGTCCACTTGAGTCACTATTATTTACTACTGTGTTCTCATGGAATCCTGACACATTTGCAAAGATGAACGGTAGTCCTCCCGGAGGTGAATTTACATATGGCGGTTTACAGTGTTTTCTTTGTAACCATCTCTGCTTTACTAACAAAAAGCAGGGGAAGTTGCCCCCTTCTCCTGTGAGGGTTTCCAACGCGTTCACTGAAGGCATGTATCCCATCTGCCTGAAAATCATTTCCATCAGAAGGTTGTGTTGACCTTTGTTCTCTTCCAATTACCAAAAAATAATTGCTCCAAAATATCAGATTATTTTATAGCCCTTTGAAATTACACATGACTCCTCATCTTACGTAGAGTTTTGACAAAGCTCTCCTGAATTGAGGGATCTTATCCTTACAAACCCACAATTTATACTGTTCAAGATACATAGGTTTAAATTAACATGATATAAGCTATGATTTCTAAAAAAATTTTTTTTCAAAGACAGGATCTTGCTCTGTCACCCAGTCTGGAGTGCAGTAGCATGATCTTGGCTCATTGCAGCCTCCAACTCCAGGGCTCAAGTGATCCTCCCATCTCAGCCTCCTAAGTAGCTGGGACTACTGTCATGTGCCACCACATCCTGATATATATACATATATATATATATATATATATACACATATATATATATATATACACATATATATATATACACACACACACACACACACATATATACACACACACACACACACACACACATATATATATTTTTTGTAGGGATGGCAGTATCACTACTATGTTGCCCAGGCTGGTCTGAAACTCCTTGTTTCAACGCGAACCTCCTACCTCAGTCTCCCTAAGTTCTGAAATTATAGGCATGAGACACTGCACTGGACATATCATTGGTTAAAAAAAAGTGTTTCTTCTCCCTCACACTAGCATTGGTTACAGAGGATTTCGAATCTGAGCCTTGAAAGCCAGCCAGCTACATTTTAAAGTGATAAAGAAAATGAAGATTCATGAGTTAGCATCTAGCGTTGGTCGTTACCAGAAAAGCAAAGCACGCGTTCTCTTTACAGTGAATTTAAGGCTGGCCCTACTTGAAGGTATCTGTACTACGCAGTTTGAGGGACCATCCAGAGGCCGCATGGGACAGAGTTGCTGTACAACACTAGGGGGCGCCACTCCCATTTATGTCGCACTGTGCATAATGTGCATAACTGTATACATCAGTCTTGTTTACACTAGCATTAGCTCCAGCTCAGGCTTCTGAGAGAACCTATGCTTCTGTTTGTTATGATGAAGATATTCCTACTGTTTGATGGGAGCGTATTATCCCAGAGCAAATTCCTGAGTAGCTGAAGTTGGGAAGAAATTGGCTTTGCTTTTGAAGGAGGTCAAATCTTGTGGAGACAGCAGACCTAAATCAGGTTCCATGTCAGAGCATCTTGGGCAAACAAGGGCTAGAACAAGACAGCTAGGACCCGGAAAGAGAAGTAGAAGTGAGATGGAAGAGTTTCCTTGACCCCTTCTTGCAACGGGGGTGTGGCTCCCTCACTCAGCCAGCTGCCACCTGGCTCAAAGCCCTTGCCAGAAGGGGAGCATGCAGATCAGCTGGTGCCATGGCCAGGGCCAGTGCTTTGGGGCTCTAGCCCCAAAGCACCGTCTAGGGGTGTGTTAACAATCAATGCTCTTTTAGCAGGTGCTGTCCGTGGATGGCTAAGTATTAACCAGCTCAGTGGAGAGTCAGAGTGACAGCCTTTTACACCCTGCCCTCTTAGTTCCTGGGCTCTTTTTGGGCATCCAGGAAGAATCAGGTCACACGAATGGTTTGAAAGGTGATGAATGCAGTGGTTTTCATTAAGCAGTGGAAGTGGCTCTCAGCAGAAGGGAGCTAGAAAGGGGATAGTGTGGGAAGAAGGTGATCTTTCCCTGAAGCCGGAATGTCTCCAGTGGGCTCCTTTCTGAAGTTGTGCTGACTGAAGTAAAGCCTCATCTAGCCATAGTCTCCAATGTTCAGTTGCTTCTTCTCTTGACCTTCAGCTGCATGTCTCTCTGCTAGCTGAGGTCTGGGGTTTATTTGGGCACAGGATAAGGGGATGGGGCAGGTAATATTTGGGTGGGCATTGCCCCTCTTCTACCCAGTATTTCCCTGCCTCCTGTCCATATCAGAAGGAGGATGAAGAACATACTTGCCAGGATAAAACTTCCTTCCTTCAGAATTCAGCCTGGCTCCCTGTGAGTCAGCGATGCCCTACTTGTGCTTCTCAGCTTCATCTAAAGGACTGCACCTCATCAGAGCTCTTTTGATGGCATGCTGTTAAGAAGAGATGACAAGTTCCAAAAACTGGAAAGGGAAAGACTCTGGGCTTTAAATGTCTATGAAATGAAAATTATTAAAATGTTTCTGAGGTACCTACTATGAGACAGGTTGGGGCGGGGAGACATAACTAAAAATGACAGAGTCTTAGTATCTGTGGGAGACCTTTACAAGTCCTTGACAGCTTCCATCAATGCCCACGCAGTCCATTCTTTCTCTCTCTCTCTCCCTCTCTTTTGTTTTTGAGACAAATTTTTGCTCTTTTTGACTAGGCTGGAGTGCATTGGCTCAATCTCGGCTCACTGCAACCTCTACCTCCTGGATTCAAGCAATTTTCCTGCCTCAGCCTCCTGAGTAGCTGGGATCACAGTCATGCACCACCACAGCTGGCTAATTTTGTATTTTTTAGTAGAGATGGGGTTTCTCCATGTTAGTCAGGCTGATATCGAACTCCCAACCTCAGGTGATCTGCTCACCGCAGCCTCCCAAAGTGTTAGGATTACAGGCGTGAGCCACTGCTCCTGGCCCAGTCCATTCTTTTAATCATTGCTATCCATAAGTCTCTGGGATTGGTGTGGGTTGACCTTCTCTGTAACTCACACTGAGGCAGCCAGGCACCTTTATGCTTTCCTGTGGGACATAGCCTTTCCTGAGTGGAACTATTCTGGGGTTCACCAGAGACTCTGATTGCAAAGAACTGGCTGGTCCACAAGGAACCCAGGGTGAGGGCAGACACAGGCCTGTGTCTGTGCTGATTTGAGGCTCCTGGCCCTTGTATACTACATTAGGGAAGCCGATTCTTTATCTAGATTACTTTATCTTCTCTGGCATTTTATATGGCCTGGAATGTTTACTGTTTTTCTTGTTCATTTGGTTTTGTTTTTGAGATGGAGTTTTTTGAGGCTGGAGTGCAATGGTGTGATCTCAGCTCACTATAACCTCTGCCTCCAGGTTCAAGCGATTCTCCAGCCTCCCAAGTAGCTGGGATTATAGGCATGTGCCACCACACCTGGCTAATTTTTGTGTTTTTAGTAGAGAGGGAGTTTTACCATGTTGGTCAGGCTGCTCTCAAACTCCTGACTTCAGGTGATCCACCTGGCTTGGCCTCCCAAGGTGCTGGGATTGCAGGTGTGAGCCACCGTGCCCAGACGTACCATTGGTTTCATTATTTGTTTGTTTTTTGAGACAGCATCTCTCTCTGCAGCCCGGGCTGGAATGTAGTGGCACAGTCTCAGCTCACTGCAACCTCCCTCTCCCAGGTTCAAGTGATTCTCCAGCATCAGCCTCCCAAGTAGCTGAGACTACAAGCCATTGCCACCATGCCTGTCTAATTTTTGTATTTTTAATAGAGACGAGGTTTTACCATGTTGGCCAGGCTGGTCTTGAACTCCTGACCTCAAGTAATCCATCTGCCTCGGCCTCCCAAAGAGGTGGGATTACAGGAGTGAGCCACCGCGCCTGACCTGCCATTGGTTTTAATCTTTATATATGAAAAAAATGATTGCAGGCTACGATGACTTTTATGTTTTATGAATTAGGCCTCAATAAAATAATTAAGGTACAATTTTTTTTTTAAAGTAACTCAAGTGATCTAGATGTCAGAACATTTCAAAATCAGAATCACAGGAAGAAAGGTCAACCTTTTTGAAGTACAAATGAAATTATTATCAAAAGCAATTAATGTTGATTATAACGTTCTGGCTAGAGGCAGACAGATGTAAAGGACAGACGAACTGGTCTACAAACCAAAGAAAGAGCAGGAGTTCAGTGTGCTGACTAGTGAGAACAAGGACCTACCCTCATGCCGTCTGTGGTCCACCTTAGCTTGAGTTTAATATTCATTCCCTTGTATTCAATTAGCCTAACTTTACTATTTCCAGAGACTCTTGTCCTGGCAAGTAACTTGTTTGTTCACTATGGGAACAATGGACAGGAACTATCAGTTCTTCAAACGAAGCATAAATGATTTTTAGACTGAGACCGTTTGATCCCTTTACCTAAAATTCCTCCTCTTGTTCTTCCCACCAATCCTAGTCTCTGGAGTCCTGATCATTACTCAATTCTAACTAATCATCCCCCGCTACTGTCCCTCATTGAAAGACCCACCTAAGCCCAAATCGATCCAGAATATACCACGGTGTGAAGTCTTTTTTTCTGAACTTCCTCTGTCTCTCTAAAAGCAGAGACTCCCAAAAAGACGTCAACGGCATAAATCCCCTCCCTAGGAGTTTCACAACCAGACAACAGTGACACCTGTCAGTGACAATAGAGGTCAGCACTGGGGTAAGACATTGTCACAAAACAATCATGTCTTCTCTCCTAAGGGCCCATGTGTCTTTCCTAAAAGTCAAGTGTTTTCTTATAAGTGTCCCTCCTTCTCTTCCCGTTCCCCATTAAGATTGTACATAAGCCCCAATTCTAATTACATGGACTCACAATTTCCTGTGAACTCCCTCATATGCAGATTAATAAAAATCTGTCTTTTTTCTTGCTATTCTGATTTTTGTTAGTTTATTAGTTTTTATTTATTTATTTATTTATTTTTCTTTGAGAGGAGTCTCACTATGTCACCAGGCTGGAGTGCAGTGGTGTGATCTCGGCTCACAGCAACCTCCACCTCCCAGGTTCAAGCAATTCTCCTGCCTCAGCCTCCTGAGTAGCTGGGACAACAGGCATGTGCCAACACACCCAGCTAATTTTTGTATTTTTAGTAGAGACAGGGTTTCACCATGTTGGCCAGAATGGTCTCAATCTCTTGACCTTGTGATCTACCCACCTCAGCCTCCCAAAGTGTTGGGATTATAGGTGCGAGCCACCATGCTTAGCCATTGATTGATTAATTGATTGATTGAGTCTGGCTCTGTTGCCCAGGCTGGAGTGCAGTGGTGCGATCTTGGCTCACTGCAACCTCTGCCTCCCCGATTCAAGTGATTCTTGTGCCTCAGCCTCCTGAGTGGCTGGGATTACAGGCATGCCCCACCACGCCCGGCTAATTTTTGTATTTCTAGTAGAGATGGAGTTTCACCACGTTGGCCAGGCTGGTCTTGGTCTCCCAACCTCAAGCAATCCACCCACCTCGGCCTCTCAAAGTGCTGGGATTACAGGCGTGAGCCACCATGCTGGAGGTCTGTTTTTTGTAAGTTTATTTTGCACACCCCCAAACATAAACCTAAGAGAGCGGGGAAAAGTTTTTCCTCCCTGACAAACCAAACTTCAAAATCGTGAGAAAACCCAAATGTGCCCTTCTCAATCCAAGATGCTACCAAAACTCTTTGAAGATAGTGATCCCCACTCACTGTGGGAGCAAAAACATTTCCTAGCAATATGGTGCTGGGGATATTTGGCGAGCCAGCACCTGACACCGCACTTCAAAAAGTGACGAGAAACCTCTTCTTATATAATAAAAGGCTCCCACTCAGTTGGAATAGTACTGTCCTACTGGAAATCACAGAAAAACTCCTTGTAGTCAAGAGACAATTTTTGAAAATACTTGAAACAGATTTCTTCCTGAAGTAAAGAAGGTTAATTGGTGAAAACCGAAAACTACTGGAGGTTGAGTGTATTGATGGAAAGCCGTAGAATTCCTCATTAGATCCCAAATAGAGATGGAGTCACTGTGCTTTGATTTGTAAGGCACTAAATGCCCTGTAAGATATTTATTCCACTATTAAACAATTAGTTTGAAGACTGAATATGGCTCATCCCTCACAAACTCGGATCACAACAGATCGGCTGAATTGCATTCATGAAACACTTGTGGGTATAGCAGAGTTCATTAAATAATTTGCCATAGCTCCAATGGCTGCTCCATCTGCTCTTCTGAATACTAATCGTGTGGCACATAATGAAGGAAAGACCTGTGCATAATGACAGGACTCTGCCCCTGTCCTCTTCCCAGGGGCTCACCAGTGCTCAGCAATAGTGGAAGAGCAAACCGTTAGGAAGAAATGTACATCTTGGCTTCCTGGAAACTAGCGACAAGACAGGACAATCTTCAATTCGGCGACAATCATTTGTAGAACGTTTTTCTGCCTTTTACACTGAGTTAAAATGATAGTCTGGACTCTGTTCTTCCCTATAATAATAAGACTGTTATTTCATTGTGCAGCCAAGAAGGTCAGCCTAGTTTCAGGGCTGATGACTGGTGCTTACCAGAGGCACGGTACAATTTAAATAATTACTGTTTTGCCATTATAATGAAAATTGGCTACCTAGAAGAAAACAAAGACTGATTTTTCAACTCGGAAAGATATTACAAGGGATTAGAACAGAAAATGCACAAAGAATACAGTTATTAATAGTCCTAGATTTAGCAGGATGATATAGAGCAATTAATCAAATTGATCATAAGATTTAAGCTGATTAATAAGAAAAATATGAAGAAATTGATATTATGCTTCAGAATGGCATGATTAGAGTATTATTTGGAAGAGTCACGCCCACACCACTAAAATTATTTTACCAAAATGATTGCTAAATCTTCCAGGTATTTTAAATGGCAAAAGTTTTAGTAACTTCATTCACAGATATAATAAAAACAATATAAACAATGTTAAGGGCAGTTATGTGGCAAGAAATGATATAACACAGATAGAGAAAATGAAATTACAGCCTTGTAAGATTCGATCTCAGGTACCTTAGAGAATTGGCACTAGGACTGGTTATCAGGCCTGAGAAAGGATGAAATTGCTCTTAAGGGCTTGTTCTGCACAGAAACCAAAATGACATCAAGCTTCAATAATTCAATTATAGGGAAGGCTGAATATGACGGGTTTGTTTCCAGTAGAGCACAAGAGAGTTCTGGTTGGTGTCTTAATTGCTGTTTTAAGATAATGAAGACAATTAAAAAAAAATTCAAACAGCCTCTTCATATTTGTCCAAAAAACACAGAGTAAGAGGAGAGGACATGGCAAAGTCCAATGTATTTGTCAGTTGACACAAAGGATGCTTTGTTTGCAACAACATCAGAAGCGAGGCTATTAAGAGCTGGACTAATATCAAGGGAACTAACAAGAAAAAAGAAGAGAGAGAGCACAAGAAACAAATAGGCAGAAATAAACAGAGACTAGATAGTGCCAAGGTGTGTCTGGCACAATAGTTCTTTTCTTTTTTTTAGGACATTTGAGATTCGAATGAAGAGAACGACTCCATCCTGTTCACACTACAGCCAAGTCAAAAATCTGACTTTCAGGAAGGATGGGCAATGACAGGAAGTCTCTTGTGAATGAGTCTAATAGGCAGTCAATTTCACTCCTGCTGAAATCCCAAGATCCATGGTAAGTTCTGTTTCTCAGCAGGAAAATCTAAGCCTCCTGTGTGCGATGCTAATCTTAATGACTCCCCCCACCCTACCCTTCTACTGTTTCAGAAAACTGAAGGCAGAAAAGCAAGACTTGAAGACATGTTTCCCAAAAGCCATATTGGTCGAGGGCTTAGGCATTGTCTCCCAATTAAATACATCTGCACTGACTTGATTTCAGATTGAATTTGACTAAATTGTTTAAATGTCAAGCAGATCCAGCTCTACTGTGTCCTTGGAAACACAGCATCTTCTAAGCTGCCGTTCTACCCTCTGCCTGCAAGAAAGGGGGGTGGGTGGGGGTGAGGGGAGCCCATTCCAATTGACAGGTACTCCTTGAGCTCAAGCCATGCATTTGGTTCCGTGGCACAGAACATTATAAAAGCATGATACCTATTCTCAAAAAGTTTATAACAGCGTGGAAACATTTATTCTCTTTCAAGTGTTAGATTAAGAACTCCTTAATGGCAAATGGCCGAGCTGTATTCATCTTTGCTCAGCCCACTTCCAGATTGAGCATTAAAATGTCTGAGAAGGGAACAGTGGAAGAGTCTTCATTATAAGAAGCAAAAAGATCCAAACCAAAATAATGGAGACGTCAGAAGACAAAACTCAGGACAAACTAGAGTGACAAGGAAATTATTTTTGAACTTGAATAAATGAAGAGGCATAGGTTGGGGGTTTAAACCCCTCGTGGGTGGGAGAAGCGTGTAACTGTTTTCTTAGAGTTTATAAATCGATTCCAAACAAAATGCCCCCAAACCTCCAAATGTTACCTATTAGATTTTCAGAGCGACAGCATCATGGAATACAATTCTGTAGCCTACAACTGCTTGCTCCCCAGCAATCACCTGGATAGACTGTGGAAAAGACAAAGCTGTATTTTGTGTTTATTGCAGTAAGACAGGACACCATAAGAGAGCTCTGAGAGTGCCCTTAGCAGGAAAGGCAAAGTTGGGTCTTATTGAGGTTTCAGGTTTGGTTTAAGATGGGCCGAGAACTGGTGGAAACGGCTTGCAGAGGTTTTGAAGTGAAGAATCCGAATGTCACCCAATGTGATGCATACTGTGACCTCTCCCTAACTCTGTCTTTCAGGAACAGGAAGGCATGCAAAGGCATTCCTCCTCAGAGAGAACCAGTGAAAGCCATTTAGAACCAAGGTGGCCGAACAACCTCCAATAGACCTCAGACTTCATTATGATCTAATTTCCATGCTAAATGACATTCCCACCAGTGCCATGACAGTTGACAGTCGCCATGACAGTTGACACTCACCATGACAACAACAGGAAGAAACCATAAGGGCACAAAAAGCAAGCAGTACTCTAGTTCCAAGATGTTCACTGCCCGTTCCCAGAATGGACACAAGTATTTCTCCCCTAGCTTTTAATGCCCAACCCCTTCCTTAGAGAAAACTGTACGTATTTTTAATTTAATCTTTTCTTTGCTTTTTTTTTTAAGTTTTACTTTAAGTTCTGGATACATTACAGAACAAGTAGGTTTGTGGCATAGGTAAACATGTGCCATGGTGGTTTGCTGCACCTGTCAACCCATCATCTAGGTTTTAAGCCCGCATGCATTAGGCATTTGTCCTAATGCTCTCCCTCCTCTTTCACCCGACCCCCGACCCCTGACAGGCCTTGGTGTGTGATGTTCCCCTCCCTGTGTCCATGCGTTCTCATTGTTCAACTCCTACTTTTGAGTGAGAACATGTGGTGTTTGGCTTTCTGTTCATCTGTTAGTTTGCTGAGAATGATGGCTTCCAGCTTCATCCAAGTCCCTGCAAAGGACATGAATTCATTCTTTTCATGGCTACATAGTATTCCATGATGCGTATGTACCACGTTTTCTTTAGTCTACCATTGATGGACATTTGGGTTGGTTCCAAGTCTTTGCTATTGTATATAGTCCTGCAGTAAACATACATGTGCATGTGTGCATGTGTCTTTATAGTCAAATGACTTATATTCCTTTGGGTATACACCCAGTAATAGGATTGCTGGGTCAGATGGTATTTCTGGAAAACTGTATATTTTAACCTCTTGCCTCTCACAGAATGAGAAGTTGATGTGAGCCAGGCTCCTGCTTCTCCATTCCTTGGCCATTGAACGAAGCCTGTACTGCTTGATGCTCACTTCGGTTCCATGGATTGGCTTTGTGGCACCGGACGGAAAAGAATTCCATCTTTTGGGAAAAGCCAACTCAGCTGGTAGCATGAAGAGTCTTAGGGTATAAAAGTCAGGTTGCTGCTTCCTACTGAAGGGTTGATGGATGTTTCAGAAAGTTCAACTAATGAACAATCACATTATTTGCCTGTGTAAGAGTTTCTAGGAATAGTAAGATTTTGCTCATGAAGACAGTGGTATTGCAAGGTCATGTTTACATAGACAGTAAAGTGGGTGGATGGGCAGGTAGTTTTGGTCATCAGTGCCCAAACTGGATAGAGAAACATGGTCTGGGGTCTCAAGTTGCTTCAGGGGATAGCACTAAAGGAGATGCCAGGGATTCTGGTGAATATCCTCCCAGGAGCGTGGAATGAGCTGACCTGCCAACCCATACATATACAATCTCTCTGTCACCTCACCCCACCCTGCACTATTTTAAAACTACTTCATCCTGAAATACACTGTCAAAATAATCATAATTGCTACTTGTTATGCACCCATGATGTGCTTGCCTGTTGATTTATTGATTCCTTTAGTTCTTCCAAGAACGTTGCACAGCTGAGAAAACAGGCTTAGTGTGGCCTTTGCTACCACACTCAGCCTGGATGCTGAGAACTAGAAACCACACCTTCCTGTCTACATTAGTATGACTTCGCTCTTCCACTGTCTTCATTAGCATACTTGACTTTTCCAGAGAGTCTCTTGCCAGGCAGATGGTTAGATTGTTCAATATTGAAATTTACCAAAAGACCCATCAACTTTTCAATGAAAAAGTATCGAAACTGTCCCCACAGGGTTGAGAAGAATTGCATTCTGGGTTCTGGACAGAAGCAGTTATAATTAAGCATTCATCAGGCTGTTCTATAAGCCACTTCCTTGTTACTAAAAGTCAGGTAGCACGAGATTCTGACCATTGGCATCCCCGTTGTTTCTATAGACAGGATCTCTGACATCAGAATTATAAACCTTTTGCTTAAGGATTGCATAAGGTGGTTTTCAGACCCTGAATCCCAGCTAGCAGTCTGAACACCCCCACAGAGGAATGGGATCAGCCTGAGAACACAGTTTCTTCACATTGACACTCAAGCTTTTCACTGCAAACCCTCTGCCAGCTGTTTCCACCAATTCTAGATGATTATATCCTGTCTCATGACTTCGCCCTGCACTCTTCCACTTATCAACAACCTCCACACCTCAGCCCACTCCTAAACTCCTTAAAAACTCTAGCCCCAGCCTCCTTGATGGGATAGATCTGAGGTTTCCTCCCATGTCCTCATTTGGCGACACTATGATTAAATTTCTTTCTTTGCTGCAGCCTGGTGTCTTGGCATACTGGATTGCTGTGAGCATGAGGCAATGGACCGGTTACAGTTACATTTGTTCTAAAATTCTTGGAATTCTTGGTCTTAAAACTCTCACCTCTCTCTTTCCACAAACCCTAGACTGTTGTATTGCGATCCTTTTGCAATCCAAATCAAACCCTTGCTTTGAAAAACCTGCCTGAAGTCAAACTTCAAATTCTCAATAAGAATCAACCTTGCCTCTTGCCTCTAAGACCGCATCTGAACTCTGTGGTGGTGGTCTTCTTCACTGTGGTAAGCAATAAACTCGGCTTTGTCTCACCGAGAGGTCCGGTTCACAACACAAGACACACCCAGAAATACATGACAGGTGAGTGTTGGAGCTGGGATTCAACACCAGCTTTACTTGATTCTAGCACCTTCTTTTTAAATTTTATTTTAAGTTCTGGGATACATGTGCAGAAGGTGCAGGTTCATTACATAGGTAAACGTGTGCCGTGGTAGTTTGCTCCACAGATCAACCATCACCTAGGTATTAAGCCCCGCAAGCATTAGCTGTTTATCCTGATGCTCTCCGTTCCCCTGCCTCACCAATAGGCCCCAGTGTGTGATGTTCCCTTCCCTGTGTCCGTGTGTTCTCATTGTTCATCTCCCACTTACAAGTGAGAACAGGCAGTATTTGGTTTTCTGTTCCTGTGTTAGTTTGCTGAGGATGATGGCTTCCAGCTTCATCCATGTCACTGCAAAGGACATGAACTCATTCCTTTTTATGGCTGCATAGTATTCCATGGTGCATATGTGCCACATTTTCTTCATCCAGTCTGTCATTGATGGGCATTTGGATTGCTTCCATGTCTTTGCTATTGTGAATAGTGCTGCAATAGACATACGACTGCATGTATCTTTACAGTAGAATGATTTATAATCCTTTGGGTATATACCCAGTAATGGGATTGTTGGGTCAAATGTTATTTCTAGTTCTACATCCCTAAGGAATTGCCACACTGTCTTCTACATGGTTGAACTGATTACATTCCCAACAGTGTAAAAGCATTCCTATTTCTCCACAGCTTTCTAGCACCTTCTTTCTTAAGTACTATATGCAGTGTTTCTCCCAGGGGGTGTTGGGACTAAAACTTCTCAGAGAAATGTGAACAAAAATAAAACTTTGTGACCAAAAAGCAAACATGAAATCCCCAGAGTTAAACCAACACCTGAAAGTGATTCCACCCAGGCAATTTTCTGTTGCATTAGATACAAGTCTATGTGATTATGTAACAGAAAATTGACTCTGCAAAATAACTATAATTGTACCATCTGACAAGTAAACTACATGAGAGAATAGCAAATTCCTTTTAAATGAATACCTTGTAAAGGCAGAGGGGGAAGAACTAGATATGTATAGGTCCTACTTCTAGTTTTTGCTGACAAACACCCTTTGTCAATATTCTCTTACCAGCTATTCATTTTAGAAGGCGTCAATGTTCCTTTTGTTTGTATCCTGTTTGCTGTCTGGTACTACTACAGAGTAAATGAAGTTGGGTTCCACAATATCATTATGTTATTCACTCTAGTGTAAGCTGTATTTAAGTTTGTAAGACATTTCTATTGTAACCCCAAGTTTCACTCAATTGGAACTTTCCAAAACATTATTCTCTGGGGTTAAACTTTTCTTTGCTTCTTCTGAGGCCACTTTTTTTTTCTCTTGGAACATAGGAAAAAAATTGCCTGCAGCTGCTTCTGAGTTATTGGTGAATTAAGTCAAAAAGGCTATTTCCATTGTAAAATACTTTTAGAATCTCTGCAAAACTCAATGAATAAAAGTTACTCCAACAGAAACTCTGACACTGAGTTATGTAAAAGGCAAATTTATGACTACATTCTGACAGTTTTGGTACCTAGGTGACAAAAACACGACAACCCTATTTCATTAAGATAATAAAGCAAATGACAAGTTCAGTAAACTCAAATACTGCCTTAACCTTTGCAAATAAAAGGGGGCAACATTCTTTACTTATTGGCAGATAGTTACTAAATGCCTACTTTATGCCAAACATAATGTTTCTACCTAATTTAATCTCTCTAATACCCCCAGTGGGGGAGGTATTTTTTTGCAGATGAAGCAGAAATTAACACAAATTAGAAAAACTAGATAAAATTAACATTTTTAGTAAATTAATATAAATGAATTGCATACATTCAATGAACATTTATTGAGCACCTCCTATGCCCCATCGAGACTGCAAAGGTGAGGAAGACACACATGCTTTCTGCTCTCCTACACATTATAAGCATTTCCACTGAGGGGGGCCAAGTACCTCTAAACTGCAGAATGTGTGTTGTACCTCATTCTATGCTGGGGTCTGTGAAGGATTCAATCTTATTGGAGAAGGTCACGGGATAGAACTTCTTCCATGATTTAGTGACGACTAATATTGCCAAGGAAATGGTAATTATAATCTGCACAAAAATTAGAATTATACATATCTTGAAATATCAGTATTGGAAAGACATGATTGTAATAAGGCTGTAGCTGACCTCAGAATCATGGTGTTGGTTTCAGAGCTAGAAGCAATTGCAGAGTTAAATAATCTAGCTTGATCATCTTCAAACTCTACTGCTAGGTGCTCTATACAAGGGGAAAGAACTTAGATGGGGAAAAGAGAGCAGGAACACAATGGAAGAAGGCTCTGTCCTCCATCTCAGTAAGAACAATCCTGTTATATTTTATATATTACTTTATAATATTATTGGAAGAAAGAATTTTCCTGTGAAAAGGGGGAATGACATTTCAAAATCACTTCTCTAGTGGAAATCCTTCCTATCCAAACTTTTATATCCACTATATCATTTCTCTCTGTATTGGGTGGAATAAAAAAATGGGAATAATTAGATTAAGGAACAGTCAAGACAGATTTTCAGATGTGATCAGAATTAATGCAGATTGTCATCTTACAGATCTTACCCAAGAATTAATTTCGATGTTGAAGAAGCCAAGAGGATCATACAGTTTAAGAGGCATGGGTTTATTCAATTCACTAACAAGGGATTTCAAATTGGAGATGGAGCTAGATGATAAAACATCCCTTGGGGGAAGACCATGGAAGAAAAAAACTACTTAATACAAAGGAGAGCCTCTCACACATGTAAGTCGGTGGAACCCGGATAATCATTTATCTTGTTCAAAAGCATCAAAGGAAACCAACCAGATCACTTTTCTCCATTTTTCAGAGATAATCGTCCACCATGTGAATGACCACCAGAAGACCCCCCTACTGTCAGATAAAAAGATGTTATCAAATCCATGGAAAGAATATCCTAGACCAAAGGGCAATTTATCGAGATAAGGAAAGTTCTTTAATCATCTAAGTGCAGATGTGCAGAAGAAACCACATTCTTCAGGAGACAGTGTGCCTTCTGATAGCCAGGCAACAATGACTTCCCATAGCACTTTGCATCTTTGGAAATAACTGCCAACCCTTTATCAATGTACACAGCATCTAAACCCACATCCATGCCTGTGACTAGCGGGAGCCAATCATGCTGGGTTGTGGGTTACATGCTCCATATCAGAACTGGACCATCCAACGGTCAGGAATAGGAGACAAGATGCCTCGGGGTAGGACCAGGTCATCTTCATCATTCTTTTTGTCCCTGGTGCCTAAAACAATGCATAGTACTTAGTAGAGATATGCTAGATATTCATTGAATGAATCAATAAATGCATAGGAAAAACTCTGGGAAGCATTACAGACTCAGCAAGTACCATGCAGAAGGTAAGGGTGATGGTAGTAGGATAAGTGGACAGAATCAACAGTCAGAGAAACCAGAGTTCATAAATGCAAGAATCTGGGAAATAAGGCAAAGCTCATATGAGACAGAAATCATATCCTTTGGGAAGTCTCTCACGTACTGTATTTTGTAGGAAAAAGCTACGAATGGCAATCCAGGCTGAAGGAAGCAAAGTGCAATGACTCCTTGCATTGCCAAATTAATCCCAAAATGAAACTAAATTTCAGTTTATGGACACTTGAATGACATAAACTGCCACCCTAATTTAGTGGTAATTTGCAAAGTTGTTTTTATCCCAGAATATAATCTAGGTTACATATGGTTTGATATATTGTACTTGGGTTTGATAAAACAATGCAAAAGCAGATTCGGCAACACTTAGATATTTGGCCTTAGAGTAAGTGACATATGTGATTGGATTAGAAATGTGCTAAGAGGACCTCTTTAACAGAAATGTGTCTTCTATCTTCTGTGTATCATCTGAAAGCTCATTAAGCAGAGCGGTGAAGTGGAATAAGCATTGGATTTGGCCTCCAATTTACTTAATCCCAAATCCCAGATTAGCCAGGAATTTGTGTGACCTTGAACACATTCCTTACCTCTCTGAACCTTAATTCAAATATTTGAGGATAATTCCTACTTAGTAGAGCTATTACAAAGTTTAAGCAAGATGGTATGTGAAGGACCTGACCCGTGATAGAAACTCAATACATATTGTTACTGCTGTCATTAATGTATTCAGGGTGATGTGATGACAATGGGGTCCACAGAGACCTCTATTAAAGGGTCTGAGAGAGACCTATGCCTGAGCCTCAGTGAACACCTTGACAGGTGGAAGGTGTCAGCATCATGGAACCAAGAGTGGGGACCCAGAGCCAAACAAGACATTTCTGTTTGCCGATTCTGGATTTCTCCTGTCATTCTCTTCCACTTTGCAGGAACCAGCTCCTTCTCTAAATGCATTTACTTCCTTCCAGGCAGCAAGAAATTGCACGGATTACAGAAGCCACTGCCTGTGGCTGTCAAGGTGCCCTTCTTTCTATAACCCTAACAGATCCCTTGCCCAGATCACATGCACACAGCAAGTCAATATGCCTGAGACACGGAGTTGCAGCAGAGAAAGAGGTTTTATATTAGGGCTGCTGGAGGAGAGCGAAGAGACCTCAAATCCATCTCCCCTAGGAATTTAGGGCTATGGTTTTTAAGGATTTTGAAGTGGGCCAAAGTGTGGAGATTGTTGATTGGTCAAAGGGTGCAGGGTGAAGTCACGGGACAGGGAGGTGAACAAACTATGGTCTTGGTGGGCGTTGTGGCTCACGCTTGTAATCCCAGCACTTTGGGAGGCCGAGGTGCGCAGATCACCTGAGGTCAGGAGTTTGAAACCAGCCTGGCTAATATGGAGAAACCCTGTTTCTACTAAAAATACAAAAATTAGCCAGGTTTGTTGATGCATGTCTGTAATCCCTCCTACTTGGGAGGCTGAGACAGGAAAATAGCTTGAACCTAGGAGGCAGAGGTTTCCGTGAGCCAAGATCACACCACTGCACTCCAGCCTGGGTGACAAAGGGAGACTGTCTCAAAAAAAAAAAAAAAAAAAGAAACTGTGTTCTCATGCTGATCCCATTCTTTTGTGAGAGTCTTCAAACTCATTGGTGTCAGCTGTTTCACTGGAATTCATGATCTGAAAAACACCTTAAGCAATTCTTGAACAAAAGCCTTATGATTCTAACCTCAGAAACCCCACCTATAGGAACACTGGAGATGTGGTGGGTATCTAGTGCTCTGTGACTTTCCGCGACAAGGAAGTGGGTCAAGGGGCAGCCTGATTAATGCTTAATTATAACTGTATTTCTGTCTAGGATTCTTGTTAACCCTGTGAGGACAGCATCGCTTCTGCTTAGCATGCGCCTGTGAAAATGTGGCCACTAGTTCAGCTTGAGTCTCTGGGGTTGCAGTTCTGTTTATGGGGATATTTTAAATGTGAGTGGACCCCTTAAGCCAGACATTCCTCTTTAATTTTAGTATTTATAAAACCTATGGAAGTTTTTATCAATCTCATTTTTTTTTTCTAGAGGGAACGAAAGAATATGAAGTCTTTGTTAATAAAATGAAATAAGCAAAAATAAGGTTGTCAGATGCTTTCATTACACTAATCGCAGGAATCGTCTGTTTTTCTCTTTATTCCTCTAATATAAAAATCTTATCAAAACTTCCTCTTTTGTAAGATTGGGGTATAAACTCTTTAAACCACCTCAGGAGTCACGCCAGCTTTTTAAGTCTGTAAACATGTCCTGAGAACACATATTCCAAAAGTGTTCCTTTGTAGAAAGATTATAGTCGATACATGGTGATCAGAATGCTTCCGTATTTTTCGTGTGATGTAGATGGATTATCTAATCATCAGATGTCAACCCAGGAATCTTCTACTAATAATTAAAAACAGAAGAGAGAATCAAATGTCACAAAACAGTAATTTTATTTACATGTTTTATATCAGAAAAGAATTTCTGTACCAATTTTCATGCGTGGTCTCTGCTCAAAGAATGTTGATGCTAGGGCCGGGCACGGTGGCTCAAGCCTATAATCCCAGCACTTTGAGAGGCCAAGGCGGGTGGATCACGAGGTCAGGAGATCGAGACCATCCTGGTCAACATGGTGAAATCCTGTCTCTACTAAAAATACAAAAAATTAGCTGGGCGTGGTGGCACGTGCTTGTAATCCTGGCTACTCGGGAGGCTGAGGCAGGAGAATTGCCTGAACCCAGGAGGCGGAGGTTGTGGTGAGCTGAGATCGCGCCATTGTACTCCAGCCTGGGTAACAAGAGTGAAACTCCGTCTCAAAAAAAAAGAATGATGCTATTTAGAGAAATCTTTCAAGTATGGTCTAATTATTAAACTTAAGGAGAAGGTGAAATCTTACCTTATTTTACAATGCTAGATATAAGGATAGCCTTCTATTATGCAGAAAAAAAAAGAAAGAAAGAAAAGAAAAGGAAAGGTAATCTTAAAGAGAAAATGTTTTGAATAGCTATTAAAGAATGGGATTTGAGGGACTGTGTCTGGTTAACATAGCAGATAAGCCATATCTTAACTGAATTTTTGAATTCATAAATGACATTGATAACATTCCACAGAAATGACATACAAAAAATAGCTTCTCACTGTAAATGAAGATTATTTGAATAAGGCAAACCTCTAGAACATTTTCAGGTGCTGGTTTGATTTCTACAGGTGAACTTTAATAATGCATTGTGTACCCTGTGAAAGTACGAATAAATTTATTGTTATCTTTATAAGGAATATCTTTTTTTTTTTTGAGACGGAGATTTGCTCTTGTTACCCAGGCTGGAGTGCAATGGCATTATCTCGGCTCACGGCAACCTCCGCCTCCTGGGTTCAGGCAATTCTCCTGCCTCAGCCTCCTGAGTAGCTGGGATTACAGGCATGCGCCACCATGCCCAGCCAATTTTTTGTATTTTTAGTAGAGACGGGGTTTCACCATGTTGACCAGGATGGTCTCGATCTCTTGACCTCGTGATCCACCCGCCTCGGCCTCCCAAAGTGCTGGGATTACAGACTTGAGCCACCGCATCTGGCCTAAGGAATATCTTTATTTTAATGGTTCGTATATCTGTTTATTTTCAAATGGAACTGATGAATAAGAATAATTGCAATTGAGACTGGAAATTAAAAATGACCATGCAGTTCTCGATATTCAGTTTCATCGTTGTATTGCATAAATATTTATTATTTCGTTATGAGCAGACCAAGGATAATGGAGTATCATTTTATAGAGTGGTTTTTAACTTATATTTAATTTCAGATATGATTCTTTCTACAAAGCTATTCGTTGAGCAGGTGTTCACTTAAGTGGGCGTGTGTGTGTGTGTGTGTGTGTGTGTGTGTGTTTGCATAAAATTAAGCAGCCAAAGCAATACAAAGCAATAGACACTAAAAATGTTTGGCCTTTACATCTACACTATTTTAATTATACCTTTTAAACAGGTTTAAATGCAATTAACTCACATTTAACCAAAACAAGTCTTTCAAGAATAAACACAACCCAAACTCCAAAAGTCCCGACACCTCTTGCTACTAGAAATTCACATCCTTCCAAAGCACAAATGAAATATAAGTGTATGAATAAAGAAACATTCTCATTATTTAAGGTGGCGGTTTGGGGATTGACGATTTCTTTTAACAGAAATGCTTAACTATTGTCTCTTTTTCTGGTTGGTTTACTGACATTGATTAGTTTCCTAAGTTTATACTTTTGAAGAGATTGCATGTTTTTGTCTTTAAGTCAAAATTATGTATTTACGTAGCCTAACTGCCATGTATCTTGAGCCAGGGCACGATGATGTCTTTACGACATTCACAGCAAAGTGAGAACTCAAGATGTTTGACTAATCCTCGTGGGCTTTTGTAACCCCTTTTCTCTTCTGCATGGGCTCCCAGAGTCTGCCAATCTTTGGACTAATCCATTCACTAGGCTGCCTTAAATACAAAACTTGTGTCTCAGTGAGGTCTGATTGGCCTAGAAGATAATTGGGCATTTGCCTCTTGACCTGAAATAAACTTGCTTTTTCCAGCATGTGACCTATAGCTCTTCCACCTCTGGCTGGAGGCCTCCTAGGAATTCACTTGGTCTGTATTTGAGAAATGATCCTATTTAAGGGTTGATCTCTATCTCAAACTGGCCAGAGAACCGGAGGGTCTCTTTCAATATCATTTGTCACATTACACTAATTTGCCTGAATCTCTGCGATGAACTTGAAGAGCAAGCCGGCAGCTGCAAGCCATTTGGAGCCCTATACCGGGCCCCAAAACTTCTCTTGAGGCGTTTTCTGCAGTTGGTATAGAAATGAGAGAATGCGAACCAGGCCCTTATAGAAATCACAGTTTCACTAAAGTGGCAAAGGTGGACATACCCTCATACGTACCGAGAAGAAATTAGTAGGACCCACCTCATATGGGTTCAGTCTAAGAATATGTACTTTGTGTGAAAAAAAAAGAACCTAGAGGAGGCTATTGTGAGCTTTTAGGAAGCCACAGGAATATCTAGGTGGCTGCTGCTGATTTCGATCATTGTTTTCAGGCAGGTGCTTGGCCCCTTCTTGCCAGGCAGCCTGGCATTTTGTCTTATTTTTTATTGGGAAACACATTTTAACATCTGCAAGTCATTTGTAACCAAGCGATCAGCATCAGGTTTTCATGTATCTTCTGCCATTCTTTAACCCATGACAAACACATTGATTGACCATGACAAACTTCCAGAAACTCTCTCCCTTTGGCAGTGACTTGCAGCAAGTCTCACGAATAAAAAGGCATTCTTGATGTTCTCGGCCTGAGTGAGAGAAAGACAGTTCTTTTCCATTTTGCTCCTTCTCCCGAAGAGTTATTTTAACAGAAAGAGCCACATGAATTTGCCTAATTTAAGAAGTCATTTTTTTTACCCTTCTTTTGTTTAAGGATTATTACAGTTATATTTATATTTTTCACAACTCTGTAGTTAAAAACAACCCCGAAAAAAATCCCATAAAAAGATTTTTTAAAAGATTAAAAAAGCACACACTTTTAAAAATCTTGGCCAGGCGTGCGGGCTCATGCCTATAATCCCAGCACTTTGGGAAGCCAAGGGGGTTGGATCACAACGTCAGGAATTCGAGACCAACCTGGCCAATATGGTGAAACCCCCTCTGTACTAAAAAAAAAAGTACAGAAATTAGATGGGCATGGTGGTGGGCACCTGTAGTCCCAGCTACTTGGGAGGCTGAGGCAGGAGAATCGCTTGAACCCAGGAGGGCGGAGGTTGCAGTGAGCCGAGATCATGCCGCGGCACTCCAGCCTGGCAGGATCTTGCTATATCCCCTAGGCTGGAGTTCAGTGGCACACTCATCATAGCCTCAAACCCCCTGGGATCAAGAGATCCTCCCCACTCAGCCTCCTGAGTAGCTGGCATTACAGGTATGCACCACCATGCCTGGATCATTTATTTTTACTTTTTGTGGCAACATGATCTTGCTATGTTGCCCAGGCTAGTCTTGAACTCTTGGCCTCAAGTAATTCTCTCGCCTCAACATCTCAAAGTGCTGAGATTGTAGGCATGAGCCACCATGCTTGGCTTTTGCTTCACTGTAATAATTTATAAAATTGCTCTCTTCCTCTGTTGTGTGTTTAACCTACTCTGTGGTTTGCACTGACAATAAACTAACCACATCAGGTAAAAAATGACAGAAATGAGTTGCCTCTTTCAAGCCTGCTCATTGGGAAACATAAATGAAAGCTGAAAATCTCCCAATGCAGTGAGACAGTTTTCTTTTATGTATCTCTTTTATACAACACATTTGTTTCCCAAATGTGTCATGGTTTTTATTGTAGTTATATATAGTTCAATGTAGTTACAGAATGAAAGGTCACAGCAGATGAGAAAAAAAGGAAATGGAAAATAGACATCAGAGAAGGACAACAGTGATGTAAATAATTGCATCAGAAGTAGAGTGAAAAAGACAAGCAAAGAAAACTGAGATTTGTGGGGGAGTAGCCTAGAAGGTTTGCATATTAGAGGCAATACGTCTTTTTACACAGGGTCTTGGAAAGGTCAAGCATTAATAGGTGAAAACAGAAACAAAGAGATAGAGAGCACACTTAAATCTGAGGGAAACATAGCCCAAATAAATCAATGGATAATGCCTGGAATAATAAGAAATACTCATCAGACAGTGTGACAGGGAGAGGAGCCTCGATGCAGTGAGGAGGAAGGGGGTGGTTGGACATCCTTAGGGAGACAGGTGAGCCATGTATTTCAAAGCCAGTGGGAACAGGGAACTGATGGTGACATGGGTGTGCCTTAGGTAAGGACATAAGCCCAGTAGCACAAGTTCTTGGTTAGTTCAATTTATATATTTAGGGGCTTCCCCCAGTTTGTCCAAATGCACTTAATATTTTGCTTTATTTATTTCCCTGTCTGCAGGGCCTCTACTGTGGTTTATGTGCTTAGCTTTCTTTATCTCCATTTTTAATTTGGCTGTAGATGGAGAAAGAAAGGGGAAGTGAAGACAGTACAAAGGGGGTTCACAAACCAGTGAAGAATACAGGTAATTAATGCCCTTTGAAATACCTCACAAAATAGAACAAATTTAGGCTTATCAGTTAGTTGGCTTAATCTCATGAATGTTTGACCATACCGTAACTGAATTTGCCTTGCCTTGAAAGCAACGCAATTGATACCTCCCTTCAATCTTCCTGGTCATCTTAACTACAAATAAACACAGCTGTACTGCTGATATTAACTTTAGAGGTCTTTCTTTGGTGGTTATAAGCATACAATTTACAAGTGCCCTGAACAGAATAGGACCTTTTCAAATATTTAAGATGAGAAATTGTTGTTTTTAATTACTCAAAGCATATGATAGCACAATATATAACAATGCATATGTAAAGCCCAAAATATATGAGTTAAATTACAAAAATCTTTCTCTCTCTCTTTCTATGCATATACATCTATATAAAACTTTTATATATATATATATATATATATATATATATATATATATATATGTATATACACACACATACGTATATATAAATTTAAGTCAAACTCGTTTCTTTTTCCAAGTTCTTTGGACCAAGCCAACATTATAAGGAATTCTGGCCATGAAATAGTTGGTCACAGCATTTTTGTTAATAATGCCAAATGTTCTTGCCCAAGGGAGAGAAGAATGATTTCCAGACATAAGCCCTTCTACAGTATGTATAGTGAGGCTATAATGGTTCCTTTTGTGTCTTATTACCACAAGCAAGAAGGAACCTCATTTCATCCATGTTGACAAAATAAAGGTGTTGCCTCTTTTATATTTTTGAAGTAATCAATTTCAGGTGGTCAGTGCTAGTTCAATGAGTGTAGAAAAATCATACACAGGCACTATACTTTCTAATAGCCACACCTACTATTAAAAAATATGTGGGCTCTCAAGTTTTTAGAATTGGATAATGTACAACAGACATGTATTGCTTCTCTATAGTTTCTAAAAGAGAGGAAGGGTGAAGATTAAGATTTGTGAGCTACAAATTAGAAAAAATGAATTTGGAGTATTCTTTCTAAACTTGATATAACTAGTGCTACTTTTTTTAATGGATTATTTGGTAGCATTAACTTATACATCAAGAATCATTGAGAGGGGGATCCAAGATGGCCAAATAGGAACATCTCTGGAGTGTAGTTCCCAGCAAGAACAATGCAGAGTTTGAGTGATCACCGCATTTCCAAATGAGTTATTACGGCCCACAGACCAGGAGATTCCTGGGCTGAAAAGTGCCATGAGTTTCCAGCATGACTGTTTCAGCTGACACAGCAGGTCTCCACAGAAAAACTCACACAAATCCGGGCAGCCGTTTCAACTGGTGCCTGGAATGCCTGGGAGACAGAGCAGCCCCTTCAACTGAACAAAGGGGGCTGAAACAGGGAGCCAGGTGATCTGGCTCTGCAGGTCCCACCCCGACAAACACTCTGGATTGAGAGTTTCACAGCAAGCACAGCCGGACCTGCAATGGTCCAACTCTGTGGGGGGAAGGGTGTCTGCCATTACCCAGGCAGTCTGTCACTACTGAGGTAGTTCATCATTAGTAAGGCAGTTTGCCATTACAGAAGCAGTCTGCCTTTACTGAGGCAATCCACCATGACTGAGGCAGTCCACCATTACAGAGGCAGTCTGCCATTACTGAGGTAGACTGCCATTACCAAGGCTGTTCTAACTATACCTCTGTAAACAAAACCACAAGGAAGTTCACACAGGAGCTGGTGGGCAGAGCCCAGAGAAGCTCAGCAATGCCACTGCTGGCAGACTGTGACTAGGCTACCTCCTTGCTGGGCAGGGCATCTCTGAAAAAAGGCAGCAGCATGTCAGAAACTTACAAATAAAGCCCTACCTTCCCATGACAGAGCACCTGGGAAAAAAGTGGGTTATGAGTTCTGCTGCAGCAGATTCAAATGTACCTTTCAGCAGCTCTGAATGGAGCAAAGGAGCTCACAGCTCAGCACTTGAGCTCATATAAGGGGCAGGCTGTCTCCTCAAGCAGCTCCCCAATCCCCGTATATCCAAAGAGACGCTTCATAAAGGAGAGTGCAGGCTGACATCTGGTGGGTATCCTTCTGGGACGAAGATAACAGAAGAAGAAACTGGCAGTAACCCTTACTGTTCTGCAGCCACTACAGGCAAGCAAGGTCTGGAGTGGACCTCCAGCAGTCCTACAGCAGGGGGTGGGCTGGACTGTTAGAAGGAAAACTAAAAAACAGAAAGAAATAACTTCAACATCAACCAAAAGGATGTCCACTCAGAGACCCCATCTGAAAGTCACCAACTACAAAGACCATGGGTAGATAAATCCACACAGATGGGAAGAAACCAGTGCAAAAAGGATGAAAACACCCAAAACTAGAATGCCTCTCCTCCTCCAAGGAATCACAACTCCTCACCAGCAAGGAAAGAAAGCTGGATGGAGAATGAGTGTGATGAATTGACAGAAACAGGCTTCAGAAGGTGGGTAATAAGAAACTTCTCTGAGCTAAACGAACATGTTCTAACGCAATTAAAAGAAACTAAGAACCTTGAAAAAAGGTTTGACAAAATGCTAATGAGAATAAACAGCTTAGAGAAGAATATAAATGACTTGATGGAGCTGAAAAACACAACACGAGAACTTTGTGACGCATACACCAGTTTCAATAGCTGAATCAACCAATCAGAAGAAAGGATATGAGAGATTGAAGATCAACTCAATGAAATAAAATGAGAAGCCAAGATTAGAGAAAAAAGAGTGAAAAGAAATGAACAAAGCCTCCAAGAAATATGGGATTATGTGAAAATACCTAATCTGCATTTGATAGGTGTACCTGAATGTGACAGAAAGAATGAATCCAAGCTACAAAGCACTCTTCAGGATATTATCCAGGAGAACTTCCCCAACCTAGCAAGGCAGGCCAATATTCAAGTCCAGGAAATACAGAGAACACCATAGAGATATTCCTCAAGAAGGGCAACCCCAAGGCACTTAATTGTCAGATTCACCAGGACTGAAATGAAGGAAAAAAATGCTCCAATGCACAACTTCATGGAAACTGAACAACTGGCTCTTGAATGTTGACTGGATAAACAATGAAATGAAGGCAGAAATAAAGATGTTCTTTGAAACCAATGAGTACAAAGACACAATTTACCAGAATCTCAGGGGTACATTTAAAGCAGTGTCTAGAGGAAAATTTATAACAATAAATGCCCACATGAGAAGCAAGGAAAGATCTAAAATTGACACCCTATCATCAAAATTGAAAGAGCTAGAGGAGCAATATAAAAAAAATCTCAAAAGCAAGCAGAAGACAAGAAAAAACTAAGATCAGAACAGAACTGAAGGAGATAGATAGAGACACAAAAAGTCCTTCAAAAAATCAATAAATCCAGGAGCTGTTTTTTTTTAAAAGATCAACAAAATAGACTGCTAGCCAGATTAATAAAAAAGAAGAGAGAAAAGAATCAAATAGATGCAATTAAAAACAATAATGGGGATATCACCACTGATTCCACAGAAATACAAACTACCATCAGAGATTACTACAAACAACTCCATGCACATAAACCAGTAAACCTGGAAAAAATGGATAAATTCCTGGACACTTGCACTCTCCCAAGCCTAAACCAGGAAGGAGTTGAAACCCTGAGTAAATCAATAGCAAGGACTGAAGTTGAGGCAGCAATTAATAGCCTACCAACCAAAAAAAGCCTAGGTCCAGATGGAATCACAGCCAAATTCTACCAGACATTTAAAGTGGAGCTGGTACCACCCCTTCTGAAACTATTTCAAACAATACAAAAAGAGGGAATCCTCCGCAAATCATTTTATGAGACCAAGAGCATCCTGATACCAAAACCCAGCAGAGACTTAACAAAAAAAGAAAACTTCAGGCCAGTCTCCATGATGAACATAGATGCTCCTGTCCTGAGTGACAAAGGTAGACTTCATCTCAGAAAAATTATATCAAATAAAAATCTAAAAATAAAGTTATACATACAGTGAAAATGTGTAATGTTGCAAACAAAATCCATTAACTGCTGTAGCAGAAACTCAGACATAAGTGTTGTGATTTTGGTTATCTGCTCCTTGTTCTAACATTGGACACTTTGATAAAAGAGTGCTCTTGGCTGGGTGCAGTGGCTCAGGCCTGTAATCCCAGCACTTTGGGAGGCCAAGGTGGGTGGATCACGAGATCAGGAGTTTGAGACCAGCCTCGCCAATATGGTAAAACCCTGTCTTTACTAAAAATACAAAAATTAGCTGGGCATGGTGCACCTGTAGTCCCAGCTATGGGAGGCTGAGGCAGAAGAATCACTTGAACCCCAGAGGTGGAGGTTGCAGTGAGCCAAGGTAGTGCCACTGCACTCCAACATGGGCAAAACATAACATTGGCATAATAATATCATTTGATCCACAGTCCATATATAAATTGGTCCAGTAATATCCTTTATAGGACTTTTTTTCCTACCCCAGATCCAAGCTAGGGTGATGAGATTCAATTACTTGTCCTGTCTCTTTAGTTTTTTTCATCCAGACCCACTCCTTTGTTTTTTGTGACCTTGCTATTTTTGAAGCGTACAGGCCAGTTGCTTTGTAAAACATCCCCAGACGTATGTTTATCTGATGTTTCCTTGTGAGGAGGGTCAAGCTGTGAATTTTGAGTGATAAAACCACAGAAGTAATGCTGTATCCTTCTCAGTGCATCGTGCAATGGAGCAGGCAATGTCTCTTGTCCTGTTATTGATGATGTTACCTCAAATTACTTGGTTAAGGTGATAGCTTTCAGGTTTCTCCTCGAATGCAATTTTTCAGGGGTCTTAATTAGATAATATACATTTTGAAGATATAGCAGAGGTAATCAATGATTATGAAGCTTCAAAGATAAGTAGTCCATTTCATCCTTTTAACTCTAAAATTGACTCTTGTTTTAAGCCAGACCATAAGATAATCCATGGACCTGGACCGAGATAGGAGGGCCATGTGTAGAATTGCTTTACCTGACTGCATTTGGTTTTGTGCCATTGGCTCTATTGCATAATAAAGAATTTTTCTGGTCTTTGTCCAGGGTCCCTGGCATGGAGCTTCTAAAACCATTGGAATTTACCAAGTGATAGGGAGTATTGTTGTTATTTCAATGCCTGAGTTTATGCTAATGAGATGGCTCAGGAACTGGGTTGGTTATCAAAAGACCAATCTTGTGATCAGAGGGTTGGAGCTTTGAGACAGCTTGACCTCCAGAGAGGAAGGAAGGCTGGAGATTGAGTTATCAATTATGCCTGTGTAATGAAACACCAATAAAAACTCTGGACATCACTGACAAAATTCAGTAGAGATTCCTGATCAGTGAATACATGGATGTGCCAATAGAGTGACATGCTCTGATTCCGTAGGCACTGACGTGATTTGGCTGGGTCCCTACCCAAATCTCATTTTGAATTGTAGCTCCCATAATTCCCATGTGTCATGGGAGGGACCCAGTGGGAGGTAATTGAATCATAGGTGAGTCTTCCCATGCTGTTCTCATGATAGTGAATAAATCTCACAAGATCTGATGGTTTTATATGTGGGAGTTCCCCTGCACAAGTTCTCTTGCCTGCCACCATATAAGACATGGCTTTGTTCCTCCTTCGGCTCTATGATGATTGTGAGGCCTCCCTAGCCATGTGGGGACTTGGAATGGAAGTCCATTAAACTTCTTTCCTTTATAAATTATCCAGTCTCAGTTATATCTTTGTTACCAATGTGAGAACAGACTAATACAGGGAGAGAACATGGAAGCTCTACATTCAGGACCCTTTAGGCCTTGTCCGATGTGTCTCTTCATGTGGCTCATTCTGATTTGTATATTTTTACAATAAAACTGACCATGAAAGTAACACTTTCCTGAATTCTGTGAGTTGTTCCAGTGAATGATCAAACCTGAGGGGTCATGGGAACTCCCTGGATTTGTTGCCATTTGGACAAAAGTTTGGGTGACCTGGGGACACTGTTTGTGGCTGGCATCTGAAGTAAGGGCAGTCTGTGCACCACCATGCCCTTTAACACACAGATCTGCACTTAACTCCAAGGAGTTAGTGCCAGAATTAAATTGCAGTAACAGAAGCTTGTGTCAGAACAGGCTCTTAGAGAGGAACATGACAAATAGTTTATAGGCTGCATGGGGTGGCTCATGCCTGTAGTCCCAGCACTTTGGAAAGCTGAGGCACTTGAATCCAGGAGGCAGAGGTCACAGTGAGCTGAGATCGTGCCACTGCACTCCAGCCTGGACAACACAGCCAGACTCTGTCTCGAGACAAAATAAAAAAACAAAACAAATAGTTTATAATAATATTTGAACTTAACACAGTTTTGATTACAAATAACGTGCACATATATATGTATAGGCATTATTTATATATATAAATATGTAAGTATGGCCGAGCACAGTGGCTCACACCTGTAATCCCAGCAGTTTGGGAAGCAGAGGCGGGCAGATCACTTGAGGCCAGGAGTTCAAGACCAGCCTGGCCAACATGGCAAAACACTATCTCTGCTGAAAATGCAAAAAAAGATCAGCCAGGCATGGTGGCACATGCCTGTAATCCCAACTACTCGGGAGGCTGAGGCATGAAAATCGCTTGAACCCGGGAGATGGAGGTTGCAGTGAGTCAAGTGCAGAGGTTGCAGTCCAGCCTGGTGACAGAGCAAGACCTCATCTAAAAAAATTAAAAAATGTATAAGTATGAATTATACATATAGTCTGTCAATGAAACTTCAACTGAAAAAATATCATTACATAATGGGGTTCGCAATAGTTTAATTCTCTTTAACTCTTTAGCCTAAATACTGATCCAAGGCTGCATTAGAAAACTCGGATCTTCCATGTTTAGTTTTTAATGAGCTGCCAAATATTTACTTAAATAGAACTCACATTTGGTTTAGCCATTTTATTTGAGGAAAATGATGAGTGATTGGTAGGAACTGTTCTAAGTAGTTCGATGTGGAAGTTTATTCAACCACGGTTTCCTTTGATCAGAGTCTATATTGGAAAATACTTTGTGTCCTACCAAATGAGAAAGCTTCTCACTGAGAATAAAGTAGACCTTTCCACACTTTCTACACATGTATTGTTTTTCTTTTAGATCGATATGTGAGCATTTTAAAAAAGCTGTTCACTGGGGGCAGTGGCTCACACCTGTAATTCCAGCACTTTGGGAGGCTGAGTCCAGTGGATCACTTGAGGTCGGGAGTTCGAGACCAGCCTGGTCAACATGGTGAAACCCTGCCTCTACTAAAAGTACAAAATTTAGCTGGGCATGGTGGTAGGTGCCTATAGTCCCAGCTCCTCAGGCTTTCTGCTGAGGCAGAAAAATCTCTTGACTCTGGGAGGCAGGGGTTGCAGTGAGCTGAGATTGCGCCACTGCACTTCAGCTTGGGTGACAGAGAGAGACTCTGCCTCAAAATAATAAGAAGAAGATGAAAAAGAAGAAATAAAAAGTTGTTCAACTTTTTATAGGAATGATAGGGGTGGAAAGAATTCCTGAGGTCTGAAGTTTGTTGCCGTGTTCTTGGGAAACGTTAGGCTCAAATGAAGGTACTGTTTTACATTTAAAATGAAAAGCACAGTGAAATCTGGAATGATCTACTATCTCTCTTTTGCTCAGCTTTTGTTGTTGACATTGTAAACCAGAACTGGACTTGTGCTTCAGACTCTTCTCTGAAACGTGAGGCAGTGAAGGCCACCAAGGACAGCCAAGGTCAGGGGCACTGAGTTGTTAGCTTTGACCACTGGCTCTTCAGGAAGGAGACTTCCTTTGAAGATATCCTTTCTATATGGAGGTTATTATGAAGACCATTTGGGGCGTTCACAGGCGAAGGCAATGTGGAACAATATTTGATTTTGTAACCTGAGTTCTGACTCCACTCCTGAACATTTTGGGCCTGGCTTGCTGACCTGGGTGTTTTTGGTGGACTGGTGACCCCACCAAAGGCTTTGAGCATTCTTGACCTGCTACCTCTGAACACTGGTTGGAAGTCTGGAATAGAGGATGATTTCTCCAGCTGTTTTGTGGATGGAAAGGAGGAAGAAAGTGTCTAATAACTACTCTGTGCCAGAAACAGTTACCTCATTTAATTTGTAACCCAAGCTTGTGACGTGGATTTCTGCAATTTTGTTGTTAAACAAATACCTTCTGAATCCCCTTGTGTGCCAAGCATGGATAGAAGTGCTGGGAACTCACAGGTCCTTGCCTTTTTGGACTTGATAGTCTTGTGTATTTCATCATTGATATTACTTTAATCAAATTTTAATTAATGTGGAGCATTATGATGTTTTTGCAATAAAATTAATATACAAGAAGATATAGCTGGGTGGGGTGACTCACACCTGTCATTCCAGCACTTGGGAGGCTGAGGCAGATGGATCCCTTGAGGTCAGGAATTCGAGACCAGCTTGGCCAACATGATGAAACCCGGTCTCTACTAAAAATGCAAAAATAAACCAGGCGTGGTGGTGCATGCCTGTGATCCCAGCTACTCGGGAGGCTGAGGCATGAAAATCGCTTGAATCCGGGAGACGGAGGTTGCAGTGAGCCAAGATCATGTTATTGCACTTCAGCCTGGGCTACAGAGTAAAACTGTGTCTCAAAAAAATTAATACACAGGAAGGTAATAACTAAAATATGTAAGGGGTAAGGTGGAAAGAAGAAGAGCACATCATCTATTTTCTCACATTTTCACATGAAGCAAGGGAAGGTGGAAAAAAAAGAGCAGAAACCAACTTCCCTGATGTTTTCATGTTCCATAGTGGGCCTTGGCATTACCTCTGTTACCTGAAAACAGTTGTCCTCTGAAAGCTGCTCTTCGTCATACTCCAGTGAACTTTATTTCGAGATCAGCCTTTCTATTTCACAGGACTAATCTCCTTCCAGACTTCAGATGGGAAATGTCAGCCCTCTTGTCAACATCGCTAACACTGAAATTCTTGGGATAGCACAGATGCCGTAAGCAGACTGGAATTGACTGTGTCTGCACACTCTCTCCAAGGTCGCTGGGAAGAGGCAAAGGGAGCTTCTCAGTCACTTTTTATGGTAAAGTAGGCTGATAAAATGATGATATGAATCAGGAATCATTTCCTTACTAAAGGGTTTAGTGGGCATATTTAATTTTTAATTTTTAAATTTTTTGAGACAGTATCTTGCTTTGTTACCCAGGCTGGAGTGCAACGTCCACCTTCTGAGCTCCCACCTCAGCCTCCTGAGTAGCTGGAATCACAGGTGTGCACCACCACGCCCAGATAATTTTTTTGTTAAGTAGAGATGGGGTTTTGCAGTGTATGCTGGCCTCACAATCCTAAGCTGAAGTAATCTAGCCTCAGTTTCAGCCTGAAATGCTGGGATTACACGTGTGAGCCATCGCACCTGGCTAGTGGGCATATTTAAAACAGAAAAGAGCAACTGACTACAGTGGCTCATGCCTGTAATCTCAGAGGTTTGGGAGGCCAACGTGGGGAGATCACTTGAGGCCAGGAATACAAGACCAGCCTGGGCAACGTAGCGAGACCCAGCCTCTACAAAAAATTTTGAATCCTAAATCAAAGATCAAAGGGAAAAATTAAAAAAAAAAAATTAGCTGGGCACAGTAGTGTGTGTCTGTAATATCGTCTACTCAGGAGACTGAGGTAGGAAAATCGCTTGATTTTCCAGGAGTTCCAGCTGCAGTGAACTATGATGGCACCACTGTACTCCAGCCTCCAAAGTGAGACTGTTTCTAAAAAAAAATTAAAATTAAAAAGAAATGAATGAAACAGAAAGAAGCAAACGTTCTGATATTTATGGAGAGATTCAACCATCTATTTTTCAATCTAAAAGCTTGAGAATGAAATCTTGTAATCATAGGCATCAGGACTGACTTCTGGGCTTTGGAGATGCTGGACTT
Source organism: Callithrix jacchus (assembly GCF_049354715.1). Lineage (NCBI taxonomy): Eukaryota > Metazoa > Chordata > Mammalia > Primates > Cebidae > Callithrix > Callithrix jacchus. The sequence goes on along the minus strand of NC_133508.1, from coordinate 33,446,121 downwards.
CAGCTTCTTTATCAAACAAACATCAAATTGACTAACACAACAAAGGCCACCTTTGCCCTAGTGGAGATGTCCTAAATAGGACACTGCCCAAGGAGATTTCACAGCTCTCCCACAAGTCATCACGTGGACGTCCTTCCCAGATACTTAACTCTGCCTGAATATGTTTCCGCAGAAGCCTGTCCTTAGGCCTGGCGCAATGTGGCAGCCAGAGAATGAGCTTCACTTTCATGTTAAATGATCCTGCCCGAAAGTCATTATGTCTGAATGTGTGGACGTGTCCTGTGATTTCGCATGCCTGAATGCTCCTTAGCTGACTCATAAGAAATTTTCGAGGTTGTTCGCTGTGTCCCCCAAGTCTGGCCAGCATGCTGGGATGAATGCTTTGATCTGATGAGCAGGACTTACTGTAGTTTGCTGGGTGCTAAAATTAAGCTTGACGGTAGCCTATGGGGGTAGAATTTGTCCTGCTGACCTGGGGCTTCCAGAGACACAGAGACAGGCAGGAAACAGGTGAAACAGAACTGAGGAGGAGATGCCGTTTCAGAACTGATATGAAAAACGTCCAGGATGAGCGTGTGAAGGAATTGAAGGCGAGGATGGTGGGGCTATGAAAAGGCTGGGAGAGGGAGGGAGCTGTTTTCTCTGAAGACTGGGACCTGAAGAGACTGCTGAAGAGACGCTGTATTTGTCACAGCAAGAATAATCAGTATGTTGGCATTTGGACTCTGGTGACAGGGATGAAAATGAGATTCTGTGAAAGACACATAAGAGTCAACAGACAGGAGGTTCGCTGTGGCAGGAAGGAGGAAACAACCAAACTGAGACAATTTGCTGAGGAAAGTGAAATTGCCAATAATTGACTCAAACTGAGTGTGTGCCTAGGGGAGAAATGTGGGGTGCTTAGCAGAAAGAAGGGAGAGCTCACTTTCCATTGTGTTAACTTCCAGCAGCTGCTGAGGCCTCCTGGTGGGAATGCCAAGGAGACAATAGCTTTTGGATTTGTATGGCCCTCAGATCCAGCACACCAGCTCCCTCTCTTTTATAACTTAACATGATGCGACCTTCTACCTCCGCGTGCCCACTTCATGCGATTGAGACTGAGCCACGGGTGAGAAAGTTTGTAAGAAGTCTGCACTCAGTGACACATTTCAGCAGAGCCCTATTCACTAAAAGGAGGGGTGAGATCCATGCCTTGCTTAGGTCAGCTTGTATGTGACTTCCGGATTTCTATTTATCAACAGGCTGTGACTTGGTGCAGCTGCAACAAATTGCATGCATTATTATATGCGTGTCAGCCAGAGAATGCTCATCTCACGCAGGGCCATTGGCGAGTGTCAAGTGGTGAGAATACCAATAATTCTTATACTTCCAAGGGGAGTGCCCTACAGAGAGGACTCTAAAAGCATCTTATAATTGCCTGCAGGACTCTCTAATGAGGTAGGAAGGGAGAAGGAGCTGTTTCCCTGTATTATCTATGGAAAGCGGAGACATAGGTGAAGTCAATTGTCCAAGATCAAAGAGGAATGACAACCGCACTCCTTCTCACCCCTCTCAAAAAGTGGATTTTCTCAACCCTGATCTTATTTCCTGTGAATAATGTGCATTGAAACCTGTATTCGGAGACCACCTGCTCAATCCAATCTCAGGGAGCTTCTAACAGGCATTAAATGGGAATAGAACCTCTTTTAAGGGCCAGAAAGATCACTTCTTAGAGGAAAATTAATCCTTAATAGGAAACATATCCTGAGGCTGCTGGGGGCCTGGGGAATACAAGGTCTCTGGGTGATGCTTGAATCAGTTTTCACACACAAATGCACATGTGCTCGCGTGTGTGTGTGTGTGTGCATGCACGTGCACACACACACACACACACACACACTACCCCTGTTTCAGATTGTTTAAAAGCTTACAGAGCTATAAGAGTTAGGAGTCACGCATAGAACCTCAAGATCTCATTTCATGTGCTACCTTAAAAGTCACTGGGGAGTGAAATAGAAAAACTTTGTCATTGGACAGATACAGCCTTGTAGAGCCATGGGAAGGAAATGGAAAAGACCATCGCCAGACAGACATGTGAATGTGGAGCCTGGAGAGAGACAAAATGGCAAAGGGCCAGCACCGTGGAGAACAAATGATGCCTCTTAGGCCACAGAGCCCAGGGCAGCATTAATGGTTTATGGAAACGCCACTATGCGAGTAATGGATATTGTCAAAACTGGATTTGATTTAGTGGGAGCACAGTCACTCAGTGCTACCTACGGTCATTTTTAGCATAAGCTTTAATAGACAGATAGATAAATAGATAGAGATAGAGATATATACATAGACATAGGTAGATAGATATACATAATAGATAGACATAGATATACACACGCACACATGTATATATGTTCAAAGACAAGATCATTATTTCACAACCTCTTTAGAAAACAGTACCACACGATCGCAAAGGAAGATAGTATTTTTATTATTTAAAATTCATTTTCAGATACTATTTAGGTCCGTGTGTTCAAATAGCTTCCCTTCATCTTCCCAGACTCATACCCTATCATTATTCTACATGAATGTGTTTTGAGATCCATATTGAGAGGCTACCTGCGTGATTCAACTCTGAAAACCTGTCATAGACATTAGGGGATCAAAATACTACTTCTTTAAGGTGACAGTAAGCTCATTTTCATCGGAAAATAGAAGCTAACTAAATCCCCTGAGACAACTGGCATTTTCAGTCCTCATTTAGTCTCTGGGGAGAAGGTGATCTCTTGTTGACTATTGCAAAACTATGCCAGAGGTAACAGAAATCTTTCATCTGTTGGAATTTAGTTTTCAAAGAAGGGTCTCAAAACTATTCATTAGTTTTTGTCTTTTTTTTCGTTTGTCAATTTTTGTTATTTATTTAGGCTGTTTAGGAAAAAACAGAGCTTCCATCACGTAGAAGCCCAGGATTTAAGAGCCCTTTGCTGTCAAATGCCAAACATGTGGGCACTTTTCCAGAAATCTTAAACACTTTTTGTTGCAGAGTGGGCATGTAATGGCACAGACGTGGGGGTGTTGGTGTTGTCTTCTCTGTGCAATAGATGTTCTCCTGTGGAATAGCAGGGCTGTGAGGTACCTAACAGAGATGATGGCACTCAGGTGTGTGATGCTTGTTCTGATGCTGAGACAGGAAGGACTTGGAGCTAGTCACCTGGGTTTGACTCCTAGCTCCGCTTCTGCCTCCGTGTGCAGCTATAGACAACCAAGTTAGTCTTTCTGCACCTGAGTTTCTTCATTCATAAGATGAGGATGGGCCGGGCACAGTGACTAACACCTGTAATTCCAACACTTTGGGAGGCCTAAGTGGACAGATTGCCTGGAGGTCAGGAGTTCAAGACCAGCCTGGCCAACGTGACGAAATTCTGTCTCTACTTAAAAAACAAAAATTAGATGGGTGCGGTGGCAGGTGCCTGTAATCCCAGCTACTTGGGAGGCCAAGGCTGGAGAATGGCTTGAGCCCAGGAGGCAGAGGCTGCAGTGAGCCAAGATTGCACCACTGCACTGCACGCCAGCCTGGGCGACAGAACAAGACTTGATCTCAAAAAAATAAATAAATAAATAAGATGAGGATGTTATTAGTGCCTGTCTCCCATTGGTGCTGGAAGAATCAAAGAGCTAGGAGGGCACAGCATAAAACCTTTGTGGCCGAGTTTGCTTGCTATCGCTGTCATCGCTATAATTTTTATTAGTGTCTCACTTGGCTACCAATTTATATTTATGGCATCTCTTTTGGTAATTTTCTGGAGCTCTGGAGTCCCTCTCTGGCCTGTGGCTCTCTTTATTTTCCTTGGGAGTGTGTGTTGTACAGACTGTAATTGTTGCTCTTGAAATAAAACAGAACTTCAAAGGCTACAAACAGCTGCTCGTTTGTTTAATATATAGCACTGGCAATTCCCACAAACCGCTGGTCAAGGGTCCCTTGTCCGAGCCAAATTTTGCTCTTTAGTATTATTAATGAGGATTTCACTGATAAACCATGGTTAAGTCAAACTTTGATATTTGCATAAACACACTCAGCCCTCTCACACGTGGGAGATTCCTTCAGAGAGCCTCCAAGTAAATGTTCTTAAGGGGCTGGATCACAAGCCAGCAGGAGTCACAGCCCCACACAGGCCTGCAGTGACCACATTTCTTTCTTTCTGGGGAAAGAACCAGCTATAGGTTGATGCAAAAGTAATTGCGGTTTCTGCCATTATTTTATTTTATTTTTCTGAGACAGTCTCACTCTGTCACCCAGGCTGGAGTGCAGCGGCGCCATCTTGGCTAACTGCAACCTCCTCCTCCCAACTTCAAGCAATTCTCCTGCTTCAGCCTCCCCAGTAGCTGGATTACAGGAGCCTGCTACCACACCAGGCTAATTTTTGTATTTGTAGTAGAAACGGGGGTTCACCGTGTTAGCCAGGCTGATGTAAAGCTTCTGACCTCAGGTGATCTGCCTGCCTCGGCCTTCCAAATAGCTGGGATTTACAGGCGTGCACCACTGCGCCCATCTGCTGTAACTTACAATGTCAAAAACCGCAGTTACTTTTGCGCCAATCTAATATGTAGAGACCGGATTCCGAACACCAAATTCCTCAAGTTGTAGCATTGGGGCAGAGCTTCCTCAGAGCCCACTGAAAAGTGGGCAGGTTTGCCCTCTCCTCGCAGGCCCCCGGGCTCCAGTCTCCCTCATCGCATTCCGAGGACCCCCCAGGAAGTGCCCAGGGCTCTGCATTTGTTCTGACTTCATTTTCTCACCAAAACGGACTTACTTTCCAGCCTGCTCCTCTGTACTCTGCTAGGAATAATCTGATAAACTGAATCTAGTCACTGTAGATTGTGTGTGTGTGTGTGTGTGTGTACGACGTGTGTGTAAAACAGCGTAAGTGCAGGAGTCATCTTGAAAAACACTGTTAAGCCCCCAGATTCAATTCACATTTTAACAAATATCCATGATGCCTTCAAATAAAAGAAAGAATAACATGGAGAGGCATGGTGTCAAGATCAGTAGGAGAGACTTGTTCGAGGAAGTTGTTTCTACCATTTCTCAAGTACTGGGACATCTCTATGACAAGTTCAAATATTATGTTGACTTTGAAAACAGCATTAGAGATCAAATGTTGCATACACCAAGTCCAAAGGTCCTGGGTCGACTGAAGCTTTCTGGCCATTGATTATTTTGAAATGGTTTCTTGTTGGAAGAGACTGTAAAGATGGCTGGGAGACAGTGTGCAGTAGTGCCAGAATTTTGAGGCTAGACCAGGGTTTCCAGTCTTGGGTTATGTGTTAATATCGTTGAGGAATGTGACATGTTTCTAATAGCAGCAGTGACTGTACTATCCTGTCCCTCTCCAAGCATCCAACCTCGGAGAGTAGTTTGAAGAGGCTTCCTTCCATATCCTCCATCTCTAGTTAAGAATGACCTACCTGGCTGGGCAGGATGGCTCACACCTGTAATGCCAGCACTCTGGGAGGCCAAGGTGGGCGGACATGGTGAAATCCTGTCTCCAGTAAAAATACAAAAATTAGCTGGATATAGTGGCACCTGCCGGTAATCCCAGCTACTGGGAGGCAGGAGAATCAGTGAACTGGGAGGCGGAGATTGCAGTGAGCCAAGATCACGCCACTGCACTCCACCCTGGGCGACAGAGCGTCGGTATCAAAAAAAACAAGAAGGAAGAATCACCTACCGAGACCTTCTGGTTCTAAGTCCTAGTTATGCCAATCATAAGGGCGTTTGATAGGTTATTAAGTCTTTCTTAATTTCCTAATCTGTAAAATGGGGACAATAATATCTAGCTTACAGTATGGTTAAGATTGAATGGGATAACACAAGTCAATTGCCTTGCACATTTTAAACAATCCTGCTAGTTTCATTACTCACATAGTCAATTCCCTTGTGGCCGAAATGAGACCTTCAGAGATTAAGTGAGTTGCTCCAGATCAACACACATCACATATTTCTACATATCAGTGGCCAGGATTTTACAAATTATAACTGATTAACAAAGTTAATCCTCAACAAAGCCCATTTGCCATGGATGTCCTTTCCAGAAACACAGAGGACATGATTCACTCTGGGACAAGTTCTTCTCAGGTCTCAGGGTAGCTGTGAGCGTTCAGGCCATTGACTTCTAACAAATTATGTCCAACACAAGTATGGTAATTTTGTGACAATCATTACTCTGCTGGAAGTTGAGATGAGACGATCAAATATATAATTTTCCTGTTTCAACTTTTCTGCACCACATTATTATCTTTAAATAGAAAATGATGTACAAACAGAATGGTAGGTACTCTTCCCCACCCCCACCCCCTTCCTTCCTGTGAGTTCTCTTCAAGCCTCAGTCTTCAAACTGTCTAGAAAGTGCTGCTTTCAAATATGAAGGGCCAAAGTTTCAATTGGCCTGCTTTCTCTGTCCTCCTGTTATTTACAGGTGCTGATTCTCAATGCAGAAATTCCAATTTACTCGTGTAATTACCCAATTTATATGCACAAAGGTGGGCTGCCACTTATAAAAATTAATGCAGCCCCCAATACTGCTGGTGAGTCCAGTTCTTATGTGATTCTCACTTAACACATTCAGACCTGACTGGGAACTCTACTGACCAAATTATTTAAGTTATGTCACATCTCTTAATTTCATGTTAATTCCTTGATGTGGCCCTAATCTGATTTGCCCACAGATGAATCTAAATTTGACTTCATGAGCAGGAGAAAGCTTCAATGAGTTCTTCAGAAGGGTGATATGATGATGCTGGAAAAGATTGCAATTGAATGATTGACTGAGACACATGAGGAGGAGGCCATCACCACTGAAACAGTGAGTACTGGCCAGAACATGGCCTGGAGATCTGGAAGGAGAGCACATCTAGTGGGTGGTAGGTGGGTAAGAAAAGGACTTGTTCTTCAAGAAAGTTGGTCATACTCAGGTTGACTGAAATGACTGTAAGAGTCTCAAATTGCCTAAGCAAATAACACAGGGTGTCTTTGACTGGAGGGAGAAGTGATTTAAGTATTCTTGTGTAAAGACATTAAGCTTGGTAAGGACATGGGCTTTGATGGAGGGGACCTCACATCATTCATTTCTATGTTTATACATATATATATATATATATATATATATATATATATATATTTATTATTATTATTATTTTTTGAGACCAGATCTCTCTTTGTTGCCCAGGCTGGAGTGCAGTGGCACAATCTCAGTTCATTGCAGTCTCGACTTCCTGAGCTCAGACAATCCTTCCATCTCAGCCTCCTGAGTAGCTGGGACAACAGGTACATGCCACCAGGCCCACTAATATTTTTTTGTGTGTGTGACGGAGTCTTGCTCTGTCACCCAGGCTGGAGTCAGTAGCATGATCTCATCTCACTCCAACCTCCGCCTCCTGGGTTCAGGCAATTCTCTTGCCTCAGCCTCCTGAGTAGCTGGGATTACAAGCACGCACCACTACACCCAGCTAATTTTTGTATTTTTAGTAGAGATGGGTTTTCACCATGTTGGTCAGGCTGGTCTCGAACTCCTGACTTCATGATCTGCCTGCCTCAGCCTCCCAAAGAACTGAGATTACAGGCATGAGCCGCCCCCCCAGTCAATTTTTTGTGTTTTTAGTAAAGATGGGGGTCTTACCATGTTGCCCAGGGTGGTCTTGAACTCCCGAGCTCAAGTGATCACCCTGCCTGCCTCTACCTCTAAAAGTTCAGGGATTACAAGTATGAGCCACTGTGGCCGGCATCCTGTAGTTTTTTATACAGTGTTTTGATCTGAGTGCATAGATGCTCAATCAGGTATTTGGTGGATAATTGACTAAGTGACACGGGAACATCTAAACAAAAGGATTAGAAGGCAACACTGGTCCAGGATGGCTGAGTCAGGTTTTGGTATCGGAGTTTTACACGACTGACAATTTTAGCTATGTAAGATGGCCAGCGAATAAAAGATACCTAAAAACAGCATGTTCCAAAGAATCTTCTCCGACAGATTTCTGTCTCTCCGACTTCCTTGATCTGGTTGGTTGTCTCTGGGTGTCTGTTTGCTAATAGCAAGGGAAAGTGGAGTTCAGTGTCTCTGAACCTGACTAGTATGGCTGTTAGGAGGCAGGAGGAAAATGGTTTCATTTGGCCTTGAAAATGGTAAAGTGAAGCCCCATTAAGGCAGAAGTGTCCTCTGCCCTGAATGTGATTCTGCAGCCAGACTGTGCATACAGGCACCCAGTGATGACAAGGAGACCCGGACAGCTAGGCAAATGACAACCAAGTGGGTACCATAAGCCTGAGGTTCTGCAACGCTCATATCTGCCCCGAGTTTACTGCTATCAAAAGCTGCTGTGTACCCATAGTATGTTTCTATCTTTGTGCCTGGCAAGATTTTTTTAAGCTCTTAAAATGACTTGCCATTTAGGCAGGCAGGGCTCCAAAGAATGAAACTGGAAATAACCACAGGGGCTGGCTTCATGTTTGGAGTGGCCCACAATGAGGAAATTCCCGTTCTCGCCTCTCCTTTCTCTCATCTCTTTCTCCTTTTTCCTTTTGGATCATCGCCATGCGGTCATCATGTGCCGCTCATTTATTCAACAATCTGTATAAATTTAACATCCAATGATTAATGATTTCCCTGCCAAATTCAAGGAGACAATGGCACTAAAATTCCTTTGATATCCATAGCATATTAAAGTCTAATTTAGGTCAGGCGTGGTGGGTCAAGCCTGTAATCCTAGCACTTTGGGAGGCCGAGGCGGGCAGATTTCCTGAGGTCAAGAGTTCGAGAAGCCAATATGGTGAAACCCCGTCTCTACTAAAAATACAAATATTAGCCAGATGTGGTGGTGGGCACCTGTAATCCCAGCTACTCAGGAGGCTAAGACAGGAGAATCATCTGAATTTGGGAGGAGGAGGTTGCAGAGAGCGGAGGTCACGCCACTGCACTCCAGCCTGGGCGACAGAGTGATATTCTTGTCTCAAAAAAAAAAATTAAAAATAAATAAATAAAAGTCTAATTTAACAGTAATGTCCTTGGCTTTTATGCTTTTGATTGGCCTTATTATTATTATTTTTTGCATCAGCTCAGGATGTTTTCAGCTGCAATCTTTTCTGCTTTCTCCCTGGTTCTCCAAATCCCAGGCTCTCCTGGCTCCTTTAGAAGGGAAGCATGGTAATGAGAGAGGGTAACGTACAAAGGTCAGAATGTGCCCTTTTTGCTCTGGCAAGCCAAAAATGTTAACGTGACTGGTGGTGCTAAAAAGCAAGCTCCCAAATTGGCCTGTTAATCTTCACTGGTCACGTTTGAGGAATTTGCTCTATCCCACTTTCCCGATAGGGACAGTGAATTCCAAACCCCAGGCCAATACTTTGAAGGTTATGGGAAAAATAAATACTTTAGTGTCTGCAAATAATCCTTTCTTGCTGTAAGAAGAATATACCTATTAATAAAATAAAAATTGTTGTGCAAATATTTCTTTAAGGAGAGGCAATAAAAATGACAAGGTGCTTTATACAAAGGCCTCCAGCCCATTGTAAATGTCCTGAGTGACTACTAATGCTGTATTAACCCCAGAGAAAACTGCTCGTAGGACATGAGCTCAGGAGTCCTGGGCTCTGGGAAGCACTGTGTGAGCTGAGACCCTCCCAGTTTATACAAAAGACAAGTGGAAAGCGGGCTCCTTTCAGGAGGGATGTATCTCTCCTTTGCTTCCCAAGGGGTTTAATATACAAATATATTCAGTCTTTGTCCCTGGTTCCTGATACTGAATACCTAAAACCCTAGGAATTTCCTGAGTGATGGGAATGTCCTTTGTTATTCATAATGAACACCTTTGGATCACCCCTAAGTTTATGTTAATGAGGTGACTTAGGGTGGGATCCCTAAACACCCTTAGGTTGGGGCTGGTCATCAGAAAGACCAAAGACTAGAAGGTTGGAATTTTCAGCCCCACCCACTAACCTCTGGAAGGTGGTAAGGTATGGAGGTCAAGTTCTAGAAAAACTCTCCAACAAGATGTGATGAGCTTCTAGGTGGTTGTGAACACGTGGAGGTGCTGGGAGTGTCAAAGGCTTTTGAGCTAGAGTGACACCATCTTGAATAGGGGCTAGGTAAAATGAGGCTGAGACCTACTGGGCTGCATTTCTAGGAGTTTAGGGGATTCTAAGTTAAGGATAAGATAGGTGGTTGGCAAAAGATACAGTTCACAAAGTCCTTGCTAATAAAACAGCATGTGGTAAAGAAGCTGGCCAGAATGCACAAAAATCAAGACAGCAACAAGAATGACCTCTGGTCATCCTCGCTGCTCATGATATGCTAATTATAATGTATTAGCATACTAAAAGACACTCCCACCAGCACCATGACAGTTTCCAAATGCCATTTCAATGTCTAGAAGTTACCCTACATGGTCTAAAAAGGGGAGGAACCCTCGGTTCTGGGAATTGCCCACCCCTTCCACGATTATTCATGGAAACTCATGAATAATCCACTCTTTGCTTGGCATGTAATCAAGAAATAGCTATAAGTATAATCAGCTGAGCAGCCCATGCCGCTGCTCTACCTATGGAGTAACCATTCTTTTATTCCTTTACTTTCTTGATAAACTTGCATTCACTTTATTCTGTGGACTTGTCCTGAATTCTTTCTTGCATGAGATCCAAGAACACCTGTCTTGGGGTCTGGATGGGGGTCTGGGGTCTGGGGGGTCCTGTTACCCTTTCTGGTAACAGGAGGGTGGTGTGCAGGAGAGGTCATGGAGGCTCCACAACCCCCACACGTTGCCCTCTCCATCTCTCCATCTGGATGTTCATCGCTGCCCTTTATAACAGACCAGTAAATGCAGGTGAACTGCTCCCTTGAGTTCTGCGAATCATTGTGTTACTGAACTGAACTGTGACCTACTCACCTGATGTAGTAAAGTCAGACAGTGAGAACCAAGTCTGCAGCAGGAGAAACAACATTTATTGGATGGCACCGTGCAAGGAGAATGGGCGGCTAATGCTTACGACCCAAATTCCCCAATAACTTACAGGCAAGGGTTTTCATTATTTATTTGTTTCTTTGTTTTTTGAGATACAGTTTTGCTGTTGTTGCCCAGGTTGGAGTGCAATGGTGCAATCTCAGCTCACTTCAACCTCTGCCATGCGTGTTCAAGCAATTTTCCTGCCTCAGTCTCCCTCCCCTCAGTCTCAGCTGTGATTACAGGTGTGCGCCACCACTCCCGGCTAATTTTTTGTATTTTTGGTAGAGACGGGGTTTCACCATGTTGGTCAGGCTGGTCTAGAACTCCTGACCTCAGGTGATCCACTCACCTTGGCCTCCCAAAGTGCTGGGATTACAGGTGTGAGCCATCGCATCCAGCCAGGTAAGGGATTTTTAAAGGCCGGTGTGTACATTTCAGGAATGCAGAAGTTGAAGGTCAAATCTGAAACCAAAGCATCAAGGTTAAGCGTTGGTCTTGCCTGTAGGTGTGCCTCTCTCCACACCCCTCAGGAAGAAATTTAGAGCAAAGACTGGCAGGCAGAGGTCAGTCCTCAGTTTCCCCTTATCTGACGTCCATGTGATGTCATGCGAGTTGCTTCTGAAAAACAAGGCAAGTACGTATGTTAAGATGTTACCTTTCTGCTTCTATAGAGAGCCTGAACACCTTGTGACTGGCTGACCTGGGAGACTACCGCTACTATCTTTTGCTTATTAGGCTGCTTATTTACTTTTTGTTTTTTTGACACAGTGTCTTACTCTGTTGCCTAGGCTGAAGTGCAGTGGTGTAATCATAGCTCACTGTAGCCTCCAACTCCTGGGCTCAAGCGATCCTCCCCCTTCAGCCTCCTGAGTAGCTGGTAGCTGAAACTATAAGCACATGCCATCATGCCTGGCTAATTTTTGTATTTTTTGTAGAGATGGGTTTTCGCCATGTGGGCCAGGCTGATTACAAACTCCTGGGTCAAGCGATCTGCCCATCTTGGCATTCCAAAGTGCTGAGGTTATAGGTGTGAGCAACTGGGCCTAGGTGCCTGGAAATTCCCTTATAGAGACTCAAGAATTTTCCTTTATTTCCATGCATGGGGGTCCTGGCAGACCCCTAAGACGGGTCCCTGTTCCATCTCACTAGCAAATTATCCAATCCAAAGGGCTGGAATCATAAGACCCCGATTTATAGCCAGTTAATCAAAAGCACAAGCTGCAACCCATGACTCGCCTTTGGTGTCTGAAGTGGGGGAAGCCTTGTGGGGCTGAGCCCTCAATCTGTGGGTCTGACACTCACTCCAGGTAGTGAAAGACCCAGTGACAGAATTGAATTGAATTATAGGACACCCAGTTGTATCTGCTGGAAAATTGCTTGGTGTATGTGAAAAAGAAAAAACAAAAACCATATACACATATCTGGCTACAGAAGTCTTCTTTAAAGCAAAGAGAAAAAAACAGCTGAGTGTGAAAGCAGAGAGACAAAACAGTTTGATTTTTCCTTTACTAAAGGTTCTGAGTAACGGAAGGAATGGAATGAAACAGAAGGTTCTGGTATCATCTGGTGTAAAAGAAATTCAGAGCAGTCAGTAACAAAGTCATCTTTTAAAGCCCTAACAATCAGAAAGCTTAAATGTGTTTTATTTTTAGGTTTATAACTCACAACTGGGAAAAATGTTAGATCTCAAATATCCACTCTTGACACTTCTTTTGTCTTTCCTTCCCCTCTCAATGAACACCAACCCCTCCCTGGCATGGAAGATTCTCAGAGGATCAAAGCCTGGTTCAAATCATGGATCAAGGAGAAAGGCAATCAGACCCTGGTGGGGTGATGTGGATGAGGATGTCACTCAGAAAGGTGGCTGAAGCCAGGTGGGGATCACTTGAGCTCAGGAGTTTGAGACCAGCCTGGGCAACATAGCAAGACTTCGTTTCTACAAAAATTTAAAAAAAGAAATAAGCCAGGCATGGTGGTGTGTACCTCTAGTGCCAGCTACTTGGAGGCTGAAGTGAAAGGAACACTTGAGCCCAGGAAGTCAAGTCTGCAGTGAGCCATGATCATACCACTGCACTCCAGCCTCGGTAACAGAATGATACCTGCATCTCTATAAGATACAAATAAAAAAAAGTTAGCGGCCGGGCGCAGTGGCTCACGCCTGTAATCCCAGCACTTTGGGAGGCTGAGGTGGGTGGATTACGAGATCAAGAGATCGAGACCATCCTGGTCAACATGGTAAAACCCCATCTCTACTAAAAATACAAAAAAATTAGCTGGGCATGGTGGCGCGTGCCTATAGTCCCAGCTACTCAGGAGGCTGAGGCAGGAGAATTGCCTGAACCCAGGAGGCGGAGGTTGCGGTGAGCCGCCCCATTGCACTCCAGCCTGGGGAACAAGAGCGAATCTCCGTCTCAAAAACAAACAAACAAACAAACAAACAAACAAACAAACAAACAAACAAAAAAGTTAGCCAGTCATGGTGGTACACACCTGTAGTCCCAGCTACTTGGGAGGCTGAGGCAGGAGGATCACTTGAGCCCTGGAGTTTGAGGCTGCAGTGAGCCATGATTGCACCACTGCACTCCAGCCTGGGCCACAGAGCAAGCCCTCATCTTAAAAAATAAAAATTAAAAAAAGGTGGCTAGGGTGAGGGGTCAGAAGCAGAAATACAAAGATACATTATCCTCAAGTCAATGCAGAATGTAACAATTGTCATAAGTCATGCACGAAGAAAGCTGTGGGCCTTCAGAAGACAATAAGGCCACTTTCTGTGAGATTTTTTAAAAAATGGTAACAGAAAACCGATGGTTGTGATTCAAAGCGACCCAGAACCTAGGATTAGAAGGAGTGTCAAATATTGAGCAGAGGTGATCCTGCTGTTTTAATTTCGCATTTTTGTTTTGAGTATTGCTGATGTTTGGATCTTTCCCTTAAAAAGTAAATGATATACACATTTTTATTTTATTGATAGATACAGCTTTACAGCTTTCTTGTAGCAAGAAAGGATTATTTGCAGACACAAAAGTATTTATTTTCTTATCACTTTCAAAGTACTGGCCTCAGGCTTGGAATTCACTTTCCCTATCTTGAAAGTACATTAGAGAAAATCCCCCTTTATTCCTTTTGTGGTTGCCAGTTTGAACTTAACTCTGATGTCTGTCATGACACTAGCCATTTTGAGCACTTATGTGTCAGACCCTGGGCTGGGGCCTTTAGTGACTGGATCCTACTTAATCTTCCCATTTTACAGATGAGGAAACGGAGGCTCAAATTGCTTCATGGGTGCAAGATTTCCAGAGACTTAAACCAGGGATGTCTGGTGTGGAAGTCCAAGCACCTTCAGTCTCACTTCACTGTTTGGGACTGGCACTCACTGGGACTATGCCCACTTAAAACGACCTTTGCAAGATTATGATAGTAAGAGAAATCTGACGTGGTTGACACCATCTTGCTTCTGACCTCCAAGCTGTCCCTGATCATTCCCGGGCATAGGGCATGCTAACTTTGGAAGAAGTTTAGTTTATAGTTTAACTTGAAGGCAAAGATGATAATAGTCTCTCCCTAAAATTAACCCTTCCTTGTTTGGGGACTGAAAATCACCTTTGTGAGACTAATAAGAGGGCATAAGAATAGGATTATGGGAAAGGCGTGAACTCTGCTGAAATGTAAGCATAGTTTCTTTAATCCCTCACTGCTCAGAAGACCTGTAGCCAGAAGTCACAAGAGTTGAGATTTCCCCACTTGCTCCTATAGATAACATTGCTATTGTAAAACTGAAGATTGGTTCTGGAGATATTTTTCAGACTGACCCCACCCAGACTCATGACTCATGACTAAACTGGTCCTGTGGCCCTACATGAGGACTCTTCTTCATACGTCTGTGATTTCATTCACCACAAATCAGCAGCACCCATTGCCTAGTACCCTGCCCACCAATCTGTCCATAAAACCCTGACCTCTGAGCCTTTAGGAAGACTGATTTGAGGGGAAAAAAAACAATTATCTTGCATGGGCCAGCCTTGCGTCAGTTAAACTCTTTCTATACTGCAATGCCGCAGCATTGACCCATGCATTGCAGTTGTAGGGGAGCCATTGCCCGCCTGATCCCTTCTATCCTTCCCCTTCTCCACGGCTCTCAAAGTTCTCCTACTCGTTCGCTGGTTCTTGGTTCTTGAATTTAATTTTCTCTCCTCCATTGTGTTGAAATGAATTTGCTGCATGGCTTTGCTTGCTTTTGTTTTTATTTTTGAAAGCAGAGTTTTGATGGGGTTTGAAAGAAAGAGACGGTTGGGACACTAGAAGCCTGAAGGAAGCAGGGCCAGAGGCATTAATGATAGAAAAAGAAAATATGGACCAGGAATTCTGAAGAAAATTGTGTTCTTCCTAATTCTATCGAGGTCAGCTTTGCTTCCTGATTCAGAAGATGTTGTCTTCTAGGCCCCATACTGAACTTAACACTGAGATTTAAGGGGTAAAACTTGAAGAAGAAAAAGAAACAGAAATCATATAGTATTTGGGTAATATATTTAAAAACTTTGCTTTCTCCTTTCGAAATGACAGGCATTTTTTTTGACATTTTCCTTTCTGTGTTGGCCTGCAAGCTACTTATTCATTAAATAACTAATTACTAGTGTACATGAAAGAGGCAGTTTTAAATTATGCATTAATTTATTAAATTGAACATCAGCTAATAGTTGTAAATGTAATCTGTAGTCCGTGGGTATTCTTGAAGAAATCTGCAGAGGAATTCCTCAAAATTTTGTTTTAAATTAAAGCAACTCTTCATGCTTTGAAATGGGCCTCTCGCTGGCTTTGCACATATTTTTGTGAGGAATACAAATAAGTGAACATAAATAAAACATTTAAAAACTATTACCCATCAAGATTGTTAGACTTAATATCTGAACTTGGGGAAACCAGGTTGCTTTTATTTGCTGGCTTTCTAGGTAGAGGAATATTTGAAACTGCTAGATGTTTTGAAGATAATAGTAAGGGATTAGTAAGCTGAAATTTTAACTTCCTTAGATCTAGAATTATCTTTAGAGAGTCATGAAAGTCTGAGACTAGTTTGAGACATCAGGGTTTGTACCTTTTAAAATAATACAATGAAGAGTTGAGTAAATGTCTTCAAGGCATGCTGAGGGATGCAAGCAAATCTTCCACTGTAAAACTAACTTTTTTACAAATGCGCTTTATTTATTTATTTTTGAGATGGAGTCTGTCACTCAGGCTGGAGTGCAGTGGCACCATCTCGGCTCACTGCAACCTCATCTTCCAGGGTTCAAGGGATCCTCCTGCCTCAGCCTCCCAAATAGCTGGGATTACAGGTGTGTGCCACCACTCCTGGATAAGTTTTTGTATTTTTAGTAGAGATGAGGTTTTACCCATGTTGGTCAGGCTGGTCTTGAACTCCTGGCCTCAAGTGATCCACTCACCTCGGCCTCCCAAAGTGTTGGGATTACACGTGTGAGCCACCGCAACTGGTCGCATTTATTTTTTAACTGTCATGTGTATTTGTTGGGAAAATAGAAAATAGAGAATATAGGCCGGGCGCGGTGGCTCACGTCTGTAGTCCCAGCACTTTGGGAGACCAAGGCGGGTGGATCATGAGGTCAAGAGATCGAGACCATCCTGGTCGACATGGTGAAACCCTGTCTCTACTAAAAAATACAAAAAATTAGCTGGGCATGGTGGCGCGTGCCTGTAGTCCCGGCTACTCAGGAGGCTGAGGCAGGAGAATTGCCTGAACCCAGGAGGCAGAGGTTGTGGTGAGCCTAGATGGCGCTATTGCACTCCAGCCTGGGTAACAAGAGCGAAACTCCGTCTCAAAAAAAAAAAAAAAAAAAAAAGGAAAATACAGAATATAAAGAAAAATATTTTAAGAGAAGCATTAGCAATCCTACTACCCCAATTTTGGGGGGAGTTCCATAGAAATACATATTCATGTACACAAAGTAATTACAACCACATTTTACCATTCAGCATTTTTTCTTGTAAGGATTTTCCATAATATTAACTATACCTCAAAATATCATTTTTGAGGACTGAAAGAATTACTATCTTTTGGATGTCCCCAAATTAATATTACCAGTATTCCATTGATATGCCACTTAGAATTCATTTAGCATAAATAATAGACAATCTTATCATATTTATTTATCAGTAGGTTTGTATGTGTTTTTGTATAGTTAAATAGATCGCTTTCTTAGGATAATGTCTAGTAGGAGAATTCCTAGATCAAAGATTATGAGCATTTTTACAATCCACATTTGGATCCTAGATCAGTTTTTCAAAGTCATCCGTTCCAGGAGGTGCTGATTCGTAGCCAGTGTCCTTTGGCGAGGGTAGACCGCCATCACAGACAATTCCAATTTAGGATGGGTATCGTCCCAGTTGGCAGATACAAGTCTCTGTGAGTATGGCAGCAATAGGTTCCATCCAGGGCTTATTTTACCTCCACCTGCCCAGAGTTCATTATGGACCCTGGAGGAAGGCCCATCCATCCACAATGAGCTCCTAGTGGGCAGAGGAAACAATGGCAGCTATTGAGAAGTTGGCTGGAGATGTCAACTTTATGCAGACAACTGTGTCTCTCATTCAATTCACCAGCTGCCCCTGAGTCTCCCTGTGAACTGCTCACCCCTCAAATGTCCTTCTTAACGGGATGGAGGGAGGACTGGGAGAAGGATAACAAATGTCTACTGGATGAAGCAATTCATCTCTAGGAGAGTAAGAACTAATGTGCAAGTGTGTCTGGAGAAGATGCCGTATTCTAGTTGTGGCCAAATGCAAACCATCTATAGATTAATTGCTCTGTTTCCAGCACATCCAGATTTGACCACCTGTGAATTTAATTGAGGCATACCCAAGTAGCAATTTAGGTAATCTGCTCATTTATAAAGTTGGTGCCTGTGATTTATCCACGTAACGAGGGGGAGTTGGTTTTCTTTTGATTTTTCAAAGTTGAAAAAAAATGGTTATCTTACTTGAAGCTAGTTTAAAGTTTAAAGGAGGGCAGTGACCCAGGGTCATTGGTTGCTTTATGCATACATCTGTTTCCTCTGGGTCACAAGTCAATACAGCCTCTCTGTTTTCAATTATTATATTATTCTCTACTCCAACAGCTGTCAGTCTGTCCCCAGGCAGCAGCTCTGAAATGGCATCTGATGCGGGATCCAGGTGGGCAGGGTCCAGAGAGCTGCTGACTGGGAGAAAGATGAATTTGGGGGTGAAGCGATCCATAATGTCCATGGTAAAAAGAAATGCAGGCATTTCATAATTACACTTGCACTCAAAGCTTGCAATGGAAGGCACTCTTTGACCGCAGCAAGGCAGACACTATGCACGGTGCAGTCCTCTGTGGTTTACGTTGAAAGGTAATGGATTCTGGCTGTGGACTCCCTGAAGGGGCACCCGGTGTCTCCTTTATCTCTAGCCTCAGAGTCCTGCACTTGTCCCAGCCCACACTGTGACTGTGAATTCAGGGGAAAAAGGCCTTAACGATTTTTTTTATTCACACTCAGATTTGTACTACGAAAAAAAAGAACCTGGAAGGAGGCCTGCACCAACTAATTTTGATTTTCCTACAACTGAACTAGGCCACTCACCCCGGTAGCCAAGTCTGCTTCCTCCAGTGAATATGCAGGTCAAAATTAAAACAATAACATAATTTTTAAAGATACGTCAATTTCATACTGGGCACAGTGACTTATGCCTGTGATCCCATTTTGGGAGGCTGAGGCGGGTGGATCACCTGAGGTCAGGAGATTGAGACCAGCTTGGCCAACAGGGTGAAATCCTGTCTCTACTAAAAGTAAAAAGCTTTGGCTGGGTGTGGTGGCTCATGCCTGTAATCCCAGCACTTTGGGAGGCTGAGGCGGGCAGATCACAAGGTTAAGAGATTGAGACCATCCTGGCCAACGTGGTGAAACCCCATCACTACTAAAAATACAAAAATTAGCTGGGCATGGTGGCACGTGCTTGTAGTCCCAGCTACTCGGGAGGCTGAGGCAGGAGAATTGCTTGAACCCAGGAGGTGGATGTTGCAGTGAGCTGAGATTGCACCATTGCACTGCAGCCTGGTACCTGGCAACAAAGCGAGACTCTGTCTCAAAAAAAATAAAAATACAAAACTTTGCTGGGCATGGTGGCACACACCTGTAATCCCAGCTACTCCGGAGGCTGAGGCAGGAGAATCGCTTAAACCCAGTAAGTGGAGGTTGCAGTGAGCTGATATCCCAAGCACACATCCTATACACCCAGCCTGGGCGAACAAAGCAAAATTCTGTCTCAAAAAAAAAAAAAAAAGAAAAAAAATGTCCATTTCAGGTAATCTTTCTATAGAACCTCCCATAGAATCCTCTTACCCATTATCATTGAATTGCTATGGACCATGAGCGATCTTTTCTCTTTTGCCTTTCATAAGTGAATGACCAAATCACCCAGGACAGATGAGTCTGTCTCCCTTCTTCCTAAAGATCCCCATGATAATATACGGTATTGGCAAGAATGGGAAGAAATGGATTCTCTTTTTTTTTTGAGACAGAGTTTCACTCGTGTTACCCATACTGGAGTGCAATGGAGCGATCTTGGCTCACCGCAACCTCCACCTCCTGGGTTCAGGCAATCCTCCTGCCTCAGCCTCCTGAGTGGCTGGGATTACAGGCACGTGCCACCGTGCCCAGCTAATTTTTTGTATTTTTTTTTTTTTAGTAGAGACGGGGTTTCACCATGTTGACCAGGATGGTCTCAATCTCTTGACCTTGTGATCTACCCGCCTCGGCCTCCCAAAGTGCTGGGATTACAGGTGTGAGCCACCGCGCCCGGCCCCATAAGAAATGGATTCTCTAAGGCACTGTAGGTATTAGTTGTTACTTTCAGCATGGTCTATAATAGGAAAAATTTAAAACAGCCTAGGTATCAACAAAAAGGGAACAGTTGAATAAATCATTTTGAGCCATATTGTGTAATACTTTGCAAAAAGTAGATCAATATACACTGATACAGAAAGATCACCAAAATGTATATTTTTGGAATGAAAAGTATAGAATACTATATATAGTGTGATAACATTTATCATATATAAAATAGACTGCTCTCCACCAGCTATATGTACTGGTGGGGTAAGCGTGTGCAAGTCTGTGTGTGTGTGTGTGAAGAAAAGGGTCTGGAAAAACATAGGTAAATTTATTAATGTGTTACACGCTTTTTGAAAGAAAAATTAGGTGTGGTGGGAGAGGGTGTGGTCGGGGTACTTCAACTTTATTTGCAATATTTAAAATGGCGATAACTGGTATTTATTTATTTATTTATTTTGAGACAGATTTTTACTCTTTTTGCCCAGGCTGGAGTGCAATGGCTCAATCTTCGCTTGCCACAACCTCCGCCTCCCAGGTTCAAGCAATTCTCCTGCCTCAGCCTCCCGAGTACCTGTGATAACAAGGATGTACCACCATGCCCGGCTAATTTTGTATTTTTTGGTAGAGATGGGGTTTCTCCATGTTGGTCAGGCTGGTCTCAAACTCCCGACCTCAGCTGATCCACCCACCTCAGCCTCCGAAAGTACTGGGATTACAAGTGTGAGCCACAGTGCCCAGCCTATTTTTTATGTATTCTATTTGTTACCTTTAATTTACTTTTTTTTGAGACAAGGTCTCATTCTGCCACTTAGGCTGGAGTGCAGTGGTGCCATCATATCTTACTGCAGCCTTGAACTCTGAGGCTCAAGTGATCCTGTCACCTCGGCCTCCTGAGTATCTGGGACCACAGGCCCAGGCCATCAGCCTGGCTAACTTTTGTTTTTTCTTTTTGTACAGATAGGGTCTCACTATGTTGCCCAGTCTGGTCTCAAACTCCCGGGCTCAAGCGATCCACTTGTTTCTGCCTCCCAAAGTGCTGGGATTACAGATGTGAACCATTGTGCCCAGTCTTTCTTACTTTTTATATTACTTCACTTATGAGTTTATTATTGTAAAGTATAATAAAAACTAAAGTAGGCCGGGTACAGTGGCTCACGCCTGGAATCCCAGATCTTTGGGAGACCGAGGTGGGCGCTTGAGGTCAGGAATTCGAGACCAGCAGGGCCAACATGGAGAAACTCCATCTCTTTTAAAAACAAAACAAAACAAACAAACAAACAAACAAACAAAAACAAAAAAACTAGTTATTATTGATTGCTTATGAAGTTATTGATTACTATTACATTTTAAAAAGGGAAAAATAAAGCTCTCTAGAGCAAGGCACACAGCAAGCGCTCAATAGATGCTGTCGGGAATGTGGCTTCGCGCCTGTGGTTCCAATGTGTGTGTGTGTCTTTGACTACAGACATTCGTCCTTCCCATCTTAGCTTGATCTTATGCTTATTTTTTCTGGTGTTGCCGTCCCGTTGGGCATTTTCAAAATTCAAAGAATATGGCCAGTGTTTCCTGCCTCTTGCCAGCCTCTGACAGCCTGCTCGAGTTTCCACCCGCTTCCCTGGCTCCCTTGGCGGGGAGAAAGTTCTCGGCTCTGGATTCGCCGCCCTGGATCATGGCGGGGCTCCCTGGTGAACAAGTCCCTCAGCTGCCTGCTCGGTTAACATGAGCACTCACAGAAAGGGTCTGTCCACATCTTCTCAACAGAGCACAGGAGAGGTCCCTGTTGGCTTAGGGGGAAAACGTTAAGATTCATTTTTCCTTGTACAGTGACTGACCCAGGGAAAAAATGTCCACACTCTTCTTGAGCTGTCAGGCTATTCTGTGGACAATTAGTTCCCTGCGGGTTGTCGCATATCAATGCATATCTGCAAACTCAGGGATTTACCAGCTCCAGCCAAACACACTTATCTCGCCACAGTGGGAAAAAGTGTTCAGAGTAGATTATGTTAACTGTCGATTCAAGTTCTTTTTAACACGTGAAAACAGCTGCCTTACTTTTCTCACACGTCGGTGGCCTGCAGCATTCTATTACCTGAGTCAAATTTAACACAATATAAAATAAAATTGATGAGCTTTATGATGAGAGACAAATAGAAACAGAATCCCATCTCTAGCTGGTGGGGAGAGGCCAGGCGAGAGCAGAATGAATCCACTGGAAATTATCCACAGAGAAGGGAAGGTGTCCCAGTTTTAAATTTCGCTACTTGGCCCTCTTTGGTTCCTCCTATCAAATAATGATGTTAGTCTCACCCCCTACCCCTCAATCAGACCCCAGCAGGATGCTACGATACCAAGCACCAGGTTCTAGAAGCTTTCCCTTCTGGGGCAATTTTCTGACATTTAAAGATGTCTTTTTCAGGCAGTTTCCATCATGCAAATTGATGAGAAGCATATGCTGAATAAAATGCAGAGGAGCAGAGGAGACAGGAGGCCTTGAGAAGAAAATGCGCACTCTCCCGATTCTTCTGCCTCAGCCTTGCTAGAGCTCAGTGTCCAGTCTGCCAATTGCTCCGCCATCTGCAAGTCCATCCATTTTCAGTGCAAGTGTCACTCTCCCAGGCCCTGTCTGGATGTGGTTTTCTCTTTCCTGCCGAAAAAGCCACGGTCACCTCCAGACCGAGATCCGCCCATGTAACTGCCCTTTCAGATCCAGATGACGAGATTCCCCAGTGGGATTAGCCCCCTCTCTCCCCAGGCCTTCCTATCGCCCCAGATGTCCTGGAGAAATCACACACCCACCTCTTCCCAAGTCAGGGACCTGAACTCTGAACTCTGGGGACTCCTCCTGTCCATGATTTTTTTAGGATTCTAGAATTACTTGTTAGGTCAAGCTCCTGCCTCATTTGTTGAAAATATTTCTATTATTTTTCTGTGTCTGTTAGGGTCATGCATTATAAAAATGTAGCCGATTATAAGTTCAATGTGCCTCAGACTATGAAACTATACGTCTGAGTGGAGAGCTGAGAAGGACCAAACTTTGTACATCTTGGAAGTGAGATGAGCAGGCTATGAGGCCCACACCATTCATTGATGTTTGCTCTGTACAGAATTCTTGTCTGTAGAACGGCAAATGGGAATGGAACTGTGGCTGGATCAGCCTCTGCAGCCTAGTTGTGGCCGCTGTTCCCAAGCACACATGCTATACCTGTACAAGAACCTCCCTCAAGGTTCCCCGGCTTCTCTCTATCTCACACACATCTTTTACCAGTTCCCTTGTATTGAACATCAGATAATATTAAAATCATACAGGCATACTTCCGATATATTGCAGGTTTGATTCAAGACCAGCACAATAAGACAGATACTACAATAAAGTTAGTAACACAATTGTTTTTGTTTTCTAGTGCATAAAGTTATATTCACACAACACTAGTCTTTTAAGTGTACAATGGCATTATGTCTAAAAAACTATGTATATATGTCAATTAAAAAACATTGTAGCCAGGCATGCTGCCTCATGCCTACAATCTCAGCACTTTGTAAGGCCAAGGCAGGCAGATTGTTTGAGGTCAGGAGTTCGAGACCAGCCTTGCCAACATGGTGAAACCTCCTCTCTACTAAAAATATAAAAATTAGCCAGGAATGGTAGCACACATGTAATCGCAGCTACTCCAGAGGCTGAGGCACGAGGATTGTTTGAACCCAGAAGGTGGAGGTTGCAGTGAGCAGAGACTACACCACTGCACTCCAGCCTGAGCCACAGAGTGAGACTCCATCTCAAAAAATAAAAATAATAAAAATTAAAATATTGCTAAAAATGCTCATGATTGTCTGCAACTTCAATGAATAAATTGTTGTCTTTTTGCTAATAGAGGGTTTTGTCTTAGTGTTGATGGCTGCTGACTGATCAGGGTGGTGGTTGCTGAAGGTTGGGGTGGCAGTGGTAGTTTTTTAGAATAAGACAGCAATGCAATTGTCACATTGATTGACTCTTCCTTTCATGAAAGATTTCTCTGTAGCATGTGATACTATTTGATAGCATTTTACCCACAGTAGAACTCCTTTCACAAATGAAGTTAATCCTCTCAAACCCCACCACTGTGCTATCAACTGAGTTTATGGAATATTCTAAATCTTTTGTTGTCATTTCAACAATGTTTACAACATCTTCACCAGAAGCAGATTCCACATCTTAAGAAAGCAATTTCTTTGCTCATCCATAAGAAGCATCTCCTCATCCGTTCAAGTTTTCTCATGGAACGGCAGCAGTTCAGTCACATCTTCAGGCTCCATCTCTAGTTCCAGTTCTCTTGCGGTTTCCACTACATCTGCAGTTCCTTCCTCCACTGACATCTTGAACCCCACAATGTCATCCATGAGGGCTGGAATCAACTTCTTCCAAACTTCCACTGAATTTTGACCTCCTCTTATGAATCACGAATGTTCTTAATTGCATCTAGCATGGTGAATTTTTTCCTGAAGGTTTTCAATTTACTTTGCCTAGTCTAACCATTTTGTAAGAAAGCTATAGCCTTACAAAATATATTCCTTAAATAATAAGATTTGAAAGTTGAAATTTCTTTTTGATCCACGGGCTGCAGAATGGATGTTAACAGGCATGAAAATAACATTAATTTTCTTGTACAGCTCCATCAGAACTCTTGAGTAACCACCAGGTGCATTGTTAATGAATGGTAGTATTTTCAAAGGAATTTTTTTTTGCAGCAGGTCTCAACAGTGGGCTTAAAATATTCAGTAAACTATGCTGTAAACAGATGTGCTGTCAACTAGGCTTTGTGGTTCTATGTATAGAGCTCAGGTTGAGTACATTCAGCTTAACTCTTAAGGGCGCTAGGATTTTCAGAACAGTCAATAAACATTGGCTAGAACTTAAAGTCACCAGGTGCATTAGTCCCTAAGAGAGTCAGCCTGTCCTTTGAAGCTTTGATGCTAGGCAGTGGCTTCTTCTCTCTAGATATGAAATTCTTAGGTGGCATCTTCTCTCACAGAAGGCTGTTTCATCTACATTGAAATTCTGTTTTGTGAAGCTGTCTTCATTCATGATCCTAGCTAAACCTTCTGGATAACTTGCTGCAGCTTCTCCACCAGCGTTTGCTGTTTCACCTCGTACTTTCATGTTGTGGAGACGGCTTCTTTTCTTAAACCTCATGCACCTACCTCTGCTAGCTTCCAACTTTTCTTCTGCAGCTTCCTCACCTGTCTCAGCCTTCATAGAATGACATAAGGTAGAGCCTCGTTATGGATTAGGCACTGGCTTAACGGAATGTTGTGGCTGGTTTGATATTCTACCTAGACCACTCAAACTTTCTCCTTGTCGGTAGTAAGGCTCTTTTGTTTTATCATTTCTCCATGTCAGTAGTAAGGCTGTTTTGTTTTATCCATTGTTTACTGGAGTAGCACTTTTAATTTCCTTCAATAACTTTTCCTTAGCACTCACAATTTGGCTAACTCGATCAAGACACCTAGTTTTCATCCTATCTCAGCTTTTGACATCCCTTCATCACTAAGCTTAATCATTTCTAGCTTTTGATTTAGAGATACATGCAACTCTTCCTTTTACTTGAATACTTAGAGGCTATTGCAGGGTTATTAATTGGCCTTATGTAAGTATTTTTGTGTCTCATGGAATACGAAGGCCTGAGGAGAGGTAGAGAGAGTGGGGAATGGCCGGCTGGTGGAGCATTCGCAACACACACAACATTATTAAGTTTGCTGTCTTATATAGGCATGATTTGTGGTTCCCCCAAACAATTATAATAGTAACATCAAAGATCACTGATTGCAGATTACCATAACAGATATATTAACAACAGAAGCATTTGAAGAGTTGCAAAAATTACCAAAATGTGAAACAGAGATACAAAGTGAATATATGCTGTTGGAAAAATGGCACCTATAGACTTGCTTGACACGGGATTGCCATAAACCTTCCATATGTAGAAAATGCAATATCTGCAAAGTACGATAAAATGAGGTCTGCTTGTACCTAATTTTGGTATGCAGAGATCCTTTTATGACAATCTGCCTTTCCACCTCTTGTGGATTGAATTACATCCTCCAAAAAATATGTTCAAGTCCTAATCCTCATACCCATGTAAGTGACTTTATTTGGAAACTGGTTGTTTGCAGACACAATTAGTTAAAATGAGGTCATACTGGCATAGGGTGGCCTTTAGTCCAACGTGCTGCTGTCTTTGCAAGAAACGTTGAAGAGACACCAAGATAGTTCCTCAGAGGGAAGTCGCCTCGTGGCTATATAGTGTGTATAGATAGTGTTTGGAAGGGAGCAGCTACAAACCAAGGGATGTCAGTGACTGCCAGAAGCCACCAGAAGCTAGAAGCTCCCGCATAGGCTCCCGAAGAAACCAGTCCTGCTGACGCTTTGATTTTGGATCCAGACTCTAGAATTGTGAGACAATAAATTTCTCCTACCGTACGCCACCCAGTTAATGATCCTCTGTTACAGCAGCCCTGGGAAACTAATACACCACCCAAGCCACAACTTTACCTCCTTCCTCATCCTGAACCCATCTATGGAGGTGCTCTACTGTCTCGTTCTCACACCAAACCTCTCCTCAATTACTTGTATCGCACAAGTTTCTGTATCTTCAGGGTCCAGCACTGGGGACCACAGAGAAAGCAAGCTCAGAAAAAAAGGCAATCAGGTTTTCTCAGACCACAGTGACCTCTGAGTAATGAGGCATTTGCTCCCCAAGTGGAGACCCTTAGCTGGTCATCTAAAAGATTTATAATATAAATTGCAGTTAAGTGTAATAATAAAATAGACAAGTGCAGATGATCTAACATGACACCTGTGCAGTGTCGTCTTTTCCCGTAGAACTTAAATGCTTGTGGTTAATATTGAACTCAGGAGAAACTGGGATACAAGGGTAGCTGCATGAGGTTTGTCTGGTTCAACTTTTACATAACAAAGCTGTGAGCTGTTTTTCAGTTACTATGAACCCTCAGGTTACGTAACCTGAGCATGCCCAGATGAACTAAGTGTGAAACTACAGGGGAACCCAAACGCTCAGCTCGAGGACAGGGGACTGAATTAAAAAGCGGGCACTGGATGGTAGGATCCAGGATCCAATCAGATGGAGCCCTGGTGTCACCTCACAGCAAGATCCAATCAGATCATGCCACTTGGCATCACCTCATTGTAACATCCAATCGGATCACGCTTGATGAACCCATGCTTATAAAACCTCACCCAGCCCCCAGCTCAGGGAGGCACCTCTTTGGGAATTATCACTGGAGTTCTCCTCACTTGTTGCAAGTAATAAAATCCCCTGGCTAAATCCTCGACTGTGGTCATTGGGCTGATACCCACCAAGTGACTGAATCCACTGTTGTATGAGTAACACAAGTGCAACAAGGTCTGGTGCCTCAGAAGCAGTGTGTCGTCAGAAGCAGCCTGTCTGGCTGGATTATCTAAGAGTGGAATTTCTGGCATTCAGCCCATAGGAAACACTCACATTGAGTATACACTCACAGTCCTCCCACTGTGTACTCTGACAGAGTCCATGGTCAAACATTAGTGCTTGAATCTTATGGGTCAGAATTTTCTGGCTTTAATGAAGCTGGAGGAAATTGGAACACATTTCCATTTCTGCTTTTAGTTGTCCAGTTTTGCTGTCTTCCACTATTCATAGGCACTCATGTTCCTTGACTTGAGTTCAAGGAAATACTATAAAATTTCTTAAGTCTTTCCCTTTACACGTATTTGCAGTGCAAATGGCACTTATGGAGGCATCTATTGTCATGTACAGAAGGAAAGAACTGCCAGGCATGGCGACTCATGCCTGTAATCCCAGCACTTTAGGAGGCTGAGGTGGGAGGATTGCTTGGGGCCAGGAGTTTGAGACCAGCTTGGGCAACACAGTGAGAACGAGTCTCTACAAAAAAACTTCATTAATTAATCAAAAAAGAAAGAGAGAACTGATATAGAGTTGAATGAACAAATAAGTGAGTAAGAGAATGGAGGCTGTAAAACTCTAAATCGATTTTCTGAAGCTCTTCAACCTAATATCCTTCTCAGGGCAACAGAACAGGAAGGGAAGGTCCCTGGTGGGTTGTGCAGTCAGGGATATGAAGAGAATGAGTAACTCTCCCTCACTCCCTAAGAACAGCTGCTAGTTCTTTCACTGGTAGGAAGAAATTCTTTTCAGAAGTCATGAAGGATTTTATGTGTATTAAGTTGTGGATTTTTTTCACTTTTGCATATTTCCAGTTTCTTCTTCTTCTTTTTTTCAATCTAGGCTCTATCCATGGGATTTGTGGAACTCATTGGAAACAAAATTTCTGATATTTAATCCAATCAATGCACACGGTTGCTTTTCAGAGGGATTAGAGCTCTCTCCAGTTTGTGGATAGTATACAAGGCAAACCTCACTTCAAAATCACAACTAAACTTTGGATTGCAATATGATCTGGCCACTCTGGACAAAATGTGCACACTGCTTTTGTATCCCACCTTCTTTATAATTGTCTTGCTATCTGTTTCTGAACTATGTGCTCATTTTCATGTGCGCGCACACACACACACACACACTTAAACACACAGAAGCCCGCACCAACATTGGTGCTTCTTTCTACAGGGAAAATGGAGGGCAGGGATAGTTCATCATTTAATTCACTTCACTGAATTCTGATTCTACGTGAGCTGCTGGCTCCATTCCGAAGCTGCCTGAGCACAAGGGGGCGAATTCTGTTACAGCACAAGGCAGCACAACTGAGCAGCCAAAAGTGTTTAGTGTTGCATTTGTTGTTGATTTTGAAAACAAACAAATGTGCATAGACGCAAAGCGATCTAAAAATTCAATTCAGGCATACTGACTTTTTCACACTTAGGCATCAGAGAGTAGCTGAGAAATGAAAGATTCAACCAATAATGGATACATGCCAGCCGATGGCTGCAATGCACATTTGAAGGCTTTTCATCTCAATCGTTGATCACAGTCTTTAGCACGAATGGAACACTCTGGCTGAATGTTTTAAGGGGCGTGGATGGGCATAAATGCTTGTATTTCTGTACAGTTTCTTTCTTCTCCACATTCTTTGCTTTTTTTTTGGATGCGCACAGAGGGATCTCTTTATCTGAAATCTGTCCCCACAAGCTTTGTACTTCCATCAGACACCGGGCTGAGACAGTAGAACTAGGTTTCCTAACCCACGGTACCCCAAGTCTCGGGGTGAACTGTAAATGATGGAAACTTTGAGAACCCACTGCTGTTTGATGCAGGCCTCCCCTTCGAAATCAAGCTATTACTTTTTTTGTTGTTGAGATGGAGTCTCGCTCTGTAGCCCAGGCTGGAGTGCAGTAGTGCAATCTCAGTTCATGGCAACCTCCACCTCCTCCAAGGTTCAGGTGATTCTGGTGATTCTCCTGCCTCAGCCTCCTGAGTAGCTGGGATCACAGATGTGAGCCATCACACCAGGTTAATTTTGCATTTTTAGTAGAGATGGGGTTTTGCCATGTTGGCCAGGCTGATCTCCAACTCCTGACCTCAGGTGATCCCCCCACCTCCGCCTCCCAAAGTGCTGGGATTACAGGTGTGAACTACTGTGCCTGGCCAAACTATTACTTTTTAATGAATAAATTATTCTAGAAATTCCCAATGTTTTGGGACTTGCCATACTCTATCATTAGGGTTGTGCTATTCTCAACTCTCCCTGTCTTCTAAAAGCTTATATTTTAGACCATGAGCTAGCATGTCAAGAGAATTTATTGTTATCTTTTGAGGCAGTTTATAAAAATGTGTGAGTTTTCTGTTTTTACAATCACTGGACTCCTCCCACCCTGGGACAACATCGGGATGGCAACATACTAGTCCGTCATCTTTTTCTAGCATAGGATGAGCTGCCACTCTGTAAAAGTAGCATTGTTTAATGCAGGTGCTTCTTTATACATATACCAAACAGTATGGCCCCCAAATAACAGGCAATTGTTATTTAATGCACTGAGCTAAACAGAGTAATTATAGGTTCCGAGGTAACAGGCCACGTGGATGGAAGCTGCCTCAGTTTGGGCTTTCTTTGCATGAAAGCGTTTTAATTGTATCTTTAATGGCCTAGAATTCACAAGAAGCTGAGAAAGCAATACATTGATATTCTTTCTGGGGTTGTGCTGGTTGATTGTTTTTGTTTTGTAAAGTGATACAAGGAAATCTTGAAGGGTCTATCAATAGTTCAGTAGAAGTGCTTATTCCCTCTGTAATTCGTAGATTCGAGCTTTGAGACATACCCTGCTGTGTAATAATTTAGGTTTTGATTTTTCGAGGAGTGGGTCAGGACACCTCTTTTTGGTTTTCAGGGTCTGAAAGATAACTTTCGTATGTTGGTATTCTAACAAATATTGATTGCAATCATCTTGGGTAGCTTCAGCAACTCCAAGCTATAAAATAGAACAAAGCCCCTACTGTTTGCATTTTCTGAATGGAAGACAGCATAAAAGCACTGTATTTCACCCAGCGTTTAACTCATTACAGCTTTATAAGCTTAGAAGAATATCATTTCAATTGAAAGGTTATAAACACCATTGCTCTTTTTTGAGCCATATGGAATGCATGATTAAATAAACAGAAAACATATAACGATACCTACAAAAATACTTTTACAGTATTTGATGCATTAAAAAAGGGAGGCTATTTTAAAACTGAGACTAGTGATGACTTCCTTCTGGAGTCCGTGTGTGGGTATCATATGCCAACCAACCAAGCAGATCTATGAATCAGACGTTTTAATGGGGGGGGAAAGTTGGTCAAACCAATTGGTTAAATGACCTAAATTTTGCTGGCCAACAGGTTGTCATAATGTCTTGTAGCTGTAGTCCAAATTAGTTTCAGGGCTACAGTAATCAGAAGATTGAAAAACCTATCTGATTATCCTCCTGTTTTTTCCTATTTTTGCCTTATTTTCCTTGCTTTTCTCTCCATTGAAGAGAAATTGATTTTCCCAAGCTCAGGAGGAAAGAATTACCTCCCTACTCTCTCCCATAGTCTCACCCACAACAAGATGGAACAGTGAAATAATCCCACTTTACAGATTCATAAATTCTGCTTTTGCTCGCAGTGTGATCACCTAAAAGCACCTGCTAAACTTTCTCATTGGAGGTTTGACATAGCCTTATATAAAACTAAAACTCAGGGGAATATAGAAGTAGTATTCTATTCAATTCTTTTTTTTTCTGATATCTTAAACACATGGGCTCAAGTGATCCTCCTGCCTTGGCCTCCCGAAGTGCTGGGATTGCATTTGTGAGCCACTGCACCCGGCTTCCGTTCAATTCTTAAAGCTGTGACATGATGTCTCGATTGGTCTTGCAGGTGATCACATCCCAAGAGTTCCTGAAGTGACCCCGGTAGGTGTCTGTTTGCGTGACAAACAGGGGCAAGGTCTTAGCTTAAGTAAAGCATGGCTTGAAGCTCATGGAGGCACATTTCCAAGGCCACCATAGTGTCTGTCACCCTAATTTCATTCACCCACGTTCCCAAGGGCTCAAAGAGCAGTCTGAGGAAGAAGAAGCTATTGTAAAGATTTGAGTGACAAAGGGAAGAGCGATTTTCCTAAGACCCTTATAACAACACATGCCAGGAGTTGTGGCCGTGGCCTACATGATAGCTCAGCCACCAGTGTGGACAGTGGCACTTTCTCCCTTTATCATTGGGATATGAAACTCTTCCAGCAAAAGTGCCCTTGGGGTACCTTTGCTACATCACTGAATAACGCATTGTGGGGGCCTTCCTTTAGATGCATTTCCATCAACCACGGCAATCTTTGGTACCTTCTCAGAACCATCGTGGTTGCTGTAGCACCTTTAAGCGTCGGTGGAAGGATCAGTCCTACTGGCAGGCATCACCATAGCCTAGTACCTTTTGTGTCCACAGCCGCTGATGGCATTTGACCAAAAGCCAGAGAAACAGAGGAAAGGACAGTGATCGCCCATTCAGAGAGAAAGGAAAATAAAAAAAATAAAAAAAAAAGGTCAGTGGTGGGTGCCAAACAGTAACTTACAGAGCTCAAGCACCCCAGAAATAACCTCTCGGTCCCCCTAGAAAGAAACGTGAGGACTTGAGGGGACTGACCATTCCGTAGTTATGGGTGGTCAGAGGAGAGCCAGAACAGAGCAATAAGATTTTGACACGGCAGACTGACCCTACTGTTATTCCCAGGCTGGAGCAGCGTCACAGAATATGGGTTTCAAAGACTGTGAATTTCTTGTCTCTCAAGCTAAAAGCAAAAATTCCTCTTTGAAAATTTAGAGAGAAACTCTTTTAGTGCAGAATTGCTGTCAAAACTGCGTTATCTTGTCAACCAGGGTGTCAATTAAACTGGGATTGAAGAAGCGTGTTCCGAGGTCCCCGCCATGCCTGGTGTCTTGGAATTTCGAGTGCAATCCTCCACATATAGTGCATGCAGCGTTTCTGTCACAATGTGAGAATGGGAATCATATGCTCTGTCCTCCTGAGGGGGAGAAAATATTCTTTAATGTTTTCCAGAAATGGCACTGTTTTTCATGATCTGGTGCATCTCACGTCTGCTGTTCCGCTCAATACATTAGATTCACATCCTAGCGGCTGTTTCCACAGGCTGCAGTTGGGAACAGTGTTTTTCTTTGCTATGAGTTTGGAAAGTACACATTCATTTCCCTTGAGAAAAGAGAACGAGACTAAATTATTCTCTCCCGTCTTTCCACCTTGCCCTCTGCCATCTCCTTTACTGTATCACAAGTATGTTAGTTTGGTCTTGAAAACATCTCTCCAGAAACACAAACTTGCCATTGGAATAGCTGAGGTTCCTCAGCATTTTCTTTGCTATGATTTACTGTTTGGAAATCAACTTGGTTCTTGATGGGAATTTGCAAGATATAATCTCACAGTGCATTTCAAGACAGAAGGAAGCCATATGGTCCATCCGAACCCATCCACCTGTCTGTCTAATGTTGGTATCATGGAATTTTTTTTCTTCCTTGTCTAGCTCTTCTTTGAATATCCTCACAGTTTCATTGTTTCATTGTTGCCTTTGGTAGACCATTTCACACTTTAATTATTCTCTGCATAAAGAAGTTGGGTACTTCCTTTTTTCCTTCCTAAAGGCTGAAGGGGAAAAGGCTGACTATGACTAACTTGAATCTTATAATAGCAGGTGGGCAGTTAATTGGAAAATGAAAGCAACCTAACACTAATTTGCAGGAGCGTTCAGATTTCATGAGTAATTGCCATGTAAAAGGTAACTTGGCGTTGGGCTCAGTGAGGCTGAACAGCAGACAGCATCTAAATATGGCTATGGCATTTCTGACATATGTTCCTTGCCTAGAGGTATAGCAAAAGAAAGGGGTTGTTCTGGATGTAAACCTTGAATCAAAAGACATAGGGCATTTTTCAAAAAGATTAAAAAACAATGAGACTGAGTGTTTTCAGTGGAGTCAGATGATCTCTGTGAGTTGAAGTGACTTTGCTCATCATGGAGACTGGGGTGTTGTGGTTGCAGCATTTGGTTGAGTGCAGGTACAATCACCTGAGGCCAACTTTCTGTCTCTAACCTAAGAGAATCCCTGCACAATGCAATCTTGAGGAGAGAGCCCACATTCTACCCTTTTTATAGCTATGCAGGCCCTGTTAGTGTCAGAAGTGTTTGAACCAGAGCAACTCCATCTTCTATAGGGGCTGGGTAAAATGAGGCTGAGACCTACTGGACTAATTCCCAGGAGGTTAGGCATTCTAAGTCACAGGATGAGATAGGAGGTTGGCAAGAGGTAGAGGTCACAAAGACCTTGCTGATAGAACAGCTATGGGAAAGCAGCCGGCCAAAAACCACCAAAACTGAAATTGCCATGAAAGTGACCTCTGGACATCCTCTCTGCTCATTATATTCTAATTATAATACAGTAACTTGCTAAGAGACAGTCCCACCAGCACCATGACAGTTTACAAATGCCATGGCAACATCAGGAAGTTATCCTATATGGTTTAAAATGTGGAGGAACCCTTTTCTGGGAATTGCCCACCCCTTTCTCAGAAAACACATGAATAATCCACCCGTTGTTTAGCATATAAGCAAAAAATAACTAAAAGTATAATTAGTTGAGAAGCCCATGCTGCTGCTCTTCCTATGGAGTAGGCATTCTTTATTCTCTTTCTTAATAAACTTGCTTTCAGTTTACTCTATGGACTCACCCTGAATTCCTTCTTTGGTGAGGTTTGAGAACCCTCTCATGGGATCTGGACCCGAACTCCTTTCCAATAATGTAAGAGTGCCTTGTACATAATAGATTCTCAATAAATAGAAGTGTATTTGGTGGAAATATGGAAGGCGTGCGCATTTCAGCCCATCATGAAGGGTGCATACAGACTGACACTTTTGAGTAAGTTGTTGCTTGTAACCCAGTCTCAGGTCCAAAGATGAAAGACGTTAAGTTGCCTTCTGACTTCCTTGTCCAGTATGTCTTTGCTCTTCCTTCTATCCCAGTTTTTGTGCTGGATAATTAACTGCTCTTCCCCCCAGAATGCAACTGCACATCTAACTCATATTCCTGAGTAAAACCAGGAGCCAGGAAGAGTTTTACAGAGTCCTATGGCACACAGATGCCTCCTGTGCAGGAAAGCCTTATACCATTCCCCAGGGGCTCTTGGATGAAGGACCAGTGAAACAGGAAAGGTTCCCTTGTCCCCCTTGCAGGGCGTGCAACAGGGGGAGTGACTCGCTTCTTCAGTGCCCTGCTGCTCAGATCGCTATGGGGGCACACAGGCCGGCAGGTTGTGGGGCTCCCAGAAGACCGACCGCAGCATCTGGGGTGAATTTTTACAGTTCCTGACGCCCCAGTAGGCATGTGTTACAGGGTGCTCTTTTAATTTTGCTCTTTCAGTTTTCCATGTATAGACTTGTGTTAATTAGTTTAATCACACCCTCTATCTTGCCGCAAGAAAAGAGGGCTTTCTGTACTGAGGGTTCTTGCCGCAAGAACAGAAGAATCGGATCACACCTGGGCTTGGAGAATGAGTGCAAGGTTTTAGAGTGGAAGTAGCTTTCGGCAGATGGGGGAGCAAGAAGCGAGACGGGTTTTTTCCCTGGAGTTGGGTTGCGCCGCAGCTGGACTCTTCTCTGACCGCTCGGGCGGCCAAGCTCTGCATCATTCTGCTGGTGGGTGGCCTGCCGGGATCTGTCCACGTGCTCTTCTGTCAGGGTGCCCCTCTCAGCGTCCAGCTGCCTGCGTTGCCTTCCACGACGTGTTCCTCACCACGTGCAGCTGCTTCTGTTTGCCCCCTACGGTATCGGGTTTTTATAGGCCCAGGAGGGGGGCGTGGCCGGCCAGGGTGGTCTTGGGAAAAGCACATTTGGACTTAAAGGCAGGAGTGCCTGTCCTCACCTAAGTCCATGGGGGTGGAGCCCTAGCGAGGGACCACGCCCTCCTCTACCCAGCACTTCCCTTCCCACCTCCACATCATTTAAAGGGACCACGCTTTTTTCTTCCCAGCACTTCCATATCACCAGGATGGGGATCCTTTTAGATGGGTGAGCTACGTGAATGCACTCTGGACGGAAAGCCCACCAGCTTTGGGGCCCATATTGTCGGATGGTCCAGAGGCGAATTTTCTATCCATAGACACATTCCTGAGAGACAAGAGATGGAGCCCCTCACTGACTGTGCCCTGTAATCAACTGCTGTATTTGGCTGGGGGTATGGCTCTGAATTCTGCCATATGGTGCCCAGGCTCCTGACCAAGTCATAACCAAGAGAGGACACAGCAAGCCTCAAAGAAAAGGTTCTCTTAAGGGAGGCAGGGAGGTGGTCACCATGACACAGAGAACACGAGTGGATTGAGAAAATTAACTTTAATGGGGGCATTGAAGGCATATGGGAAAGCATTTGGAAGAATCGCAGTTTTCATGCTGGCTTCCCAAGTCTCCGAGAAAAAAATTCAGAAAGGTCTCTTCACCATTTGTGAATTGTGAAGTAAACACATCTCCAGGGGAGTGCGTGGGCGTGTGTACATATTAATATTCCAGGGTGGGGGAAATATTGACACCGATGATTTTTGAAGTATTTGCAGTTCCTACCCGACTCAGACTCATCTGAAATGGGTGTGTTTCAGAGGCTCAAGGGCTGCCAGATTCC
The DNA here is from genome assembly GCF_049354715.1 of Callithrix jacchus. Taxonomy (NCBI): domain Eukaryota; kingdom Metazoa; phylum Chordata; class Mammalia; order Primates; family Cebidae; genus Callithrix; species Callithrix jacchus. The sequence goes on along the minus strand of NC_133508.1, from coordinate 33,410,163 downwards.
TTTTGAAAGGAAATGTTTCTTCCCGTTACCTTTCAAAGCCGTCTCTCCGGAGTTTAGCCAAGAACTGTATTTCAATGTGTTGCTGTCACTTAACAAGAGGAAGAGGAAGCATTCCTCTCTGAGTCGGGTTTAGAGGGGGCCAGGAGAGTAACTGCAGGCACATTAGCAAGGAAATATGCCTGACGACTTAGCTGGGGCTTTTGTATCTTCCCCATTTACTAACAATTTGCTAAATGCCTTCGCTAAACTGTCTTTTTTCTTCTCCCATTGTTCTATGTAACTGAAGCAAGCCAGCATAGCATTGTTATCTAAGTCAATAATTGTCACAAAAGCGCTTTCTCTCCTTCTGCAGCAGGCTGCCTGCAAAACATAAAAGAGGGTAGTGATGCACCCGAGCAAATTGCCCTCCCAAACTCATTTAAATAACGTTTCCCCTCATCTATGCGAAACTCGGATGAATATTTACAACATCCAGGAATAGGTACCACAGGAAAGAAAGAAAAATACTAAAAAAAAAAAAAAAAAAAAAAACCCAGCCAACCCAACCCAACCCTGCAAGTGTAATCATTCTCAAAATGCTCCCCTAACAAAGCGTTCTAGCTGTGGTTGCCCGGCAACAGTCCCACTGTAGTATTCTGCCTGGGTGAGTGTAAAGTGGAGCTGTCTTTCTGCACAGAGTGTGCACTATCATCAGAACAGCAGAGACGGGGAGCAAGATGTGAGGAGGTTAAAAGTCAGGGTCAGAAGTTCGGGTTGCTCTGACCCTCAAATCAATTTCAAGCACTGTTTGTGACATCTTTCTGTGTTCCCTCGCTTGATGTCAGTCTTGCAATGAACCACCGAATCACACTTCAGGGATCGTGGGACCTTGGGGTTTCAGTGGGGTCAGGTCAATTTCTGCCTACCAGCGTACTGTCACCTATGAGGCAAACCATTATCTAGGCTTTTGAGAACCTCAACGTTGTGAAGCTCCGAGGGGAGAGAGAGAGACAGAGAGGATGAAGTTGCTGGGGCCCTTGTGTCTTTGGACCCTGACATAGCTCAACCTGTGGCTTCAGGGGAACCGTGTGCAGCCAGATCATAGTGTTACAGGAGAGGGTTCTTGGATCTCATGCAAGAAAAAATTCGGGATGAGTCTATAGAAAAAAGTGAAAACAAGTTTATTAGAGAAGTAAAAATACAAAATGGCTACTCCATTGGCAGAGCAGCCCTGAGGGCTGCTGGTTGCCCATTTTTATGGTTACTTCTTGATTATATGCTAAACAGGGGGTGGATTATTCATGAGTGTTCTGAGAAAGGGGTGGGGATTTCCTTGGAACTGAGGGCTCCTCCCATTTTTAGACCATATAGGGTAACTTCCTGTTGTTACCATGGCATTTGTAAACTCATGGTGCTGGTGGGAGTGTCTTTTAGCATGCTAAATAATTATAACTAGCGTATAATGAGAAATGAGGATGACCAAGGTCACTTTCATTGCCATCTTGTTTTTGGTGGATTTTGACCGACTTCTTAACTGCAAACTGTTTTACAGCAAGGTCTTTGTGACCTGTATCTTGTGCTGACCTTCTGTCTTTTCCCATGACTTAGAATGCTTAGTTTCCTGGGAATGCACCTCGGGAGGTCTCAGCCTCATTGTGCTTAGCCCTATTCAAGATGGAGTCACTCTGGTTCAAAGGCCTTTGGCAATAGGATTGGCAACTCAGTTAGGGAAAGCTGCTCCCTGGCATGGGCATCTCTCTTAAGGCATTCTTCCAAAGTACAGGGATCATTTTTTATTCATCCTTTTAACAAATGTATATGTACAGGGGAAAAAGAAAGAGGGAGAAATCATATAAAGTAATACCTCCTCACAGGGCTTTAATTATTGGTCCTAACAGAGTTATGATGGATACATGAGGCTGTAGTGTACTCAGGCCCCCAGAGCTGGACATGACACCTGGGGTGGTTCCAAATCTCACAGGACTTTTCATTATATTTCTAGATTGTTTTAAGATGGTCTCATGCACCTAAGCAATAGATGACTTCATTTTTGAGATTTTTTTTGTATTTATTGGTTATTAATTTCTAATATAATTAAGGAGATGTATTCACTACAACTCACAATTATTTGGGGAGAAGGGTTCTCGTAATTGCTTAATCTGTGACTTATCTGAGCAAAATACTAACAATACCCTGAAAACTCCCACCTAAAACTTCCCCAAATATCTCTGTGATTAGAATAACTTTCCTGCTCAAAGCTCTTTAGTGAGTAACCCGTTCCTCAGAATCACATTTAAGCTCCCCAGTTGAGCAGCTCTGCTGCATAGCTCTGGCCTACCTTTCTCAGGCTTATCTCCCACTACTTCCTTCTGTGAAGTCTGGGTTCAATCAAACCAAAAGTGCAGCTGGATAAAGCTGAAGCTGTGCAGGAGGGCATCAGGGCGTCTGCCTGCTGGGCAGCTCCGTCCTCATTGACTGTGTGTAGGCAGGTGCCTTCACTTCCCCTGGTCTGCATTTGCTAACAAATGCACTGGAGGAGGGAGACCAGGTGCTTTCTAAACTCTCACACGTTTAGACCCCGGCTTCTCCAAAGGGTTTCATGCTGTTGAACATCTTGTCATTTCAGAAGCTTTCTTCTCTTGGATTTCATATTGTTCTCTCTTGGTTTTCTTTCTCCTTCTCTAATGCTTCTTTTTAGTTTGCTTCTCATCCTCTGTTCCAGGATGAACGTCGGTAAGACCTGTCCTCAGCAGTCCTCCCTTTCAATTTTCTGGATGATCTCAACCATGATCACAACTTTATGTAATGGCTCAGAACCTATTTCTATAATCTACATCTCTATCTGAGAAGGAGCCCTGAGTTCCAGTGACATGCTCCAGCTCCACCAGACTTCTCCACTGTGGTGTCTCGGGCACTCCCATCCCAACATTTCCAAGCCTGGACTCATGATCTTTCTCCTCAAACTGCTTGTTCACCGTGCTTTACTCCCTCATTTTGTTGAGTGGTATCATGCAAGCCACAGACTTGGCAGACGTATTAGAATGCTTCCTTTCCCTAATCTCCAACAGACATTTTCAGGCAAGTCATCAAAGTCTGGCCATTTTTTATTCCAATTAAATACCCCTGAGTCTGCCCTTTCTTCTCAAACGCCAGTGTCAATACTCCTGTAGAGACCTGACTGCTCTTCAAATCTCTCAGCTAGTTTCCCTGCCTTGAGAATGGCCAGCCACCCTGAGGCCTTCATTCTGCTGCCAGCGCCCTCTATATCACATGAAGTATGATCAAGCCCTTTCTTTTCCAAAATCTGCTGGAGTTTCGTCGGAGCCTACCGGGTGAAGTCTGAGATCCTGAGCATGATGTGCAAGGCCTTTGTGACTGGAGTTGTCTCATTTCTCTCGATCTGCCCTGTGCACCGGGAAGATGACATGACTTTGAGTTCATGATAGGACCATGCTGTCTAACACCCCTGTACCTTTCCAATGTGGGCCTTTCTGCCTAAAATAACCCTACTTACTTTTCTCCTCCTCTGTGCTTCTCTAACGCCCTAGCGGTGCCTCTGTTTTCTGTTATATGTTTTTTTACTGGGTATGTGTGTTTCGTCCCATTGGATTGAGAGCTACTTGAGGCCTAGGACCGCCCTCACTTTTGCACACTTAGCTCAGTGCTGGAGGAAAGCTGGCATTTATCTAATTGTTGAAGGCTGAGTGTGATGGCTCAGGATGTGATCATCCTGGCCAACATGGTGAAACCCTGTCTCTATTAAAAATATAAAAATTAGCTGGGTGTGGTGGCAGACACCTGTAATACCTGCACTTTGGGAGCCCAAGGTGGGAGGGTCATTTGAGCCCAGGAGTTTAAGAACAGCTTGGATAACATAGTGAGACCTTGTCTCTACAAAAAAAAAAGTTTAAATAAGCCGGGCTAGGTGGCATGTACCTGTAGTTTCAGCTATTCACAAAGCTGTGGTGGAAAGGTGGCTTGAGCCCAGAAGATCAAGGTTGCAGTGAGCTATGGTTGTGCCACAGCACTACAGCCTGGGTGACAGTGAGATCTGTCTCAAATAAAAATTGTAAAAATAAAAGGAAAAAAAAAAATATATATATATACACATATATCCATGCATATATATGTTAAATGTGCATCCACACATAAAATTGTTAAGTAAACAGTTGAATCCATATGGTTTATTCACTCTGATACATGTGCCTTGCATTTTTCTTTATGACCTCTCTAATTTCTCTCTGACTTTCCATATAATATTTAAATGTGAATATATCGTTCTTTCCTTCTCTAATCCTCTTCCAACTATCCTAATCTAAAGAGGCAACTTCATCTTCAGAAATAACTTATTATATGTCACGCATTTCAGCATGAACATTGCCCATGTGGGTTCCTGCTCCCCAGGAAAGATATTTGAAGTGCTTTGTCTTGCCCACAGTGATTTGAAAATAATGATCTTCAGAAAGTACTTTTTTCTGTATTGATTATTACCAATAAACCTGGTTTACTGATGCCAGACTTGTCTTATCTTTTTTTTTTTTTAAGACAGGGTCTCACTCTGTCCCCCAGACTGGAGTGCAGTGGTATGACCTCAGCTCACTGCAGCCTCCTGGGCTCAAGCCATCCTCTCACCTCAGCCTTCCAAGTAGCTGGGACTACAGGTGTGCACTACCATGCCTGGCTAATTCTTTGTATTTTCTGTAGAGATGGGGTTTCACTGTTTTCCCAGGCTGGTCTTGAACTCCTGGGCTCAAGCGATCCATCTGCTCTGGCCTCCCAGTGTTGGGATTACAGGCAAGAACTACCTTGCCTGGCCATTGTGTTTTCTATTTAGTGCTGTTTTTATACCGCCACAAAGCAGCCACTTAATATCTTAGCCATGAATAATGGAGCTGCTACCATTTCCTGCCTTCACTAAGAGTTTCCTTGCTTCCCTCATTTGTTTGTTCAATATTTAAGGAAGTAAAGCAAGGTGTCACAGTGACTTTATAGAAAATGTTGCCATGACAAGCATTTATATTAAAGAAATTCTAGTCTTATCTGTGCTTTGATGATATGTCCATTTTAACGAATCTTACAAGGAGAGCTCAGAGAAATTTTGGTTCTCAAAGCAGTAATATCGAAAGACAAACTCCAAATGGAAATAGTTTTGGAAACCAGTGGTGAGGAAGATGTGTTATTAAGATGTACTGGTTGTGTAAGAGCTGTTACTATTCACGATTCTGCTTTAGATGCTTAATATTTTCTTCAGAGGTTTAGGCAAAGATTATTGCTACATTTCTATAGTCATTGAAAAAACCCAGTGTGAAACTTGATACTAGAAATAGATGAACCTTTAGAAAAAATACAGTTTGGGTGGGGTTAAGTATCCCACAGTACATTGGACATTTCATAGAACTTATCTGATGCCCTCTTGGGAGACTTTTGCAAATACCAAGAGAGTAGACTTTCTGGGGCTGCCTCTGTGCTCCACTTCTGCCTCTAACAAACAGAAAAATACATAAAGTTATGTAATTAAAAAGCTATTAGTTAAATCCTTTTAGGCCAGATTGGAGCCTGGACTGGAGTTTGGGGTATATGTTTATTTAGCTCTTAAATTTGTAAAACAAAATTTTAATCTTTGGTGAAAACTGCAATTCTAGAAACCCACCGGAAAAAAAAAAACCATGGTTGTTACCACTTTAAAAATATGCATTTTCCTTTTGTTTAAGTGCTTTTAATGTGGTGAGAAATATTTTATATCATTCTCAACTTTTAATTTCATAAAATCCAACTGGCCAAATGCAGCCACCACAATCAAGTTTACTGGGAGAGTTCAAAGGATGCGTTGGAAGACTTTATTGAAGAGAAGATGTGATTGAAAATGGCGAAAGAACGATGCTGGATTACAATCTGTGGGGCTTGTGATAATGACTAACTTGATTGGTGAAAATTGGATCTTAGAACTAAGACTTTTTATGTGAAATATATCTAACTTTGCTTCCATTAAGTTTAATAGTACAATTAATAAAATCCTGTTAGTCCCCTTCTAGCTGATGACACTAGAGCTGAACCCAGAAGATGCAGCAGTGGATGGATGACGATCTGAAGAAACAAGAACCCTGATGGGCTGGGAAGTCATGGTTCCTGTAACCATGATGCCACGCCCTTGTTCTGACACCAAGATAGGCTGACCCCATCCTTCACCCAGGGCAAACACAATGCTTGGTCTGCATCTTTCAAAAGGAAACTAAAAATTGAGTCATTTCTCAGGATTTTGCTTGTGTGTGGCTTAAGTCTTCTTCTCTCGTTGAGAAAGGTGTTTAGTTTGACCATGACACCCCCACCCAGTCCTTGGCTCATCCCAGCCATCAGAGAGGATCTGGAGATTTGGGGCTATACTGCAGAAGACTCTGTCAGAGTGCCAGGCCATACTGTGTTACAGGCGGGGTTCAGGTGCCCAGTGACAGCCACTGGGGCCACTCATCCCTGAACGTCTGATGAGCTTAAAGTTCTACTCAAGACCTTCTACATTAAATACCCTTTTATAGGTCAGGCACGGTGGCTCACACCTATAATTGCACCACTTTGGGAGACTGAGGCAGGGGGGATCACCTGAGGTCAGGAGATCGAGATCATCCTGGCCAACATGGTGAAACCTTATCTCTACTAAAAATATAAAATTTAGCTGGGCGTGATGGTGGACACCTGTAATCCCAGCCACATGGGAGGCTGAGGCAGGAGAATTGCTTGAACCTGGGAGGCGGAGGTTGCAGTGAGCCGAGATCATGCCACTGCACTCTAGCCTGGGCAACAGAGTGAGACTTCCATTTCAAAAAAAAAAAATACCTTTTAATAAAGCAAAATCAGCCATGTTCTGAGATGTGAAACTGCAGTGCAAAGTTTCTGTGGTCTCCACCCATAGAAATGGAATGTTACTTCATAAGGATCCAGGCCAAGAAAGAAATCCCAGAACTCTGAAACAACACCCTTAAATTTAACCCAAATATCTGACCAGCCTCCTCTATCATTGAAACTTTTCCTCAGTGTTGGCATGGGTCCTGTTTTTCTCCAGCCGGGAAGCTCTGCTCCCCGTTCTTCATGGACCCACTGACTCTCAATTTTCTGCATTTCACCCGGGTCACTCCTTTACTTTGGGATGTCTTTCCTACTCTGTCGTACTTTAAAAATGTTTCTTCTTTCCTACACCTAACCTTGCACATTTGTCTTCTTTCTCGATTCAACTTGCTTAGTTCTGGCTACAGCAAACCCTGGAGCCATCCATCTGGACTTCTGAATCATTTAAGAGTTGTTTGGTTGCAAGTCACGGAAACCCACTCTAAGTAACTCAAGCAAGAACGGGAATTTATTGGAAGGACAGTGGGTTATATCATAAGATCCAAAAAGTACGGAACAAAGTTTCAGAGGGAAGAAAAACGGCCGCTTCAGTAACTTCAGCAACAGGACAACATAAATAGTTCTAGAGCATAGCTACTAATATTATTCAGCTGCAAGAGCCCCCACTCGGTGAGAAACATGATTGAAAATTCTTATTTCCCACAGAGAAGAATCTGATCAACCTGGTTTAGCTTTGGTTGCTCAATGGCTCAATCTTGCATGAATTATTTCCAGCCAAGGGAACAGGGTATATTATAGGGACATACCTGCTTTCTCCAAAAAAAAAAAAAAAATCTGGGCATTATAGTCATTTCCCTGAGAAGGCATCATCATGAGCCAAGAAGATAGCCTGAGTATCATGAACTCAGTTACACTTTTTGATATCTGAGCATTTGGTATGTAGGGTGCATTTTAAAAAACATGTCGCTCTCCAGGCTAGAATGTGAAGCTCATCCATGGTGGAATGGGACTGTGTGATTTTGCTGTCAATTTACCTAGCTGGTGGGCCTCCAATAGAGGCTGAACCAGTCAAACCAGCTGATACCACACCGATTCTCCAAAGATAAGTTTCTCTTGGCTAACATTCCTTCTCTCAATTTAATGCTTAATAAACACGCACTATTCACTGAGATACACTGAGAATTTAATGGTAAATTAGACATGATCACTCTTCTTAAGACATAAAAGCTAGTAGATTTCCTATATAATGAATATTTCTTAATTTTTAATTTTCATTTTAGAGATAAATTCTCACACTATTACCCAGGCTGGAATACAGTGGCACAATCATACATAGCTCACTCACTGCAACCTCAAACTCCTGAATTCAAACAATCCTCCCGCCCCCACCTCCCAAGTAGCTAGGACCACAGGCACATGTCACCATGCCCAGTTCATTTCAAACAATTTTCTTTTTTTGTAGAGATAGGGTCTCACATGTTGTCCAGGCAGGTCTTGAACTTCTGGCTTTAAGCAATTCTTCCACCTCAGCTTCCCAAAGTGCTAGAATTACAGGTGTGAGCCCATGCACCCAGTCTATATGAATAATATTTTGGGGATATTTTAATTAAAAAACAACTTTCAAAAAGTTATCATCAGACACATTTTGAAGGTCCTCAGAAGCTGGGCAGTTTCTGCTTGATTTATCAGGTGGACACCACTTTAGGCAAGGTTTGGGGACTCACCATAAAGTATAGGACAATGAGTGACCACTTCTCTCAAATACAGTGTTTTTTATTATCACCTGACATTTGGAGCTAAAGGAAATATACAATGACATGATTTTTTTTCCCTCTAACAATCCAAGACAACATTGGAAGACCACACACATTTCTCCACTTTATCGACATTATGCATTGTGCTCGTAGGTGCTATCTTAGAGGTGCGATGCATGTATGTCAATGTACTATGTCTATAAATACTTTTACTTGTACTGTGTGTATAAATGCTTTTTTATGACTCAGGGATTCCACTGCATTCGCATAACACTTGTTAGAGTAGACAGAGACTGGAGCAAGCTAGACTTAGTTTTCAGTCTTTTCAGCTTTATAACTTACTAGCTTTATGACTCTGGCCAAGTTACTGAGACCTGGTTTCTTCATTAGCAAAGTGGAATAATAATATATATTTTACATGGTTGTTATGGGAAATAAGTAAGATAATATATGTGAAAGAGGCCAGGCACGGTGGCACACATCTGTAATCGCAGCACTTTGGGAGTCCAAGGCGGGCTTGATCATCTGAGGTCAGGAGTTCTAGACCGTCATGGCACTCCAGCACAGGCAATGAAGCGAGACCCTGTCTAAATATATATTATATGTATATTTTATATTATATATTCCACATATTATATATGTGAAAGGGCCTATAATATGTGTGTGTGTCTGTGAAAGGGCCTGCAAAATAGAAAAATTAGTATACATTTTGTTGCCTCTAGCACAGTAAAACCACGAATCTTCTCCCCTCGGCCCACATCTCATTACAGATGCCTCCTCTGTGTCCTAGCCTGCAAAGACAAGCAGCCCTGGGAGGATGGGCAGGTGGGTTCCTATTCCTTCCAAGGCAGCCCAGCTTGATGGGGCCCAACGATTTCTGAGGCTGCACAGTCATAGGGAGTTAAAGTCTGGGTATCTGAACAGAAGGCTGAAACCATAGAATCACGTCCCTGTGGCTGCTGGCACAGCTTTATGTATTCTACAGAGGCTTACTATACAGTCTGTTTCAATACACAGACAAAGGCGTTTAATGTAAGGAACTGCTACAAGTTAATCAATCAATGGTTCCTCTAGTGGTCTTTATTTTTTTAAAACAAGTGGATGAATAAACACATTTGGCCTTGGAATGCCATTCAGCTCAATGTCAGTGGCAATCGCAAATGGCTTTAATAAATGAAAGAGATATTTTGGCATAGCCCATTGAGGCATATGAAGACTAATGCCCTTGCCAGGACCCTAAAGTATATTGGATACTCTACTTTAATTGCTTCTTATGAATGGAAGGGAGGTAGGAAATGGAATTTTAATTTGTACATTTAAGCTATGCTATTGAAGTTGAGAAGGTCTTTGTGACCTTATGGATTTTAGAGAAAAAGAAAACTTTACAGGGCATAGCTGAAATTGGCATAAAAGTTATGTCCCATGGCTGACATTGCTGCTGTTTGATGCTTGCTGTCAAATTGAAGAGAAGCAAGACATGAATCCCGGAGTAATTTCCTATGCGTGCATTTGCCAGCAAATACGGTTGAGTCTAGTTGGAACTCTGGGTTGTTCAGAAACAGCAGAAACATACTCAGTTTTGTTCTATCTTCCATTGCGAGTTCTTGGGTTGGTAGAAGCTAAAACTGTTTTTACACCTCTTGCTTGATAATCAGACCCAGACTGCATGCTCTGGAGATATACTGACATATTCTATGACAAGCCTTGAGGGCTTCTAGCATGAATTAAGACGAAAACCCTAGAGTGGTATTGACATTTCATTTTTGGAAAAGCCAGAGAAGGCGTAAGGAGCACGGCTGGAGTGCAGGCGGGGGTAGCTTCTTCGCTTGGGCTCTATTATTTTTCATAGCACTCTTTGCTGCCACACCCTGAAATGCATTCTTTGATGATAGAACTTGCTCCCCGTTTAAATTCCTTGTGCCTATGGCTTATTAAGGACTCCCTGAGTGCATTGTGTTTGCAGATCTCTGCCTCTTCTCCCATATCTGTCAACCATCCGGGTTGCCTGATGAGAAGCAGCTTGATATGTGGATCAAGCCAACTCATTTTCGCTGTTTTCACACCTAATTCCCCAAAGTGAGTTTATTCCTCCTAGTATAGAAATAGATATTTGATACATAGCTTACATGTCATATGCCTGAAAAATCTGACATACATGTAACATAGTGAAAATAAACATTAGACCAAGAATGAATAAATAAAATAAAAAAGAGATAGGGCTTTGTTCCTAGCTAATTATGTGATCTTGAGTAAATAAATAATGTATCTCTTTTGGATACCTCATTTCTCATATTGAAAATTCATAAACAAGAAAAGAAAAGGAAAAAAATAAAAAAGAAGAAAAAAATTAAAAATCTCTACACAAGATATAAAAATAAAAATAGATAATCTATATAAAGTATTTGAAAACTATTAAGGCCTATATAAATGGGATGTCTTAGTCTGTTTTGTGTTGCTATAAAACAGGGGTGTTCAATCTTTTGGCTTCCCTTGGCTACACTGGAAGAAGAATTGCCTTGGGCCATATATAAAATACATTAGTATTAACGATAGCTAAAAAAAAAAAATCTCAAAAAAAGGTCACAATGTTTTAAGAAAGCTTATGAATTTGTGTTGGGCTGTATTCAAAGCTGGTCTGGAAAACAAGTGGTCTGTGGGCCGTGGGTTGGGCAAGCTTGCTATAACAGAGTACTCAGGCTGGGTACCTTATAAAGAAAAGAGGTTTATTTGGCTCACAGTTCTACAGGCTGTACAAGAAGCGTGGTGCCAGCATCTGCTGCTGGTGAGGCCCTCGGGGATCTTCTCATCATGATGGAAGGCAAAGGGGGAGCAGGTGTCACTTAAAAAAGGAGGCGGGGCCAGGCCCTTTTTAACCATCAGTTCTCATGAGAACTCCTAGAGCAGAGATGGCAACAAGCCACTCATGAGGGACCCAGTCCCATAACACAAATACCTCCCATCAGGCCCCATTTCCAACACTAGCAGTCAAATTTCAACGTGAAAGTTGGAGGGAACAAATATCAGATGATATCCAGGGCCCGTATTTTAGCATTCACTTTGAACTGAGCACATCACTATGGAAGATGAAAAAATGAAAGATGCAGTAGTAGCTGCCTTCATGAGATTGGTAATTTCCACAGGAATGTCACACATATACATGTATAAGAATTAGCTAGGTGAGTCATTATATGCCCATGAATATAATGTAGGCAGGTGGCCTACGCCATGATCAGAGTTCAAAACAATTGAAATCTTACAAACATTAAATTGCTATGCAAGCATAAGGTGTTAGGATTAACGATAAATATGATCATTATTTTAACCATTTCCATATGACACTGATTATTTTAGAGATTGTTGCCATCCTTTTTCATGTCGTAGCTTAGGTTCAGGATAAACGTACATACATATCATTTATTTAGTGCCTTTATATATCTTGCTTACCACTATAACCCAATACCTATAACAATAGGTATTGGGATATAGTCTGAATGTATATCATGGAATGAATGAATGAGTCAGTTAATCAATGTATGAGAAAAGAAGCTGCTTTTTGTTCCGGTCCACCCATGAATTTAATCATTCTGGAAAAAAAAAATAAAACTGGTCCGGACACACACATACATATTAGCTTCATCAAACAAAAAGACATATCAGCATCAAAGACAGCAAATACAGGGGTCTGGAAGGTATCTGAAAAAGCTGTCTAGATAACAGTTAATCTCCTGCATCCATTGAGAACCATTAGTCTAATGTACCAAGGCCTCTGTGTCTCTACCGTAGTGCAGCAGGGAGATGGAAACCTTCCATGAACAGTTTCCTGCCTTCTAATTTCCTCTGATTCCTTACAGCTGCCTAGAACTCATGCTATTAAGACACTTGCTTAAGGTTACAATGTGAATTTAGGTCTGATTGAATTGTTAATTGTTTTAACCAGGATATTGTTCTAAAAGCAGTTAAAAGAATGTAAAGCAAAATATTAACCCATTGATGTTCACCTAATGCTGGTCTTGATCAGTCTAAATGGAGTCATTTCCCAGGAAGATAAACTACTCTAATCAGTTTCAATGTAATAGTTAACCCCTCAGGCCAGAGCATATGGTTGTCATTGTGCAGCTGTGCTGATAGAATAGTTTGGCTCTTCTGAATGTTTGTCCCATTTTTACATAATTGCTGACCACCCATAATCTGCAAGGAATAATCCATTTTTTCTTTCCGTCTGATTGTCAAAGAAACAAAAGCTGCCCTTCTCTCCCTACTGCGAAGTTTGACAAAAAGCAAAAGGTGTAGAATACAAGCGCCTTGAGGTGTCTAACATCTACCACAGCGCTTGCTGCAGCTGCTCCCCCTCCCTGTTTTCAAATATTTCTTCAAAAAAGGCATTAAAAGAAAAACACAAGATGTTGCACGTGGAACCAAAACAAATCACAATCTTCAAGGACAAAGCATTGCAAAATGGCTTACATCCCCAAATGGGAAGAGATATGGTTGGAAATTAAAACAATCTTTTTTATTTTAAGTGGAAATGCTAGCAGATGCCACAAGAAACATATGGAACTCGCCACAGACAAATGGAATGCTTTCTACGAGTAGCAGTAGAGCGAGGGGGATGACCACCTCTGACTGTCAGGGGAAACTTCAGCTCACACTGCTTGCTCGGGCAGGGAGGAGTTTGCGGAGTCCGGGTCCCGCCCTCATGAAAAAGCTTTAACAGTCTTGACTCAGTAATTTCAGTCATTCTTGTCAGGGGGTTTCAGAACACTATTCACAATTACATTTATTTTACAATGCATTGATCCCAGATATCGTTATAAACGTGCTCACCAATTAATCCGTACACTGTGACATGTTCCCTCTTTGGATCTCAGAAGGAAATGAAATAGATAGGCAGGAAAAAAATGAGACATAGAAGCATTGTCCACAAGGCATCTCCCACTCTAGAGGTCTCCCAGCCCTGTGTTAGCTTGTTAATTTATTCTTACCGCTTGTCTGTCAAACAAGACATAATTCGCCACACAACTTGTTTTTCTAAAGCAATGTTTTTGTACAATTTCCTGATTTCCAAAAATATGACCAATGGTATTCTGGTTGAGTCTTGTTGTTGTCGTTGTTGTTTTAATTTCTCTGAAAATGGCAGTGATATAGTAAACGTTCCGTTGCCCATGTACCATGTGGAATAATTTTACCGTGAGACTCAGAAAAGGCAATCACAACCATCTTTCCTTAAGTGGTCTTTATCCTTCCCAAATAGTTCACTGGGGACCGTGACAGGAATAAAATGCTTTGTATATACAAAAGTATTGTTTCTAAAGATGAAAAACCCTGAAATCCTAACTGACATCCGAGTTGGAGGTACTGTGAATATGTGGAAAAATAGGATTTTACACGGTGACAACACCAATAAGGGTTCTGAAAGGCATTCTTGCAATGAAAGAGCTCCATTTGGAACAACCCAAATTGGGGGCTGAAATGGTCTCCACGTGGTGGAGTATATTTGTGAATGAAGTGCTTGTCAATGAGAAGAAATCAATTTCAACAGCTCATTTATTGATGAAACCAAGTCTAGTCTCAGTGGTTAAAGTGCTTTCTTGGAACAAGAACTGGAGGATTCATCTGTCTCACCCTAACAGATGAAAGAAAAGCTTCTCATAAAAAAAGTGATGGCTCCTCTGCCGCAGGAGCTTCGATGAGCTAATATTTGATAATTAGTTAACAGGGCAGTTGGGAGGCTTAGAATGCCTGCTCTTTCCCATGCTTGTTGGATTCTGTGGTCTAAGGATCATTGAAATATGCCTAAAAATGATTGTTTTAATGGTTGTATTCTGGAATTATTTAACTTTCTAACTCTGCCAAACTTCTTTAACTTTATTTTTGATTTGACGACTCTGGTTGATTTACTATCCCAACACTGTGCTTGGCATTTTCCAAGCCTGAACTCACACACAGCCCATGGGAATGACACCCTGTGGAGTTGTGCAGTGCACAACTGGGTGCACTGGCCCTGTATAGGTCGTCTCCTCCCTGAGGCTGGATACCGACTTGCCTTCCTTCCTAGTTAAAGTCCTGCTCTTTCCCCTCCTGGTTCCAGCTCTTTTTTTGAAGCCCTTCCCCACTCTCACAGATCGTAGCCATAACTCCTACCTTGTATCTATGATGACCTCAGTCACTACTTGGAATTGACCATGCTTTGTTAGTTGTGTCTATGTGTCTGTTGAGAGACACAAAGTGACTGGAAGCTTCCAGGCAGAGCAGGAATGCTCTTTTCACTTCCCACAAGACACAAGCTTTTGCTGCCTTGATTACTGGCACTACGCCAAAAATCTAGGCACCGTTGATCTTTCTCTATTACCTGCCTATGTCCAAAGAACAAGTCCAGACAGGTCTATGACCAAAATACATCTCCAGTCTTACCTCTTTCCACCACCTCATTGGCTATCTTCTTAGACCAAGCCACCATCCTTTCTTGCCTAAACAGCTGCCATTTCCCCCACAACTAACTTCCTGCTTTTACCCTTTTCCCTCAATAATCCATCTTCCACATAGTATATATTTTCTCCCTCACCCCTGTTTAAAATATACCATTAGCTTTTTATTGCAATTCACATAAAATCCACAAATTGCATAGTTTATGTTTGTCATTTTTTACCTGCCTAGAATCTGAACCTCCCTTTCTGCATGGGTAAGCACTCACCACTGTATGAGCTTAGTGAGAGGTAAGATGATGCTTTCTCTAGTGAGGTAATTTAAGCTCTGGTGGTGATGTAATTGCTTTCTCAATTAGATTCAACAGGGGATTATGTTAAATGCAGTTGAGATGGGATATACATTGGTAAAATAAAAAGTGGGAGTTCAAGTTCTTCCGATTTGGAAATGCTGGAGTAAATTTAGTCTTGCAATTTGTCTTATTCTTTTCTTCTCCTCTGAGAGGGTCTAGAAGGTCTTCATTCATTAAGGACTTGAGAAACACGCTGTTGAAATGGTACCATCATCTTTGCAAAACATTTTAGTGTCTTCTGTGAGTCCTGAAATGAAAATATGACCTTCATTTCACTGTGGCTAGAAGGATTCTGGGGTGGAAGAGACCACCCAGCAGTGGATGATGGTCAGAGGCGATGTGAGGAGGGTGAGTGTGATAGCCTATATATAGGTCCTGCCTGGGATGTACAACAGTCATTAATTGAGGATGGACCCTAAGACTGAGGGGGGAGAGGAGAAAGAGAGAGATTTCTCTAAGTCCTCCTTTATATTAAAAATTCTATTTCTGTTAAGTAGAAGACAGAACTTTAGGATTCATGGAGAGAGGCCTGTTGAACCACATTGAAAGATGTAAAAGCTCCTCATCCTATTCCCAGAACTGTGCTCATCCTGAAAACGTTTAAACGAAGGGAAAAGGCAGAATCCTTGAAGAGCCTGCAATACAATCACCAGTAGGGACAATAAAATATCCTTCTCGCTTTCCTCAAGGAAGCACAAGACTTTAATTAGAGTAACCACATATGGAAGCAGTGGAAATATCCAGCTGTTCCACTGGTCATTAAATCTGGGGTTGAGTTAACATTAGTTTCTGGTGCCCCAAATAATACTGCAGCCCATCAAACAAAGGGAGGAATTGTAGAGGGTCAATAAATCAGTTGACGAATATTTATTGACCAACTACTGTCAGATAAAATTGTTCTAAATGCAGAGACTATGGAGATGAGCAAGATGGAGTCCTGGTGAAACTTACCATAGGGAAGAGAGGTAATAAATAAACAAATAAATTATTTTCAGGACTAATAAATGCTCTAAAAAGGACAAAAGAAGGAAGATAGTGAAGAGTGACTGATAGACAGCTGTTGAGTCCCGAAACCAGTGTCTCAAATTATGAAGAGACAGTCATGGAAGACAGCTCCAAACAAAGAAAACAGGATCCTGAGATGATACAAACGCATCCTAGTCTTCAGGGAGAAAAACGAGGCCACTGTAGGCTGCAGTATGTTGAAGACGGGGGAAAACAAAAAGAATTGATAAGAGAATCAGGCAGGAACCAGGAGAATCTTGTAGGCTACAATAAAGAGTTTGGATTTCATTCTGGTTGAATTAAAAAGCCATTTGAGTATTTTATGCACAGGAGTAACATGATTTGATTTATGTTTAGAAAAATTACCTTAGTTGTCTGGGTAGAGTAACACACAAAAAAATGGTGGAAACTGAAAACTGTTCATGAGCCTGTTATGTTAGTCAAAGAGGACATGATGTGGCGTAGACAAGTATCACAGGGGTAGTGATTGTGGAATGTAATCAAATTTGGGGTACGCTCTGTAGGTGGAATCTATAAAGCTTATGGATGAATTAGATCCTTTATTCCATAAGTGTGGAATGAAGGATAAAATCAAGATTTCTAGTCTGAGAAACTAGATAGATGGCGGAAGTCTTGCTTGGGAAAGAACAAGTGTGCTGAGTGGAGAACAGACATGACCTGTTCTCTTTTATCAGTTTAAGATGCTTATTCACATCCAAATGGAGATGATTAGTAGCCAGGAGAATACATGAACTCAGGGAGAAGTTCAGGCATGTGTGTGCATGTAGGTATATCACATACATACATATACATGCATGCAAATGTGTTTTATATATATATACACATATGTTATTGAGAGTTATGGATTGGATAAGATAACCCAATGAGAAAGTATACATAGACAAGAGAAGATTGGGCTGGACACAGTGGCTCATTCCTGTAATCCCAGCACTTCGGGAGGCTGAGGCAGGCAGATCATCCAAGGTCAGGAGTTTTAGATGAGCCTGGCCAACATGGTGAAACCCTGTCTCTACTAAAAATACAAGAATTAGCCAGGTGTGGTGGCAGGTGCCTGTAGGCCCAGTTAGTCAGGAAGCTGAGGCATGAAAATTGCTTGAACCCAGGAGGTGGAGACTGCAGTGACACAAGATTGCGCCATTGCACTCCAGCCTGGGCAAGAGTAAGACTCTGTCTCAAAAACAAACAAACAAACAAAAAAGGAGAGAGGGGAGGGATGAACACCAACCAAAACCCTGATACACTTCATGCTCTGACAATTCGAGATGCTGAAGGAAAAGAAGAAGCTATCAAAGGATGATAAAAAGCAGTAAGTCACGTGAGAGTTAAACTGGGTTTTGAATCAAGTCTGCTTTGTTATACTCAGTGGGATTCTAGACCTATCCCATTGTGTTTACTCCAGTCTAAACATGTTAAAATAGGTAATGTTGACCACAGACAGAATCCATACACACGGCTCCCAGATCTGTGAAGGGAAGACGGAGACCAAGTAAATGTCCCTGGATATGTCCCGCTTTTCCAAAATAGTGTTACAAAAGCGATCTTGCATAATTAGAGACTAGAAAAATGCACAGGCATAGTGATTTTTATAACATTCTAGTTTCATGTTCCACTGTGACCTGTTGATGGATCTTGGATATAATATAGTATTGTTAGATTAATCAAACAGCGACGTGCATTTTAGTTGCTGTTTCAGATGTGATTTCCTTACTAAAGCAAATTAGTGCATCCCTGCCACCTGGTATACAGTAGGAAGTAAAAAAAAAGTCTCATTAAACAAAGAACACTAGAATTTATTTGCTTTCATCTGGAAGGAATTACAGATTTGTCAGAAGTTATTGCTTTACCTCTGACTCTCGACCACAATATGGGCCAGAGAGATCGATCTTCCCTCCATCCCACACAGCATCGTGCTGGTTCAGTAAGTTTGTAGTGTTTTGCTGCAGTGAAAGTGGCAGATCTAAGATGCAACAATAAACCACAAACAAACCAGAGGTTCTACCATAAATTCCATGAAAATATAGGGCACAACTACCTTAGCAGCATTATGAGTACTGCACCCGACAGAGCAGAGTACCTTTGCTCCAGACAGCTAAGAGATGGTCTCTCCAGATTTCGGAGGTATTTTAGCAGTGCTCCCTTGCCCATAAAAAATATATTCTGGGCCGGGCACGGTGGCTCAAGCCTGTAATCCCAGCACTTTGGGAGGCTGGGGCAGGTGGATCACGAGGTCAAGATATCGAGACCATCCTGGTCAACATGGTGAAATTCCGTCTCTACTAAAAATACAAAAAATTAGCTGGGCATGGTGGTGCGTGCCTGTAGTCCCAGCTACTCAGGAGGCTGAGGCAGGAGAATTGCCTGAACCCAGGAGGTGGAGGTTGCAGTGAGCCGAGATTGTGCCATTGCACTCCAGCCTGGGTAACAAGAGTGAAACTCTGTCTCAAAATATATATAAATATATATAAATATATATATATATTCCAAGACTCTCAGTATGCCTGAAACCCCGAATAGTGCCAAAGCAGACTGCCATCAAGTGGAACACCTTTCTGGTCATGTCCTCCATCCACATACTTTACGCCTTTTCCATCTTAACTAAGCACTTTTCATGCACTGTGACTGTAACTTTTGCAGTTTGAGGTGTGACAGTAAAACTAGTACAAATTTATATTTCCTTCTTCACAATTCCATAGATAGAAGACTTGTTCTTATTACAGATCTTAGCAACCTCAGTGTGCGATTTTCTTCCTTTCTTCCTCAAGTCAAGAACTTTCTTTTTTTTACTTAAGGGAAGTGCTTTGTACTTCTTTTGGCCTATCTGGATGTCCAGCATTAATACTCTTGTGCTTTTGGCCATGATTAAGTAACATAAGGATTACTTGAACACCACGCTGCGATACCGCGACAGCTGATCTGATAACCAAGACGGTTCCTAAGTGACTCATGGGTGGGTAGCGTAGACAGCATGGAGATGCTGAGAAAAGGGAGGATTCATGTCCCGGATGGGGTGGAGCGAGACAGCCCAAGATGTCATCATGCTGCTCAGAATGGCATGCAACTTAAAACTCATGAATTATTTATTTCTGGAAGTTTTAATTTAATATTTTCTGACCATAGTTGACTGTGGGTAACTGAAACCGCAAAGGAAAAACCACGCATAAGTGAGGGTCCAGTGTATATGAAATATTTGTGTGTTCCACTCTAACCCACTTATAAGGTGAACTGAAAGGCCTGAGCAGGGACTAGAGAAGGAGGTTGGCCAAAGGAATCTGGAGGACACGCAATTTTACCACTTAGTCCTCAAGGTTCAGCAGAATTCTGGCACTTTAAGTGCTTTGGAAAATGGGAATACTACATGAAATTCTGGTACCATCAAACGGAAAATCACTAGAATTTTGGAGTAAAATCTTACCTTCTTTAGCAAATATTTATCCTTTTTTTACTTAATAACGGCCCAAAGCACTATGCTCCTTTTAAGAGATGGCTTTTTGTTTTTGTTGTTTTTAAATACTGGGATCTGGTATAGATGGAATGTCTGATCACGAACAGCAGGTGACCGCATGATTCATGTTGCCCCTCACACATAAGGGTTGTTGGATTGCAATTGCCATAAAATCTGGCATGCCCAGTGTGTCTTCATCTTATGAAAATAGGGTTTATGAGACAGGGACCAAGCAGGTTGTGAAGGCACAAGTCAGTTCCATAAGCACATAGCTCACATTCCCAGTATGTCTATTGCTGCCTCGCCACCACTGCCTCTTTAATCTGCTTTCCATACCTGATTGGAGGTCCATAGGAAAAGATGGCTACAGAGGAACAATTTTTAAGCCTGGTTTACAGATGGCTCTTGCTTAGTATGAGTGTGCTGGTCCTGCTGGAAATGGACTGCTGTGTTATTACAGCTGCATTTATCACAGGTGGTCCTGAGGGGAGTGGAAAAAGAACATCTTTTCAGTACAAATAACTTTGGGTAGAGTATCTCATAACTACACTGTTAGAAAGAAGAGAGAACCTGAGATAAGAATCTATTTCAGGGCATGTGCAGTGGTTCATGGTGTGGCTCTATAGTGGATACGTGGAAGGAAAAATATTAGAGGACTGTTGACAAAGAAGTTTGAAGGGAAACGTGTAGATGGACTTATTGGAGTGGATGCAGAGTGAGATATTTGCTCCTGATATGAATGTTCACCAAAAGGTTGCCACGACAGAAATATGCCTCAGTTATTAGGTTGCTGAGAAGAGCATCATCGTGGTTATTAGTTAAACCTCATTGCCCAACGATTTCAGTGTCCTTCATGGGCTCTTGGCCAAAGGAAGCATCGCAGGAAAGATGGAGGCTGAGGATAGCTTCAACAACTTGGACTTCTAGTCAGTTAAGTTTATCTGGATGCTGCTGTCTCAAGAGCCTCATCAGCAGCAGCGAGCAGTCTTGAAATTTTGATATCCTATTATATCCCTGAGGCAGGTGTGAGTACACAGTAGTAATCTGGTGGCAGGATTTCCATCTTGAAGCGGGAAGCATCATCATAGCCTACCATACACCACTGCTTGTGACCTAGGAACTCACTTAGAGACAAGGAAGAAGACGGAGGAGGTGGAAGAGAAGGAAGAAGAGGAGGAGGAAGCGGAGAAGACTGAGGTCCCTGGGATCTGGTATAGATTGAATGCCTAATCACAACCAGCAGGTGACCATGTGATCCCTTTACAGAATGATGGAATAGCCTATCAGCTGAAATGTCATCTCCTTACAGAGCCTTTCCCTGACCAACCAAGTAACTCTCTGTCCTATTATTATCTTCTTTGTCCACCTTGTATTTCTTTTCTTGTTTTTTTTTGAGATGGAGTTTGGCTCTTATTGCCCAGGCTGCAGTGACATGGTGCCATCTCAGCTCACTGCAACCTCCGCCTCCTGGGATCAAGTGATTCTCCTGCCTCAGCCTCCAAGAGACTGGGATTACAGGCGTGTACCACCACATTCAGCAAATTTTTGTATTTTCAGTAGAGACAAGGTTTCATCATGTTGGCCAGGCTGGTCTCAAACTCCTGACCTCAGTTGATCCACCTGTCTTGGCCTCCCAAAGTGCTGGGATTACAGGCATAAGCCACTGTCCTCAGCCTCCACCTTTTATTTCTATATAAACTTGTTTTAATGTATTACTTAAAAAACATCAGTTTCCTTATTAGAATGTAAACTAGATGAAGTTGAACCATACTAGTCTTATTTATTACCTGATCTATAGCATCTAGAGCAGTACTAGGAGCAAAGTAAATGTTTGGTAGATATTTTTGATGAGTAACTAAACAAACTATTAATGAAACGAATACTTAGGACTTCACATATATTTTATTGACCATTGGAAATTTAAGGGTGAAATTACTTAGCAAACAGTTTCCCTTTTGATAGGTAGATCTGAATATCCACCAGGAAACCTAAAATCCTAGTAATTTTAATGCCTGAGAACAAAATTTAAAATAAGCCAAACTGGCATTGATTCGTTCAGAGCCTACTACTTGCAAAATGCTATGCTAGTTATCACGGAATATATTGATGAATGTGACATGTCTCCCGTACTCAAGGAATTTATAATTGAGAAGATAAAACATGTAGAAAATGGTAAATAATAGACAGAAATACTACTATTAAATAATTGTGTATATACAAAGAGGAAGTAGTGATTGATTGACCTTGGAATGGGGAAGACAGAAAGGTTTTGTGGAAGAGGCAACATCTGAGCTAAGGCTTGGAAAACACAGAATTTCAATAGGCAAACTTGGAGAGAAAGATGTAGGTAGAGGCAAGACATTGAGTGTGTTTGGGGAATGGGGTATTCAGAAAGCATGAAGAGACTGGTTGGAGGTTTTGGCCACTCTTTCAAGACGTGGATGCTATGCACTCATGTGGTTGATTCATTGCATAGCCAATGGGAAGACATCCAAGGCTTGTGAGGAAAAGCCTTACACCAACTGATCTGTGTTTTAGGCTGTGTAGTGAGAGAGAAATTAGTGAGGGAAGAGACTGGAGACAAGGAAACCAAGTCAGAAACTATTCTGAGAGTCTGGGGGTAAATTAAACAGGTAGACTTAAAATCGATCTAGGCTAGAGGAGCTGAAATGAACCAGATAGATGTGTAGATATTAACAGGTTTTGTAAGAGCATTAGACAACGTATTGTATGTTGATGAGTTGAGAGAAAGCACAGTCTAAAATGACTTTGTAATTGTACCTTGGGTGATTTGGAGGATGGAGGTGGTGTTACATGATGAGAAGATGGAAGAAAATCAGGGCTCTAGTGGAAGATCAATTCAATTTGGCTGTCGAGTTTGAGGATCAATAGAACACCCCTCTTCACATGTCAAGCTGTGTGCAAAGGTTTGGGGTGAAAGCTCAGGGTGGAAGTCAGCTCTAGTGACTCAGTTTTGAGGTGATGTTTAAAGATTGTCATGATGTTAAAGAGACTAGAAAGTCAACACTTAACAATAAAGAGGAAACAAAAAAGGAGATAAAGAAGAAAGAACAGGCTTGCTCCAGCCAAGATGGCAAAACAGAAACATGTGCGATTGGCAATCCTAGCTCTGCCTTTCTATCTTTCTCCCCCAGGGGTTCTTCCTCCCTTTTCCTCACCATGCTTCCATTGTACCCGCCTTATCATTCCCAGGGCAAACACAGAAACCCTTCACACCAACTTGAACTCATCACTTTATGATAGTTTCCTACTCAAAACCGTTCAGTGTCCCAACTCTTCATGTAGTATCTGGAACTTCCTTTGGCATGACCACAGTCTAACCTCGTATTCCATGATGCTGCTGCCCCTCTCTGGTTCACAAAACCTGTGCTCTATGTTGACTTTTCTACATTTGTGGCTTTGCTCTTGCTGTCCTTGTGCCTAGCATAGTCCCTTCCTTTCACTCCTGAACTACTGGGGGCCTAAATGCACTTGAAGGGTTTGAGCCTTCATAGCTTTTTTTCCATTCAAAATGCCCTCACTTTATTGACTCTTACAGAATCTTAGCAGTGCTTCTATTATAGCCTATGCCTTGGTGTTCCTTGCTATTTATATGCCTTTGTCCCTCAATAGACAGCGAGCCTCAGGGGATGGCCACTTCCTGCCCTTTGTACCTTGTACAGCTTTCTCAAGAACTCTGAGCACAGCAGTGATTAGATGGATGTGTTTTGAAATAAAAGAGAAAAATAATTGCAGAGGCACATCTTAGCTATGTATTTTCTCTTTCTTAGTAGGACTGATCTGATGTGATGGTAGGAAACATCGCTGAACGCACCTAAACAGGTGGAGAGGTCTCTGGTCTGGCTTCATTCCCTGGTCAATTACTTCAGAAAACAAAAAAAAAAAAGAAAAAGAAAAAGAAGAAGAAAAAAAGAAACCCACAAAATGTATTAGGTTTGGGACTGGAGGGAACTTCATTATTTTTAATGTCTCAGTAAAAGGTCTTTTTTTCTTTCTACATTTACCAGACTAATTCCAATAATGTCTTTTAAACAATTAATTCTAGTTTCAAAAGCATTCTACTGTGCAGTTTGTCCAGAATTAAGTGACCATTAGAAGGCATTAGCTTAGAAATGAGTGCCCTAATTACTTCTGAAAGTTAGCAATAAAGGAGAAAAAAAGTCTGAATTTTAGAGACATCAGCATCCCTGCAGCCTCCCGGCTGCTGTTTGGATACCTTTCTGTCTTCCTACCACACAAAATGTCGCTCAGAGGAAAGTCCTTTGGTGTTTGGATACTTGCCCACTGAATTTTGGATCAGGCAAAAGTTACTTCTTCTTGTCCCAACTCTGGAAAATAAAGCATTTGAAAAGACATTAAAATGTGGACAGTTTACTTTACATCAACGTCAGAGAATGCCATAAAACAGGCGCATACAGATGGGGTATGAATGATGTCTATCTGTGAAACCACAGAGTTTTGCTACTACTTAGAAAGGGTATTGGACGCACAGCACTGCGGCAAACATGTTTGTTTCAGCCACAACTTCATGTCAATTTTCTGTCTAAGTTCAGAATGCACAGCTGCTCGTGTAGGTCCATTGGATATTCTGTTCCTAATTCTAGGTTTAACAGAGGTCCCACGTTTCTAACGCATTCTCATCTTGAGGTGAGGGTAGTTATTGTCATTAACCCTGCTCAGGGGAGAAGATGTGCAGGGCTCTGTGCGGATGGCTGATGGAACACATTTCTCTCGATGGAATTGTTTTGTGCGTCCTATGTGTAACCCACTTGCACATGTGAGAGGGAAGTGTTGGCAGGGCTCACAGCCTTAATGTTTGCTTTATAGGCAATTACTTACAGCTTCCATGTCCGCCGGTGGAAGTGCAGGTGTTCTTGAAAAGGGTTCTTGCGCTGTGGGGGTGGAAGCTTCTTGTATGTACTGTTTCCCTCTTCCCCTCTGCTAGAACGTACAATCTTGGTCGTTGTAACCCTTAGGGGAATATGATAGTATTACGAACGCTTTACGGGAGTAGGGCAGGGCTTGAACTACTTAGACTGCTTTGCCAGGATGTTGAGGTTTAGGAACAGAAAGAAACAAGTCAGCTATTTTTCCCCCCTTAGATTTTGCTCTAAATAATAGCAGCTACCATTTCTCAGGTCAACATATCTTTCGCATGTCTCTGCGTTGAGGAGAGGGCCTTTGAGGCCATGGACTTGAATGACCTTACTGGAGGATCTGATTTGGGTTTCTTCCCCCCTTGTTGAAGTAGACAGCAGGAAGTTGGCACAGAAAGGCAATCTAGGCTGGGCACAGTGGCTCATGCCTGTAATCCCAGCACTTTGGGAGGCCAAGGCGGGCAGGTCACCTGAGGTCAGGAGTTTGAGACCAGCCTGGCTAACATGATGGTGGCCAGTGCCTCTAATCTTAGCTACTCAGGAGGCTGAGGCAGGAGAATCCCTTGAACCCAGGAGGCAGAGGTTGCAGTGAGCGGAGATCATGTCATTGCACTCCAGGCTGGGCAACTTTGTCTCAAAAAAAAAAAAGAAAAGAAAAGAAGAAAGGCAGTCTAGCTTGGTGGACTCCATACTCCAGGCTCCATTCCGTTGGCTGTGCCCCTTCCTTTCAGTGGGACATGTAACTACTCCCTTCTCATTAAAAGCCACCTCACAGTCTCAATATGATGAGCAAATGAGATAAAATGTGTGAAAGCTCGGGCACAGTGCTGAGCATACAGTTAACCACCACCATCACCCACACAGAGTTTTGTTGTCCAGTTATCAGAAGCTTCACAGAAAAGAGAGATGTCCAAGGGGAGGGGACAGAGAACAGCACTGCCATCTCCATATTGCTATTTTGGCAGGAGTCTGGACTTTAATCAAATGGAGGTATATTAACTTCAGAGCACCACATGACACTGTCCCTGCAAGCCTAATGAAGTCTTTGATGTGGTCTGTCCAGTTGGATAGGTACCCTACCTTTAATCACGGCAAGCCTGTGACAGAGAGTAACTCAGGAGACTCGCTTTCATCTCGAGGTATTCTTGCAGCATGATTTTCCAAGTAAATACCTAGGCATATTATTTTGTTTTGCCTTTACACTAAATTACAAGCAGGTGAGAGGATGCTATTTCGTGGCCTTTGCTATGAGAAGATGAGTTCCTCAGAGTAAAGAAATATATCTTCTTCCTCAAAATTTATATCTTTCTCTGAACTCCTGTGGTTTGTTTAAGAGCTCAGGGCTAGAAAAACTTAAAAGTTTTGGAAAACTGCACATATTGTACCTTGGAAACTGGTTTCAACTCCTTCAAGAAAGATTGTCAAATGCAAGGATGTTGTGAATTCATCATGCATTAATCATTTAGCCCCATGAGGGAATTTTCTGCCTTATCCGTCACTGAAAAAAATTCACAAGACCTACATTATTCCATTTATTTTATGGTTATAAATAATCAAATACAATTTTCGACTCTGTGGTTTGTAATGCATTCAGATTGACTTAGAACATGATGGAAAAGAACAAGCTTGGTTTGTAGTTGAGGTTTGCTAAGGACTGGAATTCCCCAGGTAGTTCTTTCTCATTATGTAGGGCACAGTTATGTTGTAGAGACCTCTCCAGAAGCCCAGGGGAGGGCCTCCTCTCATTAGGCATGTACCAGTGAGCGCCGTTGATGGGAGTGTGACACACCGCAGATCCGCAGGCGGGGTGAGAATGATCAAGATTTTTAAAATGGAAAATTTTGAGTCATCTTGGCTAGAGATTTTTTTTTGTAATCTCCAAATCCTTCCATGCAGAAAAGAAATAGAGGGTGATAATTCAAAACTGAAGATTGTTGCTGTGAATTGGTAGTGACAACAATATGGTCAAGGTCTGTTTTTCACAGTTCAGTTCACACTTATTTCAGGGCTGGGGGAAAATGTGTTCTTGAAATAAACCTCAGCTCATTCAGAGATTGTGAGCATGAGATCTTAATGAAGATTCTTTTCCTCTGAAATGATGAGCTTCCTTCAGGGTCCAGCCTCCCTGCCTGCCTGAGATCTGCTAGAAGACTGGACATGGATGCTTGTCTCGTTGGCATTTCCCAAGGCCAGTTTCTAAACCTGTCGCCCACCTGCCCCTGTTGGCTGGAGCACGGGATTCTAATTAAGTCATTGCACATTCCAGCTGTCTCCTTTGGTGACAGAGCCATGCCCAGGGAGATGCTGAGCCTGTGACAGTTGTGTTCCTGAGGCTCCATTGTGGGCACCTAGATGACTCGGCTATTGCTGCTCAGCCTCTGTGCTGAGCCTGTGGGCTGTGCTCAGGTGGTGCTTGTGTGAACAGGTGAGTTATCCAAGGAAACCACTGCCCTCATTAAGGCATTGGCAAAGTTCAAGGGCATCTCTACACTATGGAGTCTGTTAGGGCCATAGGCACAGCAGCTTGTGCTGCTCATCATTGGTATAGCAGGTATGGCAAGTATGTACTACTCTGGTCAGATTCAAAAGGCCAAGGTTAGAATAGTTGTTCTGACTCTGTTGACATTGCTTAAAGGGAGATGAGAGCCCTGGAATCTTGGATCTTTTATTTGGCTACAACCCTTGAATTGGCAGGTTCCCTAGTGCCCCTTGATTAGGGTGTCCAGTCCCAGGATATATAGGGTTTGTAGAGTCCACCGCAAATCTGTGTCCATCAATACCTGCAAGATTCATCTTTACCTAGACTGGGGAGATAAGCCCCAATCACCTTCAGAAAGTCCTCCTCTCTGCTTCTCCTCCTTCCCCTCTTCCATCTGTTTCCTGAGATCTGGCACCGTTAGCATTTAACAACCTGAATACCTGATGAATCATCCGCTTGTGGGGACAAGTCATGTAAAAATTGATATTTAAGTATTCTTGCTCATGCCCTTGTAAAGACGATCCCTGTCCCTCCTCCTCCTCTCCCATTTATCCCTTGAATTCTGGGGCATTCACCTATCCAAACAGTTCCTTCTCCACACCTGCCCTGCTCATCCCTTTTTTGTTTGTATCCTGTGTATCCTGTGATCATGAGCCCACTGGAAGAAGCCTTCATGCTTAAAAGGTTCCCATGCTGGAGGTGCTGATCTTTGAGGGTGCCCACACTTCTGATCCAGGAGGTACCAGGAATAATGGGTTCTAAGCCCACATTTAGCTTACTCCTTTAACTATTCCTGCATAGGGCAGCCATGAAGTTTATCCTGGGGCAGATAACATCCTACCACGTTCTCAGTTCTGTACAAATCAAATAAGAAACAACAATAACCAAAATTGCCTTCCCTTTCCCACTCTCTCTCTCTCTCTCTCTCTCTCTATATATATATATATATATATAAAATATAGTATGTGATAAAAGATATATATATGCATATATACATATATATACATATTATGGAATACTACTCAGCCATAAAAAGGAATGAATTAATGGCATTGCAGCAACCCGAGTGGAACTAGGGACCATTATTCTAAGTGAAGTCACTCAGGAATGGAAAACCAAACATCGTATTTCTCACTCATAAGTGGGAGCTGAGCTATGAGGATGCAAAGGCATAAGAATGACACAGTGAATTTTGGGGACACAGGCAGAAGGGGTGGGAAGGGGTGAGGGATAAGAAAACTACAATTTGGGTTCAGCGAGTACTGCTTCGGTGATGCGTGCACCAAAATCTCACAAATCACTGCTAAAGAACTTACTCATGTAACCAAATACCACCTGTTCCCCTAAAAGCTATGGAAATAAAAAAATCTTTTAAAAAGCACAGCACCCTCCTGCATGTTAATTTATGTAAATGGGTACCTGAAGTGACAGCCAGTTCTCCAGTTCCAGAAACAGTCAAAATAGGATCCCAGCCCAGCATGGTGGCTCATGCCTGTAATCCCAGCACTTTGGGAGGCTGAGGCAGGAGGATTGCTTGAGCCTGGGAGTTCAGGATTACCTTGAGCAACATAGCAAGACCCTATCTCTATGAAAAATTAGCCAGGCTTGGTGGCACACGTTAGTAGTTCCAGCTACATGGGAGGCTGACAGAGAGGATTTCTTGAGCCCAGAAATTTGAGACTGCAGTGAGCTGTGATGGCGCCATTGCACTCCAGCCTGGGACAAGATTGAGATCCTGTCTCTAAGAAAAATGAAAAAATAAAATAAAATCTCAGCCTGACGCTTGGCTAGGACACTTCGTTACAGACAACAGTAGACCCTATAAGGCAGAGAACATCCGATCATGCAAAGGAGAGGCAGCTGAATGGCTCCTCCATCTGGGTGTTTGTCATGTAGGGACTAAGTTGTGTCCCCCTAAACTTCATCTGCTGAAGCCCTAACACCCAATGTTGCTGTATTTAGAGACAGAGCCTTTAAAAAGGCAATTGAAGTTAAATGAGGTTACGTGGGTGGGGGCTCTAATTGCATGAGACTAGTGTTCTTACAAGAAGAGGCAGAGGCTGGATCTGGTAGCTCACATTTGTAATCCCAGCACTTGGAGAGGCTGACATGGGAGAATCACCCGAGCTCAGGAGTTCGAGACCAGCCTGGGCAACATAGTGAGACCTCGTTTCTATGAAAAATAAAAAATAATTAGCAGGGCGTGGTGGCATGCAGCTGTAGTCCCAGCTACTCAGGAGGCTGAGGCAGGAGTACTGCTTGGGCCCAGGAGGTCAAGGCTGCAGTGAGCTGTGACTGAGCCTGCACTGCACTTCAGCCTGGGTGATAGAGTGAGACCCTGTCTCAGTAAAAAAAAAAAAAAAAAAAAAAAGAGGCAGAGACACCAGGAATGCATAAGCACAGAGGAAAGGCCATGTGAGGACACAGTGTGAGAAGGTGGCAGTTTGCCAACCAGGAAGAGAGGCCTCACCAGAAACCAGTCTTGATAGTACCTTGACTTTAGACTTCGAGCCTCAGAACTGTGAGAAAATACAGTCCACTTCTTCCAGTCACCCAGTCTGTGAGATGTGTGGTATCTCATGTAGCAGTCAGAGCTGACTAATTCAGTGTTCCACTCCTTAGTTTGCAAAGCTGGGCTCCTGTGCAGGCATGTGGGTTTTCTTACATCAGTGCTGCAGTAACAGGTGCAGAGGAATAATAACCCCTTGCCCTTGTGCAGGGATCTGTTCGTTCCAAATGGCTTTCATGCGTGTTATTTCATTTGATTCTCCTAATACCTTTATGGCCCTTTGCAGAAGTTGGGGAGTTTTATTACCATTTTACAGCTGATAAAACTGAGGTATAAAAAGGCTATGTAATTTACGGAATTGGTCTGAAATCACCTTGAGAGTCTGCACCAGGCCTATTGAAACCTAATCTGGGATTCTTTTCACTATGCAAAGGTATCTATAAGTGGATTAGGATAAAGGACTTAGGTGCTGCTGGAGAAAGCGCCCCTTCTTTTTTGTGTTTTTCAGCATCCGTGTGATGACCAATGTGTCCCAATTCCCATTCACAGAATAGCTGCAGAGCCTCTATGAAAGAGCTCAGTGGAGTCATTTTATGATATGTAGGACAAGATGATCACAGCAGGAAATGGGCAAGAGTGTGGCCCAAAAAAAAATTGGCCTGTGGCAACCCAGCAGAGAGCCAGTCCAATGAGAGGGGCGGCTGAGCCTCTGTTGTCAGCCACTGCGCAGCCTCCGCCCCATCCCGCTGTCTGAGTCAGATTGCCCTTGAAGCTGTCTACACGGCAGGTTCCTATTATCATTTAGCTTTTCATTCTGTGATTCTCTGTAGGAGGGAGTTGGTGGTAATGTCCTTTCAGGCTTGATGTTCTGTTAAGAAGTGGGTGTTCTTTTTACCCTTATTCACAAACTCCCAGTGGCGACCGCCTTGAGTGGGCTGTTTCTCTTCTTAGTCTAGCTAAATCTGTGGGATAGCTCAGAGGGATTTTCCTCCCCGAGTCCCCGACAGCAGTGGGGCACCTCTGTGGGCGCCTCGTTTCCAAAACAGCTTTTACATGGATGATGGCCAGAAGTACAAAGACTCGTATTCCAAATTCACTTCGACCTCTCCGCCATCTTGAGAAGAAAATGGCCAAGGTGAGCTTTCTTCTTGTTAATAATGCTGTTTCACGCCTGTTTTCATTCTGTCTAATACAATGATTAAAACCAGAGACCTGGGAGCCCAGCTGCCTAGGTTGCTTGTGTGACCTTGAGCTAATTACTTAATCTCTCTAATCCTCAATTTTCCTCACCATTCAAACAATGATAAAAGCACCCCTCTTCTTAGGATTGCAGTAATGATTACGTGGGTTAATATGTAAAGTGCTTAGAGTGGCCCCTAGTACATGGTAAGTGGTATGTAATGTAAGCTGTTATTACTAGTATCATGTCAGGATTGCTTATCCAGTAGTTACCTGTCAGTTCAATGTTGCTTGATACACATAAAACATTTTCAGCCTGGAGTGCAGTGGCATGATCTCAGCTCACTGCAACCTCCACCTCCTGGGTTCAAGCGATTCTCTTGCCTTAGCTTCCTGAGTAGCTGTAGCTGGGACTACAGGCGTGCCTCACCAGGCCCGGCTAATTTTTGTATTTTTAGTAGAGACAGAGTTTCACCATGTCGGCCAAGCTGGTCTTGAACTCCTGACCTCAGGAGATCCACCTGCCTCGGCCTCCCAGACTGCTGGAATTACAGGTGTGAGCCACCACATATGGCTCGTAAAACATTTTTATACAGTGAATTTTCCTAGCTGCATTAGTTAATAATATGCACTGGAACTATTTTCTTTTATTTAGTTAGTTTTTAAATGGACAAAAATTGCATATATTTATGGTAAATGACATGACGCTTTGATACAACATATGCATACATTGTGGGATGGTTAAATCAAGGTAATGCATTTAGCATATGCATTACTTCACATACTTGTGTTTTCATTATAGCAGGAACACTTAAAATGTACTCTCTCTGCAATTTCTGAGTATACAATACACTATTAACTATAGTCATCGTGAAGTACAATAGATCTCTTGGCTTAGTCCTGCTAAAAGAAATTTTGTTTTTTTTTGACCAACATCTCTTTACTCCCCACCCCCTAGCCTCTAGTAACCACCAATTTACCCTCCGTTTCTATGGAGCTTGACTATTTTGAATTTCACATATAAGTAAAATCACAACACTGTTGTCTTTCTTTGCCTGGCTTATTTCACTTAACACAGTGTTCTCAAGATTCACGCACGTTATTGTAAACGACAGAATTTTCTTCCTTTTAAAGGCTGAATAGTATTCCATTGTGTGTGTGTATCTATCTGTCTATCATCTATCTATCTATCTATCTATCTATCTATCTATCTATCTATCTAATGTGTCTTCATCTATCTATCTCACATTTTCTTTATTCATTTATCTGTTGATGGACACTTAGGCTGATTTTATATGGTAGTTCTATTTTTAATTGTTTTAGTAACCTCTATGCTATTTTTCCGCATGTCTACAATAATTTACCTTTCTACCAACAGCATACAAATGTTCTCTTCTGCACATCCTGACCACTTACCTTTTGTCTTTTGGTAATAGCCATTCTAACAAGTGTGAGTGATATCTCGTGGTTTTATTTTACATTGCCGTGATGATTAGTGATGTTGAACGTTTTTTCAGATACCTATTGGTCATCTGCATGTCTTCCTTTGAGAAATGCTTATTTAGGTTCTTTGCCCATTTCTCAGTTGGGTTGTTTTCTTGCTGTTCAGTTCCTTATATATTTAATATTTTGGATATTAGCCCATTATCAGATGTATGATTTGCAAATATATTCTTCCATTCTCTAGGTTGTCTCTTTACCCTCTTGATTGTTTTCTTTCCTGTGCAGAAGCTTTTAGTTTCTTGTAACCTATTTGTCTATTTTTGCTTTTGTTGCCATCATTTTTCAGATCAATGTCATAGAACATAGATGTTTTCATCAAGGAGTCTGACAGTTTCAGGTCTTACATTTAAGTGTTTATCTATTGTGAGTTGATTTTTATCTTTGGTGTGAGATGAGAGTGAAATTTCATTCTTCTGTATGTGGTTATCCAGCTTTTAAAGAGACTGTCCTTTTCCCATTGAGTGTTCTTGAAATCTTTGTCAAAAAATCAATTGACCATAAATACATTGGGTTTATGATCATTACTGTTTTTCCAAGGCATATTCATTTGGGGGAGATTGGGATTATTTTTAATCTTGTTCTTTTATTCTTGGTTCCTCCAGTTTTAATTTTGTTGTCTTCTTTCTTAGCAACTCCTCATATTTAAGAAATTTTAAAAAGTTAAAAAATACTACCTTTATATTCTTTCCTTCTAAATTATTTTCAAAATATAAAGTTGGCAAGATTCACTCCATGACAATCTAGTTGCCTGTCATCCTCTTCTGAACGCCTGTTGTACTTCATATCCACCACAAAAGCATCATCACCCAGCTGTACTGATGTTTGTAGGGCCAAGGCCTCTATTTGATAGCTTTTCCAAGTCCTGCACAACGCTTTACATGCAGTAAAAATTCAGAAATTACATGGGAATTGATTTGTTCACATCCTGTTTATTTTATTCCCACGTCGAAAGTGTTTACCTCCCACAATTGCCAAATCAATTGTACTCCCACTTAATGTACTTAAATATACACCTGGTGATACTAAAAACCACCCACAGAAAGATGTGTACATCATATTACTTTGCTTCTCCAGGCTGATTGCCCTATGAGTTCCTCTCTGTTACATTATCCACCCACATTCTCATGCCTCTACAAGAAGGTAAGCTTCTTGAGAGCAGAACCTTGTGGGGCTTGCATGCTGACACGTTCTTGGTGCTCAGAATAGCGAGTGGTAGACATTATTGATTGCCTATCGGCCACTGCTCTTGCTTCTTTGCCAGCATAACCCGGATTTTGTCTGGCATCTTTTAAACAGGTACTTCTCATGGCTGGGCCCCCTACTGTGCCCAGTGTGTGTTTTGGAATTCATCTAAATTAACCCTGGGTTTTTCTATTCTTGTTGCCAATGATTAGTTTAGGTATGGGAATATGCTATGCTTTTTCAACACTTACTTGTCTTTGTCCCTAGAAAAGAGCAATGTGATACCTGGGTCTGTCGCAGCCACCTTGGCATCATGAGGAGAGCCAGCTCAAAAGCACAAGTT
This sequence comes from Callithrix jacchus, assembly GCF_049354715.1. Lineage (NCBI taxonomy): Eukaryota > Metazoa > Chordata > Mammalia > Primates > Cebidae > Callithrix > Callithrix jacchus. The sequence continues at coordinate 33,376,257 of NC_133508.1, read as the reverse complement.
AGCACCACAATGATGGCGATTAGGAGGGCGTGAAACTCTGGGGCCTCGACAACGTCATTGAGCTATTGCTGATGAACCAATTTAGGCAAAACTCCATCTGCAGACTTCTTACACGAGGTAATAAATTCCATAATTGTTTAAGCCACTTTCAATTGGGTCTACATTTTCTGCCATGGAAAGCATCCAGACCGAGGAGACATACGATAAGTATTTGTGAACTTACTGACTGATGAAACCTGCCTTAATTTATGTCACATCCATGAACTAAAGCTCTAAATGTTGAACAGGAGAGGCAGAAAATTCTGACGGGGAAAAATCCCACTGCTCATTATTTAAGCAGCAGGAAAACAATGATTTTTATGTTGTTTCAGGTCTTGTCTTAGGTGGTGGGGTTGATGAGTAAGGAGATTCTAAATCTTGGGAGAATAGGGTTAAAAATTTGTTTTCATACATTTTTGTTGTCAGTTTTTTAGTTGAATTTCATTTTTTAACTGGCCAGTGCTCAAAATATCGTCCTTGTGAAGGTGGCCCTGGGAGCTTTTGCCCTGGCTGGCACTGTTGCAGGGTGTCGAGCCGGGCGCCTGAGCCACTAAAGTGCCCAACTCTGGGGGAGGGCTACAGAGGCCCTCGGTCACCACCAGTGGAACTATGTGGTGGGTGCCACAGATGCAGACCTGATTCCACGGTTTTCTTAAGGGTCATTTGCAGCCCAGATAAGCTCATTCTTTTTCCACATTGCCAGGCGTTCCTTACCTTCGCGCCTCACCTGTCCATTCTGAGGACCACGGCATCATCCCATGAAGAAGGAAAGCGGGCATCAGGCCACTCCTTCATGCCTGCCTGTTGTCGTCCAGGCGTCAGAAGGACTCTTGGTGATATGTCAACTTCAAGCTTTGCTGTCTCACCTGGAATACAGCAGTAACAATAGATCCACTCTACCTGCTGGTTTTGCCTCATTCCCATTCAGATACTACAATGGAACCAGGGATATGCTTTCCTGAAGGCAGAGCTGATGGTGCTGCTCCTCGGCTCACCATCATTTAACGGCCTTATTATCTACGGATATCTGCAGGCATCTCAGTCCACCGTAGAAGGCCTGGCTCCATCTGGGCCCTGCCTTCCTCTGTCATCTCACCTTTCCCCTCATCTTCCATAGATATAAAAATCTACCCACATCAAACTACCTTAGCATCCAGAGTGTGACCCATGCTAATACCTCCTTGGTGCCTTCATTGCTGCTGCTTTCCTCTCTCTGGATTGCATTCTCTACCTTGTTCTCCCTGCACCTCCTTTATAAAGTCACTTTTATTTTTATTTTATTTTTTCTAAATAAGGCCTGGCTCTGTCACCCAGGCTGGAGTGCAGTGGCGTGATCTCGGCTCACTGCAACCTCTGCCTTCCAGGCTCAAGCAATCCTCCCACCTCAGCCTCCTGAGTAGCTGGGACTACAGGTGTTCATCACCACATCCGGCTAGTTTTTGTATTTTTTGTAGAGATGGGGTATTTGCCATGTTGTCCAGGCTGGTCTTGAAGTCTTGGGCTCAAGCAATCTGCCTGCTTCGGCTTCCTAAAGTGCTGGGATTACAGGCCTGAGCTACTGTGCCCAGCCTGACTCACATCTTTGGTGTCTTCTGAAAGGCCTTCCCCAATCCCCTCATGCAAAACCAGAGTCTACCTCTTCTCTGCTCCTCCTTTTACTCAGCTAACTGCACCAATCCCCTTGCCTTAGGATTGCTTCTTTGTCTCTCTCTCCAGCTACATGCTGAGCATGTTGTGGACAGAACTTGGTCCGGTTCATCTTTTTCTATCCAGTGTCCTGCATTGGGCTTTGCACACACTGAGTGCCTGCCAGACACTTTGTGGTTTTAATGGAAGTAAATCCAGTGGAAAAAGTAAGCATAAAACACCTGCAGCAATTTCTGATGCAAGCACGTTTGTTGTAGGCATTTTCTTTTTGGGTTTGATCCTAGGAAACCAGAAAAAAAATCAAACATTAACTCCTTTGCAGGGTAGTGTCTGGAAGTAGATCTTGAACAGAGGAAGAGAACTTGGGAGGTTGAGGCAGCACTGCTACATGAGCACTACTAACTGACCTGGAAGTAGTCAATGCTTTGTTTTCTCTCATATATTTTCCTGCCATTCAGACCATCAAAACACTTTTTTTTTTTTTGAGACGGAGTTTCACTCTTGTTACCCAGGCTGGAGTGCAATGGTGCGATCTCGGCTCACCGCAACCTCCGCCTCCTGGGTTCAGGCAATTCTCCTGCCTCAGTCTCCTGAGTAGCTGGGATTACAGGCACACGCCACTATGCCCAGCTAATTTTTTGTATTTTTAGTAGAGGTGGGGTTTCACCATGTTGACCAGGATGGTCTCGATCTCTTGACCTCGTGATCCACCTGCCTCAGCCTCTCAAAGTGCTGGAATTATAGGCTTGAGCCACCGCGCCTGGCCAAAACATTTTTACAATCTAATAATAATACATTAGGCTGAGTGTGGTGGCTCATGCCTGTAATCACAGCACTTTGGGAGGCTAAGGTGGGAGGATCACCTGAGGCCAGGAGTTCAAGACCAGCCTGGGCAACATAGTGAGACTTCATCTCTATAAAACATCAAAAAAATTAGCTGTGTGTAACGGCACGTGTTTGTAGTCCCAGCTACTCAGGAGGCTGAGGTGGGAGGACTGCTTGAACCCTTCAGTGCGGTGGTGGTTGAGGCTGCAGTGAGCCGTGATGGCATCACTGCACTCCAGCCTGGGTGAGAAAGCAAGATCCAGTCTCAAAAAAAAAAATAATAATAATAGTTACATATTAAAGCTTAAATAGGTTAATTATATTCATTTCATCCTCCCTTTACTTCAGAATTTAGAGCTCTGCAGGGCAATGCAGTTGCACCAGCTTCTAAAAAGTCGAAGTCCTTGACTGACTGTGAGACCGGAACATTTGTTATCCTTTTGCCCAGCGTTTCTTCCATTTCCATTTGGGAAATTGCCATCTGTTTCTGATATCTCTCCCCAGCTTTCTTTGTGAACTAAAGGGCAAAGTTTTAACTCAATAATTTGAGCAATATCCACCTCCCCTGTTGATAAATAAATCTTCCTGTTTTCTTTCTGGAACTCCCCATCTCCTTTGCTCACCTATCATTCAATACATGCTCCTGTTCTTTCAGGGACTTTCTTGGGAATGTTATTTGGATTTATCTTGGACAGAAAGCTGCACCTGGATTCCAGAAAGGTGGTCTCCCAAGGATCCTATAGATCAAATTCTTTCACAGTATTTTTTCCAATGGAAAAACAGAAGAACCTCCCTCACTCCTGAACTGCCATTGTAAGAGGAAAACTAGCCATCCCTTTGCGAGGAAGGAAAAACACTGTTAGTGACATCTTTGAATGAGATTCATCACTTTGTATTCCTCTCTTCATAGCAACCAACTCTGTTTACTTCTCTGATTTTTTGTAAGCTGGATGAGTCAAGGTGTCTTAGTTTTGTTTTTCTGATCTCTAGATTTTAGAAAAGTGTACATTCCCTTTTGCTTTCCTACCATGCCTGCACTCAGAAAGTATAATTAGCAAGATGGTATTTTACATTAAAACATTTGTGTCTTGTGAGAGAATGCTACAGCTAATGGAAGGATAGAAAAGTAACAGTTTGACCCAGCAATCCCATTACTGGGTATATATCCAAAGGACTATAAATCGTTCTACTATAAGGACACATGCACACGAATGTTCATTGCAGCAGTTTACAATAGCAAAGACCTGGAACCAACCCAAATGCCCATCGATGACAGACTGGACAGGGAAAATGTGGCACATATACACCATGGAATACTATGCAGCCATAGAAAACAATAAGTTCATGTCCTTTGTAGGGACATGGATGAACCTGGAGACCATCATTCTCAGCAAACTGACACAAGAACAGAAAATCAAACACAGCATGTTCTCACTCATAGGTGGGTGATGAATAATGAGAACACATGGACACAAGGAGGGGAACATCACACACTGGCGTCTGTAGCGGGGAAATAGGGGAGGGACAGCAGGGGGTGGGGATTTGGGGAGAGATAGCATGAGGAGAAATGCCAGATATAGGGATGGGGAGGAAGACAGCAAATCACACTGCCACATGTGTACCTATGCAACAATCTTGCATGTTCTTCACATGTACCCCCAAACCTAAAATGCAATAAAAAAAAAAGTAACAGGTGGGCCGGGCACAGTGGCTCACATCTGTAATCCCAGCACTTTGGGAGGTTGAAGCGGGAAGATCACTTGAGTTTAGGAGTTCAGGAACTGCCTGGCCAACATGGTGAAACCTGTCTTTACTCAAAATACAAAAATTAGCCAGGCATGGTGGTGCGTGCCTGTAGTCCCAGCTACTCTGCAGGCTGAGGTGGGAGAATTGCTTGAACCTGGGAGGTGGAGGTTGCAGTGAGCCAAGACTATGCCACTGCACTCCAGCCTCGGTGACAGAGTGAGACCCTGTCTCAAAAAAGGAGAAAAAGTAACAAGTGATGAATGCTTTTGCTTTTGGTGCATGGGCTGGTAGCTGACCCCTGAGAGGACTATGCCCATATCTAGCTTGGCTAGGTCCACTATAAAAGGCATATGGAATGCCCAGGAACCCTGTGCCCTTCAGAAGTGCTGGCCTCTTTAGGAAAGCTACAGCTATACATTTCAGTTTCTTTAACGCTTTTTCAGAGTTTCAACCAGTTTCCTTTGGTGAAAGAAAAAGAAATGGAAATGACGAATGGCTGTCATGTGCTTCAGCTCCCAAGCATGAAATTCGGGCTCAGGCCAGAGGAGTGAGTTTTCTTTGGGTCCAAGCCAGCAACACGAAACCCCAAGAACCTGGTCTTTGGATATGTCATTATCTTCCAAGCCAAAGGAAATGGTTGACGTGATACTAAGTGAGATGAATTTTGGTCTATAATTTACATGAACACCAACTAATAGTTAAAATGTCAATTAATGTCTGTATCAAATTATCCAGTCACGTGGATGGTGAGAACAGAAACGCAGTGCACTAAAGATCCCGAGCTGTCGTAAGGAATTTGGGCTACACACTCTGGCAGTGATCACTAATTTTGCTGTGTTTTGATTTAGTGTTTGTGTGAATATATTCTAGTATGTCTGAGAATATGTAAGTAACACCTGGTGTGCTCTGTGCAAATGATTCTCCACTTCAGGAGGAAAGCCAAAGGGGACACGCAGCAGAACCTGAAGCATCATTATAAACAGGCTCCAGGGAACAAACTCCTCAGATTGCTGAGAATAAAACGATGTCAGAAAAAATATACAAATGTATGAGCCTTTCTTAAATGCAAAACATGCCTTTAAGAAAAGATGATGCTCAGAAGTTTGTTTTGGGGCAGTTTGTAAACCAAAGCAGGTTTTCGGATTTGCTTGTTTGTTTGTTTTTTGAGACAGTCTTGCTCTGTCACCCAGGTACAGTGGTGTCATCTTGGTTCATTGCAACCTCTGTCTCCCGGGTTCAAGCTATTCTCCCGTCCCAGCTTCCTAGCTGAGTCTACACACGAGCACCACTATGCCCTGCTAATTTCTGTGTTTTTAGTAGAGACAGGGTTTGACTGTGTTGGCCAGGCTAGTGTTGAACTCCTTGGCTTCAAGTGATCCGCCAGCGTTGGCCTCCCAAAGCTCTGGGATTACAGGTGTGAGCCACCGCTCCAAGCTCCAAACCAGGTTTTCATTGCGTAGTTTTGTTTGCATTCAAATGCTCTCAAAACACATTCTTGTGGACACACACACACACACACACACACACACACAATTTACAAGTAGAGGCACTGAGTCCAATTTTTTTAAATGCTCGTGTTAGAGGTTTAATTTTGCTGTATCTTAAGAGGGTCAAAAGGTAGATACTCTTCCTGGAGTTACTCCTGCCTGAACTGGGCAATCATAGGCTCTGCTAGACTAGTGCCTACATGAAGGTGAAGCTGATGACCTCATGGCCCTTGAAGCACTGCTTTTGCTCCCAGTGCCTCTGGGATCAGCATTCCCTTCCTTTTGAGTAACTGAGGTCTGGCAACTCACAAGTTTAGCTTATTACATGAAGAGTCTCCAAGAAGAACAGGCAAGGCAGGAAGAAGCCCTCTCCTCAAAAGACTGAAAAGCTCAACGTGCTCATGGTGAGAAAAGCTGCAGGATTATTTTGAAGTTATAGTGTTTCCCAGATCTGCATCAAATGTAATAACGAAAGATAAAACAAATTAACCTTTTGGATATTCTTGTACAAAAATATCCTACATTTATGTCATCAGTTTATCCTTCCTTCCTTCCTTCCTTCCTTCCTTCCTTCCTTCCTTCCTTCCTTCCTTCCTTCCTTCTTTCTTTCCTTCTTTCCTCCCTCCCTCCCTCCTACCTTCCATCCCTCCTTCCTTCCTTTCCTCCCTTCCTCTCTCCCTTTCTTCCTTCCTTCCTCCCTCCCTCCCTCCTGCCTTCCTTCCATCCCTCCTGCCTTCCCTCCCTCCTTCCTTCCTTTCCTCCCTCCTTCCCTCCCTTTCTTCCTTCCTTCCTTTGAAGAGCTGAGTTTCATTTGCCTGGCTAGCCCACCTGCCACCTCTGTGAGAAGTCATCACCAATGAGAAGATAACAAATCACACTGTGTCATTTTCATTACTCTGCTCATCTTACAAACCTACAGGCAATGCTGGTGGATGTTTCTAAGATGTAACATGAGTAAGAGGGAATTCAACATTTCCCCTCTAATGTGTCCAGAGAGTAACAATGGCTCCCTGTTTGCCACATTTCCAGGGTTGGGAGGTCCTGCTAGGGATCTCAGCCTTCACTTGGACGTGGTAGGTGAAAATATACAATCCATGAATTCAATATCCATTGAAAATAGATTTCTGGCTCAACAAGGGTTTCTGAGACTTCCACCGGAGTTCTCAGGTGCAGTAGAAAAATGCAGTGGTCTAGCTGATTAATCGCTGCTAAATGCTGTTTGGCAATCTGCCAGGAGAAATATAAACAGCAGAAGAACTTACTCTATAAGTTATCTGTCTTTTTGCCAAATCGTACAAGGAAAATGTGTTTAAGAAAAAAAAGAAAGATAGGAAGATGTGTTTTTATTACATGTATACTCATTAGATCCCAGCTATGTAAAACGCATTAAAAACAACATGAAGTATTTAAAATCAGCAGCAATCACCTTGGTTGGTTACTGATTTACAAGATTCAAAACATTCTGAACTGAAGATGAAGGTGCATGAATAAACACGGGTTCCTGAAAGAATCCTTGGTGATTACCTGCCGTCTGCTCCGTGAGGGGCTCAACATCTTAAGGAAAAATGTCAGCACGTAAGTGAGGAGGAGGCGTTGATACTCAACCAGTTTCCATAGGAAATTGACAGGACTGTTTGCTAATTGTGGTGAAGAGCCGTAAACATGATCAGGACTGATTCTGAAGTCTCTGACATGCACTGGTCGAGGGTTGGGCCAGTTTTCAAGCTAAATGTGCCTCCTGAGAGCCTTCTCAGTGTTGGGGGAAGACACTGCCTTTATTCCATGCCTGTTCGTTTTTCTAACTCATAATTTCCCAGAATGCAAGTGGTTTCTAGCATGGACGGGGAACACAATCACAGAACTGGCATCCTGAGAGCCAGAGCAGGACCTGATAGTTTGAACATATCCCAGTCTTAGCCTTTGAGTGGCTCAACTTGAATCGATTCTCTTATTATTATTATTTCTTTTGACTTCTTTCAAAGTTTACAATTTTGGAGGAAACACACATCTCAAACAGACAGAGCCTTTATCTGCATTGTAAACAAAACACTATGGCAGCTGCATAATAAATATACATAAAAATGGAAAGAGGAAGATGAGCAACAGAAGATTGTGGTCAGCTTTGAAGAACAGATGCGTGAGTCTATATGTGTTGATGTGCATGACGTTCCCCAGAATCTCAGGGTCAACCGGTGTCTCAGTGTTCCATGCGACCGGAGGGTAGATAAAGGTCAGGGAACTATGAGTTCAGGAATGCAACTGATGAAAGCTATGTTTGCATCCATTTCTATGCCTCAATGCACCTGTGGGATACAGCCTTGACTTCAGTGACTTCCTCAGGGCCATGAGATTCTCAACCGTAGTTTGCAGTGCCCAGTCTCTTTGGCAAAAACCCCATAGGTGTGTATGCTCTTGCCACTGCAGGATCCCTGGAAAAAACCATATTAATTCTACTTATTTTAGAGACAGGGCTTCGTTCTGTGGTCCAGGTTGGAGTGCAGTGGTGCAATCATAGCTCACTGCAGCCTTGACCTCTGGACTCATGCCATCCTCCTGCCCAGCCTCCTGATTAGCTGGAACTACATGTGCGCACCACCACGACTGCTTAAAAAATATTTTTTGTAGAGACAGGATCTCGATATGTTGTCCAGGCTGGTCTTGAACTCCTGGACTCAAGTGACCTTCCTGCCTCAGCCTCTGAAAGGCTGGGATTACAGGTTTAAGTATATCTGGCCCATAGTGCTTGGAGGCCTCTGCAGTTGAGACAGGCTGTCGCTGAACACACTGGAAGAAGATGATGGAGTTTTCAGTGAGCACGAATGCCACAGGACAAGCTGGGGGCACATTCAGGACGCTGCTCCAGCATCTGACTTTGTGTCACTCTTATGTGCCAGATGCCACCTGACCTCATGTCAACCAATTGTACCAGAGGGCATCAGACTCTCTTTTGTGGATTTGTTGGATCTGAGTTTGGCTTTATAAGTAAGTAGACTTCCAAGTCCAGCTAGGAAAGAACACTTTGCCAGATGAAGAAAAACTGCTTTCTATGTCTCTATGTCTCTGCGGCAGCAAGGCGTCTTAGCAAACCCATCCTAAGCACTCCATAAAAACCATCCTCGTTGCTGGGCCTCAGTGGCTCAGGTGGCTTCTCCAGATGCCACCCCAGCCCTCATTACAATATCTTTCACTCATGCTCTGGGTGTCTTTGACGTCCTGAAGCTTTGCACCTGGACCTACCCCTAAGAGCCTCTGCAGACAGCTGCCCCTTTGAAATGGCCCAGCTCGCTTTCCGTCGCAGCTGTGTCCTGGATGCTGCATCTGCCTGAGTCTTGGTGCCCCTTCCAGAGCTGTTCCACCCACTGAGCTCAGGCCTAACCATCCCAGCCCAGCAACTGCTGCTTTGGAAGGGAAGTTGAAAACTGCACATCAGGGTTAGGCTTCATGTTCTTTCCATGAACCAAGGCACCAGTTCTTATCCACAGGAAAAAGCTGCTGGAAACAGCTCTGGAATCACCGATACAAGTCCAAGGTATTTTTGTAAAGTTCTCTCTTGGCTTTCTACAGCCTCTGCCCTTTATTGACTTGCTCGCTGGACACCCCCATCACTGGGTGATTTCTTGATTCCCCCCACTTTTCTGGCAGCACAATTACACATCTCATTTCGCCAGACACTCGAGCTTCCCTCCTGTGCACATGAGCATATCTGCAACAGCAGAGAGCAACCGAGATACCTTGCTCTTCCCCAAACCTCACAACCATGCTAATGTTCAACCTGAAGGAAATAACTTTTCTAGAATTAAAGAGATCAGTAAAAACATTCCTGTTGTATAAACTGATAATGTTTCAAATGTTGGTTTCAAATACATTTCAGGCAAAGTGCATAAAATATATTGGAGAACGGGGACCCATTCTGAGGTCAGTGTAAGAAGGTGAGATCCAGGTAGTCTCTGGGGAATTATCTGGGTAGCACAGTGAGGGACAAATGAAAAGGAGATAGGCTGGTTCCAGCATTAGTGGATGATGTCCGTGACTATGTCAGGACGACAACACAGACATTTTTAACTCAAAATTCTAGGGAAGTGGTTGTATGAACCAAATAAAAGCTTGTTTTGGGGAATTCTGAACTTCATTTATACCCCACCAGAGAGACTCATGTTAATGAAAAGAGCTACAGTGACTGAGGTTGACTCTGTCCCAAGGACAGCATTTGGTATGTATTACATCATCAAATGTTTGCAGCAACGCAAGAGGGAAATCATGTTTATCAGCTGCATTTAACAGAGGAGGACACTGGGCTCAGTTAGGTAAAATGACTTGTTCATGGTGCTGTGGCCGATGTGTTGCAAGCCCGCAGACTAACCCTGTTTCTCTTGCCTCCAAGCCCATGCTCTTAGCACTGTCTCCCATGTGGGATGGAGATCTACTCAGACGCTGATTCTAGTTCTGCATGTGAAGGGGTTGGGAGTTCTTACCTGTGTTTAGAGACAAAAGACTATCCTTGTGCCTTAGGTGGAGGGCACTTTAACCTAGTGCCGCTGCCTTAGAAAGTTGAGTGACAGTTGTTTTGTTTCGTTTTTAGTTTTTTTTTTGGCTCATCAGCATCCAACCACACTGCCTATTTGTGGTACCTCTTTCATTCTTTGTACTTTTGGTGGGACAGTTTGCCCTTCTTACTCCAAAGAGAAAGAGAAGGTGGGTATACCTTCCTTCTCCCTGTCCCCAAAGGCCAAGCCTTAAACATGTGGCCTTGGTCTGGCCATTAGAATTTCCTGCCTGGGTTCTTGATGTAAGGATCATGTCATATGACTGTAATCGCCCAATGGGTTCACCTTGTACTGCCTCAAAGGAGCCAATTCATCGAGACAGGGGAATTGCCATAGAGAAAGAATAATTCATACAGAGCTGTCTGTTTGGGAGACTGGAGTTTTATTATTACTCAAATTAGTCTCCCTGAGCATTTGGGGAGCCGAGTTTTTAAGGACAACTTAAAAACTCACCTCAAAGGAGGTGGGTGCAGGGAAGCCAGTGGGCCAGGAGTGCTGATTGTCTGGGATGAAATCATAGGGAGTAGACACTGTCTTCTTGCGCTGAGTCAGTTTCTGAGTGGAGGCCACGAGATCGGATGAGCCAGTTTATTGATCTGGGTGGTGCCCGCTGATCCATCAGGTGCAGGGTCTGCCAAATATCTCAAGCACTGATCTTAGGAGCAGTTTACAGAGGATTAGAATCTTGTAGCCTCCAGCTGCATGACTCCTAAGCCGTAATGTCTAACCATAATCTAGACATAATTATGGCTAATGTTAGTCCTACGAAGGCAATCTAGTCCCCAGACAAGAAGGATGTCTGCTTTGGGAAAGGGCTGTTATCGTCTTCGTTTTAAACTATAAGCTAAGTTTCTCCCAAAGTTAGTTTGGCCTATGTCCAGGAATGTACAAAGGCAGCTTGGAGGTTGGAAGCAAGATGGAGTTGATTATGTTAGATCTCTTTCACTGTCTCAGTCATAGTTTTGCGAAGGTGGTTTCATGAGAAAAGGTGATAGCAACGATAGTGAGAACAAGAAGGGTATGCAGTGCTGGTGGCAGCTTCCAAGACTGTTTCTGCTGGGAGGTCTGCTTGGACCTTTCCAGCTACCTGGGTTCTTGCAACTTGGCTCCTTCAGCCTCTCTCTGCTCAGGAAGCCCTCAGCATCCTTCCAGAGGTTCTCCTCCACCATTTTTTCCCTTAAGAGCTACTTTTCTGTGTGTGTTGCTGAGCCAAGAGCCAGCCATCTCCTTGCAGCACCCTGTCTCCCAGATCAACAAAGAGGAAAGACAGTCGAGAAGGAATTCCCACTCCCTGATTTCCGGGGTTTGGGTCTCTATGTGGCTGGATTTGGGGTCAGCAAAAGCCTTGGATTTTTAAGCACAATATGCTTTTGCAGAGAAATCTTTTGCAGAAAAAATATGCTTTTTGACAATATTGATTTTGACATATATGTTTTTTGACAATATTCATTTTGGCTGTGCACAGTGGTTCACACCTGTAATCCCAGCACTTTGGGAGCCCCAGATGGGTAGATTCACTTGAGCCTAGGAGTTGGAGACCAGCCTGGGTGCACATGGCAAAAACCTGTCTCTACAAATACAAAAGTTAGCCAGGCATGGTGGCATGTGCCTGTAGTTGCTCTACTCAGGAGGCTGAGGAGGGGGGATAGCTTGAACCTAAGTGGCAAAGGTTGTAGTGAGCTGAGATCATGCCACTGCACTCCAGCCTGGTCGAGAGAGTGAAACTCTGCCTAAAAAAATAAAAATAAATAAGAAAATAAACTTGATTTTATCTAAATAGAAAACTATATCAAAACAGAAAACATTTGTGATGTTCTCAAGTGACAAGAAGAGACTCCAAATGCATAAAAATCGCTCCATTTAGAATTTGTATTAAAAAGTCAGAGTGCATGTGACAAGGCCTTGGTGAACCCCAACCTCCTGGTGTGCCAAAATGTCAATGTTCTGGCATTGCCTTGGGTTCCTCTTTACCCTCAGACAGCAAGTTTGAGAAATAGCTCCACTCACTTTTTTATAAGTTGATGCACATCAGGAGAAATGTGATTTGATAAGTTATTTTTCTATTGAATGTTCAACTCCCTCCTCACAGTTTGAAAGAGCCTGTCACAATTCCCAAATCCCGAAGTATTAATGCTAAACCACCCATGAAAGAAGCACATACTCAGAGTTAGAGCAAGCAAGCTAAATTAGTGAGAGCTAAGGATAAGGCGAAAAAAGATGTATGTGTGTGTGTGTGTGTGTGCACATAGATATACACACATGCACGCATATATATACATGCATATGTGTACACACATACAATACATATACATATGCATATGTGTACACACATATGATACATATACATATGCATATATGTAAATGAAAATATATTTATTTTGAGATGGAGTCTCGCTCTGCCGCCCAGGCTGGAGTGCAGTGGTGTGATCTCGGCTCACTCCAACCTCCTGGGTTCAAGTGATTCTCTTTCCTGAGCCTTCCGAGTAGTTGGGATTACAGGCATGTGCCACCACACCTGGCTAATTTTTGTGTTTTTAGTAGAGATGGAGTTTCACCATGTTTGCCAGGCTGGTCTTGAACTCATGATCTCAGGTGATCCACCCACTTCAGCCTCCCAAAATGCTGGGATTACAGGCATAAGCCGCCACACCAGGCCTAAATGACTACATATTTTAAAATGCTTTTTCAATAATCAGAGGTCTAGACAAAAAAAGTTTTTTATTTCTATGCTTTTTGATCCATTTTAATGAAAGTCTAAATTGGAAGCAAGTTGATACAATTTCTACATTAAGGTCATGAGTGGTAGCTCATGCCTGCAATCCCAGCATTTTGGGAGGCCCAGGTAGGTGAATCACTGGAGCCCAGAAATTTGAGACCAGTGTGGGCAACATGGGGCATGCTGATGTGTGCCTGTAGTCCCAGCTACTCATGAGACTGAGGTAGGAGGATTGCTTAAGCCTGAGAGGTCGAGGCTGCAGTGAGCTAAGATCACGGCACTGCACTCCAGTCTGGGCAGCAGAGTGAGACCCTGTCTCAAAATAAAAAAAAAAATTGTTTTCTACATTAAGCAAATAAAATGTCTTAAATGTTTAAAAACCTCTAATGGAACTCTTGCTGCTTAAATCTTCAGGTGCAGCAGCTGCCTTCTGGAAGTCACTGGACTGGAAACGAAGACGCTGAGTCCCTGACCAGACTCTGTGAAACGTTTTAGCTCAGTGACTTCACAGCATTTCGCTTGTTTCCTCACATGGAAAATGAAGGGTTCAGGTCTTTACAGAACTTTCCAGGTCTAAAAATGGTCAGTGAATAATGTATGAAAATGCACTGGCTCTGATGCCTCCTACTGCTGCTGCTGGTCATGGACCTAACCGGTTCTTTCTGGACAGTAGCGGGGTCTTCCCCCCGCCCCGCGACTTCCTTACCATGCAGCCACTGCTGGGGCATGCAGAAGGCAGGGGCACTAGGCTGTGGGTGGAGATTCTGAGTAGCGGATGGTGTCATCAAGGTTGATCCAGGGAGCCCAGAGTTCATGCCTCCTGTGCCATCAAAGTATTTCTGCCATGAGCTCATTCATGCAGCATTCATTTACTCAAAATGTTAACAGTACGATCACAAACATTAAAACCAAAAACAAAATGTATCATTGAGGATACCAGCAAGGAGCAGATGGCTCACACTAATTAGGAGATATCAAGAGTTATTTATAAAGGGACTCTGTGAAATTCTGGGAAGCACAAACGATGCTACGGTAACCTGAGGTTAATAGCAATGGAGTAGCCACCATGACTAAGGCAGTGAAGTAGCCACCATGACTAAGGCCGAAGGGGCGTCTGAAATTCTTGAGTCTCATAAAAGGGAACTTCTGAAGAGGAACAGTGACATTTGGTTGAGCAGCACAAATAGCCCAAGGCAATCTCTTAGAAAGGGATCCAAAGAGAATAAATAACCTGAAGGTACTGTCTTCTCTCCCTCTTATCTGTTGCCAAGTCTATTCCCTGGATAAACCCAACTGGAAGCCAAGAGTAGGGGAGCCCATTGATGGAGTCCATAGATATTTACCTTCTGAGGCAGGAGAGAGGATGGAGGAGGTGAGGGTGGATTCAGAGGGTCAAAGAGAAGACATCCAGGACACAAAGCAAATAAACAAATGCAACTAGGGGGAGAAATGGCTTTAAACTCTTTTATTAGGTAACTATAACCTGAAATCACCAATTACATAAAAGCAATAAAATATTTATTTTGCCTTTTGTTATGTGGACTTAGGGCCCAGAATAAGGATTACTCTTTGAGCTTGAAAGGATGACTTCAGCATCTAGTGGATGCTCATGGAGGTAAGTGAAAGGCACTAAATAACTTCCTGGTTGGCAGGACCAGAAAAATACCAAAAGGGCATTTGTGTATTTATGGAAGGAATATTCTGGTCAGTGACTGGTGTAGGACTCCAGAAACAGAAAAGGGATGATGTTAGCTGCAAGGTTTTGACAGCACTTCTTTAGACAATGAACAAGAGAGAGAATGCTCAGGCCTGAGGATAGAACCAATTTGATCCCTCTGCTTGGCATCCTTTGCAGAGAGGGACACATCAGGGATTATCTCCCAATCCCATGAAATGTCAGGACCACATAACTAACCCCTTTGTCTTTGTACTCATTCTTGAAGAAGCCTCTGATTCTGATCTGACTTGATTTGTAATGGCTACAAAGGGAGACTCTGCTGGGATGACCTCCTTTGTCTGAGATAGTGGCATATTTCTCATGAAAAATGAGCACACTGGCATTCAGCTTGCATTCTTCAGTCTCATGGCTTGGTTGAAGCGTGTCCTCTCCTGCGTGATGGTGTGTTCTCATGTGCTGATATGATTTGGCTGTGCCCCATCCAAATCTCATCTTGAATTGTAGTTCCCATAATCTCCATGTGTCATTCGAGGGACCAGGTGGGAGATAATTGAATCATGGAGGCTGTGACCACCATGCTGCTGTTCTTGTGGTAGTGAGTTCTTGAAAGACCTGACGGCTTTATAAGGGGCTTCTTGCTCTTTGTTCTGAACTTCTTGCTGCTGCTATGTGAAAGACATGTTTGCTGCCCCTTCCGCCAAAATTGGAAGTTTCCTGAGGCCTCTCAGCCATGCTGAACTGTAAGTCAATGAAGCCTCTTTCCTTTATAAATTACCCAGTCTCAGGTATGTCTTTATTAGCAGTGTGAGAACAAACTAACACACATGCTGCCCACTCAGACTTCTGAGTTTGCAAAGCCGAGAGTTAGACCTTGACATTCCTGAAGCTCCTTGAGAACCCAGTAGACATTTCCCTGGGGTTATAGGAACATGACCATTTAACCACAGGAACTTTTGTTTCCAAACCAAACTGAGTCCATTTACCCTCATGCAGCACAAAGCCAAACAGTAGAGCACCAGATTTTTGCAGCAAGAAAGGTTTATCGCGAGACAGCCAAGCAAAGAGGCAGGAATCAGGATCAAATCTGTCTCCCCAAGCTGAAGGTTGGGGCAATTTATAGTCAGGGGTAATGAGGCATGATCTGATTGGATCTTGCAATGAGGTGATGCTG
Organism: Callithrix jacchus; assembly: GCF_049354715.1. Classification (NCBI taxonomy): domain Eukaryota; kingdom Metazoa; phylum Chordata; class Mammalia; order Primates; family Cebidae; genus Callithrix; species Callithrix jacchus. The sequence continues at coordinate 33,360,404 of NC_133508.1, read as the reverse complement.
GGAATCACTCTCTGATTGGATCCTGCTATGGGGTGACTCCAGGGCTTGATCTGATTGGATTCTTCTTAATTCTATCCCTATTCCTTGGTCCAAGTACTTAGGTTCTACCTGTGGTTGCACACTTGGTTCATCTGGGCATGCTCAGGTCATGTAACTTCCAACCTGGGGTTCATGGCAGCTGAAATACAACTCACCACTTTTATTACACAAAGTTGAACCAGATTGGGCTGGTTCTGCCGTTAGAATTCCATCTAATGTCACTTTCCCAAATACTCTCATTAGATCCACAACAACTCTGTGAGAATGATTATTATGGCTTCTTTTTTTTTTTTATAAACTGCAACTCAGGGTGGAGAAGTAATCAGACCAAGGGCATATAACTAGTAGGTTGCAGAACAGAAATTCAGACCCTCTGACTAAAAAATTTAATGTCACTAATAGCAATGGCATATATGTGTATTGAAAATGAGTATGTACTAGACATTTTACAAACAACTCATTTTTTTTTTTTAAGAGACAGGGTCTTGCACTGTCACCCAGGCTGGAGTGCAGTGGCTGATCGTGGCTCACTGCAGCCTTGAACTCATGGGTTCAAGCAATCCTCCCACCTTAGCCTTCAAAGTAGCTAGAACTACAGGCACGTGCCACTGTGCTAGGCTAATTCATTTATTTCCCAAACAACTTTACGAGTGAAAGTATTAACATCCCCATTAGTATGTGAGGCAAATGCAGCCAAAGAAGTTAAGTAGTTTGCCCAAGGTGGCACAGTTATCGGTGGAGTGAGTTTCAACTTCAGGTAGTCTGAGTCCAGAGGCTGTGAACTTTGCACACCGCCCTAGGGTCCAGTCTGAGAAGAAGGCAAGCAAAACTCCCTGATGATTACCAGCAGGGAAACAGAGGGAAAGCAACGGAATACTGGGATCGAGTCAACTCAGGCCAAGGCTTAAATGGGTTAGGGGCTTAAATGGGTTCAGATGCTAATTGCAGATCTAAACTAATCTTTTACTTTGTAACTCTCTGAATTAAATACTGCTTCCCTTGTCCTTCAGATTATCAGACAATTTAACTCCATCCCTTGTTACACATTTGAATGAACACCACAGGAGGTTCAAAAGGTTAGGTTACTAAAAGCAAAACCTTGGTGTTTTGCTTTGCTTGTTTTGGGGGATCCCGAATGTCTATTTCTGTTCCTGACGGAACCAGGAAGTGCTAATATAAGAGGAATGTAATGGTCAGAGTAATCTGATACAAAAGAAATCAGGAAGTCCTGGGAACAGTTGAAAAAGACGGTGGTGGCAGCATTTCTCCTCGAATTTTCTCCCCAGGTTCAATTAAATTGTTGGTTTGTGAGAGGTTTTTGCCAGTGATGAAACTAGCATTGCATTTTAACTTTTACCTGAGTCATTGCAGTGCCTCTAGCTTAGATTGAGGTCACAGCTCTATTTTGCTGCCCTTCTTTCTGATACAACTCCACAAAAGAGCACTATTTTTTTTTCTCATGTCTGTACTCTGAAATTCATTTCTACATGAATGCTCTTGTAAGATAGTACATAATTGCACGTTTCAGACAGCATACTCGTGTTGTGCTGCCCAACATGTTGGCCACTAGCCACGTGGGGCTATTTAAATTTAATTAAAATAAAATAAGAATTGAGTTCGTCAGTCGCACCAGACATACATTAAGTGCTCAGTCACCACATGCAGCTAGCATTGACCAGCGACAACCACATTGGACAAGGCAGATACAGCACATTTCTGTCATCACAGAAAGCACTATTGGAGAGCCACACAAAGAGCTCAACCACAATTGGGAAGAAGTGACCAAGCACTGAAAGGAAGTGGAGAGGAGGCTTCCTTGGAAGAGGCCTCTTTCCTGGACTCACAGCTGGAATTGAGTCATAAATCTCATAGAGCAAGCTAGCTATGGTAGACTCTGAATATTGTACTTTGCAATATTGTACTTTGATGTTCATATATCAGGTACCCTTTGTGCTTCTAGCCTCTTACTTTCAGTAATATTTGCAATGCACATGAGGAAGTTAGAGCGTTTATCAGCCTTACAAACAGGAACCGAGGAATGGGGTTTAGGGCTACAGTTTTATCTGAGCCTTTAGTCATGACAGGAGTAGAAAAAAAAACCAAGGAAGCAGTAACACAGAGGGGAAAGAAACAGAGGCCCCTTGGTCACCCTGCCCTTCCCGTTGCCCAGAAATTGTTCTTCAAGAAAGAAACTAGAGGATTTTGGATTTCACTTTGTTATTGAAATCTGTGCTGTCTTTGCAAGATGCCTCATGGCCAGAATCTCTGAAGCTCTCTGGCTCCATTAAGCCAAATGCACTGAAGGTAATTCCTTCAGGGCAGTGGCTCTCGACTTGGACTGGACATGAGAATCATGTGGAATCTTTTAAAGCCCCTGGTGCTTAGGCTACACCCCAAAATAATTGAATTCAAATCTCTTGGGTAGATTCCTTCCATTGGTGCTATTTTAGGGTTCTGGGCGATTCCAACGTGCTGGTTGAGAAATTGTGCTTGCTATGAAGAACTTCTGTTGTTCACAGAACAGAGAGGCCACACACATACTCCAAACCTTTTCCCCCTTCCCTTTGACAGTAATAGGAAGGCCTTTAATTTATATTAAGATGATCTCGTCTTTACAGTAGGCAGTCAGGTAGAAAAATCTGAGTCATGAGCCAGAACAGCAGAGTGCTGCCTAAGCTCTTCACCAAAGGGCTGTTACTTTATGCAAGCTGTTTCGCCTCTCTGCACTATAATTTCCACATCTGAAAAAGGCAGGTATAAGTTTTGAAGGGCTCTAACTTTCTTCGTGTTGTATACCATTTGCCAAGGCCTTGCTAAGTGCCCTGTTTCATGAGTCTGGAGTGTCCCTTTGATGACACAGCAATGTATAATAATCTTGTTATGCATAGAGGGTGTCCAGATTCTTGGTGTTTCGAACAAAGAATTGGACAAAATACACAAACAAAGCAAGGAAAGAATGAAGCAACAAAAGCAGAGATTGAAAAGGAAAGTATACTTCTCAGGGTGGGAGTGGCTGAGCAGCCGTTCGAGGGCCCCGAATACCGAATCTTCTCAGGTCCAGACACCCCCAGAGGTCTTCCATTGGCCACATGGTGTTCACCCCCTGCAAATGAAGTGCTGGCAGTCAGTCTGATTGGCTGTGGAAAGGAACCAATCAGAGGCTAAAGTGAAGTTACAAAGTTGCAATCCTATGCAAAGGAAGACTTAGCTCACGATTGGTTGCTTTTCACAGCCAATCAGAGGCAGAAGCAAAGTTACAAAGTTACACTTGTATGCAAACATCTGATTGCTTGCAAAAATCAACCAATCAGAAATACTTTCAATTTCCCATCTGCTGCACAGAAAAGGTGGGGGTTTGCAAATGGAGTAGCCCCTGGTCCTTATGTTACTTAGGCATGGAAAGTTAGGGTTTTCCTTTCAATTTAGTTCCAGGAAGTCAGTGTGAAAGGGCCTTAAGTTGCTGCCTCCAGACCCTATTCTCCTGTCTCAGTGCGATGAGCCGTGTACCCACTCAGCATTTGGGGATAAAGAGATCTATTTCCGACTGAAGCTCCACATTGTTCAGTGCAATGCCTTCTTGGGCATAGTAGGCACTTCCTTTTTCAGGCTGAATGAACATACACTTTAGATGATTTTTCCCTGGGGTACTGATGAGCCAATTACACAAACAGAGTGAACAGTCTTGTTAAAGTCAGCGCAGTTAGATAAAGGCCTTTCCCAGGACAGCCAGCTGCCTCTCTGCCACCTCTGTCCCAGATAACCAGAAGAGTCCGAGTGGCTGTTTTGGCATATGGCATAAGGCTGGGGACGAGGTCTCTGGATGCCAGGCCTCAGCTGACCTCACCCTGATGCACGCAGGGACTCCCAATATGTGGCGTGTCCTCGTCAGATGAGCTCCAGATCTAGGTGCAGCTGAGGCCACCAGTGGAAGTCGTCAGAACCCACAGCTGCTTCGGGATGGCAAGAGCAGCGACTGGCCCAGGAGACTGGACCCTCGCCTGCGCTTGCTGTCAACGAGCTGTATGACCTTGAGGACAAAAATCTCTTTGTACACCAGTTTTGTTATCTTTAAAATAAGCTGCCTGGATCATGTGATTCTAAGATTCTTTTCAAATCTAAAACAGTAGGAAAGCACGTTTTCTTTGGAAAGCCATCCTGGTTATTACTCAATGCCCCGTTCTTTTCAAGGTCTTGACAATAGATTTTGTGATTATTTCCTCTGTCTTTTCCCCCTAACTTCCTATGTAGCGAAGTTAAACTTAGAAGTCCAGGGTTTTTCAGGGTCATTCCTTTTTCCATTTAGAAAAAGAAACCAAGTTGTTCCATTCCTGCTTCGGTCAAACCATTTACCCTTCAAAAAGTCTTGAAAATGATAGCTGATGTTCCAGAAATTAGTCTGAACATGCGCTTAAGTGTTTGCAGTTCAAGATGTTGGGTCCTCACATGGATTTTAACTGTTTCTTTTATTTTGGTTCATTTTTCTTTTCCCTGCTACAGGGCTACCCCACAGCCTTACATAGAGACAGAAAGAATATACTGATTTTTTCGTGTCATCTGTCAGTCTCTGAGTGTACTTTCCCCAGCCTTTTACTGCAGTTTCTCGAAGCTCTGTTCCCTGCCGAGGGGTAACAGCATTACCTGGGAACGTGTAAGAAATGCAAATCATGCGGCTGTCACAGAATCACTGTCCGTGTTTTAAGATGATTCTGATGCCTGCTAAATTTGAGAATTGAAGAACTACAGCTCTGATAAAAGACATTTCTTCTTACCCTTCTCATTCCTAATATACTTCCCTATTTCCTTATATAATGCGTTAAAAGACTGTGAGATTATTTCTCCTTAGATCTTTTGAAAATGGAGTTCTATTTTCTTCATTGACTTTTCTTATTCTGGCTCTAAAAGACCTATTAATTTGTCTACTTATTTGTTGAATGGCTTAGTTTTCTCTTTTGCTGGCTTTCCGCATAGAATGAGTTTACTACCTGGCATGAATTAAATGAAACACAATCACATAGTGGCTGATGAATATTTTCTCTACAACTCTAGTGTCTTCCTGTTCCAAGTGTGGTCCCAGGCCAGCAACAGAGTCACTTGGAGCTTCTGGGACTGCAAAATCTCCATCTCCAAGGCTGGACACAGTGGCTCAAGCCTGTAATCCCAGCACTTTGGGAGGCCAAGGTAGGTGGATCACCAGGTCAAGAGATCGAGACCATCCTGGTCAACATGGTGAAACCCCGTCTCTACTAAAAATACAAAAAATTAGCTGGGCATGGTGGCGGGTGCCTGTAATCCCAGCTACTCAGGAGGCTGAGGCAGTGAGGTAGAAGTTGCAGTGAGCCGAGATCATGCCGTTGCACTCTCCAGCCTGTGTAACTGCAGCTGGGTAACTCTGTCTCAAAAAACAAAACAAAAAAAACCCGTCTCCATCCTGGTTCCACTGAATCTGCATTTTTTTTTTTAAAGAATCTCACTCTGTCACCCAGATTGGAGTGCAGTGGCACGATCTCTGCTCACTGCAACCTCTGCCTCCTGGGTTCAAGAGATTCTCTTGCCTTAGCCTCCTGAGTGGCTGGGATTGCAGACATGCACCACCATGTGCAGAAAATTTTTTGTATTTTTAGTGGAGATGGGGTTTCACCATGTTGGCCAGGCCAGTTTCAGACTCTTGACCTCAAGTGCTCCACCCACCTCAGCTTCTCAAAGTGCTGGGATTACAGGTGTGAGCCACAGCTCCCGTCCTGAATCTGCCCTTTAACAAGATCTCCAGGTGATTAATCTGCTGATTAAAGTTTAAGATGCACTGCTCTAGAAGAATATTTCAGACCTCAAATGGAAAGATTGCTTCAGAAGTTGAAATAAAGTTACCTGAAAATTTCAGCCAATCAGTCAAATTTTATCTCCAAGGTAATATATCATTATATTTCATAATATGAGCTTCATGATCATGACAAAGAAGAAAGAGTATTTTTCATCTGAAAAAAACTAGATTACGTACATAGTCATCAATGTGAAAAATTTTCATTCTTCTACCTAACATCGTGTTAACCTAAGGATAGAATCACGGAGAAGAACATCTAGGTAAAGGAAAGATTATGAGAAAGAATTTGCCAGAGTTACAATATAGACTGCTCAGCCAAAGAACCAGCACAGATAATGCCACTATTGTATAAAGGGATTGCAAAGCAATTCTGGAGGCAGATATGGTTTCGTGGAAGCACAGTGTAGTAATCATGTTGGTTACTGCAGTGCGTTTATTCAGGGGATGAGTGCTGGGCATCTTGCTATGTACTTTACCTGCATTGTCTCATATAACAGCCAAGGCGACCAAATGGGTATTAATAGATATTACCATTATTCCTACTTTATAGAGGAGGAACCTGAGACTTGGATGGTTTCGTTCCTAACCGTGAACTTTCATTTCAGAGACCCGGGTTTGCTATTACTATATGTCTTATCAGAGTGACATTGGTGGCAGTAACAGACAAATCTCAGTTTCAATAGTTTAAGAAAAAGAAGTTCATTCTGACTCATGTTAAGTTCATAAATGATGTACCTGTTCACTGGGAGGTCCTTCTTCCAGCTCAGAAACGCACCTTCTGCCATTCTTGTCACTGTCATTCCACATTTGGCTTGCAGGGCCAGCTGTTCATCTGTACTGCCTGAGGGGACGAAGAAAGAGCATAGGGTTGCATGTGAGGCATTCTAAAACATGGTTCAGGCCTGGAAGCGGCATGCATTGCTTCCATTCATATTCCATTGGCTTGAACTTCAAGGAAGCCCGGAAAATGTGGCTGATCCTGAAAGGAAGAGGAAGTGGGTTTGGTGAACAGGTTTCCATCAGACTGACTCCCTGACTTCATGCAAATGACTTATACTTCTATTTATCCTTCTGACTTTGGTTTACTCATCAGTTAAATGGGAGTAATTATTGGTACATTATCAAGAGGTGACTAGGATTAAATTAAATTACCACTCCACTGTTATTCCTATGATGTGGCCTTATAAATTCTTGGTTTTCCTTCCTGACAATTTCCTGGTTCAGAAAATAATCTATTCAAGACATTCTGATTTACTGAGGATCAGGATATGATGGAGACATTGGAATAAAACTAAAGTATCATCAAAACAGCACTAATATTTAGCATGTTAGGCCCAGACATCGGATTTTAGAAAAGGGGATTTCAAAGACTTCAAAACATAGATTGTTATCTCCTTCAAGTTACAAACTGTGAGTGTGAATGTGGCTTATTATGGAGGGAAGGGTTTGTATATACTGTGTTATCACAGAATATGTAAACAGTAGCAAAGATTTCTTTGTACATTGCCTCCCTCCTTTTTCTTCCTTGGTGAAATTACATGTGATTGTGGTGTTCGAATTTCCCTTCCTCTTAAAGGCGTCTCAAAAAAAAAAATAAAGAAATGAACAAAGGAAGTAAGGTTGTTTGGCTTGGATAGAGAGGAGGGGATGCAGAGAAGTAGGCATGTTACGAACTTTCCAAGTGGTTTAAAGACTGCCAGGGGGACAGCCTGCAGAGGGCATGGCCGTGATGGTGGGATGAGCTGTTCCGGGGTTTCCAGTCTCATTTCAATATACAGAGAGCATGTTCAGAAAAAGAATGAGGAGTCTCCACAAAGTAGTGAGCACCCCCTGGTTGGAATGACCACCTGACAGCAGTGTGTGGTTGCAGCTGCGGATGAGAAGAAGAAGTAGACAACCGCTAAACTCTCTCAAACCAGAAGCCAAGATGTACCTCGGTTTCTCTCTGTCCTTGTTCTGCTTTCCCATGTGGAGCTGAGGTGCTGTCTGAGCTGGTTGCCCGGGAGGGCATGGCTACTGCCTCTCCACTCTGCCCGCCCCGGTGGCTGCACTGCCAGGAGCAGCACATTGTGTCACTTCTTGACACGTGCTGCCTCCAGGGGAGAGACTCCTCTGACAGATGGCCAGGCAACGGCCCTGATGTCAACTGTCAGAACACCCCATAGCCTGCACTTTCGAGCAGGAGAGATAAAATTTCACTGCAGCAATAAGGCAGCAGTATGTTAGAAACTCAGCTAACCTTAGATTCCTTAAATTTCTGTGAGATTGAGAGTTTTCCTGAGCAAGCCAATATAATGATCATTAAGGTGATAGTTACAATTAATGGCATATTACTAGTGTGGGGGTAAACATTATTGTCATCATTGTGTTTAGTTGGAACACCCTGGGGGCTGTCCTACTTTTCTACTCATTTCTCCTTCACTGCAGTAAATAACCTTCCCAATGTATTACTACCTCCTATTGCTAAGGATTGTTCTTTTTTTATTCTGAGGATCCAAATCAGAAAATACGGGAATGGGAGAGCTCTGAATGAATGCTTCTAAAACAAAATGTCAATATAGGTTTTATATATTTCTCAAACAGAATCCAAATATTGAGCTTGCAGCTGATGCAAATGAGATAGTGATGTGAAATTCATATTTAGACTATGTGTCTCAGTTTCGATCTCAGCAAACCATTAAAATGCAGCGGTGAAAAATTTCAGTGACATCGCGCTTCACTTACATGTGACTCAAAGCAATTCGGCTCTCCTTCCTTTGCAGGTTTTTCTCTTCTACTTTTAACTCCAATATTTGCCTGCAAATCATTTACTATGCTACAAGATTCTGGAGGATACGGTTGAGGTTTTAGTCATCCTATCCCTTACATAGGCACAGGCACTCAATAATTATGTATTGAACAAGTAGACAAATAAGGAAATACATGAAATGCTAGTCAAGCCATCCAACTGTAAATGATCTCCAAAAGAATCAGAGAATCCCAGTGGTTAAATGACCATTGAAGTTATTTAGTTCTTTAATGCCTGTCTACACCACCTCTGCCAAGTAACTTTTATTTTGAGACATTCACTACTCATAGGGTTTACTCATAGTGGTCATAGTCTTATCCTTGGGGCTCTACAGAAGGGTTCTCATCCTCTACCACTTTACTTGCCTCCGTGAAATCGAAGATAGTTATGAATGAAACCTACATGCTTTCTCTTTTCTAAGGTGATCCCCCAGGCTCTCCATTCGTCTCCCATATGAGAGGTTTTCACACATATCCTTATTCTACTATGGTGCATACTCTCAGAGAAATGGGCAGAATGAAAAAGAATACTCTCTCAACTCCAGAAAGCAGAAGAGGACATTGGGTGGCCCACCCCATTCCTTGTTCTGGCTATTCCTCTTGCTCTCTCACCCAGGCTGGAGTGTAGTCATGCAATCGCAGTTCATTACAACCTCCGCCTCCTGGGTTTAAGCAGTTCTCCTGCCTCAACCTCCCAAGTAGCTGGGATTACAGGCACTTGCCACCTTGTCCGGCTAATTTTTGTATTTTTAGTACAGATGGGTTTTCTCCATGTTGGCCAGGCTGGTCTCGAACTCCTGACCTCAGGTGATCTGCCTCCCTCAGCCTCCCAGTATGCTGGGATTGCAGGCATGAGCCACCATGCCCAGCCTCTCCCTTTCTATTCATGCCGTTTGGTACCGCATTATTTTTCAAGGCAACCTCCTTTTGCTCCTGATTCGTGTGAAGTGTATTCTCAACACACACACCCTTCATTTCTTTTTGCCGGTACTAAGTTACATTTTCCCCATACCATGTTGCTCAGTTTATTTATTTTTTTTAACAGGATGGAAGATTGTATATTTAGTCTGATTATATGTGGTCATGATTTCACTCTGTTGAGAATGTGTAGAGCTAGTGCCATAATCCTACATTTTTCTGTCCTTCTAAATCTTCTGTGTGCTGTAGATCAAATAAAGCCACCTTTTCTGTCACCCTCTAAGTGGCTGCGTCTACCGTTTAATAGGACAAGACCAAGATGGGGCAATGGCTTTTGAGTATGTTTTCTTCTTTTGAATCACTTGGCTGGAATGTACGAAACCCTTTATTTTCGTTCGGAACTCACCTTCCTCCTCTCCATTGTTTGTTACGTTCCAGTTATCTGTAGATGCAGTGACCGCAAACAACACCATTTTATTTATGCTCACTGATGGTGAGTCAGGAATTTGGACAGGGCACAGCAGGGTGGCTGGCATCTGCTCCACAGTGTCTGGGGCCTCAGCTGGAAAGATGTGAATGGCCAAGGGTGACTCAAAAAGCTGGGGGCTGAAATCATCTGGAGGCTTCCTCACTTGCATGTCTGGCGCCTGGGCTGGATCACTCAAAGGCTGGGCTCAGCTGGGGCTGTCAACCTGAGCCCTGACACGTGGCATCTCCTTGGCGCTGAGGCTTCCTGCAGCATGGAGCTGGGTCTGCAAAGAAGCATCCGGAGAGAATATTTCAAGAGAACCGAGGGGGAAGCTGCACAGCCTTTTCTGATCTAGCCTTAGAAATTGTAAAGCATTGTTTTCTTCTATTGGTTGAAGTCAATACAAATCTGCCGAGATACAAGGGGAAGGGGACCTGTACCCCATCTCTTCATGGAGGTAGTGTGTAAGAATTTGGGGGTCCTTGTTTTTTAAACATCACATCTGGCTAATGTGTGATTGACAACTTTCCAAATCTATTCAGTCTTATGAGAATACATTTCTGTCAAAGTTTTATTTTTTTTCAGGAAGGGAAAGCAACAAGAAACACACATATGAGCTATATATTTGTAATGCTTAACCCAAATCTAGTTTCGTTGTTGCTGTTCTTTTAGTGCACCAATTTCAGAGTGGGGAGAAGGGAGAGTTGGAGAGAGGCAGGAGGGAGGGGTTTTAAGGGACATTAAAATTATTTTATTTATTTTTTTGAGACAGAGTCTTACTCTGTTTCAAAGTGGAGTGCAGTAGTGCAATCTCAGCTCACTACAACCTCCGCCTCCCGGGTTCAAGAGATTCTCGTGCCTCAACCTCCCGAGTAGCTAAGATTACAGGCACATGCTACCACAGCTGGCTAATTTTTGTACTTTTAGTAGAGACAGAGTTTCACCACATTGGCCAGGCTGGTCTCGAACTCCTGACCTCAAGTGATCCCCCCATCTTAGCCTCCCAAAGTTACAGGTGTGAGCTATTGCACCTGGCCAAACATAATTTCTGATGAATGAACCCATTATTTGATTGTAGTGAAGTTTTCACAGATGTACACCTATGTCAAATTTATCAAATTTCATGCAACCAACAGGTCCAGTTTTTTTTTTTTTTGCAAATTATATCTCAAATGTCTTTAAATAAAAGACTGTGATATAGAAACTTGAAGTAACTTGCATTTCTATGAACTAGACACTTTGATGAGTGAGATAACATAAATATTTGGTGACATGACAATGTTTAAAATTTATTATAGTCATTATAAGTAACTAAAACACCAAATATTAGAATCCGTTGAAAAATGCTCATAAAAAGATAAATGTACTTTCACACATACAAGAAAATCGGTAGAATTTTTTTTTCTTGAGATGGAGTCTCGCTGTAGCCCAGGCTGGAGTGCAGTGGTGAGATCTAGGCTCACTGCAACCTCCACCTCCCGGGCTCAAGTGATCCTCCTGCCTCAGCCTCCCAAGTAGCTGGGATTACGTGCAGGTCACCAGGCCCAGCTAATTTTTGTATTTTCAGTAGAGATGGGGTTTTGCCTTGTTGGCCAGACTGATCTTGAACTCCTGACGTCAAGTGATCCACCCACCTCGAGCACCTAGAGTGCTAGGATTACAGTGGTGAGCCACGGCGCACAGCCAATCAATAGACTGTTTTGAAAAACGTCGTACTGGATGGGCTGTGTATTCTCTAGTGCTGTGTGACATCTAAGGCCCTAATGAACCGTGCATTTGATTTTCGTACTTCTTGGATGCCTTCTTCATGAGCGGTTTGATTCTCAACCTGGAACGTCCTCCCCTTATCTACTCCTGTGCTCAGTTGCTGTTGAGGCTGGAGAAGCTCCCGCTAATGGAAGCGCTGCCTCAGTTGGAGGAAACATTTTGCTCCTTCCGGAGACAGCAGAGGGCCCATGGCCCTAAGGCCTCTCTGAGACACACCGGCTCTCTGGATTGGTTCATGGGAAGCGAGACAGCAAGAGCAACAGCAGCCTCCCCATGGTCAGGGGTGACAGGGAGTGAACCTGAAAAGCAAATTATAGGGGGAAGACTCGGGGAGATTTCCATATCCTACTTAAAGGAAACAGTAGCATTGGCAAGGTTACATGACAAAACAAACAGTTTTAAAATCTTAAAACTAAATTTTTATCTAAATAATCTTAGCCAGATTTCGTATTAAAAAGATTTTTAAAAAAATTTTTTGAGACACAATCTTACTCTGTTGCCCAGGCTGGAGTGCAGTGGTGAGATTATAGCTCACTGCAGTCTTGAACTTTGGGTTCGAACAATCCTCCTTCCTCAGCTTCCTGATTAGCTGGGACTACAGGTGTGCCACAACCATGCCTGGCTAATTTTTTTTATTTATGTGTAGAAATGGGATCTTGTTATGTTGTCCAGGCTGGTCTTAAACTCCTGGGCTCAAGCAATCCTCCTCATCAGGCTCCCAAAGTGCTGGGATCACAGATATGAGCCACTGTACCCGGGCTCACATTTTTTTAAAAATCGTCACATGATATCACTATTTAGAATCCTTGTTCTCAAGGGAAACAGTGGGCATAGTCACCACATCTAATAGCAGTGTTGATGGTGGTGTGACAGTTTCAGGAGACAAGCTTCCAGAGGGCCTGGGGTCTGTGTGTTGGTGTAGTGAACAGACAGCCTCACTGCATACTGAACGCTTCTCTGAGACCAAACAGGGGTGATGATGGATTGTACATTGACCAGCTCTAACTGGCCAAGCTTCGGAAATGTGCTTGATTCATTGCCTGGATGTAAAAAATCATTGTCATTTTCCTCTGGAAGTTTATGTTTCGGTCCTCACTGCAACCTAGTAGCTTCTAGACAAACATTCCCTTCGGAACATATGTTTGAAGGGGAAGGCGTATGTTCCCTGGAAGTTCTGTGATGGAAACGCAGTTTAGGATTCCAAGTACTCCCTTTAAGAGATTCAAGCGTTAGCAGACCATTTTAATTAAAGTTCTCTAGACAGGAGGCAGAAAAACAAGATTGACTGGAATGAATATAACCTGCATGGTGCGGTGGAAAAAAACCCATGTGGGAATGTAGAGTTACACTACACGTTTTCAGGAAACAAATCAATATGTAGTCCACAAACAAAGCACGAGCCACCGAAAGTTGAAGTTAAAAATATCACATCAAGCGGCTTCAGGCATACGTTTATTTGCAAAAAAAATACATCTTTATTGCCTTACATTTCGCTTTAACAAGAGATTAGTTTTTCTGCTGAAGGACATGCTGATTATTGTCCTGTGGTTTTCAATTAATACGTTCACAGTTAACAGTTTTTAAGTACACTGAATCATGTAAATTTCCATATCGCAGCAGCTAATTTATTTGTTTATTGTGGTATAGCAGGCACCGCATGAATCTGGTTTTGAAATCAATTCCAAGCAAAGCAGATGATTTTTGCAGGGCAGACAATATGTAATGAAGACCTTCAAACCTCTCCCTGTGCCACAGCGTCTAGAGTGGGTCTCATGCTGCCATAGCAAACCAAAAGGGCAAAGAACCCATGTCAATATCCACACAGGCACATCGGGAGGATGGTGTCTTGTTTCTGTGTGACTGCCTTTGATACGCTGTTATCTTTTATTTATGATTACACGATTTTTTTTCTTTGAGAGTTCTTAATGTATTCACAGACACACAAACACAAGGACCATTAAGTTACAAGCTGGGTTTATTTACCATTTGCAGCTAGTTCAGATGGTATAGCACTGCTGAACAGCATTTGAATTTTGAGATTATATACCAACATTTCTTCTCTTCCGGCACCGTGTCCCAGACCCAGCCATGCACACGGAATTTTATTCTGACTTCTGGAAACGGATTTCTCCATAGAATGCTTTAGGAATTAAAAAGGAATTCTTTTTAAAGACCAGACATTGAAAAGTTCCCCATAGAAGTAATACAAAGTGCCATGGGGAGAAAGAGGGTTATGAAGAGGGAAAGTATTTGGAGAAAAGAAACAGAAAAAAACGTTAGAAAGTTCTGACACTATTCTTTAAAAAAAAAGTCATAATGATCTGTGCCTTTGAAATGAATAAATGTTTGAGTATTTCAATCAGCAAAATGCACAGAGCTTGAAGAAAAAGTGACACAAAAGCAGTGAGAGATAAAATTGAGTAAAATGTCCCCATTTAATTTGAAAATTTCAATAAACTCCGGAAATTGCTGGCAACCAGAAGAAAACTCACAACCATGCAAATTGGAAATTTTTTTTCCTGTGTGTTCATGCTGATGGTGTAATTGCATATCTGAATGCATATGCTAGTATTTATAATGGCCTTGAATGTGTTGATCTTGGACACTTTCCTTACGTAACTTATTAATGTTAGCATTTTTTCCCAATGCAATGTGAGCTACCATGATCTTGGACACTTTCCTTACGTAACTTATTAATGTTAGCATTTTTTCCCAATGCAATATGAGCTACTATAAGGGTCTCAGTCCTAAAGCACCTTGATTTCTTCATATTTGGTGTTCTGGGAACATAACGAGGAGAGCCCATTTTTGTCCTTTGCAGAGCTGTCATTTAAAGTGGCCCACACCTTCCACATGTTTGCCCCATCTGTATTCCTTCAAGCCTGTCTTTGTTCTCCAGTGGAAAAAATGGACAAAGTAGAGATGAAAAACACAAAAACCACGATAGACAGAAAAACATTTGAATAATGCCCTTAAAAGTGGTTTAATCTGGGATTCTTGAAAAAATAAAACTCAGATGTAAATAGGCTAAGCGTGGGTGGATCTTGTTTTAACATGGGGACTAGTTTTTCCGGAAAGCTGGACACTCTTAACATGACTGCCTCCCAAGTCTTACTTCCCTGTGTTCTTTGGGGAAGTCAGACTTCATGCTTTTCGAGACTCAGGCCTGGGCCCTTGGCCATTTCTCACCTTGCACGTTGCAGAGCTTTTGACACAAAAGTTAGCCATTGTGATGTGCATATTAGTGTATTCCTTTGTGATTTCTGAGCAGAGAATATGCCATCTATAATAAGACTTCATATTTCTTCAATGAAAATACACAGAACCCCACATAAAATCAGTCACAGTATTCTTTAGTTACCTCTTCCCCAGGTTTCAGTATTCAGGAAGACAAAGGACTGAATACCAAATAGAACAATTTGGTTTCACAGAACAAAACTGCAGGATATTTGGGAATCTATCAGATTCTTTGTATGCAGTACTCAAAAAATGAAAATTCACATTCAGTGTGAGTTATGTCCATTCTTGAGTCAGGAGAGAAGCAGAAGGATGACACCACAGCCTCGTTGTGTGTTGACTTGCAAGGGAAGGCACGGAGCTCCCGTGCATGTAGGCTGCTCATTGCACTCCATCTTGAGCATTTCCGTAATGGCACCCACTGTGGAGGTAGGAGGTCATCTGACATGCCAGCTGACAATGTTACCTGATAATGAGTCAATTTACACAGGTTAACTATTCATGTTACATAAGCTAAGACCCAGATGCCAATGGACAAAGAGTTTGTAGGTTGCACACCTGGATCACATATAAACTCAAAAATTGCCAACTCCATGTGTGTTAGGAAATGCATAGACCTGTGATGTGGATTTTCAAAATCTCTTTTTCTTATGTTATTTAATGGTCTACTCGAAAGTTTGAAAGAGATTCTGAATCTAGATTTTGAGTGCTTTACTTTTATGTGGTGAGTATCCTGTTCAATGCCATCATCTGCTATTTGTCGAGTGGTTAGATTACGACTGACTCTTTTTGTGTGGAGATTAATGGAGTAAGAGGTACACTTTGGCTAAACTTTTGGTGTTGTCATGGGTTGTAGGGAAAAAGAGGGTGCATATATGGGTATGCAAGATTGCTTTTAAGTCAAAACAATCTACTTTTTAATTGCTTTTAATTCAAAACGTTAAAGAAATGGTTCCTGGTACACACTGGATAACAGATGGGATAAATGGGATTAATGCTCTTTGCACGGATAAAAAGGACTCTCAGAATCTTGTCAACTCTGGGATGCAGGATGAGGTGTTGTGTAGTAGTTGAAGAAGTAAAAATTGTGGTAGACACTCCATGACCTAAAGAATCCAAGATAGTACTGATGGGTCAGTGTTTAGGAGGCTAGAAAAAGTGGGAATCAGACAGGCTTATTCTTCAATAACATGGCCAGCCAACTTCATGACTGAGACTAGCCTGGATGACCTCCAAATATTCCCTTCTGAGAGTCTAAGATTATGAAACAACAAACAAAACGGGGATTAAAAAGTACCAAATTAAAATAATTGTGGAAAAGTGTTGTGAAAGTTCAATGCGGTGAGTGTGAGGCGCTTGGCATACGGTCTGAGGTTTAAGATGTGATCATAAATGTGAACCGTTGCTGTTCTTAGATAACTATTTTATGTAAGATATGATAATGACATTATTGTTATTATTACAATAATCTGTTACAAGGAAGAAGAATGGCTTGGAGGTCCTGGGAGCATTTCTAAGTGATGGTCTTTAAAAATTACAATCATAAGAATGAAGACTTCCTGGTTTCCATCTAATTAGAAACATCTACTTGGTTCTGATTGTTTTCTACTGTGGTGGGATTTTACTCTTAGGAATCTCAAGTGGATTGGTGAGGATAATGGGCCAAAAAAGGCTTGTGAGCCTCAGGGAACCTGAGTCACGCTATCTATGGCAAGATGCCTGAGCTATGACACTTCCAGGTTGGAAGCTCCAGTGTGGGAGTGAAGTCAGCGCCCTTCCCATGGTATTTAGAAACTCTTTTCTCCTCCCAGATGTGCCTTCAGTTACAACCTCTGGAATATCAAACAAATACATCAGCTGGCTGCATCCTCTTCTAGGATTTTTTTCTTGGTCACACAGGGGTAAAGAGAAGCCTACGGGTGATCCCACAGCAACACCCAGTATCTAAACTGAGTAGGGAAACATCCTCCCCAAAACAAAGACAACATTCCTAAATGTGACAAGTAATGCTTCTCTAGAGCTGCAAAGAAAAGGCCCCAGTGGATGTGTTTTGCTGTAGCTATCAGCCAAAACTTGTTAGAATTCCAGGACATGAAGTTGCCCAGAAATCTGACACGCTGCGTGCGAATGGGATTGGCACTGGGGCTGAAGAGTAGGAGGGAGATATGTCATCAGTGGATACAAATAACTAAGAGTCATCTTTCCTGCCCTCTGTAAATTTCAATCTAGGCGCCCTGTGTATTTGCAATGGTCCTTGAAACCCCACCCCAAATATTTTTATCCTACTCAGTCCTACAACTTTAGGTGCTGAATGGATAGCTGCTTTTGGACTTGAAATTTAAAGTCCCCATACTCAAATCTCAACTCACCTTGTGTTGTAGTTACTTCCGTAAAATGAAGTTGCCCATCTCTTCATCACCAAACTGGAAACCACAACTATTTGCTCCCTCTTTCTTTCTCTCCCTGAGGTCAGACATCTGCTGACTCAAGTGGATTATTTACCGGCAGGGTCTGCCTCATATCACTACGACTTTCCTACTTTCAACTCCATTATCCTAATTCTCGTACTCATTCCTTTTATTCCAAACTGCTCTCTGCACCTTTCCCTTCTATTTGTTCCAATCCTACCTACCTCCAACAGCTAGATTAATCTTTCTAAGGAATTGAGCTAAATATGATCAGAAAGGGAAAGTCACCTTGCTAAAACTAAGCAGTCAGCATCCTGGTATGGAAGACAAGCTTTTATAAATCTGGCTCTAGCAAATCAACTTACCAGTACTTTGTCACCCTTGGCTGAATGGATGAACCAGGGTTCTTGAATTCTCAGAGTTTGAAATACGTGGAGACCTCATTAGAAGTGAGTAGCCACCTAAGCTTCAGTCAGGGACACCAACCCTCTGATCTTATAATACTAGAGGCATAAGCTCCTTCATGGCAATACGGATGTGAACACTGACCAAAGACTATGGTTTGAAGAGCTGGTTGGACTTAATCCCAAACTGTAGTTCCTCTGCTTTGGGCATGGGTAAGTTATTTTGCTGTGTTGAGCTTGAGAAACTGGTTTTGGGTTTTGTTTTAATCTGTAAAAGAGGAATACTCATGTCTACAATTTGTGTCTTAACAGGTGTAGTGAGTAATATACACAGATGTAGATTACAATATGGCAGACCCTAGTACATAGTGGCCACTTTAACATAATTATCCTTACACATACTGTTATTACTTTCAGGACCCTCTTGCTGTTTGTATCTTCATTCCCAAAACTGTCATATCAACAGAGCCTCTCCCTTTCGTGTTCATTTCAAATGTCAATGTTCCTTTTGCTGTGCGATCCAAAAGCAAGAGGAACTGAAAAAATCTCATTCAAAGCAGGGGTTAAGGGGAATCAGCTGCTGACCTCGAAACCATCTTCAGCATTCTCTTTCCATTCGTGCGAATGAGGGGAAATACTGAGCCATGGGCCTGCAGGAAGTGTTTGGACTTGTTCCTATATTGCCTCTTTCCTTCTACTAATAATCACCCTTCTCCCCCTCTGGAGAAATCGTTTTCTGTAAATGATGGAAAAATGCATTAACAACAACAGCAAAAAAAAAAAAAAAAAAAAAAAAAAAAGAAATATCCAGCTGTTTCTTCTCTTCTTTTGAGCATAGGATACCAGCCACTGCATAAAAACCTAACCCAGGACAAAGGCAACAAGAGAGGCCTTCCTTTCCCAATGGGAACAAGTCATCCAAAGCCATTTTGCATTCTAGTGAGTTATTCTCACGATGGGCTCCACTAGGTGTACTCAATAGGCAGGAAGGAGAGAAGTGGGAGGGAATACGTGCAGTCACACAGAGCAGCTTTACTGCAGGAGAAGCTTCTAGGCTTCTGGTGAAGGGGGAGCCTGAGGCTGAGGCTCTAGGCCTTGATCCATCTGTGCTTCTGCAGCCCAAGCTGGGAGCCGGGCCCCTGCAGTGAGAGACGTGCCTTCAGTCAGGAAGGGCCTCAGGATTGTCCTCAGCCCCTTCTGGGCAATTAGAAAGTGTCTTTAATTTGGCTTCTTTTCATTCCACTGATGTCAGCACCTCCTTGTCTTCAGTCCAAACTCTGTTCCCGTCCCCCTGACTCACTCTAATTTAACAGCGTGTGGGGGTGGAGAGAGGGCTGAGCCAGGAGGCCAGAGGCCAGTATTTGGGTTTCTGTTCCATGACCAACCTTCCATGGGACTTTGGGCAAATTGCTTAGCCTGGAACCCTTCCCTGTCTCCTAATCTGCTGAGACAAAGGGAATAGGAGGTAACTCACCTAGCAAGTGCGGTCTCTGTGAAAACCAAATGAGGTCGTGCCAGGGAGAGGCAAGGTATAGTGCAAGTGGTGGGCATTTCTGTGAAGTTCTTAAACTGTCAGTTTCCTTTACTCTCAGATGGGACTAATGATATGAACACACTGCAGGGTTGTGCTTCCATTAATAAACACACGATCCACCCCTGAATGAATAGAATGGAAGTCATGCAGTGCAATCAGATCCAAGCAAGAACGACTGCTCATTTTAGTAGGCACTGTTTAGAAAACAACTTGGGCCGGGCGCGGTGGCTCAAGCCTATAATCCCAGCACTTTGGGAGGCCGAGGCGGGTGGATCACAAGGTCAAGAGATCGAGACCATCCTAGTCAACATGGTGAAACCCCGTCTCTACTCAAAATACAAAAAATTAGCTGGGCACGGTGGCGCGTGCCTGTAATCCCAGCTACTCAGGAGGCTGAGGCAGGAGAATTGTCTGAACCCAGGAGGCAGAGGTTGCAGTGAGCCAAGATTGCACCATTGCACTCCAGCCTGGGTAATGAGAGCAAAACTCCCTCTCAAAAAAAAGAAAAAGAAAAGAAAAAGAAAACAACAATTTGAATCTAGACACTGCAGACCTCTTTACCAAATATTTTCTTAATTGTCCGAGCAAGTGAAACCCTTAGGCAGGCCAGGCATGGTGGGTCATATCTGTAATCTCATCACATTGGGAGGCAGAGGCAGGAGCATGGCTTGAGGCCAAGAGTTTGAGACCACCCTGGGCAACACAGAAAGACCCCGTCTCTGCAAAAATGTTAAAAATTAGGCAGGTGTGGTTTCTTGTACCTGTAGTCCCACCCACTCAGGAAGCTCAGGCAGGAGGATTGCATGAGCTCGGGTGTTGGAGGCTGCAGTGAGCTGTGATCGCTCCACTGTACTCCCGCCTGGACAACAGAGTGAGACCTCATTTCTAAACAAAGAGGAAGAAGGAAGGCAGAGGAGAGAACCTGTGGATCAATGTTTGAGTGGGGGCAGATGGCCAGGCATCTGGGCTTCTGAAGACATATCTCTGTCCGGCTTCTTGTTGACCAAATTACAGACACCAAGAGCGGATGCTAATGTGGAACTAAAATCAGGCGCAGGGAAACCTATGAAATGATGAAATTAGGTATAGTGAAACCTAACTTACCACGTGCAGGCCAGTGACCAATAGGGAAGGGAGAATGAGCCAGGGATCAGAAGACAGCAGGACTTGTAGAGTTTCTCAAGGGCAGGAGAGGTTGGTAAGACCTAAAGAAGGAATCTTGAGGTCAGTTTAAGGAAGGATTTTTCTCACCCAGGGATCATTTGCTTTCAAGGTTTTGGACTTCCTTTCAAACTTCCTTTTGATAATTGCCTTTGAAAATTCTAATCTGGTAGGGTTATTCAGAGAGAAAAGACTGGTTTAAGGTCAAGCAAGGAGAAACGAAGGGTCTCTGTGATAACATGGTGCAATGTGGCAACTTCTCTAGAAGGAATATGAGGAAGGGAATGGTGAGCTTGCGTCAGAGCCAAGCTTGTGAGGCAGCTTTCAGAGCAAGTGTTGAGATGGTAGCAATTGCACCTTTTTGTAGCCTCAGAGGCTTTGCAAACTCTCTATTTGCTTTTTTTTTTTTTTTTTTTTGAGACAGAGTCTTGCTCTGTCACACAGGTTGGAGTGCAGTGGTGCAATCTCAGCTTACTGAAACCCTCTGCCTCCCAGGTTCAAGTGCTTCTCCTGCCTCAGCCTTCGAAGTAGCTGGGATTACAGGGGCAAGCCACCACACTCGGCTAAGTTTTGTATTTTGAGTAGAGACAAGGTTTCACCATGTTGGCCAGGCTGGTCTCAAACTCTTGACCTCAAGTGATCCACCTGCCTCTGCCTCCCAAAGTGCTGGGATTACAGGTGTGAGACACTACACCTGGCTGCTACTTTTAAACATTTTTAAAACTCCACTCAATGCCAAAGTCATCTCTGGAGTCTAGATGCAAACTAGCCTGGACCATTCCAAGTGTTAGTGCAATATCCTTTTTGCAACCACAGACACCGTAAGTTGAAACCAGCTTTTGTGATAAGAGCACATGTATATTGAATCTACCACTTGGGCTGTAGTTATGAGAAGCAGACTGGTCCCAGATATGTAGATGGGTCGCCAAGAAACTTCAGGCAAATCACTTTACTCCTTCACTCTCTCTGGGCTTAATAAAATAAAAAGTTTGACCTAAAATTTCGTTAGACTGCTTTCTGCTTCTACTGGTGTCACAGAATTGCTGAACGATAGAGTTGGAACAAATTTATTTGTAACTGCTTCATTCTTATCTTGTAAGTGGCAGCTTACATGTAACCTCCTCTGAGAGCAATATCCTGATCAAATGATCTCACACACATCCCCTAGTTATTCTCTGTCATTACACTCTGATTATGCTATTGTACTTAAGATAATTTCTAATGATATATTAATCATTTTAGAAAGTTAAATCTGACATAATATAAAAAGCATAGTGTATTACAACTAGGTAAATTCTATTCTAGGAATGCAAAGCTGGTCTGTCATTTAAAAAGGTGACTGATCAGTTAAAACAAAAATAATTTTAAAAAGCCACTATGTATTGCAAGGTTAGTAAAATATGTTGAAGTAAAATGTAAGGAAATAACAGCATAGGGATGGGAGTAGGAAATAGAAGTACATTGCTGTAAGTTTCTTAGATATTATCACGAGGTAGACTGAATACAGAAGAATTACAAAAATGAAATGAAGCATTGCTGAAAAGCCAATAAGAGAGATGTAATGAAATTTTTTTTTAAAAAAAAAGGGCAGAAAGAGAGGAAAAGCTACAATAAAATAAATATAATAAGTAGAAAATATGTAGCAATATGGTAGATTTCAACCTGGCTAGAGTTATGTTTACATTAAATTACATTAATTATAAATGGTATAATGGTAAATGGTATTACATGTTTGAATTAAAGGGCAGAGATTGTTGGCCTGGATTAAAAAGCAAAGCACAAATATAATCTGTCTACAAGAAACTCACTTTAAAGTGATAAATGTAAAATCCTAGAAAACAGTAGCTTATGCAAACAGTAATCAAGGAAACCTGGACTAGATACATTAATATTAGACAAAATGAACTTAAAAAGCAAAGAACACTGTCAGGTATGAAGAGTGACATTTCATAATGCAAAAAAAATTTTCAAGATAACCTTAATTGTGTGTGTACTTAATGACAGAGCTTTGAAACAGATAAAGCAAATTCTTAACAGAATTGAAAGAAAAACATATTGACAAGTATAGTTGAAGATTTTACTGTTTTTGCTTTATATTAGACTGGGTGCAGAAGTAATAGCATTTTTTTTTGCTATTAAAAGTACAAGAATGCTGGGCGCTGTGACTCACGCCTGTAATCCCAGCACTTTGGGAGGCTGAGGCAGGCAGATCACCTGAGGTCAGGTGTTTGAGACCACCTGGCCAACATGATGAAATCCCATCTCTACTAAAAATACAAAACTCAGTTGGGCATGGTCATGGGCACCTGTAATCCCAGGTACTCAAGAGCCTGAGGCAGGAGAGTTGCTTAAACCTGGGAGGTGGAGATTGCAGTGAACCAATATCACACACACCGCTGCTCTCCAGCCTGGGCAACAAAGTAAGTCTCTGTCTCAAAAAAATAAAAATAATAATAACAAGTACAAGAACAAGTAGACCTAGCAGACTCTAACAACATTGCCAACCAACTTGACTTAGTTCTGCTTATAGCACATTTCACCCACTGACAGCAGAAGATACATCTTTTTTCACGTGCATGTGGAACATGTACCATGATTGGCTAAAGGCTGGGCCATAACATGTGTCCAATTTCAAAGAATTGAAACAGTACAGAGAACGTTGTTGACCCCACTGGAATTAAATTAAGAATGTATTTTTTTCTAAATCTTAAAAATTTTTCAAATATTTGGAAATTAAATAATTCTTAAAATTCATGAGTTGAAGAAATTACAAAGAAAGAAAATATTTCTAATTAAGCTTAAAATAAAAATACAATATAAGATAATTGTGAAATGCACCTAAACGCATGTTTAGAGGAAGATTTAAAGCTTTAAATGC
The DNA here is from genome assembly GCF_049354715.1 of Callithrix jacchus. Classification (NCBI taxonomy): domain Eukaryota; kingdom Metazoa; phylum Chordata; class Mammalia; order Primates; family Cebidae; genus Callithrix; species Callithrix jacchus. Next base: position 33,336,984 of record NC_133508.1, on the reverse strand, counting down.
TGGTATTAAAAAAATATATATTGTGGGGGTGGGGGGGGGGCGGTGCCAGGCACAGTGTCTCATTCCTGTAATCCCAGCACTTTGGGAGGCCAAGGCAGGTAGATTACTTGATCTCAGGAGATCGAGACCAGCCCGGGCAATCTGGCAAAACCCCATCTCTGCAAAAAATACAAAAATTAGCTGGGCGTGGTGGTGTGCTCCTGTCTCCCAGCTGCTTGGGTGGCTGAGGTGAGAGGATGGCTTGAGCCTGCGAGATAGAGGTTGCAGTGAGCCAGGGTGACACCACTGCACTCCAACCTCAATGACAGAGCCAGACCCTGGTGCAACAAACAAACAAACAAACAAACAAACAAACAAAACCCATAACAATCATTCTTTCTTTTTTTCTTTTTTTTTTTGAAACGGAGTTTCGCTCTTGTTACCCAGGCTGTAGTGCAATGGCACGATCTCGGCTCACCGCAACCTCCGCCTCCTGGGTTCAGGCAATTCTGCCTCAGCCTCCTGAGCAGCTGGGATTACAGGCACGCGCCACGAGGCACGGTGGCTCACGCCTGTAATCCCAGCACTTTGGGAGGCAGAGGCGGGTGGGCCACGAGGTCAAGAGATCGAGACCATCCTGGTCAACATGGTGAAACCCCGTCTCTACTAAAAAAACAATTGTCCTTTCTTATTAAAGCTTCCATCTTAACATGCTGGAAAAGAAGAAGAAATTAAATGCAGAGCAAATGAAGAATTAAAATGTTAAAGATAAGAACAGATGCCAATGAAATATAAAACAAAAACAAAAATGGAGAAAATAAATAAGACCCAAAGATCGTTCTTAGGAAAAAAATCAATAAAAATGATAAAGCACTATACTGACTCATCAAGACAAAAAGAAAATTATCATTACTATAAGTGAAAAAGGGGATATCACTCTAGGTATTACAGGCATCAAAATAATAATGAAGAAATACTACAAACAGCTCTTGCCGAAAATTTGACGTGGGCAGGAAAACTGTGGTGGTGGGTCAAATCGGGCTTGCCACCTGTTTGAGTTACAAAGTTCTGTTGCAACAAAGTTATAATGATTTGTTTATGCACAATCAGCCTTCAGTATTTGTGGGGAATGGGTTCCAGGACCTCCCACAAATACCAAAAGCTGCAGATGCTCAAATTTCTAATATATGTGGTATTTTGCATATAAATCATGTGCATCTTCCTGTATACTTTAAATTATCTCTAGATTATTTATAATAGCTAATACAATGTAAATGCTATGTAAATGGTTGTTATACTGTTTTGTTTAGGGAATAATGACAAGAATAAAAGTTTGTACATGTTCAGTACAGATTCTATTTTTTTCCAAATATTTTTCATCCACTGTTGGTTGAATCCATGGATGAAGAATCTATGAATACAGAGAACTGACTGTATTATCTATGGTCGTTTCATATTAGAGTGGCAGAGTTGATTAATTGTGACAGGAACTGGATGTTCCACAAAGTCTAAAATATTTAATATCTGTCTCATTATAGAACAGTTTGCTAACCCTTGACCAAGATGAAATGAAACTGTTCCTTGAAAAATAAAAATTACCAAAACTGATAAAATAAAAAAGTCTAAATGTCCTTATACCTATTAAAAAAATTAAAATCAAAGTGAAAATTTTTCACAAAATAAAATCCAGACCCTGATGAAATATTTAAGAGAAAAATGGTACCTATCCTACAGAAATTCTTCAGAAAATAGAGGAGGGAACCTTTCAAAGCTTATTTCATGATCACAGAATTACCCTAATATCAAAAACAAACAATGACATTGTATGAAAACTATAGATCAAGATCCATAATAAATGTAGATGCAAAAATTCTTAACTAGAATCCAGCAATATTGAAAGGATAATAAGCCATGACTATATGGGATTTACCCCAGGAATGCATGCTGATTTAACATTTGAAAATCAATTGACATAGTTTACCACAGGTAAAGCCTTTTTTTTTTTTTTTGTTAAAGATGCCTACATTATCATCTCAGTAGATGTGCAAGATGCATTTAACAAAACTTAACAACAATTTATGATTAAAAAGAGCAAAACATTGTAGCAAACTAGAAATAGAAACCTATGTCCAAACCTGATAAAAAGCCTCTGTCAAAAATCTAGAGTTAACATAATACTTAATGGAAAAAACTAAATGCTTTCTATCCAAGATCAGGAGCAAGATAAGAATGCTCACTTTCACCACTTTTATTCAACACTACAGTAAAAATTCTAGCCAGTGATATAAGGCAAGAGGAAAAACAAACTTGACTGGATGAAATGGAAAAAGCAGACTTAATTCATTTAAAACACGATTTTGTGTATGAAATTGCCAAAGAAATCTACCAAAAAATGCTAGAATTAAAAGGTGTATTTAGCATGTTCACAGAATACATGTTTGATATTTAAAAAATTCAACTTACATCTATATAATAGTAATTGAATTGAAAAATTGGAAATTTAATTGGAAAGCATGCCATTATAATAGTATCCAAAATGAAATACTTGAAAACAAATTTAGCAAAATATGCTTAAGACCTGCAGACCAAATACTGAAAGAAAGTAGAAAAACCTAAATAGATGACATATACCATGTTCATGAATTGGCAGATTTAACGTTCTTAAGATGACAATTCTCCTGATTTTTATCAGTAGACTCAATGTAATCAATTTCAAAATCCCAGCTGAAAAGCTCTTTCTAACATTTATGTTAGAAAATCAGAGGACCTATATAAGCCAGAATAATTTTGAAAAACTAAAAAGAACAAAGTTGAAGAACAGACACTTCTAGACCTCAAGAATGACTTTAAGCCCACATTAACCAATTATCACCCCTTATGATTAACTGATTTTGTAAAAATCCCAAGGTCATTAAATAGAGAAGGAATAGTCTTTTGAATAAATGCTGCAGGAAAGTCTGGATTGACACAGGTAAACTGTGAAAAGATGGTTCTTAATCCTTTACTCACACCATACCCCAAAACTAAGGGGAGGTGACTCCTAGACTCAAAACTAATGTAAGCTGACTCACAGATCTACCTATAAGGCAAACACAGAAGTTAGCAAACTGTAGTTCACTGGCCAGACTTGGGGATGCCCATTTGTTTGTGTATTATCAAATATGCATTTGTGCTACAACAGCACAGGTGAATAGCTATACTAGTGACCATATGGCCCATAAAGTCAAATATATTGATAATTGGCCTGATGCAGTGGCTCACGTCTATTTGGGAGGCTAAGGTGAGTGGATCATGAGGTCAGGAGTTTGAGACCAGCCTGGCCAATGTGGCGAAACCCCCTCTCTACTAAAAACACAAAAATTAGCCAGATGTGGTGGCGGATGCCTGTAATCCCAGCAACTCGGGAGGCTGAGGCAGGAGAATCACTTGAACCCAGGAGGCAGAGGTTGGAGTGACCTGAGATCACACTATTGCACTCCAACCTGGGTGACAAAAGCAAAACTCCATCTCAAAAAAAAAAAAAAAAAAGGATTCCCAAGCAAGATGGTTGAATAGGAACAGCTCTGGTCTGCAGCTTCCAGTGAGACCAATGCAGAGGGTGAGTGGTTTCTGCATTTCCACCTGAGGTACCCAGCTCATCTCATTGGGACTGGTTAGACAGTGGGCACAGCCCACGGATGGCAAGCTGAAGCCAGGTGGGGCATCACTTCACCTGGGAGCAGGGTGGGAGGGATCTCTCCCCTAGCCAAGGGAAGACATGATGAACCATGCTGTGAGGAATGGTGCATTCTGGCCCAGACACTGTGCTTTTCCCATGGTCTTCACAACCTATAGACCAGGAGATTCCCTTGGGTGCCTACACCACAAGGGCCATGTAAGGGAGACCTGTGGGGATTGCTCCTGTGTGAGGCCCCTAGGAAATGGGCCTCGCCATACGGTGAGCTTGAGCCCGGACACAGATCCCCGGGTGGGGGAGTTGAGCTGAGGGAAAGCAGGAACCAAGAAAGGGACTATGTTATTCTAAATAATTAACAGACATTACTTTATGGATATGAGGACTTGGGAGGCATTGTGTCTACTTTCGGCTTCTTATGGTTTATTGTCTCATTGTGTTCATTTTGGACCCTTGTTACCTTCATTGTAAAATATTAAGTATTTACACTTGGTAACTTACTTACCGTAACTTACTGGGTGTAACTGTAACTTACTTACCATGGCTTACAGGGCGTGACTGTAACTTACTTACCATGGCTTACAGGGCGTAACTGTAATCTACTTTCCTTGACCTATTGGACGTAACCTACTTACTGGAAGTAACCTATTTACAGGGCGTAGCCTACTTACTGCGCTTAACTTACTTACTGGGCGTAACTTGCTTACTGTAACTTAAGTATGTTAATCTGGCATAAACAACTTTAACTTCAGAAAAGTATATAATGAAACACATTGGAAAAATAAAATTGCTGCATGAGCATAGCGCATGTAGCCCTCCAGACCTCTCCTTTTCTATCTCCTTTTTTTCCGGCGTGCGCACTCTTCCAGGTTTGGGACCCTCTCGCTGGACGAGATTCCCGGGCTCGCATTCAGTTTACAACAGCCCTGGGTTTCAAGAACAAAAACTGGGTGTCTGTTTGGGCAGACACCAAGCTAGCTGCAGGAGTTTTTTTGTTTGTACCCCAGTGGCACCTGGAATGCCAGTGAGACAGAACCATTCACTCCCCTGGAAAGGGGGCTGAAGCCAGGAAGTGAGTGGTCTTGCTCAGTGCATCCCACCCCCATGGAGCTTGAAATTTTTGCTGCCAGCACAGCAGTCTGAAGTTGACCTGGGACACTCAAGCTTGGTGGGGGGAGGGGCATCCACCATTACTGAGCTTGAGTAGGCAGTTTTCCTGTCACAGTGTAAACAAAGCCCCTGGGAACTTGGAACTGGGCAGAGCCCAGTGCAGCTGTGCAAAGCCGCTGTAGTCAGACTGCCTCTTTAGACTCCTCCTCTCTGGGCAGGGCATCTCTGAAAGAAAGGCAACAGCCCCAGTCAGGGGCTTATAGATCAAACTCACATTCCCTGGGACACAGCAACTGGGGGAAGAAGTGGCTGGGGCATAGCTTCAGCAGACTTAAGTATTCCTGTCTGCAGGCTCTGAAGAGAGCAGCAGATCTCCCAGCACAGCACTCAAGCTCTGCTAAGGGACAAACTGCATCCTCAAGTGGGTCACTGGCCCCCATGCCTCCTGATGAGTGAGGAGACATCTCCAAGCAGGGGTTGACAGATGCCTCATGCAGGAGAGCTCCAGCTGGCATCTGGCAGTTGCCCCTCTGGGACAAAGCTTCCAGAGGAAAAAGCAGGCAGCAATCTTTGCTGATATGCAGCCTCCACTGGTGATACCCAGGCAAACAGGGTCTGGAGTGGACCTCCAGCAAACTCCAGCAGACCTTCAGCAGAGAGGTCTGACTGGTAGAAGGAAAACTAACAAACAGAAAGCAACAGCATCAACATCAACAAAAAGGACAACCATTTAAGAACTCCACTGGAAGGTCACAAACAGCAAAAATCAAAGGTAAATAAATGCATTAAGATGAGGGAAAACCAGCAAGAGAAGGCTGAAAATTCCAAAAATCAGAATGCCTCTTCTCCAAAGGATCACAACTTCTCACCAGCAAAGAAACAAAACTAGATGGAGAGTGAGTTTGATAAATTGACAGAAGTAGGCTTCAGAAGGTGAGTAATACAAACTTCTCTGAGCTAAAGGGGCATGTCCTAACCCAATGCAAGGAAGCTAAGAACCTTGAAAAAAAGGTTGGAGGAATTGCTAACTAGAATAACCAGTTTAGAGAAGAACATAAATGACCTGATGGAACTGAAAAACATAACATAAGAACTTCGTGAAGCATATACAAGTATCAATAGCTAAATCAATCAAGCAAAAGAAAGTATATTGGAGATTGAAGATCAACTTAAAACATGAAGATGAAATTAGAGAAAAAAGAATAAAAAGGAAGGAACAAAGCCACCAAGAAATAAGGGACTATGTAAAAAGATCAAACTTATGTTTGATTGGTATACCTGAAAGTGACAAGGAGAGAGAGAGAGAGACAGAGAGACAGACAGAGAGAAAGAGAGAGAGAGAGAGAGAGAGAGAGAGAGAGATAGAGAGAGAGAGAGAGAGAGAGAGAGAGATTCTTCCAGGAAGAATGTAGAACCATGTGTAGAAAACAGGAATCAGGGAGGAGTAAGGAAGAGAAATGGGTCAATGGGAAGTAGATGGTTGCTTAGGCGGCACAATGGGTAAAAGATCTGGTAGCATCTCATTGCCCAGATGCAGTGATCTGGTGAGTTGCAGCTCCTCAATACTGTCTGGGAGGCCTGATGGTTGGTTTCTTGAGAAAGGAACTCAGATAAGACAATTATAACTGTCTCAAGTTTTAAAACTGGGTGGGTCAATTCCTGTGCTTATTCAAATGAAATCATAAACATTAATTCTATAGGACAATGGGGCTGGTTTCATATGGATGAATTTCAGAAACATGATGGAGAATAAAAAAAGGCTGGCACCCCCCCCCCAAAAAAAAAACACATACTATATGATTCAATTTGTAGGGAACTCCAGAAAAGGCAGACTATACTGCAAAAAAACGTATGAGTTGTTACTTGGAGCTGGGGGCAGGAATGTGGCGAAGGAACAATTGGAACTTACTGGAGTGTTGAAAATATTCTGTATCTTAATTGGGATCTTTGGTACATGAATGTATACATTTGCCCAATCTTACTGAACATACTGAATGCACTTTAAATGGGCACATTTTATTGTAAAAGCAACCTTATCAATATTGCTTTATAATATTGCAATATTTCCTTGCACTGGATTTATCTGGTAAGCATTTTATTACCCACCTCCTACCACTACCCTGTGATTAGATAGGTGTATATCAAACAGAGTCAGAAAGCAGCCTCCACCTACCCCAGATGCTTTCAGCTAATATCCCATTTTCACCTGCCTTCTTGTGGAATGATGCATACCTATAGCACTATCCACAGCTGTAGAAGGCGTCTGCATATATTCTGGGTCTGATTAAGAGGATAACTCCTGCTTAACTTTACGGTAATCTCCTTTCAGTTATTACTATGTGGATATTAAAAATGGCACCATTTCTTTAAATAAAAATGTGTTGGCTTCAGGATAATAATTAGATCATTTCTTTCAGGCCTAGTGAAGCACTGTTTATAAAGTCCCTGCCTTCCCTGAGTCCAGTGTCTTTGATACTCTGTACCTCCAAGAACATGGAGCAACCATCTCAGAGAATCAAAGCTGATTCTGCATTGGGGAAGACAAGATTCTAAACAGACAGCAACCATAAAATGGTACATAGGAATATAAGCTAAAAATCAGAATATGTAATATATTCTATGGTGTTAGCAATTCAGAGAACTGGAAAAGCATCCTCAGGTAGATAGAGAAACCATTATAAAGGAGATAAAATTTAAATAAGTTGAGAGCATCTGTAATCCCTTTAAATGTTCTTTCTGGAACCATTATTCTATCCCTGGAGTAATTTCAGGCTCTCTTCTCTGGAACCCACAGGAAAAAAAAAAATGGGATCATTTCATCACTAAAGTTGGTGGTGCTAAGGTACACCTGGGGAAGTTTACTGAAGAAACATGTGAAATGGGCATCTCTCTGGATCACAGCTGGGAGATTTTGCAGAGATCTGGAGAGCAGAGTTTTCTACCTTGGAATTTGTTTTTGTCATCTTAATTTCTGTTTGCTTTCTTGGCAGCTCAGTATGCCACAGAAATATCAAGATCTGGGATCTGTGAAAGGAAGCTTTTAGGTTGTAAACTTTCTTGCTGGGTCTAGTAGAAAGAAAAAGAGCACCAGGAAAGATGGCAAGGTTTTTAAGTAGGGCACTATGAGCAGAGAATATGCTGTAAACACAGCATGTTATGTTTAGCATTTGACCCTTCAGCTTCATTAAACTTTTGTCTAATACTTAAAATGAAACAGCTCTGAAAAGAGAAACTTAGAAAAAACATTCTGCCTATCAATTTCTACTTCATGTGAGTATCAGAGCTACACAAGGGCTAATATTTCTCTTCCCACTAATCATTTTTACATCTGATATTGGCTGCCCTATATTAAAACAGATATTTATGATTAACTGGTTGTATGTATCTTCCACTAAGCTACTATGGGCAAAAACACACCTCACCTTTTCTCAATTTTGGGGGGCTTAGGGCAGTTGAAAATAATTGGTATTTTCTTGGCAAGGTTTACCTTGCACAATAAGACAGTTCCAAGTTTCTAAAGAATATGAGCTGTTAGTGAATTAAGGAAGGTGTTGACAAGAACCCCACATTAGCCTAAAAGATGATAGCATATTCATCTCTCCTTAATTTATCAGAATAGCTAATTTTGTCCTGATGTAGAGAAAGAGTTTGAGAGAAGAAGTGAGGGGTGCTTACCCTAATCTTGCTTCTTCACACCAATATCACCCATGCATAGACCAGACTACCAGGGGTAAAAATGTTTCAGCCCCTTGAACTTTAAACCAGTTTGAGAAAAATCACCCTTTTTTTTAGTAGTCTTGGTGGTCCTCCTCCTCCTCCTTCACTTCCTCCTTCTCTTCCTCCTCCTCTTTCTTCACCTCCTCCTCCTCCTTCTATGTAATAATTCTTATTCTGCCAGATTTTTACTTTTTGACTCTCATTGTAATTTTCTAGAACCACTTTTTTTTCCCTTGAGATCAACAACAAACATTCATTTCCCTGAATTTCTTCCTTCTAACTTTCCAAAAGGCAGGATTTGATTTGCTCCCTACGCTTCCTACCTTGACTATTGGGGACATGAATTCATGCTATTATAGCTCCAGTTCCCAGGGCTAAGTCCAAAAACTGTTTATTTTCCTGGCATTTCACACAGCAGAGATGAACTGAAAAGGTTTGGACGGCATTGCAAAGAACAAGACAGAAATATCCAGGCAAAAACAAGGACACACAAAGACAGACTAGAGCTGGTATATCATGTGGTCTAGCATGATGTGTAGGCACCTAAGCTTTGTAATTCACAAGAATGAGGACTGATTCTCTGCTTTTCAAATTTCCTTAATGGTGTAACAAAAAGAGTTTAGGAGTGAAAGTATAATCAGAAGGATATATACCAAATGTTAGGCTAGGTGCAGTGGCTCACAGCTGAAATCCCAGCACTTTGGCAGGCCAAGGCAGGTGGATTACTTGAGGACAAGAGTTTGAGACCAGCCTGAGCAACATAGAGAAACCCTGTCTCTACAAATTAGCCAGGCGTGGTGACACATGCCTGTAATCCCAGCTTCTCAGGAGGCTGAGACAGGAGAATTGCTTACCCAGGAGGAGGAGGTTGTTGCAGTGAGTCAAGATCGCAGCACTGTACTCCAACCTGGGTGACAGAGTGAGACTCCATCTCAAAACAAACAAACAAAATGCAAAACAAACAAACAAGCAAACCCAAATGTTAAATGTAGGGAATTATCATAATTAACAGTACTCCCTCAAGTTTCTCCATCAGTGAACTGAGTCTCATAGTAATTACACAATCAACTTTCTAGGATAACAGAGATAAATATCGGAAACCAAGAGTTGTGTACATGTGCTTCATCGTACGCTTGAAAAAGTATTTAGTTGATGGAAAATCACAGGCTGCAGACTCCCACTTCTCACATCAAATCCATGGAAATAAATGCATATGCATTATTTTACTTGGAAAGGAGAAAGAGAACTATCAGGGAACCAGAAACTAAGAAAAATCTTAAAAGAATGTAAATGGAAAACTACAGAGGGAACATCAGCCAGGATGAGAAGCTGGAGGCCGGCACAAGCCCAGGAGATAGCTGCAACATAAAGGCGGGAGAAGCCCTGAGCAAGCTCCTGTCTGGAGGTGGTAGAAGCCGGACTAAAAGGTGAGCAACAGTCACCAGGAGACTGGTTAGTTGTGATGTCACAAAAGGAGGGACCAGGTGGGTTTATCCTTGTACTTTTCTCCCCCGCTCCATAAGCAACAGTAGCATATGCTTCTGACACAGGAAAGAAAAGTGACTACGAGACCTCAGGAAAGAGACTTGGCAGAGCTTTGACTGGCTTGCCACTTCCGGAAAGTAAAATATTGCACCACAAGGCGTATACTAAATGCTCTGGTGTCCTGCACTATAGCAGGCTCAGCTGCTCCCAGAATTATGTTGGAAACTGTAAGTGAAGTAGCCTCACAACAGAGGTTGCCAACAGAATAACAGCAAAACCCTTTATAGCCCAGGAAGTTGAGGCTGCAGTGAGCCTCACGGCTCTTGCATCACTGTACTCCAGCCTGGGTGACAGAGTAAGACCCTATCTCAAAAAAAAAAAAAAAAATCAAATCTCAACTACAGAAACAGGCACTCAAGTGAGAAGCCACCACTATTTGAGGAGAGTCAACACTATGAAAGAGAAGTAGTAACATTAGCAAATGGAAGAACTTACACAAAGACTACAGAATTAGTAGGACAATAAAACAGGATTTAAAGAAACAGACCAGCATCAGATTTCCCATCTAGAATATACTAGATAAAAGTATGAAGTAATTTTGAATACATAAATGAAATAATTATGACTCTAAGTGACAACACTGCTAGTTTTCTTCACACTGTTTTCTTGCTTCTTGCTAATTAACAATACTCCAATATTACTTAAAGTAGTAAAATGTCCACTTAAAAATACTTCTTCAGACACCCTTATAACTAGAACTGTCTGTGTGACATAGAAATGTAAGCAGAAAAATATAGGGTGGAGGTCTCTGGAATTCTCTTTTTCTGATAAAAAGGAACAGACATAGCTGACCTACGTTTATTATCCTTCTCCTTGTCCTATCTTCTTCCTTGCTGGAACATAGACTTAATAATTACAGATACATAAACCATTTTGTGCCAATGAGAACTAAAACCACATCTTAAGATTTGCCTATAGAAAGATAGAAGGCATTTTTGACAGCTTCTCTGAGCAATTGCACCAGCCTAAGAATTTCAATCTCCAGCCTAAATGAAAAAACAAAAATCAACAACAACAAAAAGAAAAACAACTCTCTTTTGTCAACTGTCCCATCCATCCTACACACCAGTCTATTTGGTAAGGTTGCTATTCTTTAGCCAGATGCAATTCCTAAATTATAAAAGTTAGACTTCTATACCTAGCTAACCTATCATTCAAGAGGCACAATAAAATAAACATATCTTGAGAAAAAAATACACAAAGTTTAACCCTTCATAGATCTTTAAATAAATTATAAGGAAATATACTCCAACAAGAGAGAAAGGAATTGCGAGAATCAAAGGAGAATGTGGTTACATATTACTTGCATAATATTAAAAATGTTATAATAATAGAAAAAGATATTAAATGCAAGGTGATTCATACATTTATTTGTCAAAGTAAGTCACCAAAACAATAAATTTTCAATTATATATATAATTGAAAAACAAATATTTATATCTATATAGAGAGAATTGGCAGAGCTTTTACATATATGTTTATATATGCAAAATCATATATCTAATTTCTCATTATATATAAATAATATAATTATGTATACTTGTACAATATATATAAAATGAGACTGAAAATGGGTAATTTTACAATATATATAAAATAAGACCAAAAAATGGGTAATTTTGGTCAGGGGCAGTGGCTCACACCTGTAATTCCAGCACTTTTGGAGGCCAAGGCAGGTGGATCATGAGGTCAAGAGTCTGAGACCAGCCTGACTAATATGGTGAAATGCTGTCTCTACTAAAAATACAAAAATTAGCTGAACGTGGTGGTGCGCCTGTAATCCCAGCTACTCAGGAGGCTGAGGAAGGAGAATCGCTTGAACTGGGGAGGCGAAGATTGCAGTGAGCTGAGACTGCATCACTGCATTCCAGCCTGGGCGACAGAGCAAGACTCCATCTCAACAAAAAAAAGGGGATGGGGGGTAATTTTGTATAGTCATATATTTGATCAAAATATTCAGTACATTCTATCTTTCTAGAACATTAACTAAATTGGAGAGGGAGATAGAGATAAACAGAGGAAACTCTAGATGTGTGAAACTATGAGATACCCCCCAAACTCATTCTACTTACTCACCAAAGGCCCTAGAGATATTTGAAAGACATACCAGATTTAACATTAACCGATTCATTTTTGAAAACAAGACTGAAACACAAAATGTGACCCAGCAGTCCACTTGCAGGTTGAAGGTGATGATAAGGATGATGAGAAGAGCAGAGATGATGACAAGCATGGCTGCAGCAGCAGGGAACATTTATTGAGTGCTTACCAGGCCCTGTGCTTAGTGCTTTCCATGTATTATCTTATTCACCTATTTGGAGTCTCTCTCTGCCCTGCAATTGAGAATTTGGGTCATTTATAGGTCAATGAAGATGGCAGGTGAATTCACCAACTCAGTCACAGGGGAAAGGAGAAATGAGAACCATGGTAGCTATTCTTTTTGGGGGGAAATTGCAAGACAGGGAAACTTACAGCTGCTGAGGCCATGCCTTTGAGCCCTCCACTCTTCCTCTTCCTGTTTGCTTTCGTAGTGTATGATAAGTGGGTCTCTTTCAAATGCTGTCTCACATAGATCTTTCAAATGCTATCTCACATAGCGTCCAGATTTTGTTTATTCTGGCTGATTAGGGAAGAAGAAGAAGAAGGGAAAAAATGTACAACAGAAGAAAAATGGATAAAATGGACTTTCCACATTTGATTAGAAAGATATTTCTCTCTTGATTCCCCCCACCCCACACCCAAAATGTGCCTTCTAAATTAACTTGCTATATATTCCTTTCTGGTATAGAACCAAACGAAAAAAGGCACAGGAGAGATGGGACTAGAAAGACAGCACAGGGAAAGGGGAGGAAAACATTTGTTTGCACTTCTTTGCTGTTTCTGTGTTGTGGTGCTGACTTGCTGTTCCCCTTGAAAGATTACATATGACTTTATCAGAGAATTTCCTCCCTTTTTTCACTTACATTGTCTTCACCTATCACTGGGAGGGGGTGTGAGATTTCTTTGTGCTATGTTCTCTCCTTCATTTCCTCTAAGCGCTGCACAACCAGGCATCAGCAATATGTACGTTTTCAGGTCTGAGGCTAGGAAACTCCACCCCTAACAGGTGAGCAGTCTTCGGAAGAATATGCTCGACTGCTCACCTAGGAAACTCCACCCCTAACAGGTGAGCAGTCAAGCATATTCCTCAGAAGAGGTGTGCAACTTCTGGCTTACGAACTCAGATTGTCCCTGCATAATGGTTAAGTCAGAATTAGTGATTTCATATCTTCAATAATTTTTTTTCTGAGGATTTCAAATCCTACTTCATATGACCCTATCCCTTTCTCAACTAAGCTGGTCTCAGTTTAAGGAAGTTGGTCTCGATTCCTGATTGCCTCCATTTCTACTTTTATCTCTAGCCAGGATCCTCTTTTCCTGGTCCTCAGATGATGACTTTCTGAGCCCTGATGGAGTATTTGAACCTGAAATGCCCCACCCTGTCCACAGAGAACTCCTCATGTACTTTCATTCCTCTAACTCTCATAAAATCGTTACAGTGTAGGGAAAACACTGGGTTTTGAAGATACCTGGGTTTGAAACATGATTCTGCCGAGCATGAGCTGTATAAGTTTTGAAAAGTCACTTCACCAGTCTGGGCAAATCACTTTAATGATAAATGATGAGGCTGGCCTGGCTGGATGGTTTCTGGGTGCCCACCAGCTGTTGCGTGCTTGGATAGGATGGGGCTACGCAGTTAACATTGTATAGAAATAGTACAACTTCAGCTCTATTTTGGTTCGAAACAGAGTAGATATAAATTGATATATACACATATAGATGATTTAGGAATCTTCCTTGAAAAGCTACAGTAAAATTTCTTTATGATTTAGCATATTGTTAAAGATAGGAAAACATAAGGAAAATTATGTCGTTTATGCTCCAGCCCAAATGACAGTTCAGAACACCTCGTATAACCTGGCCTATAACATGGGCATGATTTCTGCCCCCAGTACCCACTCCACCTTGGATTCTGTTACATATTTTTGTTCTCTGGTCTTCTCACAACAGATGTCTTGTTGGTGTTTTGGTGTTAAAAGCAGAGAAAAAGAATGAGACCTTTGTGAGGCTCAGTGGCGGTGACTGTGTTGGCCGATTGATGGTCTGGCCTGAGAGCCAAGCGCTAGGGTCCCCCTGTGATGGATGGACTCACTGTGTGAGCCTCCCACCCCACAGCTGATGCTCAGAATGAGGTCCCTCTGGGGTCACCAGCAGTCATTCTGCCCTAGAGAACACTGCCCTGGCTGAAGGATCTCTGCAGAGCCCATCTCAGCAAGGAGTCTTGCTTCTCAGAATTTTTTATTGGTCTGGTAACTAGTGTTGACACCATGTCATTTTTCAGGAGGCAATTTGTTTTTCTGGACAGCATCTTAGGGACAGTGGGCATCGCAGTTGTGGCAGTAACGCAAATGTAATCGAAGTAACAGCAGTCTCTTCCAGCGTAATGAAAGATTTGGTTGGAGCTGCAAGATCTGGGGGAGGGAACCCAGATGACTTGTCAGTGGCCATTCAAGGCACCTCCCTGCCCCTGTATTTTCCTTTCCAGTCTGTCTTAGAGCTTTGTTTCAGACAAGTCGCCTGTGGCAGTGGGCTGGGAAGATGACTCTGACGAGGCTTCAGCCCACACAGCGACATGTGTGACAAATTATCCTGACAAGGCTGCTACTCCAATATTAGCAGCTCATTAGAAGAGTTGGGTGAAATTCATCTCTGCTTTGATCAATTTTCTGCTAGCATTTCAGGGCTTTCAAAGAATCCCCTCTTCCCACCCTCTCCCACCCCGATCGTTAATTTCTCGTAGTTTTCTTGTTGTTGAGGCCACACTTGGCAGGACTTCCCAAGGGCTCAGAGAATCTGGCACAGATTGACCAAGTCCTACAAATGTTTATGCCCAGTTTTAGGAGGAAGAAAAGGAACATTAATCTGGGTATTTTACACTTGTTCTCAAGGGAATGAAGGAACAAAGAGCTTGGATGACAGAATCTCTAAGGTTCTATTCAACTCTCACACTCTGATTCTACCAGAAGAGTTGGAAGACATGGTAGTGGAGACAAGGAGGTCTTTGCTCACATGATTTCCTCTGCCCAGGGAGTCTTGAAACTAGATTAACTAGATTGGCTCACAGAGAATGGCTAGCCCAATCATGTAACTGATAAAAACCCTGATGAAGGGACACAGATGAGACGAAGATCTGGACTTCCTGATTTCCAATCAGGTGTGCATCTGATATGGTTTGGCTCTGCGTACCTTCCCAATTCTCATCTTGAATTGTAATCCCCATGTGTCAAGGGAGAGAGCTGGTGGGAGGTGATTGGATCATGGGGATAGTGTCCCCCATGCTATTCTCATGATAGTGAGTGAGTTCTCATGAGATCTGATGGTTTAACAAGTGGCGGTTCCCCCTGTGCTCTCTCTCTTGCCTGCCACCATGTAAAACGTGCCTTGCTTTCCCTTCACCTTCCTCCATGATTGTGTGTTTCCTGAGGCCTCCCCAGCCATGGAGAACTGTGAGTCAATTAAACCTCTTTCCTTTGCTAATTACCCAGTCTCAGATATGCTTTATAGCAGGGTGAGAATAGACTAATACACCATCCCACTTAACTGCATCACTGAAAAAGGGAAAATAATTGAAAGTGAGTATATCAGAGTTCTTCAGAGAAATGGAACCAGCAGGAGACATACGGACATGTGTATTAAGATTTATTTTAAGAAACTGGCTCACTGGAAAGTCTGAAATCTGTAGAGAAAGCTGACAGGCTGAAAACTCAGACAGCGGTTGATACTACAGTCTTAAGACAGAATTTCTTCTCTTGGAAGCCTTGGTATTTGCTTTGAGGGCCTTCAATAGATTGAATGAGGCCCACTCCCGTTATTGAGCACAATCTCCTTTATGAAATCAACTAACCACAGATATTAATCACATCCACAAAATACTCCTATTTTCGTGCTGTTTCTCACATGTGTGTGCTTTCCTTGGGGGCTTTGCTATTTAAAATGGCCTCTAAGCATAGTGCTGAAGTGATATCTAGTGTTCTGAAGTGCAGGAAATCTGTGACGTGCCCCACAGAGAAAACATGTACTTATCAGTGGATGAGCTTATCAACTGATCTGCTTCGTTTAGGCATGAATTATAGTGCTGGTGGGAGTGAGTTCAATTTTAATGAACCAACAATATATATTAAATAAGGTGTTTTTAAATAGAGACACACATAAAACAAGGTTATGCATTGGCTTTTTGAAAAAAATTATGTGACCAGAGGCTTAAAGCAAACAATTCTGAATTTCCCCTAGAAGCAATGTTTGAGTATTTGCTAATTGAATGTTCTTAGTAAACTTTCATTTGTTTGTTGTTTGTTTGTTTTTAGAGACAGGATCTCACTTTGTCACCTAGGCTGAAGTGTGGTTGTGTGATCACACCTCACTGCAGCCTCAAACTCAAGCGATCCTCCCCCCTCAGCCTCCCAAGTAGCTGAAACTATAGGTGCATGCCACCACATCCAGCTAATCTTTTATTTTTTGTAAAGATGGGGTCTTGAACTCCCAGCTTCAAACAATCCTCCTGTGTTGGTCTCACAAAGTGCTGGGATTATAGGTGGAGGCCACTGTGCCCAGCCCTCAGCAATTTTATAGAACGTAACTACCTCAGATAACAAGAACCAACTCTATGGTAATGTGGGTTTAATCCTAGAATCAACCTATTATTCCCATTTTCATGGTGAGGACTCTGAGGCACAGAGAAGCTAAGTAAGTGTTGGAGTTGAGAGTGATATACAGGCAGTTTAGATCCCAGTGTCTGTGCTGGTGACAAGCACTGTTCCTGCTACGGCTCTGCTGACAGTACACATCTCCTCATGCCTTTCATCTTTGCTTACCCCTTTATGTGTTATGTCCCATTGTCTTAAATGTTAGTGTTCTGTGGGTCTTATTTTATGCTTTTCTTGTATGTTGTAATGCACTTTAAAATGGGAACATGTAGAGTCGCAAAAGAAAGATGAAGCAATAAGAAACATGGAAACTCGCTATTGTGCCTTTGGGATCTTCTGAGAGTTCCGGACTTCGGTGATGAGCCAGGAAGACAGCGCAGGGGGACATTTAAGACCGAGCTGGGGACAGTATGTTAGAAACAAGGACAGGTTCCAATGTGTTTATGTAGATTCCCATGAGTCATTGTCAATTACATGTAACTTAGAATGCAATGTTTAATCTCCCTGTCTTCATTAGGTGGATTTCTGAACAACGGTTACTGAGCAAAATACAGCAGGACATCAAGCTTGGCACAAACTTTTCTTGACCTGTGCTGTAGGCACCATGCAGAGTTCCTGCCTTTGAGGATTTTATTTTGTTTGAGGAAATAGACGAACACAGTGACTTCAATGCCGTCCTGGAGATATTTCAGGCAGCGGGAACCTTGTGGACAAAGATATTGAAGCAGGGAAGTGTAGGGCTTGTTTCAGGAAAGGCGATTAGAACTACATGATTGAAACAGGAAGGTCCAAGGTCAAGGCCATCTCTCTGGAGAACTGCAAAAGGCACCATCCCATTGTCTTCTTGGTGAGTGGAGCCCTCTGGAGTTGTCCAGGGCAGCAGTCCCCAACATTTAGGCACCAGCAACAATTTCGTGGAAGACCATTTTTCCATAAAAGTGGGGTGGAAGGGGCTTTGGGATGATTCAAGCACGCTACATTTATTGTGCACTTTATTTCTATTATTATTACATGGGAATATGTAGTGAAATAATTCCCCAACTCACCATGATGTAGAGTCAGTGGGAGCCCTGAGCTTGTTTCTTGCAACTAGATGGTCCCATCTAGGGGTGATGGGAGACAGTGACAGATCATCAGGCATTTGATTCTCATAAGGAGCATACAACCTAGATTCCTCGCATGCGCAGTTCACAATAGGGTTCGAGCTCCTGTCATAATTTAATGCCACTGCTGATCCGACAGAAGGCAGAGCTCAGGTGCTAATGCAGGCAATGGGGAGTGGCTATAAATACAGATGACTGGTACCAGACTTATACTGGTCCTCAGCGTTTGAGGACCACTTGAGAGCCTGAACAGAGAGGCCCTGGGGCAGGCTGGGAAGAGAGATCCATAATTATTTTTCTCTTTTTATGTAATGAGGGAGAAGATTTGAAGGGAGAAATGACATCAGATTTGCCCATTTCTAAAAGGACAAAAGCTCTATATTTTCCTGCATCAGCAAAACTGTCAACTGGAGATAAGGCGTTTGTAACTAATTCCCAAGGTACCTGCTTCAAATACTAATATGAGTGTTAACATGAAATGACTAATCATAGAGTGTTCATGTGTGATAAGCGCTTTGACTTAAGGTCAAGAACCAGGTCAGAAAAACAATCTGTCCAAGTCTTTAAGCATTTCACAATGAAATGCAGAGGCCCTCAGAATACTCTGTGAAAGCTGGAAAGAATTTTAGAAATACCATGTTCCAGTCTCCTTTACAAGGGCGGCAAAGTATCTTTGCAAACTTAACCGTAAGCTGCAACAGAATAAGGGCTGAAATTCATGTCTCAGCTTTTGATAATGGTGCTCCTGCCTCTCTACTGAACTGCCACTAAAATAAACAATCGTAGTCAACTGTCATGCTCTTTTTGCAGAGATTGAGATGCCAGGCCAAGCTTTTCCTCAATGATTTTTATTTTCTGTTTTCCATTGCCTCCAGTTAATCCCAGGTTTGTGCTGGAACAGAGTCCAAACAGGATAAAATACCCTGAGAAGCTTTGTTCAGATTGCTGCAGACTGGCCAGAGACAGGAAATACTGGAAACCATAAGAGAGAGCCTGTTCTGACGCGAATTCCAGCAGAGTTTGGTTCATTCAAATGAGTTCCAAAACAAAAGAAAAATCCTTACATGATCGGCCAATATTTTTAGGGTATTCCTCCAAAACAAACAGAAAATCACATCTTTAAAAGCACCCATGTCTGGAGCCCAGCCAGTGCCCCAGTTCCCTGGGCAGCCCCTTGCTCTGTATCAGGAGAGGGCCCGTGAAGGGAAATCACAATCATATGGCCCTTTAGTGACACTGCTGCTTGTCATGGGCCTCCTGTATAACTCTGCCCACGAGCGCTTTCCTCAGGCTGCAACATAGAAAACTATTGAGTTTCATTTTTCTTGTGCTGGATAATATGCCAACCTTAATTGATATGATGCTGTCATTCTCTCACCCTGTGAAAGAAAATCGCTACAGGCTCATGGCTTAATCTTTGCCCATAGGAGACTTAATAAAAGCTATAACTCTAAAAAAAAATAGAGAGGTGAGACTTGTTAATCACTCTGTCACTGGGAAAAGAATACTTTCTCCTGTACTGTTGTTTACTGACCTAAGACAAATTTGAAGAAGAGGTCCAACTCTCCTTTATGCTCCAGAGGCCATATTGTTTTGCAGATGGTGGAATAAATAAAATATTTCCCGAAAAGCGGACATGTGCAGGAAAAAGCAGTGTGAGGCTATGCTGTAGTAAGACGGGTTAGCCAGATGTTACTGTTGACCTCCACTCACTGGAGTCCGATTGGATTGGATTTCTCCAGCTGTTTGGAAGAGCTACATGGAAAGTCAACTCTTTCCCAAGACCACGAGGGCCACCTGCAAAATATCCCCTTCATTGCCATTGGGATTTCCATGATGTGTACTTCAGGATCTCGGATCCCTATTTTTCAATGTACAGAAATGTTATAAAAAGGATTACAGATTTATCAGCAACCAGATCTCTTAAAGAGAGCTGTGCATTATTTCCGCCATGACATATGCTTAGAGTATCAGCAGGACCCTACTGAATCTATATTTGATATTTATTTTTGGGTTAATTTGAAATGTGGATGGCAAAGACTGAAGCCAACAAGCTAACAAAAAGCACACATGTGTATGTGTATGCGCGTGTTTATGGAAGTGGATGTGTGTTGTGAACAAGTCTCTACAAATGGAAACCATCTATAAAACTGTCTCTGGAGCCAATGGAACACTCATTAATTAGAATCATTTCTGGAAACCATTGTTTCTGGAAAGTGGTAATTCCAGGAAGCCTTGTAGATTTTATTTATTTATGTATTTATTTATGTAGATTTTTATCACTGCAGCCTTAGCTAAAATTAGCCTCATGAAGCAAGGACAGCAAACGTGCATATTTTAAATGTGCCTTAAAACTGAGCATTAGTCATAATAAAACTCCAGATACCCCAGGATTCAAAAACAGCAACTCTGGTAAAACCACAGAAATTTTGATCTCATATATAGATCAGTTAGCTGAAATTTACCTTTGCATTATGTACAAAAAAAGGGGTTTGGGAGTAAATTGTGATTGCGAATTAAATCGCAGTCCAAGGTTTAAAAAGAACAAACTTGTTTGAAACAGACCCTTAAGCATTTCAGAAGCAGCTATTTACATATAAGCAACTAATGGTGACTTACAAATTATTCTTATCTGTTCATTAAAACAACCTCCCTAAGGTTGTCTATTTAATTTTTTTAATAAAAAAATCTAGAACTACAAATTGCATACATTTGAAAATAGAAATGTGTTCCACTATTCACCCTTCACTAATTCAGACTGTCCCATTAGGCTGGGAGAGGTGGCTCATGCCTGTAATCCCAGTACTTTGGGAGGTTGAGGCAGGCAGATCACTTGAGGTCAGGAGTTTGAAACCAGCCTGGCCAACATGGTAAAACCCTGTGTCTATTAAAAATACACAAATTAGCCATGTGTGGTGGTGCACACCTGTAATCCAAGTTACTTGGGAGGCTGAGGCAGGAGAATCACTTGAACACGGGAGGTGGGGGTTGCAGGGAGCTGAGATCACACCACTGCACTCCAGCCTGGGTGACAGAGCAAGACTCTGTCTCAAAAACAAAACAAAACAAAGAAAAACAGATTGTCCCATTTGAGTGATTTTGAGTGAGAACCTGTTCACTTGCTCTTAGAGCGAGAGCAAGTCTTAGTAACAACACTGACATTGACCTCTGAGGTCTTGGAGGCTCAGGCTGGCCTTGAAGTGTAAGAGCCGATCATGTTTGTATGTCCTCGGACATGAAAGTTATTCACGTGATGCAATTTAAGGGGTCCACCTTGCCCCTAAATATCTTCCCACAGGTGTCTCCAGTATTTAACATTTCTATGCTTGGACTTGTTTGAAGACAGCAGATAGTTTTTTTGAGGACTCCCTTTCTAAATGAAAATATCTTCTCAGAGGAGGGCAATCTATGAGCAAAGATGGGTTCACTGACCCCAGGGTGGCCCAGGCTCAGGGTGGAGGGGCACAGGAAGGGGGCATCAGGGAGGCAGGGTCTGAACCTCAGATCTTTCACTCACAGAGCTAAAGAGACAGCAAAGGTAAGTTTCTATTTTTAATTTTAATTTTGATTCAATTTTTTTTAGAGACAGAGGCTTGCTCTGTCACCAGGCTGGAGTATAGTGGTGCCATCACTACAGCCTCAAATTCTTTGGTTCAAGCAATCCTTCTGCCTCAGCCTCCTGAGTAGCCGGGACTGAAGGTGTGCACCATCACACCTGGCTAACTTTTAAATTTCTGTTTTTGTAGAGACAAGCTCATGCTATGTTTTCCAGGCTGATCTCAAACTCCTGGTCTCAGGTGATCAGGTGATCCTCCCTCCTTAGCCTCCCAAAGGGCTGGGATTACAGGCATGAGCTGCTGTGCCTGGCCGGTTGTAAGTATTGATAGCATCATGATTACAGAAGCCAGGCTGGGGAAAAGGGAGACATTTTCAGGGAGGTGGAAAAGATGAAGAAGGGAATTAGAGCAACTTCTAACAACTTCATAATTGTGCTGAAGGCCAAGTGTTTTCAACACCAGAGATTGGCTTTATCATCCTAAGAGAATTGGCTCCAGGGATAACTTCTAACCTTTTATCCTTTGTTCTTTCAAGGCTGAAGACTGTTGTTCTATCTCATGCCAATGCCCCCCAAAGTGGCTTCCTCCATTTTGTGATAAGCCCTTCAAAATCCTGAGAGCTTGTCTTTAGACATCCGTATACTCTCACGGGGGACACTTTATCACCCACGATCAAGCATGGCCCTCACTTATGCATAAATCTCTCTACTTCTGAAAGGAAGGTTTCCAAAATTAAAATTCAATCCCAGCAAAGCATTTGTAGGATACCATGAAACACCGTCTGGCAACTATCACATTCCACATGCTGAGAAGTGAAATATATAAAAAGTCAATGCGTTTATATGACCTACGGAGCGTTTACACATTGTTCAAAGCTTTACTTTTAAATGTTATTTTATCCTGAGGTGATATAGCTACTAAAAGCCATGTGAAAATACCCCCAAGTAGATGTTTTAAAATGTAATTACCTACTGACCAGTCATCTTTTCCACACACATATATATGTAAAGACTAGAATATCTTTTAAGAAAAGCTGAGTCTTCCTCAGAGAAGGGAAGAGCCTGTTTCCCATCCGTTGCAAACGTTATTGGCCAATGTCAGAAGGGCCCTCACTCTCTCAGCCTCTTCCTGTGTGTCAGGCAGGTGACAGGCCTTCTTTCACCTTCTTTCCTAACTGCACCATTTTTATGGCTGACCGAGTCTTACAGATCGTTCGCATTCTGTAGAACTATAGCTTTTCTTTTCCATTTCCTTCCCTATTAAATGGAGCTGATGACGTTCTATTCCTAGGAGATTTCTATTGGATGCTTTGAGATCTGTGACTGTTTGGTGGGTCATGTTAGATATGTGTGTGGGGCAAGATAACCTTTATTAGAGTACTTCCACGTATAGGGGCTGATTTTCTTTGCATGAATTTCCTTGGCCCCGACCCCAGAGAAAAAAGGTGAAAAACATGTTGAGCCTGATAATCAGGCCTTCAGGACACTCTGTCAAGACGCTTAAGATGCTTGAAAAAAGAGTGGCTCATGCCTGTAATCCCAGCACTTTGGGAGGCCGAGGCGGGTAGATCACGAGGTCAAGAGATCGAGACCATCCTGGTCAACATGGTGAAACCCCATCTCTACTAAAAATACAAAAAATTAGCTGGGCATTGTGGTGCATGCCTGTAATCCCAGCTGCTCAGGAGGCTGAGGTTGTGGTGAGCCGAGATCGCGCCATTGCACTCCAGCCTGGGTAACAAGAGAGAAACTCCGTCTCAAAAAAAAAAGTAGATAGGAGGATGTCCATAGGTTATATGCAAATCCTAGGCCATTTATAGCAGGCACTTGAGCAACTGTGGATTTTGGTATCCCTGGGGGTCCTGGAACCAATTACCCACAAGTGCGGAGGGACGGCTACATCCCTTTTCAGCGTATCAGCCTATGGTTAGAGAAAACACTCTTGGGCATGATCCAGTGGGATGCCAGTCAGTCATTCTCAAAAACAGCTCCAAATGGTCATCAAAAGCACCAATGGGGGCCAGGCACGGTAGCTCATGCCTATAATCTCAGCACTTTGGAGGCCAAGGTGGATGGATCACTTGAGGTCAGGAGTTCGAGACCAGCCTGGCCAACATGGTGAAATCCCATCTCTACTAAAAATACAAATATTAGCTGGGCATGATGGCACATGTCTGTAGTCCCAGCTACTCGGGAGGCTGAGGCAGGAGAAAAGCTTGATCCCAGAAGGCGGAGGTTGTAGTGAGCTGAGATCACACCGTTGATCCAGCCTGGGTGATGGGAGCAATACTTTGTCTCACAAAAAAAAAAAAAAAAAGCACCAATGGAAGCAACAACAGCCCCAAGGGAACAAAAGCAGCCCGCCCCTGGGTCGTCTCAGTGGAGGGACTTACAGTTTAGTAACAAAGCAGGGTGAGGCCTTAGCACTAAATACCAGTGATCATCACCCAAGCCCTGGGCCATCCCAGGCTGATAAAGCCTGAGAAACCAGGAGTTAGATATATTGTCTAAATCCAAACATAAATATAACGTGATTAGGCTTAAACTACACGTTATGGCACA
The DNA here is from genome assembly GCF_049354715.1 of Callithrix jacchus. Taxonomy (NCBI): domain Eukaryota; kingdom Metazoa; phylum Chordata; class Mammalia; order Primates; family Cebidae; genus Callithrix; species Callithrix jacchus. The sequence goes on along the minus strand of NC_133508.1, from coordinate 33,312,996 downwards.
TCTCACCACCTGCTATTCTTGATCCCCTCTGAATCATATGCAAGCCCAAAGGGGCAGGGAGAAACGAAACTCTCTTGTCCCTAAGCTGAACTCTGCTTTTCACTGTCCACTTGAACTTTGAAGTGGGCTTAATAGTTTATGACTTAATCCACCTATAGCTCTAAGTACCGATGAACAGCTGAGCTGATATTTGATTCCCAACGGGAAGGTGCTGGAGATGAGAATGTCAAGTGCATGTCAACTGGTTGGGTATAAAATCTGCTTATACTAACATATGGAGTTTTATCTCTAAAATGATTTTTCTCTTCGGCATTGTGAGCTGAAGCAGTACGAATAATGAAAGGATCTGAAATGGTGATGCCTTTGAGTCTCGGCAGGAACACTCGAGCACATGCCTTCCACGTCTTACCCATGCTCTCTGGCCCTTCCTGTGGGCAGTGTCTAACTCTCCAACTCTGAATCAATCCTGTTGCTGATGCTGTCAAGACGTCCAGTCATTTAACAATTGTCCCGTGGGTTTGGGAATGAGATTCAACATGGAAGTCAGTAACTTTTAGTTTTCCAAAGTTGCTGGACACCACCCGACTGAAAAGAAATTTTAAAATGGTGACAACCAGAAGGAAAAACAAGTGCACTCACTTTACCTCCTAGACTCATTGAAGAGTTGTTAAGGTCAATAGATTTATTTTTATTTTTTAGAGATAGGGTCTTGCTCTGTCTTCCAGGCTGGAGTGCGGTGATACAATCACAGCTCACTACAACCTTGAGCTCCTGGGCTCTATCAAGTCAGCCTCTCCAGTAGCTGAGACTACAGGCACAGGTCACCCTACCTGCTAATTAAAAAAATTTTTTTGATAGAAGTAGGGTCTTTCTATGTTGCCCAGGCTGTTCTCGAACTCCTGGCCTCAAGCAATCCTCCCGCCTAGGCCTCCCAAAGTTCTGGGGAAGAATTTTCAGGCATGAGCTACCATGACCAGCTGATAGATATATTTTGGATTGAACACCATTTTTAGCCAAAATAATCTGTGAATGTTTTGAAGTAGACTTCTCTTCTTTATCCCTCTCCATCTTTTCCCTAAAAATTGTTGGCCTTGATTTTTTGGTTTTGTCATTTTGTTCACGATAAGGTGGAAATTTTGCACTAGAAATTATCATACATTTAGTTAAAAGAGTCTCTTCATCTGATTCTGGAAAAGTCTTAACATAATTGTGAATAAAATATCTTGGCTCAAAGACATTTCCGCCAGACTCCTCAGAAACTCTGTAGGCTAGTGATTAAGGCACATCACAAATATCAAAGCAGGCACGGCTCACTGAATCAGCTGTGGCAACAAACACACCATCGTGGTGAGTTCAATATGGTGAATACTTAGGGGAGGAAATAGGCATTGCATGGATGTCAACATCTACCCAGAAACCAGATTTTGCCCTGTGTGATCTTTACAGAAATCTTTAAAGCCAGTATCTTCAGCCAAAATGCTTTTGTTGTCAAAGGAACATATGGAAATAGCAGATGAAAGAACAAGACTCAAGGCCTGGCCCCCACCCTGTGATGTGCTGGAGGGTTTGCTAACCTAAGAGAAAAATCATTCAACTGGGGCATAAAATAGTGTGTTTATCTGCCAGTGTGGCCATGTTTTTTTAAAAATATATATTTTATTATAGGTTAGGTTTTGGGGTACATGTGAAGAACATGCAAGATTTTTGCCTAGGTACACATATGGCAATGTGGTTTGCTGCCTTCCTCCCCTTCACCTATATCTGGCATTTCTCCCCATGCTATCTCTACAACTCCCCACCCGCCGCTGCGCCTTCCCTAGTTCCCTCCCACAGACCCTTGTGTCTGATGCTCCCCTCCCTGTGTCCATGTGTTCTCATTGTTCAACACCCACTTATGAGTGAGAACATGCGGTGTTTGATTTTCTGTTCTTGTGTCAGTTTGCTGAGAATGAGGGTTTCCAGGTTCATCCATGTCCCTACAAAGGATGGGAACTCATCATTTTTTTATGGCTGCATAGTATTCCATGGTGTATATGTGCCACATTTTTCCTGTCCAGTCTATCATCTTCCCTACAAAGGTGGCCCAGTCCTGAAGGCCAGGCTCTCAACTCATTCATTCATTCATCAGTTATTGACTGAGAACCAGTGATGTGCCTAGACATTCATTAAAATCTGATTGTATAATCAGAAGACAAAATACTATTCTTCCTCATGATATGGTAGAAGATGTAGACACAGAAACAGAATTATCTGTTTGGATTATATGAAATTGCCATTTTTTAACTGTCTGAAATGGTTAGTATTGGTAATTTCATGTGGTGCAAATTTTGTAATACAATTTGTTAAGCTCACTGATAGAAATATGGATGGAAATTTTTGTCTTCACCGCTGTTTGTTCGTTTCCATCTATCGTATGAACAGGATGCTTAAGCTGAGGAGTGTGGGTGGGGAGTGGGGAGGAAAGTGGCTAGGAAGCCTTGCTGGAGGACCTCACCATAAAAGCTGAAGGAGCGTGGCTCACGCCTGTAATCCCAGCACTTTGGGAGGCCGAGGTGGGTGGATCACGAGGTAAATAGATCGAGACCATCCTGGTCAACATGGTGAAACCCCGTCTCTACTAAAAATACGAAAAAATTAGCTGTGCTTGGTGGCACGTGCCTGTAGTCCCAGCTACTCGGGAAGCTGAGGCAGGAGAATTGCCTGAACCCAGGAGGTGGAGGTTGCGGTGAGCCGAGATCACGCCATTGCACTCCAGCCTGGGTAACAAGAGCGGAACTCCGTCTCAAAAAAAAAAAAAAAAGTTGAAGGAGCTGTGAAGCTGGGTGTGGTGGCATGTGTCTGTAATGCCAGTTACTCAGGAGTCTGAGGCTGGGGGATCACTTGAGCCCAGGAGTTCAAGTCCAACCTGAGCAACATAGCAAGCTGACTTCTCTTCTTTATTCTTCTCAAAAAAAAAAAAGAAAACAAAGACGAAGATGTGGACTGCAAGTGTGGGGATGTTAAGGCCTGTGTTGATGAAGCATGAAGAATCTTCTGGAACACACTGCCTTTAGAAACTTATCTGGAAGAAGACCTTGGTTGTTTAATCAGTGAACTTGCTCAGAAAAAGAACACAAGAACAGGAGTGGCACTGTCTGAAGGTGCTGAAACAGACGCCTAGGAGTGTCTAATCAACCCCTTGATTCCTTTGCTCTTACTGGCAAAGACAGAAGTATTCTACACCCTCTATTTTCCCACTTCCCATCTGAGTCCCTGGAGGTGATTCACTGACCTGTAGTTCCCATAATAGAAGGTAAAGACCTTAAATGCCTCATTGACTGTCATCTTGTGTGAGAACCTCTACTGCTTCCTGACAGTGGGGTCATCTAGTGGTTTTAACTCTTGCTTTGGGAATAGGTCTTATGCTAACAGTGGGATTTGAAGCCCTGCTCTTTTGATTCAAGGTTGATAACTTTAGGCCCATGAGCACTAACCTTGGCTGGGTTTATTGTTGGCCTCATCCTTGCAAAGTCTTTAGGTTTCATTCCTGACTTTCAAAACCTCCACTCCTAAAGCAGCTGGCTCCTCTCACCCATTAATTGGGCCCTATCCTCTGGTTCTGCTTTCTATAGTGAGTGAGTGTCTCATGTCTTAGAGAAAAGCCATTTTGAGTATCTAACACGAGAGCAGAGGGGACCAAAGCATGTTGAGTTAGACTCCAATAAGCTCTTGCAGCAGCTCAAAGTTCTCTTAAAAGTTCATTGAAAGTGTGTTACGACATCCCTGTCTAGGAATCCCTTCATGGTTCAGGCTACCAGTGGTTTTACTTTCTCAGCTGTGGCTTACCACGCAGACACTATTATAGGAGAGAAGAACAAGCTTTCAGTCTAAGAATTCATTAGAACTGGAAAGCTCATGTTCATGAAGATAAAAGTTTGTGTCCACGCAAGTATTTCTGGGCATGCATTGCCACTGAATGATGAGAAAGGACGTAGGATGGTTAAGAGGAATTGGATCCTTCAGGGATCCTCTAGAAGCCTCCCTGCATTACGAAGAAATTGGACATTATTGGACTTCATGCCTCCTCAGGTTACATCCAGTCCTATAGTCCTGCGACTTGAAAATGACTCGAAAAAGCATTTTTATGTTTTCCCCCTCAGATGCGAAATAGGGTCTTTTCTTACCAGACATCATTAAGGTTGTGTGATATATGGGTGCTATTAGTGTATGTTCCACGAAGCGTGTGCTGCTGGAACATTTTAACTCATGTACTATCCCAAACTTTTAATCATTCCGGGAGCGTCCTGCAAGCCATCCACCACTGCGGCAGTGTCTTCGTAGAAGGTGGCCCTGTGCTTTGGACAATGACGTGCTTGGAGACAGAGCTGGAGATGTTATTTGGGACCACTTTACTTGTATTTTTTCTGCTGCGCAGGAGTAAAATCACTTTCTGGGTTGGGGGAGGGAAGAACACATTTTAATACTTCATTCTTACTGTTTTAGTAAAGTCAGCCAGGAACTTGTTTTCTATGATGACAAGATGTGTCCCAAATTACCCTAAAGATGATATTGATTTTTCTATAAATAATAAGGCCAGTTGCAGGAGAACCATAACATTTCAAGTTGTTGCTTTACTGTTACTGTGTAATGTCAGTAGCTTTGGTTTTTATTTAATTTTGTGATTAACGTTTTTATTGATTTCCCTGCAGGGTAGAATTTATCAATACCGCCGGTTTCAAAGGAGCATTCAGTAATAAGGAAACATAAAAGAACTCAACTACAGAAAACTGATGCTTTATTTTAAAATTTAAGAAACTGCCACCATGCATCCCTAAGGTGTATATCTGGAACTAGTTTTGGATGGGACCACTGAAGCTTGTGGTGGAGTTAACCTCTCAGGGAAGCAGCTGGCTCATGCGCCTATGAAGCTGAGTTGAGAAATGCTTAGCTAGTCATTATTAGAAATAATATTATTTTGCCAGATGTTAATACATCATTGAGTGATTCATAGGCCATGTCACCATAAATCATGTGTACCTCTTTCTCTTCACCAGAAAAGGGCTACTCTTACATGCCAATCTTTGGAAGCCCTGACCTGTGGGTGAATTTGTGTGCATATGAGACATTGTTCTTTTCAAAGGTATTCAGAAACACAGTCCATACTGAGACTGGATCTCTGACTCAGGATGGACCCCCTCAATGATTCTAGAGTGTTTACAAAACTATACAGGAAATTGGTTTCTTGTAAAGTTAGAAAGGGCCACAGCCGGTCAAAGTCACTGAGTTATTTATTTATTTTTGAGATGGAGTTTCCCTCTTGTTGCCCAGGCTGGAGTGCAGTGGTGTGATCTTGGCTCACTGCAATCTCTGCCTCCTGGGTTCAAATGATTCTCCTGCCTCAGCCTCCAGAGTACCTGGGGTTACAGGCACCCACCACCAGGCCCAACTAATTTTTGTATGTTTAGTAGAGACAGGGTCTCACCATGGTAGGTAGGGTGGTCTTGAACTCCTGACCTCAAGTGATCCACCTGCCTTGGCGTCCCAAAATGCTGGGATTGCAGGCGTGAACCACTGCAGCCAGCCAAGTCACTCAGTTTTATATATGATCTTCTTCTCTTCCAATTCAGGCTTGAAAGTCCAACAAGATGCCTTTTTTGGGGAAATGGTATGGGGGCTAATCCTCCAAGACTGAGCTACTTTCTACTACACAGATCATCTGGTTATGTATCCTTAACACAGTTAAGATGAACGTTTCACATTTAGGTGACCTTTTACCTCATTCTCCTGACATCATCCCAGATGTACATTTTCCCAGCCTACACCATTGACTAGTGTTACTGAAACACTAGGGGTTTGGTCTAAGTACCCTTGCTTGCTGCACGGAAAGCCAATCACAGGGACAACAAGTATTGCCAGGGAAGAAGGCTCTAATTGGATGCCGCAGCCAAAGAAAACAGGAGATTAGTCTAAAGTCTGTCTTTCAGAAAGACTAAAATTTGGGGGTTTATATGTCAGGGAAGGAATGTAAAACAGGAATTAGGGAGGGGTAAGGATGCAGTCATGAGGAATGAGGGATCTGTCATCTCACTGTCTGCATGTGGTGATCTGGTGAGTTTCCTTCTCTTGTCTGAGGGTCAGTCTCCTAAGAGAGAAACTCATATGAGACATGTAAATTTTAAGTTTTAAAACTGGCAGGGTCAATTTCTATGTTTATTCAAAAACTCAGAGATATCATTTCTATGGGACAATTGGTCTGGTTTCATCAGGAAACCAACCCTTGGAGGGACACTAAAGAAGCACTTCATGACCTATAGGCAGCAGATGGCAGAGCTAGAATTAAACCCAGGCCTCTTGGCTACTGGCCCTTCCATTCACTGTACCACACTGAGGTCACATTAACCAACCAGCTCTCTTAACTTAGTGGTGCTGACTGATTAGTTTGACTGGTTTTTCTGTCTGAGTCAACTGGTGTGGTCCAATGTTGGGGCCTGGGCATCAGCCAGTCTGTTCCTACACACTGGCCCACTTGCAGCCTTCTGTATTTCTAGTAACCAGAAATGACCTTCCTTAAAGCAGGGCCTGCTTTAGCAAGGAGACAGGGCATCCTTCCGTGATGGAGAAATAAAACCAAGAACAAAGACTCCATCCAGGCAGGCTTTGCAAGTTCACCAAATTGTCATTTGTCTGCAATCAGAGAGACACAGTACACACTAATTCTGAATCCCTTGTCCTTACTCCTTAAAAATGCATTCCCTTTTGTTTATAATTCCAGCCAGTTTCTAAAAGAAGAAGACAGCATGATCTCGATGGCTCACAATCCTGAAAATATAATTGACTGTACTGCAGCCGGGGACGGAGCCAGGAAATGGAGTGAGATGGCTGCTCATCAATAAAAACATTATTGAAAAGGAGGCCCCGTCCTCTGGCTCGACGACAGTTAGCCTGCCTTTGCTTCTCCATTCTGCTTTGAGAGAAACAAAGAGAAAAGGAAAACCTCCATTTAAATCAAAGAATGAGGAGGAAATTCATGTTTGATTCTCACTTCTGGAAAATCATCCATATTTAGGTTCTCATCTGATCTTCCAGGCTGTTCACTTGAACACTGGTGCTACCAGAAGAAGTTCTATGGTGAGTGGAGCAGGCTGGGTGCATCCTGTAATCTCAGCACTTTGGGAGGCTGAGACAGGCAGATCACTTGAAGCCAGGAGTTTGAGACCAGTCTGGCCAACATGATGAAACCCCCTCTCTACTAAAAATACACAAATTAGCTGGGCGTGGTGGCGGATGCCTGTAGTTCCAGCTACTCCAGAGGCTAAGGCAGGAGAATTGCTTGAACCCTGGTGGCAGAGGTTGCAGTGAGCCGAGACCATGCCACTGCACTCCAGCCTGGGTGACAAGAGCGAAACTCCATCTCAAAAAAAAGTTCTGCTGTGAGCAGAGAAGTCCTGAGTAGCTTCTTGGCTCTGACTTCAAGGACATTCAGCCTGTTTCAGGTGCCAAGGTCAGAGCCAAGGGGTTGTCTGGAAGTCTGGTGTCATAAGAGAAAGGCCAAAAAGCAAACCAAACTGAGAGGTGACATATAAAATTTTTAATATAAAAATATTTCCCTGCCATTTTGAAATCCCTGTCTATTGATGCTATTATAATAAAATACTAAGTGATAGGACTATTGCCTGAGATTACTATTGGCCAACAACCATGAATGCCTGAATGAACTAACCATATTGTTCCTTTTACCCACCCAGAAAGACTGGAAGAGAATTGACATGGGAGGCAGGCAATGGAGAAAGGGTGTATAACCTTTGCCTGCAATCAGGAGTCTTTGGCTGCTGGGAAGTAGGTAGGAGGGAAGGTGCCAGAAACAAGCAGGGAAAGACATCAGAAGTCTGCTGATGGAAATGTTCACAGTCAGCTTGAGTCAGGAGAGTCTGCAGTTGGGTCAGCTTGACTCCCCCAAACGGGCTAAGATGGTCTTGTTTCCTGCAGCTGTTGCAAGAATCGGCAAGGTAGGAGGCCTTGGGGTTTTTGCAAAATACCCCATTCTTCTCCCAAAATACTTCTATTTTAAGACTAGGCCAAAGAAAAGGGCAGAGAGTGATGTTGCTGGGACAAGTACCAAGACAAAGAGATTTTCAGATTTCCGGGGACAAGAAGAAACCATGAGAAAGGAATTTTCCTTCAACACACACACACACACACACACACACACACCCCTCCGAGTATGCATGTGTGCATGTGGTTGGCAGTGGTTACATTAATTAGCCCAGCAGCATCAGCTTTAAATTAAAACAGTTTAAAATGTAGCAGCAGCAAACACGGCACGGGGACACAGTCTTAAAATGAGCACATGAACAGAAAATGGGGAATTAGAGGCCGCAGCCATTTCAAAAAGTGAATCCAGACCATATGGAGCCGAGGACTGGAGGAGTCAGGCAAAGCTGCAAGCATCTGGGATGCTAAGAGTTTCCTCTTGTGGAGCGGAGGTGTGGAGGGGTGCAGTGGGGAGACAGGAAAAAGGGATGGTTGCCAACCCATCAACAGGTCTGGTGGCAGGGCCAGATGGCCTCTTACCAGAGGGCTCGGTTCTTGTGACAGTGGCCTTCAGACAGGAGGGGTGGAGAACAGCCCCGTGGTCTCCCCAAAGACAATGAAGAAGGAGAAACAGCCCCTGGGGCTGCTGGCTCCTGTGCCTGCCGCCTGCAGATCAGATGCCAAGGCTCCCCGGACAGGAAATGAGTGAGACTCCACGGAGAATAACTCAGAGATTCAAGAGGAAGCCATAGACTCTGGCAACAATAGGAAGAACAGAGGGTGGGGCAGAGGAAAGAGTTTGTTTGCTTAGCGTGGATCTCTTAAAGGTCGGTGATAAATGTTTGCAAAAGTTCCTGGGCTGGCTGCATGCACAGAGCTTCAGAGAATTGAAGGGATAAAGTTTCCTGTGCGTGGCACAGGGGAGCTAGGGTTGTTTAGATCAGAAGGATGGAACTGTGAACCTGGGTACTCAACAATACCTTCGACTCTCCTTTCCCCCCGGAGTAAGACAAAATGCTTGCCTTGTTTGATGATTTGGGCAAAGTTTTCAACAAGTGATGTTGGCCTTGCTGTTTGTTTATTTCTTAGCTCAGACTGAGAAGCAACAACTTGATTTCTAATTTTTTATAAAATTTACCAGATAACGACTTGGACAACTTCCCTCAGTGTCTTCTTTTTAAATTGCAAATAACTAGTTCATAGAATATTTAAAGCACTCAGCATTGTACCCAGCGCTTAAGAACTTCTCCATAATTAGTAGCTATTCTATAGCATTATTTCTATTATTACTTATTCCCATCATTTCTCATTTTTGCTGTTAAAAATACCACTCCAATATAAATATATTTCTATGTAAATTTTTGCCCATATCACTGATCTCACATGTGAATTTCTAAAATTTCTAAAAGTGGTAAACTGAGTCCAAGAATAGAAACAGATTAGAGGCTTTTGGTAACATTGCCAGATTATTTCACATCATAACTGTACCAACATCTCTCCCCACAGCCTTTGAATGAGAACACGTGGAGGATAGCCTTGGTGACACCAGGTCATGCCATTTAGATCCTTTCCACCATCAGCACATATTTACTGTGTGCTAGGTACGGTTCTGTGCACTTGAGATCCAGCCATGAGCAAAAACAAAGGTTTCCTGTCTTCAGGCACTTCACAGGCATATAAATAAATGAATACACACTGTTACAGGGTGCAATGGTTAAGTCTTGTACAGAGAAGAGGTCGGGAGAGGGGCTGGAGGGCAGGGGGATACTAATTTGGATGGGATGCTCTCTATCTAGTTGAGATAGGAAATTGACACCTGCGCTGAAGTGGAACCACAGGGAGCCTTAGCAGAGACCCAAGGAAACACCATTCCAGGCAGCAGGAAGAACAAGCATAAGGAGCCTGAGATCAGCTCACTCCATAATGCCAAGGACTGACTGGCAGAGGGGTTAGGGTGAACAGAGTAAGACAGCAAGGAGGTGAGCAGACACTTGGAGCAGCAGCCAGTGGGTGGCAGATGATAGAGGGCCTGATTCTTAGTGGGGATAGAGGCCTTGGAAGGTTCAAATCAGGGGAGAGACTCAGTGTATCTGTGGTTTCATCAGGATCACTCAGGCTGCTATGTGCCAGTGAGGCTGCAGGCGGCAAGTGTAGAAACAAAATCAGTCAAGCATCTACTTGTTGCTAATTTGATAGACAAGAAAAATCAATCTCCTTTTAATCTCTGGTTTTGATTACTTGTGAGGCTGCGTCTCTAGTGTGCTCATGGGGAATTTGCACTTAGTGTCCTGTGTGCAGTGGACTGACCTTAGCCCTCCCAAAGGACAACCGCTGTTCTACCATGAATGGGGCAGCCACCTTCTAACAGAGACCCGGAGAGGGCAGAGCCTAGACTAAGTTTCATTAAATTTCTAGTCTATGGAGCCCGCGTTTTGGAGGCATTTGGGGGAGTTTTGAGGTTTGTTTCTGGTTTTGTTCATCGCCTTTTTAACAGCCTATGTATAAAATATGTCCTTTATTAAGATGTGATTGCACCAACTGGGAGATGGGATGGCTTTGGAATTTTTTTTTTTATGCTGAAAATTCTGGCTGGATAAATATCACATTGGGGTTTACTCTTTTATTATGCTTTTAATCATTCTGTGAATGCATTTTCAAGAACTGCTGGCATCTTAGGAATGGAGAATCATTCGGCATCATGCTCTTTAAATGCAAAAAACAACTAGATAAACGGAATCTTTAAAATAACTAAACGGAAGTGTGCATTTGTTATGCAGCATCACACAACCGTTCCATCGGCACACCTTCCTAATGGCTTCTTTATGCAAACGTTATCGCCTCTGTACCGTTTTTTCTACTTCTGCTGTTTCCAGTACATTTATTTCAATGAAGACTGCTTTGAAAACCTTTAAAGAAATTGGGGAGACTGGTCTTTTTCCCTCATGCCCCAGGTTGTGCATTTACCTGAAGAATTTGCCTAAACCACCACTGGTGGATTCGGAAAGAGGCACACTCCTTGCTTAAAGTATGCGATTTATACGCCTGCAAAAATGCCAAGCATATGCAACCCATTTTGGTATTTCAAATTCTTACAGAGATAGTTAATTAAATGCATAGAACCAGGGCTTAAATTGAATCTGGTCTCGGGAAGAGCTTAACTTCGGGCCCCATTTATAGATTTAGTAAATTTGTAGGGGGTAAGAATGCTCTGCTGGCTGATCTCCATAGTAGGGGATGAACATTTTTTTCCAATCTGGATTCTGTTTTTTTGTTACCTTTGTGATGGAAAACTTAAGAAAGTCACAACGGCACTTTGGGAGGCCGAGGCAGGCAGATCACAAGGTCAGGAGATTGAGACCATCCTGGCCAACATAGTGAAACCCCGTCTCTACTAAAAATACAAAAATTAGCTAGGCATGGTGGCGCGTGCCTGTAATCACAGCTACTTAGGAGGCTGAGGCAGGAGAATTGCTTGAATCCAGGAGGTGGAGGTTGCAGTAAGCTGAGATTGCGCCACTGCACTCCAGCCTGGTGCCTGGCGACAGAGCGAGACTCTGTCTCAAAAAAAAAAAAAAAAAAAAAAAAAAAGAAAGGCACAACGGCTTGATTTAAGGTGTCATTCCAGGATGCCTCATCTTTTCACATGTTCCTTTTTTTTTTGCAGCTCATTCAGTGCCACAGAATAAAGCCTTGGGCAGCACAAACCTCTGGTTTTCATTCACTCCTCTCACTGTTTTCACTGATGTCTTACATGAACGAAGATAACAGCCCTCAAGAAGTTGGACGTGGTGTTTTTGCAGTTATCACGTGTTCTTTTTTCACAGTATGCATTAAGGAAGTGCATGGTGTCTGAAAAGAGAGACCACCCATCTCTGAATGTGCTCTGTGGATCCAGGCCTCTGCAAGAAACCCAGACACGTAGAAAGTCAACCCATTATCACTGACTCACAGGAGCTAATTGCCTTAGTGCAGAGGATCTCAAACTTTTTTTCATTCCTGACACCATTTACCTGAGCAACACGTTCCCATTAATAACACCTCTCACTTCTAGAAGGCAGTAGGACACAGAGGTTAGGAGTCAGTTTCCTGACAGCCATGGAAGATAAAAGCGCTGAGAACTGTTCAAATCCTTCAAACCCTGCTCAAGTGGATATTGTCTGGCAGGCAGCATTTCCACAAATAGCTAAGGAGATCTATGTGTGTGTGCCTGTGTGTGTGTGCGTGTGTGTACTTCTTTAACATTCATATTTATTTATATTTTATGATTTAACATATTTGTAATATAGACGGAATTGTAGCTAATATCTATATTATAAAAAATGTATTTATTGCATATGTTTCTTTGTCACAGTTGTCTTTATTGAGTTGTTCAGATAAAGCATCTGTGTTTATCAGAGAATGAAAAGCATTTAACTTTTCCTATAGAAGATGAGGCTTCTGGAATTCTAATATTCTTGTGTTTCCATTAATTATGTCTTTAATGGTTGTACAACTTCTTACCTGAGCAATAGGTTGATTTCGGAAATGGAATAAACAAAACTTTCACTTCTGAATTTTGTAGGAGTGTTTTCTTGCTGGTTGTTGGTGGATTTTCATTTCCTATGAGACCTTTAGGCTTGGAGTAATAGTTTTGAATGAGCATGGAGTTTATACAAATGCTCCCTCCTTGTGAGTCTTAAAAAATGCAAAAATAACATCAATAATCTAAAACAGAGTTGGCAAACTATGGCCTCAGCTCAAACTTGGCCTCAGCTTAAACTTGGCCCATCACCTATTTTTGTAAATAAAGTTTTATTGGAACACAGCCATACCCTTTCATTCATACAACTGTATGACCCTCAAAGGCTAAAATATTTCCCATTGGTTCATTAAGGGAGACATTTGCTGATACCTCATCCAAACTGCAGTGAGTAAAATAAAGGTAAAGATTAACCAAATTAAATAGATAGATACATAAACAGATCACATTCATTTTGGGACCTGAAATAGAAATAGAGTTTTAAAACATTAGTTTCCATAAAGTTCAGACATTGATCCATCAATTATTGGGTGACGGCTCTCTTTCAGTCATACGCTCCATGGATTTAAGAACTGTGGTTCCCGAGGTCAGCCCTGACAGCTCTGACTCATTTCCCTTAGGAGGCTTTGGGGGAAGCTGTGCAGCCAAGTGAGGGTGCAGTACTCACTGGGCCCAGTGTACAGGGAACATGTCAGCAGGAGCCAAGAACATGATCACTGCGGGTTCTCTGCTGGAGGGAAAACCATGAGCGCCTTCTCATTTCTGAGTCAAAAATCTAAATTAACTTCCAACATGGCACCTTCTCTGTTTTCTAGAAACTACCATCTTCCACTTGCAGCCCAAAGAACTTGCTCTGCTTTGCAAAATTGGAAGACAAGTATTCTTCACCAGTAGAGCCAGGAGTTCAGTGCACCATGCTTTCTCCCATGGGAACGATCTTTCCAGATTATAATGGACTTTGATGGACGATGAGAGAAGCCTGGCACCGTGACAAGTCCTGGAGTTAAGAGCATTGGGACAAAAGCCAGGAGACCTAAGTTCTCATCTCCACTCCATCCCTGGCTAGCTGTGTCATTCTGGGCAGGTCACTTTGAACTTCTGTTTGCTTATCTATGACTGTTTCTCCTCTGGAGTAGCAATATGTATCCTATTGTGTTCACACAGATTGTTGAGACAATGAAATGTGGTGAAATCATAATTTTTTAATGTAATGACTGGAACTCCCTTAGTATTGAGAACAGGTATGAACCAAATCTGATTTGTGGTGCCATACTGAGAAACTTTGACCCAAGTCAAGGCAGGTTCAAGAGATGAAACACATGGAGATATCAGAGGAATGGATTGGGACATACGGTGTAAGAGGTCAGGGAAGCTGGCCAAGATGAAGCCTGGCCCCTCTAGAAAAGCTGTCCAATCTTGGCTGGGCCCGGTGGCTCACACCTATGATCCCAGCACCTTGGGAGGCTGAAGCTGGTGGATCGCTTGAGGTCAGGAGTTTGAGATCAGCCTGGCCAACATGGTGAAACCCCGTCTCTACTAAAAGTAAAAAAATAAAATTAGCTAGGCGTAGTGGCAGGCACCTATAATTCCAGTTACTCAGGAAACTGAGGCAAGGAGAATCGCTTGAACCTGGGAGGCAGAGGTTGCAGTGAGCCAAGATCGAGCCATTGCACTCCGGCCTGGGCAACAAGAGCGAAACTCCATCTAAAAAAAGAAAGAAAGGAAAGAAAAAGAAAAGCCATCTAATCTCATGCAGAGTGAGCATAGGCAAAGGCAGGTGGACCGCTTCTAGGGTGTCAATATTCAGAGTCTGGAAAGGAGAAGAGCTGGTCCCCTAACAAGTGGACTCCCACGAGTAGCAATCCAGGCCAAAGGCTAGCAAAGGATGCTAATAGAGACTTGAAGCCCCAAGCAATGGGACCAAGGATAGCTCAGCATGGAGGGAGGTGAGGGAGAGAGGAAAACACTGCAATTTGTGGGATCTTAAACCAGAAAGGATGCCCCAAACCAAATCCAGATCCTCTCGCCTGTTGAGCTCAGGCAGCTGACATGTTCCTGCTTTGATCAGGACTGGCTGGGGTTGTCTGGGCTGAGAGGCCCTTCTGGAAACCCCCGCACCCAAGTGCAATCAGGCTGACCATTGTGTGGGGACACTCCAGCATTCTGAACATTTTCTTTGGTTGGAAACACTTGAATGATTCAGAGAGTTTCTCAATAAAAGATAAATCGCGGGGAGATAACACATTAAACTATGAACTGACATTCTTTCTTTAATATAAATGTACTTCATTGGGTTATCTCCTTCCACCACTAGAGCCCCAAGGAAATCAAAGGGAGAATAGGGAGCTTATAAAACAGTAATGACAAACTTTGCCTAGTCTCATTTTGTGACTTGTCCGTGTAGAAAAGGCCACCAGGAGCAGGTGTGTGAGTTGGGTCCTGTTGAAGCCTTCAGTGGGCGGTTAGGGATGGGGCAGCCGCAGCTCAGAGGAAGAGGTGCTTCCCAGAGGGGTGGCTAATTGCAATTCCTCTGCCCAGAGAAGACATCTTTTTCTAAGACACACAAAGGCATCCTAAGTGTTTGAAAATGCCAAGGCAGCAAAATTGCCACAGGCCCTATTGAATAGTTCAGGCTAGCTGCTTTCCAAATCGCAAAGTCTAAAGAATGCAGAGGAGGCCTTACAGAGCTGTGGTCCCCGTGCAGAGAGCTGGGAGGTGAGAGGGAGATGGTTTCTCTTTTGCTGCCTGGAGTTCTTGAGGAAAGGAGGCCAAGGCTGTCAGCAGGTCAGATCAGTCAGGAAGCGGCCAACCACTTTCAAAGACTCTTATTTTCAGTGAAAGTTTCCAAGTGATAATAATGTCTCTCAGTATAGAAACTTTGAGAATGAATTTTCAGCTCCCCAGTGATGGATAAAACACCATCAAAAAGTGTGACAGTCCCCGTGCACATCCGGCTCAGTCAGAGGGAAATGGAACACATTCACAGAGAAGAAAAATTGCAAGGCAGGCATCCCAGAATGTATTGCAGTCATAACCCAGGGAAACCTTCCGCCACGTTTCTGCTATCTCAGACAATGTGCTGGGCTCATTTTCTGCTGAAAGACAGCGTGCCTGTAACTAAACTGGCTTCATTAACTCAATTGGAAAAAATGATTTTGCAATTTGCATGGGGCTTAAGAGTGTAATTAATACAATTCATAAAAGGCCAGTGCCACTTTGCAGACATTAGCCCCATGGGGGATTGTGGAGTAGCGTGCTTTGGAGAGAGTTCTTATGTCTGCAATTCCAATGGCCAACTTTGCCCTGCTTTCCTGGCGGGACTTCCTCATCTTTATTTCAATAAAACTAGACTCGCATTGCCTTTCTCTTTAGGGATTTCTCACCAGTGCCCTCTCCCGCGTCATTCTGCTGCCGAGGGGTAGTTGATTTCATTTGGATGAAAAGCAAAGAATGCTTGAAAATGAGGGTTTAAGGATGGAGGCAGGAAGAAATAATGCTCCCGTGCACCTCACTTTCTACCCAATTTCTTCTTGTGTATGTTGATGTCTTAAGAGGTTGGTTGAGTGCTGGAGACCTAGGTTTCCCTTACCCCCAGAAGACAGTTAACAGGCCTGGCTTTTTATAAATTTTTTGAAGCAGGGATTGCCTATAATCTGGGGAGAGGGGGAAGGGTGGTTAGATGGAGGCTTTGGGCTTTGAGAATGAAAGGAGAGAGACGCGGCCCTATAGTGGGCACCTAAATGTGAGAAAAGGGGAGGTTTTGTAGATAGAACTTGTTTGTCCAGACGTCTCATCTTGGTGAGGGGCAAATATATCTGTCTTTATTTTATTTTTTTAGACACAGGGTCTAGCTCATTGCCCAGGCTGGAGTGCAGTGACATGATCATAACTCACTGTAACCTCTACTTCCCAAGTTCAAGTGATCCTCCCACCTCAGCCCCCTGAGTAGCTGGGACTACAGGTGTGTGTCAGCACACCCAGCTAATTAAAAATAAATTTTATGTATGGATGGGGTCTCACCATATTGCCCAGGCTGGTCTGGAACTAGCCATTAGAGAAATGCAAGTCAAAACCACAACAAGATATGGCTTCACACACATTGTTAAAGAAAAAATATTCAGAAGCTGGTTAAAGTAGTAAGAAGATTTTATTTAGAACTATTGCAACAGATGTCAAGTCTACTACAATAGGAGAGAGATCAGGCTCTCTGTAGCAAAGGCAGCTGGAGTCTTCTAGTCAATGAGCAGAGTGAGGGGTCAGTGAGTAGAAAACTACAACAGGCAATGTCATGCATAGGAAGACTCTTGCTGAACCGACTTAGGATTCTTGACATCAAAGGTGGGGTTGAGGAACTGGCTCAGATATTAAGAGTGGGGAGATTCTTGCTAAACTGACTTAGGAAGATTCTTGCTACCACTGGACTAGGCAGGCTGAAGACAGGGCTAAGGAGAAGGCTTAGTGAAAAAGAGGGCTCAGAGGAGCCTGACTAATGTCTGATCGATGGAAGAGTATCTCCATAAGGATGACTGAAATTAAAAGAAAAAAAAGGAAAATAATTGTTGAGGAGGATGTGGAGAAATTGAAACCCTTGTGCATTGCTGATAGGAATGTAAAATGGTATAGCCAATATGGAAAACAGTTTGACAGTTCTTCAAAAAGTTGAACATGGAATTACCATAAGATTTAGCAATTCCGCTCCTAGGCAAATACCCAAAATAATTGAAAGCAGGGACTCAGGCACAGGGCAGTATAGTTTGGCTATTTGTTCCCTCCTAAATTCCATGCTGAAGTGTACTCCTGATGTTGGGGGTGGGGCTTGGTGGGAGGTGATTGATCATGGGGATGACTTTCCCATGAATAGTTTAGCACCATCCTCTTATGTCTGCAATTCCAATGGCCAACTTTGCAATAGTGAGTTCACTTGCAATAGTGAGTTCATTCTCCTGAGATCTGGTTGTTTTAGAGTATGTGGCATGCCCTTTCACTGTCTCCTTCTTGTTCCTTCTCTCACCATGTGACTTGCAAGCTCCTATTTCACCTTCTGCCATAAGTAAAAGCTCCCTGAGGCCTCCCCAGAGGCCAAGCACTTCCAGTGTTATGCTTCCTGTACAGCCTGCAGAACTGTGAGCCCATTAAACCTCTTTTCTTTATAAATTACCCAGTCTCAGGCATTTTTCATAATGATGCAAGAATGGCCTACACATTGGTTTACCAATGTCCAAAGCAGCACTATTCACCAAAAGGTGGAAGCAATCTCAGTGTCTATCAGCAACTGAATAGATAAACAAAATGTGGTATACATGCACAATGAAGTATGTTTAGCCTTAAAAAGAATTGAATTCTAGCAAATGCTCCAACATGGATGAACTTTAAAAATAGGCTAAATGGAATAATCCAGGTTCAAAAGAATAAATATTGTATAATTCCAGTTATATAAGGTACCTGTGAGAGGCAAATGCATTCAGACAGAAATATAGGTTACCAGGGCCTTGGGAGAGGAGGGAATATGGAGTTATTATTATTATTATTATTTCTTTTTTTTGAGATGGAGTTTTGCTCTTGTTACCCGGGCTGCAGTGCAATGGCGCGATCTCAGCTTGCTGCAACCTCCGCCTACTGGGTTCAGGCAATTCTCCTGCCTCAGCCTCCCAAGTAGCTAGGATTACAGGCACACACCACCATGCCCAGCTAATTTTTTGTATTTTTAGTAGAGACGGGGTTTCACCATGTTGACCAGGATGGTCTCGATCTCTTGACCTCATGATCCACCTGCCTCAGCCTCCCAAAGTGCTGGGATTACAGGCGTGAGCCACTGCGCCCAGCCGGGAGTTATTATTTAATGAGTACAGAGTTTCAGTTTTGATGATGGTTGCACAACCATATTAATATATGTGATGACACTGAACTGTATATCTAAAAATGATTAAAATGGTAAACTTTATGTTATGTATGTCTACCACAATAAAACAAGCTTTAAAAAAATCCTATCCAGTCTAATATGTCAATATCAGGCTCAATGTAAAGCTCCGTTCCTCCCATTCCCTCAGTCCAAGCTTGGCAGGGTGATCTGGGGACTTGGAAGAGAAGGGACAGGGTCTGCACTTTTCTTCTTCCTTCCATTCCAGCACGAAGACTACCATAAATTATGCACCCACATCGCCTTTCTTACCTCTCAAAGGAAGGGAAGTTGAGGTGGGGGAAGAGGGAACAGTGGAATATGATAATATCTTTCATGACTGCTGGCACGGTGGAGGGGAATTCTCTGGATACTTTCTGGTTCATCGGCTTCCATTGGAAGCAGGGGTCCTTTTCTGAAATAGAGGTCTCCATTGCATATGGTTTTAGTATCATGAAATTTGGGG
Organism: Callithrix jacchus; assembly: GCF_049354715.1. Classification (NCBI taxonomy): domain Eukaryota; kingdom Metazoa; phylum Chordata; class Mammalia; order Primates; family Cebidae; genus Callithrix; species Callithrix jacchus. The sequence continues at coordinate 33,294,105 of NC_133508.1, read as the reverse complement.
GAGGGACAGGGCTCAATTTTACTCTCTGTGCTGCAGACCCCCCATACAGACTGGTCCCTGTGTTTCTCTTCACCTGATAGCAGGCTGATGCAGGAGGATCACTTGAACAGAGGAGGTTGAGGCTGCAGTGAGCCACGATTGTGCCACTGCAGCCTGGGTGGCAGAGCAAGAGTCTGTCTCAAAAAAACAAAAATAAATAAACAAAAACAAGCAACAAATGAAAAGCACAACGACTGGTCTGTTAGAGCAGCACTGGTGCAGTATGTTGAAAATGTCCCCCCTCTCCTTGCAGTATATCCACACAAATCCCTGGAACCAGTGAAAGCTACTTCATTTGGAAAAAAGGTTCTTTGCAGATGTGATTACATTAAAGTTCTCGAGATAAGGAGACAACTCTGGATTATCTAGGTGGCCCCTAAATGCCATCACAAGTATTCTTTTAGTAAGTCTCTTTATAAGCAAGGAGAAGAGAGACAGAAGACACGGCTTTGTGACAACAGAGCCCAGAGATGCTGCTGCAAGCCAAGGGATGCCAGCAGGCACCAGAGCTATAGGAGGAGAGGTGCCAGTCCTTCTCTCCAGTCTCCAGAGGGAGCACCTCCCTGTGAACACCTTGGTTTTGGACATCTGCCTTCCAAACCTGTGAGAGAATAAGTTCCCATCATGTTAAGCACCCTGTTTGAGGTTGTTTATTTTCACAGCTGGAGGAGATAAATGCAACAGGACAATAGAAGCTTGCGGTCGTGGCACTGGACCAAGACTGAGCAGGCGAGGGTCAGGGAAAGCTGTCAGAAGTGGTACTCATGCTGAAATTTCAGGATAAATGGAATATATTCAAGAGAAGGGGAAGAAAAATAAATATTCAATGCACAAGGAAGTGTGAAAACCTGGAGCCCATAGACAGCACAGTGCCATCTCCAAAATGGGGAGAGAGTGGCAAAAAGTCACGCGGACGGGCAGGTGTGTCACGTTAAAGGAAGCATAGATTTGAGGGCAACGGGAGAGTACTGACGGATCTTAGCTGATGTCCAGATCAGGTAAAGTTGTCCAAGGTTCTCTCTGGGAGCCCACATCACAATAGTTGAAGGAGAGAAATGTATGGCTGGGCAAGATGATGGAGCAGGAGAATTGAGAGGATTTTGATGGGGAAGGATGGAAGAAAGGAAAGGCTGAAGATGGATGCCCAGGTTTCTGGATTGGAAACAGGCTGGCCAGATGCTCATTGCTTACATAAGGAATAATGGAGGAGGAAGGGCAGGTTTCCACTGGGGGGACTTGGAAGCAAAATTATTGTCCCAGGCTAAACCTATCTCATGTATGCACAGTTGGGGCAAAATCTTTTGCTACTGTTAAAGCAAACTAAATATGGCCCAAGAAGGCCTCTGTACTTCTATATTTGAGTCCTTGTGGATTAACTGTAACCTACCTTAGCAGGCAGACAAGATCGAAAACCTAATTTAGGGGTATGTGCCTGTAACAATAGCTAAGTCTTGGCCAATCCTAGCGGCCATACTTCAACCATTCATAGACTGCTAAGTGTTCCAGCTGTGTTCTAATAAGGCAAACGCCAACCTGTAACCAACCCCGCTGCTTCTGTACCTCACTGCCATCTCTGTATGTCATTTCCCTTCTTTTGTCTATAAATCTTCTTCCACCACGTGTATGCGTGGGAGTGTCTGAATTTGCTGTGCTTCCTGGGGCTGCCTGATTCACAAATTGTTCACCGCTCAATTAAACTCCTTTAAAGTTAATTCAGCTGCAGTTTTTCTCTTAACGTTACATACATATAATAAGGGGACACTACCTCTTGTACTGTTTTCATAATGGTGGTTATAATTAGCAGAACATGGAAATTGATTGAAAATAAGATTACAAAGCTGAAATCCACCATGTTAAAAATTCATTATATTTCTCGTAAATACCAACAAGAAGGCAAAAAAGTATAAGCATGAATGTATATCCTGACAATCACAAAATCGTCTTTTATGTTAGTTTTTCTTTCCAAATTTTATTTTAGTTTCAAGGGGTATGTGTGCAGGTGTGTTACGTGCCACGTCGTGGGGGTTTGGTGTACAGATAATTTTGTCATGAATAATCAGCATAATATCTGATAGGTAGTTTTTCAACTCTAACCGTCCTCCCACCCTCCACCCTCAAATGGGCCCTGGTGTCTGTGGTTCCCCTCTTAGTGTCCATGTGTTCTCAATGTTTAGCTCCCACTTATAAGTGAGAACATGAGGTATGTAGTTTTCTGTCCCTGTATTAATTTGCTTAGGATCATGGCCTCCAGCTGCATCCGTATTGCTGCAAAAGACATGATCTCATTCTTTTTTATGGCCATGTAGTATTAGTATTCCATGGTGTATATGTACCATATTTTCTTTTTCTTTCTTTTTTTTTTTTTTGAGACAGGGTTTTACTCTGTCCCCCAGGCTGGAGTGCAGTGGTGACATCTTGGCTCACAGCAACCTCTGTCTCCTGGGTTCATATGATTTTCCTGCGTCAGCCTCCCAAGTAGCTGGGATTACAGGCCATGTCACCATGCCCTGCTAATTTTTTTTTTTGATTTTTTTTTTTTTTTTTTTTAGTAGAGATGGGGTTTCACCATATTGATCAGGCTGATCTGGAACTGCCAACCACAGGTCATCTGCCTGCCTTGGCTTCCCAAAGTGTTGGGTTTACAGGCATGAGCCACTGCACCCAGCCTATACCAAATTTTAATTCTTTCTTTTCCCTTCCTCCCTCCCTCCCTCTTTCCCTCTCTCCCTTCCTTCCTTCTATCCTTCCTTTCCTCCCTCTCTTTTCTTTTATTTTCTTTCTTTTCTTTCCTTTCTTTCTTCTTTCTTCCCTTCTTTTTTAATTTCGTTCTTTCCTTCCTTCCTTCTTTCTTTCTTTATTTTCTTTCCTTCTTTCCCTTCTCTCTTTTTTGACATAGTTTCACTCTTGTCACCCAGGCTGGAGTACAATGGCACACTACAATCTCCACCTCCCCAGTTCAAGTGAATCTCCTGCCTCAGCCTCTCAAGCAGCTGGGATTACAGTGCCACCACAACTGACTAATTTTTGTACTTTTAGTAGAGAAGGGGTTTTGCCATGTTGGCTGGGCTGGTCTCAAATCCCTGACCTCAGGTGATCCACCCACCTCAGTCTCCTAAATGGCTGGGATTACAGGCATGAACCATCTCTCCTGGCCCCACATATTCTTTATCCAGCCCATCATTGATGGGCACCTAGGTTGATTCCATGTCCTTGCTACTGAGAACAGTGCTACAACAAAACCTTTCATGACCTCCAGAACGTCCTCCTTGACCCTGCCACCATTCCAGTAGTTTCCATATTGTTTATTATTTGGACTGACAGCACCAAATTTCCTGTTAAAATGTTAACAGGAAAAATGTTAACTGCTACTTTGGGAGGAGACCTCAGGACAGGCATTAAATACCTTAGTTTGGACTAGTTTATCTGCTTGGTTCTCCAGCACGGGGAGCCCTTGGGAATAGAAGGAAGGCAGATAATGTTTCCTGAGGGCAGTATTGGCTCTTGCCTGAGGAAGGCAGGTAAGAATACATTAGGAGGCTCCAGGGGATACTATGAAGAAATGATTGGGGGATCTCTGAGAAGAAATGAGAGTAGTAAGCTTGAAGGAAAATCATCAATGCTTAGTTCTTTTCACACTTAGCATATGCAAATGATGAGGGTCTGGAGCTCCATATTATCAGTGCAGAGATTAGAGGAAAAGCCACACCCAAAACTTACATTGACAGCCCACTGAATCTCTAAACATCAGAGAAAAGACGAGAGGTCATCTGTGGAGTGTGGGCTTTACTGCAGGAACTACACACTGTTGTTCAGAGCTAAAGGGCTTCTTGGCAGAGTAGTTTCCCTATTTCTTAAATGTTTCTGCATACACTCTTATGTTTTAAAAGGGCTTCTCTTTTCTGCCTTAAATTTAACAATTGCTAAGAGTTGAAAGAAAAATAAAAGTAACTCTTTTAAAACTCTGATAATCTGTTAACCAGAATGAGGATTTAGTGCCAGACTGTGAAGTGCCTGGAGACTAAAGGAAACAGAAACTTCAGCTTGATTTTATTTTTGTGGCTGAGTTCCTGCTAATTAGCCACACATTAAATCATGACTGTTTCATCATCTTCCTTTTTCTAGCAACTTCTAGAACTTTCCTAGAACAAATTGGCATGATAAACTGCTCCAGCTGTTTCCAATGCCACGACTCCCGTCCTTGTAACCTCAGCTCTGACTGCAGCCACCTCTGGGTGGACAGCCTAGTATGGGTGTACTAGACTTCCAGAGAAACAGAACCAATAGGACATACGTGTGTGCAAGCATGTGCATGCGCACACACAAACATATACACAGTTGATCCTCTGTATCTTCCAAAGTTTCTGCATTCATTGATTCAACCAACCAGGGATCAAAAATATTGTTTAAAAAAATTGCATTTGTTCTGAACATGTGCAGACTCTTTTCTTGTGATTATTCTGTAAACAATGCAGTATAACAACAACTTACATAGTATTACGTGGTATTATTACAGGTAACCTAGAGGTGACTTACAGCAGAGGTGTTCAATCTTTTGGGACCTGCGTGGTGGCTCATGCCTGTAATCCCAGCACTTTGGGAGGCCAAGGTGGGTGGTCAAGAGATCGAGACTATCCTGGCCAACATGGTAAAACCCCGTCTCTACTAAAAGTACAAAAATTAGCTGGGCGTGGTGGCACACCCCTGTGGTCCCAGCTACTCAAGAGGCTGAGGCGGAAGAATCGCTTGAACCCAGGAGGTGGAGGTTGCAGTGAGCCGACATTGCGCCACTGCATTCCAGCCTGGCGACAGAGCAAGACTCTGTTCCCCGCCCCCCAAAAAAAACAAAACACAGAGGTGTTCAATCTTTTGACTTCCCTGGGCCACATTCAAAGGAGAAGAATTGTCTTGGGCCACACATAAAATATACTAACACTAACAATAGTTGATGAGGAAAAAAAAAATCATAATATTTTCAGAAAGTTTACAAATTTGTGTTGGGCTGCATTCAAAGCTGTCCTGGGCCACATGTGGCCCTGGGTTGGACAAGCTTGATTTAAAATATACTGGAGGATGTGCCTAGGCTATGTGCTAATACTACACCATTTTGTATGAGAGACTGGGTCATCTGTGGATTTTTGTATTTGTAGGGGTTGGGGATCCTAGAATTAATCCCCCATGAATACCAGGAAACTACTATACATATGTGTGTGTGTGTGTGTGTGTGTAAAGATTTATTATAAATATTATATATATATTATATCTAAAGAGATTTGTAAATATCCATGATGTACTCAATGTTTAGCTGCCTCTATATCTATCTCTATCTATCTATCTATCTATCTATCTATCTATCTATCTATCTATCTATAAAGAGATTTACTCTAAGCTGTTGGCTCACAGGATTACAGTTAAAGGCTGAGAAATCCCACAGTCTGCCCTCTGCAGGCTGGAAACCCAAGAAAGTTGTAGCTTAAAGACCTAAGGGCCAGAGAGCTGGTGGTGTAGATCCAAGCACAGTCTGAAGGCTTGAGAACCAGTACTGCAGAAGGCAGGAGATCAATGTTCCAGCTCAGGCAGTCAGGCAGAGAATGAGCAAATCCAACCTTTGTCTGTTTCGTCCTCTCTCCAGACCCTCAATGGATTGAGGATGCCCATCCGCATTGGAGAGGGCCTCTGCTTTCCTCATTCTTCCAATTCAAACACCTTGTCCAGAAACACTCTCACAGACACACCAAGTGATAATGTGTCACCAGCTCTCTGATGGTCCAGCCAAGTTAGCACGTGAAATTAACCAGCCCAACGGGCTTTCCCTCACTTTCTGCTATCAATGTTTGCCTCGAGCCCTGGCTTCCATCTCTGGTCTCCAGGCTCCTCCAATACTGGGGGAGATCAGTCTGGCTGCTGCATGTGTACAACCTGGAGTTCACACCCCTGGGGGTACTGGTGGATGCATGCTACTGCCTCCCATCCTTCAGAGACAATTCTGAAAGGGGAGTTCCCAGTGATTTTCCCCTCCCGCCGTTGCCTGCAGAGATGACCTCAACAACATTTATGTTGGCTTTTTCTACTTTCCTGTCTTATTTCTCTTGCATATTTGCTCTTAATCCTTGGAGTGGCTTTCCAAATTAAGCACCTGAGCAAAGTCCTTGTCTCAGGCTTGCTGTTCAGGGCAACTCAACGTAAATCATGCTATGAAATCATCTTCAGCAAAACTAGGTTCTAGTTTCTACATCAAAAACAAATCATGAATCACATTATCCTTTGTTTTCACCTCCGCAAAATGAAGGCATTAGACTGATCCCTTTGATTCTCATTCTTTCACGTATTCACTTAACCACTCATTTTTCTTGCATGTGTTTATGTATTGTTTCATTCACTCATTCATTTTCATTCTTCGTTTATCTATCCATCAACTCCATCTCTCTGTAATTCATTCATTTTTATTTATTCGTCTATTCATCCATTTGTTCATTTATCTATTTCTATTGTTATATATTTTTCATGCATTTAATCACTTATCCACTGAATTTCAATCAGTCACTAATTCTTTTATTCATCTACTTATTTTTATCCATCCATTAATTTTTTATTGATTCATTCATTTTCTTTCATTCACTGTTTTATTCATTTATTCTTTATGCTTTAATTTTGTCTTATAATCATATAAAATAATCTTCCTACCTTTCTTTCTTTTTCCCTCTTTACTCCTTTTAGTTCTCTCTTTTCTTTCTTCAATACCTGGTTACTAAGAATCTACTAAAATACCAGCCAGGAATAGATCATTACTTGAAATAACACTGCTTACTGAGTAATCCCTTCTGTGAATCAGAGATACATTATAAGAGATCCTCGAGATGAAAAACAGTGTGTGCCCCACACACTGTAAGAGGAGAAATACATACATGTATATATATCCCCATCTCAGGTAGCAGCACATATTTCTAATAGAGATCCACTCTGTTTAATCATTTTTATTTGTGAAAGCCATAAGAAGTCTTATTTTAGCCACTGAAAAAATTAAATGATTTCTGGTGATTCTTAGCTATGTAAGAGTTATTCAACAGCTTTATGGGAATGCGTACTCCTGTCATTTAAATGTTTATAAATCTGAAAACCAGATCAGTACCAAACTGAAAATGCAAAACAAAATGTAATTGGAACATGTTTCCTCCCAAGAGAAAAATCTCATTATCAAAAGTATCTATTAAATAACCTTCCTGCAAAATGTGTGACTCCTTGAATATTTTTATGGGTATATATTTGTTATTAAGCCTATGTGTATACACACACACATATGTGTGTGTACTTTTATTTTATTTTTATGCATACTTTTATATAAACATATACATACCAATGTTTAATTACAAATATATGCCCATAAAAATTTTATAAATATATGTATATAAAATGGTAGAAACACAGTGTTTAGGGGGCCGTGGTAGCTCTGGCAAGTTGTCCTGGCACTTGAGGAGGTGAGGCCATGAGTTCAAGCCAACCTGAGCAACATAACAAGCTCTCATTGATTAACAACAACAACAAAAAAAGAAACTAAGTGTTTAAAGTTGAGCTTTATGATCAACAGACTCAGAGCATTATGGTGGTTCTTTTTTTTTGAGGCAGAGTCTCACTTTATCACCAGGCTGGAGTGCAGTGGCACAATCCTGGCTCACTGCAACTTTTGTTTTCCAGTTTCAAGCAATTCTCCTGCCTCAGCCTCCCGAGTAGCTGGGACTACAGGCACTCACCACCATGCCCGGCTAATTTTTTGTACTTTTAGTAGAGATGGGATTTCACCATGTTGGCCAGGATGGTCTCAATCTCTTGACCTCGTGATCTGGCCACCTCGGCCTCTCAAAGTGCTGGGATTACAGGCGTGAGCCACCGTGCCCGGCTGTGGTTGTTCTTTCTTTAAGTGAGTGAATTGGTAAATTAGCAATGGAAGGTTTGAAATAATTCATCAACATACAACGACCATGTTGTGTTTACACTCACACCAGACACAATCCACATGCTTTAAGGAATGAGGTACAATGTGTGTGCGTGATTTTCCAATGTTTTACAATGGAAATTGTAAAAATCTCATTTATCATCAACATTTTATTATATGTATACTGAAAATGACAAACAGCGTCATTTAGACCCACTCTGCTTAATCGTTTTTTGGTTATTTGTGAAGGCCAGAAGAAGTCTTATTTTAGCCACTGAAGAAATAAAATAATTTTTAGCCAGGCGATTCCTAGCATAATCAATTATTATAAAGTAAACATCCTTGTAACTAGCACTCAGTTAAAAAAAATGTTTGCCAGGATCCCTGGATGCCCCCGGGTGCTCCTTCCTAGTCACAGCTCTCTCCTGCTTCTACGGTAATTACCTCCTTCCCTTCCTTTATGTTGTTACAATCAGCGTATGCATCACTAAACATCATGGTTTAGTTTTCACCTGTTTTAAAATTTGATGTAAGTGGAATTATACAACCTTTATTCCTTTCTGCATGGCTCCCAAACTCAACATTACATTTGTGAGGTTGACCTGGCTTTTATACATACTTGCATATTATTCATTTTAATTATTGTGTAATATTCTGTTGTATCCATTTACCATCATTATTTATCCGTTCTCCTGTCCATATTTTTACCACCATTATTTATCCATTCTCCGGTCTAAATGTAATACAAGACATTTGAGCTTTTGCCAGTATTTAGTTATAATAAAGAGTGTTCCTGTGAATATTTCTATATACATAGTATGGAGGACAAATACATTTCTCTAGGAGATTCTTGAGGGTAAAATGGCTTAGTCACAGGGTGTGTCATCAACGTTAGCAAACAATACGAAACCGTTTTCCAAAGTAGTTTTATACCCCTCCTGGCAGTGTATAAAAGTTCTCCTTTGATTCATATCCTCGTCAACATTTGCTATTGTCAGTCTTAATTTTAGCCACTTGGGGATGAGAGGTGGTATTTCACTGTACAGTCAGCCCTCTGTTTCTGTGGGTTCTGCAACCCTGGATTCAACTGACTGCAGATGAAAACTGTTCAAAGAGAAAGTTTCATCTGTTTTAAATATATACAGACGATTATTTCTTGTCATTATTCCCTGAACAATACAGCATATCAAGTATTTACATTGCATTAGATATTATAAGCAATCTACAGATGATTTAAAGTATACAGGAGGATATTTGTAGGTTATATGCAAACACTACACTATTTTATTTGTTTGTTTATCTTTGAGACAGAGTTTCACTCTGTTGCCCAGGCTGAATTGCAGTGGTGCAATCTTGGCTCACCACAACCTCTACCTCCCAGGTTCAAGTGATGCTTGCACCCAGTCTCCCGAGAAGCTCGGACCACAGGCACCATGCCAGGCTAATTTTGGGGGGTCTCACTATGTTTGCCAGGCTGGTGTCCAACTTCTGGACTCAGGTGATCCGTCCACCTTGGCCTCCCAGAGTGTGGGATTACAGGGGTGAGTCACCGTGCCTGACCAACTGATATACATTATTTTATATTGGGGTCTTGAACATGTGCAGATTTTTGGTATCCACAGGAGGTCCTGGAACCAATCCCCTTTGGATACCAAGGGAAGACTGTAATTTTAGTTTGCATTTTCCACGTGACTAATGAGATTGGCGTGCCGTCTATCATTTTATTCACCATTTGACTATCCTCTCTAATGAAGTATTCCTCAGGTAATCTTGACTACTTTTCTTCTTTTTTTTTTTTTGAAACAAGATCTCACCCAGGCTGGAGTGTAGTGGTGAGATCTTGGCGTACTACAGCTTCAACCTCTGGGGCTCAAGTGATCCTCCCATGTCATCCTTCGGAGCAGCTGGGACCACAGGCTTGTGCCACCACTCCTGGTGAATTTTTGTATTTTATGTAGAGATGGGGTTTCATCATGTTGCCCAGGCTGGGCTCAAGCAATAAGCCTCCCAAAGTGCTGGGATCACAGGTGTGAGCCACCACGCTCAGCTTAGCTACTTTTCCATTGGGCTTTTGTCTTTTCAATTTTAACTTTGGATGTTAACAAATATGTATTATGAATTTATAAGACATATTTTGTTGCATGTATGTGTGTCTTTCACAATAATATCAAAAATTATCCAAACACAGGAATCTGTCTAAACAAAAATGAGCAGTGCTTCTGGTTAGAAAACCATAAGGCAGAGTTGGGAAGAACTAAAAAAGGCCTAAAAAAGAGACACAAAGCATTCATGTAGTGGAAATGTAATTTACAAAGACATAAATTCTTTCCCAAATTGTTCTATAGATGCAATACAATCCCAGCTAAAATATCAGTAGTTCTCTTTTTAACAGAATTTGGCAAACTGATTATAAAGTGTATGTGGAGAAATAGATGGCAGAAAGTAGCTAAGATACTCTTGAAGAGGCAGGAGGAGGAGGACCAGAAGGAAGAGGAGGAGACAGAGGAAAACAGAAGACTTGCCCTCCCCGATATCACAGCTCATTGGAAACTATAGCAATAAGGCCTGGTGGTGTCTGTGCAGGGATACACACTTCAGTGGGCAAAACTGAAAATCCAAAACAGACCCACAGGGAGACTCAGTGTGACCCTGCAGAACTACAAAGGAAAAACCATCATCTTAGTAAACAGTGTTGGAACAAATCAATATAGATATTGGAAAAAGTCAGTCCAAATAGATTATTGGTCCAAGTGTAAATGCCCAAACAGTACAGCTTTCAGAAGATAATATGGAAGGAGATTTTTGTGGTCATGAGTTATGAAACTATTTTTTGAAAAGGACAGAAAAAGAACTAACTTTAAAGAAAAACATGAACAAATTGGACTACACTAAAATTAGTAAAGTATTCATCAAAGGACACCTGTGAGAGTGTGAAAAGCAAAGCCACAAAATAGACAAACCTTTAGGTATGCTAACTGTAAATCTTCCTAGAACCCATGACACATTTTCCTGTTTTCTTTTAATAAAAAAGTAAAAATGTAAGAGTATACTATAAAGTAATAAAGTACAATATTTTTAAGAGTAGCCTTCTATGAAAGGGGAACTCATTGAGCAATTCATTTACTTTTCAGACACACAAAAAAATTCCTCCTTGGAAGATTCTAGAAGCTGCAAGTCGTACCTTAATCCATATTTCCTTCCTTTCTTAGATTTACCTTTTTATCCTTTCCTACAGAGTGGAAGTTGCAGAGGACTTTCAAGTCATTTGGCAGCCTTGAACCTCCTTAGAGAGCCGCTGACATGCACACAGCCTTTGGCTTTCAACAAAGGACCTGCCAGATTTTCCTGGCCTTCTCTTCTCATCAAGGTTGCAGGGTCTGGGTTTGGTTAGTCAGAAGAAGGGGAATTTCCTGACTATTCCTTTGATTATGTGATTTTTGTGAAAGTTAATACACCTGATAGGTCATCAGACACCTATGTCCCTGTTTTCACAAGTTGGTGATTAGGCAAGACGCCTTCACCGGAATTTTGTTTTTAGAAAATCAGGCTGCAAAGCCACCATCTTTTCTTTCTGCACATCTGCACATGATAAATTATTTCTATTCCCTTTAATCCATTTTTTATTATTCTTCAAAAATATCTCATGCTTTTTCTCCCCAGTGTTGCTGAAAATAAATCCCTGCCAAAACCCAGCTCTGTTGTCGAGAGGCCAGTATCATGTAGGATGGCCATTTGTGTGAGAATAAATTAGTATGTTGGCAAGGGGTGATTTGAAATTTGATAATAGTCTGAACTTAAAAAATCTATGTATTCATGAAGTCCATGAACTCAAAAAAATTTATCGCCACCAATGTCTCCACTCATTTTGTGCTTCTGGGCTTTAGTGCTGCTGATTGTGAGGGGTCCGGGAGGGGCTTGAACGTCTGGTTTTCTGCTTGTGCCAGCCATGAGTATATCAGCAACGGGCCCACTTACGTTCCTCAGATAACCTTCCACCTGGAGCTAATAGATTCTTATTTCATTTTCATGCTGGCGGTTATCATAGTAAAGGCTGCGGTAACGCTCTGCTCTCCTGAAGCCAGCTTTTTACTCTCAAGTACCCTGAAGAATTAAGTGGCTGTGTGCAATTTTTCACCATTATACAGAAAGTTCTCAAATTGCATTACAAATAAATAATATCAGATGCTGACACCAAAGCCTTCTTCAGTCACTCTCCAAGCCTTAATTAATTAGACTCACAACACCCTGTCACTTTGTGTCTTAGACCATGTGGGCAACTATAATAAAATACATCAACGGGGATGGCTTCTAAACAACAGATATTTAGTTCTTGAAAGTTTGGAGGCCGAGAAGTCCAAGATCAAGGCACCAGCAGATTTGTGTTGGGTGAGGGTATGTTCCTTATAGATGATGTCTTCTACCGGTGTCCTCACATGGCGGAAGGGACAAACTCCCCTGGTTTTCTTTTATAAGGACTCCAATCGCATCCAGAAGGGGTCCACCCTCATGATTCAATCACCTCCAGGCAGAGCCCACCTTTTAATACTATTGAGACTGGATTATTCCCTTGACCTTGACCCCCTTGGTGGGTGGGAACTGGATTTTCACTCAGCCCACTCCTGGCCACTCCTCGAGAGAGAGGGGATGTAAAAGCAAGCAAGTGTGGGAACTGGAACCAATGAACGTTGGAACCGGCCGGTCGCTCCTCTCTAGCTGGAGCAGGCTCTGTGCAGGCCCCACAGCAGTGTCCAAACCCCTGCCCTCTCAGCACTCAGGATTTTTTTTTTTTGAGATGGAGTTTTGCTCTTGTTGCCCAGGCTGGCATGCAATGTAGTGATCTTGGCTCACTGCAACCTCCGCCTCTCAGGTTCAAGCAATTCTCCTGCCTCAGTCTACTGAGTAGCTGAGATTACAAGTGCACACCACCATGCCTGGCTAATTTTTTCTATTTTCAGTAGAGGTGGGGCTTCACCATGTTGTCCAAGCTGGTCTTGACCTCAGGTGATCCACCCACCTCAGTTTCCCAAAATGCTGGGATTACAGGCGTGAGCCACCACGCCCAGCTATGGCACCCAGGTTCTTGTCTGTGTCCAGGAAGAATCAGGTCACACAAACAAATTGAAGGGTAGTGTACATGGAGGATTTTGCTGGGTGATGGAGGTGGCTGTCAGTGGGATGGGGAGTTGGAAAGGAGACAATGCAGGAAGAAGGTGATTTTTCCCTGTAGCCACAACATCTGAAGTTAACCACATCTTTCTGTCATCTCTGTTGCTCAGTTGCTTCTCGGCTCGCCACTTAGCCACTTGAATCTCCAGTGCTCAGCTGCTTATATTGCTCTGCCAGCTGAGGTCTTTTTATGGGCACAGGATAGAGGCAGGGCAGGTCAAAGAAGCAACATTAGGGCAGAAAAACAGGGTCAGCTGTTTTCATCTAGGGCCATAGTTCCAGGTTTAGTTGGGATTAGCTGGGATCCCAGCTGTTCTGTATCAATATCACATGGGGAGTTAGGTTTCAACATATGAAATGGGGCTGGGGGCACAAACATTCAGACCATAGCACCTTGCTCAAGGCACCACCCCCATTTTAGTGAGTATTGAAAAGTTGAGGATGGTTCGTTTGGGTTGAATGAGATCAATAATGCAATGTATTTTCAAAATGGTCAGAGAAATGAAATGTTTAGCTTTTTGATATAAAAGACTAGATTGTAAAATATGTGGGAGAACTGAATTCTTCTCCAGGGACCAATGCTGACATGGTATCAAACATCTGATTAAGCACAGTGATTGGCAGGCCTGTCTGTGCTGTTACATGGGAACTCCTGCTTCCAGTAAAGGGAGCTACAGTGGTTTCTACAGCAGAGATGCCATTTTTCCCCCTAGAAAATCAGTCTGTCCTTATGTCTAGAGCAGCATTCTCTGGATTCCATACAACAATCATCCTCAAACTTTACTTTGCAAATAAATTTTCTGGAAATTTTTCTATAAATATAGATTCTGAGGCTCCACCCACAGAAATTCTATTGAGGGAGTCTAGGTTTGAACTGAGGAATTTGCATATTTTTTAAACCAATTTCCAGGTAAATTTAATACAAATGATCCCAGAGATGTTGCTAAAACTCGGCAAACGTGACTGTAGCTTGGAAAGTTTTGAAGCAGAGATCTCCAGTCTTCCGTCTTTCTGATAAGAACTAGAGCATTTATCCTGTGGTACATCTGATTTTGATCAGCACTGCCTCCCAGCAGGTCCGTTCAAATGAATTAACTACAAAATGTTCCCTCAGGTCACCTAAGCAAATTGATCTGCTAGATGGAAGTTGCTTAGTACTTTGGAAAAAGTCTACCATAAACAGCAATTTCGGTTTAGCAGAAACAATATTAGGTCATCCTTTGTCCTCAATTCACTGAGCAGAAAGTTTCAGGCTCAGAACTGACATGTCAGCTGGCTAGTTTAGGAGAGCCATGGATAGTCGCAGCTCCAGATGCTACGCTTGGAGCCTGCAGTCTGGCTGGTGACATAGAAGATGCATATTTGAAAAAGACATAAGGGACATTTCAAAAAAAAAAATGTAAATGCAAAAGAGTGCATGTCCCATGAAACACACAAACAGATTTTGGTCTGAAATGCTCTTTCTGACTTTCATTCAGCAGAGACTCACATGGAAAGCCATAATGGAACAAAATGGCAGATCAAATCCGAGTTATTCCTGTTGGCACTACTGTGAAATGCATACAGTGGTCCCCCTTGTCTGCAGGGGAAACTTCCAAGACCCCCAGTGGAGGTCTGAAACCGCAGACAGTACCAAACCCAACATAGACCGTGCTTTTTTCTAAGCATGCATACCTGTGGCAATGCTTAATTTCTAAATTAGGCACAGTAAGAGATTAACAATAATAACTAGTAATAAAATAAACAATTATAACAATATACTGTAATAACAGTTAATGAATGTGCCCCTCCCTCTCTCTCTCTCTAATTATTGGACTGTACTCACCAATTTTTGGACGGTGGTTGACCATGAGAAACTGACATTACGGAAAGTGAAACCTAGAATAAGGGGGAACCACTGTGCTTATTGTAGTATCCAGACCAAATGTTTCCATCAAACTTGAATGCAAAACATCCAAAGTGATGCTAGTGTGTAGTTGTGTCATTAAATGTGTGTTTGTGGGCGGGGGATAGGGGCCTTGCCTGTTCTTTCTGTGTATCATAAACAAGCCTTGCTTAATTCATCTTGAATATAATTTTTTTCTGTAAACAGAGATTAGATTCCAAAGCTTGCATATTTTATTGGTTTGAGTAGCATTATTAGTTTTAAATGAAAACCAGTGAGTATAAAAAAATAGCCTGGTCAGCTGGGCGTGGTGGCTCACGCCTGTAATCCCAGCACTTTGGGAGGCCGAGGTGGGCAGATCACGAGGTCAAGAGATCGAGACCATCTGGCCAACATGGTGAAACCGCATCTCTACTAAAAATACAAAAATTAGCTGAACGTGGTGGGGGGCGCTTGTAATTCCAGCTACTTGGGAGGCTGAGGCAGGAGAATCACTTGAACCTGGGAGGCGGAGGTTGCAGTGAGCAGAGATCGCACCATTGCCTTCCAGCCTGGGCAACAAGAGCAAAATTCCATCTCAAAAAGAAAAGAAAAGAAAATACAGTTGGAGTCATCTTTGTATGTCCAGCACCAAGCATTTTCTGGTGCTTGACAGATGAGGGCTCTACATTTGATGAATACATGAATGAATGAATTTGAGGTGAAATATGCATATGGAAGGTCATGCATGTCTCCTACAGACCAGAAGGAACGAAATCATGCAATTTAATCATCTTGGGTTATTTTCCATGAACATCAGTTGTGTACCAGGACAGTAAGCTCTGCCTTCAGTTACACTGTGTACTGGCCCAGTGGGATTGCACAGTAGGCTCCTATTAAAGGTCGCCCAATTACGGTGGGAACACAGCACCATACCCAGCTACTAACCACGTTTGACACAGACCATAAAACCATGTGCCGTGCAGTGCTTCCTAACATTTTTCTATGTTTTGAATTTCTGTACTGTTGGGCTTTGCACATAGTAAATGCTTAGTACATATTGTTGTAGGACAAATGAATAAATGAATGAATAAATAAAAAATTGATTCCATTTTTAAAACTTGGGCACTCATATAATTAAATTAAGATTCTTCATTTATTTGTACCTTTTGAAGGACCCACTCAATGTATAGTCTTCGGGTTTCCTATCCGATGGTGCTGATGGTGATGAGAGCTTCCTCTACTGGCTCACCCCAAATGTTTCTTGGCATTTCCCATTTTCATCCCCCTGGGATAACTGTAATGATGGAAGCTATTTTTTTCGTTTTACTTTTAATGTTCTTAGGCAGAAAGCAGAGATGTGAGTTTAACAGCACGTTTATTTATTCCTGCATCTCACGGGGGGGAGGAGAGAAGGGAATGGGTTTATGAATGTAATATAGTGTGGATTAAGGTGTGAGGAGCTTTTTATCATGGATAGTCTCATTACAGATGTTGCCAGCACCTGTTGAGGATAAATGCATTAGAAAAATGTCTCCTCAACCCACCCCATTCGGGTCTTCCTTTTGCTTTACTGTTCTAAGCCTTGTCTCTCAGGGCTTCTCCTTTAGAGTTAAGCTTTGCTCTTTGTTGAAATTTGGCAAACAAAATCTCAGCTTGGGAACAGTCTCTTCTCTCTGCGGCCACATCTCCCCCACCCTCTGTTTATTAATTTCTTCCCAGAACTGCCCAACTGCATTTAATTGGGTACACATTTTGCAAAACAAAAAATATGGCAATTAAACCTTAATCCGCCTCCTTTATTTTAGGCTGCATCTAACTACACAAATGTTTTGATTACTTCCCTCACTAACCCTTCAAAAGAGAAAGAAACTTTCAAATAAGTGCTGATATCCCTAATACTAGGGCATAAATTCTTCTTTGCAAGTTCAGAGTTGAGAGACGGTCAAATCCTATCCTTGGTGTCATGCAAAAGTCTTTTTCTTTCTTTTTTTAGAGATGAAAATCCAGATTGAAGTGGTTAAGCGGCTGCCAAGAATGTTTGGGGCCTGCTTCCAAGGACAGTTCCACACCCAGAGTCTGCACGCTACACAGGCAAGCTCAGGTAGTGGCCAGGAAGTGTTCTTGTCTCGCTTGGGTCTCTACAGTGTCTACTCTTAGGGAGCCGATGGTGCAGCGTGGCCTCCTCTGAGGGCACATTACTGGGGCGCTGCCATAGTGCACCGCCTCTGGCTGAAATTCCATCACCTGGAAGATACTGCGGCAGAGTTAGTGCCTCGCCAGCACACCTCACTGCATCTATGCCCCCGGGCTTGCTTGCCTGTCTCCCCTTGTCTGAGTTCCTCTCCTGAGCAGTTGGCTCCCTCACTCCCAGCAGTGACCACTGCTCTCAGCCACTGTGAAATTCTTCCTGGACTCAGTGAAGGATCTCTAAGCAGTGTGGGCCTGACGCCTTCTCCAGACTGCAGTGCCCTGGGACCTCCGCCTCCTCCCCACCTTGATCTTCAGTGGTGACGTTCTTCACTTAATCTTTGTCTACAGCGTGAATCAACTGATGAACCTACATTAAAATAAACGTGATGGAACCCAGGAGGTGGAGGTTGCAGTGAGCCAAGATTGTGCCACTGCACTCCAGCCTGGGCAGCAGAGTGAGGCTCTGTCTCAAAATAAAATAAATAAACGTGAGGACGAACTCATGAAAACACCTAAGAAATTCTCATCACTTCGGATCTCGAATTCTAACATCCTGCTTCCCAATCATAAATTTCCATCCTTCCAACTCGCTTTGTTTCGCAATCTCATGCTGGTCAAATGTGCACGTCCACCTCCCTAAACTCCCAGTTCCCCTTATTGGTTTAATCTAATCAGCCACTTTTCCTATTTTGATGTTTTTCCTATTCAGTTGACAATTCATGATCATTATACTACGTCTCACCAACATCCTCAATTATTTCTGCCCTCATTATTACTGATGCCCAGACTGAGAAGTTCCAAACCGTAGGTCCCTTCAACTGCCTTTTCTTCTAGATCCACAGGATGAGCCCCCTCGGAGGGATGGGCACAGAGGCAGATCCATGTTTCTGCAATGCTGTCATCTCATGCCTGGGCCAGGCCCTTGAGTGCTGCCAGGGAATTTTTTGTTTGTTGGCAGTTAATTCCTTCTCCCATTTCTTATGAGGGCTTCCTCAGCACTAGCCTCCACTCACACTCCTTCCATAATGCCTTCCCTATGAATCCCAGAAATGACTTCATTTCCAGTCTCACAGGGGAAACCAACTGATATCAACATCTACTTCCTGTTTCCCAGAACACTTATCTGCATCTACACAGACTGTTCTGTAGTAAGCAGGTCTTTGCACACCACTCCCAAAGGCAGAGGGAACTGAGAGTCTGAAGAGAGAGGTTGGTAAATTCAGTTTCTAGGAAAGACATGTTTAATAGGGACTCCAAAACAAAAGTGACGTCTTGGGCAGCCATGAGAAGGTGGATCCCCATATCCAACCTCTAGAAGCAAGCTTTTAGGGTAAAAGAGGTGCAGCTGGTCATGTCTCAGGCTTTCTTGCGAAACTCGTGACCACTGGGGAGGTTTGATAAGCATTTGTGAGAGGCAGTATCCATGCCACAGGCCTTGTGTCTTTATGAGGGGTAATCTAGGCTGTGGGTGTTGTTTAAAGACCTTTCTGGAGAACGCACTGGTTTGCAGAAGTCATTATGGAGGTGGTTTTCATGAAAACACTGGTCATGATGGAGGTGGTTTTCCTCCAAAATGGCATCACTCTTGCCATGCCACAGGTTGTGTTCCCACACAATGAACACTCTGTCTTTCCCTTCTTTCCCTCCTTTCTTCCTGTTTCACTGGAAGAGGCATCTTGATCTTGGCTCCTTCAGCTTCCTGAGGATTTCACTCCATCATCCATATTTCAACTACTTCTCCTTTCTACTGAGTTAATAAATACTTTCTTCGTTGCCCTCGTTTGCTTTCTCTCTCCTTCCCTGCCTAACCGCAGTTCTTGAGAACGGTCTCTGTAGATTTACTGGCTCCACGCTGTCACTCACCATTCAGTATTCAGCTCACTGGCCCTCCGGCTTCTCCAGCACCCCAGGACTCCACTGAAATATGTTTTCAACAAAGTCATCAGTAATCTTTGAGTTGCTAAACCCAGTAGTATTTTATTGAACGTGTTTAAGTCATGACTGGATGTCTCCTGTGTGCTCCTTTAAGTCTCTTCTCTCTTCTGCCCTGCGCTCTGTGTGTGGGGAAGCTGAACTCACCAGCTGCATCAATAGCATCCTTCTCCTCCGGCTGCCAGTGGGTTTGGCCAGTGGGAAGTCCTAGAGATGATAGGAGAGAGAAGGAAACATCAGGGATGGGCAGTTATTTTTCTCCCAGTGGACATACTAAGGGTAGGCTGCCTGCTACCTTTGACAGAAGTCACAGCTCCTGTTAAGGCATCCTTTCTAATCAGCTCTCTCTCTCTTTTTCTCTTTCTTTCTCTCCTTCCCACCCTCCCTCATTTTCTTAGGGTTCCACTATATTCTTTTCCCTTCCTTCTTTCCTTCCCTTCCTTCTCTTCCTTTCTTCCCTCCCTCTTTCCTTTCTTTCTTTTCTCTTTCTTTCTTTCTTTCTTTTCTTTCTTTCTTTCTTTCTTTCTTTCTTTCTTTCTTTCTTTCTTTCCTTTCTTTCTTTCCTTTCTTTCTTTCTTCCTTTCCTTTCCTTTCTTTCTTTCCTTTCTTTCGACAGGGCTCACTTTGTCGCCCAAGCTAAAGTGCAATGGCAGGATCTCACTGCAGCCTCTGCCTCCCAGGCTCAAGTGATTCTCCCACATCAGTCTCAAGTAGCTGGGATCACAGGTGTGCACCACACACCTGGCTAATTTTTGTACTGTTAGTAGAGATGGGGTTTCACCATGTTGCCCAGGTTGTTCTCGAACTCCTGACCTCAGGTGATCCTCCTGCCTTGGCCTCCTAAAGTGCTGGGATTATAGGAGTGAAACACCATATCCAGCCCCAGCATATACTTTCTCCTGTCAGCCATCCAGGCCAAGAGGTGCTCACCTCACTCTCTACCCTCCACCATCACCTGCCACTGTGTAGCCTATTAGTATCTTTAACACTCTGGATTGCAGGAGTCAAATAGCCTACACCTGACCAGGCCTTTATAAATAGCCCCTTTACTAAATTCTCTTCAAATTTCTCAATTTCAGAGATGCCGTCTCTTTACTGCTGGGACCGTAACCTATGTAAGGTGATTTAACACTGCCAGCCTCTCAATGTCTCCTTGGCCTCATGATACTGTCTCTTGTTCTCCTAATTCTCCAGCCCCACCAGACAGTGCCCTGGGACAGTGGCAAAGTGAGAGCTTAAAGAAGTGGGCTCCAGAGCCAGGCTGCAGGGATGGCCTTGCCACTGACCACCTATGTCACCTTGAGACATTGACTGACCCTCTCTATACCTCAGCCTCTTCATCTCTAAATGGTGGATACAATGCTTCCCTATCTCGGAGTTTTGTAATGAAGATAAAATGGATTAAAGCAAGCCTGTCCAACCCTCGGCTTGAGAGCCGCATGCATCCCAGCATGGCTTTGAATGTAGCCCAACACAAATCCGTAAACTTTCTTAAAACATTATGAGCTTTTTAAAGTGATTTTTCTTTCTTTCTTTTTTTTTTTTAGCTCACCAGCTATTGTTAGTGTTAGTGTATTTTATGTGAGGCTCAAGACAATTCTCTTCTTCCAATGTGCCCCAGGGAAGCTAAAAGATTGGACCCCCTGACCAGGTTAAAACATGGGATGGCCTTAGAATAGCGCCTGGCACACAGAATACAAGGCATAAATGCTAGATGATGTCATTATTGATTGGTTCTGTCTTTATCATCGTTGATTCTCTCCTAATTGTTGACAGTCACCAAGTTTCTATCTGTAGCCGCTGTCCTGCTCACTATTTTAAAGGTTCGCTGGAATGATCTGAAGCTATTACCATAATAGTTAATGTGCATTTTACTCTTTCTACTCATAACAGTTAACAGGCATTATACCAGGTGCCAAGTTTATACATAACCCTCACATAGGCGGTGTGTTGGACACGTATCTCTCTGAGCCTCAGCTTCCTCTTCTATAACATGGGAATAACACTAACACCTAGCTGACAAAGGCCTTTTTTATGAATTTGGTGACTTGATACAGAAAGCCCTGTCAGAAAGGTATTAGTATGGCAAGGCACTGTGGCTCATGCCTGTAATCCCAGCACTTTGGGAGGCCGATGTGGGCACATCACTTGAGGTCAGGAGTTCCAGACCAACCTGGCCAACATGGTGAAACCCTGTCTCTACTAAAAATACAAAAATTCGCCGGGCTTGGTGGTGCGTGCCTGTAATCCTAGCTACTCAGGAGGGTGACAAGGGAGAATCGCTTGAACCGGGGAGGCGGAGGTTGCAGTGAGCCCAGATTGTGCCACTGTGCTCCAGCCTGGGTGACAGAGAGAGACTCTGTCTCGAAAAAAAAAAAAAGTAAAAAAGAAAGATAGTATTATTTTCCCCAAGTTATATGGAAGAAGCGATAATGCGCTTGGAGGTAAAGTCCCTTCCCAACATCACAGAACAGGACAAAGCCAGCATTCAAGACCTTCCCAGCTTACATCAGGCTCACATCAGCACAAAGGAGTAACGTAGGTAGAGTCTGCTTCTCAAAGGCAGAAAAACACCAAGGCATAGTAAATATGTGAGCCTATAAAGCCAGCCTCATGATTTCTTCAACATGCTAACGAAAACATTTTCACAGTCCTAATTGTTAAGTGCCTGAGCATCAACTAGACATAACTGCTCTGTTTGCGCAGGCAGGAAATCAAACTGGGCAGCATCTGACAGACAGCAAGACTGTTCCATCCTTTTCAAAACCCAGTTGAAATGAGAAAAAGAAACAAACCAGCGGATTTTCTTCAAGCATCTCTCTCCCCTTTGGGCACAAGGTTCACAGTAACTTCAAAGGGAATGTCTGCTGAACTGGAGTTAAGGAAAACGGTCCCCAGAAGAATTGGGCTTGAAGAGCATAAATAATGTCAAGGCATGAAGTCTGGGAAATTGGCTTGAATAATCTGCAGTGCTTTTTAGCAATATACATGATTAAATTTTCCTTGTAAAGTGTGATTTTCTTTTATCTCACAAGTGTCTCCTTAAACAATGTTTTTAATTAGAACTCTTGTTTTCTTTTACTTCTTTATTAGGGAAGCTTCACTCTTAGCCTGACATTAGAATGTTCTTAGAAATAAACAGTTTCCATAAAAGCAAAATTTCTTCATAAGATCATTACTATTACGTTGTGTGGGAAATGGAATAGCACCTCTGGGAATCTAATGCTGTCAAGACTCCGTTTCAGTAATATGTGATGCTCTCCAGCAAGATCCACACTGACTCTATTCTCTGACGCTTCCTGGGAAACTGGAGGGGAGAATCAACCCCTTGCCACTGATTAAAATCAAAGGCATTTCTTACATTAATAAATAAATTATGTCTTAAAAACGGAGCCCCTTTTTAACATCGGAATCCCCTGGTGCTTGTTGGTTGAACCCTGCGGAAAAAATGCACCGCAGTAGAGTGAAAACCACTCCCATTCTTTAAAATGTGATTTCAGCTTCTCTTTTTCTTGTTGCTTTCATTTGAGGATTGGGAAGAATGAGGAAAGAAACTGTCAAGATGAGACACTTTCTCTAGTGCACAGAATTTCAAATCTCTCTAGTGCGTGTAGAATTTCTCAGCTCACGGCTTTGTTGAAGACTGGCCTTCAGGAAACCCAGGACTCCTAAGGTTGGCCCCGCCATGACTGGGGCCCCTCCCGGTCCTCAGGCAGCCCCTTTCCCCACCTCCCTCAATGACTCATGTGTAATATAACATCTTAGTGTGAATGTAAGCATTTTAATAGGAAAAGGATTGATTTTTGCCACTGACATGGGATTCTAATGATTGGAAACAATATATTGATTTTTTTTTTAATTAAAGCCATCTTCCCACTCATAATGGAAGGTCTTGCCCTTTGGGAAATTTATATCCATAGTCCTTGGGTGATGCCTGCAATTACAGCTCCCAATGGCTAACACTACATTTGGGAAGGAGAAAGGACTAATAGGAGAGAAATTATTCTCTCTGTCTTCTTGGTAACGGGCTTTTAGTGTTGGTCAAAGGTGGCTGATAGAAGGGTGGATAAATGTTGAAGTGTGCCCCACAGCACAGGCCCAGACGAACAAATTCCCCAGGGCTTCAAGGCTGCTCCTAATTCATGTTCTCAGAATTCCCTTTATCCTTGTCTTGCTCCTTAAAGCATCTGGAAGAGGCCAATAAAGACACTACACTTTGAGAAAATGGTTTAAATTTCGTCCCGTTTGGCCAAAGTGTCTCTTCCCATCATGATGTCATTCAAGTACTATGACTGGGATCTTGTCCCCAGGTCCCTCCACTCATAGGTCAGTTCTACCCAGCTTGGCTTAAAGCAAATCATGAAATAGGCAACTGGTGAAGATTTGCTTGGGAACCCGTGTTATTCCTCCACCCCTCTCATTCAGCACCTCATACACGCACACGATGCAGCATCGCAGCTCTTTGAGACCCTCCCAGAACATTAGAGATGATCTGAGTCTGGGCCTGTGTCTTGAGAAAGTTCCGCAGAGACACCGAGGTCAGAGATGATGAGTCACACATCCAAAGCCAGGCCAGGGCTGGGTCTCTTATTCCCAGCGCTGTGTTCTCTTTCCTATACCACATTCCTTCAAGTCCCAAGTACAACAGGTTTTTGCCAAATTCTCTTGGTGACTTACATTTCAGTCTATGGTAGTCTTTCACGGATCCTAGCATGGACCTCAACTCCCTCTTTCATCTCTAGTTTACTCCTTCCATCATCTGGTTTAACTTCCCTCTCTCCTCCCCCGCCCCCATCACCTGCAGACTCAGCACCCAGGATTCCTCCTCCTGATCCCACCAGCTCCTCAGTGT
This sequence comes from Callithrix jacchus, assembly GCF_049354715.1. Taxonomy (NCBI): domain Eukaryota; kingdom Metazoa; phylum Chordata; class Mammalia; order Primates; family Cebidae; genus Callithrix; species Callithrix jacchus. The sequence goes on along the minus strand of NC_133508.1, from coordinate 33,270,132 downwards.
CCCACCTAGACTTCCTCTCCTCCTCACGCCGTCTTGCTCCTCTCTGATTCATTCTACCTCTATCCACACTTAGCTGTAAGCTACATATAAGGAAGGGCATATCGAGTCAGGGGACAAGGTTCTGATCTTGCGTCTCACTCTGACGCAAACTAGCTGCTACGGACTAACCTGTGTCCCCCCCAGAATCTGTATGTTGAAGCCTAAACCCCAAGGTGACTTTATTTGGGTATAGGCATTTAAGAGGGTAATTATGGTTAAATTTATAGAACTGGTGAATTTATAAAAAGAGGAAGAGATACCATAAATCTCTCTCTCTCTCTCTCTCGATATACACAAACAGAAGAAAAGTGATAACAAGGTGGCTTTCTGCAGCCCAAAGAGAGAGCACTCATCAGACACCAGCGCTGCTGGCACCTCGATCTGGGGCTTCCAGTCTTCAGAACTGTGAGAAAATAAGTTTCTGTTGTTTAAGCCACAGAGGCTGCAGCATTTTGATGAAGCATCCTCAGCTGCCTTTTGTAACTTTTTTGAGTATTAGATTTCTCAGCAGCAAAAAGAAATCAAATGTGCTTGTCTCATAGGTTGTTGTGGAGATTGGCTAAAATACTGTTTATGGAAATGTACATAAACTAACAAACCCAAGCATAAAAAATTAATATGAATGGTCCCCTTCAGCCTTGCCAACTAATTTGAGAATTCTCGGCAAGCACAGGTAGCTCACGGTTGTGGGTCAGAAGTTATCCCTCTTGAGCGACATATCTGCCTCCTGGCAGCATCTTCTCAAAGTAAATAACTGCTCAGTGAATGACTCTAGTGGACACATCGTAGGCACCAATGTGGGACTTGTGGAGGAAGCCCTTGCTCACATGCGGCCTTTCTAACCTCTCTAGAAAGCCCCACCTGCGAGCACTCTCACTCTGGCGTGCTTAAGGCAGGCATTTGACTTAAGGGAAACAAAAAGGGGAAAAGTCATAACAGGGTTTGGATGTTTGACTCCTCCAAATCTCAGGTTGAAAACTGGATCCCCTGTTGGAGGTGGGCCCTGGTGGGAGGTGTTGGGGTCATGGTGGTAGATCCCTCATGAATGGCTTAGTGCCATCCTCACAGTAGTGAGTGAGCTCTTGCACTGTTATTTCCTGCAAGAAGAGATTGTTACCCAGAATGACACCTTCCTCTTCTCTCTCTCCCTTCCCAGCGTGTAATCCCTACACACCTGCTCCCCTTCAGCTTCCACCCCTGGTCCAGCTTCCTGGATCAGGTGTCTTCTTCATTTCCAGGCTTAGCAACTGCAGGGGGGGTGACAATGGAGTTGCTCAGTCTGATTTGTTGCCTCAAACACAGATTCTGAGCTATCCAAGAATGTGACTGAGCCACCAATAGGCCCTTAGAGTATCAGAAATACATCTGAGAATTAATCATTTGTTAGGGATTCATCATGGGTGTGGCTGGTTTTGTTATTTTGTGTCTTTATGTGGTTTGGTGTGAGATATGGGTAGAGCGAGCACTGGGTCTTTGGCAAAAACCAAGGATACACCAAGCCGCTGATGCCCTTTCATACAAGACAGACTCCAACCCTCTGCATGAAGAGAAGGGAAAGACAAGCAGTGAGTGAGGTGAGCAAGCTGCCCTTTTTGGCTCTTCAGCAGCTGAGGCCAAGTCTGGAAGCTTCCTGGATATGAGATCCCCAATCTCTCATTCAGGGGACCCACCAGGTAGACAGTTGAGCCAATGAGGTTCTTCAGAGATTGAGTTAAGTTTGCAGGTTAGTTTATGACGGTGGCAAACATACCCTTCAGGACCACTTGTCAGGTAATAGACCAAGACACTTTCTAGGAGGCAGGCTCTGTATTTCCCTTTTGTCCTCTTCACGCTCTCCTCCCATCAATTCATTTTGTGTCCAGTGTACAAATTCCTTAGCAAACCTCATCCCAGTTCCTCTCCTCGTGGCTACAGAAGCATCAAAACCCAGTGGTTTCTTCCTCTTTACTATTCCCGTATCTCTGAGTGTCTTGCTGACTGAGACATGTATTTTTTGCTGACAGAAACATGTTTGCCTAATTTTACTTATTCAATACATTCTATTTCTACTAGCAAAGCATGAGACTACAAACAGAATTTTAAGGACACCGAATCTCTTTGAAGGCACACTTTCCATTCATATTATTTTACCAATTGTATTTCCCTACTTAGGAATATTTTCCTTCAGATCTTCAGATTAACAATCTCATCCCCACGTACCACACCACCTGCGCTTTTACCCACTTCTTATCTGCTTATGAAAAAGGTCACTTCAGTGTTTTATCTACGTTCTTCTCTCTTCTCAACAGTTGCCCTCATTGCAAATGGTGGGTTCACACCCTGATCTAGAGTTACAATGTCTGTGTTTTCTTGCTGTTACTGAGCTGATCTCTTAAAATGCCAAGAAATCATCTCTGGACTTCCAGACGCAGGACAATTGAAGACATCTGTTCACAATGGCCAATGGGACATTTTATTAAGAGGTAAAATGTGTCTCCTCTGTTATTTGCCTAAGGCAGATCATCTTGGGAGCAGACGTGGCCAAGGCATTCGGGAGAAAACTGCCAACCTAACAGGAACTAATATTGGGGGAAACAGTTCTTGGCCTTCTATTTTTCCCCAACCATACAGAAGACCCATGGCAACCATTGCAGGTGAGTCATGGAACCAGAATATCAACAAGATAGTTTAAAATGCAACTTTATGGTAAGAGTTGTTCTACATCAGAATGTAGTGAATTTGGATTCGTTTTCAAAGGAGAGTCTTAGGATTATTCTGAGTTATAAACTGATAGGCAACCCCCCTTGAGAGTTTGAAGTTCCCTTGAACCACTGCCAGATCTCACAAGATGGAGTGGTAACAGACTCACAGGAAGCAGTGGCTAATGTTTCTTACAAGTGTTAAAAAGACAACTCATGTTATCACTCTCTTTCAATGCCCCACGATGCTCTGTGCAGTGCTCGGAGACCACCGAGCTGTATATGGCTTGCCATGCACTCATGTTTTCATGTAATAATGATAAGCAAACATGGAAAAACCAGACAATTATTCCAGAATTGAGAGTAATTTTTAAAAACTTGGTTTATGAAACTTGTATGCAATGAGAAATTTGGTTTCTGACCCATCTTTATTCAAAAAAGTGCTCAAACTACACAATGTATAGTTTGCCAAAGGTTAAAACTGAAATGAGATTTGAGTATCACAGGAGTCCCCCCAAGGAAGAAGGGCCGTAATCATGGGAAGGAGTCTGGTTTTGTACCTTCTGATCCTGATGACCCTGATGGAAAGTTAGACACTTCTGAAGGCCATCTTTTCGTGTCTTCACCGTCCCTGCTAAAGGCAGACAGTGGCTAAATGATCTTTTGAAGTTTAATTCAAGCCTCTACCAATGAGTATTCTCTGCATATCTAAAAATGGCGTATGGTTGGTCTAAAAGAGTCACTTGGGTGGGTGACTTCACCCATGGTGGGTGACATACAAATCAGGCCAAACAAGAAAACCTTGGAGCAGGGTGCTTTGAAAGGGATATCCCATTGATTAGGTTTTCAAACTACTGAGGCCGCGTCTTGGTTAAATTCATGATTCTCTTCCCAATACCAACTTGAGTTTATAAATTGGAAATGGTGCAACTAGGAGTCTGTGTTTGATAACCTCTGATTGTTGGGAAAGCTCATTTCTCTGTGAATGGACTAAAAGAGCCAAACAAAAAGTGGTATTTTAAGGAGGAAGATGGCTCCATGTTTGGGGCAGGTTTTCTGAAGCTTTCAGGACACACTGAAACACAGTATGTAACCTCTGCCAGAGTCTGGTCCTCCTAGCATGGGGAGGAGATTTCAATGGGTAATGCACTGATGGTATGAAGTTCTGGCTTCTAATCCTTGCATGAGATATGAGGTACTCAATTTCCTAATCGAAAAATGTCAAACTTGAATTAGATTGTCACCATTCAAATGGGCAGATAGATCGAGAGACAGATTTTTCTATCGTAGATGAGAATGAAGGAGGCATGCTTTGAAACTTACTAGATCTTTCTGAACTCCCCAATCCATGAAGAACCTCTTGCTTAGAGATATTGAGGGGGGTGAGCGGCTGAGTCTTATTTTGGCTGAGACAAGCCTTCAAGGAGGATACTTGGGAAGAGGAACAATACCATGGGATCTGGGGCTTTATTTCTGTGTTGAGCTTTTTTGTATTCTAGTCATTCTAAAATTGGCTTTCTCTCAAAAGGTGGTTTCTTAAAGAAGGCATCTCGTTTGAATGTGGGATGACACTGGATAACAATTTAGTGATCCAAATTTGGCAACGGTTCCTCTTCAGCTTCTGGCGGGCTGATATTCAAGTGAGAGCCACCCCCATCTGCTGTGCTGAGTAACAGGAACACAGGCAAGAAACTAGGAAAAATCTCCCCACATAGGCAAAACCACTATGGGCTCACCTACCCTCTGTATCTATGGAGAACGTAGCTGCAAGTTCCAGAAGGAGGAAGAATGGCAAGTTCCTGGCGTGTGTGTCATTTCAACTGGCACGTCTTCTGCAAAAAGATTCCAAGAATCTTAGAAAGCCATGGACTTGGAAACTCCATTTTCTCACTTCTCTTTTCAGTGTGATTGGTGAATTCAAATCTGTAAAAGCGACGTGTTTGCAGGGACGTCGTACTCATGCAGCCAGTGTAGTCTAGGCTAATGTTGTTCACAGCTCAGGAGCAGGCACTGCTCTTGCCTGGTGGAGTTATGATCTAAGCTGACAAGACAGAATCCCAGAGATATGTAAGAAAATAGTCTTCCATGTGACTCTAGGGAGCTTCTATTCAAGCCAGGATTCATGTTCTAAATGTAAAATGAGTTAGCAACCTTGTTTCTTTCTTGCTTGTGAGCTGATAGCACAGTCCTATTTCGCCGCACCTCCATTGTTTTTCCAATTCCCATCTGAGCTCTGCATTGGGCCTTCTATTTTCCAGACTTTTGACCATGTCTATGAATGCCCAGTCTTTACTTCCAGGCTAGACTCTAGAAGCCTTGAGGAAGATTGCTCTTTTACCTTCTATCACACCTTAAATAAAGTAGGGCAGCAAGCACATGCAATACAGGCTTAAGTAACGACTAACTTAGGAGTGCTTAACTTAATTACTTAATCAGCAAAGCCTGCCTTACCCTGTTATTTTTCTCTAGGCCAGTTGTTCGAAGATGTCAGTCACCAGAGAAGGGCCATTCACATCAGACTTTCCAGTGATCTTCAGTGAAACGAGAAAAATAAGGACAATGAAGATAGCTTTTCATGACACCAAATTTATTCAATTTAAAGAAATAATGTTTATTCTAAACTCGAATTTTGCTTTCACTTTAGTATTGAAATGGCCTTTTTCTAAATTAAAATACTCGTGGCAGTAGAAGGTAATTACCTATTTGTTATTTAATATTCTTAGTTGACAACATAAACATTTTAGCAATCCTGTGTTTTATTCCTACCTGTGTTATTTCTTCTTAAATATTATTAATAAGTTCACTGACGTGGTTTGGCTATATCCCCATCCAAATCTCACCTTGATTTATAATAACCCTTACACGCCAAGGGAGAAGCCAGGTGGAAATAATCAAATCATGAGGGCAATTTCCCCCATACTGTGCTCATGGTAGTGAATAGTCTCACGAGACTGATGGTTTTGTAAAGGGGAGTTCCCCTGCACAAGCCCTCTTGCCTGCCTCATTCACCTTCTGCCATGGTTGTGGGACCTCCCTAGCCATGTGGAGCTGTGAGTCAATTAAACCTCTTTCCTTTATAAATTGTCACGCTATTGAGGCACTGTGAGAACAGACTAACACATCCAAAGATCTTAAAAGTCTAGGAGGCACCATTTCAGAGGGCAGGATTCTTGGTTTTTGTTTGTGTTTTAAGGCCATGTATTATAATTGGTAACTCAGGGTGATTTTTTTGGTAATGGTCCACATTGCTGCTGCCTGATTTCTTCTTTCTGAACATTAGCTGAACTTTCAAGGAGAAATTCACAAGCATCTACACTTTTGGGTGAAGCCCTCTGGACAGTGAGTCTGTGCTAGGCATGTGATTTGCTTGAACCAATGGGACAAGAACAAATATGACACAAGCAGACATCTGAAAAGAGCTTGCAAGTTGGGCTTGCTCTTCGTATTAGTCTGTTTTCACACTGCTATGAAGATACCACCTGAGACTCAGGTAATTTATAAGGGAAAGAGGCTTAATTGACTCACAGTTCCACATGGCTGGGGAGGCCTCTGGGAAACTTACAATCAAGGCAGAAGGGGAAGCAGACACCCTCTTCACAAGGCAGCAGGAGAGAGAAGTGTGAGAAGCAAAGGGAGATCTCCTTATAAAACCATCAGATCTCATGAAAACTGTCCCCATGATCCAGTTGCCTCCCACCAGGCTTCTTCCTCAACATATGGGGGTTATGGGGACTAAATTCAAGATGAGATTTGGGTGGGGACATAGAGCCAAACCCTATTACCCTCCAACTATTCCTGGAACACTGCCTCTGCCATGCCAAGGAGCCCAGACTGGCCTGATGGATGATGAGAAGAGTGTGGCCTAGTCATCTGCTTGCCCCGCCAACAGCCAGCCAACTGCCAGCCATGTGAGTGAGGCCATTGGTACCAGCCAGCAACCTGCCGGCTTACTGGACCAGCACAGACACAGGAGCAAGCCCAGCAGAGACCCTCAGGGCTCATGCAAGAACTGCTGAGGAGAATAATGAGCTAAAAGAGTGGTTGCGGCTTTTAGTGATCATGTTTTGGGGTTGTTACACAGCTATAGATAACCAATACAGTAACATAGTTTCTGGTCTCGAAAACATTATGAAGAATATGTGAGGTTATCTTGGATCTGTAACAAATGGTTACGATATAACGAAATCGATTCACTCAGAGTGAATTTGAACTCTTGTATTCTTTAAGGCTTACCCCCATGCCCTCTTAAAAGTGTCTCTAGAGCAGAAACCCAGTACAAGGCCTGGTTTACAGGACCCTCTCAATCACCATCTTCTGAACCAATCCAATCAGCCTGTGATCAGGGCTGGCCTTGTGGCTGGAATGGCCTACTGACTGTGACTTGAAGGCTATAGGGAAAGCTTCCTCTTTCCACACATTCCCTTGATTAATACTTAACATTTCCACATCAGTAATTTGTTTTCTGTGCTGAAGTTGTGTTTCTCATGGGGCCTTTTGAAAAATGCAGACATTCCTGGCTTGGTTAGCACACTGTCACCCCTTTCCTGCCGAGGGACTTATCAGATGTCCTGGTCTCCAAGGGATCAAAGTTGGGCTAAGAGAACCAGCACAAAGGAGAAGTAATGCTGGAATCCGACCGCTCTGTGGGCTTCTTGCCCTGGGGGCATATGTGGGCAGGTTTAGGGTAAGATTCATCGCCTCCAAGTATTAGCATTTCTCTTGGAAAGCCTTAAACGTTCTCTTGTACTGCAATCCAGCGTTTTGTAGACACCTTCAGAGGGTGCACTTCGGGCCTCTGGTCTTGGCTACATTTTCTGTTGTCACACCCTGGATGTCTCTCTCCACTTTTTCCTTAAAGACTCTTTGGATGTGAATTGGGTTTGCCAACATACAGAACCACAGTGACGAAAGCCACCGAGGGGACAGGCCGGGGGGATGCATGGCTTGCTGCCGCCAGATTCCTTCTTTCTGGGCATTATCCGAGTTTAATGAGTTGAAACTCGCAAGTATAATTAGCGGGAGGCTTAAGATACTACCCTCTGTAAGTAATTGAATTTAATTTACAGCTTGAACAATTGCATTTACATGTTCAACCAAATGTTTGTCTTTGTTGGTTCTAAAAGTCTCCGTCTACATTTATCTAGGAAGCCTTAGCGAGGCCAACGGTCGCCTGTAAAGAGTGAGGGTGTTTGAGTATATCTTTATTTGGATTGGAAAGCCAGTCTGTGAAATGCAATCCTTGGAAATTACCTAATAGACTTTAGGTTTTCTGGCATGAGACATGTTATCAGCTTTCTAAATGTATAGTCTTAAGCCTTAAAAGAATGCTGTTCTGTTGCTTAATTCAGCAGCCCGACGCTTCCTAGGTTGAAAAGTACTTAGCGTAATTAAACTTCTGACTGTTTTTGAAGAGGGAAAGTGGGTTTTGTTTTAAGATTACAGGTGGCATTTCCAAGCAGCTCTGAGTCAGGGCCATCTTGATAGCACAGGCTATCTTGCATTCTGCCATCCTTGAATTGCAGGCATAGCAAACTAAAAGTGCTTGTAAGAGACAGCGTAATTCCATACACATGTTCCCTAGGGTTCCCCCAGACACAGATGAAAGTATCTCTTCCTTCTCTCCCCCACCCCCTTCTTTAGTGAGCTTAAGCAGAGGCTGAACAAGACAGTGTTTGCAAAGCTGAGCTCTTCCTTCCCAGGCATTTGGAGCAAAGACTCTAAAGACCTATGATCTCACCCTCAAACCTCACAGGCATCCTAGAGGAACTGCGAGGCTCAGCCAGTGCAATTGCTGTCATTCGACTTCATTTGAGACGCTTCTCTGCTGTTTGGCTTCCTTCGTATCAGGGTTTCTCAAAATAGAATAATGTATAGATATAATCTCCTTCCAGGAAATAATAGTGTTGAATTACAGTGTTACTTAAATTTATACAAATATAAAAGCGCTTACAGCTTCACAAAAACTAAATGCATTCACAAATAACATGGAAACAAGCCTATAAAGCCAGTGACATTCAAATTAGCATCATTAATTTAAAGAGATGCCTCTTGTTTTGCAGATACTCACCTGTGCATTGGTAAGAGCTACTGCCACACGTGTTCTGGTCAGTCTGGCCTGTCTCAGCTAACAGAGGAGCATGCGGTGCCTCCATTCCTTCCTCACTTTTCTGTGTCAGAATCAAAGTGATTCTTTAAGTCTGTAGCACAATGAGCCATTGGTCTTTCAGAACGTCGATGTCCATTTGGGTATAAAGTCTGCTTCTGTTTTCTTGCACTAACCTGTGGCAGTTAATGTCATGGTGCTTTGGGAGAGAGGGAGCTGGGAAAAGAGAGAATCGTGGGAGAAGCTGTTGGTGGCCCAGGCAAGGGACCACGCCCAGGTAGCAGCCCTGCCTATGCAAACAAGCTCTAGGCTCCAGAGTCTGGGGGCTCCACGCCATTGTAACCATCCAATGGGTTTTTCTTGCCCCCTGCCCAGATAAAACCGGTTTATCAAGGGAGGGAATTGCAGTAGAGAAAGAGTTTTATACACATAGAGCCAAGTAAACAGGAGACCACAATTTTATTTGTACTCAAATCAGTCTCCCTGAAAATTCAGAAGCTAGGGTTTTTCACAGAGAGTTTGGGGGAAGCGGAGGAGTAGTGTTGGAAACATGCTCGGTGCTGCAAAGAAAACTCAGCCCTGCGACAAAGGATTTCTCAGCAATGCAATTTTTACTTCCTGGACTGCAGGAAGGGCACCCTCACTAGCTATCTTACCACAAGAGTACAATGAACAAAGGAAAAGCAGACATATTTATCCCTTATGCATTGGGAGCTGTCCTTACTGCTGGGTCTGAGCTCTGTCAGTTGGAGCCAAACTTCAGAATCTAAACTAAAACCCAATTGGCTAATAACTTAAATTTTTTTAAACAGGTAAAGGGCATAGGCTGGAAGTTGGGACATGCCTGTGAGCAAACCCAGCACAGATATTTCGATTAAATTACAAAAACATAAAATATTTTTGTACCTGTAAGCATGGCATGTCTAACAGCTACATAGGATAGGGCTTGCCAAAGCGTTATTAGCACAGTTATGATTTATTCTTTAACAAGAAAGGAAACTCTGAAGAGGAACTTTGACTTCCCATAGGTAGCTAGGCAATGCTGATTGGTTGGGGTGCGGTTATAGGATGTAGGAAATAGTCCTCGTGTGCTGGATCACTTCTCACTGGGGCCACAGGAACAGTTGGTGGGTCCAGGTGAAGCTATCAGTGTCAGACATGCAAAAAACCTGAAACGACATTGAAAAAGGTTAATCTTAGGTTCTACAATAGTGATGTTACCTGCAGGAGAAATTGCAGGAAATTGTATAACTTTGAGGACTAAGCCCAGATGTTTTTATCTTGCCCAAATTCCTATCAAAGGGATCTGGAGAATCATGCCCTGCAAACCATAAATTCTCACTGGATGGGTTTTATTTAACCCTATATATGATTACTTATATTCCAGATGGACTCCGGAGTAACGTTATGAGACAAGGAAGAAAATCAAAATTATTTTACCCCAAAACGTGTTTATTTGCCATATCTTGAAATGGCCCTGTAAGCCATCCTTTCCGGGGGAGAAAATTTGCATCTGTAAAGAACCTCTATTAACATAGCTGGATCCTTTTCTTCCAAGTCCTCCTAATCCTAGAGATTACCTAAGAATCTGGCACCCTTTATGGACCTGAATAGAAAACATTTGTCATCTGCGGTCTCTAAAGGCAGCCACTATATGACTTCAAAGGAACCTTGGTCTCCACAATCTTTTATCTTAAGCTGAATATTTCCTTTCTGTCAATTCCAGGTCTTTAGACAAACTCAACCAATTGTCAATCAGAAAATGCTTACATTTACCTATAGCCTGGAAGCACACACTCCCAAACATCAAGTTGTCCTGCCTTTCTGAAACAAACCAATGTATTCCTTAAATGTATTTGATTGATGTCTCATGCCTCCCTAAAATTTATAAAACCAAGCTGCACCCCAACCACCTTGGACGCACATTCTCAGGAGGGCACACATCCTGAGGGCTGTGTCACAGGCCATGGTCACACATACATGGCTCAGAATAAATCTCTTAAAATATTTTACAGAGTTAGGCTCTTTTCATTGACATTTTGTAACCTCTGGAATAATGGCTGACAACTGTTTATATGTACACCTTAAAGAATTCAGGCTCCTTTCATCCTCCTAGCCTGGTGGCCTCTTATTAGCTTTACAAAGGCAGCTTAGTTTGGGGGAAGGGCTATTATCATTTAAACTATAAACTGAATGTCCCCCAAAGTTAGCCTGGCCCAGGCCCAGGAATGAGTAAGAGCAGTTTGAAGGCTAAAGGAAAGGCGGGGGTTCATTAGATCAGATGTCTTTCACTGCCATAATTTTTTCACTGTTATAATTTTTGCAAAGACAGTTTCACCACCTTCAGATGTGGTTGTGTGGATGGAGGGAGTGGTGGCAGACATACTTCTTCTTGGCCAGGTGAACGGTCACAAGCACACATCTGAAAACAGTCCATTGTCTCAACAGAGGTTAGTCTATGCCCCGTGACAGCAGAGGGCAGATGACAGTATCAGGAGCAGCTTCTTTTTACAGTGAAAGACCCTGTGTTTCCCCTCTAAGAATTGCTGTTTTCTGTGGCCTTTTTAAAAAGGTGGCGTTCATTGGCTCACATTCAACAGACCTGAGCCTTGGGAGACGGAGTAGTCCTCATTCTTCTGGCACTTCCAAATCAATACCAGTCCCCGCTCTTGCTCCTTGGAAAGCTGTGCCCCATCTTGACCAACATTCATCAGCTCTCTCTGTTGCTGTCACTCACCCACATCCCGGTCAGGGTCTCTCAGTCATACACTTGGAAATTGGCTTCATTGTCTTCATCAACATCTCCAATCCTGTTGACGTTTTTTTCTGATTTCATTTGGGCTGCAAGCTCAGCCACTGAACTTTGCTACTCTTTGACTGACTTTCCCAGCACTGACGGCTTTCACCAGCCCTTCACTTCAGCCCTCTACTCACCTGGCTGCTATGTGCACCTTGCCATCATTAGGACTCTTCCACCTCTGAAAGCTTAACTTTCTACATCTTACTCTCGGGCCGTGCATGTATCCCTTTCCTCTCATCATCCCTGTTCTTTGACCTCATCCAAGTATCTCCGATTGCTCTAATTTATTCTATCCTATCACTGTACCTTAACTTTACATCCTTACAGCCTAGACTTCATGATCCATTCTTTATCCACTCATTTGCCAAAATCCTCAGTTCCTTTGATCTGTTGTCCTTCTGTTACACGTCCCCCATAAAACCCTAACTCCAGATCAGCTTAACTGTTTGATTTCTGTGTTTTCTTGTATTGCAAACGTCTCTGACTGGTGAGACTGAGATTGGACTCAAAGTTGCTCAGTAATTCTTTTATATTTGTCTTTTTATTCCCCACAGGGCTTATTTCAAACATCATACCTTCTCAAGTCTTCCACCCCGCATGCTTTCTCATGCGATTAGCAGGGAACTAAGTTTCTATTTTTGTAAATGAAGTCCATTCCGTAGAAACCACCTCCATTGTCTGCTTCCTAAAACTCAGCTGCACAGCCATTCATTCTTACTTCCCGATTAAGCAGAAGAATTCACGCACTGCCTCATCACCTCCACCAGGCTAATTCTAGTCTTGGGCTAATTTTTCCACTCCTTTCCCAGATCAAACCTCTCACTGCCTCTCAAGAAACTTTGTTGTTCATCAGTTTTCTCTTTTCTCTTTTATAGCTTCAGCTACTTTATGTCTATTGGTATTTTTACATCAGTGTTTAAACACACCAAGTTTATCTTACACTTATTTAGAAATTAAACTCTCATTCAATCTCAGGTCTCTTTACTGTCACCATATCTTTCTTTTTTAATGGTCAAATCATACTGTATTGTATTTGATTTATTATTTTAGATTCAGAGGTACATGTGCAGGTGTCTTCCATGGATATATTGTGGAATGGTGAGGTTTGGGCTTCTAGTGTACCTGTGCACATTGTACCTGATAGGTCATTTTCAACCTTTCTTTTCTCCTTCTCTTCCCAGCTAGATTTGTCAGAGGCGTTCAAACCAATGACTCCGTTTTGTGTGAGGGCTGAAAAAATGAGGCTGAGACTTGCTGCGCTGCATTCTCAGAAAGTTAGGCATTCCTAGCCTCCAGATGTTTATGGTTAAGGGAACAAATTAGTAATGATTACTGAACAGACCCAGACTTGGAAGTGTCCAGATATCGCGATATCTGGAGAACAAAGGCATTCCTAATTTTCCTTTAAAGATAATATTTCCTTTAAAGATAATAATATTGACTATTGCAAAATACAGTAATTAAGAAAATTAATCCTTTATCATAAACCCTTGTAGCAATGCACATCTCCCCATAAATATCAACATTGTGCCTAGGGTGTACCTCCTCTTACTTTCAGGAACATCCTACTCTGCCTATGGAGTAGCTGTCCCTTCACTATTTTACTTCCCCCCCTTTTTTTTTTCTGATGGAGTTTCACTCTTGTCACTCAGGCTGCAGTACAATAGTGAGATCTCAGCTCACTGCACCCTCTGCATCCGGAGTTCAAGATATTCTCCTTCCTCAGTCTCCCAAGTAGCTAGGATTACAGGTGCCAGCCACCACACACAGCTAATTTTTGTATTTTTAGTGGAGATGGGGTTTCCATGTTGACCAGGCTGATCTTGAACTCCTTACCTCAGGTGATCCACCTGCCTCAGTCTCCCAAAGTGCTGGGATTACAGGTGTGAGTCACCGTGCCTGGTCTCACCACTTTACTTTCTTAATAAACTTGCTTTTGCTTTGCACTGCAGAATCACTCTGAATTCTTCTGAATTGGGGTCTGAATTGAGACCCCTTTCCTGTAACATCTTCACTGAAAGAGTTTTCCACTCACATTTTGTTCACTTAATCCATCACCTCCCACTCACTCCTTGATCCATAGCCTGCTGACTGCTAGACCCATCCTTGCACCAAAACACCTCTTGAAGCTTGTCTTCCTGTCGCTCAGTCCAATGCAGGCTTTCTTCTTTATCTTACATCCTCTCTGAAGCAATTGACACCGTAGACCACTCCCAGATAGTCAACACTCAAACTTAGCTTCCATCACACCACACTCTCTCGGTTTTCTTCCTCCCCCTTTGCCTGTTGTTTCTTGATCTAACCTTCATCTGTTTCTTTAACTTGAGAGGTTCTTGAGATTCTCTCTTGCACCCACTTCTCTTCTTACTTTTTTGCATCCTTTCTGGGAAGTCTCAATAATTACTGTGGCTTTAAGCCATAGAAACAACATGGACGAATTTGAATTCCAGGCAGGAAATGCCATTCAGAGGTGAATAATAATCATTACTGGGAACATTTTCAGCCCCTGGGCCTGAACTGAGGGTTATATGTGTCAGGAACTTAAGGAGACCCAAAAGTGTGACCTGTTTTTCTCAAGAACATTTATTGAACTTTGGGATGGCTTGTATGTGGTGAATTAAAGATGGTCATAAATTCTTTCACATTTCTTCCATTGAGAGTTGGGATTTATGTCCCTCACCCTTGAATCTAAGCAGGCTCAGTGACTGCTTTGATAAATACGATACTACAGAAGTGATGCGGAAACAAATTCTAAGCCCAGGCTTTCAGAGATTGGCAGCTTCCATTTCCTGCCTCTTAGAACCCAAATGTCATGCTGTGAGAGTATCCAAATAGCTACATGGACCCGCCCATGTGGAGAGGAATCTCAGCCAATAGCCTCAGCTAAACTCCCAGCCAACAGCCAGCACCACTTTGCCAAACATGTGAGTAAGCCATCATAGAAATGGATTCTTCCAAACCCAGTTGAACCACTCCAGCCAATGCTCCACAGCAAAGAACTGAGACGTCTCTATCAGACCTTTCCCAAATTGCAGATTCATGATCAAAATAAATGGCTACCATTCCTTTAAGCAACTGAGTTTCGAGGTGGTTAGGCAGCACTAGATAACTGAAAAGCACAGAAGGCCTAAAAACGTCAAATGTTTCTCAAAGCCTCAGTAAAATCTTCCATAACCTTAGGAGGTTCACGAAAAACAGTTCTACCAGAGGGAGTTAGCCTGATTCAAACACTCAGCTTGTCTCCTCTTCAAGAAATTTACTAATGAACTAGATTTCAGAGCTGGTGGGAAGAGTTGGAGAGGTGGGTTATTGCAAGGGGAAGCAAGAGGCAAAAGAACTAAGTCCAAAACTTCTGAAGTACAGAAACAAATTCCCTGTAGTGTCCCAGGGATGAGGAGACAGAAATCTGTCGGGCACTTGAGAAAAATGCCCAGAAGGGTCACTTACCCTACCCCCCAAAATAAGGATTGGAGAAAGGGCAAAGTTAGTCATACTAAGACTCCTAACCAGTCTTGTGTCAGCTCAATTCATAATGGGTTGAGGTGATTCGACAGTTGCCTTATATGCCTAACAAGAAAGCAAGAGAAAATAGTTACTAGTGAAAAATATCACCTGGAGCTTTTATGAATTTTTTTGGACACTGTCTAGAGTATTATCAAAACTTACCAGACTGCTGATGATGCAAGAATATGCAGTCTATACTCAGGAGAAAATATAAAGCAATAGAAACAGACCCACAGAAAACCAGACATGGGCATAGAGACAAGAGCTTCAAAGTCATTATGGTTAATATGTTAAAAACAACGCAGGGGCTGGGCGTGGTAGCTCACGCCTGTAACCTCAGCACTTTGGGAGGCTGAAACAGGTGGATCACAAGGTTCAGAGATCGAGACCATCCTGGACAACATGGTGAAACCCTGTCTCTACTAAAAATACAAAAAAAATATTAGCCAGATGTAATGGTGCACACCTGTAATCCCAGCTACTCAAGAGGCTGAGGCAGAAGAATTGCTTGAACTGGGAGGTGGAGGTTGCAGTGAGCCGAGGTTGTGCCATTGCACTCCAGCCTGGTGACAGAATGAGACTCTTTCTCAAAGAAAAAAAAAAAGAACATAGGAAAGTTGTACAAAAATGGATAAAAATGAAGAATTTCAACAGAGGACTGTGATCTGTAAAAGAATCAAATGAATGGTCTAGAATATAAAATATAGTATTCAAAATTACCATATCATTTTATGGGCTTCAAATCAGACCAGAAACTTCAAAAGACAAAATTAATGAACTCAAAGATAGGTCAGTAAGAAATAAAGTGAAGCACAGAGAAAAAGATCAAAGTTGAAGGCAAAAACAAAGGCCTATTCAGACAAAGGTTGAGAACGTTTTTCTCCAGACAACTAGAACTCTAGGAATATTTTCAAAAGATCTTTGAGCTGAAGGAAAATAATTTAAGATCGAAGCACAGAAATGGAAGAAGAATGAAAAACACTAGAAACTGTGAATATGGGAGTAAACACCAAATAATATTGGTGGTTTATAAGAAAATTAAGAATACCTTGTTTGTTAATGACAAGTAAAGTAAATGGAGGTGAGTGGTACAGTGTGATGTCACTGTTTGAGACATCACACAAGCATTAGTTTTTTAATAAGCTGGGTTGTAAGTAGTTAAGGCTGCAGATTTTACAACAATATAACACTAAATAACTAAAAGAAAGAAGAAAACTTTAAAAATGTATTTGATTAATATAAAACAATGAACAAAAGAAGGAATAAAAGAATTAAAACAAACACGGGGTACAAATTGTGGAGAAATATTATTGATTCATCCCCAGAAAATCCACACTTAGGCCATTAAATCAAGCCGTTTGATTAAGTCATTGAATTCCTGTCAGGCAAACTTGGTGTTCTCCTCAATTATACCCACAGGGTGAAAACTGATAGATGCACCCAAAAATGTACTGGGTGAGGCCCAGGAAATGTGGACAGCACTGACTTTAGCTGCACCCCAATAAGCTGCATGCACAGCACCCTACCCTCCCTCGTTGGATCTCCCAAGACTGCCTGAAATAGACCTCCTCTAGCATCTTTCAAAAATCCTACTGTGGAAGCCTTGTTCTAGAAGTATTTGTCCCCAGATTGTATGCTCTCTCTCTTTCCCTCCGTCAGTCTTCACAGGTCTCTGTTGCTGCTGGACTCCATTTTTTGCTCAGGGAAACACCTTTGCATTGCATAGACCTAAGTAAATAATAGACATTAGATTACTATGACTGCTCTTTTTGGTATGGTATGTATTGACATTTAACACCTTAAAAGGGGGATAGAGCAGCACGCCCAGCAAGCAGTCAGAGTGATATCAGAACACAAACTTTTTTAAAAAGGTAAACTGAAGTCCAACTGTATCAGCAACTACGTGAAAGACTGCTAAGCAGAATAAGAAAAGCAACTATGTACTCTTTGTAATACAACACTTTACAGACAGCCCCTTAACTTCCAGTGGTTTGCTTATTGGCTTTTTGACTTTAGGATGGTGCAAAAGTGATGCACATTTGGTAGAAACCTTAGTTCATTTTAGAATTTCGGGTTTTTTCTGGGCTAGCGGTAGGTGATAAGATACTCTCTTCTGATGCTGGGCAGGTAGCAAGCCACAGCTTCCAGTTAGCCATGCGATCACGAAGGGTTAACAATGCATACTTTACAGTGTACTGTGTTTCCAGGATTTTTTTGGATATTGTGTTTTATATTTTTGCATCCCTTTGTTACAGGAAAGAGGTCCTGATCCAGACAGTGAGAGAGGGTTCCTGGATCTTGCTCAAGAAAGAATGCAGGGCAAGTCCATGGAGTAAAGTAAAAGCAAGTTTATTAAGCAAGTAAAGGAACAAAAGAATGGCGACTCCATAGACAGAGCAGTCCTGAGTGCTACCGGTTGCCCATTTTATGGTTATTTCTTGAAAATATGCTACACAAGGACTGGATATTTTATGTCTTCTCTTTTTAGACCATAACTTCATGACATTGCCATGAGAGTTTATAACTCTGGTGGGAGTGCAGCAGTAAGGATGACTAGAGGTCACTCTCCTCGCCATTTTGGTTTTGGTGGGTTTTAGCTGGCTTCTTTACTGCAACCCGTTTCATTAGCAAGGTCTTTATGATCCGTATCTGGTGCTGACCTTCTGTTGCATCTGTCTCATCTTGTGACTTAGAATTCCTTAACTGTCTGGAATTGCAGCCAGTAGGTCTCAGCCTTATTTTACCCAGCTCTTATTCAAGATGGAGTTGCGCTGGTTCACACACCTCTGACACCTTCATGTATGCAAAGTGCCCTTCTGTGTATAGTATTCACCACGGTAGGATTTGTGTTACATAATTTTGCCCCAGTTTACACTTACCTACCTCTATACCAAGGTAAGTATTTGGAGCCCATCTCAGATAGGCTAAGTTAAGCTGTGATGTTTGTTAGGTTAGATGTATTTAATGCATTTTCAACATGGAATATCTTCAACCAATGATAAATTTATTGGGATGTAACCCCATTGTAAGTTGCAGAGCATGTATAAAGACATAGAAAGGTTAAAAGTAAAAAAAGATAATCAAAAGATATACTGTACTGATAGCAGCTAAAAGAACATATACCTATATTCATATCAGAACCTTGTACCTATATTCATATCAGATACAGCATATGATATTTTATTCGAGATATTGATTAAATAATAATTCAGGAGGAAAATAGAACAATTCTTCCCCCCCCCAAAACAAACCTCTGAAACATATAAAGCTAATAGTGATAGAAGTGTTTTTTAAGTAGACCAGTTCTCAATCATGATGTTGAAGATTTTAACACTTTTTTTCTGTAACTGATCAAATGAGCAGAGATCATATGCTTGGCCACAAAGAAAGCTCTTCAAAATACCTCAGAATGGGTATCATATGGATTATGTCTTAGACTGCAGAAAATATGAATTAAAAATAAATAAAAGAGATAAGTTCAAGATCACCCAGTGTTTAGAAATTAAGTAAATCATTCCTAAATAACTCATGGGCAATGAAGAAATCATGATGGAAATTAGAGAGTATTTTGAATTGAATGCTAATGAGCTAATGAAACGAAAACTTGTAGGATGCTGCTGAAGAGGTTCTCAGAGACTTTTGAGTTTTAAATTCACTTACTGGAAATAAAGCTTAAAAATCTAAATTTCTATATCAACAAGCTAGAAAAAGACTTGGGTATTATATCCAAAGAAAACAGATAAGAGTGGAAGCTTAAAAACTAGTTCTTTGAAAATATTAATAGAATTAACAAATTGCTAGTAAGGCCAATTTAGAAGATTGCTGGGAAAAATCCAAAAATTAGTAATATTAAGATAGGAAAGAGAGACAAAAATATATCTTCTAGAGATGTTAAGAATAATATATGGAGACTATAAATAATTTTATGTCGAAGCTTTAAAAAAATTAGATAGAATACACTATTCCTAAGAACAAAAGTGACAGAAGAAGAAATGTTAAAAAACAGAATAGTCTCATATCAATTGAGTCTATAATTTAAAACTTTCACAGAAAGAAAACTCCGGGACAGTTTGTTTCACTGATAAAATTTTCCAAATATTGAAAAAAGAAACCATACTAAATTTAAACAACGTATCTAGAGAATAGAATAACCCGGAATGCTACTGATGTGGTTTGGATCTGCATCCCCATCCAAACCTCATGTAGAATTGTAATCCCCACGTGCCAGGGGAGGGACCTGGTGGGAGGTGATGATCATGGGAACAAACTTCTTGCATGCTGTTCTCATGATAGTGAGTGACTTCTCACAAGATCTGATGGTTTAAAAGTGTGGCACTTCCCCTCCGTCTCTCTCTCTCTCTCCTGCTCTGCCCTGGTAAGATGCGCTGGCTTCCCCTTTACCTTCTACCATGATTGTAAGTTTCCTCAGGTCTCCTAGCCATGCTTCCTGTTAAGCCTGCAGAACGTGAGTCAAGTAAACCTCTTTTCTTCAGAAATTACCCAGTCTCAGGTAGTTCTTTATGGCAGTAAGGAAACAGACTAATACAGCTACCCAACATTTTTATTAGGTCAGCATAGACTTGATATTAAGACCTAAAAAGATGCAAAAAAGAAAGAGATAATGAGAAAAGGAAGGAAGGGAGGGAGGGAGGGAGGGAGGGAGGGAGGGAGGGAGGGAAGGAAGGAAGGAAGGAAGGAAGGAAGGAAGGAAGGAAGGAAGGAAGGAAGGAAAGAAGAAGGAAGGAGGGAAGGAAAGATGGAAAGAAGGAAGGAAGGGAGGGAGGGAAGAAGTGAGGTTATAGGCCAATATCCCTCATGACCATAGATGTGAAAATCTTAAATGAAAAAATAGTAAATAAAATAAATCAATATATGATGTACATTGTAGAATTTATCTGAAGAATGCAAAGTCAATTTGCTATTAGGAATCAAACAAACAACATCATTTGCTGCATTAATGAGAAGGACATCTACTACCATCATTTCAATTCAATGTTGCTCTAGATGTTCTAGTGAGGGCAGTAGGGCAGAAAATAGACACAAAGTTTAAAGATTATTAAGAAGGAAAGAAATTATCTTCTCTAAAGATGACATATTTTTTGTGTGTAAAAAATCCAAAAGAATTCTTATTCCACTTAAAGACTGAATGTAATGTATCCCTGGATATAATGTCAATATGTGAAAATCTATTTCATTTCTATATATTAGCAATGAACAATTTGAAATTAAAAGTAACTGATAGCACTTAAAATAGTACTAACAAACCCCATCAAATAACCAGAAATAAATCCCCTCAAAAAAGATACGAGGCTGTATGCCTTTTAGTTTTTACTACAAAACATTGCTGAGAGATGTTAAAGACCAAAATAGAGAGGTTTACCATCTTTACAAATTGGAAGACTCGGTGTTTTTAAGATGTTATTTCTGCCCAGTTTGATCTAAAGATTCAATGATATCCAAATTGAAGCCCTAGGAAGCTTTTTAATTTTAGTAATTGGCAACATATTCTAAACTTTATCTGGAATTGAAAAGCACTTAGAATAGCCATGACAGTCTTGAAGAAAAACAAAGTTGGAGGATTTACACCAGCAAGTTTATGAATTACTACAAAGCAATAGTAATTAAGATATGGTATAAGCCGGGATGCTGGCTCATTTCTATAATCCCAACACTCCAGGAGATTGAAGTGGAAGGATTGCTTGAGTCCAGGAATTCAAGACCAGCCTGGGTAACATTGTGAGACCTCATCTGTAAAAAAAATATAAAAAATTAATTGAGTGTGGTGGCACATGCCTGTAGTCCCAGCTAACTCAGGAGGCTGATCACTTGAGCCCAGGCGTTTGAGGCTGCAGTGAGCCATGATTGTGCCACTGCTTTCCAGCCTGGGTGACAGAGTGATACTCTGTACAAACAAACAAACACCACACATGGTATGGCCCAAGGGTAAATAAATACATCAGTGGAAGGGGACCCAGAAGCATCCCACTTTTTATATGGTCACCTGATTAATTTGACACTGCTAAAATTCTGTAATGAGAAAAATGGTCTTTCAATAAGCAGTGATAGGTCCATTGGATATCTGCCCAGGAGAAAAAAATAAAACCTGACCTCTACCCATATCATTCACCAAAACAAACTAGAGGTGGATTTATAGACTTACATATAAATGATTAAATAATGAATCTTTTGGAATAGAATATGACAGAATATCTTCTTTTAAAAAAAATTACTTTATTAAAATATGATTGACAGGTTGAAAGCTATACATGGTTAATGTATACAACTTGATGAGTTTGGGGCTAAGTATATACTCCTGAAACCATCATCACCATGAAGTTCATAAATATATTTATCAATCCATTAACTTCTGAAGTTCTTGCCCACTCCCTTTATTATTATTTTATGTGTGTGGAGGAGGCCGGGGATATTAACATTTAACATAAGATCCACCCTCTGAGTAAATGTTAAGTATAAAATACAGTATCATTAGTTACAGGCACTATATTGTATAGTAGAGCTCTAGAACTTATTTATCCTATATAACTGAAAACACTGTAACCTTTGGCCATAACCTCCTCATTTCTCCTTCCCCACCCTCCTGGTAACCAGCATTCACTCTCTGTTTCTACAAGTTTGACGATTTTAGATTCCACATATACATGAATAAATGAGATCTTACAGAGTTTGTCTTTCTGCATCTGGCTTATTTCACTTAGCGTAATGTTCCCCAGGTCCATCCGTGTTGTTAAAAATGACAAGATTTCTTTCTTTTTCCAGGTTAAATAGTGTGCCATGCATGTACACACTGCACTTTCTCCGTTTGCATTCAGTGGACATCTAGGTTGTTTCCAAGTCTTTGCTATTATGAATAAGGCTGCAGGGAACATGGTGGTGCAGATGTCTTCAAGATACTGATTTCAATTCTATTGGATAAATATCTAGAAGTGGGATTGCTGGATCATATGGTGGTTCTATTTTCAACTTTTTAGGAACCTTTATTGTATTCCTTAATGACTGTAACATTCACATTCCCACCAACAGTGTACCAATATTCCCTTTCCCCATATTCTCCCAAACACTTGTTATATTTTGCTTTTTCAATACTAATGGCCCTAACAGGTATAAAGTGATATCTCATTGTGGTTTTGATTTAGGTATCCCTAGTAATTGGTGATGTTGAGCACTTTTCAGTTACCTGTTGGCCACTTGTATGCCTTATCTTGAGAAATGTCTATTCTAGTCTTTGCCCACTTTCTAAATTGTATTATTATTATTGCTTTTGAGTGGCAGGTGTTCCCTGTATATTTTGGATTATCTATCTATTTATTTATTTATTTATTTTGACATGGAGTCTTGCTCTGTCGCCCAGGCTGGAGTGCAATGGCTTGATCTCAGGTCATTGCAACCTCTGCCTCCCAGCTTGAGGCATTCTCCTGGCTCAGCCTCCTGAGGAGCTGGGACTACAGGTGCACACAACCATGCCCAGCCAATTTTTATATTTTTAGTAGAGATGGGGTTTCACCATGTTGGCCAGGTGGGTCTCGAACTCCTGACCTTAGGTGATCCTCCTGCCTTGCCCTCCCAAAGTGCTGGGATTACAGGTGTGAGCCACCGCATCAAGCCTATATTTTGGATATTAACCCCTTATTAGATGGGGGTTTGCAAACATTTTTTCCCATTCTATAAGCTTCCTTTTAACTTCTTTGCTTTCTTCCCTTGGTATGAAGAAGGATTTTAGTATCACTTGATCTGCTTTTGGAATTAGTTAACATATTAATTATTAGGATTGAATTCCTGTTACTTTTTTCAGATCATGTTTATGCCTTTTTATTTCATTAATCAGAGAACACTTTTCAGGTCTTACCTTAGAAGTGAGGGTGTGTGCCTCCTTTTTCATTTACAATTTTATTTATTTGAATCTTCTCTATCTCCTAAAGTTAGTTTAGATAAAAATGTCAATTTCGTATCTCTTTTCAAAAAAAACCTGTTAATTCTATTGATCTTTTCTATTTTTTTCTTGTCTCCATTTTATTTATTTGTGCTCTGATCTTTATTATTTCCTTCCTCTTGCTAACTTCGGGCATAGTTTATTGCTGTTTTTCTACTTCCTTGTAAAGTTAACTTTTTTATTTGCCATATTTCTTTTCTTTTAATGGAGGCATTTATTGCTATAAACTTCCCTCTTAAAACCGTTTTTTACTGTATCCCATAAATCTTGGTATGCTGTATTTCCATTTTTGTTTTCCTCAAAATATTTTCATATTTCTCTTTTGATTTTTTCTTTGACCAATTAATTAGTTGTTCAAGAGTGTGTTGTTTCGTTTCCACATATTTGTGAATTTTTCAGTTTTCATTCTGTTATTGATTTCTAAATTCACACCATTGTGATTGGAAAGGATACTTGATATGACTTTAATCTTCTCCAATTTGTTAAGACTCATTTTGTGGCCTAACATGATCTATTTTGGAATATATTCTGTGAGCTCTTTAGAAGAATGCATACTCTGCTGTTGTTGGATAGAATGTTCTGTATCTGTCTTTCAGATCCATTTGGTCTAATGTGGTCAAGTCCACTGTTTCCTTATTGATTTTCTTTCTGAATGATTTAGTCATTGTTGAAAGTGTGTTATTAAAGTCCCCTGCTATTACTGTGTTACTATTTCTCTCCAGTTCCGTTAATGTTTGTTTAATATATTTAGATGCTCGGAAGTTGGGGACATACATATTTACAACCATTGTATCCTCTTGATGAACTGATCCTTTGATCATTATATGATGACCTTATTTATCTCTTTTATGGTTTTTGACTTAAAGTCTAATTTTGCTAATATATACATAGCCATCTCTGCTCTCTTTCGGTTAAAATTTGTATAGACTATATTTTCCTGTTTCTTTGCTTTCAGTCTATATGTATTCTTAAAGCTAAAGTGAATATTTCATAGTCAGTATATTGCTGAATTTTGTTTCTTAAATCTGTTCAGCCTTTCAGTGTTTTTGATTGGATGATTTAATCTATTTATATTCAAAGTAATTATTGATGGGTAAAGCCTTATTATTGTCATTTTGTTGATTGCTTCCTGCTTGTTTTGTAGTTTGCTTGTTTCATTATTTCTCTCGTTCTCCTTTGTGATTTGATTACATGGATAGTGGTATGCTTAGGCTCCTTTCTCTTTACCTCTTGTTTTTCTACTAGAGGTTTTTACTTTCTGATTACCATGAGTCTTAAATAACAATCTTATAACAGCTTGTTTTAAGCTGATAACCACTTAACTTTGATCACATATAAAAACTACAGTTTTACTCCCCCCTTACACTTTATGTCATTGGTGTCATAATTTACCTCTTTTTATATTACACATCTATTAAAAGTGACTGTAGTTATATTTATTGTAATATATACTCATAGAGCTGTGTCTCCTTATGCAATTCTATATTCTCTTACGTCATATTTGATTAGACTATAAGTTTCATGAAAGCACAAAATGTGGCATTTTTGTTAACTATTATATTTCCAGCACCAAGCATAGTACTTACTACAGAGTAGTTGCTTAAAATATAATTATTGAATCAGTAAATCAATAGTGATTGCATTTGTGTGTAATTGGCTGTTTAATGCCCATTTTATCTCCATAAGGGCAAGAACATCTGTCTTTTTCAACAATGCATCTTTGGGGCATAATGCTAAGTAAATGATCCTCCATTGAAATGTGCCGAATGAATGAATGAATGAATGAGTGATGAACGCAAGTGAATGCTGACTACCTAGGAACTACAGAAAAGATAAAAAGGGAGTTCAGGCAGTTGGCTTAAGGTGAGATGCAGCTTTGGCATTTAACAACCAAAGGCCAGAGCACTCCTCTGGCAGTGACCCACTCTCTCAACTGGATACTTCAACAGGGCATCCAGTGTTTCAGTTCAAAGCTGTCAGTCAGTCCATCACTTAGGCATTCTGAGGACACAAAGAAGAGATACGTCTGAGAATGGCAATGAAATGATTTGGCTGTGACACCACCTAAATCCCACCCTGAATTGTAATAATCCCTACATGTCAAGGGTGAGGCCAGGTGGAGAGAATAGATTCATGGTTGGTTTCCCCCATCTGTTCTCTGATAGTGAGTGAGTTCTCACAAGATCTGATGGTTTTATAAGGGGCTCTTCCCTCTTCTGCACTTCTCCTTCCTGCCGGCTTGTGAAGACACTGCGTTGATTTTCCCTTCACCTTCTGCTATGATTGTTAAGTTTCCTGAGGCCTCCGCAGAAATGCTGAACTGTGAGTGAATTAAACCTCTTCTTTTTTTTTTTTTTTAAATAAATTACCCAGTCTTGGCAGTTCTTTATAGCACTATGAAAATGTACTAATACAGATTGACACCTTTTCATTCCACCTTCCAATCATACACTTTCTAGTCAGCTGCTTTGTCTACCCAGCCATACGGTCCGTCTTGACTGGAGAAGGTCTGGTGCAGATCACACTGTAGCTCCTCCCTACACAACATTTGCAACAGCTTCCATTGTCTGGAAGGGAAAAATAAACAGAGAAACATTGAGAAAGAGTAAAGCAAACACTGATCAAGAGGGAGTTTGGGGGAATGTGGGGAGGGCAATCCCAACTCCATGTCTGGTTATTGTTGGAGAATAAGCTTTAAGATCTCACTGCAAATGGATTTGTTTCTTTTTTTAAAATTTGTTTTTGTTATTATTGCTTTGCTTTTATTTTTTAGCAAAAGAGCTCTTTCCTTGTCCTGATGTAAGAAACTAAAGATAGTCCCTTGGGGACAGAGCAGTGTTTCCCAAAGTTTTTGTTTCTATTGTTTCAAAAACACACATATGCATTTGGGGTAACTATAATACTCCCCACTCCCTGCTATATTCTGGTAGATTCATTCTACCAGAAGTTTCTATCTCCCTGGGTAGCTATTTTACATGCTGTGTGTGTTGGAATGTTTTTAGGCTTCATACATGGTATTCTTATATTACAATAATTATTTTCTTCACTTAGCACAGTCCTGCCTTATTCAACTATGAAAGGAAAAGCCAAAAGAAAGTTTTTGTGCCTGTGCTCAAGGCACTAGTTTACAGGGTAAGAAATAACAGGAGGCAGATATAACCTCGAAGGGAAGGTGACATTTGTGTGTACAGTCAGAGCTCCTTAACAAGCCACTCACCACCGTGCCACATCTAGTGATTCTTCCTCCAAGTGTCTATATTTTAATGTCTTAAGAGGTGACATAGCAGGGCGTGGTGGCTCACACCTGTAATCCCAGCACTTTGGGAGGCCAAGACAGGAGGATTGCTTGAGCCCAGTGGTTCGAGACCAGCCTGGACAACATGGTGAGACTCTGTCTCTACAAAAAATACAAAAGTTAGCCAGGCATGGTGGCACACACCTGTGGTTCCAGCTAGTAGGGGGGCTGAGGCAGGAGGATCATTTGAGCCCAGGACGTTAAGGCTGCAGTGAGCCAAGGTCACACCACTGCACTCCAGCCTGAAAACCAGAGTAAGACCGTGTCTGTCTTAAAAAAAAAAGTGACATACATTATGAATAGAAGCATAGATTTTTTAGATACAAGGTTTTTGTTGTTGTTGTGCTGTTGTTCACCACAGGAGAAACAAATGGAGGTGGGAATGATGCAAAAGTACAGATAAGAAGCTCCAGGATTTTTAAACAGTTACAGTCCTCTGGGGTCTGTACTTCCATTTAAATGAGCTTACCAGAATAATTTTAGTCTCCTGACGGGTTGGAACTCCTCACTGGTCAGCTTTTGTAGAAGAGCAGTAGGAACGTGAAGGAATAGCATGGGTGATGCTTCCCAAACTGAGGGAAAGACCCGTGGTGCAGGTGCTCAATGGTTGTGGAGTGACTGTGGGTAGAATGACTGAACTACTCAGCGTGTGGCTAGTCGTTTCAATTATGTTTCCATCTTTCTAATTAATCAAGGAGAAATTTGCACTTCAGTTCTGGAGGGTCCTACCATCCCTATAATCCTAGTACCCCCTTTAAACAAACAGAGTTGTATTAGTCAGTTCCCGCGCTACTCTAAAGAAATAGTTGAGACTGAGTAATTTATAAAGAAAAGAGATTTGATTGGCTCATGGTTCTGCAGGCTGTATGGGAACTACAGTAGCTTCTGCTTCTGGGGAGGACTCAGGAAACTTACAATCATGGTGGAAAGTGAAGGGGAGCCAGTAGCTCACGTGGCAGGTGCAGGAGAAGACAGAGAGAGGGGAGGCACTACACACTCTGAAACAAGCAGGTCTCATGAGAACTCACTCACAGCCGTGAGAACAGCACCAGGAGGTTGTTGCTGAACTATTCATGAAAGACCACCCTCATGATCCAACCACCTCCCACCAGGCCTCACCTCCAACACTGGGGATTATAATTTGAGACCAGATTTGGAAGGGGACAAAGCTCCAAACCCTAAGAAGGGGCAAGTCTTGGGTTTGGGGTCAATTACTATACTGTTAATATTCTTTTGTTTTTCATATCTGTTATTCATGTTAACATGTATTAGTGGCCAGTGGTACTGCTAATATTCCTCTTAGTCATTTAACCAGAGAAGGCTACCTCCTTTGTACTAGGCTCAGTTCAAGGT
The DNA here is from genome assembly GCF_049354715.1 of Callithrix jacchus. NCBI lineage: Eukaryota > Metazoa > Chordata > Mammalia > Primates > Cebidae > Callithrix > Callithrix jacchus. The sequence goes on along the minus strand of NC_133508.1, from coordinate 33,242,412 downwards.
ACTAGGGATTCAGTGTTTAACAAAGCGCGGTTCTTCCTTTCATGGAACTTATGATATACGGATAACACATTTTCTCTTAAATTACATTTAAGTTTTAAAAGGTGAGCTGTTAATTAAAGCAAAACGATTAAGCAAATGCTATTACAACAGGTGGTTCACAGTTATGACAAAACAATAAGAGTGGTATTTATATGATTAAAATTGAAGAGCTGTACATAAGTTATAGAATCAACATTCATTTCTTTCTTTTCTTCTTTAGATAAAAGGACATTTATTCTGTGCCTCCTGATTTTCCAGGCATTGTGTCTGATACCAAAGACAGTCAGAAGAAAGATACATTTGCTATTCTGAAAGTGCTCACAAATAGAGGGGAAAAAGTCAACATTTGCCATCCAGCATGCACACGCCGGAGGCCAATAATTCCTGCTGATGTGTGCCTGGCGGCAGTTTCCTGGTGGTGGAGACTACAGAGGGGTTGTGGGCAGGTGTCAGGGAGAGGGGGGCAGAGCAGAATGCTCCAGGCATGGGGAGTGGCATGAGGAGGTCACACTAGGGCACAGCATCAAGAGGCATGAATGCCAGTCTAAGGACATTGGATCTTTCCCTGAAGGTATCAGGACACCACTGCGGGATTTTACACAGAGGAGTAGCAGGACCAGATGTGCTCTGAAGAAAATGACTCTGGCTGTTTCTCTTTGAAATTTTCGTTTTTATACGACTAAACTGATCAAAGTATGCTGAAAGTGCTGGGAACAAAAACATGAACAAAATACCTTTTCCCCACCCTCTCACTACTCTTCAATAAAATGAAGTTTTCTTTCTTCATTTCCCACTTTTAAAGAGTGTGCCCGGAAAGATTTTCCAAAATTAATGAGAATACTGAAAAATCATAGTTGCTTGGGTGCAACTTGAGTTTACCTTCGAGCTATGTTTATCCTTTTAAAAAAGTTTTTAAAATTCAATTTTGTTTTGTTTTGTTTGTTTCAGAGATAGTGTCTTTCTGTCAGCCAGGCTGGAGTGCAGTGGTGTGATTACAGCTCACTGCAGCCTCAAACTCCTGAGCTCAAATGATCCTCCCAACTTAGCCTCTTGAGTAGCTGAGACTACAGGCACACTCCACCATACTTGGCTAATTTTTAAATTTTTTTGAAGAGATGGGATCTCGCTATGGTGCCCGGGCTGGTTTTGAACTCCTTGCCTTGAGCAATCCTCCCACCTTACCCTCCCAAAATGCTAGGATCACAGGAGTGAGCCACTGCACCAGGCAATTATTTTTAAGAGAGAGATGGGGTCTCCCCATATTGCCCAGGCTATAGCCCAGTGGCTATTCACAGGCGTGATCATCACACATGACAGTGTCAAACTCCTGGGTCCAATAGATCCTCCTGTAGGTGGGGACTCCAGGCAGACACCACCACACCTGGCTCCCTTCAATCTTTGCAGGAAACAACTCTTAATCTTGAACTCATTGGACTGCTGGGACAATCCTCTGGGATGGCTGAAGCAGGCTTCACTGTTGTCGCCCATTCTCTAAATGAGGAAACGGACTGCTCCAAGGGGATGGAGCCTGGGCTCAACCCAATAAACCCTCATTTTGGTGGTTCCACTACACCACAGTCCAGGAAAGATAAAGCAATGATTTCCCAACTGGCCCTCTGGGCTTTGCTGGGTCTTTGTTCACAGTAGGTCTTTCACACCAACACATGATGGATATCTCACAGCTCTTCCAGCTCATCCTCTATTTGTCCCCCTTAATGACTGTACTGCACTCTTCCACTCTATGTCCACATTGAATACAACATTTTAAAAAGACGACTTTCATTTCACTTTTATACTCAAATGATTTTTGACAGTGATTTTTTTTTCCTAACCCTTTCCAGTAGGGCTCAGCGATAATGTCAAAACTTGTTTCTAATAGACCCGCTTTGGTTGGGGAGCGCTTTTCTCTCAGCATCTTTATGTTTTATTACTGGCCTGGCATTGTAGGGTAGATGCTCTCTGCTAAATATTTTCATCTTTATTTCCCCTCCTCTGAGAAGCAGATTATTACTCTACTAAATGCCTTGAGCGAAACTTAATTCATTCTAGTGATTCACATCTGTAGAACAAGCACTGATGGGAAGGGCTGTTTGAAATGAAATCAGAACTAAAGCTTACACAGTTAAAAAAAAAGAAAAAAGGAAGAAGAAAGAGAAAGGAAAAGAAATGGGCTGACATCCGCCTCTCAGTGTGAAGGGATTAAGACGGTTTTAATTATCTCACCTGGCTTTTGTTACCGCATTTATTCTTGCTTCCTCAGTCTAGCTAAAATGACAGCATACGAGCTGGTGCTCTCATCTGGATTCCCCGCTTTAGGATAGTCGAAGAGCCCCCAGGTTAAAGAGTAAAAATCATAGTTCAAAGTGCTCAGAAATGTGTGATGACAAGAGCAGAGGCTTCAGTGACGACACTCGGTCATGTGCCAACGCTGATAATAACTAGAGACTCCGGGCTGAATATGTTACACTTTTATGAATAAAGCTAATGCGTTTCCAATGTGATCTGGAAGTGAAAAGAAGATGTGGTTATTGAAGGTGTTGGTGTAATATCACGGGCTGCAAACTCCTACACGTTCTCCAGTGGGGGCCAGCCGCGTAAACACAAGAGTCGGGTGTTTGAAGGCATGGCTGTTTCTTTCATTCCACTAAAATACATGCATGCAGCAACACACACAAAACCACTTCTGCTTCTTGGCATTTATTCTAAGAAGATGACTGGCATCAGTTTCACGTTTGCTGTTTTTAGCCTCTCAAGGACTGTGACCTGACTGGGAGCAGGGAAAGGAGTCTTTTTTTTTTTTTTCAGTTGTTGAACACCTGAAAATTCTCCGTGATAAAGACCCACCAGCATCCTTGAGTGTGGACCACATTAAGGGAAAACTTGATGGAAAAGAGAGTGAGTCATATACTGCAAAGCAGAGCCAATCCAGAGAACTAGAAGTAACTATTCTGATCCCTGGAGGGAGAGGAGTAAAGTGAGACAAGGGAAATGGAGGCATTGCGTCTGTCTTGGGACTGGGGTGGGTGGGCAAAGAGAGGAGTACTTCTGGCTGTTAGGGATAAGTCTGCTCAGCAGAGGCCACGTAGACTGCCTGGTGGGAGAAGGGCAGAGTGGACAGGCCCACCGTCCTGCTGTCAGTCACTCTTACTGGACACATCTCAAAACCTGGGCATGCAGAGCTTCCTGGTGGACCAGTCAAGTGACTGGGGTTGGAAAACAGGATCTCCTGCCTTCAGCCATCACAGGGCTCTCTACACTGCCAGGGAGCACCCACAGGGATACAGAGACTCTTCCCTCCCTTTGGAAACATTAAAGGGAAATCCATGAAATTACTTTCCATCTGATCCTGATAACTGCATGCCCCACTGACCAGAATAAGCGTGGGACAAACACATTAGTGCCCGCATAAAATGGCTTTTGAAAAAGTCAGCTGTGATCCACTGAGCCGAATGATCATTACAAACTGTAATCAGCAAAACCAAATTTCACAGTAAATGGGACATGGGATACCCTGGAAGAAAAAAGAAAGAAAACCTAACCTGCAAAAATGCTGCCATGGAATTGACCGAAACAATTCTCCCTCTCTCTCTGTGCAGCCTCCAGGACAGCTGGATTTTGTTTTTGGAGGCATTGTTCCTCTTCGTGGTCCTGCTAGTCAGGCTGAGCCAAATGAACTGATTTATGGAATCTTGGCAGTAGCCTTGGCTTCCAGCTAAAGGCAGGGATCTGCAGATTTTTTTTTTCTTTTTAGGAGACGGAGTTTCACCATGTTGGTCAGGCTGGACTCGAACTCCCGACCTCAGGTGATCCACCCACCTCGGCCTCCCAAAGTGCTGGGATTACAGGCCTGAGCCACCACACCGGCCAGGGATCTGCAGATTTGGCTGGCAGCTGAGAGGCAGTCTGGGTGTATCTCTGTTATCAGGGTGAACACAGATAAGCAATGTAAATCAATAAAATGCAAATAAAAGGCCGGGTGTGGTGGGTCACTCCTGTAATCCCAGCACTTTGGGAGGCTGAGGTGGGCAGATCACTTGAGGAAAGGAGTTCCAGACCAACCTGGCCAGCATGGCAAAACTCTGTCTCTACTAAATATACAAAACGTAGCCAGGTGACGTGGTGCACATCTGTAATCTCAGCTACTCAGGAGTGCTGATGCAGGAGAATTGCTTGAACCCCAGGAGACAGAGGTTGCAGTGAGCTGAGACACTGCCTTTTGCCTGGGCAACTGAGTGAGACTCTGTCAAAAAAAAGAAAGGAAGGAAGGAAGGAAGGAAGGGAGGGAGGGAGGGAGGGAGGGAATGATCTTGATTTAGTTACCATTCCAGAGTCAATTTCCAGCAAATTCAATGCTGCTAAATCTCAATGCTGAAGGTCTTATGAATTCTATGGGCTCTGTCCCAAGGAAAGAAATGAATAGTTTCTAATAGCCTGTGGAAACAAGAAAGGGACTTTGTAAAATTAGACTATACAATTTAAGGACCCTGAATGTGCTTCAGAAAGACAGGGCACTATTTCTCTCTGAATCTTTCATGAAATTGCAAAAATATTCAACCAGAACAAAAGAAACCTCCCCGTTTTTCCATAGAATGCCCTTGACTATGATTTCTAAATGTTGACATCTAGGAATAAAAACAGAATGCCCATAATAAAAAGTCCAGCAGGGCAGGCTTACCACATTCTGGGCACGCAGGAGTTTGATAGATGTCCAACTCCTTCAGTGGCTGAGTTGAAATGAGGCAGGAACTCTTGGTATAGACTTACTGAGTAATGGCATATCCCATCTCCGAGGGTGCCTCCCAGGACACAAGCTCTCACCACCGTCCATAGTGACCATCAGCCCAGCTTTGACAGCTCTAGTCATTAGAAAGTCCCTCCTTTTGTTAAGCTCTGATCAGCTGGCTGTGCCTCCCACTCCTTCCCAAAGGAGACATGAACTTTGAAATGTCTTTTCCCTGGAGCAAAATAACTCAGATATAAATACTGGATTAGTCAAATTGAGATAAAAGGTTGATATGTATCAACTGGCAATAGAAACAAATGTGCCCCATTTATTCATGCTCATAAAAACATAGCTTCAGCCAATCTGAGCATTGCATCAAGTTGAACCATATGAAATTGCCAATTTCATCAGTCACACATGATTGACAGCTGGCTGCTTTACATGATCCAACCTCCAACATGATAGTTAAGAGTGCAGACATTGGAGTCAGCTCCACCTCTTACCAGCCGTGATCGTGGGCAAGTTACTAACTATTCTATCTTCACCTCCTCACCTAATAGGATTTACCTCATTGTATTAATCTTATTCTCACAATATTTATGAAAAGTGAATGAGTTAATACAAGTAACAGATTTTAAAGTATTCTTGGGATATACAAATAATTATTCATTCCCTTCTCATAGGACTTTGCTGACCCCAGTTAAATAGGTTACCCTAGGTAGCCATAAAATTGTGGCTTACAGAGCTTTCACTGTAAGGAGTGCAATCGATCCAGGGCCCCAGATGCTGTGTTTTGAAATCCATTGCTTTATTTTGGCCGGGGCTACACCTTACTTGAACAAGAGTGTTCCCTTGTCAAGAACTGAGTTTGGCAGGGTTACCGAAGCAGACTCATTTCTGGGAGACATGAAACTCCTCTTTGGGCTATGTAAGCTCAAGGAATTCCCTGCTGGCTTTGTTGAAGCTTCCAGAGACTGCATGACAGTCTCCCTCTCATCTTCACTTAGATTCACACTTGCCTCCTAGCCTGACATCTTTCCCAGCCTTTTCCAGCTCTCTCCATCATTTTTCTCTCTCAAGCGTCTTCCTTGAGAAATTAATAAAATCCTTCCTTGCATATTACTCCTGTCAATGTCGGCTTCTTAGAGGATCTGGATTAACACAAGTGGTCCCAAGAGTGGTTTGAGAAAACAGACAGCAAGGTGGAGTTGTACAATTATCTCACCTACTTGGCAGATCAGAAGCACATGCACGGTCCTAGGAACAAGGTGCCGCCCAACTGCTAATATATTGCTGGTAGAGGCCCTTGAAAATGTTCCTGTTGGGGCAAATGCTGCAATGGGTGTGATACCTGCATTTGAAAATATGAGGGAAACATCTTACAAACATGGCACAATTGGTTGGCCAGGGCTAAGTGCATTGATTGCATGTTATGGGAGAATGAGAGACTAAAGCTGTTAATATGCACTTAATAGCTAAGTGTGGGAACCATAGGGCCTCCAGTGGTGATGGTGGTTGCATATAAAGAACTCTTTACCACCTACAGCTGAAGGGCAGGCACAATCAAAAGGCAAGCTCAAGACCTAATTAAGAGGACCTCAGAGCTCCAGAGACATCAAAGGAAATCTGGAGAGATGTCCTTAATGATGTCGACTCTACAACATTCCCTCCCCATTCTCTGGGTGTGCATGTGTGGCCCATCTTTCCCTAGTAAGAGCTAGCACTTTCACCATGCTGAAAGATGCTACAGAATCTTCCTCCCCAAAAAGACACAGACACAGCCCTTGAGACCTGTCTCCATCTCCTCTCCTGCTGCCAGACTGACAGAGTGAAATCCCAAGATAACACAGATATAATCAGGGTATGTCCTGTAAGTCAAGAAAGAGACTCTACACAGAAAGAAATAAGCTGCGGTGGGGTGTGGTGGCTCATGCCTGTAATTGCAGCAATTTGGGAGGCTAAGGCAGGAGGATCCTTTGAGCTCAGGAGTCTGAGATCATCCTGGGCAACAAGAAGAGACCTCGTCTCTACCAAAATTTAAAAAACTTAGCTGGGCATGATGGCACAACTATTGGGGTTTGAGGTAGGAGGATCGTCTGAGCCTGGGAAGTGTAAGGTTAAAGAAAGAGGAAAGAAACACGAAATGCAGCTTAACAGTCAAAGATAGATTTATTTTAGAGAAATCCCAAGAGGGGCTTCTGGCCAATTTTGGTCAGGAGTGTTTTCTCTTACAGACTAAGAGTATGTATTGCTTTTAGGGTAAGGGGGCTTATTAAAAGCTTGGGATGTTTCTGTGTGGGGAAGACATTTGTAGTGGAGTTGGAAAGTCTCTGGGTAGAGGGGAGGTTATCTTGGGACTGGCATCTTCCCGGCCAGAAGGGGGTTATCTTGGGGCTACCATGTTTCTGGTCAGCGAGGAATTTGGAGTGTTTCTGGTCCAAGATGTTATTTGTGGTTTATGGTCATGCTGACCTTAGCCGTTAGGATTTAGGCGGTTTTTGATTAAGGTGAATTTTAAAATGACAATGCTTGTCCAAGACAGTGATACTCCCACTCTGTCTGGAAGTAGAGGCTGCAGTGAGTCCTGATCATGCCACTGCACTCCAGCCTGGGAACAGAGTGAGACCCTGTTGAAAAAGAAAATAGAAAGAAGACAGCTCTCTGGTATGTACTGGCAGAACCATGGAAATACTCCTGGGGTGAGACTTGAGGACTTTTGGTTGATAAGGCTAGAACATTAAGCTGGACAAGCAAGAATTCATTGATGTGGAGGCATATTCTCAGGATATGGTTTTTATCGCCCTAGCAAAGCCCCAGGGGATAGGACAAACTCATTGATGGGAGTGGGCCCTAAAAGCCAGGAAAAGGTGATGGGCAACTCTCAGCAAAGGAAAGGTGTCTAAGCTCCCCTTGCAGATGGCAAGGGAAAGAATGAGGAACCTAAGAAGCATAAACGTGTTCCAATAAAACTTTATTTATAATAACCCATGATGGGCTGGATCTGACTGTAGTTTGCTGAACACTGTCCTTGACAGCAGCCAACCAAGGTACCACTTAGTATCTCTAATTTAAAGAGAAGAACAAAGTTAGAATGGAGGAGTCAAAGTCTGAAAGCAGTTGCCCCATAACAAGTTCCCATTTGGTGCTCAGTCCCCAAACTGGAGCCAATTTTCAGACCTGGAGCCCTTTGACCTAAGAGGTAGCCAGGTCCTACAGGATTCTAGAACATCATGACAAGTAGATCCTGTGACGCTTCTCTAGTTTTTCCCCAAAGTGACCTATAGCCATTTATTCTGGTGACCATACCCTGTGGAAAGGGAGAAAAAAAGCAGATATTTCAAGAACCAATTGGCTACAGAGCTTGAGTTGACACTGATACTCGAGACTCAAGGCATCATTGTGGCTCTTGGTCAGCATGGGGCGTGGAGGAACTCAGTAGTAATAACCATGGTCATGGCTAAAGTTCACCTCGCAATGGGCCCCTAGGACCATGGGCTTGCCTGCTGTCAGTTTTCAATTCCTGAGTGCGTAAGTGGAATCATAAGTGGATAATAACCATGGTTCTCGCTAAAATTTAGCTCACAATGGGCTCCTAGGTCCACGGACTTGCCTGTTGTCATTTTCCAGTTCCTGAGCATGTAAGTGAAATCGATGCGTTTGACTGTTGGAGTAAACCCACCTTGTGTCCCTGGTCTGTAAGGAGGCCAAATGGTGGAATTCTCTGATACTGTGACCAGGTGACAGAGATTAGTGAACTGAAAAATGCAGAGGCATTGGTCTCTGTCCTTTCTCAGTTTAACTTGCCAGGCTGTTCCCTGGAGAAACCATATCGGTCCTGGGGAGTGACTTAAGAGTACCACAGCCTTAACCAAACTGTAGCCATACCGGAACTTGGTTGCCAATTCTGGTGTTGTTGAAAAGGCAGATTGATCTCAGGTACACGGGATAGTCATCCGTTTGTGAAATGTGTTCTTCTTCATGTCAACTAAAAGAAAGGATTAGAGCCTGGGTGCAGTGGTTCACACCTGTAATCCCAACACTTGGCAAGGTTGAGGTGGGAGGATCGCTTGAGCCCAGGAGTTCAAGACCAGCCTGAGCAAAATAGCGGGACCCTGTCTCTACAAAAAAATTTACAAAAAAAAAAAATAGCCAGGAATTGTAGCACCCACTTGTAGTCCCAGCTACTTGGGAGGCTGAGGTGAGAGGATCACTTGAGTCCAGGAGGTTGAGGCTGCAGTGAGATATAATCGAGCCACTATACTCCAGAGTGATACCCTGTCTCAAAAAAAAAAAAAAAAAAAAAAAAAAAGAAGGGAAAAAGGATGAGAAACACCTCATGTTCACATGAAAAGGGCAATGTTCACTTATAATTTTTCCCGAGGGCTATGTTAGTCCTCCTGCTATTTCATAACACAGTTTGAAAAAGGTATGGACCATCTGCCAATCACACCAACCATCTTATCAACATCATGCTGCTTGGATTGGATGAGCAAGAAACAGCAGTGCCCTGGAGCCTTGGAAAGTCACCTGCGCTCTAGAGGGTGAGAGAGAAACCCTTGAAGATCACTGGACAATTCAGTGAGGTTTTGAAGGGGTCCTCTGGCCAGGGCCATGCTGGGATATTGTTTTCAAAGAAAAATGCACATTTCGACATCTTGAATTCTTCATGCAGGAAAAGAATCACGGTACCTAGTAAGCCTCTTTAGAATCTGGTGGCCACCTATTCCACAGCTGGGAAAACTGCACCAGCACATGTACCAGGTAACGAAGAAGCCTGCCAGTCTGAACAGCACCCACCATGGGAAAGAGCACTTCTTCGGATCCAGCCTGTGAGGCAGTCAGCCCTGCCATTGGGGTCATCTGATCAGGCAGGTCCTATGGTTTGGGAAGTGACAGTGGGGAAAGCATGATGCAGTATGAAACTTATGCCAAGCTCTGGTAGGAGAATCACAACACAGGCCCCTGTGATTCTGGAGTTAAGCCAGACCATCCTCAGCAGAGAGTGACATGCCTTGGGAAACAGTCCCTGTGCATCACTGGGCCCAGATAGAGTTGCTACGGGACAGCAGGTGACCATGTGTTCAGATTTCCATTTATGAACTGTGTTCTTTTGAACCTTCCAAGTCCTACAGCCAATGAGCTCAGAAAATCAACCCTAAGATGAAAATGGGGCTCCTGGCATCAAATTATAGCAGGGTCAGCAGGCACATGTCAGCTGCACAGGCAGGTAGCCCAAACGCTTATGTCACTCACTGCAGTTGCACTAGTGCACTAACTCCCTATGACCCACTCAAGGAGGAGAAAAATCTTTCAATGTTCAAGGTTGCTGACCAGCCTGGGCAACATAGCAAGACTCATCTCTACAAAAAATATATTTTTTAAATTAACTAGGCATGGTGGTGCCTACCTACAGCCCTAGCCACTCAGGAGGTTGAGGAGGGAAGATTTCCTGAGCCCAGGAGTTGAGGCTGCAGTGAGCTATGATTGCATTTCTGCACTCCAGGCAGCATGACCGAGAGAGACTCTGTCTCTTAAGAAAAGAGAAAGTTTCAAAGTTGGTCTATTGGTGATTTGACTCAGTATGTGGGGGCAAGCCCAAAATGAACAGAAGCTGCATTATAGCCAATTCATGGGTGAAGGAATGGTGGTAAAAAAAAATGTTTTCCCAATGGGCAGAGCTTTGAGGAGGGCACCTGAATTTGCCACAGGTGAGAACACATGCAGATTTCTGGACAGTGGCCTGGAAGGAAGTGGCCTGGACAGTTGGGACCAGGGGTTCTGGAGGAGGGACATGTGCATGAGAAAATGGGGGTGGGCATAAAGTGTGAAGATGTTGGTATCATTACGAATGCCCAGAAAGCATCCACCCACCACCAAAAGGGCACTGAGTAACCACGTAGATAAAATGGCTTGGCTGGCTGGCATATGTCAGCTTTGTCAAAAGCCACCCTGAGCTGCCATGATAGCCCTGTGAGCTATGGCATTGGTTGCAAAGACAGAGGCTACCAATGAGCCCAGCGGTGTGTGCTCTACTCACCAAGGCCTGTTTCACTACTGCTGTAGTGAATTTCAGAGGGAATGCCTAGCTTGTAGGTAACAGACACCAGCACTGAGCTCTTAACATGGCTCCGTTCCCCAAGGGGACCAACAGATGCGGTAGCCGTGAGTTGACACTGTTGACTCTTCCTGTCTCAGAGGGGCTGGAGATTTGTCCTCATGGGGACGGGCACCTCCTGTGGGTATGAGGTCACCTCTCCTGCTTGCAGAGCCTCAGCTCTCCAGGCAGCTCTAGCAAACTTATGCTGGCTGTTAAATGGAAACTGGGCTGTATTGAGCCAAGTTGAAGACCAGGAGGCCACAGAGGGGGCTACTGCAATAGTCCAGTTAAGAGTTGATAAGAAATGATGGCTGGGTAACAGTAGAGATGGCAAAATAACAGGATTCCAGTTTAAACAAATAACAAAAGGTAAACAGTGTGTTAGATAAAAGCCTGCTTTCTTCTAAGCATCTCAGGCCCACCTTTCTACATTTTAATGGACAATGTGTTCTCTCTGATTTTCCTCTGATCCAATGAATCCTTTGATAAAATTGCAAACAATGTTTCAGGGTTCCCCAGTCACAAAGAAAGCAGGGCAAGTATCTAGTGGCGATGTGCCCAGAAAGGGTGTTACTTTTGGCAAAATGAACCGGAGCAGTTTCCAAAGTAGTATTTATTCTCTTTAAAATCATACACACAACAAACGCCTGGGTGAGCTGACTTCTCTAACCCATGTACTAATGTGTGGGTAGGCTTATAATTTGGGGCACTCACTCAGGAAATTCTGAAATTAAGTTTCTTTCAGAAGTGTTGACTCATCCCCTCCACACTTTCTGAATATATCCATTTAACACACTAATTAGTAATTCTAAATTGCATTCTAAATTCTGCAGGTGATTTTCTGATGAAATGTTGCTTCGCTAATTCTGGTGGGTGTTGTTTAGAACTTGCTTGTGCATTGAAAATAGCTTTCATTTTGCTTTTGACAAAAATGGAAACTATTAGAAAAGGTCCATCCAACTGGATACGACACTGTAACTCCATCAAAGTCTGCTAGTCTATGAGTTTGCATTCAGATATGGTACTCATGCATGTATTTTTTCACCTTTGAAGAAAGTGAGTCCTTGGTATAGGAGAGTTTATGAGAAAATCATTGCTTTTAACTACATGCAATGCCTAAGAAACATGCATATAATGTACTAGACAGTACACAAGGCATACTCTGTAGCACGTGTGTATTTATTCCACCATTTAGTGGTTTCCTGAGACAGATCAATTTTCTGTTGTCAATGCCTACTGCTGGATGTCAAACATTAATTCTAATTTAAAACTAATGATTTCAAATCTTAAACAAAAGTAGATATTCCTCACTAGGAGGCATTTACATAGATCTTTAAGTGATGCACAAAGAAAAAGTAGGTTTTTTGGTGGTTTTTTTCAGATTTCTATGTTGGATGCATGTAGAAAGCTTTCATTTGGAAGCAGAGTGACCCAGCACTTCCATACCTAGAAAAATGCCTAACAAAATTGCTGATCTGCCTGCCTCAGCTTCCCAAAGTACTGGAATTGAGCCACTGTGCCCGGCTCAAAGTGGAGAACATTTCTAATTCTTCTTTGGGGGAGAAGAGAAACCAAAGTGTTAAAAAAAGAAAAGTCAGTGAAATATTTCTTTTCAGGAATCCAGTTAAAAGATAAACTTGATATTTAGGGTCTTGGGAACTAGAACTTAGGACATAGCACCAATGGATACAGATTTTCAACTTTAAATAGATTTATTTATTAGTAAGTTTATTCACAGGTGCCATTCTGAATAGCTTAGTGGAAGAAAGTTTGCCACAGAGAGTTTTTATTAGGAAAAATTTATTGAAACATACACATACAGAAGAGTGCATGAATCCTAAGTGTACACAGCACACTGAATTTTCACAGTTAATGGCATGTATCACTGTGTCAGGAAAACAGGACATTACCAGGCCCCTATTCTCTTCCTCCTTGATCCTTCCCAGGGCCGGGCATGGTGGCTCAAGCCTGTAATCCAAGCACTTTGGAGGCCAAGGCAGGAGGATCACCTGAGGTCGGAAGTTCAAGAACAGCCTGACCAACATGGTGAAACCCCATTTAAAATAAAAAAGAAAAGAAAAAGAGACCTCTGTCCTCACTCCCCTCACCATGGGTCACCATGGATTAGTTTGGCCAGTTTCTGAGTTTTATATAAATACAATTGTATAGGATGTATATTTTTCTGACTCCTTTCTTTACTTAATGTTATTTCAGAAGATTCATTCATATTAACATGTAGCAGTAGTGTATCACTTTTTGTTGCATTATTGTAATTGATTGTATGATTATTTGCAATTTATTCACCTATTCTATTGTTGATCGACATTTGCGTGGTTTTCAGGTTTTTGGTTATTGTAAGTTAAGCTGCTATGAATCTTACACACACCTTTTGAATGTACACATATGGGCAATTTTGTTAGGCATTTTTCTGGGTATGGAAGTGCTGGGTCATAGAATATATGTGTTTAGTTTTAGCTTTAATAAACTCTGCCATATTGTTTTATAAGGTGATTACATAAATTTATCCTCCCTGCAGCTGTATATGAGAATTCCAGTTGTCCGGCATCCTTTCCCACACTTGGTGTATATCCTACCTTTTTATGGTTAGCTGTTCTGTTGGTTATGTAAAAGTATTTCATCTTGGTTTTCACTTTTATTTCCTTCATGACTAATGAGTACTATTTCCTCTGTTTATTGACAATTGAGATATTTTCTTTTGTAAAGTGCAGGCTGAATTATTTGTTCATTTTTCTATTGTGCTTCTTTTCTCTTCTCGTTGATTTGTGAGACTGTGGTAGGAAGCTTCTAAAACGGCCTCCAGGGACCCTCCCCTGCTGTGTTCACACCCTTGGGTACCTCTGCCTTGAGTGTGGACCAAACCTAATGACTCCTGGTTTTTTTTTTTGAGATGGAGTCTTGCTCTGTTGCCCAGGCTGGAGAGCAGTGGTGTGAGCTCAGCTCACTGCAACCTCTGTGCCCCAACTCCCCTCCAGTTTAAGTGATTCTTGTGCCTCAGCCTCCTGAGTAGCTGGGATTACAGGCACCCACCACCCATCTAATTTTTGTATTTTTAGTAAAGATAGGGTTTCACCATGTTGGCCAGACTGGTCTTGAGCTCCTGACCTCAAGCAATCTGCCCTTGGACTCCCAAAGTGTTTGGATTATAAGCCTGAGCCACTAAGCTCAGCCATGACTCACTTCTGATCAGTAGAATACAGCAAAGATGAGGAAGACATCACTTCTGACATCAGGTTACAAGAAGATGGTGACTTCCGTCTTGCTGGTTCTCTGTCTGTCTAGCTATCTTTATCAATCAATCATCTATTTATCTATCTATTAACTATTATCTGTCTACCTATTATCTATTATCTATCATCTGTTTCTCCATGTATTATCTATCTATCTATCTATCTATCTATCTATCTATCTATCTATGTATCTATCTATCAGCTATCATCTATGTGTTCATCTATTATCTCTCTCTCTCTCTCTCTCTCTCACTCTCTCTATCTATCTATCTATCTATTTTGGAGCCTCTGCTCTAGGAGAAGCCAACTGCCTAGTGAGCTGACCTATGGAGAGGGCCACATGGCAAGAAACTGATGTCTCTAGCCAAGAGTCAGAAAGCACCTGATTCCTACCCATAGCAGATCCTTGCCAAGTGAGACCGTGAGATAACCACAGCCCCAGCTGACAGCTCAACTACAATCTCACGAGAGACTCTAAGCCATGGGCACTCAACTAAGCCAGGCTCAGGTTCCGGACCCACAGAAACTGTGAGATAATACGTATCCTGTCTTATGATCACGGGTGAATATTTTGCAGTTATGTGAACTTGGACAACAACTTATTTAACCTCTCTGAGTGTGTTTTGCATTTTTCCTAAGCACCCAATATTTCGCCTTTTCAATGGTGCTCTGATTTGCAGCAAGGGAGTTACCTCTTTACTTTGGGAGAAGCTTTTGTGAAACAGATCAACAGCATGGCCCTCTTGCTAGGAAGACAACTGTGTCCCCGGAGGCTCCTACCAGAGCCTTCTCCCCACCAGAGCATAATCGAGGAACAGGAATATACCCCTAGGTTTGGCTAATCAGAAACTCATTCTGGTGATACAATGGGGTTATGCAAAATTGGAAATTGATTGGTTTAAGTTCATTCTTTCTAGTGGAATTGACAGACATTCAAGTAGTTCTTGTCCTGTTTCCACTTCTGTGGCAAGTATCTTGTGAGGATTGAATGACACGATGCAGCTAAAGCAATTAGCTCTGCCTTTCTCTTAGTCATTGCTCAATAAATGTTATGCATTGTGCTGAGATTATTAGGAAACATATATTCTATTCTTGTTAATGAGGATTTTTTGACAATATTCACAATAAAACAAATTCTATAGCTCAACTTTTATATACATGATGCCTGTATTTGGCAAACCAGGCAAGCTCCTTGGGGTATCTGATTTAGACTTTAATTCGTATTCTTCATTGTAACTAAGGGCCTTGTCTCTCTAAGTAACCAAGTACACAGAACACAGAAAACCTTAGCATGACTGGAAACAGCAATTAAGAAACTGACCTTGAGGATACCTGTATGTCCATGAGCTGTGTAGTCTTCCTATGTGATATTTAGCGCCTGTTAGCAATTTGATAAATATGGTTTTAATAATGGGATCTTCTCATTCTGAATATCCTATTGTGTCTTAGGTGTTAACTTCTTTGACTTAAATCTTTATAAATTATTTGAATGGAGCCTGTCAGGGTCAGGATGATTATATAACCCATTTGTATGTATGTCTCTCTATACTTTTTTTTTTGTACAATTGCTCTTTACTCTCAGAGCAATTGTATTTACCCTCTCCTGTCTTGTCTTAAAAAAAATCCATAGTTTTAGAGGTACACGCGGTTTTTGGTTACATGGATGAATTGTACAGTGTGAAGTCCAGGCTTTTACTGTACCCATCACCTGAATAGTGGACATTGTACCTGATAGGTGATGTTTTTAACCCTTCACACTCCTCCTACCCTCCACACTTCTGACTTTCCAATCTTCACTATGCCACTCTGTAAGCCCGTGTGTACCACATGCTTAACTCCCACTTATAAGTGAGAACATGCAGTATTTGGTTTTCTATTCCTCGGTTACTTCACTTAGGATAATGGCCTCCGGTTCTCTCCATGCTGCCACAAAATACATTATTTCATTCTTTTTAATGGCTGAGTGGTATTCCATGGTGGATATATATCTATATCCATCTATATAGATATGTACACACACATTCCACGGTATATCACATTTTTTTAAAATCCACTCATGGGTCGATGGGTACTTAGGTTGATTTCATATCTTTGTGATTGTGAATTGTGCTGTCAAAAACATATGAATGCTGATGTCTTTTTAATATAACGACTCTTGTTTCTTTGGGTAGATGCCCAGTAATGGGATTGCTAGATGGAATGGTAGGTCTTCCAGTTCTTCGAAAGATCCCCACGCTTTTTTCCATAGAGGCTGTACTAATTTACATTTCCACCAACAGTGTATCAGTGTTCTGTCTCTTCTAAAATAGTTGAGTGGAGGTGAGGAAGATAAAGGGCCCTAGAGAGAGGATGAGGAAGAAAGATGAAGGCTAGGCAAGAGGAAAGTCCTTGATCCTATTACCTCAAGGGCCAGGCATGGTGGCACGGCCTGCTTTCCGTGGCCTGTCCGCCTCAAGCAGCCCTCTCCTTAGGCTGGGGCTGCTGATACTACAGTATATCATCCAGGAGGCTGGTTGGCCAGGACAGGCTGACACCTTTCTAAGGAGAGGTAGGGACAACACACAGACAGGCCAGAGGGAGAGCTGGAGCCACAGCACATCCTCTGGGGAAGACTTATGGAAAGGTGGAGAATGAGATGCTTTTCAAAGCTCATGCTCTAGCTAGACACTACTTACAAATCAAAGTCTGTCTTAAAAACTTGGAACATAAAACACCAAATAGAACAGAGCAAAAAACAACTGGCCATCCTTTGCTGGAGCACTGACTGTGCCATGTTTCTCTCTTTCACTTGCTCTTTGGTCTGAGGCATGATGATGGAATCCCAAGCCACCTCGTACCTCTGCAGGACATACCTCGTATGTGAGCACCGGTTTGAAGTTCAGTTTGGGACTCCTAGTCTTAGACTACGACTCAAGCAGAGGGAAATCCCAAGGTTTTCTTACAGCGAGGCAGCTCAGCTTTAGAGACAAAGGGCAGGTATGAGGGCCGCAGTGGCCCTAACTGTCTCCTGTAGCTGTTTCTCTCCTGACTGCCCACGATCACAGGTCCCTGCTCACCACTTTTGGGCTATAGCTCCCTCTGAACCTCACCTCTAGAATTTTTATCTACAGTTAGCTCTATCTAGATTTGGACATATCCTTTTACCCTTTAGAAATAAGAGTTTAGGCCAGGTGTGGTGGCTCACACCTGTAATCCCGGCACTTTGGGAGGCCAAGGTGGGAAGATCACTTAAGCCCAAAGAGATGGAGACTAGCCTGGCCAACATAGTGATACCCCATTTCTACAAAAAATTTAAAAATTAGCCGGGTATGGTGACACATGCCTGTGGTTCCAGCGACTCGGGGATGAAGTGAGAGAATCACTCGGGCCTGGGAGGTTGAGGCTGTAGTGAGCCAAGATTGTGTCACTGTACTCCAGCCTGGGTTACAGAACAAGACCCTGTCTCAAACAAGCAAACACACAAAAAATAAATAAGAGTTCACATAAAGTATTTTTTTTTTTGAGAAAGAGTTTTGTTCTTTTGCCCAGGCTGGAATACAATGGTATGATCTCTGCTCACTACAATGCCCGTCTCCCAGTTCAAGTGATTCTCCTGCCCCAGCCTCCTGAGTAGCTGGGATTACAGGCATTTGCCATCATGCCTGGCTAATTTTGTATTTTCAGTAGAGATGGGTTTCACCATGCTGATCAGGCTGGTCTCAAACTCCTGACCTCAGGTGATCCACCTGCCTCAGCCTCCCAAAGTGCTGGGATTATAGGCATGAGCCACTGCACCTGGCCCACATGAATTCTTTAGAAAACAATAAAGAACAAAGTCGAAAATTTTCCTAAGGAAACTGATTAAGACCCTAATATATATAAAGTAACACTTTCTCAAAAAGCAACTGCTAACTTGTAGAATCGGCAAAGGATATGAACAGACACTTTACAAAAGAAGACATACATGAGGCCAACAAACATGAAAAAATGCTCATCATCACTGGTCATTAGAGAAATACAAATCAAAACTACATTGAGATACCATCTCACACCAGTTAGAATGGCGATCATTAAAAAATCTGGAGACAACAGATGCTGGAGAGGATGTGAAGAAATAGGAACACTTTTACACTGCTGGTGGGAGTGTAAATTAGTTCAACCATTGTGGAAGACAGTGTGGCGATTCCTCAAGGACCTAGAAATAGAAATTCCATTTGACCCAGCAATCCCATTACTGGGTATATATCCAAAGGACTATAAATCGTTCTACTATAAGGACACATGCACACGAATATTCATTGCAGCACTGTTAACAATAGCAAAGACCTGGAACCCACCCAAATGCCCATCTATGATAGACTGGACTGGGAAAATGTAGCACATATACACCATGGAATATTATGCAGCAATCAAAAACGATGAGTTCATGTCCTTTGTAGGGACATGGATGAATCTGGAGAACATCATTCTCAGCAAACTGACACAAGAACAGAAAATGAAATAACGCATATTCTCACTCATAGGTGGGTGATGAACAATGAGAACACATGGACACAGGGAGGGGAGCACTACACACTGGGATCTGTTGGGGGGAATAGGGGAGGGACAGCGTGGTGAGGGGAGCTGGGGAGGGATATCATGGGGAGAAATGCCAGATGTGGGTGAAGGGGAGGAAGGCAGCAAATCACACTGCCACGTGTGTACCTATGCAACTATCTTGCATGTTCTGCACATGTACCCCAAAACCTAAAATGCAATTAAAAAAAAGAAAGAAATATTCTATATCTCAAGTAAGTTACAGTTTGATCACACATTGGATCATAGGAATATTTCCCGTCTCCCCCAACATATTTCTCTGGCTTAAATGCTGAGCTCATTCTCCAGCTTAAATGCTGGCTTCAAAGCCCAAGCCTCATAACTGTGGAAGTTGTTCTGGTGAATTTTCCCTTCTTCCTAGTGCCTGCTTCTTAATCTCTTCTGCAGACACAACTGGTCTCCCACTCTGTTTCCTCCCTGTGCAATGCACTTCTGTTGCTACCACCCTGCTCACAGTGAGTTCATCTCTGATTCTTGGCTCCTGAGTGAGATCTGAGAAGTTCCTTTTCTTGATTTTCAGAGATTGGCATGGATCTTTAAGCCACCCCTATAATACAGGTTTCTAAGGACCCAAAGACTTTTAATCCCTACTTTTGGCTGACCCAATTCTTACTGTCCTGGCTAATTAGTCTAAATCAGAGTCCCCGGAGGGCTTGCTACAATGTAGAATCCTGGTCCCCACCGCCCCCCGCCATCAGAATCTGCATTTGAGCAAGGCTCTCAAGCACTGTGTGGAAGCCTAAACTATGCCTTACACTTGGTACTTGTTAAATGGAGGCACTTAATATGCCAGTAGTGCACCAGGGAAACACAAGTTTTGTGTTAAAATAAACATAGGTATATTATGGGGTAGAACGCACAACTCACAAACTTTTCAAGTCAAAACAAGAAACTATGGAGCAATTTCTGGTTTATAGTAGGTAATTTCAAACTACACCCACAAGGATTTGGGCTTGTGCAATTATTACCATCCTCCCTTTTGAGTAATTATGCTGGAAGGTCTGGGAAGCAGGACTTTACCTGTTTCTGAAAGTTAACATCTGGGCCTGATTCCATTAATCACAATGTAGCTTTAATAGTGGCTGTGTCTTTCCCAAGGGACAGCACATGCCATTTTCATGTCATAACCAGCAGAAGACTTCTCTTTTAGTTGAAAATTTGGTCATCTTATTTGGAAGTGGGACGACTACTTCCTGTTCCTTATTTCAAGCCTGAATTCTCAGTGATGGTATCTTCTGTAAATTCTGATGAGACATTTCCCTGTCCTCCCCTCCTCTACACCTCCGTCTCCAGAGAGCTGGCTTTAAAAAAAAAATCAGAGTTACAGTAGAAAGCGTTTCATGCATGCAGTAATAATAAGTGAGCACTAAGAGAAGAGCTGTCCTCTGTTCTCTCACAAATAACTGACATGTTTCCTTAGAGAATTTGGTTGATTCTGTTGTGTTGAACATCTAAAGAGATACAGAAACTAGCAAAGAGGCCTCCGAGATGAAGCTAAAAGTGAGAAGCCTACCAATTCCTTAGAAGACCATAAAAGATGCAGAGAAAACCTGGTGGCATGATTGGAGGTGAATGCATGAAAAGTCGTATTTGAACTTTGATGGTGGAATCCGACCTAATTCAATCCCTCGCCAGCAACCACTGCCGTTTGAAACTCCTGGCTCTGTAAGATAGGAGAGAGTAGAAAAACTTCAGTTGTTATTTTAGTATTTCAGTACACTGAAAGCAGCCTTAAAGCACCATTATTATCCCTTCTCTTATAGATTAAGAATCCTCTCTGGGCCTGCGTAGGAACTTCTGTCTGAAGAGAGCTGCCGTTGGTGATGTAGCGGGGTCATAATGAGAGAACTGGACGGGAAACTGGTTGCAAACGCTGCAGTTGTTCAGTTTATTCGGTCTTGCTTTAACAGTTCAAGTGGGAAAATCTCCCCTCAGTCACCAAGGAATTGTAGCTATGGCCAAGTAGCTGGGAATCTGAGAAGAAAACGTTTCATAAAGAACAGTTTCATAGGAATCACTGGTTTATGGACATGTTAGGGCTGACTTGATAACCTGGGCTGCATGAGAGGTACTTTCATGCCAATTCAAGCCTCACTGCAGGGAAAGGGACACAGTATCAGAATCTTCTTCCCTCATTATCAGTACCATAGCTGCCTTTTCCCTGCCCACGTCAAGTATGTGCCCTGAAAATGTTCAGCCCTTTTATTCTTTTATTTATTATGTATTTGAGACAGAGTCGCTCTCTGTTGCCCAGGCTGGGGTGCAGTGGCGCGATCTCCACTCTCTGCAACCTCTGCTTCCCAGGTTCAAGTGATTCTCCTGCCTTAGTCTCTCAAGTAGCTGGGATTACCTGTATGCACCACCACACTCAGCTAATTGTTGTATTTTCAGTAGAGATGGATTTTGGACAATTGACTCTGGAAGGTAACTGAATCAAGACCACTCCCTTTATTTGCCTTTAATTTAATTTTTTTTTTTTGAGTCAGAGTTTTGCTCTGTTGCCCAGAAAAGAGGCGCCTCCCGGGTTCAAGCAATTCTCCTGCCTTAGCCTCCTGAGTAGCTGGGATTACAGGTATGCACCACCAAGCCTGGCTAAATTTTGTGGTTTTAGTAGAGATGAGGTTTCTCCATGTTGGCCAGACTGGTTTGGAACTCCTTTCCCTGAGTAAACCGCCTGCCTCACCCTCCTAAAGTGCTGGGATTACAGGCATGAGTCACCGTGCCTGGCCTTAGCCCTTTTATTCTGATGTATATGAATTAAATTGGAATTTTATGGTAGTTTATAAAGTAATTTACATTTTAGAAAATATGCTCCTCGGCTCTTAAAGAAACAGATGAGGATCATTTATAAAAAACAGAGTGGGGTTATGTGCTAATGGAATTTTCTCTAGAGCTAAGAAAATAGACATTGTCCTGAAAAGGTGATATAGGGGAATGATTTTCCAAGCTTTGGATTTTTAGCATGAGAACACATTGTCCAACAAGGTTTTGGAAGCTCAAGAAATATTCAATATGATGCTTATTTTGTAGGAAATAGGTTTGATACAGTCTTTCCCTTAACATCTTTGCTATGCAATTTTGAAACTGCGTTACTGGTGTCCCTCTTCAAAGTAGGGTGTATGTCATTCCATGGGGAAAATCCTGCTCGGGCCTAATAATAGATGCAAAAAATTCTAACATCCTTGGGATTTTCACATGATTATCAGAAGGCAAAACAGAAGATGATGCAAGTTTAACGGACATGAATTTTTGGAGTCTATTTTCAAAGTACTCTTTAATATTTCAAATGAGATAACTTCATGGCTGTTTATGCTTATTATTTAGTAACAAAGAAACAGAGAAAAATTCTTTGAAGGAAAACTGCTCATTTTGATTAATGAGATGGAGCTTAAAGGAAACAACCTTCCTAGCTGTTCTCGCTTGCTCTTGAGAGGACTAAGCCCCTTGCAGGAGACAAAACTGTCGAACATTAACCCACCGCACTGCACAAGTCAGCTGAGTTTACCGAAGGCGCATGGAGATGCCAGAGAGAACCCCCCTCTGTGAGAGGAGAGGTTTTGTAAAATGCCGGCTAAGGCTTTTGGTGTCATCTATTTATTAAAATAGCAGCATTGGCCGGGTGTGATGGCTCATGCCTTATAATCCCAGCACTTTGGGAGGCTGAGGTGGGTGGATAACTTGAGGTCACGAGTTCGAAACCAGCTTCAGAAACATGGTGAATCGCTGTCTCTACTAAAAATGCAAAACTTAGCCAGGCATGGTGGCACACGTCTATGATCCCAGCCTACTCAGAAGGCTGAGGCAGGAGAATCACTTGAACCTGGGAGGGGAAGGTTGTGGTAAGCCAAGATCGTGCCACTGCACTCCAGCCTGGGTGACAGAGAGAGACTCTGTCTCAAAAAAATAAAAATAAATAAAACATAAAATAGCGGTGTTAAGGTCTCCCCGTTTCTTGTGGAAGCAAAGAGGTCACTCTGAAATGGTCCTCCTGAGGAAATTGGAGCAATAGAAAACTCCGCTGCACTCTGCCCCTCTGCACCGGTGGTTTGCGCTGTCTTTTCTCTCAGGAAGTCTTGGGATCAAAAGTGCTGAGCACAAACAAAGGGGTGGCCCCGCCTCCTTGCCCCTTTCACTTCCTTGCCTTTCTGCACTTGAATAAAAAGATCCGTGACCTTGTTTTTGAGAATACACTTAGATGAAGCACCCTGGTGGGTTCCTTTTCAAACACCCAGGAAGTAATGCATCTTATAAAAAATAACATTTGCATCATTAAAAAAAGATAAAGTAATAAAATAATAAATAATAAGTTAAATCAAACCAGGCTGAATGTCTCCTAGAGACAGTAACAATGGTAGTAGTGGAGTGTAAGAAAATAGATGAAAAAAATAGATTTCGTGTGAAACCCAGGTCACACCGGACCCTTCTGATCTAATTAAAAACCTTTCAGCCTGGCCGTGTCGGCTTGGCTGTTCTATGCTTTCTGAAGAGTATTTCCACCAGAATGCTGGAGTTCTGGGAAGCCTGAGGCCGTGTCTGATGTGCTGAGTGATAGGGAGCTGGTTAATGTGGTTCCTGGAAGGAGTGATGACTTTTCCCTACGTGCTACTTCTATTCTGACACACCTCAAACCACTCAGCACGCGCCTTATAGATCTTGGTTAAAAGCCATTTCCCAGCCCCTGAAGTGCAGCTATCATACATGGGACTATTTTTGAAATTTATCAGATAATGCACCACTGTATATTTGAGGGAGACCTTACATTTTATTTGCGAATGCGTTTTTATTTAAAACGAGATGTTTAACAATGTTAAAGATATTGAAAAACTGGTGATCATGCCATCCCAACACAACTGCTGCCATTTTTTGCTTATATGATGTTTGTGTTTTACAGAGCGGCAACTGTAGCATCATTTTAACTCTGCTTTTTATTTTAATAACACTTCCCATTTTCACACTGCCATCTATTTTTCTTAGCTATTTTTCTCAGTGACTGCATCTTAATTTATTGTGCAATATAACTACATTGTCTTGTTGACTGTTCAAATTGTGACTTTTCTTTCCTCTTTCTTCATGACGTTTTGCTTCTACTGAACTGTTTTCTTGGCATTAAGTCTTAGGAATAAAATTACTAGGCTAAAGTTTATGACAATCTTTGTTGTTCTGGCTGTTCTTTGTCATATTTCTTTTCCCAAAAATGTTTATAATACCAACGTCAACAGTAATAAGGCAGTGAATGTATGACACTGTTGTTTTAAGTAAATTGCTGAGACTTCTTTTTTTTGCTAATTCAGGTGAAAATAACTCAAGTTTGCTTTAGTATGCACTTCTCTGGTTATGCTTGTGAAGATATAAATTATTTCTCCATGTTTGTTATTTGTATTTCCTCTTGTACCAATGATCAGTGTGACAGATTTCATAATTTCTCCTGTGCTTTGAATTCATCAGCTTTACGATGGGGTTTAGAAAACTTGCATAGCTGATTAGTTCACCATAAACTACCTAATTCTTTCACTGCCCTGAGGAATGGCTTTATAGTTATATGTGTGTATGCATATAATATATGAGTATATATAATTATGTTATATAAAACGTATATTTATATATACTTTAATATATATACTATATATTTTTTAATAAATATGCATGTATATATAATTATACATATATAAAAAACTTTTGTGAGACAAGGTCTTGTTCTATTGCCCAGGCTGGAGTGCAGTGCCACAATCTTGGCTCACTGCAACCTCCACATCCCAAGCTCAAGTGATCCTCCCACCTCAGCCTCCCAAGTACCTAGGACTAACTTCAGGCACGTACCATCACACCCAGCTAAATTTTTTTTTTTTTTTTTTTTTTTGGGTAGAGACGGGGTTTCACCATGTTGCCCGGCCTGGTCTCAAACTCCCAGGCTCAAGTGATCCTCACTCCTTGGCCTCCCAAAGTGCTGGGATTACAGGTGTGAACCACTGTGCCTGGCCTCAATGATATTCTTGACTCATGAATATTACTAAACAAATATTTGGAGCCACTGTTGATTGGGCTGTATGCTTTCCTTCTGCAGTCTCTTGATAGTCTATATTTTATCCCATTGCAGAAAAAGTCAGCAGCAATAGCCTTAAGCCAGTTACTCTCAGTGGAATAGTAACTATTTTACCAGAGAATTAGAGCATTGGAAGACGTAAGCTATTTAAGGCACATATCTTAGCTGAAGAGTCCATCTTTTCCAGCACAGGTAAAGGCCCCTCTGTTATTGTCTAAGCAGACAGCACTCTTGCTGGACCAAAAAAAATTTGTCGTCTTTCTCAAGTTCAATCAGTAACCTGAGTGCCTAGCACAATTCTTAATCACTACACATTACGTGTGTGATCACCAGCTGTTGAATACATGAATTAAGGAATGGATACAGCGTGATCATAACATTATTCTTTTTATTTATCTATTTGTTTTTTAAACAGAGTTTTACTCTAGTTGCCCAGGCTGGAGTGCAATGGTGTGATCTCGGCTCACTATAACCTCTGCCTCCCGGGTTCAAGTGATTCTTCTGCCTCAGCCTCTTGAGTAGCTGGGATTATAGGCACCCGCCATCATGCTCATTTTTGCATTTTTAGTAGAGATGGAGTTTTACCATCTTGGCCAGGCTGGTCTCAAACTCCTGACCTCAAGTGATCCACCCGCCTCAGCCTCCCAAAGTGCTGGGATTACAGATGTGAGCCACCGTGCCCGGCCAACACTGCTATTTTAATAAACAGATGATAACAAAAGCCTAGCCAACGTTATTCTTACTACAAATGAGATGTGTGAAGAGGATATGAATTTTTTATTTGATCTCTAACCTGATTTTTTTTATGAGCTGGGAGCCCATTTGCTAGGTATTGGAGAGAAAATCTTTAGATCAGTTTAAATCTCCATTGGAAACACTAATTGACACTCTCTTTTGAGGTTTAACTCAGCCTTTTTGGTAGAATTGCACAGCCTTTCAGATTGATTGTCTGTCTCCCGCTTGTCTCTGAGATGCTACACCAGGCACTGCAAAGGCTGGGGAATGGGGCCCCCACTTGGATTTGACTCTGCTCCGGCTGCCAGAGCTGACCCCCATGTGGGTGGTTCTCTTGGTCACTATAGCTGATGAACTCATGGCCTATTCCTCTGCAAGTTGGTCAGAGCCCTGGAGGTCTGGCCTTTTCTCAGCAGCCGATGGTGCTACAGTCGCTGCTGAGTGTCTGGCATATCCCCCATCTGTCCCTGACCCAGCCTGTGTGTCTCCCAAGAACCTTAACAGCCACCAGCCCTTGGCTCAGTAGACCCAGAGAGCCTCGGAGCACCAAATAGGCCACCTCTGCCTAACCACCGTCTCTTTGTAACTGAGTCAAGGCTGCCTCATGTTGGAGAAATACATAGAAATGCAAAAGAGAGGCCAGGCATGGTGGCTCAAGCCTGTAATCCCAGCACTTTGGGAGGCCGAGGCGGGTGGATCACAAGATCAAGAGATCGAGACCATCCTGGTCAACATGGTGAAACCCCGTCTCTACTAAAAAATATACAAAAATTTAGCTGGGCATGGTGGCGCATGCCTGTAATCCCAGCTACTAGGGAGGCTGAGGCAGGAGAATTGCCTGAACCCAGGAGGCGGAGGTTGCGGTGAGCTGAGATAACGCCATTGCACTCCAGCCTGGGTAACAAGCACGAAACTCCGTCTCAAAAAAAAAAAAGAAATGCAAAAGAGAAAGGAAGCTAGCATTTTCCTAAACATTACCTCTGTTCCATGAAAGAGAGTGTTGACAGATATTCAGAAAGTGTATCACATGACCCTTGGTATGAAGAAACTTACAAATTCATTTGGTAGGTGGCTTGGAGGAACATCTTGAAATCTTAACCCAGTGTGTCATACCACCCGTAAAACTGAGATCCAGGCATTCTTGTCACTGTGGAAGAAGGAGTGAAGGTTTGTAAAGAGAGAGGCCAAGAGTCTGTGCTAATGGAAGTCTTTCCAAAGGGAAAGAATGATGAGGGGTGTGGAATAGGTGCCATCCACTCACGTTCGTTCCTAGGCATCATTTTCCCACTCTGGAGGGAACGAAGATGCCAGAGAGGCTCTGCTAGTGCCTGTGCTCTTGCTAGGACTGGTCCTGAGCTCTTTTGCTTCCTTTCCTCCTTCTTGCTGATTTTCTCTCACTGCACTCCAGCGTCCCATCCTAGGAACAAGACAGCATGAAGAAAGCTACCTGGGATTTTTTCTCTACCCTGCTATCATGGAGAACCAACTAATCTCCATCTTCTAGATGGGGGATCTTAATAACATTGACTGCCTTAAGAAACAAGTGCAGAATTTACTTTCATGAGACATTTGACCTCCAAAGGACATTCTCTATTTATTTGTACTGTTATTCTTTTTAACAAAAACAAAAACAAAAATTTTAGTAAATATCTTTATTGAAATTAGGCTGCCATTAAAGTTGTTTCAGATGTCCTAAGCCTGTTCCAGCAGGGAAATGGGGAACGAGAGGCGGTGAATTAGGAGTTCTAAGAAGCAGCTGGTCCAGGATCTACTATTTTCAAGGAAAAAATTCTCCACTGAGAGCCAGGGGCTGCATGCTTTTCTGGGAGCGGTGGAAGAAAGCAGTCACATTCTGTTTGGTTCTCAGTGAGGCACTCACCCCGTAAGATTCAGGGAAATGTTTCTGAATAAACTTTCACCAAGTGAACTGTGGGCAAAGTGGGGTTATCACCCTCTAAAGTCTCCCAGTGGGCAAATCCTAGCCAGGGTGTCTGGGCTCACTAAGGAAGGGGGTTCTGGTGGACACTGCCTGCTCCTAGCAGCTGTAGGAAATGGAAGCAGTTTCCTGGTGTCTGAGACAGGAATGGTGGGGGGCACAGAAGGTGCCACTTTGCTTCCTGTAAGCAACACCTCTCCTTGTTACGTAATTTCCCCCCAAGCATACACAATAGGCAAAATGCATGCTAAAGAGGCTTTCCTTAGCCAAAACATAATTTCCTGCGTACTGTGATTAACAAAGCCTTCTTCGCACCGTGGGTCTATGATTGGCCCTGATTACTCAGCAATAGGACATCAGGGATAGGGTACTCGGTTTCCCATCTCACCCTCTCCCTTTCTCCCATCAAGCAATAATCAGATGAATCTCAAATGCTAAACTTACTGAGGGCTGATTCGCTGCACTTGCCACTTATCCAGCCAATTTAACAGCAAGGCCCTCTTGGGGCTTGATTTCTGGTTTGAATCTTGTTCCCTCATACCTGAGAGTGAATGAAGACGTTGTCTGACCTGATGAGAATACAGGGTGATTTGTTGCCTGGCTGGTTGAATCTCAGGTGAAGGGTGGAGGTGGTGGTGGCCGATGTGGACACTGGAATATGGTGGCACCTATGACCTTTCTTCACCTGCCCCCATCTGAGTGCCCACCAGCCCTTCTAGGTATGCACTGGGCAGCATGTGCCATGGCAGGGCAAGAGATGGAGAGAGAGTTGCGGGACACCATGGGAACACCCCTGCTTTGCACATGAGGAAGAAAGCCAGGACCCAGGGTGCTGATTGTCCTGTACGGACTTAGAGGGTCAATGTTTCAATGTCCCCACCCCCACCCTCACACAGGGAGTGATTTGATCCGAACTCTACTGGAGGCATGTGTGACGGTCACCAAGGCAAGGCTGCCGTTTCAAGGAGCCATAACCAGGGGCAGTGTCAGGACTTCATGAACGTATTAGCAGGGTGAGTTTGTCTTCAAACCCCCTTATATACTTTTTTGGACCCCTCTTCATTTCCATTGGTTCTCTACTTTGCATATGTGGCACTGGCCCACGGACTACCCAGACCATTCCTAAATATTTCTTGAAAGTATCTTAGCTAGCAAGAAAATCTTAATTTTTTTTTTTTTCTTGAGACGGAGTTTCGCTCTTGTTACCCAGGCTGGAGTGCAATGGCGCGATCTCGGCTCACCGCAACCTCCGCCTCCTGGGTTCAGGCAATTCTCCTGCCTCAGCCTCCTGAGTAGCTGGGATTACAGGCACGCGCCACTATGCCCAGCTAATTTTTTGTATTTTTACTAGAGACGGGGTTTCACCATGTTGACCAGGATGGTTTCGATCTCTTGACCTCGTGATCCACCCGCTTCGGCCTCCCAAAGTGCTGGGATTACAGGCTTGAGCCACCGCGCCGGCCTTAATTTTTTTTAAGTTGGCAAAAATCTTTTCTTCCTATATTTACTCGCTTCAACCCCAAGTGTTTCCTTGGCCTTTATTTTTATCTAAACTAACCGTTTGCAGCTATTGAGTTTTCCTGCCTGAAATCTCGCCTGAATTCTGCTTCTTCTACCAAAACCTGCCTGCCCTTGGTCTCCTCTCTTTAACCTCTTCCCAGAAAACTGGTGGAGGCCATGCACTGAAGCAAGAGCTCACAGACAAGAAGCGATATCACATGTCTGTTGTAATTGGTGATGCAATACCTCAGCCCGAAGAAGTGACTTCAACGTCGGGAATCTTAGACCCTCAGTTAGGGAACTGGTGGATGGGGTGGAATACACTGGTTTTTCAGCGCCCTTCAATTCCCATTTGCTGCCCACTCAGATTACACTTAGAGTACCTTATTTGCTGCACACACCCTTTTTCCAAACCTATATGTGGGGCTTCTCTTTAGAGGGGCCATTTTTTTCCCAACTGAAAATTAAGAAATATGATCTAAACAATAGGACTTTAGGAACTAAGTTGTGAATTTGCTAACAGAACAAAGAGAAGTCTATAAAAACATGTTATTTATACATGTTTTGTATTTGTAAGGTATACAGTACAAATAATTCGTATCAAAAAGGAAACGATTGTAAGGAATTGGAAGTTTCTCAGAATATTGAAGCTATGTAGTGGAGGGAGAACTTTGGGTCAGGAGACTATGGTGATTGTCACTGCGGTGCCACTAGCTAGATGTGTGACTTAGAACAAGTCCTCTAACACCTGAATGTCTTCTTATCCTCTAAACAAGAGGGAACATGTGAAAGAAGAGCATATAATGTTGACTTCAGCATCAGACAAACCTCAGGTTCAGTTACGATGCTGAGTCTGCCATGTTAAGGAGTGTAACCTCAGGTAGGTGATGTCACAGCTCTGAGAGGCAGTTTCCTCATCTGTAAAACATTGGTAATAAAGGTAGGCAGCTCATTGGGCTATGCATGGCATGGTTAACAAATAATAAGTCATTATGACTGAATAATAAATGGTAGCTATAATTATAAAATTAAAGTGTTTTGATTGTATTAATTGGATTTGGGATTCCTTTCTATTTTAATCTACTTATTGAGAGACAAGGAGAAAGGAAATAGAAGGAGAAGTTTATAGGTTGTTACTACATGTTTATTCTTCCTCCACTTACCTCAGTGATTTAGAAGAAACTAACACACTTTCCAAATCTGAACGACTCAGCCAGTTCCCTTCTCACCCCCAGCCACGAACATTTCTGGGGAAGAGGTAGACTGTACATTTCAAGCAGAGTTCCTTAGTTTATTTCCCACATGAGCTCTGTCAGGAATCCAGAATCCACCTCTCTAATAGTGACCTTCCCCGGTGAAAATGAAAGACGCATTCATCTAAAGATGGCCAAATGTAAAACTGCACTTGTAAACTAACGTAAGCTAAATCATCATCCTTCAACTTTGTGGCAAATAGGAAGCTTTTAACCTCAGAACACTTAAGAATTTGGGTTTCAAGAAGCCATAACCTGAGGGTAATACATGAAACTTTTGCAAGGAAACTTCCTGCCACGCTCTTTTGCTGTGGTTTTTCATCCCACCCACCTAAACCTCATGAAAGCAAAAATAATGATCAATCATGCAAAGTGAGACTTGTCTGAAAGAACTGAAATGCGATAGAAGATGAGTGCTAGCAATGCATTGCAGCAGACGCGGGTTATCAAGCCAGGGGTGATTCAGTCCTGTGTAGCCCTGACTGAGGGAGGGGCAGAGATGAATCCCAGAGCCTCTGGGCTGTGTCCTGACTTTCTGGTGTTCACTTCTGCCCTCCTGCAGCCACAGCATTGTGTAGCCTGGGTGTCCATGTGAGTCAGTAGCTCCAGCCAGCAAGGAGAGTATACCCAGCTCTCTGCTTGGGGCCTCAAGAAACCAGAGTGGTGACTGTTAGAAAAACTTAGCTCATTATTTTCTGATATTTCCCTTAAATGAGAACTTTATGAAAAATTCACTCGTATGCTCCCCACAGCTTGTAAAAGAGTCTTTCAAGCTTGTGGGTGGATAGATGGTTGATGGATGATGCTTTTGCAGTGTAAAGATGGTGTACAGCAGGGCTGACTTCGAGGGCACGGGATCTACTCTAATTACTGTGATTCTGGCAAGTACAGTTGTCTGACAGGTCGTCCGTGAGTCCGGTGCTCCATGCATGCCGGGACGGCCGGCAGGTCTACTTTCTCTCCTCTCCAAGCTGCTTTGATCAGTTCATCCAACCCACCAACTCCTTTAAAAAATACTTACTAACCATGAACTAGGTGTCTGAAACGGAAAAGTAATGGCAAATAAAGTCTTGAAGACTGGCAGTGATAACAGAGAGAACAAGAGGTGACACTACTGCAGTTGGGTGACCCCAAGGTGCTGCGGGAGCCCACGGAAGAAAGTGGAGAACTCCTCAAAGGCTACTGAAGGAAACACCATCTCAGACCAAAGAGAGCAGTGACACTGACCAAGGCGGGGGTGGCTGTCATCCATGAAGGAGTAGGATTCCAGTTGGGAAATGTCATCTAAAACTCAAGTGACTGCTGGGTGCAGTGGCTCATGCCTGTAATTCCAGCACTTAGGGAGGCCAAGGCAGGCAGATCATCTGAGGTCAAGAGTTTGAGACCATTCTGGCCAGCATAGAAAAACCTTGCCTCTACTAAAAGTACAAAATGAGCTGGGCGTGGTGGCATGTGCCTGTAATCCCAGGTACTTGGCAGGCTGAGGCAGGAGAATTGCTTGCTTTGAATCCGAGCGGAGGTTGCAGTGAGTCGAGATCACACCACTGTACTCTAGCCTGGGTGATAGAGCGAGATTGTGAGTGTGTCAAAAGAAAAAAGAAAGAAAGAAAGAAAACAACTCAAGTGATGTTTTGAAAAATCCATTTAATTTCAGCAGTTTAATCCCTGAAGTGCAGTCAGAGACTGGAATGGCCTCGGTCCTCCTGCACAACTCCTGCGTCTGAGTCAAAGCACCAAGCTGCACAGGAACAGATCCTACCATTGACTTTCCAGACAGATGCTGGAGGCGGGCCTCCATGCTGTGCTGTGAACCACAGACACTCCCAACTGTGGAAGGATGCGATCAGGACAAGGGGAAGGCAGTGAGGGCTCTGGAGTAGGACAGAACTGAGCTGAGTAAGTTCACAGTCTTTCTAGGGGATACAGGATTTGGAAAGGCTGGGACTGGGAGTCTGGTGTAACAGAGGGAGCTGTTTTCCCAACCCTGCCCTAACTAATCCTAGCATACCTCGGTTCACTCACTGCTTTGGGAAGCAAAAATATGGTAGTAGAGGATGTCTGGAGCAACCTATGACATATTCAAGCCATTCTGTCCCACTGCAAGAATGGATACTCTTTATCATTCTTCTTTTTTAAAAAATGTTTTTTATTATACTTTAAGTTCTGGGGTACATGTGTAGATCTTGCAGGATTGTTGCATAGGTACACACATGCCATGGCAGTTTGCTGCCTCCATACCCCCCCGCCCCGTCACCTACATCAGGCATTTCTCCCAGTGTCATCCCTCCCCAACCTCCCCACCCCTGCTGCCCCTCCCCTAGGTCCCCACCCCCCAACAGACCCCAGTGTGTGATGTTCCCTTCCCTGTCTTAACAGTGACTCATCAATGAGCATGATGCCTCGTGTTTTGTGCTGTGTGAGGCTTTCAAGCCACGCTGATGTGCAGCAACTCGTGTTATCTCCCACCTCACTGGGTTGTTGCGTTGTTGGAAAGATAAGTGAGAGTGCTTTATTAACTAAACAGTACCTTATAAACACAGAAGACTCACGTTATTTTCTTATTATCAATCCTCACCAAATCCTGGGAGGCAGGAGAGGCAGGCATCATTAACTCTCATTTTTGAGTTGCAGGAACAGGGAAGATGGGGAGGAAAATGCAATGCGTAGACTAAGAAAAGCTTATCTTCCTGGAAAAAAGAAAAGAAAACGAAGCAGTAGATTTTGCACACTCTCTTCTAATCCAGTGATTTCAAGTTTTAAAAATATGGTTTGATGGAATTTTACTTTTTTCCGCGGATTTCTCTGAGAGCATAGTCAGAAAGAAGGCTTTCTTCCTCCATTCTTCACCTTACAGAAGTTTCATTTGGCATGGTTATCACAGGGAATAAAAAAGAACTTCACTGCAGCGGAGTTTTTTTTTCTTAGTGACAACTGACTTAAAAAAAAAAATGAGAGTGTGTGTTTGGGAGGGGCAGGCGGGCAGGTGCAGAAATGATCACCAGCTCAGTGTTTGCTTCCCTTTCCCTGGAGGAAGGAGCAGTTTCTGGGCACCAGAGGATCTTTGTTCCTGCCGGCTCTCCTCTGCTCACCCTGACATCGATCCCCTCTGTGAAGGGTCTTTGTCATCTGTGGCTCTAAGTGCTGCAGCGGCTGCAGGCTGATGAGAGGGGAGGCTGTGTTTGGGCGCCCAGGAGTGCTTCTGTGGCTAGAGTTCGTTCCCTCTGAAGAGGGCTTTATCTTGATGGAAGGAGCCAGTGGCCAGACACCATGAATGATTTTGCCCTTTACATCAGCTCCAGGACAACATCCTATTCCAGCCAGCTAGGCTGTGAGCCAGCCACAGCTGTTAGGCTTTTTTAGGTGGGGTCTCGGGGAGATGGATGGCAAGTAGATGGATTTCAATCAGGATTCAAGCCCGTCTAAGCCAGGGGAAGGTCACACCGAAAGCAGCATTCACTGGAAAAAGGGAACACTCTCAATAGCTTCAGGCAAGACCCATGCTGAAGAAATAGGACATGATTTGAGTGAGGATGGCCCTAAGTCTGGGGCTGTCCTATTTTCTGCCTTTGTCCCAGTGCAATTATTAATGGTGCTCCCTCTCATCCTCAAGAGTCACTCAAGAGGCATGACACTGTGTCTGAGATGCCACAATATCCTGATACAGATTGGCCCATATTAAAATCCTGGCTAACATTTACTGACCTCTCATTAGGCAACTGTAGTGGTAAGCCCAAAGATTTCTTTTTCTTTTTGTTGTCATCCAGTCTGGAGTGCAGTGGCACAATCATAGCTCACTTCATCCTTAAACTTCTGGGTCCAAGTGATCCTCACTTCTCAGCCTCCAGGTAGCTGAGACCACAGGTGCATACCACTGTGCGAGGCTGATTTTTAAATATTTTTGTAGAATTGGTATGTTAGTCCATTGTATTGCTATAAAGGAATACCTCAGACTGGATGATTTATAAAGAAAAGAGGTTTATTTGGCTCATGGCTCTGCAGGCTATACAAGCACAGCATCAACATCTGCTTGGCCTCTGGTGAGGCCTCAGGAAGCTTACACTCATGATGGAAGAGAAGGGGAGCAGGCGTGTCACATGGCAAGGAAGTGAGCAAGAGAGCAAGGAGGAAGGGCCAGACTCTTTTTAACTATTAGATCTTGCAATAATTAATAGAGAGAAATCAATGCATATTCACAAGGATGAAACCTAGCCATTCTCGAGGGATCCACCCTCATGACCCAAACACCTCCCACCAGGCCCTACCGCCAACACTGGTAAGCACTTTTCAGCATGAGATTTCGAGGGGATGAACATCCAAACCATATCAGATAGGGTCTTGCTCTGCTGCCCAGGCTGTTCTTGAACTCCTGGCCTGCAGAGATTCTCCAACCTTGACTTCCCAATACACTGGGATTACAGGCACGAGCCGCCGCATCTGTCTCCAAAGATTTCAAATATTTCAAACATTTCAAACCTCCTTTGTTGTTTGACATCATGCTGAAGGGCATTGTGATTTGATGAAAATGAGAGAGCACATTGTAACTGAGAACTCCATGGTGGAGCCCAGCTTCCCCGGGCTTGCCACAGATTCAAAGCTGAGACGGTGAGTGGTTTCTCAAACTAAACACGTCACCTGCAAAATGGTGGGAAAAAGCCACTGGATGTTTGAGGGTCTTCCGTCTTCTCATTTAAGGGGGAATGTGGGAGTTGACTCAGATGAAAATCCAAAACTGGGGGCTTTGTGAGTACAAAGAGCCACACTTCTTTGGATTTCTGATGATTACTATTGAAGGAAAAACAAATATTCATCTACCACAATACAAAGTGGGTTTTTTTTCACATTGCCTAAAATAATCTTTTATACAAAAAAATTATGAAACAATAAAACTCTGGACATAATTGCAACACCAAATTTATCTATAGGCTTTATTGAAGAAATGGATAAAATAATAATTCTATTAAAAATGAAGAAAGGAAAACATGACTTCCTTCTCTTGGTATCAAGATAATGGATTACCTTACCTGTTGATGCTAAAATTCTATTCAAACTCTTAAAAATTCTTCAACAAGAGCTCGATCCTTCAAGGTTTTCTTCTCGATTCCACGCAGGTGCCCTTTTGTGATACTTTATTGCTTCACCTTCCATCTGCAGGAGACGGTATTTAAAGTCTCCTAAGAAGTCCACGTAGCATTTCCTTTCTATCTCTAAGATTGAATTTTTGTCACTTGCATCCCTCTGAAGCTCTGAAATCAGGACATTTACTGTGTGGCCTCGCAGATATCTGCTGTATCTCTGACTTAAGCAAGATCTTTTGGATACCTTGATTATGGGATGATTCCATTAAATAAACCAAAGAAACAAAGGGAAGTACATTCATCCCCTCTCCTGTGGTTTATCAAGAAGATCCTTGGATTGCAAGGATTCTTTAGCCAATCTCTACTTCTTTATTTCAAGATTACAAAACGTAAAGGGCTATCTTAACCAAGGACAAAAACCTCTACCTACATTAGCAATTAACATTAACCCTCTTTTATAATCATTCCATTTTCCCTCCTGCTGTTCTAGGGAAATCTGAATTAAAAAGCCTGGTGCTGCTCAAGGGCAATTAATAGCACTGAGATGACAAAAGATCTTAGAACAGCTGACAAAGTGGCCCTGGGAGGGAACTGGGCCCTGGCTCAAAGTCACGGTGGGAAGTGTGTGCCCCGTGCTGCACGGGCTTTACACACAGAGAAAGAAAAGATTTTCATCACCCAGGATAATGCAATTAAAAAGTACCCCACCAGAAGCCACCCCATGCCAACTTGTTCAAAATTGGGCCTCTGACCCAGGGGCCAAATTGAAATTCGAAGCTGAAACATCTCCATCGGCAAAGAGAGAGGGGAAGGGGGGTTTGCCCTCCTCCTTGTGCAGACAGGTGCCTGTTAGGGGGATTGGGGGGGACATATGTTCATTGCCCATGGTAAGAAATGATTAGAGGACCTAGGAAGGGTGGACAGAGGGAGACGTGACTAATGTCACAGGAGAAGCTAATTATAAGGAGGATGTTGGGCCTCTTTTTTTTTTCTTTCTGCTCAGTGTTTCTGCCCTGTGCTGTACACACACAATTTAACATGCATGGAGAAAGGAGAGCAACCATCTCTAATTGCCCGAAAATGACATAGTATTTGTTGTCCTGAATGCTGCTTTGCCCAGGTGGAAATTGTTTTCCTGATTAGCCTGCTCACATTGACTGCTGTGGTCCACTGTACAGTTGGGATTTCTTTTTCTTTCTCATCTCAGTGAGATGAACACAATTCAGGCTGTTGATTGCTGAAACAACAGGAGTAATCGTTCCAGACAATGGCCATGACTCCAGACTGGCAAGAGCACCAGGGGAGAGCCCCCTTCGCTAAGCAGAATGGGTGAGCCTGGACTGCTTCCCATTCATCCTCCAGCTGCTTCTGCGGCAGGATACAGAGCTCACAAAGTTGACCCTTCTTACCCTGCTCCTGACGTGCTTCTGTAGTGGTAATAAGTCAGCTGCCCGATGCACACAGCAAGTTGCAGAGAGAAAGGGGTTTAATCATAGGGCCACCAGATGAGGAGATGGGAGGAAACCTTAAATCTGTCTCCCTGAGGAGTTTGGGGTTAGGGTTTTTAAGGGCTGTGGAGTGGTCTGAAGTGTGGAGATCATTGATTGGTCACAGAGTGCAGAATAAAGTCATAGGACAAGGAGATAAAGAAGCTGTATTCTCAGGTTGCCTCTTAACACCTTAGGCAAAGCCTTATGACCTAATGCAGGAGGAGAGCCTAACTATCTTTAACAAACCCTCTGGATTCTAACTTCACAAATCCTATCTCTAGGCACAATGGGAATACATGACTTTCCCTTACAAGGAAGTGGGCCAAGGTGCAGCCTGATAAATGCTTAATTATAACTCGATTTCTGTTCATTCTTGTTAACCCTGTGAGTTCATTTCCCGTCCCTGAGGTTACTGGTAGGACACACACACTCCACCAGCCAGTCTGGCCGGCCTGGCTGAGCTTTAATCAGCAGGCGCTGTGCTACGGCTGAGTGTGAAGAACTCACGTGGGTTTGTTCCCATGAAAGCTTCAATGCAAAGGGATCGTTTTCACTTTTCTGTCTAATCACAAATGTTTTCTATGGAATATGTGGTGGGAAAGAGTGAAGGGATATTAAAAAAAAGGGGGGGCTGGAGAAAATGCACATACACATAACAGCTAAGGGAGCCAAAACCGTTTTAACTACAGTAATGAGACAGCTAAGTTGGGGGTCCCTGGAGAACCTATGACTGGCCTGAGCACTGGGATAATAGGGCGGAGCCACAGAATTCATGTCATTTGTAGCGAGGAGGAGCCTGGCTCCTCCTGTTTCTGGATGGTAACCTGAGATTCAATCTAAGAGCTGGGGGTCTATTAACAGGAACCTCTCTCGCTTTGCTGAGTGTCTTTCCTTTTTGCCCAATACATTCCATTTTTCTCACCCTTGTATGTGCTCACAAGCCTAATCCTTCCTGGTCGTGTGACAAGGATCCTGTTTTTAGCTCAACTAAAGGAGAAAATCCTACAACAGTAATGCTGACAGCTGAAATGTGCACATTGATTCCCCTGTGCCAGGTACCGTGCCACACCTTCATGGGTACCGTTTTTAAATGTTCACAATAAACCCAGAAGGTGGGTCCTTTTATAGCATCCATTTTACAGATGGGAAAGCTGAGGCATAAGGAAGTTAAAGAAACAGAGCTAGAAAACAGCAGACCTGGAATCTGTGCTGGTTAGTCTGTCTCTGCACTGGACCCAGACTCCTAACCAAGAGTCCCACAAGCTGAGTGTCCAAGGAGAACAAAGAGAATCCAAGATCCTTAGTGACGGGGCCCCTTTCCGATTAGTAAAACCAGAGGATCGTTGGTGGCCACATGGATGGAGCTGGAGGCCATTTTCCCTCTCAGGCTAATGCAGGAACAGAAAACCAAATACAGCATGTTCTCACTTATAAGTGGGAGCTACATGATAAGACACGTGGACACGTAGAGGGGAACAACACAAATTGGGGGCTCTCAGGGGCTGGAGGGTGGGAGAAGGGAGAGGTTCAGGAAAATTAACTAATGGGTTGTGAACCCAGAAAATCTGAGACCGAGAGGGTCTCAGTTTATTTAGAAAGTTTATTATGGCAAGATTGAGAACACACCTGTGACAACCTCGGGAAGTCCTGACAACATGTGCCCATAGTGGTCAGGGCACAACTTAATTTTATACATTTTAGGGAGACAGGAGACATCAATCAATACATGTAAGAAGTACATTGGTTCTGTCTGGAAAGGCGGGACAACTTGAAGCAAAGGCAGGAAGACTTTAAGTGGGGAGGGAGCTCCCAGGTCACAGAGAGGTGGGTTACCCTCTTCTGACTTTCTGATTAGCCTTCCCAAAGGAGGCAGTCAGATATGCGTGTATCTCAGTGAGCAGAGGGTTGATTTTGAATAGAATGGGAGGCAGGTTTGCCCTAAGCAATTTCCACACTTATTTTTTCTTAGTGACATTTGGGGTTCAAGATATTTTTCTTTCACAAGGTACTAGGCTTAATACCTGGGTGATGAAATAATCTGTACAACAATCCCCCGTGACACAAGTTTACCTATATAACAAACCTGCACTTGTACCTCTGAACTTGAAAGTTAAAAAATTAAAACCAAAAACTAGATGAAAAATGGAATGACGGCAATTTACTGCAAATGAGTTGCGTAGCCAAAGCAAACAATGGGCCTTCCTGAGCAGCAACCACCTATGTCTGCACCCACCTTTGTGCTTATCTTCTGCAGAGCAGCAGCAGCTACGGGGCCTCTGGTTCCACAGTGATTCATACACAAAGATTCTTGAGAAAGACACAGAGTGGCAGCCTGAACCTAGAGCATGAAAGGGTGATTGTATCCAGACCCACAACACACAATGTGCTTGGGAAGGAGGAAGGGGAGGGAGGGGTTGGAAGGAGGAAGGTGGGGAGCAGTCTTTCTTAAAAGGTGCAATTCCTTTGGGAAGAGTGTGCATGTCTGTGAATGGTAGACAGTGAAGAGAGAGGGCTACTCTAAAAGCTCAAACCTCCCTCTCCTCAGAATGAAAAGCGCTTCTTGTCTATGCTCTGCTGGTTAATGATACACTATCACACACCATCGCCTTTAATACTCTTTTTTGTGTTACTGTTTCCAGCTTTACTGTTTAACTCCTCACGTGTTACCGACCTGCCTTCCAAACTCTAAGGTAAGCTCTTTGAGTGGGAAAAATGAAGTTTTAAGATTACTTTTACCACGTATCATACCTAATGGAAAACTTAGTCCATGTTTATCTATTGATAGGAGGCTTGTATTTATTCTTTTTCTCTTAGTTTATGGTAACAAAAGAATTTCATTTAAGATGTAGCCGAAGGGCTCAAAGAGTAGCAGAAGGAGGTTTTTCACCACCACTTCAGCTACTTTATTCAGGTATCCAGCCATCGGCTAACCCATTATCCAGGGTTCTTAGAATTATGTCAGCGAGGAGGGTACAAAAATAATAAGTACAGGGACGTGTCTCCAGGATCTCATGGCCTAAAGGAGGCAGGAATATAGATCATGTCTCCTAACAGGGGAAAATGGAAACACCTGAGGGTCTCAGAGCTGGTAAGCACATCCTCACATAGCTGTCTATTAATCCATTCACTCAATGGATAAAAAGGTACTGTCTATTGAAAATTGGGGTACATTCGTGAGTAAGAGATAGAGATCATATTCTCATGATCTGTCTCATTCTTGCAGGTAAGAGAGTTATTTACAAATCATGCCAACGCATATTTAATTATGAATGAAATGAAGAAGAAACCACTTCGAGCACAGGTTTATACGACAGTTTGCAATGGGTGGGAGTGGGGCTAATCTAGATTTAGACAAGAATGGCGGTGGTCAGACAAGTATTTACCACAGAAGTTTCCATGCTGGTGATACTTTAAGGTGAAGAAAGGTTAGCCAAGGAAAAAAAAATAGAGAAGGATGGAGAATTACAGGTATCGCAATTGAATGGCATTGAGGTAGAAAAGAGCTTGGCACAAAGAATGAAGTGAAATAAGACTTGCAAGTCTGCAGCAAGGCTGAGGGCAGGTGCGGGTGAGTGGTTGGCGGGTGTTTGGTGGTGCCAGCTGAGCTAAGGAGGGAAGCGGGGTCAGATTATGCAGGAAGTCATGGGTGGGAGTTGGAGATTTTTTGTTGCTGTTTTGGTTTCACCGTCTAGCCTAATGCAACCTCTTTTTCTATTTTGGGCGTGTCCAGCTGTGCTTGGCATTGGTAATATCTGTAGTGTAGCCTCCTGCTGTGGAAGAGAAAGAGAAGAGATCCTCTACCCATCCTGTAGCATCCAAGTCATAGTCCCGGGACCTCTGTTCAGCCAATCATTCACCTCCCCAAGTCTCTCGATCTGGAGGAAGAGATGCGAAATCAAAATAAGAGTTTATAATTCTTCATGGAAGTGGCATCCCCATTTTATCAAGCAGTGGCAGTGGTACTGTCTGATGCTCTGTCCTTCCAGACTGTTCCCTCCATCTGACCTCCAGAGATTCCGTTTTTGTCTCATTTCCTAAGTCTCCCAGGGATTCTGCGAGCCCATTATTGTCTTCCAAAGAGCTCCCTCTTTCTGTGAAAGATCATAAGAATTAATTCCAGTTGTTTGCAACCCAGAACCTGGACTAGTGAACAGTGACAAGGAAGTTGGCTTTTAATTCAAGAGCACTGGAAGCTGCGAAGGGTTCTACCCAGGGTGTAACAAGAATAAATTTGAATTTTAGCATCATTAAAAGTCCTTCGTAGTTTTGAATTACTTCCACATGATTTCTTTGGTTTTTATACCAACCAGAGAGTTGGATACTATTATCTCTCTCCTTTGCATCAAAGACAGAATGAAGTTGCAATGAGTCAAATGATTTCTTTTTCAGTGGGAAATAGCTAATTAATGGCAGAAGAAGTATCAGAGATCAGGTCTTCTTATTTCTTGCACACTGCTCCTTCTATTACCTCATTCAGTGAGTAGAAAACCTGAGATGTAGGAAACTAGAGAAGAAATTGCATGACTTCTATGTCAGAAGCAGTAGAAAATTGTCTCAGCTTTCTACATGAAAACACCTACAGACATTCAACTCTATGCTTAGATCCATCACTGTTCATATTTCACAGTAGAAACATGAGAAAAAAAGAGTTAGCCTACCCAGAACACAGTATGTCTGGAAGTAGTTCTCACCTGCAGTTAAGAATTTACATGTTCACAAATGCATGTAGCTGCAGAAACATGTACTGTCATTGAAGCACATCTGAAGTTTGGAATCGTCAGATGCCCAGCAACAAGAAAAGAGTATGTCAGTGAAAGGGGTAAGTCTAGTATGTTGTAGCTTGCTGAAAACCAGCAAAGATTTAGAGTCAAATCATAAGCTTTAACTTCAGACTCTAGATAAGGCAATACTTACCTTGTAGTACTGTTATAAGGATTCAATAAGATAACCCATGGAAAGTTCTTAGCACAGAGCCAATATCAGACAGATGCTCTAAAACTGGGGTCTGTAACTCCTGGGCAACAGACTGCTGTCAGTCCCTGTCCTGTTAGGAACCAGGCCACATAGCAGGAGGT
Organism: Callithrix jacchus; assembly: GCF_049354715.1. NCBI lineage: Eukaryota > Metazoa > Chordata > Mammalia > Primates > Cebidae > Callithrix > Callithrix jacchus. The sequence goes on along the minus strand of NC_133508.1, from coordinate 33,200,626 downwards.
GAGTGGTGGGTGAGAGAAGGAAGTGTCATGTGTGTTTACAGTCACTCCCCATGGCTCACAATACCACCTGCGCTGTCTCCCATCAGATCAGTGGTTGCATTCAATTCTCATAGGAGCATGAACTCTATCATGAACTGCACTTGCGAGGCATCCAGGTTGTGCTCTCCTTATGAGAATCTAAGGTCTGATGATCTGTCCTTGTCTCCCATCACCCCCAGATGGGACTGTCTAGTTTCAGAAAAATGAGGTCAAAGCTTCCACTGATTCTGCATTATGGTGAGTTGTATAATTATCTCGTTATATATTGCAATCTGATGATAATAGAAATAAAGCATGGAATAAATGTAATGAACTTGAATCATCCCAAAACCACCCCTGACCCCACATGGTCCATGGAAAACCTGTCTTCCATGAAACCACTCACTCTCTGCTACCAAAAACACTGTGGATGGCTGCTCTAAAAGGTGTTCATTTCCTTACTTTGTTTCCATCAATGTTAGAGAGAAAGTGGGGATTTGTCCTCTAGATTTATGAGATGGGTCCAACAGGATCTTACATGGCGGGCCATTGTTCAAATCTCAACCAGTAAGGCAGAGGCTACAGAGAGAGACTAGAAGTTTCCCAGTGGAACAGGAAGAAGGCAGCAGCAGTCTCTCCCTTATTCTCAAGGCCAACCACGTTGCTGTGATTTTCTTTCTAATAATGTATCTAGAACTTAGGTGACCTAGTCAACCTTCAGGGTTATTAGAAGAAAGAAATTGTCATTTAAAATGAAGCACACAAATTATTTCAATTTTGTTTGTGTTTATATTGGTTTTAAAAGCAATTAATAAGAAAAGTTGAGTGCATGTGTTTTTCAGGGAAAGAAAAAATTATTTGATGATAAAGAGTATTTACTTTTCTTTAAAAACCAAATATTTTTCTAAAAGCAAATTTTATTTTCCCAAATATTTGACAAGAGCAAGCTGCAAAATTCTGAAGGAGTTCAGTCAGCTGTGCAGATTGACTTTTGAAGTGTAAAATAAACCTTTACTTAACAGATGTCAGGCCTGTGACTTCAGAAGATAATGACAGTTTTTATAGTAGGTTGGTGGCAGAATTTCTAAGGAGAATGAATAAAGTTTTGGTGCCAAGTCTGGAAAAAAATGACAACATGATTATTAACAATTGACAGAATTGAAGAAAGCAAAAATAAGTGTTTTAATTTGTTTGATTAGACAGCACAAATTATTCCACAAATACCAGCAAAATACATTTTACAAAAGGATAGGCTGTGCCTGTAGGTAGAAATTAGAGTAACTTGAAGGCCCTACCTCCCTCCAAAATCTCCATGAATGAAATTGATTTAAAATAAGTTCAAAAGCTTTAGACAAGAGATCAAAATAGCCACAGAAGACTTTTTTAATAACTATATTCAGATTCTACCTTTGCAGCAGCAATACAAATAGAGAAAACTCTGCAACATTGACAAATATATGGGCATAGTGGGGTCAGTAGTGCTATTGAATATCATTGAAATTATTGTTTAGGAGATTTAGCCAAAGTCAAATGCCCCTGGGCCCTATTCCAGTATCCAATAAGCTCCCCTTCAATCCAACCTGCCGGCAACCATGCAAATTTTGGATGCAGCTCAAGTGCTATCCCTCTGCAAAGGCTGCTCCCACTCTGTTCTCCAGGTAAAATCCCGCTTCCCTGAATCTAGAGGTCTTGTATAGTCTCCGCTGTTGGAGTTAACACTGGTCATTGATAGTCCTACTGAGCAGCCAGAATTCCCAAACCTTGAACTCGACTCTGGGCAACTTCCACTGTACTCTGGTACTTTCCAAAAGATAATATCCAGAGGATGCCAGCTTCACACTAAGATCCTGTTTTTCTAGAGAGATGAGCTTGGGGGAATGAAATGGGGAATCTCAGGACCCTCTGCCTGACGCTAAAGCCAGTGTCAGGACTAAATGTCCAACTCCTTGTTCTTGCTGCTGCTTTCTCAGGGTCTACCTTGACTCACCATGGTGCCAAAGAAATTAAAAGAAATGCTCTAAAGGCAGAAGTTTAATGATTTGGCTCCTTCCACAAAAGTTAATCCCTGAACTAAGCAGAACAGAGCTCTGCTTCTCATTTAAGTAAGAAAGAGAAATTTCAGATCAGTTCCTGTCATCACATGTGTTGGTTTTGTGTCTTCGGTTGGGTCTAGAAGGTACAATGTCTACTGCTTCCTTTTTTCCCTTAAGTTATGAAAACACTGAAAGGTTCATCTTTATCTCCTCCAAAAGTTTCTGAGACATGTAGAATTTAAAATAGCAACAAATACATAATAAATTGATAAAATATCAATTATTCAGAAGTTTTTATAGATTATTAAAGAGACACAACTTTATAATCATTAAGGTAAAGTTGTTAGAGGACTGGACTCTAAATGCTGAAGGGTCATAAAATTCTTGTATAAACCATTGTCATTAGAAAACTTTAAAAATGTTATCTCTGGATTGCAAATAACATTTTTTGCCAGCCAAGCTTACTGTATATCACATTAACATAAAACTTTAAATTTGCCCACTGTTATTATCTATATTTTATGGAAGAGAAGGATTGATCTTTATGTCCTAAGGGTCCTAAGGACACAATATTTGCTAAAGACCAATGTGGTCAAGGAGCACCATACTGGCATTTCAAATTAGGATGCGAACAGATTCATAGATTTGCTGCTGTCAAGGAAGTAGGAAATTAAAGATGGACGTTGTGGCTTTTGTTCTGCTAGTGAGTTCTTTTTTCAATCAGTGTTATTGAGATATAAATTGTGTACAATATAATGCAAACATTGTATGTGCTCAATAAGTTGGGCACATATATATGTGGCATATACACATATGTGTATGTCAATATTTCCATGACCAGTCAAGTCAATATGTTTATGACCCCCAAAATAGTTCCATGGGACCCTTTCACAGTCATCACTTCATCACCCCTATAGAACCTCCTGTCTCAGCAAATGCAGGAAATGACTGACCCTTTTCCACAACCTTTTTATATAAATGAAATGTGCTATTTAATCTTCTGTGTCAGACGAATAAAAAAAAAAATTGAAGACATAAGTTACCAATGTAAAAATGAAGAGTACATAACTATTGACCCTGCAGATATTAAAAAGATAATACAAGAATACTAGGAACAACTGCTGTGTTTAGATCTGTCGTATTTAGTGATTTTTTAAATGGGTGGATTAAACTATTTTGAGATGTGATTTCTTTTTGTCCCATTTGTTCTTTGTTATTTTTTTTCTTCTTTTTCTGCCTTCTCTAGGTTTAATTAAGCATTATAATTTAATTTTATCTTCTCTATTGAATTATTATTTAACTTGTTTAAAATAACCGTTAGTGGTTGTCTTAGGAGTTACAATATACATTTTTAAATAATTTGTGTCTAACTTAAATTATAGCATTTTATGTCTGGGTAAGTGCCTTGTGACAATGTGGTATAAATACACAACACTTTTGCTTTGAACATGATCTTTTACAGCAACTAATAACAAGAAAAAATTATATTTTGTCTCAATTTATTCCATTTCTAATTCTCTTCATTTCCTCGTGCAGATTCAAGTGTTGTTGTTGTTTGAGATGGAGTCTCACTCTGTCACCCAAGCTGGAGTGCAGTGGCCTGATCTTGGCTCACTGCAACCTTGGCCTCCTGAGTAGCTGGGATTACAGGCATGCATCACCACACCTGGCTAATTTTTGTATTTTTAGTAGAGATGGGGTTTTGCCATGTTGGCCAGGCTGGAAGATTCAAGTTTTCGACCTATCATATTCCATCTGCCAAAAGAAGTTTCTTTAACATTTCTTATGAAGGCTATACGCTGCCAATGTGTTCATTCCCTTAGTTTTTGTTAGTTGGAGAAAGTCTTTATTTTTTATTAATTTCTGAGGGCTATTTTCTCTGGATATAGAATTCTGGGTTGATAATTTCCTTCAGCACCTTAAAGATAAAATACTAAGCCACTGTTTTCTGATGAGAAGTGTGACATATTCTTACCCTTGTTCCTCTGTAGGCTATTTCTTTGAGGGAGAGGTGCCCCCTTCACGATCTTCTTGTCTTTGATTTTCAGCGATTTGAATATGATGTACCTGGATAATCTTATTGTGTGTTTGTTTTTATATTTATCCTTCTTGGTGTTCTCTGGCTCTTGGATCTGTACTTTGGTGTTTGTTATTAACTTGGAAAATCTTCTGCTATTATTTCTTAGAATATTTCTTCAGTCTCATTCTCTTTCTTTTTGGAGATTTCAATTATGTATATTTTAGAACATTTGCTATGGTCTAACACTGTTGGATACTGTATTGTGGAGTTTTTCTCCTCTATTCTTTTTGTGTGTGTGTGTGTGTGTGTGTGTGTGTGTGTGTGTGTGTGTCCTTCAGTTTGCAGAATTTCTTTTGATCTCTATCCAGTTCACTGATTCTTTCTGTGGCTGTCAAGTCTACTGTCGAGTCCCTGAAAGACAATCTTCGGTGCTGTGGCTGTGTTTTGTTTTTTTAGTATTTTCATGCTATTCTTTTTTGTAGTTTCCATCGTTCTGTTGAAATTATCTAGCTGACCTCGCATGTTGCCTATCTTCTCCATCAGCATCTTTACCATATTAATCACAGTTATTTTAAATTCTCTGAAAGGTTAATTTCTGTGTCGTATCTTAGTTGTGACGGTTGTAGATGATTGCTTTGTCTCTTCAGACTGTGGATTTTCTTCGCCTTTTCCTATGTCTCATACTTTTGTTGTTGTTGTTGCAAAGGACAAAGATACTTGTCTTTCTTGCTGCCAGGCCTTTAGTGGAAGCTTTTGTGTTAATATAGTCAGGAATTGAGCTGGGTGTGAAGTTTTTGTTGGCATAACATAATTTTTCCTTATCCAGTTTCATTTTCCATGGTTTTAGTTAACTGTAATCAATTGCGGTCCAAAGATATTAAATGGAAGATTTCAGAAATAACATATAAGTTTTAAACTGCATGTCATTCTGAGTCATGTGATGGAATTTTGTGCCATCCTACTCTATCCTGCCCAGGATGGGAACCATTCTTTGTCCAGTATCTCCATCCTACTCTATTCTGCCCAGGATGTGAACCATTCCTTTGTCCAGTATCTCCACTCTGTAAACACCAATCACCATTCATCACTCAATAGCCAATTCAATTGTTAGATTGACTGTGACAGTCACAGTATCACAGAGCTTGTGTTAAGTTACCATTACTTTAGTTAATCACAGTCCCGTTCTTTTTGTACTAGAGTACTGATGCTGGCAATTAGAATATGCCAAAGAGAAATTCTGAAATGTTTCCTTTAAGTGAGAAGGTGAATGTTCTCAACTTAATAAATAAAGAAAATTATATGCTAAAGTTGCTAAGATCTATGGTAAGAATGAGTCTTCTATCCATGAAACTGTAAAGAAGAAAACAAAAATCTATAGTTTTGCTGTTGCACCTCAGACTGCTAAAGTTGCAATCACAGTCCATGATAAAGGCTCATAAAGATGGGAAAGAGACTAAATTTATGGGTGGAAGACATAAACAGAGACATGTTCCCAATGACAGCAATCAGGTTTGGCACTATTTGAGGTTTCAGGCATCCACTGGTGGTCTTGGAACATATCCCCATGGATAAGGAAGGACTACTGTGGTTATTTTCAGCGCACCATAGCCTCACATTCCTCTAGCAATACCTTGTGTTTAGGATGTGAGCTAATTTGCCAGAGGGTTTTCTTCCCTCTCAGTGTCTTCTCCCTTCTTACCTTACAGTCTTCCTTCTGTACTGTTTCCTAGAGAAAAATCTGTCTCTTGCAGCAATCTCAGCTATAGGTTACTTTTACTCAACACTTGTTAGCATGGTGCTGGGGAGAGCAGGAAGGGGTGTATTCTCTCATCAAACTTTAATATGAGGCAGTCACTGTCGATCTGAGCCTGCTCCAGCTGTAGTCCTGGGCTGCCACTCTCAGAGTAGAGTTTTATTTTTTCTCTTCCTTTTATGCAGTTTCAATGGATTTTCGCCAGTGCCCCAAACTGATCTTTTTTTTTTTTTTTTTTTTTTTTGAGACAGAGTCTTGCTCTGTTACCCAGGCTGGAATGCAGTGGCACTATCTCAGCTCACTGCAACCTCCACCTCTCCAGTTCAAGCAATTCTCCTGCCTCAGCCTCCTGAGTAGCTGGGACTACCCGTGCATGTAACCACACCTGGCTAATTGCATTTTTAGTAGAGATGGGGTTTCACCAGGTTAGCCAGGATGGTCTCAATCTCCTGACCTCATGATCTATCCACCTTGGCCTCCCAAAGTGCTGAGATTACAGGTGTGAGCCACTACATCTGGCCTAAACTGACCGTTTAAGATTTTTGTTCTATATGGGAGACGGGTCTGGGAAGAGTTTCAGGAGTAGCTACTATTCCCTTCCTGAAGTCAGTACAATTAGAAAAACTTTGTTAGGAGTTTTGCCTATCTTCTCTGTGAGTGTCTTGTCACATCCATGGAAGACAGGACTGCAAGAGAATGCAAATAATCCTATCTCCAGGACCCAGTGGCTCCACATCCATATGTGACCTGGAGTAGTTCATTACAATTTCTAACTGGACTCTCCTTGCCAAATTATATAGCATGCAGTGGTGTCTGCCCTAGGTAAGCAAATGTCTGGGCCCTGTTGCACCCTGTAGGTCCTGGCCTCTTCCTAGATGTTAGGTTCTTTCCCCTGCCATGTCAGATCTCTAATGGATTCAAGAAAGATCATTAATTTTCTGTTGGATTAAGCTTTTATTTTCTTATTGTAAGACTGAGAGGCTGGGAATAAGGCTCTTTCCAACTCTCTACATCTCTTAATGCAGAAGATCCACATATTAATTTTTAATGCTGAACTGAACTTGCAGCCCTGAGATTAACTCCATCTGGTGATGACAGTCATTCCATTTATACACTGTTGAATTCATGTTATTGATATTTTATAAGGGAGGTTTAAAAAATCTATGATCATGAGAAATACTGTTTTATAAATTTCTTTTCTTATAATGGCGATGTCAGGTTTTTGTGCCATGGTTATTCTAGTCTTTTAAAATTAGTTGGAAGGTGTGCCTTCCTCTTTTGCTTTCTGAGTTTGTGTTAAATTTTGCATTATTATTATTATTATTTCCTTTGTGTGTGACAGAGTCTTGCTGTGTCTCCCAGGCTGGAATGCAATGGCATGATCTCAGCTCACTGCAACTGCTGCCTCCTGGGTTCAGGTGATTCTCCCACCTCAGCATCCCAAGTAGCTGGGATTACAGGCACACACCACCATGCTCAGCTAATTTTTTGTACTTTTAGTAAAGGTAGGGTTTAACTATGTTGGCCAGGCTAGTCTCGAGCTCCTGATCTTGGGTGATCCACCTACCTTCGCCTCCCAAAGTGATGGGATTACAGGCGTGAGTCACTGCACTTGGCCATGTTTTGCATTATTCCTTACTTCAAAGTTTGAACTCACTAATGACACCATCTGAGCTAGATATATCTTTGTGGGGAAGATATTTTAATAGAAATTCAATTCCTCCAATAGATACAGGACAATTCAGATACTCTGTATCTTTTTGAATTAGTTTTAGTAAGCGTTATTTATTAAGCAATTTGTCCATTTCTTCTAAATTAGCAAGTTTATTTATAAAAATGTGCCGTCCTATTACTTTATTGTCCTTCAAATGATTGTAAGATCTGTAGTAAGACTTTCTTCTTAAGATCCCATTATTGGCAATATCTTGATTAGTTCTGCTAGAAGTATCAATTTTGTTGCCTTTTCAAAAAAAACCCGACTTTTAGCATTGTTAATATCTTCTATTAACAATGTTTGACTTGATTCCATTGAGTTATGTTTCTGAATTTTAATTCTATTTAACTTTCAGTTTTAACTTGCTCTTCTTTTTTTTCTAACTAACGTGGAAACATGGTTATCAATGTTAAGCTTTTTTCCTGTCTAGTAAGACATTGGCAATGATAAACTTCACTCCAAGGAGTTCTTTAGCTGCATCTTAGACATTTTGAAATGCTGTGTTTTAATTGTCAATCAACTCAAATTTGAAAATTTTACTCATAACTTTCTTGAAGATTAATTCACGGCTTTTTAGAAATATCTTATTACCTTCCTACATACTTTGGGTCTTCATAGGTATCTTATTGATATCTAGCTTAATCTGTGGTCAGAGATTGCATACTTAAGATTTCCATGTTTTGGAATTGATTAAATCCTATTTCATGGCTCAGTATATAATCTATCTTGAACCAGCCACAGTATAAAAGAATGCTCTTTCTGAAGTTGTTTTTGGTGTTCTATAAATGTCAATTAAGTTATATTGGTTGATGGTATTCAGACTATTTGTGTCTTTGGCAATTTTTTGAATATATGATTTAATAATTACTACAGCAAGGTACTAAACTCTCCAACTATGGTTGTGGATTTGTCTATTTCTCCCTTTATTTCTTTCAGGTTTTGCTTTATATATTTTGAAGACTATTTTTAGATCTATTATTCAATCAATATCCATGTGCCTAATTTTTCCTGGTCATAAGACAAGAACCCAGAGTTTAGCTGAAGGAATGTTATGCATTCCTGATGAACTGGTTTTTAAAATAAGTATAAGTCATTCCCCTTTATCTTAAGTAATGTTCTTCTTCCTGCAGTCAATTTTGCCTCACATTAATATAGCCATGCCTGTTTTATTTTACATATTTTTCATAGTATATCTTTTCCACCCTATTAATTTCAACCTTATCTGTATCTTTACATCTAATATGTATCTCACACATTGATGCAAGATTTTTTGCTTCTTAGTTCAGCTAAACTATAGGTTCTTGTCTCATGACCAGGAAAAATTAGGCACATGGATACATTGAAAGGCAAAGAGGCAGATTTATTCGGCAAAATGAAAGCTCTCAGCAAAGAAAGAGGAGGTCCTGCCAACAGGCTCCCACCTCACAGATTGAATGCGAGGCCACCAGGAGCTGAAGAGGCCAGGCTTCTTCCCCTGCCTGAGGTGAAAATTCCTGGTGGTTCCACCTCATTTTCTCAGTGTGCAGGCAAGCCCTTAATCTGAGCCACTCCACATTGATTTATTTCCTTTACAGCATGCATGTTTAGGGATGAAATTTTCCACCATGGGCATGTTTAGGCAAGCCTCCTGTGCACAGTAACCTGGGGAACATTTGGCTGTCTCCTGCCTCTATTATTACAGTTAGGTAGGTTTTGAATTTTTAAAATTCATTCTGACAATTTCAAGCTCTTTATTGAGCATTAGATCATTTATATTCAATGCAATTATTGGATTTTATTGTGTTAATGTTTACTATAAGGGTTAGCAACATATCCCAAACTTATCAAAGTCCATTTTGAATCAATGTTATACCACTTCACACTTAATACTTTACCTTTCTACTTCTGATTCACACTTCATATCTAATTTTTCTCATTTCACAGTTTACAAATATGATACTCTTACAACAGTATAAATCCATTTACTCCCTAACCGTCATGCTAATATTTTCAATGTTTTACTTCTATATACTGAAGAAACTCTGTCTCATAACATAATTATTTTCATTTGAAACCATCAGTTGTCATTTAAAATTTTGTAAGAGGAGAAAGAAACATAGTCTTTTATATCTATTTATTTAACATTTTTAGTGGTCCAAACTTCTGTTTGGTATCATTTACTTTAGTCTTAAGAATATCTATTATCTATTTTTAAAGAAATTTATGTCTGTTGGAATAATTTTTTAGCTTCTATTCATCTGAAAATGTCTTTGTTTCAGACTCATTTTTAAAGAATACTTTCTCTTCATGTTGTTTAAAAAATCTTAGTGCATTGTTTCTGAACTCTATTGTTTCATATGAGATGTCATCATTCATGTTGCATTTATCCCTTGTATGTATTTTTTAGCTTATTTCTATATCTCTGCTTTTTAGAAGTTTGACTGATGGGCCTAGTGTGGTTTATTTTGCATTTATCTCATTCATAGTTCAAGGGGATGTGTAAGTTGATATTTTCCATCAAATCTAGGATAGTTGTGTCATTATTTGTTAAAATATTATCAACCTCTTCTCATTCTGGGACTCCAGTTATATGTGAATTAGATATATTGTATCATACCACTGATTTCTGAGGATGTTCATTTTTCTTTCACCTTTTCTTCTAGCCATTCTTCAGATTGGATGGTGTCTAACAATTTGTCTTCACTCTGACTTTTTGCTTTCACTTTCATTCTGCCATCAGTACCCTCTGATGAATTTTTAAAGTCTAACTTATGTGGTCTTTTATTCAAGAATTTTCATTCCCTTTCTTTCTTTATTTTGTTTGTTTCCTTTTCTCTGCTGAGATTTCCTAACAATTCCTTTTTCTTTAAATCCTTGAACATATTTATTATATCTGCTTTAATGTTTCATATACTAACTCTAATATCTGCCCTATGTTGATACCATTTATCTGTTTTTTTCTTGACAATTGGTCACATCTGTCTTTTTTTTCATGTCTAGCAATTTTTATTGTATTCTTGACAGCATGGTTGATACATCTTGGAGTCTAAGGATTCTGTTATCTTCCTCTGGAAAGTGTGATTTTTTTGCTGCAGTAAGTAGTTCAATTACTAGCCAATTAAATTAAACTTGTATAGACTTGGTTTTATTTTAAAAATTTGTTAGGGCACATTTGGAGTGGGCCTTCCTCTGGGGAATGGTTCTTACTCCTACAACAACTGCTTTTCTGGTATGTTAGCTGGGTGCCAGAGTGTTGACAAGGTATTTCCATGGTGGCTGAGTTGAAACTCCGGCATCTCCCAGCACAGCCCAAACAATAGTCAATTCCTCTTTCTACCCCATTGCTGCTCTCTGGTAAGACAACTAGGGTTCGCCATGCGCCTGCCAAAGACTTAATGAAACCACATGAAGACTTCTGGGACCTACTCCACTGTTCAGCTTTGTGCTTTGTGCTTTGTAGCACCCTGGCTTGCAGACTCTAGTGGCTGCAAATGCCTTGAACTTGGCGTCTACTTCCTCTACTCAGGAAGATCATGAAGACTTATCACTTTTGCTTGGGTTCCAGCTCCCAGTGTCACTGTCAGGAAAATAGGTAGGAGTTGGAGTGATTGTAAGTTCACCTTCTCACAGGGATAGCAAGGCTTGCATTGACTATTTTCCCAAGCCTGAAACAGTTGCCTCATAGATTTTCTCCATGTTTATATTTATTTTCAAAGGGAGGATTTGTCTGTTATCATTTACTCCACCATAGACAGAAGCAGACTTTCCTACCAGAGGATTCTTAAATGAAATCTGATTATTTATGAAGATGTATAGAGTTCTTTCATCTTTCTATAATTGCAAGACTATTTGTATTGTCTTTTCCATTACTTTAAATGGTCGCTGATATGCCTCCAATCAGGGCTTTTTCTCTCACAAATATTCATTTCCTTTCTCCCTTTACTCACTCACTGCCTGCAAAATCATGAGACTGTTCCATCTAGGGTAAACATATATGACTTTAAGACTTCAAAAATGGGGCAAATGTTAGAAGCAAAAAAAAAAAAAAACAACTTAACTTCAACATTCCTTTAAAGCACCTAGAGTACATCATACAGGCTATTAGCTTTTTATCTCTATATATTGAACCATTTACATTTCTTGATATACTCTTATGTTCTTCTTGGCTATACAGCAGACACAAAACATTTTTAGGGTGTAGAACAGAAAACACTGTCTAAAGAAACTTGCTTACTCTAGGGTGGTCATAAAGCTGCTTCTAAATTGTCATTTTCTTTCAAAGTAATTTGTGTGAATGGTATACTCATCAGCTTTTCTTCATTTCCTTTTTCCCTCGCTTCCTCTTCCTCCTTCTTTTCCTTTCTTCCTTCCTTTTTTCTTTTCTTTTTCTTTTCTTTTTTTTTTTTTTTGAGACGGAGTTTCACTCTTGTTACCCAGGTTGGAGTACAATGGCGTGATCTCGGCTCACCGCAACCTCCGTCTCCTGGGTTCAGGCAATTCTCCTGCCTCAGCCTCCTGAGCAGCTTGGATTACAGGCATGCGCCACCATGCCTAGCTAATTTTTTGTATTTTTTAGCAGAGACGGGGTTTCACCATGTTGACCAGGATGGTCTCGATCTCTTGACCTTGTGATCCACCCGCCTCGGCCTCCCAAAGGGCTGGGATTACAGGCGTGAGCCACCGCGCCCGGCCCTTCCTTCCTTTTTTCTTTCCTTCCTTCCTTTCTTCCTTTTCTCCTTCTCTCTCTTCTCCTTCTCCTTCATCAGATATTTACAAACAGCCTACTAAGTGCTTGGTAGTTCAATATCTTTATGAGTATTGAAGCCCAAACCTCGACATCTTTATGAACACTCCATGGTTCTTTAAACTCTCACCTTTATCTTAGCCACCATGACAGGACTACATCTTCTCCAGAATTCTACCATCTGTTCAGGACCGAAGTATTTACAGCAACCTTGGATGTCTTCTGGTCTCTGCCTTAGCTAACTAAAAGGAATTATTTTGGTTCTTACCGAGGAATCTTAGTAAGTAATCAGCAAAATGGTCCACATAAATAAGTAATATTCCTTATCCAAGAGGAATGACAAGGTCAGAACTTCTCTGTTCAACCAGGGACATCTTTATTTAGATGTGCTCTGCATTTTTTTAGTTGTTTTCTTCCTGTGGCAGAAATTTTGTTTTTATTTGTTTGAAAACATCTCAGGATGGATCTAATTAGCTAAGCAATATGATAACGTTCTTGAGACAATATTCATTGTTAGAGCTGAAGAACCACGTATGATCATGTTCTTTTTCTTTATATTGTTTATGTAATCTTTTCATGCTGAATAGTAACTCAATGCAACATCTGATGACATGTAAAGGTCTATAAATGTCATCATATTTTCTCATAAAAGGGATTGCTTTCTTCTTTTTAATAGTGTTTTTAGTACACTAATTATACTTGAACATATGCTTACTGTAAAAAATCATACATTCCATAATCAGAGTAAAAAATAAAAATTTCCATTAACATTCTTTCCTATTCCCAATAGATCCCCTTTATACTACACACACACACACACACACACACACACACACGCACACACACACACTCTTACTTAGAATCCAGTTTGATTTTTTAAAGGTGCTAAACAGCACCTCTGTCTATGTGAGAGGCATCTAAACATTGTTTTCAGTGGGACTTATAACCCAAGAACTTGGTGATCCCCGGTCTATGCTTTCCAAACTTGGCCCCTATTGGATACTCATTATGAAATATCATCTTGACATTCAGGAAAATTATCTATAGAAGTCATGTGAGAGACCATGGAACTTTCCTTCTTCAGCAAACTCTTGACCTCCCCAGATCCCCTGATTCCAAGTTGAGTGTTTTTACTTTATACCCAGACTCATCCTCTTTGTTGTGCTTATTTCAAGACCTCTAACATTTTCTCTTCAGCTTTAACATTCTATGATTACTCACCGATGAAATACAGAAGTGTAGTTCAAAAAAAATACAGACTTAATTTTTTTCTGCTCAATTTTCTTTTTTTGTTTCCATGAATAGAGGAACCTGAATCAATCTTGAGACAATTGATTGTTCACACACTAAGTTAGGTAAAGGGTGAATGAATAATTTCTTTACTCATTTACTCCACTCTAGGAACAAGAAATTGTGTTGAGTTGGGGTGTGTCTCACACAGAGTAATATTTCCAGCTATTTCTTCAAATACGATGCATGAAAAGGAAAACAGGCTCACACGGGCATTTGGGAATTAATTCATGCCTACATAGAAATTGCAAGGTAGAGGCCACCCTGATCTCCTCTTCTTGAAGTTAATAAATTTTATGTGTAGATGAGGGTGAAGAAGTCCATGCTTAACACCAAACCCAGGAAAGCTGTTTGTGATCCTTGCCAGCCCTTTTCTGTGTCACAATAACGAAGGGTTTTCTAATGACTCTGTCAATAGCATTCCTCTCTTCTAAATGAATTCACTGTGTGAATGGGGGCAGGGACGGGCCTTCCAGGTACAAGGGCAGTGCCTTTGGTGACCTGGTTTCCACCAACTACAGTGTTGAAGCCTTTGAGACCATTCCAACAATAGCAGACATCAGGTATGATGGTGAATTTTTTTTGTGTAGTTCTCTTCAAATAAAGATTCAGTATCAAAATCCTTTCATTGGATATAGAGTCCAGGTTTTGAGTACAAATAATGGGATTGTCATTGATAAAAACAGCTCTCTTAAAATGCAATATACAGTATGAGGTCAGGGATGTAGAATTCATTACTGGCTTTACTCTCTTAATTGACAATGTTGTCGACGACTAATGACCACATTTACATTATTTTATGGTCATAAGCAGATAATCTAAATGGAGGAAATAGAGAATTTGCTTTTTGAAGGGCTGTATTTCATGAGAAGTATAAAAGTCCTGTGGTGAAGCACTTGACTCTTTTAGACACCAGTTCTACATACACAAAGCCAGAAGCACCCCACTGCAAATGTTTAAATTCAATCAGAGCAGTTATTAGATGTCCTGTAAATAATGAAAGGAAAAAGATGAGCTGGCTTAAATCATAAATAATGAAAGGAAAAATATCAGCTGACTTAAATTCTTTTTCTTAACTAGTTTGTGTAATTAGAAACAGACATTGTCTCCCCAGCAAGTTCTTTAAAAATCAGAATGCTACGTCTTCTGTAGATTCCCTTTAGATATTTTTATTTTGGGGAGGTAAAACATCTACCTAATTTTAACTTCTTTTTGGTTAAATGAAGACCAGAAGGTCTATGTCTGCGCCTGGGGCTAACACTCATTTAAACTAAATATTCACAGTGATTAAAATACAAGGTTAAACACGAATTCTAATTTGATGATTCTAAGTAAATTGTTCCTTTGCCAGGGATATATTTTACCATTTTTATTATGGAAATAAGCCCTAAGATCCTTGGGAGAATGTTTTTAGTATGTCAATAGATTATCATTCCTACTACTTCCTGAGGTTTTCTTTTCTTTTTTAACTTAGAGAAATATGAAAGTTAGAATATAAGGTATGGGCTTATATGAGACAAGGCAGAACCAAGAGAGAAATAAAAATAGGAATAGCCGGGCGCAGTGGCTCAAGCCTCTAATCCCAGCACTTTGGGAGGCCGAGGCGGGTGGATCACGAGGTCAAGAGATCGAGACCATCCTGGTCAACATGGTGATACCCCGTCTCTACTAAAAATACAAAGAATTAGCTGGGCATGGTGGCGCATGCCTGTAATCCCAGCTGCTCAGGAGGCTGAGGCAGGAGAATTGCCTGAACCCAGGAGGCGGAGGTTGCGGTGAGCCGAGATCGCGCCATTGCACTCCAGCCTGGGTAACAAAAGTGAAACTCCATCTCAAAAACAAAACAAAACAAAAAAACCAGGAATAAGATAAGTATTAAATACTATACACATACCCAAGACATAGGGATGACTATAGAAAAATAACAACACTAGAGCTGTAGCACTCTTATGTCATTTTTATAATTAATAGCAGCAACACAACAGTTTTCTGGGATGATAATTTTTTTAAAAGTCGGAGGTTAACGTGTTGTTCTCGCTCATGAGTTGGAGCTTAACAGCGAGAATACACAGACCCAAGGAGGAAACAACACACACTGGGGCCTGTCGTTGGGGAAGGGAGAGCATCGGGACAAATAGGTCATGCGTGCAAAGCCGAATACCTAGGCTGCGGGTGGATGGGTGCAGCAAACCACCATGGCACACATATACCTACGTCACAAACGCGCACATTCTGCGCACGTATCCCGGAACCTAAAATAAAATTAAAAAATAAAAACTTGCCGGGCGCGGTGGCTCACGCCTGTCATCTCAACACTTTGGGAGGTTGAAGTGGGTTGATCACCTGAAGTGAGGAGTTAAAGACCAGCCTGGCCAACATGGTGAAACCCCATCTCTACTAAAAATACAAACATTAGTCGGGCATGGTAGCGTGGTAGCGGGCGCCTGCAATCCTAGCTACTCGGGAGGCTGAGGCAGAATAATCACTTGAAACCAGGAGGCAGAAGTTGCAGTGAGCCGATATCATACCACTGCACTCCAGCCTGGGCAACAGAGTAAGACTTCATCTCAAAAAAAAAAAAAAAAAGTTGGAGGTTAAATTTTATTCAGAACTCAACATAAAGCCTCAGTATTTTTGAAAAGCTCCATGACATCTAGTTCCAGCACTCTAGCCTTATAAAGAAATGTTACATTAGCAATGTTTGCCATTGCTTCTAGCATTGCAAATGGTTAAAATGCTGCTGAGCTAAAACCGCCCAGCGGGACCAGCAGGTTCATCAGCCTGCGGCACTGTGCTATCCATGCTAGTCATGGCCTGAGCTGTTTTCTAGCATTATCACCTCCACAAATGAGCACTGCCATCCTCCAGCCCCTGGTACATCTGTTGTACAAGCTTCAGATCAGAGCGTAGAAACAGGGACAAATGCCACCCACTCGAGTGCACTTGCCGCTCTGCCAGCTGTTAGCGATTGCACGGCTTGTTTTCCACTTTCTGAGTCTTTCATTTCCTGCATTTCTGGAAGGTAGAAGACAGGTAAAACGTGCGATCTTCCTGCCAAAAATCTCCCCCACCGTGTGAGAAGCTATTTGCTATTTTCTAGAAATAAACAGAGAACATAAAGAAAAATCTGGAAATAGGAAAAATGTATCACAGGCCTAGAGGCTTGAAAATGAACTAGAGAGGTCGTCTCATCCATTCAGACAGATGAAACTTGCACCATTCACTCATTTATCCATTCAACAGATCAGTATTGACTAGACTGCACAAAACTAATGTATAAATAGATAATTATCCATAAAATAAGTATTAAGGTACAGTTGAATAGACAACAACGTGACTTGTTCTGTTATATTGCATTATTATATTAGAGAACCAAATTATATTGTTGTTTATACAAATTTGATACTCTTGTGTTACCTCCAGCAATGAGTATTTAGCAGGAATGTGAAAGAACATATTCATGACCACCTCATGACGTGCAGATGAAAGGAGAGTGAGGTTGGGAAAAAGGAGCCACATTTCCTAGACGGTCACAGCAAAGGTGGCACTGAGTGGGCTGAGCAGGGTGGAGATCACTGGCAGAAGGGAAGAGACAGCCTTGGAGAGAGCAGCTCTGCCCCCACTGTTATGCTGAATCAGTCCCAAAGCCTCTCCTAGAGAGAGGTCAGGATCCCAGCAGGTCCCCAGGGATGCATTAGAAACGCCCCACCTCCTGTCTGGGTCGTCCCTTGTGTTTCAGAACCCCACCCGCTGTTGACAATTTAATGATCTGCTCCAGAGTCCATTTTTGGACTAAACTGCACACAGAGCAGCAAATAGAAGAGAACTTACTGCTCTCAGATATGAAATCTGCTTATGATACATGTGAGTCCCAGGGAAATGGAATGGCCTACTCCTTCCCCTGGTCGGTTGATATTTAGAAATAAAAGTTCCTGAAGGGCTTTTCTGAAAAGGGAATCCCATCCTCGTCCACTCTCCCAGTTTTAAGTGATAGTTGGTAAAAATGTAAATATTTAGGTGCGTGGTCTGAGAATGATTTTCTTGGAGTTCTGTTACAAGCCATTTTTTCCCCTTATTCTTTAAGCCACGTCCTGTAATGGGAATAGGGCAACTTGTGTCAGCTCGCTCAAGCTGACTGCTAAATTTCCAGCAGTTGTGCAAGCCAGATGCCATCCCATTGGTAGCTTGATGTCAGCCATGAGGGAAGGGTCTACACCGTGAAAATAAGCAAATGCTGCAAACCGCTGCTGGGGCGCCACTTGTCAGACCTTTACCAGCACACCACTGATTATACCAGTTGCTGAATTTTTAATTGAATGACATATTCACTGCTTCATCCACATTGCACATGTATTCAGTGGACCAACTCTCTCCAGCAATAGCATGGCATGAATAGAATAATTATACAATAAATATTAATAATATGAACAGTGGTATTCTTTTTTCTCTCCAAGTCATTTCAAATATCCTGTGAACTGCCTCCTTGAATAATATAAAACTACAAGTTAACCTCAGCATTATCTTGAAGAATTGGTCTGTGGAAGTGGAAGCGCCTACTCAATATTTGAATGCCGTAGACACCTAGAATCAGAATGTTTGAGATTATAAATGTTCCTCCCAGTGCTACTGCCTTGCCTTTCTATGAACCTGAACTACAGACTATTGATTGAAGAAAATCCTTTGAAGGAATAGAAGTCCATGTGCTGCTTCTCACACCTCGTTACAGGGAAAGAAGCCACCCCAGCAAAGCTCAAGCCTGATTTATGCAGAAGGGTTCTAGTCTTACCTGCTTCCTTAAAATTGCTATTTAACATAATTTTTGGTTTATCATTATAAATGCTAAGTGATCCGGAGTCACTGCATCTGCAAAATCAGATGATTGCTCATTTTCTTTTACCCAGAATGAACAAGCAATTTGAATTCACCATGAAATAGAAGCCTCATGATCAAGTAATAGGTAGTGGTGGGTGGCTTTTTAAGTCTAAATGTTTTTTCCTATTTGATTTACTTAATTGGGCTAATGGGCTCTATGATTGGCTGAATAGCCCAGTAGCTAAAGCCATCATTAGCTATTTTCTTGGCTAACACAATAATGACCCTTAAATTGTCTCCAGTATTTCCAATTACCTTTGAAAACATGTGGAATGTCAGAAGCCTTAATAGGAAACATAGATGATATGATGGTTATAGGAAATCTTCTCCAATACTAATAGTTTTCACAGAGTCCTTTTATGTGTCAAGAGAGAATGGTGAACACATTACAAAATTAACAGAATGTGGAAGAGAGGATTTTGTCTCAAGAAATACAAGAATCAATGATACCAGAATATTAAAAAATTCTCTAGCGCCACACATTTCATTTTATGGTTTAGAAAAATTGAGACCCAGAGATGATAATTACCCTATAAAGATAACATTGCTAATGAGTGGCAGCCAAAATTCAAACCCATTTTTTTTCCATTGAAAAGTGCATTTCTTATAGTAGCCTATTAAAAATACGCTTTATTAAGTAAGGGCACTTAAACTCCAAATTCCAAGTAGCTGAAACCCCTCCCTTTCTCTCTTTCTCTCCCCTTTGGCTAATCCCCTCTCTCTCTCTCTTTTCCTTACCAACCCCCTTTTCTCATGAACACAAATTACAACCATTTGCAGTATCATTTGCAAAACACTACCAGCTGGGGATGGGGGGAAATGGAAGGAAAGCATGGCGGAGGCTCAGTTCCTAGGCTCAGCCTGCAGCCTGCCAAGAGTAGTATGCTGCATCGCAGATAATAAGAGGTAGCCAACATGGAGTGGCACGAGTTGGAGTAAAATTGCTGTGTGGGTTAAGCATAAAAGAACTACCTTTTAGTTCTTTTCAACCCACATGAGTTCCAAAGTGGCTCGTCGGTGTTATGCTACAGGGTGGAATGTCACAAGGGGGCGATTCCTCACTGGAGTCATCAGTTTGGGGTCCAGTCTTAGGGTTTTGTCATTTTCTTCAGTGTACTCTGGCAGGGATAATAATTTTTGCTAAGCAATTCACAGGAGAGTGACTGATTGCATATAGCGTTGTTCTGTTAAATCACAATGCAGAAAATCATAGCCTCAGGGCCTGGAATACCTGTCAGCTGGCCATCCTGTGCTCCACCCTGCAACCAAACCTCTGAGGAAGGAATGAGCTGCTCCAACCAGTGCACATGCATGATTTCTCTTTGTGTGTCCAGAACCTAGTGTAACGTCTGTCACATTGAAGGTGCTTGAAGACTGCATGGAGAATGAATGAACAAATGAATGAACTACCAGAAGGCTGCTTGTTGACTGCACATCCAATTGGGTGATTCTAAGACTGTCAGCTCACAATTTTATGAAGCTGCAAAGGCTCTTCTGTACACTCTCTGCATCCATCCAATCAATTCAGAGTCAATGATGAGATAATCTCTGACCCAAAAGAATGAGGGTCATTCTCTGGACCACGATGGATTGATTAAGATAACTCCATTTTGTAAGGACACCCAAGTGTGCCCACCAAGTGGGCAGCTGGTGCTCCTAGTAAACTCCTCACCCTCATCCCCTGCCTCCATTGGAAACCTCTCCAGCTTCAGTAACCTAAAATGGCCCTCTCTTGTGTAGAAATAGATATCCCAAGTCATGGGAATACCCATGCGCACAAAGCAGGACATCCTCTTCCTTGGCAAGCTGCTGGGATGTTTGTTTCCAGCAGGCACTGGGAAGTCAGAGCAGTTGTGGAATTCCAAACCGACTGCTGTCTGCTGGTGGTCCTTTTTCTCCAAACCAAAACAACATGACAAGAAAATGAATTGCACCTACGATCACAGAGGCTGATCCTCGGTCACTGCTCCTTTTCAATCTTCTGTCTTTCCAAATCGGAGGTAAATTTCTCCTTACACAAATTAAAGTTGTCTTTTCCTTCTTTCTTCTTTTAAATTCAGTTTAAAAATGTCATATAGTAAGATTGACTTTCTGTATACAGAGGTATGAACTTGAACACATGTAGTAAATCCTGGAACCTCTACGACAATCAGAAAACAGAGAAGTAACATTACCCACCCTCCCAATAAATTCCCTCAGGCTATGATGCTGTAGTCACACCCTGATCACCTCCCAACCCCTGACATCTACTGATATTTTCTCTGTCACTAGAGTACTGTCTTTTCAGGAATGTTATATAAATGAAATAATACAGTGTGTAACCTTTTGAGACTGGTTTCTTTCACTCAGCATAATGCTTTTCATATTCATCAAAGCTGTCGCTCATATCAACAGTTTATTCCTTTGACTCAGTGATAATCCCTTGTATGGATGCACCACCTCTGTCTAAGAGCTGTCTATGTGCCATTCACCTGTTGAGGGACATTTGAGTTGTTTTGTTTACATAGCAATTATACATAGACCTGCTGTAAATATTTGTGTACAGGTTTTCTGTAAAGATGTTTTCTCCTGGGCAGAA
Organism: Callithrix jacchus; assembly: GCF_049354715.1. Taxonomy (NCBI): domain Eukaryota; kingdom Metazoa; phylum Chordata; class Mammalia; order Primates; family Cebidae; genus Callithrix; species Callithrix jacchus. The sequence goes on along the minus strand of NC_133508.1, from coordinate 33,179,625 downwards.
TGCTTAGAAGAGGATTACTGGATCATATGGTAAGTGTACATTTACTTATGAAATTGCCAAGCATTTTCCTAGTAGTGGCTGAAACATCTTCCCACCAACAATGTATCAGAGTTCTAGAAACACATCGTTCTTGTTGGTAATTGAGATTATTTTAGACATTGTAATAGGCATGCAGTGGTAGCTTATTAAGGTTTTAATTTGCATTTTCCTAGTGATAATGACATTGAATGTCATCTTCATGCACATCTTTGCCTTCCTCCTTGGTGCAGCCTCTATTTGAGTATTTTGCCCATTCTTAACATTGGCATGCTTGTTTTCTTACAGGTAAGTTTTGCAAACAGAGCAAATATTTTTGGTTTTGACAAAGTGCAATCATTAAGTTCTTATTGATGGATCAGCGTTAGTTGTTACATATAAAACTTATTTGCTTAACCCCAGATCTTGAAGATTTTCTCCTATGTTTTTAAAAAATTTGTTTTCAGTTTTACATTTCAGCTTTAAATCTATGATCCACTTTGGGTTAATTTTGTATATGGTCTGGGGGTTAGACTAAGGTTCATTTGGATTTTTTTCAAATGAATGTTGAACGATTCCAACAAAGTTTATTGAAAAGACCATTGTTCTCCCAATGAACTGTCTTTGCACCTTTGTCAAAAAATCAACAGGCCTTATTTGTGTGGGTCTATTTCTGGACTTTCAATTTTATGGTTTTGGCTTCATCAATACCATACTGTCTTGATTATTACAGCTTTATAAAGTCAGTCTTAGAATCAGGTAGTATGAGTCCACCAGCTTTATTCATTTTTTAAAATAACATTTTGGCTATTCTAGTTTTGTTGTTTCTATGTAACTTGCAGGATAAGCCCACATCTACAAAATATCCTGCTTGGATTTTGACAGCAATTGCGTTAAATCTGTACATTAATTTATCTGTACTATGTTGAACATTTCAGTCTATGAACATGACATGTCTCTCCATTTATTTGCATCTTTGATTTCTTTCCCTGGTATGCCATAATTTCTGCATACACATCCTGTACGTGTTTTGTTAGATTTATTTATATCCAAATACTTATTTTTTTTCAGAATGATCATTAGTAACATTTTGTTTTCAGTGTTTCTTATTTATGTAGAAATATAATTAATTTTTGCGTGTTGACCTTATATCCTGCAATTTTGTTTTATTTTTGTGAATATTTCAGAATTTTCTGTAGAGAAAAGTATATCATCTGTGAAATAGGAACAGTTTTATTTCTTCCTTTCTCATCTGGCCTCCATGAATCCTTATACTAAATCTACAATTATTTACAATGTTGTTTCATGTTTAGTTTTTAATACTTTGAATAGGATGTATCTGAGTGTGAAATTTTTGGTTATTCTCTTTGTTTATGTCTTTCACCAATTTTTTTTAAGTCATTATTTCTTCAAATGTTTTTTCTGGACCTCCCGGTGCTCCTTCCAGAATTCTGATAACATGGATATTAGACCTCTTGCATGGTCTCATGGCCACTGAGACCTTTTCATCTTTTCGATCTTCTTCTTTCTGTTCTTCAGATTGGATAGTATCTATTTCTCTATCGTTAAGTTCACTGAATCTTGATTTTGTCATATCCATTCTGCTGTTGAGTCCATTGGGTGAATTTTTTATTTTGGTGGTTGTTTTTGACAGTTCTCAAGTTCCCTGTGTTTCTTTATACCTTCCTTTTTTTTTGATGTCTTCTATTTGAGCTTTGTTTCAAAGATGTTTATGATTTTTTTATAGTAGCTGCTTTAAAGCCTGTGTCAGAAATCCAACATCTGTGGCATTTCTATGCTGGTATCTATCAATTGTCTAGATACCAAGGATTGTCTGATATTTTCCTGGTTCTTTGTATGTCATGTAATTTTGAATTTCATTATGGACACAATGAATATTATAGGACTTGGGCTTTGACTGAATTATGTGAAGAGCGTTGGTGTTTTTGTGTTAGTAGACGAACGGTCTGATTGGGTTTAGTCCTGACTATTGGGTTTAGTCCAGAGTTGTCATTCTATTGTCAGTTTGGTTTCCAAAACCTCTGCCACGCTCCTCAGACCTGCCTCACATGTACCAGAGGCCAGGCTGGTACACGGCTGATGTTCTGTCCCTCGGTTTAGGTCTCAGAATCTGTGTCTGCATGCTGTTCAGGTATAGATCAGATATGTGCAGCTCAGGGGTGAGCCTAGCAATTCAGAAAGAACTTGAAAGGATTGCTTTCCTAAGCTTCTCTCAGTCTCCATCAGCTGCCCAGGACTTTACAATTCCTGAGGCTCCCCTTTTCAGTCCTCAATGCAGAAAGTGGGGGCTTTAGCGACGCCACGCTGCCATTTCCTGTAATGATGCGTGCATTTCCGGCCAACTGGTAGGAGGACAGAGGGAAGGAAATGCAATCAAGATTACCCCACTCTCTTGGGATTATAGCCCCCTCCCGGACAGTTGTAGGTTCTGGCACTGGTTGACACCACTACTGCCAATATAGGTTGGCTTTGGAGCTAGGGTGCGAGAGAAGAGAGGAATAAAATGAAAGCAAAGGAGATACAAAGAATAGCAGGATTTCCCCCACCTTCTCTCTTTCTGAGAGTTTAGAGTTCCCTCTCATGCTTCTAGAACTGAACTGAAGGTCATTTTCGGAAGCTCTCTGTGTCTGTGTGCAGAGGCTCACTTCCAGGTTGCAGGCTGCATTGAGTTCAGGCCAGGGCATGCACCAGAGGAGAAACTCCACACTAGTTCAGTGGTACTTGGAACTCAGACATAGTCCCCAGTCTGTCTGCTACTATTTACATTTCAGAGCCCTCCAGCAGCTGCTGCATGCGTTCTGCCCGGGGACAGGGGAGGATGGAGGGTACTCTCTCCATCTCCATCTCAGAGCTGCTGGAAACTTGTGGGCACGTTTATTTTTACATTTTTAAATTAAATTAATAATTAAAATAAAATAAAATTTTGTTTTTGAGACAAGGTCTTCCTCTGTCCCAGGCTGGAATGCAGTGGCCTGATAGTTCAGTGCAGCCTCAAGTTCCTGGGCTCAAGGGATCCTCCCACCTCCACCTCCTGAGTATGGGTGCATGTCACCGTGCTCAGCTAATGTTTTTATTATTTTGTAGAAATGGGATTTCACTACCTTGCCAGGCTGATCTCAAACTCCAGGCCTCAAGTGATCCTCCTGCGTTAGCTTCCCAAAATCTTGCTATCACAGGAGTGAGACTGCTGGTCAACTTTTAAGTTTTGTTATTGAAGGAGGAGCTGATAATGACTAGTCTTGGTTCAGTTAGATATAATATTGAGGCCATTCTTTTGGTAATTTTTAGTTTTATATATTTTCGAACTTCCAGAAAAGTTATAAAAATAGCACAAGAGACTCTCTTATACCACTTAGCCAGACATACCAATTTTTTACATTTTGTTCATCTGCTATATCATTCCTTCTTTTTTCTGACTAGATAGATAGATAGAGATAGATAATTTTTCCTGAATCATTGAAGACTAAACTGGGGGCATCATGACCATTTATCAGTAACTACTTCATGGCATGTTTCCTGAGAACAGAGGACATTCTCCTAGATAACTATGGTACAACTATCAAAATCAAGTCATTTAGTATTGATATAATTCTATTATCTGGTCCACAGACTATATTCAAATTTTGCCAATTGTATAATGTCTTTTATAGCAATAGGATTCGATTAAAGATTATGCATTTCACGTGGTTGTTTTGTGTCTTTAATTTCCTCAGTCAGAAAGAGTTTTTGAGCCCTTCCTTTGTCTTTCCTGACCTCAACTTCTTGAAGACTATGTTTGGTCAAAGGTCCTTCAATTTGGGTTTGCTGATATTCCCTGATGCTTGAACTCTAGTAAGGAATTGTTGGCAGAAATGTATTCCTTTTAGTGAATCATATCAAAAGTCTCCTGATGTGGGTTTGTCCAGATATTGGACAACTTTTTTTGTTTGTTTGTTTTAAGAGAGAGTCTCACTTTGTTGCCCAAGCTGGAGTGCAGGGCCACTATCTCAGCTCACTGCAACCTCCGCCTCCCAGATTCAAGTCATTCTCCTGCCTCAGCCTCCTGAGTAGCTGGGGTTACAAATGCATGCCACCATGCCTGGCTAATTTTTGTATTTTTAGTAAAGATGGGGTTTCACCATATTAACCAGGCGGGTCTCGAACTCCTGACCTCAAGTAATCCGTCTGCCTCGGCCTCCCAAAGTAGTGGGATTACAGCTGTGAGCCCCTGCTCCTAGCCAGGACAACTTTTATATTGAATGTTCACTTTGATAACTTGGTTAAGGTGCCATCCACCTGAGTAACTCATTAAAAACTAATAGCATTTCTCCCCAAGAACAAGTTTAGGGCAATCCACGGCTGCTTACTCTTGTGAAACATTTTTTGTTTTGCTTAGTTTAGGTTGGTGGTTGTTTTGACCTAACATCTAGGGAATGCATTATTTGCAATCTGCCTGGAATCAAGACAAGCCTTGGTTATTCTTCTGCTGTTCCCAGCTAAGAGTCGTGTCCAAACTCAGGTGGCAGTGAGCCTCTGCCAGCCATGACTCGGGCCACCACCCGTCATTCTGCATTCCTGTGGTACCAGAATGAATGGAGACTGTCCAGCTCTGTGGGTGGGAGAAAAGGCTTGTAGGATGACAGGGCACTTATTTTCATGAAAAAAAGTTTATCCCAGGCCTTACTTCTGGTTCTTGAAAGAGTGGAGTGAGAAAAGGTTTTTTGAAGATGAATTTTAGCTAAAGAGCCATTCAAGGGGGTTCAGTTCCTGAAAGCATTCAGATCACCCGTCTGCCTGGGTCTCTGCAGCTGTGTGGGGCAGGAGGGAGCCAGTGTTATCTCACATAAGTTGTGGATGAATTAAGACAAGTAATATTTCATTTCTGTATAACTCCATAATAACGCAAGTTTGACTAAGCAAATGTCCATTAAGAGAAATGACCATTAGGGCCGGGCGCGGTGGCTCACACCTGTAATCCCAGCACTTTGGGAGGCCGAGGCAGGTGGATCACAAGGTCAAGAGATCGAGACCATTCTGGTCAACATGGTGAAACCCCGTCTCTACTAAAAGTATAAAAAATGAGCTGGGCATGGTGGCGTGTGCCTGTAATCCCAGCTATTCAGGAGGCTGAGGCAGGAGAATTGCCTGAACCCGGGAGGCGGAGGTTACGGTGAGCTGAGATCGTGCCATTGCACTCCAGCCTGGGCAACAAGAGCGAAACTCTGTCTCAAAAAAAAAAAAAAGAGAAAAGACCATTAAAAAAAGAAATTGACAAGGTGTTTCGCATGGTTTCCTGCACATATTCACTAATCAACTGAAGCCACGTCCTCAGAAAAATTTATTATATTCAGGAGGGCCCTGGTTGAATGTAATTTCATTTCACTGCATACCTCAGCCATTAGTACCCAACTTCCAGAGTCACTGACGGGAGCTGAAGAATCAAAGAGGACTGAGCCCATGCCAGGTGAAGAACTGTTGTCTGGAGTTTCATTTCCCTGCGGCTTAAAACATTTAGAGGATGCGTAATGGATTCATCCCTCATTTTGATTTACTAGTCTCAATATATCAATATATCCTTTTTGGAGGCTTAAGGGGCCCATCTCAGCACAGTGATGGCAAAAGCCTTGAGCAGCTTGTAGTCCTGTATTTTCCCAGGTTTCCTTTTCTTTAGAATCCAGACATTTCAAAAAGAAAAAAGAAATTGACACATAGCAGGTGGAGTGAAAATGACTCAAGGTTGTATAGTAATCTCTCCAGTTCCTGTTGCTCAAGAGTGATCAGGAGTTCCCCAGGATACATCTATGAAGTCCACACAAAAACACAAATTTTTTTTTTTTGAGACAGAGTTTTGCTCTGTTGCCCAGGCTGGAGTGCAATGGTGCAATCTTGGCTCACTGCAACCTCCGCCTCCCTGGTTCAAGTGATTCTCGTGATTCTCCCACCTCAGCCTCCCAAGTAGCTGGGATTTCAGGCACCCGCCACTACCCCTGGCTATGTAGAGATGAGTTTCACCATGTTGGCCAAGCTGGTCTTGAACTCCTGACCTCAGTTGATCTGCTTGCGTCGGTCTCCCAGAGTGCTGAGATTAGAGGTGTGAGCCACCGTGGCTGGCTGGCCACACACAAACTCTTTTCAGCTCTACCTGAAACAGGTGTTGTGTCCTGGGCCAGGTCATGCTGAGGATTGCCTTACTCAACATAGGGCACTTGGTCAGTTTTTATCAGTGTCACTCTGCTTTCTTCCTGTTTCTCACTCCTGATTCTATCCACTCTCACCAGAAATACTTGTTTAGTTTTTGACACGTTTATACAAGTTTATAGAAATTGACATTTGTTGTTTGTCAATTCGTGCTTTGTCTGGTATTCCTGCAGTGCTTTCTTTTCCAGGTCCCTTTCCCTTGCATCTGCACTCTCCAACCACTTCTTCTTCCCTACATATGTCTCTCCTGAGAATGTCTTAATTCTTTCCACTCATCTGCAGGGGAGCTGAAAGCTGCTCTAAACAAGGCCCCGGTGACTCCTGGCCATCTCTGTTTTGGGAAGGACCTGAGTTCCGGCCAGTTCCGGGAGGCTGAGCATGGGGGCTGACCGTAGACCTGGGCAGAAGGAGGTCACCCTACTGCAGCCATCCGGACACCTCACTTGCTTCTGGATTAATCTTGATGGTGGCTGGGGCAGTCACCTCGTTCTCTGAGATGGGCCTGACTGGCCTAGGTGCCTCAGCCCTAATTAAAGAGCAGGACAAGGAAGGTGCCAAGGAAGAGAGTCTGAGCAGGTTTGACTCTCAGAATTCTTCATCACCTTCCAGATTCCAACTTTTTTCCCTGAAGTACACTTCCTGGTATTTTTTTTTTCTTCCCTGTATATTTAGAATGATAGTCTCATCATACTTTGAAATTCAAGTAGGGCTGAATTTAGAGCTAATCTAGTCCCCTGTTTTGATAGAGGGAAAAACGAGCCCCCAAAGAGGACACATGAAAAAGAGTGACAGAGAGGGTGTGAGATTTAAAGTCAGAAGGGCTGGGGTTCACGTTTGGCCTCACGGACTTAACGCTGCTGAGCCTCAGTCTCTCGTCTGTAAAATGGGAGCGATGACATTGGCTATAGAAACTTTTGAGGATAAAACAAGATAATACGCATAGAGTGTCTGCTACAGTCACTGGCACATAGTAGGTGCTTAAAAAGTTATTTTCATTTTCTTTTCCTTCTTTTTTTTTTAGACAGAGACTTGCTCTGTTGCCCAGGCTGGAGTATACAGTTGCACGATCTCAGCTCACTGCAGCCTCTGCCTCCTGGGTTCAAGCAAGTCTCATGCCTCAGCCACTCTAGTAGCTGGGATTACAGGTATATGCCACTGCGGCGGGCTAACTTTTGTATTTTTAGTAGAGATGGGCTGTCTCCATGTTGGCCAGGCTGGTCTTGAACTCCTGGCCTCAAGTGATCTGCCTGTCTTGGCCTCCCAAAGTGCTGGAATTACAGGCCTGAGCCACCATGCTCGGCTTCTCTTTTTCTTCAGCACCTTCTCCATCCCCATCTTTGGATTCCTCCTCGTTACTCCCCAGCATTTTCCTCTTAAGTGACTCTCCCGTGAAACCACCTTGTATGTTTGTTCTCTTGCTTTCCACCACCTGGTTCCATCTCCTTCCCAGTTTCTCTTCCTGGGTCATCCACAATCCCACTCTTGGCTCCCTCCAGGCATTCACTTCTGCCCATCTACAGGAACCCTCTCCACCAAAGTAACTTCTGGAGGCATTCCCTGATTCCCGCAGCCCTCAGGCACCTTCCCACTTTGAGCTCGGATCCCATTTCCCATCTCCATCTTGCTCATGGACTTCTTCCCTCTGCCTGGTGTCATTGATCCCACATGCATGCATGTGTCATATCTCCTGAGCTGGGCTGGAAGATTCTTGAGAGCTGGAACTACACTGTATATTATTTACTTATTCCTTACCAGGTCGTAGTAACTTCTCTCACCTGGTAGACATGTAATAAATATCGGGTGGTAGATTGATAGATTTGTATTATCTTTTCCCCAAGACACCTCCTCTCCAACAGTTTCTTTAGGAAAGGGTGCACATTAACATGAGTTGTATGTTTTCTTGCATATGATAGCCAGCAGAATTGTCTAGGTAACGGCATGTAAGTAAAGGGTGCAATCCTTGCTTCTGGTGGCGTGCAAACTTGCACTGCCATGGCCAGAGGCAGCAGAGACCTCATTGTCTCTGCAGATTGCTTCTTCCATATTTGCATCAAGGAAGCACAGAAGCTCGTGTCTGTGCTGATAACTCTCCCTTCCTTCTCGGAACATAAAGCCATTTGATATTTACCTGTGGGCTATCTCAGAGATGCATCCATCAGGGCTCCGAGGCCCTCTTAAATCACTCAGGGTGTCCTGAGGAGGGGGTTGTAGACTCCCCGCTGTGAGTTTTTCAACCCTTCATCCCTTTTGCTTGAAGCCTTTCAGACTGAATTTACAAATGGGGTTTTAAACTGGATCACCTCAAGATGAATTTCTGTGCTCAGTCAGATGTTAGCAGTGCATTATTTGGATTGTATAAAATGGGAGTTTAGTGAGGTTAATTTCTCTCTCCTCCCCACCTTAGGCTAATTATTGGAGAACGTGTTCGAAGACCTGGAACTTCTCATAATTCATCCTGCTTTCTGTTTCTTTAGCATCGGAGCTCATAAATCTCTGTTTGCGATGACATAATCGGTTACTAGAGGAATGTGGTGGTACTGCCAGCTGAGAGTTACCGACTCCAAGGAAACCCAGAGAAACTCATTCCAAGAGATTCAACCTGCCCTTTTCTTCCTTTACTGCAAGGGTTGGTGTGTCCAGACCCTCCCATGAGCAAGTGTAGCCGCAACACACCAAATTAAGAGAATTTGAGCTGGGCACAGTGGATTGTACCTGTATTCCCAGCTCCTTGGGAGGCTGAGGCAGGAGAATCACTTGAGCTCAGGAGTTAAAGGCTGTGGTGAGCCATGATTATGCTACTGCTCTCCAACCTGGGAGAAAGAGCGATATCCTGTCTAAAAAACATAAAAAATAAAAAAGCACAAACTCTTGAAACTTTATGATGAAAGTAGAAAATGAGCATATCCCAAGAGGAACTACACGCCTCAGAATTTATCTATTAGAAGGCACAACATTAAGAAGTATCAAATCAACATTATTCCCCTTAGAGATCATTTACCTTTGAAATATAGCCAGAAATAATGTAATCTTCCATTTCTAATTTCTGCTTCCTTCCTCTCTTTATAGTGTCTGTGAATTTGCATATCTATGACATCTACATGTATTATGCATTTGAAAAATTTATATAAAGAAAGTGAGAATCACGGCACATTAAAACTCTAAAAACACTTAAAAGATTTAGTCCAATCCCTAATTTTAGAGATGAAGGCACTGAGGTCTAAAAACATGTCTGAGGTCCATTTACTGAAAGCGGAGTTACTGTCCCAGAAGGATGGAATCCGGGCTCCTAGCCCCAGCCAAGCCTTCCTCGTGCCATGCTGACCAGCGTACACATTAGCTAGACATCAGACCAAGAGACAGTTCCATTCATCTTGGCACGCTTCCATTAGCGGTTATGAGAATTCTATTATTAGAAAACAGCTAGTGTAAGTATTCTCATTTCAAGCTCAGGAAATAGAAATGAAATTGAGAAGTGTTTAAGTTCACTAAATAGAACATTTAAATGGCTCTAATGTCACCATCCTCGTCTTTAAAATGAGGGGGTTAACTAGATCATCCTTGGGTCTTCCCCAACTGAAATAATGGAGAATACTAAACCAACCTGAATGTTTTCCGTGAGATTTACTCTTTTCCTCTCCTGGTCTATTCCTCCTTAACAATATGAAACTTCTGATTTTCCCAAATATAAAATAGAGCTAATAATAATTTCCAAGCAGTGGTGACAGCAAATAAGATGATACACGTAAACACATTTAATCCCTTGAATGGAAAGCAAGGTGAAGACGCACCGTAAACTACTTGCAGCAGTTCAAAAATAGCGACTAACTGTAGAATATAATCATCTCTAGATTAAGTACATGTGAGTTATTATTTGTTTAGTGGATTATTGCTAGCAAATGTTCAATTTTGAGTTGACTCCCCTGCCATTCAGAACGCATGGGGATCAGTCAGGATGAACTCAAGGAAACACTAGCCACTTTTCAGGTTTAACAAAACCATATAGTATTAGAAAGGTAATCAGCTATTGTTTTGGAAATGTAAATTCCAAAGTATGCCAGAACTATGCCTTTCATGTATTATTATTATTGCTTTCCTCTTTATTATCTCACCTGCAAAAATATCTGTAAAAAATTCTTAACACTGACCCATGCTCTTAAATGAATGTGTCCTTGCTAGGTTTTGTTATCTATTAAATAAATACGTTAGTTGCCATCGTGGATGTGGCTACAGTAGAGTGATCTATTAGACTGGTGCAAAATAATTGCAGCTTTTGCCATTACTTCAAGGCAAAAAACCTCGAATTAATGGTTAAATTTTTGTCATTAATGTGAGGCAAAACCCCTCAAATTAAAGGTTGAATTTTGTCAAATTCGTCAGCAAAAACTGCAATTACTTTTGCACCAACCTAAGAAATCTGACTCAGTGTGTCCCCATCGCCAGCTGATGGTTTCTAATGTATACATCCTCCAGCAAAGCACACAGGGCTAATTGCAATGAACAAAGGCTTGCTTTAGGAAGAAACTCTCAGGAACAGCATGCAAGGGTGATTTTGACAGTGTAGGCAGGACCCTTCTAGGAAGCAAGCAAAGTGTGTGTATGGATTTACGTCTGTGTGGGAGAATCCAGCTGTAGATAATAGTATCTTCACATTATTTCTCTTGTCTATCATCCCTTGCCCATTATAAGGCAGTTAATATGATATTGCTTAAACAATGGAAGTTTAAATGACTTAATATATAAAGTGAAATATTATTAAACTATTATGTTTAATTATGCACTTGAATCTTTAAAGGGGATAAAAACAAACTGAAGCTCTTTTGGAGCGGGGCAACCAGAGAATGAAGAAACCACATTCTCTGAGGTTTTTTTTTTTTTTGATACAGAGTCTCGCTCTTGTTACCCAGGCTGGAGTGTAATGGCGCAATCTCAGCTCACTGAAACCTCCGCCTCCTGGCTTGAAGCAATTCTCCTGCCTCAGCCTCCCGAGTAGCTGGGACTACAGGCATGTGCCACCACACCTAGCTAATTTTTGTATTTTAGTAGAGATGGGGTTTCACTATGTTGGTCAGGATGGTCTCCATCTCCTGACCTTGTGATCTGCCTACCTTGGCCTCCCGAAGTGCTGGGATTACAGGCGTGAGCCCCTGCGCTCGGCCTCTCTCAGGAACATTCAAGGAAATGGGAGAAGTTGTGTCTGGACATGAGAAGCTCAGGAGGGATATATTAGGTGTCTTTAAATATTTGAGGCATTGCTATAAGGGGGAAAGACTTTAATTATTCTAGTTAATTCACAGGGATATGGAAAGACAGATTTTAACTTATTATAAGATTTTTTTAAACAGGGTCTCACTCTGTCACCCAGACTGGAGTAGAGTGGCCAAATCTCAGCTCACTGCAACCTCTCTGTCTCCTGGGGTCAGGTGATTCTCCTGTCTCAGCCTCCCAAGTAGTTGGGGTTACAAACAGGTGCCACCACGCCTGGCTAATTTTTGTATTTTTAGTAGAGACGGGATTTCACGATGTTGGCTAGGGTGGTCTTGAACTCCTGTACCCCAGTGATCTGCCTGTCTCAGTCTCCCAAAGTGCTGGGATTACAGGTGTGAGCCACTGCACCCGGCCTAAGGATCAGAAAAATGGGAAGAGTTGGTGGTCTTTGATCCCCCAGCTGTGGAGGAATTCAGACCCCATGTGGCTGATGGCAGTGAGAGAAGTCAATGCTGGCAAATGATTGGATCAGGTGGTCCCCAAAACCTCTCTCCATTTAGGTAGGTTCTGATGTTAAGAGTGCTTTGGCTAAATTGCCACCTGGGTCCCCATTTTCTCATCTATAAAATGATAGATCTAGACTAACTCACCGCTTGTCAACCATTTTTTTTCACAATGGTTCACTAAACTTTCTTTTCCTCCTCACACACCTGCTTCTAAATGAAATCTTATGTAGAATTCCAACATAAAAAATGGTCAATGGAAACTTTAGTCTCTGGAAAAGGAAATTGAAAGCCCTGAGCTGTTTCCCTTCGGCCTCCCAAATTCCACTGTACATTTTCCTTCTTTTGGGCAGCCTCCGAGTACCTCTGTGGAATCTGAGAATTAAAATCTAAAAACCACAAGATTAGGCCGGTACAGTGGCTCACACCTGTATTCTCAGCACTTTGGGAGACTGAGGTGGATCACTTGAGGTCAGGAGTTCAAGATCAGCCTGGCCAACATGGTGAAACCCTGTCTCTCCCCAAAATACAAAAATTAGCTGGGCGTACTGGTGCATTACTGTAATCCCAGCTACTAGGGAGGCTGAGGCAGGAGAATTGCTTGATTCTGGGAGGTGGAGGTCACAGTGAACTGAGATCACACAACTGCACTCTAGCCTGGGCAACAGAGTGAGACTTTGTCTTTAAAAAAAAAAAAAAAAGAAAGAAAATAAATAAATAAACAAATAAAAACTACAAGATTAAAAGCTTTCTAATATTCTTATCAGATCTACACTTTTACAATTGTCATGTAATTCTACTATTACTCTATTACTCTTTAGCCAAACTAGTAAACACTAAACATTTCTTTTTCTACCTGCTGCAAGCTTGAGGCATGCAGAAAAGAAATTATGATGCATAGTGGTTAAGATTATGAACTTCGCTTAGAACCAGAAAAGCTTAGGTTCAGGTTTCTACTCTCTGTCTTACTAGTTTGGTGACAAAGGGCAACTTGTTTAGGCTTTTTAAACTTCTGGTTGTAGAGATAGAACAAATACCCCCACCTTATGGAATTTGGGGGAGGATTAAAATGATCATTACGTTTTCAATGTGATATAAGCACTCAATGAGGTGTTTATTTTATTAATAAAAAGACCAATTAAAATGAAATGAAAAAAATTCTCACACATGATGACAATTTCTTATCACTGATAGTGAAAACTAGAAGTCAAAATCTTATAAATCACTTTCCAAAACTTGGCATGATTCCATCTAAGGGAGGAAATCTAATGACATTGCAATCAGACCCCTCTGACCCTTCTGTGTGCCCTTAAAATCCTCGGCCAGTTTGGGATGGTTTCCCATTAATCAAATGAAACTGCAATGTTAAAAAGATGCCCGGCAGGTGGGTCTCTTGAGGTCAGGAGCTTGAGAGCAGACTGGCCAACATGGTGAAACGCCATCTTCACTAAAAATACACAAATTAGCTGGGTGTGGTGGTGCCTGCATGTAATCTCAGCTACTTGAGAGGCTGAGGCAGGAGAATTGCTTGATCCTGGGAGGTGTAGGTTGCAGTGACCTGAGATCGCGCCATTGCACTCCTGCCTGGGCAACAGAGTAAGACTCAATCTCAAAAAAATTAAAAATATATAAATAAATAAAGATGGCCTGAAGAAGAATTGGGGTTCAGTTTATCCAAGAGAGCACTAATTCTAGGACTAATTTTCCAAAAGCCGAAAGCCTTCTTGGCAAAATCTCAGCACTACCTCTTATAATCCTGCCAAATAGTCTTAGTGCTTTATTTTCTGTCTAGGGACATCTACACATTTTACCTAAAATGGAAGTGTATTTGTTCAGCAAACATTTCCTGCACACTTACTCTGTATAGAGTTTTAGAGGAAAACAAGGAAATGGAAGAAATCATATCTTTAAAAAGCTTACAGTTTAATTCAGACACTTGCAGCCACACCTCAGAGTTTGGCTAAGCGGGTTCAGTGACCTTCATTCCTGCTACTCATATCTCCTTCCTACTTATGTCTCTCTACATCCCTTCTTTGCTAAAGTCTGGGCCTCTCTTGCTGCTCTCTGTCCATCTAAAGTAGCCTTTTGCATTGGTTTACATAAGCACATCTTCTGATGTTCCATGCTCCAAAAAGAACCCTCACAGTTTTTTCCATATCCCTAGTAAGGATTCCCATGCTACAGAATCTGACCTAAATGTCTAAAGAAAACAGTCTAACTGGGGAATAAGGTGAACAAGATTAATAGGCTTAGTTCTCCGCTTTCCCACCTCTCACTTAGGGAGGATTTTGTTTTAAATAAGCTTTACACATTTAAATTAATTAGTCTGAAACAGCGTCATTGGTGGGATGTGTGAGAAGGGTGCTTGAATGTAGCATTCTGTTCTGTCATGTGCTGACCTTCATGTTAAACTACGGAACCACACATCAGTATGGACTCATTGAGCAGTTACATAGAGGGGCCTATCCAGAAACAAACAAATGAAAATTACATGGAGTATGCATTGTTTCATAGCATTTGAGGGCAAGCAAAATACAGAGAGACAAATCAAGGAAAAAGGTTTGTTGAGAAAGACTCCCTGGGGTAGGAGTGTTCTCACGTGGGTTTTGAAGGAGGTGACAGTCATATGCAAACCCGATCCCATTTTTTCTCCTTTCTTAGAAGTTCTGAAAGAGATGAGAGCACAGATCTAGATGAGGATAGTCTCTCTAAGGATAATACCAAAGGTAAGTGTGCTTTGAGGTTTAAAATATTTGCTGGAAGCTATTTGCTGACTGGTTACTAGGAGACAGCATGACTCATGGCTGACTTCCCCTCCGGGGCCAACGTTCAGTCATTTATCACCCAGCACATTGGATCAAGACTGATAGAATCTTTAGAAAAAATTATGGAGTGCTCTATCCTAGTAAGGAGGCACTAAACTGTGGAAATAAAATGATCCCTGAAGATGAGGTCCACTGAGAAAGCATCCCGACACGTGTCCTGTATATACTAACAGTCCAAGGATTAACACGTGGTGGAGAGATACATACAAGACAAAATAGAAACAACACATATATTTAAAAGCTGTACAAAGCAATATTGAAACAAATGTCAATAGTGAATACTGTATATTCCCTGAAGACTTCCCTTCCACCCTAGTTTCTGCATGAAACTAAAGAGGAATTCATAATTTCCATGAAACAATATACTTAAATACTCCTTTAACTCTTTCCTTCTTTCTTTATTTCTTTCTTTCTTTGATGGAGTTTCAACTCTTGTTGCCCAGGCTGGAGTGCAATGGTGCTATCTTGGCTCACCGCAACCTCTGCCTCCTGGGTTCAAGTCATTCTCCTGCCTTAGCCTCCCAAGTAGCTGGGATTACAGGCACTACCACACCTGGCTAATTTTGTATTTTTAGTAGAGACAGGGCTTCCCTGTGTTGGTCAGGATGGTCTCGAATTCCCGACCTCAGGCGATCTGCCTGCCTCAGCCTCCCAAAGTGCTGGGATTACAAGCATGAGCCACTACACCCAGCCAATGATCTTTCTAAAGATTCAAATAACTAGAATAGATGAGGGCGGGTTCCAAACAATCAGGTCTTCCAAGACAGTTCATAAATTAAAATATAAATTCTAAGATCTATTTGGAAAATATTGAGAGTTGAATTGACATATAGGCAAAATTAATCAAGTCATTTATATGTATCCATAACCACATCACTAAAACAGACAATTTATTGGAGGTTTTTTTTTTTAGATAGAGTGTTACTCTGTCACCCAGACTAGAGTGCAGTGGCATGATCACAGCTCACAGCAGCCTCAACTTCCCAGGCTCAAGCGATCCTCTCACCTCAGCCTCCTAAGTAGCTGGGACTACAGGCATACACTACCATGCCAGGCTAATTATTGTTACTATTATTTGTAGAGATGGGGTCTCACTATGTTTCCCAGGCTGGTCTTGAACTCCTGGGCTCAAGTGATCCTTCTACCTTAACCTCCCAAAGTGGTGGGATTACAGGTGTGAGCCACTATGCCCAGCCTCATTGGGAATTTTAATAAAGAAACGTCCTGATGTATTTCCATAACATCAGAGTTGTCTGAGACAAAGCCTAGATAATACGAACTTTATCTGAGAGGAGAAGAAAAATATTATTAAATACCAAAAGAATGAGAAATGATGTTTGTGCAGTAATGTTTGTGTGTGAGTGTGAGAGTGAGTGAGCAGCAGGCAGCACAGGTCGTTGTGAAAATAAGCAAAAGGTGATGTGGTAAGAGCGTGTTTTGAAAGATTTATAAGAGTTTTCACTCTGTGTTTTGCCTCGACCTTTGCCTGTTCAAAGAGATGCCAAGGTCTGTGCTATGGTAGGGTTCTCTCCTGTAAAAGTTGTCAAAATGAGTCCATTGGGAAGATTGGTGGCTTCGGAAAGTGCATAGCACAGATCTCTCACGGGGAGAGAAAAGAGAGAGAAAAAGACAGAGAAGGAGGGAGGGAGGAAAGAAGAGGAGATTACCTTTTCTCAGAGCAATTAAGATTTCCCTCGTCCACGCCAGGCGTGGTGGCTCATGCTTGTAATCCCAGAACTTTGGGAGGCCAAGGCGGTGATCATCTGAGGTCAGGAGTTTGAGACTAGCTTGGCCAACATGGTGAAACATTGTCCCTACTAAAAATACAAAAGTTAGCCAGGTGTGGTGGTGCCTGCCTATAGTTCCAGCTATTCTGGCGGCTCAGGTAGGAGAATCAGAGGATTCAGTGAGTCAAGATTGCATCACTGCACTGTAGTCTGGACAACAGAGTGAGACTCTGTCTCAAAAAAAATATATCCCTAGTCCAAGAGTGTGAGGATCTGCTCCTGCTCCCTGAGGCCATGGCGGGACCTCAGGGAAAGTGAGTGCATGACATACCTAGGGAAGTGCCCCCCAAGACTCTTGGCCCCAAGCTTGCTACAGAAGCCCACAGAGCAGAGATTATCACGTAGGCAGGGACAATGTGCCTCTCAGCAGGCATCAAACAGAGGGATCTAGTCTGCCCAATATCTTGACATGGCAGGCAGATCCCCAAGCCCTTCTCAAATCTGCTGAAGCTGGTGATAGAGAAATCTCAGGAATGGTCAAGCTTTTATTTCCTCCAGTCCAGTGGGAAAAGAGCTTAGAGAGGACAAAACGTTGATTTATGGAAAATAAAGCATCTGAGTTTACAGATGAAGATTTATACCTGCTACAAAAGTATAAATTCTTTTATCCTATACATTATATATACTAGAGGGCACATGCTACTGAGTCATGGTGCTTGGGTTCAGATTTTGCAGCACTAACTAGCTGTGTGTGACTTCAGCACGTTTCTTACCCTCACTGGACTCAGTTTCTGTGAAATTGAGATTAATCATAGTACCAATTTCACATGGTTGTTGCTAGGAGGAGATGAGATCATCTGTACCTCTGGTGCAGAACAAAGCCTCAACAGTTACAAGCTATCATCATCATTATTAATTATTATTTATTTTCCTTCTATAAATGTCCCAGTCATTATCTAAATGTGAAGGATTCAGTCCTAAAGAAAGGTTTCCAATGACAGCTCTAGTTATTCGTGGATTTTCTTTCACCATAGCCTTAAGAAATAAGCAAATAGACAAAAGTCTCTGTTTTTCTTTGGCCCCTAGGTGACCACTAAATTACATGTGAAACAAAAGACGCTCAAGAGAAGTGTCTTTGGAAGAAAGGAATTTTTCCTAGATCTTAAATAGTGAGTTTTTAAAATCCTAAGTAAGGGTAGTGTCATGCGTCTGCCAAGTAGGAATGTCAGTATGTGGGTAGGAAGTCCAGCTGTATCCTCCCATCAAATGGAGATTAGTTGGATTTCTGATGCTAAGCGTTCCCATGGGCTCTTCATATGACAGATTAGAGGAAGGGGGACAAAGAATTATTTCTTATAAATAACATACTGGAGTGCCTGAGGTTCACCAACCTTAAATTCAATGTTCAAAGTTTGGAGCAGGTGTCTACAAACTTTTAGCCCTAAGCCACACTGAGAGGATTATTTACGAAATACATCTGTATTCTTGGATGGCTATGATAATTGGTAATGGTCATTGGGGTATTACATGAAATATGTTTGGTCTTTGTTTCCAGTTCCTGTCATGGGATTCCTAAAACCCCTGGAATTTCCTGAGTGATAGGACTATCATTTGTTATTTATAAGGAAGCCAGTTGATAACTTTCTGAATTTATTGTAATGAGGTTATGTAGGGTGGGACCCCTATATAGCCTCTGTATGGGTCAGTCAACAGAAAGACCAGGTGATTAGAGGATTAGAAGGCTGGAGCTGTCAGCCCCACCTACTGACTGCTGGTGGGTTGGCAGGGAGCAGATAGAAATCAAGCTTCATAAAAATTTGAACAAGATTTGGTGAGCTTCTGATGGCTGAATATAGGACGTACTGGGAGGGTGGAGCCCTGGAGAGGGTGTGGAAGTTATGCACCCCTGTAACTTACGGTATCCATCTCTTCATCAGCTGTTTATCTCTTATTCTTTATAACAAACTGGTGAACATAAGGAATTGCGTTTCCCTGAGTGCTGTGAGCCATCTTAGCAAATTAATCAAACCCACAGAGGGAGTCGCAGGACCCCCAATTTATTGAAGGTTGGTCAGAAGCACAGGTGACAACCTACTAACTTGCAATTAGTATCTGAAGTGGGAGCAGCCTTGCGAGACTGAGCCCTTAACCTGTGGGGTCTGAGACCATTTCCAGGTAGATAGGGTCAGATTGAATTAAATTGTAGGGCACCCAGTTGGTGTTCTCTGAAGAATTGCTTAGTGTTTGGGGAAAACCCTCACACATCTGGTCCCAGAGGTGTTCTGGGTTGACTCTGAGAGGATGCACGTGGAAAAAGGCAGGGACGCATGGACGCGCCATCCGTGCAACGCAGCACACTAGGTGTTCACTGCAGTGCAGGCACACCTCGTTGTATCGTGCTTTGCATCACAGTGCTTCACAAATGTGCATTTTTAAAAAAATTACAAATTGAGGGTTTGTGACAACCCTGCATTGAGCAAATGGATCAGCACCATTTTCCAACAGCAGGTGCTCACTTCATGTTTCTGAATCACGTTTTGGTAATTCTCCCAATATTTTAAACTTTTTCATTATTATTGTATCTGTTATGGTGAACTGTGATCCATGATCTTTGATGTCGATTACTATTTTAATTGCTTTGGGGTTCCACAAACCGTGCCCATATAAGATGGATAATTTAATGGATAAATGTGGCGTTTGTTCGGATTGCTCCACTAATCGGCCATTCCCTTTCTCTCTTCCTGTCCTAGAGTCTATTTCAGAAGACACAACAATACTGAAATTTGGCCAGATAATTACCCTCCAATGGTCTCTAAGTGTTCAAGTGAAAGAAAGAGAAGCACATCTCCCACTTGAAATCAAAAGCAGAAATCATTCAGCTTAGCGAGGAAGGCACAAGGAAAACTGAGATAAGCTGAAAGCTTGGCCTATTGGGACAAAGAGTGCCAAGTCATAAGGGCAAAGAAAAAGTTCTTGAGGGGAATTAAAAGTGCTACTCCAGTGCACCTTTACCCACACAGAATAAGAAAGTGAACCTGTCTTAGGCTGGGCGCGGTGGCTCATGCTTGTAATCCCAGCACTTTGGGAGACCGAGGCAGGTGGATCACCAGGTCAGGAGTTAGAGACCAGTCTGGCCAACGCGGTGAAACCCCGTTTCTA
Source organism: Callithrix jacchus (assembly GCF_049354715.1). Taxonomy (NCBI): domain Eukaryota; kingdom Metazoa; phylum Chordata; class Mammalia; order Primates; family Cebidae; genus Callithrix; species Callithrix jacchus. The sequence continues at coordinate 33,159,993 of NC_133508.1, read as the reverse complement.
CTAAAATACAATCTACTAAAAATACAAAAATTAGCTAGGCATGGTGGTGAGTGCCTATGATCTCAGCTACTCAGGAAGCAAAGGCAGGAGAATCACTTGAACCCGGAAGGCGGAGGTTACAGTGAGCCAGGATCACACCACTGCACTCCAGCCTGGGCAACAGAGGTAGACTCTGTCTGGAAACAAACAAACAAACAAAAGACAACAACAACAACAAAAGTGAACCAGTCTTATTGCTGATATGGAGAAAGTCTGAGTGGTCTGATAGAAGACCAAACCAGCCCCGTTCCCATAAACCAAAGCCTAATCCACAGTAATGTCTCAACTCCTTCAATTCCATGAAGGCTGAGAGAGGTGAGGAAGCTGCAGGAGAAAAGTTGGAAGCTACCAGAGGGTGGATCGTGTTGTTTAAGGAAAGAAGCCATCTCTATAACCTAAAAGCGCAAAGCGAAGCAGCAAGGGCTGATGGAGAAGCTGCAGCAAGTTACCCAGATGATTTAGCTAAGATCACCGATGAAGGTGGCTTCACTAAACAGCAGATTTTCAATGTAGACAAAATCGTCTTCTATTAGAAGATGCCACTGAGAACTTTCACGGCTAGGGAGGAAAAGTCAATGCCTGGCTTCAAAGCTTCAAAGGACAGGTTGACTCTCTTGTTAGGGGCCAATGCAGCTGGTGACTTTGAGTTAAAGACAATGCTCATTCATCATTCTGAAAATCCTAAGACCCTTAAAACTATGCTGAATCGACTCTGCCTATGCTCTAGAAATGAAATAGCGAATGATAGAGAAATAGATCCACAAGGTAGCCTGGAAGAATAATCCTGGAAGGGTTGGGCCTGAGGCACCGGGAGCCCCACGCCCGTCGGGACTCGTTACTTTGTGGTGGTCACTGCAATGCATTCCCACAAACCCGGTGGCTTAAAAGAACAAATGCAGCCGGGTGTGGTGGCTCAAGCCTGTAATCCCAGCACTTTGGGAGGCCAAGGAGGGTGGATCATGAAGTCAAGAGATCGAGATCATCCTAGTCAACATGGTGAAACCCCGTCTCTACTAAAACCACAAAAGATTAGCTGGGCATGGTGAAGTCTGCCTGTAATCCCAGCTACTCAGGAGGCTGAGGCAGGAGAATTGCCTGAACCCACGAGGCGGAAGTTGTGGTGAGCTGAGATCATGCCATTGCACTCCAGCCTGGGTAACAAGAGCGAAACGCCATCTCAAAAAAAAAACCAAACAAACAAAACAAAACAAACAAACAAAAAAAAAAAACAAATGCATTGTCTCTCACAGTTCTGGAGGCCAGGAGCCCAAAAAGCAATATCACTGTGTTGAAACCAAGGTATCAGCAGGGCTATGCACTGTCCTGAGCTCTGTGGGAGAATCTGTTCCTCACCTCTTCCCATTCCTTGAGATGGCTGACATTCCTTGGCTTGTGGAGGCAGCTGTCTAGTCTCTGCCTCCATGGTCACATCACCTTCTCTATGTATCTGCGTGTAGAATCTCCCTCTGCCTCCTTTTTTTTTTTTTTTTTTTTTTTTTAATGCAAAGTCTCTCTCTGTCACCTAGGCTGGAGTGCAGTAGCCTGATCTCAGCTCATTGCAACCTCTGCCTCCTGAGTAGCTGGGACTACAGGTACATGCCACCACATCTGGCTAATTTTTGTATTTTTTGTAGAGATGCGGTTTTGTCATGTTGCCCAAGCTGGTCTCGAACTCCTAGCCTCAAGCAATCCTCCTGCCTCTGCCTGCCAAAGTGCTGGGATTACAGACCTAAGTCACTGCACCCAGCCTCTGGCTCCCTCTTACAAGGAAATCCGATGACATTTAAGGCTCAAGTGGAAATTCAGTACAATCTCCCCTTCTCAAGATCATTACTTAATCAATTGGCAAAGACCCCCCCTTTTTTTTAATTGTCATGTGAAGTAACATTCATAGGTTCCCAGGACTAGGATACGGATGTCTTTGTGAGTGGTGCATTTTTCATCCTTCTACAGGGCTTGTCTTATGTAGAGTGCCTTGGATTTCTCAGCAGTGACTCAGTAGTGCTTTACTTACCCAATGGGGGTCTGATCCTCGCCAGCTTGTTCTATCCCATTCATTCCTCTGGCCTCTCTAAAACTAGTGCAGATGCCGGCCACCAACCTTAACAAAGTTTTCTTCTCAAACAAAAAGAAATGGTTCTTTTTCCAAATCTTGCCAATGTCATTAAAAACGTAGAGGAACTGGTTAGAAGGTCTTTGTAGACAATCTGTGTCTGATTGTACATGAGAAAGTACTAAAGCTTTATGAAGGGGCAACCATTTGGAAATGCTTTTAGAAATTCAAATACAAAGACTTATGATTGCCTGACATTGATTTCATACCCCCTTCGACCAATTCTACTTTCATATTTGTTCGTTTTCTTTTTTTTAATGTATTCCATCTTACAATTGTAATAAGGTGCCAAGCTGTGCATTTCAGGGTCATTATTGCATTTCTTAGGAAGTTAAAGCCCCTATCCTTTGACCTTATGCTTTCTGATACCACCCAAGGTGTGACATAATTGCCCACAAATGCACTGTCTGTCATGTCTTACTGCTCAAATGAAACCCGCTTCCACAGTAGGACGGGAAGAGAGGGGGGTAGAGCTCCTGCTATTTGCATCAGCACTTGTCCTCAGGAAATGTGGAATCTTGGCACTGAAAGAAAGTGTAAAAATGACAAATTTGTCATCTAATATGGGCCACTGCACTCACAAGTCTGCAACTCCTTACATTAATGGAGATTAGGATATAACTTTTTTAATTTGGAGCCTCATTACACAGTATAAATAAAAATGGAGCCCCAACTATATCATCTTTAATTGCTTCTAGACAGAATGCTGATTATCTACCGAGGGTCTTGGCCATGTGTTTCTGAGGAACCAGCAGAGTTTGTTCCCTGCTTTGAAAGCAAAATCTAAAAAGATATGTGGGTATCATTAACAGAGGCCAGGAAGCTAGATGTTTGCAGACATTCCAGCTAACATTGCAATGGAACAACATTTGTGAACAAAAATATGATGATACTGTCAAAGCGATGCGTTCATGGCGTGAAGGCAGAGGAATAATGAACATTCACCCATCTAAATGGAAAGAGCCATCCATCTACTTCTACTTAGCATTCTTCTTATTAGGAGTTTGAAAATATCCGCAGTTTTCACTCCCAGCCTGGCAGAGACCCAGAGAGAGATGCTGATACTCAAAGCCGTGATAGCGGAGTCTTTTAGCATCCCTTGGTATAACTGATTAAAGCAATTGATCAATACCAAACTTTGCGAAAAACCAGTGTGTGTATGTTTCAGACGACATCCCATGAATAAATAACTCAGATAATGGCATTTGTCTTACTATCAAGCTCATTTATAATTTATCGAGAATAATACCCATTAAAAGAACACCTAGGATGATCACTGCCAAAATAAAGAGTTAATTGGTTTCTATCTTCTGGGAAGTCTTTCAAATAAGATAAGGAGGAGAAAGTGGCTACCAACTGTTATAACAAGTGTAAAGTAGCCCCAAGCCATTCATCTCCTTATCCCCAGCAAGCGTTTCCTCCAATACCATTTCAAATAGCGTCTTTTGGATCCAGCTCCTACCACTCAATAGAGACTTTGAGAGAGGTTTTTTTCTTTTCCACATAGGGATCAAATCTGTTTTTGAAAAATGTAATTAGGGGTTTTAAATTAATTAATTAACTGAGCACTAAATACAGAGAATATAAATAAATTCCTCTTGGGATTGAATTTTGTTTTTTGTAATATAAATGAAACATTCTTTTTGTAAGGCATTCCTCTCCATTCTGGCTGGTACAGACTTCAGTTATAATGAATAATAGTATCTCATTCTCATGACTTCAAGACTTTGGAGTAGTCAAGGGGGTGAGAGAAATCAGGATCTACTCTAGATCCTGAGAATAATGATGGGACAACACCAGAAAAGGCAGGAAAATAGAAATGCTGGGATTAAAGCCCATACTACCCCCTAGAGAAGCCATCCCTGCTTTACAGCTAAACAAATTAAGCACAAGGGAATCAAAGAGATTTGAACAAGGTTCCCATCACAATCCCACACAGTAAGTTTACAACCAGATGATTTTGTGGTTTCCAAATTTTGAAGGGCTAATGCTAGTCACAGGCCATGCATTTGAGGCTGAGAAGTATATTACAGGATTTTTTTTTAAAAAAAGATGACATCCTTGTCAGAGTGTCGATTGGCATCAGCTAGTTGATCTGTCACTGGATTTCTTTGAGCACTTTGGAGTCACGTGGGTTGGGTTGGAGTGTATGAAAGTCATTGATGAACAAGATCATCTACAAAGACTTATTTGGGAGAAAATAATGTGTTTCAAATAATGTCCATGCCTATAGTCCATCAGTAATTGCTGTATAAAATAAACTTGAGCATGTTCCTAATGTCCTCTAGAGATGCTGTATGTACCGTTTGCTAGTATTTATGGTCTGCAATCAAACAGAAGTCAAGGCCATAAATCATTACCCTGAATATAATATTTTTGTTTCATGAGAGTCTGAGCTTTCAACCCCAAAGCAACAAATCAGTCCCCTCCTTACTGAACCTGTCACAGACCCATCCTTGAGTATGACCACATTTATTACCATTGTCAGCTGCCTCGTGTGAAAGAACAGGAAGGAGGGAAGGAGAATATAAATATAAATTGAAAAGTAGTGCTTTGGGGCGCTGGCCTGGCTGAGGAGAGAGGTAACATAACATGGAGGCTTTCACCCCAGGGTCACATAGTTGATGGCCCATGCACAGAAGTGGTGATCAAGTTTCCACGTCACCAAGAATCTGACTGTTAACTGTCACCAGGGCTGCGAGGCTGGACACAAGGGCAAAGTGCTCAGAGGAGTTGAATGCTGAACTTTCAGCCTTTTGACTGACCCCTAAAGCACTTTGGGCTTCTCTGAGGACAAGCCTGTTTCTTTAGGACCTGCCTTTTATTATCTTCCAGGGGAAGTCTGAGATAGCAGAGATGGGGAGATATAAGCTTGCTTGTGGAGGAAGGATTTCACCTCTAGGGCTTTGTCTTTGACAGCTGTGATGAAACCCTAAAAATGCTTCTTCTAAAATAAGAAACTGCTGCTTTCACTCACGTAGAGAAAACACCATCAGAACTCAGCGATGCCATCAAAAAAGTCCAAAAGCCAGACTTCCAAAGGGAAGAGTCAAGCCTTTAACTGAAACCTGGGTGATGGTGAACCATCAATAAGACACTGACGGAGACACAGAAGAAAGCTCGTCCAAGTGGAGAGCATTTCCTTGAAGTCTCAGCGAAATCACTCCTTTTGGGGATATCTTCTTCATGCTTATAATGTTTATAAGCCCAGGGAAAGGCCAAGAGCTCTGCTGACAACCTATCTGTAGATGAAATGGAATACCTTTTGTTTTCATGTTCCTCCTTCCAAAATAAACTCCGATGCGGACATAGGGTTTTACTAGGCATTTACTGCACAAATGGATGTTAATGCAGTGGCATAGACAATACCGGAAAGCAGAAGACAGACACAATCTATCATTCAGAAACTGCGTGCCCAGAGATTCTCTCGGAATTCTTTGCCTTATTCATTTGCTGTCCTTCTTTTTCAACCAAAACGGTATTCAATAACATGGTTAAGGAACTAATTTCCTTTGATTCTGTTTTAAGTTATTTTGATAATACTCATTTAAAAGTCTCAAGTGAACCAGAAAACAGCCTCACCAAAAATGTGAACGGAATAGTTTAACTTACAAAACACTATTTGTACTTTAGTTTTTCTTCAGTGTGTTTCTAATCATTGCACTTAAAGCACTCTGCCCAAGGCTGATCGAGACATAGCTATACGAAAAATTCAAACAACATTTATGTACTTATAAAACAAAAAGCCAACATCTTTCTCCTTCTAATCTTCCAAGGAGCATGCTGCTCTCTCTTGTTTCTTCAAGAAAACGAGGAGAGACAAAGTGTTGGTGTTTGATGAAAATTGGATCAGAGCAGGGAACACTAAATTGTTGCTGAGTTTGTGTGATGTCAGTACACAGCATTAATCTTCATGCCTCAGCTTCTCCACTTGAAATAGAGGGCAAACTATTTCACAGCGATGTGTTAGGGATTAAAGCACAGGTATATGGCATGCAAAACACATACTAATCCCTCTCTTTAACTCAACTTCAGACAGGCTCTTATTAGGGAGCTGTGTTTTGCTTGGAGCTTAACTAAAATGAATTATGGAGAGTTCGAGCATGATTCAGAACAGTGAAGATGGTTCAATGGCTTGGAAATGAGATTCATGCAAAAAGTCTTTAAAAACTGGGCACATTTGAATGGTAGAAAGATGGTTGCGAAGGCGAGGGCAAGCCCCGGTGGCAAACAGAATTCATACACAGTAGAATGTCACACACAGAAATTCAACATGCATCATTGCTCCTTTGTAGTTACATTAGGAAATTGTCAGATGCTGTTCAGTACCTGATGACATTTGAACAGAGACTGGACAGATTTGAGTTACTTTTCTACATTCGTTCAAGTAGTTAAATGGCAAAGCCAAGATATGGATGCAAGCTCTGTCTGACACCCCAAACCATGCTCTGTGGTGAGCATTAATTGAGTTAAAATACATAAACACTTGCTATGGTGTCTTGAGCACAGTTAATGCTCAAGAAGGGACAATGATTACTTTTTTAGAACTTTACCATTAGCCCCTTTTGTTTCAGGCATTATTTTTGCCAGGTGTCTGTCTACTTGACCAAACTTTCTGAGCATAATGAAACCAGTAATTACAAAAGCCAACAAATTAGAAACAGAAATGGAACAGACAAAGGTAGTTACTGTAGAATACTCGGGGAGACAGCTTGCTGCAAAGCTTTTCAAGGCAGCATGTTCAGTTTGGCTAAGCTGTTGCTGTGGTTGCGGCTGCGGGTGTGTTCCCCTGTTCTCCTTACAGTTGATCTTTCAACGACATGGGTTTGAACTGCATGGGTCCACTTACATGTGGGTCCACTTACACATCAATTTTCTTCTACCTTTGCCACCCCCGAAACAGCAAGACCAACCCTCCTCTTCCTCCGCCTCCTCAGCCTACTCAACAGAAAGACACTGAGGATGAAGGGCTCTGTGATGATCTACTTTCATTTAACAAATTGTGAATATGTTTCACCTACCTTATGATTTTCTTAATGTTATTTTCTTTCCTCTAGCTAATATTATTGTAAGCATATGGTATACACTACATATAACATACAAAATATGTGTTATTTAACTGTTTATGTTATTGATAAGGCTATTACCAATAACAGTTGGCTATTAGTTAAGTTTTATGGGAGTCAAAAGTTATACACAAATTTTTGGCTGGGCGTGTGGCTCACAACTGTAATCCTAGCACTTCAGGAGGCCAATGGGGCAGATCTCCTGAAGTCAGGAATTTGAGACCAGTCTGGCCAACATGGCAAAATTCTGTCTCTACTAAAAATACAAAAAAATTAGCTGGGTGTAGTAGTGCATGCCTGTAATCCCACTTACTTGGGAGGCTGAGGCAGAATTGCTTGAAACTGGGAGGTGGAGGTTGCAGTGAGCCAAGATGGCACCACTGCACTCCAGCCTGGGCAACAGAGTGAGACTTCATCTCAAAAACAAGTATACATAAGTTTTTGAGTTGGGGGTTGGTGTTTCAACCATGCATTGTTCAAGAGGCAGTTGTACTTCTTTGAGTTATTGTGCTAAATACAGTAAGTTTTTTGGGGGGTACTTTAGCAGCTTGTGAATATTTTTGTATTATGAGACAGTTTACACTTTTTATCTACATAAGGAATATTTTAGTTTTTGCACATATATATGTATACACATATATTTGACATTTCCTGGAATATTCCTCAAGAAACATGTAGACTAGAGTACTTCAAGTACAATTTTCAAAAACAAAACCCTTATATGAACAAAATGCAAGGCCTTCAAAGGGCCGGGGGTTCTGTTCCTTCTCTCTATTCTGTCACTGTGGATGTATTTTGAGCCCTGGATAAGATTTTCATGAATCAGCAGATATAATCAGACAGCAAGAATAATTGTTCTCAACCTTAAGATTGTTCAGGAAGTGAAAAGAAGGTGGTTTCTTAGCTAACCAAGATCCAGGCGATGGAGACTCTTCCAGATTGAAATCACAGTACCTAGTAAGCCTGAGAACTACAGAGAAGATGCTGAAAGATCAGGAGGCAGTCTGCTATTCCAAGACTGCCAGTAATGAAGGAGTGAAGCCAAGGAAGTCTAAAGGAGCTAGTCAGTGGAAGGTTGAATGTGTTCCCCTGAAATTCAACACTCTACAACTCCACTAAGTCCACTGTAACGGATTCATTCTTTTGAGGGTTGCCAACATCATACCAGCAACAAATGTGGAGAATTCCGAAGGAGTGATACTCAGCTACTGGAGATGTCTTCTTTCTCACTGAGGTCTGAGTCCCATAGCAAACTCCCTACTTCCACGCTGATGCAGTGGCTAAGTCACCAGGCTGACAACACAATAGGTCAACTTAGTCAATCAATGTAGTCAATCAACTTGAAAGTTCTATGGGAACTGACACATTGATTGAATTCACCTGTAAATTAAGTCAAAATGTTCAAACATGTATATGCCTTCTGTTGAGGGCTCTGAGTCTTAATAGATGAATGTCAAGGCTGGCTTCCAATTTTAGTTTGCTTCTAAATGAAGGTTGGTGCTCTTTCAACATTAAGTGATAATAATTATTGAGATTGCAGTAATTATGATTTGCACAGTTTAAAAGTTATGAGAGTATCATTTTATTTGCTAAATAGTGTTGTTTTATTCTGTGTGTTTACATTTACCAGAGCAAATACAGAGAGCTTCGAAGGTACCTGATATCTCTTGGGACACCCATGGAAAATGAGGTACTGTGTCTCATAAGACATTCTTGGCAAACGCAGTATGTAAACCAAAAAAAAAAAAAAATCCATATGGTGCACAACATCTCAGATGAAAAATAAGGCTTCTCAAGGAAGGAGCCTTGGGGGATTCTGAAGTCAAACTGCAAGGAACAAATGTGCTATTTTAATTTTGGCCTTAAAACTTCCTCTCCTGGAATGGTCTCAATATCACAATCTCTGCTCAACAGCACTCTCTAAGCTACAAACTCCCGTTGTTTTCTGGTTTGCTGTTCTTCAGAAAAAAAAAATCTTCGGATCTCTGCATGAGATCTGCAACCCCTCCCACATCAATCTTAGGAAGCCCAAGAACATTCTATGACTTAGTTCCCAAACAGGCCACAAGCAGATGGAATTCTCCATGAGAAAGATGGTTTCTTTTCTTTCCCTCCCCCGGCACCCTCCTTCTTTTTAACTTCAAAGGTGTTTCCTTCGGCTTCCCACTGCTTGGATATGTGTGGTTCTCTCCCAGCTCCCTTTCCTCCTCAGGCCCCTGCTTCCCCCACGGAGGAGACCTTGTCCAGTAGCTTGGGGTGAACCTCTGTCGTCTTCCCACACCTGGGAAATATGTGTCTCCTTCCCAATGCCCAGTAAGGCCAAGGCCATGGGAGGAGTGCATTGAAAGTCCATGTCCAGCGAAGACGATTTGTCAGTCTTCATTATCACAAGCTGTGTGGCAGCAACACTGGAGTTAAGGGTCAGTGTGGCTTCCAATTAAAACTCCCCTATTGAAAATGGATTTATGTTTGGTCCATTTCAAAACACATTGGGCTGTGACTTATCACTGAAGTTGTCAGATTGAAAGCACTTTGTTTTTTAGTGCCTCAAGGGTTTAAAAGCCATTAATGCATTTTGTTTAAGATATAAAGACATAAACGAATGAGTTTTTTGGTTTTCTTTTAAGGAGGAAAAAACAGCCCACCTTGGTCCAGATGTGCTCTAGATATACTGAAACATTTAGAATATGAGTCAAATTGGCAGGGTTTTTATCCTATGTATTGGGCATTTCTGTTCACAGTGAGTTTACCATGGGAACGTTATGGTGAAAACAAGGAAAGACACTTTTAAATGATCCTCAAAGTCACATGTTGGGAGTTTTGAACAGAGCCCAAGTTTTTCAGGGGTGAGTTTGTTTACTAAAAGAAAAAAATCACTTTCTGTTTTTAAGGATAAGAAATATGTATTCTTAAACATCTTGGACATGAAATCAAATTCATGTTGAGACATTTTGATGATGTCAGCACAAATAAATCAATTACTTTCAGGAAGGAAATTTCTATTACATACCTATGGTTTAAAAAACTAAAAGAGAAGGAAAACAGTGGAAAAGGACAAAATGCTGGAAAGGAGTATCCTGGCAAGACAGATTCAGGTCTGGGGATGATCTTTGTTTATAATAAATAAAAACTGAAAAGGAAAAAAGACACTAGCAAGATGAGAGTATGTTTCTTGCCAAGGAAGACCCAAATGTTTCAAATAGAACATGTCTTCGCTCATTTATCTTTGGTAAAATCCATTCTTTGGGCCTCCTCTAATCATATTTTGTTGTTTTTCAGAGGGAGTCCCGGCTGAAGTCTTTTTTAGTGAACAACGGAAGTCTTAGATTTCTTACCTCGTTTTGTTAGTGCTAAGTTGATCCATCATTACGAAACCATTCTTGCCTCTTTACCCCAACTCATAACTTGGGGAAAAAATCAGTGAAGCCCACTTACTCCATCTATTTAGCCAGATCCACTAACTGTGAAATGCAGAGTCCCAGCATTCACAATACCCACTGGGCAACTTTGAGATGGAAGAAGGAGGACGAGGTTAACCCAGCCCTACTTAGTAAACCCTCAGCATACCAAGCACCCCAAAGCCCAAAATACAACAGTAGGATGTGGGGCGCCTAAGCCTGCTTTCTTATCCCAACTCAGGATCTCTGACATCACTTGGGCAGATTCTGTCATAATAAGGATCCCCAGTTCTTGCCCTCTAACCATGTAGACGTTACCGGAAGTATAAAAATGATCTCCGTTGTGTTAGGAGAACTTGGAGATCTTCCCAAAGCCTCAGATGAACAACTTTAAATGTCATACTACGAATGGAGACGTTTCCGTTTAAAATCAGCTTTAACTACTAGAGATGCCACTAAGTTTTACAGAGCTTCTCAAGATTGAGCACATTTAGTAATAATAAAATGATAACAATATATAATGTTTATTGAATTGAATTTACCACTTGTGCAACGCACAGAATGCAAGCCACTTGACAGAGTTGATCTTGCCTAAGCCGTGCAGCAGGATCTATTTTACAATTATTTTTATTTTTATTTTTGAGACAGAGTCTCACTCCATTGCCCAGGCTGTAGTGCAGTGGCACGATCTTGGTTTACCGTAACCTCTGCCTCCCAGGTTCAAGTTATTCTCGTGCTTCAGCCTCCCGAGTAGCTGGGACTACAGGTGTGTGCCGCCACACCCTGCTAATTTTTGTATTCTTAGTAGAGACGAGGTTTCATCATGTTGGCCAGGCTGTTCTCAAACTCCTGACCTCAGGTGATCCACCCACCTCAGCCTCCCAAAGTGCTAGGATTACAGTATAATTATTTTTAAATGAAGTAACGAAGGTTTTGAGAGGCTAATTTGCCACATACATAAAATAGTAAAAAAAGCTGGAGTCTCATTCCTGAATCTGCAGGCTTAATCCCTCCACTTCAAGTGTAACAGACGAAATGTCTGATAATTCCAAATGTATCTAGCAAGTTACACTTCAGGAACCCCAGCTGGAATCTCTGGTTAGACTTTCCTGTCCCTATGTGAGGTTGTCCACTCTGATTTAAATAAAAATGACTTATTTTTCCATTCTTTTTTTTTTTTTTTGAGACAGTGTTTTGCTCTTGTTACCCAAACTGGAGTGCAATGGCGCGATCTTGGCTCACCGCAACCTCCCCCTCCTGGGTTCAGGCAATTCTCCCGCCTCAGCCTCCTGAGTAGCTGGGATTACAGGCATGCGCCACCATGCCCAGCTAATTTTTTTGTATTTTTAGTAGAGACGAGTTTTCACCATGTTGACCAGGATGGTCTTGATCTCTTGACCTCGTGATCCACCCGCCTCAGCCACCCAAAGTGCTGGGATTACAGGCTTGAGCCACCACGCCCGGCCTATTTTTCTATTCTTAAAGAAAAAAAGAACATTCTGTATGGGCAACTGGCATGCAAGTTTTCAGTGTGGAATGCCCACTTAGAAATGGGAAAAATCCATTAAATGTGGCACTAGGGATAAATTTTGTGTCACCATTTAACCAAAAACTATCTGAATTCACAGCCACAGAAAGGTTGCCAGTGAAGTGCTCCATGCATGCCACGGGTAACTGCTAAGGCCTCCTGCTACCCAGGTAATCAGGTAACTTGATGAGAGACAACACATTGCTAAAGTGAGGATTGGATGGGTTGAATTTTCTTTCTGCAGAATTCTGCTGAGCCCTTCTATCTTCTAAGCCAAGTGTGGAAATATTAACAAGCAAAGGTTATTAGTAAATATTAACTAAAACTGGGTTTTAATATGCACCATCACTGACAGATCATAACAATACCACAGATTTCCACGTGCACTGCATTTGTGAAAAGTTCCTGGAGAGTCCCAGAGCAGAAAAAGACACAAGCGGTCTTGGTCGAGTATTGCTTTAGTCTGTTGTTCTGCTCAAGTTATTTTTATTCTCTTTTACATGTGAGACATTTTACATGTTAGTGAAATCACTGAAATGAATCTCGGACTGTACGTGAAGTCAGGGAAGGAGGAACTTATCTGAGCATGGGTTTTGGAGAATGTCACTAAATAAGCTTCACAGAACCCAAAGAAATGCCTGATTCATTGGCTATGAAAGGCACATGCTTTGTCCAAGGAGTCCTTGTTTCTCCTCTGGACAGAGGAAGTGAGTCAGACTCTCATAGGTGCCGAGATGGGGTGTATTATCCAAGTTATCCTGCAAAATACAAGGGCCCAGGAGAGTGATTGTGTTTCTGCCTTATCAGCATGAAAGTTGCTCATCAGTCCAGAAATCCAGTGGAGAAATTGCAGGATTAGTGCTGTAACAAGGCTGGAAGTTCAAGCTAACCAAGCTTTCCAGTTCCCCCGCTCCCCCGACCCCTCCCTCCACCCTGGCCATGGGAGCCAGGAAAGCCAGGGTGGTAATGAAATAGGCTCAGAAGGCTGGAAATAGGCTTTTCCAGGGGGCACAGCCTTGGTACATGTTAACATCAGCCTGAGATTCAGAACCTGCCTGTGATTGCCGTCACCTGAGAGAGTTCTTCAAGAGGTACACAGACGCTTGGCCAACTGGGGCGTGATTTTTAATTTTTTCAAGTGGTTCATGAGAACTGCTAGGACTTCCCTTCTAAGTACAAAGAGACAATTCCCATCTGCGGTCTGTGTTTCTATCACAAAAAAATGTTGTTTAGACTGATGGGGTGCAACCTCTGCACATCGTAGGCTCAATCCAAATGGGAGGGGTTCCCCGATGTCCAGCTCCGTTAGCCAACTTTCTCTGGTCCAGAAAGCAGGCTGGAAGATTTGCAGAATTCTGTGGGAAGAGCTGTTTGAAATAGCTTTAAATCATTCCTTATTTTAATCAGGCTAAAAATACCCAAACACAGTCTTTTGGTATTCTGCCTTTGGTCTCCTCTGTCAGCACAAACACATCAACAAGAGTAAAGAATTAATATCCATCTGAATATCTGGCCTCTTTCATATACATCATGGATTGGATTTGGGTGGGTTCCAGTTTTGGAGAAAGATCCAGATTAATGATTTAGTTACTCTGATCCAAACCAGATTTCTCTAGTTGGAATTTGATTTTCTAAGATTTATGTTTTACCAGGCAGAACCCAGAAATGTTTCTTTTTAAGTTCTGAGTTGGGGGAACACAGTTCAGGAGATCACATAGCACTAAAAGAACAATAAAAGACTGCGTTATCCAATGTAACAATGTGATCTCAACCTGGCATTGAATGTCCTGGGAGGAATGAGCTTGCTGCCTGCATACTGACTACTGTCTAGGTTTCTCAACGACGTGGGACCCCTTTGTCCCATCAACTTGGACATCCAAGCAAATCTTTACATTAGTAAAATAAGCAAGACGCTAATGCATACCAGCTTATATGTTAAATCAGGAGGTGGTTATCCTGAGGGCTTTGTTTTGCTTGTGTTTTGTTTTTTAAATCGGGCAACTATTCCCTAGCATAGGTGCACAATGGAACTAGCTAGATATCTTAAAAAATACTGAAGTTGGACCAGACACAGTGGCTCACATTTGTAATCCCAGCACTTTGGGACCCCAGGGCAGAAGGGTAGTGTGAGCCCAGGAGTTCAAGACCAGCCTGGGCAACATGGTGAAACCCTGTCTCTATAAAAAAAAATACAAAAATTAGCCAGATGCAGTGGTGTGCACCTGTAGTCCCAGCTACTCAGGAGGCTGAGGTAGGAGGATCGCTTGAATCTGGGAGGCAGAGGTTGCAGTGAGCCACGATTGCACCACTGCACTCCAACCTGGGTGATAAAGTGGCCGGGCGCGGTGGCTCATGCCTGTAATCCCAGCACTTTGGGAGGCCGAGGCGGGCAGATCAGGAGGTCAAGAGATTGAGACCATCCTGATCAACATGGTGAAACCCCGTCTCTACTAAATATACAAAAAATAGCTGGGCATGGTGGCGTGTGCCTGTGGTCCCAGCTACTCGGGAGGCTGAGGCAGAAGAATCACTTGAATCCAGGAGGCGGAGGTTGCAGTGAGCCAAGATCACGCCATTGCACTCCAGCCTGGCAATAGAGCAAGACTCCATCTCAAAAAAAAAAAAAAACCCAATAAAGTAACATAAAATAAAATAAAAATACTGAGGCTTGTGTGGTGCCTTGTCTTTGTAATCCCAGTACTCTGGAAGGCCTAGGCAGGAGAGTTGCTTGAAGCCAGGAGCTCATGGCCAGCCTGGACAACATAGTAAGACCCCCTCATCTCTATTAAAGTAAATACATAAATAATAGAAAAAATTAATACTGATACATAGGCCCCCTCCTCTAATAAATTCTGCTATGATCAGCCTGGTGTGATGTGCCGATGTAGTGAAATGAGAAAGGGTTTTGGAGTTAGCCCAAGCTGGGTTTAAATCCAAGATACACTACTCACTATCATATGACCTTAGGCATGTTACTCAAGCCTTTCAGTGCTAGTTTAATAATGCACTAGCTCTTACCTTGCAAGATTGCCATGGAAATATGCATGCAAAGATTTTAGAACAGTGTCAGAAACATCGGGCAGCCAACAAATATTTCTGAATGGATAAACAGCAAGCCTTAAAAGCCCCAACTACTCTTTGTGTGTAGTTAATAAATCTGAAATGTCTTCAGTACCACTTTGGATCTCACCCTTACCTATTTCCAGTTCCAGCCATTCATGGAGCATTATCTTCTTGTGCACCGTCTCTGGTCCACTTTGCAGAACCTGACCTCAGTTTTCCTCATTCCCGGGACTGTAGAGTTTTAGGGCACAGACATGATGAGCTTTGTTTACTGCTATAGTCCAGTGCCTACAACACTGTCAGTTAATAATACTAATAACCGGCCGGGCGCAGTGGCTCACACCTGTAATCCCAGCATTTTGAGAGGCCGAGGATGCCGGATCACCTGAGGTCAGGAGTTCGAGACCAGCCTACCCAACATGGAGAAACCCTGTCTCTACTAAAAATACAAAAAATTAGCCAGGCGTGGTGGCAAGTTCCTGTAATCCCAGCTACTTGGGAGCTGAGGAAAGAGAATTGCTTGAAGCTGGGAGGCGGAGGTTGGAGCGAGCTGAGATCACGCCACTGCACTACAGCCTGGGTGACAAAAGCAAAACTCCATCTCAAAGTAATAATAATGATAATCTATATAACTAATAATAACTAGTTCATAATTAATAAATTATCACGAAATATTTGTTGAATAAATGGATGAGAGCATTAATTCTTGAAGATCTTGATAAATGCTATTTTCTCTACTCACTGCCAGAAACAGCCAACTCACCATCTATGGTCGCCTGAAGAATTTGTGCTCACTCTTAAGACCCAGCTCAAATGTTTGTGAAGTTGCTTTGAGCTCTTACTCAGGCAGAGTTGGCCTCTGCGTCCTCTGTGTGATCCCCTGCCGGTTCCTGCGTCCACAACACCACCCAGCAGCCTGCAGGGAGGACAATGACGTCCTTCCTCCTGGGTTAACAAAGCATTGTGTCTGTGGAGGTGGAAAGAGAGCCAGTAAAATTTAGAGACTTGCTTAAAATTCTAAAACCGAAACTGAAACCCAGACCTCAATCTAGAGTGTCTGCCATTTTAACATATACTTCCTGAAGTGCTGTGTCTAAAAGAATCCTCTTTCTAAACCTCTCCAGATTGTTTCCTAGATATCTTGGTTCCTCCCAAAACTTTCTTGCTCTCTGAATGCAGAGACGGTTAGAGGCCATCAGTATTTTTCTTACCATATTTGATATCTGGTCAAATATGCAGCACTTGGTACACTGGAAACACCCAGGAACTGTTGGAATAGATACATACATGTATTATTGTCTGTTTTTTTACTGCACTTATATAGCTAAAATTTTAGCTCTCTCCATCACCGCCTGAGTCTTGCTTTTGAGTTCCACCCTATCCTCCTTCCTCTCTTAGCTCCCACTTTGTGACACTGTGTATTGAACTCATATTCTCCAGATCACATTATAAAAATGCATGTTTTAGGGTACAAGGCTAGAATGGTCTATGTGGCTCATGGCTGGACTTGCAAGCGTCCCGGCCACACTTACTGCACATCCCAGAGTCTTCCGCAAACAAATCCAGGAGGCTACTTTTGAGAATAATGTCTTGCAAACCCCAGGTTTTGTGTATTTTGTGTTTTCTTGACTCTCTGGACTGAAACTTCAGCAGCCACAGCCCTGTGCTCATGCCGATGCGATGCTGTTTGGGAAGGGCTCTGTTCTTGTGATATTGGTCATTGCCAGGCAAAGCTTTAGTGAGGGAGGAGCCATTTTTTTCAGATACAGGCATTGGAATTAACCTGTTCCTTGAAGCTCAGAAGGAACTGAGTAAATCCCACAGCAGAACTTCATGTGTTACTGTGGGTGATGTGCTTTAAGATTAGATATGTCTTATATCCAAAGCTTCCAGATGGCCTTAAAGATCTCTGAAAGTTGGAAACTTTGCAGTAATCTATTCTGGGAATTTAAAAAAATGAACAAATACAGGAAGGGGGTCTATATTAAGTCGTGGAGGTTGTAAGAAATAAACTTTTTCGATAGAGCCCTTTTAATGTTCTATATATTTTTTTTTAACAGGGTTTTACTCTTGTTGCCTAGACTGGAGTGGAATGGTGCAATCTCGGGGCCTCCTGAGTTCAAGTGATTCTCCTGCTTCAGCCTTCCAAGTAGCTGGGATTACAGGTACCTGCCACCACACCTGGCTAATTTTGTATTTTTAGCAGAGATGGAGGTTTCGCCATGTTGGTCAGGCTGGTCTCAAACCTCTGACCTCAGGTGATCCACTGGCCTTGGCCTCCCAAAATACTGGGATTACAGGCATGAGCCACCACCCTCTGTTTAGCATTCTATTGTATTCCCATCATGATCAGCCCTTATTTTCAGACCCTGGGCTGCAAATACTATGGGAATGACTCCTTCTGCAGCAGAAATCATGTCAAGGGCTTTTTTCACTGAGGCTGAATTACTAGCTCTTTCCCACACATTTCATGAATGGAGTCCTAGAGGCCTGACAACTTGCTGACCCTCTGCCTTTCTTTGACCTGGGGACTTATGGCATTGGACTCCTGTGTTCTTTTCTGGTTGCTGAACCTCTATCTTATTTCACCTTGATACCCTTGCTTTCTGACTTTTGACTTCTCGCCTGTTAAGATTCCACCGCTTTCCAAAAGCCCTGCTTCTGCAGATTTCAGGTTCTCACTTCCTGCCTGGTCTGTGAGGCACACCATTATCCAAGGTTCACCATTGTATCCATAACAATGACAAGAGAACTACATCAAACTGCCTGGGAGTAGTCAGAGAGTTCAGAAGTCAGAGACTTCACTGGGAAAGAATAAATGGGTACTTTCTTTTTGAAGGAGAGAAAACTGCCTTTTGTATTATTTTTGTATATTTTGTACTTTCCCTAGGATGATCATCTTCGTGTTGTTCTCAGCTGAGATTTAGCAAATGTTTTCTTTTCTCCACTTCGTGAATTAGCTGGGACTCCCAGAAAATGACGATCATAAAACAAGATGTGGTATTTCTAGAAAATGCAAGGGATATTTCAATCCATTACCCAGAATTGCCACCAATTTAGGAGAAGTCTTGAGGGCTTAATAGGATTATTGTACACCTAATTTAAGAATCCCAAGGAGATTATTAAGCATAAATAAGAATTGAATGACAAAGTCTTTAAGCGCAGTTAAAGCTTTTTAAACTGGAGAACAAGAGACCTCCAACAGACAGAGGACTGTTTCCTAAGAAAAGGGGTGTGCGTCTCTTTACGGTGTAATGAGTGCCTGGAAATTGCATCATTCCAGGCAGAAATTCCCAGAGGAGACTAAGCCTGTCCACGTACACTGTTAGCTGAATCTTGAAAATGCCCAGCATCGTTGGTAAACATCATGCAATGAGCAAATCAACACTATGAGAAACAAGGTATGGATGTTTGCCAGGCTATGTTGAATGAGGCAAGAGGAAAACTTTAACATAGTAACAAATTAATAAGCAAATAAGAATTCCAGTGACCCGGAATTACGGCATCAGTTTTTTCTTCTAAAAATGGTACCGACTGCATTAATATCTTGATTATATTTCAATCACAATGTTTGTGTCCTCCATCATGCTCGTTTGATCTTAGACAAATGGTCCGCCTTTTAAAAAAAAATACTGATGGATTTCTGAACGGAGACACAGACAATTCAGAGCAATATCACAAAGAAATATATAAAAACAAGGAGTTGTTAGAAGCAGGCCTTTTGGTTCTCCCTTAGTCTCAATTCTTTTACTAAGACCCTGATAAATCACTTCTAAAGTGTTCAGACACTGTATGTTGAACTCAAGATTCTCCAGGTCACATTATAAACATGCATGTTCTAAGATGCAAGGCAAGAATGTTCTATGTTGCCTGTGGCTGGACTTACCACAGCATCAGAGGTACAGTTACTGCCTACCCCAAAGAGTTTCATGCAAACCTATCAGGGAGGCAGCTTTTGGGAACAGTGTCTTGCAAATCCCAGTTTTTTTGTATTTCATGTTTTCTTGATTCCGTGAACTAAAACTTCAGTATCTGTGGCCCCGTGCACTTGCTGATATTAATATAATGCTCTTGGAGAAGTGCCCTGTGTCAATTACCCTGACTGTCGGTGAACTAGCAGCATGCTCTTGCTTTAATGAAAATATATGGGCCACTGTTTTCCCCGAGTCTGTGTCCTTTCCTGGGAGCGTGAGCGACACAGTGGCCCTGACACATGGCAAAAGATGTTACCGCGTCTCCCTGCCACGCCTGCATGAGTCTAATGCGGAATGTGGAAGTTGGGAATGCAGTGTGCTTCCATGGAAGATCAGATCATTCGCACACCCCTTCAACATTCTACACCATCGGGCTTCCACAAACATTTCTAGAGAACCAGTTTCTAATAGAGGGGTCTTCAGCTTGCACGAAGCAGCAACTAATTCTCATTCAAATTAAACAACAGAGTAAGTCTATTGATGGCTTTGTTAGAAGTCAGATCACTCAGGCATGGCATTCAGGTTGGGTCCAAAATGAGCTGTCTCAAACGGAGTGGCTCACTTTAGCATGGGCAACAATGACCACCCGCTATTCTCTCTAATGCACCTAGAGGCTAAGGAGCACTTTATTATTTTAACTAGCATGCAGCCTCTGGAGGCCGCCCTGTAGACATCAATCACCAAATGTACAGTTTGTAATGATATCTAGAATATGAGAATGCAATGTCTTTAAGAGTCCCTTCCACAAAATATGAACCAAATTGAACTTTAATCTTTAGAGCAAAGAAATACATTCTTTTCCCTGGGGAGTTAAGAAATGTGAGCAAATTGTAAGTGACTTTTAAAGTATACAATAAGACTGCCAGCCCTATTCATGGGGAAAAAAATAATTGGCACTTTATGTCAGTATTTTCCATGAATTATTTGAAAAACAGATAAAATGTGTCATTTATACGGAATCACTTCCCACTGTTCTTCAGAGCTCCTTTCTACTGAATGAGTAATCACCCTTCATGGTGATTGGCACATGTGTATAACTCCAGCTTGGGCAAAATATGTCAGAAAACCACTGGGCTGGATTGTATGTAAGACATCCAGCGTCTTCGGGGGTAAGGAAGGGAGATGCTAAACTCTGCCACCCTTAAGTTACACGGAGAGGTGTCTATTCCTCCCTTGGGTGCTGAATCCTGGTCACTGGGAGATAATTCAGGGCAGATAAAGACCCCGTGCCTGAAGGAGTTACAAACTGCATTTCTTATCAGCGTTTAGAACTTTAGCTCCTTACTTCCAATAGAGGGAAACACTTCTCTGACATTTGCCCTTAAATTACATGACAAGTAGTCTCAAGACAAGCTAATTTTTTGGAGAATGGTGTATGTTCCTGGTGTTTCTCATCTTCATAAGCACAAAGATTACCATCCTTTACAGAGGAGAAGGGGGTTGCACATGGCCTGCCAAGGCAATGTGTTGTGGACTGTATATGGAAGAGAGGTTAACTATGCAAGAGACAAATATTTTGATCTTTCTTGGCAGAAGAATCAAAAGTGGGCGTTTGAAGTTAAAGCCCTGGGTCCTTCTCCCAAGTGTTTCCATGTCCTTCTCTGGCAGCCACGTGACCTTAAAATCTTCAGTAAATTAAGCAAATGAGTAAAACATGTACCACACTGAGATGCAGACAGGCTTAATGTATTAGTCCTTCAATGTATGAAAAATATCACAAGGTGAGGTATAGGAGCAATGCTTGAAATTGTTTCCTGGGATTTATCTTTAGAAATGTTTATAAACTGGCCAGGCTTGGTGGCTCATACCTGTAATCCCAGCATTTTGGGAGGCGAAGTGGAAGGATCACCTGAGGCCAACAGTTCCAGAATAGCCTGGGTAACATAGTGAGACCCCATTTCTACCAAAAATTTAAAACTTAGCCCGATGTGGTGGCACATGCCTGTAGTCCTAGCTGCTCAGGAGACTGAGGTGGGAGGATCCCTTGAGAAGAGGAGTTCCAGGCTCCAGTGAGCCATGATCATGACACTGTACTCCAGCCTGGGTGATAGAGTGAGACCCAGTTGGAAGGAAGGGAAGAAGGGAATGAAAGAGAAGGGGAAGGGGAAGGGGAAGGGGAGGGAAGGCAGAAAGGAAAGAAAGAAAAAGAAAGAAAGAAAGAAAGAAAGAAAGAAAGAAAGAAAGAAAGAAAGAAAGAAAGAAAAGGAAAGGAAAGAAAGAAAGGGAAAGAAGGAAGGAATGAAAGAAGGAAAGAGAAGGAAAGAAAGAAGGAAAGAGAAAGATAGGAAAGAAAGAAGGAAAGAGAAAGATAGGAAAGGAAGAAAGAAGGAAAGAAAGAAAGAAAGAAAAAAAAAGAAAGAAAGAAAGAAAGAAAGAAAGAGAAAGAAAGAAAGAAAGAAAGAGAAGGAAAGAAAGAAAGATTTTTACAAATCCCGAGACTACAAAAGTGTAGTCTCTACCATGGACGGTATCTACCAATTGCGTTAGTTCATTTTCGACATAACTCTATATTTTGGCGTGGGCATTACATATTACTGACACCTGATGGTTTTCTTGTTTCATGGGTCACTCACCATGTTTGTTAGGAAGGGTCAAGGGAGACACCACCACTGGGCAAGAGAGAACATAAGGCACATTCCCTCTCCACAAATACCATTCAGAGCAAGCAGAAGCTCTAATGACCCTTTTGATGATTGTGGCCTTCTGTCAGAGGCAGCATCCTTAGGTGACATTCCCCTCCTCCTGCAGGCTCCCCTAGCGCACACACCCAGAAAGCAGCAGCAATCTTACTCTGGTTGGAGGTTGGGAAGGCCTAGGCTGGTAGCTCATGGGATTCACTGTTCCAATGATATTGCTGCTTCGTTCCCCTGACCCCAGAGCCCGATTAGGATAAGAATCAGGCTTCTGTCTCCTTCAGTTTCTGATTATTTAGAGGACACTTTCCTGGTTTCCAGTTCTTCCCAGATGGACCCCTACTTTTCCTTTGTCAGCAGAACTGGAGCTCAGACTCTACGTCTTGGCTGAACATTTGGGGCCAGGAACATGCTTCCAGAACTCTCTGCTGCTAACTGAATGTATTAGTCCGTTCTCACGCTGCTAATAAAGTTATACCCAAGACTGGGTAATTTATAAAGGGAAAAGGTTTAATTGATTCACACTTCAGCATGGCTGGGATGGCCTCACAATCCTGGCAGAAAGCAAAGGAGAAGCAAAAGCAGGTCTTACATTGCAGAGAACAAGAGAGAGCTTGTGCAGGGGAACTCCCATTTAAAAACCATCAGATCTCATGAGACTTATTCACTACCATGAGAACAGTAGGGGGGAAGCAGCCCTCATGATTCAATTATCTCCACCTGGCCCCACCCTGGACATGTGTGGATTATTACAATTCAAGGTGACATTTGGGTGGGGACACGGCCAAACCATATAACTGACTCTGCTTTCCCACGCTGCCTGGAATCTTGGATACCACCCCAATCCTTGTGGGCCTCCCAGATGGCAAAACCAGTGCCTGTCCTGAACTGACCACTGGGAGTCATGGTTGTCTGTGCCGTGCTCAGATGCCCAGCCTGGTGAGCTGTGCTTCCTGCAGCTTGGTGGACCTGTCTTGTTCTAGTATGTATGTGTGACCACTGTCAGCATAGCCTATCAATAGTTTCCACATTGCTGTGGGGCTGACAAGCTCTTTTTCTCTGGAAACTGACACCGAAATCCCAGCCAGCCATGTGTCTGCCATATGACCCTTGGCCTCCCTCTTCTCTCTACGCTGCCACTTCCAAGCCCTCAATGTATTTGATGAGCCCTACCCAACCTGGGCCCATCAGAATCTTTTCCTATGGAATTTAGATGTGCACAGGTGTGTTTAAAGAGAGAGAGAAAGAGGGCTGGGCTCAGTGGCTCATGCCTGTAATCTGAGCACTGTGGGAGGCTGAGGCAGGCAAATGACTTGAGGTCAGGAGCTCGAGACCAGCGTGGCCAACATGAGGAAACCCCATCTCTACTAAAAATATAAAAATTAGCCGGGTGTGGTGGCTCACATCTGTAATCCCAGCTACTCGGGAGGCTGAGGTGGGAAAATCTCTCGTACCCAGGAGGTGGAGGTTGCAGTGAACCACCACTATACTCCAGCCTGGGTGATAGAGAGAGACTCTGTCTCAAATAAATAAATAAAAACAGAGAGAGAAGAGAGAGAAAGAGGAGAGAGAGGGGAGAGAGAGAGAGGAGAGAGCGAGGATAGAGAGAGAGAGAGCGAGAGCGAGAGCGAGAGAGAGCGAGAGCGAGAGAGGTCCGATGACCATCATCCCAATTGTAGTCTCTTCCTCAAATGCAGATGCATTGCTCCTCTGGTCTATGAGACCATTATTAGCATCACCATCATTATTTTCCTGGATGTTATTCACACTCAGATCAAATTGTTTACTTCGCAACTAGAAAAGTCTTAACTCATGCAGTTCTCCAGAGACCTAAGTGTCTGATAACTCTCCACAGAGAAATTGCAGGGAGCTGGAGAGCAGTGCCAGGTGGATGAGGGCCTCTTCTCCACCTTCTCTGCCTTCAACCCAAGCATCTCCATTCTGTGTCTATCATAGTGTGGAATTTCATCCCTTATTTTTCGTAAAACATGTTCTGTTGGTATTCTGTTGCTAAAGATTAAAAACTCCTCCCCGTGGACCTGTGAGACTTCCTCCTACAGATGCCACTTATTTCTGAGACTGGGGCAATTGGATTCCTCAGCTGTGGGCCTCACCTCATCTCTGGCTGGTGAAGACTGAGCTTGTCTGATGCAGATAACTCCAGAGGTCACATCAAACGTCAAGATGTTATGATTGACTGAGCCCAAATCCAAATGTTATCATTTTTAATCCTTCTTTTCTGCCTCAGACTTGCAGTAAACTTCTGACATTTCAAGTCTGGAAGCAAGTATTAGGTATTCAATAGGAAGTACAGTGTCCTTTTACAATTGTCCAGGCTTCCTAAAGCAAAATATCACATGACTACCCTTACCATTTATCTCATAACTCTGCTGTGTGACATGCCTGGTGATAAAAGGCAGTACATGATAAATTCTCTTATGAGAACCTATAAAGTCTTGTTACAATTATTTTTGGAATGATTGTTTTACCACATGAAATTTTAGAAAGGAACTACCTACTGCCTGTTTTAGAAATAACTTTTTTCATATGAAGATTTCCTTTTATCCAGAGATTGAATAAAAGTTGTTGCTAAAAAATTGATGGGCATATAAGAAATTGCCTTGAATGTTCTGGAAGATGAGGAAGATGCCCAGATTTTGTTTACTGGATATTATCCTTGCAAAAGTCTAGGACTAAATTGACATTCACAGAGAGCTGCCCGAATCTAGCAAGCTCATTTACAGTGTTTGTAGCTTACCTGTTCACCCTGGAATTTGGAAAAGTTCATTATAATTGGGGTTGGAGGGTTAGTTCATGCATTTCATTAACTTGCTTGCCAAAAATCGCTTCCCATTAATGATATCTCCACCCAAGTTATTACATTTTTCTCTGAAAATTATTGGGCAATAAATGTTTGAACATAACTCACGTGATACAATAATGGAATTAATATAAGTAGAGATGTAATGGCTTCTTTGATTAATGGATTCTTGGACAATGCAGCTGACTGAGAATAGAATACCTTTTAATTACAGGCGAGCACAATTTTCTCTTTCAAATATTGGTACTGCTTCCATGGTTGATACCTAACCACAGGTGAGAATTATTTATAGTCTAAGTGAAAGTATTAGGTTGGTGCAAACGTAATTGCCGTTAAAGTAATGGCCTAAACCGCAGTGACTTTTGCATCAACCTAAATACTTATCCAGCAAACTGAGAGCTGGATGCTGGTCCATTTCCCCTTTCTACACATGGCATAACTTGTTTACTTCTTCTTGCCTCATTTAGAAAAAACCTTCCCTACCCCATCCCCCTTTCCCCCAAAACTTCATCTGTCTATACGAAACATGCAAACTTCAATTTTTGCTTTTTATATCCCTACCCGCTTCTCCTTTAATTTTATTTTCACCATTTAGTCATCACTAGAACCACAGCGTTTTTCCCGATAGGTTACATTTCTACAGAAACTCCACATGGCCTTCGGCTAATTCTAAAATCACTCATTTTGTTTTCACCACTTAAAAGCTGATATTTGTAAAGACTTTCAGATTTTTATCTCTCTTATTTTCCGGACCATTTCATGGAAGGAAATTGGCATTTTGATCTGCATTTTTTTGATATGGAATTGAGAGGAACTCAGAAGCAATAATCTTATCCAAGGAACACAGGGCTCAATGGCAAAGAGTTAATTAAAACTATCATGTCCTCTCTTTAGTCATTCAGCTGTGAATGGGTTTAATGACCTGGTGTCTGCCATTGGCCACGGTCCTGGAAATGCGCTAAGGGAACAGGAGTATTCTCACTGTGTCAAGCTGTAGGACAAAGTGCTTGGGGAGAAGGAGGCAGTGCCGAGTGCGGTGGATTTGGAGTGGACAGCATCGGGAACGGCTCACGTTTCCCTGCCTGAGATTTGGTGGCGGGCAGGGAGTGTTGGCGAAGTTCAAAGTCCAGCTACTGGAAATGGCTACTTTGGATCGTTGTCTGGAAGACATAGAGAATAATTATTAAAAATACAAGCTTTCAAGCTGGGCTTGGTGACTCACACCTGTAGTGGCTGCTACTCCTCAGGCTGAGGCAGGAGCATCTCCTGAGTCCAGGAGTTCAAGGTGACACAGCACAGCTTGGGCAACAGAGTGTGACCTTCCTTAAAAAAAAAAAAAAAAAACAAGCTTTGAAATCACAGAAATATAGGCTTGAACTGTGACCCTACCACTTACAACCCATGTGATTCTTGATTAGTAAGTTGCTTAATTTCCCTGTATCTTGGTTTCTTGCTCTGTAAAATGGCTTAATGACACCTACCCCCAACCGTAGTTAGAAAGATTAAATGAGATAATGTATAGTGCTACTTCATAAAGAGAGATAAATCAGGGATGAGTATTATCACTATTACCTTCGTGGTTGTTACTTTGTCTTTTAGTCCATTCAGTTGTTTTTCAGAATTAGTTAATTATATCCTAATTCTGAGAATGCCGTTTCCCAGAACTCACCAATATCTCATGGGAACGTCTACCTTCTACAATTGAACTCTACGGTAGAAGAGGACTAAACCGTGGCTGTGAAGGGAATAGCCAAGGCACACACACGGATGGCAGAGGACAGTTTTGGCTCCTGTTATCTCTCCAAGTCTAACATTTCATAGGATCACCCCACGTACTCCACAGTCCCTTTCCTCTGCAGTAGGAAAGAGGAACTAGTCCCAAGAGCAGGCCTGGTCCCAAGAGTGTTCAGCAAGCTCCCACAAGGATATACCAAAGTGTAGTTAACAGCATTTTTGGAGAGATTCTTTGGCCTTTGTTGGTTATTTGGAGTTAAGAGTTCAAGGTTCTGGCCGGGCGCGGTGGCTCAAGCCTGTAATCCCAGCACTTTGGGAGGCCGAGGCGGGTGGATCACGAGGTCAAGAGATCAAGACCATCCTGGTCAACATGGTGAAACCCCGTCTCTACTAAAAAATTACAAAAAATTAGCTGGGCATGGTGGCGCGTGCCTGTAATCCCAGCTACTCAGGAGGCTGAGGCAGGAGAATTGCCTGAACCCAGGGGGCGGAGGTTGCGGTGAGCCGAGATTGCGCCATTGCACTCCAGCCTGGGTAACAAGAGCGAAACTCCATCTCAAAAAAAAAAAAAGAGTTCAAGGTTCTTAGTAATAGTGGCGGTAACAGTCATTGCAGATTCTCTTGTTGCTGTAGCCTGTGATAATTTAATTGGCATAATTGATGCTGCATCTCAGGGAAGGTACCCACGCTTCAAGTCAGGAGGCATTTTCAAGGATAGTGGCCTTGGGATGCCTCACCATTTAGGTAAATTAGGGAAAGTCAGTATCCCTGGCAAAGGCAGATGAAATAGGAAAGCAATGTTCCAGGCCAGCTGAGGTCCCTTAATGGACAGTGAAAAAATGAGGAAGGCAGGGGTAGGAAGATAATAAGTATCAAACTTAAATAAACTGGAATATTAGAACACAATTTCATCCTGCTCTTCATTTTTCACTGAGCCAGGTCACCCTTTCCTAATTATGACGAAAACTACTCAACCGTGGAATTATCACAGCATTTAAAGACTGCTGTGTTTAGGGGCTGCCACTGTCTTGTAAAAATCTGCATGTGGAATTGAGCTCTAGGCCAAGAATATTTGACCTCTACTATACCCAGGGCTCCATTTGCAACCTCCCAGAAGCACAGTGGTGGCACCTGATTTGCATGACTATTTACATAAATCTACATATGCATAGTTTGCAGGTTTGGATCATGAGTTGATTGTGTCTTGTTTGCTTAAAAGTTTAGAATTAAAAGTAAGGTTGAAAGTCATAGCTATTCAAAAGAGAAAACATTTGTTTTCCAAGGAAGTTTTAAGAGTCTCTTTCTGAATACGTCTTTCACATATGAGGATATAGTCGCTTCCCATCCTTTTAGCTAAGGTCCTGTGTAGTACATATGAGGATGTAACTAAAACTCAAGTTCTCTGAAAAAAGCCCTTTGACACTAACTGTGAAACTTCTGTTTCTGCAAGGCCATAATGTCTTGTCTTACAGGAATGAGAATCTATCAATTAAATGTTGAACTTTTAAAAAATATTACTATTATAGACTGAACGCTTGCCCTCAAGGTAAGAACTTACAACCTATCACACTTGGATCACCTGCCACACATTAAATAATTACAAAAAAATACAAGAGAAACTTTCGTTTTCCAGGGTATCCCTATTATTTGGGAATTCGAGGCTGGATTCCATTCTAACTAAACTCACCCCTCAGGATTCACTCTTACATCTCAACTCCACCCCACCCCTGCCATCAGGTGGCCAATTTTTACTTTTTTCTAATATGAGAGATTTACATGGGATTTCTTCTTTAATGCAAGAGTCGTCCCCTGCCTTTGTGTCATTTTCTAGAAGAGATACGGCATAGCAATTTTAAGAATACAAGCTTTGTAAAGTGTCTGTTCATATCCTTTGCCCAATTTTGAATGGGCTTGTTTGTTTTTTTCCTGTAAATCTGTTTGATTTTTTTGTAAATTCTGAAGAAGACATATATGAGGCCAACAATCATATGAAAAAATGCTCATCGTCACTGGTTATCAGAGAGATGCAAATCAAAACCACATTGAGATACCATCTCACGCAAGTTAGAATGGCAATCATTAAAAAAATCTGGAGACAACAGATGCTGGAGAGGATGTGGAGAAAAAGGAACACTTTTACACTGTTGGTGGGAGTGTAAATTAGTTCAACCATTGTGGAAGACAGTGTGGAGATTCCTCAAGGCCTTAGAAATAGAAATTCCATTTGACCCAGCAATCCCATTACTGGGTATATATCCAAAGGACTATAAATCGTTCTGCTATAATGACACATGCACACGAATGTTCATTACAGCACTGTTTACAATAGCAAAGACCTGGAATCAACCCAAATGCCCATTGATGATAGACTGGATTGGGAAAATGTGGCACATATACACCATGGAATATTATGCAGCAATCAGAAATGATGAGTTGTGTCTTTTGTAGGGACATGGATGAATCTGGAGAACATCATTCTCAGCAAACTGACACAAGAACAGAAAATGAAACACCGCATATTCTCACTCATAGGTTGGTGATGAAAAATGAGAACACATGGACACAGGGAGGGGAGTACTAAACACTGGGGTCTATTGGGGGGAAAAGGGGAGGGACAGTGGGAGGGGGAGGTGGGGAGGGATAGCCTGGGAAGAAATGCCAAATGTGGGTGAAGGGCAGAAAGGAAGCAAAACACACTGCCATGTGTGTACCTATGCAACTGTTTTGCATGTTCTGCACATGTACCCCAAAACCTAAAATGCAATAAAAAATTAAAAAAAAAAAAAAAGAATACAAGCTTTGAAATCCCACAAGTGTAGGCTTGAATTGCAACTCTACTACTTGCACCCTGTGTGATTTTGATTGTTAGGTTGCTTAAATTCCCGTATCTTGGCTTTCTGCTCTGTAAAATGTCTTAAAGGCACTTACCTTGAGCAGTAGCTAGGAGGATTAAAGAAGATAATAAGTATAGTGCTGATTCATAAAGAGAAGCCAATCAGTGATGAGTATTATCACTACTACCTTTATGCCTGCTAGTCTCTGAGTCATCCCAGTAGTTTTGCAGAATTAGTCAGTTTTATGCTAATCCAGAGAACGTCACCTCCCACTACTCACCATGTAGGTTAGAAACTTCTACCTCGCCAATAATTGTAACAATTCTCTTGGCCTCTGAATAGTAATCTTAATTTTTTTGTGTTAAAAATGATTTTTAAAGGACTTAGACTGCATTTCCATAGAGCAGGACTCTGGAAATTCTATGACATGATCCTACTTCTCCTGCATTAACGCCTCTCCTTCTCTGACATTTCTCCATGACTTAGTGTGGAATTCTTTCCCACTGTCTCTCACAGGGAGCAGAGCTGGATCCTTCTTCATCCTGTAGTAGGAGGGCACACTCATGGTGTTTTCTCGATCCTGTAGAATCGGTAGAGTTATTGAATGTATTATTGTGTACTAACCCTAAACTCTCCAAAATAAGTTTTTCTCATCATTTTGGCTTAACTTAACAGGAACTGTCAAAATGAAGGTTTACTCTATTTCTCACTGGCTGAAATTATCTTCTATGTAAATGGAAGAACCAGAAGGAAGCATGCCATGATATTCCAGAATTCCTAAGGAATAGTGTTCAGATCATAGCCTCTCTAGACTCTGATTTATTTTATAAGATAGACTTCAGGTACAGTAGATCCTTGAGATCTGCCAGAGTTACAAACTAAGAAACTTGAAAATTCCGAAGTTCATGTTCCGATGTTACTGCATGCACAAAGATATGCAGAGAACAACGAATCCTCATTAAACTGTAGATACTCATCAGTGGCCTGGTTTCCCTCACTAGGAAGTGATTTCCTCCTCCTCATGGCTCTAACTCATGCCCCAAAAAAGTAAAAATAATTGAAATCTCTTGCAAACAGTTGAAAGTATGGATGCTAGTTAGGTCTATAAATTCCCAAATTCGGCTTTATTGCAGGCATGCCCAGTTTTTCAAAGGTACCCAGTTTTTCAAAGGTGAAAATTATTGAATTTCAATATGGTGGGACTTAGGCTATGCCTTGAAATAAGCGAGGGCATGAAACCAAAAGAAAAAGGGCAGCGTGCATGGAACAATACAGCCAAGATAGAGGAAAGAAAAGGGTGGAATAGAGAATGGTGCCGAAATGGACCTCAGAGGAATAGAGTTTACTTTCTGAAGCTCTCATTTGATGCAAACCCTTCTAGTATTCAACAAGTATTTTATTCTCCAGATTTCATATAGATGACTAGCCAGAAGTTCGAATAGCAAAATTTAAATTCACTCCTTTAGTGTTCCTGGCCAAGCCAGAACAGCGTACTTGTACTAGGTGTGGAGAAGACTTTCAATTATATGATGATGGTAGCAATCAGTCACCAACCTTTGTGTAAATGTTATGTGTATAGATTGTTATGAAATTATTTTTCAGTCTCTGTCCTTCAGAATTAAGCATTGCAGTACGTTTTTTTTTTTTTTTTTTTTTTTTTTTTTTGAGACGGAGTTTTGCTCTTGTTACCCAGGCTAGAGTGCAATGGCGCGATCTCGGGCTCACCGCAACCTCCGCCCCCTGGGTTCAGGCAATTCTCCTGCCTCAGCCTCCTGAGTAGCTGGGATTAGAGGCACGCACCACCACGCCCAGCTAATTTTTTGTATTTTTATTATAGACAGGGTTTCACCATGTTGACCAGGATGGTCTGGATCTCTTGACCTCGTGATCCACCCGCCTCGGCCTCCCAAAGTGCTGGGATTACAGGCTTGAGCCACCGTGCCCAGCCGCATTGCAGTACTTTTTAATCTTTTTTTCCTGGGTTTCATTTTCTACTTGGTAGTTTACTTGATTTCGGACTGAAACTACATGGACAGTTCTTGTTCAGATGGCCAGCAGTAATAGGACAAAAATATACTGTTTCTCATCCTGTGTATCCACCAACAGATGAATGAATAAAGAAAACGTGGTACACCATTGTGCACCATTCAGCCATAAAACAAATGAGATCCTATCATGTGCAACAATATGGATGGACCTGGAGGTCATTAGGCTAAGTGAAATTAGTCAGGCACAGAAAGGCAAACATTGCATGTTCTCACTTATTTGTAAAATCTAAAAATCAAAACGGCTGAACTCATGGAGACAGAGAATGGAAGGATGTTTATGAGAGCCAGGGAAGGGTAGTGGGAAGGTGAAGGGGAGGTGGGCTTGGTTAGTGCATACTAGAAAATAGAAAGAGTGAATAAGACCTATTTGATAGCACGACAAGGGGACTGTAGTCAATAATAATTTCATTGTACATTTAAAAATAATTAAGAGTGTATAATTGGATTGTTTGTAACACAAAAAATAAATGCTTGAGGGAATGGATATCCCATTTTACATAATGTGATTATTACACATTGCATGCCTGCGTCAAAACAGCTCATGTACCCTGTAAGTATGTATACCTACTATGTAACCACAAAAATTAAAATACATATATGCTGCTTCTAAGGGATGAATGATTGGTTTGTTGTGAATGTGCATGTGTGTAACTGTGTGTGCATGTGAGGGTGTGTATACATGTAGATGTGTATATGCATGAGCAAGTGTGTATGTGTAAAAAATGTGTGTGTGTGTGAACTATATGCTGCCTGAAAACTTTTTAATTTTCTTGATGAATACACATTTTTTTTTCTTTGTGTTCCACTTTTCTTTCCAGAAAAACTCCTTCCTCTGTCAAGTGGAACAAGATGGCAAAAGGCAAGGATGCAGCGATTGGTTGTGGATTTTGGTTAGATGATCAGGCCCTAGCAGCTTGAATGGTGGACGTGGGGCTGGATGTGGCTGGATGGGGCTGTCTAGGCCAGATCGGGTCACCCTGGAATGAAGCGTGATTCTCTTTACCTCTCTGTACTCCATTTTCCTATCCATTCAGTTGAGATGAAAATTCTTTTTCTCGTCCCACCATGATGACATCTGGTGACATGAAATGGCAGACTCTAGTTTATTTGTAAGGAAGAGAATTATATAATTCAATGTCTGCTGTATATCCCCAATTTTCTTAAATGGTCCCAAATTAAACAATATTGTTCCTTTGTCTACAGAGAACTATGAACATTTCCTGGAAATTCTAATATTTCCATGCACAGGTGACGTTTCCTATACTGCCATATATGTACAGAAATGCCACAAAGATCCTTTCCTTGGCCATACTCTCTAGATTTTGAGTGGTGAAAATATGATATGTTAACATACAGTTCGTTGGGATATTTTCCTTTTTGTCTGTATTTCTCATGCTCAACCATCCGTACCTTTATTGGGAGTGTTAAGGATTTCTTGGTGTGTCTAAATCTCCACATCATGATCTTTTTTCTTAGCTGTAATTATTTTTCATTGCTTGAACAAGATACTCCCACTCCCCTTTGCCCTTATCGTGTGTCTTTGTTTATCTCACGTGATTTGTCCCTTTTTTTTTTTTTTAATTTCAAAAGCTTACATAAAATGCTTGTAGTTTAACTGGGCTTAATAAGAAGATAAAAAGGTAAATTTCATTCCTAACTATGTGAGATCTAATTTGCAGAATGCTTTTGTTTAGGATTCTCATTTCTGAGACTGAAGTATTGCAACTCCAGGACGGAACCCATGAGGGCATCTCCACACCAATAAGATGCAGGGGAGGAGGTTTCTAGGGACATAACTTGTTGACAGTGTGTTATTTTCACCATCATTTCTTGCTTGCCTGAACTGCTGAAAAGGTCTCCTAACCAGTTCCCAATTTCCTCTTTTTCCCCATAAAAAAATACAATTGTCTTTTTATTTATTTATTTATTTTTGCGACAAGGTCTTACTCTGTCACCCAGGCTGGAGTGCAGTGCTGTGATCACTGCTCACTGTAGCCTTAACTCCCTGGGCTCAAGTGATCCTCCTGCCTAAGCTTCTTGAGTAGCTGGGACTACAGGCACATACCATCACACTTGACTAATTTTTGTAATTTTTGAAGAGACAATGTTTTACTATGTTGCCCAGGCTGGTCTGAAACTCAGAGGCTCAAGCGGTTATTCACCTGCCTTGGCCTCCCAAAGTGCTGGGATTACATTACACAATGCCCAGTCCCCAATGATCTTTTAAAACATAAATCAGATTACATCACGCCCTGTTCAAGTCCTCAACGCCTTGCCATTACTCTTAGAATAAAATTAAAACTTCACCTTGGCTTAAAAAGACCTACTCAACTGGGACCTTGCCTTTGCTGTGCGCTGGTCTCTGCAACTCACCTTCTGCCTAGCTCAGTGTGCAGTATCACGCTCACAGCTTGGACTTTTTACACAATTATAAAATTTATTAAGGGAATTTCCATGAGTGAGTCTATTCTGTGTATATATACCCTTCCATCACTGAGTGTTCAGTAGGAAAACTGTATTTGTCACCAAAAGATGTGTACATTGCATCCTGAAATGCAGACACCCACGGCTGGGTTTTTGCTTAATGGAGGTACTCCATTTTGCCCAGCTTTGTGACCACATATTACCACGTGGCTGTGGAGGGTCTTCAGGTCTCATGCCATTCCAGGGTGTGCATATCTGATGCTCCTCTTTTTATCATTCAGGTCTTCACTTCAGTGTTGCTTTCTTAGACAAATGCATATCCTTACACTCTGCTTTCCTTTTTTTCATTGTATCACCTGGAATTATACTAAATTATTCACTTATTTGTTTTTTAAATGTCTTCCTTTTATGAATAGGGACTTTTGAGGTGTTATTCACCACTGTACCCTCAACAGCCAGAACTGTGCCTGGCACATAATCAGTGCTTACTAAGCATTTGCCAGATAAATAAATAAACTCTTATACATATATCTTTAGGTTTCTCATAGCTTGGCATAATTATTCTTCAGAGGTGCAAATAATTCTCCAAGAGTAAACAACTTTCTCATTTTAATGAACTCTTTTGTGAAGATAAAAGAACTTTGAGGCATCAGTTTATACAAAAGATGTTCATCCACTTTACGGAAGGAGTTTTCTAGGTTATTTTCTTGGTATCCCCAATGAGGTTGAGAGTCTCTCTTTTTTTTTTTTAAGATGGAGTTTTGCTCTTGTTGCCCAGGCTGGAGTGCAATGGCGTGATCTCAGTTCACCGCAATCTTCACCTCCTGGGTTCAAGCGATTGTCTTGCCTCAGCCTTCTGAGTAGCTGGGATTTCAGGCATGTGCCACCATGTCTGGCTAATTTTGTATTTTTAGTAGAGATGTGGCTTCTCTGTATTGGTCAGGTTGGTCTCGAACTCCTGATCTCAGGTGATCCACCTACCTTGGCCTCCCAAAGTACTGAGATTACAGGTGGGAGCCACTGGGCCCGGCAAGGTTGAGATTCTTAAAGCCTGAAAATTAAGGTGATGTTCTTCTGCCCACCCAGAAACTGTTTCCTAGCTTTTGACACAAGGAAGAGAAAGTGAGATGTAGATACTGACTGCTGAAGTCTTGGGTATATAGGAAAAAGAGGGGGAAGAACAAAGGCAGGGTAGCATATAAATAGATTACTTTTGTCCCTCCTCCCTCTAACTCTAAAAGAAATGTCAAGATGCTGGCAGAATCACTAATAATTGAATCCAGGATTGCCACAGACATGACTGACTATGGTTGGGGGGAAGAATGAGGTAGTTTTCCTTTGATGCCAAGTTTATTTCTTGCAAAGTAGATTTGACCACAATAATATCACTTATTCTAAAAGGACTTTTTAAGAGACATTCAGGGGAAAATCTAAACTTGAACTTCCTTAGAAAAGATCTTCAAAGGAGGGGATGATCTGTAGCTATAACAACGTTTTCTAGGAAAAGCCAATGAGAAGAAACGAAAGTGCTGTCCTCATTTTCAGTGAACTGAACAGAACATTTTTCTCTGGATAGTCTCTTGTTGGCATTTGAAGAGAATTTACCATACCAGGAATTCACAAAATTTTAAGTATGCCAGAACCAATCTGAATTGGTAAAGAGAGTGTACAGAGAATGTTCTTAGATTTTTTTGTAGATTTATAATTATCCATTAGGGTTATGCTAGGGGGCCAGTTTCTGAATGGAACTAACCCAAGCTTAAGTTGGCATTTTACAAGGGATCAAGATAAATCACAGACATTTGCGAGCTTCATGCATTTACATGATAGGATCCCCAACTCCTGATTCTTCCATTAATTCATTAATTTGGTAGCCTTACTGAATGAACATTTAGTGAGTATCTACCAGTATCAGAGACCCTACCATGTGCAAGAGATACAAAGACTATTTTTTTTCTCACGTAGCTTATAGTTTATTTTGAGCATTCCTATGGTGTGGCAGAAAGTCTGTGTCAGGAAAAAAAAAATAGAAATTTTCCTCAAGGAGAGAAAACAGAACATTAAAACTCTTGGCAAAAATCAGTAGGAAATGGCAGCTAAGATACAAAGTTAATTTTGATCTCATACTGCAGTATGGATTTAACAAAACCAAACTACAGACCCAACCTTTAATTTAACCAGTTAGCTTTTCTTTTCTCCCAAGTCTTCATACTTCACCCCTGAATTCAGGCCGGCATTTTCCCAAATGTTTATATACTCAGGATGTAGGAGATGTATAAGTAGGAATAGTCCTGTCTAAATATTGCATTATTGCTAGAGAATAGCACTCAATAAAAACACCAGAAGCCCTTCTCTTTAATTGGGTGAATTGCTATATCCATAATTTTCTAAGTGCTTGGGTATATTTGGTAGACTTCTTGAGTCCTGGATCATCCCCAAGTCGAGAAAATAATTTGCTTCTTTTTGTTGCAGAATAAGAGAATGCAGTTTCTAAAGCTGAGAGTAGACAGGGTTTGGGATTCCCACAGCCAGTGACCCAGCCAGCCAGAGGTCTAGAACTTTTGACTTGCAGACTCCTGAGGGTAATTGCTGTCTTTCTCAGAGATAACCGTCGTGTACAGGTTTCCATCATTTTATAGAGCAGAGTTGAGAAGCTATTGAAATGCACACTGCTTGGACTTTTCGTACAATTTTATAATTTATTAATGTGATTTCCATGAGTAAGTGTATTCTGTGCACATGTATATACTCTTTAATCACTGAGTGTTCAGTGGGAAAACTATTGTCACCAAAAGATGTGTGCATTGCATTCTGAAATGCAAGCACGCTCAGTTGAGTTTTTCTTTAATGGAGGTGTTCCATTTTGCTGAGCTTTTGTGATCTAGAATCTTTGAACTAGAAGGATCTTTTGAAAAGACGATTTAACCCAATCTGTCTAAATGCCCAATGCCAAGCAATGACTTTGCAGCAGAGCTGAGACTAGAACACAGAGCTCCTGGGTACCAAATCATCGCTTATCTTTGGAGGATGACAGTATAAAATGCTCCCTGGGCCCCCCTCACTACCCAGTGAAGAGTCAAACATCATGGACCTAAAGAATTCACATACGTTCTTTATTTTCTGTCGCTCATCTGAGGCCTTAGGGAAAGGTTTTCATTACCCTGAATCATGGTGGAATCTAATACTTTAATTTGCTTAAGCCCCATGAAGTTCAAAGGTTATAAATGGAAGAGAGGATGAAGGGTTAAGAGGGGACCCTTTGCTCAATCCTCTTAAGTAGGTAAAGTTTACACAGGAGAAGACACACAGTGATCTTCAAGGGCCACAGGATGCCACTCATCAGCTCTGGCATCTTTTTAGGAATCTTTGTGTCCAGGACAAAACAAAAAGAAATGTTTGTAATCAAGAATGAAGACTTCCTGTCAAAAGTAAGCGAAATTTTCAAACTTGGCATTTGGAATAGATTGAGATGGAAGGTGCCCTTTCTCTAGAGTTCCAACACAAATGTATAATCGCCAAGATGAGCATTTTGCATTTAAAGAGTTCCCTGGTGACAAGATAGGGGAGCTGTGTTGACTCTCATAGGTACTCATGAAGCCAGGGAGAATAGTTTTTAGTTATTTGAATTCTGGTATATAGTTTATGCTTCCTTTTTTTTTTTTTTTAGAAACGGCCAGGTGCGGTGGCTCACTCCTGTAATCCCAGCACTTTGGGAGGCTGAGGCGGGTGGATCACGAGGTCAAAGGATCGAGACCATCCTGGTCAACATGGTGAAACCCCAATAAAAATACAAAAAATTAGCTGGGCACGGTGGCACGTGCCTGTAATCCCAGCTACTCAGGAGGCTGAGGCAGGAGAATTGCCTGAACCCAGAAGGCAGAGGTTGCAGTGAGCCGAGATCATGCCATTGCACTCCAGCCTGGGTAACAAGAGTGAAACTCCGTCTCCAAAAGAAAAGAAACAAACAAACAAAAGCTGTGGCAGGGCTCTCTGAATTTCTGAGAAGAAACTATGGCTAATATTTTATCCGATTAGGTAGACTTGGTAGTTCATGGAGAGACCTTGAGTACATTCAGGTTAGGGCTCATAGCAAGTAAGAAACGCAGATAACATTCAAATGCGTGTTACCTTAGAGGGAACAGACATTAGGAATTATTCCTAGACCTTAGTGTGAGAAAGGAAGGAGTCATTCCTGTCTCAGAGAAAGAGACATTCACTCATTTTCCCAAGGGCAACTCACTCTCCCAGCAATCTTGACTCGACCCTTCCTATGAAACCCAGTTGATCAAGTATTCCTCTTCATACGGCACTATTTCCCTGTCTCATTAGTTCCTTCCCTTCTGCCTACTTCCATGCTTAAGCCTGATTTGAAAGGCAGGGTGAGGTTGCAGTCATTTAGACCTTGATCTGAATCCTTTCTGTTATTTGACAGCTGTGTGTCATAAGACAAATCACTAACCTCTCTGAGCTCCTGTTTCCTTCTTGTACAATGAGGACAATAATAGGAATAGGATCTATGCTTTAAGGGTTTTATTTTTAAGATGAATGATAATGGATAAATAAAATCTGCCATATTAGTAGGCATTTAATAAACACTTGCTATTGTTATTTTTGCTATTATTATATAATATCTATTATATTATTATTAAAATATTATTGGCCAGGCTTGGTGGCTCACACCTGTAATCCCAGCACTTTGGGAGGCCAAGGCGGGTGGATCATGAGGTCAGGAGTTCAAGACCAGCCTGCCAACATGATGAAACCCCGTCTCTACTAAAAATACAAAAATTAGCTGGGCACGGTGGCGGGCATGGTGACAGGCACCTGTAATCCTAAGTACTCAGGAGGCTGAGGCAGGAGAAGTGCTTGAACCCGGGGGGCAGAGGTTGCAGTGAGCCATGATTGTCCCAGTGCACTCCAGCCTCGGCAACAGAGTGAGACTCCATCTCGAAAATATATATATATATATGCATTTATATAATATTCATCTTCTGGTAGACAAAAAAGCTTCCTTAATGTAGGAAAGAATTTCTTCATTCTTTTAGAGTATCTGTCATACCTTTGTGTATGACGTATTTTCATTAAATGTTTGTTGAGGTTAGGCATGATGGCTCGCACCTATAATCCTAGCACTTTGGGAAGCTGAGGAGGGCAGATCATTTGAGGTCAGGAGTTCAAGGCCAGCCAGGTTAACATGGTGAAACCCCGTCTCTAACAAAAAATACAAAAATCAGCCACACATGATGTCATGCACCTTTAGTCCCAACTACTCGGGAGGCTGAGGTGGGAGGATCACTTAAACCTGGAGGCGGAGGTTGCAGTGAGCTGAGATTGTGCCACTCCAGCCTGAGTGACAGAGTGAGAACCTGTCTCTAAAAAAAATAACCTAACTAACTATAAATAATAAATGTTAGCTGAGTAAATGTGGCCACTGATTTGTAACAGTTATTTAAGAAGTGTGAAAACTTGCTTAAGATGCCCAGGGCTTCACCCACTTGTGCTTTTGAAATTTGTTTAGTAATTAAGGAAGGCTTAACCTGGTGGTGGTAATTTGCTAGAGTCCCAGAAGTTGTAGTGACTTAAGAAAGTGTGGTCCTTAGCGTGTGGGTGAAATTTATGACTTGTGGTGTTCATGGAAACTAAAAAAGTAGGAATCACAAGATATTATTAGGAAAAGTAACCAGAGATGAATGCATGCATAGAATTTTAATTTTTTTTCTCAAAAGAAAAATGAGACACAGCTTTTCATCATCTTGTGTTGAACTGCATAAAACCAGGGACCGGGGGCACCCTGTTGAATATCCTGCCAGCATTTCCTAGCGTGTGTTTGAGTGTGTTGCTATAGAAAGAAAACAAAGGAAAATGTCCATGGCCAAAGAGGTTTGGGAAATTTTGGTATAAACCAAGGTAAGTTCATTTCTTTACTGTAGGATTCTCATAATACACCAATGTGCATCTTAACTATCCCATAGGATATAACGTATGATAACTTCCTAATTCACTTGACCAAGAAATATTTTTTTGTTTTGCAGAGCACATTTCAGTATTACTGACAAGGATGAGCTACTTCTAGCCTCTTTATTTCATAGAGACAGAAATCAAGCCCCGGAAAATTAAAGTCATTTGCCAAAGATTGCTTAGTAGTACAGCAAAAAGAGCCTAGATGTTCTTATCCTTATCTAAAATTAGTCTTTTTGTTTATTTTTTGCTTTCTTGGAGAGATAATAAAATTCACATAATAATTATTTTATTTTTTCCCTGTATTTTCCAAGGAAGCTTACACTAAAAATATCACAACTAACTTTGGAGAATTAAACACATTAATAATGAAATGGCTTCCCCATAAAATTTGGAGTATAATTATTTCTTAAGCTCTCTTAGGAAAATTACTCGCTTTTTTTTAACTGAAATTCCCCAAATATAGTTTTTTTATGTTTTACTCATTCTTTTTTATAATTAGGCATAAAGTGAGTCGTACTTTATTCATAATTTAACAGATCCTTTGTTTTATTTCCAAATAAAATTAGTATTTCTGGACATTATAAATAAGAAGTCAGTCATATGTGACATAAATCTCTTTTTAAAAATAATTAGGTTTGTAATGTGATATATAGAATTTCTTAACATCTGATAGAAAAGAATAATAAAAAATTCATAAGAAATTTAAAATCTGTTGTCAATGTAATGAAATTAAAAGAGTGTAAAGTGAAATTACTATACCTCAGTCACCGACAGACTATTCTCTAGCTATAAGGTTTCCAAATTTTTACCCAAGAGTGGCTAATGCTACTACCTTCTTGTTAGGTTCAGAAAACAAAAACAAAGTCAAAACAAACAAAAATATAAAGATAGTCTAGGCTCTGAGTCCAAAATTACCTTTTGTAAAAAAAAAAAAAGTCATTGGGTGTTGTTATTGTTGATGCTGTAAATGCATTGAAAACAGGCCACTGGAGCAGATGATAAGTATTTTCACAAGTTCATGCTCCTCCACGCATAGCAATGAATGACTAGAAAACCATATAGGCCGAATAGTCAAGTGAAAAAGGCTCTTTGTGCATTCGTTATTGCAACAGGAAGTGAACTTTTATTACCTTTTTCTATTTGTATTATGGGAGACCATTTTCATCCACATAGTGAGGAGAGCATAGGTTACCTTTCCAAGCAATTTCATGCTAATGACACAACATGGGAGGGCAAGGGCCTACCCTCTGACACTGTGCAGAGAATGTGAAAGCTCGGTTCCTCCAGAAATCTTTGTTCTTTTCTAGGAAGTTGTACTATTGTTGGCTAAATGAGGAATGACCAGATAACTAAACTAAAGAATCTCTCTTAAGATTTAAAACAAACATTTGACAATAGAAGTTTTTATACCTGTGCCATTGGCTAGAAAAACTATACATAGACATTGTAGGGTTTCAAAGAGGATTCAGAATTAATATTTGTTCAGAGACTTTTTATTTTTATTTTATTTTATTTAAGGGACAGGGTCTCATTCTGTCACCCAGGCTGGCGTGCAATGGCACAATCATAGCTCACTGCAGCCTCAAACACCTGGGCTCAAGTGACTTTCCTGCCTCAGCTTCTGGAATAGCTTGGACTTAAGTACGTGCCACATGCTCAGTTAATTATTTTTTAATTTTTTTTTGTGGAGACCAGGTCTTGCTATATTGTCCAGGCTGGTTTCAAACTTCTGGTTTCAGGAATCCTCCCACTTTGGTCTCCGAAAGTGCTAAGATTGAGAATGTGAGCCACCACACTCCACCAAGAAACTTTTTAAAACAAACGTGCCAGAAAATGTGTCTCTAAAAACAGAACTTGAGATCTGAGACACGAGAAGGTTATGAGACTTGAAATTCAATACACTGGCCACTGACTTCACAGTTTCCTTCATCTATATTTAAGGTCACCTTCCGAATGTGTGACCTGATGCCACATGGATTATTTCACTGGGGTAACCCTGTTTGGGCTATTAGTAAATTCCCCAACGAACCCAACAGAGATAGCCAACCTAGGTCTTACAACTCTCAATGTATGGAGTTGCTGTGGCATCAAGTATCTTGCACGGTCACAATAAATACTTGTTAATTGGGTGATTGATAAGCTTCTGACCTCATCCATTAGTGCCAAAACCTAAGCTTCTCTCAATTTTCAGGGAAGCTTCTAAACTCTGCATAGTCTCCATACTTAGCATTCATCTGATGTCTCTTCACGCCATTCTGCCATTTCAGATACTGCCTTAGCAAAATGTCTAAGTACCGAAGAGTGTTTTTCATTTTAATTTTTTTAACAACTTACAAGGGAGATTGAGAGTCATAAGTACACTGCCAGCCCTGGAACGTTTGCCTAGTGACCTAACTTCATGGGAATTCGCCAGGCCGGCTCTGTGGAAGAAATCCAGGCCTGTACCTTCAGTCCTCATGGGTTATTCAGCTGACACTCCACATGGCCAGGCTCTTCACATTGTTGTGAGCTTCAAGGGGCTCTCTCCTCTTAATACTGCTCTGCTCTAATTCTGGTATCTAAAACAAATGATAAGAGATGAACTTGTAATCATTTACAGGGCTTATACAAATGTATACAGTGCAACGATCGTACCTTCACATGCTCTTTCTTATACTGAATTATGACATGCATTTGTTTCTCATTACTCTAGACTTCTATGCATATATTTTGAATGATT
The DNA here is from genome assembly GCF_049354715.1 of Callithrix jacchus. Classification (NCBI taxonomy): domain Eukaryota; kingdom Metazoa; phylum Chordata; class Mammalia; order Primates; family Cebidae; genus Callithrix; species Callithrix jacchus. Next base: position 33,117,638 of record NC_133508.1, on the reverse strand, counting down.
CCAGAAATTTCTTAGTGCTATTTATCCAGTATATTATCAAGACCTGTTCACGAAGCGACAAGTTTCCTATTGTCCAACATGGACCTTTGTGTAACTTATTTCTCTCTTTTTCCACTAGCTCTTTCTAAAGGCAGACCTAAAGATATTTTGACATCACAGTCAATTCGACATGGTGGTGTATTGATCTGACATTCTCTTCAGTAAACCAACACCAAAATATTGTGTGCTGGTACATTCAGAATTGTATTTTAATTCTGCTCTGTCTACAGGCTTATAACCTTTTCGAAAGAACATTGTCTCTGCTTTTTTTTCTTTTTCTTCTTCTTCATCTGGATGTACCGCAATGGCCTTTAGCCAAAAAGCAATGAAGTTGTGACTTTCTAACTCCTATATAGCCTGCTCAGGGACATTAATGAAAGAAAAGTAAACCTACTCTATTATCCCAAATGACTTTTCAGATAATTAGGAGATTTTAATCATCATGTCCAGCTGATGCTTTCAGGATCCCCACAGGCACCCCAGTATTTTCGAGGTGAGTATAATGGCCTGATGATTCAGGAGAGAAGACCTTGTTCTCACCACAAATGACCTTCAATTCATGCAAATACTGAAAGTGTCCCAGGGCATGCCGTGATTAAAATGGATTGCTTGGCATCAGCGCTTTGCAGTTTTGGAAATGAACACCATCTCTCATTGCTGTCTTTAAGAACAGAAGTGATTCAAATTTTTTAAAAGGCAGATTTTTTTTTTACAAAGTTAGATTTTTGGCATTATGATTGTTTTCAAGCTGGCTCCAAATTCAGTGAGTCACCTGTGACTTATTTTCCATATAGGAAGTGATGAAAATATATGCCAAGACCCCAGGGATCTTCAGGGGGTAAAGGTATGATGTTAAAATGGCCTCGAAATGAATATGAATCAAACGCCTTAAAGAATCCAAAGTCTTGCCAGGTGTGGTGGCTCACGCCTGTAATCCCAGCACTTTGGGAGGCTGAGGTGGGTGGATCATGAGGTCAAGAGATCAAGACCATCCTGGCCAACATGGTGAAACCCCACCTCTACTAAAAAAAATACAAAAATTAGCCAGGGTGGCACGCACCTGCAGTCCCAGCTACTTGGGAGGCTGAGGAGGAAGGATCACTTGAACCAAGGAGGTGGAGATTGCAGTGAGCCGAGACTGTGCTACTGCACTCCAGCCTGGCGACAGAGCAAGACTCCGTCTCAAAAAAAAGTGGAAAAAAAAAAAAGAATCCAAGCTTTACTAGCAGCTACACTGCTGTCTTAGTCTGTTTTGTGCTGCTATAACAGAATACCACAGACTGGGCAATTTATACAGGACAGTGATTGACTTCCCATGGTTCTGGGGGCTGGGGAGTCCAAGATCAAGGGGCCAGCATCTGGTATGGGACTTGCTGTGTCATCCCATGGTGGAAGATGGAAAGGCAAGTGAGAGAAAGCAAGAGGGGGTTGAACTTGCTTTTTTATTTTTATATTTTTATTTTTCAGACAGGGTCTTACTCTGTTGCCCAGGCAGGAGTGCAGTGGCATGATCATAGCTTACTGCAGCCTTGAACTCCTGCACTTAAGGGATCCTCCCACCTCAGTTTCCCAAGTAGCTGGGACCACAGGTGTGCATTACTATGCATGGCTAAATTTCTTCTTATTTTTCTGTTATAGAGAGGGGGATTGTGCTATGTCACCCAGGTTGGTCTCAAACTTCTGGCTTCAAGTAATTCTCTCACCTTGGCCTCCCAAAGAGTTGGGATTATAGGTATGAGCCACTGTACCCAGCCCAAACTTCCAAACTTGCCTTCAATAACAAACTCACTCAAGAAAATGAAACCATGCTCAACATTATCAATTCATCCATTTCTCTAATCACCTCTCTTTTTTTTTTTTTTTTTTTGAGACAGAATCTCACTCTGTCACCCAGGCTGGAGTGCAATGGTACAATCTTGGCTCATTCTCCAGCCTCAGCCTCCTGAGTTGCATGTGTCACCATGCCCAGTAATTTTTTTTGTATTTTTAGTAGAGACAGGGTTTCACCATGTTGGTCAGGCTGGTCTCGAACTCCTGACCTTGTGATCTGCCCACCTTGACCTCCCAAAGTGCTGGGATTACAGGCGTGAGTCACCACACCCGGCCCTCTAATCACCTCTTAAAGGTCTTATCTCCCAACACTGTTGCATTGGGGGCTGAGGTTCCAACACATGAACTTTTGTTGCACTTCAAATGATAACTACTAAAAGTTTATCTTCAGTAAATATATCAACAATACATACATATTTAAATGTAAGATTATCACAGTATTCTTTATAATATCAAAATTTTAAAACAAATATCCAGCAATAGAGAAATAGCTAAACAATGGAATAGACTGTAGCTATGAAACATTGTGTAGAAAAAGCATGTTTATTGACCTCCACAATATTTTACTTGAAGTGAAAAAGCAGATTATAAAATTACTTCTATCCAACACTCCCAACCAACTTGACCTGATGAACATTTGTTGACCTCCATCATTTCTAGAAACTCACTCACCAATTAAAGAATACACATTTTCAAGTGCACAGAATATGTTCAAGGTAAGTCATCTGCTGGGCCATCAGATAAATCTCAATAAATTTCAATGCAAATTGAAATACTGCAAAATAATTAAATAAATAAAACTGTTAAAGAAAAAGCAGCAGATTAACATAGCTGACGTGTCAGTGATGGTATTAAAATGTATCTGCCTTTTCAAATTGCTCTACAGGAAAAGTGTTATATTTTTACAATAAAAAGGGAAGGAGAAAAAAGGCATTAAAATCATATTAAAATATTTTCTTCTCTTACTTTTGAAGAAGGCTTGAAAAGGGAGTGTAGTACAGTTGCTAAAAAGGTGAATAGGGTCATCTGATCAGCCCTTGCGTCATATAGGAGGGAATGCGGAAGTGCTGCTTCCAGGAGAAAGCTGGGGCAAGTGAGAGGCCTCTCAGTGTTCACACAGAGAGTCTGCACTGGCACGTACCAGTTCACACCAGCCTCACGGAGTTCACACCCAGCCTCACCAGATGGGATGTGCTGGGATGGAAGGTGAATGGGGAAGAGCTGGCCAGCTCTGAACACCGTCAGCAGGCTCATTTTCAACATGTTGCCTTCTAGAAGAATTTCCAAAAGGAATATCAATGCCCCCTCTCTCAAGAAGATATACACACTACACACATAAACACATACACACACCACACACATACACACTACACACATAGACACATACACATACTATTCACATATATATACTATGCACACAAACAACATACATATGACACACATATACACTATACATATACACACACTATACACATACACACACTATACACATGCACACATGCATCTACACACTATGCACACACATTACGCATACATACACCACATACATACAAATTACACATGTGCACATACACCACATATACACACTCTATATACATATACTCACACACACTATACACATACATACATGCACACTACATGCATGTATACATACTACACACACTATACACATACACAATGCACACATACAGACACTACACACATACACACTACAGACATATACACATACTATCTACCATACACACACACACACTACAGACACACACAAAGAGGTGATGGCACCTCAATTCCTATTCATAGAGAAAACAGACACCATGAGACTGGCACTTCACCAGTTTGCCTGCGTCCCTGTTCTTTTGTGCTTTTCTCCTGTACAAAGGGAGGAGAGTCTCCTACTCCCAAAGACCGGTCCCTTTGCTCTGCTGTTTCCGCCATCCCCTCCTATTGTAGCAGGAACCCTGTTCTTTAGACCATTTCAGCCACTGAACAATATAAGTAAGGGCCTGGGACTTGTAAACCAGCCAAGTACCTGCAGACATTTATGCATCCAGAAAAAAGAATATTAAATTCAAAATATGAATTATGAAAATCAAATGTAATAATAGAGTATGTGTAAAATGTAATATTATGTCTGCATCATAAACATAGTATCCATAAATGTCTTATTACATTTGAAAACAATTTATGAGTTGGATGTTCTCAATTTTCCCAAATTCCCAAGTATGCGCATTGATTACTGATAAATCATATTGAACTACAAATTGTAATTTCTTCGTTGTAAAACATGTAGTTGATGTGAGCTTGGTATGTCTTTTAATGTTTAACCTGAGGTCAGAGATACCCTCGAAAATTCCAAGTGCCAGAGGGACAAGTCCTGCTTCCTTCAGAAATTATGCGCTCTCCACCCTCTTCACTCTTCCCTGCATGAAAGCCCGGAAGCAACAGAGAGTGCAGAGTGAGGGTGAGTCAATTGCATTGTCAGGACCAGGGTAGGAAGAGAGAAGCCAGGAGATACTTGAACCTGGTTTTGCTGATTTTGTAAGCCACGGTAAGGACTCTGGACTTTCTCTTCACTCTTCCCTTCCCTTGTCTTCTCCTGTAAGCAGCTAAACATTTCGACCCTTTCACATTGTAAAATTGTCATCTATCCATCCCTCCTCCCCTTGCAGCTACTACCATGTTTCTCTCCTCCTCTTCCCAATTTCTCAAAGAAGTCTACACATGTTGTCTATATGTTCTCACTCTTTAGCTCCCAGATAGACGGTTTATTTTATAACCATTCCACTAACATGAAATGTCCTCATCACAGACACCAACAACCTTGTTTCTAAATCAAATTCATACATTTCAGTTCCTATGGATTCACGTGCTTCCTGAAGCACCGTTGCCTGGATTTTTGTGGTTATCTTTCTCTCTCGGTGTTCTTCATACTTCTCGAGCCATTCCTTGGCCTTCCTTGCAGACTCCTCTTCGCCCCTTATATGACAATATTCTTCAGGGATTTTATCCAAAGATACCTTCTTTTTGTCCCTGGGGCAATTTCCTGGTTCATCTACCATCTGTACAGTAATGATGCCCTAACCCCTATCCCCAGTCTCTGTCTCTCTCCTAGAGTTCACACCAATGCATCCAGCTATCTACAAGCCATCCCCAGTAGGCAGTTTAGAATTGAACTACTAAATGGAATTTTCATTTCTCATCCTCATTGCCCACTCTTCTCTATTCTTCCTTGTGCTCCTAATATCAAGAAATAGAACCAACATCAACCCAGCTGAAAACTGGAAGTCGTCTTTGGCTCCTTACTTGCCCTCACCTGTTGTAGCCGACAATCTAGAAATCCTAACTCTCGTATCTTCTCTAAGTCCGTCCCATTTTCTCCATCCTTGTTGCTGCTTTTCTGGTTTAGGCTGCCATCATGACATATCTGCATTACTACAGCAGCCTCCTGAATGGCATCTGCCCAACACTCTTTTTCCACTCTGCTCTACAAGTGATTTGAGAAGATTTTTTTTTTTTTAAGACAGGGTTTCACTCTGTCACCCAGGCTGGAGTGCAGTGGTATGATCATGGCTCACTGCAGTCTCGACCTCCTGGGCTCAAGTGATCCTGCCACCTCAGCCTCCCACATAGCTGGGACCACAGGTATGCACCATCACACCCAGCTAATTCTTTTTTGCATTTGTAGGGATGAGGTCTTGCTGTGTTGCCCAGCTGGTTTTGAACTCCTGGCCCTAAGCGATCCTCCTGCCTCGACCTTCCAAGTGGTGAGATTACAGGTGTCAGCCACTCCACCCTGCTGACATTTTAAAAGATACAAAACCAGTCCTGATATGCCATTGTTCAAACCCTTCAATGTTTTCCCCATTCCTCTCAGGAAAAAGTCCAAAGTCCTTACCACAGTTTACAAAACCAGCAAAACCTGGTTTAAGATAGCTGCATCTCCTGCCTTCTCTCTTCTACCCTGGTCCTGACCGGGTGAAATCGACTCAGCCCATCACTCTGCACTCTTGTTTGCTTCCAGGCTTTCATGCAAGCGACTTCATTGGCCTCTAGCTCTCTTCTCTGCCTCTCCATCTAGCTCACTAACCCCTACTGCCTTTCAGATCTCAGTGTAGAAGGCAGTTACTGTCTCACACCATCCCTGATGCCCCAAACTGGAATGGAGTTGCTCTCCTAAGTGTGGAAACAGCGTTCTTTATTCAACGTATTCTATACGTTGTTTATATGTTGTTTACTTGGCTATCTCCTATTCACACTAGGCTGCAAACTCTAGGAGGGCAGGAAGTACTGTACTGTGTAATAAATGTATGATAAATATGTGTTGAATATGCAATTGAACAAACAGCAGGCACATATCTGATTGGCTGTTAATGAGTCTAACCCGGGGAGGAGATTTGCTGAGTCAGTTCTCCCATCTAAAAACTTTGCTCTTTTTTTTTTTTTTTTTTTTGAGACTGAGTTTCACTCTTGTTACCCAGGCTGGAGTGCAATGGCGCGATCTCAGCTCACTGCAACCTCCTCCTCCTGGGTTCAGGCAATTCTCCTGCCTCAGCCTCCTGAGTAGCTGGGATTACAGGCACGCGCCACCATGCCCAGCTAATTTTTTGTATTTTGAGTAGAGACGGGGTTTCACCATGTTGACCAGGATAGTCTCTATCTCTTGACCTCGTGATCCACCCGCCTCAGCCTCCCGAAGTGCTGGGATTACAGGCGTGAGCCGCCGCACCCGGCCAAAACTTTGTTCTTAACCATTGTTCATATGCCTTCTAAAACCATGGAGAAAATTCTATAATATTACCAAGCGCTTTGAAATAGTGGGATAAGTGCTCCCAGGGAAGGTGGACTACTTTAAATAACACTTGGGTCTGGCTGCACAGAATGAAATGGGCTGCCTTTATTGCAATGATGCCATTAAAGGTCATTTGTTATAAGCATTGAAATTTGCTGCTAGCAGGGAAGGAAGTCACCAAGTACATTCAAGGCCAGATTCAAACGCTCGTTGCTGTTGGCATGAATCAGTGGATGTCTCTGTTCCACACACTTTATTCTCAATAACCTGGCACACAACTGTCACTACATTCATAAAAGTAAGCAAATAAATACAAGAGATTACCAGATTCCCTTCCTAATTATAACAAGCTCATGATTGAACTGGATAGCAAATACTCTTTGTTGATAATGAACAAGTGTTATTTATTGACTTTTACACAGGGGCAGTAGCAATATTAGCTTTTCACTTGTCATTTCTAGATTAATTCATAAAGGAGGCAGCAAAAGTGAAGGACATTCCAAATTATTAGGGTGAATTAATTTAGAGGCAGGGGAATATGAAATTTAAGCTTAACAAATGAAAGAGCTTTGGCAGAGTTTAGTCAGACACTCAGGTGGCCTCCATATCTCATTGCACAGATGAGCTGAGTCCTGGGATGAGGAGGACCAGCAGCTAGGCACTTGCAAACACTCTTAATTTTTATGCTCACTGGCATAATTGTGGCCTGTGCATGTGTATTCTTGTTTTAGCATAAGCCCTAGGAGAAGCCTCTTTAAAATACGAGGTTAATACCTTTCCAAGCATGGACTAAGATGTGGGGTTTAATTCTTCAAGCAGAAAGGAATATTCAGCGCAAAGCTTGAATAACTCATAAAAAGCAATCCTATCATTTTAAAGTAACCACATTTGTCATGCACATTCCTTGCAAAAGAAGAGTTGGATTCATGATTCCCGGCGAGTGTTCTGTTGCACGTATGTCACCCAAGCCCACATGACTAGAGCAGGTTCTTGGTTTGATTCCTACGGTTTGTGCTTCCGTAACAAGCTCTAAGCTTCAGCTCTTTCTCTTTCCCCTTCAATGAGGTGGTGATATTTGTTTGAGGACCTCAAGAGGAGCATCCGAGGTCTAATTAGTTAATGTTTGCCAAGCACTTTGCAGATGAAAGCATCTATATTAAATTCAGAATTATGACTATCATTATCACAAAGCTCAGATGGGCTCAGAAACTTAGGAGTGATGATTCAAGAGCCCACATCAAGAATGCTAGCAAGATTACTTGTGGAAACAGTCAAACCAATCCTGCAATGATTGGCCCTAAGGATTTATAAGGTTCAGCATGGCTGACTGTACCCCAAGTCATGCATGACAATAAAAATTAGATTGTACTCTTACTAATCATTCAGAAAACAAATGATAGAAGGAATCCCAAGGAGCTTTTCATCCATGTTGCCTCTGAAGCCAAATCCCCAGGCAGTTAGCCTGATGAGAGTCAGCCATGAGCCAGCCTAGTTAAGCTAGGATCTAAAAAATTTAGTAGGCCCAAAACCAAATCAGGCAGCTGATTTCAGTGTTACTTTCTCAAAGACCCGAGGCACCATTGCTTGCATTTATCTCATAAAGTTTCTAAACATTTACTGAAGGAAGATATTAGCTATGGGTTTCTCATCAATGCCCTCTATCAGGTAGAGAAAAGTCTCTTCTATTTCGAGTTTGCTGAAAGGTTTTCTTCTTGTAAAATCAAGAATGGATGTTGGATTTTTGTCAAGTGCTTTTTCTATGTCCATCGAGATGATTTTATGTTTTTTAGCTCATTTATGTGATGAATCATATTGATTGATTTCTGAATGTGAAATCAACTTAGCATTCCTGGGATAAACCATACTGTTCAAAACATGCTATGATTTTATGTATTTGTTGTATTTGCTAAAATTCTGCACAATTTTGCTTATGTTCTTTAGGGATATCACACTATACTTACCTTTTCTTATAATGTTTGCTTTTGGCATCAGAGTAGTACTGGCTTCAAAAAATTACTTGGGAAGTATTCTCTCTTTTTCTAAAAGAATTTGTGTAGAATTGATATTTTTTAATTAATTATTTGGTAGGAATGACAAACAATACCATCTGAGCCTGGAGCTTTGTGGGAAGATTTTCAACAATACATAATTATTTAATAGATGCAGGTATATTTAATTTCCAATGAACTGGCACTTTTTCAAACAATTTTTGTTATTGGCATGTAATTTAATTTTATGTAGTCAGAGAGTATACTTTATGTAACTTGAATGCTTTTAAATGTATTGAGATTTTTGAGAGACAGAATCTGGTTTATCTTGGTAAATGTTCTATGTGCTCTCTTTTGTATCCCTTAATAGTCTTAGCCTTGAAATCTACTTTGTCTAATACTGATATAGTCACTTACACTTTTTAAAAATTAGTGTTAGCCTGGTATATTTTGGTATATTTTTAAACGTTTTAAAAGAACTTTGAAAGTAAAGGTTCTTTTACTTTTAAACAGTTTGTGCCTTTATATTTAAAGTATGTTTCTTGAAGGCAGCATATAGTTGGATCTTGGTTTTTTTTTAGTTCAAGCTGATGAGTTCTGCCTTTTAACTATTTATATTTAATATAATTATCAATGTGGATCAATGTGAACCTATTATTTTGCTACTTGTTTTCTATTCATCCTGTATATTCTTTGGTCCCTCTTCCCTCTTTTCATGGCTTGGGTTTGATCAGCTATTTTTTTATTGTTACATTGCATTATCTTCTCATCATTTTGGGTAGTTTTTCTCCTCTGGCTTCAGGTAGTTTCCCCACATACACAGTTTGGTCAATATTCAGATAAATACCGAAGGAGGACCCTCTGCAGAACTCCCAGAGTTTGTTCACTCTCTCTCTCTCTCTCTCTCTCTCTCTCTCTCTCTCTCTCTCTCTCTGTCTCCTGGACTCTCAGCTCCACCTCTTTCTCCTCCCTCAACATGGCTTGTAAGTAAGCTGGCGTAGTAGCTGGGCAATCACAGGACCTACCTCATCTATCTACTGTCTCTCAGGAATCACTGTTGTCTGATGTCCAGTGTCTTGAAAGCTGATGTTTTGTCCATCTGTTTTTGTTTTTCTTTCCACTCTGTCCTGAATGCTTGTGCCCAAACCCTCAAATTCATATGTTGAAAACTCATCCCTGTGGTAATATTCAGAGGTGGGGCGCTGTCTTAACCAGTAAACAGACTTTTACTCTGTCTTAACCAGAAGTGATTCTGGGTGGAAGGGTGTTTTATTTGCCATTTTGAGTCATTCTGATATAAGTTGGACATGTTTTTAAACATGAGTCAGAAGATTGTCTGAAACTATTCATAGACTGTTCTAAAATATTTAAAAACACTGGTTGGAACTTTTTCTTATGTTAACCAGCTCCAAAATGCATAGCGTCATTAAAATATTAAAGCAAAGTAATCCAGAAACTAATAGCTAATTCTTGCACTCGTTTAACAGTCTTCGCAAACACTAATAGAACCGCTCTCTCTCAAGGGTTTAGTTAAAAGAAATGCCTGTTAGATTTATTTGATTTTCAGCAAACAGAGGTCATTACCTGGGTTAATAATAACTCCTTGATTTAATCTTGATCTATAAACACAGGTCTATGTTTTGAACACTATTCTACTGAATAAAACAAACTTATTATTGATATTGATGGATAAACGTTTAGCGCAATTCCTGCAAGATGCAAACACAAAGCTAATTTACCTTAATGTATTATTATCTGAAAATATATGTCTTCCATGTAGTGTAGTCTAAAAATATTTCTGTAGTACTCTGAAACTAATGATTTTCGAAGAAAACCAGATATTTATACATTTTCCATATGTTATTTTTTTAAAGGACAGTTTTTTCTTATTTATATTTCTTTCTGATTCTATGGGCTATTTATCATCTATCAGCTATTTTTACTTATGCTCTTTTCCAAAGCCTTCATTTTTCAAGAGCCTCCGATATGAAGAATGTCAGCGTCCTATATTTCCGTGTTAATGGAAATATCTGAACGTTCTCTGGAGTAAATTGCTTAATGATCATCCAGCTTATTTTGTCTGGACAGCTAGTCTTTGCCTTTGAATTATTTCATTTTCCTTTATTTCCTAAATTTATATACATATGTACACACACAGACACATATAATCTTTATGAATATGTAGGCTACTAATACACATATAATATATACATATATATATATATATATATATATATATTTTTTTTTTTTTTTTTGCCTAGAATTGATTTCCTTGATTTTAAGGAGAGGAAAAGTAACATCCTTAAGTTTGAAGAAGTAAAGAACAGTCCTTACTTCCTAGGAGCAAGATAAACACCCAGCTTTGTTAGATGTTGGATTCCATCCTTTTGAAGCCATCAGCCCCTTAGAAGGGATGAAGATGAGGGCCTTCGTAAGTCGCTGACTCTCTCCATCCCATTCTTCCTACAAACCTGAATAGAATAGAGTTCCTCCGATCAGGCCTTTCTGCTTCTACTTACAGTACCCTAAACGACCTCAGGGATGCCACAGTTCTTTTCTCACTCTGGGCTTTTAGCCCCTCTAGAGAGCTCTGTCCTTCTACGCATGCTTGGCTGGCCTGCCTCTGTGCTCACGTCCAGCTTCTGAGGGCTGACGTTAGCTGCTACCTCGCTTTCACTTTGATCTTCCTGAGTTTGCTGACACCGAGGAGATAAATCATCGTTGTGACAACTTGTCCCTCCATTTCCTGAATTCCTTCACCAAATGTGTGTTCAGTTTCCCATTTTCTATTCAAGTGATGGCGTGCTGGCACACAGAGTTGTGTCCATTTTTCTTTGGCATATCAACACTCCACTTTGGTGGTGTACAGCTACGTAGACAGGTGCAAGGAAACGGCCAAGGAGGTGGGGAGAAACTCAAAGGAGGAAAATTGAAGCACAGCCCAGGAGAAGCTGTCTTCTGCTAACATATTTTGCCTTCACGGTGACCTTTTGCATATGAGGTTAGGGAAAATGGTGTGGAAATGGAATCAGGATAGGAATTATGAGAAGCCAAAGAAAAGATTCTAGACATTTTGCAGGGAAATGGTAGAAAATTGAAAGTTGGGACCTCTGAAGGTGAGGAGATTGGGGAATGAAGGAAGATATATTATAAAGGAAGCTGGGAAATTAGAAACTGCGGGATTTTCTCACAGAAAGAAATCCCATTTTGCCGGGACCAGATTTCATCCGTGTTGGGTACACTGCAGCCCTGAATTCTGTGAAACGTCTGGCAGCACTCTCCTTTCTTCCTTTTTCCATACAAGTGTTTCTGTAGATATGGAGGTTTGCTATAAACTGCTTTTATCATGCTAAAGATTTTTCCTACAAAACTTTCAAACGTACCACGTTTAAAATTCTGTGTATGAAAAAAATGATAAACATGGGGACATTGTTATAAGATATTTTAACTGGCCAGAGAAAATAAGGCAGAGACAGGTGCTGGGAGTTAAGCATAGACATTGCACACATTTTATGTAAGGCAGAGTCTAAATGTGACATCTTTCACAGAGTGCCGCATGCCAACTCCAGAAGATTCAGATACTGATTATTGTAAGAAATCACACATCAAGTTTGATCTTGTGGTTCATATGTATGCAAAACACCTGTCAAAGTGATGGCAGTTTTGTTTTTGTAGACATGGCAATATTGTACACAACTGATATTTATTTGCCTCGTAAATAGGATCCATTATAGAGTGAGTTGTGTCTTCCTGTAGCATTTCTCTGATTTCCTGGTTTAAATCTCCCTGACTGTCTCCTCTCAGCCCTGGTTTGCCAGCCCGTTTATGAGAAAATGGGTGAGTTTTCCGTATGCCACCAACCACACTCCTGTTATTTATCTATATTCTTTATTTAGGAACCAGGCAGCTATATCACCATGAATTTAAAAGTTTATATCATCTATCTATGATAATCTCAATTTCCTTTGTAAGGAAAAAGATACATCTCCCATTTCTCTATCTTCACCAGGACAACCACAGAACTACTTGTGATTATTTTTCTCAAAAATAATGAACTAAGGTCCTTCTGCCAGGGTGAAGAGGGCAAATAGGATGAGGAGAATTTGCTGGCTCTTAGCAAGGTCACATGTCAGCTAATCAAATCCTAAAGAAAATTCCATAGTTGTGTGATTTGTCTATTTCTATGTAATAGATCCAACGGAAAAAAAGTCAACCTTAGTGAATGCCTACTCCACCATTTGGTATCTAAAATATTTCTCTCTTTTCATGTCATCCGCCATCACTGACAAGGCTCAGAGGTGGGAGGACTGGATGCGACAGAAAATTGGGGAAAACAAAAAAGTTTTTCTGGTTTCAAAAGGCCAGGCCTGATGATAGGATGGTTACAGGTGAAGTTTTTAAGCATACTTAACAAGAGTCTCCTGATCATTCTCTCTTTCAATATATATGTGGTACACACAGCATATGTATATGTATGTACACACATGTGCACACACACACACAGACACACCCCATTCACAAGTATTTCAATGAGAAGAGGAAAATTTTCTGTACCTTTCAGAGTGTCTAAAACTATTTTTTAAATGGCTTGAGATTTTTTTTTCTTTTTCTTTTTTCTTTTTTTTTTGAGACGATGTCTAGCTCTATCACCCAGGCTGAATACAGTGGTGCAATCTTGGCTCACTGCAACATCTGCCTCCTGGGTTCAAGTGCCTCAGCCTCCCAAGTAACTGAGATTACAGGCACACACCACCACACCCAGCCAATTTTTGTAGTTTTAGTACAGATAGAGTTTCACTATGTTGGCCAGGCTGGTCTCGAACTCTTGACTTCAAGTGCTCCACCTGGCTCCACCTCCCAAAGTGCTGGAATTACAGATATGAACCACCACGTCGGGCCAGGGTTGGAATTTTTTCTAAATTTGGTCCAATTGATTAGAGTAGGATATGAGATGCTTAATTCTCATTTCCATAGTGATTTAAAATTTCATAGACACCATTTTGGTATAGTGTATATACACGTGGCCAGACACGCACATTTCCCACTGCAGATTGAGGGCATAAAAGAACTCTTGAGTAACATAAACTCAAGGCCCGATTTTGACATCAGCATGCGGACTTGGGTCAGTCACTTAATTCTTTAGGCCTTGTTCTACTGGCTATAAATTGTTGGTGGAGAGAAGGACCCAGGCTGGGGCGGGGGGTCATTAGTAATGTTAGTAATGCTCCTTTCATGGGAAACTTGTTTATAAATCCTTCCAAAACACCTCTTACACACCACGAACATTCCATGAGAGGAAGAGAACATAGCTGGAGGAGCAGTATTTGTTTTTATTTGTACCTGTCATCTCATGAAATGTTTGTCCAGGTCCCAAACATAACTTGTCTCCAGCTGGACTTCAAATAATGAATACCTAGCTACTCTATATTCTTCCTGAAAAACGAGGACCTGCAGAAAAATAATTAACTTCTGAATTTTATAAAACACTGTTTTCTGAGACATTTATCTCTTCAACGAGGCACAGACATCTTTTTTTCAGTATGTGGAAATTGACAAAAAGAGTTCAAGTATATTTAGCTTTATTTTGTCTTGCTCTTGCTGTCTCTGTCTTGAGTCTAAATGCAAATTATTTTGCAAGCAAATTCAGAGAACTAAAACTGAGCACACATTTTAAAAAACCGTCTGTAGGGAACATTGATTCTTGCCTGGAATGTTGCTGCTGACGTATTGTCTCTCATTTTTCTCTTTCTCTACTACTGCTATGTTCAGTAGGGTCTGTATTTATCTCCGTATGAAGCTGAATTTCACTTTACTTTCTCTTTATGGTCTTATCACATCGTTTACAAACACTTTATCTCTGTTACGGAAAATAAATGAAATTCCAGGCTTTCGATGAAATGTCATGCTGAAATGGATGGTCCAAAAATCTATATTTAGATGACTGACTCCTGTTTGAGGAAGACATGATAAATGTTTCATGCGTATAAACTGAAGGATGATGGATTTAATGATCATACCCTAACTGGGGAATGCTATTTTGGAATAATTAAATGTTCCATCATTTGCAAGTCTAAATAGTCCATTGTTAGTCCTGTTTTTGTCTGTCAACAGATCCTTCCATTTTCTAAAGGAAATTTATCATTAGAACAATTGAAGTGATAGCAACATACCACCGGATTATGTTAGTGAGAGCACAATTCATGGGACTCTAATTCATAGCTACAGTTTAGGAAAACTTAATTTATGTATGAGTCTGTTTCATAATGACAAACATGACAAGCATTGTTTAAAAAGCTCCTGGTAGATATTTATCTTCAGGTATTGGAGAACTCCTCTGCTTTATGAGGTGGCTAAGCCCTTTGTCAGATGAAATGTCTCATACAATGAAAGAGCATTTAAAAGGGATTTTGTAATTAAGTAATAATTCCACAATTTGTTTTCTTGTTGATCCACACATTTTAAAGGTTTTTATGCTCTCATTTTCTTTTAAAATCTGTGTTATTTTCAAGGCATTTCAAGATAATTTTATCTTTATTATCTAATTGTATTATATGTATACTTTAATATTATCTTTATATTTAATTTATTATATCAAGATCTTGATCTTTTGGCTACAAAATGGTAGTGGAATGAAACAGTGGGTCTTAAGTACATAGATAGATAGATAGATAGATTTAGATACGTGCTCATACATATATATCTGAATAAATGTAATTTCTTTCTCATGAAAACTCTTTTTCTATAAAACGAGGATATAGGATATTTTCCCCAAATTCTATCAAAATATTTGTCCTCATGTTTAAGATCTGTAAATAACACTATTTCTATGCATGTATACGGATAGAATAACATAAAAATGGGAAAGGCGTAGTTGCCAATGTAGTGAGTAACAAATCACTCATTTGTTAAGTCTTCTCCCTCTCGTTATTGGCACGGTTATGCTTATATGAATTATCACCATATAGCTGAGCTGTATGAATATTTTTGAAAGCCTAGTTAAAACTTCACTACTTCAGTGACTGGGTCCTGAAAATCAAAACAAGTGGACCAATCATCAGGAAAAACTGGACACATTGCTAACGAAATTGGATCATTGAATTATTGATTCAGATGCTATCCAATTCATTATTAAGTTAGCTGAAAATACCAGACGGATCATCCCACAACTAACAGATTTCCACTGCGCTGCCTGGGCTGTGTGGTCCGTATGTGGGGGCCTGAACATTTGCAGATTGGCAGGACTGGCTGGGCATGAGGAAAATCATTGCATGAGACATCGCAGGCCATTCACAACTTACTGTGTTTATCAGCGCAGTGGCAGAAACGTGTTGCGAAGTCCTGGCTGAACTGCTTGACTTAATTGAAGCAACAGTAATAAGGAAGCAAGTAATTCATTAGAAGGTATAGTCTGCTTTTCAGAACTCTGTATGGAAGGTTTTCAAACTGTGCTTGGACATGGCTTCTTGCAACCCTTGCTGATTACTTTACTTAACTTAGCTCAAGCATAATCGTCTGTCTTATCGATCTGGAATGGCCTAAACCACTGTCCCACATCTGAACAAGGCCAGCTGAAGATGGTAAGCTTCTGCATACAGGTCGTCATGAAACATGGCCATGCGACCAAGACCATGCATTCTGACCTGACCTAAACATTTAGTATTTTTAGACTCTCTAATGGCCAAATGTACAGCAGCCCTCAAAATTATCCTTTGGAATTTTAAACCCAATTTATATGTGATTTCTATCATTAAAGATACATTGAAGCCAAATCATCTGCAATTTAGGAGATTTCATAAAGAGAATTATCAATGGTTTAACAATTTGCCCTCAAATAAGTAAGGTCTTATACTGAAAGTAAGCTTGTATCAGTGGACACAGATAGATTTTTATGAGTTTCCCTGAAAGAAAAACTCTTTAAAGGATCTTTCAGTAATATTTTGAAAATAATTGGAATAAAGGAAAAGAAAGTGATTAATCATTGGAAATCAGAAGGATAAGGTATCGTATAAGCTACAGAAAGATTGATTGTTGATTTGTTATGACCTACATTTTAAGTATTTTTCAAAGTATTTTATTAATCAAAGTGGTGCACATTAAGACTGAAAGAGGTGTAAATATCGATATTATGCCATGACTCAAAACATTACAAAGAAAAGTCAATCCAAACGCTATCGCCAATGACGCACATGGATTTACTGCAATACTTGTCTGATTAGCCAGAAGTTAGCTACTAAAGGAATCATGAAAGCAAAATGTACCCTCGAAAATTTTGATTTAGTGAATCAGTGTAGACATCTTTATCAGAGATTAATTGCACTTTAATCATAATTCTAACCATAAATGAACACTATACCATAATTCAGAATTATGGGATGCTCACCCATAAAGTTGATTTAAAGAGGAATGTAGAGAAATACCTGTATTCAAGCAGCAATGTTCTGTTTGGATTGTATGAAGCACTGTGAACCCTAATGGCAGCTCCTTAGAGGAGAAAAACATGTCTTATTTGTCTTTTTATTCTCTTACAGTCTCCTTCTCATGCTTTCTTATAAAATTAATGATTTTTAAAGTTATTTAACTGAAACATTGAAACAATATTTAATTGAAACATTGCATAGTAAAAACAGAAAAGAAAGGGAAAATAAATAGCTAATTGGTTTTTTGAGATGGAGTCTCTCTCCGTCGCCCAGGCTGGAGTACAGTGGCATGAACTTGGCTTACTGCAGCCTCCACCTCCTGGGTTCAAGTGATTCTCCTGCCTCAGCCTCCCAGGTAGCTGGGACTACAGGCACCCCCCCCACCACACACAGCTGGTTTTTGTATTTTTAGTAGAGATGGGATTTCACCATGTTGGCCACTCTGGTCTCAAACTTCTGACCTCGGCTAATCCGTCTCCCAAAGTTGATTTTAAAAAACAATTGGCATGGCCGGGTTCAGTGGCTCACACCTGTCATCCAGCTTTCTTGGTGGCTATTTCCCTTGCTTGTTGTTGTTGTTATTATTGCTGGTAAATCATTTAACTTCTTGCTCCTGTATCAAATTTGGAGTAGATCTTCTCTCTCTACTTCTTAAGATGGTTAAAATGATAAAACAAACAAAATCCATATGAAAATGCTTTGAATATGGTGAGACAGGAATGAACCAGTGATTTTGTTATTTGTATCTGTAATTCAAATTAGACAAATTTGATTAGATATCAAAAAATATCTTAGTGGATTAAAGGCCAATATTGGCTGCCCAGGAAGTGAGCGGTTAGAATCCTCTTTTTTAAAAATAGGAATCCATCTCTGTAGGATGGTATAGATGGAGAAGGAAAAAGTTGGATAAGAAACGCAGAAATGTTTTAAGGTCTCTGTCAATTATATAGATTCAAGTCTAACTCCTATTTTCAAGGGAAAATAGAACATTTTTAAAAAATTATAGGGCCAGTCAGGCACAGAGGCTCACGCTTGTAATTCCAGCACTTTGGGAGGCCAAGGCAGGTGGATCACCTGAGGTCAGGAATTTGACACAAGCCTGCCCAACATGGTGAAAACCCATCTCTACTAAAAATGTGAAAATTAACCAGGCATGGTGGCGCACATCTGTAATCCCAGCTACTTGGGAGGCTAAGATAGGAGACTCACGTGAACGTGGGAGGCGGAGGTTACAGTGAGTTCAGATAGTGCCATTGCACTCTAGCCTGGGTGACAAGAGCCAAACTCCATCTCAAAAAATAAAAATACAAATTATCGGGCCAGGTGCAGTATCTCATGCCTGTAATCCCAACACTTTGGTGGGCCAAGGTGCACCAAAAGAAGGTCGCTTGAGCTCAGGAGTTTGAGACCAGTCTGGGAAACACAGTGAGACCCTGTCTCTGCAAAATAATTAAAAAATTAGCCTGGTATGGTGGCGTGCAGCTGTAGTCCTAACTATCCTGATGACTGATGTAGGAAGATCCCTTGAGCTTAGGAGTTGAGGCTGCAGGACTGCAGTGAGCTATGATCACACCACTGCATTCCAGCCTGGGTCACAAAGCTAAACATGTCTTTAAAAAAAAAAATAAGAAATGCCAGCTGGGAATGGTGGATCACACCTGTAATCCCAGAACTTTGGGAGAAAAGGTAGGCGGATCACCTGAGGTCAGGAGTTTGAGACCAGCCTGGACAACACAGTGAAACCCTGTCTCTACTAAAAAAATAAAAAATAAAAAATTAGCCAGGCGTGGTGGCACGCACCTGTAATCCCAGCTACTCAGGAGGCTGAGGCCAGAGAATCACTTGAACCCGGAAGGCAGAGGTTGCAGTGAGCCCAGATCATGCCATTGCACTTCAGCCCAGGTGACAAAGTGAGACTCTGTCTCAAAAAAATAATTAAAAAGTATGGATTTTAGTTTAAAAACAAAACAAGCAAATAATTGTAAAAACAGTGAGAAGTTGCTACGGACTAAATTATGTTCCTCTAATATTTATATGTCTAAAATCCCTTACCCCCAATATGAGTGTATGGAGCCCTTAAGGAAGTAAATAAAGTCAAATGAGGTCATCAGGGTAGGGTCCTGATCCCACAGGATTAATGTCCTTATAAGAAAGGGTGACAGACCAGAGCTCTTGCTCAATCCTGAGCATGCGTCACAGAAAGGCCACATGAGGGAAGTGAGAAAGCAGCAGTCACCAGCCAGGAAGAGAGCCCTCGCCAGAGACCAACCAAGCTGGCACCCTGATTCGGCCAGGTCCCAGAACTGTAAGAAAAAAAGTTTCTGTTGTTTGAGCCACCTGACTGCATTTTGTTATGGCAGCCGGAGCAGACTAATAAGGGAATTGTAAAAACAAACAAAGCACCACCACCACGACGAGCTGGATAATTCATTTTGAAGGCTTAAATGGAATCTGTAAAGATTGCATAAAAGTTGCATAATTTCAGTCATTGTGATGCTTAGAAATGAAGCACTTCTTGCCTTTTGTTTTATTTTGTTCCTCTGGTCTCCAAAAAGGTTGATAGAACGAAGACATTTGCTCGTTTCTGTTCCTTCCCCACCATTTTTGAGCACAGCAGTGCTATTGGTAGATGGACAAAAACCTTTTGTCCAAGGTGTTTTGTTTCGTTGAGATGGGGTCTCACTCTGTCACCAGGCTGGAAGGCAGTGGCACAATCTGGGCTCACTGCAATCTCTGCCTCCCAGGTTCAAGTGATTCCCCTACCTCAGCCTCCCGAGAAACTGGGACTACAGGCATGCGCGACCACACCCGGCTAATATTTTGTATTTAATGGAGACGGAGTTTCACCATGTTGGCTGAGATGGTCTCAGTCTCCTGACCTCGTGATCCACCTGCTTCAGCCTCCCAAAGTGCTGGGTAGTCTGTCCAAGGTGTTTTTTAGAGTCCATGGCAGAGAAATTGAAGGAGGCAGGAGAAACTGCCTGGAAATAATAATCCTGATCGTCATTGTCATCTTTCACTGAGCACCTACTAAGTGAAAGACACTGTTCTAAAAATTGACATGTAATATCTCCTTTTTCTTAGAAAATTATGTTTAATAAATTTTGCTTACCTCCTTCTGTACCCATTTTCACTTTAGTCTTTAGAATAATGACATCACTTGTTCGTGTAGATGTGAAACATAATTGTTATTTAAAAACTATAAATGAGATTGAAATTATAGATAAAAAAGAGTGAGGAAAAAAGAGTCCTCAATCTACTACCCAGAACCAACCTTCTTAATGCCATTCTAGACATGCATCTGTAGAAACAGATGATCAACAGATAGACAGATATACACATATATCTGTGTGTGTGTGTGTGTGTGTGTGTGTGTGTGTATACACATGCTAAAAGAAAAGGGGCAATTATATATACAACTATTAAGGTTAGCTAAAATCCAATACAGGAAAATGAAATAAAATAAAATAAAATGGAAAGAATGAATTTGGTGAATTTCAGATATTCCTTCACCAACAGAGAAATTAGTCCTTAAATGTTTCACACAAAGTAACATTAAAATAAAATACTTTTAGAAAAAGATTTAGGCTGGGCGCGGTGGCTCAAGCCTGTAATCCCAGCACTTTGGGAGGCTGAGGCGGGTGGATCACGAGGTCAAGAGATCTAGACCATCCTGGTCAACATGGTGAAACCCTGTCTCTACTAAAAATACAAAAAATTAAGTGGGCATGGTGGCGCGTGCCTGTAATCCCAGCTACTCAGGTGGCTGAGGCAGGAGAATTGACTGAACCCAGGAGGCGGAGGTTGTGGTGAGCTGAGATCGCGCCATTGCACTGCAGCCTGAGTAACAAGAGTGAAACTCCGTCTCAAAAAAAAAAAAAAAAAAAAAAAAAAGATTTAAAAGTTGGGGTCACATTCTATGTATTGATTATTTTTTTGAGACTGAGTTTCCATTTTGTCACCCAGGCTGGAGTCCAATGGTGCAAACTTGGCTCACTGCAACCTCTGCCTCCCAGGTTCAAGCAATTCTCCTGCCTCAGCCTCCCAACTAGCTGGGATTACAAACTTGTGCCACCATGCTCTGCGAATTTTTTTATTTTCAGTAGAGATGAGTTTCACCATGTTGGTCAGGCTCGTCTTGAACTCCTGACCTCAGGTGATCTGCCTGCCTCGGCCTCCCAAAGTGCTGAAATTACAGGCATAAGCCACTGCATCCGGCCACATTTTTTGATTTCCTACCTTAAAAGTGCAGAAATTCACATGTTATTTTCTTCCTCTCTCCTTTTCCTCCTCAGTGACATACTGTTGTAACATTCACATTCTGGTCTTCATCTATTATTCTCATAGCAGCCCAGATGTTCCATATTTAAATGAACATCATGCTAACACCTCGGGTGAGTTTGGCTTTGGTTTGGTTTTGTGTGTTTTTATTACAATTTCTCCATTTCCTAACTTTCTGTTTAGGACCTCTCTCTGGGCTAGATTATTTCTTCCACAGGTTGTTGACGAAGAGCTCACTTGCTCCTTAAATCTTTGCCTTCTTGAAAGTGTGTCGCTCTTGCCTCTGTACTTGAAGGACAACTTCCCTGGGTATAACATTCTTTACTCTCTTACTTCGTATTTCCTTTCCTTCAGACCTGTTGTTTACCATTGCTCCACTCTCTTCTTACATTAACTGTTACTGTGGTCAAGTCTGACTCTAATGATTTGCCTCCCTTAATGTCATCTGTTCCTGTCTCTGATTCCATTCTTGCTTCTCTGCTCAAAAACTGGTGATCCTTTGCAGATGTAAATCAAATCATGTAATCCCCTGAGTAAAGTTCTCCTATGACTTCTATTTTATTTAAAACAGATTCCACCCTGGGTGCAGTGGCTCATGCCTGTAATCCCAACACTTTGGGAAGCCAAAGTGGGAAGAATGCTTGAGCCCAGGAGTTCGAGACTAGCGTGTGTGATATAGTGAGAATGTCTCTACAAAAAAATGCAAAAATTAGCCAATCATGGTGGTGCAAAACTATAGTCCCGGCTACTTGGGGGCTGAGGAGGGAGGATCATTTAAGCCCAGGAGACAGAGGTTGCAATGACCCAACATCATGCCACTGCACTCCAACCTGAGCAAAAGAGTGAGACCCTGTCTCGAAAGAAAGAGAGAAAAGGAAAGAAAGAAAGAAGGAAGGAAGGAAGGAAGGAAGGAAGGAAGGAAGGAAGGAAGGAAGGAAGGAAGGAAAAGAAACAAAGAAAGAAAAAAGAAAGAAAGAAAGAAGAAAGAAAGAAGAAAGAAAGCAAGCAAGAAAGAAAGAAAGAAAGAAAGAAAGAAAGAAAGAAAGAAAGAAAGAAAGAAAGAGGAAGGAAGGGCGGAAGGGAAGGAGGGAGGAATAAATTTTAAAGTTAGCTGGGCATGGTGAGATGTGCCTGTAGTCCCAGCTACTTGAGAAGTAAGCCTCCTTGGCTAAGGCTGGAGGATCACTTGAGCAACAGGAGTTCAAGCTTGCAGTGAGCTATCATGGAACACTGTGCTACCGCTTGGGTGATAGAGTGAGACCCTGTTTCAAACATAAATAAGTAAATAAACAGATTCCAAAGGCTTCCCAATGGTCATTAAGGCCCTTATAATTCCATGTGGCCTATTTGTCACATTTTATTCACCAATCCCTCAAACCCCATTCTCTCCCATAAGCTATTTTTATATATGTGGTGAAGTAATTCCCTAACACAATTTACTATAAAACGGACATTTCCCTCTGGTTTATAATATCTCTACTGTCACATATCGGGTTTCCAACTGGATGGATCTGTTTCTGATTGATCACTTCCGAATACTAAATTATTTTAATATTATAGGCTTGAAGTATGTCTTAATATATGATGGACTGAGAGCCCCACAAAGATCTTCCTTTTAAGAATATTTTGTGGGCCTTTTTGTGTCTACACAGATTTTAAAGAGTTGGTCTAATTCTACCAAAGCTGCTAGGATACTGATGGGAATAATACTCAATATGTATATTAATTTTGGGGAAATTAGTATTTTTAAAATGTTAAGTCTTCTTATCTTAAAACACGTTCTGCTTCATTTGTTTTAACTATTATTTTATATCCTTTAATAGAGTTTACAATTTTTCTCCACAGATATTATGTGTATATTTTGTTAGGACTAGAACCCCACCCCCAGCCCTTGCCAGTCGAGTGAGTCTGCTTAATGCTTTGGTTTCGTATTTACAGAATCTACATTCTTCTTTATTTACTTAATCGATAATACACTTGAAAATTTGTACTTGCCTAGTTGGCAATGTCATTGCCTTCTCCTTGATTTGATTCTCTACGAATTAAGGAGAAACATTTAAACATTGCTCCAAAGTCCTTTCCAAATTAGTCTTTGAGTGATAAACATTTACAGTTGTAGAATATCTAAAAATTGTCTGACCTCACATTTGCTTTTAAATAAAAGCTCAGCTACACTTTTTCAAAAAAAGAATTCCAGGTTTGAATTATCTTCCTTTACACGGTGAAACTATTATTCCATTTTCCTCTTTGCTAAATGTGGCTGTTGAAAGTCTAATGTCAATATTAGACTTTGCATTAAAAAAATACACAAACTAAGGGGGAAATGGGCAAGAGACCTGAACAAGCAACCTAGAAAAGATGATACTCGATGGTAAACAAACTTATGAAAGTGGGCTCAGTGTCTTTAGTTTGTAGAATAATGCAAATTAGAACCATAATTAAATGCTACAGTAATACTCCACATACTCGAGAACGGTTACATGAAATGACAGAGGACACGGAGCTGTTGTGAAACAACTCCATACAGCCACAATCACTAATTGTTCATGATCTACAGAAGTGAGTACAGATGTGCAACAAAAGACATAAACAAGAATGTGTCAGAATTATTTATAAGAGCTCTGAGCTGGAAACTTGCCTGAAGAATATCAGCCACAGAAGGGAGCAATGTAACTGTGGTACATTTCAACTGATAGAACACTACCCAGCACGAAAGGGAAGGAATAATAAAAACAACGGTCACAAACATAATATTAAGCAAAGGAAAAGATAAACATGAAAGTATTTGTAAGGTTCAAAAATAGACCTAAGGGCAAACCTGCATATGCCTAGAACTTAGAGTTCTGGTTACTTGGGGAAAGAACAGGGGGCAGGAGGAGGGCTCTTCATAGGCATTCTTTCTTGAACTTGGTAATTGTTTCAAGGTAAAAATGTATTAAGCTCGACATTGATGAACATATTGTTAATTAAATTAATGTATAGCCTCCATATATACATTGCTCATTTGTATAATTGTTCATTGAAAAATTGTATATATGGATATTATACATTAATTTTAAAAACTTAAAAAAATAAGAGATATTACAAAGTTCCCAATAACTCTGAGGACACAACTAAATTAATGATAACTCTAGTCTAAATATTGTGTTTTAACTTCTTTCTTAAAAAGTTGTTAAGCTGAAAAAGAAAAAAATAAAAGGTGAGATGTTTGCTAAAAAACCATGACCCTCATTTCTAGGTAATTTCTCTTTTTATTTTGAAAGCTTAAATAGTATCTTTGATTTGCATTTTTTAAAATTATTCTACATTGTTTTAAGTACATATTTTTCTTTCATTTATCTGACAGCACTCTGTATGATCTTTTAATATGAGTTCTTGCATAATTTTTTAAATCTGAGAATGCTTAGTCTTTTTAAAATATTTTGTTTTTGTGTTGTCTGCTTTTGGAAGTGCCATTAATAATGTTGCTCATTTTATTCAGCACTTTCTTTCAGAGAACTTGAACTTCCTACTTGTCTTGGAAACATTTTGTGGCCGTTTTTATTACCCTAGGACTGTCATCTGCCTGAGTTTGTGGTGTCAGTCATGGTATTCTGGGTTTGTAATCCTCAGGCTGAGTTTATAGCAAGGCTGGGGTATGCCCTGCATATTTTCATTATCTAAAAGTATTTGTTCATGTATTTGTTTCCTTTTTTATCTTACGTGCCCCTCATCACAAATTATACCCCATGAGACAGTAACATTTGTCTACCCCCAGTTATATATATTATTCCAAAAATACTGTCTGACTACACACTCAAGAAATATGTATTTTATGAATGAATATGTAAATGATTCTCTGTACCAGAAAAAACAAGCTAGGTTATGCTGCAGAAACAAATAACCTCAAAAATCTTCAGAACTTAACATATGCTTTTTCTGAGGCCCCTTTGGGGCTTTGCTCCCCTCCTCATTCATGTGCGTGGCCAGTGGAGCCCCTGCCACCAAGAATGTTGTTGTACAGAGGAGAACAGAATGGTGCAAGGCAGCTCAGAAGGGCAAACAGGCCAGATTAGGTGATCTTCAAAAGCCAAGGTACAGGCTTTGGAGTTGATTTTCAGTATGAGGGAATCGAATGGAGGATTTTAGAAATGGGAGTGAGAAGGTCTGATTCAGTAAGTTACTCCCACTACTGTGCAGAGAATGGATTCTACGGCGGGGGTGGGGGTGGTGACTAGAGTGGCATCAGAGAGACCACTAAGAAGGCTCTAGCAGAGTTGCAGGTGAGAGACGATGATGGCTTAGAGACACGGGTGGGAGTAGAAGATGATAGACAAGAGCAGACAGGTTTGGGATGCGTCCTAAAAGTTGAGTTGACACAACTTGGTGTGCATTAAAAATAGGGAGTGAAGGGAATAATAGGAGTCAAAAATTACATCTAGGTTCTTGGCATGAGCAGCTGGGTGGTGCTGGAATAGTTGCCAGTGAGGGACAGAATGGGAATACGTTTGTAGGAAGAAGTCAATAATTCCGTTTTGAACACCAGGGTGACAACCTAGGAGGCATTTAAATGTAGAAGTCAGATAACCCGTGGAGGTCAAGACAGAAGTAATAGATTCGGGATTCATTATCATATAGATGATAGTTACAGCAATGAGACTTGTTAAGATTATCTAGGGAAGAAATGAAGGGTTAGAAGAACGCTGGGGTTATGATTTGAAGATTGAACAGAGGAAAAGGAGAGAACAAAGGGCTAGAAAGAAGTAGGTATGAAAGTAGGAGGAAGAGAATGATTTCAAGAACAGATGGCGTTTCATGAAACAGGGACCGTACTAGTGTTTTGAAAGATACTTCGAAGTCAAGTAAGAAAAGGGAAAAAAGTGGTCACTGGTGACTTTTGTTTCAAAGAGCAGTTTCGGAGCGTGATGATGAAGACAGATACCTGATTGGACAGGGCTGGCCGAGTGCTGGAAACTTGTGAGATGTGGAGATCTCTTACAGAGAATTCTTTCAGGTGTTGCTACAAAGGGGAAGGAAGGAATGGAACAGAAATGCTGAATGCACTTTGCTTTCTCCTTTTGTCGTGGAAGAAATCAAGAGTTTGACTCGGGAAAGAACGGGGAAAAGACAAAAATCAATAGAATGTAAAATTTTTACAAAAATAGGCAAAAGTAATAAAACAACTGCTTTTTCCTTTTTAGGTACAAATTTGTAGTTTATTGAGAAAAGAGTTTTTATCTCTGTTTAGCAAAAGAGCTGAAAAATGACTTATGTAACCAATCAGATATGAGCATTTATTCATTATTTTCCATTGCTACTAAAATGCTATAAGTAATTTTCAGCTATGCGTAGAAAGACCTAGTGAAATGACTATATCCTTGTAATTTAAAAATTATTACATGCCAATAAAACTATTAAATTATAATTTTAGGCCATGAAAATGAATAATTTAAAGGTTAGGAAGAAAGCTTTCACTTTAATAAGTTCATAAGGTGTCAAACTTTGCAATTTATTGTAGATTCTCTGGCTAATTTGCTATAATTAATTTGAATGGAAAATATTTCATTGCCTAAATATCCTGTTTACATACTCCTTTCTAATGATGAAACAAAAGGCCTAATTTGTTAAAGATGTTCCTTAATTGATTCCAAAGGGAATACTTAGAATATAATTTGCTGACTAGCTTTGCACAATTCCTGATTCCTACTACACAGTGATGTCCATAATTTTATAATGACATAGTATAATCGTATAGGGATGTGATTCCCAAGGACCAGAGTTCCCAGTTAGTTTTCACTAGGATTCCTATGGTTTCATAGAAAGAACACTGGTATTAAGGCATGTGTACTGTAGCCTTCCTTAGCCATTAGACAGTTGTACAAACCTTGGGGTTTTCTTTTTAGTTTCGTTAAAAACAAATTTTTAATTTCTAAAGGTGAAGTTAAAAGCAGGTTCTTCTGGCAAGGTAGGAACTTCCACCAATTACCCAGAGCTAGGAATACACACACACACACACACACAGAGAGAGAGAGAGAGAGAGAGAGAGAGAGAGAGAGAGAGAGATTTACAGCAAGATGCATTGCTGTTTACTGTCAAATACTGGACCATTTAGGGAGAGAGAAAAGTTCCCTGATTCAAGAAAGAGGAAGGCTTACAGATCTCTTCACTCAGTATCAAGAATGATGCATGCAATGAGGTGTTAAAAGGACAGGACAGAGAGACTGAATTTGTCTGAAAAAGGGACAGACAGAAATTTTACCAGGTGTCTTTTTGCATGGTGCCAGCTGAGTAGTATCTTGTCCACCCCCTCTTTACTGTGCTGCACCTGCACACACACACACACACACACACACACGTGCACATGCACACACACGCACACATTTAATCAATCCTCTCATTCATATCCTTATTCAAAAATAGCTGTCGTGCCTATATTTTGCCTACTACACTACAATTAAATTGCATTTTCTTATTAGTGATTTGGGGCTTATACGCTTTAATAACTTAGGGGAGCATCTGGAAGCAAAGCAAGTCCCAGGAGGGTTTGTTTAGTTTAGATTCGATTTGTAGAAGTTCAGTACTTAAAAATTTGCTTATGTAAATAAATGACCATATCTGAAAATTAGTTTACTCAACAGCAAAACAATGGTAGAATTATGAACCACCTAACATCCTTGGCAGGATACTCGTGAGGCTGTCAAAGGTAATGCCGATGGCAAGGCTCATGCCTATAATCCCAGCTACTTGGAGGGCCGAGGCAGGAGAAGAGCTTGAGCCCAGAATTTTGAGACCAGCCTGGGCAACATAGCAAGTCCCAATCTCTACAAAAGAATTTTTTAAAAGAAATTAGCTGGGCATGGTGGCACACACCTGCAGTCCCAGCTACTCAGGAGACTGAGGCAGAATTATGTGAGCCCAAGAGTTGGAGGCTTCAGTGAGCCATGATCACACCATGCACTCCAGCCTGAGCACCAGAGCAAGACAACCTGTGAAGGTTCTTAGATAAATTAGACAAGTTTTCCGATAAGTTCATACTAACTTACCAAGAGAAGGCAGCTTTAAGGCTGCTTCTTTTTCAGTGTGTTTAAACATTAAAATTCTAATCATATCGAGTATTTGTTCCAATACAACCACTGTGGAGGGGAATAACTCCTAAATTGTAGGCTCTCAAAGAGAAGTTGAGTGAGCTGTTCCTATAGCCAAGACTTCTCTGTCGCCCAGGAAGTCATGACAGGCAGGACAAATGTGGGCCCATGACATGGTACTGACACAAGGAGCTAAACATCACGTGATGTCATGTGCGTGGAATATAAAATGTGAACACCAAGTCATATTTTAACCCTACCTGTCATATGTTAGGCCCTTTATTAATATGCTCTGCCAAGACAGGGTCTTTACTACTAAAGAGACAGAAAATTTGGACTAGGTCCAGAGGAGAACATGACAATTATTAATGACTTAGCAAAAGGACCTAAGAAGAAAAGTCAAAGAAACTCAGAACTCATCAGAGGAGACTTACGTTTATCTTCACAATTTAAAAGTGGATAATTAAGCATTAGAAGAGCTGTTTAACTGTTAAAGTTGTCAAGAATTAAAAGAAGTTTCCGAGGGATCGTGTGAAATCTTATCTAGAGGTGACCAAGGGTTTGATGGTCTGTTTTTTTTGGATGGTTTCAATCTCATGATACCTCAAGTCATGAGCTTAACCTCGGGTACCTCTTGAGGCCATCTGCAAAAAGAGTGGTCTGGTTTACCTAAAAGAGGGGTTTATTCCCTGTGTCAGGCTTAGAGTTGAAACCGGAATGACAGAAATTAAGATTCTAACTTTTTCATTCTGGCAACCAAATTATGATTTGCTTAACTTAACTTATTGAAATAAAAACCCACCCAGTATAAACAAAAATTATTTGGATATTAAGTTTTGGTTTCCATTTTCTTCTGAAAGATGCTCTATTTGATACTGTACACATACTTGCTGTACCTGTGTTAAACTCACCACATTCCTCCTTATATCTGAACCTTTTCTTATGTTCTCCTTTCCCCAAGGGGTGGCTTTGTTCACCCTTTCCACCTGTTGTTAAAATATGATGATTTTATTTTCTGTTCCTCGAGGACAATTAAGGTGGCATTTCCTCCTAGTGAACTTTCTTAGTTCTCTCCCTCCACTCTGCTGGGACTCATCTAGTTGATCTGCACATACGGAAACATGGCTTCCATAGCACTTTGTATCTTTGTTTTACTTCTACTTTTAACAACAGATGCTCAATTATTTATTTTCCTTCTTGTCTAGGGATAAAGTTCCTTGAGGGCAAGAAAAAATAATTCATTTTTCTGTTCCTTATAGGGCCATGAATATAATAAATCCTCAGGAATTATTCTCCACAACAATGGACATTACAAGCCCTTGTACATTCTTTTAGTCATAACTGGAATATTCTCTCTTATCCCAAGAAGAGTAATGTGTTTCTCTTCCTCAAAACTCTGCAGATGACTTGTACATAACCTCAATTATAATTTTCCAAAGGAATCCTACTGAGACAATAATTCACATAATTATAGACTTGAAACCAAAATATGTATTGGTTAGCTATTGCCATGTAACAAATTACCTCCAAAACTTTGTGACTGAATTTTAAGTTTCTTAAAACTTTAAGTTTCAAGTTTCTGTGGGTCAGGAATCCAGGCATGGCCTCACTGGTTCTCTGCTTCATTGTCTCTCATAGGCTGCAATTCAGGTGCTAGCCCAGTACTTTTGGTTTCATCAGAAGTATCAACTAGGGAGGGATCACTATGCAGTTGTCAGCAGGATTCAGTCTCTGGAGGGCTGTTGGTTTGGTAGAACACAGGCCTCAATATGGCATCTTGCCACAACAAAGCCTCTAAGAGAGAGGATCTCTAGAATCTAGATGTTGTACCACGCCATTCCCATCCTATTTACTGGTTCTCAAATCATCTTGGATCACACATGCCATTTGAAGCTGAGGAAAACCAATTCTTCTCCTTCTGTAATTTACAATTCCATAATTCTGTAATTTTAGTGCAGAACTCATTTTTGCCAAAAGTAAGTCAAAATGTTGCAGTTTTGGAAACTGCAACAAATTACACAATGCTGGAGAAGTTGCACACAATGAATACACATGTTAAAAGCATTGTAATTACATTTCCACTGCCGAAATACCTCTTTAACTTTCTTTTCTTGGGTTTTTCAAATGTACTTGGCGAAGGATCCCTCTGACACCTTGCAAAACTAGTACTCTTCAGAATGCACTCACATAAATACAATAATTATTAGGCTGGTGCAAAAGTAATTGAGGTTTTGCCATTGCTTTTGCACCAACCTAGTAACACAAGGATAAGTAATCATGTCTCAGAAGCACCCAAAACACAGAAAAGCTGAAGGTACCTAAATGCTTTAGGAGAATGGAAGAGAAGACTGGAAGGTGGGACAGTTAGAAGCAGGCACTATTGTGCAGATTCCATAAAGGCAGATTATATATAATATATATATATATATATATATATATATATATATATATATATATATATATATGCAGTGGTTTGTGTGAGTTCAACACACAGGTGTATATAGGCAGGTATAAATCCAGTCTAGAAGCTACATTATGAGTCTTGCTCATGTAACTTACTTCAAATAGGTAAATTAGTCACATGCCTCTTGTAAGCCTGGGTCATAACCCCATCACTCTCCTTCCCCTCCTGTCTTAGGAAGGACAGTGGGTATTGAGGGAGGAAAGGAAAAACAGAAGTCAGAGTGCAATTATACTACTGTTGCTTATTGTATAGAGAAGTGAAGAGTAGGACTGTTTCTCTGATGTAAATAATCCCAAGATGAAATGGGGAAGGGGAGTTGAGGTGGGGGGAAATTGTGTCGTCAAGCACTTCTAGCAGAGGACTGAAATGTGTTTTAGACAGCTATGAAAGCTGCTGGGCTATGACCAACTGCCCAGCAACCACCGATTTTATTCTCTAGTGAGACTTCATCCCTTATTTCTCCAAAGTACGGTATTAATAAATTGTTCTGGAAAACATCAAAGTTATTTGAAAAGGTCCATAATGGCATATTATTTCTTTATGCAAAATGGCTGTTTAACAAGATTGCCTCCTTGTACTTTTCACATGAATAGGAAAGCCAATCTCATTTGCTAATGGAGGCTTTACGGCAGATCCTTCCCTTGCCCTTGTCTCTCTTTACCATTATTTTATGGATAATAATTTACAATTTGTGTAAGCTATGGGGGAAAATACCCTAGAGCAAAGGGTGACATTCTCAGAGCTGCCATATGGTGTGGGCATCCCAAAGGTACATTTTAAGGAAGCCAGCACTGGTGTGGTTGGCAGTTTGAAGGGAGGTGGAGAAGGGCAGGTGATATTTGCTATCGAGGCCAGACCAAGGCTATTTCATCAACTCCCAGCCTCTGCTGGAGAAATGCCACTCGTAAGACAGTTTACATCCGTTCTTGTTAAGAAGGCAATGAATTCCTGAGGAAGGAATTGCACCCTTCGTATCCATGATTTCAGCGCAGCAAGGATGATGTGGGTAATTAGGCTGTTGATGCTGCTATTGATTATTCAAGTGAATAGGAGAATAGGCTGGATGAGAGAATGAACAGTAGGAATTTCTAAGTGAGAAGAAATGTGCCTGACGGGAGCTTGCACAGCACTCAGACGCAACCCACCCAAGGATGGGCACCGGGCAAGAACCAGCTGCTCTTTCTGGAGTTTGGCCTCCTTAGAAACCACTCTCTTGACATCATAGGAAATGTTGAACGTTCTCTATTTGGGGAATTCCTGTGCAATCTTATGTTAAATGGATGAATTCCCTCGGGGCAGCAAACAAAGATGTTTTCAATTGCTTTTCGGAAGGGAAAGAGGAGGCTGTAGGAGGCAGCCCAGGTTCCCTGGTTAGGAAGAGGAAAACCAAAAAGAGAATTGAACTACACGGGGCATCATAAGACAGAAAAATAGGGGAAGAATGCTAAGAAGCTATGGAACTTAATTTGTTTTAAAAGTGACGTTATGAGTATTTAAATGATCTTTGGGATATAATTTTAGGGGAAGTATATAACACAAAAATAAGTAATTGAGGTTTTCTTTTGGTTGTGGTTCTTCTAGGCACAAGTACAGAGTAACTAAAAACATTTGCAGCCAAGGAAGGGGTCACACATTTATTAGTTGGTTAAGATTTTTATTAGGATAAGAAAGAGTAATTACTTCTGCTCTAAAACTCACTTTTATTCATGAATGAGTACAACGGTATTGGGGGGAAAAACAATTTTAATGATGTTAACTCTGACTTTGTCCACATTGGAACAATTGTTATTTAACCTCTCGCCTGCCAGGTTCCTTGACTCTATGTGCAATAGTCTTTTCCAGCACAGACCACCCTGTGGCTGTGAGGAATTATAGGACTTCTGAGACTTCCCTGGGAATGAGCCAAAGAGACAGAAGATGTTTCTTTGCTACAATTTATTTTAGAGGATTTGATACTTCTTCAAGATTAGCATGATGTAAGAATGCCAAATCAAAAAAAAAAAAAAGAAATCAGAAAGTAAAAGATGTCTTCCCTTCTTCAGTCAACCTTTATCCTGTGTCCTTGAATTAAGAATTAAAACAGAAAATGCGCAGGCTTAAAAAACCTTGAGTGGTGTGTATGTGTGTGTGTGCATGTATGTGTGTATTTGTGTATATAGCCAGAAGGAACTTTCTAGCAGACAGAAAGGACTGGATGTACCTAACGGTGATGGGGAAACCCATCAAAATGTCTGGTACCATCAAGTGATGATCAAGATGATTTTGTATCTGCATCAAAAAGGCTTATCGCCATGTGATTAGCCAGGTGGATGAACGTTGACTGATATGTATTCATCAAAACAACAAAATCACCAGGCATGATTTCTGCATTGTGTTTATCTATTATTATAATCAAGAAGTACCAAATCACCCATCCTATTGGTCAGAACAGCCATCCAAATTAATTCAGATATTTATTCAGCGCTTCCTATTTGCAAGGTTTTGTAATAAACAACCACTGTGAATAATGTAAAACGAATTAAGACTGACTGACTTCCAGTTGCTAAAAATGTATGGATATTCCACCAGATGAGAACTTTAAAGTATAATTCCCATGGTGGGAGTAACTTGCATTACATGGTAGAGGCAGCCCTGAAGAGTTTCTGTGAAAATGGTCACAAACAGTATGACATTTCGAATGTTCTAGAAAAGTCATCACTTTTAACAAAATCATAAGCTGTCTTGCATAAGGCAACAAAAAGGAAGGGCAGAAGAAAGAGAAAAGAAGAAAAAACTTTTGTGAGTATTAGTAGTCTATGTAACTTGCAATTTTTGAATTTTATACTATAAAAGAGGACACTGTCATCATACAGTGAAATACCATTTTTTAAACAAACAGCATAAACTCCAAACTTTTTGTAGAAAATACGTAACATAAACATTGTCTTTTCACAAATGGCAAAAAAACAAACAATCAAAAATGCCTCCTTGCAGTGTTTACCACAAAGACACCTCATGAAAAGCAAAAGATTCCTCCTATGGAAGATAATTATAGTGCATGGTGTTGTGAGGAAAATTTCCACTACTTTGCCCATTTAAAGAAAATGTCTTTTGTTCATTATGTTGGACAGTGCTTTCACCCTGTACTGTTAACAAGATAAAGACATCAGGATACATTTACATTCTTGTCTTAAGAAAGGATGTTTGCTTAAAAAAGAATTTTTTCTTATAAAATAAATGCAGAAACTTTAAAAATGTAATTTAAATGATCCTTCTTTGCAGTAATCTAATGTATTTCCTTGACATAATGCTAATTTATACTGCTACAGGCTTTAAAAAAGACATAAAGAATAAGTGAACATTTATTGGCTTCAGTTGATGTATATACATATAATGTAGTGTACAGATATGAAGGTTCATGAAAAAGTTTTAATGGGAAAAAATATTAGAATGCTTTCTTTTCATTTTTTCTGATGGGCTGTGAAGGTCAAAGAGAGATCAATCCACAGAGGCCAGTAAAGTTAGGAGTAATTTAATTAGGGTTGTCTTGATCTGAAATATCATCTAATCCACTTATTGCTCGTGGGGAAATATGCGTATCTCTATTTGTCAAAACTGATTATGTACTTTTGTAACCTGCAAAGAATGATACCACAAACTCCATGAACAAGACAGCCACGTAGAAAAATTAAACTGTCCATATCTAATGTCACGCTCAGTATTTATTAGAAGAATGGTGGGGCATTTTCTTCTTTATGAAAAGCTATTATATCCTAACAACCACAAAAGGTCAGTGGAGAAGTGTTTAGGTACCTTTCCTTGCCGCCTAAAGGAAGACTCACCACATCCACGCAGATGATGTTGTGTGGTCTTTGGGTCTCTCCAGGGGGTTACATTTCAGTGACATGTCACTTGCTGTTGTCATAGGAACCACTATGAAGGAGAGAGGCCAACACAATTCATCATCTCAGTGACCCTACTCAGGGCAGTCCAAGAGATGAGAAATTATACCATATGATATTTGCAGGATGCAAGGCTGAATGGAGAACTTGGGGCTCCCCGGAAGCTTGCTGGTGCACCACAGCAATCACAAAAAGCAAAGCTCTCATGTGCCATGTCCACAGGACCAAAAATGAGTGGCAGCCCTAAAGGACTGAGATAGTCACCTGGGTGTCTCAGCCCTGAGGCTATGCAAATACGGTGGACCAAAGGCATTTGCCTGTTGCTCCATCTGAGAGTCCCAACGCCACTGGTAGCAGAGCATTGTGAAATGGCTTCCGCTTTATGCTTCTCGCAGAAGCCCTTTTAATTTTTCCCCTCAGCTTTCTTTGTAGACACCAAATCCACAGAGAAGCTGATAAGAGAAATTATAATTAACAATTAATAAATAAGGCTCCTTCACAAGGAAAATCCCTTATTCCCAAAGGCTTCTAGATGCTTTAGTGACTAATTGCAGAAGCAGTTCTGTCACCTGTGACCTTGCATTGAGACCTCTCATTATAAGGAAGCCTTTAGAAACTTAGTCAATTTGTTCCAGGAAATGGAGTTTATGTAAAAATCTCGGTTCTGCCTATAAGAGTTTGCAAAGTGCAGGTATATGTTGCCTAGAGTTCAGCTCCAAATGAGGTTGGAGGTTTTCATTAAATTATCTCCATTTCACTGTTTTTCTAAAATCTGGAAACCTCTAACTGAATATAACATTAGCCTTAGCCTTACTTTGGATTTGCTGTTGTTGTTGCTGTTTTCCAGTCCTATGTGGAGCAGAAAGGAACTGAGGGATGAAAAATGAGGTCTGAGTTTATTGAATAACAACCCTTTCTCTTTTTTTTTGAGCTGGAGTCTCACTCTGTTGCCCAGGCTGGAGTGCAGTGCTGCCATCGTGGCTCACTGAAACCTCCACCTCCTGGATTCAAGTGATTCTCCTGCCTCAGCCTCCCAAGTAGCTAAGATTACAGGTGCACACAACCATGCCCAGCTAATTTTTGTATTTTTAATAGATATGGTGTTTCACCACGTTGGTCAGGCTGGTCTCAAACTCCCGACCTCAGATGATCCACCCGCCAAAGTGCTGGGATTACAGGTGTGAGCCACAGTGCCCAGCCTGAACAATAACCTTCGGAATGGATCTCACCAGAGACTTTCCTGACAGGTTGGTAGGATGGTCTAATGTCTTCAAGTCTGCATTTCCTTCACACTCCTGAGACCCAAACGGCCAAGGTTTATGAAAGTTTAGAAACCTTATAAAGATGTAGAACTTAAGAAAAAAAAAGTGAACAAAGAAGACAGCATTTAAATGGCAACAAAGAAGAGAAGCTGTTAAGCATTTCCCATGACTGGCCTCAAATGGAGCAACCAGAGCTGAACAGAACTTGGGGGTTTCATGTTGAGTTCCAGATTGCCATATGGGTTCAGAAGCAAGTTAAAGTCAATGAGTTGGCTACTTTTCAAATCAGATACATGACAATTTGGTAGGAACACAGGGGTGGGTTTAAAAAATAGACTTTAATTAAAGATCACCGCATGTTTTCCACAGCTTTCCTGTGCTTAGGATTGGCAAGCCCACGATGAGTCCACACTAATGACCAGGGACAGAAAGAAAAATACTTGTTTCTCATGTTTTTATAGCACTATTTGTAGATTTCTCTTAGGGTGCTTATAATTTTATGGCAAAAAGATCTTGAGATTTGGCATCAAACAGACCCGGTTTTAAATCTCAGGCCTCTACTTACTGTGGGACATGGTGAAGCTGTTTAACATCTAAGCATCCTTGGTGTTCCAGGTTACCTATTGCTGCATAACAAAGAAATCACATGGAAACCTAGAGATAAGACAACAACCATTTCATTATGTTCATGGATTCTGAAGATCAGGATCGGTCAGGCCATGGAGAGGATGGCTTGTCTCAGCTTCATAGTGTCTGGGGCCTCCATGGGGAAGACGAAATCTACAAGGTGTTGGAATCACCTGCAGGTTTTACCTCTCACGTGTCTGGCACTGGGGTTGGGTTGAATCCAATGGAAGGTTGGCTCAGCTAGCACTGTCACCCAGAGCATCTAGACGTCCCAGGCTCCCTCACACCATGACAGCCTCAGGGCCTCCAACCTCTCCTGTGACGGGTCAGGGTTCCAGGAGCAAATGGTCCAGTGGCCAGCATAGAAGATGCATGGCCTATTAAGATACCCTGGTGGTCACTTAGGGTCACATATGCTGTACTCTGCTGATGTGCTGTACTCTATTGATCGAAGCGGTCATGGGATGCAACAGGAGAGAATACAGACCCCACCTCTCAAAGGGAATATCAAAAACTGTGTGGCCAAGTTTTAAAGCCACCAATATAACAACCTTATAGGAATGCTGTGAGAATTAAATAGAAAAAAATCCATGAAACACTATTGTAGCACCAGAGAACGTGGGAGGCACACTTAGCTAAACATTTACTGGTCTGTTGTCAGTTACAGGCCTCAGATTATAACTTATTGTACTTTTGGGAATCTTATAGGGGGCAATAATCCCTAAGGTAGTTTATTAAGGAATTGTTTATGCCCCAAAGCACTTAAAGAAGGTGCTTTGGAATTGCTGACAAATTATAATTTGTACATTGAGATTGATAAAAGTGCCAAAGCAATGATTTAATCTCATGAAGATATAACTGCACAATTCTCTTCTAAAGCACTGGGTTCTCTTATTGTTGCTTATCAGCGTCATTTACTTAGAGTCTTGAGATCACAACTTTTCCTTAAGTTTTTTGGGTTGCTGTTGTTAAATCCACACTGCCTGACATGGTGCAAACCAATGAAAGGAGAGGTTAGACATGGGAATGTTGCTGGCCAAAATGAGTTTGCACAGCTGTGAGCAATAAAATACAGCCGCCATGGCAACCCTCTCCCGCATCCCGATAACACATCTGAAATGAGGTTATTAGAATTATTAATTCACATTAGTGGCTATTAAAATTACTACCTGCAGATCTGCCATCTGAAAACCCTTTTTGTGTGTGTCAGAAGAAGGCCCTGTTTCCAAAGGGATCTGGATACTTAAACAGATGCAATCTATTGTGCGTAGGCATTCGAGGAAGACCAGCAGATAATAAAGCTCGTGGTGAGAGTGGGATAGCCGTCTTGTGAGGCAAAAAAAAAAGCAAATGTAATGCTTTGTTCTTGTGCTGATGGCAAAAGACCAACCAGGCTCTGATGGCAAAAATGGTAACTAGACACCCCCGTGTTCCCTGGAAGGTATTACTTAAAATCCAACCCAGTGTGGGCTGTTGCATGAAATTCTGAGTGGCCTGTAAAATATTCTACCTTTGTGAGACATAAACAAAATCAGGAGAAATCAGCCGAAAATGGAAGCCATTTGTAAGGAGGTTGTGGGGATTCTCGGAGAGCCCACAGAGACTTGGCTAACTCCCTTCTATCCCCCATTAACTCAACTCCAAAAGCAGATGCCTGCTGTTTTCAGCAAAAGAAGAAACCCCATTACAAAGAGGCCATGGCAGGAATTAATCAGGGGAGGCAGCTATACAGCTGAGAAAGAACATTTTATTTATGGAAATGAGCAAAAAAACACACACATACGCAAGGGAAAGAAAACATATAGGTATAGACAAGTTACTAAGGCAGTGAGACCGGAGCCTCCTCACCTTCCTCCAGCCGACCAGCGCCGTGTGTGTGCGGGGAGTGGGCATCCTCTAGAGCATTTTCTTGGGTACAACAGTCCCCCCATTTGGCTGCAGCAGGAAGGAACCTTGATCTCACAAGGTCAAAGAAACGGGAGGACATGAAAGAAGACCGCTGCCCATTTTGAATTTTATTCATTTAAGTAAGACGGGGACACTCCTCAATTCCCAGCCAACTCCTCTGATTTCTTTACCCACTCAAAGGCAGTCTGTCACGGGCCAGGCATCCCGGTCACCAGCCACCAGTCCTAGCTTTCCTGCACACTGCCAAAAAAAAGGGGAGTATTTTATCACCTCTGGGCAAAGCACCAGTTACCGATGGCCAGGGTTCTAGTTAAGCCTGTGCTGAGTCCAGAGGAAGCAGGTGAGGGAGTCGAGAGGACCCACGTAGATCCCTGGTGTGCGATGGGCAACTCTGGAGACCTCATTCCCAACCAGAACTTGACACACACCATCCACAGAGGGCTTGGGTGTCGCTTCCAAGTTCTCAGGGCAGGCTGAGTCATACCGTTCAGAAGTCAGAAATGCTGAAATTGCTGGGACATTCCTATGGCTTGTGGGAAGACTTGATAATATATTTGAAATCGACTGTGGCTTAGAAAACCAGAAGGTATGTTTGCCCAAAGAGGTCACACACAGAGATCTTCCCAAATGGGAGATGATCCTCAGAGAATCGTTACCTCCCACCCAAAGAGAAGAGCTTCCGTGAGATTTTCTAGTAATAGATGCCAGAGGTTTCCTCTCTGTGGAGTATATACCCCTATAGTTCAAAATTTCACTCCACCCAGTAATTAGCTATTGAGTACTTTCGCATCCCAGACCTGTGCTACCCGTCATAGAGGGGAGAAATAAATTTTTTTAATAAATGGCAACTGCTTTTAGTATTTTGAAATTATAATCTCTGAAAATCCTTACCTACTGGCAAAAATGCCACACCTCTTATGGAACAACATTAAAAAAGATTTTTTAGAGGATTAGCTGCTGAAATATTTGGGCATTAAGATGACTCGATCCTTCATTTGGCTTAATTTTCAAAGTTATCTGGCTTTCTTAATGACTTAAAAATAACGCTTTTTCTTCCTGCTTACAAAGTAATTCAAATCTAGAACAAGGCCACGGCATGAAGGTAGAATATGAACACTATTCACGAAATCCCCTCCTGACAGAAACCCCCTCGTCTTTTTCCTTGTATGTTATCTGTGGAAGACGGTGAGGCAGAAAAGCGGATGGAGGTCAATGGAGGTACACAGATTTGTTTCACCTGATGGTCTTCAACTCTTGCTTTCCTCTCTGGATCAGTATCTGTGACATTTATTTAGGTTCCAGCATCCCCAGGCCCCCACCGTGAGACCCAAATGGTTCTTTTCTTGAATCTCAAATGTTCAATGTAGCTTCGGCAATAGGCTTGTGCCTCTCTGCCTCTCAAAGCTGTCTGTTATGTTCTCTTCTAGATTATTGATCATGTTATTTAGAGTGCCCTGCTGGTATGACCTCTAGTCCTAGTACACAGCATCAGGAACTTCCCTTCCTGTGGAACCTTCTTGTAGCAATTCTGCCTTTAGCTGCTGGTAAGAATAGGATAGGGATTGCCTTTGTTTCTTCAGAAAAAGGAACGGTGGTCCTGGCCATCTGGGTGTCATTTACTCCAAACATATTCCTCTGATTCCCTAAACATTTCCCCCATTTTCTTTCTTTCTTTCTTTTTTCAGGGAGGGGGCTGTCTTGCTCTGTCACCCAGGCTGGAGAGCAATAGTGTCATCTCAGCTCACTGCAACCTCCACCTCCTGGGTTCAAGTGATTCTCCTGTAGCTAGGACTACAGGTGCACGCCACTGCGCCTGGCTAATTTTGTATTTTTAGTAGAGATGGGGTTTCACAGTGTTGGCCAGGCTGGTTTCGAACTCCTGACCTCAAGAGATCCCCCCACATCAGCCTCCCTAAGTGCTGGGATTACAGGTGTGAGCCACTGCACCCAGCCTCCCTCGTTTTCTTTAGAACACTGGTCTATTTCTTCTTATCCTGTCTTCCTCTGTCCCACTGTTTTTTCCACTTCCTCTGTACTTTCAAAATCAGTCCTCTGTTTGTCTTTTCCAAATCTTGTCTCCCTTCTATTCTGCCTTTCCTGTAGTTATTTGTAAAGTTTCTTTTGTGTCGATATGTGAAAATTCTGACTTTTTTCCTATGCTCTATCCGCGAGCTCTCCTTATCCTCCCCATCCTCTCCTTACCATAATCACTAAAGATTTATTCCTTTAATTTATAAAAAGCAGATTCTACAAGCCTCATGAATCAACCGAATGCACTGGAAGGTGCACAGGTGTAGAGCACTGAAAACAAAATCTGGATGATGCAGCCGTCTGCTGAACTCCAGGTAATCGTGCTCATGTTCTTCATGTTTTCACCTCCAGCGAAATCTGGCCCTGAAGACATTTCTTCTACAATTGTGGAGTAAATGGAGTCATCCCCTGAGTATAGCAATCCCCTCTGCCCTCGGTTTCCTAGACACGTCCTCCCCCAAGTCTTGACTTTTAAATGTTTCTCCTCATACATCAAATAACCAACCTAAAAATGAACCCTGTTTGTTTCCTTTGTAAGACACCTTCTTTCCCCTCCTGACTGTCAATAACACCTCCCCGCCTCCCAAACTCGGGGGCTTGCAATCATCTATTATTCCTCCATTTCCTTCTCTGGCCACACTCATTCCCACGAGACCCTCACTCCACTTCCTGAACAGAAATCTTACAAACCGAGCGCTTTCTTTCTCACTTCCACTGTGTGTCTAGTTTAGGCTGAAATAATTTCCTGCTAAACCTAGACAGAACTCCAGCTTCCTCCTTCTAACTCTGCTGCTTATCTCTTCTCATTCCTGGGAATCTAAAAAGCTTACTATCAAAATTATTTTCTTTTCTCAGCCCCTGCCATATGCTGCACCCCCTCAGATGTATTCCATTCATATGGAGTTTGTTTTCTTTTTGATTTCCAGGTTGATTTTTTATCTCTCAATATATAATTCAGAGTTTCACAATATTTGTGTGACCCTCCTTTTTATAGAAAATGCTTTATATCACAGTATCTGTGTAACCTACCTTTTTACCTCATCTTCTTCTGCTCTCTATCCTCCATGCCCATGCTGCTATTTCCAGCTGTTTCTCACAGACCTCCTATGACAGTGTCTTTAACTTCAAGATTCATTTCATTTTAATGCATTTTAACTTAAAGCTTGAGCATTGTGCTATACAGGTCCTATGCACTATACATCCCCTTCCAGGACAGTTCGTTTGCGAATAACAAAGAAAGATGCATTGAATTTTGTTTCTACACAACAGATGATTTCTAAACACTTCTTGTTTTGAATCACAACAGGCCTGGCCACAAGACATCATGGTTACAATTGCGTTGAGAATACTTTATGACCTTGGACATGAAATGGGAAGTGGGACAGCCCTAGAATAGCCTTGAGGAAATGTTGTGTTCTGGAAGGTGCCGTGGGGAAAACATGAAACATTTCTGAAGACCCAGGTAAAAGCAGAAACAAGAGAAAATCTGTCTCAGCTGTTTCCCAGGGAGTTTTCATGCACTGAAAACCATGAGTGTCTCTGTGCTCACTTAAT
The DNA here is from genome assembly GCF_049354715.1 of Callithrix jacchus. NCBI lineage: Eukaryota > Metazoa > Chordata > Mammalia > Primates > Cebidae > Callithrix > Callithrix jacchus. Next base: position 33,075,503 of record NC_133508.1, on the reverse strand, counting down.
GGAGAAGGTGCTTGGAGACCTTGGGATAATTTGTCTAACTTTGATGGAGTTGGATTGGTGCCTGATTCAAGCACAAGGACAGCGGGCTGGGCAGCCTCCTTCCCCTTGGTCTTAGAGATTGTCGTGGTGGTATTTGCAATAATACTTCGGCTGGAAGATCTTTTTGGATCCCATAACTACAAAACTCCATGTTTTCTTCAGTCTAACTTTAAAACTCTCGTATTCATAATAATCAATATAGTGCATGGACTTGCTCCCCAACTCTTAGATATCAAAGATGCATCAAAATGGCTGATGCTGTACATTTATCACAATTTAATGGTCTTGTTTTAAATGTGACTTTCTGGAAAAGTTAGTTACTGCTCGAATGCTGCCCGAAGCGGGTCCCCCTCAGACCACTCCTGGGAACTCTGTCACAGTTGCCTGCACAGTTTCACCTCTTGGATTTTAATACATACCAGCAAAATCTAAATGAGATTTTTTCATGGAGCTAATTTCAGTTTCTTCCCAAAGATAGGCGGGAAAAGCAGCGTGAGGTTTTGCCAGCTGCAGCTTCAGTGCTTTGATGGAAGGATGCAAGCTCACTCTTTATCACTTTATGGATCACAAAGGCCTGGACTAATTAGTACTTATTAGAAAGCCAATTAGAAATACATTTTATTTCTCTATGTGGTGTAAATGGAACATGCCGAGGTCGGCTGTGGACAGAGACGTAGTCTACAGTGCTATTGCCGACGTGGGGCATGCAGAGCTTCACATGTACAGTGGGGGACGTTCACCAGATAGCTCGGGGGGTATGAGAGTCTCTCTTTAATGCTAGCAGGATCTGATGCTATGCAAATGTGAGTATCTACATACTTTCGACAATGAATACCTTTTCCTAATTCTAATCTACTATTCCTTCCATATATGATCCAATTTATTTTCAATTGCATTTCGTTTTCATTCTCATTTTCTTCATTCTCTACCTGGTAAATTCTGGATTTTGTTTAATTGATGACAGACACCAATACTTAAACACATGCATTACCTATTTTTGAGAACCTTCTATCTTCTTATCTAGGAATCTTCCCATTCGGTTGTCGAAAAGTTGATTCATGTCCCCTGCCCCTTTAGACATTCCATCCTGTACTGACCTTAGGTGTGCTCCTGATTTTTTTCTAAGGATTCTGCTGACAATTAATTTAGCTGGTGAATGCAAAGAATTCAGGTGCATATTCCTTTACAAATTGTCATTCACCCAGTAGATATTAAAATGCAAATGACTATTAAATATACAATTTATTATATATCTTAAATAAGGATGTTGTATCCAACCATCTGTCCATGCATCCATATCCATCCATCCATCTATCCATCCATCCATCCATCCATCCATCCTCCATCTATCCATCCATCCATCATTCATCCATCCATCATCCATCTATTTGTCCACAATCATCCATTCATCCTTCATCCATCTATCCATCATCCATCCATCTAGCCATCTAGCCACTATCCATTTTTTTCTGCTGTATACAAATGGTAACAGCAACCCTTCTGCTTATTTGGCTTGGGAGATTGTGAGTGAGATGCCTTTCCTGTGAAATACTTTCTTTTGATTCAGACTCAAGTACATAAGCCATTTCTGGCCTTCCATTCGTGACAGGAAACAGCAGGCATTTACATATGTGCCACATCTCTCATCATTAGACTAAATGCTTCTTACTAGCTAGCACTGTGCCCATTTTGAAATGGTTATCATAAGCTCAGTAATCACCATGTGGACAAAAGATAGTTGCTAATTGTCCAAAGCACTTGCTCAGGAATTCAGTTCTGTCCCACTGTTATTGCTGAGCTGACTAAGCTATCTGCTCGCCTGCTTTGTACAGTTTGGGGCCTCCCCTGAGTTATCCTGAAAGCCACCACTGCAACTCCCTGAATCGCTCTCACTGCTCGTATCCTATATTGCTTTGTCTTATTTTAGAATCTTACATCATTAGCCTTCATCTGCCTTTGAGCTTACACAAAATTGGCCTAGTTTCCTAGGTCCCCGTTTATGGTTATTCAAAATCAAAAGAAACCTTTAGCTCAGCAAAGTAATAAAGACATTACATATACATTTTATCCTGTAATATGGCTCCCTTAGTGTGTGTGTGTGTGTGTGTGTGTGTGTGTGTGTGTGTGTGTGCAGTAGGGCAGAATTTCAAGGCTTGTGACTCTAAACAGAAACGCCCAAGAAATGTCATTACCCATAAAGTACAAAATAAACGAATGTCCAGAGAAAAAGGACCCTTCTTATGCTCCTAACATTGCCTTCAATGCACTGGCTACTTGGGTGACATTTGCACAGCTATTTTCTTCTAGTTTTTCCACGAGATTTGCTTCATCTCCTCCTTTCATAGTCATCTCCCTGGTATCGATTTGTTATAAGTAGAGCTGCATTACCCATTTCTTTCTGTGAAAGGATCCAGGTGAATACATGGAACCTCGTATGTCCCTAAAATCAACTCTCCCTTTGCATTCCGGGGCATTATGATGTGGTTTTATCCTCCTCATATGTCTTCCTTTTAGACAGTCAAGGTTTTGTGTCCATCCTGTGTCAATTCATAAGTCTTTGATTCATTGGAAGAAAAAACGCTGGGGCTAGGTTTTCTTAAAATATAATTTCAACTTCTTTTTAGATTCAGTAAATACACGTGCAGGTTTGTTGCATGAGTATGTTGTGTGATGCTGAGATTTGGAATATGAATGATTCCATCACTCAGGTAGTGAGCATAGTACCCAATAGTTGTCTTTTCAGCCCTTGTCTCCCTCCCTCTCTCCCTTCTCTAGAAGTCCCTAGTGTCTATTGTTTCCATCCGCATGTCCGTGAGTACCCAATTTTTAGGTCCCATTTGTACATGAGAATATGCAGTGTTTGGTTTCCTATATCTAAGCTAGGTTCTTGGGATAATGGCCTCCAGCTGCATCAACATTGCTGCAAAGAACATGATTTCATTCTTTTTTTCTGACTGTGTAGTATTCCATGGTGTATATGCACCACATTTTCTTTATCTAATCCACTGTTGATGGGCACCTAGATTGATTCCATGTCTTTGATATTGTGAATAATGCTGCAATGAACATATGACGACAGGTGTCTTTTTGGTAAAGTGATTTCTTTTCTTGCAGATAGATACCCAGTAATGGGATTGCTGGGTTGAATGGCAGTTCTGTTTTAAGTTCTTTGAGAAATCTAACTGCTCTCCGCATTGGCTGAACGATTCACATTCCTGCCAGTGTATAAGCATTCCTTTGGCTCTGCAGCCTCACCAGTATCTGTTGTTTTGTGACTTTTTCATAGCAGCCATTCCGACTCGTGTAAGATGCTATCTCATTGTGGTTTTGACTTGAATTTCTCCGATGCTAAGTAATGTTGAGCATTTTTTCATGTTTGTTAGTTGTTTGTATGTCTTCTTTTGAGACGTGTCTGTTCATGTCTTTTGCCTCCTTTTTATGGGTTTTTTTGTTTGTTTATTTATTTGTTTGTTTTTCCTGTCACCCAGGCTAGAGTACAGTGGAGTAATCCCAGCTTACTTCAGCCCTGTACCCCTGGGCTCAAATAATCCTCCCACCTCAGTCGCCTGGTACCTGGGACTACAGGTGTCTGCCACTGCACTTGGCTAATTTTTTATTTTTTGTAGAGATAGGGTCTCACCATGTTGCCCAGGCTGGTCTCAAACCCCCAGCCTCAAGTGATCCTCCTGCCTCAGCTCCTGCCTCAGCATCCCAGAGTACTGAGATTACAGGTGTGAGCCACCACACCTGGCCTGGAACTAGATTTTTGAGTCACTCCTGAACTAGGGATGTTTCTAGCATTCCCCTATTCTCAAAACCCTATCAAGAATGTTCCAACAGAATCTGGGTTTGTTTGCCACAGTTCATAAGTGCAATTATTTCTGTGCTCAAAGACTTCAAGGCCTTTGAGGATTGATATGCTCGACAGAAAGGTCCCCAAGGGTACAAAATATTTCATGTTATCCTTGAATATTAGATAGTATTTATTTGTTATGATTTTATTCCCAACTGGGTTTCTTGTTGTTACTTTGCTGATGCTAGACTTTCCACACATTTTTTTTTTTAACAGAGTCTCACTCTGTAGCCCAGGCTGGAGTGCAATGCCATGATCTCAGCTCACTGCAACCTCTGCCTCTCCAGTTCAAGCAATTCTCCTGCTTCGGCCTCCAGAATAGCTGGGATTGCAGGGGTGAGCCACCACAGCAGCTAATTTTTGTATTTTTAGTAGAGATGGGGTTTCACCATTTTGGCCAGGCTGGTCTTGAACTCCTGACCTCAAGCAATCCACCCACCTCAGCCTTCCGAAGTGCTGGGATTACTGGTGTGAGCCACCACATCTGGCCCCCGCACGTAGTTCTCCAGCTCCATCTTCAGCTTCTGTCTAGTAGGTTAAACTCCCTCCTACCTCAATTTTAGTCACTTCTGTGTCTCCACAGTTGACTGTGTTTCCTCAACAAAGAGCTGCAGATGTAATGCCTGTTCTCTTCTCACTGTCCTCGGCGGGGTGGTTGCAGGGGGTGTCCCAGGATTTGTAACCCAGCCCTTCCAGGAGCCTGCCTGGACCACAGAGGTTCACGTCACCTCTGCTGTCTGGATCAGAGGTAGCTCCCGAGATAACTCTGGCACTTGCATGTGCACAGAATGTCTGAAAGCAGGGGCAGATTGTTACAGACTGGTGCAGCCTCCTGGAAACTAGGACTATGGTGCACTATCATTTTCTGAATAACCAAAAATGTATTTTTGTTATTTATCAGATATCTAGGGCATGATTTAAATGTCTCCAGTTATAGGTTTGCTATCAAGAAGTTATGCATGTATGTCAATGCATTTTTTAAATGTTAATGGATGTATACGTTTTAGAATTTGAAAGTACTAAGGAAGGGAGGTAATGTCTCAGAAAGATCACTTCCTTCTGACCGTGGCCAAAAGAAGTAAGTTCAGCTTTCCCTGCCACATGAGGTCACAAGCACCACTTCCCTATGGATACCATGTCAAACATGTGAGTCTGAGAAAATTAATGACAAAATGTTCCCTAAATGTGCATTGTGTTGGTGTGCAGTTGTGCAACCTATCTGGAGCTATTCCCCCTTCCTTCCCTAAAAATAATTTTTAAAAAAGATTTATTCCATCTTTCCTTTGTCATACACTTTCACAATTTCGCCCCTCCCCCTCATCAGTTCGGTAATTTACAACAAAACCTTCTTCCTGTCCATTCAGCTGCATCACCGCAGGTCAATGCAATTACTCAGTAACATGCTTTTCTCCTTGGCCTCTTATACTTACCAGTATTGCTGCCAAGTCAACCCTCCTGTTAACATCCAGAATATGTTAGAAACGGTTCCACTTTTAAAACTTACTCTCTACCCTCTCAGCTGTGGGATGAATCACAACTAAAACGTTCGTGATTCACTGTCAGGGTTTTAATATCGAAAGTTCCCACGAAGGATGCGCCCGTGTGGGCAGCCACTGACTTCTTCCTTGAGCCTCCCTAACAATGAATCAGCATTCAGCTGTCTTGTGATGGGCATTCTTCCTCTTTGCTGATCCTTCATTGAGCTGCCCTTCCCTCGATCAGCCAGTTTCCTCTTCCGAAACCTTAGAGGAATTAACTGATTACTTTGACTCACACCAGAGACGTCAACTTCTGAAATCAAATGTTTTCCCATCCTTGTTAGTTCTCCTTTTCCTTCAAACAGCACTTACCCTTCTGGAGTCTCTGGCACATCTTCTTCCGCATTTACTGGCTTATCCTAATTCTAGCAGCAGCGTCCATTGAGTTGGTGTCTGCACTCTTTCATGACATTCTTTACAAGCCCCCACCTCTCTGGGACTCTCCTGCAACCTTCTCTTACCCAACCCACCATGACCCTCTGCACTTGTTGTAGGAGCTGTCCCTCTCTTTCCTGCTGCCTTACAGAGAGTGGCCATCCAGGCTCAGCCCAAGCACCTCTCAGGTGTATAAAACCTCAACATTATAACTGAACTTTGGAGGGAACAGTATTTCTCATCCATTCAGAACCATTCACTTCTAGAATAGGCAGAGAATCTAAAAAGTAGTAAATATCAGTGACAAAAATATTCAGGACAAAACAAAAATAAAATCCCATAAATACGACTTTAGAATGGGAGAGCAGAGTAGCAGTGAGCTGAAAACGATTTTTTTTCAGGAGAATGCGCAGGCCAGTGCAATAATCACCTTCCTGCCTTTGCCTTCACAAAGGCTGGAATCTGCTGGTCAAGGACTATGGCAATTCCCCTTGTTTCTTTCTCCTGACCAATTTTTGCATTGCCAGTTTTGTTTGTTTGTTTGTTTGTTTGTTTGTTTTTGAGATGGAGTTTTGCTCTTGTTGTCCAGGCTGGAATACAATGGTGCCGTCTCGGCTCACTGCAACCTCCGCCTCCTGGGTTCAAGCGATACCCCCGCCTCAGCCTCCTGAGTAGCTGGGGTTACAGGCACCCACCACCACACCCAACTAGTTTTTGTATTTTTAATAGAGATGGGGTTTCACCACATTGGCCAGGCTGGTCTCGAACTCCTGATCTCAGATGATCCACCCACCTTGGCCTCCCAAGCATTGCTGGCTCTTTAAGTAAAGGTAAATATGAGTGCCTGTCTCCTTCACTGTTCACAGTAACAAAGACATGGAATCAACCAAATGCCCATCAGTGATAGACTGGATAAAGAAAATATGGTACAGATACACCATGGAATACCATGCAGTCATAAAAAGTAATGAAATCATGTCCTTTTCAGGGACATGGATGAAGCTGGAAGCCATTATCCTCAGCAAACTAACGCAAGAACAGAAAACCAAACACTACATGTTCTCACTCATAAGTGGGAGCTCAGCAATGAGAACACATAGAGGGAAACAACACACACTGGGACCTGTCAGGGGAGGGTGGGGGCAGGGAGAGCATTAAGAAAAGTAGCTAATGCATGCGGGGCTTAATACCTAGGCGATGGGTTGATAGGTGCAGCAAACCACCATGGCACATGTTTACCTATGTCACAAACCTGCACATCTTGTACCTGTACCCTGGAAGTTTAAGGAAAAAGATTATCTGCCTCCCAGGGCATTAGAGGACACCCCAGAGACATGAGGCGAAGGCAGCATGGAACCAAGAGGCTGGCTTTCTGCCTGTCCTCCCACCAACAGCTGCCTGTTTTCCATCTCGGAACAGTCATCTCACAGATATCACCCAAAACTCAGCAAATCAGAAACTAAGGATGTCAAATGAACCCTAAAGCCAGCTTGCTTTCTAGCCATCATTTCCTCCTCTGCTCACGGTACCTCCATCCTCCAGTTGGGATTATTCTCTCTTCCTTATCCTCGATATTCAGTTATTCAGTTCATCTCTGCTGTTTTGACTCCTCCTCCCTTTGATCACTATATCTCTTACCACCTTACATCAAGGTCTTATCAACTGACTCATATGTCACCATGCTGATCGTGCCAATGCGAAACTCTAGTGCATCCTCACTCCTGCCTTTATCGCTTAGGTCATCAGATAAACCCTCCCTAAATCCTGCTCTTATACATCCTGTCTTGCTCAAGGACACACCACAGCTCCCTTTTATTTATTCTACCAAAAGCAAACTACTCCTTTCTTTCTTTCTTTTTTTTAAGAGTCAAGGTTTCATTTCATCCCCCCACATTGAAGTTCAGTGGTACAATCATGGCTCACTGCACCCTCCAACTCCTTGGCTTAAATGATCCTCTTTCCTCAGCCTCCTGAGTGTCCGGGACTACAGGGGTGCACCACCAATCTTGGATAATTTAAAAGAGTTTTTAGTAGAGACAGGGTGTCACCATGTTTCCCAGCCTGGTCTTGAACTCCTGAGCTCAAGCAAAATTCTGGCTTTGGCCTCCCAAAGTGCTGGGATTACAGGCATAAGACACCACACCTGGCGGCAAATGAATCTTCCTGAATGCCAAGGTGTATAGTTTTATTTCCATCAGTCTTTGCATTTTCTCTTTCAAGGCTGTTTCTCAGAGGTATACAGGTGCGTGATTGTTCTGATTCCTTTGTTCTTTTAAGTATTAAGCAATGGCAATGTTCTTTTTTGTCTCTATTAATATTTCTGCTTTAAATTCTAATTTGTCTGAAAATATCACCAAACTAAGTTCCTTTTGGTAAATATCTTCATGGTTTATCTTTTTACTTCTCTTCATCCTTAATCTTCTGTCTGGCTTTAACTGGTCTCTTTGAAGCAACATATACGTAGATTTGTATCTTATTATCCAATCTATCCAGTCTGATAAGCTCTTTCTCTTTCTCTTTGTCTCTCTCAATAGATAATTTAATTAGCTACATTTATTAAGATCAATCCTGTACTTGGACTAATTTTTACCATCCTCCTTGACTTTTTTTACACCTTTGCCTTTTCCACTGATGAAATATTTCCACATTTCTGTTTGTATGTTTGTGTTTCTTGGCATTAATAATCATATTTTGAGCTTCTGGTCTTTTTTGACAACACTGAATTTTTTTTACAAATTATGTATTTTATCTTTTAATACTTACATCCTCCTCGTGACCATGACAAGCATGTCACTCAGTGTGGTTTAACAACCCGCTGAAGAATGACCCCTTTTTCTTATAGTTCCTGTTTAAATTCTGTTTTGTACTTTTTAAAGTCATTTTATGGTAAAGAAAAAAAAATTTACTGTCCTTTAATCAAATTCCATTTTATAATTGTTTTTATCTTACTTATTGCATTTATTTTTCCCCATGGTGCATTATTCATTTACTACAGTTCTTAGTTTTTATGTGTTTTAAAATGTCTTTATTTTGATTTCACTCTTGAATTATCCTTCGGATGGTTTGAAAAATCACATTACTGTCAATTCAGCTTTTGTGTTAGTAGCCATTCTGTTCTGGATAATCTATCTTTTCTGTGTTCTTGAATGCTGAATGTGCTCTTTATCTTTGATATTTGCAGGTTTCCTATGAAGTGAATAGGCATGGATTTGTTTCTACCTCTTTGTATCGGCACACAGAATGCACATTCCCTCTAAGTACAGTATTCATGCCACTCCTTTTTCCTGCCCATTCCTCCCCTCTCCTCTGGAGCTCTCATTAGATGTATGTCAGTGCTCTTAAACTATCCCCATGTTCTTAACTGCTCTTTTGCATCATTTTTTTAAGAAACAAGTTCTTGCTCGGTTGTTGGAGCTAGAGTGCAGTGGTGTAATCATAGCTCACTGCAGCCTTGAACACTTGGGCTCAAGTGACCCTTCTATGTCAGCCCCCTGCGTAGATGGAACTACAGGCACATCACCACGCCCAGCTAATTTTTAAATTTTCTGTCTCACTATGTTGCCCAGGCTTGTCTCAAATTCCTGGCCTCAAGCAATCCTCTGCCTCAGCCTCCCAAGTTGCAGACTTGAGCCATCACATACAGTTTTAATCCCTCTCTCATCTCTCTTTTTCTCATCTCCCATCTCTAACTCCATCTCTCTCTTACTGCATGCCAAGCGTTTTCTTAATGATCTCTTCGCATTCTCTAATATGCTCTTCCACAGTATTGAGGCTAGAGTTTATCCTGTATTTTGAACATTTCATTTTTACTGCAATTACTATATTTCTCAATTCCAAAATTTTGCACTTGTTTTTTCCCATATCTATCCACTCTAGTTTTATTTCTACCTTCTTTTGCTTTCTTATTATTGTTCACAGCTGTATTCTTTCATTTATCTTTTTTCAGCATCCTCAGTGGAGGTCTCTGTCCAGACTTCATCTTGATGTTTTGCCCAGTTGGTTTATTTTGTCAGCTGCCTTTCTTAGCAGTAGGTTTCTCCATGTGTTTTGGAATTTTATTTTGCTGGTTCTTCTTGTTTGGTGGGAACAGACTAGTACATTAGGGGCCATCAGATTTAGTTCATAAGTATTCATAAGTATTGCTATTATACATTTATACATATAATATGGCAAGGAGTTCATTTTAGTAGCAGGATTAATTTGAATAACATTGTACAGTTTTTGGATCTGCGCTTACATAGTTTTAAGTTTTGAATGAGACCCTTGTGCTTTTCAAATATATTTTATAGAATTTTAGAACAGAGAGGAGATACATTTTATAAGGAGTATTTTCAAATCAGGGAGATTTATGAAGATCTAGAAACATAATTCAACTGTGTTAAGAATCTACTCCTAAGATGCTCTATTCAGAACACTGAACTTAGCTTTTAATTTTATCTAATAGTTTCACTATGCTTTTTGATCCTTTCTAGCTGAATCTCTTGGTAGATCTTGCCGAGAATGTTCTGCAGAGTCTAAAATAGAGGGACCCTGCTGTATTCCTCCACAGGAACTCAAGGCTTAGCTCTTTCTTCACAGAAAGAGCTCAATACATGTTTTGTTTATTAGTTTTGCTCTTCTGCTCAATCTATTTTTATTTTCTTCAATCTTACCTATAGTAGCTAATGTACAACAACTGAGTGACAAATACCTGTTATTTATGGATGGCTTTGTTTAATTGGGTGCATAAATGACAAGCAGGATAGAAGCTTAGAACACAGAGACCACGATGATATTTTGAGCCACTATTATTTAGATCGTTGCAGGGAGCTTTTTGTGTATCTTAAAATCCCTTCAGGGACAGAATTTTGTCTTCTACTTATCTTTGTATCTTGCTTAGTGTCTAATATGGTAATGCATACCTATTTAAATAGTTAACACATTCTTATTGCATGCATTCCACCTTCTGAGATTCCTATATGGTGAATCTGAGAATTCAAATAGCTCCCCGGAGAAGTCAACCTAAAATGAGATGGGAGAAACTGACATCAATGCAAGGTGATACTCTGTTATCAGGCGTTGGACTCTGAGACATGCTACTTTTTGCCAGCTGGATTAGCAATGTGACAAATCCCATTTCCAGAGCTAATATGAAATTCTCTATCTTTATAAGCATCCCTTCCCCAGGTCCCTTAAGTCCAATAGCTTGGCGGTTTTGGATAGTGCAAAACAATGCTAGTGCTTGGTCTTTGTCTGATTGGTGATTAGTTTCTCTTGGTTATTTTTGTACTTTAGCATTTTATCTACCTCCTGAGACTTTGATGCTGGGCACATATTTTATTTATCTGAATTTTAAAATGCTACCATCCTGTGCAACAAAAGATAAGTTAGCGTGCTTTTTTTGTTCTCTCTGTGGAGCTGTTCTTTGTTTTACTAGTAATGCATATGCTACAGAACAACTTGAATGGAATCTGCTCTGAGTATGTGAAGGACATACGCGGATTGGAATTCATTCTTTAAGTGAATTTCCTAAGTCTGGGAAGATCTCGCCATCCCAGCTATGTATATCCATGCTTTAGGTTTTGCATGCTCTGGTGGCTGAATGCAAAGTCCCATGACATGTGCATGTCCTAATTCCTGAGACCTGTCAATGTCATCTTACTGGTAAAAGGGATTTGCAGATGTGGTCAGGTCAAGGAACTTGAGCTAGAGAGATATCCTGGAGGATCTGGATGGGCTCAATTCCATCACAAGAATCCTTCTAAGAGGCAGGCAGAGGGAGAACTGCCTACAGAGGAGAAGGTGAAATGATGATGGAAGCCAAGACTGTAGCAACACAATCTGAAGATGGGTGAAGGTGCCACCAGCTAAGGAATACAGGCAGCCTCCAGAAAGGGAAACAGGCAAGGGCGGATTCTTCCTCCTCACCTCCAGAAAGAACTAGCTCTGCAGACACCTTGATTTAGCTCAGTGAAAGTGGGCTTCTGCCTCCCAGAACTGTTAGAGCGTAGATTGTGTTGTTTTAAGCCTGTGGATCTACGGCAATTTGTTACAGCAATAAGAAGCTCATACACATGCCGTGTAGCGTAAATATCCAACTCACTTATAAAAGGACAATAGACCTAAGAAGCTTGCTTTTAAACAGGGCCTTGAAGGCTGAGAAGTTCAACAGCTCAAGCAACGTTTGGCTATCCTTTATAATATCCACTGCAGTGATCTCCAGGTGGAGGGAGAATTATCCCCCCAGCACGTGGTCCATTTCACCTCCAATAGCTCCATCAGGGAAAACATATTACACAATAGTTCTCCCCAAGTGAATCTGAATGCAATGGAAAGAGAGAGTAAGACAGATAGGGTTGAAACCTGAATGCACCTCAGAACATGCATCTATACAATAAGGTTAAAAGCAAGCACCTCTCAGCGTTGTTGAAAGGATTTGATTATCCCAGTATAATATGACAGCATGTATTAGTCACTCACCAAATGATAGGCACAGTAATTTTTATTGTGAACCAAGTCAGTTTTTCCTACAGTTTCACTCAATTGGACAATGCATACTTTACAACCATATAGAAAACTCTAATCCTGTCTCTTGCATATAAAACCCTTCAAATACTTAAAGACATCAGTGTCACCTCTGAGACTTCATCTGTTCAGCTACATCTTCCCAGATTCCTCAGCCAGAGCTCATAGGTCATGGTTAAAGCTCTTGCATTTATTTTACAATCTCAAACTCTATCCCACTCCTAGTGTAGAAATCGGCTGCATGAATGAGGATATAATTCATTTGAGGGATTTGCAGCAGCTGTGAAAACGAGGACAAGACATCAGCACTCATATTCTCCACCAACTTTCCCACCTCACCACTGTGCTCCAGGTGTGAGGCACAGACCCATTGGTGGAAACATGCCCTGTGATAACCTCTGTCCACTGGCATTTAAAAGATGGCCTGTCTGTAGCCCTACACCCAGAAAATAGGCTGGGCTCAGGAGAAGCAATTTGATAGTTAAATATACATGTGTGTGTGTCTGTATGCATACTATATATATATATATATAGTCCGGGCATAGTGGCTCATACCTGCAATCCCACCACTTTGGGAGGTTTGAGACCAGCCTGAGCAGCACAGCAAGACCCCATCCCTACAAAAAAAAAAAAAAAAACAGAAAAATTGGCTCAGTGTAACTAATTAGCCTGTAGTCCCAGCTACTCGGGAAACTGGGGCAGGAGGATTGCTTGAGCCCAGGAATTTGAGGCTGCAGTGAGCTATGATTATGCCACTGCATTCCCAAAATAAATAAACACACATACTTTTACAAACAGTCTCTCAAATGCAGTGCCTCCCTGATCTTCCTTTCTCAGGAAAGCAAGTGAATGGTGGAATGTGGCAAGACATTTCCCCTAGTTCTGCCTTTCTCATTATGCCATGGCCTTGCATCCAACTCATCGATAATGTCTTCCATTGGTTCAGGCCCACCTCTGCAGCCCTCACCTCCTGCCCCTGGCACAAACCACTGTTAGCTTTGCAAGAGCCACTTGTACTCTCTGGCACCTCCTACTGCATGGCATAATCTGCCCCCTTCCTCTGTCTGCTGAACACCTTCTTATTTCACCCTCAAAACGCATCTCAGAATTCACCACATTCAGAAGCGCTTCCTTCACCCCTCCCACCCCGTCACCACCGCTGGGATGGAGCAGACCTCCTCTGCACTTGAGTAATACCGTGTACTTGCTGCCATCATAAGCCTTACTTGTGTCCTATTGTAGCTGATGGTTATTAATCTCTCTCCCATGTGAGGTTTTAAGAGCAGGGATTTTTCTTTCCAGTATTGCAGATGTAGTGCAGAGCTGGACTGTGGAAGGCACTCAGTGAATATGTGCTGAATGAAAAGAGAGATACTCCCGAGTTCTCCAGCACTAGATGTGCCTTTACCTAGTCTCTCTTGAACAGGGCATCTGTCATTATGCCATCAAGAGGGCTTGAACTTGTCACACATGTATCCCACACAGTGGTCATGAGTGCTCAGCACAGGGTGTTAAGAAACCAGCCTGCTCCAGGTGCTGGACCCATTTCAGGACAGCTTCACTGGTGAACAAATACCCACATGGACCCAGCAACCCTACGGTTTCCAAAACCAGAAATGATTGACCTGGGAGAAGCAACCCAGAACAATCCTTTGAGCTAGTTTGTAGCTTACAAGCTAGAATTCAGCCTCTGATTGATGCTGGGGGCTTGAATTACTTAACCCTATCTCCCCTTAATAATACAAATGATTATTTATTTATTGCTTTGATTCCCTTCTTCAAGCATTCTCTAGACTAGTCCATATTTCAGTGCATGTCAGCTCTCTTCAATCATTTCTTCTTGACACAGCTGATTTCTGAATTCGGTATTTATTGCAACCCACTTCATGCATTACTCTGTGGGGTATTTTTTCTGATAACATTTTAAAATATGTGTTTATTCTTCCAGAAGACTTGTTACTAACTTTCAATATATGCAATGTGTATTTATTTGATTATTTTTGTTTAAAAAAAATAAGTAGGCCAGGAGTGGTGGCTCACACCTGCAATCCCAACACTTTGGGAGGCTGAGACAGATGGATCACTGGAGGTCAGGAGTTTGAGACCAGCCTGGCCAACATGGTGAAAACCCATCTCTACTAAAAATATAAAAATTAGCCAGGTGTGGTGGTGCACGCTAGCAATCTCAGCTACTTGGGAGGCTGAGGTGGGATGATCACTTGAACCAGGGAGGCGGAAGTTGCAATGAGCCAAGATCACACCACTCTACTCCTGCCTGGGTGACAGAGGATGACTCTGTCTCAAGAAAAAGAAAAAAAAAAAGCAGCAAAACCTTATACAGTTCTTTAGGTTATAGATTATATCCTGTGCTGGAAAGGAAATCTGTGCAAAAAGAGAAAGGGAGGTTGCTAGAAGTCAGCATGGAAAAAGTGGAAAAAAATTCTCTTACGATTTCTAGCAAGAGTCCAGTAATTCCTCCTGTTCCCCTAAATTAACTAATTACCTAGGCTTGATTGCATTGTTGTTTAACTTTCCGTATAAATACCGAGTCAGCAGTTATGGTTTATTAGTGAGGGATACAACAAATGCCTGCCTCTTGAATTCATTAAATAAAAAACACAAATAGGGCCGGGTGCGGTGGCTCAAGCCTGTAATCCCAGCACTTTGGGAGGCCGAGGCGGCTGGATCACGAGGTCAAGAGATTGAGACCATCCTGGTCAACATGGTGAAACCCTTCTCTACTAAAAATACAAAAATTAGCTGGGCATGGTGGCGCGTGCCTGTAATCCCAGCTACTCAGGAGGCTGAGGCAGGAGAATTGCCTGAACCCAGGAGGTGGAGGTTGAGGTGAGCCAAGATCAAGCCATTGCACTCCAGCCTGGGTAACAAGAGCGAAACTCCATCTCAAAAAAAAAAACAAAACACAAATAACAAATCTAGGACATATTTAACAGAAAATCTCAGAGAAGATAAGCAGTACCAGGAGCTGAAGTCTGCTTTTTTCTGAGTGAGAAAGTTTTTCTGGTTACAAATCAAACACAGACAACTGCACAACTATACTACTGTGGTCCCTACCTGCCATGCCGCCTTGGTGATTGGCCAACTGTTTCTTATAGAGATGTACAAACTACAGACTTTAGTGGGGCTTAACACTGAACCTTTTTGCGTAAGTACGGTTCTTGTAGGATCAGTGTAAGCAAATAATTCCTCTTTAGCACCTGAATGGTGTCACAAGAGACTAGGAAATACCAGTCACTTTCAGAAAAAAACGATTGGGCTGGGCCAGCTCTATTTGCTTTCCTGATAAAGTGATTTATCATGGAGAGTACGAGTAAACTATCTAAAAATGTATTGGAGGTTTAACAGGGCTTTTCATTCTCTTTCACGGAAAAATCTCTTACGTACAAGGTAAGATGTAGGTTACTTTACAGGAAGACAAATACACAAGTGACTATGAATGAAAAACTGCTAGAATATAACAATCAAATTAGAAAATGGGTAAAAGACATACACAGGCACTTCACTCAAGAGAATATGTAAATGTCAAATAAGTGCATAAAAAGCACACCCCACATCTTCAGTCATTAGAGAAATGCAAATTAAAACCACAGTAGGTATCACTACACACCTATTTGAATGGCATAAATAAAAATACCAAATGCTGACAAGGATGCTGAGAAATTGGATACCTCCTGCATTATCAATGGAAATATAAAATGGCACAGCGGATCTGGACAAGTGTAGGATGGTTTGTTATAAAACTAAACACACGCTCATCCCAAGATCCAGCAATTAGACTCCTGGATATTTATTCCAGAGAAGTCAAGGCTTCTGTTCACAAAATCACCTGTGTATAAATGTTTGTTGCTGCTTTATTCCTAACTGCTAAAACCTGGAAATGGCCCAGATGTTTTTGAGTGGGTGAATGGTGAAATAGACTGCAGTACAGCTATGCAGTGAATTCATTAAATAGAAACTCAGCAAGAAAAAGGGGCTTTAAACCACAGAAACACACAACTTGGTTGGATTTCAAGGGAGTTATTCAAAAAGAGAAGAGCCAATATCACAAGGTAACAAGCTACATGATTGCATTTATAAGACATTCCCAAAATAATCATATTACAGAAATGAAGAACTTATAGTAGTTAGTTGCCAGGGAATAGGAGTGGGAAAGGAAGGGAAATGGATGTGGCTATAAAAGGCAGCCCGCGGTGTCCTTGTGATGGACCTGTTTACTGTGGTGGTGGTCACACAAGTCCACACATAGGACAATATGGCACAGAATTAAATACACACATGCATAAATAAGTGCATGTAAAAGTGGTGAAATCCGAATACGATTGGCAGAGTGGTTTGGGCATGCATCTATAATCCCAGCTCACATCTATAATTTCAGCACTTTGGGAGGCCAGGACCGGAGGATCACTTGAACCCAGGAGTTTGAGACCATCATCCTGGGCAATGTGGTGAAATCCCATTTCTACCAAAAAATACAAAAATTAGCAGACATGGTGATGCATGCTGTGATCCCTACTTGGGAGACTAAGGCAGGAGGATAGCTTGAGTCTGGGAGGTTGAGGCTGCAGTAAGCTGACATTGCACTGTGCTCTAGCCTGGGCTACAGAGCAAGACCCTGTCTCTCTCTCTGCTATCTCTCTCTTTCTTTCTCTCTCTCTCTCTCTCTCTCTCTCTCTCTCTCTCTCTCTCTATATATATATATATATATATATATATACACACATACATATATATGATATATATATACATATATCACAAGTAAGAAATTGATATTGATGCACTCTGCTTATACACATATATATCACAGATAAGAAATTGATATTGATACACTGCATATAATGTATACATTTATATAAATGTATATTTATATATAATTATATATATGTGCAGAGTGGATCAATATCAGTTTCTTTCTTGTGATATTGTAATATAGTTGTATGAGATGTTAACATAAGGCAGAACCACATGGGTACACAGGATGTCTCTGTATTATTTCCTACAACTGCAAGTATTTCAAAATAAGAAGTTAAAACAAATTAACATTAGAACAACACTTGTAGGCTCTTGATTTAAGGAACTGAGAAAAAAGTGGGGTTTGGGGGATGGGGATGGGAAAAAAAGAAAGAAAAAAAGTGGGGTAAGGGAGCATTCACTGTCTTTCTGTCAGACTGTTTTTGAGCAGTATCATTGGTCTCCTGCACTCAAACTGAAACTTACACCATCAGCTTTTCTGGTTCTCAGGCCTTCAGACTGGAACTGGCATTGTATCACCAGCTCCTCTGAGTCTCCAGCTGGCAGATGGCAGGTGGTAGGACTTGTTAGCCTTCCTGGTCGTGTGAGTCAATGTCTTATAATAAATCTCTCTCTCTTTCTGTGTGTGTGTGCCTGCACACAGGTGCACGTGTGTGCATGTGCTTGTGTATACTCGGCTCGCCTGTGACTTGCTTTGGCGAGTAGAATAGGGCAGAAGCAAGCACATTGATCTGACTCTAGGCCTTGAGAGGCCTCATGTTCTTCTGCTTCCTCTCTTGGAACTCTGTGCAGCCACTACATGAAGGAGCCAGGTTGGCCTATGGAGACCAAGAGATCACATGAAAGAGAGCCCAGTTGTCCTTGTGAAGTCATGACAGACAAGCCCATAATGAGTCAACACCCAAGAGAGGTCAGAAGAGCTCAATCTGATGTGAAGTTAACATCAGATACACCATTGAGCCAGAAGGACCAACCAACTGACCTGTAGGCATATGAACAAAACTAAATGATTATTACTGCATGCCACTGAAGTTTGTTTTTTAATGAACAGCATGATTTTGGTAGTAAACAATGATCCTGAAATTGGTACCAGAAGTGGAATGCTGACATAACCAAGATTGAAAATGTGCAGCATTGATTTTAGAACCAGTCGGAGGGTGGAGGATGGAGAGGCCATAAGCACACTGTCAGCAGAGGCTGGAGAAATGGTAAGGAGATTGTTTTTAAAGCTAGAAAAATGGCAACCTGCTTTATGTAATGGCAAAAGGACTTGCAAAACTGTTGACCCTGCACATTATGCTAACTGAGAGAAGCTAGTCACAAAAGCCCATAGACTGTATAGCTTCATTTATATGAAAGGACCAGAATAGGCTAATCAATAGATATAGGAATTAGACTAATATCTGTCAGAGGCCCAAGGAAGGAAGTAGTACGGAATGACTGCCAACAGGTATAGAATTCCTTCCCAGAATAGCAAATATTTTCTGATGTTAGATAGTAGTGATGGTTGGACAACCACTGAATTGTACAATTTAAACAGTGAATTTTATAGTATCTGAATTATTTCTCAATAATGCAATTATTTCAAAGATAACTTTCACCTGCAGCAAGATATATAGATATTTCAATACAGAGATATAGATATAAGATAGGAAGATAAAAATATACCTAACAAATGTTTGCATTTGGCTAAGGAGATTCCAGGCAAAATGTTGAAAGTGTTAGCTGGTTGCTTCTTCCCGCATATGAAAACGAACACCAAGGAAAGATGAGATAAAGAAAGAACTGGCCAATTTGTAAATAGAATGACTTGCTGGATTAGAAAATATAACAGTTACTCATTTCTAGTCTCTTCAGCCAGAAGAAGATTCTCAAAGTAAAATACAGACTGAGACATAGACCAAATCAAGGGTGTGGTTCTATGATCTCTTGTTGAGGCCTCTAAAATAATTAAAGTAGACCATCTTGCTTGGACAAAAGACTTCTGTAATATTAACATCATAATTTCACAAAAACATATTCTCAAAGTAGCAGTAAGTCAATCTAGAGAGCCAGGTCAAGAAAACAATTGTGGTGGCTTCTGCCCCACCGAAGTGGATAAAATAATCAGATTAGTAAGAAACCCACTACATTGTTTAGGAAATTGTAAGGGAAAAAAAGTGTTGCCAGCTAGGACTAAAAAAGACTGAAATTGTTGAAAATGTATAAAGGGCTTTGGGCTTCCTACTTTTGATAGGCATAAGTAAGTTAAGAAAGCCATTTCTCTGCTAACATGGGTTATTTATTTAAATGTAGCCAAGAAGAGTGATGAGAAAAGAGAAACATTTCAGGGGGCACAACTAGGAGACCAGAGGGTGGAAAAAGAAATTTGTAGAAAAATAGATCAAGGAACCACTCATAAAGACCAGACTCAAGGTTTAATTAGGGAACAAACACTCCCTTTTTCCCACTCCCACAGTTGGGGGACCTGGTGACATTTACCTAGTGGGATTTCAGAACTGCTACAGACCAGTTACTGCTAATGTTACCTATTCCTCCCCATTTTTAATGGGAGTATTTACTGCACTTGTCCTTTGCCCTGTGTCGTTATTATATGCTGGGTCTTTCTGAACAAGTAGTAATTTGTCTCTATATTTCACAGGCCCCAGATTAAGACGCACCACATCCAAGGAGCCATGTGCATAACTGATATGAAGTTTGATGCCATGATTGAATGAGAGTTTGAGGGTCTTGGGAGAGTGTGAGCATATTTTGCATGTAGAAGGGATGTAAATAATTAGGACCAGAGGACAGACTGAGACAACTTTGATTATACCTATTGCACCTGTGCAATCATCCTTTGCAATGTGACTTTGTTGCTCTTCCCATCAAGAACTAGAGGCAGGTTCTCCCCCCTTGGACTTAGTTGAATTTGCTACTTGCTTTTACTGATATCATATGGAGGGAGTAATGCTATGCCAGTTCTATGCCTAGAACTTGAGACCTTTCACACTTCTACTTTCTCTTAGAAACCTTCCTCCACCATGAAAATAAAGTTGACAAGTATCCTGGACAATTTCCACTGTCACCCCCTAGTTTATGACTAGAAATCCACTAACCCTGAAAGCAGAACCACCTCGCCAACCTGTAGCTGACTGCAGACATCTACAGTAGCACACCCAAGACCAGATGAACCACACCGCTAAGCCCAGTCTAAATTGTCGGCCTGAAAAATTGTGAACTAAATAAATGTTTGCTGTTTTAAGCTACCAAGTTTAGGGTGGTTTCTTATGTAGCAATAGTTACCTGATATGATAGCTAGCAGAAACTGAGCACTTAATGTCAGGTATTGTTTTATGCAATTTGCAGGTATTAGCTCATATATTCCTTACAACAACCCTATAAAGTAGAGGTTATTATCATTGCTGTTTTACAGAGAATGAAACAAAAGGAAGTGAAATGATTTTCTAAGGTCACCAACTAGTTAGTAGTAGAGCCAAGATTCGGAAGCTGACATTCTGAAGGTAGAGTCCAACCTTTTAAACAGTATAGTATATAATGATTGCTTTGAGTAAGAAGCTTAAGGACAAAGACTTTGATTTATTTACCTTTGTTTTCCCAATGCTTGGCATCAAATAGGAGCTCAATAAATACTGAATTTTCCATTTGTATCAAAATGCATGGCATATCCTCAATTTCTGTATGTTACTAACCACCAGGAGCTACTACCTGCAGAATAAAGTTCAAATCCTTTAACACCTATCTGCGACGTAGCCTACAATGTAACTCCCACTACCACTTCTCATACATACTTTGGCAATTCTCTATCAGCCATATCCTCTGGTCATAATGTTCATGTATTCAGAAAACATTGATTAAGTAATTATAATGAGCTAGGTAATAGGTCTGGTGATTTTTATTAATTAGAGAGGGCTCAGTTCTCACAATTGTATGAAGTAAGTATTATATTCCCATTTTTTTTTTGAGACTGAGTTTTGCTCTTGTTGCCAAGGCTAGAGTGCAATGGTGCAATCTCAGCTACCTGGGTTCAAGCAATTCTCCTGCCTCAGCCCCCTGAGCAACTGGGATTACAGGCATGCACCACCACACTCGGCTAATTTTTTGTATTTTTAGTAGAGATAAGTTTTCTCCATGTTGGTCAGTCTGGTCTCGAACTTCCAATCTCAGGTCATCCACCCGCCTTGGCCTCCTAAAGTCCTGGAATTACAGGCGTGAGCCACTGCGCCCAGTCTATAGCCCATTTTTAAATGTGTACAAGTATATTATTACTTAGGATACAAGTGCACTTACACTAACAGAGAGAACCAAAATGCCAGTGACTTAATAAAAAAAGGTATTTCTCTCATTTAATAATCCAAATACAGACAAGGCTGGAAGCCCCACACGGTAGCAAATTCAGGCAATTTCTGTCTTTTTTCTACATTAGCCTCAACCCACCACTTCTGCTGCCTGACCCAGGGTTGCTGAATCAGCTCCAGCTATCACATGTGGGTTCTAGCCTTCAGGAAGGGGAAACATAAAGGAAGAACAGAAAAGTATGTTCTTTCCTATTAAGCACGTGGCCTAGAACTTGCCCATATCCCTTTTTTTCATCTCCCATAAGCCAGAACTTTGTCACATGCCCACATCTACCATCAAGGGAGGCCAGGAATTGTCATCTTTAGCAGAGCAGTCATGTGCCTAGTTTAAAGAATGTGTGTTTGCGAGGTCAGGAGATTGAGACCATCTGCCAACATGGTGAAATCCTGCCTCTACTAAAAATACAAAAAAATACCTGGGTGTGGTGGCTCATGCCTGTAATCTCAGCTACTTGGGAGGCTGAGGCAGGAGAATCCTTGAACCTGAGAAGCAGAGATTGCAGTGAGCTGAGATTTCACCACTGCACTCCAGCCTGGCAGCAGAGCGAGAATCTGTCTTAAAAAAAACAAAAAAAGAATGTGCATTTGGTTTAACTAGTCATGGTGGCTCATGCCTGTAATCCCAGCACTTTGGGAGGCTGAGGTGGGAGGATCACTTGAGTTCAGGAGTTCAAGACCAGCCTGGACAACATAGCAAGACCCCGTCTCTACAAAAATTAGTCAGGTGTGACAGCTCCCATATGAATATCTTGTTTATCTACTCATTTCAGAGGCCAGGAGAATGGCATTTAGCAAGATTAGGTAGCTTGCCCAACACCATGCAACCAGCAAGTGTCCCAATTGAGATTTGAGCCTGGGCCCTGCTTCCAAAGCCTGTCTGCTCTGTCCATCCCAGACAACTCAGTCACAGAGTCATGAATTGCATACAGCCCTCCCATGCTCTTGGTCAGCCACTGAATTATGCTACCAAAACAATACCTTTGGGAATTATAAATAAGAATTATTTTCTTGTCCTCATCCTTCAGGATTTTCTGGGCTATTTGACTCCATTGCCTCCTGTTTAAAACTCACTCCTCTTAGACTTATGCTAGGGTTTCCTCTCTGCAGATCCTCCTCTTCCCTTTGGGAACCCCTTTCTCTCTTTCCTTTAAAGGCAGGTACCCTGTGAGCCCATTCTCTGATCTCTGTCTGCCCCTCCCGGGTCCTTCTCTCTTAAAGACCTCATCTGTTGTTTGGAGGCTCCTCCTTGGGCAAATTTCTGCAGCGTCTTTGCCTCAGTCCCTACCTTTCTCTCACGTTCCCTGGGGTGTTTTCACCTGCCTATCAGACACTTCCTCCGAGTAACTGCTCTCAACCCAGACTTGTCTTGTCCAAAATGGAGCATCATATCTTTGCCCCTCCTCCAACCCTACCTACAAACCTAAAATTGAGACGGAAATAAACTGACTTCTACTTCGTTTCCGTTTTACTTTAGAGTGCCGTCTTCTTCTTCATCACCCAAGTCCTAAACACAATAATTGCCTCAGCGTTGTTTTTCTCTCCAGTCCACAGACTCCCCTCCCCTGCTTTCATGGTTCTTTTCTTTCCCACTCCATTGCTACCCCTGTGTCACACCCAGACACCCATGCCAGAACATTGACCCCTCCCAGGTGTCTCTGCTGCCCCCAAGGCCAGCTGACGGCATGTAGCTACTACAGTCACAGGTGACCTCAAACTCAGGCATTTGGAGTTTAATGCTCTGTGATCACTGCCTTGGAATTCTGAGCAATTTTACCTTTACCTTGTGCGTTGTGACTGAATTCTGATGAGACAATAGAGCACGCACTGAGACTTGGAGCGTCAGCTCACAGGCCACCCTGCCTCCCTGCAGCTTTCTCTGTCCCCTCATGGATTCCCAGACCCCCGTGTCTGGTTCCCTGCATTCCACTGGCCTCCTCTTCCTTGCTTCTGGAGCCATAGCCACTGCCCTTCTCTCCCAACAGGGGTAGGCACAGGCTTTGGAAAGGACATGTGCCCTGCAGAGTCTCAGGGCTACCGCCGCCCCTGACCTGGGCCATCAGTATCACAGAGCCCTGGGCAGGCAACTCAGCAGGGGCAAGCCTCTTATCTGACTGGATCCAGGTACCCAGCACATCCAGGGGGCAATGCCCTTGAGGTCACTCATCTGCCCTGGGTTGCAGCAGCACAGCTTGGGGAGGGAAGATGCCTGGCTCAACTTCCCAATGGTTAGCCAGGACAAAGCACACTGGACTGGGGTGAGGTGGGGACCCCAGGTACCCATGGCAGCCTACACTTTCCCTGCAAGTGTCTGGTGCCCAAGGAAATTGACATTAAATAGCAAAACAAGACCAACAACAAAGTAATAAGTGGAGAAATACTGTGGAGGAAAAAAGATATTTGCTTTCTATTTTAGGAACTTAGTGGAACATTTTTCCCACCTTTTTGAATAAGGGACCCTGCTTTTCACTTTGCACTGGGCCCTGTACATCATTCCTAAAACACCCCTTCATCCTAGCAACTCCCTTTCACGTACTAGGTAACCTAGCAAAATGCAAAAATGCTGGGCCATTGGCCCTGCAGGTGAGTTGCTCACTGCTCCAGACATCTGAATCTCGCCCACACCAGGTCTCCCAATCTCTCTCCTTCATCCTTCCTGCCTACCTTTGCTCCTTCAAGCTCCTGTGGGAAAGGCCAGCCCACATCCCCAGCCCTATCTGATTCTACCTACCTGAATCCTGCTTTGCCTTCAGGGTCTAGTTAAATCCTACCTCCATGAAGTCTCCTTGACTTCCCAGGTGATAATGTCTCTCTTCTGAGTTTCTGTCTCACTCCCAGACATTTGGAGATTTTATGTATCTGCTTTTAGTTATCTCTTATGCATTTGTTTTTATATCCTTTTAAGGGGATTTTCAATGTCTTAAGGGAAGTGCCTGGGTCTTGGAGATCTCTGAATTCTCTAAATGTCAAGCAAAATGTCTTGCACATAGCATAGAGTGAAGAGTTGTTGATTGTTAGAATTCCTCCAAAGGCATGGGGAATGGATGTTCTGGGTGGGGCACACGAGAGCGTGGGGGTGAGAATGAGGATGAGGGAGAGAGGAGAGTAAAAAGGAGGAAATAGAAGCCCAGAGAGGTGATTTCTTGACAAGAGCTGGGGGTTCTGGTAGAGAAATGGCAACATTAGAAAAAATCGCATTTCAGCGTCTCTAACAGCCATGTCAGAACGGTTCTCCAGTCCTCAGCACAATTTTGCATTTCCACTCCAGCAGCCTCAGGTGCTGTTTTCATCCATTGATCTTCCTAATTGTATCTCCCTGCTCCTTTGAAAATGTGATTTGCAAATCCAGCCCATGCCTTCAGAGTCTAAGTCCTGCGGACTGCCTGTTACTGACACAGGCAGGAGGCTATGAGGACCTTCTCCTTCCTCCTGCCTTGCTGATATTTGCTGCAAGAGCTGTCTCTTGGGAAGGGCCTTTGTAGCACTGTGTTACAATAATATTTTGGAAAAAATGTTCAGTTTCCTCTTTGTGATTCTAGTCAGACAGAGAAGATCTGAGCTCGGTGTGCGAGAAACAGCAAAGGATCTGTCATTTTCCTTAAAACTGTTCTTGGCCAGAGCCCTTGTCTAATTTGTATAATGCAATGCTCCACCATGTTACAAAACACCATGCTGGTCTACAAGGCTAATTTATGGAAATTACAAGCAGGGGCGGATTGGATTCTTTTTTATATTACAAAACGGTTTGACTGTTTGAATTTTTGTCATCTTTTTAAGTCTCTGAGGGATGAGTGAGCCCAGAAACTTCCTAACATTCCTGTACATCAGAATCTTGCTAATCGTTTGGTGGTCTGTGAGTCCAAAGGCAGAAAGACTTTGAAAATGCCTCCTGCATTCCGTTCCACATTACATTTCAAGGTTTCTTTTTGATGATTTTATTTTGGTGAGACCTTCTGAATACTGCTTGTGAGTTGGCTATTTTGCTCACCTTGCTTGATATTTTCCTAACAGCTCAATAGCACTTTCAGCCAAAAGTATCCTCAACTCATACATCAATGAAATCCTTAAAAGAAAGTACATTAAAATCAACCTTCGGGGTCTGACCGAAATCACTCAAAACACATTTACACTGTAAAAACTTTTAATTGAAAGGATTTTCTTTTTTCCTAAAATATATGTGGCCAACTTATCTTGAGGTTTAAATATATTCAGCACCAGCAAACCCAAGGTTATCATTATAATGAAGAAAAGAGCTACTGATTTGCTTAGCTTTGATGATAAATTCCACTTTTTCTAGATAGAATATACACTACTGAGGATTTGTCTATTAGGAAGGAGGGATACTGCAGTGGGTTTGTTTTGATTTAATATGTAAGTAATTGGTATTTGAGATAATGTTTAAATGCATCCTGGATACTCCTTTTATTTCAAGAAAGACAGCCTATCATCAATTTTTGTCCAAATCAAAAAGATTAATAAATAATAAAAGTACATTTTGGTCCTTTTAATAAATTCCTTCTCCAATCTCAGAAATCATAAAAACAAGAAACAAATGTGAAAGTGTTTCTTAAAATCCTCTATTACTGTCATCGTCATCTTAACAACTTCAATCAAATCCTTTCCTGAAATCTTCCTGTAATTAATGTGTGGAATATCTACTCTTTATTCATTCATTCATACAACAGACATTTTCTCTAAGAATTCTCATTTCTCCATTCCAATTTTGGCTTTGCAAGCAAGCCTGTTATTTATTTCTGGGACCGATCGATGTGTCTCAATTTAATCCTCAAATAATTATATTCAGACACCCAAAGAGCATAAATGTAGCAGCCTAACTATTTAACTCAAATTCGAAATCACTAGTTATTCATGTTAATGGTTATAATGAGTTTTTAAAGCATATATTATCATTATTTAACATGCCAGAAGGGGGGGGGTTCAGCATTTCTCTTCATGACTAAATTTCAAAAATCGCTGAGATTAAAATCACACCAGACTCTCTCAGCTGACCTGTGGGTGTTACGGGCCAGTTTTCTGCCTTTTTACCACTTTCTCTTTTAATAATATCTCATGGAGAGTAAACGGCACCAGAGGATGAAATGAACTGTACATTTTTTCCATTTTTCTTCTACCTTGCCTATGCATTTATGCAGGTTTACTTGGTGAGATAATAAACACGATTATTTTCTGGGAGGAGAGCTTGTGACGCTGTAAATATGACTCTCCAGTGTCTTCACACACATTCACACACGTGCAGGCACCATTCCTGCTCCCCAATCTCACACCCTGTGAAGTGCGCCGAGCTGTTTGTGCTGGAAAAACCAAGGCTATCCATGGGTTACTCTGCAGTGAGTCAGCTGAATTCAGACAATGGAAGATTGGAAGGAAGGACTTGATATTTGGCTGTCGTGCTCCTCCATCAAAAGAAAGTGAACTGTAGCTCTGTCTCCAGATTCTGTGCCTGCCCCACTGTACTGTCTCCCTTTTTTTGCCTCATCCAAGTAACTACCAAACCCAAGCTCTCAGAACGCAAAGCAGAGGTGCCACCAACAAGGGGGATATGTTGCGACCCACAGTAGAGCAGAACACTCATTCCACAAGGACTTGGGACCCTGACATTGACGTTGCTTTTCCCACTGCGACTCGGCTTCCCAGCCAGGGCTCCTACATCCTGGACTGGTAGAGCCAAATCTCTGATTTTCTTTTATGGACTTTTCTTTATTTATTTTGAGACAGAGTCTGTCTCTGTCACCCAGGCTGGAGTGCAGTGATACAATCTTGAACTCCTGGGCTTAAATGATCCTCCTGCTGCAGCCTACTGAGTAGCTAGGACTACAGGTGTATGTCACTCCACACCTGGCCAAGGTTTTTTTTTTTTTGTAGAGACGGGGTCTCCTGGTGTCTCCCAGTTGGTCCCAAACTCCTGAACTCAAGCAATCTTCTTGCCTCAGCCTCCAAAAGCTGTAGGATTACAGGCATGAGCCACTGTGCGGGGTCTCATTTTATTCTGTTACCTGGTATCTGTCTGCTCTCCTGCTTCAGGAAGTTATGAGGAAGCCCAGATGAGGCTACTGGAGGTTCACCCTAATTCAGCATCCTCTCCCAAACTGCTGCAGTGCAGGGTGGTAACAACACCCATGATTCTGCATAAGACTTTATTTGCCAGGTGTGGCAGCGTTAACTTTCAGTTGCGGACAATCATCATGGAAGACTATCTGGTAAAGTGGTATTTGCGAGGACCATCCAGCTGTGACATCTCAGCTCTCTGGCCATGTGGGTGTCCTGCTGTCTCTGACTCCAGCCCAACAAGTCAAAAAGGACCAGTCTTCCTATGACCAATTCTTCCATCAAAGCTGACTGGATTAACAGCCGACTGGACAAATATTCAGGCTTTGGCCACAGCAGGCTTTCCCTCTGACTTCAGCTGTCTTCTAAATCACATACCTAGGTTGAACATTATAGATGAGATTTCCACTCATTCAGAATTAGCTGCCCTACCTGCCCAACCACCCAGGATTCAGTTGCAAGTTCTCTCCATCAAAGTCAGAAGGTCTTGGGGAGGTTCTTCGGCTGTTTCCAGTGTCATTCCAAACAGCACTCCTTCGGCACTGTAATGGAGACCAGATTTGGTATTCAACAGCACAAAGACTTCCTTTTCTTTCCTGCCAACTTGAGGCATCTCTATAGCTGCAAAGGACAAGAAGATTCAGTAACTGCCAAGACTAAGTGAATGAGTCCCCAAAAGCCATAGTAAAAATTATGAATGAAATAACGGGCCAAGAACACAACGTGCAGACACAATGGTCATTTTAAGTCTAAATGTCACAGCTTTTATGTTACAAAAGAAACACGCAAATTAATAGAGACTTGAGCCCCAAAGAAATGAGTTTGGAATTTAGAAAGAAAGCATGACAAATAAACTTAAAGATTTTAACAAAAATTGACATTTTTATCTAAAGCACAGTCTTGCATTTCATCAAACTTCTCCTTAGAAGATCATAAAATGCTCCATTATGAATATAGTGGAAACCCGATGAACTATTGCTCTTGGCTTGTTTGCAAGAAAGCAATAAAGTTGCCTTTTCTTGGCTGTTATCTGGATTGTTGTTATTATCCATGACATTGCATGAACCTGTATTATCTTTAATTTTGTTTTTGCAAACCGATAGTCATAAAAAAATCTCCTCTTTTCCACTTAGTGAATTACTTTATTTCAATCTTTCCTGGGGTATGATCTCAGCTCTGGGGGGAAAAGGCACTGAGAAACTCTTAGAAGCAAGATCTTGACAAGGATCAGGGGTGGAAGTCAGTGAGAGAGGCATGATGAAATCCTGGTCATAAAAATACAGAAAGCATTTGTCGCAATTGTGTGATCACCCTTATCATTCAAAATTTGCCCCAATATAAATGCTAGTCATGAATAATGGAATTCCAACTTGGTGGGCAGTTGAGCAAGCGTTCCTCTTCCTCTGATCACCCAGCCATGCCTGGGAAACGGAAGAAGCCCGCATACTCAACTATGGGATCAGACTGATGTTTGATGGCTGGGCTGTCATATGAAGAGGAGGGTTTTGGCTAGAGTGGCAAATTGGCTCTGATTAAGACAGCAAGGCTAAGCATGATAGTTCAGTTCTATAATCTCAGCACTTTGGGAGGGCCAAGCAGGAGACTTGCTTGAGGCCAGGAGTTCGAGACCAGCCTGGGCAATGTAGTGAGATCCATCTCTACAAAACTAAATAAAATTAGCTGAGCGTGGTGGCACATGCCTGTAGTAGTCCCAGCTACTTCGGAGGCTGAGGCAGGAGGATCACTTGAGCCTAGGAGATGGAGACTGTAGTGAGCTATGATCAGGCCACTGCACTCCAGCCTGGGTGACAGAGAGAGACCCTGTTTTTAAAATTTTAAATTTAGATTCGAAAAATTAATAAAAGAAAAAGATGGCAATGTAGGTAATGAAACCAGCCCCTCAGTGTTTTAACAGTGGCCTCAGAGTGGCAAGGCCAGGCCAGAGCCTTGCTTCACTGCCTGCTACATGGGGCATGTCATTCCCAGAATTAGGTGGAGCTCACCGTGGCAACAAAAGAAGTTAATAAAAACATGTCAAGAATTCTCATCTCTTGCAAGATTGGATGATAGCTGCAAAGTAAGCAGAAGGAGAAAGTTTCAAGTCTGTCGGCCAAAGCATGCTGATAGAGCAGGAACGTGGAAAGCTTAACAAAGTTAAGGCAAGAAAAAAAAAGACCAGGTGGTGTTGCCTAACAAGGAAGGAGACAGGAACAAGAATGTGGGAAAAAATGCTAAAGCACGTGTTGAGTGTCCCAAGACCTCCAGGCCCCTCCAGGTTAAGGAGCGCTGCTCCCCCATCCCATCTTCCCTCTGCCTGTCAGGAACCTTTTTAAAACATCTATAATAAAACTGAGAGACCCACAGTGAAAAAATTCCACCTGCAAACAAGATCCCAACCCCTTCGTGCCAAGAAAGGGGGCAGTAGGAGCCTAGAGATTGAGATGATAACTCGGAGTGGGGAGGGGATTTTATTCAAAATAGACCCTAGAGTGAAGGTAAAGGTATCCCACAAATTATGCAATTTAGCTCTCATTTTACAAATCCAGAGAGAAGGGGATTTGTTCAAGATCACAGAGTTACCGGTGGACCCTTGAGTCTTCTGATTCCTTCTATGACGTGACACTAGCTCTCTGGGACTAAGATGTCTAAGGAATAATGAGGCTAATGGAATTAGGTAGCCCATAACCCAATTTCTCATTTTTCAATGAGATCAGGAAAAGAAATATGAAGTCAGGATGTGCGTGACAAGAAGATAGGGCAGTTCAGAGGAGACCAAGGGTAGACGGAGATTTGTGCTATATCTGTCAGGGAGGCGACTTCAGCCCAGGCTCTGGGAGTCTGCGGAGGTGAGCAGGAAGAGCTGAGCATC
Organism: Callithrix jacchus; assembly: GCF_049354715.1. Taxonomy (NCBI): domain Eukaryota; kingdom Metazoa; phylum Chordata; class Mammalia; order Primates; family Cebidae; genus Callithrix; species Callithrix jacchus. The sequence continues at coordinate 33,045,134 of NC_133508.1, read as the reverse complement.
CCAGGCAGGTGTGCAGGGGAGGACCTGGAGATCAACAGCAGCAGGCCAGACCAAACTGTTCAGAAATAGGGCAAAGAAATGGGCTAAGGACTCATCTAGGTCAAAGGCTCTTGCCTCTTCAGTTTTATAAGGTTCCTGCTATGTAGAAACATAAAAGAACGCCCCAAATTAGGGTTCAGCCCAGAGAGAGACAGTGCCTCCCAAGCGCTGATAATGCTGTTCACAGCAAAGACTGGGTACAGGCTTCTATGAATGAGGCTTTGAAGAGTCTAGGAGACTTCACCAGAATCACCAATTAAACCAGGTTGAACCACTGAAAACAATGGATGCACATTATTAGTTGGGCTTCTGGATACAAAACATAAAACTAATTAGAGCTACATTTCATCCAAAAACAGGGCAGAAAGGAAATTCACTATGAGTATACAAGCCCCCTTACAGAACCCAAAGTCAGGAAACCCTCAGTTTTCAGCAAGGGACTGAGAACCACCAGAAGTCTCCACTTGCTCTGTCTGCTCTGGTCTAGAGATGGCTTCATTCCTCTCTCTAAAGGAATAAAGTCCTCTGGCTGCCTCTGCCCAGCCCTCCACACTGGGCAGGAGGTAGTCACTCCCACGGTTCCCAAATCCACAGGTCACAGAACAGCCGTAAGCAGATTCCAAATGCAGGTCCTCAGGCCTTGCACCAAATACCCAGAAAAAAGCAGGTGCTCCTTCCAGCTAGGATCTGGGGTATATCCCCAGCCTAGGTGGCTATCTCCAGGGAAAGTTGTGCTGCAGAGTGAGATGGAGATAGGGATGGGCAGTTTTCAGAAGAGAGGCTGTGGTAGCACCCTAGGGCATCTACTGTGTATTCATTTATGGAACTGAGGCTTCTGGAATTTAAGATGGATCTTGGAGAGCCTCCAAACCAAATCAGCCATTTTGTAAAGAAAGAATCTGAGGCTCCAGGAAAGGAAATACTGGCCTGAGCTTATAAAACTTGGAAATTTCAGAGCAAGAATTATTTGGACGTCTTCCTGTTCCACCATTCATTTATTCACTTCATAATGACCTGTGACTTGTCAGCTTGCTGAAAATATGGCTGTGTTCCAGCCAGACAGATACCACCTTCTTGGAGTATACAGATGTGGGGGAAAGATCCTACAAATACATGTAAAATGATAACCCTGATCAATGCCAACAAAGCCAATTCCTACTTTGCTGTTTAGTGTCATCAGGCAGGTGAAAAGAGTAGGTGCCAGCACTGGGCACTAAGAAAAAAGAGAAACTGCATCTAAAATAAACATTGACCTTTTCTAATTTTGTCCATCAACATAGCTTATGTGGATACAGTATGCCATTTTAGAATCCTGAGAAGCGGTTTGAAAATACAACTGTGGCACAGTCCTCAAGGTATGTGATTGTTCACCAGCTAACAGCATTTTATTAATACATATGATATTGTTTGGCTATGTTCCCAGGCAAATCGCATCTTGCATTGTAGCTCCCATAATTCCCACGTGAGGGACCCAGTGAGAGATAATTGAATCATAGGGGTGGTTCCCCCATATTGTTTCCATGATTGTGAATAACTCTCATGAAATCTGATGGTTTTATAAGGGGAAACCCCTTTCACTTGGCTCTCATTTCTCTCTCTTGCCTGCCACCATGTAAACGTGCCTTTTGCCTTCTGCCATGATTGTGAGGCCTTCTCAGCCATACGGAACTGTGAGTCCATTAAACCTCTTCTTCCTTGTAAATTACCCAGTCTTTGGTGTGTCTTTATCAGCAGGGTGAGAATGAACTAATACAACGTACATCGTTATTTTGTTTAATGGGCATTGACTGAACAGTTGAAAACAGTGGAGATACTATGTCAACTCAAAACATACTGACTTCTTCAAAAATTCTCACAGTGCAATTATCCTAGCGATTTTTCAGACATTTGTGACTCCTCAACTAAGATGTTGTCATCAAAAATGTAAAAGCCTATGAAATATTAAAATGACTTTGGTTTGGCTGAGGCCTTTGGCTGGAAAAATATCATCACATGTCTTCACTTCTCTTGCATGTATGGAATTACATTTCGGAGACTTTTCTTTCTTTCTTTTTCCTTTTTTTTTTTTTACTAAAACCATGTCAATTTCAGAGGATCCAGCTGCCTTTCTTCTGAAGGAAGAACTCCTGATTTTCGTGTGTCATTGTTCTCTTCTGTTACAATGTGACTCCTTCTCTAAACAAGTGACATTCTTCATCTTTTCTTCCATTCCATGAAACATAAACTGAAATGGAAAAAAAAATAGTCCAAAATATCATACTCCTATTTTGGCAGTTTTATATGATTATAACATGCTAGAAATGTCACTATAATTATAGCAACAAATTATTTCAACAATCCTCACAAGTGATGCTATTTATAGACAATCGGAAATGTATATAGAGGATGAATCCACCCTAGCAGAAAAACCTGCTAATGGCTGTCTTGAGTCTGGGCTGGGGCCACCTGGCACTGCGTGATTAAATGCGAAAACAGGGGTTTCCATGAGTCTTCATTCAAACACAGAACATGAGAAATGAAATAAATGAAAGAGGACTTTTAAACGATTATAGCTTGGCATTTACTCTGCATTCCTAATGTGTTAGGTACTCTATATAAAAAATTACAATCACTGCTCAACTGTCTTTCAAGATTTACAACTGATTGTGGTATCAGAGAGAGCAGTAGGTTCACAAGAGGTGCCTGTTGGAAGAGCAATGTTTAGGTCAGGGGAATAAATCAGGATATGCACAGATCCCTTATCTGTAATCATTTGTAGACTATTAAGGCTGGCGAAATTACCATTAGTTATTACATACCATGCTTGCTTTCCTCATTTCATCTTGAGCAGGGGAAAAGAGTTGGCTGAAATTGCTTGTTTGTTATTGGTTTTTCCCTTTTTATTTTTAGCCTCTTTCATTTTATGGGTTTTATACAGTTTTGCTTAACAAAGCTGTAAATTCAGGGAGGAAATAAATTTCACAGTGGCTCTTTAACCTCCGCTGCTAGGATGCATTTGCAGAAACTTCAATTTAGCTCAGAGAATTTGGCTTGGGATGGTTAGGGTTCAGAGAGGAGAAAAAATCATTTAACCAAAAGTAATCCCTCAGGAAATCACAATTTGCTCCAAATTTTATCTGTGTTTTTTGCATATTGGTGAATGCTGCTGTCTCCCTGGGTCACTGAGTAGAGCTGACATCACTGTCATTCTGACAGTAATGGGTCAGTAGTTTACCATCTCTGCCCAGGAACCTGGCCATGCCACTTTGGGATGCCTCCCAGGGATGTGTGAGCACCAGCTGCAGTAGCTGATAATGGCAACCCTATGCTTGACTTTTTTTAACTTGCAAAAAATATGTCCTTAATTTTCCTAACATCTTTGTGAATTTCTGCCTTTGTGTCATTAAAAGTTTACCTGCCATATTTTAGATTCAATCAAAAATTGCTTTTTTTCCCATCTGTGTTTTTCTGGTGTGCATTATTGCCTTGAGTCAGTAAGGCTACATTTGTCACTAGTTGGCTGTTACTACGCTGTGGGAGCATGCATACAGAGTGGTGCTTAATGCCGGGCACAAAACAACTTCTAGCGGCCATTGCCTGCCATCCAGAATGTGATCTGGGGACACACCTTACAGGGAAGTGGCAGGGGTGCGAAGGTTCCTCTAAGGCACCAAAAGAATATTTCAGGAGTTCATTGCAGGTTGCTTCAGATGCACGTGAAGAACCAACCTAGAGAGGAAAAATAATAACAATTAAAAAAATCCCCAAGAACATGTGTGCAGCAGGGACTGCAGCCGTGGCTCCATTTGGAATGAATAAACATGTGTTAATCATTACAGTTTGAAACTGATCCCAGAGTATGTTGCATTATAGCTACAGACTTGAAAAATGAAGCACTGCACAGACAATAGCTATGCATACCAAGGATGGCAACAAAGCCACCCCTCAGTGTAGAGCTCAGGATGGGCTGGGGAGGACAACGTGATGTCATGGGTCACATTTAAGAAAAAAAAGGAGATGAATTTTCTTCCGAGGCAGCAAGATGTTCTCTGGCATGCAACCTACCGGCTTTGTAAAAGAGCTCCAGATGGATGCTGAGAATAAGATACTAAACACAGCAACAACATACGAGTTGGACAGCTACCTGACAGCATGGGAAGAAGCCTGCAGAAAGGGTCCCTTCATTAAGCTAATAATACACCTGCTTATGTGGTTAACTGAAGCCAAAGGCTGGGGATAATTCTACAAAAAGAAAAAAAAAAATTAGCTGCCATGGTAACCTGGACAACGACAGATCTTCTGGATGTGACAAGATTCCAGTCTGAATTACACAAAGTCACCATAAGCCCAGAAAGCAAAGTGGATTTAATTAGTTGGTTAAGTCTGCAGCACAGGAAGGAAGGCAGCACTTGTCCTTTATTCTCTCTCCAAACTAACAACACGTCACTAGCATGAGCGATCCTCGAAAAGGAGCATTTTTAGCTAAGCACATGATTGCAAAGTGATGCTTCACATGGGAAATCCCCAAATTTAAATTCCCTCAAAATTCCCCATCCAAATTAGCTAGGACTACTTGAAGGATGCATAGAGAACAGGCTCCATTATATGTCATATCTAAACATCCAGGCTTCAGATGTTGCTCCCCACAGCGCAGAGGCCAAAATTGACACTTGCTAATTTTAGCAGTCAATTAAGAGAACTTTAGCACAGGAACCTTCTTCGTCTCATTAATAAAAACATATTTGATAAGTACACATGGCATTGTATTGAGCATCAAACAAAGCAAATTTCAACAGAGCAAATTCCCACGGACTAGGACTTTTCTACCCAAGGTAATATCCATGTGATCATTGACAGATCTGGGGAAGCATATTAAAGGCACTGAAAACTTCTAAAGTGAAAGGATTTATAGGGTTGTTGAGCATTGATTTTTTTTTTCTATAATCCTCATTTCCGTGGCAACTAGACTGTGTTTTTTACTATTATCAATAGCTGCTTTTTTTTTTTTTTTTTTGAGACGGAGTTTCGCTCTTGTTACCCAGGCTGCAGTGCAATGGTGCAATCTCGGCTCACCGCAACCTCCGCCTCCTGGATTCAGGCAATTCTCCTGCCTCAGCCTCCTGAGTAGCTGGGATTACAGGCACGCGCCACCGTGCCCAGCTAATTTCTTGTATTTTTAGTAGAGATGGGGTTTCACCATGTTGACCAGGATGGTCTTGATCTTTTGACCTTGTGATCCAGCCGCATCGGCCTCCCAAAGTGCTGGGATTACAGGGGTGAGCCACCGCACCTGGCCAGTAGCTGGTTTTATATTTTTCTTTAACTCCCATCTTCGGCCACTCTTGGTCTCATTCCTAGCTCCTCTTCACGAGTCCTCTTCTTCTTCCTCTCTAAGGTTAGTGCAGGCATCTGAGCTCATCTTTCTCTAATTTACCATTCGATGTTCACATGTTTCCCAACGACTTCCCCATGTATTAAAAATTGAATTCTTCTCTATTCATTGATACCCCTAGCTTTATATCAACATTACCACCATTCTTCCAGGACTTCCAAGCTTGCAACTTCAGAGTTGGGTAACTGGGTGTGCCATTTCTAATCAGTCGTTAAGTCTTGTTAGTTCTTCCTTCAGATTTTCCTTCAATCCCACCAATATTTCATAGCTGTCAATATCAAGGGAATTATAGCTCTGCCAACAGATCACAGTCTCTTGGGTCTGTATGCCTTGGAATACATGCTTTATTTAATGTCATTTGTATTAAGCAATTGAAACACAAAATAGTTGACAATAAGGGATATTGATTATCAAGACTGGGATAAACCTCATGGACCTGAAGACAGGAAGCAAAATCCAGCTCGCAAGACTAGAGCTGAGAACAGAGAAAGTGTCAGAAGTAAGATGGAATTTCTCCTTACCCGGGGGAGGCTTTCCTCTCTCGGTTTGCTTGGAAGCCCACTTTTTGTTTATACTTCAGCGTGCAGATGACCACCAGGCATCAAGACCTTCCAGCTCCACTTCTGGCCACCACTGTTATGAAGACATGCCTGGGTCTCTTGGTTCAGATCCTCCAGGAAAACAATAGACATGACCAACTCACCTGTTTAACCACACATGTGGATGGCTGCGGGAGCACTGATCAGGGATGCCTATGTAGCAGGTACCAGAGGCCCTCCCCAAGACTGTCGGCTCAGGAAGTAGGAGAGCAAACATGGCTGCTGTTTTAAGAGCCTGTAGAATTAGACATGGCCTTTCAGGGACCCCGGGAAAGACAGGGAGTGCAACGATTCTTGTCGAAAGTGCTGTTTCCGAGAACACACTTTCCCCACCCATCCACTCAGAACGCTCCTCCTACACATTCTTTGAAACCCAGAAAGGGTCATTCTTTTATTCTGCATTTCACTCATGTTGCCCAGTGCCCCCAATAAACACAATCACACCCTGTCTGTGCTGTCCTGCTTTCTTGAGCTCATACCCATGACCGCACATAAATCACTAAACTGTAATTATTTATTTCCATGTTTGTGTCTTCTACTGGACTGACAGTCCCCTAAGTTTAGGTTTTGAACTTTGCTCATTTCAGTATTCTCAGCATTAAACACAGTGTCTGGTAGTAAGTGCTCAACAAATGTTTTGTTGACTGAATTGCTTTTAATATGCTAATTGATTAATTAATATTTATGAGTGATGTCTCCCAAGTCTGCCCCTTGCTTTAGAGAATTAATTGTATGTAATTGAAAGGGCAGAAGTTGGAGTTAGAAGCAATGAACTAGCAGCATCTATAGAAATATGGGTGAGTCTTTAAAAAAATAGTTCCTTGTGGAAAAAAGGAAGAGAGGAGGATACATAATATCATTTACATAAATTTAAAATATATGCAAACAAATAATACTCATTTTTCAGGAACATATACAAAATAACAAATACACATCAACACTGACATTTTTGGCTGTGAAAAGAGAGGAATGAAAACAGGGCACGGGAATTTTTTAAAAAGGATGAAAATAAATAAATAAAATTTCCAAAGGGGTCCTGCACACATCAAAGATGATAATGTGTCTTGAACTGAAGAAAATAATTAACTCAACCATCTGCTTTTGACTTAAAAATAAAGAATAAAGAACAGGATGTGCTTTAACGTTATAAAGCTTTAGGTTCATACCCCAGCTTCTACTTGCTAGTGAATTGAGACTAGGAAAGTTACTTAAATCTCATTGTGTCTTAAGTTGTCTGTTTATAGAATTGGGATATTATTATCAACCGAATTGGGTTGTCTTAAAATTAATTTGAAGGTAATATGTAGAACACTCGTCACAAAGGAACACAAGAAATATTCATATAAATGGATTCCTTCCAGGCAGATCACCAGAGGTCAGGAGTTGAAGACCAGCCTGGCCAACGTGGTGAAACCCCGTTTCTACTAAAAAATACAAAAATTAGCTGGGCATGGTGGTGGGCTCCTGTAATCACAGCTACTCAGGAGGCTGAGGCAAGAGAATCATTTGAACCCAGGAGGTGAAGTTTGCAGTGAGCCAAGATCGCGCCACTGCACTCCAGCCTGGGCAACAGAGTGAGACTCCATCTCAAAAAAATAATAATAAATAAAGTAAATAAATGTATTCATTCACAGACCCCCTTGCCTGCATTTACCTATAGATGTTTCCATTTCAAGTATACTCACCAAATCCATCTTTCACAGACATCGTGCCCTGCTCAAACACTTTTTATTATTTCCTCTTTCCTGTGTATATTTCAGTTTGTTGAGAATTGAGTAGAGGTGGTGGTGACAAGGTGGGAGTGTTGGAAATGATATCTTAATCTTGCTGTCTGTGAGTCTGATTCCGTGAGGGGCAGAGAGATGGCACAGGACAGAGAAGGACTCTCCCATACCATAGGGTTAGACAACAGAGCTGGCTCCTGGAATGCCTTTCCTGCTTCTGTAATAAGAGGAGTGGCCTCAGCTGTCACCTGATGACCCACTGTTCAATGCTTAGTGATTCCAGACCTTACCAACTTCCTTTCATAAACCTTTACCCCTAGATATACCAATTTTGTTTTCATCTTCTCAGTAAGAGCCTTGAGATTTCCAAATCTATGATTTTACTGGAGATATTCTATATTTGAAATGTCACATCTTCTTGTCTCTTATTTTAATATTGTTCATCCACCAGGGACCGGCTAACACGTCAACTTCTGAATAAAACTTCCCTAGAGCACCTCAACTTTCATATAATTTCTCCTTTCAAGATGATCACACTGGCTGGGCACAGTGGCTCATGCCTGTAATCCCAGCATGAGGCGGGGAGGATTGCTTGAGGACAGGAGTTTGAGACCTGAGCAAAATAGTGAGATCCTGTCTCTGCTAACAATTAAAATAAAAAAAGTCAGATGTGGTGGTGAATCCCTGTGGTCCCAGCTACTCAGAAAGTTGAGGTGGGAGGATTCGCTTGAGCCCAGAAGGTCAAGGCTGCTGTGAGCTGAGATTGCACCACTGCACTCCAGCCTGGATAACAGAGAAAAAAAAGTCACACTTACTTGTCATTATGTACCACCTTCTCATAAGATTGAGTCCTCTACAGAGTCTGAATTCTATCCACATTGAGTGTAGAATGTTTTATCTTTGTGGTATCTTTAATTGCAAATAGACAGTGACATACATAGCAAACTCTCAAAAACTCCTACTGAATGAAGAAGCCAGTTCAATAGTTTAAAACAATGTCATGTTCCCGTGAGCTAACTGAGGACAAAAATTGCAACTTATTCAATCAGTCAAAGAGTGGGTAGAGGAAATAACTATCATAACTATGAGTCAGCGAATCTGTGAGTCAAATTTGTTCTTTTGAATTTTTAGTTTCTCTCTGTCTTTTTCCTAGCCCATAGAGGTTTGTGGGTATATTACTTGGGGATAAGTCGCAACCACAGTATCAGCTTCAGTTTTGCCATTTGTGAAATGAAAGTGCTTGACTACAGCTTTCCTCAATTGGAATCTTACATGGAAATTCAATCAATAACACACAGAAAAATAGCTGCTGGGGAGGAGGTGGGATCCCCGTCTTCTCATCTGTGCCTCATTCTCCAGTTTCTTTGAAGCTGAGCTTGAAAACCCCAGGATGAAACATTCCCAAAGGTTCTCGGACGTCAGTTGCTGACTCTGTTCACGCAGGAAACTGAACACCCTCTTGCTTCTTTTGTACTGCCTGTCCATTAGGCAGGCTTTCAGGGTGGTACAAATTAACTAGCGGGCCGTTCAAAGAAGTAGGCACATCACTACCCTCCCACGATTCTATAAAGATCAAATAAAATAACATAGGTCAAGGTGTTTACCTACAGTGAGTCTTACCAGAAAGGCATAATGGCATTGTTCATACGCAGTTGGAAGTATTTTTATTTTTATAATTTTTTTGAGACAGTCTTGATCCGTCACCCAGGCTAGAGTGCAAGAATGCGATCTCTGCAACCTCTGCCTCCAGGGTTCAAGCGATTCTCCTGCCTCAGCCTCCCAAGTAGCCGGGACTACAGGTGCATGGCACCACGCCTGACTGATTTTGTGTATTTTTAGTAGCAACGGGGTTTTGCCATGTTAGCTAGGATGATCACCATCTCTTGACCTCGTGATCCGCCTGCCTCGGCCTCCATAGTGCTGGAATTACAGTTGTGAGCCACCGCGCCCAGCCTATTTTTAAAATTTTTATTACTACTTTGCAACACCATTTAGAGACAGTTATCTTAGTTTTACTAAAAGATGAGGAAACAGAGGCTCAAAGAAGTTAAATAAGTATCTCAAATCAGGTCAATCAGAAGTGAAAGAACAGAACAAATCGCAGGCATTTGTTTTTACTCCAAAGTCCATGATGCTTTCAAAACACTATGCGGCCTCAAGCTGATTTGAGACAGACTCCCTTTGACAGAAGAGGACTCTTGAGAAATACTTTTAAAGTCAACTTAGAGGTCCTCTATCATTCTAACCTTGACTGACATCTTTGAAGAGCTCAGGGTAAATCCTGTTTGATTCTCAGAACAACTCTGATACTGGGGGTGATGGGATGAGAGCCTGTCCATGAGCTTGGACTGCAATAAAAGATATCAGACAGGAGCAAAGACCAAGCAGTGAAACTTACTGGTAGCCAGGGGTTACTGCTCCTGGTGTGGGTAAACTCGATTCTGTGGCGATTTCTCTGATTCCTGATTATTTTTCACTCTTGGTGAGGGCTTGGCCCATGTCTGTGCTTGGTTTCTAGGCACTCCCTTTTTAGAGCTCTCGGACCAACACTTCTCATGTTACAGACAGGACCCACACAGCACACGTTCACATACGTACTCACTACTTTAGGGGATTAAGCTTGTACACTTGTTTTTTACTGTCAGCTCAGGGGCCAATGACAGTGGGCCAATGATGCCACCTACATTACTAAGATAAAGTAACTTGTCTAAGATCATGCAGTGACAAATTCAGTGTCCAAACACCAAATCCATGACATGGCTTTTGGAAGAAGCCTGAAGAACTGGCCTGAATATTACTATATTGCCAACTGATCCCATTAGCGGCATATGGGTTGTGTAAAATGCAGTATTTTCTTCCCAGGAAGCTATCTGATTCTCATATAAACCAACGCTGAAAACATTATGCTTCATGTCCTCACAATACGTACTGGGATGGAAATGGAGCATGAGAGCTTGATCTGTCTCCATGGAAGGTAGCAGGAATTACCTTTCCCTGGTTGAGCATCTCCAATCCGAAAATCTGAAATCCACAATGCTTCTAAACTCAACACTTTTAGAGCACAGACATGATACTTAAAGGAAATGCTCATTGGAGCATTTTTTAGTTCAATTTTTCCAATTTGGGGTGCTTCCTATATACAAATATTCCAAAATCCCTAAAAATCCAAGACTGAAACACCTCTGGCCCCAAGCATTTTGGATAAGGGATACTCAACCTGTATTCGTCTTTTTGACCCTTCTGTTTCTTTAATATTGCAAGTTCTTTTTAAACAATCATGCCCAAGGAATTAGCCTTTTTTTAAAAAAAAACTTTCCTTCTCTCCTCTGTGTTCATAGGCCCCTGTGGAATCCTAAGACCATCTATTCAAAGAAGGGAACCTCAGAGACTTAGAGAGGGCTGGCTTTGGGGAAACCTTCAAAACATGTCTACTCATAGGTGCCTAGTGATTCACTAACCTCACTTCCAAAAATTGCTGGGACTAGAATTTAAACCCAGAGCACAGAGTCCAAAATCTTTGCTTACAACTTCTGCTCTACTTCCAGTAAATCTGGGTCTTCCATCTAAGGTTTCATCCTTAGCCTCAACACTTCACAGGAAGATATGTTTTAATATAATTCACAAAAGACAACTATAAAATTAAATAAGTAAACTTTAACAGAATTTGATCCCAATATCACTAGGTGATTTCCATTTAGAATTTCTATTAATTACTCTGATTTACTGTCAAACTAATACAAAATATACTTACAATTCAACACATCTAAAATTTTGCATTTTAATTTTATAAGGGAAACAGAATGAAGAAATAAAATTATTACAATTTGAAATCTACAAAACTGTTCAGCTCTAGTTTGTTTGATTTGAAAAAAAAGAAAAAACTTGGTTTTCAATTTATTCAAATCAGTGTAGGCACTGCAAATAAAATTTTAGAATGTAGACAGAAGGTCTGTGAAGCATAAATTATAGGTGTTTTCCCAACTGGTTTGTGTGAAGGATTTGCTAGATCATAAAAGTTTAATTCACTAAAACTTGGTTCTTCTAAAAAATAAGCTAACTGGGCTTGAAAAATCACATTCATTCATTTAAGGAATTTATATTGCTGTCCACAATACTTGGCAACATGGAAGACAGGGACAAAGACAGAGAGAGAACAATTTCTGACATTAACAGGTATGTAGCCTAGGAAGTTAGTTGCAAATACTCGAAGAAAAGGAAGAAAAGTACAGAAACATACATTCACTACACTGGAAATCTCAGGAAATCTCGTGTTTGTAAACATGGATTACATGTTGAATTCCCTTGCCCCATTTTGGTTGTATGAGTTTATTTATAAAAAAAATTGGTCCGGTGTTTAAGCCCAAGTGAAGATACAGTAATGAATAACCCATAATCCTTGCCCTCAAGGAATTGATGATATTATAATCATTGATAACTAGGTGGTTTTCAGTAAGAAGGGGAAGTCTCCTGTCCCCCCCCAAAACAAGAATAGGTAGTTTTGAATAAAAGAATTAGAAAGACAGAAGAACCAAATACCTTGGTTGGATTTTGTAGAAAGGGGATGATGTTAAGATTGACAACTGACTCTTCAGTGACAAGCTTAACATAGAAGAAAAAGAGACTTCAGGGAGCAATCTGAATTCCTGGGCCAAAAATCGGCTGTGGTTTGGAAAGGTAATGCAGATCCAAAGAACTCTGAGAGAATGGCCTTTCTATCTACACAAAGCTGGGTACTTATCTACACTGGGTACTTGAATGTTTCCTTTTCCTTTTTTGTTTTTGTTTATTTGTTTTAAGAAGGAGTCCTGCTCTGTTGCCCAGGCTGGAGTGCAGTGGCGCCATCTGGGCTCCCTGCAATGTTAACCTCCCAGGTTCAAGTGATTCTCTTGGCTTAGCCTTCCAAGTAGCTGGGACTACAGGCACGAACCACCATGCCCAGCTAATTTTTGCATTTTTGGTAGAGATAGGGTTTCACCATGTAGGACAGGCTGGTCCTGAACTTTTGACCTCAAGTGATCTGCCCACCTCAGGCTCCCAAAGTGCTGGCATTACAGGTGTGAGCCACCACACCCAGCCTTGCATGTTTCTGTTAAGGAGGAATTGGGACCACTATCTACCTGTAATAAGTGGTGATCCCCTGACCCAAAAAAGAGGTTCAAAGGTGGAAGTCTGAAGGTCAGAAGCAGAGACTGCAGGATGTACACCCTGCACACCCCCTCCTGCCTCCCACTTCAAGTCCCATGATGCTCACCCTACCTCTCAGCACCAAAAGCAGCAAAGCTAGGCCACCAGAAGGGCTACATCATCATCTACAGTAATTTAGACCGTTAGCAACAACCAATTTAGACCCTAATGACTGCCATTCTGCACTTTTTCACTCTGCAGAATATAGATAAAATAACAAGCACATCAGAAATGAGGTAAGTGAGAAATTGAAATCATAAACTTGGACTTGAAGCCTGTACTTTAGTGCAACTTTTAAACTTTAGTCTTAGAGATTGTCTGTTCATAATATGAAACTAAGACCCAAGTAAACCTTTTAAAAATCTGAATCAAAACCTTTGTTTTGTGTTCAGAAGAATTGGCAGATTTGAAACAGAATCTGTGACAGTGTCCACCTGAAAACCCTGAATTGCTTAAAAAAAAAAATCTCATGCAACCACAGAAACTGAAGGTGGAGAGAACTTGGAGAGTAATCTCCCAGCTCCAAAGAATAGATTCCCCAGGGAATTCTCTACTTGAGAGTACCCGGGGTATTGGCGATTCCATACTGGAAGCTACAGGTTCGAATGTTTGTCTCCTCCAGAACTCATGTTGAAACGTAATCCCCAATGTGTCAGTATGGAGAGGTGGGGCCTTCAGGAGGTGATTGGATCATGAGGGCTCATTCCTCTTAAATGGATTAATCCATTCACAGAGTCATGGTTATCATGGGAGGGGGACTGGTGGCTTCATAGGAAGAGAAAGAGACCTGAGCTAGTCCATCAGCACACTTCGCCCCCTTGCCATGCAATACCTTGACTTGGGCCTCTGTAGAAGTCCCTACCATGAAGAAGGCTCTCACCAGATGCAGCCCCTCGACCTTGGACTCTTAGCCCCTATAACGTAAGAAATACCTTCCTTTTCTTATAAATTATTGAGTTTCAAGTATTCTGTAATAAGCCATATAAAATGGGCTAACACAGAGACTAAGAAGGGCTACTCATCCTTCAATATTCCTCCCACATCATCCTTGACAATGTCTGACTATGTAAGAAGCTATGCTATTCACATTTCTGGAACTAGTTGATAAAAAAAGTTGATATGCTTGCCTCCAAAAACAGGACAAAGTAATTTTAACAACAACAACAAAATAATTTGACCTAGGAAACACATAAGGGAATCTCGCCATTCAACATAGTAAAAGAGGCCGGGTATGGTGGCTTATGCCTTTAAGCCTAACACTCTGGGAGGCTGAGGCAGTTGAATCACCTGAGGTCAGGAGTTCGAGACCAGCCTGGCCAACATGGTGAAACCCCATCTCTACTAAAAATACAAAAATTAGCTGTGTGTGGTGGCGGGTGTCTATAACCCCAGCTACTCAGGAGGCTGAGGCAGGAGACTTGCTTGAACTTGGTGGACAGAGGTTCCAGTGAGCCAAGATTATGCCACTTCTTTCCAGCCTGGGCAAAAGACTAAAACTCTGTCTCAAAAAAATAAAATAAAATAAGCAGTAAAAGGAGTGATGGAAAGGGAGACTTCTCATTCCCTCACTTTTTATCTCAAAAACTTGAACTTCTAGAATGACCTTGCTCATTTCTTCACTTCTCAAACTCCTTTTCCCTCGATGCCCTCCTCTCCTTAGATAAAGCCAAACGTGGAATGATTTTTAAGTCATAACTTCTAAAGAGAAATGAAATTTGAAGGGTGGTATACACAAAAATCAATCCTACATTTTATAATCCTAAATTATAAACCTGAGGCATAAGGAACTTAATGACTTGCTGAAGGTCGCATAGTGAATATATCAAAAAAACCAGGGCCCCAACTTCTAGGAAGATTAGAGTCAGATAAGCATTGACTCTAGAGACAAAATAATAATGAGGAGATGCTTATAAAGCACTTAGCTGCAGACTTGGAATATAGTAAACGCCTAATAAAGATCATCGTTATAGGTTTCTGTCTTCAGCAATCTCAGGGTGATAAGTATGATGAAGGAAATAAGAGGTGGGGGAGGACTGAGTAATGGAGAACTGCTAATTTCATACAAGGAGAAGCCTATTTAAATTCACAGTAACTATATCTCCTGTCCCCTTCACATAGCCTCCTTTTATCTTGCTCTTTAATTTAAGACAATTTTTTGCCTATTTATTTTGCCTACGCCACCTCTCTGAACACTAAACTTTGAGGATCCATTAACATTAAAAATGCCAACGGATACACATCAATTTGGATTGGAAAATAAAGAAAGCTTTAAAACAACAGCAATAAATACCAGCGGTGTACTCAATAAAATGGGAAATGAATGACGGGGCCACAAAAATTAACTTCAACAGACTTCACAGAATGTAACTTAATTTTTGTCAAATGCAAAAGGCATGAATATTTTCAAGCTTCAAGAAGAAAAACAGAATATTCAAAACACCTGAACTTTGTCGAAGATTCATTCAACAAATGCTCACAGATCTTTCATTTGTCTGGGTAGACCTCTTGAATGATGAACTCTATCCAAACCAGCTATGGTTCTGCTATGATTTGGATATGGTTTGTGACACAGCCAAGTCTCATGTTGAAATATAACCTCCAGTGTTGGAGGTAGGGACTGGTGGGAGGTGACTGGACCCTGGGGTGGATCTGTTCATGGCCAAAGCTAAGGGGTGCCAGCTTGTGCAGATCATATGGTGACAAAGGAAGCAAGAGAGGGGAGGGAGGTATCTGTTCTTTTTAGCAACCAGTTCACATTCTGGTCCCCCTTCTTCTTCTGCCATGAGTAGAAGCAGCCTGAAACCCTTACCAGATGCAAATGCTGGCTCCATGCTTCTCATACAGCTTGAAGAACTGTTAGCAAAATAAACCTCTATTTTTTTTTTTTTTTTTGAGATGGAGTCTCACCCTGTAGCTCATGCTAGAGTGCAGTGGCATGAACTCAGCTCACTGCAACCTCTGCCTCCTGAATCCTAGTTTAAGCAATTCTACTACCTCAGCCTCCAAAGTAGCTGGGATTACAGGCATGAGCCACCATGCCCAGCTAATTTTTGTATTTTTTAGTAGAGATTGTGTTTCACCATGTTGGCCAGTCTGGTCTTGAACTCCTGACCTCATGATTCTCCCATCTCAGCCTCCCAAAGTGCTGGGATTACAGATGTGAGCCACCACGCCTGGCCTATTCTTTATAAATTATGCAGCCTTAGGTCTTACTTTATAACAACACAAAAGGACTAAGACAAGTCCTTGCAACTATATTTTCAAAGAAGCAACTCCTCCAAACCTAACATGATTTGGCTGTGTCCCCACCCAAATCTCATCTTGAATTGTAGCTCCCACAATCCCCAAGTGTCATGGGTGGGACCAGGTGGAGATAATTGAATCACGAGGGCTGTCTCCCCCATGCTGTTCACGTAATCACAAATGAGTCTCACAACATCTGATGGTTTTATAAGCATCTGGCATTTCCCCTCCTGGCACTCATTCTCTCTCTATTGCTGCCCTGTGAAGGGGTGCCTTCACCATGACTGTAAGTTTCCCGAGGCCTCTCCAGCTATGTGGAACTGTGAATCAGTTCAACCTCTTTTCTTTATAAATTACCCAGTCTTGGGTATTTCTTCAAAACAGGGTGACAATGGACTAATACAAATGCTTTCGCCAGTGCCTCATCCCTCTATCTTATTCTCTTGAGTGTTCCTTGAATATGATCCTCCCCCCACCAAAAAAAATTAGAGTCAGAGTATCTAAATAACTTTCTCAGAAATCCTAAAGCATTTGGCATCTATTGACAAATTAATTTCACCTGTTGGATGAAACTAATAAAGTGCAGCATCTCCCCCTCCCTTCCTCCCTCTCTTGCTCCTGCGTTTGCCATGTGAACTGCCTACTGCCACTTCACCTTCCGCCACTTCGCCTTCTGCCATGAATAAAAGTTTCTTGAGGCCTCCCCAGAAGCAGATGCTGTCACCATGCTTCCTGTACAGTCTGCAGAACGATGAGTCAATTAAGCCTCTTTTCTTATATATTACCCGGTCCCAGCATTCCTTTACAGCAATGCAAAAATGGTCTAATAAAAGTCTTTTAAAAAGAAGAAATTCCTTCATTTTCCTAGACCTCAATTTCTTTGTCTTATAAAATGATGGGATTATGTCAGTTGCCTGTATTTTCAGCTTTAGAGAATTTTGTAAGAAAATGTCATTGCTTTCATTTTCTAAATATGTCCTCTATCTTCTATATTGCATTCTACCCTGACCCAGCCAATGCAATCTCTCTCATAACAGAAACATCACTCACCAAGGTGGTCAGACAATAAACTAGAAGGCATCCTTCATGACTTTCTCTCATAACCCACATCCAATCCATTTTAAGTACTGTGAGCCCTGATTTCAAAACATATGCTGAGTTTGTCTCTTTCTCACCATCTGCGCTGTTATAATTGCATTCCAAGCTACCTCACTCTCTCTTTTCTCCTAACTTCTATTCCTGCTCCCACTTTTGCTCTTATAAGGTTTATTCTCCACACAGAAGCCAGAGTGATCCTTTAAAAACATAAACCAGATCCTGACCTTTTCTACAACAGAGCCATGTGCAGGTTTTCTTCCATCATAGAACACCTTATGAACTCCTTACTGTGGTCTAAAAGAGCCTACATGGTTCCAACACTGTGATGACATTCTCCCTTGGTTTACTGCCCTCCAGCCACACCACCCCCTGTTGTTCACACTCAGGACATTTGCACATGCTAACCCTCTGGCTGGAACACTCTCTTGGTACTCCCACCTGACCCCTACCCTACTTCACAGGTCTCTCTTTACATGTTCTCTTCTCAGAGTCATCCTGACCTTATCTAAAATAACTGCCCCATCACCCTCCATTGATTCCCTCATCCTTTAGTTTTCTTCCTGCCTCTTATTACCAATGTGTTAGATTGTTTCTCTGCTGGTCCACAATGAATCATGCGTTCTCATATCCTTGCTCCTAGCTATGTGACTTTCTCAGGCCTGTGGGACATTAGCAAACATGAAACACACAGAAACTTGATAAGCACTTGCTCTTTGGTAGTTGTTCCCATGGGACCCTAAGGCCACCCAGGGACAAAACACAATGTGGTCAGAGGGGCCTGACCACCCAGTGTGCTCAGCCAAGCCCAGCCACCAGCTGACCTTTCAGTTAAAAGGAGCCACAAGTGTGAGTCCAGGTGAGGGAAACAGATGACCCACCTCTTGCCCACAAAATAGTGGGAAATCATGAACCATTGCTGCTTTAAGATACTTAGTTTGAGGGTTTTTTTCAACAAACTAAAATATAACCATTGCATCCCTCATGGCTTATTATGTTTTCTTATTGTTATATTATGATTCTTATTCCAGCGGAATGTAAACTCCCATGAGTAAAGGGGCTTGGTTTTTGTCATTGTTGTTAATTCCACCACATGGAGCTATGCATTGAGTATATATTCAACCATGTTGAGTATAATCTTAATAAATATTTATCAACTGAATGACTGTATGAATGAATAAGAATTTCATAGTTCACACACATATATGCTACTTAGCCCAGGTAAACTTTCTCAGGACCATTCTGTATTTTTACTTTGCAAGAAGAGGCATAAATGTGGCATTTCAGGTTGTTTCTCATAATTAACCCTGTTTGAAAATGGAAGTTTTCTTCCCGAAGTTACTTGGAACTTGGAATTTAAACATCCCAACCTCAGTCCTGACATTTGCACTACACTATGCTGTCCATCAGTAACTCTTTCTGTGAAAGAAGTCACTTCAAAGTGTGTGGCTGCTGATATCTAGTTAACACCAAAGTGTGACAAGGACTTTGCTGGAAAACTCTTCACCGGGCACCCTACGTGATGGAGAAGTGCCAGAGAGGATAGGAAAGGTAACTGACAAGATGAACCTAACCTGAACAAGTGCAGGACAATTTGAAATGTCTTACACTGTTTCTGTTCCTTTACATAGCAGGTGCCCCTGGCCCAAACCACTACAGTGCCTACCCCATTGTCTTTCTAGTAAATCTGAGCTTGTGATTACTTTATTGATTTTTAAATGTACCCATCGCCAAGCCTTCAGACCCATGTACAAGGAACAATACACCTTTTAAGTAACAGTTATTTTCTAGAGGGTATAATTATAGTTATAAACCTGCCATTCCTTCCACCATGTTAGAAAAATGCCTCCCTGCTCACTAGCAACCTCTGGCCTTGATGAATAAAGAAGGACCTGTACATAAGAAAGCTCAATAAGTTCTATGGTGACAGAGGAATGCAGAGCAAGAGGCCAGATCTAACATCCAGTCCCCTGCACAGTACACTGGCTCTGCTTCTTCCCAGGTAGACCAAGACTGTGTGCTTTATTCTAATGTCTAGTTTTTCTGTAAAATTCCAACACAAGACTGGGAAACCAAATTGACAAATGAGGCACCAAAAAATAGAACCTTAAATGAAGTCCCAAAGTGAATTGAATCTAAGCAGACAGTAGACTGCAGGGATCAAGTTGTCTAGCGCCATTAGCCTTAGGGACAGCCTGATATCACAGAAGCCAGACAGACCTATGAACTGGGTGCTGCCTGCTTGGGAGCTACACTTGCCTCTGTCCCATTGGTTGCATAGCCTGGAACAAGTCTATTCAGCTGTCTGGATTGCAGTGTATTTACCTGCAAAATGGGAAAATTGTACTAGATGGGATCTAAGGCCCTCTTAAGCTTAGAATGTTATGGGCTTAAATCAGCAATATCAAAAACATGCCACTTTACCCTATCTCAAGAGGTGAGCCATGAAATCAATATTTTTACGAATTGCTAAGCACAAATTAATAATCCTACAAAGCAAAATTGTTTTTACAAAACTGCATCTTTGATGTTGCATTGTATTTGTCTCTAAAGCAAACAACATGAATTGATTTATTCTGCAAATATGTATTGAATGTGACTGTTACAGAAGCAGCAAATTTGCATGCCCACTGTGCAGTAAGAGACCAATACAATGAGACAGCGGGATTTGCAGCAGAGAAAGAGTTCAATGATCACAGGACAACAGAGTGAGGATATGGTAGGAGGCCCTTCAAATCCATCTCCTCTAGGAGTTCTGGGCTGGGGTTTTTAAGGGAATCATGGAGGGTAAGGGGCCTGGAAAATTAGGGTTGTTGATTTTTCAGGGTAAGGGGGATGAAATCATCAAGATGTGGAAACTGTATTCTTTGGTGAGTCAGCTCCTGTGGGGTCCTTCAGACTAGCTGAGTCAGTAGTAGCTTTATTAGTATGCAAGATCTGAGAGAATGTCTCAAAGGGGAAATTTAATGCTGTAAAGCAGTTAAGGGGAACTATAATCTTCATAACAGGGTCTACGTGATTCTGATGCAACAGGCGGCAAACCACTATGAGGAAGCAGTCAGAGAGCAGACTGACCTCATGACTAATGCAAAGTGTGCTGCCAGCTTGGATTATTTTCATTTCTCCCCCCTTCCTTCTTTCCTGAATAATTCTATAAAATTTATACACTTTATAGTTTTAATCAGGACTGTTTCACTACTGTATGTTGGATTGTCTAGCACATACAGTAGTTGGATCTTCCATTCCAGGATAAGGAGTTCGGATCTGAATCTATAGGGAATGGGTCCCTGAAGACTTTAAAGTAGAGAGCTGCTAGTCAATGTGGTTCAGAGCAGGATTATTCTTGCAGCAGAGCTTCTGAAAGGGAACGGAACAGGTGGCAGGGAGGCCAACAAGAAGGCTGCTCTCATAGTGTGAGTAAAAAATGATGGGGCCTCTCTGCTTTCTTTACTGAAGGTTAACTGTTTTAACAAAGACCCAACCATGTCATAGCTCAACACAAGAGGCATTGCTCTGGGCAGTCAGTCAGGACTGTGGGGTAGCTGTCCTCTGGCACATTCACCCTGAGATCCAGGCTCTGCCATGTGCACCTCCACCTTCCTCAAGGCCTTGTAACCAGTAGCATTCAGCCATCAGAAGATGAAATGGCAGGAAGGATATAAGTGGCAGGTTCCCAGGGGCCAAGCCTGCAAGGGCCATGTGCCATTTTACTTATCTTTCCATTGGCATGGCCAGGCAGATACCATGGAGACTTGGACAACCATGTCTTCTCTCAAGTACCCAGAACGACAAGGAGAATGGATTTTGGAGAACTTTTGGGAGTTTCTTTTGTAAGATATGAGCAAAGAGAAAATGACGATGTGGGGATAAAATGAGGTGCTCCTTTCTGCAGTCTGATCACAGGATATGGTGGCAATTTGGAAGGAAGCTAGAAAATGAAAGGGGGAGGCTTGGTGATGACCCGGAAATTTCTAGCTTGGAAAACGGAAATAAAAAACATTGCAAATAAGATATAATCTTTTTTGGAGGGCAGTATGGTGTTATCCATCAAAATTTCAAATGGAGCATACCTTTCACACAAACATTCTACTTTAAGAACTTATCCTCCAAAAAAATTAACACAATCTATATGCAAAGACATTCACTGCAGTATTACTTGAATTAGCCAAAAAAAGGAAAACTATGTAAAAGTCCACAAAGAGGATGAGTTAAAATAAATTATAAGCATATAAGTATGCAACTACTAAAAATAGCAAGATTGATCTCTATGCATTGATATAAAAAGATGTCTGAAATGCACTCACATTTAAGAAGCAAGTTGCAGAACGACATATACAATTGTGTTTTGGAATAAAAATATATGTCTGTATATTCATTGAAGAAAGACTCAAAAGAATATACCAAAATCAATAGTGTTTATTTTAAGAGTGGTATATTGTTGAAATTTCCCTTTTTTTTTTTTTACAGACTGCCTGTTTTCACTTGCATAATAAAAAACATAGATAATTTTGGTTTTTAAGGTTATTAGTATTATTTTATAGATTAGATAAAGCCATGCATGTGTAAGCTTAAGGGAAGGAGCAGGAGGTGAATTCCAGGGATGCATGTGTGCACGTGTGGATATGTGTTGTTATTTCTGTTGTTCCTCCAAAGCACTTTGTAACATCAGCAGTTTTCTTATTTTAGAAAAGAGGAAAAAAACAGTGGCTCAAAGAAGCTAATGGCTTCCTAAAGATCACAAACATCTGAAAGATCTTTACTCAGGCTTCATGTAAAAGATGGTCAAGTCCTTCTCCTCCAGGGCTCTACTCTACACAGGCTCCCAGCATGCAGACATGAGTGGTGGCCTGATGGGCCCATGAGGGTGAGAAGAGAGGGCAAGGAGACAAAGGCAATGAACAAAATAACATGGGCTGTGCCTTTTATTGGAAGAACAAGTGAAACACCAACTAAAATAACCCCTTTGTCTATTTTCACCTTGCCCACTTCCTCTTATTTCTCTTCCCTCTTCCTGCTCCTTCCTTCTGTTTTGATTCTGCCACTTTTACTTTTCCTTCCTCTCCCTCCTACAAAAACAAAACAAAACAAACTGAGATGAGGAGACAGACGAGGAAGAAAAGAGATACAAACCTTTCCACTGTTTTCCGTATTTTGCAAATATAGCCATAGGACTTTTTGTCTGTTTGTTTTGTATATGTTTTTATTTTAGTTTCTAATCACAAGACTTTGGGAAACACAGGCAATGCAATTTGGAGTATTTGCCCTCTACAGGAAAACATTTATATCCATAAAACTCTATTATTAACCTCTTGATCATAGGTACAATTGAAGAAATAAGTGGCAATTGCTGATTTGTTAAAATTATACATTGATCTTAGCAATTAAGTTCTGTGCATCTATCCTTTCTTATCAAATGAGTCACCTTTATCAAATGAGTTACATAAAACAAATAACAAAGGCTTACATTTGGTTTTAAATTCTTTGTCTTGTTTTTGATGAATCATAAATTAATGTATAGTAAAGATTATAAAAGAGATTTTATGTGTAAGGTGTTTCATAGTGAACCTAAGCATCACACACACTTGTATGAGCTCACAGAAGCCTATTTCCACATAAGACCTTCCAGAATCTGTACTTGAAATCTGATTCTTAGCTTTATAGTCACTACTTACGAAGGGACAGAGAGAGAGAGAAATTCTGCTTAGCAGCTATCGCTAATAGCCAGTTCTGTTGCGCTTCATCCCTATTGGTTTACTTATAAAAATAATAAGTAAAGGAGGGGTTCTTGCATTCAATGTAACAATGGGATTGTTATTATACGGATAATCCTAGAATGCAGATGGTGATACATACATGAAGAGCAACAATTACTGAAAATATTAATTATATTACTTTTTAATAAATGAAAACAATACGCTTCACCATGCAGATTTGCTTTGAATATAAGAATTCAGACAACTTCAAAGTTATTGCAGTATATTCAGATGACAACAAAAGGTATAATATTTTTATTCATAATAAAAATTCACATAATATGCTTTTCAAAAAAACGTGACTGTGTGTGGAATGTCTTAAATGTTTATCAGTTCTAGAAATCTTCTTCAGCTTTCTCTGCTCTCAAGAAAGTCAAACAAATTAGATGAGACTGAGCATTAATTGGTTGCCAAGATTCATTTTTGTAAAAATCATTTTGGAGTTGTAGATGTTCATAAAAAGACTAATTGCAAAGTGGTTTAAATTATTATTATTATGATTTAATTGTTCAAAACTATTTTCCCTTAGGATTATTTTTTCCAAGTCATTTATTTCACTTTACCAAATGACCTTTTAAGAAGCACTATAATCAGTATACTTTGTCAAGACAAAATAGAAAATATGCAAATACACAGGCACTGTCAGCTTTCTTTTATTCTCTTCTTTCTTCTCTCTTCTTTTCTCTTTCTTTCTGAAAGCCATGTATCTTCTTATTAAAATAATTCAAACAGGAAAGACATGTGTAAGTAAAAATCAAAAAGCCCTGCCTTAATTTAATCAGGCTGATTTAGCTTTTGTGGAAAGTGAAAATATTTTAAAATAGTATACCCAATATTTGAAATGAAAACATTAAAACAGATATTGTTTATAATATTGTATTAGTCCGTTCTCACATTACTGTAAAGAAATACCTGAGATGGGGTAATTTATCAAGAAAATTGGTTTAATTGGCTCATGGTTCTGCAGGCTGTACAAGAAGCATAGTGGCTTCTGCTTCTGGGGAGGCTGCAGAAAGCTTTCAATCATGTTGATGGTGAAGGGGAAGCAGGCATGTCTTACACAGCTGGAGCAGGAGGCCTAGAGAGAGGGGAGGTGCTACACACATTTAAATAACCAGGTCTCATGAAAATCCACTCACTATCATGAGAACAGCACTGAGGGGATGGTGCTAACCTATTCATAAGAAACCAGCCCTATGATCTAATCACCTCCCACCAGGCGCCACCTCCAAAACTGGGGATTACAATTCAACATGAGATTTGGTAGGGACACAGATCCAAACTGTATCAAATATTAATATATAATCTAGAATATATAATAAATACATAATATGGATATATATCTTTGTTTCTTTTTCACAAATTCATATTTTCAATTAAGCTTTGCATTTTGTATTTACAATTTTTTGTGTGGGAATCTTTGAAAACCCTAAAAGTTCCTTCTTTCCAGGAGTACAATTTTGTACAGTTTCTTTTCTGCATGCTGACTGGTACCAAAGTGTGTCAATCATTGAAATACATATAAAGAAAGAAATATAACCTTGTATATTTGCATTCGCCTAATGTGAGAGTTATATTATTTGACATCTGAGTCCCCAAGATAGAGAGGAAGCTTGGAATCTGACAGTCTAACTGATGGTCCCCTTTCTATTCTAACATTGAACAAGTCTCCACAGAGTCTATATGAAGATGTAGACTGTCTGCCCTTCCAGTCTTGTGAAGACCCCAAGAAAAGTAATAAAGGTGGAAACAAGAATGGGATTCATCTACAAATGATCAAACTCAACATTCTTTAATGGTTAAAAGCTGTTTGTATTTAACATATAAGTTATTCTCAATAATAATGTCATTCTCATCTATGTAATATAAAGCCTCAAAAAAATGTATTAGGATTCCCTTTCACTTGAAGTCATCTTCATCTCTGGTTTTCACGTGGTATAAGAGAGCAGTGTTGCATGTGTACAAAGGAGCCTTCTACCAGATAAATAGGAAACAAGGCATGAGAAGCTGGCAGGGCTGGCTGCTATGGACTGCACGATTGTGTCCCCCCAAATTTCTATATTGAAACCCTAACCCCCATTGTGATGGTACTTGGAGATGGGGCATTTGGGAGGTAAGTAGGTCACAAGGGTAGAGCCTTCATGATGGGATTAGTGACCTTATAAGAAGAGAAAAGAAAGAGCTTTCTTTCTCTTTCTTCTCCTTCTACCAGGTAAGGATACAATGAAAAGATGGCAGCCTGCAAACCAGGAAGAGGGCCTTCAACAAGAACCCAGCCATGCTGCCATCGTGATCTCATGGTTTCAGCCTCCAGAACTGTGAATTATATTTAAGTTTAATTGTTGTTTAAGCTATCCAGACTATGGGATTTATTATAGCAACACCAGCTGACTAAGACACACATTAATATGTGACCATGGAAGGAATATAGAAAAAGATAAAAAGCAGAAACATACACAGATGAAAGAGTTTTGTTATGGATTGAATTGTGTCCCCTCAAATTCATACATTGATGCTCTAACTCCTGATGTGACTTTATTTGGAGAAAGGGCCTTTAGGGAGGTAATTAAGGTTAAAAGAGGCCAGGGGCAGTGGCTCACACCTATAATCCCAACACGTTGGGAGGCCAAGGCAAGTAGATCACTTAAGACAGGAGGTCGAGACCAGCATGGCCAACACGGCGAAACACTGTCTCTACTAAAAATACAAAACTTAGCCAGGCGTGGTGATGCACACCCGTAATTCAAGCTACATGGGAGGCTGAGGCAGGAGAATTGCTTGAACTTGGAAGGTAGGAATTGTAGTGAGCCGAGATCGCATCACTGCACTCCAGCCTGGGCGACAGAGTGAGACTCCAACTCAAAAAAAGGTAAAATGAGGTCTTAAGGGTGGGGCCCTCATCCAGTAAGGCTCATCTCCTTATTATAAGAAGAGGAAGGGACACTGGCTATCTCTCTCATATGCCATGTGAGGCCATGTGAGGACTCAGCAAGAAAGCGCTAGTCTACAAGGCCTTACTAGACACCAACCCTGATGGCACCTTCATCTTAGCTGTCTAGTCCCTGGAATGGAGAGAAAATAAACGTATGTTATTTCAGTCGCCCAGCCTATGGTATTTTGTTATGGCTGCCTGAGCAGATTAATATGGGTTTAAAATGTGTGTTCATCCATTTGCTAATGAAAGGTGAATGGAAAAGGAAAGATAGAAGACATAGGAGAGGTATGATAACTGGTGGAGCAAGGTCCCAGAGGAAACTCGAGTTGATGGCATCCAGAACACAGGCAACTTTCATTGAATAGAGCAATTGTTCCAGAATCTCCTAGATAGGAACTTTGAGAACTTCATGAGCATTCTGACTTCTGGCACATACAGTATTTTAAAAAATGTGTCCAGGTGAGGTGGCTCATGCTTGTAATCCCAGCACTTTGGGAGGCCAAGGCAGACACATCACCATGTCAGGAGCTCAAGTTCAGCCTGACCAACATGGTGAAACCTCATCTCTACCAAAAATTAGCTGGGCGTGGTGGAGCACACCTAAAATCCCAGCTACTCAGGAGGCTGAGGCAGGAGAATTGCTTGAACTCAAGAGGTGGAGGTTGCGGGGTGAACTGAGATTATGCCAGTGCACTCCAGCCTGGGTGACAGAGCAAGACTCCATCTCAAAAAAAAAAAGTTTCGAAGTTGAACCCATTCCCCTTTAGCTCAGAAGAAATGATCCCTCTTCCAAAACTAAGCCTTTGCTCATGCTTAGGGTTTCAAAACTTCCCGCAACATGGAGCTTTCTTGAACTGGTCTTTTCCTCATCTTTCTGCAGGGCCTCTCCTTGACCTCTATCTCCTGAAATGGTTTGGCTGTTTCCCCACCCAAATCTCATTTTGAATTGTAGCTCCATAATTCCCACATGTTGTGGGAGGGACCTAGTGGGGAGATCATTGAATCATAGGGTGGGTCTTTCTCATGCTGCTCTCACAAAAGTGAGTAAGTCTCATAAGATCTGATGGTTTTATAAAGGGGAGTTTCCCTGCACAAGCTCTCTTCTCTTGTCTGCCACCATGTGAGATGTGTCTTTCACCTTCTGCCATGATTATGAGGCCTCCCCAACCATGTGGAGCTGTGAGTCCATTAAGCCTCTTTTTTCTTATAAATTAAGCAGTCTCAGGTATCTCTTTATCAGCACCATGAAAACAGACTAATACACTCCTCTGATACCCAGACCCAAGTACCCAGTGCTCTAGTCTAGCATTTTTCTCTCTCTGTGACTCATGAACCCTTTTTATAATAATTTGCCAACAATTTCTTTTAAAAATTTTTCATAGCGGCCGGGCGTGGTGGCTCAAGCCTGTAATCCCAGCACTTTGGGAGGCCGAGGCGGGTGGATCAGGAGATCAAGAGATCGAGACCATCCTGGTCAACATGGTGAAACCCCATCTCTACTAAAAATACAAAAAATTAGCTGGGCATGGTGGCACGTGCCTATAATCCCAGCTACTCAGGAGGCTGAGGCAGGAGAATTGCCTGAACTCAGGAGGCGGAGGTTGCGGTGAGCCGAGATCGCGCCATCGCACTCCAGCCTGGGTAACGAGCAAAACTCCGTCTCAAAAAAAAAAATTTTTTTCATAGTATAAAATAAAGGAATTTTAAGTTGAAAAAGGTTTTAAATTTTTTTAGATGAGTGCATTATTAAAGACCACATCACAAAATTCATTTAATATAAATTTCTATAATATCCATTTCATGTATTAAAAATCCTAGCCTTTTCCCATTTATTATATGACACATACTGTTTGATTTACTTTAATTATGTAAGGAAAAAGGATGGTTGAGTAATAAATTTTAAAATGACACGTATGTGATTTGGAGACTGATGTATATTAAAAATGTAGATTAAAATTTAATTACGTGTTACATCATCAAGATTGGACTTCTTTAGTAGCTGACGCTTAGAATGTCTGCATTTTGTAGTGCAGAAATCAACTGGCTCATTTTTATAATTGTTAAGGTCTAATGATGATATGAAAGAAATTTTTAGGCTATTTGCAAGCATTTTCCAAATAACACGTTTTTATTAGATGAAAGCCAAACTAGATATAATTATTACTATATTTTTCTCTTTTTTCTGTTTATTTTGTAAGCCTCTGAGACATCTCGATAAGCTTTATAAGAATTTTGATATCTGACTTGTGGATCTGACTTCTGAAAATTATCTTGAGCTAAATTTGCAGAAATATTACTATCATTTGCTCCTCAATAACTTATATTCTAACACTAGTTTTCCTTACATTATGTGTTTCAAAAATTCCCCCTTTTCAGCCCCAATATGCAGCTGAAAAAAAAAAGGCAATTAAAAACTCCAAGAGTCTGAGACCACCCTGGCTAACATAATGAGACCCCATCTCTACAAAAAAGGGCAAAAAGTTAGTCAGGCATGGTGGTTCTCACCTGTAGTCCCAGCTATTCAGGAAGCTGAGGTGGGAGGATTGCCTGCACCCAGGACCCCATGACTGCAGTGAGCCATGATTGTGCCACTGCACTCCAGCCTGAGTGACAGAGTGAAACCGTGTCTCAAAAAACCAAGCCAAACCACAACAACAACAATAACAACAACAACAGAGCAGCAAAGGCCGGACACACGGGCTCGTGCCTGTAATCCCAGAACTTTGGGAGGCTGAGGAGGACAGATCACAAGGTCAAGAGATCGAGACCATCCTGGCCAACATGGTGAAACCCTGTCTCTACTGGAAAAAAAAATGCAAAAATTCGCTCGGCATGGTGGCATGTGCCTATAGTCCCAGCTACTTGGGAGGCTGAGGCAGGAAAATTGCTTAAACCTGGGAGGCGGAGGTTGCAGTCAGCCGAGATTGCACCACTGCACTGCAGTCTGGAACCTGGCAACAGAGCAAGACTGTCTCAAAAAAAAAAAAAAAGCAGCAAAATTCTATGAAGTTTGAAGCCAGTGGTGTCCCATCAAGTCCCAGCAGCACTGACTCTGATCCCCACACACAGTCGCCCTTGACTTTTGGGTGAGGGGTGGGGGTGGGGGATTGACTCTTGACTTGTTCTGTCATTGTCACCACATGAATCCTTCTGCAACTCTCGGGGGGGTTTACGGATCCCCAGTGAGAACACAGTGCCCTAGCCCAGTGGTTCTCAACTTGGGTGAGCAACAGAATCAACCAGAGGGATTGTTAAAACACAGATTACTAGGATTTTATGATTTGGTAAATCTGGGCAGGGGTCCAATGATTTGCATCTCTAACAATCACCAGGCCAGATGCCGATGCTGCTGGCCACATGACCGCACTTTGAGAACTGTTTGATGCTCCATCATCAGACAGTTCGTGCTCTCCATTCATTTTCCTGGCTTCTTGCCTTTACTTTTTTCCTTCCTGGAATGCCACCTGCCTCTCCACATTCTGATTGTACCTGCTGAAACCCTACCTGTCCCTCAAGGCAAAATTCATTGCCACTTCTTCAGGCTGCTTTCTGTTCTCTCCAGAGTGCCCCATTCTTTGCTCTAGGAGACAGCTAGGCAGGTGATAGTTCAGTTTGTACACATGGTGCACAAGCTGTAGGGTAGGCTCTGTATTAGTCCATGTTCTCGCTGCTAATAGAGACATACCCCAGACTGGTAATTTATAAAGAAAACCAGGTTTGATGAACTCACAGTTTCACATGGCTTGGGAGGCCTCACAATCATGGCGGAAGGCAAGGAGGGAAAAGTCACATCGCTGGGCACAGTGGCTCACTCCTGGAATCCTAGCACTTTGGGAGGCTGAGGCAGGCAGATTGCCTGAGATCAGGAGTTTGAGACCAGCCTGGGCAAGATGGTGAAATCCCATCTCTACTAAAAATACAAAAATTAGCTGGGCTTAGTGGTACACACCTGTAGTCCCAGCTACTCGGGAAGCTGAGGCACGAGAATCACTTGACCCTGGGAAGTGGAGGTTGCAGTGAGCTGAGATTGTGCCACTGCACTCCAGCTTGGGCGACACTGAGACTCCGTCAAGAAAAAAAAAGTCACATCTTACATGGCAATGGGAAAGAGAGAATGAGAATCAAGTGAAAGGAGTTTCCCCTTCTAAAACCATCAGATCTTGTGAGACATATTCTCTACCAGGAGAATAGTCTGGGGGAAACTGACCCGTGATTCAATTATCTCCCACCAGAACCCTCCTACAACATGTGGGAATCATGGGAGCACAATTCAAGGTGAGATTTGGGGAACACAGCCAAATCATGTCAGGCTCCTACAAAAATGCCCAGGGCACAAAGATGTGTAACTGCAGACCTTCTCTTTGAGGAGACCCCATTTATGTATCTCACTCTCATTCACAGAGTTAAAAACTCCTTTCTTGGGAAACCAATGTTTTATCAATTTCCATATACCCTAGCCTAGCATACATCTAGGCATTTAATGTTACTTCTAACTTTAATTGACTCATGAAAAATATTACTTATGTATTCGACAAATACTTATTGGATGTGCCATGATGAACCTGATCAACATAGTGAAACATGTTAAAATACAAAAATTAGCTGGGCGTGATGGTGCACACCTGTAATCCCAGCTACTCAGGAGGCTGAGGCAGGAGAATTGCTTAAATCCAGGAGGCAGAGGTTGCAGTGATATGACACGGCACCATTGCACTCCAGTCTGGTGACAGAGCGAGACTCCGTCTGGTGGGGGGCGGGGAATTCACCCTAACAGCAATGAGAAGCCACTGCAGTAATCTGAATAAGGCAGCTGTGTTACTAAGAGTCAGGTTAGAAGGGAACAAGTACCCGTGTGGGGACATGGCTGAGTGTCTACTACCACAGTGCAGACAAGAGAGGAAGGTGGCTTTTACTAGGGCATTGGCAGTGGGAAAAGAGGAATGGAGAAAAAACAAGACTTGTGATGAACTGAGTGAGCACTGAGGGAGAAGTGTCAACAAGGATTCTAATTACTGGCACATGGAGGGATGTGACAGAGAGTGACTGTAGGGGTGACTTAATTTGAAACTTGAGTGCTAAAGGGGAACCAGTCCTATAGACATCTAGGAGGGGAGAGGTACGAGGAAGTTCCAAAGCCCTAACATGGCAATGAGCTTGGTGGGTATAAAGAAAAGGAAGAAGTCGGCAAGGCTGGGAGGTAGCAGGAGAGAGGATGCCAAGGAGGGCAGGAAAGGGAGACGGGGAGATGGGGTTTGGATCACGAGAGTCCTGTGAGCCAACAAAGAGTCCAAAATTATTCTAAGTGAAATGGGACATAGAAATCCATGTGCAAGATTAAATACAGTATTTGCTGCTATGTAGAGTCAATTATAAAAATCAAGAAAGTACAAAGGAAGACATGCAGGAAGGTACCATAACAGTTCAGGTGAGCGGTACTGGTGGCTGAAACTATGGAAACAGAGAGAAAGGAACAAAATCAGGATGTAGTTTAGACATGGCAATGGTGATACTTGCTGCTGGATTATATGTGGCAGTTAAGGGAAGGAGGGAGTTCGATTCTGCCTTGAGCGACTGGGTGGTGGTGCTTCGGTACTGAGGGCGGGGGAACAGCTTAGGAGGTGAGCATCAGAGTTCTGTGTTTGGCATACTAAGTTTGAAGTGCCTACTAGAAAGGATGTGAGAAGGTCAGAAAAAACAATCAGGAGATTGTGCTGTCACAGAGGCCAAGAGAAGAAAATGGTTCTAAAAGACAGAGGTCAAATGTGGGACGAATGAAAGGCTTGGATGAGGCCAGAGAAGTGACCCCTGCCAATGGCCACCTGCAGGTCTCTGGGGACCGTAACAAGAGTCAGTGATAAGGTGGCAGTGATCACTTCATGGAACTAGCTGAGGAGAGAAAAGGAAGGAGTAACGCTGACTTATGACCTAAATTGTGTTTTGGCGAAAACCAGAGAAGAGCACAAGAGCTGGAGGGGATACAGAAGACCACAGCATTTCTGTTTGTTTGCTTGTTTTAGAGACAGGGTCTCACTCTGTCACCCAGGCTGGAGTGCAGGGGCACCAGCATAGCTCACTGCAGCCTCGAACTCCTGTGCTCAAGAGATCCTTTCTCCTCAGCCTCTTGTGTAGCTGGGATCACAGGTATGCACCACTAGGCCCAGCTAGCTTTGTTTTGTTTTTAAAATGGGGTCTCGCTATGTTGTCCAGGCTGGTCTCAACCACCAGGCCCCCGAGAATCCTTCTGCCTCAGCCTTCCAAAGTGTTGGAATTACAGGTATGAGCCACTGCACCTGGCCACTACTGCTTATTTGGGTGCAGATGAAAATTAGTCAGTGAATAAACTGATGATATGGAAAGGAAAGAGAGAGAGACAAAGAATACATGTAGGACTGAAGTTTTTGAGAAAGGCAGAGGAGGTGACAAAAGTGGACGGGCTGGCTTTAGTTAGGAACAGGGAGAGTTTGTCTATCAAAATAGGAGAGAAGGAATACTATACGGGTACAGATGCAATTAGGTTGGTCAGTTTGGTGAAACAGAGATTAGTTAATTTATTTTCACTTTCTGCTTACATTTTTTCAATGAAGGATGAGTTGAAAAAGCTCCACAAGATGGGTCACTGAATACAGATGTTTGAACAGGTAATAAGAAGGTATGGCATTGTCACATAAGCATGCAACAACCTGGGAAATAAAGCAGGGCTGCACAATAGTGCCGAGTTGAGTTGTGGTTATGAATTTAAGTGAGGCCAGTCAGCACAATTATGATTCTTCCCCCCCAACAATGTTCAGCCTCTTTGGTGATGTCGCGTGACAGATTAATCATTGGTGGAAACAGGGATGGAGATATGCCAGGTGTATGCAATGAAGAACAAGAGGGACAAGAAAATGAAAGAAGTGATTGTAATGATGGATGGAGAATAAGGAGGGAAGAAAGACAAAACAATCAAGGTCTCTAGATTTGAGATCTTGATAACGTACAAGAATTGCTGCTGTGGAGTACTAGAGTATGTGACTGGGAAAATATGATAGGTTATAAAGAGAGAGGGATGTTGAAAATCAAGATTCCGGCTGGGCATGGTGGCTCACGCCCATAATCCCAGCATTTTGGGAGGCCGAGGAGGGCAGATCACAAGGTCAAGAGATCAAGACCATCCTGAGCAACATAGTGAAACCCAGTGTCTACTAAAAATACAAAAAATTAGCTGGGCGTGGTGGCACACACCTGTAGTCCCAGCTACTCGGGAGGCTGAGGCAGGAGAATCGCTTGAACCTGGGAGGCAGAGGTTGCAGTGAGCTGAGAGTGCACCATTGCACTCCGGCCTGGTGACAGAGCAAGATTCTGTCTCAAAAAACAAACAAACAAAAAAGAAAATCAAGATTCTGATTTTGATTTTGCAGGATTTTGTTTCTCTTGTATTGCAGATCATAATCCGTTATTCCAAGTCCCTTTGACCAGACACATTCACCTTTCAGAAATTTTCCAATGTCACAAAAAAATAGAATATACACGCCCTATGTTACATAACCCCGGTGAGAGTCAAGGCAGCATCCTCTAATCAAACACATGAATATTTCTGTAGCAACACATGCGTTTTCACACTAAGTGGAATAAGTAAAGATTATTCGTAGGCTTGCAACAAGTCCAGTCAAGTCATCTTGCCAAGGGAGTTTAGATCTGCTCAGATTTGATCTCCAAATGAGTGGCCAATAAATAAATAAATGTAGATGTCAGTGCAATTTGAATTTTAAGATTGCAGATAAGAGATTGTGAGCACAACAACCCTCTGTGCCCTGAGACATTTGATTTTTATAATTTTCTCTTCTGTCTCCCAGGAGGGGTTCACACACTCCCTGAGGAAGAGAGCCACACCACACAACCAACAGGCATGATTCTAAGGAGCTAGTTCTCCAAATGCATGTTTACCGTTGCTCATCTTGAGGAATCGAAACCCACTTTCAAGTTTTACATACAACCCGTGAAAAACTTAACCTTCTATAAAAATATGTGAACAAAAAGTAGACTCATTTCTGGGAGGATGGGGAGGGATGGAGGAACTAGCCCGGAGAGTGCCGGCTTAGAGTCGCTCTGAGGTCAGCCCTAATCCTTTGGTTTACATGGGTAGGGAGGGTCCACTCAACAGCTGTGCTTCAGTCGTCTTTAGAGATACTCTCTCCCACACCCTACCCTAAGTCAGTGAATTGTCATTAAAAAAACAGAGTTGAATGTGCTGAGAAGTATACATTACGCTGCATTGTGTGACTGTGTAATTACTGTCCTATACATGCTGGACCAGAGATTGACTAAAGACTGGAGAATTAAACAAAATTGTGACTAATCCTGGACAACATCCAACAGGCAGATAAATAGGACAATTCTGATATTTTGCCAAGGCTGGGGCTATAGATAACTGCAGTGGGCAGGAGGTAAGTGAAAGAATTCGTTGAGTGAAAGTTTTGATTAGGAGGTTGATGAGTCTGACACATTTGTTTAGAATGATGTCTTAGGATAGATTTTTGTTTTAAAAAAAGCAAAACAGCAACAAACTTTGTGTCCTTAAGTTTTGGCAATGTTTCCAAGGAATTAATGAAAGGTACTAGTCTTTAATGTTTTTTAAAAAATATTTACTGATATGAATATTTATTCCTTTAAGAGAATTTTTCTAGGCTGAACCACCAGAGAGTCACAGACTTTGCAATCGTGGTCCATTTAGAATTTAATTTTTCCAAACACTTAAGAGAGCCATGTATTTAATTACAATAAGGCTAAGTAAGCTAATTAAGATTGTAAGTATATCCCTGACAAAGTGCATTCCAGGTGGGAGAAAGAGAGTGAGCAAAGGTAGAAAGGTAGAAAGCCGCAGATGTCCAGAGAGTTCTGTCCAGCTGAACAGAGCGTCGAGGTAGAAGTAGCGGGACTGAAGAACAGAAATGAACATTGAGGCTCTTAAATGCCAGGCTGAAGAACTGAAATTTAGTTACTTGCTTTGGAGCGTATGCACTGTACACAAAGCCAAAAGCCTATAACTTTGGCATCATCTGCCATTGATGTCCAGCCTCTGATATGCTCTTTGATTTGTTAAAGGTTAAATGAGACTTTAAATCTACTTGAAACTAGTAATTAAGTTTCTTAAAGGACTGACTAGCCACCTACTTGTCTGGCTAGAATGTTTGTTGATGTATGAGTTAGATTAACGTTCAAAAGCACTAGGACAGATGTACATAGTAGGTGCCTACTCAGCGTATTTTGATGATTTCATTAACAGGTAAATAAAACTTTAATACAAAAGGGAAAAAATGCTCTTGAAGGTCTTTTGAATAAGATAGTGGCATTATCGTATTTATATAGCTGTGTTCCATAGAACTCAAACCACCTCACGGACTTCAGCATTATTAAATATGTCTATGGCTTTAGGGTAATGTCAAATAAATTTGAGTCCTCATCCTAGTTTTCATTGACTTCCAAGACCTGAATTTATAAATTAGACTCTGCCAGTGCCCCAAACTATCTGAACTTCATTTTACTCATATATAAATAGGAATAATAATGTTATCTTATAAAGTCCCTGCAAGGATCAAATGAGAGAATTTATAAACCACATTGGGTGGGGTATGGCGCCAAGTGGATGTTCATTGGAAATCAGTTCTCCTCCCAGTTGTCTTTCAATAATTAGGATGTTAACATCAGAAAGAAAATACACCCCCATGTGAACCTTTTCATTCTTTCTTTATTCTGCTGAGCAAACTTTGATATGGCCACTTGCTAGGCCCTGTGATACAAAGATAAGATAAAGCTGTTCTTCTCAAGCATTCTATAGTACCATAAAGAATGCAGAAGCTACACCAATAACCAGAATGCCAAGTGAGAAGGAGAATTAACAAAATGCTGGGGAGCAGAGAGAGGGTAGGGCCAGGGGATCTGGGAAGTCTTCACAAGAGAGGAGATATTTCAGTTGGGCTTTGAGAAATGAGGAGGTTGGTGTGTAAGCAATTTAGAAGCATAAATGTGGGAGTTTCTAAAGCAAGACTGTGGCCAGGGTAGGCTGGCACAGTAAGATTCCAGCAGGAATATCAGTCCAGGTTACTAAGGAATATATTTATCCTACTATGTGTGTGAATTTTATCCTCTGCACAAACAGAAGCTACAAAGGTGTTTCAGTAGATGGCATTATTTAGACACTGGTACAATAATGTGGATTGGAGGTGGGAGACAAGGAGGGGGAAATCTACATGGACCTCCATGTTCTCAGCTTTGCTACAGTTTTGATGGAAATTGTAACCAAGCTAAAGGGTCCAGGAAGGAGAAACCTGAGGGGAAGTAGATGGAGGCTTGAGGTAAGATTAATTGGGACTCCTTAGATTTGAATGGACTGTGGCCCATCCAGATGGAATCATAGACCTGAAGTCCAGGAGAGTGACCATGACAGATTCAGGGACCCACACGGGATCAGTGAGCACTAAGCCCAGGATGCGGCCACATTCAACAGGGAAAATACGGAGTGTGAAAGAAAGAGGGCCAGGGGTGGAATTTTACAGATGACAGTGTGTAACACAATATAAACAAAAAGGAAAGGAGCGATGCCAGTCATACAGAGGGAAAAAGACCAAGGAAAAAGAGCGTCTGGGAAGACGACAGGGAAATCCAGAAAGGACCAGCTGTGCTTCAAGCAGAAAGAAGGCCAAAACATACTTAGGCGTTTAAAAAGATCTTTTTATAGCAATTTAAAAAACAAGGTGAGATGCTTTTCTGACTTTTTTTTTTCTTCGTGTCTTATTATGTAATAACCTCAAATAGAAAAAATCCTAGGGAGAACACTAGTCTTTCTCATTCCTAGATGATTTCAATAGCCCCATTTAGTCTTCTTGTATCTACTCATTTTATAACACAATA
Organism: Callithrix jacchus; assembly: GCF_049354715.1. NCBI lineage: Eukaryota > Metazoa > Chordata > Mammalia > Primates > Cebidae > Callithrix > Callithrix jacchus. The sequence goes on along the minus strand of NC_133508.1, from coordinate 33,008,304 downwards.
AATCTCATTTAATGACACAGAGATATTTTCCTGAAACTCTACCAAACCTGCTATTTTCCTTTTCAAAACACCCTAGATTACTCCCCAATCCTTATAGGATAAAAATCCTTTTCTTTGACATTAAAGACCTTTCATATGCAAACTAAAGTGTAATAGTCTATTACTCTCTTGCATGAATCCTTTTTCTCTTGTCTACTCACTGTCATCACATATATTTTACACATTTATGCCTCTTACAGTTTGTTGATCCTTCGTATCATTCCCTCTACAAATAGGAACAAATATTAGGTTGATGCAGGTAATTGCGATTTTCGTTATTAAAAGTAATTGGCGAAAACTGCAATTTCTTTTGGACCAATCCAATAGAAACCCTGCTATGTCATTTCAAGACATCCTTGAATGCTCACTCCAAATTCCTTTCCTACTAAAATCTACTCCACCTTTCTCCACCTTCCTTAGTTTTTGTTTGGTATTTATCGGGCCAGTGGCCATTAGACCAGAACTGAGCTCCTAAATGACCAGGTGACTTCTGGAAACGTCTCTGGGCCCCAGGTTTCTCATCATTAATTTAAGATAACTTTTCAGGTTCTCAAACTCCAAAATGCTTTGATCCTCTATGCTGCAGTAAGTGCATAGCTAAAGAGATGGGAATTTCTAAAACATATCAGAACAAAATAAAAACATGATACAGTGCACACATGTACACATGTGTGCATGCATGCACATACACATCCCCACACACTGTCCTAGCAAAGAATTAAACTGAACATCTGCCAAAGAAATTAATAGGAAACACTAGGACTTCACCAATGTTCATGGATTTGAGAAAGAACACCACACAGGACAGAATGATGGTAACAACATCACGGGGCAATTCAAACATTTCACACAACTGGAAGCTAAAGTCTGGAACAAACTTAAGCATCTGAAAAACAAGATCAGTAAAATAAACTTAAGGCCTCCATTATCTGACTTGGGTGGTCTCCTGAGACTCATCTCCTGTCACTCCTGTGTCTTGTGCACATTGCCCTGGCATGAGGCACAATATCTTCTCAAGTCTCTTGGAATAGACTGTGGTTTTCCCAGGAAGTCCATTTTTCCTCCTTGAATTACTAGTCTTTTCCTGAGGGTCAGTTTTCCTTTCTGGCATTTCTCTTTTTCATGCAGAAGATTTTCTCACATGGCCCTTTACACTTAAGTGGGACAATAAGAAAATCACGTAACACCTGCCTTTCCTACTGGACAGTTAGATCTTTGAAAGAGAGGGCCATGTTTGGCTCACCTTTTTTCCTGAAACATTCTTGCAAGCATGGGATGCAGTGTTAGTAGCATAGCATTTAGAACATAATAATTGACCTACTTTTTACTATTCATACCATATTTGTAGTAAGGGTGGCATTAAAAACCAACAAGGAGGACTGAGTCAGTTATGAAATCATATTCTGTGACCGTAGTGGAATAGTTCTATCATTAATCATACAGATGAAGAAATTCTGCCTTTCAAAAAAGCAGGCAGATGGAGCAGGGGAAAATGAGACATCAAAAGTAGAGTCAAATATTTGAATGACTGTTGTACAAATAGCATTTACCATGATGTGGACTTACCTCTATCAGGGACTATTCTGAAAATTCAACATGTAACTCTCCCAATCCCATGAGGAGGATACCAGTATTTTCCCCCACTTTACGTATATGAAATTGAAAGGCAAAAACATTAAGTAACTTGCCTGAGACCACACTATTAATTATTGGTAAAGCCAAAATTTCTATCCAGGCTGACAATTTCTAGAATAATCATTGAACTTCTATAGACCTGTCATACATTAAAGCCTTTAGAATTTAGAAGTGGGTGGAGTTTATTTGCAATTAGAATTTCCCAATGATGAACTGATAGGATAAAATGGCAGGATATCAAGACTGCATATTTACAAGGGTCAGGCAGTTAGATCTTCAAGACTTATTCCAAATTCAGAAGCTTTGATGTGTGCGAATAGGTATCCATTCTTTCCAAGGGAAGTGCAAGTTTCTTGGGAGTGTGAATAATATCTAATAGTTTTCCGTGTTCTTCTTTCCATACTGTTCCATGTACACAGTAAGCAAAAATACTTGTTGGTTGATTTTGAAATCCTTTCCACTGGCTAGCCTTTCAAAACAGGGTTGATTATCCCTCCTCTGTGATACTGAGCATGAAGGCAACAGAACAGATTTGTGACTTCTAAAGCTCCCTTCCAGGGCTGTGATTTGGTAGGGGACAAAAATAGACAGGAAAAAGCACCAACATCCTTATGTCCTTCTGTGGCACAGTTGGAGAGTGCTATGCCAGAGTTTCTGATTTTAAAGGTTGTTTGAGAAGAAAAAAAAGATAAAATGGAGTTCTGAGCAATTCTCAAAATCACTTATTGGTCATGCCACCTAGCTCTTCTAAATTCCAACCTGGATATGTAAGAAATATCAAACCGGTGTTGGGAAAATGAGCTAGGCTTTCTGATGGTCTCAAGGATATATCAGCAATAACAGCAAGCAGTCTAAATATTTCCAGACTTAAAACATTCAAAGACAAGGCAAGAGAACCAATCATCAACATTTTACAAAACAATTGTCAGCCATAGAAACATATCCGAAAAACTACACTAGATTGTAGCTAATATTTCTAAATATTTCTCTAGATTGTTGCAAAGATTTTGAAATGATCATTTTGCCACTAGACAGTGGCAATTTGATATTATAAATAGCAAAATATAATAATTTTGAAGCAAAAAGTACAGAGGTCACTTCACAATTGACCTTACTCTTGGATGCATTATTGTTCTATTTTTTAAGGCTAAATGAAAGTGCACAAAATATTGAGTCATGAAAGGAAGCATATAGGATATTGATAACCTTCCAAATCTACTCTTGACAATTTAAAAATAGATTATTGTACATAGCCATTTTCACCTAATAGCTAAAACATAAAAACATGATTTGAGAAACAAGAAATACATGCCCTTATTGCAATTATTTTGTAAAATCTTTAAGATTGGTCCTCTTACCTTGTCTTTGAATGTTGTTGTCTGGAAATATTTAGCCAGCTTGCTGTTATCTGTAATATATCCTTGAGGCCAACAGAAAGGATAGCTCTTTTTCCCAAAACCAATCTGAGGTTTCTTATACATCCAGACTGGAATTTAGGAGAACTGGTGACATGATCAATAAGGTGCAAGCACATGGAGACTTAGAAAGCATCAAATAATGATACTCTGCAGTGACAGATGGTTCGTTTTCAAGTCATAATTATAGCTTCATTAAGATGAGCTCCAACTTCCAAATAAGCCCTTGTATAAATAAGAAGCCATTGCTGTCCACCTTTACCCCCCAAAGCCATCCTGGTCCCATGAAGGACATCCAATTCCCTGTGAGCCTCTCCTTCAAATTGATGTGCTCAGCTATTAGGGCACCTCCTGTATGAAGCTGCCAGGATACATGGTCAGGACCTGAATCCATTCATGACTTTCAATTCCTGCTACCTAGAATATGGCCTCTTGCAATCCAGTGAGAGCAGCCCAAATACCAAAGCTTGGCTTTTTCTAGCCTGTTTCTATCACTACCCTCTTGACTTACCTTTCCTGCCCCTCTTAAAAATAACCAGGCCACCGAGGTGGGTGGATCACGAGGTCAACAAATCAAGACCATCCTGGTCAACATGGTGAAACCCCATCTCTACTAAAAATACAAAATATTAGCTGGGCATGGTGGCGCGTGCCTGTAATCCCAGCTACTCAGGAGGCTGAGGCAGGAGAATTGCCTGAACCCAGGAGGTGGAGGTTGCGGTGAGCCGAGATCGCGCCATTGCACTCCAGTCTGGGTAACAAGAGTGAAACTCCGACTCAAAAAAATAAATAAATAAATAAAATAACCAGGCCAGTGTCACAAGAGACCTCACAACTCAGAGCTGCCAATGATGAAAGTTCCACTTCATGGGAGTTTTCAAATGGCTTGGTGAACTGTCTTGTGGCTTATCTTTTATGACATTTTTCCTGTGGGAAGCCATGCAGAATTCTAGCTAATTTAGAAGCTGGTATCTACAGCAGAATTCATTCCTAGGCTAGGGACCACATATAATAATAATCACCCCAAATAAGCAGCAGGAGCTGAAATTACACAACTGAAAATATCCCACCAGGGAAAGAAGAGGAGCTAAAATATTGGGAATGTATATTTAATACAGTTGCAGCTATAGAAGGAGAAAGTCTACTGGCCAAAAAAAAAAAAAAAAGCAGCAGCAAATTAGGACGACCTTTAAGTGAAACTGCTCACTAATAATGCTGTCGTAGGAACTTCTATAAAATGCTTACATGGAAGTCTAACAGGTCCCAGACTCCTTCAGTGCTTTAGGGGATCGAGTTATTGAAAGGATTGTATCTTTTGTATTTAGAAGGTCCTCTCTGCTTTCGGCTAAAAAGCGTCAACACAACATGTTGACAATAAACCAAAAAAAAGAAAAGTAAGCAAACAAATAAATAAAACCACTCTCTTAGTTCTTCTTTTAAAGAAAAGCACTAGAAAACAAAACAAAAAAATACCAAGGCCAGAGCACATGACTAATCTAGCTGGAACTGAAAGACTTAATAAAGGTCACCATTGTGAAGGGCACATGAACTCAACAGCAAGAGGATTTGGGAGGCATTCAGCTCTGACTTAATACTGTAAAAGTGTTTGTGCTTAATTATGGGAGCCCTTGGGGGCCCTTCTTTTCCCCATTCCCAGGTGGGGCGTTATCAGTAATGGAAATTACCTGGTTGTGAGATTAACAAAGACAACACTGAGATGCCAAGCAGGGACCACCGTTGTTCTGACAAATGACAACCGAGCCTCTATGTCAGGGCAGCAGGATGTCACTCTGGGGGATTTTTCCATCAGCCAACATACACCTACCTGGACCTTTGTAGATGTGACCTTCAATTAAGGCAACGATTTCCTCATTACCCATTTTCCACCGGCTTATTTTACAGAGATGCTCCCAGGGAGCATGAAATGGGAAAACTCGGAAGGAATAAGAAAAGGGATTTTAAAACCAGGTGGTCATTATAGTCTCAGGGGGAAAGGAAGAACGTTTGGGAGCTTTTATGAAACTTTATTTTGTTATATTGTTTTTCAAACACATCTTTTATTAAGGGATGGAGTTGTCGAACTGGCAACAAATACATGCTTTGTTTGATGTATGAAGAAGTTCCTCTCCAACTGCCCCCTCCTGCTTTGCGCCAGCATGGAGCCAAAGAATATTTTTATGTTAGCAACAAAACCTACCTCCTGGACTTCATAATATTGAGCATGTTTGCTGCAGTCACAGTTTAATCAGTATGAGCCTATCCAACACCTCTATGAAAAACCAAAAACTGCCGAGAAACCTTCTGTATCAAAAGCATGGTACACCATAGGTAGAGCTTCCAACCTCACAAGCAAGTCAGCAATTAAGCTCAGAACTGACCTGAAAAAGACTCTGACAAATAATACGCCGCTAGTCCGGAAGCTAGAGATGACATCAAAGAAAATCCACAACAAAAATGTGGTGTCATTTGTCTTCCACTTGACCTAGCACCAGCGGTGCTCCGTTCCTGCTCCAAGAACTGCGGGAATGAAGGAGCAGGAACCCAAGTGAGGCATATCTGTGCCCATTTGCAAGGGCATCCAGAGAGGCAGAACGTTCCCAGTAGTAAAATAGCATGCAACTGGAGAAACATAAAATGGAGGAGCCACACTTTGACCCACATTTTCTTTATAATCCATTGCCTTAAATTTTTAATTTAGTTCATTCTCAGAGATCCTCCATGAAGTAAGCATGCTTGTTCTCGGCTGAACAGGAATATGACTTGCCTTGTGTTTAGAGCAATCAGGCAGAGAAGCGTTTTCGTGAAGGGTGTCTGTGTTTGCATTTTGCTGTTTCCTTGCTTTGCTTTCTTTGTGGTTTGGTCATCCCTGCCACTCCTCTGATAGAACTTCATTTTATTATAACATATCTTATTGTAAGCTGACAATATGTACAGGTAGACATAAGATATGGTATCCATGTCCACTTCAGAGATTCACGGTTCATGTTAAGAACACAAACAATTCAGAGAGAAAATACCCAGAGGGTTTCAAATATCAGCTGTGCAAAGGAGTCAATGTCAGCATAAGTCACATCATGTGCCGTCCTGGTACAGCACTCTACACATGCAAGGCCTCCCATAGTATTGGGCAATGACAAGCCTGCACTAATGTTTTATCAAAGCTGCTGACAAAACAGTAGAATCATTCGGTTTTGCAACTGATAAGGTCCTGAGGTCACTTAATTCAACACTTGTCCTTTACAGATGGAAACATTGAGAGCCCAGCTGCGTGGAGCATGCAGTGAGTTCTGTAGTTTCATGTTGCTCTGGCATTGGTCGTGAATCTAGGTTTGACTTTCTCATACCGGGAGCAGGGCTTAAGCACGCTTGACACAGTCTTCCACTCTCTGCTTCCTCCCGGTAACTCAAGGTGGTTGACAACCACTTGCTGGTGACCACCTCCCTAAGGGAGAGCCGGATACAACCTACTTGACTTGCCTCACTCACTCCCCCACCAACAACCTGCATGGACCACACAGATGTGCTGCAGTGACCTCCTCTCAGTCGCAATGCCCACAGAGCCCACCCGCTGACTAGAACTTCCCCAGGAAGCCTGCTTGAGTAATGCTCTGGACCCCAGTAAAGGCTTTGGCCCACAGGTTCCCCCTAACTCTCTTTCTTGTTCCCCACTCACTGGTTGTATGTGTGTGTCTCAGACAGTTCCCCACTTTCAGCTGGCCCTGAGAGGCCTGCTCCCCTCCGCTCTGACCTGTGAGTAATACACAGCCTTTGCTGTTTCATGTGTTCTGTTGAGTCCCCTCCTCTGCATCTCCCCTGCCTGACACACGAGAGCCCAACCTCTGTTTGGGGTTTCCTAGAGAGGAAACAGATCAGGGCTTTCCTAGAGAGTGGCTATCTTGGTAGGAATAAACTGAACACAAATCAGACAAGAGCCACAAAGATGTCTGCTCGTGGAATCAGGTCCCTGTGAAAGGGACACCTGCTCACAGGTGGTGACTTAGGCATTAGGCCTTCCCCCAGGATGGAGAGGTATCCCATGAAAGTCACACAGTAGACAGCCACGCCCACTTCCTCCGCAGCCCCTTCAGAGCAGGGCTGAGTTTGTAGCCACTCTCCAGAGAGAGACCTTGGGAACAAATTAGCTGAAAATATGACAAAGCGCCATGTTCAGAATTCTCTGAGAGCTGTGGAGACCGGAGTCTGGAATCCCAGTGCAGGGCTCTGAAATTAAGCTGCGCTTCTTGCTTTCATAGGTGAGACTCTCCCTGACAGTGCTGCCATCCTAATTTGAGTGTGTATTTAAAAAAAAAAATTTAAGGTAACATTTTGTAAAAGAATAAACTGGCACCACAGACGTGTGTGGGCCTATTCCAAATACATCTCCATGCAGTCAAGTAATTCTTTTGTTCCAAGACTCTTAACATACCTCAAAAAAACACACCACACAAGACGTGCTTTGCAGAAGAACGGTCTGTTCCAAGCCTTTCCTTTTATGATGCTCTTGCTGTTATACTGCACACTTTTCACACCTGGACTCCACCAATCATAGCTCCTTAAAAATGTTTCATTTGTTGAGGAAAACTTAGCATTTTAAAAGTGCTTCTCAGGCTATGTCTTCATGGCAGTCTCCCCAGAGTAAATATAATCTCATTTCCTTTACAAAGGCAGCTTTAAATGTCTGAACGCAGCAGTACACTCCAACTGCAAGTATGCATAGGTTCTTACATCCTTATGAAGATATTTTGGAAGGTTCCTTGCCTCCAGAAACCTTCCTCACTTGGCTAACAGTAGTGCCTGCAATCTCACCATTCTATGAGTTAAGTACGGTGCTCTTCCACTGATCTATTTCTTTAAAGGTCCTTGTGAGAGGGCAGGGAAGAGCGGATAAACATCAGGCACATACACCCAAAAGGAGACAGAGTTAAAAATGAACTCCTCTTGGCCGGGCACAGTGGTTCACTCCTGTAATCCTACCACTTTGAGAGGCTGAGGTGGGCGGATCACTTGAGGTCAGGAGTTCGAAACCAGTCTGGTCAACCTGAGGAGATCCTGTCTCTACCACAAATACAAAAATTAACCCGGCATGATGGTGAGCACCTGTAATTCCAGCTACTCATGAGGCTGACGCAGGAGAATGGCTTGAACTTGAGAGGTAGAGGTTGCAGTGAGCTGAGATCCGCCAGTGCACTCCAGCCTGGATAACAGACTGAGACTCTATCTCAAAAAACAAACAAAAAAAACCCTCCTGCTTTAAAATTCTACTGACATGACAAATGACCGTGAATAAAGCACAGCCTAAGATTTTGAAGTAAAAACTGTAGATTCCTGCTGTCTGCCACAGCTGGATATTCAGATAAAAAACTGAAAACAAAGCAAAATAAAACAAACACGACACTAACACTAACCATAATAAAAACTGAAAACATGTACATTTGACCCTTGAACAACACAGGTTAGAACTACGCAGTTTCACTTCTCCATAGATTTCCCTCTGTCTCTGCTGCTCCTGAGACAGCAAGACCAACCCCTCCAAATCTTCCTCCTCCTCAATCTACTCTGAATGCAGATGACGAGGATGAAGATCCTTATGATAATCCACTTCCACTTCATGAATAGTAAACATACTTTCTCCTCCTTTTGATTTTCTTAGTAACATTTTCTTTTCCCTAGCTTACTTCATTGTAAGAACGCAGCATGTAATTCGTGTACACAGTATGTGTTAGTTGACTATGTTATTTGTAAGGCTTCTGGCCAACAGCAGGCTACGAGTAGCTAAGTTTTAGGGACGTCAGAAATTGTACGTGAATTTCCAATTGTGCAGGGGAGTGGTCGGGACCCCTAACCGCCACATTGTTCAAGAGTCAACTGTATTCTCACTTGAAAACAACTAAGTACAATAAAGAGCATGGGCTGCTGAGTGGCGGACAGCTGTTCCTAGTGACAGCCTGGTGTCCTTTTACCTTTATTCTGATCACAGAATCCAGACTTTCCCTTTTCCTCTTGGAGATGGCCTGTCTGCATTCTGTCTACCACGTGTTCTCATGCCCACAGCCAGGGTGGGCTAATAAGACTAACCCATCTCTCTTGACAACTAATTGGCCCAGGGATGGACGCATCATCCAACTGGAGCAAATCGGAATTTCATTAATGATAATTACATACTCTGAGGGCGAAAGCACCCTCCATCTGAACCCTTTCTCAATGATCATGACCTTGAAGGACCTCTTAACTATGGAGCTGTCATTACTACCTTTGACACTGCCTGGAGAGTGCTTGCTTGAGAAAGAAGCCAGCTCAGATGAAAACACGGAAGACGCCCTGCTGATTGGCATCAACTGAACCATTGGTTCCAGCTATGCCTGAAGCCAGGTCCACTATACGGTTTCCCTGTTATGACCACTAAGTACCTTTTTTGTTTAAGCTCATCAAAGATGTGTTTCTTGATATGCAGGTGAAGAACCAGGATCACCACTCACTCATGCACCAGGGACCTTAAGAGATGCTTTCTCTTATATGTGATATGCAGGTTATTGTCTTTTATCTGCATAAGAAAAGATATGCATTTGACATAATCAGAACTGGTATCAAATATATAGATGTCAGGTTTGATCTACTCGAGATGGATAACTGTTTTGAAAACAAAAGCACACATTCTCAAACCAAGGTCCAGAGAATTTTAAAAATCAATGAGACAAGAGTTTGCTTTGGCAGACAACATTAAATTTGAATGTTTGAGTACATTTGAATGTGAGTCAAATCTGAGTATGTTTGGCTACATCCAGTCCACGCCCCAATATCCAAGCATAATTACTAACTGTGAAATCATAAAGGGGTTTAAACGTTCAGAAAAAGAACTACAGTAATGTTTCAGGCTAGACACAATAAAACAGTGTAAATTTAAAGAAGCCATTTGACCTTATAAAATACAAACTAATGGAAATTCCTGTGAATTTTCCAAAGAGTACACCAATTGTGTGTGACTTAGCCTTATTTTATTAGAAAGTTTTACTTTCTTGTATTTTTAGTAGAGATGGGGTTTCACTATGTTGACCAGGCTGGTCTCGAACTCCTGGCCTCAAGTGATCCACCTGCCTCGGCCTCCCAAAGTGTCGGGATTACAAGCGTGAGCCACTGCGCCTGGCCTAAAGTTTTACTTTCACCTTCCTTAAGATACAGACTCGATTTCAAAACATCCATTTCCCACGTTTTATTTCATCACAGATTTGCTGCATAGTTTTGCCAAGTTTGAACTCTCCATGTGCCTCATTTCCACTACCTGTGGCTTGTTAGGGAGAGAAGCAAGAGAATGATAATACCCAAGTCCACTTTGAACTTTGACGAATGCAAATTATACTAATTAAAGAGTCTCAATGGGTGCTTGCTTTATTGCTTTACATTTTAAAATACAGAGTGATGTGTTTTGTTGTATCACCTATCAGAGGTCTGCTGTTTCAACGTTTATGTTTCTATTATTTCCCGTTTCTGCAACTAAAACTTGGGGAAACATCAAAAAGAGAAAGTGCAGGAGTATCTTTTAGCAAATATTTTCCTTTGCTATCTACATTGCTATTTATCGTCCCTGCTGGGGTGTTTATAGCATTCAAGCAGGAGGAAAATGTGCCTGCCAAAAGGTAACCTGTTGTACTAACAGGCTGAAGACTTCGTAAAATATAAAAGTTCCAGAAAGGCCTGTTCTGTTCTGTACTACTTCCTCATGTCGTATAAGCTTTAGTGTGGCATTAAAGCAAGTCCATCAAGGCATTGCATTCTGTAGCTGAAAATCAACCAAAAAAGCATTAATGTGGCTGGGCGCGGTGGCTCACGCCTGTAATCCCACTACTTTGGGAGGCTGAGGCGGGTGGATCACGAGGTCAAGAGATCGAGACCATCCTGGTCAACATGGTGAAACCTCGTCTCTACTAAAAATACAAAAAATTAGCTGGGCATGGTGGCGCGTGCCTGTAATCCCAGCTACTCAGGAGGATGAGGCAGGAGAATTGCCTGAACCCAGGAGGCGGAGGTTGCGGTGAGCCGAGATCGCACCATTGCACTCCAGCCTGGGTAACAAGAGCGAAACCTCATCTCAAAAAAAAAAAAGTATTAATGTGTCACCCCTTACATAGAAGCCAAGACGCTTTGGAAGTCTAATGCTTTAACAAAATTAATTGAAGGAAAAAGGCTTTGTTGAAAACAATGCCCACTGATAATCTACCCAATACATTTGACTGAAATATCAAGGCAGGAAATAGTGTAACAATTCAAAAAACATCACATATGTATGTGAAAAATGTGTGCAGTATTGATGTTGAGTCTGAACTTCACAAAACTGAAGCAACATCTCAGTTGTATTTCACTTGAATTATTCTAATAAGCCAGTCTGTAGTGGTCTGGTACAGGCTATAAATGAAAACTTTAAGTTCTTTGGCTATCTTTAGGAGGATAAAGTACAAAGAAAAAAATGCGGGGCGGGGAGAGGTGAAGACATTATTACAAAGAATTATTTGGTGGGGGGAAACTCTTCCCGTACATCAATAGACACATTCCTTAATGTGCTGTAAATAATGGCTGAAAATTTTTCTTTAAAAAAAAAACATTTATAGAACACCTACTTTGAGTCACTAAAGCTGAAATCATACCATTCATATTATATTACTACTTCCTTATGAGTTAAGCAGATTTTTTGAGTTTCATGAAAAACTAACCTATTTTTCTAGGAGAATGCATTCTGTACAAAATGTGCTCCCAGCTCACATTTTCAAGTTATGAAATTATCAAAACAATAACAATGATAACAGCTTCTATGGTCAGTTCGGTCATCCTCCTCAATGTTTTTTCTGCTCTCCAGGGACTTTCTGCTCCTCTCCTCTACTGTGATTCTTACTCAAAGGTATAACTTACTTCACAGAGAAATCCAGAGTAGACAGAAACTGACGCCCCACCCCCACTAAAATGGCAAACCTTGTAATCACACTCATCAGGTCCTCCTTTCTCCAGTGCTGTAACAGAGGAGCTGTCCCTCTTCCAACTTAGGGTAAATCCGTGCATCTGGGCTGTAGATCGTATCCCTTCCTGCCTTCCAAGCAATTAACACCCGGATTATCTTTTCAGTACTTTAATCTCAACATATGCCCCAATACTGGATTCTTTCCATTGGCTTTCAAGAACGTTCACAAGTACCCTATCTTAAAAGCAAACATAGTCAACCTCCCTCCACACCTCTTTCTTACAGAGCTATTATCTGTCTCTTCCCCTTTAGTAGAAACTTCCAGAAAAAAAAATTGTCTTTACTTGTCGTCTCTCTTTCTTGACCTTCCATTGACTCTTCAACCCATTGCAATCTGGCCTCTAGCCCTGCTCTTCCACCATTCCACTGAATGACTCTTGGAAAATCAACTCTCAGTAACCATCGTACCACCAAGTCCAATTGCATTCCAAGCCTCATCGGAGTGGAACTCTCAATGGTGCTCCACGCTTGTCCAGAGCTTCCTTTTAGAAACTCCCCCTCTCCTTGGCCATTATGACAGTGAGCTCTCCTCATTTTCCATCTACCTCCCCAGCTGCTCATTAGCTCACAGTGACAATCCAGGCTTTAAAGGATCCTCAACGTCCTATCCTGGGCCTCCTGAAATCCCCTCACCAATTGCATCCATTCCTTCCACTTGGATTGCCATCACGTCAGTGACTCACAAACTTACAATCTCCAATCCAAACATCTCTGTATTCCTAACTCATCTGATTGTCTCAAAGAGACTGGAAACTGCACCTAACCCCAATCATATTCATAACCTTCCTTCCAAATTAGCCCTTTGCTAGTGTCCCTTTGTCTACATGAAGGCTACTGTACCCATCAGTGATTAGAACCTGAAACTTATTTTATTTTATTTATCTTTTTTTTTTTTTTTTTTTTTTTTTGAGGCAGAGTCTTGCTCTGTCACCAGGTGCCAGGCTGGAGTACAATGGCGCAATCTCGGCTCACTGCAAACTCCACCTCCTAGGTTCGAGCAATTCTCCTGCCTCAGCCTCCCAAGGAGCTGGGACTACAGGTGCATGCCACCATGCCCAGCTAATTTTTGTATTTTTTAGTAGAGATGGGGTTTCACCATGTTGGCCAGGATGGTCTCGATCTCTTGACCTCATGATCCACCTGCCTCAGCCTCCCAAAGTGCCGGGATTACAGGCGTGAGCCACTGCGCCCGGCCGAGAACCTGAAACTTATGCATCATCGTTGGTAACACCCTCTCCTTCATTGGCTTGTCCACCTCCACCTGTTCTGCTAGACTTTCTCAATACACCTGGAACTCATCCTTTTCCAATCTCTATTACCACTGTCCTTGTTGTAGCTCATTTAGATTCTACTATAGTTACTTCAGAACTGGTCTGTTCATTTCTTCCCTTGTTTCACCTATAACCCATTCTACAGGCAACTTCGAGTCATCCAATAAAAATACAAAATGAAATTACATTCTTTTAGAATAAATTCAACAATTCTTAACTGTTTTGTAGCCATTGTTTAATATTTTTTTAATTATTTGTTATTGATTTCTTTCAAAGTCCCTTAAAATTTTAGCTGTTTACATAAAACTATGAATGTTAAGGGGCAGCACTTTTCTATTTTGGTTGCTTAAATTCTATTTTAAAGATTGCCCTATTTAAAACAGTCCTTTCACATTTTGAATATGTTCTCTCTAAAGATGTCTTTATTGATTTGATGAGTGTTTCTGTTGGTTATAATTATTTTAATTTTCCCAATTTAAAAGTAATCCAATGAAGGCAAAATCATTTAATATTATTATCTCGGACAAATAACACAGTTTTCAAATACAGCTGTAGCCTTTACCCTAGCAAATGTTTTGAGTCTAGTGTGATTCAAAATGTAGCATTTTCTTTCTTCATCTTCTTGGTTATTAAATATACTGTATTACAAACACTTCACGTTGTAACTTTGTTTTAACATGTTAGATGGTAGTTTCTCCAATATTTGGGGAATTTTCAAGGTAACTTTTAAAAGGCTAAAAAGGTAGAATCAGAAAGTCAAGAATCGTTTGTTTATTTCCTTCCTTGTCTGCCAGTACAAGTCAAGGAGATGGTCAAAAATGAGGCCCAGATGACACCTCCTGCATGACAGAGTCATTTGACAGAATAACCACTTTTAATAGGCTTATTTTAAATACTCATTAATTAAAATTCCAACTTTTAATGTTTTATGTTTTTCCAGTTTCACTTCATCTCTTCATACATTTCAAAAGTAGGTTAGCTCCTACTAAACATATGGTGTTGTATTGCTTTTCTGAAATATATGGGTTTGATGTTTTCAAAAAACTTGACTATACGTGATGTAGTTTTGAACTACCAACCCGATTGTCCGTATTGCATGGCTCTAAAGTAGTCTGAGGAAGTTAGTGGCTCAAATGGCCTTCTGGGAGCAATCAATTTCATCTTATTTCTGACAAAGGGATGAGAGCTTGATGAAAAGAATCGAGCAGTTACCATCCAGTCTACTCTTACTGATGGGCCACAGTTCCAATCCGACTCAGGGAGCCCCAGCTGAAGGCCTTATTTCTGCAGCACCCCCTACGTGGGAGTCCAGGAAACTGGGCATTGCCCACTCACGGCCTCTGCAGGGTGTCCTGGGGGTGCAGTGGAGGACTCTTCCCTTCCCTGGAACTGGGTCCTACCAAGTTCAGGGATTTGTGCTATCAGGAAGAATAATGTGCTCAAGAGACCAAAATAAAATCAACCCAGGAACACTGCCAAATTCTTCCACTGTCTATCACTTATTCTCGAACAGAGTCAGCCTGTCTCCCATGCTGGGGAATTGCAAAAATCTAAAACTGACCTCTCTCACCATTTAGTGGAATCCAGCAGCAAAGGAAAAAGGTTGTTAGCAAGGACAACTTGCTCTGTACCAACCCATTGGCTGGCAATTCTCAATCAGTGCGGTAGGGCTCCATTACCCAGCCCTCTGTGTGGAAGCGAAGGAGTCTAGAAAAACCTCAGATCATCTAAGACCAGGGAAATCAGAGGCAAAACTTAAATATGACATTTCCTTATAGTGCACCCCTTATTCGCTGGTTGGAGAAAACGCAGAAGCGCTCAGCTGGAGGCAGGCGTTCTCAGCGCGTTGAGGCGACGGAGGAGCCATTCCCCCCGTGAAAGGCGGGAGAGGGCAGAGGGTTCGAGGTCGGGGTGGGGGCAGTCGCTCCGGAGTGCACGATCCGGTGGCTTTATTTTCTGGCCTGGCGGGTTTGTCTGGGAAATGCACACTCAGCAGGGAAAGGGGAAGAGAGATTGGCGGCAGTTTTCTAAAAACAACACGGCTCACGTCTCCCGCGTGTGCCCCCTTGCTCACCCCGCCGAGGTGCAGAGCGATCCAAACAGGCGCCCCGAAGCGAGCGCAACGGCCTTGTCCCCGCAGGACGCAGGCGGGCCTCGGAGACTCCAGGCCGCCCCTGCCGCTGCTCCCTCCCGGTTCCCCTTCCCTGTCAACCTGCCAGGTCCCTGAGAGGCGCCTCTCCCTCCGAGCCATGGACTGAGGTCGCTCCGGGTCACCCTAAATCTGACGTTGCCTCACGCCCGGAGCAGCTGGGGGTTGAAACTGCCGGGGCTGGGCCAAGGTAGCCAAGAGCCCGGGCTACCTCCGCCGTGCTCGCTCCCCCGGGGTCTGCGCTTGGGCGCGGCCGGCGCCCCCACTTCTCCTCCTACCCGCCCGCCTGTCCCGGGCGCGGGGCTGCCCACGGCCTCGGCACTGCTCCTTCCGTTCAACGCAGGCATTTGACTCCTGGCCCTTCAGTGCCCACTGCCCACCCCGCGCCTCCCAGGGGTCCGACAGCTGAGAAGGAGGAGGAAACTGGCAGAGAAAGGAGGCGCCCTGGGGGCCAAGTCTCCAGCTTGGCGACCCGGGATCCGGGGACGTGTGGGAAGAAGGCAGGCTTGACCTGGGGCGAGAGAGTGGCGAGTGCGGACCCCAGCGGCTGCACCTTCCAGTGGCCCGGGACCCGCCTGCACCCCGAGGAGCGCGGGTCACCGCGCCGAGCCCGAGCCGCGAGCGGAGTCCTGGCCTGGGGCCCGCGCGCCTTGGGCTGTCTTTCTCCCTGACCGCCCCTTTTTCTTCCGCCAAAACCTTTGACCAGAGTCTCCTTGCCAACATTCCTACCTCCCCTTGGCCAGCTCATTGTGCCAGGTAGGAATCAGGCTGTACTTTGGCTGCGTGTGTAGACGCCAATTCCCCAGAAGTCGTGTGACCTTTTCACCTTACCCACAAACTCCCTGGGAGGTGCCCCGTGGGCATTGACCCCTCTCCGGGGCCTGATTGGTGTCCGCAACCTGTTTGTTCCCTGAAATACCCTTGCTTTTCGCATCTACACAAGCTTCCTGCAGCAGTTCTGGGAAAACTCTCGAGGATGAGTCTGGGGGGCATCCAGCAGACTGAGGGTACGCGCCGCTGTGGGAAGTGGGGGTGGCAGGACAAGGGCCAGCGTGCACATTGCCTTTGGCAGGGAGCGGGCACTGTGAGGGCGCAGCCAAGAGCAGCCTTCCCCCTCCACTCTTTCCTTCCCTCGGGATGCACAGAAACAGGGGCCACCCGACCCCTGATTTCCACCCCCGCCTCCCTAGCACCTGGGCTCCGAGACCAGGTTGGGCGGGGTCAGGCGGCGGTTGCCCCAGCTTGGAAGGCGCAGCACCTCCCACCCTCCGGTGTTCCAGCTGCCCAAGAGGAGCTGGCCCCAAATCTCAGGAAACAATGAAGCCACCTCTGCGACGCGCAGAGGGCACCCCGGCGCGATCGGCATCCAGCCGCGTGCCCTAATGCGGGCCAGGGGTGCTGCGTGGGCCTTCAGCCCGGCCTCCCCAACCCAGGCTGTCTGACTCGGCTTCACACCGCAGCGACCCTCGCCCGGCCTCGCGGTGTGGCTCTCACTCCAGCCCGGCGTTCGCCTCCTTATCCTCCAGCTCTGGGCGGGGGCATCCAGGGGTGCCCCGCTGCTCCCCTCCACAAGTCTCAGGCTGGCGCGATGGGGAGTGGCAGAGGGTGACCCTGAGATCCTCGCTGCCGCGGGCGCGGGCCCCGGGATTTGAAGTTGCAAGAAGCAGCCGCCACCTCCCGGGCGCTCCGCACTGCGCGGCCGCGGGATCTGCGCCTCCAGGAGCTGCCTAGCTCTCCCTCTGGGGGTGCAGAGCGAGCACGCGAGGTGGGCTGGCCAGACCCCGCGGCTGGCACCGACCTCCGCGCCCCTTCTTCCGGCGCCCGCACCCACGCGCCGGGGGCGCAGACCCCCAGCGCCTTCCTTCCCGCGGAGATCCCTGCAGGGTCTCCGGGAAAGACAGACAGACGGACGGGGAGAGCACTCGGACGGAAAGTTGTTCCTCCCAGTCTCCTGTCAGGCAATTACCCGCGAGCCCGAGCGGGGAGAGGGGCGGGAGGAAGCGAGGGAAGGGCTCCAGAGTGGGGGGAGGCCGCGGGAGGGGAGGCGGGAGTGCAGTTGGTGAAACTCCTCTGTCTCCCGCTCATCTTTTCATTGCTCGCTCCTCTCCTTCCCGCAGACACCCGGACCTCCCCTGGGCGCCAGCTCCACGGCTCCAACGGGTCCAGAAACAAGCCGGATTTTTTTTTTCTTCCTGGAAATTGGCTTTGGTGTGTGTTGCCCTACGTCCCTCCTCCCCCTCCCACCCACACTCCCCCCCCCCCCGCCTTTTTTGAGACATGGCCCGGGCAGTGGCTCCTGGAAGAGGAACAAGTGTGGGAAAAGGGAGAGGAAGCCGGAGCTAAATGACAGGATGCAGGCGACTTGAGACACAAAAAGAGAAGCGTTCCTCTCGGATCCAGGCATTGCCTCGCTGCTTTCCTTTCTCCAAGACGGCCTGAGGATTGTACAGCTCTAGGCGGAGTTGGGGCTCTTCCGATCGCTTAGATTCCCCTCTTTGCTGCATTTCCCCCCTCGTCCTCGTTCTCCCGCGTCTGCCTGCGGACCTGGCGAAGGGAGAATGGAGAGGGGGCTGCCGCTCCTCTGCGCCGCGTTCGCCCTCGCCCTCACCCTCTCCCTCGCCCCGGCCGGCGCTGTTCGCAACGGTAAGTGACAGGCGGAGGCGCGGGTGACAGCGAGCGGCGTCCCGGCTCCCAGCCGCCCGCCCCGGCCCGGGGCTTACGCGGGTTGCCCGGGACCTGCCGGGAACAGCAGACTCTGGGGCAAAGGAAACTTTTATCTGGGAGGAGAGACGAAGAAATGAGATCAGGCGCTTTAGGGCAGGAGGATTTTAGGTCCTTGGGCTCCCTCCTGAAGTTGATCATTGGGCTGTGGGGCTTTTCCTTACCTCTGTTACAAGACAGAGCTGCCTGCCTTCCCAGATCCAATTATCTTAATAATGTTTCCTCCCAAAGCCAATTAGAAGAGACTCCCTTTCAAAAATCTGATGGCTGTTGAAAGTTAATGAACACCTTACAGGAGATCTTACTTCCTGGTTCCTTTGCTGTGCCCCTAAGCCGTTTCTTCTGGTGGGTGATGGCTATAGATATGGATTTGTGGGTTGATAAAACTCCCTCCCCCGCCTTTGATATCTTTCCTAATCTGTCTGGAGTATGACTGAAAGTTACATAGTATCAATACAGGAATCTGATATATACGGTGTAAAGGCACCAGGATATCTGAAAATCCCTATGCTAGCTGCAGCTTCCACTTGGCTTTTAAAACCACTCACTGTTAAGTAAATGAAAAACTATCCTTGGGTATAAACAGTACCATGTAACCTAAATAATGTGTTTTAAAATGGGATCTGGTTGTAGGCATGTTTGACTTCACACTATAAAGTAAGTGCAGGCAAGGGTAAGCAATTATCTTTACAGTAAGTCATCAGCAATTGTTATTAACTAATGATCAAATATTTACTTTTGTCTGGCTTAGATTTCAATCAAAGTAATTAGAAGAAAAGAACATCCACTACTTACTGTGGTATATTGTTTTAATAAGAGACCGCAAGTGGAGGGCCTCATACCAACAGGAATTTAAATCACATCTTTATGATGGAAGTTAATCTCTCTAATATGCTTTTTCAAGGTTTTGTGATTTCAGCAATGAATTTCCCTCAGCAGCTACCAAGCAGTGTTCTAAAGAGATGCTTGAAGCAAAACACATGCAAAAAAAAAAAAAAAATTATGAACATGGAGTTCAACTTATTAATGAACCCAATTTGATGGCATCTTTCTATAATCTGGCAGGAAAGCAAAACACAGGAAATTGTGAATGTAGAGTTCAATTTATTAATGAACCTGAGCTGGTAGCATCTTTCTATATCCTGGCAGGGAATGAAATAGCGTTCTCGTCCAAATGAAAGAGCTCTAATGGCTGGACTAGAAATGATAGTAACCCCCTGTCCTCCACAACTCCTGAGTCTGAATCCATAGTGGGAGTGTTCACAGGAAGGATTTGAGGCTCAGTGCAAAGAGCTTTCAGACTTTAGGTTGTGAGCTACACAAATATATATGCAGCACACACACACACACACACACTTCTTAATTTTCTTAGCAGAAATCTGGGGAATGCTGAAAATCTGGCTTCAGTTGATGAGTTTGACCAGCGAAAGCCATGTTGCTATGCTTGAAGTGACCAGAGCCAGAAAATGCCTCTGTAATTCAGCAGTTCTCTTAAAGCCATGTCCACCTCCTCCCAGTAACCAGTGTCTGCTAAATTAATTCATTAACCTTATTTAGGACTAATGGTCCAGAGTCATTAGAAATTGCTCTTTCTTAATCAACTGCTAGAGAGATTTAACAGAGCCAGGGAGTCTAGCAGTCCACATTATCTTATTACACTGTCACTTTCTCAGAAGTCACAGATTAAAGAGCTCTGGTGTGGTACCAAGTCCACCTAAATGTCTTCTGAAGTGACTCTGTCGAGTGACTAGAACCAGTGCTGTTTTATTTCACTCCTGTAACAGATGCCAGACACTACCATGATGTTTGTCCAGAGCTGGAGGAGACTTAATGAGACGAGGTCACTTTCCAAGTTTTCTGCACATTCAGAATAATGCAAGAGTCTCAGTAGAATCACATAACAGAATCCAACATGACCGTTAGCTGAGATTTTGAACTCCAGTTGCAACATAATTTTTTCCTGGCAAACCTTAGGCTTTTACAAGCCAGTGCAAAGGAAACCAATATAAGACTACCCCTAGTCTAAGGAACAAAGGTCAGAAGCACCTAGCAATTGAGAAAAACAGTATAACCTATATTGTCTTCTTTTTAATTTATGGGAAATGATTTCTGTAATGCCTGTAGCTTTATGCATTTTTGATGTGCACTTCATCTTTCATTTCCATTTGACCTGGTTTTCCTGTAATAAAATTCTGTAGATTTATAAATTCACGCTGAGAGCAAAGAATGCCATTCTCTTTCCACAGGGAATCTATTAGATTCAATGTTAAAATCTTTATATACCATTACTGAAAATTTGTGATTGATAGGCTTATATATTTCACTGCTTTCATACCTGTTTCTCTTAGATAGTTTATGCCCCAAATTGTTATTGCTCAAAATTAAGCATCAATAAATGTGGCAGCATTTCAGGCTGAGGCACTCCAGTATGAAATCCATTATAAAAATGTGACAATGAGAATCTATGCTGAACAATAAAGCACCCCAGAGACTGGTTTATTTGGTTTATTTGGCTTCACTTGAGCGTTTTTTGAAATGAAGGCTCAAAACTAGTTAGCTCACCTTTCCCAGAATGTGAGAACGTGGGTTATACCATATGTGATACCTAGACCTGTGTGGTGGGTTATTTTTCACCCAGCATTTAGGTCATTAGAATTAATGCCATGTGGCTGTTTACTTTTCTTTCTGCCCCATTGCTTTGATCTCATCTCCAAGCCTGAACAACTTTACTTGGAGAAGTAAAGCAGAATTATTTCTGCTTCACCAAATACACTTTGTTCTCTGTTGATTTGGATCTCAAGAGCAGAGATAACTCAAAATCACTTAGATTTATGGGCAGATAAAACAACAACAACAAAAGGTTTGGCTGTAAGCCAATCAAAGGCAATCCTCACTGATCAGTGACACAGACCAGGCTTATCATCAAAAAACAACACAAGGGGTCGAACAGCATCTTTCAGTCACTTTCCACTTAGAACTTGCTACTTAATGTGATTACACTTCTTGGGGAATAATTAAGTGTAGCAGAAGCTCCCAGGGGGCCATGTTAACATCAATTGAGGGGATTTAATGTTTTTAATGCTAGAAGACCTTTTCCGTAGGAAGAAACTTCGGGGATGGGGGAAGAGTCCTCCCAGATCTAAGTTGGCTTTCTGCCTGAGTCAACCTTCCTGAGATCAAAGAGTGTCTTTTCGTGGAGCGTTACACTCAGGGCCACAGGAAGAACTTAGGGGGACCTTTTAGAGTTCCCCATAAAAAGTTATGGAATGCTTAATAACTGGTAATTTATATATAAAGCTAGATTACTTAACAGGTTGTCAGGGAAAGTTCTGCTAAAATCTTACTTTCATTGCAGATAAATGTGGCGATACTATAAAAATTGAAAGCCCCGGGTACCTTACATCTCCTGGTTATCCTCATTCTTATCACCCAAGTGAAAAATGTGAATGGCTGATTCAGGCTCCGGACCCATACCAGAGAATTATGATCAATTTCAATCCTCACTTCGATTTGGAGGACAGAGACTGCAAGTAAGTGGGAATGGTTTTGAACAGGGCATTACAGCACCATCTAGTGGTCCCGTCTGTCTACAGGGGAAAGTCAGTGTGTACAGTGTGGGTTATAAATGGATCCAGAAGGGATTCCTATCTCCGCCAGATCATATGTCAATGGTATGGAAATTGAATTACGTTAAGTGATTTCTGAGTTCCCCAAACCAGGGAGATTATAGTTAAGTGTGTAATCTCTCATACTCCTTCCTGTTCGCACTTTTGGTTTGGGAACTCCTTTGTTAAGAAATGCATACAGTATGTATGTTTCTTTTTTCTTACTTTTTTTTTTCCTGGAGAGGGGAAGAACTGGAAACCCACAATCTCACTTGCATTTTTATGAAATGCAGTGGATCACTAATATACGCCGCATCCACAGAGAGTGGATTGGAGATTTCACTATCTGAGATACCTTGAACTGCGGCACATTTTACGATTTAAGAACTACATTCATCTTATTGAGTTTGACGTGGAAAACGCAAATTGTCATTGAATGAAAATAAGGCCGACAGCGTAAGCCAGATGAGGGCTTTTTAAAATGGTGGTTTACTGATTAAGATACTTTTATGGAAAATGCTAGAAAATAATTGTTAAGACGTGATGAATACAGTGGGAACTCAAATACACATCGTGTTTCATCCATCTACTTCGTCTTGATGTCTCTTTCTATTGTTAAGTTTGTAAGCATCAATTTCTGCCAGGCTTCATTATTACGAAGACATTCTCACTATAAAGACAGTCTAAATTATATTTCCTCACTTTATGTGAAAGAACTGGCATGTGGATATTGCTTTCCACAGTATTGAAAGCATGTTTTTACCTCGCATGTAGCAGTCCACTCAGATACATGTTGCTCTTCTCTCGACAGCAAACAGACCACCTGTCTCTGTCTTGCCCACTTATCCCATTCTGACACACTAAAAGTGAGACTTGAACCTGAATATCCATCTTTTATTAAGTTTGTACATATATAAATAGTTTTATCAAAGGAAAATAATCTACTTAAATCTCAATTCTAAAGTGTTTCTCAGGGACTGAGAGGTTTTCACAAGTTTTAGAGTGGGTCAGTTTGGTATGATGGTATATGATATCTATAGACTACTATTACCACTGGACCTAAATATTGTTTTGCAAGTATATTCATTGTTAAAGACATGCTATTTTCACACACATTTCTTTTGGGAAAGAACAGAGTAATATCAAAATCTTCCTACCTGTAGAAGTGCTCAACAAACTGTTGAGTTGATGTAGGAAACTAACTTTTCATGGTCAGGGAGATGAGGTCACTGGTTCATTCAACATTTTGGTGCCTAGAGAATTAGCATAAAACCATAGGCTGATGATCAGTTTCCAAATAATCAGTGTATAGTACAGTGCAGTAAAGTTATACAAATTCCAATTTAATCTTTGCTTTGTGATTCAGAAGTGCTTCAGGGTGTTATATTGACTTTTTAATTGTATATGGAAATTACCATTAATAGTGTTCCAGTGACTGCTTGGAGACAGGGAGTTCATTGTATTGATTTATTTATTTTTGCTAATATTCTTTATGGTGGTTTTTACAGTGTCAATCACCTAGACAACCTGGAGATTTATTTAATTATTATTATTAGTAGTAGTAGTAGTATTTGCTTTTGAATGTGTTTAAACTGCTATAGGAGAAACTCTGGTGAAACATACTGAAGTAATAACATTATTCCAAAATATAAAAGTGCTGTTAGAATTCAGTAAACTCATGTTTACTGATTCCTAATTTGGAAATCATGGCCATCAATACCTGTAATATAATACTTAAATAAGTTGGAATAATCACTAGTTATTAGCAGTGGTGTGGTAGTAAATGTTTAATAGCTGGCTCTTTGGTGAAGTCGAGTCAAGTCCCGATTTGTACATAGCACATGCCAATTTCTGTGGTGTAAATACTCTCATCATGGTCAATTTTAGACTACCCATATGATGTCACTGTGGCCAAGACTGGCAAAGAGATGTGCACAGTAGTTTCTTGTGAGCTGGTGGGCACCAGATCCAGCACACAATTGGAGTAGAAATTTAAGAAGCGAAGCCAGTTGAATCAATTAATATATGTAAAGCACTTACAATTCTATTTCCACACACGTTTCTTCTGGTAAAGAACAGAGTCATGTAAAAATCTTCCTACCCGTAGAAAGCACTCAACAGCTTGTTTAGTTGGTATAGTGAACTAGCTTTTTATGGTCAGGGAAATGACGACATCCAGTTCATTCATCATTTTGGTGCCTAGAGAATTAGCATAAATCCATAGGCTGATTATCAGTTTCCAAATGATCGGCGTATCCTGATTATTACCACAGCACCTAGCATGATTGCAATAGTGTCTACCTTACAATGGTGTCTACCTCGCAGTAAACCCTAACTCATTATTTGTCATAGCATGGTGTCAGGTGGTGTGTGATGGCATTAAAGGAGTACGTTTTTGGTTAGTTTTCTTTTTAAAAAATGCAATAAAGGATGGTTGTAATTCATAGAAAATGGCAATTTTAGTGATATCAGCAAGGTATTTTAGAAACTGACATGGCCAAGAAGATGCTACATTGCAATCTTATGATGGTGACTTTGTTTGTTTTTTTAATGCTACAGAGTAAGGTGATTTCTTAATTGTCCTGACTGAGGCTTTGCTCTCTGTGAAGGTGCCATCTCCTGGTCAAAGCTGAAAGGCTGATATATTTAGCCTGATGAAGTCAATAGAGATTAGATCCATGGAAAGTATCTTCACGCTGTGTTTTGAAGTGTTGTGAGCTGATCTTTTTATCAATGAGAAACTCCAGAAAGATATAGGAAAAAGGCATTCCCTTCACTATCTTTCTAAGCTGATTCATATGAATGACCAGTGCTCAGTGTTGAAAGGTGCATTTGAGGTTCTACAAACATGGCAAAATACTGACTTTTGTGATGGCTTTGAGAAGGATCCGAGTTTTAAATTTTACAAGTGATTAGAATTCCCCAGAAAAAAATAAAACATGGGAACACCAGAAACTCTTTGAAGAACACATTCATAGACTTCAAAGTTTAGATTCCATTCCTGAAAACATAGTTTCGTTATTAGGGATTTTTTTTGTACTTTATATCAGGCTATTTACAAAAGTGGATTTGGGGAGCCACAAAACTAGGTGTTGTAAACCACACTCAGAAAGCTGATGAGCTTTTACTTCTCACTCTTGTTAGGAACAAACTGTTCATCTTATTTAAGACATTTGATATTTTTCCTTGTTTCAGCTACAATGTATGTCTGTTGGCAGTGAAACATATTTGCTGTGCTGATGTCATGGGGTACTAGTAGGATCAAGTCGTAGATAGGTAAAAGTGCTCCTCAAAATCGGTTATCATTATTATTATATCTTTAACAACTTGGCGATTGTTAGAACATTTGGGAATACGAAACTAAACATATATCAAACGAAATCTATTGATTCAGTAATGAGGTGATTTACATGATACACCCTGCATTTTCTCTTGAAACGGTCACTATTGATATAGTCAATTTTCACCATGAGAAAGCTTAAGAAATCTCTGTCTTAGCACATTTGCTTATTCTGAAACATCCTTGAAACCCAAGTAAGCAGTTTTGTAGGGTGTAGGGATGGTGAAGTCATTAGACCAGACACATAATCCTGGTAAAAATATATTTTTTATTAATATTTTTATTGTTTTATGTATAATTAAGTAAAAAACATCATTTCACAGTCGTAACAATACAGCACATAGTCACAGCTTCTCATGAGAATAGCACCAAGACTGACCCAGTAAATAAGCAAATTATGAACCATACTTCAAAGGTGGATATTTGTTAGGAAAATTAAATGTGTAAGTTGTGCCCTCAGAGTTTTAAAATGAACATTCTGTGCACATGCCACCACTGAATGAGGTTTCATTACAAATAAGCATTAGAACCATAGTACTATAACCCCTTAATTCTTTTATTGAACAGTGTGTGGTGTAAATCAGTCAATAGAGCAGTAGAGCATCTGTCTGCAGCTAACACAGGACTAGGATTTCTAAGTGTATATATGCATGATTTTATTATTAGGGTGATAGGATTCTAGAAAATGCTCTGACAGAAGAAGGTGTTGAAGGAGAGGAAGGAATGTTGATTTCTTTTTTGCCAGCAAAATCCTGCACATTTGTAAGTGTCAAAGCATAATTAAAAGTAGAAAAGAAACAAAGAAGTGACCAATAGAGAGTTCTTGGAAAGAGATGTTCATGGCACATTGTAAATGGCTCTCAGTGTTTACATTGAACTAGCTAGGTCTTACTCCGCTAAAGTTTTCTTCAGTGGTAAGGCAGACATCTTGAATCTCATAAAAATTTATATCTGTATAATAAACAACGATGTCGTTGATATGGTAGTTAGAATTTATGAAACTTCTCCAGTTTCCCAGCAATGCATACAATCAGCATGATAATTTATAATGGTTTGTGACAAATACTGCTGAGCAAAGAGGTGTGTGGTTACATTCAGATCAGATGTCACCATCCAGGGAGCAATAAAAATTTCACAGACATTGGGTTAAAAACATTAAGGAAATGAATATGAAGCTCTAACAAAAGTCTAAAAAGGTGGTAGCACTGGGGGGATGAAACCCAGCAGTGCTTTTCCTACTGACCAGAAGAAAATCTTTCCTACTGACTTCAGTGTCTGATTTGACAATGCCATTTCATATCATGACATAGATGCTTTTTTTCACCTATGATTTAGATTTGTGATCTCGCCTATGTGTTACCAATAACAGGCATGTTTTTGTAACTCAATGCATTCAAAGGAAGATTGCATTCTTGTAACTTCCTAAGAAGTTTAATCATAGTGAAATGATAAGGAAATAGAGA
Organism: Callithrix jacchus; assembly: GCF_049354715.1. Lineage (NCBI taxonomy): Eukaryota > Metazoa > Chordata > Mammalia > Primates > Cebidae > Callithrix > Callithrix jacchus. The sequence goes on along the minus strand of NC_133508.1, from coordinate 32,981,662 downwards.
TAATCATTGTTTCAGAATTCCGTTGGAATAATTCACACATTGTTTCTTTAATGCTACTTTTAAAATTACCTAAATTATTACAAACTTTGAAACAGGGCTAACCTCTTCTATTTTCAGAGAATATGAATTTATGGAATGAAAGATAACCTGCCCTTGGTTTCTCAAATCTGATTATTCCTGCACGTTTACTTACATAATAGTCACTTATTGGCATTTTTTGGAGTATAAATTTCATTTTTTGTTTTCTTCAGTAATGTTTTCTGTTTCAATTTTTCCTTATTATTTTTACGGTGGATTTTTTTAAGGATTAATATGGAGTTTTTTAAATGTTACATTAAAATACTATTTATCTCAATGACTGAGTTTTTGGCTTTTTGTATCCAAGGCAAGTGCCTCACTCTAGTCTTGTATTTTAGAGCATCACTTAAACAAAGTTCTTGTTTTATGGAAAACAGTGAATATTTTAAAATACATCTCTATTTTCCGTATGAAATAGAGAAGAATATGTACCTTTATTAAAGTGTAATATATACTTAGAAAAATACACAACCCAAGTATAAGACTTGATAAAATTTTCAAGGTGGATACATACACAAAGCCAATCCAGAGGCCAACATTTCCAGCTTCCTAGAAGCCCTCTGATGTCCATTTCAGTCCCTAGTCCTTGTTCTCAAGGGCACTTGCTGTCTTAACTTGTGTGACTTCATTTTTATAAATTTTGAAATCAGGTAAAACTAACCTAGAGTCTTAGAAGTCTGTAGGTACAGGCCAGGTACAGGGGCTCATGCCTGTAATGCCAGGACTTTGGGAGGTGGAGGCAAATGGATCACTTGAGGTCAGGCGTTCAATCGAAACCAGCCTGACCAACATGGTGAAACCCCGTCTCTACTAAAAATACAGAATTAGCTGGGCATGGTGGCGCACATCTGTAGTCCCAGCTACTCAGGAGGCTGAGGCAGGAGAATCACTCGAACCTGAGAGGTGGAGTTTGCGGTGAACCCTCCACGCCATTGCACTCCAGCAACAGGAGTAAAACTCCTTCTCAAAAAAAAAAAAAAACAGTCTGTGTGTACTATCCTTGAATATAGACAGTGACAGTCTTTCGAGTGGATATAGAAAAAGTAGGTGCTATCTAATCAAAAGCCAGAATCCTACTGATGCATTTTTCTAATTTTTTCAGTGGCTACTGAAGGAAATGTCTTGTCTTTGTTTCAAAGTTTTCAATCTGGAGCCTGCTTTATTATGAGGATTTTATGTGCAGGCAAATTCAGACACATTCTGCTTTGCCTTATATTTCTTCATCTTTTTAGTTCTGGTTTTGATCTCAGGTGACTTCCCAATGTGGGTAATGAGAGAGGCGCCATCACCAAGTTCAAGTCAATTAAAAAACTATTGGTGGAAGAATGAAGCCTCCTCAGAACAGCTGCTGGCCAAAGCCGTTGCTGTCACTTACAGCATCCTTGGTTATTACTCAGGCAGATAATTATCCACTTTCTTCCTTCTGCTTTTTTTTCCCCATTAGCACCAAATTTAATTTGAACAGAGCCTTGTGTGTTTAATAAAATTAATTTTCTTTATTATTCCTTAGTATAAGCAATCACATTTGATCATAATGAATTTTTAGTATGAGGAGGTTGTTTTGGGTTAGGCATTTCTGTAATTTCAAGGAAGCAACTTTTATGAGCTAAAGGAGAAGGTTGGTTGAAATCTTATCAAATTGAATCAACATGTGCATGGCATTTCCAACTAGATTTCACTTTAGGGAGCAGGCACTTAACTGATCCAAGTGAGACATATGCCTTCAGCCGGCATGCACATTCTCAGCTCCTTTCTTTCCAGCAGAAAACTTGATACTTGCATGCCTGCTAACATGGCTCCGCAGAACCACACACACAAACACATATGTGTGTGTAAAGGAAGCTAAAAAATAAAGGTAACTAATTGCAGGGGTGGTCTTCATCCAGGCTGATCATTAAGCCTAAAGAAGAACAAGAAACAAAAACTCGTCTTCGGATGAGGTTCCAAACACCTCTTGACGGTGTTTGTCATCCATCCTGATTGTAAGAGTCAGTGGCTTGGCAGTCCGCTGCACCTTGAGAGAAGCTTCCTTCTGCTCTTCTTTGGTTGATTGGCCTGTTTCTGGTATCTAGGGTACTAACTAGTACTGTCTTATGGTTGAAACAATTCGGAACCTTCACAGATTGCTTAGGAATTGAAGCACATTCATTCAGAGCTCTACTAAGTTCTGCAGAGGAGCAGAGGAAGAAAACAAACAAACAGAATATTTTGGCTTCTGCCCACTCAATTTCTTTATAAAGTTCAAGTTCATGGAGAACTCTTGCCTTATAACATGGTTTTCCTCCTCATCAAGCCTGTCTTTATTGCTAGATTTTGCTTGGTCAAGATGTTACTTTTTTCTTTAATTTAAATAATCATAGGGTGTTCGGAAAGAAATGATTATGTCTGGTTCTTTTTTTAAAAAAAAATATTTATGTATTTATTTAAAACACAGAGAGATGGTAGGGGGAGCATCTCACTATGTTGCCCAGGCTGGTCTCAAACTCCTGAGCTAAGCCATCCTCTGTTACGTCCTCCCAAAGTAATAAGATTATATGCATGAGCCACCACGCCCAACCTGTGCCTGACTCTTGCTGTTGAGTCTTCAATATGTGTGCATGATGGGGCTGGCACGCACGATGAGGCTGAGCACTTACTTTTCTCTCACTCCCATTTGACAGCTGAGATCCCTGTGGTTTGGAAAAGTAGTTATATTAACAGAACCCAAATAAACAGTTGCTTCATCACAAATCCTTCCGTCTTTGTGATCAAAGTCACACTTGGATGTGCTTTTGAATGAGGAAGTTCTCATGAAATGTTACCAGCTAGTTTTTTCTTTAAGCAGCTCTTGTATTAACAAGTTCTCAAGAAAGTTTAGGAAGTGAAGCACATTCTGAGGAAGGACTGAATTTTTCAACTTTAAGTTTAGATTAAGTAAGCACTTGTGAAAACAGCCAGAAACTTTCAACCAATTGGTGATTTTCCACTCGGTTGAAACTTGGCTGGGAGTGGTGGCTCAGGTCTGTAATCCCAGCACTTTAGGAGACGGAGGTGGGAGGATGGCTTGAAGCCAGGAGTTCAAGACTAGCCTGAGCAACATAGCAAGACCCTCTCTCTACAAAAATAAAAAATTAGCAAAGTGTGGTGGTGCACGCCTGTTATCCCAGTGCTTTTGGGGACCAAGGCAGGAGGATCACTTAGGCCAGGAGTTTGGAGTTTGAAGTGACAGTGAGCTATGACCATGCCACTGCACTCCGACTTGGGCAACAGAGTAAGACCCTATCCTTAATTAAAAAAAACAAAAAACAAAAAACAAGCAAATATATAAAAACTTGCCTTAACCTGGGAATGGAAATCTTGGGGAGTAAATATCTAAATTCTAGTGCCTTTGGTTGACGAAGTTTGAAAACACAAAGCACATATAAACACAATGTTATTTAAAGCCTGACAACCAGGCCCCATGCGGGTTTGATCTGTTCAGTTGGTAAAAGGATATATTAGATATCGCTATGTCCAATGCTTGGTCTCAGACCCAGAGGTAAGAAGGCCGCATTCCCTTCCAAGCTCTGGTGATTTACTTAATCTCAGGTAAATACCAGGGAAGTGTTTTTCTCCCACAGCTCTCTCATTCATACAATTTCTATCCTTGCATTTGCCACGGTGGCTCTGTAAGGGTTAAAGGGAGACTGTTTGCTCAGGCACTGGGTTCCTAGGAGAAATGGAAGAGTGTTTTCTGAGAAGAAACAGATGCTCCAGTGTATTTTGTTTTTATCTGGGGGGATACTTTGTACAAGCAGCCAGCCAGGTTGGAGGTGATGGCCTGCTGCTGCTGTGATAGACTGCTATGTCGTGGAGAGAGCTTCCAGTCCCAGGCTGAAACAGGATGCTAACTGTCTCTCAATTCAAGTTCTTACATTTCTCCAGAAGAGCCAGAGATGGCAAAGGCCAGTCAATATAGTCATGATTCCAAGTCCTTGTCTGCCTCTCCAACTGTTGGACGCTATGAGCAGGGGCACTGTTATGAAAGATACAAGCAACCCAGGCAATGGCTTAAAAGAATTAGATGTGGTCAAAATCTTAATCTTACATAGATCGCTTCAAAAAATTTAAAGGCACGAAATTCTTACATGTAAAGATAAAAAGAACGCGCTCTTGACTCAAAGATTAAAAAACAGACACAAACCTGGAGGTGCTGAGGCTGACTTGCTCTGATAAGAGATTAAGTTGTTTTTGATGTGGTAGCCCCTGGCTAACTGAGATCACTGTTTTATCTTTAAAAAAAAAAAAACACCTCAGTTCATAGTTGTCTGTCTTTTTTATTCTCACATAAAGTAAGAAAGTGGGCATTTATTTGTTAACACATTTGGTCACAGAAAAAATGGTTAGCATAAATTAAAATGCAAATTTCTAGCCAATTGCAATGACTCACGCCTGTAATCATAGCATTTTGGAAGGCCAAGACAAGTGGATCACTTGCGGTCAGCAGTTCAAGACCAGCCTGACAGTGACCTGTCTCTACTGAAAAATACAAAAATTACCCAGATATGGTGGCGCTTGCCTGTAATCCCAGCTACTCTGGAAGCTGGGACAGGAGAATCGCTTGAACCCAGGAAGCAGAAATGACAGTGAGCCAAGATCAGGCCATTGTACGCCAGCCTGGGTGTCACAGTGAGACTTCGTCTCAAAAATGAATAAATAAATACATAAAATGTAAATTTCTAGATCAACTTACTTTTTTGGAAAGATGGCAGCCAGTAAAACTGACAAATTCCAGTTAATGTGCCAGTCTGACGGCAGCACTCTGTTTTGCCTTCCAACACTCATCTCTGTAGAGTCCTCACTCTAACTGCACAAGTGCCCATCTCCCCTTTGGGTGGCGGACTCCATCAAGACAAAAGTCATGTCTTACTTGCTTATATTTCTACCCTTCGCAGCCCCACAGAATGCTTTGCACATGTAGACACTGGGTTAAACAGCTGACGCTTTTACTGAACTCAAAATCTGGTATATGAAGAGTCAAGGTGAAAAATCGCAGTGTGTGCCTCCGAAGGGTCTGTGACCCACTGTAGGTCAGATGGAGAAGAGATCAGCCAAAATTCAGCAAAGAGAGAGTGAACGGGGCAATTTCAGTAACTGCTGCAGTGGGTGGTCCATCTGATTGACAACTTCTCAGGAAGGACTTAGGACAGCCACTCCCTGGACACTGGAGTAGGGAGCTGCATGTCTGCATTCAGAGAATCTGGCCACATTCACTCCTCCTCAGTCCCTCCAGCTTCATCAGAGGCCCCTGAGTTTGAATTTTGGGGCCTCTGGTTACCAGTGGCCCAGGTAACTGCTGCAGATTTTCTGGAGAGGAACCAGGTCCCGGAGCAGGCTTTTACACATACCTGGCGCGCCCCTTACACTGCAGGATCAGGCCTCCCAGCCTAACTCAGACGTTTGAAACATATTTTACTCCTGGCTCTATTAGGGTTCCTTACATTACCAACGCTGTGCTAGCACCTTCTTCACTGCCATTTGGTTGGCACAAAAGATACCGCGGTTTTTGCCATCGAAAGTAATGGCCAAAACCGCGATAACTTTTCGGCCAACCTAATACAGCAGGTAACCCATAACTGTATTTTTCAATGAGGAGTGGCACTAAGCTAAGGAAACAGTTGTTTATTTGTTTGTTCATGTGTTTAGCACTGATTGGAATTGTCGTTTCCTTTTTCCTTAGGAAACAGCTTTGCATTCTTCTTCCCGCTTATCCAAATGCCAATTTCTTTGTGTCTGGGGATACTACTGGGTATCTATTAGGACACGTAGGTTCAGACCTTCCAGACACATCCCCATGTTCATCTTCAGCTTTCTAGTGACCTGACCTGACGTGTGTGTTAGTTCATTCACGCAAGCTGGGGATTTCAGATTGTCAGGGGATCCTATTAGCAGCTCCCCGTGAAAAAGAGTTCTGGGGAATCAGAGATGTGGGTTACGTTGCACCTCTGCCATTCATTCTTGTCTGTGAGACAGGAGCTGGGTCATGTGGGCTGAGTCCCAATACATGAATGGCTCATATGGCACCATTAACACTGCCGCTTTGACAATGTCAACTAGTACAGCCCAGGGAGATGTGACAATGACCAGGTTCCCTACTTCAGGGTCTGCCTGAGTAACGCCACCTAGATGCAGCTTTAATTCTGAAACAAAAGTGTTTTCCTTCCTCTACCTATCTCAGTAACACAGTGTTGGTGAGCTAATGCAGATGAAGTGTCTTACGAATACAAGAGACATACATATTTATAAATAATAAGACCTAGGTATGACTATAACAGGAAGTGCATCCGTAGGTTTTGTTCCTTAAATAAGTTCAGACTGCAAACAATAATGTCTGCATCCTTAGGAGGAGACACTTATAAATATTTCAAAAGCACTGCACATACCTACACTAGAGATAGTATCTCTGCTCAGCGTCCATTCAGCCAGTAAGAATGTCTGAGTGTTCTTATGAGTTGACCAGTTAAGTGTGTTATAATTGCAGTCTTCTGAAAATCTAGATGGATGGAGTTTGTGGAAAACCTCATGGAAGATGCTATTTCAGTGTCACAAGCTTGATGATAACGGCATCAATGACTTTAAAAAGTTATTATTTTTTCATGTGTTCTTGAGGACTTGAAAATATGTTCAGTGCATTCAGACCATAAGCCAGCTCATACATAAATGGCAGTATTTAAGCCAATAGCTTCGTGGTTATTACACAGGGCTACCAGTCCATGCCAATCCATTCAACCAAATAGTGTCATTATGTTCCTTTCCAAGAAAGAGAAAATGACATGGATTTTGTAGCCTAAATCCAGGGGGAAAGGCAGCTGGGAAATAAATGTTTTTACTCTGATGGTCTGTTCACATCATTTCTCCTCTATTTCTAGTATCCCCTGTGCTTTGACCTTGCCGTCTCCTTCCTGCATTTCTGGTTATGACAGATTTTCCAGTAGTAGGGAGGGGAGTTCGTTCTTAGTGACAACACCAAGGTGCATGTTTGCAGGAACGACCTTGGGATCATGGCAGAGAAGAGGCTACTATTCTAGCTCCTTATCCCACCTCACCCTCATGAATGACCTTATATGATACAAATTATATCTACAAGTCTTCGAAAGCACTCTCAGCTCTTCTTCACCTCAAATGACTACAGATGTGGCTGAATGATCCATCAGAAGGGATTGACTTTCTCTTTTGTGGGACTGTTGCTGGCCTCCATGGGTCAAATGGATTCTGTAGGACCTACCTCTTTGTGAGTGGCAGAATCCTTCTTGGACCTTGTTACTTTGCAACCAAGTATTTCCTATCTCTCTCTCTCTGTCACTCTCTATTACTGACAAGGTATTGAAAGTGGTGACTGTGGTTCAGAACTCCACTTTCTCACTTAGCTGTTTTCAGCATAATTTCTGTCCCTTCCAGTGGACTGAAACTGCTTGCTCAAAGCAGATACTCCAGTGACTCTTCTAACACTTCAAAACATTGGCCATTTCTTGGCCCTATTTCTCCAACCTTTGTGCAACCTTACACATAATTGGCTACTCCCCAGTGTCGGGGCCTTCTCTCCTGCATCTCATGATGCTGGCTTTCTCCCTACTTCTCTGACCTCTTCTCTTTTTTGCTTGTATTTCTCCTCCAACACTGAAATGTAGGCATTGGCCGAGGTTTTGCCTTTGCTCTGAATCTTTGCTTTTTGATCTTAGCCACTAGGCTCAGATAATGCCCAGCTTCCTGGCCAGCCCTGGATCTGACGTGAGCGTTGGCCTCAAACTTACAAATTCTTTTTGGAGGATGTTGACCACCTGGAGGTCTGATCATTTCCATTTCCTAAAATAAAAAAATCAAACTTTGCATCTTCCTATGAAAATGATTTTTCTTCTGCCTTATCTCTTGTCTTACTGATTCCTTCATTTCCTAGTTATCCAAATTTGAAACTCTGGAATGTCCCCTGATTCCTATATGTCCCCCAAATCTAGTCAGTTTAAAGGCCTCTCAATTATCTATCTATGATACCTCTCCTATCTCTTCTGTTACATTTCTGCTGCTATTTACCAGATGCAAAAACTGTTTAACCTATCCCTGGAGTGATTGTGTCAGCCTCCAAAAGAGGCTTTCCTCCTTCTGGCCCTCTGCTTAAAAGCATTAAGAGTCCCCCACTTTCCTCCCTGCCTCGTCTGTGCTTCTTGGCCTATCCCAGGGCCATTTTTAGCTAGAGTAGGTAGGGAAGCCCAGGAGGCCAAATAAGGAGCTAAGGCCAGATAATGCCTTCTTTCTGGCCTTCTCTCCTGTGGCTCCCTTATCTATTCTAGCCCAAAACGGTCACTTTCTAGTTCTTGAAGCTCACTGCTCCTTTTCCCAACCCCATGACTCTTCATAGGATGCTTGCTTCACAGGTGTGGCGAAGGTAAATGCCCTTTACACACCTGAGACTCCCTGCCAAAATGTTACTCATCATCCTAGTTCTACCTGAAATGATACTTCCTTCATGAAGCCATTTTTGATAATCAGCTACCAAGTGAATGTAGTCTTTCTCTGTCCTCTGATACTTCCAGAACTGTTTATACCTCATTCATGCTCCTTATGCTATTCTATATTGTGTTGTAATCATTAATATTATTGTACTATTCTCCCAACAAGATCATACAGTAGTCACAGATACTGGTATTGTTTTCAGCTACTCAGAGCCTAGTTTACTGCTTTGCACATAGCAGATGCTCGGTTAGTACTTCCCAAGTTGAATTGGCCAGTGGACATCCAGTGAGTCTTCTCCAATTGGCCAGTGGACATCCAGGGAGCCTTCTCCAATTGGCCAGTGGACATCCAGTGAGTCTTCTCCAATTGGCCAATGGACATCCAATGAGACTTCTCCAGGGTGTTCCTCTAGCTCAGGAAGACCAGCTCAGCTCTCTGGACAAAGGCTTCGCTTAACCATGCTGTAACACTCTCACTTATTCTCATTTACATGGTAAACCCTTCATTTTCCTGAGTAGTGGAATCAGACTTACATGTTTCCTCTTAAAAGCTTGAATTTCTACATTCGATTAGCTTTAGTTAAATCTCAAAAGATCTGCAGAGGTAGCGCTTGGCTGAAAGCTTTTCTTTCTGTCTCACAGTCATCTCTGTAATCTGTTTTGGAGTTGAACACGTAAAATGTATTAACGTTGTAGGCATATGTTCTGATTGCTGAGTGTTTTCTGACATCCCCACAACTCTTGGGACTTTGTGTCACAATTCTGTAAACTTGGTCTATTGTATATTCACATCTGGGCTCATGTCCAAACCACCTTTACATAAATTAAACACAAATAATTTAGAACCTGCTTCCGCTCCAGCTGGCAACTCCAGTAAATGCACACGTTAACATCACAGCAGGCTTGCCAGGGAAGAGGCCGAGAATGAACTTCTCCGTTGGAGAAGTTGACATGGGATGTACTCCTTGCAGAATGGTGTAAATATGTTAGTCCACATCACCAGAAAAGTAATAAGCCTCCTTTCCTAGACAAAGATGCTACTTGGAGGAACTAGCCCAGGGCTGTTTGTTTCTGGAGGGGGCAGTGAGAGAATTCCTCTGCTGCCTAGGCTCTCTCCTCTCCCTCCATACCAGTGGTTCCTAAGTGTTTCTCAAAGCGTGTGGCAGTGTGTTCATGTCAGCCCAAGAGAAAGAGGCAAAGTAGTAGATGCCTGACACCTACAAGAGGCAACCCCAGCCTCCACAGCTGGTTTTATCTTTCTTACTCAGTGTTACTTTCTTCCACTTAGTTTTCCACAATATTTCCAAATCTTTCTGTCATCTGTCTGTTCCAGAAACAAACAGAAAGCACCCCCTCATTCTCACCTCTCTAGTTTGTCTGCAACCATAGAAAAGAATGACTTACATGATGCTGGACCCGTGGCTCATGTCTGCAATCCCAATACTTTGGGAGGCCAAGATAGGAGCATGGCTTGAGGCCAGGAGTTTGAGAACAGCCTGAGCAATACAGTGAGACCCCAACTCTATAAAAACTTTTATAAAATTAGGCAATGATGGTGGCATGTACCTGTTCTTAGCTACTCGGGAAGCTGTGGAGGAAGGATCACTTGAACCCCTGGAGTTCAAGGCTGCAGTGAGCCATGATCACACCACTGCACTCCAGCCTGGGCCACAGTGCAAGACCCTACCTCTAAAAATAAAAAAGAAAGGAGGAGACAGAGAGAGAGAGAAGGAGGGAGGGAGGGAGAGAAAGAGGGAGGGAGGGAGAGAAAGAGGGAGGGAGGGAGGGAGGGAAGGAGGGAGGGAGGGAAAGAAAGAAAGAGAAAAAGAAAGAGAAAAGAGAGGAAGGAAGGAAGGAAGGAAGGAAGGAAGGAAAGGAAGGAAGGAAGGAAGGAAGGAAGGAAGGAAACTTACATTTCCTTGGGGATGAAAGACTAAAGACTGTCTGGGGCAGAGGCAGAAGCTTCTCCTGATTGTGCGCTCAGCTTCATCTCCTTGGTGCCCATCCCGTGTGGACCATGTCCGTGGCTCTCTCAGGAACCTTGCTCAGTTAATGGTGCGGTCTTTATGTGTGATGCCCACCGGTATTCATTATGATCTTGAGTTCTGGGAGTCACTTGAGCTGTCATTAGCTGTGGGCTCAAGCGTTGAGTTTTTCTGGGCCTTTGTTTCCTCATCTGTGAAATGAGAGGAATGAAGCTTTTCTCTTTAAGCACTTTTGTCTCTAAAGTAACAGGATTCTACTTCTCCAGAAAAATTCTACTGCCATAGAGCATATTCCAAAGATATATTTTCTTTTTTTTTTAATGTTTAATTTGTGGATACATAGCAGGTATATTCATTTATGGGGTACATGAGATATTTTGATACAGGCATATAATGTGTAATAATCAAAGATGTCTTTTCTGACAGCTGAGGCTGGCCCTAATTCCCGGGCTTTTCTTTGGTCTTTGAAAGACCCTCCTTGCTTTTTGCTTTCTTCTTACCTAGACCTAAACTTCTGTCCCGGCCCAGCCCAGATGCTCCCTGACTTTTCCAACACAGCCTTGTCTTCCTTCCAACTCATATTTCACTGAAACACATGTTTTAAGTCAGTTTTCAGCCCCTAAGTGGTATCAGACACTTTAGAACCTATTTTGGCAAAATTTATTCTAAGGAATTGTCTACTTTCTCACCTAGACCTTAGTGTTACCACGAACAGATGCATTTTATCTAATCAGTTACTTAGAAGAACTGAAAATGTGGTCTTCTGAAATACACATATATTGTTCTGCTGTTGTTGAGCATAACATTTGCAGTCAGTAGAAATTCCAGAGACGAATGACTGATTTGGTCTTGCAACGACAGGAGCTGCAAACAAAGTCTGAGGTGTGCTTTAACTGCAATTAATAACCTGAGTATTAACCCAGACTCAGATTTGATCACTAACACAAAAGCGGCTTTTACCTGATCTTTTTGTTCAGTGTAGCTCGTTAACATTATCTTGTAAAAAACAGAAATTACTTTGAAAAAAAAAAACCCACAAAGGAATGACAACAGTGATTTTGTTAATGAATCCCACCTCACTCTTTGTGTCTCAAAGGCCACGTAAGCAATGTAATAAGCTATGTATCTATTTGGAAAACAGTCTCAAATTCAGATGCCATTGTAAGAATAATTTTCTGAAATTGTGGTCTATCAAGAGGAGATAAGATGGCACTTTGTTGTTGCCTGCGGAGGCCCATTAGAAATGTTCTATTTCAGAAGCAAATCACACTGTAAATACCATGTTCAGACTCATTTATTCCTACAATAGCATTTTTGCAAAGGTGCAATTTCATAATTTTACATAGCACTGATAGTGCATCATCATTTCACAGCTCTTCATAATCATTGGTTAATTCACACATCCTTAGGAAACAGTTTTGTTGTACCAGACCCTTTTTTAAAGAAAATACCCAAAATGTATAAAATATCTTGTCAAAGGCTAAATAAGGACATGGATGTGTTTAACACTTGTTTTCTTTCTGAATGTGTCCTTACCACATCTGACTAGGAACTTATGAGCAATTTAAACATAAATGTTTGTCACCAATAAAGATTAAAGAGCCCTATTAATGATTCTACTACAGACAGGAAACTTGGTTTAAAAACTAATTGAAATAGGCCTGGCGCAGTGGCTTATACCTGTAACCCCAGCACTTTGGGAGCCCGAGGTGGGCGGATCATGAGGTCAGAAGTTTGAGACCAGCCTGACCAACATGGTGAAACCCCATCTCTACTAAAAATATAAAAAAAATTAGCCAGGCATGGTGGCACACCTGTGTAATCCCAGCTTCTCAGGAGGCTGAGGCAGGAGAATTACTCAAACCCAGGAGGTGGAGGTTGCAGTGAGCTGAGATCATGCCATTGCACTCCAGCCTGGGTGACAGAGCAAGACTCAGTCTCAAAAAAAAAAAAAAAAAAAATTAAAATGATAAATGCAATTCCTTCAAGATGCAAATGTAAACAGGACATGAAATAAGCGAATATATGAATTGCACTTTTCTCCTCCATTTGGTCCTTCTGAGCCATATTTTTGTTAGAACAAGTGCTCAGCAGAGGACTAACATCTAAAGTTATTCTGCTAATTCCCAGCATTAATTGGAAAATGTCTAGTGTTTCTAAACACTGGTATGAAAAAAAAAAGGATTTGGACTGTCAACTCACATTATTTTTGTCATTACACCTTTCCTGAGACTGGCCTTGAGATTTAAACTGTTCCTGTTTCTTATCAGTGTTGTTTTAGGGTTTGGTTTATATGTGGAATATTATACTAGTCTTGAGATTGATGGTGAACATGAGGTCACAGTTAAACATTCATCACAGCATGTGCTTAAAAAAATGCATACGTGGTAATAAATTCAGAACTCACAAACTCAGAAATTGAGGGAGATTCAGGCACTTTCCCAAGCACTGTTTCTTTGGACACCAGAATTCTCATTCTGAAAACTTCATTTGTTGCTTACTACCCCATTCATTTATTTATTCATTCATTCAGTAAGTAAGTATTTATTGACCAACCTGTATATGCCGATCACTGTAATAGATGATAGTGCGACAATGATAGAGCAGTGAACAAAGCAGGCATCATTCTCTGCCCTTGTGTCTAGAAGGACAGGAACGACAAGTAGAAGAGACCTGCTGCTCAGGGGCTGTTCTCCGTGTGGCCTCCATGCCCTTCCAGCTTGCAGAACCTCATTATCTTCATCTGCAGCTTTAAGGCAGGCTCCCCTGAGACCCAGATCTCGCTCTAAACAAGATGCATATAAAAAACATCTGGCTGAGGCAATTGTTGGCTGAGGATCAAGCTTCTTGTTGGTTGCTAGTGCTTTCTACTTGTAATCCTCTGCTGGGGTCCTAGACTCTCTGAGATTCAGCCATCAACTGGAGTATTCTTGTTTCCCAAGGTCACTCAATCCCCAGACCCTGGACACTTGACTAGCATATGCCTATTCTCTATGTAAGACATGCTCTGCTAGCTGGAACTTAGGTGTTTGTCTTCTTTTCCTGTAATTCTAGGTCCCAATCAACCCCTTTTCACTCACCAGGTGCCTCAGACTCCAGAGTGACAGGCCTTATCTCTTCATAGGGGACTAAACCAAGTCAGCTCTGACATTTTGGAGTTGGTTTATAGTCTTGGCATCATTTTACTGGCTCGTTAAGTGGCACAAATTGAAGAGAAAGAATAAAAAGAAACTATTCACAACAGCAAAGACTTGAAGGCAACCCAATAGCCCACCAGTGATAGACTGGATAAAGAAAATGTAGCACATATGTGCTATGGAATATTATGCAGCAATAAAAAGGATGAGTTACTGTCCTTTGCAGGAGCATGGATGAACCTGGAAGCCATCATTCTCAGCAAACTAACACAAGAACAGAAACACCGGACACCACATGTTCCCACTCAGAAGTAGAAGTTGAACAATGAGAACACATGGACACAGGGAGGGGAGCATCACACACCGGGGCCTGTTGGGAGGTGCGGGGAGGGGAGGGATAGCATTAGGAGAAATACCTAATATAGATGATGGGTTGATCAGCGCAGCAAACCACCATTCTGGGGTACCTGTGCAGAGCAATGTAACAAACCTGTTACCTATTACCAATGTAATTACCTAACCTGTTACCTATGTAACGAACCTGCACGCTCTGCACATGTACCCCAGAACTTAAAAAAAGAAAGAAAGTGTAGGTCGTCTTTTCTTCCCTACATCCCAAGCTGGGGTCTAAAAATAAGTATTATTCAATAAATGTTAAAGATGAAATACATGAGTAGAATGCTGTATCTTTCCATTTCATGCTCACTGGTGACTGGTGTCAGTAAAATTAGAAAGAAAGGTACATCCTCAGGGAGACATGGAAAGGACTTGACCAGTGGTATAATTTGAGAGGTGATGGAGGCCAGGATGTTAATGATGATACCAATGTCTCCATCTTTGGGTCCAAAGGAATAGTAGTACTAGTGACACCAAGAGTAAATAAAGTGGCTGGGAGTGGTGGCTCACTCCTATAATCCTAGCACTGCCTGGCCATTATGGTGAGACCCCATCTCTACTAAAAATACAAAAGTTAGCTGGGTGTGGTGGTGCACGCCTGTAATCCCAGCTACTTGGGAGGCTGAGGCAGGAGAATCGCTTGAACCTGGCAGGTAGAGGTTGCAGTGAGCTGAGATCACGACATTGCACTCCAGTCTGGGTGACAGAGGAGACAGAGCAAGACTCTGTCTCAAAAAAAAAAAAAAAAAAAAAAAAAAAGAGCAAATAAAGCAAGAGAGTAAGAGAGTAGGTCCCATCTCAAACATTTTGAAAGACTTCTAAACATTTCAAGTAGGGATGTGCAAAAAGGAACTTCAGAAATGGGGAAGTGGGCAAAGCTGGAAGTAGAAACGTGGGAATCATTCGCAGGCTAAAGTTTAGAAATTGACGCTTTGTAGAAAGAAGGGCAAGGAGAAAAAGAAACAAATGTCTCCAGAAAAAGCCCCCTTGATGGGATGGATGAAGGTTAGAGGGTGTTCTGGGGACAATGGGAAGGTGTTATGAGAAAGATACCAGTTAGAACAGTGTCTTGCTGCAGAAAGCTGCTGAAGTGGGCACTTTAAAAACAGAAGCATTGTTCACAGTGTCAGGTGCTAGAAAGAAATGCAAGAAATTGTGGACATGGGCGATCCAGTAACCAGCTTCACTCAGCCCTTGGGGCAGTACATCCTAACTCAGACATTCAGCATTGAATGCACATGAAGAGACACAATGCATTTCTTTGGATTTGAAAGAAATACACACAGAATATTCTAAGACATTCAAAGCAGGATGATTGAGATCTATGGCAATAAAAATGTGTTTCACCACGTGGTCTTAAGAGGGGGACGGGTGGAATTAACTTGGAAAACTTACGTAGCCCTGTCACAGATGGCAAATACGTTTGATCTCACGTAATACTTCTGACTGACTAGTAGTGGCCATCTACAATACATTTGAGAAACTTCTTGGGAAGGAATGGCTTAACAGGTTGTAAGGCTCACTGTGGACTTGAGGAAAAACTGGTAGCACAGTGCCCCAAAGCTGCCATCTCTGCTCCATCTCTAATCTTTCAAAAGATAATGTGATTCATAAAAATAATATTTCAGAGAATATGTAACATTTTTATTACATTAAAAACTGTTTTGTTTTGGAAATGGGTGACATTTCTAAATAGGTATTAACTTTATTTGGGACTGACGTTTCTATCAATTAAGAAGAACTTTACTTGGGACAAACATTTTTGCAAATTAAATAAAAAGGCATGTATATTTATCTTGCTTGAGCACAAAATTATCTGAAATAACTTTTAAAATCTAGACGTTGGTATATATTCTTTTAGCCCATTTTCTTTGCATTTAGAAATATGGGTATGTTCAAAAAAATTGAGGCCGGGCATGGTGGCTCACACCTGTAATCCCTGCACTTTGGGAGGCAGAGGCAGGTGGCTCATTTGAGGTCAGGAGTTCAAGACCAGCCCAGCTAATGTAGTGAGACCCCAATTAGCCAGGTATAGTGGCGTATGCCTGTAATCCCAGCTACTCAGGAGGCTGAGGCAGGAGAATCACTTGAATCTGGGAGGCAGAGGATGCAGTGAGCTGAGATCATGCCACTGAACTCCAGCCTGGGTGACAGAGTGAGACTCTGTCTCAAAAAAATTGAGATTATCCTTTGTGGACGGCTTCTATCCTACCATTTTCTCTTGAAAGTACGTGTAAAGCATTATATTAGGCTCTTAAATATATTTATTATATATATATATATATATATATATATATATACACACACACAACTTTTGTTTTAGGTTCAAGGGTACATGCACAGGGTTGTTATACTGGTAAATTGCAAGTCACAAGGGTTTAGTGTACAGATTATTTTGTCACTCGGATAATAAGCACAGTATCCAACAGATAGTTCTTTATCCTCTCCCTCCCCCACCCTCCACCCTCAAGCAGACCCTGCTGTCTGTTGTTCTTTGCACCCACATGTACTCAGTGTTTACCTGGTAAGTGAGAACATGCAGTATTTTATTTTCTGTTCCTGCACTAGTTCACTTAGGATGATGGCCTCCAGCTCCATCCATGTTCCTGAAAAGGACATGATGTCATTATTTTTTATGGCTACATAGTATTCCACAGTATATATGCACCACATTTTCTTTATTCAGTCTACTATTGATGGGCTTTTGAATTGATTCCATGTATTTGCTATTGTGAATAGGGCTATAATGAACATATGCGTGCATGTGTCTTTATGGTAGAACAATTTATATTCCTTTGGGTATATACCCAGTAATGAAATTATTTGGTCTAATGGTAATTCTTTAAATATTTTTAAAAACGAGTCTTTGATAAATCACATTATGTTTTTAAAATAACTTTTATCTAAATGGCTTAGAATATTTAGGATGTTTTCAATTTTTCAAGATTATAAATAACAATGGAATGAACGTCTGTATATGTAAATCTTGATGTACGCTTAGGGATTTCTTTAGAAGAGATTTCTAGAAGTGTGGTTGTTGAACCAAAGAATAAAAACAGCATTAAGACTCTTGATATATACTTCAATTTGCTTCAGAAGATAATTGGAGTAATTATCATTATTACTCTATAGATTATTGTCTATAGGTAGCTTTTATCCTGTTTTCTCTTGAAATTACATGTAAAGCATTATATTTGGCTCTTAAATATATATTATACACACATATATAGAGAGAGATACATAACTTTTGTTTTAGGTTAGTTTTAAAATAAACCTGAGTTGAGGTTTACTTTAAACTGCATCTATATTTTCAAAGAAATTGATTCCTTTTTTATGGCACAAATTGATATTTTAAATCAGGAATTGGCACACTTTCTGAAAAAGACCAGATAGGAAGTATTTTCGACTTTGCATGCAAGACAGCCTCAATCTCAACTGTCCAACTCCTCCATCATATTATGAAAATAGCCATAGACAACAGGCAAATCAATGAGCATAATTGTGTTCCAATAAAGCTTTATTTACAAAAAAACAAGAGGTCAGACAGGTTTGGTCTACAGGCCATAGTTGGCTGACCTCTGAATTACTTGAAAGTCCTGTTGTTTTGTGAAAATATTTGAATTGTGATGTCAAGAATTGGGAGGCATGCTTTGCAAAATTCCCTTTATGAAGATTTGAGCCTGTGGGATCATGAATCCTAGTTATAGTCTTGGGAAAGGAGTAAATCTGCTTTTGCTGCAAAGCGATTTGGAAACTAAGCAAGGAAGCTATGAATCAGCCTGTCGTTTCAACATATGCAGAGTATGGAAAAGTCTATAAAGTTAGGCTTCTGTTTGCCTCTGTCAGGCAGCTGTAGCTCTGCCCTGAGTCTTTTCTTTGTATACTTTCTTGAGAAATTCAGTCCAACTCCCACAAAAGTAATCACAACTATGTTTACAAACTAATTTCACCCAATATTGATTCAATCAAAGCCTCTATCACTTATTAATGCCAGCATTTCTACACAATTCCTAGGAAAACAAAGCTGGAAGCTGGAAGGAAAAAAAGTCATCTGAGAAATAACTTTGTTCTCATGCAACTTACCCAGCTGGGAATATTTTTCCCAGATGTTAGGCGTACAATTGCTTTTCCTTAGGTGACCCTTTATTGAGCAGCTAAAAGACATCATTGACTACCTTTAACAAAAGTGTAAAGCACAAAGGAAATTAACCAAGCATAATTTCGGAAATAATAACACTATGTCATAATTAGCAGTTATCTGTCAAGGAAAATTGTAAACTGACCACAAAGATAAGATATATTTTCACATATTATTTAGTGGTTGTCCAGCCTGCCTTAACCTCTTGATGCTTTTGAAGGTGATTTGAATTCAGAATCTTTATGTCAAAATAGAGGCTGAAGGAAGCTGCTTTCAGTGATTATCAGATCCCTCATAGATGCAGGAACACACACACACACACGCACACACACCCTTATGACCCACAGCATGCGAAAGCAGCTGCCTTTGTAAATACTACATCTGAGGCCAGCAGTGGTTTCACACTCATTGTTCTGCCTCTCATTTAAGCTAGAGAAATGTGAGCTGGATGTAGACAGCTCTCTGCCATGAACAGAAGTGTGTTTGGGGGCTAGCACAAGCAAGTCACAAAGAGTTGTGAGGGAAAATGGATTTAACCATTGCAAATGAATATAAACAATCACTTCCCTGCAAACACGCACATACCCTACATGTATGACAGCTGGAGTGAAGATTTCGGCTAGAAATATTTTTTACTAAGAAATCCCAAAATTGTGTTCCCATGATCGTAGACTTTTAGTCACAGTACATGTTTTTTTAAAACCTATAGAATTTTACACATGTACAGTTTGGCAGCTAACAGAGAATCTGATCTATTTGATGGGGAGAGAAAGTGGAGTTTAGGCTGGACGTGACTTGTCCAGTGAGTGGATCCATGGTGAGAACTTAGTTCCCAGGATTCCTGAGACAACAATCCCCTCATCGACCACGCTTCCTCTTCAGCCATATTGCTTTCCTTACTTGTTGCTTTTCCAGGTAATGCATAATTACAATTTGGTATTTGCACCCCTTTTGCAGCTAGACCTTCAGGGGGTTTATAACTTATGCTGTGTCATCCTTAAGGGCAGAACAGGGACCAGCGGGTAGAAATTATAGCCCTAACATACCATGAAAAGGCTTCCAACATGTACCAATTCTTATTTTCCTAGGATGTCCAGATTCTATCTTGAGCTATTTTACCTCAAAAGGTGCACATTTTTTTAAAATCGTTTTAGTAGATTATACATGTTTGTAAAGTGCAGTCCAGCACATCAGAATAGTTATTCACCTAAATATATGATAGCAGATCTTCAGAACTGAGTTACCAATGACGTCGCACTAAATGGTTGATTGACATTCTCCTCCCCATGTGCTGTGTAGTTTATTGTACTACCATACAGTGCTCATGCGTAGCCTGGCAGAACACACCATCAGGGTGCACATTGCTCTACAGCAAGTCACTCTTCAATTTTGAAGAATCGATTGGACTGTTTACATTACTTTAAGTCAATCTGGTTGTATGGATGCTTCTGCTTTTGGAATGTCATTGCTTAGACTCAAGGCATATGGTTTTCTTCGCTGTTTCTACTCGGGTGACAGACTGCCTCGAAAAGCAGCGAGCTCCCCTTCCACCAGAAGCTTTCAAGCGGTGGCCAGATGCCATCTGCGAGGAGTGCCATGCATTTCTGTAAAGCCTCAGACCTAGGCTTAATTGCATCCACAAATAAATGAGGAGAAGTCGATTGTTGAATGCCAACCATGTGGCCTTCGGTTTAGATGGGGTCATTCTCATTTCACTTCCCAGAGCAAGCACATAAGGAAAGACACAGCTCATTGCAAAGCTCTGTTTGAGTTGAATAACGTCATTGGAATGGCTGCTAGGGTCCACCATCATACACTGGAGTTCTGGTGCCCTGGTGCTAAAGAGTGGGAAGACCAGTGAGATCATAATTGGTAATAAATAAATAAATAGGCTTTCCTGTTTTGAAAACCCTTGAAAGAAGAGTCTATAAGAAGGGTCTTGAAGAAGCAGGGCACGGTTGACTAACAGAGAACTCACAGAAAGCAAAATTCCCCAAGGTTTCTTTTTGGTACTATTCGTTTTCCTCCCCATTGTCTTTTTAGCTTTCTCAATTTTTTGCTGTGATGAAATGGTCCATCTGGAGGAGATAATTTCATTCAAAGAAAGAAAAGTCAATCAGTGAAAGAAGGCAGAATGGAGACCAGAGAAAGAAAGAATTTTAATGAGAACATGTCTTGGGTCAACTGCTAACCTAATTACCAAGATGTGTTTCCGTTATTTTCAACTATTTGGCCTGGGTGTGTGTGTTAACCAAATGACACTGAGTTATTTCCCAGAACAGCTAAGTGCCACACAGGAAATACTTGCTGCTTCATGTGATTTGGTTGAATCCCCAATTTATAGCTTGAAGGAAAAACAGATTCTCAAGGCTTGGGAATAAAAGTCAGAATCTACATTTCTTATTTCTCATTGTCAAGACAATATTATTTGATGTTAATCAGAGAAAAACACTGTAGTGTCTATCAGTGTATATCATCTGCCACTGTCACAGTGGGTACTACATGGGTATAGAAGGAAGCATAAAGCCTTGTTTATTGTCCTTGAAGGGGTCACAGTCAAGTGGGGAGGCAGGACTTGCAAACAGATATTTTACATCTTAAAATGGTGAATGCTATAACTAAAATGTAAATAAAATGTTTTCTAAGTTGGTTCTCCGTTTGTTTGCCAAATGTGCAAAAGCACATTTAACATTTACTTTCTTATCATTAACCACCAACCTCTGACTTCAAGACACTGAAGCAGACAAAACAGCCATCTGCAAGTTCTGGCTTCATCATTTTGCTTATTTATTACAATGAAATAAGGCCCAGATCGTTGTCAATTAGTTGTGAATAAGGTAGAGTTTAAACACAAAACCGTTACTGACACTTAAACCTAAAAAGTGTGGAAGGAAAGGACAAAGAACTCTGCTATAATCCCCTGGGATTGAAAGTTTATAATCTATTTCAGAAGATGAAGTTTATCCAAATAATGACATAGTGAATGGAAGAAGACAATTTATTAAGCACCCTTTGAGGGGTGGAGAGAAATCTATGATAAGAATTCAAAGCACTCTTTCTTCTTGTCAGGTAATTAACAAAGAAGGATGAGTTCCAAGATAAGACACATTCAGGAAAGAAGGTCTTTTGAAAATGTTTGTTTGTTTGTTTGCTTTGGTAGACTTTGATCTACCTGCCCAATTTAGAAAGAAGATAGAGGAAAAGCTTTGTTCTCTCCCTCTCACTTCACTCTTCCATGGTGAGGTTCAGAGACAGGTGTGATTATAACTAGAAAGAAACGCAAAATTCTACGACTCTTGAGGGACAGCCTTTCGTCTGAATTGGTTAGCTCGTAATGAAATCACAGGGGAAAGATTAGCTGCCTTGGACAAAGATGTACCCAACTTTGAAAATATGAGCTGTGACTATAATGTTGACCCCGAAAACAGACCTAAGCAGTCCTTGTCCATGGAATGATGCCTCCAATGAGGAAGTTACTATCCTCCCATTTCTCAAAAACAAGCCACTTACCAACCGTGGGGAAAAAACTAATCTTTTTTGATGGAAGTCATTATTCTTATTTCCGACCCACGAGACCCTCAAGGTAGCCAGTAGCCAGAGCTCTCCATGCAGTCCCGTCCTCTTTCATACTCTGAACTGATGTTTGATCTGCTCACCCTCCCTGGCTGTTAACCAGGAGGGGACCCTTGCCTAGGCCATTGCTCAGAGGAATCTTTGTGTTTCTCCAAGCCCTACCTCCCCATTAACAGCAGAGCAGCTGCAACTTCATGGAGTCCTGGCAAGTTGCCTGTCACCTCTGCCATAGATACCTAGTAACGTGCCCTCCAAGAGAGGATCTGATCTGGAAAATGAGAGTGGCTGGCAATTTGGGGGAACTTCTTATCTAATAGCCATCTTTGGATCAAGGAGGGGCCCACAACCTCAGAGGAAATCTTTCCTGTTTACAGACTTCTGGGCTTTGAAAACCCTGGTAGGCTGGCCTCCTTAGCTTTTACGCGAAGGGGCCAAACAGGATGAGACCAGGATGGAAACGGCACATCATAGGAACCCAGAAAGGCAGGAAGTAACAACGTAAGAAGGAACTCTTGATTAAAAGTACAATTAGAAGGTTGGTGTTGGGTGGGAAGGGGATAATGGCATGAAAATGTGTCTAGTTTGTATGTGTGTTTGTTGTAATAAAGCCATTAGCCATCTCCTTCAACCGTGTTTCCGTTGTTACGTTATTCTCCAGTTTGGAGAAACTGGAAATATTTTTTTTTCTGTGCAAAGTCTCTGTACTAAGTAGTGTATATGGAGGAAAATCAAAACTTCTTTCTCTCTGTCTTTTACTCTCTTTTTCTTTCTTTTTATAAATCCTCTATGTGAAATAGAACCTAGGAAAGACCTCAGTATCCTTTGTAGAATTAATTATTCTAGAACTAATTGTTAGGATATTGAAAACAAGCAACGTTTATAAAGGGTAAAGTTGCTCTCCATATGTTTTTCTGCACTTATTTCCCAAGAATGACAGAGATGTTTGCAAACTTTTAAAAACAAATTGCTCAAAACGTAGGCATGATTATGAAAGGAACAACTTTTCTGACTTCACAAACTTTTCTGGGGGACATTGGTTGCTGCTGAAATCCCACTTGTGGAATAAGGATGTCCGCATAACACCTGTTTGATTTCTTTCTTTTTCTTTTTTTTTTTTGAGACGGAGTTTCTCTGCTGTTACCCAGGCTGGAGTGCAATGGCGCGATCTCGGCTCACCGCAACCTCCGCCTCCTGGGTTCAGGCAATTCTCCTGCCTCAGCCTCCCGAGTAGCTGGGATTACAGGCGTGCGCCCCCACGCCCAGCTAATTTTTTGTATTTTTAGTAGAGATGGGGTTTCACCATGTAGACCAGGATGGTCTCTATCTCTTGACCTCGTGATCCACCTGCCTCGGCCTCCCAAAGTGCTGGGATTACAGGTGTGAGCCACCGCGCCCGGCAACACCTGTTTAATTTCTTAATTCCTCTCCGGACACCACTTCGCCGCATATGAGTGGCTGGGAGCCATGTGCATTGGCCCCATATTCACGCGACAGGGTGAACCGTGATCATCTGTTTCCAGACAGAAGTTAGAAGTAACATGTTTTATCATCGTAGTCCTATGCCAACTAGAGAGTAAGTTGTCGTTACCAGATGGTTCAGTGCTGCAGAAAACGTGTTCGTACAGGGCTCTGCATCAGCCTCCTTGACTTCCACCTTGCAGGTGATATTTATGGACTGTTTACAAGTTGCTCACATATGGCATTCTAAAGAGGTTTGTAACTTTTATACCCTGTCATCCAGTTTATTAATTTTATGAAAATTCCACTCCAAAGGTCACTCTTGTTCCACCTACCCCGCTAACTTCAGGCTGGAGGGAAAATCCTGAATGTAATCTCGGGACAGAGGAGCCAAGCGAACAGGCCGTCAAGCCCTCTAAATTCAGTTCTCCACATGCACCAAACTCTGCCTCCTCCAAACTGCAAGCATGACCCTAATGAGGACAGCTCGGAGTCTCTCTCCTGTTAGAATAATACAACATTTGTGTTGTTTTGTGTGGCAACGTCCCCCTGATTTGGCTTTTTTCAGCTCCCATGGAGGAGAGAAGGGGGCAGCAACTCCATAGAAAGGGGTGTAGCCAGTGTGAACCCCCAAAAATCTGACACAGGTCTCAGTTAATTTAGAAAGTTTATTTTGCCAAGATTGAGGACGCACACCCATGACACAGCCTCAGGAGGTCCTGATGACATGTGCCCGAGGTGGTCAGAGCACAGCTTGATTTTATGCATTTTTAGGGAGACATGAGACATCAATCAACATATGTAAGATGAACATTGATTCGGTCTGGAAAGGCAGGACGACTCGAAGCAAAGGCAGGACAACTGGAAGTGGGGAGGAGGCTTCCAGGTCAAAGGTAGATACAAGACAAATGGTTGCATTCTTTTGAATTTCTTAATAGCCTCTCCAAAGGAGGCAATCAGATACGCATTTATCTCAGTGAGCAGAGGGGCGACTTTGAATAGAATAGGAGGCAGGTTTGCCCTAAGCCGTTCCCAGCTTCACTTTTCCCTGTAGCTTAGTGATCTGGGGCCCCAAGATTTATTTTCCTTTCCCACTGGCGTTGGGGGTTGAGCTGTGCACACACTCAGGAGCCACTGCAGCAACCTTCTGGCGGATAATCCTACTTGATTTCTGTCCAGGCAGGGCAGGAACTCAAACTCTGGAAATCCTCTCCTGGCCTGGTTGCTGTCCAAAGTGGAGCCTTAGAGCTCCCACCTGGGGCAGTGACAGATTTGTACCTGAGTTCTTGATGACATCGATGCCCTTTGTTGGTGGACATTTGCTTTCTTCACCACGTTTCCCCTTCCAGGTGGACACTCTTGAAGTGCATAGAAACTTTATCGCTGTTAGAAGGCCAGTGAAAATAGAGGCAAGGAGCTTTCTTGGCCCCTCGAAAGCTAATATAAATGAGGGACATTATTTGGTCGTTGGAAACACTTCGAAGCCAAGGTTAGATGGAAACTCTAGGCCTAAACATACATAGGGTGTCCCCGTGACAGCAGAGAAAAGAGAAGGATGAGGTTGTACACGAAGACAGGGGACTGTGAAGACGCTAGACGTTGTGAAAGTCAAGCAAAGTTTTTCATCTTGATTTGGTAGGAAATGGGAGTTAGCAGGCAGTTCAGAGCGTGAACTCTTTCAAGTGGCTTTCCAAGTCACATAGATAATTTTCTCCTTTTTTACAGCCTTCTCTTTAGAGAAGTAGAGAGCAATCAATAACCCAGAGTTCAGATAGAGAAAATCGGGCAGCCAGGGGTTCCCCTAAGGTCCACAGCTTCTATCAGCGCAGTGAGGATTAGCAAGCATGGTCCTCAGGATCAATTGCCTGTAGCAATTAGTTTATTTTTTTAGAGACAGGGTCTCTCTCTGTCACTCAGGCTAGAGAGCAGTGATGCAATCACAGCTCACTGCAGCCTCAAACTCCTGGGCTCAAGGGATCCTCCTGCTTCAGACTCTTCAGTAGCTGGGACCACAGGTGTGTACCACTACAACCAACTAATTCTTATTTTTATTTTTTGATAGAGACGGGGGTCTCACCATGTCGCCCAGGCTGGTCTTGACCTCCCGGCCTCAAGCAATCCTCCCACCTCAGCCTCTCAAAGTGCTGGGATTATAGATGTGAGCCACCACACCCTGCCACCCGTAACAATTTTTTTCAAAAATTACCTAGAAGTGGCCCTGCCTCAGACATCTTGATCTGAAATCCTGGGATGGTTCTCAGGCAGAGATCAGAGGCCATTCTGGGGAGTACAACAGATTGAAACGCTTGTTTCAGCAGCTGGCGTCCGACCCAAAGGCTGCTTCGTTGTGTTCAACCTGCAGTGCTGATGGACTCCTGCTTGAGAGAGCTATGAATACAAAGAAGACAGGCAGTTCTGATGATTGGGGCGGGTTGCGGGGGACAGCTTTCGGGGCTGGGGTGCATGGTCGGCTCATTTTCTAGAAAAGGTATGGCATCATTTTCAGAGCAGTAACTTTGGGTCAGACAGAGCTAGGGTTAGACACTTACTCTGTGACCTTGAGCAATGCAACCTCATATTGCCTCATTTATCTCAGTTACAAAGTGGGGCTAAAAATAGTGCCTACCTTGTGGGGTCCTTAAAGTATAAAACAAAACAAGTTATGTAGCAAAAGTACCCAGTAAGGTTCCTGGCACAAGTAAGTGCTCAATGCATAGTAACAGCAGTAGTGGTGGCGGTGAGAGTATTCTGATTGGTGGGAAGAATGTGAAACTTACATTCTGACAGCATTCCAGCCTAGGCCTAGAATACGATGGCTAGAATTCGTGTGGTGTCTACAATGTGCCTGGTGATATGTGTATAAATGTAATCTTTAATCGCCACGAGTGCACTGCAAGATATTATCTTCCTCATCTTACAAAAGGGGAAACTAAGTATAAAAAGACGAAAAGATCTGCCTAAGAATACAGAATTTGAAATGGCAGAACAAGGGCTTGGAGGCAGCTGCCTCTGATGCCAAAACCAACATGCAGCCAAGGATGCTGCCTGGCCAGATACAGAACTGTGAGACCTCCTGCTCCCCAGCCAGCAAGGAGGTTTACAGAGTTTCTGTCTTCATAGTGGATGCTACTGTCGTTCTTTCCAGGGTGGTAAGTGAAAAGCAGTTGGAGATTTTGGGAATTCAGGCACTCTATATGGTTAAGACATTAAATAGGCCCACCGTCTTCCAGGCTGAAAATTCATGAGGCATTTTTCAGGGTAAAGAGTGTCCGTGAAGAATAGCCCAGCGCCTGCACAGGAGGGTGGGAGCTGTCTGTGCATACAGCCCATTCTTCAGATCCATGAGAAGAGACTCTGTCAGCCCTGGCCATAACCCCAGTGAAGCAGAGACGACGGAGGTCTGCCTGCATCTTTGATTACCCAGGAGGGAGTCCCTGGTCACCCAGTGTAGAAATAAATTTAATGTCACTTTCACATGCTGTTCCTGGGACCAGTGCCGAAAATATATGTTTTCTCGCACGTTCCCTTTCAACAACTGAAAAAATATTTCCAGAGGATCCGAAGCTCTCAAAAACCTGCTTGGCTGCATATAAGCATGGGTATTTAGTGCCTGCCAAAATGAGCAAGATGAACACGATAACTGAATCTTGACTGTGAACTGAAGGTGATGAGTATAGTATCAACAGGAAAATGTGGCACTAGTTTTCAGAGGATAATATAATTCCAGGGGATTTTTTTCCCTTAGAATAGCATCCTAGAATCTGATTTCCTAGGGCAGGAGGCCCTTCCCCATCTGACTGTAGGATCCCAGAAACTCACCAACGTGGTACAGCCTCTGTTCCTTCCTCAGAGGATAGTAAATCCTGCCTTTAAGCCTCAAAGTGTTTGAAGGAAAAGTAGGTTTCTGGGAACAAGATATACTTTTTTTTTTTTTTTTTTTGAGACGGAGTTTCGCTCTTGTTACCCAGGCTGGAGTGCAATGGCGAGATCTCGGCTCACCGCAACCTCCGCCTCCTGGGTTCAGGCAATTCTCCTGCCTCAGCTTCCTGAGTAGCTGGGATTACAGGCACGCGCCACCGTGCCCAGCTAATTTTTTGTATTTTTAGTAGAGACGGGGTTTCACCTTGTTGACCAGAATGGTCTCGATCTCTTGACCTCGTGATCCACCCGCCTCGGCCTCCCAAAGTGCTGGGATTACAGTACTTTTTTTTTTTTTTTTTTGAGATAGAATCTCGCTCTGTCTCCCAGGCTGGAGTGCAGTGGCACCATCTCAGCTCACTGCAACCTCTACCTCCCAGGTTGAAGTGATTCTCCTGCCTCAGCCTCCTGAGTAGCTGAGACTACAGCCCAGTGCCACCATACTCGGCTAATTTATACATTTTTAGTAGAGACAGGGTTTCACCATGTTGGCCAAGCTGGTCTTGAACTCCTGACCTCAAGTGATCCACCCATCTCAGCCTCCCAAAGCACTGGGACTAGAGGCGTGAGCCATCGTTCCCAGCCATGTACTTTAACCACATAAGATATAAGGTAGGAAATAAAATTTTCAGAGATCCCAGTAATGTTCCAGAATCCTTATATTCGATCCAAATCCAAAGAAACTGACAAATTCATTGCAAATGGCTTCTAAGAACATCCTTGGAGAAAACTACCAACTCGTAGGTTCCAAATGCAATATTTATCCCTCAGAAGTATGCTGCTTCCTGCAGGAAAGCACACAAGCCCAACCCACAGCCTTAACTATATTTACCACAATTTATATGGCATCAGGTAGAGAGAGCCATATTTAGTGTTTGCTTTGCATTACAAAGCAAGTTTGTGTTGGCTTCCAATCTATGATTTATAATCAAGTTTTAGGGTATTTAGCTGAATGAAACAGTTTTCTTTGTTTAAGTTGGATTTTTTTTTCTTTTTTATCCTCTCTCTTTTTTTTTTTTTTTTTTTTTGGTGAGGCAGAGTCTCGCTCTGACACCCAGGTGGGTGTGTAGTGGCACCATCTCGGCTCACTGCAATCTCTGCCTCCCGGGTTCAAGTGATTCTCCTGCCTCTGTCTCCCGAGTAGCTGGGACTACAGGTGCATACCAGCATCCCCATCTAATTGTTGTGTATTTAGTAGAGACAGGGTTTCGCCATGTTGGCCAGGCTGGTCTCGAACTCCTGGGCTCAGGTGATCCGCCCGCCTCAGCCTCTGAAAGTGCTGGGATTTCAGGCATGAGCCGCCACTCCCAGCCTAAATTGGATCATTAAGGCTGAAATGTTAGCCTTGATGCCTGGGCTCTGCCGGCCCACTGCCTTCCCAGGGACTCACTGTCTATTGCCTAAACCAACCTAGGGGTGAAGCCTCCGAGCACAAAGCTGCCAAGTTACCTTTTCCCATCCCCTCTGAAGCTTCGAGGTCAGAAGGGACCCCTCATACCTCCAGCTGAGCAATTACTGCTCGGGATCAACCCTCACCAGCACCCTGTCTGTACCCAGACCTCCTGCAAAGGTCCAAAAACATCTTGTCCTTCTTCTCTTCAAAGAATAAGTCACTTTGGAGGATTCCAGATGGCTCCGGGCTGGCTTGGGGGTAAGGAGCAGGATTAAGATGAAGAGTTCTTTTTCCTAAAACCACTTAAAGTAACTAAAAGAAAAGCAGACAAGAACGCTCCAGAACAAACTTCTAGGGAGGCAACCTGGCTTCAAACAGGCCTTCCTGTCTGGCTGTGGGTTCCTGTCCTCGCTGAAAGGCCTGAGAATGGAGCTGAAAGAAAACACAGGATTTCTCCAGCTTAAGGAATCTATGACCTTCTTTTAAAGGGAAAGAAATATCTCCAAGGACCTTGGGTGTTGAAGATCACTTTTATTCTAATCTTACTTATTACCTGCATACAAAAAATTCACTCACACCTCTTTTTACCCTTTGGATTCCCATAAAACAAATGAGTCCGAGCAACTTTCTGCACTAATTCCAACATAACAACAAAATCCAAACACTCAGATGGCAACATTAATCTGGGGTGATGACTGATGGCGTTTTGTAGAAGCAAAATTCCTGTTACCAGGCGATAAAATAGTAGAATGTACTTTCACTTTATGCTTTGCTTGTTGTTAACTTAATTTCCTTGAGTTTTAGCATAATAGGGAGCCCTTTTAGCTATCATTATTACCTTTACTGTTTATTTTTATTTATTTACTTTTAATCATTTAATTTGTTTTGGCTACTAACAGGCCAAATGATTTAATGGTACACCCCCAAAATGTAATATAGGGAGGAAAATCTTTTTTTTTTGAGACAGTGCCTCACTTTGTTGCCTACACTGAGTGCAGTGGAGTAATCATGGCTCACTGCAGCCTCAACCTCCTGGGCTCAAGTGATCCTCCCACCTCAGCCTCCCAAGTAGCTGAGACTACAGGTGTGCACCACCATGCCTGACTAACTTAAAAAAATTTTTTTGTAGAGACAGGCTCTGACTATTTTGTCCAGGTTGGTCTGGAACTCCTGTGCTCAAGCAATCCTCCTGCCTCAGCCTCCCAAAGTGCTGAGATTATAAGCGTGAGCCACTGCACCTGGCCTGGGAAGAAAATCTTTTAAAGGAAAGTTCTTCACTGCCTATTTATATCTACACTGACCACGAATGAACTGTTGCTTATCAGTTTCCCAAAGACTTGGACATGCTGCTGAAGGCCAGGAGGCGGGGTCTTTCGAGTTCAGAGCCATGTCTTCCCAAGTGATGGCTCACCTCTCCGCCACTGGTTTACTTTTGAACAAGTGGTAAACCTTGGCTATATAGGGATTCATGCTTTCCTATCACCCCACTTGGCAGTCATTCAATCATCAATACAGACACACATGTAGCTACCAAAAGACACAGCAGTATTCCTTATATGGTACCTATCTAGGTGCTCCACAATGGTCTCACATTGCCATTTTTAGAAGATAATCATGAACATGAAAATCTAAGATTTTTAAATTATTTGATAACTGTGGGGCACTTGAAAAATGCCTGGCTTGAGACCCATTGCCCAAAGTTGACGCAGTCTATAGGTGGTATCAGGACAAGTCGGAGACCCTGGGCTATGATGAAACCTGGGCACAAATGACTGTTTTTGAATCATGATGTGTTTGTTGTTGATGGAAAGAGCCTTGGAGATCTTCTAGGGTAATCAATCCCCTTAGGCTGCTGATGAGTAAACGAAGGCCCAGAGAGGTGAAGTTCTCTCCCAGGTTCCGTAACGCCTGGTGACTCTTCAGGATTTCACAAAAATGGCATTTTCCTTCTTATCTTCCTCATTAACTTTCAGATATTGACTCTTCTGGCCCCCCCTTGGCTCTCTCAGCAAGGGTATTAGGACATAGATTTTGTTGAAGAGTTACTCTGCAAAGACACCGATTCCATGAAGAACAACAGTTAGTGATGCACATTTGCAGGACACTAAATGCCAGGTTACACTCTGGCTACATTCTCACATTCTAAGAAGTCACCCCCAAATCCCACACTCACGGAAGCATTTGAGATATGTAGGACCCCCACCATGACATAAAACTGCACATGCACATAAAAATTACTAAGCGATCAACATCTTATTTGGAAGGAATCGTACTGATTTTAACTCAAGGCTACAAAGCCCACAGAGTCTACTGAGTCTGCGGACACCAGCATTATCCAATGGAAATGTAAAATGAAGAGTATATTTTAGTTGGTATTAGCGACCTCTCTGGGTTGTCCTGAGGTTAATTCTGCAGAAAGCACATCATCCACACTATGACTGTGACAGACAAAAGAATTCACATTGAGTATGGATGAGTGAAACTCACTCATTCACATGGATATTCAAAAATTGATAAAGTCCATAGTCTGGTAATAATGCCACATCTTTATTATGCAAATCAGCTATGTTTTAAATGATTTTATTGGGTTTTGAGCACGTGTGTGCATGTGCGCTTTTAGCAGATGGCAAGCATCCTTCTTCAAAATAATGAACATGTTTTCTGTTTTTCTCTCCCCTCTTTGCTGAATGCTGAGTGAGTGTGTTTTAATAGAAAAAACAGGGAGTCCAGAGTCCAGTACTGACTTTGCCTTGGACAGTTGGTCGTGTGGCCGTTAGCAGCCCGCATAACTTACGGGGGGCTCTGTTACCTTATTGGTAACATTTAGGGGTCAGAGAAGATGATCTCCAAATTCCCCTCTGTAATTCTGGTCCATGACAGTTTTCCTTGTTTCTAGCACAAAGAAATTAATTGTATGTGACTGAATTCATGAAAAGAGTGTCTCCATCCCCATTGTAAAGATGCAACTGTTCAATCAAGTTGTCAAATTCTAAGGAAGCGCCCTGTTTCTGTTTTCCTTTGCACTGGCTGCCAAGGTACATACTAAAGGAGTTCGAGTTAAAGTTTGCTGGGCCAAAAATATTCCAGGGAAGGAAAAGCCTGGGAAAAAAGCTCCTGTCTGGACCATTGTGTTCAAGTTAGTGTTTTATAAACGTTTCTTACCTCATCAAAAAAATAAGGAATTTAAGTATTCCAGATAAAAATAGATTTTATTATTTTAGTGTTCATGAACTCAAACTGAAACAAGACAAATTGGAACTCTGTCTTCTAAAATTTTCTTGAAGGTAGGGGGTATGGACTACAGAAATGAGTTCATAGGGAAGCTGTGAAATTATTTTCGTTGGCGGGTTTTTGTTTTTGAGTCCAAGTCTCACCCTGTTGCCTAGGCTAGAATGCAATGGCGCAGTCTCGGCTCACTGCAACCTCCGCCTCCCAGGTTCAAGTGATTCTCCAGACTCAGCCCCAGAGTAGCTGGGATTACAGGTATGCACCACCACTCCTGGCTAATTTTTGTATTTTTAGTAGAGACGGGGTTTCGCCACATTGGCCAGGCTGGTCTCGAACTCCTGACTTCATGTGATCTGCCCGCCTCGGCCTCCCAAAGGGCTGGAATTACGTGCATCAGCCATGGTCATTGATGGTTTTTATAAAAACCAGGACAGACACAAATATACTCATCTGCTGGAACTGGATTAAGTTGGACAAATAAACTCTTAAGGACCTTTCAAGCCCTATGTTAGGATTGCCACCAAAATGCTCAGATGCCCTCTTTCGCCTGCTGGGCTTCAGTGTCAAGGTCAACATGTGGTCTATACATAGAAAACTTACTTACCTCTCTACCTATACTTGGAATTAAACATGAACCAAGACCATCAGAACCCTTGAAAATGCATATATATTTTTTGAGTGAAGATTTTAAAAATTACTTTCTTTACTGTTGAAAATATGCTAGAAAGATAAGAAAGCCTACAATCAGGAGTTTGACATTGTAGAATTTTGCTCTCCTAGAACAAGTGGGAAAAAAATAAATTGCCAGAGAGGATTTGCATTCTTTTTTTTTATACTTTAAGTTTTGGGGACATGTGCAGAACATGCAGGTTTGTTACATAGGTGTACACGTGCCGTGGTGGTTGGCTGCATCCATCACCCGTCATCTACATTAGGTATTTCTCCTAATGCTATCCCTCCCCTAGTGGGAAATCCTGTTTGAGAAGTTTGTGGAAAAGTACAAGATGGGAGTCAGAAGACCTGGGTTTTTTGATGTCACAACTAACTCTGTGGGCTGGGCACAGTGGCTCATGCCTGTAATCCCAGCACTTTGGGAGGCTGAGGCGGGTGGATTACTTGAGCCCAAGAGTTCGAAACCAGTCTGGACAACATAGCAAAAACCCATCTCTACAGAAAATTAGCCAGGTATGGTGGCATGCACCTATAGTCTCAGCCACTTGGGAGGCTGAGGTGGGAGGATCACCTGACCCCAGGATGTCGAGGCTACAGTGAGCCTATATTGCATCACTGCACTCCAGCCTGGGTGACAGATTGGGGCCCTGCCTCAGAGAAACAAAACAAAAAATAAAACAAACAAAAAAACCTAACTCTGTAATCTTGGGTAACCCAATCTCTTAGGGCCTCAGCTTCCATATTTGAAAATAAGGATATTGAAACAGACAATTTTCTAGTTTATTTCCAGGTCTATGACGCTTCTAAATTTTCCTTCATTTAACTGATTCTCTGCTCCCAAAAAACCACTTCACAATCTGTGTTTTAAATGTTCATTTACAGACAAGTTTGCAGTTCCTTTGAGTTTACGTCAAGAATTCATGCCAACACCATATCTATGAAAAATTGTGTATTTGCTCCTACTAATTTCTCACTGAAGTCCAGGATTCCACAACACACTTCTGTTTAGTATTGTGCTGTGGTTGCTGCTGTTCAGAGTTGTCTGGAAAAGTCTTGTCTCCAAGTTACAGTGGCTTTCTTTTTCTTGCCCTGAAGCAGCAGATGATGGGAGAAATATGTGTTTGTTTCTGTTCTTCAGAATCAGAGCTGCTTCCGGCATAACATTCTTAGCCCTCTAGTTTAATTCAAATGCAGTGAGTCACAAAGCAAATGCGAACCCCGGGCTGTGTATCATGGGGATTGGGCAAGTTAAATTAATTTTTAGACCCAGATTGTATTCGTTAAACCCAGGATCCTAATTTGCGCTGACAAAAAACTTCAAATCAGCCTGCCGAGGGGCCTGAGACTTACTGCCCAGATAATAGCTGACAATTTCAACTTGGTAGTTTTATGGATTGGTTTGTGTCTAAAAAGCAGGCAGCTTTTAAAAGCCCTGAATAAAGGTGGCTTTCTGTGGACACCTACAGCGTGACTATTTATAAAAGTACCCAGTGATTTTTCCCATCCTAAAAGTGCTATTGGCAGAATAAGGCTTGGTATTTAATCCATAACCCACTATGCACTGCCCCCTACAGTGGCAAAGAACATGTAGGGATAGAAGAATGAGATCAAGGAAGCATTAAAAATGTCAGGCCACGAGACCATGTTTAAATTATTAGGTGAGATGCTGTCTTGCATTTAACAATGGCCCCATGCACCTTGAGGCCCAACTTCCTCTCTCCTTGGATGTTTTGACGGGTTATTGCAATCTCTTCTGAACTTGAATTTCAGTTTGTTTCAATAGCATTTCCCAATAAATAGAAGTGACTCTGGTATCTCGTTTGTGAATCTTGATGTAATAATCGGAGGTAACTGAAGCGTGCACAAGCCACAGAGCCTTATGACATGTTTTTAAACAAGGATTGACTGATATGAAACTAATTGAACAACAGCTGGAAATCAGATTCCTCCAAGAAACTTTGCAAGAATACAGGGTCTATCATAATGGCACTGAGTTTGACTTTAAAAGTGGCATGTTCAAGTTTCTTTATTTTCCTGAAGAAGTTTAGGAGTGAGTTACTGACAGGCAAGGTTGTGACCCAAGGACCAGAGTTAATCATCTGACGACTGAAATTCATACTTTGTCCATCCTGTGGTTTGGATTAACCAGGGTCAGTCATCCCCTCGTGCCTTGGTGGCCCCTATGAATGAAAAAAAAAAAACCTCTTAGTAACAAGGCACACAAAAATGAGCTCCAAATGACAGCATTTTGCATAAACTAGCACAGATTTGGAAACTTTTATTTTGTAAATTAATCTTCTGTAGACAGGATTGTAATCTTTTATATTTATGCTCAAGCATACACAAATATATGCACACATAGACGTATCCTATATAGGCATTCTATACATCCTCATGTTGCAAAGTGGCTGCTGGACTTATATTCCATTTCAATGGAAGTTAGATACTAAAAGGGAGAAATAAAAGAACAAAACCTGTAATTTACATATCTAAGCTATACAAGAGACCAAAATTATTAAAGCAGGGCGCCCAGTGCTCCTTAGCCCCTGGATTTAAAGTAGGGGGAGAAAAGCATTTATAGATAAGAATTTGAAATTCAAATGAGGGAACAGGCAGTCGGTCTAAAATGTTGGCCTCCACAGATGCTGACCTTCCATACAAAAGGTGGCGAATTTTTATTTTCAGGCACTAAAGAAAAGAGAATGAATGGTGTGTCCTGCACTCAGATTAGTGATAACGATAACGTCCCAAACCTTTTGATGCTTGGCGCCTAATTGAAGGAAGCAGAGGAGAGTGGTAAAGTAAGGAGTGAATATAACCAGGAGAATAATTAACAGCTTCATTAGGCAAAACTTACCATTCGTCTGTGTCTCTAACATACGCTAATGTCAGTTGGATTGAAACATGATGTGGAGCAAATTTCTTTAAAAGATAATGAATCGCTATTCTTCAAGGAACAATTTGAAATGCGTAAATGTCACCCTTATATATAACACCACCAGGGAATGGCAGGAAAGTTGAGATCTAAACATTTTATTTCTCTAAACAGGAATCGTGACGACGTGGACCTCATTAGAGCTATCACTCCACCTGTGGAAACTAAAACAGATAGGATTGATACAAGCACCCAGGGATTTATAGACGTAATACTTATTATCACTAATAGGCATTAGGTAACCAAATCCCAGAACGTCTTGGTGAGACTAAGCCCCCTAAGTATTTGGCACACCCTTCTGAAGAGATGTTGTTGTCATTATGGCGATTTTAATAAGGTTTAATGTAATTGGAACAAAAGCAGTATACCCCACCATGCTTTGAGTTCTCCCAGAAGTGTTTTACAGAAAAAAAAAAATCTGAAAGTATACAGTGTCCTCTTTCAGAGCTAGTTCTTAAATGATTTAGAAGATTCTGTTTAAATGTTGTTAAAAGTATGAATATAAAATAGTTTGACTACCTGGCTACGCAGTGGTTGTTCTAGATTCTCTTGTAAGTTCATTTTCTCTGCAAGTATGAACTTAATCCCAGGGAAACTACTGTTTTTGATTCTCAGAAAAATTTAAGGTAAGTAGGAAGATATTTCTTA
This sequence comes from Callithrix jacchus, assembly GCF_049354715.1. Lineage (NCBI taxonomy): Eukaryota > Metazoa > Chordata > Mammalia > Primates > Cebidae > Callithrix > Callithrix jacchus. Next base: position 32,945,638 of record NC_133508.1, on the reverse strand, counting down.
CCTAAAAGTATAAATTGTATCAGGGAAGTAAAAAAGGCTCACAAGACCCCGTAAAAATAGTTGTAGTGCAACATTTGGCAAATTTGATGACTTGGCTCGTACTCCCTAACTAAGGGTTTTATACATTCAAGTAGAGGAACATTTAGAGGTGACTGCGTATAAGAAAAGCTTCACGGAATAAATGAACCTTGGGTGGGCTTTGAAAGAGTGGGATTTGAATCAGCAGCAATAAGAAGAAAGAAACTTCCAGGAAAGGGATGCCAGAAAAATTCTCTACAGTTATCTTTAGATGAGAGACACTAGGCTCTTGCCTTTGTTCTTCAAAAGAACTAACATGCCAGGAGAGGTGGTGCACCTGTTGTCCCAGCTACTCAGGAGGCTGAGGTGGGAGGATCGCTTGAGCCTAGGAGTTCTGGGCTGTGGTGCACTGTGCTGATGAGATGGCCACACTAAGTTCAGCATGGATAATAGTGACCTCCTGGGAGCAGGGGACCAACAGCTTGCCTACGGAGGGTTGAACTGGCCCACATTGGAAATAAAGTGGGTCAAAACTCCCATGCTGATTAGTAGTAGGATTGTGCCTGAGAATAGCCACTGCCCTCCAGCCAGGGCAGCATAGCGAGAGCCCATCTCTAAGAAATGAAAAAAGAACTAACACTATCCCATCAACAGTAACTGGGTAGGGACTTGGGGCAGAAACCCACCCACAGGACTAGTCAGGGCATGCCTTTTTCTGTTTGAGCTTCAAAATGAAAATTCTGTGGCCAATACCTGGATCTACATTTGACCTCCAGATCACCTGTTCTAATTTTCATTTTACCCTGACATATATCTACTAGGATATATATTTTATTTTTTAAGACCGTCACCAAAGTTTACTTTAACCAGATTTAGATACCATTCTTTACCAAGTCTTGGTTACAGTAAGAAGGAAAGGCACTGTGTTGTTGGCAACCCAGAAAAGCTGGGGCTCACACTCTGTCTTGAGACAGCTCTGAAACTGTGAATGGGCTAAGCGTGCTGGAGAGACTGTGACAGCCAAGCTGCTATGGAAATGTCCTCAAATGATCTTCAGCAGACACAGTGTCTATTTCACTTACCTTCTCCATAGCACCCATGCTATCGATTGATATATAGTCACAGGCAGCAAGGTCCAGACCCAAGGATGAGGCATCACCTCTGTCTATGCCATTTCTTCCACTCCAGACACCTCTATGAGACTCTGGGTGAAGACTGCAGGAGTTAATTCAGCAGACTCACTAGTCACACTAAAGAATTGCCCATGAAACCCATGGTCCTGACAAGTTGACTAGCTTTCCCAAAAGTGATGGGGACATAGCTGCACGTGTCCTCTCATGTGTAACAGGACACTACCTATTCATTCTTTCTTTCCAAGCCTCTAAAATAATGACAAGCATAAAAGCTCTTTCAGCTTTTCAGAAAAATGGGCTATGAAAATATAAGATATTACTACGTTTTTCTCCAAAAATTATATATGTTGTACGTGCTAAGAATACTTTCCTGTGTAATTGCAAAGCATCATGAGAGTAGAAATCAGAGCTTTTGCTAGTAGTCTTCTACCATGTGTATGGAAAATTGCCATGGAAGAAATCAATATTATTACTGTTCAAATATTTGCACAGCCTGTGTTTAACATGCCTGTCACACATTAACGAGAAAGTCTTTTTGAAGACATTGGATTTAAAGGAGAAAACTTAGAAAAACATCAAGTTAAAGTTATTATTTTTAATGACTGCCAAATTCAATGTTACTTCTGCTTCAGTAGTATTTGAGCTGTTAGCCTGTGTTTTTGAGTGTATATTCATTGGTGAATAATTAAGGAGGAATTCCTTAGTAAGTAATGGATATAAAGGCCATTTGACTTTGAAATTTACAAATGCCTATTTTAAGGTTACAAAATTTATGAAGGTTATGTGTGTGTTTAATTAGGGAAAATGGATATTTCGCCTATGTCTGGGAAGGAGGATTATTACAATCTAAGTCATTAAGAAAAGTCCCTTGAATCAATGACATTTTTACAGTGCAGCAATAATCTTACTATATTACACACATGCAAAAATGTTAAATGGACTATAAGATTTGGCATGAAACTGCCTAATTGCATGAGGAGGGGGGAAGAGAAAATTCAGCATAGCAATTAAACAGTTATAAAAATAGGCGTGTTCTCTGTCCAGAATTTGGAGTTCTTGGCTGGCATGCCCAGTTTGTAAAGGAAAAGTCAGAAGAATAAGTTCATTCTGTGGCATCAGAACACCAACCCTCAAAATAGATGTGGAAATGCTTGTGTTGAATGGTCACTCAGGTATTTCTTTGGCTCTCCCGTGCTTGGGGCCATCTATGGGAGACCTGGATCCGCCCTTCCTTCTGCCCTGCACCTCTCTCCACTTCCTAGATCCTTGCTCCAATGAATGATGGGAATATCTTCATTCTCATCACAAGACTCTACCTCTAGATTGCGTGGTCCCAGATTTGTGAGAAGGACAGAGGCTGGAGGATGTAGGAATGGAGGGAAAAGGAAGGCATTCAAGGGATAAGAATACAGAGTGGAAGTCTAGCCATCCATCCTTCCCTTCGTGACACAGGCTTCCCACACATATTGCAGAGCCTGTGAAATACATACACACTTTTCGAAGTGCTTGCCATTCCTGTCTTGCTAAAATAATAACCTCTCACCAAACTTCATGCAATTAGAGAAGCCGTTTCTTTGCTTATCTGTGTTTGGGCCTGTTTCTCAGGTGTCAGTCTAATAAATGAGTCCTTTGAATTTTTTGCCTTCTCATAATACCATAAAATTAGAAACTCATCATAGGGAAGTGAAATCGTGGGGCAGATAACCACAGGGCTGTCGTGTGGAAGAGGAATTAAACGCAGTCTTGGATCAGTGGGTGGGAGGGGCATTAAATACTGCAGAAACGATTGTTGAGGGAACAGACTGAAGACAAAGTAAGGAAGACCTGGAATAATCGCCCAGGGGCCAAAGATGGGATGAGCTTCCTGTTGGACTCAGAACTGTCCCTTCCTATACGCTTTGTTTTTTCTTTTTGACATGGAGCCTCACTCTTTCACCCAGCTGGAGTGCGGTGGCTCGATCTTGGCTCACTGCAACCTCTGCCTCCCGGGTTCAAGCGATTCTCCTGCCTCAGCCTCCCAAGCAGCTGGGATTTCAGGCATGTACCACCATGCCTGGCTAATTTTGTATTTTTAGTAGAGATGGGGTTTTGCCGTGTTGGCCAGTCTGGTTTCAAACTCCTGACCTCAGATGATCCACCCGCCTCAGCTCCAAAAGTGCTGGGATTACAGCACTTCACCCAGCCCCCTTCCTGTAGGCTTTTGAGCAAGGCTGAGAAATCCCATGGTAGGAATCTCAAATTAGAAGTGAATTCTAATGATCACAAAAAACCGCTCATCATTGCCTAAAAAATGAGATATCATGATTTGTCTTTCATCAGAATACAGTGGTTAAGTTCTGATTCTTCTGTTATAACCAGATCTGGAATATTGTTCGACTCCATTAAGTGTTCTGGGCTCCAGTTTTCCCATCTATAAAATGCAAACTTGGTCTCTTATATCTCCCCACTGTAAAATATTGCTTAGTCCTATTCATGGTGGTCATCTTAGAGTTAAGGTGGTAAAACGAAGACATTCTTGATGGCTGCTCTGAGAGAGACAAACTAGAGGAAAACAAGCTAAGTGCATTTGTCAGCCGTGGTTGAGCGATTTTTACCAAGTATAGGCACAGTCTTAGGTATCAGCATTGTACTTGTTAGCCAGAAACAGTTGCTAAAACAGTCTTTCAAAGCACTGAGTCGAATTAAATCCTTACCATTGAAGGCAGAACAGGAGAAAGAACTAGACTGCCAAACTTATCTCTGTCTTCTCAGATGTATGTTTTCATCTACAGAGTTGATTCTCTTCCTGAATTTTTTATTGCTTCTGATCTGTGCTTGTGCAAAGTAAGCGACTTTTCAAAATAGCACATAGCAAGCACTTCACGACGACACCGATTCCATAGGTATTATGTCATAAAAGGTTCATGTCATCAGTGAGATTAGCCTATGTTGGATTAAACCAAGTTAATTTAGAATTTCATAACTGATGCTTCTCAGAGCCTTTAATTTACTGTTATAAATTGTGAGTATTCATGAAAAGAACATTATTTGCTGCATTTCCTAAATTTCAAAAAAAAATTCTCTTAAAGTATTTTGTAAGGTAAGAAAAAGGGAGTAAACACCATAGATTAGAAAGTGATGAAAACAATAATATGACCTAGGCAATTTGCCATAAAGGAAAAAAATAAGAATTAATGAACTATCTGAAATATGGGTTTTTTTAAATATGACAATTTCAGGGACTTATAATTTTTTAATAAGTTTCAACTGGAAGGATTCCCAAAAGGCCTGTTTTACTGTACATTTTTAAATAAGCACTCAGATGCCACCAAATAATTCAAGAACTAAAATGCTGAAAATTGGGCTTGTTCCTATCTCTTCCTGTGACTTTATCTACACTATCAATCCTCTTAATAAATTTGTATACGTAAAGCACAGTCAGCTGCAGCTGTCTACATTAAAGGTATTCAAAGACATTAAGCTGCTTAAATATAGTGAAAAGCTAAATTATTTTATATATTCTGTTTATATAGTAAAAAAAAAATCCCCTTTTTTCTGGAATAATAATCAGTCAAAGAAGGTAAAGAACAACATTCTCTCTCTTTGCCTACCTGTCTTGTTGTCACAGCTGAGCCTTAAGTATTATCGGGGGAACTTTTTATACCTTTCTCTAGGAAAGAGTGCATTTGGGCATGCTTGCTTTATGCCACGTTTTATTTTAGTGAAGTTGACCCTGTTCCATTTTTTTCCTGTTAGGCTTGCCAGAAAGTTACCTTGGGATTGAGAAGCACTTTAGATGGTAGGATGGGTGTTATATGTTCCCCTTGTTGAGTTTAATTCATGTCAAGCGACAGGGCCCATTTCAGCAAGCTGTACCTTTGTATGGGCATATGGTTAAACTTAGCTGAGAGGGGCTACCGGTAACGTTTATGGCCATTGCCTTCCTTTCTTCTAAACACAATTACTCCTTAAGATCCATATAAATCATGAGGTTACCTAAGTCATTACAATCCTTTCTTCTCTCCATGAGCTTGTTCCTAATATAGAGGTATTTAAGGTTTGCCATGCACCAATTTATTAGTCTGTAAGGAAGGTCAGTGAAAAGAAAAAACATCGTGTAAACTACTGGCTAGCCAATAAACAATGATTCTCTGAATCTTTTATTTTCACATGTTGTCAGATAGAGAAAAGCTCTGGTTGACATCTGAAGTATTACTGTACATCTGTAGATTATTTCTCATTATATAAATTATTCACTGCATTACAAATTGGGGCATATAGAGAATATTTGGTAAGATAGTAAGGCTAATGGAAGTTCAGTAGTGTAGAGCTGATACACCTGCCTTCTGACTTAATAGAATTTCAAATAATGAAAAAATGAAAGAGGACATATACTCTAAGCATTAATGTATCGACTCTAAAGGTGATTTATAGCAAACAGTATGCTGCTTTCAATAAACAATGGAGATTAAAGAAAAGGAAACTCTCTAATACATGATCTGTTTTTTTCATGTACATTTCATTCTAGCATCATAAATACATTGGGTACATCTCTAAAAGATGCATATTTCTTGGTTGTTGTTAGCTTAGTGGTTTGTACTTTAAGGAAACCAGAGAAGGGTTTATTGAACAAAGTAGCACAATTTTGACTTAGGTCAGTGCCCACTGGCTCATGTAAAGTTCAGCCCAGCCTTTCTTTTACTGCTTGTGTCACAAAAAGGAAGAAGCATCTCACTCATGTCAGTTGACCCATTTTTCTTGAACATTTTTTGCTTTCTACTTTTCAGGAAAGGTGACTGGTCGTTTCAGTGTAAAGGACTTCCCTACTCCAGAATAAAGAATCTCCCCTACTTGATGCTGAAAATGGTCTATGGTAGTTACTGGGGGAAAAATGGAAAAACTTTAAAAAATAAGAATTTCCCAACTTTAATTCCTATAGCTTTGATTAGCAAACTACCTAGATCCCTACTGAATAATTACTAATTAATCAGGAGGATTTAAAAAATCTCTTTAAATTAGCACATGAGGTCCTATAAACATAAAACAGAATTATTGCTTCATTTCTTGTTTCCAAAGAATTATAAAGAAATTTTGAGGATCAAGATTTTGTGGTACAGTAAGCCAGACACACTGCCTTTCCAGAACTGGAAATGCACCCGAGTGCCTCCACCACACCAATTAAGGGGGCTTTTTGAGCAAATTCAGCACCGCACGCTAATAGCACTAATCCAGCTGCACTTCATTAAATCGGTTGGGTACATCGATGGAAACACTTAGTGGATTTCATGATTTAAAAAAAAAAAACATACTATGGTATATATAAATCACTTTATTTAACTCCATTACTAAAAATGGCTTTCATTGATTAAACTTTGGTAGCAATATTAGGGCAAGACTGACTGTCATTCCAAATAGTATTTTTCAGAATATCAGGCTATGGTCATATTCTGACAGTTAGTTATCTTTTAAGTGGTAGAGTCCCCTGGGAGACAACAATAGCTACATTTCCAGGACTACCTAAACTACAGCCTGTTTTGACCCAGTAGTATACACTGTGGAAAACAAAGCTCTTCTCCATTTGGTTTTAAATGTATTTGTTCCTTTCCTTCTCTGCATATCCCAACCTCGCTTGGAAAGGGACAGCTGAACCCCTACAAGCATTGTGACATACATGATTTTATTTATTTCTCCCTGGGATTCTTCAGGTTAATCATCATTGTGTCCATTTTACAGATGAGCCACTGAGACTCAGAGAAGTCAGTCAGTGACCTGTCCAGGGTGCAAGTCAGTGGCAGTGTGAGGACAGACTGACTGAGGTCACAGTCATCCAGTTTTGGCTGACCTCACTGCCAGATGTCAGGCAGGTGTCACCTCCTTTCCTCATTGTCCCTGTGATACATTGTGAGATATCAAAGATGGCGACTCTTCCTAAGGGAGGAGACGTCTTTTGATTCAGAGGTGCAGGAGTGGCTCCTGAGCTTGGAAACAGAGAACAGAATCCATTTCTTATGACCTCAACCTTCTCTCTGCGTGACTGTGATAAAAAAAAAAAAGAGTCAGTTCTCTTAAAAAAAAGATTACCTTGGAGGCCAGGCATGGTGGCTCACACTTGTAATCCCAGCACTTTGGGAGACCAAGATAGGCAGATTGTTTGAGGCTAAGAGTTTGAGACCAGCCTAGCCAACATGGTGAAACCCTGTCTCTACTAAAAATATAAAAATTCACTGGGTATGGTGATGCATGCCTGTAATCCCAGCTACTTGGGAGCCTGGAGCAGGAGAATCACTTGAACAGGAGGCAGAGGTTGCCGTGAGCTGAGATTGTGCCACTGCACTCCAGCCTGGGCAACAAAGTGAGACTCTATCTCAAAAAAAAAAAAAAAAAAAAAATTTTTTTTTTTTGAAGCCTGCAGGGAGAGGAGCAGAGAGAGGAGGATATTCTTTTTTTCTTTCTTTCTTTTTTTTTTTTTTGAGACAAAGTCTCACTTTGTTACCCAGGCTGGAGTTCAGTAGTGCCATCTCAGTTCAACCTCCCAAGTTCAAGTGATCCTCCTGCCTCAGCCTCTCAAGTAGCTGGTATTTCAAGTGAGCTCCACCACTCCTGGCTAATTTTTGTATTTTTGGTAAAGATGGGGTTTCACCACATTGCTCTGGCTGGTCTTGAATTCCTGAACTCAAGCAGTCTGTCCCCCTTGACATCCCACGGTACTGGGATTACAGGTGTAAGCCACAGCGCCTGGCAAAGAATATTCTTTATAGGAAAAAAACCTTAAAGGTAAAGATATAATGACTTAAAGCAATAAGAAGGAAGTAAATATGTATAAAATACCTCCTTTATCACTTCTTGTTTGCTGGGCTTGCTATATAAACTCTTCTTGAGACAATCCATGAAAGTAATTTTTTTGTTTCCCTGAAGAACAGTGGAAAGTTGGCAAGGAGCAAAATTTTTCTATGCAATAGGGAGGTGAACAAGTTGTAAATGATGTTAATATTTTCCAGATGGCACAATTTTACTTGGGAATTAGGTTTATTGTAATTAAAGGCATGTGAATTTTCTACAAATACTGAACTTTGCAAGTCTGACACTAGAAGATTCCATCACTTCTGGAGCAGAGTTATTTTAAGGGAGGCGTTCCTTCTCTTCCGTTTAAAATGCATCCTTGGGTTTTGTAATCTGAGCTAAATCAGAGAAATATTTTCCCATGTGAAGGGTGGTTTTTTTAAAAAAAATTCTTCCTGGACAATAAATCTTAATCATGAAATGAAACTCCTCAGAAACAAGAAATTTAGATTCCAAATATTTTTCCATTAACATTATATATTTTTATCATTATTTGACACCATATGTCTTGAATTCTTTGATACATTTATTTTTGAGTTAAGCCGTTAGCACTTTTCTGAATCTAGACATGTGCTGGGCAATCTTGGAGCTTCTGGTTTTGCTTCAATCAGGAGAGTGTGGCTCAATCCATTCTCCTGCTTTCCGATTCATTGTGGGCAATACCCGTAGGCTCAGAGCTCCCAAACCAACAGCCACTATGGTGAGAGGACATTGAAACAGCCTCTGCCATCACTTGCTTCACACTTGTGCCCTTGACTTTACCCTGGACCCGACTGCCCTTTCCATCAGGTGAAGGAGCAACTGATCCCTCCTGCCTTCAGTACCCGTCGCAGCTTTCAATCTCCACATGTCCTAGCAAAGCCTGGTCTTAGTGGTAGGCAGAATGCCAAGAGGGTCCCCAAGATCTGCAGCTCCTCATATCCAAACACCTTCTCTCAGTTATTCAATCAAATACGATCTAGGAGCTGCTGCAAAGGGGTTTTGCAGATTTAATTCAGGTACCAAATTATCAGTTGACCTCAAGAAAAGGGAGATTATCCTGGGTGAGATGACTTAATCCGGTGAAGGGACTGAGCTTTTCCAGAAGCCTGTGGAAGCCTGAGACAAATGTGATGCTAGGGAGATTATCAACTGCCGGCTCTGAAGATGAAGAGGATCTGGGAGCATCCCCAGCTGGCAGCCAGCAAGAGGGTGGAGGCTGCAGCCCTGCAGCTGCAAGAACCTGAACTCTGCCACAGTGGTGTGAGCTTCCAGGAGGAGCCCCAGCTCCAGAGGAGAATGCAACCCAGCCAGCACCTCAGTTTCTACCCTGTGATTCCCTGAGCAGAGAATCCAGCAAGGTCATTCCAGACTTCTGACCTGTAGATCTGTGAGCTAAGAACTGTGTATTGTTTCAGGTCACTAAGTGGGTGCTAATTTGTTACTTTGCAATAGGAAACCAATAGTCCACTATCTGCTAGATATTTATTGCCTTAGTTTTTCTCTTTCCAAGTTGGCCTTGACTAACCATCACCCATTACAGCTCTCATATTCCCATGCACAATCAATTATTATTCCTTTGCATTACTACAATGGAAACCACTTATAATCTCTTTAAATTTTTCTTATAAAGTTTTTTTCTTTGGGCCGGGTGCGGTGGCTCAAGCCTGTAATCCCAGCACTTTGGGAGGCCAAGGTGGGTGGATCACGAGGTCAAGAGATCGAGACCATCCTGGTCAACATGGTGAAACCCCGTCTCTACTAAAAATACAAAAAATTAGCTGGGCATGGTGGCGCGTGCCTGTAATCCCAGCTACTCAGGAGGCTGAGGCGGGAGAATTGCCTGAACCCAGGAGGCAGAGGTTGCGGTGAGCCAAGATCACGCCATTGCACTCCAGCCTGGGTAACAAGAGGAGGAGAATATCCTGGAAGCCTTTGGACAAGCTCCTACTCTGTGGGATTTTAAGGAAGACAACAATATAAGAAAAGACAAATGTTTCTGCAAACATATGTATATTTTTTTCCTGCAAAAGAGGTGAGGACTTGGTGTCCCATTTAGTCAGTGAAGCTGGCTGTGGGAGAGAGGGTTTCGCCTAAGTAGATCCCGCAGCTGCTGATGGATGTCGAGTTGCTCTGTTCTCCTTAGCACCACGTTCTTCCTGGATCTGTGGCTTGGGTCCAAGCAGCCCAGGAGATCATCCCTGAAATTTTGAACTTGTGCTTATTTTGGAGCTATGCAGACAGCAAAAACCTTGGATCTTCTCATCTACTCATAGATGGAATCTGAGTTTGGGTGATAAGATTGGTGAAGAAATTCCGTGGTGGGGAAGTGGAAAGGCTACTAGATAATTACTCTACTACTCAAATGAATGGGATTACTAATAAGTTGTAAGTGGTTACCCCAGCAGAAAAAAAATGCCGACTTACACCCTGACAATATCGACAGCGTATTATGTGGTGCAAATATGCATAAACACATCACAAAGTATAGAATAGTAACGCCACGGTTTACGAGTTAGATTTGCCGGGTATGTTGAAAGGACTACAAGAAGTAAGAAATATGGAGTTATAGGAAGTGTCATAACAAGTAAAAATAAGCCCTGGATCAAAGACATATGTCCCAAAATCCTGCTTATAATACAGAGAGCAAATCGGAAGATAGATACATAGATAGATGAATGAATGAATGGAGTGAATAAATAAATAAAATATGTTTGGAAAATACATATATAGGAAAAATGTTATTTTTTTAAAAGAAATAAATTACTTTATAAACTTAAAAATAAACTTTAAAGGAAACTGACAATATAATAAAGCAATATTTATTATTATTCTTTATTTAATATTACATAGCATGCGATTTTATATTTTGTACAGATTTAGAATGGCTTTCACAGAAATCTGGAATTTACCATATGCCAGGAGCTGGAAGGACAGCAGGCAGGTCATGGCCCAGGTTCTCTGGGCCTAGGGATTCTCTGGCAATGCCTTGAGGCTCAGGCCTCATAGCTGCTCTGAAGCTGGGCATTGCCACCGAGCTGGTGGCAGTGCTAGTGGCAATCAGACCTTCCCTGGGGCTACTCGTGATCAGGCCCACAGTGGTGGTGCTAGGAAGGAAACAAAATTAGAGCTACCATGCAACCCTCTCCAGGAGCCAACCTTGTTTCCTCTCAGTCTTGCAGGCCGGTCTTTGTTTCCAGTGGTCATGAAGTCCCAAGCAGAAGGACCAGGACAGCTCTGGCAGGAAGCCCACTCAGTGGGACTCAGCAGACGCCAATACTGCTGTCTGTTTGTCTCTCTCTGTCACATACACTCACACATGCACCGATTATATCATAAGCATTTTTCACTGATTATATTTACCTGTTACATAAAAACTTGTTGAGCATTTTTTTTTTTAGAGGTAGGGTCTTGCTCTTTTGCCCAGGCTGGAGTGCGGTGGTACTATCACTGCTCACTGCAGTCTCAAAATCCTGGGCTTCAGTGATCCTCAGCATTCTAAATAGCTGGGACTACAGCCACAAGCCACCATACCCTGTTAATTTTTTTAAAAAGGTTTTGTAGAGAAGGGGTTAGGCCCAAGCTGGTCTCAAATTAGGGGACATATGTCTTTGATCCAGAGCTTATTTTGTCTTATTTCTTGTAGTTCTTTCTCTTTTTTTTTGAGACGGAGTTTCGCTCTTGTTACCCTGGCTGGAGTGCAATGGCATGATCTCGGCTCACCGGAACCTTCGCCTCCTGGGTTCAGGCAATTCTCCTGCCTCAGCCTCCTGAGTAGCTGGGATTACAGGCACGCGCCACCATGCCCAGCTAATTTTTTGTATTTTTAGTAGAGACGGGCTTTCACCATGTTGACCAGGATGGTCTCCATCTCTTGACCTCGTGATCCACCTGCCTTGGCCTCCCAAAGTGCTGGGATTACAGGCTTGAGCCACCAAGCCCGGCCTCTTGTAGTTCTTTCAATAAAACTTTGTCCACATCAAGTTGCCCTAAGCACACAGAAAAATCTATGAGGTATTAGTTTATGAGGCAATTATCTAGCAACAATAACCAGTGAAAAAAATAAGTCACCAATAGTTAATGACCAATTCTAAAACAAGGCCACACCCATCCCCCCAATAAAATATGAAAGGGAGTAACAAATGCAGATATCGGAATCAAGCTTGCCCCCAAGTAGGCAATATTAAAAGCATACAAAGTATCTCATTCCTTCTCTCTGTCTCATTCCTGGAAGCTGCAGCTACCCAACCCCCCCTCTGCCCCCCCACCCTTCCACTCAGGACTCTTTCTAGGCTATCACCTGCTGCTTGCCTTTCTGGGATGATTATAAGGACAAAATTAGATAATACATGTGAGAGCATGCTGACATGGCAATTCCTGCACGATGTCAAGTATTCTTGCCAGCCTTTCAGGAAACAGGAGATCAAATCCAATTCATTTTAACTTTCTGCTCCTAATAATAAATATCGCACAGAGCATCTCATTGATCCAGTGTTTAAAAAAAAAGGGCCAATCTTTCATTCACTCCCAACATAGTGTTTGTCTTGACTACAAAAAGGAAAATAAGGCAAACAGGTATTGATTTGTTTATTTATACATTGGTAGTGCTTTTCAAAATAACTTTTACCTGATTATAAAGGACTACTTGTCCATTGTAAAAATTTTGAAAAATACAGAAATGGGTAAGGAACATAATCTCACTACCCAGAGATAACCACCTAACGGCTTGGCTGGTTAGTTCCTTCTAGCATTTTTTTCTGTATATGAATAAGAATTGAGAATATACTATATATAAGGTTTTATGTTCTGATTTTTCACTGATAATATCATAAGCATTTTTTTTTGTTATTTAAGAAACTCTGGTTGAGTATGCTTTTGTTTTGTTTTGTTTTTTACTTTTAGAGACAGGATCTTGCTCTGTTGCCCAGGCTGGAGTTCAGTGACACAATCACAGCTCACTGCAGTCTCATTTTCCTGGGCTCAGTGATCCTCCCACTGCAGCCTCCCAAGTAGGTGGGACTACAGGCACGAGCCACCATACCTTCCTAATTAAACAAAAAAAAAAAAGTTGTAGAGAAGGGGTTGAGAGTTCTTGCTTTGTTGCCCAGGCTGGTCTCAAACTCTTGGGCTCAAGTGATCCTTTCTCCTCAGCCTCTCAAAGCACTGGAATTACAGGTGTGAGCCACTGCGTCGGGCCTGAACATGTTTTTTAGCGGCCAAATAATATTCCATGGTACGAATGTACATAAGTATTTGACATTATTCTGGGTTGTTTCCTTAGAACAGATTTCTAAAAATTGCTTTTATTAAATTAATGATTTAATAATTAAATTAATTATTAATGACAATTTTAAGACTTTTCATACATCATGATGATAACATTGCAAGCAGGCCAGAACCATTAGGGGATGACTCTCATGTAAAACCACTCAGAAACACAGATGCAGACTAATTGGCTCCTCCTAGCTCCACCACTGTATATGTTTGTTTCCAAGTCCTCTTTCTAACATTCTGGGAGAAAAATCTGTTCTCTTCTGGGGGATACTTAAGTTAATTCTTGGACGGCAGCACAGCAATCGTTTACAGGTTGTTCAGTTTGAAGAGCTATTAATGCCTCATACAAAATAAACGGAGAAGCCACAGAAACGCATTTTTGCAGATGAAAATTGTGTTCACCAACATCATTTCTCACTCTGGTTTATGACGTCAGGTATCATATTTCCCCAATATTAATGGACATATGCGAGTGAGGGGAAATCCTCGTGGAAGGAGATTAAAAAGACACCACCACCTCAAATCCCCCTTCCTAACAATGTGAGAATGTCCAGAAGCCGTGGGGGCTGGTACAGTAGCTCACAGTGTCATACAACACTCTGTAGAGGATTAGCTTCCTTTCCACTAGCCGGCTCCACCGTAGAGAGTCAGGGATCGTTTGTACTCACCAGAGAAAACCTGACTCAGGCAAAGTCACTATTCATCTGTTCAGCACCGCATACCTATAAAGCCTCAGAAACCACTCTTTAGCGACTGAATACAGTTCTCATTTTCCCAACACTTCTTCCCTACTTGGCCATTTTCCTAAAGCCATAATTCAAACTTTTCCAAAGAAAAATAATAATCTCTAGGTAATCCTTTTAAGAATTCTTAGAAAGAAATCTTTATTCTTTGAGCACTCTTCTGGGAAACCTAACTTGTGATTAGTTAGGATTCAAAATGTTTCACTACCCGCATCTGCGCAGATGGGGTGAGCCTGGGGAAATACGTAGCCAATAGGCTTTTAGCTTGAGGAGCGTGGATTGACGCTCATGAAAACAACCACCTGGTAGATTACACCCTAAAATTGAAACTGCGGAGAAACACCTTTTAATTGCAAAAGGGTTCAGGCAGAGATCTATCTTTGAGTTACTTGGCAGTAAGTGTTCATCCGCTTTACCACTGTTACTATAGAATGGGGCAGGTTTAAGGTAGAAGATTTAAGACAAATAGGCCGGGCGCGGTGGCTCAAGCCTGTAATCCCAGCACTTTGGGAGGCCGAGGCGGGTGGATCTCTTGGAGGTCAAGAGATCGAGACAATCCTGGTCAACATGGTGAAATCCCGTCTCTACTAAAAATACAAAAAATTAGCTGGGCGTGGTGGCGCGTGTCTGTAATCCCAGCTACTCAGGAGGCTGAGGCAGGAGAATCGCCTGAACCCAGGAGGCGAAGGTTGCGGTGAGGGGAGATCGCGCCATTGCACTCCAGCCTTGGTAACAAGAGCGAAACTCCGTCTCAAAAAGAAAAGAAAAATAATGGGAAGATGCCTAAATGAGGAGGGAGGGGTTGGTTGTCTTCTGAATATTTAAAATATTCCACATCATGTTTACATTCCGGGGGTAGTAAATGGGGAGGGTGCGGTCTGGGGAGGGACCTTACCCAGATGGGACCCTTGTCTGTGAGCAGAGAAAAAGACGCCCAGCTTCGAGACCCTGCATAGAACCGTTGTGCCCTTTGGACCCATTCACAGTCTCCTTGTGAACTGGAGTATTCTTTTTCCAGAGCAGGGGCCCAGACAGACAGAGGGGTCAACTTTCTGACCCCTCCTCTAGCTTTTTTGAATTAAATTCCTCCGACGCAATTCCCAGCCCTCATCCAGCGCCAGAACGCTGGGAGTGAAGGAGAGCCAAGCAGGTGCCTTCGTTCTCACTTTTGCCAGGCTCTGCTGTCGTGACCGGGCATCTTGACATCACGAACAGTGCCGTGTTTGCCACACTGGCAGCAGTAACAGAGCAATGTGCAGCCGGCTGCGGGATCGAAATTTGCAAACTAAGGATCCTGGGCCTCAGGCCAGTGCAGGCTGGGTGCGTTGCAGTGGTGACATCTTTAGTCCTTAGGGAGGGATGCTGGCACACCAGCTGCATTCCTGGCAGCACCCTTGCCAGCGTGAAACTTAGCGAGCGGAGCTGGTATCAATTCCAGAGGGAGACGCAAGCTGCTTCCTTAACTTCTTTGGCAGTGCTCCCGTCTGCAACTTGTGCGCTGTACACCCTCCTGAATATTTACAAGAGCTGCTATTTGTGATACTCTTTGGGGCCCTGTTGGATAGTACTTGGAAGAAACGTGCTAAAATGATAGCAGTCTTCCAGTTTACAAATGTAACTATAGTATTCCTGAATAATTCAATTTCCTAAAATTGGCACTTAACTGTGCAATGACTTATTTCTTGCTGGGAAGGGATTCTAATCCCACCCCCTACTCCCCACCACCCCACACATACTTTTAAAAATAGCTTTTACTTTTGCCAAGAGGAGCGCCTAGTATTTACTATTGGAGGATATGTGAATTAAAATACCAGCTTCTTTCCCTGTTGCAATGCGCCGGTGTTATATTAGCCGAGTTCTCTGCTACCTGAGAGGAACGTATCCTCAACAGAAATGCCCTTAGTTCTTCAGAACGCCTCACCCACCTCTCTTATTTGGGCTAGGAAGGCAACATGAGCTAGAATTTGTATTCACAACGTGTCAGGATTCAAGTAAAAAGCCTATATTGCGGAGCTGGATGCACCGTGGCCAGGCCAAACACAGCCAACAGTTCAAATCACAGTTAAATTATAAGCACGCAGACCTGCCTTGTCAGTGGAGCAGGAGAGATAAAAGGAATTACTCCATAAACGCTAACTTGTGGGGCTTTAATAAATGCAGAGATGATATTCTTTCCAGCTACATCCCATTGATTGTAAAGGCTAATTAGGATTTTGAACATAATGCTTGCTTCTTCCTCCTCCTCCTCCTCCTTTTCCTCCTTCCCTCGCTTCCTCCTTCTCCTTCATCTTCTTTTAACATGCAAAGTATTTCCCAAAGTATGGAGAAATGAACAATACCTCTGTGTATTTCCATAGTCTTGCAAAGGGACGGTGGTGTTAGCAGGCCAAGTGTCTAATACTGGAAGCATCAGATGTAGCAGAGGAAATGCAGTTAATACAATAATTCACATATGTTAATGCTTAGTTCCATCAATGTCAGCTTTATTTTCTTCTCGATATACACAGAGCTGGCACACACTTTTAACTGATGAGGTAATGTCACTTTTAATTGAGAGGGCCTTAAGCTGTCCGCTTTAACTAGTGATATCATCATTGCAGTTGTCTCCTGAGACTTTATGTAAACATAAGTCATGCGTCCTGGGCAGTTTGAGAAGAGATTGTTAAAGATGACAGTGGGCATTGTGAAGATTTCCCCCACTTTGATCTCTTTTAAATTGCCTGATACAGTTTATGTTACTGCCATATTTTAGCCATTCCTGAAATTAATATATCCCAGGACTTTTGAACCAAGTTAAGCACAGAAATGAAATACAGGTTGGAAATGAATGCCTTGAAATGTTTTCATGTCATCTCTGGAAGAAAAATGGAAAATGAATCAGATTCTCTGGCTCCTCAGTGACTTGGTAAATAAAAAGAGAAGAGAGAGAAAGCTACTAAGAAATATATAATACCAAATAAACAAAAACCTTCTTATTTTCCTAGGGGACACTACTGTATGGGTGATGGCTTTGTACGTTTTAAAGATAAATGAGATCCAAATATATCTTATCTCCATGTTAACGTTCGAGTAATCTTTTATTGTCACTTCTCTTACTATTTGTATCTTTAGCGTCATTATTAAGCCTGAATTTTACATCTCCTCACTTTGGTGGTATCAAGTGTGTCTTTCTCAAACTGCGAGATTTCTTTAAAGACTCAAACAATGATATTACTTTAAAGATTCAGACTAGTGGGTATAAACAAAGTTATTTTCCATTTTTAACTAAACTTTTTCTTGGGAGAAGTTATGCTCTAGGATCCGAGTGTCGTTTGAGGGAAGATAATCTGTATTTTAACTGTTGGATGTGGCTACTGAGAGACTTTTTTCCAAGAAGTCTGGAGTTTGGTGGAATGCAGTTAAATAGTAAAGAATCTGTTTATTATTCTGTGGCCATATGTTTAGAGGGTCGCTCACAGAAATCAAAGTATTGTTCATAGAAAGCTCCAGCCAAGGAGACATTTTGAATTCATAAAAGAACTTCACAGTTTGAAAAGAATGCATAGCATTATGTATTGACACCCCACCACCATAGACAAAGGAACACAATTTAATAATAGAGGATTGTGCTCATGAGATTT
This sequence comes from Callithrix jacchus, assembly GCF_049354715.1. Classification (NCBI taxonomy): domain Eukaryota; kingdom Metazoa; phylum Chordata; class Mammalia; order Primates; family Cebidae; genus Callithrix; species Callithrix jacchus. Next base: position 32,928,052 of record NC_133508.1, on the reverse strand, counting down.
TTCTTTTTCTTTTTAATTGGTTACTTTAACTGACATTGTCGGCAAGTATAATGGACACCATTCTTCTGTGTTGCCAGATGTATACAGACATGATGTAGCCCATTTTAATTATTTCTTTTTGCTAGATTTTTTTCCCCTCCATTTAATGCAGTGATGAATGCAGATAGGACTTTTTTTTTTTTTCCTGGCACACTATGCTAAATGATGCTGGTGTCTAAATGATTGAAATTAAAAGGGCGTTTCTCACCAACCTAATGTTTTCTTCCCTGTTTGTGTGCACTAGGTACGACTACGTGGAAGTCATCGATGGAGAAAATGAAAATGGACGTTTATGGGGAAAGTTCTGTGGAAAGATAGCCCCTCCTCCTGTGGTGTCTTCAGGGCCATTTCTTTTTATTAAGTTTGTCTCTGACTACGAAACACATGGTGCAGGATTTTCCATACGTTATGAAGTTTTCAAGAGAGGTGAGTGAATAGCTTATGGTAGAACAAGGATGATTAAAAGTTCATTTAGGCTGAGTGCAGTGGCTCACGGCTGTAATCCCAACACTTCGGGAGGTCGAGGTGGGCAGATCACCTGAGGTCAGGAGTTTGAGACCAGCCTGGCCAACATGGTGAAACCCAGTCTCTACTAAAAACATAAAAATTAGCCAGGCATGATGGCATATGCTAGTAATCTCAGCTACGCTGGAGGCTGAGGCAGGAGAATGACTTAGACCCAGGAGGTGGAGGTTGCAGTGAGCAGAGACTGCAGCATTGTACTCCTGCCTCAGAGACAGAGCAAGACTGTCTCAGAAAAAAAAAAAAAAAAAAAAAAGTTTATTTAATATTGTTTGATTTAATGAAAGACAGTGAAAAGAAGGACAGGGGTAATGCTTTCATTCTTTTGTAAAATATTATATATCCTCATTATAAAAATGTTGGGAAGTACTTTAAATAAAGGAAAATTACCTGTTGTATGGAAGAAGTATGTTTAAAATTGAAAAAAATGCTTCAGGATTCGAAATTGCATCCTTCTGAAGTGTTGGCCAGTGTTAAAAGGCAGCGGTCTCCAACCTTTTTGGCACCACGGACCAGTTTCATGGAAGAAAATTTTTCCACTCACGGGGGTGGGGGTTGGTTTCAGGATGATTCAAGCATACTACATTTACTGTGCAGTTTCTTCCTATAATCATTACTTTGTAATATGTAAGAAATAATTATACAACTCACCATAAAGTAGACTCAGTGGGAGCCCTGAGCTTGTTTTCCTGCAACTAGACAGTCCCATCTAGGGGTGATGGGAGACAGTGGCAGATCCTGAGGCATTAGATTCTCATAAGGAGCGCCCAGCCTGGACCTCTTGCATGCACGGTTCACAATAGAGTTTGCGCTCCTGAGAGCTGAACGTGCCACTGATCTAACAAGAGGAGTTCAGATGGTAGTGCCAGCAATGGGAGGCGGCTGTCCATGCAAAGGAAACTTTGCTTGTCTGCTGCTCGCCTCCCGCTGTGTGGCCCAGTTCCCAACAGGCCACAAACCATCTGGGTTGGGGACCTCAGTTATAAGGTATACACTCCATAGGCTTTTTAAGAAACATTTATTCTTATCTGTCGTCCTCAAAAATAAGTTTGATCTATTGTTGAAGTTTGATTTTTTTCATTAAAAATGCATTAGCCAGCCATGGTGGCACATGCCTGTAATCAGTTCCAGCTACTCGGGACATTGGGGCGGGATGATTGCTCGAGTCCAGGAGTTGGAGGCTGCCATTGAGCCTTGATTGCGCCACTGCACTCCAGTCTGAGTGACAGAGCAAGATTCTGTCTCTAAATATAAATTTAAAAATAATTTAAAAGTAATAAATTAGCAAACATGTAACTTTATCTGGTTGTCACTGTTTTTAGCAACAGCCTATAAATTACTTTTATGTGTGAAATTCAGCCTTCCTATTACTTACATTTTTTGTTGTTGTTGAGACAGAGTCTTGCTCTGTCGCTAGGGGCCAGGCTGGAGTGCAATGGTGCAATCTCGGCTCACTGAAATCTCCGCCTCCCGGGTTCAAGCAATTCTCCTGCCTCAGGCTCCTGAGTAGCTGGGACTATAGGCGTGCACCACAATGCACAGCTAATTTTTTATATTTTAGTAGGTACGGGGTTTCACCATGTTGGCCTGGATGGTCTCGATCTCTTGACCTTGTGTTCCATCTGCCTCAGCCTCCCAAAGTGCTGGGATTACAGGCATTAATGCATAGAAAACCAATCCAAGGACAGAGATTCAAGACTTGAATGTATTGTCTTGGAATACAGAAGGAAGAGCCTGTTTCGATGGATAAAGTTCTAACCACATCAATTTCAAAAGCCTTCTGGGTTCGTGATAACTGGGAAAAATGTAGAGGGGAGTCATTAGAGGCTCCTGGAAATGTTGGGACAACTTCTTTACATTTCAAAGATATTTGGCTCTGACACCATATAAATAGGGATAAATGGAAAGAACTTTCAGAAATGTATCTAAGCACATATGTATTTAGAACACCTTTCATATATAGTTTACATATGACATCCGTATAAATAGATGATTGATGTACATATTTTTAGAGATGAAAACTGTTTGACTTGTAGAAATCATAGTATACGTGTCCGTATATGTACACACACACTTCTCCACCTGCTTGCTTACCTATATGTGGCACTGTCAAACACCAAGTGTCAGAAAAGGGACTAGGAATAGCCTTTCATCTTCAGTTTTCTTAGCGATCTGAAAACAGTTGAAGGAGAAAAGAGAGATCTGTCACTAAGTCATTGAGAATTCTTTGTGTTCCTTCCAAAGGAACTCAGCTCTTTCTGTGTGTGTTAGTCTCAGATGTACCAAAGCTTCCTGTCCTGCTCTCCAAGCCCATCCTTCAGACTTGAAGCCTTCTTTTGTTCTTTCTCTTCTTGACTTCCCACATCCAATATGGCATTTACTGGTTTTTAACCTTCATTCAAAGGTCTTAAAGACTCTCAGCTTCCTTTCCATGTCACTGCCATTAACCAAACAGGCCCAAGTTGTAGTCCTCCCATGGGACTTGATCCTGCTCACAGCTTCTCAGACAGGCCAGAAGCCGCTGTCCTCAAAACACCCACAATGGCTCTGTTACCCCACCGGGCAAGACTTGAGGTCCTCCCCAAAACTTGGCATCGGTTACATAAAAATCATTAATATAATTCATTTGTGAAATGTACACACACACACGCAGGCACACACGCATGCACACACACACATATACATAAATGCACAGGTCATGAATTTTTTTTCAAAATCCATTTAATGATATTATAGAATTCATGGATTGTTGTCCTTTTGAAAATATAGCCCTTCTTTCGAGATGCAGCAATTTCAAGTTTTCTGAAAACAAATGAATTACACTAATCACAGTTTAATGCAACCAGAATGGCCTTGAGGTTTTCGGTGTGAGGTCATAGTTCTAGAGACATTTAGGCCATTCCGGAGTCCCTAGGTTGCATTTTTCCAGGATCATCTTTGCCTGACAGTCAACAAGGCTAGCCCCACTTCTTCCTGCCCTCCTGGAGCCAAGTTGGATTGCCCTAATTCTCCTCCTGAGAGCCCCTCTTTTCCTTCTACATGTCTTCCCAGATGCTGAATGAAACCTTGGGCCACCAACCCTACAGTTACTTGCAATCACCTAGAGATTTCTCTGGGAAACCCAAGCCTCACCACTGATCCCTGTTCCCATCCTCCCCTTGGTCCCCAGGCCCACATGCTGGAAGAAGGTGCTGCCGTTTTCTGTGGGTCTCAGTGCAAGGGGGTGGGGGCAGCGGGGGCTGGTGCCGTTTACTGAGAGCAGACTTGGTCACTTGATATATGTTATGTGATTGAGAGTTATTATTATTTAATAATAATTCCAAAAAGAGTATCTTGACTGACATTATTCTCCATCCTTATTGTCCTTGGCAGCTAAATGGTGGCAGTCTATAGCTAAACAAGTTACTCCTGTTCTTACAAGTAACGAGAAAAGCTCATGTTCACTAACTCCCAAAGCTGTGGGAGCAACACTCACTCTAGACACCCAGTGCTGCTGGCCGCACTCCCGCTCATCTCCGGTGTTCTCAAACTGCTATAAAGAAATACCTGGCCGGGCGTGGTGGCTCAAGCCTGTAATCTCAGCACTTTGGGAGGCCGAGGCAGGTGGATCACGAGGTCAAGAGATCGAGACCATCCTGGCCAACATGGTGAAACCCCGTCTCTACTAAAAATACAAAAATTAGCTGGGCGTGGTGATGCGTGCCTGTAATCCCAGCTACTCAGGAGGCTGAGGCAGGAGAATTGCTTGAACCCGGGAGGCAGAGGTTATGGTGAGCCGAGATCACGCCATTGCACTCTGGCCTCGGTAACGAGGGAAACTCCATCTCAAAAAAAAGAAAAGGAAGAAATACCTGAGACTGGGTAATTTATGAAGAAAAGAGGTTTAATTGGCTCACAGTTCTGCAGGCTGACCAGGAAGCATGATGCTCATATCTGCTCAGCTTCCGGGGAGGCCTCAGGAAACTGACAATCATGGCTGAAGGCCAAGGGAAGCACAGGTCACAATGGCCAGAGCAGGAGCAAGAGAGAGAGGGAGAGGAGGTTTTTAAACAACCAAATCTGATAAGAATGCACTCACTATTGCAAGGCCAAGGCCAAGAAGGGATGGTGCTAAACCTTTCATGAGAAAATCGCCCCCATGATTCAGTCACCTCCACCAGACCCTGCCTCCACCACTGGGGATTACAATTCGACATGAGATTTGGTGGAGACACAGACCCAAACAATATCACGTGTATTCATCACAGACTTTCTTAACCCCTTTCTGCCATTGTCGTTTTGGGAGAAAGTGCTTCTTCAGCTACAATAAACTGAAACAACAGTGAATAAGGAAAATATTGAAATGAATTTTGGTGTTTAGTGGAGAAAATGGGAGGTGATTTTATTTTTCGAATTCTAAAGTCCAGTTCCCATTTGTGAGGCACAGAATTTGAGAACCAGAAAGGTTGAGAGGCCACCCGAGTTTACACAGCAGGTGAGTGAATCCCAGGACTGGGATTCAGGTCCCTGGGGCTCCATCCAGTTCTCCTCCATCACCCCATGGAATGTCCCTATGTTTTGTCAAAATACACAAGAAAACCTGGGATCACTTCCATGTCATGACAGGGACAAAGTGAAAGCACTGAAATTCATTTTGTTTTGAAAGTATGACCTTAAGTCCTATAATTTTTTCTCAATAAATTTGTATCTGAACTGAAACATTTTACCTTTTTAAGGAGAAAATACTAGTGTCTGCATGAAACCTTGCTGTCTACTTTGCCTTACAAGAATGTAGCCACAGCATTTTTTCCCCCAGGGAGGAGTTTGGAGGTCTCCAGAGTAACTATTTCTATACTGTGGATATAAAATCCTAAAGGGTCCCCAGTATCATATATGTACATATATATTTTTCCTTTTTGAATAAATCACTCAAATTACAAAAGTCCCTGTCAGCTCAGAAGCCACCAGAGTAATTTAGAAACAGATTATAACCATATGGCACATGCCATGATCTCTACCTGGAATTGACCTGGCGAATTGCCCCATTACTAACTTTTGAATCAGTATCAAATAGAGAAGCATTTGCAGCTCTCATGGTGAAGGGTGAGCCCTTCATGGTGATGGTTTGAGAGGTATTTCAAATAAGTCAGACTCTGCAGACCAGGTTTCCTGTGCCCATCTAAGAATTCTGCAGCTGCAATGCCATGGATCCATAGATAGCTGATATGTGCGTGGGGAGAACAGGATTGATTTGTTTTCTCAATAGGCTGCCAGATGCACTCCATTGGTATTCAGCCCCCTGACCCGAATCACTAAAAACAGAGACCTGCTAGTTAACTTTAATCTCCATCGACGCCTAATAAGTTGCCTCCAGTTGCCTGGCACTTTGGGAGAATGTTTAGTTAAGAATAATCTCAACAAAGCACCTTATTTAGAGTTGAATCCTTGTATGCCATTGCTCGGGCCCCATCACTTCTGCCTTCAAGTCACTGGGAGAAAATGGTGCAGGAAAAGAGTTGTTCAATTGAACACCACCAGATTTGATCCTGAAATTCAGAAGGGTCAAGACTTCTCTGATTCGCAAGAGTCTTAAGTGTAGCTAGTTGAAGATCAGAGCAGCAGGTAGTACTGAGGGACTGAGCTGATGTGCTCATGTTGGTAGAGAAGGCAGTTTTTTGTGTTCTGTTTTGTTTTGACTGAGGCAGAGTCTCACTCTGTCACCCACCCTGGAGTGCAATGGCATGATCTTGGCTCACTGCAACCTCCGCCACCGGATTCAAGTGATTTTCTTGTCTCAGCCTCTCAAGTAGCTGGGATTACAGGTGCCCACCACCATACCTGGCTAATTTTTCTATTTTTAGTAGAGATGACGTTTCACCATGTTGGTCAGGCTCGTCTGGAACTCCTCACCTCAGGTGATCCACCCACCTCGGCCTCCCAAAGTGCTGGGATTACAGGCGTGAGCCACGTGCACATCTGGCCGAGAAGGGCTATTTTGAATTGTGTAGCAAATACCACCCTATGCTGGATACCATGAATGGAAACTGGAGTCACTCATACAGGCATAAGGTCAACATGCACTACATGCATGGATGCTCTTGACCAATTTCAATGACAAATCATCATAATTTGTAAAGTCTTGGTGGTACTGAACAGCCATTAAAACTACACATTATAAATACATGCGTTACACACACACATCTATTAACATGCAGTTTTAGAACGGCGTACTATACTGTATCTGATACTTCGGGGAAGGTTAGGATGTCAGCATTGCTATCAGGTGACTTCCGGCATCATGGCCTGTAATCACAGTTTATCGTGCCCTCACTAACAGCCACACTTTACCGGCCCACCTGTGTCAACACCACTCAGAATGAGTCACTCACCCTTGGTACATGTACGAATTACCTTTCACATTTCGTTTGTCAAAGAGGCATAGGTCACATCTGGCAGAGTTACTGAGTCACTGGTGTAGGAATCTGAAACCCAAACTCCCTCCACTGAATTCTCTCCTTCGCCTTTATAAATGTTCTATTTCACCAATAAAAGGTTGTCAGCCTCAAGATTTAAAGATTTAAGCTTGAAGGGGCTATAATTATTTCTCTAGGGCTCTGTCGAGATTTCTGCAGCTTACTCATTCATGGTTCCCACATGATTTTATATTTGTCATTTTTTTCCCTGCCACAGCAGAAGTCTTTAAATTGCTCCATACAAATGGAAAGCTAAGGTTAACACAATAAATCTGAACTTGACTTTCCATACCCGTTTTACTAATATAAAAAGGCTGACTAATGCATGATTAGCACAGTGGTTATAATGGCAGATTTTTATCAGAAAGATATTCTGTCTTTGCCCAGGTTATTTCTTGGGGAAGTGGTTTAAGTGGGATTTTCACTTCACTCCCTTTTCTCTTCTACTCGCAGGTCCTGAATGTTCCCAGAACTACACAACATCTAGTGGAGTGATAAAGTCCCCCGGATTCCCTGTAAAATATCCCAACAGCCTTGAATGCACTTATATTATCTTTGCGCCAAAGATGTCAGAGATTATCCTGGAATTTGAAAGCTTTGACCTGGAGCCTGACTCAAATCCCCCAGGGGGGATATTCTGTCGCTACGACCGGCTGGAAATCTGGGATGGATTCCCTGATGGTAAGAATGACAGGACAGAAAGCACCCCAAAAAGGGAAGGTTCTGGAGGAAGGGCACCAGGATTCTTTTACAAGTGTCATGATACATGCATCATTTAAAAAAAAAAAAAAAGCTCAAAAGGACATTGGAAAACAAAGCAAAACTCTTTTATGCAGAGCAGTGATTAAATAACTGAGCTCAAAAAGAACCTTAGTAATTATCTAGTCCAGTTCCTTCACTTTATAAATAAGGAAGCTGAGGCCGTGAAAGATTCTGAAATGTCCTGTAGCTGTTTTTGTGATATAAGCAGGACAACACATAGTTTTTCTCACTAAAGTATTTTGTTCATCCACTGACCTGGCTACTCATTATTAATTCACAGACTGTCAGAGGATGGGCTCTTAGTATTTCCATTCCATCAAACCATAAATGCAGAGACCAAGGACCTGAGAGGCTGAGTACTTGATAAAATTTTAAGCCCAAATTATGCATGCGTTATGTTACAAAATAAAAATTTGGAAAAGGAACGAGAATGTTTGGGCATTCCTAATTTAGACAGATTCTCTGTACACACTCTACAGATTTTTTATCTTTGGGAATTTGAGTCACCTCAATACATCATTTATAGTCATTGATCCATATGAATCTAAACGCATTCATATAGCTAAAAATTATTCCTGAGCATCTGTCATGTAGCAGGTACTATCCTAGCCACAGGATAAGCAAAACAATGAAAGATGCGACCCTTTGGAGTTTCCATTCCACGAGGGAGAATGAGACAATAAACAACGCACATTACAAATAAATGAATTATGTGCGTGAAATGTTAGAAGGTGAGAAGTGCTAGAAATAAATTTCCCCAAATGAAAGCAGGAAAGAGTAGAGCAGAGTCAAGGAATGAGTCAAGGGTTGAAATTTTAAATAGGGTGGTAAGGCTGGACCTTATTAAATAAAATGACATTTGAGTGAAGATTTGAAGGAGGTAGAGGAAGTAGCCATGTGGACATCTAAATGAAAGTTTTCCACTCCACTCTTGGGAATTAGAAGGTTAATGGCAAAGATACACAGTGAAATTCTGAACAGAGGGGGATAATATCAAACAATTTCTTACAGCTGCACTGCTTGTCTTTCATCTGGGGTAATATTAAGATTTCTCTAGAGAACACACATTGCACAGATCAGAGAGGATGGCTTGGAAGTTCTTCAGCATTGTGGAGTTAGGAGATGTATAACTATCTGTAAAATAGAGTCAGATATTATTCTCAAAAGAATGTTTAAATACATTGTACATAAAGAATAAGTAAAATGTAGGTCGGGTGTCATGGCTCACATCTGTATTCCCAGCACTTTGGGAGGCCAAGGCAGTGGATCACCTGAGGTCATGAGTTCGAGACCATCCTGGCCAACATAGTGAAACCCCATCTCTACAAAAAATACAAAAATTAGCTAGGCATAGCAGTGCACACCTGTAACTACTCTGGAGGCTGAGGCAGGAGAATCACTTGAACCCGGGAGGTAGAGGTTGCAGTGAGCCAAGATCGCAGCCACTGCACTCCAGCTTAGGCAATAGATAAAGACTCTGTTAAAAAAAAAAAAAAAAAAAAAAAGAAGAAGTAAAATGTGAAAAAGGTTGCCTTGGTCTTTGAAATGACATTATTATTAGTGTGATTCAATTTAGCTACGTTCCTCAATAGTAAACAGCATTAGAGAAAGATCAGGTTTAGAGAAGCCTTATGTTGCCATCAGAATAAATGGGCGAGTTAACATTAGTTTAATGTCTTCTTTGCTCTTTTACCATATAAACAGGGTTATGATAATCTTATCAAAACTCCTTTATTAAATAATGAGATTTGCCCAAACAGAGTTCTGATTGATTTCCAAGTATTCAATCTGATAATTAGGAAAACAGTATTATAATAATATTGTAACGATAGTTGGAACATTTTACAATGGATTTATTTGTTCACAACCCAAATTTGCAGCCTTCCTTTCTAGAACTTTCATTTAAATTGACATCTGAAGAGGAGGTCTGATCAACCAACTTATTTAGAAGATTTTCAGAAAGAAGGCACATTGTTATTAGTGTCAAGGGTTTTTCAAAGTAGTAATTTTCTGGCTCTAGAAAATCACTGAGTTGAAGCGAGGAACAATTAACAATAAGAGTTATCAGCCTTGCAATTTATGCATGTTTTAAACTATGGTGCCTTTCACTTGTTCCCAGAGAAAACTGGCTTTGGATTATGAAGAACGCATTGTACGTTTGTTAATATTTACCTGGCCCCAATCAGCCTGCACCAGCATAACAGTTTTCTTTTTTAGGCAAAATAAAACTCCATCCTCCTGGATATTTTTTTGTCAATGGCACTAGAAACATTTTTGTCGTAGTAGTTCAACACATACAGTCCCTCTGCCAACAAAATTGCTTTTAGTCTTTGATGTCCTTTCCAAAAACAACAACCAGAAGGCTGGAAGGCTTTTAACCATCAAGTGATTTTATGTTGCATTTTATCATAAACATTGAATTAAATGACTAGGTAATTGAAAGCTACCCATTGATTCAAATTGACTTTGAAGGAAAGCAGTTTACTCCAGAACTCAAAATTCAAGGCGTGCGTGTTGTGAATCACACATCTCCATCTCTCACTCTGTTTGAACCTGTACGGAGTCAAAAGTGGCAACTTTGAAAGAGTTGGTGGGGCCGGGCGCGGTGGCTCACGCCTATAATCCCAGCACTTTGGGAGGCCGAGGTGGGTGGATCACGACGTCAAGAGATCGAGACCATCCTGGTCAACAAGGTGAAACCCCGTCTCTACTAAAAATACAAAAATTAGCTGGGCATGGTGATGCGGGCCTGTAGTCCCAGCTACTCGGGAGGCTGAGGCAGGAGAATTGCTTGAACCCAGAAGGGGGAGGTTGCGGTGAGCCGAGATCATGCCATTGCACTGCAGCCTGGGTAACAACAGTGAAACTCTGTCTCAAAAAAAAAAAAAATAAAGAAAGAAAGAGTTGGTGGAGTTTTGCATATGGGTTAAGATCAGGAGCGCAGTGTCACTGCCCTGGTAGATGCTGGAAGTGCTGGTGCAGAATGATGGCAGCGGAAGAGAATGCTGCATTGCTGCAGATGAAGTCAGCCCTCTGCCTCAGCTGGCGGAAGGGGCTGGAATTGCAGGTGTTACCTACATTCCAAAAATGACCAACCATTTCAGGAATACATTTCATAAAAGCTAAATTGGGTTCTGCTTGTTTTTTTTTTAATTTTTACATTTTTAATTTACTTTTACACTTAAATTCACCTTCTAAAGATTAATTTAGAAGAGATAGATATAAATATGCCAGATTTTTTTCTGGGGAAAAGCTGTGAGATCTATTTTTGGTATTCCAGATATTCTATACCAAAAAGTCTCCTAATTTCAGAAAAGCATCAATGGCCTATCTTGTATCTTTGAAATTAATCCATTTTTTTTATTATTCAAAATACCTCGTTTTTAAAGTATACTTTTATGCCAGGTGCAGTGGCTTACACCTGTAATTCCATCACTTTGGGATGCCTAGGTGGGAGGACTACTTGAGGCCAGGAGTTCAAGACCATCCTGGGCAACATAGTGAGATGAGATTCCATCTCTTAAAAAAAAAAATAAAATGTTTAAAAATTAGCTGGACATGGTAGCATGAGCCTGGAGTCCCAGCCACTTGGGAGACTGAAGTGGGAGGATCACTTGATCCCAGGAGTTGCAGGTTACAGTGAGCTATGATTGTGCCATTGCACTGCAGTCTGGGCAACAGAGTGAGACCCCCATCTCTAAAAAAGAAAAAAAAAATTTAAGTATCTCTTCGGCTGAGCACAGTGGCTCACGCCTGCAATCCCAGCCCTTTGGGAGGCCAAGGCAGGCATATCACCTGAGGTAAGGAGCTTGAGACCATCCTGACCAACATGGAGAAACCCCGTCTCTACTTAAAAAAAAAATACAAAATTAGCCGGGCATGGTGGCACATGCCTGTAATCTCAGCTACTCTGGAGGCTGAGGCAGGAGAATCTCTTGAATCCAGAAGGCGGAGATTGCAGTGAGTCAAGATCACGCCACTGTACTCCAGCCTGGGCAACAAGAGTGAAACTCTGTCTCAAAAAAGAAAAGTGCCTCTTCATAGTAGATCAGCACTTTATTTTTTCACATAAAAAGGTGGCAGAAAGTCAAATCGTCTGATTCTGAGGTAAAGTTATAATTATTGGAGAGATTAATGGGAAAATGCAAAGGAAGTGGGATCACCATTGCCTGTTGCAGGCATATCTTTAAACGGCATAAATACTATATTCCCTTCACATTTGATACGATATGATCATTATAGCTCTCCTCTCCCTGAAGCTTGGCACGTGTTCCTTGCTGAAATTCTGCAATAATTCAATTTTTGAATTATACTTCTGTTTTTGTGTCTGCTTTCATTCATCTCCTCAGCCCTTGGGTCCACAGTAACAGAAATAGGAAATCCAATAGCTGTGTTCATGTAAATACACAAATGAGCACACACACAAGACGGGGAAGAATACTTCATCCTCTCTCGCTCAGATCAATATTGCATTAGCTTGCTAGGCTAGGGTCTCACTGTTGTTCAGGAAAATTCAATACTTCTTTGTATCATAGTCGAAAAAGCCTTTCACTCGCATATCTTGAGGGCTCCTAAAGAGAGTGGCACACTGTTGTCCCGGGGGCAGTGTTCTAAGGGACAGAAGGCAGATTTACCCAGCATGTCTTAAACATTATAAACCAGTGAGTCATGGAGACTCTCTAAATTGCAAGTCTGCATAAGACAAGTTCTCTTCTGTTTTCTCTTTCAAAGAGATTCCCCTTCTGCCCTCCCCAAAGGAATTGGGTGATAGTGGCGGGGAGAATCCAGCCGCCTGAGCTTTCACGGGCGATCACAGCTTTGCTTACAAGCCTGTATTCTGGGGGAGGTCTGCAGCTTGTGGCGATCAGAGAACGACCCCAAGGATTAGGGCTGTAAACGTTTGCCCACAAACTAAAGATAAAACATTATGAAGCCACACTAATGGAATTTAAATGAGGGAAAAAATAGTGAGGAAGTCTGAATGGACTTTCAGCCTTCTGTTTAATATCGCAGATCAGAAATGAGATGCTTTTTGAAGAAGGTAAAGACATAAGTGTATGGTTCTAGCAAGGTAATTTCATGTGTATGTTATAGACAACTTTGGTCTCCAGAGATCAGGAAAAAAAAGTGTTGCATTATTAGCAGAGTCACATCCAGAAGGAAGAAAATCTATTAAATAGCAAAGAACCACTACCTGTAGAAGAATTGGAAGCCAGGATTAAAGCTGAAGAGAGACAGAAAGCAGCAAGAGTTTCATCTTCTGAGATGCTTTCTTCCGCCAACAGAGAAGTCTAATATAACCAAATTTGCTTTCATAATGCAAAGTTATTGTCCATAGCAATGTGATTCCCTATAGATAATCTGTATCAGTCTTCCTCACTGGGTCATCTTCCTTGTTTCCTTCACGATAAAGCCTTCTATGCACACAAACTGTTTGGTGCCCGGAGGGAGAGTGAGGGGTTGCAATAGAGAGAAAACTCTTTGAATTCAGCAAATTCATTATTTTCAACACATCGAGAAATTATCAGGTATTTTCAAAGCAACCCATTTTTGCGCTAACTCAAGTAGGTAAACCATTATGGTTTAGTTTAGTTATTTTATTTTGTTTGGGTTTGATTTTTTTTTTCTTTTCTAAAAGGAATTGGCCAAGAGCTGAAAACCTGTCAGCCAAGGATCTGTACAATCTACAAAATAGGGGGCTCAGATTTGCTGCCTACTAGGAACGCAGCTGGTACTTGGGGCTCCAGGGAGACCAGTTTTTATAGGGTTCACTTTGGCAACCACACTTGAAGTCTCTCCTGGCCTTCATCAGCCGCGTCCTGCATCCAAACTGCCCATACTGGCCTTGGAACACCACGTCCCCGTTGAAGGCCCCTCCCTCCGGGGACATGTCCACCTAATGTGCTTCTTTAAACAAAGCAGTCATTCTTAGTTGAAACGCACAGAACCATGGATTTCTTGGAGGGGAAAACAGTCCACACCAGATTGTCCTTCTAAACCCAAACCATCTGGTATGTTTTTACCATATGTGCAATGAAAAAAACTAGAGAAAAAAGGGACTCCTTTTTGTGTGTGGCTTGTTGATGATCAGGACAGGGAAATGGAAAGCACTGCCATCCAGGGGGTTCTGCACTCTTCCCAAGGCAATTTCCAGTTTACTCATTGCTAGGGTTTAAAGCACTTCAACAGAGGAGTGGCCAGTTTAAGTCAAACAACAAATTGCTTTTTTTGTTTTTTATGTTTTTTTGAGACAGAGTCTCACTCCATCTTCCAGGCTGGAGTGCAGTGGTGTGATTTTGGCATCACTGCAACCTCCACCTCCTGGGTTCAAGCAATTCTCCTGCCTCAGCCTCCCCAGTAGCTGGGATTACAGGCACTGCCCAGCACACTCTGCTAATCTTTCTATTTTTCGTAGAGACAGGGTTTCACCATGTTGGCCAGGCGGGTCTCGAACTCCTGACCTCAAGTGATCTGCCCACCTGAGCTTCCCAAAGTGCTGGAATTACAGGCTTGAGCCACCATGCCCAGCCGTCAAACTACAATTTGACTTTAACATAAATGAGTGGGTGTTGCCAATCATTCGCCTCCTCAAGTCCACTTACAAATGGTCACTCTGGGTGATTTCTTGGCCACTGGAAACAAGTCACTTCTCAGATTTAGGAGACAAAAAAGTGGGACAGGAGTCAGAAACATGCATGTTCATTTCATTTAGATTACAATTTGCCATTATGTATAAATTATTGGCATATGTAGTCTCCAACGTTTTACATGGTTACAATGATTAATTAGTCTTCAGATAAAGCCCTGAGTAGGACATAATCCACTGTCCTTTGTCCAAGCCTGTGACGTTTATCATAATAAGAATCCAGGGCTAAAAGATAAGATGAGGAAGCAAATTGCAAGTCAGTCCTGGATCAGTCCACGGGACTGATCAGACCAGAGGGTTCCCAGGACATCAGCGTCCCCAGAATCTCCCCCTAGGGCAAGAGAGGTGAGGACAGGTAACTCTGAGAAACCTTGGTGACATAACTTAGCAGGAATCTTCTGGCGTTGGGCTGTGTATACAGTTTTGCCCTGTCAATGGACACCAAGGTGCCTCTTCAATAACCTAAATCTCATTCTTTGCAATTGAAGCAAGCATTTTGATTCTGTTCCTGAAAACAATTCTGCTCACTAGGGAATGCAGTTATGCCTGTTACTGCCCTTCTGAGTACACTTAAAATCTTCTCGGCAAACCCAATCCAATATGTTCACTGCAAACAAATTAACTCAGGGAAGCCTTGCTTTGGGTTAGAGAACACTTCTGGGTTCTGCTGGGACCCATGTTTGTAAATGGTGATTCTTGCATCTGCTGCAGGAGAAAAGACATTTTGACATTGTCTGTGTTCCTCCCTTTTCAGTTGGCCCTCACATTGGGCGTTACTGTGGACAGAAAACACCAGGTCGAATCCGTTCCTCGTCAGGCATTCTATCCATGGTTTTTTACACCGACACCGCAATAGCAAAAGAAGGTTTCTCAGCAAACTACACTGTCTTGCAGAGCAGCATCTCCGAAGGTCAGTGTTGATTCATTTTGCAAAGCCCTGTGGTAAATACTCAGTGTTATTCCTGCTCACACACCTGCGACCACATGCAGCACTAAGGAAATATTTTGTGAACTGGGGTGCCAGGTATCTGCTCTTCTCTTTTAAATTTTGTTCATGAATATCAATAGGAAGAACTATTTGGTGTGCTTTCTTCATAAAATTGTGGGTGAGAAGCCTGCTTGGGAGCCTCAGAAATTATGGAAGAAAGTGGGAAATGGCAAAATAGTGCCTTAAAGCAATGAAATATGACCAGAGCACCTACCTGGCACCCTCAAATGTATACAAGGCTGAGCATCATAAGAGGACAGGCATCTATATCAGATGATAAGAACAAATCTGTGGTAGGTCACCGACAGAGCAGTCACAAACTGTGGATAATGCACAGTGGTTTGGTTGTGGAAGACACTGGAAGAAGCCATTATGATTTTTGTATTCTATGAAAATACTCAGCTGGGCGCGGTGGCTCATACCTGTAGTCCCAGCACTTTGGGAGGCCAAAGCAGAAGGATCACAAGGTCAAGAGACCAAGACCATCCTGGCCAACATGGTGAAACCCAGTCTCTACTAAAAATCCAAAAATTAGCTGAGCGTGGTAGTGCGCACCTGTAATCCCAGCTACTTGGGAGGCTGAGGCAGGAGGAGGGCTTGAAACCAGGAGGTGGAGGTTGCAGTGAGCCAAGATCATGCCACTGCATTCCAGCCTGGTGAAATAGCAAGACTCCATCTCAAAAAAATACCAGCTAACTCAACCCTTCCTCAAAGTTTTTGTGGTCTCTAGCTCTTTTAAATGCCCAAGAAAAAGTCTGAAAGAACAAAGAAAAAAGGCCAGGGCTGGTGGCTCATGCCTGTAATCCCAGTGCTCTGGGAGGGTAAGGCAGGAGGATTGAGAACTTGACTCTACAAAAAAATTTAAAAGTTAGCTGGGCATGGTGGAGCACAGCTGTAGTCCCAGCTACTTGGGAGGCTATAGGAAGATTGCTTGAACCCTAAAGTTTAAGGCTGCAGTAAGCTATGATCATGCCACTGCACTCCAGCCTGGTTGACAGAGTGAGTCCTTGTCTAAACAAGAGCACCTAAAAAGAACAAAGAATAAATTGTTTATGCAGTTACCAGTTCTAGCTGCCAGGCTGTAAAGTAGCACAGGGACAGGACCAGGGGTGTTTGGAGAGGTATCCCACAGGCATGCTAGTATCTTCAACACCAGGTCTCGCTGAACAATAAAGAGGCCAGTGAAATTTCAAAATCCTATTTGTACTTTATTTATTTGATTAATCGATTTATGTCTTTTTGTGCCTGAAAATAATTGTTATATTACAGATAACAACCTTAAGCTTAAAAATATGAAGCCATTGCAAGAAGACTTTGTATGCTGTAAAACCTTATCTGTTATGATAGAAAATTCAAAAAATGTGAACTTTTGGTTAGTTGAGATTTTCTGGATGGTTGGGAATCTTTCCTTGGATCTCTAAAGCTTTTTTTTCACTTGTGTACTTTGGATTAACATTTTCCTACAACTGAATGCTTATTTTCCCAGTATCATCAAACTGAGGATGTTAGGCCTCACGGAATCTAGATTTTGATGTTTCGTGGTCACTGCTGTGAGCATTATGATTTTATGCTCTAAAATCGTGGTGCTTTGGGGCCGTGTGACAGTGCAGTTTACCCCCGATGCATAATTTTATGCTTTAATAAAATAAACTAATTATGTTAATAGTCGTGATCAGGCCAGAGGTGGCGACATAAGAACAAAGAAAGTCAGGAAGAGGTAGTCTGGGTGCCAGCAGGAGAATCTGAAAGCCAGGGGCTTAAGGTCTACCGTCCACTGAATATGAACTGTAACTAGACGTAGAGTCTTTGCTCAGTTCTATTCGATGCTAGCAGAAATAATTTAATGCTAAAATTTTATTTTAAATACACCTTTTGTTGTGTGCCCATATGATAGGTAGAGACATAGATATGAACACATACCCTCAACTGTGAAAATAAATCAGAATTTTCAGCATTTTCTGGGAAACTTCCAATAGTCTTTTTGTCAATCTAGGGTCCACTTAGGAAAATTATTAATCATTGTATGATCTTCATAACCTTATTTTTAAACATTGCCAGGAAAATCCAAGTATCAGTTCCATATTCCACTAAATCCCTTACTACCATCTTTTGAAAGAACTTTGAATGAATGAAGTCTTTGGTTTGTCAAGTTAAAAAGAAAAATGCATCTTAAATCCCCTATGTTTTGATGACTTTGGTCCCTGATTTTCCTTTCAGATTTCAAATGTATGGAAGCTCTGGGCATGGAATCAGGAGAAATTCATTCTGACCAGATCACAGCTTCCTCCCAGTATAGCACAAACTGGTCTGCAGAGCGCTCCCGCCTGAACTACCCTGAGAATGGGTGGACTCCCGGCGAAGATTCCTACCGAGAGTGGATACAGGTATGCAGCACAAGATCCAGCCCATCTAGGGTTGAATACGTTTTTGATCAACTAGAGAGGTTGTTGACAGAAAGCGGGACTGTGCCAAATGGCCTCCTATAAGAAGAGAGGTTAACAGCCATCAGGTATAAATAAATCACTGAAGAATGAGCCCATCACTACATGATCAGAGAAAGGCAGGCCCAGTTGACATCCCTGAAAGCCCGTTTATCTTCTCAGATACTTACACACTACTCTTCCAAGAATGTGAGCACAGATGTCTCACTTTGATAACAACTCAAAGATCTGATTTTTTCCTAACTACACATTATCTGTTGATGGGCTTCCTATTTTGACATGTTTTTATTTCCTGGATAAAATATATGAATCCTGTTTATAGACGTGTATGAAATAACTGTTTCCAAGTATAGGTGTTCTGTTTGTTCAGGGTCGGAGAAGGGAAGGAAAGGTTGGAGTGTGTTTTTCCATGGAAGTCTATAGAGCACACATCCAAGAAGGAGTTTAGTTGAAGGCACTCTCTGTTGACAAGATATCCATGTTTATGCATGAAATGTACATATCTGTGTCCTCATTAATGACGCTACCTCTGCTTTCCTGACATTCCCTTCCCACAGTCACTTACATACCCCCACAGATCCCTCATCTGCCCCCCATCTCCACCACTGACCCCATTTTCCAGCCATCTGATCTACCCCTTTCCCATCCCTGGCACCACTCCTAACCTTGCCCACTTGCCCAACCTTGACATCTGGGTATTCCCACCCAAGGCCTGATGCTGACAGTCCTGAGTTTTTCACTTACTGTTAAATGAAACATCCATAGCTGGATCTGTGGGTTAAACTGTGGACAAATTATACAAAAGATTATTTGCTGAAGGATCCAGGCTGCCTTTTCAGGAGAATAGTCAGAGCCTGTCTTATGTTTATTGCTAGATATAAAATGACTGATTCCCAGGGAGAGTTTCTAAGCAAGAAAAAACACAAAACATACAAGATGATTAATCCTCTCCTTTCCACATCTATTGCTGCTTCAGTCTTTTGAGCACAAATACCAGATTTTGTTTTACTTTAGAAAGGTCAATATTAGTTTAACATACACTTAAAGTGAAATGGCCTATTACAGGAGTCTGAACTCATGCTAACCTCCAACACTGAGAAATATGTAGAGGGTGAGAAAAGATGAGACTTCTACCTTGGGATTGATGAATCCAGCTCTAGATTAAGTCAGAAACAAAATGAATTTGCCTGTGTCAAGATAGCTCTTGGTAACTTGTTTTCCCAATAGCCAAACCAACAAGCAGTTCAGTATGACTGACAGACATGTCTCTTGGGGGAAGCATACATTTCTCAGCACTAAACATGTTTGCATGATAATGGAACAGGAAAGGTTCCCTGGTCTCCCTCACAGGGCATGCGATAGGGGTGTGGCTCGCTTCTTGAGTGCCCCGCTGCTCAAACCTCTAGGCCAGCATACAGAAAGCAGGCTGCGGGGCTCCCACCCTACGGCAGTGTCTAGGGGTGAATGTTTACAGCCACAGCCCCAGTGGCGTGGGTTACAGGTGCTCTTCTGGTTTGCCATCTGTGAGCAGCTTGTGCTCACCAGCTCAGTTAGACCCCCACTTCCTTATCACAAGGACAGAGGGATTTCTGTATCCCCGGGTTTCTTGCCTTGGTATATCAGAAGATTCAGATCACATGTGGTCTTTGAGAATGAGTGCAAGGTTTTATTGAGTAGAAGTAGCTCTCAGCAGATGGGGGAGCCAGAAGGGAGGTGGCTTCCCCGCCAACAGCTCCGTTCTACCAGTGGACAGCCAGCCAGCCTGCCACTGGCGGGCTCTTAACAACCAGCCATTTGTGCCTTCTTCCCACAATGTGTTCCTCACAATGTCCAACCACTTCTGTGTCTGCCTGCTAGGGTCTCAGGTTTTTAAAGGCCCAGGATGGGGGTGTGGTGGGCCAGGGTGGTCTTGAAAAATGCATCATTTGGGTGGGAAAGCAGAAGTGCCTGTCTTTACCTAGGTCCGTGGGGGTAGAGTCCTAGCCAGGGACCCTCCTTTCTATACGCTGCACTTTCCTTCCCCATTTTCATTTCACTTAAAGGGACCACACTCTTCCCTTCCCAGCACTCCTGTATCGTAATGTGGTCCCATTCTTGGTAATGTGGGAAGCTCTCGCTAAGGTAGAAAGTGTTCCAGGAGCTCTAAAACTGCAACTATAGCAATTCATCTGTGCAAGGCAATTCTTTTGTCAGTAAAAACACTGAGACTACATGGCCTCTCACAAAGCATTTGTCAACAGAACAGATTTACATTATTCTTTGAAGTTAGACACAATCTGAGATTGCCCCACAAGAAAAAAAAAAATCTCAACTCATTCATCTCTTTTTGTCAATGAGAAACATGACAGAAAGAGATGAATGAATGAGGAGAAGCAAGGGACCTCAGATCCCCAGAACAGGAGGGTTTTCTTCTTGCTCATGCCACATTCTATGGCTGGGCCATCTGGGGTCTGCTCCACATCTTCTCACATCAGGACCCAGACTCAGGGGGCAGCCGTCCTCTGAAATGTTGCCTGCCCCAAGACAGAGTGTACTGGTCTGTTCTCATACCACTATAAAGAACTACCCGAGACTGGGTTAATTTATAAAGGAGAGAGGTTTAGTTGACTCACAGTTCTGAATGACTGGGGAGGCCTCAGGAAACTTACAATCATGGCAGAAGGGGAAGCAGGCACATCTTACATGGTGGAAGGTGAGAGAGAGCGAGTGAAGGAGGAACTTCCAAACACTTATAAAAGCATCAGATCTCGTGAGAACTCACCCACTATCATAAGAACAGCATGGGAAAAACCACCCCCATGATCCGATCACCTCCCACCAGGTCCCTCCAGCAATGCTCAGGATTATAACTCATGATGTGATTTGGGTGGGAACACAAAGCCCGACCATATCACAAAGAGAGGAAGATTGTGGCTCATTGTGCTGGTTCTTGGGTCTCCTTGCTGAATCATTTCCACCCACCTTCACTACTGAGGCACATCACAGGACCACACTTAACTTCTTAGGGGCAACAGGAAGCCGTGGCTCCAACTGGCTAGAGGGAGGAGAGCTTGAATGATGATCCTGGCTAGAGGGAGGAGAGCTTGAATGATGATTGTCCTAGTCATAGGACACTGATTCTTTATTGAGTACACAGAATGTGGCCCCATCTATGCTAAGCACTTGACGTATTTTTTATCTGATCCTCACTGCCAACCAGGGAAGGAGGTATAATCATCTCCATTTTAAAAACAAAGATGCTGAAGTTGTGATAAGTGAGTAAACACTCAAGGTCACAGTTAGTGACCAGCCTTGGAAACAAGGCCTATCAGACTCTAAAACCCACTTGTTTACATTACAGTATGCGGGAGCTTTACCATTTACTCCCATTCATATACTTTCGAGTGTATTTTATGTAATGTCCATCACCTTCTTGCTGACTCATGTTGAGATGGGCTGGGTGCTTCCTGTTTCTAAGTCTAGTGTGCAGAGTCTTTGCTGCTCCATCTTCTGAAAGGTGAAAGTCGCAAAAGCTGAGCTTCAGGTTCACCTTGAGGTAAAATTAACATTTTTCTCCTTCCGAGCTCAGCAGGCTCATTGACATGCTTATTGTGTCTGTGTAGAGGGTGGGTGCTGTTATCATCCACCGATCACCTAATTATGAATAATTTCACGTGTTTCCAGCTTTTCTGAAACTCCTTGGAAGTGGTTGGCTTGTTGTTTTCATTAGATAGATGTTTTATCAATTAACCAACAAGTACAGCGTAATTTAGACGAAGGGCAAGAGGCAGGTACCTCTCCTTACAAGAACCTTAGCATACATTCACTTCTATTTATATGCACGTAAGTATGCAGATGACATTTGTCTTCTTTTTCAGCTTTTTCACATTTTGCACAAAACAAGTTGCTGTAGCAACAACAAGTACACAAATACTTGCAATGTGTTAAATTAATAAGGCGATATTGAAGCTGACTTTCCTGACTTTCCATCAAGACAGGAACAGGCTTTGGTTCCCATTGTTTTCTCTAGGAAATTACTGAGTGGCATTAAAAAAAATAACAATGCATCATTAACTGTCGATATGATTGTCCTCACTGGAGCTTCCTGTGAGATCTGTTGTCTGCCAGAAGCTTAAAAACAAGTCAAGGAGCCTTTGAGTGAGAAGTAGTCTGAAGGAAGTCCCCATGTGAAGGTTTGCACACAGCCATATCCTGCTCAAAAGGCCACTTCATATCCTGAGCTACTAAAAAATTCCTCATAGTCTGTCAATGGCAGAGTTAATCACCTATGAAATTTGCCTGTCCTGCCTTTTTTTCCAGATCATTCCATTCTGTATTCTGTGTCCCAGAGCAGCTGATCTTACTATTAATTTCACCTTTTTTCTTTTTTTGTTTCTGGTTAATCAATCTAGGATGCAAAGTACAGATTCTGTGTTTCAGTGCTGCGATCAAATATCTTCCTTTTCAAGCACGTTAGAACCTAGGCCATCAAGTTCATTGAAACCGAGTTTCTTTTCCTATAAACTAAAGATAATGTAGCCTTCACTTCATTCAGGCTCTCCCAGTCAATAATCTATGAATCTCAGAGAAATGCAGTTTCAGATTTTCCTTTTCTGTCTGCAAACTAAGTACATGGTGTACTGCGTCTTGTGGGGAGATATTCTCAAAGATCCTGAACGTAGCCATTGACACACAAAGCAGAATTCAATTCGTTAATTATTTCAATGTTTTATTAATGATAGTGTTCACCCCACTGTAAACAGATTTATCCTTCCAGCTTTAATTAAAGCTCTTGGGAGTGCTTTCCTCAAAACAACTGTGACTTTTCTCTGATTAAAATGCCAGGAGACAAAAAAAAAAAAAAAAAAAAAAAGGCAAGAGCCATAATACCTGGGTGGAATATGAACTCTGTTTGCAAAGAAACAAAAACAGCACCAGGATTACCACACCCTCTAGTGAATTTAGAAATTAAATTACTTGACAAACCAACTCGGGCTGAAACTACTCTTCTCCAAATTTAGGGGCTTTTTCTCTTGCGGAAAAAAATTGTGGTGCTAGAGTATTTATGCCTTAACTTATTCGGGAGGAGCAGAGGGTGGTTGACTTCTAAACCACATCCTGTTTGGGTTGGTAAATCAGCCTTCTTATAGATTAATCACACAGAAAGAAACCTCCAGGAAGACAGTCTGTAGCTGTGAGACCACATCAGCAAACCCTTGAGGCAGAAACCTCTTCTTTCTCCATTTTCCAGTAGCAGATGTCCATTCTGAGGTACAAAAAGAAGGAAAGTTCCAGAAGAAAAGGACTGGAGCTTCTGAAGAAGCTTGTTGTTGTGTTTTCCTTTTGCCTTATATGTATTTCTCAAATATTGTTAAGTCTTCCCCATTTTCTCTCTGAAGGGACTTTGAAAGCAGTTACCACTAATGAAAGCCCTCAGTGTGGTAGGGACATGGGCTGAATCGAATTGAAACACAGACATGCATGTTTAGTCCTTCGAGACAATACTGTCAAAAGAAAGTAAATGCCCTTCTTCTAAGTTCAACATATAAAACTGGTCCAATCTATGTGGCCTTTAAGGTTGCTTTAAAGATTTTAAAATTAATTGTGAGACATATTCTAACAACAAAATCTTATATTGCCAAGCTCTGTTGCCTTATAAAAGTATTTTTTTTTTTTTTTTTTTGAGACAGAGTCTCACTCTGTTGCTCAGGCTGGAGTGCAGTGGCACAATCTCAGCTCACGGCAACCTCCACCTCCTGGGTTCAAGTAATTCTCCTGTCTCAGCCTTTCAAGTAGCTGGGATACAGGCATGTGCCACTACACCTGGCTAATGTTTGTATTTTTAGTAGAGAGGAAGTTTCATCCCATGTCAGCCAGGCTGGTCTTGAACTCCTGGCCTCAAGTGATCCACCTGCCTCAGCCTCCCAAAATGCTGGGATTACAGACATGGGCCACTGTACCTGGCCGAAAGCACTTTTTATACACATCCTATTTTAGTCTTACAAGGTGAGGTCATTTGACCAGAGATTTTTACCTCCATCTTCACATGAGAAAACTAAGGTCCAGTGGGGTTAAATTGTTCACCGAAGTCTTGACTCCAGAGAAAGACATAACTTGTGAGAAATCTGAGTCTTACACAATGGACCTGGATATCCTTCCTCAGACTCAGGAAGCAAGACAGCAGGCACAGAAGGAGGAGTCAGACCGCGGCCGGCACGTGCACCTCTGCTTGCCTCTGCATCTGACACCCAGCCAGGGTGCAGCCAAGGCTTGCAAAGCTCTTTGGCCATTCTTACCATGTTTTTCACTGCATGCTCTTGTGACTGAGGTACACTGGAGAGATACTTTCATGCCAGCTATTCAGAGAAACATAACTAAGCCTGGCAAGGTCATCAGGCCTGATGGGTCACAGACAAGGCTCAGGCATAGTCAGGTTCGGGACCGTCAGCCCCAGGGTCCTTCCTTCAGCCACCCCCAAGGTTTCCTATTTATACACTTCACTAACATCCCATCCAGGGCAGTGAATGGTTGCTTCCAGCAACTTCCAGAGCGGCTCTGTCGTGATTCAAACTTGAATTGTCTGTTACAACTTGCTGAGAATGGAGATGAAAAATAGCACAGGAGAAATCAGGAGACCTGATTTCAGGAGATGAGAAGGGCCTGCCTGGACTTCCTTTGAGCGCCAAATGGAATGAAATAACTTAGGAGCCCTTGGAAATATTTCCTCTGAAAAATGGTATTGTATATTTTTATCACATTTCAGATGGAACGAGTGAGGGCTTACATATTGGATTTGAAGAATGTGTTACTTGAAACCCTTGTTTCATCTTTAAAGTTAGAATCTCCCCACATTGAAAGTAGAAAGTGAAGTAATTTATCTTAAGACTTCAGAATGCCACTTGTTTTAACAAGTTTCATAGACAATTTTTTTCTCCTAAGCTTTCTGGACAAACCTTTTTATTCTCTGGTATTAATGTGTTGAGTGTGGAACAGGTATCGTCTATGAAATCACTTTTTATTTTATCATGAAATTGCTGGTTTCTCTCAGGTTTTGTCTGTAGTGTTGTATTCAGAATCAGTTCCATCTGCTAAATTGACTGATCCAGAACATAGATAGAGCCACGTTGTCCTGATTTATAGTGCCCATAAACCAGAAACTTTAGGGGGTGTATTAACTCATTCAGATCATTAGTAAATTGCCAAAATTACATTACAATGATACTTTATAAATCTGTAAGTAGAGAACTGACAAAAATAGCTCACTGGATTACCCAAATGTGGAATGATGCATGTAAAACACGGTGTTGGCAAAACTAGGGAAAATACAGCTGTTCAATTGAATGTGGATTCCCCAGGTGTGCTGTGTGTGTGTGTGTGTGTGTGTGTGTGTGTTTATTGCAACTAATACTAATATGCTGTTTCAACCAAAACATTAATCTGGAAGGAAGACAATTTGCTTTAAAGAATTCCCCAAGGTGAGCTTTTGGTGCTCACCCTGATTCTGCATTGACTTCCACTTCCTCCATAAAATAAATGCTTTACATCCTCCCCATAGCGAAGCACAGGTCTGTTACCCTATGACTGAGTTTCCACCCAGGAAATCTGTTCCAAAACCTACAGTGTCTGAGGAACGTTTCCTAATGCTGTCCTGGAGCCGCGGCTTTTCGCATCACAGAAAGTCATCTGAAGGGAATATGTAGGTAGAATTGGATTAAACTCTAAGTTTTTTTTTTTTTAAAGGAGGGTATGATTTGGGAAAAACAGGTGCACCCATAAGAGATGATTATTTGGATATTTTTAACCAATTATTTTGCTTTGTAGAAACTACCAAAAAAAGAAAAAAATTACCAAGATAATTTTAACCATTTTGGTCAAGTTGACTAATTAATTAATTCAGCTTAAAAAATCAGTCCAATAATTTTACTAATTTCATGTCAATACACCTTAAAGAAAACGTATGAAAAAGCCTCTTAGATTTTGATGGTGAAGCATCACCGAAAAGACAATTCTTTAAGAATCACCACTATTCAGGTAGAACACTTACAAATAAATTACCTGTACAGCATCAACTTTCCATTTTACTTACAGTTTTGGTTTCTTATTGTTTGATGCCAGTGTCTATTTGAAATCAACACTCATAGTTCTAGTCTAGAGAAGAATTTTGTTTCTTGGGGGATATCTCAACTTCAAGTGTAAGACAAAAGTGGATACGAGCATCTTTTGTCTAAATCCCTTATTTTGCTTAAGTTCAGAGGTTAAGTGATTTGCAAGACCACAGAGCGTAGGTTAACAACAGAACCTGCACTAGAATCTCAGCATCCCTGCTCCCACTCCATTGTAACGAGATGAAAATGAGTTTGAGTCTCTTTTGAGGCTAGTGTCCTGAAGACCACGCAGCCATGTTGAATTCTGAGATTCCAGCCTACCCCTACTTAGTTGCTGACTGGCAAATGATGCCTGTGAAATGGAACCATCACTGCAGAAGCTTTAACTTACATGATTGAACTATGTTTAGAGCGGGGTTTCTTGGTTTGGGCAGTACTGACATTTTAGATTTCATAGTCTTTTCCCTTTGGAAGGACTGCCCTGTGCAACGTAGGATGTTGAACAGTGTCCCTGGACTCTGCTCACTAGAAGCACATAGCACACACACCCTTAAGTCATAAAAACCAAAAACTGTCTCCAGACATTGCTGGATATCCTGTTGAGGGAACAATCACCCCCACTCGAAAACCGCTGGCGTGGAAGATCCTAAAATCCTAATCAAGTCTTTTTTTCATATAATCAGCCTTTTGAAAGAAAAAGTTCATTGCTGCTTGGCTGGCTTTTATCACCTTTGACTGCTTGTAGATATTATTTGAGCAGAACCATAGTTCTTTTGTTTTCCAAAAATACAGATGTGTTTGTTTACCTTCTGCAGGAAAACAGCTTCATAAACCGTCCTGCTTATTTATCTTAGGCGTCCCTATTTTTAGACTTTTAAAAGTGAACTGTTTTTAGCTAAATAAATACAGATGTTATTTTAGAAGGCTGTACAATTGGGTCTCGAAATATACTAATAAGGATGGGATTAAGAAAAGGAAGCACAGGATAAAATTGCAAGTTATCATTGACAAGATTCAGGCAAAATAAGACTGAAATCAGCTCTCTGACACAGGAACATTGTATGTCACCGACCTTCACCTACCTGGTTTTGTTTTTATGCGGTATGTAAATCAGAGATTTCTTTGTTGTTTTTTTTTTAACTTCAGATATAATCAAGAGTAAAGTATTGTGGTTGAAAAGGCTGTCTATTGCTTAATAACTTATCTTTTCATGGGAAAAATAATACTGAGTTTCCACTTCTGTACCTAAACAACCACACATTAAAAGCTATCAATTACCAACCAGTTTCATATCTGTGGACCAATAAGGAGGCAAGTTTGATAGTTTCACATCTGTTTTGGGTGAAAGCCTGTTCCTGTCTGTGGTATTTAAAATTTAAAGAACTTCTGTTATTATACAATTGGGAATCCTCAGGGAGTAAAATGTTAATGAAATCCATAACATGCACAGACTTTATGACAGCAGTTTTAAGAAATTCCTTTGGTGGGGTTTGTTGATTTCTGTCCCAGCGGTAATAATTGCACCTTTTACAGAGTGCATTAATGTTCACATTTAGGAGCAATGGCTACATTTATGCCATGTGTAAGGTAACACACCAACTCCTAAGCTTTAAATAACTTTCATATCGTAATTTGAAAGCCCCAGAGCAAAGAAATGTGTGTTCTTCAGACCTGGCAGAACCCACACTTTAAAACTTTTCTAGCACTCTACAGCCATCTTCACCAAAGGTGAGGGAGAGCTGAACCCTGGAAATTCCAAAGCCCTGGTGTGGATGAGGATCCCTTGTAGAGTTCTCATTTAATATACCATTTGAAAGTACCACATCAAAATGGTAATTTTGCTCCATGTCAGAGTAGCAATTTTAGATGCTGATCTGAAACATAGATGGACACAAGCATGCATGCACACAAACACACACACCTCCACCCTCCTTCTCCTTCTTCTTCCCCCCCCAACCCTCCGCTCCCTTAGCCATCTAATGTCATTCAATTCTAGATTCAAATAAAGGGAGGAAAGTAGATTAAATTTAAAAACGCTTTATAAATCCCAATAGTAATAAAATGCATTATGCTTTTATATTTTCAACTATTGAACAGAGTAAGTATTGAGACTAATTGCACATGTTGGGATTGAGGATGATCACATGTGCACTTGAGCATGTGACTTGGGCATTTTTTTCCCCAGCTCTGTTTGCCCCAAGGGGTTAAAAATGCATTTATGGCATTTTTCTAATTGCCTTCCTTCAGGAGAATGAGATGTCTCAATTCCACCAAAGTTTTATTCTTCGTACACTTCCAGTGCTTTAAACTTCTAACTACATATTTTGGATCTAGAAAAATAAATAAACAAACTCCTTTATTCTTTCAGCAAGCTTGAGAAGGCTATAGACGAAATTCTCCAGGGGATGGGTGATTGGACCAGACAGCTGC
Source organism: Callithrix jacchus (assembly GCF_049354715.1). NCBI lineage: Eukaryota > Metazoa > Chordata > Mammalia > Primates > Cebidae > Callithrix > Callithrix jacchus. The sequence goes on along the minus strand of NC_133508.1, from coordinate 32,899,688 downwards.
TTGGGTTGTTTCAAGCATTTAAAATTCTGTGATTCTATTAAATTTACTCAATCAGCTAGCGCCCTGAGCTTGCCTAAGATGAAAATATACATATACGGAGTATCGCTGGAATGTGTCTTAAACACCATTGATAATTATGTGAGGCAGCACATAGCAATTTTTTTAATTAACAAGATTTTTTTTTCTTAGATCAAATAATTGTTCAGGTTGGCTTCTTCGTGAAGCTTCTCTGGGGATTTCACATAGAAACCTTACTCGTGCGGCCTTTTTCCTCAGTGCTTTTGTGCTGTCTTGTAAGAAAGTGCAGCCCACTGGGGGAGATAAGATGAAGCCCAGATGGTTAATCTTTCATGTCTCTCCAGCCTTTGAAAGAAATATCTGTAAGGCATAGGCTTACCCACCATTACCGACTCTTCACTCCTTAAAGTCCTGCCAAAATCTTTTCCTTCCTTAAGAAGACAAATACCATGTTCCATTCTGAGTACTTGGTAGGCCATAATACTAACCCAGAAAGAAGAAAGGAAAAGGCAGCACCAGGGATCCAGCTGTATGAAGAAACTCATTATAGTTGTCTTATCTGTCTAGGCTTGCTTTGTTTACCTAGGGCTAAAGCTGATGCAGGTAGATCCCATCTCAGAATAAAAGACGGAGACCCAGGTAGCCAAAGGCCAATGGCTACAGGTGCAAGAAATTTCACAGAGCCTTAAGTTTGAGGATCTGGAAATGAAATATCACATTTCCAGTGGGAAATACTCATGATAATGAAAAGAAGTTAGAAAACCTTATGAAAGGTGAAATACTGAAGAAAAATGTTTTGATATTTCTGGAGGTACACAGAGTTTAGGGGGAGAAGAAAAAATAATTTTTGTTGAAGTTTTCCACCTTAAAAAATGAGTTGGTAACATGCAGAATTTTACTGGCCTAGTTATTTAAACATACCTTTAAAAATCAAAACTAATCATTGGCAGTCTCAGTCAGCAGCATTTTATAGCACATACATTATTTCTTTAGTTTTAATGTAGTTTATCATATGTATTTACAAGGATGGTGTTTTTTATTTGGAGAGCTCCAATATCAAGATGATGGCAAGAATTCATTTATTTAACAATCATTTACCACATAAAGAAAAATCAGACAATACTTTTTTTTTTGAGATGGAGTCTTGCTCTGTTGCCCAGCCTGGAGTGCAGTGGCTTGATATCAGCTCACTGCAGCCTCCACCTCCCAGGTTCAAGCGATTCTGTTGCCTCAGCCTCCTGAGTAGCTGGTATTACAGGCATGTGCCACCAGGCCTGGCTAATTTTTGTATTTTTAGTAGAGACGGGGTTTCACCATGTTGGTTAGGCTGGTCTTGAACCCCTGACCTCGTGATCTGCCCACCTCGGCCTCCCAAAGTGCTGGGATTACAGGTGTGAGCCACTCCACCTGGCTCAGACAATATTTTTGTTCATTTAACATGATATTTCCTCTAAAACTGACCACTTATTAATAGATGAATTCATTTATTGAGCATCTACATGACCTCCATCTGGACAGTCCCATGTCTTCTGGAGAGGAGTAAAAGGAGGCAGGAAGAGGTGATTTGGGATTCAACCTCTGTATGCTGAAGTTCAGCTCCATTATCAACTTCTTAGTGCAAGAACGTTGCTGTTCTTCCAGAAGAGTTTAATACAAACATCTGTTTATCTACTTACCTTTCTTTCAAGTATCTAGATTTAGAATATCTGTGTTTCTCATATAAAATTCATCTCCATTAAAATCTTTTAATCAAAAATAATTCAAATAGATCAGGAATCAGTTCATTTCTTTTTTAATACTGGCAATGTATTAAAATCATTGAAAGTGATAGGTTTTAATCCTTAACTTTGCATCTAAAACTATAAAGACAGTGTAAGAGAATTTCTATTGTTCTGAAAACCTAGACTATTATATGAAGGAGAATGTGGAGGTTTTTTTGTTTTTTTTTTTTTTTGAGACGGAGTTCCGCTCTTGTTACCCAGGTTGGAGTGCAATGGCGAGATCTTGGCTCACGGCAACCTCCGCCCTCTGGGTTCAGGCAATTCTCCTGCCTCAGCCTCCTGAATAGCTGGGATTACAGGCAGGCGCCACCCTGCCTAGCTAATTTTTTTGTATTTTTAGTAGAGACGGGGTTTCACCATGTTGACCAGGATGGTCTCGATCTCTTGACCTCGTGATCCACCCGCCCGGCCAATGTGGAGGTTTTTTAGCCTTTCCAAACATGTGCCTTAGCCCTATTTTTTCTGTAAAGATTTCCCTCATGTATCCCCAACACATACCACCACCACACACATGCACATGCAACAGCACAGCCATGTTCACCAAAAAAGCATTTCACCTGTTGTCACCTCCAAGTATGTGGTTGAAATAGAGGCATCCAACCGTGTGTTCGGAATGGTTCCAGTGGTTGGATGCGAGCCACAGCTTCCAGTATGTTAAGGACTTCGGGCAGTGCTTGGAGAGGACTAACATGATGTAATTAGTGTAACACCTGTGTTTGTGCTCCTATGGTTTGAAAGTTGTTGTACAGATGCACTTTTTTCCATTGCGTGACCCAGACTGAAATGCATGAAATTAGTATCGATAAATTTTTTTTTCTGGAACATGAAAAGAATGTGCAGTTCTGACCACTGACATTTGGACGGCAAAGGGGGCACACGTTTTCAGAGCACAAAATAGGGCCATGCTTTGCCCCTTTCTTCCAACAGGAGCACAAAAAACACAGATAACTGGGTAATATTTCTTCCTTTCCCAGTTTCCTTTTCTACCTCCATCCATGGCATTTCCATCTTGACTGCTTTTCTCCTGACCGAGGCTGGCCTTTGCTCAGTTCAAAACATCTGCTGTGAGTTCTAATTACACATGATTTTCCTGGAGAGTCATTCTTGGAAAATTCATTTTTGCAAGGCTTTCTCCATCCCCTTAATGTGAGCTTCAAAAACAAATCAGCATATGCAGTTCCTGGCTGAACAGTAAGCTTCCAACAGGGAAATGCAGTTGACCAAATATTAAATTGAGAAGTTCACTTCATCTGTTCTCAGGAATGACTGGCATTCCTTCAGAGACTAACTGTTTACCCACAATTTCTGACAACCAGCTGTACCTAGGCAGCCTGTTCTTTCTCTTGGTTCTTGTCTCCAGGGTAGCATTCGTTATAACCTTAGGCGGGCGGCCGACTTTAATCTCAGTAATCCCATCAGCTCCTTGCAGGATTTTGAATGCCAAGGAGAGTTTTTTTGGACACCTGCACTTCCATCAGCACAGGAAACTCTCATTACCAGGAGAGGCCCACCTAGAACACTGGGAAATACATGGAAAATTGGTGTAAAAAGATGCTGTCAAACTTTATAGGCCAAGAGACTGATTTAGACCATCACCCTCATCTGCAAGTCTTTAGTTTCCAGAAATTCATTCTTGTGTTTTGTTTTCAAAACCAAACTTAAAGGTAAAGGGGGGAAAATTAAAGGTGTGATTAACTGCAAAAGCAACAATCAATAAGGTTTTTGTTTGTGCTGGAATAGACAGATGCCATTTGAGTAAAAGTATGTGTTTATCTTCAGTCACTTAAAAATCACCTCAATACGGGTAGCATAGAATAACAGCTCTTGAAATCAAAATCTACCCTACCTGTATATGCTATTTAATATTTTCTTGATCTTTTAGGTTTGAAAATGTCTTTAAAGGGCTGAAAGCCTGGAGAGGGGTGTGTGTGTGTGTGTGTGTGTGTGTGTGTGTGTGTGTGTGAATAACTGTACCTTGGAAAGGTGTCATACATCATTGCCTCATTGCAAACCCAACCTCCAGGACTTCTTCCTTGAGACTTTTCTTGTGAGGCTGCTTCTCAGACAAAGAAACACCAAGATTGCGGCCGGGCGCGGTGGCTCAAGCCTGTAATTCCAGCACTTTGGGAGGCAGAGGCGGGTGGATCACGAAGTCAAGAGATCGAGACCATCCTGGTCAACATGGTGAAACCCCGTCTCTACTAAAAATACAAAAAATTAGCTGGGCGTGGTGGCGCGTGCCTGTAATCCCAGCTACTCAGGAGGCTGAGAAAGGAGAATTGCCTGAACCCAGGAGGCGGAGGTTGTGGTGAGCCGAGATCACGCCATTGCACTCCAGCCTGGGTAACAAGAGCGAAACTCTGTCTCAAAAAAAAAAAAAAAAGAAACACCAAGATTGCAATGGGCCTGAAATCTACATTCATTTCCTGGCTACGGAAAGCTACAATTCCAAGATTGTATACAAGATTGTATGTTAGTTAGGTAAAATCATGGTCACTCTAGTGATACAGTCAAATTCTGATGTTATATTTTCAAAAATACAGGAAGGGTATGGGAGAAGTCTGAGATACCAGGTTCATAAACGTCTGATACATAAACATGCTGTGGACGTCATACTTGCAAATAACCTGTGTGTGTGTTTTTGTGTGTTTGCGCGTGTGCACACACATGCTTGTGCATAATTTTGCAGTAGTACCTACATTATCATTCCCTTGAAAGAGAAAAAGAGTCTTCACTTCAGGCCAGGCATGGTGGCTCATGCCTATAATCCTAGCATTTTGGGAGGCCGAGGCAGGTGGATCACTTGACTTCAGGAGTTCAACACCAGCCTGGGCAACATGATGAGACCCTGTCTGTACAAAACACAAGAAAATTAGCCAGGTATGGTGGCATGCTCCTGTAGTCCAGCTACTTGGGAAGCTGAGGAGAGGATCACTTGAGCCCAGGAGGTCGATGCTGCAGTGAGCTGCAATCGTGCCACTCAACTCCAGCCTGGGCAACAGAGGAAGACCCTGTCTCAAAAAAAAAAAAAAAAAAAATGGGGTCTTCTTCACCTTAAATTCATCTGTTTTCACATATAGTGCCTAACTCTTAACAGATGCTCAACAAATGTTTGTTGAATTTAAATTCAGTGTTGTGTAAGTCTGGCACTGCCAGCAGTATCCCAAAGACTAAGGGAAACAATATTAGGTCACATTCTGTGGTTAACGTGTGTAATATGCATCATTGTGATCTTCATAATAGCCATGCAGAATGACTAAAGGAGCTCAGTGTTGGCGTTTCTGTTCCAGAGAAGCAGAACTATGGCCGGAAGGGGCTAATTAATTTGCTTAATATTACCCAGGTCACTCCTGCAGGTCAAAACTGCAAAGCTACTTCTGGGGTCTGTGCTTTGTTTCCCACAACATGCTGCCTGCATCACCCCAGTTTTCTCTCTGTTGTACCAGAATGCATTGATTCATTTTAATGCAGTCTGTTCACTCTGTGCTGCGATTTATTGTTACTTGACTTTTTCACTCACTATCTAGAGGGCAGGAATCTTATCACCTTCACCCCCTTTCACCCAAGCACCTGGCACTTATTTGTGTTATGAATGAATAATCGCTACCCATCAAGTTCTCTCTACACTGGGCTGGATATTAGAAACACAACTACTCATCGTTAATAGCTCATGCTCTGAACTCATGAACTTCTCCTTAAATGTTTGAGGCGAGGAGAATGTGATTTCGACAGCAGCGTGAATCTCTAAAGAAAGCATCTGCAGTTTCTGTGCCATTTCATTGAGATGTTTTGTTTTAAATGTAGACAGCCACAGAGGTTAGGAGCTGCAGTGTGTGCTGCTAGACTCAGGGAAGAAGTCAGGCTGACTCATGCAGATTGAGGTTTTGTCTCATTCCCAGGAATGCTTGGACTTCCAGAAGTGGTGAAAGCACACATTTTAGCAGAATTACCTCAGCAGTGTGGCACATGATCATGAACTTCAAATTTACCTACAAAGAAGATTTCAACTGTCCTGTTATTAGTCAAAGACTTCACAGCCTAGACTCCTGGACTACTTAAAGGTCCATGTAAAGGAGTGTGTGTGTGTGTGTGTGTGTGTGTGTGTGTGTACACATGCACGCTCATGCATTTGTGTGTGTGAGTATGTATGTATGCAGTGGGGGAGGACACTTATCTTTGCTCTCCAAAGGAATTTTGCCATGAGATACTAGATAGAAGGAAAGTATTTATCAGGCTGGGTGTGGTGGTTCACGCCTGTAATCCCAGCCCTTTGGGAGGCCAAGGTGGGCAGATCACTAGAGGTCAGGAGTTTGAGACCAGCCTGGCCAACAGGGCAAAACCCCATCTCCATTAAAAATACAAAAATTATCTGGGCATGGTAGCATACCCCTGTAGTCCCAGTAACTTGGGATAATCACTTGAACCCAGGAGGTGGAGGTTGCAGTGAACCGAGATCCACCATTGCACTCCAGCCTGGGTGACAGAGACAGACACCATCTTAAAAAAAAAAAAAAGAAGGAAAATATTCATCATAGCAAATATTTTCAAATGTAGGCAATTGGGTGGGATTTTTTTTTTCGGTCTTTCTTCTGCTGTTGGCTCACCAACCCTGGCTGCTTCCTCTTTTCCAGCCCAAGTCCAACCCCATCCTCTGAGGTCCATTTTAAATGGTCCAAATGACCCGTTTTCCATCAAGCCCTTTCTATCTCCTTCCACGAGTAATTTTCTCTTCTTCTGAATCCCATAATGCCCCATTATCACTAGGCTGACACTTTTCACTTTCAGTCCCATAACATCATTGCTGCCATATAGGCCTCTGTGCTTCCAGATCCCGGCATGCAGTAAATACGTGTTGGATTTAATGGACTAAACGCTTTTATCTGGATACTTGGCATCCTTCAGTTTACTGTAATTTCACACTTTTAGTCTGAGTGCTGATGATGTGTGACTCCATGATTGGGCTTTGGGATGCAGCTGTGCAAGCAGACACTCTGAGCTCCGTAGTTTATCAGTTGCTAGGCTCTGAGCAGAGGTCATAATTGCTCAGAAAGACCAGGAGTGTGAAAAAAGAAAAAATAAAAAGGTCTCAATTGCACTACGTCCCAGCTTCATCATCTCTAAAACCTATCTGCGGGACAATTGAGAGAATGGAAGATGAGGGGCAGGAAGTTAGCAGTTAGTACAATACCTGGTGCATAGTGGTTGCCCCAGAGATGTTTTTAATAGTAACAATGACAATCATCAGCAGCAATACATTATTAACATAGTACAGTCCTACTGAAATCATGTGCAGAGATCATCAATTCTGCTACCGAGTCTTAAAGTGGCTGTAATCCAAACCAGCCATTACTCATTCTTCTATTACCGTTACCCTCTTTGTTTTAGTGCTGACAAATATTAGGAGCTAGAGACCTGTGTACACACTCTGCTTAATCTTACATATAGAGCTGCACCCTTGCACTCAACGAGATCGGCAGCACTGAACCCCAAGGTTTCTCTTGCCTACCTACCCCATGCAATTCCTACCCTCTAGGTCTTCTACTAGAAGAACACTTTCCTAGCTTTCATGGGTATTACAAATAAACAATCAGATGGAATCAAGAATTCTATGAGGAGAGCATAATACCAGCTCATGCCCGCTGTGTAGTACATGCTTGCTAACTCTATCACGTACATCATCTAGCAAGCGCACATGCTCTGATTCTCCTGTGAGGTTCTTGACTGGAAGACTTGCATCCCCTGTATACATATTTGAAGCTGATTACCATTGTTTTAAAACTGTAGAATAGGTCGGGCGCAGTGGCTCAAGCCTGTAATCCCAGCACTTTGGGAGGCCGAGGCGGGTGGATCATGAGGTCAAGAGATTGAGACCATCCTGGTCAACATGGTGAAACCCCATCTCTACTAAAAATACAAAAATTAGCTCAGCATGGTGACGTGGCTTGTAATCCCAGCTACTCAGGAGGCTGAGGGAGGAGAATTGCCTGAACCCAGGAAGCGGAGGTTGTGGTGAGCCGAGATCGCGCCATTGCACTCCAGCCTGGGTAACAAGAGTGAAACTCCGTCTCAAAAAAAAAAAAAAGAAAAACTGTAGCATACTTATTTTTTCTCTGTTAACAAATTTCAGTTAGGCAATCTCTATCAGAAAGTTTTTAGTTAAAATCTTAGCCAAGTTCCTGGGGATTACATTTGATCTGTTCTGAGAGCATGTCCTCTTTCCAAATCAAATGATTAGGCTCAGGTTTTAAATTAAATATAACTTACAAATAAGCATTCAAGAAATGTTAATTAAAAGTATTAAGTCCCTGAATCTTTTACTGCCTGGCAAGAACTCCTAAGTATCTTCGTAGGAAGGGGAGGAGGGGACATTAAAATGCCATCTTTTTGACCAAGCTGTTAAAGGTCTCCAAGATATTCATCTGCAAGTTAACACGTTATTGAAGGAAAAGACTTTATTTTAAAGTAGAAAAGATTTCACAAGTCGATGTACGTCTTAAAAATGTAAAACAATCTTTTCTAAAGCATAGAGATGTAATCAGCCATTCTCGTGGACTCTACCTAAGAGTTTCAAATTGCATTAGATGTTGATTACTTGTATTTCAGAGGGTATAGAAACCAGTACCATTTCATTTTCTCCCTCTCTGCTGTCAGAATATATTGTGTCCTGGTGTCTAGATTTGTACAGGTTTATCAAGTAAGAGAGGAATGCGAATGGAATATTTGTCTGGTGTGGGTGAATACAATTATATCTGCTCTAGAAAATATGGAAGGGAAATAAAGCCCTCAGGTTTCATGTCAAATACATGAAGACTGCCTTCTCGTATTTGTCTTAAATGTGTTTCATAAAATAAGCTGAGCGTTTTCTGGTAGCTTGCCACAGTTCCGTGCATTGCTCTCAAACAAAGGTCTTTCAGAGCCGGATGCTGTTTCCATCACACTAAGAAAATGTAGAGCAGTGTAGTGACTCCACCCTAAAACGGCATTCTTCACCTTCACATGTGATCTTTATGGTTTCCAGATTGGAGCGATCTGGGTAGCTGGATTCTGGAAGTGCCTCTAGCTGAGATGCTGGAGTCTTAACCTGCTGTATCAAGTCCCTTTTGTTTCCTTTGGACAATGCTACTTGCCAATTTTAACAACTACAGCAGATTTTATTATTCAAACAGAACCAGATGGGACTCCAGCTCAAAGAACATGTCAGAATTAAATATTTCTTTTTTAATTAGTTGCTCTTGATTTATGCAAAAAGAAAAATTCACATGAGAGTGGGAGAATGTGCTATAAATCCAGGCGTGCCAGAGCCCACGCAAGCACTATGTCCTTTCATCTGCCAAAAAAGATGAAGGTCAGCTCTTGTGTGGGGATTTCATTTTTCTTACTCATGTTCTCATTGTTCTTTTGCTGGGATGCAGTGGCGGTCAGGGAAGCCAGCCCTTCCACTGCCTCTGTGCCGCTGCAGCCTTGTCTCATGTTGTTCTAACTGGCTCGCTCAAGTCTTCTGGTAGGAAAATTCATGTGTTCATTCACTTGGGACTCTTTTACTACAAGCAAAGTTTTGCTTGTTTCCACCCAGGAAAGTGCTCTCCTTTAACTCAAGAAAAAGGGATTAATTCAGGTAATTAAGACTAAACGAAAATTGGTCAGATGTTTCCTGCCTTGCACTGCTCTTCTACTTGGGTATTTTTATTCTTTACCAGAATTTTAAAGTGTTTCTTTGTTATCCTTTGCTCAAAATAATCCATAGCTACCATTTTGTTTTTCGACAGCATGAATAAATTATTTGTAAAGTCTTGCTTTTCAGTAGCCAACGCTAACTTTAAACTGATAGTCAACACAATCAGAAATGGTTTCATATTCCTTATAATGATAGAAAATATTTGAATCTCCAAAACAAAAATCTACTGGATTTAATGATGTACTGGGAAATTATAAACTATCTGATCATTATGATTATTAAATATGAATTAGGAAATAGCTTGGGTGTAGCTGCCCACGCATGGGCCACCAGTCTTACCTGGGGTGTAAGTCCTGGCTCAAACGCTGGTAAGTTATGTGGCTCTGAGAAAGGCGCACGTCACTTTGTTCCTCTGTTTCTTTGTCCTTAAAACATCCCTTGTATGATTGTCTTAAGGATTGAAAGAGAAAATGTATATAAATTTAGCCCTTCACAAAATGCCCATGAACTTCCAGTTATTAATGGCCATTTGAGCCTTAGCTATCAGCATTTTTTTCTAGGTAATACCAATAGGGACACAACACAGAAAGAGAAAGGGAGTTACGTCACTATGTCTAAAGTAACTGCATTCAGATTCATAATGGCAAGAAGTCCAGGATCCTAAGTTAATGAGCACAATGGTCAGATGCTGGGAGTTAGGCCCACAGAGCCTAGAATAGCATCGATGTCCACAGGCCCAGGCTCTGTCAAAAAAACATGTGTTTTATCTAAGGAAATGAGACAATTGCTTAAAAATATTTTCTTTAGCTCGTAGTGTCAAGTGGATGAATTAAACAGCTCTTTGAGTCATCAGAAATGCCCTAAAGAAAATCTGACAGTCTCCCCCTCAAGAAAATATTTTCCTGTTTTTAATCAGACCTCTGCTCTTTGTCCTCTATTTTTTCAGGCCCTTGTATTGACCTGCCTTGGGAGTGTTAAAAGCTGGTAAATGCTCCCTTGCCAATGCTAGCTCAGTGGGCAGTATTTTATTGAGCAAGACAGATTTCATTTTAGAAATGAGGCTTTCCACATTACGACATTACCAATATTGGTTGGTTCTGTAGTATTATAGAAAGCAGTGATATTCATTTCATGGCTGGAAGGCTGCGTGCTAGTGTTTAACCAGCAGTTTGCAAAGATTTGCTACATGATTTACTGCACATGCTGCTTTGTCCTCAAGTGATTCCCGGTAAAATGTGTGCTTCTCCTTGCTTCTCTTTGTCCAGGGAATGTGCTTCCTGTCATTATTAAGACAATGACCATATGGGGCATGTGGGTGGTTCCTGTACACATCTTACAACAATAAGACGGGAGCATGGTAGACTCCAGTGCCTTGGGGAGGTGGGGTTCGCCACCCAGTAACTGCTACAACACCGCCCCCTCAGTCCTAGAAGTGGAGAGGAAAATTGTTTTCTTCTGCTCACACACTTCTCCCCACCAAAAATGAAAGGCCTGGGGGTTCCTCTTCTGTATCTGCTAACAAGCTCTTATGTTTGTTTGTGGAGCACAGTGTGAAAGTAAGATGTGGGTGGACTTTCCACCACTGGTGTTAGAATTTCATATTCATAGTGGAAACAGGGTATTGTGTTGGGTCAGTTCTGCTGACGGCACTATGTATTGTAACTTAGAAAGTGGCCACCAGCCAGGCGTGGTGGCTCATACCTTTAATCCCAGCACTTTGGAAGGCCAAGGTGGGCGGATCACTTGAGGTCAGGAGTTCGAGACCAGCCTGGCCAACATGGTGAAACCCCCTTCTCTACTGAAAAAAATATAAGAATTAGCTGGGTGTGATGGTGGGCACCTGCAATCCCAGCTACTCAGGAGGCTGAGGCAGGAGAATCACATGAACCCAGGAGGCGGAGATTGCAGTAAGCCAAGATTACACCATTGCACTCCAGCCTGGGGACAGAGTGAGGCTCTGTTGCCCTCCCTCCCACCAAAAAAGAAAGCAGCCACTAGAACTCAAAAGGAGTGTGATAAACTTCTGTAAAATAGTCTACATACCATCGATAAGTACCAGATGTTTATGTTTGTCACACACACAGAGGGAAATGTTCAACAATTTCAGTGAATGCATTTGATGTTCCATTCCATGCCTGCCCACTGCCGTCATCACACCCCCTCACCATCACCCTTAATGTTAAACAGAAGTATATCCAACTCAGATGTGAAATCACATCCATCTTCTAATTAAAAATAAAGCAGCTGTGAAATAATGATATTCTTTCAAAATAAGAAAATGATGATTAGAGTGGAGCTGATTGGGTTGAGGGAAAGCAGGTTACTTAATTATGGTTATTGTGGGTCTAAATTTTTATGGAAAGAAAGGAAGTATTGTTTCGGACGATGAACCCTGCAAAACATAGCGGGGTGGTGTTATGCAGAACTACTCTGGGTGGTGTCTTTGTCTTTCCAGCTGCTTGTCTTAGGTCGCCAGTCTTGGCATTGATGAGAACTTAGCATGATTCGAAAAGCTATGCCACCAAGACGAATGGCTAGTGGTTGATTTGGAGTGGATTTGATGGCTACTGATCATTTCAACTTCAAACCAACCAGAGATCATGTTCTTTAGAGAGCAGTACATTTTTTGACAAATAATGTCAATAGCGGTGAGAGAAACATAACAAGTTGTTTAGTGTCCATGGTTTCATTCATTTATCTCCTCCTGCTTATCTGTGCAATTCCTGTTCCTCCTCATCCCTGAAATGGTCTTTCCCTTTGCGTCCAAGCACCTACTGTGTATCCCTCGATAGGTGTCTTGAGCATAAAAGTCAGCTATGATGAGTCTCCAATGCCCCCTACCTCCATTCTCTGTTAGATTGTTTACCTTTTCCTTGATCTGCATGTATACCTGTTTTACGGTAATTATGGGTTTGTGTTTTACACACTCTTACTGATTTTTACATCCTAACAACTTAATACAGAACGTAGCAGATAAGTAGTATCAAGCATCCACTGAAAAATGTCAATCCAGTTGAGTAAATTCCAATACCTAAATATTCACAGCCAATAAAAATTATGATGCAGAAAAAAAGCACTGGTACTAGAACATCTATAAAACCCTGTGAAAAAAACAGTTATCAGGCATAGAGGTAGTATGTTCTTATTTTTCAAAGTAAAAACATGCACACAAGTATTCACATGTACTTTGCATGGGAAAAAGAAACTCTGAAAGGCTATGATTGGTAATTATTTCCTAATGATGGTCTTAGGGAGACTTAGTTTTCTTCTATAATCTTCACTGCATTTTATGAATTTTCAGTAGGGATTGGAAAAATAAATGCTTTTCAAAAGAAATCCATCACAACAATCTAGAAGGAGGTACAGTAAAAACAGAATGATGAATTCAGTGATGGGGACATGAGCTTTGAAGGGATTTAGCCTACTAGGCCAAAAAGAGGAAAAAGTCATTTCCACTCAAGAAACAGACAGAGGTTGTTTTAGGCCAAAGGAACGTTATATGTTGAGACATGCAGATAGAAAAGGCTTATCTTCTGTTACAAGCAGCAAATATTATAATGTGACTGGGTGGTACAGTTGGAGGGAGAGAGATGTAGCAGGAGAGGCTAAAAGAGTAGATCGAAGCCAATGTCATGGCTAGCAGAGACAGCAACGCCAGTGAGAAAGGCTTGTAAGGGAAGGAGAAAACTTCTCATCTACTCTTTTAGGTGTTGCAACTGGAGGCTGCAAATTAAACTGACAAAAGACAGACTAACAGCAAAACAGGCATCAATACTTTAAATTTTATGTGTACAGAGGCTTTACAGAAAAGAAGTGAAAAACCCAAAGAAATAGATTCAAGTGTTTATATACCATTTTAACAATGGGTGATAAGTTGTGGATAAGTGACTTGAGAAAAGAAAGAGAGTTTGGGCTTTTGGGGTGGATAAGTTGGAGGAAAGTGACTAGGAGATACACACAGACACACACACATGGGAAACTAATGGAAAATATGAGTTATTTTAGTAAGATTTGTTTATGCCAATTTTATCTCAGTGCCAACTCTCAGCCTCGACTGATAAGTATTGCTGTCTTCATCCTGGTAGAGGAGAGAAGGGAAATGCATGCCACCTTCCCAAAGGGAAACGTGTGTCCTGCTTTTAGGCAGAGAAGGGGAAGGCATAGAATTCTTCTTGCATCTGTTGATTCTTGATTGCCTTCAGCTCAAAATAATTATGCCAAACTGGCAAGTTTTGGGTGTGGTGTTGTCCAGAACTCTTCAGATATGAACACCCAGGCATGAAGTCTAGGTCTCCTGACACAAACACCAGCAGTATGTGCAGTGGTGCCTGCAAGGCAGGACTTTATCTGTCTCACCTCATACTATCTCAGACACTTGAGGGTGGAGGGCAGATCCCTGTTAGAGAATTCCCCTAAGGTATGAAGAGAGAGGCCTGGTGGAAAGAACTTCCCTGGTCTTAGCAGTGAGGGCTGCACAGTGCTGGTGAAGCTGTATGTTGTCGGAGTTCTGGGTACCATCCGGTTTTCATTGCAGTGGTTCAGGTCCCAATCCTAATCATTTTGTGAGGTTGTCATCTATCCTTACTAAACCCACTGGGAATCATCTTAGGGAGAAAAATGAAATGAAATTTCAAGTAACCCCGTGTGGTAAATTAGAGAATCTGCAGAGTTGTAAAGCACAGCAGGAAACTATGCAATTACAAGAGGAGGCTGCCAATGCATTTCATTGCTGTTGAGAAAAGAAAATATCTTTCTTTTTTAATGAGTGATTCATGCGTATGCTTTGGGGGCCTTTGTATCTTAGGCCTTGGACGTTTTCCTGTGTAGGATACTAGTTAATTCCAGTCAATTGCTTCTTCCTCTGATGTCAGCTGTTCCTAATGCCTAGGAATCTTCTATTTGATCACCAGTTAACTTCTTTCCTACTTGGTAATTAAATCTTACTCCAAAAACCAAAATTTTAAAAATAGAAAAAGGACAGCCAAGCAGTGAAGTTCTAGGGTTATTTCAAATCAGCCCAAGCTGTATACACACTCTTGGGAATTTAATCATTTCCAAACTAAAGAGCCATCTGTAAGTTTGACGGGAAGAGTTTATTTAAATAGCTCTGCTTCATGCTCCCTTGGACTTTAAGATTTTAAGGACCCTTCATCTTGAAAGTAGCTATGGCATTGGGCATGACTTTAATGGACAGTGAGAAAAGCACTAAGTGTTCTGAGAGCATTTGAAAACAGTTAAAATTGTTCAGTACCCATTAACTTTCAGATTGCCGCATTATGCAATCGAAGAGTTTCTGCAGCAACTGAAAATCACCTATTTGTCTGGAATATAGTGAGATTTAGGGCTGTCAGATAACATGAATACAGAACATCCATTTAAACTTGAATTTTATGTAAGCAATGAATCAGTTGTGGTATAAGTGTAGCCCAAATATTGCATGAGATACATACTTATACTAAAAAACAAAAAAATTTTTAGCTGACATTCAAATTTAACTGAGGTCTTATACTTTTATTTGCTAAATCTGACAATCATGGATCACCTCCCCTTCTTGAAATTTGTAGGAAGTTTAAAACATTAATGCATCAAACTACCATGGTTCACTTTTGAAAAACAAATGCAAATTTTTGTAAACAAGTATAAGTACTTCATGAGAGTGTGTTGGTAAAATACTTATTTGTTAAATTAAAATTATAAAATCTACTGTTATTATTCTAAAATATTAAATTCTATTAAAGAAGTCTTGTTCCTTTTTCTCTTAAATCAAAAGCACATAGAGCCTAGAGTTTATATCTTTAAAACTAGGGAAATGAAACAGAGATTATTTTGCATTAATTGGTAGCTCTGTCCTTTCCAGATGAAATCTACTACCGTTTAATTCTATAACTTCAAACTGGCTTCTATGTGCTGCTTTTCCTGGATGTAGAAAACATGTCGATTTAACTGATCCAACGGCCTTCAGAAAAAAAGCAATTCATGAAAGACAATATGCCTCCATGAGGCAGGCTGTGTATAAAATGGAAATTCTTTAAGTGATCACGGCCTATGGGCACTGGAGAATTAATTGAAATATTATTTTCTGAAAATTGAGTTGTCATATGGCAACTGGAAAGCAGGATTCAAAAGTTGGGAAAGGGGTTGAGTTTTTTGTTTTGTTTCGTTTTGTTTTTTGAGTCAGAGACTCCAATGCCCAGGCTGGAGTGCAGTGGCGAGATCTCAGCTCGCTGCAACCTCTGCCTCCTGGGTTCAACAGATTCTCCTGCCTCAGGAAAATCTACTGCCTCCCTAGTAGCTGACATTACAGGCACGTGCCACCACGCTGAGATCATTTTTGTGTTTTCAGTAGAGACTGAGTTTCACTATGTTGGCCAGGCTGGTCTTGAACTCCTGACTTCTAGTGATCTGCCCACCTCGACCTCCTAACGACTGATGTACTTTTGCAATATCTTGTCAATCCTAATAGTTGTAATGTGTAACTGTTTTCTGGGTTTTTAAAAAAATATTTGCCATATATTTGTGTGTTTTTTTTAAGTTTCTGCATAAAGCTGGGCATACAATAGATGGAACAAATAATTTTATAAGAATAATCAAGTGTATTAAAATTAACTAAAAATATATCTATTAAATAGAAATTAGTAATGAGTTTGATTTCAAGATTATTCTTAGCTATTAATGCTGGTAATAAGGAAAGTTACAGAAAAAAAAAACCTACTCTACTAGAAACATCTCTAACGCATATGAAAGAAGGGATCATAGAAAGAGTGGAAAAGGGTCTTTCAAGCTATCTAATCCCACTCCTTCATTTTACAAATGAGGGCCCAGAAGCCTACAGAGGATGGCAGAGCCTGGACTGAACATTGAGTGCTTGCTGCTGAAATCCATTCCTTCCCATTCACATCACCGGGCTCTGGGATGAAACCACAGACCCTTGAGGTTTCAGTTGCCCTCTGGTCATCACTACTCTGATGCCCTCCAAGAGCCCCACCCTTCAGGGATATGAGATAGACTAGTGAAAGATGAAGGTGGGGCTGTCGAGTGGAGGAGCTTTTCCACTGGAAGCTTACCAGGAGAAGGCGGCAAGCCCAAGCAGTTGTTTCCTGGAGGCATCAGTCTCCCCCACGTGATGGCGTGGAATCCACCTGCCTCTCAAGCTGAGCTGCAAGGAGAGAGGCCACAGGAACATGTGGGGAGGGAAGAAATCTGAAGCTGAAACAGAAATCTTTACCTTCTTCCTCTTTACTCCATCCAGGTTATAAAACTATGGCCCATCTCCCAAACCACAAGACCCTTAGTGCTTTCAAGTCAGTATTGTTTCAGTCTGCCCTTAATTTGGAAGGAGGTAGGTTGCTGGAGACAGAGGGCAAACAGGATTATGTTAGACAGAAATTCAGGTCCAGGCCTCTCCATTATCCATTGTGTGAGTTTATCTTGTTTGTCTTGATTTTCTCTTTATACGATGACATATATGAATGTGCAGTCTGGAAAGTATGTTTAATCTCTTAGAAAATATAATGACAAGATATTGAATCCACTCTTCTCTTTTACACCTGATTGCAACAGTGAGAAAGGTCTTTTCCTGGCCTTCCTCCTAACAATGGAAACCAACCTAGGGCCATGCTGTCTTACGTCCCTAAAATAGTCAAACTCTGTAAAATATTTCAGGAGCTTTATTCTGAGACAAATATGAGTGTGCCATGGCCCATGACACAGACCTCAGGAGGTCCTGAGGGGGACAGGAACCCAAGGTGGTCTGGATACAGCTTGGTTTTCTATATTTTAGAAAGACATGAGACATCAATCAGATACATATGAGATGTACATTGGTTTGGTCCAGAAAGGTGGGACATATGGAAACGGGTCCCAAGTCAGAGGTGGATTCAAAGATTTTCTGATTGACAATTGGTTGAAAGAGTTAAGTTATTGTCTAAAGACTTAGGAATATCTGGGTTAAGATAAGGGATTATGAAGACCAAGGTTTTATCATTCAGGTAAAGCCTCCAGGTATCAGGCTTCAGAGAGAATACATTGTAAATGTTTCTTATCAGACTTAAAGAGTCTGTTCTATTAGTAATTCCAAGAGAGGAGAGTATAATAATGAGGCTTGTTTAACCCCAGGCCCTATTATGGCCTGAACTAGTTTTTCAAGTTAGCTTTGGAATGCCCTTGCTGGGTCAAGGTGTCCATGTAGATAGATGGTCAGGGGGCTTAGAATTTTATTTTTAGTGTGCATTTTTTTTTTTGAGACAGAGTTTCACTCTTGTTACCCAGGCGGGAGTGCAATGGCGCAATCTCGGCTCACAGAAACCTCCACCTCCTGGGTTCAGGCAATTCTCCTGCCTCAGCCTCCTGAGTAGCTGGGATTACAGGCACGCGCCACCATGCCCAGCTAAATTTTTGTATTTTTAGTAGAGATGGGGTTTCACCATGTTGACCAGGATGGTCTTGATATGTTGACCTCTTGATCCACCTTCCTCGTCCTCCCAAAGTGCTGGGATTACAGGCTTGAGCCACCACACCTGGCCGCCTTTGCCTTTCTTTAGAAAGAATGTAAGTGTGGAGTCAGGGACTGTGGACACCGGATGGAATTAGGCCCTGTTGATCCCAGGTGGATGAAAGCCGCAATGTGGAGCTCACTAGAAAAGATGCTTTGGGGTTACAGTTTTGCAGGGCTGGTGCATTGACCACACTTGTGCTTGTCTTACAGGTAGACTTGGGTGTTCTGCGCTTCGTCACAGCCGTCGGAACACAGGGCGCCATTTCAAAAGAAACGAAGAAGAAATACTATGTTAAGACTTACAAGATCGACATCAGCTCCAACGGGGAAGACTGGATCAACATAAAAGAAGGAAATAAACCTATTGTAAGTTAGGCTGCCTCCGCTGCTACCAGTGCAGTCTTTTAAATGGATGATCAATTTTTACTTGTTTGTTTGGGAGCTTTCCATCTGGCCTGGTTTATTTTTGAATTTATTTGAAATGAAAAGTGCAATTAGAGGTTTAAATCTGACCAAGGGGTCTCATGTTCTCAGATCCAGAAGCCAGGAGGAAATTATATGAATGCTTCCAAGAAAAGTCAATAGTGGCCAAATTAAGTGTCAGACTCAAGCATTGCTGTAAGCTTCCCCTGGGAATCCAGATTATGCATGGGATAAACACTGTCCTCTTAGAACCTGAGGAATTTGGGGTTTTGTTGTTTTTCTCCCCTCTAGGTCTTCACTATATTTTATAGATTCTTTCTCTCTGTAATGGGCTAGTTTTAGAAAACATCTTATTCATCTATTAGTTTGTGGCTCACAAACTAATTTACAAGTGCATTTGACCACTTCTTGTAAGAATGCGTGGAACTAAAGGTAATTCATCGTGTTCCCTCAGATCACACAAATAACCCACTCCCTCCACACTGCTTTCAACCAAGGAGGCAGCACAGACCACACCATGTCCCTGAGCACTCTGCTCTAGCTCATTTGGAACAGAGATGTTTTTCTTAGCCTGCCTGTTTATTTGAAGTTACACTGGCTCTGATTTTCTAATCAAAAGATTTTGGAGAATTCATACTCACCGTCTCCCAGAAATTAAAAGCTTGCCCTGGAGGCTGAGCAAAACACAGGAAATTGATGAGGATAGGAGCAAAGATCCAGGTAGCTTGCAATGACGGGCTTGGGAAGAGGCCAATTAACCGGTCCTTGTCTCTCTTTTGAGCATTCGTGCACTTGACTTTCTCCTTGTAGATCTGGAACTGAGAAAAGCCTCCTGGGTGTGAAGTGAGAAAAATTATTAATTCCCTTTGATTAGCAATGAAACCCCACTCTCGGACAGGACAGGCAAGATGGAAGCAGCTACAGGTAGACAGTTGCTCCGTAGGAGGAAAATGCCGTGGACAGGCAAGTTCAAGGCCACAGTGTAGCCCTGGAGGGCATGGAACCAGTGTGTCTAGGGTAGAAGAACCTTCCTAGTCAGTGCTTATGGAGATGAAGTGAATAAATTTTGACCCCAAGTTTTATGACTGATTCTTGTTTGGAAGTAAATTTCTGAAGACATACTTTAGGTTTAAGCAAGCAAAAAAATCTGTACCTCTAATGAGGCACCTACAAGCCACAGACCCAGGGAGAGCCAGGAAAACTGACCTTAGACTTTCAGCCACTTCTGTTAAAAATAAGCAGTATTTCAGGAACAAAAAACTAAACACTGCACGTTCTTACTTACAAGTGGGAGCTGAGCGATGAGAACACATGGACGCATTGAGGGGAGCGACACACACTGGGCTCTGCTATGGGGTATGTGGAGGAGCAAGAGCATCAGGAAGAACAGCTAATGCGTGCTGGGCTTAATACCTAGGTGATGGGCTGATCTGTGCAGCAAACCACCTTGGCACACATTTACCTATGGAGCAAACCTGCACATCCTGCACAGGTACCCTGGGTCTTAAATAAAGGTTGAAGTGAAAAAAAAAAAAAAAAGAACAAAATAGAACTGTGAGGTGAAAGGTCTAAAATACTGTTAAGTGAAAAACTTAGTTGGTATTTTATTATTTTTATACTGGAACGCATGCAGATGAGAGGGATGAAAAGAAATAGCAACCAGACCATTTGCTGTTAAGAAAGAAAAAGTAAGCGCTACTTCTTCAAGATGTTTTCTTCAACTGTTGTCCACTGGTAGTTTGCACGACCCAGAAGAGGAGGGCTATCGGAGAGCACCCACAGATTCCGGGGTGTCTGACAGTGCATGCAGCTTGCCCTGGAAACTCCCTGGCACACAGGAGGGCTTGAGGGGGAGAAGCAGGAGTAAGGAGGGAGTTGGCAGAGAGGAAGGTTGGCGGCTGTTCCGAGCCCTCTAGCTGAAGCTAGATGAAATCGGAACATCCATCTAGAGTCTCATGATCATTGCCCACCCTGCTTTTTCTGTACTTTGGGGGCTTTCAGCCACTCTCCTCTACCCTCATTCCCACTTTGCTCCAGGAGTGCAGCTTTCGACCAATAACAACTCCAGCAACCCTCTTCATGTTAGAGAGAATGCATAAAACATGATTTTAGCAAACATAAGCCTCCCTCGGCGGGAACAAAACACACCTCCCCTCTGCCTGTGCCAGAGCACAGAGCTCTCCTGCCAGACTTCTCGTCTCCCTCGGACATGGACTGGTTACCCCCATAAGGAGAGCAGCATCGCTGGGGGCCCTCCTTCCCTGGCAGCTACCCGTTACTCTTCGTCACACAAAAATGCTCCCACACAGATTGATTTCCGGGGAGAGTTGCTGATGTAGGGCAGAAATCAAAAGGCCATCATAGGCTGGGATAAATGAGGATGTCAGATAGTCTCTAGAGAGAGAGAGATCAGGCTAATAACTGACTTATTTAAACAAACATAGAGACAGGGTCTTGCTCTGTGACCCATGCTGGAGTGCAGTGGTGCAGTCATAACTCACTGTAACCTACAACTCCTGGCTCAAGCCATCCTCCCAGCTCAATCTCCCAAGTAGCTGGGACCACAGGCATGTACCACCATGCCTGGCTAATATTTGTTTGTTTGTTTTTGGGGGAGATGGAGTCATACTATGCTGCCCAGGCTGGTCTGAAACTCCTGGCCTCAAGCGATCCTCATTCCTTGGCCTCCTAAAGTTCTAGAATTGCAGGCGTGAACCACCACACCCAGGCATAACCAACTCTGTAAAGCATTTGACCACCTTTAGTTGTGCGGGTCGCTTAAATTCAATAAAGTAAGAACAGCAGCCCAACTTTCACAAGCCCTTTTTCCCAGGGGGAAGAGCAGGACTTGGGAAACTGTAGACCTCCTTCAGGTCCTCACCTGGAAAGGTGGCGAGGAAGCTGCACACCCCATGGTGCTCCAGCTATGCAGCCAAAGAGGAGGGGTCTGGGGTCTGACCTGCCTGTACAGAGAAGCATAGTGCTGAATGTACAAGGCACGGGGCTGAGAAATGTCACCGTCCCATTGGCAATTCCCAACCCAAGGCAGAAGTAAAATCCAGGAAAGGGGAAGCAGAGTATTCTGTGACGGCAAAGTCTCTAGTCCTCGGAGATCTTACTGGAGAGTGCTGCTGTAGCCCCTGGCCCGGGCAGAGCGGCCCCATGAGTCCTTGCGGGAAACGTCCACTCATGTCTGGTATGCATTACATTTGCTGTCACATGCCTCATCTTTCTTAAAATAAAATAACTCCGTTTAAAACTAGAAGCAGAATTCCAGCACTCTGGGAGACGGAGGCAGGTGGATGACTTGAGGTCAGGAGTTCAAGACCAGCCTGGCCAACCAACATGGTGAAACCCCATCTCTACCAAAAATACAAAAATTAGTCAGGTATGTGGCACGTGCCTGTAATCCCAGCTACTTAGGAGGCTGAGGCAGGAGAATCGCTTGAACCCAGGAGCCGGAGGTTGCAGTGAGCCGAGATCGTATCACTACACTCCAGCTGGGGTGACTGACCGAGCAAGACTCCGTCTCAAATAAGTAAATAAATAAATCTTGAAGCAGAAGCCCTTGAAAAGCTGATTTTTAGTTAAAATAATTAATAACTCACTTTGGACTTTGACCACTAAAACATAATTTTACCAATAATCGAATAAGGATTAAAGTCACGCATTAGTGTGAGGGACAAGATCTTCCATCAAGGAATGAAGTGAAAGGAGAAAACGCTATTTGACCTAGTCCTATAGCTGGAAACACAACCTAGAATGTCAAAAAGCCAGACTCTACACTGAACTCAAAAAGCATCCCTTCTGGGGGTCCTTGGGAAAGCAGAACAGTGAGTGTTCTCATGACACGTCTACTGTATTCTTTGGGTCCTCTGGTAAAGTTAATAGTCTCATACTTTTTAGATAATAGCATGCATTCTTTAATAAGTGTTATCCGTGTAATAGTGCTTTTAAAGGCTCTAGCGTCTCAGAAAATTGAATTGACATTAGGACAGTATTCTGTATTAGACACCATTCTGATTGCTAATTGAAAAAAACTAACATAGCAAGTTATTAACGTCATCTCATCCTTGATAGACAATGCTGAAATTGTAAATAATTTTTACAACCATTTGTGAAAACATATTTTTGGATTTAAATCCAAAGCCTTTGCTAAAGAAAGGCACTTTTTTTCCCCATACAGGTCTTTCAAGGAAACACCAACCCCACAGATGTTGTGGTTGCAGTATTTCCCAAACCAGTGATCACTCGATTTGTCCGGATTAAGCCTGCAACTTGGGAAACTGGCATATCTATGAGATTTGAAGTATATGGTTGCAAGATAACAGGTAAGCTGTGGAAGACTGAAGACTGGATCGTCTAGGTTGAGGACTGTCCTGTTTTGATTTATGCAAACCTTTAAATACCGGGTGAATAAGTTTGTAAATGCAATCATTTTTATTTGATAGTTAAAAGCATCTGCTTTGGATTTAGACAAATCTAAGTTCAAATCCTGCCTTACTACTCACTAGCAATTTTGGTTTTTGTTTTTGTTTTTTTGGTCAACATACTTACCTTTCAAAGCCTTAGTTATCTCACCTGGGAAATAGTTGTAATAATTTACACCATACAGGCTAGTTGTGATGATGCATTATTAATAGATAATGAATGTAAAGCAGTTAGCACAGTCTGACAAGGTAAGTGTTTGTTTACTGGTACCTTTTCCACTAGACTGTAAGCTCCATGGAGGCAAGTACCATGCTTTCCATTTCTGCTTCCTGGGTACTGACTACTACTTAGTAGAATTACAATAAGTAACTATTGCATGAATCATTCTCCAACAGTTTTATTTATTTATTTATTTTGTGACAGAGTCTTGCTCTGTTACTCAGGCTGCAGAGCAGTGGCATAACCATCACTCACAGTAGCCTTGACCTTCCAGGTTCAAGTGATCCTCCTACCTCAGACTCTTGAGTAGATCTGGGACTACAGGAATGCACTAGTATGGCCAACTAATTGTAACCCCTGTGTTGCTTGGGCTGGTTTCAAACTCCTGGACTCAAGCTATCTTCCCATCTTGGCCTCCCAAAGCGCTGGGATTACGGGTGTGAGCCACTGCCCTTGGCCAACTTTATCTTTTCTCTTTCTTTCTTTTTTGAGACCAAGGTTCACTCTCACCAAAAGAGAAGTGCACTGACGTGATCTTGGCTTACTAAAACTTCCACCTCCCAGATTGTAGCGATTCTCTTGCCTCAGCCTCCCAAGTAGCTGGTACTACTACAGGTGCATGCACCACGCCTGGCTAATTTTTGTATTTTTAGTAGAGAAGGGATTTTACCATGTTGCCCAGGCTGGTCTTGAACTCCTGACCTCGGGTGATCCACCCTGCCTTGGCCTCCCAAAGTGCTGGGATTATAGGCATAAGCCACTGCATCCAGCCTTTCCATTTATTTTCTAGCATGACTGTTATTTTCTGCAGTATATAGCAGTCATATTAGAATTCCTTTCCATTTTAGTAAATACATTGCCAAATTTTTATTGAAACAACCACCACTACCACGAAAAAAATAGAACAATGTGATCTTCCTGGTAAGCTTCAAAGTTCAAAGACAGAATCAGTTGACACATTCACTAAAAAGTAATTAAAAGTGAACAATATCTGAAAGTCTTTGAACTACTTTCTAATATTATGTTATCTATGTATTTAGGGCATTTAATTTTTTATTCACATTTTTATATGTATCCTCTTTAGTTTAATTATTTTTAGAGAAGAAAAATACTGACTTCGGAAGGAAAAAAATCACCTTGGCAATGTTCCACGAAATTACAAAATGAACGGGGTATACTACACTTGTTTACAGTAGAGTTCAGAGTGGAAAGTAAAATCAACATCTGATTTTTAATGAAAAATTTATTTATTTCTGTCTCATAGACAGACTTGTTTATTATTTTAGGACCTACGGTTTAGAGAGTTCAAGGCCTCAGAGGCAGGAATGGGGTGCAGAGGGGTCTGAAGGAAGAAAGGACATTGAAAAGTTAGATATAAACTTGGCTATATTTTCAAGCAGCAGTCAGATGGCAGAGCATTTTCAGAGCATTACAAATTTGTGCTGCTATCCATAAACTTGTAGAAACAAGGCCATTTGAGGTTTGGGTGGAAATTTCTGGCCCATTTCTTCAACCTTATCTCATGTCACTATATTAAAAAAAATGAGGTAAACTTCATAAAGATTCCAAACATGTTAGTCAAAACTCTGAATTTCCAGGCTCCTAGAGATTTATGTCGTATCATTTTAGTTGAATAAAGTATTTTTTAAACCTAAACTGTCCTTTTAAATTTTCACAAGGATTTTCCTGAGAGGTAATTCTAGGAATGTGAGCAAAGAAGGTAAATAATTTGTTTAATTTTTAAAAATAGTTAAATGATCTAGTTATGTAAATATGGATGTCTAAAAAAATAGCATATCCTAATATTTTCATAGATAATTGTCACTAATTAGTTTTCAAACAAAGCGCTTCCTTTTGATTCCCAGCGCTAGTTGGTTAATCGTGGTCCCCACTATACTTTTAAATATTTTCTCTCTAGTAAGATGGCTCTAGTCTCCAAATAATTGCCATAGGCAGGTTTTTGGAGAGGCTAACATGTGACTAAGATAGTCACACGGACAGAAGGTAGGGAGACATATCCAGGCTTGACTGTGGACTGTCCTCCTAGTGAATGTGTGACTGACCGTGGGTAAGACATGGAGACTCACTCTAATCTCCATTTTCTGATCTGTGAAGTTCACCGTAATGCAACTATAATGAGGAGTAAATGAAAGAAAATTTGGAACACCCCAGACTTAAAGTAACTGCTCACTAAATGGTACCCAGTAGATTAAAATAGTAAATGCACCCAATATATTGAACCTAGAATATGCCTCAGCAAGCAGAGCCTCTAATTAGACAGTAATTTCAAGGTTTTCTTCTTGGTTATCAGAAACAGGATTTTCTTCTTTTTGAGGCTACGGTCCCCTTGGACCAGATGATTCGGGAGATCAGGGACCTGTTTGCCTTGTTTCCATTGTGTCCTGTATGCCTGGGACATCACAAATGCTTGGTGGTTACTTTTGAATGAATGACTTGCAGTTGTATCCATGCCTTCTGAGAAACAAATGACTGGACTCAAATTTTAACCTGTTGAGTAGTCAAATTCAATCTGGATTTTGTTTAAGCCTACCTAATTAAAAGTTCCTATTTGAACACATCACTTGACTTCCAAAGCCACTAGAGCCCCAAGTTTTACCCTAATTTTTTTGACTTAGAAATTATCTTTTAGAAATATAGTAAACCTGGAAAATTCAGTTTGTCACATATAGAGATATAAAGAAAATAAGATTGGAACAAACCATTCTGCATAGGTGATTAATGAAGGATGTTTTCATTATTTGGACCAAGTAGGTTTCATCATGTGGGCAGAGATGGAAACTGATGAAAACCATGTTTGACGATGGCTGCTTTAACACACTATGAACTCTGCTATCTCGTGTTGTTAACCAGAAGTCTGTTACCCGGCGCTTCCACACATATTCACGTGCTCCTAAGTCAATCAGATTTCACAGTGATGATCTCAGCCACCATAATATCCAGGGGTACTTTCTGAGTCATCAAGGAAAGATTAAATTATGCTCATTCAGGTTCTCCCATCGAATGCAGTTACTACTTTCTCATTCTTTGGAAATTGGTTAACTGGATATTTGATTTACCAGTATACTTCAGTTTTTCCATTAGAGCCAAGTACAGAGATTTACTGTGAAATAATATCACTGAAAATAACCACCTCAATCCTCCATTATAAAACTCATTTCTCCCTTCTATTCCGAATCGGTCTTAAGCTTTCCAAACAAGGTTGCCAAGTGAAATACAGAATGTCCAGTTAAATTTGATGTAGACAAACAAGACATAATTTTTTAGAATAAGTATGTCTCACGCAATATTTGAGACATACGTCTACTAAAAAATTATTCGTTATTTCTCTGAATTCTAATTTCACTGGACATCTTGTTTCTTGTTTTGTTGTTTGTTCACTAAATCTGGTAACACTCTTTCCAAAGGGTTTGACCTATACCAGGTTGAACTGCATCTAAACCAGCCTGCTATGAAGGGACAGAGTTAAACACTAGCATCTCATTCAAACCTTGACTTAATTGCTAATGTAAATTTTCTCCAAATTATTGTTAAAAGTGAGTCACATAGTTTTCAGTCAAAGGCAAATCAAGTTGCCTCTTCATTTTTTCTTTCTAATGAGGCAGCCATGTGGAAGAAATAACAATCTCGCTTTGCACCCGGCTATGTTGGCTGAATGGGGGCAGGGCCTCACTAAGTCTGTGAATACGGAAATTACGCCCCAGCCGAGTCTGCATTAGAAAAAGGGCATTAATCTGGTGACAGTTCTGCTCTCCTTACAGTATTCAAGTTAATTATGTTTTCCTCCAAATGGTAACATCTGGTCCCCATTACCAGCTAAACATTGCCTTTCTAAAAGCTGGTGTGGAATCAGGCAGGTATGACCACCGTGGCCAAAAAATGGCACCCTATATTTAACACTATAGTTTCATAGTCCCTTAGTAAAATTGTTTTTGTAAATCTTTTTTAAATCCCAACTGAGTTTTTTCTTGGTTTCCAGATCCCAGCCTGGAGCAAATACTGTGGTTGAATTACAGGAAAGTGCACTTGAGCAAATGACAGCTGCCGTTTATTGTATTAAGAAGTTGATTCATTCAACAAATATTTGTTGAGCAAATACTATGTATAAAACAGGGCACGAAGAGTCATAGAAAATAGAAAAATATGACTTAGTTCATGTCCTCAAAGAAGTTAAAAATCTAGGGAGGCAGAGAGCAGCATTCCAAAGAACTAAATATGCTCGTCAACATTTGAGAGCCGGATGTGGTGGCTCAAGCCTGTAATCCCAGCACTTGGAGAGGCCAAGGTGGTAAGATCTCTTGAGCTCAGTAGTTTAAGAGCAGCCTGGGAAACATATTGAGACAAAAAATTTATAAATTAGCCAGGCATGGTGGCACTCACATGTGTCCTAGCTACCCAGGAGGCTGAAGTGGAAGGATTGCTTGAGGCCAAGAGTTGAAGACTGCAGAGGCCCATGATCACACCACTCCACTCCAGCCTGGGTGACAGAGTGAAACTCTGTATGTTAAAAAAAAAAAAAAAGAGAGAGAGAGAGAAATGCAGATAAAGTGGTATGAAAAACAGGCCGGGCACGGTGGCTCAAGCCTATAATCCCAGCACTTTGGAAAGCTGAGGTGGGTGGATCACAAGGTCAAGAGATGGAGACAATCCTGGTCAACATGGTGAAACCCCATCTCTACTAAAAATACAAAAATTAGCTGGGCATGGTGGCGCATGCCTGTAGTCCCAGCTACTCGGGAGGCTGAGGCAGGAGAATTGCTTGAACCCAGGAGGTGGAGGTTGCAGTGAGCCGAGATCGTGCCATTGCACTCCAGCCTGGGTAACAAGAGCGAAACTCCATCTCAAAAAAAAAAAAAAAAAGAAAAAAAGAAAAGACCCACAAATGGGAAACTGTGTCCAGTTACAGCCACTGGAAAAACTGAATAAGTGATGTGGCATTCGAAAACAGGTCAGAATTTTAAGCAGTTCAGATAATGGAAAAGGGTAAGATGGTGGGGAGTTCCTTGTGGAGGGAACAGAAAGAAAGCCCTAAACTCCCAGTAGTAAGGAAGTTCTTCATGTCGATTGGCACTGGTAAAAGGGTTAATGGGGAGAGGCCTTGCCAGGACATGATATGGAAGACCTGCATGCCAGATTGAAAATTACAAGAAGGCACTGAATATCTGAGTAAAGAAACGACATGATGTGGACCATTTAACTCACATGTAAAGCATCTGAGTAGTTAATTCTTCAGGTTCAGCTGATAACGTGGACTTAGTTTAATTGCATTAGATGTTTGCCTCTCAGGAGTAGTTATATTTTTAGGCTTACGTTTGATTATATTGTGCAGAATTGAGTTGCTTCAAAGAAAAATAGGTTATCATTCCTGCTCATGTCCTTGATTGGGATGTACAGTTTCCAAAGGACAGTAATTGAAGTATTGGACGTTTTGTTATTAGGCCACCATTCAATTCATCAATGACTGATACTCTCCTTGTGCTCAGAGATACTCGGGCTGCTCTAGAAGACATAAAAAGGTCTATGATACTGTTCATTGCCTTCGAAAATCTTATAATCTAGCTGTGGATGCATGACTAACAATCTCGAAGCCTCTAGAGAACAGTGGAATGCTGAGCTCTGTGCTACTTGCATCATGTTTCCGAGAAGGGAGAGCTCAGAACAAAAGCTGGAGGAGCTTGAAAAGTCCTCTTCATGAATCTTAAGCTGGGTTTTGAGCAAGGGCAACAATGAAGATGATGTGTATAGTGTATGAGAAAAGAATTTCTTAACTGGGACGTATTGTCAGTAATAGGAAATCAAATTAGGCAAATGAGATGAAATCAAAATGAGGGTCTTGAACGCCAGATTGAGTTTTGATATTTTCCTACCAATAATGGAAAGCTATGGTAAATTTTTAAGACATCTCTTTTATTACTGGGGTAAAATATGTGTAACATAAAACTTACCACTTTTAACAATTTTCAACCACTTTTAACCATTTTACTTTTTACACTGTACATTTTTAAGTGTAGGATTCTGTTGCATTAAGTACAGTCACAAGCATCACCTATTTCTATTTCCAGATGTCTATTTCCAGAATTTTATAATCATCTTGGACTAAAACTCTGCATCCATGAAACACTAACTCACCTAGTCTCCGTTTCTGGCAGTCACCATTTTGCTTTCTGTCTCTACGAATCTGACTGACCTACTGATAGCTTACTCATATCAGTGGAATCAAACAATATTTGTCCTTTTTTTGTCTGGCTTCTTTCACTTAGCAGTGGAGATTTTAGAGGATGAGAATGGCATGGTTAAAGCAACATTTTCTAAAAAGTTAAAGAGCAGTTGTTGTAGTGGTGATTCAAAAATGGGGTCTGGGAGGCCAACCAAAAGCTCACATGCTCAGATCAGGATAACGCCAGAAGAAAGGCAGGTGGCAACAAGAATTCTGTTGCTTTCCTTTACTTAACAAAAACCTAACAGGATTTGGCAGCAAAACGGAAATGACAAGATGACTAGGCAGGAACTGGCTGATTGGTGATGTCACCAATTAAAAGTCAGGGTTCAGTGAAGGGCTGCAGTATCCACCTGATAATCATTGTACATTATCTGTTTCATTTCACCGCCCAGATTATCCTTGTTCCGGAATGTTGTCTTAGTCTGGTTGCGGTACATTTGAGATGACTATGAGGCATTCATGTGCAAAGTTCCCAATGCAATTAGGAATAAGGTAGGGAGAACAGTTGGGGGGATCATGATCACTGTTCTTCCACACACAGTTCAAATGCCACCTCCCCTGGGAGGCCCCCTTGCCTCTGCAGGCTGAGTCATGCATTCGTTCTCTTTACCTCTGCATCACTGTCTCCTTACCTTTGTTTTAGCAACTTTCCTGCTATTGGATTTACTTCTTTGCGTATCTCCAATCTATCATAAACAGTGAACTTCTCTTAGACAGGGTCTGTATTTGATCGAGGAATGAATTCTGGGTACCAAAGAGCCTGGAATATGAATAGTAAACTTAGAAGACCTCAAAGTCAGGGATATGTATGTTCTCATTGAAGATCTGCCTTCCTGGGATGTGAGTGTAGAGATGGAAATTCTGACAGAGCAGGAGGAAGGTGTGAGGGAGGGAAGGTTCACTGTAAAATAATCCAGAGACTGAACATTGTAGGAAAATTGACTGGGTACAAGATCATGTCTTGATTCCATATGTTGTATTTTCTTTCTTAGCGTGGAGTCACCCAGAAAATCATTTTACATTATCTCTTTCATTTCACCTCCCAGATTACCCTTGCTCCGGAATGCTGGGTATGGTGTCTGGACTTATTTCTGATGCCCAGATCACATCATCCAACCAAGGGGACAGAAACTGGTTGCCTGAAAATAGCCGCCTGGTAACTAGTCGCTCCGGCTGGGCACTGCCACCCGCACCTCATTCCTATGTCAACGAGTGGCTCCAAGTAGACCTGGGGGAGGAGAAGATCGTGACGGGAATCATCATTCAGGGCTGGAAGCACCGAGAGACCAAGTTGTTCATGAGGAAGTTCAAGATCGGGTACAGCAACAACGGCTCGGACTGGAAGATGATCATGGACGACAGCAAACACAAGGCAAAGGTGAGGGCTGGGGACTGGGAGGAAGCCGTCCCTCAGGTCCTAGACTTCAATCAAGGGCCTCTGGCATTCTCCCGAGGAAGGGCTTCTTGTTATTTCCTTCCAGCTGTGGTATCAGAGGAGGTGTGTGATGGGTCAGTAAGACCCTTGATTCCAGGAAGACAGGAATATGGCATGGAAAGCGATGTGTGAGATGACATGGAGAAGAATTGCATTGCCGGTCCCATTCCTTCCCTGTAGGGAAGGAGGCTCAGCCCAATGTGCAAACAGGAGACAGGGAAACCAGGGGCTGACAGCCAGCGCTCAGAACCCCATGCAGACACCTCCCAGTCATTTGGGTATGCAGTTCAATAGTGTTAAGTATGTGTATATTGTGCAACCAATCTCTAGAACTTTCTCATCTTGGAAAACTGACATGCTACACCCATTAAGCAACAACTCCCAGTCCCCCTACCCCCAGCCTCAGATGACCACCTCTACTTTCTGTCTCTATGAATTCGACCATTTTAGGGACCTCACACTGTATTTGTCTTTTGTGACAGGCTTATGTCATTTAGGACAGTGTCTTCAGGGTCCTTTGGTGTTGTAGCATTGTGTCAGAATTTCCATCCTTCGCAAGGCTGGATAGTATTTCATCGTGTGTTTATACCACACTTTGTTCATCCTTTCACCCACTGATGGGCACCTGAGTCTCTGCCACCTTTAGCTATTGTGAATACTGCTTACATGTATTTCTTTATGCACTGAAACCTTCTAAGATGCAGTAGGCTCTTGATAATCCAGTGGAAAGAAAAGGAAATCTCAACACAAAAATATTCCAACCTTCACCAAAACATGTGGTATAAGTTTTCAACCAAACTGATCTACCTCAGTAATTATATTTTACTTAGAGTGATGGCTAAATTTATTTGCATTTCCTGAGCACACAACAGCAATGTGGGAAGGACACCCTGGAGTGGGCTGGGTGACCAGGAGCTGGTTTAGGATTCAAATCTGGACCAACCCACAGAGAACCAGCAGTTTAAGTTCTACATGCAGTGTGGGAATTATAGTCAGTGATGATACTTCTCACACCTACACAGTGGGCCTTTTGGTCTTAGCCTTTCCATCCCTGCTTGGGCCAAAACCTACTCCTCTTGTGAAAAAAAGATTTAGCTTATTGGAGGGAATATTACCCTCACTCCCACTCTAAGCAAGTGTGAGAATATGGCTTAATATAGTGACTCAGGCCAGAGGCATTGCAGGCAGCTTCTACTACCTCCAGATGTGGAGGCTCCAAGGACACCTCTCTGTCCCTCACAGGCCGCCGGCTGGCACTAGAGAAGCTTGCCACCGATAGGGCTGGTGCCATCGGAAATACCTGACTCTCTCTCCCGTCTCTCCCTTCCTTGACTTGCGATTCCTAACATATTTTCAGTGTAATATTTATCTCTCTGTGCAGCTACCTTTCTTCTTGCGTCCAGTTCATTTTCTCCCTTTGCTCCTTCCTTTTTGTTCGGGAGAGAGAAAAAGTAAAATAAACACTAGAAACTGGAGTTCCCTTATGAGTGGATCTTTTCTGAGAAGCAACGCGCTCTGACTGCATCAGAAAGTGTGAATATGCGGCAAATCAACTTCCTGCTGCTGGCGACGGCAGCGCGTGCTGGTGTGACATGTTCTTCAACACTAGGCTCTGAGAGAGAAAGAAAACAAGTCACCATATGCTTTTGATACGAGGCATCACGTGCTTCCTCATCTCTATATAATTCATGCGCCTGCACCAGATCTGAAGCTATCACTCTTCTGTAGTAAATTGAGCGCAGAATCCCACGAGAAGCCAACAAGCATTTTTCAACTTTCACAAAACACTCAACTCAAGATCGGTTGAACGTGTTAGGGTTTATTTCTAAAATAGGATTCTATCCATCATTATCATCTTCCTATGATATTGAAAACCGTGAAAGCTTCATTGTTTATATACAGCCTAATCTATGGTTCCTAAACCCAGTGAAATAAAATCTCTAAAACAAAAAAAGAAACGGGTAAAAACCTTCCATTTTAGAGTGGCACATGGCTTTTGATTATATGAAGATTTTAAAAGCATGCTATATTTAATGTTACAAATGAAGGCTACCTCTTAAGAGGCCAGGTACCTTTTATGTAAAAGTAAAGTGAGCACTCTGTTTTGTGAAATCCACAGCGCTTGGATGGATTTAAATCCGCAATACCCTTTCCTTACTCTCTACTCCCAAAATAGTGTGTGATGGGCAAGCTATATCAGAATCTCTGCATTAACCAGACTTTTTAGCAACAGAGAAAATCCAAACCCTCAAAGTCCTCATCTTCTAAACATAATTAGCAACAGAACACAAAGAATTCATAAACAAGTTTATTATATCAAAGTTAGCCTAGTTCCAGATGGGTTTCCATTGCTAATATTCTTCCCAGCACAGCACTGACAGCTTTTATAATGTATTTACATTGTGTTAATTCTTTGCTCAAGTTAAAATGAAGAGATGAGCCTGGGATTCCATAGATATAAATGCTTTTCTCCTGTGATCTTTGGAGGTATGTTAACATAGACAGAACTTACATGTGTAGTAATGGTATTTTCATTATAATTAGTATCTTACTGACAACAACTTAATTGGGCCTAACAATAATACGCGTCAGAGTCTCAATTACTGGCAGCAATTGCAGTTCTATAAAGAGCGCAGAACCCCGATAGTGAATTTACTCTTGATAAAAAAATAGAAAGAAATTTTAATTGGAAGAGGCAGGCCTATATTAGCAATGCATTTTTAAATTCCTAGAGGCTGTTCTGAGTTGGAAAAAGCCAATTAATTTGCTCCTAGAACTCAGAAACCCGCTGGTTCTGTAGCAATGCACCCAATCTGTCTTCACTGACATGCTTCCACTGTTTCGTTAGGACATTTCCACCACCGAATAAGCACATATTAGGCTGGTTTATGATGTCTTCACACAGCTACTGGGCATGGCTCCCACTCCTGACTGGCATGGCCTGGGGCCGGCCAGCCACTCCATCTGATCTACCAGGTCCACTAGCCCAATTTGCATCAAATTAAAGACAAATTAATGAAACTAAATGTGTGGCCTTGGGCATAGATGTTTCTTGGACCGTGGTGTTTCCACCTATTAAAATGAGGAGACTGGGCCAGCAGGGTTGCTCACGCCTATAATCCCAGCACTTTGGGAGGCCGAGGCAGGCAGATCACCTGAGGTCAGGAGTTTGAGACCAGCCTGTCCAACATAACAAAACCCCGTCTCTACTGAAAATACAAAAATTAGCTGGGGGTGGTGGCGGGCACCTGCAGTCCCAGCTACTCGGGAGGTTGAGGCAGGAAAATCACTTGAACCTGGAAGGCGGAGGTTGCCGTGAGCCAAGATCATACCACTGCACAACAGCCTGGGAACCAGATTGAGACTCCGTCTGAAAACAATAAATAAATGAGGAGACTAGACTAGATGGTTTGTAAGGGCAGAGGCATCATCATGCTGTGGTTAAGGGAGCCAGTTAAGACTGCCTAGCTTTGTGTCCTGGCTCTGCCACTTGCTGTGTATGGCCATAGGCAAATGACTTGCCCACTCTGTGCCTCAGTTTCCTTGTCTGAAAAAGGAGGATAATACAGAATTTACCTCATGGAGAATTTATCTTCATTTGTAAAATTAAGTGTAGCATGTTTTTAAAATCTCTGTATAATAGAAAAAATATGTGGCTGAACATGGTGGCTCACACCTGTAATCCCAGCACTTTGGGAGGCCGAGGCAGGCACATCACTTGAGGTCAGGAGTTCAAGACCAGACTGGCCAATATAGCAAAACCCTGTCTCTACTAAAAAAACAAAAATTAGCAGGGCATGTTGGTGTGCACCTGTAGTCCCAGCTACTGAGGAGGCTGAGGCAGGAGGGTCACTTGAGCCCAGGAGGCACAGATTGCAGTAAGCTGAGATCACGCCACTGCACTTCAGCCTGGGTGACAGAGCAAGACTCTCTCTCTCAAAAAAAAACAGTGCTGCTCTGAAATTGACCCTTTTGCCAGTTTTTTCCCCCCCTTAGAGATTTTTTTTCAGTGGAAGAATGAGTTTGGAATAATAGATTAGGTTCTATGTAATAATTGAGAACCCGGGTTTTCAATGGTTTTTTATAATTGAGAACCAGGTTTTTCAATATTATAGGAAGATAACAACATGAATTGTTTTGAGGATTAAATGAGTTAATAGATTTTAAGCAGTTAGAACAATGCCTTACTCTAACAAACGTCCGGCAATGCTTGATATCTAAAAGGACATTCCTTATGATGAGACAGTTTTCTTTTTCTCCTCCTGCTCTGACTTGTCCCATTTGGGATGGGATTAAGAATGATGTTGGAGAAGAGGATATAAGGAGGCTCATCCATTTCTTGAAAAAGAAAACAGGTCAATCACTGCTCTGTCTTCTCAGAATTCCAGCAAGGATTTTGACTTACTCATGCATGTGAAAAGGAAACAGCCAGCAACAGCACTGACAGTGGGTGGCCGAGAGCTCCTGAAAAGTGTCACAGGGACTTCAAGCCAGGAACACACTTCAGAAGAGATGCCAACTCATGCCAGGCCCAGGGGCTCACACCTGTAATCTCAGCACTTGGAGGGGCCGAGGTGGGAGAATCACTTGCATCCAAGAGTTTGAGACCAGCCTGGGCAACATAGGGAGACCCTGTCTCCACAAAAAATCCCAAATTAGCTGGGCAGGTGGCACATGCCTATAATCCCAGCTACTTGGGAGGCTGAGGTGAGAGGATCTGAGCCCAGGGAGGTCCAGGCTGCATTCACCCATGATTGTGCCACTGCATTCCAGCCTGGGTGACAGAGTGAGAGAGACCCTGTCTCAAAAAAGAAGAAAGAAAAATGCCAACTCATAATGCCATTCAACTAGAAGTCAGAACATTACTCAAAATTCAGGACTTTTGATACATTCCTGACATGACAAGGTCTTTTTTTTCTTTTTTAGTGACAGAGTTTCGCTGTTGTTACCCAGGCTAGAGTGCAATGGCGCGATCTCGGCTCACCACAACCTCCGCCTCCTGGGTTCAGGCAATTCTCCTGCCTCAGCCTCCTGAGTAGCTGGGATTACAGGCACGTGCCACCATGCCCACCTAATTTTTTGTATTTTTAGTGGAGACGGGGTTTCACCATGTTGACCAGGATGGTCTCAATCTCTTGACCTCGTGATCCACCCGCCTCGGCCTCCCAAAGTGCTGGGATTACAGGCTTGAGCCACCCCACCCGGCCGACAAGGTCTTTTATCTACAAATGACTCCAACTGGCAATACACCTTTTTTTTTTTTTTTTTTTTTTTTTGAGACAGAGTCACACTCTGTCTTCTAGGCTGGAGTGCAGTGGTGCGGTCTCAGCTCACTGCAACCTCCACCTCCCAGGTTCAAGTGGTCCTCCTGCCTCTGCCTTCCGAATAGCTGGGATTACAGGCACACAGCACCATGCAAAGAAGGTAGTTTTTGTACTTTTAGTAGAGATGGGGTTTTGCCATGTTGGCCAGGATGGTCTCGATCTCCTAACCTTGTGATCCACCCACCTCTGCCTTCCAAGATACTTCTTAAATAAACAGGCATTTCAATGGATTGGAGTAACCCAATTTCTCGAGTAAACAGTTTCACCAGGTTAAATTTACTATCTCCTACTTCAGAAATGTCATTCCTCCCTCTTCTTCTGGAGGGCCAAGTTTTAGCAAAACTAGGACCTCTCATTTAAGAAAACACCACATTTTTTGAAAATGTGGTGTCTACTTTAAGTGCTGACAAATGGCAAGTTCTCTTTCTGTTATCTTCCTCCACCTCAAGGAAGTGATAAATGTGTCACTGCTCCAAGGGGTATCAGCATATGGTTTAAAAATGTGTCTCATGAAATCTTCAGCTTCTGATATAGCCTCAGTGTACACTCTGAAGTTTTTAAAAAATGACATCATGCCTGTAATCCCAGCACTTTGGGTGGCCAAGGCAGGCAGATCACTTGATCCCAGGAGTTTGAGACCAGCCTGGGCAACATGATGAAACCCCAACTGTGCAAAAAAAAAAAAAAAAAAATACAAAAATTAGCTAGGCGTGGTGGCAGGTGCCTGTAATCCCAGCTACTCAGGAGGCTGAGGCGGGAGGATCACTGAGTTCATGGAGGGTGAGACTGAAGTGAGCCTCCATCACACCATTGCACTCCACCCTGGACAACAGAGTGAGACCCCATCTCGAAAAATAATAATAATGAATGAAGAAATAAATGTCATCTGTCACTTCTTAGAGAAGCTTTCATTGTTTTTTTCCTTTCTCGTTCGTGAAAAAGATGCCACCATTTACAAAGTGGTAGAATGAGGCCTATTTCTCTGCCCTATTCAGAGTCCTGCAGGAGGGAAAAAACAGCTGCCAAAAGGGAGCTCTTATTTTTTTTCTTAATGCCGTGTGTTTTTCATGCTTCACAGTCTTTTGAGGGCAACAACAACTATGATACACCTGAGCTGCGGACTTTTCCAGCTCTCTCCACGCGATTCGTCAGGATCTACCCCGAGAGAGCCACTCATAGCGGACTGGGGCTCAGAATGGAGCTGCTGGGCTGTGAAATGGAAGGTAATTACGATCTCCAGAGTTACTTCTCATTTCTTTTTAAATTTCCTCTTCATGCATTTATGCCCCTGATGGCGCCATTGTAAACCGCCGATGCTTTTCCTTTGGAAGGCACTATATCTCGGTGCCTGCCTGTCATTGAAGCTCACAACTCTGACACATGTCAGAGGCAGTACCTTCACAGTCCTACTTTTCTTTTGATTGTTTGCATGACTCTCCTCGGATTCTATGGGATTGCCTCTCTTGACTTTAAAAAAATGCTCGGGCGCAGTGGCTCACACCTGTAATCCCAGGACTCTGGGAGGCCGAGGTGGGTAGATCACCAGGTGAGGAATTCGAGACCAGCCTGGCCAACAGAGTGAAACCCATCTCTACTAAAGATACAAAAAATTAGCTGGGCCTAGTGGTGTGCACCTATAATCCCAGCTACTCGGGAGGCTGCGGCAGGAGAATCGCCTGAACTCGGGAAGCAGAGGTTGCAGTGAGCTGAGATCGTGCCATCGCACTCCAGCCTTGGTGACAGGGCAAGACTCCATCTCAAAAAAAAAAAAAAAGATAATTTGTAGAATTGAAATTCACATAACATAAAATTCACCATTTGAAGACAAACAACTCAGTGGCATTTAGCACATTTACAATTCAGTTGTACCAACTGCCATCTCTATCTACTTCCAAAATATTTCCGTCACTCCAAAGTAAAACCCCTTACCCAGTAAGCAGGTAACTTCCCTCAAACCCTGGCAACCACTTTGTCTTTTAAATATTATTTAGAGGTCTATGTCTAACGTGTTTCTGTCCGCAGTGTCGATTACCGGCACACAGAAACAGAAAGCAGTGTTTCTAAGACATCAAGACATTATCCTGGATGAACGTCTCAGGCTGCTGCAGAGAAATAGAACTTCATGTGAGACAGTGTCTGAAAGTACAGTGACATTACTGCCTACACTTAGATTATGATATGAAGGTCATTTCACATACAAATTCAGCCCACGCACTGACCCCATGGCTGTACTCTCTTAACATGTAATGAATGAAATTAATGTTTTGAGTTGGTTATTGTACCGTTTGATATATTTATGCACTGGAATTCCCATCTGCCTTACATTTGGGCATAAATAAGCAACCTACACCAGTTTTTCTATCCTCATAGAGGTCCTGCTCCAGCCCAGCTTCGAGAATGACTATTGTTAGCATCCAGATGTTAATCAATCAAGCATATATGCTCACAGTTGTTTTGAAGAATATTTTTTAATGTCACCTGCTTGCAATTTTTAAATTATTTGTGTTTTGAGCTACCAAATATAATTATATTCCTGAGCTCTTTAGATACCATAAAACTTTTCTTATGCATGACAGAATCTTCAGCTATCAATCACCACACTCCTGAATAATTCACAGCTACTTTTCAGTGTGTTTATTTAAAAGCAGGCCATTATCTCCCATGCATTACTGTGTGGTTGTTTCCCTATCTACAGTCTTGCTCCAGACCCCTAAATTATCCAGGCCCCATCAACACAGACCAAGAACATCCATGTGCCAGGGATTTGGCAAAGGATGCCAAGAAAAAGAAGGGATAGGCAGACTCCACTCACTGCAGATGAGTTCATTCAATTCACGGAGAAACGTGGTCATCTGGAAAGGGAATCTGCTCCTGGGATGCGACTCTGTAGCCTGGATTCTGGAAGGCGATGCTGATTTAGGAGGTGGAGGGAATGGGGGGTTGAAAAGACAGCCTGGTGGCAGTTTTGAAAGCACACTTGCAAAAATTGTAACTGAGAACATGGTGACAATGAAAGAGAGCTGACCCAACTGACTCCATCTTGCTTCTAACCTCTAAGCTGCCCTTGTTCATTTGAGGGCAGGGGCCTAACTACTTTAGGAGGAACTTACAGTTTAACTTTGAAACAAAGACGATAGCAGCTCTTTCCCGAAACAAACCCCCTTTCTGCCCGGGCACTAGATTGCCGTTGCAAGAACTAACAAATTAGCCACAAAATTAGAAATTATGGTTTAGGAAAAAACAAAATTATGGTTTCTGGGTCATACAGCTGGAGGCTGCAAGATTCTGAACCTCCCCAAATTGCTCCTGGGGATAATGTCGCTAGTGTAAGATCTAAGGTCAGTGCTTGAGGTATTTTGCGGACCCTGTACTTGATGGATGAACTGGCACCACCCAGATGGATAAACTGGCTCCTCCCATCTTATGTGCCTCACCAGAAATTGACTCAGCCCAAAAGGACACCTTCGACTCCCTATGATTTCATCTCGGACCTGACCAATCAGCACTTGCCACTTATCAACCCTGCTCACCAAATTATCCTTCAAAACCTCAACCTCCAAGTAATAATAAAACTCCCATCTCCCATACAGTGGGCTCTGCATGAATTAAACTCTTTCCCTATTGCAATTCCTCTGCCTTGACAAATCTGCCCTGTCTAGGCAGCAGGCAAGGAGGACCCACTGGGAAGTTAAGAGTTTCCACTCTCTAGTGTCACCACTGTAGTGAGGTAGAAATTGTCAGTGAAGGGATTTACCTACAGATGTTTCCAACCATTCGCGAAAGTGAGGACATTGCTCAGGGGAAAGTGATGCCAAAGCTTTTATACGACTGGGGAAAAGGAATGCTTTTCTTCTCCCTTCAATCGATTAACAGGCCCTTATTAAATACCTGCTCTATGCCTTGTTCTAGGGGAGACATCTAAGGGAATGCAGGGGAAGGATGCAGTCCACTCCAGCCTCCCAGGAGTGTCTGTCCTATTTTGTGCTAGCATTTATATTTAAGAAATGAAGAAACACAGGCCGGGCAGGGTGGCTCACACCTGTAATTCAAGCCCTTTGAGAGGCCAAGGCAGGCAGATCACTTGAGCTCAGGAATTTGAGACCAGCCTGGCCAACACAGTGAAACCCTGTCTCTACTAAAGACACAAAAATTAGCTGGGCATGGTGGTGGATGCCTGTAATCCCAGCTACTTGGGAGGCTGAGACAGGAGAATCCCTTGAATCTGGGAGGTGGAGGTTGCAGTGAGCTGACATCACACCATTGCACTCCAACCTGGGTGACAAGAGTGAAACTCCATCTCCAAAAAGAAAAAGGAAAAAAAGAACCACAGAACAGAAGATAATATATTTTCAAATAGTAAAATTGAAAACAATTTTTCAATTGAATCTAGCGAATCTAGGCACTACCTCAGGCCGTTTACAAGGAGGAACTCCTCCTTTAGAAACAGCTTGATGAATGCAGAAAAATCAGCAAAATGAATAGAGCTTTAAATACTTAAAGGTAGCACATTATCGAGAGCAAGGAGAGCTAAGGGAAGAAAGACATCTATCTGGCTTGTGAAAGAAGATGCTACTGATTCAGTGCAGGCAACGAATAGAGCCCAGAAGATGGGTGTGCGTGTTTTACTAAAAAGTCTGGCTTGCAGGGCTGAATGCCATGTATGTTATTTGCACATGGTGACTTCTTCATTATTACTGGTGTGTGTCTTTGGTCGTTGAAGAAGTCAAAACTTGGCTCTGTTTCCCCATTTGCAATAACTCTGTGTGGTGCTTCAACACCATTCAAACAGCGTCAGATTCTTGCTAAGAAAGCAACAGTTACTGACACATTCCTATGGGCCAAAAGAGAACAGCCCCCAGCCACCGACATCTTGTATGTTGTTCTCAGACATCAAGAGAACTATCCATTATCTCAAGCCTTGTAAAGTGAAACGCGGTGCCGAAAACTGTAAAATATTAAACAGATTGCAAAAATGAATAACAGGCTGAAAACGAATAGCTGAACGAAATTTAAAGGACTTCAAAAGCAGTCTTTGTTAACGTTGGATACCTTTCAACTACAAATTCAAAGATATGCGGATACCTGTGA
The DNA here is from genome assembly GCF_049354715.1 of Callithrix jacchus. Lineage (NCBI taxonomy): Eukaryota > Metazoa > Chordata > Mammalia > Primates > Cebidae > Callithrix > Callithrix jacchus. The sequence continues at coordinate 32,858,562 of NC_133508.1, read as the reverse complement.
ACAGTGGAATGCCGTCCTATGGGAGTTCAGGTAAATTAATGACCTCAAGATATCTGAGACAACTTCTCTCCCACACCTGCCCTGGAGAGAGGGCTCACAGTTCAAGAAGCTACTTAAAGAGAAATGGAATAACTGTTCAACACACACACACACACACACACACACACACACACAATTGCACTAAATGTGAATGTTGACTCCCTTTGGGGAAGAATTACAATATAAACTTAGCAAACTCAGTAAATACTAAGAATATAAAAGAATTTATGACAAGTGAGTGCTCTAACACCTTGAAAATCAGAGGGAAAACATTTCAAGCAAAATCTCTATCTTCAAAGTTCTCAACTCCAGGGTCCTGAAGAAATAGCCAGTGAGAATTCCAGAGCTTTGCAGAAGAAGGATGTTTACGTAGATAACAATGGATAAAATGCTAAGGCAGCCCATTCTACTCAGCAGATATGAATCAAATACAAAAACAAAGCAGCCTCTGCTCTTAGACATTCTGCAGAATCCAAAATGTCTGGATATTCAGCTCCTGAAAGAGAGCAAACCGTGCCCCTGGCCTTCTTACCGCAGATTAAAGTTTTCTGCATAAGCGTTAGCAGATCCAACAGCCAGAGGCTTGAGAATACATTTCGAAGGTGTGAGACAATAATCCTTACATCTTGTTTCAGCCCCTACAGCTGGACCAACCACTCCCAACGGGAACCCGGTGGATGAATGCGATGACGACCAGGCCAACTGCCACAGTGGAACAGGTGATGACTTCCAGCTCACAGGTGCAGAAACCATCTTCATCCCATTGCTGTACCATTTCAGTTCATGTTGGGAGCGGCTGATGCCTGTGTGTGTGCTTGTAACTCTGCATGGCAGGGAGCTGCCCCAGGAATAGAAGCTGCTTTGCCGGAACACGTGCATCTTCATTTCCTCACGTCATCTGGGTAGACGAGTTGTTCTTAATAGCCACAATCATTTGAAACAATAATTTGAGCCATTTTCAGAGCCGAAGGCTAGGATTATCTTAATTGAATAAGAATTTCTCCATGGCTAAATGTGCTAAACTGATACTCATTTTCAGACCCCCCTCCTCCCATAACACATGCACTGCCCCTACTTAACCACACCCTTCAGAATGTTTATTTTCATTTTCTAATGAGGACAAGTTTTTTTTAGTAGATCCTTTATCCAACAAATGGATAAAATTCGGCTTATTTTTGAAGTGCGGTTTTTAAGCTGGGGTTTTGTAAATCATTCTACATTAACATTTACAAACGCAGAGTTAGTTGCTATTTCACATCCCAGCCGACCAGCAAATATATCAGAAATGTTGTATGCCAAATGTCTCACTAATTAATCTGGAGTATTACTCTCTAATCTCCTAAAACCCTAAAAGCTGGAAAGTGACCTTCTCTTCCACTTGGAATGGCAGAGGAAGTATTAGACAAGTAGAGAAATGGTATTATACCATTTGGACATTGGCCAAGGCACTGGGGTTTTCACCCTGTGGTTGCAAAAGGTATCTTGGGATTTTTACTGCTCCCTGGGTCAAAATGCAGTTGCACATAGCATCTGACTCTCATTTTAGATTAAACTGGAGCTTTTGAATGCAGGTCTGCATTTTTACCCAGAAGGGACTCAGAGAGCCCACATAATTAATTTCCATGGGTAAAACTGAAGGCGTTACCATGTAACTTTATAATAAGGCCATATTACTGGCTAATGCATTAGTGCAAAAAATCTGGAAGGAAATGTCCCACTGTACATTTCCAATTATTTCAAAAGCTCTCCTCTGAAGGAGCGAGAGCGCTTCGCACTCTGAGATGGAATAAAGAGTAAAAAAGAAAGAAAAAATAAAAATAAAAGAAAATCTGTTCCCAGAAATGTAGTACTGTGAACTGGGTTTACATTTAAATCCCACCTCCTAAAGCTGTCTCTTTCCAAATTTCCAGGATAATCACTTACATTCATATGGCCAATAAATGTCACATTGCTATGAGCTTTTGAATGCAAATCTTGTATACAAGTAGCCACAAGCCACAATACTTAGATTAATTAATGCAGAGGCATTTTCTGTGTAAGATGTCAAATTTGAGTTGAAAACTCAACTGCCTATATAAAAAACAGTGCTATTCCATGAACCAAGTCTCTGGAAGCTTCCCAGGTTGCCTGTAAACATGCTGCCGCAAACCTCGGGGCTTTTGTGGACCCCGTCACACATCCGCAGTGAATCTCTCATAAAAAGGAATGGCTGCAGGATCCAGCATACCCTTTCAATTGCCCTCTTGTGGAAGAGGTTCTTTCCTTCATAAACCCTTAAGTGGTCAGTTAATATTGATTAGAAACAAAGCCTCAGATTTACTCCTCATATCAGAACAACCAGCCTTCTCATTTTTGCATTAGTTCATGACTGAATCAATTGAAACCGAAGCCTTTGAATGAAATAGGGTGAGTATGTTAGCCCGGAGCAAATTGTATATGGCAGCGAGTTACAAACCACAGAAAATGGGTCATTTATAGTGGAAACACTGACAGCCTTTCAAAACTGTAAGGGTTTGCTTTACCTACAGTGTTTAAATTATTTCTTGGGCAGATAGAAGAAAGTTCATTCTGACTTTTATTCTTTACATATTACCATGGCAAAAAAAAAAAAAAAAAGTTATTTTCCCAGACCAGCACGTTTGTCTCAATAATTCTATAAATTCTCTCATATATTAAGAACCGCTGAGGATGTTGATAAGGCGTGCCCCACACCTCCATCAAGAAGAAGTCATTTTAAAAGACATTCTCATGCTTCATATCCATTTATTGCAAGAAGGCAATTTTTTGAAACATTTTTTACTTTACAAAACTATTTGCTATTCTTTTCTGAAAAGGGATGTGCTCACATGCCGTTGTTTGCAAGGGGCAAAAATCTCACCTAACCCAGACACCTTTTTATATGGAAACTACGCATCTCCTATGCTCACAAGCAATTTCGCATCTTTGCTAATTGTGGCACAGGCCTTGCTGTCAGAACTATGAACTTTGGGTGTTTAGTGTGATGAAACCAAACCAAGAGCATTACTGCTTTAACCGTGATAGCGGAACATGGAAATTGGGATCAATGCTGTCTTTAGGGGTGGTCTGTTCCTTAGCATAGGTGGTGTTGATTTAACTTATTCTCTGGGGTGGCCCGCTTGTATCTGGAGGGGAGAAATATTGTAGTGAAATGTGTGTTACCTGCAAACCACACCGAATTCCAGGTGTACTGTACCAAATGCATGGAAATGAGTAAAATGTGCTCTCCCAGACCTGCTAGCCAAGGTGAAAAGTGCTTCCCTGCAGGTACTCATTTGCAAATGCCTTTGAAGTCATTAGATAATACACTTGGCTTCAAAGGCACCAGGCAGCCTCCGCCTCGGAGCTGTGTCTACCCAACAGTGGAATTTGGCTCCCAACCTATGGCAAAACTGATAATGCATATCGGTTTGAAAAAGCGAATTTTCACCTTGAATCTTTCTCCTGTAAGACCACTGGGAACAGAATGCTAATGTATTCTGGCCTCCTTCCAATTCTGCCATTATAGATTCACCTTGTTAACCCATAATATATATAATTCCTTCTTCCTCCTGCCTGCCTTATTGAGGCCATGCACACGTGTGACCACTCATCCAGCATCTTTGCTGGGAGAGCTGAGGTGGCATGACTCGGCGCTGCAGTTGATTGGCTAGAAATCTTAAGACCGTTCTAAGAGCACAGTTTTATGGCTCTCTGATTCATGCTATGGATGTGTAACATGATTTCTGATCTGTGGGAGCTGCCAGATAGGCCTGGCCTGAATAAAGATAGTCACAAATCCTTATTGAATGATATTATTGGGAAGTGCACAATTATGGCACCCTGTAACCACCTCCAGAACTTTCCATGGTAGTCATGGGCCCACCCCATTGCCTTACCCTGAATTGGAGATAACAGTTTACTTCCAACCATAATCTGCGTTGTGGATAGATACCTAAGTAATAAGTAGCAAACCACTGTTTCCCAGACTCAGTGGATTATAAGACTCACCTGAGAAGCTTCCAGAAATACAGATTTTGGCCAGGCATGGTGGCTCACACCTGTAACACCAGCACTTTGGGAGGCCAAGGCAGGCAGATCACTTGACGTCAGAAGTTTGAGACCAGCCTGGGCCAGATAGCGGATCCCTATCTCTGCAAAAAAATTTTAAAAACAGCCAGACATGGTGGCACACACCTGTAGCCCTGGCTACTCAGGAGGCTGAGGCAGGAAGATCCCTTGAGCCCAGGAGTTCAAGGCTACAGTGCACCATAATGGCACCACTGCAATCCAGCCTGAGTGACAGCAAGACTCTGTCTCAACAAAATACAGATGTCAAAGGCCTACGCCTAGAGATTGCAGTTCTCATTTAGGTCTGGAGAGGATAGGTAGGGGAGACTGCAATTTTAACAAACCTTCTGGTGATTCTTATGGTTGGGCAAGTTTAAAAACACTGCTTTAAAACAGAAGTATAATGATCAACAGTGGGAAATGGGTGAGTGAAGAGGAGGAAGAGAGGGTGAAGCTGAGTCTCAGGAGCTAGGTTGCAGCCTGTCCCCTGACCAGTGAGACGCAGCAGGCCAGCACTGATAGAAAGCTCGCAGCGCTCAGGGTGTCATTTGTTCAATCTTCCAGTTCCTTGGGACTGTGAAATGTTTCTCCTGTTCCCCTTTTCCTGCTGCTTCCTGCGGCTTCTCCAAACCACATACAGGGCAGGGTATTTGTCCCTGAGAAAAATAAACAGCTCCAGTAGCCAAAGAGAGGAGAAACAGCTACTGTCTTATTTTACACCCTCAGTTTTCCAGTTTTTAAAACAGATTGTGGGGACCAGCCTTGCAGCGTCCCTAAAGGCACACACTTGAAACCTTGGAAAACTATCTGAAGCTTAGAGGTCAAGGTCAAGTTTAATACTCAAGTCACTGAGGACATTCCGAGGCCTTTGCTTTTCGCTGTTGCAACTGTGTGCTGTGCTTCGTCTGAGAATCAGTGTGTGCCTGTGGAGTGAAGTCTTAATCTCTGGGTGCCTTCTGGATGCTGAGGTCAGGAGTTTGAGATACCTGGCCAACATGGTGAATCCTCGTCTCTACTAAAAATACAAAAATTAGCCAGGCATGGTGGCAGGGAGGCTGAGACAGGAGAATTGCTTGAACCTGGGAGGCGGGGGTTGTGGTGAGCCGAGATCACACCACTGCACTCCAGCCTGGGTGACAGAGTGAGACTCCATCTCAAAAGAAGAAAAAGAAATGTGTTAGGATACCTTGTCTACTTGAAAATTTCAGGCTGGGCACAGTGGCTCAAGCCTGTAATCCTAGCATTTTGGAGGCTGAGGTGGATGGATCACTTGGGGTCAGGAGTTCAAGACCAGCCTGGCCAATATGGTGAAACCCTGTTTCTACTGAAAATACAAAAATTACCTGGGCATGGTGGTACACGCCTGTAATCCTGGCTACTCGGGAGGCTGAGGCAAGAGAATCACTTGAACCTGGGAGGCAGAGGTTGCAGTGAGCCAAGATTGTACCACTGCACTCCAGCCTGGGCAACAGAGCGAGACTCCATCTCAAAAAAAAAAAAAAAAAAAATGAAAAAAAGAAAAAAAATTGCTAAGAGAGTAAATTTTAAGTGTTCTAACAAAAAAAAAAACCAAAATAGGTTTATGAAATAATGCATATGTGAATTAGCTTGATTTAGCCATTCCACTAAGTGTACCTATACCAAAACATCATGTTGTATGCCATAAATATATACAACTTCTCTTTGTTAATTTAGACAATTCTTTTATTTGTAAATTTTTTTAAAAGAAATGCTCTAGGTTAAAAAAAGGTTTATTTGAATTTGATATTGTGGTGAGCAAAATTCAAGGAAAGAATTGCTATCACTGGAATTAAAAGAAAGATTTTTCCATGGAAAATATTTGCCTCTGATAGACATATGTAAGCATGCAGCATTTCTCTCGTGCACATTCATGACTGTTTTCTTATTTTTGTGCGTTCCTGTTTTTGTTTTTCAGGTGGCACCACTATGCTGACCACAGAAAAGCCCACGGTCATAGACAGCACCATACAATCAGGTACCACATAAAACAGGAAATGTGGCGGGTTCCATATACCTCGCTCCTCTCCGTGGCTGTGCTCCTCGCTTTCAGTTTCCCTGAATGTCCTAGAAGGAGAGATGCCACACAGCATCTGGTCTCCAAGCATGAGCCATAAATACTGCTTTCCTTTCATCCACATGTATATGCAGCAGGGAGTGAGATTTCCTTCTCCATCAGTAATTGCCAAATGGTGACAATCCCAGCTCTCCACTGAAGGAACGGAGTAACATACTTTGTTTAAACGCAGCACATCTAGGACATGGATTGTGTTTGCAAACTACAGGAGAAGGAAATCTCACAGGCAGCACAGCCCGACTATTTGTTTTCATCGCAATCCTGCAAAACCGAGACAGGCAAAGTTTGTCAGTTTTGCCTGCCATGGAGCTGGCAGTTTTACAACAGCGTTTCCAGTGGGTGTGCCACGAAACGGGGTTCAGGAAACCGCAGTTTATAATTGTGCACGGAGAGAAGCGCACCCTTGGGAACAGCACCTCCTCGTCCCTTTTATTAACAGAAAAGCATAACGACTTTTAAAACCCTGGGTTTGCTATCAGTCGGGGGCCAGTCACGGTTAAACGGTGGCCTTCCTCTTGCTGGCCTTTGTGTTGTGTTAGAATCCTGTGAAATTCTTCCCAGCAGACTTACACAAAGGGAAACAGTCAGTTTAAGCAATCAGAAGTTTTAAATACTTGAAAGTTAATCGTTAGAGTAAGGTGAGCAGGTCAGTTTTCCAGCTTTCTCCCATTTCCTCTATTGAAGCTCACTCAGCCTTGGTTTCTGCAGTCATTTATTAATGGGGCGTGTGGTGTATATCAATGTTTCCTCAACGGTATGACACTACCCAGCTAGGGAGAAAGTAGAAAGGGCCGCCCTAATTAGTATGCTTCCTTAAAGGACGCTGTTACTGTTGACCTGATTAAACTGCAAAACAAACTTCTCTTCCGTCGAACTTAACCCCCAGCTGCCCTGTGGCATGTTCGGGTTGACAAGATTCCTGCTGCCACACAGCCCAAACACCCGCTACATAACCAAGGGATGAAACAGGAGTCACTGCCTAAATTCAGAAAATGGTGTAGTCCTACACACATCTTAAGATGTAAAATGTGGCTTTCAAAGACTGCGCTGGCACCCCCCGTAGCTGAAGATACCTCAGGAGAAAAGCCCTGCCTCTCCTTTTCTTTGTACCTTTCCTGAAAGTTCTCGGCCCTTGGGATGATTTTCTGTGGATAAAGAATAGTGACTGCCAGTTGGTTCTCTATGACCCTTCTGGGATGGGGAAGAGGGGTGAGGTGAATCAATGAAGTTCTCATCATGTGACAAACATTTCAGCTGTTGCTGCAGTTTGTTCTCCTGCCAGAGAGGTAATTAAAGCCAGTATAAAGTTGCCAGCTAATTTGTTTCATCTCATCTCTCTTCTCCTTGACTTTGAAAGGAGGTAGGGATCGTTAAAAAAAATAAAAGTGAACAACGGTTGTGTAGAAAATGGAAAGTTCTATCAGATTCCAAATCTAGGTAATTTTCCCTGAATGTTGAAAGTCAATATTGTGAGAGCGGGAATGGTTTTGCTAACACGTTCAGTTTGTGCACAACCTCAAGGTCACTGGAGGGATGGCTTCTCAGAGGGGCCAGTGGGTCCTGTCACAGTCTACTGCGGTCAGAGGGCAGGTGTGCAGATTATGAACAGTAGGATCCTTTGCTGTCACCATATGAACGAGTTCAGTTCAAGCCACAAGGGTCTACTGATCGGGGTGGTCTGGTCCAGTTTGAATTTCACAGTCAGTGCAGAGTCCTTTGCAAATTAACTTGCTTTCCTGTTTCTCCATTGTCTGAGTCATGAATCTGGACTCCAAGTCTTTGTTTGTGGGTTATGCACTGTCTGACCTTCCTGGAAGGATTTCTGTTGATTGTCGCCTTTGGCTAAGTCAATGCCCAAAATTCTGCATGGGAACTTGAGCATACGTCAAGCCAGGGGTCAGCTCTCACTCTGAAGAGTTGACCCAGTGGTCAGAGTCACCTGATACTTTGATCCACACTGTTCTGCAGGATTCAGATTCTTCAAGCATCATCACAAGCAGCAGTCAATTCAGACCCCAAAACCATCATCAGAATTCCATTTTGCCATTACAGAGTCAAAGCAGAGTCTTGCAGTTTCATCTTGCTGATTCTCATCAATATAATAAACTCCATGGGCATATAATATTCATATACTTTTATGTAATCAGATGCATAAAAGTTGGTTAATGCTCAGCCAGCAATTGATGGGGTCCTTACATTTTTAATACAGCTCTCTCTGGCGAGGGCTCTAACCCTCTGAGACTCCTCCAGCATTCCTGCAGCAGCTTGGAGTATATTCATCACCTATGATTGCATGGGCCTCAGCACCTCTGCTTGTTTAGACTGAAAGACTAGTCTATGAATAAGTGAATTAACCTGCTCTGTAGAAGTTTGGAATACCAGATTTAAAAATTCAATGCTTGTGCATACATATGGTGCTAATGATCCAACTTCAGGCAAGAGGGGATTGGCAAGCACACAGCTGGTACTTGCTCTCAGAGGCTATAAATTTGTTTTAAGTTCAGAATATTGTTTCCTGCTATTTTTAAGAGTCAAGAAGGGATTTCGCTGGATTACCTTCATTGAATTTAATGAGAGTTGTGTGCTCCTCCAGGGCTTGGGTAATATTTTGAAAATGTAAACGTTGGTAGTCCTGTATGTTTGTTTCATTTGTTCATTTGCTTTTTTCTCTTCTTTTCTCTCTCCCTTTCTCCTTTCTCTGTCCTTCTCTCCTACTTTTTGCTTTCTATCAACGTCAGTGGGTAGTTTTCGTGTTTGTTTTTCCAGCCAGGCTTGAAGTTTCCACACTGAACCTCTCACTCCATAACCCTCCCCCACAGAAGGAATTGACTTAAAAACATATCCTTTAAATAAACAAATTGCCATAAGTTATATGATCAAGACAAGAAGATGCAAGGGCAATAGAATACAAAAAGTTAGAGCAATTCTCCCTGTTAAATGTACGGGGGGGGAAGGACATTGGAAGGTAAAGGCGGACTGTCATTCACCGGAGCGAGAAGTGCCTGAAACGATCTTTCAGGCAAAGCTGTTCCATGTCCTCTTCATCTCAAAAGTATCCAATTTCCTATATTTTATGACATCATCAGAATATTAGTAGCCACAATAATGGATGATGTCGTTTTCTGTTCTGTAGACAGTATATTTAACATATTAACAAGGTAAATATAGGCAGAACTGTGTGTGCTGGGGTAGCTTTCACTATCCATCATGTGCATGTTTTGTAAAGTACATTTAAGGGGAAAAATCAAAACCACTCACACATTTACATGTTCCAATATTAACTTTTTCTAACATGAGATTATGCAACAATACATTTCAGGGTCATGGGCATTGGCATTCAAGGTTGCTCAACCACGCTGTCACTGTTCAGCTGACTGTACTTCATCTACATAATTCAATCTTGCTGCAGGAAAGTGTGGTAAATTTTGGAGAGGGTTTCCCACGCCTTAAGAAGTCCTATTTCATGGTTACGATAGACTAGACATGAAATATATGTCTCCGATGACACCATAGCTGTGAAATATAGCCTTTTTGCACTAAATGAAAGTACTCACATTATACACATCACATAGCTTACAAGTTTACTTTCCCAAACTGGTTCTGTCTACCCTTTGGGAGGTCACATTTTCATTGGGAGAATCCACCCTGCTTCATTTTAATGGTTCTTAGACGGCGGGTTCCTTCCAAACTTTGACATTAGCCCTGGCAAAGAGTTCCTTGGCAACTAAAAGTGCAAAGTAAATCATTCTTATCTATTCAATAAATCTTCCCATTAAAATTCCTCCTGCCATTGGGGAAGGGGCCTGGAGACTAGGCTCAGAGCAGAAAGCGAGATACTTTGTATTAAATACGAGCAAGTTAAAGAAAAACTCAAAATGAGATAAGGTCTTGGCCTGACCCTAATACAAGCATCTAATACCAGACTTCCCTTATTGTTCATTGGGATTCTTTTGAGGCTTATTTTTAAGTTCAATGGGCCAGACGCCCCAGGCGCTTTCCTGTTTGTTTCAATGCTGCCATCTGGTGGACTGCCTAAAGCCCCTTCTTCACTGGAGAAAACAGCGATGTCTTTGGGCTTCATTCTTCATAGGAAGGACGAAAGAAGGGGCAAAAACCTGAGAATTTAATCGTTAGAATTTTTTTTATCGTTAGCTTATGTTTACCAAAACAATATTGTACTTAGAATAAGTAGCAATGATTTCATTTTTCCCATACTTAAAAGTTAAGCTCCTTTCAAAAAGAGGCTGCGCGCCTGTAATCCCAGCACTTTGGGAAGCTGAGGCGGGTGGATCACGAGGTCAAGAGATCGAGACCATCCTGGTCAGCATGGTGAAACCCCGTCTCTACTAAAAATACAAAAAATTAGCTGAGCATGGTGGCGCGTGCCTGTAATCCCAGCTACTCAGGAGGCTGAGGCAGGAGAATTGCCTGAACCCAGGAGGCGGAGGCTGCGGTGAGCCGGGATCGCGCCATTGCACTCCAGCCTGGGTAACAAGAGCGAAACTCCGTCTCAAAAAAAAAAAAAAGAGGCTGCGTAAAAATAAGGCTGTGGGTTTTTTAATCACCATAGTCCAACAGCACATTTAGGGCACACACAAGGCAAATCATTCCTATAAATTCATTCATTCATGCTATCTTTTCGGATTCCTAAGGAAGCCTTTTGAACATTTAAAAAAAAAAAAAGTAAAACCGGTAGCTATTGAAGCGTACTTCGGATTTAGATGACCTTGCACTGAGGTTTTAAGCTGGGTAGACAATCTAGATGGAAATTTAGAAATTAAAAAATCAGAAATTTATACTTAAATTAATCGACCTGAGAGAAAGCATGGAAGAGAAAAAAAAATCTTCTAACCCTGACATGAAAGACCTGAAGCATGAACTGGTGAGGAGGAAATAGAGAAAACCTTCCGGGTAAGGCATTTTGCCAAGTCACTTTCCACCTTTGAGGCTTTGGGGGTCAATCTCTAATTAAGATTCTTTTCATTGGTGAGTATCAACTTATACAATTCATCCTCAAGAACACAATGGCTTTCATATTAAATACTGGGGAAATTGGGAGAGTGCTGCAAATGTAATATACATACTCTAGAAAATAGCCTTCCGGGAAATTTTATGTAAACCCGATTTGACAGGCAGTCCATAATCTTTTTAAAGCTGGATTTTTAAAGAAATTACTAAATGTGATTTTGCAGAGAGTTTGACATCTCCATGCATCTTTTGGTTTCTTGGTAATCCTGGCTTTTGTGGCTTTCCCAGCATTTTCAAACAGACATAAAGTTGTATAAATCGTGCTATCCGTGAATAAATGAAGGGCCTTTGTGATCCTAAATGATCAAATTTGTCTTTCTCTGCTTGTCTCTTATTTTTTCTACCCACCCACTGAAGAGTTTCCAACATATGGTTTTAACTGTGAATTTGGCTGGGGCTCTCACAAGACCTTCTGCCACTGGGAACACGACAATCACGTGCAGCTCAAGTGGAGCGTGTTGACCAGCAAGACAGGACCCATTCAGGATCACACAGGTAACACAGAGTTCACTACGGCAGCCTGGCTTTGCAGATTCTCTCTGATTCAGAGACGGGGTTACTGGGAGGGTTTGTGAATTTGCAAGGCCTGTGAATTTAGGGGGGTTAGGAAATACTACGAGCATTCACACGTGCTCTTATTTTCTGGAATTAGCAATGTCTCTTTCCCTAGTAGAGAGAAAGCAGAGGGCAAATCATAGGAATGTCCTCTGAAGTTGGCCACTGATTGGCCTCCTTGAAAAATGGCAAAGTGGGCAAGGATGTACGAATTAGCATTATCTTATACTTCTTCTGAACTTCTCATTTTGGGCAACTTCAAACATATTCACAAGTGGAAAAGAAATAGTAGAGTGAATTCTCTGTGTGCATGACCCTACTTCAACAATTATCAGATCATAGGAAACTTAATTTGTCTGTCATCCCTGCCTCTGAATTATGTCAAACAAGTCCAAGCATATATTATGTCATCTCACTGATTTTACAACTAAAGAAACAATTCACAATGCTTGCTCTCTCCAGACCCTTGAAGGGGAGGTAGGGCAAGGTGGCATGGGATTCTTACTCGCTGGGGAAAGACTTAAAGTCTGGTGTATTTCCTTTGAGCAGATAGAAACCTCACCATGTCCTAGCTCACAACCCTTCCACCATCTCCTGCCTTACTTTCTTCCTAAGATTAACTGGTCGGGGAGGAATGGGTTGGGGGACCAAAAGAGCTGGCAGCTTCTCCAGTGAACTCTCTTATCTGTCCCCATCCTGTTACCCACCTAGTCATTTTATTGCCCAGCTTGAGGTACAGTATCAAGGACAGATGTGGTGGCTCACACCTGTAATCCCAGCACTTTGGGAGGCCAGGGCAGGAGAATCAGTTGAGGCCAGGAGTTAGAGACCAGCCTGGCAACATAGCAAGATACTGACTCTACAAAATAAAAACATTTTAAAACTCAGCCAGGCATAAGGGCACACGCCTGTTGTCCCAGAGTCTATTGTAGGATCCTTTGAGCTTAGGAGTTCGAGGCTGCAGTAACCTATGATTGCATCATTGCACTCCAGCCTGGATGACAGAATGAGAACCTATCTCTAAACAGAAAAAAATAAAAATTAAAAATAAATAAACAAAGAACCAGCAATGTCTAGCCCAACACACACACACACCCCCATATACACACTCACAACAAACACCCAATCCAGGAACTTCTGCGCCACTCAGAAATGCTGACAGACGACTGCTTGCTCAAGTAGTGGCTTCCCAAAAGGTACCCCAGGGGGTATTTGCTGATGCTAGGAAGTCTCATTTAGTTCTCCCCATCTTGGCTCTTTGGGTGAGTGAGTCAGTGGACTGAAGGCTGGGCCAAGGGTACTTCAGGCCTTTCGCATTTTGTGGTTCACTTTTCTCCCAATGAATATAACCATTAAATAGGTTGAATAGGCCTCCTTCCACCACAGCCACCTCCTTGCCTAATGAGAATGACAAGGAAATTGGATAAAATTGGACTCCTTCAATTCTGAGACACTTTCAATTGAATCTTAAGACAGGCAGTTTTAGAAAACTTAAAATACTTTGACTGTAAATGGCACTGTACATATAAATGGCATCAAATTAACTAAATGCAATTAGCTAAAATGAAGGCAGTAATGGTGGAAAAATTGATGCAAAGTGAAGCAAAATGGCTCAGTAGGATCTGACATTCAAAGGGGGTTAAAAGCTATGTTAGCCAGAGACAAAAGCTAAAGGCTTGCAGAAGTAAAGTGCTAATTGAGAAAATGAAGACAGAGTTCCTGACCCAGAACTGTGATAACACCCTTGAAAGGGAAAATATCAGTGCTTTATGTGTTAGAGTATCAGAGAAGGAGGCTTGTCTTAGATTAACAGCTGAGAAGTGCAATTCCTTCAGAAGGGTTTGACTCCTTTGTTCTCCCAGCCACCCAGATTTACTTGGCAGTTTTGCCAGGTCAGCTCCGACTAGAAAGAGCCCCTGCAGCTCTAGAAACACAATCATTTGTGCAGAGAGATGGGTGAACCCGACATCTGAAAGGCAGGAAGTACTTGTTAACGGGAGAAAGATCTAGATGAAAAGAGCCCTCCACAAAGCTCCCGCGCATGGACTGACATGAGAGAGTAGATGGTGCTTTTTTTATAATGTTATTTGGTAAAACTTTGCAAACCAGACATTGAGTTGTTTAAAAAGAAAATGAACACTATCTGGGTAAAATATCCTGCTGCTTAATTTTGAATATATTGAAAGGCATCCCATTATTTTTTTTGGCTTTCTGCATTTGGCCTCTAAGAATGGAACTGGGTACCTCCTTTCAGAGGATTCCTAACGTATAGCATTTCTCTCTGGTTCACTGAACAAGTGGCATTTGAGAAACTCTGTTACAGGGCAGATGCTATCTTGGGCCCTAGAAATACACGTTTAAAGGAAGAGATCCTTATGCTTGAGGAATTTGCAGTCAGATGATGTTTGGGAAGTAACCACAGTGCAGTTCAGTGAGGGCTTCCAGTGGCAGAGGCCAGGGACAATGGACCATGTTAGGAGATGAGGGAAGAGGGGTCAGGGAAAGCAGCCCTGTTTCAGACACCAGCTGAGCTAGGCTTGTTTTACTGGCTCGTGCGTGGTGTGTTTTGCACAGGTTTTTGTATAGGAAGCAGTTAGATAGAAGCAGAGTATGCATGACCTTGGGAACTACCTCCTTGCCTAATGAGATTGACAAGGAAATTGATGAAATTGGATTCCTTCCATTTTGAATAAGTAGAGCAGAAGTGTGTGGGTTGGGTGTTTATTGTGACTGTGTGTTTGTGTGTGTGTGTGTGTTTTATGCAGGACACTGCTGGTTCTTTATACCATACCTTAAACTGGTGATGCAATGACCGGAAGGAAAACAGGATGGAGGTAGATAAAGGTCCATTGGAGGGGCTGCCAGCTCTCTCTTCGTGAACAAGTATGGATAGGCTGCAGGCAGTGAGCAGCCCCTGAAGAATTCTAAGCAGAGGACAAACATGAGCACATTTACTTTTATTTATTTATTTGTTTAAGACAAGGTCTCACTCTGTTGCCTAGGCCAGAGTGCAGTGGTGTGATGTTGGCTTACTGCAACCTTCACCTCTCACCTCCACCTCCTCCATTACAGTAGCTGTAGTCCCAGCTACTTAAGACTACAGCTACTTAGGAGCTACTACAGGTGCCCACTACCACTCCCGGCTAATTTTTGTATTTTTGGTAAAGACAGGGTTTTGTCATGTAGGCCAGACTGGTCTTGAACTCATGACCTCAGGTGATCTGCCCACCTCGGCCTCCCAAAGTGCTGGGATCACAGGCGTGGGCCACTACGCCCAGCCACAGGAGCATATTTAAAGACCACAGTGTGAAAGGGTGGGGACCATAAGAACTTCCTGAGGCAGAGGATTCTTGAAATCTGGCATCTCTCCGGGTGCACTGAATAGGCATCATTTGAAAAGCCCGTTATGTGGCAGATGCGGTATTGGGCACTGAAAATACAGATATAAAGTGGGGGAGTCCCTGTGCTTGAGAAACTCACTGTCTGGTTGTGGGTGGAAAGTGGTCATGGTGCAGTCGATTGAAGGAGTCCAATGGCAGAGCGTCCCTCTACCTACGTCCACTTCTTTCGTTTCTACCACCCATTCTCTGGCTGCCTCAATAAACCTGGAGCAATGAGCTCAATAAGTGGGATTAAGACACGGCAGCAGCATTGCCAATTTCAGTCTCTTTTCCATAAGACGGGGAGACAGAGGCATGATGGGTGTATTTTTTTCCTGTGTTGGTGAATTCCTCACAGTGAAATGACACCATCCCACAGGCAGGTGATCACATCTTGGTAAATTGGTGGGCAAAACAAACCCTAAACATGAATGAATCAACTCAGTCACAGAGGATGCCCTGCAAGGTCAGAGAGCAAGAGGGACGTTTATCCTGCAGTATCAAACCTACTGCTAGAGAGGCCACTTGTGAACACCCTTCCTTTAAGATTCCACCCACTGTTTTTAAGAAGGGTGGGCTCTCATGTAAGCAGCGAGGTAAGGAAAGGAAGCCGCCCGCAGACACATCCACATCCACCTGGACACAGCTGGCACAGGTGAGCAGACAGGAGTATGTGCCCACATGTGCGCAGTGAGAAGGCACCTTGCAAACATACAAGCCTCCTGGGCAACAAACACAGCCTCCTGCTGCCCACTGAGGCCCGAGCAGCAGATTCACACTTAATCAGGTGAGGCGTTAGAGGAGATGACTTCTATTTGCAGAGCCAATAGTGAAACATGAGTTGTGTGTTTAGACCAGGTGGTGGCAGGAGGAGATGTTCCCAGTGGGGGTCATTAAAAGTGAAGCCAAGAGAAAGTCCTTGCAGTTCGGCAAGTGTCTACGTTGCCAAAAGAGCTCATTCTAATGAATCTCAACAAGGCAACCTTGCCTCGCCTTGAGCCAGAAGCCCACTTCAAATAGAAGCAGGGCTCAGAGTAGAGATTCAAGCTCTCAGTTGTGTGTAAAGAAATCAAAAACCATGAAAACCAACTACAGGAAAAATAATCTGAACTTGAAACATTAAAAAAAAGATCACTACATTATTAGGAAAAACTACAGGCTTCTGATTATCAAGCAGTCAGAGTGACAGAAGTTTCATTAATCAGAAGTCCTGCTGCTCAGATGATAAGTAAAAATACACCTCCATGATTTTATTGAATGCCTGTGTTCACATGGATGGTGCTGTGCAATCTTAAAGTTGCATAAAAACAGGGTTTCTTAGGCCCAGCGTGGTGGTTCATGCCTGTAATCCCAGCATTTTGGGAGGGCAAGGTCAGAGGAATACTTGAGTCCAGGAGTTCAACACTAGCCTGGGCAACATAGCAAGATGCTGTCTCTACAAATATACATATGCATATGCATATACATATACATATATATATATATATACGTGTATATATATATATATTAATTTAGCTGAGCATGGTGGCATGGGCCTGTAGTCATAGCTACTTGGAAGGCTGAGGCAGGATGATCACTTGAACCAAGGAGTTTGAGGCTGCAGTGAGCTATGATCACGCCACCGCACCCAACCCTGGGCAAGGCAAGTGTCCAAACATAATAAATAAATAAATAGGGTTGCTTCTTGGAGAGCCAGGCATTCGGCATTTTCAGTCCAGGCTATGCACACACTGTGCTTTCAGTTTGCTTGTGGTGGTGCAAATGCCAGCTTGAGCTATAGCTTGTGTCCATATGACAATGCATTCCATTATAAGTAGTATCCTAATTAGTGCCACTTCCCAACCTTCCCCTAATCAAATGTCCATTAGCAGAAGCTGAAAGCAGAGCCTTAGGTACCCACAAGGTCCCCAGGTTTGCACACTTCTCCCCACTATGTGTTTGGGTTCTTGGTGCTCAGCACAGGAGGCTTTTGATTAGTGAGACTTGAAAGAAGAGAGATGAAAGAGCGATAAGCCTGCCACTCTCCCTAATACAGTTCTTTGCCACAGCAGGAGATGGCAACTTCATCTATTCTCAAGCTGACGAAAATCAGAAGGGCAAAGTGGCTCGCCTGGTGAGCCCTGTGGTTTATTCCCAGAACTCCGCCCACTGCATGACCTTCTGGTATCACATGTCCGGGTCCCACGTCGGCACACTCAGGGTCAAACTGCACTACCAGAAGCCAGAGGAGTACGATCAGCTTGTCTGGATGGCCATTGGACACCAAGGTGACCACTGGAAGGAAGGGCGTGTCTTGCTCCACAAGTCTCTGAAACTTTACCAGGTATAACCTCTTCCTGAGGCTGGGGAGGGCAGTGGCTGCAGGAATGCTGCGATGATATGTTGGAGGTCATGCAAGTGAGATGCGGGGATTATTCTGAATTTTTTTCCGGTGTTTCTCAGCCCTGAGATATTGCTGCAACGATGACACCTTCGTAGCAGATTTCATAGTCTCCTACATTGCAGGAATAGAACCAGTTTGCTTCTTTGTCATCTATTTCTGGGCTTTCACAATGTATCGTTTCTTTTGTTTGCTGCTTTCTCCCGATTTAAAGTTTGTATTATAGAAAGAGAGTGTGAGGAGACAGTGTATGCCATCACTGGCAGCTAATGTGGATTGATGAGTGAAGTGTGTGCTTACGGTGAATGTGATGAATTTAATTTATGTGCCTTAGCTGGAGCTGAAAAAGCATTTGCAAACACTGCCATGTGAGATGAGCATTTCAGCACTGTGAAAATGATCTTATTTTGTTAGGTGATTTTCGAGGGTGAAATCGGAAAAGGAAACCTTGGTGGAATTGCTGTGGATGACATTAGTATTAATAACCACATTTCACAAGAAGACTGTGCAAGTAAGTACGAGCTGCTGTAGAAACCAGTGGAGTGCTTGCCCAGGGCAACACTCCTGCCAGTGTGATGGTCTTCATCTTGCTTATTGCAACCTAGAATTTCAGTGTGGGTTCTCGGCACATCATATGAAAGGCAACAAACATATGGTGCAACAGGGCATAAAATCAGCCCAATTTGCCTGTGGCTGCCCTCTCACCTACCCTAGGTCCTTCATAATGTTTGCTTGATACCTACAAAACTCCATAAGTAATGCAGAATCCAAAGATGATAGCTAAGAAGACCCAGCTTACAAGCTATATATGTCACATCAAAACATTTTGATAAACAGCAGAAAGTCAGGCATCTGAATAATTCCAAATATCTGGATGTGTAAACAAAACAGCAGGCCCCTGAAAACTTTGATCAGAGTGAATTTAATTAAGACTACTTTGTGGCCGGGCGCAGTGGCTCAAGCCTGTAATCCCAGCACTTTGGGAGGCTAAGGCGGGTGGATCATGAGGTCAAGAGATCGAGACCATCCTGGTCAACATGGTAAAACCCCGTCTCTACTAAAAATACAAAAAATTAGCTGAGCATGGTGGCGCGTGCCTGTAATCCCAGCTACTCAGGAGGCTGAGGCAGGAGAATTGCCTGAACCCAGGAGGCGGAGGTTGCGGTGAGCTGAGATCACGCCATTGCACTCCAGCCTGGGCAACAAGAGCAAAACTCTGTCTCAAAAAAAAAAAAAAAAAAAAAAAAAACTACTTTGTTACTGAACCATAAAAGTCATAATTTTCTGCTTTATTACAAATAAGTAGATATTTCTGACTTTTAAAATAGATGAAATGACTTAAAAGACTTAAATGAGATTCAGAGGCTTGGCCTAGTATTTCAGAGTCGGTCTTTATGGGTCTTGTACTAGGTGGATGTAAGACATAGAAAACCAATTCATATTGCCTAGTTCTTGATATGTAAGTACAAATAGATAGCATCACTAATGGCAGTGTAATAGCATGGTAATTAGTCTTAAGCTCCATTTGCTACATTGAAACTTTTGTTATACATCATTATATAATAGGATGTTAATTATAACAAAATGGGATAAGCCTGTTGGGCAAATTCAAGACAAAGGAGGCCTGTTAGCTGTAATGGGGTATCTGGTCATTTCAGCAACTTACAAAGCTTTTATTATGTAATATATTGAATATATATATAATCCCTAAAGTGGCAATAATTTAATAGAATCTTTGAAGAAACTGGGCATAAAAAAGGGAGCAATGAATAAAGGCTTGCTTCTTTGTACTATTAAAGGGAATCCTCTTAGTGCCGTGCTACTTAGCAGATCTTCACAAGAACGGTGAGGCTCGATAGTTCAGTCGCAACGCCTTTATGAATTACCCACATCCATATCTACACTGCTGTAAAAATGTGTATTTCATGTAGTAACATGGTGTCTATGATATCTTCGCTTCTCCATTCCAAAGCGAGAGTGGTGATGGTGATGTTTTGGGATGTGAGAGCAAACACCACAGACTAAAACAAAGAAATGAAATTCAGTTCAGTTCAACAAGTTCTAACTGACCACACACCATATGAAAGCAGCATGCAGGTGCTCCAGTGAAAGTACATGACTGATCCAGGCGCAGTGGCTCACGCCTGTCACCCCAGCACTTTGGGAGGTTAAGGCAGGAGCATCACTTGAGGTCAGGAGTTGAAGACCAGCCTGTCCAACATGGCAAAAACCCATCTCTACTAAAAAATACAAAAATTAACTGGGCGTGGTGGCGCACATACCCATAGTAATCCCAGCTATTTGGGAGGCTGAGGCAGGAGAATTGCTTGAACCCAGGAGGTGGAAGTTGCAGTGACCTGAGATCGAGCCATTGTACTCCAAGACTCTATCTCAAAAAAAAAAAAAAAAAAAGAAAGGACACCAGACTTTTCCTTTTCTTGTGGTTTGTCCATTTAGCTGTAGTTGCTGCCAGACATTGCAGTGGGAAAGTCACAGCTAAGGCTCTATTAAACCATTTTGTTCATGTTGATACCAATAGAAATATGTGTAAGACAATTGCATAATGATTCATCAGATATGCATCTTCGAACATCTAAGTGTGGATGCTATGAGATTATCAACTATTTATTCATCTTTCATTCATTCATGCATACAACAAATACCTATTAAAGCACCTAGAATGTGCTAGACACTGGCTGTAAATGCTGGAATATGGCAGCGAACAAAGCACCCAAAAAATTCCTGCTCTATACTTAGTTCCACGGGGGATACTGGAACTCTACTTCTTCGATAGATATTTTACATATTCATCTGTTTTTGTGATACGCAGGACACAGTCTCTTGCCTCAAAGAGTTGGCATCCTATTTGGGAAGCTGAACTAATGCACACCAAATTTAGGAAGCCATTGTTTATAAACTACTGGATGGTCGCCCTGTGTACAAATGTACTTCAGTAGAACCTACATTCACCAGATTGTTTTCCACATTTCATATGCCAAAACCATGTCCTCTACTCTTCTCTTCTTTTTAAAAAAATGTTATCGTTGTTGCTTTTTGAGACAGGGTCTGGCTTCCGTCACCCAGGGTGGAGTGCAGGGCACCATCATGGCTACTGTAAATGCTGTCTCCTGGACTCAAGCTCTCCTTCTGCCTCAGCCTCCTAAGCAGCTGGGAGGATAATTTTTTAATTTTTGTAGAGATGGGGCTCTCACTATGTTGTCCAGGCTGGTCCTAAGCTCCTGGCCTCAAGCGGTTCTGCTGCCTTGGCCTCCCAAAGTGCTGGGATTATAGGCACAAGCCAGCACACCCAGCCCACCTTTGTCTTCTAAAACAATGGGGTCTGCTAGCAGCATTGCTACCTGAATTTAGATATGGCACCTTGAAGGCAGTGTTGTGACCTCATGTCACCAATTTCCTGGTCATTTAACATTGTATCTTTATTGATCTATTTGGTGGGTTTAGATTGAACAAAAAAACCAAAAAGAGCCTAGTAGAGATGTGTGTGTGTGCGCGCGTGTGTGTGCATGTGAGTGTGAGTGTGTGTATGCATGTGTGTGTCCGTGTGTGCATGTGTGTGCACGTGTGTGTGTGCATGTGTGTGTGTGCGTGTGTGTGTGTGTATATGCATATGCCTAAAGGTTTGTGTAGTTTGGTGCATTATATTTTGTTGGCAGTTCAAATATCTCTTTCAATTTTGTTTGACTTGTCAGAACCGGCAGACCTGGATAAAAAGAACACAGAAATTAAAATTGATGAAACAGGTAAATTTGTCTTGCTGACCAATTTAACAAATTTTTTACTGTAGCTTTCATTGTGTTGATGAAGAAACTTTGTGGAACTCTAATACACTGGTATGTCAAAAAGTTCAAATAAAAAACATCTACGCCCATGGCCCTGGGTTGGTGCTGTGGACTGGATGGTGGTCACAGAGTGCCCACTCCTGAGCTGCCCGTAAGACTTGGGGAGCCTCGGTGATGAGTCCTGCTTGTACACGTGGTGGAGCCCTGGGAAGTGTGCTCACCTGGCCCTTCCCTGTCCAGCCTAGTGGTAGGATTTAAAGGATAATCAGCTCTAACACACTCAGTTTATTACCACAAAGACAGAAAACTAGTGAAGACTGTTTCCGTACACCATTATTTGAAACCAACCCAAATTCTTGTGTCTCGTTGATATGCAGACAGGATTTTTAAGAGACCAGATCCCAGTTTCCGAGATAATACATTATGTTTGATTCATCTCTTCCCATCTTTCTCTAATGGAAGCTTGCTTTTGTGATGACAGTAATGATGATAAGAAGGATTTATTGAAGAGTTATTATGTTCTGAGCACTTTACATACTTTATCTTTTTCTTTTCTTTTTTCTTGAGACAGAGCCTGTCACCCAGGCTTGGGGTTCAGTGGTGCGATCTTGGCTCACTGCAGCCTCCACCTGCCAGGTTCAAGCGATTTTCCTGCCTCAGCCTTCTGAGCAGACTACAGGCCCACACCACCATGCCCAACTTATTTGTGTGTCTTTTGTAAGACGGAGTTTCACCATGTTTCCCAGGCTGGTCTCAAACTCTCTAGCTCAAGCGATTTCCCAGCCTCGACCTCCCAAAGTGCTGGAATTATAGGCGTGACCCACCACACCCGTCCTACATACTTTACCTTATTTAATCCTCACAGCAGCTCCAGGGGGTGTATTTATCCCCATTTTACAGATAATGAGACTGAAACTTAAGTAGCATAGCTTATTAAGTAGCATAGCTCACAGCTCATCAGTTAGGCCTTGCCTGGTATTATTCTATTCCCAGAAGTTTCCACATCTCCCAGCCAGCATTGTGGGCTGTTAGACACTTGCTCCAGCATCACTCACAGCTGCCGTGGGTGGGGCTGCACCCTGATCATCAATGCACATCAGCATCTGTTGCATTAGAAATGGGATCCTACTCTATAGCCAGTCATGGACTTCATAGAGATGAATAAATATGGCACCATGCTGTTAGTAATAGGAACACATTACCAAGTCCACACAGAGATGTAAACTTTATTAGAGGTTGCTTCAAAACAATAGTTCATCAAGGGAGAGAATATTAATATGCCCCAAGGCTTGTTTTCCCTTGGTTAGGGACTTGCATCTTATACTTTTAGTTTTCTTTGATTGGAATCTTTGCTGATCAGAACACCATTAAGTAAACACCAGGCATATTGTGCGTTCACATTTCCATCCCGTTTCTAGTACCAGGTAATTAGGCTCAAAGCTCCCATGTTAATAATTTCTCCTGTTCCACTCTAAAGAAAACAAGTCCCCAGTGGCTGAGCTGCAGAGCAGTGCAACTGTCTCCAGATAAACTGCCAGGGCTGCAAAGATGCTGATTATTATTAAATGTCTTCTATTCGGTGTGACAGACATGGTTTCTCGATTTGAGCCACACCCTGTTTTACATGTCAGCAGCAAGCATTCTCTTGTTCTAAAAGATCACTCCTTCTTCACTGAAAACACTGTAGACTTTGGGCAAAATTTGTTTGACTTAAAGATTTTTCATATGGGAGAGCAAACACATGCATAACTCATGCCAGATCCTGGAAACAGCACTGCGTAGGAGGGCGGCCGTGAGGTTCTTCTGGTGCCCATTTTGGGATTAGGTACATGCACTGGGAATGGTAAAATCCCCTTGCTAGACTAATTTGTGACTAAGCATTTTGCAAAGCTTAATGACCACATATCTAGCCAAGGACTGTAAACACGGATTACAATCTAGCACAGATGGGGCTGCATGAAATCTGAATTAGATGAGCATGGAACCTCCCAGTTAATTCAGAATGGATTGTTTCCACCAGCTAAGCAGTCTGTCAGAAGGCCCATTACCCACTCCCTGCCACCCTCACCTCCCACACTTCCATTCCCGATGAGTCAGACACGACAGGCAAAACTGGGGTGTGTGATTTGCTCCTGTTTCGTTTCTTTTTATTTTTCTGTCTGCTTTCATCTGGTCCATTGGCGGTGACCAGAGACAATATTGTTTTTCTCCACAGGGAGCACACCAGGATACGAAGGTGAGGGAGAAGGTGACAAGAACATCTCCAGGAAGCCAGGCAATGTGTTGAAGACCTTAGACCCCATTCTCATTACCATCATAGCTATGAGCGCCCTGGGGGTCCTCCTGGGGGCCATCTGTGGGGTTGTGCTGTACTGTGCCTGTTGGCATAATGGGATGTCAGAAAGAAACTTGTCTGCCCTGGAGAACTATAACTTTGAACTTGTGGATGGTGTGAAGTTGAAAAAAGACAAACTGAATACACAGAGTACTTATTCAGAGGCATGAAGGTGGACAGAGACGAAAAAAATGAGTCAGAGGACGGAAGTGGAAGGACGGGAGCGAGTTGGGGAGCTGTTGATCTTTCACTATTCAGGCTGGGAAGTGTGTTGATGACCGCTGAGCCAGGCTTTTCTCAGGAGCTTCAATGAGTATGGCCGACAGACATGGACGAGGAGCTGTGTTCACCATCGGACTCATGTACAGTCAGCCTTTATCCTGTTGGTTTCATTTGAATAATCAGATGCTGGTGTTGAGACCAAGTATGATCGTCGTAATCATTCATTTCGACCCCTCCTGCCCCCCTCTCTCTCTCTCTTTCCCCTTTATGGATTCTTTTTGGAAACGGTGTGAAATCCAAGATGCTGGCACCAAGCTATTCAGTGTGGCCCTTTGGATGGACATGCTACCTATAACCCAGTGCCCAGAATATACTAGAATCATCACATTTCAGTGGACTCCTGGAGTTGTGCTTGTGTATAATTGCCCGCGTCGTGCATAGGCAAAGAAGGATTAGGCTGTTTTCTTTTTAAAAGTACTGTAGCTTCAGTACCAGTATAGTGCGTCAGCTCTGTTTACGAAGCAATACTGTCCGATTTTCTTGCTGTTTTTCCAGTGTTGTACTAAACCTTGTGCTTGTGAACTCTGTACAGAAAACAGTGCCACCCCAGAACACGGCTGGCCACTGGGTGTGCTGCTGACAACCACAACCACAGAAACACAAATCCTTGGCACTGGCTAGTCTATGTCCTCTCAAGTGCCTTTTTGTTTGTACTGGTTCATTGTGTTACGTTAACGACGCACTCTGTTTCTTGCTGGTGAAAGCCCTACTCTTTAATCAAACCCTGGTGGCCCACTGACTAAGAAGAAAGTTTATTTTCGTGTGAGACGTCAGCCCCCGGGCAGGCAAGGGCTCTGAAGATTTGGCAACGTGGCTTAATTGTTCTGCTTTTTCTGTAGTTCAATTTCATGTCTCTTGACCCTTTTGTATAAAGCTGCAATATTCTCTCTTATTGTTCTTTCATATGGAATGTATTTTCAAATGTAAACTCTTTTCTCTTTCTCGTTCCTCTCTCTCTCTGTCTTTTTTTCTCTCTTGGAATTGGAGGATTTGCCATTGTCCAGAAAAGAAACTTGCAGCTTTAACCTGCTGGGAATGGCAAACGGTTTTACTAGACTTTATGTTTAAGAATAAATAAATAAGGGAAATTCCTAACTTTGCCCTCCAAAGTCTAACTTTGGTTTTCTTGTTAACTGGTTAAAGCGACAGTATCTTTTTTCCTTATCTAATTCTGTTCAAAATGATCTCTGATAGTGAGAAGTTGAGGAAAGAAATAACACAAATTGGCTTTCAAGTGAGACCCAAAGGAAGAACTGGATAAAATCTTTCAAATATCCAAAAGCATGAGACTTTCCTATCCAAATATGCAAAAATGACCCAAGAGAACCTTCTTGTTTTGCTACTGAGTCAGACAAGGGAAGTGGAAGGAAGAACAGTTAATTTAAGAACCAAATGATAAATCCTGATGCCCGGAGGTCAAGTATTTTAAGATAAGAGGGGGGAAAACATGTAAAGTCAAAACAAATGTTTTGAAAAATTCGTAACAGCAACCTTGAAAAAATAGACTTGAATGAATGCTTCTAGAAAATTCCAGAGGCTGGAAAAGAATAAGCCTGCCTTAAGGCTGGCAAGACCTAAGCCTCCAACAGCACAGGGAGGCAGATATCTTACCAAGCCACCTGTGAATTAACCCAAAGAAGCCTTGGTTGTTTTTGATGCATTTTGGTCATGTCGTGTTGGACATGAGATTCTTTAGATCTTCCTCCCTTCCCACATTGCTAGATGTCTCACTCAAATACATTTGTTGGGAGTCACATTTGCATCATAGATGGGACAGTCCATTTATCTTTGTTAAATTGGATTGAGAATGCCTTTTGTTTCCAGGAAAGTATTGATCACCATGAAAGAAGAATAGTTTATTGTCCCCAGAGGCATTCGTTTAGTTGATATAATCCTACCAGAAGGAAAGCACTAAGAAAGCCTTGTTTTTTGTTTATAAAGGCAACAGACTTAACGTTGTCCTCAGCCAAGGAAAAATGATACTGCAACTTTAAAGTATCTTGCACTGATAAATATATTTAAAAATTATATGTTTATAAAGTTATTAATTTGTAAAGGCAGTGTTATAAAATGTTCAGTTTATATTGTTTTAGATTGTTTTGTAATTTTTAAAGGTGTAAAATAACATATTTTTTCTTTATGGAAATCTATAAAACTTTCTGTAGTAAAATGTTTTCATTTTACTGGTATATTATTGCTTCATGTTTTGTACCATCGTAAGATTTTGTGCAGATTTTTTTTACAGAAATTATTATTTTCTATGACAATATGACACTTGTAAATTGTTGTTTCAGAATGAACAGCGAAGCCTTAACTTTAAATGACATTTGTATTCTCAGACACTGAGTAGCATTAAAAACCACATAGAACTGAACTGTAACTTAAATTCCAAACTATGACTACTACATTCCAAAGAAACAGTTGAATTAAACATTTTCATAAACGATCCCATACCTGATGGCTGTTATTATATTAGCTCTGTTCTAGTTAAAGAAGTTGGTGTCATGCCACCATCCAGCAACTTTCAAGATTTTTCAGAGGTCTCTTTTTTAGAATCTCCTGATAAGGAGAGAAGATTAAGAAGACGTTTTCCAGAAGGAGACTGTCATTTCAGATTGGACCCTTCACGATAAGGAATACAGAATTTGGCTTTAGGAATGGAAATGTTTACATCCTAAATTGTGTGTCAAATGTTCTATATTTCATTTGGTAAAGTTTCTTTTGTGATATTCACTCATAACTTGGTAAGTCTTGCTCTTGTAGAGAATAGACTTGAGCCTGGCAATATTCACTCATGTACCCATGCTACGTTAGGTAATGGGAAAAATCGGGTATGGCATTACCACTGGCTGTTTGGTAGCTCTTAGGAAACTTTTTATCCCATCTGGGACCAGAATAATAGGAAAAATAATAACAACAACAAAGACAACAGAAATGTCAAGTCAAAGGGGCCCTTTTTACAACAAAACTGGCCTAGCTTAATTTCTGTTAAGACCAGCAAGTCTTTCTCTACTGCCATCCGCTGACGGTAGGAAGACGTATTCCTGCAAGCACAGGAGCCACCTGAGGAGTGGGCTGCTTCGGACACTCAGGCGCCATGAATCAATATTTGCTCCACTTCCTGCTTTTCTCTGGATGCTTATGCCTCTTTGCATTTTCCAAGATTAACCAAGAATAGGACATTTTCCCTAATGCATGGGTTTTTAGGTCTCTCTACTCACAGAAGAGTCAGAGATAGAGACAAAGCCAGAGAATCACTTTACTGAAGTTACATTCTACCTACATTCATGGATGTTTCCAGAAACACATGATGACTTCCAAGGAATCTATTAGGATTAATCCACAGATACTTTCTGAAAAATGCTAAGGGCCATGCACTAACACTATCGCTGCTTCATTGTTTGAGAACTTCATCGTGAATACGTCCCACTCTTATCCCTAGGTTGAGGCTTAGCTAGGCTTTTCTTACTAAGTTTAACAAACTAAGTCGCTGTATGATACTTCCCACATTCAGGACTGAAACATTTAGCTTAAAACATAAAAAGGATTTATTGTTATGTCTCCATTCTTGCCTGATAACTTATTAATTACCACTTGGGCTGAATTGCAGTGTATTTTTATGCAAATCAAGTAGGCATTCCCAAAATGTTTCTGCTTCCCGATGGTAATTATAACTGTTGGTGTCGCATTAAAAAGCAGTTTTGCCAATAATTAACTCTATTTCCCTAAACGACATCCACTAAGGGAGCTTAAGCAGAGAATTTCAACTTGGGGATTGAGAAACCTAGATGAAGGGACTGTCACATTGAGTAGAACTTAGCCCCAAGAAGCATGGAGGATGATGAAAACTGACTTTCCCCCACACAATGTTCCAAAGAAACATTGAGAGATGATTCAGAGGAGAACATGGCATTATCACATGCATGCAAGAAAGGTTCTAGGAGCTGATCCTATCATTTTAGAAGAGAAAGAGTATGGGGATTGTCTATGGTGATGGCATCACACTGCTATTTGTTGAAACAGGAGCTGTTTTCACAACAGCTCTGCGAAAGGTAAGTAAGTTTTGCAATTATTCGTTCCACTTTATAAATTGGAATCCGAAGCTCAGAGAGGTGGAGTGATGAGTACAGGATGTATCGGGTCTCATCTCTCCTCCATTCCTCCCACTACTCCATAGCTCTGCATTAACTTGGAAGAGGTTCACACAAGACCCCGCTACCCAAAATGTGTCCCAATAGGCAGCAATAGCAGCAGCATCACTGGAAGGAAGCCTGTTAGAAATGCAGCATCTCGGGCTGTGCCCCAGACCTGCTAAGTCATTTTCACCAGGCCCCCAGACCACCTGTCATCACATTCAGATTGAAGAAGCCCCAGCAGGGTTTGCTGCCACCTGAGCCAGGTGCGCAAAAGTTTGCATTGCTTCCGATGGTGGTGTCTGAACACGAAGCACTTTTCAGAAGCATCTAAACATAATGCAGCCTGGAAAACAGTTAACGTTGGTCAATTTAAAATCTCATGTAAACCAGAAGCACTTTGTTGCCCTTCTGCCTGACTGCTTGTGAGGGGACTAAAAGTGGGCTTTTCTGATAGAGAAGAGATGCTGCTGAGGTGGTAATTTGCTGGATTAAAAAGTCCAAAGTATGGCAGAAGCATAGCAAATGCTCTTTTCCTTATCATAGTGCAGTCAGTGGAGAAAGGGGACGGCACACCAATATGTGAATACCCAATTCCGTCTACTCAAAAGACGTTGCCTTGCATAGCACACACAGCGTAGTGCCTTCCAAAGATACTAAAATCCTGAATGGTAAAACTAGATGGAACATGTCAGATAATAAAGCTTTGTTGTCAATAGTGGCTTCTGAGAGAGGGGTTTTCCACGTGGAAAGATTGTCTCATCTCCACATCTAAATGGAATTGTCCCGTAATGATGCAGGTGTCCACAAGTGTATAATATCCATAGCCAATCATCTAATTTTATCACTGCCCTGTAAATGGACTTGGAAAGTCGCTTACTCTGGCAGAACGTTGGGCTGGAAATTGACTCACTGACCTGGAAGGGACTTCTGAGTCTTGCCTTTGTGCAGCTTGGACAAGACAATGACTCACCCGCCGGAGAGCAGGTCTCTGTTCTTCAGAATGCTCCTTTCAGTGATCTGGGCATCTCTCCCCATCATTTATGACACGAGCCAATTCCACACTCTTTTCTTAAGGCCTCATCATCATTTTTTCAGATAGACGATGCTGGCAGTGCTCACAATCTTGATGTCATCCTGCCGGGAAACCATTCCATCACTTATCAGGATTATCATTGCTCTAATTTTGTCCAACTTCTGAAAGTTTTCAGTGTTGATTAAATTGCTCCTTCACTTTGTGTATGTGATATATTTAAAGCAGACTCAATCATGATGCTCTGATTTTTTGCAATTCTGCTGGAATAAAGCCCTCCAACTAAAAGACACTTATTTTTAGAGTCTTATACACGATTTCTCTTGGTGAACTTTTAATTTTATTTATATTTAAGTCATCCAAATTCGCTTTGCTTCTAAGAAGAAATACTCTATCCTTCAAATAACGAATTATCCCTTCTATTTAATTTCACGTACATATTAGACAGTTTGGGGAGCTGGAAATGTCCGTGCAGTGGCAACAGTTGATATCTTCCTTGTGCGGTAACCCAGAGCCACTGCAGCAAATACGTGTGTTCCAGCTACTCAGGAAGCATTGTCAAATCCACTCTGCATCGGTTTCTTAACTCCTTAATATCATAACCACCACAATTTCCTAAAGGTTTGCTGTGTACAAGACTTTGCTAGATACCTCAATTAATCCTTCAAGCTACCTTGTGATTTAGGGATATAAAAGCAGGTTCAGAGAGGCTAAGAAAGGTAACTAATATCACATAGCTAGTTAGGAAGGTACATTTGCAAGATTGAAACCCAGTTCTGTCTAACACAAAGCTTACAGTCCTAATAGCTACCCTACACTGCTTCCTCAGTGCAAGGACATAGTCTTGTCACTGCATGTCAGTTGCTACAGAAATGATTTACAGAGTGTTAAGCTACAATCTCACTGTACTATTAGGCCTGGTATTAGGTTAGGCGAGGCTGTAAGGTAAGAAATAAACTCTCAAGTATCAGTGGATTAACCCATAAGATGTAGTTTTTGCTCACGCAAATTCTACCATGGGTCTATTGGCTCTGCAGGACAGCTCTGTTCCATACAGTGATTCAAGGGTCCAGGCTGGTAACCTCTTGCTGCCATACTAAAGAACATGTGGCTTCTAGACTCTGTGCAAGAGAGAACTGGAAAGATGCTTACTACCTCAGATGCTTCAGCATGGAGTTGACAGAGACCCTACCACATTTATATAAAAATAACCATCTACGTTTCCATTTATTCATATAAATTATACCTTTAAATTACTGCTTAAATAGTAGGAATATTGACTAATGTTGATTTTCACCTGTCTTTTTCTATGCTTATAAAAATTACAGTAACATAAGAAAGAAACTGGTATCAGAATGA
The DNA here is from genome assembly GCF_049354715.1 of Callithrix jacchus. Classification (NCBI taxonomy): domain Eukaryota; kingdom Metazoa; phylum Chordata; class Mammalia; order Primates; family Cebidae; genus Callithrix; species Callithrix jacchus. The sequence goes on along the minus strand of NC_133508.1, from coordinate 32,828,075 downwards.
TGAAAAAGAAAACACAGAAGTGCCAAGGCGATTTATTGAAGAATAGTGTGTGCCTGTTTCATTATATATTTTCTCTTTTCCCTTCATTTTAAGCAGCAGCCAGCTTTGTAATTCCTTGCCTCCAGCATTTTGCTAGATGACAAGCAGTTGAAGTCAACTTTGTAAAAACATAAACCCACTGAAAAATTAATGTTAAGTATCTCACAGTGAGTGAGGAGAGAAGAATGATTTGGGAGGCAAAGAACTATGGGATTGAAATTCGCTCAGAAAGACAATGGAAGGAAGGTCTCTGGGTTCCCTACGTCCCATGACAGCACCTAAGAACCAGAGTGAGCTCCACCGATGCATGCCTCCCATCTGCCTGAAACTCCTCATGCCTTGGGAGTGGAGAAATAAGAGAATTTTAAAACAAAATTCAAAGTTATATTTATTACTTTCTAAATAAGTAAACTCTATTTTAAAAATAACTAAATCAATTTCCTACATTTCGTTTCCATGTGTCAGCTGCCCTGTTAAGGCATTTGCATTACAAAGAAAGAACTGCATTAGCTGAGCAAAACATTGGCAGGAACAGGTTTATCTCATTATGCTTGTCCCACTCATTACCACTGAAAGAGAGTGTGACTGTTAGAGGAGGAAATGTCCCATCAGGAAGACATGCGGGAAAGGGAGGAGGCCAGGAGCAGGCTGTGGTGTGTCATCCCAGCCAGGAAGAGAAATCAGCTCTGGAGGTGAGGATACCTGGATACCTGGAGAAAGTATCCTGAAAAGAAGGAGCCTCCACAAAGGGAAAGGAGACATGAAAACCAAAAACAAATTGCTGTTTACTCACTCCTGAAACAGGACCCACTAGGAAGATGAGTTTTTTTTGACATCCATCAACAATAAATTGTCAATCCACAATCAGATTACATGGTGAGGCAAGTGTCGGGATGGGCTGGCTGAAAGTAGAGGGTCAGCGAATTGAGGAATGAATGAGGAGTGAGTGGCTGGAAGGTGGCACACTCTAGAGAGTATAAGGCACCGGGAAGTGAGGTCTAGATGGTTATATTTGGCTCACCAGTGCTATGGATCTGTGTTGTCCATCACAAGGAAGCAACAATTGCTCATAAACAAACCCAAATCTGAGGATTACTTAAGGACAGGAGTTTGACACCAGCCTGGGCAACATGGTGAGACCCTATCTCTGCAAAAAGTTTTTTAATTAGCCAGAGCCAGGTGCAGTGGCTCCCATTGGTAATCCCAGCACTTTGGGAGGCTGAGGTGAGAGAGTCACTTGAGACTAGGATTGCATGACCAGCCTGGCAACATGGCAAAACTTATTCTCTACAAAAAATATGAAAATTAGCCAGGTGTGTGGCATACAACTGTAGTCCCAGCTACTCAGGAGGCTGAGGTGAGAGGATGGCTTGAGCCCAGGAGTTCCAGGCTGCAGTATATAATCTCACCACTGTACTCCAGCCTGGGTGACAGAACAAGACTGTCACCAAAAAAAAAGAATTAGAAAAAGAAAACAAACCACCCAAATGCTAAGAGCCTCAATAACATCTCTGTTTTATAAACTGCCCTCGAAGCAACTTACTCTAGAAAGGAGACACTTGCATCAGTAAGTCAGGCTCAGGCCTGTCTTTCTCTATTGAGGGTCCAGAAATGTCACACTTACTCTCTCTTGGTATATACCTGAGAGGCTTTGACTGGCTGACCCTTTATGTTCTCTTGCAAGTCAAAAGAGGGTACCACTCAGTCAACCTCACTCCAGGATCCCAGCGCTGTTGTCAAATCCCTGGCAGCATTCTGGGCTTTCAAGGTCATCTTTATGGTGGCATTGTTTGTCCCATCACCTGACAATGGCATCCCACAAAGTCATTCTATAGTCTATATATATAGACTATAGTAATCTATAATTATATAGATTACTATAACCCCTGTTTGTAAGCTCCTGCATTTACATGCATTTTGTCTTAAGGGAATATATAATAGGCAAAGCACTTTGCAGTGAAGCACCTAAGAAAAAGGAGCTTTTTAAAAGGAAATATTCTTACTAGGTCCCAATTTCCCATCATGCTCTGAGCTCCCTTTGAAGTCAGCGGAAGGCCTCCATGGCAGTGCTCGGCCCAAGCACAGCAATGCATCAAAGTGGAACTTGTCTGCCTACCTCCAGAGGCATTCCTTGGTCCCCGGGGTACAGGAAGATGCAGCAAACATTTTTAAAGTACAGATCGACAAATTGACGTCTGCAAGTGCAAAGTATTCTCGTTATGAAATTGCAAGGTGAAGTGCACCTCCTAATGCACAAGAGCCAATGTGTCAGGCTGTGTCACCATCACTCGAGGCTGTTACTCTGAGCTCCAGGGAGCACACACCACAAAGCACATGTCACACGTTACCATTAAGCCCCTCTAACCCAATCTTGGCAGTAAGCTGGACGGAAACCATAAGTGAAAAAAAAAAAAAAAAAAAAAACTCCAAACACAATGATCTATTATTTAAATGAACTAAAGTGCTATAGATCATGAAAGACAAGTTATTCCATTTCCCTTCTGAAATAAGTAATAGCTAAATGAACTAAAACCACGCAAAATGTTAATATTTGCATAGTGACACTTCAGTTGATTCAGCCACTTCTCACACCTAGTCATGGAGATCTTGAATGATCTGCATTGTACAAATCTTATTTCTAAGTCCATTTACTTCTATTTGAGCAGCGGAGATAGACGCCTTTATCAAACTTTACGTTAACTCTTCATAACTCATGCTAACTTGCAAACCAACCCACACTATTCTTAATCAATATATTCATATTCATATTTCCTCATACGAAAGAGGATAGAAACCAGGAACGTATCAAGATAATTCACAGTGGGCACATTCTTTGCATTTGTTCTGATCACTGCTATTCAAGATACCATTTGTTAGAGTGGAGAGGACAATGGCTTTGGCCTCCAGAGGGCTTGGTTTTTATATAACTCCTCCTTTCTCCCCTTTCTTTTGTCCTTCTTTTCTTCTTTCATTCCCTTATATATATTCATTAAGTACCTGTCTGCACAAGGTGTTACATGATATAAAAAGGGATGTGAGATCTAGGTTAGGCCCTCAAGTGATTTGTAGATTAGTGTGGGAAATATGAGTGACAGAAAGAAGAAGCTATAACATGGGCTTTGAAACTTAGCAGCGCTATGTGTAAATAACCACTTTAATTGTTCACTCTTCATGCAGTTTTGTTTAAGTTACTTAACTTTGCTGAGTTTCGGTTAGTGCATCAATAAAAATGAAGATAACATTATGGAAACCAAAAACTGGTTGTGAAAACTGAATTGATGATATGTCTAAAACAATCAGAAAGTCACACAACAATTTTTTTTCTTAAAGTATTCTAGACTTGGCCGGGTGCAGTGGTTCACGATGCCTATACTCCCAGCACTTTGGGAGGCTAAGGCAGGTGGATCACGAGGTCAAGAGATCGAGACCATCCTGGTCAACATGGTGAAACCCTGTCTCTACTAAAAACACAAAAATTAGCTGGGCATGGTGGCGCGTGCCTGTAGTCCCAGTTACTTGGGAGGCTGAGGCAGGAGAATTGCTTGAACCCAGGAGGCAGAGGTTTCAGTGAGCCGAGATCACACCATTGCACCCCAGCCTGGGTAACAAGAGTGAAACTCTGTCTCAAAAAATATATATTCTAGACTTGGCTGGGTATGGTGGCTCACACCTGGAATCCAGCACTTTGGGAGGCTGAGGCAGGTGGATCATGAGGTCAAGAGATCAAGACCACCCTGGCCAACATGGTGAAACCCTGTCTCTACTAAAAATACAGAAATTAGCTGGGAGTGGTGGTGTGTGCCTGTAGTACCAGCTACTCAGGAGGCTGAGGCAGGAGAATTGATTGAACCCAGGATGAGGAGGTTGCAGTGAGCTGAGGTCGTGCCATTGCACTCCAGCCTGGCAACACAGCAAGACTCTGTCTCAAAAATAAAAATTTCTAGACTTGAAGTCAGAAGAGCTGCATTCCAGTCAGGCACAGTGGCTCACAAATGATGCTGCTATAAACAGGCACATGCAAGTATCTTTTTCGTATAATGACTTAGTTTCCTTTGGATAGATACTCTGTAGTGGGATCAGCTACTTTTTTTTTTTTTTTTTGTCTTAAGCCTAACATATAAGCTTGTTTAAGGTGAAACAAGATTACAGATCTTTTTTTTTTTTTCAATTGAGTCAGAGTCTCACTCCATCGCCAGGTGCCAGGCTGGAGTGCAGTGGCGCGATCTCAGCTAACCGCAACCTCCACCTCCTGGGTTCAAGCAATTCTCCTGCCTCAGCCTCCCGAGTAGCTGGGGATTATAGATCTTTGATATTTTTCACTGATCTCTTCTCGGTGGCTCTTCTGTGGAAGAATCATTTTGACCTGATTCTTAGTGTCCCTGGCAGGACAAGCTTCTTCCCAAGCCAAAGTCAAGCAAACACCTACCAAGACACAAGAAAGAGGTAAAGGTGCCTTGGTGTCCCCTCTCTCCGTAAATACAATTAGACAGTCACCCATTTCAATCTGAATATATTCAACTTGACTAAAACTAACTCACAGCCAGGCCATCCATTCATTTCCACTTGAATATGTGCCATTCCCTGGAGTTTATTATAAAAACATTGACCTGTACCAGGTCTTTCACTAGCAGAGAAGCAAGCAGTGTAGTAACCTTGAAATAAAATTTTTAAAAATTATGAATGTCCGTGGTAGTTATTTTTTAATTATTTTGTGGCCTTATATTTTTGTGGCTTTTGCTCCTTTTTGTGTGCTCTTTGGGTGCTATGATCCCTTTTTGACAGAGAAAGGAAAAAGGTGGCAACCACCTAACCCAGTTCACCCAGATACACAAGTTCCTGCCAAGGCAGGAACGAAACGCGGCTACTTCCAGAGAAACCCGACTCCTGAAATTCACTGCCACTCATTTCAGCTCTTTTTTGCACTCAATCTTGTCTCACGGACTAATGGTGTCTATTTCTGTGCAGTTCCAGGAGGAGTCGTTAGTAAGACCCAGAGGGTAGGGAAAAACAGGGTTTCAGAAAGGACAAGAAGGACAATGCAGGAAACTTGTCATATTAAATCATGGAAATGGAGATGGGAATGTGTAAATTCCCATAATCTTCGAGGTTCACATTTCATTAACTCTTCAAGAAATAGTATCAGAATATGATGCAGTCTCCATGGAATTGAAAATGTGTCATTTCCTGTCGAGGAGCAATGACTTTTATGATTTGGTGCCAATGTGTCTACATTCTGTTCTAATAGGAAAAAGAAAAAGACATCGGGGAATTGCTGATGTCAGAGAAGACTCGTGAGTATATGGTCCTTCCTAGCACACGCAAGGGTAGGGTCTCTGGATGATACCACAGGGCATTTTCACCTCCCTTGTACGAAGGTTTTCAGAAAACCATTCAGTGACCGTCTCACTACATACATGGAAGAAGGGTGGGCAAGATGTTGTAGAGGAAACTCAGCAACAGACTGGACTGATTAAAGAAAAGAGTCAGGAAAGAAAAGCTCTTCCTCAAGAGCCTCCCAAAGAATCTTGGTTATTTAAGATATTTCTATGGAGAAGATTTCTAGACTAATGTTTTTTGAAAATGCCATATATGACTACAGCCTTCAGTGTATCTCACGACACTAAAGCCACTTTGATATGCTAAAGTACACTTTCATCCAGAATTCCCCAAACTTACTTATCCCTGGAAAAATTTTGCATATGCAATACTTTTACAATGTCCCCACTCTAAGAAATGATTGAATAGCAATAGACTAAGAAACATATGTGTTTGTACAAATGAATATCAGAGCACATTATGGTTAGATGCTTTACCCCAAGATGTAAAGAAATGTTTCTTGAGAACTTTTGGTCTCATTGAGCAAATAAAGCACTAAAAAAAAAAAAAAAAAGAAATGCCTAGAACAGTCTCGATATGCAAGACTGCAATGTACAGGAATCTCTTAGGCAGGAATTCTTGGCCAGAATTTACAACTTGTTCCCTACCTGTTTCTATCAACAAATACTTTATGCTAATGAGTCTGGCATTATCACTCATCATTATCTTCTCGTTAATCACCCTGATTGCCTCAGTTGTGTGTTTATAACACTAAGTTAAACAATGCAGACAACCCTTTTGTCTTTCCTAACTGTGACAATGTATCATAATTGAGTCATTTCTGCCTCCCTGGTCACCTTGGTATTCTTGGAAGTGCATTCTCTGTACATTAATCCTCTAGTTAAATATTGATAGCAAGCCTCTGCCTTCATATTTACTTTGTTGCTCCATTATTGCTACATGCTGGGTGATTATTTGTTTCTGTCTTTTCAACCTGTTTAATCAGGACTGAGTCAACTTTCTCTATGTTTAACCTTCTTGTCCAGTCATTGTTGGAGGGCGTTTGGGAGAATATTCTGAAATCAGCTCGGAAAGAATTCTCTGTGCTGGGTATATGCCCCACCACAGCCAGTAGGGGTCAGAAGGGCATTTCTCTCTGGGGTCAAGTGGTCGGCAGAGAGAAAGCAACGTCCTGAAGGCATTGTCTTGGGTTGAACACCTCTCCTTAAACATTGTTTCCGAAATGTAGGAGAAAGAGAGAGAAATGTCATTGGGCCAACCTGACAGCTCTTGTGTTGATGAAGTGTTGGCCCTGGAGCTCTTAGAGGTAATGCATTTGCAGTAAGAGTGGCTATCCCAGCAAGAACTATGGCATGGCAGAAAATGTCCCTGCCAAAGATAGAGACCTGGGTGCAATCCCTCATCTTGGTGAGAGTCTATTGGAGATTCCTGGGCAAGAAACTGAACTCTTTCCATTTGTGCCAGCTGATGATGGGGTCCTGCGAGAGCATTAAGTGATCCACGAACAGGAAGCATCTTTGAAAATACACTACTCTCTGCTGCTTCAGAAAAATGCGCTAAACGTAGAAATGGAAATATCATCCTTGAAGGCGAGCAAGTCATTCTGCTTTAATGAGGATGATGTGTGTGGTGGCAGTCCTCAGCTCCAAACTGGAAGCTGTGAACGGCCCTGGGGCAGAAAGGCCACCATTGCTTCCCACCTGTGTGTATTTTAGGAAGGGGTGATGATTCAGCCTTAGACACCATTCGTGTCACTACCAAAAGAAAAACACTAAACAGATGTTCTCTGGCCCTTTCCAAGCCCTGGCTCCAGTTTGTTCACAGTGACTTGGGAAGTCTCTCCTTGACCCTTCACTCTTGCAGAAGAGAGGCCGTAAAAAGTGAATCTTCCAGAAGATGACTGTCTGATTTCTCACAACAGAGAGTCTTGCAGTTTAAAGGCTTTAAATAACATAAATGTCATATGCAAATACATTGTGTAAAGTTTCCCTAGCAATTGCTGATAAGGCAAATGGGCCTTTGCATTGGTAGAGAAGGAGGACAGAGTCCTAAGTTTTCCAGCAATTTTCAGGTGATCCATTCTCCAAGTCGAGGGGAATCTGAGGCTTTGGTGGCATTAGTGACATTGGTAGGCATCGAAACTGGAATCTGAATATCTAAGCTCCAAGTATCCTACTCGTTTTGTGCCTGACCTGTTATTCAATGGTTGGTGAGTATTTGTCATTCCTCTAAAACTTCATGTTTTGTCACATTGCCACTCTTCTGGCAAATGCCTGGAATACTCCCTCCCGACCCCCTTGGGATCTTCTATTCATTCTTGGAGTTGCAGCTCAAAATTTCCATTCAGTGAGAGTCTTCCTTGTCCCTCCAAGTGAGAGAGAGACAGAACACCACCATCTATGTTACCAAAGGGCCTTGTACACTTATATTTATAGCAGCTCTATTTATAGGAGCATCAAATTAACTTCATAACTATTTGTTTTCTGTATTAGTCAGGCTACTGTCAATACAATAAAGCCATTTCCAGGTAGTTCAACAGGGGAAATTGAGTGCCATAAGCCAGTTACAAAGGTGTTGAGAGAGTGAATAAGCCAAAAAAGTGATAAGGGGGTATCTCAAATTTCAGTTGCACTAGGAAGCTGCTAGCAATCACGGGGCTAGAAGAAGAAAGGTAAAACAGAAGCTGTTACCAGAGCCCAGCAGTCAAGGCTAGACCTGGTCCAGCGGAACTAGGACCACTGAAACACCATGTGAAGCAGAGAGATATGGGAATGATTCTCCCAATATCCGTCCTCCAATCTCCAGCCAGTGTATCCACAGTCTTAAACAGAGCCCAGCGCCTGTTGCTCAGGCTGTCTGGGAAGTGCATATCTCAGAGAAAGTCCAAGCACTGGGTCTGACAGCAAAGACGCAAGTAACTGCCTCCCATACCCGTCTCCCTCAGCAGACAGCAAGTTTCATTTTGATTCCAGCACAAGAAAGATACTACACGAGTTTCCTGAGTAAAGTGCTGCGCTGAAAGTAAGATCTATTTCCTTTGTATTCTTGTCAAAGGAGCTTATGCCTTTTTAGAAAAATAACACCCACCTTCTTAGCCTAGCTTAAACAATTTTCTTTTTTCCCCTCCTTCAATTATGGTATTTCCATCTTTGTCTGTTGGCTTTGTACAGTTGACACATTCTCAAACTTCCAAGAGGATGAGAAGCCACTGGTAATCTTGTTTGAAATTTGCATTGAATTTAGTTGTTTGCTCCCAAGGGCCCTGCTCTGTAGGCCAGTCAGGCTAAGAAAGGAGCTGCTTTGCTCGCAGAAAATTTTTAAGTCTTTTCATTACCAATTTGCCAGCGTGAGCACATAATGAGATGTTGGAGTAGCAAATGGGGAATTCATTTCTCAGCCAAGTGGCTGAACTTGTGGCCACCAGATCATAGACCATTATCATAGACCATTATCTATAATTACTTCATGGATATTCCACAAAGGTAATTTTCTTTGTATGATCAAAAAGCAAGGCTTTTCTGTAGTCTTTGATTAACCCCGGGCCAAAGCAAGGTGAGCTCGTGCTGATACCTAAGAGAGTGTGTTTCGCTTCTCTAGGATGAAACCATGAGGCTAGCCATGAAGCCACCTTCCAAGAAGCAACCAATGGTAAGTATATGAATGCGTATTTGCTAGTCTCCAAGTCTCAGGGCTCTTTATTCGTCCATTTTCACACGCAAGGTCTGTGTTGGTGATTTCTATTTGCCATGACATTCTGCAGAACCTGCTAATGCATCCGCTTAGTGCCAGATTCCTTGCTCAAATTCAGGGAGATACAAGATCATAAGCTACTCTGCGGAGAAACAGATCTGGAAAACTCAATGAGAAAAAGTTCTTGCTCGAGAAAGGTGGATGAGGCAGAAACAGTGGTTTGCTGGAGCCAACTTGTAAAGGACCCCGAAAGCTGGTTGAGTGTATCTCTTCCCAACTCTGTGCTCAAAATGGCGTCATGCTGGTAGCTTGAAACTGACCAGAATGTTGAGTAGTTATACCACACAAGCTGGCAAGCACTGCAACTCGGGGCTCGTTACTACGAATTCTTCTCAGAGATCTGGTTGCAAAATATTTACCAGTATACTTCTGGAAGGGAAAGAATTCCATCTTTGCCAACCTTTGATAAAGCTTATCAAATAAGGATTACTAAGTAATTACTAATTACTTGTGGCCAAAAAAAAAAAAAAAAAAAAATAGGTTTATTAACCAGCTAGGACAAGGGTGATGCAACACCACAGGAACTGTGGGGCATCTCATCAAGACGGAGTTGCAGAGGGGCTCGCTATGGGTTTTGGGCTCATGCAGCATGATTTTTAAGAAGGGCTAGGGAAGAAGGAACAGCTCTATATTGTATGCTGCCACAAAGGACAGGCAGTTTAGAAACTGGATACACAGAAATCATTATTCAGGAGGAAGAAGAGTGAAGCAGGGCTGAGGGAGTCATCGGGAAAGAAGTTGCCGTTAGGCAGGAAAGCAGTAAATGCTCAAAAGGACAGAGGTTGCCCGTCCTTCTGCAGCTGTGGGATGGCCTGGGAGGCCCGCTGTAAATTTATGTGGCCTTGGCTACCTCCCATCACAAACTTTTTTTTCCTTAGATTGTATTAGGAACATCACAGTCTGATAACCAGCAGGTCTAAGATGTGGACTCAGGGTTCTATTTCCTTGGAAAGAGCGAAGTTAAGATAACTGTGGAACATTGTGTTCAAACTTCTTATCGCCTGGTTTGGAAACCAAGGCTGCTTTCCTATGTCAATGTGATCCATGAGGCTCAGCCCCTCCACAAGAACGGGCTGCCGGTTCCCACTGAAGTGAGCCAAGCAGCAAAGTTTCTTAGTGTGTGGGATCTTAGAAAACATGGGTTCTTCATACAGTTTCACTGAGGTCAGTTAACAAAAGCAGTTTTTTCAGGTTCCCACTTTCTGCTACCCTCCATCCACTCTCCTTTGCTGCCATGCTCACTGGTCTTGCTACTGGATTCACAGGGAACATGGTTGCATTTTTACCCAAAGAAAGTACAGATGAAGTAAAAAATTTTAAAACCCTTGTGTCTTTTCCTTATTCCTATTATTTTTAGAGACAGGATCTCATTATGTTGTCCAGGATGGCCTCAAACTCCTGGGCTCAAGTGATCCTCCAGGCTTAGCTTCCCAAGTAGCTGGAACTACAGGGGAGCACCACACTGCCTGGCTCAAGACTTCTATTTCTGAAACACCTGTTGTCTCCAGAACTGATACAGGGCTTGGCGCAAAGTAAGTGCCTAACAAATGCGTGTGGGATGAAATGCTATAGGATGAGGGATATTTAGGAGTGAGACAGGATTTTGGCACATCTCAGCCCACACTGTGTGGATGGTTCAATCTGTGTATTTACAGGTCGTTTGTTGCAATAGTGATCAAGTTCCTTTTTCGGTAGCAAGTTCTCGCCAATATCATGTGGATAGGAAGGCAAATGTGGTAGCTGCAGCTGTGTCCTCTAGGTGTGGCCCTTGCTAGGAGTAAACATAAAACATGGTCTTTTTCTACCGTTCACATACCTAAGGTGACATGCCACAACTGGCCAGCACCCTCAGCAGTGTTTCTCTTAATGTGGTCCCCACACCACCTGCACCAGACTCACCTGAGAGGTTTGTTTTGAAAAATGCAAATCCCCTCTCCACCCCAGACTGATGGAGTTGGAAACTTTAACACTGGGAACCAAGTCCTGTAGTTTTCACAAGCTTCCCCATGCGATGCTTGTGCATGCTCAAGTTTGAGAACGACTGATCCATATGGTGTGATTTTTTTTTCCATATGGTCTTCTCGTCTAACAAATCAACAGGAATATGTTGATGCTGGACAGTCATTCACTTGTCCACATAAGCAACATTGTCTGAGTGTCAGGAACAGAGGCAACTGCACTGAAGGAAACACTTACGGTCCCTACAGTCACCCAGGAAACCCATCTGTCAAGGTTGCTTGCCCTGACGAGAGAGAGGTTTTGTCTGACTTTGTTTAGATGAAAAGGATAAAAATGGCATCGTGCTTCCTGATCAACAATCAGAGTTGTTCATATTTCTAAGCTAAGCTGTTGAACGTGGTCACTGCTCAGAGGGTGGGTTTGGTTGGGAGTGGGAAGTGAAATAAACTTGGTTGCACCACCCCAGTTTTTGTTGCACCCTCTCTCCCATCCACTCTCCACCTCCCAGGCTCTCAGCCGAGAGCTTAGTACAGACAGAGCCTGGTACCCTGGCCATGACTTCATCTCTGGGGGACTCGGCTTCTCTCCTGGCACTTGCCATCGTGGGAGTTGAAGCATGAAAAACTAGAGATTCCATGCTCTGGCTCCACCTGACCAGACCTCTTGGAAGGTCTGCTTCTCGTGTCCCTCCCAGACTTCAATGATGTTCAAGGATCTGCTTGCTCAAAGCCTACAGGCCCTGGGATGCCCACATGGGGGAAATTGACCAATAAAGAACAAGACAGGCACGGCTGGCATTCTTGGGCTCCTCTGCTTTGGGAGCCTATGTGTCTTATTTTACCATCAAATTTAATTATAGAATGAAGACATTTCCTGATGTGTAGGTACTCATATTTTCCATTTCTCTGCGGCTGTTGGAGGATCTGATCTTGCCAAATGAGAGAGTAAACCAAGAAACAAGAGGTCACCGGATCTAGAACACACAGAGTTAAAAATAAGACAATGGAAAGGAAGTCGAGCCAGTTCTCCGAATTCTTTCTCTGCTACTATGGGACCTCTCCAAGCGCTGAACGTAAGAACAGATGAACTAAAAACGCTTTGAAAAACTGTTTGACAGAAAACATCCTTACACTGACTGGCCTGCAGAGCAGGGCCTTAAAAAACAAATAATTTTACATAAATTCAGTGCAGACTGCGAAAAGATTACCAGCATTTTCTCATCAATCTTTCAGCTGAGTATAGAATTTTAGGTTGGAAATCATTTTCCCTTTGCATATGGAGGCTTTGATCCATTGTCTTGTGGCTATGGTGTTGCTATTGGAAAACCCAAAAGTGTTCTTCTTATTCCCAATCCTTCCTATGGGGCCTGATTTCTGGAATCTTTTAGGGCCATTGCTTTAGCGCAGGTTCCATGATGCCATGTGTCCATGTAGGCGTATTTTCAGCACATCATGGGCCATTTCAATCTAGACACTTGTGTGTGTCAGCTCTGGGAAATTTTCTTATATATATCTTTTAATAATTCTGTGCACTCTATTTTCTTATTTTCTGTTTCTGGAATTCCTGTCCATGAGATCTGGACTTCCTCATTCAATTTTCCAGTTTTTCATCTTCTGATTTTCCAGTGTTTCATTTTCTATTTTCCATTTGTCCTTTTCTCTTTTTTTAAAAAAATCCATTTCCTTATCTTCTCTTCTAACCTTTGTAATAAAATGTTGTAACAGGAGATATTCTAATCTGGGGCTTTGTTTGTTTGTCTGTTTGTTTTGAGATGGAGTCTCACTCTGTCACCCAGGCTGGAGTGCAGTGACACGATCTTGGCTCAGTGTAACCTCCACCTCCTGGGTTCAAGCGAGTCTTCTGCCTCAGCCTCCCAGGTAGCTGGAATTACAGGTGTACGCCACCATGCCTGGCTAATTCTTTTGTATTATTAGTAGAGACAGACTAGGGTGTTGGCCAGGGTGGTCTCAAACTCCTGATCTCAAGTGATTTGCCTGCCTTGGGCTCCCAAAGTGCTGGGATTGCAGGAGTGAGCTACTGTGCTAGTTTTAATCTCCATGACCTCATTCTTATTCTCTAATTATTGCTTTTGCTTTATTCTCTAATCATTGTCTTTTCTTTCTTTAAAAAAAATTATGGAAAAATGCACATAACAAACTTTGCCATTTTAAACATTTTTAAGTGCACGATTTAATGGCATTAAGTACATTCCCAATATTGTACAACCACTCCAAATCCATTCCCACAACTTTTCATCTAATACGGAAACTCTACCCATTAAACAACTTTCCATTCCTCCCTCGTCCCAGCGCCTGCAAATCACTGTTCTACTTTCTGTCTCTATGAATTCAACTACTCTGGGTACTTCACATAAGTGGAATCACATGACCTTTTTTTGTTTTTGGAGACGGAGTTTCGCTGTTGTTACCCAGGCTGGAGTGCAATGGCACGATCTCGGCTCACCGCAACCTCCGCCTTCTGGGTTCAAGCAATTCTCCTGCCTCAGCCTCCTGAGTAGCTGGGATTACAGGCGCGTACCACCATGCCCAGCTAATTTTTATATTTTTAGTAGAGACGGGGTTTCACCTTGTTGACCAGGGTGGTCTCGATCTCTTGACCTGGTGATCCACCCCCCCCTTGGCCTCCCAAAGTGCTGGTATACTTTCCTGTCTGGTGCATTTAGACTAGCATGTTTCCGAGGTTCATCCATGTTGCACATGTATCCGAATTTCATTCCTTTGTAAAACTGAAAAATGTTCCACTGTACATATATACCAACTTTCATTTCTTCATTCATCCGTCAATGAACATTTGAGTTGTTTCTAACTTTTGACTATTGTGAATAATGTAGCTATAAACATAAACATGGGTGTACAGATATCTTCTAAAGTCCCTGCTTTTAGTTCTTTTTCTTTGTGATTGCTGTGGTTCAGCATTTCCCAAAGGATGTTTTGAGGATTAGCGATTACAAGGGTGTTAATAAATATATAGAGAGAAAGGATTCCATGGCCAAATAAAACAAGGGAAGTGTGAGGCCACAAGCATCTTTCAGCAATGCCAATATCTTTTGAACAAGTTGGATAGCGCTCTTCAAGAAAGGTCTTCCGAGCCAACTTAAAATCCAGATAAATTTATTGACAATGATATAATTTATTGCATTGTGGCACACTTCTCTTTTTATTACAAACCATACATATGGCAAACACACACACACACACAGTGTTGGTCCATTTTGCATTGCTATAAAAGAATATCTGAGACCAAGCAGTTTATCAGGAAAAGAGGTTTATTTGGCTCATGGTTCTGCATGGCGCCAGCATCTGCTCAGCTTCTGGTGAGGCCTCAGAAAGCTTTTACTCATGGCAGAAGGTAAAGGGGGAGCAGGCATGTCACATGGCAAGAGAGGGAGTGAGAGAGAGGGGAGGAGATACCAGGATCTTTTAAACAACCAGCTCTCCGGTGAATAAACAGGGGCCAGAACTCACTCATTACTCTGGGGAGGGCACCAGGCCATTCATGAGGGATCCGCCCCCACAACCAAAACACCTCCCACCAGGCCCCACCGCCAACACTGGGGATCACATTTCAAAGTGAGATTTGGAGGGGACAAACATGCAAATGACCACACGCCTCTATTTAGATTCAGCTTGCATATCTACCCTATTTCTCAGATGTGGCTAATTACTTTACAGCTAAAATACTAAAAAACAAAAATGCTTTCACATGTACAAAGGAATTCCAAGAAATGCTTTGAGAAATGACAGTCAAGGTAAGCCTAGAACCAACCAAGTTAAGTCCTTCAACAGGGACAGCATGCAGCTGAACACAGAAGCCCTGCTTATGAATAATTTTTTAGTCTTTTAGTTCTATGGCCCCAACTTATACATTTAAATGAGGCATGTCCTACAGGGTGGCTTCCAACTTCCTGAAAAACAAGGATTAATCTCCCCAAAGTGACCAATGAAGGCTTCTCCCTTGACAGGCATCAAAACCATCAAGGATTTGGGCTTCTGTTTTCTTTATGCTTTCTGTTAAGCTCTTCCTATGAAGTTGTCCCACATTTGATGTGTTCTTTGTTCAAATACACTCATTCTCTGCCAATTTAGAAAAACATGCTTTCGTTGTACTGCTACAGCTGAAAGGAAGGATAAAAGGGGGTCTGGGATTTTTTTTCAAGGGTAGGTGGGGAGAGCTGTTTTCCAAAAGCACCCAGTGATTTTCTCCATTCCCCATTTTGACATTTCTTTCATGGTTCGTCTCTTTTTTGAAGAAAGACGATTCTTATATGCCAAAATGCCACTTGTTACAAATGCAGTCGGCATCCCTGAAACACTCCTAGGGTAACTTTGTGATCTGCTGAAGTGTCTGGCTGACACACTGTGCAGCTCAGCTGCCAGGACCCTAAACAAATGCCGATTACAATTAAATGCAAATCCGTTGCAGCAGTACATACATAATTTCTTCAGCTGCCTCCATATTCCAAGGCACAAATGCCATTCCAGACTGTTATAATTAATTGCCCCCAGATAAGTGTATGAAGGCTATCTCTGTCTTTCCATCTTTCTTCGCTGATTTATCCGTCTGACACAAGGAGCATGAGTCTACCAGTTAGGCAGTTTAATTAGGTTAATTGCTTCAACCACCAGTATACCGTGGAAGTCACTAGACTGTCTGCTGTCTAGCCACCTCGTCTTTGTGCGCTATAGCAGACCGTGGACTGAACTGCAGGTGAAACCAGGCACAGAGCCTGTGGCGTGGTAACACTATCCTTCCGGTCAATTCACAGTGTTTCTCTAGTGCCCAGCACTGGGCCTGGCACATAGTACGTGCTCATTAAATTTGTTAACTAAACAGATGAATGAATGTTCTGGTGTGTTACTTTTATCGCTGAAATGCTTTACTTCCACAGGAAGTCAGAGGGCTCTATAAACGAGGGGATCAGAGGATGTGACAAGAAAACGGCTGGTGGGGACACAGCCCGTGACAGTCTCTGCCTTGTTATATTTCTGCAGCTGCCAAGCTAAGCCTAAGGTCGGCCTGGCCTGGTCCAGTTCCACTGGAATGTGTTAAAAGTGGAGGGTGTCAGAACATCAGAGCACTGTCCAGGAACCATGTGGCCACACTTTCCCTTCAAACAGAGACTCAAGAGCTCACAGCGTGGTGCTGGTATCTCTGCCAACACCCTACAAAATGTCTTTGCAGATGTCTCCATTTGACCAGTGAGCATTACAATGGGTCCATTCATGAAGTGAAAAAGCTCCTTATTGCATGAGTCACAGCTCACTGGCTACAACCAAAATAGGCTTTCCTGCCATCATTGCCACTCTGAAGTGGCCACCCAGCTATGGCTATATGGTCTAGTTCATCTTGCATCCGGGTGGCCTCGTGTCTAGTTCTCAGCAAAGGAATTGTGGCAGATTTCCTATAGTCACCCACACCAGTGAGTCCTACTTCATATTGCTTCATACGACATTGGCTCCTATAAAAAGCAGTAGAGTCCATGTTCTCTCCCCTTCCATCTGGGTAGGCTTGTGAGGCTTATCAGGCCAAGTCACAAAAGGTGATACAGCTTCCATCCAGGCCTATTGGGACACTCTTGGAATCCAGCCACCATGCTGAGAGGCAGCCCAGCAGCCACATGGGAAGTCCAAGTGTGGGTGTTCTGGCTATGGCCACTGTTGGCACACATGGAAACACCAGCCTTTGAGGTGACGGGGAGGTGGCAGTGAGCTGTCCAACCCCGCCACGTCCAGCCTTCCAGCAATCCTGGGAGACACCAAGTGGAACAGAAGCAAGCAGTTCCCACCAAGCCCTGCCCAAGTTGCAAATTCATGGGGAAAAGAAATGCTGTTATTGTTGTAATGCACCAAGTTTGGGCTATTTGCTAAACATCAATAAAGAACTGGAACGGGAATGTGAGTGGGAATGATCTATGTGACCTCCAGTCCAGGGGTTCAGGAAGTGGGGTTGTCTTCTCCATACCCTCTCCTTCCCCAAGGCTCTCGGGGCAGTCAGACCACAAGATGAAAAGAACAAGTATCCAGATGGTTACACTGTGGCAAATCTTGGGTCAACCAAAAATACCTGCATCAAACTGCTCAAGAGCTAGGAATAAATTTCTATTGTGTGAAGACATTAAAATTTAACAGTTTATATTTTTATAGCATCTAAAATTACCCTAATTCAATTCATTTTTTTCTAATCTGTCCCAAATCTTCCACTTTTACCAGTATTTCCTTCTCTGTTCATTTCCCAGTTTTCTGAGTAATACTAACTGTTGTATTTCAATTAGCCTTACACCAAGAGATGAACATTGTGTTGTCTCAGAAGGATAGTACTCACAAACTTTGAACCCCATTGGGTGATGGTTAGTCTGAGGGCAAAGGAAGAGTAGGAACTCCCTCTACTTTTTTTGGGGGGGTACCATCTCAGCTCACTGCAACCTCCGCCTCCCCGGTTCAAGCAGTTCTCCTGCCTCAACCCCCCTGAGTAGCTGGGACTACAGGCGCCCACCACCACACCTGGTTACTTTTGTACTTTTTAGTAGAGATGGGGTTTTACCATGTTGGCCAGGCTGGTCTCGAACTCCTGACCTCAAGTGATCCACCTGCCTCAGCTTCCCAAAGTGCTGGGATTACAGGCATGAGTCACTGCGCCCAGCCAGGAACTCCCCCTTCATATTCTTCCTTCTCAACACTTCAATGACAAGGGCAGCACTCGTGAAGGACAAGAGGGAAGGAAGAAATAAAAGTCAGCAGCCTGGATCTCTGTGCCTCACTCCAGAGGGGATCTCATACAGTGAAGCTGGAGCATCATCAGGTGGACATCTTGGGGTAGATCATGTTGATGTCCTGTCCTTTTCATAACCAGTTTAGAGAGAGCAGACAGATGTCTGACTCCTGGGGGCTCCAGTGCCAGATGAAGGGCTAAGAAAATGTGAGTTTCAGGGCAGCACCTGCTCTTGGCCTCCTGTTTCCCAGTGCCCAGTTCCTTCCCCCCAGCCCTGAGCGATCTGAGTCCAGATTTGTTTCTTGAGCTCTCCATGATAAGAATCTTCCTACTTCCCTGATTCTGAAGTGTCACATGCCACCAAATCGCCCCAGGTAATAACGCCACATCTTACAGAATCATTTCTGACACTTGGAAACAGGAAAGCAGAGCACACTTGCTCATGTTAACACATAAATATGAGTCGGTGCTGCTGGGGGTGGATGATGAGCTTCCGTGGGTGTCTTTTCAGCATTTCAGGATTCTGAGAGACCTCTAAAAGGCCTTTCCCTCTGCCTAATATTAAAATTCACTTTCTAACTGAAAACATTTGGAAAAAAAATTGAGGCATTCTTCTGGGGAGTTCAGATTATGTGCATAATATCCTGGTTGGGGAATCTTGGTGTAAACCATGATGTTCTAGGGAGTGATTTTTTGAATGTTCAGCATAAAGTGTGAGTGCCCCCGACCCAATCCATGACCCATGCATCCCCTTGCAGCAAGAAGCCTGCCCCATGTCCACCCACAGCTTCCTTTCTGATGGGATTACTTATACTCCACTGCTTACAGCCTCAAGCTTTCTCTGCTTAATTTTTAATTTTTTTCCTTGCAAGGCTGGATGGCAACTTCCCAGTGAAAAATTGGGATCCAATTCAAGATGAAGAGACTTTACCAGTAAAGGGAAAAGTACAATAAAAAGACCCCTGGTTTGTGTTTACTTTCTGAATTCCAATAAGAACTCATTTTATCAGTGGATTTCAAATGCCCCCTGAACTCACAACTCGGGTGCAATCACGAACAAATGCAGGTCTGTGGGGTCTGCTGTGTAGCCAGCCCTGGAGCAGTAGAGAGTGGGTTCAAGTGCCATTTCCCCCAAATGGGCTGTGGAAGAATTTTTTGGCTTTTTATGCTTCATCAGAGACCCCAGAGTAGAATTCAGCATTTCACAGTTCATTCCTAAGTTGAACAAGCCCCTTTTCTATAGGGAGCTCAAGAATGTTAGCGAGTTCCTCCTCTTCACATGGTTTTGAGCGTGGTCTAATCCCCTATCTCTTCATGAGCTGTTTGGCTCATGCTGTTTTGATTTCACCGGAACGGCTGAGCCTTTGAGATCCCTGGCTCTGGCCTTGTCTCTTCAGTGGGTCCCTTTGGGCATCTGGGCTTAATGTCTTCAATGGAGATCTTGTGGGATAGGGGATAATGTTTCCAAATTTGTTTTCCAGAGCCTCGGCCCCTGGGAGCAGCCTGGCCTGGGTTTTGTCAGTGCCCCCAGCCCCTCCCTCCTCTCCTTCTTCTCCCTCCTCCGTCAGCAGTTCCCTCCTGGTTGGCTCCATCACTCACTGCCGACCTGGGAGAAACCATAAGGGCTTTTGGCTGGGCTCAGCTGGAGAGACTCAGAGGTGCCAAAAGCCAATTTCTAGTTTCCAGCGTCTCCATCTTTCACTAGTTCTGAACAGATTTGGGGATTTTAAAGGCTTTCATTAATGTACAAAACCTCTTTTCACTCATCTTTGTCCTTGGAGATCTCCATTAAAGGGACAGCCACCCCTCCATCCTGTGATGAAATTCTTTTCTTTTTCTTTCTTTCCTTTTTTTTTTTTTTGAGACGGAGCCTCACTCTTCGCACAGGCTGGAGAGCAATGGCACTATCTCAGCTCACTGCAACCTCCACCTCTGGGTTCAAGCAATCCTCTCATCTCAGCCTCCTAAGTAGCTGGGATTACAGGAGCCTGCCACCATGCCTGACTAACTTTTTTATTTTTAGTAGAGACAAGGCTTCACCTGTGTTGGCCAGGCTGGTCTCGAACTCCTGACCTCAAGTGATCTGCCCACCTCAGCCTCCCAAAGTGCTGGAATTACAGGTGTAAGCCACTGTGCTCGGCCAAGATTTTTTTTCTTCTTATTAAGGGATCGAGGACTGATGTACTTTTGTGGTACATGGAACTACTGAGTGCACAGTGGCCTCAACAAAGCCCCAGGACTAGGTGAAACCATCACATAGTGGGGATGGGAGGGACTGTCTTCCTAGGTAGTCCACCCTCCAGTGCGGCCCCTCACCTCCTACAGACCCAGGCTCTGTAACCACTGCTGGATTGCTGGGAAAATAAGAACGTCTGCCTCAGGCAAATAAGCCGATATCCTTAACAAATCCAGATTCTCAGGAAAATTGGATGAAGAGGAATGTAAATGCAGGGTGAATTGCATTATGCCTTAGGCAGCTACTGCTCAGGGCCCAGGCACACAGGCTGTGTGATTAGATTAGGTCTTCAACTTGCAATCGGGTTTCAAATCTGACTCGCCACTCTTCACATATAAGAGCTGATGGAGTCCTAGAGTCACAAAGGAAATGAAAGACAGAGCATTCTAATGCCATATTTCACAGATGCACACTCTCACACTTAGAGTAGAGGACGTGCCCAAATCCACGCTGGACTCATTATGCCCTCAATCCAGAAAGCACTTACGGAATAGGCACTGGGAGGCAGGAGATGAGAGCTTCCAGAGGCACAGTCCTTGTCCTCTAGGAAGGCCCAGTCTACTCAGGGGGATGAGCTTGTAAACGTGGCTTCTCCTACACCCCTCCCTAGCTCCGATCTCAGTGAGAATCTCTGAGGCTGGGCCTCAGGGTGCACTTATTTAGACACTGCAGATGGTCCTGATGTGGGTTCGGGGCTGGGGACTCCTGTAGACACACAGAATGGGATGAGAGAACCGGAAGGAGCAGCTCACCCATGCAGAGGGAGGAAGAGAAGAGTAGGGAGAACGTAGGGAGTGAAGTAATGAATGCATGCATTCATTCCACTCTTTTTTTTTTATACAGTCTCACTCTGTCACCCCAGCCAGGCTAAAGTGCAGTGGTGCAATCTGGGCTCACTCCAACCTCTGCCTCCTGGGTTCAAGGGATTCTCCTGCCTCAGCCTCCCAAGTAGCTGGGATTACATGCACACACCACCATGCCTGGTCAATTTTTGTATTTTTAGTAGAGATGGGGTTTCACCACATTGGCCAGGCTGGTCTCAAACACCCATCCACAGGTGATCCGCCTGCCTCTGCCTCCCAAAGTGCTGGGATTACAGGTGTGAGCCACCGAGCCTGGCCCACAGATGCTTATTGAGAGCCTCGAATGTCTCCTGGGTGCTGGGACTATGGCAGTGAATAAAACAGACTTAAAAATCCCCATTCTTGTGGAGATGATGGGCCTTGATCTCCCTGTTTATCATCATGATTAGTGGAGAAGAGAAGGAAGGAAAGTGCTGTGGTTTAATCTGTTCTGCCTGAACTCCATGTTGAAATCTGATGCCCTATGTGGCAGAGTTGAGAGAAGGGGCCTTTAAGAGGTAACTGGGTGGGTTAGGAGGACTCTGCCTTCATCAGTTGATTAATCCATTCATGAATTAATAGGTTGATGGATTAATAAATTATCATTGGAATGGGACTGCTGCCTTTACAAAAAGAGGAAAAGGCCAGGTGCAGTAGCTCACACCTGTAATCTCAGCACTTTGGGAGGCCAAGGCAGGCAGATCACGAGGTCATGAGATCAAGACCATCCTGGCCAACATGGTGAAACCCCGTCTCTACTAAAATACAAAAAAAAATAAAAAAGTTAGCCAGGCGTGGTGGCAGGCACCTGTAGTTCCAGTTACTCGGGAGGCTGAGGCAAAGGAATCACTTGAACCTGGGAGGTGAAGGTTGCAGTGAGCCGAGATCGCATGACTGCACTTCAGCTTGGTGACAGAGTGAGACTCCGTCTCAGGAAGAAAAAAAAAAGGATAGAGACCTGAGCCAGGACACTCAGCCCCCCACCATATGAAACCCTGTGCCACCTCAGTCCTCACCAACCATGATCGGTCAATCTTTGACTTCTCAGACTCCATAACTGTAAGAAATACATTTCTGGCCTGTAATCTCAGCATTTTGGGAGGCCAAGGCAAGCAGATCACGAGGTCAGGAGTTTGAGACCAGCCTGACCCACATGGTGAAACCCCGTCTCTACTAAAAATACAAAAATTAGCTGGGCTTGGTGGCAGGTATCTGTAATCCCAGCTACTCGGGAGGTTGAGGCAGGAGAATTGCTTGAACCCGGGAGACTGATGTTGTAGTGAGCCAAGGTAGTGCCATTGCACTCCAGCCTGGGTGACAGAGTGAGACTCTATCTCAAAAAAAAAAAAAAAGAAGAAGAAGAAATACATTTATTTTCATTACATATTACCCAGTTTCAGGTATTCTGTTACAAGCAACAGAAAATGGACTGAGATAGGAAAGGGCAACTAAGGGCAAGGAACAGCAGTGCAGGAAAATGAGAGAGGCAGAAGAGGTGGATGGAGAACACAGATGTAGGGGAGGTGATGCATGGCGGGCACAGAAGGAAGCTGGAGGCGGGGGCTTCTGCTGAAGGTGCTGGAGGGAATACTGCCAAGAAGAGGAGGAAGAACTGAAGGGACAGGGAGTTTAAGGTGTGGGCTGCAAAACACTGTGCAGATGATGACAAGATCCAGCTTGTGATGGTGGGATGCTGTGTTGAAGGGGAGGTCAAGCTCCGGGGGCAGCAGCAGCTTTCAGAGGGAGAGAGTCCATGACTTGCCCATCTACCAAAAAGGAAGTAATGCACAGCCTTGTTTTTGTACCTTCTACCTATAAAAAGATAAATTGTTACCAACTGTGAAATAAAACTAACCGTTGTTACCACTTCAAGCATTTGGGGTTTGTTTTCTTTCTCTCTGAACGGAAGTAACCATGGGTACCTGGTAACCGTGGATAGATAAGTGTGTATCTCAGTTTCCCTCTGAAAACCAAACTGTTGATCGATTTCTTTGACAAAGTGTATTCTTTCCTGTAACTAGTAGAAAATCAAATAAAAAGAAATTGCTGGAAAAGTACCCATTTATGTTATGCTTTATTCCTCTAGTTAACTGATAGGCTGATTTTTTTTAATACAGGAATTTCAGGCTTGGTCTGGGGAAAATGTATAAGCAAAAATCCCCTGAAGTATGCAAGTTTACTATTATGATTTGCCCTGAAAATATACGCTGATAAATTCTATGCTTTTTTTCTTGTATATTTGTTAAAATCTGGTTCTTAATTACAGCTTTGCGTCACAAACTGATTATGTAAGTGTTTTGTTGGTGTTTTGTTATGTTTTGCTTTGCTTTGCCTTATTTCACAATTCGATTGTGGTTTCTGAAATGCCTTGAATTATTTTGAGGAGCTATGTTATTTGTGTAGACGAATATCTCTATCTAATAGGCTAGGAAGCTGATACCAAAACTGCTGAGCAAAAGATAGATGCGTTTGTGACCCTTGTCTCCCCATAAACTACTGGAAGAACCAAATTTATGATCACAACAACCTTTGGTGCCAGGCTTGGCACAGTTTCCTAGCTAGGGCTCTGTGGCCCCTCTCACAGGGACCCAGCTAAGGGAGTGTCGCCATGTATGTGGACAGCAGCACACAATGGAATCGAGAGACCCGGTTTGCATCTTGGAGCTGCTACTTTGTCCTCGGAACGGCTTTGGTTTTCTCAATTTCACAATGAGATTAGAATACCTTTTCCCTCCCTCACTTCTCCAATTATCTGGATGCTATGCAAAGAGATCAAGTCCCGTCACCGCCATCCTAACAGGGACTTTTTATTTAAATTTGTGTTCTTGGTCCCTGCCATAGTCCCAGCACCTAAGAAAGTGACAGACACATGACAGGCTCTCCTAAACAGCTACTGAATGAATGCATGCATTCATTACTTCACTCTCCTGGTTCTCCCCACTCTTCTCTCCTTCCCTCTGCATGAGCAAGTGGCTCCTCCTCGTCTCCATGACTTGCCCATCCACCCACACCTGTGGACTTCCAGGACCTCCAACCCTGAGTGAGCCTCAGGATGGTCTCAGGGTTGGGGGGCGCGGGGGTGTGAGAGGATCCAGGTTTTCTAGCTCATGTCCCTGATTAGACCAGGAATTCCTTGAGGACAGGGACTGTGTCTCTGGGAGTTGTCACCTCGTGGCTGCTGGCACCTGTTCTATAAATACAAAGCATCGCCCAGAGCGACTATTGACCCAGCATCTATGGGGCTATTCCTTAGACTCTCTGGCTGTGAGACATGTTAGATCTTGCAGTCCACAGAAGTGCTTTACCCATGTTCCTTCAAAACCTCTCCTCTCAAGGAATTTCCCCCCAGGCTCCTGAGGACCCTTTGCAGATGTCAGATCTACAAGTAAGAGAAGCTAAGTGAGGTCACAAAGCCAGCAAGAGGAGACAGATCATAAGATCACTGTGGGGAGGTTGGACACACCCACCTCTGCACCCGGCACCAGGCTCTGTACTTGGCACCTAGCTCTGCCGCATGGCTCCCCTGGAAGGCTCCAGCTGATGCAAGGCTCCTGGCTGGCTCTCCCACCGGAAAACCAGCCCAACAACCCGCCAACCAATAGCAGCCTGCCCCGTCTCAATCCCGCTCCCCTGGAGTTAATCAGAGCACCCAACTGTTGCTTCCTTCCTGGCTTGAGGGAAGGAAAAGGGAATTCCTGACTTCAGCATTCCTCACTGCTCTGGAATGAGGGTTCACTTTTTGGGGCACAAGCATGCCCAGCCTCCCCTATGCCGACGCAGAAAGTGCAGCTGTATTTCACATTTTGTTCAGGCCCCTCACCCCTAGGGGCCCACAGCCTGGCAGTCAATCCCAAAGCCCCTTGCACTGCTCTTCCTAGATGGCCCTAGGACCTCAAGTTTGAAGGGAACAAACATTCTGGCCCAGTACCCTAAAAAACCAGAGTCAGTATGGTAGCATGTACGTGGGCCTAACTAATCTTGGGTAACAAACTTTGTCCCTATCATGAGCATAATTTTCAGAAGAAGTTCTATTTTGTAGGAAAGAGCATGGTGTTTGGAGGCCTGGGGCTGTGGTTTGTGATCTTACGATCTGTCTCCTCTTGCTAGCTTTGTGACCTCACTTAGCTTCTCTTACTGTAGATCTGACATCTGCAAACGAGCATATTAGGCATAGCGACCTCCAGAGTTTTGTTAGATAAATCAGAGCACAGATGCATCTCCCTGACTGGTTGCTAATTAATCTGTGTGTACTTTTCCTCCCCTGCAATCCACATCCCAAGCCCTTGGTCATATCACTGCATTGCCCACGGAAAGGAAGTGCAATAAATACGCATTATTCTTTTAAAAGCCTGATAAATTACCTACTGGAAGGTGGAGGAGGTTAGGTCCGTTAAAGATTGAAGCAGGTTTTCGTGAGTGAGGTGCAGATTGCTTAGTTCCCCCATCCAGCCCTCGGTTTTTCAGGAGAGGCTGCACTCGAAGCATATACCTGTCTCCTATCAAGTCCAATCCAAGTCGGCTCTTCATTTCACATTAGCAGGCTTCTCTTCAAAATACCCCCACTTTGCTACTGCATGACCCCCTCTTGTGCAGAGGAGTTTGCTACAAACTACTCATCCACATGGGTCTGTGCCCATAATTACATTACCTCCCAGGCTTGGCACTTCTATGTAAATAGCTTTGATTAGTTTCAGTCTCAATAGTAGCAGTTGTGTCGGCCAAGGGAGGTTAGACTTGATCTTAGACTAAACCAGTTAGCAGCAAGACCCCGACTCCCTGCCTTTCTGCCCCGCCCCTGCATCAGTGCCTGCGTCTGTAGCAATGAACAATCTCTAAAGTGGCTGTGCCAAGTTCTATGCCGGGACTTTCCAAGACTTGCCTGGCTGCTGCCGCCTCTGGACATAAACTCTGAGAGCACTGGCCAGTCTGGATTGAGCTTAGCCACCACTGCTATAAGTCATGTTTAATGTTAAGTTGCTCTTGTGAGGGCTTCTATAGTTTAAATGTGTTGAAATTTGGCCTCTAATGTGAGTTTTACCCAGTAGAGTCGAGTTGCATGGTTTATAAAAAAATGTTATTTCAGTTACGTAGTATCCTTTAAACTCAGAAATGCACTGCAAATGGGCCAGGCACACGGCTCACTGCTGTAATTCCAGCTCTTTGGGAGGCCGAGGCAGACAGATCCTTCAAAGTCAGGAGTTTGAGACCAGTCTAACCAACATGGTGAAACCCTGCCTCTACTAAAAATATAAAAACTAGCTGGGCATGGTGGCAGGTGCCTGTAATCTCAGCTACTCAGGAGGCTGAGGCAGGAGAATCACTTAAACCCGGGAGGTGGAGGTTGCAGTGAGCCAAGATCGTGTCACTGCACTCCAGCCTGGGTGACAGAGTGAGATTTCATATCAAAGAAAAAAAGAAGGAAGAAAGGAAGGGAGGAAGGGACAAGAGGAGAGAGGGAGGGAGGGAAGAAGAAAGGAAGGAAGAAAGGATGGAAGGAAGGAAGGAAGCAAGGAAGGAAGGAAGGAAAACTGAATATGTAAAAGCTCCGAATTTTAGCTCAGTGCTGAAAAGTAGCATTCTTACCACACAATAGGTAGGATTGGTCACTTGGCAGATATCAACCCAATGACCACGACCAAGAGGATTTATCTATTTATTTATTGTTTTAGACTCAGGCAGTACATATGTTTGTTTGTTACATGGGTATATTACATACTGGCGGGGATGGGCTTCCAGTGTACTCAATACCCAAACAGCGAACTTTATACCTAAGAGTTTTCAACCCTGTCCTCCTTCCATCCTCTCTGCTTTTGGAGTCTATTATTTCCGTCTTTATGAACATGCGTACCCATTGTTTGGCTCCCACCTGTAAGGGAGAACATGAAATATTTGGTTTTCTGTTTCTCAGCAAGTTCACTTGGGATGATGGCCTCCAACTCCATCCACATTGCCGCAAGAATGGTATATATGCACCATGAATCCTGCACAGCCATAAGAAGAATGAAATTATTATTTTCATTAGTATTCCAAGGTATATATAGACCTCATTTTCTTTTTTTTTGAGACAGAGTTTCGCTCTTGTTACCCAGGCTGGAGTGCAATGGCGCAATCTCGGCTCACCACAACCTCCGCCTCCTGGGATCAGGCAATTCTCCTGCCTCAGCCTCCCGAGTAGCTGGGATTACAGGCACATGCCACCATGCCCAGCTAATTTTTTTTGTATTTTTAGTAGAGACGGGGTTTCACCACACTGATGGGCCCTTAGGTTGGTTCCATGACTTTGCCATTGTAAATAGTGCTGCAATAAACAGGTATCTTTTTTTAATATGATTTTTTTCTTTCCTTTTGGGTAGATACCCATTCATGGGGTTGCTGGGTTGAGTGGTAGTTCTATTTTTAGTTATTTGAAGAATCTCCATACTGTTTTTCACAGAGGTGCTAATTCAGATCCCCACTAACAATGCGTGAGGGTTCCCTTTTCTCCACAGCCATGGCAACATCCGCACAACCAAGGAGGACTTAGCAAGAGGATTTGATTCCTTGCAGTTAGTAATGAGAACACCTGGGATAGCTCCCAAAGCTGTATCTCCCTGAGCTGGGGGCTAGGTCAGGTTTTATAAGCACAGAGTAATGAGGTGTGACCTGAATGGATCACGCAATGAAGTGATGCCGACAACCATGACCTGACTGGACCCTGCCATGAGGTGATGCCAGGGCTCCATCTGATTGGATCTTGATCCTGCCACGCAGTGTCCGCTTCTCATTTCAGTCCCCACTCCTCAGTCCAAGCACTTAGGTTCCCCTGTGGTTGCATGCCTCAGCTCATCAGGGCATGCTCAAGATCTTCAACCTGGGAGTCCAGGGCAACTGAAAAACAAATCACAGCTCTGTTACATAAAAGTTGAACCAGATTGGTCTAGTGCAGCTACAGCACTGGCAACGGTGGGGCCATGGGCTGTGCGTCAGCTGGCACATGTGCTGAAAATGAAGGTGGCTGTTTTGCCACCTTATCTCTTTGAGCTGGTGGAGCCTCTGAGCTGGGACTCAGAGCAGAATCTAGAGATGACTGGTTATCTCTTGTTCACTGATGCTTGTCGACTGGAAAATATTACTGGGTATTGAATTGGCACAACTCTGCCTTGAAATGACTCATCCTGCATGTGTGGAGTGAGTCACCACACTGCCACCTTACAGCACAGGCCCCTGTGGGCTTTTATTATCCTGTATAAAGCCCAGGCCTCATTCAAGTAGGACTCCAGGGCCGACTGTCCCCACTTCCTCCATTCAGGAAGGAGGCGATGAAGGTGGACAACAATTTTACCACCTGGGGATGTGGGTTTCTGCCTCCTGTGCATCATTCTGACGTAGGTTTGGCAAGTCTATGAGCCCCTTTGCTCCTTGCTCACAGCGAGAACTGAGAATCCCAGCAGCCAGAGAGGTTATTCTTTTCCTTAGGTTGTCACTAGATTCCAGCTCTGAAACTGCAGGTGATTGTCTCTCAAATGGCCAGTGTGTCATTCTTCTCCTCTCTGTTTTACACCCAAGCAGGCAGGACAGTTGCTGTATGGTGCATTTTTATTTAATTAGCTAAAAGGCTTGGATGTGCTTCTGTTACCCATAAATTCATGCCCATTGCAATGTGCCATGTTTATTCGTCATGTTGTGAGATGAACATGTCAGGAACCCGAGCATCATCTTCATCACTGGGCACTGTCCCATCCAAAGAAAGCAAGTGATTGACGAAAAACAATCTGGGAATCCTATCAGAGGCATCACACAAGCAAAACAAAGTAGGGTTTGACAAAAGAAACACATTCAGTCTCCTGCTAAGAAGAGCCACTGCTGAGCTGAAGGCCCCCATATCTCCGTTAAAAGTGTGTTAGGGCACTGTGGGAACTGGGCGGGACACCCACCAGCCTGGTGGAGTGAACCATGAAGGTGATCCTTGAGTTGAAGCCCAGGGTTTAGTAGGAGTTGGCCAGGTGGGGGCTGTGAGCCTACCATGCAGAGGGAGCAGACACAGGGACACGGGAGAGAGAAGCTGCAGGAGGTGCAACAGAACTACAGTGGGGAGAGTGGCGCCTGGGGTTCTAGAGGGCAAGGTGGCACTGGACCAGGAAGGTCTTGCACGATCTGCATGATGGATTTTAAGTAGCAGAGCAGCGCAACAGAAGTGTGGTTTCTAAAGCTTATCCTAGATAAGAGGGAAAGAGTGGAAGTCGAGATGCCATGAGAGAAACGTGGGCCATGGCCGGGCCCTGTGTCTCACGACTGTCAGCGCTTTGAGAGGCGGAGGCAAGAGGATTCCTTGAGCCCAGGAGTTTGAGACAAGCCTGGGCAACATACAATGACCCCATCTCTAAAAAAAAAAAAATTAGCTAAACTGGGGGTACATGCCTGTGGTCCTAGCTACTGGGGCGGCTGAGGTGGGAGGATCACTTTGAGGCTGCAGTGAGCTGTGATTGCACCACTGCACTTCATTTTAGGCAACAGAGCAAGATGCTCTCTTAAAAAAAAAAAAAAGAGAAATGTGAATAATTAGAAACTAGGCAGGCTGGTAACCATGGAAAGAGACAGAGCAGGCACACATAGGGAACAATGTGGGGCAGGGGACGTACTGGTCTTTGAGGCTGGTCATCAGGGAGAGCATCAGAGCCACTCACTACAACCAGACACCCAGGAAGGAAAGGGAGCAGGTCTGTAGAAGAGGGAACAGGGAAGAAAGATGGAAGGATGACACGTTCCATTTGACCCGGGTTGAACCCATGTGGACTGGTTACATGTGCTCAGGTAACTGTAACACCCTCTGTGCCCCAGGTGACCCTTTCCGCCACCCCTAGTGGGGACACAGAAGGAGAAACTGTAGTTAAGTGAAGTGTGGGACCGAGGAAACTGGTCAGCTGTGATATAAAGCAGGGTTCCCCAGGCCCCAGGCCCCAGGCCATGACGGGTACCAGTCTGTAGCCTGTGAGGAACTGAACCAAACAGCAGAAGATGAGGGGTGAGCGAGCACAGGAAGCTGAGCTCTGCCTCCGGTTGGATCAGCAGTGGCATTAGATTCTCACGGGAGCGCGAACCTTATTGTGAACTGTGCATGTGAGGGGTCTAGGTTGCATAGCTCCTTATGAAAATGTAATGAAAGTGAAATGTACTTGAATCATCCCAATACCATTCCCCACCTCTCCCCATGGAAAAATTATCTTCCATGAAACTGGCCCCTGGTGCCCAAATGTTTGGGGACTTCTGATCTAAAGCATTCTCTGAATTCACATTAACACACAAAAAATGTGTTTGTGCTCACCATGGAAATGCTACATAGTTCACAAGAAGAAAAAGATAACAATCTTTTAACTCCAATATAAAGGGCTACAATCACTTTTTTAAAGCTCCATGAAGGCAAAACTATAGCCCTATTATAAATTCTGAACGAGCCAACTGGTCATGATCGATTTTGCTGCCTGAGTAAAATATCAGGATTCCAGTAGTTAAGCAACAATAATGGACAGTGCCTACTCTGTGAAAGGCAGCGGGAGATACAGAGGTGTCTGTGATGGCTCACATCCTCAAGGTATTTGTCATGTTCAAGGGCATTCATGAACAGCAATAGCTATAACCAAAGGTGTCTATTTCCTAAGGAGTGTTAACTAACTACCAGCAAAACGCCACGGTGAGGAAGATTAATTTTTGTTTATTTGTAAAAAGATGGGGTCTTGCTATGTTGCCCAGACTGGTCTTAAACTCCTGGCCCCAAGCAATTCTCCTGCCTCGGCCTCCCAAAATGCTGAGATGAAAGGCACGAGCTGCCACATCTGACCAAGGGGGATCAGTTTTGAGTGGGTTGTGAGAAACCCTGAGTGACTCCACAGGCCTAAAGTCATATTAGCTTAGGATCCTCTGTGAACCCCCCAAGACAAGCTGTTGGACTACGAGCAGGATTTCATCTAAATTCCACATGGGGTTTTCTTGCCATTATGAAATAAAAAGGTCACAGTCAAGTCTCAAGTGTACACAGCATGCCAAACCATATGAAACAGCCATTTGTATAGGTTAAAAAAAACCGGTTGAATATTGAAGAATTTCATAGAGTTCAATCTAATAATCCAGCTTTATGTGAATTTGGAATTCCTAATATGAGCTGGGCATCCCACAACCTTCTGCAGAAGCTTGGCTTCTGGTCGCCATAAGCATGTTCACATCAGCTGCTGAAGGATCAGCTTTCCCCAGAGCCCATTCTTTTCCCAGACCAAATGTACATGGCTCGAAGGCTGTAGACATTTTGCACAATGCACTGGTGCTGTCGAGGCTCCCAGTCTGCAGACATTAAAAGAAAATCAATAGGATTAGGTCATGTTTCTGATGGCACATGTACCTGAGAGGCTTTGCATCTTAAATGCTCTCTAAAATGAAGGCTCTTAACCCTCTGCAGCTTCTTGGAGATCCAGGTTAACTTCTCATTCAAGGAGTACATTAATCACAAGAGCCGCACCATCGTCCTGCCCTACTTTGCTGAAACTTGCCTAGTGTTGAAAAACTCAGTTTGAACCCAGCCCCGCATCCCGCAAGAGAATCCTCTAAGGCTGGGCTGAGTCAGTCTTTTTGAAGTGCACATGCTTTTTGGAGCTGACTGATCGCTGGCACTATCAAGTGATGAGGATGTCATGATTCCCTGAAGCTGAGGTCATGAACCCAGAGCATATTTTAAAAATGAATTAGAGAACCATTTCAACATCCGTGTGGACATGAGGAGAAAAATTTGTTAATAAATAATTTAAGTGGTTACATATTGGCCCTGCCGCAGGACTGTGGACACAACCGCAGCATGAAGATGGGATTATTGTGCACAGTGTATTAAAATTCACCCCACAAATGGCTTTCTCTTTTTAAGAAAGAGCCTTATTCTAGAGTTAGAAAGAATGCTTTGGAAACCCAAAGAACTCACAGGCATTTTCAGACATTACTTCATTGACCTCTGCAGCCCCCTGTGTAGCTGTGTTTGGAGAGGTTTGAATGCTCCAGCAGAGGCGAAGGTGGCTGAGGTCTTGCCTTGCACAGGATGACACACACCACTTAAAGAAAAGACTGGATTGGCCCAGGATCGCCAGCTTCTTTTCGTCTGTCCCACACTGCCAAATGTGGGCAGAAGAGAAAAAGAAAAATATTTATTACAGCCAACTCAGCAATCAGAGAGTTTGGTGGTGTAAAACCGCTGAGAAGTCCCTGGGACCCCATCAAAAAGAAGCCACCCTCAGTGGGCTGGCTAGAGCATTTGGAGGGAATTCCAAGTCCTTGGTCATCATTTCAACTACAGCAGCCCCAGTACATCTTCCTGAACTGTAGCCCAACTTCCTCCTCCTCATGAGGAAAGAGAGCCCCAAGCGGGTAGAGGGACTCTTCTAAGGGCACAAAGAGAAGCAGTAGAAAGCCAGATCTCTGGGTTCCAAAAACCCGGGGAGGGAAAATTGAGCTGGCAGGAGAAAGGAGAGAACCAGAGAACAAAGGGAAGATGAAAGGAAAAAGGGCAGAAGGCAAAAGTAAGGAGTTGGAAGTGTAGGATGCTTTGGTGTCCCCATCCTCATGCACTTCCATGTGGCCTCACTGGCCACCAGTGGGGACCTGCATCTTGGAAGATGGCTCAAGGAGAAGCCTAAAATTTGGTCACTACTCTTGTAGAAAGGGAAACCTCAGGAACTGAGGACCACACATGCCCCAGGCACTGTGCACACATGGTCTTATTCAAGAAGAATCAGGCCACACAGTGGCTCAGGCCTGTCATCCCAGCACTTTGGGAGGCCTAAGCAGGAGGATCACTTGAGGTCAGGAGTTTGAGACCATCCTGGGTAACATAGTGAAACCTCATCTCTACTAAAAATACAAAAATTAGTTGGGCATGGTGGCGCATGCCTGTAGTCCCATCTACTTGGGAGGCTGAGGCAGGAGAATCCTTTGAAGCTGGGAGGCAGAAGCTACAGTGAGCCGAGATCATGAGATTGTATCCCAGCCTGGGCAACAGAGTAAGAATCTGTCAGAAGGAAAGGAAAGGAGAGGAAAGGAAGGGAAGGGAAGTGGGGGAAGGGAAGGATAAGGAAAGGGGAAAGGAAGGAGGAGGAGAGAATGCGGGAGGGGAGGGGAAGGCAGGGCAGGGCAGGGGAGGGCAGGACGGGGAGGGCAAGGCAAGGCAAGGCAAGGCAATCAGTCATTATTTTGTAAACAACTGGACTGCTACTGCCATGTACCAGGTTTTTGAGGCAGGGACCCCCTCCCCTCACAGCACTCATGCTCCCATTTACCCCTGCACACCCCTGTCAGCCAGTGAGTTGTAAGCACCCTGGATTCCTGCCCAGGAAACAGGGAGCACAGTGGAAGGGTGTGGAGCAACCCAGGTCCACACAGTGATGTTATTTCTTTTTTGTGATTCTAAACAGTAATCTTCCATTTAGCTTAAAACAAACAAATAAGGCAGCTGAGAGGGAGGTAACATTATCTTTTTCAACATTTTGACCCTAAATGCCCATTTATTTCCTTGAAATAGAGTGAGAATTTTTGGATTTGTTTTTGGCAGGGAAGGGGAAGGAATAGGGGTAGTTTTGCTTTGTTGTTTTTTTCTCTCTCTCTCTCTTTTTTTTTTTTGAGACAGAGTCTTGCTCTTTCACTCAGGCTGGAGGGCAGGCAGCGTGATCTCAGCTCCACCTCCCAGGTTCAAGCAATCCTCCCACCTCAGCCTCCTGAGTAGCTGGATTTACAGGCATGTGCCACCACGCCCAGCTAATTTTTGTGTATTTTTAGCAGAGATGAGGTTTCACTATGTTGGTCAGGCTGGCCTCAAACTTCTTACCTCAAGTGATCTTCCCACCTGGACCTCCCAAAGTGCTGGGATTCCAGGCATGAGCCACCACACCCAGTCACATTGTTTTGTTTTCAATTGAGCTGTGGATGGTAAAGATTTCCTGGACTTACTGAATTTGAAGGAATGCACAGTACTGCCTATAAGCCTGTGGCTGATTCAGAGGCACTAAAGGAGGCTGTGGGTGATGGGGTGGCATTGGCCAGTGTGGCCAAGTGGCAGAGGGCATGTGGTACCAGTCTCCAGCAGAGCCCCCCACATCCTGCTGCTGCCCACCTCCTCTGTGGCCACAAACAGCATTTCACCTTCGGATAGGTAAGTAGGATGTGTGGTTTAGAAATGAGGATGGAGAGTCAGGCGTGGTGGCTCATACCTGCAATCCCAGCACTTTGGGAGACCGAGGCAGGTGGATCACGAGGTCAGGCTTTCAAGACCAGCCTGGCCAACTTAGTGAAACCCTGTCTCTACAGAAAATACAAAAAATCAGCCATGCGTGGTGGCGGGTGCCTGTAATTCCAGCTACTTGGGAGGCTGAGGCAGGAGAATCTCTTGAACCTGGGAAGCGGAGGTTGCAGTGAGCCGAGATTGCACTAGTACACTCCAGCCTGGGTGACAGTGCAAGACTCCATATCAAACAAAACAAAACAAAACAAAACAAAACAAAAAAACTGAAATGAGGATGAATAGCTAAGAGAAAGCCCTTGAGCCTCTAACTGAGGGTGGCTGCCAGGGGGTGAGGGTGTGGGAGGCAGCATTGCGGCTAAGAGCAACTCTGAAAGGCAACATCCCGTTTTGCTTTGCTTGCTAGTTATTTCTCCTCTGTGACTCTCAAACTAGGTTATGCTCTCCTTGAGGTCAAGAGTCATCTGACTGCTTGAGCCCAGGAGTTTGAGGCTGCAGTGAGCTATGATTGCACCGCCACTGCCGCACTGCAGCCTGAATGACAGAGCTGAGACCTCATCTCTATTAAATAAACTATTTTTTTTTTAATTTCTTCTAAAGAATCATCTGATTGACAGTCCTCTTTCCTGGAGCTGCAAAGGGCAGGCCCAGGCAACCCATCTTCCCCCAGGGTGAGCATGAGTGCCCAGAGAGCAAGGGACAAAACTTGAAAGTCTCTAAGTCCCTGGCAGGCAGGAAATGTGAGCTTATCTTCTATTCCTCATGCGATCTGGGCCAAACACACACAGGATGTGACCAGCACAGATCTATGCACTTGTTCTCAGGAACGGCTGAGCAGAAGGGCCATGTTTCCTGGAAGCCTGCTTTCAGCCCAGAGAAAATTCCGGAAGGGTCAGCTACACCCTACTCTCCTCCCGCTTGAGGACTGGCTGACCCACCTTTTGCCCCTGACTGTAAATTCTGAACCGACTTCTTAAGGATATCTCAGATCTCAAGAGAGAAGTAGGGTACGGGTGACGTCGGAAGCATGACCACATTCTCTTTTCATAGAAATAGCAGGAAACAGAGGCAGGGACACAGCTTTTGGAAATAGGTCAAGCAGAGGGAATGGCTTGGAAAATCACCTTCCATTTGCCTTCAGAGGCTATTAAACATGAAAGGAAATTCCCAGAGCAGGAAGCGAGATGTTTGTGCCTGTCAATCTCAACAAATACCCTAGACACTCAGCACTCTGTAGTGATTCCAGGTGTGATGGGCCCTGGCCGAGGGCAGGGGAAGAGGGAAACCACCCTTCGCAAGTCCTCCGTTCATAGCACTGCAGGCGGAAGCTCTGATTTTATTGTGAAAGCCACACTCACAAGGACACACACTCTATTTGAGCATTATTATTCATATCAGACAAGTAACTTAATAGGCATTCCCTGAATCTTCCTGGTGCTTTAAAAACAATGCCCACCAGTTTACACCCTTTCCAGGAATGTATAAAGGAAGACTTGTCTGCTGATCAGCCGACCTCATGGCCTGTGACGTTCACCACGAAGTACCCTTCTCTGGCCCTGAGAGGGCTTTCATTTTTGTGCCTCCCAAACTCCATCGTTCTTTTTTGGCATTGTTTTCAAGCTCTGATTACTGGGCAGTGCGCCTATTAATCTTGAATGAAATGAAGTCTCCACCACTTCCATTTGAAAAAGAAATAGCTTTGCCTTTTCCATTTGATTCGACCGTATAAAATATTTATGATTCCTCTGGCACCTGCAACGCCCCCTCTCTCCCATCGATTCTCTGAGTCGGCACTAAGTGCTCACTTGGTAGCAAGTACTCCCCATCCATCAGGGACAGCCGGGGGATGACAACAGCCAGGAAGCCCAGCTGCTCCAGGACCGTTGGGTCACCAGAAAATCTTCTGCTGCTCCCTTGGGGGGCTCCTGTGACTTTCCAAGCCCTCAAAGCCACCCTGTAGAGGATTTTGCTGCTGTAGGCTCTTAGGCCCAGCTTTTCCACCTTATTTGCTTCCACTGGTGTGTTCTTTCTATAATCACACACAAGCATCACTGAAACCTTCGGATGTCCTGTGACATCTGGGCCAAGCCAGGACAATTGGAAGCAGGGTTGGGCTGTGTGGAGCTCTCAGATATTTGATTAAACCACATGCAGAAGTTAGATTTCCCAGAGGGGAAAGCACCCAGTTGGTGTTCCTGAGAGTAAGGAGAGGTTTTTGTCTTGCCTCTCAAAAGTGACTTCTAGGCTGGGTGAGGTACCTCAGCATTTTGGGAGGCTGAGGCAGGGATACACTAGAGGCCAGGAGTTTAAGACCAGCCAGGGCAACACAGTGAGATGCCATCTCTACAAAAAAATTTTTTTAATTAGCTAAACATGGTGGCACACCTATAGTCCCAGCTACTTGGGAGGCTGAGGCTGGAGGATCATTGAGCCCAGGAGGTTGAGCCTGTAGTGAGCTATGATCTAATCAGTGTACTCCAGTCTGTGCAACAGAGCAAAACCTTGTCTCTTTCCGGTGCCTCACGCCTGATCCCAGCACTCTGGGAGGCCAAGGTGGTCAGGAGTTCGAGATCAGCCTGACCAACATGGTAAAACTCCATCTCTACTAAAAATACAAAAATTAGCCAGGCGTGGTGGCGGGCATCTGTAATCCCAGCTACTCGGGAGGCTGAGGCAGGAGAATCACTTGAACTCGGGAGGCAGAGGTTGCAGTGAGCCAAGATCAGGCCACTGCACTCCAGCCTGGGCGACAAAGGGAGACTCTATCTTGAAAAAAGAGTGCTTAGTAAATATGAGCTAGCATTGTTGGTGTAATGGTCATTAGTTTCATTCGGCAAGGTAATATCAGTTCCAGCCATCAGTGGCAGGACTGGCTGTGGCCGGTGGAAGGAAAATGCAGTGGGCTGAAAGCCAGCAAACAAGGCAGCTTTAATATGAGAGTAACTGCTGCCTCCTCCTGGAAGCTCCTTCTAGACTTCTTGCCATTAACCCAAAGACAGTGAGCGGCTAACCCCATGCTCCTAGACTTAGTATAATTCTCTATACACAGTAGGCACTCAGCAAACTCTGAATATATACATTTATGTCTCTCACTCCCAAATCCCTATTTTCACATCTTCTCAGTGTCCCACGTGTTCTCTATAAGAAAGACTTCTTTCTCTCCCCCTGTAGAAACTGCCATCAAAATATAATTGTCAGGGCAGGCGTGGTGGCTCCTGCCTGTAATCCTAGCACTTTGGGAGGCTGAGGCAGGTGAATCATTTGAGGTCAGCAGTTTGAGACCAGCCTCTGAAACATGGTAAAACCCCATGTCTTCTAAAAATACAAAACTTAGCCGGGCATGGTGGCGGGCACCTGTAGTCCCAGCTACTCAGGAGGCTGAGGCAGGAGGATCGCTTGAACGTGGGAGACTCAGGTTGCAGTGAGCCAAGATCCCACCACTGCACTCCAGCCTGGGTGACAGAGTGAGATTCCAAAAAAAAAAAAAAGACGGGAAGGAAGGAAAAGAAAGAACCCAATCTTTCTTTTCAGGTATCCCAGATTCCCAGAGTCCTGCACTTTGCCAACTGTATAACTGTGCAGTGTTTTAACATAAGAGTTTTGGACTAAGACAGACTTCGGTTCCAATCCTGGCTCTGATCCATTCTTGCTGTGTAACGGCAGCAAGCTATTTAACCTCCAGAAGCCTCAGTTTCCTTATCTACAAAATGAGGATAATAACAGTGACTGACTTGTAAAGTTGTAACTGACAAAGTAAAGCTTTTAGAAGACATTATAAGAAAAGAGATCAGCAAAGTGGGTGGCACACACTAATTAATTGCCCAATAAATGTTGATTACTACAGTCATTATTATTCATGAGTTAAGACACAAAAGCAGAGAACATTCCAGTTTTACTGAGCTTTCTAGAGACAATCAAAATGGCAATTGGTGCTGAGTATTTTGTTCAGGCCATGAGGGGAGGTGTGGTTGGAGAAATTATTTTCTGGGCACCTTCTCCAATGCCCATGATGGGGTGCTACCTCCTCTAGCCCTGACCAAGAAAAGCAAAGGAAAGAAAACTTTTGCTACTGGGCTGGAGGTTAGATTGAGCCTCTTTGGCCCTTCACAGTGGTCACCTTGGCAGTGGGGACGGTTTCACTCATGAAGTTATTTTAGGTGGTAGCAGCAGGAGGTTGGTTTAAAATCGTTTAATTGTATTGTCTGCCCTGATAAAAATTCAGAAGCTGGAGAACATAAAAGAAATGATTAAAAGTCACTGTGCTAACTGGTATATCCCCCCCTAAAAGCTCATAAACAAACAGGCTGCTGTCCCAATGTCTACTGAAGTGAAATGGTGCCACTGAGCCTCTCCTGGGTGCACCCTGAGAGAGGCATTCACTGTGCATCTCCCTGATGTAAAACTTCTGGGCCCTCCTGGAAAGGGCTGAGCAAACACAATTGTTTAATTCGGCTGCATTTGCCCACAGTGTCAGCATGCTTCTGCATTAGAATGTATTACACTCGGCCACGCTGGCGCTTTCTCCATCTGTTTACATTTAGAATGGTACTCGCTGCCAAAGATTAGGAATCCCAGTGCCCACAATCCAGAAAGCACAAGCCAAGGGGTAGAAATAAAAACAAATTGAAAAACCACTTGTTGCTAGCTGGTTTTGTTGAATTCAGAAGGACTAGGAATTTTTCCCTGCTGTGTTCAGTTCCAGAGAGGAGGATGTCAGTGGCTGAAAATCCGAATGGGCTTCACAGGGTCTCTCTCCAGGTATATGACCTTGACTCTGGGTTACCTTCTCAGCCACATCAGACCATGAACTCTTCAAGGCAAGCAGGGGCATGCTAATTCTTCTTCGTTTTCCTAACGTAGAGCCTGGTACCTGTGTTTAATAAATGCTGGTTGATGGAATAAATACATGAGTTATACTCAGTTCTTTGCAGGGGGTTTTAAACGTGACTGCAAATTCTTTTGATTTGCACTGAGAAGTAAGACCAGCATCCCCCTCCCTTTGAATCTGGAAATGACTATGGGTGCTTCCATCATCTTAGCTGAGCAGAAGTGGCTTTGTGTAATTCCAAAGCAGAGCGATCAAAGCCCACGCAGCCAACACCTATTATCTTTTGCTTTTTGATGCTAGTCTTCCTAATGGGCATGAGGTGATAACTTGTAAGTTTTGATTTGCATTTCTCTGATGATTAATGATGTTGAACATCTTTTCATATACCTGTTGGCCGTTTGTATGTATGTGGAGAAATTGGAGCTGGGATTCCATTGGTGGGAATGTAAAATGGCACAGCCACTGGGGAACACAGCATGGAACTTCCTCAAAACATAGAAACAGAACTGCCAAATGGTGCAGCATTTCCACTGCCTGGTATGTACCCCGAATAATGATGGAAATCAGTATGTCCAAGAGATATCTGCACTTTTGTGTTGATGGCAGCCTTATTCAAAGCAGCCAGGATAATCAGGACCACATAATTGTTACCCAGGCTGGAGGGCAATGGCGTGATCTCGGCTCACCGCAACCTCCGCCTCGGAACCACCCACCCCAGGGTCCAGTGACAGAGGAGTGGATAAAGGAAATGTGGTGTACATGGACAGCGGAATAGCACTGAGTCTTTGAAAAGGAAGGAATTCTGCCATTTGTGACAACATGGTTGAACCTAGAGGACAATGAGTATTCTAAGTGAAATAAGCCAGTCACAGAAGGTTGAATACTGTATGATTCCACTTACACCGGTATCTAAAACAGCGAAACCCATAGAAACAGAGAATCTAACAGTAGTTGTCAGAGGAGAGAGGGTGGGGAGATGAGAAGTTGATCAACGAGTAGGAAGTTTCAGTTATGCTAAACGCATAAGTCCCAGCGATTTGCTGTGCAGCAGAGTGTCTGTAGTTCACAGCACAGTATTACACATTTCAAGATTTGTTAAGAGGCTACTCTCATGCTAAGTGTTCTTACCACGAAAAATAAAAAGAAAAGAAAGTGGTGGAACAGAAGAAAACTTTGGGAGGTGTTGAATATATCTGTGTCCTTGCTTGTGGTGATGGTACCAAGGGTATTTGCACGCGTTTAAACTCCTCCAATTGTACACATTAAATACGTGCAGTTCTTTGTATATCAATGATACCTTAGTAAAACTCCTATTAAAAAGATAAAACAAAAGTAGCCTTATGGGTTTTTTTAAATGATTTTTTTTAAGAAAAAAGCCATGTGGCTTTCACATTTGCTTTTGAGCCCTGAACCACCATGTGCCCTGTCTAGCCACGCTGAGCTGCCCTGTTTAAGGCACCCCGTGCAATGAGGTCTTGACACTCCATTGAGAGAGGGGCCAGATATGACCCCAGGTGTTTGACATGTGAGCAAAGAAACCTACAGATGATTCCCGCCCGTCGTGTACATTACCCCAGCCTTTCTAGCCTTCCCAGCTGAGGTCTCAGCCACTGTACAGCAGAGACAATCCATTCCTGCTGTATCCTGTCTGAACTCCTGACCCACAGAATCCAAGAGCAGAAGAGAATGGTGCTTGTTTTACACCATGAAGTTCATGAAGTTCTGGGTTGGTCTGACATGACAATAGACAACTGTAACTTTCTCCGAGACTTCAGGCAGGAGAGCCATTGTGATGCCAGCCCCTGGTAGTTGGTAGTAATCTCCACAGAAAGGGCATTTGATCTTAAAAAAAAAAAAAAGCTTAAATTCCCTCTTCAATGGAAGCCCATAACTTCTTTACTTACATCTGGAGAGTTGGGTAACAGCTGATTCCCACTCTCTCTTTTTCATAGGCCTTCACGTATTTGAATATATGGAGTAAGTAGCCATTCAGCTTCTTTGCTGGGTCATATACG
Source organism: Callithrix jacchus (assembly GCF_049354715.1). NCBI lineage: Eukaryota > Metazoa > Chordata > Mammalia > Primates > Cebidae > Callithrix > Callithrix jacchus. Next base: position 32,787,097 of record NC_133508.1, on the reverse strand, counting down.
TTGAAATCTTTTAGATCCTTTTATCTTTCTTGTACCTTGTATTTGTCACCCTCTAAAAACAGATGTCAACAGCTTTTGGAGAGACAGAAGACACAGTCATGAAATGAGAGCCTTAGATCAAAATGACAATTCTTTTGACATTCATGGAACTTTATAGTATGCAAAACATCTTCACCTGCCTTATTTCTGAATCCCCACAACTACCCAAGGGCATGAATGGGACCAACGTTTATTCCTATTTATTACAGTTAAGCTCCTTTCTCAGGATCATACTTATTAATGGCCAAGCTGAAACTAGAAAACAAACCTCCTTGAATTGTGAGTATATAAACAAGGACAAAAAGAAAATTGAAAAAAATAAAATCCCCTGATGTGTCTGAATAGCGGATTATTTTCTCACCAATGTTCCTTGATCGTAATTTTGCCTTTTCAGTAAACAATTTTTTTTTTTTTTGAGACAGAGTCTCACTCTGTCACCAGGCTGGAGTGCAGTGTCTCGATCTCGGCTCACTGCAACCTCCGCCTCCCGGGTTCAAGCAATTCTCCTGCCTCAGCCTCCCAAGTAGCTGGGACTACAGGCACACACCACCATGCCCAGCTAATTTTGTATTTTTATTAGAGACGGGGTTTAACCATGTTGGCCAGGATGGGCTCGATCTCTTGACCTCTTGATCCACCCACCTCGGCCTCCCAAAGTGTTGGGGTTACAGGCGTGAGCCACTGCGCCCAGCCCAGAACTTTTTTTAAGCTGTCTTTATAATGTGTTTGTGCAGGGTTGGAATATTTTGAAGTATGTAATTTTAAAATAAATAACTCGGATTATAGACACAACAGAAAACTACACAGTAAATGTTCTCGCTACTTTCATTGACTGATTTTTCTGGTTCCAGAAAAATGGTAGATCGTGGTAGTCAGAATTAAAAATAAAAATATATTGAGTACCATTGTGTTGAGGTAAAACATTTCCATGCATTTGTGCTTAAATGCCAAATACAAATGTGTTCTATTGCACGAATAATGCAAGTGTTAGACCCTAAAGATGCAGCAAAATTTTATGAATACCAGGGACTATCTGCATGGACCAGCCACTTGAATGAAAGTTCCACCTTTTTCCAGTTCTACGGTAGCAACAGAACATAGCAAGTTAAGGTATAATGACCTCTGCGCTCTATAATAAGTATGGGCTCACACTTATTTTCTATGTCAGGTCTTCTGGTGGGTCTAATAAAGGCAAACAGCTAGAAATAATCTTTATTTCTATGTCCTGAATAGAGGCAAGGGAGAAGTAGTGCCCCAGAAAAGATGAGTGGTGGGGGTGGAGTAGAAGGTGAATAAGGTTAACAGTTATTCCTACTCGGTAAAGTTCAGCCACATACTAAGGAGTGCACCTGTCTATGGCTGAGCTGAAACTAGAAGACAAACAATGACTAGACCAGGGACCAGAGGCTGTGCCACTATGAGACAGCAAACACCCCCGCTTGTCCCTACAGTGAATCCAAATCTCTGGTGGGGAACTGGGATCCAAAATCTGCATATTTATCTAGTATCCCAGGCAACTGGGGGCACGCTAAAATATCTGTGTTCCTTCACGTCACCTGCTCAACAATTCAGAAAGTTACAAAAAGTAATTCAAGACTTAGGGGGATTCTGTCAAACCGTGCCTGGAAGAACCAAACTTGAGCCCTGCTGACGCCAGAAACAGTCTGTTCTCCACTGCACGTCGCCACAACCCAGTGGCAACTCTTTACACTTTCCTGAGCCTCGGCATCCTCTTGTCAAAAGTGAGAGGTTAGGAGTTTGTTTGTGTTTGGCATTGTATGAGGACCTGAGATGGAGCAGTTGTCTGCATCCAAGACAACTGGATGCCAAGGTGCCATTTTGGATCAGAGAAACTTGCACACACTCTGGGCCAAATGGTTTTATAGTGGTCTCTGACTCTCCCAGATTAATTTAAGAGGTATACCAGAACAATTACCCTATGGACCATTTATATCGAGATCCAGCTGAGTTCTAATTGGCGCAAACAAACACTGGCACGGTACACACAAGTTCTTGCAAAGGTGATTGCTAACAGCCACCAAGCTGTAGCGGAAAGGATGTGGGCACAAACCCTTAAGACTAGGGTGTGTCACTTGAGACCAGGCCAGAGCCATCAAAGCACCCTGTTTTCCTCCACCCTTTCCGACTGCCCCAAGGCTGGCACAGGGTTTAGTAAGAGCGAAAGTAACACTTGCCCATCTGAGGGCCAACGGTCTTTTCTAGATTGAGTTTTCTAACTTGAATGAGGTGCTAGACAGAAAGATGCCACCACAGAGATTAATTTTTCACAGCCCCAAACCAGATGCTTTTGCTGTTCCATGTGCCATGCAGCAGGTCCTGGCCCTTACGGCCTGCCAGTCAGCATTACAAGTGACAAGCACGCATTTGCTGTCATGGCCTGACTGAAAATCCTTGTCATCTTAATTTGTCATTTCGAAATATATGAAGACACCTGCCTAGGCCACAAAGACTTCTTTTGTGCCTAATGGTGGTCTAGAAATAAACTGGCGATGAAGGATACTGCATTGTTATGGGGACGCTGTCAGTTGGCTCCGTTATCAATATATCAATGCCGTTTTGCAAGAAATAGTCTCTGCTTTAGAGATGACACTTCATACATAACAGGCAGGGTGTGAGTTTTCCTCAACTGCCAGAACATTACATAATAAAACGTGTCACCAGGCCTCAAATGCAGCAGCAAAGACTCTGTATCTAGGTGACCCCAGAGCCAACATGCACTTAGCCAAAAAAAATGATTCAATGCCTTCAGAATGTGGGATGCAAAATGAGATTCTGCAGGAGTCAGGGATCAATGGTGGGAGAGTGCAAAGAGAGGATCTGACAGCTGCCAAGCTCTGGGCAATCTGTTCTCAGTTAACTAATAGTCGAGAGGAAACACTGAAGGATAAAACATTGATACCCCAAAGCGCTCAAATCGGTTTCATTATTTGGCCTGATTTTATGTGTCTGTTCCCCATCCCTCCCTAACTCCTACTTGGGCTGCAGAATGGGCCTCCTTTGCAGATTTGATTATCAGTTATCAACTTGCACTGGGACAAAGGAAAATCAGGTGGTAGGGACAGGAGTCCTGCCTGTGAAGTCCCAGTTAATCACCAAGCCAGACAACCACCTCTAAAGAATTAAGAGCAGATGCAGGCTGTTGATGTTTTCCATTCAAAGCTAAGAATTCTGAAAACTCCCCGGCGCAGAATGCAGGAACCCTGAGTTTTCTTTCTATCTCTGTCTAGTTCTAGACTGAATGGGCTCAAGTCATCTAGTTAACCTCTCTGGATCTCAGTCTTCTGAAAAGTGAGGCCAAGAGATCTGGCATTCTTCCGAAAAGTACTGGAGACAACTCAGGACTGAAAATGATCATGAAGCCCTTTGCAATTATCAATGAGGTGATGAAGCAGTCATGAGCTTTGACCAGAAGCCGTGTTTTGTGGGATTGCCACTTTAATCGCTCCTGTTCAACATTAGGGCTGGTGCCAGGGTGTGGAAGGAGGTAAGAGCTTTGGTGGTCCTGCTAGGCTGCGGAGTGTGGGCTTTTGCAGATATGCAACAGTGCCCTCTATAGGCATCTGGCATATTTTAAGCCACTGAAGCTGATCGGTCAATTTTCCTCAGCCTTGTGTACTTCTCAGAGGAGGCCCAGAGAGCTTGTGTGTAAGGGGCTGTGACCGGACTGCTCAGCGAGGGCTTTCGCTTCGCAGAGAGTGCTGTGCATACATTAGAAAGCTGCTGAGTGGAAATCTTATTCCCTGGGATTTTAAACAGCCACATTTCCTGGCATTTGACATCAATGGGACATTTAGCAAATGGAGTGCCAGATGGAGCTCCTGGCTCTATTTTCTGTAAGACACTTGAGAGTCGGAACCCTCCCGATGTTTGCATTTGATAGGCTGGCCCACCGTAGGGCTGGCCACGGCTCAGTGGACGTGAGGCATTCTGCAGGGACACACGGGACAGCACGTGGCCGCTCGGCCTGCACTGCTACACACAAAAGTGTTTCAAGTTCCAGCATCCTTGGTAATTCACTCTAACATCGTCACCCACTTCTCTTACATTATCTGACTTTCTTACAAGCCACATGCAAGAAAGCAAATAATAATTGATGCACACTTTCACAAGTACTGTCTCCCCTGAACTTCTCAAGGCAATAAGTTAAGTAGGGCAAACCCTGGTGTCACCGTTTTGGAAATCAGGAAGTGGAAGCTTAGAATGTTGAGGGACTTGCCCACAGTTCTGTGGTCTCACCTTGTAACTTACAGAAAAAGCAATAAAATCTCAGATTTTTCTCTAATATCTAAGCAGTGCTCTTCTCCCCTCCCCCTCCTTTTTGTTTTTTTTTGTTTGTTTGTTTTTTTGTTTTTGAGATGAAGTCTCACTCTGTCACCCAGGCTGGAGAGCAGTTGCACGGTCTTGGCTCACTGCAATCTCTGCCCCTCTTGTGCAAGCAATTCTCCCACCTCAGCCTCCCTAGTAGCTGGGACTACAGGCGCACACCACCACACTCAGCTAATTTTTGTATTTTTAGTATAGATGAGGTTTCACTATGTTGGCCAGGCTGGTCTCAAGCTCCTGACCTCGTGATCTGCCCACCTTGGCCTCCTAAAGTGCTGGGATCACAGGCATGAGCCACTGCGCCCAGCCGCTCTTCTCCCTTTCTATGTGAACACATGAACTTTTATGAAGCCATTTTGATTATTTTCTATGAATAATTCACATTTATATGGATCACAGAATTCCAGATTACTATATAGTCCTTTGAAATTGCTTTATTACTCACTATGTTTATGAAGGCTCCTAGTAAATCTCCATGGTGATATTCAGAGAGTCTCTGATACAAAGTTGTCCTGTTTTTATACTGAAGGCAGCTGGCACTGACCAAGTCAATGAAATCATGATTCTCTGAGAATGAATATTTGGATTTTCCTTGCTTTTCATAAGGTTGCATATCTTTCATGTTCAGGCAGATAGATAACACATTGCTTTATTAAACTGGTGTAATGGAGCATGGATTTTTTATATTGTCATATGCAGTGATAATCTAAAATTCTAGAGCTATGATTCATCTCTGAGGATATTTTACTCATATTGTCCAATAACCAGAAAGTATTTAGACCTCAAACAGCAGGTTAAATGGGCATGGCCCTGTCCTTATAGTTTGCATGCTGTTATTTTTACAGATGTTCTCCTCAGTTCCCACCTTCATTCAGGTCAGGGGAGTTAATGGGAAATGAAACTGCATCTCCTCTACTTCCCTTCTTCCTGCACGGTTGACTTGAATTATAAGCCCACAGCTACGCTCTGCCAGTTGATACCTGAGTTGTTTACCATCTCCACAGCCAGGAGATGCAACAATTAGCTAGCTTTTCTGGCTTTAGAGAAAGGTTACCTCATAAACAGACCAGGAGACGATCTACACATCTGCCCCGTCTTACCTCTGCCTTAGATACCTACTTCTCTACTGAAACAGTCAACCAGTCCTGGGCTGTTGCTGCAGAAGAATCTGCTACAGAAATAACTGTCACACTTTCAAATTGTTTCCCACACAACACAAGCTCAATTGCTCTTCTCTTGTTCCAAAACAGAAGCCTTATCCTGGAGGACTCTTTCAACAAAAACCCACGAAGAACACCTTTACTTTTTAAAGTAAAACTACTAATATTGATCACAAAACAAAACTTTATATTTATCGAACTTCCTCTGGCTCCCCTAAATTAAACCAAGTGTTTGGTAAGAGTTTCAACCAATCTTAACTTCAGAAGGAGTTTTAGAAAGTTCCTATGGCAATCTCCAGTTAACATGGAAATCCATTCTTGATAAATACTTCCACTAACAAAGAGGCCTCTCTTAAAAAGATTGTCCATTCCATTTCTGGAGAATTCTAAAAGAGGATGTTAAAAGAAAAGACACCTCTTTCACTGGAATTTATGTCTTAGTAAGTGTTCATTTCAGATATATTCACAAGTAAAAAGAGAGTGAATTTTAAGACTCAAGAATGGGCCATTTCTATGAAATAATGATACAACAGACCAAAGCTGAAAGATTTGATCAACCTTATCAATTGTTGAAAGACAAGTCTTATGGAAGGAATCTTGGCCAACTCCAAAACTGACTCTTTTCCATGCTTAGTGATCATCTGGATACAGTTGTGGAATGTGACATTTTGGTCAACACAAGCACAGAATAACATGTAGCGTATACCCAAATGAAGTGAGTCACCAGTGAATAGGACCTTAAAGTCTACAAAAACCAACCACAGGACTGTAATGAAAGAAAGCGATGACAGACGAGTTATAACATACAGCCAGCCAAATTCTGAACACAGTTATTTTGGCTGACTAGTCTTGGACATGGGAAGAATTATGCCATTCAATTTACAACTTATTAAAGAAGGAAAGAAGTTGTCGATACAGATGGCTGGTTCTATATCAAAAAAGACTAGGAGAGGTGATATTATAGAGCTTCTATGGAGCAAACTGTCAAGCAGTACTTAACTCACTTCCCCCCATACCTAATCATTAGAAAAGAATGAATTTTCAAAAGGTTAAAAAAATTACAGTGTTCTTAGCAAGCCATGGCTTTGCTCACTTATCTGCAAAAGCCTGGACATGCTGATAGAGTCAGCTGCATTCCTTAGGCAAGGCAGTAATTACTTTTTCACGTGGTGCATGTTCTCTGCAAGCAGTTGTTCACAACATGTGGAATGGAATGCCTTTGTTAGGGGGTGGGGAGAGTTTATCATCATGTTTTATGCTAGTAGATGAAATCTGCCCCTAAATATAACATAAAAACTACTTTTGATTTACCAGAAGAAACACATGGTACCTTAAGTGCAGTCTATGAATATTTTGAATAGTAAGCCTCAAATAGGTAACAGAAGTGTCAAGCATGAGACCAAAAGAGTCATCTGGGCCTAAATGGACTTTGAAGTTGGTTTTATTACACCATAAATGAAGTCATGTTCACTGTTGCTTTCACTTGCTCCAATACAAGAGCCAGAAGTCTTGCGTTGTGGTCCTCGTTTTGCTCTTAATCATGTGTGCCTGATTTTGGATAACCTTTCAGAGGCCTAAATGGACTTATCTGCAGAAAGAAGAAAGCTGATTTAAAGTATCTCCAAGATCATTCAGTCCTTATATTCTATGATTTTTGTCTTCTTGGATGAATAATGTCACCACCTAACAGTGGAGGAGAAAAGCCATCAGGAACTCTTATAAGCCTTTGGTCTATGGAGGTCTCCTGGATAATACATTTCAGAAGAGAAACTGGATGTTTGTCCCCTAATGTCCATGTGGGTGTGAATTAATCATCCCACCACTGACTGAGTCATTTGTGACCTTAGAAAAGACTCGTAAATTCCTTTCACTTTTAGCCATTTGTAAGTGGCAGTAACCCATCCAACCTACCCACAGCCCAACCAGACCTCATGTATAACAATTAGTTAGATAACATCTTAGGTTTCCTAATCCATGGAAGTAAATGTTCTAAAAATCTAACTATTAGGTTGGTACAAAAGTAAATGCAGTTTTTGCAATTTAAAAGTAATGGCAAATTATCCTCAGCAAACTAACACAGAAACAGAAAACCAAACACCACATGTCCTCCCTTATAAGTGGGAGCTGAACAATGAGAGCACAAGAACACAGTGAGGTAACAACAGGTACTGGGGCCTTTTGGAGGAGGGTAGAGGTGGGAAAGCACTAGGGAGAAGAGCTCATGCAACGGGGCTTAATACCTAGGTGATGGGTTGACAGGTGCAGCAAACCGCCAAAGCACACGTTTACCTGTGCAACAAACCTGCACGTCCTGCACACGTACCCCAGAACTTTAAAAATATAAAGAAGTAAATCAATAAATAAAAGTGATGGTAAAAACTGTGATGACTTTCGCATCAACCTAATAATGTTTACGTTTTCAAATAACACAAGTACCTAACAACCTCCTGTGCTGTCATATATAAGCTTTTACAAAGAATATTTTGAGGTCACTTTGACTCATTGATTTAATTACCACTTTTCTTTACAACCGTGAAGCTTCTCACTTTTGTTCTGAATTTATGGGCTGTTCAGAAACTTATCAGAGTAAGTTGCCAGCTTGGGCCACTTCCTTTTCTCTACAGAAGGATTTCACAGGGCGAGCTGGAATTTCCTTTATTTAAGATGCTTGAAAAATCTGGAATGGTCTCATTGATTTATTTCTGGAGTGGGAGCGTGCAGCCTAACCGGTCTCTTCAGCATGTCTGTCATTTCAATTTCATGTATGAAAAGTTAATGCCAAGCAGTTGCTCAACATGTACTGATCAAAATTTCATAGATATAAAACCGTGAGTTAGGAACATCCAGATGTATTTCAAAACTGGGTAAAGTGCTCCAGCACATCCCCAGGGTAACTATGTGGTGGGTGGCCATTGGGCTTTGACTGGGAGCAATGACTAGCATGAAGTACTCTGTGGAAGATTCCGCTGAACTTTGCAAGACTCTAGCAAACCATGCAGTTTCCTTCCTTCTGTTTGAGTTGACTCATCAATCCATAAGGAGTAACCATTTATGTCGAATTTTAATATTTCAGAGTAACAAATTATGCCTCTCATATTAATATAGCTATTGCTGATTTTTTATTCAATACTAATTCTACCATAGCTATTTTCACCTTTAAAAATCCAACCCTAACACAGACCCGAAAATAGATGATTCAGGCCTCTTGTTTTTAATATATTCTGTGGGGGAATTTTGGGTTAATTTCCCAGAGGTACACAAAACTAAGAAATCCTTCCCCATACTATTTTTAGGAGAAGCCAGCCCAAAAGTTTCCTCCTGAGCCTGAGTTAACTGAGCTATTTCTGGATGTGAAAAATAGATCTGAACATTGCAGTAGAGGGAAGCCCAGGATGCTCTTCCCATTAAGACTTGGGCGTTCTCGTCATCACTGGTCATTAGAGAGATGCAAATCAAAACTACATTGAGATACCATCTCACACCAGTTAGAATGGCGATCATTAAAAAATCTGGAGACAACAGATGCTGGAGAGGATGTGGAGAAATAGGAACACTTTTACACTGCTGGTGGGAGTGTAAATTAGTTCAACCATTGTGGAAGACAGTGTGGCGATTCCTCAAGGACCTAGAAATAGAAATTCCATTTGACCCAGCAATCCCATTGCTGCGTATATATCCAAAGGACTATAAATCGTTCTACTATAAGGATACAGCACACGAATGTTCATTGCAGCACTGTTCACAATAGCAAATACCTGGAACCAACCCAAATGCCCATCGATGATAGACTGGACAGGGGAAATGTGGCACACATACACAATGGAATATTATGCAGCCATCAAAAACGATGAGTTCGTGTCCTTTGTAGGAACATGGATGAACCTGGGAACCATCATTCTCAGCAAACTGACACAAGAGCAGAAAATCAAACACCACATGTTCTCACTCATAGGCGGGTGTTGAACAATGAGAACACATGGACACAGGGAGGGGAGCACTACATACTGGGGTGTATTGGGGGAAATAGGGGAGGGACAGTGCGGGGTGGGGAGCTGGGGAGAGATAGCATGGGGAGAAATGCCAGATATAGGTGAAGGGGAGGAAAGCAGCAAATCACACTTCCGTGTGTGTACCTATGCAACAATCTTCCATGTTCTTCAAGGGTACCCCAAAACCTAAAATGCAATTAAAACAAAAAGAAAAAAAAAAGACTCGGGAGTTCTCCTCAGAAGTAAAGTGGCAGAGGTAGACGTAGTAGGGGGCTAGGGTAGAGAGGCAAGTCACAAACGAGTTAGACCTAACGCCCAAAAGGAGAAGTTAAAGAAAGAACATTTCTGTTTTGCTCTGGAATAGGGAAGAGCGACGAGTCATTGACTCTGAATCTTCAAGTTTAGGAAGCTCCTTGACACAGGATGATCAGAAAGAGATGGACTGCACCTCCCTGAGGATGTGTCCAGGGGAAGAAGACACAAAATTGCAATTGCAGGGGCTTGTATTAGGCACCAAGAAGTGTTTCCTGACAGTGAGGGCTGTTAAACATGGGAATGAGGTACCAAGGGACCTTGGGCAATCTCCATTCCTGGCAGGTTGAGAAATTAGATCCTTATCTGGTGGAATCAAAGCTATGGGGAGAGAACCGGACAACCTCAAGAGACCCCTTTCAAGCCTAAGAATCTCTACCCCACCATGGTGCGAGGAAAGTAGACAATTTAAAAATGAAGAAGGCTCTCCACTGACTTGCTTATACATTTCCTTTTTCTGTCAAAACGAGAAATTTTTTTTTTCTTTTCTGAGAGGATGTATATCCTGAGGAAATTATTATTTTTTATTTGCTTTTGATAAAAATAGTGCCAACCACTTCTGGGTATTTTGCAGAACTCACGGGTAGGGGTGAAGAAAGCCTTTGGCAGGGCCTGTAACAGCTCGGTGTGAGTTCTCCGAGAGGTCTTCATTAAGGGAGGCCTGAGAGGGTAGAGCCACTCAGTGCTACAGTTTGCAAAAATCCTTAGGATGTTGCTCTGTGTGGCTCTTAAAAAAGAAAATACCTGCATGGGGGTTTTGTTTTCACAGGGCAGGTACTTGAGGGCTTGGTCACTGCTGCTAAGCCACAGCATTCTGAGTCCTGGGGAAAGGATACACTTAACATTCAGTACGAGTGCTTCTAAGAAAATCGCAGGTTTCTTATAAGCTTCCGGAAAAGAATTGTGTAGAGTTGTGTTGCATCAAAACATGTGGTTTTCACACTGTGTTTCTGTGCAGATCGCAGGATTTTTGCACTTGACAAGAACGTCTTGGAAGGAGGATCAAGAAAGAAATTTGAACCTCTCTTTAGGTGTCTCTTCCTAATAAGGGGACTCATAGCCCAGATGTGATCCGCCCGCTCTCACTGTTCCCATACCTTTAGACCAGTTGTGTTAGATTTTGTTAAGTAAAATGGAGACTCTGCCTGCAGAAAGCGACACAGCTGTTCCAGCAAGGAAGGACAGGAATCTGTTTTGTCTCTTTTAAAATACAGAGTTAATAGTAACTTCAAGATCGTTTCTGCAGCCCTTTCTGAGAGACGCTGAAGCAAGTGCCCTTAGGGAGTGATTATTATCTGCTCTCTCTTGGTTGTTGTTGTGGGTACAATATGTAGTTCTCCCCTGGCAGCTGGAAAATTATGTTGTGGCAGGAAGGACATCATTCTGCCTGTCTTGAAATGCTTTTCCCAAGAGATCTCAAGCTGAGGCTGTGTTAATGAAACACACACATAGAGAAAAGAAAATACCTTCCTCACTTACTTCCTCTCTCTCTCTCTCTCTATCTCTCTCTCTCTCTCTCTCTCTCTCTTATCATTACACATCTTTATAAGGGAATAAACTAAATTTAGAAATAAAGGACAAGAAAATGGAAGGAACACCTAACTCGAGATAGGCAGCTTCTGACCATGCAGTGATGGGACTAAATTATAGTTATTTCTATAAAACCAGTTCAGCTCCAAATAGAAATTGGCCCATCTGCAGATTGGGGTAGCTTTCTGCAATTGAACCAACTTAACTTTTTCAAAATTATACACATACACATATTCGAAAGCTCAATACAACTGACTGTGTTGTAGCTAAGAACTTGTGAAATCCCCAAGAGAAACAGTTATACTGCCTTTCTAGGTCTTTCTAACTTTCCAAAGTTGTGTTTTAAACACTTCCTCACTTCTCCCTGCCAATGACTTCACTGTTCTATTTGTCATGCTTACTTCTAACCAAAAATTATTTCAAGGTTCTATCCCAAAGTCCCCTACATTTCAGGTGGTTTTGAAGTTACTCTAATGATTCTCTGTTCAGAAGGATGGCTCCCTGTTATCCGAGATTAGAGCATTTTGTAAACAAACAAGGCTGTAGAGATAAGTGCAGTGACATAAACTCTTACACACATTTTGGACAAATGAGTTTATCCAACAGAAATTTTCTCCTTTCCTCCTCTGAGACCCTGGAATGGGCAGAAGAAATTGTCTAGGCATTGAACGCTTGTGCACCTGTCCTTAAACTTCAACTGGCCATGTCTGAGCTGTGTGACCTTAAGCAAATCGCTTAACCTCTCTGAGTATTAGGTGCCTTGTCTGTCAAAATGAAGGTTCGAGTCTCATACTTAAAAAGTTACTGCGAAGAATAACTGAGATGACACCTCTGAGGCCAGTAGAACAGTACCTGGTGCTATTCGTGTTATCCTTTGGTCCATGAGTAAGAACATGTCCCAAACCCAAGCTTGTGTCAAGTCCCCTAAAAGAAAATCAAAAAGAAGACTTACAAGAATACGAAGGGAAGGATAAATATTGATATCAACAAAAGAGGCTGGAAAAAAATCCTAAAAAGTGAGATTCCTGTTTTTCCATCTACCTTCGTGGTCTCTTTCTTTACCTCCTGAATAGTTTGCATGGGTTCCCAGATGCAGACGCTCTTTTAACCTCTGCAGGTTGCAACTCTCATTGAAGTGATTCAACTGTTCTGCTCTTTGCTTCTAGAATAATTAAGAATAGCAACGGCCAGATGCTCCCCTAACCAGTTCCCACATTAGCTTCTTCCACATTCTCTAAAAAAAAGTGACCTTTTGACCTGATTCAACGGGAAGGCTGTTGTGAACTTCCTGGGTCAGAGTCGCCTGGGGTCAGTTACATTAATAGCCATTCCAGCCTCTAAACCTTCCTGGGAATTGTGAAAACCTCCCAGATCTGTGATAATAATGAGCTTTAAGGGTCTCTCTTCACATTTCCAAAGGATTGTGGGATTTGGGCTTTACCCAGGAAGCCAGCATTGCAGTTTGTCTTCTGACTCCATCAGTTTATCATGCAGCCCTGGATAATCCAAGAGTTTCTACAAAATATTTCCCATTGATTAAATTGCTCAGTGAAGCCAAGTCTGTCTTCAGAAAGATTTCTACTGAGAATATATTGATCAGTATCCAGAGTAATTCGTATATTTATTGAGTACATGCTTCATAGCTGACATGGTTCTAACAAATCCTCCTTACATTCTATGAAACAAGTCCTTGTGATACAGATAAGGGAAACTGAGAACTTGAAAGTCACAGAGTCAATGAATGGTGGAATGGGAAACAAACTCAGGCTGTCTGAACTCACTCTGACATCCTGCACCACAGTTACTAGCACAAACTATTTCTTTCCATTGCTGTGACGGACTGTGCACTGATGTTTTAGAGAAACTGAAATAAAGCATGGAAAATACTGTTTTGGTTGATTTTTTTTTCCGTAAGGAATGAGGATGAGATTACTTCACTTTTAAATTACACCCACATTTAATTAGAATGAATGCAAAACTGATGAAAATTCTAGATTTTTCAAAAGAAGCCTTTCTTTTCTGTTTGAGCCAAATCACTATAATGTCTGTTTCCAAAAGCCAATAGTGAAAGATCTCTCCCCAAAGTGAAGAGATCCTATGGGAATATAAAACCATCATTAGGGGTCATTTCCATTTGCTGTGACAGCTATTCAACTGCGGTACACACATTTCATCTCCACCTAGAAAACGTGAGTTCTAGTGTCTTACTACTTTGAGAAAACTAGTGAGAAAGGGGAGAGTTCCCCCACCCCCTGTGGGACAAGCGACAATGGGGTGGTGGTGGGGCTCATTTTGCTCCGCAGAGTTTAAATCCCTTGTGGGAGGAGAAGCATGCAGGTGAGTGGGTGCAGGAGCCCGAGTGAGTGTCTTTAGGCTTCAGCAGGAACAAATCCTGTACAGGCCCACAGCAGCATCCAGGGGTTGCCCCCGACCTCTGGAGCCCCAGAGGGCAAGTGTTACAAACAATTCTCTTTTAGTATTTGCCGTCCATGGATGGCTAAGTGTTAACCAGAGCGGTGGAGAGTCGGGTGACACACACCCTGCCCTCTTGGTACCCGGGTCCTTGTCTGACATCTAGGAAGAATTAAGTCACACAGACTTGAAAGATGGTGAATGCAGAGGTTTTATTGAGTGATGGAGGCGGCTCTCAGTGGAAAGAGGATGCTGTGGGAAGAAGGTGATCTTTCCCTGAAGCCTGGTGGGAGTCACGTCTTATGAAGTTAAGCCACGTCTATCAGGGTCTCTGACACTCAGGTGCTCTTCTCCTCTCCATGTTCAGCTGCTTGCACCTCTGCCAGCTGAGGTCTGGGGTTTATGTAAGCACAAGATGGGGGGTGGGGCCGGGGGCAAGGAGAGCCAAAAAGTAACATTGGGGTGGAAAAACAAGTATAACTGTTCTCATTTAGGTTTCCAGGCCTGAGGGTGGGGCCTTTGTCAGAGCATTGCCCTCTTCTACCTGGTATTTCCCCACCTCCTGTCCATGTCACTAGTATGGGAATTGTATGGAAAATTTTAAGCCTCTATTAAGTTAGCAAAGCAATTAAAAAATCAAGTCCTAAGCATTGAATTTTCCCAGGCTTTCTTTCGTTCTGGGTGACTGACTAGCTGTGATCTAACAGCCCTCCTTGCGAGCCACAGCTCTCTATGCCGTTTGCGTCCGCGTGCCTGAACCTCGGATCCACAACCAGTGCAACTAAAGCTTTAAGGACATTTCTTAATGTTTTGAGTCTTGCTTTGTTACCCAGGCTAAACTGCAGTGGTGCAATCTCAGCTCACTGCAACCTCCGCCTCGCAGGTTCAAGCAATTCTCCTCCTCAACCTCCTGAACAGCTGGAATTAGAGGCGTGTGCCACCAGGCCTGGCTAATTTTTGTATTTTTAGGAGAGATAGAGTTTTACCATACTGGCCCAGCTGGTCTGGAAGTCCTGGCCTCAAGTGATCACCTGCCTCATCCTTCCAAAGTGCCTGGATTATGGGTACTTCAAAGGCATTTCTGATGTGCTGAATATTCCTATGGAGGAAGGCATTCCTGGACCCTAATAAATAATGAATATTTATTTTAAATGAATTACTCATCTGCAGTGTTGAAGTTGAGCTTGAACAGTGCTGTCAGTTTGCCTTCAGTAGGTTAAAAATTCCCCTTCAAAACGTCCGGGTATCTTCAAGAGTGGCTGTACTAGATGCATGCTTAGGGTCTGCCCTGGGTGTGTAGTCTAAGAATGTGTTGTTTTTATCTCCTCTGGTTTTAGAAGTCATGTACATTCATTGAGAAAATATGTCAAATAACAAATATTCCAGCCATAAATTCCATATTCCATATTTAACACATTGATGAATATAAATTTAGTATTTTCACATATATCTTGTACCATGTAGCACCAGTTGCTTAAGAACAATTTGATATTGTTAAATAACAGTGTATTGTGAATATTTTGCCATGTTATTAAATTTTCTTCTATGTCATCATTTTAATGACTGACCTATATCCTATCACTTGAACGTGCCATAATTTTATTTCACAAACCCATTATACATGGACATGTTTGTTATTTATTGTGTATAATAAATTATCCTAAACTTAACAGCTTAAAGCAGCAAGCATTTATTATCTCACAGTTTCTGTGGGTCAGAAATCCAAGAGCAGCTTAGCTGGGTCCTCCAGCTCAGGGTGCCTCACAAGGCTGCAGGGCAGGTGCTGGCTCGGGAGGTCGTCATCTGAAGGCTCAGACCAGGAAGGATCTGCTTCTGGTTTCACTCATGTGTTATTGGCAGGTTTCAAGTCCTCGTTGACTTTTGGCTAGAGACATCAAATCCTCATCATGTGGGCCACCCCATAAGGCTGTTTACAACATAGGAAGTGCCTTCCCCAGATAAGGATTCCAAGAGACAGAATGTGAGAGAGGACACCCCTAATGGAAGGCACAGTTTTTCATATCCTCATCTTGGAAATGGCACGCCATGATTTTTGCCATATTCTAGCTGGTAGACATTAGTAACTAAGGCTCTACACTCAAGTGGAGAGGACCATATACCAAGGCATAAACGCTAGAGACAGGGATCAGAGAGTACCATCTTAGAAACTAACCACCACAGTGGGCATTGAGGTAACACACACAGGCATGCACAGTTCAAACACTAATAACAGGGAAATATTTTTCTAAGTAGCTTAGAGGAAGTGACCAGTTGAAGTTTTCAAGATCTGATGTTTCAGCCATTGAATGAAAACAGCAGAAAACCCATGATGGCATTTTTCAAGTCAGCTTGGAGCCTGAGCCAGAAAAATCACCTGTCAATGGACTATTTTGTGGACATTTTCCAGTGTGGTGGTGGATTTAAAGAAGTAAGTTCTGCACCACTTCACTTGTATCTTCCCCCTAAACAAAGCATCGATCACATTAGCCTGGGGACTCATGTCTTCACTGGGCCATCATGGCAATGGGAAAACAGCCTGATTACCCTGGCATTGAGCTTCCCCACAGCCCAAATGCAGGACCCTTTTCCAGTCTTCTCACTACACAGTCTGTCTGGTCTATGCCAATGATAGAGGCAGGAGGCAGAGAACTCTCCTAGGCAGGTAGGGGAAGGCATCAACCTGCCAAGGTCAATGTGCACAGGAAGCTTTCCTAAACATGCCCACAGTGAAAAATTCCATCCCTTAACACATGCGCAGTAAGGGAAATAAGTCAATATGGAGTGGCTCAGACTAAGGTCCCTCATGTGCACCAGAAGGACAGGGTGGAGACTCCAGGAATACATGCCTTATACAAATAGGGAACCCAGCCCCAACAGCAGATATGTAAAAGCCCTTATAGTCAATTGTGAAGGGGCTTCCAGTAATCTTCTTTCAGAACCCTCTCTTTGCTGAGAGCTTTCCTTTCACTTAATAATTCTACTCCACTCATTCTTCAGCATCCACGTACCTAATTCTTCCTGGTCATGAGACAAGAACCCTGACCTAGCTGAGCCAAGGAGCCAAAAAACTGCATCATCAACACTAAAAACAGTGTCTTTGTATTCTCTTTCTCTCCACCTATTTGTATCCTATTCATCCTCTGAGTTCATCCCAAATAAGCAAAAATCTCCATTCTTACTTTCCCTCTGTCACAACCCCTAAAATTATTCCAGCAATCAAGTTTGTGCTATGGTTAGAGGACTCCAGAACTGAGAAGACTGGAAGAGTAAAGACTCTAGACAGGGAATGGAGTAACAGAAAGAGAAACAGTAATATCCACATCAACAAGAGTGGCTTATGTAGCAATGATGGCATGCCCAGTACCACCTGGGAGAGGCATTGAATGATAAAGGCTTGAGAAGAGCTCATATCAAAACAACAGGAAATACTCAGTGAGACTCAGGAATGAGGAAAACAAAAAATCCAAGAACAAAATTTTATGGTGAAGATGAAGACCTAGACCTGGACTGAGTCACTGATCACTAAGAGGAGCAGGCCCTGGACACAGTGGAGAAATATTGAAATATTAGTTACAAAAAAAGCACATATCTGAACGTAACATATATAGTCAGCCACATGTTTCTATGTTCTTTAATGAGATAAATGTTTGGCTCTTCTCGGGACACTTATTTTCCTAAATTGCTAAAGTAAAAAATCGCTGTTGAATCCAAAACACTGATTCTGTTAGACCTCATCTTCTAGGAGTCCAGGCACAGAGGAGTGAGTTGTATAACTGGCCCCAGAACACCTCCATCAAGCTGTGACCCTCACTCTTCCTCTGCAGTGTAAATCCATCCATATGGAGGCACAACTGACTGTACATGATTGGAGAGAAGCAAACAAGATAGGTAGCCTCTCAGTCCCTCTATTGCATAAAAGAATAGCAAGAGCTCAGGTGCTGACTGAGTACA
Organism: Callithrix jacchus; assembly: GCF_049354715.1. Lineage (NCBI taxonomy): Eukaryota > Metazoa > Chordata > Mammalia > Primates > Cebidae > Callithrix > Callithrix jacchus. The sequence continues at coordinate 32,769,360 of NC_133508.1, read as the reverse complement.
ACTACTGCAAGCAATCATAGGAGTGTGTTGACTTCTTCTCAGCTTCTAGGCACGTAAAACCATCCAGATTAGCCTGAGGACTGCAGGATTTCTGGAGATGGCCCCCACATCTGGAAGGTCGTTTTCCTGAAGGCCTTTCAGAAATCCCCACAGTCAGGCCGGGCGTGGTGGCTCATGCCTGTAATCCCAGCACTTTGGGAGGCCGAGGCGGGTAGATCGCGAGGTCAAGAGACCGAGACCATCCTGGTCAACATGGTGAAACCTCATCTCTACTAAACATACAAAAAATTAGCTGGGCATGGTGGCACGTGCCTGTAATCCCAGCTACTCAGGAGGCTGAGGCAGGAGAATTGCCTGAACCCAGGAGGCTGAGCTTGCGGTGTGCCGAGATCGCGCCATTGCACTCCAGCCTGGGTAACAAGAGCGAAACTCCGTCTCAAAAAAAAAAAAAAAAAGAAATCCCCACAGTCATGAGACAGAGTTCTCCATCTTGTGTGTATTTCTTGGCTACTTTCTATTTTATAGCAATACATTGGGTACCACAAGAAAAGCAAAAAGGAATCAACTAGAGTTTTTGTCCTCACAGTGCTTACAATCCCGCTGGCAAAACAAAACATATTAACCTTCAAAATGAAGTGGCCCAGCCTAGGCAGCACGGTGAAATCCTGTCTCTACCAAAAAATACAAAAATTAGCTGGGTGAGGCGGCATGTGCCTACAGTCCCAGCTACTTTGGAGGCTGAGGTGGGAGAATTGACTGATCCCAAGAGGCAGAGGCTACAGGGAGCTGAAATCACTCCACTGCACTCCAGCCTTGATGACAGACTAAGACCCCACATTTAAAAAAAAAAATGACATGGCATAGGCTGCATGTACTATTAAGGGCCGAAAGAGTAGATGATCCATCAGTAAAGTGCCTTGCTGTTCATCTGCACTCTGGTCTGCTGGTCACACCTTAGTGCACAATGACATGAGTCAGGATGCAGATACACTAGGACTAAAATCAACCTGAAGCACTTATATGTGTATGATTGACTGAGAAAAGCAGCTAGGAGAAAATGAAGGGGAGGTCAGGAATGAAGGGAAGCACCTACCCCCTTCTACCTCCCACCTATAGGATGCTAGTGCCTTGACTTCCCCTCAGTGCAGCCCCGTTAGGTAGGACCTCATCTCGTTTCAACCCCCACCTCATTACAGGAATGAGTGGCATTTAAGTTCTTTTTTTTTTTCTCAGTGCATTTCAGTTCTGCTTTTTGCCTTGTTTTAGCTCAAGCTCATTAAATGTAATTTTAAATATTTTACCTTACCTCTTTATTCACTTAGTTCTTCAAAGCTTCCCTTCCCCACTTGCGTTTTATTATCACCTCTGGATTCTAATCGTGTTCCCAGCTGCAAATATCATCACACAACCTTGTTTTAGCGATAGTTTTCCTTTTCTTTTACCCTCTAATTGGAATTTACCTTCAAAATCTTCCAAGATTCCTTCCTGCAGACCCCTAGTTTTATTACCAGCCAGCCTTCCCTTGGATTCACACCCTCTCATGTTAAATCTTTCTCCCTTCAGGAAGCCAAACCCTTGTTTGTCCTTTACATTTCTCTCTCTGTTCCATTATTCCTTTCTTAGAAAGACCTGTTTTAGAACCTGAGGTTTACCGTAAAATGCACAGCCTAAGTTGTGTGATGAAAACCAGCTTGTTTCTATAGGATGAAATAATACAAAGTTCACCTTGACTCAACCATGTAATTAGACACCTAGGAAAGACGGCTGAAAGCAAAAAGAACCAAGTTGCTGTTTAAAAGAAAGAAAAAAAAGAAAAGAAAAGGAAGAAACTTACAGTTGATTATAATAGGGCCCTATGTTGTTTTTTTCTAAAAAGAAATTAAAAATAGATATGTGTTTGTTCCATGATTCTTTAGCGAGCAGTAGCTGGTTGGCAAGGAACAATCGGCTATTGACCGCACATAAAGAAAGCCAAGCGTGAGCATGTCAGCCCCAGACTCAAGGAAAGGCCATAAATGACTGTCTCCTGTGAGAGGACATCTCAGGAACAATGAGGAACTTGTCCTAGTCTGGACCAGCTAAGTCCCTTCCAGTAGTAGTGACTGCCAGGACGGGCTATAGGAGCCACAGAGAGGGAGTCAGTCTTCTCAGTTCTTCAGTCAGAATTTCCCTATCCTGAGAAAATGAGCCAGGAATCTATCCCAAGGAGGCAACTTTCCTGCAGTTAGAATTAAATATTCAGAAAGGCAGACGGGGAGGACCAGTTTATGATGTGAATTCTAAGAAATTCCTGAGCATGGGGAAGGAGTGGGCCTAAGCACTAACTGATTTTGCAATTGCACTTACCCGGAGCCAGATATATTTCTGCCATTTGAGATTTCAGAGTCTGAAAACTTGATGCAAAATAATCATCAGGTATTTATTTGCTTACTTATTTGTATTGATTCAGAGATAGAGTCTTGCTCCATAGCACAAGCTGGAGTGCAGTGGCATATTTCTAGTTCACTGCAGCCTCAAACTTCTGAGCTTGAGCAATGCTCCAACCTCAGCCTTCCAAGAAGCTGGGACTACAAGTGCATGCTACTATGCTTGGCTGATTTTTTTTATTTTTTTGTAGACATGGGGGTCTTGCTATGTTGCCTGGGCTGGTCTTGAACACCTGGGCTGAAGTGATCCTCCCACCTTGGCTTCCCAAAGCACTGGGATTCCAGGTGCAATTCTCCACTCCTAACCCCTGATATTCTTTAACCATTATAAACAATTTCCCCTTAATAATTGTGTGAACTCAGAAGGAAAATAGAGTGCTGAAAGGTTCATAAGTCATAGAAAGAAATTCATCAGTATTAACAGAGGCGCAAAGCCTCAGATTAGTGGGAAATAGCGTGAGCTACTGAACCGTGATGCCAACCATCATAAAACATTTTCTGAACTAAATGGCAGGGCTTCCATATCTAAAGGCATCACTTGGCTCCCTTCTAACCACACTAATCCATATCCTATTTCTGTCATGGAATTAGCATGCAGTGGTGGTCTTATGAAAGCCATAGTCAGCTTGTTTAGATTCTCTTTCTTGACCATTAGAATCACAGAAAAGACCCTTATACATAGTGGCTGTTTGATAAATAAGTATGAATGACTGGATTTTTCATTAGCACCATAAACTAGCCAGTGTTTTGTTTTGTGCCCAGATGACTGTATTTTGTTAGACTGTTCTAACAGTTCTAAAGAAAGCAATGATTCCACCAAAGCCTGTGATTCTGTGAAGTGAAACTCCAAGAATGCATCGCTCATTCCAGCATTCAACCAGGCTTTGTTTCTGTTCTTACAGACGCTCACAGGGTGTCAGGGGTTTGGCCACGTAAAAGCAGAAGACCACTGTGTTAGGACTGTAAGAAGATCCAGTTTAGGAAGCAGAGGTAATGGACAAAGAGCTCAGCAATGTGTGATGTTCTAGGCAAGCAGTTGGCAATGAGATTCAAAGCAAAGAGGGGAGGCTGGGCACAGTGGCTCATGCTTGTAATCCCAGCACTTCGGGAGGCTGGGGCCAGGAGTTTAAGACCAGCTTGGGCAACATAGTGAGACACTATTTCTACCAAAAAAAAAAAAAATTAAATTAGCAGAAGATGTTGTTGCACACCCGTAGTCTTGGGTACTTGGGAGGCTGAGGCCGGAGGATCACTTGAGCCTAGATTTCAAGGCTGTGGTGAGCTGTGACTGCACCACCACACTCCAGCTTGGGGGACACAGCAGACCCAATCACTTAAAAAAAAAAAAAAAGGCAAAGAAGGAGGTGTCCCGAGAGTGAAAAACCTCAGGGTGAAAATTTCTATGCATCACCGTCACAAAAATAAAAAGGCAAGCCACAGACTGGGAGAAAACATTTGCAAAAAGTATCAAATAAAAAACATATCTAGAAACTAGAAACTATTCTCATTATTCAATAATAAGACCAAAGACCAAATTTTTTTTAAATGAGCAAAAGATTTGAACAGACACTTTGCCAAAGAAGATATACGAATAGCATTTTAGGTACATAAAAACATAGTCTTTAGTCATCGGGGAAATGCAAATGAAAACCACAGTGAGATACCTTGCCACTCACACCCACTGGAATAGCCAAAAGTAAAAAGACTGATCTATGAAGTGATAGCAAAAACATGGAGAAACTGAAATTGTCACATACTGCTAATGAGAATGTACAACAGTAAAACCACTTTGGAAAACAGTTTCTTACACAGTTTAACATATACTCACCTAATGATAAGGCCTAGCCCTTAGAATCTTGGGTGGAGAAATGTAATTGTAGAATCACACAAAGATCTGTTGACTGATGTTCAAAGTAGCTTCATTTGTAATAGCTGAAACTAGAAACAATCCAATGTCCAGCAATAGGTCAATGGATAAACAATTGCAGAATATTTCTACATGCTATCCAATGAAAAAAAGAAATGAACTATTGATACACATGACAATGGGGATCAATCTCAGAATAATTATATCTAGGGGAAGAAACCAGACAAAATAAAGGTACATCTTGTATGATTCATTTATAAGAAATTTTAGAAAATACAAACTTATCTATTAGGTTGGTGCAAAAGTATTTACTTTGCTGGTTCCCTGGAGTCACTGGTTCCTAATAGATCAGTGGTTCCCTGGAGGGAGAGGTGAGAGAAGAGAAAGGGAGAGATCACAGGGGCACCAGGAAACTTGGGGAAGATGAAAATGTTCTTTATCTTGGTTGTGCTGATACTTTCAAGAGTGTACATATGAGGTCAAAATTTATCAAATTTTATACATGTGCAGTTTTTGTACTTCAGTTGTACATCGATGCAGCATTTTTTAAAAAAAGAAATGGAACATGTCTTCAGACTCTCCATTATTAAACCACAAGATCTAAAGTTGTTTTAATTCAAAAGTTCCAGTGTAAAACCACATGAAATATGAAATCATTATTGAGATATCCCCCAAAATAGTTAAATTAATCTACTGTGCCACAGAAGATAGGAGCATATCTGAGTCTATTTATATTTACGTGTTGAATTAGATGAAAGGAGTGTTTGGATAAGCAGTAGAGAACAAATTAAAAATTGGTTCACAATAGTGAACCAGGCAAATGACCTAACCTGTGAAGACCTGGGTTAAGACTCCAGCACCACTGACTGACTGCAAGCTAAAGACTGCAAGCTGTACCAATTATCTCAACATCTGTGGAGTCAAAGAATTTTAATATATTATATAATCTAAAAATGTCTACAGCATAATTGGTAGTGAGGCTCAAATGAGAAAATATATGTGAAAGTTTTTATAAAACTTTAAACAAGGCTGGGTGTGGTGGCTCATGACTATAGTCGCAGTACTTTGGGAGGTCAAGGTCGGTGGATTGCTTGAGTCTCGGAGTCCAAGACTAGCCTGAGCAACATAGACAGAGAGACCCCATCTCTACCAAAAATACAAAAAGCTTAGCCAGGTGTGGTGGTACACACCTGTTGTCTCAGCTACTTGGGAGGCTAAGGCCAGGGAATCGCTTTAGCAGGGGGTGGAGTGCAGAGGTTGCAGTGAGTGAAGAGCATGCCACTGCACTCCAGCCTGGGTGACAGAATGAGACCCCATCTCAAAATTTAAAAAAAAAAGAAGACAAAAAACTTTAAAGCATATAAGAATGTAAACCAAAAGAATTCTAAGCCCTCCAACCAACTGAATGGATCTCCCTCTTGGCCAAAAGGATTCCAAGGAAACCTAAAAAACTAGTTTAGACCATGATGGGAAGTGGGGGCGGTTGGACTTGGCTCATTATACTCTCCTCCTTTCAAAGATCTGAATAGTGAACATTTGCCTTCTTCTGTCTCTAAGGGCCACAACCTGTGAGACCATCTACATAATAAAAACCTTGGTCTCCACAACCCCTCATCTTAATCCAGACACTCATTTCTATTAATTCCTGGTCTTTAGATATTAACTCTTTCAACCAACTGCTAATCAGAAAATCTTTGAATCTATCTGGAAGTCCTTTTCCTCGCCCTGCCAAGCTTCAAGTTGTCTTGCCTTTCCAGACCAAACCAATATGCACCTCACAGGCACTGACTGATGTCTTATGTCTTCCTAAAACATATAAAACCAAGCTGTAACCCAACCGCCTTGGGCACATGTTCTCAAGACCCCGTAAGGCTGTGTCATGGATCATGGTCCTCACATTTACCTCAGAATAAATCTCTTCAAATATTTTACAGAGTTTGGCTATCTTCATCAACGAGAATTAACAACCATATTCTGATTATAATAATTACTGTATGCCAGACAGCATCCTGAGTGCTTTTCCTCATGCAATCTTTCCAATACCTTCCTTGGAAAAATTCCATGATTTCTCCTCCACTGTGGACCAGCACACAAGGGCTTCTGAGAGTTTTGGTAATTTGCTCACGGACACAAATCTAATGCCTTTTGGGGCTGTGGCTTTCTGAATCCCAGGTCTTGCATGGTTCACCGTCCATAATCGTGAGCATTACATGAATGTCTTCTGTGATTTATATACGAAGGGGCTCCAAATATGTAAGTAGATGCTTCCACACCCTGGGAGGCTGGATTCCCCACTGCGTTGACTTTCTCAAACTCTGTGGAATGTGATGTTGACTGAAACTTATCATGAAAAGCTTTGCTATAAAACAGAGCTGGTGTAAAGTGTGTCTTAAAATCCTTTCTCTATACATACCTGTAGGTAGAGACTATCTCCATTAACAGAGGAGGGATGATGCCATTCTTATAAAGAAGCTGTACTGTGAGCACATTTCTTCCTAAGTCTGTAGCAGCCATTTTTACTATGAAAAGGATCTGTCCAGATGAAAGAGGGGCCGCCTGTGGAGCACAGCTGGATGGGGGAAACAAAGTTTTCTTCTGGGACACCTGGCTTTGTTTATCAGGTACTTTATTGAGACTTCTCTGTTTCATCAGCCCATTCATTTCCCACCCTTTCTTCCATGTCTCTGCTTTTCTTTTCCAAAAGTTTTTCACCTCTCCTCTTCTGTGTCTTACTGTGGCAATGATCACTCACTGATAATTTAATCAAATGCGCACCTAACATCTTGAACTGGCAGGTGAAATAGTCTTACCAAAATAAAATGGGGAAATGAAAATGAATAGTAGCTTAAAATGATATCTAGCTGACTTTCAATTTCCCCGTTACACTGACAGAAACAGAGAACACAGTGGCACGAAGATACTCCAAAGAAATCACTTAAACCATCACTTTACCGCTCTTCCTAATCATCTGTGTAGAAACGGATAATACCTAGTTTATTAGACTGTAACTTAATGAGCTTCAGAATGGGCAAATAGTAAGAAGTAGAGGGAGAAATTAGGCAAAAGGAGAAATAACACAATTTATATGCTGCACTCTTTTATATGTATATATATATGTGCTATGTTATGTGTATAATGTATAAGTATACATTTCATATACAGTAAATATGTGACATATTATGCTATAGAATAATTACATTGTATCTCAGATATGTATGTGATATTTATTTATGTATTTTTAGTCTGAAGAGTAAAACTCCATCATAAATATCCTTACTGAATTTCATTAATTTGGTAAAATTATGTATTTAAGTGTATATGTTCCAAAGTGTTGATATAATAGAAAAAAAAACCCTATTATCACAAAGGAATTGTGCTGTGTGTACAGTTAATTCCAAATCATTATTCCACCCCATATAGCATTATTTTTGAGATGTAGCACAATTTTCCAGAGGAAAAAATTTAAATGCAAGAATTAGATCTTACCCTTTAGGACAGCCCGCTTCCTGTTTCCCAGACAGTGTATCTCATTTCACGTGTGCCCTATGTATTGTGGAATTGCCTCTGGAAAAACAACCAGAAGGTCCCAGAAATACATGAGGTAGAGAGAGTCAGTTTCATCACCAAGTAACAAAGGAAGCTGAGACCTGAGTTAATAAAACAAACCCAATTTAGTCTGCTCTTGTTCAGGAATTTCACCTTCAAAGACGTTTTTTGGCTTGAGTTAGATTTAAGTTTCAGGGTATAAGTGGTGGAAGTTGTTTAGATATCCAGCATTGAGTAGACTCCTTTGTGTGTCTGGAGAATTTCCTAATTAGGTCTTTATATTACTCCATCTTCATGCAGCTGACACCCCAGACTGGACAAGTTACAAAAGGAAGAGAGGTTTAATGACTTACAGTTCCATGTGGCTAGGGAACCCTCACAATCTTGGTGGAAGACAAGGAGGAACAAGTTATGTCTTACGTGGCAAAAAGAGAAAGAGCTTGTGCAGGGAAATTTCTCTTTTTCAAACCATCACATCTCATGAGACTTATTCACTATCACGTGAACAGTGCAGAAAAGACCCACCCCCATAATTCGATCACCTCCCACCGGGTTTCTCCCACGACTCATGGGAATTGTGGGAGTTACAATTCAAGATGAAATTTGCTTGGGGACACAGCCAAACCATATCAGTCTTGGTGGGAGATGAGCCCTGCCCCCACTACTGAAGCTAGAAAAAGCAGAATTTCCCCTTTCCCCACCTCCCAGACACAGGGTAGGCATGTGTGGCCTGGGCTCAGCCAGTCCGGTTTTAAAACTGAAGCTGGTGGTCAGAGTGGAGCAGAAGGCACAACTCTGGCAGCTTGCAAAGCTCACTGCCTGGCCTCAGGGGAAGCAGAGCTGGGGTCAGCAGCATCCAGCTGCAGCCTGCTTAGCTTGTGCTGGGCCTGGCCTTGACTGTTATTCCAGCTATCCTGCTTATCCTGTGTTCTGCTTGTTCAGTTCCTGCATCTCCGTTCGTCAGTATCATTCATTCAGTTGCATTCTGGCTTAAGTCAAATGGACTTGGTTTCTCTTACTTAAAACCAAAAGCTCTGAAAGAATACTATAGATACATGTTTTTCTCAAAATTGTGTTTTGTCCCAATGCAACATTTGTTTCTGTAGTCTTATTTATTCTATGTACAGCTAATCATAACTCAAACAGATTGTAGTGTGGGAGTAACATCTAAACTAATAAAAATACTGAATTATGCATTTTTTCTAAATGCAATGTTACTCTCTTCAAATGTATGAAATGATTGGAATGTGCTTATTCTAGTTCCTGGAGGAAAATTATGTTTAAAAAATTCATTAAAATGAGGTCTGTTTAGCAAATAGATGACTTGTTAACAAAGAGAGGCTCCTATGGTTTTAAGAGTTTGTGGAAAGTTTGGTATCTCAGGAAATTATAAATATCCAGTGGCCTATATTGTTTGTGATGCTAATTGAGTAAACAGACCCTCAGAGGCTGGGATTTGTCTTCAAGGAAATCAATGGGAAAGAAATCAAGATCATCCCCATTTTCAAACTCTTCTTCTGGGTTAAGGCTTTGGTTCCTTTGCTAAGGATGTGGGGATGTAGGAAAAGGAGAGAGCTTCTTGTTTAAAATGAAAATATTCTTGGATAATTGATGTACGAGTGAAGTGGTAGGGAATTAGGTTGCTACTCATTATGAAAGTAAGTCAGAGGACACGGCACGTAAGAGAGCCATGTTTCAAAAGTAGAGCACTGCATAGTAGTTGATAGTTCCAGGCTGAGGCCATGAAGGGACAGCACGAAAACCCTGGACACAAAGGAGAGGTGGGGAAGCTGGGAGAGCAAGAAGACCTTCAAGTGGGGTGTGGAGAGGGGAACAAAGGTGAACTATGAACTGAACTGAACTTCACTATTTTGTCCAGTTCGGTTCAGTTCTGTTGATGCCAGAATTCCTATCCATTCTGAAGCAGTGGAATGCTCGTTAACGATAACTTGCTGTGATGGGAAAAAGTTCCCATTCTACATTTTAAGACAAGTTTATAGGCCTGGGTGCAATGACTCCCACCTATAATCCCAGCACTTTGGGAAGCTGAGTGGGAGGATAGCTTGAGCCCTGGAGTTTGAGACCAGCCTGAGCAACACAGTGACACCCTATCTCTACAAAAGAATTAAAAACTAACTGGGCATGGTGGTGCTTGTCTGTAGTCTCAGCTTCTCAGGAGGCAGAGGCAGGAGGATATCCCTTCAGCCCAGGAGTTAGAGGCTTCAGTGAGCTGTGATCATGCTACTACTCTTCAGCCTGGGGCACAGAGCAAGACCATCTCTCTTAAAAAAAAAAAAAAAAAAAGACCAGTTTATAAGAAAATTGGTCTATCCCCTCAGCTTTTTAAGGTAAGCTTTTTAAAATGTTCAACCTAAATATCCTTTTGTTATCAATTTATTTTACCATTTAGGCCTCTAAATTGTCAGTCATATATGCTGGTATTTTGCCTCACAAAAGAGCACATTTAGTCCCTGGGCTGGCCCAGAAATAAATAGTTGAGGTTGAGTTTGTTTCTCTTTATTGTGCTACTGTCGCTGCTGCTGCTTTTACATTTTAGCCTCCTGAGTCTATCCTTCCAGATCATTGATCATTTCTGAGACTCTGCAATTTGCCGTAATCTGTCAGTATCTCCCCAGCCCTTAACCAATGTCTCTCATTTGTTTTTTCCCTTGACTCAACTGTTTTGTAAGAAATGAAGGAAGCTTGAATATGAGTGCCTGTCAAGCACAGAGACGCAGTAAGACTCTAGATGCTAGAAAATAACAAGCCCGATTCTCCCGGGGACTAACTGTGCTCCCTGAAGTCAGGCTCATGTTCTCTTACCGGAGAATGCCTAGGCTCTCTTGTGAGTCAGTGTCAGCTAAACACTAGGACGACGTGGGGCTCTGTAGGGAGTCCCAGTGGGAAGGGGAGGTGGGACGATTCAACATCGTCCATGGTTCTTAGAAACTGCAACTTTAAGCAAAATGACAAATAATGACACTGACTTGACCACAGGCTAATTGATAAAACAAGAGTTAAGATCCTACGTCCTATTTCTGATCACAAAAACATGACGAAACTTCCAAAAAGACCCAAAACACTTCTAATATTAAACATTGAAATAAATGTGAGCCATACTTAACATTGAAGAAAGATGAATAAAAACAAGTGTTCTTATCCACCTCAGAGGGTGGCTGCAAAGACGCAAAAGATTATTTCAATCTCTCTCTAAGCAAATGCTGCCCAGTGGAAGTGGAAGGGCTATAGCACCAGCAGACCTGAGTTTGAATCCCAGGCATTCTTCAGCTAAATGGCTTTAGTTAAGATCTGAGCCTCTACTTCTTTGTCTGTAGAATGGGGATAATACCAGCATCATAGGGTTTTTGTGAAGATTAAATAAAACAATGTGTAAGGTGCCTGCCACATTTGAGATATAAAATAATTGCTAGCTCTTTTTAAAATATAAATTCAACTTTTATTTTAGATTCAAAGGACACACGTGCAGGTTTGTTACATAGGTATATTGTGTGATGCTGAGGTTTGGGTTTCAATAGATCCTCAACCAGGTACTAAGCATAGTACCCAATAGTTAGTTTGTCAACCCTTGGCCCCTCCCTGCCCTCCCCCACAGTAGTTCCCATGTCTATTGTTGCTATTTTTTTTTTTTTTTTTTTTTTTTTGAGACAGTTTCGCTCTTGTTACCCAGGCTGGAGTGCAATGGTGTGAGCTCGGCTCACCGCAACCTCCACCTCCTGGGTTCAGGCAATTCTGCTGCCTCAGCCTCCTGCCCAGCTAATTTTTTTTTTTTTTTTTTTTTTGTATTTTTAGTAGAGACAGGGTTTCACCTTGTTGACCAGGATGGTCTCGATCTCTTGACCTCATGATCCACACACCTCGGCCTCCCAAAGTGCTGGAATTATAGGCGTGAGCCACCGCGCCCGGCCCTATTGTTGCTATTTTTATGTCCATGAGTATCCAGTGTTTAGCTCCCACTTATGAGTCGGAATATGTGGTATTTGTTTTTCAGTTCCTGTGTTAATTCGCTTAGGATGATGGCCTCCAGCTGTATCCATGTTGCCCCAAAGGCCATGATTTAATTCTGTTTTACGGCGTTGTAGTGTCCCATGGTGTATATGTACCATGTTTTCTTTATCCACTCCACTGGTGATGGACACCCAAGTCGACTCCATGTCTTTGCTATTGTGAATAGTAATGCTAGCTCTTTAATCCTTCTGTTCTCTCCTAAGGTGAAGAATTAAGAATTAATCTTGAGAATTAACATTGCAGTTATTAAATGTTGCAATAAAGTATTAAAATAATGCTTCCGAAAATGTTCTGTAGGCTATGAAGAACAATATAAAGTATTTTGAAAGTTAATGCACACCTTTTATCCCAGCACTTTGGGAGGCTGAGGTAGGAGGATCGCTCGAGGCCAGGAGTTGAAGACCAGTCCAGGCAGCATACTGAGACCCGCATCTCTACAAAATCCACCCTCGCCAAAAAGATTAAACCAAAATGAAAATTATTGTATCCTTTTCCATCCAACGTTCTATTTCCTAGTCTCTCTTCCACATAAAACCTAAGGAACTGTCATCACTCACTGTCTACTTCCTCACTTCCCATTTGGCCCTCAAGTAGCTGCCACTTTCACTACTCCCTGAACGCCACTCTTACCTGTGTCCCCCAGTGACTTCCTAACTGCTAAGTGCCCTGGGTGTTTGACTTTATTTTAAGCCCTCTGCAGTATGGATCAATATAATGCATAATATTTTCTTTAGATAGACCATATTGTATACATTTTGCTCCTACCTTCTTTGACCTCTTAAACATTCCCCTTCTCTCCATTTCATTCTTATTTGAAGGTTCCTCTTCCCCTTCCCATTCCTTCAATGTTGATTCTGACATGACTCTGCCCTAGGCTCATTTCTGTTCTCACTCTTCATCTCTGTATCCTAGTGAGTATCCCACCTGCTCACTAAGTTGCCCCAAGAAGCAGTGCCCATGTTTGTCTCAGGCACTGTTACATCTGTAGACCCTTGAACTTCTGTTTAGTAAAGGCCCCGGGGGTGACTAGCCAGTAAAGGTAAAGAGAACTATGGTTCCAGGGGAGCAAAGGGCAGATGTTCCTTTGCTTAGAAATGCCCTGTGCTCCTGCAGCAGCAGGCACCCCATTGTTTAGCTACTAAATGAACCAAACAGAAAGAATTACAATCTGGGGAGCCCAGGTTCAGGGAGGCTTGCTGCAGCTCTGAGAAGAATGGGGCCATGGTGCTGGAAGGTCCAGGGCTCCTTCTTTATTAGTCCGTTCTCATGCTGCTAATAAAGACATACCTGAGACTAGGTAATTTATAAAGAAAAGAGGTTTAATTGACTTACAGTTAGCTGAACTGTGGGGAAGCCTCAGGAAACTTACAATCATGGCGGAAGGGGACGCAAACATGTCCTTCTTCATATGGTGGCAGGGAGAAGAAGAAAGAGCAAAAGTGGGAAAAGCGACTTATAAAACCATCAGATTGCTTAAGAACTTACTATCATGAGAACAGCATGAGGGTAACTGCCCCATGATTAAATTATCTCCCACTGGGTCCTTCCCACAACACATGGGGATTATGGGAACTACAATTCAAGATGAAATTTGAATGGGGTCACAGCCAAACCACATCGACCTCTATAGAAATCTGGGCCACCAAGACATCATTGCAGGACGGACCAGCATCACCTGTCAGCCTGTAGAGGACAGGCTTTCAACAGTAAGGATCTGTGGCAGTGAGATTTCAAGGCAGTCTGTCCAAACCTCCCCAGAGATTTTGCACAATTTAGCCTCTTGTAAGTAAAACTTAAGAGGAAGATACTAGTCTTCCTATTGATATGGCACGTAAGCAATTATGTCATTTGTTAAAAAACACAAAAGAGAGGAGATCATATTTATACTTTAGTTATGGTGCCCAGTTCTTAGCATTCACCATGGCTAAAATACCATAATATTATAATTATTTCTCAATAAATATAATACTCATTATAGGTATTTCTCTATAAATATAATACTTATTATATGTATTTCTCTATAAATATAATTCTTATATTTATTTCTCTATAAATATAATACCTGTTATATATATTTCTCTGTACCCAGAAGCCTCAGCAGAAAAGGGAGCAAATAGAATATGTGTTCTCATTGACAGCCTTTAAAATGAGTAGCAAATTTATAACTTGCTTGTGTTTCTCATCGAGATGTGCTCTAGCAAATATGTGCTCCCCTGAGAGCCCTGAAGGCAGCCAACACTTTGACATGCTCAGTAAATAATGAGCAAGCCCTTTACAGAATGTCATGCCATGTGATGGCTCCAGATATGCTACTTGCTAGAACGTGATGGAAACAACTTGCTGAGAGACCTGAGGCATTCAGTCCTGCTTCCATGGAGCTCCTGGCATCAATGTCACTCCTGAGCCCAGATGAGACTGGAGCTTAAAGTGAAAGTAGCCATCATTCCTTCAAGAGACTGATGGAGCATAGATGCATGCAGGAGTTGCCATTCACATAGTAACGTGTCTCTCAGGTAGAAGATTCCCTAGTCTCTTTGTCTCAGGGGGCATACATCGTCTCACCTTCCTATTCCTCTCAAAAGGCAACCTTACTAAGATCAGTCACTATCTTTGAGACCCCAACAAAATTGGCAACTCTTCCCCTTCCCTTTTCCTTTTCCATCTCTTCTCTGTTTCTGAAATTGCCCCTTCTCAACCAAATAATTCGGTGTAGTCCCTCACCAGCGAAGCCTGTGTCTAGACTTGCCCTGACACTTACATCCCACCCCTCTTCCCCACCCATCTACACCAAATGTCATTGTCCACTTAGATCAGTTTTCTCAGGGAATGTGTGCCTTGCTGTGCTGACTGGTTACTATGTGTATTTTCATTTTTAAAAAATATCTCTCATAGACCAGGTGCAGTGGCTCACACTTGTAATCTCTGTCTTTTGGGAGGCCAAGGTGGAAGGATTGCTTGAGGCCAGGAGTTTGAGACCAGCCCGGGTAACATAGCAAGACCCCCATCTCGAAAAAAAAAAAATTAGCCAAGCCCAGTGGTACATGCCTGTAGTACCAACTGCTCAGGAAGCTGAGATGGGAGGATTGCTTGAACCCAGAAGTCCAAGACTGCAGGGAGCTATGATGGCACCACTGGACTTCAGCCTGGGTGACAGAGCGAGACTCTATCTCAAACAAACAAAAAGACTTTCATAGACATGTTTGTACTAAAGTTTTGAGATATAAATCAGTGACCTGCAAATGACAGCTGAGTAGGTAGGGCGTAGAATTGAGAGACTCTAGGCCTCCTCAGGATGAACTGTGGTACTACAAAGATGGCTGCCTCTTTCTCCCACTGCTGAAACTCCCAAAAATCATATAACTCACAAGTTATAAAGTAATAATCTTATTAGAATTTTTTAAACATTAAACACAGACCGCCAACTAACTGCCTACCTGATTATTCACAGGCGGTTCCAACTCAGTACATCTTTATTTAAATTCATTTTCTATGTACCACCCTCCCCCAACACACATATAGACATGCACACTGTTACTAAGGTATCTATCTACTTCTCCTTCCCCCCAGATCTTCTCCCGACTCCTAAACACTATTTGAAGAAAGATGAGAGAGAAAGAGAGACAACTCAAGATGAGGAAATACCCCTCTGAGTAAATCTGTACTTTGAAACACAAAATATTTATTGTGGAAAGATCATTTTTACTACAAGAGGCTGGGTTACCTGTAAACAAGTTGCATTTTGTTTGTTTGTTTGGTTTCGTATTTTTGTTTTTACCATCAGAAATGGAGGGTCCAGAACAGAAAAGGTCAATTATAAGAAACTTACAATTTTCCCCTTCTGTTACATGTTAATTCTCCACCTTATTTCAGAAAGAATTTTTAAAATGTAAAATACAGGGTAACTCACATTAAAAGAGGGGAGAATCGAAGTACAAAACACAAAGAGTAACGCACATGGATGCAGTGCTGATGACAACGTACATTTCATAATGAATTCTTCACTTACAACTCCTGAGCTCCAAGGTAGGTTTATGTTCCCAGCAGCTAATGACAAAAGAGCAATTCACAGTGTCAATGGCATGAAAAACAACCGCTGCTTAGGAGAAGTACAGCTTTCTCTCCAGGAAGTGGCAGGGTTCCTTCTAAGTAGGACAACATTCTTATAACAGACTCCTGACAACTTACATAGGACCGTAGGACCGTGTCTTACAGCCTACTTCTAGTACCTCCTTTGCATCAAAACACCCTGTAGAAGAAGCAATCTTTCAGGAGACCACTGCAGTATAATGCAAGCCTTCAGGCTCCCTTGTTCCAGGGGGTGAATTTTAGAATAGCCTATGAAATTCATGGTCTTGGCATACATGGATCAGTTGAGTTGATCAATACTCAAACAACACTGAGTAACAGTAAATACCACCTGGCAAGTGGCAAGAATGTAGCAGTCAGTTATACCCATCTTCCATCACAGATGAGCTGAGTTTCATTGGTATCTTTTTGTAGATCACCAAAAATGGGAGAACGTGCTCCCAAAGTTTCCGTAAAATAGTATAAACACAGATCGACTTCTAAATAGCTGGAACCAGATGACCACTTTAGGAAAACTGGTCACAACAAAAGAATGTTTCATTCTGAAATGGTCTGCACCCTCCAAAATAAATGACTTGGAAATATGACCCAAAGAACAAAATGAGGATATTTTTGCGAGGATGTTATCTATGAACCAGATTTTTAAAATGAATAATACCCATCAAATAGAATGGCATTAATTTAATGTTTCTCTGATGATATCAAACTAGTGTTCTGTTGCTGTGATAATCACAGCTAGTCCATCTTTCTCCCTTCTGTGCAAATAACAGGATTACACTTTCCTGTCTCCTTGGAAGTTAGGCATAGTAGTGTGACTTACTTTGGTCAATGAAATGAGAGGCAAAACAATGTCACCCTCAAATGGAAGATATAAAAGCCAGTATACAATTCTACACAATCCCTGTTCCTCCCCTGACAGTCATTAAGACATAGAGGGCCGGTGCAGTGGCTCATGCCTGTAATCGCAGCACTTTGGGAGGCCAAGATGGGTGGATCACAAGGTCAGGAGTTCAAGACCAGCCTGGCCAGCATGGTGAAACCCTGCCTCTACTAAAACTACAAAATATAGCTGGGCATGGTGGTAGGCACCTGTAATCCCAGCTACTCAGGAGGCTGAGGCAGGAGAATCATTTGAACCTGGAAGGCAGAGGTTGCAGTGAGCCAAAATTGCACCATTGCACTCCAGCCCTGGTGACAGGGCGAGACTCTGTCTCAAAAAAATTAAAAAAAAGAAGACATAGAGGTGGAGCTTTCTTTGGTCAAGGTGTCTGTATCAGGTCTATGCAGAGAAGGCTTTCAACAACTACCCTATTCTGCCTCTCTAACTCACCTGTGCTGGGCTGTGTATTCACACAGCACACTCCTTCCTACTTGGCAGCCTTTGTATCTGTTATACTGACAGTCTGGAATGCCTTTTCCTCTCCTATCCTTTCAAAACCCACATAGATAACTCCTTCTAAGACACAACTCCAGCCACCTCTACCAGAAGGCGTTCCTGAATCCTCATCCCATCCTTGACTGGCATTCAAAACACATTTTTTTTAAAACCTAACCCTTGTTTTTATTTTGTATTTTATTTTTTATTTCCTGGAGTGGGGATACATAGTAGGTATATATATTTGTAAGGTACATGGATCCACATTGATTTAGTGTTGCATATCAACTTGAAATTATATTCTCCCCTTCCTTGGGTTTGGAGCTCTATGAAGCACAGACTGGCCTATTCAGAATCTTGGTATTCTAAGCTCCCAACTCAATACCTAGCATGTAATACATGCTCAATAAATTCTATTGGGTGAATAAATGACTCCCTTAAGGAGTGAGTGAATGAAAATGACTATGTATTGAGGAAAAGGAGAGAAGTCGTGTCTCCAAGGGCCATGGATGTATGAATATTGGATGAAAGTCTTTTGTTTTTCTTATGTCCAAGTTTACCACCCTTTTCAGAAAAGAAACTTCACCATGGAAAATTGATTATTTAGGCTCTCCAAGTTTTACATATTAACTCAAGTAAATTCTAGTGACAGCCCTGGAGCCTGTTTCAGTGTGGTGACATTAGGCAAACCCACTGAACACGCTATTTCTTCACCTGTTCAGTAGGAAAACAGATCCATGTATCTCTCTTCCTCTAAGTGCCTCCTTCTACTGAAAAACAACCCCAGATAACATTTTATTTATTTTTTTTTTGCCAATCAGTTTGAGCTTCTGAGGTTAGCCTTGAACTGATGACCTCGCCTTCGCGAGCACCATGACCTCCGGCGGGAGCCACTTTGGACCCCCCCAGATAACATTTTAAATTACAGGCACAAAGCAGTTGGTCAAGTAGCCTTTGAAATTGAGCCAAAGAACAAAATCCCAGGATAAATATCTGAAGTAGCGATGATATGTATTTCATGCCTCCCACCTACTGATAAAAATTAGGCTGGCCATTCTCACAAAACAACTAGGACAGCAGCATTCTCCCCTCTGCTTGCAAAGGTCAAGGTTCAGGGTGTGAATGGCATCTCTCTCATTATAGTAACATGTTCAGACACTGCGATAGCATTTCAGGCTAGCTTATATGCTAGCTTATGAAGAAATAGAAAAAGGTCAAGAATTCGTTCTCTTCATTATTGCCCTGTTTGTACAACAAACAACCATGGTGCTCTTCCCTATTCATGTTGCTTAGTGACAAGAGTGTCACCTTCTCTCTTTTCAATAAAATATATTAAAAAGCAAACTTTTTAAGTCAAACTTTCTCAAAGGATCAGGAAATGAGAAACCACCTACAAAACAATTGAAGGTCATTCTAGGAGTAACATGAACTTTACTTTTGCTGATAGATCCTTTGAGGGAAGGTGGGGGCTATTGTGCATGTCATATTCTTAGAACAAATATAGGTGTGCAAATACGGCCTGGTCACAGAAACCCACTTGGCTGCAGTCATCCTTGGGAGGCTGAGTAAAGGACAACAAATGTGAACTTTCTCTCAAAATGAAATACTGCATTCTGAATTAGCCCAGTGGAGAAATCCAGCTGGAAAGAGTACCACAGGGTTACAGGTATTGGGGACGATGCATCACTATCAGGAAACAAACGCCAAGATAGACCATATCCTTGCAAGAATGAGCTCATTGTCACACTGGGGTGCCCTCCAAGAGAGCAAGATTGAAACCTCCCAGGCACCATTCTCCAGCAAGATGTTAAGAGGAAGAATAATGCTGCCTGGCACGGAGGGAGAACATGACACTTATTCACGATGACAAGGGACTCACGTGACACTTATTCACAATGACAAGAGACTCAGCTAGTGGTTCGCAATTTTTCTGAATCGTTATTTTATAGATGAGCTCACAGAAACCCTAAGCAGTCCCAGAATCTGACACAGCAGGACTGGAGTCTGATTCATGAGCTGGCCCAGCCATGCATACGTTCAGAAGGACAATCAGACCCTACAGCCTGGAAAAGCCAGGAGCAACTGTTTGAGTCCTCGCCCACCCCTTTTTCAAATTTTTACTTTTTGAGACAGGGCCTTTCACTGTCACCTAGGCTGGAATACAGTGGCACGATCGTGGCTCACTGCAGCCTTGAACTCCCTGGGCTCAAGTGATCCTCCTGCCTCAGCCACCTGAATAGCTGAGACTACAGCTATTAATTTTTGGCAGAGTTCAGGTCTTGCTATGTTGCCCAGGCTGATCTCAAACTCACGGCCTCAAGTGATCCTCCAGCTTCAGTTTCCCAAAAGGCTGGGATTATAAGCATGAGCCACTGTGCCTGGCCCCCACCCCTTCTGATAGTGGTTCAACAATGTGAAGAAGCCAAGTGCCAGATGCCTTTGAAGAAAAGACAGACTGTGCGGCTTCTAGAACATGCACTTTCAGAATATTTCGCTCGATACCTTAGTTCATGGTATTCCACGCTGAGAGGCTGAGATTCAAAACATGGCTAATAGCAGAGAACAAGAGCAGTGCAATGGGGCGGGGTCAGGCTTCATTTTTATTCAGACATCTATTTGTTATCTTAACTCCTCCCAGCAAAGTCTGCACCTAGAGGTGGGCTGTCCCCTACAGACCCCCAGCACTGAGAAAATAGATTGCGCTGAGCTGGTCGCAGTGTAGATAACTTGGCTTTCATTAGGGTTCAGGAGTGAATGAGGATCGGCAACTCTCCCTTGTTAGTTCACAACTACGCCTCTCTTGCCTCTCTCAGCACCAAGCTGCCCCATGCAATCATTTAAAAACCAATCAGAATCTACCCTGCAGCCACCTTTTATCCCCTTGGCCATAATTTCCCCACGCTGTCTCCAGCAAATAACCTGGTCTCACCAGTTTATCCTACTTGCATAGCGAGTAGCATTCAGTGTTGACAGTCCATATAGGAAAGCTCATGAAAACACACACAACAATATGCACATCTGTAACTGATGTATAGTGGATGATGGTCCGTTACATAGAATTCCCACTTAGGTTTTCCACGTTAAAGTCTTGGGGAAGCCAGGCCAGTGGCTCATTCTTGTAATCACAGCACTTTGGGAGGCTCAGATGGGAGAATTGCTTGAAGCTAGAAGTTCAAGACTAGCCTGTGCAAGGTAATGAGACTTTGTTTCTGCAAAAACAAAGAAATAGCTGGGCTTGGTGGAGTGTGTCTGTAGTCCCAGCTACTCAGGAGGCTGAAGCAGGAGGACTGCCATTTGCACTCCAGCCTGTGTGACCTGACCCTGTCTCAAAAAAGAACAAAACACAAACTCTTGGGCAGATAGTGGCAGTGCAAAAGTCATTTGCAAAAGAGCATTTTTTTCATTCAGAATCTCATAAGCTTATCAGAATCTCCCTGCTTTTGCAAGAAAAAAATTCGTTTTGCTCAGGTTGATTTCATCATTAAGTAAATCCTCTCTTTTCTTTTTTCTTATTCCAAAGTATTCCCAATCTCCTCTGTTTCCCTGATCTGTTTTTAAGACGTATATCATCAACCTAGCAGCCACATTTGAAATGCTTCTGCAAGGTATGAGAAAGCATTCAGAAATATAAATTCTCTAAATAAAAGTGTCAAGCTCCTAGTTAAATAAGATGAATTTATTTTTCTTTTGTATATCTGCAGTGTAATTCATTTCCACCATTTGAAGTCTTGTTCAGAATACCAGATTCATGGGTTCTTCCTAGCAGAAAACATTAGTCTAATTCCTTTACTTAAAATGACAACTTCCCTGCAGATCCCCTAAGCAGGCTTGGAGTATGTGCAGAGGCTCTCAGCAAATTAGCTATAGTCATGTCCTGAGATGAGGTGACCCTTTGCATGCTTAAAGCAGATTATTTAAGAGAATGAAAGGAAGCAGACCAGCACTAGAATAATTTTTAAAACACTCTCCAGTCATTTGTAATGCAGCAAAATCTTCATTTAAAGAATGGTTTATTATTTCACAGATGCAGATGTACCAAAGGTCATATTGTTTCTCCCAAAAAACTGTATACAGTAAAGGCTAAATATAATGCAATTTGGCCATGAGGTGTATGTTAATGCCATCTCTCAGATTCTTTTCAAATGAGATTCCATTATTTGTTCGAATTCAATAGCAGGGCCTGGGGCCCTGGGCCTCCATTCACAAGCTGGAAGTAATATGGGCCCTTCCATTTTTTTTCTTTTAAGTTACAGAAGATGATCGTACTATATAATCAACAAGCTATTGGAAGAAGCCAAGCATTTCTGTAAACTAAGTTTAGTGCTGTGATCAAATAAATCTTACAGTAGTGTTTCAGGGTGCATCCTTCATGATTATGTATCATAGTAATTAAGAATAAAACTGACCAATATGGTGAAACCCCGTCTCTACTAAAAGTACAAAAATTAGCTGGGTGTGGTGGCGTGCACCTGTAGTCCCAGCTAATCAGGAAGCTGAGACAGGAGAGAACCTGGGAGGCGAAGATCGCAGTGAGCTGAGGTGGCGTTAATGCATTCCAGCCTGGGTGACAGAGCGAGACTCCATCTCAAAAACAAAGAAAAAGAAAGAATAAAACTGGCAAATGTATGCAAATGAATTTAATTAGTGTCACATTTATATAAGAATTGGATTTGGCTGCTAGTGACAAAAAATCCAAGACAAAAGAGATATAAAAAGGATAGATATTTATTTCTCTCACATATAAAAGGATTCTGGTTAGAGGATTTAACTCTCTCCAATGTGAGGTTCTATGGTGAGCACTCTGGACTCTGAATCCAGGAGATTTAACTCTCCTCCCAGGCACAGAGAAATGGTGATTTCTAAGTTTCTGAAATCAATCCACATCCATTAAGAGGAAAATTTGAACACAGTGCAGGACTCACTGAGTACAGTGACCAGCTGTCCCGATTTGCCTGGGACTCTCCCATTTTAGCACTGAGAGGCTGCATTCAGGGAAAACCTCAGACTGGGACTATCGCCCTACCACCAAGTGCCTCCCCACAGTCAAAGGAACAAGACCCATCTGCCAGGGTGTCTTCGCTAAGGTGCCCCATCCTGGTCCATGCCTGGTGTTAGCACTTGTCAACCCAGCTAGTCCCTGCATCTAGTCCTGCCTCTGCCATCACCTACCCAACAAATGCTTGTTAAATTCACATTTTATGCAGGTCCAGGTCCAACTCACACTGTATCTTCTTCCTAATGAAATGTGGTTCACCAGGGACAGGGACGCCTCTCTTAAGCATAATGTCCTTTTCCTCTTTCCTCCATGGGAATTCAGGTCACCATGAACTGAAAAGGAGAAAGAGATCGTGAGAACTCTGTCTGAACACCAGAAGGCAAAACCCGAAGTCCTCAACTGTCATAATATTTGAAAAATATTGTTCAGGTATATGAAATAACTTCAAAATATTTCCATACTATATTGTTAAGTGGGGGAAAATGAATTTACAGAATAATATGAGCAGCATGATGCCAGTCTACAAAAATATGTATGTATGTATTTTAATAACATGACGATAGAAAGAAAGACTGTTGCCTCTGAGTTTTGGAACCAAGGGAGGAGCAGCTGCGATGGGGAGGAGTAGTTCCATTCAAAAGTCACTGTGGTAAGATTCCACCTTACCTCCATTACAATGGCCATTACTTAAGTAAAAAAAAAAAAATAGATGTTGGCACAGATTTGATGAAAAGGGAAAGTGTATACATTGTTAGTGGGAATGTAAATTACTACAACCTCTGTGGAAAACTGTCTGGAGATTTCTTAAAGAGCAAAAAGTAGATCTACCATTCAATCCAGCAATCCTATTACTGGACGTCTACTCAAATGAAGATACATCATTATATAAAAAAGACACCTGACCCTCCGTCTCAAAAAATATAAATAAATAACTAAAAACAAAACCATCCACCTCAACCTAAGAGTCAAAGCCCTGGGAACACATAAGAAACACCAGCCAAACAGGCTCGGTGGCTCACACCTGCTATCTCAGCACTTAGGGAGCTGAGGCAGGAGGATCACTTGAGCCCAGGAGTTTGAGACCAACCTGGGCAATGTAGTGAGACCCTGTCTTTACAAAAAAAAAAAAATCTAAAAATCAGCTAGGCATGGTGGCATGCGCCTGTAGTCCCAGATAATTGGGAGATGGAGGTGGGAGGATTGCTTGAGGCCAGGAGTTCAAGACTAGCCTGGGCAAAATAGGGAGACCTCTTCTCAGAAAACCAACAAAACAAACAGCAGCTAGACTATCAACAAGAAGAGAAGAAAATCAAAGGCAGAATGTTGAGAAATACCTACCCCAGAGGCATACCTCAGAGGAAGAAGAGGAAACAGAAATAGGAACATTTAAGGCAGGAGCACCAAGACACTGCAGCAGACGGGCCAAAATAAATGAAAAGCGGACCAGGATGGAAGGAGAAGGAAAGCTCCACGTGACTGAGTCTGTCCTGAGCTGGCCTGTCACTCTCTGAGCTCTGAGAGTGAGAGGACAATTCCCAAACCGCACTTGCTGTGGGCATGCCAGGAGGCATGGGGCTGAAGGGTGCAGCCAGAAACATCAAGCCACATGAGCTCCCCACATCAGGAAACTGTACATGGGGAGGCAAGCACACCACCCTCCAGGGCACCCACCTGTGACCCACCTGGAGCGTCAGGCTTCTGATACCTCCCTCTAAGAACATCAACAGCCAGGACAGGCTGGGTGCAGTGGCTCACGCCTGTAATCCCAACACTTTGGGAGGCCTAGGCAAGTGGATTGCTTGAGGTCAGAAATTCGAGACCAGCCTAGCCAGCGTGATAAAACCCTATCTCTACTAAAAATACAAAAAAATAGCTGGGTGTGGTGGCAGGTGCCTGTAATCCCAGCTACTTGGGAGGCCGAGGCAGAAGAATTGCTTGAACCTGGAGGGTAGAGGTTGTAGTGAGCCAAGAACGCGTCACTGCACTCCAGCCTGGGTAACAGAATGAGACTCCATCTCAAAAAAAAAAAAAAAAAAAAGAAAAGAAAAGAAATGGGAGCAACCAGGAAAGAACTCCAGCAACAGTAGCTAAATAAAAGCATTTGTCCCCTTTCTCTAATCACCGTACTTCATCTCAACTATACAGGGACTATAAATAGAAGGTGAAAGAAATAAAGCCAACCACTTCTCTCTCACACAAGACTCTCAGTGCTTGGCAGCTCTTAGAGAAATGACATGAGCACTAAATCTGACAAGAAATTTAAGTTTTGATCTGGACCTGACTGCATTTTTTTTTTTTTTTTTTTCTGAGACGCAGTCTCCCTCTGTCACCCAGGTTGGAGTGCAGTGGTCCAATCACAGCTCACTATAGTCTCCAACTCCTGGGCTCAAGCAATCCTCCTACCTCAGCCTGAGTAGCCAAACTACAGGCATGAGCCACCACGCCTGGTCCCCAACTGCATTGTTTTTTTGATACCTGATTATAACAGAGAAGCTGTGGGATCTATCCTTAAGAGAAATGAAATGGAGATTCAACAGAGCATATTGTAAGGTTACATTTGGAGAAAAAAAAAATAACTACTTCTTGTGTGTGTCTCACCAAATTCAAACTGTTTAATAAACCAATTACATTTACAAACATGCTGAACTCTCGGCAGAGCGGTCTGAGCTCTTGGGAGCAGACAGTTCCAACTACCACAAGAGTGGAAAAAAATTCAGAGTGGCCTTTCAGCCAGAGCCCAGACATTGGAGTCTCAAAAATGTGTGCAAAAGTGCTGGGCACTGTGGCTCATGCCTATAACCCAAGCACTTTGGGAGGCCGAGGCAGGCAGATCACTTGAGGTCAGGAGTTTGAGACTAGCCTGGCCAACATGGTGAAACACTGTCTCTACTAAAAATACAAAAATTAGCTGGGCGTAGTGGTTCGCACCAATAATCCCAGCTACTAGGGAGGCTGAGGCAGGAGAATCGCTTGAACCTGAGGGGCAAAGGTTGTAGTCAGCCGAAATCGTTCCACTGCACTCCAGCCTGGGTGACAGAGCAAGACTCCATCTCAAAAAAAAAAAATTTTGCAAAAGTGTGTGTACATCCATGAGTGTGGGAGTGACAGGTTGTGACCATGTGTATGCAGAGTGTGATGGTATGCACATCTGTGTGTGTGTGTGAGCAACACACCAGATTGAATGTGCATGATTGTAGGTCTCAGTGACAACACAGAAGAAGGGATGGTCCAAGACCAAAGGGAAAAGAAATAGCATAAGATGGGACAATGTTTTATGAAGGCTAACTGGCCAAAGGAAAATAAGAAACAAATTTAAAAGAAGAGGGGTAAGTAAAGTAAGTTTAGCTGCAATTTGGATTCTAATTTAGGAACCAGGGTCTTAATCTAGGGAGAAGAAACTCAACATGATGTACTATAATGGGGATTTCCAGACTTGCTAACTGTATTCTCTCCCAAGCCATTTGTCTCTCTGTTAGTTTAATAATTTTCCACAGCTGCTGTGTAATATAACTACTGATGTACTACCCAGCCAATTTCTCCCAGCCAGTCCTGCTGCCAGGGAAACTAATGTGAAGAGACAACGCCAGGGACTACCCTTCAAACCTGCAAGGGCTTGCAAACTGGGTCACAGTTTTCTGGTTGCTGAAGGGAAGAGAACCCACAGGCTGCCATCTCCATTTGATATATATATATTTTTTTTTTGTCTTGCAAACAGCAACATCTTTCTTTTGGAATTCTGAAGAAATCGATTGTTTTCGTATTTGCCTGACTCTTTAAGGAACAAAAAGCAAGTTCTGAAAGTATAGATATTCCTTTTAGGTCCAACTCGCACAAATTGTGGTGCAGCAGCGTTCGATTCCGGAAAGAGCACGGTTTCTATTTCTGTCAGCCTTATGTCTGCCTGAAACCATTTTACGATTATTTTGTGTCCTCCGTTTTCCCAATTGGACGACTTCACCACCACCCCTGAGAGGCAGCTGCTTCCAGGATATTGCACAATTTATTGAGTTCATGAGAATTGTGATCACTGGCAGCACCGACCTTTACGGAGGGAATCACAGGCACTTTTATTCGAATTTGTTGACTTACGGAGGAGGCAATTTCTCCCAGTGATGTCCCTTTATCCAGGAACAGGAGCCATCAAAGTGTCACAAACTCAAGAGCTGGAAGGGCTCTCCGCCAGTCTTCCTGCCAGTCCTCTTGGTTTTACACATGAGGAAACTGAGACCTAGAAAAGTTGTTACTTGTTAACTAGTCGCCCAGGAGCAGATCTGCAAGAAGCTCTTAGCAATCCTGATTCCAAGTCTAAAGCTCTTGCGTTAACTCTGTGCCGCCTCCTAGATGCTGATCTTCTTAATACTGATAGCACATTTGCCAAATGTTTGCTGATATGGTTCGGCTGTGTCCCCACCTAAATCTCATCTTGAATTGTAGTTCCCATAATCCCCACGTGCCGTGGGAGGGACCCCGTAGGAGGTAATTTAATCATGGGGGCGGGTACCCTCATGCTGTTCTCCTGATAATGAGTGAAGTCTCACGAGATCTGATGATTTTATAAACAGGAGTTCCCCTGCACAAGCTTTCTTGCCCACTGCCATGTAAGAAGTCCCTTTGCTCTTCCTTCATCTTCTGCCATGATTGTGAGGCCTCTGCAGCCATGTGGAACTGTGAGTTCATTACATCTCTTTTCTTTATAAATTACTCAGTCTCAGGTATGTCTTTGTTAGTAGTGTGAGAACAGACTAATATGTTTGCCCTGCAAAACTTCCTTATTCTTAAGCAAAATGATTTCCAAATTTTCTGTTAGACATGTAATTTAGAACTACAATTAATTAAACAATAGCTGAGTGTCAATTACTGTAGTATTTCCTGCACAGGGACACATTTAGGGTAAAAATGCTGTACCAGGTATTATTTTCCTGGAAGCTATAAAATGTAGGGTATCAGTAAATGGAAAAAGATAGAACATTAATTGATGAAAGAATTCCGCTACAGAGAATCTCTTCCCCTTCAATATAGCCATAGAGACTAGACTGGTCATTATTGGCAGTTTACAAAAGGATTAAAGGGCCTACAGAAATATTCTCAGCTATTTAACGAAGAGGCTGGCAAGTGAATTTGGTGTAGGTACGTCAATTTGTGTGCATTGGATATGTTATAAAAGAAGGAAGTCTGGGTTCAGCTAGGGGATGGCGGGAAAAGCAGGATCCCAGAAGGAGGCTGGAAGAGTTGGAAACAGATGGAATGAATGACCCACATGTCAAGTCTCTTCACCTGCCCACCTGGCCACGCAAAAGGCAACGCCCTGCAAATGGATCATCTTGTTCTTACTGTAACACATAAAAAGCAGTGAGCAACACAAACTCATCCGTGTCAGTGGAAAGATTAAACTCTGTGACATATTTAAGAAGGTTTGAGTCAAATATGAGTGACCAAGGCTGGTGACACAGCCCCAGGAGGTCCTGAGAACATGTACCCCAGGTATTTGGGTTACAGCTTAATTTTATACATTTTAGGGGGACAGAAGTTACAGGCAGACATCAATTAATACATGTAAGGTGTACACTGGTTGAGTCTTGAAGCGGTCGTTGGGGGCAGGCTGGGAGGATAAGGCACAGCTTCCAGGTCACAGCGGATTCAAAAATTTTCCAATTGCCAATGAGTTGAAAGAGTTAAGTTATTATCCAAAGACCAGGAATCAACAGAAAGGAAAGTCTTCTAGGTTAAGATAAGAGGTTGCAGAGACCAGGGATTTTATTATTGCAGATGAAGCCTCCTCCAGGCTGTAGAGAGAATAGAGAACAAATGTCTCTTATCAGACCTAAAAACATGCCAAACCCTTAGTTAAATCTCTCCCAGATGAGATAAAGACCTAGAAAGGGAAGAGAATTCTCTACAGAATGTGGATTTCACCACAAGAGACAGCTTTTCAGGGCCATTTTAAAAGATGTCAAATAAATATATTTTGGGGTAAAATACTTCAGTGCTTTTAGGGGCCTGCTATCTGTCCTGTGATGCTATACTAGAGTCAGGTTGGTGTTTGGTGTATTATCACGACAAAGAGTCGGCTTTGGCAATTCTGAGATCTCTGCTTTAATGTTACTGCTGGTCAGTTGAGCCTAAATTCCAAAGGGAGGAGGGCGTAAGGAGGTCTGTCCAAGCCCCTCTTCCCATCACAGCTTAAACTCGTTTCTCGGGTTTACTTTAGAATACCCTTGGCCTAGAGGGAGATCCATTTAGTCATTTTGGAGGCTTAAGATTTTATTTTTGGTTTACACCTGCTATTTATTTTTTCTCTGTTACATTGGCAAAGTAACCCCATCTGCCCCTGAAAAAGGCTTCCTGGTAATCTCTCAGGAATCAGGGTGACTTCTCTAGCTGTTGGCGAGTTTGACAAATTGCAGGGGAACTGCTACTTCCTAATCCTGCTCCAGATGTGTTCTGACCCTAGAACTGAACACAGAGAGAGTTCCAGTCCAACCCTACAGGAGGCAAGGGAAGGAGAGTCACCCAGAGAGAGTTCAGTACCAAAGTGCACCTTCATTTGGTATTAAAATAATAATAATAATAGATAAAAATTTTTAAAAAACAGCAAAAACAAAGGAATGTTGACTGGGCCATATGACATCAAACTAAGCCGTGAGATCCCCCTCCAGGAAGTGTCTAAGTGAGTCTGCGGAATGCAATTATTCCACTCAAACACAGATCTTGAGAAGAGTATGAAGGACTTGGCAGAGAATCACTGAAGTAGGGAATTAATAAGGTTCAAACCTAGTGTTAAAGAAACCTTCTGAATTCCAACATTCAATGAGGCATCTTTGGTTGTGTTCTAAAGTTAAGGAAACTAGAGTTAAGTGTAACAAGAGGCAAGGTCCCCAGCTACCGGACAGGGTGGGCCTTGGCTTGGCTCTTTTAAGCTGATGTTGGGGCAGGCAAAGACAGATGAAGTGAGAGGCTCCACTGTGCAAGTGTGGGGCAGATCCTGCCTTTCTTTGTGATGTCAATATTTTGTTCATCATGATTGTTTTTCAATTGACTTTTACATTTAAAAACATTTCACAACTGGGTGCAGTGGCTCACGCCTGTCATCCTGACACTTTGGGAAGTCAAGGTAGGTGTACTGATTGAGGCCTACCTTGATAGAGAGAGACCCCCATCTATGCAAAAAGTATATTGAAATTAGCCAGGCATAGTGATGCATGCCTATAGTCCCAGCTGCTCTGAAGGCTCAGGCTCTGGAGGATCCCTAGAGTCCAGGAGGTGGAGGGTGCAGTGAACCTTCATTGCACAACTGCACTCCAGCCTGGGCAACAGAGTGAGGCTTCGCTTCAAAAATAAAAAAATTTAAAAAGACTGCAAAACCGACCAAAAGAAGGCACAATATATTTTTTGAAAGACCCACCTCGTTTAAAATGCAATTTATCATGACTGCTGAGCTGCTCTGTGTCCCCCTAAATTTATTGTTCCCCATGAGTTCTCATTTGTTTGACTCTGGTCACAGCCCCAGGAAAGAGCTTAACAGATGCAAGTGACAGATGTGAAAGATGGCGACAGAAAAGTCACCATCTCTTAAGGGTTGAATTGTGTCCGCCAAGAAGATGTGGAGGTCTTAACCTGCAGTGCCTTGGAATGTGACCTTATTTGGAAATAAGGTAATTGCAAATGTAATTAGTTAAGATGAGATCACATGTGAGTAGGATGAGCCCCTAATACCATATGATTGGTATCCTTATCAAAAGGGGAAATTTGGACACAGACGTGCACCCAGGGAGAAGGCCACGTGACTATGAGGGCAGAGATTGGGGTGATGCTTCTGTAAGACAAGGAATCCCAAAGATTGCCAGCCAAGTGCCAGAAGCCAAGAGAGCAGCAGGGAATAGAAGGGAGCAGATTTGTCCTCACAGCCTGCAATCCTACAACACCTTGATCTTGGACTTGGAGGCTCCAGAACTGTCAGACAATGAATGTCTGTTGCTGAAGCCACTCAGTTTGTGGTACTTTGTTGTGCAGTCCTAGGAAACTAACACACCATCCCCGGTCTTAAGGACCGACCAAGCACCTCTGTATCAGATAGGCCTGCTTCAGCCCTGTAGCCAGGGAAGACCAGATCAGCTCTCATCCCAGAGATGAGCAAATCAATCCAAATCCAGAGGCTAAGAGGGCCGGATGGGAGGGAAAAGCTAGCTCCTTACAGGGAGGGTGAGGCAGAGTTAGAACCAGGGTCATGATCACTGTCAGAACACAGCACCTCATACAAATGCCAGAGCCAGGCAGGTCAGATGAGCAGACATCTCTGAGATGGGTGGGTGATCAAAGCAAGTGGGACCAAGAGAGAAAGTGTGAACAGGACAGAAATTTAGCATTGAGTAATCCTCTGGGACGACAGCTGCTTCATCAGATCTCATGAGACTTATCCACTACCACGAGAATAGGATGGGGGGCCACCCCCATCATTCAGTGATCCCCCACCGGCTTCCTCCCATAACATGTGGGAATTATGGGAGCTACAAATCAAGATGGGATTTGGGTGGGGACACAGCCAAACCATATCACCCAGCAAGGAAAGAAGGCCAACGGAGGACTGAGTTGTTTCACATTTCAGTATTCTCGCTAATACTGGGCATCTACTTCATGGGAAGAATGCTCATGTGACATGCCCAAGGAGTTTGTGTACTCTTTACATATAGGAATGAGATTAGGTCAAATTGCTCCATCCTCATGTGCTTCAGAAAAGCAAAACCTGGGGGAATTCAAGCATCTCCTTTGCTCCCTTGCTGACAGAGGTCTGCTTTGTTTTCCCTTGTGACACATTTGCATTTCACTCAAAGTATGCCTGCCTCAGTTTTTCATTTATAGCTGGATTCTCTATTGTTTTCATTTAATTCCTTCTCAGATTCTTGAACTGCACATTGTCCCTGAGCTAGATGGTACCCAATAGTAATACGATACAATGCAAAGGCCACCGGGAACCATTCTCCTAGACTCAAGTGACCAGGTTCTGCTAACTGCAATCCTTCTCCCCAAGCACCTTCCAGCAACCAGAAAAACCCTCAGGTCAGCTTCCTTGTCCAACCTCAAAGTGTGTTTTGTGACCCTGCTGTGCACAGCAAACTCCTAGAAGCCTCCTTCCTAAGTCGCTATTAGCTTTCTCATCAGCCATATTTCTAAACCAAGATAACCCATCAGTGGGAAAATAATGCAAAAACTTGAGAAACATTCCCAGAATCATAACTTCTACTCTCCCTTTTGAGACTGAGGATCTTCCAGGGCAGGGTCTGAGTCTCATTCATCTATTTACAAAGTTTTAAAAAACATATTTGTGGGTAGATAGTAGGTGTGTATATTTATGAGGTACATGAGATATTTTGTTGCAGGCATTCAATGTGTAATAATCACATCAGGGTAAATGGAGTATTCATCACTTCAAGCATTTATAACTTCTTTGGATTATAACATTCCAATGACACTCTTTTAGTTTTTATTTTATTTTATTTTTTTGAGAAGAGTCTTGCTCTGTTGCCCACGCTGGAGTGCAGTGGCACAACCTTGGCTTACTGCAACCTCCACTTTCCAGGTTCAGGCAATTCTCCTGCCTCAGCCTCCTGAGTAGCTGGGATTACTGGCACCTGCCACTACACCTGGCTTGTGTGTGTGTGTGTGTGCACGCGCACGTATGTTTAGTAAAGATGGGGGTTTCACCACTTGGCCAGGCTAGTCTCAAACTCCTGACCTCAGGTGACACACCAGCCTTGGCCTCCCATGTGCTGGGCTTACAGGCGTGAGTCATCATGCCCAGACACTTTTAGTTATTTTAGAATGCACATTTAAATTCTTATTGACCATAATCATGCTATGGTACTATCAAATAGTAGACCTTATTCATCCTATTTTTTGTGTTCATTAACCACTCCCATTTCCACTCCCTGTTCCCCAGCACCCTTCTTGGACTCTGGTAACCATCCTTCTACTCTCCATCTCCATGAGTTCAATGGTTTCCATTTTTAGCTCCCACAAATGAGTCTGAATATATGAAGCTAGTATTTCTGTGCCTGGCTTATTTCACTTAACATAATGTCCTTCAGTTCTATCTGTGTTGTTGAAAATAACAAGATTTCCTTCTTTTCATGGCTAAATAATATTCTATTGTGCGTATACACAGTATTTTCTTTATACATTTGTCTGTCGATGCACGTTTAGGTTGTTTCCCAATCTTGGCTGGTGTGAATAGTCCTGCAGTAAACATGGAAGTGCAGGTATCTCTTTGCTATACTGAATTCCTTTCTTTGGGGTATGGACCTAGTCCTATTCTGCTTTATACTCCTAATGTCTAGCCTTTCTACATTTAGTAGTTGATCAAAAAATGTTTGTTGATCTAAAATGATTTGCATCATCCCTTGCATCAAAGGAAGCCAGCTATGCCAAGCAGGAGTGAATTCTCACTGTGAAGCCCATGGGGCACTGGTCTTCCGAAAGCAGGCACTGTCACCCCTCTGCCGCCACCCCCTGGAGGCATCTGCCTGTTACCCTTTATCATAGTAAGAACAAATAGTCTGTTGGTTATGATTCAAAATGCAAAGAGGCCATCACATGCCTTCTAATTAATTAAGGTGGATTAAATCACAGAAATTAAAGATTTTGAGTGATCTGTTATTTTAGCTTCATATTTAAAGACTCAACGATGACCTGTTCCTCCATGTGCCATGAATCATGTGGTGAATAAATGATTTAAGGTAACTGCTACATTATACCCGGGAGGGCCTGTCGATACGGCTTGCTATCAACTGCCACTTTATATCAAGGCTAATGGAATGAAATGTAATAGGAAATCCTGGTTTGGAGGAAAATAAAAGAGTGGTTGTCCATTGATTAAATTTACCTGAAAGTCTGACATATTCATCGACCAAATGTTGTATTTCTGAATGAGTCATGTGCTTTTAAGAGCCTGACAGTAATATGCTGGTTGCATTTTTTGACTGATCACCAAAAGCATTTGTTCCCTAGGTGAATACACGTGATCCTAGGGACCAAAAGCTTCAGAAACTCCAAACATGCCCAGTCAGTACTGTGTGACTTGATTGATCCTAGCTATCTGCTGCTGAAGATCCCAACTCAGTGGGCCTAGAACACAGACCAGAAAGGGTTTGCAACTAAACTGGTCCAAGCTCACATTGCACAGATGAGGAAACCTTTCTGCTACACTGATCAGTTTCCTATTGTTGCTGTAACAAATTACCCCCAACCTAGTGACTTTAAGCAATGCAGATGATACTCTCTTATGGTTCTGGAGGTCAGAAGTCTAAAATAGAGGCCTGGCATGGTGGCTCATGCATGTAATCCCAGTACTTTGGGAGGCCACAGCAGGAAGATCACTTGAGGCCAGGAGTTCAAGACCAGGCTGAGAAAAATGGTGAGACTCCCCCCCATCTCTACAAAACAGAAAACAAAAATGTTCGCCCGATGTGGTTGTGTACACTGACGTCCCAGCTACTCAAGAGGCTAAGTCGAGTCGGTGGGGAGAATCGTCTGAGGTCAGGAGTCTGAGGCTGCAGTGAGCTATGATCACACCAGTGCACTCTGGCCTGGGCAACAGAGTAAAAGACTCCATCTCAAAAAAAAAGTCTAAAATGGGTCTGCAAGGCTGGGTTCCCTTTGGAGTTTCCAGGGGAGTATTTCTCTCCCTTCCTTTTCCAGCTCCTCGTGACCCCCTGCATCTTTTAGCCCTTGCCTGCCTTTCTTCATCTTTAAAGGCAATAGGGCAGTGTCTTCTTTCCCATATGACCTCCTGCCTCTCTTTCTTGTAAGAGCCCTTGTGACTACATGGAGCCCACCCAGGTAATCCAGAATCGTCTCCCCATCTCAAGACCCTTAAGTGAATCCCATCTACAAAGCCCCTCTGCCACATAAGGTAACATATTTGCAGGTTCTGGGGAGTAGAATGTAGACATCTTTGGAGGACCATCATTCAGCCAGCCGTGCTGTCAAAAGAGGAAATTTTCTAAATAAACCACTGAAAATATTTCTCTACATCCTTGATTGACAGAAGCTCAGGGATCTCGTCAATCTCTTGAAGATGCAGTGATGAGAGCGTAGACTATGAGCACAAGAATCGGGCAGGCTAAGTCTGAGCTTGGCTCTGCCATTCACAAGGTCTGTGGGCTTGGACCAAAGCATTTATGAATCATTGATGCCTCAGAAGCCTCGAAACCTTGAAGGAAGTGGTAAGAAATGAGGCAAGTAGACAGAGGATGAGAGACTTGAAGTGCACTAATGAGCTGCACGCAGAAACATGAGTTCCACAAAAGCAGAGATCTCCTTTGCTCTGTCCACCCCTGCACCCACAGTGCCTAGAATAGCGCTACCATAAAAAATGTTTGATGAATGAGTGTTCGATATCATGAACAGGTTAATATTAAAACTGACCCTGGTGAACACTTTTACACAATTTGCAGGAATGTAAACTAGTGTAACCATTACGGAAAACAGTATGGAGATACTTTGAAGAACTAAAAATAGAACTACCATTCAACCCAGCAACCCTACTACTGGGTATCTACCAAAGGAAAAGAAGTCACTATATGAAAAAGATAAATGCACATGCGTGTTTATTGTAGCACAATTCATAATTGCAAAGATATGGAACCAACCTAAATGACCATCAACTGCATGGATAAAGAAAATCTAGTATATATACACCGTAGAATACTACTCAGCCATGAAAAGGAATGAAATAAATGTCTTTTGTAGCAACTTGGATGGAGCTGGAGGCCGTTATTCTAAGTGAAGTAACTCAGGAGTGGAAAATCAAACACTGTATGTTCTCACTCATAAGTGGGAGCTAAGCTGTGAAGGTGCAGTGGCATGAGAATGATGTAATGAACTTTGGGGAATCAGATGGGAAGATGGAAGCAGGGTGAAAGACAAAGGCTACATATTGAGTACAGTGTACACTGTTTGGGTGATGGGTACACCAGAATCTCAGAAATCACCACCAACGATCTTATCCACATAACCAAAAACCACCTGTACCCCAGAAACTATTGAAATAAGAAATAAAATAAAATTGACCCTGGCATAGAGTTGGGTTCAATAAATATTTGTGAGCAAATAAAATAATACCTGAATTCTGGTGGAGATGTGATTTAGTGGCTTTTATTATTTCCTCCTCAATAAAGGTGGCAAACTCCAATGCATATGGTGCCAGGAGGCTGAGAGCGAGTGTGGCTGATCTAAAATGCACAGAGACCACCAGTCAGCCCCTGATTATCCTTGCCACAGAGAATTTGGGTTCAATGCAGCCAGATTTTCTGATATTTTTATTTAAAGGGACATCCCAAATCCAGATTTTCACAGGAGATGATTGGTTTTTAAACATGATCTCAAATTATTTTAAACATCGTTCATTAGGTACAGCTGAAATGTCTGCCAGCCAAATTCAGACCAAGGCCCTCACTTTGCTATGTCTCCTCTTCTGCCTTCCTTGATTTCTAGGGTAGTGAGGGTTTGATAATGAGATGGCCCTGAACTGCTGGTTGATCAGAATTTTAAAAGGGACTAAGAGAAGGATCTCCTACACACATAAAAAAGCACAGCCTAATGAGCTTCCCACGTCAGCCCCTCCTAAAAATGAAATAGAGATCAGAGAGATGACAACTTGCTGCCAATCAGACCACAGTAAGCAGAAATACAGCTTCTCTTTGTGAGCCTTGAGGTGTTGCTGATAAATTAAGCAGGGCCCAAGGACAGCTCTAGATGGTAGAATCCATTCAAGTCCCTGGATTGTAATTACAAGGTAAGAAACACCGCTTAGACCCCGTTGCAGAATACTGTCTTCATAATTGAGGCGCACATACTTGCCTGTGGATGTCTTTAATTTAAACATGGACTATTTACTTCTTCAGGGTTTTTTAATCACAAAGTCTCACTGATCACCCCGTCTGGGCAGCAGTGTTTCTTACCTAGCATCTGGACAGGCTCTCAGATGTGCAGGCTCAGGTTGCTCTGGCAGGTACCAGCCAAAGGAGATGGAAGTTAAGACTGGATGAGCTCCCTGAGAGCTCATGTCTCAGGATGGAAAGATGAAAAATTCCAGGTGGAGTTTTATCTTTTCTGGCAATTATCCAGTGACCATGGAAGAGTCAGCGACCCTTTCTGGGCCTCAGTTTTCAAATCCGTAGACTAAGGGAGCTGCCAGGCATGGTTGTTATTGGAAAGAGGTCCTGATCCAGACCCCAAGAGAGGATTCTTGGATCTTTCACAAGAAAGAATTTGGAGGCTGGGCGTGGTGGCTCACACCTGTAATCCCAGAACTTTGGGAGGCCGAGGTGGGCGGATCACAAGGTCAAGAGATCGAGACCATCCTGGCCAACTTGGTGAAACCCCGTCTCTACTAAAAATATAAAAATTAGCTGGGTGTGGTGGTGTGTGCCTGTAGTCCCAGCTACTCGGGAGGCTAAGGCAGAATTGCTTGAACCTGGGAGGCGGAGGTTGCCGTGAACCGAGATGGCGCCACTGCACTCCAG
Source organism: Callithrix jacchus (assembly GCF_049354715.1). NCBI lineage: Eukaryota > Metazoa > Chordata > Mammalia > Primates > Cebidae > Callithrix > Callithrix jacchus. The sequence continues at coordinate 32,732,519 of NC_133508.1, read as the reverse complement.
CCTGGCATCTGGCAACAGAGCAAGATTGTCTCCAAAAAAAAAAAAGAATTTGGGACAAGTCCATAAACTAAAGGCAAGTTGATTAAGGTAAAGAGATAAATAATAGTTACTCCACAGTGCAGACCAGTGGCTTGGGCCACTCAGTTCCTTGTATGTATGATTTCTTAATCTTATGCTAAACAAGGTGTGGATTATTCATGAGTTTTCTGGGAAAGGGGTGGGCAATTCCTGGAACTGAGTGTTCCTCTCCCTTTTAGACCATATAGGGTAACTTCCTGACGTTGCCATGGAATCTGTAAACTGCCATGGTGCTGGCGGGAGTGCCTCTTAGCAAGCTAATGCATTATGATTAGCATATAATGTACAATGAGGAAAACCAGAGGTCATTCTCATTGCCATCTTGGTTTTGGTGGGTGCTAGCTGGCTTCTTTACCACAGCCTATTTAATCGGCAAGATCTTTATGACCCATATCTTGTGATGACCTCCTATCTCATCCTGTGACTTAGAATGAATGCCTTAACCTTCTAGGAATGCAGCCAAGTAGGTCTCAGTCTTACTTCACTCAACCCCTATTCAAGATGGAGTCACTGTGGTTTGAATGCCTCTGACTCAAGACTGTAGTCCCAGCTACTTGGGAGGCTGAGGTAAGAGGATCACTTGAGCTCAGGGGTTTGAGGCTGCAGTGAGACATGATCACACCACTGCATTTAAGCCTGGGTGACAGAACAAGACTGCCACTAAAAAGAAAAGAAGAAAGAAAAAAGGAAGAAGGAAAAAAAAGGAAGAGGAAGAAAAAAGAGAGCTGGCCATGAAATGACTTGTAGGTCCCCCTGATGCAGCAGTCTTCGGTTCTCTGACTCCACTTCCCTTGGTGATACCACCTGCTTCTCTGGTGTCACACTGAACTTCAGTGATGCCCCCCAGCATCTGCCAGGAATAGAAGCAACAGGACATGTGAAAATCCAAGAGAGGGGATAATAGAGCCTGCTTCCTCCACCTTTCCCTTGACCAGATCAGGCAGATTGACAACAGCTTGGGTTGCAAACCCTGTAGCCAGTGTGCCCACCTATTTGTACCATGACCTTGAAGGAAGCCAAAAAATTTTACCCTAAAGTATATTTCCTTGACATATTTCAAGATGGCTATTCAGAAGATCTGAAAATAGAAGAGTAACTAAGAAGCTGTCTTTTGCACAGAGATTTGCATCTACAGAGAAAACCTTCCAGGCTCTCTGAGGTCCTCCCCTTCCAGATCTAGGAAAGATGAACTAAGAGCCTGACGTCTCTCGGGTCTGAAAGGAACATTTCTCACCTCTCCTCTCTGAGGGCTGCTACCAGTGAGGTTTCATCTACATAATAAGACCACCTTTGCTAGCCAGGCATCCTCTTCTCTCCCTTCCATGACCTGTTTTGCCACTGTCACCTGATTTACCACCACAACCTTTTTGGGCCTGGGTTCTGGGCCCCCATTCTTTGTGTAACCTGAAGATGGCATAAAAGCATCAACCATCTGGCCATTTCTTTGAGATCTTCTATTACATCAGACTCCCATGCATATCAATAAACATATATACTTTTTCTCTTATCGATTTACCTTTTGTCAGTTGATTTCTCAGAGAACCATCAGAGGGTGGAAGGGAAGTATTCTCTCAGCCCCTGCAACCTCATACCCACCTCTGTCCATTTGAAGAAAATTGTTCTGAACAATTCTGGGAAGGATGCTGAGAAAGAGATTATTTTTGACCACCGACTAATATCTTTCTTCTTAATTCTTTGAATAAATGATTCATGGAATGCATGCATTTTAAGGAATTGAATGCATTTTGGTTGTTTTCCTGGAACTCCCCATTTCTGAATAGTCATAAATATACCCAGATATAGCTGAGTGACTATCAGAATGCCCCATGTGTCTGTTACATTTGCTCCAGAAAAATTCATTAATAAATAAACATATTCCATAAATATGCCAGATAAAACAAAGGTAATGAGATTCACTTTTAACAAGTCAATATTGAGAATAACAAATGATGACTTTTTAGGGGATTTTCCTGTAAGTTTCCTGAAAGCCCCATAAATCTTTTCCTTCACCTCCTTCTATCCATAACTATGTTCTTCTGATTAAAAATTTACCATCCCACAATTAACAATCTGGTCAATTACACAGTTACAAGAAAATGATGAGAATGTGGAAAATGGCAAAGAACCATGGGAGTGAGTCTTCTGATTGCTCAAATTCTCTTAATGCCCAATGACCCAAGGCTGCTACCTAGTGTATTTTCTCAGAGGGATTGGAGTATAGGTAGGATTGGCAGCCAGGTGTGATTTGAGTATTATTATTATTATTGAGACAGAGTCTCACTTTGTCACCCAGGTTGGAGTGCAGTGACATGATCATAGCTCACTGTAGCCTCGAACTCCTGGGCTCAAGGGATCCTCCTATCTCAGCCTCCCCAGTAACTAGGACTATAGGCACATACCACAATGCCCAGCTAGTTTTTCTTATTTTTAATTTTTGTAAAGACAGTGTCTCACTATGTTGCCCAGGCTGATCTCAAGCTCCTGACCTCAGCAATCCTCCCACCTCAGCCTCCCAAAGCACTAAGAGTATAGATGTCAGCCCCCAGCATGTGGTCCAATTTGAAAATATTGTGCTGAAATGGCTTTCCTTACTGGCACTGGGTTCCGTGACTTCCATTCCAATGGTGTTCTGCACATTTAGTAAGGACTCGAATGAATTAGGTCTTGATTGGCCAAGGTACAGAGTCACATTTGTTTTATATGATAAGGTTTGCAAAAGTCAAGATGGAGAAGAGTACCCCATTAGGCTTTCACAGCTTAGTGAAAATACCCCCTAAGCTTAAAATGGTATTATGGAAAGAAGAGGCGATTTGGAATCTTATTGACCTGGTTGAATCCAAGCCCCACACTTACAAACCAGTTTCATGATCTTGAACAAGATACTTAAAAGCAGTTTTAATTCATCTTGAAGTAGCTGCAATAAAGGCTAATTCACAGGATGGTTGAGGGGTAGAATAAAACATCCTATCTAAATTACCTAGAGTGGCAAAAAGATAGCAGATAGCCAATAAATATTTAGGATTTTCTCCCAACCTGTCCCTACCCACTGTTCCCTTGGTTTTAATTACTTTTATTTTAATTCAGATTTTCCAAGTAACCAAAGTAGGAAAAAATGTCAAAGTATTTGAAATTTTTTTTCTCATTATTAAGTACATTGCATAGTGATCTATCTATCAAAGTTGTATTATTTGTGTTTGGAACTTAATGGTTAGAATCTGGAAAAAAAAAAAAAGGAGCCATTCTAAACCACAAAGAGTTTTTCTCTATAAAGAGTTTGAAGGTCTGCATTCACTGTTTTTGCAGACTAAACTTTGTTTAAAGGACATTCTTTGATTGTATGGATTTGAAAGAAAACACTGCAAGATTGTCCCTGCTGCTTTGGGGTGACCATTCACCTGAATGCAGTATTTTACGCTGAGGAGAAATTTGGTTGAAGAATTAGAATATTGCGAGATTTAATTGAACTAAAGTCATTTACAAATGTCTTGCCTTTTGATGGTGGTGGGGGTGATAGTCTCGGGGGAGGATACTGGGGTGTTTCTTAGTTCTGTGTGACCCTAGAGAGCCTTCTGCACACTGATGCTTGTGCTCTGGAAATTGTTGGTGGAAAATCTGGATTGGAGAGACGGCAGGAGGTAGAAAGGACCTGTGTTTTTTTCCAGAAGATTCTTCACACCAGAGCAGAGACGGTGGAAAATACTGGCTTGAGCTTGACACAGACCAACATGGACTAGAGTATCAATTCTCCTAAGTGACGTTATCAATGCATAAATGATGCATAACCTACTGATATCAAACCATTCTGCTCCCATGATATTATCCTGCTGGAGACATAGACCAAGGTCACTACCCTGTGTGTAGGAGTGTGTTCCCCAGAGAAAAGTGGATGCTTCCATTTTTAATTATTGAAGGAAACAGTAGATTATGGAACAGGAACCAAGGATGGTTGGGTGTGGCGCTCATGCTGAGCTTCCAGCAAAACATTTCTTCTCTTTCTGTAGCTCATGACATCCTGGCATCAACTGTCCTGTGAGCCATCCATGGAAGAAGTTCTCTTCTGAAGCCACAGTGGAGGTAGCATAGGTGGATGCGGTGAAGAATCGCTGTGCCCAGGGCAATCGTCAGTAATAACAGAGCTGATGGGACAATAACTCAGAGAGGTGAGCACACCACAGACAGCACCAGGGGGCAAATGTTCTTCCTGATTAACGGGAGGTTCAAGCCAATGTCAGACAATAAAGGAAATCTCACCACAGTGTATATTCACAGACTTCTTAGGTTCAGATATTTTGTTTACAAGACAAATCATTTCCCTAACCCTGCTCGTCTCAATTGACCTGGTTAAAATTGTTTCCAAAGCCAGCAGTTCTAAAGAGCAGAACCAGAACAGAATGGAAACTTTCTGGACTTGCTCACCAAAACCTGAGGCCCTCATCTCAGCCCACCCAGTGAGTATACCTGGAGTTTTTTTTATTTCTTTCGAAAGACTCCCCAACCCCGTTCTGCCTTTTAACACAGAGAATAAGAAAGGAAAAAAATGTGTGTTGAGTTCACTCCCCCCATAGTGATATTTATTTACCAGAGACAAATTATATCTTCATTATAAATTCAGATTTGAATTGTGCTTCACTAGCAAAACTGGCTCTGTGTTTTATTCATAAAGGAAGCCCGTGTGATCTCCCAACCTCAGCTCAGATGGAAAGAAGAACACGTCTGTGCGTCTGCTCACCCGAGCCTGATCACATTTCCAGACACCACCCCAGCAAATTAAGCAGATGCTAAAATCACATAGAAGCGTATCTAATGCACAGGATAAACATGAGCTACTGGAAAGAGGTAGGATCAGTAATACAGAAAAAAAGGGAAGAAAGCACAGCCCATTTGGAACGGAGGGAAGAAATCACACACCACTCGACAGGGGAAATGGCTGCATTTCACCAAGGCAGGTGCACCGGGAATGCTTGTGTATTAAATCATTACTGGGATTTAAAGAGACCATGTAAGAAGGCAGTGTTACAGATTGATTCACACGCTATTTATAATTCCTTAACAATGTTTGATGTTCTGGAGTCAGAAAAATAGATCATGGGAATGGTTTGCTGAAAAGAAATTAAACACACGGTATTTATTTCTCTCTACTGAATGAAGTGCTGCAACCACCATTTATATTTTTTCCAATGCCGTAAAAATGTCTTTGTTGTTCTGCATAACACTATATAAAACATGGTGCAAATAGGATTCTTGCTTACGCAGGCGTGAGAGTAGAGGAAACAGCCAAAGGAATGGAAAGCAAGGCTCCTAGAAACCACATTCTCAGACCCCATCCAAGAATCTGAGAGGGAAGACCAAGGTAGTAAGCCTGACAGCCTCGGGCTCACTCTGAAACTGGGAGCAGTTTCCCTTGAAACTGGGAAAGAGAGAAATGTTCCAGTTGTCCTTAGACCTTGTTTCCGGAGCGCCAGGCCTTAGTTTTGTGAATGGAAGGGGGAAGGAAAGTGAAAGAAATCAAAATATTTCACCACAAAATATGGTTCCCTGGCATCATGAGCATCTTACACTAAAAACCCATGGAGATCATCAAGTGCTGGAAGAAAACTTTTGCCTTATCTACATAAAGATAGGACTGGCTGGGCATGGTGGCTCATGCCTGTAATCCCAGCACTTAGGGAGGACAAGGCAGGAGGATCACTTGAGGCCAGGAGTTCTAGACCAGCATGGGCAACATGGCGGGGGGGGGGGGGGGGGGGGGGGGGGGGGGGGGGAGATAGGACTGACCCACCAAGGAGAACAATTTGTTCTTGTCCTCCTCCTTGTTAACCTTGTTTCATTACATGAAAGAAGACCATTTTTCAAGACAATGACTGTCTCAAATGATCATTTAAATTCCAAAAAGAACATTTGCAAGTTTCTCCCCCACTTCCAATAGCCAAAGCAATCTTAAGCAAAAAGAACAATGCCAGAGGCGTAAGGCTATAGTAACCAGAACAGCAAGGTACTGATACAAAGTAGACGCCTAGACCAACGAAATGGAATGGAGAACTCAGAATTAGTGCTAAATACCTAGAAGCCACTGATCTTCAACAAAGCAGATGAAAACACGCTGTGGAAAGGATATCTTATTCAGCAAATGGTGCTGGGAAAATTGGATAGCCACAGGTAGCACAATGAAACTGGATCTTTATGTCTTACCATATGCAAAAATTAACTTGAGATGAATTAGAGCCACAAAAGACTTGAAGCCACAAAAATCCTAGGAGATAACATAGGGAGAACCCTTCTGGACACTGATCTAACACAAGCCACCTCCAGACAGCTAAACTTAAAGAACACCCTGCAACTCCCACTCACTGGGGCTTCAACTGTAAACATTCACCCCTAGACATTGCCATGGGGTTGGAGCCCCACAACCTGCCCGTCTGTATGCCCCCCCCAGAGGTGTGAGCAGTGGGGCACTGAAGAAGCAAGCCACTCCCCCATCAAATGCCCTCTAATGGGGAGAAGGGGCTAAGTTTCACAAAGATTATACAGGGTGGAATAATGGACATTGACAACTCAGGGAGGGGGAGAGATGAAAAATTACCTATTGGGTAAAATGTACTCTATTCAGGTAACAGGTAAACTGAAATCCTAGACTTCACTACACAATGAATCCACATAACCAAAAAATACTTGTACTTCTAAAGCCATTGAAATAAGATTTTTAAGGTTAATTTCTGTTCCCCCATCCAGTCATTCTCCCTAGAAATCACATATTGTCCCTCAATAGAATTCCTCTTTTCCCTCCTGCCTCTTATAACCTGTTTTACCAGGACCCAAGCCTGCATTCTTTCTGTAATCTCAAGGTAGAATATCTTGAAGCTTCTGTACCTCATTGGAAAGTTGGGTCTTTCTTCTGTGCCTATGTGTACTTGTTAAATTAATTTGTCTTTTCTTCTGTTAATCCATCTGCCGCATGTCAGTGATTTTCAGTGAACTTCCAAGGGGCCAAGGCTCACAAAAGGTTGGAGATGTCTTTCCTGTGTGTCTGCAAATTCCTCCACACCACTCAGGAAGCTGGAAGCTGAACCACTGGCTCTGGCTCTCATCTCTTTTGAAGGACCCCACAGAAATTCCTGTCCTTTAGCCAGGGTTCATCCGAGGCAGATGTCTCTATAATGTCACAGAAAAAACATCTTCATTTTCTTCCCACAGCTTTGGGGGTGCTTGTTGCAGCTCTATACCATGAGGCAAGAGCTGAGTTGTCTCATCACTCATGGAGTGGTAAACCATCCCCAGCTTGAGGAAAGGTATGGATACTGAAGGAACCCAAAATATTTCACTCCAAAGCCAATTCTTTGACATATTTCAGATCCAATTCAGAAGGGCTGAAAATAGAAGAGTAGCTAAGTAATTGTTTTTGCTGGGAGCTTTGGATCTGTAGAGAAAATCTGATTCATGCAGCCATGTGTTCTCTGAGGCCCTCCCTTGTCCACATCTAGGAAAGACAGAGTCTGACATTTCTAAAGGTCTGAAGGAAACATATACCATCTCTTCTCTCTGAGGGCTGCTACCCCGTGAGGTTTCATCTACTTAACAAGGCCACCTTTGCTAGCCAGGCATCCTCTTCTCTCCCTTCCACAACCCGTCTCGCCAGCGTCACCTGATTCACCACCATAACCCTGTTTGTGGCCACGGTCTGAGCTCCCATTCTTTGTGTAACCTCATAGCTAATGCATGCGGGGGTTAGTACGGAGGCAGCAGGTAGCTAGGTTTAGCAAACCACCATGGCACACGTTTACTTATGTCACAAACCTGCATGACCTGCAGATGTATCCCAGAACTTAAACTAAATTTTAAAAAAGAGAGAGAAAAGCTTCTGAGCCTCACTGGGTTGTTGGGGGTCATCTGTGTTGTCCCCCATGCATATTATTAATAATAAATTTGTATGCCTTCTCTCTTAGTAATCTGCCTTTTGTCAGTTGGTTTTTCAGCAAAAGTTCCAGTGGGCAAAGAGAATATTTTCCCTTGGCCTCTGTAACGCCAGCTAACCAGAAGTAGGCTTTGGGGAAAGTGTGTGCTCTGAGTCACCCAGAACCATCAGTGACACTTTCATTACCCTTACCCAGGCCTCTGCAGTGTGTGACATTAGGTACCTACCACAGCCATGCAATTTCCTCAGTGCTGGGTCAACCTAAGGGAAGAAGAATTAACCTCTGCCTTCCAGGAGCACACAGATCTTTATTATTTTTTAAATTTATTTTAATTTATGTATTTATTTTGAGACAACATCTGGCTGTCAGTCAGGCTGCAGTGCAGTGGCACAATCTTGGGTCACTGTACCTCTGTCTCCCGGGTTCAAGCTATTCTCTTGCCTCAGCTTTCCGAGCAGCTAAGACTCCAAGGTGCATGCCACCATGCCCAATTAATTTTTGTATTTTAGTGGAGACAGGATTTTGCCATTTTGGCCAGCTGGTCTCAAGCTCCTGACCTCAAGTGATCCACCCGCCTCCGCCTCTCAAAGTAAAGTGCTGGGATTACGGGCATGAGCCACTGTGCCTGGCCCAGGAGTTTACACATTGCAAAATAAGTTAAACATTGTGAAATTAAGTAATCTGAATTTAGAGCTGTTAGATGTTTGAACTTTTTTTTTTTTTTTTTTTTTTTTTTTTTTGAGGCAGGGTCTCTCTCTGTCACCCAGGCTGGAGCCACTGCCTCAAAAAAAAAAAAAAAGTTCAGCTCACTGCAACATCTGCCTTCTGGGTTCAAGCGGTTCTCCCACCTCAGCCTCCCGAGTGGCTGGGATTACAGGCACACATCATCATGCCTGGACAAGATTTGTATTTTTAGTAGAGACAAAAATTTCGCCTTATTGGCCATTTCCCTATGTTGGTCTCAAACTCCTGGCCTCAAGTGATCCGCCTACCTTGATTTCTGGCCAAGCTGTTGGTACTTTAGAGTATTCTGAGCCTTGAATGGAATGTGGCTATTCACCCTAAGCCACATAGCACATAGTGACTTCTGCCTTTTTTTTTTCTGTAAATAATTAAGAATTATTGGTAAGAATACCAAGTGGCTCCAGGGATAAGACCATTCAGATCTTTACCTCATGTAGTAATAAAGTAATCTCCTTGGAATGTAGCCATCCGCAAACCAATCAAATCGCTGTAACCTATGCACAAGTCTTGGGTAGAAAATGCTGTAATCCTGCTAACACTTCTCTGTCTCTGCCTATATAAGTGAAACTTGAACTGCTTCACTTTGGGACCTGGCCCCGTTCATTTGGAATCTGTGTTTTCCAGGTGGCTATCCTTAAGCTTCATGTTCAAATACATTCTATATTTACCTATGTTGTAAAAGCTCATTTTTTAAGGTTGACAGCACAATGTGAGTATTATCAGTGGCTAATATGGGGAAATAAAGGAAGAATCCCAAACCAGGAAGAGGGCATAGCAAGTCAGGAATTCTCAAGGACAAGGGTAGCACTCTAATGCCTAGCACAGTGCCCTGCACAGAACAGGAACCTACTAGGCTGGGCGTGGTGGCTCACACCTGTAATCCCAACACTTTGGGAGGCCGAAGCCAGGGAATCACTTGAGGTCAGGAGCTTGAGAGCAGCCTGGCCAACAGGGCGAAACCCTGTCTCCACTAAAAATACACAAATTAGCTGGGTATGGTGGTGCATGCCTGTAATCCCAGCTACTTGGGAGGCTAAGGCAGGAGAAACACTTGAACACAGGAGGTGGAGGTTGCAGTGAGCCAAGATAGGGCCACTGCACTCCAGCCTGGACAATAGAGTGAGACTCTGTCCCCCCAGCCCCACCCCAAAACAGAAGAGCAACCTACTGTTTGCACCAGACTGCACTAAATATGCACTAAACTAACTGGGAATTTTCCCAGCTGCCTTTTTTGCCAGCACTACTCACTCCCTCCACACACTGTCTTCCAGCAATGCCCCTAACAATACAAAAGTCCTGTTTTGCAGAAGGTGTTAATATGACTGGAATGTGGGTTTAGATTATCTAAGTTTAAATTCTGTCTCAACCCCCACCTTCCCTTGTGAAACTCAGACAAGCGATTTATCTTTGCTCAACAGCAAAACAAAGGGACTGCTCTAGGGTCTTTGAGGTTTCTTCCAACTTTGAAACTCTACGCTTCTAAGTTTTGACATAAAAAAATCATTTTTCCAGTAATGCTAAGAAAATCTTTTAAAAAGCAATGAATACACATACGCTTTATTAATCATTATCCAAGTGCCATGTGATATATAGTCCACAACCTAACAGAAAGGATGAAAAAAAGGCCATCAATTCTCCTTTGAGTATTCTGCCCGGTGTTCTATGCTTAAGAACCTCTAGTCAATTTTACTTGAGTTCAAACACATGAAGTTCCAGGTATGTCTGCATATATTATAATTTCCATAGACATTCATAGTTAGGAACTTTACATTAGGTACTTGGCAGGATTTTTCTGCAAATACTCTTTCATGCCATAATGAATACTCCAGGGCACTGCCTTGAGGAGGGGGCTCCCTTTGGAGGGTTTCAGTGGCTAAGCTGAAAGGGATCCAATGTGTTCTGACTTCCAAGCCTTAACAAACACTGCACAAGCAAATCTGTATGCGTGCCCATTTCCATCTTTCTTTATCTGATTGTAACATAATTCAGAAAGATATTTGGAAATAGCTGGATGTTTAACTTTACACAATCATTGTTAGCTGAATTTTTCACAGTACTTTTGCAGCTGTCTACCAACCTCATTCAAACTAAGCCCCTCAGAAACAATATGCACCATTTCCAGGCCAAACCTTTTAGGAAGCAGTCCTTGAACAGTTGATTTTTTCCCTATATGGCTCATTCTAAGATATGACTAGTGCTGCTATAACAAACAGTATCTTATTTCCTACTATAAGCTTGTTGGCTATTGCTGGTATAGTACAATACTACACAGCTTTTATTCAGAACCTGGCTGAATTATCTGCTAAAGTTTACTCATGAAGTAGTTGAGGAGAAAGTGAGTAGCTAAGAGCCCAAATACTGGAGCTAGACTTCCTGGGTTTAATCCCAGTTCCAACATTTTCATTTTGGAAAATATGTGTCAATATGTCTTCAAAGATTTCCCCCCCTCCATTTGTTTTTTCACTATTTTGGGGTCTGTTTTTACACGGATGTTGATATTTCTGTTTCTGCCTCCCTGCAGTTCAGTCTCTCATCTGTCTTTGTATTCCTTCCTAATGCTTTTGTATTTTCTTTTTTTAAAAAAATAGAGAAGGGATCTCACTATGTTGCCCAGACTGCTCTCGAACTCCTGGACCGAGCAATCCACCATCTTCCATCTTCCCACAGTGCTGGGATTACAGAAATGCACCCGTGCCCAGCCACTTCTGTAATTTCCTGACGAATCTTGCATCTTATTTCTTCTTCAGCTTTATCGATTCCATTACGCAATCAACCTTTAAATAATAAATCTTCCATTTCAATAATTATGTTTTTAAAGTTGAGATTTCAAATTGTTTCTTTGTACCTGTTCATTTCTGTGGCATTTTTTCTAATAGTCTCTCTTATTTCTCTGGTGATATTAATCGTATTTATTTTACTTTCTTGATCTGTTTTACTTTTGATTTTACTTCCTCTAGGAGAGGAAGTAAAATCTAACCAGTTGCTGCCTTTCTTTCAATGTATTTATACTCCTCAGATGCCTGGGAATCTCCCTTATGTCTTTGCTGAGCTTTGTTTGTGTTGAGACAGGATCTTGCTCTGTTGCCCAGCAGCCTAGGCACAATCAATTACATTTGCTGCAGCCTCAACCTCACCGGCTCAGGCAATACTCCTGCCTCAGCCCCCTGACTGGTTGGGATACAGGCACACAACATCACAGCCAGCTAATTTTCTAATTTTTTTCTTCTCCAGGCTGGTCTCCCTTGGCCTACCAAAGAGGTAGGATGATAGGCATAAGCCATCTCACCCAGCCGTCTTTGCTTTTTATTCTTGTAGGACTAACAGTTGCTGTTGCTAGTAATGTCTTCCTAACGAGGCGGATGAAAACCTAGGATCTAGTTTCTGTCCCATAGATCTTAATAGGCCCAGGTTAGAGAGACCCTAGAAATGTAATCTGGGCTCAAACATTCCCTGCTCTTCCAGCCATCCCTGTCCCCAGGGAACCTCAGAATTAATCAGGGGCTGCTGTGAGCTGCACTGATTTGTAGTGTGTCATCTTCTGTCCCTGTGATAATGGCTTTGCCCTTGGGGAATGTGTGAAGTTTCCAGGCCTGCCAATCCCCTCTCTCATCTCTTGACTTCCCATACCAGCTGGGCTCCTGACTGCAAGGTTAGAGCAGCCTAACCTTGCAGCATCAGGCTGGCTTCCTTGCCACCTGGTAGCAATCAGATTGACAACGGGCCCTTTAGAAAAGTGAAGAGAATAAACTCCACCACTCTTCTCACCCCTCTCCCTCTCAAACCACCTGCCCTCTCCCACTTCAGGCGACCTTCACACAATTGTTGCTCTTCCCAAACTTGGGCCCCCCACCCTTTGACCCTCCAAGTTTCAGGAAGGTTTGGTCACTTGCTGACTGGCGCTCTCTGATAGTCATGGCTGTTTAATTCGTTTAGTTTTCTTTCTTGCATGGCATCTCTGGGATTCGGGGAAGGAGTCAGCAATCTGTGGCAATTCTCCATCTTACCCTTGAACTAGAGTGCAGATAGTTTACTGGGCCAAAGCAAAATTTGTGCTGAGAGACCTTGGATACAATTAAATTTCTAGCTTCATTAAGTGGACACACACACACACACACACACACACACACACACCAGTCCTGAATTTTTGCCACCCCCCTCCACCCCCAGCAGGTTTCCTTGCCTCCAGTGGCAAGCTGCTATCACTTTTCATGCCAGATGCCCCAGCTTAGCCATTCTGAGCTGGGCATCTGCCCCTCACTAATTGCTGGTGAAAAAAACTTGCTGGTGGCATTTTGTCATGAACCCCAGGCCTTTCAGCCTGTCATTTTAGTCCCTCTGCAAATAGATTCCTGCTAATACTCCAGATTTTATTTTAGGTAGGAACCTTCTCTCCAGTGCCTCAAAACAAACTCACATAATTTCCCTTCTATTGTGGATTTCCTTCTCAGGACCATCCTTTATTTCTGCCTCTTATCCACATGCCACCCAATCTAGTTCAATGCTATTTATAAATGGCTGCCTGAGTCTCCTCAGCTGAAATTCCTGTTTCCCTCACTTGAGTCCCTAAAGCAAAGATTCCAACACCATTGATTTGGGTCAGCTCACTGACTGCTCTCAAATATTTTCAAATATCCTCTATTAGCTTGTAGGTTTCCTTGAGAGTAGGAGTCTTCTTATCATATATATGATAGCTTTGAACACGATGTTACGTATTTACAAAGGAATCAATAGTTACGTGTTGTTTATTGATTGATCGAAGCCTGCAACTAATTCCACAAGTCACATTGTTTAGAATCGCCCAGACCGGAGAGAGGTCAGCTCCCTCATTTTCCTTCTGCTCTCAGAACTATGCCCAGCATTGAGATATTATCCTTGGCATCGAAATAGCTTCATTTCTACACCAAATCTATGAATATGTTGCATTTCTGGCATCTTATAATGAAAGCCTTAACTAATAATAACTTATTTGTTGTGCCCCCATGTAAAAGAAAGCAATGCCCTTCTAGAAGGTGAAAGAAACTAGGCTGAATGTAGTGACCTTGACTTATCTAAGTTAGCAGCCAGAAAGCAAATGGGATTCATCCCAGATGGGACTAAGCTTGCAATTTTTGCTCAGTACTAGATAAGCTCATGAACAAATCTAATTACCTGATATCTAATCTGCCAGCCTCAATAGGTCACCCTTCATTACTCGGGAGCATCTTACTTTTACAAGACAATTGGAAATGCTGAAGTCCTGAAGATCATGGTTATTCACAAAATACTTATTATAGGAAGTTACTCCTAAGCAACTTGAACTTGTCTATTTTCAGCTCTGAACTTCGCAGTTTCAAAGCAGAAATAAAACATTTGTAACTGTGGAGGCCTCCAAAGCCAGTACCTCAAAATCATACCCATGAAAGTTAAAAATATTGTTGCTTGAAAAACTGTAAACACAGTTGCATCAGCCCTTTCTTGGCTTTCTTTGGGACACAAACTCTCAAAGACTCATTTTCCTCATCTGTAAAATATGAATAATAATACTATCTCACAGGATACCTGTGAGAGGTAAATCAGTTAATACATGTGGAGATGATTAAATAAAAAAAAACCTTTCATAGTCCACTGAATGAGGACAATCAAACTCTTCATGATCTACAACCCTGAGATTAGGTTTTCTAAAAAGCAAAATTAGAGAAAGACTGCTCTTGCCACCCACACCACGAGACTACTCTGCTGGCCAGGTGTGGTGGCTCACGCCTGTAATCCCAGCACTTTGAGAGGCTCAAGGTGGGCTGATCATGAGGTCAGGAGTTCAAGACTAGCCCGGCCAACATAGTGAAACCCATCTCTATGAAAAATACAAAAATTAGCTGGGTGTGGTGGCAAACGCCTATAGTCCCAGCTACTCAGGAGGCTGAGGCAAGAGAATCACTTGAACCCGGGATGCGGAGGTTGCAGTGAGCTGAGACTGTGCCATTGCACTCCAGTGTGGGTGACAGAGTAAGACTCTGTCTAAAAAAAAAAAAAACACTTCTCTACAATCATGACACTCTTATCTCTTAATTTTTTTCTTACTTATGCCTCTATAAACAATAAAATAAGAAAGAGTATTGTACACTCATGGGGTATACTTTTACTTGTGAAATATTTTACAACCAACTTTATACATGGACAAATTTATGCCTTAATAGGAAAAGATAAAGGGCCAGTGTGGGGGAAAAAAAATCTAATGGTACTTTTGTTACTTCATGATCAGTCAAAAACAAATCTTCCTTCCTTCTCCTTCCTTCCTTCCTTCCTTCCTTCCTCCCTCCCTCCCTCCCTCCCTCCTCTCCTCTCCTCTCCTCTCCTCTCCTCTCCTCTCCCCTCCCCTCCCCTCCCCTCCCCTCCCCTCCCCTCCCCTCCCCTCCCCTCCCCTCCCCTCCCCTCCCCTCCCCTCCCCTCCCCTCCCCTCCCCTCCCCTTTCTTTTTTTTTCAGGGTCTTACTATGTCACCCAGGCTGGAGTGCAGTGGTACGATTTTGGCTCACTGCAGCCTCAATCTCCTGGGCTCAAGCCATCCTCCCACCTCAGCCTCCCAAGTAGCTGGGAACACAGGCACAAGCCAGCATACCCAGCTAATTTTTGTATTTTTTGTAGAGACAGAATTTTGCCATATTACTCAGGCTGGTCTCAAACCACTGGACTCAAGTCATCTGACTGCCTCGGCCTCCCAAAGTGCTGAGAATACAGGTGTGAGCCACCGCACCTGGTCTTGAATCAGCCATTTCTATCTTTGACCTGTGTTATATTCCGCTTTCTCAAATACAGAAGAGGAAAAATTAGTCAATTTTCATCAATGTATGTAATGGAAACGAAAGAAACTTAAAGCTAAAGAGCCCAAGTTAAAATCCTGTTCTGACAATTTTCTAGTTGTGTAACTTGGGACACAAACTCGCGAAGACTCATTTTCCTCATCTGTAAAATGTGAATGATAATACCTATTTCACAGGATACCTGTGAGAGTTAAATCAGTTAATACATGTGGAGATGATTAAATAGAGCACTTGTCAACTAGAAATTAACGCACATATGTTGGCTATGATCATCACTTCTTCATTTAAAAAGTCATAATGCCAATGTATTCATGGCCCTAAATTAGGTGCCTTAATAGATCAGAAAAGGGTCCCATTTAAAAACATTGTATTTTAATTAGCATATTTCATAATTCACTGGAGCACTATCTCTAATACTCAGGGGCCTGAGTTTTATATTGACTAATATAGTTCAAATATTCAAAGCACTTAGCTTCCAAGGATGCTGTCTAGAAATTATGACATAGTCACCTAAGAAAAAGTGAATGAAAGAGCTGTAGTAGCAGTGGCAAAAGGCAGGCATCTGATGTGTAAATTTACCTTGGGCTTTTCTTGTTGGTTTCATTGATACTTACAGAAAGACTCCCTACTCTAAGCAGAAACCACTTCAAAATTATCTCCAAATGAGAAGGGTATATATTTTTTCAAGGAAATAAATTTTGCATCTTCATTGATTGTGTATACTAGGAGTAAGCAACCCAAGGCTTTTAAAGAATCTGCCTTGTAAAACTTCTTTAAGAAAGAAATTTCTATTATAGAATAAAAAGAAATTATATCTCAAAGAAGGAGGTTAAAGGGAGAAAAGCTATGTATTCAGTGTTTAAACCAAATTTATTTTATTTATTTGTTTGTTTGAGGCAGGGTCTCGCCTGTCACCCAGGTTGGAATGCAGCAGTGCGATCACAGCTCACTGCATCTCAACCTCCTGGGCTCAAGTGCCCCTCTCACCTTGGTCTTCTGAGTAGCTGGGACTACACCCACATGCCACCACACTGTTTAATTTTTTAGTTTTTTTGTGGAGATGAGGTGTTGCTAGGTTGCCTAGGCTGGTCTCGAACTCCTGGCCTCAAGTGACTCTCCCGCCTCAGCCTCCCAAAGTGCTGAGATTACAGGCATGAGCCATTGTGCCTGGCTGAGAATAACTTTAAACATCTTTAAACAACTTCAAATGCAGAAATCTAGGAACAGTTTACAAACTTTGTGTACTTTGGTTATTTTGACTTCTCTAATAAGCTATTATGATGTTTTTCTAAAATTGCTATTTGATATGGAGAATTTTTTGAAGCATATTTTCTACTATCTCTTTGACAGCAAAAGAGAAAGAAAGCAAAACAAAGACAGATGGTAAATTATGGATTAAGGTTAAGTGTTTCTAATGCTATGATGAGTTGTTCCAATGCAGATTTAATTTATTATTATTGGGTTGTTAAAGTCAGCACTGTGTATTAAATTGTGTTTATTTAAATATTTACTATTAGAATTCAAGCAGTAGTAATTAATAAGAGTTATCAGCTATCATTTACAATAGATCAGGCACTATGTTAACATCTTCACATACATTATGTCCTTAAATCCTCAAAACAACCACTGAAATAGACACCATCTGGATTTCTACTTTCTGGTATGGAAAACTAGCTGATTTCGACAAGGTTACACATTCAATAGGTAGAAGATTCCATACCATGTTGGTAGTGCCACAGGATCCCTCAGGTGTCGCCTTGCCAGACGGAAACTTCTGTGGCTGGTGGCGCCTCTGCTTGGGTTTTGCTCATGCCCCCTGGGCTCATTCTGCCCACTCAGCCCAGCAGGCTGTGCTTGGCTGATGCTACCAGCCTGGATCCCACACCTGCAAGGGCGAGTCAGGTGCAGAGTGGCAAGGGGTGTGAGGGTGAGTGAGTGCAGAGTCCAGCCACTGCACACAGTCAGGTGTGCTGGCTGAGGCAGGTGGGCAACTCAAAATGCCAGCTCTGTGCAAGGCTGTGGCTGGACCAGATATACCACAAGCAGCTTCCGCTGCAGGCACCAGTGTCTGGACAAGGGGAACATGATGGTACCCAAAAGCTCAGAGCCCTAAATAGGGTATTTCAGCAGGCCACAGCACTGGCTCAGAGAAGTCTGGGTTCCCAGAAGAGCCACAGCTCTTCTCTCCTCATTGTCCGCAACAAGGTGAGCAGGGGGCGTGTTTCAGCCTGTTTGTGTTACAGCTCTTTCAGTCCTGCCATCTGGTGGGTCCCAAGTTCTTGTCTCCCGTTCAGGAATAATGAGGTTGGCAGACAATTGGAGGGTAAGCAAGGCAGAGATGAGCTTTATTGAGCAACAGAACAGTTTTCAGGAGACCTGTAGTAGGTAGCTCCTTTCCACAGGCGGGTCCGACCAACGAGGGTGTGAGTCAGAGGTTTATATGAGCTCAGAAGGGAGGAAGTGCATGCTGATTGATCCATGGGTGGCCATGGTTGGGCCTGGAAAAAGCACCGTTAAGTTCTAACTCCTAGTCTTGGACTTCACCTGGAACCGGCATCCCAGCCCCCAGGCTTCAGGCCACCCCTGGCTTGAAAGTGAGGCTTCACCAGGAACCCGCCCCTTCCCACCTGGGAATGTGTCTGCCCCCTGCAACCTTCAACATGCCATCCACAACAGGCTGTTCATGCTGAGCTGCCCTCAGCCCCCCGGACCTCCCTCTCTGAGCTTGTCAATGCCCACAGTTTCAGAGGGGGATGAGGAGGCCAGGGGGATGGCATGTCAGTGAGGCCCTGAGCGTGTGCACACCTGGCTAAGTCATGACAGTGCCCAGACTCGGCTTCAACTTTGCTTCAAGATCAGCGTGGGCACCAGGACTGGGAAGAGAAAAGAGAGCAGGAGCAGGCACTTTGGAGCCTGTGGGGGAGGCAGGCTTCCTGGGCCCCTGAGAGTGTAGGCATGCCTGGGTCCAGAGCCATGGCTGGGGGGCTACAGCTGCACCCAGGAGCACAGGGTTCCAGCCCCACCAACTCAGTAGGGGGCAGGGCTTCCACTTGTTCCCAGCCCCCTCTAGTTCCACTGAGCACACAGTTCTGGCCACGCCTCCCCCAATGCAGCTGGCATCCCCACAGCGGCTGCTCCAGATGCACGGCTGCTGCCATCAGTAGTGATACAAATGGCCTGCCAACATATATGGCTGCTACTATGCTTACAGAAAATGCTATTGGCTGGGCAAGATGGCTTATGCATGTGACTCCAGCCCTTTGGGAGACTGAGGCAGGTAGATCATGTGAGTCCAGAAGTTCAAGACCAGCCTGGGAAGCATGGCTAAACACCATCTCTACCAAAAATACAAAAATTAGCCAGGCGTAGTGTTGCATGCTTGTAGTCCTAGCTACTCAGGAGGCTGAGGCAGGTGGATTGCTTGAGCTCAGGAAGTGGAAGTTGCAGTGAGCCAAGATTGTGCCACTGTACTCCAGGCTGGGTAACAGAGAGAGACCCTGTCTAAAAAAAAAAAAAAAAAGAAAGTACTTATCAGATATTAGTGATTATAATTTTGATAGAATACTATGAACATATACATATTTATAAAAAGTCATCTGCCATCACTGTATTTTTGTAGACTTGGTTTAAAAATTTGTCCATGTTTGGACTATATTGCTTATATGTTATTTGATTAGTTTCAGCTACATAAACTATATCTAGACTAGGAAAACTGCACCTTAGACCTAACCCTAATAAGTAGTGTAGTTTTAAACATCACTTTACTTTTGAGCAGCTAAATTATGTAGAGCACTAGTATCTGGAACAACGTACTAAAGAGAATCTCGGGTGAAATAACCCTAACCTTGAATTCTCTCACAAATTTAGGTTATGCCCTGAACATTACATTTATGCTCTAATGTTGTGTCATTTTGGTTTAAAGAAAGAAATTCTAATGTACAATGTCTTATTGAGCAGCTGTGGTCAAATATTTATTTAAAAGGACATATTGATTTGCAGATTACAACTGACCACATAGGAACGCCTCTTTTCCAGGGACATTCTTATTTAAGGTATTGATTAAAGACTTTATGCAGAAAGCATTTTTCTTGTCAGCTCAGTTATGCTGGCTTTTGTAATAAGCTAATTTGATTTCCTTTTTTAACCTTTGTTTGATTAGGGAACAGACATTTGCATTAAAATTCAAGAGAGATGAAGACTATCATCGATCTTGACTTCCTCGTGGGCCTCTTGTACTCAGCGAAAGATGATTTAGAGAATGTCAAGAATCTTGGAACAACCATAATGAGAGAGAGAAAAAAAATCACTTCAAACTTATAAGCCAGGAAGGGCTTATTTGACAGAAAGGGCAATTGCATTTGGTGGATATGTTTTAGAGAAATCAAATCCAGGAAGTTTAATTTTGTTCTTAGGCCAAATCATTAAAAGATCTATGAGATAAGCTGCCACTAATAGAGTACTTGCTAGTTAAACCAAAACATTTCAAAACATCCAGAGAGGTTAAACAAAACTCATACATTATTACTTGTCACAAAGGGAGAGTAAAAGTAAATTCTAATATTTCTTTATAAACACGTTCCTGGTAAAATGCTAACCTCAGACAGGTTTGTGATTTAATCCTCTATTGCTTTCTCTGAGAATTGTGGGGGTAAAACTCTAATAGATTAGCCCATGTCTTCCATGAGGTGTACCCAGGATTAATCCTCTTTCACAATAGGACTCAAAGCTATTTGCAAATGTTTTTTAATTGGAAAATTTTTTTAGACAGGGTCTTGATCTGTTGCCTAGGCTGCAGTGCCGTGGCATAAACAGAAGGCTCACTACAGCCTCAACTTCCTGGGCTCAAGCAATCCTCCTGCCTCAGCTTCCCAAGTAACTGGGACCACAGGTGTGCACCACCACACCCAGCTAATTTTTTTTTTTTTTTTTGAAACGGAGTTTCACTCTTGTTACCCAGGCTGGAGTGCAATGGTGCGATCTCGGCTCACCGCAACCTCCGCCCCCTGGGTTCAGGCAATTCTCCTGCCTCAGCCTCCTGACTAGCTGGGATTACAGGCACGCGCCACCATGCCCAGCTAATTTTTTGTATTTTTAGTAGAGACAGGGTCTCACCATGTTACCCAGGCTGTATTTACAAATCCTTATAGTTGCCATGGCCTCTGTAGCCTCTTCCTAGACAGAGACCAATGTATTTCTATGGCCTCAATAGCTTAGGTCCATTGCTCATTCCTGTAATCTTTATTTGGGTCTTTTCTGTAAGTGGAGGCTTCTTCCATTTTCTGAGGAGTTCCATTGGAATTGGAATTTTCAGTTCAAGAGGAATTGAGAATCTACAACAAGCCTCATGATGTATTACATATTTAAGAGGACCCATGGAAAGTGAATCAGATGGGCCCACCCATCTCTTCTAACTACTCAGAACATTTTTCAGGTGATACGACACAGTAGCTACAAAAACAAAAGATAGAAAAAAGAACAAATTGGTTAAATTCTCTCAAACAATTAGTTACAAAACACCTGGTTCCCAGTATCACTGGGCTCTTTCAGCTCAAACAAATAAATTCTCATAATTCTAGGTCACTTAGATACATTTCTAGGGGTAGCAGGTCATTGCTAATTTCTTTTATTTTCTGGAAAAGTTATTGAATATATTTATTGAAAGTAATTTTCCATTACCCACTGTCCTAACTGTGATCCCTCCTCCTCAGTCCCACATTTCTAGATCTCACAAGTTAGAGATGTGGTTTGACCATCTTTTATATCAATTATTTTAATTTACAGAAATTAATGTACTTCTCTAAGTTAACAGAAGCTAAGATTCTAGAAAACTCACTTTTTAAAAAATTTAATTAAATCTGGAAGTAGAAGATATTTATCATTTGGCCTTAGAGGTCAATCTAGTGTTTTCTTCTTCTGTGGATAATACTATAATTATATATCTAATAGATATTTTGTATCTAAGGACAGCAGATAAAATGAGGGGGTGCACACAGGAAAATTTTTTTTTTTTTTTTTGAGACGAAGTCTCACTCTGTCTCCCAGGCTGGAGTGCAATATCACAATCTCTGCTCACTGCAACCTCTGCCTCCCCAGTTCAAGCAATTCTCCTGGGAGAGAATCTCAGGAGAATCCCTCCCAAGTACCTGGGATTACAGGGGCCAGCCACCATTTCCAGTTAATTTTTATATTTTTACTAGAGACTGGGTTTCACCATGTTTGCCAGGTTGGTCTCAAAATCCTGACCTCAGGCAATCTGCCTGCCTCGGGAAAATAGCTTTAAATTAAGAAAAATCATATGACTGAAAATACTTTGACATTCCATGAAGTGAGGCTCTTTTACAGAAAAGGTAGCACTATTTTATTTCGTGTCTAATAATTGAGAGAAAATATTCCATTTACAGTAACAAGTTTCCATACTGTTAGTGGTTCAGAAGCAGAGTATTTATAAAACACAGCTGAGGAATTTAAGAGAAGTATTTTCATACATCCCATATGGGCAAAACATTAAGTGTTCTTTCATGTCATGAATCCAAAAGTATCTATATTATGTTTTATATTGTGTTAAAATCTATATAATGTAATACAAAACTCATCCAGAGGATAATATATTTATGTATTCCTCAGGCAATTTTAGTTGAGATATTCATTTGGACTTTAATTTAAAAAATCACGCTAAGCTTCTATCCGCCTTGTTCCTCCAGTTTCATGGCAGAGAAAACAGTTCTAGCACCTGGGAAATCCATCAGACTCATCCCAGTGGAGGCTTTGAGAGCCGACACATCATTTTTTCAGACTTTAGTTGCCCTTCAAATCCAGTAAACAGAATTCCTTATCTTATAACACAAGGATTTTACTCGAGTATTTTATGTGTAATTTATCAGAATAGCTGCCAAGACATTCAAATTTGTTTTAAAAAGACAGGATCTTTGTAGCAGACAGGCTTGAGGCTTAAAACTGGATTTTTGCATGCTCTTCATTTTCCCTGCGGTCTCTGAAGTTTAGTATATTGGTCACTGCCACGTTACGAGTCCTGTCTCATCTGGTTCCCCATCTCTCAAAGCCAATAATAATTGCTAACTATGACTAATATCATGTGGAAGGTTGCAAAGTTCACTGCTAACCTTTGTTCCAGCTCAAAATGTTTTCAAGGTTAATAGATTGATTTTGAGCTGAGATAGAATGCATTTATAAAATGGAAGAAAATGAAAAATTTGGCATCACCAATAGGCAGATCGTTTTAAATGATTCATTTGTTACATTTGGATTGCAGCCATGAAATTCATTTGATATATATCACATCGTTATAGTCTAACCTAGATGCTGGAAAATAAATTAATGATACATTTTAACATCAGACAATTTTACATACACACACTCACACATACTCCAGGATGAGAATTAGGGCATTATCGCTTATTGATCACGTTAGCCCAGGAATACGACATGTGTAAAATAGAGCCTAGCCTCTTTCAAAGACTGAGACTTCTTTAAAATACAGTTAAGTTAAAACTACAGTTCTAAGAGCCTGGCTACTAATTGCATCCTTTAATCTCCTGGCTTGAAACAGAACACATAAAATCCCAAACTTTGTCTGAGCTCTGTGCTTGCTGGACTTTGGGGAGCCCTGGTTCCAGTCTACAGAGGTCTTCTGATTTGCTCACACCCTTGATTGCACTTGAGGAGGACTCTAGCATCCCAGAGAGATTTTTACTACCAGCCTTTCTGACCTTGCCCAATGCCTGTGTCTGGGCCCATTTGTGCAATCAGTTTCTGAGCTTGCCTTTCCATTTCAGTTTAGTGATTGGAGTAATCTCTGGCCTCTGGTGCTGGCCTGGGCTTACAGTTTGGCCCAGCATTGTCAGAACCTGGCTCACCAAATAAAAGGCAGCATTTTCTCGGAGAGTCTTCTGGTGTCATAAGATGTGTAGTCCTTAGTAAGAACAAGTCGGCCAGGCATGGTGGCTCAGAGCTGTGATCTTAACACTTTGGGAGGCAGAGGCAGAAGAATCACTTGAGACCCAGAGTTTGAGACCAGTGTGGGCAACAGAGTGAGACCCTGTGTCTACAAAAAGTTAAAAAAAAAAATTAGACAGGCATGATGGTGCTTGCGTATAGTCCCACCTACTCAGGAGGCTGAGGCAGGAGGATCTCTTAAGCCCAGGAGGTCAAGGCTGCAGGGAACTGTGATTGGGCCACTGTACTCCTGCCTGGGTGCCAGAGCAAGACTCTGCTTCTAAGAGAGAGAGAGAGAGAAGAACAAGTCACCACAGCTTGTCGTTTCTTCCTTTCAAATGTTCAATTCACCATTCCTTCATAGTCCATAATGTCTAGATTACTAATTTTATGCTCTAGCTAGATTGCCTTTATTTTCAGGCTCTTCCTTCCCATTTCCTAACCAATCAGCCCAACCACAGTAAATGTATTAGTCTTCTCCAAAAACATCCCCAGTGGCTTTCCCTTATCTACAGAACTGCACACAAGCCTCTGGGCGTGGCTCCCAAGGTTTCCTTCCAGTTCTGTGGTATCCTGTTCCTTGTCTAGCGTCATTCCCTCTGTTCTCAGGGAGGAGACAGATTTGCCATCTGCCTTTCACTCAGCTCTCCCATCCTAACGGCGTGGGCGTGGGCTGTCACTTCATCCGAATCTCCAATCTTCGCCTCTGTACAATGGTAGAAATAAAACCTTCCTTACTAATTGCTGTGAGGATCAGCCACACATGGAGGAAAGGTCCTAGGACAGTTCACGGCACATGGCAAGGCCTCAATGCGCTTGTTATAGGGGCTTTGTTTCTGGCTCACAGCTTTTAGTGCTTGTGGAAGACCCTCTACCTCCCCAAATCCCACCCACACTTTAAGTCCATGTGAGATTTCACCTCCTTCTCGAAGACTGCTGTGATTAGGCCGAACACAAATCTAAACATAAATCTAAAAAGCAATTTAGTGCCTGAACACATTTTATATTTTATTATTTCCAAGTTTTTCAGATTTTCTTGCCTTTCCAACCATATTATAAATTCCAGAAGGACAAACTAAAACCTTAACCTTTGTCACAAAAATTTTGGTGCTTCATGGAGTCACCCTCTCCCGAATTCAGTCCTTGCCCTGAGTATTTCTGGGGGGCATCACAATGTGTCTGCAGGGTTCATTAATAGTTCCCCTTTGGGCCAGGAGTAGTGGCTCATTGTATGTAATCCCAGCGCTTTGGGAGGAGGATCACTTGAGACCAAGAGTTCGAGACCAGCCTGGGCAAATGGTGAAACTCCCATCTCTACAAAAAATACAAAAATTAGCCAGGCATGGTGGCACATGCCTGTAGTCCCACTACTTGGAAGGCTGAGGCAGGAGAATCCCTTGAGCCCAGGAGTTAGAGGCTGCAGTGAGCTATGATCTTGCCACTGATCTCCAGCCCAAGACACAGCTGAGACATAGAACGAGACCCTGTCTCTAGAATATGTATATTGCCCCTGCTGAGCACTGCCATGCCTACTGAAGACAGCCTCACCTGCAGTTCCCACATGGCCTTCATGAGGCATTTCCACTCAGCACCATCCCCCACATCGAGTCTGCTCAGCACACCTGCTGCCCTGCCTGAAGGCTGTCATGCCCCTGCTCATCATCTCATTGGATGGGACCCTCGACTCCTGTTTCTTGTGTCTCCAACGTCTTACAAGAGCTCTTAGGAAAATAGTCCTTATTTAGGAAAACATTTTTCCTAAGATAGGATTTCACTGGAAGACAACCAGGAAAAGAATCAGAGGGACACACACACACACAAAATAAAATAAAGCAAATTTTTAAAGAATTTTAAAAAGGCTGAGCTCAGTGGCTCATGCCTATAATCTCAGCACTTTGGGAGGCAGAGGTGGGTGGATCACCTGAGGTCAGGAGTTCGAGACCAGCCTGGCCAAGATGGCAAAACCCCATTTCTACTAAAAATACAAAAATTAACCAGGTGTGGTGGTGCATGCCTGTAATCCCAGCTACTCGGGAGGCTGAGGCAGGAGAATTGCTTGAACCCGGCAGGTGGAGGTTGCAGTGAACGGAGATCGCACCATTGCACTCCAGCCTGGGCGACAGAGCGAGACTCAGTCTCAAAAAAAAAGAAAAGAAAAAAAAAATCAGAGGGACAGATTCCAAATCACCTTATTCAACTTGTAGCTAAGCTGTGATTGCTGGGTTAAGTCTGCAAACCCAGTTGCCTCTTTCTTTTGCCTGGGCTTGCTTCCAGGAGCCTCACTGCCTCAAGCAAGTAGACATCTAATGAGTTCAGAGCAGTGCAGCAGCCGCACCTCATTTCCAATGCCAGCATCCACTTAGCTGCAAGCTGGAACTCGGCTTCACATTCTTGAACCCATCATGGCACCTGGCTCTCTGCTGGGCTCACACATAAAAACTAGCTGAAGACCAGTAGACCAACTATCTTAGTCCAGTAGCAGACATCAAGGTAATTCTGGGCTTTAGTTTCAATTTGGGCCATGGAGTTTTATTTTTAAAATTCCTGTTCTAGGAATGATCCAAGATGGCCGATCGCTAACATCTCGGGATTGCAGCTCTCAGTGAAAGTGCAGAGAACTAGAGGACGCCACACTTTCAGACGAATTCTGGTCGCTCACGGAGCAGAAGATCCCCAGTGGAGGAGTCACAGGGGTCGCCAGCACGACTCTTGTGGCCGGCGCGGTGGTTTCACCAGCACCTCAGTGCGGCAACTCTCGGAGCAGAGTAAACAGGGCTGGCTCCCCTTCTGACCGAGGTTTGGAGGACCCACAGGGGTCCCCAGCACCACTCCTGAGGCTGGCGCAGCGGCTGTGATGGCACCTCGGCGGGGCAGCTCTCGGCGCAGAGTAAACGAGACTGGTTCCCCTTCTGACCGAGGTTTGGAGCCCCGGGAAGGCAGAGTCGCCTATTACCACACAAGAAGGAAGCCAGACAGGAGAATCCTGGGCAGAAAAGCACCATCAGTCTTAACGCCGCTGTTCTGGCCCTGGGAACTAACAACTTGGAAGTCCACTCAAGAGACCTAATCTGAAAGTTGGTAATTTCAAAGACGACAGGAGGATAAATTTACAATGATGGGAAGAAACCAGCATAAAAAGGCTGAGAATACTCAAAATCAGAATGCCTCTCCCTCTAAAGATGATCACAGTTTCACATCCACAATGGAACAAGGCTTGATGGAGAATGAGCTCATCACAATAACAGAATCATGCTTCAGGGAATGGATAATAAGAAACTTCTGTGAGTTAAAAGAACATGTTGTAGCCCAATGTAAAGAAACTAAGAATTTTGAAAAAAGGTTTGATGAAATTCTATTGAGAATAGACAACTTAGAAAGGAATATAAGTGAATTAATGGAACTGAAGAATACAATACAGGAACTCCAAGAAGTATGCACAGGTTTAAACACTCGAATTGTTCAAGCAGAAGAAAGAATATCAGAGGTCAAAGTCCAACTTAATGAAATAAAACAAGAAGACAAGATTTGAGAAAAAAGGACAAAAAGGAATGAGCAAAGTCTCCAAGAAATGTGGGACTATGTGAAAAGACCAAATTTACATTTGATAGGTGTACCTGAATGCCACGGAGAGAATGAATCCAAGCTGGAAAATACCCTTCAGGATATTATTCAGGAAAATTTTCCTGAACTAGCAAAGCAGGTCAATATTCAACCCCAGGTAATACAGAGAACACCACAAAGATATTCCTCAAGAAGAGCAACCCCAAGGCACATAATCGTTGGATTCACCAGGGTTGAAACGAAGGAGAAAATACTAAGGGCAGCCAGAGAGAAAGGTCAGGTTACCCACAAAGGCAAGCCTATCAGACTTACAGCAGATCTCTCAGCAGAAACTCTATAAACCAGAAGAGAGTGGGAGCCAATATTCAACATCCTCAAAGAACAGAACCTTCAGCCCAGAATTTCATATCCAGCCAAACTAAGCTTCACAACTGAAGGAAAAATAAAATCTTTTACAAACAAGCAAGTACTCAGAGATTTTATTACCACCAGGCCTGCTTTACAAGAGCTTCTGAAAGAAGCATTACACACAGAAAGAAACAACCAGTATTAGCCTTTCTAAAAATATACCAAAAAGTAAAGAACACCAACATAAAAAGAATTTACATCAACGAATGGATAAAACAGCCAGTTAACATCAAATGGCAGTAATCCTAAATGTAAATCGACTAAATCCCCCAATCAAAAGACACAGCCAAAACCCAACGGCATGTTACATCCAGACCTGTTTCACATGCAAGGATACACAAAGACTCAAAACAAAGGGATGGAGAAAGATTTACCAACCAAATGGAGAGCATAAATAAATAAATAAATAAATAAAAAGCAGGAGTTGCAATTCTCGTATCGGATAAAATAGATTTTAAAGCAACAAAGATATAGTGGTAAAAGGATCAATGCAACAACAAGAGCTAACGATCCTAACACCCAGATACATAGAGACTTAGATTCAATGAAACAGAAAATTAATAAGGATATCAAGGACTCGAACTCAGATCCGGAACAAGTAAACTTAATAAATATTTATAGAGCTCTCCACTTCAAATACACAAAATATACATTCTTGTCAATACCACATCACACCTACTCATAGGTTTAAATGAAACATTGATTGGCCATTATTAATACCCATTTTTTTTCAGAATAAAGCAATATTTCCGTTCACCCTCCCTCTTTCTCTTTCTCTTTCTTCCTCTCCTTTACTCATTTTTTTTTCTTTCCTTCTCTCAAAAAACAGAAAAAAAAAAAAAGAAATCAACTTGTAAACCTCTAGATCCAGGTCGGCAATGTCTCTCTCATTGCTTGATTTCCTTCCTTCCCTTCCCTCCCTCCTTCCCGCCCTCCCTCCCCCTTCCTCCCTTCCTTCCTTTCTTCATCCCTTCTTTCCTCCCTCCCTTCCTCCTTCCTTCCCTTCCTGCCTTCCTCCCTTCCTCCCAAAAAAAAAATAATAATAAAAATAAAATAAAATAAAATTCCTGTTCTAGGCCTGGCACAATGGCTCACACCTGCTATCTCAGCACTTTGGGAGACAGAGACGGGCAGAATACTTGAGCTCAGGAGTTCAAGTCCAACCAGGACAACATGATGAAACCCCATCTATACAAAAAATACAAAACTTAGCTGGGCATGGTGGTGTGTGCCTGTAGTCCCAGCTACTCAGGAGGCTGAGGCAGGAGGATTGCTGGAGGCTGGGAAGTTGAGACTGCAGTGAACCATGATTGTGCCACTGTAATCCATCCTGGGTGACAGAGTGAAACAGTCTGGAAAAAAAAAAAGATAAAGAAACATTGAAGCAGTAATAAAAAAATCCTCCAACCAAAGTAAAGCCTGGACTTAGCAGGGTACAGTGGCTCACGCCTGTAATCTCAGCACCTTGGAAGGCTGAGGTGGGAGACAGTGGCTCACACCTGTAATCTCAGCACCTTGGAAGGCTGAGGTGGGAGGATGCCTTGAGGCCAGGAGTTCAAGATAGGACCTGGCAACATAGTGAGACCCTATCACTACAAAAAAAAAAAAAAAAAAAAAAGGTAAAAAATGAGTCAGGCGTGATAGTGTACACCTGTTATCCCAGCTACTCAGGAGACTGAAATAGAAGGATCGCTTGAGCCCAAGAGATTGAGGCTGCAGTGAGCTGTGATTGCACCACTGCAGCCTGGGAGACAGAATGAAGCTCTGTCTCAGAAATAAGAATAGAAAATAAAATTTTTGTTTTTCTGCCCTTTGTCTCTGTTATAAAACTGGAACTCAAAACAATGTCTGTTATTTAAAACACGCATAAAGGGGAATTCATTGCACATCTAAGTTCAAACAACCAGGTTGAAGAATAATAAGCTTTGCAAAAGCCTCTGTTTGGAAAAAACTGATTTTGCATGTTGCACTTCAGATAGCAAAGACCAAAATGCTTCCAAAGCCTAGAAGGTAGAGACCACATTAAAGAAACTTGTTCGGCCTCCACCTTCTAGAGTTTGGAAGCATTGTGGTCTTCCCTATCTGAGGTGGAGCCCACATTAAAGAAAGTTGCTGGGGGCTGGATGCAGTGGTTCACCCCAAGCACTTTGGGAGGCTGAGGTGGGTGGATCACTTGAGGTCAGGAGTTCAAGATCAGCCTGACCAACATGGTGAAACCCTGTCTCTACCAAAAATACAAAAATTAGCTGGCCATGATGGTGGGCACCTGTAATCCCAGCTACTCGAGAGGCTAAGACAGGAGAATCACTTGAACCCAGGAGGCAGAGGTTGCAGTGAGCTGAGATCACACCACTGCATTCCAGCCTAGGTAACAAGAGCAAAACTCCAGCTCAAAAAAAAAAGAAAAAAAAGTCGCTCGGGGTAACTTCCGAAGGCTACCGGAAGTCTATTGGTCTAAGAACTCACCCCCTAGGTGTCATCACCCTCTGCTCCTGCTCCAGGTGAACCTCATCCCTGACTGGCCCACTCCCATTATCCTTTGTCCCTAACCTTCCCTGAGGTATCCCTCCAGGCCTCAGAAACTTGGCACCCAAAATCCGTTACTCAGAAGTGCGCCAGTCTGAAGGAGTCCTCCCTGGATTCTGAAAGTGAAATGAGGAAAGTGTTAGGTGCGTCACTTGTGTAAAGAGACCACCAGGCAGTCTTTGTGTGAGCAACATGGCTGTTTATTCACCTGGGTGCAGGTGGGCTGGGTCCGAAAAGAGTCAGAGGAGGGCGGTGGGATAGGAGTTCGTTATATAGGTTGGGGCAAGTGATCAGTTAAAGGTGGCAATCTATTTTAGGGAGGGGAAGGGCATCATGGGATGCATGGTCACAAGGGTAGAGGTCATCTGTTACAAGCAGGCATGATCATACAGGTGGGGGCTATCAGTTGCGAGCAGAAGGGAGGGTGAGATAAATTGCATAGTTACAGGGGTGGGGGTCCTGAGAAAGCCAATGTCCAGGGGGAAAATTCTGCAAGACTGAGCAGGGACAGGTTGCAGGTTGCAGGGAGAGAGCAATTAGTTGAGTCAGGGACAAGTTGTCTCACTTCTTTCTGTGGCCACCTGGTTACCTGTGGTTACCTCAGACTTTCTGACTCCTGGGGACCAACCAGAGGTGTACATGCAGGTCACCAAGGCTATAATGGCCGGGCTTGGACTTGGAGGCCTGACAATAAGGGGAAGGATAGTTTGAAGGAAATAAAAGATCAAGGAGAGAAAGAAAGGTACAGTGTCTGTTTAGAATGGATCCTCTGGGTTTTGGTCATCTAAATGCAGTGGCTTTACTTGGTTGATTTAAGGTTTTTAAATCTGAATATAACACCAACAGACACGTGGCCTACAGCAAGGTATATAAGCATATTCACACAGACCCTTTCAAAACTGAAAATATTAAGGCAAATCAACAAGGGATTCCTTTCACAGTCGTTGCCATTTTCCAGAGACATAGTTGGGCACAGCAATCACAGAACTGATTTTCCAGGTGACATGCCACACAGCGTAAACTACGACTTTCAGAGAGCATTAGAGCTAGGGGTCATCTTGGCGACCATCTAATTCCATGTCCTTACTTTGCAGATGAAGGAACTGGGGTCTCAAGAAACGATTCAAAGTTAGAGAGATGGTCAATGTTAGAGCTAGAATTAGGACTCGGGTCTCTCTGAAATACCTGTCTTTCCATGAACAGCCATTGTTGTTCGCTCCATGGGAAGGTTTAAAACTGAAGTTGCCTTCTGAACCTGGTATTTGTAACAGGGTGTTTGCAAACTGCTAGCTTACTCAGGTATAAACATGTTTTGTGGTTTTCACACCTCCTGTGCTAAAAATGTTTTACACTATGGCCAAAAAACTTGAGAGGAATTCAGTCAATGTCTTCCTGATTTTTGATGTTCCGTGTTTTCACTTTAGGATTCTCTCTCCTTTTAATACATCCTTTACTTTGCTCCTTATTTTGTCAATGGGTCATTTTTAAAGATGAAAAGCTGATTCACTTTAAGCTATTGTCAGAAAACACCTGAAAGCCCTGGGAGGAACCCCATTACCAGAATGCAAATAGAAGTAGAGATCGATGTTCCTGCCTGGTGGTTCTGTTAAATTACATGCCTGTTTCTTTTTGCTGTTTCATTTCATACAGCCATCCTTCTATCACTTATCTTGGGCAGAAACTTATGGAGACAATAGACAATCTTGGCAGAAACTGAAGAGAAACTGTTGCCAGGGGGTGGAAAAATGGATGTAGCTGACAAATTACAGGGTTGCCTATTCAGTCATGAGAATTGGAACTAGTCTGTGAATCAACGTATGAAAAGGATGCTTAGTAAGATGGGAGAAGCCTCTTTAACACCTGTTTCTTCTGCAATTGAATGCCCTAATGCCAGTCACTCACAGTTTGGACCTACTCTTCAAGCGGAAAATGATTTCATCTCTTTTTCTTTAAAGATCGAAGCAGCAGACCGGAGTCTATTTTTAACAGTCCTCGGAGCAATAACCGTGGCATTGGCTGCTAGGAAAGATTGTCTTAGAAGGTCTGGCCTGCGGCAGTAGGGAAATCAGAGCCAGGAAAGAGG
Source organism: Callithrix jacchus (assembly GCF_049354715.1). Classification (NCBI taxonomy): domain Eukaryota; kingdom Metazoa; phylum Chordata; class Mammalia; order Primates; family Cebidae; genus Callithrix; species Callithrix jacchus. Next base: position 32,700,460 of record NC_133508.1, on the reverse strand, counting down.
GAACCAGAGAGATGATGAACTTGGGTAAGCACGAGCACACAAAATTACTGCAGAAAATTTTAAAAGTCTGAATAAAAGCAAACTCGTTTTACTCTGAAAGTTACTAAGCCTAGGGTTGTAAATGCCAAGATGAGGAGGAAGAGGCTTGGCCAGTGGTTTTTATTGCAATCCATTATGGTAATGGAAAAATCTTGTTTTGAACTGTAGCTGTCCGTGCTGACTTTGGTAAGGTGGAAATTCAGGTCCATTTATTGAGAAAGAAGGATTCAGAGTAACTCAGCCCACAGCTTCCCGCATTGCCCTGTGGGAGGACCTCCTTCACATAGACCAGGCAATAAAATGTTCAAGAAAGCGAGTTTGTGTCCTGCATTTCTCCAAAGCTTGAGGGTTCCTCTGTACAAATAGTGTGGAGATAGTATTTCACTGGAGACTCTCACCAATCTCAGTTTTATTCTTTTCTGTGCATGTCAGCCACCACTGTGGAGAGCAGTGTGAAGCACACAGTATCATGATTGTCTTGGCCTCAGAAATGTATTACCTATGCTTTCTTTGAGCTTTTATATTTCTCCAGGGATGAATGATGCATCTAGAACACATTCCCAAATAGCTTACAACTTCTCTAAAATAAAACTCAGCTTTTTTACTATATTGTAGGCAAGAATGTCTGCCCGATTTTGGACTTGTACTTGCTAAGAGGTTATTCAGTGAGATGCTGATATCCTTAAGGACTTGGGGGTATCTGGCTCACTTAATCATTTCTCCCAATGTTTTACAGTAAGGGAGAAAGACCTTAGATGAAAGGGACCTGGGGAACCAGAATTGCTGCATGGGAAGCTGCCCACCAAATACCCCATCGGACTATGACCCCAGTGAGAAATAAACTTTCTGTGCCGTTAAGCTACTAAAAATTGGAGACTGTTCCTTTCAAGAAGTTAACCTATCTATGTCTCTTAATTGTTTCTCCTGACATTTTCCAGTATAGGGAGAGAGGAAAACAGGAAAGCAAAGGAAAAATCCAATGTCATATTATAATAAAATACCATAAGGAAAGTAGGTTGTAGGTGCATGCAGAAGGCAGCAATTCATTCTTCTTGGAGGAGGAAGTTCAAGGAAGGTGTTGACAGAGAAGAAATGTCTGAGCTGGTTTTGTGGTGGAGGAAAAGCTGACCTTATGGTGGAGGAAAAGCTGGTCTTGTGGTGGAGGAAAAGCTGGTGTTACGGTGGAGGAAAAGCTGGTGTTGTGTTGGAGGAAAAGCTGGTCTTGTGGTGGAGGAAAAGCTGGTCTTGTGGTGGAGGAAAAGCTGGTGTTGTGGTGGAGGAAAAGCTGGTGTTGTGTTGGAGGAAAAGCTGGTCTTGTGGTGGAGGAAAAGCTGGTGTTGTGGTGGAGGAAAAGCTGGTGTTGTGGTGGAGGAAAAGCTGGTGTTGTGTTGGAGGAAAAGCTGGTCTTGTGGTGAAGGAAAAGCTGGTCTTGTGGTGGAGGAAAAGCTGGTGTTGTGGTGGAGGAAAAGCTGGTCTTGTGGTGGAGGAAAAGCTGGTCTTGTGGTGGAGGAAAAGCTGGTGTTGTGGTGGAGGAAAAGCTGGTGTTATGGGGGAGGAAAAGCTGGTCTTATGGTGGAGGAAAAGCTGGTGTTATGGTGGAGGAAAAGCTGGTCTTATGGTGGAGGAAAAGCTGGTGTTATGGTGGAGGAAAAGCTGGTGTTGTGGTGGAGGAAAAGCTGGTGTTATGGGGGAGGAAAAGCTGGTGTTATGGGGGAGGAAAAGCTGGTCTTGTGGTGGAGGAAAAGCTGGTGTTATGGTGGAGGAAAAGCTGGTCTTGTGGTGGAGGAAAAGCTGGTGTTATGGTGGAGGAAAAGCTGGTGTTATGGTGGAGGAAAAGCTGGTGTTATGGTGGAGGAAAAGCTGGTGTTATGGTGGAGGAAAAGCTGGTGTTATGGTGGAGGAAAGCTGGTGTTATGGTGGAGGAAAAGCTGGTGTTATAGTGGAGGAAAGTCTGGTCTTACGGTGGAGGAAAAGAGTCTCATACAGGAAACGACATTTGCAAAGGCCCAAAGGTGTGAACGTGTGTGACACATTCAGAGAATAGCCAGTAGTCCAGTGTGGTCAGAGTGTTAAGTACATGGGGCAGGGAAGGCAAGAGCGCTGAGTGCTGAGCAGCAGGAGAGAACTTGCCGAGGGCTCAGAACTTCTTTTGCTAAGAGAAGAGAAATTGCTTGACTTACCAGTTGCATTCTTCTCAGCAGATGGACGTCATTCAGTTCTGTGCTATAGGCCTTTTGGGCCCCATAGGCCTTCTTATCATGTTCTTCAAACCCATTCATTTTCCTCTTGGGCACCCAGGAAGACTACATTACACAGCTTCCCAGACAATTATATGGACGCACTGTGACTAAGTTTTGGCCGAATGAAATGTGAGCAATGCAATGGACACCACTTCCAGAATCTTCCAGTAAAAACCCGTAGGACTCCACAAAATAGCAGAGGCACTAGGTGGGAGAATCATGGGGTCCCATGATCACCACACGAGAGGCTGTCCACCAAATACCCAGTCAAACTCTGACATGAGTCAGAAATAAAAGTTCTGGCCAGGCACGGCGGCTCATGCCTATAATCCCAACACTTTGGGAGCCTGAGGTGCATGGATCACCTGAGGTCAGGAGTTCAAGACTAGCCTGGCCAACATGGTGAAACCCTGTCTTTACTTAAAAAAACAAAAAATTATCTGGGCTTGGTGGTTCATGCTTGTAATCCCAGTTACTCAAGAGGCTGAGGCAGAAGAATCTCTTGAACCTGGGAGTTGGAGGTTGCAGTGAGCCAAGACTGCACCACTGCTCTCCAGCCTGGGCAACAGAGCAAGACTCCGTCTCAAGAAGGAAGAAAGAAAGAAAAGTTTTATCTATGCTATTCAACTATTAAAAATTGGAGATTGTTTATGATAGTAGTTAACCTATCCACTAATTCAATAGGTGATGAAGTTCTCAGAGAAAAGATAGCTGCTTGCACCAAGGGTATATCCGAGTACATGGGCAAAAACCAATGGCACCTGCTCACTTTTCTCCAGGAGGGTGTGGGAGTCCTGTATGTGCCTTAGCACCAGACTGTCACCAGTTCATTGGCTATAGGTACACTGTTGTCGTCTCATTCTTCCAGTGAGGGATCTGTGGGGATCGTTCCCATGTGAGGCCCCTAGGAAATGGGCCTCACCATATGGTGAGCTCGAGCCTGGACACAGATCCCCAGCTGGGGGAGTCGAGCTGAGGGAAAGTAGGAACCGAGAGAGAGACTATGTTATTCAAAATAATTAACAGACATTACTTTTTGGATATGAGGACTTGGTAGGCATTGTGTCCACTTTCAGCTCCCTATGGTTTATTGCTTCATTGTGTTCATTTTGGATCCTTGATACATTCGTTGTAAAATATTAACTTAAGTATATACTGGGCGTAACTTACTGGATGTAACTTACTTACCTTGACTTATTGGGCATAACCTACTTACTTACTGGGTGTAACTTACTTACTGGGTGTAATTTAGTGGGCTTAACTTGCTTACCTTGTGACTTAAGTATTTTGATCTGATGTAAACAACATTAAGCAGAAAACTATATAATGGAACCTATTGCAAAAATAAAATTGCTGCATGGGCATAGCTCATGTGGCCCTCCAGACCTCACTCTTTTCTTTCTCCTTTTTTCTGGCGCACACTCTCTTCCAGATTTGGGACCCTCTTGCTGGACGAGATTCCCGGGCTCGCGTTCAGTTCACAACATTCCAGCCCTTATTGACTGCTTCCATAAGGCAGTACAGAGCCAGCTCCAAAGAACCAGGTCTCCAAGCAGGGTTCCTAAGGGTCACAGAATGCTCAGTTCCTGCCTCCATCAAAAGCAGATAAATATCCTTAGGAAGTTCCTTCCAATATTCAGTGCCCTAGGGCAAGAAAAGTCTAGAGTATAAATGTGCCTATGTTTAAAACCTAATCAAGGCTGACTTTAGATTGAGCCATCCAAAGAAGCAGCCCAAAACTAATACTCATTAGAGCACTTATGTAGTCTCCATTCCAGCCCTGGGACTTGCTGATAAATGTCTCCAAAGAGGATTAGAGTGAGCTGAATAGGGTAATTGGTTTAAATTAAATGATTTTGACTCAAATATAATTAATTACTCATACTTACCAATAGGCAGTCTATTTATAATAATATTATTCTAGTTTTGATTATATCTTTAATAAATATACTTGTTTACCAATTCTACCTAATATCTTTACTACTATGTCTAAAATGCATAATATTGTCAAGGTTTATCATGGAACTCTTATCATCTTAAATTTACACTTTAGCCACCAATAGTAGTCATTCTTCTAGTCTTCACAGCCTGTGAAGCTTCGGCAGGCCTAGCACTACTAGTAATGGTGTCTAATACTTATAGTATTAAAGTATAGTCTAAATCTAATACTTATAGTATTAGATTAGATATGGAATTTATATATTTATTTTTATTTTTTAGTAGAGATGGGTAGTATTTTATTTTATTTTGCTATGTTGCCCAGGCTAGTCTCAAATCCTGGCCTCAAGTGATCCTCCTACCTCAGACTCCCAAAGTGCTGGGACTACAGATGTGAGCCATCACACCAGACCTCTGTAGAATGCAAATCCCCCTCAATGCTAAAAATTATCAAGCCAACAATCATACTTTTACCGGTGATGTGATATTCCAAGAATTACATAATCTGAGTTCATACAGCTGTGCACAGTTTCCAATCAGTCTCATTGGTTTATTTCTCTTTAGCCAATACAATGACAACAGTCTAAGCTTCTCATTCGTCATTTTTCTGATTCACTATCAACACCCCTTTCAGTACTGACAACCTGATTACTCCCCCTAATAATCATGCAGCTGGTATGCTGGGACCTGAATTGCCCCTAGCAGGGAGAAGTCTCGCCTTGCCCTTCCCATTCACATCATTCAGGGTGTCAGTTGTGTTTGCACTGAATCCTGTCATTGGAGTCCTCTCTGTAGCATCATTCACCCATCACAGCTCTAGAAGAATTAGCATTCTTAAATATTTGTTGAATTACTGTAAAGCTCAATAAGGTGACAAATAGAAACCCATTTCTCTTAGGAATGCTTTTGGTGGGAGTGTTTTTCGCCAACGCTTACACTGTTGGTGGGAGTGTGAATTAGTTCAACCATTGTGGAAGACAGTGTGGCAATTCCTCAAGGATCTAGAACCAGAAATACCATTTGACCCAGCAATTCATGACTGGGTATATACCCAAACGATTATAAATCATTCTACTGCAAAGACATATGCACACATATGTTAACTGCAGCACTATATACAATAGTAAAGACTTGGAACCAACCCAAATGTCCATCAGTCATAGACTGGATAAAGAAAATGTGGCACATATACACCATGAAATACTGTGAAGCCATAAAAAAAATAATGAGTTCATGTTCTTTGCAGGAACATGGATGAAGCTGGAAACCATCGCTCTCAGCAAACTAACACAGGAACAGAAAACCAAACACCAAATGTTCTCACTCATAAGTGGGAATTGAACAATGAGAACACATGGACACAGGGAGGGGAACATCACATATCAGGGCCTGTTGAGGGGCTTAGGAGGCGAGGAGAGGGAGAGCATTAGGACAAATACCTAATGTATGTGGAGCTTGAAACCTAGATGATGCGTTGTTAACTGCAGGAAACCACCATGGCACATGTATACCGATGTAACAAACCTGCACATTTTGCACGTGTATCCCAGAACTTAAATAATATAAATCACAATAATAAATAAAAGAAAATCATCTAATTTTCATAAATCGTATGAGACATGGTGTAAATTGTCAGGGACATATTTGATCTATATTTGAATTATCTGAACTGAGAAAACATATTCTGAAGGATAACTTAAAAACAACCAGTTAATATTTTTGCCCAAAATTTCTCGCTCTTCCAAAAAGTTTTCCCCTATGATAGGGTGCTAGGACTGTAAGAAACTCTTCACCAGTGGGGTTTCTTTTTGACAGTAGATAGTCACTGAAGTTGAATCAGATTTAAATTCTAATCCAAGACGCTCTTCGAGAACCCCATCTCAGAGCAAGAACATAGCAGTTTTTCCTAGGTTTTCAGAGCTTTCCCTCAGGCTGGTTCTGGAATGCTGTTAGTGAATTCTAAGATAAGCTATTTTTACATTATCACAAAAAAGAAAACCTTAGAAGGTTTCTACAGATAATGGAGAGCTTATTTTAAAGCCATAGTTACCAGGAAGGAAGCGTGATAAACATGGATAATAAAAATCATGCAGGGTTTACTTGTGGCTCTTTAAAAATGAAGATGGGTCCTTGGAAGGGCAGATGCTTTTAAAATTTGAAACGTTCCCTTGGCAGACAATGGAAGTCTGGGAGTGAGCAAACTGCTCTTATGAGCCTCCTGCATTTCGAGGCCTGTAACTTTGAAACCAGCACTAAGATGGCCATTAAGGGATGCTGGTTATTGCTTTTTTAAAAAGTTATTATTAATAATAATTTTAAGGGAATTCATGGAAAGTACTTTCACATGCATTTTGCTGTTCTTGCCCACGGGAACCCCAGGAGGCAGGCGACAAAGTCTTCGTTATCATCTCAGACAACAAAATCTGAGCTCAGAGGACAAGTAAGAGGTGAGATGGCTCATTTTGCTTCAAGACCATTGCTCTTTTCTCCATATTACCAAACCTTACTAAAAACTTACCAATTGACTTCTAATATTTAAATTAATAAATAATTTTTTAGAGATGGGGTCTTGCTATGTTGTCTAGCTTGGTCTCAAACTCACAGCCTTAAGCAATCCTCCAGCTTGGCCTGCCAAAGTGCTGGAATTACAGGCATGAGCCACCATGCCTGGCAGACTTCCAGTATTTAAATGGCAGAATAAAGCTATTAATGCCTCCTTTCCTCCGTCCTCCAGAAACACATGAGGCAGAGCTGAATAATGGATCACCGTTATCCCATCCACCCACAAGGCAGCATAAAGGCAAGGGGGTGTGCATGGTCAAAGGCAATGCAGCTGCCAATCTCTGCTGGGCCTAGGAAAGGAAAAGAGAGCGCATCCACATGGACCACTCTGCAAAGAGGAACTTCACGGGGAAGTTAGATGGCTCTGTCCCCTGCCTCACATTCACCACATGTAATTGCTGGTTCAGGACGCCCATCCTAATGAAGACGCTGCGGACGTATCACAGGATCTATAGAAAGACATTACAAGAGGAAAGGCAGAAAGAAATGGAGGAGAGGAAGCTGGGGGTGGTGGGGGAGGCTGCCATTTAAAAGCAGTGAAACTTACAATCATGGCGGAAGGCGAAGGGGAAGCAAACATCACGAAAACAGTGTACCACAGACAAGATAAAAACCAGCATCAGTATCTCATCATAAACAAGAGTTTAAAGCCAAATGATAAGGGAAGATTAGATGAAATAATAAGATAATTATGAAGATGACTTCGGAAGTAGCACGAAGGGCCTAGACACTGCTGAAAACATAGCAAGAGACGTGGAGGAAGGAGTGAGGAGAGTGAGGAGGTGAAATGGGAGTTGATGAGAGTTAGAGAAAAACAGCAAATATAGATGATAGATTAAGGAGATCCGGAATGAATAGGCTTAGATCTAAGTCTTCAATGGCACCTCTAATTCTAGGAAAAGCATTCAATCAAATTATCAACACTGATATATCCCAGGAGAGCTAATGGATACCAAAGATAAAGAAATAATTCTTGCCAGGTGCAGTGGCTCATGCCTGTAATCCCAGCACTTTGGGAGGCCCAGGCGGGTGGATCACGAGGTCAAGAGATCAAGACCATCCTGGTCAACATAGTGAAACCCCGTCTCTACTAAAAAAATACAAAAAATTATCTGGGCATGGTGGTGCGTGCCTGTAATCCCAACTACTCAGGAGGCTGAGGCAGGAGAATTGCCTGAACCCAGGAGGCGGAGGTTGCGGTGAGCCGAGATCCCGCCATTGCACTCCAGCCTGGGTAACAAGGCGAAACTCTGTCTCAAAAAAAAAAAAAAAATATACTGACAACAGAAATACTATACAAATAACAAAAGTTCAGAAAGAGGATAGAAAGAGATAAACAACGTGGTTTAGAGATTTCCTTATCCCATAGCCAAGCACAAACGCTGGTAAACCAACAAATGTAAGTTTATTTAAATATATAAATATTAATACTAAGAAAAATAGCAAAAATCAAACAAAATCACATAGCAAAGGGAATGCTGGGGTTAAGCGGAAATCACTGAATTCAACACCAATTATGTAAGTGCTAACGCCTGTCGCTCACGTAAAGAGACCACCAGCAGGCTTTGTGTGAGCAACAAGGCCGTTTATTTCACATTTGGATGCAAGCGGGCCAAGTCTGAGAAAGGAGTTAGGCAAAGGGGGCAGGAGAGGGGATTGGTTATATAGGTGGGGGCAAATGGTCAGCTAAAGGTGGTAATCTATCTTGGGGAGGGGAAGGGCATCACGGGATGCCTGGTCACAAGGGTAGGGGTCATCTATTACTAACAGGCATGATTATACGGGTGGGGGTTATCAGTTGCAAGCAGAGAGGAGGATGAGGTAAATTACATAGTTACAGGGGTGGGGGTCCTGAGATACCCAATGTCCAGGGGGAAAATTCCATAAGGCTGAGCAGGAACAATAGTTGCAGGTTGCAGGTTGCAGGGGGAGAGCACTTAGTTGGGGCAGGAACAAGTTGTTTCCCTTCTTTCTGTGGCCGCCTGGTTACTTGTGGTTACTTCAGACTTTCTGGCTCCTGGGTACCATCCAGAGGTGTACATGCGGGTCATGAAGGCTATAATGGCCAGGCTTGGACTTGGAGGCCTGACAGTAAAAAATCAACAAATGATCAGAGAAATAGAATCATTATATAAGGCATACTATATTCTTATTTAAAAAACACCATTAGAAAAATTTAATTTTTCACATTATCACAAAAAAGAAAAAGAAAACACTGACCACATAGTGAAAGAAAGAAATTAATGCATCAGTAAAAACAGGTAGCATATCGGTTTTTTTTTGTTTGTTTGTTTTTTGTTTTTTGAGGCGGAGTTTCGCTCTTGTTACCCAGGCTGGAGTGCAATGGCGGGATCTCGGCTCACCGCAACCTCCGCCTCCTGGGTTCAGGCAATTCTCCTGCCTCAGCCTCCTGAGTAGCTGGGATTATAGGCATGCACCACCATGCCCAGCTAATTTTTTGTATTTTTAGTAGGGACGGGGTTTCACCATGTTGACCAGGATGGTCTTGATCTCTTGACCTTGTGATCCACCCGCCTGGGCCTCCCAAAGTGCTAGGATTACAGGCTTGAGCCACCGAGCCCGGCCTAGCATATCATTAATTATAATGTCATATCGACTTCTAGAAATTTATACTACAAATATGCTCATATACATGTGATATTATGTATATACAAAGATGTAAACTGCAGAGTTGTTTCTAATATCAAAATACTGGGAACAATTTAAAAGAACATCAATAGAAAACTGATTGAATCAGTATGGCATGTCCACAAAGCAGAATATTATACAGCAGTGAAAAATAATGGCTTCAAGGTAATATTGCTAGGTTTAAAAAATAATTGTAGAACTAATGTTGTACAGTATACAACCATTTGATGAAAAATCATATGTACTTATCTGTATATGTGTAGTGTGGGTGTAGGCATATATTATCATCCCTGGATGGTTAAAGAAAGAGTAAAAACAGATGTCCCCAAGAAGGAAACTAGATCGTTGGGGAATGGGAGTAAGAAAGATAGTAACGCTTCACTACATACTCTTCTGTGCTTTTTGGATTCTGTACATGTGCAGGTTTTATCCAGTCAAAATAACAGAAATTAAATATGTTAACTTATAAAAGACAAACACAACCTTGCCAGTTGATTAACCCTTGATATGGTTTAGCTGTGTCCCCACCCAAATCTCATCTTGAATTTTAATTCCCATAATCCTCATGTGTCAAGGGAGGGACCAGATGAGAGGTGATTAGATGATGCTGTTCTCGTGATAGAGAGTTCTCATGAGATCTGATGGTTTTATAAGGCAGTTTCCCCTTTCTTGCTCGCTTTCTCCTGTTGCCATGTGAAGAAGGTCTTTGCTTCCCCTGTAAGTTTCCTGAGTCCTCCCCAGCCATGGGAAACTGAGTGTCAATTAAACCTCTTTTCTTTATAAATTAACCAGTCTTGGGCAGTTCTTTATAATGGTGGGAAAATGGACTAATATAACCCTGGTGTACAAGTGCAGTTTATAATGAATTGAGAATAAAGAAGTTTGACTCTGAATAATTTTCTGCCTAGAACATCTCTGAGTACCCAGTTTACTTTTGACTCCCATTGGGACATAAGGTTTCATTTTGGCTTGGAGCCACTTAGAGCTTTACTTACAGGGGACTTGGACACAGGACTCACACTCTGAACTGGAAATGATGTAGATCAGTAGCCCAGAGCTTAACTCAAGAGAAGGCTAGAGACTGCCCACTGTTGTGCCATGTGCCAAGCAGACAGAGGGACATCAAAGTCACAGTTGTACTTAGAGATATGGTGTGTCCAGGAGCCCGCCAGTCCCGTTAGGATATTACTAAGTGCACTTCAATTTTTAATTTTTCTAACTGAAGTGGAAGCTGTCCCACTGAGAGTACATTCCTGCCAATGTCATGTGACATGAGGAAACACTTCTTGCTTTGTCTGTAGTTTGTGGATCTCTGAAGCCTTTCCTATTCTAATAGATGACTAATAGATGGTCATGGTTGGACCAAAACCCAAGGGACGATTTACATGACACTATTCCCACAGTGTGACTATCCACAACATGTTCTTTCAAGGCGTAGGAAAAAGAGTCACCACCACCTAGGGAGAGAAAAGAATTAAAAGGACAGCCTCCCCCTTGAGAGTTAAATGTAGTCCTTTAAGTCCAGTGATTCAATCTTTTAAAAGGCAGAACTCTGTTCTAATCAATCGCGCTTTCATTTCCTATGGCAATCCTTTCCCCTTGGCACCCAAGAAGTCAGAAACTAGAGCCTTGCACATGAGAAGTCAATACGGTACTTTCTACTAAGTTGACTTGGTCTTATGAAACCACCCAGAATTTAATGTCAGCAGGAAATCTGATGTTCCACCATTTCATGGGAATGGCAACACCACCTATCAGTCCAAGCTTGTCACGTTAAGTGGAAAAGATCTGATTTGCATGTAGGACTTAAGGAATAGAGTTGCTGATACGTTTGGGGAAAATCAAAGATAAACAACCTCCAACATGTCTTTCAACCTCTTGTTTCTGGTTATGTGGTTTTGCAATGTCTGTGTTCAGTGACTACTGACCAGACAGATATTCCAGGCATACGGGCTCTGATCCTGGTTACTTAGCAAGTGACTTTGCAGGTGTCATAGGCCATAAAAGGCTAAAAAAACATGGGCATGATTCTAGTCTTTTGTCTTCCTCATTAGCTAAGCTTTGTGTGAAGTGATTGGAAGATTCCTTAAAATCAAAGTAACTCGTGAAATTTATAGTAAAAGATTTTGTTCAAGAGAGACAGAGTCTTGCTGTGTCACTCGGACTGGAGTGCAGTGGCGCCATCATAGCTCACTGCAGCCTCCAACTCCTGGACTTAACTGACCCTTCACCTCAGCTTCCCAAGTAGCTGAGACTACATATGTGCACCACCACAGCCGGCTGATTTTTATTTTTTGTAGAGACAGGGTATCACTGTGTTGTCCAGGTTGCCCTTGAACTTGAACCCCAGGACTCAACCAATCCTCTCCAAGTGCTGGGATTACAGGGGCAAACCACCAATACAGCCCACAAGACATTTCCCAGTGGATTTTCTCCCAAGGTTACACACTGGAAACTTGCTCCGACAACATTTGAATTTACAGAAGACTAGAAAAATCATATTTTTTGCACACATATTCCAAGGGCTAAATTGTCAGTATTATTATGACACGGTGGAGTCTGGATCTTAACACACTGGTGTATATTCAGTGGATAGGGAACTGTGGCTTCAGAACTGGGACCCGCCTACCCTCACCACAACCACCAAGCTATGAGGAATGTGGGGTTGGAAGACATTTGACTTTCTAAGCCTACAATAAAGGGGTCTGAATAGCTGGTCTTCCCTCCCACGGGCCTGCGGGGAGAGCAGAAGAACATGAGCTTTGCAGTTGTACTTTGTACTGTTGCCACCATCTGGGCAGTTCCCAGTGGGAATAATTCTGGGCTCTTCGTGAGTCCTCTGTATCTGGTACATTATATGACAAGTTCCTAGTTGGCTTCAATTCTCATTTTAAAATCACTTTCCGGTCGGGCGCGGTGGCTCAAGCCTGTAATCCCAGCACTTTGGGAGGCCGAGGCGGGTGGATCACGAGGTCAAGAGATCAAGACCAGGACGGGCGCGGTGGCTCAAGCCTGTAATCCCAGCACTTTGGGAGGCCGAGACGGGTGGATCACGAGGTCGAGAGATCGAGACCATCCTGGTCAACATGGTGAAACCCCGTCTCTACTAAAAATACAAAAAAATTAGCTGGGCATGGTGGTGCGTGCCTGTAATCCCAGCTACTCAGGAGGCTGAGGCAGTAGAATTGCCTGAACCCAGGAGGCGGATGTTGCGGTGAGCCGAGTTCGCGCCATTGCACTCCAGCCTGGGTAACGAGAGGGAAACTCCATCTCAAAAAAAAAAAAAAGGAGATCAAGACCATCCTGGTCAACATGGTGAAACCCCGTTTCTACTAAAAATACAAAAAATTAGCTGGGCATGGTGGTGCGTGCCTGTAGTTCCAGCTACTCGGGAGGCTGAGGCAGGAGAATTGCTTGAACCCAGGAGGCAGAGGTTGTGGTGAGCCGAGATTGTGCCATTGCACTCCAGCCTGGGTAACAAGCGAAACTCCGTCTCAAAAAAAAAATCGCTTTCCATTTTTATCGTGAAACATTTTTATAACTTGATTGAAAACCAATACTCTTTTTTTCCTTCAACTTATTATTTTTTTAAGACGGAGTCTCGCTCTGTTGCCAAGCTGGAGTGCAGTGGCGTGATCTTAGCTCACTGCAACCTGTGCCTCCTGGGTTCCAGTGATTTCCCTGCCTCAGCCTCTTGGATAGCTGGGTCTACAGGTGTGTACCACCATGCCCAGCTATTTTTTTAAATAGAGACGGGGTTTCACCATGTTAGCCAGGATGATCTTGATCTCCTGACCTCATGATCCGCTTGCCTTGGCCTCCCAAAGTGCTGGGAATACAGGTGTGAGCCACCGTGCCTGGCTTTTTCTTCAGCTTTTAAGCTGAGGGGTACATGTACAGGATGTGCAGTTTTGTTACAGAGGTAAACGTGTGCCATGGCGGTTTGCTGCACCCATCATCCCATCACCGAGGTATTAAGCTCAGCATGCGTTAGCTGTTCTTCCTAATGCTCTCCTTCCCTGTTCACCTGCCCCCGCCCGGCCCCAGCGTGTGTCATTGCCCCCTGTGTGTCCATGTGTTCTCATCGTTCAGCTACCACTTATAAGCGAGAACATGCAGTGTTTGGTTTTCTGTTCCTGTGTTAGTTTGCTGAGGATAGCAGCTTCCAGTTCTATCCATGTCCCTGTAAAGGACATGATTGTGTTCTTTTTCATGGCTGCATATATTTCATGGGGATACGTGCCATATTTTCTTTATCCAGTTTATCACTGATGGGCATTTAGGTTGATTCCATGTCTTTGCTATTGTGAATACATGCAGTGAACATATGCATGCACATATCTTTTTAGTAGAATGATGTATATTCCTTTGGATATATACCCAGTAATGGGATTGCTGGGTCAAAAGGAATTTCTGCCTCCAGGTCTTTGAGAATCACCACACTGTCTTCCACAATGGTTGAACTAATTTATATTCCCACCAATGGTGTAAAAGCATTCTTTTTCTCCTCAGTCTCTCCAGCATCTGTTGTTTTTTTGACTTTTTAATAGTAGCCACTCTGACTGGCATGAGATGGTATCTTATTGTGGTTTCAATTTGTGTTTCTCTAATGGTCAGAGATGTTGAGCTTTTACTCATATCCACTCAAGCCACATGTATATCTTCTTTTAAGAATTGCCTGTTCATGTCCTTTGCCCACTTTTTAATGGGGTTGTTTTTTCTTACAAATTTAAAAAACAATCTTCTTTACATGTTAATAGTATTACCATGAAATAGAAGTAATAATATTGCATTTCATGACACTTTTAGGTGCAATTAAAAAAGTCATTTGTGGCTGAGCATGGTGGCTCACACCTATAATCCTAGCACTTTGGGAGGTCGAGTCAGGAGGCTGACTTGAGCCCAAGAGTTCGAGTCAAGCCTGGGCAACAAAGTGAGACCCCCCACCTCTACAAAAAGCACAAAAATCAACCAGGTATGGTGGTGCACACCTGCAGTCCCAGCTACTCAAGAGGCTGAGGCAGGAGGATCACCTGAGCCAAGGAGGTGAAGGCTACAGTGAACTGTGATAGAGACTGCACTCTAGCCTGAGCCATAGAGCAAGACCCTGTATCAAAGAAAAAAGAAAAAAAAGTCACCTGTTACAACTATGCATTTAAATTTTCTTTAAACAGTCAATTTAAGCTTCTCTCTACTGCTTGTGCTTGATTAATACATATGATCATCTAAACCAGTAGCATTGCGTAACTATCTTGTTGGCATCTATTTTCTAGGTATTGAATAGGACTGATTTCATCAAGGCCATCCCTCTGAACTCCCTGAGTGTAGACATGATATTTTCATTTTGCTTCCCTGTGCTCCTGCCCAGCACACCCAAGCCTCAGGGTCCAAGCCAGGCATGGAAGAACAAAAACATCACCCTCATCATAAGAGTTATCATAATAATAGGTGTTTGTTTGCTGCTCCCTTGTCTACTCCCCCTGTTCCTTCAGATGATTAGGGGATTCATCACTGCTGTAGTTAGCCGAAAATAACCTCACAAGTATATTATGTGAAACATTATCAGTTTCTTCAGAAAATCTGGAACGTGAGAATGAAAATGAGACCTCTCACTAATATTATAAAATGGTGAGGGTCCCAAAGTGGGGGATGAGGAGGGAGACCCAGGCATTTGGGATTCCCTCCCACTCTGTCAACTACTATGCATCTCAATAAAAGAGAGAGCAGGCCAGCTGGCACCTCCTGAATCTCCTTCCTGAAAACAACATGCTAGGCCTTGGGGAAACTCTCCAGAAGGCACTATTTTTACTTAAAACAAGATCAAACCAGAAACCTTTTCACATGTGAGTCCTAAAACTGTAAACTGGAACCCTTTCATATGTAATTCCTGAAACTGTAAACTAAAACCTTTTCACATGTGAGTCCTAAAACTATGAACCTAAGATTCTTCCACATGTAACATCGAAAGTATAAGCCTATATAAAGGCTAACCCTCCCTTTGTTAAACGAGCTTGGCACCTATGCCACCTTGCTCCCAGCTGAAATAAATTCCTTCCTCCTGTTAAAAAAAAAAAAAAAATCTGAGAAATCTTCATGGTGCAATTCCAGATGGAAAATGAATCCATCCTGTGGCCAGAGGAGGAACTACCTAGAAATTCTCCCCAACTCCAGTCATTTACTGACAACTCTGGCTAAAACACCTTGTCACACAGCAGTGGTTTTTAATTATTCCTCACGTGCCTGTAAGCTCCGAAACCGCAGGAGCCCTTTCAGCAGGCTAGGAGGTAGGGAGGCAGTTGGATCCACTGTGGTTTAAAGGAGTAAACAAGCCAGCTCATTTATTTGGATGAGTACAGAGGGTTGGGCCGGAGAATGTCACCTATGCCCAAGCACTCGTTTGTGGTTTTCAAAAAGGACAAATGGATGTGGGCTGAAAATGTGGCATCACCACCCAGAAAGAACTGAAATTGCCACACAGGCTGTAGAAGCACACACCCTGCTTATCATCTGTTGTCTGTCCCACAATATGAGCGTGTGCCTGTTATCTAGAAATCTATCTGAAAATAAAGATGGGTTTAGTGCATCACTCTGTGAATATCATGGCCATGGGGTACACAGGGAAGAGGACTAGACAAGAAGGAAGTGCCCAGAGTTCCTGTCCCAACACTGCCATTCCCAGCAGCAAGTCTTGCAAATGCTCTGGGCTTTGGCATCCTCGTTTGTAAAATGGGAATTACAATACCAGCTCCATCTTCCTTGCAGAATTATGAGCTGATAAAACCAATCTAGTATCTTACTGAACTCACAGTGCTGCCAAACATGTAGACCCTGAAGAGGGCCTGAAAAGGGATAAGAAATAGATCTGGCCTGGAATATTTCCCAATAGATTTTGGATAAGATGAGACTAAAGCCTGTGTACAATAGTAAACCATTTGACAAGTATTTGCACAAGCACATGGTTATAGAATATAACCTATAACCCCCATAGATTTCACAGACAAGGGAGAGTGACGTGGAGGGGCAACAGCTGGGCTGGATGCTAAGGCTGAAAATTCAGGCTTTGTCTGGGGAAAGGAGGGAAGGGCAGGAGCTCATCAGTGATGACTCAAAGGCTGCAATGAGCAACACCTCTTCAAGGGCCAGGGAAATGTAAGGATAGGATGACACCGAATTAAAGCAACCGTGAAATCAGATGGAGGCGAGGTTTAGGAAGAAAGGGAAGTTGAGTTCTCAGGGATTTGCTTTTCTTTTTTTTTTCAGACAGAGTTTCACTCTTGTTGCCCAGGCTGGAGTGCAATGGTGCAATCTCGGCTCACCGCAACCTTTGCCTCCCAAGTTCAAGTGATTCTCCTGCCTCAGCCTCCTGAGTAGCTGAGATTACAGGCACGAGCCACCATGCCCGGCTAATTTTGTATTTTTAGTAGAGATGGGGTTTCTCCATGTTGGTCAGGCTGGTCTCGAGCTCCCGACCTCAAGTGATCCACCCTCCTGGGCCTCCCAAAATGTTGGGATTACAGGCGTGAGCCAATGAGCCCAACTGAGTTCTAGGGGATTTTCAAACAGTAGTGACAGAAGTTTAAGGAAGATGAATCAAGGACAGTGTATAGTCTGGTCAGACCTAAGATGGAAAGTGATATGGAAAAGCATCTATTGCTCATTCTTAGTAGCAGTAAGACAAAAACTGGTAAGACCAGATGACTCACTAGATAAAAGGGAAAGAATTGGGTTAAAGTTTATTTAAATTTTTGAGCCTGGGGAACTACAAGAACTGCTTATTTGAAAATCAGCATACACTGATGCGTTCTTGTTTGCTTTGCTTTGTTGGGGGATGGGGCCATTTAAAGCCATTGCTCCACAGAGTATTCTGATTGCAATTGACTCATAAGAATGACAATAATAGTCCCTCACCGAGCACAGCTGTTCGTTACGTGGTTCTGTAAGTGTGGTTTTCTTCTCTTCTTGATTTTGTATCAACTCCTGTTCTGTTTTGCAACAAATCTTCACCACTGTATCACCTTATTTTTTTTAACCTGTGGAGCTCTGAGCTCGGAAGGTAGAATCATTTCGGAGACTCCATCAATCTTTATTTGAATCAGTACCGTATTTTTCTGAATTTTAGTTACCAGTGGCAAGGCGCAATTCCAATCCTTTCCACTAGGTGGAAGACAAGAACTACTTTTGCTCTATCCCGCTCGAAAAATAATGGAAGCCACAATATGGAAAAACAAAGCACTGTGACTCATGCGTTTCTGTTTGTCCTCTGAACTTAGAAAAGGAAACACAAATTTTGATGTCTAATATCGCTTTTTTATTCCACTGAAAGATGGCGGAAGGGTTTTCAGACTACTGAATGGGGGTACACATACTTTAGCTTTTTGTGTGGTTTAAAAAAAAATTTTTTTTTTTATTGCTTGATTGACATCTTTGTGTTTTGTCCAAGTGAAAAACTGTGGCGGGAACAGATAATGAAGGTGGTAAGGATAGCGTTATGAAGTGAGACTATATTGATTATAATGTATTAATTTTTCATTCATTAACTGTTTGTAGGTCAGGGTTAAGAGGAGTGCCGGTGGAAAGGACAGTGGGAATCGTGCAAGTGGAAGACATAATCGAGATGAATAGCAATAAGACTGTTCCCAAAAACCATACAGCCTGTGCCACCCTTTTCTAAAATTATTTTTTGAGACAGAGTCTCATTCTGTTGCCCAGGCTGTGGTATGGTGGCACGATCACGGCTCACTGCAGCCTCAACCTCCCAGGCTCAAGGGATCCTCCCACCTCAGACTGCCCAGTAGCTGGGACTGCAGGTGCACAACACCATGCCTGGCTAATTTTATTTTTACTTTTTAAGAGATGGGATCTCACTATGGGCAACATCTCTTAATAAAGGAGTGAGACCCCATCTCTTAAAAAAAGTAAAACTAAAATTAGCCAGGCCTCCCAAAGTGCTAGGAGCCATCAGAAGCATGACTAAAAGTTCCTTTACAGAGACATCTGGTTATCCTTCTGCTTCTGGATGGAACTATACTTAAATCAACTTAGTACAGTGAAGCTGACAGTGGGTTTCAAACCTGACTCTAATATTGAATTGTGGGGCTGGGCATGGTAGCTCATGCCTGTAATCTCAGCACTTTGGGAGGTTGAGGCTGGAGGATCACCTGAGATTAGGAGTTGGAGACCAGCCTGGCCAACATGGTGAAACCCTGTTTTACAAAAAGCATAAAAATTAGCCGGGTGTGGTGGTGTGTGCTTGTAGTCCCAGCTACTTGGGAGGCCGAGGCAGGAGAATTGCTTGAACCTGAGAGGCTGAGGTTGCAATGAGCCGAGATTGCGCCATTGAACTCTAGCCTGGGTGACAGACTGAGATTCTGTCTCAAAAACAAAAACAAACAAACAACAAAAAATTGCTTTGAACAGTGCAGTAAGAAAGGTTTTCATCACAACATAACAACGGTTGAGTGTGTATTTTGTCTAACATGCTCTACAGTGAGTATTCTTGCATTGATGTCATAACTATCGCACCCTCCCAAAGGAACTTAAAACTTACTGAATCTTGTGAGACTGCTGCACATTTTTAAATATTCTAACAACATTCAGTTTTCTCCTACTCACTTTCTAACAATACCCAGACAGCAAAATAAATATTACTGCATTTGAAAATAAAAAGTGGAGCCATCAGCTCACTGCAATCTCAGCCTCCTGAGTTCAAGCGATTCTCCCACCTCAGCCTCCCAAGTAGCTGGGATTATAGGCAAGCACCACCATGCCCAGCGAATTTTTCTATTTTCAATAGAGATGAGGTTTCACCATGTTGGCCAGGCTGGTCTCAAAGTCTTGTGTTTGAGATCTGCCCACCTCAGCCTCTGAAAGTGCTGGGATTACAGGCGTGAGCCACAGCATCTGGCTCCCTTAGTAAAGTTTCTACTATTTTTAGGTAACTGGAAGATACATTGTTTTCCTCTCCCAAAAAGGCAAGGAAGATATAGCTATTTAAAGCTAATGAGATCACATTAAAAAGATAGAAATAAATATTTTTACACATTTCCTTAAATCTTGGCATTCTGAATAACTTGGACTTTCTTTTGATGAACCTCACTAGGAAAAAAACTATAACTGAGGTTGGGTGCGATAGCTCAAGCCTGTAATCCCAGCACTTTGGGAGGCGGAGGCAGGTGGATCACAAGGTCAGGAGATCGAGACCATCTGGCCAACATAGTGAAACCCCTTCCCTACTAAAAATACAAAAATTAACTTGGCATGGTAGCACACCTGTAGTACCTAATCGGGAGGCTGAGGCAGGAGAATCACTTGAACCCAGGAGGCGGAGGTTGCAGTGAGCGGAGATCGTGCCACTGTATTCCAGCCTGGAGACAGAGCAAGACTCCGTTAAATAAATAAATAAATAATTTAAAAACCATAACTGATTTGGAGTGATGTTTCCACAAATGGGACTCTCATACGTGTCACTCATCCCCTCCCTTGAACTTCCTCTCTGTCGCTTTCTAGATATTTAAAGTGAAATGGAAGTTAATTATATGAAGGCAAATGGTGTTTGACCCTTGTAAAGGAAATCTAAAACGCAGCACGGAGAGACAGCACAGTGCCTCCCTCCGCAGTTCTGTATTTACAACTAAGCTGTGCAATTGAGGTGTGACTTCGGGCAAGACGTTCATGAGTCTCAGTTTCCCTGAGGAGTAAAGGGTGGATCACTGACCCACCTTTCACTACGTTTTATTGAGAATGGCAAGCGCTAACAGGACTCGGATGAAGGGCACGCACTAAGCAAATAAGAGCAGCATTTCCGATGTCGAGAAAGACACAGCGCGGAGACTCAGGTTGGCTTCCAGAGGGTGGAGGCCGCCTGCGTTCGGGGGGAGGGGGGCGGGGGGGCTGCGTCGCCACCACCAAGCCCGGCTGCGACGGTGCAAGTGCAGTGAGTCATCCGCAGGGCGTGCTGACGGTGCCGGCTCGGTCCCTGCACCCCTAAGCCCGGAGGTATGCGGAGACTATCGCTCGGAAGAGGCAATTGCTTTCATAATCGACTTTCACCCTTACTAGCAGAAAAACGACCGTGGACACAGTACTACCGAGTTTCTGGTAATGTGATTCCACTTTCCAGTTTTCCTGGGGAAGCCAGCGGCCGCTGCCTGAGAGCATTATTACCATATATAGAGAGAAAACTGCCCAGTGTGGGGGAAAAGAGCCCAGGAGAAGCCTTAGT
Organism: Callithrix jacchus; assembly: GCF_049354715.1. NCBI lineage: Eukaryota > Metazoa > Chordata > Mammalia > Primates > Cebidae > Callithrix > Callithrix jacchus. The sequence continues at coordinate 32,679,811 of NC_133508.1, read as the reverse complement.
CAGTTGCTTTAGGTAGCAGTGACTGTTGCCAGGGTTGGGTTGAAATCTGCCCTTCAGCCGACTTTATTACTAACCCTGTGAAGTTGCAGAAAAGGGAAGTGTTGCAAACGTCAGCACGCTCAGGACTCAGACTGGTAGGAGAGGCTGTGAAACAATTATTAAAATTCTGGAGAACGGATGAAAGAGACTGTTCTCAATCTTGAAAAAAGTAATAAATGTTTCCACCTTTATTTCTAGATTTCTTTATGGCTTTTTTTTTTTTTTAACTGAAAACAACAACAAAAAATTCTAAATAGAAGCAGTTTAAAGATCTAGGACAAAGATTTGTGACTTTGAAGCACTGCGTAGGTTAAAAAATAATGCATCATGTGAAACCAGGAGTTTTGAGACCAGCCTGGCCTACAAAGTGAGTCTCCATCTCTACAAAAAGTAAAAATTTTTAAAAATTAGCAGGGCATGGTGGCATGTCCCTGTAGTCCAAGCCACTCCAGAGCCTGAAGTGGGAAGATCCCTTGAGCCCAGGAGTTTGAGTCTGCAGTGAGCCATGATTCAGCCACTGCACTCTAGAGTGAGACCCCATCACTAAAAAAATTAAAGTAGTCAGGCACAGTTGTTCAAAAGTAGCTGTGCATCAGGCAGATCACTTAAAGTCAAGAGTTTGAGAACAGCCTCGCCAACATGGTGAAACCTCTTTTCTACTAAAAATAGAAAAATTAGCCAGCACTTTGGGAGGCTGAGGCAGGCAGATCACCTGAGGTCAGGAGTTCGAAACCAGCCTGGCCAACATGGTGAGACCCCATCTCTAACTAAAAGTACAAAAATTAGCCGGGCATGGTGGTGAGTGCCTGTATTCCCAGTTACTCGGGAGACTGAGGCAGGAGAATCGCCTGAACCTGGGAGGCAGAGGTTGCAGTGAGCCAAGATCACACAATTGCACTCCAGCCTAGGTGACAAGAGTGAAACTCCATTTCTAAATAAATAAATAAATGTTAAAACAAATTAATGCAAATATAGGCCATAGAAATAAGACAACCTTGCCGACAAGTTGAAATGAATAGTAACTATATAGTAATTATTTTGATGCCTGTGACATCATAGTTACTGGGAAACCAAAAATAAAGAACTATCAAGAATTTTGACCAGACATGTTTCAGGAAGAGTAAAAGGACCTGGATGAATGTTTGGGGAAAAAATGGAAAGCTTCTACATCTATTCCTGACTTCCATTTTGCTAGACTGTACATAGCTCCCATGACCTCACTTTTTCACTCATAAAATAACCATAGCATCTGTGTCAACTTAGTTTTTAGTACTCCATTTAGTACTCATTTCAACACCATTTCCTTATAATGTTGATGAGAAGAAAAAATTGATTCTCAGCCAGGGCCACCGTCTGTGTGGTGTGCGTGTTCTCCCCATGTCTAGGTGGGTTCTGTCTGGGTACTCGGATTTCTCCTAACATCCCACAGATACACCCATTGATGTCATATTTTTTGTGATTATTCCCATAAAGCTTTTTTAATCTCTTGGAAGAAATACTTATCTTCTCAGTTTTTAAACTTTTCTGTCACAGCTTGTTATGTTCTGATGATCAATATGCAATTATATATACTATATTGTTGTCAGATGATAAGTCTATAATATGAGGAATCTAAACATTACAAAATAACCAGAAGGGGCCCATGAACTTATTCTTAGATTCCATAAATATGGCCAGGAAAAAAAAAGGAGTGTCTAGCCTACATAAATCAACTAGGAAAATGCCTCTGTGACATTGCTAAGACCTAATGACAAAAGTGATGTAAGAAACCAAGTAGTGACACCAGGAGCTTTTCTTTGTATACAAAAAAAATAATCTAGTACAGTAATTTCTTACTTAATGTTGTCAATACGTTCTTGGAAATTTCAACTTTAGGCGAAAGGATATATAACAAAATCAATTTGACCATTGGCTACTTGATATAAACAAGAGTCAAGATCCTCTGGCTTATTTCTAATCAGAAAAACATGACCCAGCTTTCAAATAAAGACCCAGAACACTTCTGACATTAAAGACTGAAGTAAATGTGAGCTCTACTTAACATTTAAGAAAGATGAATCAAAACAAGAAACATACTGACTTGCCTGCTTAGTCCTGTTTAGTCCTTGCTTGCTTAGGGTCACTGGTGGCTGGAACCTCTCCCAGCAATTCAGCACACTCTCACCTGGACTGTTTTGGACACTATTCACTTAATGGGTATATCTGTGGGATGTAAAAGGAAACCCGAGTACCCAGAAAGAACCCACATAGACATGGGGAGAACACGCACACCACAGAGACAGTGGCCCTGGCTGGGAATCAACTTTTTCTTCTTATCAACATAAAGAACGATGTTGAAAGAAAAAAGGACATTATTCGAGGACTTGCTGTTTGATATGGTTTGGCTTTGTCCTCACCCAAATCTCATCTTGAATTGTAGCTCCCATGATTCCCACATGTTGTGGGAGGGGCCCAGTGGGAGATAATTGAATCATGGGGGCTGTTTCCCCCCTACTGTTCTTATCGTAGTGAATAAGTCTTGTGAGATCTGATAGTTTTATAAGGGGAAACCCTTTTCACTTGGTTTTCATTTTCTCTTTGCCTGCTGCAATGTAAGACAAGCCTTTGCTCCTCCTTGCCTTCTGCCATGATTGTGAGGCCTCCCCAGCCATCTGGAACTGTGAGTTCATTAAATCTCTTTCTTTTATAAATGACCCAGTCTTGGGTATGTCTTTATTAGCAGCCTGAGAACAGACTAATACACTGTACTTTATCATTAAGTAGAATATCTTTAATTTGTTTTAGCATTCTTATTGTAGAAAATTCAAACAATACAGCAGTGCAAAAAACTCTGAATACCTCTTATAGTCCCAGTCTCCAGAGACCAGAGATAATATACTGCCAGATCTCTTCCTTTTTTTAAAATTTCCATTTATTATTACTATTTTTGTAGCGATGGCAGGTCTCATTATGTTGAGCAGGCTGGTCTCAAACTCCTGGCCTCAGGAGATCCTCCTGCATGGATGGCCTCCCAGACTGCTGGAGTACAAGTCTGAACCACCACTCTGGGCCCTTGCCAGACCTCTTTTTTGGGATAAAAATACACATATGATCGCAATATAGATAATGTTCTGCAATGTGCTTTCCTCACCTAATGAATTCTGTTCTGTATACCACGAGATGGGAACTCTCTACTTTCTGCTCGATTTTGCTTGAACCTGAAACTGCTCTGAAAAATAAAGTCTATTTCAAAAATTGTCTTGAGGAAATGGATGTCCAAAATGGTAACCAAGACTAAAACCCAGCCCGCAGAATTTGTGGAGGAGAGCTGGTTTGGACTAATACAAAACCAATGCTATTATAAAAGTTCCTCCAAATGCAGCTATTCTGATGGGCACAGTGTGTATGTCCTAGGAGCAATTGCTGTACGTGGCTGTAGTCACTGAAGAGAGAACTTGAACTGGGAGCACACGTAGCTAAGCTTGTTCCCTGTAGGAAGATTATGAGGACGGAGCAGAATTGCCATGGAGTAGACCAGCACCATCTGTTGCTGGAAGATGACAAACACACAGCAAAACTCCATCTGGCAGTGAGAAACAACAGCAAGGTTAAATTATTCCGATAAGAGAACTGTTCTCTGTTGGGTGTGGGAGTCAGGCAGATGGCACTTTGAGGACATGGGAGCCCAAGGGTGTGCTTAGGTGACAGGGAGGGCAGTGGAAGGGAGCATTTAAGGATTGGTTGGTCACTGGACTTTTAGCAAATGTTGGAATTGGGACATTTCCACTGATTTTGGAAAAAATATTATAATGTAATATCAATTCACACATGATATTCCGGATCTAAATGCTTGTTTCCTCTTTTTTTCTGAATTGTTTGATCTTATTGTATGTTCTTAAATTGCCATATATATTTGGAATTATATAAAACAGACTGATAATGTTTTATGTCAAATAGGTTATGACATAATCTGTTTTCTTTTTAGTATGTTGAGATCTTGTTACTTCAGGAATATCCACAACAGGCAAGGCAAAAGGACAGTCCATGGCTGCTTATAATAAGTCTTGAGTCTTTAGTTCTGTTTGGCTGTTACTGGATTCTCATGCTCATTTGCTTTTTTCTTCATCTTCTCACCCAGTTAAAACCTAATTAGGCCATACCCTTAGAATGACAACTATTAAGAAAAAAAACCCCAAAAAACAGAGAATAGCAAGTGTTGATGAGGATGTGGAGAAATCAGTACCTCTGTGTGTTGCTGGTGAAAACGTAAAATAGTGCAGCCACTTTAAAAAAAAAAAAAGAAAGAAAGAAACAACAACAACAACAAAAACAGTATGGCAGGCTGGGTGCAGTGGCTCGCACCCGTAATCCCAGCATTTTGCGAGGCCAAAGCATGTGGATGGCTTGAGCTCAGGGGTTCGATACCAACTTGGTCAACATGGCAAAAACCCGTCTCTACTAAAAGTATAAAAATTATCTGGATGTGGTGGTGTGCGCCTGTAGTCCCAGCTACTGGGGAGGCTGAGGCAGGAAAATCAGGAGACAGAGGTTGCAGTGAGCTGAGATGGTGCTATGGCACTCCAGCCTAGGCAATAGAGCCAGACTCTGTCTCAAGAACCAAAAACAAACAAAAAAATATATATAGAAGTTCTTCAAAAAGTTAAACAGAATTATCACAGATCCAGCAATGGCACTTCTGGGTGTATTCTCAAAAGAATTGAGAGCAGGGCTTTCAAGCAGGTATTTCTGCACCCATGTTCAAAGCAGCATCATTCACAATAGCCAAAAGGTGGAGACAATCCAAATGTCCACTGACAGATTAATGGATAAGCAAAATGTGGTGCATACATACAGCAGCACATAGTGCGGAATCATTCAGCTTTAGAAAGGAATGAAGGACCGGGCACGGTGGCTTACACCTGTAATCCCAGCACTTTGGGAGGCTGAGGTGGGTGGGTCATTTGAGGCCAGGAGTTTGATACCAGCCTGGCAAACATGGTGAAACCCTATCTCCACTAAAAATACAAAAATTAGTTGAGTGTGGTGGTGAGCACCTGCAATCCCAGCTACTTGGGAGGCTGAGGCAGGAGAATCACTTGAACCTAGGAGGCAGAGCCTGGGCGACAAAGCGAGACTCTGTCTGGAAAAAATAAATAAATAAACGAAATGAAAGTCTTACACATGTTACTATGTTGATGCACCCTGAAGACATTATGCCAAGTGAAATCAGCCAGACACAGAAAGGCAAATGTTGTATCATTCCACTTACATGAGGTACCTAGAGTGGTTGTATTCAGAGAGACAGAAGTAGACTGGTTCTGCTTGGTTGTTACTGGATTCTCATGCTCATTTGCTCTCTTTTTTCATAATCTTCTCAACTAGCTAAAAACGAATTAGGCCATACCCTTAGAATGGCAAACGTAAAGAAAGAAACAGAAGAGTAGCAAGAACAGTCTCCCTCAGGGGAGAAAGAATGGAGAGTTATTATTAATGAGTACAGGGTGTCAGTTGGGGAGGAAGAAAAAGCTCTGGAGATAGCTGGTGGTGATGGTTGTACAACAGTGTGAATGCAGTGAATACCACCAAACTGTGCATCTACAGACAGTTAAAATGGTACATTTTATATTGTATATTTTGTCATGATTAAAGTAAATGCATAAAAGAAAAGAACACTTGGGTCGTGGGAAAGGAAGCTGGCTTTCAGAGGGGATCTAGATGTCCTGGGGCGTGCATGATACCTGGCCCTGGGTTCTTTACATCCTCCCTTCCAGGTCCTGAAAGTCTGCAGTCATTGAATCATTCATTCATTCAACATGTTTATTATGCATGTACTATGTGTTTAAGCTGAAACTCTGGAACAGCTTGGAAACTACTGATGGTCAGTTAAGTGCAGAATAGATTCAACTGAAATCATCAATACATGGGAATTATACAATAATTTTTCTATTAAAGCAATATAATTTTTTGCTATCCTCATTGCAGATTTTTCACATCCAGATATAGACTTGATTCTTAAGTCAGTGTGTCACAGAATAGGAAAGTTCCAAAGACAATGATCAAGCCTACTAAAATAACTCAGTAAAATAATATTTTTTCCAAGAAAATTCATGCATCACTAGTATAAAATAAAATATTAAAGTTGGTACACACCTTCTTAAACAGTCTAAATTGTCACGATTGGGCCAAAACCATGAATTCACTGTGAAACATGGAAGCACATCTGGGAACTTGTGTGGTTCACCTGACCCTCTAGAAGTGCACAATGCGAGCCAGGTGCCATGGTTCACACCTGTAATCCCAGCACTTTGGGAGGCTGAGCCAGAGGCTTGGGGCCAGGAGTTCAAGACCAGGCTGGGTAACATGTCAAACCCCAACATGTTGCAAAAAAATTAGCCAGGTATGGTGGCACACATACCTGTAGTCCTAACTACTCAGGAGGCTGATGTGGGAGGCTCACTTGAGGCCAGGAGGTTGAGGCTGCAGTGAGCAGTGATTGCATCACTTCACTCCAGCCTGGTGACAGAACAAGACCCTATCTCAAAGGGAAAAAAAAAAGAAAAGAAAAGAAAAGAAGAAAAAGTCCACATACATATTTTCTACCCCTTTATTCTACTGATTTAAGTAATATGCCCAAAAGACATACTATAATTTTTTAATTATTATTTTTTAATTGTTCTTTAAGTTGCAGCTGAAAACTGAAAGTTTGTTCTTTTATTCACAATTTTTATCTATAAGGCAATTACAAGTTGAAAAGTCTATTATGTCAGCAAAGGCAGCTTGGTGACTGTGGCATATAAGAATATGGAGGCCAGGTGTGGTGGTTCATGCCTGTAATCCCAGCACTTTGGGAGGCCAAGGCGGGCAGATCAGAAGGTTAGGAGTTCAAGACCAGCCTGGCCAACATGGTGAAACCCATCTCTACTAAAAATACAAAAATTAGCCAGGTGCAATGGTGGGCACCTGTAATCCCAGCTACTCTGGAGGCTGAAGCAGGAGAATCGCTTAATCCAGGAGGTGGAGGTGGAGGTGAGCTAAGGCGCCACTGCACTCTAGCTTGGGCAACAGAGGGAGACTCCGTCTCAAAAAAAAAAAAGAATGTTGACTTGAAGTCCAAAAATCTGCAGGTCACTAGATTATGATTTGGGAAAAATCAGTCTCCATGTTGTTTTATATCTGAAAGTAAGAATAATGGTGCCCAATCCACCGTAATTTCCCAGGTTACCATGCACACGTGAAGTAGGCTTATATTTCTGAGGATGTTTGCTAGTCATGGTATAAGAGGTGATAGTAGCTATCACCAAAATGGAGTTTCTTTTTAAGTTTAAGTAAGACAGTGTGCATTTAATGCTGTGTAGGAACAATTATTAAAATGTATAAATCCAGATTTTTTAAACATATAATAATAAATTGTTATTAATCAGAAAAGAAAAAGAAAACTAGTCAGGCACAACCAATAAATGGGTTTTGAATTCCATATTTGTCATTGGACAAAAACTCTGGCAGACTTAAAATAACGGCTACTCTATTATTTCACCTATCAATTTCTCCACCACAGTGAGAAAAATAGTTACTGGCCCCCAAATTTATGATCCCTCCATCTACTCGTAATTCAGTTTGCATCTTTCTTTTCTTACTTATATTTACCTTTAATTTTATGTATTTATTTTTTAGACAAGGTCCCACCCTGTTGCCCAGGCTGGAGTGCAGTGGCACCACCTCAGCTCATTGTAGCCTTGACTTCCTGGGCTCAAGTGATCCTCCTACCTCAGCCTCCCAAGGTAGCTCGGACTACAGGCGTGCGCCACCATGCCCAGCTAAATTTTGTATTTTTTGTAGAGATGGGGTCTCTCCATGTTGCCCAGGCTGATTTTGAACTCCTGGGCTCAAGCAATCCAGCGGCCTCAGCTTCCTAAAATGCTGGGATTACAGTCATGAGTTGCCGCACCCAGCCACATTTACCTTTTAAATGCAAGGTTTAAAAACATTAAATGTATTTTTCTATAGCTATAGTTTTACTAATTTAAATTTTTTAACCTACATGCCTTGATAAGATTATTCCTCTCTGGAACAAACAGAAACATTAAACAGGTAACAGTAATTCCTATTGTGGACTGATTCTTTAGACAGTCATCCAACCAACCAAAACACAGGATACCCATAGAAAATTGTGAGGTTCTCTTGTTCTAGCATGAGTTTAAAACCAACAAAAAATGGTAATTTTTAAGTTGGGGGAAAAAAATCAGTGATCTAGGGCAAGCCAAGACCTGTGAACAAACCCTGGCTGACTTCCGGTTTTTGAAAATAAAGTTTTATTGGAACACAGCCATGCTCGTTGGCATACATATCATCCACAGCTGCTTTTGCAAGACAAAGGCAATTTAGCAGTTGCAACAGAGATCACATGGTTTCCAGAGTCAAAGGTATTTACAGCTGGTGGATCACGAGGTCAAGACATCAAGACCATCCTGGTCAACATGGTGAAACCCCGTCTCTATTAAAGATACAAAAAATTAGCTGGGCATGGTGGCGCGTGCCTGTAATCCCAGCTACTCAGGAGGCTGAGGCAGGAGAATTGCCTGAACCCAGGAGGCGGAGGTTGCGGTGAGCCGAGATCGCGCCATTGCACTCCAGCCTGGGTAACAAAAGCGAAACTCCGTCTCAAAAAAAAAAAAAAAAAATTTGCCAACTCTTAATCTAGGGACAGGATAGGGGAAAAAGGAAATAGAAGCCCCTCTTGCAGTAATGTTAAAATCACAATTTTTTTTTTTGAGACGGACTCTCACTCTGTGAGGCTGGAGTGCAGTAGCATGATCTTGGCTCACTGTAACCTCTGCCTCTGGATTCAAGCAGCTCTCTCTGCCTCAGCTTCCTGAGTAGCTGGAATTACAGGCAACTGCCATCACACCCGGCTAATTTTTGTATTTTTAGTAGAGACAGGGTTTCAGCATGTTGGCCAGGCTGGTCTTGACTCCTGACCTCAGTAGATCCTCCTGCCTCAGCCTCCCAAAAAGCTGAGATTACAGGCATAAGCCACCATGCCCCGCCTAAAATCACAATTTCTAAAATATAAATATTTTGCACCAGGTTGGAAAACAGGCAGTCAGCCTAATGCTCATTAAAGCCTTACCCTAAGGGTCACTCTGTGGTCAGTATTCTTTGCTGCTGGATGGCAGGAAGTGTGAGTAAGATTTCTCTCTCTGTGAATAAACAACTTGCTGTGTCCAGATTTGTTTTTTAAGGGCAAACAATGTTATGCAAAAAGCAAGGACATATAAATAACAAAATGATGCAGAGACTCTTTCCAGAAATTGTTGGATGGGTTTTTAGACCAACTTAACCTTCATTCCACTTTCACTTTGAGAAGCTGCCTCTTTGGGACTTCAGGTTTGGGGGCAGAGGTCACAGGAAGTGGGCAGTGGTATGGTGGAGCTCTGTTCCGAGCTCCCCTCTTTCCAGCCTTGGGAAGCTGTCTCCTAAAGTGGAAAAAAATGCTTCCACACCTCCAGTACAGTCTGCCTTCCTTCACCTCAGGCACAGTCAAGCCTGTTGCTGGTTTCGCTCCATTCCTTCCTAGCTACCTAAGGCAAACATTTCCATTTTTGCCTAACTACTTTGAGTTGGATTCCTGTCACTTAAAATCACAACAGCTTTTTTTCCAAATCGTCTCTTTGGCTCTGATGTTCTATGATTTGCACTCCCAGTATGTGCAATGTTTAATGCCAGATCTGCATTAAAATCACAGTTGTGATATTTGTTACTTGTGTGCATGTTTGAGCTTCACTTCTTACCTCTATGAAATGAAAATACTACCTGCTTTCACAACTGTTGCAATGATGAAAGGAGATGACCTATTTGTAAAGCATGAGGCATGGACGAGACAATAAATATTGTTTTGTTTTGTTTACGGAGGTAGAGTCTTGCTCTTGTTCCCCAGGCTGGAGTGCAATGGCACAATCTTGCCTCACTTCAACCTCCACCTCCCAGGTTCAAGCGATTCTCCTGCCTCAGACTCCCAAGTAGCTGGGGTTATGGGCACCCACCGCCATGCCTGGTTAATTTTTTGTATTTTTAGTAAAGTCAGGGTTTCGCTATGTTGTCCAGGATGGTCTCGAACTCCTGACCTCGTGATCCACCCATCTTGGCCTCCCAAAGTGCTGGGATTACAGGCATGAGCCACCACGCCTGGCTTAAATATTATGAATATGGCCTTTCAGTCCTCCAGTGCCAAATCATGAACAATGGATGGAGAGGTCCTAACCTTCACCTCTTCCTAACATCCCATGCACACTCAGTCTTCTAGAATTAATTCAATCACTCCTTGTTTGGGAAGTCTTGCCTGCCCACCTATCACTTTATTAAGCTCTAGATGTCAGTTGTCAATGATTTTACAACCCTCTAGATTAGCATTCATACCATTTATAGCCCTCAAACTAGTTTTTAAGAACAGCTTTCAGGTGGTGGCTCACACCTATAATCCCAGCTCTTTGGGAAGTCAAGGAGGATGGATCCCTTGAGGCCAGGAGTTCGAGACCAGCCTGGACACCATGGCAAACCCTGTCTCTACTTAAAAATACAAAAATTAGCTGGGTGTGGTGGCACACACGTAATCTCAGCTACTTGAGTGGCTGAGGCATGAGAATTGCCTGAACCCAGTAGGTGGAGCTTGCAGTGAGTCCAGATTGCACGACTGCACTGCAGCCTGGGTGACAGAGCAAGACTCATCTCAAAAGAAAAAAAAAACCTTTCCACTTTATTCATAATAGCAATATATGTTCATTACAGACAATTTAGAAAATACAGAGAAATACAAAGATGAATATACAGTAAAGGCATAAATCAGCTATATTTCCACTCCTACAACCCAGAAATAATTCATTCTCTCTCTCTCTCCCCGCCCCCCAGTCTCTCTCTCTTATACTGCATGTATCCCAGTAGTATACTTTTAGTTGCAATTAAGAAGGAACCTGGACTCAATATGCAATTGGTTTAAACTATAAGAAACAATTAGCTCACATACTAAGTTTGGAAATAAGATGAGTTCGTTAGCTGGACAACTCATCAAAAGTCAGTCTTCATTACAGCAACAAGGAACTGGGATGGAGACAATTTTAATATTTCTTAAATGCTGTCATGAAGACAAATGAAAATCAGTCAACTGTATCTATATATTTAAAAGTAGTGAGTAGGCCGGGCGTGGTAGTTCACTCCTGTAATCCCAGCACTTTGGGAGGCCAAGGCAGGTGGATTCCCTGAGGTCAGGAGTTTGAGACCAGCCTGGCCAACATGGTGAAACTCCGCCGCTACTAAAACAATTAAAATACTAGCTGGGCGTGGTGGCACACACCTGTAATCTTGGCTACTTGGGAGGCTGAGGCAGAAGAATTGCTTAATCCTGGGAGATGGAGGTTGCAGTAAGCCGAGATCATGACACTGCACTCCAGCCTGGCCAAAAGAGCAAGACTCTGTCTCAAAAAAATAGAAAATAAATAAAAATAAAGCAGTGAGTAAATCAGCCATAGTGAAAATTGACTTACAGTGGGTTGCTATTCGGTGAACTGACTCTTGGTCCCTGACCTGTAGCCTCCAAGGCTAAGGAGTCAAGAGATTGCCAGATCAACCATATGGGGCCTTTGCATTTTTCCACACTCCCAGGCTTGTCAGCTCAGCCTTAGGCCTGGCTGCACCGTGGCTTTATCACATGTAGACTCTAAAATTTAATAGGCACATGACTTTGTTTCCTGCTTTTAAAGATAGAGAGAAGCTTTTCCAGAAGCCTCTCCACTCTCATCCACCTCACTGGCCTAGAATGAATCACACTCCCTGGTCTCAGCAGATCACAAGCCAGGGGAATTCACATTTACCACTCACTGATGATTCACTCTTCAGGGCAGGACTGGTGACTGCCTCCCCTGAAGCACACGTCTGTGCAGAGGAGGATAGAAATCCCAACAAAATTGTGGGGCGTTAGGAAGGAGAAGGGAAGTGGTATGGGTAGGAAGTCAATGGTTTCTGCCACCATATCTTCTTGACTTAACACTATTTCTCTATGTCCATATATACTTTTTGAAAACATGATTTTATCTGAAAACATAATTGCATGAAAGCATCATAGTCTATTTTAAAAGTTCCTTACTATTAGGCATTTAAGGCAATTCAATTTTTCACTGTCATCAACCACTTAGAATTTTGTCCTAAAACTGCCAAATTAATGTCCATAAATCCATTGCCTTGAGTCATGCTGTTTCTCTTACTGAAGAAGTATTGACATTTACAGTTAAAGATGACCTTATCTTTGCTTATATGTCATCAATGAATTAATATATGAATTTTTGAAGAAATGCTGGATTTGTCCAATACATACCTATGTCCTTTTCCAATCTTTATTATTAGCTTTTATGTTTCCTCACTTTCCCCCGCCTAGAAGAGCTCTTAGACAATTCATTTCAACAAATCTTTGCTGATAATTTTGCCAGGTACTATAAGGACGCAATCTCTGCCTTTAGGAGCTTATAATTTAGTAGTTTTTCCTGAATTAACTCTCAGTAGGCAGATCACTTGAGGCCAGGAGTTCAAGACCAGTCTGGCCTACATGGCAAAACCCTGTCTCTACTAAAATACAAAAATTAGCCAGACTTGGGGTTGTGTGCCTGTAATCCTAGCTACTCAGGAGTCTGAGGCACAAGAATGGCTTGAACCTGGGAGGTCAAGGTTGCAGTGAGCTGAGATTACACCACTGCACTCCAGCTTGGGCAACTACAAAGTGAGATTCTGTCTCCAAAAAAAATAAATAAATAAAACAAACAAAAAAACCCCACAAAACTCTCAGAAGGTAGATACATAGATGACCAGGACTGTCTGATTCATATATCTGTTTAATATTTACTGAACATCTATCACGTGCCAGGCCCTGATCTAGAATCTAGAGATGACCAGGTGCGGTGGCTCATGCTTATAACCCCAGAATTTTGGGAGGCCAAGGCGAGAGGATCACTTGAACCTAGGAGTTCAAGGCAGCAGTGAGCTGTGGTCATGCACTCCAGTTTAGGAGACAGAGCAAGACACTGTCTCAAAAATTAAAATAGACTAGAATCCAGGGGTGCAATGCTTTTGGGGAACTTAGTAATATTCTTAGGTACTGAAAAAGAAACCCAAGTGAAGCTTTCAAGTTGTTCTTCCTACCTTTTATTCTCAAGCCCTTTGTCACTTGGAAAGGAAACATCTGGTCTTTCTGCCCTTATCTGAATACTTTTGAGAGACTAATTCATGTAGATTTTCTCACCTTTGGCCTTGTCACTGTCGTCATAGATAATGTGGCTATTTCAACAAAGGGCTAGACTCAGCCAGATAATGTAATTTTACAAACTTTATTTCCTGATGCAGCCTGCAGCTCACAAACAAGGCAGGAAGTGCTGCTCACAATGAAATTGGCACCGGCTGTGGCTGCAAATAAAATGGGAGCCTTCAAACACTGCTGACCCAGCAGCCAGGTCCTCTCCCTTGGGGCCCTGGCCCTACCAGGGCGTGAGAGGCCACAGAGCACTGGGCTCCAAATTAGGACTTTTGTTCACTTTGGAACTTGGGGGATAGAATTTCACCCTTACGAATGGGAATTTAAGTGTAAACAGCTCTGTACTTGCCCAAGTGACCAAACATTTCATTTTTACTGAAATAAAATTCTAAGAATCTTTCTACCTTTGTAGGATTGTTTAAATTAATAGAATGAATGAGTTCTTTTCTTGGCTCAAAGGGACTAGGTTGGAAAAAAATATCTTTGTTCATAGAATTTTAGAGTTGGAAGGGCTCTTGGAAATCATCTAGCCTGATGACAGAGAAACCTGGCTGCCCATGGAAATGACATGGAGAGCCTTCAAGAATAGGCATAGCTGGGCTTGGAGGCACATCTGTAATCCCAGCTACCCAGTAGGCTGAGGTGGGAGGATCCCCAGAGTCCAAGAGTTCGAGACCAGCCTGGGCAACAAGGCAAGGCCCCTATAAGAAATATTTCAGGGGGCGGTGGCAGCCACCTGTAGTTGCAGCTAATCGGGAGGCTGAAGCAGGAAAATCACGAGAGCCCGGGAGGTTGAGGCTGCAGGGAGCTAGTCTCGACACTGCACTCCAGCCTGACAAAAGAGCTAGACACAGTACCTGAAAACAAAACAAAGCAGGACCCAGGCTCCTCCTGGACCAGCTGTATCGGTTTCCCAGGGCACTGGCATGACACATTTTATTTACTCAAACATCAACTTCTTTCTTTAGTTTGTTACCCCCCCCCCCCAAAAAAAAAGGTCAGTGAAGCTAGAGGAGAAGCACGGACTGCTAAGAACCGTTTAGCTTTTCCGAGGAGATGGGAGGTCAGTAAATAGACAACGGAGGCAGAAACGCCAGGCGCTCGGAGGAGAGTCCGTTTCAGAGGAGCTCCTGGCCAGGACGCTGGCAGCAGAGCGCGAGGGTTTATCTGAGCAGCGACATCGCTTCCCGAGTTTCTGAGAGTCCTGCTCCGGGAGGAGCAGCCGCCCCCACAAGCCCCAGTTCCGCGCTGCATTGCAGAGCTAGGACGGCACTGAGAACCCAGCGAGCCCTGCCAGGCCGGGATGCAGCAGCGGATCTGACAAATCCGCCCGGCACACAGAGCATCTGACTCATCGTGATGTGTCAGTGACTCGGTGGCTGGCCGGGGTTCCGCACTGCGCTCCTAGCCCCATCCCTCCCCGAAGGCGATGACAGAGGTGTAGGCTCTTAGAAGCCGCCAGGCCTTGCAACCGCGCTGCACGCAGGAGACGCGCCCCGACTGCAGAAGCTCAGCCAGTAGCCTCTGGCTGGCTTTTCTGCCTCAGGCAGGTGAATACAGAATGCCCTTATTTACTTCCCTCCGTCCCACCTCCACTGTAGTAGAGCTGACTTTTCTTAGCAGAGAAAGAGCAAATGTTATTTTTTTTTAGATACATTTTTTCAAAGGCAAACTTAAATCCAATTCAAAGAAGGATGCATTGCTGTGCCAGAGTTATCGAATAAGATGCATTTATTCAACGGATATGTTGAGTACCTGCTAAGCACTAGACACCGTTTTAGGCATTGTGGATAAAACAGGCAAACATTCTTGCTTTCTGGAACTTACATTCTTTAAGTTGTTTTTTTTTTTTTTTTTTTTTTTTTTTTTTTTTTTTTTGTGATGGAGTCTTGCTCTTTTTCCCAGGCTGGAGTGCAATGGCACGGTCTCGGCTCACTGCAACCACCGACTCCCGGGTTCAAGCAATTCTCCTGCCTTGGCCTCCCTAGTAGCTGGGATTAGAGGCCTGCGATACCACGGCCGGCTAATTTTTAATTTTTGTAGAAACGGGGTTTTGCCATGTTGGCCAGGCTGGTCTTGAACTCCTGGCCTGAAGAGATCTGCCCACCTCCGCTTCCCAAAGTGCTGAGATTACAGGTGTGACCCACTGTGCCCAGCCTGGAACTTACATTCTTAAAATGCAAATCATAAATCTTGGTAACCTTGATAATTATTGAAGCATGTACATAAATGATGGTTTCCTTTCCTCGAATTAAGAGCTTCCTAACGTTTATTGAAGTCTTCAAATTTTAATATTTAAAGGAGCAGCAATTTAATTAAGTGGGAATATTTGAAATAAAGAGTGTGGCATCAGCTGAACATGGTGGCTCTCGCCTGTAATCCCAGCACTTTGGGAGGCCAAGGCGGGCGGATCACCTGAGGTTGTGAGTTCAAGACCAGCCTGACCAACATGGAAAGCCCCGTCTCTACTAAAAATACAAAATTAGTCAGACACGGTGGTGCATGCCTGTAATCCCAGCTACTTGGGAGGCTGAGGCAGGAGAATTGGTTGAACCTGGGAGGTGGAGGTCGCGGGGAGCTGAGATTGAGCCATTGCATACTCCAGCCTGGGCAACAAGAACAAAACTCCATCTCAAAAAAAAAAAAAAGAGTGTGGTATCATAGCAAATAGGAAGAATTAAGTTAATTTCACTCTTTCATAATATAACAGAACTCCTTAAAGCCACAGGTTAATAAGAAAAGCAAAGTTTAGTAAACTCTATGATTGAGAATGAAAATCCACACACTATCATACACTATGTTCTTTCTACTCTGGAGTTAACCTAAAAACTACTGATTTATAACTTTAATATTACCAGTAGCTACCATTTATGGAACGCTATCTATGTGCCAAGCACTGTGCAAATATGCATTGTTAAAAATTAAATTCTTGCCATAAACCTTTGAGGCTGGTCTTTTTATGCCCATTTTACAGTGATAACTGAAGCACAGAGAGATTAAGTAACATGTCCAAGATCACACAGCTCTAGATGAAATTTAAACCCAGCCTCTGGTATTAATGAGTAAGTTCTAGCGCCTTGCCAAACCTTTGTGTAAATCTATCATGGATTATAGATGGGAAAAGTATAGCCGAGTGGTTAAGAGCTTGGTGTCAAGCACATTTGATTTGCATCCTGGCTCTGCTGCTCCAAAGCCAATCATAACTGCCTCATTGGGTTATCCTGGGGATTATGGGATAATTCATGTTAAGCACGTGGGACAACTCTTGAGTCTTAGCTCCCAATTAATGTTATGATTATGACAGTCAAAAAGATGATGGTGGCTGTAGGCCAGAATCTTGACTTAGGTATAAACTCTCTTCTTAGGTATAAACTCTCTTATTCTATATAAGAATCAATCCCGCAAATTTTGAAGTTTGAGTTCCTAAATCTCTTGAAGATAATGATAAATAGTCGTCAAATTGCTGTTTTATTTCTTTCTTGACTTATCACTGTTATCAAGTGGGTAACAGAGTGTTATACTAAAGAGCAAGGGCTTTGAAGCCAGAATAGGGTTTAAATCTTAGTTCCAACATTTGCCTGATGTGGAATTTGAACTCACCATTAAAGGTCTAAGCCTCTGTTTCTCAGGCTGTCTACAGTGAAGGATCAGGTTGTTGTTTTTACCTTTGTTCCTTCTTTTTTCTCCTTCCTTTTGCTTCTTCAGTTCTTCCTTTCTTGCTGTTTCCCATCTATTATGGATGAATACTTTTTCAAAATGCAATAAAAATATCTTAGCAATGCTAAATTGCTATAAATGTTCTCAATACTCTCAAATTTTGCTCTAACTTCATTGTGGACTGTTAACAGTTTTTCTTCTTATTTTTAAATTTTTTTCATTTCCGTAAGTTATTGAGGAATGGGAGGTGTTTTGTTCTATGAGTAGGTTTTTTAGTGGTAATCTGTGAGACTTTGAGGCACCCATCACCCGAGTAGTATA
The DNA here is from genome assembly GCF_049354715.1 of Callithrix jacchus. Taxonomy (NCBI): domain Eukaryota; kingdom Metazoa; phylum Chordata; class Mammalia; order Primates; family Cebidae; genus Callithrix; species Callithrix jacchus. Next base: position 32,662,527 of record NC_133508.1, on the reverse strand, counting down.
CACTGAACCCAATTTGTGGACTGTTAACAGTTTTTAGATCACATTTTGACTGTCACTACTCTAAGTTTTTCTTTCCTAATTTATAATCTGGGACCCTAATATTTATTTCATGTGATGGTTGTCAAAAATCAAGTGAAATAATGTAAATAGATTGCTTATTACACTATGTGTCTAGTGTATTGTGAACACTGAGAAATTAGAAGCCCCTCAGGATACCTATGTCAGAAACAGAGACAACAAGAGTTATAAGAAGTAGACACTCAAGTATTCATAGATGAGTTCCATCTGGGTTAATTTTCTACCCACCCCATATACTCCCTTTGGGCACCTCAGCTGTTCCCTTGGGAGATATATCCTAGAACTCCTGTTTCTTCAGTGATGTCTTTTTTGTTTGTTTGACAGAATCTCACTCCGTCACCCAGGCTAGAGTGCAGTAGCAAAATCTTGGTTCACTGCAACCTTTGCCTCCTGGTTCAAGCTATTCTCCGACCTCAGCCTCCCAAGTAGCTGGGATTACAGGTGCGTGCCACCACGCCCGGCTAATTTTTTTTTTTTTTTTTTGTATTTTTAGTAGAGATGGGGTTTCACCATTTTATCCAGGGTGGTCTCAATCTCCTGACCTCATGATCCACCCACCTCAGCCTTCCAAAGTACTGGGATTACAGGCATGAACTGCTGCGCCCAGCCTCAGTGATACCTTAAAAGGGGTAAATGACTAGCCTGGGCCAAGCCATGAGTCATGCCAAAGTGCTGCACATTCTGAACTCTCAGCCTGTTGTTTATTTTGCTCAGTATACACATGACCCTAGAACATCCTAAAAATAAGCTGTATAGACATTAATATGCTGTCTAAAAAAAGTGAGTACCTTATGATCAGGATTTTAATTGTGGCTTATGATTGTAACTCTCCCTGTAAAGCACAGTAAAATTAAATTGAGAAAAAAGCCTCTTAAGCAGCCTATTTAATAACAGCGCTATTACTGCACTGGCATCATCCATTTGCCTTCAGAAGTGGGATCAATAGAGGTCCCTATGAGGCAAGAAGCGGGCACAGTGATGCCCTGTAATAACGCCCATCGGGATGATTCATGTAATGTACAGTGATGGGTTGTCAGGACTGTCAGCACCCTTCAGACACCATGTAAAGGCTGTATGAGCATCTAAGTGTTTAAATCATGGTGCTGACATGAAACAGGAAAGGTTTCCCTGCTCATGGTATTTAATTAATTCTGGCACAACCTACAACTAAAGCACCAACAAAACATAGAAAAGGAAGGTGGCAAATAGCCCTAAGATGTGTCTGATGACTCTAGCCCTGAGTGATAGCCTCAAAATTATCAGCAAAAATCACCTCGTAGGCTGAGCGCGGTGGTTTGCACTTTGGGAGGCCGAGGTAGGCAGATCACCTGAAGTCAGGAGTTGGAGACCAGTCCGGTCAACATGGTGAAACCCTGTCTCTACTAATAATACAAAAGTAGCCAGGCATTGTGGCACACACATGTAATCCCAGCGACTTTGGAAGCTGAGGCAGGAGAATTGCTTGATCCTGGGAGGCGGAGGTTGCAGTGAGCTGAGATCACTCCAGCCTGGGCAGGAAGAGTGAAACTTAAAAAAAAAAAAAAAAAAAAAATCACCTTATGAAAACAGCACCTGAGGCATGCCTAAAATAGCAGAGTAAAAGCTCTCAGAATCCAAATTCATACTAAATTTAAGTGTATATCAAACTGTACCCAATAATCAGTATTAAAAACGCTTTCCGGAAAGTATATCAGAGAACAACAAATCCTCCTGTAAATGGTATTAATCTTTTCAGTTGTGATGGGGAAAACTACAACACTAAAACATATCTGAAAGAAGATAACATCTGTCAAATTTGAAGCACCTGAAAAAACTTCTATAGGAAATTATTACCAAAACACCAAGGGTTTTGTTTAGGTCCTGCTGCTCTTTGCACAGAAAGCCAATGACTGAGACAAGAATTGCCAAGAAAGAAGTCTTTAATTGGGTGTTGCAGCTGAGGAGTCTCAGATCCATCTCCCTCACTGGCTAAAACTAGGGGTTTATACATCAGAGAAGAAATGTAACAATGCATAAGAAAATTGGAACTCGGAAGGGGCAAGGGAGCAATCATGATGAATGAGGGGTCTGCATCTCTCTCATTGCCTGTATGTGATGATCTGGGGAGTTCTAGTTCTTTGATACTTTTCTTTTGCCAGGCCTCAAGTTCATTTCTTAGAGAAGGAACTCAGATAAAAAAAAAATACAAATTTCAAGCTTTAAGACCAGAAGGGTCAATTTCTATGTTTATATTTTTTTTAAAAATAACAACAGCTATCTATGGGACTGTTGGGTGGGTTTCAAAATCTCAAATGGAAATAAACTGTTAAAGGAAAAAGGTGAAAGTCAAATAAAAAGGTAATATGAGTCAATTCAGTGAGAAGAAATATCAATTCACTGACAGGTTATGTGGTCTAAAACAATGAAACATATCCTAGAATCGATCATTTTCTACTACTTGAATTGGAAACGTCATTTGCATTATCAGAGGGTACATAATGTCATGGTGTAGAGCTGGAAGAAGAGAAGTTCTAGCTTGTAAAGCAACTGGAATAAAGGGAAAAGAACATTAAAGAAACGACATGGAAGGTAGCACAAGAAAAGAGTAAGGCAGCCTGCAGGGAAGCAGCTTGGTAAAGTGGTTATGAGTAGGAGCTTTCAGCCACACATATGTGGGTTGAAATCTTTCTCTAAAATGGGGTTGGTGGCTGGGCACAGTGGCTCACACCTGTAATCCCAGCACTTTGGGAGGCCAAGGCAAGAGGATCACTTGAGCCCAGGTGTTCAAACCCACCTGGGTGACATAGTGAAACCATGTCTCTACAAAAAATATAATTAAAACACAATAATAAAATAAAATAGGGTTGGCAAGGTCTACCTTGAAGATTTAATGAGATAATATATGAGGGCTTAGCAAGTCCCTAACATGTGATCGGGTAGTTCTAAAGTCATAACCACAGACCTGACATCTAAGTGACTCTAAAAACTTGTGCTTTTCCTTTGGTCCTCTCTTGGAGAAAGAGCTCCTGTATTTAGCTTTTGAGCCATCCTAGATGTCATTCCTGCCTTTGGTTTTGTGTGCCATTTTCATTTCCTCTCTTTGGGATTGCTCACATACTCATTTTCCCCTTCCCAGTCTCACTTTGGGACAACTTCTCTGCCCTTCCAAGGTTTATAACCAGGAAAGAGAAGAGTGATTAGTACATATTTCTAGTCCAGAAGTCCTCCCAAGAAGAAAAAAACTAGAATGCTACTGAGGAGTACACTTTCCAAGTGAACAAACAATAGTATCCATGAAAGATTTTTAAATAATTTTTATGCATAACCAGAAATGCTGGGGACTATTGAGCTAAAAGTGTTTGAAATTGTGTATCAGTGTGTACTAGGAAAACACTATCCACAATAGAAGATCTTATATTGAAATTTGGATTTGAAAATTTGATATTGTAGTAAGCTCAAACCCAACTTGTAACTTTACTTGTAAGTAGTTGCAATATTGTCTTTTTTATTTTCAAGACAGGGTCTTCCTTTGTCACTCAGGTTGGAGTACAGTGGCACCATCATAGCTCACTGCAGTCCTGAGCTCCTGGGCTCAAGGGATCACCTCAGCCTCCTAAGTAATGGATTAATGACAGGCACCACCACATCCAGCTAATTCTAAAATTTTTTTGCAGAGACAAGGTCTTACTATGTTGTCCCAAGTTGTCTGGAACTCTAAGGCTCAAGTGATCCTCTCCCAACTCAGCCTCCCCAAGTGTTGGGATTACAGGTGTGAGCCACTCCTCCTGGCCAATATTGTCTTATTTTATAAATGACAGTAAGATTTAGATATGCAGAAAAAAAGGAAAAAAGAATTTAGTTTTAGTCAGCTATAGTAAGTTCAGAATTTCAAAATGAAGGGCAAGTATTCAACTTGACACTGGTAACATTAGAATCTGATCAAAATGGGATAACAGCAAAAGTTATTTCCTTCCCACCTATTTTTGCATAATATCTTGACTGACCACCTGCAAGACTTTTACTATGCTTGAGATGCTGATACTAATTTACATCGTAGGCCTGTTTTAGATGAGTCATCCTGTGAAAAAGCTGTGGCCTCAACTATATGTAATCTTTTATGCCAAATAATATTGTTAAGTGTTTCTTGGAACATCTGACAAAAGGTACTTTCTGCTCTGCCAGCCTAGTGCCAGCGAAAATATTTCTCCTTAATAACCCAAGGTAATGAGCATCTATATTTCTGAAAATCATAAAGTCCTGGGCAGGATGAGAAATCATTTCACATGTTTCTCGGACTTAAAGTTTGAATTAACTATTGAGTGGCAAATAAAACTCTAGCCTGTTTGTAAAGATCTCCAGAGATGCTTATTCCAAAACTTCAGAGACTCATTGCTACTCAACAATTTTTTGTTTTCTTCAAACAGATTTCAAGGGTCGGGTTCATCCTCATTTCCTCCAAGGCGAAGTGAAAGAGCTGGGCACAGGCCTCACCTTTACTGCAAATACTTGACATTGACAAAGTGGTCTAAATGCATTTAATTTATCTCAAGTTTCAGGTGTTTTCTGTACATAGACATACAGTCGCCACCTGGTCAACCATCCCTAAAGCTTTATCTTTTACTGGAACAATTTTACATGGCTGGAGCACTCTCTTTTCCTTGCTTCCCTGCAGAATCACCTCCCTCCCTCCCTCACACACTAACAATTTTACCTTTTTATTTAATTTGTGGTAAACTTCCATTTTCTCTATAAGAACTATCATTTTTAAATTATTCTCATCACAGGCACCAAAATGTAACTGTTTTTCCTCTAGAGATGGGAGATTTTTCACATGAAGATAATGCTTTTTGCCTTTTATTCAAGTTGCTGTTTTCAGTGATTAAAGGAAAACATTCAGGCTGTTTTTAGATCTGCTTACTAACTCAATCCTGAGCACCGTCTGCAGAAATTCTCATCATGCCTCAGCAGAAAAACCAATTACTCCAGTTTCTACTCCAGTGCCGGAGACTAGTGAACATTGTAGCTGCTAAACTGTGAATGTCAGTCAGAGATTTCTACTTCCTCTGAAAATAAAATTTTCCTCACAACTTAGGCTTCAAACAGCAACAATTACTGTTAGACTCTAATTTTTTTTTTTTTTTTAATCTTTTTTTGAGATAGAGTCTCACTCTGTCTCCCAGGCCGGAGTGCAGTGGCAAGATCTCGGCTCACTCCAACCTCCGCCTCCCGGGTTTTTAAGCAATTCTCCTGCCTCAGCCTCCCGAGTAGCTGGGATTACAGGCACGCGCCACCACACCCGGATAATTTTTGTATTTTTAGTAGATGGGGTTTCGCCATGTTGCTCAGGCTGGTCTCCAACTCCTGACCTCGTGATCCACCCACCTCTGCCTCCCAAAGTGCTGGGATTACAGCTGTGAGCCACTGCACTGGGCCCTAGACTCCTAACGTTTTCCTGTCTTCTTTCTTGCTCCTCTCTCCTATTTTTAGCTTCTTGATTAAATTCAAGTGTAGTTTCTTTAAAGACCTGCTCCTCCCATGCCAATTTTAATGAGTAGGGTGTGGTTCCCCAGGTGCACCCTGGCAGGTTGATTATTTTTCAGAGTGCCGAAGTGAAAACGGTTGAGTGGCTTTACTTTACATAATAACCCAGTAGCCAGCCCTGAGCCCTCCTGGCTCAGTCAGTCGACTAGCTTTAGTTTTTTCTCTTAGCTTTTACTTTTTTACCCTTTGATCTCTGTAGTTCTTCTCTGAATCCTTATTACCAAATTAAACGGGTCTCATTCTTTTGAAGGGATTAGTGCTATACATAGCAAGCAGTAATGACAGAACAGAGAAAGTAGCAATGTCTTGAGTGCAAAGGCTACTGACCAAGACCCCAGGGTAGTTGTCACTGCCCAGTCAGGCCAGTGAGACTGACCCAAGGTGCTCACGTTGTTGGTATCCCAAAGGTGTTTTCAAGGAAAGGAGTTAAAATACATACCAGCACCATCATTTCACAACATCTAGTATTTCAGTTAATTTTTACATTACATATATTGTCTCATTTAATTTACTATGCCTAAGAACCCTGAGAAAGAGGTTATTGCTATCTCCATTTAACAGATGAAAAAGCTAAGGCCCAGAGAGGAAGTATTAAAAATCAGAAAGAGATTCCAGGCTTGCCTGACTTCAGAGTGCAAGCTTTTACACCAAATCATGCTGTTCTGCAAAATACAGTGGGCTGGGAAAGGCTTCTCAGCCCACCAGGGTGCTTTGGGATCCCACTCAAATGGCCAAAATAGTATATGAAAAAAAGACATGGTATACAGCGTGTGGCACAGACTGTGAGGTGTGTTCACACTTAATAGAAAATTGTCTTCTATAAATGTTGAATTTTCTTCTTTAATGAGTAGTTCTGAGTCAACCAGGGAGATGTAAAGGTTTCACAAATGTTCTACAATGGCATATGAAACCTCATAACTTTGCAAGAAACCTGCGGCTTCTATTTCACTTTCCTTACTCCAGTTTAATACTGCTTGGAAGGGTGGGACAAAGTGACTAGAAATATAAAAAGAAATAGAGAGGAAATGGATACCGTACCAAAGATATAACATAGAATTATTTTTTTAAAATAGACTTTTGCACGAATGGGATTTCTAGGAGGATAGATGCAAGTTAGTGGTAAGTTGTCAGTGCAGTTTTAGAATCTGGGAATATTCGTGATTACTATAGCAAGCTTTGGCTGCAATTTCTATATTAATGGGGTCTACAAGCATGCCATTTTCAGACTGATACTTGTCAATGGCTCTATACTGTCTGAGTTCACCCGTCTCTATTAAATCTGTGGACAGATGGTCCCTATTTTGACTGTATGTAAATCATTTTATGTTAATGCTATAATTGATCATTTCCCTGTTTTCCATTTTGCCTTTTTTTCCCGGCCCACTTTCCAATATACCAACATGATTTTGATACTAATTCTGTTTTCCACAATTAACTATCGATACAGATTATCTGTAAATTAGTAAGTCTCTCAGTACCACCTAGCACTCACTCTTGTAAAACATTTACATCTCTCTGGTTGACTCAGAACCACTCATTCAAGAGGAAAATTCAACACTTACAGAGGACAATTTTTCTGGTAAGTGTGAACACACTTTATAGTCTGTGCCACACACTGTATTATTTCTTTTTTTGCAAAAAAGTAGATTTTATAAAGATATAATCACCAAATATTATTTAATGTCTGTAAGAGTACTATTGATGCTGTGCTATATTGGTTTCATACTAAAAGCCAGAGTTCTTGGTAAAATAAGTATTTCCCCCTGAAACTCAGAAATTGCTATATAAGATAATAATATATTGCACATAAACTTCTAATGATAAACATAAGAATTTGCTTGCTTGAAAAAGGGGGTTATTTTGAGGTACATTTTTCAAATATAGCCTGTAATTAATTTTCTGCTACTGAGAGTTTATGTTCGGCAGGGGGAGAGATGAAGTGATGAATTTATATTTTCACTAATGCATAATTGTAACAACTAAAGTTAGAGCATGTAAATTGCCCTTCATATTATTTGTATTAATGTTTGTATACTCCCATAATTGTTCAATTATAATTAAATTATACAGGGTTTCCATCAATTTAAAGATAAACAACAGAAAAGATTAAGTGCAGTGGGCAAATTTATTCAAGGTATAAGTTAGAGTAAGATTAGAAGGAAATCCAGAGTATGAAGGGAATTTTATTTGTTGAAATTTCTGTACATTTATTTTTATTTTTATTTCTTTTTAAGATGGAGTCTCGCTCTGTCACCCAGGCTGGAGTGCAGTGTGATTCGATCTCAGTTCACTGCAACCTTCGCCCCCTCAGATTCAAGTGATTCTCCTGCCTCAGCCTCCTGAGTAGCTGGGACTACAGGTGCCCACCACCATGCCCAGCTAATTTTTGTAGTTTTAGTAGAGACGGTTTTGCCATGTTGGCCAGGCTAGTCTTGAACACCTGCCCTCAGTAGATCCGCCCACCTCCGCCTCCCTAAGTGATGAGATTACAGGTGTGAGCCACCATGCCCAGCTTAATTTCTGTACATTTAAAATGCATCATTCATAACATATAATTTTAACTCAACATTATGAATATTTATAAATACACAAGTAGAGACACATGTAATGAGCCATGATATGTCTGTCACTCAAGATCAACAATTATTAATGTTTTCTCATGGTTACTTCATCCAACTTTTTCTTCTTATCTCCGAAAGATTTCTGGTTATTTAATAAGTTTTTCATGTCATTTTACCCTTATTTCTCTAAAAAACTGACATTTTCTTACATACTCATAATACCAGCAAAAAAGTAATGATTTCTAAATATAATGTAAAACCCAGTCCTCATATGAATGGAATTATATGGTGTTTATCTTTTTTGTGTGTGTGACTGGTTGCCTTATTTCACTTAGCATAATGTCCTCAGGTTCATCCATGTTGTAGCATGTGTCAGAATTTCATTCCTTTTTAAGACTGAATAATATTCCATTGAATGTGTGTGTCACATTTATCCATTCATCCATCCACGGACAAGTGGGTTGCTTCCACACTTTGGCTGCTGTGTAAATGCTGTTATGAACATGGGTGAACAAATACTTCTTAGAGATCCAGCTTTCAATTTATGTATATATCAGAAGTGGAATTGCTGGATCATATGGTAATTCTAGTTTCAATTATTTGAGGGACCACCATACTGTTTTCCATAGCAGTTGAACCATTATACACTCCTACCAACAGAGCACAAGCATTCCCATTTCTCCACATCCTCACTAATGCTGGTTATTTTCTGGGATTTTGTTTTGTTTTAATAACAGCCATCCTTATGGGTGTGAGATGGTATCTCATTGTGGTTTCAATGAGCATTTCTCTAATGATTCTTGATGTTGAAAACTTTTTTCATGTGTTTCTTGACCATTTGATTATCTTCTTTGGAGAAATGTTTGTTCAAGTCCTTTGCCCATTTTTAAATTCAATTGTTAGTTTTTTTGTTGTTGAGTTCTAGATCTTTGTATTTTCTGGAATCACACCCTTATCAAATGTATAATTTGCAAGTATTTTCTCCTATTCTGTATGTTACACTTTCACTATGATAATTATTTCTTTTCAGTGTACAGAACTTTTAAATTTTTATGAAGTTTAGGCCAGGCACGGTGGCTCATGCCTGTAATCCCAGCACTTAGGGAGGTTGAGGTGGGTGGATCACTGAGGTCAGGAGTTTGAGACTAGCCTGGCCAATATGGTGAAACCCATCTCTACTAAAAACACAAAAGTTAGCTGGGTGTGAGTAATCCCAGCTACTCCGGAGGCTGAGGCAGGAGAATCGCTTGAACCTTGGAGGCAGAGATTGCAGTAAGCCAAGATTCCACCATTGCACTCTAGCCTGGGTGACAAGAGAGACTCTTATCTCCAAAAAAAAAAAAAAAAAAAAAAATGTATAAAGTCTAATTTGTCTATTTTTCTTTTCTTTTGCTGTCTGTTTTATGTTTTTGGTGTCATGTCTAGGAAATCCTTGCCAAATCCAATGCCATGAAACTTTCCCCCTGTTGTTTTCTAAGCGTTTTATAGTTTCTGGTTTTAACTTTAGGTCTTTGATCTGTTTGAGTTGGTGTTATACATGATGTTAGGCAAGGATTCAACATCATTCTTTTGCAGGTGAATATCCAGTTTTCCCAGTACCATTTGTTGAGGGGACTAAAATGTCTTGGCACCCTTGTTGAAAATCACTGGACATGTGAAGGTTTATTTTTAAATTCATTATTTTGTTCTATTGGTTTATATATCTATGTTTATGCCACTAGCAAACTGTTTTAATTACTATAGCTTTGTAATAAGTTTTGAAATCAGAAAGTGTTTTTTTTCTTTTTCAAGTTTGTTTTGACTATTCAGGGTCCCTTGAGATTCATAATAAGTTGTAGAATAAATTTTTATATTTCTGCAAAAATGCCATTGGAATTTTGATAGGGATTGCACTGAATGTGTACATAACTGTAATACTGACATCTTAAGTCTTTCCATCCATCAGGATATCTTTTCCTTGTCTTCGTTAATTTCTTTCAGTGATGTTTTATAGTTTTCGGTATACAAGTTTTTGACCTTTTTGGCCTGTTTCATTTTTGATGCTATTGTAAATGGAATTGATTTCTTAATTTCCTTTTGGGACTGTTTATATAAAAAAACTGATTTTCACATGTGTTAATTTTGTATCTTGCAACTTTGCTGAACTCATTTATTAGTTCTAACAGCTTGTATATGTATGTATGTGTAATGTTTAGGGTTTCCTACATATAAGTCATGTTGTCTTCCAGCAGACATAATTTTACTTTTTCCTTTCCAGTTTGCATGCCATTTTTTTATTCTTGCCTAATTGCTTTGTCTAGGAATTCTAGTACGATGTTGAATAAAACTGGTGAGAGTGGGCATCCTTGTCTTGATCTTGTTCTTAGAAGAAAATCTTTTAGTTTTTTACCATTGTGTATGATATTAACTGTGGGTATTTCATATATGGATTGAGTAACAGGAGTTATAAAGAGGTAATAGTCAAGCTGAGATCTGATTGACAAGAAGTAGACATGTAAAGTGCATTTCAGACACAGGGAATGGCAAGGACAGAAACTCCAGGAAAGGAATAAATTTAATGAGGTTAGGAATAGAAAGAAGGTCAGTGTTGTGATTAATATATAGTAGTCAAGGAGGAGATGTTTTTAGATTAGGTCAAAGAAGAGGGGTGGTGTTTTTTTTTAAATGCAAAGAAGACAACATAATGGTATATACAAAGCACTATGTTAGGCATACAAACACAAGATATGGCCATTGCCCTTAAGAAAGATAGAATTTTTAATGTCTCTGATAAAAAAATAGGTAATTGACAAATTTTGGATGACAATTGAAAAACCTTAGCCATGCCTGTGTGCAATGATACATAACTCTGATAATGTCATAGCATCCTTTCCATATATATATACATATATGTATGTGGTGTGTGTGTGTGTGTGTGTATATATATAGTTGGTGAAGGATCAAGAGGGCCTAATAGCGCTCCCATACAACTCAGTTCTGTGTCAATTAAGAGACAGACAAGGAGTAACACAGAGATGAAAACACTTTATTACTATTGAAAATACCAATATTGGAGAGCATGGCTCACATCTGCAGACATATTGACTTCTTATTCTTTAAAAACAATTTTTGGCCAGGCGTGGTGGCTCACGCCCCAGCACTTTGGGAGGCCAAGGTGAGTGGATCACTTGGGGTCAGGAGTTTAAGACCAGCTTGGCCAACATGGTGAAACCCCACCTCTACTAAAAACACAAAAATTAGCCGGACATGGTGGTAGGCGCCTGTAATCCCAGCTACTTGTGAGACGGAGGCAGGAGAATCACTTGAACCCAGGGGGCAGAGGTTGCAGTGAGCCGATATCATGCCACTGTACTCCAGCCTGGGTGACAGAGAGAGACTCCATCTCAAAAAATAAAAAAAACAAGAAACAATTTTTTTTCTTTAGAGATAGGATCTTATTCTGTCATCCAGACTGAATTGCAGTGATGCATCATAGCCTTGAACTACTGGGGAAAGTGATCCCCCCATTTCAGCCTCCCTCATAGCTGGAGTTACAGGCACAAGCCACTGTGCCTGGTTTGACTTCTTATTCTTGAAACACCAGAATTACAGACTTGCTTTCCTAGTCACAGTGGAGCTGGAACAGGGCAGACACTGTCTCTGCAAAATTATACAAGAGATTGGAGACAGCAACATGGAGAGAATAAACTCCAGTCTCTGGAGCCAGACTGACTGGGTTCCAATTTTGGTTTTGTAACTTACCAGTTATGCAATTAAACATCTCTTGTCTCAGTTCCCTTGCTTATAAAATGTAGATACAATTTTTTTTTTTTGAAACAAAGTCTTACTCAGTCACCCAGGCTGGAGTGCAATGGCGCAATGTCGTCTTACTGCAACCTTCACCTACTGGGCTCAAGTGATTCTCATGTCTCACCCCCCTAAGTAGCTGGAACTACAGGCACAAGCCACCACGTTCGGCTAATTTCTTGTATTCTTAGTAGAGACAGGGTTTCGCCGCAGTGACCAGGCTGGTCTCGAACTCCTGAACTCAGGTGATCCACTTGCCTTGGCCTCCCAAAGTGCTGGGATTATAGGCATGAGCCACTGTGCCCACACAAATGTGGATACTATTAAAAATACTTTGTTGACCAGTCTGGCCAACATGGTGAAAACCTGTCTCTACTAAAAATACAAAAAAAAAAAAAAAGCTAGGTGGGGTGGTGGGCACCTGTAATCCCAGCTAGTCAGAAGGCTGAGGCAGGAAAGAATGGCTTGAACCCAGGAGATGGAGGTTGCAGTGAGCCGAGATCGCGCCATTGCACTCCAGCCTGCATCAAAAAAAAAAAAAAAAAAAAAAAAAAGAAAGAAAAAAGAAAGAAAACCTCACATAAGGGATTATATACCACAATGTGTTGTGCATCTTGTTAGATTCATCTAACTCATTTTTATTTAAAACAGATGATTATTCTATTCCTTAGATGTATTTGAATTTATTTAATCAGAGGACAATTGTTTAGATGTAAGAATGCAGTTCCATCTATCCTGTGAGCTAGATATCACACATCGACAACATTTACTGGTGAAAGTTCGAATGAAATGCTTCCTTTCCACAAGCCAGTGGTCTGACTAGAAGAGAAAAATCGTTTAGTTGACATTTGGCATGTGGAAGCCACTGGGAAATTATAGATAATGAAGGATGTATTTTTATCATAAAAGGAGAAGAGTAATTAAGGACTTCAGTGTAAACTTAGCCAAATGAAGAAGAGTCAGGAATATAAAAATATGAAAGAGCTAAACCATCAAAATTTCTCAGATTATTTCATTCTAGTACAATAAAATAACACAAAATGCAAAATTCTTTCAACTTGAAACGTTACCCAACAGGCAGCCATAAGCAGTTCTAAATAGGGAATTCTTGTGATCAGAGGGAGCAGCCTGACATCAGCCAACAACCATGCAGAAATCTTAAAGTAGAAGTGTCACAGAACTTCTTCCAAATGCTGCATGGCAAATATTATTAGAAAACATACTCAACATTTATTTTATTCTCAATCTAAGTAAAAATTTACAACAGTTTTAGAGTGAGTTTTAGATATGATTTGAAGTCATTTAAGTCCTAATACATAAATTGGAATTTGAAATAAAAGGTTCGTTTCTCTTCGAAGGTTTATCTGACCTTGAAAAGTAAACAGAAACAGCACACTCTAGTCATACGGTTTGATCACTAAAGATTCTACTTCTTCTGTTTTACCTCTTGCATTTGCAGTGAAAATCACATTATAAGAAAATATTTGGAAGCACTGTCCGATATTTTAAATATTGTTTAAATAAGACTAATCAATATACGACTCACAGGTGCAGGGCAACCACAAAGACATTTGTTTAGGCATTTAGTCTATAAAAGAACTAATCATATAAGTGCTTAAAATAGTTATTCTTTGTTTTTTTTTTTTTTTTTGAGACGGAGTTTCGCTCTTGTTACCCAGGCTGGAGTGCAATGGCTCGATCTCGGCTCACCGCAACCTCCACCTCCTGGGTTCAGGCAATTCTCCTGCCTCAGCCTCCTGAGTAGCTGGGATTACAGGCACACCGTGCCCAGCTAACTTTTTGTATCTTTAGTAGAGATGGGGTTTCACCGTGTTGACCAGGATGGTCTCAATCTCTTGACCTCGTGATCCACCTGCCTCGGCCTCCCAAAGTGCTGGGATTACAGGCTTGAGCCACCGCGCCTAGCCTAAAATAGTTATTCTTAATATTTTGTGGTTAAGATCCCATTCAAGCCACAACATGCAGATATATATGTAAAAGTAAAATTCTACCTAGAATTTTAGGCGTTTCATGGTATCCTGTTCATAGTCATGAGGCAAGAGAACTCTAAGACAATATGTTGTGGAAATTAATTTGTGTTGTGGGGGAGGGAGGAAGGAGGGAGGTGCAGGGGAGGTGTTCTTACTTACCCCAAATGTCTTTTTTTTGTGAAAGCTATCCTTCCTACTTTTTAATGAATCTGGCCTGAAATTGAGCTGTTCCTAACTTAAAATTGCAAATGCTAACTTTTCTCAAGATGCTCCAAAGCAGTTAAATGAGGAAACAAATAGTATTTTTTTATAGTCACTGGCTGTAATGCATTGGCAACGCAATCATTTCCTGTAGAGAGTGACCCTGGTTCCTAAAAATAACTCCAGTGCTATTCAATTGCTTATATTAGACATTTTTTTAAATTCTTATGTGGGAAGGCGCATTCCCTTCCACAGCTGAAGAAACTCAGTGTTTGAAAAGAGCTCTCCTAAAACACTGTTCCTTGTAGGCTGTTAAAAATGTTCAGCATCTGAATGCTGGTAAGGAATGCTCACACCCATTGGAGGCAATGCTGTGTGGACTCACAAAGGAAAAGATGGGGCCGCTATATATGGAGAACAGGAAGCAGAACCAGCTGAGAAAGCCTTACTCATCTGTGACCCATATTCAAAGCCATAGTCTAGCCACTGTTAGCAACCTAGAAGAGGAAGAGATTGAATGGCTAGCCTAAGCTTTAAGGGACACGTTGCAAATCAGGCCAGACTGTTGTGCCATTTTCTACCTTACTTTCAACTAAGCAAAGAAATGAAGCCTCAGTACAGGCTGGTGGATACACTGACACATGCCATTCCTAGTGAGTTGCTGGTTGCCTGATGACAAACTTAATTTTTTTACAGTTCCTCTGGCAATACTCTATTATGAGTATTGAGGAGTGTTCACTAAATTGAAGCCCTCAAGCAAAAAAAAAAAAAAAGTTGCAAATTCAATACTCTTCCAGTTTCTCTACATTATATGACTATTTGCATGTTATTTATACATTTGGAGACTCAAAAAGGAGGAACTGGCAGGACTGTCTCACCCCTTCTTGTTTTTCAAAATGTCAATAATTCCTAGGGCTGCTTTACACCAATACACACAGATTCACACATTTTTAGATATGGGTCTCACTGTGTTGCCCAGGCTGGACTACGGTGGCATGATCATAGCTCCTGAACTCAAGTGATCCTCCCACCTCAGCCTCCTAAGCAGCTGGGACTACACATATGCACCACCACACCTGGCTAATTTTATTCTTTATTTTTAAGCTGGGGCTGGTGTCGTGGGTGCGGGGGGGGGGGGCGTCTCACTATGTTGCTCAGTCTGGTCTTGAACTTCTGGTCTCCAGCAATCTTCCCGCCTCAGCCTCCTGAGTAGCAGATTTGCATTTTAAGAGTTATTTTAGTTTCTCAGGTAAAGGAATGGAGTTATTAATGATTCAGAAGCACTTCTATGTTAGTATTGTAGGATGTTATCAAAGACCTCTATTCCTTCCATCCCTATCCATTTATCTTTTTCTTTTTTTAATGTTTAAAGAAGGAGTTATATTCAAAGTAACTGGAAGTAACAGATGAGAAAAATATATCTAGGTTAGTCTATAGAAACAGTCCTTAGAAAAATCAGCTGAAGGCTATTTTTCTAAGGACTGTTCAATCAATTTGCTCCAAAGCCATCACATATATTTATTATACAATGACATTTAAAATCCAAGTCCCATTGATCAGCCAGGGTACTGTCAAGATTTTTTTCTTAATAAAATCTCCCAGTAGGGCATTTTCTTCACAAAGCAACTGCCTATATCTTCATACTCACTCCCACGCTGCAACTCACATTTTCCTTTACTATTATCAATGTTGAAATTAGTTTTCACCTATAAACCTGAACCTGATTTGCAATATATCCTTATGAATCCTCTTTGAATTTCTAAAATTATTCTTCTTATTCCTTATTGTCTGGATACTCTTATTTATAGAGTGATCATATAATTTATCATCTATACTAGAACATACTTTCGAGAGTGAAAAGGGGTGGGTGTCCAGTGACATCTTTCTTGCTGAGCAACTTTGAAATTTTACTTTGGAAAATGGTACATGAATAGAGACACATTCTGAAGAGCATATAGTACTATCACCAGTGACAAAACTAAAGGAAACACCAACTTTAATTATTTGTTATAATAATGACTTAAGAGATAGAAGACAATTGATAATAATTGAGAGACAATGTAGGTAAAGCATTGATTTGTCTTGAATTCAACATACTAATGATGTTCTATTAGGTTGGTGCATGCAGCCATCTGGTCAACCTTAGACATGGGAAGGCAGGAGCCCTGTAGTTGACCTCAGACATGGAAAGGTGAGAACTATCTGGTCAACCTTACACATGGGAAGGCAAGAGACATCTGGTAGACCTTGCACCAACCTAATATGATATGCACTAGCAATGTGGCTTGCACTATTGCTACTTACCAGGATTTCCTGTTTAGTATGTATGCTGACCAACCTTTGCCTAGAGTACTCATAAATTTTATAGTTAACTCACTGTCCACCCATTATTCGTATGAAATCACAAGTAGACTCATACTCTTGACCAATCACTGCTTTTCTTAGAGAACAAAATTTCATTTTCCTCAAAATTCATGACTTCTGTACACAAATTGCTACCTCACACATCAGTTTAGTCAGGTGCTCTAGCTTGGTCCCAGGAGAGCAAAAGGACCCATTTATTCATTTATCAGATATTATCTGAGCCCCTATTATGTGTCCTTGCAACAGTGCTTGACAGTGGTGTTAAAAAGATCAGCAAATTGCCCTTGAGGAACTAATTTAGAGTTGTGCATATGTAAACCTCATAATGTTCTTGCAGCAAGGATTAGCCAGTGCCTCCTCTAGTCACACACAGGTGAAACAATTCTGGGAAATGTAGTACAAATCAGGCATGGACCCATTATGCTTTTGTACTATACAGTTTTCTGTGCTGAGACTGGGCCAATTCTGATGAATTCCAAACAATGGTAAAACCGATACCTTTAAAATTCAAGAATGTTGAGTTCTAATGGCAGTTTGATCATTGATATATTATAGGAACATCATTTAGTCTCTTAAGCTTGAACATCCATTAAGTGGGAAAAATAGTGATTATTTTCTAGAGGTCTTCAGAGATTGGCTAACCAATAGATTTTGCTGGTAAGTAATGTGCAAATTTTCTAGAAAGATGTTATTGCTTCATTTTCTCTTATATTTTGGATTGGCAGCAGCCAAATGGGTGTCCCAGCCCCTAATCTCCTACAAGAGAAACACTACTTCTCAGTTTAATAAATCTGATAAATTTTGAGCTCTTTTTCTAACAGGGTGCAGCAGCTTACTAAGTAAAGCCCACAACATTTTCTGCTACCAGGATAGCAGCTTGCCAGCAGCACATACTGAATTACGGGGTTTCAGTATGATGTTGGCTGGTAGGAACTTCAATCATCCAATCGATATGTGCCCAGCCATTCTCATTATGAATGTTTCCTTCTCTTTCAAACGTTGTTTCCAGCCCCCATCTCCAAGTGTTTAAAAAAAAAAAAAGTGAGGAGAAACAGAAACTATACACCTCAGGATGAAACTTTTCTTTCTCATCCCTGTTCCCCAATAAATGGACTTTCAGATAAACCTATCAAAAGCAGCCCACAACTCACCATTTTCTAAAACGTTCCCCATCCCCACCCTTCGTGGCACCCATGGGCTTCCCCAAGTCTTCACCTTTTTCTTAGACACACGCAAGCACATTCTCACCCCAGGAAAGCAGTCCTGGCTTAGCCAGTTCCCTTCCAGAAGGACCACGTTGTTTTTGCCCCCATGGAGCCCTGCAGGGTCCGGGGCTCAGGTGCCGATTTGCCTTGGGACGGAAGGGGGGGCTTCCTGGGTGCAGGATCTCACAGGCTCAAAACGAGACATCAGTGGACAAACGGGAAGGGAGGTCGGACGCGCGGCTCCCAGGAAGCGGAACCAAAAAACACTGGCTCAGGAGGCGACGCCAGGAACGCGCGGGGCTCTAGGGCGCACCCGACCCCTCACGCCCTTCACAGAGGAGGAAACTGAGGCGCGGGACGGCCTCTGCGGCGTCTCTGCCCCGCCCTCCACAGTCTCCCCCAAGGCGCGCTCCCGTGCGGGCCGGTTCCTTTGTCCCGGCAGCGCTTCCTGCCTCCTCCTCGCCCCGGGCCCGGCTGACGCGGCGGGAGAGGAATGCGTTTCCGGAGGGAGCGGGCGGCGGCTGCGGCCTCGGGAGCGGGATCGGACGCGCAGAGAAGGCGGGGCCGCGGCTAGTTTCCTGCCGGGGGGCGGCTCAGGGCCGCCGAGTCCCCTCCTCCCGCCCCTGAGGGGGAGGAGCCGCCGCCGCCCGCCGCGCCCGAGACCTGGGAGGCCCCGCCAGCCCGCGAGAGAGGCCGAGCGGGAGCCGCGGAGCAGCAGGCCCGAACCCACCGCGCCCGGGCTCGGACGCCGCGCGGGGAAGGTAGGGGCCGGGGCCCTCGGGCGTGGGGTCGTGGGCCGCGGCCTCAGGGATCTGGTGCGCCGCCGCATTTTGGGCCGCCTGCTGGGCCGCGCCGGGACCTTTGTGCCGGGCGTGGGGGCGGGGGCGGCCGCCGGCGGGTGGGGGCTGGGGTGGGATTCCAGGCTCGCCGGGGAGGAAGTCCGCGCTCTGCCACCCGCCTGGCTCTTCCACCCGCCTCGAGTCGCGGGCGCTGGTAGTCCCCGGGCGCGGAGCCTACCCGGCCGCGTTCCGAGCGCGGGGGTAGATGGCTTGGGCGCTGTCACGTCGGGGCTGCGGGAGCTGCGGGGCAGTGGGCTCGAGCGGCCCCTGACACCTGCAGTCTCCCACCCGGCTGGGCGAGCGCAGGTGGAGCCAGCGAGGTCTCCTGGGGCTCGGCGTTTGGGACTCGGCGCGTCCCTGGACGGGTCCTGTGCCTTTGTCTCCCGCTCCCTCGCTGGCTGCCGTCCTTGGAGCAGCGTCGAGTCGGTTGTCCGCGCCCGCGGCGGGGACTGGTCTGGTGTCCTCCCGCTGCCGGGAGGCAGCCTTGAGGCCAGCGCCGCGGGCGGGGGAGGTGGGAGCCGGGTCAGAAAGTGGCCTCGCGTAGCCGCTGGGGACCAGAGGCGTGGTGGCGGCAGTGCCGTCCACCTCCCCGTGTTTATAAACGCGAGTGCCCGGCAGTCAGAGACGCCAGCCTCTGCCGGGCACCCCGGGACCAGGACGCAGGACCACGGTCACCCGCGCTCAGACCCCGTCCGCGAGCCTGAAAGCCGGCCTGTGTCTAGTATCATTTTACCTCACGTCATTTCTTAGGCTTCATAAATTGAATTTATGAGACTCCTACTCTAAGCAACTTTTATTTCGTGAAATTCGTTGTTTTGAGTCAAAAACTTTGCACTCATTTGTATGATTAGTAAGTTGCACTCAGCTTCCGTTTCCTTGTCTGTGAAATAGGAACAATAATATCTACACTAAATTATTCATTTTTATAATAATGACAATGAGGGCCAAGTTTAGGTCTAGGAATTTTACATGTATTATTTAATTCTGGAACCACTCTAATGAGGTCGGTACTGTTTTTATTCTCATTTTCTGAGTGAGAAACTGAAGCACAGGGAGCAAAAGTAAGTTGCCTGTGGTCATCAGGAGCTCCTGGAGAAGGCATGGGGTCTAGCTCCAGAGTCCACGTTTAAACCACAAGTAACTTTCCTAACTATAGTCTAGTTGTGAAAATCAAATGCAAAATGCGAGACACTTAGAGTAGATGCTTAATGAATACTGACTCCTTTTCAGCCCTTTCTTTATAATAAAAAGATGTTAAAAAATATCTCAGAAGGTAATTGGTAACATCATTAGTAATTTCTCTGGACCAACATGCCACATGGATAACAGGTGGGGAGAATTACTAGGTTATTTTGTTTTGTTTTGAGACCGGGTCTCTGTCGCCCAGGCTGGAGTGCAGAGGTGCATCACAGCTCACCGCAGCCTCAACCTCCCAGGCTTAAGTTACTCTCCCACCTCAGCCTCCTTAGTAGCTGGGATTACAGGCGCCTGCACCCTTTTAAAATTTTTTGTAGAGACAGGATCTTACTATGCTGCCCAGGCTGGCCCCAAACTCAAGCAGTCCTCTCTCCTTGAGCTCCCAAAGTGCTGGGATTACAGGTGTGAGTTCCTAAGCCTGGCTCTTAGGTTCTTATTTTTTTAATTGTATTTTTGATGGTACAAAAATAACATGCTAGAGGAATTTAGGTTAGACATCTTTCTTAAACCACGTATGCCCTTAAAAATACGCTATGTAATAGACCACTTTCAGAAATGATTAAGAACTTTAGTTGGCAGTTAACTGTTCATTTGTGGACACCAAGGCCCAGAGGGGTCAGGACTTAGAGTCTCACTGTAATTCTTATATTTTTAAATAATGTTGTCTCATTGATTAATATTACACACGTGGTTGAAAATGGTGAAGTGTTAAATAAAAAAGTTTGGTGTTTTCCTACAGGCATTTGGGGAGAAAGCCATTTTACTTATCCAAAGATTGAGTATGAAGGTGGAAGATGTTATTAGAATGCTGGTTAAAAGGACAAAGAATGTGGATAATACTTTAGTTCTGTAAACAGAAAGCAAATAGACTGTTTAATGCGTCTATGTTGACTTCAGACCTAGACCTACAATGATTGTGACTTCTTTTTTAACCATGTGAAGGTCTATATTGAAATTATTTTTTGTTACCCTCACTCAACATTCTCTACATGAAAAGTATGGAATCAACAATTCTGAAAGCCACTAGATTTAGTAATTAGACAGCTTTCTTCTTAGCTTTGGTCAGTATCATTTAAATCAGCCCCAAATTACCATTACAAATGAAAATGTAATTCTACATTGGTGTTCACTTCCTAACTTTGGGAGTGACAGTGGGGACATCTGGTCACATTTTGCAGTCAAACAACATGGTGCCAGTTTTCCTAAGAGTGCTTGCCACTGATTGTAATGTCTTTGTTGTTTGGCTTCTTCCTAAGTAAGTTGTGGCTTATAGCGGAGACTAGTATAATGTTCTATCTGGAAAAAATATTAATATTCTGTAGGTGCTCTGGTTTGCTCTTAACTATATTGCTAGTGTGATAAGCTGAAACGTCTTGTAACTGGTAAAAGTTTCAGAGAACTTTTGAGGTCCAAGGATGTAACTTTCTGAATATGAACAAGCTGCATATATCTGAAAGGATTCATTTGGACTTCTGTTAGTTAGATTTTAGCAGATTTCTTCACTCTACGAGAGAGTTAGGATCTGTTTGGTTGTAGGGGGGAATCCTAGAGGATTATATCAGGTAAACATGCAAACATCTGTATTGTATTAGTGTTTACTCTGACTTGGTTTTAGATTCTGAGAGTTTGGCTGGTTGTTTCAGAGGTGGGAGGTATGGAGTAGAGAGGTTAAGATACAGAAAGGTACATTCGTCTTCTGGATGCTGAAGAATTATGCTAGGGGTGTCTATAGCTGTGGAAAACTGAAAGAATATTATGGTATGTACCCAAGTTAAAGGGGGTACAGTCCTTAAAAGTCAGATTATTAGCAGCCTTCAAATACGTCTATTAGTAGGTGGAAGAAATGTTTCTTTCAGGAGCTGTGTACAAAAGGAGCCAAACTATACTTTGTAAATTTGTTATTGTTTTAAAAGTGGCTGTGGGTTTTTAGAGGTCAGCTAACTTTAAACTTGCTGTTTGGTTTGTGGCTTTAGAAGATAGAGTTAACTGTATTTAGCAATATGTTTAAGCATGTGCATATCACCTTATGAAATGTATGTATGAGAAAAGAAGTTGCCTCAGATACAGATATATAAGTATGTAAACACGTATATACACATGCATATATATGTATATATTTCTTATAGGACCAATCTCATTACATACAATTTCAAAGCGCAGATTCCTAATTCCCAGGGATGCGTAAAAAGGCTCACTGAAGTATAGGAAGAAAATCTTAGGTCTACTATTATGTTTGTTAATCTCATCACTTTAAAGTTTAAAATTTTGATTATGATTTATATCTTACTATATTGCTGTACAAGTACATGTATTTGAATTTTTAAATTATGTATATTTTGGGTACATGTATGCTAAGAATTTTTTTAGCGATAAAGGTGAATGGTCAGAAAGCTTTGCAGATCCCTAGTATGGAGGATGATTTGGGTGGGGGTTTAAGAACTACCGTATTTAGGAGAGAGAATTGACAAGACTTGATAAGAGAAATGAAAGAAACCCACTGTGACCCTGGTTTCTGGCTAGGAGGTGCTGTTCACTGAGGTGAGAGGGTGACTAAGCTGGGGGTGCTGGTTGGCTAAAGGGGAGGGTGGAAATGATGACCTTATGAGGCCGAGTTTATTTTAAGGTGACCATAGGTGGAGATGTCTAAAGTACAGTTGAATACACATATTGAGAGCTAAAAAAAAAAAAAAAATCTGATTGGGAAATTTCAATTTGGGAATTCTTAAGTCTGTTAAATGCTGGTTGAAACTATAGGCTGTGCATGCAAGCACCAAAGGAGGGTGTGGAATGAAAAACGGGCTGGGGGAGGACCTGGGAACACTTAACAGTCAAGGGTGGGTAGAGGAAGAGGACTCCAGAAAAGCATTTACCTTCCCCAGTTTCTTCTCTGAACTTCTAATACCTTTGAGTGACATTTTTGTGAAAGACATAGGTATATCTGGGGTTTTCCAGTGATTGGCATGTTTGTGGTAATTTATTTTCAGATGCCTGATGAAAGAAGCAGTTTGATGTAGTAAAGGCTTCTTGACTGGGAGGCAGGAAACCTGGGTGTCAGTGCAGGTTCTGCCACTGAATTTTTGTGTGACCTTTGAGTGCTATACTTCCAGGGCGTTGGTTTCGACATCTACCCTAAAAGCAGGCTGCATGTTCCCTCATTCTCTTGTTCCAGGAGTTGGAGGATAGCTGCTGCTGCCTGATGTAAGTACTGTAGAGTGCAGTTCTCTCTCCATGAGAAACGTTTTTTTTTTTTTTGGTATTCCCAGAGAGAGTAGGCGCTGTGCCACTGTGTCACCTACTCCTTTAAGGATACCTGCCATTGTTGACCAGCAGCATCTGTCACTTTCAGCTCTGCATCAAGATGTAGCTCAGCTGTACATTACATTTTATTCTGTCAGTACATTGAGTACCAGTAACCTGAAAAATGCTTTCCTCACTGGGCATGAATCAAGAAGTTGGCATGCTCTTTGATGTTAATTGTATTGTCTAGTTGGGACAAGTTGTGTTCAGTTCAGGAAAACATAAATACCAAAGAGTGTTGTATACAATGTACTGCACCAGATAATATTCCCTAACAGTATTTGAGAAAAATATCAGCATTGGCTTGTGTGGTTTTGGAATGCGTTGTGTAGGAGATGAAGCCTGAGCTTGGAATGGTATGAGCGAAGGTTGAATGACAGATGGATGCCACATTCAAGGGACAGCATAGGAAGAATCCACTCTAATTTCACAGGTAGTACGTGGCCACATAATATCATATATATCAGAAGATTATATGAACCCTATATCAAATGAAGGTCTGGATTCTTGCCCTCCAACACCAGCCTAATGAGAGACACAGACATGAATACAATTAGTTATAATAGAAGTTTGAATAGAAATAACCCTGTATTATTGAGCATCACTGAAGGTTTGTCATTTGCCCTGCTGGGCACTCTCAAGGCTGTTTTGGGACCACAGAGGAGGAGTTAATTAAGTTGACTGTGGTTGGTGAGGAGATGAAGAGGCAATAAAGCAAAAAGGTAGAAGAAAAACAGCATTTTGTTTTGTGTAGGGAGTATAATTTTAGTGGAGTGATGAGGAAAATATTTACATGTAAAAATTAGGCATGTTCCATTTGTTTGAAGTATGGAAATAACATTTTCCTGTATAAATGTTTATTGAATGAATATGTAAATAACTGAAGCTTTTATAATCTAGGAAATTAGGAATAGTAGATGATTAGTTCTTCCTCTGTATACAGTATTTTATGGTTTATATATGATTTTCTTCATACTATGATTTCAGTGCTGCTTAAAGGGGTGGTCTGGGGTTATATTTGATTATTGGAGGAGGAAATTGGAGTTCGAAAAAGCACATTTAGTACATTTAGTAGTATAACAGGAAACTGTGACAAAAAAGTACAATAGGGAATAAGGTTTATGCTTATTAAAGAAGCATGGATTAAAAAGATTGAGAAACATTTATTAAAGAGTCACAAGTCACTGGGGTTCTTGTTTTAGAAGGCCATGATTAGTTAATGAGTTGGAGAACAAAAAGCAGATTTAGTAATCAAGAAAATTATGAGCTGTTGAGCTTTCATATTCATGGTCATATTTTATCTTTCTGACAATCCTATAGTAGATATTATTCACAGCTTACTGATGAGTAAAATGAGAAACTGTTTTCTTCCTATGTTTATCATGGTTTTAAAACATTTATCATATATTTAAAATACTGTATGCACTCCACCACAGGCAGGATGGAGAAGAAGATGTGACAAAAGATGTGGTCACCCAAGTGCCGTGGCTCACGCCTGTAATCCCAGTACTTTGGGAGGTAGAGCTGGGTGGATCACCTGAGGTCAGGGGTTTGAGACCAACCAGCCTGGCCCACATGTTGAAACCCCATCTCTAATAAACACAGAATAGCCAGGCGTGATGGTAGGCGCCTGTAATTCCAGCTCCGGGGACTGAGGCAGGAAAATCTTTTGAACCTGGGAGGTGGAGGTTGCAGTGAGCTGAGGTTGCACCACCACTCCAGCCTGGGCGACAGAGCAAGACTCCATTGCAAAAAAAAAAAAATGTGATCAAAATTAGTTTAATCAAGGAGGCATTTTGGAATGATCTGCTTAAAAAGTGGATATAATTATGCAGTTTGAGAATATAATTCTCCTTAATTGAAATTATGGGGAACAAGTCTTGCAATAAGGTGCTTATTGTTATCATTGATCGGATGGTTAACTCTTTTTTTTTTTAGATGGAGTCTCACTCTGTTGCCAGGGCTGGAATACAGTGGCATGATCTTGGCTCACTGCAACCTCCACCTCCCTGGTTCGAGCAATTCTTCTGCCTCAGCCTCCTGAGTAGCTGGGACTACAGCTAGGCGTGTGCCACCACACCCGGCTAATTTTTATTTTTAGTAGAGATAGAGTTTCACCATGTTGGTCAGGCTGATCTTGAGCTCCTGACATCAGGTAATCTGCCTGCCTTGGCCTCCCAAAGTGCTGGGATTGCAGGGATGAGCCACTGCACCCAGCCAGGATGGTTATTTTCTTTTGCTAGCTCCACTCAGAGCTATCTTTGTCAACTTGCCCCAAAGTAAACTTTCTAAACCAAAAACCATTCCCAACTTCTTTCCTTGTCACAGGGAAAAGCAAAAATTTTGTCCATGGACATAGAGAGTGGAAAGAAGGAACACCTTACTAGGCTGCTTTGAAAAATAGTCAATTGCTAGGTAATAATGTCTTACCTTTTTGAGTGGAAGAAAGAGCTGGGAAGAATTAAGTTCAGGCAGGTCTTTAGCTCATTTTGGATCAGCCCTTCATATTATGGATTAATAGCTTTGTTTAAAGGGTATTTTTCTGCTTTTATTTTAAGTTCATCCTCTGAAGTCTTGTTAATTTTGTGCCCTCTTACCTCCATTTGAATTAAATGGTTCATTTTTTTTCCCCATTTCTCAGATAAAGCTATTCTTTTTTCAGGGCAGTGGGGGTTGCTGGTGGTGATGGTGCTGTACCAGTTGTTTATCAGATCACCATTAGATGATCTGATTGGCTTGAATTATTATTTGAATTTTGTGTGATGTTCCTGTCATGTCGATTCTGTTCTTCGTGTTTATGACTTCTGTAAAGGATTCCAGCCTAAATTTTCTTCCTTAGTTCTGTATATACTTTTCCTTAGCTTTTGTGGTCTTACTCTTTGATCACTGTCAAGATTTATTTGAGATTTTCTGACTTCCTTCAAGAGCATAATGAGTTCTAGATTTTCTCTTATTTTTAAAGAAGATTCTTCACTGACTTCCTTTCACTTTTTGTTCTGTAGAAGTCTTTCCTAGGTGTTAAGTTCCCAGTCCTAGGCTTTACCTCCCCCATCACCAACATATTTATCTTTTAGGCATTTTGTTTGCCAATTCTCACTATGTCCATTATTTATCTTTCCCTTACACTTGTAGACTGGGTGGTGATAAAGATCTTCCATATTCTAATTTTCCTGGAGAAGGTGGATAGAGTCACTAGTGATGAATTTTATCTTCAGTCTGTTAGTGTATAATTAAAGTATCTAGCCCTGTTGTGAGCTGTTCTCAGATTTCAAATTGTTTTGTGAACCTGTAGCTTTGGTGCAGCCAAACCTTTATTGTTAGAGCCCCTTAGCCTCAGGTTAATATTATCATTGTGTGAGAAGGGGGTTAATGCTCTTTGAAAAGCCATTTTTCTTCTGGGTGGGAGTAGTAAATTTTAGATGGTTTTCTAATTCAGATTACTTTTGTAATTATCAAGGAGGGGAGAAGAGGACTTCAAATGAGGTGTTACATCTTTGTCTGGGATCCCTTAGCCTCTTCTCTTTCATGTCTTTTTTTTTTTTTTTAATTCTTTCTGCTAAGTTTTGTTAATCATTAATGAGGGCTTATTATTAATATTTAGGCCATAAACACCTCTCTAGTCACCAACACACCTCTTCCTGCCAGACAGAAGGAAAACACTGTTCTTCCTGTAAGGGGAAAGGTGCCCTTGTCATGGGAGGAACCCATCTCCAGATGTCACCCTCAAATGGTGTAGAGTTCAGGAAGATACCTGTTTCTTCCATTCAGGGTTTTCCCATTTTTATTACTTTCTGTGTGGGATAAGTGGGAAGAACCTCATGTCTTTCAGTTTGGCTCTGTGTTCTTTTTTGGAATACATTGAGTTTTAAATACTAAAATTTGTTATTGGCCTATTTTTTTTCCCTTTTAAAAACAGATATAGAAAATAATGATGGTAGAACAAGACTTGGGATGATTCCAACTTTATTATAATTTTTAGGAGACATTTATGATGTACCTCTATAGGTATCAGAATCTTTTCTACTATTAAGGTGAAAAGATTTCAAGTATTTAAATAATGAGACCTTTAAACTTTTCTTACTGTACTCAGGCTTTTGAATCACGCTTGGGTTCATATCACAGTCACTTATATATATCTGATACATGATAAGTATGCAATAAATATTTGTTGACTTGAATGTAATTAATTGTATTGAACTAAAATGTGCCCTTGCAGAAAGACTTTTTTTATAGGGAGAACTCTTTTGTGTATTCTTTTTATTTGAGTTGGCTTTTAGGTGCCTGATTTTCAACTCTGAAATGAACATAACTTGTTATATTTTTTTAAGGTAATTTTTTTTCTAAAGTGTAATTGTTTAAATCCTACAAATATAGTGCATACAATGTTTCTGAAGGTTGTATTTTTAAATGTAAAAGAAAATGCTAAATGAATTATTTGTAACATTGTTAAAAAATTAATAAATAATGAGTGTATTTAAAAGTTTGAACAGGATATAAAACCACACTTTTATGGATAAAGGTTAGTTTACAGTGAAGATTAAAACAGTTATACACTATTTTTGACAGTGGAAACAATTGCACATATTTGGGTTAAGCACTAAAAAATAAGATTGTTTGTGGGTGATGTTTAAGATTATTTATTGTTCAGGGAATGAATTATGACCCCTTAGGTAAAATTGCATATGGTAAAAAATGACCTTAAGGTGAAATTCTTTTATAGGAACAAGACACAAAACCTCTGTCTGTACTTACGAAATATGGCAATTAAAACACTCTTCTTGGCCTCAATTAAGTTCAAATGCCCAAGAAATAAACTCATAGAACATTATAAGCCCTTTCCATTTTTGTGCTCTGAGTCAGTTCTAACACTAGAAGGGCATTCTAATTTTTGTATTTAAAATAGTGATTAGGCTTTCAAAAAATTACAGTTTAATGAAGTCAGTCATAGTTTCTGGATTCAGATGGTCGGGTTTCAATTCCACCTGTGCAACTTTTGATTCCACCATTGCAAGTTGTTTAGTCTCTCTGTGGTTTTGTTTCCTTATTTGTAAAACAAAGACACTATTCTCTATCTCATAGAGTTACCTGGAGGAGATAGATGCTATTATTTTATCATTATTGTTATTATATCCTTCAATGTCCATTTGAAGGTGCTGAAATAAAAGTCTGATTTTTTTAAAGATCTAAATGAAATAACTTTTTGTTATGAATTACTTTAAATCATCAAAACATAGTGTATTATACTCTTCTTGCCTGTGCCTAGTCTGGCCCTCTCAATTGAGAAATCAATCTTCTTTTTTTTTTTTTTTTTTTTTCAGTAATCCACAGTGAGCAGCAGTCCCTGAACGAAATCACGTTTGTAGTTAACGTTTGATTAATAAAACACAGAATTCGTATTTTAGTCCTTTCAGGGCGGTTTCCTTCCTCGTGATACAAGAACCTTGTCTTAGTCTTTGTGCTGTTATAACAGAATGCCATGGAGTAGGTAATTTATGTCATGGTTCTGGGGGCTGGGAAGTGTATTATCCGGTGTCGTCTTGCTGCGTCATTTCATGGTAGAAGGGGGAAGGGAAAGAGAGTGAGAGAAGAGAAGAAGGCCAAACTCGGTCTTTAATCAGGCACCAGTTCCACTCCTATGGTAATAGCATTAATTCCTTCATGTGGGCAGAGCTTTCATGACCCAGTGACCTCTTAAAAGTCCCACCTGTTGCTTTGGGGATTAAGTTTCCAACATGTGAACCTTGGGGATACATTCAAACCATAGCAAACCTCAAAGGTTCCTCCCGATTTCTACTTGTATTAGGTATGTTATTCCCTCCCCCCAATCTTTTTTTTTAGGGGTTTCTGTGATAGTGTTTAGAATATTTGTATTTGCATGCTACGTTAATGTAAAACATTTAAGGTTTTGCTGCTTTTATTATTTCACAAACACATTTGTCAGGAATTTGATTGTTAGAAAGCATATTAAATAGAATTCTACTTGGATGTAGAATCTATAATTCCTGAAAAAAACCTTGGTTCATCTTGAAAGATTAATTAATTTTTGAAATATCCGCAGAAAAGGAAAATAAATTGTTTCCCCCCCAAAATACATAAGAACCATTTACTGGCACTTGTATTTTAAATACCTGGAAGAAAACAGGACCGGACAGATTTTTTTCTTTGAGATGAAGTCTCCCTCGCAAGTTGGAGTGCAGTGGTATAGTTTGGGCTCACTGCAGCCTCCACCTCCTGGTTCAAGTGATGATTCTCCTACCTTAGCCTCCCGAGTACAGGTGCCTGCCACCATGCCTGGCTAATTTTTGTATTTTTATTAGAGATGGGGTTTCACCATATTGGCCAGGATGGTCTTGGACTCCTGACCTTAAGATCCACCTGCCTCAGTCTCCCAAAGTGCTGGGATTATAGGCGTGAGCCACCTGGCCCAGGACAGATTATTAAAGGCAATTAACAACAGCTTGTACAAGGGCTGGTTTTATTTGATTTAGCACCAAATAAAGTAAGATTAAATATGCTGTGGAAGATAGAGTTGGATTTTTCCTCCTCTCATATGTCCCGTTTCTCCTACCAGGTCACAGTACATCAACAGCCATCCTTGTTGCCCCACTGAGAAATCACTTTAGATTCCAGTTTTTAAATGGCTGCTCATATAACACCAGTAGAATTCTTTCCCCTTAATAAAAGGTGGCAGTGAATGCTGGCAGGTATAATTTCTTTGATCAGAAACGAGGAACTCCTTCCGGAAACTCACTTTTTTGGTCTTTGCTAACCTATCATGTCATGTCTTTTTATTGGCACACCTGGGTACTAATTATGATTGATTGCTATTTATGCCAAGAGAACATTCCCCAGGTATGCCTGATCTATTTATGAATGAAAAAGTACACTTATTTTGCATAACGCCATGGGTTTTCACTTTTCTTTTTGGAAGGAGGGATATGATAACTTGTTATTTATCAGGGCAGATCATACATTTGGATCAAAAAGAGAAACTGGCAAGTAGATCCTAAAACACATTTCTTAACCCGAATAACATCCGAAAACAGACTTCAGTTATATTTTGTTGAAAATTCATTCAACTTTGGTACTTATCCAAGAACTTCTAATATCATTTTTTGACAAAAATTATAACCCTCAATACATAGGTACTTTCAAGAGGAAAGTCATCTGTTAAAGTTACATTTTTCTATATGCTAATTGATAGAGAAAGAGACACTGACTCTGTCACCCAGGCTGGTCTTGAACTCTTTGTCTCAGACAGTCCTCTTACCTTACTTAGCCCCTCAAAGTGCTGAGATTGCAGACCTGAGCCACCATGCCTAGCAGCAAAGATTTTTGAGCATGGACTTTGTGCCAAGTATTTCTAGGTGAGAACTATAAATAAGATACACCCAGGCCCTATTTTCTTGCAGCCTAGAATCCATCAGTGAGGACATGTTAGCAGATAGTAAGAAGTGAAATGAGTGTTATAGATGTGCTTGCATAAATTACGTGTCCAATACCTGGTGAGCTTCTCACCATTGCAGGCTCTCACTCTAATCCTATTGCATCTTTCTAATTTTCTGCAACCCCGGAGCTCTACCTCTTTTCCTAGCAGTGGTTCTTTCTATTTCAGAAAAAGACAGTCATGCATAAATGAACTCTCTCTGCTTTCTCACCTCCTGCTCTGCCTTAGAGGAGAGGTACCATGTCTCTGTTTAGGGTGATCCACCCCCTTGGGGTCCAGATGCCACCCTCTTTTCTCCAAGGAGGCTTGACTTCATCACTTAACCTTTTCTCTTTCCTGTGTCTTCACCTCTTCAAATTTGTTCCCAGCTCTCCTTTCTTCCCAAGTATTCTTTTCTTCCCAGTCGCATCCATTTTCCGAATTTTGACACCTTTATTATGACAACCCTCATGTCTGTGACTCTAACTGACTTATCTCCTGAGACACTACTGATTCATGTCTTAGCTTCCCAATAGGAATCTTCCCTAGACTTCACAATCTACCTTTCTAAAACCTCATTTTCTCCCCTAACCCCATTCTCCCTCTTACATCTTCCTTATTTAAAAGTAAATTACTTTTTCTCCCATCCTTCTCCAAATAAATAGCAGATCCCTCATTAGCTACTTTCTAATCATTGTTTGTTCATCATCTTGTTTGTTGCTGTTATCTGAATGTAGACATTTGTCACCTCTCGCTTGAACCTTTGCAGTAAATTCTGTATTTGTCTTGGAGCTCCTGTCTTGCCCCCATCCTTTTCTCCACTGAGTTTCTGCCATGTATATGTAGATATGTTACTAGCCTGCCCAAATTTTTTCAGTTCCCTTCCTATTTATAGAATGGAATCTAAACTTTTAGCATGGATGGCATTTAAGGCTGTCTGTAATCTAGCTCCTCCTGCCTGCTTGGTTTTCCTTCCTGTTTTTTCCAACTCGTAATGTCTCAGAAATTCTTCAAGATTCCTTTTGGCCTTTTTGATATTTTAAGATTATAAGATAATCTAATTTATACTTAATAGAAAATTTTAAGGATAAAATAACCACTCATTCCACCAACAAGGTATAGCTACAAAAACATATATTTTTCTAGTCTTTTTTTTCTATAAAGAGAGGAAAAAGTGAGACAGTTCCAATTTTGGGTTGCAGGGAGGTGCGGAAAGGCATATGCTTAGAAATAAGATTAGGAAGGAGTTGTTACAATTCTTCTTGGGACTTCATGGCTTTGTATGTGCAGACTTTTTGTCTGGAATATCTTCTTTCCACTTGTCTCCACATCCATCTCCTCATGTGCCTTCATTCTACCTGAACCATTGCCATGTCCCTGATGCCTCTAAACTTGTCCAGGCTGATTTCAGTATCCTCAGTGTCTTGTGTCCTAGTTTATTATTGAAACCCTCATATCATAATAATTGGTATTTTTGTTCTCGAACTGAAAGTTCCCTGAGGCAGTGACCCTTGTGTTTCCTGATATGCTCAAAACCTGACAGAGTTGCCTAAAGAGGAACCTCCAGAAAGGCTGGGGAATCCAGTGGACTCCAAGGGAGTAGTGTGTGTTAAAGAATGGCGAATAGTCTTACATTGTTACTTTATGCAAATTCTTTGGTGGTAAACTGATGTATTTCTTCAAGTTCATATTGTAGTGAGTCAAAAAATTTATGAATGAATGAAGGCAGAGAGTTAAGATAAGGCCTGGAAAGGGTTCTTTTGCAAGAGTAGTTTCACATATATGCTCAGGCATGGACATCAGTTATATAGATATGTACCACATAATGATGTTTTGATTAATTATGGACCACATACATGACAGTGGTCCCATAAGTTTATAATGGGGCTGAAAAACACCTGTTGCCTGGTAATGTAGTGTCATAGTGAAACACATTATTTACCTGTTTGTGGTGATGCTCGTGTAGACAAATCGACTA
The DNA here is from genome assembly GCF_049354715.1 of Callithrix jacchus. Taxonomy (NCBI): domain Eukaryota; kingdom Metazoa; phylum Chordata; class Mammalia; order Primates; family Cebidae; genus Callithrix; species Callithrix jacchus. The sequence continues at coordinate 32,630,084 of NC_133508.1, read as the reverse complement.
TGCTGCCAGTCATAAAAGTATAGCATCTAAATTAACTGCAGTATATAATACTTGATAATAAACAACTATGTACTGCTTTATTTACTGCACTATATTGTTTATTGTTATTCAAGAGAGTATTCTTATAAAAAAGGTTAAAACGGCCTCAGGCAGGTCCTTCGAGAAGTGGTCTAGAAAAAGATCTTTTGGGAGATGACACCTCCTTGTGTCATGGAAACAGGATGTGCAGGCCCAAGACAGTGATGTTGATGGTCCTGACTCTGGGCAGCTGTGTAGGTCTAAGCTAATGTAGTGTGTGTATTTGTGTCCACAGTACTGTGAGAGTAATGTCAGTAATGTCCTGTTCAGTGAGTGTTCTGTGCAGTGTACTTACTCGCCTCACTCACCCACCCAGAACAGCTTCCAGTCCTTCCAGCTCTATTCAGGGTAAGAGCGATGTACCAATTTTAAAATCTTTTGTACCGTACTTTTACCGTACTTTTTCTATATCTGGCTGTGTGTAGATACACAAATGCTTACTGCAGCATTCCAGTTGCCTGCAGTTTTCAGGACAGTCGAGTGCTGGACAGGTGTGTAGCCTAGGAGCAATAGGCTGTATCCTAGAGCCTGGGTGTGTAGGAGACCAGACCATCTAGGTCTGTGTAAGTGCACTGCAATGGTTGCACAATGATGAAATTGCCTTCACATTTTCTCAGAGTCCTTTCTTTGTTAAGTGACACATGAAGATACTGGGTTGAAAAGAGGGAAGGTAGGTAGGAAATGGAGACCAGTGGAGACAACTATTTCTGGGTCTTTGATGATGAAGAGGAGGCAAGCATTGGCATTAGAACAGCGTGTGAAAGGCATCGTTCCCTGTTGTCCCCTCATAGTCTGTTTTATATGGAACGTCATTGGGAGGAAATTCCTTCGAGTCCTTTTCTCAGCAAAAGAATCACTGGAGTCCAGGCCCCATGCTCAGAGACTGTGGATTTTAGGCCTGGGGTGGGCATCCAGGTAAACCCAATGCAGTTGTTGCCTAGGCCCACTTAGAGAAGTGCTGCCCTGGAAGCTTTGCGGCATAGGACTCCGGGCGCCTGTTCCTTTGCCTTCCCCTCGCCTGTGCAGGGGGTGCCCAGTACCGGCAGAAGGAAAGGCCAGCAGCGTTGAGAGGGAGGCTGCCTGGCCCTCTGCCTCTCCTTTCCTATCCAGCTCTCTGTGGCTTGCCTCCTGGTCCTGTAGCTCTTCTGTGTTCCTAATTGGCATCATCCTCTGGCCTTTCCCTTTCCTTGAGGGAAAGCTTGGCCTTTTACAGACATCACTATCCAGTGGCAGTGCCTCTCTGTTTCTTGCCAGTGCCCCTCCAGTCACAGGAGCGTTGACATCTGTCCTTAAACTGTTTCCAGCTGCTGGCCTTGTTCTCTCAGCTGTTCTTCAACACTGAAGCCTTGTTTTGCCTGCTTCTGGGTTTGGAGCTCTTCCAGAGGCAGTAGGGTTTCAGAAGGTTGATTTTTTTGCTTTGTAAAGGTTTATAGAAGGAAAAGGACAGTGACATTTAAAGTAGTGTTTTAAAGCTGTGTGGCCTCGAATGTTAGGAAACATTTTCTGTTACCTAATAGCTTCATCTTAGTGATGATTGTCTGAAATGTGTGATATGTTGACACATTTCTCAGAGCAGTCTCTAGTGATTATTAAACAGCCTGAGTTTGTATCTTGAAGAAACATGTATCTGTCCATATATGGAACAAATATTTGTTCTGCTCCCTTTGTGTGGAAACTGCCTGCATGCTTCATTAATCACAGTAATGCATTTTCTCAGGAACTTTAATGTTCCAGGTGTCTGTAGTCATAGCTTTGGAATTGTGATAACATTAGTTGACTTGCTTAGGCTTATAGTCTAATGGATTTATCACACATTAAACCTTTTAGGCAGGCCTTGAAAGGTGAATTGGTAGGCATTTCACACTTCTGTGACACTCAGATTTTGCTCGTCTCTTGGATATAGTCACAAGTGATATGTAAACAAAACTGCAAGCTCAGGCATAACAGCCTGCTTGGCTGAGCACGATTGCAGAAGTGGATGATTTTTCACATTACTCTTAGCTCTTTTCTCTTGGGTACTCAGAGCACAACTTAAAGCATTCTCTCTGAGGTAGGAGAATAGCATCCTGGAGTGTAAGCCCTTGAAGACAGATGTCTGTAAAAGAAATAGTGTTCATTTGGAATTCAGTGAACTGTTTTCTTAATAAAGGAAATTTACCAAGAAAAAGAATTGTACAGTTAAACTGTGCTACACTTGTTTTCATTAAGAAAGGAAGGGCTGGGCACGGTGGCTTACACCTGTAATCACAGCACTTTGGGAGGCTGAGGTGGGCGGATCACCTGAGGTCAAGAGTTCAAGACCAGCTTGGCCAACATGGTGAAACCCTGTCTCTACTGAAAATACAAAAATTATCTGGGCCTGGTGGCACACACCTGTAATCTCAGCTACTCAGGAGGCTAAGGCAGGAGAATTGCTTGAACCCGGGAGGTGGAGGTTGCGGTGAGCCAAGATTGTGCCACTGCACTCCAGCGTGGCAGACAGAGCAAGGCTCTGTCTCAAAAAAAAAAAAAATAGGTAGAAAGAAGACTAACGTTTTCCAAAATAAATGGCCCTCATCTTTATATTGTATATATAACTTTATTATCTTCAGATTATGTGAAACTGTTAGTATTATTTTTATGTTTCTCTCTTTTTTTCTTCTGCGTCTTGAAAGTCAGGTTCCTCTCATCTTATTGTGTACTTTGTATCCAAGATTATTCTATAACTCTTAATGTTGCTGCATTTTATTATTGTACAGTCTATCTAATAGTCCATAAACTTGATGCAGTTAGAGTTCCCTATTATTGGATATAGGATATTTACATTTTTTGCTCTTGTGAATATACTAGAGTACTGTAACGAGTGTGTGTGTGTGTGTGTGTGTGTGTGTGTATGTGTACGTGGGGGTGTGTGTATCACCTTTTATATATTTAATTATTTTCTTAGGGTATCCCAGTACCTGGATGGATAGAGGATAGAATTTTTTTTTAATGGTTTTTGATGTAAATTGTCAGATTATTTACCAAAAAATTGTACCAGTTCACAGAACTACCAGTTGGTTTCTTGCAGCCATCTGCTACCGGTTTGTTGGGTTAAAAAACTTTCTGTTTTGACTTGTGAAGGGACAGATATTTATATGTAATTATTAGACTGGCTGCTAGTCCAAGAGCAGTAAGTAGTTAAGGGATCAGGTCAGCAACCAGTGGCCATAGCCATCTTTGACCAAATCAAAGATATAGATTCATATCAGTGTGAAAGCTTTGATTCAGGGAAAATACTTACGTATATACGTAATAGTAGGAGATTGGGATGGTTATAATTAATATGTAGAATATTAACTAATTTTTTTGTTAGAGGTTCTAGAAGACAAGACTTTTCCAGTTTTGTCTTATGCCCCCCCCCCCTTTTTTGGTGGGAGGGTGGGATTCTGGACACTCTAGGAAATTAAAGTGAATATTTTACTAATTCCATGCACAGAAGTTGATTTTCCTTTCTTTTCTTTCTTTTCTTTTCTCTCCTTCTTTCCTTTCCTTTCCTTTCCATTTCCTTTTCCTTTCCTTTTCCCTTTCCTTTCCCTTTTTCCTTTCCTTTCCTTTTCCCTTTCCTTTCCCTTTTTCCTTTCCTTTTTCCTTTCCTTTCCTTTCCCTTTCCCTTTTCCTTTTCCTTTCCTTTCCTTTTTCCTTTCCTTTCCTTTCCTTTCCCTTTCCCTTTCCCTTTCCCTTTCCATTTCCTTTTCCTTTCCTTTTCCTTTTCCTTTCCTTTTCCCTTCCCCTTCCCCTTCCCCTTTCCCTTTCCCTTTCCCTTTCCCTTTTCCCTTTTCCCTTTTCCCTTTCCCTTTCCCTTTCCCTTTCCCTTTCCCTTTCCCTTTCCCCTTTTTCCCTTTTTCCCTTTTTCCCTTTTTCCCTTTTTCCCTTTTTCCCTTTTTCCCTTTTTCCCTTTCCGTTCCGCCTGCCGGAATCTAGCTCTGTTACCCAGGCTGGAGTGCAGTGGCATGATCTCGGCTCACTGCAACCTCTGCCTCCTGGATTCTTGTGATTTTCCTACCTCAGTCTCCTGAATAGCTGGAACTACAGGCACACACCACCATGCCCTGCTAATTTTTGTATTTTTAATAGAGCTGGGGTTTCACCATGTTGGCCAGACTGGTCTCAAACTCTTGACCTCAAGTGATTCGCCTCCCTCAGCATCCCACAGTTCTCGGAGTACTGATATGAGCCATTGCTCCTGGCAGAAGTTGATTTTCTTAAAAAAGAGAGGTAATAGGAGATCAAGTTCAAAAATCTATTTGGGGCCTTATGCAGGATGTTGGTCTTAGCCTGAGGAGAAATAAAAACTGATGAAGCATTGTTAGCAGGGGGATGACTTGATCAGGTTTTTGAAAACTAATGTTCAGCATTGAGGTAACAGAGACATCTGGATATGCTGATTTGGGCCCCTGGGAGCCACAGGAGATCATGGAGATAGAGATTCAATGGGCTGAAATTTTAGTAGCTTTTATGGTGTTGAGGAATATCTAACACTCATTTTTTTTTTTTTTAAACACTGTCAATGTTAAAATATATTTGGTTTGCTTTAGAGAAAGGCACAAATGGGTTCTGAGGCTCTGGTGCGGAAGTTATTTTTGCAGTGTAGGTGCGAGATGAGGGAACCAGCTGTGGGGGGAGATGGGCAAGGGTTTGTGGAAAGGGACTAGAGTGAAATGGTTTGAGAGACATCATATTTGTAAGAGCAACAACAGAAGGTATGGGGGAATACTTTCTATTCAATGCATTTTCTCATTTTCATTATTATTAATATAAGGCATATTTTATATTTCAGATGAATTTACAACTCATTTTCTGGATTGGACTGATCAGTTCAGTTTGCTGTGTGTTTGGCCAAACAGGTAAAAACAAAAAGTTTTCTTAGTTGTCTTTTTATTTCTTTATCTTGTGTCATTCTTTGACCAGTTAGGTTCATGTGAGAACCTAAGTCATATCATATTGCTCCTTCTGGAGGCCCTGCAGTGGCCCCATCTCACTCAGAGAAAGGGCAGGATCCTTCATGGTCAGGCTCCCCTCACCCCTGCCACCCAGGATGACGGGAGGCAGGTTGACTGGAAAAGTACTAAAATGGTAGGGATTGAACACACTGCATGAAGATCTTTTGAGAACGTGAGAGTGAGTAAGTGAACAGAAAGAAGGCAAAGGCATGTAGTACATTTAGAAGCAAATAAAGCAAATGTGTAGAATGGAAGATTATGAGCTGCCCATTATTATCTAAAAAGTAAAAACAGAACAGTTGACTTTCTAGAAGACATTCTCACTCTTTAATAGGAGTGCAGTGAAAATAAAGCTGAAAAGATATTTAACCCTTCTGTAAAGATGTGCTTTCATATCTGGAATAATGGATACTCAGTTCTGTCCTTCAAATCATGTAAAAGTACACTGCATAGAGCAGTTTGATACCAAGATTGGAAGGACTTACTACAACTAGTAAAAATGAAGCAAGAGACCATAAAAGAAAGTATTGATAAATTTAAATTACATAAAATCAAAAAGAACAAAAAAATTATGTGGCAGAACATCATAAACAAAATGAGAAACTAAACAGAGGTTCAACTTCATTAATGTGTGTAGAAATCCAATAAAAACTGAGAAACATAGCAAAACTTTGCAAAAGATATAACAGAAATTATAAAAGCAATGGTTAGTTGTGAGACCTGAAATTGATAGGCTTGACCACTGAATTGATATTCTAATTTACACTTACTTGTTAAATCAGCAACAATTTTTTTTAATATTAAAGCACTTTATTTTGTTGGGAGTGTGGTAAAATGGTATTTGTACACTGCCATTTTGTGGGAGCTTATATTAGTATTGTTGCCCTATGGTATCCATGGGAAATTGGTTCCAGAACCTTCTTCAGATACCAGAATCCACAAATGCTCAAGTCCCTAATATAAAATGGCATGATATTTAGGCCGGGCGCAGTAGCTCACGCCTAAAATCCCAGCACTTTGGGAGGCTGAGGCCAGTGGATCACGACGTCAAGAGATCGAGACTATCCTGGTCAACAAGGTGAAACCCCATCTCTAATAAAAATACAAAAATTAGCTGGGCATGGTGGTGCGCGCCTGTAATCCCAGCTACTCAGGAGGCTGAGGCAGGAGAATTGCCTGAACCCAGGAGGCTGAGGTTGCGGTGAGCCGAGATCACGCCATTACACTCCAGCCTAGGTAACGAGTGAAACACCATCTCTAAATAAATAAGTAAGTAAGTAAGTAAAGAAGTAAATAAATAAGTAAATAAGTAAGTAAATAAATACATACATACATACATACACATGATATTTGATATAACCCACACATACCGTCCTATGTACTTGAAATCTTCTCTAGATTACGTATAGTACCTAATACAATGTCAATGTAGTGTAAATAGTTCTTACACTATATTATTTAGGGAATAATGACAAGAAGAAAAGCCTGTATATGTTCAGTACTAACCCTTTTTTTCTCCCCCAAACATTTTTGATCTGTTGTTGCTTGAATCCACTGATTTGGAAACACAGATACAGAGGGTCAATTGTATGTTACTTTTGGATAGAAATTAGTGTGTATTGAGAATTCTAGAAATGTTAATATACTCTTCAACTTAGTAGTTATTCTTTTGGAATTTGTTATAAGGAAATAATCAGATATGTACTAAGGTTTATATGTAAGAATGGTCATCAGTGTGTGTATGTGCATGTAGTACAGTATGTGTGTATGTGAGCAAGCATGTGTGACCTGTGGACACATACATTTGGAGACAATCTAAATTTGTCCAGCATTAAATAGGGTACACTCATATATTAAAATATTACATAATCATTAAAAGCTAGATTTAAAAATATAATTTGTAATGACAAGAATAAAACACTTAGGATAAGGTGTAAAAAACAGTATATTAAACTATGTAACTGTATATATTAAGTGTGTCTTCAGTTTCATGTAAATAATACATCTGCTAATACATATATGCTTGCTTCCTTGCTATTTATCTGCATAGGAAAAAGACTGGAAAGAAATGTTAGCAAAAATGTTAGCAACAGTTTTCTTTTATTAAACAGATTTAGTTTATTCGTTAGTTCTTAGTAAGTTTTAGTTTGTTTATGCTCTTATGTGTTTTTCAGATTTTCTATAAGAAGCTTATGCTGGGTTTGTAATCAGAAAAGATAGGTTAGAGACAGTCTGTAGCAGTGCTTACCATGTGGAAGGCATACTCTTCCTTAGGTTGATGCAAAGAAACATAAAACATACTTTGAACATAGAGCCCGAGAAATAATGGGATTATGGATTAGATGAATATGGACTTTCCATTTATTTAGCCTACTGAAAATGAAGGGAAAGCCCTTAAGATTCTTGTGGTAAAATGAGTTAAATGACAAGAACTTTACCCAGTTTTTAAAAAACTCATGACACTTATGACAATCGAGAATGATAAATTCTGAATTATGCCTTTGAAAAAAATGATTTAGTGTTTGATACAGAAGACAGGGAAGATAACTATGTCTCTCTACGGCTTTCAGTGCCAAGGTGATCCAAAATCATGATGTCAAATTTTGCATTGTTCTCACGTATTTGTGGGAACTAAAAATTAAAACAATTGAACTCGTGGAGATAGTAAAAGGATGGTTACCAGAGGCTGGGAAAGGTAGTGAGAGGGTGAGGAGGAAGTCGGGAGTGTTAATGGGTGCAAAAAAATAGAAAGAATAATATGACCTAGTATTTGGTAGCACAACAGGGTGACTATAGTCAATAATAATTTAGCTGTATATTTAAAAAGAGCTAAGAATATTAAGTGGATTCTTTGTAACACAAAGGATGAAGGCCTGAGGGGATGAATACACCATCTATTATTAAATGACTGTTATGCATTGTATGCCTGTTTTATATCTCATCTACCCTATACATGTGTATACCTATTTACCCACAAAAATTAAAAATTAAATTTAAAAATTCTGCTCTCTTTGGGGAAGGTCTAGTTTAGATGCTATCTAGGTCATAGTATTCATATTTGACATTTACATATATTGCATCGTCATTGTGATCCTGATTTTTCACTATTTTTTTCTCTGACATTTCAAGTAAAATATTCTGTTCTTTCTTCTTTCTGACAGATGAAAATAGATGTTTAAAAGCAAATGCCAAATCATGTGGAGAATGTATACAAGCAGGACCAAATTGTGGGTGGTGCACAAATTCAGTAAGTAAGGTGTTCCTCAAGTCCTTTCCATTTGTTCCCTGGTCATTTAGTGTGGCTCAGTGCTGTATCCTTGGGAAGTACAGATTAATTTTTATGTAAATCAATACTTATTGAATAATGTGACGGTTTGGCGCTATGTAGTTCAACACAGTAGCTGCTAGGCACAGGTGGCTATCGAGGACTTTAGTAAATGAGAATTGCTCTAAGTTTCGGAGATATACAAGATTTCAAAGACTTAGTATTAAAAAATGGTGAAATGATAATTTTTGTGTGTTTAAAAATGTAATGTTATAACATGTTATAAGTGTTTAAATTAATTTCCTCTTTTTGTGTGTGTGTGGCTGCTAAACAGTTATAAAATACATGTATACGTAGCTTATCTTTGTGGCACATACTATATTTTTACTGGAGAACTTTCAAAGAAATCCTAGTTATTTAGTTTGACTGTTTTAGATTTCCCCTTTTTTATGGGGAGGTATAAATTAACCTTCCTAATTATATTTGAGTTAAACTACTAGAATTGATTTGTATCCCAATATAAGTTCTTTGAGGTTAATGAGGGTTTGGATTTTACTCACTTTTGTCATCTCTATATTTTTCCTAATTTGGTGCCTTCCACAAAGCCCACTAATATTCAATGAGTCGATGAATTAATGAATGAGTAAGTCAGAACAGGAGGGAAGGAAAAGTCATTTTGAGGTTGTATAATTTATCACAGGATGGATAACTAATATCAGAAGGTCTTGACTCCTTGGGGTTATTGATTGTGTTTCCATGTAGGCATTTGGGCCCAAATTTCAAGTGACTGTTTTTGTATACCTAAGTGGTCAAGTGTCAGATAAGTCATATGGTTTGACCATATGAAAGAAAAAACGAGAGGTTTTGTTTTTTCAGAATTTTTCTAATGGCACTTTCTAAAAGTGGTATGCTGGGATTACATTGGCAACAGTGGAGGAAATAAGGAGTGTTGTGAGTTTCTCTCAGGCAAGGCTTATGTAACTGAAGGTCTTGGTTTTCATATCTGAAAAATGAGGATGATAGTATCTTTATCTATTGGGACAACAATTAGAATTGATGAACCTAAAGCAGTTTCACTTAATAAGTGGTAGCTGCTATTGTTAACAGCATCCATTGTATGGGGACTGTAGTTTTATCTGTTGTTGAGGGTTATCTTAGCCTTCAAGGTTTGGAGCATAATTCTTAAAATTAAGGCTTTCTGAATATATTCAGTGAAATTTTATTTGGGTGTCATGAACGTAAAGTTTCCTGGATTGGTTAGTATTTAGAAATGTGTAATTCACCAGGATCTTGTGTTTTGGTAGGTAGTAGTTTAGATTTAATAAATTAAAGTGTGCAACTTTGAATTATCTGATTCTTGGTATTCCCTTCCAGTTGTTGATTACATAAATACTCTCATTAGTGTGATGTTTCTCTTAAAAAATCCTGTATAAAAACTGTTGCGTATTTTTTAATTGAAATATCTTCACTTACTGTTATTTTCTACAGGACCATTAAATTGATATTTAATATATAAATGCCATGTGTAATGTCACTGTTTTCTTCCATTTTCACATTTCATGAAACACCATTATTCAAAGTCTTTATGTAGATTTTTAACAGCACTGTTTTTGTATTCACTAAAGTACTTTTCAGTTATCTGATTAAAATTTTATTTCTGCCTAGGTGGTTTGAGGATAGCACATATAAAATATTTGTCATTACTAGAAATTTTACTACTACAAATAGCCATTCATGTGCCATTACGATTCTTATTTTTCTTTTTTGCAATTTGTCTGCCATTAGGACCTTTATTCTTGTCATATAATTACTTACTATTTTGCTTTTGAAATTAAAAAAAAATTATTTACAATAATAGCTAATACTTGAAGTTTTTCAAACCTGTGGGAATACTTAATTTGTGCTAAATTTCATTTTCTTCTTTTTAAAAATGCCGTAATTGAGTTTTTTTAAAGCTAATCTGTTTTCCCTAAACATTGGGTTGTTTGGCATATTGTGATGGGGAGCGAGAGTGCCATGTAATACGAGAGGCTTTGTAAGGATTTTTCTAAAGGAAATATTGGAGAATTGGTCTGATACTTGGGGTATATGTATATCTTATTAGTAGCTATTAACCATGCTCAATTAGTGATTTCACTGAAGAAATTGCTTTTGATTAGATACTCTGAATTACAAGATAGAGCATTTAATATGTACACTTGGGTCAGTTCTGGGAAAGGTATTACTTTCTTGGAAATGATTGTTTTTAAACAAGAATACTTCTTATAGTTTGGATGAAGTGAGCATTTTGTTTCAAAGACAGAATTGAGGTACATTAGATGTGATTTAATGTTTTGCAGCTTAATTGCTTATTTGCAATCATTATGTAAAAAGGTTTGGCCATTATACTTCTTATTTATACCTTTGTTTTATATGTCATTTAGACATTTTTACAAGAAGGAATGCCTACTTCTGCACGATGTGATGACTTAGAAGCCTTAAAAAAGAAAGGTTGCCCTCCAGATGACATAGAAAATCCCAGAGGCTCCAAAGATATAAAGAAAAATAAAAATGTAACCAATCGTAGCAAAGGAACAGCAGAGAAGCTCAAGCCAGAGGATATTACTCAGATCCAACCACAGCAGTTGGTTTTGCGATTAAGATCAGGTATGGAAGCCCAATGCTATGAATAACCTCTGTGTCTGCTTGAGGCATTTGACACCAGCTTTATGCAAGCTCTGACCAGTTTCTGTTGAAGGCTCGTTTTTACATGTGGACTGGCACTCAAAAATATGGACTTGGTTAAATTTTAAAAAACTTTATGCAGATACAACAATTGTGAGACACATATACTTGGAGTAATATTAAACGTTGCCTAATGTTCAAAGTAAATTTTATTAAAGATTCAGAAATTATTTAGATTTAGTGAGTTTTAAAAATGAAAGTGTTCATCCTCTGGTCTAATTACATAATATATTATAAAATGAACATTTTAACCTATTCTTTTTCTTTGTATTTGTTTAGTATTAAGCTGTTAAGGTTTTTGTAATTATGTCTGTCAGTCTCACATCTAAAAATGAATTAAAAAAAAAAAAGGCCTCTTCATCTCTTTTCTGATTTCCAGCCTTTCTTGTCAGAAGAATGGTGAGTGGCCCTGTCCCCTGACTTCCCTCCTGGTCCCTCCTCAGCCAGGTCAGGCCTCACCTCCTCATCCTGCTCCACCATCACCTTCAGCCTGCAGACCCAGGAGACCCTTGTCAGGGCTTTTTTTTTAAAAAAACCCTTCTGTACCAAGTGTCACTTTTTACTTTTTGAAGTGCTCTCCCCTTGATCAGTGATACACTCCTTGTATTTTTCCTTGTGTCCCATCATTGCTTTCCAGGCCCCTTCTTGTGTCTTTCTTCTTTCTCAGTTTTTGTAGTCCACCTGAATGTCAGTTTTCCTCTCATGGCTTTAAAACCAATTGTATGCTGTAGCAACACGGACTTTTTTTGAGCTCCAAACCCATTTCTCCAACTGCGTATTAGAAATCTATATAGAGAAAATTACAAGTTAAACTTTTAATTACATTTTCATCCAAACCTTCTTTCTCCTGTATTTTCTAAGTAGATTACATTAACATCTCTTGTATCTCTCTCGTCTCCTTCATCATCTCTTTCTGGATTTCTTTTGTAGATTAGTCTCTTTGCCTCAGTGATTTATTTTTAAACTTCCTGCCAAGTTTTCTAAAGTGAAAATCGGATCATGTTATTCACTTGCAGAGAGCATCATCCCATTACACACAGAACAGCGTTCACAACCTCAGTGTCTAGGAAGTCAGTTGTACCCTATTTGTGTTCTGCTTTGCCCTCTCCAGACTAATTTATGGTGTTCTATTTGTTTTCTTCTCTTATAAACCGACTTTTTATCTGTCTTCTCTGCTGTGGATTGGGGATGTCTTCTTTATTTTTGCATCCTGAAGTCCTGGTGTTTTAAGTATTTGTTTAATGAAATTGAGTTCATACCCATTGAGTTACTTACAGAATTCCCAGGTTTTTATAAAAATTAGGACATGTTTTATTGTGTTTGCCATGTAAATCACATTTATTTGGTTTTTCTCATTTGCATTTGATTGCCAGCAGGCAAGTTTCATTTTCTAATCTCTTGTCTATTTAGGGGAGCCACAGACATTTACGTTAAAATTCAAGAGAGCTGAAGACTATCCTATTGACCTCTACTACCTTATGGACCTGTCTTACTCAATGAAAGATGATTTAGAGAATGTAAAAAGTCTTGGAACAGATCTGATGAACGAAATGAGGAGGATTACTTCTGACTTCAGAATTGGTAGGAATGTTGGGAATTGATCATTTTTGTTTATGAAGTCTTGGCAATTCTCAAAGGTGGTTTTATATTTTCTTCATTTGTCCCTCACAATATACTTGTGAGATAAACATGCCAGTTTTTAGCCTTTTCTGAGTGGAAACTGATATTATAGTCACATGTTTAGTAATCCTTCTTGCCACCTTGTTCCTCTGTCACTGGGTGCTACTGCTTGACAGATTTTACCTCGTAGATAATGACTTGCATGCTTGTTTTCACAGGAACTTGTTCATTTATCTTATGGCTTATTTTATTTTGAGATGGAATTTCACTCTTGTTGGCCAGGCTGGAGTGCAATGGCACAATCTCGACTCACTGCAACCTTTACCTCCTGAAGTGATTATCCTGTTGCAGCCTCCCAAGTATCTGGGATTACAGGCATCTGCCACCATGTCCAGCTAATTTTTTGTATTTTTCGTAGAGATGGGGTTTCACCATGTTGGTCTGGCTGGTCTTGAACTCCTGGCCTCAGGTAATCCACCTGCCTCAGCCTCCCAGAGTACTAGGATTACAGGTGTGAGCCACCACGCCTGGGCCTTATGACTTACTTTATAAACATGTGTTGAGTACCCAGATTTTATCTAATTACTAATTAGTGTGACTGCACCTGCCTGTATAGCCTGCTGTCACCTTACTTAGACCTGGATTTTTCATGTGATGACGATCTGCTTTCCAAAGTTTATTTTTCCCATTTCATGCATCCTCAGCTTAACCTTGTTTTTGCCTCCTTCTCTCCACTCCTGTTCCTGCAGAGGTTTACCTACAGAATAGTAGAAAGATTTGACAGTCACGAGGCCTATAGCTGCCTTTCAAAAATTAGCTCTATTTTAGTGGAAACAAAAATAGCACTTGCTTAAAATATTCTTTTATTCAGTAAGCATAATTCAAGGACCATGGTAATAGGAAGCTCCTACCAAATTAGTCTTTTTTAAAATGGCCAGGATTCTAGAATATTCATTTCTTCATTTGTTGAACATGCCATTATTGATGGCTGCTGTGCCTAGAAAATGAATGTGAGTTATTTTTAAAGTAGGGAGGCAAAATATAAAGGTTGACTTAGGTCTTAGTCCATTTGCACAGCTGTAAAAAATATTGTAAACTGAGTGGCATATGAAAAACAGAAATTTATTTCTCACAGCTCTGGGGGTGAGAAGTCCAAGATCAAGGCAGATTCAGCATCTGGTGAGGGTCCTCTTCTGGGTCCATAGATGATACCTTCTTGCCATGTACTCACATAGCAGCAGGGGGACAGCAGCTCTCTGGGGCTTCTTTGATAAGGTCACTGTGGTAGTCTATTCTTAACATTACTATAAAGAAATATCTGAGACTGGGTAGGTTAATAAAGAAAAGAGATTTAATTGGCTTACTGTCCTGCAGGCTCTACAGGAAACATGGCACTAGCATCAGCAAGCTCAGAAAACTTCCAATCATGGCAGAGGGCAAAGTAGGGAGCAGGTTTCTCACCTGGTGGGAGCAGGAGCAAGAGGTAGGGGGAGGTGCCATACAATTTTAAACACCAGATCTCGTGAGAACTCACTCACTATGGTCAGAACAGCACCAAGCCATGAGGGATCTGCCCCTATGACCCAGATACTGCTCCCCAGGCCACACCTTCAACATTGGGGATCACATTTCAACATGAGACTTGGGCAGGGACAAGTACCCAAACTGTATCAGTCACTAATCCCATTCATGAGGGTTCTGCCCTCATGATCTAATCACCTCTCAGGGGACCCACTTTCTAATACCATCATGTTGGGAATTAGGTTTTCAATGTAGGAATTTTGGGATAACACAGACATTCAGTCCATAGTCACTTACATGCAGATTAATTTCTTTAAAAATGCAACTCTCGGCCGGGCGCGGTGGCTCAAGCCTGTAATCCCAGCACTTTGGGAGGCTGAGGCGGGTGGATCACGAGGTCAAGAGATAGAGACCATCCTGGTCAACTCGGTGAAACCCCGTCTCTACTAAAAATACAAAAAGTTAGCTGGACATGGTGGCACGTGCCTGTAATCTCAGCTACTCAGGAGGCTGAGGCGGGGGAATTGCCTGAACCCAGGAGGTGGAGGTTACCGTGAGCCGAGATCGCGCCATTGCACTCCAGCCTGGGTAACAAGAGCAAAACTCCGTCTCAAAAAAAAAAAAAATGCAAATCTCTTTCCATCCATCATCCATCCATCCATCCATCCATGACCATTTTTTTCTTTACAGGATTTGGCTCATTTGTGGAAAAGACTGTGATGCCTTACATTAGCACAACACCAGCTAAGCTCAGGAATCCTTGCACAAGTGAACAGAACTGCACCAGCCCATTTAGCTACAAAAATGTGCTTAGTCTTACTAATAAAGGAGAAGTATTTAATGAACTTGTAGGAAAACAGCGCATATCTGGTAATTTGGATTCTCCAGAAGGTGGTTTTGATGCCATCATGCAAGTTGCAGTTTGTGGAGTAAGTGCATTCATTTCCTATGAGGGGATATTGTTTTATGATGTATGTGAATTTTAAGTTTGATTTTACTATGTTAATAGAAAAATTGACCTTAATTTTTATACATTTGATTATCTTAGGGCAGTAATTTAAGTAATCCCATAAATTACCTCTATACAAGTGCTTTGTAAAAGCATATTTAATCCTTATGCAAACCAGGCAGTTAGTTTATTCATGTAGGCTTTTTTTTTTTTTTTTTTTTTGGGAGACAGAGTCTTGTTCTGTCGCCAGGTTGAAGTGCAGTGGTGCAGTCTTGGCTTACCGCAATCTCTACCTTGCGGGTTCAAGCAGTTCTCCTGCCTCAGCCTCCCAAGTAGCTGGGAATACAGGTGTGCTCCATCATGCCCAGCTAATTTTTGTATTTTTAGTAGAGAAGGGGTTTCACAATGTTGGCCAGCATGGTCTTGATCTCTTGACCATGTGATCTGCCCACCTCAGCCTCCCAAAGTGCTGGCATTACAAGCATGAGCCACCACCCCTGGCCTCATGTAGGTTTTTAAAAGCCAGAATGCTAACCTTTTGAAACAGTGGGACAACCTCACTGTACTGTAGCTGGTGGTCTGGATTTTAGAAAAGCCCAGGTGTCCTAACTTTCTGGCTTTGTACCAGAGATGGAATTGATGTTGTTATCTGAGGCATCACCAGGAACCTTGGAAATGCTCAAAGGGAGAGTGTCTTGTATCATTTTTCTTTGGTCAGTTTTCTTCTCACTGTCTTTGAAAGATACATCTTTCTATTGTGTCTTAGTAATTCAAAGAGAAAGAATTTTTTAAGCCCTTGTTTGTAAGCTATATGCATAGATGTATTTTGAGAAGTGATATAGTACTTGTAATTTTAATTGTAAGATCTTCAGTAGCAAGCCCATCCCTATTGGACTAGTAATTGGCATTTTATGATCCATGTAGCAGCTGCATACTTTGAGATGACACTTTAATGATGTGGCTGAGGCTGAAACTAGAAAACAGGTCAAGTTTGTCCTGAATACCTACTGTTGTCTCATTTTTGTTCCGTCCAGTGCCCCATTCTTTAGATAACCTTCTTTGATTTTAGAGGCCTCTTAAATGGTTACTTTTCAGTCAGTTTTTGCCAAGGTGCTAATTGATACTCAAAATAATAAGTGAAGGAATGTGGATAATAATATTTCTATTGCCATTGATGCTGGGCAATTTACTTAGCCTCTCTAGAGTTGTTTTCTTCTCTTTAAGAAGGGATGATAATAGTGTTTACTTCATAGGGCTCTTGTGAAGTTAAAATGCAGCAATTTCCATAAAGTACCAATGAGTATTCAGGTAATACCGATTCCTATATTGTTGTTACTTTTGACTTTTAACTGGAGTGGTTGCAATTTAAGGTTAGTCCCTGTGTTAAAGCGGAAGCAAGTAGCATTTCAGGTAGTGCCTGGCCTTACAGCTCTTTTCTTACTAGTCATTGATTTGTGAACCTGTTAGCAGCTTGTTTCCAGAGCTTTCTCTGGGCTGCCTCCAGCTAGGCCTTAATCTGTGGAATCAAACAAGCCGTAGCACCCTTGGTTGTGGCTGTTTTTCTTTTTCTTTTTTTTTTTGTTGTTGTGTGGCTGTTTTTCTGTATTGGTCATGCTGGTCCATGTCTCTAGATGCAAAAGAGACAGACATTCCACTTTTGGAAAATTGCCAGTGTTAATAAATGTGATTCCCACCTTAAAGGACTTTACAGTCTTATGAAGGTATAAACAGATATATTAAGTAAATTAACTAAAGAAACTAAATTACTATAATTATAAAATTGCCATAGTGAAAAGAGGATTTTACTGTTACTTTAAATTCTTTATTGGAAAAGGTCAAGAATAAAGTAAATGAGCAGTTAAACAGTACTGATTTGAGGAGTTAGAATGGGGGAAATTATCATTAAACAAGATAATTATTTCTGTTATTAAAAAGGGAAGCCTCATATGGTGGGCTGTTAAAGAAGGCATAGCAGAGATAGGTGGATGGGGACAAGACAGCAGAAGTGGGGTAAGGTAAGGATAGGCTGAGACACATTCATTTATTCAGCAAATGCTCAAGTGCTTACTGCATGCCAAGCAGTGTGCTGACATGCTAGCTCCTCGAGATTTGATGATAAGCACAACAACAACAAAACAGCTTTTAAAAAGAACTGAGAGATACGGATGGCCAGGCAAGATATAGTTGTACATGGGATGGAAGAGCTTCATTCAGTGGGCTTTGTGCATTTCTCAGCAAGATAATTAGTATTGTGTAAAGAGAAGACACCAAGAAAATACAGAATTAGGTTAAAAATACAATGGGGGCCTGTATGAAAATTAAAGGATTTTTGTTGAATTACTGTGAATAGTGTTTTAGAATTAAAATCTTTTTCTTTTCAAGTCACTGATTGGCTGGAGGAATGTTACCCGGCTGCTGGTGTTTTCCACAGATGCTGGGTTTCACTTTGCTGGAGATGGGAAACTTGGTGGCATTGTTTTACCAAATGATGGACAATGTCACCTGGAAAACAATATGTACACAATGAGCCATTATTATGTAAGTGCTTAGTTCCTTACACAGCAGATGTGTTTCTGTTGGATTTTAATGTTTAATACTCAGAGTTTGTGGTGACTGGCTTGGGGTTTCTCAGGGTTTGAGGTTTTTGCTATTTTGCTAAGCAGAGGTCCTGATTAAAAAATCTTGAGACCATAGATGCTGCAGAAGATATGGAGAAATAGGAACACTTTTACACTTGGTGGGAGTATAAATTAGTTCAACCATTGTGGAAGACAGTGTGGCGATTCCTCAAGGATCTAGAAATAGAAATTCCATTTGACCCAGCAATCCCATTACTGGGTAAAATACCCAAAGGATTATAAATCATTCTATTATAATAAAGATACATGCACACATGTGTTCATTGTGGCACTGTTTATAGTAGCAAAGACCTGGAACCAACCCAAATACCCATCAGTGATAGACTAGACAAAGAAAATGTGGCACATATATACCATGGAATACTATGCAGCCATAAAAAAGGATGAGTTTATGTTCTTTGTAGGGACATGGATGAATCTGGAAACCATCATTCTCAGCAAGCTGACACTGGAACAGAAAACCAAACACTGCATGTTCTTACTCATAGGGGGGTGTTAAACAATGAGAACACTAGGACACAGGGAGGGGAACATCACACACTGGAGTCTGTTGCGGGGTGGGGAGTTAGGGGAGGGACAGTCGGGGGCGGGAGGTTGGGGAGGGATAACATTGGGAGAAATACCTGATGTAGGTGACGGGGTGATGGATGCAGCAAACCACCATGGCATGTGTGCATCTATGCAACAATTCTGCAAGATCTGCACATGTACCCCAGAACTTAAAGTGCAATTAAAAAAAAAAAAGAAAGCTCGGTAAAGCTAACATTGCTGTTTGTGAAGATGCGGCTTTGTATTTGCTTCCTTCTGCTCAGACAGGGGCCTCACTGGGGTGGGAAAGGGATGCCTAGATGCCACTTTCACTCCTTGCCTCAACTCCCCTCCACAGCAGTACTATTTCTAAGTAAAAAGCAGAGTCAGTGCTATTTCTGAATAGTTTATCTAGTCTCATACTCATAGATGATTTTTAAAAGCAGTCACTCGGCCTTTATTGAAAATAAATATTGGCAAATCATTCAAGTTCTAAAAGAAATCCAAATGGTGAATCTTGGTCTTTTCTTAAGTTGTAGATAACAGAATATTTAATTATTCTTTAATCTCATTGTCCTTATATTTAATATACATAGATAATTTTACTATTTAAAAATTTTTGAATATGGAAATTTTTGTTCATATATGAAAGTACAGAGAAGAGAATTAACAATTCACGTATACGCACTACTCACTTCAGCAGTTATTTACATTTGGTACTGTTATTTAAAAGCAGTCTTAAAATCATTTATATATATATACTAGTTATATATATGCAGCTAGATGTAGTCTAGCTATATATAGATTACTTATGCAATGTAGTTATACAAAGCAGTCTTGTAATTGAGTTACATATAATCTTGCATGTATGACTAGATTGAAAATTGGAATAGGTTATAAGGGTGTATTTACATACTAAATTGTATTACTTGATTTCTTAGGATTATCCTTCTATTGCTCACCTTGTCCAGAAACTCAGTGAAAATAATATTCAGACGATTTTCGCAGTTACTGAAGAGTTTCAGCCTGTTTACAAGGTAAATGTGTGAGATAAAAATAACAAAATTCTGGCCGGGTGCGGTGGCTCACACCTGTAATCCCAGCACTTTGGGAAGCCGAGGCAGGTGGATCACGAGGTCAAGAGATCGAGACCATTCTGGTCAACAAGGTGAAACCCCGTCTCTACTAAAAATACAAAAATTAGCTGGGCATGCTGGTGCGCGCCTGTAGTCCCAGCTACTCGGGAGGCCAAGGCAGGAGAATTGCTTGAATCCAGAAGGCAGAGGTTGCGGTGAGCCGAGATCGAGCCATTGTACTCCAGTCTGGGTAACAACAGCGAAACTCCGTCTCAAAAAAAAAAAAAACAACAAAATTCTAAGTATTTTTTGTTGAGTTGTTAAAGACAAATCATGTTTGAATTGAAATGTGGGAAGATGCCACCAGATAGGCAAACTGGATTTTACAAAAATGGTTTATATTAATTTTTAATCACATATCATAAAACTGGTTTCTAGGTTTCACCCCTAAAGTTGTTTAGGAAACATATGAGAACTGACCTTTAAAGATAAAATTTGCTCAGTAGATGCTAATTGGTTAAATGAATAGTAGTTGTATTTTACATGTTTTATCTTTTAATTGCAGGAACTGAAAAACTTGATCCCCAAGTCAGCAGTAGGAACATTATCTTCAAATTCTAGCAATGTAATTCAGTTGATCATTGACGCATACAATGTGAGTACATCTTAAATAAGATCAGTATACCCTGTTAGGAATACTTTGTTCAAAGAAAGTAAAACTTCGTGCTCACTTTGGTAAACTCAAAGGACTACAAAGAAACTTAAATTCTGTATCTGGAGGAAAAGCTTTATACATGTTGTCTTACAAAAGCAGATTCATAGCCTAAACAAAGCAAAAATGTGATAAAGTCATGTGAGAAATATTTCTAAATATGTTTGTTTATCATTAAGCAAGAAATCTCCTTGTTGGAAAGCAGTTGTAAAACATAGCTTACATTTAAACTTTTACAGGATTTCTCCAATCTTTTTTCTCCCCAAAATATCTTTTATAGAGTCATCTATTTTGATGAACTATGCTAGAAACTTTTTTTCCCCCCAATTCTTCTCTTCTTATATATTCAAAGGATATAGTTTTCTATTTCAGGAAGCATACACATTCATATATACATATACCACTAACTCTGTAAAAATGTAAATAAACATATGATTCACCAGTTCAAAAAGATTTATAGTGTTCTTTTTCTACCCACAGATGGGAGGGTGTTGAATTGAAATTAAAGAGGAATTTGCTTCTCCTTTTTGAACATAATTCAGTATACTTTAATCGTGCCCAGTTAGCCTTAATTAATAATCACTTAAATAATCTGAAGGCAGTTGTAATACTATGGTAACCCTGTGTGTTGCATGCGCCACTTTCAGCCCCCGTCCCTCTAACCCTTTGGCAGCTTGAATTTTAAACATTTTTACCTCATGCCATGGGGTACCATAATGCTTTGGAAAGGCCTGATTCAGAGGGGTTTTTACAAAGGTTTTTAAGATTTCATTTGTTCCACAGATTTTCCATCCTCCCCGGTCTTGGATAATTTTCCTAATTCCTGTCTTTTCAGGGGTATGAACAAGAGATAGCTTGCCACTGCTGCAGCTCCATTTGCCCTGAATAGTTTTATACTTTCAACAAGCCCTGGCTTGAATCCCTCCTTCTTGTGGGATTTTGTTTTTTGGTTTTTGGCTGGGCTACAATGGTTCCTTAAGCAAATTTGTTCCTAGAGTGCATTGTTGATTGTGTACTCTAGTCCATAGTTAGCTGGAGGGGTAGGACCACAGAAACACCATTTTGCCAGTGGGGAAGACAGCATTTATTTATTCCACATTCTTTTTTTTTTTTTTTTGAGATGGAGTCTCCCTCTGTTGCCCAGGCTGGAGTGCACCAATCTTGGCTCACTGCAACCTCTGGCTCCTGGGTTCAAGCGATTCTCCTTTCTCAGCCTCCCAAGTAGCTGGGATTATAGGCGCATGCCACCACACCTGGCTAATTTTTTTTTTTTTTTTTTTTTTGTATTTTAGTAGAGATGGGGTTTCACCATGTTGCCCAGACCGGTCTCGAACTCCTGAGCTCAGGTAATCCATCCACCTCAGCCTCCCAAAGTGCTGGGATTACAGGCATGAGCCACCACGCCTGGCCTATTCCACATTCTTAAGACTCCTCCTAATTAATAACAGCCCTCTGTACTGTGTGATCCTGAGTATTTTAACTCAGTGATTAAAACAGGAATACTCCTTTGAATTGTGTATTTTATTTTGAAGATTGGATCTTTATTAATTAAAACCTGTTTCTCTAGCGTCTGTGTTTTCCAGTTACTCAGTTGGATTTGGCCTGTAAATATTTTATTGAAATAATTCTTTTCTGAGCAGTTTATCCATTGGTTTTATGCATTCAAGTAGCATTTTGTTGACTTTCCTGTATATAATTAGGCATTCTTTTAGTCCCTTTCCTCAGAAGTCATTTTGGAAAACAGCAAATTATCAGAAGGAGTAACAATAAGTTACAAATCTTACTGCAAGAATGGGGTGAATGGAACAGGGGAAAATGGAAGAAAATGTTCCAATATTTCCATTGGAGATGAGGTACGTTGTATAAAGCATTTTCTGTAGAAAAGAAAACATTGCTTATTTATAAGCAAATTTAGTTTATACTTTGAGAAATGTTAAGTGAGAAGCTTTTTAAAATATTTTTAGTAGATTTAAATTGCTTAATTGGTTGTTGATCTTTTTTTTTCCCTTCAAGGTTCAGTTTGAAATTAGCATAACTTCAAATAAATGTCCAAAAAAGGATTCTGACGCCTTTAAAATTAGGCCTCTGGGCTTTACGGAGGAAGTAGAGGTTATTCTTCAGTACATCTGTGAATGTGAATGCCAAAGCGAAGGCATCCCCGGAAGTCCCAAGTGTCATGAAGGAAACGGGACGTTTGAGTGTGGCGCATGCAGGTAAGCTGGTCATTGTCAGATAGTGGAAGAAAGGGCTACATTGGTTTAGAGCATAGAGGCAGGTCATATTTTGGGACATCCAGAGAATATCTCTCTATTCAGAGCAAATGCTTTTTCTAACCATGGTTGCCTGCCACAAGATCAGTTTGATAATCTTATGTGTGATATTTATAGGAATCTCCTTCCTGCCTTTTCTGCTTAATTACTCTTTAAAGTAAAAGCTTTTATAGCCATAGAAGAAGTATATTCAACGAATAGTTAACATAGCATTTCCCTCATGTGAGAGCAATCTGAATTGTCTAGAACAAAATAAGCTTGTATAAAATACATTTATAGAAAAATGTTTTGAAAAAACATCAAACCAATGATAATGATTTCATCTGGGAAATGGAATTATAAAGCAATAGAAGATGTTTATCTTGTACTATATGTACTTCTGTATTGTTGGAATAATATTTTAAAAATAATGTGTTGTAAAATAAAGAGAAAATGGTATTTTTAGCATGTAGAATCTAATACTAAGAAAACTAACAAGATTACTTCAGATTTTATTTTCACACTGTGGTTCCTTTTTTTAATTGAAAAATAAGAACTGAGTATACTTTGAATACAGCCTTCTCCATAAAAGAATAGGAGGAGGGGAGAGTGTTTTAATCCGGTGTCAACCCCAAATGACTAGGCTTAGAAGGGCTATTGAGTTTTTCAGTGTCTGGGCTGAATAACAATTTAAATGTTAGAATTTTTAAATTTTCCATATCTTGTTTGAATCATGCCAGTTCCATTTTTAGTAAAATGTCATTTAACCAAAAAGGTTATCTTGAAAATACTTTGCCTTTCTTTGCTTGTATATTTACTAGATACAGAATCAGTGCATTCAGTGTGCGTGAGCATTATATGTTCTGAAAATACACAGGGATTCTGAAAAGTCTGTACCTGTAGGATACATTTATTTTTAAATGGTATATTATATTTTAAATAGTATACACAGTATGTTTTTTTCAGCTTCTGTACACTTTTCTTCAACTTCTGTACACTTTTTTGCATGTGTTTATTATATTTCTTTAGGTTAATAGATTGTTGTTTTAAATTTAGAGACAGTTCACCTAGAATAGGAAATGTAATAGCATACCATTTAAAAATGTAACTAACATACTCTAAAATTGTTTATTTTGCCTTTCCACATGTGTTGTTCATAATTTATTGCTAGATATATTTTTATCTTCACCAAAGTTGTTACTTTCCTGAAGAAATTTTTTTCCTAGACTCTTGCATATATTCTGTAGAAACTTGAGTGACTGGGATGTATGTGCACGCCTGTGTATTTGTCCTTGCTTGCACATGTGTGTACACTTCACTACACATCTATGATGTGTGGCATGGACAATCCCATCTAATAGATTGGTAGCTCGCAGAGATATTTTTTGTAGTTTTATTTCCTCTCCTAGTATTTCTCTTTTAAATTATTTTTGTTTTGTGTGATTGCAATTGTGGAATCTTTGTTCAGGTGCAACGAGGGGCGTGTTGGTAGGCATTGTGAATGCAGCACAGATGAAGTCAACAGTGAAGATATGGACGCTTACTGCAGGAAAGAAAACAGTTCAGAAATCTGCAGTAACAATGGAGAGTGCATCTGTGGACAGTGTGTTTGTAGGAAGAGGGATAATACAAATGAAATTTATTCTGGCAAATTCTGCGAGTGTGATAATTTCAACTGTGATAGATCCAATGGCTTAATTTGTGGAGGTAAGTAAAGGGCTTGAAGTGGTTGTAAGATGTGATATCTTAAGAGTTTACCTGGTGCATAAGTAAAAACAGGGGTAGCTTGAGGGTCAGCCCTGCCCCTAGGTACACTTTCTCACATGGTGCTTATTGTACTTTTCAGTCAATACTGTGATTGTATATTTTTACCATTATTTTGAGAAATCATATGCTTAATTGCAGGAAATGGTGTTTGCAAGTGTCGTGTGTGTGAGTGCTACCCCAACTACACTGGCAGTGCGTGTGACTGTTCTTTGGATACTAGTACTTGCGTAGCCAGCAACGGACAGATCTGCAATGGTCGGGGCATCTGTGAGTGTGGTGTCTGTAAGTGTACAGATCCGAAGTTTCAAGGGCAAACGTGTGAGATGTGTCAGACCTGCCTTGGTGTCTGTGCTGAGCATAAGTAAGTATTTCCTAATTGCTTGAAATAGTTGATACTTCCTCTTGGCTCTCCTAAGCCTGTATTGTTACTAGAACCAGAACACTGCCAATATTAGATTATAGTATAAATAAAATGCCTGCCATGTGGAAGCCTATTCTTTAATTCCTAAAAGTTCTTTCTCAACAGCTAGTATCTATTACATGGTATGAAGTGTGTCATGTGAGAGTTGTACTATTATTTTGATCTGAATTTGCTAGATAATTGAATTTACATGGTAACCTTTATTAAATTGGCATTACCAGTTTCTTAATTACTATCCTTTGACAAAGCTAAGCCGAATTAAAGATTTTTCCTCTTGAAGAATTATTATACTAGTAACATTATTCAAATTATTATGATTTTGGCCAAGCACGGTAGCTCACACCTGTAATCCCAGCACTTTGGGATGCCATGGCAGGTGAATCACTTGAGGTGAGGAGTTCGAAACCAGTCTGGCCAATGTGGTCAAACCCCATCTCTACTAAAAATACAAAAATTAGCCAGATGTGGTGGCATGTGCCTGTAATCCCAGCTACTTGGGAGGCTGAGGCACAAGAATTCCTTGAACCCAGAAAGCAGAGGTTACAACAGTGAGCCAAGATTGCATCATTGTACTGCCTGGGTGACAGAGTAAGAATCCATCTCAAAAATAAATTACTATGATTTTTATATTATACATTTACTATGTGATAGGGCTAATTTATTTTACTGTCTTTTATTTCTTAATAGGGTTTTAATTTGAGCTATAATTAATATTTTATTATGGAAAGTAGCATATTTTCAAATAATTTCTCCATCCAGAAATGTAATGTGCCTCTTCATTTGCCCAAATCCTCCTTCATAGCTGTTTATTCAATTTGGTCACAAGAGTTTAGCATGAAAAATATGTGTTAGTAAATATTTATTGAAATAATAAAATTTAAATGTAATATATATATATTTTTTTAACAGAGAATGTGTTCAGTGCAGAGCCTTCAATAAAGGAGAAAAGAAAGACACATGTGCACAGGAATGTTCATATTTTAACATTACCAAGGTAGAAAGTCGGGAAAAATTGCCCCAGCCAGTCCAACCTGATCCTGTCTCCCATTGTAAGGAGAAAGATGTTGATGACTGTTGGTTCTATTTCACATACTCAGTGAATGGAAACAACGAGATTATGGTTCATGTTGTGGAGAATCCAGGTATAAATCTAATGATTTCAACCCTTCTTTTCATTTCTTACATCTTGATTCTATGTATTTAGGCCTAAAATCCAGAAACAGCCTCCAGCTGGAATATTTTAGGTTCAAGTTGGGAAATTTTTCATCTCTTGAAGCCTAAAATAGTATTTAATTAACCATACAAGAAATAAGGAAAAGAGAGCTCCAATTTTAAATTTTCTGAGTGGAGAGTTTGAAGATTAAATGCAGTGATCTATGTAAGACACTTAGAATGGTACCTGACACCAGGTGCATAATAAGACTTTTTTATGATTGATGATTTTAAAATTAGAGCTTGATTTAGTCTTGAATACTGGGAAAGATAATTTGCTAAAGGATGTTAATATATAAGTGTTGAATTTGTTTAACTTCTCAGGAGGTGAAACTTTTTTTTTTTAATCTTAGTTTTCCTAGTAGCTTTTTATAGATTCTTTGGAATTTGCTACTTTAGTGTACATGCTTTTGTGTGAACATAAGCTTTCATTTCTCTTGGGTAAATTCTAAGAATGGCATTTTGGAGCATATGGTAAGCATATGTTTAACTTTGTAAGAAGCTGCCATACTCTTAGAGTCTCGTACTGTTTTGCATTATCAGCTAGGTGTTTCGCAAATATTGTCTCCCAGCCTGTGCCTCCTTATCTTTTTATAAGTGTCTTTTGAACACCACAGGTTTCAGTTTTGATGAAGTATGGTTTACCAAGTTTTTCTTTTTGTGAATCTTGCTTTTACATTGTCTGTAAGAACTGTGCCTAACCCAAGATTTTAGAGCTTTTTCTCCTGTGTTTTCTTCTAGAAGTTTATTATAGTTTCTGGTTTCACGTTTAGATCTGTAACTTATTTTGAGTTAGTCTTAGTGTATGGCAAAAGGGTCAGTTTTTTTTTCATATTAGTGTCTACTTGTTCCAGGGGCATTTGTTGAAAAAAGACTGTCCTTTCTCCACCTTTGTTGAAAATCAGGTGACCTTACATGTGTAGGTCTGTTTCTGACTCTGATTGCTGTTCCATGTATCTGAGTCTGTCTGTTAGCTATACCACATGGTCTTGTAGCTTTATAGCTTGTCCTGAAGCAGGTGTCTTCCAACTGTATTCTTTCCAAAAGTGTTTTTGAGACACTTCCCTAGTTCTCTGCCTTTTTTGTAAATTTTAGAATTGGTTTGCTAATTGCTACAGAAGTTCTGCCGGGAATTTGGGTGGGATATCGTTGAGTTTATAGATCCAGTTCAGAAGAATTGACATCTTGACAGTATTAGATTTTGTAATTCATGCACATGGAATATCCCTCCATTTCTTCAGTCTTAAAGATTTCTTTTTATCAGTGTGTAGCAATTGTTAACATGCAGATCTTGCATATATTTTGTTAGACTTATATGTAAGTTTTTCATGCTTCTTCATTTTGTAATAAATGATACTGTTTAAAAATTTCTATTTTCAATATGTAGAAATACATTATATATGTAGAAAAATACATGATTTTTGTTCATTGATCATGTGACCTCCTAAACTCACTTGTTCCAAAAGCTACTTTATGGAGTCTTTGGGATAGCGTGCATTCACTGTCTTGTGTGTTTATTTCTGTATGTTTTTTATAAGATACTGCGCAGCTCTTTGTGGTTGTCGCTGGACTCTGCATGTGTTTGTCCCTTGTGTGCTCCTTACTACCTTCTTATTTTCCAGAGTGTCCTACAGGTCCAGATATCATTCCAATTGTAGCTGGTGTGGTTGCTGGAATTGTTCTTATTGGCCTTGCATTACTGCTGATATGGAAGCTTTTAATGATAATTCATGACCGAAGGGAATTTGCTAAATTTGAAAAGGAGAAAATGAATGCCAAATGGGACACGGTAAGTTACAAAACATCCAAAAACCAATGTGGCTTATAAATCAAATGTAATACTCCTAAGACTTACTTATTAACTGTCAGGCTGATTATTAAATTCCTTTAAATATTTTAGTCCCCCAAAAGTTTCTCATTCAAAGAATTTGCGTTTAATGAAAAACAGGAAGCATCCTAAATATATCTCATTGAAACAAAACATTGATTATAAACACGTATATTCTAGTTACTGTGGCCGGTATTTTTATTTCTTTAATAGTTTTGATCCTAAATCTGCCTTTTCATCTAATGTGAAATAGAATCCTAAATAATGTTACCTGTGTAGCAAGCTATTCAATGGAAAGCTGCTTCTTTCTTTAAAAAAACAAACAAAAAAAGACAAAGAACCTTCAGTGAAAGCCAGATTCAAAAGGTTATATGCCAAGCTTGTCCAACTCGCAGCTCGTGGGTCACATGAAGCCCAGGACAGCTTTGAATGTGGCCCCAACACAAATTTGTAAAGTTTCTTAGAAATTGTAAGATTTTTTTTTTTTGGTGACTTTTTTTTTTTTAAGCTCATCAGCTATCATTAGTATATTTTATGTGTGACCCAAGACAATGATTATTCTTCCAAGGTGGCCCAGGGAAGCCAAAAGATTGGACACCCCTGCTATATACTATG
The DNA here is from genome assembly GCF_049354715.1 of Callithrix jacchus. Lineage (NCBI taxonomy): Eukaryota > Metazoa > Chordata > Mammalia > Primates > Cebidae > Callithrix > Callithrix jacchus. The sequence continues at coordinate 32,601,919 of NC_133508.1, read as the reverse complement.
TGATTTCATTTAAGGGACATTCTGGAAAAGCAAAACTATATGGGCAAAAATCAGTTGTTGCTAGGGGCTGGAATGAGGAAAAGGGTTCACCGCAAAGGGCCATAAGGAAACTTCCTGGGATGATCTTGATTTTGGATGTATTTATGTATTTGAAAACTCATGGAACTATGTACTTTAAAAAGGTATATGTTCCTCTATGAAAATTATATCTCAGTAAACCTTGGCTTATAAAAATTTTAAAAGCCCTAAGTGACTGAAAGTTTATGTTAGCATTTAGTGCTTTGAAATATGGAGTCAGTTTCAGCCTCTGTGTATTCATATTTTGATACAAGAAAGCATTGGCAATCTTTAGTTTTTTTAAGTTGTAAATGAATTGTAGTTACTTGCACTTAACTACAGTTTGCTGGAATTTTTTTAAATTATCAATTTTTAAAATTATAAATTTCACAAGGGTAGAAATAGAAAAAAATTCCCTTTATAGTGTTTGAACACTATAAATGTCTATTTTTTTTCTGATGAAATCATTAGAAACTATTTCTTTTACTTTAGCAAGAAAATCCGATATACAAGAGTCCTATTAATAATTTCAAGAATCCAAACTACGGACGTAAAACTGGTCTCTAAATTGCCGTTCGTATTTTCTTTCACTTTCTGCCTTTGCATGTGAACATTTACTTTTTTACTGCACTGTGTGCCCTTTATCACTATTGCTTTTCTTTTAAGTCTGGCTTTATTTATATCGCTATTGCGGCTTTTCTTTTTGTGTGTTAACTTCGTTTTTAGAAAGACTAAAATAAGTAATGTGGTATAGAAACAGCAGCTGTGTTGTAGTGAGAAGAGAATGTGATTTGCAATCAGACCTCAGGTCAAACCCCAGCTCTTCCACTTAGTAAGTAGAACAGCATTGAGCCACTTCACTTCTCTCATCTATCAAAGGGAGTCAGTATTCTGTATTGTATGGGGCAATTGTATTTGGCAAATGCACTCCAGTATATGAAATCAGCTTGTGAGCTCTAATCCTCACAACAATTCTATGCCTAGAATGATAGTATCCTTTTTTCTTTTTCTGTTTTTGGTTTTGTTTTGTTTTTTTGAGACAGAGTCTTGCTCTTTCACCCAGCCCGGGGTACAGTGTTATGATCTCCCCTCACTGCAACCTCTGCTTTCCAGATGCCAGTGATTCTCCTGCCTCAGCCTCCCAAGTATCTGGGATTACTGGTGCCTGCCATCATGCTCAGTTAGTTTTTATATTTTTAGTAGAGACGGGGTTTCACAATGTTGGCCAGGTTGGCCTAGAACTCCTGACCTCCAGTGATCTGCCTGCCTTGGCCTCCCAAAGTGCTGGAATTACAGGTGTGAGCCACTGTGCCCCCACCAGTATTATCCTTAAATAACAAATTGTTAGAGTAAACTTAGGGTTGGGTAGTGAAAACTGATCATGGACTCCAAATTGCAAAATAGAAAATTAAATGTAAGTTGTGTGGTATGCAACTACAATATCATTATTATTGTTTCTCAGAAGATTTGAGATTAATTTATTGAATATAACTTTAAATTTCATTAAAAGCTGGAAGACCATATTATATATATATATCTTTGTATATTATATATATGTCTGTGTCTGTGTGTGTATGTGAGAATGATTCTAATTTTCAAGTGTAAGTTTGAAACTGTTCCTGTCTGAATTTTCATGAAATGCTTCCATCGTATTTCAATATAATCATGCAAGCTCCTAAAACTCAGTGATAACCAAGGTTAATTGTGATTAGAACTAAATTCTCTTGACTGGTGATCGGGAACTCTTCTTCTCTTTCCCAGTTGACTGACTGTAATAGGGCCTGGAAGATTTCCAATTTTCTCACTGCCTACCTTATTTTGCAGATAAAGACGGTGTTGGTAACACTTACATAGAACTCATTGTGTCTCAGGCATGATTGTAAACACTTAATCTATATTTAATCTTCATAGTGAAAGTTGAAGGAATGATGTTTATACCTGTTTTTTTACATATGAGGAAACTGAGACACATAAGGGTTATATAACTTGACCAAATTCACATGGCTAGTTAGTCAGAGAGCTGGGATTTGAACCCAGGCGATTGGGCTCCAGAGTTCATGTTCTTGTCTATGATATTCTACTTGGTAGCAGTTACGTATCTTCAGAAGTCCCTGTTACCTGGTTAGGAAGAGGTAGATCAGTCTTCTTTAGAGATTTACAGAGTTTTGACAATTTGTTGTTCCTCTGTCGGAGTTAACACCACCTCTGTTGGCAAACATCTTAGTAGGGCAGTCACTTGAATACATGGAACCCAATGCCGCAGTTATGCTTATTGACTGTTGGGAGTGTGCTTACAAACGGATCATGAAAAAGAGCCTAAGTACAGGAATGTTTAATAGTTATAAGTGATATAGGAAGTACTGATAATATTAGAAATCATTAACTTGTCAGATTTTTATTTCTAAGTAGACCATAAGACTTTTTAAAGTTAAATTTGATGGCAGAAAATTATATTCAGATTCACATATGGGCAGGGTTGGAGCATATTTGTATTAGTGTGTGATGACATGTTTTTCTTGTTCTCACTTAATACTTTACAGAAAGTCATTTTTAGAGGAAAACTGATTAGTCAATGACATTGCCAGGCTTTTTTTTTTTCTTTTATATTATTTTCTTTAGTTGTAGGAAAAAAAAAATAGTCAAATATTGACAATTTCATGTGGTTATTTTTCACGGGAGAAAAAAATTTCTTTCAGACAGAGAGGTGAAATTTTCACCCTTTCCGTACCTTTAATTGCATTTTGAAGGCCGGGCGCGGTGGCTCACGCCTATAATCCCAGCACTTTGGGAGGCCGAGGCAGGTGGATCACGAGGTCAAGAGATTGAGACCATCCTGGTCAACAAGGTGAAACCCCATCTCTACTAAAAATAAAAAAATTAGCTGGGCATGGTGGTGCATGCCTGTAGTCCCAGCTACTGGGAGGCTGAGGCAGGAGAATTGCTTGAACCCAGGAGGCAGAGGTTGTGGTGAGCCGAGATCGTTGCATCGCACTCCAGTCTGGGTAACAACAGCGAAACTTCGTCTCAAAAAAAAAAAAATAAATTGTATTTTGAAGGAAATTATCAGTAAATGTTATTTAAACTTAATGCTTATAATGTATATATGGCTAAAATGTTGTTAAAAGAAGCATTTAATGTAATTCAAGAAGCAAAAGTTTGGTAAAAATTTCTTTGCATTATTGAAGTCCAGGCAATATGATTATTTTTGAGATATTTTCTCAAGAAAAAGTAGAACTTAACTAAGTAAAATTGAAATAAATTAATAAGCATCAAGAAATTATATCATAGATTGTAAAAAAAATTTCTGATATGGACCAAGGTTTGCCCGTCAATTATGTCACCAATATTTTTGAAATATTTCGCAGGCACTAATTACTTTGGCATAAGTAGGAGCGGTAAAAAGAACGTGTCACATTCTCAGCTTCTAACTATTGGAGTGGGTTAAAAAAATTGTCCTCATCTGCTGCTATGCAGGTTTAAATGTGGATCCGAAATCTCCCACAGTTCTGCATTACATATCTAATACATTATAGAAGCTATTGCAGAGTGAGCACAAAGACAACATTTTACTGAGCACTGAGGGCTTCCTTTCGTAATGTAACCCTGTTCTCTTGATTCGGGTTTTGTTGGGGTTGGGTGGTGTTGCACTCTGAATGATGGAAACTAATCTGAATTATTTTAGTTTACCTCCATTTAAAATGATGCCTAATGCAGATAGTGAGCTTAATTTTACATCTAACCTTGCATGTTAAACTTTTGTTTGGATGGACTTTGAAGTAATAAATACAAATGTTTGTGTATATGACAAGATAGATTTTTCTCCAAAGGTAAGTTCTTCCATGTAAATTACACTTTGGACTCAGCTGGGTAGGGCTTTCTTTCTTTCATTATTATTATTATTATTTTGTTCTTCCCTTATAATTCTTGAGTTTTAAATACTAGATTTAGCAAACACATTATTTTAAAGAAACTTAATTAGATAATAATTTATTTTTCCAACATGTTTGAAGGACCAAATAGCACTTAGCCTCCAATCAGATAGGATATAAATGTGGAGCCTAACTTATTTGTGCTCTGGCTTTTTAAGATGGTAGTTGCAAGAATCCAGTTTTCTGACCCCCATTTTGAAATGTCTGTTGTCACAACTGTATAATGTATTAACTTCAATTGGGACTAGAGCTGAGAGTTTGCACAATTTTGTCATACACATTATATGCTGTTTGTCTCTGAGGGATCCTGAGTTTCTCCATGTTTCTGAAACAACCGATCAAGGTGTATATTGAGGAGAGGGGACTGAGGACTGAGGCATGTTGTCGGGTTCTGATTGGTATCACACAAGCTGCTGAGCTGAAATCACAGTGGTTTATTTGGTGTCTTGCAGAAGGCAGCTACGCAAGTGTCTGGCTTTTTCCTTCATCCTGTAGGTGGAATACTATTTTTCCCTCAGTGGTATCCCACCTGCAGGATGAAGTTCAGATTTCACAGCAAGGCTTCCAGGGCCATTCTTTGGTTGTCTCCTCATCTCAGATCATATGCCCCCTGACTCTTTTTCCTTTTTTTTTTGAGATGGAGTCTTGGGCTGGAGTAGTGCAGTGGCACGATCTCAGCTCACTGTAGTCTGTGCCTCCCGGGTTCAAGCAGTTTTCCTGCCCCAGCCTCCCAAGTAGCTGGGATTACAGGCACCTGCCACCATGCCTGGCTAATTTGTTTTTTTAGTGGAGATGATGTTTGACCATGTGGGCCTGGCTGGTCTCAAACTTCTGACCTCTAGTGATCCACCCGCCTTGGCCTCTCAGAGTGCTGAGATTACAGGCATGAGCCAAGGCACCAGTCCTTCCCTAAGTAAAAACTGTGAACTGTGTATATTTCTACTTAAAATGTCCCATTCTTTTCCCTACACCTTAACTTTGCATAGATTCCTATGTATCAACCAGTAGTTTATAGTCAATTTCATGATGAAAATATCCTTAATTTTCTCAGATAAAATTAATCACTTTTTTTCTCATACTATTCTGAGATTATGTTCGTAACTCTGTTATGTACTATATCAGAGTGCCTTATTTTCATGCCTCTCACTTTCCTTGAGGGCAGAAATTGTGGCACCTAAAGGCCGATCCAAATACAGTCTGCATTGAAGTATGAATAAAATTTAAAAACAAAAATTACTTTTAGATCAAAAACTGCTTTTAGATGCTTTCTATAAATATTTTTTAATCATCTGCCGTTGGTTCTGTAGTGAGATATAAAACGAAACAACATTTTAAAACCTTAATTTTTACCTAAAAAATGTTTCCCTGATAGTTAACAAGTATTTTTGATTTGTACTCAGGTAATTTTCTCTGATAAAGTGTCATTTGGTCACACGTCTCATTTGGCTTTCAAGCCTGCTTTCAATTTATATGAATTGGAGAAAAAAGAATGCTATAGCAAATATTTAAATGTAGCACCTATGGTATATGATAATTTTTAAGGAAAATGGTGATACGGAATTACATGTTTTTTCTGCTTAAAACATCACTGTCAGTATAGTTTTGGATCTTGAAAGATCCCTTGCGTTTACGGCTCGGGTCTGCCTGCTGGGCTTGACTGCAGACCTGTTAACTATATTACAGCATTGCAGTAAGACATTTCACCAATATGATATTGAAGCATAACAGTTTTTTCATAAGGAATGTTAATTATCTAGCATTCTAAGCAAATTTGGCAGTGTGACTTCATGGGGCTCAGTTCCATTCGTGACACAATGACAGCCTTACCTGATAATTCTCTAAATTGGTAACTTATGTAGGAGACCCCGGAAGCACACCTCCCTCCCAGCATGAAAGCCAAGGATTCCCATTTTGATTAGCAGGCGCCTTCTGTACACAATAAAGGGATAAGAATCAGGCAGTGATGACAGCGGAGCTGATGCTTCCTTCAGGCAGGCACTACAAGGTAGTTGAAAGGAGAAAATCCACGATGACAGCACATTCTGTTCCATGGAGAACTTTCTTAAATCAAGCCACCAGTGGAGGAAGGACTCAATAATGAAATAGTACCAGATAACAGGGGCATCATTTGGTTTGTAAAGCAAAGCTTCCATTTTCCATTTTTATATATAAGCTACTATTAATGCCTTTGAGACAACTGTGATATCTGGACAGATAAAATAGAAATGACTTCTTAAAATGACTGCAACTTTTAGACTTTGTTTATAAAATTATGCTTCATGATTTTAGTAGAGTCACTCATAATTTTTCTCACTTTTTTTTTTAGGGTGAAAATCCTATTTATAAGAGTGCCGTGACAACTGTGGTCAATCCGAAGTATGAGGGAAAATGAGTACTACCTGTGCAAATCTCACAACACTGAATACAAAGTAGCAATTTTCATAGTCACAGTTAGGTAGCTTTAGGGCAATATTGCCATGGTTTTACTCATGTGCAGGTTTTGAAAATGTACAATATGTATAATTTTTAAAATTTTTTTATTATTTTGAAAATAATGTAATTCATGCCAGGGACTGACAAAAGACTTGAGACAGGATGGTTATTCTTGTCAGCTAAGGTCACGTTGTGCCTTTTGACCTTTTCTTCCTGTACTGTTGAAATCAAGCTCTTATTGGATTAAGTGATATTTCTATAGCGATTGAAAGGGCAATAGTTAATGAGCATGATGAGAATTTCTGTTAATCATGTATTAAAACTGATTTTTAGCTTTATAAATATGTCAGATTGTAGTTACGCAGAATCCAAAGTAAATGTCCTGCCAGCTAGTTAAGGATTGTTTTAAATCTATCATTTTGCTATTTGCCTGTTAATCATGACTGATGACATATCTGAAAGACAAGTACGTTGAGAGTTTCTGCGTAAAGTAGGTTTGAAATAGTCTATCTATGAAGGCCATGGGAAAAATTCAGAGAGTTAGGAAGGAAAAACCAATAGCTTTAAAACTTGTGTGCCATTTTAAGAGTTACTTAATAATTGTTAACTTTTATGCCTTCCCTTTATGAATTCAAGCCTTAGATAAAAGTACTGAGCATTTTCCTGCTAAAAAGTCCTTGATTTAGCACTATTTACATAAAGGCCATACTTTACAAAGTATTTGCTGAATGGGGACCTTTCGAGCTGAATTTATTTTATTATTTTTATTTTGTTTAATATCGGTGCTTTTTATCACCTAATCTTTTAATGTATTTGTTTGCAAGTTGGGGGTAAGACTTTTTTTTAGCAGTACTTTTTCTTTGACGTTTTAGCTGTAAATTTGCCTTTTTAATGAACATGTGAAGTTGTACCATGGCTTATGCAACAGCTATCACTTATGCGAGTCTTACTTCGAATTAGTGCCATAACAGATCATTGTGTGTTTACTTCTCATCATTTGAGTTGCCCATCTTGTTTCATACTAGTTATATTCTTGTTTTAAGTGCCTTTAGTTTTAATAGTTCACTTTTTACAGTGCTATTTACTGAAGTTATTTATTAAATATGCCTAAAATACTTAAATCGGATGTCTTGAGTCTGATGTATTTTGTCAGATTGTGTGCCTGAAACTTTTGTAGATTAAAGAAGTTGAGGAAAAGCATTTCTGGTTGGTGGGTATTTCACTTAATGGAGCTAAAACATAATTCTTTCAAAAAATGTACTAGGGACATGAGGAGAGTGGTATGGTAAAATACAGACTTGAAGACTGTCCTTGGGCTCTCTGTGTAATGTGGATAGATCTTTATCCTGCTGTGCTGGGAGGTAGGTTTCATCCTGATATTAAGCAGAATTAACTTTATGAACATCATCATAGCGCTGTTAGTAGGTGCTGGAAATTGTATTATTTTGTTTAAGATTATATATAGGGAATTGTTAACTTTTCTGATAGGAAAATAAGGAAAAATGTACTTTTATTTGGCTTTGGTTTGTGTTTGAAAGGATATACTTATAGTACTTGTGTAAAGCTTATTAGAAGAAATATATGCTCCTTTCTTGAGCATACAACAAACGGCAGAAATATTTGGAGGAGAAAATTTTCAGCCTTACTAGCCTCATATTTATAGTCTTCCTTCACATCCTGTTAATTGATCTTCTTTTACTCAATTTAAATGTGATTCATTGCTTAGACGAAAGCTTCGAGGTGAGAATTACACATTTTTACTAGTTTGTAAGATCCATGAAACATTATCTTGTTCATGTATTTATCACCCCATTTCATCTTGTTTACCGCCATCCATAATTCCACTTAGCTTAACTCATTTCCTTATGCCTAAGGCATAATCAATAAAGTTGAATTGCATATTTCTGCTCCAGAACTCTGCTCTTATAATGATATTTTTAAAATATATTAGAACAAAGTAACAAAGTCTGTCCTCTATATGTACATAATTTATTTTTTCCTGATGTGTTCGAGGCTGGAATATGGTGAATTTTTAGATTTTATATTACAGTTTATAGCAGAGAGAGATTTTCTAACTATAGGAATCCCTTTGTTGGAAGCTGGAGGAATTGTATACAAATTCATTCATGCTGACCATGAGAACATTAACATTTGAATAATTCTAGGCTTGAAACTGGACAATTTCAAAATATAGTCTAAGCAGCTGATAATAGTATATCATCTATCTCTATATATACACACACCACATATTGAGATAACTTGATTGAAGCCACATAGGACTTTGTCACTAAAATAATTTATTTTCCCAGCAACAGCACATTTTGATCTCTAGTGAAACACTTTCCAAAAAGCAAGAGTCCAGGAAGCAAAATAATTAGATTTTTTTTTCCATTTAAACTATACTTTAGAAATTTACAAAATGTTAAGTATCATGAGTACATTATTTGGCTAATGCCAAATAGTGGCATATTTTGTAGTCATTTCATGAAATTTTACAAAGTTTTCTTACTCTTCTGCAGGCTTACTTTATGAATTTCCTTAATATAGACACCTAGGTAAGACCTTGAGCCACAAGAACAGTTCATAAGGCCACTTAAAAAGTCACTTGTAGTCAGCTTTTTATTTTAACCTGGATTTTTTTTCTCTCTTTTGCCCACTACAGTTTGAGAGGTAACCTCAAGTAGAGGCCATTTGTCTTTAGTTTATTCCTTGGAGGCTTAATGTTTAAAAGTTTTTAAACATTCGTTTGTATAGATCCCAGGGGTACATGTGCAGGTGTGTTACATGGACATATTACATAATGGCTCTTGGCATACCCATCACTGCAGTAGTGAACATCATAGCCAACAGGTAATTTTCCACCTTTCACCCTCCTACTACCCTCTCCCTTTTGGAGTCCCCAGTGTCTGTCCTTTCCCTCTGTATGTCTATGTGTACCAATTGTTTAGCTTCCACTTATGAGGGAGAATGTCTGTTACTTGATTTTCTGTTTCTGAATTATTTCACTTAGGGTGGTGACCTCCAGCTCCATCCATGTCACTGCAGAAGACATGACTTTATTAAGGCCTAGATATTTCTGATCTGATACGCTTAAAGAAGTTCAGAAACAGAATGAGTATCTCCAGGACTCCTTTTGAGCCTAAAAAGATTCTTCATTGGCTCTTTAGAATTTCTCTCATGAATCAGGATTCTTCTGAGAATTTAGGGATAGGTGGAAGTGGCTTCTCAGTGATGAGTGGGAGCAAATTCTCGAGCTGGATTAGGTCTAGATTAAGTAGCCCAGCAAGGCTCCACTGCTCTGAGGGTGGTAAGTCATCTAAGTGTAAACCTTTAGGGTACAGAAATGCAGGAGAAGCATGAGACAAATATTAAGCCCACTGATAATGGCAGTTCTTACCTTCATTTGCTTCTACACTTAAGTCTTCACTGGACTTTTTATTACCCTTTTAATTCTTTAAGGGTATAGAGTTTCCATAAAAAGTCATCAGTGATAATGTATTTAATTTTATTTGGCTTTCTACTTATTCTGGATTCTAAAACACACTCATACAAACAGGTTACTTATGGATCACTTTGAGATAGAAAACACTATTCAGAAGGTTTAAATCTCAATTTAATCCATTTCTTTATCACAAGTTTACAGGAGACACAGCTATCTTCAGTTTTAACTGCAATAGTTGATATATTGACTTTACCTGTTGAAAACCTATATTGCTGACTAACCAAAATTATTCCTGTGAGATAGATACAGAAACATTGATTTTCTACAATAACCACTGACCGGTCCCTCGGCAGCCATTTTATTGTATTATTGTTTTTTCTCTTTTCTTTTTTTTTTTTTTAATTGCATATTAGGTTTTGGAGTACATGTGAAGAACATGCAAGATAGTTGCATAGGTACACATGTAGCAGTGTGATTTGCTGCCTTCCTCCCCTTACCTATATCTGGCATTTCTCCCCATGTTATCTCTCCCCATCTCCCCACCCCCTGCTGTCCCTCCCCATTCCCTTCAACAGACCCCAGTGTGTAGTGCTCCCCTCCCTGTGTCCATGTGTTCTCATTGTTCAACACCCACCTATGAGTGAGAACATGCGGTATTTCATTTTCTTTTCTTGTGTCAGTTTGCTGAGAATGATGGTCTCCAGGTTCATCCATGTCCCTACAGAGGACACGAACTCATCATGTTTGATGGCTGCATAATACTCCATGGTGTATATGTGCCACATTTTCACTGTCCAGTCTATCATTGATGGGCATTTGGGTTGGTTCCAGGCCTTTTCTATTGTAAACAGTGCTGCAGTGAACATTCATGTGCATATGTCCTTATATTAGAATGATTTATAATCTTTTGGATATATACCCAGTAATGGGATTGCTGGGACAAATCGAATTTCTATTTCTAGGTTTTTGAGGAATCGCCACACTGTCTTCCACAATGATTGAACTAATTTACACTCCCACCAGCAGTGTAAAAGTGTTCCTATTTCTCTACATCCACTCCAGCATCTGTTGTCTCCAGATTTTTTAATGATTGCCATTCTAACTGGTGTGAGATGGTATCTCAATGTAGTTTTGATTTGCCTATCTCTAATGACCAGTGATGATGAGCATTTTTTTCATATGTTTGTTGGCCTCATGTATGTCTTCTTTTGTAAAGTGTCTGTTCATATCCTTTGCCCAGTTTTGGATGGGCCTGTTTCTTTTGTTCTTGTAAATCTGTTGTAGTTCTTTATAAATTCTGCATGTCAGCCCTTTGTCAGATGGGTAAACTGCAAAAAATTTTTCCCATTCTGTTGGCTGCCAATTCACTCTAATGACTGTTTCTTTTGCTGTGCAGAAGCTGTGGAGTTTGATTAGGTCCCATTTGTCTATTTTGGCTTTTGTTGCCAATGCTTTTGTTGTTTTGGTCATGAAGTCCTTGCCTATTCCTATGTCCTGAATGGTTTTGCCTAGATTTTCTTCTAGGGTTTTTATAGTGTTAGGTCTTATGTTTAAGTTTTTAATCCATCTGGAGTTAATTTTAGTGTAAGGTGTCAGGAAGAAGTCCACTTTCTGCTTTCCGCACATGGCTAGCCAGTTTTCCCAACACCATTTATTAAACAGGGAATCTTTCCCCCATTGCTTGTTTTTGTCAGGTTTATTCAAGATTGTATGGCTGTAGATATGTTGTGTTGCCTCCAATGCCTCTGTTCTGTTCCATTGGTCTATATCTGTTTTGGTACCAGTACCATGCTGTTTTGATTACTGTAGCCTTGTAGTATAGTTTGAAGTCTGGTAGTGTGGTGCCTCCAGCTTTGTTCGTTTTGCTTAGAATTGACTTGGCTATGTGGGCTCTCTTTTGGTCCCATATGAAGTTTAAGGTGTTTTTTTCCAGTTCCGTGAAGAAGGTCATTGGTAGCTTGATGGGGATAGCGTTGAATCTATAAATTACTTTGGGCAGTATGGCCATTTTCATGACATTGATTCTTCCTAACCATGAACATGGAATGTTTCTCCATCTGTTTGTGTCCTCTCTGATTTTGTTGAGCAGTGGTTTGTAGTTCTCCTTGAAGAGGTCCTTTACGTTCTTTGTTATTTGTATTCCTAGGTATTTTATTCTCTTTGTAGCAGTTGTGAATGGCAGTTCATTCTTGATTTGGCTCTCTTTAAGTCTGTCATTGGTGTATAGGAAGGCTTGTGATTTTTGCACATTGATTTTGTATCCTGAGACTTTGCTGAAGTTGCTTATCAGTTTCAGGAGATTTTCGGCTGAGACGATGGGATCTTCTAGATATACAATCATGTCGTCTGCAAATAGAGACAGTTTGGCTTCCTCCTTCCCTATTAGAATACCCTTTATTTCTTTTTCTTGCCTGATTGCTCTGGCTAGAACTTCCAGTACTATATTGAATAGGAGTGGTAAGAGAGGGCATCCTTGTCTAGTGCCAGATTTCAAAGGGAATGCTTCCAGTTTTTGCCTATTCAGTATGATATTGGCTGTTGGTTTGTCGTAAATGGCTTTTATTATTTTGTGACACGTTCCATCAATACCGAGTTTATTGAGGGTTTTTAGCATAAAGGGCTGTTGAATTTTGTCAGAGGCCTTCTCTGCATCAATTGAGATAATCATAGTTTTTGTCTTTGGTTCTGTTTATGTGGTGAATTACGTTTATAGACTTGCGTATGTTGAACCAGCGTTGCATCCCCGGGATGAATCCTACTTTATCGTGGTGGATAAGCTTTCTGATGTGCTGTTGCAGTCAGCTTGCCGGTATTTTATTGAAGATTTTTGTGTCTATATTCATCATGGATATTGGCCTGAAGTTTTCTTTTCTTGTTGAGTCTCTGCCAGGTTTTGGTATCAGGATGATGTTGGTCTCATAAAATGATTTGGGAAGGATTCCCTTTTTTTGGATTATTTGGAATAGTTTCAGAAGGAATGTACCAGCTCCTCTTTGTGTGTCTGGCAGAAGTTGGCTGTGAACCCATCTGGACCTGGGCTTTTTTGTGTGGTAGGCTCTTAATTGCTACCTCAACTTTAGATCTTGTTCTTGGTCTATTTAGGGTTTCGACTTCTTCCTGGTTTAGGCTTGGGAGGACACCAGTGTCTATGAATTTATCCATTTCTTCCAGGCTTACTAGTTTATGAGTTGCTTCTAATAATCTCTGATGATGGTTTGAATTTTTGTGGGATCTGTGGAGATATCCCCTTTATTGTTTTTTATTGCATCTATTTGGTTATTCTCTCTTTTCTTTTTTATTAATCTGGCTAGTGGTCTATTTTGTTGATGTTTTCAAAAAACCCGCTCCTGGATTTATTGATATTTTGACGGGTTTTTTGTGTCTCTATTTTTCTCAGTTCTTCTCTGATCTTAGTTATTTCTTGTCTTCTGCTGGGTTTTGAGTTTTTTTGATCTTGCTCCTCTAGCTCTTTCAATTTTGATGATAGGGTGTCAATTTTAGATCTCTCCTTGCTTCTCATGTGGTCACTTATTCCTGTATATTTTCCTCTAGAGACTGCTTTAAATGTATCCCAGAGATTTTGGTATGTGTGTCTTCGTTCTTGTTGGTTTCGAAGAACTTCTTTATTTCTGCCTTCATTTCATTGTTTATCCAGTCAACATTCAAGAGCCAGTTGTTCAGTTTCCATGAAGCTGTGCGCTTCTGAGTTACTTTCTGAATTCTGAGTTCTAACTTGATTGCACTGTGGTCTGAGAGATTGTTTGTTATGATTTCCGTTCTTTTGCATTTGCTGAGGAGTGATATACTTCCAATTATGTGGTCAGTTTTAGAGTAGGTGTGATGTGGTGCTCAGAAGAATGCATATTCTGTGGATTTGGGATGCAGAGTTCTGTAAATGTCTATCAGGTTTGCTTGTTCCAGGTCTGAGTTCACGTCCTGGATATTTTTGTTAATTTTCTGTCTGATTGATTCGTCTAATATTGACAATGGGGTGTTAAAATCTCCCACTATTATTGTGTGGGAGTCTAAGTCCCTTTGAAAGTTATTAAGAACTTGCCTTATATATCTGGGTGCTCCTGTATTGGGTGCATATATATTTAGGATCATTAGCTCTTCTTGTTGCATCAATCCTTTTACCATTATGTAATGTGTTTCTTTGTCTCTTGATCTTTGTTGGTTTAAATTCTATTTTATCTGAGATGAGAATTGCAACTCCTGCTTTTTTTTTGCTCTCCATTTGCTTGGTAAATATTCCTCCATTTCTTTATTTTGAGCCTTTGTGTATCCTTGCATGTGAGATGGGTTTCCTGGATACAGCACACCAATGTGTTTTGGCTTTTTATCCAGTTTGCCAGTCTTTGTCTTTTGATTGGTGCATTTAGTCCATTTACATTTAGGGTTAATATTGTTGTGTGTGTATTTGATACTGCCATTTGATGCTAGCTGGCTGTTTTTCCCATTAGTTGATGCAGATTCTTCATTGTGTTGATGCTGCTTATAATTTAGTATGTTTTTGGAGTGGCTGGTACTGGTTGTTCCTTTCTATGTGTAGTGCCTTTTTCAGGAGCTCTTGTAAAGCAGGCCTGCTGGTGACAAAATCTCTGAATAGTTGCTTGTTCGCAAAGGATTTTATTTTTCCTTCACGTATGAAGCTTAGTTTGGCTGGATATGAAATTCGGGGTTGAAAGTTCTTTTTTTTTTAAGGATGTTGAATATTGGCCCCCACTTTCTTCTGGCTTGTAGGGTTTCTGCAGAGAGCTGCTGTGAGTCTGTTGGGCTTCCCTTTGTGGGTAACCCGACCTTTCTCTCTGGCTGCCCTTTACAATTTTCTCCTTCATTTCAACCCTGGTGAATCTGACGATTATGTGCCTTGTGGTTGCTCTTCTCGAGGAATCATTGTGTTGTTCTGTTTCCTGGACTTGAATATTGGTCTGCCTTGCTAGGTTGGGGATGTTTTTCTGGATAATATCCTGAAGAGTATTTTCCATCTTGGATTCATTCTCTTCATCACATTCAGGTACACCTCTCAAACATAGATTAGGCCTATTCACATAGTCCCGTATTTCTTGGAGACTTTGTTCATTCCTTTTTACACTTTTTTTGTAATCTTGCCTTCTCATTTTATTTCATTGAGTTCATCCTTGACCTCTGATACTCTTTCTTCTGCTTGGTCAATTCAGCCATTGAAACTTGTGCATGCTTCGTGAAGTTCTCGTGTTGTGTTTTTTAGCTCCATCAATTCACTTATATTCCTCTCTAAGTTGTTCATTCTCGTTACCATTTTGTGTAATCTTTTTTTCAAGGTTCTTAGTTTCTTTGTATTGGGTTAGAACATGTTTTTTTAACTCCCAGAAGTTTCTCATTAGCCATCTTCGGAAGTCTGATTCTGTCATTTCATCACACTCATTCTCCATCCAGCCTTGTTCCCTTGCTGGTGGAGTTGTGATCCCTTGTAGTAGGAGAGGTGTTCTGCTTTCGGGTGTTTTCCTCCTTTTTGTGCTGGTTTTTTCCCGTTTTTGTGGATTTATCCACCTGTCATCTGAGTAGTTGCTGATTTTCCGATTGGGTCTCTGAGTGGATGTCCAGTTGATGATGAAGTTATTTCTGTTTCTTAGTTTTCCTTCTAACAGTCTGGCCCCTCAGCTGTAGGACTGCTGAGGTCCACTCCAGGCTCTGCTTGCCTGGGGATCACCTGCAGCGGCTGCAGAACAGTAAGAGTTGCTACCTGTTTCTTCTTCTGCTATCTTTGTCCCAGAATGATGGGTGCCAAATGTCAGTCTGATCAGTCCTTGGTGAGGTGACTTTTTGGATATACGGGGGTCAGGGAGCTGCCTGAGGAGACAGTCTGTCCTTTATAGAAGTTCAAGTGCTGAGTTGTGAGCTCCGTTGTTCAGAGCTGCTGGAAAGGTACGTTTAAGTCTGCTGCAGGAGAACTCATAAACCCCCTTTTTTATGCCAGGTCCTCTGTTCTGGGGAGTTCAGGCTTTATGAGCTTCCATTGTGCCATTGCCTTTTTATTCAGGGCTGCTCTGCCTAGCAAGGAGGCAGCCTAGTCACTGTCTGCCTGCAGAGTCTTTGCTGAACTGCTGTCGGCTCCGCCCTGCTGCTGTGTGAATTTCCCTGCAGTCCTGTTTATATGGGCGTGGTTAGAACTGCCTCGGCAATGGTGGCCCACCTCTGTAATGGCGGACTCTCTCTTTAGTGGTGGGTTGCCTCAGCGATGGCAGACTACCTCCGTAGGGGTGGAGTGTCTCAGTAATGGCAGACACCTTTCCCATAAAGCTGGATCCTCCCAGGTTCAGCTGTGCTTGCCGTGAAACTCTCAACCCAGGGCGTTTCCAATTGCTGTTTTTATGTGTGTGTGTGTGTGTGTGTGTGTGTGTGTGTGTGTGTGTGTGTGTTGGTCGGGGGGGGGAATCCGCTGAGCCTTATCACCTGGCTCCCTCCCTCAGAGCCTTTTTTTTTTTTTTTTAAGTTGAACGGTTGACTCTCTCCCAGGTGTTCCTTCCAGTTGCCTGCCGAAAAGGCACTGGGATCTGTGTGATTTCCCGTGCGGCAACCCACTGCGCCGGCTGAAACAACGGTGCTGCCTGGGAATCTCCTGGCCTGGCTTCCTGTTTCTGTCCCCTGTTTAATCAGATGAATGGGCGACTCTGCCTTCCTGGATCTCCAATCGCCACCTTAAAAGGGCAATCAGACCAGTGTATTTTGCATGGAGAACTGCCATGCCGGGGCACCGGCAAAATAGCTGCACTGACCAAAATTGCTGCACTGATGACCCGTGGGGCTTCTCTGCCTGGGAATCTTCTGGTCTGTGGGTAATAAAGATCTGTCTGGAAATGCAGCATCCACTCATCCTGTGCACTTTCACTGGGAGCTGCAATCCTGAGCTGCTCCTAAACTGCCATCTTGGGTCTTCCCAGCAGCCATTTTAAACATCAATTTGATGATACTGCCCAAACATCCCCAGTTCGGTTCGACTTTGAGATCCTCAAGCCCACCATAGTTTTTTGGGTTTGGCATTTCTTTCTTATCCTTAAATGTGGTAGCTCCATGAGGACAGGGACCTGTGTTGATTCACTGTGTCTGTGTACTTCACTTAGCAGAACGTTTTCAAGGTCGATCCATGTAGTAGCACGTATTCAGAACTTCACTCCTTTTATGGCTAAGTATTCTGTTGCCTGTGTAGAGCACAGTTTGTTTATCCATTCATTTTCAGTGGACACTTAGATTTTTTCCACCTTTTGGCTCTTGTGAATAATGCTGCAATAAATATTGGCGTATAAGGATCAGTTTAAGTTCAAACCTTCAATTTCTTTTAGTATATGCCTAAAAGGAGAATCATTGCATCATATAGTAATTGTGTTTTCCTCTTCTTTGAGGAACTGCTAAACTTCTTTTCCACAGTGGCTGCACCATTTTACAGTCCTACTAGCGGTGTATGAGGGTTCAACAGAGAACTCTCAGAACAGAACGGATATTTCACCAGAGAAGATGAATGGCAAAAAAAAAAAAAAATGAAATAATGGAAATGCAAATTAAAATTATGATGAGATACCATTAGATGCCCACTAGAATGGCTGAGTTTAAATGGCTGAAAATATCAGTTGTATCCTTAGAACTGGTATTAATATCTGGCACGAAGTAAGATGTAGGTGACCAATAAGTATTTGTTGAGTAGGTGGGTTCATTTGTGTGATCCGCTGCCAGACCTACCTACCTATTAGCAACTGCAGTGACATACTGACCTTCCTGCCACTATTTGTTGATAAACTCTCTAAAGACAGATCTTCCACTTGTATTCAAAGTATATCACTTCTTGCCTCCTAAGACAAGCAGTTCCCTCGTCTCCTGCATCATAAATTTTCCCCTCTGCTGGGTCATTCCCCTCAGTAACATAGTTACCATCTCTGTTGTTATCTTTCCTTTTAGAACTCAGGAGTTGGCTAAGCTATACACTGGTGACCAACTGATTTTGACAAGGTTTTCAAGTTTGTTAAATGGGTAAAGAATCTCTTCAACAGATGATGCTGGGATAACTAGATTTTCACAAGCAAAAGAGTGAAGCTGGACCCTATATACAAAAATTTACTCATAATGGATCAGTGACATCTAAATGTAAGAGCTCAAACCATCAGACTTTTAGAAGAAACAGGTGTACTTCATAAATTGGACTTCATCAAAATTAAAAATATTTGTGCATTATTAAAATAGGCAACCTACAGAATGGGAGAAAATTCTTGTAAATTATATATCTGATAAGGGATTAATATCCAGAATATATAAAGAATACAATTTAACAAAAAGTTCAGTTAAAAAATGGGCAAAGCGAGATGGATCCAAGATGGCCAATTAGGAGCAGCTCAGGATTGCAGCTCCCAGCGAAAGTGCAGATGGTGAGTGGACGCTGCATTTTTAGATGGATTTCTATTGCCCACAGGCCAGGAAATTTTCAGGTGGAGGAGCCCCATGGGTGACCATTGCGCTCTGCAGCTGTTTTGGCTGGTGTGATGAGTCTCCGTAAAAAATACACGGGCCCAGGCACTGTTTTAGCTGGCAATTGGAGCTCCTGGGAGACAGAGTCGCCCATCCACCTGATAAAAAACGGGACTGAAACAGAGCCAGGCCAGGAGATCCCAAGCAAAAAAGTGCCACAAATCGCAGCATGGCCGTTTCAGCAAGTGCAGTGGGTCACCACATAGTAAATCACACAGGTTCTGGCAACTTTTCAACAGGTGACTGGAACGCCTAGGAGATGGAATCACTCCTTCAAGTGAAAGAAAAAAGGTGGAGGCGTTCTGAGGCAGGGAGCCAGATGATCAGGCTAGGCTGGTCCCACCTTGACAGAAAAACAGCAATCTGAAACGCTCTGGATTGAAAGTTTCACAGCAAGCACAGCTGAACCCAGGACGGTCCAGATCTGTTGGGGAAGGGTGTCCACCATTACCAAGGCTGTCTACCACTATGAAGGTAGTCTGCCATTGCTGAGGCAGCCCGCCATTAGAGAGAGATTCCGCCATTGCAGAGGTGGGCTGCCATTGCGAGGCAGTTCTAACTATACTTGTATAAACAGGACTGTAGGAAAGTTCACACAGCAGCTGGGCAGAATCCACAGCAGCTCAGCAAAGCCTCTGCAGGCAGATAGTGACTAGGCTGCCTCCTCGCTGGGCAGGGCAGCCCTGAAAAAAGCCAGCAGCACAAAAGAAACTCAAATAAAGCCCTAACTCTTCAGGACATAACACGTGGGGGAAAATAAAAGGTGTTTATGAGTTCTGCTGCAGCATACTTAAACATACGTGCCCAATAGCTCTGAATGGAACAACAGAGCTCACAGCTCAGCACTTGAGCTCCTATAAAGGACAGACTGTCTCCTGAAGCAGCTCCCTAACCCCCATATATCCTAAGAGTCACCTCATAAAAGAGAGCTCAGACTGACATCTAGTGGGTATCCTTTTGGGACAAAGCAGAAGAAGAAACTGGCAGCAACCCTTACTATTCTGCAATTGATGCCAGTGATCCCAAGGCAAGCAGGGCCTGGAGTGGACCTCACCACTTCTACAGCAGAGGGCCTGACTGTTAGAAGGAAAACTAAGAAACAGAAAGAAATAACTACATCATCACCAAACTGGATGTCCAGAGATCCAATCTGGAAGTCAGCAACTACAAAGACTACAGGTGGGTAAATCCACAAAGATGGGAAGAAACCAGCACAAAAAGGATGAAAACACTCTATACCAGAACGCCTCTCTTCCTACAGGGGATCACAACTCCTCACCAGCAAGGAAACAGGCTGGATGGGGAATGAGTATGATGAATTGACAGAAACAGGCTTCAGAAGGTGGGTAATAATAAACTTCTCTGAGCTAAAAGAACATGTGCTAACCCAATGCAAAGAAACTGAGAACCTTGAAAAAAGATTACACAAAATGGTAACGAGAATAAACAACTTAGAGAGGAATATAAGTGAATTGAGGGAGCTGGAAAAAAAAAAAAAAAAACAGGAGAACTTCATGAAGCATACACAAGTTTCAACAGCCGAATAGACCAAGCAGAAGAAAGGATATCAGAGGTCGAAGATCAACTCAATGAAATAAATTGAGAATGCAACATCAGAGAAAAAAGGGCAAAAATGAACAAAGCCTCCAAGAAATATGGGAGTATGTGAAAAGACCTAATATACGTTTGATGATAGGTGTACCTGAATGTCATGAAGAGAATGAATTCATGCTGGAAAATACTTTCAGGATATCCAGGAAAGCTTCCCCAACCTAGCAAGGCAGTCCAATATTCAAGTCCAGGAAATAGAGAACAACACAAATATATTCCTCAAGAAGAGCAACCCCATGGCACATAATCTTCAGATTCACTAGGGTTGAAATGAAGGAGAAAATGCTAAGGGCAGCCAGAGAGAAAGGTCAGGTTATGCACAAAGGGAATCCCATCAGACTCACAGCAGATCTCTCAGCAGAAACCCTGTAAGGCAGAGTGGGGGTCAATATTCAACATCCTTAAAGAAAAGAACTTTCAACCCAGAATTTTATATCCAGCCAAACTAATCTTCATAAGTGAAGGAAAAATAAAATCCTTTACAAACAAGCAATTACTCAGAGATTTCATAACCACCAGGCCTGCTTTACAGGAGCTCCGGAATGAGGCACTAATAGAAAGGAACAACCAGTACCAGCCACTCCAAAAACATACCAATGGTAAAGAGCATTGACATAATGAAGAAAGTGCATCAACTAATGGGCAAAAGAAGCCAGCTAGCATCAAAATGGCAGGATCAAATTCACACATAACAATATTAACCCTAAATGTAAATAGGCTAAACCCCCAATCCAAAGACACAGACTGGCAAATTGGATAAAAAGCCAAAACCCATAGGTTTGCTGTATCCAGGAAACCCATCTCACATGCAAGGATACACAAAGGCTCAAAATAAAGGGATGGAGGAAGATTTTTATCAAGCAAATGGAGAGCAAAAGAAAGCAGGAGTTGCAAATCTCATCTCAGATAAAATAGAATTTAAACCAACAAAGATCAAAAGAGACAAAGACATTACACAATGGTAAAAGGATCGATGCAACAAGAAGAGCTAATGATCCTAAGTATATACACACCCAATACAGGAGCACCCAGCTACATAAAGCAAGTTTTTAATGACTTTCAAAGAGACTTAGACTCCCATACAATAATAGTGGGAGACTTTAATACCCCATTTTCAATATTAGATCAAGGAGACAGAAAATTAACAAGAATATCCAGAACTTGAACTCAGACCTGGACCAATCAAACCACATACACATTTACAGAACTCTCCACCATCCACAGAATATACATTCTTCTGAGCACCACATCACACCTACTCTAAAATTGACCACATAATTGGAAGTAAATCACTCCTCAGCAAATGCAAAAGAACGGAAATCATAACAATCTCTCAGACCACAGTGCAATCAAGTTAGAACTCAGAATTCAGAAACTAACTCAGAAGTGCACAGCTTCATGGAAACTGAACAACTGGCTCTTGAATGTTGACTGGATAAACAATGAAATGAAGGCAGAAATAAGTTCTTCGAAACCAATGAGAATGAAGATACAATATACCAGAATCTCTGGGACACATTTAAAGCAGCGTCTAGGAAAATATATAGCAATAAATGCCCCCATGAGAAGCAAGGAGAGATCTGAAATTGACACCCTATCATCAAGATTGGAAGAAATAGAGGAGCAAGATCAATAAAACTCAAAACCTAGCAGAAGATAAGAAATAACTAAGATCAGAGCAGAACTGAAGGAGATAGAGATACAAAAAAACCGTCAAAATATCAATAAATCCAGGAGCTGGTTTTTTATAAAGATCACACAATAGGCCACTAGCTAGATTAATAATAAGGAAAAGAGAATAATCAAATATATGCAATAAAAAACGATAAAGGGGATATCACCACAGATTCCACAAATATACAAACTATCATCAGAGGTTATTACAAACAACTCTATGTACATAAACTATTAACCTGGAAGAAATGGATAATTTCCTGGACACTTGCATCCTCTTTAGCCTAAACGAAGAAGAAGTCGAAACCCTGAATAGATTAATAACAAGGACAGAAGTTGAGGCAGCAATTAAGAGCCTACCACATAAAAAAAACCCCAGGTCCACATGGGTTCACAGCCGAATTCTACCAGACACACAGAGGAGCTGATATCACTCCTGAATCTATTTCAAACAATCAGTGAGAGGGAGTTCTTCCCAAATCATTTTATGAGACCAACATCATCCTGATAGCAAAACCTGGCAGAGACTCAGCAAGAAAGGAAAACATGAGGCCAATATCCATGATGAACATAGATGTGAAAACCTTCAATAAAATACTGTCAAACTGATAGCAACAGCACATAGAAAAGCTTATCCACCATGTTCAAGTAGGCTTCATCCGGGGGATGCAAGGCTGGTTCAACATACGCAAGTGTATAAACGTAATACACCACATAAACAGAATCGAAAATAAAAACCACATGATTGTCTGAATTGATGCAGAGGGCTTTGACACAATTCAACTGCCCTTTATGCTAAAAACCCTAAATAAAGTAGGTATATTGATGGAACGTATCTTAAAATGATAAAAGCTATTTACGACAAACCAGCCAATATCATACAGAATTGGCAAAAACTGGAAGCATTCTCTTTGAAATCTGGCACTAGACAAGGATGCCGTCTCTCACCACTCCTATTCAATAGAGTATTGGAAGTTCTAACCACAGCAATCAGGCAAGAAACAGAAATAAAGGGTATTCAGTTAGGAAAGGAGGAAGTCAAATTGTCTCTGTTTGCAGATGACATGATTGTATATTTAGAAGACTCCATCATCTGAGCCCAAAATCTCCTGAAACTGATAAGCAACTTCAGCAAAGTCTCAGGATACAAAATCAATGTGCAAAAATCACAAGCATTTATATATGCCAGTAACAGACTTAAAGAGAGCCAATCAAGAATGAACTGCCCTTCACAATTGCTACAAAGAGAATAAAGTACCTAGGAATACAACTAACACAGAACATAAAGGACCTCTTCAAGGAGACCTACAAACCACTGCTCAACAAAATAAGAGATGACACAAACTGATGGAGAACCATTCCATGTTCATGGTTAGGGAGAATCAATGTCATGAAAATGGCCATACTGCCCAAAGTAATGTATAGATTAAACACAATCCCCATCAAGCTACCAATGACCTTCACAGAACTGGAAAAAAACCACCTTAAACTTCATATGGAACCAAAAGAGAGCCCACATAGCCCAGTCAACTCTAAGCAAAAAGAACAAAGCTGGAGGCATCACAGTACCAGAATTCAAACTATACTACAAGGCTACAGTAATCAAAACAGCACGATACTGGTACCAAAACAGAGATATAGACCAATGGAACAGAACAGAGGCATTGGAGGCAACACCACACATCTACAACTATTTGATCTTTGACAACCCTGAGAAAAACTAGCATTGGGGAAAGGAGTCCCTGTTTAATAAATGGTGTTGGGAAAACTGGCTAGCCATGTGCAGAAAGGAGAAACTGGACCCCTTCCTGACACCTTGCACTCAAATTAACTCCAGATGGATTAAAGACTTAAACATGAGACTTAACATCATAAAAACTGTAGAAGAAAATCTAGGCAAAACCATTCAGGACAGAGGCACAGGCAAGGACTTCATCACCACAACACCAAAAGCATTGGCAACAAAAGCCAGAATAAACAAATAGGACCTAATCAAACTCTACAGCTTCTGCACAGCAAAAGAAGCCAGTCATTAGAGTGAATCAGCAACCAACAGAATGAGAAAAAATTTTTGCAATCTACCCATCTGACAAAGGGCTAATATCCAGAATCTATAAAGAACTAACGGATTTACAAGAAAAAACAAGCCCATTCAAAAGTGGGTGAAGGATATGAAGAGACATTTTACAAAAGAAGGGCCATTTTACATGAGGCCAACAAACGTCAAAAAATGCTCATCATCACTGGTCATTAGAGAAATGCAAATCAAAACTACATTGAGGTACCATCTCATGTCAGTTAGAATGGCCATCATTAAAAACTCTGGAGACAACAGATGCTGAAGAAGATGTGGAGAAATAGGAACACTTTTAAACTATTGGTGGGAGTGTATAAGTTCAACCATTGTGGAAGACAGTGTGGCGATTCCTCAGGGACTTAGAAATAGAAATTCCTTTTGATCCAGCAATCCCAGTACTGGGTAAATATCGAAAGGATTATAAATCATTCTAATATAAGGACACATGCACATGTATGTTCACTGCAGCCCTGTGTACAATAGCAAAGACCTGGAACCAACCCAAACGCCCATGGATGATAGACTGGACAGGGAAAATGTGGCACATATACACTATGGAATATTAAGCAGCCATCAAAAACGATGAGTTCGTGTCTTTGTAGGGACATGGATGAACCTGGAAATCATCATTTTCAGCAAACTGACACAAGAACAGAAAATCAAACACCACATGTTCTTGCTCATAGGTGGGTTTTGAACAACGAGAACATGTGGACACAGGGTGGGGAGCATCACACGCTGGGTTCTGTCAAGGGGAAATATGGGAGGGACAGCAGTGGGTGGGGAGTTGGGGAGAGAGCATGGGGAGAAGTGCCACATATAGTTGAAGGGGAGGAAGGCAGCAAATCACCCTGCCATGTATGTACCTATCTAACAGTCTTGCATGTTCTTCACATGTACCCCAAAACCTAATATGCAATTAAAAAAAAAACATAGAATCAAGCTATCTAAAAAAAAAAAAAATGGGCAAAGCACTTACTAATTTCTCCAAAGAAGATACATAAATGGCTAACATATTTTGAAAAGAGGCTCAAAATCAGCCATCATGGCAGTGCAAACTAAAATCATAATGAGGTACACTACACGTTTACTAGGATAGCTCTAATTTTTAAAAAGTGGAAAATAAGTGTTGGCAAGGATAGAAATCAGAAACCAGAATGCACCGCTGGTGGGAATGTAAAATGGCACAGCTACTGTGGAAAAGAGTTCAGTGCCTCCACAAAGACTTGAACGTAAAATTACCATATGACCCCTCAATTCTACCTTTAGATGTCTAGTCAAAATAATTAAAAGTAGGTTCTTGATGTATACTTACTAGCTCATATTAATTGCAGCAGCATTCACAGTAGTCAAAAGTTGGAAACAATCCAAGAGTCCATTGATAAGTGAATGGATAAACAAAATGAAGCATATCAGACAATGGCATACTATATAGCTGTAAAGGGAATGAGAGTTTGATACATACTGCAACATGGGTGAAACTTGCAGATGTTATGCTAAGTGAAGTAAATAGAAAAGGACAAATGTATGTTCCATTTACATGAAATACCTTGAATAGGTAAATGCCCTACAGACAGAAAGGTCCTAGGGGGTAGTGGAAGTGGGAAGTTATTGCTAATGGCTATGGAGTTTTGTTTGGGATGGTGAAAAATGTTGGAAATAGTGGAGATGGTCACAAAACATTGTGAATGTAATTATTGCCAGTGGAACACTGAAAGTGGCTTTAATTGCAAAAAGATAAAATGAAAAGGCATAGTGAGGAAAATATTAGCAAAGCATATTGTCTGATTAAGGACTTTTATCTAGAGCACATAAGGATCACTTAGAGTCTAAAACAAGAATAACAAGATCCCCCTAAAAAATTTAAACTGGGCAAAATATTTGAACAGATTCTTCACCAGAGAAGATGAATGGCACAAAACAAGCAAATGGAAAGACAAAAATCACAACAAGATGCCATTAGAAACCCACTAAAATCACCGTAATTTAAATGGTTGGTTTCCAAGAATGTGGAACAAGTGCTAATTCAGTATTAATGAGAATGTGAACTAGTGCAACCACTTTGAAAACAAGTTAGCAGTTCTTTTTTTTTTTTTTGGAGATGGAGTTTCACTCTACAAATCTTTCTGAAATGTTCAGTCTTGTCCATGTCTTGATTTTGAGGCATATTTTCCTCTAATTGAAAGGCATTTTTCAAAATATTATCTAGAGCTCTTTTCAAAAATCAATGATCTTTCCATGCTAAAATATTCATTTTAGCTGAACATTGACAAGGACTTCCTCCTTGATCAAACTTTAGTTAGGCTTCTCTAAGCCGTCTTCTCAACTAGGCCTCATCCTTGGCCTTGGCCTGCCTTAAGCAAAGAATCCTGCTAAGTCAGTTTAGTGGGAATCTCCCATGCTTGATATCTAACCAAGTTTCTCACCCCTCACCCTTAATGTCTAAATCCTTAATCTGCCTGTAGGAAGAATCTTGTTAGGCAACTTAAGCAAGAATCCCTCTACACTTGATGTCTCCTCTTAATAATTTGCTTCTGGTTACTCTGAAGGGAACCAGATGCAAATAAAAATAAAAGTTTATAATTTAGTTCTTTATCAATGTCCATTTATCAGGACCTTCCCCTTTTTGGTATTTTTTTTCTATATATATTTTCCCCTCTGTCTAACCCCTTTAATTTCTGCTTTGAACAGCTCTCTGAACTTATTGCCAGTAAGCAATAAATTTTGTTTTAAAATTGCTGTTTGACCACTTTTTTAATGTTGCTTCTTACATTCCTCATATCTTTATAGCACTTTTACAATTACTATCCTATTGATCTCCTGGCTGGTGGTTATAATGCTCTTTCCAAGACTTTTAAGGTCAATTATCCCTCCCCATGAGACAAATACAGTATGTTCTACTTGCTTTGGAAATAGAAAACATAACCTGGAAGTATCATGGTTAAATTATAAAGTCCAACACATACCCTCAAAACAGAAACTCTTCTTCTATCAACATCTAAAATTTTGAGCTTCCTGTTCATCTTCTCATTTCATTCTGCAAATGCTCTGTGGGCGATTATTTTAAATTTACAGACAAATTGTTAAAATAGTTCAAATACTTTCCATATGCCCATTACCTTGGGGCTCAATCCAGGCTTTCCATCTTGCCTACCTCTACCTATTTTACTCCAAACATGTAAAATCCACCTCTCACTCTTCCTCATCCCTTTACTTACTTATTCAACCTCAGCATATGCATAGTGTTTTCAGAACTGTTAATCTGTACACTTCTAAGAAACATTTAATGACTAGAGTTCAGTGTTTATATATAGAGTTTTTGTTTTGAATATTATGGTTTCTCATGTAATTTGAATTTTGCAGTCAATATTATGTTATTAAAACATTTAAAGGTTATTCCTAATTAAGCAGAGTATAGGTATGTTATTAGGAATATATTATATTCTATAATGTAATAGGATATAATATATACCTATTCTGAATGATCCTACTCAGCAATGACACTTCCAAATATATTGTTTAATTTTTACAGCCATAGAGATTATTCTTATAAAGCCTTTTCAATTGATCTGTTGAAAATAAACAGATGTTTTTGGTGCCAGGCATTGATCCAAAGGCTATACTTTTATTATCGCATTTAATCTCCTTTAAAATATTTTTAAAATTGCTTCTTGGCCTTTTGGCTAAGATCAAGTGTAAAATATTTTTTTAGTTTCATTCTAGTTTCATCAATGGGTAAAACTTGTACGATGCCAGAATTAACCTCAATGTTATGAACCATTTCTTTCTTTTTTTTTTTAGATGGAGTCTTGCTCTTTTACCTAGGCTGGAGTGCAGTGGCACAATCTCAGCTCACTGCAACCTCCACCTCCCAGGTCATGCAATTCTCCCACATCAGCCTTCTGAGTAGCTGAAGTTATAGGCATGCACCACTATGCCTGGCTAATTTTTCTATTTTTAGTAGAGACAGGTTTTATCATGTCTACCAGACTGGTCTTGAACTCCTGACCTTGTGATCCACCCACCTCGATCTCCCAAAGTCCTGGGATTACCGGTGTGAGCCACCACACCCAACTGTTATGAACCATTTCTAACAGTGAGAGTCTTCCTACAATTGAGAGAGTAAGATCTCTGTAACTAGATACATAATTAAGTAGAGGCTGAATGATCGTCTTTCAAATATTAAGTTGTGAAAAGAATCCCAGAATGTGGGGTCCAACTTGCAGACCCTGACCCAGTGACAGATGAACAAATGCACTCAGAGGCCAGTTCCAGTGAAAGAGTGTGATGAACAAATGTGCTCAGACACAGATATCCAGTGAAAAAGTGGACTATAAACTCTGAGGAGGGTGCTATAGTCAGCAGCCATGGTCCTCACCAGCTGGCACTGCAGGCATTCATTCCATATAGATTTAATGACAGAGGCTTTAAGTTAATTATCCATACTTGTGGATAATTAACATGATTGCCTTCACCAGAGAGAGCCATCCTACAATGATTAAAAGCCATGTCCCAAGGCCTACAGCAATCACCATTTGTGGGTAACATTGTTGACCACCCTAGTAGAGAGCAGTCATGTGCTTGTGGATGTTCAAAGCTTGCTCTTAGGGCCACATGAGTAAACAAGCTCTTTAGATAAACTCCCCCACATTCCTTTGTATCTACTCCTGCCTAGTTGCCTCTGTGTAAGAACCACTGCCTTCAGGTCATTCCTTCTCAAGGCTTTTGCACAAACCTCCCAGCCTTCCAAGAAGGTTTGCATCTATTTCTCTCTAATTTTTCTCTTCTAATTTCTCCCACCACCCTGACTGAACCCCTACAGGAAATAGAAAATTATACATCATGTATGATTTGTTTTAATGCAAACTCTGAGCTCTAGGGTTGCTTAAGGAAATATACAGAACAGAGGTAGGGAAAATGGGATAAACTATTATCCTTTACTTAAGTCTCAAATTAAAGCCTCTTATTTTTCAAGAATAACTTACTATCCTGATGGAGAATATATCTGTTTTTCATTAAAATGTGTCTGTGTACTACTGAGAGGCACCATGGATTTGACAAAGAACCCATTTCAAATCTATTTCTGGGATCCACAACTACTGTCTATTATATACTGAGCTAAGAACATGGAAGAGAGTTAAACTATTAAACACAGAAATTTAAATATTTACTGATTTTTTTTTCACTAAAGCAGTAGCCTACCATAAGCAGGTTTTGAAATGCTGTGATAATTTTTGGATTCTGAATAAGATCTAATTAAATATACTGTTCTTTCATTTTGTCATATTCATTTGGGTTAACAAGAAACCAAAATATTAGTTAATACTATTTAGAAATATTAGAAGCTGATACAAGTTCTAAAAATGAGACAAATTGTCACATAAAAAGAGGCACATGATTAGATGATGATGGTGACTATAATGGAAATTTAGAGTCTCAGGTTCAAAAGAGAAAATAAGACAATATGAAGATACTGGATTCCTAACATTTAATATTTACAAGAAATTTTTCCTATTATACTTTTCAATGTTCCTCTTAACTAGTGTCAATGAAGTAATTGTTTTAACTAGTGTCAGTTAAACTTAGTATTCATGAAAACATTCCCACACAGTATAAGTTCTTTGAGTTTATAAACAGTATCTTTCATTGTTCAGCTAAATCTGGTAAATTGCTTTGTAGCCTCACTGGGTTTAATAAACGTTATATAAATAAATACTTTGTATGGATCTCTCTGATACATTTCTAGTGTTAGTATGAAAAAAGCAAAGCAAGGTATTTTCTTTTCTAAATTAAATTCCTTTAACTGGAAGTGTAAGAAATGTTTGGAGGTGACTTTTCTCTATTAGACAATCATACAGACTAGACTTGCAAATAACATGACACTTAAAGAACCATACATTTTCAAAAAATGCAGAGCACAAGTTTTGTTTAATATTACATTATACCAAAGCACTGCAGAAACACTGCTGAATAGAAGCAAGCTGGAACCTCAACACAGAGCTCTTTTCTTACCCTCAGCAACAAAAAGGCTTGATCTTAGAAGTTCAAAATTGTTTCATATGATAAAGATGAGTTCTGAAAATAAACCAATAAGTAATTGTAATTTATATTTTATTCAACTTCTTTTTTTTTTTTTTTGGTGGGGGGAGGAAGGCAGGAAGGAAGGGAGAAGGACGGTAGGGAGGAAGGAAGGGATGAAGGACGGAAGGAAGGGAGGAAGCAGGGAGGGAGGGAGGGAGGGAGGGAGGGAGGGAGGGAGGGAGGGAAGGGAAGAAAGGAAATCAAGCAATGAAAGAGACATTGCCGACCTGGATCTAGCGGTTTACAAGTTGATTTCTTTTTTTTTTTGAGAGAAGGAAAGAAAAAAAATAAGTAAAGGAGAGGAAGAAAGAGGAGAGAAAGAGGGAGAGTAAATGGAAATATTGCTTTATTTTGAAAAAAATTGGGTATTAATAATGGCCAATCAATGTTTCATTTAAACTAATGGGTAGGTGTGATGTGGTATTGACAAGAATGTATATTTTGTGTATTTGAAGTGGGGAGCTCTATAAATATTTATTAAGTTTACTTGTTCCGGATCTGAGTTCGAGTCCTTGATATCCTTATTAATTTTCTGTCTCATTGAATCTAAGTCTCGTATCTGGGTGTTAGGATCGTTAGCTCTTGTTGTTGCATTGATCCTTTTACCACTATACCTTTGTTGCTTTAAAATCTATTTTATCCGATACAAGAATTGCTACTCCTGCTTTTTATTTATTTATTATTTATTTTTGCTCTTCATTTGGTTGGTAAATCTTTCTCCATCCCTTTGTTTTGAGTCTTTGTGTATCCTTGCATGTGAAACAGGTCTGGATGTAACATGCCGTTGGGTTTTGGCTGTGTTTTTTGATTGGGAATTCAGTCAATTTAAATTTAGGGTTACTGCCATTTGATGTTGACTGGCTGTTTTATCCATTCGTTGGTGTAAATTCTTCTTTATGTTGGTGCTCTTTACTTTTTGGTGTATTTTTAGAAAGGCTAATACTTGTTGTTTCTTTCTGTGTGTAATGCTTCTTTCAGAAGCTCTTGTAAAGCAGGCCTGGTGGTAATAAAATTGCTGAGTTCTTTCTTGTTCATAAAAGATTTTATTTTTCCTTCAGTTGTGAAGCTTAGTTTGGCTGGATATGAAATTCTGGGCTGAAGGTTCTGTTCTTTGAGGATGTTGAATATTGGCCCCCACTCTCTTCTGGCCTGTAGAGTTTCTGCCGAGAGATCTGCTGTAAGTCTGATAGGCTTGCCTTTGTGGGTAACCTGACCTTTCTCTCTGGCTGCCCTTAGTATCCTCTCCTTCGTTTCAACCCTGGTGAATCTAACGATTATGTGCCTTGGGGTTGCTCTTCTTGAGGAATATCTCTGTGGTGTTCTCTGTATTACCTGGGGTTGAATGTTGACCTGCTTTGCTAGTTTAGGAAAATTTTCCTGAATAATATCCTGAAGGGTATTTTCCAGCTTGGATTCATTCTCTCCGTGGCATTCAGGTACACCTATCAAACGTAAATTTGGTCTTTTCACATAGTCCCACATTTCTTGGAGACTTTGCTCATTCCTTTTTATCCTTTTTTCTCTAATCTTTTCTTCACGTTTTATTTCATTAAGTTGGACTTTGACCTCTGATATCCCTTCTTCTGCTTGAACAATTCGAGTGTTCAAACCTGTGCATACTTCTCTGAGTTCCTGTATTGTATTCTTCAGTTCCATTAATTCACTCATACTCCTCTCTAAGTTGTCTATTCGCAATAGGATTTCATCAAACCTTTTTTCAAAGTTCCTAGTTTCTTTACGTTGGGCTACAACATGTTCTTTTAACTCACCGAAGTTTGTTATTATCCATTCCTTGAAGAGTGATTCTGTCATCAGGAGGCGCTCGTTCTCCATCAAGCCTTGTTCCATTGTTGATGTGGAACTGTGATCATCTTTAGAGGGAGAGGCGTTCTGACTTTGAGTATTCTCAGCTTTTTTACGCTGGTTTCTTCCCGTCATTGTAAATTTATCCTCCTGTCGTCTTTGAAATTACCAACTTTCAGATTAGGTCTCTTGAGTGGACATCCAGGTTGTTAGTTCCCAGGGCCAGAGCAGCGGCGTTAAAACTGATGGTGCTTTTCTGCCCAGGATTCTCCTGTCAGGCTTCCTTCTTGTTTCCGTAGTAGGCGACTCTGCCTTCCCGGGGCTCCAAACCTCGGTCAGAAGGGGAACCGGTCTTGTTTACTCTGCGCCGAGTGCTGCCGCGCCGAGGTGCCGGCGGAACCGCTGCGCCGACCACGAGAGTCGCGCTGGCGACTCGTGTGTTTCCACCACTGGGGGATCTTCTGCTCCGTGAGCGACCAGAATTTGTCTGAAAGTGTGGCGTCCTCTAGTTCTCCGCGCCTTCCCTGAGAGCTGCAATCCCGGGATGTTAGCGATCGGCCATCTTGGATCGTTCTTATTCAACTTCTAATATACACACAACCCTTTCTGAAATGTTCAGTCTTGTCCATGTCTTGATTTTGAGGCATATTTTCCTCTAATTGAAAGGCATTTTGTCAAAATAATAGAGCTCTTTTCAAAAATCAATGATCTTTCAATGCTAAAATATTCATTTTAGCTGAACATTGACAAAGACTCCCTCCTTGATCAAACTTTAGTTAGGCTTCTCTAAGCCGTCTTCTCAACTAGGCCTCATCCTTGGCCTTGGCTTGCCTTAAGCAAAGAATCTGGCTAAGTCAGTTTAGTGGGAATCTCCCATGCTTGATATCTAACCTAGTTTCTCACTCCTCACCCTTAATGTCTAAATTCTTAATCTGCCTGTAGGAAGAACCTTGTTAGGCAACTTAAGCAAGAATCCCTCTACACTTGATGTCTCCTTTTAATAATTTTCCAACTGCTGACCTCTTCACCCTGCTCTTTGTAAATTCTCAGCTTTTTTTTTTTTCTGTACTTGAGTTAAATCTCTCTTCTATTGCAATAGCCTTTAATAAAGTCTTCCTTGTCATATTTAGCAAGTGTCAATAATTTTTCTTTAACATCATCAGACTGGCTCTTAGGGATTTTGCCCTTGTGATATGCTAGAAGTTAAACTCATTGACTGTAGAGTCCAATCATCTAGTTTCCCACCCTTTATCTGTTGCTTATGAGCTTTATATCCTTAAGCAAGTTAGATGAACTTGTGTTGTTGATCCTTCAATGATAAATGTGTGCTCTGAACTGATAGGCTTATCTATGAGAAGGTGAGATCTCACAGGTGAGATTGTATCCACACATACATTTCACCACTGTGACCTCTGCCCAAACTGAAAGGTTGAGAATTTTGTGCTCTCTGCAAGCAAATTATGCCTGTAACTGTGGGATGGGGTGGGGAGGTGGTGGGTTAATTCATGTTGACTATGCGCACCCAGCCTGTAAGCTTACCATCTGAAATCTGGGCACCTCACTGGCTGGCTAAGAAGGTGATAAACGGTTAGGAAGAGACAACAATCAAAAAGTCTTCCTAAGTTTGAATCTGTGAGTTCAGACACTATAGTCTTTGTCTCAGTGAAACTCTGAGTGGGAGTTCCTGCCTTTAGATTTAAACAACAATAAATGAAAATTTCAGACTTCATGCACCAGGATCTCTCTCGGTTAAAAGCTATGAATTCCCTGGATTTTAGTGATCAACACCACTTATTCCTTGGTCCAATAGCTCAATAATTTTGTTGAAAATTTATATCCTATAAGTTATAATTAATGCCCACAACCTATTAAAAATTCAATTTTATTTGCCACCCCAGTGCTCATTCACTTAGATAAGAACACAACATACTGAGAACCATTTTTAAAATCAGAAATGGGCAGTTGCCCCTGCATCATAATTATAACTCTATAATCAACTGGTACCTAGGAACTCCCCAGTGAACATAACTTTTGTCTCTGCACCTAGAATCATGGCCCCTTGCAAAATGTTAGCTACCAACTTAGAAGAAAAGAAGTTCCTCAAGCTCTCCCCAAAGGTTTCATGTTTTTGAAAAAGAAAATGGGATTTTTGCCTCTAAAAAAGTACCATGGCATAAAATGGTAACATTATCTTTCTAGTCACCTCTGTTGATAATTGATCTCCTGAATGTTTAAGACACCAACAAATTTGATTTAAATTAGAGATAGTGTAGCCTTACCAAAACAGCATGGTACTGGTACAAAAATAGACACACAGACCAATGGAACAGAATAGAGAGCTAAGAAATAAGACTGCATAAACTATCATCGGAGTGATCAGGCAACCTATAGAATGGGAGAAAATTTTTGCAATGTATCTGACAAAGGTCTAATATCCAGAATCTGCAAGAAACTTAAAAAAATATAAAGAAAAGAAACCCACTAAAAAGCAGGCAAAAGACATGAATAGACACTTCTCAAAAGAAGCCATTTCTGTGGTCATGAAACATGTTAAGAAAAGCTCAACATCACAAATCATTAGAGAAATGCAAATCAAAGCCACAATGAGATACCATCTCACACCAGTCAGAATGGCGATTATTAAAAAGTTGAGAAACAACAGCTGTTGGCAAGGCTATGGAGAAATAGGAATGCTTTTACACTGTTGGTGGGAATGTAAATTTGTTCAATCATTGTGGAAGACAGTGTGGCCATTCCTCAAAGATATAGAACCAGAAATATACCATTGACCCAGCAATCCTATTACTGGGTATATACCCAATGTAATATAAATCATTCTATTATAAATATACATGTTCATTTCAGCACTTTCATAATAGTAAAGACACAGAATCAACCCAAATGCCCATCAGTGGTAGACTGGATAAAGAAAATGTACATATACACCATGGAATACTATGAAGCCATAAAATGGAATGAGATTATGCCCTTTGCAGGGACATGGATGGAGCTGGAAGCCATTATCTTTAGCAAATTAATGCAGGAACAGAAAAGCTATCACCATAGATTCTCACTTATAAGTTAGATCTGAACAATGAGAATGCATGGACAAAGAAAGGGAAAACAACATGCACTGGGGCCTATGCGGGGTGGGGGAAGGGAGAGCATCAGGAAAAATAGCTAATGCATGCGGGGCTTAATACCTAGGTGATGGATTGATGGGTTCAGCAAACCACCATGGCACACATTTACCTATATAACAAACCTTCATGTCCTGCACATAAATACCAGAACTTAAAATAAATTTAATTTAATTAAAAAATTAGAGATAGTGACAGTAAAAAAAGGTGTACTAGTGGGGTCCCTTGCCAATTTGAATGGGCTTAAGAGCATGAATGGCCCCAAACATTTTAGGAATATTATTCTTCCACTGCTTTCTTTCTGGACAGCACTCGTTGATGAAGATAATATCCTAATTTATATACCAAAACAGACTTCCCATTAATTTTTTGCTTCAGCAGTTCAGGGTTGTCTTTAGCAGCACCATCATCAGATCGATAAAAAGAAAAACACATTCAAAAGACTAGAAAAATACTCCCTGCTGTCATTCAGTTTATTTAAAGTATGCATATGATCTCCAGAAAGTTGTTAGCTATTGGGTTTCTTAACCAAAGGAATTTTTGAATTTCCAGGGTTCACCAAGTATTCATTCTTAGATCTGACTACCTCATAATCTGGGACTAGCCTTATCTTTGATGGCAGCCAAAGTCTTCCAAAGACTCTAGACTCTATTCACGTTTGCCCTGATTCTAGCCTAATTTGAGCTAATTAGAGCTCTTGGTTGAAACTGACACCCCCTGCTCAATATTAAGGGTTATCCTGCTATCCTGAAAAAGTATTACATTTTACTCCAAAGTTAAGTTGAAAGACTATTCCTGCTCCTACTTCCCCAGAGAGCTATTTTTAGTTGAACCAGTCATTAAGTAGCAGAAAGATTTCCTGTATATCCCTCTGAATAGCTCACTGCCTCCACAGGTCCTGGTGGCTACTGGATCATTGGTAATTCTGGAGTTGTGCTGTTGAGTTGTGCTGTTCAATATGGGAGCCACAAGTCACATATGATGATCTAAATTTAAATTAATTAAATGTATGTAAAATTAAAAATCTAGATTCCTGGTCACACTAGCCACATATAAAGAGTCCAAGAGCCACATATGACTCATACTTCCCATACTGTAGGGCACACGGGTAGAACATTTTTATATCATAAAACATTCTACTGAAAAGTGCTGTGAAGAGGTGCTGACAACAAATCCCCATATGTGTGATGGATCATATTGTTTACTGCGAATGACAGCAAGGAAAACCAAGCCGGTCCCCAAGTGGAAAACTACTCAGGGCATTCTAAAATAGTGAGCAACGTATGCCTATTATACATTAGTTAAACCAATTATTTAAACACAGGATATGTGACCTTGCTCCCTTGTGGAGAATGCTTTCTAGCTTGTCTTTGATCAGTGGTAAGCAGGTACTAGCTGCCTTCCTAGTTTGTCTTTGTTCTATGAGAAAACACAGAATACCTGCTTGTTAATAATCACCTGTTCAGAGAGAATAAATACGTGTGCCAGAGTCTGCTTGAGGCTCTCAGCTCTGAAGGCTCTCAGCATCCTGATCCCGCTTTGCTCTTCTATCTTTGTGTTTGTTTCTTAATTCCTTCAGCGCTGCCTGGGTTTGGGTCTCTACAGCCAAGCTGGTCTTGGCAAAGAGGAGTCATAACTGCCATAAAAAAGATGATCTGGGAGGAGGAACTTGTAAATGAAGCCAAGATAGCTTGAATCTATGAAATGGGTCTCCTCTGCCAGTAGCTACAGGATCTGCTTTAAAAAAAAATCAACTGCAATCATTTGCATATGGGCTTGGGTATCAGTTTGTTTTCCTTGTATCCTCTTCAAACAGTGAGTTCCATGGTTCTCAACTCTGGCTGTATATTAGAATCACACAGAGAATCTAGTTTAATTGGTCTGGAGATGCGAGGCAGAAAATTGGTCGTTTTTAAAAGCCCCAGATGAATTCTGTTTTGTATTTAGGTTTGACAAGCACTGATTTAGCAAATACATCACCTCATTTAATCAAATCAATATCTATAAAGGCAGAGCTTCAGTCAAAATAAAACCACCTCAATGTTTTATAGAAAAGCCTGCTGAATTCAAGACATAACTAATGGGAATTAAGACAGAGCTGGCATTGTCGTCTTAATAGTTCATAGGGGCAAACTGAGAAGCTATATTTGATCTAGTTTAAATAACCCTAACATTCGCCATCCATTGCAGGTTGACTTCTATACTAAACTAAAACTTATGTTGGAAAAAGAATTATAGAAAGAAGCATAAAATCCACCTTATTCACAATTATTGGCAACTTGCAGTAACAATTCTGCTGTTCTTTTCTGCATATATTCTCTTCAAAACCCTCACCAGAGTTATTAATATACTTTACATTTATGTTATCTCTGGGATTGTCACAGTTTTAGAGAATAATTATTAGGGAAGAATTGCTCCATTTATTTTCTCTTGACAGTTTCACTATGCTGAATTTATGAGTTTTTCTTACCATATAAATTGTTCATTTTTTGTTACTCCATAAAATGTAAATAATATCTTTATAATGGGGGACTATAAAGGATAGAAACTATTTGTTATTTTATTTCATTTTATTTTGTTTGAGTAGAAATCCAATTTTCTTTATTATTTTTTGGCAGATATATAACTCCAAAATATTTAGATAGATTAATATTGCTGCTCATTCCTCTGATACTTGCTATGGAAAAATAAGAACATTTAAGGCATAAAAGACTATTCTGTCAGTCTAAATATCTATGTCAGTGATAACCCAGATTGGGTTTAAGACGCTTTTATAACCAATAACATTTATGCTCTTCAGGGGATAGAAAAATGCAGTTACGAATAATATTTTAGTGTTATAAAACATTTGATTGGCAAGAATCATATCTTTAAAATTCTTAGCAGTTATATTTTATGCCATTACAAATTATACAGAATATGCTTTAACACATAGCAGGTTATTGTCACATATTTTTTACATCTTTTTCTAAGTGGGTTATACATTGTTCAAAAAATTAATATTTTGAGTGGGGTGAATATTATTTGTGATTTAAAAGATTAATTGCATACCTTGTTTAAAATTAAAAAGAAAAGAAAGTAATTTGAAACTTTCAAACTCACCACTGCCTTGTCAGACCTTCTATGATCTTCTACCCTGTTTATCCACTGTATTTCTGGCTATTTTTCAATAAGCATCATCCACACAAGTCAGTGTTATTTTCAAAAGTCTTCCGTACTTGCAATTTTCTTAGCTGCATTTCTCAATTTGTCATGTTGCTTATCTTGCTCAGAATTTCCTTCATTCTCAAAAGTATGGGTGTAGTACAGATTTTCGGGTAGCAGCATGTAACCCTTCAAAGAAAAGTTATGTGTTAATTGAAAACAAGTTTTATATTTTACTCTAGTTGATATAATTTTTGTTATAGATAATATCATGGAAAACAAAATGTATGAATAATATAAACAATAAAAATGGAAAGTGGTAGATAAATCTTAACTACCTATTGTTTTTATAGAAATGGTGCTGCATCGATACCGAGTTTATTGAGGGTTTTTAGCAAAAAGGGCTGTTGAATTTTGTCAAATGCCTTCTCTGCGTCAATTGAGATAATCATGTGGTTTTTGTTTTTGGTTCTGTTTATGTGGTGAATTATGTTTATAGACTTACATATGTTGAACCAGCCTTGCATCCCCGGGATGAATCCTACTTGATCATGGTGAATAAGTTTTTTGATTTGCTGTTGCATTCGGCTTGCCAATATTTTATTGAAGATTTTTGCATCTATGTTCATCATGGATATTGGCCTGAAGTTTTCTTTTCTTGTTGGGTCTCTGCCGGGTTTTGGTATCAGAATGATGTTGGTCTCGTAAAATGATTTGGGAAGTATTCCCTCTTTTTGGATTGTTTGAAATAGTTTTAGAAGGAATGGTACCAGCTCCTCTTTGTGTGTCTGGTAGAATTCGGCTGTGAATCCATCTGCAGCTGGGCTTTTTTTGTGTGATAGGCTCTTAATTGCTGCCTCAACTTCTGACCTTGTTATTGGTCTATTCATAGTTTCAGCTTCCTCCTGGTTTAGGCTTGAGAGGACACATGTGTCCAGGAATTTATCCATTTCTTCCAGGTTTACTAGTTTATGTGCATAGAGTTGTTGTAATATTCTCTGATGATGGTTTGAATTTCTGTGGAATCTGTGGTGATTTCCCCTTTATCATTTTTTATTGCATCTATTTGGTTGTTCTCTCTTTTCTTTTTAATCAATCTGGCTTGTGGTCTATTTTGTTGATCTTTTCAAAAAACCAGCTCTTGGATTTATTGATTTTTTGAAGGGTTTTTCGTGTCTCAATCTCCTTCAGTTCAGCTCTGATCTTAGTTATTTCTTGTCTTCTGCTGGGTTTTGAGTTTTTTTGACCTTGCTCCTCTAGCTCTTTCAATTTTGACGATAGGGTGTCAATTTTGGATCTCTCCATTCTCCTCATATGGGCACTTATTGCTATATACTTTCCTCTAGAGACTGCTTTAAATGTGTCCCAGAGGTTCTGGCATGTTGTGTCTTCGTTCTCATTGGTTTCAAAGAACTTCTTTATTTCTTCCTTCATTTCATTGTTTACCCAGTCAACATTCAAGAGCCAGTTGTTCAGTTTCCATGAAGCTGTGCGGTTCTGGGTTGGTTTCTGTATTCTGAGTTCTAACTTGATTGCACTATGGTCTGAGAGGCTGTTTGTTATGCTTTCAGTTGTTTTGCATTTGATGAGAACGTGTCTCAAAGTAATAAAAGCTATTTATGACAAACCAACAGCCAATATCATACTGAATGGGCAAAAACTGGAAGCATTCCCTTTGAAATCTGGCACTAGACAAGGATGCCCTCTTTCACCACTCCTATTCAATATAGTTCTGGAAGTTCTAGCCAGAGCAATCAGGCAAGAAAAAGAAATAAAGGGTATTCAAATAGGAAAGGAGGAAGCCAAATTGTCTCTATTTGCAGACGACATAATAGTATACCTAGAAGAAAGACCCCATCACCTCAGCCCAAAAACTCCTGAAACTGATAAGCAACTTCAGCAAAGTCTCAGGATATAAAATCCATGTGCAAAAATCACAAGCATTCGTCTACACCAATAACAGTCTTAAAGAAAGCCAAATCAAGAACGAACTGCCATTCACAATTGCTACAAAAAGAATAAAATACCTTGGAATACAACTCACAAGGAACGTAAGGGACCTCTTCAAGGAGAACTACAAACCACTGCTCAACGAAATCAGAGAGGACACAAATAGATGGAGAAACATTCCATGTTCATGGTTAGGAAGAATTAATATCGTGAAAATGGCTATACTGCCCAAAGTAATTTACAGAATCAATGCTATCCCCATCAAGCTATCATTGACTTTCTTCACAGAACTGGAAAAAACCACCATGAACATTATATGGAACTAAAAGAGAGCCCACATAGCCAAGTCAGTTCTAAGCAAAAAGAACACAGCAGGGGGCATCACACTACCGGATTTTAAACTATACTACAAGGCTACAGTAATCAAAACAGCATGGTACTGGTACCAAAGCAGAGATATAGACCAATGGAACAAAACAGAGGCACCGGAGGCAACACAACATATCTACAACTATACAATCTTTGATAAACCTGACAAAAACAAGCAATGGGGAAAGGATTCCCTGTTTAACAAATGGTGTTGGGAAAACTGGCTAGCCATGTGCAGAAAGCAGAAACTGGACCCCTTCCTGACACCTTACACTAAAATTAACTCCAGATGGATTAAAGACTTAAACATAAGACCTGGCACCATAAAAACCCTAGAAGGAAATCTAGGCAAAACTATCCAGGACATAGGAGTAGGCAAGGACTTCATGAACAAAACACCAAAAGCACTGGCAACAAAAGCCAAAATAAACAAATGGGACCTAATGAAACTCCACAGCTTCTGCACGGCAAAAGAAACAGTCACTAGAGTGGATCAGCAACCAACAGAATGGGGAAACATTTTTGCAGTTTACCCATCTGACAAAGGGCTGATATCCAGAATTTACAAAGAACTCAAACGGATTTACAGGAAAAAAACAAACAAGCCCATTCAAAAGTGGGCAAAGGATATGAACAGACACTTTACGAAAGAAGACATATATGAGGCCAACAATCATATGAAAAAATGCTCATCGTCACTGGTCATCAGAGAGATGCAAATCAAAACCACATTGAGATACCATCTCACGCCAGTTAGAATGGTGATCATTAAAAAATCTGGAGACAACAGATGCTGGAGAGGATGTGGAGAAAAAGGAACACTTTTACACTGTTGGTGGGAGTGTAAATTAGTTCAACCATTGTGGAAGACAGTGTGGCGATTCCTCAAGGCCTTAGAAATAG
Organism: Callithrix jacchus; assembly: GCF_049354715.1. Taxonomy (NCBI): domain Eukaryota; kingdom Metazoa; phylum Chordata; class Mammalia; order Primates; family Cebidae; genus Callithrix; species Callithrix jacchus. The sequence continues at coordinate 32,560,810 of NC_133508.1, read as the reverse complement.
AAATTTCATTTGACCCAGCAATCCCATTTCTGGGTATATATCCAAAAGACTATAAATTGTTCTACTATAAGGACACATGCACACGAAAGTTCATTGCAGCACTGTTTACAATAGCAAAGACCTGGAATCAACCAACATGCCCATTGATAATAGACTGGATTGGAAAAATGTGGCACATATACATCATGGAATATTATGCAGCAATCAGAAATGATGAGTTTGTGTCGTTTGTAGGGACATGGATGAATCTGGAGAACATCATTCTCAGCAAACCGACACAAGAACAGAAAATGAAACACCGCATATTCTCACTGATAGGTGGGTGATGAAAAATGAGAACACATGGACACAGAAAGGGGAGTACTAAACACTGGGGTCTATTGGGGGGGAAAGGGGGAGGGCCAGTGGGAGGGGGAGGTGGGGAGGGATAGCCTGGGGAGAAATGCCAAATGTGGGTGAAGGGGAGAAGGAAAGAAAAGCACACTGCCATGTGTGTTCCTATGCAACTGTCTTGCATGCTCTGCTCATGTACCCCAAAACCTAAAATCCAATAAAAAATTTAAAAAAATTAAAAAAATTAAAAAAAAAGAAATGGTGCTGCAACATTCTCAACTTAGAGCAGTATAAATATAAATAATGGTTCTCCAAGTTTAGCTGGCAACAGAATCACTCAGTCAATTTATTAAAACAGATTTCTGGATCTGAACCCAGAGCTTCTGATTCAGTATTTCTGGGGTTGGGGCCCAAGAAACTGCATTTCTTACAAGTTCCCAGATGATGCCCATGCTGCTAGCCCAGAGACCACACTTTAAGAAGTCTTACTGGAGACACTAGAATTTTGTATTTTGGCATACAAAAAAATGTATATACTTAATATGCCTATTGTTCTTCAAAAATCAGTCAGTTTTAAGTGAGAGGCCAATTTGTAAACTGCAACAAAAGAACCAATGAAATTAGTATCAGGGAAGAAATAACAGCAAGTCAATTTTAGGCAGAAGACTCATCTTCAAGCTAATGGAAACTAAGATGGAGTCAGAAAATATCTATTGATTTCAATAATCTTTGTTGCAACATTGTTTGTTACATAGAAAAAATGGAAACAACCAAAGTGCCTATTTAATAGAGGCTCATAAACCATAGTAGATCTAAATATAACGGACTTAAAAAGAATTTGATTGATTTGGATGTGCTGATATGGAAATACTTTCAAGATATATTATTATACAAGGCTAGAGTAACCAAAACAGCATGGTATTGGTACAAAAACAGATATACAGAACAATGGAACAGAAATAAGGCCGCACATCTACAGCCATCTGATCTTCAACAAACCTGACAAAAGCAAAGAATGGGAAAAGGACTCCCTATTCAATAAATGGTGCTGGGATAACTGGCTAGCCATATGAAGAAGATTGAAACTGGACCTCTTCCTTAAACTTTATACAAAAACAACTCAAAATGGATGAAATAATTAAATGTAAAATACCAAACTACAAAAATCCTGGAAGACAACCTAGGCAATACCATTCTCGACATAGGATCAGGCAGAGATTTAATGACAAAGACTGGTACTGGTATAAAAAGCATGGTACTGCTATAAAAGTAAATACGTAGACTAATGGAACAGAATAGAGAGCCCAAAATAAAGCCAAATACTTCAACCAAATGATCTTTGACAAAACATACAAAAACAAATTGGCAAAAGGACATCCAATTCAATAAATGATGCTGGGTAAATTGAATAGCCACATGTAGAGAATGAAACTGGATCCGTATCTCTTGCCATGTACAAAAGTTAAGATGGATTAAAGACTTAAATGTAAGACCTGAAACCATAAAAATTTTAAAAGAAAACCTATACAAAATTATTTTGGGCACTGGCCTAGGCAAAGAATTTATGACTCAGACCCCAAAAGCAATGATGAGTAGATAAAGAAAATGTGGTGTGTATACATATATATATGTGTGTGTGCGTGTGTAGATATATATATATACACACACACGTGTATATACACAAAAAAATTTCATTTATATATGCACACACATATGTGTGTGTGTGTGTGTGTGTGTATGGATATACACACAAACACATACATAATGGAATACTACTCACCATACAATTCATCCAGGGGACCAAAGACCACTTGTACCACCACAAAGCTATTGAAGTAAAAAAGGACTTAAATTGCAGAGAAGGTGTGTGATTACATTTATTTTAATATATATACCTTTATAATTGAATATAATTATATGCATATGTATAATATATATATGACTTTCAGCACAGAATGCATAGTGCTCTAAACATGTTTTTTCTTTGTGTTATGCAAAAAACTTGAGACTAATTATCTTTTGAGATGGAATTTGGCAAAGGAAAAGTGCTTTTAATTATTAATTGCATACTATATCATTTGTGTTTTAACTATGTATATATGCATTATTTCTAGTGTAAAATATCAATAATTCAGCGGAGCATGGTGGCTCATGCCTGTAATCCCAGCACTTTGGGAGGTGGAGGAGGGTGGATCACAAGGTCAGGAGTTCAAGACCAGCCTGGCCAAGATTGTGAAATCCTGTCTCTAAGAAAAATACAAAAATTAGCTGGGTGTAGTGGCAGGCACCTGTAATCCCAGCTACTTGGGAGGCCGAGAAAGAAAATTGCTTGAACCTGGAAGGCAGAAGTTGCAATGAGCCAAGATCATACCACTGAACTCCAGCCTGGGCAACAGAATGAGACTCTGTCTCAAAAAAAAAAAAAAAATCAACAATTCATAGCTGCTACAATGACCATCAAAGACATCAAAAGACAGACAATAACAAATGGTGGCAAGGTCATAGATAAATGAGAACACTCACACAGTGCTGGTGGGATGTTTAAAAAAGTAGTGTGGCAGCTTCCTAAAAATTAAACATAAATTTCCTACACAACCCAGCAATTCCACTAATAGTTATTTATCCAAAATAAATCAAAACATATCCATGAAAAGACTTGCACATGCATGTTCACAGCAGCATCATTCAAAATAGTCCAAAAGTGAAAACAATCCAAATGTCCACCAGTTGGGGAATGGATAAGCAAAATGTGGTACAGACTATTCCATTAATAGAAAAGAATAATGTACTGATGCATGCTAAAACATAGATGAATCTTGAGAACATTACACTACAACTTCTTGTCTGGCATGTAAAGAGCTTGGAAGTCATTGCTTCCATTCACACAGTAAGGAAAAAGCTGACCAAACTTAGATCCATTTGAGAATTGAGGCCACAGTGCAAACCACTGCCCCCAAAACTAGAGACAGATCAGTAGATACAGAGAATCAAAATCTACTAGTACAGAAAATATAAAAATTAGAAAATATTTAGAAATATAACAAGAAGGGACAATGCCTTTTTGAAAAACATAGTAAATATGATTGTTGGCTACTTATAACAAGATCTGAAAAAGTATTGAGACATAGAAATATCATTTACTATAGTAAAATATCAAATTCCAAAATGTATTTATCTCTATACATATGTATACACACATACCTATATAGTATAATGCAATTAAAATCAGAAATTTTGAGAGCTACAGAAATAAATTTATATTTCATAAATAGCTTTTAAGATTAAAGATGAAGTATTCAATAATTAAAATGAAAAGAGGCTGAACTCCTGTTGCACAATATATACAAAACTCTGGATTAGAGTGTTAAGGCTAAAAAATACAATTTAAATTAGAAGAATAATTAGGAAAATATGTTTAATCATAATGATAGAAGGAATCATAGGAAATCCTGAAGTTTAAAACTTCAAAGAAAAAGAAAAACATGTCAGACTACTCATTCTTAAAGATGTGAATGTGAAAAGAGATAAAAAAAATAGTATCAGAAGTAAAGAAGGGCATGCACTTGCAATAATGGCAAAGTAGTTCACATACAGCATGACTTCCACCGATTTGTGTGTAACCACCAAATAAACCTTGAATTCTATCTCAAATCTTGCACAGAAATCCAGAAGAATCATATACCTAAATATAAAATCCCAAAGTATAAAGCATCTTAAAGCACACATAGGAGAATATGTTTGCAACCTTAGTGTTAGCAAATATATTAGTAACCATTAAAGGAAACTCAATAAGACTTGACCAAAATTTAAAACTTTGCTCATAAAAAGACAGCATTAACCAAACAAGCAAGTTATAGATGGAGAAAAAGTGTTTATATTGCATATAGCTTATAAAAGACTTATCTGCAGAATATGTAAAGAACTATCCCTCCCATAGGCCCCCTCCCCTTGACAGGCCCCGGTGTGTGATGGTCCCTTCCCTGTGTCCATGTGCTCTCCTTGCTTAACACCCACTTATGAGTGAAAACATACAGTGTTTGGTTTTCTGTTCTTGTATCAGTCTGCTGAGAATCATGGTTTTTATGGCTAGCCAGTTTTTCCAACACCACTTATTAAATAGGGAATCTTTTCCCCATTGGTAGTTTTTGTCAGGTTTGTCAAAGATCAGATGGTTGTAGATGTGTGGCATTGCTTCAAAGACCTCTGTTCTGTTCAATTGGTCTATATCTCTGTTTTGATACCAGTATCATGCTGTTTTGATTACTGTAGCCTTGTAGTATAGTTTGAAGTCAGGTAGCATGATGCCTCCAGCTTTGTTTGTTGTTGTTGCTGCTGCTGTTGTTGTTTCATTTTGTCTTGGCTATGTGGGCTCTTTTTTGGTTCCACATGAAATTTAAGATTTTTTTTTTTTCTAATTCTGTGAAGAAAGTCAATGGTAGCTTGATGGGGATAGCATTGAATTTATAAATTACTTTGGGCAGTATGGCCATTTTCACAATATTGATTCTTCCTAACCATGAGCACAGAATGTCTTTCCATTTGTTTGGGTCCTCTCTTATTTTGGGGGGCAGTGTTTTCTAGTTCGCCTTGAAGAGGTCATTCACATCACTTTTAAGTTGTATTCCTAGGTAGTTAATTCTCTGTGTAGCAATTGTGAATGGGAGTTCACTCATGATTTGGCTCTCTGTTTGTCTGTTATTGGTGTATAAGAATGCCTGTGACTTTTGCCATTGATTTTGTATCCTGAGACTTTGCTGAAGTTGCTCACCAGCTTCAGGAGATTTTGGGCTGAGACGATGGGTCTTCCAAATATACAATCATGTCATCTGCAAATAGAGACAATTTGACTTCTTCTTTTCCTAATTGAATACCTTTTATTTCTTTTTCTTGCCTGATTGCCCTGGCCAGAAATAGGAGTGGTGAGAGAGGGCTTCCTTGAATAGGAGTGTTGAATAGGAGTGGTGAGAGAGGGCATCCTTGTCTTGTGCTGGTTTTCAAAGAGAATGCTTCCAGTTTTTGCCCATTTGGTATGATATTGACTGTGGGTCTGTCATAAATAGCTCTTATTATTTTGAGATGCATTCCATCAATACCTAGTTTATTCAGAATTTTTAACATGAAGGGCTGTTGAATTTTGTTGAAAGTCTTCTCTGCATCTATTGAGATAATCATGTGGTTTTTGTATTTGGTTGTTTATGTGATTGTTTATGGATTTGAAAATGTTGAACCAGCCTTCCATCCCAGGGATGAAGCCGACTTGATTGTGATGGATAAGCTTTTTGATGTGTTGTTGGATTTGGTTTGCCAGTATTTTATTGAGTATTTTTGCATCAATGTTCATCAGGGATATTGGCCTGAAATTTTCCATTTTTGGTTGTGTCTCTACCAGGTTTTGGTATCAGGATGATGTTGGCCTCATAAAATGAGTTAGGGAGGATTCCCTCTTTTTCAATTGTTTGGAATAGTTTCAGAAGTAATGGTACCAGCTCATCTTTGTTCATCTGGTAGAATTCGGCTGTGAACCCATCTGGTCCTGGCCTTTTTTGATTGGTAGCTTATTAATTGCTGCCTGAATTTCATAACTTGTTAATTGGTCTATTCACGGATTCAACTTCTTCCTGGTTTAGTCTTGGAAGGGTCAAGTGTTCAGAGATTTATCCATTTCTTCTATATTTTCTGGTTTACTTGTGTAGAGGTATTGATAGTATTCTCTGATGGTAGTTTGTAGTTGTGTGGGATTGATGGTGACATCTCCTTTCTCATTTTTTATTGCATCTATTTGATTCTTCTCTCTTTTCTTCTTAATTTGTCTGGCTAGCAGTCTATCTATTTTGCTGATCTTTTCAAAAAACCAGCTCCTGGATTCATTGATTTTTTGAAGGGTTTTTTGTGTCTTGATCTCCTTCGGTTCTGCCCTGATCTTAGTTATTTCTTGTCTTCTGCTAGCTTTTGAATTTTTTTGATGTTGCTCCTCTAGTTCTTTTAATCGTTAGGTGTCATTTAATCATTAGGGTGTCAATTTTAGATCTTTCCTACTTTCTCTTGTGGGCATTTAGTGCTATAGATTTCCCTCTACACACTGCTTTAAATGTGTCCTAGGGATTCTGATACGTTGTGTCTTTGTTCTCATTGGTTTCAAAGAGCATCTTTATTTCTGCCTTTATTTCATTATTTATCCAGTAGTCATTCAGGAGCAGGTTGTTTAATTTCCATGTAGTTGTGCAGTTTTTTTTTTAAATTGTACTTTAGGTTCTGGGGTACATGTGCAGATCATGCAGGATTGTTGCAAAAGTATATACATGGCAAGGTCGTTTGCTGCCTTCATCCCCCATCATCTACACCTGGCATTTCTCCCCCCATTATCCCTCCCTACCCTCCTCACCCCCCGCTGTCCCTCCCCTAGACCTACTCCAACAGACCCCAGTGTGTGATGCTTTCCTCCCTATGTCCACATGTTCTCATTGTTCAACACCCACTTATGAGTGAAAACATGCCATGTTTGATTTTCTGTTCTTGTGTCAGTTTGCTGAGAATGATGATTTTCAGATTCATCCTTGTCCCAACAAAGGACACAAACTCATTGTTTTTTATGGCTGCATAGTATTCCATGGCTTATATGTGCCACTTTTCCTTGTCCAGTCTATCATCGATGGGTATTTGGGTTGGTTCCAGGTCTTTGCTATTGTAAACAGTGCTGCAATGAACATAGATTTGCATGTATCTTTATAATAGAACAATTTATAATCCTTTGGGTATATACCCAGTATTGGAATTGCTGGGTAAAATGGAATTTTTATTTCTAGTTCCATGAGGAATCTCCACACTGTCTTCCACAATGGTTGAACTAATTTACACTCCCATTAACAGTGTAAAAGTGTTCCTATTTCTCCACATCTTCTTCAGCGTCTGTCTCCAGATTTTTTAATGATGGCCATTCTAACTGGCATGAGATGGTATCTCAATGTGATTTGATTTGCATTTCTCTAATGACCAGTGATGATGAGCAATTTTTCATATGTTTGTTGGCCAAATATATGTCTTCTTTTGAAAAGTGTCTGTTCATATCCTTCATCCACTTCTGGATGGGTTTGTTTTTTACTTGTAAATCTGTTTTGGTTCTTTGTAGATTCTGGATATTAGCCTTTTGTCAGATGGGTCGATTGCAAAATTTTTTTCCCATTCTGTTGGTTGCTGGTTCACTCTAATGATCGTTTCTTTTGCTGTACAGAAGCTATTAAGTTTAATTAGATTCCATTTGTCTATTTTGGCTTTTGTTGCCAATGCTTTTGGTGTTTTAGTCATGAAGTCCTTGCCTATCCCTATGTCCTAAATGGTTTTGCCTAGGTTTTCTTCTAGGGTTTTTATGGTGTTAGTTCTTATGTTTAAATCTTTAATCCATCTGGAGTTAAATTTAGTTGATGATGTCAGAAAGGGTCCAGTTTCTGCTTTCTGCACATGGCTAGACAATTTTCCCAACATGATGTATTAAACAGGGAATCCTTCCCCCATTACTTGTTTTTGTCAGGACTGTCAAAGATCAGATGGTTGTAGATGTGTGGCATTGCTTCAGAGACCTCTGTTCTGTTCCATTGGTCTATATCTCTGTTTTGATACCAGTACCATGCTGTTTTGATTACCATAGGCTTGTAGTAGTTTGAAGTCCAGTAGTGTGATGCCTACAACCTTGTTCTTTTTGTTCTGTTCCATTGGTCTATGTCTCTTGTTTTGTTATCAGTACCTTGCTGTTTTGATTACTGTAGCCTTGTAGTATAGTTTAATGTCAGACATCATGACGCCTCCAGCTTTTCTTGGCTATGCAGGCTCTCCTTCGGTTTCATATGAAGTTAAAAGTGGGTTTTTCCAGTTTGTGAAAAAGGTCATTGGTAGCTTCATGGGGATGGCATTGAATCTATAAATTACTTTGGGCAGTATGGCCATTTTCACGATATTGATTCTTCCTAACCATGAGTGCAGAATATCTTTCCATTTGTTTATGTTTATATCCTCTCTTATTTCCTTGAGTGGTGGTTTGTAGTTCTCCTTGAAGAGGACTTTTACATCCTTTGTTAGTTGTATTCCTAGGTATTTTATTCTCCTTGTCGCAATTGTGAATGGGAGTTCACTCATGATTTGGGTCTCTGCTTGTCTGTTATTGGTGTATAGGAATGCATGTGATTTCTGCACATTGATTTTGTATCCTGAGACTTCGCTGAAGTTGCTTATCAGTTTCTGGAGATTTTGGGCTGAGACAATGGGGTCTTCTAGATATACAATCATGTCATTTGCAAATAGAGACCATTTGACTTCCTCTTTTCCTGATTGAATATCCCTTATTTCTTTTTCTTGACTGATTGTTCTGGCTAGAACTTCCAATACTATGTTGAATAGGAGTGGTAAGAGAGGGCATCCTTGTCTCATGCCAGATTTCAAAGGGAATGCTTCCAATTTTTGCCTGTTCAATATGATGTTAGTTGTGGGTTTGTCGCAAATAGCTTTGATTATTTTGTGATACATTCCATTGATACCTAGTTTATTGAGGGTTTATAGCATAAAGCCTGTTGAATTTTGTCAAAGGCCTTCTCTGTATCTATTGAGATAATCATATGGTTTTGTCTTTGGTTCTAGTTATGTGATTGGTTACATTTATAGACTTGTATGTTGAACCAGCCTTGTATCCCTGGGATGAAGCCTACTGGATTGTGATGGATAAGCTTTTTGATTTGCTGTTGCAGTTGGCTTGCCAGCATTTTATTGAAGAGTTCTGTATCTATGTTCATCATGAATATTGGCCTGAAGTTTTCTTTTTTTTGGGGGGGGGTCTCTGCCCGGTTTTCTATCAGGATGATGCTGGTCTCATAAAATGAGTTAGGGAAGGTCGACTGGATGAACTTATGAAGGCAGAAATAAAAAAATTCCCTCTTTTGTACTGTTGGGAATAATTTCAGAAGGAATGGCACCAGCTCCTCTTTGTATGTCTGGTAGAATTCAGCTGTGAACGCATTTGGACCTTTACTTGTTTTGGTTGGTAGGCTATTAATTGCTGCCTCTACTTCAGCCCTTGTTATTGGTCTATTCAGGGTTTCAACTTCCTGGTTTAGTCTTGGGAGGGTGCAAGTGTCCAGGAATTTATCCATTTCTTCCAGATTTACTGGTTTATGTGCATAGAGTTGAGTAATCTCGAATGTAGTTTGTATTTCTGTGAAATTGGTGGTGATATTCCCTTAATCATTTTTTTATTGTATCTCTTTGATTTTTTTCTCTTTTCTTTTTTATTAATCTGGATAGCAATCTGTCTATTTTGTTGATCATTTAAAAAAATCAGCTCCTGGATTTACTGATTTTTTTGAAGGTTTTGTGTGTGTGTGTGTGTCTATCTCCCTCAGTTCTGCTCTGATCTTAGTTATTTCTTGTCTTCTGCTAGCTTTTGAGTTTTTTTTTTATCTTGCTCCTCCAGCTCTTTCAAATTTGATAATAGGGTGTTGATTTTAGATCTTTCTTCGCTTCTCATGTGGGCATCTATTGCTATAAATTTCCCTCTAAACACTGCTTGAATATGTCCCAGACATTCTGGTATGTTGTGTCTTTGTCCTCAACGGTTTCAAAGAACATCTTTATTTCTGCCTTCATAAGTTCATCCAGTCAACCTTCAGGAGCCAGTTTTTCAGTTTCCATGAAGTTGTGTGGCTTTGAGTAAGTTTCTTAATCCTGAGTTCTAATATAATTGCACTGTGGTCTGAGAACTGTTTGTTATGTTTTCCATTCTTTTGCATCTTCTGAGGAGTGATTTACTTCCTGTTATGTGGTCAATTTTAGAGTAAGTGTGATAAGGTGCTGAGAAGAATGTATATTCTGTGGCTTTTGGGTGGAGAGTTCTGTGGATATCTATTAGGTCCACTTGTTCCAGATCTGCATTCTAGTCCTGGATATCCTTGTTGATTTTCTGTCTTGTTGATCTAATATTGATAGTGAAGTGTTAAAGTCTCCCACTGTTATTGTGCCTGAGTCTAAGTCTCTTTGTAGGTGATTAAGAACTTGTTTTATTTGGGTGCTCCTGTATTGGGTGCATACATATTTAGGATAGTTAGCTTTTCTTGTATTGATCCTTTCATCATATGTAATGCCCTTTTTTTGTCTCTTTTCATCTTTGTTGGTTTAAAGTCTGTTTTATCAGAGACTAGGATTGCAACCCCTGATTTTTTTTTCTCTCCATTTACTTGGTAAATTTACTTCCATCCCTTTATTTTGAGGCTATGTGTGTCTTTGCACATGAGATGGATCTCCTGAATACAGCACACCAATGGGTCTTGACTTTTTATTCAGTTTGCCAGCCTGTGCCTTTTGACTGGGGCATTTAGGCCATTTACATTTAACATTAACGTTGTTATGTGTGAATTTGATACTGCCATTTTGTTACTGGTTGTTTGTTTTGCCCATTGGTTAATGCAGTTTATTCATTGTATCGTTGGTCTTTTCCATTTGGTTCATTTTTGCAGTGGCTGGTATTGTTGTTCCTTTCTGTGTTTAGTGCTTCCTTCAGGAGCTCTTGTAAGGCAGATCTGGTGATGATGAAATCTCTCAGTAATTGCTTGTCCATAAGGATATTATTACTCCTTCACTTATAAAGCTTAGTTTGGCTGGATATAAAATTCTGGGTTGAATGTTCTTTTCGTTAAGGATGTTGAATATTGGCCCCACTCTCTTCTGGCTTGTAGGGTTTCTGCCAAGAGATCTGCTGTGAGTCTCATGGGCTTTCCTTTGTGGGTAACCTGGCCTTTCTCTCTGACTGTCCTTAGTATTTTTTATTTCATTTCAACCCTGGTGAATCTGATGAGTATGTGCCTTGGGGTTGCTCTTCTTAAGGAATATCTTTGTGATATTCTCTGTATTTCCTGGACTTGAATATTGGCCTGCCTTGCTAGGTTGGGGAAGTTCTGGATAGTATCCTGAAGAGTGTTTTCCAGCTTGGATTCATTCTCCCAGTTCTCTTCAGGTACACTGATCAAGCATAGATTAGCTATTTTCAAATAATCCCATCTTTCTTGTAGGCTTTGTTAATTTCTTTTCACTCTTTTTTCTCTTTTCTTGCCTTCTCTTTTTATTTGATTGAGTTGATCTTCAATCTCTGATATCCTTTCTTCTGCTCGATCAATTTGGCAATTGAAACTTTGCAAAGATCTTGTGCTATGTTTTTCAGCTTTATCAAGTCATTTATATTCTTCTCTAGGCTACTTATTCTATTTAGCATTTCATCCAACCTTTTTTCAAGGTTCTTAGTTTCTTTGCATTGGGTTAGAACATGATCTTTTAGCTCAGAGAAGTTTGTTATTACCCACCTTCTGAAGCCTGCTTCTGTCAGTTCATCAAATTTATTCTCCATCCTGTTTTGTTCCCTTGCTGGTGAGGAGTTGTGATCTCTCTGGCGAGGAGAGGCATTCTGGACTTTGATGATTTTATCCTTTTTGCACTGGTTTCTTCCCATCTTCATGGATTTATCTACCTTTTTGTGGATGTTGAATATATTTCTTTCCATTAGTTTTTCTTCTAACAGTCAGGCCCCTTTGCTGCAGGTTTGCTGGAGTTTGCTGGAGGTCCACTCCTGACCCTGCTTGTCTGGGAATTACCAGCACGGCCTGCAGAACAGCAAAGATTGCTGCCTGTTCCTCCCTCTTGTAGCTTCCTCCCATAAGGTTACCTACCAGATGCCAGCCAGAGCTCTCCTATATGAGGTCTCTTTTGATCTTTGTCAGTTTAAAGTCTGTTTGGTTTTAAAGTTGGTTTAAAGTCAGCCCCTACTGGGATGTGTCTCCCAGTCAGGATACATGGAGGTCAGCGAGCCACTTGAAGAGGTAATCTGTCTGTCAGAACTTGAACATTGTGCTGGGAGATCTGCTGCTCTCTTCAGAGGTGCCAGGCAGCGACATTTAAGTCTGCTGAAGCTGTACCCACAACCACCCCTTTTCCCAGGTGCTCTTTCCTAGGAAGGTGGGGTCTTTATTTATAAGTCCTTGAGGGGCTGCTGCCTTTTTTTCAGAGATGCCTTGTCCAGCAAGGTGGGAATCTAGTGATAAGTCTTCCCTACAGAGGCCTTGCTGAGCTGCCATGGGCTCTGCTCAGTTCAATATTTCCAGTGGCTTTGTTTACACTGTGATGTCAAAACCACTTACACAAGCCTCAGCAAGGGTGGACACCCCTCCCACGACCGAGCTCAAACAGTGTAGGTCAAGCTCAGGCTGCTGTGCTGGCTGCAAGAATTTCAAGCCAGCAGATCTTAGCTTGCTGGTCTTCATGGGGGTGGGACCTGCCAAGCCAGATCACTTGACTCCTTGACTTCACCTCCCTTTCCAGGGGAGTGAAGAGTTCTTTCTTGGTGTTCCAGGTGCCACTGGGCTATGAAAAAAAAAAACTGCTGTAGCTAGCTCAGTGTTTTCCCAAATGGCTGCCCAGTTTTGAGTGGGAAACCCAAGGCCCTGGTGTTGTTGACACTGGAGGGAATCTTCTGGTCTGCAGGTTGTAAAAAGCATGGGAAAAGCAGACTATCTGAGCTGGAGTGCAGGATGCAGTCCCTAATGGCTTTGCTTGGCTAGGGGAGGGAGTTCCCCGGCCCCTTGTGCTTTCCAGGTGAGGTGATGCCCCACCCTGCTTCAGCTCACCTTCCTTGGGCAGCACCCACTATTCAACCAGTCCCAATGAGATGAAGCAGCTACCTCAATTGGAAATGCAAAGATCACCTGCCCTCTGCATCAGTCTCACTGGTAGCTGCACACTGGAGCTGTTCCTGTTTGGCCATCTTGCCAGCAATTCTAATTTTTTTTTTATAGTGGCTTCTGTGGGGAGATTGTCACCTGCAGATATTGTCTGCAGGTATCAGTTGGGCAAGGTGCAGTGGTTCTGGTTCTAAATAGATACAGTAGTGGAGTCCATTTCTTAGTGTAAAGGACTTTAAAGATCCTTCTATTCTAGTTTTCCCCATAGTGGAAGATTTACCTGAAGGCACCTTTTTTGGTGTTGAGACTGACACAGGCCAGAGGCAGCCACAGCAGTGCTGTGTTACAGGGAACAGGTCCTCAGAGTGCCTGTGAAGCTGGAGTCTGGGGCTCAGTGTCTTGTTGAGCTGCCATGGCACCTGTGGTGTAGGTTCAGGTTTATTCTCTTAGGCATGGGTGATGCTGCTGTCCCATAAGGCCAAGTATTGTGACTCTAGGGCACTTCCCAGTATCTCAGGCCCAGGGATAGGCATGTTGCTGTGACTCATCCTGGTGCTACACACCTAAGTGTGTAGCAATGGCATGGCTCTGGGAAGGAAGAGGGTTTCCAAAGGATCAGGCCCCAATGAGCAAGGTACAGTTGCAATTATAAAACCAATAGGGCACAGTGGCAACTCATGCACCAAGGAAGAGGTAGTGACTCTTAGCCCTGAAGTAATGGGACACAGCAGTGGCTCAGGCTCTGTGAAGTTAGATGCAGTGGTAGCAAGGGTCCAAGGATGATGGGGGCACATCTGTGGCTTTGGCCATGGGAGGTGTGGAGCAGTGCAATGCTGGCTTCACTCCTAGGGAGGTGGGACACCTCAGCAACTCAGGCTTTAGAGGGCTATTCTGATCTAGGGCAGCAAGGTGCTGTGGGTGTTCAGTCCAGAGGGTAGAGTGATCAGATCAGCCAACACTGTGTTTCTGTAGAAGGCTGGCCTGTCCCCATTTTAAAATTGAGTTTTGTTGTTGTAGTTGACATGTAGGAGGTCTCTATATATTCTGGATTATTAATACCTTATCAGATATGTGGTTTCTCCCATTCTGTGGTTTGCCTTTTTCACTTCATATTTTCCATTGATGACTGAAAGTTTTAAATTCTGATAAAGTCTAAGATGTCTATTTTTTTGGACAGTGTGTTTGGTATCATCCAAGAAGTCATTGCCAAATCCAATATAAGGCTTTCTTCTATGTTTTCTTCTAAGGGTTTTAAAGTGTAGCTCTTAGTTTTAGGTTTGGGGCCTATTTTAATTTTTGTGTGTGTAATATAAGGGCACAACACAACAATTATTTTGCATGCGGATATCTAGATTTTTCAGTGCCATATGTTGTAAAGACTATTTTTTCCCTACTGCTTGGTCTTCATGCTCTTGTCAAAAATTATTTGCCCATAAATGTGAGGGTTTATTTCTTAGCTCTCTATCCTATTCCATCAAACTGTGTGTTTGTCTTTAGGCCAGTACCATACTCTTTTGGTTATTGTAGCTTTGCAGTAAGTTTTGAAATTATGAAGTGTAAGTATTCCAGTTCTGTTTTTTATCAAGGTTATTTTGACTATCAGCATACCTTATAGGGACAGGGGTCTCCAGGCCCTGATCTATGGCAAGTTAGAAACTGGGCTGCATAGCAGGATGTGAGCAGGTGAGCAAGAGAAGCTTCATCTGTATTTATAGCTGTTCCTTATTGCTGGCATTACTATCCAATATACACCCTCTGTTACATCAGCAGCAGCATTAGATTCTCATAGGAGTGCAAACCCTATTGTGAACTGCATGTGCATGCAATCTAGGTTGCATGCTTCTTATGAGAATCTAATGCCCATTAATCTGTCACTGTCACTCATCACTCCCAGACAGGACCACCTAGTTGCAGGAAAACAAGCTCAGGGCGCCCACTGATTCTACATTATGGTGAATTGTATAATTGTTTTATTATATGTTACAATGTAATAATAATAGAAATAAAGTGCACAATAAATGTAATGCACTTGAATTATCCTAAAACCACTCCCCAACTGCCACTCCGTGGAAAAATTGTCTTCCAAGAAACTGGTCCCTGCTGCCAAAAAGGTTGGGAACTGCTGCCTTATGAATTAAAAAATATATACTTTTATTTTTCTGTAAAAAAAAAAAGTATTTGGGATTTTGATAGAGATTGCACTGAATCTTTAGATAACTGAGTGATAATGACATCTTAACAATATTATTTAATATATTTAGTATTTCCAACGCATGAAAAGTCTAGTTCTGGCTTAGATGCTTGGAAATTGGCATTTCATGCATTTACTAGCAGAACTACTAGCTATAGTAATTTGAAAAGTTTGCTAATATCTCTTCAAATTAAAAGGATATATACCTTTAATGCACCAGCCTCACTTACATGTTCTTTTTTATAGAAATGCAATCACTGTGATATAAATATATATGAACAATGGTATTTATTGCACCATTGCTTGTAGTAGCAGAAAACAATGATCAAATGTTATTCAATAGAGGAATCATAAATTATGACACATCCACATTTTAGAATATCATGCAGCAACTTAAAAATGTGACAAATTAAAGAAATTTCTGTCAATTTACCTGGGTCAAAAGTGAGGAGGATAATCATATAATCCTCTTATTATTCAGAACCACAAACCACTGTGTTTATAAACATATTTTTACATGTTTGAAGAAAGGTTTGGGAAACTGTGCCTCACTCATAAGATTAGTTGTTTGGAGGAGGAAGCCCAGAGGGTTTGAGGTTGGCAAACAGAGACAATGAGAATATAGTATAAGATTTAATTTTATATATCTATATTATAGTGATTCTTTTACCTTTATAGGTAGGTTTTATAATTGTGGTCACAGCAGGCAGAGTATTTGTAAAGTCAATAGTTTTTTGGTTTAAGGTAACAACTTTCGAATGCCCTAAAAAAAATGAGAACAGTGTTATTAAATTATGTGGTAAATTAAGTAATTTCAACTTTTAAAATATCAAAATAAATCTTAGTCTTCTAAAACACAGTTTCCTTACCGCTTTTTTTCAGTAATATAGATGAAGTAGCTTACCTAACACAAATATTCTCTCTCTGATTTTTTTCTTGCCTGGTATTTGATATTTAAAAGAGTGCATTATAAGAGTACAAATCAAGAAAAATGAAAGACTAAAGCAAATTAACACAGGTTCAGAAAGCCAAATGTGGTAGCATATTGTCACTTACAAGAAGGAGCTAAGCCTTGGGAAAGCATGGACATAAATACGGGAACAATAAACACTGGAGATCCCTAGTGAGGATAAGGAAGGAATCATGGGCTGAAAAACTGCCTATTGGGCACTGTGCTCACTGACTGGTGATGGGACCAGTCATATCCTCATGCAATATTCCCATGTAACAAACCTGCACATGTAACCCCTGGATCTAAAAGTAAAAAATATTAAAAAAAAATAAAGACTAGAAATTTCATAAATAAAGATGTCAGAGAATGAGTCTTTTTGCAGGACAGCAAAAAATGTGAATAATTAAAATGCAAACTTTTAGATAAGTTTTTATCTCTATATAAAAACATTTTATCATTTAATTTAAAAAGTTTATATCCCACAGTGAGAAATCTAGTGCTATGATTAAGGAGGAGATACTAGAAATACAATTGTAAAGATGTATTTTGGGCACTGCTAAAAACAAAACTATGTAATTAAAACTAGTTTCAACATCTGCTTATTTGGAGGTAGAATGCTAAGATTAAAAGCAGAATGTGAAACATTTGGATGGTAGCTTCTCAAAATCAGTGAGTGAAATTTACATTAATATGTTGACTTTCTTCAGTATATTTTTTGCACAGAAATGAAACCATTCAATACTTCCATTCCTTAAGGCAAGTGTTTGCTTGAAAAATGTTTATCTGCCATTATGTTTAGATTCAAAGGCTGAATGCTTTCATGAAATTTTTTAAAAAATTATGCTATTATAATTTTCATTCAATCCACAACAGAAGACCATTATTATTGATCTCTAATCATAAGGTATAAATATAGATAATAGATTATTCAGACAATTTATTAATTTTATTCTCCTCCTCTTTGTTTTCTTTAGGGCTTGTAATTAATATATTCATCAAATAAAAGAATTTGGCTTATAAAAGAAAACTCAAGTTATAGGAAAAACCAGAACTACATTAATGAAAAGTAGTATTGAAGGTGATATGAAGTAACAGGTGAACCCCAAATCAATTACATTTACCTAAAAGATAATGAAAGATGACTGACCCAGCTTGAGAAGCTGGCGGTGGCTCATGCCTGTAATCCCAGCACTTTGGGAAGCTGAGTTGGGCAGATCACGTGGTCAAGAGATCAAGACCATCCTGGACAACATGGTGAAACCCCGTCTCTACTAAAATTACAAAAATTAGATGGGTATGGTGGTGCATGCCTGTAGATGCAGCTACCCAGGAGGCTGACAGAGGAGAATAGCTTGAACCCAGGAGGTGGAGGTTGCAGTGAGCCAAGATTGCACCACTGCACTCCAGCCTGGAGACTCTGTCTCAAAAAAAAAAAGCTAAAAGTGTCAACCAATAAACTTCCCTTTTCGGTCCTATCATATCTTGTCAACTTTATTTTGTATCCACTGAAGCCCAGGATTTTGCTTATTATTTTAAATGTTCCTCTTTTGTTATATATAATTTCTGACCATTTTTTTCTTCTATCTCACTGGGAAAGAAGATGGATTTCACTTTCTTTGCTTACATTCACTTGCTTTCCCAGCAGCAAGTCCAAATATCTTTTCATTGTTTTCTTTTTCCTTTTATATTGTATATAGTAAAAAACTAAAGTATAGTCATCTTTCTGCATTTCCCTTTGATATTTTACTTAGAACCTATATGGATAGAAAGTGCCATGGACATTTATTTAGCACACAGAATAAATCAAAGAAAAATCATCTAAATTTTTAAAAAAGTTCAAACTCTCGGGAAGCTGAGGCAGGAGAATTGCTTGAACCTGGGAGGCAGAAGTTGCAGTGAGCCAAGATCGTGCCACTGCACTCCAGCCTGGGCAACAGAGCAACACTCCATGTCTATGAAAAAAAAAGTGTCAAACTCAATTAACTGTAGAAAATATTTAATGATGCCTCTGGAGCGACAGATAAGAATTGAATCTTAGTTCTTAGATATTAATGGAGTTAGAAGCCTAGGTATATGGTGATGAAAGGAAGGGAAAAACAAAACCTATGATATACTTTTCTTCTCACCTATCCTTATGTTATCTTTCTATTGTATGCTCTCCCTGGGATTAAATAAAAGAGGGACATATACATATAAGAAAGAGATTATAAAATAAGTTTATCTCAGTCATCCACAAAATCTATAGTAGTGAACAAGACAAGAAGGTGGAGAAAAGAAATGGAGTTCCAATTTTGTCACAATGGAGGAAGAAACATGCCAGCGACGCTACTTATCTGCTAAGAATAATCATATGTTAGATAAACTTAACTCACAGTTTACTTTCATTAATGCTTTGCTAAACTGTTATATGACTAAGCTATTACAGCTTGGTTATTTACATTTAGTTGTAGCTTTATTTTAAAAATCACATTGTATACTAAACATATTAAAAATTACCTGAAGGGAGTTGATTCAGTAAAGGAAATTTACTGTTTTTAGATAAGCTTGAACCAGCCTTATACATTCTATAAATTGCTTTTGAAGGTGCAGTCACATAGGGTGAAGGTGCAGTTGCATAGGGTGAAGTGTACTCATAAGTTTTCTCTAGAAAGATTTAGAAAACATGTTAGCTATACAATAGATGATATCTCTAATCATTTTTAATACTCACACAGTATATATGCATACAACTCAAAGCATCTATATATATAAAGCAAACATTAAAAAACCTGAAAGGATACATAGACTGCAGCAAAATAATAGCAGGGGATTTCAATATTCCCTACTGTTGAATAGGTCATCTAGATGGAAAATAAATAAACACTGACTTAAATTACACATAAGATAAAGCATATTTATCAGACAATTACACAATGTTCTAGCAAATAGTAAGAGCATACACATTCTTCTCAAGTACATATAGAACATTCTCCAGAATAGATCATACATTAGGCCACAAAAGAAGTCTTAACAATATAACATCGAAATTAAATCAAATATCTTTCCTGACAACAGTGGTATAAAATTAGATATTAGTAGGAGAATATAAAGAAACTTAATAGAGGCCAGGCGCGGTGGCTCAAGCCTGCAATCCTAGCACTTTGGGAGGCCAAGGCGGGTGGATCACAAGGTCAAGAGATCGAGACCATCCTGGTCAACATGGTGAAACCCCATCTCTACCAAAAATACAAAAAATTAGCTGGGCATGGTGGTGCATGCCTGTAATCCCAGCTACTCAGGAGGCTGAGGCAGGAGAATTGCCTGAACCCAGGAGGTGGAGGTTGCGGTGAGCCGAGATCGCGCCATTGCACTCCAGCCTGGGTAACAAGAGCGAAACTCCATCTCAAAAAAAAAAAAAGAAACTAAATAGATATTTGAAACATTAAACAATATGCTCCTGAAGAACTATTGCATCGAAAAGGAAATTAAAATATATCTACAGACAAAAGAAATTAAAACATAACGTACAAAAACTTTTGGGATGCAGCAAAAGTAATCCTAAGAGGAAAGTTTATAACATTAAATGTCTACACCATAAAAGAAGAATCAAATAAACAACCTAAAATTACACCTTAAAGTAGTAGTAAAAGCAGAATTAAGCATAAAGCTACCAGAAGAAAGAAAATAAAAATCAGAGCAGAAAGAAATAAAACAGACTAGAAATGATCAGTCATTTGTCCCAGTCTGCATTCCATTCCTCCAACATCCTGGTTCATTTATTTTTTCATGTGTTTTTTACTGAGAATATTACAATGCTATTGAATGGTGAAATAGGTGACCTTATTGTATGGATTATTGACTGCCATAATTGCCTTCCTGACTTCCCCCTTTTTGTTAATGGGAGTGTCTTCTGTGGTCTGTCCATGTCTCACCACTGTTACATTATGTGTGTGTGTGTGTGTGTGTGTGTGTGTGTCGTGAGAGACAAGTAACAGTTAAAAAAACTCTGTATCAAAAGAAGCCATATCATAGAAGCTGCCTCTGAAAATGATTATATATCACAATATAATGGTCTTTGGCACTGATGCCAAAATTAGATAAGAATTTGTGGAGTCCTGGGAAGAGCTGATTCTATTTTGCATGTGGGAGAGCCATGAATATTCCCAATCATTAGGAACACTGTGGTGGACTGATTTCAGTGATGGTCTCTGTGTTCTTGTCTATTTATATCGATGTTCTTCCATACTAACTCTGGTCTTAGTTATTGGTGAACACGACAAAAGTAAATGAATGTGAGCAGAGACTGCAAAACTACTTATGCATTGAGGCTTGTTGGAATGCTGCTCTTAGAACTTGAAGACTCCTAGCTAGTTGGCTGGATGATGAGAAACATGCAAGCAAGTTACCTCCTGGGCCAAGTATAGCCCCCAAACCACCCTTCTACACTCTGATTTATGTTACTGGATCTGGGATTCTACAAATCACATTTTTGCTTTGCAAAGTAGCTCCATGTTAAGCCATGAAATAGGGGGTGTTAAACAGAGGAAGACTGTAAATTTAAAGAAAAAAAAGACAGATTTGTTTTTCTCATTTTGTTCGGTGGGCTTTGAGAGGTTCCTGCCTCTTTTCAGTTTCTGTGAAGAACATCCCAGTATTGTTTCCTTATCCCAGAAGTAGCAATTCCTCCTATGGCAACAAACAGTTTGCATTTTTTCCCCAACATCTGCAGAGCCAGTTTTATTATTCCTCCCTGCTTAGAAACTAGCAGTAGCTGGCCAGTGCCCCCACTTCAGAAGTATCAATCCAAGGTCCTGCCTGAAGAAACAGGGACTCTAGCACTATTCAATCCATACTCTATGCAGAGTTCTCCTTCAGTTCTGGGTATGGCAACTTTTTTCTGTAATTGCTTCCTCCATGTAACCTTAGAATTCTTTTTATACTTTCAGTTACCAAGTTAACAACTTTATACTTAGTCATCTACTTTTTGCATTCTTGCTTTCTTTTTGAACAACCAGTGAAATTTCTCTTTACTGAATAGGCCCACTCTGAATAGTATTGCCTCAAACAACAGCCAGCTAATTTCTATACATGTGGGCAAATTGATAATTTGACCAAAAATGTGTAAGTTTGCCCAGCCAAGAGGATCATCAGTTATCTAAGTGGTTACTGTTTTATGCTTTAAAACTTAAAGTTTTAGGGTAGATTTGGAGTAGCAAAACACTAACAAATGCGGAAATAAAAATTAAAATAAGAGTCAGATATAATTTAGTAACTTTCAGATGAGTATAAATGAAAGCACAAAAAAACCCAGCAACCCATATTGCAGATAGTTATGCAGAGAAAAGCATTTCCCCTAAAGATTGCTGATGAAAATGTTAATTTTAATAGTCCTTTAGGAAAGCAGTCTGGAAATATCATTTAACATTAAAAATTCATGTGTACTTCAATAAGAAATCTCAATCCTAAAAAAATCAGTGCTCTTTAATAGAATGAATAAAGTATTCTTATGAAGTATCATGCTGCCAATAAAAAGAATAAATTAAAACCATTTTATTTTTAGGCTTGTAAGAATTTTCCTAAGGTATTTCTGAATAAAAGAAGTAAGATGCAATAAGAGTAAATAAAAAAGCATACTTTAAAACTATTGTAGGTAATTAGAAACTGAATTCATATCTTCATACATAATTCTTTACCTTTATTTTCAAAGGGTGATAAATTGATCACTTTTATTGGGAATTTACTTGGTGTAATTCTCCTAGTAAAGATACCTTCTTGGTGTTGTATGGACATATCTTTATGTTTAAATACATTCACATCTAAAATAAAAATTTAAAAGGAACAGTGCATGAATACTCTTGACTATTTACACACTAGTCCCCAACTCCATGTATTTCTCTTTATTTCTGCATTGGTAATTTTTCTTCCCACATTTTATTAAATGGCGACTTGTCTATTACTTAAATTTCTGTGCAGTCTCTCATCATTGTCTTTGTTCTTCATTCTGTGATAGTATCTTCCTTAATTTCAATGTTTATCCCAACTTCATTTTACTGTGACAAAATGTTCATTTCTATAATTGATCTGTAGTCTATATTTAAAAGGAAACATTTAGGATAATAGTTTTGGAGATTGGAGGTCTACACATAAGCCACTGGATCCCCTCACCCCAATTCAACCAATGTTTATTCAATTTATTTTTCATAAATCCTATTGTTGTAAAGTAACATGAATTATTATAGAAAACATTTATTGAAATAGAGAATTATAAATGTCATACTTTTAAAATCATTGTCTAGAGGTTTTAAAACTCTCTAGCTAATTTCCCATTGATAATACAAGAGTTTAACTTAATTACAAGAGAAAATTCATGAAGACATTTGCCCATGAAATATTAACATGTAGGCACTGTTGTCATTAAAGATTCATACTTAAGCCCCAGAGAAGATCACTAAACTATAAATATTAGACTTAAAATTATTATTCTTACCATAGTGAGTACTTGGTTGTGTCTTTGTCTCACCAATTGTTTTACTTGAACCAATAGCATTTGTCAAGGGTTCTATATCAGTCTCTATAGACATAAAACAGATTTCAAAACACTTTGTGAGGTAACCACTTATGTTAGATATGTATTTTAGTTCTTTTTTCTTTTGAAATTAATTTCTTTTTTTTTTCTTTGTTTTTAGAGACAGGGTCTCGTTCTGTCACTCAGGCTGGAGTGCAGTGGTGAGAACATGGCTCACTGCAGCTTCAACCTCCTGGACTCAAGTGATCCTCCAGCCTCAGCCCCTCCAAGTAGCTGAGACTATAGGCATGCACCACCACACCTGGATAATTTTTGTATTTTTGTAGAGTCAGGGTTTTGCTGTGTTGTCTTTTGAAATTTCTATCTTATTTGCTGATATTTCTATTATCTCCCTTTTCTTCCTTAAGAATAATTTCCTTTAATTCTAAGAACACACTTACAATAAGTGTTTTGAGGTTTTGTTGGCTAAATCTAATAGCTGAGACTCACAAACAGTTACTGTGGCATTCCCTTTTCCTTGGCGTAGGTCACACTTCAGTGTTCCTTTGCACATTAATAATATTTACTAAAGTTTTGACAGTTTCCATAGTATATTGTAACGTCTCCAGATACTGATTTCCTCCTCCTTTATCTGGGGCTTGTCACTGTTCTCTCCTTATTTATTTGCATAGCCATGTGACTGGGCTATTGTACTAAAGTCTCTTGTCTGTAGTGTGAAGTGCTACTGCTGCTCTCCAAGGGGCAGAGCCTTGAACATGTATCCAGTACCTTGGATTTAGAGGGCCATCTTTGAATGTGTCTCTTTACCTTATTTATCTGTTAAGCTGCCTTACCAGAGATCATCCTACCAGAGATCAAAGACAATTATATAAGTATGTAACACCCTTACACCAAGATGCAAGCCAGTAGTACAATCTCTGAATTATGTAATGCAAATAAAGTACTGTATTGCAGGTGAGATTTTATAGATTTGCCTGACATTTTCATCAAATAGAGGGAATGGATAACCAGTGAAATAATTATCTGTTACACTTCGCTTGTCATCACAGTCTTCGGCTAGCCTTTCTGCTTTTGCTAATTAAACATAACTTTCCAGAAACAAAAAGTAAGTAGAATAGCTTTGGAAATGCCTACACTGAGACTACTCTAAGACCACTGTAACACTAAATTTTTATGGATTACTTTTCAAATGGACGAGTTTTAAAACCAATACTATCTTGCTAATGTTCCACTGATAGTAAATATTAGAGTTTAATTAAAGGATATTAGTGATTTTTTCCTATGTAACACTAACATGTAGGCACTATTGTCATTAAAGGTCTATACTTAATTTAACTCAGGGAACAAATAAAGGTCACAAATATTAGACTAAAAAAATTTGTTTCTTACCCTGGTAACTCTTTAATTGTGTATTGATTGGTCCCTTTATTATATCTCTTCCAATAGCATCTTTTAAGAGTCCTTTATCAGTCTCTATAGAAATTAAACAGATTACAAAATACTTTATAAGGTAAACATTACCATACATGTGTATATGTGTGTGTTTAACGAATTATAGAAAGATATTCATGAAGAATTTTACCAATGTAATACCATGATATAGGTACCTATGTAATAACAACAAGTAGAAACTGTTGTCATTAAAGGCCTATATTTAATTTAACTCAGGGAACATAAATAGGTTACAAATATTAGACTCAAAAATTATTTTTCTTACCTTGGTGACTCTTTAATTGTGCATTGATGGTCCCTTTATGATATCTCTTCCAATAGCATTATTGCTATGGAAAACAGTATGATATAGGTTCTGTTATCATTAAAGATCTATACTTAATTTAACTCAGGGAATATAAATAAGTCTAAATATTAGACTTGAAAAATTCTTTCTCTTACCTGGGTGAGTCTTTAGTTGTGTAATGATTGGCCCTACTATTATACCTCTTCCAATAGCATCTGCCAAGAATTCCTTATAGGTCTCTATTGAAATAAAGCAGATTTAAATATATTTTATAAGGTAAACATTAGCATACCTCGTGTGTGTGTGTGTGTGTGTGTGTGTGTGTAATTATGGGAGGATATTCATGAAGAATTTTACCTGTGTAATACTAACATATAGTTACTATTGCCATTATATGTACATGCAATTTAACTCCAGGAATATAAATAAACCATAAATGTTAGTCCTGAAATTGTTTTTTATTACCTGGGTGACTTTTTAATTGTGCTTTCATTGACTCCTTCCTTATATCTCTTCCAATAGCATACAAAAAGTTCTTATCAATCTCTATAAAAATGAAACAGATTTCAATATCATTACCATACTTGTGTGTTTGTGTGTTTAATTATAGAAAGATATTCATGAATAATTTTACCTATGTAACACTTTAATATACGTACTTTTGTCATTAAAGGTCTATACTTAATTTAACTCGGAATATAAATCAGCCATAAATATTAGATGTGAAAAATTCTTTTTCTTCCCCTGGTGACCCCTTAGTTGTACATTGATTGAACCCTTTATTATACCTCTTCCAATAGTATCTGCCAAGTGTTCCTTATCAGGCTCTATAGAAATAAAACAGATATTAATATTTTGTAAGGTAAACATTAGCATATCTCTGATTGTGTGTATGTGTGTTTAATAACAGGAGGATGTTCACTTAGAATTTTACCTATGTAATACTAACATATTGGTCCTATTGTCATTAAAGCTTCATGCTTAACTCCAGGAATATAAATAAGCCATAAATATTAGTCTTGAATTTTTTTTTACCTGGGTGACTTTTAAATTGTGTTTTAATTGACCTCTTTATTATCCCTCTTCCAATAGCTCTGCCAAGAGTTCCTTACTAGTTGCTATAGAAATAAAGCAGATTTCAATATATTTTATAAAGTAAATATTTCATGTATGTGTGTTGTGTGTGCATGTGTAATACTAGTAATGAGTTTATTATAGAAGAGTCACAATATAATGTCTGATTGCAGTATCAGACATTATATTGCATCTCAAAGCAGAATTTGAAGGGCTACTGGCAATCATTTAAGCCTATTATATTGAAGTTTCAAGATGATTCATGATTTGAACATGACCACATCAAGATAATGACAAGCAGAAACTGATGCGTTATAATTCCTTAACCAGTGACTTTACCATATAATGACATCTCTTATGCAAACTAAAATTATCCTAGAAAGTTTATGATGTAATAGAACTTTAAATTTTACACCAATAGTCCTATCTACTGTGAGATATACCTGGTAAGATAAAACACATAATTTTTTTAAAAAAAGTCAATTTGCAAACCATGGTCTCTATAGTCACAGAGAGTGATTGTGGGGCAAAGTTCTTTGATTTGTTCAAAAAGACTGTATAATTTCTAAGATTTGTAACTGTAAATCAAGTATGTATCAATAATGTAAAAATAATTAGATATTTTGTGGAATGTGAAAATGTGACTTTCATATCTTCTTAAGTTTGTAGACTTTGTAACTGGGGAGGATGAAGCAGGTAAACTTGTAGTAACATCAGCATTGAGATTGCAGGACTTCACAATGGAGTTTTTATGTGATTTGAATTTTTTGCTGGATTTGAAAACTACTGACTAGGTCATACAACAGGAAAATTATATAAAAGTTATGAAAGGAGAGTTAATACTGAAAAGGGACAATTAGGATGGGTGACTTGGGTCAACTAAAGGACCTAATACTTTGTGAGAGAAAGTTGTTTATGGGAGACTATGTAACTAAAGTTGGAAACCTATAATGACCCAGACACCACAGAGTGGAAGTTTTGCTCTGAAGAAATGGCTGAGCTCTTGAATAAATGTTAAGTATTACAGGGTAACTTTTGAAGCCCAGATATACTACTAGTGAAATCTAAACCAAAGTATGGGCCAGTAGCGGCATCATTACCAAAATGAATTAAGACATATAAGAACGTATTTTCTACAAGTACACAGCTATATTTTGTTAACATAAACAGATCTATAGAAATATAAAAATAGGGAATATGAGCAGTAATATTTTAGCCTCTCTGATGATTAGTCCAACTAGTACACATAAGAAGGAATGGTTCATTTCAAGTCAGTATGCAAAGATTCTTAGATAAACAGGGAGGCAAAAAGAAGACCATTTTAGGGGAGATATGGTTAAGCATTTAGGAAGAGAATCTATGTGCTAAAATAATTTACAATCTAGTAACATTCATAAGTTTCCTCCCTCACAGTATCCTCTCATTGCTTTAATTCTTTTAAAATATGATTCTGCCTGGAATTCACTGAGATATTTTTATAAAACAACAAACATACCCTGTGATATGCCTATGTAAAATGCTCAATGGTTTTTAAGATGTAGACATATTTGTGTAGCTCTGAATAGCCAATTTTAGATTCTCCTTCAGTTTATAGTAATCAAATTCCAGTGAGGTACAGAAATATTACACCCATATAGCATTACTCCTTCTTCAACATTTTTGTGCTACTATTATGTGTATTGCAACTATACACATTAAATACATTGTTATAATTATTTATGTAATACTGTGCCTTTTAATTAAGCTAAGAAAGAAAAGCAAGTACATATAGTGTTTACTATACTAACAAATGCAAATAAATATATATATTCGCATTTATTCCTGTGGATTTGAGTTGCCATCCAGTGTTATTTTATTGTATTTTTGCATATTTTGGATAACAGTCCTTTATTATGTCTCTTTTGCAAATATTTTCTCCCCCCACCTGTGGCTTGCCTTTTCATTCTCTTGCAGAGCAGAAATTTACAAGTTTCACGTAGTCCAGTTTTTTCTTTTATGAATAGTGCCTTTGGTGTTACATCTAAAACATCATCACCAAACCCAAGGTCATCTAGATTTTCTCCTAGGAGTATTATAGTTTTGTATTTATGTGTGTATTCTATTTTAAGTTAATTTTTATGTAGGGTATAAGGTGTTGCTGTGTGGACTTTTTCGCCTGTGGATCTGTCTTTTAGCTTTTAAAGGAAAAGCGAAAATAGATATTGTTAGGTACCTGGGTTAAATGAGTTACTGAAGGGAAGATTTAGATTTGTCCCAGAGTCTCCTAGCAGCCTGGGCAAAAGAGAAATATTTTGGTTGATGCAGTTTTTAAAAGTTTTTATTTTTTTATTTTAGTAGGTTTTGGGGGAACAGGTAGTGTTTTGTTACATGAATAAGTTCTTTACTGTTGACTGGTGAGATTTTGGGGCACCCATCACCTGAGCAGTGTACACTGCACCTAATGTGTAGTCTTTTATCCCTTGCCACTCCCTACGATTTCCTCCAAGTCCCCAAAGTCCAACATATCATTCTTATGCCTTTGTGTCCCCATAGCTTAGCTCCCACATGATTGAGAACATACAATGTTTGGCTTTCCATTCCTGAGTTATTTCACTTAGAATAATAGTCTCCAATTACATTCAGGTTGCTGTGAATGCCTTTTGTTTTTTCTTTTTATTTTACTTTAAGTTCTCGGGTACATGTGCAGATCTTGCAGGACTGTTACGTAGGTATACATATGCCATGGTGGTTTGTTGCCTCCATCCCCCCATCACCTACGTTAGGTATTTCTCTTAATGTTATCCCTCTCCAACCTCCCCACACCCTGCTATCCCTCTCCTAGTCCCCATACCCCCAAACACACCTCAGTGTGTGATGTTCCCCTCCCTGTGTCCATGTGTTCTCATTATTCAACACCCACTTATGAGTGAGAACATGCAATGTTTGGTTTTCTGTTCTTGTGTTTGCTGAGAATGATGGTTTCCACATACATCCATGTCCTTGCAAGGGACATCAACTCATCCTTTTTAATGGCTGAAAAGTATTACATGGTGTTTATGTGCCACATTTTCTATATCCAGTCTAACATTAATGGGCATTTGGGTTGGTTCCAAGTCTTTTTTGTCTCTATTTGTAGACAACGTGATTGTATATTTAGAAGACCCCATAGTCTCGGCCCAGAATCTCCTTAAAATGATAAGCAACTTCAGCAAAGTCTCAGATACAAAATCAATGTGCAAAAATTACACGCATTCCTGTATACCAATAACAGACAAACAGAGAGCCAAATCATGAGCAAACCAAACCACTCACAATTGCTATAAAGAGAATTAAATACCTAGGAATACAACTAACAAAGGACCTGAAGGACATCTTCAAGGAAAACTACAAACCACTGCTCAAGGAAATAAGAGAGGACACAAACAGATGGAAAAACATTCCATGTTCATGGTTAGGAAGAATGAATATTGTGGAAATGACCATACTGCCCAAAGTAATTTATAGATTCAATTCTATCCCCATCAAATTACCATTGACCTTCTTCACAGAACTGGAAAAAAACACCTTAAACTTCATATTGAACCAAAAAAGAGCCCATATAGCTAAGACAATCATAAGCAAAAAGAGCAAAGCTGGAGGCATCATGCTACCTGACTTCAAACTATACTATAAGGCTACAGTAATTATAACAGCATGGTACTGGTACCAAAAGAGAGATATAGACCAATGAAACAAAACAGAGGCCTCAGAAGTAATGCAACACAACTACAGCCATCTGATCTTTGACAAACCAGACAAAAACTAGCAATGGGGAAAGGAGTCCCTGTTTAACAAATGGTGTTGGGACAGCTGGCTAGCCATGTGCAGAAAGCTGAAACTGGATTCCTTCCTTACACCTTATACAAAAATTAACTCCAGATAGATTAAAGATTTAAACATAAGACCTAACACCATAAAAGCCATAGAAGAAAACCTAGGCAACACCATTCAGGACATAGGCATAGACAAGGGCTTCATGACTGAAACACCAGAAACAATGGCAACAAAAGCCCAAATAGACAAATGGGATCAATTAAGAGCTTTTGCACAGCAAAAGAAACAATCATTAGAGTGAATCAGTAACCAACAGAATGGGAAAAATGTTTTGCAAGCTACTCATCTGACAAAGGGCTAATATCCATAATCTACAAAGAACTAAAATATACAAGAAAAAAGCAAACAACCCCATAAAAAAATTGGTGAAAGATATGAACAAACACTTTTCAAAAGAAGACATTTCTGCAGCCAACAAACATATAAACATATGCTTATTATCACTGGTTATTAGAGAAATGCAAATCAAAACCACATTGAGATACCATCTCTCACCAGTTAGAATGCCAATCATTAAAAAATCTGAAGACCACAGATGCTGGAGAGGATGTGGAGAAATAGGAACAATTTTACACTGTTGGTGGGAGTGTAAATTAGTTCAACCATTGTGAAAGACAGTGTGGTGATTCCTCAAGGATCTAGAACTAGAAGTATCATTTGACCCAGCAATCCCCTTACTGGGTATATACCCAAAGGATTATAAATCATTCTCTATTTATAAAGACACATGCACACATATGTTCATTGAAGCACTGTTTACAATAGTTTCCTGGAGTTTCGGGTACATTGCTTCTTCATTCTCATTGGTTTTGAAGAACATATTTATGCCTTCATTTTGTTGTTTATCCAGTAGTCACTAAGGAGCAGGCTGTTCTGTTTCCATGTAGTTGTGCAGTTTTGAGTGAGGTTTTTTTTTTTTTTTTTGAGACAGAGTCTCATTCTGTCACCAGGTGCCAGGCTGGAGGGCAGTGGCATGATCTCCACTCACTGCAAACTCCACCTCCCAGGTTCAAACAATTCTCCTGCCTTAGCCTCCCAAGCAGCTGGGACTACAGACACACGCCACCACGCCCAGCTAATTTTTTATATTTTAGTAGAGACGGGGTTTTACTATGTTAGCCAGAATGGTGTTGATCTCTTCACCTTGTGATCCGCCCGCCTTGGCCTCCCAAAGTGCTGGGATTACAGGCGTGAGCCACCCCGTCCGGCCTTGAATGTGGTTTTTAATCCTGAGTTCTACTTTGATTGTACTGTAGCCTGAGAGACTTTTGCATTTGCTGAGGAGTGATTTACTTCCAACTATGTGGTCAATTTTAGAGTAAGTGAGATGTGGTGCTGAGAAGAATGTATAGTATGTGGCTTTGGGGTGGAGAGTTCTGTAGATGTTTATTAGGTTCTCTTGGTCCAGATCTAAGTTCAAGTCCTGGATATCCTTGTTAATTTTCTGTCTCATTGATCTGTCTAATATTGACAGTGGACTGTTAAAGTCTCCCATTATTATTGTATGGGAGTCTACATCTCTTTGTAGGTTGTTAAGAAGAACTTGCTTTATGTATCTGGGTGTTCCTGTATTGGGTGCATATATATTTAGGATAGTTAGTTCTTCTTGTTGCATTGATCCTTTTACTATTATGTAATGCCCTTTGTCTCTTTTGATCTTTGTTGGTTTGAAGTCCATTGTATCAGAGACTAGGATTGCAACCCCTGCTTTTTTCTTTCTTTCTTTTTTTCTCTCCATTTGCATGGTAAATCTTCCTCCATCCCTTTATTTTTGAGTCTATGTATGTCTCTGCATGTGAGATGAGTCTCCTGAATACAGCACACTTATGAGTCCTTGATTTTTTATCCAATATGAGAGTCTACGTTTTTTGATTTTTTTTATCCAATATGCCAGTCTGCGTTTTTTGATTGGGGCATTTAGCCCATTTACATTTCAGGTTAATATTGTTATGTGTGAATTTGATCCTGCCATTTTGATACTAGCTGGTTGTTTTGCCTGTTAGTTTATGCACTTTCTTCATTGTGTTGATGATCTTTACTATTTGGTACGTTTTTGCAGTGGCTGGTACTGGTTGTTCCTTCCCATGTTTAGTACTTCTTTCAGATGCTTCTGCAAGGCAGGCTTAGTGGTGACAAAATCTCTCAGGAATTACTTGTCCATAAAGGATTTTATTTCTCCTTCACTTATGAAGCTTAGTTTGGCTGGATATGAAATTCTGGGTTGAAAGTTCTTTTCTTTAAGGTTGTTGAATATTGGCCCTCATGCTCTTCTGGCTTGTAGGGTTTCTGCTGAGAGATCCACTGTGAGTCTGATGGGCTTCCCTTTGTGGGTAACCTGACCTTTCTCTCTGGCTGCCCTGAGCATTTTTTCCTTCATTTCAACCCTGATGAATCTGACGATTATGTGCCTTGGGGTTGCTCTTCTTGAGGAATATCTTTGTTGTGTTCTCTGTATTTCCTATATTTGAATGTTGGCCTGCCTTCCTAGGTTGGGGAAGTTATCCTGGATAATATCCTGAAGAATGTTTTCCAGCTTGGATTTATTCTCCCCATCACATTCAGGTACACCAACCAAATGTAGATTAGGTCTTTTCACAGATTCCCTGTTTCTTGGAGAATTTTTTCATTTCTTTTAACTCTTTTTTTCTCTAATTTTGTCTTCTTGTTTTATTTCATTGATTTGGTCTTCAGTCTCTCATATCCTTTCTTCTGCTTGATCGATTGAGCTATTCAAACTTGTGTGTGCTTCTCGTGCTGTGTTTTTCACTTCCATCAAGTCATTTATGTTATTTTCTAAGTTGGTTATTCTAGTTAGCACTTTGTTTAATTTTTTCAAGGTTCTTAGTTTCTTTGCATTGGATTAGACCATGTTTCTTAGGTTCAGAGAAGTTTCTTATTATCCACTTTCTGAAGCCTGCTCTGTCAATTCATCAGACTCATTCTCCATCCAGCTTTGTTCTCTTGCTGGCAAGGAGTTGTGATCCCTTGGAAGAGGAGAGACATTCTAGTTTTCAGTGATTTCAGCCTTCCCCCTATGGAGCTTGAGGGTCCTGGGTCAAGCTCAAATTGCTGCATTGGCTGTGAAACTTTCAAGCCAGTGCATTTCATATTGCTGGTCCTGTGGGGGTGGGACCTGCTGAGGCAGATCACCTGGCTCCCTGCCTTCAGCCCCCTCTTTTTGAGGGATATGTGCAGCTCTGTCTTGCAGGTCTTCCAGGTACCAGTTAAAATGGCTGCCCATATTTGTGTGGGTTTTTGTGCTGGAAACAGTGATTTTCACCCAGTGGGAATCTACTGGTCTGTGGGTCGTAAAGACCATAGGAGAAGTGCAGTATCTGAACCAGAGTGCAAGAGTGGCTGGAGAAGCCTCCAGTGGCCTCCATCGGGTAGGAGGGGGATCCTCCAGTTTGCTGCACTTCCCAGGTGAGGCAGCACCACACCCTGCCTTGGCTTGCCCCCCTTGGGCTATACCTACTGTCCAACTAGTCCCATTGAGATGCACCTGATACCTCAGTTGGAAATGCAGCAATCACTCTCCCTCTGTGTCACTCTCCTTGGGAACTGCACTCTGGAGCTGTTCCTATTTGGCCACCTTGGCAGAGCTCCAAATTGTTTATATTTTGTTTCTTTTAATGACAAAGTTGTATTCCATGGTATGTATGTGTATATATATATATATCACATTTTCTTTATCCACCACATTTTCTTTATCCACTCATTGACTGATGGGCATTTGGGCTGATTCCATATAACATATGTGTGCAAGTATCTTTTGTATAATGATTTCCTTTTCTCTGGGTAGATACCTAGTAGTGGGATTGCTGGATCAAAGGGTAGATCTACTTTTAGTTGTTACTGTTTTCCATAGTGGTTGTACTAGTTTACACTGTTTTCCATAGTGGTTGTACTAGTTTACATTCCCTCCAACCATGTAAAAATGTTTCCTTTTCACTACATCCATGCCAACATCTATTATTTTCTGATTATGGCCATTCTTGCAGGAATGAGGTGGTATCACATTGTGATTTTGATTTGCATTTCCCTGATAATTAGTGATGTTGAGCTTTTTTCCATATGCTTGTGGGCCATTTGCATATACCATGCACATCTTATTTTGTGAATTGTCTTTGCATGTCCTTGGCTTGCTTTCTGATGGAATTACTTGTTTTGTTCTTGCTAATTTGTTTTAGTTCCTTGTAGATTCTGAATATTAGTCCTTTGCCAGATATATAGATTGTGAGGATTTTCTCCCATGCTGTGGGTTGTCTCTTTACTCTGCTGATTATTTCTTTTGTTATGCAGAAGCTTTTTAATTTACTTAAGTCTAATCTATTTACTTTTTTTTTTTTTTTTTTTTTTTGCATTTACTTTTAGGTTCTTGGTCATGAAGTCTTTGCCTAAGCCAATGTCTAGAAGAGTTTTTCTGATGTTATCGTCTAGAATCTTTATGGTTTCAGGCCTTATATTTAAGTCTTTGATCCATCTTGAGTTGATTCTGGTATAAAGTGAAACATGAGGATTGAGATGTCCTCATTGTCCTATATTAGGCTTGCCAACTATCCCAGCACCATTTGTTGAACAGGGTATTCTTTCCCCACTTTATGTTTTTCTTTGCTTCGTCAAAGATCAGTTGATTATGAGTAATTGGCATTATTTCTGGTTCTCCATTCTGTACCTTTGGTCTATATAGCTATTTTTATACTAGTACCACGCTGTTTTGGTGACTATAGCCTTACAGTATAGTCTGAAGTTGGGTGATGTGATGCCTCTAGATTTCTTTTGGTTTAGTTTTGCTTTGTCTATGTGGGCTCTTTTTTGGTTCCATGTGAATTTTAGAATTGTTTTTTCTAGTTCTGTGAAGAATATGGTTGTATTTTGATGGGAATTGCACTAAATTTGTAGATTGCTTTTAGCAGTATGGTCATTTGTATCATTTGTGATTTCTTTCAGCAGTGTTTTGTAGTTTTCACTGTAGAGGTCTTTCATGTCCTTGGTTAAGTATATTCCTATGGTTGGTTTGTTTGTTTGTTTTTCCAGCTATTGTGAAAAAAGTTGAGTTCTTGATTTGATATTCTCAGTTTGCTCACTGTTGGTGTAGAGCAGCACTGCTTATTTGTGTACATTAACTTTGTATCCTGAAACTGTTGAATTTATTTATGAGCTCCAGGAGTTTTTTGGCTGTTTCTTTAGTTTTTTTCTAGGTACATGATATCATCATCAGCAAACAGTGACAGTTTGACTTCCTCTTTACCAATCTGGGTGCCCTTTATTTTTTTCTCTTGTCTGATTGCTCTGGCTAGGACTTCCAGTATTATGTTGATTAGAAATGGTAAGAGACATCCTTGTCTTGCTCCAGTTCTCAGGGGGAATGCTTTCAACTTTTCCCCATTCATTATAATGTTGGCTCTGGGTTTGTCATAGATGGCTTTTATTACCTTAAATTATGTCCTTTTTATGCCAATTTTGCTGAGGGTTTTAATCATAAAGCGATGCTAAATTTTGTCAAATGTTTCTTCTGCATCTATTGAGATGATCATGTGATTTTGTTTTTAAGTCTGTTTATGTGATGTATCACATTTATTGACTTGCATATGTTAAAGCATCCCTGCATTCCTGGCATGAAACCCACTAGATCATGGTGGATTATGTTTTTGATATGCTCTTGGATTTGGTTTGCTAGTATTCCATTGAGGATTTTTGCCTCTGTGTTGATCAGGGATATTGGCCTGTAGTTTCTGTTGTTGTTGTTATGTCCTTTTCTGGTTTTGGTATTAGGGTGATACTGGCTTCATAGAATTATGCAGGGAGGATTCCCTCTTTCTGTATTATTATTATTATTATTATTATTATTATTATTATTTTGAAATAATGTCAATAGAATTGGTACCAATTTTTCTTCGAATGCCAGATAGAGTTCCACTGTGAATCCATTTGGTCCTAAACTTTTTTTTATTGGCAATTTTAAAATTACCATTTCAATCTTGCTACTTGCTATTGGTCTGTTCATAGATTCTATACCTTCCTGGCTTAATCTAGGAGGATTGTATATGTACAGGAATTTATCTATCTTCTCTAGGTTTTCTAGTTTATGTGGGTAAATGTGTTCAGAGTAGCTTTGAATAATGTTTTGTATTTCTGTTGTATCAGTCATAATATCTCCTGTTTTGTTCCTAATTGAGCTTCTTTGGAGCTTCTTTCTTGTTTTCTTGGTTAGTCTTGCTAATTGTCTATCAATTTTATTTATCTTTTTAAATAATAAGCTTTTTGTTTTATTTATCTTTTGTGTTTTTTTTTCATTCTCATTTAGTTCTGCTCTGATCTTTGTTATTTCTTTTCTTCTGCTGGGTTTGGGTTTGGAATGCTCTTGTTTCTTTAGTTCCATGAGGTGTGACCTTAGATTGTCTATTCATGCTCTTCCAGACTTTTTGATTTAGACATTTAATGCTATGAACTTTCCTCTTAGCAATGCTTTTGCTATATTCCAGAGATTTCAATAGGTTGCGCCACTATTATCATTCAATTCAAAGAATTTTTAAATTTCTATCTTGATTTCACTGTTGATCCAATGAACATTCAGAAGCAGGCTATCTGATTTCCATGTATTTACTTGGTTTTGAGGGTTCCTTTTGGAGTTGACTTTTTATTTTATTCCACTGTGGTCTGAGAGAGTACTTGATATAATTTCAATTTTCTTCAATTTACTGACACTTTTTTTGTAGCCTGTTGTATGGTCTACCTTGGAGAATGTTCCATGTGCTGATAAATAGAATGTATATTCTGCATTTGTTAAGTAGAATGTTCTGTAGATATCTGTTAAGTCCATTTTTTTCTTTTTTTTTTTTGAGATGGAGTTTCGCTCGTTACCCAGGCTGGAGTGCAACGGCACAATCTCGGCTCACCGCAACCTCTGCCTCCCGGGTTCAAGCAATTCTCCTGCCTCAGCCTCCCATGTAGGTGGGACTACAGGCACGCACCACCACGCCCAGCTAATTTTTGTATTTTTAGTAGAGATGGGGTTTCATCTTGTTGACCAGGATGGTCTTGATCTCTTGACCTCATGAGCCACCCACCTCAGCCTCCCAAAGTGCTGGGATTATAGGCGTGAGCCACCACACCTGGCCAAGTCCATGTGTTATAGGGTAGAGTTCAAGTTCATTCTTTCTTTGTTGACTTTCTGTCTTGATTACTAGTCTTGTGCTATCAGCAGAGTATTAAAATCCCACACTATTATTGTGTTATCTCATTTCCTAAGTCTAGTAGTAATTGTTTTTATAAACTTGGTATCTCCAGTGTTAGGTGCATATATATTTAGAATTGTGATATTTTCCTGTTGGACTAGTTCTTTTATCATTCTATAATGTCTCTCTTTGTCATTTTTAACTGCTGTTGCTTTAAGGTTTGTTTTTCTGATATAAGAACAGCTACTCCTGCTTGCTTTTGGTGTCCATTTTTACAGAATATCTTTTTCCACACCTTTACCTTAAGTTTATGTGAGTCCTTGTAAGTTCAGTCACCTGAAGATAACAGAAACTTGGTTGGTGAATTCTTATCTATTCCACAATTCTCTATCCTTTAAGTGGAGCATTTAGGCCATTTATATTTAATGTTAGTATTGAGATGTGAGGTAATACTTCATTCATTGTACCATTTGTAGTCTGAATATCTTGTTTTTCTTCTCCACTGTGTTAATGTTATATGGGTCCTGTGAGATTTATGCTTTAAGGAGATTCTATTTTGGTGTATTTTGAGAGTTGGTTTCAAGATTTAGAGCTCCTTTTAGCTGTTCTTGTAGTGCTGGCTAGGTAGTGGCAAATTCTCTCAGCATTTGCTTTTCTTGAAAAGATTGTACCTTTCCTTCATTTATGAAGCTCAGTTTCACTGGATACAAAATTTATGGCTGATAATTGTTTTGTTTAAGGAAGGTAAAAATAGATCCCCAATCCCTTTTAACTTGTAGGGTTTCTGTTGAGATGCCTGCTGTTAATCTGACAGGTGTTCCTTTATAAATTACCTGATGTTTTTGCCTCACAGGTCTTAGGATTCTTTCCTTTATCTTGACTTTAGATAACCTGATGACTATATGCCTACATCATGAGATTTTTGTGATGAATTTCCCAGGTGTTCTTTGAGTTTGTTATGTTTAGATGTCTAGATCTCTAGCAAGGTTAGAGAAGTTTTTCTTAATTATTCTCTCAAATATATTTTCCAAACTTTTATATTTATCTTCTTCTCAGAAACTCCAATTATTCTCAGGTTTAGACTGTTGGATACAATAAGTTCTAAACTTCTCATCAAAGAATCAGTAGGTCAGTATATTCACTTCTTTGTTCTGCATTTTCAAGTTTAACTTCCATGTAATTTCAGTAAACAACCTTTTCCACTGGTTCTAACCAGTAGTTCTCAACTTTCCCCCTGTTCCCCTGCTCCATCCTGACTCATCCTGGTTATCTGTTCCAGTCACCTGCTCTTTCATGACTCATCCTGGTCACCTGCTTTGACCTGAGTCACTTCTGGTAACGTGCTCTGATCTGAGTCACCATTAGTTACTTGTTCCATAACCATTTTTCCTGCCAAACCACTCACTCTGCCACTCTGGCTCATACCCCTTCTCTCTTTATAGTAGCCACTCAGAATTAGCTTAGACTGTGTGGTATAACCCTAACAAATAGGAACACAATACAGCAGTGGGGGCTGCATCAGGGATAAGAACCTCTTCCTCTCCCCGTTCAGGTGTGCTTTGCCATTGCTACATCCATGAGATGCACCCTTCTATAGAAGTAAATTGCCTTGCTGAGAGAATTTATATTTGAGTGCCATTTCTTTTGAGTCATTGAAATTTTACATATAACAACCTGGTGGCTCGAAAAGGAAAAAGCCATTCTCCTCTGGGTGGTTTCAAGTCCTCTCTTGTGAGGAGAAATGTCTCACTGCTTCATTGCAGCAGCCTTAAGGGTAAGGGATCCAGACCCACGTGGTGTGATGAACAGCCCAGACCCTCAGCAATGAGGGAAAAAAAGGCCTACAAATACCACAACAACCAGGCAACTCTGTGCACAGACCAAGGAAAAGATGCTGTGGAAGCTGAGCTGATAAAGTGTTTCCCTGGTGGTTGGGACCATGGTAAGAAAAGCCCTGGGGGGTGGACAGTAAAGTATTCCTTGGTTGGTACATACCAAGGCAAGAAAATCTGCAGGGGTGTGTGAAGTATTCCTTGGTTGGGGTGGCTTGGAAGTTAAAAGAAGTGAGACATCTCCATTAGAGGGGATTAAACCCCACACAAACCTCCAACAGTAGAGAGGTGAAAATTTTCCAGTAGGGGAAAATTGGGCCTTACCCAAAAGGCAAGAAATTTCCAGTAAGAGAAATTGAACCCTACCCTAAAACCATCAAGATGGGGAATACCCCAAGTGAGACAGGGAGCAAGAAGGATAAAAATGGTAACAAGGATATCACCTTTGATAGTCCCCTAGGTTTCATGTTAAAATACTGGAAGGATAATAAAATGACTAAGCATAAGAAAAAGAATCACATGATAAGTACTGCTGTTTTATTTGGATTCAGGGATCCATCCTCAAACCCTCAATCTTCTGGCCAAAGTTTGGGTAGAATGAGAATGTAATGTGTCTAATCCAATATATTAATGATAAAAGTCCAGTGTCTCAAGAAGAACTGGACCATGCTCTATGTTGGAGGCAGAAACCTATCTGCCCCTTTCCCTTAAAAACAAATAGGGAATAATCCAATTTGGTACCTAAAACTGAAAAGTCACAAGAGCCAGTTCCCATGCCTAAAGACTCCAGTACATGGGATCCCCTAGATTATCTTTTCCCTCTCAGTGTCCCCTATCCTTCCCCTCAGGCAGCCACTGCTACCTCAGATCTCATACTAAATCCTTCCTTTCTCACGTTATCCTTTTTCCTTTTAACCCTGACTCTTGGGAATTACCATCCCATGAACCTGTTCCCTCCTAACCTAAACAACCCTCTCTAAAAGAACTCCAGCATGAGGTAGAACAATGTAAAGAAGATTTTCAGAATTTCCATTTTCCTCCACACCTAAAGAGTCAGCCCTGACTCTCTTCCCCTTTGAAAGAGGTACCACAAACAGGGGGAGCCATTGGCTTTGTAAATATTCCTTTAACCAGTTCAGAGTCCGGAATTCAAAAAAGGAGCTTTAGCCACTAACAAATGACGCTTATGGAGTGGCACATCAAATTGTTCAGTTCTTAGGACCTCAGTTATACACTTGGGGCAAGTTAATGTCCATCTTGGGCATCCTCTTTTCAGGGAAAGAAAGAAGTATGATTCGTACGGATGCTATGGCAGTTTGGGAACACAAACATACTCCCGGTCAAAATGTTCCTAATGCAAACCGGAAATTTCTTGCCTGAGACCCTGGTGGGACAATAACAATACTGATCACTGGGAAAACATGCAGGACCTAAGGGAGATGATAACAAAAGGAATTCTGGAATCAGTACCCCCAACCCAAAATTTTTCTAAAGCATTTGATATACAACAGAAAAAGGATGAAGGGCCTAAGAGTTTCCTAGACAGACTGAGGGAGCAATATGTAGGCCTCAGTTTGGATGATCCCTTTGGGCAAGGAATGTTGAAACTCCAATTTGTCACTTAAAGTTGGCCAGACATTTCAAAAAAATTACAAAAGATAGAAAATTGGGAAGACCATCTCCTAAGGGAGCTTCTCAGGGAAGCTCAGAAGGTATATATGAGGAGAGACAAAGAAAAGCAAAAACAGAAGACAAAACTTATATTATTCACCTTCCAACAGACGGCTCCAAACCCATATACTTCTAAACGGAGCTTCCAGGGAGCCAGAAACTATAAAGGGTACAAACCCTCCTTTAAGGACCCCAGCCTCCATCTGGAGGACCAAGGCCCTCATTTACCAGACACCCTAAAGAGTATGGGGGAGCAGGATCAAAGAATCTCAGACTAGGAGGGAGGAAGAGGAAGGGCAAGATAGGTGCTATAAATGTGGAAGAACAGGTCACTTCAAGAGAGAATGTCCCAAACTAAGAAAGGAGAAAGCAGCCCTTCCACTCATGACTTTCAAGGAAGAGTGGAGGGGTCAGGGGTTCTGTCTCTTTTATCTTGAGTCCCACCAGGAGCCCTTGATAAATTTAGAGCTTATCACCTTTTTAGTCGATTCAGGGGCCGCTCGTTCCTCTGTTTGTTTCCCCCTGTCTAATGTTGTCTGCTCCTCAGAAAAACCTTTAGTCTCTGAGGTAAAAAGTGAAGGATTTAAAACAAAAATTTTAGAAAGCACAGAAGTCAGATATCAAGATCACTTAGCTCATATTCAGTTCTTGTTAATCCCTGAAGCAGGGACTAATTTATTGGGGATGGATTTAATGTTAAAGTTATGCATAGGTCTACAAGTTAGCCCAAGAGGATCCCTCACCTCATTAAATCTACTCACCACTGCAGGTAAAAAATAATTAATCCTAATGTCTGTTCCAAAGAAGGGAACTGAGGAAACTCTGAGTCCCTCCAATCCACATCAAGCTAAAAACCCCTAGAGAAGTAGTTAGAAGGAAGCAATACCCTATTCCCCTAGAGCACAGCATAGGGATGAAACCTATAATTGAAGGCCTTTTTAAAGATGGGCTTCTCAAGCCCTGTATGTCCCCTTATAACATCCCAATATTGCCAGTCAAGAAATCAGATGGGTCATACCAGCTGGCACAGGACCTTATGGCTATCAACAAAATAGTCCAGACTATCCATCCTGTTGTCCCCAATCCTTACACCATTCTCAGCAAGATTCCATATAATCATCAATGGTTTACTGTAATTGATTTGAAGGATGCTTTTTGGGCATGTCCCCTGGCTGAAGAAAGCTGTGATATATTTGCTTTTGAGTGGGAGGATTCCCATTCAGGGTGGAAACAACAATACTGATGGAAAGTCTTGCCCCAAGGGTTCACAGACTCCCCTAATTTTTTTGGCCAAATTTTATGACAAGTATTAGAAAAAGTTGTCATCCCAGAGCAAATATGCCTTCTCCAGTACAATGATCTTTTATCTGGTGAAGATATAAAAAAGGTAACTGACTTCTCTACACATATTCTTAATGATTATCAGTTTGAGGGGCCTCAAGTCTCAAGAAAACTTCAGTATGTAGAGCCTGAAGTTAAATATTTAGGCCACTTAATAAGTGAAGACAAGTGAAGAATAGGGCATGAATGAGTTGAGGGACTCGTGCCCTTCCCTTGCCTCAAACTAAACAAGAACTCAGGAATTTTTTAGAGTTAGTTGGATACTGCTGCTTATGGATCAACTCATATGCATTACACAGTAAACTGTTACATCAGAAACTTGCCCATGAGAAGCCTGTCTCCTGTGCACTTCTGAGGCAGTTGATCAAGTTGAGGAGCTGAAAGAAAGGCTCAAAACCATCCCTCTTTTAGCCTTACACTCCCTAGAAAAGCCATTCCACCTTTTCATCAATGTGGACAGTGGAGTAGCTTTAGGAGTGCTTACTCAAGGACACAGAGGCCACCAGCAGTCCGTGGCCTTCCTAGTATAGGTCTTATATCCAGTCACTTGTGGGTGGCTTCATTGCATCCAATCCATTGCTGCTAGAGCAATATTATTCAAGGAAAGCAGAAAGTTAACCTTTGGAGGAAAATTGACTGTAAGCATGCCTCACCAAGTTAGAACTGTCTTAAACCAGAAAGCACGGAGATGGCTTACTCACTCAAGAATCTTAAAGTATGAGGCCATTCTGCTAGAAAAAGATGATTTAACATTAACCACTGATAATTTGCACAACCGGGGAGATTTCCTAATAGGGAATCCAAATCTAAGGAGAAGACACACATGTTTAGGTTTAATTGATTACCATACAAAAGTTTGACCAGACCAAGGAGAAACTCCCTTCAGAATTGGATGGCACTTATTCATAGATGGCTCCTTCTGGGTGACTGAGGGAAGAAGACACAATGAGTATTCAGTAATTGATGGAGAAACTGTTGTGGAAATAGAACCAGAAAAATTGCCTAACAGTTGGTCTGCTCAAGTGTGTGAGCTGTTTGCACTCAGCCAAGCCTTAAAGTACTTACAGAACCAGGAAGGAACTATCTATATCAATTTTAAGTATGCCTTTGGAGTGACCCAAACATTTTGAAAAATTTGGACTGAATAAGGTCTCATTAATAGTAAAGGTCAAGACCTAGTTCACAAGGTGCTAATCATCCAAGTATTGAATAATCTTCAGTTGCCAGAAGAAATAGCTATTGTCCATTTTCTCAGACACCAGAAAAGCCTTTCTTTTGAAAGTCAAGGAATACTGAAAAAGAAAAAGAAAAACTAATAAGAATAGGTGCTAAAGAGAATTCAGAAGGAAAATGAATATTGCCAGACCAGAGAGAAATGTTGTCAAAATCCATTATGGGGAAAATCTTATTCCTAAGGGACACACTAGGGGCCCCAGACCATGTGTGATGCAGTTCTCAGAGTTTATGGTTGTATAGGAATTTATACCCTGGCCAAACAGGTTACAGATAGTTGCTTAGTATGTAAAATAAATAAACAAACAAACAAACAAACAAACAAATAAATAAATAAATAAACTACAAAAAGATTACCTCTCAGGGGAAGGAATTCAGGCTTAAGGCTATTCCAAAGTATCCAAGTTGATTGCAGAGAAATGCCCCCAATAGGTCATCTAAAATATTTACTAGTGAGAGTAGAGCACCTCACTCACTGAGTCAAAGCTATCCCCTTTTCAAATGCAATAGCCAATAATGTAGCCAAGGCCCTAATTGAAAATATAGTACCCAGGTTTGGACGAATAGAAAATATTGACTCAGACAATGGAACTCATTTCACTGCATACGTGATTAAAATGTTATCCCAAATATTAGACATTAGATGGGAATACCATACTCCTTGGCACCCATCATCATCAGGGAAAGTAGAAAGAATGAATAAGAACCACTGGGGAGAGGAGAAGATGGCACTTATAGGAGCAACTCAGGATTGCAGTCCCAGTGAAAGCGCAGAGGGTGAGTGGATGCTGCATTTCCACTCAGATCTTTATTGCCCACAGACCAGGAGATTCCCAGGTGTAGGAGACCCATGGGCTGCCAGCGCAGCTGTTTGGGCCGGCATGGCTGTTTTGGCCAGTGCCACAGCGCAGTAACACTCCATACAAAATACACTGGTCTGGTTGCCCTGTTAAACTGGCAATTTGAGATTTGGGAAGGCAGATTAGCACATTCATCTGATTAGATGGGACTTAAACAGTAAGCCAAGCCAGGAGAGTCCCGGGTAGCAACGTTGTTTCAGCTGGCGCAGTGGGTTGCCACACGGGAAATCACACAGATCCCAGCGCCCTTTCAGCAGGCAACTGGAACACCTGGGAGAGAGTCAACTGTTCAACTTAAAAAAAAAAAAGGGGGCTCTGAGGCAGGAAGCCAGGTGATCAGGCTTGGTGGGTCCCACCCCCACAAAAACAAACAAAACAGCAATTGGAAATTCTTGGGGTTGAGAGTTCCATGGCAAGCACAGCTGAACCCAGGACAGTGCAGCTTGGTGGAGGAGGGCTGTCTGCCATTACCGAGGCACTCCACCCCTACAGAGGTACTCTGCCATTGCTAACGCAGCCTGCCATTGCTGAGGCAACCCGCCGTTGTGGAGGCAACCCGCCATAACAGAGAGAGTCTGCCATTACAGAGGCAGGCCACCATCGCCATGGCAGTTATAACCACAGCCATATAAACAGGACTACAGGGAATTACACATGGCAGCAGGGTGGAGCCCATGGTAGCAGGGTGGGGCCCATGAAGGCAGAGCAGAGCCCAGGGCAACAGGGCAACAGGGCGGATCCCGTGGCAGCAGGGCAGAGCCCAGAGCAGCTCAGCATAGCCTCGGCAGGCAGGCAGTGACTAGACTGCCTCCTTGCTGGGCAGGACACTGCAACAGATACTCATAACTAAAGCCCTAACTCCCCGGGACAGAGCACCTGAGGAAAAAATGGGATTTA
This sequence comes from Callithrix jacchus, assembly GCF_049354715.1. Lineage (NCBI taxonomy): Eukaryota > Metazoa > Chordata > Mammalia > Primates > Cebidae > Callithrix > Callithrix jacchus. Next base: position 32,516,449 of record NC_133508.1, on the reverse strand, counting down.
TGAGTTCTGCTGCAGCAGACTTAAACGTACCTGCCTAGCAGCCCTGAATGAACAAGGGAGCTCACAGCTCAGCACTTGAGCTCCTATAAAGTACAGACTGTCTCCTCAAGCAGCTCCCTGACCCCATATATCCAAAGAGTCACCTCACAAAGGACTGATCAGACTGACATTTGGTGGGCATCATTCTGGGACAAAGATAGCAGAAGAAGAAACTGGTAGCAACCCTCATTGTTCCACAGCTGCTATGGGTGTTCCCCAGGCAAGCAGGGCCTAGAGTGGCCCTCAGAAGTCCTACAGCAGAGGGGCTAGACTGTTAGAAAGAAAACTAAGAAACAGAAATCCTTCATCATCAACAATCTGGACATCCACTCAGAGACCCAATCGGAAAGTCAGCAACTACACAGATGACAGGTGGATAAATCCACAAAGATGGGGAAAAAACAGCACAAAAAGGAGAAAAACACCTGAAACCAGAACACCTTGCCTCCTACAAGGGACCACAATCCCTCACCAGCAAGAGAACAAAGCTGGACAAAGAATGAGTGTGATGAAATGACAGAATCAGACTTCAGAAGATGGGTAATGAGAAACCTCCATGAGCTAAAAGAACACGATCTAACTCAATGCAAAGAAACTAAGAACCTTGAAAAAAGATTTGAGGAAATGATAACAAGAATGGACAACTTAGAGAGGAAGATGAGTGAATTGATGGAGCTGAAAAACACAACACGAGAACTTCGCGAAGCATGCACAAGTCTCAACAGCCAAATTAACGAGGCAGAAGAAAGGATATCAGAGGTCAAAGATCAACTCAATGAAATAAAACGGGAAGGCAAGATTAGAGAAAAAAGTGCAAAAAGGAATGAACAAAGTCTCCAAGAAATGTGGGACTATGTGAAGAGACCTGATTTACGTTTGATAGGTGTACCTGAATGTGACGAAGAGAATGAATCCAAGCTGGAAAATACTCTTCAGGATATTATCCAGGAAAATTTCCCCAACCTAGCAAGGCAGGCCAACACTCAAATCCAGGAAATACAGAGAACACCATAAAGATATTTCGCAAGAAGAGCAACCCCAAGGCACATAATCGTCAGATTCAACAAGGTTGAAATGAAGGAGAAAATACTAAGGGCAGCCAGAGAGAAAGGTCAGGTCACCCACAAAGGGAAGCCCATCAGACTCACAGCAGATCTCTCAGCAGAAACTCTACAAGCCAGAAGATAGTGGGGGCCAATATTTGACATCCTTAAAGAAAAAAATTTTCAACCCAGAATTTCATATCCAGCCAAACTGAGCTCCATAAGTGAAGGAAAAATAAAATCCTTTGTGAACAAGCAAGTACTCAGAGATTTGTCACCACAAGGCCTCCTTTTCAAGAGCTCCTGAAAGGGGCACTACACATAGAAAGGAACAACCAATACCAGCCATTCCAAAAACACCAAATGCTAAAGAGCATCAACAAAATGAAGAATCCGCATCAACTAATGGGCAAAACAGCCAGCTAGCATCAAAATGGCAGTACCAAATTCACACATAATGATATTAACCCTAAATGTAAATGGGCTAAATGCACTAATCAAAAGACACAGACTGGCAAACTGGATAAAAAGCCAAAACCCATCTGTGTGCTGTATCCAGAAAATCTATCTCACATGCAAGGATACACAAAGGCTCAAAATAAAGAAATGGAGGAAGATTTATCAAGCAAATGGAGAGCAAAAAAAAAAAAAAAAGCAGGAGTTGCAATTCTCATCTCTGATAAAATAGACTTTAAAGCTACAAAGATCAAAAGAGACAAAGAAGGACATTACATAATGGTAAAAGGATCGATACAACAAGAAAAGGTAATGATCCTAAACATATATGGACCCAATACAGGAGCACCCAGATATATAAGGCAAGTTCTTAATGACTTACAAAGAGACTTAGACTCCCACACAGTAATAGTGGGAGAATTTAACACTCCACTGTCAATATGAGAAAGATCAACCAGACAGAAAATTAACAAGGACATCCAGGGCTTGAACTCAGACCTGGAAAGCAAACCTGACAGACATTTATAGAACTCTCCACCCCAAATACACAGAATTTACATTCTTCTCAGCACCACATCCCACCTACTCTATAACTGACCAATAATTGGAAGTAAATCACTCCGCAGCAAATACAAAACAACTGAAATTGTAACAAACAGTCTCTCAGACCATAGTGCAATCAAATTAGAACTCAGAATTCAGAAACTAACTCAGAAGTGCACAGCTTCATGGAAACTGAACAACTGGCTCTTGAATGTTGACTGGATAAACAATGAAATGAAGGCAGAAATAAAGAAGTTCTTCGAAACCAACGAGAACGAAGACACAACATGCCAGAATCTCTGGGACACATTTAAAGTAGTCTCTAGAGGAAAATATATAGCAATAAGTGCCCACATGAGAAGAGTGGAGAGATCCAAAATTGACACCCTATTGTCAAAATTGAAAGAGTTAGAGGAGCAAGATCAAAGAAACTCAAAACCTAGCAGAAGACAAGAAATAACTAAGATCAGAGCAGAACTGAAGGAGATAGAGACACAAAAAAAACCTTCAAAAAATAATAAATCCAAGAGCTGGTTTTTTGAAAAGATCAACTAAATAGACAGACCACTAGCCAGATTAATAAAAAAGGAAAGAGAGAATAACCAAATAGATGCAATAAAAAACAATAAAGGGGAAATCACCACAGATTCCTCAGAAATTCAAACCATCATCAGAGAATATTACAAACAACTCTATGCACATAAACTAGTAAACCTAAAAGAAATGGATAAATTCCTGGACACTTGTGTCCTCCCAAGCCTAAACCAGGAGGAAGCCAAAACTATGAATAGACCAATAACAAGGTCTGAAGTTGAGGCAGCAATTAAGAGCCTATCACACAAAAAAAGCCCAGGTCCAGATGGTTTCACAGCCGAATTCTACCAGACACACAAAGAGGAACTGTTACCATTCTTTCTGAAACTATTCCAAATAATCCAAAAAGAGGGACTCCTTCCCAAATCATTTTATGAGACCAACATAATCCAGATACCAAAACCTGGCAGAGACTCAACAAGAAAACAAAACTTCAGGTCAACATCCATGATGGACATAGATGCAAAAATCTTCAACAAAATACTGGCAAGCTGATTGCAACAGCACATCAAAAAGCTTATCCACCATGATCAAGTAGGATTCATCCCGGGGATGCAAGGCTGGTTCAACATATGAAAGTCTATAAACATAATTCACCACATAAACAAAACAAAAACAAAAACTACATAATTATCTCAATTGATGCAGAGAAGGCCTTTGACAAAATTCAACAGCCCTTTATGCTAAAAACCCTCAATAAACTCGGTATTGATAGAACGTATCACAAAATAATAATATGTATTTATAACAAACTGACAGCCAATATCATAAAGAATGGGCAAAAGCTGGAAGCATTCCCTTTGAAATCTGGCACTAGACAAAGATGCCATCTCTCACCACTCCTATTCAATATAGTACTGGAAGTTCTACCCAGAGCAATCAGGCAAGAAAAAGAAATAAAGGGTATTCAAATAGGAAAGGAGGAAGTCAAATTGTCTCTATTTGCAGACGACATGTTATATATCTAGAACACCCCATTGTCTCAGCCCAAAAACTCCTGAAACTGGTAAGCAGCTTCAGCAAAGTATCAGGATACAAAATCAATGTGAAAAAATCACAAGCATTCCTATGCACCAATAACAGACTGAAAGAGAGCCAAATCAAGAATGAACTGCCATTCACAATTGCTACAAAGAGAATAAAATACCTAGGAATACAACTAACAAAGAATGTAAAAAACCTCTTCAGGGGGAACTACAAACCATTGCTCAACGAAATAAGAGAGGACACAAACAGATGGAGAAACATTCCATGTTCATGGTTAGGAAGAATCAATATTGTGAAAATGGCCATACTGCCCAAAGTAATTTACAGACTCAACACTATCCCCATCAAGCTACCATTGACTTTCTTCACAGAACTAAAAAAAACCACCTTGAACTTCATATGGAACTGAAAGAGAGCCCGCATAGCTAAGTCCATTCTAAGCAAAAAGAACACAGCAGGAGGCATCACACTACCGAACTTCAAACTATACTACAAGGCTACAGTAATCAAAACAGCATGGTACTGGTACCAAAACAGAGATATAGACCAATGGAACAAAACAGAGGCACCGGAGGCAACACAACATATCTACAACCATACAATCTTTGATAAACCTGACAAAAACAAGCAATGGGGAAAGGACTCCCTGTTTAATAAATGGTGTTGGGAAAACTGGCTAGCCATGTGCAGAAAGCAGAAACTGGACCCCTTTTTGACACCTTACACTAAAATTAATTCCAGATGGATTAAAGACTTAAACATAAGACCTGGCACCATAAAAACCCTAGAAGAAAATCTAGGCAAAACCATTTAGGACATAGGAGTAGGCAAGGACTTCATGACCAAAACACCAAAAGTATTGGCAACAAAAGACAAAATAAACAAATGGGACCTAATCAAAGTCCACAGCTTCTGCACAGCAAAAGAAACAGTCATTAGAGTGAATCGGCAACCAACAGAATGGGAAAAAATTTTTGCAGTCTACCCATCTGACAAAGGGCTGATATCCAGAATTTACAAATAACTCAAACAGATTTACAAGAAAAAAACAAGCCCATTCAAAAATGGGCAAAGGATATGAAAAGACACTTTACAAAAGAAGACATATATGAGGCCAACAAACATATGAAAAAATGCTCATTATCACTGGTCATTAGAGAAATGCAAGTCAAAACTACACTGAGATACCATCTCACGCCAGTTAGAATGGTGATCATTAAAAAAATCTGGAGACAAGAGATGCTGGAGAGGATGTGGAGAAATATGAACACTTTTCCACTGCTGGTGGGAGTGTAAATTAGTTCAACCATTGTGGAAGACAGTGTGGCGATTCCTCAAGGACCTAGAAATAGAAATTTCATTTGACCCAGCAATCCCATTTCTGGGTATATATCCAAAGGACTATAAATCGGTCTACTATAAGGACACATGCACATGAATGTTCATTGCAGCACTGTTTACAATAGCAAAGACCTGGAACCAACCCAAATTCCCATCGATGATAGACTAGACTTGGAAAATATGGCACATATACACCATGGAGTTTTATGCAGCCATCAAAAACGATGAGTTCGTGTCCTTTGTAGAGACATGGATGAATCTGGAGAACATAATTCTCAGCAAACTGATGAAAGAACAGAAAATGAAATACCGCATGTTCTCACTCATAGGCGGGTGATGACCAGTGAGAACACATGGACACAGGGAGAGGAGCACTATACATGGGGCCTATTAAAGGGAATAGGGGAGGGACAATGGGTGAGGGGAGCTGGGGAGGGATAGCATGGGAGAAATGCCAGATGTGGGTGAAGTGGAAGAAGGCAGCAAATCACACTGCCACGTGTGTACCTATGCAACTATCTTGCATGTTCTGCACATGTACCCCAAAACCAAAAATGCAATAAAAAGAAAAATAAAATAAAGAACCACTTAACTAAATTAGTCTTAGAGACTTGGTTGCCATGGACCGAGTGCCTTACCATTGTCCTGCTGAGAATCTGAACTGCCCTGTGGAAAGATATTGGTCTTTCTACTTACGAGATGGCTCTAGAGATTGCCTTATTTACACTCAATTACTGACATTTCTACCTTCAAAACAAAAGATCAGTTCCTTAAAAATTATATACTTGGTCTATCTTCTACTTTCTCTTCTCTTAAAACTAAGAGAAAGTGGTGCCTCTTAGCACAGGTACCACCCCTGGAGTTCCCGGTGCATCAACATCAGCCTGAAGATCACATCCTGATCAAAAGCTGGAAAGAGAAGTTCAAGCTGACCTGAGAAGGACTTTACTTAGTGCTTCTATCTACTGAAACCACAGTCTGTACAGCAGGGAGAGGATGTACACCCCCTGGGTCAAGAAAGTGCTGCCGCCTCCAGTGGCATGGGCAATATTTTCAAGGAAAAACCCTACCAAACTAAAGCTAAGAAAAATTTAACTCTTTTTCATCATTTCTATTATTTTTTCCTCACTCTATTGCTGACCACCTAGTTATTAATGTAACCAAGTCAATTTTGCCTAAAGCTATCACATTTGATGCTTCCCTTGTTATACCCTGTGGAGACTTGCCGAGTCAAAGACAGCTCTCCACTTCAGAAAAGCACCTCTGTCCTTTCTGGCTCTCCTCAGACTGAAAATTAGTGAATTGGGACCATTTAGTTGGGGAAGGTTTTAATGAAGCCCCTGTCAACCAGAAGTCTTGCCCCCACCCCCCGGGATACAGAGCTTTTATGCTCTAGTTGGTCCAACATTCTGTGGATCACTAAAGAACAAGGATGGACTGTCCCAACCAGTAGGTGTGATTTCCTAAAACCATACCTTCATTTTATGAAAGGAACAGCTTCACCTAACTGTCAGCTCAAACCCTCAACGTTCTTCCCCTTCTCTAAGCCAGTTCCCTTCTTTAAGCCAGTTTTATGGTATGGGGGCTGAGAGGTTTCAGGAACAGACCCTATCAGATCCTTTGAAATACCATTCATTGATCCCCCACTGCCTACAACTTCCCCTAAGCCTTCTTCTAAAACCTCTCAGAATGAGAAAATTGTTCCTCTTCCATCTAATGACAAGACCAAGGTAGTTACTGTAAAAGTTAAAGACTTAAAACGAACTTTGGCAATTAAGACAGTATATCAAGATGCAAATGCCTTGTTGAAATAGATCAAATATTACATCCACACATTAAACAGAAGCATTTGTTATGCTTGTGGGCATGGCAGGCCAGAGGCTCAGATTGTCCCCTTTCCCCTAGTATGGTCCTCCAGTTGACCAGGCATGGGCTGCATGGTAGCTCTTTCCCAGGATTCTAGAGCCTGGGGTAACAAGTCCTGCCAAGTTCTCTCTCTCTCTGATATATCCCGAAGTTTGACACACTGATTATAGAATTATTTTATTTATGTTCTTTTCTGCATGGGTTTTAATTAATGTGTGGGATTATTTAATTTCATCCAGAAGACCATTTTTATTATTTTTATAAAGCAGGTTACCTAGCAACAAATCTCAGAATTTTTATTTAGGACTATCTTTATTTTACCATAATTTTAAAAAGGTAGTTTTGTTCAATATAAGATCCTTAATGGACTGTTTCTTTCAACACTTTGAATACGCCATCCTATAACTTCTGGACTTCATAGTTTCTGATGCTAAATTAGTGTTAATATGATTGGGCTCCCTTTTACATGATGATTTGTTTTTCTCTTCCTGTTTTAAAGATTTTCTCTTCAACCATTTATAATATAATGGGTCTCTGGTGGATTTCTTTGTGTTTAATATGGTTGGGTCTCACTAAGTTTAAATGTGTAGATTTTCATACATTAAATATTTTCAATTATTGTTTCTTCAAATATTCTTTTTGCTCTTTTCTCTCTCTGTTTACCTTCTAGTGTTTCTATTATTGTATTTGTTCTAATTCTTTAAGCTTTTGTTTTTGTTTTATATGTAGGTTTTGTTTTTGTTTTTGTTTTTTTGTTTTCTATTTTTTTGAGATGGAGTCTCACTCTGTTGCCCAGGCTGGAGTGCAGTGGTGCGATCTTGGTTCACTGTAACCTACACCTCCTGGGTTCACACGATTCTCCCACCTCAGCCTCCTGAGTAACTGAGACTACAGACATGGGCCATGCTATCACACCAGGCTAATTTTTGTAGTTTTAGTAGGGACAGGGTTTCACAATGTTGGTCAGGCTATTTTTAAACTCCTGACCTCAGGAGATCCACCCATCTCAGCCTCCCAGGTGCATGAGCCACCATGCCTGGCATGATTCCTTTTCCTGATAGTTTAAATCTACTATTTACACACTCGAGTGAAGTTTTCTTTGAAATTATTGTACTTTTCAAGTCTAGAATTCCCATTTATTCCCTTTGAAAGTAATTTATCTTTGTCTAATTGATAAGACACATGATTATGAACTGAATTGTGTCTCCTCATAATTCTTATTTGACGCTTTCACCTCCAATGCAAATATATTTGAAGATAGAGACTTTAAGGAGGTAATTAAGTGTAACTGAAGTCAAAGTGTGGGAGCCCTTTTCCAATGGTACTGGTGTCTTTATAAGAGGGAGAGACACGTGAGAGTACACTCTCTCATGTGTGCTTTCTCTCTATCCATCCCCATTCACAGAGAAGAGGCCTTGTAGGTGGGCAGCTGTCTGCCAGTCAGGAACAGAGGCAACATCAGAAATCAACCTTGGCAGCACTTTGATTTTGGACTTTTAGCCTTCAGAACTGTGAGAAAACCAATTTCTGATGTTTAAGACACCAGTGCAGTATTTTCTTCTGGCAGTCTGAGCAGAAAATACACACATTGTCACCATACCAATTTTTATGCTTTAATTATGGCTTCCTGGAATTATCTGAACCTATTTATAATAACTGCCTTGTAGCCTGTGCTAAGTCTAACATCTTGGACTCCCACAGACTTTTTGTTGCTTACTTTTCTTCCCCCTGTGTTTGGGTTATGCTTTACTGTTTCTTTGAATGGCTCATAATTTTAAACTAAAAACTGGACATTTTATTTTTATTTATTTATAATGTATTTATATTAAAATTTCAACATTTTTGGATTCGGGGGCACATGTTCAGGCTTGTTACCTGGGCATACTGCATGTTGCTGAGGCTTGGTATATGAATAATCAATCCTATCACCAAGGTAGTGAGCATAGTACCCAATAGGTAGTTTTTCACCTCCTGCCCCCAACCCCACCTCTCTATTAGTAGTCATCGGTGTCTATTGTTATCATCTCTGTGTCCATATCTACCTAATGCTTACCACCCACTTGTAAGTGAGGACACACTATATTTGGTTTACTGTCCCCAGGTTAATTTGCATAGGTTAATGGCCTCTGGCTGCACCCATGTTGCTGCAAAGGAGATTTTACCCTTTTTTATGGCTATATAGTATTTCATAATATATTTTCTTTATCCTATCCACCACTGATGGACACTTAGGTAGATTCCATGTCTTTGTGATTGTGAACAGTGTTGCAATGAACATATAAGTGCATCTGTCTTTTTGGCAGAATCATTTATATTCTTTTAGATACATACCCAGTAGTGGGATTGCTGGATAGGATAGTAGTTCTGAGTTCTTTGGGAAATCTCCACACTATTTTCCACAGTGGCTGACCTAATGTACATTCCAACCAATAGGGTATAAGTGTTCCCTTTTCTCCACAGCCTTCCAGCATCTGTTGTTTTTTGATTTTTAAGTAACAGTCATTCTTATTGGTGTCAGATGGTATCTCACTGTGGTTTTGATTTGCATTTCTCTGATGATTAGTGATATGGAACATTTTTACATGTTTGTTTGCAGCTTGTATATCTTCTTCTGAGAAGTGTCTGCTCAAGTCTTTTGTTCACTTTATGATGGGATTGTTTTTTGCTTGCTGAGATGTTTATGTTCCTTACAGATTCTGGATATAGACCTTTGTCATATCCATAGTTTGTGAACATTTTCTCCCATTATGTTGGTTGTCTGTTTACTCTGTTAGTAGTTTCTTTTGCTGTGCAGAAGCTCTTTCATTTAATTAGGTCCCACTTGTCAATTTTTGGTTTCATTCAAATTGCTTTTGAGAACTTAGTCATAAATTATTTCCCAAGGCCAATGCCCAGAATGGTGTTTCCTAAGTTTTCTTCTAGGATTCTTATAGTTTAAGGTCTTATATTTAAATTTGTAATCTATCCCAAGTTACTTTTTGTATATGATAAAAGGTAGGGGTCCAGTTTCATCTGCATATGGCTAGCCAGCTATCTCAGTACCATTTATTGCATAGGGAATCCTTTCACCATTGCTTATTTTTGTTTACTGTCAAATATCAGATAGCTGTAGGTGTGTGGCTTTCTTCTGGGTTCTCTTTTCTTTTCCATTGGTCTACATGTCTGTTTTAGTATCAGTGTCATATTGTTTTGGTTACTATAGCCTTATAGTATAGTTTGAAGTCAAGTAATGTGATACCACAAGGTTTGTTCTTTTTGCTTATGATTGCTTTGGGTATTCAGGCTCTTTGTTTGTTTGTTGTTGTTCTATATGAATTTTAAAATAAAAACTGGATGTTTTGGAAGATGTATTATAGAAACATCTAGATATTAATTTACTCATTATATTTCAAAACTTGCTGTTTACTTTTTAGTAATTTTTTTGAGCATTTTACTACAGTATCTTTCTCCACCACAAGAAGCTTCCAATATTGTTCCTCTGGGATCACTGCTTTTGGTACACACACTGCCACCAATGATAGTGATTTGGTTTCCTATTCCTGTGTTAGTTAGGCTCTCTTTAACTGTCTCTTTCCCATATTTCTCTACTAAGCTCCCTGCCTCTTTCAGTATGTCACCAAAGATCAAGGAAAAAGATGCCTCACACTATTATTCCAGAACTAAATTTAGCTGTGTTGTAATCACTGAATGGTGTAACACAACTAAATAACTTTACTGTAGCTATTATAATTTTACCTTACATTTTTATCAAATACAGAGAATAGGTAGCCAGTAAAAGGACTATCACATTCATAAGTTAGTCTGTATGCTTTTACAAATTTAAGGCAACTTTCCTCTCTAAGCCAGAAATATGAAATGATAAGTACAACATTTGTTTTCATTTTTTTCAACTTTCATTTTAAGTTCAGGGGTCCAAGTGCAAGTTTGTTACATAGGTAAACTTGTGTCATGGGGATTTGTTGTACAGATTATTTCATCACCCAAGTATTAAGCCTAGTACCCATTAGTTATTTTTTCTGATCTTGTCCTTCCTCCATCCTCCACTCTCCAAAAGGCCCCAGTGTGTGTTGTTCCCCCTCTACATGCCCATGAGAATGTGAAGTATTTGGTTTACAGTTCCCATGTTAGTTTGCTAAGGATAATGGCCTCCAGCTCTATCCATGTCCCTGTAAAGGACATAATGTTGTTTCTTTTTTTATGGCTGCATAGTATTCCATGGTGTATATGTAGCAAATTTTCTTTATCTAGTCTATTACTGATGGGCATTTGGGTCGATTTCACATCTTTGCTATTGTGAACACTGCCGCATTATAAAAGGGTAAAGGTTCAATTCAACAAGAATATCTAACTATCCCAAATATATAAACATCTAACACAAGAACACCCAGATTCATAAAGCTAGTTTTTAGAGATCTTCGAAGAGACTTAGACTTTGACACAATAATAGTGGGAGACTTTAACACCCCACTGATAATATTAGACAAATAATCGATACAGAAAGTTGTATCAGAGATATTCAGGACCTGAACTCACCACTGAATTAAAGTATAGCATTTGAAATAATAGCATCAAGCACATATGTAGTTCACAACAGCCTTGTGTTTTTATGAATTACTTTACCAGTGGATGAGTTCTAAAACTAATCATATCTAACTAATGCTCCACTTATAGCAAATACTAGAGTTACATAAATTATAGGAGGAAATTCAGGAAGACATTTCTCATGTAATAATAACTTACAGCTACAGTTGTCATCAAAGATCCATATTTAATTTAACTTCAGAGAAGCTAAATAAGCCATCAACAGGAGACTTGAAAAATTCTTGTCCTTACCTGCATGACTCTTTAATTGTATGTCCATTAGCTGCTTTATGATATCTTTTCCATTAATGTCTTTCAAGCGTTTTAGGACAGCCTCTACAAAAATAAAACAGATTATCAAAATTCTTTGAAAGGTACATTGTAACATATGTCTATGTCTGTGTATATGTTATGATATATTTGTATGTATGAATAGTAATAACTTAATTAGCATCAGTTATTAAAGAAGATGAATTAGTTAAAAAAAGATCTGGACTGCAGAATCACAAAGCCTTAGAATTGGAAGCAGTCTTAGCAATTATGTACGCCTAGAGAAGTTTAGTGATTTGAACAAAATGAGACACATGGTTAACTATAAAACTTATACCAAAATAGATGTTCATTATTCCTTAACCAGTGCTTTTTTCCATACAATGCTGCCTCTTCTGCAAACTGAAATTATATTAGAGAATTTATGATATGAATATAATTTTTAAGCATATTCATACTCTATATGGATATACCTCATGAGGTGAAATATGATTTTATTCACAAGTCAACTTGTAAAGTATGGTCTTTATAGTCACAGAAAGTTACCATCAGGGAAAAATTATCTGATTCTTCTAAGAATGTTAGCCCCTTTTTATGTCATGTAACTATAAATTACATGACAGCAGTGATTATCGTGGACTGGTAGAAATGCCCTCTCAGGTCCATTTAGATTGTAGACTTTGTAGACGAAGAGGAAGAAATAGGTAGATTTGCATTCGTATCAACATTGAAATTGGATCACTTTCCCTTTGAGTTTTAATATGACTTGAACTTTTTGCTTGGTTTTGAAATTACTACTAGGGTCAATGAAGGAAAAATAAAATAAAAATTGATATAGAAAATTCATATTAAAAATGAAAGAATTTGGATTGATGAAGCTGGGTCATCTAGTTGACTTCAAGTTTTGTAGGTGAAATTGGGTCTTAGCAGAGCATGTGACTGTAGTGTGAAAACTGCAATGACCCAGATATCATAAAGTTTTTCTCTGGAGAAATGGTAAAATAAAATTTACTATGAATAAATGTTAAGGCTACACAATGACCTTTACATCCCATATGTACCACCATTACAATCTATGTAGAAGTAGAAACAATTTAGGGCATCATCTCCAAAATGAAAAGATGCATCAGATTAAGAGAACAAGTTATTACTTTAATTAAAATAGTTTGTGGAGATGATGACCTATAGCAACAATAACAACAACAACAAAAACTGGGGAACATTAGCAGACATATTTTAAACTCTTTAGTTATTTCCCTAACTGGTATAAGCAAGGAGTGCTGATTCATTTGAATTAGGCAAGCAAAAGTTTCTTAGACAAGTAATGAATATTTGAGGACACATAGGTTTAAGCACTAAGAATATAAAAATATGTGCCAGAGAAACGTATTTTAGTAAGGGCCACAGTTCTCCTTAATCACACCCTCCCAGTACTTTACATCTCTTTTTAAAATGGTTACACATGGATTTTATTGAGCTTTCTTTTTTATAAGTGTAATATATCATACAATTTGCTCCTGTAAAATCATCTAATTCAAGAGTTTTTAATATATTTACAGAGTTGTTAAACCATCACCACAGTCATTTTTAGAATCTACTTCAGATTTATTCTAATGAATTTCCAGTAAACTATACAAGCATTACTGCTATATTTTCTATTTCCTCTTCCTGACATTTGTACTGTTGTTATATCTATAAATATTAAAAGACATTGTTACAATTATTTCTCTGTATAACTTTATGCCTTTTAAAGAACTGAGAAAAGAAAGAAGAACAAGTACATATTTATAATGTTTGTTATATGAACATTCTTGTTTATAATTTCTGGTTCTTTTTATTATTTCCTGTGGATTTGAGTTACCATCTATTGTCATTTTCCTACTCCAGCATACTATTGCTCCCACCCATTTCCTTTGTGCTGCTATTGTCAAATATATTGCATGTCTGTTACATGTCTATCATGTAATAGGTCCCAAAGTACAGTTACAGATCAATTTTATATATCTATATATGGAACCACACAATTACATTTTAAATCAGTGAAGAGAAGAAAAAAATGCATTTATATATTATGTAATATAATTATTTCACTAATGATTTTGTTGAAAAAACTACAATACAAAACTTGTTTTCAGCCTTAAGAACTTTCTTATTAATAACATGGCCTGATACCAAATCATTCTGTAAAGTTTTATTTATTTCAGATTCTTTTTGAGTTTCACTTTTAAAAATAATTTTGCCAAACATAAGATTATTGGTTGATATTTTCTTCTTTCATCCCTTTGAAAATGCCATCCCACTGCCTTTTGGCCTCCACAGTTTGTTTCTTGGTGGTGGTGTTTTGTGCGTGCGTGCGTGTGTGTAGTGTGTGTGTGTGTGTGTGTGTGTGTGTGTGTGTGTGTCTTCCCAAGACAGAGCCTCACTCATTGCCCATGCTGGAGTGCAGTGGCACAATCTCAGTTCACTGCAATCTTCACCTCCTGGGTTCAAGTGATTCTCCTGCCTCAGCCTCCTGAGTAGCTGGGATTACAGGCCCATACCACCATGCCCAGCTAATTTTGTATTTTGGTAGGTTTCATCATGTGCCAGGCTGGTCTTGAACTGCTGACCTCAAGTCATCCACCTGCTGTGGCCTCCCAAAGTGCTGGGATTACAAGCTTGAGCCACTGTGCCCTGTCTTGGCCTGCAGAGTTTCTGATGCTATGCCACCTATTAATCTTACTAGAATTAACTTTTGTATGGTTACAGTTATGTAACCATACAAAATGATGTTTGAACAACACATAAAAAGGTGATTCCATAAAATTGTAATGGAGCTGGAAATTTCTATCACTTAGTGATGTTGTAGCCATTGTAACATCTTAATTTAATAAATTACTCACATGCCTGTGATGATGCTGGTGTAAACAAACCTACTCTGCTGCCAGATATATAAAAATATAGCACATAGAATTATGTACAGTACATAACACAATGATAATAACAAAAAGCTATGTTACTGGTTTATATATTTTCTTTACTTTTTTCTTTAATTTGAGTGTGTATACTTCTACTTACAAAAATGTCAACTGTAAAACAGCCTCAGACAAGTCCATCAGCATGTATTCCAGAATAAGGCATTGTTATCACAGGAGATGAAAGCTTCATGTGTATTATTTCCTCTGAAGACTTTCCACTGGGGTAAGATGTGGAGGTGGATGACAGTGATGATATTGATGAGCCTGATCTTGTGTAGGGCTAGGCTAACGTGTGCTTGTGTCTGAGTTTTTAACAAAAATGTTTTCAAATTAAAAATTTTAAACAGAAAGCAGCTTATTGAATAAGAATAGAGAAAAAGAAAATGTTTTTGTACAACTGTTAAAAAGTTTGTGTTTTAAGTTAAATGTTATTATAAAACTCCAAACCAAAACAATAAAAATAAAAAAGTTTATAAAGTTAAAAAGTTATAGTAAGCCAAGGTTATTTTTAAGAAGAGATTTTAAAAAAGAAATTTTATGTAGCCTAAGTGTAGCCTAAGTGTACATATGGTGTTTACAAAGTCTACTGTAGTATACAATAATTCCCTAGACCTTTGCATTCACTCACTGCTTACTCACTGACTCACCCAGAGCAACATTCAGTCTTAACAAGCTCTAGTCATGGCAAGTGCCATATACAGGGTTACCATTTGTAATAGTTTATACAGTATTTTTACTGTATCTTTCTATGTTTAGATACAGAATTGCTTACTCTTGTGTTATCATTGCCTGTGGAATGCAGTCCAGTAGCATGCTAGATAAGTTCATAGTCTAGGAGCAATAAGCTATACAATACAGCCTACATGTGTAGAAAGCTATAGCACCGAGATTTCTGTAAGTATACTCTATGATGTTTGCATAATGATGAAGTTGCCTAACGACACATTTCTCAGGACACATTAGGCAACACATGACTGTAGTTGTTCTCTTGCCACTTCAAGGTTTTCACTTTGTCTCTCAATGTTGTTTTTAATTAATTAATTAATCAAATATTTTTATTATACTTTAAGTTCTGGGGTACATGTGCAGATCCTGCAGGATTGTTACATAGGTATACACATGCCATGGTGGTTTGCTGCCTCCATTCCCCCATCACCTACATTAGGTATTTCTCCTGTTATCCCTCCCCAACATCCCCACCCCTTGCTATCCTTCCCCTAGCCCCCCACCCCAAACACACCAGTGTGTTATGTTCCCCTCCCTGTATCCATGTGTTCTCATTGTGCAATGCCCACTTATGAGTGAGAACATGCAGTGTTTGGTTTTCTGTTCTTGTGTCAGTTTGCAGAGAATGATGGTTTCCAGATTCATCCATGTCCCTGCAAAGGACATAAACTCATCCTTTTGATTGGCTGCAAAGTATTCAATGGCGTATATGTGCCACCATGTCTATCCAGTGCATTTTTGATAGGCATTTGGGTTGGGTCCAAGTCTTTGCTATTTTAAGCAGTACCACAGTGAACATACGTGTGCATGTGTCTTTATGACAGAATTGTTTATAATCCTTTGGGTATATACCCAGTAATGAGATTGCTGGGTCAAATGGTATATCTATTTCTAGGTCCGAATCACCACACTGTCTTCCACTATGGTTGAACTGATTTATACTCCCACCAACAGTGTAAAAACATTTCTATTTCTCCACACCCTCTCCAGCATCTGTTTTCTTCCCATTTTTTAATGATCATCATTTGAACCAGCATGAGATGGTATCTCACTGTGGTTGTGATTTGCATTTCTCGAATGACCAGTGATGATGACCAATTTTCATGTTTGTTGGATGTATAAATGTCTTCTTTTGAAAACTGTCTGTTAATATCTTTCACCTACTTATTGATGGAGTTGTTTGCTTTTCGTTGTCTATTTGTTTTAGTTCTTTGTAGATTCTGGATATTAACCCTTTGTCGGGTGAGTAGCTTGCAAAATTTTTTTCCCATTCTACTGGATGCTGGTTCACTCTAATGATTGTTTCTTTTGCTGTGTAGAAGCTCTTAAGTTTAATTAGATTCCATTTGTCTATTGTGGCTTCTGTTGCCATTGCCTTTGTTGTTTTGAAGTCCTTGCCTATGCCTATGTCCTGAATGGTATTACCTAGGTTTTCTTTTAGGGTTTTTTATTGTGTTAAGTCTTATGTTTAAATCTTTAATTCATCTCTAGTTTCAGCTTTCTGCATATGTCTAGCCAGTTTCCTAACACCATTTATTAAACAGAATCCTTTCCCCATTGCTTGTTTGTCAAAGATCAGATGGTTGTCAATGTGTGGTGTTACTTCCAAGGTCTCTGTTCTGTTCCATTAGTCTACATCTCTGTTTTGACACCAGTATCATGTTGTTTTGATTACTGTACCTTTGTAATAGTTTGAAGTCAGGTAGTTTGAAGTCAGGTAGTGTGATGCCTACAGCCTTTTTCTTTTTGTTTAGGATTGTCTTGGCTATGCGGGCTCTTTTTTGGTTTCATATGAAGTTTAAGGAGGTTTTTTCCAGTTCTGTGAAGAAGGTCAATGGTAGTTTGTTAGGTATAGCATTGAATCTCTAAATTGGTTTGGGCAGTATGGCCATTTTCACCATATTGTTTCTTCCTAACCATGAGCATGGAATGTTTCTCCATCTGTTTGTGTTCTTTCTTATTTCTTTGAGCAGTGGTTTGTAGTTCTTCTTGAAGTCTAGTGCTGATTTTCATAAAGAATGCTTCCACACTGTTTACAATAGCAAAGACTTGGAATCAACCCAAATGCCCATTGATGACAGACTGGATTGGAAAAATGTGGCACATATACACCATGGAATATTATGCAGCAATCAGAAATGATGAATTTGTGTCATTTGTAGGGACATGGATGAATCTGGAGAACATCATCCTCAGCAAACTGACACAAGAACAGAAAATGAAACACCGCATATTCTCACTCATAGGTGGGTGATGAAAAATGAGAACGCATGGACACAGAGAGAAGAGTACTAAACACTGGGGTCTATTGGGGAGAAATGGGGAGGGCCAGTGGGAGGTGGAGGTGGGGAGGGATAGCCTGGGGAGAAATGCCAAATGTGGGTGAAGGGGAGAAAGAAAGCAAAACACACTGCCATGTGTGTACCTATGCAACTGTCTTGCATGTTCTGCACATGTACCCCCAAACCTAAAATGCAATAAAAAATTAAAAAAAAAAAAGATGGGTGATACACTAAAAAAAAAAAAAAAAAAAAAAAGAATGCTTCCAGTTTTTGCCCATTAAGTATGATATTGGCTGTGAGTTTGTCACAAAAAGCTTTTATTATTTTGAAATACATTCCATTGATACTAGTTTATTGAGAGTTTTCAGCATAAAGGACTGTTGAATTTTGTCGAAGGCTTTCTCTGCATCTATTGAGATAATCATGTGGTTTTCATCTTTGGTTCTGTTTATGTGATGGATTCCATTTACAGATTTGTGTATGTTGAACCAGCCATATACCCTGGGATGAAGCCTCCTTGATCATGATGGATAAGATTTTTGATGTGCTGTTGCATTCAGTTTGCTCGTATTTTATTGAAGATTTTTCCATCAATGTTCAACATGGATATTGGCCTGAAGTTTACTTTTTTAGTTGTGTCTCTGCCAGGTTTTGGTATCAGGATGATGTTGGTCTCAGATAATGAGTTTAAAGGATTCCCTCTTTTTGTATCGATTGAAATAGTTTCAGACGGAATTGTACCAGCTCCTCTTTGTAAGTCTGGTAGAATTCATCTGGACATGTACTTTGGTTGATAGGCTATTAATTGCTGACTCAACTTCAGAACTTGTTATTTGGTCTATTCAGGGATTCAAGTTCTTCCTGGTTTAGTCTTGGAGGATGTATGTGTCCAGGAATTTATCCATTTCTTCTAGATTTACTATTTTATGTGCATAGTGTTGTTTGTAGAAATCTCTGATGGAAGTTTGTATTTCTGTAGGATTAGTAGTGTTATCCCCTTTATCATTTTTTTATTGCATCTATTTGATTCTCCTCTGTTTTCTTTTTTAATAGTCTTGCTAGCATTCTATCTATTTTGTTGATTTTTTCAAAGAAACAGCTCATGGATTTTGATTTTTTTCAAGGGTTTCTTGTGTCTCCATCTCCTTCAGTTCTGCTCTGATCTTAGTTATTTCTTGTCTTCTGCTAGCTTTTGAATTTGTTTGATCATGCTCCTCTAGTTCTTTTAATTGTGATGATAGGGTGTCAATTTTAGATCTTTTCTCACTTCTCATGTGGGCATTTTGTGCTATAAATTTCCCTCTACAGACTGCTTTAAATGTGTCCTAGAGATTCTGATACATTGCATTTTTGTTCTCACTGGTTTCAAAGAATATCTATTTCTGCCTTTATTTCACTGTTTATCCAGTAGTCATGCAGGAACAGGTTGTTCTGTTTCCATGTAGTTGTGCAGTTATGAGTGAGTTTCTCAATCCTGAGTTCTAATTTGATTGCACTGTGGTCTGAGAGACTGGTTGTTATGATTTCTGTTCTTTTGCATTTGCTGAGGAGTGATTTACTTCCAATTATGTGGTCAATTTTAGAGTAAGTGTGATGTGGTGCTGAGAAGAATGTGTATTCTGTGGAATTGAAATGAAGAGTTCTGTAGATGTCTATTAGGTTCACTTGGTCCAGATCTGAGTTCAAGTCCTAGATATTCTTGTTAATTTACTGTCTCATTGATCTGTCTAATATTAACAGTGGAGTGTTAAAGTCTTCTACTATTATTGTATGGAAGTCTAAGTCTCTTTGTAGGTCATTAAGAACTTGCTTTAGGTATCTGGGTGCTCCTGTATTGGGTGCGTATATATTCAGGATAGTTAGCTCTTCTTGTTGTTTAATCCTTTTACCATTATGTAATGCCCTTCTCTGTCTCTTTTGATCTTTGTTTGTTTGAAGTTCATTTTATCAGAGACTAGGATTGCAACCCCTGCTTTTCTTTGCTCTTTATTTGCTTGGTATATCTTCCTCCTTCCCTTTATTTTGAGTCTATGTGTGTCTTTGCAAGTGAGATGGATCTCCTGAATACAGTACACTGATGGGTCTTGTCTTTTTATCCAATATGTCAGTCTGTGTCTTTTGATTGGGGTATTTAGGCCATTTACATTTCAGGTTAATTATTCAGGTTAATTTATTCCTGCCATTTTGATACTAGCTGGTTGTTTTGTCCATTATTTGATGCAGTTTCTTCATTGTATAGATGGTCTTTACCATCTACAAATGGTACAAAAGTGTACCATTGGTACATTTTTGCAGTGGCTGGTACTGGTTGTTCCTTTCCATATTTAGTGTTTTCTTCAGTAGCTCCTCTAAGGCAGGCCTGGTGGTGATGAAGTCTCTCAGCAATTGCTTGTCCATAATGGATTTTATTTCTTCTTCACTTATGAAGCATAGTTTGGCTGGATATGAAATTCTGGGTTGAAAGTTTTTTTCTTTAAGGATGTTGAATATCGAGCCCCACTCTTCTCTGGTTTATAGGGTTTCTGCAGAGAGATCCACTGTGACTCTGATGGGCTTCCCTTTGTGGATAACTCAATCTTTCTCTCTGGCTGTCCTTAGCATTTTTTTCCTTCACTTCAACCCTGGTAAATCTGACTATGTGCCTTGGGGTTGCTCTTCTTGAGGACTATCTTTGGGTGTTTTCTGTATTTCCTGTATTTGAATGTTGGCCTGCCTTGCTAGGTTGGAAAAGTTCTTCTGGATATTATCCTGAAGAGTGTTTTTCAGCTTGGATTTATCCTCCTTGTCACATTCAGGTATACTGATCAAATGTAGATTAGGTCTTTTCACATAATCCCACATTTCTTAGAGGCTTTGTACATTTCTTTTCACTCTTTTTTCTCTAATCTTGCTTTCTCATTTTATTTCATTGAGTTGATCTTCAATCTGTGATATCCTTTCTGCTGCTTGATCAATTCAGCTATTGAAACTTGTATATGCATCATGAAGTTCTTGTGCTCAGTTTTTCAGCTCCATCAAGTTGTTTATGTTGTTCTCTAAGCTGGTTATTCTTGTTAGCATTTCATCTAACCTTTTTTCAAGGTTCTTAGTTTCTTTGCATTGGGTTAGAACATGTTCCTTTATCTCAGAGAAGTTTGTTATTACCCAGCTTCTGAAGCTTGCTTCTGTCAAGTCATCAAACTCATTCTCCATCCAGTTTTGTTCCCTTGCTGGTGAGGATTTGTGATCCCTTGGAGGAAGAGAGATGTTGTGGTTTTCAGTGATTTCAGCCTTTTGCACTGGTTTCTTCCCATCTTTGTGGATTTATCTACCTTTAGTCTTTGAAGTTGGTGACTTTTGGATGGGGTCTCTGGGTGGATGTTCTTTCTGTTGATGTTGAAGCTATTTCTTTTTTTAAAGTTTTCCTATTAACAGTCAGGCCCCTCTGCTGCAGGACTGCTGCAGGTCCACTTCAGACACTTCTTGCCTGGGAATCACCTGTGGGGGCTGCAGAGCAGCAATGATTGCATCCTCTGGTAGCTTTGTCCCAGAAGGGTAACCACTAGATGTCAGCCAGTGCTCTCCTGTATGAGGCACCTCTTTGGTTATACAGGGCTCAGGGAACCACTTGAGGAGGCAGCCTGTCCCTTATCAGAGCTCAAATGCTGTGCTGGGAGGTCTGTTGCTCCCTTCACTGCTGCTGTGCAGGAACATTTAAGTTTTCTGCAGTGAAACAACTGCCTCTTTTCCCAGGTGCTCTGTCCTGGAAGGTGGGGCTTTATTTATATGTCCCTGATGGGCTGCTGCCTTTTTTCAGAGATGCCCTGCCCAGCAAGGAGGGAGTCTAGTTGCAGTCTGCCTGCAGAGGTGTTGCTGAGCTGCCACAAGCTCTGCCCAGCTGCTGTGTAAACTTCCTTGTGATTTTGTTTATACAAGTATGTTAAAACTGGCTCAGTAATGGCGAACTGCCTCGGTAATGGCAGATGCCCTTCCCTCCACCAAGCTCCACTGTCCTGGGTTGAGCTCAAACTGCTGGGCTGGCTGTGAAAATCCCAATCAGTGGGTTTCAGTTTGCTGGTCTTTGTGGGGGTGGTACCCACCAAGCCAGATCACTTGGCTTCCTGCCTTCAGCCCCCTTTTTTTCAGGGAAATAAGCAGCTCTGTTTTGCAGGCATTCTAGATGCCAGCTAAAACAGCCACCCAGATTTGTACTGGAAATCCATGTTGTCAGGTGAAATGGCCACCAAGTTTTGTGTGGGAAACAAAACTTGGTTATTTAAGGGTGAATCTGCCTTTCTTAGTCCACTGACTTAATGTTAATCTCTTTTGGCAGCATGCTCAAAAGACACACCAGGATCAATACTTTGCATCCTTTAATCTAATTGAGTTGACACTTAATATTAACCATTACAACACACAATCACTTTTGGATGAGTTGTTTTAATGGGGCTCTCTTTGTCTGTCTCTTTCCCTTATGTTCCCTGTCAAGCTCTCTGCCTCTTTGGGTATAACACCAAAAATTAAGAAGAAATGTATCACTGTTTCACCAGTAAAAATGCAGTAGTACACTTTTTGAACTACATAACAAAACTAAAGTAGCTGAAACATTGTCAATTTGCCTGATAACATAACGATATAAGAGGGAATGGGCAATCAATGAAATGATTATCAGTTATATTCATCTTGTTATTACATTCATAAGCTAGCAATTTTGCTTTTTCAAATACAAAGCAACTTTCCTAATTAGCCATAAATAAAAAGCAAATTGAATAGCATTTGAAATATTTTCTCAAGCATATTCTAAGATCACTACAGCATTAGTCTTTTATGGATAACTTTTTAAAATAAATGAGCCCTAAAGTTAATTTTTCATTGAGAATAAATATTAGAGTTCAATTAATTATAGGAGGAAATTCATGAAGACTTTTCTCTCATGTAATATCTACATATAGGTACAGTTGTCATTAGAGATAAATCCATACTTAAACCCCAGAGAAGATAGTAAACCATAAGTAGTTTTTAAAAGTTCTTATTCTTACCAGGATAACTCTTTCTCTTTAACTGTGTCTTAATTTCATCATATATTGTACCTCTCGCAGTTCCACTAGGCAATCGTTCATCAGTCTCTATAAAAGTAAACAGATTTCAAAACACTTTTCTAAGGAAAATGTTAATGTGTGTGTGCGTATGTGTCTAATACACTCCTAATTTGTATTTTTCATTAGAGTAGAAGAATTATAATAAAGTGTCCAGATTGCAGCTACATAGGAACTTAAATTGAAAGGGCAATTAACAATCATATAAGCCTCATTATGTTGAGGCTTAGATGTATTTAGTTATTTGACTAAGACCATATAGCAAGTAATAACAAAATTGAGGCACAGACTTATGCTATCTTCCTTCTTTTTTTTTTTTTAATTTTTTATTGGATTTTAGGTTTTGGGGTACATGAGCAGAGCATACAAGACAGCTGCATAGGTACACACATGGCACTGTGCTTTGCTTTCCTTCTCCCCTTCACCCACATTTGGCATTTCTCCCCAGGCTATCCCTCCCCGCCTCCCCCTCCCACTGGGCCTCCCCTTTCCCCCCCAATAGACCCCAGTGTTTAGTACTCCCCTTTCTGTGTCCATGTGTTCTCATTTTTCATCACCCGCCTATGAGTGAGAATATGCGGTGTTTCATTTTCTGTTCTTCTGTCAGTTTGCTGAGGATGATGTTCTCCAGATTCATCCATGTCCCTACAAATGACACGAACTCATCATTTCTGATTGCTGCATAATATTCCATGATGTATATGTGCCACATTTTTCCAATCCAGTCTATCATCAATGGGCATTTGGGTTGATTCCAGGTCTTTGCTATTGTAAACAGTGCTGCAATGAACATTCGTGTGCATGTGTCCTTATAGTAGAACGATTTATAGTCTTTTGGATATATACCCAGTAATGGGATTGCTGGGTCAAATGGAATTTCTATTCCTAAGGCCTTGAGGAATCACCACACTGTCTTCCACAATGGTTGGACTAATTTACACTCCCACCAACAGTGTAAAAGTGTTCCTTTTTCTCCACATCCTCTCCAGCATCTGTTGTCTCCAGATTTTTTAATGATCACCATTCTAACTGATGTAAGATGGTATCTCAATGTGGTTTTGATTTGCATCTCTCTGATGACCAGTGATGATGAGCATGTTTTCATATGATTGTTGGCCTCATATATGTCTTCTTTCGTAAAGTGTCTGTTCATATCCTTTGACCACTTTTGAATGGGCTTGTTTGTTTTGTTCCTGTAAATCTGTTTGAGTTCTTTGTAAATTCTGGATATCAGCCCTTTGTCAGATGGGTAAACTGCAAAAATTTTTTCCCATTCTGTTGGTTGCCGATCCACTCTAGTGACTGTTTCTTTTGCCGTGCAGAAGCTGTGGAGTTTCATTAGGTCCCATTTGTCTATTTTGGCTTTTGTTGCCAATGCTTTTGGTGTTTTGTTCATGAAGTCCTTGCCTACTCCTATGTCCTGGATAGTTTTGCCTAGATTTCCTTCTAGGGTTTTTATGGTGTTAGGTCTTATGTTTAAGTCTTTAATCCATCTGGAGTTAATTTTAGTGTAAGGTGTCAGGAAGGGGTCCAGTTTCTGCTTTCTGCACATGGCTAGCCAGTTTTCCCAACACCATTTGTTAAAGAGGGAATCCTTTCCCCATTGCTTGTTTTTGTCAGGTTTATCAAATATTGTATAGTTTTAGATATGTTGTGTTGCCTCCGGTGCCTCTGTTTTGTTCCATTGGTTTATATCTCTGTTTTGGTACCAGTACCATGCTGTTTTGATTACTGTAGCCTTGTAGTATAGTTTGAAATCCGGTAGTGTGATGCCCCCCACTGTGTTCTTTTTGCTTAGAACTGACTTGGCTATGTGGGCTCTCTTTTGGTTCCATATGATGTTCATGGTGGTTTTTTCCAGTTCTGTGAAGAAAGTCAATGATAGCTTGATGGGGATAGCATTGATTCTGTAAATTACTTTGGGCAGTATAGCCACTTTCACAATATTAATTCTTCCTAACCATGAACATGGAATGTCTCTCCATCTGTTTGTGTCCTCTCTGATTTCGTTGAGCAGTGGTTTGTAGTTCTCCTTGAAGAGGTCCCTTACGTTCCTTGTGAGTTGTATTCCAAGGTATTTTATTCTTTTTGTAGCAATTGGGAATGGCAGTTCATTCTTGATTTTGCTTTCTTTAAGTCTGTTATTGGTGTAGACGAATGCTTGTGATTTTTGCACATGGATTTTATATCCTGCGACTTTGCTGAAGTTGCTTATCAGTTTCAGGAGTTTTTGGGCTGAGGTGATGGGGTCCTCTAGGTATACTATCATGTTGTCTGCAAATAGAGACAATTTGGTGTCCACCTTTCCTATTTGAATATGCTTTATTTCTTTTTCTTGCCTGATTGCTCTGGCTAGAACTTCCATTACTATATTGAATAGGAGTGGTGAGAGAGGGCATCCTTGTCTAGTGCCAGATTTCAAAGGGAATGCTTCCAGTTTTTGCCCATTCAGTATGATATTGGCTGTTGGTTTGTCATAAATAGCTTTTATTACTTTGAGATACGTTCCATCGATACCAAGTTTATTGAGGGTTTTTAGCAAAAAGGGCTGTTGAATTTTGTCAAATGCCTTCTCTGCGTCAATTGAGATAATCATGTGGTTTTTGTTTTTGGTTCTGTTTATGTGGTGAATTACGTTGATAGACTTGCATATGTTGAACCAGCCTTGCATCCCCGGGATGAATCCTACTTGATCATGGTGAATAAGTTTTTTGATTTGCTGTTGCAATCAGCTTGCCAATATTTTATTGAAGATTTTTGCATCTATGTTCATCATGGATATTGGCCTGAAGTTCTCTTTTCTTGTTGGGTCTCTGCCGGGTTTTGGTATCAGAATGATGTTGGTCTCGTAAAATGATTTGGGAAGGATTCCCTCTTTTTGGATTGTTTGAAATAGTTTTAGAAGGAATGGTACCAGCTCCTCTTTGCGTGTCTGGTAGAATTCGGCTGTGAAGCCATCTGGACCTGGGCTTTTTTTGTGTGGTAGGCTCTTAATTGCTGCCTCGACTTCTGACCTTGTTATTAGTCTATTCATAGTTTCAGCTTCCTCCTGCTTTAGGATTGGGAGGACACAGGAGTCCAGGAATTTATCCATTTCTTCCAGGTTTACTAGTTTTTGTGCATAGAGTTGTTTGTAATATTCTCTGATGATGGTTTGAATTTCTGTGGAATCTGTGGTAATTTCCCCTTTATCATTTTTTATTGCATCTATTTGGTTGTTCTCTCTTTTATTTTTAATCAGTCTGGCTAGTGGTCTGTCTATTTTGTTGATCTTTTCAAAAAACCAGCTCTTGGATTTATTGATTTTTTGAAGGGTTTTTCGTGTCTCAATCTTCTTCAGTTCAGCTCTGATCTTAGTTATTTCTTGTCTTCTGCTGGGTTTTGAGTTTTTTTGATCTTGCTCCTCTAGCTCTTTCAATTTTGACGATAGGGTGTCAATTTTGGATCTCTCCATTCTCCTCATATGGGCACTAATTGCTATATACTTTCCTCTGGAGACTGCTTTAAATGTGTCCCAGAGGTTCTGGCATGTTGTGTCTTCATTCTCATTGGTTTTGAAGAACTTCTTTATTTCTGCCTTCATTTCATTGTTTACCCAGTCAACATTCAAGAGCCAGTTGTTCAGTTTCCATGAAGCTGTGCGGTTCTGGGTTGGTTTCTGTATTCTGAGTTCTAACTCGATTGCACTATGGTCTGAGAGGCTGTTTGTTATGTTTTCAGTTGTTTTGCATTTGCTGAGCAGTGCTTTACTTCCAATTATGTGGTCAATTTTAGAGTAGGTGTGATGTGGTGCTGAGAAGAATGTGTATTCTGTGGATTTGGGGTGGAGAGTTCTGTAAATGTCTATCAGGTTTGCTTGCTCCAGGTCTGAGTTCAAGCCCTGGATATCCTTGTTGATTTTCTCTCTGGTTGATCTGTCTCATATTGACAGTGGAGTGTTAAAGTCTCCCACTATTATTGTGTGGGAGTCTAAGTCTCTTTGTAAGTCATTAAGAACTTGCCTTATGTATCTGGGTGTTCCTGTATTGGGTCCATATATGTTTAGGATTGTTAGCTCTTCTTGTTGTATCGATCCTTTTACCATTATGTATTGGCCTTCTTTGTCTCTTTTGATCTTTGTTGCTTTAAATTCTATTTTATCAGAGATGAGAATTGCAACTCCTGCTTTTTTTTGCTCTCCATTTGCTTGGTAATATTCCTCCATCCCTTTATTTTGAGCCTATGTGTATCCTTGCATGTGAGATGGGGTTCCTGGATACAGCACACTGATGGGTTTTGGATTTTTATTCAATTTGCCAGTCTGTGTCTTTTGATTGGTGCATTTAGTCCATTTACATTTAGGGTTAATATTGTTATGAGTGAATTTGATACTGCCATTTTGATGCTAAGTGGCTGTTTTGCCTGTTAGTTGTTGTAGATTCTTCATTATGTTGATGCTCTTTAGCATTTAGTGTGATTTTGGAATGGCTGGTATTGGTTGTTCCTTTCTATGTGTAGTGCCTCTTTTAGGAGCTCTTGTAAAGCAGGCCTGGTGGTGACAAAATCTCTGAGTACTTGCTTGTTCGCAAAGGATTTTATTTTTCCTTCACTTCTGAAGCTCAGTTTGGCTGGATATGTAATTCTGGGTTGAAAGTTCTTTTCTTTAAGAATGTTGAATATTGGTCCCCACTCTCTTCTGGCTTGTAGTGTTTCTGCCGAGAGATCTGCTGTGAGTCTGATGGGCTTCCCTTTGGGTGACCCGACCCTTCTGTCTGGCTGCCCTTAGTATTCTCTCCTTTATTTCAACCTTGTTGAATCTGACGATTATGTGCCTTGGGGTTGCTCTTCTTGCGGAATATCTTTGTGGTGTTCTCTGTATTTCCTGCATTTGAGTGTTGGCCTGTCTTGCTACGTGGGGGAAATTTTCCTGGATGATGTCCTGAAGAGTATTTTCCAGCTTGGATTCATTCTCTTCGTCCCCTTCTGGTACACCTTTCAAATGTAGGTTAGGTCTTTTCACATAGTCCCACATTTCTTGGAGACTTTGTTTATTCCTTTTTGCGCTTTTTTCTCTGATCTTGGTTTCTCGTTTTATTTCATTGAGTTGGTCTTCGACTTCAGATATTCTTTCTTCTGCTTGGTCAATTCGGCTATTGAAACTTGTGCATGCTTTGCGAAGTTCTCGTATTGTGTTTTTCAGCTCCTTTAATTCATTCATATTCCTCTCTAAGTTATCCATTCTTGTTATCATTTCCTCATATCTTTTTTCAAGTTCCTTAGTTTCTTTGCATTGATTTAATACACGTTCTTTTGGCTCACCAAAGTTTCTCATTATCCACCTTCTGAAGTCTAATTCTGTCATTTTGTCACAGTCATTCTCCATCCAGCTTTGTTCCCTTGCTGGTGAGGAGTTTTGGTCCTTTCTAGGAGGTGAGGTGTTCTGGTTTCAGGTGTTTTTCTCCTTTTTTCGCTGGTTTCTTCCCATCTTTGTGGATTTATCTGCTTGTCGTCTGCGTAGTTGCTGACTTTTTGATTGGGTCTCTGAGTGGACACCCAGGTTGTTGATGATGAAGTATTTCTGTTACTTGGTTTTTCTTCTACCAGTCTAGCTCCTTTGCTGTATGACTGCTGAGGTCCACTCCAGGCCCTGCTTGTCTGGGGTGCACCTCTAGCAGCTGTGGCACAGCGAGGGATGCTATTAGTTTCTTTTTCTGCTATCTTTGTCCCAGGATGATGCCTGCCAAATGTCAGTCTTTTGGATATAGAGGGTTCAGGGAGCTGCTTGTTGAGACAGTCTGTGCTTTATAGGAGCTCAATTGCTAATCTGTGTGCTCTGTTGTTCATTCAGGGCAGTTAGGCTGCCATGTTTGATTCCGCTGCAACAGAGCTCATTAAAAAAACCCTTTTTTTCTCAAATGCTCTGTGTTGGGGGGTTTGGGCTTTATTTTTGGATGTTCGTTGAGGTGTCCTGCTCAGCTAGGAGGCAGACTAGCCACTGTTTGCCTGACGAGGCTCCACCCTGCTGTTGTGTGGTTCGCCCTGTTTCTGCAGGCTCTGCTGGTCTGCTATGGTCTCCGCCATGCACTGCAGCAGAGCCTTTCTGTTGTAGTGGGTTGCCTCGGCAACGGCAGGCTGCCTCAGCAGTGGGCGTGTATCTCAGTAGGGACGGGTTGCCTCGGCAACGGCTGGCTGCGTCAGCAGTGGGCGTGTATCTCTGTTGGGGCGGGTTGCCTCAGTAATAGTGGACGCCCCTCCCCCACAGAGCGTCTCAGATTGTCTGCACAGGAATTGTTTGAAATTGCAGTTTTGTTCGTCCCACTGGGCTAACCCAAACGCTCTGTCCCTGCAATCCCCTGGCTGGCCCACTGTCCAAGTCTCGTTCAGTCTCAAGTCCAGCCCTCTCAAGTCTCAGGTTGCCAGTTTAACAGGGCACCCAGACAAGTGCGCCCCGTGGGGAGTGCTGGGTAAGGCCGGCTGCCACCACCCCGGCTGCTGGCTTTGCCAGGCAGAGGTACTGCCTGCCGTCCCGCGTCTCCTTTATACTTGGGAATTTCCCCGTTCTGTGGGCAACAAAGATCAGTCTGGAAATGCAGCTCTGACTCACCGTTTGCGGATTCAACGTGAGCTCCAATCCTGGGTTGTTGTCATAGCGCCATCTTGAGTCCTCCCCCGCTATCTTATTTCTTAATTATTTTTCCATATAATGCAATCTCACATGCAAACTTAAATCATAATAGATAGTTTGTGGTACTAACATAACTTTTAAGTATTTATTAAAAACACATTTATACTGTAGGGGTATATCTGGTGAGGTGGAACATAAATTATTTTTTCATAGTTGATCTGTCTGTACACAATGGTCATCATTGCTCACAAAATGTAATAAAACATAAGTTCTTTGACTCAT
The DNA here is from genome assembly GCF_049354715.1 of Callithrix jacchus. Classification (NCBI taxonomy): domain Eukaryota; kingdom Metazoa; phylum Chordata; class Mammalia; order Primates; family Cebidae; genus Callithrix; species Callithrix jacchus. Next base: position 32,486,803 of record NC_133508.1, on the reverse strand, counting down.
CCAGAAATATTTATAGTCTATTTTAGGTGGTTTAATCATAATTCAAATAGGCATCAGTGATAAAAGAGAATAACAAGTCATTTAATGAAAAAAGTTTTCTCTCTGGTTCTCTTAGCAGGTAGACTTTGTAGGTGAAAAGAAGAAAACAGGAATATTTGTAGTAGTACCAGCATTAGAATTGTACTCCTTTTCATTTGAGTTTTTACATAATTTATATATTTTGTTGGATTTAGAAACTAATATCTAGGTATAATTATGGAAAAACTAAAGTGAAATATATTAAATAGAATTTTATATTGAAAAATGGATAATTAGAATTGGTAAACCTGGTTACCTATTGAAACTAAAGTTATTTTGTGTGACACTTGGTTCTACCAGAGCATGTACCTGAAGTTAGACACCTGTAATGATCCTGAACAATAGAGCGGAAGTCTTGCTTTGGAAAATTGGCTGAGTCCATAATTAATGTTAAAATTTGTACTATTATCATGGCAGCCCAAATATATCACCAATATAATTTAAATAGAGGCAGAAACTAGATTATGCATCATTGTAAAAATGCATCATATTGGCCAGGCACAGTGGCTCATGCTTGTCATCCCAGCACTTTGGGAGGCCAAGGCAGGTAGATCACGAGTTCAGGAGTTTGAGACCAGCCTGGCCAACATAGTGAAACCTCATCTTTACTAAAAATACAAAAATTAGCCAGGCATGGTGGCATGCATCTGTAGTCCCAGCTACTTCAGAGGCTGAGGCAGGAGAATCGCTTGAACCCATGAGGTGAAGGTTGTGATGAGCCAAGATCATGCCACTGTACACTAGCCTGAGCAACAGAGTGAGACTCTGTCCATCATATTGGACAAACAAGTTTTCAATAATTCAGTTACAACATTTTGTAAAAATAATGAGTGATATGCAACAGAAAACTGAGAAACATTAACAGGTATATTTCAACTCTTTTGTCTTTCTCTTACAGATATAAGTAAGAAAGGCTGATTCATTTGCATTAAGAAATCAAAGGATTTTTAGACAATCAGGGAGTTAATAAGGAGAGTATTTTAGAGTTAAACACAAAAAATACAGAGTTATGTGCTGGAGAAATTTGTCAACTAGTAAAAGTCACAATGTTCCTCCCTCACATTATTATCCTCTTGCTTTAAATTTTATAAAATCTTATCCTGCTTAGAGCTCCTGAGCTTTTAAAAATGTTTACATGTTTAAACCATACTATTTTTCTATTTAAAGTGTCTAATTCAATGCTTACTAATATGGTCACAGAAATGTGTAATCATTACCTCAGTCAACTTTATAATCTTTTTCACATTTACATTAATTATATTCTACTGAGATATAGAAGCATTACTTCTTTATTTATAGCTTTTTTCTCTTTCCTCAGTTTTTGTGCTATTGTGATAGATACTATACCTGCAAATGTTAAGGGCAATGTAATAATATTGTTATAATTATTTTAACTTTTTGCCTTTTAAATAAACTGAGAAAAGAAAGAAGAGCAAGTACATATTTATAGTATTTGCTATATGAACACACTTATTTATATTTTTTGGTTTTTTATTGTTGCTTTGTATTTATCATCCAGTGTTATTTTCTTACACTGTATATCACTTCTCCCTCCCAACACCGTTGTTTTGCTATTATAAATATATAACATGTTGATATGTTATATGCCTAATTATATAATTAAATGAATATTTTTTACAATGGTCTTTTAGAGAAATTAGGAAAAGAAAGGAGGTGGAATACACATTTATACATACTGTCTTTTGCAATTATAACATTTAACTCAGACCTTTCTTGGGGGGATTCAAATTACTGTCAGAGGTCAATTCATTTTAGTCTAAAGAACTTTAGAATTTCTTGGAAAACAGTTCTGCTGGGAATAAAATCTCCTAACTTTTACTTATTTAGCAATTTCTGCATTTCACCTTTTCTGAAAAATAGTTTTGCTAGCAATAAAATTATTGGTTGGTAGATTATTTTTCTTTCAGCAATTTTAACATACAACACCACTGCCTCCTGGACTTTGTAAGTTTCTAATACTAAGTCAGATATTAATCTTACTGAGGATCCCTTCTACGTCATGAACTGTTTTTCTTTTGTGGCATTCTACCTTTTCTCTGTCTTTCAATATTTTTACAATGATGAGTCTAGTCACGAATTGATTTGTGTTTATTCTACTTAGATTTAATAGAGCTTGGATGTATAGATTAATATTACCCAGTAAATAATTTTCAGCCGGGCGTGGTGGCTCAAGCCTGTAATCCCAGCACTTTGGGAGGCCGAGACGGGTGGATCACGAGGTCAAGAGATGGAGACCATCCTGGTCAACATGGTGAAACCCCGTCTCTACTAAAAATACAAAAAATTAGCTGGGCACGGTGGCAGGTGCCTGTAATCCCAGCTACTAAGGAGGCTGAAGCAGGAGAATTGCCTGAACCCAGGAGGCGGAGGTTGCGGTGAGCCGAGATCGCGCCATTGCACTCCAGCCTGGGCAACAAGAGCGAAACTCCATCTCAAATAATAATAATAATAATTTTCAAAATATTCAGCCATTTTTCTGCAAATATTTTTTCTTATTATCTCTCTACCTGGAATACTCCCCGCTTCTGGTATTCCCATTATATTAAATTTGTTTATTCCTTCTTCTGACAGTTCAAATCTTTTCTTGACCCTGTAATGAATTTTCCATTGCAGTTATTTTACCTTTCAATTCCAAATATTAATTAGGTTATCTTTTTTTTTCAAATTTTTTATTGCATTTTAGGTTTTGGGGTACATGTGAAGAACATGCAAGATTGTTGCATAGGTACACATATGGCAGAGTGATGTGCTGCCTTCGTCCCCATCACCTATATCTGGCATTTCTCCCCATGCTATCTCTTCCCAACTCCTCACCCCCCACTGTCCCTCCCCATATCTCCCCAACAGACCCCAGTGTGTGATGTTCCCCTCCCTGTGTCCATATGTTCTCATTGTTCAACACCCACCTATGAGTGAAAACATGCAGTGTTTCATTTTCTGTTCCTGTGTCAATTTGCTGAGAATGATGGTTTCCAGTTTCATCCATGTCCCTACAAAGGACACGAACTTATCGTTTTTGATGGCTGCATAGTATTCCATGGTGTATATGTGCCACATTTTCCCTGTCCAGTCTATCATTGATGGGCATTTGGGTTGATTCCAGGTCTTTGCTATTGTAAACAGTGCTGCAATGAACATTTGTGTGCATGTGTCCTTATAGTAGAACGATTTATAATCCTTTGGATATGTACCCAGTAATGGGATTGCTGTGTCAAAGGGAATTTCTATTTCTGGATGCTTGAGTAATCACCACACTGTCTTCCACAATGGTTGAACTAATTTACACTCCCACCAGCAGTGTAAAAGTGTTCCTATTTTTCCACATCCTCTCCAGCATCTGTTGTCTCCATATTTTTTGTACCACAATTTTGATATCTGTTTGATAAAATATTGTCATTATACCTTCTTGTTTTTTAAGAAAAGTTTTATTTATTTGACCATATCATTACTTGACTACTTTGTAGTCATTGTCTGCTAAATCTAACATGTAGGACTCTCCCAAAGCAGATTTCCTTGCCTTATTCCTTGTGTTTGGGTTACAGTGTACTGTTGCTGTGCATGTCTCAAACTTTTTTCCTACAATCTGGATATTTTAGATAATGTATTACAGCAAATCTGTATGCTGATTGACTCCTCCTTTTTGGGGGGCTTGTTGTTTTTGTTTGCTTCTTATTCTTGGTGGGGTGTGTGTTTTTGTATGTGTGTGATTTGATAGAAGTATTTGACTAAAGTCTCTTTCCTCTACAGTGTAAAGTCTCTTATGTTGCTCTTTGAGGGCATCTCCTGAGGCATGCAAATACTCTCCCTTGGATGGCAGTGGTTTTAGCAGGGTGCTCTTTCAAAGTCTCTTTCTATTATTTATTTGTAAAAGTGTCTTCTTCTGATATCACACCAATGGTCACTGTCATCCAAGTGTGTCTAACCCTGTAACACCAGTACTAAATTAAGTTGTGTAATTGCTAAAAAATATAACTAAATAACTTTACTGCAGCTGAGAGGTTACAAACTTCACTGATATTTTTCCCATATAGAGTGATTGTTAACCAACAAAATAACTATCTGTTATATACATCTTTTAATCACATCCATCAGCTAGCCTTTCTTACCCAACACAAGGAAGCTAAGAACATTGATAAAAGATTATAGGAACTGCTAACTAGAATAACCAGTGTAGAGAAGAATATAAATAACCTAATGGAGTTGAGAAACACAGCATGAGAACTTCATGAAGCATACACACATTTTAATAGCCAAATCAATCAAATGGAAGAGAGGATATCAGAGATTGAAGATCAGCTCAATGAAAGAAAGTGAGAATACAATATTAGAGAAAAAAGAAAGAAGAGAAACAAACAAAGCCTCCGAGAAATATGGGATTATATAAAAGACCAACTATGTTTGATCAGTGTACCTGGAAGTGAAGGAGAGAATGAAACTAAGTTAAAAAACATTTTTCAGTATATTATCCAGGAGAACTTCCCCAACCTAGCAAGGCAGCCAACATTCAAATTCAAAAAATACAGATAACATCACAAAGATACTCCTTGAAAACAAAACCCCCAAGACATATAGTTATCAGATTCACCAAGGTTGAAATGAAGGAAAAAATGCTAAGTGCAGCCAGAGAGAAAGGTTGGGTTAACCAGAAAGGGAAGGTCATCAGACTATCAGTGGATCTCTCAGGCAGAAACCCTACAAGCCAGAATAGAGTGGGGGTCAATATTCAACATTTTTTTAAAAAAGAATTTTCAGCCCAGAAATTCATATCCAAACAAACTAAGCTTTATAAGAAAAGGAGAAATAAAATACTTTACAGACAAGCAGAACCTGAAAGATTTTGTCACCACCAGACCTGCCTTACAAGAGCTCTTGAAGGAAGCACTAAATATGGAAAATACAACTGGTACCAGCCACAGCAAAAACATACCAAATTGTAAAGACCACTGATGCTATGAAGAAACTGCATTAACTAACAGGCAAAATAACCGGTTAGCATCATAATGGCAGGATCACATTCACACATAATAATATTAAACTTAAATGTAAGTGGGCTAAATGCCCTAATTAAAAGACACAGACTGGCAAACTGGATAAAAAGTCAAGACCCATCAGTGTGCTGTATTCAGGAGACCCATCTCATGGTCAAAGACGCACATAGGCTCAAAAAAAAGGGATAAAGGAATATTTACCAAGCAAGTGGAAAGAAAAAAAAGAGAGAGAGAGAGAGAGAAGGGCATCACATAATGGTAAAGGTATCAATGCAACAATAAGAGCTAAATAGCTATATATGCACCCAATACAGGAGCACCCAGATATATAAAGCAAGTTCTTAACAACCTACAAAGAGACTTAGTTTCCCACACAATAACAGTGGGAGACTTTAATACCACACTGTCAATATTAGACAGATAAATGAGACAGAAAATGAACTAGAATATCAAGGACTTGAAATCAGCTCTGGACAAAGTGAGCCTAATAGACATCTACAGAACTCACCACCCCAAATCAACAGAATATACATTATTCTCAGTACCACATTGGACTTACCCTAAATAAGTCAATTTTAAAGCAGGGACAGTTTTAGCTGTGTATTTTGAAAAAGTTGTCTCTAAGTGCTATAGCTGATTAAGTTAAAATGAGTGATCTGTGTCCACTTGAGCAGTCTTTTAGTAATAAAGGATTTGGTTATATTTTAATTCTTTAGAACTGATTCTCATTCTTGTCAATCAACTGTGAATTTTCTGTGTTAATTTCTAGCAGAGGTAATAGAGTTAATCCAAAATCATAGGTGTATTAAAGTCCAGATTGACAAGTATACTCAACAAACCAGGCACTGAGCTGAAAAAGGGATTATTTCCCAGTGGGCCTTAAGGACCACATAAATCCCTGTGCAAAAATCAAGAAACAGAGACAGGAAGTGACTCGCCTAAGGCTTGTCACTTGAAACTGAGTGGCTGACTGACTGGCAGAGGACTGGAAATCAATTCCATATCTCCGGACCTCTAATTTCAGAGGGTGCACTGCCTCCCCAAGGCCCGATTCTACAATTAAATGACTTAACAAGGGCTTTACTGGATTGAAGTCAACATTAAGAAACATTAGATTCCATTGGCACAGTCTTTGGCCCCTTGTCTCTAATAAGAATTTGCCCAGTTAAAATTTTAACATTGGGTCTACCTGAGAGATCTTGATTTTCAGCCTGAAACTCTTGAAAAGGCTTGATTAACTTAGGAGTTCCTGCTACAAAGTAAAAGTCAAGAACCCTCTTCAGCAAAGGTGAGCTTGCCTCAGTGGTAAATGGGAAATGAGCTGGTTTCAATCACCACCGTCTCACCAATCATCAAGATAAATTTCTTATAACATACATGTATTGTGTTTTTAGGAGGGCTGGGGGTTATCCAAGGTTCTGAGTAACATGCTACCACAGGAAGAAGGAGTTGCTGCTTAGCCCTGGAGACAGACACACAGACAGACAGACACACACACACAGTCTAGACACACAACTGGTAGTGTCCAGCCAAATACATAGTAGTATGAGAAGGGCTTTGAACCCATCCATGCTCCAAAGGATGAGACACCTTTCCCTAATTCACACGTCCATTCTCCTTCCTTCTCCCCCAACTCTGCCTCCTCCTCAAGCCCACACGTTATTACATAGAACACAATTAGGCAGGGCTGTCAGTGATGCTCTCATTAAAAACAACAGCACAGTCAAACAGAGAGCATGCTTGCATATGAAATGTGATTAATTCTTTCAGACATGGCTCATGATGACTGGGGCCACACCATGAGGACAGCAGCTCTGCTCTGCACCAAGCCTAGCTGTGTGCCTGGCCACCTCCCAAAGTGCTTCACACTCTCATTTCACCCTCAGAGGCAGACAAGGTGAGGACTGCAAAGGACTCATCTGTCTCCCATGCTCTCTGAAAAGGACTCCCATTTCTCCTGGGGACCAAAAATAACAACAAAAGTAGCTTTTTATTTGTAGAGCACACAACTTTTCCAAAATACACAGCTAAAACTGTCCCCGCTTTAAAGGACAGTTTATTAAATGTATATAAATAATATAAATGTGTATTATTCTCAGTACCACATTGGATGTACCCTAAAATTCACCACATAATTGGAAGTAAAACACTCCTCAGCAAATGCAAAAGAATGGAAATCATAACAAACAGTCTTTCAGACCACAGTGCAATCAAACTAGAACTAACTCAGGGTTGAGAAACTCACTCAAAACTGCACAACTATATGGAAACTAAACAACCTGCTGCTGAATGACTACTGGATAAATAACAAAATTAAGGCAGAAATAAAGATGGTTTTTGAAACCTATGAGAACAAAGACACAATGTATCAGAATATGTGAGACACATTTAAAGCAGTGTGTAGACGTAATTTGTAGCACTAAATGCCCACAAGAGAAAGTGGGAAAGATCTAAAACCCATACCCTAATGTCACAATTTTAAAAACTAGAGAAGCAAGAGCAAACAAACTCAAAAGCTAGCAGAAGAAATAACTAAGATCAGAGCAGAACTGAAGGAGATAGAGACATAAAAACCCTTCAAAAAATCAATGAATCCAGGAGCTGGCTTTTTGAACTGATCAAGAAAACAGGCTGCTAGTCAGACTAATAAAGAAGAAAAGAGAGAAGATTCAAATAGATGCAATAAAAACAATAAAGGGGATATCACCACTGATTCCACAGAAATACAAACTACTATCAGAGAATACTGTAGACACCTCTACACAAATTAACCAGAAAAACTAGAAGTAATATATAAATTCCTGGAAACCTACACCATCCCAAGGATAAACCAGGAAGAAGTAGAATCCCTGAATAGAACAAGAACAAGTTCTAAAATTGAGACAGGAATTAATAGCCTACCAACCAAAAAAGTCCAGGACCAGATGGTTTCACAGCCAAATTCTACCAATGATACAAAGAGGAGCTGGAATCATTCCATCTGAAACTATTCCAAACAATAGAAGAAAAAGGAATCCTCCCTAACTCATTTCATGAGGCCAACATCATCCTGATACAAAACCTAGCAGAGACAGAACAAAAAAAGAAAATTTCAGGCCAATAACCCTGATGAACATTGATGCAGAAATCCTCAATAAAATACTGGCAAACAGAATCCAACAACACATCAAAAAGCTTATCCACCACAATCAAGTCAGCATCATCCCTGGAATGCAAGTCTGGTTCAACATATGCAAATCAATAAATGTAATCCATTACATAAACAGAACCAAAGATAAACATCAAATGATTATCCCAATAGATGCAGAGAAGGCCTTTGACAAAATTGAACACAACTTCATGCTAAAAACTCTCAATAAACTAGGTATTGATAGAACATATCTCAAAATAATAAGAGCTATTTATGACAAACCCACAGCCAATATCATACTTAATGGGCAAAAGCTGGAAGCATTCCCTTTGAATACTGGCAAAGGATAAGGATGCCCTCTCTCACCACTTCTATTCAACATAGTATTGGAAGTTCTAGTTAGAGCAATCAGGCATGATAAAGAAATAAAGGGTATTCAATTACAAAAAAGGGAATCAAATTATCTCTGATTTAGATGACACAATTGTATATTCTGAACCCCATCATCTCAGCCCCAAATCTCCTTAAGCTGATAAGCAACTTTAGCAAGTCTCAGGATACAAAATCAATGTGCAAAAATCACAAGCATTCCTATACACTAATAACAGAAAAACAAAGAGCCAAATCATGAGAAAACCAAACCACTCACAATTGCTACAAAGAGAAATAAATACCTAGAAATATAACTTACAAGGCACATGAAGGACTTCTTCAAGAAGAACTACAAACCACTGCTCAAGGAAATAAGAAAGGGATGCAAATAAATGGAAAAACATTATATACTCATGGTTAGAAAGAATCAATATTGTGAAAATGGCCATACTACCCAAAGTAATTTATAGATTCAATGCTATCCCCATCAAGCTACCATTGACTTTCTTCACACATTGGAAAAAACTACTTTAAATTTAATGAGGAACCAACAAAGAGCCCACATAGCCAAACAATCCTAAGCAAAAAGAACAAAGCTGTAGGCATCATGCTACCTGACTTCAAACTATACTACAAGGTGACAGTAATCAAAAAAGCATGGTACTGGTTCCAAAACAGATATATAGAACAATGGAACAGAACAGAGGCTTCAGAAATAACACCACACATCTACAACCATGTGATATTTGGCAAACCTGACAAAAACAAGCAATGGAGAAAGGATTCCCTATTTAATAAATGGTATTGACAAAACTGGCTAACCATATTCAGAAAATTGAAACTGGACTCCTTCCTTGCACCTTATACAAAAATTCACACAAGATGGATTAAAGACATATATATAAGACCTAAAACCATAAAAACCTTAGAAGCACAAGCATTCCTATACACCAATAACAGACAAACAGAAAAAAAAAAAAACCTTAGAAGAAAACCTATACTATATGATTCATGACATAGGCATGGGCAAAGACCTCCTGACCAAAACACCAAAAGCAATGGCATCAAAAGCCAAAATAGACAAAATGGGATCTAAAGAGCTTCTGCACAGCAAAAGAAACTATCGTTAGAGTGAACCAGCAACCAACAGAAAGGGAAAATAATTTTGCAATCTACCTATCTGATAAAGTGCTAATAACCAGAATCTACAATGAACTTAAACAAATTTACAAGAAAAAAACAAACAACCCCATCAAAAAATGGTCAAAGGATATGGACACTTTTCAAAAGAAGACATTAATACATCCAACAAACATGGAAAAAAGCTGATCATCACTGGTCTTTAGAGAAAAGCAAATCAAAACCACAGTAAGATACCATCTCATGCCAGTTAGAATGGCAATCATTAAAAAGACAAGAAACAACAGACACTGGAGAAGATGTAGAGAAATAGGAATGCTTTTACACTGTTGGTAGGAGTGTAAATTAGTTCAACCATTGTGGAAGATAGTGTGGCAACTCCTCAAGGATCTAGAAATAGAAATTCCATTTTACCCAGCAATCCCATTACTGTGTATATACCCATAAAAGTATAAATCATTCTATTATAAAGACGTGTCTATTATAAAGACATGTATGTTCATTGCGATACTGTTTACAATAGCAAGGATGTGGAACGAACCCAAATGTCCATCAGTGATAGACTGAATATAGAAAATGTGGCACATAGATACCATTGAATACCATGCAGCCATAAAAAAAGATGAGTTCATGTCCTTTGCAGGGTCATGGATAAAGCTGGAAATCATCATTCTCAGCAAACTAACACAAGGCTAGACAACCAAACATCACAAGTTCTCACTCATAAGTGGGAGCTGAACACATGAGAACACATGGACACAGGGAGGAGAACATCACACACAAGGGCCTCTTGGGGGATGGGGGTTTAGGGGAGGGATAGTATTAGGAGAAATAGCTAATGTAGATGACGGGCTGATGGAGGCAGCAAACCACTATGGCACGTATATACCAATGTAACAAACCTGCACATTCTGCGCATGTCCCCCAGAACTTAAAGTTTAATTTAAAAAAAAAGAAAAGCTAACTTTACATTACTAGTTGAAACTGGAGTTGAAATATTATAGAGAGTAATTTATGAAGATTTTTGCCTATGCAATAATTTATAGGCATGGTTCTCCTTAAAGATCCACACTTAGTTACACTCCAGAGAACATAAACTAACCAGAAATAATAAACTTGTAGATTTTGTTCTTACCAGGGAGACTCTTTGATATTGGTCTGAATTCATCCTTTAGTATATATCTTCCAAATGCATCTGTCAATTGTTCTATATCAGGCCCTATAGAAATAAACAGATATCAAAACACTATAAGATAATCATTTATCTACAAATGTCAGAGTGTGTGTGCCTGTGCATATATGTGTGTGTGTGTTAGTAACTTAAAACATTTGTGGCTGGGCACGGTAGCTTATGCCTGTAATCCCAGTACTTTGGGAGGCTGGGGCAGGTAGATCACGAGGTGAAGAGATTGAGACCATTCTGGCCAACATGGTGAAACTCTGACTCTACTAAAAATAAAAAAAAAAAAATTAGCTGGGTGTGGTGGCACGTGCCTGTAGCCCCAGCTACTCAGGAGGCTGAGGCAGGAGAATCACTTGAACCCGGAGGCAGACAGTGAGCTGAGATCACACCACTAAACTACAGCCTGGTGATAGAGCAAGACTCTGTCCCCCAAAAAGAAAAATTGTATTTATAGAATAAAAATTAAAGTGAAATGTCTGGATTGGAAAATAACATAAACCTTAAAAAGGAAAGGCTGTTAAAAATTATATAAGCCATACTATGTTTAGGCTTAGATATGTTTAATGAATTAAATGATCATGGAGGACTCAAGATGGCGCTATGAGAACAACCCAGGATTGGAGCTCGCGTTGAATCCGCAAACGGTGAGTCAGAGCTGCATTTACAGACTGATCTTTGTTGCCCACAGAACGGGGAAACTCCCAAGTATAAAAAGACACGGGACGCCAGGCAGTAGGTCTGCCTGGCGAAGCCGGCAGCCGGGGCGGCGGCGGCCGTCCCTACCCAGCAATCCCCACAGGGCGTGCTTGTCCGGGTGCCCTGTTGAACCGGCAACCTGAGACTTGAGAGGGCTGGACTTGAGACTGAACGAGACGTGGACAGTAGCCCAGCCCAGGGAATTGCAGGGACAGATCGTTTGGGATACCCAGTGGGACAAACAAAACCGCGATTTCAAACTATCCCGAGCAGATGGTCTGAGACGCTCTGTGGGGGAGGGGCGTCCACCACTACCGAGGCAACCCGCCCCAACTGAGATACACGCCCACGGCTGACGCAGCCAGCTGTTGCCGAGGTAACCAACCCCAACTGAGATACACGCCCACTGCTGACGCAGCCAGCCGTTGCCGAGGCAACCCGCCCCAACTGAGATACACGCCCACTGCTGATGAAGCCAGCCGTTGCCAAGGCAACCTGTCCCTACTGAGATACACGCCCACTGCTGATGCAGCCTGCTGTTGCTGAGGCAACACGCTACAATGAAGACACTCCACTGCAGGGCGTGGTGGAGACCACAGCAGAGCCTGCAGGAACAGGGAGAATCACACAACAGCAGGGCGGAGCCTCAGAAGCCAAACAGTGGCTAGTCTGCCTTCTAGCTGGGCAGGACACCTCATCGAACATCCAAAAATAAAGCCCAAACCCCTCAACACAGAGCATTTGAGAAAAAAAAAGGGGGGTTTTTTAATGAGCTCTGTTGCAGCAGAATCAAACATAGCAGCCTAACAGCCCTGAATGAACAAAAGAGCGCACAGCTCAGCAATTAAGCCCCTATAAAGTACAAACTGTCTCCACAAGCAGCTCCCTGACCCCTCTATATCCAAAAGACTGACATTAGGCAGGCATCATCCTGGGACAAAGATAGCAGAAAAAGAAACTGGTAGCATCCCTCACTGTGCCACAGCTGCTAGAGGTGCACCCCAGACAAGCAGAGTCTGGAGCAGACCTCAGCAGTTGTACAGCGAAGGGGCTAGACTGGTAGAAGGAAAACCAAGCAACAGAAATACTTCATCATCAACATTCTCGGTGTCCACTCAGAGACCCAATCGAAAAGTCAGCAACTACGCAGACGACCAGCGGACAAATCCACAAAGATGGGAAGAAACCAGCACAAAAAGGAGGAAAACACCCCAAACCAGAACACCTCGCCTCCTAGAAAGGACTAAAACTCCTCACCAGCAAGGGAACAAAGCTGGACGGAGAATGACTGTGACGAAATGACGGAATTAGACTTCAGAAGATGGATAATGAGAAACTTTTGTGAGCTAAAAGATCATGTACTAAATCAATGCAAAGAAACTAAGAACCTTGAAAAAAGATATGAAAAAAGATTCGAGGAAATGATAACAAGAATGGATAACTTAGAGAGGAATATGAATGAATTAAAGGAGCTGAAAAACATAATACGAGAACTTCGTGAAGCAAACACAAGTTTCAATAGCCGAATTGACCAAGCAGAAGAAAGAATATCTGAAGTCGAAGACCAACTCAATGAAATAAAACGAGAAACCAAGATCAGAGAAAAAAGCGCATAAAGGAATAAACAAAGTCTCCAAGAAATGTGGGACTATGTGAAAAGACCTAACCTACGTTTGAAAGGTGTACCAGAAGGGGACGAAGAGAATGAATCCAAGCTGGAAAATACTCTTCAGGACATCATCCAGGAAAATTTCCCCCACCTAGATAGACAGGCCAACACTCAATTGCAGGAAATACAGAGAACACCACAGAGATATTCTGCAAGAAGAACAACCCCAAGGCACATTCACCAGCGTTGAAATAAAGGAGAGAATACTAAGGGCAGCCAGAGAGAAAGGTCGGGTCACCCACAAAGGGAAGCCCATCAGACTCACAGCAGATCTCTCGGCAGAAACACTACAAGCCAGAAGAGAGTGGGGGCCAATATTCAACATTCTTAAAGAAAAGAACTTTCAACCCAGAATTTCATATCCAGCCAAACTGAGCTTCAGAAGTGAAGGAAAAATAAAATCCTTTGCGAACAAGCAAGTACTCAGAGATTTTGTCACCACCAGGCCTGCTTTACAAGAGCTCCTAAAAGAGGCACTACACATAGAAAGGATCAACCAGTACCAGCCATTCCGAAATCACACTGAATGCTAAAGAGCTTCAACATAATGAAGAATCTACAACAACTAACAGGCAAAACAGCCACTTAGCATCAAAATGGCAGTATCAAATTCACACATAACAATATTAACCCTAAATGTAAATGGACTAAATGCACCAATCAAAAGACACAGACTGGCAAATTGGATAAAAATCCAAAACCCATCAGTGTGCTGTATCCAGGAAACCCATCTCACATGCAAGGATACACAAAGACTCAAAATAAAGGGATGGAGGAAGATTTACCAAGCTAATGGAAAGCAAAAAAAAGCAGGAGTTGCAATTCTCATCTCTGATAAAATAGACTTTAAAGCAACAAAGATCAAAAGAGACAAAGAAGGCCATTACATAATGGTAAAAGGATCGATACAACAAGAAGAGCTAACGATCCTAAACATATATGGACCCAATACAGGAACACCCAGATACATAAGGCAAGTTCTTAATGACTTACAAAAGGACTTAGACTCCCACACAATAATAGCGGGAGACTTTAACACTCCACTGTCAATGCTAGACAGATCAACCAGAGAGAAAATCAAAAAGGATATCCAGGGCTTGAACTCAGTCCTGGAGCAAGAAAACCTGATAGACATTTACAGAACTCTCCACCCCAAATCCACAGAATACACATTCTTCTCAGCACCACATGACACCTACTCTAAAATTGACCACATAATTGGAAGTAAAGCACTGCTAAACAAATGCAAAACAACTGAAATCATAACAAACAACCTCTCAGACCATAGTGCAATCAAGTTAGAACTCAGAATTCAGAAACCGACCCAGAACCGCACAGCTTCATGGAAACTGAACAACTGGCTCTTGAATGTTGACTGGGTAAACAACGAAATGAAGGCAGAAATAAAGAAGTTCTTCGAAACCAATGAGAATGAAGACACAACATGCCAGAACCTCTGGGACACATTTAAAGCAGTCTCTAGAGGAAAGTATATAGCAATAAGTGCCCATATGAGGAGAATGGAGAGATCCAAAATTGACACCCTATCATCAAAATTGAAAGAGCTAGAGGAGCAAGATCAAAAAAACTCAAAACCCAGCAGAAGACAAGAAATAACTAAGATCAGAGCTGAGCTGAAGGAGATTGAGACACGAAAAATCCTTCAAAAAATGAATAAATCCAAGAGCTGGTTTTTTGAAAAGATCAACAAAATAGACAGACCACTAGCCAGATTGATTAAAAAGAAAAGAGAGAACAACCAAATAGATGCAATAAAAAATGTTAAAGGGGAAATCACCACAGATTCCACAGAAATTCAAACCATCATCAGAGAATATTACAAACAACTGTATGCACATAAACTAGTAAACCTGGAAGAAATGGATAAATTCCTGGACTCCTGTGTCCTCCCAAGCCTAAAGCAGGAGGAAGCTGAAACTATGCATAGACCAATAACAAGGTCTGAAGTTGAGGCAGCAATTAAGAGCCTACCACACAAAAAAAGCCCAGGTCCAGATGGCTTCACAGCCGAATTCTACCAGACACACAAGGAGGAGCTGGTACCATTCCTTCTAAAACTATTTCAAACAATCCAAAAAGAGGGAATCCTTCCCAAATCATTTTATGAGACCAACATCATCCTGATACCAAAACCCGGCAGAGACCCAACAAGAAAAGAAAACTTCAGGCCAGTATCCATGATGAACATAGATTCAAAAATCTTTAATAAAATATTGGCAAGGCGATTGCAACAGCAATTCAAAAAACTTATTCATCATGATCAAGTAGGATTCATCCCGGGGATGCAAGGCTGGTTCAACATATGCAAGTCTATCAACGTAATTCACCACATAAACAGAACCAAAAACAAAAACCACATGATTATATCAATTGACGCAGAGAAGGCATTTGACAAAATTCAACAGCCCTTTATGCTAAAAACCCTCAATAAACTCGGTATCGATGGAACGTATCTCAAAGTAATAAAAGCTATTTATGACAAACCAACAGCCAATATCATACTGAATGGGCAAAAACTGGAAACATTCCCTTTGAAATCTGGCACTAGACAAGGATGCCCTCTCTCACCACTCCTATTCAATAGAGTACTGGAAGTTCTAGCCAGAGCAATCAGGCAAGAAAAAGAAATAAAGGGTAGTCAAATAGGAAAGGTGGAAGCCAAATTGTCTCTATTTGCAGACGACATGATAGTTTACCTAGAAGACCCCATTGCCTCAGCCCAAAACTCCTGAAACTGATAAGCAACTTCAGCAAAGTCTCAGGATATAAAATCAATGCGCAAAAATCACAAGCATTCGTCTACACCAATAACAGACTTAAAGAAAGCCAAATCAAGAGCGAACTGCCATTCACAATTGCTACAAAAAGAATAAAATACCTTGGAATACAACTCACAAGGAACGTAAGGGACCTCTTCAAGGAGAACTACAAACCACTGCTCAACGAAATCAGAGAGGACACAAACAGATGGAGAAACATTCCATGTTCATGGTTAGGAAGAATTAATATCGTGAAAATGGCTATACTGCTCAAAGTAATTTACAGAATCAACGCTATCGCCATCAAGCTACTATTGACTTTCTTCACAGAACTGGAAAAAACCACCATGAACTTCATATGGAACCAAAAGAGAGCCCGCATAGCCAAGTCAATTCTAAGCAAAAAGAACACAGCGGGGGGCATCACACTGCCGGATTTCAAACTATACTACAAGGCTGCAGTAATCAAAACAGAATGGTACTGGTACGAAAACAGAGATATAGACCAATGGAGCAAAACAGAGGCACCGGAGGCAACACAACATACATACAACTATACAATCCTTGATAAACCTGACAAAAACAAGCAATGGGGAAAGGATTCCCTCTTTAACAAATGGTGTTGGGAAAACTGGCTAGCCATGTGCAGAAAGCAGAAACTGGACCCCTTCCTGACACCTTACACTAAAATTAACTCCAGATGGATTAAAGACTTAAACATAAGACCTGGCACCATAAAAACCCTAGAAGGAAATCTAGGCAAAACCATCCAGGACATAGGAGTAGGCAAGGACTTCATGACCAAAACACCAAAAGCATTGGCAACAAAAGCCAAAATAGACAAATGGGACCTAATGAAACTCCACAGCTTCTGCACGGCAAAAGAAACAGTCACTAGAGTGGATCGGCAACCAACAGAATGGGAAAAAATTTTTGCAGTTTACCCATCTGACAAAGGGCTGATATCCAGAATTTACAAAGAACTCAAACAGATTTACAGGAAAAAAACAAACAAGCCCATTCAAAAGTGGGCAAAGGATATGAACAGATACTTTACGAAAGAAGACATATATGAGGCCAACAATCATATGAAAAAATGCTCATCGTCACTGGTCATCAGAGAGATGCAAATCAAAACCACATTGAGATACCATCTCACGCCAGTTAGAATGGCGATCATTAAAAAATCTGGAGACAACAGATGCTGGAGAGGATGTGGAGAAAAAGGAACACTTCTACACTGTTGGTGGGAGTGTAAATTAGTTCAACCATTGTGGAAGACAGTGTGGCGATTCCTCAAGGCCTTAGAAATAGAAATTCCATTTGACCCAGCAATCCCATTACTGGGTATATATCCAAAAGACTATAAATCGTTCTACTATAAGGACACATGTACACGAATGTTCATTGCAGCACTGTTTACAATAGCAAAGACCTGGAATCAACCCAAATGCCCATTGATGATAGACTG
Organism: Callithrix jacchus; assembly: GCF_049354715.1. Lineage (NCBI taxonomy): Eukaryota > Metazoa > Chordata > Mammalia > Primates > Cebidae > Callithrix > Callithrix jacchus. The sequence goes on along the minus strand of NC_133508.1, from coordinate 32,469,275 downwards.
GATTGGAAAAATGTGGCACATATACACCATGGAATATTATGCAACAATCAGAAATGATGAGTTTGTGTCGTTTGTAGGGACATGGATGAATCTGGAAAACATCATCCTCAGCAAACTGACAGAAGAACAGAAAATGAAACACCGCATATTCTCACTCATAGGTGGGTGATGAAAAATGAGGACACATGGACACAGAAAGGGGAGTACTAAACAGTGGGGTCTATTGGGGGGAAAAGGGGAGGGCCAGTGGGAGGGGGAGGTGGGGAGGGATAGCCTGGGGAGAAATGCCAAATGTGGGTGAAGGGGAGAAGAAAAGCAAAGCACACTGCCATGTGTGTACGTACGCAACTGTCTTGCATGCTCTGCTCATGTACCCCAAAACCTATAATCCAATAAAAAATTAAAAAAAAAAAAGATCATATATCCAGGAAAAGGTAAAACTGATCCATGACGTGATGCTGAATAATTTCTTTACCAAGAATTGTTTTATACACTGCCATCTCTTAGGCAAATTCAAATAATCCTAAGGGACATTATGATGATAATGTATCTTTCAAGTTTATACTAAAAACCTACTCAGTCTGAAGATACGTAGTAGGTGAGATGGGAACATTTTTTTTCCCCTAGGTAAAGCTGCAAACCATGGCCTTGTTAGTCACAGATAACTTATCCAGAGGTAGAAATTATTTGACTCATTGAGGAATATTCCTTTCCTTTTTTTTAGTGTATGTAGCTATAAATTCTTTAGACATTAGTTATGAAAAAATAAGATATTTGTCAAACTGAAAAACTGCCTCTGAGGTCACCTGAATGTGAATCAAGGAGGTAATGGTCAGATTTGCAGCACTACTAGAATTGTTATTGGATCCATTTCCATTTAAGTTTTATGTGATTTGATATTTTTGTGGAATTAGAAACTACTAAGTTCAATGATATAAAAATGCATTAAAATGTTAAAAGGAAATTTGTATTGAAAAGGGGATAATGAGGATTGGTGACATAAGGTCAACATTGGGCTTAAGATTCTATGGGTAGAATTGGGTCTAGCAGAGTATATAATTATGATTGGACACCTGTCAATCCTGTCACTGTATTGTAGAGTGATTTGTTGTCATTCCTGTTTTGGAAGAATTGATGAATACATGAATAATGCAAATGGTTATGACACCGGCTGCTCAAATATGCCACAACTGCATTCTATACTGAGCATTGCCTTGTTACCAAAGTAGAAAGTTATTTATGAAATTGAGCAGAACAAGTTTTCAGTAATTAAGTAACAATATAAGAGATATAGCAACTCAAAACTGGAAACATCAGCAGATATATTTTAGCTTCCTTTTTTCCTTCCTCAGCTTATATATCTAAGAAGGACCACTTCATTTGAAATGAGCAAGCAAATGATCCTTACACATTCAGGGGAAAAAATGAGATAATTTGAGGGATTGGGTTAAATACTAGAAATTGAAAGGTATGTGCTGGAGACACAATTTAGTAAGAGTCACAATTTTTGTCCTTCACAATATCCTCCCTTTGCTTTAAATCTTTTAAAAATCTTTTTTCTCCTTGAAGTTCACTGAATATCTTAATAGGCTATTTAAAATCTTAAATTCTATGGTTTTTAATACATTCAGTAATGTCTGTCACCATCATCACAATTTTAAAAAGTACTTTAGATTTGTACTAATTAAATTTCAGTGAAATATAGAAAAGTTACTCTTATATAGCTGTATTTCCTGTTCCCATTTTTGTGCTATTGTTATACATAATGCATTTATAAATAATAAAGACATGATTGTAGTTATTATTATAATTCTTTCTTTCCTTTTTTTTTTTTTTTTTTTTTTTGTGAGACGGAGTAATTGCCCTGTGGCCCTGTCACCCAGGCTAGAGGGCACTGGTGCGATCTTGGCTCACTGTAACCTCCGCCTCCCAGGTTCAAGCTATTCTTCTGCCTCAGTCTTCCAAGAAGCTGGGATTACAGGTGTGTACCACCATGCCTGGCTAATTTTTTTGTATCTTTAGTAGAGATGGAGTTTCACCATGTTGGCCAGGCTGGTCTTGAACTCCTGAACCTGTGATCTGCTTACTTCTGCCTCCAAAAGAGCTGGGATTACAGGCATGAGCCACTGTGCCAGGTTATAATCATTTCTGTATATAATTTTATGCTTTTTTAAAAAACTGAGGCAAGAAAGAAGTATATATTTCCAATGGTTATATTAACCTTCTTATTTATAATTTCTGGTTCTATTAATTTTTTCCTGTGGTTTCAAGTTACCACATCTTGTCATTTTCCTTTTCGTTAATAAATAGCATTTGTGCATATTTATGGGGTACACATGATATTTGGTTATATGTACAGTGTGCATAACAATCAAGTCAGATTATTTAGGATATCTATCACCTCAACAATTTTTTGTTTTGAGATGGAGACTCATTCTGTCACCAGGATGAAGTGCAGTGGCACAATCTGAGCTCACTGCAACCTCTGCCTTCCAGGTTCAAGTGATTCTCCTGCTTCAGCCTCCCAAGTAGCTGGGATGACAGGTGCCCACCACCATGCCTGGCTAATTTTTGTATTTTTAGTAGAGACAGGGTTTCACCATGTTGGTCAGGCTGGTCTCAATCTCTTGACCTAGTGATCCACCTGCCTGGGATGACAGGTGTGCCACTTTGCCCAGCTACACCTCAACGACTTATCTTTATTCAGTATGATGTTAGCTGTGGGTTTGTCATATATGGGCTTTATTAGTTTGAGGGATGTTCCATTTGTGCCTAGGTTGTTGAGAGTTTTATCATGAAGGAATGTTAAATTTTATCAAATGTTTCTTCTGCATCTACTCAGATGATTGTATGGTTTTGTCATCCTTTCTGTTGATGCATCTTGTTTATTGATTTGCATATGTTAAACCACCCTCTTTTCTAGCTATGTTATCTAGACACTGATTTATTTCCACACTTCTCATCTCTCCCAATGAGAAATAGTGACATGGAATTTGAGAATCAGGATAAATATTCTCTAAGTACCAAGAAAAAGGTTTGCATTGTAGTTTGTGTCTTAGACCAGCTCTTGATGATATAGCTCCATAATCTGCCGTTGTAACATCTGGAGAAATTATATAGAAGAAATTCTTGAATTCATCCATCCACACTTCTGCAAATTGTCTATTATTTTTATTGATAATCTGCCCTGTGCCTCCTGGAAATGTGTAAGTTGTAGCTTTTTGAAACACATGTCTAACATGTGAGCATGTAACAGTTTCCAAAGTTCCTCCACACTGTCAAATCTGAAAGGAAATTTCTAGGTTTTCTCCTCCCCAGATATCCTTTTCAGCATCATATGTTCCCATTTCCTGAAAGTAATCTCTGTCTATTGAAAAAAGGCCTTCTGCCATGGTAGGTGTTCTAATGCGAAGTGTCCGATCACGTTTCCTTCTGCCCATTTCTCTCTGGGGAACAGGATACCAGCAAAAATTGAGCTTCCACTTGAACCTACCATAAGTCATATCAGAGCCTGCTATGTACTCAAAAGTATCATCGCTGATCACATTGATGATAGGACACACCACTGTTCTCCTGTCATGTTTGATCCTGGCCAAGAAAGGCTTCAGCCACCCCACTGTACACTCACAATGAGCATCCAGGAAGGTGATCACTTGGTCTGTAGACAGAGCAGCTCCTTTTAATCTAGCTCTGATCCATCCAAAACGTTGTTCCATTTGAATTATATGAACTGGTACTCTTAGTTTTTTCACATAACTCTCTAAAATCCTTTTCAAAAAGTCTCTTTCACTGCCATCATTTACTAGAACAATTTCTTCCATCCAGTTTCTTGGTGAGCAATTAATGACACTATAGACAGTTGGCAGAAGTGTGCTCCAAGCCTTATTGCAGAAAACAATCACCACACTTGTAGGAAGAATACCTGGATATACCTTTGTTTTACACTCTTCTAACCTAACATCTGATAAAGATCTGTTGAGTGCAATCATTTCACTTGCGATTAAATTGAATTGAATGATTTTAAAGATCTCTTTCAACTTTTCTTGATCCTCTTTAGGGATTATGACTGGTTTTCCCATTTCTCCAGGACCTTCATGAGGTTTTTGTACTGGCTCTAGAATATCCCCAGCAGGAAATCCTTTCTCCTTTTTTTCATCACATTTGTTGCATTTACTGAAGTAAAGCAGCAGGAACATATCCAAGAGTACCCAAATCAAGGAGGTGGCTAGGACCATCTTTCAGTATGCAAATTTTCTCATGGCACTTTAAGTCAAATGCAAAAGTTTAAAAAAAAAAAACTCTACACACACACACACACACACACACACATACTCACATACAACACACACATGAACACAAAGATATTGAAAATTATTCCAATTTGGTTTCATCAGAAATCAAGTTCAAACTCTCGCTTGGTACGCGAGGCAGGCAGCAAGCACTCCTCCGGGTGGCCCAGGTGGTCCCAGTGCTGTCCTGCAGGCCCCAACGCGGGCGCTACTCTCCGGCTGCCGGCCACCCACTTCCTCCTAGGCCACTGCCGGAGGCTCCCCAGGCGGATGGGCCGGTCTGGCCCGAGTCCCGCCTCTGCCGTGCTTTCCCCTGCCTCCGCACCCTGCATAGGCATAGCAAGCCTCCTCTTCCGCTGCTGCTCACTGGGGGATGCTCCGCGCATTGGGCCCGGGCTGCAGGCCGCTGGGGCGTGGTCCTCCCTGCGCTGTACAGCTTCTTTTCTTTATACATTACCCAGTCTCAGGTATTCCTTTATAGCAATGCAAGAATGGTTCAATACATCCTGCAATGTGAAGCCTCTAATGTTATTCCTCCAATAAAACAGCATTGGGCATGCAGTAATCACCTTTGGATAGAAAGTCTCCCTTTGAGTATGTATTTTCCTTATTTCTCTGTTAACCTGCCTGCCTTCCTTTGTTTCACACTAGAGATCAAAGGGTGTTTTGCCTAACACTGCTACTCCTGTACTAAAGGCAGTAGTATAATGTCTGAACTATATTACACAACTAAAGGATTCTGCCATAGTGGAAAGATTATTACTATGCCTGATATTTTAAAGTATAGATGGAATTGATAATAATAAAATAACTGTCCTTTTCCTTTACTTATTGCACTCATCAGATAGCCTTTCTGCTTTTGCAAATTTAAAGTAACTTTCTATTTAAACTGTAAATAGGAAAGGACTAAAAGAGCTTTGGACATACTTGTCCCAAGTATATTCTAAGCTCACTACAGTATATTATTTTTTATTACTTTCTAAGTGGATGAGTCCTAAAAGTAATATCTAGCTAGCTTTACATTTGTAGTAAATATGTTCTAGAGTACAACCAAATATGGGAGGGTATTCATGAGAACCTGTGCCCATATCATATTAACAAATGGGTACACTTGCTATTAAAGATACACACTTAAACTTTAAAGGAGAAAAATAAATGAGAAATATTAGACTTGAAAATATTTTTCTTACCAGGAAAACTCTTTGACTGTGTCTTGAATTCATCCTTTAATAAGCGTCTTCCCAAAGCACCCTTCAAGCTTTCTATATCTGTCTCTATAGAAATGAATAGATTTAAAAATACTTTGCAAGGTAATCCTTACATAGGAATGTGAGGGGTGTGTGTGTGTGTGTGTGTGTGTGTGTGTGTGTATGTGTGTGTGTGTGTGTATTAGATTAATTAGCCTTTGTTATTAATGAATAAAAGTTACAGTGAAATGTCTGAATTGCCAAATCACTAAACTTAGGAGTGGAAGATCTGTAAGCAATCATATAAGCCTTAGCATATTGAGGCATAGAGATGTTTAGTGATTTGACCAAGACCATATATCCAGGTAATAACAGAGTTGTGGCACAAACTGATGCCTCACAATACTTTAACAATGCTTTTCCCATACAATGTTATCTCTAATGCAAAATTAAAACATCCTACAGAATTAAAGTCATGATAATACCATGACTTTAAAGTTCACATTGAATCACATTGATATACCTGGTAAGATGAAACATAACATTTTTTTCACCTAGCAACTTAAAAATGGTGATCTTCATAATCACAGGAAATTATCATAGTACAGAAATTCTTTGACTCATTCAGAAATATTTTAATGCAATTTTTAGGTTATTTAATCATAAACTAAGTAAGCATCAGTGATGGAAAATAGTAAGATATCCTGTGGACTGAGTAAAACATGCCCTCTTAGGTCCTCTTAGCAGGTGGACCTCATAGCTTAGGATATGATTAAACTTGCAGAAATACGAGAAGTAAAATTGGGTACTTTTCCATTTGAGTTTTTACATAATTTGAGTTTTTTGTTGGATTTAGAAACTACTAACCATGTTTAATAATAGGAAAAATACCTGATAGTTATTAAGGAGGAATTTATGTTAGGAAGTAGTGATTTGGATTGATGAACTAAAATCAACTACTAGGACTCAAGTTTTGTGAGTGAAATCTAGTTCTAGCAGCACATGTCCCTGCTAGAAACCTGAAACATGGTAGGAAGGGACAAACTTCCAAACCATATCAAAAACACACTGGAAGAGGGGACACACAAATGAAAAGAAGAAAGAAATCAAATGTGAATATAAAAAGCAACCAAATTACAAAGCTAAGAAATAACATAGACAAAACAATTAGAAGACAAAATGACAAGAACAAGTTCTTATTTATCAGTAACAATCTTGAATGTAAGTGGTATAAATTCCTGAATTAAAAGATATAGATGGACTGAATTGATACCAAAAACAAGCAGCAACTGTATTATGCCTATGAGAAATTCATTTTACCTGTAAAGACACACATAGACTGAGAGAAAATGAATCGAAAAAGATTATGCACACAAATGGGAACTAAGAGTACAGAAATAGCTATACTGACAATAGACAAATAAACTTTCAATTAAAAAAAGAAGACAAAAAGATTATTATATAATGATATAGAGATCAATCCAGAGAGAGGATATAACAATTATAAATATATACAAAGCTAACCCTAGAGAACCCCAGTTATAAACAGAAATTATTATTAGTGCTAAGGAGAGAGAGAGTCCCCAATACAAAAATAGTTGGAAACCTCCACATCTCATTGTCAGCACTGGATATCATCTAGACAGAAAATCAGCAAAGAAACATTAAACTTAAATTACACTGGATATCAAATGAACCTAACAGACATTTACAGAACATTTCCTCCAACAACTACTGAATATACATTCTCATCACTTCTTGGCCTTTTGGCTAAGATCAAGTACAGAATACATATTCTTCTCTTTGACACATGGAATATCACATATTAGGCCACAAATAAGTCTAAACAAATATTAAAAGTCAAAATAATATCAGTTATCTTTGAGAAAACTGGCTAGCTATATGCAGAAAGCAGAAACTTGACCACTTCCTGACACCTTACACTAAAATTAACTCCAGATGGATTAAACACCTAAACATAAGTCCTAACGCCATAAAAACTGTAGAAGAAAATCTAGGCAAAACCATTAGGACATAGGAGTAGGCAAGGACTTCATGACCAAAACACCAAAAGTATTGACAACAAAGACAAAATAGACAAATGGGACTAACCAAACTCCACAGCTTCTGCACAGCGAAAGAAAAACTCATTAGAGTAAATCAGCAACCAACAGAATGGGAAAAAATTTTTGCAGTTTACCCATCTGACAAAGGGCTGACATGCAGAATTTACAAAGAACTAAAACAGATTTACAAGAACAAAACAAACAAGCCCATTCAAAAGTGGGCAAAGAATATGAATAGACACTTTACAAAAGAAGACATACATGAGGCCAACAAACATATGAAAAAATGCTCATCATCACTGGTCATTAGAGATATGCAAATCAAAACTACATTGAGATACCATCTCACGCCAGTTAGAATGGCGATCATTAAAAAATCTGGAGACAACAGATGCTGGAAAGGATGTGGAGAAATAGGAACAGTTTTACATTGCTGGTGGGAGTGTAAATTAGTTTAACCATTGTGGAAGACAGTGTGGTGATTCCTCAAGGACCTAGAAATAGAAATTCCATTTGACCCAGCAACCCCATTACTGGGTATATACACAAAGGACTATAAATCGTAAGGACAGATGCACATGAATGTTCATTGCAGCACTGGTTACAATAGCAAAGACCTGGAACCAACCATCGATGATAGACTCGACAGGGAAAATGTGGTACATATACACCATGGAGTTTTATGCAGCCATCAAAAACGATGAGTTCGTGTCCTTTGTAGGGACATGGATGAACCTGCAGACCATCATTCTCAGCAAACTGACACAAGAACAGAAAATGAAATACTGGATGTTCTCACACACAGGTGGGTGTTGAACAATGAGAACACATAAACAAAGGGAAGGGAGCACTACCCATTGAAGTCTGTTGCGGGGAACAGGAGAGGGACAGCAGGGGGTGGGGAGTTGGGGAGAGATAGCATGGGGAGAAATTCCAGGTATAGGTGAAGGGGAGAAAGGCAGCAAATCACACTGCCACGTGTGTACCTATGCAACTATCTTGCATGTTCTTCACATGTACCCCAAAACCTAAAATGCAATAGAAAAAAATAACCAAAAAAACTAAAATGAAATAAAATGAGATATCAGTAAGAAGAGGAACACTGAAAACTGCAGAAACATGGAAATTAAATAACATGCCCTTGAATTATTAATGTCAATGAAAGAATTAAGAAGAAAATGAAAAATTTTTGAAACAATTAAAATGAAAACACAATACCCAAACCCACGGGATACAGCAGAAGCATTATTACCCGGGAATTATATAGCAATAAGTGCCTCTATCCAAAAAGTAGAAAGATTTCAAAAAAACAATGTAATGGTATAACTTGAAGGATTAAAAAGCAGAACAAATCAAATCCAAAGTTAGTACAGGGAAAGAAATGATAAAGATCAGAGCAAATTTAATGAACTTGAAATTTTAAAATATTTTAAAAAGGAAACAAAATATTGGTTCTTTGGAAAGATAAACAAAATCAACAAATTGTCAGCTAGAAAAAAAACACAAATAAAAATAAAAAAAGAAACAATAGAATTGATACCACAGAATTACAGAGCATCATTGGAGACTATTATAAACAACAATGTACCAACAAATTGAAAAACTTAGAGGAAATGGGCAAATTACTGGCCACATATAACCTATAAAGAAATTGAACCAGGAAGAAGTAGAAAACCTGATTTGCATTTCTCTAATGACCAGTGATGATAAACTTTTTTTTATATGTTTGTTGGGTGCATAAATGTCTTCCTTTGAAAAGTATCTGTTCATATCCTTCACCTACTTTTTGATGGGGTTGTTTGTTTTTTCTTCTAAATTTGTTTAAGTTCTTCATAGATTCTGGTTATTAGCCTTTCATCAGATGGGTAGATGACAAAAATTTATTCCTTTCTGTTGGTTGCTGGTTCACTCTAATGATAATTTCTTTTGCTGTGCAGAAGCTCTTAAGTTTAATTGATCCCATTTGTCTATTTTGGCTTTTGTTGTTTTAGTCAGGAAGTCCTTGTCATGGGGTGGAGGGGTCTAATGAAGGCATAGCAGGGGTTGGGGGATTGCAGGGAAGGATAACATTGGGAGAAATATCTAATGTAGATGACCAGGGGATGGATGCAGCAAACCACCATGACAGGTGTATACTTATGTAACAAACCTGCACAATCTGCACATGTACCCCAGGACTTAAAGTATAATAAATAAATAAATAAGTCATAAGAAATAAAATAAAAATATAGTATCAAAAAAGTAGAAAACCTGAATAGATAAATAGAATAATTACATGGAATCAATAATTAAAAAGTCTTCCAGAGAGGACTCAAGATGGCACTGTGAGAACAACCCAGGATTGGAGCTCTCCTTGAATCTGTGGAGAGGTGAGTCGGAGCTGCATTTCCAGACTGATCTTTGTTGCCCACAGAACGGGGAAATTCCCAAGTATAAAGGAGACATGAGACGCCTGGCAGTACCGCTGCCTGGTGAAGCCGGCAGCTGGGGTGGCGGCGGCTGGCCCTACCCATCGCTCCCCACAGGGTGCGCTTGTCCGGGTGCCCTGTTGAACCGGCAACCTGAGACTTGGGAGGGCTGGACTTGAGACTGAACGAGACTTGGACAGTGGGCCAGCCCAGGGGATTTCAGGGACAGAGTGGTTGGGCTAGCCCAGTGGGATGAACAAAACCGCGATTTCAAACGATCCCCGTGCAGTCGGTCTGAGACGCTCTGTGGGGGAGGGGCGTCCATCATTACTGAGGCAACCTGCCCCAACTGAGATACACGCCCACTGCTGACACAGCCAGCCATTGCCGAGGCAACCCGTCCCTACTGAGATACACACCCACTGCTGATGCAGCCTGCCATTGCCGAGGCAACCCACTACAACAGAGAGACTCTGCCTCAGGGCGTGGCGGAGACCACAGCAGAAAAGCTGAGCCTGCCACAACAGGGAGAGCCTCACAACAGCAGGGCGGAGCCTCGGCAGGCAAACAGTGGCTAGTCTGCCTCCTAGCTGGGCAGGACACCTCAACGAACATCCAAAAATAAAGCTCGAACCCCCCAACACAGAGCATTTGAGGAAAAAAAGGTTTTTTTTTAATGAGCTCTGTTGCAGCAGAATCAAACATAACAGCCTAACAGCCCAGAATGAACAACAGAGATCACAGCTCAGCAACTGAGCTCCTATAAAGTACAGACTGTCTCCTCAAGCAGTTCCCTGACCCCTCTATATCCAAAAGACTGACATTTGGCAGGCATCATCCTGGGACAAAGATAGCAGAAAAAGAAACTGGTAGCATCCCTCACTGTGCCACAGCTGCTAGAGGTGCACCCCAGACAAGCAGGGCCTGAAGTGGACCTCAGCAGTCATACAGCGAAGGGGCTAGACTGGTAGAAGGAAAACCAAGTAACAGAAATACTTCATCATCAACAACCTGGGTGTCCACTCAGAGACCCAATCAAAAAGTCAGCAACTACGCAGACGACAAGTGGGTAAATCCACAAAGATGGGAAGAAACCAGCGAAAAAAGGAGGAAAACACCCAAAACCAGAACACCTCACCTCCTAGAAAGTACCAAAACTCCTCACCAGCAAGGGAACAAAGCTGGACGTAGAATGACTGTGACAAAATGACGTAATTAGACTTCAGAAGGTGGATAATGAGAAACTTTTGTGAGCTAAAAGAACATGTATTAAATCAATGCAAAGAAACTAAGGAACTTAAAAAAAGATATGAGGAAATGATAACAAGAATGGATAACTTAGAGAGGAATATGAATAAATTAAAGGAGCTGAAAAACACAATATGAGAACTTCGCGAAGCATGCACAAGTTTCAATAGCCGAATTGACCAAGCAGAAGAAAGAATATCTGAAGTAGAAGACCAGCTCAGTGAAATAAAACAAGAAACCAAGATTAGAGAAAAAAGCGCAAAAAGGAATGAACAAAGTCTCCAAGAAATGTGGGACTATGTGAAAAGACCTAACCTACATTTGATAGGTGTACCAGAAGGGGATGAAGAGAATGAATCCAAGCTGGAAAATACTCTTCAGGACATCATCCAGGAAAATTTCCCCCACCTAGCAAGACAGGCCAACACTCAAATGCAGGAAATAAAGAGAACACCACAAAGATATTCCACAAGAAGAGCAACCCCAAGGCACATAATCGTCAGATTCAACAAGGTTGAAATAAAGGAGAGAATACTAAGGGCAGCCAGAGAGAAAGGTCGGGTCACCCACAAAGGGAAGCCCATCAGACTCACAACAGATCTCTCGGCAGAAACACTACAAGCCAGAAGAGAGTGGGGACCAATATTCAACATTCTTAAAGAAAAGAACTTTCAACCCAGAATTACATATCCAGCCAAACTGAGCTTCAGAAGTGAAGGAAAAATAAAATCCTTTGCGAACAAGCAAGTACTCAGAGATTTTGTCACCACCAGGCCTGCTTTACAAGAGCTCCTAAAAGAGGCACTACACATAGAAAGGAACAACCAGTACCAGCCATTCCAAAATCACACTAAATGCTAAAGAGCATCAACATAATGAAGAATCTACAACAACTAACAGGCAAAACAGCCACTTAGCATCAAAATGGCAGTATCAAATTCACTCATAACAATATTAACCCTAAATGTAAATGGACTAAATGCACCAATCAAAAGACACAGACTGGCAAATTGAATAAAAATCCAAAACCCTTCAGTGTGCTGTATCCAGAAAACCCTTCTCACATGCAAGAATACACAAAGGCTCAAAATAAAAGGATGGAGGAAGATTTACCAAGCAAATGGAGAGCAAAAAAAAGCAGGAGTTGCAATTCTCATCTCTGATAAAATAGACTTTAAAGCAACAAAGATCAAAAGAGACAAAGAAGGCCATTACATAATGGTAAAAGGATTGATACAACAAGAAGAGCTAATGATCCTAAACATATATGGACCCAATACAGGAGCACCCAGATACATAAGGCAAGTTCTTAATGACTTACAAAGAGACTTAGATTCCCACACAATAATAGTGGGAGACTTTAACACTCCACTGTCAATATTAGACACATCAACCAGACAGAAAATCAACAAGGACATCCAGGGCTTGAACTCAGACCTGGAGCAAGAAAACCTGATAGACATTTACAGAACTCTCCACCCCAAATCCACAGAATACACATTCTTCTCAGCACCACATCACACCTACTCTAAAATTGACCACATAATTGGAAGTAAAGCACTGCTCAACAAATGCAAAACAACTGAAAGCAAAACAAACAGCCTCTCAGACCATAGTGCAATCAAGTTAGAACTCAGAATACAGAAACCAACCCAGAACAGCACAGCTTCATGGAAACTGAACAACTGGCTCTTGAATATTGACTGGGTAAAAAATGAAATGAAGACAGAAATAAAGAAGTTCTTCGAAACCAATGAGAACGAAGACACAACATGCCAGAACCTCTGGGACACATTTAAAGCATTCTCTAGAGGAAAGTATATAGCAATAAGTGCCCATATGAGGAGAATGGAGAGATCCAAAATTGACACCCTATCGTCAAAATTGAAAGAGCTAGAGGAGCAAGATCAAAAAAACTCAAAACCCAGCAGAAGACAAGAAATAACTAAGAACAGAGCTGAACTGAAAGAGATTGAGACACGAAAAACCCTTCAAAAAATGAATAAATCCAAGAGCTGGTTTTTTGAAAAGATCAACAAAATAGACAGACCACTAGCCAGACTGATTAAAAATAAAAGAGAGAACAACCAAATAGATGCAATAAAAAATGATAAAGGGGAAATCACCACAGATCCCACAGAAATTCAAACCATCATCAGAGAATATTACAAACAACTGTATGCGCATAAACTAGTAAACCTGGAAGAAATGGATAAATTCCTGGACTCCTGTGTCCTCCCAAGCCTAAAGCAGGAGGAAGCTGAAACTATGAATAGACCAATAACAAGGTCAGAAGTCGAGGCAGCAATTAAGAGCCTACCACACAAAAAAAGCCCAGGTCCAGATGGGTTCACAGCCAAATTCTACCAGACACACAAAGAGGAGCTGGTACCATTCCTTCTAAAACGATTTCAAACAATCCAAAAAGAGGGAATCCTTCCCAAATCATTTTATGAGAGCAACATCATTCTGATACCAAAACCCGGCAGAGACCCAACAAGAAAAGAGAACTTCAGGCCAATATCCATGATGAACATAGATGCAAAAATCTACATTAAAATATTGGAAGCAGATTGCAACAGCAAATCAAAAAACTTATTCATCATGATCAAGTAGGATTCATCCCGGGGATGCAAGTCTGGTTCAACATACGCAAGTCTATCAACGTAATTCACCACATAAACAGAACCAAAAACAAAAACCACATGATTATCTCAATTGACGCAGAGAAGGTATTTGACAAAATTCAACAGCCCTTTATGCTAAAAACCCTCAATAAACTCGGTATCGATGGAACGTATCTCAAAGTAATAAAAGCTATTTATGACAAACCAACAGCCAATATCATACTGAATGGGCAAAAACTGGAAGCATTCCCTTTGAAATCTGGCACTAGACAAGGATGCCCTCTCTCACCACTCCTATTCAATAGAGTACTGGAAGTTCTAGCCAGAGCAATCAGGCAAGAAAAAGTAATAAAGGGTATTCAAATAGGAAAGGTGGAAGCCAAATTGTCTCTATTTGCAGACGACATGATAGTATACCTAGAGGACCCCATCGCCTCAGCCCAAAAACTCCTGAAACTGATAAGCAACTTCAGTGAAGTCTCAGGATATAAAATCAATGTGCAAAAATCACAAGCATTCGTCTACACCAATAACAGACTTAAAGAAAGCCAAATCAAGAACGAACTGCCATTCACAATTGCTACAAAAAGAATAAAATACCTTGGAATACAACTCACAAGGAACGTAAGGGACCTCTTCAAGGAGAACTACAAACCACTGCTCAGCGAAATCAGAGAGGACACAAACAGATGGAGAAACATTCCATGTTCATGGTTAGGAAGAATTAATATCGTGAAAATGGCTATACTGCCCAAAGTAATTTACAGAATCAATGCTATCCCCATCAAGCTACCATTGACTTTTTTCACAGAACTGGAAAAAACCACCATGAACTTCATATGGAACCAAAAGAGAGCCCGCATAGCCAAGTCAATTCTAAGCAAAAAGAACACAGCGGGGGGCATCACACTGCCGGATTTCAAACTATACTACAAGGCTACAGTAATCAAAACAGCATGGTACTGGTACCAAAACAGAGATATAGACCAATGGAACAAAACAGAGGCACCGGAGGCAACACAACATACATACAACTATACAATCTTTGATAAACCTGACAAAAACAAGCAGTGGGGAAAGGATTCCCTGTTCAACAAATGGTGTTGGGAAAACTGGCTAGCCATGTGCAGAAAGCAGAAACTGGACCCCTTCCTGACACCTTACACTAAAATTAACTCCAGATGGATTAAAGACTTAAACATAAGACCTGGCACCATAAAAACCCTAGAAGGAAATCTAGGCAAAACCATCCAGGACATAGGAGTAGGCAAGGACTTCATGAACAAAACACCAAAAGCATTGGCAACAAAAGCCAAAATAGACAAATGGGACCTAATGAAACTCCACAGCTTCTGCACGGCAAAAGAAACAGTCACTAGAGTGGATCGGCAACCAACAGAATGGGAAAAAATTTTTGCAGTCTACCCATCTGACAAAGGGCTGATATCCAGAATTTACAAAGAACTCAAACAGATTTACAGGAAAAAAACAAGCCCATTCAAAAGTGGATAAAGGATATGAACAGACACTTTAAGAAAGAAGACATATATGAGGCCAACAATCATATGAAAAAATGCTCATCGTCACTGGTCATCAGAGAGACGCAAATCAAAACCACATTGAGATACCATCTCTCGCCAGTTAGAATGGCGATCATTAAAATTCTGGTGACAACAGATGCTGGAGAGGATGTGGAGAAAAAGGAACACTTTTACACTGTTGGTGGGAGTGTAAATTAGTTCAACCATTGTGGAAGACAGTGTGGCGATTCCTCAAGGCCTTAGAAATAGATTCCATTTGACCCATTACTGGGTATATATCCAAAAAGTATAAATCGTTCTACTATAAGGACACATGCACACGAATGTTCACTGCAGCACTGTTTACAACAGCAAAGACCTGGAATCAACCCAAATGCCCATTGATGATAGACTGGATTGGAAAAATGTGGCACATATACACCATGGAATATTATGCAGCAATCAGAAATGATGAGTTTTTGTCGTTCGTAGGGACATGGATGAATCTGGAGAACGTCATTCTCAGCAAACCGACACAAGAACAGAAAATGAAACACCGCATATTCTCACTCATAGGCGGGTGATGAAAAATGGGAACACATGGACACAGAAAGGGGAATACTAAACACTGGGGTCTATTGGGGGGAAAAGGGGAGGGCCAGTGGGAGGGGGAGGTGGGGAGGGATAGCCTGGGGATAAATGCCAGATGTGGGTGAAGGGGAGAAGCAAAGCAAAGCACAGTGCCAGGTGCGTAGCTACGCAACTGCCTTGCATGCTCTGCTCATGTACCCCAAAACCTAAAATCCAATAAAAAATTAAAAAAAAAGATAATATGTAAAATAAAAAAAAAGTCTTCCAACCTAAAAAGCCCAGAACCAGATGTCTTTACTCTTGAATTCCACCAAACTTCTAAAGAAGAATACCAATTGTTCTCAAAGGATTTCAAAAAACTGAAGAGAAATTTCTGCCTAAGTCATTCCCTGAGGCCAGTATTATACTGATACCAAAACCAGACAAGGACACAACGAAGAAATAAAACTACAGACCAATCACACTGATGAACATAAATGCAAAAAATTCTCAAAAAAATTATAGCAAAAAAAACCTAGCCACACATCAAAAAGATAATACATCATGATCAAGTGGTATTTATCCCAGTAATGCAAGGACAGTCAACACAAGGAAATCAATAAATGCGATATATCACATCAGCAGAATAAAGGACAAAAACAGTATCATTTTAACAGATGCAGAAAAAGCATTTGCTAGTGTTCAACATTCCTTCATGACAAAAATCTCTCAACAAAGTGGGTAAAGAAGAAACATACTTCAGCATAACAAAGGCCATATATGAAAAACCCCAGCTAACCCTTTTCTCTAAGATCTAGAACAAACCAAGAGTGCCACTTTCACCACTTTTATTCAACATATTGGAAGTCCTAGCCAGAGCAAGTAAACAAGAGCAAAAGAAAAAAAACCAAGCAGCCAGTTAGACAGCAAGAAATAAACTAACCTTGTTTGCAGCAACATAAACTTATATTTAGAATAACCGTAAAGACTCCAGAAAAACTGTTAAAACTGATAAATGAATTAAGTAATGTTGCAGAATACAAAATAAACATACAATATTCAATAGCATTTCTATATTCTAAGTGAACAATCTTAAAAAAAATAAAAAAGCCAATTCCACTTAGACTAGTTTAAAAAAAATGAAAGAAAATTAAAGAGGAAAGGGACAATTGGAAAGATATCCCATGTTCATGGATTGGAATAATTGATATTTTTTAAATGTCCCTGCTACTTAGAGCTCTCTATGGACTTATTGATAGAATTATCAAAATGCCAATGATATCCTTCACTTAAATAGAAGTGAAATTCTAAAATTTGTAAGGAACCACAAAACACCCCAAATTACCAAAGCAATCCTGAGCAAAGCACAAAGTTGTAGACATGATACCACCTGACATCAAAATATATTACAAAGCTATAGTAATCAAAACAGAATTGTTTTGGCATAAAAACAGACACACAGATGAATGAAACAGAATAGAGAACCCAGGAATAAATCCACACATTTATAGCCAACACATTTTTTACAATGGTGCCAAGAATATGTATTGTGAACAGGATAGTCTCTTCTATAAGTGATGCTGGGAAAATTGTATACCCATATGTAGAAGAATAGAACTATACCCCTATCTCTCATAATATACAAAAATCAAATAAAAATAAATAAAATATTTAAATGTAAGACCAGATATTACAAAATTACTAGGAAAAAAATTGGGGAACAGCTTCAGGATATTGTTCTGGGTGAAGAATTTTGCAAGGGGTAAGACCTCAAGTGCACAGACAACAAAAACCAAAATAGACCAAAGGGATTATATCAAGATAAAAAGCTTCTATACAGAAATGGAAACAAGCAACAGGGTAAAGGGACAACCTTTAAAATGAGAGAAAATATTTGTAAACTATCTATCTAACAAGAAATTAATAATCAGAATATAAAAGGAATTCCACAACAAAAACAAGCAAGTTATCAATTAAAAAAATGAGCAAATGAACTGGAAACATTTCTCAAAAGCAAACGTGGCCAACGGAACATTAAAAATATGTTGAACTTCACTAATTATCAGAGAAATGCAAATAAAAACCACAAGTAGATGTCATTTTAACCTTGTTAACATGGCTATTATCAAATAGACAAAAAAATAATGGATGCTGTCAAGGATGCAGAAAAAGAGGAATTTTTGTACATTGTTGGTGGAAATGTAAATTCATGCTATCATTATAGAAAACAATATGAATGTTTATCAAAAAACTAAAAATGGAACTACCATATAATCCAGCAATCCCACTGCTGAGTACATATCCAAAAGAATTGAAATTAGTATATCAAAGAGATATATGCATTATCATGTTTATTGCAGCACTACTCACAATAGTCATGATATGGAATCAACCCAGGTATCCATCAACGAATAAATAAAGAAAATGTAGAATATATACACAATGGAATGTTATTTAGCCACAAAAGAATCAAATATTATCATTTGCAGCAATATGGATGAGCTGGAGGAAATTATGTTAAGTGAAATAAGCCAGGCGCAGAGAGACAAATATTGCATGTTCTTACACATGTGTGGGAGCTAAAAATGTTGGTCTCATGGAAGTAGAGAGTATACTAGTAGTTACCAGAATCTGAGAATGGTAGGTGAGTAAGAGAAATAAAGAGAGATTGGTTAGCAACATATAGTGACTACAGTTATCAATAATTTATCATCTATTTCAAAACAGCTAGAAGAGATTTGATATGTGCTTAAAGAAAAGATAAATGTTTGAGATGATGGATATCACAATTACCTTGATTTGATCATTACACATTGTATGTCTGAATCAAAATATCACATGTACTTCATAAATATGAAACATTATTAGCAAGAAAATAATCTGTAAAAAAATCTAATGTTAATCTAAATTGCCACTTGTAGAACAAACCCAGTCTAGTCATAATATGTTTTTCTTTTTATATATCACAAGATATTATTTGCTAACTTAAAAAGTAAATATGAATATTTGAGTCTATATCCATTACATATTTTTCCTACATTTTTCTGTAATATAATGCCATTGCTAGGGATTAGTATCAAAGAGAAGCTTATTTTATAAAATCAGTTGAGAAGTGTTATTTTCTAGTCTCTAGAAGAGATTTTCTAGTTTAGAATTATTTCTTCAAGAGGTATCTGAAAAATTACCACTAAGGTTGCCCAGAACTAAAATTTATTTATAGAAAAGCTTAAAATTTAAAAATTCTATGTCTTTAATAAACTTAGGATCATTTTAATTTGATATTCTACTTTTATGTTGCCTTTGGTATGTGGTGATTATCTAAAAATGTGTTCATTTAATCAAAATTTTCAAGTTTACTGATATAAATTTATAATAAATATTAATATTTTAATATCTGTAGGGTATAGAATATTCCACTTTTTCATTCATAATGTTAGTAAATTGTATCTTCTCTGTCTATTGTTCCCTTTCATCAGAAGTTTGTCAATTTTATTATTTGTTTTAAACAAATAATCTATTTTAATAAATGTTCCAGGTACACTTAGAAAAATGGAGATTCTTATGCTGTTACAAAAATTTCTATCTCGTTTATTTTTTCCCCCAGTTTTAGAGAGTTTATTCAAGTAAAAACTAGAAATAGTCATCCAGAAGATAAAGGCTCTAGTGAAATGAGATGAGTGCTTCATAGGTAAAAGTTAAGTTCTTATTTCTACAGGCAAAAAACAAAGCAATTTAACAAGATTACATCGTTTTCTATAATAAGCTGGTTTAAGATTTACAAAAAATTCATCTGTTACAATGTATTTTTCCTACTTTTTTTTTTTACAACGTTTTCTTTTCAACCTAAGAGTGTATTTAACATTTTTTTTTATTGTACTTTAAGTTCTGGGGTACAGGAGCTGATCTTGTTTCTTAAAGACAATGTATCTGTGATGGTTAATATTGAGTGTCAATGTGATTGGATTGAAGGATGCAAAGTATTGTTCCTGGGAGTTTCTGTGAAGGTGTTGCCAAAGGAAATTAACATTTGAGTCAGTGGACTAGGAGAGGCGGACCCACCCTCAATCTGGGAGGGAACAATCTAATCAGCTGCCAGCACAGCCAGAATAAAAGTAGGCACAAGAATGTGAAAAGAGTAAATTGGCTTAGCCTCCCAGACTACATTTTTCTCCCATGCTGGATGCTTTATGCCCTTGAACATCACAAGTTCTTCAGCTATTGAACTCTTGGACTTACATTGGTGGTTTTCTAGGGGCTCTCAGGCCTTCAGCTGCACTGTCAGCTTCCTTACTTTTGAGGTTTTGGAAATAGGACTGGCTTTTTTTTGCTCCTCAGCTTGCAGACAGCCCACTGAGGAACCTCACATTTTGATTCTGTGAGTCAATACTCCTTAATAAACTCCCTTTCATCTATATATCTATCCTATTAGCCCTGCCCTCTAGAGAATCCTAATACAGATTTTGGTACTGGGAGTGGTTCTAGAGAAGCAGAATTTTAAGGATGGAGATTTTTAGTTGGCTATTTAGTATTTTAGCTGGTTTTGGGGTTTCTGGAGTTGCCCACTTAATAAGATAAGACCCCAAAATGCTAAGGACTCTACTTTTAATAGTATGGAGAACACTGATAGTTCTTGGTATGAACTGTTTGGAGAGTTAATGCAAAATAAATGTACTTGATACTCCTGATTCATTGCTAGTGAAAGGCAAGGAGTTTAGTAACTCTATACATAATACCTTTGACCATATATGGAGAACCAAGGAATGTAATGAAGTTGGTTGGTTGATCCTGAGTTCCCTAGACAATTTGATAAAGTAAAATGAACTCAGGGAGTATATCTCCCAGCTCTAGAAGCACATACTGAGCCTCAAATCTTCTAAGATTGCCCTAAGTAACAGTCTTACCTCCCATAGGAAAAAAACCCCTTGAAATTGTAGAAAATCAGATACAAGTTCTTATCATGTGAGTGGTTGACCTACAACAAAATATGCATGCCCAGCCTCACCCAGTATCTATTATTAAAGTGAGGACATGAACTGGAAAAGAATAAGATTTAAGATTCTTGGAAGATGGCTGTTTAGAAACAGCTCAGGATTGCAGCTCCCAGTAAAAGTGCAGAGGGTGAGTGGATGCCACATTTCCAGATGGATTTTTATTGCCCACAGACCAGAAAATTCCCAGGCGGAGGAGCCCACAGGGTCGCCAGTGCAGCTGTTTTGGCCAGTGTGGCTGTTTTGGCTGGTGTGGCTTCTTTGCCTGACGCAGCTGCTTTGTAAGCGCCCTGGTGCGGCAGTTCTCTGTACAAAATACACTGGTCTGGGTGCCCTTTTAGCTGGTGATTCGAGCCCCAGGAAGTCACCCATTCATCTGATTAAAAAGGGGACTGTACAGGGAGCCAGGCCAGGAGATTCCTGGGCAAAGAAAGCACCACAAATCTCAGCACCAGTGTTTAAGCTGGTGCAGTGAGTCACTGCACAGGAAATCACAGAGATCCTGGTGCCTTTTCAACAGGTGACTGGAACATCTGGGAGAGAGTCAACTGTTCAAAAAACAAGGCTCTGAGGCAGGGAGCCAGGTGATCAGGCTTGGCTGGTCCCACCCCCACAAAAGAAGAGCAGTCAGAAACTCTCTGAATTGAGAGTTTCACAGCAAGCACAGCTGAACCTGGGATGCTCCAGCTTTGTGGGGGAGGGGCGTCTGTCATTACCGAGGCACTCCACCCTATGGTGGTAGTCCACCATTGCTGAGGCAGCCTGCTGTTGCCAAGGCGACCCATCATTGCCAAGGCAACTTGCCATTACAGAGAGAGTCCACCAATACAGAGGTGGGCCACCATTGCGGAGGCAGTTCTAACTACCCCCATATAAACAGGACTGCAGGGAAGTTCACACAGCAGCTGAGTGGAGCCCACAGCAGCTCAGCAAAGCCTCTGCAGGCAGACAGTGACTAGGCTGCCTCCTTCTGGGCAGGACAGCCCTGAAAAAAAAAAAAGGCAACAGCACAATGGAAACTCATAAATAAAGCCCTAACTCCCTGGGACAGAGCACCTGGGAACAAAAAGCGGTTTATGAGTTCTGCTGCAGCAGACTTAAACGTACCTGCCCAGCAGCTCTGAATGAACAACGGAGCTCACAGCTTAGCACTTGAGCTCCTATAAAGGACAGACTGTCTCCTTAAGCAGCTCCCTGACCCCCGTATATCCAAAGAGTCACCTCATAAATGAGAGATCAGACTGACATTTGGTGGGCATCATTCTGGGACAAATATAGCAGAAGAAGAAACCGGTAGCAACCCTTACTGTTCTGCAGCTGCTGCAGGTGATGCCCAGGCAAACAGGGCCTGGAGTGGACCTCAGCAGTCCTACAGCAGAGGGGCCAGACTGTTAGAAGGAAAACTAAGAAGCAGAAATAACTTCATCATCAACAAACTGGACATCCACTCAGAGACCCAATCTGAAAACCAGCAACTACAAAGACAACAGATGAATAAATCCACAAAGATGGGAAGAAACCAGCCCAAAAAGGAGGAAAACACCTGAAACTAGAACACCTCTCCTTCTACAAGGGATCACAACTCCTCACCAGCAAGGGAACAAGGCTGGATGGAGAATGAGTGTGATGAAATGACAGAATCAGAATTCAAAAGGTGGGTAATGAGAAACTTTTGTGAGTTAAAAGAACATGGTCTAACCCAATGCAAATAAACTAAGAACATTGAAAAAAGATTTGACAAAATGCGACCCCTTCTTTTCCTGTTGGGTTTTTAATTTGTTTTTGTTATTGTCATTATTTTGACAGACTGTGTTTTTGTGACTCCTATTATTGTGAGCAGAAAGGTAGCCCCAAGGATATGTCCATGTACTAGTCCCTAGGACTTGTAAATAATATTTTATTTGGAAAAGAGTCTTTGCAAAAGTGATTAAGTAAAAAACTTTAGAGATAAGGATGAGGATCTTGAGACCATGAATGACTTGGACAGACCCTAAATTTCCCTGCAAGCATGCTTATGAATTAGACAGACATGCACAGAAGAGAAGGTGATGTGACACCGAAGTTAGAAATTGGAGAGATGCTGCTACAAAGCAAGGGATGCTGGCAGTCACCAGAGCTGGAAGAGGCAAGGAGCAGATTCTTCCCTGGAGCCAGAATAGGAAGTGTAGTGGGGTGAAACTGACTCAGCCCAGGGAAGCATGCAGAGCATCTGTCTTCAGGACTGTTAGAGCATGTATTTCTGTTGTTTTCAGCCATCCAGTTTGTAATAGTTTCAGCATCCATAGAAAAGTAATAACACCGTATGTTCTCACTTATAAGTGGAAGCTGAACATTATAAACACCTGGACACAGGGAGGGGAACAACGCACTCGGGGGCCTGTATTGGAGGTGGGGTGAGGGAGGGAGAGCATTAGGAAAAATAGCTAATGCATGTGGGGCTTAATACATAGGTGACAGGTTGATAGATGCAGCAAACCACCATGGCACATGTTTTTCTATGAAACAAATCTGCACATGAACCCCAGAACATAATATAAAAATTAAAATGAAAAAAAGTGAAAAAAGAAAAGTAAAAAAAAAGAAGATTTAAACATAAGACCTAACACCATAAACATCCTAGAAGAAAACCTAGGCAATACCATGCAGGACATAGGCATAGGCAAAGACTTCATAACTAATATACCAAAAGCAATAACAACAAAAGCCAAAATAGACAAATGGGATATAATTAAACTAAAGAGTTTCTGCACAGCAAAAGAAACTATCATTAGAGTGAACTGGCAACCAACAGAATGGGAAAATTTTTTTGCAATCTATGTATCTGAAAAATGGCTAATATCCAGAATCTACAAAAAACTTAAAGTTCTTTGAAAAAAAACCAACAACTTTATCAAAAAGTGGGTAAAGGATATAAACAGACACCTTTTAAAAGAAGACATTTATGCAGCCAACAAAAGTATGAAAAAATGCTCATCATCACTGGCCATTAGAGAAATGCAAATCAAAACCACATTGAGATACCATCTCACACCAGTTAGAATGGTTATCATTAAAAAATCTGGAGACAACAGATGCTAGAAAGGATGTAGAGAAATAGGAATGCTTTTACACTGTTGGTGGGAGTGTAAATTAGTTCAACCACTGTAAAAGACAGTGTGGCAATTCCTTAACGATCTAGAACTAGAAATATCAGTTGACCCAAAAATCCCATTGCTGGGTATATACCCAAAGGATTATAAGTCACTCTATTATAAAGACACATGCACATGTATGTTCATTGTGTCACTGTTTACAATAGCAAAGACTTGGAACCAACCCAAATGCCCATCAATGATAGACTGAATAAAGAAAATGTGGCACATATACACATGGAATACTATGCAGCCATAAAAAAGGATGAGTTCATTGTACTTTGGATGAAGCCAGAAACCATCATTCTCAGCAAACTGACTCAAGAACAGAAAACCAAACACCACATGTTCTCACTTATCAGTGGGTGTTGAACAATGAGAATACATGGACACAGGGAGGGGAACATCACACACTGGAGCCTGTTGGGGGTGGGAGAGCTAGGGGTGGGAGAGTTAGGGGAGAGATAGCAAGGGGTGGGGTTACTGGGGAAGGATAACATTAGGAGAAATACCTAACATAGATGATGGAGGGGATGGATGCAGCAAACCACCATGGCATGTGTACACCAATGTAACAATCCTGCACAATCTGTACATGTACCCCAGAACTTAAAGTGTGTGTATATATATATATAAATGTGTATATATATATAAAATAATGGGACAATGCAACTTAAAATTGGGAATATGGGAGGACCCTGATGAAGCTGGAGGCACTGAGCTCCTAACTTCTGATGAACCTTTTTTTTTTTGCCAGAGAAACAGCCTCCCCACTCCAAGTGGTGGCAATATTTCCTCCCTGATCTATGACCCAC
Organism: Callithrix jacchus; assembly: GCF_049354715.1. Lineage (NCBI taxonomy): Eukaryota > Metazoa > Chordata > Mammalia > Primates > Cebidae > Callithrix > Callithrix jacchus. The sequence continues at coordinate 32,444,426 of NC_133508.1, read as the reverse complement.
ACTGCCATCAGCCTTTCCACATTTGTCCGAGGAAATTAACCTTGCACTGCCTGAGGTAATGATGATGACCTCACTTGAGGCAGGTGCCAGGCAAGACAATGCTGATTTTTTTCTGGACCCACTCCCAACAACCCTGTTTGCTTCTAGACCTATAACTAGGCTAAAGTCCCAGCAGGCCCCTAGAGGTGAGGTTCAAAGTGTAATCCGCATGGAGGTGCACTACACTCCAAAAGAACTGTTTGAGTTTCCTAATTTACTTAAGCAGCACTCTGGAGCACAGGCATGGGAATGGATATTAGGGTGGAGGATAAGGGTGGAAGAAACATAAAGTTGAAACAGGCTTAATTTATTGATTTAGGCCCACTAAGCAGGGATTCTGCATTTAATGTTGCAACTTCGGAGTTAAAAAAAAAAAAGGTTCTAAAGGTTTATTTGCTTGGTTAGCTGAAATATGGATTAAAAGATGTCCCACTGTGACTGAGCTGAAAATGCCTGATCTCTCTTGGTTTAATGATAGACTGGACAGGGAAAATATGGCACATATACACCAGGAATACTATGCAGCCATAAAATGCAATGAGTTTGTATCCTTTGTAGGGACATAGATGAACCTGGAAACCATCATTCTCAGCAAACTGACACAAGAACAGACAATTAAACACTGCATGTTCTCACTCATAGGCAGGTGTTGAACAATGAGAACACATGGACACAAGAAGAGGGGCCTCACACACCGGGATCTGTTGGGGGGAAATGGGGAGGGACAGCAGGGGGTAGGGAGTTGTGGAGGGATAACATCGGGAGAAATGCCAAATGTAGGTGATGGGGCGATGGAGACAGCAAACCACATTGCCATCTATGTACCCATGCAACAATCCTGCATGTTCTTCTCATGTACCCAGAACCTAAAGTATAATAAAATATAAATATACACACACACACACACACACACATACATATATATACACACACACACACACACAAAGAAATGACAATTTTGTCCTCAAGGAACTGTTCATATAGCATCCAATTTATATTTTGAAAATTCAAAATAGTGGAAAGCCTGTATACATTTTCTTTTATAAGTAGGCAAAGGGAAATATATGAAACATTACATAATTAATGTTGTCTGGTGGAGTAAAAATACATAATTTAAAGAAACACATTAATTGGTACATAGATTTAGAATGAACTCATTCTTTAAATTTCCTGTTGTTGTCTTAACAAAACTGTACAGTTGAAATATTTTAATTCTTAGATTGTGTTCTACTGTATCCAAACATAAATCTGTACTTACCAACCACTTTGTTTAAATCAAATTGAATTATTAGGTCACTAATTGATGGATACACTGCTGAAGGATTTTCTGCTGTATCTGGAAGTTCTGAGGCTGCTTCATTTTTAACTGTAATAATAATAGAGTGCCAAAGTAGTTGATTTAAAAAACCAACATTTTGTGAAACACCTAGGAATGCATGTAACCAAGAAGGTGAAAGCTCTCTACAAGGAGACCTAAAAATACACTGCCAAAAGAAATTAGAAATAACACAAATAAATAAAAAAACAGTCTATGCTCATAAACTGAAAGAGTCAATATCATTAAAATGGTGACACTGCCCAAAGCAATTTACAGGTTCAGGGGATTCCTATCAAACTACCAACATCATTTTTAACAGAATTTGGAGAAACTATTCTAAAATTCATAGAAATAAAAAAGAACCCTACTAGCCAAATCAATTTTAAGCAAAAAGAACAAATCTAACAGCATCATACTACCTGACTTGATACTACATTACAGGGCTAAAAGAGCATTGTACTGGGACAAAAACAGACACATAGACCAACTGAACAGAATAGAGAACTCAGAAATAAAGCCACATAATCATCTGATCTTTGACAAACCCAGAAAAAATAAGCAATAAGGACTCCCTACTCAATAAATGATGCTGGGATAGCTGGCAAGCCATATGCAGAAGAATGACATTGAACCCTTGCTTTTTACTATATACAAAAATTAAATCAAGATGGATTCAAGATTTAAATGTAAGACTTCAAACCACCATAATCCTAGAAGAAAACCTAGTAAATAGCCTTCTCAGTATCAGCCTTGGCAAAGAATGTATGGCTAAGTCTTCAAAAGCAATTACAACAAAAACAAAAATCAACAAATGGGATCTAGTTAAGCTAAAGATCTTTTGCACACCAAAAGGAACTATCAACAGAGTAAACAGACAACCTACAGAATAAGAGAAAATATTCACAAAGTATGCATCTAACAAAGGTCTAGAATCTATAAGGAACTTAAACCAACAAGCAAAAAAAAAAAAAATAACTCCATTATAAAATAAGGCAAAAGACAAAAACAGAAACTAAAGAAGACAAACGAGTGGCCAAGAAACATATGAAAAAATGCTCCACATCACTAATCATCAGAGAAATGCAATTTAAGACCACAATGAGATACCATCTCACAGCAGTCAGAATGGCCATTATTATTATTGTTGTTGTTTTGAGACAGAATCTCACTTTGTTGCCCAGGCTGGAGTGCAGTGGTGTGATTTCAGCTCACTGCAACCTCCACCTCCTGGGTTCAAGTGATTCTCCTCTCAGCCTCCAGAGTAGCTGGGATTATAGGTGTATGCCACCATGCCCAGCTAATTTTTTTGTATTTTTAGTAGAGACAGGGTTTCATCATGTTGGCCAGGCTGGTTTCAAACTCCTGATTTCAAGTGATCCCCCCATCTTGGCCTCTCAAAGTGCTGGGATTTCAGGCATGAGCCACCACGCCTGGCCTAGAATAGCTATAATAAAAAACTAAAAAAAAAAAAAAAAAAAAAAAAAAAACAGATGGTAAGTCTGTGAAGAAAAGGGGACATGTACACACTGTTGGTGGGAACATAAATTAGTCTAAACACTTGGAGAGCAGTTTGGAGATTTCTCAAAGAACCAAAAGTTGAAATACAATTTGACTCAGCAATCCAATTCCTGGCTACATATCCAAAGGAAAATAAATTGTTCTACCAAATGGACACATGCATTCCATAGGTTCACCACAGTGCCAGTCATAATAGCAAAGACATGAAATCAACATAGGTGCTCATCAGTTGTGAATTGGATATAGAAAATGTGGTACATATATACCATGGAATAATATACAGCCATAAAAAAGAACAAAATCACGTATTTTGCAGCAACATGGATGTAGCCAGAGGTCATTATCCTAAGAAAGCTAATGCAAAAACAGAAAACAAATACTGCATCTCTTCCCTTACATGTAGTAAACACTGGGTATACACAGACATAAAGATGGGAACTACAGACACCATGGAATACTAGAAGAGGGAGGAAGAAGGGATAAAATGACTTCTTGGGTATTATGCTATCTGGGTGATGCATTCAGTCATACCCCAGACCTCAGCATCACACAATATACTTTTGTAACAAATCTGCATGTGTATCCCTGCTTTTATGATAGAAACTGAAAAAGTAAAAAAGTACATACAGTAAAAAACAACAAAAAACCCTAACATTTTGTTTGAGGCAGAAGCATAGTACATAGTACTAATTATTTTACCTCCCAATGATCTAACCTTATTTACTTTACAATTTAACATACAAATTATTCAATGTAATACAAATATGTTAAATAATTTTAAATTCTTACAAAATAGCTACTATATGCCATCTATTATACTAAGTACATTTATTATCTCATTTAATCACCATAACAATTGATGAAAATAAGTATTTTATCTCCATTTAACAGATGAGGGAAATAGAATTTATTGATATTATGCATACTGTGGAAAGTCACAGAGTTATTAAATATAAAAACTTAGAATGAATTGGTTCTTTTAGTTGCCAAAATCTGTTCCCCAATTAATAAACTCAAATGTCTACTGAGACTGAGTATGTAATGTGAGTGAAATGGGCCTAGTGATGATAGGGGTGGCCTACAAAGCATGGTGAAACTAAAAGTACCTGTTTTATTTTAAAAACCTATTATTCTCACCACTACAAAGGTATGACAGATTTTCTCAGGTGTTTTAAATTCCCCAAAGAAGCCAGAAATCTAGATATTTACAATAATCTTCAAAATTTTTAAATGTTTGCAGATAGTTTAAGACTTATATATTCATGTTTGAAGGACAAATCTTCAGCTAGTACCACAAAAAAATTATCCATCTTTAGAAAAGGATTAATTGTAATATGTGGATGCAATTTAAGGGCCAATAACTGATATTAATTGGAATCATACCTTGGAAATACTTTGAAAAACATAATCATTTACCTACTAATGTATCTCTCTATGTTATAGGACCATGGAAAAGCCATTTTGGATTATATAGTATATATGTTTATTCCTCACCAAATTACTTCTGAGACCTGCAGCATTATGGCTTTTTTCTAAAAACAGATAGTTATTATAGGTATTTAAACTGTGTTCTTAGTAATCTCCAAAGTACTCAGAGAGTCATACGGCAATCTTGCAAATTCTCTGGTTATTGTTTATTTTTAAATCCATAAGAAGACAGCAGAATAAAGCTTCCCTTTGCCCTCATTTTTCCTATAAAAGTCCCAGAAACAAAGAAAAAAAAGTAAGAAAATCTCCATAGCCCCTGATACTAAAAGTACTGTCATGAAATCTGGCAGGAGGCTTTGGAGAATACTAAAAGATAAGAGTCATGCTTTCTTGAATCTATAACAGTACACAGGTTTTCCTCCAAAGTGTCATCACTGAAAGGTACACCTAATATGCTTTGTTGGTGGTAATCATAATCATATTTAGGGTCCTAAGAAAGAAGAGTTGAAGAAGAAACCACAATGATGAACCATTTCTATTGCTTGAGATCGATTCCTAATAGAATTTAGGGACTCTGACAGTAAAAATGGATTAAAAAAAAAAAAAGGAGAAAGATAGTGCCAAATTGCAACACATAAAAGACACATGTGGATTGCAATCATTTCTTTAACAACAAAAAAACAAAACAAAACAAAAGCAAGATTTAATAGTATGACAGCAAGCCTGGACAGAATCTATCAATTTTCCCACAAAATCTCATCTCCCATCAATCTACAACACATATACATTCCACTAACCACTTTATTTTTTAGAAGATCTTATTGAAAAATTAATAATAATTTAACCAGCATGAGAAGCAAGCACAGAAACTGCAACAATCACAAATAGATCTAAAAGATAAATAACTAAGAAAGTCACAGAGTGATATGAGCAAGGTGGCAGAATAGAAGATCTCTCAGGATCACTTCCTGTAGAAAAAAAATACAACTAGAAGTTATTCAAAGACAAGACTACCATCCCGAATTCACCAAAACTCAAGGGAGAAGTGCAGAAGCTTCCTGAACACACAGAATCAAGAAAACCTGATATTGGTAAGAGGAATAACCTACACTTTAAAGGGTGTCACCCCCTCCTGCAAACAGGGATAACACCACTCACAGAATTTTTCTAGACATATGGTTCCCAGAATGGGAGGAGGAAATTGGAGGTGAATGCTCAGTCTCCAAACTGGTTTTAGAATCTTCACAGGAAGCTCACTCCATTACCTGTTCCAGGGAACATTTAAAGTGCAGGGAGGACTGAACAACCTGGGATAAATTGTGGTCAAAAAGGGAAGGCTCTAATTGCATTGACTGGCATGTGAATTTTTATAGCTGTTCTGTGCTCCAATCAGTGAAGATACCACATTGAGTAAAGTGGGTGGCCTACAGTGCTGAAGGAGACAAAATTCACAGGAAGGACCAAATTCCTGGCTGGATTTCCCACAAAGTCCACATACCCACGTGGAGCCTTCTACTGACCTGGAAACATCTGCATATTTGGCAGTTAAGTTCTGGTGCTCACTTAAAAAAAACTATCTTTATTAATAGATTTTGTAATTCATTGAAGAACAACAGCAGGGCAGCAACATAGTTCTGATGCAGTGTTTAAGTTACAGGGCTTACTGTAAATCTTCCATAGACTTGAAAACAATAGGGCAGTGATTTATTTCTAGTGCAGCATTTAATTTCTGGTTTTCACTTGCTTCTGAGTTTCCCCAGACTCAGAAGCAAAAGCAGACCAGTGATTAAGTTCTAATACTAACTAGTAAAGACCTAACACCATCGAAATGACCTGCAAGAACTCAATGTGCAGGCATCAACATAAAAAAATGCAAGAATTGTAAAAACTCAGGAAAATATGACACCATCAAAAAAGACTGAAAAAAACCCCTTCATAATGGACTCAGAAAAACTAAAGATCTATAAAATGACTGACAAATAATTCAGAATAATCTTGTTTTAAAAGTTAAAGAAATTACAAAATAAATACAGATAGAAAACCAGATGAAATTTGGAAAACAATTCAGGAACAAAATTAGAAAGTTAACCAAGAAATAGAAACAATTTTTTAAGACCAAAGAGAAACCCAAAAATTAAAGAATATGTAAATTGAACCAAAAAATTCAATAGAAAGCTTAACAGCAGGCTTAAAAAGGAAAACAAATTAGTCAACTCAAACATATGAAATTATACAATCATAGGAGCAAAAAGTTAAATAGAACATATGAAATTATACAATTAGAGGAGCAAAAAGAAAAGTGAACAAAAAACAATGAAGAAGCCTTATCAGAATTATAAGACAATATCAAATAAGCTAACCTCAGCATAATAGGAGTTGCTAAATGATAAAAGAGAGAAAAAGGCCTATAAAGTATATTTAAGGAAATAATGACTGAAATTTTTCCCAAATATGGAGACAGAAAACAGCATTCAGGTATAGGAAGCTTAGGTCACCAGCCTAATTCAACCCAAAATGTAATCACCAAGGCACATCATAATCACATTATCAAGTCAAGGACAGAATATTAAATGTAGCAAGAGAAAAGAAACATATCAAAATTAATTAAGTTTCCATACAACTTTCAATGGATTTCTCAGCATAAATCCTGGAGACCAGGAGAAGATGGGATGAGTCACACTGTTAACTATTTTTCAAGAAGTGATGCAGAAACTGAACAGGAAAACCAAAGGAATCTAAGGACCTTTTGAAGGAAGTAAAAGGTTGCATCCTCAACTGTGAGTCAGGTGAAGGACTCCAAGTCCCCAGGATGTGAGAAACAGGGAGTTTGCCTCTGGGATATGCACCCCTACTAGGGACCATGAAAGTCCACAACACCAGGGAAGGCCCTAATCTCACCTAGTGCAGGAAGTGACTTGGGAGCATAATGGAATATAAAATAGGAGCAGCAGTGGGAGACTCCTTGCACGTGCTCCCAGATTCCATTGGGGACCAAGGGCAGTCATTCCTTACTGATCTTAAAAGGGGACCCTAGGGAGGACATTCACAATGTTCAGGTGTTTGTCACAGGTCAAAGAAGCCCCTGACATGGTTTCACAATATAACCTCGGGTGAGGACAAACTCTCTTGGCTAGGGCCATGGTTGGGGAGAGAAAAAGCAGACTTTAGGTACAGGAGTCCTGAGTGCAGTAGCTGTGGGTGGGTGCAGGAGTTGGGTGCCCAGCTTTCCAGTGGACAGGGAGGAGTGTGGCCTAATAGCCATGGTTGCTATCTCCCTGAGGAAAGTTTACGACTCCCAGTAGCTTCTGATTACAAACTGACTGGAAATCAGTTTTCTGCTGCCAGTGGAACACTGTGGGAATGGATCTGCCTCACCAAGTGAGTGGGAACTATGCAGGGCTTACTGCTGCCTGCTACTCTTTGTACAAACTCTTCTGCATAGCAGAGGCAGCAATGCTCCCCTCTGGAACATCCTGAACCCCACTGCCATCCCCCAACAACTACAGGGGTTGCTGCTTGCCCTGCACATGGAGACTCAAGAGTACAAACCCACCAGACCCAACCTCTACCTGGCTTTTCCCTGCCATCCACCCTGGCTTACCACAAAGGATAGACTCTCTTGAGAGCTACATGACCCTGCCCATTTGCCTATAAAATCAGAGCACCCCACCCTGGCCAATATAAGGCAAGCAAAAATTCCACTGCTACTACCACAGTTGGAAGTACTGCCATCTGGCTGGAAGCCAACCAACACAATCTAATATAGTATCTCCTCATAGAATAACACTGCATCCAGGAAGGAGAAAATAGCTGCAGGATCTCAGCTATCACCACTGTCTGCACCACTCTGCTAACCAGGAGGTTCTTAGTCTGTCTGTGGGACCAGTTCATTACTACTCTAACTGGTGTTCAACAAAGCCAATACACTAAGGCTATCAATAAACAAGGACTTTCACAGAGTCTGTGTCACTCTCCTGCCACCCCCATTAAAGCTGGTGCTGGTTCCCACTGCTGGAAAGCTTGAGGACAGATCACATCAGTTTGCAGACATGCCCCAATGGCAGCTTGGGGTGTGGCAACTTCGCTGGGTAGTTAGAAATAATTCTAAGAGCAGTAAGACAAAAGTATCAGGTAACCTAAAAAGAAAAGCACTATCAAACTAACAGCAGATTTCTCAGCAGAAACCATATTAGCCAGAGGCATTGGGTAACTATCTTCTACTTCCCTAAACAGAATAAATGTCAGTCAAGAATTTTGTATCCTGCAAAACTAAGTTTTGACCTCCTTAAACAAACTGTCAGCCCAGAATTTTGTATCCTACAAAATTAAGTTTTATATATCAAGAAGAAATAAAGTCATTTTCAGGCAAATGCTGAGGGAATTTGTTACTATCAAGCCAGCACTACAAGAAATACTAAAAGGAGTTCTAAATCTTGAAGCAAAAGCCCAATATGCACCAAAATATAATATTTTGAAAGCTTAAAATTCATAGGGCCTATAAAATAAAAACACAATTAAAAAATAGGCAACAACATGATAAAGAAAACAGTACTTCACATCTTAATATTAATATAAATGTACATGGCCTAAATGATTTACTTAAAAAATTCAGAATGGCAGAATGGATAAAAAAATCACAACCTAAATCTCTGCTGTCTTCAAGAGACTCGCCTAACATAGAAGGATGCATATAAACTTAAGGAAAACAAATAAAAAGTTATTGTACACAAATAGAAATCAAAAGTGAGTAAGAGTAGCTATTCTTATATCAGACAAAATACTTCAAAACAACAACTGTAAAAAAAAAAAAGACAAAGATTGTCACTGTATAATGATAAAAAGATCAATTCAACATGCAGATATTACAATCCTAAATTCATATGTACTAAATACTGGAGCTCCTAGATTCATAAAACTATCACTACTAGACCTAAGAAATAAGACAGCGAAACAATAATATTGGGACTTCCACACATGACCGGCAACATTCAAAAGATCTTTGAGACAAAAAGTCAACATAGAAATAATGGATTTAAATAACATGTTAGAACAAATAAACTTAATGGGTATCTATAGTAAATTCTACCCAAGATCTTCAGAATTTATATTCTTCTCATTAACACATGGAACATTCTCCAAGACAGACCATATGATAGGCCACAAAACAAATCTTGATAAATTTTAATAAAATCAAACTCTTATCAAGTGTCTTCTAGACAACAACAGAATAAAACTAGAAATCAATTCCAGGAGGATTTTTTTTTTTTTTTTTTTTTTTGAGATGGAGTTTCGCTCTTGTTACCCAGGCTGGAGTGCAATGGCATGATCTCGGCTCACCGCAACCTCCGCCTCCTGGGTTCAGGCAATTCTCCTGCCTCAGCCTCCTGAGTAGCTGGGATTACAGGCATGCGCCACCATGCCCAGCCAATTTTTTGTATTTTTAGTAGAGACGGGGTTTCACCATGTTGACCAGGATGGTCTCCATCTCTTGACCTCATGATCCACCTGCCTTGGCCTCCTAAAGTGCTGGGATTACAGGCCAGGCATGAGCCACTGTGCTCGGCCCATAATTCTTGTAACTAAACAAATACACAGAAATTAAACAACATGCTCCTGAATGATATTTGGGTCAATAATGAAATTAAGATGTAAATTTAAAAATTTTCTGAAACAAATGAATATGGAGATAAACATATCAAAACCTCTTGAATAAGCAAAAGCAGTGCTAAGGGGAAGTTTTTAATATTAAATGCTGACATTAAATAAATATAAATATCACAAGTTAACAACCTAATGTTGCTCCCGAAGGAACTAGAAACACAAGAACAAACCAAACCCAAAACTAGCAGAAGAAAAGAAAGAACAAAAATATGCAGAACTAAATGAAATTGAGACTTAATACAATAGATCAACAAAATGAAAAATCAGTTCCCTGAAAAGATTTTTAAAAATTGATACATCACTATCTAGTGTAAGAAAAAAATCCAAGTAAACATAATCAGATGTGAAAAAAAATCATAAGAGCTGATACCATAAGAGAAATTTAAAAAGATCATCAGAGTGCATAACTATATGCTCACAAAGGAAAAACCTAAAGGAAATAGATACATTTCTGGAAACATAAAAAATTCCATGATTGAACCAGGAAGAAACAAAAATCCTGAACAGACCAACGAGGAGTAGTAAGATTGAATGAATAATAAAAATCTCCCAATAAAGAAGCCCAGAGCTAGATGGATTGACAGGCAAATTCTAACAAATGTGCAAAGAGGAACCACTACCAAACCTTTTGAAACTGTTCCAAAAATATAAAAAGAGAGAATCCTCCATAATTCATTATATGAAGCCACCCTGATACCAAAGCTGAACAAGGACACCCAAACAAACTACAGACCAAAATCTCTGTTGAACATAGTTGAAAAGATCTTCAACAAAATGCTAGCAAACCAAATTCATAGCACATGAAAAATACAATATACCATGATTAAGTAGGATTTATTCCAGGGATTCAAGGATGGTTCAATATATGCTAATAAATAAATGTGATTCAACACAAACAGAATTAAAAACAAAATCATCTTGATCATCTTAATATATGCAAAAAAGGCATTTCATAAAGTTCAGCATTTCTTCAGGAAAAAAATCTTCAATAGTCTGAGTACAGTGGCTCACGACTCTATTCCCAGCACTTTGGGAGGCCAAGGCAGGCTGAGGCAAGAGATCAGGAGATCAAGACCATCCTGGCTAACACGGTGAAGGTGAAACACTGTCTCTACTAAAAATGCAAAAAATTAGCCCGGTGTGGTGGCACGCGCCTGTAGTCCCAGCTACTCAGGAGGCTGAGGCAGAAGAATCGCTTGAACATGGGAGGCGGAAGTTGCAATGAGCCAAAATCGCACCACTGCAGTTCAGCCTGGCAACAGTGAGACTCCATGTCCAAAAAAAGAAAAAAAAAAAAAAAAAAAACCTTCGATAAACTAGATATAAAAGAAACATATACCTCAACATAATAAAGGCCATATATGACAAACTCACAGCCAACATCATATTAAATACAGAAAAAAAGCAATCCCCTAAGACGCAAAACAAAGATGCCACTTTACCACTCCTATTCAACATAGTACTGGAAGTCCTACCAGAGCAGTCAAGCAAGAGAAAAAAATATAAGGCATCAAAATAGGAAAATAGGAAGTCAAATTATCTTTGTTCACTGACGATATGATCTAATATCTAAAAAACCCTAAAGACAAATTCAGTAAAGTTTCAGGATATAAAATCAATGCACCAAAATTAGTGGCATTTCTGTATACCATAACAATCAAGCTGAGAATCAAATCAAGGAGGCAATCCCATTTACAATAGCTACAAATAAAATGTCTAGGAATATATTTAACTAAGGAGAAAAAAGACCTCTACAAGAAAAAATACAGAATACTGATAAAAGAAAAGAATTAATGTTATTTAAACAGCTATATTGCAATTTTTTTTTTTGAGATGAAGTTTTGCTCTTGCCCAGGCTGAAGTGTAATGGCATCTCTGCTTGCCGCAACCTCCACATCCCATGTTCAAGCAATTCTCCTGCCTCAGCCTCCAGAGTAGCTGGAATTATTGGCATGTGCCACCATACTTGGCTGATTTTGTATTTTTTAGTAGAGATGGGGTTTCTCCATGTTGGTCAGGCTGGTCTCAAACTCCTGACCTCAACTGATCCTCGCACCTCAGCCTCCCAAAGTGTGGGGATTACAGGCATGAGCCATGGTGCCTAGCTGCTATACTGTAATCTTATACGCATACTGCATTCTTTTCTATTTTTTTTCTTCTCTGTATTTTCAAAAGCCTATCTTTGAGTCAGTAATCTTTTCTTCTACTTGATCACTTCTGCTATTGGTATTCTGTGATGCATTTTTTGTATATGTTCATTGAAATTTTCAACTCCAGAATTTCTGGGTATTTTTAAAGTTATTACTTCAATCTTCTTGTTAAATTTCTCTGATGGAATGGTATTTGGATATATTTCTTTGAATGGGTAAAAAACATGAAGATATTTGTGTCGCTGGGGTGGCTGTTCCTAATTCTAATTACTGAGGATAAATTGGATTACTACTCCACAATGGAAGTAAGGCAGAGGATGTATAGAATGCAATTGATCCCTTAGGGCATCTCTAAGTATACCATGTCCATAATCAAAAATAATGGAAAACTACAAAGGCATTCAGGCAGTACTAGAGACCTTTCAGAAATGAAGTTTTGGGTCATGCATCAGGTAATGAACCATGACAAGCTGAGATGCTTGGTGAAGGCAAAGAGAAAATGAAATTGGTGGTAGTAAAGGTAGTTATAAATACCAGCTATGGCCACATGACCAGTTATAGAAGCAAGGACTATAATGGTTATGAATATTTCTTCCTTACTTTGTTATGAACTTGTGTGTGTATAGCTTAGCCTGGGAGTGTTAAACCTTTTTTTACAAACATCTCTTCTGAAGCCCCAAAGGAGATTCATGGATGATACATTGTTTTCCATCTCACCCCTCAATATTCTCTGATAAATTTCTGAATTCCTTTTCTCTGTTATCTTGAAGATCATTCAGCTTCCTCAAAACAGCTATTTTGAATTCTCTAAGAGGTCACATATCTCCATTTTGTCAGAACTGGTCACTGATGCCTTATTCAATCAGTTTGGTGATGTTATATATTCCTATAATTCTCTTTGAAGCAATTGTGAATGGGAGTTCACTCATATTTTGGCTCTCTGTTTTCCTGTTATCGGTGTATAGGAATACTTGTGATTTCTGCACATTGATTTAGTATCCTAAGACTTTGCTAAATTCTTATCAGCTTAAGGAGATTTTGGGCTGAGATGATGGAGTTTTCTAAATATACAATCATGTCATCTGCAAACAGGGACAATTTGACATCCTCTTTTCCTATTCAAATACACTTTCTTTCTTTTGCCTGATGGCCCTAGCCAGAACTTCCAATACTACGTTGAATAGAAGTGAAGAGAGGGTATCCTTGTCTTCTGCCAGTTTTGAAAGGGAATATTTCCAGTTTTTGCCCATTCAGTATGATATTGGCTGTGGGTTTGTAATGAATAGCTCTTATTATTTTGAGATATGATCCATCAATACCTAGTTTGTTGAGAATTTTTAGCATAAAGGGCTGTTGAATTTTGTCAAAGGCCTTCTCTGCATCTATTGAGATAATCATGCGGTTTTTGATTTTGGTTCTGTTTATGTAATGGATTATGATTATAGATTTGTGGATGTTGAACCAGCCTTGCATCCTTGGGATGAAGACTACTTGACTGTGATGGATAAACTTTTTGATATACTGTTGGATTTGGTTTGTCAGTATTTTATTGAAGATTTTTGCATTGATGTTCATCATGGATATTGGCCTGAAATTTTCATTTTTTATTCTGTCTCTGCCAGGTTTTGGTATCAGGATGATGTTGGTCTCATAAAATGAGTTAGGAAGGATTCCCTCTTTTTGTATTGTTTGGAATAGTTTCAGAAGAAATGGTACCAGCTTCTCTTTGTACCTCTGGTAGAATTTGGCTGTGAATCTGTATGGTTCTGGAGTTTTTTTGGTTGGCAGGTTATTAATTGCTTACTCTACTTCAGACCTTTTTATTGGTCTATTCAGGGATTCAACTTCTTGGATTAGTCTTGGGAGGGTGTAAGTGTCCAGGAATTTATCAATTTCTTCTAGATTTACTGGTTTCTTTGCATAGAGGTATTTGTAGTAATCTCTGATGGCAGTTTGCATTTCTGTGGGATCAGTGGTGATATCCTGTTTATCTTTCTCTATTGCATCTATTTGATTCTTCTCTCTTTCCTTTTTTATTAGTCTGGCTACTTATTTTGTTGATCATTTCAAAAAGCCAGGTGCTGGATTTATTGATTTTTTTGAAGGATTTTTTTTGTGGCTCTATCTCCTTCAGTTCTGCTTTGCTCTTAGTTATTTCTTACCTACTGCTAGATTTTGATTTTTTACAATATTGCTCCTCTAGTTCTCTTAATCATGACATTAGGTTTCCCTCTGGACACTGCTTTAAATGTGTTCCAGAGATTCTGGTAGATGTGTCTTCATTCTCATTGGTTTCTAAGAACATCTTTGTTTCTACCTTCATTTCATTATTTACCCAGTAGTCATTCAGGAGCAGGTTGTTTAGTTTCCAAGTAGTTTTGCAGTTTTGAGTGAGTTTCTTAATCCTGAGTTCTAATTTGATTGCACTGTGGTCTGAGAGACTGTTTGTTATGATTTCCATTCTTTTGCATTTGCTGAGGAGTGTTTTACTTCCAATTATGTGGTCAATTTTAGAATGAGTGCAATGTGGTGCTGAGAAAAACGTATATTCTATGGTTTTGGGGTGGAGAGTTCTGTAGATGTCTGTTAGGTCCGCTTGGTCCAGACCTGGGGTCAAGTCCTGGATATCCTTGTTAATTTTCTGTCTCATAGATCTGTCTAGTATTGACAGTGAGATGTTAAAATCTTTCACTATTATTGTGTGGTAGTCTAAGTCTCTTTGTACGTCATTAAAAACTTGCTTTATGTATCTGGGTGCTCCTGTATTGGGTGCATATATATTTAGGATAGTTAGCTCTTCTTGTTACATTAATCTTTTCACCATTATGTAATGTCCTTCTTTGTCTCTTTTGATCTTTGTTGGTTTAAAGTGTTTTATCAGAGACTAGGATTGCAACCCCTGCTTTTTTTTTTTTCTCTCCATTTGCTTGGTAAATCTTCCTCCATCCCTTTATTTTGAGCCTATGTGTGTCTTTGCACATGAGATGGCTTTCCTCAATATAGCACACCGATGGGTCTTGACTTTTTATCCAATTTGCCAGTCTGTATCTTTTGATTGAGGCATTTAGCCCATCTACATTTAAGGTCAATATTGTTATATGTGAATTTGATCCTACCATTTTGATGCTAGCTGGCTGTTTTGCCTGTTAGTCAATGCAGTTCCTTCATAGTGTTGATGGTCTTTACAGTTTAGTATGTTTTTTTCATTTGCTAGTACTGCACTGTAAAGAAGAAGGAAGTGTATTTAGTGCTTCCTTCAGGAGCTCTTGTGGGGCAGGCCTGATGGTGACAAAATCTCTCATCAGTTGCTTGTTCATAAAGTATTTTATTTCTCCTTCACTTATGAAGCTTAGTTTGGCTGGATATGAAATTCTGGGTTGAAAATTCTTTACTTTTAGGATATTGAATATTAGCCCCCATTCTTCTGGCTTGTAGGGTTTCTGCCAGGAGATCCACTGTGAATCTGATGGGCTTCCCATTGTGGGTAACCTGACCTTTCTATCTGGCTGCCCTTAGTATTTTTTCCTTCATTTCAACCCTGGTGAATCTGATGATTATGTGCCTTGGGGTTGCTCTTCTTGAGGAATACCTTTGTGGTGTTCTATTTCCTGTATTTGAATGTTGGCCTGCTTTGCTAGGTTGGTGAAGTTCTCCTGGATAATATCTTGAAGAGTGTTTTCCAACTTGGTTTTGTTCCCCCTGTCACTTTCAGGTACAGCAATCAAATGTAGATTTGGTCTTTTCACATAATACCATATTTCTTGGAGGCTTTGTTCATTTCTTTTCTCTTTTTAATCTAATCTTGCCTTTTCACTTTATTTTTGATCTTCAATCTCTGATATACTTTCCTCCACTTGATTGATTTAGCAATTGAAACTTGTGTATGCTTCCCGAAGTTCTCATGCTGTTTTTCAGCTCCAGTTTTTCAGCTCCAGCAAGTCATTTATGTTCTTGTCTACACTGGTTATTATAAGTAGCATTTTGTCTAACCTTTTTCAAGATTCTTAGTTTCCTTGCATTGGGTTAGAACATGCTCCTTTAGCTTGGAGAAGTTTGTTATTACTCACCTTCTGAAGCCTGCTTCTGTCAATTTGTCAAACTTATTCTGCATCCAGTTTTGTTCACTTGCTGGTGAGGGGTTGGGATCCCTTGGAGGAGCAGAGGAGTTTTGGCTTTGGGCAATTTCAGCCTTTTTACGCTGGTTCCTTCCCATCTTCACGGATTTATCTACCTTTGGTCTTTGAAGTTGGGACTTTTGGATGGGGTTTCTGAGTGGAAGTCCTTTCTGTTGATATTGAAACTATTTCTTTCTGTTTGTTAGTTTATCTTCTAACAGGCTTCTCTGCTGCAGGTCTGCTGGATTTTGCTAGAGGCCCACTCCGGACCCTGCTTGCCTGGGAATCACCTGCAGGGGCTGCAGAACAGCCGATATTGCTGCCTGTTCCTCTGGTAGCTTCATCCCAAAAGGTACCTGCCAGATGTCAGACAGAGTTCTCCTGTATGATGTGCCTCCCAGTTAGAATACACAGGGGGTCAGGGAACCACTTGAGACAGACTGTCTCTTAACAGAGCTCAAGAACTGTGCCAGGAGATTCATTGCTCCCTTCAGGGCTGCAGGGCAGGGATGTTTAAGTCTGCTGAAGCAGAACCCACCTCCGACCTTTTCTCATGTGCTCTGTCCCAGGTAGGTGGGGGCTTTGTAAGTCCCTGACATGTTGCTGTCTTTTTTTTGTCAGAGATGCCCTGCCCTTCAAGAAGGGAATCTACTTGACAGTCTGACTGCAGAGGCCTAATTGAGGTGCTGTGCTGGGCTCCACCCACTTGCTGTGTAAACTTCCCAGCGGCTTTGTTTACACAAGCAATGTTGAAACCTGCCTACCCAAGCCTCAGCAATGGTGGGTGTCCCTCCCTTCAACCAAGCTCTACCATCCCAGGTTGAGCTCTGACTGCTATGCTGGCTGCAAGAATTTCAAGCCAGTGGATCTTAGCTTGCCAGTTTTTGTGTGGGTGGGACCCTCTGAACCAGCTCACTTGGCTCCCTTGCAATAGCCCCTTTTCAGGGGAATGAGTGGTTCTGTCTCACTGGTGTTCCAGGCACCACTGGACTAAAACAGCCACCCAGTTTTGAGCTGGAAACCTAGGATGCTGGTGTTGTAGGCACGAGAGGGAATTGTCTGGTTTGTGGGTTGTATAGACTGTGGGAAAAGCACAGTATCTGAGCCAGAGTGCTCAGAGTCTGGAAAAGTCCCCAGTGGCTTCCCTTGGCTGGGAGAGAGAGTTCTCCAACCCCTTGCACCTCCCATGTGAGGTGATGCCCTCACCTTGCTTCAGCTTGCCCACCTTGGGCTGTTCCCACTGTCCAACCAGTCCCAATGAGATGAAACTGGTACCTCAGTTGAAAATGTGGAGACTGGAGAGGGATCCAAGATGGCTGATTACTAGCAGCTCAGGATTGTAGCTCCCAGTGAAAGTGCAGAGAATGAGAGGATGCCACACTTTCAGATAAATTTTTGTTGCTCATGGACCACAAGATTCCCAGGAAAGGAGCCCCACGGGTTGCCAGCACGACTCTTGTGGCCAGCACGGCAGTTCCTGGTGCAGAGTAAATGGGACTGGGTCCCCTTTTGGTCAGTGTTTGGAGCTCCAGGAAGGCAGAGTCACCTATTCAGCTGATTGAAAATGGGACTCAAGAAGGAAGCCAGACCAGAGATTCCAGGGCAGAAAAGCACCACAAATCTTAACGCAGCTGTTTTAGCCAGCACAGTGGGTTGCTCAGATTCCAGTGCTGGGAATCAACAAGTTGGACGTCCACTCAGAGACCTAATTTGAAAGTCGGTAATTACAAAGACGACAGGTGGATAAATTTACAATGATGGAAAGAAACCAGCGTAAAAAGGCTGAGAATACCCAAAATCAGAATGTCTCTCCCTCTACAGGAAATCACAGTTCCTCTTCGACAAGGGAACAAGGCCTGATGGAGAACGAGTGCATTCCATTAACAGATTTAGGCTTCAGAAAGTGGATAATAAGAAACTTCTGTGAGTTAAAACAACATGTTCTAGCCCAATGTAAAGAAACTAAGAACGTTGAAAAAAGTTTGATGAAATTCTAACGAGAATAGACAATCTAGAGAGGAATATAAGTGAATTAATGGAACTGAGGAATACAATATGAGAACTCCACAAAGTAAGCACAGGTTTTAACAATCAAATTGATCAAGCAGAAGAAAGGATATCAGAAGTCAAAGACCAACTTAATGAAATGAAATGGGAAGACAAGATTAGAGAAGAGTAAAAAGGAATGAGCAAAGTCTCCAAGAAATATGGCACTATGTGAAAAGACCTAATTTAAGTTTGATAGGTATACCTCAATGTCATGAAGAGAATGAATCCAAGCTGGAAAATATTCTTCAGGAGATTATTCAGGAAAACTTTCCTAACCTAGTAAGTCAGGACAATACTCAACTTCAGGTAATACAGAGAACACCATAAAGATATTCCTCAAGTAGAGCAACCCCAAGACACATATCATTAGATTCACCAGGGATGAAATAAAGGAGAAAATTCTAAGGGAAGCTAGAGAGAAAGGTTAGATTACCCATAAAGGGAAGCCTATCAGACTCACAGCAGATCTCTCAGCTGAAACCCTACAAACTAGAAGAGAGTGGGGGGTCAATATTCAATATCCTCAAAGAAAAGAATTTTCAACCCAGAATGTCATATCCAGCCAAATTAATCTTCGTAAATGAAGGAAACATAAAATTTTTCACGAACAAGCAAGCACTCAGAGATTTCATCACCACCAGGCCTGCTTTACAAGAGCTTCTGAAAGAAGCACTACACACAGAAAGGAACAACCAGTATCAGTCATCCCAAAAACTTACCAAAAAGTAAAAAGTATCTCCATAATGAAGACTCTATATCAACTAATGGGCAAAATAGCCAGCTAGCATTAAATGACAATATTAAACTCACAAATATTAATATTATTCCTAAATTTAAATTGATTAAATTCCCCAATCAAAGACACAGACAGGCAAATTGAATAAAAAGTCAAAACCCATCGGTTCACTGTATCCAGATCCATTTCATAAGCAAGGACATACAAAGACTCAAAACAAAGGGTTGGTGGAAGACTTACCAATCAAATGGAGAGCAAAAATTAACAACAACAAAAAACAAAAAACAAAAAACAGGAGTTGTAACTTTTGTCTCTGACAAAATAGACTTTAATAGTAACAAAGACTAAAAGAAACAAAGAAGGACATTACATAATGGTAAAAGGATCAATGCAACAACAGGAGTCAATAATCATAAATACATATGCACCCAACATAGGAAAACCCAGATACATAAGACAAGTTCTTAATGACTTATAAAGAGACTTGGACTTCCACACAATAATAGCGGGAGTCTTTGACACCACATTGTTAATATTCAACAGATCAACGAGATA
The DNA here is from genome assembly GCF_049354715.1 of Callithrix jacchus. Lineage (NCBI taxonomy): Eukaryota > Metazoa > Chordata > Mammalia > Primates > Cebidae > Callithrix > Callithrix jacchus. Next base: position 32,424,857 of record NC_133508.1, on the reverse strand, counting down.
GAAAATTAACAGGGACATCTATGATTTGAACTCAGACCTGGAACAAGTAAACTCAGTGAATATTTATAGAATTCTTCACCCCCAGGCCCACAGAACACACATTTTTCTCAGTATCACATTATACCAATTTTGAAAGTGACCACATAGTTGGAAGTAAATCACTCTTCAGCATTTGCATAGCATTTCACAGACTTAAATGAAATATTGGTTGGCTGTTTGTTTGTTATTTTCTTCCCTTATTCCTCCTGTCTCCAGTGTTAAGCACAATTAATGGCATAAAAGAGGTTTTTAATACCTATTTTTAGATTGCATTCCAGCCTGGGCAATAGAGCAAGACTCCTGTTCTCTCTCCCCCTTTCTCTTTCTCTTTCTTTCTTTCACAAAAAAAAAATTAAAAAGAAAATGTGGAGATCACTCATCTTTTGGTGTGCTCTTGCTGGGAACTGCAGACTAGAGCTGTTCCTATTCGGCCATTTGGTGGAAGTCCCTCTGCTTTTTTATTGTATATATTTATGGAGTATGAGTGATGTTTTGATAAATGTATACATTGTAGAATAATTAAATCAAGTTAATTAATATACCACCTAACATATTATTTTTGTAGTGAGTGTAAAGTCTCTCTTAGCAAATTTCAAGTATACAGAATATTTTAATAACTATAATGACTATGCTATCTAGCTCTCCAGAATTAATACTCCTATCAAACTGAAATTTTGTGTCCTTTTGTAACATCTCCCCATTTCTCACTCTTCCCCCAACCTCAGGTAATCATGATTCTACCTTCTACTTCTACAAATATGACTTTTTATATTCAATATATATGTGAGATCATGTAGTATTTACATGCCTGGCTTATTTCACTTAGCACATCTTCCAGGTTCATCCATGTTGTTGTGAATGGTAGTATCTCCTTTTTATAAGGAAGAACAATATTCCATTGTATGAGAACGCCACAGTTTCTTTATTGATACATCCATTGACAGACACATAGTTTTGATATCTTGGTTACTGTGAGTACTGTTGCATGAACATAGTGGTGCAGCTACTTTACTAGGTATTTATTTCATTTCCTTTGGGTGTGTACCAAGAAGAGGAATTGCTGGGTTATATGGTAATTCTATTTTTAATTTTTTAAAGAAACTCTCTATTGTTTTTCATTACATATACAGTATATAAGAATTCCCTCTCTCCACAACCTCACCAACATGTGTTATCTTTTTGATACTAGCCATACTAATAGTGTGTGATGCTATCTTATGGTTTTTATTAGCATTTCCCTGATGATTAGTGATACTGAGCATCTTTTCATATGCCTCCAGATGGATTAAAGATTTAAACATTAAACCTAACACCATAAAAACACTAGAAGAAAATGTAGGCAAAACCATCCAGGACATAGGCATAGGCAAGGACTTCATGACTAAAACACCAAAAGCAATGGCAGTAAGAGCTAAGATAGACAGATGGGATCTAATTGAAATTTAGAGCTTCTGTACAGCAAAAGAAACCATTATTAGAGCAAATTGGCAACCAACAGAATGGGAAAAACTTTTTGCAATATACCCATCTGACAAAGGGCTAATATCCAGAATCTACAAAGAACTAAAACAGATATACAAGAAACAAACAAACAAAAAAACCCATTCAAAAGTGGATGAAGGATATGAACAGACACTTTTCACAAGAAGACATATATGAGGCCAACAAACATATGAAACAATGTTCAACATCACTGGTCATTACAGAAATGCCAAATCAAAACCACACTGAGGTATCATCTCATACCAGTTAGAATGGCGATCATTAAAGAATCTGGAGTCAACAGGTGCTGGAGAGGATGTGAAGAAATAGGAACACTCTTACACAGTTGGTGAGAGTGTAAATTAGTTAAATCATTGTGGAAGACAGTGTGGTGGTTTCTCAAGGATCTAGAAATAGAAATTCCATTTAACCCAGCAATCCCATTACTGGGTATATACCCAAAGAACTATAAATCGTTCTATAAAGACATTTGCACATGTATGTTCACTGCAGCCCTGTGTACAATAGCAAAGACCTGGAACTAACCCAAATGCCCATCAATGATAGACTGGACAAAGAAAATGTGGTACATATACACCATGGAATACTATGCAGCCATAAGAAACAATGAGTTTGTGTCCTTTTTAGGGACTTGGATGAATCTGGAAACCATCATTGTCAGCAAACTGACACTAGAACAGAAAGCCAAACACCATATGTTCTCACTCATAGGTGGGTGTTGAACAACGAGAACACATGGACTCAGGGAGAGGAGCATCACACACTGGGGGCAGTTGGGGGAGAGACAGTGGGGTTGGGGAGGGAGAGGAGAGTCGGAAGGGATAACATAGGGAGAAATGCCAGATATAGTATGCACCAAAAGTAAAATAAATACATTTAAAAAAAGATAAGGCCAAAAATAAATAAATAAAACTTTTTTTAAAAAAAGAGGGCATTGTGGAGGAAGAATTCCAGTTTTTTCTCTCAAGACCTTCACCTGACTGGATGAGGTTTACCCATATTATGGAAGGTAAGCTGTTTCACTCAAAGCCTGGTGATTTAAATGTTAATTATATCTTTAAAATACCCACAGTAACATTTAGACTTGTGTTTGACCATGCAACCAGGTAGTAGAGCCTAGTCAAGCTGACACAAAACTATCACAGTTGGCCATCTGCCTGGAAAAGGCCATTCAGGAAAGAACACTTATTAATCTTATACATTATACCAGAAACAACTCTGAAAAAGAATAAAAACATCTCCAAGAGGGGCTCTATGCTGTGCTAATTACAATGGAGACTAATACCATTATAGATCAATGGAGAGGTGTTTTAGAAGCTCAGGTAAAAATGGGTATGCCAATGGAAGTTCTAGAGACAATTTAAATTATGTGAGATGATGGGAATTGTGGCTTTTCTGTAGCAAGTATCACAGACCCTTTAATTCCTTTATTAGTAGCTTCACATGCTCAATATAGGTGAGAACAAAAGAAAAAAGGTATGTGGCAGCTGCTGGGTGCCCCAGTGAGAGAAACACTGTGCTTTCTGTACTCCCTCTTCTGCATTCTGTTAAGAAGCCAAATAAATGTAATATTAAAGTCTGTTTTGTCTAGAAAATTTATTATAGTGTGAAACTGACAATAATTGGGAGTGCTGTAATAGTTAATTTTAGAAAATAAAATATAATTATTTCAATTTCTGTACTCCTATGTTATCTTTTTTTTTTAATTTTTTATTGGATTTTAGGTTTGGGGGTACATGAGCAGAGCATGTAAGACAGTTGCGTAGGAACACACATGGCAGTGTGCTTTTCTTTCGTTCTCCCCTTCACCCACATTTGGCATTTCTCCCCAGGCTATCCCTCCCCACCTCCCCTCCCACTGGCCCTCCCCTTTTCCCCCAATAGACCCCAGTGTTTAGTACTCCCCTTTCTGTGTCCATGTGTTCCCATTTTTCATCACCCGCCTATGAGTGAGAATATGCGGTGTTTCATTTTCTGTTCTTGTGTCAGTTTGCTGAGGATGACGTTCTCCAGATTCATCCATGTCCCTACAAATGACACAAACTCATAATTTCTGATTGCTGCATAATATTCCATGGTGTATATGTGCCACATTTTTCCAATCCAGTCTATTATCAATGGGCATTTTGGTTGATTCTAGGTCTTTGCTATTGTAAACAGTGCTGCAATGAACATTCGTGTACATGTGTCCTTATACTAGAACAATTTATAGTCTTTTGGATATATACCCAGTAATGGGATTGCTGGGTCAAATGGAATTTCTATTTCTAAGGCCTTCAGGAATCGCCACACTGTCTTCCACAATGGTTGGACTAATTTACACTCCCACCAACAGTGTAAAAGTGTTCCTTTTTCTCCACATCCTCTCCAGCATCTGTTGTCTCCAGATTTTTTAATGATCGCCATACTAACTGGTGTGAGATGGTATCTCAGTGTTGTTTTGATTTGCATCTCTCTGATAACCAGTGATGATGAGCATTTTTTCATATGATTGTTGGCCTCATATATGTCTTCTTTCGTAAAGTATCTGTTCATATCCTTTGCCCACTTTTGAATGGGCTTGTTTGTTTTTTCCTGTAAATCCGTTTGAGTTCTTTGTAAATTCTGGATATCAGCCCTTTGTCAGATGGGTAGACTGCGAAAATTTTTTCCCATTCTGTTGGTTGCCGATCCATTCTAGTGACTGTTTCTTTTGCCGTGCAGAAGCTGTGAAGTTTCATTAGGTCCCATTTGTCTATTTTGGCTTTTGTTGCCAGTGCTTTTGGTGTTTTGTTCATGAAGTCCTTGCCTACTCCTATGTCCTGGATAGTTTTGCCTAGATTTCCTTCTAGGGTTTTTATGGTGCCAGGTCTTATGTTTAAGTCTTTAATCCATCTGGAGTTAATTTTAGTGTAAGGTGTCAGGAAGGGGTCCAGTTTCTGCTTTCTGCACATGGCTAGCCAGTTTTCCCAACACCATTTGTTAAACATGGAATCCTTTCCCCATTGCTTGTTTTTGTCAGGTTTATCAAAGATTGTATAGTTGTATGTATGTTGTGTTGCCTCCGGTGCCTCTGTTTTGTTCCATTGGTCTATATCTCTGTTTTGGTACCAGTACCATGCTGTTTTGATTACTGTAGCCTTGTAGTATAGTTTGAAATCCGGCAGTGTGATGCCCCCCGCTGTGTTCTTTTTGCTTAGAATTGACTTGGCTATGCGGGCTCTCTTTTGGTTCCATATGATGTTCATGGTGTTTTTTTCCAGTTCTGTGAAGAAAGTCAATGGTAGCTTGATGGGGATAGCGTTGATTCTGTAAATTACTTTGGGCAGTATAGCCATTTTCATGATATTAATTCTTCCTAACCATGAACATGGAATGTTTCTCCATCTGTTTGTGTCCTCTCTGATTTTGTTGAGAAGTGGTTTGTAGTTCTCCTTGAAGAGGTCTCTTACGTTCCTTGTGAGTTGTATTCCAAGGTATTTTATTCTTTTTGTAGCAATTGTGAATGGCAGTTCGTTCTTGATTTTGCTTTCTTTAAGTCTGTTATTGGTGTAGACGAATGCTTGTGATTTTTGCACATTGATTTTATATCCTGAGATTTGCTGAAGTTGCTTATCAGTTTCAGGAGTTTTTGGGCTGAGGCGATGGGGTCTTCTAGGTATACTATCATGTCATCTGCAAATAGAGACAATTTGGCTTCCACCTTTCCTATTTGAATACCCTTTATTTCTTTTTCTTGCCTGATTTCTCTGGCTAGAACTTCCAGTACTCTATTGAATAGGAGTGGTGAGAGAGGGCATTTTTGTCTAGTGCCAGATTTCAAAGGGAATGCTTCCAGTTTTTGCCCATTCAGTATGATATTGGCTGTTGGTTTGTCATAAATAGCTTTTATTACTTTGAGATACGTTCCTTCGATACCGAGTTTATTGAGGGTTTTTAGCATAAAGGGCTGTTGAATTTTGTCAAATGCCTTCTCTGTGTCAATTGAGATAATCATGTGGTTTTTGTTTTTGGTTCTGTTTATGTGGTGAATTACGTTGATAGACTTGCGTATGTTGAACCAGCCTTGCATCCCTGGGATGAATCCTACTTGATCATAGTGAATAAGTTTTTTGATTTGCTGTTGCAATCGGCTTGCCAATATTTTATTGAAGATTTTTGCATCTATGTTCATCATGGATATTGGCCTGAAGTTCTCTTTTCTTGTTGGGTCTCTGCCGGGTTTTGGTATCAGAATGGTGTTGGTCTCGTAAAATGATTTGGGAAGGATTCCCTCTTTTTGGATTGTTTGAAATAGTTTTAAAAGGAATGGTACCAGCTCCTCTTTGTGTGTCTGGTAGAATTCGGCTGTGAAGCCATCTGGACCTGGGCTTTTTTTGAGTGGTAGGCTCTTAATTGCTGCATCGACTTCTGACCCTGTTGTTAGTCTATTCATAGTTTCAGCTTCCTTCTGGTTTAGGCTTGGGAGGACACAGGAGTCCAGGAATTTATCCATTTCTTCCAGGTTTACTAGTTTATTTGCATAGAGTTGTTTGTAATATTCTCTGATGATGGTTTGAATTTCTGTGGAATCTGTGGTGATTTCCCCTTTATCATTTTTTATTGCATCTATTTGGTTGTTCTCTCTTTTCTTTTTAATCAATCTGGCTAGTGGTCTGTCTATTTTGTTGATCTTTTCAAAAAACCAGCTCTTGGATTTATTGATTTTTTGGAGGGTTTTTCGTGTCTCAATCTCCTTCAGCTCAGCTCTGATCTTAGTTATTTCTCGTCTTCTGCTGGGTTTTGAGTTTTTTTGATCTTGCTCCTCTAGCTCTTTCAATTTTGCCGATAGGGTGTCAATTTTGGATCTCTCCATTCTCCTCATATGGGCACTTATTGCTATATACTTTTTTCTAGAGACTGCTTTAAATGTGTCCCAGAGGTTCTGGCATGTTGTGTCTTCATTCTCATTGGTTTCAAAGAACTTCTTTATTTCTGACTTCATTTCATTGTTTACCCAGTCGACATTCAAGAGCCAGTTGTTCAGTTTCCATGAAGCTGTGCGGTTCTGGGTTGGTTTCTGTATTCTGAGTTCTAACCTGATTGCACTATGGTCTGAGAGGCTGTTTGTTATGCTTTCAGTTGTTTTGCATTTGTTGAGCAGTGCTTTACTTCCGATTATGTGGTCATATTTTGAGTAGGTGTGATGTGGTGCTGAGAATAATGTAGATTGTGTGGATTTGGGGTGGAGAGTTCTGTAAATGTCTATCAGGTTTTCTTGCTCCAGGTCTGAGTTCAAGCCCTATATATCCTTGTTGATTTTCTGTCTGGTTGATCTGTCTAATATTGACAGTGGAGTGTTAAAGTCTCCCACTATTATTGTGTGGGAGTCTAAGTCTCTTTGTAAGTCATTAAGAACTTGCCTTATGTATCTGGGTGCTCCTGCATTGGGTCCATATATGTTTAGGATCATTAGCTCTTCTTGTTTTATTGATCCTTTTACCGTTATGTAATGGCCTTCTTTGTCTCTTTTGATCTTTGTTGCTTTAAATTCTATTTTATCAGAGATGAGAATTGCAACTCCTGCTTTTTTTTTTTTGCTCTCCATTTGCTTGGTAAATCTTCCTCCATCCCTTTATTTTGAGCCTTTGTGTATCCTTGCATGTGAGATGGGTTTCCTGGATACAGCACACTGATGGGTTTTGGATTTTTATCCAATTTGCCAGTCTGTGTCTTTTGATTGGTGCATTTAGTCCATTTACATTTAGGGTTAATATTGTTATGTGTGAATTTGATACTGCCATTTTGATGCTAAATGGCTGTTTTGCCTGTTAGTTGTTGTAGATTCTTCATTATGTTGATGCTCTTTAGCTTTTAGTGTGATTTTGGAATGGCTGGTACTGGTTGTTTCTTTCTATGTGTAGTGCCTCTTTTAGGAGCTCTTGTAGAGCAGGCCTGGTGGTGACAAAATCTCTGAGTACTTGCTTGTTCACAAAGGATTTTATTTTTCCTTCACTTATGAAGCTCAGTTTGGCTGGATATGAAATGCTGGGTTAAAAGTTCTTTTCTTTAAGAATGTTGAATATTGGCCCCCACTCTCTTCTGGCTTGTAGTGTTTCTGCCGAGAGATCTGCTGTGAGTCTGATGGGCTTCCCTTTGTGGGTAACTCGACCTTTCTCTCTGGCTGCCCTTAGTATTTTCTCCTTTATTTCAACGCTGTTGAATCTGACGATTATGTGCCTTGGGGTTGCTCTTCTTGCGGAATATCTTTGTGGTGTTCTCTGTATTTCCTGCATTTGAGTGTTGGCCTGTCTTGCTAGGTGGGGGAAGTTTTCCTGGATGATGTCCTGAAGAGTATTTTCCAGCTTGGATTCATTCTCTTCGTCCCCTTCTGGTACACCTATCAAATGTAGGTTAGGTCTTTTCACATAGTCCCACATTTCTTGGAGACCTTGTTCATTCCTTTTTGCGTTTTCTTCTCTGATCTTGGTTTCTCATTTAATTTCATTGAGTTGGTCTTCGACTTCAGATATTCTTTCTTCTGCTTGGTCAATTCGGCTATTGAAACTTGTGCATGCTTCGCGAAGTTCTCGTATTGTGTTTTTCAGCTCCTTTAATTCATTCATATTCCTCTCTAAGTTATCCATTCTTGTTATCATTTCCTCATATCTTTTTTTAAGTTCCTTAGTTTCTTTGCATTGATTTAATACATGTTCTTTTAGCTCACAAAAGTTTCTCATTATCCACCTTCTGAAGTCTAATTCTGTCATTTCGTCACAGTCATTCTCCGTCCAGCTTTGCTCCCTTGCTGGTGAGGAGTTTTGGTCCTTTGTAGGAGGCGAGGTGTTCTGGTTTCGGGTGTTTTCCTCCTTTTTTTGCTGGTTTCTTCCCATCTTTGTGGGTTTATCCTCTTGTCGTCTGCGTAGTTGCTGACTTTTCGATTGGGTCTCTGAGTCGACACCCAGATTGTTGATGATGAAGTATTTCTGTTACTTGGTTTTCCTTCTACCAGCCTAGCCCCTTCGCTGTATGACTGCTGAGGTCCACTCCAGGCCCTGCTTGTCTGGGGTGCACCCCTAGCAGCTGTGGCACAGTGAGGGATGCTACCCATTTCTTTTTCTGCTATCTTTGTCCCAGGATGATGCCTGCCAAATGTCAGTCTTTTGGATATAGAGGTGTCATGGAGCTGCTTGAGGAGACAGTCTGTACTTTTTTGGAGCTCAATTGCTGAGCTGTGAGCTCTGTTGTTCTTTCAGGGTTGTTAGGCTGCTATGTTTGATTGTGCTGCAACAGAGCTCATTATAAAAACCCTTTTTTTCTCAAATGCTCTGTGTTGGGGGGTTCGGGCTTTATTTTTCGATGTCTGTTGAGGTGTTCTGCCCAGCTAGAAGGCAGACTAGCCACTGTTTGGCTGCCAAGCCTCCGCTCTGCTGTTGTGTGTTTTGCCCTGTTCCTGCAGGCTCTGCTGTGGTCTCCGCCACGCCCTGCGGCAGAGTCTCTTCGTTGTAGCATGTTGCCTCGGCAATGGCAGGCTGTGTCAGCAGTGGGCGTGCATCTCAGTAGGGACGGATTGCCTCGGCAATGGCAGGCTGCGTCAGCAGTGGGCGTGTATCTCAGTTGGGGCGGGTTGTCTCTGTATTGGTGGACGCCCCTCCCCCACAGAGCGTCTCGGACCCTCTGCTCGGGATAGTTTGAAATCGTGGTTTTGTTCATCCCACTGGGTCCCCCAAACGCTCTGTCCCTGCAATCCCCTGGGCTGGCCTACTGTCCAAGTCTCATTCAGTCTCAAGTCCAGCCCTCTCAAGTCTCAGGTTGCCGGTTCAACAGGGCACCCGGACAAGTGCGCCCTGTGGGGATTGCTGGGTATGGCCGGCCGCCGCCGCCCCGGCTGTCAGCTTCGCCAGTTAGACCTACTGCCTGGCTCCCGTGTCTTTTTTATGCTTGGGAGTTTCCCCGTTCTGTGGGTAACAAAGATCAGTCTGGAAATGCAGCTCAGACTCACCTCTTTGCAGATTCAACAAGAGCTCCAATCCTGGGTTGTTCTCACAGCGCCATCTTGAGTCCTCCCCCCTCCTATGTTATCTTATTAAAATATGGCCATGCTAGTTGTTAAATATACTTAATATCACTATGACTAACACATGATTTGGGGTCTTTCTGTCATAGTTTAGCTGAAAATATATGTCAGGAAACTCAGAATTAAGGTGAAGGCATACTCCTAACTTCTATTTACTTTCAATTTCAATTTGTCTTCTGTGTGCAGCATAGGGTGGTAATCTTTATTTTGAATATTTCTGAGCCATCTTGTTTTAGGTGTTCATTTCTTAAAAACATTATTACTACACTTTGAATAATGCAAGTTTTTTTTACATTTAGCATCTCCAAAATTTAGGTACATTACAATAAATGAAAAAGAAAGCACTGTCTCACAATTGTTAATATTTCTGTTTCCTTATGATACCTAAAAGGGACAGGTCTCATAATCAGTAACATCATATTAATTAAATATAATAGCTGCATTATGCATTTTTTATAGAATTTAAGAATGCTATTTAAAATGTGAATTGAAATAATTCACATTTATTTTAATAAATTATATCTTTATTACAGATACTTACTGTATTTTTTCTTATGCTTTTTTGGTTTTTAGACCCTATATTTTTGTAGCCTGTTATATTTTCTTTGATCATTTATATATTGTTGGTCATTTACATATCATATTTCAGTTTTATGAGTTAATTAGCATTAGGTAAGTTGTAAGCATGTTTGAATCTCAATATTAAGAGTTAAACATTGGAAATAGGATTTCCTAGACCTATGACAGGAAGCAAAAGTATTTATAATAATCATATACCTTATGAAATATATGTGCTTGATGGATTAAAAACCATATGTAAAAAATAAGCAAATACTAAAATAAAACATGGAAAACATTCATTTACCCTTGAAGTTAAGGGGACATTTCTTAAGTAAGAACAGAAACATAGAGTTGTAAATAAAGTAGAAACATACAAAACCATGATAAATTGAAAAAAATATGTGCCAACATATAAAAGATAGAACTGTAAAATGATTTAAAAAGTGTATGCTATTTGACTTATTTTGTTAATATATAGAGGCACCTAGGATGTTTTTTAAAAAGCAGACAACTTAATAAAACCTAATTAAAAAATGGGCAAAGGATACAATATGATAACAGAAAAGGAAAGAGTTAAGAAATAGACAAAAGATGTTCTACCTCACTAGTAGTCATGAAAACGCAAGAAAAAAAGTAAGAGAGATGATTAGAGAGACTAAACACATTAACTGATATAGAAAATATAAAAAAATGAACAATAATGACTGAACACACATCTTCAAACTTATTAACACTTTAACATTTTTATTTTGATGAGTTTGGAGTGGGAAAGCAATTTAAAAGTATAAATGGGAGTAAAATATTTCTAAGGTTCTTTTGTTTGTAATGGAGCTAAAGATACTGATTGGTTTTAGACATAGCAAAAATTATGTATAAGACTAAATACATATGTTAAGACAAAAAATTAAGGACAAACAAATAATAGAATGTAAAGTTTCAGTTTGGTAGAGAATGAAGGAAGGAAACAAAACTTGAAAAAGAAAATCACACAAGTATATAAATAGGTACAAAGCAAAAAGTATGCAGGAAACTTATTTATCTGGCAGAGAAATACAATTCTACCAGTAACATTTATTATATACTGCTTAAATTTAAATAGTATAATATTTATTATACTATTCATAGTACTAGTAATTATAATACTAATAAAACTTCTAGATACTGATTAGCAATACTAGTACTAAAATACTATTAGCATTAAGTACTATTAGTATTACTAAATAGCAAATTTATTATATGCTTAAAACTACACAAAAAATGTATCATATATTTCTATGAAATAAAGGATGTACATAAAAATAAGATTTTGCTTAGTTCTGAAAGTAAGAAAGGTAACTGGGAATGATGGTAGTCAAATAAGATGAGGGGAGGGGTCTTTAGCTTTATGTGTAACATTATAATGTTAAGATAAAGGATTATGTGATATATAATATCCATACATTCACAAAAATAGATGACAGAGACAGATGATAGACAGATGATTGATTGATTGATAGATAGATAGATAGATAGATAGATAGATGATAGATAGATAGATAGATGGATGGATAGACAGACAAAATCCTAGAAGCCAATATGACAATTAAAAAAGACCAATTCTGAGTCTGGTTTTTAGGCATATTAGTGACTATTATTTTCTTCTTTGTACTTTTTTGTAATGTTCAACCTTGCCATAATAATAAAAGGAAACATAGAAAAACAATTATGTCTGGAGTAAAGGTAAGTTTAGTTTTGAACATGTCAAGTTCCAGGAATCTGATTCTAATCACATAGTGCAGGGGAAGGTATGAGTGTAGATAGGAGGATACCCAGACAGTATTGCACATCCAGCTGAGACTGAACTAAAAATTTTGTGAATGGATCTAATTTATATAATTGAGAGGGTCTTCATTTTTTGTTTTTTTCAAATGCTTTCCTGGCAAAATCTGAGTAAGGCAAGTGTTATGGAAATAAACAGTCCTGGAGAACTGAGGATGACAGTGAATGAAGAATTAAAGTCACTAAAAATAGTACAGAATGGTGATAATAAATAAGGACTTTAAAGTTTAAAAGCAAAACCAAGACAAACTATAACCTAGAAAAAAGAAATCTCACATTGAAATATTGGCTTTTCTACTTAGAAACTATATGATGATATTAATCAAATCATTTAACCACAGCACTTTAGCAGTGAGAAGTACAAGATCAAGGAACCAGCAGTTTCAAGGTCTGGTGAGGGCCTGTTCCTCATAGATGCTGCATTCTCTGTGTCCTTATATGCACACATGGAAGAGTGACAAAGATAAATCCTGTGTCCTCACATAGTTGAAAGCCAAAAGGGACTAGGACTTCCCTTCTACCTCTTTTATGAGGGCACTAATCCCATTCATAAGGGTAGAATACTTGTGACTTAATCATGTCCCAAATTCCCCACCTGTTAATACCATCACGTTGGGTCTTAAGTTGTAATATATGAATTTTAGGGAAAAACATACATTCAAATAATAGCATTCCATCCCTGGTCCTCCAAAATTTGTGTACATCTTACACACAAAGTATGTTCACTGAATCTCAATAGTCCCAATAATCTTTTTTTTTTTTTTTTTTTTTTTTGAGACAGAGTCTTACTCTGTCGCCAGGCTGGAGTGCAGTGGCGCAATCTCGGCTCACTGCAACCTCTACCTGGGTTCAGGCGATTCTTCCGCCTCAGCCTCTCGAGTAGCTGGGACCACAGGCATGTGCCACCACGCCCAGCTAATTTTTATATTTTTAGAAGAGACGGGGTTTCACCATGGCCAGTATGGTCTCCATCTCTTGACCTTGTGATCCGCCTGCCTCGGCCTCCCAAAGTGCTGGGATTACAGGCGTGAGCCACCGCGCCTGGCCTAGTCCCAATAATCTTAACTAGTTCTAGCATCAACTCAAAAAGTCTAAAGTCCCGAGTCTCATCTAAATATCTAAATCAGACATGGGTGAGAATCAAGATATAATTTTTTCCAGAGGCAAACTGCTCTCCATCTGTGAATGTGTGACATCGAACAAGTTACGTATTTCTAAAATACAGTGGTGGGATAGGCATAGAATAGACATTTTTATTACAAAATCAAGAAACAGAAAAAAAGAAAGGGTAATAGATCTTGACCAAATCCAAAACCTAATGGGGCAAACATAAAGTCTTGAGGCTCCATAATAATATTATTTTCCTTAAATTTCCTGCCTTCTGGACACTGTGGCATGGAGGTTGGGCTCCTAAGGCTCTGAGAATTCCTGCCTCCATGGCTTTGTTGGGCTCTGCTCATATAGCAGCACTCATGGGTTGAGCCTGGGTGCCTGCAACTCTCCCAGGATAGTGTTGCATGCTGGTGGCTCTGCAGTTATGAGGTTGTGGAGGAAGCACTGCCCCTACAGCTCTACTAGGCATTGTCCTGGGGGGGACCACAGAAGTGGCTCTGCACCAACAACTCCACTAGGCATTATCTTATTGAGGGCACTCTGTGCTGTCTCCACCCTTGTGGTAGTTCTCTATTTGGGTCCCAGGCTTCTTTAATGCATCTTTTTAAAACTAGGTAGAGGTAGCCATGCCCCCACAGCTCTTGCACTCTGTACACCTGCAGAGTTAGTACCACATGCATAGCACCATACAGGTTATGTACATTCTGGAGGGGTGATGTGAGCCATAACTATCCCCTCATGAGCCACAGCTGGGGTGGCTAAGAAGCACTGTGTCCGAATGTGGGAAACAAAGATGAGGTAGCACTGCACAGCAAGCTCCAAGGTCCCATAGGCACCTGAGGCCCTACCTTTGAAATAGTTCCGGCTCTCAGGCCTTGACACTATGGGCCTGTGATGGAAGGGGAAGTCCCATTAATTTCATAAATGCCTTCAGGGTCATGCTCTCAATGTCTTGTTGAATAGTATCTGGCTTGCTTCTCCTCATACTAATCTTATCAAATGGTCACTTGGCCACACTCTTGATATTCTCTCCTAAGCATGTTCTTTCATTCTTTACAATTTGACCAGTCTGAAAACTTTCCAAATCTTTATGTGCTATTTCCCTTTTGATTATAAATTCTGTCTTTATCTTTTTGTGCATTTTATTAAAAGCAGTCAAGAGAAGTAATGCTACACCCTAAAGACTTAGCTTAGAGATTTCTTCCACCAAATACCCTTTTTATCACTCCTACATTTTTCCTATCATAAAACACTAGGACACAAACACAATTCAGCCACGATCTTTCCCAAGTTAACAAGGAATTGTTAAAGGAATTTCTCACTTTCCTATTGTAACAAGGAAAGCCTATACTACAGTTTCTGATAGCACATTCCTCATTTCTGCCTAAGACCTCATCAGAATGGCCTTCACTGTCCATATTTCTACCAACATTCTGTTTACAATTACTTAAGTAATCTCTAATAGCTCTATAAAAGTCCTCGAAAAGTGTTTACCAAACTGGTACTCCATGAAATACTATTACAAGGAAAAGAAAAAGGCAGTATTCCTCAGCCAAATAAATTTAAGAAATACAGTATAAGAATTAGAATACTAAAGAATATGAGAAGTAAAGAGTGGTGTTACTAGCTTTACAGCATTCATTAACGCTGAAACTTGAATTTTTGGTAAATTGTTTAAAAATATTCATCCTAGAGAAAAATTTAACTATAAAGCCATAAATAGAGATGAATCACATTTATAACACATTTTTAAATCATCAAGTACTCTATGTCTATCATTTAAAAACGTATTTATCAACAAGAAACATATATTTATATAACAACATCATACATACTTCTCAATTTTTGGTATTGGTCAACTTCACTTGTTTGAATTTGATCCATGTGTCCTGCAGCTGATTCTACATTTTCAGGTGTAAAACTCCTATCTGACAGTTTATCCATCTCTTGATCTACCAAGATTAAAGGAAAAAAAAAACTTTTAGTAAATTAAATATAAAAATACTATTGAAATTTACCTACTATGTCCTAATCTCAAGAAGACTATAATTTCTAAAGTTTAGGAACATATTAATACATCATTATGTCAAATAAGAAGAGAAAAATTATTAATATCTGAAGTTAATTTGACAAGTTTCACATCTATTCCTGCTAAAACTTTTTGAAAAATTAAAATTATAGATTTACTCCTAGACATTTACTCCCTTAAGATAGAATACACTTCTGCCTCCATCCAAAAGCTAACATTTTGATTTTTAGTGAAACACCAAAAGCCATTACTATTAAAATTATGAACAAAATAAGATTGTGACTTATTATTGTTTTTCTTATTATTGTTACCCATTTCTGGTAATGCTGAAATGCAATAAAGTAGAAATTTTGATTTTCTGCTAAGATTACTTATACGACTAAACATACTCATACAATATTGACTAAAACTAAAAATCAGTTTGCTTGTATAGATTTGACATATGAATTTTTCATAATAAAATATTAAAAGAGAAATTTAAAAAGTGTATATATCTGGGTCAGAGACATTGTACATATTCAATGTCACTGAAACCCATGGGCATATTTTAAATATAATTGGTACATCTTTTCATAAAGATTTCCCCAAAATGTCTAATCATAATCTACATCTTCCTGTAACATTGAGATGTGTTTCTCTGTATTCCTCCCAACTGATAGTATATCCTTACAGTATTTGTTATTTTATAAATGGTTTTAACTGAATTTTTTATTATTGATATAAATGTATTTGATTAATAGGAATAAAACATCTGATGTCCATTTTTCTTGTTGGAGAAATTTATTTTAAAAATTTCTTTTAATATCTTTTTTATTAAATAATCTAAAATAAATTAAAATTTTTTACATAAAGGTTATACCCTTTGACTGTCACATAATTAAGTTTGATATTTGCTTTTTAATACTAATTTTGATGTTTTTTTGCACAGAAATTTAAAATTATTATTTAGCCAATTTCTAATGATCTTTCCTTTATATTCCTGTCTATAAAGTCATACCTGGGGGAACCTTCCTGAGAATTAGACTAACTTGTTTTCTTTCCCTGTTTGATTTTTCATAGGATTTATTTACAACCTAGAAAATCAGTTTGTTGAATAGCAAAAGATAAAATTATCACTTTAGTTTTTTTCTTTTTCTTTCTTTTTTTTTTTTTTTTTTTGAGACAGAGTTTTGCTCTTGTTACCCAGGCTGGAGTGCAATGGCGTGATCTTGGCTCACTGCAACCTTCGCCTCCTGGGTTCAGGCAATTCTCCTGCCTCAGCCTCCTGAGTAGCTGGGATTACAGGCATGCGCCACCATGCCCAGCTAATTTTTTGTATTTTTAGTAGAGACGGGGTTTCACCATGTTGACCAGGATTGTCTCAATATCTTGACCTCGTGATCCACCCGCCTCGGCCTCCCAAAGTGCTGGGATTACAGGTATGAGCCACCGTACCCGGCCCACTTTAGTTTTTTTTCTGATTTGTCTTAATACGATTTGTTAAAGAATCATTTTTTATACCACTAATTCTAATGGTTATGTTCATGACACTATTTAGTTAGTTTCTGGAGTTTCTAGTCTGCTCCATTCGTTTGAATGTTTATTATTTTATATTGGGGCTTTTCAATATGTAGTTAGTCCAAGTGCCACTGCCCTATTCTCTTTTTTTAGTCAATTATTTTGTTATTGAAATATGCTATTGTTGCCAAGTTTTAAAATAATTTTTATAAAATTCTATCAACACCAAAAACAATAAACAACTACTGGCATTTTGACTGGAAGTAAGTTATTTACCCAGTACTGTTAGGAGTCTGTCACTCATGAGCATGAAATATCTCCCTATTTAGTCAACATTTCTTTAGTCATTTAAGTTCACTGTTTCCATCATTAGAGGGCAGTGTATTTCCTAGTGTTTATTTATCAGTTATTTTATTATTTTTGTGCTCTCTTTACTGTTGGGAAATATAGAAATGTTTTTGTTTTTCTTTGCCAAATTTGTGTTAGCCACATTGCTGAAAATCACACTGTTATAAATTTTCTTTTGATTCTTTTAAGCTTTAAAAGTAAAAATCTCATAATCTTTAAGTAATAATCATGTTGTACCATTTCTTCTAATATTTATAATAACAGGTTTTCTTTTTCATTACATTGGTTATACATTTTACAACAATACTTACTTTAGCAGCAATAGAAATTTTATCTTATTTCTAACTCTAATTGAACATTTTATTTCATCATGAAACATGGCATTGGGATATTAGTAAGAGATTTTCTCTAACATTATAAAAAAAAGGATCATTTGTTTCATTGTTTAAAAAAAATCAGGAACAGATACATATCTACTCAAAAAAATTGATGTAAAAATAAACAATTACGAAAATGTATAAATGCTATTTTTATCAATTTATCAACATTTCTTGTCACTTAAAAACCTGAAATTGAGGAACATACTGTAATTGGTAAGGTAATATGATTAAATGCTGTAAGAGTAATTTAATAATTTCTGGTAGCCACAGAGGAATAGTAGCAAAAGAAAGAGCAAAAGAAAAGTGTGCATGAGAGGTTAGAATTCATTATATACTTTAGCATATAGGTTAGAATTTACTATATACTATAGAATTCACTATATAGTATAGAATATATGTTAGAATTCACTATATACTTTAAAGCCAAATATAGTCAGATTCTTCTAAGATTTCCTCTACTTTTCCTGGGGTAATCACAGCAGAATAAAGAGCCAGATTATATGGGTTTGAAATCGATCTCTAATGATGTGATTTTAGGCAGTTACTCCATGTCTTACTCCCCTCATTTCCTAAATAGTAATAGTAGTAGTATTTTCCTCATAGAAATTCTTTGTGGATTATTTGATAATAAATGCTCAATAAATATTAATAAAATATTTGCTGTTATTATCATAAGGTACCAGATATAAAAATCAAAAATAGTTTGCTGATATGCATTTATGACCACATTCCAAACTTATTCCTCTGAATATAAATATAATTTAAGGTTATTTGTAATCTTGTACATACCATATGTTTCCACTTGGGCAATTTTGTTTTTCTTAATTTGAAGTTGATCTTTTGATTTTGAGTCTACTGGCAAAAAACTTTTACCTGTCATCTGAGGCACCTTCAGAGCTACAAAATAGACATTTGAAATATATTAAAGAGAAAATATATTTACTGTAAAAACATAAAACATATTGAGACACAATGACATATTCCTTTTTTTCATTTTAAGCTAGTAATTTTCCATTTTAAATTGCATAGCTGAATAACCATCAATCTCTTGTAAGTTGTAACAAAAACTAGCACATGTGAATAAGTCAGTAGACTAAATACAGGTTGTCATCCCTCTCCTTCATTCAACTGAAAAACCTCAGGAAAAACAAATCACTTAGCAACAAATATGGAAAGTTAAGGACAGGGATCTGAGACCAAGGTAAGTGAGAAGGTGCTAACTCTTAAGGAAAAATCTAGATACTGAAATACTTCAGAAACTTATGCATATAGATATGTAATATTATTAACATATCTTTAAATAATTAAGAGTTCTTAAAAATCATTATATACCCCAGTAATAACATTGAGAACCAAACCTTTCACAGGCCTATTTCTATCTTTTCCAATTTTTATATTAGACTGCTTATACTCTTTTACATATTAACCCATTATTTGACACTGTAGTGAAAGTGAAGAATGAAAGCAAATGAAAGAAAAGACCTAAAAGACAATAGTAAGCAGAAATCCTTCTTGTGGACAGAAATTTGAGGAGTACAACTAAGGCTCCACTATATGTGGAACTAGAGATGGTTTGAGATTTAGTTTTACACTGATTTGAAGGCAGAAGCTAATGGAATTGGCCAGGTAGTCAGTTGAAGAATTGGGGCAAAAAGATTAAAAAAATGGTGACATGCAGGTCTTAGGGAGTTTTGTCTATGACTTTCTAGAATAGGGTGACAGTGTATAAAGTTATCCAAGCCCCATATAAATGTGCATAGGAAGGCATTTACCATAGTGTAAGATCTCAGCTAGAGGACCCGTCTATAAATACCAGTCAACCTAATGCCTCAGTTACATTTGTGCTTATTCTATGGACCTAGGTACCAAGAGGCCATGATGACAGTGACTTTTGAGTAAATTAATAGTATAGGGTTTTCCTATCAAGAATAATATGGATATTGCCCCTTCTGAGTGCTGAAATTGTCAAAAGCATAGGCTAAAGTTGAGCCTTCAAGTATAGCATCATTTTCTAGAAGAATTAGCAAAACATCTGGTGGCAGATGGACAACTGTAAATTTTCTATCATAAGAGGGAAATGATCTGCCCTCAGTGAGTTAGACATTTATTTTAGGCACTAAATCACTTTCTCTGCCTGTAGAACTTCTACCAATACCCTTGTTCATAAACTTGAAGAGTATCTTTTTGACTGACATAGTATCCTATGCATAATCTCCAACCAGGGGCACGATTTATGCAACTGATGTGTCATAATGAGTTCATGCCCATAAACTTACTGGTATTAGCACAAGCCCCCATTACCCAGAAGCACCAAGTTTGATGGAACAGTGAAATGGCTAGGTGAAGTCTCAGTTACTATGACTTCTGATAGAAAACACCCTGAGAGGCTACAGTCTTGATCTACAGGATGTCATATAGCCTTTATATGCCAATATATGGCCCTACCTATGCCATAACCTACCAATCTCATACCACATATACTTAATAACCCACTTAAAAATTTTTTATTTCATTTTCCAATGACTTTCATTAAGCAAGCTCCATGTGGGAGCATTCTTTCTGGTGTCCAAAGGAAGAATGCTCCCATCAAATATTCATATTCCAATAAGCTAGAAGCTGAGACTGCCTTCTTGCCATTTGGGGATCCCATGCCATTAAACCAATTGACAGAGAGAAAAATGTTTCTGAACTGGCTGTATCTCAATAACTGGGGAGAAGTAAGTTTCACTAATTAAGAGAAGAAAGAAGGAATAATTTTGACCCCAGGGGTTCACTGGGATACCTTTAAATACTTCCACGTTCCAAATACAAGATAAATAGAGGACTACAGCAATCTAATAAAACCACCAAGGTATCAGCTATCATAACAATAAAGGTTTTTGAGTTGCCTTACCAGATAAAAAACTACTGTCTACCCAAGGGGGAGGCAAAGACTAATGAGAACATGGACGGGTAATGGAGGAAGGCAGCTATAATTAATTGCCTTCATAACTAGTTATAGAAATTACAACTGTGGCAATGATTTTTGTCCATTAATTATGTCTTATACCACTACCCCCTTTTATCCTTTGCCACTTTATATAAAGAATGTTGATGCTGAAAAATGAATTTAGTAGGTTATAGATAGAAGAAAGACCCAATTGAAATTACTCTGAAATATTATGGATTTGAATAGGACTTAATGTTTCTTGGGTTGGAGACACATTTTCATCACCTGAATGAAAAACAAGGTGAGACTGCTGAAGGCCAAACGAAGTACACTGAGAAGATACCTCTTATTTTACCTTCCAGATTTACTCTCCAACTTTCTCTAGTTACTGTATGTTCCAACGAGTAAACCTCCAAAGACTGAATAAATAGGTTTGCTTGCTCTCAGGCTTCCAGGTGAATTCAGCCAATGAAACCATGGCAGGAGATCAGAGGGAGGAAATACAATGAGATCAAGGAATATATTTCCATGGTTTCTTTCCTGCAGCATCATGGCAGTGGGCATGAACTTTCCCAAATCTCTTACTTCTTGTTACATACACTACTTTCCCCATAGAGCTCTCTTTTACCTAAGTTTCCAATAACTATTCCTTCTCCTCTTTAAGGTTAAGGGTAGTAACATTATCCCACTTTTTTACCCCTAGATTGTTAAACTGTTCCTTATGTTTATGCTGGACACTTCTCCTTTGTAGAGTGTGCCCCTTTATTAATCTCAAATTAAACCCAATTTGTGCTGTTTTCCAACAAGATCTTGACTTATATACCCATAACTAGCAGACTGGATAAATAAGCAGTAGTGCATTCACACCACAATGAAAATAAACAAAATATGGTTACATGTTTTACATAACACTAAATTTTAAAAAGCAGGATAAGAAAGGATATTTAGAGAATTATTTATTCTTAAAATCTTCAAAAACTATATTATGATTACATACTGAAATGGTAAAACTATTAAGTTTAACCACATGAACTTGTCATTTTCTTATAGGTAAAAAATTGTTGAATATTGGCAATTACATATGATTTGACCAAAATAAGAAACAATAAACTGCTATCTTAAAATCAATATAGTTATTGCCACTGTGAGGATGGAGAAAATTGAGAGACACACTGGAGATTTTATGTGAGAGTAGGATTCTATATCTTGACCTAAGTGGTGGTTATCCTAGTTTTGCTTAATGCTTATTTGTTAAAATTTACACGTAAGTCTTATGAAATTACCTGTAAATTGTTTAAAATTGCTTAAAAAGTAAATTAAAGATATCTTAAAGAATACTTGTTCTCAAATGTTTTCATTTTGGTATGTCATTCAATACATATTCAAGTTCTGAACAAGAGATATATTTGTAGTTCACTATAAAAGAAAGACAAACTATATATTGTTTGACTGGACAAAAATATTTTCTCTAATCTTTGTAACAATCACATGTCCATAGTAAGTAGCACTGACTTATTAAAATATACTATATACTTAAAGCATAAAAATAAAGACAATACTTCTCCTCAGTGTATATGTGAGAATCCTATTTCATAAATATACCTAGTTATTAAACAAATGAATTGTTACTTGATTCTCTTATGGTATACA
This sequence comes from Callithrix jacchus, assembly GCF_049354715.1. Classification (NCBI taxonomy): domain Eukaryota; kingdom Metazoa; phylum Chordata; class Mammalia; order Primates; family Cebidae; genus Callithrix; species Callithrix jacchus. Next base: position 32,402,955 of record NC_133508.1, on the reverse strand, counting down.
TATTTTAGAAAAAAGTTTAAATTATTAAAATAAGATAAATGATTGATACAAATGGAAAGATGCCATAAGTCACCAGTCCAAAGAAGAGAGCAATGAAGAGAGAAATATCTTTTGAAGATAAAAAATTTTTTTAAACAAAACTTTCAATTTCCAGTCTAACATGTAAAAGTCTCAGAAACTGTCTCTCCATCCTAACAACAAGTATTATGCAGCAATCAGAAATGATGAGTTCGTGTCATTTGTAGGGACATGGATGAATCTGGAGAACATCATTCTCAGCAAACTGACACAAGAACAGAAAATGAAATACCGCATATTCTCACTCACAGGCGGGTGATGAAAAATGAGAACACATGGACACAGGGAGGGGAGTACTAAACACTGGGGACTATTGGGGGGGAAGGGGAGGGTCAGCGGGAGGGGGAGCTGGGGAGGGATAGCCTGGGGAGAAATGCCAAATGTAGGTGAAGGGGAGAAAGGAAGCAAAACACACTGCCATGTGTGTACCTATGCAACTGTCTTGCATGTTCTGCACATGTACCCCAAAACCTAAAATGCAATACAAAATTAAAAAAAAAAAAAGCTGAACAAGTAAGAAAACCTGAACTGCCATTAGTGAATTGCTGGAACCTCAGTGAGGACATGTCTGAACAATTAAAACTCCAAGGAGGCCCAGTTATAGGGAGTTTCCACACTTTTGTGAGTTTTGCCTCCAGAAGCTGTACCAGGTTCTCACAATGAATAGTAGAGAAAAAAAATCCCCTTATGTTCCCAACAGAGGGAGAGGGAAAAGGAACCACTTCAAAATATGCCAGAGCAATCTATTCTTAACAAGGTCTGCTCACAGGACACATACTTTTTACCAGAGCCAAATCTGCTAGGGTTTTATTGGAGCCTAAACAAGCTTAGATGAAAGGGAATATCCAACTCCAGCCCCCTCTACCCATCCTGCCCCACATAAGAAGGAAAAAAATTGAGAAGCACTGAAGAAGTTCGTTCATAGTCCAGGGACACAGGATCACCAAAAGACTGAGACCTAACCATCATAAGATTACAAAATGCTTTCCCCTCCTCCTCACACTTATTCACCACAAAATTAGGGACCCATTTACTGGAGTTTATTTTCCCAGTACATCATGTCTGGCTTTTAATAAAATATTACAAGGCATACTAACAGACAAAAAAAATTGAAGAGACAGAGCAAATATTACAACTAAGTTCAAATATGGCAGGAACGTTGGCATTATCAGACTAGCAGTTATGGCAAGGTAGCAGGACACAAGATTAATGTACAGAAGTTACATGTTTTACTTTATTTTTTTCTATTATTTTAGGTACATGTGAACATCTGTTAGATGGGTAAATTCTGTGTCATAGGAGTTACGTGTACAAATTATTTTGTCACCCAGGTACTGGGAGCATACTACCTGATAGTTTTTTGATCCTCACCCTCTGCCCATTCTCCACCTTCAAGTAGGCCCCAGTGTCTATTGTTTCCTTCTTTGTGTCCATGTGTACTGGATATACAGCTCCCACTTATAAATGAGAACATGTGGTATTTGGTTTTCTGTTCCTGCATTAATTAGCTTAGGATAATGGCCACTAGCTCTGTCCATGTTGCTACAAAGGACATGAGCTCATTCTTTTTATGGCTGCATAGTATTCCATGGTATATGTGTACCATATTTCCTTTCTCCAGCCCACTGTTGATACACATCTGAGTTGACTCTATGTCTTTGCTATTGTCAATAGTGTTGTGATGAACATGCACATGTATGTGTCTTTATGGTAGGATGATTTTATTCCTTTGGCTCTATAACCAGTAATGGGATTGCTGGGTTGAATGGTAGCTCTGTTTTAAGTCATTTCAGAAATCTCCAAACTGCTTCCCATAGTTGTTGAACTAATTTACATTCCAACCAATGGTGTATAAGACTTCCCTTATTTCTACAACCTCACCATCTCATACCAATCAAAATATCAAACCATTTTGATTGGTATGAGATGGTATCTCATTGTGGTTTTGATGTGAATTTTTCTAATGATTAGAGATATTAAGTATTTTTTTTCATATGCTTGTTGGCCACATGTATGTGTACTTTTGAGAAGTATCTGTTCATATCCTTTGCTAGTTTTTAATGGGGTTGTTTTTTGCTTATTGATTTGAGTTCCTTATAGATGCTAGATACTAGACATTTGTTGGATGCACAGTTTGTGAATATTTTCTTCTATTTTGTAGGTTGTCTCTTTACTCTGTTTCTTTTGTTGTGCAGAAGGTCTTTAATTGAATTAGATTCCACTTGTCAATTTTTCTTTCAGTTGCAATTGGTTTTGGAGCCTTTGTTATGAAATCTTTGCCAGGGGATGTGTCCAGAAGGATATTTCCTAGGTTTCCTTCTAGAGTTTTCATAGTTTTAGGGTCTACATTTAAGTCTTTGAACCATCTTGGGTTGATTTTTATATGTGGTGTAAGAAAGGGGGGTCCTCTTTCAATCTTTTTCCTATGGGACCAGGCCTATGGCTTTTCTTTCTGGCTCCTTGAGTTTAAGCACTGCCGTGTTTGCAGGGGCCAAGGTTCTCCCAGTCTGCTGGCAACAACACTCAGTTTGGGAGTGCCAGCAAAGGCATTTCATCAGAGTGGTGGTGACAGCAGGGTCCCCACATGTGCCAGTGGTGACCAGGCAGCAGCACTGTGGATTCTGCAGACGTACAAGTGCTGGCTGTGACAAGGCAGCAGTGTAGTGCTGTCTACAGATGCATGCCAGCAGTGGTGCAATGGGGTTCCTGTGTACTCATGTCCACTGTGGCCTGATGGTGGCCATGTGCGCATGCTGGCAAAGCATTAGGGGGAGGCTGAAAGTGATTGCACAATGACAAAGTGGTGGGAGAAGGCAACAGGTGGGTGCACATTGGTAGGGTCCATCTGCAGAAGCTTTCTGATGGTTAGCCGAGGTCTGCTGGCAAAAACGCTACGGTGGTGACCACCAGGAAGCACCACAATTGGGCATTGAAGACTGTGCTACAAGTAGGCATGGCCACGGAGGGACCTCAGGAGAGGCTGCAGACAGGGAGGTGCTCAGATTAGACTGGCCCCATGTCACTGAAAGCTCTGCCTTGTCCAGGCCAGACAGTCAACAAAGGTCAAAGCCACCTAGAGAGCATGGCAAGTATTGGGGGATGGGCATTGTTGACCATGCTCCACTGTAGCCATTCGAGTGCCAAACCCTCTGGGATCCACAGTCTGGACTTCTGTCCCTGTCAACTCTTAAAGCAGCTCTTCCTGCCAGCTCAAATGTCTGTGGGGACAATAAGATCTTCTGTAGCTAGGATTATGAAGGTGCATGATGAGATAGGGCCATTCCTCACCTATTTAACTCATCTCTTCCCCAGGAATTCCTGGGGCCCAGGAATGAGTGCTGATGCTTGGCAGCTATGTGCAAGCTTCCCAGCTTTCCACCCCTCAGCCCAGAGTCTACATACTCCCTCTGTCCACTCTCAATGCCCTCCTTCCAGAGACGTGCTCAGAGTATGTTGGTCATCTTGATAGTCCGGTCTCTCAGTGGGAGATGCTCTTCCTGGCTATGTCTGGTTAGCCACTTTGGGTCTTCTCCTCAAAAGTCAATTGTTTCCCTTTATGCCAACAAGTGGAATTTGAAATTAAAAATGCAAACATCAATTACAACACCGCCCCCCAAAATTGAATATTTAGGTACAAATCTGACAAAAAAATATAAAATCTACAGTAGAAAACTCCAAAACTCTGATAAAAAGAATCAAGGAAGAACTAAATAAATGGAAAGAGGTTGTATGTTCATAGTTAGGATGACAATATTTTCAAGGTATTATTTCTTCATTAGAGATTCAATGTAATCCCAATCAAAACCTCAGCAAGTTATTTTGTGAATATTGACAAACTAATTCTAAAATTTATATGGAGCAGCAAAATATCCAGAATGGCTGATATGATTTGGATATTTGTCACCTCCAATTTTATGTAGAAATTTGATCCTCAATATTGGAGGTGGTAGCTGGTACTATGTGTTTAGGTCATGAGAGCAGATCCCTCATGAATGTTTTGGTGCTGTCCTCACAGTAATAATCTGTGTGTCTTCATTCTCCTAATTCCCTATAGATCTGATTGTTAAAAAGTGCCTGACATCTCCTCCCATCTTTCTTTTGCTCCCTCACTTATGTAATATGCTGGCTTCTCTTCCCCTTCCACTGTGAGTGAAAAAGCTTCCTTAGACCCTAAACAGATGCCGGCACCATGCTTCTCGTATAGTCTGCAGAACTGTGAACCAAATACACCTGTTTTCTTTATAAATTACCCAGCCTCGGGTATTCCTTTATAGCAATCCAAATGAACTAAGATAAGAGATGACACAATATTGAAGGAGAAGAACAAAGTTGGATGACTGACTTATTATTAAGCTACAGTAGTTAAGACAGTGTGGTCTTATAAAAAGCATAGACAAATAGATCCATGGCACAGAACAGAGAGCCCAGAAGTAGATTCACACCAATATGGCCAACCAATTTTAATGAAGGAGCACAGGTAATTTGATGATAAAAAAAATGGTGTATAAGCCTTCCATTTTTCTTTTTCTTTTCTTTCTTTTTTTTTTTTTTTTTTTTTTGAGACAGAGTTTTGCTCTTGTTACCCTGGCTGGAATGCAATGGCGTGATCACGGCTCACTGCAACCTCCGCCTCCTGGGTTCAGGCAATTCTCCTGCCTCAGCCTCCTGAGTAGTTGGGATTACAGGCATGCGCCACCATGCCCAGCTAATTTTTTGTATCTTTAGTAGAGACGGGGTTTCACCATGTTGACCAAGATGGTCTCGATCTCTTGACCTCGTGATCCACCCGCCTTGGCCTCCCAAAGTGCTGGGATTACAGGCTTGAGCCACCGCACCTGGCCAAGCCTTCCCTTTTTCTACAACCTCACCATCTCATACCATTTTGATTTAGTTTGACAAACTTTAGAATTACTTTGTTAATCAAAATGGTATGAAATGGTATCTCATTGCAGTTTTGATTTGACTTTTTCTAATGATTAGAGACATTATGCATTTTTTTCATATGCTTATTTTCATATCTTTTCAACAAATGATGCTGGAATAACAAGCCATCCATATGCAATAAAAAATAAATCTAGATACAGACCTTATACCCTTCACAAAAATTAACGCAAAAAGTATCATAAATCTAAATAGAAAATGGAAAACTGCAAAACTTCTAGAAGATTACATAAAAGAATCCTAGGGGACACTGGGCATAGAGATTATTTTTTAGATAAAATATGAAAGGCACAATTAACAACAGCAAAGGAATTGATAAGCTGGACTTAATTAAAATTCAAAAACGTCTGCCTTGTAAAAGACATTGTGAAAAGAATGAAAAGTAATGCCACAGACTAGGAAATTATATGGCAAAAGACATATCTAATAAAAGACTGTTACCCAAAATATGCAAAGAACTCTTACAACTCAATATAAAAACAAACATCTCATTTGAAAGATGGGCAAAACATCTTAACAGACACCTCACCAATGAAGATATACAGGTGACAAGTAAGCATATAAAGAGATGTTTAACATATATGTCTTTAGGAACTTGTGAATTAAAACAAAAATGAAACACAACTACACAGTTATTAGAATAACCTAACTCAAAAAAACTGACAACAGATGCAGAAAAGTATGTGTAGCAACAGGAATCCTCATTCATTGCTGGTGAGATTTCAAAACAGTATAGCCATTCTGGAAGACCCTTTGGCTGTTTCTTAAAAACTAAACCTATTCTTGCCATATAATCCAGCAATTTCACTACTTGAAAACATGTCCATATTCAAACCTGCACATGGATGTTAGAGCAGCTTTATTCATAATTGCCAAAACTTGGGGGAAAATCTACAACATTCTTCAGTAGGTAAATAGATGAATTAACTGTGGTACACACAGAATATGCAATATTATTCTGTACTAAAGGGAATTAGCCACAAGGACATTGAAAAAATGAAGGAACCTTATATGTATATTACTAAGTTGAAATAAGCCAATCTGAATTTTATTCCTCAAATTTATTTGTCAAAACTCTAATCTCTAATGTGTCTGTATCTGGACATATGCCCTTATGGAGAAAATTAAGGTAAAATGAGATTTTAAGAGTAGAGTCCTAATCTTATAGAATTGATGGCCTTAAAAGAAAGACCACATGCAGGTATGAAGGTGGCTAGCTACAACTAAGGAGACCCCTCCCACACCAGTCAACACCTTGATCTTAAACTTTCCAACCTTTAGAACTGTGAGAAAATAATTTCTGTTGTTTCAGCTACCTAGTTTATGGTATTTTGTTATGGCAGCCTGAGCAGACAAAGACTGCTACATACTCTATGATTACAACTATAAGACATTCTGAAAAAAGCAAAATCATGGACACAACAAAAAGGTCAATTGTTGTGAGGAGTTAAGGATAAGGGAGAAATAGATAGGTGAAGCACAAAAGATGTTTAGGTGCGTGAAACTATTCTGTATGACACTATAATGATCATATATATGTCATCATACATTTGTCAAAACCCAGAGAATGAACACCAACAGCAGACTCTAAAGTGAACTATGACCTTTGGATGATAATGTGGTTTCAATGTAGGTTCACTAGGTATAACAAATGTTTAACTCTGGTGCAAGATGCTGACAGTGGGGAGCCTGTGTTAGGCTATAATGGCAGAAGTTATATGAAAACTCTGTACTTTCTGCTCAATTTTGCTGTAAACCTAAAATTGCTCTAAAAATAAATTTTATAAAAGTGGAATATTTAATCTCCAAGACATGAGTATTTACAGTAAATATAAATGCATCAAAATTCTAGTTAAAAGGAAAAGATGTTCAAACTGGAACAAAAAATTCTAACTATATTCTGTTCATAAAAAAAAGTTCAGTTCATAGGAAGACATAACAAATTTAAATGTGCAATGTGTATATCAAAATGAGAGCATCAAAAGAGGCAAAGCAAATATTGACAAAATCACAGAGAGTAACAGAAATTCACACTCGCAATGGGAGAATCGAACATACCCTCTTAATAACTGATAAAATAGACATTACAAGTTGTAAGAGAAATGGAAGATTTAAATAATGCAATTAACAAATCTCACTCAATAAGACATTTTTTGGGGGAAATACAGTTGATCCTTGAACAATATGGGTTTGAACTGCATGGGTCCACTCATATGTGGCTTTTTTCCAACCAAACATAGATTAAAAATACAGTACTTGTGGAATACAAAACCCAACATACACAGAGGACCCACTTTTCATATACTAGTTACACAGGGCCAACTATAGGACTTGACTATGCATGGATTTTGGTATATGTGTGTGAAGGGGTGGTCCTGGAACTAATCCCTATGTATACCAAGAAATGACTGTATGCAGACTCATGAACCAAAGGACAAACCACTCTTAATTTTAATTGAAAATATTACAGCAATATGTGTAATTTTAATGTGTACTAAAAAGACAATCTTTTTTGGTGGCTCCAAGTTCTTAGTTTGAGATTGGCTTTTTATGATTAAAACTTTATCTTTGAACAAAAGAGTTTCAGTAAGTAAAGCCGTTCTATAAGCTGCAAGAAGAGATGCTTTTAATCTACTCCCTAGGAAAAAATAATTTCTTGAGGAATCTCTGAATTTCACAATAAATGTCAATACTGAGCAGTATCTCTCTCATTTTTGCAAGTTATTAGCAAATAATCACATTTATGTGCTATGAACTATTAAAGTAAGATTATTAATATAAAATGTAATAATTAGAATGTTTCTCATTAATGTAGACACATTCTTATTACTTCTAGACATACACAAAAATTTAAAACATTTAATATAATCTTCAGTTTTGTATGGAAAGTTCTAATTTTAAAAAATTAAAACTCATTATAAGGGTTATAATTAAAAAAAAAGAAATGATAAAAAATAGCTACCATAAAAGAAACAATAAATGTGAGAGAAGTAAAGATAGGTAAGATGGGAAAATATAGAAAACACAAAAGAAAATGTAACATGTAAATCCAAATATATCATTAACTATATTAAATGCTACAGTTAAAACACAAGGACCTTTACACTGAACCAAAAGAAGAAGAACACATGTAAAATGAGTATGACAGAGGCAGCTACATCGAAGTAATAGAGAATAAATTATAAAGATACTGAAAGTTTAAAAGTAAAAGTAATAGAAGAACTTCCATTTCTGGTTTAACATGTAAAGACTTTGGAAGTTGTTACTCCCATCTTCATGATAAGAAAAGAGATAAACTTTAAATCAATACTTTTTCTTATAACTATCAGAGAATTAAAGTCAAAAGGCAAAACACTGTCCTAAAAACTGGACAGAGAGAGGGAGATACTAAGAATCACAGTTTACTGGCAGCAAAGGCCTAGAAATAGATTCCCTCCACTATAGCTACTTGTATGAACATTTAAGCTACAACTGATGAATTGCTGGAGGCTTTGTGTGGACTATGAGTGTTAAAATATCTAATCTCATGGATACTCCCACATTTTCATAAGTTTACCTCTTGGAGCCCCATGAGGTTCTCAGAGAAAAATACCCTTTGTGCTTTCTACAAGGGGAAGGGGAAAGTAATCATTTTAAAACACATTCAGAGCTTTTTGTTCTTAACAAAAGACTACCCTCAAGGGAAACTATTTTGCCAGAGATTAACTATCACAGGCGTTATTACACAATAATTGACCTGGCGGAAGGGAAATATCTAACTCCAGATGCTTTCTAGTCTTCAATATGAGAAAGTGAAATACCCAATTTCAACCTCCTGTGAACTTTCTGCTCATGTAAGGACCTGGGATGTTGGGAAGAAGAACATAAGAAGCTCTCGTGAAGTGTAGACTTCTGAGGCACAGGCTAACTAGAAGACTGAAACCTAATCAGAGGATTATAGAATGCTTCTCCTCTCTTGATACCTTACCACCACATTAATCAGACTCCTGCATAATAACAGCAAATTACAGCTAAAATACCTGCAAGCCTCAGGCCCTATCTAAAGAAAACCCAGAAACAACAGAGGGAACAAAAATAATGGTAATATTTTAGAAAATTTTATCATTTGATATCTACAATTACAGCAAACAAAAAACACAGCCTAACTGCTAGCTAGGTAACCATATTATAATAAATGCTTATATGCCTGAGTTCCTATTGTCCAATACATTATGTCTAGATTTCAAAAACAATGACAAAAAATTTCCAGTCATGTTAAAAGTAAAAAAAATATACTCTGAAGAGACAGTTTAAACATAAGCATCAAACTCAGATATGGCAGAATTTTTCCAATTATCATACTATAAATTTAAAATAATTTTGACTAACAATATTAAGACCACTGATGGAAAAAGTGGACAACACATAATAAGAAATAGATAATATAAGCAAGAAGGTAGAAAAACTAAGGAGAGATGGGCAGATCCAAGATGGCTGAATAGGAATAGCTCTGGAGTTCAGTTCCCAGCGAGAACAACACAGAGAGTGAGTGGTCACCACATTTCCAAATGAGTTATTACTGCCCACAGACCAGGAGATTCCTGAGCTGAAAAGTGCCATGAGTTTCCAGCATGGCTATTTCAGCTGGCACAGCAGGTCTCCACACAAAAACTCACACAAATCTGGGTGGCTGTTTCAACTGGTGCCTGGAATGCCTGGGAGACAGAGCCATTCATTCAACTGAAAAAAAGGGAGCTGAAACAGGGAGCCAGGTGATCTGGCTTGGCAGGTTCCACCCCCACAAAGACCAGCAATCTGAAATGCTCTGGATTAAGAGTTTCACAGCAAGTGCAGCTGGACCTGGGATGGTCCAGCTCTGTGGTGGGAAGGGCATCTGCCATTACTGAGGCAGTCCACCACTACCAAAGCAGTCTGCCATTACTGAGGCATATACCATTACCGAGGCAGTCTTCCATTACCGAGGCAATATGCCATTACTGAGGCAGTCCCCCAATACAAAGGCAGTCCACCTTTACCGAGGTAGACCACCATCACCAAGACAGTTCTAACTGTACCTCTATAAACAAAACTGCAAGGAAGTTCACACAGCAGCTCTACAGAGCCCATGGCAGCTCAGAAACACCTCTGCTGGCAGACTGTGACTAGGCTTCCTGCTGGCTGGGCAGGGCATCACCAAAAAGCAGCAGCATGTCAGGAACTTATAAATAAAGCCCCACCTTCCCAGGACAGAGCACCTGGAAAAAAAGGTGATTATGAATTCTACTGCAGCAGACTTAAACATACCTGCCCAGTAGCTCTGAACAGAACAACAGAACTCACAGCTCAGCATTTGAGCTCCTATAAGGGTCAGACTGTCTCCTCAAGTAGCTCCATAATCCCTGTACATCAAAAGAGATACCTCATAAAGGAGAGCTCAAGCTGACATCCAGCAGGTATCCTTCTGGGATGAAGATACCAGAAGAAGAAACTGGCAGAAACTCTTACTGTTCTGCAGCCACTGTGCAGGTGATACCCAGGCAAGCAGGATCTGGAGTCAAACTTCAGCAGTCCTACAGCCGAGGGGTCCTAACTATTAGAAGGAAAACTAGAAAACAGAAATAAGATCATCATTAACAAACTGGACATCCACTCAGAGACCCCATCCCAAAGTCAACAACTACAAAGACCACAGAAAGATAAATCCACAAAGATGGGAAGAAATCAGAGCAAAAAGGATGAAAACACCCAAAACCAGAATGCCTCTCCTCCTCCAAGGGATCACAACTCCTCACCAGTAACAGAACAAAGCTGGATAGAGAATGAGTCTCATGAATTGACAGAAACAGGCTTCAGAGGGTGGGTAATAACAAACTTCTCTGAGCGAAAAGAAAATGTTCTAATCCAATGCCAAGAAACTAAGAACCTTGAAAAAAGGTTTCGTGAAATGCTAATGAAAACAAACACCTAAGAGAATATAAATGATCTGATAGAGCTGAAAAACACAACATGAGAACTTTGCAAAGCATACACAAGTTTCAATAGCTGAATCGACCAAGCAGAAAGGATATGACAGATTGAAGATTAACTCAATGAAATAAAATGAGAAGGCAAGATTAGAGAAAAAAGAGTGAAAAGAAATAAGCAAAGCCTCCAAGAAATATGGGATTATGTGAAAAGACCTAAACTACATTTGATAGGTATACCTGAATATGACAGACAGAATGAATTCAAGCTGGAAAACACTCTTCAGGTTGTTATCCAGGAGAACTTCCTCAACTTAGCAAGGCAGGCCACTATTCAAGTCCAGGAAATACAGAGAACACAACAAAGATATTCTCAAGAAGAGCAACCCCAAGGCACATAATCATCAGATTCACCAGGGTTGGAAGGAAAAAATGCTAAGCACAGCCAGAGAGAAAGGTTGGGTTACCCACAAAGGGAAGCCCATCAGACTCACAGCGGATCTCTCAGTAGAAACCCTACCAGCCAGAAGAGAGCAGGGGCCATCCTTAAAGAAAAAAACTTTCAACCTAGTATTTCATATCCAGCCAAACTAAGCTTCATAAGCAAAGATAAAATAAAATCTTTTACAAACAAGCAATTGCTGAGAGATTTCATCACTACCAGGCCTGCCTTACAAGAGTTCCTCAAGGAAGCACTAAACATAGAAAGAAACAACCAGTACCAGCAACTTTAAAAATGTACCAAATGGTAAAAAGCATCGACACAATGAAGAAGCTGTATCAACCAACAGGCAAAACAACCAGCTAGCATCAAAATGGCAGAATCAAATTCACACATAACAATATTAACTGTAAGTGTAAATGAACTAAATGCCCCAGTCAAAAGACACAGACTGGCAAATTGGATAATTTAAAATTAACCATATTAACTCTCACTCATTGCTGGTAGGAATGCAAAACACTACAGCTACTTTCAAGACAGTTTAACTGCTTCTTACAAAGTTAAATACAGTATTACTATATGATACAGCAGTTGTGCTCCTTGGCATTTACCTGTGTAGAAAATATATGTCCCCATAAAGTTTATGCAGTATCCAACAGGTACTAAATAGTTTTGCACCTAATTAAGAAAGAAATTGTTGGGCTTTTTTTGTGGTTTAAGAGTATTGTGAAAAAATTAGAGACCATATAGGCACCAACAGCTTCTGTCTAAACTCTTTACAAAAGACTGTGTAAGTACTTCACCAGAAAGCATATGTAGTTTTACTAGTATCAGATAAACTTTAAAACAAAATGCATTTATGTATTTATTTATATTTAACTTTCATTTTCAGTTCGGGGGTACAAGTGAAGGTTTGTTACATAGGTAAACTCACATCACGAAGGTTTGTTATACAGATTTTTTCATCACCCAAGTATTAAGCCCAGTACCCAATAGTTATCTTTTCTGCTCATCTCCCTTCTCCCACCTTCCACTCTCAAGTGAACCCCAGTGTGTTTTGTTCCCTTTGTGTTCATGAGCTCTCATCTCACTTACAAATGAGAACATGCAGTATTTGGTTTTCTGTTCCTGCATGAGTTTTCTAAGTATAATGGCCTCCAGTTCCATCCATGTTCCTGCAAAAGACATAATCTTGTCCCTTGTTATGACTGCATAGTATTACATGGTGTATATGTATCACATTTTCTTTATCTAATTTGTCACTGATGGGCATTTAGACTGATTCCATGTCTTTGCTATTGTGAATAGTGAGGCAACAAACATTCATGTGCATGTATCTTTATGCTAGAATGATTTATATTCCTCTGGGTATATACCCAGTAATGAGATTGCGCGTTGAATGGTAGTTCTGCTTTTAGCTCTCTGAAGAATTGCCATACTGTTTTCCACAATGGTTGAACTAATTTACACTCCCATCAACAGTGTATAAGTGTTAGCTTTTCTTCGCAACCTTACCAGCATCTGTTGCTTTTTGACTTTTAAGTAATAGCCATTCTGACTGGTGTGAAATGGTATTTCACTATGGTTTTGATTTGCATAAAACAAAATGCATTTTCAGACATTAAGAGACAGTCTCCACTTACCAGGTTAAAAGTATAAATTTGTACACAATAAATAAATAAGATAGTTTCCAAATATAAAAACTGATTTGACAGAACTACTATAAGACATAGAGAAATCTATAATCACAGTGGGAGAAATTAACATACATCTCTTAGTAATACAGAATAAACAGAAAAACCTCAATGAAAAAAATAACTGAACAGAACAATAAACACATTTAATTTAACAAGCCTGTAATCCCAGCACTTTGGGAGGCCAAGGTGGGTGGATCATGAGGTCAAGAGATTGAGACCATCCTGGTCAACATGGTGAAACCCCGTCTCTACTAAAAAATACAAAAAATTACCTGGGCATGGTGGTGCATGCCTGTAATCCAAGATACTCAGGAGGCTGAGGCAGGAGAATTGCTTGAACCCAGGAGGCGGAGGTTGTGATGAGCCAAGATCGCGCCATTACACTCCAGCCTGGGTAACAAGAGCAAAACTCTGTCTCAAAAAACAAAAAAAAAAAAACAAAAAAAAACCATGTTGACTAAACAGTCACAAACCTACAAACAAAATTCTTCAGCTTACTCTAATTAAAAATAAATCAATGATATTGAAAATTATCATACTTACTACTTAGTGTTTCCATTTTGTTAGCTCCAAATATCTTAGCTTGAGATTTGCTTTTTGAAAATGCAACTTTATCCTCAGGTAAAAAATTTTCATCTAACACATCTTCCACTTTCTGAGCTACAAAAAAGATGCTTTTAATCAGTTAAATAGACAAATGAATTTATCAAAAAAACCTCTGTAATTCAAAATACATATCACCTATCCAGCAATATGTCCTCTCATGTTTTGAAATAATATACTCAAATGCCACATTGCTGAGACAGTGAATTATAGACTGAGTATGTGAAGTGTTAAAATATAGAACTTTTCAAGAAAATAGTTTTATAAGGTATTCATATTTTATAATCAAATAAAATTTTTATAACAGATGTGGGTAATAAAAATGATAAAAGCATCTGTTGTCTCCAGATTTTTTAATGATCGCCATTCTAACTGGCATGAGATGGTATCTCAATGTGGTTTTGATTTGCATCTCTCTGATGATCAGTGACGATGAGCATTTTTTCATATGATTGTTGGCCTCATATATGTCTTCTTTCGTAAAGTATCTGTTCATATCCTTTGCCCACTTTTGAATGGGCTTGTTTGTTTTTTTCCTGTAAATCTGTTTGAGTTCTTTGTAAATTCTGGATATCAGCCCTTTGTCAGATGGGTAAACTGCAAAAATTTTTTCCCATTCTGTCGGTTGCCGATCCACTCTAGTGACTGTTTCTTTTGCCATGCAGAAGCTGTGGAGTTTCATTAGGTCCCATTTGTCTATTTTGGCTTTTGTTGCCAATGCTTTTGGTGTTTTGTTCATGAAATCCTTGCCTACATTGCAGCACTGTTTACAATAGCAAAGACCTGGAATCAACCCAAATGCCCATTGATAACAGACTGGATTGGAAAAATGTGGCACATATACACCATGGAATATTATGCAGCAATCAGAAATGATGAGTTTGTGTCGTTTGTAGGGACATGGATGAATCTGGAGAATATCATCCTCAGCAAACTGACACAAGATCAGAAAATGAAACACCGCATATTCTCACTCATAGGTGGGTGATGAAAAATGAGAACACATGGACACAGAAAGGGGAGTACTAAACACTGGGGTCTATTGGGGGGAAAAGGGGAGGGCCAGTGGGAGGGGGAAGTGGGGAGGGATAGCCTGGGGAGAAAAGCCAAATGTGGGTGAAGGGGAGAAGAAAAGAAAGCACACTGCCATGTGTGTACCTACGCAACTGTCTTGCATGCTCTGCTCATGTACCCCAAAACCTATAATCCAATAAAAAATTAAAAAAAATAAAAAAATTAAAAATAAATAAATAAATAAATAAATAAATTTAAAAAAAAATGATAAAAGCACATTAACAACAAACTTTAAAAGGAGATCCAAAAATAGATCAGGCAAGAAATACAGAAAACATAAGTGTTGGTATATTAACTCACAAAATATCAGTATTTACATTAAATGTAAATGTGTTAAATGTTATATTTGCAATTGAAAGATTGTCACATTGGATTTAAAAAATAACTATAATATATTTAACACATATAATACAGCTAAGACATAATAATACAAAAAGGTGAAAGTATAATGATGAAAAATTGTGTTCTGCGAATACATTAAAAAGATGCTATGTTAATATCTGACAGATTAATGGCAACAAAAGTTACTACAAAGTATCCATCATATTGTGGGTGAGGCTACATGAGAAATCTCTGTCTTCCTCTCTAATTTACTGTGAACATGAGACTGCTCTAAAAATAAAGTCTATTTTTTAAAATGTCCATCATGAAGACAAGAGTTTCAGTGCTCTTAAGAAAATTTAACAATTTAAAATCTGTATGTATATAATAAAATATATTTTAAAACATAGAACAAAAATTGGCAGAACTACAAAGGACAGAGAAATAATCGCAGTAGCAGAATTTGAAATACCTTTCTCATAAATGATAAACAGAACCTCAATGAAGTTAAGAACATGTGAAAATATAATTAATGACAATAGAGAATATACATACACTCATATATATTTTCTATACACACATATATGTATATATGACACAAAGATATTTATAATTGAACATATAAAGAGAGAAATTCAATTAAAATAATTATACAATATTCTTAATTATTATATTTACTATGAAGTCTCACTTTTCTGCAACTACTAAGTTTTGTAATTTGAGATGAGCTTTTTAAAATTAAAACTTTATTTAAGCTGAAAGATTTTCATCTGCTATTTCATCCATTTTCTCAGTTGAAAAAAAAAAGGCTTTAAAAAAAAATGAAAAAGCTTTACTGTGAAGCCTCTGGATTATTAATATATTGAAAGGACCATTCAAAGTTTCCTATAAGTTTTAAAAGACTTTACACTAGTCAATACAATTTAAATAAATGTCACACAATAAAACCTCTAATGAGTTTTCAAAACGAATCATGAAGTTAAATACAAAAATCATCAGAGTACTTTTCCTGAAAGTATGTGGAGGCACTCTTGTTACTTCATACATACACTTAGAAAGTTGAAATTAGACTTTATTTTACTAAGTGTATTCACATTTTAAAAAGTTTTTATAACCTACGTGATACACTGAATAATTGAACTGATTAAAAGTAGTAATTTCAAAATAAGGAAAGAAAGAAAATAGAAAGTAACCTGAATCAGATAAAAAAAAAATTAAAAATCACCCCTGCCCGAAATATTTAAATCCAAATATATCAGTAAGCATGATAATTGTAAATGGACTACATACTCTAGGAATAGACAAAGACAGACACATTGGAATGATAAACAATTTAACTATACGTTATTTATTAGAGACATGACTGAAAAAATACAAACGCTAACCAAAATCACTCTGTAGTAGTTATGTCAATATCAGACAAAACAGACTTTTAGTCAAAAGACCTCACTAAAGACTAAGATGATCCCTTTCATAAAAATAAAAGGTAGAGTTCATAAAGAAAATCTGAGTTTTTATTTGTATACACAAATAATGTAGACAGTATAAGGAAAATGAACAGAACTATAAGAAGAAATAGTTAAATCCACAAAGTGGGATAATTTAGTATACATCTCTCAATAATTGATAAATAAGATTCAAGAAAATCAGGAAATAAATTTTAATGACACAACAAAAAAATGAGTTCAATGGATGTCTTTAACATTCTAGCAGAGTACATATCCATGAATAAAATTCAGCTTAATTAAAATTTAGTTAATGTAATTCCAAACAACTTAATAATATTATTTCCATATTTACTATGGAATCTCTTCTTTCTAGCAGCTCCAGTTGCAGGCAAAAGAGTTTCGTCTGATACCTTATCTTTTTCTGGGCTACAAGAAAAAGGCTCTGAAAATTATTAGAGAACTTGATTTATGGTGTAACCTTTAGATTCACAATATATGTTAATTACTCAACAATATTTTGTCTTATTTTTTAACGATATAAGCAAATCGGTGTCTAGTTAAAATATAAACATATAAATACATTTTCTACTTGTGCATATAAAAGCCATCTTGTTAATTTTTATACACATGGTATAAAAATTATATTTATAGTAGTAAATTATAGTAGTAAATAAATTTTATTTATAAACATTATTTTATTTACTACTATAAACATTATTATATATACTTGTATATTTAAAATTTGTCCTTATTTTTCTTATTTTTTATTTTCTTATGTTTCTTACTTTTCTTTTTTTTTCCAGGTTTTCTTTCTTTTTTTTTATTGCATTTTAGGTTTTGGGGTACATGTGCAGAGCATGCAATACAGTTGCATAGGTACACACATGGCAGTGTGTTTTGTTTGCTTTCTCCCCTTCACCCACATTTGGCATTTCTCCCCAGGCTATCCCTCCTCACCTCCCCCTCCCACTGGCCCTCCCCTTTTCCCCCCAATAGACCCCAGTGTTTAGTACTCCCCTCCTTGTGTCCATGTGTTCTCATTTTTCATCACCCGCCTATGAGTGAGAATATGCGGTGTTTCATTTTCTGTTCTTGTGTCAGTTTGCTAAGAATGATGTTCTCCAGATTCATCCATGTCCCTACAAATGACACGAACTCATCATTTCTGATCGCTGCAAATATTCCATGGTGTGTATGTGCCACATTTTCCCAATCCAGTCTATCATCAATGGGCATTTGGGTTGATTCCAGGTCTTTGCTATTGTAAACAGTGCTGCAATGAACATTCGTGTGCATGTGTCCTTATAGTAGAACAATTTATAGCCCTTTGGATATATACCCAGTAATGGGATTGCTGGGTCAAATGGAATTTCTATTTCTAGGGCCTTGAGGAATTGCCACACTGTCTTCCACAATGGTTGGACTAATTTACACTCCCACCAACAGTGTAAAAGTGTTCCTTTTTCTCCACATCCTCTCCAGCATCTGTTGTCTCCAGATTTTTTAATGATCACCATTCTAACTGGCATGAGATGGTATCTCAATGTGGTTTTGATTTGCATCTCTCTGATGACCAGTGACGATGAGCATGTTTTCATATGATTGTTGGCCTCATGTATGTCTTCTTTCGTAAAGTGTCTGTTCATATCCTTTGCCCACTTTTGAATGGGCTTGTTTGTTTTTTTCCTGTAAATCTGTTTGAGTTCTTTGTAAATTCTGGATATCAGCCCTTTGTCAGATGGGTAAACTGCAAAAATTTTTTCCCATTCTGTTGGTTGCCGATTCACACTAGAGACTGTTTCTTTTGCTGTGCAGAAGCTGTGGAGTTTCACTAGGTCCCATTTGTCTATTTTGGCTTTTGTTGCCAATGCTTTTGGTGTTTTGTTCATGAAGTCCTTGCCTACTCCTATGTCCTGGATGGTTTTGCCTAGATTTCCTTCTAGGGTTTTTATGGTGCCAGGTCTTATGTTTAAGTCTTTAATCCATCTGGAGTTAATTTTGGTGTAAGGTGTCAGGAAGGGGTCCAGTTTCTGCTTTCTGCACATGGCTAGCCAGTTTTCCCAGCACCATTTGTTGAACAGGGAATCCTTTCCCCATTGCTTGTTTTTGTTGGGTTTATCAAAGATTGTATGGTTGTAGCTACGTTGTGTTGCCTCTGATGCCTCTGTTCTGTTCCATTGATCTATATCTCTGTTTTGGTACCAGTACCATGCTGTTTTGATTACTATAGCCTTGTAGTATAGTTTAAAGTCCGGTAGTGTGATGCCCCCCCCGTGTTCTTTTTGCTTAGAATTGACTTGGCTATGCAGGCTCTCTTTTGGTTCCATATGAAGTTCATGGTGGTTTTTTCCAGTTCTGTGAAGAAAGTCAATGGTAGCTTGATGGGTATAGCATTGATTCTGTAAATTACTTTGGGCAGTATAGCCATTTTCAGGATATTAATTCTTCCTAACCATGAACATGGAATGTTTCTCCATCTGTTTGTGTCCTCTCTGATTTCGTTGAGCAGTGGTTTGTAGTTTTCCCTGAAGAGGTCCCTTACCGTCCTTGTGAGTTGTATTCCAAGGTATTTTTTCCTTTTGTAGTAATTGTGAATGGTAGTTCGTTCTTGATTTGGCTCTCTTTAAGTCTGTTATTGGTGTAGACGAATGCTTGTGATTTTTGCACATTGATTTTATATCCTGAGACTGCTGAAGTTGCTTATCAGTTTCAGGAGCTTTTGGGCTGAGGCGATGGGGTCTTCTAGGTATACTATCATGTCGTCTGCAAATAGAGACAATTTGGCTTCCACCTTTCCTATTTGAATACCCTTTATTTCTTTTTCTTGCCTGATTGCTCTGGCTAGAACTTCCAGTACTATGTTGAATAGGAGTGGTGAGAGAGGGCATCCTTGTCTAGTGCCAGATTTCAAAGGGAATGCTTCCAGTTTTTGCCCATTCAGTATGATATTGGCTGTTGGTTTGTCATAAATAGCTTTTATTACTTTGAGATACGTTCCATTGATACCGAGTTTATTGAGGGTTTTTAGCATAAAAGGCTGTTGAATTTTGTCAAAGGCCTTCTCTGCATCAGTTGAGATAATCATGTGGGTTTTGTTTTTGGTTCTGTTTATGTGGTGAATTACGTTGATAGACTTGCGTATGTTGAACCAGCCTTGCATCCCTGGGATGAATCCTACTTGATCATGATGAATAAGTTTTTTGATTTGCTGTTGCAATCGGCTTGCCAATATTTTATTGAAGATTTTTGCATCTATGTTCATCATGGATATTGGCCTGAAGTTTTCTTTTCTTGTTGGGTCTCTGCCGGGTTTTGGTATCAGGATGATATTGGTCTCATAGAATGATTTGGGAAGGATTCCCTCTTTTTGGATTATTTGGAATAGTTTCAGAAGAAATGGTACCAGCTCCTCTTTGTGTGTCTGGTAGAATTTGGCTGTGAACCCGTCTGGACCTGGGCTTTTTTTGTGTGGTAGGCTGTTAATTGCTGCCTCGACTTCTGCCCTTGTTATTGGTCTATTCATAGTTTCAGCTTCCTCCTGGTTTAGGCTTGGGAGGACACAGGAGTCCAGGAATTTATCATGTTTCTTATTTTTCTTATTCACGCTTTAAGTAAAGCTGAAAATTTTGGTACCAAATATTGCTAAGGAAAAGTGTATAATTAGAAAAAATAGAGTAGAAAGAGAGTGAAAAAAACATACCAAGTAGGAAAAACAGGAGAATCCAAGAAAAATGGTATAATTACACCTAAGAAATCAATAATTAAACCATATATGGTTATAAGAGATAATTTTAGCAATCGGACTAAAAATGAGCATATACAACATGGGATACTATGCAGCCATAAAAAGAAACAAGATCATGTCCTTTGCAGGATATGAATGAAGCTAGAAGCTGTTATCCTCAGCAAACTAATGCAGGAACAGAAAAACAAACACCACATTTTCTCACTTAGTAGTGGGAGCTGAACAATGAGAACAGATGGACAAGTGGGAGTACACCACATATTGAGGCCTGGAGTTGGGGACAGGAGGAGGGGACATTAGGAAGAACAGCTAATGGGTGCTGGGCTTAATATCTGGATAATGAATGGGTTGATCCATGCTGCAAACGACCATGACACACATTTACCTATGTAACAAACCTGCACATCCTGCACATGTACCCTGGAACTTAAAATAAAAGCTGATTTTAAAAAGAGCTTTGAAGGAGATAAATTTAAAATTTACAAGCACAAAAATAAAAATAGAGCATTACAAGATATAAAGCCAAAGCTGACACTAATACAAGAAGAAATAGAGAAATCCACAAAGTGGGAGATTTGACACATGTAACTCAGTAATTGTAAAATAAACAAGTAAGTCATTAAGGAAGATCTGGAAGTGTGATGGAACTAATTAGCAAAAGAAGCACATGGTTGAAGGCATATTTGTAAACCAAAAACAAATTTCTCCTGAATTTAATAAAAATAATTTATAAGGTTTATAAATACTTACTTTTTATTGAAATTACTTTAGCTTGAAGTTTCTTGGTTTGAGATTGGCTTCTTGATAATAAAACTTTCTCCTCAGGCAATAGATGTTCAAGTGATATATCCTTTTTTCGGGTTTCAAAAGGAAATGCTAAATAGAAAAAATACATGTGCAATAGAACTTCTGGATATGCCAAGTAATCATCAGACTTTCCACCCATGAAAGTAAAATGAGAAAATCATGTGAATAGTTTTCATGAGCAGATGTAGAGGCAGTGATGCTACTTAGTAGTTAATGACCATCCAAATACCAACCAAAAGGTATCAATACAATACTTTTGTTCTCTAGTTATCACAGGGTATTCAAACTTTAGATCAAAGTTAAAAGTTGATTAAATATAGTCTCATGTACACATTGGTGATTCGAAGGAAAAGATCCTATGAGTTCAATATAAAATAACTTAAAGTTATCTATAATTATTATACTTACTTTTGTGCCTTTCTACTCTAAAATGTATTTGCTTCTTAACTTGCATTTGGAGTTTTGCCTCGGAATCTTGATGAACAAAAGCCACATTTTCATCTGGCACTACAAAATGAGCTAGATCAAGAGATGCATTTAGTCCACCAAATGGAAAATAAATCTATGAATATATATCATGTACATTTTATCTTATTTTTATAAAGTTGTAAGTAAATTACAATAATGCTAGATCTGACCCAAAAATAGATAATTTTAATGCCTGCTGTGGAAGCTAATCCATTATTTCATAAATATTCTGAAGCATCAAATACAGTGTATATTGTTCTCCAGAATTCATGAGTTTATACTTTAATATATACTCAAAATACTTACATAATGCATGATAATTTATACTTTAGCTTAATATATAATTATAGACCAAACGATGAAAATGCATATGTGCAAGATCATTCATTATAGCATTACTTGTAATTGAAAAATATTCAAAACCATGGAGATTTTCACACACAGGAGATTGGTCAAATGAACAGATATATATACCACAAACAATGGTATAATATTAATTACAGTATATAATGATGTGGAGATGGGACTGAAAGTTTCCAGAGAATCTGTGAGGTACTTTGTACCCAATGACTGCGGTTAGTTCTAAACAGTTACCAGGCAATGATAGACCACCTATGTCCCAGCAAAGTATTGAGACTCATGGTTTAATTATAAGGGATTTTTTTTTAAATGCAGAACTAGGCCAGGCATGGTGGCTCACACCTGTAATCCCAGCACTTTTGAAGGCTGAGGCAGGCGGATCACAAGGTCAGGAACTTGAGACCAGCCTGACCAACATGGTGAAACCCCATTTCTACTAAAAATACAAAAATTAGCCAGGCATAGTGGTGAGCACCTGTAATCCTAGCTACTCAAGAGGCTGAGGCAAGAGAATTGCTTGAACTCGGGAGGTGGAGGTTGCAGTGAGCTGAGATTGGACCACTGTACTCCAGCTTGAGAGACAGAGTGAGGCTCTCTCTCAAAAAAAAAAAAAACCCCAAAAACAAAAAGAAACGTAGAACCTTCTGAGATCACTTTACCTACCTACTGAAGGCAACTTAGAGCCTTATGTACTCTTAAACTTTGTTAGAAAAGTTGGTACCTTGTGGGGCAAGTCACTATAGAACCCTCCTTCAGAATGTAATGACAGAGAAGCTTCACTCAAGGAGAAGAAAGAAAGGGGATGTATGAGATGCCAACTTGAGACCGTCTCATTCCTCAGCTTGCTAATTGCTTGACCTTTGATAGCTTTGGCTTACCCATGATGAACCTACCACTAAAATTATGTTTGCACCGTCCTTGCAGAGGTTATAGTAGCCCTGTGAATCACAACCCTGGTAGTCCCTTAGTTCTACAACGAAGAGTAAGAACAGTAGAGGAGATAGTTGATCAGACTCAGATTTCTAGGTTCTTTCGTGCCACTCTTGCCTATTTTCTAATTCAATAAAACTCATAAGGTCAGGTCATATGTGACAAAATCCAAAACTTAACCGAAAACTTTTCAGGCATGGGAAAAGCAGCTGCTCCTGAGGTAGAAAAAACTGACCAGCAGGAAAGTGATGTATTAGGTTGGTGCAAAAGCAATCTAATGGCAAAAACTGCAATTGCTTTTCCACAACCGAATAAAATGGCAATCAAGCACCCTCTCCTGGATGATGCCTCTAGAGATAATCTCTAGGTCTGGCTACAATGAAGTTGATAGGGCCTACTAGGGTCAGCACATTGAGGATTCTGATTAATAAAATGTTACTCCCTCCACCCCTCCCTGGTGAATTTGGAGATGAATTGATTAGCCCCTCTAATTTTTACTGAGAACTCTCGCCCTTCAACAATGAACAAGACCAGAGGTTAAGCTAAGTCCTCAAATCCCCAGTGAGGACCAGGGTCAGAGTTAAATGGGAAGGTGAGGATAATTATATTTCTTGGGCCTTTCGGATACTGGTACATAAGTGACTGTGAACATATACCCCAGCATCAGAATGAAGGGGAAACTGATAATTTTCTCTAGTTTGAAGTCTGAAGTCACCACCAATGGGAACCTTATCTAGAACCCAACTATGGTGGGCCAATTATAAACTCTATTGTTATAGTACATGTTACTCAATGTATTATGTTATAAATGTATCATTAAGGGAACACCTGCTCACCTTTGCCCACAAGCACTGAAGAAAATTGCTCAATTAGGGCAATTTTAGGGGGGCATGTGAAAGGCCACAAACCCATCTGACTACCTTGAGCTGTTGTTTCTCAAAAACAATACTGATTACTTGGGGTAAAAAGGAAATAAACGCCTTCATTGTTGTACTTAAGGATGGCAAAGTTTTCTGTGAGACTAATCCTTCATTAAACAGCCCCATCTGGCCTGTGCACGTACCTCAGATGCATACAGCCTCACTGGCTACTCAATGCCGTAATGCAGCCCTGGGTGCTGGCAGTACCTGACTTTGTGACTGTCATAGAGGCTATTGCCCAAAAGAAGAGAACTTACTCTACAAAAACTGACACACAAAATTCCCTTTTTGGCATCCCTCTCCACACCAATGATAAGGATCAGTTTATTCTTATGTGGAATAGATTGTAATATACCACTAAAGTCCTTCAACAAGACTACCTAAATTCCCCAACTATCTGTCATTCATGGATAGGGCATATCCTGGAAAAATTCCTGCTCTTGGAGGGAACACTAGCCTTCTACTATATTGAAGATATTTTCCTGGTGGATCCAAACACAGGCATGAACCAATAAAGACTAGTTTTGCCATTAGTACATACAAGGTACAAAGACCTAGCACTCAAGTGAAATTCCTGTGTTATACTTTGGAAAGGGGCACATCACATTCCAGAGGAGATGATGCCTATCTTTTGGTCCTCTCAATCCCCTAAAATGAAAAGGAAGCCCAGTCATTGTTGGCTATGGACACTTTAACATTCCCTACCATACAAGAAACTTGATGGCACGCATCTATGAGGTTACCAAGAAGACCTTACCTTTGTGTGGCACTCAACCAACAAAATGCCCTATGGCTAACCAACAAGCTTTCAGGACTATCCTTCTTCTTGGCTCCTGTAATTCCCACTTGCTGTTTGAGTTACAGATCTCAACAACCTCTCAATTTGTTGACTGAACCCCAGGGAAGAACATCACTACACATGATAAGTGATCATTAGGTATAATCTCCTGGAAACTGTAATCTCCCAGAGTCAGCTGAAAGGTACACTCTTTGAAATATTGTAGGCCAATTGTTGGGCCTTTTGAGTGCATGCCCAATGGCTGTGAAATAATCTTATGACCAGAAATTCCAATGTGAAGTTAACACTTTCATTTTTGTTCTCTACTTATCTTAAGGTGTTCCTAGTTCAGGGCAAAGTCTACTATTTCCATAAAATACATGCTAAAATACACATTCAAGAATCAAAGAAAAATATCTTCTGATAAGTTTCATCTTAAAATAATTTAAAGTTATCCATAATCACTACACTTACTATTACGCCTTTCCTTTCCAGGAGTTATTTTCTTCTTTTCTTGCATTTGGAGTTTTGACACTGACTCTTGATGAACCAATATAGAATTTTTATCTGGAACTAACAAATGAGTCACATGAAGAGATGTATTTAGTCCACAAATAAAATCAAATCTACTGTGAATTCTCTTTTTTTCTCATTTTTATAAAATTATAAGTAAATTACAATTATTGAAATCTGACATAAAAATGATAAAAATGGTTTTAATGGGTTTTACAAAAGCTGTCTCATTATACCATAAATATTTTTTTTCCTTTTTTCTTTTTTTTTTAATTGCATTTTAGGTTTTGGGGTACATGTGAAGAACATGCAAGATAGTTGCATAGGTACACACATGGCAGTGTGTTTTGCTGCCTTCCTCCCCTTCACCCACATATGACATTTCTCCCCAGGCTATCCCTCCCCAGCTCCCCCCCACACTGTCCCTCCCCTATTCCCCGCAATAGACCCGAGTGTGTAGTACTCCCTTCCCTGTGTCCATGTGTTCTCATTTTTCATCACCTGCCTATGAGTGAGAATATGAATATACCATAAATATTTTAAGGCACCAAATATATTTCCTATTGGTCTTCAGAATTCATGGGTTATTTACATAGGTTAATGCATAATAATAGACCAAACAATAAAAATTCAAATGCACATTATTTGTTACCATATTATTTGTAATTGCAAAATATTCAACACATCTAAATATTCAAGTATAGGAGATTTGCTCAATAAACAAAGATATATACTCTAAATTATGACATAAATACATATCACTATACATAATACTATACATATTATGTAAAAATAATAAAGGTTTCTATAAATTAACATGTAGGAATTTCTAGAAGATAATGTTAAGTGAAAAAAGATCTTAAAAACAGGATATCTAGTATGGTAACTTTTGGGTCAGAAATAACTAATCAGAAAAAAACAGAAATAGAGAAAATTAACCTTTTCAAAATGAGACACAGGTAAAATAAGCAAGAAACACTGTAGTTGGTTATCTACAAGACAACAGGGTAGGAACAAGGAAGGGAATAAAAGAGAAGGACTAGTGATGATGAGCATTTTTCCATATGTTTATTGGCCTCATGTATATCTTCTTTTGTAAAGTATCTGTTCATATCCTTTGCCCACTTTTGAATGGGCTTGTTTTTTTCTTGTAAATCTGTTTTAGTTCTTTGTAAATTCTGGATATCAGCCCTTTGTCAGATGGGTAAACTGCAAAAATTTCTTCCCATTCTGTTGGTTGCCGATTCACTCTAATGACTGTTTCTTTTGTCATGCTGAAGCTGTGGAGTTTGATTAGGTCCCATTTGTCTATTTTGGCTTTTGTTGCCAGTGCTCTTGGTGTTTTGGTCATGAAGTCCTTGCCTACTCCTAGGTCCTGAATGGTTTTGCCTAGATTTTCTTCTAGGGTTTTTATAGTGTTAGGTCTTATGTTTACATCTTTAATCCATCTGGAGTTAATTTTAGTGTAAGGTGTCAGGAAGGGGTCTAGTTTCTGCTTTCTGCATATAGCTAGCCAGTTTTCCCAATGCCATTTATTAAACAGGGAATCCTTTCCCCATTGCTTTTGTCAGGTTTATCACTGGTCATTAGAGAAATGCAAATCAAAACTACATTGAGATACCATCTCATGCCAGTTAGAATGGCGATCATTAAAAAATCTGGAGACAACAGATGCTAGAGGGGATGTGGAGAAATAGAAACACTTTTACACTGCTGGTGGGAGTGTAAATTAGTTCAACCATTGTGGAAGACAGTGTGGTGATTCCTCAAGGACCTAGAAATAGAAATTCCATTTGACCCAGCAATGCCATTACTGGGTATACATCCAAAGGATTATAAATTGTTCTACTATAAGGACACATGCACACGAGTGTTCATTGCAGCACTGTTTACAATAGAAAGGACCTGGAACCAACCCAAATGCCCATTGATGATAGACTGGATAGGGAAAACATGGCACATATACACCATGGAATATTATGCAGCCATCAAAAATGATGAGCTCGTGTCCTTTGTAGGGACATGGATGAACCTGGAGAACATCATTCTCAGCAAACTGACACAAGAACAGAAAATGAAATACCACATGTTCTCACACATAGGTGGGTGTTGAACAATGAGAACACATGGACACAGGGAGGGGAGTACTACACACAGGGGTCGGTTGGGGGGAATAGGGGAGGGACAGTCAGGGGTGGGGAGTTGGGGAGAGATAACACAGGGAGAAATGCCAAGTATAGGTGAAGGGGAGGAAGGCAGCAAATTACACTGCCACGTGTGTACCTATGCAACTATCTTGCATGTTCTTCAAATGTACCCCAAAACCTAAAATGCAATTTAAAAAAAAGAGAAGGACTGTGGCAGAAATTATATTCTTCTAAGAATATCTTTTGCCTAATATTTACTTTTGGAAGTAGCTTAATGTTCTACATATTGGATATGGTTTGGATGTGTGTCCCCTCCAAATCTCTTGTTGCAGTGTGATCCCTAAGGTTGGAGGTGTTGCCTGGTGGGAGGTGTTTTGGTCATGGGGGCAGATCCTTCACAAATGGTTTGGTGCCCTCTCTATGGTAATGAGTTCATGTAAGATCTGTTTGTTGGAAAAAAATTTCGGATGTCCCCCGTATCTCTCTTGCTTCTTCTCTTGCCATGTGACACGCTGACTCCCCTTCCCTTCTGCCATAACTAAAAGCTTCCTGAGGCCTCATCAGAAGCTGAACAGATAATATTGGTGCAGGCTTGTACAGCCTGAAAAACCATGAGTCAAATAAACCTCTTTTCTTTATAAATTACCCAGCCTCAGATATTCCTTCATAGCATGCAAAATGCATGAATACAATATTTTTTAAATAAAATTAATTCAATGAGGATAAGAAGTGGGAACTAAAACTGAAAGGAAACTTAATAAAATGAACCTACTATATGGGAAAAAAAAACAAGTACTAATCCATGTAACTAATAAATACAATATTTGAAACATAGTCTTGGGCAAGAGTGTTAGGGGACAAACTGCAAACAAATCATGAAATCTTTTTAGTAGGTTTGTTTTTGTAGTGGTATCTGCTAAGCAATTTTGCAAAAAGTTTCAAAGTATTATTGTATAGAGCAAATGCATAAATTGGTTGGTGCTTTGAGAGTCAGGATTCACATACACATGGTGTGGTAGATAAGACTGTTAATGAGACTGCTTTTTAGGCTCATTCATTTTACTCCTACTGGTTATTGAACACAATTAAACCTCCTCATAAGGCCATGCTGAGCACTCTGTGACACAATCCAGATATTCACTGATGATAAATCATCAGAATAGAAAAAGTAGCTACTGCACAGATAGCAACAACTTGCTGGCATAAAGAATGATGTAAAACTGGTAATCATTTACTCTCTCCAGGACCATCTGCACAAAAACTTTCACAAGATCTCTGGTTCTGGTTACTTAAGTGTGGGTTCTGGAAGAGAAGACTGATGGACTCTGCCACCAAGGAACTCATGGCAAGGCAGTGAGCTATGGGGCCCTACAGGGTGCTCTCCTAGGGTCTACAAGGTAATGGATCCTGATTAATAAAAGAGCTATTCCTTCTGCTCCTCCCAGTGAATCTGGAGGTGAACTGGAGACTCCCATTTAACTATTAACCAGATGTCTCAGCTTTCAAAACTAAGCAAGACTAAGGATCAGGCCAAGGTCCATATGTCCCTATGAAGAAAAATGGTCATACAACAAGGTAAAAAAGTTCAATAGGGATATAGAGGAGAACTGCATTTCTTGGGCCTCTTGGATTTGGTGCACAACTAACTGTGATCTCCATAATCCCTAACACTATCATGGGAGGGTTACAGGTTGAATTGTGCCCTCTAAAAAAGATAAGTTGAAGTTCTAACCCTCACAGTATTTCAGAATGTGATCTTATTTGGAAATAGGAACTTTACAGAGATAAATGAAAATGAGGTCATTAAAGTGGGCCCTAATTCCATATAAATGTTGTCATTGTAAAAACAGAAAATCGGAGCACCGATATACACTGGGAAAATGCCATGTGAAGCTGAAGGCAGAGATTGAAGTGATGCATACAGAAGTCAGAGAATGTCAAAAACAGCAACCCACAAGGAGCTTAGGCGGAGGCATGGAATTGATTTTCCCTCTAGTTCTCAGAAGGAACCAACCCTGTGAACGCCTTGATCCCAGACTTCTATCCCACTGATTATAATTTTTTGTTGTTAAAGCCACCCAATTTGTGGATACTTTGTAAGAGTAGCCCTACGACTGGGGTCTACAGGATCACTGCTGTAACAAATACTTTAAAAAGTGGAAATGACTTTGGAATTAGGTAACGGGTAGAGGCTGCAAGACTTTTGAGGTGTATGATAGAAAAAACTTAGATTACCTTGAAGAGATTGTTGGTAGAAATATGGATTTTGAAAGTGTTTCTGGTGAAGGCTCAGAAAAAAAAAGTGAACTACAGAGAAAGCTTCTCTCATCTTAGATATAGACATATATTGTCGATAGAAATATGAATGTCGATAGAAATATGAATGTTAAAGGTGCTTCTAGTGAGGTCTCAGATGGAAATGAAGAACATATTATTGGAAACTGGAGGAGAGATGATCTTTGTTATAAAATGGCACAGAGCTTGTCTGAATTATGTCTGTTGGGTGGAAAGTAAAATTTGTAAGCAATGAACTTGGATATTTACCTGAGAAGATTCTAAGTAAAGTGTTTAGGGCACATCTTGGTTTATCTTTTCTGTTATAGTAAGAGGCAAGAGGGAAAAAGGGATAAATCAAAGAAGGAATTGTTAAGCAAAAAGAAAACAGAATATGAAAATTCACAAAATCTTCAGCCTATCAGTATTGAAAAAAATAAGAAAGCACATTGTAGGCCAGGTGTGGTAGCTCATGCCTGTAATCCCAGCACTTTGGAAGGCTGAGGCAGGTGGATCACAAAGTCAGGAGTTTGAGACCAGCCTGGCCAACACAGTGAAACCCGTCTTTACTAAAAATACAAAAATTAGCTGGGTGTGGTGGCAGGTGCCTGTATTCCCAGCTCTAGAGGCTAAGGCAGGAGAATCGCTTGAACCCAGGAGGCAGAGGTTGTAGTGAGCCGCCAGGTGATAGAGCTAGACTCCATCTCAAAAAATAAAAATGAAAAAAAGCACATTGTGGAAAGAACACCAAGGATATGACTGCACAACTATTTGCTAAATAGATATGTGAATTGTGGATCTAATCAACCATCTCAGCAAAAATCTTGAAAACCTGAACTAACAGGGATAGAGAAAGGATAAAATAGAAGATTTTATTTTAGATTAAAATAAAAGCAGATTGCTAAGATTCTATAGACAGGAAACGGGTCAATAGAACTATTCTGCTGTAATTGTGTTATCCATCAAGAAAAAGAAACAATGACCCTAAGGATGGTTCAAATGCCAATGGGGTTTCCACCCTCACCAAGAGCCCAGAAGACACAGGCCAAAGGGCTGGGATATTGCCTCTTCTGTTTGAAGAGATGGGCCACCACCCAGATTGAAGGAGGCAGGGCCATACCCACTAGGCCCAGAGGACAGGGCACTGAGCCAAGAGGACTACTTTCAAGTCTTAAAATCTAATGAAATTTACCCTGCCAGATTCTGAATTTGTTTGGGAATTGTGGCTCCTTTTTTTCCTTCCAATTTTTCCCTTTAATAATGGCAATGTCTGTCCTATGCCTGCCCATTGTATTTTGGAAGCAGATAATGTGACATCTGGTTTTACAGGTTAATAAATAAATAGGAATTTTGCACAGGATGAATCATACCCCAAATCTTTCCCATAACTATCTGAATGATCTAAATGATGAAATTTGGAACTTTGAGTTGATGATGCTTAGAGAAGATTTTGGAATTAGTGCTGAATTTTTGGAGATGTTGTGGTGGAGTGAATGCATTTTGCATATGGCAAGATGATGAATATTTAGAGATCAGAGAGTAGACTGTTATAGGTTGAATTGTGCCCCCTATCTTCCCTACATAGGGCCTCAGAACATGATTTTATTTGGAAATAGGGTCTTTACAAAGGTAATCAAGTAAAAATGAGATCATTATAGCAGGCTTTAGTCCAATATGAATAATATCCTTATAAAAACAGGATATATAGATAAGAGACAACCACACGGAGAAAAAGTCGTGTGAGGATGAAAGCAGAGACCAGAGTGCAGCATCCCCAAACCAAGGAACACCAAATATTGCTAATTAACTACCAGAAACTAGAATAGAGGCATTTAATAGATTCTTACTGATGGTCCCTCAAAAGGGTTGGTATCACCAACCATGCTGATACCTTATGTTTGCTTCTGGCCTCGAGAACTCTGAGACAGTAAATTTTCATTGGTTAAGCTACCTAGTTTGTGGTAATTTGTTATGGAAGCACCAGGAATTTAATACAAAGAAGAAACAGGCAATGTTCTTTGGCTTGGGGTCTGAGGCCAACTGCACCACACTTACCCAAACACAAGCATGCATGGGTTCCACTGGACCACTAAAACCTCCACTGTTATAGCCCCCACTACTGAATGTATAACAGTATAGATATAGTCTTAGTATATTCCTGCTTGCATTCATTCCCAAGCCCTAATGAAAACTGCTGTAGCTAGGGCCATTTTGTGGCACATGTGGGAACCATGAATTTACCTGACTAATAGTACCTAGTGCTATTTTCTACCCAAAATAAAACCCATTAACTAGGGGAGAAAAGATATAACTATTTCATTTGTGAGCTTAATAAAGCCAGTTTTCTATGAGACTGATTTTCCATTCATGGGGCCTGTGGACTGGCTTTGGGTACACATAGAGACTCAGCTGATTATTGGCAGTTTGTTGCTTTAGTGTGGCCCTAAGAACTTGCAGTACCAACTCTGTGACTATCACAGAGACTATTGCCCAAGACAAAGAAACTTTGTATACAACAACTGACATCACAAATACTCTTTTCAATATCAGTGTCCCTGTTCTAACCTTCTGCTATATTGAAGACATCTTCCTGGTGGTCCCAGACACTACCAAACAAAAATTATTGCCATGTTGATCTACATGCAGCAACACAGCTAGCAGAAGAATATAGACAAGGTACAAAGACCAAAAATCCAAGTGAAATCCAGGGTATGATCTAGAAAAGGGCATAAGGTCTTACTCCAGAGAAGACAATTACCAAGCTTTTGGCTCATTCTATCCAAACAAATATAAAGTCCCAGGGACTATTGGGACTATTCAGCTATGAGTACCTTCACATCACTCAGGCAGGGATCTAGATGACACCCATATATTGTGTTACAAGTAAGGCTGCCATTTTTGAGTGGAGTTCTGACCAACGGGATTGCCTGGAGGCTTTCCAATGGGCCACGCTGCTAACTTTAGCCTGAGTCCTTGTGATCCACGTCTGCCTTTGAGAAATAGGTCTCAGTAACTTCTCTGTTCACCAATTAGAACATATAGCAGAAGGACCCTGTCACAGGAGTAAGGTGCCCACTGGGTTTTGGAACACATAATCTCCTAGAATCAGCTGAAATATACACATTCTTCATGAGACAAATATTGGCCTGTTATTGGACATTGATTTCCCTAAGAACTAAGTCTATGACTCAAAGCCATGAAATAGTGTTATAAAGTTCAACCAAAGGTTATCAATTCTTGGCTATTGTTTTTAGTTATCTTGGGGTATTTACATATTAGTTCACAGTATAAAATATCTTTTTTTTTTTTCTTTTTGAGTCAGGGTTTTGCTTTGTCACCCAGAGTGGAACACATTGGCATAAACATGGCTCACTATAGCCTCAACCTCCTGGACACAAGCTGTCCTCCATTTCAGCCCCCCAAGTAGCTGGGACCACAAGCATGGGCCACTACATAGCTAAGTTTTATAATATATATATATATTAGACACAGGGTTTTGCCATGTTGCCCAGGCTGGTCTTGAACTCCTGAGCTCAAGGAATACACCTACCTCAGCTTCCCAAAGCACTGGGATTATACAATCATAGACCAAAATTCCTGAAGCCACTACTGAGCATTTTGGGGAGATACTAAAAAGCCTCTGGGGAACTTTTAAGCAGTGTGCACAGATCGTCTGCAAGAGTTTGAGGACCATCAGCTAGGCCAATGAGTCGCAGAAAGTGGAGTGAATGCCACAGACTGCTCTCAGAGAGTTCTAAGAGATGTTTACATAAGATTCTATGTTCTTAGGGAAATCACTTATCCTCTAGTCCACATTTTCTTTATTATTATTGTACTTTAAGTTCTGGGATACATGTGCAGAACGTGCAGGTTTGTTACAAAGGCATACATGTGCCATGGTCTTTTGTTGCACCCATCAACCCATCATCTACATTGGTATTTCTACTAATGCTATCCTTCCCCTTGCCCTCCACCCCCCCAACAGGCCCCGATGTGTGATGTTCCCCTCCCTGTGCCCATATATTCTCATTTTTCAACTCCCACTTATGAGTGAGAACATGCAGTGTTTGGTTTTCTGTTCTTGTGTTAGTTTTCTGAGAATGATGGTTTCCAGCTTCATCCATGTCCCTGCAAAGGACATTAACTCATTCTTTTTTATGGTTGTATAGTATTCCATGGTGTATATGGGCTACATTTTCTTTAACCAGTCTATCATTTGGGTTGGTTCCAAGTCTTTGCTATTGTGAATAGTGCCACAATAAACATATGTGTACATGTGTCTTAATAGCAGACTGATTTGTAATCCTTTGGATATATATCCAGTAATGGGACTGATGGGTCAAATCATATTTCTAGTTCTAGATCCTTGAGGAATCAACACACTGTCTTCCACAATGACTGAACTAATTTACACTCCAGCCAACAGTGTAAAAGTGTTCCTATTTCTCCACATCCTCTCCACCATCTGTTGTTTCCTGACTTTTTAATGAGTGCCATTCTAATAGGCATGAAATGGTATCTCATTTTGGTTTTGATTTGCATTTCTCTGATGACCAGTGATGATGAGCTTTTTTCATGTTTCTTGTCCTCATAAATGTCTTCTTTGGAAAAGTCTCTATTCATATCCTTTGCCCACTTTTTGATTGGGTTTTTTTTCTCATAAATTTGTTTAAGTTCCTTGTAGGTTCTGGATGTTAGACTTTTACAAGTCAGATGGATAGATGGAAAAAATTTTCTCCCACTCTGTAGGTTGCCTGTTCTGCCGATGATAGTCTCTTTTGCTGTACCTACGGTCTTTAGTATAAATAGATCCCATTTGTCTATTTTGGCTTTTATTGCAATTGCTTTTGGTGGTTTAGTCATGCATTCTTTGCCCATGCCTATGTCCTGAATGGTATTGCCTCAGTTTTCTTCTAGGGTTTTAATGGTTTTATGTCTTATGTATAAGTCCTTAATCCATCTTAATTTTGTATAAAGTGTAAGGAAGGGGTCCCGCTTCAGTTTTCTATATATGGCTAGCCAGTTTTCCCAACACCATTTATTAAATAGGGAATCCTTTCCCCCTTGCTTTTTTTTTGTCAGGTTAGTCAAAGATCAGGTGGTTGTAGATGTGTGGTGTTATTTCTGAGGCCTCTGTGTTGTTCCATTGGTCTCCATTTAGGTACGAGTACCATGCTGTTTTGGTTACTGTAGCCTTGTAGTATAGGTTGAAGTCAGGTAGCGTGATGCCACCAGCTTTGTTCTTTTTGCTTAAGACTGTCTTGGCTATATGGGCTCTTTTTTTGTTCCATTTGAAATTTAAAGTAGTTTTTTTCTAATTCTGTGAAGAAAGTCAATGATAGCTTGATAGGAATAGCATTGAATCTATAAATTACTTTGGGTAAAATGACCATTTTCACGATATTGATTCTTCCTATCCATGAGCACAGAATGTTTTTCCATTTGTTTGTGTCCTTTCTTATTTCCTTAAGCAGTAGTTTGTAGTTCTCCTTGAAGAGGTCCTTCACATCTCTTGCAGGTTGTATTCCTAGGTATATTTAGTTACTGAGTGTTTTTAGCATGAAGGGGTGTTTAATTTTATTGAAGGCCTTTTCTGCATCTATTGAGATAGTCATGTGGTTTTTGCCATTGGTTCTGTTTATGCGGTAGATTACATTTATTGATTTACATATGCTGAACCAGCCTTGTGTCCCAGGGATGAAGCTGACATCATCATGGTGGATAAGCTTTTTAATGTGCTGCCGGATTTGATTTGCCAGTGTTTTATTGAGGATTTTCACTTCGACGTTCATCAGGGATATTGGCCTGACATTTTTTTTGTTGTGTCACTGCCAGGTTTTGGTATAAGGGTAATGCTGGCCTCATAAAATGAGTTAGGGAGGATTCTCACTTTTTCTATTGTTTGGAATCGTTTCAGAAGAAATGGTACCAGCTCTTCTTTGTACCTCTGGTAGAATTTGGCTGTGATCTGTCTGGTCCTGCCATTATTTGATTGGTAGACTATTAATTTCTACCTCAATTTCAGAACTTATTATTGGTTTGTTCAGGGATTCGACTTCTTCCTGGTTTAGTCTTGGGAGGGTGTAGGTGTCCAGGAATTTATCCATTTCTTCTAGATTTTCTAGTTTATTTGTGTAGAGGTGTTTATAGTATTCTCTGATGGTAGTTTGTATTTCTGTGGGATCAGTAGTGATATTCCTTTTATCATTTTTTATTGTCTTGATTTGATTTTTCTCCATTTTATTCCTAATTAGTCTGGCTAGCAGTTTATTTTGTTAATCTTTTCAAAAAAAACACCCCTGAATTCATCAATTTTTTGAAAGATTTTCCATGTCTCTAACTCCCTCAGTTCTGCTCTGATCTTAGTTATTTCTTGTCTTCTGCTACTTTTTGAATTTGTTTGCTCTTGCTTGAATAGTTCTTTTAATTGTAATGTTAGGCTGTCGATTTTAGATCTTTCCCAGTTCCTCATGTGGGCATTTAGTGCTATAAATTTCCATCTAAACACTGCTTAGCTGGGTCCCAGAGATCCTATTACATTGTGTTTTTTTTCTCATTGGTTTCAAAGAATGTATTTATTTCTGTCTTAATTTCATTATTTACCCAGTAGTCATTCAGAAGCAGGTTGTTCAGTTTCCATGCAGTTGTGTGGTTCTGAGTGAATTTCTTAATCCTGAGTTCTAAGTTGATTGTACTGTGGTCTGAGAGACTTTGTTATGATTTCCATTCATTTGCATTTGCTGAGGAGTGTTTTACTTCCAATTATATGGTCAATTTTGGAATAAGTGCAATGTTGGTGCTGAGAAGAATGTATATTCTGTTGATTTGAGGTGGAAAGTTCTAAAGATGTCTATTAGGTCTGCTTGGTTCAGAACTGAGTTCAAGTCCTGAATATCCTCATTAATTTTCTGTCTTATTGAACTGTCTAATATTGACAGTGGGGTGTTAAAATCTCCCACTATTATCATGTGGTAGTCTAAGTCTCTTTGCAGGTCTCTAAGAACTTGCTTTATGAAACTGAGTGCTCCTGTAGTGGGTGCATATATATTTAGGTTAGTTAGTTCTTCTTGTTGCATTGGTCTCTTTACCATTATGTAATGACCTTCTTTGTGTATTTTGATCTTTGTTGGCTTAACGTCTGTTTTATCAGAGACTAGGATTGCAACCCTGCTTTTTTTTTTTTGCTTCCCATTTGTTTGGTAAATCTTTCTGCATCCTTTTATTTTGAGCCTATGTGTATCTTTGCATATGAGATGGGTCTCCTGAATACAGCACACCAATAGGTATTGACTCTTTATCCAATTTTCCCATCTGTGCCCTTTAATTGGGGCATTTAGCTCATTTATATTTAAGGTTAATATTATTATGTGTGAATTTGATCCTAGGTGCTAGCTGGTTATTTTGCACATTAGTTGATACAGTTACTTCAGAGTGTCATTGGTCATTATATTTTGGCATGTTTTTGCAGTGGCTGGTACTGGTTGTTCCTTTCCATGTTTAGTGCTTCAGGAGCTCTTGGAAGGCAGGCCTGGTGGTGATGAAAATCCCTCAGCATTTCCTTGTCTGTAAAGGATTTTATTTCTCTTTTGTTTATAAAGCTTATTTTGGCTGGATATGAAATTCTGGGTTGAAAATTTTTTTCTTTAAGAATGTTGAATATTGGCCCCCACTCTCTTCTAGCCTGTAGGGTTTCTGCTGAGATCCAATATTAGTCTGATGGGCTTCTCTTTGTGGGTAACCTGACCTTTTTCTCTGGCTGCCCTTAACATTTTTTCCTTTGTTTGAACCTTGGTGAATCTGATAATTATGTGTCTTGGGGTTGCTCTTCTCAAGGAGCATCTTTGTGGTGTTCTCTGTATCATCTGAATTTGAATGTTGGTGCCTCTTGCTAAGTTGGAAGTTTTCCTGGATAATATCCTGAAGAGTGTTTTCCAGCCCAGTTCCATTCTACCTGTGTGCCCACAGCTGCCCCTTCCCCCAGGTGGTCTGTCCCAGGGAGATGGGAATTTTATCTTAATTAATCATTAAGTTTGGTCTTTTCACATAGTCCCATATTTCTTGGAGTCTTTGTTCATTCCTTTTCATTTTGTTTTCTCTAATATTGTCTTCGTGCTTTATTTCATTAAGTTGTTATTCAATCTCTGATATCCTTACTTCTGCTTGATTGATTCTGCTTCATGAAGTTTTCATGCTGTGTTTTTCAGCTCCATCAGGTCATTTTTGTTCTTCTCTACACAGGTTATTCTAGTTAGCAGTTCCTATAACCTTTTATCAAGGTTTTTAGCTTCCTTGCATTTGGGTTAGAACATGCTCCTTTAGCTCCAAAGAGTTTGTTATCACCCACCTTCTGAAGCCTACTTCTGTCAGTTCATCAAATCTATTCTTTACCCAGTTTTGTTCCCTTGCTGGCAAGGAGTTGTAATCCTTTGGAGGAGAAGAGGTGTTGTGGTTTTTGTAATTTTCAGCCTTTTTGCACTTTTTTTTCCTTATCTTCGTGTATTTATCTACATTTGGTCTTTGATATTGGTGACCTTTGGATGGGTTTTTTTGCATGGACATCCTTTTTGGTGATGTTGATGCTATTGCTTTCTGTTTGTTTTCCTTCTAACCAGCTCCTCTTCTGCAGGTCTGCTGATATTTGCTGGAGGTCCATTCCAGATCTTGTTTACCTGGGTATCACCAGCAGAGGCTGCAGAACAGCCAAGATTGTTGCCTGCTTTTTCCTCTGGAAGCTTCATCCCAGAGGGGCACCGACCAGATGCCAACTGGAGCTCTCCTGTAGGAGGTGTCTCCCTGTCAGGAGTCATGGGCGTCAGGGACCAACTTGAGGAGACAGTAGGTCCTCAAGCCCTTAGCAGAGCTCAAGTACTGTGCTGGAAGATCTGCTGTTCTCTCCAGACCTGGCAGGGAGAAATGTTTAAGTCTGGTGAAGCTGTGCCCACAGCTGCCCCTTCCCCCAGGTGGTCTGTCCCAGGGAGATGGGAATTTTATCTATAAGCCCCTCATGGGGCTGCTGCCTTTCTTTCAGAAATGCCCTGTCCAGAGAGGAGGAATCTGGAGAGGCAGCCTGGCTACAGTGGCTTTGCTGTGCTGCGGTGGGTTCTGCACCCAGTTTGAACTTCCTGGTGGCTTTGTTTATACTGTGAGGGGAAAACTGCCTACTCAAGCCTCAGTAATAGATGCCCCTCCTCCACACCAAGCTCGAGTATCCCAGGTTGACTTCAGGCTGCTGTGCTGGCAGCAAGAATTTCAAGCCAGTGGATCTTAACTTGTTGAGCTCCATGAGGGTGGGATCCATGGAGCAAGATCACTAGGCTCCCTGGCTTTAGCCCCCTTCCTGGGCAATGAATAGTTCTGTCTTGCTGCTGTTCTATATGCCACTAGGGTACAAAAAATTCCTGTAGTTTTCCAGGCACAGTGGTTCATGTCTGTAATCCCAGCACTTTGGGAGGCTGAGGTGGGTGATTCACAAAGTCAGGAGTTTGAGACCAGCCTGGCCAACATGGTGAAATCCATCTCTACTAAAAATACAAAAATATGTTGGGTGTGGGGGTGTGTACTTGTAATCTCAGCTACTCAGGAGGCTGAGGCAGGAGAATCACTTAAACTTGGAAGGTGGAAGTTGCAGTGAGTCAACATTGTACCACTGCACTCCAGTCTGGGCGACAAGAGTGAAACTCGATCAAAAAAAAAAAACAAAAACTACTGTAGCTAACTCGGTGTCTGCCTAAACAGCTGCCCAGTTTTGTGCTTGGAACACAGGTCCCTGGGGGTGTCAGCACCAGAGGGAATCTCCTAGTCTGCAGGTTGCCAAGACCATGAGAAAAGCATAGTATCTTGGCCAGATAGCACTGTCCCTGATGGCACAGTCCCTCATGGCTTCCTTTAGCTAGGGGAGGGAGTTCCCTGACCCCTTAAGCTTCCTGGGTGAGGTGACACCCCACCTGCTTCTGTTCACCTTCTGTGAGCTGCACCTACTGTCTAACCAGTCCCAGTGAGATGAACCGGGTACCTCAATTGGAAATGCAGAAATCACCTGCCTTCTGCATTGGTCTCACTGGGAGCTGCAGACTGGAGCTATTCCTATTCAGCCATCTTGCCTGGGAATATAGCCCCTAGTTTTCTATCCAAGCTCCCATAGTGATTCAACTCAGAGAACCAACAAAGGGCTTCTTACAGTATCCTGGCCAGCCACCCTGGTAGTCCCTTGGTAGCACAATGAGAACAAAAACAACAGACAATAAGATTGTTGACCAAACTCAGATTTCTAGGTTCATTTGCTTCAATTCTGCTGGTTATCAAACCTCCTCATAAGATAATATCAATCAGATATAGCCCAGATGTTAACTGGTAAATTTTCAGCACGGAAAACATGGCTACTGCCCAGATAGCAAACACTGGCCAATAGAGTGGTATAAAAATGGCAATCAAGTACCCTCTGCTGCTCAATCCATGTGATGGGCTTCTAGAGGAGATCTATGAGATTGGTGACCAGATAACAGGTTCTCAAAGGAGTATGATTGATGGGCCCTCCAACAGATAGTGAGCCACCAGGCGCTATGTTCCATATGGTGATGTCCATTATGAATAGTATGAGTGCTATTTTCTCTAACTCTCTCAGTCAGTCTTGAGACTTGAGTAGTTTGCGTCCTTGATGAAGAAAGCAATCTTATCAAATTTGGAGGGACACATTGTAGGGTCTAACATACAGACCCTTTCTATTTTTACCCAGATCTCTCATAAATGAACATGACTAGGGGCTACTACAAGGTCTCTACGTCGCTGGTGGAGACCTGAGGACCCGGCTTCCAAAATTCTCCAGCTAATCAATGCATAGGTTACAACCTGGACAAAGTTCCACTCCTGAAAGAAGTCTGACCTATCATCTGGGTCAAACTTCGAAGTGGGGGTGGAAAAATAGTGACATTTCTTGGGCCTTTTGGTTACTGGTTAACAAATTACTGTCATCCCCACAATCCCTGACATGAGGATGAGGAGGGAAAAATATTCTTTCTAGTTTTTAATCTTAGGTCACCACCAACAGGACCTCTTTCTAAACCAACTATGGGTGCCCTTTGGACCACTACAAACCCATATTGTCATGGCCTCTACTAGTGAATATATTACTGGTTAAATATATTTTCTATAGGAACCAACACTAGCATTTACACCCACCTCCTGATGGGATTTGCTGCAGTCCAGATACTTTTGTGGGATATGTGGAAGATCATGACCTGCTAAACTACTGGCACCTAGTACCAATGTCTACCAAAACCAGTATTAACACTATGGGCATAAAAAAGGTAATAATTTCCCTCATTGCTGAGCTTTAAGAGGCTAATTATTTGTACACTATTCCTACATTTAATAGACCCATCTGGCCTATGTGAAAGACCTCAGATGCCGAAACCCTATACTGATAGGGGCTCTAAAAAACATAAGTGCTGCCTTTGGCACCAGTGGTACTTGATATTGTGACAGTTACAAAGGCTGTTGTTCAGGATGAAGGAACTTGATATGTACACATTGACAAAGCAAATATCTTTTCAGCATTCCTCTCCATGAGGATGATCAGAATTAGTTAGCCTTATGTAGGATAGGTTGCAATACACCACTACTGTCTTTCCAGAAGGCTTCCAAAGTTCTCCAGCTATCTGTAATCAATGCATAGGTTACAACCTGGACAAAGTTCTACTCCTGGAAGAAGCATTAGCCTTCCATGCTGTTTATTAAATAATCCTAGGCAGCCTCCTAAAGTCACTTGCAGACAAGGACACCATCCAATAGGAACCAGATGCTCTGTTCACCTACATGCAGCATGTACTGTGCCATCATCACTGGACAAGGCACAAGGACCTAAAGCCCAAATAAAATTCCAGGGTAATTTATAAGGGCTATGGCGTTCCATTCCAGAGATGTTGGCTGTCATGCTTTTGGCCAGCCTTGACTCCAAAAGTAAAAATAATGTGAGCAATCAGTGGGACCATTCATTTGCTGCCAAGCTCACATTCAAGCCACAGAGATCGGACAGCAACCTCTACCAGGTTACCATAAAGACTACTACCTTTGAGTGGGGCTCTGACCAACATGATACCCTGGAAATCCTTCTATTGGCCACCCTGGCCGCCCTTTTCCAGAACCTATCTGATTCCGTTTGTTGCTTCAGTTACAGGTCTCGGCAATACCTCTGCTTGCTGATTGGAGCTACCACAGCTCAGAGGTGCCCATAGATGGCCAGAGTCAGCTGAAAGGCACCCATCTTTCATGAGACAATTATTGGCCTGTTATTGTCCTGAGATGGATGCTGAGAGCATACACTAAGTTGCATAATAATATTATGACAAGAAATTCTGACCAAAACATATCAATATCTTTGTTTTTGTTCTTGAGTTATGTTAGTTTAGAGTATAAGTCTATAAAATATATGTACTTAATGCTTTAGAATATAAGTTTTCTATAAAATATGTACTTTAATACATAAGTATGAACCAAAGAAAAAAGTTCTTTTGAGATTAATTTAAAATAATATGAAATAGATATCATCATTATACTTACTGCTATGTCCTTCTCCAGAAGTTTCTTCTTTCTCCAATTGCACCTGGATTTTTGACACTGAATCTTGATTTTTAAGCATAGGATTTTCACCAGATTCTTCATCATGAGCTATGTTAAGACAGAAATTTAGTCCCTTACCAGACAAATAAGTTTACTATGAAATCTTAGATTTCAAATTTATAGCAAGTGGAAGCAACATTTTCTCTCATCTTATAAAGTTATAAGTAAACTACCTTAATGCTAGATCTGACATGAAAATGGTAAGGAAAGTTTCAATGTGTGTTGAAGATGTATTATTATTTCATAAATATTCCTAGGTAGTAAATGTGTTTTATATTAATTTCTACTTTCCTTATCTATATCTTAGGTTAATACATAATCATAGACCAAACAATGAAAATGCATATGCTCAAGGTCATTCATTACAGTGTTATTTGTAATTGCAAACTATCCAAATCCATTGATATTTTCAAGCATAGGAGACTGATTGAATTAACAGATATATACACACACATATGTATATATACATGTAAATGTATACTACAAACAATGATACAATATCAATGGTGGTATATAGTTATGTGTATCTATGTGTGCATGAATATATATGGTAAATGATAACGGTACACATGGCTGTGCATACAGTAAGAAGTTCCCCTCCCATCTGTGCCGATACATCCTATCCTTGCCCAATGTCATTTTGTGGGAAAATGAAACATTGATAAAGTCAGTGACCTTTCATGTTTACACTCTTGTTTATGTTGTTGCAGTAAGTGAATGAAGGCTTGTTACTTTCAACTTGGCTTGCTCT
This sequence comes from Callithrix jacchus, assembly GCF_049354715.1. Lineage (NCBI taxonomy): Eukaryota > Metazoa > Chordata > Mammalia > Primates > Cebidae > Callithrix > Callithrix jacchus. Next base: position 32,360,101 of record NC_133508.1, on the reverse strand, counting down.
CTTAATTGATCACCTTCACACTTGGCAGCTCTCTTGGTGACAAATGGTTGTGAGCAGGGTGGGCAATTAAACACAATGCCTTTCTGGAAAAGCAAAAAGCATGCAGATCCCCAGGAGGATACTAGTGGATCATTTGCAAGAGTCTGTCCCATGGTGCATTCTGCCAGCCCTATCAGTGGGTCTTAGAAAATTCTGTCTAACATCATGGGGCACTCTCAGAGAGTGCTAGCAGATTGTTTACATAGCTTTTGGGTTCTAAGGGACACCAATGGTCCTTCTCTTTAGCCCTAGACTTTCAGGCCAAGATGCATGGTAAGTCAAATTAGAGATCCAACAGAGCACCTTTGAGAAAGCTAGAGAAGCATTTCCTTGGCCACTGCTATTGTCCCCTGGAGATGAGACTGAAAGTTTTCAGAGAACCTGTGAGCTAATTTGCACCAATAACTGCTGTTAGTTCCAGAGAGGTATCAGGCAATGACAGACAGCCTATGACCCAGCAAGGGATTGAGACTCATGGTTTAAATAGAAAGAATGGAGAGCCCTTTGGGATTGCTTTCCTTTGTGACCTAGAAGACCTTAGGGGCATGGGTTGTTTGCCTGAATGATGAAAAAAAAAATCTTGTTAAACTAACTTAGTGGTACCTTGTAGGTTGTGTCACTCTAGAACCCATTCTTTAGAGTGTCATGACAGTAGAGGTTTTGCTCAAGGAGGATAAGCAAAGTGGGAGAATGAGAATGGAACACCCAAGCCCTTCTTTTTCAACTGGATTCGATTTGGGTTCTGACAACTTCGGCACACCCATGCTATCTTCCCTATGACTAAAATACATTTTTAGACCATGGTTGCAGAGGCTATACAGCCCTGCAAACCATATTGATAATCTCTTGGTCTCTTGCTTGAGAGTGAGAGCAATCAATGATGAGAGTGAGAACAGTCAATGATAAGATTTTTAACAAGACTCAGATTTATTAGTGTCACTCCTACTGGTTATGGAGCCAAATTAAAATTAAACCTCCTCTAAGGTTAGTCAAATTGGTCAGCGAAATAATCTAGATCGGTGTCCCCAACCCCAAGGGGGACTTTAGACCAGTACTGGTCTTTAGTCTGTTAGGAAAGGGGTCACACAGCAGTAGGTGAGCACTGGGTGAGTGAAGATTCCTCTGTATTTTCAGCTGCTCCCCATCACTTGCATTAATTACTTCCTGAGCTTCGCCTCCTGTCAGATCAGCAGCGGCATTAGATTTTCATAGGAACGCAAACCCTGTTGTGAACTGCACATGTGAAAGATCTAAGTTGTGTGTTCTTTATGAGAATTAATGCCTGATGATCTGTCATGGTCTTCCATCAGCCTAACATGGGACTGTCTAGTTGCAGGAAAACAAACTCAGGGCTCCCACTGATTCTACATTATAGTGAGTTGTATAATTATTACATTACATATTACAAAGTAATAATATAAACATAAATAATAATACAAATATGTAAAATAAATGTAATGCACTTGAATCATCCCAAAACCATCCCCCACCTTGGCCCTGGTCCATAGAAAAACTGTCTTCCATGAAACAATTTTTGTTCAAATTTTGTTCACTTTCTCTGGTGCCAAAAATGTTGAGGACCACTGATCTAGATCACAATATTATTCACTTACTGTGATAGTGCAAGCAACAGTCTAAACATGAAAAATTCCTCAGCATGGAAAAAGCAACTGCTACAGAAAAGCAGAGACTCCATGAGAGACAGCAACATAAAAATAGTCACTGGGCACACACTCCTCAATGATCTGGGTAAGGGCCTCACCAAAGAGATCTCTGGGTTTGGTTACCCAACAATAAGGACTCACAAAAGGAGATTAATGGGCTCTTCATCAGGGAACTCATGGCCTGGTGATAGTGTGCCATCATGGGCTCAATGGCAGCCTCCTAGGATCTGCCCAGTGCTGGCCCCTATGAATAATACAAATGCTGTTCTCTTCTTCCAGTGAATTTTGAAATGAATTAGAGTGCCCTGCCAGTTTCTACTCAAACCTTTTGGCAAAAAAAAAAAAAAAACAAGACTATGACATGGCCAATGTCCCTATGTCCCTTGTGAGGAATGGAGGCCCTATATCAAAGTTAAAGTTCAAAGTGAACATGGAAAATTTCATTTCTTGGGCCTTTTGCATAATAGTGCACAGGTGACTGTGATCCCCAAAATCCCTGGCATGAGAATTAGGAGAAAATAGATAATGTTCTCTGATTTTCAGTTAGAAGCCACCACCACCAAAATCCTGATCTGACTACAGGTAGTTCTCTTCAAGCCACTATACACTTCCATTATTATGGCACCCATTACTGAATGGGTTATTGTTATAAGGTACTGTCTATGTCTACCCCTGACTGTATTTACGCCCAATCCCTGAGGGGAATTGTTGCAATTAGGACCATTTCAGTGCGGAATATGGAAGACTAAACCTGCCAGACTACTGTAACCTAGTGTCTTTGTCTCTTAAAAACACTATCAACTGTCTTGGGGATTAAAAAAGTCTTTATTTCTGTGCTTAAGGAAGCCAAAGTTCACCATCTGGTCTTTGCTTAAGGCATTGTGTACCTGGAAACTTAATTGACTATTGGTGGCTCAATCCCATAGTTCTGTCTTTGGCACTGGTGTTACTTGGCATTATGACTATCATAGAGGCTACTACCCAAGCTGAGGGAAATAGTTATAAAGCAACTGACATTGTAAATGCCCTTTTTGGCATTCTTGTCCACAAAGATGATCAAGATCAGTCTGTCTTGCATTAAATGGGCTGCATTATACCTTTAATATCCTTCTTCAAGGCTTCCGTCCTTCCACTCCCAGATGAAGTACTAGCCTTCCACTATATTCATCACATCCTCCACCAGGCCCAGACAAAACACTAGACACTATGCTGACCTACAGGTGGTAACATGGCTGAGCCATTAATACAGACAAGGTATAAGGACCTATGACCCATGTGAAATTCCTGTAAATAAACTGGGAAGAGACAGTATGTTTCACTCCAGAGGAGACAATTGCCAAGCTTTAGTCACTCTCAGCCCCAACAAATAAAAGGAAAGCCTAGAGTGGTGCTCTCACATTCCATTCATGGGTATCTTCATGAAACCATCTATCAGGTTACCAAGAAGACTTCTACCCTTAGGTGCTGCCTAAAGATAGGATGCTCTGGAGACCCTCCAATGACCACATAGGTTGTTTTTCCCCTTGCCTTCTCTGATACATCTTGCCATTTGAGTTACACATCTCAGCAGATAACAGAAGGATACTGCCATATATCCCAAGGTTCCTGTTGAACAGTTGGACCCATAATCTCCTACAGTTGGGTGAAAATAAATACCCTTTGACAGATTAATAATTTTATTGGGTCCTGGTGGACACTGAGCACATAAGCATGCCATAAAATAGTCTCAAGACCGGAAATTCCAGCCAAATATTATATGGCTTTTGTTCCCTAGTTATTTTAAGGTATTCACACTTTAAACTTCTATAAACTATATGCTCAACTACATACTCATGAACCAAAGAAAAAAGATCTAATGAGATTAATTTTTTAAATTTAAAGTTACCTATAAATATTATACTTACTACTATGTCTTTTCTCTCTAGGAAGTTTTTTTGTTTTTTTTATTTGCATTTCAAGTTTTGACACTGACTCTTGATGCTCAAGCACAAGATTTTTGCCTGGTTCTTCATCATGAGCTACATAAGGAGATGCATTTAGTCTCTTAATGGAAAAACAGACCTACTGTTAAATCTCTAGATGTCAAACTTATCATTGTGTAGCAAAATTTTCTCATTTCGACAAATTTGTAAGTAAATTACCATAAATCCAGATGTGACATGAATACTATAAGAACATTTTTAATGGCTGCATGTTGAAGCTCATTATTTCATAACATTTCTAGGCATCTAATATATATTAGTCATTAGTTTCCTTAGGTTATTTATACTTTAGGTTAATACATATTTACAGAAATAAAAATTAAAATACACATGTGAAATGTCATTATATCACATATGTAATTGCAAAATATTAAAACTACATAATAAATAAAATACAGTAAGTCCTCACTTAATGACATTGATAAAATCTTGGAAACTATGACCTTAAGCAAAATGACATATAATGAAACCCATTTTACCATAGGCTAATTGACATAAACAAGAGTTAAGTTCCTATTTTTTGTAACATAAACATCACAAACTTCTAAATAAAGACCCAAAACACTTCTAATATTAAACACTAAAACAAATGTGAGTTATACATAGAATTAAGAAAAAATAATAAAAACAAGTAAGGTAATTATTTACCAAATTTGTGATTAATCAGTGAGTGATGGTTGTCATAGTGGTGGTGAGTTAAGTCAAGGAACAAATTCCTTGATTTATTCAAAAGAATAAATCAAAAGCAAAGCAAAATTATAAGGAACACCTCTTCCCATCATGCAATTTAAAAACAATCACAAAATGTGGCTTACAGAGTGCTTTTGTACTGCATTATCATGCATTTGCATAATTATTGTCTACTTTGTGAATATTTATTTTACAATAATTTGTATTCACTCATTCATTCGTTTTCCAACCAACTTTTTCCAGTGAAGGTTTGCAGGTGGTTGGAAGCTATCCTAGCAGCTCAGAGCACAAGGTGGGAACGAGCCCTCAACAGAATGGGTGCACTCAGACATATACCCTCACTCACTCAGGGCCCACTTAGACACATACCCACACTCACTCAGACAGGGACCATTTAGACACACCAATTTATCTAACATACATATCTTTGGAATGTGGGAGAAAATTGGAGCACCCGGAAAGAATTCAGGCAGACACAGGGAGAATGTGTCAACTCCAGACTGTGTGCTTGGATAGGCATCCATTTTTTTTTCTCATTAACATTATAATCAAACAACGTTGAATAAAATGATGTTATTCAAGGATGTGTTGTACTACACACTATGGTAGTATATATGGTAAATAATGTGGTGTGAACAACTGTAAGTGTAACTGTAAAACAAATTAAACATGTCTATAAATTGACTTGAAGGGATTTCAAAGAATAATGTGAAGGAAAAAAATATCTACAAAGGGGAAACCTTGAATGCCATCTTTGGGAAAGGAAGACAAAGAAATGAGAAAAAAATAGAGAAGGAAATAGAAAGATAGCTATCTTTACAAAAAGAAGCAGAGGAAAGATATCAGAAACAATGTTGTTGGTTACCTACAAAATGAGGGGAGAGGACTGGGGAAAAATAGACTCCTCTAAGTATAATTTTTGCATTTTTTTTTTACTTTTGAAAATAGGTCCATGTCCTACTTCAGATTTTAAAAATAAAAGATTCAACTTTTACAGATTTCAAAAATAAAAGTAAGTCAACAAGAAAAAGAAGGTGGGGATGAAAACTAAAAGGAAATAATAAAATTATTGAAGAAAAAATAAAAGCAATAACTCATCAATATAGTATTTGACATAAACCCTCACTATTGGACATGAGAGGTGGAGGTGGAGTGAAAACAAATCATGAAATCTTTTTAGTTGGTTTGTTGTTCTAATATGTGTTAACCAATTCTAACTCAATTTGAGAGGAATTAGAACAGGGGGCAAATAAATAAAAGTATTCATGTGATTCAGAGCTCCAGCTAACTCAGCCTCAGGATGAGGAAAATAGCATCTTGTTTGCAGCTCCCTCCACTATGAGGCAACCCCAACCCATGACCACTCACACAGTCTACACTGATGCATCTGACCCTTGCTAAGTGCTTGCTGTTCTATGGGGTAAAATGGGACACTGGTGTATCTGGGGACCTGCCTCTGTCTAGGCTATGGCTTAATATGCCAGTAAGTGCATGAAGTTATTGTTACTTTGAGTTTGGCGTGTTATCTTAATAGACTGACTCAAAAACTGGCATCTCTCTTTCTGATAAACTATCACGAAGAGCAGGGTGGCCAATGAAGCACAAAGCCTTTCTGGAAGGAACACTTTGGTAGGTGCTAGTGAGCCTGTAGGACGCCCTCAGTGGAAGGGGTATGGGGTTGGTACTAGATCATTTGCAAGGGACTCAGCATCCCACAGGGCACTCTGCCAGTCATGTCAATCAACCATGTTTTAGAATGTGCCAGCAGACACCATGGGGTTTTCTAGAATGCTAATGTATTGTTTAGAGGAGCTTTTCAATTCTGACAGGAAACAATAGTCTTCTTATCCTCTGATTCACATACCAAGATTTCCAATGAGTCAAATGAAAACATCCAGCAGATGGACTCTGAGAAAGCTAGGGAAGCAATTTTGTGGTTATTGCTCATGGTCCTAAGTTAATAAGCTCAAAAAAGTTGGAGAGACTGCACACCGAGTTGTACCTAGTAACTATTCTTAGCCATAGACATTCCCGTAAAACTGGTGGACAGCCTGCAATGCAGTCAGTTATTGAGACTCATGCTTTCATGAAAACAATGTAGTGTCCTGGTGATCATTTTGCCCAGCAACTAAGGGATGTGGGTAGTGTGTGCCTTCACAATAAAGGGGATAATCTTGTTTAACTTGGCGAGTGAGAGGGGCATATTGTGGGGCTTATCACTACAGAATGCCTCCTTCAGAGAGCCTTGACAGGGCCCATATTGCCTAAGGAAGTGGAGGAAGGGGGACCAATGATGTAAACATCTGAAACCCTCTCCCTCCTCAGTTGGGCATAATTTTTGGCTCTCACAGGATTGCCACCCATGCTGAGCTCCCTGCTACTGAAAAACATGTTTGAGCCATCAACTACAAAGGCTATAATGGCCCCTTGAGCCACTCTGCTGTCTCTAAGGTCACTAATGGAGTGAGGACAGTAATGACAAGATTCGGCCAGACTCAGATCTCTAGTTTCATTTCATAGCCACCTCCACTAGTTACCTAGCTCAAATTAAACTTCCTTATAAGGTAATGTTGATTAATTTGTGGCACAATCCAGATCTTAACTGACAAATTTCTGGGCACAGAAAAAACATCTACCACCAAGATAGCAATGTGTGACCGGTGAGCAGGATGACCTAAAAATGGTAATTTGTCACCTATTCCTGGATGATCTAGTTAAGGGCTCTCCCCAAGAAATATCTGAGTCTAGTTAATCAACGATGGAGTCTGAAGTAGGATACTGATGGACTTTTCACCAAGGATTTCCTGGCCAGGTAGTGGGCCATGGGTCCCAAAACACAGCCCCACTAAATCCAGACTGTGATGACCCCCATGAATAATAAAAGTACTCTTCCCTCTGCACCTCCCAGTGATATTGAAATAAGTCAGAGAACCCTCCACTACTTCTGCTCAAACTTCGTGCTTTCAAAAATAAAAATTAAGAGTTAAGCCAAGATCCCTATATCACCAGCGGCAATCTGAGAATGTATGGTAAGGTTAGAATTTAAAGGGAAGGTGGGAGGAAACTGCATTTCTAGGGCCATTCAGATACTGGTGCACAGGTGGCTGTGATCCCCACAACTTCTGGGGAAAAGAAGTAATGCTCTCTGGATTTGCATCTGAGATCACCACCAATAGGACCCTTGGTCAAACACTACCATGAGAATATCCTTTCGGACAACTACAAAACTCTATTTTATTCCCCTCCCCCACCAAATGTATTGTTGGTATAAATGTATTTTCTATGTGAATCCCCACTTGCATTCATCCCAATCCCTGATGGGAACTTCGGCATTTAAGGTCATTTTAGTGGGGCATGTGGAAGAGTGTAAATATCCAGATTAATAGCACCTAGCACCTTTGTTTTCCAAAATAGCTTCCTAGGATAAAAAAGAAATGGCTGTTGTTGTTTGTTGAGCTTAATGAAGCAAAAGTTCTCCATGAGACTCTTTCTCCATTCAATAACTAAGTAGATCTTGTACATGGCCTCAGGTGCATAATGACTCAATTGATTTTGCTAGTCCAATGCCATATTACAGCTCTGGGCACCAAAGACACATGAGTCTATAGTTGTCATTCAGGGTATTTTCCAAACTGAGGGAACTTGGTTTGCAACAACTGACATCTCAAATGCCTTTCCACATCTTTTTTTCACTTAGATGTTCAGTTTAATTTTATATAGAATAAGTTTGAAAACATAACTGATATCCTTCCACAAGGCTACCAAACTGCTCTAAAACTGTCATCAATGCATAATGACCTCTAAATAAACTGGTCCCAAGGGGAGGACTAGCCTTTCATTATATTGATTATATCGTTTAAGTGGACTCAAGCAACGACATCACCCAAAAGGACTCGATGCTCTAATGACCCACCAGTGCCTCTTAGCAGGGCAATTAGTTCAGACAAGATACAGTTACCTAGTATCCAGATGAAAATGTTTGTGATTGATTTCTAAGGGGAGACATCTCATTCCAGAAGAGACCACCACGCTTTGACCCTTTCTAGTCTAACAAAAACAAGCCCAGGGTGGGGACAATGGCTCGCGCATGCAATCCCAGCACTTTGGGATGGATTATTTGAGGTCAGGAGTTTGAGATCAGCATGACCAACATGTTGAAACCCCATCTCTACTAAAAATACAAAAATTAGCCAAGTGTAGTGTCACATGCCTGCAATCTCAGCTACTTAGGAGGCTGAGGCTTGAGCATGGGAGACAGAGCACTTCAGTCTGGACAAGACAGTGAGACCCTGTCTCAAAAAAAAAAAAAAAAAAGTCCAGCAGTTAATGAAATTGTTTGGATAAATACATTCTCATTTTCCCTCCATGAGATCGTTGATGACATTAATTCATCTATGGGGTTACCAGAAAGTCTGTTTCATTTCAGTGGAGCCATGACCAAAAGGATGCCCTAGAGGCCCTTAAATAGGTATCCTAGGTTATCTTCCCCTAGGTTCTTATGATCCCCATTTGCTGTTCTGAGTTACAGATCTTAGGACTATCTTTGCTGATTGGTGCCTATGGCAGAAGGTCACAGGTCAGAGGTGCCCATTAAGTTGTTGGGCCCATAATTACTTTTGAGTTGGCTGAACGACACTTAACATTGAAAAGACAAGTATACATTTGTTATAAAGCCTTAGGGGGTACTGTGTGTCCTGCGGTCAGGAAATAATCTTAGGGCCAGAAATATCAACCAAACCATATCAGTATCTTTCCCTTTCTTCTCTAATAATTTAAGAGAATAAATTCACATTTTAGTCAAAGTGTAAAAATTTGTGAACCAAAGCAAAAATACCTTCTGATGAACTTACTTTTAAATAATTTAAAGTTAACTTTACTCTTTATACTTACTAGTAATTCTTTGCCCTTTGAGAGTTCTTTGTTCCTTCACTTGCATTTCTGATTTTGACACAGAGTCTTGATGCCTGAGTAAAAGATTTTCATCTGGTTCTTTATCATGAGCTACAGAAAGAGATGTGTTTAGTTCACTAAATTAAAAATAAATCTATATGAAAGCCATAGATTTAAAATTTACAATATGCAGTGACATTTTTCTCTCATTTTTGTAAAGTTATGAATAAATTGGCCCCTTTGATCTACATTTGAGTTACAAGTCTCAGCAAACTTTCTGTTCACTGATTGAAGAAGTTTACCGAACAGGTCAGTGGAATAAATTGGGCTTTTGGACCTGTCTAGAGTTGGATAAAAGGTACACACTTTTTGAAAGACAATTACTGGCCTCTTATTGTCCTTGGTGAATACTGAGCACATGACCATGGCTATCTGTTATAAGCAGAAAAACTAACCAAAAGTAATGAATACTCTAGCTCTTTTTCACTAGTTATCTTATGGTATTCACAGTTTAGATTCAAGGTAAAATTTCTATAAAATATATAATAAAAAACAGATTCATAAACTGAAGAAAAATATCTTTGCTGTGACTTATTTAAAATAATTTAAAGTTATGTGTAATTCTTATACTTACTGGTGAGTTGTTGCTCTTCAGAATTTTCTTGTTGCTTTACTTGCAATTTAGTTTTTGACATTGATTCTTGATGCTCAAATACAAGCCCTTCATTTGTTACTTCATTATGAGCTACATAAAGAATATACAGTTAATACATTTACTCCACTAAATTAAAAAATGGATCTATTGTGAAATTTCTATATTTCAAATTTATAAAACATTTACATGAGCATTCTCTTCACTTCTACAAAATTATAACTAAATTATAACAATGATAGATTTGATGAGAAAATGCTGAAAAGAATTTTAATGGCTGTATGTTGATGCTTTGTCATTTTATAAACATTTCTAGGAATCATATATAATTAAACTATATTTATCTTAGGGTATTTAGACTGTATAGATCATTCAGATGTCATAAACAAAACAATAAAAATGCACATATACAAGTTTATCATTATGGCATTATTTGTAATTACAAAATACTCAAAACCACATAAATGTTCAAGCATTGGATATTGGTTGAATAAGCCAATGTATATACTATAAAGTTCTAGGGGTGTCCAAGGGGAGAATACAGTCATGGATTCTTAGTTCCTGTTTCTGGTTGGGCCAGTAAAGGCCCTTCATCATTCCTCTTTTCCACTTATCACTAGAGACAGAAACTAAAAACCATGGCTTTAGGTTGCTAAAAGCCTAAAACGAAACAAAGCAGAACCATAACAACAACAAAAATAAGGTAGGTTGGACAAGCTTGCTATAAACTCTAGTATAATGAAAATTATGGTTAATAATATGGTACAAACAGCTATACATAGAGCTGTAAAAGCAATTGAAAAAAAATCTCTGTAAACTGACCTGGAAGTATTTCCAGGAGATAATGCTAAGTAAAAACAAAAAAAAATCTGAAAAAGGGAAAATGTGTATGCCACCTTTAAATAAGGAAGAAGGATAAATAAGAAAAAAAAGAAAGGAAATTAGAAAGATACTTAGCTTTACAAAATGAAACAGGTGAGATATAAGAATACAATACCGTTGATTACCTCCAAGATGGAAAGGGAAGGAATGGAACTTCTCTAAGTATACCTAGTATATTTTTTACTTTTAGAATCAGTTTCAGGTTCCATATTTTTCAATAAAAATAAAATCACAAAGGATAAGAAGAAACTAAAACTAAAAGCAAACTTAGTGAACCCATAAAAGGGAAAAAAGAACTCATACAGGTAAATCATCAGTACAATATTTAACACATGCCCTAATACATAGGCAAGTGCATGAAGAAGAGACTGTACGCACATCACAAAATATTTTCAGTAGGTTTGTTTTTCTAGAAGTATGTGCTAAGCAATTCTAAAATAATTTTGGAACCATAATACAATCTAGATTTTAATACCAAGATGGGTGACCAGAAGCAGCCAGTGTGCACTGCTTTCACAGGAGAGGAGACGGAGTGGCAAGTAAACTTATAAACTTATAAGTGGCAAGTGGCTCTTCAATTGGATCATCCAGGAGGCCACACTGGGATTCATCAACAATGAGAGGAGTGAGGCAGGACAACTGCCTGCCTGGGATTGGCACAGAGCCAAGGAAGCCTCCCTACCATGGGAAAGAAAAAAGTGAGTGTGTGAGGGCCCCTGGGGACACACACCTATGCCATGAACATTTGCAAACCTAGGCACAAGAGATGCTGCCCAACCCTACTTCGTGGGGCCCCCAGAATGACACAGAAAGCTTCATGGAGTCTCAGCAGAGCCGCTGTTCAGGTCCATGTGGAGCTCCAAGGGCTTTGTATTCCTGAGCACCCTGGGACCATCTGCCATAGCTCTGCCAACCAGGGAACCAGGGATCTTCCATGTGCCCCCGAAATAAGGGCCCCATCTAGGATATTGAGGAGTAGGCAGACTGCAGGCTTCCCCTCTGGGACACCTTACCAGGCAAAGCCCACCAGCCTACGTCCCCAGCATAACCATCCCCCTATCCCCAACCTGAGCACTTCCACTGGCTGCAGCTCTGCATTTCTCTGGGGTAGAGCTTCCAGAGATAACACAACAGGCTCACAGCTTTTGCCACTGCCACAGTCTCCCCAGTCCCCATGCTCTGAGGCTAAAGAGACAATATAGAGCTCAAGGACTATTTTAGGTCTTCAGCATGCCACACCTGCCATACAAAAAAAACCAGCCAGACTATTTTTCATGCAGGTCCTAGCTCCTGCTATTCCTCACTGGGCAGAGCCTCCTGGCCTCAACCCTCAGAGCAGCCACCTTACTTCTGCCTGATCTCTTCAGTCTGTGGCAGCTCTGTGTTTCTCTGGGGTGGAATTCCCAGAGGTAACTGGGAATCAGCCCCTCTGCCATTGCTACTGCAGCAGTACTCACCCTTGCTATCGACAAGCTGGGGAAGAAAAAAGAGCCTGAGTTCTTTACTTGAGCCTCTGGCACACCATGGCTGACCTACAGAGAAAAGACCAGACTGTCTTCCCAGTGAGCCCCCACTCCTCCGGCTCTTCACCAGGCAGGGCTTCCTGGCTTGGGCCCCCTCATACAGCCGCCTCACCATTGGCTGATTGTTCTGACTGGCAGTGCTCTGCCTTTAAAGTGGAGCTCCAAAAGACAAGTGACAGGGCCTATGCTATTGGCCCTGCCAAGTCCTGCTGCCCCAAACTGGGGAAAGAACAAAAAGCCAGAGTTTTCCCCAGGACTGCAGTGCACCTGGGAACGCCAAGCCAAGACCTGTGGCTGGCATTGAAGTGAAAGAGGTGCCCACACTCTCAGAGCACTGAGAAGGAGCATCGTTGCAAACACAAGGAAATGCAGAGGAGACACAGGCCTCAGTAAGAGCCTATTTACTAGCCATTATGCATAAGTGTCCTCTATTTGTTTGTACTCAAAACTACAACAATAAAAATACTTTGTTAACATACTTCCCTATGAAAACAAGAGCAAGAATTCAGCTACAAATAAAGCCCCTACACAAAGCCTCCGTGCTCTGAAAACATTCAGAAATCAATTGACTATACTAAAAATATACCACAGTTAAAAGAAATAGCCGCCAAAACAGGTAAGAAAGAACCAGTGCAAGAACTCTGGCAACTCTATAACCCAGAGGGTCTTTTTATCTCCAAACAACCACACTAGCTCCCCAGCAATGGTTCTTAACCAGAATCAAATGGCTGAAATGACAAAGAATTCAAAATCTGGATGGCAATGAGGATCACTGAGACTGAGAAGATGGTTTAAATCTAATCCAAGGAATCTAAGTAATCCGGTAAGACTATCTCAAGAGATGAAAAGCAAAATAGTCATTTTAAGAAAGAAACAAATTGATCTGATAGAGCTGAAAAATTCACTACAAGAATTTTATAACAGAATCAGAAGTATTAACAGTAGAATAAACCAAGCTAGGAGAAGAATCTCAGAGCTTGAAGACTGGTTCTTACAATTAAGCCAATCAAACAAAAATAAAGGGAAAATAATTTTTAAAAATTTAAAACCTCTAAAAATGTGGGATTATGTAAAATGACCAACTGTGGGATTATATAAACAGACTCACTGGAGTCCCTGAAAGAAAGGGAGAGAGAGCAAACAACTTGAAAAACATATTTAAAGATACTGTCCATGAAAATTTCTCCAACCTTGCTAGAGAGGTCAACATTCAAAATCTGAAAATTCAGAGAACCCCTGTAAGATACTACATAAGATGATCATCCCTAAGACACAGTCATCAGATTATCCAAGGTCAACATGAAACACAGGGCAAATCACTTAACAAAGGGAACCCCCTGTCAGGCCAAGCCTGGCCATTATAGCCTTGGTGACCCACATGTACACCTCTGGATGGTCCCCAGGAGCCATAAAGTCTGGAGTAACCAGATGGCCACAAAGAGAAGTGAAACAACTTGTTCCTGCATCAACTAATTGCTCTTCCCCTGCAACCTTCAACCATTGTTCCTGCTCAGCCTTGGGAAAACCCCCCTGGACACTGTGTTTCTCAAGAACCCCTCCCCTGTAACTATGTAATTTACTGCACCCTCACCTCTACTTGCAACCGATAACCCCCACCCTTATGATCCTGCCTGTTTGTAATAGATGACCCTGATCATGCATCCCGTGATGCCCTTCCCCTCCCTAAGATAGATTACCACCTTTAACCATTTGCCCCAACCTATATAATAGGATTGCTGGGTCAAATGGAATTTCTATTTCTAGGTCCTTGAGGAATTACCACACTGTCTTCCACAATGGTTGAACTAATTTACACTCCCACCAGCAGTGGAAAAGTGTTCCTATTTCTCCACATCCCCTCCAGCATCTGTTGTCTCCAGATTTGTTAATGATCACCATTCTAACTGGCATGAGATGGTATCTCAATGTAGTTTTGATTTGCATTTCTCTGATGACCAGCGATGATGAACATTTTGTCATATGTTTGTTGGCCTCATGTATGTCTTCTTTTGTAAAGTGTCTGTTCATATCCTTTGCCCATTTTTGAATGGGCTTGTTTGTTTTTTTCTTGTAAATCTGAGTTATTTGTAAATTCTGGATATCAGCCCTTTGTCAGATGGGTAAACTGCAAAAATTTTTTCCCATTCTGTTGGTTGCCGATTCACTCTAGTGACTGTTTCTTTTGATGTGCAGATGCTGTGGAGTTTGATTAGGTCCCATTTGTCTATTTTGGCTTTTGCTGCCAATGCTTTTGGTGTTTTGGTCATGAAGTCCTTGCCTACTCCTATGTCCTGAATGGTTTTGCGTAGATTTTCTTCTAGGGTTTTTATGGTGTTAGGTCTTATGTTTAAGTCTTTAATCCATCTGGAGTTAATTTTAGTGTAAGGTGTCAGGAAGGGGACCAGTTTCTGCTTTCTGCACATGGCTAGCCAGTTTTCCCAACACCATTTATTAAACAGGGACTCCTTTCCCCATTGCTTGTTTTTGTCAGGTTTATCAAAGATTGTATGGTTGTAGATATGTTGTGTTGCGTCCGATGCCTCTGTTCTGTTCCATTGGTCTATATCTCTGTTTTGGTACCAGTACCATGCTGTTTTGATTACTGTAGCCTTGTAGTACAGTTTGAAGTCCGGTAGTGTGATGTCTCCCGCTGTGTTCTTTTTGCTTAGAGTTCACATAGCTATGCAGGCTCTCCTTCGGTTCCATATGAAGTTCAAGGCGGTTTTTTTCAGTTCTGTGAAGAAAGTCAATGGTAGCTTGATGGGGATAGCATTGAGTCTGTAAATTACTTTGGGCAGTATGGCCATTTTCACAATATTGATTCTTCCTAACCATGAACATGGAATGTTTCTCCATCTGTTTGTGTCCTCTCTTATTTCGTTGAGCAGTGGTTTGTAGTTTTCCTTGAAAAGGTCCCTTAACATTCCTTGTGAGTTGTATTCCTAGGTATTTTATTCTCTTTGTAGCAATAGCGAATGGCAGTTCGCTCTTGATTTGACCCTCTAAGTCTGTTATTGGTGTATAAAAATGTTTGTGATTTTTGCACATTGATTTTATATCCTGAGACTTTGCTGAAGTTGCTTATCAATTTCAGGTGTTTTGGGGCTGATACGATGGGGTCTTCCAGATTATACTATCATGTCATCTGCAAATAGAGAGAATTTGGCTTCCTCCTTTCCTATTTGAATACCCTTTATTTCTTTTTCTTACCTGATTGCTCTGGCTCAAACTTCCAGTACTATATTGAATAGGAGTGGTGAGAGAGACTATCCTTGTCCAGTGCCAGATTTCAAAGAGAATGCTTCCAGTTTTTGCCCATTCAGTATGATATTGGCTGTTGGTTTGTCATAAATAGCTTTTATTATTTTGAGATACATTCCATCAATACTGAGTTTATTGAGGGTTTTTAGCATAAAGGGCTGTTGAATTTTGTCAAAGGCCTTCTCTGCATCAATTGAGATAATCATGTGGTTTTTGTTTTTGGTGCTGTTTATGTGGTGAATTACATTTATAGACTTGCGTATGTTGAACAAGCCTTGCATCCCTGGGATAAATCCTACTTGATCATGATGAATAAGTTTTTTGATTTGCTGTTGCAATCGGCTTGCCAATATTATATTGAAGATTTTTGCATCTATGTTCATCATGGATATTGGCCTGAAGTTTTCTTTTCTTGTTGGGTCTCTGCCGGGTTTTGGTATCAGGATGATGTTGGTCTCATAAAATGATCTGGGAAGGATTCCCTCCTTTTGGATTATTTGGAATAGTATCAGAAGGAATGGTAACAGTTCCTCTTTTTGTGTCTGGTAGAATTCAGCTGTGAACCCATCTGGATGTGGGCTTTTTGTATGTGATAGGCTCTTAATTGCTGCCTCTACTTCAGACCTTGTTATTGGTCTATTCATAGTTTCAGCTTCCTCCTGGTTTAGGCTTGGGAGGACACAACTGTCCAGGAATTTATCCATTTCTTCCAGGTTTACTAGTTTATGTGCATAGAGTTGTTTGTAATGTTCTCTGATGATGGTTTGAATTTCTGTGGAATCTGTGGTGATTTCCCCTTTATTGTTTTTTATTGCATCTATTTGGTTATTCTCTCCTTTCTTTTCAATCAATCTGGCTAGTGGTCTGTCTATTTTTGTGATCCTTTCAAAAAAACCATCTCTTGGATTTATTGATTTTTTAAAAGGGTTTTTTGTGTCTCTATCTCCTTCAGTTCTGCTCTGATCTTAGTTATTTCTTGTCTTCTGCTGGGTTTTGAGTTTTTTTAATCTTGCTCCACCAGCTCTTTCAATTTCAACATTAGGGTGTCAATTTTGGATCTCTCCACTCTTCTCATATGGGCACTTATAGCTATATATGTTCCTCTAGAGACTGCTTTAAATGTGTCCCAGAGATTCTGGTATGTTGTATCTTCGTTCTCGTTGGTTTTGAAGAACTTCTTTATTTCTACCTTCATTTCTTGGTTTATCCAGTCAACATTCAAGAGCCAATTGCTCAGTTTCCATGAAGCTGTGCGGTTCTGAGTTAGTTTCTGAATTCTGAGTTCTAACTTGATTGCACTATGGTCTGAGAGACTGTTTGTTCTTTCAGTTGTTTTGCATTTGCTAAGGAGTGATTTACTTCCAATTATATTGTCAATTTTAGAGTAAGTGTGGTGTGGTGCTGAGAAGACTGTATATTCTGTGGATTTGGGGTGGAGAGTTCTGTAAATGTCTCTCAGGTTTGCTTTCCAGGTCTGAGTTCAAGCCCTGGATATCCTTGTTAATTTTCTGTCTGGTTGATCTGTCTAATTTGACAGTGGAGTGTTAAAGTCTCCCACTATTATTGTGTGGGAGTCTAAGTCTCTCTGTAAGTCATTAAGAACTTGCCTTATATATCTGGGTGCTCCTATATTGGGTCCATATATATTTAGGATCATTAGCTCTTCTTGTATCGATCCTTTTACCATTATGTAATGTCCTTCTTTGTCTCTTTTGATCTTTCTTGCTTTAAGGTCTATTTTATCAGAGATGAAAATTGCAACTCCTGCTTTTTTTTTTTTTTTTTTTTTTTTTTTGCTCTCCATTTGCTTGGTAAGTCTTCCTCCATCACTTTATTTTGAGCCTTTGTGTATCCTTGCCTGTGAGATGGGTTTCCTGGATACAGCACACCAATGGGTTTTGGCTTTTTATCCAATTTGCCAGTCTGTTCCTTTTGATTGGTGCATTTAGCCCATTTACATTTAGGGTTAATATTGTTATGTGTGAATTTGATACTGCCATTTTGATGCTAGCTGACAGTTTAGCCCATTCGTTGATGCAGATTCTTCATTTTGTTGATGCTCTTTAGCATTTGGTATGTTTTTGGAATGGCTGGTACTGGTTGTTCCTTTCTATGTGTAGTGCCTCTTTCAGGAGCTCTTGGAAAGCAGGTCTGGTGGTGACAAAATCTCTGAGTACTTGCTTGTTTGCAAAGGATTTTATTTTTCTTTCACTTATGAAGCTCAGTTTGGCTGGAAATGAAATTCTGGGTTGAAAGTTCTTTTCTTTAAGGATGTTGCATATTGGCCCCCACTCTTCTGGCTTGTAGAGTTTCTGCCAAGAGATCTGCTGTGAGTCTGATGGGCTTCCCTTTGTGGGTGACCCGACCTTTCTCTCTGGCTGCCCTTAGCATTTTCTCCTCATTTCAATCCTGGTGAATCTGATGATTATGTGTCTTGGGGTTGCTCTTCTTGAGGAATATCTTTGTGGTGTTCTCTGTATCTCCTGGACTTGAATATTGGCCTGCCATGCTAGGTTGGGGAAGTTTTCCTGGATAATATCCTGAAGAGTATTTTCCAGCTTTGATTCATTCTCTTTGTCACATTCAGGTACACCTATCAAACGTAGATTAGGTCTCTTCACATAGTCCCACATTTCTTGGAGACTTTGTTCATTCGTTTTTGTGCTTTTTTCTCTAATCTTGGCTTCTCATTTTATTTCATTGAGTTGATCTTCGACTTCTGACATCCTTTCTTCTGGTTGGTCAATTCAGCTGTTGAAATTTGTGCATGCTTCACGAAGTTCTCGTGTTGTGTTTTTCAGCTCCTTCAATTCACTCATATTCCTCTCTAAGTTGTCCATTCTTTTTATCATTTCCTCCCATTTTTTTTCAAGGTTCTTAGTTTCTTTGCATTGCGTTAGAACATGTTCTTTTAGCTCATGGAAGTTTCTCATTACCCACCTTCTGAAGTCTGATTCTGTCATTTCATCACACTCTTTCTCCATCCAGCTTTGTTCCCTTGCTGGTGAAGAGTTGTGGTCCCTTGTAGGAGGCCAGGTGTTCTGGTTTCAGGTGTTTTCCTCCTTTTTGCACTGGTTTCTTCCCATCTTTGTGGAATTATCCACCTGTCATCTGAGTAGTTGTTGATTTTCTGATTGGGTCTCTGAGTGCACGTCCAGATTGTTGATGATGAAGTATTTCTGTTTCTTAGTTTTCCTTCTAACAGTCTGGCCCCTCTGCTATAGGACTACTGAGGTCCACTCCAGGCCCTGCTTGCCTAGGGTACATGTGTAGCAGCTCCAGAAGAGTAAGGGTTGCTACCAATTTCTTCTGCTGCTATCTTTGTCCCTGAATGATGCCCACCAAAGGTCAGTCTGATCAGTCGTTTGTGAGGTGACTTTTTGGATATGCAGGGTTCAGGGAGCTGCTTGAGGAGATTGTTTGTACTTTATACTTGAGGAGACAGTTTGTACTTTATAGGAGCTCAAGTGCTGAGCTGTGAGCTCCATTGTTCATTCAGGGCTGCTAGGCAGGTACGTTTAAGTCTGCTGCAGCAGAATTCATAAAGCCCCTTTTTTTCCTCAGGTGCTCCATCCCGGGGAGTTAGGGCTTTATTTATTAGTATCCCTTGCACTGTCCTGCCCAGCAAGGAGGCCTGTAGTGGTTATCCTTAGCTGCCATGGGCTCCGCCCTATTGCTGTGGGCTCTGCCCTGCTGCTGTGAACGCCGCCCTTCTGCTGTGTGTAATTCCCTGTAGTCCTGTTTATATGGGTGTGGTTAGAGCTGCCATGGTGATGATGGCCCGCCTCTGTAGTGGTGGACTTTCTCTATTGTGGCAGGTTGCCTTGGCAATGGCGGGTTGCCTCGGTAATGGCAGGCTGCATCAGCAATGGCAGTGTACCTCTGTAGGGGTCGAGTGCCTCAGTAATGGCAGACACCCCTTTCCCTCCAAGCTGCACCATCCTGGGTTCAGCTGTGCTTGCCATGAAACTCTCAACCCCGACCATTTCCAATTGCTGTTTTTGTGGGAGTGGGACCCACTGAGCCTGATCACCTGGCTCCCTGCCTTAAAGTCCTTTTTTCTTTTAAGTTGAATGGTTGACTCTCTTGCAGGTGTTCCAGTTGCCTGCTGAAAGGGCACCGGGATCTGGGTGATTTCCCTTGCAGTGACCCACTGAGCTGGCTGGAACCACGTTGCTGCCCAGGAATCTCCTAGCCTGGCTTTCTGTTTAAGTCCTGTTTAATCAGATGAATTTGCTAATCTGCCTTCTGAAATCTCCAATTGCCCATTTAACAGGGCAACCAAACCAGTGAATTTTGTACAGAGTGCCACTGCACTGTGGCCCCGGCCCAAACAGCCACATGGGCCAAACAGCCACACTGTCAGCCTGTGCAGCTCCTACACCTGGGAATCTCCTTGTCTGTGGGTAATAAAGATCTGCCTGGAAATGCGGCATGCACTCACCATCTGCAGTTTCACTGGGAGCTGCAATCCTGAGTTGGCCCTACAGAGCCATCTTCCACCCCCTCATTGGTAGTTGCAGTCTTGAATTCGACTCCTCTTCCCTTGGCCAACCAGGCTCTTGGGCATATAACATTTGTAGTCCAGTCACCTTAAGTTGAAAACCTCTTTATAGGGGAGGGGAGAGGCTGACTGTATTGTTCGGACAGTAACTGTATT
This sequence comes from Callithrix jacchus, assembly GCF_049354715.1. Classification (NCBI taxonomy): domain Eukaryota; kingdom Metazoa; phylum Chordata; class Mammalia; order Primates; family Cebidae; genus Callithrix; species Callithrix jacchus. The sequence goes on along the minus strand of NC_133508.1, from coordinate 32,339,858 downwards.
GTGACAAACAATGACTGTATTGTTCAGTCACTGCCTCTGCCCAGACCACCTATAGTGTCAGGTAGTGGGGTAGAGAAAATCCTTAAAGAAACTTTTCACAGTTCTGACTCAGAATTCTGAACTTAACCGATCCTAGCCTTTTCAACACTGTGTCCCACTGATATAGGTCCAGTCAGTTGCTCCACCACAAAATTCAGATGTTAACTGACAAATTACTAGGCTGGAATAGCAGCTACTTCCAGCATAGCAATTACTTACCAGCTGAGAGAGTAATGGAAAAAATGGCAATTGAGAACTAATTCCTAGAAAATCTGAGCAAAGCCTTTCTTGAAGAGATCTTTTGTTACTGACAATGGAATCTCAAAGGAGGAGACTAATGGGCTCTCCATGAAAGCACTCAGGGATGTGTAGTAACCAAGGGGTGCTCAAAAGTTTATACTACTAGAGTACACATTATAATAGTCCATATGACTAAAACAAGTGTTATCACTCAGCTCCTTCCAGTGAATCTTTAAATGAGTCAGAGAGCTTGGTGAAATTTACCCCAAATTCCCTTAGCTTTCGAAAGTGAACAAAAATATGGGGTAGACCAGGTCCTTATGTTCCCATTGAGTACCCAAGGACCTCTTCTAAGAAAATTAATGAATTGGGAGATGGGAAAGAAGTACATTTCTTGAGCATTTTGAATAGTGATGACAAGATGACTGTGATCTTGACAACGCTTGATACCAAGATGACAGGCAAATAGATAATGCTGTCTGGTTTTGGGTCTGAGGTCAACATCAAGTGGACCTTTACCCAGATAAGAAAATATGTGTGTCCCAATGGGCCAACATAAACTTTCATTGGCATGGTCCCAACTAATGAATGCCTTGTGGGTATAGATATATTGTCTTTGCGCAACTCCATTGACTTACCCAAGTCCTCATAGAAATTGATGCAGTTAGAACCATTTCAGCCAGGGCAAAGGAAAACTGTGAACCTACTCAATGTTCTATACTTAGCACCTCTGTCTCCCAAAAATCTGTCTGGGAATGAAAAAGAAACAATTTCCCTCTTTGCTGATGTTACTATAGAGACAATCTCCTTGAGATTATATTACCATTCAATAACCAAGTACACCTATGTGTAGGGCCTTGGAGTTATAGATTCTCAATTAATTTTGTCTGTTCAATTCATACAACAGCTCTTTGGCCTTTGTCAGTGGTATCTGACATTGTAAACATAACAGAAGCTATTGTCTAGAGTGTGAGAACTTACTATGTAACAATTAACATTGCACACGCCCATTTCAGTATCTGTCTACAGAGGGATGATTAGAATCGGTTTACCCTTGTGTGGAATAAATAAAATTGACCAGTAATATGCTTAATTCCCTATTTGTCATCAATGCCTAAACCATAATATAGAAAAGGTCTCACTACTAGAGGAAGGACTAACCTTCTACTCCATTCATGACACCATCTCAAACATGAAACCCCCCCTAAAAGGACTGGATGCTCTATTGATGACTCTCAGGTGATAACTCTCTAAATCATTATCACAGTGTACAAGTACTTAGTACCCAAGTGTAATTCCTGAGCATAATCTTTAAGAGGAATGTTGTCTTATTCCATGTAATAAGACTGGCTCTGGCCCTCTCTGATCAAACAATTAGAAAGAAAATCCAGTGATTAATGAGACTATTTGACTACTTATACTGTTGTATTACCCATGGGGCAATCTCAATGCCCTCCAACTACAGAATTACAAGAAAGTTGTTCCCTTTAAATGTGCCACAATCAGGAGGATGGCCTGAAGGTCCTCAAACAAGCAACCCAAACAGCACTCCCCCTCGGCTGTTCTGATATCCATTTATTGTTTGAGGTAGAGGTCTTCTGTTTGCCAATTGGAGGTTACAGCAAAAGGATACTGCCACAGGTCAGAAGAATCTATTGGACTTTTGACCCTGTCATCTTTAGAAATCCCTGAAAAGTATATATCCTTTAAAAGACTCTTATTGGCCTTTTATTGGGCTTTGGTGAATACCAAGCACACAACCTATGCTTGTGAAATAATCTCAAGACAAGAAATTCCAACCATAAGTTATCAATACTTTTGTTTTCTAATTATCTCAGAATATTCATGCTTTAGGTCAAAGTATAAAATTTCTATGAAACATATGCCCAAATACATATTCATGAATCAAAAAAATATTTTCTGATAAGTTGAATTCAAAATATATTAATATTGGGAGATTGATGTAAGCAAGATGGTGGAAGAGGAGGTCCAGCCCTCATTCTTCCACAAAAATGCAGTCTTAACAACCAGACTAAAATAAAATTACCTTTATGAGAATTCTGGGATTCAAACAAGAGGCTACAGCACAGCAATGGAACACAGAAACAGGGAAAATTACAATTAAAGGATAAGAAAAACAGTTTCAATTCTACTCATGTCACATCTCCCCCAAGCTGGCACAACACAGTGACAAGAGAAATCTCTGGGCTTTTCAGTTTTCCTGTGGGGAATAAAGTGAGCATTGGACTTTTCCCAGCCTGTTGAGAGGCCTCCTTATATTGTACCACAATCAAAACACTCAGGGAATCAGCATGGCTAGATCACCTGAAGGTAGTTAAAACCAGAAAATGTGGTAGGTGGGGTGGGTGGGTGATCAGAAGCTCTCAAGAGACTGCATGGACCCAACAACTGACCTACAAATTACAGCAGCAGACTTGCCCACAAACCCTGCCAGCCAGCACTCCTGTAGAGCCTGATGGCTGATCTGCCCATGAACCCTTCTAATGGATTCATGCAATCTCTGGCTGAGCTGTCTAGTGAAGGGCCAAAGCCAGCATGTGAATATGCTTCTATAAATGCATATACATCAGTGAAAATACAAGGATCATAAAGAATAAGGGCAATATGAACTGACCAAAGTAACAAAATACAGTTCATATAAGAGATCCTTAAAAATGGAGATCTATGACCTTCCTGACAAAGACATAAAAATACTGACCTTAAAGAAGCTCAGTGAACAGAATGGAGCACAGACAGACAACCAAATAAAATTAGGAAAACAACATATGAACAAAAAATAAGAAGTTTAACAAAGACTTACAAACCATAAAAATATAAACCAAACAGAAATTCTAGAACTGAGGAACACAATGAATAAACTGAAAAATTCCACAGATAGCCTCAAAAGCAGACTTTATCAAGCAGAAGAAAATAACTTGAAAATAATACAATTCTTTTGAAATTTTTCATTATGAAAAACAAAAAGAAAAATAATAAAAAAGAGTTTAAAAATCCTGCAAGATGTATAGAATACCATCAAGTGAACCAACATATGCATATGGAAGCCCAAGAAGAAAGAGAGGGAAAATGGCAGAAGGCTTATTTAAAGAAATAATGAATATGGTTTTTCCAAATTGAGGAGGAAAATGGATATCCAGATTCATGAAACACAAAGGATTCTAAATAGGTTGAATCTTAAGAAGTTTACACTGAGATACATTAAATTGTCAAAACTCAAAGAGAATTTTGAAAATGGAAAGCAAAAAAATGACATCAAATACAAGATAAACCCAAAAAACTATCAATAGGCTTTTTAGGAGAAACCTTGCAGACCAGAAGAGAATGAAATAATATATTCAAAGTACTGAATGAAATAAATGTCAACCAAGAATACTACACACAGAAAAATTGTGCTTTAAAAGCTAAGCATAGATACTTTTCCAGATAAACAAAAATCTAGGGAGTTAATCAACACTAAACCAGCCTTACAATAAGTGATAAAGAGAATTTTTAAAGTTGAAATAAATGGATGCTCAACAGTGACACCAAAGTAGATGAAAGTATAAACATCACTAGCGAGTAAATATATTGATAATCAAAAAATAATGCAATAATGTAAGAGTGGTATATGAATCATTTTAACTCTAGTATGAAAGTCAAAAGCAAAAGTGTTAAGGATAACTATAACCAAAAAAATTAGTTAATGGATACAGCATATAATGTAAATTTTAACAACAATAACGTAAAATGGGACTGGGATAAAAATGTAAAATTGTTGTATACAATCGAAGTTAAGTTGTTAACAACTTAAAATAGACCATTTTAACCATGTTTTACTGAAACCTCATGGAAATCATAAAGAAAAACCTATTTCAGATACAAAAAGATGAAAAGAAAATAAAGTATATCATTATAAAAACATCATCAAATCACAAAGGAAAACAGAAAGAGAGAAAGATGGGATACAACTACAAAACAGGCAGAAAACAACATAATTGCAACAATAAGTCTTTACCTAGAAATAATCATTTTAAATATAAGTAGGTTAAACTTACCATTCAAAAGATATAAAGAGGCTGAAATGATTTTTAAAAAAAGCAAGAACCAACTATATGCTATGTGCAAGAGACTTGCTTTAGAGTTAAGGACAAACTGAACTAAAAGTGAGGGGCTTAAATGCTAAAAGGGAAGGAGAGGAAAAGAAATTCCATGCAAATGGTATCAAAAAAAAGAGCAGGAGTGGCTGTACTTAAATATGTCAAGTAAAAGACTATGTGACACAAAAAGTCATCACACCAAAATAAAAAGATCGGTTCACCATTCAAATATAACAATGATAAATATACCTATGGCCTACATCAGAGCACCTAAATATATAAGACAAATATTAATAGGTATGAAGAGAGAAATACACTTCAATACTACAATTTCAAAAATGGATAGATCATCCAAACAGAAAATCAATAAACAACAGATCTGTACAACACTATAGACCAAACGGACCTAACAGCAATTTAAAGAACATTCCATCCAAAAGCAGCAGAATACACACAAGTGTCCTATACACAAGAGATATTTACAGGATAAAGCACATACTACATCACAAAAAAATTCTAAAAATTTAAGAAAATTAGGACCACTACAAGATTATTTTCTAATCACAATGGTATGAAACTAGAAATCAGTAATAAAAAAAGAATGGAAAAAATCACAAATACATGAAAATTTAACAACAAATTTTGAACAACCATTAGATCAAGGAAGAAATTAGAAAATTAGGAAAAAATTAAAATTAAAAAATTAAAAAAGGAAAATTAGAAAATATCTTGAGATTTTAAAAAATCCACGAAACTACAATATACCAAAGCTTACAGAAGGATGCAGCAAAAACAGTACTATAAGGGAAGTTGATAATCACTATAAAAAAATTCAAATGAACAACTTAACTTTACACGTCAAGGAAAAAGAAAAATAAATCCAAAGTTCATAGTATAAATAATAATAAAATTAGAAGAGAAATAAATAAAATAGGTAATAGAAAAACAACAGAGAAAATTGATGAAATGTGAGTTGGGCTTTTGAAAAGATAAAAAAAAATTAGCTAGGTGAATTTTTAAAAAAGAAGACTCAAATAAATAAATCTAGATGAAAGAGGAGTCATTGTAACTGATGCCATGGAAATGAGAAAAGATCACAAATTACTATTACAAACAATTTATGGATCAACAAACCGAACAACATAGAAGAAATGATTAAATTCCTAGAACCTACCAATAACCTACCAAGACTGAATCAAGAAGAAATGGACAGGCTGAAAAGGTCAAGTAAATAGTAAGACTAAATCATGGTTTTCATGTTGAGAGCTTCTGATTGCTAGTTCAGTCTCAGTATTTGCTATTGATGTTTTAATGTAAAAAATCCTAAACTCGGCGGGAGGGCGCCAAGATGGCCCAGAGAAGCTAGCACTGGAATGTAGCTCCCAGCGAATAAGAGGCAGAGGGCTAGAGGATTTCACGATGCCAAAGGAGGTGCCGGGTTCTCTTCTGTGGAACTGATAGGGCACTGAAATTAGGCCCAGAGAAGGAGCTGCAGGGCACAGCCACCCAGTGGGGCAAATCAAGACGAGGGGTGTGTCCCCACCTGAAATGTGCAGCTGGCTCAGAGGGTCAGGGGACTTAACCCTCTCGGTGCTCCATCTCAGGTCCTGTGCTTACCTCATTGCTCCTGCAACCCTTGGTCAATGAGAGCCCAGCCAGATGGTGGTGCGCTGAGGGTAGTTGATGCAAATCTGAGCAGTGGCTACAGCAGGGCTTGGTAAGTTGTCACAGGGACCTGGGTGGGAGTTTGGACAAATGCCAGTGGGAAGAACGTCCCACAGATGGAGTCAGAGTTGAAAGTAGGAAAACACACCATAAGGACTGGCAGGCCCCAACTTTACAAAACTCAAATTGAAACCCTTGCTAGAGAGCTTGGCAGCAAATACATCAGCTTGACCCCAACCAGGAAGATAGAGCTCTGGAAGAGACACCACTGGGAAGGCAGGGCCAATCTCACCGGCAAACAAACTCCAGGGAAGGACCACCCACCCAACAACCTGACTGAATCCGAGAGCCCAGCAACGCCCTCTACAGGCCAAAAAAGATACAGCAACAACCTCAATAGAAAAAAGAAAGTCCACTCAGAAACTCCTTCTGAAATCACCAACTTCAAAGATTAAAGGGAGATAAATACATGAAGATGGGGGAAAAAATCAGTGCAAAAAGGATGAAACCACCAAAGAACAGAACACCGCTTCTCCTCCCAGGGATCAGAACTCCTCACCATCAAGGAAACAAAAAAGACAGAGAATGAATCTGATGAATTGACAGAAGCAGGTTTCAGAAGGTGGGTAATAACAAACTTCTCTGAGTTAAAAGACCATGTTCTAACCCAATGCAAAGAAACTAATAACCTTGAAGAAAGGTTAGATGAAATGCTAACTAGAATAACCAGCTTAGAGAAGAACATAAATGATTTGACAGAGCTGAAAAACACAGCACAAGAACTTTGCAAGGCACACACAAGTTTCAACAGCTGAATCGATCAAGCAGAAGAAAGGATATCAGAGCTAGAAGATCAAATCAATGAAATAAAATGAGAAGGCAAGATTAGGGAAATAAGAGTGAAAAGAAATGAACAAAGCCTCCAAGAACTATGGGATTGTGTGAAAAAACCTAATCTACGCTTGATTGGCATACCTGAATGTGACAGAGAGAATGAATCCAAGTTGAAAACACTCTTCAAGACATTATCCAAGAGAATTTTCCAACCTAAGGCAGGCCAACATTCAAATCCAGGAAATACAGAGAACACCACAAAGATATTCCTCAAGAAGAGCAACCCCGGGGAGGACTCAAGATGGCGCTGTGAGAACAACCCAGGATTGAAGCTCTCGGTGAATGGGCAGAGAGGTGAGTCAAGGCCTGATTTCCAGACTGATCTTTGTTGCCCACAGAATGGGGAAATTCTTAGGTATAAAGGAGACGTGGGATGCCAGGCAGAGGTTTTGACTGGTGCAGCCAGCAGCCAGGGTGGTGGTGGCCAGCCCTACACAGCGCTCCGCAAAGGGTGCGCTTGTCTGGGTGCCCGGTTGAACCGGCAACCTGAGAATTGAGAGGGCTGAACTTGAGGCTGAACTTGAGACTGAACGGGACTTGGACAGTGGGCCAGCCCAGAAGATTGCAGGAACACAATGTTTGGGGTGGCGCAGTGGGACAGAGAAAACGGCGATTCCAAACTCTCCCAGTGAAGACAGTCCCTGAGAGCGCAGCTCTGTGGGGGAGGGGCATCCACCATTAGCGAGGCAATCCGCCCCGAGATACACGCCCATTGCTGACCCAGCCTGCCATTGCCAAGGCAACCCGATACAACAGAGAGACTCCACCGCAGGGCGTAGCCCATGGCAGCAGGGCGGAGACCACAGCAGAAGGGCAGAGCCTGCAGCAACAGGGCGAACCTCACACCAGCAGGGCGGAGCCTCGGCAGGCAAATAGTGACTAGACTGCCTCCTAGCTGGGCAGGACAGTGAAACGGACATTCAAAAATAAAGCCCCAACCCCCCCAGATAGAGCATCTGAGAAAAAAAAATGGTTTTTTTTATGAGTTCTGTTGCAGAATTCAACATAGCAGCCTAACAGCCCTGAATGAACAACAGAGTTCACAGCTCAGCAATTGAGCTCCTATAAAGTACAGACTGTCTCCTCAAGCAGCTCCCTGACCCCTCTATATCCAAAAGACTGACATTTGGCAGGCACCATCCTGGGACAAAGATAGCAGAAAAAAAAACTGGTAGCATCCCTCACTGTTCCACAGCTGCTATAGGTGCACCCCAGACAAGCAGGGCCTGGAGAGGACCTCAGCAGTCATACAGCGAAGGGGCTAGACTGGTAGAAGGAAAACAAAGTAACAGAAATACTTCATCATCAACAATCTGGGTGTCCACTCAGAGACCCAATTGAAAAGTCAGTAACTACACAGACAACAGGTGGTTAAATCCACAAAGATGGGAAGAAACCAGCGAAAAAAGGAGGAAAACACCCGAAACCAGAACACCTCGCCTCCTAGAAAGGACCAAAACTCCTCACCAGCAAGGGAACAAAGCTGGATGGAAAATGACTGTAAAGAAATGACGGAATTAGACTTCAGAAGGTGGATAATGAGAAACTTTTGTGAGCTAAAAGAACATGTATTAAATCAATGCAAAGAAACTAAGAACCTTGAAAAAAGATTTGAGGAAATGATAACAAGAATGGATAACTTAGAGAGAAATAGGAATGAATTAAAGGAGCTGAAAAACACAATACGAGAACTTCGCAAAGCATGCACAAGTTTCAATAGCCAAATTAACCAAGCCGAAGAGAGAATATCTGAAGCCAAAGATCAACTCAATGAAATAAAATGAGAAACCAAGATCAGAGAAAAAAGCGCAAAAATGAATGAACAAAGTCTCCAAGAAATGTAAGACTATGTTAAGAGACCTAACCTATGTTTGACAGGTGTACCAGAATGTGATGAAGAGAATGAATCCAAGCTGGAAAATACTCTTCAGGACATTATCCAGGAAAATTTCCCCCACCTAGCAAGACAGGCCAACAGTCAAATGCAGGAAATACAGAGAACACCACAAAGATATTGCACAAGAAGAGCAACCCCAAGGCACATAATCATCAGATTCAACAAGGTTGAAATAAAAAAGAAAATTCTAAGGGCAGCCAGAGAGAAAGGTCGGGTCACCCACAAAGGGAAGCCCATCAGACTCACAGCAGATCTCTCGGCAGAAACACTACAAGCCAGAAGAGAGTGGGGGGCCAATATTCAACATCCTTAAAGAAAAGAACTTTCAACCCAGAATTTCATATCCAGCCAAACTAAGCTTCATAAGTGAAGAAAAAATAAAATCCTTTGTGAACAAGCAAGTACTCAGAGATTTTGTCACCACCAGGCCTGCTTTACAAGAGCTCCTAAAAGAGGCACTACACATACAAAGAAAAAACCAGTACCAGCCATTCAAAAATCACACTAAATGCTAAAGAGCATCAACATAATAAAGAATCTACAACAACTAACGGGCAAAACAGCCACCTAGCATCAAAATGACAGTATCAAATTCACACATAACAATATTAACCCTAAATGTAAATGGACTAAATGCACCAATCAAAAGACACAGACTGGCAAATTGGATAAAAATCCAAAACCTATCAGTGTACTGTATCCAGGAAACCCATCTCACAGGCAAGGATACACAAAGGCTAAAAATAAAGGGAAGGAGAAAGATTTACCAAGCAAATGGAGAGCAAAAAAAAGCAGGAGTTGCAATTCTCATCTCTGATAAAATAGACTTTAAAGCAACAAAGATCAAAAGAGACAAAGAAGGCCATTACATACATACAGCTTCTGCACAGCAAAAGAAACAGTCACTAGAGTGGATCGGCAGCCAACAGAATGGGAAAAAATTTTTGCAGTTTACCCATCTGACAAAGGGCTGATATCCAGAATTTACAAAGAACTCAAACAGATTTACAGAAAAAAAACAAACAAGCCCATTCAAAAGTGGGTAAAGGATATGAACAGACACTTTAACGAAAGAAGACATATATGAGGCCAACAATCATATGAAAAAAATGCTCATCACTGGTCATCAGAGAGATGCAAATCAAAACTACATTGAGATACCATCTCACGCCGGTGATCATTAAAAAATCTGGAGACAACAGATGCTGGAGAGGATGTGGAGAAAAAGGAACACTTTTACACTGTTGGTGGGAGTGTAAATTAGTCCAACCATTGTGGAAGACAGTGTGGCGATTCCTCAAGGCCTTAGAAATAGAAATTCCATTTGACCCAGCAATCCCATTACTGGGTATATATCCAAAGGACTATAAATCATTCTACTATAAGGACACATGCACACGAATGTTCATTGCAGCACTGTTTACAATAGCAAAGACCTGGAATCAACCCAAATGCCCATTGATGATAGACTGGATTGGGAAAATGTGGCACATATGCACCATGGAATATTATGCAGTAATCAGAAATAATGAGTTTGTGTCATTTGTAGGGACATGGATGAAGCTGGAGAACATCATTCTCAGCAAACTGACACAAGAACAGAAAATGAAACACCGCATATTCTCACTCATAGGCGGGTGATGAAAAATGAGAACACATGGACACAGGGAGGGGAGTACTAAACACTGAGGTCTATTGGGGGAAAAGGGGAGGGCCAGTGGGAGGGGGAGGTGGGGAGGGATAGCCTGGGGAGAAATGCCAAATGTGGGTGAAGGGGAGAAAGGAAGCAAAACACACTGCCCTGTGTCTACCTACGTAACTGTCTTGCATGTTATGCTCATGTACCCCAAAACCTAAAATGCAATAAAAAATTTAAAAAGACAAAGAAGAGCAACCCCAAGGCACATAGGTGTCAGACTCATCAGAGTTGAAATGAAAGAAAAAAATCCTCAGGGTACCCAGAGAGAAAGGTCGAGTCACCCACAAAGGAAAGACCATCAGACTCACAGAGGATCTCTTGGCAGAAACCCTGCAAGCTAAAAGGGAGTGGAAGCCAATATTCAACGTCCTTAAAGAAAAGAACTTTCAACCTGGAATTTCATATCTGGCCAAATTAAGCTTCATAAATGAAGGAGAAATAAAATCCTTTACAGACAAGCAATTATTGAGAGATTTCATAACTGCAAGACCTGCCTTATAGGAGCCACTGAAGGAAGTACTAAACAGGGAAAGGAACAATGAGTACTAGCATTGTAAAAATGTACCAAATGGTAAAGAATAACAACGCAATGAAAAAGCCACAGCAATTAATGGGCAAAACAACCAGCCAGTAGCAAAATGGCAGAATCAAATTCACACATAAAAATACTAACATTGAATGTAAATGACCTAAATGCCTCAATCAAAAGACACAGACTGGAAAACTGGATAAAAAGTCAAGACCCATCAGTGTGCTGTATTCAGGAGACCCATCTCACATGCAAGGACTCACACAGACTCAAAATAAAGGGATGGAAGAAGATTTACCAAGCAAATGGATAGCAAAAAAAAAAAAAAAATGGGGGTAACAATTATAGTCTCTGATAAAATGGACTTTAAACAAAGATCAAAAGAGACAAAAAAGGCATTATGTAATGGTAAAAGGATCAATGCAACAAGAACAGCTAACTATCCTAAATATTTATGCACCCAATATGGGATCACCCAGATACATAAAGCAAGTTCTTAAAGACCTACAAAGACACTGAGACTTCTGCACAATAATAGTGGGAAACCTTAACACTCCACTGACAATATTGGACAGATCAATGAGACAGAAAGTCAACAAGGATATCCAGGACTTGAACACAAATTTGGACCAAGTGGACTTAATAGACATTTACAGGATACTCCACCCCAAATCCACAGAATACACATTCTTCTCAGCACCACATTGCACTTACTCCAAAGTTGACCACATAACTGGAAATAAATCACTCCTCAGAAAATGAAAAAGAACAGAAATCATAACAATCAGTCTCTCAGACCACAGCGCAATCAAATTAGAACTCAGGATTAAGAAAAGCACTCAAAACTGCACAATCACATAGAGACTGAACAACTTGCTTCTGAATGACAAATGGATAAACACTGAAGTGAAGGTAGAAATATAAATGTTATTTGAAACCAACAAAAATGAAGACATAATGTACCAGATCCCATTGGACACATTTAAAGCAGTGTCTAGAGGGAAATTTATACCAATAAATGCCAACATGAGAAACAAGGAAAGATTGAAAATCAACACCTTATCATCAAAATTGAAAAAGCTAGAGGAGCAAGATTTTAAAAACTCAAAAGCAAACAAAGACAAGAAATAACTAAGATCAGAGAAGAACTGAAAAAGATAGAGGCACAAAAAACGCCTTCAAAAAATCAGGAAATCCAGGAGCTGGTTTTTTTTAAATTGCATTTTTGGTTTCAGGGTACATGTGAAAAACATGCAAGATCATTGCATAGGTACATACATGGCAGTGTGATTTGCTGCTTCCTCCCCTTCACCTATATCTGGCATTTCTCCCCATACTATCTCTCCCCAACTTTCCACCCCCTGCTGTCCCTCCCCTATTCCCCCCAACAGACCCCAGTGGGTAGTGCTCCCCTCCCTGTGTCCATGTGTTCTCATTGTTCAACACCTGCCTATGAGTGAGAACATGCGGTATTTCATTTTCTGTTCTTGTGTCAGTTTGCTGAAAATGATGTTCTCCAGATTCATACATGTCCCTACAAAGGACACAAACTCATCGTTTTTTATTGCTGCATAATATTCCATGGTGTATATGTGCTGCATTTTCCCTGTCCAGTCTATCATCAATGGGCATCTGGGTTGATTCCAGGTCTTTGTTATTGTAAACAGTGCTGCAATGAACATTTGTGTGCATCTGTCCTTACAGTTTATAGTCCTTTGGCTATATACCCAGTAATCAGATTGCTGGGTCAAATGGAATTTCTATTTCTAGGTCCTTGAGGAATTGCCACACTGTCTTCCACAATGGTTGAACTAATTTACACTTCCACCAACAGTGTAAAAGTGTTCCTATTTCTCAACAGCCTCTCCAGCATCTGTTGTCTCCAGATTTTTTAATGATCGCCATTCTAACTGGCGTGAGATGGTATCTCAATGTAGTTTTGATTTGCATTTCTCTAATGACCAGTGATGATGAACATTTTTTCAGATGTTTGTTGGCCTCATGTATATCTTCTTTTGTAAAGTGGCTGTTCATATCCTTTTCCCACTTTTGAAAGGGCTTGTTTGTTTTGATCTTGTAAATCTGTTTGAGTTCTTTGTAAATTCTGGATATCAGCCCTTTGTTAGATGGGTAAACTGCAAAAATGTTTTCCCATTCTGTTGGTTGCTGATTCACTCTAATGACTGTTTCTTTTGCTGTGCAGATGCTGTGGAGTTTGATTAGGTCCCATTTGTCTATTTTGGCTCTTGTTGCTAATGCTTTTGGTGTTTTGGTCATGAAGTCCTTGCCTACTCCTATGTCCTGAATGGTTTTGCCTAGATTTTATTCTAGGGTTTTTATGGTGTTAGGTCTCATGTCGAAGTCTTTAATCCATCTGGAGTTAATTTTAGAGTAAGGTGTCAGGAAGGGGTCCAGTTTCTGCTTTCTGCAAATGGCTAGCCAATTTTCCCAACACTATTTATTAAACAGGGACTCCTTTCCCCATTGCTTGTTTTTGTCAGGTTTATCAAAGTTTGTATGGCTGTAGATATGTTGTGTTGCCTCCAAGGTCTCTGTTCTGTTCCATTGGTCTATATCTCTGCTTTGGTACCAGTACCATGCTGTTTTGATTACTGTAACCTTGTTGTAAAGTTTGAAGTCTGGTAGTGTGATGCCTTCCACTGTGTTCTTCTTACTTAGAATTGACTTAGCTATGTGGGTTCTCTTTCGGTTCCATATGAAATTTAAGGTGGTTTTTTCCAGTTCTGTGAAGAGGATCATAGGTAGCTTGATGGGGATAGCATTGAATCTATAAATTAGTTTGGACAGTATGACCATTTTCACAATACTGATTCTTCCTAACCATGAACATGGAATGTTTCTCCATCTGTTTGTGTCCTCTCTTATTTCATTGAGCAGTGGTTTGTAATTCTCGTTGAAGAGGTCCTTTACATTCGTTGTTAGTTGTACTACTAGGTGTTTTATTCTCTTTGTAGCAACTGTGAATGGCAGTTCATTCTTGATTTGGCTCTCTTTAAGTCTGTTATTCGTGTATAGGAATGCTTGTGATTTTTTCACATTGATTTTGTATCCTGAGACTTTGCTGAAGTTGCTTATCAGTTTCAGGAGATTTGGGGCTGAGACGATGGGGTCTTCTAGATATATTATCATGTCGTCTGCAAATAGAGACAATTTGGCTTCCTCCTTTCCTATTTGAATACCCTTTATTTCTTTTTCTTGCCAGATTGCTCTCACTAGAATGTCCAATACTATACTGAATAGGAGTGGTGAGAGGGCATTCTTGTCTAGTGCCAGATTTCAAAGAGAATGCTTACAGATTTTGCCCCTTTGGTATGATATTGGCTGTTGGTTTGTCATAAATAGCTTTTATTATTTTGAGATACATTCCATCAATGCCGAGTTTATTGAGGGTTTTTAGCATAAATGGCTGTTGAATTTTGTCAAAGGCCTTCTCTGCATCAATTGAGATAATCATGTGCTTTTTGTTTTTGGTTCTGTTTATGTGGTAGATTATGTTTACAGACTAGCATATCCTGAATCAGCCTTGCATCCTGAGGATGAATCGTACCTGATCATGGTAGATAAGCTTTTTGATGTGCTGTGGCAATTGGCTTGCCAGTACTTTATTGAAGATTTTTGCGTCTATGTTCATCATGGATATTGGCCTGAAGTTTTCTTTTCTTGCTGAGTCTCTGATGGGTTTTGGTATCAGGATGATGTTGGTCTCATAAAATGATTTGGGAGGAAGTCCCTCTTTTGGGATTATATGGAATAGTTTCAGAAGGAATGGTAACAGTTTCTCTTTGTGTGCCTGGTAGAATTTGGCTGTGAACCCATCTGGACATGGGCTTTTTTTGTGTGGTAGGCTCTTAATTGCTGCCTGAACTTCAGATCTTGTTATTGGTTTATTCATGGTTTTGACTTCTTCCTGGTTTAGGCTTGGGAGAATGCAAGTGTCCAGGAATTTATCCATTTCTTCCAGGTTTACTAGTTTATGTGCATAGACTTGTTTGTAATATTCTCTGATGATGGTTTGAATTTCTGTGGGATCTGTGGTAATTTCCCCTTTATCGTTTTTTCTTGCATCTATTTGGTTATCCTCTTTTTTTTTTTTTTTTTTTTTTTTTTGATGTGGCTAGTGGTCTATTTTGTTGATCATTTTGAAAAACCAGCTCCTGATTTATTGATTTTTTTGAAGGGTTTTCATGTCTCAGTCTCTATCAGTTCTACTCTAATCTTAGTTATTACTTGTCTTCTGCTAGGTTTTGAGTTTTTGATCTTCCTCCTCTAGCCCTTTCAACTTTGATGATAGGGTGTCAATTTTGGATCACTGCTTTTTTTTCATATGGGCACTTATTGCTATATATTTTCCTCTAGAGACTGCTTTAAATGTGTCCCAGAGATTCTGGTATGTTATATCTTCATTCTCATTGGTTTCAAAGAACTTCTTTATTTCTGCCTTCATTTCATTGTTTATCCAGTCAACATTCAAGAGCCAGTTGATTATATTCCATGAAGCTGTGCAGTTCTGAGTTAGTTTCTGAATTTTGAGTTCTAACTTGATTGCACTGTGGTCTGAGAGACTTATTATTTCAGTTGTATTGCATTTGCTGAGGAGTGATTTACTTCCAATTATGTGGTCAATTTTAGAGTAGATGTGATGTGGTGCTGAGAAGAATGTATATTCTGTGGATTTGGGGTGGAGAGTTCTGTAAATGTCTATCAGGTTTGCTTGTTCCAGGTCTGAGTTCAAGTCCTGGATATCCTTGTTAATTTTCTGTCTGGTTGATCTGTCTAATTTGACAGTGGAGTGTTAAAGTCTCCCACTATTATTGTGTGGGAGTCTAAGTCTCTTTGTAAGTTACTAAGAACTTGCCTTATGTATCTGGGTGCTTTTGTATTGGGTCCCTATTTAGGATCATTAGCTCTTCTTGTTGTATTGATTCTTTTACCATGATGTAATGTCCTTATTTGTCTCTTTTGATCTTTCTTGCTTTAAGGTCTATTTTATCAGAGATGAAAACTGCAACTCCTGCTTTTTTTTTGCTCTCCATTTGCTTGGTAAATCTTCCTCAATCCCTTTATTTTGAGTCTTTGTGATTCCTTGCAGGTAAGATGGGTTTCCTGGATACAGCACACTGATGGGTTTTGGCTTTTTATCCAATTTGCCAGTCTGTGTCTTTTGATTGGTGCATTTAGCCCATTTACATTTAGGGTTAATGTTGTTATGTGTGAATTTGATACTGCCATTTTGATGCTAGCTAGCTGTTTTGCCCTTTAGTTGTTGCAGATTCTTCATTTTGTTGATACTCTTTAGCATTTGTTATGTTTTTGGAATGGCTGGTACTGGTTGTTCCTCTCTATGTGTAGTACGTCTTTCAGGAGCTCTTATAAAGCAGGCCTGGTGGTGACAAAATCTATAAGTACTTGATTGTTCAGGAAGAATTTTATTTTTCCTCCACTTACAAGGCTTAGTTTGGCTGGATATGAACTTCTGGTTTGAAAATTCTTTTCTTTGAGGATGTTGAGTATTGGCCCCCACTTTCTTCTGTCTTGTAGGGTTTCTGCCGAGAGGTCTGCTGTGAGTCTAATGGGCTTTCTTTGTGGGTAACCTGACCTTTCTCTCTGGCTGCCCTTAGCATTTTCTTCTTCATTTCAACCCTGGTGAATCTGACAATTATGTGTCTTGGGGTTGCTCTTCTTGAGGAATATCTTTGTGGTGTTCTCTGTATCTCCTGGACTTGAATATTGGCCTGCCTTGCTAGGTTGGGGAAGTTTTCCTGGATAATATCCTGAAGAGTATTTTCCAGCTTGGTTTCATTCTCTTTGTCACATTCAGGTACACCTATCAAACGTAGATTAGGTCTCTTCACATAGTCCCACATTTCTTGGAGACTTTGTTCATTCCTTTTTGTGCTTTTTTCTCTAATCTTGCCTTCTCATTTTATTTCAATGAGTTGATCTTCGACCTCTGATATCCTTTCTTCTGCTTGGTCAATTTGGCTGTTGACACTTGTGCATGCTTCACAAAGTTCTCGTGTTGTGTTTTTCAGCTCCTTCAGTTCACACATATTCCTCTCTAAGTTGTCCATTCTTGTTATCATTTCATCAAATCTTTTTTCAAGGTTCTTAGTTTCTTTGCATTGAGTTAGAACATGTTCTTTTAGCTCATGGAAGTTTTTCATTACCCACCTTCTGAAGTCTGATTCTGTCATTTCATCACACTCATTCTCCATCCAGCTTTGTTCCCTTTCTGGCGAGGAGTTGTGATCCCTTGTAGGAGGAGTGGTATTCTGGTTTCGGGTGTTTTCCTCCTTTTGCGCTGGTTTCTTCCCATCTTTGTGGATTTATCCACCTGTCTTCTGTGTAGTTGCTGATTTTCAGATTGCTTCTCCGAGTAGATGTCCAGATTGTTGATGATGAAGTTATTTCTGCTTCTTAGTTTTCCTTCTTGTTAGAAGGCCCCTCCCCTGTAGGACTGCT
Source organism: Callithrix jacchus (assembly GCF_049354715.1). Taxonomy (NCBI): domain Eukaryota; kingdom Metazoa; phylum Chordata; class Mammalia; order Primates; family Cebidae; genus Callithrix; species Callithrix jacchus. The sequence goes on along the minus strand of NC_133508.1, from coordinate 32,322,315 downwards.
GAGGTCCACTCCAGGCCCTGCTTGCCTGGGGAACACCTGTAGCAGCTGTGGAACAATGAGGGTTGCTACCAGTTTCTTCTGCTATCTTTGTCCCAGAATGATGCCCACCAAATGTCAGTCTGATCAGTCCTTTGTGAGGTGACTCTTTGGATATACGGGGGTCAGGGAGTTGCTTGAGGAGACAGTTTGTTCTTTATAGGAGCTCAAGTGCTGAGCTGTGAGCTCTGTTGTTCATTCAACTGCTAGGCAGGTACGTTTAAGTCTGCTGCAGCAGAACTCATAAACTTCCTTTTTTTCCCCAGGTGCTCTGTCCCGGGCAGTTAGGGCTTTATTTATGAGGATCCATTGTGCTGCTGCTTTGTTTTTTTCAGGGTGCCCTGCCCAGCAAGGAGGCAGCCTAGTCATTGTCTGCCTGCAGAGGCTTTGCTGAACTGCTGTGGCCTCGCCCTGCTGCTGTGTGAACTTCCCTGCAGTCCTGTTTATATGGGTGTGGTTAGAACTGCCTCAGCAATGGTGGCCTGCCTCTGTAATGGTGGGCTCTCTCTGTTATGGTAGGTTGCCTCGGCAATGGCAGGTTGCCTCAGCAATGGCAGACTACCTCCGTAGGGGTGGATTGCCTCACTAATGGCAGATGCCCCTCCCCCACAGACTTGGGCCATCCTGGGTTCAGCTGTGCTTGCTGTGAAACTCTCAACCCCGAGCGTTTCAAATTGCTGTATTTTTGTTTTTGTTTTTGTGGGGGTGGGATCCACCAAGCCTGATCACCTGGCTCCCTGCCTCAGAGCCTTTTTTTTTTTTAAGTTGAATGTTTGACTCTCTCCCAAGTGTTCCAATTGCCTGCTGAAACAGCACCAGGATCTGTGTGATTTCCCCTGCAGCAACCCACTGCACCAGCTGAAACAATGGTGCTGCCCAAGAATCTCCTGACCTGGCTCCCTGTTTAATCAGATGAATGGGTGAATCTGCCTTCTCAGAGGTCCAATTGCCAGCTTCAAAGGCTAACCAGACCAGTGTATTTTGTATGGTCAATCACCATGCCAGGGCACTGGCAAAACAGCTGCACTGGCCGAAACAGCCACACTGGCCAAAACAGCTAGCTGGTGACCTGTGGGGCTCCTCCACCTGGAAATCTCCTGGTCTGTGGGCAATAAAGATCCATCTGAAAATGCGGCATCCACTCACCCTCTGCATTTTCACTGGGAGCTGCAATCCTGAGCTGCTCCTGAAGGGCCATCTTGGATCTTCTATGGAGCTGGGCTTTTTATTTTTAAAAAGATCAACAAAATAGATGACTGGCTAGGCTAATAAAAAAGAGAGAGGGATGGATCCAAGATGGCCAATTAGGAGCAGCTCAGTATTGCAGCATGGAGGGTAAATGAATGCCACATTTTCAGACGGATTTTTATTGCCCACAGACCAGGAGATTTCCAGGTGGAGGAGCCTTATGGGTCACCAGCGAGGCTGTTTTGGCCAACATGGCTGTTTGGCCAGTGCAGCTGTTTTGCCAGTGCCCCAGTGCAGCAGTTCTCCATACAAAATACATGGGTCCAGGCACTGTTTTAGCTGGTGATTGGAGCTCCTGGGAGACAGAGTCACCCATTCAACTGATAAAAAAGGAGACTGGAGCAGGGAGCCAGGCCAGGAGATTCCCAGGCAAAAAAGCACCACGAAGCTCAGTGCAGCTGTTTCAGCTGGTGCAGTGAGTGGCCACACAGGAAATCACACAGATCCCGGCATCTTTTCAACAGGCAACTGGAACACCTGGGAGACAGAGTCGACCATTCAACTTAAAAAAAGAAAAAGGGGGGGGTCTGAGGCAGGGAGCCAGGTGATCAGGCTGAACTGGTCCCACCCCCACACACACACAAAAAATGCAATCGGAAATGCTCTGGATTGAGAGTTTCACAGCAAGCACAGCTGAACCCAGGATGGTCCAGCTCTGTGGGGGAGGGTCATTCACCATAACTGAGGCAGTCCACCATTATGGAGGTAGTTTGCCATTGCTGAGGCAGCCTGCCATTACAGAGAGAGTCCGCCATTATAGAGGTGGGCCACCATTGCTGAGGTAGTTCTAACTATACCCATATAAACAGATATTCCTCAAGAAGATCAACCCCAAGGCACATAATCATCAGATTCACCAGGGTTGAAATGAATAAGAAAATGCTAAGGGCAGCCAGAGAGAAAGGTCGGGTTACCCACAAAGGGAATCCCATCGGACTCACAGCAGACCTCTCAGCAGAAACCCTACAAGCCAGAAGAGAGTGGGGGCCAATATTCAACATCCTTAAAGAAAAGAATTTTCAACCCAGAATTTCATATCCAGCCAAACTAAGCTTCATAAGCAAAGAAAAAATAAAATCCTTTACGAACAAGCAAATACTCAGAGATTTTGTCACCACCATGCCTGCTGTACAAGTGCTCCTGAAAGAGGTACTAAACATAGAAAGGAACAACCAGTACCAGCCACTCCAAAAACATACAAAATGGTAAGCAACATTAACACAATGAAGAAACCACGTCAACTAATGGGCAAAACAGCAAGCTAGCATCAAACTTGCAGGATCAAATTTACACATAACAATATTAACCCTAAATGTAAACAGACTAAATGCCCCAATCAAAAGACACAGACTGGCAAATTGGATAAAAAGCTAAAACCATCAGTGTGCTGTATCCAGGAAACCCATCTCACATGCAAGGATACACAAAGGTTCAAAATAAAGGGATGGAGGAAGATTTACCAAGCAAATGGAGAGCAAGAAGAAAGCAGGAGTTGCAATTCTCATCTCTGATAAAATAGACTTTAAAGCAACAAAGATCAAAAGAGATAAAGAAGAACATTAAATAATGGTAAAAGAATCAATGCAACAAGAAAAGCTAACGATTCTAAATATATATGCACCCAATACAGGAGCACCCAGATACATAAGGCAAGTTCTTCATGACTTACAAAGAGACTTAGACTCCCACACAATAATAGTGGAAGGCTTTAACACCCCATTGTCAATATTAGACCGATCAACAAGACAGAAAATTAACAAGGATATCCAGGACTTGAACTCAGACCTGGACCAAGCAAATCTAATAGACATTTACAGAACTCTCCACCCAAATCCACAGAACATACATTCTTCTCAGCACCACATCACACCTACTCTAAAATTGACCACATAATTGGAAGTAAATCACTCCTCAGCAAATGCAATAGAACAGAAATCATAACACTGTCTCTCAGACCACATTGCAATCAAGTTAGAACTCAGAATTCAGAAACTAACTCAGAACTGCACAGCTTCATGGAAACTGAACAACTGGCTCTTGAATGTTGACTGTATAAACAATGAAATGAAGGCAGAAATAAAGTTCTTTGAAACCAACGATAATGAAGACACAACATACCAGAATCTTTGGGACACATTTAAAGCAGTCTCTAGAGGAAAATATATAGCAATAAATGCCCACATGAGAAGGAAGGAGAGATCTAAAATGGACACCCTATCATCAAAATTGAAAGAGCTAGAGGACGAAGATAAAAAAACTCAAAACCTAGCAGGAGACAAGAAATAACTAAGATCAGAGCAGAACTGAGGTAGATAGAGACACAAAAAAAAACTTTCAAAAACTCAATAAGTCCAGGAGCTGGTTATTGGAAAAGATCAACAAAATAAACAGAACACTAGCTAGATTAATAAAAAAAGAAAAGAGAGAATACTCAAAGAGATGCAATAAAAAACGATAAAGGGGATATCACCACAGATTCCACAGAAATACAAACCACCTCATCAGAGATTATTACAAACAACTCTATGCAATAAACTAGTAAACCTGGAAGAAATGGATAAATTCCTGGACACTTGCATCCTCCTAAGCCTAAACCAGGAAGAAGTCATAGCCCTGAATAGACTGATAACAAGGGCTGAAGTTGAGGCACCAATTAAGAGCCCACCACCCAAAGAAAGCCCAGGTCCAGATGGGTTCACAAATTCTACCAGACATACAAAGAGGAGCTTGTACCTTTCCTTCTGAAACTATTCCAAAAAATCCAAAAAGAGGGACTCCTTCCCAAATCATTTTATGAGACCAACATCATCCTGATACCAAAACCCGGCAGAGACTCAGCAAGAAAAGAAAACTTCAGGCCAATATCCATGATGAACATAGATGCAAAAATCTTCAATAAAATACTGTCAAACTGACTGCCACAGCACACCAAAAAGCTTATCCACCATGATCAAGTAAGCTTCATCCCGGGGGTGCAAGGCTGGTTCAACATACGCAAGTCTATAAATGTAATTCACCACATAAACAGAACCAAAAATAAAAACCACATGATTATTTCAACTGATGCAGAGAAGGCCTTTGACAAAATTCAACAGCACTTTATGCTAAAAACCCACAATAAACTAGGTATTGACAGAACATCTCAAAAGAATAAAAGTATTTATGACAAACCAATAGCCAATATCATACAAAATGGGCAAAAACTGGGAGCATTCTCTTTGAAATCTGGCACTAGACAAGGATGCCTTCTCTCACCACTCCTATTCAACATAGTATTAGAAGTTCTAGCCAGAGCAATCGGGCAGGAGAAAGGAATAAAGGGTATTCAAATAGGAAAGGAGGAAGTCAAATTGTTTCTATTTGTAGATGACATGATTGTATACCTAGAAGACCCCATTGTCTCAGCCCAAAATCTCCTGAAACTGATAAGCAACTTCAGCAAAGTGTCAGGATACAAAAATCAATGTGCAAAAATCACAAGCATTCCTCTAAACCAATAACAGACTTAAAGAGAGCCAAATCAAGAACGAACTGCCATTCACAATTGCTACAAAGAGATAAAACACCTAGGAATACAACTAACAAGGAATGTAAAGGACTTCTTCAAGGAGAACTATAAGCCACTGATCAATGAAATAAGAGAGGACAGAAACAGATGAAGAAACATTCCATGTTCATAGTTAGGAAGAATCAATATTGTGAAAATGGCCATACTGCCCAAAGTAATTTATAGATTCAATGCTATCCCCATCAAGATACCAATGACCTTCTACACATAACTGGAAAAAAACACCTTAAACTTTATATGGAACCAAAAGAGAGCCCACAAAGCCAAGTCACTTCCAAGCAAAAAGAACAAGGCTTTAGGCATCACACTACCAGAATTCAAACTATACTACAAGCCTATAGTAATCAAAACAGCATGGTACTGGTATCAAAACAGAGATATAGACCAATGGAACAGAACAGAGGCCTTGGAGGCAACACCAAACATCTACAACCATCTGATCTTTGACAAACCTGACAAAAACAAGCAATGGGGAAAGGATTCCCTGTTTAATAAATGGTGTTGGAAAAACTGGCTAGAAATATGCAGAAAGCAGAAACTGAACCCCTTCCTGACACCTTACACTAAAATTAACTCCAGATGGATTAAAGATTTAAACATAAGAACTAGCACCATAAAAACCCTAGAAGAAAACCTAGGCAAAACCATTCAGGACATAGGCATAGGCAAGGAATTCATGACTAAAACACCAAAAGCAATGGCAACAAAAGCTGAAATAGACAAATGAGACCCAATTAAACTTAAGAGCTTCTACACAGGAAAAGAAACAATCATTAGAGTAAACCAGCAACCAACAGAATTGGAAAAAGTTTTTGCAATCTACCCATTGGACAAAGGGCTAATATGCAGAATCTACAAAGAACTAAAACATATTTACAGAAAAAAAAAAAAAACAAACAAACCCATTCAAAAGTGGGGAAGGATATGAACAGACACTTTTCAAAAGACGACAAATATGTGGCCAACAAACATATGAAAAAATGCTTTTCATCATTGGTCATTAGAGAAATGCAAATCAAAACCACATTGAGATACCATCTCACACCAGTTAGAATGGCAACCATTAAAAAATCTGGAGACAACAGATGCTGGAGAGGATGTGGAGGAAAAGGAACACTTTCCCACTGCTGGTGGGAGTGTAAATTAGTTCAACTATTGTGGAAGGCAGTGTGGCGATTCCTCAAAGATCTAGAAATAGAAATTCCATTTGACCCAGCAATCCCGTTACTGGGTATATATCCAAAGGATTATAAATCATTCTATCATAAAGACACATGCACATGTATGTTCATTGTGGTGCTGTTTACAACAGCAAAGACCTGGAACCAACCCAAATGCCCATAGATGACAGACTGGACAAAAAAAATGTGGCATATATACACCATGGAATACTATGCAGCCATAAAAAAAGATGAGTTTGTGTCCTTTGTAGAGACTTGGAAGAACCTAGAAACCATCATTCTCAGCAAACTGACACAAGAATAAAAAAACAAACACCGCATGCTTTGACTAATAGGTGGGTGACAAACAATGAGAACTCTTTGGCACAGGGAAGGGAAAAACACTCACAGGGATAGGTGCAGGGGTGGAGGGGAGGGGAGGGGGACGAGTGGGGGGGGCAAGGATGTGGGGGAGGGATAACATTGGGAGAAATGCCTGATGTAGGCAACGGGGGTGGGGGACGGAGACAGCAAACCACCATGGTATGTATGTACCAATGCCACAATCCTGCAAGATGCAGGATGTGCACATGTATCCCTGAGCCCAAATACAGTTTAAAAAAACAAAAAACAAAAAATCCTAAAGTCTACACACACACACACACACACACAGAGAGAGAGACAGAGAGAGAAATGGTTAGAACTATTGTTCTCATTGTTTGTCACCCACCTATGAGTCAAAGCATGCGGTGTTTGGTTTTCTATTCTTGTGTCAGTTTGCTGAGAATGATGGTTTCTAGGTTCATCCATGTCTCTACAAAGGACCGCATAGTATGGCTGCATAGTATTCCATGGTGTATATGTGCCACATTTTTTTTGTCCAGTCTGTCACCTATGGGCATTTGGGTTGGTTCCTATACTGACAAACAAAGTCAGTAAAGACACAGAATATAAAATTAACATACATAAATTGGTTTTGTTTTAATATACTGACAATGAATTATCCAAAAAAGAAATTCAAAATCAATCCTACTTACAATCACATCAAAAAGGGAAAAAAAATACATAGCAATAAACTTACTCAAAAAGGCAAAGGCTTGTACACTGAAAACTATAAAATATCACTGAAAGAAATTAAAATGAAAAGACATATTGTGTTCAAAATGGAAGAATTAATATTGTTAAAATGCCCATACAACCCGAAGTGATGTACAATTCCTATCTAAATGCCAATGGCCTACTTTTACAGAAATTGAAATCACAATTCTAAAATTCACATGGAACCAAAAACCCAAATAGCCAAAGCAATCTGGAGCAAGAAAAAAAACTGGAGGCACCATACTTTCTAATTTTAAAACACATTACAAAGCTTATATTAAGCAAAAAAGTATAGTACTGACATAGAAGACATATACACCAATGTAACAGGGAATCCAGAATTAATCTTACACAAATCCAGAATTTTAATACACAAAAAGTCAACCTTAGTAAAGTGGTTTAAAAAATAAATAAGGTGGACAGCACCAAAATGGCAGAAGAGATAGCAACCTTCATCCCTCCCTCTACAAAACAAATACAGATACCTTTCACAAACCACATTATCCCAGAGACAGGTCATGGGACCATTAATAAATCTGTAGCAATACCATGAAGCACAATGTCCAAGTAGAAAGGATCGCTGATGAGGTCAGCACATCTAAGATACCAGGAGTTAGCTAGGCACAAAAAAGAAAGGTAGAGGCTATGGGCATCAGCCTTGCTACTGGAACCACCATGGTTTCCAATGGCCGGATCCACCCAGAACACTGGCATTTCTATTAGGTAACCAAGAGCCATCCTCACCAGGAGACCCCAGAAAGGGAGATGTGTTTATACGCTCCACCTCCAAACAAGAATCAGCACTGCTGAGCTGCTATTGGGAAATAAGTCACCACCTCCTCTACACCTTATGTGTACCCTGACCCAAAACACAGCAACTCTGCAAGTAACCACACTCCAGACCTGGGTTTTGTGTCCACATTGAACCCACTGACACCTCAGACATTGGGAGTCATTGTCACAGCAAGGTAGTCTGCACACCAAATCTGAGAGCCATACCTTCACTGTGTGTGCTCATGCTTCAAGCACCAGTTTAGTGACCATAGAGAGCTAGACTGTGCCCCAACTCCAGAGCAGCTCAAACTGTGTCGATATCAGTATTCTCATTCTTAGCTCCCCAGCTGTTTCACAGGAATCTGCACCTTGCCTTCTGTTACCAAGGTGGCAGCAGAGGTGCATGTGCCCTGGGCACCAGTGCCATTACTGCCCTGGATCCCAAAACCATGATCCCTCCATACATTCCTATGTTTCACATCTCAGCTCTGCAGCCACTCCACTGGCACCACTGATCAAATGCTCATGCCACTATGAATGTAAGCAAGCTAAGAAGTCACACCCAATACCAAGAGGGATTTTATCAGCAAAAGCTTCCCCACTGAGAGAAAAAGAAATCAGAAGGACCTTAACAGTCATTGCCACTGAAGACCCAAATAACCTTTGTCACAAGTACGGACATTCACAGCATTGGCTGCTGAGGATCCTCACAGTCTTTGTCATCACCAACCTCAGCTCCCAGAGCTATACAAAGATGACACAACTCTCAATCTCATGAGTGCCAAAACTGCAGCAGCCCACCCAGCAAGTACCCTCACAACCCTGTAGGAGAAGGTCTTTCAACAGCTAAACTAGTCACAAGAGGCTATAAGAGGTGACTGCTGCACCAGATCTGCAGACATCAATGTAAAATCACAAGAAACATGAAAAACCAAAGATACAACATGACCAAAATACCAAAATAATCTCCTGAAGCTGATCCCAAAGAAATGCAGATATAAAAACTGCCTCACAAAAAATTGAAATTTTTTTTGGAGGATCAAACAACTTAGAGAAGACAGTTATGTGTGTCACTTAATGACAGGGATATGTTCTAAAAAATGTGTCATTAGGCAATTTCATCCTTGCATAAACATCATAGAGTATACTTACATAAACCTATATGGTATAGCCTCCTACACACATAAGCTATATGATATAGTCTACAGTTCCTATGCTACAAAACCATACAGTATGTTACTATACTAAATATTGTAGTAAATTCCAATACAATAGTGAATATTTGTGTATCTAAACAGAAGAAAATTTTTTTAAAGCACGAATATGGTATAAAATGTTTTAAAACTGATATACCTGTATGGAGTACTTACCACAAAGGTAGTTCGCAGAACTAAGAGTTACTCTGAGTGAATGAGAAAGTGAGTGGTAAGTGAATGTGAAGGCCTAAGACATTACTGTACACTACTGTAGACTTAATAAACACTCTAACACTGTACACTTGGGCTACACTAAAGTTTGAATAAATTTTCTTTATTCAATAATAAATTAACCTTAACTGTAACATTTTTATTTTATAAACTTTTTATTTTTTTTTACTTTTTCAGTTTTTTGTAATAACACAGCTTAACACACAAGCACACTGTACAATTGTACCATTTATAGCCCTAAAAGCCCACATTAAGTAAAAGATCCCAAATAAACAATCTAATGTTACACCACAAGGGACTAAGGAAAACAGAACAACTAAACCCAAAGTTTATAGAAGGAAGAAAATAATAAAGATCATAGAAGAAATTTTAAAATGGATACTAGAAAAACAGTAGAAAAGATTTAAAAAACAATAGAAAAGATTAACAAAACTAAGAGATGGTATTTTGAAAGGACAGTATCAATGAAACTAACAAAGAGAAAAGACTCAAAATCAAGAATAAAAGAACTATCACTACTGATGTCATGAAGCTATAAAGGATCACGAGAGACTACTATGAATAATTATACACCAACAATTTCAATAAGCCAGAAGAAATGAATAAATTCCTAGACACATGCAACCTACCAAGACTAAATTATGAAGAAGAGAAATATGAATAAACCAATAATGAGTAAGGAGATTAAATCACTAATATAAAGTCTTCCATTAGAAAAAAGTCAAGGCCTCGTGGATATACTGCTAAATTCTACCCAGTGTTTTAAGAAGAATTAATGCTAATGCCCCTTAAATTTTTCAAAAAATAAATAGAAGAAAAGAGATGATTTCCAAACTTATTTTAGGAGACTAGCATTACTGATACCAAAGCCAGAGAAGGACACTATAAGAAAAGACAAATTAAAGGTCAGTAACTCTGATGACCAGGGAAAATCTCAACAAAATACAAAAAATAAATTCAACAGCACATTTAAAGAATAATTCACCATGATCAAGTGTGATTTATCTCCTGGGTGCAAGGATGGGTCAACATAAACAAAGCAATAAATGTGATACATCACATTAACAGAATGGAGGACAAAAAACACATGATAATCTCAAAAGATGCAGAAAAAACATCCATAAAAATTCAAAATCCCTTCAAAATAAAAACTTCCAACTAGTTAGCTATAGGAGAATTGTACCTCACTGCAAAAGCCATACACAACAGATAAGCCATAGCTAACACTATACTTGATGGTAGTAAGTAGAGAGCTTTTCTTCTAAGATAAGGAACAAGCAAGGCTACTATTCTCACCACTTCCATTCTGCAGAGTACTGTTAGCCCCAGACAGATAAATTATGAAAGAAAAAGAAACAAAAGGAATTCTAACTGGATGGGGGAAGTAAAATTATCTTGGTCAGACAACATAAACTTACACAGAGAAAACTTCAAAGACTCCACCATAAAACTATTAGGAGTAATGATTAAATTTAAAAATTTTTCAGTATAGAAAGTCAACACACAAATATGAGTAGTGTTCTTATACTCTAACAATGAACTGTCTGAAAAAGAAATCAAAAAATAATCTCATTTACAGTATCTACAAAAAATTAAATTCCTAGGAAAAAATTTAAACAAAGAGAAAAAAAAGTTCTACAATGAAAACTATAAAACATTAGTAAAAAGAAGTTTAAGATAGCACAAATAAAAATATATCCCATATTCCTGGATTGGAAGAATTAATATTGTTGAAATGCTGATCAGCTATGAATTTAATTCAATCCCTATCAAAATCCCAATAACATCTTTCACAGAAATAGAAAAAATCCAAAAATTCATATGGAACAATAAAAGACCCTGAATACCCAAAGCAATCTAGAGCAAGAAAAACAAAGCTAGAGGCATAGTACATCCTAATTTTAAAACATATTATTTAGCTACAGCAAACAAGACAGCATGGTACTGGGTATAAAAACAGACACACAGATCAATAGAATAAAATATACAATGGTGTTGAAAAGACTAGATATCCACATGCAGAAGAATAAAATTATACCTTCATCTCACACTATGTACAAAAATCAACTCAAACTGGATTAAAGACATAAATGTAGGATCTGAAACTGAAATCACCTAAAGATGGGAAACACTTCATTATGTTGATCTCAGCAAAGAGATTTTTAGATATGACCCCAAAAGCAAGGTAATAAAAGCAAAAATAAGTAAATGGTATTAAACAAAACTAAAAAGTTCTGCACAGCAAAGGAAACAATCAACAGTATGAAGAAATAGCCTACTGAATAAGAGAAAGCATTTGCAAACCATAAATCTGATAAGCAGTTAAGATCCAACGTTTAGAAACAGTCCAAATAATTCAACAGTTAGAAAACAATCAACTCAAATAAAAGATAAGCACAGGATCTGAATAGACATTTCTCCAATGAAGACAACCAAATGGACAACAGGTATATGAACAAGTGTTCAACATCACTAATCGTCAGGGAAATGCAAATTAAAACCACAATGATATATCACTTCACACACATTAAAGTAACTATTATCAAAAAAGATGGAAGATAAATGCTGCCAAAGATGTGAAGAGAAAGGAACCCTTGCATGCTGTTGGTGGGAATGTAAATTAGTAAAGCCACAACAGAAAACACTACAGGGGTTCTTCAAAAAATTAAAAATAGAACTACAATATTATCCACAATTTCACTTCTGGATATACTTCCAAAGGATATGAAATCAGTACATAAAAGAGGTATTTGTACTCCCATGTCCACTGTAACATTACTCACAATAGCCAAGATACAGAGTCAAACTTAGTGTCCAGCCACAGATTAATAGATAAGGAAAATGAGCCTTAAAAAAGGAAGTAAGTTCTATCATTTTTGATAATATGGATGAACTTGGAAAACATAATGCTAAATAAAGTAAGCCAGTTACAAAAAAAAATACTGCATTACCTTACTTATATGTGGGGTTTTCAAAAGTCAAGCTCATAGAAACAGAGAGTAAAATGTTGGTTATGAGAGGCTAGATGGTGGGGGGACTGAAGCAATGTTGGTCAAAGGACACAAACTTCAGCTGGACATGAGAAATGTTTAAGAGATCTACTGTATATCATGAGTACTGTTAATATATTGCATAATTTAAAATTGCTAAGAGAAATTTTAAGTCTTAACACAAAAAAAGGTAATGTACATGTTAAATAGCTTGATTTTGTTATTCCACAATGTATATATATATTAAAACCATGTGGTACATTATAAATGTATATAGTTTTTACTTGGAAATTAAAAATAAATCATAAATAAATCTTAAAGTATTTTAAGATTATCTACAATTATACTTACTGTCAAGTTGATTATTTTGAAAAGATTTTTGTTTCTTTACTTCCACTTCCATTTTTGACTTTGTGTCTTGTTCAAGCATAAGATTTTCTTCTGGTACATCATAATGAGCTACACAAAGTAATAAATTTAGTGCACTAAACATAAAAAAACTATAGTGAAATTTCTAGATTTCAGAAATGTAACAAGTATCCAGTCATATTCTGTCTCATTTTTATACATGTAAAATATAAATAAATTACTATAATTCTAGATATGACATGAAAATAGTGAAAAGAATCTTAGTGAATCTGAGGTGAAGTAGTCTCATTATTTCATAAATATTTCTTGGCATCAAATATATTAGCCTCTACTTGTTTTTGATTATTTATAATTTATATTAATATGTATTCATAGCAAAACAATGAAAATTCATATATACAAGTTTAGTCATTACAACATACTTTTAATCACAAAATAGTCAAAAGCACTTAAATGTATAAGCATATGAGATTGGTTAATTAAAAAGGTATATATTAAAATTTATGGTATTATCAACTGCAATCTTTAATACAATACAAAGAGTTATACAGGCAGCTTTAAAAGTAATAAAAAGATTGTTACAACCTAAATTAGAGAGATTTATAGAAGGTAATGTTAACTGAGGAAAAAATTAAAATAGAAGAAAGATATCAAGTATGCTATCCATTAGGAAATAAATGTAAAAAGATACTTACTTCTAGAAATTGAAACACAGGAAAGATAAACCGGAAAACAAAGTTGGTGACCAAAATTTGCACAGACCCTACATGCAAAATTACATCCAATGACTACTGTTAAATCTAAGCATGCTCCTAGACTGAGGATAGTCTACAATGCATGTTTTCATGTTTCATTCATTTTTCCATGTGTGATGAAAAAGTATGTAGAGTCTTCAGGATCACATTGCCCACCCGTCCAAAAGGGATCATAGAAGAGATGTGAATAATTCACCTTTACCTTAAATGAGTTACTCTTGTTACATTTAATTATGGATGGTGGCACTTACGAGGTGTGTTACTGCATACTTCCTCATTCAGATTTGGCCACTTTGCCCAAAAGGGATTAAAAAGTAGGTAGGCGGAAAGTGTTATACACATAGGAGACCCTCTCCTTTCTTAGCTGGCTGCTATTTGGCCTCTGACTAATTTGACCCCATTGTGATGAGTTCCCCGCCACTGAAAAACTTTTTTTGACCACTGTTCCAGTCACCTGCAAAGTGCCCTGAAAGCCACCTGATAGTCTCTTACTTCAGCAATAAGGAGTAAGAACAACAGATGACAAATAAGATCATTTACAAAACTCAGACCTACATTAATTTGTGCTACTCTCATTGCTATATAGCTTAATTGAACTTGATGATGTGAAATGGTTAGCAGCACAATCCAGATCTTAACTGACAAATTTCCATGCAAGGCAAAAGAATCTACTGCCAAGGTACCAATATTTCATTAACAGTCAGAGTGATGTAAAAATGTAACTGGGTACCCACTCCCAGACCATCTGGTTAAGTCTTCTCAAAGGCATCTATGGCTCTAGTTGCTCAACAATAAAGCCTCAAGGAAGAGATTGATGGGTTCTCCATTAGATGCTTATGATCATTTAATAGTCATGGGGGCACAACACAGAGCCCCACTACAGTCCACATAGTGAGGACTCCTATGACTAATAAAAGTGCTATCCTTGATTCCCAGAGTTGTGGAGCAAGATGGTCAAATAGAAGGCTACAACAATCATCCCTCTTACAGAAACAACAAATTTAAAACTCTCTACATATGAAAAAGCACCTTAATAGGAACCAAAAATCATCTGAACCCCCACAGTATCTGGTTTTAACTTCATACTGTTGAAAGAAGCACTGAAGAGGGGAGAAAAGAGTCTTGAATTGCTAATGCCATCCATCCATCATTGCTCAGCAGTGTTCACATGGTGCAGAGAGAAATTCTTTGTGATTTTTGAGAGGAACAGTGCAGTGATTGTGAGACTTTACATTGAACTCAGTGCTACCCTGTCATGGCAGAAAGAAAAATCAAGCAGAACTCAGATGATGCCCATAAATAAAGAGGGGCCAAAAGGGAACTGCATATACCTGCTCTTGGAACTTGAGTTCTGGCAAGCCTCACCACCATAGGCTAAAGTTCCCTGGAATGCTAAATAAACTTGAAAGGCAATCTAGGCCACAAGGACTACAACTCCTAATCAAGTTCTAGTGCTGAACTGGGTTCAGAACCAATGGACTTAGGGAGCATCTACTGAGACACCAGCCAGGATAGCTAAAGGAGTGCTTGTGCCACCCCTCTTCCAACCCCAGTCAGTGCAACTCACAGCTCCAAAAAAGACTCCTTCCTTATTCTTGAGGAGAAGAGAGGAATGAATAAAGAGGACTTCATCTTGTATCTTGGATACCAGTTCAGCAATAGTAGGAGAGAGCACTGGACAAAATTTTGAGGCCTCTGTTCCAGGCCTTAGCTCCTGGATGACATTTCTAGACACACCTTGGGCCAAAAGGGAACTTGCCATCTTCAAGGGAAGAACCTGGCACGATCTAACACCTGCTGACTAAAGAGTCCTGAATAACCAGCAGCAAGATCTAGGTAGTACGCCGTGGGCATTGGGTGAGACTCTGAGATGTGCTGGCTTCAGGTGAGACCCAGGACATTTCCAACTGTGGTGGCTATGATAATAAACTCCCTCTGCTTGAGAAAAACAGAGGAAAAAGTAAAGAGGACTTTGTCTTGTACCTTAGGTACCCACTCAGGCCCAGAGTAGTGAGTACCAAATAGGCACATACATGTGCACATGTCTTGATAGGAGAATAATTTATATTCCTTTGGGTATGCACCCAATAACATGATTGCTGGGCTGAATGCTATTTCTGTTTTTAGGTCTTTAAGGAATCACCATACTGTCTTCCACAATGGTTGAACTAATTTACACTACGATCAACTGTGTATAAGTGTTCCTTTTCCTCTGCAACTTTCCCAACATCTGTTATCTTTGAGATTTTTAGTAATAGCCATTCTGACTGCTGTGGGATGGCATCTCATGGTTTTGATTTGTATTTCTTTAATAATCAGTGATATTAAGCTTTTTAATATACGATTGTTGGCCGTATTTATATCTTCTTTGGAAAAGTGTCCATTTGCCTACTTTTTAATGGGGCTGTTTGTTGTTGCTGTTGTTTGTAAATGTGTTTAAGTTCCTTATAGATGATGGATGTTAGACCTTAAACATAACTTTCATATGCACCATGAAACAAAAATGTATAACTTGCTTTATTGTGATATTTGATTTATTGTGGTGATCTACAACTGAACCTGCAATATCTCCAAGATGTGACTGTAGGTCATATTTTAGACCATAAGATAAGCCTTAAGAAATTTTAGAAGGCTCAAATCATATCAATTATCTTTTCTTACCACACACAATGGTATAAAACTAGAAATCAATCACAAGAAAATTTTCAGAAAATTCAAAATGTGGGAAAATTCAGTAGCACACTCCTAGATAATCAATGGGCTAATGAGAAAATAAAAAGAAAAATCAAAAATATCTCTTGACAAACTAAAATGGAAACACAATATAACAAAACATACAATGCCACAAAAGCAGTCCTAACAGGAAAGCCTCCAGCAATGAATGTCTACATTTAAGAAAAAAATAAAGACCTCAAATCTAAAAATCTAACAGTACATGTCATGGAACACTAGAAAACAAAGAGCAAACTAAGTTCACCATTAATAGGAGGAAGGAAATAATGAAGATGAGAGCAGAACTAAATGCAATAGAGACTAGAAAAACTCTAGAAGTAGTCAACAAAACTAAGAGCTTATTCTTTGATATGATTTTTAAAAATTGGCAAAACTTTAGCTATACAAAAATAAAACTCAAATAAATACAATTATAAATGAGAGATGAGGCATTAGAACTGACCACATACAAATACAAAAAATCATCAGACTTCTATGAACAATTATACACCAAAAAATTGAATAATCTGGAAGAAATGAATACATTTATAGAAACATGTAACCTACCAGTACTGCAATATATGTCTTTCTGGGCCTAGATTATTTCACTTAGCATAATATCCTACAGGTTCATCAATACTGTTGCAATTGACAGAATTTATTTAAAGCTACATAGTATTTCATTGTGTGTATATATACACCACATTTTTATTTATTCATTTGTCAAAGGATACTGATAGGGTTTGTCTGTATCCTTGCCCAAAAATTATCTTGAACTGTAGTTTCCATAATCCCATGTGTCATGGAAGGGACCCAGTGGGAGGTAACTAAATCATGAGAGTGGCAAAATATAAAGGGATTTTCCCCTTTTGCTCAGAACTTCTCTCTCCTGCCACCTTATGAAGGACATCTGTGATTCTCCTTCCACCATAATTGTAAGTTCTCAGGCCACCCCAGCCATGCAGAACTGTGAGTCAATTAACCTCTTTTCTTTATAAATTACCTAGTCTCAGGTATTTCTTCATAGTAGTTTGAGAATGAATTAATACAATAAATTAGCATCACAGTAGTGAGGCAATGCCATAAAAATACCCAAAAGTGTAGAAGCAACTTTGGAACTGGGTAACAGGCAGAGGGTGGAGCAGTCTGGAGGGCTTAGAAGAAGACAGAAAGATGTGGGAAAGTCTGGAACTTCTGGAAACCTGTTAAATGGCTTTGGTCAAAATGCTGACAGTGATATTGACAATGAAGTCCAGGCTGAGGTGGTCTCAGATGGAGATGAAGAACTTGTTGGGAACTGGAATAAAGGTGACCCTTGCTATGCTTTAGCAAAGAGACTGGCAGCATTTTGCCCCTGCCCCACAGAACTGTGAAATTTCGAACTTGAGAGAGATGATTTACGGCATCTGACAGAAGAAATTTCTAAGCAACAAAGTGTTCAAGAGGAAGTAGAACACAAAAGTTTGAAAAATTTGCAGTTTAAAGATGCAATACAAAAGAAAAACCCATTTTCTGGGGAGAAATTCAAGCCTGCTGCATCAATTTGCATAAGAAATAAGGAGCCAGTGTTAATTGCCAAGAAAATGGAAAAAATTTCTCCAAGGCATGTTAGAGATCTTCACAGCAGCCCCTCCCATCACTGGCCCAGAAGCCTAGGAGGGAAAAATGGTGGCTGCTCTGTGCAGCCTCAGAATATGGTCCCCTACGTCCTAGCTGCTTTAGCTCCAGCCATGGCTAAAAGGGACAAAGGTACAGCTCAGACCATTGCTTCAGAGAGTGTAAGCCCTAAGCCTTGGCAGCTTTCACATGGTGTTGAACCTGCAGGTGTACAGAAGTCAAGAATTGAGATTTGGGAACATGTGCCTAGATTTCAGATGGAAATCTGAAATGGAAAAGTCTGAATGTCCAGGCAAAAGTTTGCTGTAGGCAAGGAGCATTTATGAAGAACTTCTGTTAGGGCAGTGCAGAAGGAAAATGTGGGGTCAGAACCCCCACACAGAGTCCCCACTGGGGCACTGCCTAGTGGAGCTGTGAGAAGAGGGCCACCAACCTCCAGACCCCAGAATTTAAAATTTGTTAAGACAGCTTGCACCATGTGGCTCTAGGCCACAGACACTCAAGGCCAGCTGTGAAGGCAGCTGGGAGGGTGGGCTGTACCCCACAAAGCCACAAGAGTGGAGCTCCCTATGGCAAAGAAAGCCCACCTCTTGCATCAGTGTGCATCACTGGCTGTGAGACATAGGGTCAAAGGAAATCATTTTGGAACTTTAAGATTGAATGACTGCCCTACTGGATTTTAAACTTGTATGGGGCCTGTAGCCCCTTTATTTTGGCCAATTTCTCCTATTTGAAATGGGTGTATTTACCCAGTGCCTGTACCCCCATTGTATCTGGAAAGTAAGTAAGTTGCCTTTTATTTTACAGGTTGACAGGCAGAAGGGACTTGCCTTGTCTCAAATAAGATTTCATACTTAGACTTTTGAGTTAATGCTGGAATGAGTTAAGACTTTGGGGGACTGCTGGAAGGGCATGATTGTCTTTTGAAATGAGAGGACATGAGATTTGGGAGGGGCCAGGGTAGAATGATGTGGTTTGGCTGTCCCACCCAAATCTCATCTTTAATTGTAGTTCCCATAATCTCCACGTGTCGTGGGAGGGACCCAGTGGGAGGTTATTGAATCATGGGGTTAGTTACCTCCATGCTATTCCCATGATAGTGAGTTTTTACATGATTTAATGGTTTAATGAGGCGCCTTCCCCCTTTGCTCGGCACTTCTCTCTCCTGCTGCCTTGTGAAGAAGAATGTGTTTGCTTCCCCTTCTGCTATAATTTTCCTGAAGTCTCCCCAGCCACGCATAACTGTGAGTTAAATAAACCTCTTTTCTTTATAAATTACCCAGTCTCAGGTATTTCTTCATAGTACCATGGGAATGGACTAATACAAACACTTAGGTTGATTTCATATTTTGTCTACTGTGAATAATGCTGCAATAAACATATGACTTCAGTATCTCTTTGACATACTAATTTCATTTCCTTTGACTGTATGCCCAGAAATGGAACTGCTGGATCTGATGGTAATTCTATTTTTAATTTCTTGAGGTACTGCCATAATAAATGTAAAACATTAAAACTAAAACACATAGGGAAAAGCTCCCTAACATTGGTCTTAGCAGTGATGTTTTTACACAACCACAAAAGCAAAAATAGAATAAGATTGTATCAAACTAAAAAGCTCCTGCACATAAAACAATCAACAGAGTGAAGAGACAACCTACAGAATGGGAGAAAATGTTTGCAAACTACAGATCTGATAAGGAGTTCACAGTCAAAATATGTAAGGAATGCAATCAATTCAATATTAAGAAACAACCTAATTTAAATATGTACAAAAAATCCAGTAAATATTTATCAGAAGACACATACATGATCAACAAGTATTTGAAAAAATGCTCAATATTTTTAATCATCAGGGAAATGCAAATTAAAATCATGAGATATCACCTCACACCTATTAGAATAACTATGAAAAAGGCAAAAGATAACAAATGTTGGTGAGAATCTGGAGAAAGAGAACCCTTGTACAATGTTGGTGGAATTGAAAATATGTGTACAGTCATTATAGAACAAATACATTTTTTTTAATGGCTGATCTTTGTAACAGTTAGCATGTTAATATGCTCTTATTCCATTCCCCTCTTTCTAGTCCTTGGTAGCACAGTCAACCAACAGCCTCACAACTACAATAGCAGTAAAATCTAGCTGCCTAACAACCACTAGAGAGGGCAAAATAAGTTTGAAAGTCCCTAAAAGCACCATTCCTAGAGAATAACTACTATTTGATGATGTATCTGCCAGCTTCCTGAGAAGATGCACAGTCAACATATATATTTATTTGACCTAACTTAGAGTTTCCTTTGTGCAGAATATCCCTAACCCTAGGGCATTTGTCAAAAACAATCAGTGGTAACTGCTTAACATAGTAGGTGTATGATGTAGCATTACAAGGTGGGGCTGACCATCAAAACCTCAAAAAGAAAAATTCCAGGAAATGTGATGTCCATAAGGGGTGGATCTATAAAGCTCTGACATGTTACAGGGAATCTAATAGATAAAACACATACATAGGGCTGTGTACAGGTTTTAAAAAACATAAATATTCCCAAATCTCTCACCTCTAACTGACCTTGAGGTTCTTAGCAAACAGAAAATTAAGGCTAAGGCAGAGTTACAAACTTCTTACCTCAGTATTAAAAGCATGTCTCAAGACACACAGGAAGCCTCTCTACCAGGGTGAGAGACATTAATTCAATAAATATACGGAAATCTCTGTCTAGTCATTAGCTGATCATTAAGCTAACTCACCAGACTTTAGTAGTTGCAAACAACAGAGAATATAAACTTCAGAAAACTAGTCCAAGAAATGCACTGATCAAACAAATAACAAAAAGAGCAAAATAACCAACCCTGGGGAAAAAAGTAATCCAATTTTCAGAATTTCACATCACATTATTTAAAATTTAAACAATAAATTATCAGACATGCAAAGAAACAAGAAGATAGCCAATACACAAAAGAAAAGTAGATCAATCAATAAAAGCTCTCCCTGAAGAAGCACAGATGTTGGACTTACTAAACAAAGATTCGTAATCAGCTATTATAAAACTATTCAAATAACTAAAGGGAATCATATCTAAAGAATTTTTTAAAGTGTAATAATATCTCACTGTGAATAATATCAATAGCATGATATAAAGTCACCAAAGTAACCAAATAGAAATTATAGAGTTGAAAACCACAATAACTGAAATGGAAAGATGAAATCAAAGGCATATTTTAAAAGGCAAAAAAATGAGTGAAATTAAAGACAAATATGTAGAAATTACCTAGTCAAAGAAACATAAAGAAAAAGGAATTTAAAAAATTAACAGAGCCTCAGAAATTGGCGTAATACCACCCAAGTGTACCAACATATGCATAATGGGCATTCCAGACAGAGAAGAGATGAAGAGAAGAAAAAATTTATTTAAGAAATAGTGAATTATAAGTTCCCAAATTTTGTCAAAGCATTAATCCTCACATCAAGAAGTTTCATAAACTTAAAAATAAACTCATAGAAATCCACACATATGTATCATAGTCAAACTGTCATATACATTTTTCTAGAAATTTTAACATTTGTAATTGGAGATGGGCTTTTTGAGTTTCAAATTTTATATTCAGGTATAAGATTTTTCCTTAGGTTAAAAAAACTCACCCATTTCCTCAGCTATAAGAAGAAAGGCTTTGAGACAGCATTGTCAGAGGAAGACGGAAGAAAAACCCTACTGATTCACAGGAACATCAAATTGAATGACTCTCAAGCAAGAAAACATCTTCAAGAGAACTAAAGGAATTAGGTGAGCGGTCACAGTTCCTGGTTTTAACATAATAACAAGAAAAGATTCATTAAAGAGAGCAGAAAGTGCAGTCTCACATCCCTCCCACAAACATGCATAGACTCAAAAAAAATGGGGGTGCAGGGGGATAAAAAAAGATTTTCCAACCAAAGGAAAACCAAAAAAGAGCAGGAGTAGCTATATTTGTATAAGATATAATATACTTTAAGATAAAAATTATTTTAAACAATATAAATCAAGCCATTATATTATGATAAGGGGATCAATACAATAGAAGGATATAACAATTATAAATATATGCACACAGAACACTGGAGCACCTAAATATATAAAGCAAATATTAACAAACTAAAAGAGATTGAGTGTGATACAATAATAGGAGGGGAATTCAACACTACAATTTCAGATCATCCAGACAAAAAACAAAAACAAAGAAACACTGGAGATTTTTCTGACAGAGCAGAAGCACTGCCATCTTAGACAAGCACTGCCATTTTAAAGTTCCCCTTAGTTAAAAAAAAAAAAAAAAAAAAAAAACACCTAAATCCAACCCAAACTGCATCAGCCTAATGGCTAATGTCAGCATGACCAAAAACCACAAATGACATCTCAAATGAGAAACATTTCAACCCTAAGATAAATCCCTCCCCTACCAGAGACATGCCAGCCCTAAGATAACCCCTCTTCCGGCCAGAGAGATGTCAGCCCCAGGATAACCTCCCCTCCAACCAGAGATATTCCAATCCTGCAATAAACTTCTCCTCCATACAGAAACATTCCTAGCCTACGATAAGCTCTCTTGTCCTGAACCCTTAAATACTCTTAGTCTGTAGGAGACAATGCTCCTGTCCAAAATCAGCCAGAAACCCCTCTCTGGTTTATTCTCCAAAATAAACCTGTCTTTGAATGTTGAACCATTTTTCATGATTCTTTCCTTTTTCTTTAACTCTTACATTTTCCTAAACAATTGACTAGATGCAACCAAGAACTGCTGCTCCCACAGATAGAATTCATGATTTTGACTGTAACAACAAATTTGAACAAATCGTTGGACAGAAAACACCACATGTGGATGGAGAAAAGACTCACAAGCTGAGGCTGAATAGGGAGGAAGCTGGAAGTCCAACTTGGAGCACCTGAGCATTCCATCTGTTTCCCAAGCACAAAATTGTGCCTGTAAGAGACTGGAATACTGCTCAATCTTACTGCAAACTGCTGAGATCCTAATTGCAGAGGATCTCACTCCCACATCGATGTGTGAGCTGGGAGGGGAGATTTCCCTGAAGATTAGATGGACACAGAGCTGCAGCAGGTGCAAAGCTGAGGACCCTTGAGCACAGGTCAGCCCCAGTAGAGCTCAGCCATAGGCATCCATCCCAAGGGACACCTGTCTCCTTCTGAGGGGCTCTGAAAGCAGCTAACCACCAAAGAGAAAACAGGACCTGCTTCCCTGTAAGACTGAGGTACATCTGACCTGCAGGCCACCTGCCTGCAAGCCCCTCCCAGGAACCCTCTCTCACTCTCCCATAAGAGAATGTACATATTGCAACCTCCACTGCCCAGCCTGAGTGTTTTGGTCCATCTGAGTGCCTTTTGGCATCCTGAAGCCCTTCAGAGTCCACAATGCACCTACAACCCATCTCCGAGGGCCTGGAGGAGGGAGCTGCAAGCAGATACTAGAGCCCTTGGGCTCTAGCCTGTGGCTCAGGAGGGTTGAGCTGAGATTTGTGCTTGGTACTTGAACAGGATAGAAGCCTACACTCTCAAAAAACTGAGAGAACTGAGTGGTACAGGCTCACAAGCTGGCATGAGACCTAGACATACCTTCCTCCACAAGGTTGGTCCAGAAAGGGTGTTGCCTGTTTATCCACCAGACCTCTCCCCAAGGGAGCCCTGTGGCCCAAAAGATCTAACAATGATGACAACAACAAAATTGTGGGTATATTGCCAGTGTTTGATTGGCAGTGATTCTCCCAGTGCTCATGGGCAAGCCTGGTGAAGGAGTTACCTCTCTCCTCCTCACATGGCAGAACACAGCTACAAATGTGAAGATGCACACAGGAAATGTGTTTAAGGTTAAGAGCCCATCTACTGCTCATTGCTCTCAAGCACCATCTACCGTATGGCAACCCAAACTATAACACCAAATATCACTTTAGTAATTCTCCCCCCTGTGATACCAACAACAAGAATTTTACAACAAAGATCCTACACAGAACCTTAGCCCTCTAAAACTTCCAGAAGCAAAGCCAATGGACTATACACAATTTACAACACAATGAAAAGAATACTAGTCCACTCCAATGAGAACAAATCAGCACAAGGACCCTGGCAATTCAAAAATCCAGAGGGTCACCTTGCCTCCAAATGAGCCCACTCCTTCCTTAGTAAAGGTTCATAACCAATCTGGATTGACTGAATTTACAGATGTGTAATTCATTATCTTGATGGCAAAGAAGTTCATCAAGATCAAGAAGAAAGTTGAAACTCAATCCAAGAAAGCCAAGCAATCCACTAAAATAGTTCAAGAGCTGCATGACAAAATTCCCTTTTTAAGAAAACCAAACTGAACTTCCTAAGCTGAAAAGCTCACAAGAATTTCATAATACAATCAGAAGTATCAACAGCAGAATAGGCCAAATTGAGGAAAGAATATCAGAGATTGAAGACTGGTTCTATGAATCAACTCAGTCAGACAAAAATAAAGGAAAAAAATAAGAAAAATGAACAAAACATCCCAGAAATATGGGATTACATAATAAGGCAAAATTTACAATTCATTGGCATTCCTGAGAGGAAAATAAGAAACTTGAAAAATATACTTGAGGATACAGTCCACAAATATTTTCCTAATCTTGCTACAGAGGTCAATATGCAAATCAAGAAATACAGAGAACCTCAGTGAGATACTATATAAGATGACCATTCCCAAGGCAATTAGTCATCAGATTCATCAAAATGAATGCAAAAGAAAAACTCTCAGAGGCAGCTAGAGAGGAAGTGGCAGTCACCTAGAGAAGGAATTCATTCCATCAGGCTAGCAGCAGACCTTTCAGCATAAATCTTAAAAGACAGAAAAGATTGGGGACCTATATTCTTTATTTTTCTTCAAATTTTATTTTAAGTTCAGGGGCACATGTGCAGGATATACAGGTTTGTTACATAGATAAATGTGTGTCATGGTGGCTGCTGCACAGATTATTCCATTACCCAGGTATTAATCCCAGAATCCATTAGCTATTCTTCCTGATGCCTTCTCTCTCCCCACACCTCCTACAGGTGGCCAGTATGTGTTGTTGGCAACCATATATCCATGTATTCTCAGCTCTCACTTATAAATGAGAACCTGTAGTATCCAGTTTTCTGTCCCTGTGTTAGTTAGCTGAGGATAATGGTTTCCAACTGCATCCATACCCCTGCAAAAGGATGTAATCTGGTTCATTTTTATGACTGTGTAGTAATCCATGATAATATGTACCACATTTTGTTTACTGAATTTGTCATTGACAGGTATTTAGGTTGATTCCATGACTTTGCTATTAAAAATAGTGCTGCAACAAACATAAAATAACATTAAAAAATGGGCAAAGGACATTAACAAACACTTCTCAAAATAAGATATACACATGGCCAACAAACATGAAAAAAGTTTCAATATCTCTAATCATTAAAAAAATGCAAATCCAAACCAAAATGAATACCATCTCAAGTCTGTCAGAACGGCTATTATTAAAATGTCAAAGAATAACAGGCAAGTTTGTGGAGAAAAAGAAATACTTTTACACTGTTGGTTGGAGTGTAAATTAGTTCAACCATTCTGGAAGACAGTGTGGTGACTCTGACTTTGGCAGAACACAGACCAGGAAAACCCCACCTGCTCCAAGTTGCAGACTCAGGCAACAGCCCTGGATGGCAGCCATGGCTGCCCAGTGCCTTGTCAGTGCAGACCAGGGCAGAGACTTGGATCAGCACTGAGAAAGCTTGCAAAAAGGAACTGCCTAGCCCACAGAAGAGAGAGTTGAAAGCAGGGAGGGGAATACGGCCAGACAGCCCCCACTCCTACAAGATCCAGCAACTGGAATCCCTTTCCTGGGAGAGTTTCACAGTTAACATATCAGACAGAGTGCTATCCGGGTAACAGGTTCGGCAGAGGGAAAGAAGCCCTCCAACAGGAAGGTGGGGCTAATCCGACTGGCATAAGCAGAAACCAGGCAAAGAATAAACAGCAACCTAGCTGAGACTGAGACAGACCAGCAGCGCCTCCACAGTCAGACAACAGACAGACTGTCTCAAGTGGCACACTGACACCTGCGTTGAAAAAAAAAGCCTAATACAGGAGAAATAAACCCAATTTTAACAGAAAGAACGTCCACTCAGAGATCCCACCAGAAATCACAAACTTTAAAGATCAAAGATAAATCTACAGACATGGGAATAAACCAGCACAAAAAGGATAAAAAATTCAAAGTCCAGAATGCCTCTCCTCCCCAGAGAGATCACAACAACTCACCAGCAAGGTAACAAAATAGGTCAGAAAATGATTTTGGCGAGCTGACAGAAGCAAGCTTCAGAAGATGGGTAATAACAAACTTCTCTGAGCTAAAACAACATGTTTTAACCGAATGCAAAGAAACTAAAAACCTTGTAAAAAGATTAGACGAAAGGCTAACTAGAAAAACCAGCCTAGAGAAGAACATAAATGACTTGATGGAGCTGAAAAACATAGCACGAGAACTTTGCGAAGCATACACAAGTTTCAATAGCCGAATTGAACAAGCAGAAAAAAAGATATCAGAGATTGAAGATCAACCCAAAAAAATAAAATGAGAAGAGAAAAAAGAGTGAAAAGTAATGAAGAAAACCTCAAAGAAATATGGGATTATGTGAAAAGACCTAATCTACGCTTGATCAATGTACCTGAAGAGGATGGGGAAATGAATCCAAGCTAGAAAACACTCTTCAGGATATTATCCAGAAGAACTTCCCCAGCCTAACAAAGCAGGCCAACATTCCAATATGGGAAATACAAAGAACACCACAGAGACTCTCCTCAAGAAGAGCAACCCCAAGACACATAATGGTCAGATTCACCAGGGTTGAAATGAAGGAAAAAATGCTAAGGGCAGCCAGAGAGAAAGGTTGGGTCACCCACAAAGGAAGGACCATCAGACTCACAGCAGATCTCTTGGCAGAAACCCTACAAGCCAGAAAAGAGTCCGGCCAATATTCAACATGCTTAAAGAAACGAACTTTAACCCAGAATCTCATATCCAGCCAAACTAAGCTGTGTAAGTAAAGGAGA
Source organism: Callithrix jacchus (assembly GCF_049354715.1). Classification (NCBI taxonomy): domain Eukaryota; kingdom Metazoa; phylum Chordata; class Mammalia; order Primates; family Cebidae; genus Callithrix; species Callithrix jacchus. The sequence goes on along the minus strand of NC_133508.1, from coordinate 32,295,477 downwards.
AATAAAATCCTTTATGGACAAGCAATTATTGAGAGGTTTCATCGCCACCAGACCTGCCTTACAAAAGCTCCTGAAGGAAGCACTAAACACAGGAAAAAGCAACCAGACCAGCCACTGAAAAAAGGAACCAAATGGCAAAGACGGACCAGGCAATCAGGAAACTGTGTCGACCAATGGGCAAAACAAACAACTGGTAACAAAATGGAAGGATCAAATTCACACATAACAATACTCTGGTTAAATGTAAATGGCCGAAATGCCCCAATCAAGACACAGACTGGCAAACTGGGTAAAAAATCAAGACCCACTGGTGTGCTGTATTCAGGAGGCCCATCTCACACGCAAAGACACACATAGACTGAAAATAAAGGAATGGACGAAAATCTACCAAGCAAACAAAAAAAACAGGGGTTGCAATTCTAGTCTCTGATAAAATGGACTTTAAATCAACAAACATCAAAAGAGACAAAGAAAGGCATCATATAATGGTGAAAGGCAATACAGCAAGAAGAGCTAACTATCCTAAATATATATGTACCCAATACAGGAGCACCCAGATACATAAAGCAAATTCTTAATGACCTACAAAGAGACTTACACTCCCACACAATAAGAGTGGGATATTTTAACACTCCATTGTCAACATTAGACAGATCAATGAGACAGAAAATCAATAAGGATATCCAGGACTTGAACACAGAACAGGAACAAGTGGAACTAATAGACATCTATAGAACTCCCCACCCTAAAGCCACAGAATATACATTGTACTCAGCACTGCATTACACTTACTCCAAAATTGACTACATAATTGGAAGTAAATCACTCCTCAGCAAATGCAAAAGAACAGAAATTATAACAAACCGTCTCTCAGACCACAGTGCAATCAAATTAGATCTCAGGATTAAGAAAGTACCTCAGAACTGCACAATTTCGTGGAAACTGAGCAACTGGCTCTTGAATGTCGACTGGATAAACAAAGAAACTAAGGCAGAAATAAAGACTTTCTTTGAAACCAATGAGAATGAGGACACAATGTGCCAGAATCTCTGGGACACATTCAAAGCAGTGTCTAGAGGAAAATTTATAGCAATAAATGCCCACATGAGAAGTGAGGAAAGATCTAAAATCAACACCCTATCATTGAAGTTGAAAGAGCTAGAGGAGCAAGACCAAAAAAACTTAAAAGCTAGCAGAAGACAAGAAATAACTAAGATCAAGAACTGAAGAGATAGAGATGCAAAAAACCCTTGAAAAAATCAATAAATCAAGCAGCTGGTTTTTTTAAAAGATCAACAAAATAGATCACTAGCCAGATTAATAAAAAAGAAAAGAGAGAAGAATCAAATAGATGCTATAAAAAATGATAAAGGGGATATCACCACCGATTCCACAGAAATACAAACTACCATAAGAGATTACTACAAACAACTCTCAGAACATAAACCAGTAAACCTGGAAGAAATGGATTAGTTCCTTGTCACTTGCATCATCCCAAGACTAAACCAGGAAGAAGTTGAAACCCTGAATAGACCAATAACAAGGTCTGAAGTTGAGGCAGCAATTAAGAGTCTGCCACCCAAAAAAAGTCCAGGTTCAGATGGGTTCACAGCCGAATTCTACCAGACATATGAAGAGAAGCTGGTACCATTCTTTTTGTAACTATTCCAAACAATACAAAAAGAGGGAATCCTTCCCAAATCATTTTTTGAAACTACCAAAAACCAGCAGAGACTCAACAGAAAAGAAAGCTTCAGGCCCATATCCATGATGAACATAGATGCCAAAATCGTCAATAAAATACTGGCAAACCGATTGCAACAGCACATCAAAAATTTTATCCATCATGATCAAGTAGGCTTAACCCCGGGGATGCAAGGCTGGTTCAATATATGCAAGTCCATAAACATAATCTACCACATAAACAGAATCAAAGACAAAAACCACGATTACCTCAACAGATGCAGAGAAGGCCTTCAACAAAACTCAACAGCCATTTATGCTAAAAACTCTCAATAAGCTAGGTATTGATGGAACGTATCTCAAAATAATAAAAGCTATTTATGACAAACCTACAGCCAATATCATACTGAATGGGCAAAAACAGGAAGCATTCCCTTTGAAATCTGGCACTAGACAAGGATGCCCTCTCTCACCACTCTTATTCAATATAGTATTGAAAGTTCTAGCCAGAGCAATCAGGTAAGAAAAAGAAATAAAGGGTATTCATTTAGGAAAGGAAGAAGTCAAATTGTCCCTATTTGCAGATGACATGATTGTATATATAGAAGACCCCATTGTCTCAGCTCAAACTCTCCTTAAGCTGATAAGCAACTTCAGCTAAGTTTCAGGATAGAAAATCAATGTACAAAACTCACAAGCATTACTATACACCAATAACAGAGAGCCAAATCAAGAGGAAACCTCTTTCACAATAGCTACAAGAAGAATAAAATACCCAAGAATAAAATAACAAGTAGGTAAAGGATCTCTTCATGGAGAACTACAAACCACGGCTCAAGGAAATAAGAAAGGACACAAACAGATAGAAAAACATTCCATGCTCATGGTTAGGAAGAATCAATATTGTGAAAATGGCTATACTGCCAAAAGTAATTTATAGATTCAATGCTATCCTCATCAAACTACCAATGATCTTCTTCACAGAACTGGAAAAAACCATTTTAAACTTCATATGGAACCAAAAAAGAGCACACATAGCCAAGACAATCCTAAGCAAAAAGAACAAAGCTGGCAGCATCACACTTCCAGACTACAAGGCAACAGTAATCAAAACAGCATGGTACTGGTATCAAAACAGAGACATAGACCAATGGAACAGAACAGAGGCCTCCGGAGCAATGCTATACATCTACAACCATCTAATCTTTGACAAACCTGACAAAAACAAGCAATGGGGAAAGGATTCCCTCTTCAATAAATAGTGTTGAGAAAATTGGCTTGCAATGTGCAGAAAGCAGAAACTGAACTCCTTCCTGACACCTTGCACTAAAATTAACTCCAGATGGATTAAGGACTTAAACATAAGAGCTAACACTATAAAAACCCTAGAAGAAAACCTAGGCAAAACCATCCAGCACATAGGCATAGGCAAGGACTTCATGACTAAAACACCAAAAGCAATGGCAACAAAAGCAAGAATAGACAAATGGAATCTAATTAAACTTCAGAGCTCTGTACAGCAAAAGAAACAATCATTAGAGTGAACCGGCAACCAAAGGCAAGAAAGACAAACTCCACATGATGTCACTCATATGTGGAATCTAAAAAAGTTAATTTCATAAAAATAGAAGAATAGTGCTTATCAGAGCCTACAGAGGGGCTGAGGGAAGAGGAACTGTAAGTGACTTGTTAATGGATACACAGTTACAATTAGACATGAATAAGTTTTAGTGCTCGGTTACATAATAAAGTACTACAGCAAATACCATTGTAGTGTGTAATTCAAGATAGTTAGACAAGAAGAATTTTAATGTTATTACCACAAAAAAAGATAAATTCTAGCAATATATATGGCAATTACCCTGATTCAATTATTATACTATGAATATATGGACTAAAATGTCATATTGTACCCATGAATATGAAGAATTATTATGTGTTAATTATAAACTAAAATCTTAAATAAAAAGAGAGAGGCTTAGACTATACTGAAATGTGACACTGCTTTATTGTGAATCCTCTTAATTGTTAAAATACACCAGAAATCAAAGTTTCCATTCTTTTTTATAAAAATTTAAGCAAATGACAATTCAATGATTAAAAAAAGACTAATTTTCAAAATAAACTATGAGGTTACATGTAAAAATTATGAAAGTGCTTTTATTGAAAGAATGTGGAAATATTCTTACTACTTCATATACTACCTACACTTAAAAAGTTGAAAGTCAGCCAGGCGCAGTGGCTCAAGCCTGTAATCCCAGCACTTTGGGAGGCCGAGGCGGGTGGATCACGAGGTCAAGAGATCGAGACCATCCTGGTCAACATGGTGAAACCTTGTCTCTACTAAAAATACAAAAAATTAGCTGGGCATGGTGGCGCGTGCCTGTAATCCCAGCTACTCAGGAGGCTGAGGCAGGAGAATTGCCTGACCCCAGGAGGCAGAGGTTGTGGTGAGCACAGATCATGCCATTGCACTCTAGCCTGGGTAACGAGCGAAACTCTGCCTCAAAAGAAAAGTTGAAGGTCAATTTTATTTTTCTAAGAGTATTAATCTTTTTTAAAAATTTTAACATTTTAAAACAGATATAATTGATTGAAAAATCAGAATGAAATAAAAAATTCCAACATAAAGAAAAAAATGAAGAGCAGAAAACATGGACTGGGTAAAAAAGACAAAAATCAGCTCAAAATATTTAAATCCAAATATGTCAATAATTATAATAATTTTAAATTAAAACATTCAAACATGTTCTAGAAACTAAAAAAAAGACATTCACACTAGATTTGTAAGATATCTAACTATAAATGATTTGTAAACCACATCAGTAAATTATAAAAATACAGAAAGATAGAAAATAAGTAGATGAAAAGACATACACAACATATACATTAACAAAAATAAATCACCATAGTATGTCAATGTCAGACATGATAGCATTTAAGGCAAATGACCTTACCAGAGATTCAAATGGTTGCTTTCACAAAATGAAACAGCTGAATTTGCCAGAAATATGGTATTTTTATACATATGCACCAATAACATAAGCAGCATTTAAAAAGAAGACAAAACTATAAGAATAAATAGATAAATCCAAAATAATAGGAGAATTCAACATGCCTCTCTTAGTAAATATCAGATCAAAAAATGAAAGGAAATCAAAAAATAAATAATACAGTGTAATGGATGGGTTGTGCAGTCCTAACATGATACACATCCATAAACCAAATTCTGCTTAATTTATTCAAAAATAACTTTAATCAAAAGTAATTTCATAGCATTCATTATTATATTTACTGTTGAGTCTTTTTCTTCTAACAGTTTTAAGTTTAAGGCAAAATATGACTAAATAATACTGTCTCACTTCACACAAGATAAGCAAATCACACTTTGTGGTAATAAACTATTAATAGAGACCATCTAGTTGAAGTATAAGCTTTATGCTACTTTTTAGATACACAGAGGTACTGTAGAATAGAGTTTAAAATATTTGGTATCATTTGTACAAGGAAAAAATATGTAATGATATTAAGTAACAGAGCATAAGGAGTAAAAAAAATTATCAGGCAGAGAAAATAGGAAGCAGAAAGAAAATGGTATACTCAAACAGAAATATCAATAATAGGACTAAATGTGATTATGAGTGCTAATTAAAAGACAAAAATATTAGACTGAATTTGAAAAATATACAACTATAAGCTTTATATAAGAGATATAGAAAAAAATACAAAGATACAGGAATGTTAAGTTACCAGGATGAAAAATAAAATGTATCATGCAAATACCAATAAGAAGAAAGTTGGTGGAGTTACATGAATAGCAAATGTGATAGTTCTCATTCTGTTTTGGGTTTTTTGTTTTTGTAGCTATGAGGGTCTCACTTCATTGCCCAGGTTGGTCTTGAATTCCTGGCTTCAAGAAATCCACTCACCTTTACCTTCCAAAGTGCTGGGATTATAGGGAGACATGATAGTTTTTTTTGTTTGTTTGTTTTTTTGAGACAGAGTCTTGCTCTGCTGCCAGGTGGCAGGATAGAGTGCAGTGGCACAATCTCGGCTCACTGCAACCTCCGCCTCCTGGCTTCAAGCAATTCTTCTGTCTCAGCCTCCCGAGTAGCTGGGACTACAGGTGCACGACACCACACCCAGCTAAGTTTTGTATTTTTAGTAGAGACAGGGTTTCACTATGTTGGCCAGGATGGTCTCGATCTTTTGACCTGGTGATCCGCCCGCCTCGGCCTCCCAAAGTGCTGGGATTACAGGCTTGAGCCACCATGCCCAGCCACATGATAGTTTTTAAAGCAAACAAACAAAAACTATAAAAATGATAAAGTAGTCACCTCTCAGTTTAAAATTGTCAATTTAAGAAATGGTAAAGAAGTTTCAGCTTACATGTTTAGACTAAATGTATCACCCATAAATTCATATGTTGAAACCTTAAAAGCCTAGTGTTGCTGTATTTGGGGATAGGACCACTAAGGAAATAAGGTTAAATGCGGTAATAAGGGCAGGGCCCTGATTCTACAGGATCAGTGTCCTTATAAGAGACAAAAGAGAGCTCAATCTCTCTTCCCCTTTCCCCATCCCTACCCTGCACATAAGCACCAAGGGAAGATAATATGAGGACACAATAAGGCAGCACCTGTCTGCCAGTCAGGAAGAGAGCCCTCATCAGAAATAAAATCCCCTGGCATCTTAGCCTCCAGACTGAGAAAATAAGTTTCCGTTTAAGTCATCCAACCTATGGGATTTTGTTATCGCAGCATGACCCGGCTAATATATATGCAAATGAAGATTGATTTTGTTTGTGGATGCCTAGTACAGAGTAAGACCTCACTTAACATCATTAATTGGTTCTGTGAAATTGTGACTTTAAGCAAAATGGCATATAATGGTATCGATTTTTTTCTGATTCCCATTGTAACCAAACAACAGTGAACTAAACAATTCAAGGACCTGCGGTATATTGTTTCACTTAAAATGTCAGTTTCCAAGAACCTACTGATGCCATTACGTAAGGACTTACTGTACTGTGTTACAAAAGCCGATTGGGACATAGTGCAGTGAAGTATGAGTAAAATTTGGGAATAGTCATGTGTGTATCATGTGGCTGGCTTAGGGCTTCCAGTATATATTTAAAACTTCTTATAGGTTTTCATGGCCTGGCCTTCATTAGGACAAAAGTTTCTTTCTTCCAGTAAGACTGTTAATTTTAATTTTATATGTACATTAACAACAAAATTTCATAAGATATAAAGTAAAAGCTATTATGAAAAGGAACAAAGAAATTCACAATCATAGTGGAAAAATTAACACATCTAATTCAGTAATTACAGAGACAACAGTAAAGATCTACAAGTATATACTAAATAATTAAAAAACATTTTATAACATTTTAAACTTACTACTTACAATGAAAACTCTCATTTCTGGTAGCGTCAAGATTTTTAGTTTGAGATTGGCTTCTTGAAACTAAAACCACATCCTCAGGCGATTGCGGGGTTATAAGAGTCACTAAATAGAAAATCAGATTTATGATAAAACTTCTGTATATGTCAAGTAACAGCAACATGTCCTCTCATTTGTGAAAAGTTAAAAGAATAGGACTAGGAAGTTACAGCAGTGAGCTATTTGTTAAAAATAGACCATGGATGTGAAGTAGAAAATTCTCATGAATAAGGCCGGGCGCGGTGGCTCAAGCCTGTAATCCCAGCACCTTGGGAGGCCGAGGTGGGTGGTTCACGAGGTCAAGAGATCGAGACCATCCTGGTCAACATGGTGAAACCCAATCTCTACTAAAAATACAAAAAATTAGCTAGGCATGGTGGCGCGTGCCTGTAATCCCTGCTACTCAGGAGGCTGAGGGGGGAGAACTGCTTGAACCCAGGAGGCGGAGGTTGCAGTGAGCCAAGATCGTGCCATTGCACTCCAGCCTGGGTAACAAGAGCGAAACTCTGTCTCAAAAAAAAAAAAAAAGAAAATTCTCATGAATAATTTCCATAAATGTGTGTGAAGGCAATCTTGTTACATAGTAGTTATTGACCATACAAATAGCAATCAAAAGTATCGAAACTTGCACTTTTGTTCCCTATTTTGCAGTATTCACATGTATGTTCAGAAACAAAATTTCTACAAATTATATGTTCAAATATCATGACCCAAAGAAAAAAAGACCTTCTGATGAGTTAACTTAAAAGAGCATAAAGCTATCTATAATTATTATACTCACCCTTGTGTCTTTCCATACTATAAGTTCTTTGTTTCATTTGTTCTATTTGGACTTTTGTTACTGAATCTTTATTTTCAACCATAAGATTTTCATCTGAGACTTCACTGTCAGCTACATAAAAAGAGTTATTTAGTCTACTAAATAAAGAAAGAGATCTATTAAGTCTCTATATCTCACATTTTAAACATGTGCACAGTAGCATTTTCTCTCATTCTCATAAAGTCATGAGTAAATTACCATAAAGCTAGATCTCACATGAAAAATGTGAGAAGTTTTAATAGGTGTATGTTGCTGTTTTATTATTTCCAGGCATAATGTTAAATAGGAAGAAAGCAAATAAACAAATGAAAACAAAAAATGCATATCTGGAATGCTACTCTTTAGATAAGAATGAAAAGGAGATGAAGAAAAATATTGAAATAGAAAATTACCTTCATGAATTGTAATGTAAGAAAAATAAACCAGAAAACAATATATACAGTTACCTGTAACAGAGAAATACAGAAAGAAGAGATACAGGAGGAATGAAATGCTCTAAGTATACCTTTTGTTTATTTTTCATTTTGGGAAGTAAGTTAATGCACAATTCCAAAACATATATATATACATATATATGGGTAAAGCAAAATCAATAGAATTAGAAAGGGAAACTATAACTCAAAGAAATAAGTGAACCTACTGAGGGAAATAACAAAGCATTAATTCAAGTAATCTGTGAATACAAACTTGACAAATATCCTCAGTCTTGGTCAAGAGAGTAGGGTGCAAATAAAATCACAAAATATTTTTAGTAAATTTGTTTTTCTGAGTCCTATGAGCAAAGCAATTCTAGAACAAATTGAGGAGCATTAGAGAATAAAGCAAATGAGTACATGTGTTATTAATGTTCAGTCAGGTTTATGCTGTGGAAAAGAAAATAAATATGCACAAAATGAAGGAAGGCAAGAACAAGACCTGAGAGGATAAACTGGAATTGAAGATGTCCAGGAAAACTCATGATTTCTAAATATGCTTATTTGTATGTATATGTATGTATGTGAATATAAGAACGTGTGTATGAATATGTGTGTGTGTGAAAATTGAGGAGTCCTACTCCAGGTTAAAATCCTGTGTGTGATTTCTCATGCCCAATTGTTGGCAATTACAGATAGACACTATAACAATCATAGGTGGAGGCTTCAATATCCCACTTTAAGTAATAGACTAAACAACTAAGCATTAGATCAAGAAGAAAATAGAATTGAACAATATGACAAAGTAAGTAGAGCTCTTTGGAAGTCTATGGATACTGATAGAAGACTGCATCCAACAGAATACAAATACATGTTGTTCTGTAATATACTTGGAAATCTCTAAGATATGTAATATGTTAGGATATAAATCAATCCTTGATAAATTTAATAGTATTAAACTCATACAAAAGATATTCTTCAATCTATATGAAATGACATTAGAAATCAATAACAGGAGGAGATGTAAGGAATTCATAAATAAGTGAAATTTAAACAACACTATCCTAAATGACCAATGGGCCAAAGAAAAAATCATAAGAGAGACTATAAAATCCCAGCACTTTGGCAGGCCGAGGCAGTGGATCATGAGGTCAAGAGATCGAGACCATCCTGGTCAACATGGTGAAACCCCATCTCTACTAAAAATACAAAAAATTAGCTGGGCATGGTGGTGCGTGCCTGTAATCCCAGCTACTCAGGAGGCTGAGGCAGGAGAATTGCCTGAATCCAGGAGGCGGAGGTTGCAGTGAGCCAAGATAGCGCCTTGCACTCCAGCCTGGGTAACAAGAGTGAAACTCTATCTTAAAAAAAAAAAAAAAAGAAGAAGAAAAAACAAAAACACACCACACAAAAACTTATGGGATATACCTAAAGTGATGCTTAGAGGAAATTTACAGCTGCAAACTTATACTGAAAGAGAAAAGAGACCACAACCAACAAAACTTCCATCTTACAAGCAAGAAAAAGAAGAGCACAATAAATCTAAAGTAAGCAGAAAGAACATTTATTTATTTATTTATTTATAAATACATTAAAAAAAGACTAAGAAAATGAGAGTGAAAATTAACAATCCCATGCTGTGTTGGTTTAAAAACCAAAAATCAATCAATTGATTTACTAAGTGATACTAATAAATGATTTCCTTTATAATCATCTCAATAGTTGGAAAAAAGCAAACTTCAAATCCTTTCTTTAGAAAAATATTCAACAAACTGAAAATAAAAGGGAATTTTATAGCTAGCATCATACTTAATGGTGACTGCTTTCCACTAAAGTAAAAAAACAAGACAAGGATGTCTTATCACTTCTGTATAACATCAAGGACCCCAAGTTTTACAGCCTTCACCCAGAAACTGACTCTCAAATCACCTACCTGTGGAAGCTGACAGAGCTCTAAACTCCTGAGTCTCCTCGACCACAAAGAACAAAGAGGCAACTTTTAAACTTATCAATATTCAGTAGTTATCTCCCCTGGTTCAAATTTTGAAGTCAGATCAAAAGTACAGGCATATGCCTCAGATCCAATCTTTGGTATAGAGCAGAAAGACTGAGAGATAAACTCTGCCACTCAATGTCTAGGCATGGAAAGAAGAAATGTAACACACAACTAACAACACAAGCCACAGGGACTGGCTTCTATCCCACACCTCTCCAGGAAATAGCATAATTTGACACTCTCTAATTTCTAAGACTAAGAAAGAAAAAAAAGTCTCAAATGAAAGAAATGAGAATATAACTGATTCTACAGGAATACAAAGAATCATATAAGACTATAATGAACAATTATACACAATATGAAAAAGTGTATAAATTCCTAGAAAAAAATGCAAGCTACTAAGACTTAATCAGAAAGAAACAGAAAATTTAACAAAGCAGTAACAAAGAGATTGAATCAATAATTTTAAAAAGGCTCTCATCACAAAAAGCCCAAGACCTGGTAGTTTCACTGTTGAATTCTACCAAACATTTCAAGAAGAACTAATATCAATCCATCTCAAACCCTTCTGAAAAACTAAAGAGGAAAGAATAATTCCAAATTCATTTTATAAGGCCAGCATTACGTGGAACTGTCAGACAGAAACACCATAAGAAGAGAAAACTACAGGTCAATATCCTTGATGAATGCGGATACAGAAATTAACAAAATACTAGCAAATCAAAGTCATTGCCTCATTAAAAAGATCATTCTTATTAAAAAGATCAACTAGAATTTATCCCAGGGATGTAAGGATAGTTCAACATATGCAAATCAATAAATGTGATATAAATTTATATCCAGAGAAATTATATCCAATAAAATCCAAATTGTATGAGACGTGAATTATCTCTGTTTGCAGATATGATCCTATATGTTAAAAAACTAAAAATACCATAAAAACTGTTAGAAGTAATCAATGAGTTCATTACATTTACAAGATATAAAATCAACACAAAAATCAATAGTATTTCTTTACACCAACAACACACTATTCAAAAAATGAATTAATGTGACAATCCCATTTTGAACAGCACCAACAAGAATAAAGTATTGAGGAAAAAAATAATTAAAAAGGTTAAAAAGTCTATACACTGAAAACTATAAAACATCAAAGAAAGAAAACAGGGAAGACACAAATAGATGGAAAAATATCCTGTTAATGGATCAGAAAAATTAATAATGTTAAAACACCCATATTATCCAAAGCATTCTACAGATTCAATGCAATCTTCACCAAACTTCAATAGCATTTTGCATGCAAATAGAAAAAAATTCTAAAATATATATGGAAACTCAAGAGACCTCAAATAACCAAGGCAAATTTGAGAAAGAAAGCATAGTAGGAACCATCACACTTCCTAATTTCAAATTATATTATAAAGCCATAGTCATAAAAATAGCCTGGTACACGTACAGAGCAAGATGGCAGAATAGGAAGTCTCAGGCTCCATTATCCCACAGAAAGTTCAACTAACAACTGTCAAATTCCAGAATATCTTTTTGAGAGACATCAATACTTGAAAACAAGCCTGAGAAAACTGCATGTACCACAGAATGAATTGAAAATTAAATTATAAGGGTAAAAAGAATGCTCTCACTTTGACCATGTTGTCCCTTCTCCTCCCCAAAGTCAGCAAAATACCAGGTAAGGAGGATTTCCCTAGGTTTATAGTTTATAACTAGGGAAAGGAGAACTGGAGGCAGTCATCAGCTCCCCTATCATTCTGAGACACTTCCCAGAAAGCCCACTTTAATCTCACCTCACAGGATACACTGGGAGCAACAGCATGGCTAAAACTCTAAAAGCACAGAGAAGCCAAGTGAGAAGTTCAACTTGGTTTCAGTCTGTAGGCAGCTAGTCTCCACATCCAGCCTCAGAGCCCAAATCAATGACCATGCCAAGGTAGGGAGACATAGCCTCTGCCCACTTCAGAGAAATCTAGAGGCTAGAACTGTTTGACCAGGGAAGTTAAGCAATGGCTCCACTGAGACAAAGCCCACCCAGCAACCTTAAACAGAAAGAAAGACTCCCATCTTTGCACCTTTCAAAGAAGTGTAGGGGCTAGATCTTCTTGACCTAGGAGGTCAAACAGACACTCAACTCAGCCAAAAGTCTGCTCCATGGCTCGATTCTCATAGAGAGGCAATCCTCAACTGTGCATCTCTAAAGAACATAACTTCCTGTCCTGCACATTTTTAACACTAACCCCACTTAACTTTGAATCCCAACCTGCAGTCTTGTTCAGTTGCTGATCCCAAGAGCAGAACTGCATGGCCAGAAAATACACCCTGTGATGGAACTGACCAGAAGCCATCACAGTACTCAGCTAGCAGCCCCATCTCACATCAGAGCAAAGGCAGTGTCCAGTTGTGAGCAGGACCGATAACATACTTCATCTGTGTAGGGTCTAAACATGCTGGCCCTTCCAAAATCATGGGGAAGACTGAATATGTAAGGTATATGCCTGAAAATAAAAACACCTGTAACAGTCAGAAGATGGGGCTGTTTCCTCAAATGCACAAACAAAAACACAAAAATTACATAGAATCTGGAAATCATGATATCTCTAGAAGAAACTGATAAGCCTCCTCTAATGGAACCAAAAGAAATGGATATATATAAAATGACTAAAAGATAATTCAGAATAATGCTCTTAAAGAAGTTCAGTGAACTATAAAAATATATTAATAGTAAATGTAATGCAAATTTTAAAATAATACAAAATAAAGTAAAAAAGTTTGATAAACAAATAGTAACTAAAGAAATGGAATTCTGGAGAGAAAGAATACAATAGAAAGTTTCAACAGCAGACTCAAACAGAGAATGAGCTGAAAGACAGACTATTTGAAACAATCTAGTCAGAGGAACAAAAAGAAAAAATACTGAATAATAAGAAAGCATACAGCAATTATGGGACTCCATCAAATGACTAAAAAATTCACATTATAAAAGTTGCAGAAGGAAAAGAAAGAGAAAATGAGAAAAAGTATATTTAATTAAATAATGGCTGAAAATGTTATTAATCTGGGGATAGGTGCCAAAAATGATGTACTGGAAGTGAAAAGGTTTGGATCAAATTCAGCCAAAAGAACAGTTCACCAAGAAACATAATAATGAAACTATCATAAATCAAAGAAAAAAATTCTCAGAGCAACAAAAATAAGAAACATATTACATACAAAGAGTGCAAATATGATTATCAGTGGATTTCTCAACAGATATACTACAGACCAGAGTAAATGGGATTATATATTCAAAATGCTTAAGGAAAAATTTTCAAACCAAAAATACTTTACCCAGAAAAGCTGTCTTTCAGAATGAGGGAGAAACAAAACTTTCTCAGAGAAATAAAAGCTAAGGAAGTTCATCACCATTGTATATGCCTTACATGAATTGCTAAACGAAGTTACTTAAAATGAAACAAAAGTAGAATAATGAATAACATGAAACATATGAAAGCAAAAACTAAATAGTATAAGTAAAATAGATCCACGTTCAGAATACTCTGTAACTATAGGGATGGTATAAAGGCATACTCGTCCTCACTGCAAGATTTAAAAGACAAAACTATTATTAAAAACTACAACTAAAATAAATTGTCAAAGAATACATTAAAAATGATGTAAATTCTGACATCAAAAAGATCAACTGTAGGGGGAAAGAAAAAGTGTAGAGTTATTATATGCAATCAAAGTTGTTATCATATTGAAACAGGATGCCATAAAATACTCTACATAATTCTCATGATAACCACAAAGTGAGAAACCTTAGTAGAAGAAGAAAAAAGGATTCAAAGAATACCACTATCAAAATATTTAAACCACAAAGTAAGACAGCAAGAAAGGAAGAAAATACCAAAGTACCTAAAAACAAAACAAAACAAAATCAACAATAAGGCTGTAGTAAGTGTTTATCTATCAATAATTACTTTGAATGTAAATGGCTGAATTATCCAATAAAGGACATAGAGTGAATTTTTTAAAAAGTTTTAAAGATCCACCTATATGCCGCATACAGGATACCTACCCCGCTTTTAAAAAAGGCATGTCAACAGAAAGTGAGATGTTCCACATAAATGAAAACCAAAAGAGAGCAGAGGTCACTATACTTATATCAAACAAAATAAAATTTCTAATCAAAAACTGTAAAAAGGGACAAAGTGGACTTCCGCCAAGATGGCCAAATAGGAACAGCTCAGGAGTGCAGTTCCCAGAGTGATGCAGGTGAGTGATCTCTACATTTCCAATTGAGGTACCAGGTTCATCTTAATGGGACAGGTTGGACAGTGGATGTAGCCCAAGGAGGGCAAACCAAGGCAGGGTGGTGCGCTGCCTTACGCGAGAATGGCAAGGGGCTTGCCCCCTCCTACCCAAGGAAGGCCATCAAGGACTCTTCTGGACACTCTGGCACTCTGGCTCAGTTACTTCACTTTTCCCATGGTCTTTACATCCCACAGACTGGGAGATTACCATGTGTGCCAGCAACACCAGTATTGTGTGTTTCCAGCACAAAACTGGGCAGCTATTTTACCTGGTACTGTGAGTTTCCAGCACATAGCTGGGTGGCCATTTTAGCCCATATCTGGAATGCCTGTGAGACAGAAATGGCCAATCCCATGGAAAAAAAGGGGGCTGAGGACAGAGAGCCAAGTGATCTGGCTCAGTGAGTCCCACCCCCACAAAGACCAGTAAACTGAAACCCACTGGCTTGAGATTTGCACATTAAACCAATGAAGATCCAAAGAAACAAAGAAGAGCATTATATAATGGTAAAGGGATCAATGCAAAAAGGAGAGCTAACTATCCTAAATATACATGAACCACATATAGGAGCACCCATATATATAAAACAAGTTCTTAATGACCTACAAAGAGACTTAGACTCGTGCACAATAATGGTGGGAGACTTTAACACCCCACTGTCAATATTAGACAGATCTATGAGACAGAAAATTAACAAGAATATCCAGGACTTGAACTCAGATCTGGACCAAGTGGACCAGATCTACAGAACTCTCCACTCTAAATCCATAGAATATACATTCTTCTCAGTACCACATCACACATACTCTAAAACTGACCACATAATTGGAAGTAAATCACTCCTCAGCAAATGCAAAAGAAGGGAAATCATAACAAACAGCCTCTCAGACCACAGTGCAATCCCATTAGATCTCAAGATTAAGAAACTAATTCAGAACCATACAAGGGAATGGAAACGGAACAACTGGCTTGATTGTTGACTGGATAAACAATGAAATGAAGGCAGAAATAAAGATGTTCTTCAAAACCAACAAGAACAAAGACACAACATACCAGAATCTCTGGGACACATTTAAAGCAGTGTCTAGAGGGAAATTTTTAGCACTAAATGCCCACATAAGAAGCAAGGAAAGATCTAAAATCGACACCCTATTGTCAAAATTAAAAGAACTAGAGGAACAATATCAATCAAATTCAAAAGATAGCAGAAGACAAGAAATAACTAAGTTCGGAGCAGAACTGAAGTAGACAGAGACACAAAAAACCCTTAAAAAAAAATCAATGAATCCAGGAGATGGTTTTTTGAAAAGATCAATAAAATAGATAGAACACTAGCCAGATTAATAAAAAAGAAGAGAGAAGAATTGAATATATGCAATTAAAAATGATAAAGGGGATATCACCACCAATCCCACAGATACAAACTACCATTAGAGATTACTACAAACACCTCTATGCACATTAACCAGTCAATCTAGAAGAAATGGATAAATTCCTAGATACTTACACCCTCCCAAGATTAAACCAGGAAGAAGGTGAATCCCTGAATGACCAATAACAAAGTCTGAAGTTGAGGCAGCAGTTAATATCCTACTAACAAAAAAACCCCAGGTCCAGATGGGTTATAGCCAAAAAATACCAGATGTACAAAGAGGAACTGGTACCATTCCTTCTGAAACTGTCGCAAACTACAAAAAGAGGGAATCCTCCCTAACTCATTTTATAAGACCAACATATCCTAATACCAAAACCTAGCAGACACAACAAAAAATGAAAATTTCAGGCCAATATCACTGATGAACATCAAAGTGAAAATCCTCAATTAAGTACTGGCAAACCGAATCCTACAGCACATCAAAAAGCTTATCTATCATAATTCAGTCGGCTTCATCCTGTGGATGCAAGGCTGGTTCAACATACACAATGCTATAAATGTAATCCATTACATAAACAGAAACAAAGACAAAAACCACAATATTATCTCAATGGATGCAGAGAATGTCTTCAACAAAATTCAACAGCCCCTTATGCTAAAAACTCTTAATAAACTAGGTATCAACGGAACATATCTCAAAATAATAAAAGCTATTTATGATGGACCCATAGCCAATATTACACTGAATGGTCAAAAACTGGAAGCACTCCCTTTGAAAACTGGCACTAGACAAGGATGCCCTCTCTCACCACTCCTATTCAACATACTATTGGAAGTTCTGGCCAGAGCAATCAGGCAAGAAAAAGAAATAAAAGGTATTCAGTTATGAAAGGAGGACGTCAAATTGTCTCTATTTGCAGAACATGATTGTGCATTTAGAAGACCCCATTGTGACAGCCCAAAATCTCCTTAATATGATAAGCAACTTCAGCAAAGTCTCAGGATACAAAATTAATGTGCAAAAATCACAAGCATTCCTATACACCAATAACAGAAAAACAGAGAGCCAAATCATGAGTGAACTCCCATTCACAATTGCTAAAAAGAAAATAAAATACCCAGGAATAAAGGGATGTGAAGGACCTCTTCAAGGAGAACTACAAACCACTGCTCAAGGAAATAAGAGAGGACACAAACAGATGGAAAAACATTCCATGCTCATGGTTAGGAAGAATCAATTATCATGAAAATGGCCATACTGCCCAAAGTAATTTATAGATTCAATGCCATCCTCATCAGGCTACCATTGACTGTCTTCACAGACTGGAAAAAGCATCTTAAACTTCATATGGAACCAAGAAAGACCACACATAGCCAAGAGAATCCTAAGCAAAAATAAAAATAAAAATAACAAAGCTGGAGGCATCATGCCACCTAACTTCAAACTATACTACAAGACTACAATGATCAAAACAGCATGGTAATGGTACCAAAAAATATAGACCAATGGAAGAGAACACAGGCATTGAAAGTGGCCTTTGACAAACCTGACAGAAACAAGCAATGCGGAAAGGATTCCCTTTTTAATAAATGGTGTTGAGAAAACTGGCTAGCCATGTGCAGAAAGCTGAAACGGGACTCCTTGCTTGCACCTTATACAAAAACTAACTCCAGACGGATTAAAAATTTAAACATAAAACCTAACACCATAAAAATCCCAGAAGAAAACCTAGGCATTACCATTCAGGACATAGGCATAGGCAAAGACTTCATGATTAAAACAACCAAAAGAAATGGCAACAAAAGCCAAAATAAACAAATGGGATCTAATTAAACTTAAGAGCTTCTGTACAGCAAAAGAAACTATCATTAGAGTAAAGCAGTAACCAACAGAATGGGAAAAAATGTTTGCAATCTATCCATCTGACAAAGGGCTAATATCCAGAATCTCCAAATAACTTAAATTTACAAGAAAAAAACAACCCCATCAAAAAGTGGTCAAACGATGTGAACACTTTTCAAAAGAGACATTTATGCAGCCAAAAACATTTGAAAAAATGCTCATGATCACTGGTCATTACAGAAATGCAAGTCAAAACCACATTGAGATACCATCTCACACCAGTTAGAATGGCAATCATTAAAAAATCTGGAGACAACAGATGCTGGAGAGGATATGGAGACAAGGAATGTTGGTGAGAGTGTAAACTAGTTCAACCATTGTGGAAGACAGTGTGGCAATTCCTCAAGCATCTAGAACTAGAAATACCATTTGACCTAGCAATCCCATTACTGGGTATATACCCAAAGGATTATACATTGTCCTATTATAAAGACATATGCACACATATGTTCATTGTGGCACTGTTTACAAAAGCAAGGACTTGGAACCAACCCAAATGCTCATCAATGATAGACTGGAAAAAGAAAATGTGGCACCTATATACCATAGAGTACTATGCAGCCATAAAAAAGAATTAGCTCATGTCCTTTGCAGGGAAATGGATGAAGCTGGAAACCAATATTCTCAGCAAACTAACACAAGAGCAGAAAACCAAACACCCCATGTTCTCACTTATAAGTGGGTATTGAACAATAAGAACACACGGACACAGGGAGGAGAACATCACACACTGGGGCCTGTTAAGGGGTGGGAGGTACTAGGGGAGGGATAGGAGGGGGTAGGGGAATTGGGGAGGGATAACATTAGGAGAAATACCTAATATAGGTGACAGGGACATGGATGCAGCAAACCACCATGGCATGTGTATACCTGTGCAACAATCCTGCACGACCTGTGTATGTACCCCAGAACTTAAAGTATAATTTTTAAAAAGGGACAGAGAAGCATATTATATAATGATAAAGAGGTCAATTCATCAAAAGAATGTAACACTTGTAAAAATATATGCTGCAAATACAGAAGAACTTAAAAACAAAGTAAATATTAAATGTCTGAAAGAGGAAAATTAATAAGAAAACATTGGACTTGAACATGCCAATAACTGGATAATCTAGAAAAATGAATTATAAGAAACATACAACCAGTCATGATTAAATCAGTAAAAAAGGGATTATCTGAACAGATAAATAATTAGTAAGGAGAGTAAGTCAGTAAGAAAAAGTCTACCATGAAAGAAAATTCCTGTATCTTAGAGGTTCTATGCCCAATTCTACCAAGCATTTAAAAAAGAATTAATACCAATCTTTCTCAAACATTTCCAAAAATTTGAAAAAGAGGGAATACTTCCAATTTCTGTTTCCTGGACCAGCACTACCCTAATACCAAAACCAGATAAGGACATTATAAGAAAAAAAATACTAACCAATATCCGTGATGAATATAAATGCAAAGATCCTCAACAAAATACTGTCAAACCAAATTCAATGACACAATAAAGGTATCACCTATCAAGATCAAGTGAGATTTATCCCAGGGATACATAGAAGGTTCCATATATGCAAATCAATAAATGTGACACATTATATCAACAGACTAAAGGACAAAAAGCACATGATCACCTCAATACACACAGAAGAGGCATTTGGCAAAATTTAACATCCTTTCACAATTGAAAAAAAACTCTCACCAAATTACAAATAATGGCCATACATGACAAGCCCGTGGCTAACATTATAACCAACAGTTAAAAATTAAAAGCCTTTCCTCTAAGATCTGGACAAGAATGCCCACTCTCACCACTTCTATTCAGCATTAGTACTGGAAGTCCCAACCAAATAAATTAGACAAGTGAAAGAAATAAAAGGCATAGACAAAGAGACCAGGAAGAAATAAAATTGTCATTGTTTGCTGACAATATAATACTTAAAAACCTTAAGATCCTCATTAAACTATTAGATGAGAGAGATGAAAACTTCAGTTATATTTAGGCATTGAGATTTTGACACTACTTTTGAAGCACCGAGAATACCCTTACTTAAATCAACAAATTTAAAATTAGTGGCATTGGTCTAGCATTTGATTGTTAAAAGCCAAAAGAACAGGTAGAAACAGCATGCCATTTGGTAGAACTGTTGACTGCTATAACTTGGAAGGCAGACAATGTGTATGCTAAGCCTGCAGCTCTTTGGAAAGCAGTTGGAAAGAATGAGAATGAGAATGTGATTTATATTTTAAGAAGATCACTCTGGCTGCTATGTGAAGACTTTATAAGTGATCAAGATTAGAAATGGGGGAATCAAGGAACTATTGTAATAGTACAGGAC
Organism: Callithrix jacchus; assembly: GCF_049354715.1. Classification (NCBI taxonomy): domain Eukaryota; kingdom Metazoa; phylum Chordata; class Mammalia; order Primates; family Cebidae; genus Callithrix; species Callithrix jacchus. Next base: position 32,275,213 of record NC_133508.1, on the reverse strand, counting down.
AAAAAGAAAAGATAATGGAATAAACTAAGGTGGTAAATGTTAAAGTGGTGGAGGTGGTGAAAAGTAGTGGCATTTTTTAATATATTTTGATAAAAGGAAGAAAATAAGGTTCTAGTGCATTGAATAAGGACTGTGAGAGAAAGTAACCAGTCAAGGAAAACTCACAAGGATTTCAATCTGAATAACTGTTATGGTTTGGATACTGATCCCCTCCAAATCCCATGTTGAAATGTAATCCTTGGTGTTGGAGGTGGGGCCTAGTGAGAGATGTGTGGATCATAGCAACGGATCCCTCATGAACAGTTTAGCACCATCCCCTTGGGGAGAAGTGAGTTCTCAGTTCATGCAAGATCTGATTGCTTAAGTATATAGCACCTCCCCCATTGCTCTCTCATCCCCACATTCACCATGTGATATAGCTGCTCCCACTTCACCTTCCTCCACAAGTAGAAACTTCCTGAGGCCCTAGCCAGAAGCAGATGCCAGCACCATGTTTCCTGTACTGCCTATAGAACCATGAAACAAAATAAGACCTCTTTTTATTATAAATAACCCAGCTTTAAATAATTTCTCATGGGAACACAAATGGACTAAAATATTATCTGAAAGAGTTATTAACAGTATTTATTGAAGTAAGGCAACTAAGGGAGAAGCAGGTTGTAGAAGAGGGGAAATAAAGACATTAAAACTTACTAAAGAGGGAGGACTCAAGATGACGCTGTGAGAACAACCCAGGATTGGAGCTCTTGTTGAATCTGCAGAGAGGTGAGTCGGAGCTGCATTTCCAGACTGATCTTTGTTGCCCACGGAACGGGGAAACTCCCAAGTATAAAGGAGATGGGGGATGTCAGGCAGTACCTCTGCCTGGTGAAGCCGGCAGCTGGGGGGGTGGTGGCTGGCACCCCCCCAGCGCTCCCCACAGGGCGCGCTTGTCCAGGTGCCCTGTTGAACCAGCAACCTGAGACTTGAGAGGGCTGTACTTGAGACTGAACGAGACTTGGACAGGGGTCCAGCCCAGGGGATTGCAGGGACAGAGCATTTGGGATAGCTCAGTGGGACGAACAAAACCGCGACTTCAAACAATCCCTGGGCAGACGGTCCGAGATGCTCTGTGGGGGAGGGGCGTCCACCATTACCGAGGCAACCCCCCCAACTGAGATACACGCTGGCAGCCAGCCGTTGCCGAGGCAACCCGTCCATACTGAGATACACGCCCACTGCTGACACAGCCTGCCATTGCCGAGGCAAGCCGCTACAACAAACAGACTGCAGCGGAGACCACAGCAGAACAGCAGAGCCTGCAGCAACAGGGCGAACCACACAACAGCAGGATGGAGCCTCGGCAGGAAAACAGTGGCTAGTCTGCCTCCTAGCTGGGCAGGACACCTCAGCAGACATCCAAAAATAAAGCCCGAACCCCCCCAACACAGAGCATTTGAGAAAAAAAGGGTTTAATGAGCTCTGTTGCAGCAGAATCAAACATAGCAGCCTAACAGCCCTGAATGAACAACAGCGCTCACAGCTCAGCAATTGAGCTCCTATAAAGTACAGACTGTCTCCTCAAGCAGCTCCCAGACGCCTCTATATCCAAAAGACTGACATTTGGCAGGCATCATGCTGGGACAAAGATAGCAGAAAAAGAAACTGGTAGCATCCCTCACTGTGCCACAGTTGCTAGAGGTGCACCCCAGACAAGCAGAGCCTGGAGTGGACCTCAGCAGTCATACAGCGAAGGGGCTAGACTGGCAGAAGGAAAACCAAGTAACAGAAATACTTCATCACCAACAATCTGGGTGTCCACTCAGAGACCCAATCAAAAAGTCAGCAACTAGGTAGACAAGCGGATAAATCCACAAAGATGGGAAGAAACCAGCGAAAAAAGGAGAAAACACCCGAAACCAGAACACCTCGCCTCCTAGAAAAGACCAAAACTCCTCACCAGCAAGGGAACAAAGCTGGACGGAGAATGACTGTGACGAAATGACGGAATTAGACTTCAGAAGGTGGATAATGAGAAACTTTTGTGAGCTAAAAGAACATGTATTAAATCAATGCAAAGAAACTAAGGAACTTGAAAAAAGATATGGGGAAATGATAACAAGAATGGATAACTTAGAGAGGAATATGAATGAATTAAAGGAGCTGAAAAACACAATACGAGAACTTCGCGAAGCATGCACAAGTTTCAATAGCTGAATTGACCAAGCAGAAGAAAGAATATCTGAAGTCGGGGGAGGACTGAAGATGGCGCTGTGAGAACAACCCAGGATTGGAGTTCTCGTTGTGTCTGCGGAGAGGTGAGTCTGTGCTGCATTTCCAGACTGATCTTTGTTGCTCACGGAACGGGGAAATTCCCAAGTGAAGAGGAGACGCGGGACGCCAGGCAGATATTACGCCTGGTGAAGCCAACAGCCGGGGTGGCGGCGGCCGGCCCTACCCAGCACTCCCCACAGGGCGCACTTGTCCAGGTGCCCCGTTGAACCGGCAACTGGAGACGTAAGAGGGCTGGACTTGAGACTGAGCTAGACTTGAACAGTGGGCCAGCCCAGGGGATTGCAGGAACAGAGCGTTAGGATTGGCCCAGTGGGACAAACAAAACCGCGATTTCAAACAAGCCCCGTGCAGACGGCCGGAGACGCTCTGAGGGGGAGGGGTGGCCACCATTACCGAGGTAACCCGCCCCAACTGAGATACACGCCCATTGCTGACGCAGCCAGCTGTTGCCGAGGCAACCCGTCCCTACTGAGATACACGCCCACTGCTGACACAGCCAGCCGTTGCCGAGGCAACCCGTCCCTACTGAGATACACGCCCACTGCTGATGCAACCTGCCATCGCCGAGGCAACCCGCTACAACAGAGAGACTCCGCCGCAGGGCGTGACAGAGAACAGCAGAACAGCGGAGCCAGGGCGAGCCCCACAACAACGGGGGGAGCCTCGGCAGGCAAACAGTGGCTAGTCTGCATCCTAGCTGGGCAGGACCTCAACGGACATCCAAAAATAAAGTCCAAACCCCTCAACACAGCATTTGAGAAAAAAAAAGGGTTTTTTTAATGAGCTCTGTTGCAGCAGAATCAAACATATCAGCCTAACAGCCCTGAATGAACAACACAGCTCACAGCTCAGCAATTAAACCCCTATAAAGTACAAACTGTCTCCTCAAGCAGCTCCCTGACCCCTCTATATCCAAAAGACTGACATTAGGCAGGCACCATCCTGGGACAAAGATAGCAGAAAAAGAAACTGGTAGCATCCCTCTCTGTGCCACAGCTGCTAGAGGTGCGCCCCAGACAAGCAGGGTCTGGAGCGGACCTCAGCACTCGTACAGCGAAGGGGCTAGACTGGTAGAAGGAAAACCAAGCAACAGAAATACTTCATCATCAACATTCTCGGTGTCCACTCAGAGACCCAATCGAAAAGTCAGCAACTACGCAGACGACCAGCGGACAAATCCGCAAAGATGGGAAGAAACCAGCGCAAAAAGGAGGAAAACACCCTCTGAAACCAGAACACCTCGCCTCCTAGAAAGGACCAAAACTCCTCACCAGCAAGGGAACAAAGCTGGACGGAGAATGACTGCGACGAAATGACGGAATTAGACTTCAGAAGATGGATAATGAGAAACTTTGGTGAGCTAAAAGATCATGTATTAAATCAATGCAAAGAAACTAAGAACCTTGAGAAAAGATTTGAAAAAAGATTTGAGGAAATGATAACAAGAATGGATAACTTAGAGAGGAATATGAATGAATTAAAGGAGCTGAGAAACACAATACGAGAACTTCGCGAAGCATGCACAAGTTTCCATAGCCGAATTGACCAAGCAGAAGAAAGAATATCTGAATTCGAAGACCAACTCAATGAAATAAAACGAGAAACCAAGATTAGAGAAAAACACGCAAAAAGGAATGAACAAAGTCTCCAAGAAATGTGGGACTATGTGAAAAGACCTAACCTACGTTTGATAGGTGTACCAGAAGGGGACGAAGAGAATGAATCCAAGCTGGAAAATACTCTTCAGGACATCATCCAGGAAAATTTCCCCCACCTAGCAAGACAGGCCAACACTCAATTGCAGGAAATTCAGAGAACACCACAAAGATATTCCGCAAGAAGAGCAACCCCAAGGCACATAATCATCAGATTCAATAGGGTTGAAATAAAGGAGAGAATACTAAGGGCAGACAGAGAGAAAGGTCGGGTCACCCACAAAGGGAAGCCCATCAGACTCACAGCAGATCTCTCGGCAGAAACACTACAAGCCAGAAGAGAGTGGGGGCCAATATTCAACATTCTTAAAGAAAAGAACTTTCAACCCAGAATTTCATATCCAGCCAAACTGAGCTTCAGAAGTGAAGGAAAAATAAAATCCTTTGCGAACAAGCAAGTACTCAGAGATTTTGTCACCACCAGGCCTGCTTTACAAGAGCTCCTAAAAGAGGCACTACACATAGAAAGGATCAACCAGTACCAGCCATTCCAAAATCACACTGAATGCTAAAGAGCATCAACATAATGAAGAATCTACAACAACTAACGGGCAAAATGGCCACTTAGCATCAAAATGGCAGTATCAAATTCACACATAACAGTATTAACCCTAAATGTAAATGGACTAAATGCACCAATCAAAAGACACAGACTGGCAAATTGGATAAAAAGCCAAAACCCATCAATGTGCTGTATACAGGAAACCCATCTCACATGCAAGGATACACAAAGGCTCAAAATAAAGTGATGGAGGAAGATTTACCAAGCAAATGGAAAGCAAAAAAAAAGCAGGAGTTGCAATTCTCATCCCCGATAAAATAGACTTTAAAGCAACAAAGATCAAAAGAGACAAAGAAGGCCATTACATAATGGTAAAAGGATCGATACAACAAGAAGAGCTAACGATCCTAAACATATATGGACCCAATGCAGGAGCACCCAGATACATAAGGCAAGTTCTTAAGGACTTACAAAAGGACTTAGACTCTCACACAATAATAGTGGGAGACTTTAACACTCCACTGTCAATATGAGACAGATCAACCAGAGAGAAAATCAACAAGGATATCCAGGGCTTGAACTCAGACCTGGAGCAACCAAACCTGATAGACATTTACAGAACTCTCCACCCCAAATCCACAGAATACACATTCTTCTCAGCACCACATCACACCTACTCTAAAATTGACCACATAATTGGAAGTAAAGCACTGCTCAACAAATGCAAAACAACTGAAATCATAACAAACAGCCTCTCAGACCATAGTGCAATCAAGTTAGAACTCAGAATTCAGAAACCGACCCAGAACCGCACAGCTTCATGGAAACTGAACAACTGGCTCTTGAATGTTGACTGGGTAAACAACGAAATGAAGGCAGAAATAAAGAAGTTCTTCGAAACCAATGAGAACGAAGACACAACGTGCCAGAACCTCTGGGACACATTTAAAGCAGTCTCTAGAGGAAAGTATATAGCAATAAGTGCCCATATGAGGAGAATGGAGAGATCCAAAATTGACACCCTATCGTCAAAATTGAAAGAGCTAGAGGACCAAGACCAAAAAAACTCAAAACCCAGCAGAAGACAAGAAATAACTAAGATCAGAGCTGAGCTGAAGGAGATTGAGACACGAAAAACCCTTCAAAAAATGAATAAATCCAAGAGCTGGTTTATTGAAAAGATCAACAAAATAGACAGACCACTAGCCAGATTGATTAAAAATAAAAGAGAGAACAACCAAATAGATGCAATGAAAAAAGACAAGGGGAAATCACCACAGATTCCACAGAAATTCAAACCATCATCAGAGAATATTACAAACAACTCTATGCACATAAACTAGTAAACCTGGAAGAAATAGATAAATTCCTGGACTCCTGTGTCCTCCCAAGCCTAAACCAGGAGGAAGCTGAAACTATGAATAGACCAATAACAAGGGCAGAAGTCAAGGCAGCAATTAAGAGCCTACCACACAAAAAAAGCCCAGGTCCAGACGGGTTCACAGCCGAATTCTACCAGACACACAAAGAGGAGCTGGTACCATTCCTTCTAAAACTCTTTCAAACAATTCAAAAAGAGGGAATCCTTCCCAAATCATTTTACGAGACCAACATCATTCTGATACCAAAAGCAGGCAGAGACCCAACAAGAAAAGAAAACTTCTGGCCAATATCCATGATGAACATAGATGCAAAAATCTTCAATAAAATATTGGCAAGCCGATTGCAACAGCAAATCAAAAAACTTATTCATCTTGATCAAGTAGGATTCATCCCAGGGATGCAAGGCTGGTTCAACATACACAAGTCTATAAACGTAATTCACCACATAAACAGAACCAAAAACAAAAACCACATGATTATCTCAATCGACGCAGAGAAGGCATTTGACAAAATTCAACAGCCCTTTATGCTAAAAACCCTCAATAAACTCGGGATCGATGGAACGTATCTCAAAGTAATAAAAGCTATTTATGACAAACCAACAGCCAATATCATACTGAATGGGCAAAAACTGGAAGCATTCCCTTTGAAATCTGGCACTAGACAAGGATGCCCTCTTTTACCACTCCTATTCAATAGAGTACTGGAAGTTCTAGCCAGAAAAATCAGGCAAGAAAAAGAAATAAAGGGTATTCAAATAGGAAAGGTGGAAGCCAAATTGTCTCTATTTGCAGACGACATGATAGTATACCTAGAAGACCCCATCGCCTGAGCCCAAAAACTCCTGAAACTGATAAGCAACTTCAGCAAAGTCTTAGGATATAAAATCCACGTGCAAAAATCACAAGCATTCGTCTACACCAATAACAGACTTAAATAAAGCCAAATCAAGAACGAACTGCCATTCGCAATTGCTACAAAAGAATAAAATACCTTGGAATACAACTCACAAGGAATGTAAGGGACCTCTTCAAGGAGAACTACAAACCACTCCTCAATGAAATAAGAGAGAACACAAACAGATGGAGAAACATTCCATGTTCATGGTTAGGAAGAATTAATATCGTGAAAATAGCTATACTGCCCAAAGTAATTTACAGAATCAACGCTATCCCCATCAAGCTATCATTGACTTTCTTCACAGAACTGCAAAAAACCACCATGAACTTCATATGGAACCAAAAGAGAGCCCGCATAGCCAAGTCAATTCTAAGCAAAAAGAACACAGCGGGGGGCATCACACTACCAGATTTCAAACTATACTACAAGGCTACAGTAATCAAAACAGCATGGTACTGGTACCAAAACAGAGATACAGACCAATGGAACGAAACAGAGGCACCAGAGGCAACACTACATATCTACAACTATACAATCTTTGATAAACCTGACAAAAACCAGCAATGGGGAAAGGATTCCCTGTTTAACAAATGGTGTTGGAAAAACTGGCTAGCCATGTGCAGAAAGCAGAAACTGGACCCTTTCCTGACACCTCACACTAAAATTAACTCCAGATGGATTAAAGACTTAAACATAAGACCTGGCACCATAAAAACCCTAGAAGGAAATCTAGGCAAAACTATCCAGGACATAGGAGTAGGCAAGGACTTCATGAACAAAACACCAAAAGCATTGGCAACAAAATCCAAAATAGACAAATGGGACCTAATGAAACTCCACAGCTTCTGCACGGCAAAAGAAACAGTCACTAGAGTGGATCGGCAACCAACAGAATGGGAAAAAATTTTTACAGTTTACCCATCTGACAAAGGGCTGATATCCAGAATTTACAAAGAACTCAAACAGATTTAAAGGAAAAAACAAACAAGCCCATTCAAAAGTGGGCAAAGGATATGAACAGACACTTTACGAAAGAAGACATATATGAGGCCAACAATCATATGAAAAAATGCTCATCGTCACTGGTCATCAGAGAGATGCAAATCAAAACCACATTGAGATACCATCTCACGCCAGTTAGAATGGCGATCATTAAAAAATCTGGAGACAACAGATGCTGGAGAGGATGTGGAGAAAAAGGAACACTTCTACACTGTTGGTGGGAGTGTAAATTAGTTCAACCATTGTGGAAGACAGTGTGGCGATTCCTCAAGGCCTTAGAAATAGAAATTCCATTTGACCCAGCAATCCCATTACTGGGTATATATCCAAAAGACTATAAATCGTTCTACTACAATGACACATGTACATGAATGTTCATTGCAGCACTGTTCACAATAGCAAAGACCTGGAATCAACCCAAATGCCCATTGATTATAGACTGGATTGGAAAAATGTGGCACATATACACCATGGAATATTATGCAGCAATCAGAAATGATGAGTTTGTGTCGTTTGTAGGGACATGGATGAATCTGGAGAACGTCATCCTCAGCAAACTGACACAAGAACAGAAAATGAAACACCGCATATTCTCACTCATAGGTGGGTGATGAAAAATGAGAACACATGGACACAGAAAGGGGAGTACTAAACACTGGGGTCTATTGGGGGGAAAAGGGGAGGGCCAGTGGGAGGGGGAGGTGGGGAGGGATAGCCTGGAGAGAAATACCAAATGTGGGTGAAGGGGAGAAGCAAAGCAAAGCACACTGCCATGTGTGTACCTACGCAACTGTCTTGCATGCTCTGCTCATGTACCCCAAAACCTAAAATCCAATAAAAAATTAAAAAAAAAAAAAAACTTACTAAAGTGTTAAAAACAAAGTATTTGTGCAATGACAGATAACTTTATCAATAAAATAGAACAGAAATCCAAAATAGAAACACAAAAATAAAAATATATAAAGTGGCATTTATATTCATTTTAGAAAATATGTTTTGATAAATGAAGCTCACATAATCAGGTTATGTACTCTATCACACATCAAATACAAGAATAAAATCCAACTTCAATAAAGAACTAATTGTGAAACAAAATAAAATTTCAAAATGTACAGAACATTTTTATAAAACATTTGGAAGGACAAGACCCTTAAATAAGAAAGGAATTTCTGAATTCACAAAAAAAATAGGTACATTTAATAACACAGTATTTTTAAATGTATGACAAACAAAATGTAGTAAGAGTCTAGGAAAGACCCTTGCAATCTATATGGCTGGAAAAAGCTAACAAAATCAATATTCCTAATATATAGGGGATGCTGAAAACTTGATGAGAAGAATAAAACAGAAGAAGAGAATGATATATGACACAAACATTCAGAAGAAAGATTGCAAATTGTCATCAACCATTTGAAAATATGCCAATTTATGTTAATGTAGTGAATTACACTAATTAAATTTCAAGTGTTAAAGCAACCTTGCAATCCTCAGGCCAAAAACCAAAAAAAAATTAGTAGTAGTAATATCTATTTTTTAAACTTATTATCATAGGAATAATCATTACTAATCCTCTAACAGATTGCAAGACAAAGCATATGCCATTTATTTAACACAGTAGTTCTCAACTGGAGGTGTTTTTCCCCCAGGGGACATTTGGCATTGCTCAATAACATTTTTCTTTCTTACAACTGAGGCTTGCTAAGATCAGCCTCTCGCAACAGGAATAATTTGTGCCAAAATATCAACAGTGTAAAAGTTGAGAAACACTGATTTAACAAATCAGTTTAACCAAGACTTGCCAATTCTACATTCTAAAAAAATCTAACTCTGAACCATTCCCACCACCCATAGTATATCTTCGCTATTACTGCAGTTATTCTTAATTACAAATTTGCCTCTTCAGCCTATTATCTAAATTGCTGCCCAAGTAAGAGAAGGCTTAGATTGAGTTAGGTGCGATTGGATTGGGTTTCATTAAAACACAAATCTATTTATACATTAATTCTTCATTAAATCTCATATTCCCTTTGTCTGAATTTACCTATTTGAGAAAAAAACACCCAGAGTGGGTAACTCAAACTAGACAGAGCAAGTAGAGGAGACTCTATAGGTCCAATGTTAGAAAAAGGACACTGCCTTTTATCTAAAGCTGTAAATCTGTATTGCAGGAAAAAGATCATGAAGGCGAGAGTTATCCAAGAGTCAAAAAGAATCTCAGAATACAGGATGAAGTATACACAGAAGACAGTACATTCACAGACTGAATTCAGTAGGGAAAGGTGAGAGATAAAACACACATAAATTGAGTGAACATTTGAATTTGTGAAATCTGTGATTGAGAAGGTCTATAAGTACAACGGTAGTTGTGATGGTTAATTTTATGTGTCAAGTTGATGGGGCTAAAAGATGACCAGATAGCTAGTAAAACATTATTTCTCAGTGTGTCTGTAAGAGTGTTTCTAGAAAATATAAGCATCTGAATCCATAGACTAGCTAAAGAAGATCCACCCTTACTAACGTAGACGGGTGTCATCCAAAATTACTTAGGGCATGAATAGAAGAAATAAAGGCAGAAAAACAGTAAGTTCTCTCTTCTTGGCTAGGATATCCATGTTCTCCTGCCTTTGGAATTGGAGCACCTGATTGTTGGGACTTTAGATTCCAGGACTTAAATCAGTGGCCTGATTTTAAGTTTGACCTTGAAGTGGGAGTTATACCATCAGCACCTCTGGTTCTCAGGCCATCAGATTCAGGCATAATTATACTATTAACTTTCCCAGATGGCAAATCATGGGACTTCTCATCCATAATCCTGTTAGAGAATTCTCATAATAAATCTCCTTATGCATATCTATATATTGATAGATAGATGATTGTGGGGGAGGGAGGGAGAGAGAGAGAGAGAGAGAGAGAGAGATCCTACTGATTCTGTTGTTTCTGGGAGAAAGCCTGACTAATACAGTGGTGGCAGCAGACAGATAATGAAAACATCTAAGGCTTTGGAAATTGTCCTCAATATCTGGGACATGAATTGGGAATCCTAACAAAAAAATCTTTAAAAAGAGAAGTTTTCTTTGTTGTATAAAGATGAGACAGCAGTATCTTTAAAAGATGGTAATGGAAACACAAGGTAAGGAAATATTTCATTCATGAAAGCATCTATATCACGTGGGTAATATGATCGTAACAAGATCAGAAATAAAATCCTTCAAAGTAAAGTGACCATATAATTTATCAACTAAATTTTGATAATCTTAAAAGTAACACAGTTGCCATTAGCAATTGCACTGGAACAATTAGACTAAATCAGCTTTGTCCTAGAAAATTAAAACATACTATTTCTTAATCATAAGAATAATCCAGAGTAGGTTGGAGATGGGATTATGTTCAGTAATTTATCAAAACTTCCAATGTCAAGCTTAAACTCAGCTCAAATGTTTCTGTGCTTAACAGTATTCCTTTGGCTATTAGCACACCAAAACTCTGCATACCATATTTACAATTGTAAAGGGACACAGTATCCTCCTTCAATTGCACTGCTTAAAGTAGTAACAATGACTGTAGATCTCTCTGGCTATATTATATAGTGATAAAATTCTCCCTTTAGTCTGTAACATCTGAGACAACCACTTAACAGTATCTAAACCTTAATCAGACACTGCTAAACACAAGATGGATTAGCTCAGTGAGCCATGGCTGGATAGTAGACTAGAAATGGTCTTAAATATAAATACAAAATAAACAGAGTCTAGCAGTGTCTCTCCAAACTTTTCACTAAAAAAAATGTAAGAAGACTAAAACATTCACAAAAATACCAAAGTTCTAAATGACAATCAAGTAGCAGAATTACAGAGGACTTACCCACACACACACACACAAAATCCAAAGTGAGGGTGACTATAAAACAGAAAAAAATGTGATAAAGGAAGAAGAAAATTATACCTCTAAAATTATGTAATATGAGAACTCTAAAAAAAATATTTTCAAAACTGGTTGGCAACTTCAATAGAGTAGAAGAGGATATCATGCTATAAAACAGGTGCAGAAAATTATATGAGAATAACAATTTGAGATAAAATCATGAATGTAAATAAAGATCATCAAAATAAAACAATGCAAGAAAATCTAAAATGCAGTAACAGAATTAAAAGACACATTGGGGCTTGGTGCAATAATCCCACACCTATAATCCCAGCACTTGGAGGCCAAGACAGGTGGATCACCTGAGATCAGGAATTTGAGACCAGCCTGGCCAACATGGCAAAATCCCATCCTTACTAAAAATACAAAAATTAGCTGGGAATGGTGGCACATTCCTGTAGCCCTGGTGCTATTCGAGAAGCTATGGCAGGAAAATTGCTTGAACCTGGGAAGCAGAGATTGCAGTGAGCCAAGATCACACCACTGCATTCCAGCCTTGGTGACAGCATAACACTCTGTCTCAAACACACACACACACACACACACACACACACACACACACACACATTGAAGGGCTGAGAAAAGTAGCTCATGCCTGTAATATCAACACTTTTGGAGACTGAGGTGGGAGGATCACTTGAGGCCAAGAGTTTGAGACCCAGGCTAGGCAACATAGCAAGACTTTGTCTCTACAAAAAAAAAAAAAAAATTTTAAATAGCCTTGCATGGTGGTGCGAGCCTATAGTCCTAGCTACTCAGGAGGCTGAAGCAGGAGGATTGCTTGAGTCCAGGATCAATTTCAAGACTATTTATTTTTCTCATTTATCTGTCTATTTTTGCATCCATACCACATTGCTTTAATTACTCAAGCATAAGATCTAGCATGTCTAATTACCCCTAATTATGCTTGTTTTAAACATATATGTTTGTATGTGCATATGTGTAATATTCTTCAAAATAAATTTTATACTAATTTGATCAAATATTGATCCAGGGTGCTGCCAACCATTATTATATTTTCAATGCTATTTCCTTTTTCATCACAATTTTAATACATTATTGTGATTATACAGGCTAGCTATTGATTTTTGTATATTCATCTCATCCTACCATTTTGTTGAATTATGTTTTTATCAATTCAAGTAAATTTATAATGGAATCTCTTCAGTTTTATAGCTGTACAAGTCATTTTCTCTTATTTTGCTCACAAGTTTTACTATGTTTTTCATAATATGTTACTTGATGCTTTAGGATTTAATAACATTATGTTTTTATTTTGAAATATACTTTTTATCAAAATAAGATTACTCTCTTTACTAAAAGGCTTTGGCCTTGAAAAAAAAAAGTGAAATAGGATAAAACCAAGCAGAAATTCTAGAACTAAAAAAAAATCAATGAAGAAAATATTAAATACATTCAAAAGCTTCAATTATAGACGAGACTAAATAGAAGAAAAAAACTCAGAACTTGAAGAAACATTTTTTAAAATAATACAGTCAGATAAAAGTAAAAATGAAAAAATAGAATAGAATGAACAAAGCTTTGAGATATCTGGAACTACATAAAACTACAGAACTTATGCATTGTTGGTATTCCTGAGGAAGAAAGAACAATAAAAAAATTTAGAAAACAAGGAAGCAATGGGGAAAAGAGGCCCTATTTAATAAATGGTGTTGAGAAAACTGGCTAGCCATATGCAGAAAGCTGAAACTGGATCCCTTCCTTACACTTCACAGAAAAAATTAAATCCATATGGATTAAAGATTTAAACTTAAGACCTAGCACTATAAAACCTCTAGAAGAAAATCTAGGCAATACCATTCAGGTCATAGGCATGGGCAAGGACTTTATGACTAAAACACCAAAAGCAATGGTAACAAAAACCAAAGTAGACAAATGGGATATAATTAAACTTAAGAGTTTCTGCATAGCAAAGAAACAATCATGAGCATGAACCAGCAACCAACAGAATGGAAAAATATGTTTGTAATCTTCCCTTCTGACAAAGGGCAATATCCAGAATCTACAAAGAACAAATTTATAAGAAAAAAACAACTCCATCAAAAAGTGGGCAAAAGATATGAACAGACATTTTTCAAATGGAGACATCTGTGCAGCCAACAAACATATGAAAAAATGCTCATCATCACTGGTCATTACAGAAATGCAAGTCAAAACCACATTGAGATATCATCTCACGCCTGTTAGAATGGCAATCATTAAAAAATCTGGAGACATAAGCTGCCAAAGACAATGTGGAGAAATAGGAATGCTTTTACACTGTTGATGGGAGTGCAAATTAGTTCAACCATTGTGGAAGACAGTGTGGCAATTCCTCAAGCATCTAGAACTAGAAATACCATTTGACCCAGCAATCCCATTACTGGGTATATACCCAAAGGATCAGAAATCATTCTCTTATAAAGACACATGCACACGTATGTTTATTGTGGCACTGCTCACAATAGCAAAGACTTGGAACCAACCCAAATCCCCATCAATGATAGACTATATAAAGAAAATGTGGCACATTTACACCATGGAATACCATGCAGCTATAAAAAAGGATGAATTCATATCATTTACAGGGACATGGATAAAGCTGGAAACCATCATTCTGAGCAAACTGACACAAGAACAGAAAACCAAACACCACATATTCTCACTTATAAGTGGGTGTTGAACAATGAGAATACATGGACACAGGGAGGGGAACATCACACACCAGGGCCTGTTGAGGGGTGGGAGGTAGGGGAGGGATATCAATGGGTAAGGAGATAGCAGAGGGATAATATTAGGAGAAGTATTCAATGTAGATGATGAGGAAACAGACGTAGCAAACCACCATGGCCTGTGACCTATGTAACAAACCTCAGCATTCTACACATGTACCCTAGAACTTAAAGTATAATAAAATTAAAAAAAAAAAAAAGAAATTCACTTTGAGGAAACCAGTTAAATGCCTGTCTCTCCTCTCCCTTGTATCTAGTCTTGAACTTGATCACACTCAAAATAAGCAAGGAAGGTAAGCATGTAATGCCTAAGCCTCATTAAAGCAATCAATTTAGTCTCTCTTATAACAACATGTTTTGGGTTCATAATAAATTAATGAATCCAGCAAAAATAAAAATAAAAAACAATTTAAGGAAATAATTGCTGAGAACTTCCTATCTAACTGGAAAGTCAGACATCCAGATACAAGAGGCCCAATGATCCCAAGGCAAATAAATTGCAAAAAAGGAGACACCACAGTATATATATTCAGAATGTCTAAAGTCAATGAAAGAAAAAATTTTAAAGTTAGAGACAGAAAATCAGCTAGTGAACTACGAAGGAAACCACATTTGACTAACAGAAGACTTTCTGGCAGAACCTTATGGGCCAGAAGAGAATAAGTCGGCATTTTTAAAGTGTAGAGAGGAAAAAAAAATCTACTAAGAAAAAAAAAAATTTGTCAGTGAAGAATTGTATGTGCTGCCAGAATAAGCTTCATAAATCAAGAATCAATAAATTCTTTCCCAGATAAACAAATACTTAGAATAAAGTTTTGGTGACTGCACTGGTCCAGCCAAAAATGCTTAAAGGGTCCCTGGCCATGGGAATGATAATCATCATTATGAAAACACATAGAAATATAAAAGTTTTTATAAAATACTCACACAAAAGAAGAAAATAAAGGAATCAGATGGAATCATAATAGAATTTCATCAAACCATAAAGACAAAAAGAAAAAACTAAAAATTTCAAAACAACTTGAAAATAATTAACAACATGACAAGAACAAAAACTCATGTATGAATATTAATCTTTAATTTAAAAGGTTAAATGCTTCCCTTAAAAGATAGAGATTAGGGACTTCTGCCAAGATGGCCAAGAGAGGGCAACTTGAAAAAATCCTAAGGGCAGACAGAGAGAAAGGTCGAGTCACCCACAAAGGAAAGACCATCATACTCACAGAGGATCTCTGGGCAGAAACCCTACAACCTAGAAGGGAGTGGAAGCTAATATTCAACATCCTTAAAGAAAAGAACTTTCAACCCAGAATTTCATATCTGACCAATCTAAGCTTCATAAGTGAAGGAGAAATAAAATGCTTTATGAACAAGCAATTGCTGAGAGATTTCATCACCACCAGACCTGCCTTACAAGAGCTCCTGAAGGAAGCAGTAAACAGGGAAAGGAACAACCAGTACCAGCCAATGCAAAAACATACCAAATGTAAAGATCAATTATGCACTGAAAAAACTACATCAACTAATGAGCAAAACAACCAGCCAGTAACAAAATGGCAGGATCAAATTCAAACATAACAATAATGTTGAATGTAAACATAACGTTGAATGTAAATGGCCTAAATGCCCCAATCAAAAGACACAGACTGGGCTGGGCACAGTGGCTCAAGCCTGTAATCCCAGCACTTTGGGAGTCCGAGGCAGGTGGATCACAAGGTCAAGAGATCAAGACCATCCTGGTCAACATGGTGAAACCCCGTGTCTACTAAAAATACAAAACAATTAGCTGGGCATGGTGGCACATGCCTGTAATCCCAGCTACTCAGGAGGTTGAGGCAGGAGAATTGCCTGAACCCAGGAGGCGGAGGTTGCAGAGAGCCGAGATCGTGCCATTGCACTGCAGCCTGGGTAACAAAAGCGAAACTCTGTCTCAAAAAAAAAAAAAGAAGAAGACACAGACTGGAAAATTGGGTATTAAGTCAAGACCCATTGGTATGCTGTATTCAGGTGACCCATCTCACATGCAAAGACTCACACAGATGCAAAATAAAGGGACAAAAGATTTACCCAGTAAATGAGAGCAAAAAAAAAAAAAAAAAAAAAAAGCAGGGGTTGTAATCCTAGTCTCTGATAAAATGGACTTTAAATCAACAAAAGATCAAAAGAGACAAAGAAGGGCATTGCACAGTGATAAAAGGATCAATGCAACAAGAAGGTCTAAGGATCCTAAATATATATGCACCAAATGAAGGAACACCCAGATACATAAAGCAAATTCTTAATGACCTAAAAAGAGACTTAGACTCCCACACAATAATAGTGGGAGACTTTAGTATTCCACTGACAATATTGGACATATCAATAAGAGAGAAAGTCAACAAGGATATCAAGGACTTGAATACAGATATGGACCAAGAGCACCTAATAGACATCTGCAGAACTCTCCACCCCAAATCCACAGAATACACATTCTTCTCAGCACCATGTTGCGCCTACTATAAATTTGACCACATAATTGGAAGTAAATCAATCCTCAGCATATGTAAAAGAAAGGAAATCATAACAAACAGTCTCTCAGACCACAGTGCAATCAAATTAGAACTCAGGATTATGAAAAGTACCCAAAACCAAAACCAGTCACACAGTAGCTTAAGAACTTGCTCCTGAAGGACAAATGGATAAAAAATGAAATGAAGGCAGAAATAACAATGTTCTTCGAAACCAATGAGAATGAAGACACAACTTATTAGAATCTATGGGAGACATTTAGAGTAGTGTCTAGAGGGAAATTGACAGCACTAAAAGCCCACATGAGAAACAAGGTAAGATCTGAAATTAACACCCTATCTTCAAAATTGAAAGAGCTAGCAGAGCAAGATCAAAAAACCTCAAAAGCAAGCAGAAGACAAGAAATAACTAAGATCAGAGCAAAACGGAAGGAGATAGAGACACAGAAAAACCCCTTAAAAAAAACAAAATAAATCCAGGAGCTGTTTTTTTTAAAAGATCAACAAAATAGAAGACCACTAGCCAGACCTATAAAAATGAAAAGAGAGAAGTATGAAATAGATGCAAGAAAAAATGATAAAGGGGAGATCACCACTGATTCCTCAGAAATACAAACTACCATCAGAGATTACTACAATGAGCTCTATGCACAAAACCTAGTAAATCTGGAAGAAATGGATAAATTCCCAGACACTTGCACACTCCCAAGACTAAACCACAAAGAGGTTGAAATCCTGAATAGACCAATACAAGGTCTGAAGTTGAGGCAGCAATTAATAGCCTACCAACCAAAAAGAGTCCAGGTCCAGACTGGTTCACAGCCAAATTCTACCAGACATGCAAAGAGGAGCTGGTACCATTACTTTGGAAACTATTCCAAACAATACAAAAAGAGTGAATTCTCCCCAACTCTTTCTTTAAGACAAACATCATTCTGATACCCAAACCTGGCAGACACACAACTAAAAAAGAAAACTACAGACCAATATACATAATGAACATTGATGCAAAAATCTTCAATAAAATACTGGCAAGCCGAATCCAACAGCACATCAAAAAGTCTTATCCACCACTATAAAGTAGGCTTCATCCCAGGGATGCAAGGCCAGTTCAACAAATGCAAAGCTATAAATATAATCTACCACATAAATAGAACCAAAGACAAAACCATATAATTATCTCAATAGATGCAGAGAATGCCTTTGACAAAATTCAACAGCCCTTTATGCCAAAAACTCTTTAAAAACTAGGTATCAATGGAACATATCTCAAAATAATGAAAGCTATTTACTGCCAATATCATACTGAATGGGCAAAAACTAGAAGCATTCCCTTTAAAACCTGGCACTAGACAAGGATGTCCTCTCTCACCACTCCTATTTAATATAGTATTGGAAGTCCTAGCCAGAGCAATTGGGCAAGAAAAAGAAAGAAAGGGCATTCAGTTAGGAAAAGAAGAAGTTGAATTGTCCCTATTTGCAGATGACATGATTTTATATTTAGAAGACCCCATTCTCTCAGCACAAAACCTCCTTAAACTGATAAGCAACTTCAGCAAAGTCTCAGGATACAAAATCATTGTGCAGGAATCACAAGCATTCCTATACACCAACAACAGACAAACAGAGAGCCAAATCATGAGCAAACTCCCATTTACAATTGCTAAAAAGAGAATAAAATACCCAGGAATAAAACTAACAAAGGATGTAAAATACCTCTTCAAGGAGAACTACAAACCACTGCTCAAGGAAATTAGAGAGGACACAAACAGATGGAAAAACATTCCATGATCATGGTTAGGAAGAATCAATATTGTGAAAATGGCCCTACAGCCCAAAGTAATTTATAGATTCAATGCTATCCCCATCAAGCTACCAATGACCTTCTTCACAGAGCTGGAGAAAACCACTTCAAAGAGAGCCTGCATAGCCAAGACAATCATAAACAAAAAGGACAAAACTGGAAGCATCATGCTACCTGACTTCAAACTACACCACAAGGCTACAGTAATCACAACAGCATGGTACTGGTACAAAAACAGATATAGACCAATGGAACAGAACAGAGACCTTGGAAGCAATGCCACACATCTATAACCACCTGATCTTTGACAAACTGGACAAAAACAAGCAATGGGGAAAGAATTCCCTGTTTAATAAATGGTGTTGAACAAACTGGCTAACCATATGCAGGAAGCTGAAACTGGACCCCTTCCTGAGGCTTTATACAAAAATTAACTCCCGATGAATTAAAGATTTAAAGATAAGAACTAACACCATAAAAATCCCAGAAGAAAACCTAGCAACACCATTCAGGTCATAGGCATAGGCGAGGACTTCATGGTATTTTAAAATACCAAAAGCATGGTATTTTAAAATACCAAAAGCAATGGCATTTTAAAATACCAAAAGCAATGGCAACAAAAGCCAAAATAGACAATTGGAATCCAATTAAACTTCAGAGCTTCTATACAGCAAAAGAAACAATCATTAGAGTGAACTGGCAATGAAAAGAATGAGAAAAATTTTTTTGTAATCTATCCATCTGACAAATGGCTAATATCTAGAATCTACAAAGAACTAAAACAGATTTGCAAGAAAAAAAACAAACAAACCCATTCAAAAGTGGTTGAAGGTGATGAACAGATACTTTTCAAAAGAAGACACTTATGTGGCCAACAAACGTATGAAAAAATACTCATCATCACTGGTCATTAGAGAAATGCAAATCAAAACCACATTGAGATACCATCTCACAGCAGTTAGAATGGTAATCATTAAAAAATCTGGAGACAAAAGATGCTGGAAAGGATGTGGAGAGAAAGGAACACTTTTATACTATTGGTGGGAGGGTAAATTAGTTCAACCATTATGGAAGACATTGTGGTAGTTCCTCAAGGATCTAGAAATGGAAATTCCATTTGATCCAGCAATCCCATTACTGGGTATATACCCAAAGGATTATAAATATTTCTACTATAAAGACACATGTATACATATGTTCATTGCAGTGCTGTTTACAATAGCAAAGACCTGGAACAAACCCAAATGCCCATCGATAATAGACTGGACAAAAAAAATGTGGCACATATACATCATGGAATACTATGCAACCATAAAAAACAACGAGTTCATATCCTTTGTAGAGACATGGATGAATCTAGAAACCATCATTCTCAGCAAACTGACACAAGAACAGAAAACCAAACACCACATGTTTTCATTCATAGGCGGGTGACAAACAATGAGAACACGGACACAGGGAAGGGTACAACACTCACTGAGGAAGGTGAGAGGTGGAGGAAAGGGGAGGGGAGGGACAGCAGGGTGTGGGGGGGATGGGGAGGGATAACACCAGGAGAAATGCCTGATGTAGGTAATGAGGGGATGGAGACAGCAAACCACCATGGTATGTACGTACCTATGCAACAATCCTGCAGAATGCAGGATGTACACTTGTACCCCAAAGCTCAAAGTACAATAATAATAAAAAGATAGAGATTGGCAGAATTGATTAAAAAATAGGAACAAATTACATTCTTTCTACAAGAAACTTACCTTACCTATCTGTAAAGACACATATAGACTAAAAGTAAAGGGATGAAAAATAAATTCCATGCAAATGGAAGCCAAAAGGGAACACAAGTAACTACAGTTAAATCAGATAACCCAGACTTTATATCAAAAACAGTAATTAAAATCAAAGAAAGTCATTATATAATTATCAAAAGATTGAGCAAAGGATATAACAATCCTAAATACATGGGCACCCAACATCGAAACATTCAGCAATACGATAATAGAGGAGGACATCAACATCACACTCACAGCACTAGACAGATCATTTAACAAAGAAATAGTGGACTTAAAGTGGATTTTAGACCAAATGGACTTAATAGACACAGAACATGCTACGAAGCAACTACAGAATATACAATCCTTTGATAAGCACATAGAACATTCTCCAACGTAGATCATGTTAAAGCAAAGCCACAAAACAAGTCTTAACAAATTTTAAAAAATTAAAATCATATCACGTGTCTTCTCAGACCACAGTGGAATAAAGCCAGAAATCAATACCAACAGAAACTTCAGAAACAATTTAAACAGTATGCTTCGGAATGATCACTGGGTCAATGAAAAAATTAAGACGTAAATTTTAAAATTTTACTAAATGAATGAAAATGAAAACACAGCATTCCAAAACCTGTGAGACACAGCAAAAGCAGTGCTAAGAGGGGAGTTTACAGCATTAAATCCTACATCAAAAAAGTAGAAAGATGACAAATTCACAACCTAACATCATACTTCAAAAAGCTAGAGAAACAAGAATAAACCAATCACCAAACTAATGAAAACAAAAAGCAAATATCAAAGAATCAAATGAAATAGAGAACAAATACAAACCAGTGCTTCCATTAATGTTGTGAAAAAAGAGAGAAAGAGAACAAAATAAAATACAAATAATGAAATTAAAAGTTGGTTCTTTGAAACTGTAAAGAAAATTGACAAAGAGCTAAATAGACTAACCGAGAAGAAACAAGATCTCAATAAATGCAGTTGGAAATGAAAAGAGAAATATTCTGATTCCACAGAAATACAAGATATCTTCAGTGACTATTATGAACAACTCTATACTCACAAGCTAGAAAACCTAGAGGAAATGAATAAATTCTGGAAACATACAAACACCCAAGATTGAACCAGAAAGAACTAAAACTCTCAAACAGACCAATAATGAGTATCAAATCAATAAATGAAATATATCACGTAACATTATTAAGGACAAAAACCATATAATCATTTCAATAGGAACAGAAAATGCATTCCATAAAATTAAGCATCCCTTCATGATAAAAATCCTCAACAAACTAGGCATAGAAGGAGCATACTTCAACGTAATAAAGGTAATATATGACAAATCCACAGCAAACATCTTAATTAATGAGGGAAAGTTGAAAGCATTCCCTCTAAAAACTAGAAGAAGACAAAAATGCTCACTTTTACCACTCTTATTTAACATAGTACTAGAAGTCCTCATCAGAGCAATCAGGCAAGAGAAAACAAAAAAGCACTGAAATTACAAACAAGGAAGTCAAATTGTCCCTATTCACTGATGATAAGATCTTATATCTAGAAAACCCTAAAGATTCAACCAAAAAAACCTGTTAGATTTGATAAATCAATTCAGTGAAGTTTCAGGATACAAAATTAACATACAAAAATCAGAAGCATTTCTATACACTGGCAATGAATTAGCCAAGGACCAATCAAGAAAGTAATCTCATTTACAATAGCTATAAAAATGAAACAAAATATCTGGAAATATTTAACCAAGGAGGAAGAAGATCTCTATAATGAGAACTATAACATACTAATGAAAGAAATCACAGATGATACAAATGAAAAAAACATCTCAGGCCCATGTATTGAAGGAAACAACATTATTGAAATGACCCAATCCACAGATTTTATAGGAGACAAAGTAATCAACAGATTCAACACAACCTCTATCAAATTATCATCATTTTTTATAGAACTAGAGAAAATAATCCTAAAATTCATATGGAATAAAAAAATGGAGCCCAAATAGCCAAAGAAATCTTAAGCAAAAAGAACAAACCTGAAGGCATCACATTATCTGACTTCAAATCATACAAGGCTATAGTAACTAAAACAATATGGTGCTGGTATAAAAATAAACACATAGGTCAATGGAACAGAATGAAGAAACATATACCTGCAACCAATTGATTTTTGACCAATTCAACAAAAATTTACACTGAGAAAAAGATATCCTAATTCAATAAACAGTGTTGGGAAAACTGGATTGCTATATGCAGAAGAATTAAACTGGACCCATAACTCTCACCATATGTAAAAATTAACTCAAGATGGATTAAAGACCTAAACTAGAACTTGACATTGTAAGTATCCTAGAAGAAACCCAGAAAAAACTCTTCTGGATATTAGCCTCAGCAGAGAATTTATTAACAAGTCCTCAAAACAAATGCAGCAAAAATAAAAATAGACAAATTGGACTTCATTAAACAAAAAAGCTTCTGTACAGCAAAGGAAACAATCAATTGAGTAAACAGACAACCTACAGAATGGGAAAAAAATGTAAATTATGCATCCAACAAAGGACTAATATCCAGAATCTACAAAGGACTCAAAAAGCTTAACAAGGGGGAGAAAACAACAACATTTAAAACGTGGGCAAGGGAAATGCTGAACAAATGTTTTTCAAAAGAAGACATACAAGCAGCCAACAAACTATGAAAGAATATCCAACCTTACAAATCATCAGAGAAATGCAAATAAGAAACACAATGAGATATCAGTTTACACCAGTCAGAATGGCTATTATTAAAAGTCAAAACACAACAGACATTGGCAAGGATGCAGAGAAAAGGGAACACTATACACTGTTGGTAGGAATTTAAATTAATACAACCTTTATGGAAAATAGTATGGCAATTTCTCAATGAACTAAAAATAGAAATAACATTTGATCTAGCCATATGACTATTGTGTATATATCCAAAGCGAAAATATTGTTATACAAAAGATACCTGTACTTGCATGTTAATCCCAGCACTATTCACAATAGCAAAGATATAGAATCAACAACCTATGTTGATCAAGAGAGGAATGGATTAAAAAAAATGTGGTCCAGGTATGTGAAGGTGGGTAGTGGCGGTGGATGGTTGTAGGTATGTGTATACACACACATCATGGAATACTACTTAGCCATTAAAAAAAATGAAATCATGTCTTTTGCAGCAACTTGGATGATACTGGAGGCCATTATAATAAGTGAAATAAGTCAGTAACAGAAATCAAAAACTGCATGTTCTCACTTATAAATGGAGCTAAACTATAGGTACAATGGACACACAGAGTGGAAATATAGACAGCAGCAGTGAGTGGAATAGATTGATCTCCCTGGCCCCCAAATGACATGTGCAGGTGCTTATGGCAAAAGGTGGGTAGTTCTGTCTTTGTTTCCGCCGTGGTGCCTGTGAGTACCAGCAGTGGAAAGCAAGGTGGATCAATCCACAGGTTTTACAGGAGACAAAACACGGTGGGAGGGTTGAAAATTACCTATTAGGTACAATATTCGGTATTTGGGTGAGGGGTACACTAAATGCCCAGATTTCACCACTATGAAATATATGCATGTAAGAAATCTGCACATGTTAACTCCATGAAGAAACTGCCTCAACTAATGGGCAAAATAAACAGCTAGCATCATAATGCCATGATCAAATTCACATATAACAATATTAATCTTAAATATAAATAGGCTAAATGTCCCAATTAAAAATACACAGAATGACAAATTGGAAAAAGAGTAAAGAATCTATCAGTGTGCTGTATTCAGGAGACCCATCTCACATGCAAAAGACACACATAGGTTCAAAATAAAGAGATGGAAAATATTTACCAAGCAAATTGAAAGCAAAAAAAAGCAGGGGTTACAATCCCAGTCTCTAATAAAACAGACCTTAGGCCGGGCGTGGTGGCTCAAGCCTGTAATCTCAGCACTTTGGGAGGCTGAGGCGGGTGGATCATGAGGTCAACAGATCAAGACCATCCTGGTCAACATGGTGAAACCCTGTCTCTACTAAAAATTACAAAAAATTAGCTGGGCACGGTGGCGCATGCCTGTAATCCCAGCTACTCAGGAGGCTGAGGCAGGAGAATTGCCTGAACCCAGGGGGCAGAGGTTGCGGTGAGCGGAGATTGCGCCATTGCACTCCAGCCTGAGTAACAAGAGCGAAACTCCGTCTCAAAAAAAAAAAAACAGACCTTAAACCAACAAACCAAAGATCAAACTACACAAAGAAGGGTATTACATAATGGCAAAGGGAGCAAAGCACAAGGAGAGCTAACTATCCTAAATATATATGCACCCAATACAGGAGTACCCAGATTCATAAAGCAAGTTCTTAGATGTACTAAGAAACTTAGATCCCTACACAAGAATAGTGGGAGACTTTAACACCCGACTGTCAGAATTAGACAGATCAACGAGACAGAAAATTAACAAGGCTATTCAGGACTTGAACTCAACTCTGGACCAAGTGGACCTAATAGACATCTGCAGAACTTTCCACCCCAAATCAACACCATACACATTCTTCTCAGCACCACATCACACTTATACTAAAATTGACCACATAATTGGAAGTAAAACACGCCTGAGAAAATACAAAAAAAAAAAAATCATAACAGTCTCTCAGACCACAGTACAATCATATTAGAACTGAGGATTAAGAAAGTTACTACTTTCTTAACTACACACAACTACATGGAAATTGAATAACCTGCTCCTGAATGACTACTGTGTAAATAGCAAAATTAAGGCAGAAATAAATAAATTCTTTGAAGCCAATGAGAACAAAGAGACAATGTACCAGAATCTCTGGAACACAACCAAAGCAATGTTTAGAGGGAAATTTGTATCGCTATAAGAAAGTGGGAAAGATCTAAAATCGACACCCTAACATTACAATTAATAGAACTAGAGAAGCAAGAGCAAATAAGCTCAAAACCTAGCAGGATAGAAGAAATAACTAAGATCAGAACAGAACTGCCGGAGATGGAGACACAAAAAACCCTTCAAACAATCAATGAATCCAGGAGCTAGTTTCTTAAAAAGATTTAAAAAATAGATCACTAGCCAGACTAATAAAGAAAAAAACAGAGAAGAATAAAGTAGACACAATAAAAAATGATAAATATGATATCACTAACTGACCCCTCAGAAAATACTATAAACACCTCTATGCAAATAAACTGGAAAAACCTAGAAGAAATGGATAAATTCCTGGAAACCTAAATCCTCCCAAGACTAAACCAGGAAGAAGTCGAAACCCTTAACAGACCAGCAACAAGTTCTGAAATTGAGGCAGTAATTAATAGTCTACCATCCTAAAAAAGCCCAGAACCAGATGGATTCTACCAGAGATACAAAAAGGAGCTCATACCATTCCTTCTAAAACTATTCCAAACAATAGTAAAACAGGGACTCCTCCCTAACTCATTTTATGAAGTCAGCATCATCCTGATACCAAAACCTGGCACAGACACAACAAAAAAAAGAGAATTTCAGGCCAACACCCCTGTTGAACATCAATGAGAAAATCCTTAGTAAAATACTAGCAAATCAAATCCAGCAGCACATTAAAAAGCTTATCCACCATGATCAAGTAAGCTTCATCCCTTGGATGGAAGGCTGGTTCAACATATGCAAATCAATAAATGTAATCCATCACATAAACAGAACCAATGACAAAAACCACAATTATCCCAACAGATGCAGAAAAGGCCTTCAATAAAGGAGTTTTCCTCTTGTTACCCAGGCTGGAGTGCAATGGTGTGATCTCGGCTCACCGCAACCTCTGCCTCCTGCGTTCAGGCAATTCTCCTGCCTCAGCCTCCTGAGTAGCTGGGATTACAGGCACGCACCACCATGCCCAGCTAATTTTTTTTTTTTTTTTTTTTTTTTTTTTTGTATTTTTAGTAGAGACAGGGTTTCACCACTTTGACCAGGATGGTCTCGATCTCTTTACCTCATGATCCACCAGCCTACCAAATTCAAAAAACATTTAAAAAGATCATTCACCATGATCAAGTGGGATACACCTCAGGGACATAAAAATGATTCAATGTCCACAAATCAATAAATGTGATACATCACATAAACAGAATCAAGGACAAAAACCATAGATTATCTCAATAGATGCTTATAAATCTTTTGATAAAATTTAACATCCTTTCATCATAAAAACCCTCAATATATTACATATAGAAGAAACATACCTTAACACAATAAATGCTACATATGACAAACCCACAGCTATACTGAATGGGGAAAAGTTGAAAGCGTTTCCTCTAAGATCTAAAATAGGATAAGGATGCCCACTGTCACAACTCTTATTAACATAGTATTAGAAGTCATGTTGGGCCATTCCTCCATCGCTATAAAGCAATACCTAAGAATAATTTATAAGGAAAAGAAGCTTTTGGTTCACAGTTCTACAGGCTGTACAGGAAGCATGGCACCAAGTATCTTCTCAGCTTCTCACGAGGCCTTGGGCTGCTTACTATCATGGCAGAGGTTAAAGGGGGAGCCAGTTTCTCCCATGGAGAAAGCAGGAACAAGATGGGTCAGGGGAGATGCCACATACTTTTTTCACAGAGAGTATGAAAATAAGGAGCAGGAGAGGTGCCACATACTTTTAACCAAATCTCAAGATAACTCATTATCATGAAACTAGCACCAAGTCATGAGGGATCTGCCCTGATAACTCTAATACCCTATCAGATCCCATCTCCAAAACTGGGGATTACAGTTTAACATGAGATTTGGGTAGGACAAAAATCTAAACCATATCATATAAACAGAAAAATCAGGCAAGAAAAAGAAATAAAAGGCATCCAAACAGGAAAGGAAGATGTCAAATTGTCACTTTTTACAGATGACATGATTTTATATACAGAAATACCTAAAGATTCCACCATAAACCTGTTAGAACTGCTCAAAAAATTTAATAAAGTTGTGGCATACAAAGCTAACATAAAAAAAATCAGTAGCATTTCTATATACCATTAAAGAACTAGCAGAAAAAAAATCAAGAAAGCAATCCCATTTAAATAGCTATAGAAAAAAGTAAAATACCTAAAAATAAATGTAATGATGAAGGTGAAAGATGTCTATAAGGAAAACTGTAAAACATTGATGAAATAAATTAAAGAGCATACAAAAAAATGAAAGAACATCTATGCTCACTGACTGGAAGAATTCATATTATAAAAATAAACATACTACCTTAAGCAAAATATAGTTTCAATGCAATCACTATCAAAATACCAAAAATATTATTAAAAACATCTTTTAAATCCATACAGAACCACAAAATAACCCAAATAGTCAAAGCTATTCTGAGCAAAAAGAGGCAAACTGAAGGCATCACACTACCTGACTTCAAAATATACTACAAAGCTACAGTAACTAAAATAGCATATTATTGATATAAAAACAGACATATAGACCAATAGAAAAGAATAG
The DNA here is from genome assembly GCF_049354715.1 of Callithrix jacchus. Lineage (NCBI taxonomy): Eukaryota > Metazoa > Chordata > Mammalia > Primates > Cebidae > Callithrix > Callithrix jacchus. The sequence goes on along the minus strand of NC_133508.1, from coordinate 32,247,197 downwards.
AGAACCCAGAAATAAAGCTATGCACTTACAATGTAACTCATTTTTTACACAGGTACCATTAACATTCATTGAGGATAGAAGAGTCTCTAAAAATGGTGCTAGGAAACTTAAATATTTATATGCAAAGAAATAAAACTAGGCCCCTACCTCTCAAAAATCAATGGAAAATGCATTAAAGACTTAAATGTAAGACCTGAAAATATAAACCTACTAGAAGAAAACACAGGAGAAATGCTTAGGACATTGGTCTAGCCAAAGATTTTATGGTCATAATCTCAAAAGCACAGGCAACAACCACAAAAAATAGACAAACGGCTCTATATTAAATGAAAAGCTACTGCCCTGCAGAAGAAACAATCAATAAAATGAAAAGACAACTTTTCGAATGAGAGAAAATATTTGTAAACAATTCCTTTAACAAGAAACTAATATCTAAAATATGCAAGAAACTCAAACAATTCAATGAAAAAGAAACACATAATCTTATTAAAAATTGGGCAAAAAAATCTAAATAAACATTCCTTAAAGATGACATATAAGCAGGCAACAAACATGAAAGAAAATGTTCGATATCATTAGTCATAAGGAAATGTAAATCAAGACCAGAATGAGCTATCATTTTACCCCAGGTAGAATGCTAATTATCAAAAAGACAAAAAATGACAAACATTGTCAAAGATGCAAAGAAAAGATAACTATCATATATTGCTGGTGGGGATGTAAATTAGTATAGTCATTATAAAAAAACAGTATAGAGATTTCTCAAAAAGCTAAAAATATAACTACTACATGATCCAGTAATTCCACTTACTCGGTTTAACCAAAGGAAATTAAATCAGTGTATCAAAGGAATACCTACACCTTCATGGGTACTGCAGCACCATTACAATAACTACGAAATGGAATCAAGTTAAGTGTTCATCAGTGGATGAATAGATAAAGAAAATATGGTATAAATATACAATGGAATACTATTCAGCCATAAAAAAATAAAACCCTGTGATTTGTAGCATGGAGAAACTGGAGGCCATTATGTTAAGTGAAATAAGACAGGGACAGAAAGATAAGTACTGCATGTTCTCATTCTTATGTATGAGCTAAAAACAAAAAGTGGATTTCATGGGGATATAGAGTACAGTGATAGTTACCAGAGCCTGGGAAGGGGTGGGAGAATGAAGTGACATTAGTTAATAGGTTAAAACATACAGTTAGGTAAAAAGAATAAGCTCTGGTGTTTGATCACACAGTAGGGTGACTATATTAACAAAATATTTTATATTTCAAAATAGCTCATAAATAATATTTAAAATGTTCCCACATAAAACAGTGATAAATGTTTCAGGTGATGAACATCATAAAGACCCTGATTTTATCATTACATATTGTATTCATATATCCAAATGTCACATGTGCCTATAAGTACATATAAATATTATGTATCAAAAAAATTTATAAGCTAAAAAAAGAAATATGAATGATGATGTGCTAGACTTTTTTCTGAATACTTTACATTAAGTTACTTGACTTATATTAATTTACTTGATCTTCATTTTAGAAAAGCAATCTGAGATAAAGAGATTTTAAGAAATTTTCCCAAGGTCACATCACTATTTGGTGGCAGAGCAGAATTCTTAAAAGAAAAAATAGAAAAGAAAAAATGTATATGAGGAAAAAAAACAATAGAAATTAAGCCTGGGTAGAAAAATTAATATCAAAGTAGAATCCAATTACACATTAATAGGTATTATATATAAATGCAAAGATGGAAAGCAATTTGATCACCTCAGTAGATGTCAGAAAGTCAGTTGAGAGTGGTGTCAGAAAAAATGGTGGAACAGAAAGCTCCAAGCTCCCAAACTCCACCCAAAAATATAAAACACAAGCAAAAACTACCAACTTTGTCAGAGGTCTGGAGAACAGTCAAAAGTTTACAGCAATCAAAAGAAAGCTGAATTAACAGAAACATAACTTAGGCCCATGTATAGTAGCTCATGCCTGTACTCCCAGCACTTTGGGAGGCTGAGGTGGGTGGTTCACTTGAGGTCAAGAGTTCAAGACCAGTGTGGTCAACATGGTGAAACCTCAACTTACTGAAAGTACAAATCATCCAGGTGTGGTGGCACAGGCCTGTACTCCCAGCTTCTCAGGAGGCTGAGGCAGGAGAATCACTTGAACCTCAGCGGCAGAGGTTGCAATGACCTGAGATAATGCCACTGCCCTCTAGAAAGTCTTATCACATACAAGTGATCTTCAATAAGACTAACTGCCAATTTATCATCAGAAACTATGGAGGCCAGAGGCAGTGGGATGACACACTTAAGGAACTAAAAGAAAACAAAGAAATCCAGCAAGAATTCTATAGCTGGAAGAGCTGTCCTTTAAAAATGAAAAGAAAATTAAGGTATTTCCACAAAACCCAGGGGAGTTCATTATCATAAAACAGGTAATACAGAATATATCCTTCAGACTGAAATCAAAGCACATTAACTAGTAACTCAAAGCCATATGAAGAAATAAAGTTTCCTGGTAAAGATAATTATGTGGACAAATACAAAAGCCAATATTATTGTAACATTTATTTGTAACTATACTTTTTACCTCCTGCATCATTTAAAAGACAAATCAATAATAAATAGCTTTGCACCTGTTATTGGGTATGCAACATATTAAGATTTAATTTTGTCCTTAGATACAGGGTGAAGGGAATTGAACATATATAGCAGAGGTTCTCTAGGCTATTAAAGTTAAGTTGGGGAAAAGCAATCAAGCAAGAGAAAGAAATAAAAGGTATCCAAATTGGAAAAGAGGAAGTCAAACTATTTCTGTTTGCCAATTATACAATCATGTACCTAGAAAAGCCTAAAGACTCCTCCAAAAAGACTCCTATATTTGATAAATGAATTCAGTAAAGTCTCAGGTTACAAAATCAATGTATACAAATCAGTAGCACTGCTATACACCAACAATGACCAAGCTGAGACACAAATCAATAACTCAATCTTTTTTTACAATAGTGGGAAAAAAAAAACTAGAACTGTACACTACCAAGGAAGTGAAAGAGCTCTACAAGGAGAACTATAAAATACTGCTAAAAGAAGTCAAATATGACACAAACAATAGAAACACATCCTATGCTCATGGATTGGAAGAATCAATATTATAAAAATGACCATACTGCCTAATCTATAGAATCAATGAAATTCCCATCAAAATACCAACATCATTTTTCACAGAATCAGAAAAAAAATCTAAAATTAATATGTAACCAAAAAAAGAGGATACAAAGTTATAATAACCAAAACAGTGTGGTACTGGTATAAATGTAGATAGAAAGACAAATGGAACAGAATAGAGAGCTTAGTAATAAAGCCAAATACCTAAAACAAACTGATCTTCAACAAACCATACAAAAACATAATTTGGGTAAAGGACACCCTATGCAATAAATGGTTCTGGGAAAATATTCTTCCACATGTAGAAGAATGAAACTCTCCCTATCTCTCACTATGTACAAAAAAGAAGGGTGGGAGTGGGCAAGGTATTAAAAAACCTACATATTGGAAACAGTATATGCTATTCAGGTGACAGGTGCATTAAAATCTCACACTTCACCATTATATAATTCATCCATGTAACCAAAAGCTACTGTACTCCTAAAATTATTGAAATAAAAATTTTAAAGTATCAAGTCAAATGGTTATAAATTTAAAATGTTAAATATAATCCCCATATTAACAACAAAAATCCAAAAACACATGCAAAAGAAAATGAGAATAAAAAATGATTCATTGTGGAAAAAAAAGTCAGTGAAACACAATGAAGATGCTAATGAAGGAAATGAGAGGGAAATGGCTTAAAACATACTGAAAACAAATATAATAATGGCAAAAGCAAGTTCTACCTTAACAGTAATTATATTAAGTATAAATGGATTAAACCTCCAATCTAAAGACAGAGATTGGCAAGATCATTAGAATACACATATACATACATGATCCAATTATATGCTATGTATAAGAGACTCATTTTAGATGCAAATATTGAAAGTGAAGGGATGGAAAAAGATATCCTATGCAAATAATAACAAAAAAATCTGGCATGGCTACACTAATAACAAACAAATTAGACTTTAAGCCAAGAGCTTTAAAATGAAGATGGGCAGTACATACTATAAAAGGGTCAATGAATCAAGAAGATATAACAATTAAAAACATATACATAATAACAGAGTCCAAAAATATCTGAACCAAACACTGACACAATTGAAGGGAGAAATAGATAAATCTATAATAGTTGGAGATATACTCTTCTTTTTAATAACAGACACAAAAAGCAGAGAGGAGAGCAGTAAGTAAATATTTGACTTGAACAACACTGTAGACCAACTAGACCTAACAGTTATATACAGAAAACTCCATCCAACATCAGCAAAATACACAATTTTTTTCTAGTGCACATAAAACATTCTGTAGGAAAGACCATATGTAGGACACACAAAAAATCTTAATAAATATTAAGAAATTAAAATGAATATAAATTACCTTTTATAATCTCAATTTTTAAAAACTAGAAATTATAGATGAAAAATTTAAATTCACAAATGTTTAATTTAAACAACATGCTCTTAAACTACCAATGATTCCCACAAGAAATCACAAGGTAAATTAGAAAATATCTTCAGACAAATGAAAAAAAAAATACAAATTTACCTAAAACATATAAGATGCAGTGAAAGCTGTGAAAAATGAAATTTAGAGCTGTAGACACACATTAAAAAGAAAATCTCAAATAAACAACCAATTTTATGCCTTAAAAAACTAGAATAAGGACAAACTAAACCCAAAGCCAGCAGAAAAATTAATAAAGGTCAGATCAGAGATTAATGAAGTAAATAGAAAAATAGGAAAAGTTCATGAAATCAAGAATTGGTTCTTTGAAAAGACTGACAAAACTGACAGACATTTAGCTAGATTGAATAAAAGACAGAGAAGATTCAACTAAAATCAGAAATGAAAAAGGAAACATTGTAATTTTATAAACTAAAAAGGGACTGGGCACGGTGGCTCAAGTCTGTAATCCCAGCACTTTGGGAGGCCGAGGCGGGTGGATCACAAGGTCAAGAGATCGAGACCATCCTAGTCAACATGGTGAAACCCCGTCTCTACTAAAGATACAAAAAATTAGCTGGACATGGTGGTGCGTGCCTGTAATCCCAGCTACTCAGGAAGCTGAGGCAGGAGAATTGCCTGAACCCAGGGGTTGAAGGTTGCGGTGAGCTGAGATCACGCCATTGCACTCCAGCCTGGGTAACAAGAGTGAAACTCCATCTCAAAAAAAATAAAATAAATAAACTAAAAAGGATTATAAGAAAATATAATGCACAACTGTAAAACAAAAATTGGATTACCTCGGTGACATGGACAAATGCATAGAAACACCAACCTACCAAGATTGAACAATAGAGGAAGTGGAGCAAGATGGCTAAATTGAAGCTTCCACCAATAGTCCTCTCCACATCAACACCAAATTTAACAACTACCTGCACAAATAAAGGACCTTCACAAGAACCAAAATAGCTTAGGTACCATCTTCGTCACAGTAAGGAAGAGCACCAAGTGCTTTCTTGAGGTCTCCAATTCCAGACCTTTGCTCTTGGATGGCATTTCTGGACATCCAAGAGCAAAGGGATGGAGGGGAGTCTGCTGCCCTGAAGGGTGAATCCCAGGCCTGGCAGCATTCACTGAAAGATGTCTGATGAGTCCCTGGTCCTTAAATAAACATAGGCAACACCCTGGCAATATTCCCCATGGGCTTGTGGTGGTGGTGGAGAGACTCCTTTGCCTGTAAAAAAAAAAAAAAAAAAAAAAGAAAGAAAGAAAGAAAGAAGGGAGGAAGGAAAAAGAAAGGAAAGGGAAAGGGAAAGGGAAGGGAAAAGGAAAGGAAAAGGAAATAAGGACTTTGTCTTGAAGCTTCAGTGCCAGCAGTATCACAGTAAAATAAAGAACCAGGTAGATTTCTACAATTTCTGACTCCAGGCCCTCGCTCTGAGACAGCATCTCTGGACCCATCCAGGGCTCAGAAGAAATTGTTGGCCTGAAGGGAAGAACACAAGACTGGCTAGATTCATGGCCTGTGGATTGTGGAGCCCTAGGGCCTTCAGTAAACATAGGCTGTAGCCAGATAGTGGTTACAGCAAGCCTGGGGCAAGACCTAGTACTGTACTGGCTTCAGGTCCAACCCAGGTCCAACAGTCCCAGTGGTGCGGCCACAGAGGTGTTTATGTCACCTCTCCCCAAGCTCCAAGCAGCTCACCACAGACAAAGATACTCCAATTGCTTGGGAGAGAGTAAGGGAAGAGAACAAGAGTTTCTGCCCAGAAATAAAGAGAATTGTTCTGGTTCTTACCCAAGACCAACAACATGGTACTTCTACAACTCTACAAGAATCAGAGCATCACTGAACTTGCAGTTTAGTAATGCAGATACGGTCACAGTATCTGCATTACTAAAAACTTGAATCACAGCACTTAAATCCTTTCAAATATCTTTAAAGCCTTTGCTACAAGAATGAGTACAAGCAAGCCCAGATGATGAAAAGTATAATAAATATCAAACTCTTCAATGGCCAGACACTGATGAACATCCATCCACAAGCATCAACACCATCCAAGAAAAACACTACCTTACCAAATGAACTAAATAAGGCAACAGGGGACAATCCCAGAGAGACAAAAATATGTGACTTTTCAGACAAAGCATTCAAAATAGCTCTCTTAAGAAAACTCAAAGAAATTCAAGATAACACAGAGAAAGAATTCAGAATCTTATCAGATCAATTTAACGAACAAGTTGAAATAACTAAAAATAATCAAGTAGAAATTCTAGAATAAAAAATGCAATTAACATGCTGAATAATCCTTCAGAGTCCTTAATAGCAGAACTGATCAGGCTAAGAATTAGTGAGTTTCAACATGGGATATTTGAAAATACACAGTCGGAGGAGAAAACAGAATAAAAAACAATGGAGCATGCCTACAAGATCTATAAATGAGGGAAAATGTAAGAGTTATGATCTGCAAAGGCCATAAAATGGCAAATTTAAGAGTAATTGGCCTCAAAGAGGAGGTAGAAAGAGAGAGATAGGGGTAAAAAGTTTATTCAAAGAGATAATAACAGAGAACTTCCCAAACCTAGAGAAAGACATCAAAATTTAAGAATAAGAATATTATAGAAGCAGATTTAACCCAAAGAAGACTACCTCAAGGCATTTAATAATCAAACTTCCAAAGGTCAAGGATAAAGAAAGTATCCTAAAAGCAGCAAAAGAAAAAAAAAGCAAATAACATACAATGGAGCCACCATATATCTGGCAGCAGACTTTTCAGTGGAAATCTTACAGGGCTGGAGAGAGTAATATGAAATATTTAAAGAGCTGAAGGAAAAAGACTTTTACCCTAGAATATTATATCTGGCAAAGTATGCTTTAAGCATAAAGGAAAAATAAAGACCTTCCCAGATAAACAAAAGCTGAAGTATTTTCTCAACACCAGAACTATCTTACAAGAAATGCTACAGAGAGTTCTTCAATCTGAGAGAAAAGTACATTAATGAACAATAAGAAATCATTTGATGGTATAAAACTCACAGGAAGTAGCAGATAGAAAAACACAGAATAGCATAACAATGTAATTGTGATATGTAAAACAGAAAGACTAACTAATGAACCAATTAAAAATAAATAGAACTACAACTTTCCAAGACATAGTAATAAAAAATAAAAAATCAGCAGTAGTACTATACTTATATCAAACAAAATACATTTCAAGAATAATACTGTAAGAAGAGAAAAAGAAGGGCATTATATAATGATAAAGGGGTAAATCCAGCAAGAGAATATAACAATTATATATTCACTCAAAACTAGAGCACAAAGGTATATAAAGCAAATATTATTAGAGCTAAAGAAAGACATAGACCCAAATACACTAACAGCTGGAGACTTCAACACCTTACTTTTAACATTAGACAGATCATCCAGACAGAAAATCAACAAAGAAGGCTCATAATTAATCTACACTATAAACCAAATAGATATTTACAGAACATTTCTTCCAATGGCACCAGAATATAAATTTTTCTCCTCAGCACATAGATTATTCTCAAACATAGACCATATGTTAGGCCACAAAACAAGTCTTAGAACATTCAAAATAATGAAATGGCTCAGATTTGGATGCAGCCCAGGTGTCCAGCAACAGATGAATGAATAAAGAAAGTGTGGTACATATCCACAGTGGAGTACTATTCAGCCATAGAAAGAATGAGATCCTGTTTATGTGCAACAACATAGATGGAACTGAAAGACATTATGTTATGTGAAATAAGTCAGGCACAGAAAGACAAACATTGCATGTTTTCACTTCTTTGTGGGGGCTAAAAATTAAAGCAATTGAACTCATGGAGATTGAGAGTAGAAGGATGATTAACCAGAGGCTGCTAAGCACAGTGGGGGCTTGTGGAGGAAATTAGGATGAGTACACAAAAACAGAGAGAATGAATAAGATCTAGTATTTGATAGCACAACAGGGTGACTAGAGTCAATAACAATTTAATTGTACATTTTAAAATAACTAAGAAAGTAGAATTGTATTGTTGGTATACAAAGGATAAATGCTTGAGTTGATGGACACCCCATTCACCCTACTGTGATTATTATGCATTATATGCCAGTATCAAAATATCTGATATTCCCACATAAATATATACACCAACTATATATCCAGAAAAAAATTATAAACTAAAAATTCTAGAAAGAAAATCTAAACAGACCTGTAACTCATAAGAACATTGAACCAGTAGTCATAAAATTTCCAACAAAGGAATGTCTAGGACCAGATGGCCCCACTGATGAATTCTATCAAATATTTAAAGAAGAATTAACACCAATCCTCCTCACATGCTTCCAAAACATAAAAGAATAGGGAAATCTTCCAAAATAAGACCAATGTTACTCTGATACAAGAACCCAGAAAAATACATTATTTTTACAAACATACAGAGCAATATCTTTATGAATACAAATGCAAAACTTCTCAATAAATACCCAAAAAATTGATTTAATGGCATATTAAAAGAATCATACACAAGACCATGTAGGGTTTATCCCAGAAATAGAAGTGTGGTTCAAACTAAGAAAACCAATCAGTATAATACACCACATTAATACAACAATGGACAAAAAACACGTGATCACCTCAATTGTTGCAAAAAAATGCATGTGACAAAATGTGATACCATTTTGTGATTTAAAAAACACTCTTACAAAACTATGAACAGAAGAAAACTTCTACAACATGATAAAGCATATTTATGAAAACCCATACCTAACGTACCTGCATTAGTTTATTTTCTATTACTATAACTGAATACCTAGGACCGGATAATTTGCAAAGAAAAGAAATTTATTTCTTACAGTTTGGAAGGCTGGGATTTCAAAGTTGAAGGGCCACGTCAGAGGAGTACTTCCTTGCTGGTGGGGACTCTGTGAAGAGTGCTGAGGCCATTCTGGGTATCACATGGCAAAGAGGCTCACAAGACACAGACAAACTGGCTTTTATAAAAGACCCATTCTCTTGATAACCCATTCATCTATGAATGGATTGATTTATTCATGTGGCAAGACTTTCATGACCCACTCACATTGCAAAGGTCCCACCTCTTAACACTGCTACAATGGGGACCAAGTTTCTAGCACATTAACTTTTAGGGTATACATTTCAACCATAGCAAAATCCAATTTTCCTCTTAAGATAAGAAAAAAATGAGGAAGTCTGCTTTCACCACTGTTATTCAACATTGTACTAAAAGATCCAGCGAGATAAATTAGAAAATAAAAAGAAACAAAGGGCATACGAATTGTACAAGAAGAAGTAAAAATGTCTTTAGTCACAGATGATTCATATACATAAAACATTTCAAAGGTTCCACACAAAAATATTAGAGTTAAAATATAAATTCAGCAATTACAGAATATAAATCAGTATGTGCTTTCATTCATGTACGAGAAACAATCCCTGGTGCAACAATGTTGGGAGTTAGGCTCTTTAAGACATAATTAGGTCATGAGGGCATCATCCTCATGAACAGATTAATGCCACTATTTTAGGAGGGGGTTAATTATCACAAAGTAAATTCCTGAGCTTGTCCCCCTTCCTTTCTGTTGCTCTCTCAACCTTCTGCCTTCTGTCATGGGATGATGCAGCAAGAAGGCTGCAGCAAGAGCCAGGTCCCGTGACCTTGGACTCCCCAGCCTTCAGGAGTGTAAAACATAAATTTTTCTGTATATTAGCCAGTCCATGGTATTCTGTTACAGCAACCCAAAATGGAAGAAAATTCAGGGAATGAGAGTTATTGTTTAACAAGTTTCCTTTTGGGGTGATGAAAAGTTGTGAAAACAGATGTCAGTGATGGTTGCACAATATTATGAATGTAATTAATGTCACAGAATTGTATATTTAAAGATGGTTAAAATGATAAATGTTAGGTTATATACACTTTACATTTTGAAATTTTTAAGTTGATTAATTCATTTCAACTTAACTGCTGGGATAAAAGAAAATGTCCTGAGATCAGGAGGACTCAAGATGGCGCTGTGAGAACAACCCAGGATTGGAGCTCGCGTTGAATCCACAAACGGTGAGTCAGAGCTGCATTTCCAGACTGATCTTTGTTGCCCACAGAACGGGGAAACTCCCAAGTATAAAAAAGACACGGGACGCCAGGCAGTAGGTCTGCCTGGTGAAGCCGGCAGCCGGGGCGGCGGCGGCCGGCCTTACCCAGCAATCATCACAGGGCGTGCTTGTCCGGGTGCCCTGTTGAACCGGCAACCTGAGACTTGAGAGGGCTGGACTTGAGACTGAACGAGACTTGGACAGTAGGCCAACCCAGGGGATTGCAGGAACAGATCGTTTGGGATACCCAGTGGGATGAACAAAACCGCGATTTCAAACTATCCCGAGCAGACGGTCCCAGATGCTCTGTGGGGGAGGGGTGTCCACCACAACCGAGGCAACCTGCCTCAACTGAGATACACGCCCACTGCTGATGCAGCCAGCCATTGCCGAGGCAACCCGCCCCAACTGAGATACACGCCCACTGCTGACGCAGCCTGCCGTTGCCGAGGAAACCCGTCCCTACTGAGATACACGCCCACTGCTGACGCAGCCTGCCGTTGCTGAGGCAACACGCTACAACGAAGAGACTCCGCCACAGGGCGTGGCGGAGACCACAGCAGAGCCTGCAGGAACAGGGCGAATCACACAACAGCAGGGCGGAGCCTCGACAGCCAAACAGTGGCTAGTCTGCTTTCTAACTGGGCAGGACACCTCATCGAACATCCAAAAATAAAGCCCAAACCCCCCAACACAGAGCATTTGAGAAAGAAAAAAGGGGGGGGTTTTAATGAGCTCTGTTGCAGCAGAATCAAACATAGCAGCCTAACAGCCCTGAATGAACAACAGAGCGCATAGCTCAGCAATTAAGCCCCTATAAAGTACAAACTGTCTCCTCAAGCAGCTCCCTGACCCCTCTATATCCAAAAGACTGACATTAGGCAGACATCATCCTGGGACAAAGATAGCAGAAAAAGAAACTGGTTGCATCCCTTGCTGTGCCACAGCTGCTAGAGGTGCACCCCAGACAAGCAGGGTCTGGAGCGGACCTCAGCAGTCGTACAGCGAAGGGGCTAGACTGGTAGAAGGAAAACCAAGCAACAGAAATACTTCATCATCAACATTCTGGGTGTCCACTCAGAGACCCAATCGAAAAGTCAGCAACTACGCAGACGACAAGTGGACAAATCCACAAAGATTGGAAGAAACCAACGCAAAAATGAGGAAAACACCCGAAACCAGAACACCTCGCCTCCTAGAAAGGACCAAAACTCCTCACCAGCAAGGGAACAAAGCTGGACGGAGAATGACTGTGACGAAATGACGAAATTAGACTTCAGAAGATGGATAATGAGAAACTTTTGTGAGCTAAAAGATCATGTATTAAATCAATGCAAAGAAACCAAGAACCTTGAAAAAAGATTTGAAAAAAGATTCGAGGAAATGATAACAAGAATGGATAACTTAGAGAGGAATATGAATGAATTAAAGGAGCTGAAAAACACAATACGAGAACTTCGCGAAGCATGCACAAGTTTCAATAGCCGAATTGACCAAGCAGAAGAAAGAATATCTGAAGTCGAAGACCAACTCAATGAAATAAAACGAGAAACCAAGATCAGAGAAAAAAGCGCAAAAAGGAATGAACAAAGTCTCCAAGAAACGTGGGACTATGTGAAAAGACCTAACCTACGTTTGATAGGTGTACCAGAAGGGGACGAAGAGAATGAATCCAAGCTGGAAAATACTCTTCAGGACATCATTCAGGAAAATTTCCCCCACTTAGCAAGACAGGCCAACACTCAAATGCAGGAAATACAGAGAACACCACAAAGATATTCCGCAAGAAGAGCAACCCCAAGGCACATAATCGTCAGATTCAACAGGGTTGAAATAAAGGAGAGAATACTAAGGGCAGACAGAGAGAAAGGTCGGGTCACCCACAAAGGGAAGCCCATCAGACTCACAGCAGATCTCTCAGCAGAAACACTATAAGCCAGAAGAGAGTGGGGGCCAATATTCAACATTCTTAAAGAAAAGAACTTTCAACCCAGAATTTCATATCCAGCCAAACTGAGCTTCAGAAGTGAAGGAAAAATAAAATAAAATCCTTTGCGAACAAGCAAGTACTCAGAGATTTTGTCACCACCAGGCCTGCTTTACAAGAGCTCCTAAAAGAGACACTACACATAGAAAGGATCAACCAGTACCAGCCATTCCAAAATCACACTGAATGCTAAAGAGCATCAACATAATGAAGAATCTACAAAAACTAACAGGCAAAACAGCCACTTAGCATCAAAATGGCAGTATCAAATTCACACATAACAATATTAACCCTAAATGTAAATGGACTAAATGCACCAATCAAAAGACACAGACTGGCAAATTGGATAAAAATCCAAAACCCATCAGTGTGCTGTATCCAGGAAACCCATCTCACATGCAAGGATACACATAGGCTCAAAATAAAGGGATGGAGGAAGATTTACCAAGCAAATGGAGAGCAAAAAAAAGCAGGAGTTGCAATTCACATCTCTGATAAAATAGAATTTAAAGCAACAAAGATCAAAAGAGACAAAGAAGGATTCATCCCGGGGATGCAAGGCTGGTTCAACATACGCAAGTCTATCAACGTAATTCACCACATAAACAGAACCAAAAACAAAAACCACATGATTATCTCAATTGACGCAGAGAAGGCATTTGACAAAATTCAACAGCCCTTTATGCTAAAAACCCTCAATAAACTCGGTATCGATGGAACGTATCTCAAAGTAATAAAAGCTATTTATGACAAACCAACAGCCAATATCATACTGAATGGGCAAAAACTGGAAGCATTCCCTTTAAAATCTGGCACTAGACAAGGATGCCCTCTCTCACCACTCCTATTCAATATAGTACTGGAAGTTCTAGCCAGAGCAATCAGGAAGAAAAAGAAATAAAGGGTATTCAAATAGGAAAGGTGGAAGCCAAATTGTCTCTATTTGCTGACGACATGATAGTATACCTAGAAGGCCCCATTGCCTCAGTCCAAAAACTCCTGAAACTGATAAGCAACTTCAGCAAAGTCTCAGGATATAAAATCAATGTGCAAAATCACAAGCATTCGTCTACACCAATAACAGACTTAAAGAAAGCCAAATCAAGAGCGAACTGCCATTCGCAATTGCTACAAAAAGAATAAAATACCTTGGAATACAACTCACAAGGAACGTAAGAGACCTCTTCAAGGAGAACTACAAACCACTGCTCAACGAAATCAGAGAGGACACAAACAGATGGAGAAACATTCCATGTTCATGGTTAGGAAGAATTAATATCGTGAAAATGGCTATACTGCCCAAAGTAATTTACAGGATCAATGCTATCCCCATCAAGCTACCATTGACTTTCTTCACAGAACTGGAAAAAACCACCATGAACTTCATATGAAACCAAAAGAGAGCCCGCATAGCCAAGTCAATTCTAAGCAAAAAGAACACAGCGGGGGGCATCACACTACCGGATTTCAAACTATACTACAAGGCTACAGTAATCAAAACAGCATGGTACTGGTACCAAAACAGAGATATAGACCAATGGAACAAAACAGAGGCACCGGAGGCAACACAACATACATACAACTATACAATCTTTGATAAACCTGACAAAAACAAGCAATGGGGCAAGGATTCCATGTTTAACAAATGGTGTTGGGAAAACTGGCTAGCCATGTGCAGAAAGCAGAAACTGGACCCCTTCCTGATACCTTACACCAAAATTAACTCCAGATGGATTAAAGACTTAAACATAAGACCTGGCACCATAAAAACCCTAGAAGGAAATCTAGGCAAAACTATCCAGGACATAGGAGTAGGCAAGGACTTCATGAACAAAACACCAAAAGCATTGGCAACAAAAGCCAAAATAGACAAATGGGACCTAATCAAACTCCACAGCTTCTGCACGGCAAAAGAAACAGTAACTAGAGTGGATCGGCAACCAACAGAATGGGAAAAAATTTTCGCAGTCTACCCATCTGACAAAGGGCTGATATCCAGAATTTACAAAGAACTCAAACAGATTTACAGGAAAAAAACAAACAAGCCCATTCAAAAGTGGGCAAAGGATATGAACAGATACTTTACGAAAGAAGACATATATGAGGCCAACAATCATATGAAAAAATGCTCATCGTCACTGGTCATCAGAGAGATGCAAATCAAAACCACATTGAGATACCATCTCACGCCAGTTAGAATGGTGATCATTAAAAAATCTGGGGACAACAGATGCTGGAGAGGATGTGGAGAAAAAGGAACACTTTTACACTGTTGGTGGGAGTGTAAATTAGTTCAACCATTGTGGAAGACAGTGTGGCGATTCCTCAAGGCCTTAGAAATAGAAATTCCATTTGACCCAGCAATCCCATTACTGGGTATATATCCAAAAGACTATAAATCGTTCTACTATAAGGACACATGTACACGAATGTTCATTGCAGCACTGTTTACAATAGCAAAGACCTGGAATCAACCCAAATGCCCATCAATAATAGACTGGATTGGAAAAATGTGGCGCATACACACCATGGAATATTATGCAGCAATCAGAAATGATGAGTTTGTGTCATTTGTAGGGACATGGATGAATCTGGAGAACATCATCCTCAGCAAACTGACACAAGAACAGAAAATGAAACACCGCATATTCTCACTCATAGGTGGGTGATGAAAAATGAGAACACATGGACACAGAAAGGGGAGTACTAAACACTGGGGTCGATTGGGGGGAAAAGGGGAGGGCCAGTGGGAGGGGGAGGTGGGGAGGGATAGCCTGGGGAGAAATGCCAAATGTGGGTGAAGGGGAGAAGAAAAGCAAAGCACACTGCCATGTGTGTACCTACGCAACTGTCTTGCATGCTCTGCTCATGTACCCCAAAACCTATAATCCAATAAAAAATAAAAATTAAAAATAAAATAAATATATTCAGATCATTAAAAAAAAAAAAAGAAAATGTCCTTAGATAGTAAGAAATATTTAGCTCAGATAATGGCTCATCACAGATGATACAGTTAGAGGCATTCCCACTTCAAAGCACAATAGAAAAGTGCATCCTATACCACAGCCATTTAATTTTGTTTTAAAAGTTTAGGACAATGCAATAAAATATGGACTGGATACTAACATTATATATGGTGGAAAGAAAGAACAAATTTATATTTGCTTTTAACCATATATCAAACACCTAAATAACCTAGTAAAAATATTACGTATAAAGAAATCATCTTTTTTTCCTGCTATGCTCAAATTAATTTTGGGTGTCATATTAAGAATTCATAGGGACTCCATGTTTGGGTCCCCTTCCACAAACACTCTCGTGGAAGCCATCTTTCTCTCTCCTGGATTTCCCCTCTGGAGTCCCCTTCCACACTCTCATGTGGAAGCCTGTCTTCCCTCCTAAACTCCATCTCTCTCTATTTCCTTCCACTCAGTGTGGAAGCTGCTTTTCTTTTATGGATTCCATCTTTCTAGATTCTCTCACTCAGTGTGAGAGTTAGCTGTTTCTCTCTTCTTCTCCTCTTTCTCAAAAAATAAAAATAATAAAATTTTTAAAAAGTTTATAATGTCACATACTATTATTTGCTTGAAATAAAGCTATCACTTCCCCTTTACACAGATCTTAGTTAAAATAGACTCTCTGAGTAATACAATGATAACTCACCAAGTTAATTTTATTTTTTTGAGATGCAGACTTGCTCTTTTGCCCAGGCTGTAATGCAGTGGCGTGATCTCAGCTTACTGCAACCATCGCCTCATGGGTTCAAGCAATTCTCCTGCCTCAGCCTCCTGTGTAGCTGGGATTACAGGTGCGTGCCACCACACCTGGATAATTTTTGTATTTTTAGTAAAGACAGGATTTCACCATGTTGGTCAGGCTGGTCTCGAACTCCTGACTTTGCAATCCACTCACCTCGACCTTTCAAAGTGCTGGGATTATAGGCATGAGCCACTGCACCTGGCCCACCAACTTAATTTTTACATGATTGTCATTTTATTTGTATGCTATCCAGTGACTGTAACAAGTTGTTTGTATATTTAATAATGTTCTCCCCTCATTTATTTATAATTATATCATGGGAACACATATTCATTCACATTTTCATCTTCCAAATCAGAATCTTTTTACCTTGAGATTTTTCTGCTGCTTGGTAAGTTTGTTTTTCAGTCTTCTGTTGTAATTGTTCTTCTGAAACATCTGCCTTAATAACAAAAGTTGTAATATGTAATTAGAAATGTTATATGTTTATATATATATATATTATATATATACTCGTGTTTAATTACCTGCTTTGAGAAAAAGAGTTAGCTTTTTGCTCTCATCTACAATGTCACTGCAGAAACATTTTATTTTTCTTTATTTCCAGAATGCATCAAATTAAAAAGTCAGAATGATTAATGGACCTGAGAGGCAATTGGGAACACTAAACAGCAAGGAGGGTGCTCAAGCAATATTGTCCTTTTCCCTCGCAAATAGTTCTAACCAAATAATGTTAATAATTATTGATTCTTGTTTAGATTTATATTTTAGTCTGTTCTAATCTTCAGAAGAACTAAAATGGCTTACAAGATTGTGATAGGAATACTTTAATAACACCTATGATCAAAATATATTTTGGATACATGTCATGTATGTACAGCCTTTTATCTTTTCTTTTTTTCCAGCATTTTTGCCCTATGAATTTCCTAATTAAATGCTTTTAAACCAAAACAATTCTAAAAATTTTCTAGATCTTGTTTAAAGGTATATAAAATTATTTGAAAAGGAGTATGCTTTTACAATCATCTTATTGTATAAATTTTTTTTGTAGATGAAGCGAAAACTATGAAAATTTTCCTTATCTCAAAATGATATATCTTTTAATTTACCATTAAAACTATAATGTAACCCATAACTTCTTGATCAATATCAAACAATTTTTATAAGTTGACAATATTATTACTTTTCCCAAATATTACTTTCAGCATTCTAAATATAAAGCAGGTTGTGTTATAAGGTAAACTTTTAGTTCTCTTGAAATAAGAAAATATTAATTAACTCATTTAAATGGGTTAGAATTTATTTGGGATATTGAAGGAGCAATATGAAATAAACAGCTTTCAAGTATTTATGTATATCATACCTTTTTACTTTCTGTAAGAACAGGAGGTAAAACGAATGGTGATATCACTGTTTCATTTTTTTGAGCCAATGTTCCAACAGACAGTGAATCCTGAATTTCTTTGCTGGATGATATTGTTGCAAGTGATTTATCATGCGTCTCTGATGGAGATTTATAGGCTAGGTCTTCAGCAACTGAAACTTCATTTGAACTCTCTAAAAAAGTTGATTCATCTTGAGACTTAAGGATCTGTGAAAGATCTGAAACAGCAGGACTAGATCGTTTCTTCTCTGAGCTTTAGAATTATAAAACATCTGGTATTAGATTATGTGAAGACCATTTTCTTTGCAACTGAAGAATCATTTTAATAATATATAAAGATACTAAATAATTATAATTACTCATTAATTTATGGTAATTCCAATATGAAATTGATGCTAGATAACAAGTTGACAATAGTAACATATGTTCTAAGATTTAACATGATATATAATACTAAGGAAATCATGTAAAATAATCCAATATAATCATTATTCAAGGTGATAAGCAACAGAACAAGAAAAATTTACTCAGCCAAAGTAGAATATAGGATGGTTTGGAGATTTACCCATTAGTCACATTTATTCCATTATTTTTCCACAATTTTATTTCAGAATGAAAATTATAATCTCTTCACAGAAGCTTTGACATTAAAAGATCACCACCTTTTACCAGAGTCAATTTCCCAAGCTCTGAGTTACTCTTCTTTAAGGTAAGGGGTATTTACTCTCCACCAATTGCCAAAGGATCAGCTTTCCAGGTTCCAGAACTAGGGTAACCAGATGTCGTTGTTTGCAAGCACAATCCCAGTTTTTGTTTGTTGTTCAAAAATTCTAGTTTAGATAATAATTTAAGTGATCAAACAATAAAAATTTAACAAAGCTTTCCTATCTATGAAATGCAACAGAATTTGATGTGTTTTGTTTTGAACAGCTATTGCTCCAGTTGACATAATTTGCCTAAGGTTTGTTGCAAAATGTTTAAAATAATTTGAATTTTGATCTCACAGAAGTAAAATTTTCAATGTACCTACTGCCACCTATCCTACATTTGTTAGTTTAGAATAAATTTAGAACTCCAAAGTTTGGGTTATAAAAAAAGGGAGTGGAGTGGAGAGGATAGCTCTGAAAATATATATAGTGCTGGTAATTTAAAAAGACATAGAATTTATGACAAACAGACTTTTGTAGTGGCATTATAAAGCAGATTGCGATATTAAAAGTAAAGATAATAGGTGGCTTTCTTTCCTAAATTAAGCATGGTATCTCATCCTCAAACCCGATTTATTAGTTTTATTAGGTATTTGAATTTAAGATGAATGTTCAGTCTAACATTCATGGGGAGACTATTTGTTACAGTTATTCACAAACCACCACCCCTGACACTAATATTACCACATATCTAAAAATAGAAAGCAAAATATTTTTGGAGATTCTGAAGTGGTTATTAGGGGACATCGTTAATCACTTGATTCTACACAAGCAATTATTCTTATAACAATAGAGAAAATATGTGGCAATACAAGAACAGTGACTTAAATGCTAATATACAGTTCATTTATAACCATATTCCCACATTCAGCCATTCCCCAATTCTATTGTCTCCTATAACCCATAAGGAACCAGTGTATAACAAACATGATACTTCTGCTGAAGGGTTTGGGAATAAAAAATACGAGGAGGTTGTGCAAGCAATGCTGTGTTCAAGCTTGTGTCAGTTAAAGAGAAGTGGAAATAGTTTCAAAGCCTTACTGATTAGACAGGGAAGGAGAAGAAGGAAAAGGAGGGAGGAAGAGAAAGAGGTAGATGAGGAGAAGAGGAGGAGTTGAAGGAGGAGGAGGAGAACAGCAATGGTGACTATAGAAGGCAGCCTATAGCCACACAGAAAATAACAATAAAGCAAGTGATTGCATCCTCCCAATTCTTTGGTAAATTGCCCAAAACCACGAAAATACAATTTATAAATCCTACTAACTTTTTGTCATTCACTGTCTGCTTTAGATGAAGATTCTGTGTCTAATAATCATTCCATGTCTAAATACTACCATATAATAGCCTAATCATGAGCATGTATTTTAACAGTTTTTATATAAGCATGTTGACAGCATTCTACATCATGGTCTTCAACATCACTGAAGTGGTATAAAGAGCGCATCTCCTCCTGCTTGCAAAAGCATTTGTTAACTCTGATGATCTGAGCACTGCACCCTTTTCGTACTAAGCAAATAGATGTACAAAGGCACGATCTGTTATGCATATAATCATGGATACTTTATAATTCTTAAATAAGGCAAAACGGAAAATGTCATTGGATGATAACTGCCCAAATTGCCCTCTTTTTTTTTCTTTCCAATACCTTCTTTTTCAGGAACTTTCCTTAAAACCATCCATTTTCTAAAATGTCAACACAATCCCCAACCCATACCCTCTCCTCTTAGGAAAAAAAAAAAAAAACTCTCTCACAAGTATTGATGTTACATTGAATTTTTAATTATCAATGCAAATAAGAGACAAATTAATAATACTAAGAAAATATTATTGATATTCTTATCTGCAATAATACAAGATGTAGAATGCATTCCTATATACGAAACAAAAATATCTAAGACCTATGGTGTGCAATACAGTACAAACTAATACGATTCTAAAAATGAATTTTATAGAAAAATTTCAATATGGGTGCCATAAAAGTCAAAAGTCATCAATATTTTGATAGTTTTAAAAAATTACAATTAACATTGATCAAAATATTCATAGTGACTAGTTCTAGGATTCTCAACTGAAAAGAAAGTCAAAAATTTTTAAAGGTTCAGTAAAAGTCCAAGATAACTAAGAGCCTGGAAAAAATAAAAGGTTAAAATACTTGAAATTATTAACTTAAAGAAAATTGGTTGATGGACTACTTAGAAATAGTTTGTAAATGAATAAATAATTCTTATACTGACAATGTTGCCTAGCTACCTCTAGCCAGCAATGTTATTACTGAAATAATCAGAAATGGAACTTAAACTATAGGGATATTATATAGAACAAAGAAAAACTATTCTTGTACTAGAAAAAAAGAGTTATCAGTTAATGAGAATGACAATGTTATGAATGAATGAATGGCCTCAGTTAATTTCTCCCTTCCCTACTTGGTAGCTTGACTGAGACTTTCAGGTCTTTCATTGATACCTGTAATATTGCAATGTGCTCTGCTTGCTATTCTCCTTATAAGTTTTTCTAAATAAACCTTGTTATGTGTAGCTAGTGGTATATGACTCGTGTATGTTATATGTAGCTTTTGAAAACAGAAAGTTTGGGCTACCACTGAAGTGGAAAATAATTCCATTGGAAGCCTTATACCAGACAAACTACTAAGTTGAAATGGTCAATATCTCAGTGTCCATATCTTGCACAGTCATAAAAACTCAAGAGATAAATTACTTGTTCTCAGTAAGAATGGCCATAGAGATCAGGTAGCCATGGAATTATGGGACACCATAATCTGAGATTAAGTAGGATGTTTCTTTTGGATTTTTCCCATGCACATTTTCCTTTTGCTCATTCTGCTTTACATCCTTTTTATATAATAAATCATGGTCAACATAATGACTATATGATGAGTGCTGTGAGCTCTCCTAGTGAGGAGCGTAGTCCTGGGGAACCCTAACACACAAGGCTACTATTTTTGTACTTTATATTAATACTGTTTTCTGTTTCTTTCTCAGATTACATGATTAATAAGGACATTCTGAATTATTAAACCAAAAACAGGTACACAGCCATATTAGTTGGTTAATTATCTATTGGTAACCTCCATAACAGCTGGCCAAGCACATGGTGAAAAACTGAACTGGCAAGATCATTCCATAATATTGCATACAGGAAGAGTAATAATAAATTATTCTTCAAACAAAATGTAATGCATACAGGGACTCTGCAATACTAGTCTGTTAATACTAGTCTGTTAAGGAAAAAAAAAAAACACTGGACAGGCCGGGCGCAGTGGCTCAAGCCTGTAATCCCAGCACTTTGGGAGGCCGAGGCGGGTGGATCACGAGGGTCAACAGATCGAGATCATCCTGGTCAACATGGTGAAACCCCGTCTCTACTAAAAATATAAAAATTAGCTGGGCATGGTGGCGCGTGCCTGTAATCCCAGGTACTCAGGAGGCTGAGGCAGGAGAATTGCCTGAACCCAGGAGGCGGAGGTTGCAGTGAGCCGAGATCGCGCCATTGCACTCCAGCCTGGGTAACAAGAGCGAAACTCCGTCTCAAAAAAAAAAAAAAAAAAAAACCACTGGACACTCCATAGTGGACTACTGAAACTTAAACAGGTAAATAAAAAGCTCTACTTACTCCAGTCTGTCATTACACAAGCTATAGAATAAATTGCTGCCACTACTGATACATGTATGTAGCTGAAGACTTGGCAACGTATGCCAAGATTAGTAAATATACCTTTAGTAATCTTTCTTGAGAATGTTTTAATTCCTGTTATACATTTTCAGTGTGGGACAAAACTTAGCAAAATGTACACTGCTAGCAATCTCCAGATATTATATCACACTGATGACGGTGATCAACACCAAAGAAACATTACATGTTGTCTAGGCATACCTGATTAAAGATAACTTTAAATGATCCCAGGCCCTAGTATTCAGGTGAATTTGGAGAAGGCAGTCGTCATCTGGACAGTATAAAAAAGATACATTCTATATCACTTAAAGCAGGCATCACCAACTTCTGGACCACAAACTGGTACCAGTTCAGGGCCTGTTAGGAACTGAGTCACACAGCAGGAGGTAAGTGGTAAGTGAGCAAGCAAAGCTTCCTCTGTATTTATAGCTACTCCCTCATCACTTGCATTACTACCTGAGCTCAGCCTCCTGTCAGATCAGCAGACACATTAGATTCTCATAGGAGCACAAATACTATTGTGAACTGTGCATGCGAGGGATCTAGGTTGCATGCTGCATATGATAATCTAATGTCTGATGATCTGTCACTGTCTCCCATCACCCCCAGATGGGACCATCTAGTTGCAGGAAAACAAGCTCAGGGCTCCCACTGACTCTACATTAAGGTAAGCTGTATAATGATTTCATTATATACTATAATGTAATAATAGCAATAAAGTGTACAATACATGTAATGTGCCTGAATCATCCTGAAATCACACCCTCCACCCTAATCTGTGGAGAGTTTGTCTTCCACAAAACTGGTCCCGGGTGCCAAAAATGCTGGAAACTGCTGCCTTAAAGGAAAATTTACTGGGCCTCCAGTCCCAACAACAAAGGATTTTCCTTGTTAGGTAGTGGTGACATCACATTCTATACCTGGTGATTCTTCAAGGCACTACATCAGTGCAACTAATTTTAAATAGAAGCCCATATATTAACAAGCCTTGGAAGAGGTCTAGGCATCATAAAAACAAGTTCTAACTTTAGATTTTGCCGTATCTTTCAAACTCACGGGATTACACATACCTGTAAGAAACCACTTTCTGACTGAAACTTTTGGCAATGACACTTCAATAAATTATTTGTCATCTCCTACATCTTTGGACTAAATGATTTCCTTCCGCTGAGTGGCATGTCCGTGATTGCTAGCCTATTACTGAGCCCTAATGGGGCAGAGTTTTCTTACTATTCAACCCAATATTCCTATCCCACATGCGTCTTCTCTAATCCAAAATCTGATAAAGTGGTACATGCCCAGGAAAATTCTATTAAAAGGGGAATATAGCATATTCAATCAATTTGAACTTAGACAAATTCATAAAATATGGCCTTACACTCACAAGCACACAGAAGATCCCTCTGCTGTTTTAAACAAACCATTGACTCAGTAAGGCACTTGCCTGAAAGATTTGCCACTTGACAAGAAAGCATGATTCCCTAATGGAAAAGCCTCTGTCAAAGGTCATGAAATCTTATGGAGTGCTACAGTCCTTCACCATAATGATGGTAAGCTGCTGAGATCCTATAGTATTGGTCATTCTTCAGAATTGAGTAAACTTCAGGCATTCGTCATGGCCATAGAGCACAATCTCATCAGATTGACTGAACTGACTAATGAGCCATTGTTAATGAGCCTAGTTACTCAGTCAGGCTATTGGATCTCCTAGGACAGAACTTTTTACACATGCTATTCTAAGGTAACCTTTGTCCAAGGAAATAGTTACAACTTAATCACAAACTCAGTTCTTATATTCTATGCATATGTGTCCATGAGAAAGAACCAAATCTAAAGGAAAACATTTGACATGAAAAAGTCAATTAAGAATGTGTAACCATCATCTCTAGTTTAGTTTTAGGTCCCTGTTCAAATCCATCCCACCATGAAAGAACACAATGCCCAATAAGGAGTTTATTCAAAAGACATAGAAATCTTTAGGAAGCTGAGGTGTGAAAAGCCCCTGAGTCTAGGTGTTCAAGACCAGCCTGGGCATGATAGGGAGGCTGTGTCTCTATAAAAATAAAACAATTGGCTGGCCATGGTGGCACATGCCTAGGGTACCTGCCAATCAGAAGGCTAGGATGGGAGGATGGCTTCAGCGTGGGAGGTTGAAGATGCAGTAAACCATGATTGTGCCACTGCACTCTAGCCTAGGGGTCAAAGTGAGACCCTATCTCAAAAAAAAAAAAAGACAAAGACATAGAAGCCACTGTTGTCCATCTAGCTTACTCTACTTGCCATTTAAGGCAGCCTCTTTGAAAACGACCTCCGTAGGGCTTGTCAGTCCACTTTTCCCTACTTGTTTATAAGCTACAGGATACCATACCAAGCAAGGCCCCTCTTTCATGGTTAAACTCCAACATACCTAGAAGTTAGGGAATAGAGAAAGATATCATTTCAAGGGGAATAGTATACTCCTTTTTTCCCCTTTGCTTTGACCTCAGTGGATGGGTAGACACAACATATTGCTCATTTAAAAGCAACAGATGGTGCTGCAGATACCCTCTTCTAACCCCACAGGTGACCTATGATGGCAAAATGGTAACTTTGGGGTCCCCATGGAACTATCACTTCAGAAAAAAGACAACCTGACTCATCTCCACAGAGAAAAACAGATCTGTTTGTCAGATGTGAACATATCTGACCCTGAGAAATGGTTGGAGGTGAATGTTCAAAGGAGGTGATAAATAACTTTCTCTTTCCTATGGCAAATATGGAACACACATTCAAAAAAAAAGGTATCTCTGTTTGGCCAGGAAAAAGAGTTCATAAAGTTAACTTAGGAGGATGTTTGTTCTACATCCTCATCCAACCCAGCTGGTGACCTTACTAATATTCTTCTCTCAGACAATACTAAGGAAATTGGTATGTTCAGAGTCAGGTGTCAGATAGAACTAACGGAAAGACCAATAATAATGAGTCTCCAAGACCAAAGGGTGGACAGCAGAGAGACAAATCTTTATTTATGAATGGTCCTGGTGATTTTCTTTCTTCCTTATTTTTGTGGTTTCACAGAGCTGGCTCACCAGGACTGTTTGACTCGCCAATACCAGCTACATTAGTATACAGAGTACCTATTTCCTTCTCTTTTTCCTATAAGGCCATTGCCCCAACCAGGAAGCTCTGTGTTACATGGTTGATTAGGTGCTCTCTATGCCCTCCCAATTCCCCTATAATTTTATAAAGTGATATGTGAGAAGGGGGTTCCTCTCAGGAGCCTTTTCTATGATGAATCCAGCTTTTCTCAATCTAAGTCCATTTCTCTATGGAATAATGATAGCTTAAGAGATATTGTACCCTCTGTTGCTTCCTAGATTGTAAGGTTTCCTCTATAAAATCTACCTTTTGCCTACTATTTGGGCACTAGTAATATGCCCCTTTTGTAACAGTTAACTGAGGATATTAAAAGCTCCTCTAGTCTGGACCTTTTAGTAATAACATGAATTTTCATTTGTAGAAGTTTATTTTGGTAAAAATTGAAAAGAAAAACTATTTTAACAGCTTTTATTTCACAATTAGATAATGCCTTTTCTTTACTGTTAATACCTTCCTTGACCATCCAATCTAAATTATCCTTCCCTGTGACTGTCTGATGTATAGTTTCATTATCTTCATTTATTAGCCTCTAAAATTATCTTGTTCATTTATTTTTACTTGTTATTTTTTGTCTCTCCTGTTATAATGTAAGTACCACAAGAGAAGGCATCTTGGCTGTCTTATTTTTCAGGAAAGCATAATACCCAAAAAAGTACTGGGCATATGAAGGTGACAAAAGTATCTGTTGAATGAGTTGGTGAATAAATGAGTGAAGTTAACAGCTAATCATCTACGGAGAAAAAAAATGGACACGTACCAATACACTTCCCTTGCATGTTTTAGTGCTTTATAGCAAACGCAAGTAGGAATGGGGAGAAAAAAGTCCTAATGAAAGTATTTAGAAAGAAGTAGGTTGACTGTGTAACTCTTAAAAATAAAACACCATGAATTAGTTGACATTTACATTTCTAAAAGGTGTGAATTTCAGTGCCACAAAACATTTAAGGAAAGCTAGCAATGCACATGATGTGAAACAATACATTATTATTGTTTGATTAACTGTTTATCACTAACTCATTCCCTAAGCCAAAATAAACTGCTAAATGTTGTAAAGAGCAAAAATGTACTTTATTATAAGCAATACCATGTATCTGCTCAGGTGGGGTCTCCTTACTTCGCTCCCATCCACTCTCTGAAGGTTTGGGAGACTTTTCCAAAGTATTTCAGAAATTCTATTAGGATCTAAGAAGTAACCCAAAATGAAGGTTGATGAATAATATGTGGCATGTGCTTAATTGTTTGAATTTTTATTATGTTTAGCAATATATGATATATGATACATTATCATATATATGATATTATATATAATAATTAACCTAAAGCTATTAAGGGTAATTCTATGAAATCTATCAAGCTGAAACAACCTATTTCATCTCATATTTCCCATTACTGTCCTAAGTCTAGAATCCAAAAAAAAAAATAAATAATTTTTTGGCCTTTTCCTGAGCACACTATATAGATTCCAAACATCCTCATCTTTGCCTCAAAGCAAAGTCTGTCCACTTGGCACACCCTTTCTTCACATCTCCCTGTTAAAATCCAACCCAACCATCTTTCTTAAATTAAATGGTATGTAATTCTTAATCCAGTCAGAAATAACTTTTCCTCTGTTTTGATGTAGCTTCTTGGTAATGTTTTACAGAATGCAACATCTGCATTATACTCCACTTATTTTTGTACATGTCTAGTCAGCCCTACTAGATTGTTAATGGATTGAGGGCAATGACCATATATTTGAAACCCTTTATATCCCATAATATCCATCACAGTGCCTTGCACGGCATGGATGCTCAGTTAGTGTTTCCTCATTAGAGCTAAACTGAATTGAAATGAATTAAAATAATCTTCCTCCTGAAGTTATTTCATCAATTAACATTTCTAGGGAAAAAGGGGCATTTCAGATGAATAATGTCATATATTCATTCTATGACTTTTTCTTAGTCTTATATTCTCTGTCATCCTCATTCTATTGTTCTCTATTGAACCCTTCTTCCATTCTATCACTTCCAATTTAAATTCTAAAATGTGACTTATCAGAAAAGTAGAATGAGGACTGGACTAGATAACATTAACATAACCCCTCCTTTAAGATTTTTCCAAATGCCCATGGAAAGTAACTGAGACTGCCTTATCATGTCTTCATACAGACTAGAAACTATTTAAAATGGCTTTTTTAAGCCAATGTTTCTATTTTCTGAGATTTATCAATGTACAAAGAGGCTATCACATTTATCAGCAGCAACTAAATGTTCAATTTTAAAACAAATTATATCAAAAGTTACCACCTCGTGTTCTTCAAGGTGATAAACTATTGGCTCTCCAGGATTTTCCAGAGCTATCCTTCACCATGATTACATAGAGAACTATAGTAGTATTCCATGCTCTACCATAATCTGAGTATGAATACAAGAGCACCATGCTTTATTCCTTCCCATTTCTACATGATACGTAAGATGGCTAAGTTCCCATTACTGCTGAAGATAATTATTAATCCTTTTCCTATGCCTTTCCAAATGTTTATAATGCTGACCATACATATTTAAAATATAAAGAATCAGTAATAAGAAACCAACCATAATAAGTATGCAAATCAACAAGTGGACCAATGTCTAATTTTCTCTTACATATTGTATTTAAAACATATAGTTTTAGTATATGTTTATTAGTATTTAAAATAGATATTTTTAAATATAAACATTCACTACAAACATTTAAAGTGAACATTTTCAAAACTTCTGGCAATTAATCATTATACTTATTACCTAATTATTGCTAATTCACCTGGGTCTATAATCCAGATATATTTAAAATGGGGATGAAGTACATAAATGCATACTTCTAGGTAATTCCTCTTTACCGCATGGTAATATGAATCAAAAAATGCTGTGAATCAATCATAATATGCTAATCAAAGAGACTCACAAGTGAAAACTATAAGATTTAATTGGATGAATCAATCAACTCAATTATTTATGTGCATGCATGTACATATGCATGTGTGTGTGTAGTGACTGAGTTAAAATGAAAGGCAAAAAGGATTTTTAAATAAATTGCTTATGTATCTAGCTCATGTATCTTGATAACTAAGTTGAAAATAAGGGTTAGTTCCTCACTATTTGGAAATTTTAATTAATGTTGACAGGAAAAAAAAAAGTGTTTTGTACATAGACTTGGCCCTTAATTTGAATTTTTCATTTAATTTTGATTTTTGGCTGCAAAGTTTCAAACATTTTCTACTTAAAATTAGTTTCAAAGATAAGAGTGCAATATCATAGGAAAGATAAAAATCAAGGAGTTTTGTGATATTAAATTTAGAATGGTATTTTTCATTACTTGGGTATGTGAACTGATAAAGATAAGAAAATGAGAGAACAAATTTTTTAAAGTGTTTTACCTTTTTTCAATCGGTCTTCTACTTTGGGCAGAGATCTGCGATAAAGATAATACTACATTTAAACATATCAAGTACATATCAAGTATACATATAAAATGTTCACATTCAGTCATTTAGAAAAATATCATTTAAGGCAGTTTAATATGATAATTTTGCAAAATTAAGGTATCAAAAAAGCAAAGAAATTATCATATTTTAGGAAGAGACACTATAGAAGAGCAGGCCCTAAAATTACACTTACATTTTTAAATTAAAAGCAAAGAGGGTTTTATACTTTCAGTAAACAAAATTTTTTTGAGTGAAAGAAAAGTGTGTTTATTAGAGCAACAGAGTACAACAAAATAGCTGCTCCATTGACAGAGCAGGGCTGCTCCACAGGCAGAGTAGCCCAAAATATGTTTTAAACTTACCTATGACATAATTATCTATTCCTTTTAAATATTCTTGTTGAAGGATTTAAAATGCTAATATTACATATAATAAACAGTGGTGGTACTCTTTGTAATTTGTTTATTTTAAAAGAGGTACATTGAGAATGCAAGCTCAAATATGTTTACAGAAGTATGTAACCAAAAACATTAGGCCAGCCAGGCAAGGTGGCTCACGCCTGTAATCCCAGCACTTTGGGAGGCTGAGGCAGGTAGATAATGTGAAGTCAGGAGTTCAAGACTAGTCTGGCCAACATGGTGAAATCCCATCTCTACTAAAAATACAAAAATTAGCTTGTTGTGGTGGCGGGCGCCTATAATCCCAGCTACTCAGGAGGCTGAGGCAGGAGAATTGTTTGAACCAGAGAGGCAGATGTTGCAGTGAGCTGAGATCATGCCATTGCACTCCAGCCTGGGTGACAGAGTGAGACTCTATCTCAAAAAAAAAAAAAAAAAGTTATGCAAGTGGCCTTCAAAGTGGGATTTTTATTAATAAATTACATCTTGTGAATATAATACACATTTTTCTATAGTATACATGTTGATTCTAGGTTTTATTCCAGATCTGATTTTCATCTAATTCAGCTTCTTTTATGCAGAGATTAACTGGCTTTATCCTTATTCCCCTGTGGCAAAGACTTCTAAATGGTCAACAAACTAATTTTATCTTCTTAGACACATTTTTAGTCTATATTTTTAAATTTCCTCTGTAGTTAAATGTAGCAAATAGAATGTGAGAAAAAATGACGTGTGTCTCCTCCAGCCTGGCCAATGAAAATTACTTACATTTGTCCTCCATATTCTTTTCTGAGAGCTAGATAACTATACCCAGCATAGCTTAGGAAGCCACATGTAAGAGAGTAAAACTTCCATATGTCAGGATGCCTGAACAACCCTGTAGAGCAGAACTCCCTACCATGAACACTGGCCTTGAACGTCCCTGGACTATTAACACCAGGAAATAAGCTTCTATTGTGTTTGAGCCATCATACATTTTGTGTCTCTATGTCACAATAGTCACAATAGTTATCCTATATACAAACAATAAATCACCAAGAATTTTCATACGGCCTATGTAGACAACTCCTACTGAGGAAAATAGGGATGCAATATAACAATTACATAGGGCTTCATGATATACAAAAGCAGTTTATAAGCATTATCTTATTTTACCCTCACAGTATTTTTTTTTTTTTTTTTGAGACAGTCTCACTCTGTCGCCCAGGCTGGAGTGCAGTGCCACTATCTGGGCTCACTGCAACCTCCACCTCCCAGGTTCAAGTGATTCTCCTGCCTCAGCCTTCTAAGCAGCTGGGATTACAGGCATGCACCACCATGCCTGGTTTCTAATTTTTTTATTTTTTGTAGAGACAGGGTTTCACCATGTTGGCCAGGCTGGTCTCCAACTCTTGATCTCGAGTGATCTGCCCACCTTGGCCAGAGTGCTGGGATTAGAGGCATGAGCCACCAAGCCCAGCCACAGTATTCTTATAAAGTATTATCATCCTCCATTAATTAACAGTTTATAGATAATTATGTATAGTTGCTGACAGAAATAATAGTTCTTGACCCTCCCTCTGAATTAAAAAAGATTACCATTTTAATAAACAACCTCAAAAACAGTTGCAGAAACAAAAAGGAACTACTTTTCCAACTTGTCATTAGGATGTATATATGACAGGTCTTTTGTGTAATACAGCATCTAGGTGTAGAAGTTCCAAATATTTTTCCTTTACTTGTAAACTTTAGGTGTCTATTCCCTAAAGCACAGGATGATAAAGTGGCTTCACTGTGAAGCACAGACCCAAGAGCACTGAGACCTTCCTACCTCAGGTGAGAAAGCCTGCTCTTGATACTAACAATATCACAGCTCCACAGCCAACCAAGGTCATTATGATACCCAGGAGAGCTCTATCAGCAGAAAAAATGAAATACATTTATAGCTACAATATACATAAAAACCTTATTAATTATGGGATCAATAAAAGGGAATGACACATCTACCCCACTGATGTACAATTATTTTCTTTAAAAACAGTATCTTGCATGTTATTCCTTTACCCAGAAATTTTCTTTTCTGAAAATTGAAGACCAAACAGCTTGATTTAGTATATGATTCAGGAATTTTCACAATCTCATACCTATTAATACTCATAGTAGGCAGCCTCTAAAATGACTACCAGTGATCCCTGCTCATGGTATAAATGCCAGGGGTATACCCTTCCAGTGTGTGGACTGGCGCTAGTGACTACTTCTACTATTAATTAGTAGGATATGAAAAAAGTGATGGGATATCACTTCTGAGATTAGATTATCTCTGTCTCTTTTTCCCTGTCTCTTTCTCTCCATCTATGTCTCCCTATATCTCACTCAGCCCTTGTTCCAATGTTGTAAACTGCATTATGGAGAGGGTCTATAGCAAAGTACTGATGTCTCAAGTCAACAGCAAGGACCCGAGTTCTAACAGTCACGTGAGTATATGAGCTTGGGAGTACATCTTTCTCCAGTTGGACCTTAAGATACACACAGCCAAGTCTAATGCCTTGGCTACATCCTTGTGAGAGGGACCCTGAGCCAGAGGACACAGCTAAGGAACATTAGGATTCCTGACCTACAAATATTCTGAGATAATACATGTTTTCTTTCTACACTGCTAAATTTTAGCATAATTTGTTATGCTGCAAAAAATAACTGAAACAATACTTTTTGTTCCTCATTT
The DNA here is from genome assembly GCF_049354715.1 of Callithrix jacchus. NCBI lineage: Eukaryota > Metazoa > Chordata > Mammalia > Primates > Cebidae > Callithrix > Callithrix jacchus. The sequence continues at coordinate 32,215,262 of NC_133508.1, read as the reverse complement.
ATCTTTTAATCAGATAAATTTTAGGAAACAGAGAAGGGAGAAACCGTTTCAAGCACAGAACAAAATAGGCAAAATACTTCAGGTTACAGAAAATACCATATGTTCTATGAACTTAAAGGAGGTTCAGTGTAGCTAAAGCATACTAAAGCATAAAATATATAATCCACATGTGCATATGAAAGCATGTGCAATAGCTTGGGTGGTTAATTAAAGATGAGGCTGAGGTCTCAAAAAAAGACCAGATCTGACAAAGCCTTAAACCATAATTAGGACTTTGTTCTTAAAGTAAGGGAAATAGAAAGCATTAAATATTTTAGACAAGAAGGTAACAACTATCAATTTTTGAAAGATGACTAGCCACCAACATGGAGACTGGCCTGGAAAGAAAGACCTATTAGAGACCTGGCGGGAGCTTGACTACCAGAACTGTAAGTATATTGAGAAAACTGGACAGAATTTGATGGATAATAATAGGATCAAGACAAAGGAGAAGAAGAAATAACAGTGATGCTAGACTTTCTATTTTCAGCAATTAGATGGATGAGGATGCCAGGAGACTGAATATTGTGAGATAAAGCAGGTTTGAGAAGAAAGCAATTGGTTCATTTGAGAACATGGTGAATTCTAGATGTTTGAAGCCCATTCAAACAGAAAAATTCAGTATGTTAATGAATAATAGGTCCGGAAATTAGGTGCTATTTGAGGGAGAGATAAGAAATTTATATGGTACTAGAAGCCATGAAGGTATATGAGCACACTCAGAAAGAATATATGGAATAAACAACTTTTTTCCCAGAGAAATACCAACATTTAAAGAATGAGCAGAACAAGAAGAGACCAAAGAGGTGTCCCAGAAATATAGAAGGAAATCCAAATAACTATGCTGTTTCTCAAACAAACTATAGACTATATTTTAAAAAATAAATGGTTAAACATGGTTAAATGCTGCTAAGAGGACAAATGAGATAAAACTGTAAATCATCTGGCTGAGCATAGTGGCTCATGCCTTGTAATCCCAGCACTTTGAGAGGCCGAGGTGGGTGGATCACCTGAAGTCAGTTCAAGACCAGCCTGGCCAACATGGTGAAACACTGTACTAAAAATACAAAAAATTAGCCAGGCATGGTGGTGGGCACCTGTAATCTCAGCTACCCAGGAGGCTGAGGCAGGAGAATCACTTGAATCAGGGAGGCGAGGTTGCAGTGAGCTGAGATCATGTGCTGCACATGATCTTGTTGCCTGGGCAACAAGAGTGAAACTCCATCTCAAAAAAAAAAAAGAAAGAAAAAGAAAACTATAAAGTATCCTTCAGAATAGCATCAAGTAGATTTGTTGTAACCTTGGCAAAAAATAGTTTTAATACAGTGGTTGAGAAAGAAGATTACAGTTAAATTACTATAAGAACATGGACAGTGAGTATAAATTTCTATTGAATAAAAATCTCCAATAATGATAACTCCTGTTTCACTATTACCAGAACATTATATACATCTTCTATGCAAAGAACCTAGCATATAGTAAATGTATAATGAGTGTTAACGCTAGATACCTAAGACAGGTGTATACTGATCTATATATAAACTCACTAAAAATTACAATCACGTGAAAGCAATGTGATGTTTTTAGGTAATGAAGTTGTTCCTTCTGTTCAGGTTCATCTTATTATTTAATGTGACTATTTCTGTCATATATGAAAACCTTTACTTTGGATTTAGGGGATAAATATAGGAAATGTAAAGTAATAAAGCTATTAACAAAGCAAGTTTCAAATCCAGCCATATAGACAAGCAAAGAAGTTATCCTTAGATGTGATTTTGGATCTAGAAAGACCTAAATTTGAAATCTAACTCAGTACTACTCACTGTAATGTTGCATGCCTAATTTTTTAAAGTTTTGGTTTCATCCTCAAAATGGAGGTGCTCATAGCTATTGTATGTTCTTATGTACATAACCAGCCCATATAAATAAATATAAAAATGACTAGCATATTTTATAACAATCACAGATATAAAATGACTAGCACATTTTATAATAGCAGATATAAAATGACTAGTAGATTTTAAGTTGTACTGTTTCTTTTGTTCTTTGTCTTAAAGCAGCTGACAATCCTTTATTTCTTCAAATATTTGTTTTTATATTCAATTCAGTGTATCCTATTCCATTTTTATACATGACTCAACAACTTTAACAATCTTTATTGCCCTCAGAGAAACTGTCTTTATTATTTATCTTTCCAGGAAGAAGTTAAGGTAGTTCACAATAAAAATTATACACAAAAAGAGAAGGTAAAAATAAAGGACTCAAATCTTAGATGCTTATGTGGTCATTCAAAAATATATGTATATTTAAGTCATAGTTTGGTATTAAAAATAATAATGAGTTGACATATCCAGAAGGTAAAGGGCAAAAGTAAAAACAAACCCCAAAATAAGGAATGATTTTTAAATAACACATACAAATTAAGTAAATAATAATATGAAAGATAAATTTCTCACAACATATATTACTGTCTCCATTTCAGTTATTTCCTTACCTGTGGATATTCTTGGATTTTATCATTTGTGTTTTGTCCACCTGAATCTGAAACCAGTGATTTTCTTGTTTCTTTCTTCAGTGGTATATTTTTTGAATCTTCACGTTTAACTTTTGTTTGACTATTACCCACTTCCATTGTTGTATCGATTTTCCCCTCACTTTTACGTAACTTCTTTTCTTGACTTAGGAAATAGTTAAGTTGATGCTTAGCTTTTTCAGCTTCCTGTTTTAAAAAAGTACCAGTTTATCAAGCATTTTCCGACATTTTCCTGCCAATACTACCACATTCAGGAATCTACATATATTTATGCATACATGATTTCTCAACTCATTTTTACTGAATTAAAGGGAGCAAAGTTAAGCTATTGATATAACTGATACTTTAACAATTCCACAGTTAAAATAGAAAGTTGTGAAGAAACCTCTTCCACCTTTGAGGGCTATTTTTATACCCAGGAGTTTCTCATGGCTGTTATTTTTTAAGGCTCTAATTATTATACAAGCAAAATAAAAATTCATATAAGGTATACATTATAAAAACTGATAGACTATAACAAAGATAATTAACACCTATAATATCAAAGAATGAAATAAAATGTAGAGAACAATTTATTCTCTAATTTAAGGAGAATAAATGTCTCCTTAAAAATGTCACTTTTTTAATTTTAGTTATACAATTAACTTACTTATTGCTGAGACCACCTCGGTCATGGAGACCCCAACCCAGAGGCACCAAAGGAATTAAGAAACAAACACAAAGATACAGTGCAAAGTAGGATCGGGAGCTAGCAGCCTTCTGAGCTGAGAGCCTCCAGCAGCCTCTGACCCACGAGTTTATTCTCTCTGAACAGGTGATTATTATTAAAAACCAGGTGTTCTGTGTTTTCTCATAGAACAAAGATAAACTAGGGCAGCTGGTGCCTGCTTACCACTGATCAAAAACAAACTAGAAAGTATTCTTCATGATGGAGCAGTGAGGGCAAGATCACAGATCCTGTGTTTAAAGAATTGGTTTAACGTATGATATGCATATACTGTTCGCTATTTTAAAACGCCCTGAGCAGTTTTCTGCTTAGGGGCTGGCTTGGTCTCTTTGTTGTCATTCTCAGTAAACAATATAATCCATCACACATGTTAGGACTTGTCGCAGCAACTTGTGTAAAAGAATATGTAGATAAACAAAAAGAAAATTAACAAATAATCTCACCTCATAAAGAAAAATCACTATTAACATTTTGAGGTATATCCTTTTTAAATTTTTCTGTATATAGTTAGTGCATATATATCTTATATATGTCATATATATATAAGATACATTTGGATATAGATATAGATATACATGGGGTTTTTGCAACCTCTGTCTCCTGGGCTCAAGTCATCCCTCCACTTCAGCCTCCCAAATAGCTGAGACTACAGGCCCATACCACCACATCCAGTCAGTTTTTTTGTTTTTAGTAGAGACAGGGTTTTGCCATGTTGCCCAGGCTAATTACAAACTCTTGGGCTCAAAATGATCCACAGTCCTCGGCCCCCCAAAGTGCTTGGACTACAGGCATGAACCACCATGCCCAGCCAAATTTTTTAAATGTTTATCTAGATTGGATCATACTATACATACTCACATAATATGCTCTTTTTATTAAATAATGTCATAGATATGTTTCTATAACAATAAATATACATTTAAATCAGAATAGGTAACAGAAATACATTTAATAATATACCTTAATTGGCTTAGCAAATTCCTTATCAATGGACAATTAGATCATTTCAAAATTTTTGCTATTAAAACATGACATTGAACATACTCATGCAAAATCTCTATATACTTTTTTCTTCTTTAGAATAAACTTTTAAAAGCTTTTATTGAGTGAAAAGGATACATCTTTTCAAGTTTGCTATGTCTTTCTTGCCTCCCAGAAAAGACATAACAAATATATTTCATACTTCTGTTATCACACATCTATGAATATATCAATTCATACTTTTTGGACAATAGAAGTATGTGAAAGGTTGCCCATTTCAGCATACAACCACAAATACTACATATTTCTGTAGTTTTTACCCCTTACATTTTTACCAAGATGATAGGCAAAATAAAAAATCTGTACTACTGTATTTTAAATTGCATTTATTTGATACTAGTGAGTTTAATTATGTTTGCATGCATTTATTGGTAATACGTATTTCTGAAACTTGCCTATGCACATCCTTTGTCTATTTTGGGGGATGGCTATTCATGTTTCTTATAGGTTTATAAAATTTCTTTATTGCATAAAGGAATATAAAACTATTAATATTGACCACCATTCGCCAGCATTTACAATCAAGTAAACAAAATACAGTTAGGTAGCCTTCTGATTACTACAAAGTTGTTTTTCCTGGCTTCTGCTGAACGAGTAAAACAAATACTGAAAAGACTGAGCCTACATGTAAGGAATGAGTTAGGGTAAAGAAAAAACATGCAAGTCAATAGTTTAGATGACAAAAGTTTATTCACTCTTTTATGGCAGCGAGTCCTAAATGCCAACATCTCTAACCCATCTGATTAGGTTTCCCTACACCAAGTCTTAGGTATTTAATAAATCATGACCTTTTAGTCCATGCAGCAACAGAGATTTCAACTTTTTGTTAAGGAATGGATTTGCTGGAGGAACGTCCAATTAACTAAGTCTTGGTTAGCCAATTAAAACAAACTAGGATTTGTCTAGTTTTCTCATCTAAATGGGGAGGTTGTTGACAGTGATAAAAGTTTTCATTTTAGGAATTTTGCAAACGAACCATAGTATATATAGATATGCATGCTTTTAAATTATCCAATTAAACTTAATTAGAATTAATTAGAACCATTTCACTTAAAATGTACCATTTCAGGAAATTTTAGTTTGACTTGATTTATATTTTGGTTTGCTCAGACTGAAGGCATCTCAGAAATATGGGCTTACTTGTAATTTTTGTTTTGGCAGTGTTTTTTTAAAAAAAGAAAACTATATATGCTTTTTATGTATACACAAACACACACACAAAAAAAAAAAAACCACAGAATGGTTCTTAGGCATATAAGAACACAAGTTCTGATTGAGTAATGACTATGGGAATTTCCCTGAACCTTTAGAAAAACTGTTCTCTAATGCAGAGGAAATAATATACCATGGTATCAAATCTTCTTTTCTGATGAAGGAAGCAACTACAGAAAGTTTTTATATTTTCAAAGTAACCAGTGCTATTGATGCAAAAACAAACCTCCAAAAAAAAAAAAAAACTCCCAACACTACTTTGAAAACAAACGTTTCAATCTTGTTATTTCTTCATACTAGTAAAGCAAAAACCAAGACCCAGATTTTATATAAAACAATGGAAACAATTATATGTATACATATATGTATATAAAACAATGCAGACAATTATTGAGCTTCATCTCCTGATCAAGAATGCCAAGTTAGTCTCTGTACATAAAAAGCAGTTATAACTGGAGGACACTTCACATTTGCCTCTTTTGCCACTATAAAGTCTGCCTCATCTCAATCTTTCCATTTCATGAGAAACATCAATTTTCCACTGCTGTCTGTGACAATTATTCTTTTAGAATCAAACCCTCTGGTAAATCTTGGTTTATCAGCAGTATCTCTTTTCTTCTTTGATTTCCTGTCATCAGATTCATTATCAGATAAAGATTTTCTTTTTATATCATCTTTTTCTTTACCAGCATTCTGAGAATTAAGAAATACTTTAATTATCTCTGTACAATCTAAATTTTCTTCAGGTTCCCTGGTACTGTCAGCATCTATAAATCCCTTCTACTTAGGAAATATTCCACTTTCCCATTCACTGCACATTGATCTAGTACTTTTTCCAACACAAATTTTTCAGGTTGTGCCTCTTCAACTTTTTCATCCATTACATTCTGTTTCTCATTTTGTGAAATGCTGTTTTATTGGAGGCCATTTTTATCGCAAATTTGAAGAGTTCACCACTTCTGAGCTGCTTTGGGTGGTAGTAGGTCTATGGCATCTCTGGCCCTATGCACCTCAAATTTGAGCCACAAATATCTTCATATACAATATCTTCAAATGCAGATAAACATAAAGGGGCAACATATCTTTACATAAAACATTTTGTACACACTTCCATTTATCTTTATTTCTTATAATTTTTTTAACATAAAAAAGTTTTAAATTCATATACAGCCAAATACATTAACATATTCCTTTGGGGGTATAAAGCTTAAAAGTCTTTCTCTAATCAAAACCATCTAACTGTTACCAGTGTTTCTTCTAACATTTATTACTATTTAATCTTAAATCAATCTCCAATTTATTTTGGTATATTATCTGAAAACAAATGTACGTTTTTCTACTAATTCACTTTGCGACTTTTATCCTTCTTTAAACATTTTTAATAAACAGTTTATAAAATACTAAATTATTATATTGATTTGAATCTGTTTCTGGACTTTCCATTCAGTACCAGAATCAGAACCACAGTGTTTTGGTTATTGAAGTTTTACATGATTTATTGATTTTTTTGAGAAGAAAATCTTCTTGTTTTTCTTTTGTATAATCATCAGTTTCTTGTCTCATTATATTTTATAATATATTTTTTTGAAACAGGATATCTCTTTGTTGCCCAGCCTTGAGCGCAGTGGCCTAATCACTGCTCACTGCAGCCTCAAACCTCCTGGGCTCAAGTGATCCTCCTGTCTCAGCCTCCAGAGTAGCTGGGATTATAGGCACATCCCACCATACCTGGCTAATTTTTTAAATTTTTTTGTAGGGACAAGGTCTCACTCTGTTGCCCAGGCTGATCTCAAACTCCTGGGCTCAAGTGATCCTCCTGCCTCAGCCTCCAGAGTAGCTGGGACTCTAGGCACATCCCACCATACCTTGCTAATTTTTTAAAATTTTTTGTAGGGACAAGGTCTCACTTTGTTGCCCAGGCTGATCTCAAACTCCTGGGCTCAAGAAATCCTCTCACCTCAGCCTCCCAAAGTGCTGGGATTGGTTATATATCATAAGGTTATATATTATAAAGCCCCTGCACCCGACCTTACAGTAATTTTATTAAACTCAAGAACAATTCCACTTATATCTAAAACCAAATTGCTTTAAGTTTGTGTAACTGTTTGAAAATTAAAACATTGATAACACTGAATGCTCAAAACTAAAATTATAAATTTCTCTTTCTTCAGTGTTGATCTGTGTCTCTTGGTAAAGTATTTTCTTTTTCTTTTTTTTTTTTTTGAGATGGAGTTTTGCTCTCGTTACCCAGGCTGAAATGCAATGGTGCAATCTCGGCTCACCACAACCTCCACCTCCTGGGTTCAGGCAATTCTCCTGCCTCAGCCTCCTTAGTAGCTGGGATTACAGGCACGTGCCACCATGCCCAGCTAATTTTTTGTATTTTTAGTAGAGACGGGGTTTCACCATGTTGACCAGGATGGTCTCGATCTCTTGACCTCGTGATCCACCCGCCTCGGCCTCCCAAAGTGCTGGGATTACAGGCTTGAGCCACCACGCTCGGCCTATTTTTCTTAATATTAAACTGTGCATTTCTTATTAAATATACAATTCTTGTATCACTCTAGACTAATATGATGAATAAATATATATTACATTTTATAAAATGATATATTTGAACAATCATTTTCTAAATTATTGTTTCTAATAGAAAGGAAATCTGTTGATTTATTTTTTCTATTCTATTCTAAAACCTATTCTATTTTGCCCTCACCCACCTTTTTGAACTCTATCACTAATAACTAATATCTTGAATTTTTCAGAAAAACAATTTTATAATAAACAAATGATTACACTTTTGTCCATTTATGAAATGTTTATAGCTTTTTTTTCATTTCTTGTTGTATTATTCAACTAGAATTTTTAAAAGAGTAGTAAGAGCCAACATTTGGTTCAACTGAGTATAATTGGAATGCCGGCAGTAATTTACCTCTAAGTATAGTGCCTATCAGCTTGAAATACATTGTCATTTTTTCCTTTTCTTTTTCTTTTTTTATACTGCAACCATGACAGATTAATAGATTGTCTTTATTAGCTTAAGAAAATTTACTTTTCTATTTCACTATATTTGATAAGAATAAATACTAAATTTTATGAATATATCCCTAATTCATAAATGAATATAGTTTAAACCTGGCCAAATAGTAAAAGTATTCATTTGAAAAGTTCTTTGTGGATATTTTCTTTACTTGTTAAAAATGTTAAAGAAACATGACATCCTTTACCTGTAAAGCCTGTTTCAATTGCTCCTGAAGAATTTTATTCTCAATTTCCAGAGCATGTGCTACTTTCTAGAAATTAATAAGGGAGAAGAAAGGTATTTACATTGGTATTTTTAATTAATTTAGTTTACCATTATTACTTTTCTAAAACCAATAGATAGCCAAGATAAGGTTCAAGCATACACATTGAACTGCACACCTCTCAGGTGTAATGGTGTATAATACCTGAAGCTAAAGCTTCCTATTAATTTTTCACTGGCAAATTGAGCATGAATCTGGCAAATTACAATTGCAGTAAATTAAATGTTTGATTTATCCTTTCCTCTAGGCCTGAAATATATAAAAAGAAACACCTCAAATTTTACTAAAAGAAGAATCTCTACTCTTAACACAAAATAAATATTGTTCTATCTTTGTGAGAATGAGTAAATTCTACTACACATGAAGTCTCAGGAATTCTCCACCAAATTAAAGACACTTTGAGGACTGTATTTAGAGTTCCCCGTTTTGCTTCTGATATGACTAAGTTCCCACTGAACAAATACTACCACACATAACAACCATAAACTCTGGACTAAATACAAGTATCAACAATAGGAGAACAACCAAGAGTAGGCGGATTTTTTTAACTTATTTTTTTAAATTTATTTATTTATTTATCAGGGCACAGTCTTGCTCTGTTACCCAGGCTAGAGTGCAGCAGTGGGTTCCTAGCTCACTGCAGTCTCAAACTCCCAGGCTCAACTCATCCTCCTCCTTCAGCCTCCCAAAGGATGGGTATTACAATCATAAGCCACCATAACCAGCCAGGTGTAGGCAGAGTCTTGAGGGAAGGTGATACTTGGAGGAAAGGAAGAATTCTAGGTAAGATTCACATTTTTATGGCTTTTAGTTTCAGGGCAATCCCTATTTGAGCCATTCAAGATGCCTAATAGCTGACTTAAAAACTACTAGAGAACATAGTTCGGGAAAACCCAAGCCACTGGAAAGGTTAGAGGGAAATTATACAAAGAAAAGAAGATAACATAGGGGGCCCCAGATTTTTTATATGAACTCTACCAAAATATCCACCTGACCCCTGAACTACATCTGAATAGAGAAGACTAAGAAGTCTAGGAAAAGCTAAAAAAAACTAAAATGCAATTTGAGCTGCTACCTAAATATAGAATTTATATTTTGAATCCAATAGTGTTAATTATATATTTAAGAAAAAAAATACCGGCCAGGCACGGTGGCCCACGCCTGTAATCCCAGCACTTTGGGAGGCCGAGGTGGGTTGATCACTAGGTCAAGAGATTGAGACCATCCTGGTCAACATGCTGAAACCCCGTCTCTACTAAAAATACAAAAACATAGCTGGGCATGGTGGCGCGTGCCTGTAATCCCAGCTACTCAGGAGGCTGAGGCAGGAGAATTACCTGAACCCAGGAGGCGGAGGTTGCAGTGAGCCGAGATTGCGCCATTGCACTCCAGCCTGGGCAACAAGAGCAAAACTCCGTCTCAAAAAAAAGAAAAAGATACCAAGCATCAGAAGAATATAACATAATCTAGGGTTTCAAGAATATGATATTTATAATACTCAGGATATAATTTAGAAATACTCGACATTTGAAACTTATTTCTAAGATAAAAAGACAATGAACAAAAAGTGATCCCAAGCAAGACAATCCAGATTTTGAAATTCGCATATAAGATGTTTAAAACAAGTATAATAAAAATGTCCAGTGCAAAAGAAAATATGCTCATAATACATAAAATGATGTAAATCTTAGCAGAGAAATATAAACTATAAAAAATATATCCCCACAGCTATAATCCCAGCATTTCAGGAGGCTAAAGTGGGAGGATTGCTTGAAGCCAGGAGTTCAAAATCAGCCTGGGCAACATAGTGAGACCCTATGTCTATAAAACAAATTTTGAATTAGTCATGCATGGTGGTACACACCTATAATCCTAGCTCTTTGGGAGGCTGAGGCAGGAGGATTGTTTGAGCCCAGGAGCTCAAGGCTGCAGTGAGCAATGATCCTGCCACTGAAATCCAGCATGAGTGATAAAATAAGACCATGTCTCTTTAAAAAAAAATAGTCAAATGGAAATTCTGAAACTGAAAATCATAATATCTGAATTGAAAATTTAATATATGAGTATAGGAACAGATTGGATGATGACAGTGGAAAAAGTCAAACCACTTGAAAATATATCAAGACAAAATAATCTAAATACAAACAACAAAGTTAACTAACAGATACTGAGAAAACTGTGGGATAAAACTAAATATCTAATATGTAATTGTATCCCATAAGGAAAAGAGAAAGAGGAAGTTGTAGACAAAGATTTTAAAATAACAATACATTTAAAATGTTCTAAATTTGGTGAAATTTACATATTCAGCATGTCCAGTTCTGCCCAAGTTGATATTTACAAAGAAACAAAGAATATGAACAAAACAAAGTCAAACTGCTGAAAAACAAATAAAAGGGAAAAAAATAAATAAAAGCAGCCAAAGAAAAATGATATATTACACAAAAGAAAATGATGACTTTCATAACTGCTTCTCATCAGAAATAAAATAAAAGCCATGCAAAAATGGAAAACTACCTTTAAAGTATAGAATAAATGCCCCTTTTCTGAAACAAAGTTATCTTAAGAAACAAAACAGAAGGTGGATCCAAGATGGCCAAATACAAACAGCTCTGGAGTGCAGTTCCCAGCGAGAAAAATGCAGAGGGTGAGTAATCACCACATTTCCAAATGAGTTTTTACTGCCAACAGACAGGAGATTCCCAGGCAGAAAAGTGCAATGAGTTTCCAGCAAAGCTGTTTCAGCCTGCACAATGGGTCTACACACAAAAACTCACACAAATCTGGGTGGCCATTTCAACTGGCACCTGGAATGCCTGGGAGACAGAGCTGCCCATTCAACTGGAAAAACAGGGGGCTGAAACAGCAAGTCAGGTGATCTAGCTCAGTGGGTCCCACTATGACAAAGACCAGCAATCTGAAACACTCTGGACTGAGAGTTTTACAGCAAGCACAGCTGGACCCAGGACAGTCCAGCTGTGCAGGGGGAAGGGTGTCTGTCATTACCAAGGGAGTCCATCACTACCAAGGCAGTCCACCATTACCAAGGCAGTCCACCATTACGGAGGCAGCCCACCATTACTGAGGCACCCGGCTATTACTGAGGCAATCTGCCATTACTGAGGTGGTCTGCCATTACTGAGGCAGACTGCCATAACTGAGGCAGTTCTAACTATACCTCTGTAAACAAAACCACAAGGAAGTTCACACAGCAGCTGGGCAGAGACCATGGCAGCTCAGCAACATTTCTGCTGGCAGACTGTGACTAGGCTACCTCCTTGCTGGGCAGGGCATCTCTGAAAAAAGGCAGCAGCACAAGAGGAAGTTATAAATAAAGTCCCACCTTCCCAGGACAGGGGGAAAAAAGGCAGTTATGAGTTCCACTGCAGCAGACTTAAACATACCTTCCCAGCAGCTCTGAATGGAACAACAGAGCTCCCAGCACAGCACTTGAGCTCTGAAAAGGGATAAACTATCTCCTCAATCTGCTCCCTGGCCCCTGTGTATCCAAAGAGACACCTCATAAAGGAAAGCTCAGGCTGACATCTGGCGGGTATCCTTCTGGGATGAAGATAACAGAAGAGGAAACTGGCAGAAACCCTTACTGTTCTGCAGACACTGCAGGTGATCCCCAAGCAAGCAGGATCTGGAGTGGACCTCCAGAAGTCCTACAGCAGTGAGGCCTGACGGTTAGAAGGAAAACTAAAAAAGAAAGAAAAAATATCAACATCAACAAAAAGGACACCCACTCAGAGACCCCATCCAAAAGTCACCAACTACAAAGACCACAGGTAGGTAAATCCACAAACATGGGAAGAAACCAACACAAAAAGGATGGAAGATTTACCAAACAAATGGAAAGAGAGAGAGAGAGAGAGAGAAAAAAGCAGGAGTTGTAATAGTAGCTTCTGATAAAATAGACTTTAAACCAACAAAGATCAAAAGAGACAAAGAAGGGCATTACATAATGGTATAAGGATCAATGCAACAAGAAGAGCTAATGATCCTAAATATATACATACCCAATAGAGGAGCACCAAGAAAAATACAGCAAGTTCTTAACAACCTACAAAGAGACATAAACTCCCACACAATAATATTGGGAGACTTTAACATTCCACTGTCAATATTAGACAGATCAACAAGACAGAAAAATAACAAAAATATCCAGGTCTTGAACTCATATCTGGACCAAACAAATCTAACAGACATCTACAGAAATCTCAACCCCAAATCCACAGAATATACATTCTTCTCAGCACCATGTCGAACCTACTCTAAAACTGACCACATAATTGGAGGTAAATCACTCCTCAGCAGATGCAAAAGAACAAAAATCATAACAAACAGTCTCTCAGACCACAGTGCAATCAAATTAGAACTCAGGATTAAGAAACTAACTCAGAACCACACAACTGCATGGAAACTGAACAACTGGCTCTTGAATGTTGACTGGATAAACAATGAAATGAAGGCAGAAATAAAGATGCTCTTTGAAACTGAGAATGAAGACAGAATGTACCAGAATCTCTGGGACACATTTAAAGCAATGTCTAAAGGAAAATTTACAGCAATAAACACCCACATGAGAAGCAAACAAAAATCTAAAATTGACATCCTATCATCAAAATTGAAAGAGCTATAGGAGCAGAAAGCAACAGGAGAGAAGAAGATGGCACTATAGGAGCAACTCAGGATTGCAGATCCCGACCAGGAGATTCCCAGGTGTAGGAGCCCAATGGGCCACCAACGTGGTTGTTTTGGCTGGCACCACAGCTCAGCACCACTCTGTACAAAATACACTGGTCTGGTTGTCCTGTTAAACCAGCAATTTGAGATTTGGGAAGGCAGATTAGCACATTCATCTGATTAAATGGGACTTAAACAGTAAGCCAGGCCAGGAGATCCCAGGCAGTGACGTTGTTTCAGCCAGCGCAGTGGGTTGCCACACGGGAAATCACACAGATCCCAGCGCCCTTTCAGCAGGTGACTGGAACACCTGGAAGAGAGTCAACCATTCAACTTTTTTTAAAAAGGTCTCTGAGGTAGGGAGCCAGGAGATCAGGCTCGGCAGGTCCCACCCCGACAAAAAAAAAAAAAAAAACAGCAATTGGAAACGCTCAGGGTTGAGAGTTTTACGGCAAGCACAGCTGAACCCAGGATGGTGCAGCTCAGTGGGGGAGGGGCATCTGCCATTACCAAGGCACTCCACCCCTATGGAGGTACTCTGCACACCATAACAGAGAGAGTCCACTATTACAGAGGCAGGCCACCATTGCCACGGCAATCTTAACCACACCCATATAAACAGGACTACAGGGTATTACACATGGCAGCAGGGCGGAGCCTGTGTCAGTAGAGCGGAGCCCAGAGCAGCTCAGCGTAGCCCCTGCAGGCAGGCAGTGACAAGACTGCCTCCTTGCTGGGCAGGAAAGTGCAATGAATACTCATAAATAAAGCCCTAACTCCCAGAAATAGACCACCTGAGGAAAAATAGGAGCTTTATGTGTTCTGCTGCAGCAGACTTAAACACACCTGCCTAGCAGCCCTGAATGAACAACGGAGCTCACAGCTCAGCACTTGAACTCCTATACAGAACAAACTGTCTCCTCAAGCAGCTCCCTGACCCCGTATATCCAAAGAGTCCCCTCACAAAGGACTAATCAGACTGACATTTGGGGAAAATCATTCTGGGACAAAGATAGCAGAAGAAGAAACGGGTAGCAACCCTTACTCTTCTGGAGCTGCTACAAATGTTCCCCAGGCAAGCAGGGCCTGGAGTAGACCTCAGCAGTCCTACAGCAGAAGGGCTAGACTGTTAGAGGGAAAACGGAAAAACTGAAATATTTCATCATCAACAATCTGGACGTCCACTCAGAGACACAATCGGAAAGGCAGCAACTACTCAGATGACAGGTGGATAAATCCACAAAGATGGGAAGAAACCAGTGCAAAAAGAAGGAAAACACCCGAAACTGGAACACCTCGCCTCCTACAAGGTACCGCAACCCCTCACCAGCAAGAGAACAAAGCTGGACAGAGAATGAATGTGATGAAATGAATCAGACTTCAGAAGGTGGGTAATGAGAAACTTCTGTGAGCTAAAAGAACATGTTCTAACTCAATGCAAAGAAACTAAGAACCTTGAAAAAAGATTTGAGGAAATTATAACAAAAATAAAAACAATGTAGAGAGAAATATGAGTGAATTGATGGAGCTGAAAAACACAACACGAGAACTTTGCAAAGCATGCACAAGTCTCAACAGCTAAATTGACTAAGCAGGAGAAAAAATATCAGAGGTCAAAGATCAACTCAATGAGATAAAATGAGAAGGCAAGATTAGAGAAAAAAAGAACAAAAAGGAATGAACAAAGTCTCCAAGAAATGTGGGACTATGTGAAGAGACCTAATCTAAGTTTCATAGGTGTACCTGAATGTAACGAAGAGAATGAATCCAAGCTGGAAAATACTCTTAAGGATATTATCCAAGAAAATTTCCCCAACCTAGCAAGGCAGGCCTATATTTAAGTCCAGAAAATACAGAGAACACCACAAAGGTATTCCTCAAGAAGAGCAACCCCAAGGCACATAATCATCACATTCACCAGGGTTAGAGTAAAGGAGAAAATTCTAAGGGCAGCCAGAGAAAAAGGTCGGGTTACCCACAAAGGGAAGCCCATCAGACTCACAGCAGATCTCTTGGCAGAAACCCCAAAAGCCAGGAGAGAGTGGGGGCCAATATTCAACATCCTAAAAGAAAAGAACTTTCAACCCAGAATTTCATATCCAGACACACTGAGCTTCATAGGTGAAGGAAAAATAAAATTCTTTGTAAACAAGCAAGTACTCAGAGATTTTCTCACCACCAGGTCTGCTTTACAAGAGTTCCTGATAGAGGCACTACATATAGAAAAAAACAACCAGTACCAGCCATTCCAAAAACATACCAAATGCTAAAGAGCATCAACAAAATGAAGAATCTGCATCAACTAACGAGCAAAACACTCAGCTAGCATCAAAATGGCAGGATCAAATTCACACATAACAATATTAACCCTAAATGTAAATGGGCTAAAAGCACCAATCAAAAGACACAGACTGGCAAATTAGATGAAAAGCCAAAACCCATCAGGGTGCTGTATCCAGGAAACCCATCTCACATGCAAGGATACACAAAGGCTAAAAATAAAGACGTGGAGGAAAATTTAAAAAGCAAATGGAGAGCAAAAGAAAGCCGGAGTTGCAACTCTCGTCTCTGATAAAATAGACGTTAAAGCAACAAAGATCAAAAGAGACAAAGAAGGATATTACATAATGGTAAAAGGATTGACACAACCAAAAGAGCTAACAATCCTAAATATATATGGACCCAATACAGGAGCACCCAGATATATAAGGCAAGTTCTTAATGACTTACAAATAGACTAAGACTCCCACACAATACTGGGAGACTTTAACACTCCACTGTCAATATTAGACAGATCGACCTGACAGAAAATTAACAAGGATATCCAGGGCTTGAACTCAGACCTGGAGCAAGCAAACCTGATAGACATTTACAGAACTCTCCACCCCAAATCCACAGAATATACATTTTTCTCAGCACCACATCACACCTACTCTAAAATTGACCACATAATTGGAAGTAAAGCAATTGCAATTTGCAAAACAACTGAAATAATAACAAACAGTCTCTCAGACCATAGTGCAATCAAGTTAGAACTCAGAATTCAGAAACTAACTCAGAACCGCACAGCTTCATGGAAACTGAACAACTGGCTCTTGAATGTTGATTGGATGAACAATGAAATGAAGGCAGAAATAAAGAAGTTCTTCGAAACCAATAAGAATGAAGAAACAACATACCAGAATCTCTGGGATACATTTAAAGCAGTCTCTAGAGGAAAATATATAGCAATAAGTGCCCACATAAGAAGAGTGGAAAGATCCATAATGGACACCCTATCATCAAAATTGAAAGAGCTAAAGGAGCAAGATCAAAAAAACTCAA
Organism: Callithrix jacchus; assembly: GCF_049354715.1. Classification (NCBI taxonomy): domain Eukaryota; kingdom Metazoa; phylum Chordata; class Mammalia; order Primates; family Cebidae; genus Callithrix; species Callithrix jacchus. The sequence goes on along the minus strand of NC_133508.1, from coordinate 32,198,395 downwards.
AACCTAGCCAAAGACAAGAAATAACTAAGATCAGAGCAGAACTGAAGGAGATAGAGACACAAAAAACCCTTCAAAAACTCAATAAATCCAAGAGCTGGTTTTTCGAAAAGATCAACAAAATAGACAGACCACTAGCCAGACTGAGAAAAAAGAAAAGACAGAATGACCACATAAATGCAATAAAAAACAATAAAAAGGGAGAGGACTCAACATGGCACTGTGAGAACAACCCAGGATTGAAGCTCGCGGTCAATGTGCGGAGGGGGTGAGTCAGGGCCGCATTTCCAGACGGATCATTGTTGCCCACAGAACAGGGTAATTCCTAGGTATAGAGGATACGTGGGACGCCAGGCAGAGGTTTTGCCTGGTGCAGCCGGCGGCCGGTGCAGTGGTGGCCCGTGCTGTGGCGGCGCTACACAACGCTCCGCACAAAGCGTGCTCGTCCAGGTGCCCTGTTGGGCCGGCAACCTGAGACTTGGGAGAACTGAACTTGAGACTGAATGGGACTTGGACAGTGAGCCAGCCCAGGAGATTCCAGGGTCTCAGCGTTCGGGGTAGCGCAGTGGGACAAAGAAAACGGCGATTCCAAACACTCCCCGTGGAGGGGTTCCCTGAGGCCGCAGCTCTGTGGGGGAGGAGCGCCCACCATTACCGAAGCTAACTGCCTCTACTGAGGTACACGCCCATTGCTGATGCAGCCTGCCATTGCTGAGGCAACCCGCTACAACAGAGAGACTCCATCGCAGGGCATAGCCCGTGGCAGAAGGGCGGAGACTGCAGCAGAAGGGCAGAGCCTGCAGCAACAGGGCGAACTTCACACCAGCAAGGCGGAGCCTTGCCAGGCAAATAGTGACTACACTGCCTCCTAGCTGGGCAGGACAGCGCAGCGGACACTCACAAAGAAAGCCCAAACCCCTCCCCCGACAGAGCATCTGAGAAAAAAAGGGTTTTTTTTTATGAGTTATGTTGCAGCACAATTAAACATAGCAGCCTAACAGCCCTGAATGAACAACAGAGCTCACAGCTCAACACTTCAGCTCCTATAAAGTACAGACTGTCTCCTCAAGCAGCTCCCTGACCCCTCTATATCCAAAAGACTGACATTTGGCAGGCATCATTCTGGGACAAAGATAGCAGAAAAAGAAACTGGTAGCATCCCTTACTGTTCCGCAGCTGCTATAGGTGCACCCCAGACAAGCAGGGCCTGGAGTGGAACTCAGCAGTCATACAGCGAAGGGGCTATACTGGTGGAAAGAAAACCAAGTAACAGAAATACTTCATCATCAACAATCTGGGTGTCCACTCAGAGACCCAATCGAAAAGTCAGCAACTACAGAGACGACAAGTGGATAAATCCACAAAGATGGGAAGAAACCAGCGAAAAAAGGAGGAAAACACCCGAAACCACAACACCTCACCTCCTAGAAAAAACCAAAACTCCTCACCAGCAAGGGAACAAAGCTGGATGGAGAACGACTATGACAAAATGATGGAATTACACTTCAGAAGGTGGATAATGAGAAACTTCTGTGAGCTAAAAGAACATGTTTTAAATCAATGCAAAGAAACTAAGAACCTTGAAAAAAGATAGAAAAAAGATTCGAGGAAATGATAACAAGAATGGATAACTTAGACAGGAATATGAATGAATTAAAGGAGCTAAAAAACACAATATGAGAACTTCACGAAGCATGCACAAGTTTCAATAGCCGAATTGACCAAGCAGAAAAAAGAATATCTGAAGTCGAAGATCAACTCAATGAAATGAAACGAGAAACCAAGATCAGAGAAAAAAGCGCAAAAAGGAATGAACAAAGTCTCCAAGAAATGTGGGACTATGTGAAGAGACCTAACCTACGTTTGATAGGCGTACCAGAATGTGATGAAAAGAATGAATCCAAGCTGGAAAATACTCTTCAGGACATCATCCAGGAAAATTTCTCCCACCTAGCAAGACAGGCCAACACTCAATTGCAGGAAATACAAAGAACACCACAAAGATTTTCCGCAAGAAGAGCAACCCCAAGGCACATAATTGTCAGATTCAACAAGGTTGAAATGAAGGAGAAAATACTAAGAACAGCCAGAGAGAAAGGTCGGGTCAGGAACAAGGGGCAGCCCATCAGACTCACAGCAGATCTCTTGGCAGAAACTCTACAAGCCAGAATAGAGTGGGGGCCAATATTCAACATCCTTAAAGAAAAGAACGTTCAACCCAGAATTTCATATCCAGCCAAACTGAGCTTCAGAAGTGAAGGAAAAATAAAATCCTTTGCGAACAAGCAAGTACTCAGAGATTTTGTCACCACCAGGCCTGCTTTACAAGAGCTCCTAAAAGAGGCACTACACATAGAAAGGAACAACCAGTACCAGCCATTCCAAAATCACACTAAATGCTAAAGAGCATCAACATAATGAAGAATCTACAACAACTAATGGGCAGAACAGCCAGCTAGCATCAAAATGGCAGTATCAAATTCACACATAACAATATTAACCCTAAATGTAAATGGACTAAATGCACCAATCAAAAGACACAGACTGGCAAATTGGATAAAAAGCCAAAACCCATCAGTATGCTGTATCCAGGAAACCCATCTCACATGCAAGAATACACAAAGGCTCAAAATAAAGGGATGGAGGAAGATTTACCAAGCAAATGGAGAGCAAAAAAAAGCAGGAGTTGCAATTCTCATCTCTGATAAAATAGAATTTAAAGCAACAAAGATCAAAAGAGACAAAGAAGGACATTACATAATGGTAAAAGGATCGATACAACAAGAAGAGCTAACGATCCTAAACATATATGGACCCAATGCAGGAGCACCCAGATACATAAGGCAAGTTCTTAATGACTTACAAAGAGACTTAGACTCCCACACAATAATAGTGGGAGACTTTAACACTCCACTGTCAACATTAGACAGATCAACCAGACAGAAAATCAACAAGGATATCCAGGGCTTGAACTCAGACCTGGAGCAAGCAAACCTGATAGACATTTACTGAACTCTCCACCCCAAATCCACAGAATATACATTCTTCTTAGCACCACATCATACTTATTCTAAAATTGACCACATAATTGGAAGTAAAGCACTGCTCAGCAAATGCAAAACAACTGAAATCATAACAGTCTCTCAGACCATAGTGCAAACAAGTTAGAACTCAGAATTCAGAAACCAACCCAGAACTGCACAGCTTTATGAAAACTGAACAACTGGCTCTTGAATGTTGACTGGGTAAACAACGAAATGAAGGCAGAAATAAAGAAGTTCTTCAAAACCAATGAGAACGAAGAGACAACATGCCAGAATCTCTGGGACACATTTAAAGCAGTCTCTAGAGGAAAGTATATAGCAACAAGTGCCCATATGAGAAGAATGGAGAGATCCAAAATTGACACCCTATCGTCAAAATTGAAAGAGCTAGAGGAGCAAGATCAAAAAAACTCAAAACCCAGCAGAAGACAAGAAATAACTAAGATCAGAGCTGAACTGAAGGAGATTGAGACATGAAAACCCCTCCAAAAAATCAATAAATCCAAGAGCTGGTTTTTTGAAAAGATCAACAGAATAGACAGACCACAAGCCAGATTGATTAAAAAGAAAAGAGAGAACAACCAAATAGATGCAATAAAAAATGATAAAGGGGAAATCACCACAGATTCCACAGAAATTCAAACCAACATCAGAGAATATTACAAACAACTCTATGCACATAAACTAGTAAACCTGGAAGAAATGGATGAATTCCTGGACTCCTGTGTCCTCTCAAGCCTAAACCAGGAGGAAGCTGAAACTATGAATAGACCAATAACAAGGTCTGAAGTTGAGGCAGCAATTAAGAGCCTACCACACAAAAAAAGCCCAGGTCCAGATGGGTTCACAGCCAAATGCTACCGGACACACAAAGAGGAGCTGGTACCATTCCTTCTGAAACTATTCCAAATAATCCAACAAGAAGGAATCCTTCCCAAATCATTCTATGAGACCAATATCATCCTGATACCAAAACCCGGCAGAGACCAAACAAGAAAAGAAAACTTCAGGCCAATATCCATGATGAACATAGATGCAAAAATCTTCAACAAAATATTTGCAAGCCGATTGCAACAGCAAATCAAAAAACTTATCCATCATGAGCAAGTAGGATTCATCCCGGAGATGCAAGGCTGGTTAAACATACGCAAGTCTATAAAAATAATTCACCACATAAACAGAATCAGAAACAAAAACCACATGATTATCTCAATTGATGCAGAGAAGGCATGTGACAAAATTCAACAGCCCTTTATGCTAAAAACCCTCAATAAACTCGGGATCGATGGAACGTATCTCAAAGTAATAAAAGCTATTTATGACAAACCAACAGCCAATATCATACTGAATGGGCAAAAACTGGAAGCATTCCCTTTGAAATGCAGAACTAGACAAGGATGCCCTCTTTCACCACTCCTATTCAATATAGTACTGGAAGTTCTAGCCAGAGCAATCAGGCAAGAAAAAGAAATAAAGGGTATTCAAAAAGGAAAGGTGGAAGCCAAATTGTCTCTATTTGCAGACAACATAATAGTATACCTAGAAGACCCCATCGCCTCAGCCCAAAAACTCCTGAAACTGATAAGCAACTTCAGCAAAGTCTCAGGATATAAAATCAATGTGCAAAAATCATAAGCCTTCCTCTACACCAATAACAGACTTAAAGAAAGTCAAATCAAGAACGAATTTCCATTCACAATTGCTACAAAAAAAATAAAATACCTAGGAATACAACTCACAAGGAACGTAAGGGTCCTCTTCAAGGAGAACTACAAACCACTGCTCAACGAAATCAGAGAGGAAAGAAATAGATGGAGAAACATTCCATGTTCATGGTTAGGAAGAATTAATATCATAAAAATGGCTATACTGCCCAAAGTAATTTACAGAATCAACGCTATCCCCATCAAGCTACCATTGACTTTCGTCACAGAACTGGAAAAAACCACCATGAACTTCATATGGAACCAAAAGAGAGCCCGCATAGCCAAGTCAATTCTAAGCAAAAAGAACACAGCGGGGGGCATCACACTACTGGATTTCAAACTATACCACAAGGCTACAGTAATCAAAACAGCATGGTACTGGTACCAAAACAGAGATATAGACCAATGGAACAGAACAGAGGCATCGGAGGCAACACAACGTATCTACAACCATACAATCTTTGATAAACCTGACAAAAGCAATGGGGAAAGGATTCCCTGTTCAACAAATGGTGTTGGGAAAACTGGCTAGCCATGTGCAGAAAGCAGAAACTGGACCCCTTCCTGACACCTTACACCAAAATTAACTCCAGATGGATTAAAGACTTAAACATAAGACCTGGCACCATAAAAACCCTAGAGGAAAATCTAGGCAAAACCATCGAAGACATAGGAGTAGGCAAGGACTTCATGAACATAACACCAAAAGCATTGGCAACAAAGGCCAAAATAGACAAATGGGACCTAATCAAACTCAACAGCTTCTGCATGGCAAAAGAAACAGTCACTAGACTAAATCGGCAACCAACAGAATGGGAAAAAATTTTCGCAGTTTACCCATCAGTCAAAGGGCTGATATCCAGAATTTACAAAGAACTCAAACAGATTTACAGGAAAAAAAACAAACAAGCCCATTCAAAAGTGGGCAAAGGATATGAACAGACACTTTACGAAAGAAGACATATATGAGGCCAACAATCATATGAAAAAATGCTCATCGTCACTGGTCATCAGAGAGATGCAAATCAAAACCACATTGAGATACCATCTCACGCCAGTTAGAATGGCGGTCATTAAAAAATCTGGAGACAACAGATGCTGGAGAGGATGTGGAGAAAAAGGAACACTTTTACACTGTTGGTGGGAGTGTAAATTAGTTCAACCATTGTGGAAGACAGTGTGGCGATTCCTCAAGGCCTTAGAAATAGAAATTCCATTTGACCCAGCAATCCCATTACTGGGTATACATCCAAAGGACTATAAATCATTCTACTATAAGGACACATGGACACGAATGTTTTTTGCAGCACTGATTACAATAGCAAAGACCTGGAATCAACCAAAATGCCCATCGATGATAGACTGGATTGGGAAAATGTGGCACATATACACTATGGAATACTATGCAGCAATCAGAAATGATGAGTTTTTGTCGTTTGTAGGGACATGGATGAATCTGGAGAACATCATTCTCAGCAAACTGACACAAGAACAGAAAATGAAACACTGCATATTCTCACTCATTCACGGGTGATGAAAAATGAGAACACATGGACACAGGGAGGGAAGTACTAAACACTGGGGTCTATTGGGGGGAAAACGGGAGGGCCAGTGGGAGGCGGAGGTTGGGAGGGATAGCCTGGGGAGAAAAGCCAATTGTGGGTGAAGGGTAGAAAGGAAGCAAAACACACTGCCATGTGTTTACCTATGCAACTGTCTTGCATGTTCTGCACATGTACCCCCAAACCTAAAATTCAATAAAAAATTTAAAAAAAAACGATAAAGGGGAAATCAACACAGATTCCACAGAAATTCAAACCATCATCAGAGAATATTACAAACAACTCTATGCACATAAACCAGTAAATCTGAAAGAAATGGATAAATTCCTGGACACTTGTGTCCTCCCAAGCCTAAACCAGGAGGAAACCAAAACTATGAATAGACCAAAAACAAGGTTTGAAGTTGAGGCAGCAATTAAAAACCTACCACACAAAAAAAGCCCAGGTCCAGATGGGTTCTCAGCCGAATTCTACCAGACACACAAAGAGGAGCTGGTACCATTCCTTCTGAAACTATTTCAAATAATCCGAAAAGAGGGAATCCTTCCCAAATCATTTTATGAGACCAACATCATCCTGATACCAAAACCCGGCAGAGACTCAACAAGAAAACAAAACTTCAGGCCAATATCCATAATCAACATAGACACAAAAATCTTCAGTAAAATACTGGCAAGCCAACTGCAACAGCAAATCAAAAAGCTTATCCACCATGATCAAATAGGATTCATCCCGGGGAGGCAAGGCTGGTTCAACATACACAAGTCTATAAACGTAATTCACCACATAAACAGAACCAAAAACAAAAAACACATGATTATCTCAATTGATGCAGAGAGGGCCTATGACAAAATTCAACAGCCCTTCATGCTAAAAACCCTCAATAAACTCAGTATTGATGGAATGAATGTATCTCAAAATAATAAAAGCTATTTGCAACAAACCAACAGCCAATATCATACTGAATGGGCAAAAACTGAAAGCATTCCCTTTGAAATCTGACACTAGACAAGGTTGCCCTCTCTCACCACTCCTATTGAATATAGTACCGAAAGTTCTAGCCAGAGCAATCAGGCAAGAAAAGGAAATTAAAAGTATTCAAATAGGAAAGGAGGAAGCCAAATTGTCTCTATTTGCAGGCAACATGATAGAATATCTAGAAGACCCCATCATCTCAGCCTAAAAACTGCTGAAACTGGTAAGCAACTTCAGCAAAGTCTCAGGATACAAAATTAATGTGCAAAAATCACAAGCATTCCTATACACCAATAACAGACTTAAAGGGAGCCAAATCAAGAATGAACTGCCCTTCACAATTGCTACAAAGAGAATAAAGTACCTAGGAATACAACTAACACAGAACATAAAGGACCTCTTCAAGGAGACCTACAAACCACTGCTCAACAAAATAAGAGATGACACAAACTGATGGAGAACCATTCCATGTTCATGGTTAGGGAGAATCAATATTGTGAAAATGGCCATACTGCCGAAAGTAATTTACAGATTCAACACTATTCCCATCAAGCTACCAATGACCTTCTTCACAGAACTGGAAAAAAACACCTTAAACTTCATATGGAACCAAAAGAGAGCCCACATAGCCAAGTCAATTCTAAGCAAAAAGAACACAGCAAAAGGCATCACATTACCGAACTTCAAACTATACCACAAGGCTACAGTAATCAAAACAGCATGGGACTGGTACCAAAACAGAGATATAGACCAATGGAACAAAACAGAGGCATCAGAGGCAACACAGCATATCTACTACCATATAATCTTTGATAAACCTGACAAAAACAAGCAATGGAGAAAGGATTCCCTGTTTAATAAATGGCATTGGGAAAACTGGCTAGCCATGTGCAGAAAGCAGAAACTGGTCCCCTTCCTGACACCTTACACTAAAATTAACTCCAGATGGATTAAAGACTTAAACATAAGGCCTAGCACAATAAAAACCCTAGAAGAAAATCTAGGCAAAACTATTCAGGACATAGGAGTAGGCAAGGACTTCATGACCAAAACACCAAAAGCATTGGCAACAAAAGACAAAATAGACAAATGGGACCTAATCAAACTCCACAGCTTCTGCATGGCAAAAGAAACAGTCACTAGAGTGAATCAGCAACCAACAGAATGGGAAAAAATGTTTGCAGTTTACCCATCTGACAAAGGGCTGATATCCAGAATTTACAAAAAAACTCAAACAGATTTACAAGAAAAAAACAAACAAGCCCATTCAAAACTGGGCAAAGGATATGAACAGACACTTCATAAAAGAAGATATACATGAGGCCAACAAACATATGAAAAAAATGCTCATCACTGGTCATTAGAGAAATGCAAATCAAAACTACATTGAGATACCATCTCACACCAGTTTGAATGGCGATCATTAAAAAATCTGGAGACAACAGATGCTGGAGAGGATGTGAGAAATAGGAACACTTTTACACTTTTGGTGGGAGTGTAAATTAGTTCAACCATTGTGGAAGACAGTGTGGCGATTCCTCAAGGACCTAGAATTAGCAATTTTATTTGACCCAGCAATCCGATTACTGAGTATATATCCAAAGGACTATTAATCAGTCTACTATAAGGACACAGGCACATGAATGTTCGTTGCAGCACCGTTTTTAATAGCAAAGACCTGGAACCAACCCAAATGCCCATCGATGATAGACTGGATTGGGAAAATGTGGCACATATACGTCATGGAATATTATACAGCCATCAAAAACGATGAGTTCGTGTCCTTTGTAGGGACATGGATGAATCTGGAGAACATCATTTTCAGCAAACTGACACAAGAACAGAAAATGAAATACTGCATGTTCTCACTCATAGGCGGGTGATGAACAATGAGAACACATGGACACAGAGAGGGGAGCACTATACACTGGGGTCTATTGGGGGGAATAGGGGAGGGACAGCGGGGAGGGGGAGCTGGGGAGGGATAGCATGAGGAGAAATGCCAGATGTGGGTGAAGGGGAGGAAGGCAGAAAATCACACGTGTGTACCTATGCAACTATCTTGGATATTCTGCACATGTACCCCAAAACCTAAAATGCAATAAAAAGAAAAAAAGAGAAAGAGGTATAGGAGCAAGATCAAAAAAATCTCAAAAGCAAGCAGATCGGAGCAGAATTGAAGGTGATAGAGACACAAAAAAAACTCTTCAAAAAAATCAATAAATGCAGAGGTTAGTTTCTTGAAAAGATAACAAAATACACCACCAGCCAGATTAATAAAAAAGAAAAGAGAGAAGAATCAAATAGATGCAAGAAAAACGACAAAGGGGATATCACCACTGATTCCACAGAAATATAAACTACTATAAGAGATCACTACATACAACTCTATGCACATAAACCAGTAAACCTGGAAGAAATGGATAAATTTCTGGACACTTGCACTCTCCCAAGCCTAAACCAGGAAGAAGTTGAAACCCTGAATAGACCAATAACAAGGGCTGAATTGAGGCAGCAATTAATAGTCTACCAGTAAGAAAAGTCCAGGTCCAGATGGGTTCACAGCCAAATTCTACCATAAATACAAAGAGAAGCTTGTACCATTCATTCTGAAATTATTCCAAACAATCAAACAAAAGGGAATCCTTCCCAAATCATTTTATGAGCCCAACGTTATCCTGATACCAAACTGGCAGAGACTCAACAAAAAAAAAAAAAAAAAAAAAAAAAAAAAAACTTCAGGCCAATATTTATGATGAACAGTGATTGAACAATCTTCAATAAAATATGGGCAAAATGATAGCAACAGCATATCAAAAAGCTTATCCACCATGATCAAGTAGGATTCATCCCAGGATGCAAGGCAGGTTCAACATTTGCAAGTCTATAAACATAATCCATCACATAAACAGAACCAAAGATAAAAACCACATTATTATCTCAATAGATGCAGAGAAGGCCATCAATAAAAGTCAACAACGCTTTATGCTAAAAACTCTCAATAAACTAGGTATCAATGGATCATATCTCAAAATAATAAAAGCTATCTACAATAAACCCACAGCCAATATCATACTGAATAGGCAAAAACTGGAAGCATTCCCTTTGAAATCTGGCCAAGACAAGGATGCCCTCTCTCTCCACTCCTATTCAATATAGTTTTGGAGGTTCTAGCCAGAGCAATCAGACAAGAAGAAGAAATAAAGCATATTCAATTAGGAAAGGAGGAAGTTAAATTGTCCCTATTTGCAGATGACATGTTGTATGTTTAGAAGACCTCATCATCTCAGCCCAAAAATCTCCTTAAATTGATAAGTAAGTTCAGCAAAGTCTCAGGATACAAAATCAATGTGCGGAAATCACAAGCATTCCCATACACCAATAACAGATTAAGAGCCAAATCAAGAGGGAACTCCCATTCACAACTGCCACAAAGAGAATAAAATACCTAGGAATCCAACTAACAAAGGATGTAAAAAAGACATCTTCAGGGAAAACTATAAACCACTGCTTAAGGATGTAAAAGAGAACACAAACAGATGGAAAAACATTCCATGTTCAGGGTTAGGAAAAATCAATATTGTGAAAATAGCCATATTGCCCAAAGTAATTTATAGATTCAATGCTATCCTCATCAAGCTACCTATGACCCTCTTCACAGAACTGGAAAGAACCACCCTAAACTTCATATGGAACCAAAAGAGAGCCCACATACTTAAGACAATTCTAAGCAAAAAGAACAATGCTGGAGGCATTATGCTACCTGACTTCAAACTATACTACAAGGCTACAATTATCAAAACAGCATGGTACTGTTACCAAAACAGAGATATAAACCAATGGAATAGAACAGAGGCCTTGGAGGGAATGCCACATATCTACTACAATTTGATCTTTGACAAACATGACAAAAACAAGCAATAAAGAAACAATTCCCTGTTTAATAAATGGTATTGGAAAAACTGCCTAGCCAAGTGGAGAAAGCCGAAACTGGACCCCTTCCTGACACCTTACACTAAAATTAACTCCGGATGGATTAAAGATTTAAACATAAGACCTAACACCATAAAAACCCTAGGAGAAAACCTAGGCAATACCATTCAGGTGATAGGTATAAGCAAGGACTTCATGACTAAAACACGAAAAGCAATAGCAACACAAGCCAAAATCAACAAATGGGATCTAACTAAACTCCAGAGCTTCTGTACAGTCAAAGAAACAATCATTAGAGTGAGCTGGCCACCAACAGAATGGGAAAAAATATTTGCAATCTAACCATCTGGCAAAGGGCTAATATCCAGAATCTATAAAAAACAAAAACAAATTTAAAAGAAAAAAACAAGCAAACTACTTCAAAAGTGGGCAAAAGATATGAACAGACACTTTATAAAAGAAGACATATATACGGCCAACAAACATATGAAAAAATGCTCATCATCACTGGTCATTAAAGAAATGCAAATCAAAACCACATTGAGATACCATCTCAGGCCAGTTAAAATGATGATCATTAAAAAATCTGAAGACAGATGCTGGAGAGGATGTGAAGAAACAGGAACACTTTTACACTGTTGGTGGGAGTGTAAATTAGTTCAACCATTGTGGAAGACAGTGTGGCAATTCCTCAAGGACTAGAAATAAAAATTCCATTTGACCCAGCAATCCCATTGCTGGGTATATATCCAAAGGATTATAAATCATTCTATTATAAAGACACATGCACATGTATGTTCATTGTAACACTGTTTACAATAGCAAAGACCTGGAAGCAACCCAAATGCCCATCAATGATAGACTGGACAAGGAAAATGTGGCACATATATGCCATGGAATAATATGCAGCCATAAAAATCGATGAGCTTGTGTCCTTTGTAGAGACCTGGATGAATCTGAAGCACATCATTCTCAGCAAACTGACACAAGAACAGAAAATCAAACGCTGCATGTTCTCACTCATAGGCAGGTGTTGAACAACTAGAATACATGGACACAGGGAGGGGAACATCACACACTGGGGTCTGTTGGGGTGAATAGGGGAGGGACAGCTGGGGGTAGGGAAGTTGAAGAGGGATAACATGGTGAGAAATGCCAGATATAGGTGATGAGGGGATGACGGCAGCAAACCACATTGTCACTTATGTACATATGCAACAATCCTACATGTTCTGCACATGTACCCCAGAATCTAAAGTGCAATATATATATACATACACACATATATATAAACTTTTCCCTATGTAATAAAAACTTGTGTGCACACATACACACACAAAACAAAAATTAAAAATGCTTGAGGAAATGGATACCCCATTTACTCTGATGTGATTATTATGCATTGTATGCCTGTATCAAAATATCTCATCAACTTGATCCCATGATCAAGTTACATTATAGTAGAACTCTGTCTTAGCAGACAAGAGAGACTTCACTTGCCTAAAATAAATCCCAAAAATCTAAAGTAATCCCATTTCCTTCATCAATAGGGTTATACTGTATATAATAAACCAGTCCCTCTGAGTGTGGGTGAAACCTGTGATCTGCTTTTGGCCAACAGAATATGACAAAGTGATGGGATGTCACTCCCTTTATTCGGTTCATTATATAGCAAGAGAGAGAGAATATCATATCCATGATCAAGTTACATTACAGTATAAGTCTGTCATAGTAGACAAGAGGGACTCTCCACTTGCCTAAAAGAAGAAGTGAGCTAGCCAGGCATGGCAGCTTATGGCTATAATCTCAAAACTTTTAGAGGCTAAGGCAGGAGGACCATTTGAGGCCAGAAACCCAGCCTGGGCAACATAACAAGACCTTGGTGCTACAAAAAAAAAAACTTAAAAACTAGCAGGGTGTAATGCCTGTAGTCCTACATACGTGGGAGGGTGAGGCAGGAGGATGGTTTGAGCCCAGGAGTTCAGGCTACAGGAGTTCAGGCTGCAGGGTCATGCTATGCACTCTAACCTGGGTGACAGAGTGAGACCCTGTAGAAGAAAAAAGAAGGAAGAGGAGGAAGAGGAAAAGGAGGAGGAGGAGGAGAAGACAATGGTGGCAGCAAGTTATGATATGAACAATCTATGGAAAAGACCATGTGGCAGGAAACTGCAGACTGTCTCTAGAAGCTAAGCGCCTCAGCCCTACAACTGCAAGGAACTGAAGTTTATCATATCCACCTGAGCTTGGAAGAGGATTCTTGAGATACATAATGGAATAGCGCCCAGCCAGCACTTCGATTGCAGCCTAGTGAGTATAAGTTGATTACAGCATAGGCCTAACCCACTGAAACTGAGATAATATAAATTATTTAAGCTGCTAAATTAGTGGTAACTTGCTATGCAGCAATAAAAACTAATACCATAAAGTAGTACATTTTATATTCACTATTTTATGTGGTACTCTCATTTTTTACAAAATTAATGTTGTCTAGCTGTTGAGTCATTCAGATGTATACATACTTGTACACTTGCATATACTTTTACACTTAACTCCAGCCATTCACTGAAATGGGTGATATAATGCTAGATGGTTAAGAAATTAACTTGTAGCAAATGAAACAAAAAATTCAAAAGCCAAAATGTAATAACATGTTACCTGTATTCCTTTGACTAAATCACATGAATCCGAGTTAGGTATAGAGTTTACAATTTCTGAAGAAATCTTTAGTTGCATAACGTTTATACCTTTTTAACACAAATAAAGTAGCTATTGCTTTACACATTTGGGTTATGAAAAATTTGAAATTCAAATAGGTTAAAGGGAGTTATCCAAAATCATATAACCAGTAAGTGGCTGTTCTGATTCCCAATATGACACTCTTTCCTCTATGGTATTCCCTGTAGTTGTGTAAACCATGGTAATTTTCATAATATTAGCATAAATATACCTGGATTTTTATTTGCCATTTCATTTTCTGAAACTTGATGGGAAAAGTTCATCAATAAGAAAGACATTATCTCAGGAAGAATTATAGAACACACACAAACACACACACAGAGAGAGAGAGAACGAGAGAGACATATATACCTATAATAACATACATAATAATGTTGTCTCTACATATGACTATCAGAGAAAATATTAACCAAATATTGATGCATAGAGAGAGTGGGTGAGTTACCTGTACTTGATGGAAATCTTCTATTTTAAACTGTTTTTCTGGAGACATCTTCCTGTAACATAAAATGTTCTAAAATGCATCATGATATTTTTAAATGCATCACTGCTTTGCTTTCTTGCGAACGTTTTAAACCATTTGAAAATGATAACTTTTTAAAAAAAAAATCGTATTTTTAAGAGATATAAAATTCACACAGGCTAAATTCCAAATAACTGAAAAACATTTTTCAAGCTTACTTCTCACTGATATTATTAAATTATGAAAAGACCGAGATTTTCAAAGCATATTGGCCATTTTTTCCTCTTGGATCATTTTTTCTCTTAGAAGTTAAAGGTCAGGTTAAAATTAAGTTAAAGGTCATTTGTCCCATGAATTTCTTTTCAGGATTTGTGGAATTCCATAATATTTGACTTCATAGTTTATTTTTACAATTATTTTAATATTAGAGTTTAACCAAGCAAATTCAAATGCAATCATTATTTTATAATACTAAGAAAATTTACTTAATAATTCTACTTTATAATAATATGCATTCATAAGAAATAAATAACTTCTTATAGAAATAATACAATTAATAAGTACAGTAGAAAAAAATAGCCAAGACTGTAGAGTTAACAAATTAAAAAGCACGAGCTAGACCATCAAAGAAACAATGTAAATGCTTTTTTCTTATAATTAAAGATTTAATTCTGTTCAACTATTTCTGAATTTATTGTGGTTCAATCTCTTCTTCCAATCCATTTTTGGTTCTTTGTTCTTCCCTTTTTAGCTTTATCCCATAATCATATACTGGTATGCTTATAAAAACATGTATTTGCCAATTTTATGTTTTTAAAAGTCTATTTGTAAGTTATGTTTATTTGACTTTAAATTGTTTTTATAAAAGGAAAATATAAATTAACAAGGAAAAAAGATTAACATGTATCTTTATGTCTTACTTTTCTGAATCCTCAGATTTTCCTTTTCCTTTTTTCTTCTGTGTTTTTACAGCTTTCCTTATTCTATCATTTGTAGGCTTGGTTTTCTGTATGATTTCATATAATCCAGAAATAAAAGGTTAAAACACAATGAGTTATAGGGAAATACACAATAATATACATTATTAATGTACATTTTACTCTGAGAGTCACTATACAAAGTTTCAAGAAAAATTATTTGCATAGAAGCAGAAGAAAATGATACATCTGGTCTGTTTGTAACAGTGCTTTACTTATATACTTATGTATATAAGCTAATACATATTCTAATGATTAAATATTTCTGATAATTAAAATCAGTTATGTTATAATGTGGCATATGCCTTCCTGAAAATCACCTCACTATGCAAAAATATGCAATAAAACCTGTAGGATGTATGGGGAAAATAGGTTAGGTACACATCTTGCAAAAACCTTGTCAGTGATACATTTTTAAAAACAAAAACCTAAGAAAAACAGTACTATAGTATACAGTTAAATGATTAAGAATACATAAATACCAAGATAAAGAAATATAAACCTTTATCTTGAAAAAGACCTGAAACTTGTTAGTGAAAGTAAGCACAGAACAGATGTTGCAACTTGTGAGTTATTGCGCAGTGGCAGAAAATTATCTGAAATTAAATAAAAAGTCATACCACCAGATGTAGGCTGGTGTGGCACACTATACACAGATGAGCCAAGGTAGATGGAGAAAGTTGCTTTCTGCTTTCACTCATTGTTTTTGCAGATGAAACTGCTTACACACATGAAATTCAAACTATGCTCAAATTGTTCAATTATGCTGAAATAAATTCGCATTTCAAAACAACTATTATAGCAGAGTTAATCACATTTTTAAGTATTCTTGAACTGCTGTGTAGTACAAGATGATTTTATACAAGAAAGTAGGGGGAAAAAATAACAATTCGATTATTAAAAATTTTAGGACATTTGGACAAGATGGCAGACTAGAAGTATGCACCACTCTCACAGAGAGGAAACTAAAGGGGCTACTGAATATTTACCCTGCAAGCCAATCATCTGAGAAACCACATTATGATCCATCAAGGCAGCAGGGTAACACAGAGAACAGAGAGGGTGAGGTGGGGCATCAGCATGTCTGGGTTCAGTGCAGAGCTAGAACCTTTCCAACATGAGAAAGGGTGAGTAAATGAGGTCCTGTAGGGAGATTCAGCTCTCCATGAGGGACTGTGTAAGACTTGGAATGAGAGAATCCCATTTCTAGACTGAGGTAGGCGAATCGGAGAATCACGTTTCTAGGCTGAGGTAGGAGCCACTGGGACATTTTGTGAGGGCAACTCTTGAGTCCATGGGGACTTCTACAAGCCTTGGGCCCAAGGGCAGACAAGCACCAGTACCATTGCTCCAGTAAAGACCACAATTGCAGTGCCTCGGAGCTGTAAGATTTATCCATGCCATCTTGCCAGATGGGGCTTAAAGCCAACCAAACTTGGCTGGCCATGCGACCCACCCCCACCACTGGTATCCAGCTGGGCAAGGCTTGCTAGGGTTTCCAGCCAATCAGTCCTGCTTTTGTGTGAACTCAGATGGAGGGTGCAGCCTCCTGTTTTCCCAAGAAACACCCAGAGGGCTGAGCAGGTGACCCCACCCATCCCTGCCATTGATACCCAGATGGACAATACCGCCTATAGCTTCCAGCCCAGTGGCCATGCAACTATGTAAACTCAGCTAGAGGGTGCACCTTCCTGATGTCCCAGGAACCATCTAGTCTATAGAGCAGACATCCCCATTCTCCCCAACTGCTGGTAGCCAGGTGAGCCATGCCTGCTACAGTGCCTAGCTCAGTGATCTTACTTATGCCTGAATTTGCTGCCTGCTGCCTTGGAAACACCCAGAAGTCAGGGTAGGTAACTCTAATAAATCAATCAGACAAAAATAAAAAGAAAAGAATTTTTAAAACTCTGAGAAATTAGGGGTTAGGTAGAGGTTAAATCTTTAACTTATTAGCATTCCTGTAAGATATGGGGAAAAACAAGACAACCTAGAAAACATATTTTACTAGATCATAAATAAAAACTTACCCAACCTCACTAGATAGGACTTTCATATCCAAGAAATACACAGAACCCCTGAAAGGTATTATGCAAAAAGATAATTCCCAAGAAACATAATTATCAGATTTTCAAAGGTCAACATGAAAGAAAAAATAATAAAAGCAACTAGAGAGAATGTGCAGGTCACCTACAAAAAGAACCCCACCCACCAGCCTAAATAAAAGTAGACCTTTCAGCAGAAATCCTGCAAGCCAGAAGAGACTGGGGGCCTATATTCAGCCTCTCTAAAGAAAAAAATTTCCAGCCAAGAATTTTATATCCAGCCAAACTAAGCATCATAAGTGAAAGAGAAATAAGATCCTTTTCAGGCAATCAAATGCTAACAACATGATAGCAGGATCAAACCCATACATATCAATATTAACACAAAATGTAAATGCACTAAATTCCCCAATTAAAAGGTACAGAGTGGCAAACTGGAAAAAGAAGCAAGAGCCAATGGAAAGCTATCTTCAAGAGACCCATCTCACAGGCAATGACATCCATAGGCTCAAAATAAAAAGATAGAGAAAAATCAACCATGCAAAAGGAAAACAGGAAAAAGCAGAAGTCACAAACCTAATTTCAGGCAAAATGGACTTTAAGCTAATAAATATTTTTAAAATGTAAAGATGGGCAGTATATATTGGTAAAGGGTGCAATTCAGCAAGAAGACTTAACTATTCTAAACATATATACACTCAACATAGGAACACCTAGATTCATAAAGCAAGTTCTTATAGACCTACAAAGAGACTTAGACCCATACACAATAATAGTGGGAGACTTGTATTAGACAGAAGTCACCACTGACAATATTAAACAAACCACTGAGGCAGAAAATACACAGAGATATTCAGCACCTAAACTCAACACTTGACCAATGGACAAATAGACACTATACAAGTCTCCACCCAAAAACAACACAATATACATTCTTCTCATCACAACATAGCACATACTCTGAAAAATCTAATTGGCAATAAAATAATCTTTAGCAAATTAAAAAACAAAATCATACCAACCACATTCTTAGACTATAGCAAAATAAAAATAGAAATCAAGACTAAGAAAATCACATGGAAATTAAACAATCTGCTTCTGAATGACATTTGGGTAAACAATGAAATCAAGGCAGAAATTAGGAAGTTACTTGAAACTAATGAGAATAAAGATACAACATACCAGAATCTCTGGAACACAATTGAGGCAGTGTTAAGAGGGAAGTTTAGAACACTAAATGTCCAACATAAAAAAGAAAGATCTAAAATTAGCAACCTAATGTCACAACTAGAAGGACAGAAGAATAAACCAACTCCAAAGCAAGCAAAAAGCAAGAAGTAACCAAATTAGAACTGAACTGAAGAAATTGAGATACAAAAAGAAATACACAAATAAATTAATCCAGGAATTGGCTTTATAAAAAGAAACTAATAAGATAGACCACTAGCTAGACAAATAAAGAAAAACAGAGAGAAAATCCTGATAAACACAATTAGAGATGAGAAATCAGATATTACACTGACCCTACAGAAATACAAATAACAATAAGAAACTACTATGATTGCCTCTATGCACACAAAAACAACACAATATACATTCTTCTCATCACAACATAGCACATACTCTGAAAAATCTAATTGGCAATAAAATAATCTTTAGCAAATTAAAAAACAAAATCATACCAACCACATACCATATATATAGAAAATATATACTAGAAATGAATACATTAAACTAGAAATGGACAAATTCCTGGACAAATACAACCACCCAAAACTGATCCAGGAAGAAACTAAATCCCGGAGCAGATCCATAATGATTTCCAAAATTGAATTAGTAAAAAAAGCCTACCAACCAAAAAAGTCCAGGACCAGACTCACAGCCAAATTCTACCAGATATATAAAGAAGCACTGGTGCCATTCCTACTAAGATGATCTTTTAATACTGAGGAGTAGGGACTCCTCCCCAACTCATTCTATGAGGCCAACATTATCCTGATACCAAAACTTGGCAGAGACCCAACAAATAAAGAAAACTTCAGGCCAATATCTTCATGAACATAGATGCAAAAATCTCCTTAACAGAATATGAGCAAAACACATCCAGCAGCACATCAAAAACCTAATCCACCATGATCAAATAGGCTTTATCTCTGGGATTCACCAAAGAAACAAAACTAAAAACAAAAACCATATTATCTCAATAAAGGCAGAAAAGACTTTCAATAAAATTCAACATCTCTACATGTTAAAAAAATCCTCAATAAACTAGGCATTGAAGGAACAGATATCAAAATAATAAAAGCTATCTATGACAAAACCACAGCCAACGTCATATTGAATGAGCAAAGCTGAAAGTATTTCCCTTGAAAACCAGCATAAGACAATGATGCCCTTCCTCACCATTTCTATTCAACACAGTATTGGAAGTCCTACCAAGAGCAATCAGTCAAGGGAAAGCAATAAAGGTATCCAGATAGAAAGAAAGTGAAACTACCCCTGTTTGATGGTACGATTTTATATCTAAAAAACTCTGTATTCTTAGCCCAAAATCTCCTTCAGCTGATGAACAACTTCAGCAAAGTTCCAGGGTACAAAATCAGTATACAAAATTAGTAGCACTCCTATACAACAACATCCAAGCCAAAAGCCAAATCAGTAATGCAATCAAATTCTCAATTACCAGAAAAAGAATGAAATACCTAAGAATATAGCTAATTAGGAGGTGAAAAATCTCCACAATTAGATTTTAAAACACTGCTCAAAGAGATCAGATGACACAAATGAGAACACATTCCACATTCATGGATAGGGAGAATCAACATTGTTAAAATGGTCATACCACCCAAGGCAATTTACAGATTCAATGCTATTTCTCTCAAACTACCAATGTCATTCTTCACATAAATAGAAGAAGCTATTCTGAAATTCAAAAGGAACCAAAAGAGTTGGAATAGCCAAGGCAATCCTAAGCAAAAAGAATCACACTACCCAACTTCAAACTATACTACAGGGCTGCAGTAACCAAAACAGTATAGTACTGGTGCAAAAACAGACACCTAGGCCAATGGAACAGGATAGAGAACCCAGAAATAAGGCTGAACACCTACAACCATCTGATCTTCAACAAACCTGATAAAAATAAGAAATGAAGCAAGGACTCCCCATTAAATAAATCAGGCTGGAATAACTGGCCAGCAATATGCAGAAGATAGAAACTGTACCACTACCTTATACCACAATCAAAAATCAACTCAAAATAAATTAAAGACTTAAATGTAAACCCAAAACTATAAAAACACTGGGAGATAACCTAGGAAATACCATTTTGGACACAGGACTTGGCAAAGATTTCATGATAAAGATGCCAAAAGGCATTTCAACAAAAACAAAAATTAATAAAAGAGATCTAAACTAAGGAGCTTCTGTGTAGCAAAAGAAACTATCAACGGAGTAAACAGGCAACATAGAGATTATGAGAAAATATTTGCAAACCATGCATCTGACAAAGGTGTTATATCCAGAATTTATAATGAACTTAAACAAATATACAAGAAAAAACGACTTCATTAAAAGGGTGACAAAGAGGACAGCAGGGAAGTTCACATGGCAGCTGGGTGGAGCCCAGAGCAACTCAGCAAAGCCTCTGAAGGCAGACTGTGACTAGGATGCCTCCTCACTGGGCAGGGCAGCCCTGAAAAAAGGCAGCGGCACTACAGAAACTTATAAATAAAGCCCTACCTTCCTAGGACAGCGCATGTGGGAAAAAGAAAAAGCATTTATGAGTTCTGCTGCAGCAGACTTAAACGTACCTGCCTAGCAGCTCTGAATGGAACAACGGAGCTCACAACTCCACACTTGACT
Organism: Callithrix jacchus; assembly: GCF_049354715.1. Classification (NCBI taxonomy): domain Eukaryota; kingdom Metazoa; phylum Chordata; class Mammalia; order Primates; family Cebidae; genus Callithrix; species Callithrix jacchus. The sequence continues at coordinate 32,177,096 of NC_133508.1, read as the reverse complement.
GCATCCTCAAGCAGCTCCCTGACCCACTGTATATCCAAACTCACCTACTAAAGGAGAGCTCAGACTGACATCTGGCAGGTATGCTTCTGAGACAAAGATAGCAGAAGAAGAAACTGGCAGCAACCCTTACTGTTCTGCAGCCACTGTAGGTGATCACCAGGCAAGCAGGGCCTGGAGTGGACCTCCAGCAGTCCTACAGCAGAGGGACCTGTTAGAAGAAAACTAAGAAACAGAAAGAAATAACTTCATCATAAACAAATTGGACCTCCACTCAGAGACCCAATCTGAAAGTCAACAACTACAAAGATCACAGGTAAATAAATCCACAGAGATGGGAAGAAAGAAGCACAAAAGGATGAAAACACCCAAAACCAGAATGCCTCTCCTCCTACAAGGGATCACAACTCCTCACCAGCAAGGGAACAATGCTGGATGGAGAATGAGTGTGATGAATCAACAAAAACAGGCTTCAGAGGTGGGTAATAAAAAACTTCTCTGAGCTAAAGGAAGATGTTCTAACCCAATGCAAAGAAACTAAGAACATTGAGAAAAGGTTTGACAAAATGCTAATGAGAATAAACAGCTTAGAGAGGAATATAAATGAATTCATGGAGCTGAAAAACACAACAGGAGAACTTCACGAAGCATACACAAGTTTCAATAGCCAAATTGACCAAGTAGAAGAAAGGATATCAGAGGATGAAGATCAACTCGATGAGATAAAATGAGAAGGCATGATTAGAGAAAAAAGGGTAAAAAGAAATGAACATTGTGTCCAAGAAGTATGGTACTATGTGAAAAGACCTAACCTAATCTACATTTGATAGGTGTACCTGAATGTGATGGAGAGAATGAATCCAAGCTGGAAAATACTCTTCAGGATATTATCCAGAAAAACTTCTTCAACCTAGCAAGGCAGGCCAATATTTAAGTCCAGGAAATACAGAGAACACCACAAAGATATTCCTCAAGAAGATCAACCCCCAGGCACATAATCGTCAGATTGACCAGGGTTGAAATGAAGGAGAAAATGCTAAGGGCAGCCAGAGAGAAAGGTTGGGTTACCCATAAAGGGAAGCTCATCAGACTCACAGCGGATCTCTCAATAGAAACTCTACAAGCCAAAAGAGAGTAAGGGCCAATATTCAACATCCTTAAAGAAAAGAATTTTCAACACAGAATTTTATATCCAGCCAAACTAAGCTTCATAAGCGAAGGAGAAATAAAATCTTATACGAACAAGCAATTACTCAGAGATTTCATCACCACCAGGCCTGCTTTAAAAGAGCTCCTGAAAGAAGCACTACACATAGAAAGGAACAACCAGTACCAGCCACTCCAAAAACATACCAAATAGTAAGCAGCATCAACACAATGAAGAAACTGCATCAACTAACGGGCAAACCAGCCAGCTAGCATCAAAATGGCAGGATCAAATTCACACATAACAATATTAACCCTAAATGAAAATGGGCTAAATGCCCCAGTCAAAAGACAGACTGGCAAATTAGATAAAAAGCCAAAACCCATCGATGTGCTGTATCCAGGAAACCCATCTCGCATGCAAGGATACATATAGGCTCAAAATAAAGGGATGGAGGAAGATTTACCAAGCATATATCAGTTTAGGGTTGCTCATAAAACTCAAAATAGAGCTACCATACAATCCAGCAATCCTATTGATATGTATATATATACCCCTCTCCAAAAAAAGGAAATAAGCATATCTGAGATGCCTGCACTCCCATGTTTGTTGCAGGCCTGTTTTCAGTAGCCAAGATATGAAAGCAACCTCTGTGTCCATCAACATATGACTGGAAAAAGCAAATGTGATCCTTATACACAATGGAGTATTAGTTGTAAAAAATGAGATCATGTCATTTGCAACAATGTGGATGGACCTGGAAGTCATTATGTTAAACGAGATAGGCCAGGCATAGAAAGACAAACATTGCATATGTTCACTTATCAGTGGGGGCTAATAATCAAAACAATAGAACTTATGGAGATAGAGAAGAAAAGATGGTTACCAAAAACTGGAAGGGTGAGCAGGAGGTGGGGATGGTTAAGGGTACAAAAAATATATTACAGCTTAAAAGAATGAATGAGAACTAGTATTTGATAGCATAACAGGGGGACTATAGTCAAAAGAGATTTAATTGTACGTTTACGAATAACTGAAAATGTGCCTCATATACACCATGGAATACTATGCAGCCATAAAAAAACGATGAATTTGTGTCCTTCATATGGACCTGGATAAATCTGGAAACCATCATTCTCAGCAAACTAACACAAGAACAGAAAACCAAATACTGCATGTTATCACTCATAGGCAGGTGTCGAACAATTAGAACACATGGACACAGGGAGGGGAGCATCACACACTGAAGTCAGTTGCAGCGGGTTAAGGGAGGAACAGTGAGAGGTGGTGAAGGACAATGAGTGGAGAAATACCAGATATAGGTGATGGGGGATGAAGGCAGCAAACCACCTTGCCATGTGTGTACCTATGCAACAGTCCTGCATGATCTGCACATGTACCCCAGAACCTAAAGTACAATAAAAAAATTTTTTTAATAACTAAAAGAGTATAACTGGATTATTTGCAACACAAAGGATAAGTGCTTAATGCGATGGATACCCAATTTTCCATGATGTGATTATTTTGCATTGTATGCCTGTACCAAAATATGTTTCCCATAAATATATATACCTACTATGCACCCACAAAAATTAAAAAATTTTTTTAATGTTTTAAAGATTAAGAGTATGACCTACCAAATGAGCACCATAGTCTCTATGCATTAAACAAGAAAATCTTGTATCCTAGATCATATATTGAAGTTCGTGCAAAATTATTGCTGTCTCGAGCAAAATTAGAGATAGAATATTTAAAGAAACAACACAAGAAAGCAACACCAGAAACTGCTGCAACATCCTCAAGTCATCTAAGAAGCTCCAGAGTTTTTTCAATGTGGCTCTAACAGTGTGTCATTAGAATGCTGCAAAATTCTCACACTTGATCAGACTACTCAGTTCTTCAACATGACAATTTACTATTTTTAGGATTTTTTTTATACCAATGTTCTACTCCTACTTGGCATGAAACCTAAAGGGAACTATTCATAAAGTGAACAAATATAACAAGCCTGATCTTATATTTGACACCGGTGTAAGATTCCTACTTCTCTGACTGATCAAACAGCAAATCTCCTATATGATTTCTGCTTCCACCTCTAGTAAGAAACTAAAATTATTGAATTTAGTATTTTTCCTCAACAACATATCTTAAGTTTTTAAGTGGTTAATAAAAATTCACTTCCAATGTATTTGACTTTATTCTCTACAGTTTGAATTTGCAAGCTAACAATGGCAAGAAGAATGATAAAATACAAAAGGAAACAATTTTCCTTTTTCCTTGGCATTTCTATTTCTATTGACTCTCCTTGGTATAATGAACTGGGATACACACATCACATAATTATAGAGAATACCAGGAATGCATTTACAATATATTTGAAAACTAATTTATGCTAGTTTAATAAAGTCAAATATTTGGCCTAGAAATGTATTTTCAGATGTTTAAATTCTGTTTTTTCATGAAATCCTTTTGGTTTTGACATCTAACATAATTTAGAATATGTCATAATTTTATTTTTTAAAGTATAGTTGTTACAAATTATTAATATTAGAAACATATTTAAATATCTCTTTGATTTCTATCCTAAAATAATAAGCCTTGTTAGGTGTATGCCATTTTTAAACATGAAAATTTTACCAACCTCTGTGTCCTTCAACTTTTGTAGTTCATTTTCCAGCACCAACTTCTCTTCTAATAACAACTTAAAATCACGTTGCATCTGTTTGTATTCCTAAAAACAAATAATTTTAATAATAATGAAGAGTAAAACTCTCAATATAGAAAGATTATTTAGATACTTAATTATTAAGGTAAGAAAGTCTTCATTAACTCATGAAAATAACAAAACATAGGTATTAGTCTATACAGTGAAACAATAATTGAAGCTGAAAGACATAAAGATCTATAAGTGTCAAGGACTGGAACTATTCAGATGACTGTAGGATATTATAGTGTAGGATTTCAGAAGTGAAGCATTTCTGAGTGATAATGAGAGTAAAATAAGCAAAATAGACAAGGCTTTCCAGTTCACATATGAATAGAAATCTCTTAAATAAACCACATAAGCACTGGATCTTTATACAGGATTATGTATCCTGACAATTTCAAGAGTCTGTTAAGAACTCAAGGACAAAGCATAATTTCAAATTGAGAGAACTATACTTACAGCATCTAACAAAACTTGATCATTTACAGATCTGAAAAATAAATCAAAAATTTATGTTCAAAATTGTAAATTTATATTTTATGTAATACATTTACACATTTTCTTTGTAAAGATTTTAATACAAATGAAGTTTAAAGGACACTTTGATTACCACTCCAAAAATTTAGTGCTCTCCTTAGAAATATTATTGGATTGCTGTTACCTTTCCAGGACATTTTCTACAAATTTACACAATATGGCATGTACCTTTTCCATTCTGTAGTTTTTATTAGTGGGTTGGATATCAGTTTTCTTTTCCCATAAATGACATCACCGTATATTTTGTTCTCAACATTTTTTTCACTTAACATCATGTCTGAGATTTCTTCATATCCATAAACATACATTATTCTCAGTCCTTTTAAGTGCTAATTATTATTCCATAGCAGGAGTTGGCAAACATTTTTTGTAAAGAACAAGACAGGAGATATTTTAGATTCTGCAAGCCTCATGGTCTCGATCACTATTACTCAATGAGTATGGCTGTATTCCAGTTAAAATTTATTTATAAAAATAAATTGCAGGTTAGGTGTAACATTGTTCCATAGTTTGCTGACATAGTTTGGTGACATTGTTCAATAGTATGGATGAACCATAGATTATTTTTGGCAAAATAATCTATGATTATTTGGGCCACAGTTTGCTAACATTGTTCCACAGTATGGATAAACCATAGATTATTTTTGACAAGAGTTATTCATTTAATAAATCAGAATTTATAACAGCTTTATTAAGATATAATTAATATATCACACAATGAAGAGTTGTTCATTTAATATATCAGAATTCTAACAGCTTTATTAAGGTATAATTAATATATCACACAATGCACATTTTAAAGTATACAATTCAATGCCTTTTGGTATATTCACCAATGTAAGCAACTGTCAACACTATCTAATTTTACAACATTTTATTTACCCCACAAAAGAACCCAAGACTCATTAGTAGTCACTCCCAATTTCTCTTTGCAAATGCCCGGTCAGTATTCTACTTTCTCTAGATTTGCCTATTCTGGATATTTGATATAAATAGAAGCATATAGGATGTGGACTTTTGAGACTGGCTTCTTACACTTAGCAATATGTTTTCAAGGTTCTTCCTATTGTAGCACATGTTACTACTTTGTTCCTTTTTACTGACAAATAACATTCCATTATATGGATATGCCACATTTTACCCATCATTTTATGGACATTTTGTTTGTTTCCACTTTTCTGTCATTGTGAATAATGCTATTATGAACATTTATTACAAGTTTTGGTATGAATATGTGTTTTCATTTATCTCATGTATAAACCTAGAAATGGAATTTCTGAATCACATGCAGAGTCTCTATTTAATTTTTTTAAAAAGTGATAAACTGGGGCCGGGCGCGGTGGCTCAAGCCTGTAATCCCAGCACTTTGGGAGGCCGAGGCGGGTGGATCACGAGGTCAGGAGATCGAGACCATCCTGGTCAACATGGTGAAACCCCGTCTCTACTAAAGATACAAAAAATTAGCTGGGCATGGTGGCGCATGCCTGTAATCCCAGCTACTCAGGAGGCTGAGGCAGGAGAATTGCCTGAACCCAGGAGGCGGAGGTTGCGGTTAGCCGAGATCGCGCCATTGCACTCCAGCCTGGGTAACAAGAGCGAAACTCCGTCTCAAAAAAAAAAAAAAAAAAGTGATAAACTGTTTTCCAAACCATATACATAATTTTAATTCTTATGAGTAATATATGAGGGTCCCAATTTCTTATGTTTTTTTCTTTTTTTTCTATTGCATTTTAGGTTTTGGGGTACATGTGCAGAAAATGCAAGATAGTTGCATAGGTACACACATGGCAGTGTGATTTGCTGCCTTCCTCGCCTTCACCCACATCTGGCATTTCTTCCCATGCTATCCCTCCCCAACTCTCCCCCCGCCAACCCTCCCCTATTCCCCCAAATAGACCCCAGTGTGTAATGCTCCACTGTCTGTGTTCATGGGTTCTCATTGTTCATCACCCGCCTATGAGTGAGAATACGCGGTATTTCATTTTCTGTAATTGTGTCAGTTTGCTGAGAATGCTGTTCCCCAGATTCATCCATGTCCCTACAAATGACACAAACTCATCGTTTTTAATTGCTGCATAATATTCCATGGTGTATATATGCCATATTTTCCCAGTCCAGTCTATCATCGATGGGCATTTGGGTTGGATCCAGGTCTTTGTTATTGTAATCAGTGCTGTAATGAACATTCATGTGCATCTGTCCTTATAGTAAAACGATTTATACTCCTTTAGATATATACCCAGTAATGGGATTGCTGGGTCAAATGGAATTGCTAATTCTAGGTCCTTGAGAAATCGCCACACTGTCTTCCACAATGGTTGAACTAATTTACACTCCCACTAGCAGTGTAAAAGTGTTCCTATTTCTCCACATCCTCTCCAGCATCTGTTGTCTCCAGATTTTTTAATGATCGCCATTCTAACTGGCGTGAGATGGTATCTCAATGTAGTTTTGATTTGCATTTCTCTGATGACCAGTGATGATGAGCATTTTTTCATATGTTTGTTGGCCTCATGTATGCCTTCTTTTGTAAAGTGTCTGTTCATATCCTTTGCCAATTTTTGAATGGGCTTGTTTGTTTCTTTCTTGTAAATCTGTTTGAGTTCTTTGTAAATTCTGGATGTCAGCCCTTTGTCAGATGAGTACACTGCAAAAATTTTTTCCCATTCTGTTGGTTTCCAATTCACTCTAGTGACTGTTTCATTTGCTGTGCAGAAGCTGTGGAGTTTGATTAGGTCCCATTTGTCTATTTTGTCTATCGTTGCCAATGCTTTCGGTGTTTTGGTCATGAAGTCCTTGCCTACTCCTATATCCTGAATAGTTTTGCCAGGACTTTCCTCTAGGGTTTTTATGGTGCCAGGTCTTATGTTTAGTCTTTAATCCATCTGGAGTTAATTTTAGTGTAAGGTGTCAGGAAGGGGACCACTTTCCACTCTCTTGCACATGGCTAGTCCGTTTTCCCAATGCCATTTATTAAACAGGGAATCCTTTCCCCATTGCTTGTTTTTGTCAGGTTTATCCAAGATTGTATGATTGTAGATATGTTGTGTTGCCTCCAATGCCTCTGTTCTGTTCCATTAGTCTATATCTCTGTTTTGGTACCAATACCATGCTGTTTTGATTACTGTAGACTTGTACTATAGTTTGAAGTCTGGTGATGTGAAATTAATTCAACAATTGTGAAAGACAGCCTCCTGCTCTGTTCTTTCTGCTTAGAATTGACTTGGCTATGTGGGCTCTCTTTTGGTTCCATATGAAGTTGAAGGTGTTTTTTCCAGTTCTGTGAAGAAGGTCATTGGTAGCTTGATGGGGATAGCGTTGAATCTGTAAATTACTTTGGGCAGTATAGCCATTTCCACAATATTGATTCTTCCTAACCATGAACATGGAATGTTTCTCCATCTGTTTGTGTCCTCTCTTATTTCGTTGAGCAGTGGTTTGTAGTTCTCCTTGAAGAGGTCTCTTACATTCCTTGTGAGTTGTATTCCAAGGTATGTTATTGTTTTTGTAGCAATTGTGAATGGCAGTTCGCTCTTGATTTGGCTTTCTTTAAGTCTGTTATTGGTGTAGACGAATGCTTGTGATTTTTGCACATGGATTTTATATCCTGAGACTTTGCTGAAGTTGCTTATCAGTTTCAGGAGTTTTTGGCCTGAAGCGATGGGGTCTTCTAGGTATACTCTCATGTCGTCTGCAAATAGAGACAATTTGGCTTCCACCTTTCCTATTTGAATACCCTTTATTTCTTTTTCTTGCCTGATTGCTCTGGCTAGAACTTCCAGTCCTATACTTAATAGGAGTGGTGAGAGAGGGCAACCTTGTCTAGTGCCGTATTTCAAAGGGAATGCTTCCAGTTTTTGCCCATTCTGTATGATATTGGCTGTTGGTTTGTCATAAATAGCTTTTATTACTTTGAGATACATTCCATCAATACAGAGTTTATTGAGGGTTTTTAGCATAAAGGGCTGTTGAATTTTGTCAAATGCCTTCTCTGAGTCAATTGAAATAATCATGTGGTTTTTGTTTTTGGTTCTGTTTATGTGGTGAATTACGTTTATAGACTTGTGTATGTTGAACCAGTCTTGCATCCCCGGGATGAATCCTACTTGATCATGATGAATAAGTTTTTTGATTTGCTGTTGCAATCGGCTTGCCAATATTTTATTGAAGATTTTTGCGTCTATGTTCATCATGAATATTGGCCAGAAGTTTTCTTTTCTTGTTGGGTCTCTTCCGGGTTTTGGTATCAGAATGATGTTGGTCTCATAAAATGATTTGGGAAGGATTCCCTCTTTTTGGATTATTTGGAATCATTTCAGCAGGAATGGTACCAGCTCCTCTTTGTGTGTCTGGTAGAATTCGGCTGTGAACGCATCTGGACCTGGGCTTTTTTTGTGTGGTAGGCTCTTAATTGCTGCCTCGACTTCTGACCTTGTTATTGGTCTATTCATAGTTTCAGCTTCCTCCTGGTTTAGGCTTGAGAGGACACATGTGTCCAGAAATTTATCCATTTCTTCCAGGTTTACTAGTTTATGTGCATAGAGTTGTTTGTAATATTCTCTGATGATGGTTTGAATTTCTGTGGAGTCTGTAGTGATTTCCTCTTTATCATTTTTTATTGCATCTATTTGGTTGTTCTCTCTTTTCTTTTTAATCAATCTGGCTAGGGGTCGGTCTATTTTGTTGATCTTTTCAGAAAACCAGCTGTTGGATTTATTGATTTTTTGAAGAGTTTTTTGTGTCTCTATATCCTACAGTTCAGCTCTGATCTTAGTTATTTCTTGTCTTCTGCTGGGTTTTGAGTTTTTTTGATCTTGCTCCTCTAGCTCTTTCAATTTTGATGATAGGGTGTCAATTTTTGATCTCTGCATTCTTCTCATATGGGCACCTATTGCTATATACTTTCCTCTAGAGACTGCTTTAAATGTGTCCCAGAGATTCTGGCATGTTGTCTCTTCATTCTCATTGGTTTCGAAGAACTTCTTTATTTCTGCCTTCATTTCATTGTTTACCCAGTCAACATTCAAGAGCCAGTTGTTCAGTTTCCATGAAGCTGTGTGGTTCTGGGTTGGTTTCTAAATTCTGAGTTCTAACTTGATTGCACTATGGTCTGAGAGGCTGTTTGTTATTATTTCAGTTGTTTTGCATTTGCTGAGCAATGCTTTACTTCCAATTATGTGGTCAATTTTAGAGTAGGTGTGATGTGGTGCTGAGAAGAATGTATATTCTGTGGATTTGGGGTGGAGAGTTCTGTAAATGTCCACCAGGTTTGCTTGCTCCATGTCTGAGTTCAAGCCCTGGATATCCTTGTTGATTTTCTGTCTGGTTGATCTGTCTAATACTGAAAGTGGAGTGTTAAAGTCTCCCACTATTATTGTGTGGGAGTCTAAGTCTCTTTGTAAGTCATTGAGAACTTGCCTTATGTATCTGGGTACTCCTGTATTGGGTCCATATATGTTTAGGATCGTTAGCTCTTCTTGTTGTATCGATCCTTTTACCATTATGTAATGTCCTTCTTTGTCTCTTTTGATCTTTGTTGCTTTAAAGTCTATTTTATCAGAGATGAGAATTGCAACTTCTGCTTTTTTTTTGCTCTCCATTTGCTTGGTAAATCTTCCTCCATCCCTTTATTTTGAGTCTTTGTGTATCCTTGCATGTGAGATGGGTTTTCTGAATACAGCACCCTGATGGGTTTTGGATTTTTATCCAATTTGCCAGTCTGTGTCTTTTGATTGGTGCATTTAGTCCATTTACATTTAGGGTTAATATTGTTATGTGTGAATTTGATACTGCCATTTTGATGCTAAGTGGCCGTTTTGCCCGTTAGTTGTTGTAGATTTTTCATTATGTTGATGCTCTTTAGCATTTAGTGTCATTTTGGAATGGCTGGTACTGGTTGTTCCTTTCTATGTGTAGTGCCTCTTTTAGGAGCTCTTGTAAAGCAGGCCTGGTGGTGACCAAATCTTTGAGTACTTGCTTGTTCACAAAGGATTTTATTTTTCCTTCACTTATGAAGCTCAGTTTGGCTGGATATGAAATTCTGGGTTGAAAATTCTTTTCTTTAAGAATGTTGAATATTGGCCCCCACTCACTTCTGGCTTGTAGTGTTTCTGCCAAGAGATCTGCTGTGAGTCTGATGGGCTTCCCTTTGTGGGTGACCCGACCTTTCTCTCTGGCTGCCCTTAGTATTTTCTCCTTCATTTCAACCTTGTTGAATCTGACGATTATGTGCCTTGGGGTTGCTCTTCTTGTGGAATATCTTTGTGGTGTTCTCTGTATTTCCTGCATTTGAGTGTTGACCTGTCTTGCTAGGTGGGGGAAATTTTCCTGGATGATGTCCTGAAGAGTATTTTCCAGCTTGGATTCATTCTCTTCGTCCCCTTCTGGTACACCTATCAAACGTAGGTTAGGTCTTTTCACATAGTCCCACATTACTTGGAGACTTTGTTCATTCCTTTTTGCGCTTTGTTCTCTGATCTTGGTTTCTCGTTTTATTTCATTGAGTTGATCTTCGACTTCAGATATTCTTTCTTCTGCTTGGTCAATTCGGCTATTAAAACTTGTGCATGCTTCGCGAAGTTCTCGTATTGTGTTTTTCAGCTCCTTCAGTTCATTCATATTCCTCTCTAAGTTATCCATTCTTGTCATCATTTCCTCAAATCTTTTTTCATATCTTTTTTCAAGGTTCTTACTTTCTTTGCATTGATTTAATACAAGTTCTTTTAGCTCACAAAAGTTTCTCATTATCCACCTTCTGAAGTCTAATTCCATCATTTCATCACAGTCATTCTCCGTCCAGCTTTGTTCCCTTGCTGGTGAGGAGTTTTGGTCCTTTGTAGGAGGTGAGGTGTTCTGGTTTCGGGTGTTTTCCTCCTTTTTGCGCTGGTTTCTTCCCATCTTTGTGGATTTATCCACTTGTCGTCTGCGTAGTTGCTGACTTTTCGATTGGGTCTCTGAGTGGACACCCAGATTGTTGATGATGAAGTATTTCTGTTACTTGGTTTTCCTTCTACCAGTTTAGCTGCTTCGCTGTACAACTGCTGAAGTCCACTCCAGGCCCTGCTTGTCTGGGCTGCACCTATAGCAGCTGCGGAACAGTAAGGGATGCTACCAGCTTCTTTTTCTGCTATCTTTCTCCCAGGATGATGCCTGCCAAATGTCAGTCTTTTGAATATAGAGGGGTCAGGGAACTGCTTAAGGGGACAGCCTGTACTTTATAGGAGCTGAATTGCTGAGCTGTGAGCTCTGTTGTTGATTCAGGGCTGTTAGGCTGCTATGTTAGATTCTGCTGCAACAGAGCTCATTAAAAAACCCCTTTTTTCTCAAATGCTCTGTCTTGGGGGGTTGGGGCTTTGTTTTTGGATGTCTGTTGAGGTGTCCTGCCCAGCTAGGAGGAGTCTAATCACTATTTGACTGCCGAGGTTCCGCCCTGCTGTTGTGAGGCTCGCCCTGTTGCTGCAGGCTCTTGCTCTTCTGCTGCGGTCTCTGCCACCGGCTACACCCTGCAGCGGAGTCTCTCTGTTATAGCGGGTTGCCTTGGCAACTGCAGGCTGCGTCAGCAGTGGGCGTGTGTCTCAGTCGGGGCAGGTTGCCTCAGTAATGGTGGATGCCCCTCCCCCATGGAGCGCCTCAGGGACCGTCTCCACGGCGAGCGTTTGGAATCACCGTTTTGTCTGTCCCACTGTGCTATCCCACACACTGTGTCCCTGCAATCCCCTGGGCTGGCCCACTGCCCAAGTCCCTTTCAGTCTCAAGTTCAGCCCTTTCAAGTCTCAGGTTGCCATTTCAACAGGCACCCAGACAAGCACGCCCTGTGGGGATCGCTGGGTAGGGCCGGCCGCCGCCACCCCGGCTGCCGGATTCTCCAGGCAGAACCTCTGCCTGGTGTCCCGCGTCTCCTTTATACTTGGGAATTTCCCCGTTCTGTGGGCAACAAAGATCAGTCTGAAAATGCAGCTTTGACTCACCTCTCCATGGATTAACCGAGAGCTTCAATCCTGGGTTGTTCTCACAGCGCCATCTTGAGTTCCTCCCCTTATTTATTTTTTGAGATGGAGTTTCACTGTTGTTACCCAGACTGGAGTGCAATGGCATGATCTTGGCTCACCACAACCTCCACCTTCTGGGTTCAAGCAATTCTCCTGCCTCAGCCTCCCGAGTAGCTGGGACTGCATGTGTGCACCACCATGCCAAGCTAATTTTTGTATTTTTAGTAGAGATGGGGTTTCACCTTGTTGACCAGGATGATCTCAATCTCTTGACCTCGTGATCCACCCACCTTGGCCTCCCAAAGTGCTGGGATAATAGGCGTGAGCCACCATGCCCAGCCTATATCTGCATTGTAAATCAACCTTGCATTTCTGAGATAAATCCCACATGTTCATTATATATAACCTTTTTTATATGTTGTTAGATTCAATTTGCTAGTATTTTGGTTAGGATTTTTCTATTCACATTTATAACACATATTTATCTGTAGACTTATTTTCTTGTGATTGTCTAATTTTGGCATCAGAGTAACAATAATCTTACAGAATGAATTCAGAAGTGTGAAATCTTCTATTTTTTTGAAGAGTTTGTAAAGGTCTAGTATTAACTCTTCTTTAAACGTTTGAAAGAATTAAAAAGTGAAGTTGTCTGACCTAAGAATTTCTTAATAGGAAATCTGTTAATTACTAATCAAATCTTTTGACCTCTTATTAAGTCCAGTCTTATGTTTCTTGTTCTTCTTGATTCAGTTTAGTTTAGGCCTTTCTAGATATATATATCATCTAAGTAATCGAATTTGTTGTCATATAGTTATTCATAGTATTCCCTTATCATTCATTTACCATAGATTATTGAACCATACTCCCACTAACAAAAACAGGTTCTTTCTAGTTCTGCTACTATCACATTGATGCAAAAAAAATCTTTGTATATGCTTTCTTGAGCATATTGTACTTCTTTCTCTAAGGCAGATAAGAAAAGATTTGCTATATAATATGGCTTTTCCTCTAAGATCAAAAACAAGGATACCCACTCTCCCCACATCTATTCAACATAGTACTAGAAATCCAAGCCAGGGCAATTAGTAAACAAAAAATAAAAGTATCAAAATAGAAAAAGAAGAAGTAAAATCATATTTGTTTCCAGATGATATATTCTCATATATAGAAATCTCTAAAGATGCCCCTAAAACTTGCAGAAAGAATGAATTCAGTATAGTTGAAGGATACAAAAACCAATATACAAAAATCAGTTGTGTTTCTATAAACTAACAACAAATTATCTAGAAGAAAATCAAGAAAATGATTCCATTTATAATACCATGAAAAGAAATAACATACTAGGGAATACACTTAACCAACAAAGAAAGAGATTTGTTACACTGAAAACTGTAAGATGCTGATGAAATAAATTGAAGAACACACAAAGAAATGGAAAGAATTGAATTCAAACAATATTGTTAAAATGTTCATGCTACCCAAAATAACCTATAGGTTTAATGTAATCCCTAAGAAAATTCCAATGACATTTTTCACAGAAATAAAAATAGATTCTAAAATTAATATTGGGCCACAAAAGATCCTGAGTAGTCAAAGCAATCATGAGCAAAAAGGAACAAAGGTGGAAGCATTACTTTATCACAAAATTTCTACACAAAGCTACAGCAATCAAAACTGCATGATGCTCACGTCGAACAGAATAGAGATCCCAGAAATAAGTACACACATATGGTCAACTGGTCTTTAACAAACATACAAAAACACACAATTAGGAAAAGAATGTCTCTTCAATAAATAATGTTGGAGAGACTGCAGAAGAAAGAAATTGGGTCCTTATCTCACCCCATATATAAAGATAGACCGAAAATAAATTAGAAACTTAAATGTAATACCTGAAACTGTAAAATTACTTAACAAAAACATAGAGGAAAACTTCTTGATATTGGTCTTGGAAAATATTTTTTAAATATGACCCCAAGAGTGCAGGTAACAGAAGCAAAAATGGACAAATGGGACTGCATCAAGCTAAATAGCTTCTGCACAGCAAAGAAAACAATCAATGGAATGAAGATACAACCTATGGAATGGGAGAAAATATTTGCAAACCATACATGTGGTAAGAGTTTAATATCCAAAATGTAAAAGAAATTCAGCTCAATTGAAAAAAAGCAAATAACCCCATTTAAAAAATCGGCAAATGGCTTGACATTTCTCAAAAAAATACATATGCATGTTCAACAGGTGTATGAAAAAAATGTTCAACATAAATAATCATCAAGGAAAAGCAAGTTTAAACCATCATGTAATATTACCTCACATCTGTTATCAAAAATCAAATGGATATTTTATGTGTGTGTGTGTGTGTGTGTGTGTGTGTGTGTGTGTGTGTGTGTACTGGCAAAAATTTGGAGAAAGGGCAACTCTTATACTCTGTTAGTAAGAATGTAAATTAGTACAGCTTTATGAAAAACAATATGGAGATTCTTCAAAAAAATAAAAAGAGAACTGACAGATTGAAATGAGGAAGATCCAAGATGGCCCTTTTAGGAGCAGCTCAGGATTGCAGCTCCCAGTGAAAGTGCAGAGGGTGAGTGGATGCTGCATTTCCAGATGAATCTTTATTGCCCACAGTCCAGGAGATTCCTAGGCAGAGGAGCCCTATGGGTTAACAGCGCAGCTGTTTTGGCCAGTGCAGCTGTTTTGCAGCACCATGGCTCTCTGTACAAAATATACTGGTCTGGTTACCCTTTTAAGCTGGCCAGGAGATTCCCGGGCAGTGCCGTTGCCTCAGCCTGTGCAGTGGGTCGCTGCACGAGAAATCACACAGATTGCAGCGCCCTTTCAGCAGGCGACTGGAACACCCAGGAGAGAGTCAACCATTCAACTTAAAAAAAAAAAGTCTGAGGCAAGGAGCCAGGTGATCAGGCTCGGTGGGTCCCACCCCCACAAAAACAAACGAAAAAAACAGAAATTGGAAACACTCGGAGTTGAGACTTTCACAGTAAGCACAGCTGAACCCAGGACAATGCAACTCGGTGGGGGAGGGGCATCCGCCATTACCGAGGCACTCCACCCCTATGGAGGAAGTTGGCCATTGCTGAGGCAGCTTGCCATTGCCAAGGAAACCCACCAAACCAGATAGAGTCCACATTTACAGAGACAGGCCACCATTGCCAACACAGTTCTAACCACACCCATATAAACAGGACTATAGGGAAGCACAACAGCAGCAGGGCAGAGCTCAGCAAAGCCTCTGCAGGCAGACAGTGACTGGGCTGCCTCCTTGCTGGGCAGGTAGCCCTGAAAATAAAAATTAAAAAAAAGGCAGCAGCACAACAGAAACTCATAAATAAAGCCCTAACTCCCTGAGACAGAGTACCTGGAGGAAAAAAGGCATTTTATGAGTTCTGCGGCAGCAGACTTAAATGTACCTGCCTACCAGCTCTGGAAGAACAACGGAGCTCACAGCTCAATACTTGAGCTCCTATAAAGAACAGACTGTTTCCTCAAGCAGCTCCCTGACCCCCGTATATCCAAAGAGTCACCTCACAAAAGACTGATCAGACTGACATTTGGCGGGCATCATTATGGGACAAAGATAGCAGAAAAAGAAACTGGTAGCAATGCTTACTGTTCTGCAGCTGCTGTAGGTGATCCCCAGGCAAGCAGGGCCTAGAGTGGACCTCAGCAGTCCTAGAGCAGAAGGGCCAGACTTTTAGAAGAAAAACTAAGAAACAGAAATAACTTCATCATCAACAATCTGGATGTCCACTCAGAGACCCAATCTGAAAATCAGCAACTACACAGACGACAGGTGGATAAATCCACAAAGATGGGAAGAAACCAGTGCAAAAAAAAGGAAAACACCTGAAACCAGAACACATCTCCTCCTACGAGGGATGATAACTCCTCACCAGCAAGGGAACAAAGCTGGATGGAGAATGAGTGTGATGAAATGACAAAATCAGAATTCAGGAGGTGGATAATGAGAAACTTCCATGAGCTAAAAAACATGTTCTAACTCAATGCAAAGAAACTAAGAACGTTGAAAAAAGATTTGAGAAAATGATAAGAAGAATGGACAACTTAGAGAGGAATATGAGTGAACTGAAGGAGCTAAAAACACAACATGAAAACTTCATGAAGCATGCACAAATTTCAACACCCAAATCGACCAGCAGAAGAAAGGATATCAGAGGTCGAAGATCCACTCAATGAAATAAAATGAGAAGGCAAGATTAGAGAAAAAAGAACAAAAAGGAATGAACAAAGTCTCCAAAAAATGTTGGACTATGTGAAGAGACCTAATCTACGTTTGATAGGTGTACCTGAATGTGATGAGGAGAATGAATCCAAGCTGGAAAATGCTCTTCAGGATATTATCCAGAAAAACTTCCCCAACCTAGCAAGTCAGGCCAATATTCAAGTCCAGGAAATACAGAGAACACCACAAAGATATTCCGCAAGAAGAGCAATGCCAAGGCACATAATCGTCAGATTCACCACGGTTGAAATAAAGGAGAAAATGCTACAGGCAGCCAGAGAGAAAGGTTGAGTTACTCACAAAGGTAAGCCCATCAGATTCACCGCAGATCTCTCAGCAGAAACCCTACAAGCCAGAATAGAGTAGGGGCCAATATTCGACATCCTTGAAGAAAAAAACTTTCAACCCAGAATTTCATATCCAGCCAAACTTAGTTTCATAAGTGAAGAAAAAAGAAAATCCTTTGCAAACAAGCAAGCACTCAGAGATGTTGTCACCACTAGGCCTGCTTTACAAGAGCTCCTGAAAGAGGCACTACACATAGAAAGGAAGAACCAGTACCAGCCACTCCAAAAACATACCAAAGAGCATCAACAAAATAAAGAATCTGCATCAACTAATGGGCAAAACAGCCAGCTAGCATCAAAATGGCAGTATCAATTTCACACATAACAATATTAACCCTAAATGTAAATGGGCTAAATGCACCAATCAAAAGACACAGACTGGCAAATTGGATAAAAATCCAAAACTCATCAGTGTGTTGTATCCAGGAAACCCATCACACATGCAAGAATACACAAAGGCTAAAAATAAAGGGATGGAGGAAGACTTACCAAACAAATGGAGAGCAAAAAGAAGCAGGAGTTGCAATTCTCATCTCTGATAAAGTAGACTTTATAGCAACAAAGATCAAAAGAGACAAAGAAGGACATTACATAATAATAAAAGGATCGATACAACAAGAAGAGCTAACGATCCTAAATATATATGGACCCAATACAGGAGCACCCAGATACATAAGGCAAGTTCCTAATGACTTATAAAGAGACTTAGACTCTCACACAATAATAGTGGGAGACTTTAACACTCCACTGTCAACATGAGAAAGATCAGCCAGACAGAAAATTAACAAGGATATCCAGGACCTGAACTCAGACCTGGAACAAGCAAACCTGAGAGACATTTACATAACTCTCCACCCCAAATCCACAGAATATACATTCTTCTCAGCACCACATCACACCTACTCTAAAATTGACCACATAATTGGAAGTAAAGCACGCCTCAGCAAATGCAAAAGAACAGAAATTATAACAGTCTCTCAGACCACAGTGAAATCAAGTTAGAACTCAGAATTCAGAAACTAACTCAGAACCGCACAGCTTAATCGAAACTGAACAACTAGCTCTTGAATGTTGACTGGATGAACAATGAAATGAAGACAGAAATAAAGAAGTTCTTCGAAACTAACAAGAATGAAGACAAAACATATCAGAATCTCTGGGACACATTTAAAGCAGTCTCTAGAGGAAAACATATAGCAATAAGTGCCCACATGAGAGGAGTGGAGAGATCCAAAATTGACACCCTATCATCAAAATTTAAAGAGCAAGAGGAGCAAGATCAAAAAAACTCAAAACCTAGCAGAAGACAAGAAATAACTAAGACCAGAGCAGAACTGAAGGAGCTAGAGACAGGCCACTAGCCAGACTAATTTTAAAAAAAGAGAGAGAATAATCAAATAGATGTAATAAAAAATGATAAAGGGGAAATCACCACAGATTCCACAGAAATTCAAACCATCATCAGAGAATATTACAAACAACTCTATGCACATAAACTAATAAACCTGGAAGAAATGGATAAATTCCTGGACATGTGTGTCCTCCCAAGCCTAAACCAGGAAGAAGTCAAAACCATGAATAGACCAAGAACAAGATCTAAAGTTGAGGTAGCAATTAAGAGCCTACCACACAAAAAAAGCGTGGGTCCAAACAGCTTCACAGCCAACTTATACCAGACACACAAAGAGAAACTGTTACCATACCTCCTGAAACTATTCCTAATAATCCAAAAAGAGGGAATGAATCCTTCCCAAATCATTTTATGAGACCAACATCATCCTGATACCAAAACCCGGCAAAGACTCAACAAGAACACAAAACTTCAGGCCAATATCCATGATCAACATAGATGCAAAAATCTTCAATAAAATACTGGCAACTCAATTGCAACAGCACATCAAAAAGCTTATCCACCATGATCAAGTAGGATTCATCGCAGGGATGCAAGGCTGGTTCAACATATGCAGTCTATAAACGTTAATTCATCACATAAATAGAACCAAAAACAAAAACCACATGATTATCTCAACTGACTCAGAAAAAACCTTTGACAAAATTCAACAGCCCTTTATGCTAAAAACCCTCAATAAACTCTGTATTGATGGAACGTATCTCAAAATAATAAAAGCTATTTATGACAAACCAACAGCCAATATCATACAGAATGGGGAAAAACTGGAAGCATTCCCTTTGAAATCTGGCACTAGACAAGGTTGCCCTCTCTCACCACTCTTATTCAATACAGTACTGGAAGTTCTAGCCAGAGCAATTAGGGACGAAAAAGAAATAAAGGTTATTCAAGTAGGAAAGGAGGAAGCCAAATTGTCTCTATTTGCAGGCAACATAATAGTATTTCTGGAAGACCCCATCGTCTCAGCCCAAAAACTCCTGAAACTGATAAGCAACTTCAGCAAAGTCTCAGGATACAAAATCAATGTGCAAAAATTACAAGCATTCCTATACACCATTAACAGACTTAAGGGGAGTCAAATCAAGAACAAACTGCCATTCACAACTGCTACAAAGAGAATAACATATCTAGGAATACAACTAACAAGAAATGTAAAGAAACTCTTCAAGGAGAACTGCAAACCACTGCTCAATGAAATAAGAGAGGACACAAACAGACGAAGAAACATTCCATGTTCATGGATAGAAAGAATCAATATCGTGAAACTGGCCATACTGCCCAAAGTAATTTACAGATTCAACGCTATCCCCATTAAGCTACCAATGACCTTCTTCACAGAACTGGAAAAAACACCTTGAACTTCACATGGAACCAAAAGAGATCCCGCATAGCCAACTCACTTCTAAGCAAAAAGAACACAGCAGGAGGCATCACACTACTGGACTTCAAACTATACTACGAGGCCACAGTAATCAAAACAGAATGGTACTGGTACCAAAACAGAGATATAGACCAATGGAACAGAACAGAGGCATCAGAGGCAACACAACATATCTACAACCATACAATCTTTAATAAACCTGACAAAAACAAGCAATGGGGAAAGGATTCCCTGTTTAATAAATGGTGTTGGGAAAACTGGCTAGCTGTGTGCAGAAAGCAGAAACTGGTCCCCTTCCTAACACCTTACACTGAAATTAACTCCAGATGGATTAAAGACTTAAACATAAGACCTAACACCATAAAAACCCTAGAACAAAATCTAGGCAAAACCATTCAGGACATAGGAGTAGGCAAGGACTTCATAACCAAAACATGAAAAGCATTGGCAACAAAAGCCAAAATAGACAAATGGGACCTAATCAAACTCCACAGCTTCTGCACGGCAAAAGAAACAGTCATTAGAGTGAATTGGCAACCAACAGAATGGGAAAACATTTTTGCAGTTTACCCATCTGACAAAGGGCTGATATCCAGAATTTACAAAGAACTCAAACAGATTTACAAGAAAGAAACAAACAAGCCCATTCAAAAATGGGCAAAGGATATGAACAGACACTGTACAAAAGAAAACATACATGAGGCCAACAAATATATGAAAAAATGCTCATCATCACTGGTCATTAGAGAAATGCAAATCAAAACTACACTGAGATACCATCTCACACCAATTAGAATGGCGATCATTAAAAAATCCGGAGACAACAGATGCTGGAGAGGATGTGGTGAAATAGGAACACTTTTACGCTGCTGGTAGAAGTGTAAATTAGTTCAACCATTGTGGAAGACAGTGTGGCAATTCCTCAGGGACCTAGAAATAGAAATTCCTTTATACCCAGCAATCCCAGTACTGGGTATATATCCAAAGGACTATAAATCGTTCTACTATAAGGACACATGCACATGCATGTTCATTGCAGCACTGTTTACAATAGCAACGATGTGGAATCAACACAAATGCCCATTGATGATAAACTGGACAGGGAAAATGTGGCACATATACACCATGGAATATTATGCAGCCACCAAAAACGATGAGTTCGTGTCCTTTGTAGGAACATGGATGAACCTGGAGAACATCATTCTCAGCAAACTGACACAAGAACAGAAAATGACATACCACATGTTCTTACTCATAGGCAGGTGTTGAACAATGAGAACACATGGACACAGGGATGGGAGCACTACACACTGGGGTCTGTTGGGGCGATAGGGGAGGGTCAGTGGGGGCTGGGGAGTTGGGGAGAGATAGCATGGGGAGAAATGCCAGACATAGGTGAAGGGGAGGAAGGCAGCAAATCACACTGCCACGTGTGTACCTATGCAACTATCTTGCATGTTCTTCACATGTACCCCAAAACCCAAAAAGCAATAAAAATTTAAAAATAGGGCTGGGCACAGTGTCTCACGCCTGTAATCCCAGCACTTTGGGAGGCCGAGACGGGTGGATCACGATGTCAAGAGATCGCGACCATCTTGTTCAACATGGTAAAACCCCATCTCTACTAAAACTACAAAAAATTAGCTGGGCATGGTGGTGCGTACCTGTAATCCCAGCTACTCAGGAGGCTGAGGCAGGAGAATTGCCTGAACCCAGAAGGCGGAGGTTGCAGTGAGCCCAGATTGTGCCATTGCACTCCAGCCTGGGTAACAAGAGCAAAACTCCGTCTTAAAAAATAAAAATAAAAATAAATAAATAATAAATAAAAAGAGAACTACCATATGACCTAGTAATTCCGCTTCTGAGTATACATCTAAAGGAAATAAATGTAAAAATAGATAAAGAACATGTGGAAGATATATATATAGAGATATACAGATATATCTATATATATACACATTTATATATGTAAAATGTAAAATACCATTCAGCCTTAAAAAAGAAGAAAATACTGTCATCTGCAACAACATGGATGAACTTGAAGGGCATTATGTACCTGACAAGAAGTCAGGTACAGAAAGACAATTACTGCATGATCTCACTTATATGTAGAACCCCAAAAAGTCAAACTCATGGAGATAGAAAACAGAATGCTGGTTACCAGAGGCTGTGGTTGGTTGGGAGATTTTCACCCCATGTGGTTGATCAAAGGGTATAAAATTTTAGCTAGACAGGGGAAAAATTTCTAAGAGAGTAATTTTTAAATGTTCTCACCAGAAAAAGGAAAGATATGTATGTGAGGATATTGGGTCTGTTACATAGCTTGATTTCGCCATTCCACAATGCATGCATATATCAAAACATCACGTTTTCTATCATAAATTTTCTCAATAAAAAATAAAACATTTATTTTTAAAAGCAATTATATGAGTTTACAGGTGAAAAAATATTCACAAACTACATTTTGTATCATTGTAACTTTTAATTTTTTAACCATGGAAAAATACATACAATATAAAATTTACCATCTTAACCATTTTAAGTGTATAGTTCAGCAGTGTTAGGTACATTTACATTATTTTACAACCAATCTCCAGAACTCTTCTCATCATGTAAAATGGAAGCTTTGTGTGCATCAAACAATAACTCCCCATTTCCTCCTCCTAAACCCCCACCAACCATCATTCTATCTTCTATGTCTATGAATTTAACACTACTCTAGATACCTCATGCAAGGGGAATAATTGTATTTGTCTTTTTGTGACTGGCTTATTACACTTAGCAAAATGTCCTCAGGATTCATTCATGTTGTAGCATATATCAGAATTTCCTATCTTGTTAAAACTCAATAATAATTTCATTGTATGTATATATCACATTTTGTTTATCAATTTATTCATTGTTGCACAAGTGGGTGGCTTCCATCTTTTGCCCATTGTGAATGATGCTGCAAAGAATGGGTGTCAAATAGCCCTTCAACACTCTGCTTTCAATGTGGGGGTATATATACCCAGAGTGGAATTGCTGGATCATATGGTAATTCTGTTTTTAATTTTTTTAGGAACCAACATACTGTTTTTTGTAGCATATATTTTACGTTTCATTTTACATTCTCTATGTTTACAATTTTCAATGTAAAAATTCTGCATATGTAAAATCACAAAAATTGATACAAGAAATTCTAAATTTGTTGACAACATTGTTATTTTATATTTCAGTATTTCTGCAATAAATATGTACTAACTTTCATAAACATGTTATATATGGAAAAATACAATTTTATCTGTTAATTATTTTAAATATAAAAATAATAAAATACAAAAACAGCTTACCTCTCCAACATATTTGCCTGGTTTTCAAATACTTTCAACATGGCATTAAATCGAGTAGTCATTAAATGATCAGTTTCTATTATTTAAAAAATCAAAAATATTAAAGGTTTTATAAATGGCTGGAATTATAGCTCTATGCTAAATATAACTGCTATAGATATAAAAGCTAAACAAACATAGAGAGGGACTAGCAGGGCTATATGAGTATTAACAGAATGCTTATGAGGAGAATAGCTACCATTTTATTAAATACCTATTATGTGCAAATCACCATGGTATATTGCATTCTCTTATTCTTAAAATAATCTAAAAAACAAGATACTGTCATAATTTTCAAATACAAAAGTTCAGGCTCAGAGAGGTTACATAACTTGATCAATACTATATATATAGTAAAAGATAAAACTGAATTAATGTCCAATACATGTGACCTTCTAATGATACGGCATATCAGAGGAACTCTAGGATGCTAAGAGAGAAATGCTTTAGTTGCTGTTGCTAAGTCAATAAGGTTTATGGGAAGGATCTAGCTAACCTACTAAGTTTTACAACTGCATCAAAAAACCCATAAGAGAACCTAAGATGCTACTTAAAAGGAAACCAACATAATAAGGATCCATAATAATTAACTATTAGGATAATACCACAAGACTCCTCAATCTTATGACATAAAAAGCATATGATAGAAGACAGACCCTGCATTAAGTTTTCTGTCAGAAAAACAAGATAAGAAACAAAGAAAATGTTTACAAACATAGTAGCATATAACAGTTCCTAAATATTCACTGTATTTTTTCTATTTTACATGTCAAGAGTGGCATAGAATAATAAATATTTAGGAGCTGAGAAGAGAAAGTAGAAAGACATAAAGAAGCTAAGCCTTAAAGAATGGATAAAGCTTCATTAAAAAGAAAAAATAAAAAGTAAACACCTTAAACAAAGTCAAGAAAAGCAGAAATGTGAAAATATATCCAGGGTACCAAATATATCAAGTATAACCAAGAAACCAAGTCAAACAGAGGCTTTACTTTGAGAGAGTCAATATTCCTCAAAGATTCAAATAGGATATTGGGAGAAGCCAGTTTCATAAGAATTAAATTTATAATTTTTTGTAGGTAGGGGAGAGTAATTTTAAATGCTTACATAAAAAGTCACAGTTAATAATAAAACAATAATTTAAGAGTAATCTGATTGTAGCATATGATATAATTTTAAATTCTGTCCTAAATATGGTAAAGAACTACATGGAACACCAACATTATTCCAGCTACAATTTGAAAATTCAGCCCCCAGAAAGAAGAAAAATACACTACAAAACATTCCTGGGGAAAAAAAAGGAAGAACACAAAATGACATTAGCAAGATGAGAAAGTAGGAGATATCAATCTTCATTTTCCTACAAAAAAACAACCACTAGACAGCTATCCATGGATGAAAATGGCCCTGTTAGGGCTCAAAGTCTCAAAGAAGCTGCAGCAAGATAGTAAAGCAAAAAAAAATGTAGAATAACCACACAGACAGGATAGCTAAGGAGATCAGCATACCAGAGACATCTGGAGATAGCAAAGAATGAGGAAGAATGCAGAAACTATCACTATCAGCCATGCAACAGGTACCACCATGGTTCCCAGCAGTCTGCTCTACAGAGAACACTGACAGCTCTCACCACTGAGGTAACTAATAACCAATGCCACCATGAAACCCCAGATAAGAGAAATGTTGCTCTATCCACCACCAAGAAGAAGCCACTATTGTGCCACACCAGGACTACGGCCACCATGCTCCAGATCCATGTGTGACCCAGACAACAGAGTCACAATCTTTCCATATGTACCCAGGCTCCAGCATTGGCTAGATGGCTGCACACCCATGCCTCAGACACCAGAGCCACCTTCACTAGGGGCTAGCCCCTCCCCAGACCCTAGAGCCATGCTCACTCTGCACTGGCCTGTGCAATGAACCCTAGCTCTGCCATTCCTCTATAAGTCCTATGTTTCAGGTATCTGAGCCACTGCCACAGTAAGCTAAGCCACAGCCCAATCCTGGAACCACTGTTGCTCTGCATGTGTTCACACTCCAGCCCACATCTCTAAGGCTGCACCATGCACATGTATAATATAGTCACCAGAGCCACTGGCTTCACCTGCTAGCCTTGCCCAGGGCCCTGAAGCTGCAGACTCTCAGTACACATGTGGGCTGCAACCTTAGCTCTGATGTAACCCTTTGAGACTCTGACTGCACATGCATCAGACATCAGAGCTACCCACACCCAAGGCCCCAGAGCAACTCCAGCTCTCCATCTGTGACTACATTTCAGAATGTGGCTCTGCAGCCACTCAACAAGTGCCTGCATCCTAGACACCAGAACCATCAATGCAGCAGGGATATCCATATCACAGTCCTCAGAGCAGCAATAGACTGGCACACACCAGCATCTGGACCCCAGAGCCACTGTCAGTTCATACATGCTCATGCTCCCAGATCCAAGCTGCTTAACCACTCCACAGATACCATGCATCAGACATTAGTACCACTGTCACTACAAGCATACCCACAAGCCAGATCCAGCACCAAGGGATGTCACCTCTGCCACAACTTCCCTTAGAGAAGTAAATGAGATCAGAAGAATTCTGTTGGGCTTTGCCACTATTGCAGATACCTATGGCCTTGGCCACTGTACACCACTGAAATCTTTACCCATATCAACCACAGCTGAAAAAGCTACATGGACACTAAACTGCCACATCCTCACTGGATCCTAAATTGCCACAATCCACCCAGCTAGTGTACTCAAAACCACCCACAGATGAAGATCATTTCATACAAAACCAGTCCATAAAGTCTGGAAACAGTGATGCTATCAAAATCTGCCAAAAAATTCAAATAATTATCTTAAGAAAGCTCAGTAATCTATAAGAAAACACTGATAGACAACTTAAGAAAAATAAGGAAAACAATACACGAACAAAATGAGAAGTTTAACAAAGTGATTGAAATCATAAAGAAGAACCAAACAGAAACTCCAATGCTAAAGAATACAATGAATAAAATTTAAATTACAAAAGATAAATCAAAAAAATGTCAACTGTATAATTCATCAAGGAGAAGAAAGAATCTGTAAACTCAAAGAAAATTATTTGAAAACATAGTTGGGGGAAAAAGAATAAAGAATAAAAAGGAATTTTAAAGGCTATTACCTATTGGATACAATATTCACTATTTAGATAATGGGTACACTAAAAGCCCAGACTTTACCATGATACAGTATATACATGTAAGAAATCTGCACTTATTTCCTCTAAATAAATAAAAATTTAAATTTTTTAATTCCAAAAAATAAATAAATCCTACAGAATTTATGGAACAGCATCAAGAATGTTATGATTTATGAGGAGTGAGGAAGGTGGCACTGTAGGACCAACTCAGGATTGCAGCTCCCAGTAAAATCACAGAGGGTGAGTGGATGCCGCATTTCCAGACGAATCTTTATTGCCCACAGACCAGGAGATTCCCAGGTGTAGGAGCCCCACAGGCCACCGCACAGCAGTTCGGGCCAGCGCGGCTGTTTGGGCCAGCGCGGTTGTTTGGGCTGGGGCCGCATCGCAGCGGCACTCCATACAAAATACACTGGTTTGGTTGCCCTGTTAAACCAGCAATTGGAGATTTTGGAAGGCAGATTAGCACATTCATCTGATTAAACGGGACTTAAATGGAAAGCCAGGCCAGGAGATTCCCAGGCCATAACGTTGTTTGAGCCGGCGCAGTGGGTCACTGCACGGGAAATCACACAGATCCCGAGGCCCTTACAGCAGGCAACTGGAACACCTGGAAGAGAGTCAACCATTCAATTTTTTAAAAAAAAAGGGCTCTGAGGCAGGCAGCCAGGTGATCAGGCTTGGTGGGTCCCACACCCACAAAAACAAACAAACAAAAACAGCAATTGGAAATGCTCGGGGTTAAGAGTGTCACAGCAAGCACAGCTGAACCCAGGACAGTACAGTTCGTTGGGGGAGGGGCGTCCACCATTACCGAGGCACTCGACCCCTATGGAGGTACTCTGCCATTGCTGACGCAGCCTGCCATTGCCGACGCAGCCTGCCATTGCCGAGGCAACCCACCATAACAGAGAGAGTCCGTCACAACAGAGGCAAGCCACCATCACCACAGCAGTTCTAACCACACCCATATAAACAGGACTACAGGGAATTACACAGGGCAGCAGGGCGGAGTCCATGACAACAGGGCAGAGCCCATGGCAACAGGGCAGAGCCCATGGCAGCTCAGCATAACCACTACAGGCAGGCAGGGACTAGACTGCCTCCACGCTGGATAGGACAGTACAACGGATACTCATTAATAAAGCCCTAACTCCCCAGGACAGAGCACCTGAGGGGAAAAAAAAGGAGGCTTTATGAGTTCTACTGCAGCAGACTTAAACGTACCTACCTAGCAGCCCTGAATGAACAACGGACCTCACAGCTCAGCACTTGAACTCCTATAAAGAACAGACTGTCTCCTCAAGCAGCTCCCTGACCCCCGTATATCCAAAGAGTCACCTCACAAAGGACTGATCAGACTGACATTTGGTGGGCATCATTCAGAAACAAAGACAGCAAAAGAAGGATCTGGTAGCAACCCTCACGGTTCCACAGCTGCTACAGGAGTTCCACAGGCAAGCAGGGCCTGGAGTGGACCTCAGCAGTCCTACAGCACAGGGGCCATACTGTTAGAAGGAAAGCTAAGAAACAGAAATACTTCATCATCAACAATCTGAACATCCACTCAGAGACACAATCGAAAAATCAGCAACTACTCAGACGACAGGTGGATAAATCCACAAAGATGGGAAGAAACCAGCACAAAAGGAGGAAGACACCCGAAATGAGAATACCTCCCCTCCTGCAAGGGACCACAACTCCTCAGCAGCAAGGGAACAAAGCAGGACGGAGAATGAGTGTGATGAAATGACAGAATCAGAATTCAGAAGATGGGTAATGAGAAACTTCCATGAGCTAAAAGAACATATTCTGACTCAATGCAAAGAAACTAAGAACCTTGAAAAAAGATTTGAGGAAATGATAACAAGATTGGACAACTTAGAGAGGAATATGAGTGAATTGATGGAGCTGTAAAACACAACACGAGAACTGCGTGAAAAATGCACAAGTCTCAAAAGCAAAACTGACCAAGCAGAAGAAAGAATATCAGAAGTCGAAGATCAACTCAATGAAATAAAATGAGAAGGCAAGATTAGAGAAAAAAGCACAAAAACGAATGAACAAAGTCTCCAAGAAATGTGGGACTATGTGAAGAGACCTAATCTACGTTTGATAGAATGTGACAATCTACGTTTGTACCTGAATGTGACAAAGAGAATGAATCCAAGCTGGAAAATACTCTTCAGGATATTATCCAGGAAAATTTCACCAACCTAGCAAGGCAGGCCAATATTCAAGTCCAGGAAATACAGAGAACACCACAAAAATATTCTGCAAGAAGAGCAACCCCAAGGCACATAATCATCAGATACACCAGTGTTGAAATGAAGGAGAAAAGGCTAAGGGCAGCCAGAGAGAAATGTTGGGTCACCCACAAAGGGAAGGCCATCAGACTCACAGCAGATCTCTTGGCAGAAACCCTACAAGCCAGAAGAGAGTAGCGGTCAATATTCAACATCCTTAAAGAAAAGAACTTTCAACCCAGAATTTCATTTCCAGCCAAACTGAGCTTCATAAGTGGAAGAAAAATCAAATCCTTCATGAACAAGCAAGTACTCAGAGATTTTGTCACCACAAAATCTTGCTTTACAAGAGCTCCTGAAAGAGGCACTACACATAGAAATGAAGAACCAGTACCAGCCATTCCAAAAACATAACAAATGCTAAAGAGCATCAACAAAATGAAGAATCTGCATCAACTAATGGGCAAAACAGCCAGCTAGCATCAAAATGGCAGTATCAAATTCACACATAACAATATTAACCCTAAATGTAAATGGGCTAAATGCACCAATCAAAAGACACAGACTGGCAAATTGGATAAAAAGTCAAATTCCATCAGTGTGCTGTATCCAGGAAACCCATCTCACATGCAAGGATACACAAAGGCTCAAAATAAAAGGATGGAGGAAGATTTACCAAGCAAATGGAGAGCAAAAAGAAGCAGGAGTTGCAATTCTCATCTCTGATAAAATAGACTTTAAAGCAACAAAGATCAAAAGAGACAAAGAAGGCCATTACATAATGGTAAAAGGATCGATACAACAAGAAGAGCTAACGATCCTAAATATATATGGACCCAATACAGGAGCACCCAGATACATAAGGCAAGTTCTTAATGACTTACAAAGAGACTTAGACTCGCACACAATAATAGTGGGAGACTTTAACACTCCACTGTCAATATTAGACAGATCAACCAGACAGAAAATTCACAAGGATATGCAGGGCTTGAACTCAGACCTAGAACAAGCAAACCTGATAGACATTTACAGAACTCTCCACCCCAAATCCACCGAATATACATTCTTCTCAGCACCACATCACACCTACTCTAAAATTGACCCCATAATTAGAAATAAAGCACCCCTCGGCAAATGCAAAACAATGAAAATCATAACAAACAGTCTCTCAGACCATAGTACAATCAAGTTAGAACTCAGAATTCAGAAACTAACTCAGAACTGCACAGCTTCATGGAAACTGAACAACTAGCTCTTGAATGTTGACTGGATAAACAATGAAATGAAGACAGAAATATAGTTCTTCAAAGCCAACAAGAATGAAGACACAACATGTCAGAATCTCTGGGAAACATTTAAAGCAGTCTCTAGAGGAAAATATATAGCAATAAGTGCCCATATAAGAAGAGTGGAGAGATCAAAAATTGACACCCTATCATCAAAATTGAAAGACTTAGAGGAGCAAGATCAAAAAAACTCAAAACCTAGCAGAAGACAAGAAATAACTAAGATCAGAGCAGAACTGAAGGAGATAGAGACACAAAAAACCCTTCAAAAAATCAATAAATCCAAGACATGGTTTTTTGAAAAGATCAACAAAATACACAGACCACTAGCCAGACTGAGAAAAAAGAAAAGAGAGAATAATCAAATAGATGCAATAAAAAACAATAAAGGGGAAATCACTACAGATTCCACAGAAATTCAAACCATCATCAGAGAACATTACAAACAACTCTATGCACATAAACTAGTAAACCTGGAAGAAATAGATAAATTCCTGGATACCTGTGTCCTCCCAAGCATAAACCAGGACTAAGTCGAAACCATGAATAGACCAATAACAAGATCTGAAGTTGAGGCAGAAATTAAAAGCCTACCACACAAAAAAAGCCCAGGTCCAGATGGGTTCACAGCCAAATTCCACCAGACACACAAAGAGGAGCTGGTACCATTCCTTCTGAAACTATTCCAAATAATCCAAAAAGAGGAAATCCTTCCCAAATCATTTTATGAGACCAACATCATCCTGATACCAAAACCTGACAGAGACTCAACAAGAAAACAAAACTTCAGGCCAATATCTATGATGAATATCAATGCAAAAATCTTCAATAAAATACTGGCAAGCTGATTGCAACAGCACATCAAAAAACTTATCCATCATGATGAAGTAGGATTCATCCCGGGGATGCAAGGCTGCTTCAACATACACAAGTCTATAAACGTAATTCACCACATAAACAGAACCAAAAACAAAAACCACATGACTATATCAATTGACGCAGAGAAGGCCTTTGACAAAATTCAACAGCCCTTTATTCTAAAACCCTCAATAAACTCTGTATCGATGGAACATATCTCAAAATAATAAAAGCCATTTATGACAAACCTACAGCCAATATCATACTGAACGAGCAAAAACGAGAAGCATTCCCTTTGAAATCCAGCACTAGACAAGGATGCCCTCTCTCCTCACCACTCCTATTCACTATAGTATTGGAAGTTCTAGCCAGAGCAATCAGGCAAGAAAAATAAATTAAGGGTATTCAAATAGGAAAGGAGGAAGTCAAATTGTCTGTATTTGCAGATGACATATTTAGAAGACCCTATCATCTCAGCCAACATCTCCTTAAACTGATAAAGAACTTCAGCAAAGTCTAGGATACAAAATCAATGTGCAGAAATCACAAACATTTCTATACACCGATAACAGACTAACAGAGAGCCAAATCATGAGTGAACTCCCATTCACAATTGCTACAAAGAGAATAAAATACCTAGGAATAAAACTAACAAAGGATATAAAGGACCTCTTCAAGGAGAACCACAAACCACTGCTCAAGGAAATAAGAGAGGACACAAACAGATGGAGAAACCTTCCATGCTCATGGTTAGAAAGAATTAATATTGTGAAAATGGCCACACTGCCCAAAGTAATTTATAGATTAAACACAATCCCCATCAAGCTACCAATGACCTTCTTCACAGAACTGGAAAAAAAACACCTTAAAATTCATATGGAACCAAAAGGGAGCCTGCATAGCCAAGACAATCCTAACAAAAAGAACAAAGACAGAGGCATCATGCTACGTGATTTCAAACTATATGACAAGGCTACAGTAATCAAAACAGCATGGTACTGGTACCAAAACAAGAGATATAGACCAATGGAACAGAACAGGGGCCTTGGAGGCAATGCCACACATCTACAACCATCTGATCTTTGACAAACCTGACAAAAACAAGCAATGGGAAAAGGATTCCCTGTTTAATAAATGGTGTTGAAAAAACTGTCTAGCAGTGTGCAGAAAGCAGAAACTGGACCCCTTCCTGACACCTTACACTAAAATTAACTCCAGATGGATTAAAGACTTAAACATAAGACCTAACATCATAAAAACCCTAGAATAAAACCTAGGGAAAACCATTCAGGACATAGGCATAGTCAAGGACTTCATGACTAAAACACCAAAAGCACTGGCCACCAAAGCCAAAATAGACAAATGGGACCTAATGAAAATCCAGAGATTCTGTACAGCCAAAGAAACAATCATTAGAGTGAACTGGCAACCAACAGAATGCGAAAAACCTTTTGCAATCCACCCATCTAACAAACGGCTAATGTCCAGAATCTACAAAGAACTAAAACAAGTTTACAGGAAAAAAAAAAAACCCATTCAAAAGTGGTTGAAGGAGATGAACAGACACTTTTCAAAAACAGACACATATGAAGCCAACAAACATATGAAAAAAATGCTCATCATCATTATTAGAGAAATGCAAGTCAAAACCACATTAAGATACCACTTCGGCCAGTTAGAATAGCGATTATTAAAAAATGTGGAGACAACAGAAGCTGGAGAGGATGTGGAGAAATAGGAACACTTTTACACTGTTGGTGGGAGTGTAAACTAGTTCCACTATTGTGGAAGACAGTGTGGGACTTCCTCAAGGACCTAGAAATAGAAATTCCATTTGACCGAGCAATGCCATTACTGGGTATATATCCAAAGGATTATAAATCATTCTACTATAAAGATACATGCACATGTATGTTCACAGCAGCACTGTTTACAATAGCAAAGACCTGGAACCAACCCAAATGTCCATCAACAATAGACTAGACAAGGAAAATGTGGCACATATACACCATGGAATACTATGCAGCCATAAAAACTGATGAGTTCGTGTCCTTTGTAGGGACATGGATGAACCTGGAAACCATCATTATCAGCAAACTGACACAAGAACAGAAAATCAAACACCATGTTCTCACTCATAGGTGGGTGTTGAACAATGAGAACACATGGACACAGGGAGGGGAACATCACACACCAGGGCATTCTGGTGGTGGGGGATTGAAGGAAGGATAGCAGGGGGTCGGGGAATTGGGTACAGATAACATTAGGAAAAATACCTAATGTAGGTGATGGGGGGATGGATGCAGCAAACTACCATGGCATGTGTATACCTATGTAACAATCCTGCACAATCTGCACATGTACCCCAGAACTTAAAGCATAATTTAAAAAAAAATCTAATTTCGGTAAAATGTATCCTTAACTAGGAATTTCAATACTTGCCTGACAACCAAATGAACTGTATGGCTCCCAGCTCCAAGACAGGGAATACATATTGTTAACCTAATAATTATTACTTTATAGAAATTAATGTAACAGAGGTTATTACCACAATAATGCTTTCATGAATGGAAACTTACGTGGCTCCATTGCAGAAACATCTTTAAATTCATCAGTTGTGTGGGCTTTTATGAATTCTGAAATAATTAGAAATGTATTTGTCACTATAAATTTCAAACAGTAATCACATGCACTAATTGAGTTTTCATTTTAGTAACTCATCAAAAGAAAGAAAACTATTAAAAAATAATAGCTGCCAACACTGTAGATCTTTCCAATCAGTCAACAAATAATAATATTTAAAAGAACGTGTGTAACAGCTGATTATAAACATCACTTTCTCATCAAAATTTGTTTTTCCTCTTGAAGTCTCTTATATTCATTGATGGAACCATCATTATCTAGTCTTCCTTCCTTCCATACCCAATCACCAACTTTTGCCAATTCTATCAAGTAAATATTTCTCAAACCTGACTCCCTTCGTCTCTTCACTAGTCCTCGAACATAGCTGCTTGTCACCCATCTAAGATATAATAACTTCCATTTCTTACTCCTAGTCCCCAAATTTAGCTTCTACAGTTTGTCCAGGAAAAAAAACTCTCTAAAACTAAATTCTACAAAAATCTTCAATTATTCTTTATTATATTTGAAAAAAGTCTAAGCCCCTTAGCAGAACATCCATTCCCACTATGATTAGGCCCTCTTATACCTTATCCCTTATCCCGCTTCTTACTCTGATACCAATCCAGTTGTAATTCGATATTCATGTTGTTTGTTCATGCTATTGTCTTCTTAAAATACCAAATATTTCCCTTATTTACTTGACTAAATCCTATTCATCCTTTAGCTTTCTAACTCCCTTAGGTTGAACAGATTGCTCCTTTCTTGGACCCAGTGCAAATTCTACATATCCTTATCATGCATGACACTGTACTGACATGCTAGATAATGTATTTGCAACCTTATTAAGCTGTAAATTTTATGGGAGTAACAACCAAGTTGTTGTCTGTAAAAGGGATACATGTTGTTTTCATTTTGTATGTTCCCAGAATCTGGAACATAATAAGAACTTTTATTAAAGTATCAAACTCACTATTAAATAAGAGTTTGAGGTTGCAGTAAGTGATAATCATGCCACTACACTCCAGCATGGGTGACAGAGTAAGACCCTCTCTTTAAAAAATAAAAAATAATACCAACTTTTTTAATAAAATTTTTAAGGACAAACGTATCAAATATTATCACCTTCCATTTTCTGTGCTACATCTTCCCAACTCTTCACTGCTTCTGGTAGATTTTCTTTATTCCTGTTAAAGTTCAATAAATAAAACATTTTTAATATATTAAAGAGTAAGAGTTTAAATTATACTAAAGAACTAAAATGTGCAGTCTAGACATATAAAGTTTGTAAAGTAAAAACTAAACATATCTTTAATCTTTATAGACATGAAGGTAAATTAACAAGTTATAAGTTAAAAAGTATAAAAGTCAAACTAAACTATGTAATTATGACTTCTATATATTCCATGAATATAATTAGGTATACAAACAACATTAACAACAAAAATAGCAAAAACTGTTAGAAACATAAATTGCTTTTTGTCAATGTATTATTATCGATCATATAATGATGAAGGACATAAGTTCTGGAGTGAGACTAGCAGACCCAAAACCTGCTTCATCCATTTACTAATTATATGACCTCAGCCAGGTACATTACTTAACCACTATGGGCTTCAGTTTATTCTCATTAAAATTGGGGTATAATAGTAACTTTCTTGTGAAGTAGTTATGGCAATCAAAGAAGATTATACATGTAAAGTTATTACAAAAATCCCTAGTACACAGCAGACACTTAAATGTCAAGTATTAATATGGTCTAAACCTTAACCTCTGAACCAAGGATCTAGATATATAACCCCCAGGAACCAACTCAGGTACCACTCTCTTCATTATTTTAAGTTATTTAGTAATTTATCACTAAAGTAACTGCATAACTAGGGGCCCCTCCCAAATATGGGTACATGTTTTCTATTTCAACACTAAAAAAGAATTTTGTGTATGCTTAATGCAAAAACATGGTTGCTTATAAATGTAAAAATTTAACTTGGATGAGCTGTTAATATAATTTGAATGAAAGTTTTCATGAACAATGAAATATTTCATTAGATCTCAGTTTTCTATTTACTACTAGGAGTAAAATCAAACTGAAAGAAGAGTTTATATGCCAGATATTTCAAAGCTAGCCATGTCCAATATAACTTTCTAATAAAAGCCAAATATGGGTACTAAACACTTTAAATGTGGCTAGTGTGACTAAGAAACCGATTTTCTACATTGAATTTGCATAGCCACATGCAGATAATGTCTCCTGTATTATATATATCAGATTATTAAAAATTGCAAATAGAAACAAGCTGACTAGACCTGATTTGACTAGGAAGCTTTATGTGTAGCCATCATACATGATGGCTCATTATCTTAAATTCAGTGCTAATTATATACCCCTTCTTATTGTTTTTAATTCAATTAGTTCTTATATTTCACTTACATGGTTTTAGACAATATGACTTTCAAGGAGTTTTTAGACCTCTGTTTAAGGCGATTCTTCAGTTCTTCAAATCTTTGTGCAAGCCTTACTACTTGTGCAAGATTTAACGTGACTGCTTCGTCAGGGTCTGGAGGCTCTGCTTGTAAAAGAGTTTGATCTTTACTTATCTAAAATAATAAAATTAACCAGTTACTTAGTAAATACTCATTTTGCTCCAATACTTCAAATAAATTTCATTTTTCCTTTATCAAATCAAAGTAATTTTTATATTACTCTATAGCTATAGCTAAGTAATGAGATAATATTTTACAAATATATTTATATGAGCAATTATCTATGAATATATTTATAGTTCGGTGATGGCTTTTACATGTAAAACCTGAAATCAAATCATCTGTTTATTGTTTTAATATTTAGGAATTTTAAGCAAGTCCAATAACAATACATGCAACTCACAATATTTACAAGAGTAATTCTAAATTGTTTCCCATAAATTCTTTCTAAGAATTACCCTTACTGTGGTAAATTATCTAAAGACAATAATTTTCTCTCAAAGACTAATACTGTCTATAATAACTCCCAGAAGTTAACATACAAAGGTCTATGGAGCTAGCATTCCTTCACTTTGCGTGGGGAAGACTGAGATTTATTTGGGTGTCCTTGAGACCTCTGGAATAGACCAATCTAAAAACTAACAGACAGTGGGAAGAAACAGTAAAATTCACAGAATAAGATGACCATAATTACTATTCTAGGTAGTAAGTTTATTTAAAGAAATTCAGCAAGAATGACTATCCAAAAACCACAGCAAAAGAAACCTACAAACAGCCAGTATGTGGAGACATAAACAAGCAGAATAGCAATTGGGTTATGATCCTATATCTAGAAAGTGATCCTATATCTAGAAAATTTTGAGAGAAAAATGGCAGAGAATATTTACAAGAGTAATGCTAAAATAATTGCTTCCCCTAAATTCAGAGATCGGCCCATGTAGTCACCTCCAATCCTTATGATAGGAGGAAAAGCTGAGGAGAAGATGAAGTCTAGGACTCAGCAAAGATAAATTCTAGCATTGGGGATTAAGAACAGACTTCATTTTTGTAATGACTGGAATGAGATTAGGATATAACAACAGGAAGTAAATGCTGGGCAATGAAGTACTAGTATGAACTTCAGTGTAGAGAAGATATGAAAAGGAACACAGAATTGGTAGGAGCAAAGCAGAAGATCAATGGAAACTCTATAGACAAATGAAAGATCCCAAATAAGGAGCCACAAATCATAAATTGAATCAAAAATGATGTCATCAATTTACTGAGTCTCATCTCAAAAATCTATTCTTTAATGTCTTATCTGTGATAGTAGAATATTTCTTCCTTGACAAGTGGCCTGATGTTAACCTTTCCTGGAGAGGCAATGGAAGAGCAAGAGGCTTTTCTTCCTAGTTCTGTGTCTCTTTCTGCTTATTCCTTAGGCAGTGTGTATTTTATAGTACTCACCCATAGAAAATTTCAACACCATCATCCTCATGGATGACTTCCTGGTAAGGTCCCTGGCATCGCAGATTCCTATGGGCAGCTTCTCCCAGAACTTCCTAACAAAATCCACCAGTACAGAGCCTCCCTTAGAGAAGTTTTCCAACATACCACCCTTGTGAACAGTTTCCCAGAAGGAAGTACAGCACCTCTCTGGATGGTGGCTTTTCCTAGCATCAGAGAGGGCAGATTCCTAAGTGTACCACCCTCATGGACAGCTTCCTATTAGAGTTCAAGTTCCACCAGCTTCGCAGCCCAGCAAATTTCTCTGCTATGTAGTGATGAAAGCTGCTCCCTCTTCAGAAGTTCTGCATCTTATCCCTGGATTGCTGGGAGAGAAGGATTGGGGATATTCACATTCTGAGTCTATCCTAGGAGTTGAAGCTGTTCCCTGTATCTTCCACTCCTCCTGTATTCGTTAGAATTATCTTTACTCCTTTAGTAGAACATCTATCAATATCCTTTAGTAGATATTCCTCTGTTATAATAATTCTTTATATTAAACTTTCAATCCAATGACTGTGTGGTTTTTGTCTCTTGATTAGACTCTTGACATATTACATTCCCAATAGAGATTAAATTTTAACAGAAGACTTTTCTAGGTAAAAAGATGAAGGCACAGAACTAAAAGAGTATGGAATAGACAGTGGGTTATCAGCTAAACAATTTCATCAGAAAGACCTATGGGGCACAGATTCCAGCAGGACAACTCTGAAGAGTACAGGCTACAGGCTCAGCCTACATTTCTCTGGTGCAGCTCAGCATATACTCTAATGATTTCCACATGTATCTCTGTTAATACAATATGCAATGCAACATGATCACTAGCATTAACTTCAATAGCATGTACTGACAATAAATTCTGTCATCAGTAAAAAGATTATCACAAGAATCTCAAATGTCAGTATGCATAAGAATCCCTTGTTTCTTGCCTGTTGAAACAGTAGATTCCTAACTCACAGACTCACAAAAGAAATCTAATTCAATAATGTGCACTTATAACAGGTATCCTGGGTGACAATTAAACATGTTTTATCAACTACACTTTAAGATACATTTCTTGAGGTACACTTTCCCACCACTCCTATTCAACATAGAATTGGAAGCCCTGGTCAGAGCAATCAGACAAGAGAAAGAAATAAAGGGCATCCAAATAGGAAGAGTGGTAGTCAAACTATCTCCATTTATAGACAACATGATCCTGTATCTAGAAAACCCCAAAGTCTTGGCTCAAAATCTCCCTCAGCTGATAAACTGTCTCAGCAAAGTCTCAAGATACAAAGTTAATGTAGGAAAATCACTAGCATTCCTATACCTCAACAACAGTCAAGCCAAGAGCCAAATCCGGAAAGCAATTCCATTCACAACTGCCACAAAAAGAATACCTAGAAATACAGCTAACCAGGGAGGTAAACTATCTCTACAAGGAGAACTACAAAACACTGCTCAAAGAAATCAGAAATGGCACAAACAAATAAAAAAACATTCCATGTGCATGGATAGAAAGAAGCAATAACGTTAAAATGGCCATACTGCCCAAAGCAATTTATAGATCCAGTGATATTTCTATCAAACTACCAATGACATTCTTTACAGAACTAGAAAAAATATATACATTTTAAAATTCATATGGAACTAAAAAGAGCCCAAAGAGCCAAGGCAATCCAAAACAAAAAGAATAAATCTGGGGGCATCACACTACCTGACTTCAAACTATACCACAGGGCTACAGTAACCAAAACAACAGTGGTACTGGCACAAAAACAGACACATAGAGCAAGGGAACAGAATAGAGAAGCCAGAAATAAGGCTGCATACATACAACTATCTGATCTTCAACAAATCTGACAAAAGAAAGCAATGAACAAAGGACTCCCTGTTCAATAAATGAGGCTAGGATAACCAGTTAACCAAATGCAGATTTAAACTGGACTCATTCCTTACAACCATATGTAAAAATTAACTCAAGATGAATAAAAGCCTTAAATGTAAAACCCAAAACTAAAAATTCTGGAAAACAACCTGGGTGATATCATTCTGGACACAGGAATGAACAAAGACTCCATGAAGATGCCAAAAGCAATTGCAACAAAGGCAAAAATTAACAAATAGGATCTAATTATTAAGAGCTTCTGTGAAACAAAGGAACTATCAGCAGAACAAATAGGCAACCTAGAGACTGGGAGAAAACATTTGCAAACTATTCATCTGACAAAGTCCTAATATCCAGCATCTCTAAGAAACTTAAGCAAATTTACAAGACACAAACGACACCATTAAAAAGTGGACAAAGGACATGAAGAGACACTTTTCAAAAGAAGACATACATGTGGCCAACAATCATATGAAAAAAACTTCAACATCACTGATCATCAGAGTAATGTAAATCAAACCACAATGAGATACCATCTCACATCAGAATGGTTATTGTTAAAAAGTAAAAAAATAACAGGTGCTGGCAAGGTTGTGGAGAAAAAAAATGCATACACTGTTGGTAGGAGTATAAATTGGTTCAACTGTTGTGGAAAACAGTTGGGTGCTTCCTCAAATACCTAAAAACAAAACTACCATTTGACCCGGCAATTCCATTACTGGGTATATACCCAAGGGAAAATAAATCATCCTATCACAAAGACACATGCATGTGTATGTTCACTGCAACACTATTCAGAATAGCAAAGACATAGAATCGACCTAACTTCCCATCAGTGGTTGACTGGATAAAGAAACTGTGGTACATACATACAATAGAATACTATGCAGCCATATAAAAGAATGAGATCATGTCTTTTGCAGGAACATGGATGGAGCTGGAGGCCATTATCCTTATCAAGCTAGCACAGGAACATAAAATCAAATACCATATGCTGTCACTTATAAGTGGGAGCTAAATGATGAGAACTCATGAACACAAAGAAGGGAATGATAGAATGAAAGAAGGGATCTACTTGAGGGTAGAGGTTGGGAGGAAGGAGATGAGCAGAAAAGGTAACTATTAGGTACTGGGCTTAATATGTGGGTGATGAAAGAATCTGTACAACAAATACCTGTACCATGAGTTTACCTAAATAACAAACCTGCACATGTATTCCTGAACTTAAAATGAAAGTTTACGAAAAAAGAGAAACCCTCCTTCAAAGACAGTAGATAATAAAAACCTTTAGAAAATGTATCTGGAATATCAAATTAACAAAATATTTGAAAGAAGTAATTATGGGTAAAACATTGAAAAATTTGAAATTCCAGATCAGAAGTATAATTGTGTAGTGAAGATTCCTCCTGGTGATTATGAATGCACTGGTTGGGATTTCAGGCCTAATGGATATGAAAATAACCAACAATAAGGTGTAGTCACAGAGAAAAGTGGACACATCTGAGGATTTGTGGATGAATTAAATATCAGGAATAGATGGAAATGAGTTGTCAGGAATGGTTTCCACATTTCATGTTTACCTAATTTGGTAAATAGTACTCATTCACTAAGATAGGGAACACTAGAAGAGATGAGTTTAGGAGTAAAAAAATTCGTATTTCTGACCCATTGCATCTGAGGTGGAATAGTTTAGTAAGTAATTATATATAAAGCCTGGAGTTCAGAGAAATATTCTGAACAAGAGGTATATGTTTCTGAATTACATGCATAAAGGTAATACTTGAATGGGAAAACTGCATGAGACTGCCTAGGGAGAAAGTTTGGAGGAAAAAGAAAAAGACATAGGATAAAACTTTGAGGTACTCCAACATTTACTGCTTGGGTTAAGGAGGGGACTCTAAAAAGGAGACAGACAAAGAGGTTAAATGATAGCCAGGAAAATGTAATTCACAGAAGTCAAAGGAATAATGTTTCAAAAATGAGGCCATGATCAATAATATTAACTATAGCTGAAGCAAAAAAAAACAGTCTGTTGAATTTAACAACATACAACTTACTGGGAACCATATGGAGAGAATGTTTTACTTGTTAGGGAGACAGAATTCAGTCTGGATAGGCTGAAAAATGCTTGGGAAGTAAGAACACAGTGTATAGTAAATTTATATACAAATAAATGTGGCTCTGAAAGTGTGACACATGCTCCATAGCTTAACTCTTCAGTGTTTTTATAGGAAATTCATGAACAACTCTGTTTTACTTAATATCCTTAGTTGTCTCTTAAGGAAAGAGTGCCCAGATGAATCTCTTCACTAGGTGCCAGTTTATTTATAGAATACTTAAAAAAAAAAAAAAAAAGAGCCAACTAGTTTCATTGTTCAAAGACTGTCTACTCTGTTTTTTTCCTCTGCTCACTTATAAATCTGTTTTGCCTTTACACCCTGATCATCATCTAATGACTGTTTCCCTAATATGAGTAAATTTGCATATAAAATATTTTTTTTTAAACAGGCTAATGAAGGGCATGGAAATAGACCTTTAGAGAGGAATGTGGATCAAATGAGAGCTAGAAGAGCATATTTAAAAACTGAAAGAAAGGATACAACTGAATGAGAGAAATTGAATAATACAAGAGAGAATAACTGATTAATCAAAGTTTTTGAGAAGGCATGGCGGGGCACAGTGGCTCATGGCTATCATCCCAGCACTTTGGGAGGCAGAGGTGAGGGGATTGCTTGAGTCCAGGAGTTCCAACCAATGGCTTGTATTTATAGCATTCCAAGTATTTGGTTGAGAGTGAAGATGAAATGGGACAGAGGAAGTAGGTTTGAGATGGTAGCAGGGAAGGGTTGAAATTCATTTCAGAAGTGTAATCGAATTGCCAAGCAGTATTTGGAGTACTTATGTCTGATCTATTATGTCATTTTCTCCAGCAGTGTTTCATAGCTAAGATATAGGCCTGGGGTTAAGTTTTGTTAGAGAAGTGCAATTAAAAGAGAAAGATGTAAGGAAGATTAGGAAGTTAAGAAATTCACTTGTGATAAATTGCAGTCTCTAAGATAAAGAGAAAGATTAAATAAAAAGACTGCAAGATGGTAGAGGAATAAATGAACTGGAGGTCTTGGTGAAGACAAAGAGTGGCCAGAGCAGTATTTGAAGTAATAGTTAGAAAAACAGAAATTTAAAGTTCAAGAATAAGTTGCCTAAATTAGTGATTTTTAAAATAAAGTAATTTGGTTAATGACAAGGTCCAGAGTGTGACTGGAAGTGGAGGGAGGCCAAGAGATCTTTGCAGATGAGGAAGTCAAGAAACTGAGAGGCCAGGGTTTGGGTAGGTCATGTACATTGACAGGAATGAGTATAAAAAGAAGAGTAAAAGTAAACCCATTAATAAAACAATAAAAAGAGGTTGATGGATGAAAAGAAGATGACAAGATGAATTGTAGTCCCAGCACTTTGGGAGGCTGAGGTGGACAGGAGTTCAAGACCATCCTGGCTAACATAGTGAAACCCCATCTCTACTAAAAATACAAAAAAAAATTAAGCAGGCATGGTGCCATGTGCCTGTGGTCCCAGCTACTCCAGAGGCTGAGGCAGGAGAATCACTTGAACCTGGGAGGTAGAGATTGCAGTGAGCTGAGATCATGCCATCGCATTCCGGTCTGGGCAAAAAGAACAAAACTCCATCTCAAAAAGTAAAATAATAAAAATACATAAATAAAACTATAAAAAGAGGTTGATGGATGAAAAGATGATGACTAAATGAATTTCCAAAGTTGCAAAGAAGAATACATTTTAAAAGAGGGTAGAGGAATGGTAGACTTCACTCTAACTCTACTTCTCTGGAAGGATAATGACCACTTCACCATACTCAAAGAATGACTAACACTTTTCCAATGTCAGTCAAATGTATCCTAAAGCAAAGAGCATATAGACCATGAAAGTCTTGTATTCTGGGATCAGAGACAAAATAATGAGAAGATGCTAGGATATAGTTACAGTTCATGCATTTAAGCTTCTATCTATATTTATCCTTTCATTTTATGCCCCCAAATAAACTGGCCTCTTTTCTTTGAAGAACCTGGGCTTCAAGAGTGTTTAATTGGACTAAACCATAAGTGTGACCAAATGAGAACTAAAATAACTCTGTAAATCAGTAAAGCTACCTTGGAAATAATTCTACTATACTAATAGCATATATAAAGTATTTTCCAAAGTAGAATTAATAATCCCTAAGGACAGAGACCAGTAGTTCTCAAACTAATGGCAATGTACCTGAAAATCAAAAGTATAAAAGAACATCATTAAAATAACATATTTCATGTATAGAAAATCGATACATAATTTTATGTCTACACATAAATCATTTAGAATGATTTTTTAAATATGGTATAAATTTTTAAGTGAAAGATTCTCTTATCACTCTTATGTAAATTGGAAAAAATAATAACTTAGTTTCCATTGTTTAATTTTAGGAAAATGAATACGTCAAACTTGGAGTATACCAGAAATATTTTATCCCGTCCTCTTATTCCTTGTCTACACAAATGAAAAGATTACTTTATAACCAATAGTTATTCAAAAATGACTTATACATATATATAATCTAAATTGGTTTTCAAATGAGTTTAAAATATTAATTTAATTAACAATTTTAAAACATTAGACTTACTTCTTCCATCTGATTGACCTGCAACTGAAACCACTTTAAGAAAACAAAAGAGGGACAAAAAAAGGAAATAGTTAGTGACAATTTAAATTGCAACAATGAAATAAATATGTATGTAAATGTGTGTCTGTGTCTGTGTCTGTGAATCTTCATCTATCAAATATAAGCCCTGACCCAAATATTACTTGGGATTCAGAATGAGGCTAATCACTATATAAATAAACATAAAATTCTTAAATATACAGAGAAGCAAGTATGAAATTCCTTCTACTCCCTTAAAATTTAGAAACCTCATTGGCATATATTTCTGTGTTCACTTTTAGTAGGTTTAAGCTGTATTATATTAAACGTACCTTAAAAAGAGATTCCAAAATCTGAAAAATAAAGTTTCAATTAGCATATTTAAAAATAGAATTCTTCACAATGTATGATACAATATTTAGTTCAGTCTTTTGTAATTTCCAATCACAAAAATGTAATAAGTATTAAAATATAACTTTATAAGTCTAGTTAAAAATTACAATTTTTTATTTATAGACAGTGCCTTTAGTTCGCCTTGCATAGACAACTTCGTTCTAGACTCTAAAAATGATTCTTTTTATATATAAAAAGGAAGAAAGAGGGAAAGAGAGACAGAATCTCACTGTTACTCAGGCTTGAGTGTAGTGGCGCACTCGTAGCTTAATATAACATTAAACTCCTGGGCTCAAGTGATCCTCCTGCCTCAGACTCCTAAGTAGCTAGGACTACAGGGGCATATCACCATGCCCAGCTAATTTTTAATCCTGTATTTAATAGAGACAGAGTTTGGCCATATTGCCCAGGCTGGTCTCAAACTCCTGGCCACAAGCAATCCTCCCATCTCAGCCTCCCAAAGCACTGAGGGAATACAGGAACAAGCCATCATGCCTGGCCCTAATACATCTATACCAGGAGACCCCCCCCAAACAATTCCCAAACTTATTTCATATATTTTCTTAATAGAGGTAAGGAATAAAATTTAAATTCCTCTCAGAAGAGCATTATATTTCTTTTCATATGGCACCAAGTACAATAACAAAAAGCATGGCTTTCCCAATACTATCTTCTCAATGCAACTCTGTTCCTGCTAAATAGCCT
Organism: Callithrix jacchus; assembly: GCF_049354715.1. Lineage (NCBI taxonomy): Eukaryota > Metazoa > Chordata > Mammalia > Primates > Cebidae > Callithrix > Callithrix jacchus. Next base: position 32,132,137 of record NC_133508.1, on the reverse strand, counting down.
ATAAAATCAAGATATAAAATATTATAATACTATTTAACATTTTTAATGGAAAATGCAAAGTACTTGTTTATGAGATTATAAGAGAACCTGAATAAATAAACCAACAGAATAAAAAACCAACAGAAACTGAATTTCATATATACATATAATCATTCTGTTTTTCAATTTTAGTACAGTATTCAATAAATTTTATGTGATATTCAACATTTCCTTATAAAATAGGCTTTGTGTTAGATGATTTTGCCCAACTGCAGTCTAATGTCCAGTGTTCTCAACATTTAAGGTAGGGTAGGCTAAGTTATGATATTTGATAGGTCAAGGATATTAAATGCATTTTCACCATATAATAAATTGAACTTATGATGGGTTTATCAGTATGTAACTCCCTCATAAGTTGAGGAGCATCCATACACAGTTCAAAATATTAATATTTACCACTTAATATCTAATGTTAAAGTGATTAACAAAAACCCCACCCTATCAAATTAAGTAAAAGTTTTCAATTACATTATTAAAGTAAAATGTTACTATACACATTCAGGGAGTAACATAAAATTGAGAAAAAATTAAACTAGTCTAAAACTTATCTTCCACAACACTAACTCTTGATCTGTGATTCAAAAAGTAAGGTAAGATAGCAACAGCATCAGCACCATCTACAAGCATATTTATTAGTATTAAAAATTCTCAGGCCTACCCTACCCTACTAAATCAGAAAGTCTAGATGTGGGACTAACAATTAGTGTTTTAACTAGACCTGCAGGTGATTGCTTTGCATGATAAAGTCTGAGAATCACTAAGCTAAATAATAAGAAAGCATAAATCTAAGCAAAAGGGGCTGAGACCCTTCAGAAAATATACCAAAGCAAATTAATGTCTGTGTCATAAGAAAAATAGTTTCAGCTACATAAGTGTTTAGAAAATAATGTCCAATAAGGCATATTATACCTAGGAATAACTCATTCATTCCACTGTCTAGAGAGATTCCAAGGTTCTTAAAACTTCCCTTTCCGCATTGTGACCTGATGGGAAACGTTAGCACATATCAATTCAACCACTCACTGTAGCCCAGTTCTACAATAATTTAAACCACTATAAACTAGGAGAACAGTGCCTTTCTCAAGTACTGAAGAAACCCACAGCATGAATTACTGAAACTGCTAAATCTAAATCATTGTTGATAAAAATGAGTGAAAAATAAAAACCGATTCACTGTGAAATGCCTTTTTATTTTATAATGATTTGTTTAATCTTTTACTTATTGATTAGTAGACATTATCCATATACTCTAGATAATCCTTTATGTGATTAAATACACATATATGTTAGGTATACATGATCCAAATTTTTCCCCTATTTGAAATTTATCTTGCCCCCCTCTTTATGAATTCTTTATCTAATAAGAGGTTATAAATTTAATAAAGGTGAATTTATCAATCTTGCCTTTTATGATTTGTATTTGTTTTGTGATTGTTTCTTGCTCCAGGTCATATACTGATATCAGTATCAGTATCGTATTTGATCATATATCAAATCAGGTTTTTTTCTTACAAATAACCAGTTGTCCCAAAGCCATTTATTATACTGCTGACTCTGTCATCAACAAAATTTTCCATATATAAAAAGGTCTACATCTGAGACTTTGTTCAATTTCATCAGTTCATCCAGGCTTGCACCAAAAGCAAATAATGATAATTGATATCACTGCATAATGAATCTTAAAATCTGTTAGGGTAGGTCATTTGATGTTTTCTTCAGGACTCACTTGGTTATTCTTGGTCTATTGAAATATATACAAATACCGCATATTCTCGCTCATAGGCAGGTGATGAAAAAAGAGAACACATGGACACAGGGAAGGGAGTACTACACACTGGGGTCTACTGGGGGGAATAGGGGAGGGACAGCGTGGGGGGAAGGGGAGAGGGATAGCCTGGGGAGAAATGCTAAATGTGGGTAAAGGGGAAGACGGCAGCAAAACACACTGCCATGTGTGTACCTATGCAACTATCTTGCATGATCTGCACATGTACCCCAAAACCTAAAATGCAATCAAAAAAAAAAGAAATGTATTAGGTATTTAAGTGATTATTTAATTCACGTATCATCAACCCCATTTTACTGACTTTACGGTACTTATCACTATCTAAAATTATCTTGTAAAGTTCTTTACTTATTATATATGCTAATAAAATTCATTCATTCATTTATTCATTCAAAAAAAAACAAAAAAAAAAGATATATATACATATAATTCAAAGTCAGTTATAAATTTGCACCAAGGAAAAAAACTATTAGGGTATTTGAAGACTGATAACAGCAAAAATATGTGTAGTAGGGAAGTCCAAGGGCCTACACTCCAATTTCATTAGAATTCTGAAAACAGTTAAAGATTTAAAGCAACCAAGTAAAGCCACACCAAGAAAATGTGGCTTGAACACCACAGAAGAATTGTGTGGTACTTTAACTCGGTCTTGCCTCACCCCCTCCTCCAGCATAGTAGCAGTCTTAACACCAGCAACCCTCATTTTAAGTGGTTCAGGAGAGAGCACGGCAGACATATTCCCAAAAACATGCATACTGTTTTGAGCTCTCTAGAGGTTCCCACTTTTGCCATTGTTTCACCTAACCCAGAACTCTCCCAGAAAAGCAACCAAGTGGAGGGCCTGAAAAGTGTCCCTGTTTGCAGACAACATAATCATATACATAGAAGAATCCACCCAAAAACTTCTTTGAACTAATGAATAAATTCAGAAAAGCTAAAAAATACACAATTAACGTATAAAAATCAGTAGCATGTTTATATACCAATAAAAAACTAGTTGAAAAAAGAAATCGAGAGCAATTTCATTTACAATAGATATAAAACAATATACAAGATACCTAGAAATAAATTTAACCAAAAAGGTAAGGAGGTAAAAGCTCTCTACAATGAAAACTATAAAATACAGATGAAAGAAATTAAAGAAGACACAAAAAAAATAAAAGACATCCTATGTTCATGTATTAGAAGAATTAATGTTGATACTGGGCTGAAGCCCAGTATCATTTTGACAGGGATTTCACTGAATCTGCATATAGCTTTGAGTAGTATGATTGGTCATTTTAATAATATTAATTATTAATACCATGACGTTCTTTATAGAAAGCAAATCCCAAAAATTCATGTGGAACCACAAAAAATCTTGAGTAGACAAAGCAATCCTGAGCAGAAGAAGAAAGCTGGAAACATCACACTATCTGCCTTCAAAATATACTACAAAGTTAGCCAGGCACGGTGGCTCATCCCTGTAATCCCAGCAGCTTGGGAAGCTGAGGCAAGAGGATCTCTCAAGCCCAGGAGTCCAAGGCTGCAGTGAGCTATGATTGCACTACTGCACTCCAGCCTGGCCAATGAAGTGAGACCTTGCCTCTTAAAAAAAGCACTTATGCATGCGCACACGCACACAGACACACACACACACACACTCTCTCTCTCTCTTTCTTTCTCTCTCTTTCTCTCTCTCTTTCTCTCTCTCTCTCTCTCTCTCTCTCTCTCTCTCTCTCTCTCTCTCTCTCTCTCTCTCTCTCTTCAAAGCTATAGTAGCCACAACAGCATGGTACTGGCACAAAAACAGACACACAGATCAATGGAACTCAATTGAGAACCCAAAAATAAATCCACTTATTTATAGCCAACAAATTTTCAACAAAAGCACCGAGAACATTGGGAAAAGGACAGTCTCTTCAATAAATGGTGATGGTAAAACTGGATATCATTGGCAGAAAAATGAAACTAAACCCCAATATCTTACCATATGCAAAATCAACTCAAAAATGGCTTAAAGACATAAATATAAAACCCAAAACTATGAAACTACTGGAAGGAAACATAGAAGAAACACTTCAGGACATCGGTCTGAGAAAATATTTTATGGATAAGACCTCAAAAGCATAGGCAACACAAGCAAAAACAGACAAGTAGTATTACATCAAACTAAAAGGATTCCACACAGCAAAGGAAATAATAACAGAGTGAAAAGACAATCTGCAGAATGGAAAAAGATATTTGTAAAAAAAAACATCTAACAAGTGATTAATATTCAAAATATACAAGGAACTCAAACAACCCAATGGCAAAAAAAAATCTGATTTTAAAATAGGGAAATGGCTTGAATATATCTCAAAAGAAAGATATACAAATGGCCAAGAAGTATATGGAAAAAAAAAATCCTCATCATCACTAGTCATCAGGGAAATGTAAATCAAAACCACAATGATATGTCATCTCACCTCAGTTAAAATGGCTATTATCAAAAAGACAAAAAATAATAAATCCTGACCAGGATTCAGAGAAAAGGGAACTCACATATACTTATGGTGGAAATGTAAACTAGTAAAACCATAATGAAAAACAGCATGGAGTTTCCTCAAAAAACTACAAATAGAACTACCATATAATCCAGCAATTTCACTACTGGGTGTATATCCACAGAAATGGAAATCAATATACTGAAGAGACATCTGTACTTCCATGTTTATTGCAGTACTAAACTGCAATAGCCAATATATAGAATCAACCTAAATGTCTACAAATAGACAAATGAATAAAGAAAATGGGGCACATCGGAAGACTGGATTCAACTCTTTTCTTTTTTTGAGATGGAGTCTCACCCTGTCACCCAGGTTAGAGAGCAAAGGCATGATCTCAGCTTACTGCATCCTCCACCTCCCAGGTTCAAGCCTGCCTCAGCCTCCCAGTTAGCTGAGATTACAGGCACACGCCACCATGCCCAGCTAATTTTTTTAGTATGTTTAGTAGAGACGGGGTTTCACCATGTTGGTCAGGCTGGTCTTGAACTCGTGACCTTGTGATTCACCTGTCTCAGCCTCCCTAAGTGCTGGGATTACAGGCATAAGCCACCACACCCAGCCAGATTCCACTCTTGATTCCAAAATAGAATTAAATCCTGTCATTCACAGCATTATGTATGGGCCTATAGGATATTATATTAAGAGAACTAAGTCAGGAACAGAAAGATAAATATTGCATGTTCTCACCCATATGCAAAAGCTAAAACAAGCTCATCTCATAGAAGCAGAGAGTAGAATCATGATTACTAGAGGTTGAAAAGGATAGGGGTGAGGGAGGATAGGGAGAGGTTGGTTAAAGGATAAAATATTATAGCTAGATAGGAGGAATAAGTTATAGTGTTCTACAGTACTATAAGGTAACCACAGCTAACAAGAGTTTATTATATATACTCAAATAACTAGAAGAGAGGATTTTGAATGTTCCCATCACAAAGAAATGATAAGCGTTTGAGGAGATGAATGTGCTAATTACTCTGATTTGACCACTAGACATTGTACGTATCAAAATATCACTATGTGCCCCATAAATATGTATAATTCCACGTCAATTTAAATACCTATTGCCAAAAAAAGAAAGAAATTAAGTGTATTCTATTACATGAACAAAAGACAATTTCAACAATTCCACTGTATTCTTACCTTTCATTCACAGCTAACTGATAAGGGTTATGATATTAAACCATGATTGTGTAGTCATTCTATGTAATGGCCAATCATTCTCTCTTTGATGCTGATTGCCACAACCTTAATATTTATTAACTATCTTGTAACTACTTACAAGCTCTTAGTGAGGAAATATGGCAGATTCATTAAAATTCACACAACTATTGAATAATTAATTCAAATTTCATGTCTTATTTGTGGTAGTTCAGTGGCATAATCTTTGCATTTGAGCATAGTAAAAACCCTTGATGATGATTACAAAAAGAATACAAAATAAATAAATAATGCTTTTCAATGCCATTTACAACTCTTTAAGACACCGAATCTAGGCTAATATTGGCTAACTGGATAGCAGATTCAATTTTCAACAACCAGTACAAGTTTGATATTTTATACTTGACAGTATATACAGAATACATACATTTTGTTCTTCCTTAAGTGCTTCTTCTAGCTGAGCTGCAAATTGTGAACACATCAAGAATGAATTCATATCATCCCCAGCCTTTTGAAAAGAATAATAAAATATAAAGTTACTTTTACTTCAGAATCCATATGCATGTCTATCTTTTTCTAGTATGCTTTTTGAAAGTATTTTAATTTTGTGTAATCTATGGCCCTTCAAACACACAAGGCAAGAAGCCATGCTTCAAATGCCATACTAGCAAATTCTCCTGGAGAGAAAACATGGAAGAAAATACCCGTTGAGAAGTGGCCCATCAATGACATATACCCCGCTATGTCTCCTCTTTTCCTCTCTCCACACAGTTCTAGAAAATCCAGCATCCCAACCTTACAGTCCTGAAATTTTTGGGTGGCCCAATAAAAGATAATCACTACCGCAAAAAAAAAAAAAAAATCTCAACATTAGAAAGTGACTACTAGCTATGACATCTGACTGTATACTTGCCATGAACTGCAGTCTTTTGCTCTCACCTAATGGTCAATACAAAACTTTGAGGAAAAAATAGTTACAACTTAAATGTCATAATGATCAAATCCCTTCTAGTAAAGCAGTGATTTGTAAATCAGAGAACTGACTTATGATAAACGAATATTACAGGCTTATATACAGTTAGGATTTTCATAGAGTGGTTCTCCATGAAGAATATGTCTTCCATTCACCGGTTAATAAATATTTGGGCTGCTGAATTCAGTAGCTATTCTGGTTTATGAACAAAACTTCTATAAACATTTATATACAAGTCTTTGTGAGGATGCATGTGTTAATTAATCTTGGATAATCACTTTAAATGGAATTAATAGGTTGTCTTTTAAGTGTATGTTAAACTTTATAAGCAGCTGTCAAACTGTTTTTCAATATAGCAGTACCATTGTGTTTTCGTCAGCTCTGTATGAGACTTCCTGTGGCCCCATATCTTTACCAAAACTTGATTCTGTCTACCTTTAAAATTTTGGTCATTCTTAATGAGTATGTAGAACTCCTTTTCTGTAACCTTCTTGGCAAAATTCAAGTCAAGAGGGATTTGATTGGGTTGAGTGATTTTCTAAGAGGATCCTTTTCATTAATGAGAAAATCATTCTGAGAACATATAAGGACTCCAAAAGAAAATCTTTAAAATTTATGTTTTTTAAAAGAAAATTGACCATTTTCAGTGTTAATGTCTCTATCTTAGGGTTGCCTATACTTACAGATAAAGATAATTCTTCATGTTCATGCTTTACAAATGGTTCTTCTCCATTCTCATCACAATGTTCATAGGTTTCTTCCAAAGTGGAAACAACCTGTTAAAAAAAAATCAAAGCACATTAGATACTTTAATAATTTAAAATTAATTATATTAAATGTTAATAATATTTAATCAACTATTCCAGGACGTTTTCATCAGTAATACTTATTTCTTCCTGTGCTATAAACTTAAATTTTCCATCCCATGCCCTATTTCATGTCATCATGAGGAAAAAGCAAAATTCCTTGACCCTACCCCCTAGCAATGGAGAGATGTTCTATGTACCATTTCTGTGTTGATAGGTATCTTAAAACAGAGAAGGCCTATCCATGAGTGGTTGACACATTAAGTAGTTTTCCTCAAAGTCTGCCTTGACTTTCTCCTCTGAAGAGTTGGAGAAAATCAAAAGATGGAGATCAGAAAGCAATGAATTTTTAAAGAATATTCTCTGGTCTCAAACTTTCAGCAAAGTTGATGTAGTATTTTTATATTTGTGTTCTTCCTCATTGTTCTCACTGGATATTTGGTACATTTACAATTCAATTCTGGATCACTGTCCAAAAAGAAACTTAGAGAAAGGGAAATTTTTGCCCACATCATTGGGCACGGTGGCTCACGCCTGTAAACCCAGTACTTTGAGAGTCCAAGGCAGGTGGATCACCTGAGGTCAAGAGTTTGAGACCAGCCTGACCAATATGGTGAAACTCTGTCTCTACTAAAAATACAAAAATTAGATGGGTGGTGGCACACACCTGTAGTCCCAGCTACTCAGGAGGCTGAGACAGGAGAATTGCTTGAACTCAGGAGGAAGTTGCAGTGAGCCGAGATCACACCACTGCACTCCAGCCTGGTGACAGAGCAAGACTTTGTCTCAAAGATAAATAAATAAATAAAGTTTCTGAAATGCAGAGTTTAACATAGTAGAAATGTAGGACTTAGAAAGGTCTGCTTGCAAGATTGGCCTTAACCTGGCATCTGAGAACTTGGTTTTCAGGAGAGTTCTCCCCATTTACTGATAGAAGCAGCTTACTCCCCCTAAGATGTTTGTATGATGTGGTTTATACTGAACCTCCTTTCCTTGTAAGAGTCTGAAATTTTTGTACATGCTAGGCACAGAGTGAATAGGTAAACAACCCCCAATAAGACCCAGGGCACTGAGTTTCTAATGATTTCCCTGGCAGATAATAATTTCCCCTGGCAGACATTTCATGTATGTTGTCACAATTCATTGCTAAAGAAATTAAGCATGTTCCAGGTGACTCTAAGAGGAATAGACTTTTGCAAGCTTAGATCCGGTTTTCTCCTAATTTCAACTCATGTGCCTACTGTAATAAATCTTAGCCATCAGTGTGACTATATGTGGAGTCATTTGAGTCCTCCTAGCATATCACCAAGGGTGGGGTTATCATGGGGACCCTGCAACACAGAAACCAACAAGCCTCTTACCATCTTCAGATGTTTGATAACTTTTCTGATCATTGCTTCTTCTGGTAGTAAGTCCTTTGTCTTACTCGATGGAATGGGCAAAGCATACCGTACAATGGATTCTCCTGTTGGTGGAGATCTTAAGACCATTGGTTCAATTCTATCATGAATTAATTTTGCATTATGTTTTTCCCTTAGTTTAGGTGACAACGGTAAATTACGCAGTCCTTTTTTAAAAGTTAATTCTGGAACATTTGCCAATTTGTTACTGGTGGTCAACAGATGCTGTACTGGTTTCATTTTGTTACTGACTTGGCTTCCAAATTATAGATGGAAAAAAAATTATTCCTCCCTGTGGAAAAAAACATTAAGAGATTCAGAGAAAACACCATCCCCTAATTAAATTTACATACTATATTTCTCTTTTTCTGATACTTTAACAATTTGCTCAGAGTACATTGAGCAACTTCTGGAAGCTATAATTACACTTCAGGCTCTTTTGTGTCACAGTTACTTAAACAAAACAAACAGAAATAGAATGCAGTTATCACAGTATCTAATTTTTGATGTTTGCTCAGACCTGATGGTTTTGATGGAGTTTCTTTGGCAATGTAATTTATTCAGAATTCTTTTGAGGGTTTTCAATTTTGTAAATGTAATCATGGTTTCTGCATCGTTTTGCTTATAACATTAATTTTTACTTAAAGCATCATCTCACAATTGGTATGAGAAACAAGTACAAGGGGGCAGGGCACGGTGGCTCAAGCCTGTAATCCCAACACTTTGGGAGGCCAAGGTGGGTGGATCACTTGAGGTCAGGAGTAATAAACAGACAGAAATAGAATGCAGTTATCACAGTATCTAATTAATCAAAAAATATTTAAACCTAAGTATAATATCAATAATAGTAAAAGTTCCATCATTATTAATCTAAGGTATGCCCCTTATGTACATCATCATTCCATTTCACATGGGAGTAAACTGAGTTCAGACAAGTTAAGTGACTAACCAAGAGTCACACAGCTAATAAGCGTTAAATTTTTCAGAATTACAACATAGGTCAAATGGGCTACAAATCTTGCTTCTTTTCTATACCGTTTACTCTCCATATGGACACAGCAGATAACAACTGTTGATGTAATTACAGATTTCCAAAATGCAGGTATTTCAATATGTACACATTTATTAGGATTTTAACAAGTAGATGACACACAGCTGCAAAGGTATCATATACATGTTTAAGAGACTACTTATAAAAAATTAAAATTAAAAATAAATGATACATATGGGGCAAGGGATACATGCCTTTCAATATGTCTGACAAGCACTAACAGAAAATTCTCAAAAATAAAAATTCTAAGACACACAGCTTGCTGTTACATTCTTTAAACTAGGTTGTGAAAAATACAACAAAAATATCTAGCACTGAAAATGTTTATTTTTATCCAATAATTGTACAACTACTTTTTTGTTTCAATGAAACACTACAGTTAATTGAATGCATAGCTGCCAAACATAATTTTTAAATCATAGTCAAATATGAGTTAGCAAAAATAATTTGATACCAATGTCACTAAAAATCCATTTGAAGGAAGAACACAATGCTCTTCTGGCAACTACTGATGATAATAGTAAATATATACATTATAGAACTGGAACCAAAGCCCCTACAAAATATTCTCTTTTACATTTTTCTTTTCTTTTTTTAATTGCATTTTAGGTTTTGGGGTACATATGCAGAACATGCAAGATTGTTGCATAGGTACACACGTGGCAGTATGATTTGTTGCCTTTTTTTTTTTTTTTTTTGAGACAGAGTTTTGCTCGTGTCACCCAGGTTAGAGTGCAATGGCTCAAACTTGGCTCACTTGCAACCTCCAGCTCCCAGGTTCAAGCGATTCTCCTGCCTCAGCCTACTGAAGTAGCTGAAATTACAAGCACCCTCCACCACATCTGGCTAATTTTTGAATTTTTTAGTAAGGACAGGGTTTCACCATGTTGGCCAGGCTAGTCTTGAACTCCTGACCTCAAGTGATCCACCCACCTTGGCCTCCCAAAGTGTTGGGATTACAGGCTTGAGCCACCGTGCCCTGCCCCTTTACTTGTTTCTCATACCAATTGTGAGATGATGCTTTAAGTAAAAATTAATGTTATAAGAAAATGATGCAGAAACCATGATTACATTTACAAAATTGAAAACCCTCAAAAGAATTCTGAATAAATTACATTGTCAAAGAAACTCCATCAAAACCATCAGGTCTGAGCAAACATCAAAAATTCCAACAAATCCATCAGGACCATAAAACAGGACTTAAGAAGAGCGGCCAATGAGCCAATAGATAAAACCAAAAGGGTATATACAGCTAGAAAGCAAAGAGAAGATGAACTATGTCAAATGCTGAGTCAAGTAAAATGAAGACTAGGAGCTGAGACTGGATTTGGCAACATGGAGGTAGGTACTTGTAACCTGAAGAACGGCAACAATGTCAGTAGAATGATGGAGGTAAATATCTGACTGGCGTCTAAAGGACAGGATGTAGGAACAGTGAATTGAATATAAGCAATGTAGAGAAATTTTGCTACTAAAGGGAGTAAAGAAATAGAGTATTACTAGAAGAAGAAAACAGGGTCAAAAGGAAAGTTTGATGAAAATAATAACAAGTGTATATGCTGTTATGGATTGCATTGTGTCCTCCCCCAAAAAAAATCGAAGGTCACGTCCTAGCTCTAGAATCTGTGAATGTGACTTTATTTCGAAGTAGGGTCTTTGCAGATGTAATCAAGTTGAGTTCGTAATGGATTAAAGTGTGCAGTTGTTCAATGACTATGAAGAAAAACCAAAGACACACCTAGGAGAGAATGTCACGTGAAGATAGAAGCAGAGATTAGATTGATGAGTCTGCAAACCAAAGGACACCAATGACAGCTAACAACCACCACAAGCTAGGAGAGAAGCACAGATCATTTCCCTAGAAGCCTCCACTAGGAGCCAACCCTGCCATCACCTTGAGTTTCAACTTCTAGCCTCTGGAACTGTGAAGGAAGAAATTTCCATTTCAAGACACCAAGTCTGTGGTGAGACAGCCCTAGGAAACTAATACGCAATACTTATGACCATAATCCAGGGAAAAGCAAAATGATGACCAGTAAGAAATCACCAGGATAATATCCTTGAGTAAACGAGCAGCAAGGGTTTTTAATACAAATGGAGCAACTCAATTCAGATGACAACAGGAAAAGTTTGTTTATGGTAACAGGAAGGAAGGCAGAGATGTGGGGCTACTTCAAGAAACCAGTAAGAAAAGAAGGCAGCTGGGCATAGTGGCTGACACCTGTAATCTCATCGCTTTGGGAGGCCAAAGCGGACAGATAACCTAAAGTCGGGAGTTCTAGATCAGCCTGACCAACATGGAGAAACCCAGTCTCTACTAAAAATACAAAATTAGCCCAGCGTGGTGGCGCACGCCTGTAATCCCAGCTACTCTGGAGACTGCGGTAGAAGGATCGCTTGAACCCAGGAGGTGGGAGTTGTGGTGAGCCAACCAATATCGTGCTACGGCACTCCAGCTTGGGCAACAAGAACAAAACTCCGTCTCAAAAAAAAAAAAGAAAAGGATGGTACACTCACTTGGTGGGGAAAAAGAAAGAAAGAAAAAAAGAAAAACTTAACAAATGCTCCTATGAAGTTCACATAAATACAAAAATAGAGTCACACTCACTGAATACTTGTGTTAGCAAGCAAATATTTAAGGTCTTTACATATTTAATTCATTTATCCCTCCTAATACTACTGGGAATTGGATATCTGCATTACTTTGCCCAAATGTATCCATCCCCTTCCGCCACCACAAATGTTTTCTGGTTTCATCCTTCAAGTATTAATTTACATTCATTTTAAAACCTTTAACGATACCATCTCACACCAGTTAGAATGGCGATCATTAAAATATCCGGAGACAACAGATGCTGGAGAGGATGTGGAGAAATAGAAACACTTTTACACTGTTGGTGGGAGTGTAAATTAGTTCAACCATTGTGGAAGACAGTGTGGCGATTCCTCAAGGACCTAGAAATAGAAATTCCATTTGACCCAGCAATCCTATTACTGGGTATATATCCAAAGGATTATAAATCGTTCTACTGTAAGGACACATGCACACGAATGTTCATTGCAGCACTGTTTACAATAGCAAAGACCTGGAACCAACCCAAATGCCCATTGATGACAGACTGGACAGGGAAAATGTGGCACATATACACCATGGAATATTATGCAGCTATCAAAAACGATGAGTTCATGTCCTTTTTAGGGACATGGACGAACCTGGAAACCATCATTCTCAGCAAACTGACACAACAGAAAATCAAACACCGAATGTTCTCAGTCATAGGTGGGTGATGAACAATGAGAACACATGGACGCAGGGAGGGGAGCATCACACAGTGGGGTCTGTTGGGGGGAATAGGGGAGGGACAGCGGGGGGTGGGGAGTTGGGGAGAGATAGCATGGGGAGAAATGCCACATATAGGTCAAGGGGAGGAAGGCAGCAAATCACACTGCCACGTGTGTACCTATGCAACTATCTTGCATGTTCTTCACATGTACCCCAAAACCTAAAATGCAATTTAAAAAAAAAAAAAAAAAAAACCTTTAACAACAAAATCGAGAAGAGTGTTAGGGGTTGGGAGGGAGGCGTTGGGAAAGGATGATTTAATCTCGATTCTAGATCCTGCATCAAAAGCAGCACAACCACCACGGAGGCAGCCAGGCAGCGGGAAAACTAAGTGCAAAGCCAGGAGTCTCCGGAAACCCTCAGGTCCTGCTGAGGGAGCCGCTCGTCAGGCTCCCCGCCCTGTGTACCTGCTGAGGCTGTGGGAAGTCGGGTGACTGGGCGGTTTGGCCACGGCAAGGCTGGCTCTAAGGTGAAAAACTATCTGCCTGAGGAAGATGGAAATTCCGAGCCTGCCAGACCACCTTCGACACCGAAGCCTGCAAACTCTGCAGACGCCAACCCCGCCCTCTTACAAACTGACATTTGTGCTGAAAGAAAACGCCCGGCCTCTGCGCCCCCAGGCGGCAGCACAGACCGCCGGCCGCCAGTTGGGGCCGTTGACTCCACGACCCCGACGCCCGACGCTGCGACGCCTTGACGTCGCCGACGCTGCGGGCTTGAGCTGCGAGCCGAGAGCAGAAGAGGAGGGGCAGTTTGGCAGCTGTGGGGTCTGCGGGAAGGTTAATAATGTCCCTGGGCATCTTGGCCTCTTCCTTTCTTCTCTCCTGGGTGTAATTCCAGGACGCCCCAGGAGCGCAGATTCATTCAGGCATTTGGCCTAGAGGCCCGCGGAGGAAAAATAAAATACGGGCCTGGTAAGACCTTTGAGAACTGGGCTTCACTTACAAAATCAGAGCCCCAGTCCCTCATCTGCTATCTCCTCAAGCTCTTTTCAGTGTATTGTGGAGTTCATTACCAGATTCGAAGCTCGCACGGAAGTATATATTAGCTTCATGATTTTTAAAAACAAAACAAAATCAAATGGACTAGAAATTAATTCGAAGCAGAGTTATGACACTTAAGTGATTTTTTGCCGTCAGCTTCCACCCACTGCTTTTATATGCAGTTTTCAAGGTAGAGTTTTTTAGATAATTTGACCTCAAGAAATTAATTTTGTCTTCCAGTTTACCAAAGTGAAATGTTAATAATGGCTGTGTGTAAATAAAAGGGATAGGAAAGATGGAATTAAAAATCAGGAGATTTAGTTTAAAAGAGACCTTAGGTTTGACGTAGTAGATTTCAACTATCTTCTAAAACTCTGAAAACTGATTAGTCATTTCCATTTTTCTGGTAAAATCTGAATGCCTCACAAGAGATTCCTGAAACTTATCAGCTCTTAAAGGAGGCCTTAGATTTGACAAAGCCAATTTCTATTTCTATTTTCTAGAACCCTGAAAACTGATTATAGCTAGTCATTTCTAATTTCGTTGGTAAAATCTTAATAGTCAAGTTGGCATACTTTAGCAAAACTCTCAGCATGAGTCTAGCCAAAAGTTCAGCATCATATCCATGACCTTAATAGCACAGCTAAGAACCACAGAAAAGTTATCAGTGGAAAATGTAAAGCAAACAAGTCTAAAAAGTGAATAAGCATGTAATGTCAAATTTTGCAGTGGTTCAAGTCTGCCACATGAATCTATTCTTTGAAAACATAAGCCATACTTATGAATAGAAAGGAATTTTTTCATCTGATGAAGGATGTCTGTGAAATATCTCCAGCTAACATTATTTTTAATAGTAAAAAACTGATTTTTCCTTAAGATCAGAAGGAGGCAAGGATATTTGCTGTCACTGTGTCTATTCAGTACTGTACTGAAGGTCTTAGCAAGTGCAATAAGGTAAGAAAAAGAAATAAAGGCATAATGATTTCACTGAAAGAAATAAAGCTTTTTTTTTTTTTTTTTTTTTTGAGACGGAGTTTCGCTCTTGTTACCCAGGCTGGAGTGCAATGGCGCGATCTCAGCTCACCGCAACCTCCGCCTCCTGGGTTCAGGCAATTCTCCTGCCTCAGCCTCCTGAGTAGCTGGGATTACAGGCATGCGCCACCATGCCCAGCTAATTTTTTGTATTTTTAGTAGAGACGGGGTTTCACCATGTTGACCAGGATGGTCTCGATCTCTTGACCTCGTGATCCACCCGCCTCAGCCTCCCAAAGTGCTGGGATTACAGGCGTGAGCCACCGTGCCCGGCCCAGAAATAAAGCTTTATTTCCAGATGACATACAATTTCCAGACATCTACAATAAAAACTGTATAACATTACTGAGAGAAATTAAAGAAGATCCACATAAAGAGAGATTATATACCATGTTACTGGATTAGAAGAGCTTATATTGCTAAAATGTCAATTTTTTAAATCTATGTCTATCAATATTTATGGATTAAATATATTTATGATCAAAATCCAAGCAAATTTGTTTTCTAGAAATTGGCAAAATAATTTTGCAATTTATATGGAAATAAAAAGGTCTAGAGCCATAACAATCTTTTAAAAATGAGCAAATATTTAAATGACATATACTACAGGTTTTCAAGAGTTATAAAGTTATAGTAATCAAGATAGTATAATATTACACAAAGATAGACAAAAATGGAACAAATAGAGGCTTAAGAAATATATCCACATATATAAAGTCAATTGATTTTAAATAGTACCAATGCACTTCAATGGGGAAAGAAAAATCTTTCCAACAGTGGAAACAAAAGCCAGTATCACTGAGGGAAAAAAAATTAATTATCCACAATTACCTGGAAGTTCATTTGAATTAAATCATGGACTTTGTGCCATGGACCACATACCATACATATTATCCTTCAAGGGATAATGTGAAGGGTTCTGCTTCCAGCCAAGGTGGAGTAACAGCAACTGGGTTTATCCTCCTGTCCGTAACAAGTAAAGAATTAGACAAAATATATGAAACAATGAATTTTGATACCTTGGTTATCAGATACTGAATAACAATGACCCCAGCATAACAGGAAACAGACAAGATGATCCCTATGATTTCCTAAGCTTACTGCCTGAAGACAGGTGGTCCAAGTCATGATACAAAGAAAAGAAAACCCAAGCAGATTCTAGCGGTCTCTGAGTTGAGGGAAGAAGGTGTCCAGTAAGACCAAGGAAGCTAGAGTTCAAAGGAGAGAATCCTAGAGAAGAAGTTAAAGAACAGAGAGAGTTCCATAAACCTTTAAGGGACTCCTTTAGTCTTCAGCTGGGTAATAATTATTGTATACATGCATGAAAACTATCCATGGCTGGGAAAAAGCACCACCTGAAAGCATGATAGGATACAATACTCAGTGCCCACAAAGAGTTCAGAATATCTCATATGACCACCAGCTAGAGTCAAAAGTTTTATAATTTAAGGGGCTGTGAGTAAAGTGCTCAAAAAGGTTTTGCCGCAGGAAGGGTTCTTACACTGAACACTCCTCTGAACTTGTCAAACAAAGCTCAAAAATAAGATCTGAAAGGACTATTTCCAGTAACTTAACTTAGACCCAAAACACAGCTCAAGAATATTTATAGGCATACAAAGGTAAACAGTTACAATGTCTAGTATCCAATTGAAAATTATAAGATGTGCACATAAACTGGAAATAATGGGATAAAAATCGGTCAAAATTGTCCCAAACATGACAAATGATAGTATTGATAGACAAGGACAATAAAAGTAATTACTACTTCATTAAATGTGTTCAAAAATCTAGAGGAAAGATTGAACATGTTAGGTAGAGACATACAAGATATGAAATAACCAAATCAACTTTTCAGAAAAGAAAATTACAAGATGAAAAACACACTGAATTGGAAAAGTGGTAAATAAATTACCAATTACAAAGGAAAAAATTCAGGAACCTGATGTCATAGTGAGAGAAACCATTCAGAATAAAGGAGAAAAAATTTTGGAAAAATATTATCAGGATTTTTGTGAGCAGTGGAACAACTTTGAGTTTGACATAACATACAGTCGTCCCTTGGTATTCATGGGGAATTCGTTCCTGGACCAAAATCTATGAATGCTCAAGTCCCTTACATAAAATGATTTAGTATTTGCATATCCTCATATCATCTTTAAATCAGACTCTAAATCATTTCTAGATTGCTTATAATGCCTAATACAATATAACTTCTATGTAAATAGTTGTTGTACTGTATTTAGACAATAATGACTAGGGGAAAAAAAGTCTATACAGGTCTTCCTGTACTTGACTCATTTTACTAGACACAATCATCCATTTTCTTTTAAATGCTTTTGATCCACAGTTGGTTGAATTCATGAATGTGGAACCCATTGATACAGAGGGCCAACTGTACATATATGTGAAGTTTTCAATATTTTTTAAAATTTGAGGGAAAGTACAATCCACAGCGCCAAGAAGCTCAGTAAACCCCAAGCACAAGGAACAAGAAGGAAACAAGACACATTATAATCAGATCAGATTGGACAAAATCTCTTGAAAGAAATAAACCACCAAAGATCCTTCAAGAAAAAAATTGATCTCCTGAATAGTACTATATCTATTAAAGAAATTAAGTTTGTAGATAAAAATATTTTCCCAAGAAAACTCCAGGCCCAGATGGCATCATTAGTGAATAATATAAAACATTAAAGAAAAAACTCAAATTTTATACAACTGCATCCAGGGAATTGACAGAAGATCCAGGAACACTTCCTAACTCATTCTATGAGGTAACATTATTCTGGTATAAATATCAAAGACATAAGAAAAAACTATCAGTCAATACCCCCCCATGAACAGATATGCAATAACTGTTAAAATTTTAACAAATTGAACCAAACAATATGTAGAAGGATAATACATCAGGAACAAGTAGATTTATCCCAGAAATGCAAAGTTGCATTAACATATGAAAATTCATCAATAATTTATCATATTAACAGTCTCTCTCTCTCTCTCTCTCTCCCCCCTCTCTCTCTCTCTCTCATACACACACCCACACACACACACACACACACACACAGAAAAAATACACTCTCACAGTCATCTCAATAGTGTGTGATGAATTCTAACATACATTCCAGATTTTTAACTCTGCAAACTTAAAATGGAAGGAAACTTCCTTAACCTGTTAAAGCACATCAGTGAAAAACCCATAGCTAACATCATGGTGAAACTTAAGGGTGAAAGATCAACTGCTTTCCCTCTACAATGAAGAACAAGGCAAGACTGCCTGCTCTCATAACATCTTTTCAACACTGCACTGGAAGTCCTAACCAGTGGGAAAGGCAAGGAACAAAAGATTTTTTATTAAGAAAGAAACGTAAGGTTTTTTATTAAGAGGCAAATGGTCTATGTAGACACTCCGATGAAATTTTTGAAAATGAACTAAATAGTGAATTTAATTTAACATGGTTGCAAGATCGATACATGAAAATTAGATCTGTTTCTGCCTACTATCAATAAGCAATGAGAAAGTAAAATAAATATCACAGTGGCATCAAAGATATGAAATACTTATTGATAATACTGACAAAAAATGTGCAAAAAGTCTACACTGATAACTACAAAAAAATGGTGAGAAAAAATAAAAAGACCTAAAAAATGGAGATACACTGTTCATTAATCAGAATATTTAATAATGTTAGGATATCAGTTCTCCCCAAATTTATCTATACATCCAATGCAATTCCATTGAAAATACCAGCAGGTTTTTATGAAGAAAATTGCAAACTGATGCTAAAATTCATTTGGAAATAGGAAGGATCTGCAACAGCCAGAATGACTTTTTTAAAGAAAAACAAAATTGGAGGTATACATTGCATGAAGATAGGGAGTGTTGAGTGCCCTGGAAATAAAGTCTTGTTTGCAATTACTGGGCACCCCGTCCCCCGGCCTTCACCAAAATGGCACTCATATTACTCATGAGACACAGGTTGACCATGCCTCCAAAATGGCCCCTCAATCACTTATATACCTTAGGATTCCTAGTTCAGTTTGAATAATTGAGAGTCCTTGTTTTTGGAGGTATCACATGATGGAAGTCAGTCCAATCTGTCCTGTTTGACTATAACAGTTGGGTGGCATTAATCTACTGCCACAAAATATCTAAGTGACAGCTATGGGACTGTCTACAGGAAATACATCCAAGTTTTTGCATGGGAAGTGAAGAAGCTGAGGCCATTCACTGCTGTTTCTGATAGACGTCTCAGAAAGAATAAGATAATAGTAATAAAATTGTGGTCAAAGTCATCAGGCAGAGGATAACAGACCCAGGAATCCGTTAAATTCAAGGACTTGAAACAGTTTGCAAAAGCTGCACCAGGCCATTTTCCTTTGTGAGGGAAAGCTCCAGGATCAGTTCTAAAGGACAAAAGAATATTAATACTAATGTCCCTTTATCCCCAGTGCCTTTCCAAGTTCGTAGGTCTTGGTCTCTCTCTGTTTCTAACACTGCCACAAAATTAATGTGTTCCATTGTAGTAACTATAACCTCTTTCCAATCATGCTTCTTTTTTTTTTAATTGCATTTTAGGTTTTGGGGTACATGTGAAGAACATGCAAGACAGTTGCATAGGTACACACATGCAGTGTGTTTTGCTGCCTTCCTCCGCTTCACCCACATTTGGCATTTCTCCCCAGGCTATCCCTCCCCAGCTCGCCCCCCACTGTCCCTCCCCTATTCCCCCCAATAGACCCCAGTGTGTAGTGCTCCCTTCCCTGTGTCCATGTGTTCTCATGTTTCATCACCCACCTATGAGTGAGAATATGCAGTATTTCATTTTCTGTTCTTGTGTCAGTTTGCTGAGAATGATGTTCTCCAGATTCATCCATGTCCCTACAAACGACACAAACTCATCATTTTTGATTGCTGCATATTATTCCATGGTGTATATGTGCCACATTTTCCCAATCCAGTCTATCATCGATGGGCATTTGGGTTGGTTCCAGGTCTTTCCTATTGTAAACAGTGCTGCAACGAACATTCGTGTGCATGTGTAGAACGATTTATAGTCCTTTGGATATATACCCAGTAATGGGATTGCTGGGTCAAATGGAATTTCTATTTCTAAGGCCTTGAGGAATCACCACACTGTCTTCCACAATGGTTGAACTAATTTACACTCCCACCAACAGTGTAAAAGTGTTCCTTTTTCTCCACATCCTCTCCAGCATCTGTTGTCTCCAGATTTTTTAATGATCACCATTCTAACTGGCATGAGATGGTATCTCAATGTGGTTTTGATTTGCATCTCTCTAATGATCAGTGATGATGAGCATTTTTTCATATGTTTGTTGGCCTCATGAATGTCTTATTTTGTAAAGTGTCTGTTCATATCCTTTGCCCATTTTTGAATGGGCTTGTTTGTTTTTTTTCCTGTAAATCTGTTTGAGTTCTTTGTAAATTCTGGATATCACCCCTTTGTCAGATTGGTAAACTGCAAAAATGTTTTCCCATTCTGTTGGTTGCCGATTCACTCCAGGGACTGTTTCTTTTGCCGTGCAGAAGCTGTGGAATTTGATTAGGTCCCATTTGTCTATTTTGGCTTTTGTTGCCAATGCTTTTGGTGTTTTGGTCATGAAGTCCTTGCCTACTCCTATGTCCTGAATGGTTTTGCCTAGATTTTCTTCTCGGGATTTTAGGTCTTATGTTTAAATATTTAATCCATCTGGAGTTAATTTTAGTGTAAGATATCAGGAAGGGGTCCACTTTCTGCTTTCTGCACATGGCTAGCCAGTTTTCCCAACACCATTTATTAAACAGGGAATCCTTTCCCCATTGCTTGTTTTTGTCAGGTTTATCAAAGATTGTTTGGTTGTAGATATGTTCTGTTGCCTCTGATGCCTCTGTTCTGTTCCATTGGTCAATATCTCTGTTTTAGTACCAGTACCGTGCTGTTTTGATTACTGTAGGCTTGTAGTATAGTTTGAAATCCGGTAGTGTGATGCCCCCTGCTGTGTTCTTTTTGCTTAGAATTGACTTGGCTATGCGGGCTCTCTTTTGGTTCCATATGAAGTTCATAGTGGTTTTTTCCAGTTCTGTGAAGAAAGTCAATGGTAGCTTGATGGGGATAGCATTGATCCTGTAAATTACTTTGGGCAGTATAGCCATTTTCACGATATTGATTCTTCCTAACCATGAACATGGAATGTTTCTCCATCTGTTTGTGTCCTCTCTTATTTCGTTGAGCAGTGGTTTGTAGTTTTCCTTGAAGAGGTCCCTTACATTCCTTGTGAGTTGTATTCCTAGGTATTTTATTCTCTTTGTAGCAATTGTGAATGGCAGTTTGTTCTTGATCTGGCTCTCTTTAAGTCTGTTATTGGTGTATAGGAATGCTTGTGATTTTTGCACATGGATTTTATATCCTGAGACTTTGCTGAAGTTACTTATCAGTTTCAGGCGTTCTGGGGCTGAGGCGATGGGGTCTTCAAGGTATACTATCAGGTAGTCTGCAAATAGAGACAATTTGGCTTCCACCTTTCCTATTTGAATATTTATTTCTTTTTCTTGCCTGATTGTTCTGGCTAGAACTTCCAGTACTATATCAAATAGGAGTGGTGAAAGAGGGAATCCTTGTCTAGTGCCGGATTTCAAAGGGAATGATTCCAGTTTTTGCCCATTCAGTATGATATTGGCTGTTGGTTTGTTGTAAATAGCTTTATTACTTTGAGATACGTTCCATCAATACCGAGTTTATTGAGGGTTTTTAGCATAAAGGGCTGTTGAATTTTGTCAAAGGCCTTCTCTGCATCAATTGAGATAATCATGTGGTTTTTGTTTTTGGTTCTGTTTATGTGGTGAATTACATTTATAGACTTGTGTATGTTGAAACAGCCTTGCATCCCTGGGATGAATCCTACTTGATCATGATGGATAAGTTTTGTTTTTGTTTTTCTTTTTTTATTTTTTATTTTTTATTTTTTATTGGATTATAGGTTTTGGGGTACATGAGCAGAGCATGCAAGACAGTTGCGTAGGTACACACATGGCAGTGTGCTTTGCTTTTCTTCTCCCCTTCACCCACATTTGGCATTTCTCCCCAGGCTATCCCTCCCCACCTCCCCCTCCCACTGGCCCTCCCCTTTTCCCCCCAATAGACCCCAGTGTTTAGTACTCCCCTTTCTGTGTCCATGTGTTCTCATTTTTCATCACCCACCTATGAGTGAGAATATGCGGTGTTTCATTTTCTGTTCTTGTGTCAGTTTGCTGAGGATGATGTTTTCCAGATTCATCCATGTCCCTACAAACGACACGAACTCATCATTTCTGATTGCTGCATAATATTCCATGGTGTATATGTGCCACATTTTTCCAATCCAGTCTATTATCAATGGGCATTTGGGTTGATTCCAGGTCTTTGCTATTGTAACTGGTCATCAGAGAGATGCAAATCAAAACCACATTGAGATACCATCTCACGCCAGTTAGAATGGCAATCATTAAAAAATCTGGATGGATAAGTTTTTTGATGTGTTGTTGCAATCGGCCTGCCAGTATTTTATTGAAGATTTTTGCATCTATGTTCATCATGGATATTGGCCTGAAGTTTTGTTTTCTTGTTGAGTCTCTGCCGGGTTTTGGTAACAGGATGATGTTGGTCTCATAAAATGATTTGGGAAGGATTCCCTCTTTTTGGGTTATTTGGAATAGTTTCAGAAGGAATGGTACCAGCTCCTCTTTGTGTGTCTGGTAGAATTCGGCTGTGAACCCATCTGGACCTGGGCTTTTTTTTGTGTGGTAGGCTCTTAATTGCTGCCTCGACTTCAGACCTTGTTATTGGTCTATTCATAGTTTCGGCTTCCTCCCGGTTTAGGCTTGGGAGGACACAGGTGTCCAGGAATTTATCCATTTCTTCCAGGTTTACTAGTTTATGTGCATAGAGTTGTTTGTAATATTCTCTGACAATGGTTTGAATTTCTGTGGAATCTGTGGTGATTTCCCCTTTATCGTTTTTTTATTGCATCTATTTGGTTGTTCTCTCTTTTCTTTTTTATCAGTCTGGCTAGTGGTCTATTTTGTTGATCTTTTCAAAAAACTAGCTCTTGGATTTATTGATTTTTTGAAGGGTTTTTCGTGTCTCTATCTCCTTCAGTTCTGCTCTGATCTTAGTTATTTCTTGTCTTTGGCTAGGTTTTGAGTTTTTTTGATCTTGCTCCTCTAAGTCTTTCAATTTTGACGATAGGGTATCAATTTTGGACCTCTCCACTCTTCTCATGTGGGCACTTATCACTATATATTTTCCTCTAGAGACTGCTTTAAATATGTCCCAGAGATTCTGGAATGTTGTGTCTTCATTCTTGTTGGTTTCGAAGAACTTCTTTATTTCTGCTTTCATTTCATTGTTTATCCAGTCAACATTCAAGAGCCAGTTGTTCAGTTTCCATGAAGCTGTGTGGTTCTGGGTTAGTTTCTGAATTCTGAGTTCTAACTTGATTGCACTATGGTCTGAGAGACTGTTTGTTATTATTTCTGTTCTTTTGCATTTGCTGAGGAGTGCTTTACTTCCAATTATATGGTCAATTTTAGAGTAGATGTGATGTGGTGCTGAGAAGAATGTATATTCTGTGGATTTGGGGTGGAGAGTTCTGTAAATGTCTATCAGGTTTCCTTGTTCCAGGTCTGAGTTCAAGCCCTGGATATCCTTGTTAATTTTCTGTCTGGTTGATCTTTCTCATATTGACAGTGGAGTGTTAAATTCTCCCACTATTTCTGTGTGGGAGTCTAAGTCTCTTTGTAAATCATTAAGAACTTGCCTTATATATCTGGGTGCTCCTGTATTGGGTCCATATATGTTTAGGATCGTTAGCTCTTCTTGTTGTATCGATCCTTTTACTATTACGTAATGTCCTTCTTTGTCTCTTTTGATCTTTGTTGCTTTAAAGTCTATTTTATCAGAGATGAGAATTGCAACTCCTGCTTCTTTTTGCTCCCCATTTGCTTGATAAATCTTCCTCCGTCCTTTTATTTTTAGCCTTGTGTATCCTTGCCTGTGAGATGGGTTTCCTGGATACAGCACACTGATGGGTTTTGGATTTTTATCCAATTTGCCAGTCTGTGTCTTTTGATTGGTGCATTTAGCCCATTTACATTTAGGGTTAATATTGTTATGTGTGAATTTGATACTGCCATTTTAATGCTAGCTGGCTGTTTTGCCCATTAATTGATGCAGATTCTTCATTTTATTGATGCTCTTTAGCATTTAGTGTGTTTTTGGAATGGCTGGTACTGGTTGTTCCTTTCTATGTATAGTGCCTCTTTCAGGAGCTCTTGTAAAGCAGGCCTGGTGGTGACAAAAATCTCTGAGTACTTGCTTGTTCACAAAGGATTTTATTTTTCCTTCATTTATGAAGCTCAGTTTGGCTGGATATGAAATTCTGGGTTGAAAGTTCTTTTCTTTAAGGATGTTGCATATTGGCCCCCACTCTCTTCTGGCTTGTAGAGTTTCTGCCGAGAGATCTGCTGTGAATCTGATGGGCTTCCCTTTATGGGTGACCCGACCTTTCTCTCTGACTGCCCTTAGTATTTTCTCCTTCATTTCAACCCTGGTGAATCTGATGATTATGTGCCTTGGGGTTGCTCTTCTTGCTGAGTATCTTTGTGGTGTTCTCTGTATTTCCTGGATTTGAGTGTTGGCCTGCCTTGCTAGGTTGGGGAAATTTTCCTGGATAATATCCTGAAGAGTATTTTCCAGCTTGAATTTGTTCTCTTTGTCACCTTCTGGTACACCTATCAAACGTAGGTTAGGTCTCTTCACATAGTCCCACATCTCTTGGAGACTTTGTTCATTCCTTTTTGCATTTTTTTCTCTAATCTTGGTTTCTCATTTTATTTCATTGAGTTGATCTTCGACTTCTGATATTCTTTCTTCTACTTGGTCAATTCGGCTGTTGAAACTTGTGCATGCTTTGCAAAGTTCTCGTGTTGTGTTTTTCAGCTCCTTCAGTTCATTCATATTCCTCTCTAAGTTATCCATTCTTGTTATCATTTCCTCAAATCTTTTTTCAAATCTGTTTTCAAGGTTCTTAATTTCTTTGCATTGATTTAGAACATGTTCTTTTAGCTCACAGAAGTTTCTCATTACCCACCTTCTGAAGTCTAATTCCATCATTTCGTCACAGTCATTCTCCTTCCAGCTTGTTCCCTTGCTGGTGAGGAGTTTTGGTCCTTTGTAGGAGGCGAGGTGTTCTGGTGGCGGGTGTTTTCCTCCTTTTTGCACTGGTTTCTTCCCATCTTTGTGGATTTATCCACCTGTTGTCTGAGTAGTTGCTGACTTTTTGATTGGGTCTCTGAGTGGACGCCCAGATTGTTGATGTTGAGGTATTTCTGTTACTTGGTTTTTCTTCTACCAGTCTAGCCCCTCCACTGTACGACTGCTGAGGTCCACTCCAGGCCCTGCTTGTCTGGGGTACACCTGTAGTAGCTGTGGAACAGTGAGGGATGCTACCAGTTTCTTCTGCTGCTATCTTTGTCCCAGAATGATGCCCGCCAAATGTCAGTCAGATCAGTCCTTTTTGAGGTGACTCTTTGAATATACAGGGGTCAGGGAGCTGCTTGAGGAGATGATCTGTACTTTATAGGAGCTCAAGTGCTGAGCTGTGAGCTTCGTTGTTCATTCAGGGCTGTTAGGCTGCTGCGTTTAAGTCTGCTGCAGCAGAACTCATAAAAACCCTTTTTTTCCTCAGATGCTCTGTCTCAGGGAGTTGGTGCTTTCTTTATGAGTGTCCATTCCACTATCCTGCCCAGCTAGGAGGCAGTCTAGTCACTATTTGGCTGCCGAGGCTCCACCCTGCTGGCGTGGGGTCCACCCTGTTGCTGCAGACTCTGACCTGCAGCCGTGGTCTCCGCCCTGCTGCCACAGGCTCCACCCTGCAGCAGAGTCTCTCTGTTATGGCGGGTTGCCTCAGCAATGGCAGGCTGTGTCAGCAATGGCACTGTACCTCAGTAGGGGCTGATTGCCTCGGTATTAGTGTACGCCCCTCCACCAGTGAGCTGCGCCATCCTGGGTTCAGCTGTGCCTGCAATGAAACTCTCCACCTGGATCGTTTTGAATCGCCATTTTGTTTGTCCCTGTGGGGGTGAAACCCACCGAGCCTGCTCACCTGGCTCCCTGCCTCAGAGTGCCTTTTTTTTTTGTAAGTTGAACGGTTGGCTCTCTCCCGAGTGTTTCATTCACCTGCTGTTAGGGCACCAGGATCTGTGTGATTTCCCATGCAGTGACCCACTGCGCTGGCTCAAACGCTGCTTCCCAGGAATCTCCTGGTCTGGCTCACTGTCCAAGTCCTGTTTAATTAGATGGATATGCTAATCTGCCCTCCCAAATCTCAGATTGCCAGTTTAACGGGGCACCCAGACCAGTGTGTTTTGTGCGGAGTGTTGCAGAGTGCCACTGCGCTGCTGTGCTGGCCGTAGTGGCCACACCAGCCAAAACAGCTGCGTTGGCATCCTGTGTCTCTCCTACACCTGGGAATTTCCCCGTTCTGTGGGCAACAAAGATCCATCTGGAAATGAGGCTTTGACTCACCCTCTGTGTGTTCACTGAGAGCTGCAATCCTGAGTTGTTCTTACCACGCCATCTTGAATCTCCAATCATGCTTCTAATCTCACCTAAACTTTTTACCTAGAAAAGTCAATCAAGAGCAAGAGTGACAAGGGAATTTTTATAAAGTGTATAAAGACTCATTATGTCCCTCACTTCTGGCCTTTATAGGTCAGTGTCAGGGGACTAGGTGGAGAGTATCAACCCAAAGCAGGCTAGTAGGAGCCTGAATACTAGATATTGCTTCATCTCTGGTTTCCCATGGAAGGTTCTCTGTCTCAGGAATGTCTTACTGAGAGGCCAGATACCCTTGCAGCAACCACAGCCTACTTCAAGAAAACTCATACTGTCACCTTCAAAAAGATCTCGTATTGGCCTGACAGAATTCAGGAGTTGAGCTTTAAGAGGTTGCCATTGCTGTTGCCATTTATTTAACAAACACTGTGTATATCTCTCTTTCATCTCCCAAAATAACAAGCCAAAGTTAAGATCTGTGTAATTTCTCTCCATAGCAGTCCCAAATTCTCTCCTTTTGCATTTAGCATAGATGCATATCTCTGTAACTATTGTCTGAAAAGGATCAGAACCTTCCTCTAACCCAGGATGGATCTTAGTACTCCTTGTTACAATGGAATGGGAGTGACACTGACCATTGGATTCACCTTCTGCCCCCACCTCCATGAGCCTACTTTCCAGTACTCAGCCTGCAGCCATCTCCCTAGCTCCTCCTTGGTAGCAGAATGAAAGAGGGGAGGATCACTTATTGCTTGATTGACTAGACAGTTTGAATAATATGGCTGCTACTAAATCCTACAGACTTCCTTCGTAACTGTGGGAAGGCTCTTGTCTTTCTTATTCCAGAAAGCCACGTCTTGTAAGGATTCCATGTTTGTTACCAAAACTGGTAAGAATCATTAAGAGTCTGTAATTTTACCTTGCTAGAAAACAAGTTAGAATGCCACAAATTCATAGATACTGACAGGAGATATGAGATTCCTGGGCCAGAGATAAAGAACAATTGATTAATCAGAGCAATAGCAGGAGTCAGAGTAACAACATTTGTGCTGGTTCTTCAAGCCCTGATTCCCTCAGAGCACAGTCAGTGAGTTGCATTACCCAAGGGGAACCCTATTTAGGAAACCCCAGTATTTTCTAAAAACCATTGCTAGAAAACCTTTTCAACCTTTTTCCAGTGGAAAACATTGTCTTTATTATCATGAATAGCCAACAAACCTGCCTTCTTCCCCAGAGGGAAAGACTATTTCCAAAGTTGTTTGCTATATGGACATTCTTGAAAAGATAGTTTAGAAAAAAGCTACAAATACAATTGCTTAGAAGACATTCAAAAACATAAGATCTATGGTGAATTATTTTCCAACACCTCCATAAATATATACACACATAAACATAAATGTAAAACCTAAATCTACAAAGGTTCTAGAACAAAATAGAGTGGTAACTTGAGTTACCTTAACAACCAACAAGGTCGGGCTGGTCCAGAAAGCTTGACCCACAGGGAACAGGACTTTGGTGAGTCAAGCAAGCATCTCCCGTGAAAAATCTAAGCACTCACTTTCAGGTGTTGAGCCTGCACTAGCACAACCTGAAAGTGAGCACCTCCTGAAATTGTTTATTTTCCTAGTTGGGTTTGCCATAATCTTCACACTGCATCTTTATCCTTCACTGACATAAAATTGTAGAGAATGGCAGCTTGTTTTGCTCAAAGCAGCAGTACAGCTTACTTATATCACAACCTGGACCTGCTACATTCTCTGTCCTAAGCCCCATTCAAACGTGGCAGCATTCCATGTCACGTTTTATCTGCTGGATCAGCATTTGGAATGGAATGTATTGCTTCCACATAGCAATGGAATGTATTGCTTCCACAACCCAAAGAGACCCATGACATTGCTTTTCCTTCTTTGTAGTAGGACATGGATTCTTTTTAGGATTAATATCACCCCCAAGGGGGCAAAAATTGGTATATAATGGTTTATGTGGTCTTCTAGTCTTCCAAAGGCCACACTACCTGAACAAATATACAGTACATCTGTATATACTGTAAATATTCCATGATGAAGAGGTAATTATGGGTAAAATGTCTAAAAAGTTTTTTTGCCAGGGCATTAATAACAAAAAGGTTGAGAAACACTGTAGCAGGAGGAGATGCAACAATAACCAAAAAAGACACATCTTAAGGAAGATGTCTCTGCATGCCTTTGATCACAAGCTCTGAAGTATTTACTGAAGTGGTGAGTCTCAGAATCTTAGAAGAGTTTATTTTCTACCCTCTAGAATGTATCTGTCAAAAAGTGTCCATTATGAACTGGGTTCTATCAGATCTATCAAGTAATAAAGGTGAGTGAATGAAGTATCAGTTTATCATAAGATATAAAAAGTACATCTGGGATTAAACCTGAACAGGAGTAGAATGCAGGCATAATCCACATGAGGAGGTAGCCTGTACCTCCATGTCACTCACCACAGCTGTACCAGGGCCCCTCCCCTCAGCTCACATCTGTGACTTTATGGGAGTCCTGTACTACCAGTTGAAGGAAAGGAAAAATTAAAAGGTTAGCTTCCAGATAGATTGTCTAGGTATAACAGTACAAGACAAAAATAGATGGTGGCTGCATTATAACCACAACGAGGGACAGTCTTGAACAAGTGTTGAGGAAAACTTTTCCTGAGAAGCTGTGAGCAGTGTCTCCACTCACCCACTTTGTGTGAAGTAGCTCAAGATGACACTCATATATGGACTACATATGGACTCTTGGGTGGTGGCAAGTGACTTGTCCTGCTAATCAAGGGCTTGGAAGAAAATGGACTGAAAGGTCAGAGACAAGGAGATCACAGGTAGAGGCATGTGGCACTTATGGCTAGACATATGAAATTTTTCACTTCATATGTAATTGCCCATCAGATGGTATCCACCACAGAGGAAGCACAGAACAACTTTATGGACAAAATAATTCAGCCAGTTAATGTTAGCCAATCTTTGTCTTCAGCCACTCTAGACCACATAGCCATATGAAAGAAGTGGTAGTAGTAGCAGAGATAGATGCTACACATGAGACCAAAAGAATGGACTCCCTCTTACCAAGGCCAGTCTAGCTACTGTTGCCTCTCAGTATCCACCATGGCAGCAGCAGAAACTAGTATTCTCGTATAACACTATTCCTTCAAAAGACCACTTAGCTGCTTGATGGCAGGTTGATTATATTGAGTCCCTTCCATTCTTGGCCAGTGAAATACATGGATCTGGAAACAAAGGATGAAGGCAGGAAATATTCCAGCTAGCATCACTTTCAATAACCACTGAGGCACTTTGTACATCTCTTCCTGCAATCCTGGACTTCAAAACCTTAGACATTTTGCTCCCCAAAAGAGGCATAACAAGTTTCCTACTAAACTAAAAGCTACAGCTGCCACATGGATACTCTGGACTTCTTGTTTCCAGGAATCACAAGGCTGAAAAAAGAGTCACAGTCTTGGTAGTCTAGGAGACAGTGACAAGCAGGATGAGGTAGAGGTAACATTAGACAATGGTGGTGGGGAGGAATATGTGTGAAAATCATGTGATCGACTTGAGTGCCTGTTGGTACTTCCTTGCCCAATTGTGATTACGAATGAACAAGGCAGCAAACCTGGCCTGAAGGCAACAAGAGCTATAAAGGAGCTGTACCCCAAATGTGTAAGGACAAATACATGTAGAGCAAAGAGAGGACTGTAAGAGACATGAAAATATGCCACTTACCACTCCCTTCAAGAGGCCAGGCGCAGTGGCTCACACCTGTAATCCCCAGAACTTTGAGAGGCCAAGGTGGGCAGATCACGAGGTCAGGAGTCCAGACCAGCCTGACCAATATGGTGAAACCCTGTCTCTAGTAAAAATACAAAAATTAGCTGGGTGTGGTGGCACATGCCTGTAATCCCAGCTACTCAGGAGGCTGAGGCAGGAGAGTCACTTGAACCCGGGAGGCAGAGGTTGCAGTGAGCCGATATCACGCCACTGCACTCCAGCCTGGGCAACAGAGCAAGAATCTGTCTCAAAAAAACAAACAAACAAACAAACAAAACTCCCTTCAAGAAGGAATCTGCAGCAAAGAATATAGACCATTGAAAGCTACCAGCTATGGATGTCATTTCTCTTTTTAATAGCTTGGAGCTGAGACCACTTGCCTCCTGGGCATCCTCCAGCTGATGTCTAAGCATGCAATGGTGCAAAGATTTGCTGTTCCTGGCTAGTGTGAGACTCCTCTGTGGACAATATTTGCTCTGGAGATCACTGGGATTTCTAATACATTCCCAGAGCCACTCCACAGTCTGATGCTCTTTCTATATAATCTCTTTCTTTTCCCCACTCTTCTCACAGGTATCAGACCAGCATCACAGTCTGAAAGTTTTCTCTGCCACTTCTGCTCTTTCCTTTAACTTTCACAATTACGAATCTCCTTCACTTATAACTCCATTTGGCATATGCATCCTGGAGGATCCAAATCAACACAGACCTAGCCTTAAAGACAAAACCCATAAAGCTATCAAGGCAAAAAGCATAAAGGAAACATAGGTGAATATATTAATGACCTCAACATAGCAATTTATTTGACAAGACACAAATTACTAACCATTCAAATATTGATAAACTGGATTGCTTTCAAATTTTTTAAAATGTGCATCAACAGATGAATAAGTAAACTGTGGCATATTGTTATAATGGAATACTGCCCAAAAATAAAAAGGAATGAACTTTTGATACACAGAACAATTGGATGAAACTCAAAGGCATTATACTGAGTGAAAGGACCCAGTCTCAAAAGGTTACATACTATATGATTCCATTGACATGACATTCTCAAAAACACAAAATTGTGGTAATGAAGAACTAATCAGTATTTTCCAGGGATTAGAGGTAGGAGAGGGTGTGACTGTAAAAGGATAGAATGAGGAAGTTTGGGGGCTATAGAACTGTTCTGTATCCAGATTTATGTTTGCTATATTTCATGCATGTGTTAAAATTCACATAACTGTACAGCAAAAAGTCAATTTTACTGCATGTTAATTTTTCATTTAAAAATACAAAAAAATCTCCACATATTCATACTCTGCTTAAAATTATTCAGTGGGTGAATGCTTTGGACTCATTTGATGAGGCATATGGTAGGTGTATATTTGACTTTTTGTAAAAAGCTGCCAGGCCGTTTTCTAGAGTGTTTGTTCTATACAGGCATAGCTCATTTATTGCACTTTAAAGATACTGCACTTTTTTACAAATGGAGGGCTTGTGGCAAGCTTGCGTTGAGCAAGTTAATCAGCACCATTTTTCCCACAGAATGTGCCTGCTTCATGTCTCTGTGTCACATTTTGGTAACTTTTACAATATTTCAGACTTGTTCATTGTTATTACATCTGTTATGGTGACCTGTGATCACTGATCTTTGATGTTACTATTGTTTTGTTTTGTTACTATTGTTTTGGTGCACTGCAAACCACACCCATGTAAGACAGTTGAAGTTAATTGTTCAATGTTCTGTGTTCTGACTGCTTCACCAACTGGTCGTTACTCCATTTCCCGCCTTCCCCTCAGGCCTTCCTATTCCCTAAGACACAACAATATTGAAATTAGGCCAATTAATAACCCTACAATGGTCTGTAAGTGCAAATGGAAGAAAAAGTCATGTGCCTCTCACTTTAAATAAAAAGTTAGAAATAAAGCTGAGATAGGCTGAAAGCAACACCTCTTGCACCAAGTGGCCAAGTTGTTAGAGCAAAGGAAAAATTATTGAAGGAAATTAAGTGCTACTCTAGTGAACACATAATCAATAAGAAAGCAAAACAGCCTTATTGCCGGTATGGAGAAAGTCTGGGTAGCAGATGAAACCAGCCACAACATTCCCTTAAGCAAAAGCCTAATCCAGAGGGCCCTAACTAACTCTCTTCAATTCTATGAAGACTGAGAGGTAAGGAAGCTGCAGAAGAAAAGTTGGAAGATAGCAGAGGTTCGTTCATGAGGTTTAAGGAAAGAAGCCATCACTGTAACATAAAAGTTCAAGGTGAAGGAAGCATTGATATAGAAGCTACAGCAAATTATCTGACAGATCTAGGTAAGATCTAGGTAAAAACTGATGAAGGCAACTACATTAAACAGTGGCTTTTCTTTCTTTGTGCTTTTTTTTTTTTTTTTTTTTGAGACAGGGTCTTTTACTGTCACTCAGGCTGGAGTACAGTGGCATGATCATAGTACAATGCAGCCTTGAACTCCAAGACTCAAGTGACCCCACTGCCTCACCCTCACGAGTAGTTAGGACTACAGGTACATGACACCGTGACTGGCTAATATTTTTTTAATTTTTAATAGGGACAGAGTCTCACTGTGTTACCCAAGCTGGTCTCAAACTCCTGGGCTCAAGCAATCCTCCAGCCTTAGCCTCCCAAAGTGTCAACAAATACAGATGTGAGCCACCATGCCCAGCCAACAATAGCTTTCCAATATAAACTAAACAGTCTTCTATTGAAAGAAAATGTCATCTGGGACTTTCATAGCTACAGAGTAGAAGTCAGTGCCTGGCTTCAAAGACTCAAAGCACAAACTGACTCTTCTGTTAGGGGCTCATGCAGCTGGTACTTTAAATTGAAGCCAAGGCTCATGTACCATTCTGAAAATTTTAGAACACTTAAGAATTATTCTGCTGGGTGCGGTGGCTCACATCTGTAATCCCAGCACTTTGAGAGAGGCCAAGACAGGTGGATTACCTGAGGTAGAGAGTTTAAGACCAGCCTGACTAACATGGAGAAAGCCCATCTTTACTAAAAATATAAAAAATTAGCCAGGTATGGTGGCACATGCCTGTAATCCTAGCTACTCGGGAGGCTGAGGCAGGAAAGTTGCTTAAACCCAGGAGGCAGAAGTTGCAGTGAGCCAAGATCATGTCATTGCACTCCAGCCTGGGCAACAAAAGTAAAACTCCATCTCAAAAAAAAAAAAAAAAAAGAATTATTTTAAATGTATTCTGTCTAAATTGATCAACAAAGCCTAGATGACAGCATATCTGTTTATAATATTCTTTATTGAACATTTTAAGCCTATTGTTGAGAACTACTGCTCAGAAAAAAATATTTCTTTCAAAATATTACTGCTATTGACAATGTACCTGGTCACCCAAGAGCTCTAGTGAGATATACAAGGATAATAATACTTTTATGCCCACTAACACAACATCTGTTCTGTAGCCCATGGATCAAAGAGTAATTTTGACTTTCAAGTCCTATTATTTAAGAAAAACATTTTGTATAACTATTGCTGCCATAGATGGTGATTCTTCTCATGGATCAGAGAAAACTGTCTTGAAAACTTTCTGGAAAGGATTCATCATCCTAGATGCCACTAAGAATATTTGTGATTCATAGGAGAAGCCAAAATACCAGCATTAACAGGTGTTTGGAATATGTTGATTCAAACCCTCATAGATGACTTGCAGGGGTTCAAAACTTCAGTGGAGGAGTAACTGTAGATGTGGTAGAAATAGCAAAAGAACTAGAATTAGAAACGGAGCCTGTAGATGAAAATGAATTGCTGCAATGATCAAATTTGAACAAATGAGGAGTTACTTCTTATGGATAAGCAAAGAAAGTGGTTTCTTAAAATGAAATCTACTCCTGGTGAAGATCCTGTAAACACTGTTAAAATCAAAACCAAGGATTTAGAATATCACACAAATTTAGCTGATAAAACAGCAAGCAGCAGAGTTTGAGAGGATTGACCCCAAATTCAAAAGAAGTTATAGTGAGTAAAACGCTATTGAACAGCATCATGTGCTGCAGAAAAATCTTTCATAAAAGGAAGAGTTGATTGATGTGGCAAACTTCATTGTTATGGTCTTATGGTAAGACATTTCCACAGCCACCATGACCTTCAGCAACCACCACCCTGATCAGTCAATTGCCATTAATATTGAGGAAAGACCTTCTATGAGCAAAAAGATTACAACTCACTGAAGGTCCAAATGATCATCTGCATTTGTAGCAATAAAGTATTTTCTTTCTTTCTTTCTTTCTTTCTTTCTTTCTTTCTTTCTTTTTTTTTTTTTTTGAGATGGTGTCTTGCTCTGTCACCCAGGCTGAAGTCCAGTGTGGGGCAATCTCTGCTTACTGCATCCTCTGCCTCCTGGGTTCAAGCGATTCTCCTGTCTCAGCCTCCTGAGTAGCTGGGATTACACGTGTGCACCACCATCCCCAGCTAATTTTTGTATTTTTAGTAGAGACTGGGTTTCACCATGTTGGCCAGGCTTGTTTTGAACTCCTGACCTCAAGTAATCTCCTTACCTCAGCCTCCCAAAGGTCTGGGATTACAGGCATAAGCCACTGCACCTGGCCAAATTAAGTAATCTCCTGACCTCAGCCTCCCAAAGGTCTGGGATTACAGGCGTGAGCCACTGCACCTGGCCAAATTATTTCATGTTAAGATATGTATGATTTTTTTTAGACATAATGTGATTGCACACTTAATAGACTAAAATATAGTTCAAACATAACTCTTATACACAATGGGAAAACAAAAAAATTATTGTAATATTCACTTTATTGCAGTGGTCTGGAACTAAACCTATGATATCTCTGAGATATATCCATATCTTAGTAGGGATGGTAGTTAGTTACATGAATATATACAAGAAAAGAAAACTACAGGCCAATATCACTAATGAACATAGATACAAAAATTCTCAACAAAATACTAGCAAACGATATTCAGCAGAACATTAAAAGTATCATTTATAATAACTCAGTGTGATTGATCCCTGAGATGCAAGATTGGTTCAATAAACACAAATCAATCAATGTGATTCACTATATTAGCAGAATAAAGGGCAAAAACTACATGATCATGCCAGGCACAGTGGCTCACACCTGTAATTGCAGCACTTTGGGAGGCCGAGGCAGGAGGATTGCTTGAACTCAAGAGTTCAAGACCAGCCTGGGCAACACGATGAAACTCCATCTCTACAAAAAAAATACAAAAATTAGCCAGATGTGGTGGCACATGCCGGTAGTCCCAGCTACTCAAGAGACTGAGACAGGAGAATCAACTGAGCCCTGGAGGTGGAGGTTGTACTGAGCAGAGATTGTGCCATTGCACTTCAACCTGGGCAACAGAGTGAGACCCTGTCTCAAAAAAAAAAGAAAAACTTGAAAAAAATTCAACATCTTTTCATAATAAAACTCTTAATCAATTTCATATAGAAAGAATGTTTCTCAACACAATAAAGTCCATATATGACAGCTCCATAGCTAAGATACTCAACAGTGAAAAATTGAAAGCTTTTTCTCTAAGAGCAGGAACAAAATAAGGATGCCTGCTCTCATCCCTTCTGTTCAGCATAGTACTGAAAGCCCTAGCCAGAGAAGTTAGGCAAGAGAAAGAAAGAAAAGATATCCAAATAGGAAAGGAAAAAGTAAAATTATCTGTTTGCTGATGATTTGATCTTATAAGCAAAAAACTTTTAAACATTCCACCAAAAAGCTGTTAGCATAAACAAATTCAGTAAAGCTGCAGGATACAAAATCAACTTACAAAAATTAGCAGTGCTTCTATACATTATCAATGAGCTATCTAAAAAGGAAATTAAGAAAACAATCTCATTTTACAATAGCATTAAAAAATAAGATAACAGGAGTAAATTGAAACAGGAAAGTGAATGATATGTATACTGAAAATTATAAAATGTTGATGAATAAAAGTGAAGATGACACAAATAAATGTAAATATATCCTGTGTTCATGGATTGGAAGAATTACCATTGATAAAAGTCATAGTATCCAAACCAATCTACAGAGTCAATGTAATTCCTATCAAAATTCTAACATCACTCTTCACAGAAATGAAAAAGTTAATCCTAACATTTGTAAACACAAAAGATCATAAATGGCCAAAACAATCTAGATTAAAAAGATCAAAGATGAAGGCATCACACTACCAAATTTCAAAATATATTACAAAATTCTAGTAACAAAACAGTATGATACTGGGATAAAAACAGAAACATCAATCAATGGTGTAGGATTGAGCCCAGAAATAAACACACACATCTATGGTCAATCTATTTTTGACAAAGATACCAAGTACACACAATGGTGAGAGGACAGTTTCTTTAATAAATGGGGTTGGGAAACCTAAATTGGCACATACAGAAGAAGAATAAAGATGGACACTTATCTTACCACTTACCCAATAATCAACTCAAAATAGATAAAAGACCTAAATGTGAGACCTGAAACTATAACATTGCTAGAAGAAAACCTAGGGAAACCTTTATGACATTGGTCTAGGCAGTGATTTCTTGAGTATGACCCCAAAAGTATGGGCAATACAAGCAAAAATAAACAAATGGGATTGCATCAAAATGAAAACTTCTGCACAGCAAAGGAAACAATAGAGTGAAGAAACAGCCCACAGATCAGGAGAGAACATTTGAAAATTGTACAATGTTAAGGGGCTACTACCCAAAAGATATAAGGGATTCAAACTACTCAATAAACAAAAATAATCCTATTTAAAAATGGGCAAAGGATTTAAATAGACATTTCTCAAAAGAAGACATACAAATGGGCAACAGATATACGAAAAATGTTCAACATCTCTAATAATCAGAAAAATACGAATTGAAATCAAATGAGATATCACCTCACACCTGCTAGATTAGCTGTTATCAAATGTTAAAACATAACAAGTATTGACAATGATGTAGAAAAGGGGAATTTTTGTACACTATTGGTGAATACATATATTTTTTAAGATGGTAATATTCTCTTGATAAATTAACACCTTTAAATTTGTATAGCCATTTTATAAAACAGTAAGGAGGTTCTTCAAAAAGCTAAAAATATAATTACCATATATCTATCAGTCTCATTTCTGGATATTTACCCAAAAGAATTGAAATTTGCATGTCAAAGAGATATCTACACTCCCATGTTCATTGCAGCATTATTCACAATAGCCAAGACATGGAAACAACTTAAGTGACTATCAATAAATACATGGATTTTAAATGTAATTATATAAAACCTATATACAGCAGGATGCTATTCAGCTTTAAAAAAAAAACAGGAAATTCTGTCATTTTCAAAAAGGTAGATAAATCTGAGGACATATGTTAAATGAAATAAGTGAGGCACAGAGAAAGAAACACTGTATGATCTCATCTATATGTGGACTCTAAATAAATCAAACTCATAGAAGTAGATGGTAGAATGGTGATTACCAGAGGCTGGGGGTGGAGGTGAATGGGAAAAGGGAAGATGTTAGGAAATGGGTATTAGGACTCACTTAGAAAGGAGAAAATAGTTCTGGGGTTCCATGGTACAGCATGGTGATTAAAAACAATACTTTGTGCATACTTCAAGATAGATAATAGAGAGGATTCTAAATATTTTCACCACAAAGAAATGGTAAATATTTGAGGTGATGAATATGTTAATTGGCCTTATTTGATTATTCCACAGTGTATATAGTATCAAAGCATCACATTGCAGCTCATAAGTATATACAATTTTTATTTTTGTCAATTAAAACTAAAAACTGTTTTTAAAAAGCATGAAATCTGGAAAAGGCATTAACAAATATATCAGAAAATGGAATACAAAGCCCAAAACAGACCCATGTATACATAAGACTTTTTAGTTATTAAAATACAGCATTTGGAATCACTGATGAAAGAATGTACAATTCAATAAATGGCTAGGGAATGTGCAACTTTCATTTGGGGAATAAATTAAATTGTATTTCTACCACGTAGCACGTAAAAAGTTCTAAATGGATTAAAACATAAAATGCTAATTAACTATAAAGTATTAGAAGAAAAATTAATATAATATTTTTATAACATTACTTGAGAGAAAGATGCGTTCTAAAAAATACTATGAGCTCAAAAACCATCAAGAAAAAGGTGAAAACATCCAATTACATGACATTTAAAAAGTTCCATTTGTTGCATGGTATACTTTAAAACATTAAAAGACAAGTGGAAGACATATTTGCAACATATGTAACTGGCAAAGAATATATAAAGACTTCTAAAAAGACAACTCAGTAAAAAAAAAATGAGCAATCAACAATTCACAGAAGAAATTCAAATAGGGAATAAACATAAGATGTTCAAGTTCTCTAAAAATTGTAAAAATGCAAACTAAAATAAGAGTGATATATCACTTTATACCTAACAAACTGACAAATTTTTATTTTATTTCTTTTGCAACAACCCCTTAAGGAACCACTAGCAAAAATTTAAAGTATTGATAATATCCAGTATTAGCAAGGATTTGGGGAAAGGAAGACTTATGCATACTTCATGAGAGAACCAATTAGCAAAGCCCTTTTGGAAAGCAATTTAAGAGTTTTTTGGTTTTTTTTTTTGTTTGTTTGTTTTGTTTTTGAGACAGAATCTCACTGTATAGACCAGGCTGGAGTGCAGTGGCTCAATCTCGACTCACTACAACCTATGCCATCTGAGTTCAAGCAATTCTCATGCCTCAGCCTCCTTAGTAGCTAGAATTACAGTCACATGCCACCCTGCCCAGCTAATTTTTGTGCTTTTAGTAGAGACGCGGTTTTGCCTTTCGCCATGTTGGCCACGCCGGGGTCAAACTCCTGACCTCAAATTATCCACCCACCTCAGCCTCCCAAAGTGCTGGGGTTACAGGTGTGAGCCACAGGGCCCAGCCAATAGTATCTTTTAAAGTTAAATTTACATATTCTTTTATGTGATAATTTTGTATCAATCTAACCTATAGAAATTTCAAAATATGGGCACAAAGATATTTGAAGAAAGATGTTCATTATAACATTGTTTGTAATAGTGAAAATTTTTTAATAATCCAAATGTTGCTGGGCGCGGTGCCTTACGCCTATAATCCCAGCACTTTGGGAGGCCGAGGTGGGTGGATCACGAGGTCAAGAGATCGAGACCATCCTGGTCAATAAGGTGAAACCCAGTCTCTACTAATAATACAAAAATTAGCTGGGCACGGGGGCACGCGCCTGTAGTCCCAGCTACTCGGATAAGGTGAAACCCAGTCTCTACTAAAAATACAAAAATTAGCTGGGCACAGTGGCACGTGCCTGTAGTACCAGCTACTCAGGAGGCTGAGGCAGGAGAATTGCTTGAACGCAGGAGGCGGAGGTTGCGGCGAGTCGAGATCGCGCCATTGCACTACAGTCTGGGTAACAAGAGCGAAACTCCGTCTCAAAAAAAAAAAAAAAAAAATCCAACTGTTTGTAAATACAGAGACTAGTTTAATAAATTCTGTCATATCAAAAATACTAGGTATATGCAACTATTAAGAATAAGATAGAACTTTGTATCACTATGAGAAAATCACTAAGACATGCTCATTGTAAGTTTCATACTTATGCATAAAGTATTATTTTACTTGTTTTTAAAATCTCCATTTCATATATATTAATGCAGATAGAAAGGATTCAAATTATACACATTAACATATGTGTGTATTTATAATGTGGAAGGTAAACATAAACTTTGAGTATTACCCTATGTATTTTCATATTTGAATATATTATAAAAATAATTCATTTCTATATTATCTATATAACAAAAATACAGAGAAAAAATCCTTAAAAATACCATTACATATACTAAATAAAATTTTTTAAAAAAATACATGACCCTATGAATCATTAAACAGTAATGTTGCCAACCTTTCTTATAACTTTACAAAATGTCCATTTTTTTTTTTTTAATTTTTTATTGGATTATAGGTTTTGGGGTACATGAGCAGAGCATGCAAGACAGTTGCGTAGGTACACACATGGCAGTGTAAATTAGTTCAACCATTGTGGAAGAGAGTGTGGCGATTCCTCAAGGCCTTAGAAGTAGAAATTCCATTTGACCCAGCAATCCCATTACTGGGTATATATCCAAAATGTCCATTTTTACAGTTTATCCAACAAATATTGATTTAGGGTCACTAAGCAATAGGCATTTTATTAGGTGCTTAGACATAGTAGTCAGAGAAAACACAGCCAACTATCCTCTTCGAATTTATAGTCTATTTGGAAACAGAGAAAATTAAGTAAGTGATTAAATAAAATATGATGAATATTAAAACTCAGAAAAGATGGGGTACAAGAAAGAGGAAATAGTAAGAAAATCTAATGCAATCTAATCTAAAGTCTAGTCAAATAATGAGAAAAACTAATCTAAGAAAAGAGATTTGGCCTCCCAGAAAAGATGGTTAGGTTACAACCAAACAAAATGTTGCCTTAGAGTTCACCACTAAGGAAACAGAGGAGCAGGTGCTGGGGAAGGAAAGGAAAAGGACCAGAATGAGAATATCCCAGGCAGAAGGAATATCATGTTCAAAATTAGTATGGTTGGAGTATGATGTATGAGGGGCTGCATGGCAACAGAATAGTTTGGAGAGGGAGTTGGGGCATTCTTTGGGAAGGGTCCTGGTAAGAAAGGAAGGACCTATCCTAAGGTCAACTGCAATCATTAACAGTAACAGGCTCAGATTCAGGTCAGACTTTTGAAAGATTATGTTGGATGATTACAGAGAAAGAACTCCAATGGTACAAAAATAAAGGCAGAAAAATCTATCAGAATGCAATTCCAGTAATGCAGGCAATAGGGACAAAAAGAAGGGAAAGACTTGAAAGATATTAGCAGGTGGAATCCAGTGGGATTTGGTGGCTAGGTGAATGTGTAAGGAGAGGGAAAGGAAAGAATCAAGAATAAATTCCAACCTTCTATGTAACCACCAGTATCTGTAGCCACCTTCCTACATATTAATTTATTTAAATCATAGAGGTGATTCTCTCTGTTAATCATTTTAAATTTAACTATTTTCTAGAGCTATCTGGAATGATTTCCTTCTTTGAGAAGCCTTATGTATGACTTCATTATTGTCTATGTACTGTGAGATAGGGAGATTAACCTGAATTATCCAAGTGGGCCCAGTATAATCACACAGGTCTTTATAAGAGAGAAGCTGGAGGGTCAGAGTTAGACAAGGCAATGTGATCATGGAAAGAGATGTCAGAGTGATGTGGCCATGAAGGCAGGCAGCCTCTGGCAGCTGGAAAGGGGCCAGGACAGAGTCCAGAGCTTCCAGAAGACAAGCAGCCCTGCAAAGCCATTTCAAACTTCTGACCACCTGAACGATAAGATAGTAAATTCCTGTTTTGTTTTTATGCCACTAAATTTGTAGTGATTTGTTATAGCAGCAATAAGAAACTAATGAAGGTTGCTCTTTAAAACAATGTGTCAACCCAGGTTTCCCTAGACTGAACAGATTATTTTGCATCTAACCCAGCAGTCACCAACCTTTTTGGCACCAGGGACCGGTTTCATGGAAGACAGTTTCTCCATGGACCCAGGGTTGGGTGGAGTTTTGGGATGATTCAAGCACATTACATTTATTGTGTACTTTACTTCTATTATTACATTGTAATATAAAATGAAATAGTTATACAACTCTCCGTAATGTAGAATCAGTGGGAACCCTGAATTTGTTTTCCTGCAAGTAGCCAGTTCCTTCTGGGGGTAATGAGAGACAATGACATATCATCAGGCATTAGATTCTCATAAGGAGCAGGAAAACCTAGATCCCTCACATGCACAGTTCACAGTAGGGTTCATGCTTCTGTGAAAATCTAATGCTACCACTGATCTGACAGGAGACAGAACTCAGGCAGTAGGTAATGCAAGCGACGCGGAGCAGCTGTAAATACAGATGAAGCTTCACTCACCCACCACTCACCTCCTACTGAACAGCACAGTTCCTGACAGGCCACAGACCAGCCTGAGGCTAGCTAAATTTGATAATATAATATAACCTTTTATATTAGCTTTAACTAAAATAAATATTAGCTTTAACTAAATATTAAAATATTAGCTTTAACTAAACTCTCACAGTCTCAAATTTAGCTGGGTATGGGGACCTATAATCCTAGTGCTTTAAGAGACTGAGGTTGGGAGGCTAGCTTGAGGCCAGGAGTTTGAGAACAGCCTGGGCAGCATAGAGACTGTCTCTCCAAAAAATAAATATATATCTAATACACACATCAGATATATACACACTTCAAATTTTTTCACTATCTTAGCCATGTATCACACATTACAGTCCTATATGGACATTGCTTCATGGGGATCTTCATCTAGATTCCCCTACCTCCAATTTAGCAGTTCTCAACTGCTCTTCTTTCTGCTTAATCTGTCTAGTCAATCAAGTCAAACCCCAGGAATTATACTTGAATCCTTCCATTTCCTCAACTTCTACCTCTAATCTCTACCAAATCCTTTTCATACTATATTTCATTCTTTTTCTTCAAACCAACTGTGACTGGTTTAGTTCAGACTAGCACTATATATGACATCCTTTATGTTAAAAAGCTATCAAATTTGTTTTACTAATCTGCATTTCACCTCCCCAGTACACACACACACACTTTCTCTCTCTCCATTCATCCTACATATTTCCTCCAGGGTGGTTTTTCTGAAATGCAAATCAGATCACATTACTTTCCCTGATTTAAGCGATCTTTGTCTCTCTGTTGCCTAGGTGGTCAAACTTAAATGTGTTGCATGGCAAAAAGAGACCTTCAGTATCTATCGTAAATGCATTTGCCCTTAACTTCTAAAGTCTCTGCCTCAAAGCTTACATTTTAACCATTCTAAACAAATGCAGGGCTTAAGCCATGTTGTTTCATATCTTTTTCATATACATGCCAGTCTGTCTGGCCAACTTCCATTTCTATGGTCCTAAATACAAATTGTTTAAAACTCAACATGTGTCATCTCCTCCTTTCTCCTCTCATCAAGTAAAACTGATTACCTCCCCACATTTCGTGTTATTTTAATTTGTACATTTATCTGTTCTGCTACTAAACATACTGAATTGTGATTATTTATTAATGTGTCTATATCTTCTTATAGTATGTGAGTGCCTCAAGGTCAGGGATCATGCTTGAATTCCCAGTTCTTGGCTCCATGTCTGGAACATGGTAGGAATATATAAATATTGAATTAATTAATTAATCAATTAA
This sequence comes from Callithrix jacchus, assembly GCF_049354715.1. NCBI lineage: Eukaryota > Metazoa > Chordata > Mammalia > Primates > Cebidae > Callithrix > Callithrix jacchus. The sequence goes on along the minus strand of NC_133508.1, from coordinate 32,088,397 downwards.
TATAACTGACTACAAGAATTACCAAAAAAAAAATGAGGATTTGCTAATGAGTGATAGATTTGTAAAATAGCCTCAAAGGGCCAGGTGCAGTTGCTCATGCCTGTAATCCCGGCACTTTGGAAAGCTGAGGCAGAAGGATCACTTGAGGCCAGGAGTTCAATACCAGCCTGAACAACATAGCAAGGCCCTGTCTTTACAAAAATAATGCAAAAATTAGCTGGATGTGGTGGCGTACACCTGTAATCCCAGCTACTCAGAAGGCTGAGATTGGAGGATTCCTCGAGCCAAGGAATTGGAGGCTGCAGTAAGCTATTATTGTGCTATTGTCCTCCAGCCTGGGTGAAAGTGAGAAACTGTCTCTAAAAAATAAAAATAAAATAAAATTTAAAAAAACAGTCTCAATGATAAATCTTTTAGACTTTTGGAGACTTCTGATTATGACCAAGATGGTATAACAGGACCAGATTTATCATCTTTTCTGAAAAAGTTAAGATACTAGTGAAAACAAATCAAACACCAGTTCTCAAGGCATTGAACATTAGACAACAAAAGACAATGATCCTGGAGACAGGAAATAAATAAGATAAGCCCTGTGAATTGCCCTTGCATACTTTCTGGAGAATGTTTTCAGACTGCATGCAAGGAGGAGGACAGGCAAGGAGGGAGACCCCATTAGTCTCCCAGAGATAAGAAGATGAACTAGGCATCCAAGAACGCCAAAGTGGCTAGAATTTGCCGGGCAGAGTACCAGAGATGAGACTGCTTTGGAGGAAATGATGCCAGAGACCTACAGAAAGTCTCCCTTGAGCAACCAACTGCATATGTAGCATAAATATATATGGGTGTCAGGAAATGACTTGAGGTCAAATACAGAACCATGCAAAATGATTTCAGCAAATAATCCCACAGCTCACACAGGACTAGGAATTTTGCCAGAGTGGAATATTTATAGGAGGCTGAGTGTGCAGTGGTTCACGCCTATAATCCCAGCACTTTGGGAGGCCAACGTGGGCAGATCACCTGAAGTTGGGAGTTCAAGACCAGCCTAGGCAACATGGTGAAACCCCATCTCTACTAAAAATAGAAAATTAGCCACGTGTTGTGGCACATGTCTGTGATCCCAACAAGAGCAAACTTCCATCTCATAAAATATATATTTATAGGAATATAAAATATCCAACACCCAACATGAAAAAATTCACAATTGTGTAGACTTCAATCAAAAATTACCCAGACAGGCAAAGAAAATGAAAAATATGAGGAAATAAATCAACTGAAGTCAACTCAGAACAAATGTAGATGATAGAATTAGTAGATAGACATTAAATAGTTATCATAGCTGTTTCCCACTGTCCCAGAAGCTAGAGAAAAGACTGAATTTGTTACATAAAGACATGGAAGATGTAAGAAGAGCTACATTAAAATTTTAAAGATAAAATCTATAATATCTGTGATGAAAAACATGCTGATACATTTATAATAGATTAGACTTTGTAAAATAACAGATTAGTGAACTTGAAGACTTAGCAGTAAAAACTATCCAAAATAAAATAGGAAAAAAAAGGCTTGGTACAATAGCTCACGCCTGTAATCCCAGCACTTTAGGAGGCTGAGGCAGGTGGATCACTTGAAGTCAGGAGTTCAAGACCAGCCTGGCCAACATGGTAAAACCATCTGTACTAAAAATACCAAAACTTAGCCAGGCATTGTGGCACATACCTGTAATCCCAGTTACTTGGGAGGCTGAGGCAGAAGAATTGCTTGAATGTGGAAAGTGGAGACTGCAGTGAGGTGAGATCATGCCTCTGGTCTCCAGCTTTGGCAACAGAGTAAGATGCCATCTCAAAAAAATAAAAAGAGAAAAAAATCTAGCAGGGCATCACTGAACTGTGGAACAATTTCAAAAGGCCTAATATTTATGGTATTGGCATCCCCAATATTGGTTGAGAGAAGGGGAAGAATCTGAAGAAATAATGGCCAAAAAATCTTCCACATTTGGTAAAACCTATCAAATCCAAAGATGCAAGAAGCACAAGAAATAGAAGGAAAACTATACCGATATAGGTCATAATTGAATTGGCTACTACCAGGACAAAAAGAGAAAACTCTGAAAACAATCAGAAATAATACATTACTGACAGTAACAAAAATAAGAATAATGGAAGACTTTTTGTCTGCCAAAAACAAGGCAAGCCAGGAAACAGAGAACCAACGTCTTTAAAGTACTGAAAAGAAAAACTGTCAACCTAGGATTTTCACTCAGTAAGAAAGTACAACGTCTTCTCAGTGAAATTACTTTTCAAAAAGAAACAATTATTTTGTTCTTAGAACTAAAAGAATTTACCTCATCACACCAGCTCTGCAATAAATGTTAAAAGAAATCCTTAATGCAAAAGGAAAATAATACCAGATGGAAATCTAAGTCTACACAAAGGAATGAAGAGCACCAGAATGGTAACTACATAGGAACTTTTGAAGACATTTTTATACTCTATAAATCATTTCAAAGATAATCAACTGTTTAAAGCACAAATAATAATGTATGGGGGCTTGAAACATATGTAGAGTAAAATGCATGACAATAACACAAAGACCAAGAGGGAAGTAATGGACTGATACTGTTCTAAGGAATTTTACTCTTCATGTAGTGGTATTATATAACGGGAAAGTAGATGCGTTAAGTTAAATAGATACTCTATAAATGCTAAAGCAATGGCTGAAATACTACAGCAGAGTATAGCAAATAATTCAACAGGGAATATAAAATGGGTCATTAAAAACTCAATCTTGGCCAGGCATGGTGGCTTACACCTGTACTCCCAGTACTTTGGGAGGCCAAGGCAGGTGAATCACCTCGGTTAGGAGTTTGAGACCAGCCTGGCCAGTGTGGCAAAACCCCAGCTCTACTAAAAATAGAAAATTAGCCTGGCATAGTGTCCAGTGCCTTTAATCCCAGCCACTCAGCAGGCTGAGGCAGGAGAATCATTTGAACCCAATAGGTGGAGGCTGCAGTGAGCTGAGATCATGCCACTGCACTTAAGCCTGGGTGACAGAGCATGGCCTCATCTCAAAGGAAAAAAAAAAAAAGATGGTACAAAAAGAGGAATAGAAGAGCAAACAAACAACCAAAAAATAACAAGACGGTGGATAATCGCACTGAATATGAATTGTCTAAACACATCTGTTAAAAAGCAGAAATACACAGATTAGATAATGTTATGGCCAGGATGTTTGTATCTCCCCATAATTGATATGCTAAACCTAGTCACCAGTGTGAAGCTATTAGGAGGCAGGGCCTTTAAGAGATGATTAGATCATGAGGACAGTGCCCAAATGAGTGGAATTAGTGACCTTTAAAAGAGGACCCAGAGAGTGAGAGCTGCCTCACCCCTATGGAAACAACTAGAAGCCACCATCTACGAACCAGAAAGCAGGCCCTCACCAGACACTAAATTTGCTTTAATCTTGAACTTTTCAGGCTCCAGAACTCTGAAAAATAAATTCCTCAGGAAAAAAAAAAACTCACCTAGACAATTTTGGAGAAAATATAACCTAACTCATTCTTTCAGCCAGCAATGCTCTTTTACTAAAACCAGATAAAGACATTATAAGAAAAGAAATTCAGCCAGGCATAGTGGCTCACGCTTGTAATCCCAACACTTTGGGAGGCTGAGGCAGGCAGATCACCTGAGGTCAGGAGTTCGAGACCAGCCTGATCAACATGGGGAAACCCCATCTCTACTGAAAATACAAAATTAGCCAGGCATAGTGCCACAATCCTGTAATCTCAGCTACTCAGGAGGCTGAGGCAGGAGAATTGCTCGAACCCAGAAGGTGGAGGTTGCAGTGAGCTGAGATCACGCCATTGCACTACAGCCTGGGCAACAAGAGCAAAACTCTGTCTCAAAAAAAAAAAAAAAAAGAAAGAAAGAAAGAAAAAGAAATTCACAGAAGAATATTGGTCATGAATATATGTGCAAAAAAATCTAAACAAAAATTTAGCAAATAAAGTCCAACAATATAGCACAAGTGGGGTTTATCCCAGGAATGCAAAGTTGATTTAACATTTTGTGAAGTGTTCCCATATTTTTTAAAAAGGAAAATAAATAAATAAATGAATGTGGTTTACCATATTTTTTTTAAAAAGAGAGGGGAAAAAAAAGCCATCTCACAATATCAATTCATGTACAAAAGGAATTTGACAAAATCCAAATCCATTTCCAATTCTTAAAAAAATCTCTTGGCAAGCTAGGAGTAGAATGGGACTTTCTTAACCTACCAAAAGACATTGATGAAAGATCTGAACTTAATTTTTAAAATACCATTTACAATAACATCACAGATATAAAATATGTGATGATAAATATGACAAGATCCATAAGTAAGACTAAATTTAGCTAAAGCCTTAGGCTAAGATTAACTAATAGGTCATCTGAAAATTTACTTATTAGTTCAATGTAATGTCAATCAAAAATTCCAGCGGGATCTTTTGGAAAAGTCAACAAGCCAATGCTAAAATTAAATGAAAATACAAAAACTTAGAATAGCCAGCAAAATTTTGAAAGAGAAGACCAATTTGAAAGAGAGAGAACTTTCAATACCTGACTTCAAGACTTATTATAAAGCTATAGTAATTATGACAGTGTGGTATTGATTTTTAAAATAGGCAAATAGATCAAGAGAACAGAATAGTCTAAAAATAAACCCATATATAAAGGGTCAAATGATTTTCAACAAAGTTGCAAAAGCAACTCAGTGGAGAAAGGGCAGTGTTTTAAACAAATTGTGCTATAAAAATTGAATATTCATAGGCAAGAAAATGAGCTTTGATTTATACCCCCATCATATAAAAATAACTCTAAGTAGATCAAAGAACTAAGTGTAGGAACAAGAACTATAAACTTCTAGGCCAAACATGGGAAAAAATCTATCTGTAACCCTGGGTTAGGCAAAGAATTTCATAGACATCACACCATCAGCATAATTCATAAAACCAAAAAAAGATAAGTTGGACGTCAGAATTTAGACTGAGAGAAAATATTTGCAAATCACATATATAATAAGAAATCTGCTTACAGAATATATAAAAACTCTCAAAATTTAATAATAAAAAATAGGCAATCTATAAAAAATGAGCAAAAGATTTTAACATACACCTTATCAAAGAAGACATGCAGATGGCAAGTGGATCACTTGCTCTACATCATCAGTCATTGAGAAAATGCAAATTAAAATCACAATGAGATACCACTATGCTTGTGATACCAAAAATTAAAAAGAGCAACTATACCAAGTGTTGATGTAGATGCAGAATAACAAACATTAATATTCTTCCAGTAGAGAAGTAAAATGACATAATCGGCTTGGGGCAGTTTCCTAAAAAGTTACACATACATATCATGTAATCCAGCCATTTTACTTCTAGGTATATACTTAAGAGAAATGAAGTCATATGTCCATGCAAACACTTCTACATAAATATTCATAATTACTCAATATTTCATGAATCTATCTCTTGTATGAATTAAAACTCACCTCCTTGTATTGTAAATAGGAAATAACTTTGTACAGTAGTAGTGCCTTTTAATAAGGGAAAGATCCCTGAAGTTAAGTGAGTTATAACCAACTTTTCATCTTCATCTAATCATTCATTAATAGCTGACTTTTAAAGAATATGAAGGCTATGGGATAGTAGACGGGGAACATGGGGAAATTATTCCAGATGAGGAATATATATCTAGTGGCAAGCCTAAAAGGCAAATGAATTAAAAGAAAATAAAAAGTTGAAATAACAGTAGAGAGCCAGGCTTAAAAGTCATTGCTATGATTTGAATATGTCCCCAGTGTTCATGTGTTGAAAATTTAATGGCACCTTTAAGAGTGATTACATAATGAGGGATCTGCCCTCATGAATGCATTAATGTCATTATCGCAGGAGTGGGTTCATTATCAAGAGAGTGGATTTACCCCTCCCTTTTTCCTTCCTTGTACTCTCTTTCCCTTTCTCCTATCACTATGGGATAAGGCAACATGATGGACCTCATAGGATGCTGGTGCCATGCACTTGAACGTCCCAGCTATCAGAATTGTGATCACATAAATTTCTGTTCATTATAAATAACCTGTTCCGTAGTTATAGCTGCAGAAAACAGACTAAGATAGTAATTAATTTAATTTTTTTAATAAATAAATTTTTTTAACTGTTGAACATTATTCAAGGAAATTGTGGTAATAGACACTGAGTATATTTCTACAAGAAATGTTGACCTCATTGGACAACATTTGGGGATTTCTCCGCAGCTGGATCACACTCCTCCCACCTTGTTATCTTCCTTCCCGCTTGCTAGAATCCTCTCCAACTCATCTCGCTCCACACTCCACCAGAAATGCCAGGTCATTTCCCCATGAAGCAAAGAGAGAAAAGAAGTAGGTTCAACAGCCACAAAAGGGTGAAAAGGGTTGCACTATGTTGAATCTAAAAGAGTATTTTCTACTAACCACCAGACTGCCTTCTGCTTGATTCCAAGGGGCCAGCTCTGGGAAAGTTAGCAGTGCATCTGAATTCAGTGAAGGTCTTGGAGGAGATCCAAATCACCACATTCGGAAGAGTTCCAGGAACTCTGGGAGGCTCTACGTTCCAAATAGAGAGAAAGAACACAGAAAGCAAGGCTTGAAGTGGAGCCCAGAAAGGAATCTAGTAACAGGAGGCATTGAGTGAGAAAAATGAGCATTTTAAATTAAAGTTGCTCACGAATTCTCAGAATCAATAGTCTAAACAATGTTTGAAATATGCTTTTTACAGCATTCCTTTCTGTTCATTAAACTTCTTACTACAATTCTGAACAAGCGTGTTAACAGAGAATATCCTATGGAGAAGAACACTGACTGATTCAGAGTAATAAATATTCCCCCATGTATATACACAAAACAAAGTGTGATATTCATAACAAGCAGAGTATTAGTGACTAGAGGCTGCTTCTAGACACTCTTTCTTCACTTTTTACAGTTTCACAATAATAGTATATGGTATTGGGGGCATCATTATCCATTAATGTGTGGAGAAATATATTATTAAAGGAAATCTGGAAATTTTAGCAAGCACATCATAGAAAGTTTATTTCTAAAATTAAGTTCACCAAAGGAAATTCTGACACATGCCACAACATGGATGAATCTTGAGGACATTACACTAAGTGAAATAAGCCACTCACAAAAAGACAAACACTATATGGCTCTGCTTATTTAAAGATTTAGAGTAATCAATTTCATAGAAATAGAAAGTAAAACGGTGGTTGTCAGAGGCTGGGGGTAGGGAGGAAGGAGGACTTATTTAATGGGTATAGAGCTTCAGTTTTGCAAGATGAGAAAGTTCTAGAAATTGCACAACACTGTAAGTATACTAATATTGAACTGTACACATATAAAAAGTTAAGATAGTAAATTTCATGTTTTCATATTTTACCATGATTTTTTAAAAATATTTAAGGTAATGAAAAAGTTAAGTTCACCAGTAACCACTTTCTGAAAAGCGTTTGCGGAAGCATTGAATAAACCTGAAAAATTAAAATATGTTAAATAGAGTATTTTTAAGTACATAGTAAAGAAAAAAATAAAGTAAGTAGGCATTTAGTTCCAACACAGGCTCATCACTGTGTGAGATCCTTTTATATAGATTATCCTATTAAATTATCATAATAAACCTGAAAGTAGACATTCTAATCCTGATTTTAGGAAAATGAAAAATTTTAGGTACTAAAAAGGACAAATATGCTGCCTTAGTGTTCACAGTTCATAAGCAGCAAAGAGCAATAATTGATTGTCTAACATTGGAAAATAAGAGGTTTATTATAATGAAAGTTTGGCAAATTAAGAAAAAAATATTCTTCTTACCCTTTCTGTCTTATTTTCACTTTTCTTTCTAACTATACTGAATCCTGAGAAGAAAATTAAAAAGAAGGTATTTAAAACAAATTAAAAACAAAATAAATTTTCTATGATGTTGCTAAAAAATAACTGAGTTTCTTAACTTAATTAGCATAAGATTTTAGAGCTGGAAGTAATATCAAGGTACCTAAGAGAAAACAGTGCCTGACTGGGTGCAGTGGCTAACATCTGTAATCCCAATACTTTGAGAGGCTGATGAGACAGCGTTGCTTGTGGCCAGGAGTTCAAGACCAGCCTGGGCAACATAGAGGCCCTGTCTCTACAAAAAAATAAATAAATAAAAAAGTAGTCAGGCAGGGTGCCCCACACCTATAGTCCCAGCTATTTGGGAGACTGAGGCAGGAGGATCACTTGAGCCCAGGAGTTCCAGGCTGAAGTAAGCCATGATCATACCACTGCATGCCAAACTGGGTGACAGAGCAAGACCCTGTCTTTAAAAAAAAGAAAACAGTGTCCTGAAAAAGATCTCATAAACCTAAATATGTACAAAATGAGCCACTGGGGGGAGGGTAAATAAGTTTAGGAACTATGTACATTTTTCATATGTGCATAAGTTTTCTTTTTATATCAAGTGCTTTGGTCAGAATACCAGATTAAATTGAACTTCTGCCACTTAAAAATACTTTTTGTATAATTTAAACCAGGGAATGTGTATCAGTCAAGGTCACAATAGGATACAGATGACAAGCTCAAACTGAGTAATTGAAAAAACGTTTAAAAGGGGCTATTTATGAAGGTGTGAGTGGGATACAAAGAAACCATAAAGAAATGATAGTGCCTTGGAGCTAGTGACCTCAGGGCTTATTTACCACAAGATGTGACTGAACAGAGGGAGTGAGCTGTTACTAAAAGAGAGAGGGCTCCCTGACTGATGCTGAGTCCTTTGGCCCTAGGATGCATCCACCTTGCAGTGACCCAGCAGGGAAAGAGCCCAAAAGTAAAATATCCAGCCAGACTCTCCTCTCTTCTTCCAAGTTCCTCACAGTGCTCCCCATTGACAATCCTACTTTAAGCCTCCTCAGGCACAGAACAAGGTGGAAAAGAATGGAGAGTGCATTGGAGGGGCAAACAGAAGGTGTTCAGCAGAGACTAATATTTTATAGGTCATATGTGAAAATGATTTAAGGATGAATTAACAACTTGAGCAAGTTCTCTTTTTGAACAAAAATAGGAAAGATTACTAAATTTTGGGAAATGTTTTATTAGTCATGTTTTGGTGGAAGAATGCCACATCTCGGTGGGCTTACAATAAATAAGTATTTATTTTTCACTTTCAACCTCTGGTTCAAATGCATTTGGCTAAGTTGGCTGAGTGTGGCTCTAGGCTGAAGGTGGGGTTCAAGTGTGCTTCACATTCTAGAACTCAGGCTAAATGTTCAATGATTACCTTGGGAATGGCAGGTGGTAGGAGCACAAAGAGGAAAACAGAACCATAACATCCCTTAAACCTCTACTTTGATCTGGCATGCTGTCACTTCCACTATATTCCATCGACCAATGGAAGACTTTTGACCAAGCCTAATATCAATAAGGTGGGAAATCAATGGAGGAAAGAGAGTAGAGCACATATGTTCTGAAAAATAATTTATGATACTTAGCAAAAACTGCCTATGAAAATATACTTTACTGTAGTCACACAAATTAAAGGAGGAACAAAATAATAAAATAAAATAAGAAAATATACTTTACATAGAAGCACCCACCCACCGCCACTACAAACAGATTTTACCTCATTAACTGTTTTCACCTATCTATCTACATATCTATCTATGTATATAGACAGTACCTGACTTACGATGGTTCAACATGGTTTTTCAACTTTATGATGGTAGCCATATAACCATTTTGTTTTTCACTTTCAGTATAGTATTTAGTTAATTACATGAGGTATTCAATGTTTTATTATAAAATAAGCTTTGTGTTAAATGATTTTTCCCAACTAGAAGAAGTTAATCTAAATGTTCTGAGCATGTTTCTGCTTGGCTAGGCTAAGCTATGATGTTTGATGGGTTAGTTAGTGTATTCAATGCAATTTTGACTTACGATATTTTCAACTCACAATGGGTTTAGTGGGGCATAACCTCTTAAGATGAGAAGCATCTGTATTTTTTTAATGGTATCTTCTGGCTGTGATTATACATTTCTGCCAATCACATTTACCATCCATGTTACTAAAAGGAACCATAAAGATAAACACCATTAACAAAAATGTCAGCCTGAGAACATATTGTACATACTTCACATTCTGTCCAGGTCTCAGTTTCAAAGCATAGAGTAGATTAGGATCCAGTACCTAAAAAGGACTAAATGTGCCTATTATAAACCATTCCCCAGTCTCTTATTATCTCCAAACTATTGTACAGTTATTTCCAAATTGTTAGCAAAAGAGATCAATTTTTAAATATATTAATAATTTTTCAAGATTTTTATGTTCAATGTTTTTTGACTGCACATCTAAAGTTAGAGTATTTTTACCTTACTAATTGATATACTGTATGTGAAAGAAGGAAAATCCCAAAAACCTCATAAAGCAATTATGTTAGTAAACTTCCAATCCTATTTGGGAATTTCTTCCCCAGTGTGCCTCACAGAGTGTCATTTCACCTCTGGTGACAGACACTCACTATCTAATGAGATAGTCTTTTAGATACTCTGTTTGATGGAAGGTTATAGTTTGCTGTGTTTTTTTAATTGATACAAAATCTTCATCTCTTCAGCCCCCTCTGATTGTTCCTAGTTTTATCCTTGGAAGTAAAGCAGATGTAGTCTCTCTTCTGTATGACAGCCGCTCAGTATCTGGAAACCACTATAATGTGTGCTAACCCACCTCCCTGATCCCCTCTCCCATTCCACCAGTACTTACACCTCTTCTCAAGACTAGGGATCTTTCAAGAAGTCCTCCCATGTCACCTCTCTAGAACTCTTCTCATTCTGATTGCACTCTTTTGGACTCAGTTGAGAAAAAGACATTCAAGTGAGATGTAATTCTAAATTTTAAACATAAGTTGATTCATGTTCACTATGCCTTCCTCAAACATCCAGCCTAAAGCAGAACCTTTTTTCAAGGTACTGTGTTCTATGCTTCCATAGCACTTCTCATGACTTCTGCTTCTACTTTTAATTAACTTATACATTTAATTTAGATTACATTTAAAACTATTCACTGTATATTTAATAACTTAAGTAGACATATAATATCTGTTTCCCCCCACTGCTCTCTGAGTTCTATGAAGGGCAGGAACTGTATCTATTTCCCTTATCACCTAATTCTTGCTCTCCATGTAATAACTAGCACACAGTAGATATTTAACAGAATGAATTGACTGATTTAAAGCTGTTAATAAAACGGAATTTATATTATAGATATAATTTTAAAAGACAGAGCAGGATTGTCTTCCTATTTAGAAAATGTATCCTAGAAGATATGAAGTTGATTTTAAAGAGAACAAGTATCCTGGATAGAGGAAGAAGAACAGGGAAAATTTTCATGCACGTAGCACATCATCTAGTAAGGTGGAGACTAGACTGGCAGTGGTTCACTAAAAATTTATTCTCCTCTTCTTCCTGGGCGTGTGGTTAGACTACATTTTCAAACCTCCCTTTCTGCTAGACAACCTACTTGCTGGTGACTAAGTCCTTCCCAGTGGGCTGTGAACATAAGTGGTGATGAACACTTCTGAATTTCTGTCCTAGAAGTGGTTGTGTTTTCTCCTTGCGGTTTTCTCTCTTTCCAGCTGACCAGAACCAAGACAAGACTGTGACTCAGCCTCCATGCAGACAACAGCAAAGCCACTGAGATGATGGAGCCACACACTGGAGGAGCCTGGGTCACTCTGTGACTGCCCAGAACAAAGCTGTCCCACTCACCTGAACTAGACACCTTGGACTATTATGTGGAAGGGAAATAAACTTCTTTGCTCTTTAGGCTGCATTATCATTGGATCTTTTCCCATGACTTACCCTTTACCCCAGTTAATCTATCTTGGATTTGGAAAATAATCGATCTATACTTACTGGATTTTTTGCATTGTAAAAAACAAAAATAGGCCTAGCATGGTGGCTCATGCCTGTAATCCCAGCATTTTGGGAGGCTGAGGCAAGTGGATCACTTGAAGTCAGGACTTTGAGACCAGCCTGGCCAACATGGTGAAACACTGTCTCTACTAAAAATACAAAAAATTAGCCAGATATGGTGGCAGGTGCCTGTAATCCCAGCTCCTAGGGAGGCTAAGGCCAGAGAATCTCTTGAACCCAGGAGGTGAAGGTTGCAGTGAACCGAGATTGTGCCACTGCACTCCAGCCTGAGTGACAGAATGAGACTCTGTCTCAAAATAAAATAAAATATAAATAAATAAAAAAAACAAAAAGCAAAAATTCATAATATAGAGAACGGCATATGCAACATAGCCAAAAGGAACCTAGTCACTAAAAGAGGTAATAAACACACCCAAAACAAGAGGTTAATGACAAGATTAGTGAGAAATTGACAGTGGTGATTAAATTCAGAGAGTATTTCCAGCTACCATTATATAGTATAAATTATTTTAACTCTTATGTACCTACTCGTTGTACCCTTACAATGAATAAATGTTAGCATTTTTTTTTAAATTTACTCAGACTTCTTTTCTCTTTAAAAAAAAAAAAACTAGCACCTTACAAGTAAAATTACAACCCAATCCCCTATAATTACCCTCTCTGGAGGAGGTTTTTCAGCATAACTGTCAAAATGCAGAACCTACCTCTGAAATCCAAATAAGGGCTGACCACAAAAATATAAAACATCCATTACTCACTGGGACCTGAGCAGTACACTTCTATTAATAGAGTCCAAGATTACACTACTTATTTAATAACTGCTTAACACTATTTGCTCATGTTAAACTTGAAATTTACTAAAACTGCCTTGCCATCCTTCCCATCAACTTCTACCATCAGTTCTCCCCTTTCCATGCTAGTAAAATGTGTGAACTTGACTGCTAACCTAAGTGCACAACCCAACATTTACTACTTGTAATTTTTATCCTTTGATTTTGGTCTATTAATGGTGGGGCATCATTTTTTTTCTGGTGAATTTTTGACATCAGATAGCAGGCACTGCCCAATTAAGAGCATTGAAAAAATTTGGGGTGAATCCCAGCACTCCCAACATTCTATATCAAGACTACCACTTGGGTTCTTTTCCAAAACCGGTTAACACATCAGGCTGCTACAGGGTGCCGGTGAAAGTAGGGTTCTATTTTTATTTTTGTTTTGTTTTGTTTTGTTCTGAATCGGAAAGAGTTTTATTTAAAAGTTGCTAGACCTTTTCTGCCCTAAGGAATACTGACACCAATTATCCTTTGGGACAGATTTCCTTTATTTTGGAAAAATTACATGAAGGAGCCCTTTAGTTATATTTCCCCCAATTGTTCTGTAGATTGTTCTTTGTCAACGTGGAACAAGCATTTTATTTTGTTTGTTTGCTTATCAAGGGCAGAATGGGTGAAATTAGTCAGTGCTGACAGACTTCCAGGCAGTATTATTGAACGACAAAAGTAACACTCACAGAAGTGTGTATAATTCCATACATGTAAGACAAGTGATAAAGTAAGTATATGTATGAATATGTTTATAAATAAATATATATGTATAGAAAAAGTAGCTTAGGCTGTACACAGACTGTGAGCATGAGCTGGTCTTGTAGTATAAAGAGAAAAGTAAGAACACATAACACAGATAAAAATAGAAAAGATATTTTTTATAAAGAACACTAAAAATCAACCCTGCCCATGAGAGATGAGAGAAAGTCTGGACTTTGCTAAACTAACGTGGTAGCTCAAAGTTGTTACAGTTTAAATATTTTTTAGATGAGAGCCACAGGCTTGTGAGGTTTAGGGACATATGTATTATAAAATGAATATTTTTTAAAGCCTATATGCAAAGTAAGAGAAAGGTGATGATGGCTTTCATCTACAGCTAAAGCCAGTGCAGATTATCTCAAGTGTTTCTGTTCATAGGTTTTTTCAAATGTTCTTTGAGAAGAAACTGTAACAGTGTCTCATCCTTAAGAACAAAGAAAAGAAATGCTAACCAATGCGGATTTGATTACAGATGGTGGAATAAAGTAGGTAGCCTAGAATAGCTTCTCATATTCTAACTCCATGAGAGGTATTACACTCATTTAACATATGATGGTTATGCACATTTTACATATCTATTTTACAGATGTTTAAGTTGAGTCTTGGAAAATTTTAGCAGGTTTCCTAAGATCAGTCTGCTTGAATTTTAGCCTGTTTATATAGTTACAAAGCCCATATACCTCTCACTAGAGCATAATACGTCTATGCTAAATTTGGAATCCACTTAAGAGTGTGACACCTATATCCTGCATTTGTCCCAGCAGCCTGAATTTGAGTTCATAAAAGTGCAACCTACCTTCTCTCTCCTTTTGTATTAATACAAATGTTCTTTGTGTTTCTAGCTCCAATTTATAGATCCTTGATCAAATGCTTTTAGGCTCTAAAAACCTACATAGTCTGCACACGCTTTATTTCTCTGATCCCATTTCCTTTCTCATCCCACTCCAGCCACTCTGGCCTCCCTGTTGTTCCTTGCTGTGACAAGCATGCTCCTGTCCCAGGGCCTTTGCACCTGCTGCTACCTCTGGGACATTATTCCAGGGCCTGGGACATTATTCCATCAGATAGCCACTTGCCTTTGCTTTCTGTCTGTATTAGTTAGGGTGTATGTTTCACAATCTCAGATCAGGCATAGCAACCTGCTGGACTTAAACATATATGTCAGCAGGGGAAAATAACAAAAATTCCCTCTAATAGTGGCAAGTGAACTGGGAAGAACCTAGTGCTGAATCCTTGCCCGGTGGTCAGGCATGGAAAATGTGATGTACGGAAGACTCACTCCTTGGCACAGCTCAGGCCCAAGTGCTGATGGAGAATGTGAACAGTGTGAGACTGGTAGCAGGGCTGGTGTACCACGCTCAGATCTTCCTGGAGTTGGGTTGCTTGGGAATGCATGGGTGGTAAATTCCATCAAGGGCTAAATACCAACCCAAGACAGATAGTCAACAAATACCATATGGGAAAGTTGGGGGAAAAAAAAACTGCAGAGAGAGCAAGAGGGGGCCAAATTCACCTTATAACAAAGCCACTCTCCCAATAACTACATTAATCCATTCATGAGGACAGAGCCCTCATGACCTAATTACCCCTTATTAGACCTTGCCTCCCAACATTGTTGCATTGGAGATTAAGTTTCCAACAGATCAACTTTGAGCAACACATTCAAACCATGGCATTCTGCCTCTGACCCCCAAAATTCATGTCTTTCTCACAATGCAAAGCACATTCATTTTGCCCCAGTAGCCCCAAAAGTCTTAACTCGTTACAGCACCAACTCAAAAATCCAAAGTCCAGAGTTTCATCTGAATCAGATATGGATGAGATTCAAGGCATGATTCATCCAGAGGCAAATTCCTCTCCAGCTGTGAGCCTATTAAATTAATAAGAAGGCTGGGCATGGTGGCTCACACCTGTAATCCCAGCACTTTGGGAGACAGAGGTGGGCGGATCACCTGAGATTGGGAATTCAAGACCAGCCTGACCAACATGGAGAAATCCCGTCTCTACTAAATATACAAAAATTAGCCAGGCATGGTGACACATGCCTGTAATCCCAGCTACTTGGGAGACTGAGGCAGGAGAATCACTTGAACCTGGGAGGTGGAGGTTGCAGTGAGCTGAGATCATGCCATTGTACTCCAGCCTGGGCAACAAGAGTTAAACTCCATCACAAAAAAAAAAAAAAAAAGAAAGAAAGAAATTAATAAGATACATGCTTCCAAAGTACAGTGGTGAGACAGGCATAGGATAGGCATTCCCATTTCAAAAGGGAGAAACAGGCAAGAAGAAACAGGTCCCCAGCAAGTCTAAACCCAATGGGGAAAACAACACGGAGTCTTAAAGATAAAGAATAACCTTTTTTGACTCCATGTCACACATCCTGGGCACACTGGAATACATGTAGGGTGTCCAGGGCTTTAGGAAGCCCCATTCTTGTGGCTTTGCTGGTTTTAGTCCACCCAGCAGTTCTCAGGAGTTGGAACCTCATACCTACAGCTTTCCCAGGCCAGAGCTGCACACTGGTGGTCCTACAGTTCTGGGGTCTTGGAGGTCACCTCACTCCCACTGCTCCATTAGGCATTGCCCTGGTCAGGGCACTCTGAAGTGGCTATGCCCCTAAGATAAGTCTCTGTATGGGCCCCTAGTTTGTCTGCAACATCCTGTGAAATCTAGATGGAGGGCTGGACACAGTGGCTCATGCCCATAATGCCAGCACTTTGGGAGACCATGACAGGTGGATCACTTGAGGTCAGGAGTTCAAGACCAGCCTGGACAACATGGTGAAACTCTGCCTCTACTAAAAAAATACAAAATTTAGCTGGGCGTGATGGCACATGCCTATAATCCCATCTACTTGGGAGGCTGAGACAGGAGAATTGCTTGAACCTGGGAGGTGGAAGTTGCAGTGAGCCGAGATCACACCACTGCTCTCCAGCCTGAGTGACAGAGTAAGATTCCGTCTCAAAAAAAAAAAAAAAAATGAAATCTAGACAGAGGCTGTCATGGCCCCACAGCTCATGCACTCTGCATATCTACGGAGTCAGCACTGCATGGACACTGCCAAGGCTTAGTGCTTGCACCTTCCAAAGCAGCAGCACAAACCACATCTGGGCCCACTAAAGCTATAGCATGGCCACAAAGCACTCTGCTGACATGCAGGAAGCAGAATCTTGAGGCAGCTCTGGGCAGTGAATGCTAAGCTGTGTCTCCCCAAATCTCATCTTGAATTGTAGCTTCCATACTTCCCAGGTGTTGTTGAAAGGACCCGGTGGGAGGTAATTGAATCATAGGGGTGGTTTCTCCAATTCTATTCTCATGGTAGTGAGTAAGTCTCATGAGATCTAATGGATTTATATAAAGAGAAACCCCTTTTTCTTGGTTCTCAATCTGTCTTGCCTGCTGCCATGTAAGAACTGCCTTTTGGCCGGACATGGTGGCTCATACCTGTAATCCTGGCACTTGGGGAGGCTGAGGTGGGCAGATCACCTGAAGTCAGAAGTTCATGACCAGCCTGGCCAACATGGCAAAACCCTGTCTCTACTAAAACGACAAAACTTAGCTGGTCATGGTGGCATGTGCCTCTAATCCCGGCTACTTGGGAGGCCAAGGCAGGGGAGAATTGCTTGAACCCAGGAGGCAGAGGTTGCAGTGAACCAAGATCACACTACTGCATTCCAGCCTGGGCAAAAAAGGGAGATCCTGTTTCAAAAAAAAAAGACTTTTGCCTTCTGCCATGATTGTGAGGCCTTCCCAGACATGAGGAACTGTGAGTTCATTAAACCCCTTTTTCTTTGTACATCACCAAGTCTCAGGTATGTCTTTATCAGCAGCGTGAAAAGACTAATACAGGAGGCTTGCCACACCTTGAATGCTTTGCTGCTTAGATATTTCTTCTGCCAGATATTCTAGGGTGTTGCTTTTCAATTCTGCTTTCCACAAAGATCTAGGACATGGACACAATACCAATCATATAACAAGGGTGGTCTTTGCTCTAGTTTCTAATGTCCATCTAAGACCTCATCAGAATGATCTTCCCTGTCCATATTTCTATCAACATTCTAATGATGACCACTTAAGTAATCTCTGAGAAGATTCAGACCTTCTCTACAGCTCTCTTCTTCTTCTGAGCCCTCACCAGAATTGTCCTTCATTCTTCATTCACAACAATCTAGGCTTCTTCTAGCAACTCCACCAATTTCTTTCAGCCTCTACCCATGACCTACTTCCAAATTTGCTTCTACATTTTCAGATATTTGCTATAGCAACAGCTCCACTTCTTAATGCCAACTTTTGACTTAGTCCATTTTGTGCTGCTATAAGAGAAGAGACTGGCTAATGTATAATTAATAAAAATTTGCTCATGGTTCTAGAGGCTGGGGAGTCCAAGAGTATGGCACTGGCATCTGGCAAGGGCCTTCGTGCTGTGTCATCCCATGGCAGAAGGTATAAGGGCAAGAGAGGAGCAAGAGAGGGCTGGGCTCACTTTTATAACAAATCCACTCTCAGGTTAATTAACCTATTCATGCAATGATGACATTAATCTGTTCATAAAGGAATAGCACTCATGATCTAATCATCTCTTATTCGATACCCCCGACACTGTTGCACTGAGGACTAAGTTCCCAATACATGAACTTGGTGGGAATGGGGAACACATTCAAACTGGCCTCCTTCACACTGAAGGTTTTCACAACGACTCACTTAAAATTGTAGTCTCCACAGCCAATTGGAATCTCCTTAAACCTCTGTGCTGTTTTATCTTTTTTTCTCACTCATCATCATTTAGTAAGTTTCATATTTACTTATTTAATTTATTTGATCTTCCTCAAATACACAAAAAAAATTATAAGTTTTACAGGACAAGGATTTTTCTCATTGTTCATTAGTGTGTCCCAAGCACCTAAAATATACCTGTTAGCCAGGCACAGTTGTGCACATCTATAGTCCCAGCTACTTGAGAGGCTGAGGTGGGAGGATCACTTGAGCTCAAAAGTTCAAGTTCAGCCTGGGTAACATAGTAAGTACTCAGTGTACAAGTGTAGAAAAAGTGGATTAATACATAGCCATTCTCCCTTCTAATATTCAGATCTGATACTATGTTGTTCATAAAGTATCTCTTTTAATTACCACATTCTGGTTGTTCATCTCATCTTATCATTTCTATGAGTTCTGGAGAAAAAAAACAGAGGAGAGGGGTTACAGATGAGAAAAGTGATTTGATACCATTGTTGAAGAAATAGTAATTTTATAGTCTGAAAATCTAAATCTGGCCTATGCTCATACTTTACACAAAAATAAATAGGCTACATACATAACATATTTTTAAATGGTAAAAAGCCACAGAAAATAGAATTTTATTTTATCACTAGAGAAATAGCATATAATGCTTGTATTATAAAAAGGAATCAAATAAGTTTATAAAATATAGTTAACAGCTACTCAGGAGGCTGAGGCAGGAGAATTGCCTGAACCCAGGAGGCAGAGGTTGCAGTGAACCGAGATTGCGCCATTGCACTCCAGCCTGGGTAACAAGAGCAAAACTCCATCTCAAAAAAAAAATATATATATATATATATAAATATATATATATATGTAGTTAAGATTTTAATACATGGCCAGGAGCAGTGGCTCACACCTGTAATCCCAGCACCTTGGGAGGCTGAGGCAGGCAGATCACAAGGTCAGGAGATCGAGACCATCCTACCTAATATGGTGAAACCCCATATCTACTAAAAATATAAAATAATTAGCCAGGCGTGGTGACACATGCCTGTAGTCCCAGCTACTTGGAAGGCTGAAGCAGGAGAATCACTTGAATCTGGGAGGTAGAAGTTGCAGTGAGCCAAGATCAGGCCACTGCACTCCAGCCTGGGTGGTGACAGAGCAAGACACCATCTCAAAACAAAAGAAAAAAAAAGATTTTAATACACAAATGGACAAGTATGAATAGACAATTTATATATGGATACTGACATGGTTTGGCTCTGTGTCCCCACCCAAATCTCATGTGGAATTGTAATCCCCACGTGTCAGCGGAGGGGCCTGGTGGGAGGTGATTGGATCATCGAGGTGATTTTCCCCTTGCTGTTCTCAAGATACTGAGTGAGTTCTCATGAGACCTGATGTTTTAAAAGTATGTGGCACTTCCCAGTCCGCGCCCTACCTCTCCTGCCACATGCAAAAAAAGGTGCTGGCTTCCCCTTTTCCTTCTGCCATGATTGTAAGTTTCCTAAGGCCTCCCAGCCATACTTCCTGTTAAGCCTGCAGAACTGTGAATCAATTAAACCTCTTTTCTTTATAAATTACCCAGTCTCAGGTAGTTCTTTATAGCAGTGTGAGATCAAACTAATATAGGCACACACTTTATAAATGAACATGGAAAAAAATCTTCAATGAGTTCACAAAAACGTAAACTAAGAAAATATGTTGTCATAGTCTTGATAACTATATAGTAATATAGTAAAATGGTTATGACAATGTTACATTAAAAAGAATTGAAAATTATGTGTCAGCTGGGCACAGTGGTGTACTTCTACAGGCCCAGCTACTTGAGAGGCAGAGGTGGCAAGGTCGCTTGAGGCCAGGAATTCAAGTGCAGCCTGGGCACCCTAGTAAGACTCTGTCTCTAAGAAAGATTTTTTTTTTTTTTTTGTATTTTTAGTAGAGATGGGGTTTCACCATGTTGACCAGACTGTTCTTGTGATCTGCCTGCCTTGGCTTCCAAAAGTGCTAGGATTACAGATGTGAGCCACCAAACCTGGCCTTACATTTCATTTTTTTAAAATTATATCTGTCATGTTTATAGATATCCACATAGACATGCATATAATTTGGTCTGCTGGGTTTATGACCATATTAAAATTTAAAGTTCACTTGATTATCCCTATGCTGTATTTTGGTATTTTTACATCTGAGGTCAATCCTTACCTGAACAGATTTAGTTTTGTTGTTGTTGTTATTTTAAACATTTTTCTGTCCCTTTCACACAATACCTTTTCCAGAGCATTAAGCTTTGGAGTTTCAAAAGACAGAAGAGCACAGATGTTGCAGTCACAGACTTTGAAGTCAGGCCACCCCAACTTGAATCCCAGGCCAGCATCTGACTAGCTGGCTGACCTTGGACAAATGGCTCTGTTTTTTTATCTTTAGTCATAGTAATAATAATTTCTAACTCGTGATTACTGCAGGGACAAATGGGTTAATGCCTATAAAGCACTTAGAATAGTACCTGGCACTAGATACTAATTAGATATTACTAATTATTTATTTTTCTCTCTCTTTCTTAATATTCATTTAAAAATCCTCTTGATCAAGTTGAGACTCTTGCCAAACATCCTTTTCAACCTTAGCGAGAATTCAAGGGTCCCTTGTCAGGAGTCTATGATTTTTAAATTATAGGCAATGGTGCTGGTCACCAAAATCTGATCTCCATTGCCATCTTTGTAATTATCCAACCACAGAACACAGCCAGGCAAGTCACAGTTTCTCCAGGAGACAGGGCATGCTAGGAGAGGTTGAGATCTGGAGCTAAACCACCCAACTGTGGGGACAGAGAGTGGAAAAACAGACGCCGCTCTAGGTGCAAGGAAATTTCATCAAAACATGTGCTGAATATCTGTCATGTTCCAGGTATTGTACTGTGACTAAAACTAGAGTAGTAAACAAGATAGAGTCATTGCCCTCACAAGCTCAAACGCAAAGACAGACATTCAGTACTTACAAGTGCTGGCTGGGCGCCGTGGCTCGCTCACACCTATAATCCCAGCACTTTGGGAGGTCAAGGTGGGAAGAAAAGCTGAGATCAGGAGTTTGAGACTAGCCTGGCCAACATGGTGAAACCTGTTTCTACTAAAAATATAAAAATTAGCCAGGCATGGTGGCAGGTGCCTGTAATCCCAGCTACTTGGAAGGCTAGGGCAGAAGAATTGCTTGAACTTGGGAGGCAGAGGTTGCAGTGAAAAAAAAAAAAATTACAAGTGCAATGAGTGCTGCTGCTAAGAGGTTCAAGGTTCCATGAAAGCTCATAGTCTTGCAAGCAGGTTTTGTGATTACATGGTCTCAGTCAACACATCATGGGTTTGATCAGCGTACACTGGCACCTGGCAATAAGGAACCCAGAGCAGGTATTACTCAAAAACACACTCAACCATATAAGGACTCTTCATTCAGTAAGTCCCTGCTACCTGGCAAGGGTTCAGGTGGAGGATTTCAGATACTGAGAAGAGTTAGACAGGATGTCACATCCTGACGGGAGGTGAAAGGGATAGATACCATTCTAGCACTGCACGTAATTCAGTATGGCTACAACCTAGAGTGGAGGGAGTGCTGAGAAATGAAGCTGGGGCTGGAAACAGGGACTAGTTCTTGAAAGCATTTATTAATACATACCACATGGTGGATATCTGCCAGGTAATGCCATAGCCTGCTGGCCATGAGTACTATAAGGCTCAGCTCTTCTCTTGCCCCTTTCTACTTATTCAGCCTCAGCTGATGGGGAGAGAGTAGTTTTCTATCATGTTGCTCCAAGTGACTCCAACCTATACTTGTAACCAATATCACCTGTGTATTTGCCCTCAGGGTACACACTAGAAATAAGCTGCTTTTTTCATCTCTATCTCTCTCCCTCTCTCTCCTCTCTCTCCTGCTTTTTAAGTCCAAACTCCAATAACTTCTTTTTCTTTCTTTTTTTTTTTTTTTTTTTTGAGACAGGGCCTCACTCTGTCACCCAGGCTGGAGGGCAGTGGCATATATCAGCTCACTGCAACTTCCACCTCCCAGGTTCAAGCAATTTTTCCACCTTGGCTTCATGCATAGCTGGGACTACCAGCATGTGCCACATGCCCAGATAAACGTTGTTGTTGTTGTTGTTTGTTTGGTAGAGACAGGG
The DNA here is from genome assembly GCF_049354715.1 of Callithrix jacchus. Classification (NCBI taxonomy): domain Eukaryota; kingdom Metazoa; phylum Chordata; class Mammalia; order Primates; family Cebidae; genus Callithrix; species Callithrix jacchus. Next base: position 32,065,948 of record NC_133508.1, on the reverse strand, counting down.
TTTCACCATGCCAGGCTGGTCTCCAACTCCTGAGATCAAGTGATCCTCCTGCCTCAGCCTCCCAAAGTACTGGGATTACAGGCTTGAGCCACCACACCCAGCCCAAACTCCAGTAACTTCTTTTCTAGTAAATAAGTATCCCAGTGTTTATTTTACCTTCTCACCACATGTGTAGCCCCCAGTTTCTCTTGCTATGAATGGTGTTTGCTGAAGCTGGGTATTAGTGCTAGCAGATGGTGGAACAGAAGGAATCTCTGCTGAGAACTCTTGGTTTAAAGGGCAGAAAGACTCATGTGGATTTTTTTTTTTTTTTTTTTGGAGACAGGGTTTCCCTCTGTTTGCCAGGCCAGAGTGCAGTGGTGTGATCATAGCTCACTGCTGCCTTCCGGGCTCAAGCAATCCTGCCATCTCAGCCTCCTGAGTAGTTTAGACTATAGGTGTATACCAGCACACTCCACTAATTTTTTTTTTTTTTTTTTTTGGTAGAGACAAGATCTCACGATGCTGCGCAGGCTGGTTTCAAACGCCTGAGCCCAAATGCTCCTCCTGCACCAATCTCCCAAAGTGCTTGAATTACAGGTGTGAGTCACACACCCAGCTCATGCATTGAGTTGTTTTTTGGAATCACGCCAACATTCACATTGTTGTCTTTTCAAAACTATACAATTTTGAATCGATGTTTGTGTTATGAACACTATCTGCTTGTACTGCATAGATGAACTTTTTAAAAGTAATTTCAAATTTATAACAAATTTGACATGCTACTGCTAGGAAGAACTTTCCCTTCTCCCTGCTTACTTATTTATTTATATCTGTATGTGTCTGTGGATTCCTACTTTATTCAAGGAGTTGTAATCTGTGACTATCATTACTTTGGTGCTCACATGGATCTAGATTTGACAGGTTGGGAGCCCTTTAAGCTGACTTCTCTGTCCTTGGACAAGCCTTCATCATTCTTTAAGCATTTCCTTACTCTCATGAGCAAAAGTGGTCCAAAATCATCTTGTACTTTCTCTGCCTCAGTCCTGGAACCAACCATTTCCAATTACTGGTTCCTTTCAGCAGATATGGATATTTGGAAATAAAGATCTAGGCACTTTATAGGATTATTTCTCCTGGGTTGCCATTGTTTCTCTCAGGCAACAGAGGTAGGAGATAGATGTGTGTGTGTACACACAGACACACACATACTTACACATACATCTTTGTCTATTTCTATATCACTCAGTGCATGTATACTAAACAATCCATCTACATATCAATAATTTCCATTTCAGTCCAGCACCTCAGGCTTCTCTTTAGCCTTCTTCCTTCCATATTTATAAATCCCTTTTTCCATCGTTAGAAATTTGACTCTCATTATCCTCAATATGTTAATTTATTCACTGAAACTCTCTGTATGTAATTTATCTGCCTACTATGTCAGTTGCCTCCTCAGCCCTCAGAGACTACACCTTCACTGCTTCTCCTTCTCCAAGAGAGGAAAATCAATGGGAAAAGTGGTGTAATGTGAAGGAAGAAAATAAAAAAGGGAAGGAAGGAAGGAGGGGAGAAAAGGAGGGGAGGAGGGGAGGAAGGGAGGAAGGGAGGAAGGCAGGAAGGAAGCGTGGAACTATATCCACAATTATAGTTCTCCTAACTCATGCACACATGCCCCTCCATGATGAAGGAAGGAAGGAAGGAAGGGAGGGAGGGAGGACCAATAATCCCATTTTAGGGTTTCTCACTTACAGATTGTTCAATAATCTAAGGGCTTAATAAAAAGAAGAGTTTAATCCTGTTCACAAGTGCCAAATATGGAAAGAAAGGGAGAGACTAATCAGCATTCAACTGCCTATGCTTCTTGCAGTAACTCAGTTTCTGTTCAATAATATCCTCAGAGTCCTACAGAGGCTCTTCTATTGTCATTATGGTTGAGGATACTGCTGCCAGTGTGACAGTGATATACCCATTTATATTCTACAGTTATAGCTCTCCTAACTCATATTCACATGCGCCTCCATGATCAACCACTATGCCACAACAGCTGTGTTAAAAGGAGCTTTTGCTCAGTGCTGAAACTAACCCTCCCCATGGAAGCTCTTATACTGAAAGCTCAGGCTCTTGGGTGCTAACTATAAAGACAAAAATATACTATAAAGAGTTGCTAGGACTTTATCTTCTCTAGAAAAGATCTTGATATTCTTTTTGGGAAAAAGTAGTGATAATCTCTGACTTTTTTAGGGAAGTGGTGATGTTTAATGGGCCCTACAATTTGTAAAATTCCAGGGCACATATAATCTTATTTAAGAAAAGATAGAGGAAAGCAACAATGGCTCACAACTATAATCCCAGCACTTGGGGAGGCCACATCAGGAGGATCACTTGAACCAAGGAGTTCGAGACCAGCCTGGGCAAGATGGCAAGACCCTATCTCTAAAAAACATTTTTTAATAAAATTAGCTAGATGCAGTGGCACACACCTGTAGTCCCAACTACTCAGGAGACTGAGGTGGGAGGATCCTTTGAGCCCAGGAGTTCCATGTGGCAATGAACTATGACCGAACCACTGCAGTCCAGCCTGGGGAACAAAGCAAGACCCAAACTCTAAAAAAAAAAAAAAAAAATAGATAGAAATACCTTTAGACTTGTGTGGAATGTCGAATATTTGGTTATGCTTAGAAGACTTCAAAAGAATTCCAGTATATAAATGATTGTCTTCACTGTTCACTGCCTCTTAGACAAAGAAGTCTTAGCAATGCTTTTTTTTCTTTTTCTTTTTCTTTTCTTTTCTTTCTTTTTTTTTTTTTTTTTTTTTGACAGGGTCGTGCTCTGTCACCCAGGCTGGAGTAAAGTGGCACATTCCTGACTCACTATAGCCTAGACCTACTGGGCTCTGGCGATCTTCCCACCTCAGCCTCCTGAGTAGCTAAAACTAAAGGCGCATGCCATCAGGAGAAAAGTCTAATGCTAACCCAAACTCCTTCTAAGATAACAAGGTACTTTTCATGTAAGTCTCTTGATTAGGTGGTATTAGCCTTCCTCAACAACATCACATCAAAGTCAGCCTTTAGAAATTTTCCTTTAAAGGCCCAGAAGCCAGTTGTCTGGGCCAAGTCTGTCCAGCAAAAGATCAAAATGAGGGGGTGGAGGAAGATGGCGCTGTAGGACCAACTCAGGATTGCAGCTCCCAGTGAAAGCGCAGAGGGTGAGTGGTCACTGCACTTCCAGAGGAATCTTTATTGCCCACAGACCAGGAGATTCCCAGATGTAGAGGCCTCACTGGCCGCCAGCGTGGCAGTTTGCACTGGTGTGGCTGTTTGGGTGGGCGCGGCTGTTTGGGCCAGGGCCGCAGCACAGCAGCACTTCGTACAAAATACACTGGTTTGGTTTCCCTGTTAAACCAGCAATTGGAGATTTTGGAAGGCAGATTAGCACATTCATCTGATTGAACAGGACTTAAACAGAAAGCAAGGCCAGGAGATTCCCAGGCAGCAATGTAGTTTGAGCCGGCGCAGTGGGTTGCTGCATGGGAAATCATACAGATCCCAGCGCCCTTTCAGCAGGCGACCGAAACACCTGGGAGAGAGTCAACTGTTCAACTTAAAAAAAAAGGGGCTCTGAGGCAGGGAACCAGATGATCAGGCTCAGCTGGTCCCATCCCCACAAAAACAAACAAAACAGCAATTGGAAAGGCTCAGGGTTGAGAGTTTCACAGCAAGCACAGCTGAACCCAGGACAGTGCAGCTCAGTGGGGGAGGGGAGTCCGCCATTACTGAGTCACTCGACCCCTACGGAGGTACTCTGCCATTGCTGATGCAGCCTGCCATTGCCGAGGCAACCCGCCATAACAGAGAGAGTCCACCATTACAGAGGCAGGCCACCATCGCCACGGCAGTTATAACCACACCCATATAAACAGGACTACAGGGAATTACACACAGCAGCAGGGCGGAGCCCAGGACAGCAGGGCGGAGCCCACAGCAGCAGGGCAGAGCCCATGGCAACAGGGTGGAGCCCACAACAACAGGGCGGAGCCTATGGCAACAGGGCAGAGCCCACAGCAGCTCAGCATAGCCACTACAGGCAGGCAGTGACTAGACTGCCTTCTCACTGGGCAGGACAGTGCAACAGATACTCATAAATAAAGCCCTAACTCCCAAGACAGAGCACCTGAGGAAGAAAAAAGGGGCTTTATGAGTTCTGCTGCAGTGGACTTAAACGTACCTGCCTAGCAGGCCTGAATGAAAAATGGAGCTCACAGCTCAGGACTTGAGCTCCTATAAAGTACAGATTGTCTCCTCAAGCAGCTCCCTGACCCCCATATATCCAAAGAGTCACCTCACAAAGGACTATTTGGTGGGCATCATTCAGGGACAAAGATAGCAGAAGAAGTATCTGGTAGCAACCCTCATGGTTCTGCAGCTGCTACAGGAGTTCCCCAGGCAAGCAGGGCCTGGAGTAGACCTCAGCAGTCCTACAGCAGAGGGGCCAGACTGTTAGAAGAAAAACTAAGAAACAGAAATACTTCATCATCAACAATCTGGACATCCACTCAGAGACTCAATTGGAAAATCAGCAACTACCCAGATGACAGGTAAATAAATCCACAAAGATGGGAAGAAACCAGCACAAAAAAAAGAAAAACATCCAAAACCAGAACACCTCGCCTCCTACAAGGGACCACAATCCCTTACCAGCAAGGGAACAAAGCTGGATGGAGAATGAGTGTGATGAAATGACAGAATCAGACTTCAGAAGGTGGGTAATGAGAAACTTCCACGAGCTAAAAGAACATGTTCTAACTCAATGCAAAGAAACTAAGAACATTGAAAAAAGATTTGAGGAAATGATAACAAGAATGGACAACTTAGAGAGGAATATGAGTGAACTGATGGAGCTAAAAACACAACACAAGAACTGCGCGAAGAATGCACAAGTCTCAACAACCAAACAGACCAAGCAGAAGAAAGAATATCAGAAGTCGAAGATCAACTCAATGAAATAAAATGAGAAGGCAAGATTAGAGAAAAAAGCACAAAAACGAATGAACAAAGTCTCCAAGAAGTGTGGGATAGGTGTACCTGAATGTGACAAAGTAATCTATGTTTGATAGGTGTACCTGAATGTGACAAAGAGAATGAATCCAAGCTGGAAAACATTCTTCAGGATATTATCCAGAAAAATTTCCCCAACCTAGCAAGGCAGGCCAATACACAAGTCAAGGAAATACAGAGAACACCACAAAGATATCCCACAAGAAGAGCAAACCCAAGGCACATAATCGTCAGATTCACCAGAGTTGAAGTGAAGGAGACAATGCTGAGGGCAGCCAGAGAGAAAGGTCGGGTCACCGACAAAGGGAAGCCCATCAGACTCACAGAAGATCTCTCGGCAGAAACCCTACAAGACAGAAGAGAGTGGGACCAATATTCAACATCCTTAAAGAAAAGAAATTTCAACCCAGAATTTCATATCCAGCCAAACTGAGCTTCATAAGTGGAGGAAAAATCAAATCCTTTGTGAACAAGCAAGTACTCAGAGATTTTGTCGCCACCAGGCCTGCTTTACAAGAGCTCCTGAAAGAGGCACTACACATAGAAAGGAACAACCAGTACCAGCCATTCCAAAAACATACCAAATGCTAAAGAGCATCAACAAAATGAAGAATCTGCATCAATTAACAGGCAAAAGAGCCAGCTAACATCAAAATGGCAGTATCAAATTCATACGTAACAATATTAACCATAAATGTAAATGGGCTAAATGCACCAATCAAAAGACACAGACTGACAAATTGGATAAAAAGCCAAAACCCATCTGTGTGCTGTATCCAGGAAACCCATCACACATGCAAGGATACACAAAGGCTCAAAATAAAGGGATGGAGGAAGATTTACCAAGCAAATGGAGAGCAAAAAAAAGCAGGAGTTGCAATTCTCATCTCTGATAAAATAGACTTTAAAGCAACAAAGATCAAAAGAGACAAAGAAGGACATTACATAATGGTAAAAGGATCAATACAAGAAGAGCTAACAATCCTAAATATATATGGATCCAATACATGAGCACCCAGATATATAAGGCAAGTTCTTAATGACTTATAAACAGACTTAGACTCCCACACAATAATAGTGGGAGACTTTAACACTCCACTGTCAACATGAGAAAGATCAACCAGACAGAAAATTAACAAGGATATCCAGAACTTAAACTCAGACCTAGAACAAGCAAACCTGATAGACATTCACAGAACTCTCCACCCCAAATCCACAGAATATACATTCTTCTCAGCACCACATCACACCTACTCTAAAATTGACCACATAATTGGAAGTAAAGCACTGCTCAGCAAATGCAAAACAACTGAAATCATAACAAACAGTCTCTCAGACCATAGTGCAATCAAGTTAGAACTCAGAATTCAGAAACTAACCCAGAACCACACAGCTTCATGGAAACTGAACAACTGGCTCTTGAATGTTGACTGGATAAACAATGAAATGAAGGCAGAAATAAAGAAGTTCTTCAAAACCAACAAGAATGAAGACACAACATTCTGGGACACATTTAAAGCAGTCTCTAGAGGAAAATATATAGCAATAAGTGCCCACATGAGAAGAGTGGAGAGATCCAAAATTGACACCCTATCGTCAAAATTGAAAGACTTAGAGGAGCAAGATCAAAAAAACTCAAAACCTAGCTGAAGACAAGAAATAACTAAGATCAGAGCAGAACTGAAGGAGATAGAGACATGAAAAACCCCTCAAAAAATCAATAAATCCAAGAGCTAGTTTTTTGAAAAGATCAACAAAATAGACCACTAGCCAGACTGATAAAAAAGAAAAGAGAGAATAATCAAATAGATGCAATAAAAAACGAAAAAGGGGATATCAACACAGATTCCACAGAAATTCAAATCATCATCAGAGAACATTACAAACAACTCTATGCACATAAACCAGTAGACCTGGAAGAAATTGATAAATTCCTGGACACTAATGTCCTCCCAAGCCTAAACCAGGAGGAAGTCAAAACTATGAATAAACCAATAACAAGGTCTGAAGATGAGGCAGCAATTAAGAGCCTATCACACAAAGAAAGCCCAGGTCCAGATGGGTTCACAGTCGAAGTCTACCAGACACACAAAGAGGATCTGGTACCGTTCCTTCTGAAACTATTCCAAATAACCCAAAAAGAGGGAATCCTTCCCAAATCATTTTATGAGACCAACATCATCCTGATACCAAAACCTGGTAGAGACTCAACAAGGAAACAAAACTTCAGGTCAATAACCATTATGAACATAGATGCAAAAACTTTCAATAAAATACTGGCAAGGCAATTGCAACAGCACATCAAATAGCTTATCCACCATGATCAAGTAGGATTCATCCCAGGGATGCAAGGCTGGTTCAACATACGCAAGTCTATAAACATAATTCACCACATAAATAGAACCAAAAACAAAAACCACATGATTATCTCAATTGATGCAGAGAAGGCCTTTGACAAAATTCAACAGCCCTTTATGCTAAAAAACCTCAATAAACTCGGTATTGATGGAATGTATCTCAAAATAATAAAAGCTATTTATGACAAACCAACAGCCAATATCATACTGAATGGGCAAAAACTGGAAGCATTCCCTTTGAAATCCGGCACTAGACAAGGATGCCCTCTCTCACCACTTCTATTCAATATAGTACTGAAAGTTCTAGCCAGAGCAATCAGGCAAGAAAAAGAAATAAAGGGTATTCAAATAGGAAAGGTGGAAGCCAAATTGTCTCTATTTGCAGACGACATGATAGGATATCTAGAAGACCCCATCATCTCAGCCCAAAAACTCCAGAAACTGATAAGCAACTTCAGCAAAGTCTCAGGATATGAAATCCATGTGCAAAAATTACAAGCATTCCTATACACCAATAACAGACTTAAAGAGAGCCAAATCAAGAATGAACTGCCATTCACAATTGTTACAAAGAGAATAAAATACCTAGGAATACAACTCACAAGGAACATAAGGGACCCCTTCAAGGAAAACTACAAACCACTGCTCAACGAAATAAGAGAGAACACAAACAGATGGAGAAACATTCCATGTTCATGGTTAGGAAGAATCAATATCGTGAAAATGACCATACTGCCCAAAGTAATTTATAGATTCAATGCTATCCCCATCAAGCTACCATTGACTTTCTTCACAGAACTGCAAAAAACCACCTTGAACTTCATATGGAACCAAAAGAGAGCCCACATAGCCAAGTCAATTCTAAGCAAAAAGAACACAGCAGGAGGCATCACACTACCAGACTTCAAACTATACTACAAGGCTACAGTAATCAAAACAGCATGGTACTGGTACCAAAACAGAGATATAGACCAACGGAACAGAACAGAGGCATCGGAGGCAACACAACGTATCTACAACCATACAATCTTTGATAAACCTGACAAAAACAAGCAATGGGGAAAGGATTCCCTGTTCAATAAATGGTGTTGGGAAAACTGGTTAGCAATGTGCAGAAAGCAGAAACTAAAATTAACTCCAGATGGATTAAAGACTTAAACATAAGACCTGGCACCATAAAAATCCTAGAAGAAAATCTAGGCAAAACCATTCAGGACATAGGAGTAGGCAAGGACTTCATGACCAAAACACCAAAAGCATTGGCAACAAAAGACAAAATAGACAAATGGGACCTAATCAAACTCCACAGCTTCTGCACAGCAAAAGACACAGTCACTAGAGTGAATCGGCAACCAACACAATGGGAAAAAATTTTTGCAGTTTACCCATCTGACAAAGGGCTGATATCCAGAATTTACAAAGAACTCAAACAGATTTACAGGAAAAAAAACAAACAAGCCCATTCAAAAATGGGCAAAGGATATGAACAGACACTTTACAAAGTAAGACATACATGAGGCCAACAAACATATGAAAAAATGCTCATTATCACTGGTCATTAGAGAAATGCAAATCAAAACTACATTGAGATACCATCTCACTCCAGTTAGAATGGTGATCATTAAAGAAATCTGGAGACAGCCGATGCTGGAGAGGATGTGGAGAAATAGGAATACTTTTACACTGTTGGTGGGAGTGTAAATTAGTTCAACCATTGTGGAAGACAGTGTGGCAACTCCTCAAGGACCTAGAAATAGCAATTCCATTTGACCCAGCAATCCCATTACTGGGTATATATCCAAAGGACTATAAATCGGTCTACTATAAGGACACATGCACATGAATGTTCATTGCAGCACTGTTTACAATAGCAAAGACCTGGAACCAACCCAAATGCTCATTGATGATAGACTGGACTGGGAAAATGTGGCACATATACACCATGGAATATTATGCAGCAATCAAAAACGATGAGTTCATGTCGTTTGTAGGGACATGGATGAATCTGGAGAACATCATTCTCAGCAAACTGACACAAGAACAGAAAATGAAATACCGCATATTCTTTTTCATAAGCAGGTGATGAACAATGAGAACACATGGACACAGGGAAGGGAGCACTACACACTGGGGTCTATTGGGGAAATAGGGGAGGGACAGTGGGGCGGGGGAGCTGGGGAGGGATAGCATGGGGAGAAATGCCAGATGTGGGTGAAGGGGAGAAAGGCAGCAAATCACACTGCCACGTGTGTACCTATGCAACTATCTTGCATGTTCTGCACATGTACCCCAAAACCTAAAATGCAATAAAAAAAGAGAAAAAAAGATCAAAATGATGTCCAACTGTCTGCCAACAGTAGAACGAATAAATAAATTGTACTATATTCAAACAGTGTAATATTATAGAGTAATGAGTAAGCTACAACTATGTAACAATATGAATGAATCTCACCAACATAATGATAAGTAAAAGAAACTAAACATGCAAGTACACATTGGATGATTCTGTTTATGTAGGATTTAAACATAGACAAAGCCATGGTATGGTACTAGAAGTCAGGAGAGTAGTTACTTTTGTGGAGAAGTAACTGGATGAGAGCACAAATGGGGTTTCTATGAATCTAATACTCTTCTGTTTCTTGACCTACATCCTATTTATTTTGTAAAATTTCATCAAACTAAATACTTGCAATTTGCATAGATTTTAGTATATATGTTAAATTTGATCAAATAAATATGTCTCAGCTGTGCAGTAGCTCACACTTTGAGCACTTTGGGAGGCTGAGGCAGGTGGATCACTTGAGGTCAGGAGTTCAAGACCTGACCAATATGGTAAAACGCTGCCTCTACTAAAAATACAAAAGTTAGCTAGGCGTGGTGGCGTGTGCCTGTAATCTCAGCTACTGGGGAGGCTGAGACAGGAGAATTGCTTGAACACAGAACACAGAGGTTGCAGTGAGCTGAGATTGTGCCAACTTCACTCCAGCCTTGATGACAAGAGGAAAACTCTGTCTCAAAAATAATTACATAAATAAGTCTCAAAAGACTCCTTAAGTGAAAGCACGGTTGATCCTTAAGAATATACAGAAGTTTTCAAGGACCAAAAAAAAATTCATAGGTCACTTTCTAACATACTCACAAAAGAGCAAAATTGTGTCTGTCCCCAGCAAGACAGCAGTGATCTTCTCTGTCCTGATCCCAGTTATCCTGACTAGTTTAACTCTTTATCGTTGAATCAGATACCTCTAAGACCATTGTGGGTACCACTGAATGGCTGGAGAACTTTCAGAGAAGAGAAGCCTCCATGTTTACCCCTGTATTTTTGAGAAAGCTGACTCTCAAACTTGTTGTAATTGTGACTGGGAGCCTCCTCAACATCAATGTACCTTCAAGGCCTGAGACTACGCCTCCAGGTGGAAGTTGTAAATTCCAATCATGACAGATGAATACTGCCAGGAAGACTCAACCATCTTTTAAATTTTAAAATTTTAAATTAAACTCAACCAGCCAGAATTGTTAAACTTTTATCGCATCTTTTAGTCTTAGGAAGCAGATATTTTTGTAAGTCCCATGCCCCAGAGATTCTTTCCCTCTTCAAAATAAGGTAAGCTTACAAGTACATTTATTTTTCTATTTATTTTTTTTTACAAGTACATTTAAAGCTATGAAACCTAAATTGATGGGAGGAAATCGGCTTTTTGTTGCTTTGGAGGAGAAAAAGTAAAGAAACGTATGTATGTATGTATGTATGTATGTATGTATGTATGTATGTATGTGTGTATGTATTTAAGGGAGTGTTTTGGTCTGTCACCTAGGCTGGAGTGCCGTGCTGTAATCATAGCTTACTGCAGCTTCTCACTCCTGGGCTCAAGTGATCCTCCTGCCTCAGCTTCCCAAGTAGCTAGGACTACAGGTACATGTCAATAGCCTGGCTAATTTTTTTCTTTTTCTTTTTGAAAAGACAGAGTCTCACCATCTTGTACAGGCTGGTCTCCAACTCCTGGGCTCAAGCAATCCTCCCACCTTGGTCTTTCAAAGTGCTGGGATTACAGATATGTGCTACTATGCCCAGCCAAAGTTTATTTTGTTTTTTACTCTTCCTTTTCTATATAATTAAAAAAATGTTAACCACACAAAAGTTTTTGAACTCCCATTTGGCACCTTAGGAAGTTATTTAATCCTAAGGTAAAAAATACTGAACTGTTCCCCAGATCCACACTTAATGGATGTTTGCAACTACTGAATATATTTACAGCAGCATTTTTCTGTAATAAAGAGTTCAAGGTTGACAGTCTGTTACACCTGTTTTTACCACATTATTATTATCACAACTATTCACACCCAAAATATTGCTCAAATTATTTAAAGACCCTTTCTGTCATTTTTCTGTTACCACTCTGTCATCTTTGCAGGCTTTTTTTTCTAATTATTTGTAAACACTCCTTATTCTCAGCCCAATTAATAGAATTACTATAATATATAACCATAAATTTTTATTTTTGCTCCATATATTTGTTCCACAATAAATCACAACTTGCCTCATCCCTAAGCCAAGCTATATTCTTCCCTTTTAGCAGCTGAAAAACTGAAAGAATGTTTCTGATCATCATTCTCAGTGGATCAGGCCTTGCATCACATAATCCCTATGTGATGCAATAGATGATTTATTTGAATTTTCATGAATAATAAAATCATTGTTACAATGATTCCATCATCCATATACTTTTCCTAAAAGACCGCTGATCTCTTCTTTGCTCATCCAGTAACCAAAAATACCCACGAGTATAGCTACCACCTAAGTAACCCATGCAGTACTTTTTTTTTTTTTTTTTTTTTGAGACACAATCTCATTCTGTCACCCAGGCTGGCAGTGCAGTGGCATTATCAATAGTGCAGATACAATAGATGATTTATTTGAATTTTTTTTTTTTGAGACACAATCTCATTCTGTCACCCAGGCTGGCAGTGAAGTGGCATGATCTCAGCTCACTGCAACCTCTGCCTCCTGTATTCAAGTGATTCTACTGCCTCAGTCTCCCGAGTAGCTGAGATTACAGGGGCCCACCACCACACCTGGCTAATTTTTGTATTTTTTCAGTAGAGATGGGGTTTGACCATGTTGGCCAGGGTGGTTTCAAACTCTTGACCTCAAGTGATCCACCTGCCTCAGCCTCCCAAAGTGCTGGGATTGTAGGTGTGAGCCACTGTGCCTGGCCCTATGCAGTATTTTACAAACCCATAAAAAAGTAAAAGAATTGGCTGGGCATGATGGTTCACACCTGTAATCCCAGCATTTTGGGAGGCTGAGGCGGGCAGATCACAAGGTCAGGAGTTTGAGACTATCCTGGCCAACATGGTGAAACCCCATCTCTACTAAAAATACAAAAATTGACTGGGCTTATTGGCGCCCAGCTCTAACCCTAGCTACTCAGGAGGCTGAGGCAGGAGTACTGCTTGAACACGGGAGGCAGAGGTTTCAGTGAGCCGAGATCGTACCACTGCATTCCAGCCTGGGCGACAGAGTGAGAGACTCAGTCTCAAAAAAAAAAAAAGGAAAGAATCTTGCAGGATGACATGTATGTTTCCAAAGTCAATGGATTAATCTGAAATGATGATTAGAAGTAGGATATAGTTTAGGAGTCAGGTCTTGAAATACTTACTACTAGGAACATTTATCATTCTTTTTTTTTTCCACTCTTAATTGTCCTACTCTTGTGATCGTTTTTCCCCCTCACAAGTTTCTAAGCCCCTTACATTAAGATCGTACCATGTTTTTGTTTTTCTTCACCTATCTTAAGACTCCAAATCTGCAAATAGGGCTTACCAAACTTTCTAGTCGTGTCCAAAAGGATAAATTTTGTCAAACTTGATGCCTTCTAGATTCCACTCAGTATCATACCACTCATTCTCTTTATTTGCAGTTTCTAACCTCTATTAGCTCCTTCATGCCATAATCTAATGCCCTATATTCTCCAGCTACTTCCTTCAATTGGCATGGAAAATCTTTTTCCTCACAGATAATGGACTTTAATGTACATAGTAAATAGTTTAAAACCATTTTAAAGGCCAGGCACAGTGATTCATGCCTATAAATCCCAGCACTTTGGGAGGCCGAGATGGGTTGATCACTTGAGGTAAGGAGTTCAAGACCAGCCTGGTCAATATGGTGAAACCCCGTCTCTACTAAAAATAGAAAAATCAGCAAGGTATGATGGCAGCACCTGTAATCTCAGCTACTCAGGAGGCTGAGGCACAAGAATCGCTGGAATCAGGGAGGCAGAGGTTGCAGTGAGCTGAGATCACAGACTGCACTCCAGCCTGGGCAACAGAAAAAATATTTAAATTTAATTTAATTTAATTTAAAATAAAACCGTTTAAAAATAGGGGAAATTATGGCACAGAAAATTATATTGTTTTCATACCATCCTATAGTTTATGCAATAGTTTATGTAATTGTTAAAGTAAATTATAGGCTTCTTAATTTCCAATACCTGTTTTTGGAAAAGAATTTAATAGTATTGTTTTACCATTATATATAGTTTTAAGATTATCTTCCATTAATAACGATACTGTAGTGCTGATTAGCATGGCCCCTGCGCAAGGATGACATTCAAATAGTGCTACTGTCCTCCCAGCAATATAAAGTAACCCTTTAAAGTATATATTTAAAGCAAAATGTCACTAATTTAAAGAAAATTTAAGTAAACACTAATAAGGGTAATAGGATATGGCAAAACTTGTGACCTAATGATTAAGCCTGGGAAGCATCACTAGTTGGGAAACACTGTAAAGTCTAGGATAAAATGATGGCAGGGGAATTGAGATTCTAGTCTCTGGGTGGTACTTAATGGTACAGCCTGTGCCACTCTATGACATAGGAGGTCATAGGGGCAAGAGCCAAAGCCAGATTTTCTGCTCTGCTTTAATCCAGCCTATAGCTGGAGTCAACTGCCTTCTGCACTGGCTAGCAATTGGGGAAGGACTCCTGTTACAGACCTGGAATGGCCAGGGAATGTGTGGACAGAGGCAAATCCGAGTAACAGTGTTCACATCCTGTAAAAACCATAACAGTGGCTCCAATGAAGAAACAGGCAAGCCTGCCAGGATCAAGGAGAATAGTAATTTTTGCTCTTGGCAAAGTTAAAAGAGGAAAGACCCACTTGATGGGTTGGGAATGAGCAGTGGGGTCTTTTACAAGGATCTGGCCTTAAAGCCTTAACAACAGGGCTGAATTTAGAGGAGAAAGTTCATGCTTTTAACAATAAATTTTTTTTGAGACAGGGTCTCGCTCTGTTGCCCAAGCTGGAGTGCAGTGCAGTGGCACTATCTTGGCATACTGCAACCTCAACCTCCCAGGTTCAAGTGAGCCTCCTGCCTCAGCCCCCCAAGTAGCTGGGACTATAGGCACATGACCACACCTGGCTAACTGTTGTATTTTTAGTAGAGATTATGTCTCTCTATGCTGTCAAGGTTGGTCTCGAACTCCTGAGCTCAACGTCCTAAGCCTTCCAAAGTGCTGGGATAGCAGGTGTAAACCACCATGCCCAACAGATGCTTTTAAGAATAATTTAGAGGGCCAAAAATTAGAGCAACAGTTATTAACCCTGAGAAAAAAATGTTATAACTTTTATAAGTTTAATTTCTTCATCTGAAAATGAGGAAAACAGTAATAATCGACCTACCTCAGACCAGTTAATGTGTGTATTGCATGACATAATGCATATAAAATACCAGGTCATGCTAAATGTTCAATAAATGTGACTTCCCTATAAAGCCAAAAGACTTCAGGTAAATATCTGGACCTTATTAATTAAGTGACTATGGGTCAGTCTACTTATTTATGGCTCACAATTTTCCAAAATGTACATGAAGCAGATTATAAAACTTCTAAACAGGTGTGTGGCTCCTGGGCGCTAAGCGTTTGACAGACTTGAACTGCTACCTTGTGGCCGCAGAGTAATTCGCCAAAATGACGAACACAAAGGGAAAGAGGAGAGGCACTCAATACATGTTCTCTAGGCCTTTTAGAAAACATGGAGTTGTTCCTTTGGCCACGTATATGCGAATCTATAAGAAAGGTGATATTGTAGACATCAAGGGAATGGGTACTGTTCAAAAAGGAATGCCCCACATGGCAAAACTGGAAGAGTCTACAATGTTACCCAGCATGCTGTTGGTATTGTTGTAAACAAACAAGTTAAGGGCAAGATTCTTGCCAAGAGAATTAATGTGCGTATTGAGCACATCAAGCACTCTAAGAGCCGAGATAGCTTTCTAAAACATGTGAAGGAAAATGATCAGAAAAAGAAGGAAGCCAAAGAGAAAGGTACCTGGGTCCAACTGAAGCGACAGCCTGCTCCACCCAGAGAAGCACACTTTGTGAGAACCAATGGGAAGGAGACTGAGCTGCTGGAACCTATTCCCTATGAATTCATGGCATGATAGGTGTTTAAAAAAAAAAAAAAAAAAAAGACCTCTGGACTGTAAAAAAAAAAACAAAAAACTTCTAAACAATAAGATAGTATTCACAAAATTTCAGAATCAGTGAAAATATAAAGCAGAATAGAAAATTAAGACCAGGAAAGAAAATATAATGTAGATATTCAGACCAATAAGTCTCACAAAAGTACTAATGTATACTATAGTACAAAATTAGTTCTGGGGTACCTGTCAACCCAACAGAAATTTGAAAATATTCATTAATTCTCCATGAGGAGAAAAAAAAACACCAATTCTGGTGGTAAACCTGTGTTGTTTCACGGGATATCTCTTCAATTATCCAAGCTTTAAAACAAGAAAAATATTATCTACCTTTCAGGGTAGATGTAGAAAATTAAATGAACAACATATATAAAAAAGGATTTCATAAAATTGATGTACTATGTAAATGTTACTGATTATTTCATATACCTTAATTTGCCCAATAGAGCAGGCTTATCATATGTTTGGACCTTCATTTAAGTTACTGAGCTAAAAAAGGAAGCTTCATACACTGTTGGTGGGAATGTAAACTAGTACAGCCATTATGGAGAACAGTTTGGAAGATTCTCAAAAAACTTAAAATAGAGCTACCATATGATCCAGCAATCCCATTGCTGGGTACATACCCAGAAGAAAGGAAGTCAGTCTATCAAAGAGATACCTACACTCCCACATTTGATGCAGAACTGTTCAGAATAGCCAAAATTTAGAAGCAAGCTAAGTGTCCAGCAACAGACAAATGGATAAAGAAAATGTGGTACATATACACAATGGAAGCATTATTCAGCCATAAAAAAAGCATGAGATCTGGTCATTTGCAACAACATAGATGGAATGTTAAGTGAAATAAGCCAGGGACAGAAAGACAAACATTTCATGTTTTCATTTATTTGTCAGATCTAAAAATCAAAACAATGGAACTCAGGGAGATAGAGAATACAAGGATAGTTACCAGAGGCTGGGAAGGATAGTGGAGGTTGGGGACAGGTGGGGATGGTTAATGGGTACAAAAAATACATAAAAATGGATAAGACCTACCATTTGATGGCACAACATGATGATATAATCAATAACTATTTAATTATATATTTTTAAATAACTAAAATAGTATAATTGGATTGTTTGCAACACAAAGGATAAATGCTTGAGGGGATGGATACCCCATTTTCCATCATGTGATTATTATGCATTACATGCTGTATCAAAACATCTCATGTACCTCATAAATATATAAACCTACTATGTATTCACAAACATTACAAAGTAGAAAAAAAATAAGTAAATAAAATAAGTTACTGAGCTAAATCATTTTTACTCTAGAAATCCTCAGCATTTGCAGGCACTGTTCTAATAATTTACATGTCTTTAATTACTATCCACAATAATTGTAGGTACTATAATTATGTTCATTCCGATGAAGCAATCTGGATACAAATAGGTTGACTAACATTCCCAAGTTTACTCAGCTAGTAGGTGATGGTGCTAAGATTGATATCCAGGAAATATGGCCCCTGAGACCATCACAGTGTACAAATATACCAAGGTATAAAAGATATATGCTTATAGCTCTCTGTAACTATAAAATCTGCTAATCTATAAATTAAATATAGGCCTAGCAAGAAAACTGATGTTAAAAGTATTAATTTTATGTGCTATGCCATATTGTTTTCTTATCACCAGTTTTAGGATGAATTTGATAGCATTATGATCAGATTATTAACAGGTCCTGTGAGATGACAATTTCCCATCACTTTTTTTCATTCAAATTATTAGAAACCATTTGTTTATACAGCTTGTTGTGATATGTGGCCTTCTCTTGGTATAAATGTATCATTTACATATTAAGTCAGCTTTGGTTCTTTTCTCATTAGCTCTCTGATTAAAATAGAATTGCTCACTGCTAACTCAATTACAAACATAAGACTAAAATTGCAGGGTAACTCTTGGCTCAGAGGCTATCTAGATGATCCAGGGTCTGCTTTTATTGTTTTTTAAGTTACACTGAAATGAAAATGTAAAATTCTCACAGAGCAGGCCAGGTTCAGTAGCTCATGCCTGTAATTCAAGCACTTAGGAAGGCCGAAGCAGGATGATTGCTTGAATCCGGGAGTATAGAATCAGCCTGGGCAACACAGTAAAACCTCATCTCTCCAAAAAAATAAAATAAAATTGTGGAACCCAGGATTGAAGCTCTCAGTCAATCCGTGGAGTGGTGAGTCGGAGCTGCATTTTCACACTGATCTTTGTTGCCCACAGTATGGGGAAATTCCCAAGTATAAAGGAGACGCGGGACACCAGGCAGAGGGTCTGCCTGGTGAAGCCGGCAGCTGGGGTGGCGGCAGCCAGCCTTACCCAGTGCTCCCCACAGGGCGCACTTGTCCGGGTGCCCTGTTGAACCGGCAACCTGAGACTTGAGAGGGCTGAACTTGAGACTAAACGGGACTTGGACAGTGGGCCAGCCCAGGGGGTTGCACAGACACAGCATTTGGGGTAGTGCAGTGGGACGGACAAAACGGTGATTCCAAACACTCCCCATGGAGACGGTCCCTGAGATGCTCCGTGGGGGAGGGGTGTCCACCATTACCGAGGCAACCCGCCCCTACTGAGATACACGCCCACTGCAGATGCAGCCTGCCGTTGCCAGGCAACCCGCCCCTACTGAGATACACGCTCACTGCTGACACAGCCTGGCATTGCCGAGGCAACCCGCTACAACAGAGAGACTCCGCCACAGGGCGTAGCCCATGGCGGAGATAGCAGCAGAAGAGCAGAGCCTGCAGCAACAGGGCGAACCTCATAACAACAGGGCGGAGCCTCGGCAGGCAAATAGTGACCAGACTGCCTCCTAGCTGGGCAGGACACCTCAACGGACATCCAAAATTAAAGTCCCAACCCCCCAAGACAGAGCATTTGAGAAAAAAAGGGTTTTTTAATGAGCTCTGTTGCAGCAGAATCAAACATAGCAGCCTAACAGCCCTGAATGAACAACAGAGCTCACAGCTCAGCAATTGAGCTCCTATAAAGTACAGACTGTCTCCTCAAGCAGCTCCCTGACCCCTCTACATCCAAAAGACTGACTTTTGGCAGGCATCATCCTGGGACAAAGATAGCAGAAAAAAAAACTGGTAGCATCCCTCACTGTTCCACAGCTGCTATAGGTGCACCCCAGACAAGCAGGGCCTGGAGTGGACCTCAGCAGTTGTACAGTGAAGGGGCTAGACTGGTAGAAGAAAAACCAAGTAACAGAAATACTTCATCACCAACAATCTGGGTGTCCACTCAGAGACCCAATCGAAAAGTCAGCAACTACGCAGACGACAAGTGGATAAATCCACAAAGATGGGAAGAAATCAGCACAAAAAAGAGAAAAACACCTGAAACCAGAACACCTCGCCTCCTAGAAAGGACCAAAACTCCTCACCAGCAAGGGAACAAAGCTGGACGGAAAATGCTGTGATGAAACGACGGAATTAGACTTCAGAAGGTGGATAATGAGAAACTTTGGTGAGCTAAAAGAACATGTATTAAATCAATGCAAAGAAACTAAGAATCTTGAAAAAAGATATGAAAAATGATTTGAGGAAATGATAACAAGAATGGATAACTTAGAGAGGAATATGAATGAATTAAAGGAGCTGAAAAACACAATACGAGAACTTCGCGAAGCATGCACAAGTTTCAATAGCCGAACTGACCAAGAAGAAGAAAGAATATCTGAAGTCGAAGATCACCTCAATGAAATAAAACGAGAAACCAAGAACAGAGAAAAAAGCGCAAAAAGGAATGAACAAAGTCTCCAAGAAATGTGGGACGATGTGAAAAGACCTAACCTACATTTAATAGGTGTACCAGACGGGGACGAAGAGAATGAATCCAAGCTGGAAAATACTCTTCAGGACATCATCTAGGAAAATTTCTCCCACGTAGCAAGACAGGCCAACACTCAAATGCAGGAAATACAGAGAACACCACAAAGATATTCCGCAAGAAGAGCAACCCCAAGGCACATAATCGTCAGATTCAACAAGGTTGAAATGAAGGAGAAAATACAACGGCAGCCAGAGAGAAAGGTCGGGTCACCCACAAAGGGAAGCCCATCAGACTCACAGCAGATCTCTCGGCAGAAACACTACAAGCCAGAAGAGAGTGGGGGCCGATATTCAACATTCTTAAAGAAAAGAACTTTCAACCCAGAATTTCATATCCAGCCAAACTGAGCTTCATAAGTGAAGGAAAAATCAAATCCTTTGCGAACAAGCAAGTACTCAGAGATTTTGTCACCACCAGGCCTCCTTTACAAGAGCTCCTAAAAGAGGCACTACACATAGAAAGAAACAACCAGTACCAGCCATTCCAAAATCACACTAAATGCTAAAGAGCATCAACATAATGAAGAATCTACAACAACTAACAGGCAAAACGGCCACTTAGCATCAAAATGGCAGTATCAAATTCACACATAACAATATTAACCCTAAATGTAAATGAACTAAATGCACCAATCAAAAGACACAGACTGGCAAATTGGATAAAAATCCAAAACCCATCAGTGTGCTGTATCCAGGAAACCCATCTCATAGGCAAGGATACACAAAAGCTCAAAATAAAGGGATGGAGGAAGATTTACCAAGCAAATGGAGAGCAAAAAAAAGCAGGAGTTGTAATTCTCATCTCTGATAAAATAGACTTTAAAGCAACAAAGATCAAAAGAGACAAAGAAGGACATTACATAATGGTAAAAGGATCGACACAACAAGAAGAGCTAACGATCCTAAACATATATGGACCCAATGCAGGAGCACCCAGATACATAAGGCAAGTTCTCAATGACCTACAAAGAGACTCAGACTCCCACACAATAATAGTGGGAGACTTTAACACTCCACTGTCAATATTAGACAGGTCAACCAGACTGAAAATCAACAAGGATATCCAAGGCTGGAACTCAGACCTGGAGCAAGCAAACCTGATAGACATTTACAGAACTCTCCACCCCAAATCCACAGAATATGCATTCTTCTCAGCACCACATCACACCTACTGTAAAATTGACCACATAATTGGAAGTAAAGCACTGCTCAGCAAATGCAAAACAACTGAAATCATAACAAACAGCCTCTCAGACCATAGTGCAATCAAGTTAGAACTCAGAATTCAGAAACTAACCCAGAACCACACAGCTTCATGGAAACTGAACAACTGGCTCTTGAATGTTGACTGGATAAACAATGAAATGAAGGCAGAAATAAAGAAGTTCTTCAAAACCAACAAGAATGAAGACACAACATTCTGGGACACATTTAAAGCAGTCACTAGAGGAAAATATATAGCAATAAGTGCCCACATGAGAAGAGTGGAGAGATCCAAATTTGACACCCTATCATCAAAATTGAAAGAGCTAGAGGAGCAAGATCAAAAAAACTCAAAACCCAGCAGAAGACAAGAAATAACTAAGATCAGAGCTGAACTGAAGGAGATTGAGACACGAAAAACCCTCCAAAAAATCAATAAATCCAAGAGCTGGTTTTTTGAAAAGATCCGCAAAATAGACAGACCACTAGCCAGATTGATTAAAAATAAAAGAGAGAACAACCAAATCGATGCAATAAAAAATGATAAAGGGGAAATCACCACAGATTCCACAGAAATTCAAACCATCATCAGAGAATATTACAAACAACTCTATGCAGATAAACCAGTAAACCTGGAAGAAATGGATAAATTCCTGGACTCCTGTGTCCTCCCAAGCCTAAACAAGGAGGAAGCTGAAACTATGAATAGAACAATAACAAGGTCAGAAGTCGAGGCAGCAATTAAGAGCCTACCACACAAAAAAAGCCCAGGTCCAGATGGGTTCACAGCCGAATTCTACCAGACACACAAAGAGGAGCTGGTACCATTCCTTCTGAAACTATTCCAAATAATCCAAAAAGAGGAAATCCTTCCCAAATCATTTTATGAGACCAACATCATCCTGATACCAAAACCTGGCAGAGACCCAACAAGAAAAGAAAACTTTAGGCCAATATCCATGATGAACATAGATGCAAAAATCTTCAATAAAATATTGGCAAGCTGATTGCAACAGCAAATCAAAAAACTTATTCATCATGATCAAGTAGGATTTATCCCGGGGATGCAAGGCTGGTTCAACATACGCAAGTCTATAAATGTAATTCACCACATAAACAGAACCAAAACAAAAACCACATGATTATCTCAATTGACGCAGAGAAGGCATTTGACAAAATTCAACAGCCCTTTATGCTAAAAACCCTCAATAAACTCGGTATCGATGGAACGTATCTCAAAGTAATAAAAGCTATTTATGACAAACCAACAGCCAATATCATACTGAATGGGCAAAAACTGGAAGCATTCCTTTTGAAATCCGGCACTAGACAAGGATGCCCTCTTTCACCACTCCTATTCAATATAGTACTGGAAGTTCTAGCCAGAGCAATCAGGCAAGAAAAAGAAATAAAGGGTATTCAAATAGGAAAGGTGGAAGCCAAATTGTCTCTATTTGCAGATGACATGATAGGATATCTAGAAGACCCCATCGCCTCAGCCCAAAAACTCCTGAAACTGATAAGCAACTTCAGCAAAGTCACAGGATATAAAATCAATGTGCAAAAATCACAAGCATTCGTCTACACCAATAACAGATTTAAAGAAAGCCAAATCAAGAACAAACTGACATTCACAATTGCTACAAAAACAATAAAATACCTTGGAATACAACTCACAAGGAACGTAAGGGACCTCTTCAAGGAGAGCTACAAACCACTGCTCAACGAAATCAGAGAGGACACAAACAGATGGAGAAACATTCCATGTTCATGGTTAGGAAGAATTAATATCATGAAAATGGCTATACTGCCCAAAGTAATTTACAGAATCAACGCTATCCCCATCAAGCTACCATTGACTTTCTTCATAGAACTGAAAAAAACCACCATGAACTTCATATGGAACCAAAAGAGAGCCCACATAGCCAAGTCAATTCTAAGCAAAAAGAACACAGCGGGGGGCATCACACTACTGGATTTCAAACTATACTACAAGCCTACAGTAATCAAAACAGCATGGTACTGGTACCAAAACAGAGATATAGACCAATGGAACAAAACAGAGGCACCGGAGGCAACACAACATATCTACAACTATACAATCTTTGATAAACCTGACAAAAACAAGCAATGGGGTAAGGATTTCCTGTTTAACAAATGGTGTTGGGAAAACTGGCTAGCCATGTGCAGAAAGCAGAAACTGGACCCCTTCCTGACACCTTACACTAAAATTAACTCCAGATGGATTAAAGACTTAAACATAAGACCTGGCACGATAAAAACCCTAGAAGGAAATCTAGGCAAAACTACCCAGGACATAGGAGTAGGCAAGGACTTCATGACCAAAACACCAAAAGCATTGGCAACAAAAGCCAAAATAGACAAATGGGACCTAATCAAACTCCACAGCTTCTGCACGGCAAAAGAAACAGTCACTAGAGTGGATCGGCAACCAACAGAATGGGAAAACATTTTTGCAGTCTACCCATCTGACAAAGGGCTGATATCCAGAATTTACAAAGAACTCAAACAGATTTACAGGAAAAAAAACAAACAAGCCCATTCAAAAGTGGGCAAAGGATATGAACAGACACTTTACGAAAGAAGACATATATGAGGCCAACAATCATATGAAAAAATGCTCATGGTCACTGGTCATCAGAGAGATGCAAATCAAAACCACATTGAGATACCATCTCACGCCAGTTAGAATGGCGATCATTAAAATTCTGGAGACAACAGATGCTGGAGAGGATGTGGAGAAAAAGGAACACTTTTACACTGTTGGTGGGAGTGTAAATTAGTTCAACCATTGTGGAAGACAGTGTGGCGATTCCTCAAGGCCTTAGAAATAGAAATTCCATTTGACCCAGCAATCCCATTACTGGGTATATATCCAAAGGACTATAAATCGTTTTACTATAAGGACACATGTACACGAATGTTCATTGCAGCACTGTTTACAATAGCAAAGACCTGGAATCAACCCAAACGCCCATTGATAATAGACTGGATTGGGAAAATTTGGCACATATACACCATGGAATATTATGCAGCAATCAGAAATGATTAGTTTGTGTCATTTGTAGGGACATGGATGAATCTGGAGAACATCATCCTCAGCAAACTGACACAAGAACAGAAAATGAAATACCGCTTATTCTCACTCATAGGCGGGTGATGAAAAATGAGAACACATGGACACAGGGAGGGGAGTACTAAACACTGGGGTGGATTGGGGGGAAAAGGGGAGGGCCAGTGGGAGGGGGAGGTGGGGAGGGATAGCCTGGGGAGAAATGCCAAATGTGGGTGAAGGGGAGAAAGGAAGCAAAACACACTGCCATGTGTGTACCTACGCAACTGTCTTGCATGTTCTGCTCATGTACCCCAAAACCTAAAAAGCAATAAAAAAAATTAAAAAATAAAAAAAACATAAAAATAAAATTGTGTTGGTGTCCTGGTGCATACCTGTAGTCCCAGCTACTCAGAAGGCTGAGATGGGAGGACTGCTTGAGCACAGAAGTTTGAGACAATAGCAAGCTGTAATTGCGCTGCTACACACCAGACTGAGAAATACAGCAAAACCCAGTCAAAAACAATTAAAAAACCACTCACAGAGAGCTCATAAACTTCAGTGTCTCTAGTTTGAGAAATCCCACCACAAAGTACTCTCAAGAAGGCAGGCAATCTGACTGCATCTCTATAATTTGATGGGCAACTCTATTCCAGTCTCTGCCAAAGAGAAACCACGGAGCATCCCCTCCTTCCAGTAACAGCAAAAGGTCTATAAGCACCATCTGTATTCTCCTGATGATCCAACACTTCCTACCATGTACCTGGTTCTTCCAGGCATCTTGAAGTAGGGAGTCCAGCTGGTCTGTGTCCTATTTTGATAGTGACTACTGGGGATAGGAAGGATAGGGAGATATTTGGCTACAATAAATCTGTTCTGATGGTACCAGGTGCCACATGCTGGCTTGGGAAGCCTTAGAGGGTAGAAGGCTTTTTTGTGGGGGTTATTTTGCCAACAGCAAATTCCCAGCATCATATTCAGCTAAGAGTCCCAAACCTAAAGCGTTGCTGCTCTGAACAAACAGCGGAGCCCCTACACAAACTTCCCAGGGTGAAAGCTGGCCCAGAGCATTGCTTCAGGATTGGTTCAAACAAGAGAAGATTTCGGCCTGTCTTTTGTAAATACTCCCTCAAATTATGGTTTGCAAATTGAGGTTTGATGCATTGGTTTTCCAAATATGTACAACAGACACAGCAAAACTGAGTTGACAATGCACACAGCTTTAAGACTATAACTAACAGATATCTGATATTTAAGACTTCCATTATGACACTGAATATATTGCAGTAGAGAGGCCAAGACATAGTCCAGCACATCAGCTTCTGGCTTAAAATTCCCTCAAAATAAAGCACCCTTAACCTAGATCTTTATCAGCAGTGCTGAGAGTGAAGCCTGGACCCTAAAATAGAGTGAGGCTAACTCACTCTCAGGGTGTCTGAAACCTGATCATGGCCTTGTGGACATTTTACACTAACTCCTGGATAAGCAATCTCTTTAAGGAACTCCCAGTAAAGATAAATAGTATCCAACCAGCATTTCCTTTTGCTAATGAGAAGCAATGAGGCCAATGACGGCAAGTCAAAGGTGATGTACATGGTAAAGGTAGCAAATGAATGGCTGCCACCGGGGCAATAGGTTTGCTTTTTTAAGTGTATCTAAAGTGATCATATTTCCTGATTTTCCCTGTATTTAAAGCAATCATATAGATGTCAAGTGAGCATATTTTCCAATTTTCCGACCTGTTATCTCAGTACAATTATTATTCTTTTTTTTTTTTTTTCTTTTCTTTAGACAGAGTCTCACTCTTGTCAATCAGGCTGGAGTGCAGTGGTGCAGTCTCGGCTCACTGCAATCCCTGCCTCCCAGGTTCAAGAGATTCTCCGGCCTCAGCCTTGGGAGTAGCTGAGACTACAGGCACACACCACCATGCCTGGCTAATTTTTGTATTATTAGTAGAGATGGGTTTTACCATGTTAGCCAGGTTGGTCTCGAACTCCTGACCTTAAGTGATCTGCCCACCTTGGACTCCCAGAATGCCGAGATTACAGGCATGAACCACCACACCCAGCCACTACAATTATTAATCATGCCATTGGCACTCTTGAAAATGTCCTAGATTTTACTGTAAGTTGTATGATCACACTACCTATGGCACCATCCAATATTATTTTATGCTCCACTTCTCTTTTTATACTTCCTCTCCCTCATTCCCTGGGATTCCCACATCTTCATTTTTGCCCATTGTCTACCTTTCCCTGTTTTCCAAGTGTTTCATGCTCCAATACTACCCCCAATTCAATATTTACCTCCCATAACACTATTCATTCAACTCAGATAATCTTGGTGTATTCGTTCATTTTTCACACTCCTGAAAAAAATATACCCGAGACTGAGTTATTTATAAAGAAAAAGAAGTTTAACGGACTCATAGTTCCACATGGCTGGGGAGGTCTCACAATCGCGGTGGAAGGTGAAAGGTATGTCCTACATAACAGCAAACAAGAGACAGCTTGTGCGGGAAAACGCCCCCTTGTAAAACCAGAGATCTCACGAGACTCATTCACTATCACAGAATGACATAGAGAAAGACCCACCCACATGATTCAGTTACCTCCAACCAGGTTCCTCCCATGACGTGGGAATTGTGGGAGCTACAATTCAAGAAGAGATCTGGTTGGAGACACAGTCAAACCATATCACTTGGTAAATGATCAAAAGCAAAAAAGCAATCTTAACGTCTTATTTTAAGTAGCCTATACTTCTGCAATGATTTTATAAAACATTTATAACTATGGAAGGGAGACAGTTTTCTAATGCTTCTTGCAAAATCTCTGCCCTTTATCAAAGTAAGGTGCAATCGTGTTAATTATGTAATCACTCCTGTCTGAGTTATTTTTGTGAGTGCTATTATATATACTTGTTCAGTTATATAATAGGGATTGCTGACTTGGCATCCTTTATTCTGAAAGTTTGCCAACACAAAAAGAAGTACAGGAAAAGACACTGTAAAGCAATCCAGAGAAACAGGACTACAAGTGGTTGGGATACTCTTTGCTACACATTTTCCAAATGGCCAGTAATGAGTCTATATTACTTTCATATTACTTTTACCATCTGAGAAAAAAAATGAACACAATAGAAGAGAATCATACACAATAAATTAATAAAGGTCACTTAGATTATAATTATTTTTATCCATCTAAAAAGCTGAAAGCTTGATTTAAGATTAGATAATAGTTGACTGGTTATAAATCTATGTATTTATATCACAGATACATTAAATATTGCTTTTTTTCAAGTTGAAAAACCGTTTATTTCACTAGAAAGAAAAAAGTGATCCAACTCTATAGGTCTAGCTTTTGGACCAAAAAGAGACCCAGGGGCAGTGAGACTGTCACCAAGGTCATTCCCAAATCCAACAGCTACAGGAGGTAGGAGGCAGGGAAGAGACAGCACAGCCCCCACCACAATTTCGGCACACAATGAGGCCTGCTGGGAGAACAGAACATGAATGGGAAGCTACAGAAGTATTCAAGGACAGAAGAACAGAAAAATGGGCAGGAAAGGAAAGGAAAAGAAGAAAAGGTCTGAACTTAGCAAGGTAAGATAAGGTCCACGGTTCCCCAGGGACTGAACGCACAGAGCCAAGAAGGTCCTGGAGATGGGGTACCACCAAGAGTGTATTCTCGTGCACAACTGCAGCTCGGAATTTCAGCCCACACACATCCGACCTGGAAACTCTGTGTTATCAAGGCCCCTGATGACCTCCACTGCATCCTCTGCCCGCTCCATGTGCACGAAAGCATAATCTTTCACGATGTCACATTTGGTGACCGGACCATACTCCTGAAACTTGGCTGGAAGCTTCTATTGGTTCAGGAGGGACTGATGTTGGCCACATGCGACTCTGTTGAGGTTTTGCTCTTTTTCTTGCTGGCTTCCACGTTGATGTTCATCCCATGAAGCGTGTAATGGTGCAGGCTGCGCATGGCACCTCCCATTGCAGTTTTGTCTTCTATGTGCACAAAGCCGCAATTCTTAATGATGTCACATTCCAGCACTTTCCCATACTGCTCTAAAATAGAGCACTTCTCCTGCTCTGAGGCCTCCTGGGGCAGATTTCCGATGAACACCTTCACCCTCCTGACAAGAGCGCACACAGAAATCAGCAGGGCCTCCTCCCGGCGCAGACACATCTGACAAAACGTTAAAATGGCGGCGGCCAAATACTGTTTTTTTTAATGATTAAAGAGTTGAAGTGGCTGGGCATGGTGGCTTTAGCCTGTAATCTCAGCACTTTGGGAGGCTGAGGCAGGCGGATCATTTGAGGTCAGGTGTTCAAGACCAGCTTGGCCAACATGGTGAAACCCTGTCTCTACTAAAAATACAAAAACTAGCCAGGCCTGGTAGCTCATGCCAGTAATCCCAGCTACTCAGGAGGCTGAGGCAGGAGAATCACTTGAACCCAGGAGGCAGAGGTTGCAGAGAGCTGTGTTCGCACCACTGCACTCCAGCCTGGGCAACACAGGGAGACTCAGTCTCAAGAAATAAATAAATAAAAAGAGTTGACATGAATCATCACACTCGCAATCCAGCTTTGCAAAAACTGCCTGTCTTTTACTCGTTAGCCTTACTGACAATGTAAAGCCACCATGCTCCCAGTGTGAAGCCCTGTATTAATGCTGTCAGAGAGAAAATGGGTGCTGCTTCTCTGCAAAACCTACTCTAAGCACCTGAATTTTTATTGCAATTGTCAGTTGAAGGCTAAAAGATAGCTAAAAACAATGCTCAGCGTGTTATTTTAATGCAATATAATACAAAGACAATAGGATTTGTTCATAATAACTGGCTAAATATTAAGAATACAATAAACCACCTGTGTGGATTCTGTTTTTAATGTCAACCCCCTCCCACCACTCCCTGTACTAAGGAATTATAAGAACCTTTAGCTAGACATAGCTAGGAAAATTATTTATGATTTGATCCGATTAAACTCCTCTTCCTTTGTCATCCTGGGCCTGAATTATTTGCTGACTCTCTTTTTGCTCCAATAATAATTCATATTCCATAACAGTAAATGGCCTTTCTCGTATGGAAGCTTTACTCTTACAAAAATTCTGTCTCCCTTTCTGTAATTGCTCAAGGTTTATACTTTAAGTGAAAGGCTTTACCAACTGTGTTTCTATTGCTATAGCTATTGCAGTTTTTCTTTCACCTCATAACTCTGTGCAATGTTGAAATTTTAAACAGTATGGTTTCTGCCAATGTATGAGTTTTCTCACCTCTACCCTGCACTGGGGCGTGGGGTTGGGGTAGAAACAGCCAGGAAAAGTTCTATATAGTTTTGTTCTTTAAAGAGCAAAATGCATAACTTTCATTGAATACTAGATGAAAAATTCCCCCCTGGTGCTTTTACTGTAATACTTCTGTATCATATTACAAGAAAACCTCAACCTAGTTTTGCTGTTTAACTACTTCATGTCCACTAGGTCTACTATAGTTCAGTTACCACAGAGCCTAGAATTCTGAAAAGCCATCTACAAATCAGAAACTTGAGAAACGGCTGAGGTCACTCAAGATGTAGGGCTCATAAATGAAGTAACATGGCTACTGCTGATGAAGGCATAGATATAGCCAGAAAATAAGAACATGGAGCCAGGCGTGGTAGTCCTACCTGCTTGGAAGGCTGAGGTGGGAGGATTACTTGAGACCAGGAGTTTGAGGCCAGCTTGCACAACATAGCAAGATTCTGTCTCAAAAAAAAAAACACAAATATATATATATATGTGTGTGTGTGTGTGTGTGTGTGTGTGTATGAATATTAAGAGAGTGAACACTGATGAAACATGCAATTTTATACCACTGTCTACAACATGATTACAGGAAAACATATACAAGAGCAACATTTTTTTGTGGGAGAAATGGGCAGCTGTTTCAGGTATTCCACATAATAGGGGCACTTAGAATAAAAAGATATTGAGGGCTGGGTGCAGTGTCGCACAACTGTAATCCCAGCAGTTTGGGAGGTCGAGGTGGGCAGATTACTTGAGGTCAGCAGTTTGAGACCAGCCTGGCCAACATGGTAAAACCCCATCTCTACTAAAAATGCAAAATTAGCTGGGTGTGGTGGCACACGTAATCTCAGCTACTCAGAAGGCTGAGGCAGGAAAATTGCTTGAACCCAGGAGGCAAAAGTTGCAGGGAGCTAAGATTGTGCCTTTGCACTCCAGCCTGGGCAACAGAGGGAGACTCCAACTCAAAAAAAAAATTATTGAAAATTATTTTAAAAGAATGATATCTATCCAGCTTTTTAAACAATGTCTATATTGAAATTATCAGACACCATTACTGTCTGTAATATATTAAAATAGGTTTTTTTAGCTAGGCACGGTGGCTCACACATATAATCTTAGTGTTGTAGGAGGCCAATGCAGGAGGATCACTTGAGCCCAGGTGTCCAAGACCAGCCTGGGCAACAAAGCAAGACCCTGTCTCTACAAAAACTTTAAAAATGTAGCCAAGCATAGTGGTGTTTGCCTGTGTTCCAACTATCTAGGAGGCCGAGGCAGGAGGATCCCTTAAGCCCAATAGTTCCAGGCGGCAGTGAGCTGTGGTTGCACCACTGCACTCCAGCCTGGGTAAGAGAGTAAGACCCTGTCTCCAAATTAATTAATTAATTTTAAAAATAGCTTTTGGCCAGGCATGGTGACTCATGTCTATAATCCCACACTTTGAGAGGCTGAGGCTGGCAGATCAGTTTAAGCCAGGAGTTCAAGACCAGCCAGGGCAATATGGTGAAACCCCATCTCTACCAAAAATACAAAAAGTAGTGGGGTATGGTGGCAAGTGCCTGTGGTTCCAGCTACCCAGGGAGGCTAAAACAGGAGGATTACTAGAGCCCAGGAGGCGGAGGTTGCAGTGAGCTGAGATCGTGCCACTGAACCCCAGTCTGGGTGACAGAACGAGAACCTGTCTCAAAACTAAATAAATAAATAAAATAACAAAAAAAAAAGCTTTCTTTAATTAAGGGATAACATACATTTAATAAAATATATTTGATGTACTAATCTTGATGTACAGTATAATCTTTTCACATATATATGTACATATGTGATACATATACACATATTTCATGTATATGTAACTGCAACCCAGATAAAGACATAGAAGATTTTTTGCAACCCAAAAAGGCCCCTTGTTTCCAGTTTTAGTCTAATACTACACTGCAGATTAAAAGTAGCTGATTTTTACAGATAAAATACTTTGAAGATTACTCACACTAATTTTACTAGAAAGTGCATTTAGTTGTGAATAGGCCCCATAAAACAGAGATTTACATGGAATACTATGCAGCCATAAAAAAGACAAAATCATGTCCTCCTTTGCAGCAACATAGATGGAGCTGGAGGCCTTATCCCAAGTGAACAAACTCAGAAAATCAAATATCGCATATTCTTACTTACAAGTGGAGCTAAAACAATGGATATGCATGGACATAAAGATGGCATAATAGACACTGGGAACTACAAAAAGACGGGAGGCTGGGATGCAGTGAGTTTGAAAAATTACCTACTGGGTACAATGTTCACTGTTTGGGTAATGGGTACACTAGAAGCCCAATCTCCATTATTATGCAACATGCCCATGTAACAAACATGAACATATGCCCCCTAAATCTAAAATAAATAGGCTGGGTGCAGTGACTCACACCTGTAATCCTAGCACTTTGGGAGGCCAAGGAAGGCAGATCACTTGAGGCCAGGAGTTTGAGACCAGCCAGGCCAACATGGTGAAACCCCGTCTCCACTAAAAATACAAAAATTATAGCCAGGCATAGTGGCACGCACCTGTAATCTCAGTTACTTGGGAGACTGAGGCACAAGAATCACTTAAACCTAGAAGGTGGAGGTTGCAGGGAGCCAAGATCATGCACCACTGCACTCCAGCCTGGGCAGTGGTGACCTGTCTCAAAAATAAAATAAGATAAAATAAAAATAACAAAGGTTTAAACAAAGTAGCTGTTTTCTTTCTCTCTCATGTAAAAAGCGGGTGTAGAGGCAGGCCCTCAGTGGCTGCTGTGAAGGCGCCACAGAACCCAGCTTTCTTCTTTCTGTTCAGCTACCCT
This sequence comes from Callithrix jacchus, assembly GCF_049354715.1. NCBI lineage: Eukaryota > Metazoa > Chordata > Mammalia > Primates > Cebidae > Callithrix > Callithrix jacchus. The sequence continues at coordinate 32,033,804 of NC_133508.1, read as the reverse complement.
TAGCACTAAAGAGCTCCCTTTGGTTAACACAGTGGAGCAATGGACTCCACCCAGGTGTGGTGACAATCTTCCATGCCTGAAGAAGGGCAAAGGTAAGAAGCACAAGGTAGCAGCCACTGAGTCAACACCCTATAAATGTTTTATTGGAAGCCCAACCATTGGTTTCTGCTACATCTCACTGGTTAAAACAGTGTCATGCAAAACAGTTTTGGGTGGCAACCCCAAAATAAAATAGGATTTTATGAATAAGAAACGCAGGAGGGATGTTGGCTAGTTAATGAATAGCCTCTGCCACACAAGTGGCCACCAACTACTCACGTGAATGACCTCTCCTGAAAATGCCATGTGGCATGATTTTAGATTGCAATGGATCAAAGCAGTCTAAAATCATGGTACAACAGGGAGTGAGTTCTGAAATAAACTCTCTTAATATCTTGGTTAAAGACATTCAAGGGGTCCAAAGTGGCTCCCACCGGAGGTCATGGTGCTCGCAAAGGCGAGGTCATCAGTTCAAGGCTAACCTCATAAGCTCAAACTGATTGGCAAAAAAAAAAAAAAAGACATTCAAACATTTGGAAATAAAAAGTCTGGTGAAGTACTGCTTTAAAATATGATGGCAAAAAAAATTTTTAACTTTTCACTATTCTTAAGGGGAAAAATATAGGGAAAATCATAAAGAGTCAAATTAATAGCAGGCTGGGCATGGTGGCTCACACCTTAATCCCAACACTTTGGGAGGCCGAGGTGGGTAGATCACGAGGTCAGGAGTTTGAAACCAGCCTGGCCAACATGGTGAAACCCTGTCTCTACTAAAAACACAAAAATTAACTGGGCAAGATGGTGCACACCTGTAATCCCAGCTACTCCAGAGGCTGTGGCAGGAGAATCACTTGAACCTGGGAGGCGAAGTTTGCAGTAAGCCAAGATCACACCATTGCACTCCAGCCTGGGCAATAGAGTGAGACTCCATTTCAAAAAAAAAAATTAAAAGCATTTGCACAAGACTGCACAAAAGTTAATAATATTCTATGCATTCATTTATTAGGACCCACAAATGGAAATCTATTTCCAAATTGTAACTATTTCTAATCATTAGGATTATGAGTTTTGATTTAAACTAAGAATAATATTTTAACTATCTGAATGCAACAAAAATCTACAGCTCCACAATTTTATATCCACAGTTATGAATTCACAAAACTTTTGAAAACTGAAAGCTTTTTTGCAAATTGCAGCATCCTCTCTGGTGGCAAAAGCTGACCTGATGCCAGGCATGGTGGCTCATGCCTGTAATCCTAGCACTTTCTGAGGCAGAGGTAGGCGAATCACTTGAGCCCAAGAGTTCAAAACCAGCCTGGGCAACATGTGGAAACCTTGTCTCTATAAAAAATACAAAAATTAGCCAGGCACGGTGGCACGCCTATAGTCTGAGCTATTTGGGAAGCGGAGATGAGAGGATCACCTGAGCCCAGGAGGTCAAGGCTGCAGTGAGCGGTGATTATGCCACTGCACTCCAGCTTGGGTGACAGAGTAAGACACTGCCTCAAAAAAAAAAAAAAACCAGACCCAAACTGATGTGGGGCTTCTTATACTCTTTACTCCATTTAGTGTGATTGTAACCTTTGGTGCAGACATATTAGTGTCTTTAATTATAGCATGCTGCATGTTATTTTTTTAACTCAGAAAATTAATCTGAACTCCAAAACAGATCTATCTGTTTACTATCTGTATAGTCTTTACCTTATAGTTCTGCAAGGTAAAGATTTTACAAACTATGCTACCTAATTAGCTCACAATTTGATTTGTTTGGGGATTCCTGTTACCATCAAAGCTCATTCAAGGGATTACACATCATTGATTTGACCTAACTGCTTTTGTAATTTTTTAAGTCTTGGATTTAAGAAACTGAATATGTTATTTCTGCCCATGTGCCTGTAGGATTTTGGTTTGCTAACAACCAGTTACTAAATTGAAAAATAATAACTTTTTAAATTCCAATTATATCACATTCTAACTTTAATAATGTTTTGCCTCATTTTTTTTTCTTTTTTCTTTTTTCTATTTTTTTTTTTTTTTTTCAGACAGAGTCTCATTCTGTTGTCCAGGCTGGAGTTCAGTGGCATGATCTTGGCTCACTGCAACCTCTGTCTCCTGGGTTCAAGCAGTTCTCCTACCTCAGCCTCCCAAGTAGCTGGGATTACAGGTGCCCACCACCACACCTGGCTAATTTTTGTATTTTTAGTAGATACGAAGTTTCACCATGTTGACCAAGCTGGTCTTGAAATCTTGACCTCAGATGATCTGCCCACCTCAGCCTCCCAAAGTGCTGGGATTACAGGCATGAGCCACTGCCCCCAGCAGCATTTGTTAAAAATAATAAAAATAATTTTAAAAAAAGATGAGCTCTGTTCAACTGGTATAAAATGTAGTATTTTTTGAATCAAAAATATCAAAATCACCACCATTAGAGAAAACTGAGACAAACAGTTGCCTGAATTCCTTCTTTTCATTTTGTTTATAGTTTGTATGATCTTAGATATTTGTATCTTATTCATATTTATTTATGAACCGAGTCATAATCAATGGCTGTAACTATGTGGATGAAATACAGATTTTTAAAAATATAATACCAAAACCCTGTGATATAGGTAAATAAAGTCAAGATTAGCACTGAGGGTTTTTTTCCCTCTACCTTCTCTGCACCTTATCATTATCAAAACCTCTAAAATCTCAAAGTCCAACGTTCTCTATCTTAAATATGGAATTCCTTTCTGTGTCCGGCAGTCCTCTGCAGGATCTCTCTGCAGTCTCCATTTCTGACTTCATCTGATGCCATTTGCTCTTTCTTTTGATGTGCTGCAACCACGCTGGCCTCATTTCCCTTCCTAGAATGTGCCAAGCTCCATTCTGCCTCAGGGCCTTAGCACATGCTGTAGCCTCTTCCTAGACTGCTACTTCTCTGATATTTTTCAAATGTGTCTCCTTGTCATCCTTCAAGCCTATCTTAAATGCCACTCCTTTAGAGACAACTTTCTTACCATCTTGTTTATTTATTTCCTTCCCTGTTATTCTCTAACACTGCACTGTTTGGTTGGTTGGTTGGTTGTCGAGAAGAAGTGCAGCATGCTGGATTGGCACCCCTAACCCCCACGTACTTCAAGGATCAACCGTATTTGTTCACCTGCTATTTATCTGTCTCTCCACTAGATTATGAACTCCATGAAGGAGGAAATAAACTATCTACTTCTTCACTAATACATATGTAGCACCAAGCATCATGCACTCTCTCACACAGGCTGGAGTGCAGTGGCGTGATCTCGGCTCACTGTAACCTCCACTTCCCGAATTCAAGTTATTCTCCTGCCTCAGCCTCCCAAGTAGCCTGGATTATAGGCACCCACCACCATACCCAGTTAATTTTTTTTTTTTTTTTTTTTTTGGTATTTTTAGTAGAGATGGAGTTTTACCATGTTTGGCCAGGCTGGTCTCAGACTCCTGACCTCAAGTGATCCACCTGCCTTGGCCTCCCAAAGTGCTGGGATTACAGGCGTGAACCACCATGCCCAGCCCTGTTTGGTTTTTTAATAGCACTTACAGTAATGTGCAATAATATACACTTGACCCTTGAACAACACAGGTTTGAGCTGTACATGTTCACTTATACACAGATTTTGTTTCAATAAAAGTTACACAGAGTGTTCCTGCCTCTTCTACTTCCCCTTCCACCTCTGCTGGCCCTGCCACTCCTGAGACAGGAAGAGCAAACCCTCCTGTTTCTCCTCCTCAGATGCTCAGTGTGAGGACAATGAGGATTAAAGACCTTTATGATGATCCACTTCCGCTCAATGAATAGTAAATATATTTTCTCTTCCTTATACTTAGTAACATTTTCTTTTCTCTAGTATACTTTATTGTACAAATAAATATAGAGTATGTACAACACACAAAATATGTGTTAATTGATTATGTTATTGGTAAGGTCAATAGTAGTTTATTAGTAGTTCAGTTTTGGGGAAGTTAAAAGTTACACAGAATTTTTGACAGCATGCAGGATTGGCACCCCTAACCCCCACGTACTTCAAGGATCAACTGTATTTGTTCACCTGTTATTTATCTGTCTCTCCACTAGATTATGAACTCCATGAAGGAGGAAATAAACTATCTACTTCTTCACTAACACATATGTAGCACCAAGCATCATGCCTGGCACATTCATGCCTGGCACTTGAGAACTAAGTTCTCAAGAACTGTTTGAATAAACACCACAAGAATTATTTCTTACGTATTTCTGTGATAATCTTTCCCCCAAAAATTTCATTCTACATATTATCTTTACTAAAACAAAAACCAAAAATCCCTCAAATTGTGTATATCATGAATATGGTCTCAAAAACTCCAAAGAAAATTATCCCATAGAAAAGTAGGTAATCAGAATTATGTGTATCTTACAAAGGGCACAGAACATTCTAATCTATAGATTAAAAAGTATATGAAGGTGTATATACACATATGGATGTGCATATCTAGATATTTTCTTTACCATGGCTGTTCATTAAATATATGTGATCCCAAGTCTACTCAGATTGTCTACTTCACTTGACAGTAGAAAGGCAGGAGATGCAGCCAGAGAGGGGGGATCTAGCTCAAATGCTATCTAAATTAGCCCAGGCCCATGGCGGTAGGTGATCTATGTAGTGAAAGTTCAAGGAGGTCTCACGAAAAACATAGTGAGTTCTACCTCCTGGCTTATCATGGACAGGCTCTGTTTATTCCAGCTGTCCTATAATTAACCCTTTTTACTCTCAAAGTATCCTGTGTTAGATGATAAATTATTAATAGTCACCCTAGCTATATTTCTATATAAATATCTATATTTCTAAGAATGTTACCTATTAAATGCCAGGCAGGGATACCAGACCAACGTGTGTGTGTGCACGTGTGTGTGTGGGGAGGTGTCTGTAGGAGGGGAAGAGGTTGTGAAGAATGTACATAATTCCCCACCCCTTTCTTCATCCAATTCCTTTAAACCCTATTCTCTCCTTGCTTCGTTAGAAAATTTAGTGGGCAAAGAATTTGTACTGACTTTAACACATGGATGCAGTATTTGACACACTAGGATCTTTGTCAACTTTTCTGACTTTACATTTGCAAGCGTAGTGTTGCATTCATTTAACGTTCATTTTTTTAAGTCTTAGACTTTATTTAAAAGCCCAGTTGCAATATACCTGACTCAGCTCACAACTGGAGACCGAGCATCAAATTTCCCAGCCCACTTTATTTGAAAGCCTGCCAAGATAGGTGAAAGACCTTATAAATATGTAAAGCAGGAAGTTCAAATTACAGTCAAGTAAATCTCTAGTGATTGATGTTCTTTTCAAAACAGTTTTTAAAAACTAATAATAAGCAGCACATTTCTAAGACCCTCTTACGAAAGGCTTCCCCCGAATGTAGACTCAATGGTATACTTTCAGTACTGTATTTATTTTGGATTTTTACCACTTCCTGGAGGCCAGGAGGAGGCACGGTGGGAGGATCCTAAAAAACTCAGTACCACAGCCATTTTGTTTGTAAGGCAGAGTGGTAGAATTCTGTCAGCCAGTAAAGGTTTTTGAAACACAGTTTTTAAGGGAGGCGGGGAGGGGGGCGGGAATATGCCTATTGTTTTCATTTAACCGCTAAATTCATTATTTTGTTTTACTTTTTGCACACTTGGTAGTTATTGTGAATAAGAAATTATAATTTTTCCCAGGGAATTAAAGATCTCGGAGCTAGAGGAGTCATGAATTTTGTTCCAGGATGACTGGCTTCTCTAGGTACCTTCATGAGATCAAACCGAAAAAATATTTTAATGGACATCGTTTTTACATGGCCAGGTTTGCGGGCAGAGGATCTATCGACGTTTTTGGAAATGATCAACAATTTGCTCAAGAAAAACATGAAAATGCTGTTTAAAAAAATATAATAACGAAAAACAAACAAACAAAAAAACCCACATCTAAGAAGCCAGAGTGTTCCTTCGGATGTCAAAAGGCGCACTCTCCTGAGCTCACAGGCAGCCATGGGTGCTATTGTCTTGCAGTGTCACTTAATAGCGAGCTTAGACTTTTGTCATTTGGGTGGCTGTGCTTTTAAAAGCCCAGTGTAAAATGGCACACACACTGCATTTTTTTCCGAGCTGCAGGAGGCGGGGGCAGCGGGGGATAGTGCAGACTGTAGGGACACTGCCCTCCCAGCCAATCAGCGCTCGCCTGCTTGCCATCGCAAAGTTGTTAACCCCAGAGTCTTCTGGCTGTGCTGCCTCCTCTGCTTTTAATCTTCTGTGGATATTTCTCCGATTTCCCCCAAAGGCCCACAGATCCTGGGGGAAGCCACCCCATTCAGCCACCGATCATGGAAGAAAGTATTACTTTTTATTTACTAAACATTTTAAAGATGTTGGAAGACCCATATGCTGCCTGGAGGCTGTTGTTTCTAGGGACACAAGTATCCAGCCTATATTGTTACAATTTTTTTTCAAGAACTGCCGTCTTCTTTGCCTGCACTAATGGTAAGTTTGTAATTTTCACCATTTATGTCATTAAGTCTTTGAAGGAGTCACCAGCTAAAAAGGATTTTCATTGTGTTTCTTCTAACAAAACCAATCTTTGTATTTTTCTTTAGCTTTGATCTCTGCACATTCTACCTAATCTTGCCTGGTTAATTTTTACCAAAAGAAAAAAAAATAGTTTTTTTTCCATTGTTAAAGCTAAATGTTTATAATATAAATTATACTTTAATTACTGTGAACTACAGAGGAACTCAGATATTTCAAGATGGACTTGTTTTGTGCCAGTAATGTTGGCAATGCCAAATATGTGCATATCCTCTTTATAAAAATTATGTCTTACCTAATTTGTCCAGGACTCAATTATCAGCAGACAAACTATGGATATAGTTTTTAAAAAATGGACCTATTGTGGTTCTCTTGATGGATTACTTGGTTACAAACTATAGAAAAGCTGCCCTTGGTATAATGAAGGTGGAGGTTGACATAACCGGGTTTATATTAAGTTATGGCTGTTACTAAATAGTGGATCTTTTATTTGCTGATCAGATCTCAACTTGTAGTCTATGATATTCTTTCTTTGAAGCTCTTCCTTAGTTAATCTTTGCAGATCTATCTTGTTTTTTTCCAATAAGGTACATTTGGGAGACATTTTGTAATTTTTGGCATTTTTCTAATTTTTTTTCTTTTTGCACACGGTGGGAGATCTTTTTTGTTTTGCATTGATCTGTGTTGGTGGCGCTGTAGTGCTCCTCAACAATTTATGTCAGTTTCACTAAAAGAAAAAGGAAGAAAAAAAAAGAGGTGGGGCAAGATTTGATCTATTCTCTTCTCTCTTTATTATCTTAAAGAAAGTTCAATTTAGTCAGTGGAAATATTCAGTTGTGTTGTTTAAATGTTTTCTGTGAACTGTGCACTATGGGGAGAGCAGACATGTCGTCACAACCAGTCCAGGGAACATCAGGGACAGGCATGCAGTTTGCAGTTGTTGTATTTGATCTGATTTACTATCTCTATATCAGAGTTATTCAATAATAAGCTGTCGATTTATCCTCTTAGTAAAACTTTGTATTTTTCTTATATTATAAAATTATGTGTTAGTGTATTTTCAATTTAACAAAACATTTGAGTTTTAGTTCCTTCAACATTGTAAAAGTTGAATTTCATTTTGAACCAAGGGATTTCTTAAATAACTATTTTAAGTTTCTCCTGAGGTTTTTCTAACAGTCATATAATAATTCCTATATTATTGTTTGTTTCATTTTGAAATGATACTTCAACTGAATTTACAGATATCCTTGTTTAAAAAAGAACAAATATTTTTGAATAAGACAATTTTTTAAGAATATGTGCACAATTGCTTTTAGCTTTAAAATTTTTGATGTTCACATATCTAAATGCAGCATTATATCTTTTCCATCTTTGTTCTTATTGAGAGTTATCTGATTAGAGAATATGGGATTTAGGCCCCAAACCCTCCCAAGAACAAAAATGTGTTACGATCTGACATAGGTTTTACTGGTCTCTATAAACATTTTAGTTGTTTATGAAGATAGTAAGTGTGCCCTTAGTTCAAAAGGAAAGTGGGATGAATCAGTAACTGTACCCTAAAGCATATTAATCTTTTGCCACATAAAACAAAAATAACTGAAATAGTATGCTGGATCACTTTTCTGTAAGATTGAAGAGATTATTTCTTGAAAGAGTGAACATTTCAAGATAATAGCATTATTATTTAGTGGGTTTATCCACTTTGAAATACATAAATGCTCATTTCACTTTTTAATCATTTAACAGGTTGAAGTAAGAGGATGTGTGAAAATGGCTAAAAATAGTATTTCTGATTTTTGTGTCTCTATACTCTATACATCCCTTTCCTTGAACTTCAAAAATAATTATGCATTATGCCTACATTTTGTTTATACTATGCTATAAAAATGTGAAAATGTTCTCTGCAACATTTTAGCTCTTCATAAAATGTAAATGCCCCATCAAGATTGGTTTTTGACATTATAGATTATTTATAGAATGAAATACTGTAGGTGTAAATATATTATCTAACCCTCTGGTTATGCTGAAGAGTTTAGTTCTCTGAAGTTGATCTACCGAATAAAATATACTTTCCAACACATGTATTGCTAAAATAGTCTGCTATTCGGAATGACAATAATTTTTATTTTATTTAGTCTCTGAAAACTAAACATGTATACATAATGTAGCCCCCTTTTGAAAACAAACTGATGCTGTGAAGTCCATATGTAGCTATGCAATGCTCTTTGTTCTCCTACATCATCGACTATTACATCATTGATTATGAAGTAACTATTACAGTTAAATCTTCACTTTTAAAAATCCTTCATATATATTTATATGACAGATATTTTATATGTGACTCTTATATCACTATGTATTTAAAGAGGTTGAAATCTATGAAGCAAAAACAATTCACTATTTTATATTATTCTCCATTTTAAAATCCACCTTGAGCTTCATTTTAGCTCTTGATTTCTTGGACATTAATTTTTTGAATTGATAACATTTTTATAGAAATTTAGTTTATGAGCCTGGTGTGATTGTAATTAGAATTATACAATTTCTTTATTAAAAATCTTTATTAATTTAGTAGAGAACTAACTCAGTCTTTCATAGTAACAGTTTCTAGACCGTGGACAATAAAAAATTATTTTTTAAAAATCCCAAAATGTCATTTGAGTCAACAGTTGCACACTTACTTCTTTCTCGCACACCATTTTATCAGATAATAGCAAGTAGCAAAATTGACTATATTGTCATATCATTTTTCTCATCCTGCCCATCCCTCTGATAGAGGGAGGGGCTAATGAGTAGTGAAATAACCAAAAAAACAGGTTGCAGAAAGCAGTAAGAAATAATGCCAAAGACATGGAGGATCTGTAAATCAAATTCTAAACAATAAACCTCAGAAAAATGAACTTGAAATTATGGAGCTCAATCAATAACAAATAAAATTATATTAAGCCAATGTAATGAACCAATATAATTTCCTAATGTATTAACTTGTATTCATTAATATTGCTAAAGACTGAAGAAGTTTCAGGTTAGCCAAACTCTTTAGGTAATAGGTAATGGTAGGCTGAGGTAACAAAGAGAAGAAAGATTTAGAGGTGTTAAGATGACCAAACATAAAATGCTAAAAATATTAGCCAGGACTAATCTAATCTACCAGGACTAATCTAATCTACCTTGGCATAAACTTTTTTAAAAGAAGGAAATATAAATTAAAATTCTATCTTGTGAAACCAAGTGCAATATAGACTTGAAATTGTCTGTTTCCAGTTATACCCACTTCTCGTGCTATTTACCTCTGTTATTCCTAGATGTGTTACTACTTTCCATAAGACTAAACAAACACACTACCATCCTCAGCATCATTTTGCAAAGGAAAGCAAGAGGAAAATGATTCACAAAATGTGTGTTTGTGTTATGACTTTGTTTTTGATCTTTCCAAAATGGTTCTCAAATGGAGAATCTAAAAAGAAAGTAAAGCAGATGTCTAATTTTATAAATATCTTTGTGGAAAAGATAAAAGCAGATTTTATACTTGATTTGTTCAACATTTCTTTTTATTTTTATTCAAGGGTCTGTTTACTCTAGATCCTCCCCCATTGATTATGTGTCATTCTGGTAAGATGCTAGGATGTAATCTTGAGAAAAAGAGGCAAGGATTACTACTCTAATGGAGTCTATACTTCAGTGTGGTTCAGAGTTCTAAAGATACTTTAAATCAGCCGGGCGCGGTGGCTCACGCCTGTAATCCCAGCACTTTGGGAGGCCAAGGCGGGTGGATCACGAGGTCAAGAGATCGAGACCATCCTGGTCAAAATGGTAAAACCCTGTCTCTACTAAAAATACAAAAAAATTAGCAGGGCATGATGGCACACGCCTGTAATCCCAGCTACTCGGGAGGCTGAGGCAGGAGAATTGCCTGAACCCAGGAGGCGGAGGTTGCAGTGAGCCGAGATCGCGCCACTGCACTTCAGCCTGGGTAACCAGAGCAAAACTCCGTCTCAAAAAAAAAAAGATACTTTAAATCTAAGGTCTTAGATATGTGAGGTTCCCAAACAAATGCCAAATAATATTTTTGGAAAAAATATTTTTTAAATTTAGATCTGCTTAAATAGGATATGACAAGTATTCTTCCATTTAAGGACCATTATTCGAGCATCAGATACTTCCATATTGGGGTTGGGAGAGGATGTAGCCCTTAAGCTTTAGATATAACGCAAATAGATGCTACAGATGGTTGCCTAATACAGATTTCTATTGCAAAATGAGAAATGAAACTTTGACTTATTTGCTAGAGAAAAGAGATGAAGAGAGGATCACTTTGGTAGTAAGAGTTTTGGGCATGTCCCTATGAGATACATTTGATGAAAACATTTTTTAAAACATGGTGGAGCCTCATTTTGCACATTTTGCTGACAGTGTCATAAAATAAACATCAAGGTAAATATAAACTGAAGATGAAGCAAAGAAATACAATATTGAAAAATTATATTAGAACTAAAATTTTTATTTTAAAACCTGTAATAATTTTTGATGATATATATTACAGAAATTTTAAAAATAAAAACAGATATTTTAATTTATTAAGATAATATAAATAGACATTTCGTTAATGGTTAATTAGTTAAACATATCAGGTATGGAGCAGGAAAGTAAAACTGATATTTCTATGCAGATGAATTGGAGGAGAAGGAACTATTTAAGAATTCTCTATATGTGGTTTAAGATGATCTCAGGAATAAAGTTACCAGATAATTTTGTCATAGAGCTAATTAATCTATAGTAGCTAGATGTGTTATATTATTTGGTTTGCTTTTATACTAACACAGAACCCTACTGATAGTGGCATAAAAAATAAGGATATTTATTTTTTCAACTAAATGGGTAATCCAGTGGCAGGTGAGTGCTAGGTTTGGTTCCATAGCTCAACAATGTGATTAAGTCATTTGGTAGGTTCTAACCTTTTATGCTGCCATAACATCAGCAATGTCTTTCCTCATAGTCACAAAGTAGCTGATGCAGACCCAGGCATCATATCCTAATATTAAAATATCCAACGTCAGGAGAGTTACTCTTACCCATTTTGTTATAAGGGAAGAAATCCTTTCTCAGAAGCCTCGTTGCACAGTGTTTCTTCGAACTCATTGGCCAGGTTTGTAGGACGTGCTCATACCTAAACCAGTCACTGACAAGGGGATTGAAATCACCAGGATTGGTTTAACTAGGGAATGCTGAAAAGGGTGAACACCTGCTGAATATTTAGAGCTCAATACGCTTAGCTCTTGCTTTGCGGAAACTTTAACTGCTTTGTATAAACCTTCTTGAGTGATTAAAACATTAATATCTGTTTTCTCAGTGGCCAGATATGTCACTAGTGAGCTAATTTTAAAAGTAACAAAAACAACATTTGATTAGAGCTTACTATGTTCCAGCCTCCAGCCTAAATGCTACCTCTATCTCCTTAAATCCTCACACAAAATTAGGAGATAGGGCAATTATTATACCCATTTTGCAGCCAAGAAAACTGAGGCAAGGAGAGGTTTATGTCCCTGAGGCTTGGCCCACATTACATAGCAAATGAAAAGCTAGAGTTTGAACTTGGAAAGTCTGAAATCAGACTTTTATACTAACACTGAACCCTACTGATAGTGGCCTGTGTACTTACCTCCTCTTCTTTACTATCACATTAGATATTTGTAAAATTGGTGTTCTATAAATTGGTGACATATTTATTTTTATTTATTTTTGAGAATGAGTTTCACTCTTGTTGCCCAGGCTGAAGTGCAGTGGCGCAATCTCAGCTCACTGCAACCTCCGCCTCCCAGGTTCAAGAGATTCTCCTGCCTCAGCCTCCTGAGCAGTGGGATTACAGGCACCTGCCACCACGTCCAGCTAACTTTTTTGTTGTATTTTTGATAGAGATGGAGTTTTACCATGTTAGCCAGGCTGGTCTCAAACTTCTGACCTCAGGTGATCCACCCGTCTCAGCCTCCCAAAGTGCTGGGATTATAGGCATGAGCCACCACGCCTGGCCTGCCTTATATTGTAAATGTGCTGTATGATGTTGCTGTTGAATCTTCTGCTTAATTTATTATTTCATAAATCCAACGATGTTTTCCTAGAATGAGTAATTGGCCTTCTGATTCATCAGTCATATACAGATGAAATTTTGTGTGTTGAATTTGCTTCAGGTACATTTGTACTTGTACTTTACCTCCTCTCTTCAGGAACATCTCATAAAATTATTTCAGATAAATTTTTACAGGGAAAGAAGATCAAAGCCTAGAGATTCAGTGAGACCTTCTTGAAGCAGGTAAATTCATGATTCATTACATTAGGTCCAAATGGAATATTGGCATCTATTTAACAACACATAAGGCCAATTGTATGTACTGAAATGTTTCAGTCTTTATAAATTTGGCAAATATGGAAGCTTTCACTCCTGGGACATTTTGGGGGAATTTGTTGTACTCTAGATCAGTGGCTCTCAAACTTTACTGTGCCTTAGAATCACCTGGAGGGCTTATTGAAACACAGATTTCCAGGCCCCACCATAAGAGCGGCAGGTTCAGCTGGTCTGTGGTGGGGCATGAGAATTTTCATTCCTAAGTTCCCAGATGATGAGATGCTGTTGGTCCAGGCCACATTTGAGAACACTGCTCTAAAGTATCGCATTCTGTCTGCCATGATACATATTTTGGCTTTGAAATATGGATTGCAAACTTTGAAAAGTCGTCATTCAATATTTGTCAAAAGGAGTTAATACATACGTATTTCAATATTAAATAGGGTGGTTTCAGTATTAAATAGGCTGATTGAAAAGGTGAGAGTTGAGCAAAGACTTGAAGGAGGATTCTTTTTTTTTTTTTTTTCGAGATGGAGTCTTCCTCTGTCACCCAGGCTGGAGTGCAGTGGCATGAACTTGGCTCACTGCAACCTCTGCCTCCTGGGTTCAAGCGATTCTCCTGCCTCAGTCTCCCTGAGTAGCTGGGACTACAAGCACGCTCAATTTTTTTTTTTTTTTAGTAGAGACCAGGCTTCACCATGTTGGCCAGCTGGTCTCAAACTCTTGACCTCAGGTAATCCGCTCACCTCGGCCTCCCAAAGTGCAGGATTACAGGCATGAGCCACCGCACCCAGCCATGGAGGATTCTTCTTATGCTTTAGCATTAATATCATGTTTAAAGTTTATTTGCCAACAATTCATAAATGTGTGTATTTTTAACTTTTTAAAACAGCACTCATATTTTACAAGTGATTTTTTAAAAGTAGGTAAAAGTAGCCTTTAGTTTTGCCCAATATCAAGGTCCATCTGTGAAAGACCTGAATCTGTGTCATTTTGCTGTTTTTCTCAAGATTTTATTCCTCCAACTACCAATGCCCCATATTCACTAATAGGACATAGTATCCATGAGACTGAGAAAGGGAGGCTGCCATGCCAATTACCTATATTTAGCTCTGAAACTCAGGCCACCGCTCCAATCCACTGGAAACTCTCCATTCTCCAAGATAGAGGTCACAAACCCCAGCTGAAAAACACTGCAACATGCCAAAGAATAAAGAGGATCATTTCCAAGAGTTTAATTGCTCTGTGGTTGCATTATTCAGCTATGAGACTTCAGAAATTTTTAGTTCTAAAGATGTACACTCATTTTTCAAGAAACAAACTGCCAACATAAATGGTGGCAGCGGGAATCAGCAAATTCCATGTCCTTTCTATCCTCAGAAGCCATTATAAGCTTCAAGCCATCCTTCCATACCACTGGAGGTCTCGTCAAGAAGCTGGTATGAAGTATCTTGAAGAGGCATTAAGTAGTTAGTTCAGGCTGGTATGGTCTCGTATTAAAAAGAGTCATTCAGCACCTATTTGATAATAGACTCAGAACATTTAAAATTGCCTACAACTCCAGAACTGTCCAATACAGTAGTCACTAGTAAATGTGGCTGTTTCATAGCTGATTCATAAATTTGAATCAATTTAAATTTTAAAATTCATTTTTCCAGTCACACTATCCACATTTCAAGTGGTCCATAGCTTCACCCAGCTAGTGGCTATCATATTGGACAACACAGATGTATGACACATTTCCATGACTGCTCAAAGCTCTATTGAACAGCCCTGGTCTAGAATGATCCTGCATCCTTCAGCTCATGTGAGGCTCACTCTCTTGCACCAGTGGTTCTCAACTCTGCCCATATGTAGAATTACCCATAAACTTAAAAACAAAATGTCTATGTTCTACCCTAAAAAGTTCTGGTTTAGTTGGACTGCATGGGATCTGCAAATAAGTATTTCCCAAAAGTTGTCCATGGCATCTCAGCAGTCAGGGTTGAGAATTGCTAAGTTATACAGACAGTCTAATGACTACTGAAGCAAGCCACTAAACCAAAAACTTGGGGGAGGTGAGTAGGCTAGCCAGGCTACTTCTCATCTCCATCTTTCAAAACCTACAATCCATCTCCTAGGAGGCAAAGGAGTCCCCAACCGAAATAAAGATTAGCAACAGTGAAGCCAGTTCTGTGGAGTGAAGCAATGCATTGACTGCCTAATGAACACAAACTTTTGCTGGAAAAAAAAACCAGCCCTGTAACTCTTGTTCGGTTATGCGTTATTTGATGCCCTTGATAGTGGGTCTTGTATATTGAAAGGCTACTCAAAAGTTAATTTCAGGCCAGGCGCAGTGGCTCAAGCCAGTAATCCCAGCACTTTGGGAGGCCAAGGCAGATGGATCACGAGGTCAAGAGATCAAGACCATCCTGGTCAACATGGTGAAACCCCGTCTCTACTAAAAATACAAAAAATTAGCTGGGCATGGTGGCGCATGCCTGTAATCCCAGGTACTCAGGAGGCTGAGGCAGGAGAATTGCCTGAACCCAGGAGGCGGAGGTTGCGGTGAGCCGAGATCACGCCATTGCACTCCAGCCTGGGTAACAAGAGCAAAACACCGTCTCAATTAAAAAAAAAAAAAAAGTTAATTTCCGTTTTTAAAATATACATAAAAAGTTTTTAACTTACATATTCAAAGCAGTAGTTCTCCATTATGTTTTAAAATTTAGTTTACAAATCTTATTATATTCATAAATCTTGCAAATGTTAGAAATCATGATCCTTCAAATAATATCTGGTCTTACCTCTAGCATTATTTAATTAAGCACCTCCCAACTTTTTACACTGAATTTATAAATTTAGTACATATAATTGCCTTCTTTAGTACTTTGTAAACATTTTGAAGAAGTTAAAATCTTACAGATCTAGTAATTTAACTTCTAAACATGGTGACTCTTAAATTCACTCTAATGTTTCAATAGTACACATAAACTTAGTAAGCATTCTGCTTAAAACTCTAATAGGCTGACCTCTTACTCCTTTGGCTCAAGTCTTAAATAGCACATTTACTTACACTTAAAAAAAAATTACAGTACTTTCAACAGTACATTCTCAATCTTTCTGGAGTTAAAATATGCTTACCTGTTAAAAGAACCGTTATGACCTACCCAAACAATCGGGTGTTGCCTTCCCAAGTGAATGTTTTGGCCTGCCTTCTTAGCTTGTTGAAATTTTTTGGCAAGCAGTGGTTTGGGTTGGAACACAATTAGATCCTGTCTGAGACACTGATGGGGTGTGCTGAGCCTTATTTATATTTATGTATTTAAAAAAAGGGGGAGGGTATTCTGGTCCGGGCATGGTAGCTCACGCCTGCAATCGCAGCTCTTTGGGCGGCTGAGGTGGGTGGATCATGAGGTCAAGAGATGGAGGCCATTCTGGCCAACATGGTGAAACTCCGTCTCTACTAAAAATACAATTAGCCGGGTGTGGTGGCACACACCTGTAGTCCCAGCTACTCAGGAGGCTGAGGCAGGAGAATCTCCTGAACCTGGGAGTCGGAAGTTGCAGTGAGCTGAGATTGTGCCACTGCACTCCAGCCTGATGACAGAGTGAGGCTACATCTCAAAAAAAAAAAAAAATTCTGAAGGCCTGCTTGTCTTAGATATTGAGTCCTATCATTGCCTATTTCAAGTCAGAATCTATGGCTACATTAATTGAAAAATATTTGGGTTTTGCACTTCTAAACTTTTAGAATATGTAGCTTTCTTTTATATCTAAATCTAAATACCTTTGAACTTGGCAAAATGTCAAATTCCTTCACATTGTCTAATAGGACAATCAACTCTTCCAGATATTTCTGATCCTTGAAAGACTGAATTTCTCTCATGGCTTTTTCTGGCTACATGGTCACAATTTCCAATGTTATTCTATTGACAAGGTTTGATCTTGTTTTTGTTTTTGGTTTTTTTTTTTTTTTTGCGTGTGTTTTGTTTTGTTATGTTTTTGAGACAGAGTCTTGCTCTGTTGCCCAGGCTGGAGTGCAGTGGCATGATCTTGGCTCACCACAACCTCCACCTCCCCACAACCTCTGTCTCTGGGGTTCAAGTGACTATCTTGCCTCAAACTCCTGAGTAGCTGGGATTACAGGTGCATGCCACCATGCCCAGCTAATTTTTATATTTTTAGTAGAGACAGAGTTTCACCATGTTGGTCAGGCTGATCTCAAACTACTGATCTGGTGATCCACCAGCTTCAGCCTCCCAAGGTACTAGGATTACCACACCCGGCTGACAAGGTTTTTTTTTGTTTTTTTTTTGAGATGGAGTTTCGCGCTCTTGTTACCCAGGCTGGAGTGCAATGGCGCGATCTTGGCTCACCGCGACCTCTGCCTCCTGGTTTCAGGCAATTCTCCTGCCTCAGCCTCCTGAGTGGCTGGGATTACAGGCAAGCGCCACCACGCCCAGCTAATTTTTGTATTTTTAGTAGAGACGGGGTTTCACCATGTTGACCAGAATGGTCTCAATTTATTGACCTCTTGATCCACTCGCCTCAGCCTCCCAAAGTGCTGGGATTATAGGCGTGAGCCACCGCGCCCAGCCCGACAAGATTTTTTTAACTTCCAGAATAGCTGACCAGAAGCCTCTCCATCCACATTTCTGTTGCAGACATTAGGATAACACTTGAAGTACACACCTTTGTCTGATGTTTCAAGTTCCCAACTTTGCCCTTTACTACCAGTTGTCCAGGTCCTCAGTCTCTTCTTCTTTCAAACAAGGTAATATTACTTAACCTCACATGGCTGTTGTGAGAATACAATGAGTTAGTGCATCTAAAGTCCCTGGAATGATGCCAGACTTGCCATAAGTTATCAAGATGTGCTCTAAGTTCAGTATTTCACAGACAAACCTGATTTCAGAGATCAAAATAGGCCTTACACAGTGTGATGGGAATTTAAAAGATCACCCCATTCAGGTGTATGGATTTTGCAGTATTAAAGAGGCTCTCTGGAATAGATCATTATCTTCTTGAAGTACTCTATTAAGTCAATGAGTCAGAGTATAAGGTTTATTATCTTCTTTTCTTTCATTAAATAAATTTTTATTGAATTTCTACTACCAAAAACAAAAACAAAAAAAAAAAAAAAAAAAAAAAAAAAAAAAAAACACTGCCCTGAGCCATAAAGGATTCAAGAGAGAACAAGAATAAGAGAAGGATTTGGGGCCCAATGCGATGGCTCACGCCTGTAATCCCAGCACTTTGGGAGGCCAAGGAGGGAGGATGATGAGGTCAGGAGATGAAGACCAACCTGGCCAACATGGTGAAACCCTGTCTCTACTAAAAATACAAAATTAGCTGGGTGCGGTGGCCTTCACCTGTAGTCCCAGCTGCTCAGGATGCTAAGGCAGGAGAATTGCTTGAACCTGGGAGGCAGAGAATGCAATAAGCAGAGATCATGACACTGCAATCTAGCCTGGAGACAGAGCAAGACTCCGTCTGAAGATAGAGAGAGAGAGAATAATTTGGGAACTTGGAAATTAGGGTAAATAAACTTCATGGAGAAGGTAGTTTTTGACTGGAACCTTAAAGGATGGGTAGACTTTCAGCATATAAAGATTGAGAGAAGACCTTCCAGGTAGAGAAAGCAGTGTGGGCACAGGCAAGGATGGAAGAACATACGTGGCTTCTGGAAACGCGGCTAGAAGTCAGTGCAGATCGCTGTAGGCTATGATGCTCAGAGGTTAGACGCTGTGAGAGACAGGTCCATGATCGTAGCTTGGACTAACACAGGGAGGATTTGGAATCCCAAGCTGGGGAACCTACAAATCAGGCATTTCCCATAGAATACAGTTCAAATGCTTGCATCAGTTGCCAGAACATGATGAAGGGATAAATAAAGAGAGAATTACTACTTTCTTTTATTAGTCTGGCAACCCATTGGCATTGTGGGGGAAAACTCCAACAGTCTGGTTCTCTTGCCAGGTAAGTTTTGTTGCGAAGAGTAAAGTAGAAAAGGTTGGAAGTTTGGGACAATTTTCAGTAAGTGCGGACACTGGGCAGCAGGGGGCAGCATAAGGGCACCAAAAAGTTGAAAGATGCAGAAGACATTCACTTATGTAACATTTCCTGACACTTGTGAGTTTACTTTATAAGGCTACTTATATTAGTAACTTAGCATTCTTCTCCCAAAAATGAACAGAAGTTGACAGAGAAAAGAAGAAAAATGACAATTGCACCATGTTAGGCTGGCTAACAGCAGAATGACACTCTGTTTGAGAAGATAAAACAAGCAGTTGTCAGCTTATTATTTCCTTTTAAATAAATACAAACTCAGAATTCAATGCAAATGTGTTCATTTCAATTGGAAAACACACCTTTATATGACTTTAGGATTTTGCATTTTTTAAAATACATTTGTTCAGCTGTCCTGTATTCACAAGTTCCCTACTGTAAAAGTAGGGAAATTTGGGGGAAAAAAGTCATTTTAAAATGAAATGAAAGTTTAATATACATATTATTTTATATGCCAAATATATGGAATTTTTAATTTTGAGTTTTTATAATTATGAAATTTTCTGGACTTTTAAATAAAAATGTTTTTCTGTCTACAATTCAGAACTATCTACATTTAATCAGATTTTTCTAGTGAAATTCATCCCTTACTAACCTTTTTAAAAGTTTATTCAACTATTTTTTTCAAAAAGCTTGAGGCCAGGTGCAGTGGTTCACACCAGTAATCCCAGCAGTTTGCAAGGCCAAGGTGGGCAGATCACTTGAGGTGAGGAGTTTGAGACCAGCCTGGCCAACATGATGAAAACCTCTACTAAAAATACAAAAAATAGCTTGATGTAATTCCAGGAATTCGGGAGGCTGAGGCAAGAGAATCGCTTGAACCCAGGAGACAGAGGTTGCAGTGAGCCAAGATCACACCACTGCACTCTAGCCTGGGCAACAGAGCAGGGCTCTTTCTCAAAAATAAATAAAAAGTTTGGATGGTTAGTGATGTTAAGAGTGGAAAACTGGAAATTTCCATGTAGATTATTTTTTTTTTTAGCTCTGGAATTTGCCATGGCAAAGGCTACATTATACTCACCTGAAATCTCTCTTCAATGTGTGAGGAAGATAGTAGCATACTGTTTCATACCGTCAAACTTAAGGAGAAATCTCTCTGTCTGTGTTCCTTCATGATTCTTTCAATGTCTGTCACAGGTTTTGAAGGTTGTCAAGGTCACTGTGTGGGTTGCACTTTATGTGCTGCTTTTGTTCTCTTATTTCGCCTTTTTATATATACTTCTTTCCATGTGTTAATATAATACCTATTTGTCACTTTAAATGACCAAATAAATTGATGGCAGACTATTCTCATGATTATCGAATATTGATTTCCAATTTTAATAAGCAATATCTGAAACAATGAATAAATTTGCAGCTTAAGCTGGTTAACATGAAACTTCTTTCTTTAATATCATAATTGAAAATAAATTGTACTGTAAAGTAACTTTATGAAAAATTACTTATATTTTTTATTTTAATCATTTGTAAATATGGGCATATAAAGATATTAAATTATTTAAATGTTACCTTTCAAACCAGAGTTTACAAGCAGGGTGTGCCTGTTTTTGTTTATAGGAAGTAAGTTCACTAAGGGCAAAAACAAAGAACAACATTTTCTTTTATATCTCCCCTGGCTTATAGTACAATGCTTGTACAGATGTGAGGCCCAATAAACATAACAAGGTTAGGAAAACTTATCAAAGCATATGAAACATAAGCTTTTTTTTTTTTTTTTAAGATAGATAATCTCTGTCACCCAGGTTGGAATGCAGTGGCATGATCTTGGCTCAGTGCAACCTCTGCCTCCCGGGTTCAAGTGATTCTCCTACTTCAGCCTCTCGAGTAGCTGGGACTACAGGTGTGCACCACCATGCCCAGCCAACTTTTTTTTTTTTTTTTTTTTTTAGTAGAGATGGGGGTTTCACCATGTCGGCCATGCTGGTCTTGAACTCCTGACCTCAAATGATCCCTTGCCTCAGCCTCTCAAAGTGCTAGGATTATGTGCATGAGCCACTGTGCCTGGACTAAATATAACTCTTTATACTTCCATCATATGTTTCAAATTGTTAAACTGGTTAAAGTGCAACTGTTATTGTTCTTGTTGTTGTTTGGTGTTTTTCTCAGTGCCTAAGTAAGACTCTGTTAATTACATTCTTAATTTATTACATAGAAATTTTCCGCACTTTCTAGTGAGACTATCAGACTAATTGAAGATCTTTTATTACTAGATGGTTATTTCGATCTGCTTTAGCCTTTATTCTAAAGTTTGCATCTGAATCCTTGTTATCTTGTTTTAATGACATATTTATAAATGACACAGATTCCTCAAATCACATTTGACAGCACTTAAGGCAGAGCTAACTACCCTATAAGAACCTTTTGTTTAAGACTTAAAGTGTCACCAATTACTAATAGGCCATAACTTCTCTGACTCAGTCACTGAAATTATGTTCCCTAGGGCACATCTTCCAGAACTTTATTTTCTTTTCTACTTCTCATAAGTGCTTTCTCTACTATATAAACCAGGAATAGCCAATCTTTTGGCTTCCCTGGGCCACCTTGGAAGAAGCAGAATTGTCTTGGGCCATAAAATATACAAACAATAGCTGATAAGCTAAAAAAAAAAGAAAACAAAAAAGTCTCATAATATTTTGGGAAAGTTTAGGAATTTGTGTTGGGCCGCGTTCAAATCTGTCCTGGGCGGTGTGTGTCCCACAGGCCACAGGTTGGAAGGCTGCAGGTTGGACAATCTTGATAAACATACTTACTAAAGGCATAATTTCTTTAGAAATCATGTCTCAAAGTAAATTATCTTTTATCAGCTTTTTACATTTAAAAAATTTCATGTATCCCTTTTCTCCATTTTCTACAAACTACAGAAAAATAAAGATAATAAAATTTGAGAGTTAAAAAAGATGGGAAGGGTCGAGTCCCACTCCTTCTTTTCAAAGCTGAGGAGATGGAAGCCCAGGGAGGTTAATATCAAAATCATACAACTAGGTGGTGGCACAGCCAGTACTGAAACTTACATTCTTTAAAATAAAAGCTGGCAAATAACTATGTAACACAAGTAAGGAAACCTAGCGTGGACTAATTTTTAATTCATCAATGATTCTAATTATAAAAGTGTCACATGGCTTAAAATTTTTTTTTGCTTTTTAAAAATAGCCTTAGTAACCAGCATGTCGGGGCTGGGTGCAGTGGCTCATGCCTGTAATCCCAGCACTTTGGGAGACCAAGGCAGGCAGATCATCTGAGGTCAAGAGTTCCAGACCAGCCTGGCCAACACAGCAAAACCCCGTGTCTACTAAAAATACAAAAATTAGCCAGATGTGGAGGCAGACACCTGTAATCTTAGCTACTTGGGAAGCTAAGGTAGGAGAATCACTTGAACCCGGGAGACAAAGGTTGCCGTGAGCCGAGAACATGCACCCAGCCTGGGTGACAACAGTGAAACTCCATCTCAAAAAAAAATAAATAAAGCCAACATGAAGAACACAACACTATTATAAAATTTGGCTTTTTCTCTATACATAAAATTGTTCTGTTTTTTATTTCCACTGAGAATTAAGAAAAGAGAATATTTTAAGAAAGGCCATTATACAGAGGATAGTTCAAAATTCATGCTGAAGGGCTATTGCTTTTCAAGTGGAGATCATGCAAGTTTAGCCATCTGAAAAAGTGCACTTATTGGAACAACTCAAGAAAATAAAGGGAAAAAGAGTTCTGTTAAGACAGAAGAAGGGAAACTGCATATTGGAAATACACACAGTAGTGTCCCCTACAAGCCTGGTGTAAAGAAGTGTATATGTACATGTGTGTGGGAACTAGTATTTTTGAGAATGGAAAGAGAAAGGATAGTGCTTGAGAAGGAACACTTTTTAAAAAAATTCAGAATAGCATTTCTTTATTTTAAAGGTCTAGGTCTTTAGCTTTTTTGTTCAAGGGCAAGAATGACTGACAGCTAGTGTAAACCCAGCTTAGCATTTATGTTAAAATGAAGGTAATTAGAACCTGGCTCAGGCTACTCAGAGGCAACTGACTTTCCACCCTACACTGAAAATTATTCCTTACTCTTTCTTCAAGAAAAAATGGGCTGGGCACGGTAGCTCAAGCCTGTGGTCCCAGCACTTTGGGAGTTTGAGGCAGGCAGATCCCTTGAGCTCCAGAGTTCGAGACCAGCCTGGGCAACATGGCAAAAATATAAAATTTTCTCCACAATAAAAAAAAAAAAAAAAATACCCAGGTGCGATGGCACATGCCTGTAGTCCCAGGTACTTAGGAAGCTGAGGTGGAACAATTATCTGAGCCTGTGAGGTCAAGGTTGCAGTGAGCTGAGACTGTGCCACTGTACATCAGCCCAGGTGACAGAGTAAGACCTATCTGAGAAAAGAAGCGAGAGAGGAGAGAGAGAGAGAGAAAGAAAGAGAAAGAAAAGTGCAAGGCTGGGCATGGCGGCTCACACCTGTAATCCCAGCACCTTGGGAGGCCAAGCCGGGTGGATTGCTTGGGTCCAAAGTTCAAGACCAGTGTGGGCAACATGGTGAAACCTCGTCTCTACTAAAAATACCAAAATCTAGCCAGGCGTGGTGGCATGCACCTGCAGTCCCAGCTATTTGGAAGGCCAAGGTGGGAGGTTGGCTTGAGGAGAGGTAGAGGTTGCAGTGAGCTGAGATTGCATCACTGTACTCCAGCCTGGGCAAAACAGCCAGGCCCTGTTGAAAGAAAAGAAAAGAAGAGAAAGAGGAAGGAAGGAAGGAAGGAAGGAAGGAAGGAAGGGAGGGAGGGAGGGAGGGAGGGAGGGAGGGAGGGAGGGAGGGAGAAAGGAAGGAAGGAAAGAAGGAAGGAGAAAGGAAGGAAGGAAAGAGAGAGAGAAAGGAAGAAAAGAGAGAAAGGAAGGAAGGAAAGGAGGGAGGGAGGAAGAAGAAGTGAAGGGAAGGAAGGAAAGGAAGGAAGGGGAAAATGCAGTTCAGGTGACAAAGCAAGGCCCTGCCTCAAAAAAAAAAAAGAAGAAGAAAAAGAATAATGCTCAGGTTTTTTTCTGAAATAATAAAACAATGTCTAATACTTACTGAAATCTTATTATAATGACAGGTGCTGAAGATATCTTACAAGATTTTATAGAAATTAAATGAGGTAATGCTTGTAAAACACCCAGCCCAAAGTAAGAACTCAGAGAATTTGGTTACGTGAATTATTTATTGATTCCAAACAACTGTACAGGAGCAAAAAAATTGCTTCTAGGTTTTTTGACTGGGCTATGAATAAATTGACTTAAGACAGACTAACAAGAGAAAAATATATTTCTTTTTTTTTTTTTGAGACGGAGTTTCGCTCTTGTTACCCAGGCTGGAGTGCAATGGCGCGATCTTGGCTCACCAACCTCCGCCTCCTGGGTTCAGGCAATTCTCCTGCCTCAGCCACCTGAGTAGCTGGGATTATAGGCACGCGCCACCATGCCCAGCTAATTTTTTGTATTTTTAGTAGAGACGGGGTTTCACCATGCTGACCAGGATGGTCTTGATCTCTTGACCTCGTGATCCACCCACCTCGGCCTCCCAAAGTGCTGGGATTACAGGCTTGAGCCACCGCGCCTGGCCCCAAAAAACCATATTTCATTATATACATACACCCCACAAAATATGAGACTCAAAAAAGGGTCAGATGCTGGAAGCTTGTTTAGCATCCTTAGCTACAGAAATGAATAGGAGCTAGGGGCTTTTGATGGCGGTGAGTGGTGGGGAGCACACAAATAATAGGAGGGTGAGGGAAGGAATAATATGGTGAATAAAGATTGTCTTGAAATGCATATAAAATATTTCTCAGGTAGTAAAAGTTGTCTGGAACAGCCCTCTTCCTGTTACAGACACTTTTGCTAATATAGGTTTCTTTATAATGCAGGTTCAATAGCTGGATACTTGCAGAGTTCACTTAACAAAAGAAGTATGGTATAAAGAAGGTGACTTTTTGGCTGGGTGCTGTGACTCATGCCTGTAATCCAAGCACTTTGGGAGATCGAGGCAGGAAGATCACGAGGTCTGGAGTTCAAGACCAGCCTGGCCAACAAGGTGAAATCCTGTCTCTACTAAAAATACAAAATTAGGCCTGGCACTGTAGCTCACGCCCGTAATCCCAGCACTCTGGGAGGTTGAGGCGGGTGGATCACGAGGTCAGGGGTTCAAGACCAGCCTGGCCAAGATGGTGAAACACGGTCTCTACTAAAAATATAAAAATTAGCCAGGTGCGGTGGTGGGCACCTGTAATTCCAGCTACTCGGGAGGCTGAGGCAGGAGAATTTCTTGAACCCCAGAGGTGGAGGTTGTAGTGAGCAGAGATTACACCACTGCACTCTAGCCTGGGTGACAGGGCGAGACCCTGTCTAAAAAAAAAAAAATTAGCCAGGCGTAGTGGCACATGCCTGTAATCCCAGCTACTTGGGAGGCTGAGGTGGGAGAATTGCTTGAACCTGGGAGGCGAAAGTGACAGTGAGCGGTGATCACACCACTGCACTCCAGTCAGAGCAACAGAGAGAGACTCCGTCTCAAACAAACAAACAAAAAAGGCAGAAGAAGTACAGGCTTCCTGCCTTAAGGGTACTGCTTCTGGAGCAGAAAATGGGCACTTTTAAAAGGTAACCTAACATGAATGGTGCACAGGGGAAGAAGCAAGTAGGTGGGGCATCCATGTGCTAGCTTGTGCCTTATCTACCAGGCAGTTGAGTTGGCATCTTCATGGGCCAAAAACTATCCAGCTGGGCAAGAGTTTCAT
Source organism: Callithrix jacchus (assembly GCF_049354715.1). Taxonomy (NCBI): domain Eukaryota; kingdom Metazoa; phylum Chordata; class Mammalia; order Primates; family Cebidae; genus Callithrix; species Callithrix jacchus. The sequence continues at coordinate 32,008,068 of NC_133508.1, read as the reverse complement.
AGTGGGCATACTGTATTAGTTTGTTCTTGCATTGCTATAAATACCTAAGACTAGGTAACTTACAAAGAAAAGAGATGTAATTGGCTCACGCTTCTGCAGGCTTTATGGGAAGCATGATGCTGGCATCTGCTCGGCTTATGAGGAGGCCTCAGGAAACTTAGTCATGGTGGAAGGTAAAGGGGGAGTGAGGCTCTCACTGCCAGAGCAGGAGCAAGAGAGAGAGCGAGGAAGGAGGTGCTACTATACTTTTAAACCAGATCTTGTGAAAACTCACTCATTATCACGTGAACAGCACCAAGAAGATGGTGCTAAACCATTCATGATAAATCCACCCCATGATCCAAGCAGCTCCCACCAGACCTCACCTCCAACATTAGGGATTACAGTTCAACATGAGATTTGGGCAGGGACACATATCCAAACTATACCACATACTTTTGTTACCAGATCTCAAGAGAGGATTCTTGGATCTCATGCAAGAAAAAATTCAAGGCAAGGTCATAAGAGTAAAGCAAAAGTGAGTTTATTAAGAAAGTAAAGGAATAAAAGAATGGCTACTCCATAGTCAGGGCTGCTGGTGCCCATTTTTATGGTTATTTCTTAAGTATCTGCTAAACACAGGGTGGAGCATTAATACCTCTTTTTAGACCATATAGGTAACTTCCTGATGTTGCCACAGCATTTGTAAACTGTCATGATGCTGGTGGGCGTGTAGCAGAGGTCACGCTCATCACTATCTTGGTTTTGGTGGGTTTTAGCCAACTTCTTTACTGCAAACTGTTTTATTGGTAAGGTTTTGATGACCTGTAGTTTGTGCTGACCCGCTATCTCATCCTGTGACTTAGAATGCCTTAACTATCTGGGAATGTAGCCCAGTAGGTCTCAGTCTCATTTTACCCAGCCCCTATTTAAGATGGAGTTGCTCTGGTTCAAATGCCTCTGACATTTGGGACAGTAAATTGACTATTATCTCTCAAAGCAGTCTACTGGGGGGGTGACAGTTCCACTCTGGAGCTTGGAAGCACATAGATGAACTTGCCCTGTAGGGAGTGTCTGGTGAAGGGGAGGTAAAAAATTATAATTGCATTTCTAAATGACTAAGTAGGAAGTAGGGAATAGGGAAAATGCAGAAAAGAAAAGTGAAGAGAAAACAATAAATAGGAACTTATTCTCTTTTTCTTAGAAAAATGGGAGTATTCTGTTACACAGGATGGGTTTTCAGAGCTACTACTGTATCTGCAACTTCTCAGAATAACCAGCTCAAATATGCCAAAGAAATTTATTTTGGGGTGGCATATTCTGATCTCCCACTGTCAACCTGATCCCCAACACAACGCCTGCAGGTAGGCATTATCTCTACGTTACAGAGGAAGCTGAAGCTCATAGAGGTTATAAATTTCATTCATGTTTACAGAGCTAGGAAAAAGCTAGAGCTGTGGTTCAAACCCAAATCATGTTTGACTCCAGAGCCTGACCTTTTAACCACAACACAACACTGTATCTCTTCACAATTTGTTTTCCTAAAGCTGTTGACCTAAAGTAAGAAGCTGAGGCACAAAACACAATTTTAAGAGTTTACTTAAGCCAAAATGAGGATGGCTGCCCAGGGCACACTAAAGTTGCCTTGGAGAGTACTCCCTTGGCCTTTGTTAGGAACATGTTTTTAAAGGCAAAAGGGAACAAGGAAAGGGCTGTTTGATGGGAATCCTCATTGGTTTACAGAGACCACATTGATTACTGACTGACTGGCTATACTTTTTTTTTTTTTTTTGCCAGACTTTCGCTCTGTTATCCAGGCTGGAGTGTAGTGGTGTGATCTCAGCTCACTGTAACCTCCACCTCTCAGGTTCAAGTGATTCTCCTACCTCAGCCTCCCAAGTAGCTGGGATTATAGGCGCTCCCCACCACGACCAGCTGATTTTTGTATTTTTCATAGTGACAGGATTTCACTGTGTGGGCCAGGCTGGTCTCCAGCTTGACCTCAGGTGACCCACCCACCTCAGCCTCCCAAAGTGCTGGAATTATAGGCATGAGTCACTGCTCCCGGCCTGGCTATACGTTGTTGAAACCACGGAGTATAAGTTATGGTGTACAGTATTGTTAGCTTAATTTGCAGCTAGTTGGTGTCAGTCTAAAACTCCCAACAAGTGGCTTCAAGAGATAGTTATTTAGCTGAAGCGGGAGGTGAGACATGACTGCTGTCGCATTTCAGTGCCTCTCTGGGCCTGCTGATTATGTAAAGGAGCTTTCATTCCTCAGAAAGTTTCTTTTCTTTCTCAAAGCTCCTGCATATCATTTGCTAGCAACCTTTATCGCTGCTTTTAAAAACGGGAAATCAACGAGCAGAGAAAATTCAGGGGAAAAAAACATTTTTATTGATGTTTCTGGGGTGGTGATAAGGAAGAGTCTTCATGTTGAAAATTATAGCAGTAAAAATTATAATACAGGTAAATTTCTTATCACAAAATAATGCAAACATATCATAGCTTTCCTAAACTTTGCATTGTATTAGACACTCTTTAGCATACAGTGAAGAAATATGGCAAGCTAAGTTAAAAGGGGTGGAGAAAAGACCATTTAAAAAATATATAAAATGTATGAATTTTGATTTTGTCCAGAGACTTCCTTTTTAAGGAAACATTCAAAGGGCCCAACTCCAGCAAACAAATCTGTGATTAATTACATGATTTGGACAGGTCCTAGACTTTCCGTTCTAATGTGTTCTTTTTGGGAATGTGTCCCTTTCCCAACCACGATGGTGAAATTGGAATAAAATAATATGATATTCTTCTTTAAAATTGCATGGTACTTTAGAATTTTCAAAGATTTTTCACCATATTGTCTCATTTGTTGTTCATAACGGCCTCACAGGAAGAGAACAAATATTCTGTAGACCATGCATGTTGAGATACTTAGGGCTCAGAGATCAAATCCTTTCTATAGAGTCCTGCTGATAAACGGTAAATACTAGATTTGGATCCAGATCAGCAAATATGGAAGCCGGTGTTCCTTCCAGTAAATCCTGCTGTGTCTCACTACACTATGAGGCTGCCTTGAATGCCAACTGCTACTTATCATTGGACTGTTTTCACACACAGCATTCACCCTGAGGCAAACGGCAGCAACCTGTGCAAAGAGGCCCTGACCCCCTGGGGAGCTAGCTTGACCAGATTAGGAGATTGGGCAGGCACTGTGCAACCACCAGATGAAATCACTTGGCAATGAGAGGAAAAGAGGCAACAGGGCTCCTTGTAGACATATGCATGATACAAAACAACTAAATATACATAGGAATGATATAAAACCACTAATGATACAAACATAAATGATACAAAACTACTAATGATACAAACATAGGAATGATACAAAACTACTTAATGATACAAACATAAATAATATAAAACTACTGATACAAACATAAGAATGATACAAAAATACTAATAATGCAAACATACGAATGATACAAAACTACTAAATGGAAACAAAACAAAAAGATCTCAGAAGGTGAAGGTCATCTTTTAAATAAATTAATTTTATATAATATCTTTTAGATTTCATATGAAGATTTCTTTTTCCCCCTTAGTTAAGAATTTTCAAGCCTTTACAATGCAATATTATGTTGTATACTATACATATAAAAAATAAATCTCAGAAAAGTGATCTATCCCAAAAAACAGGGTAAAAAATACCCTTCAAAATAATAGCTTATGTTTGCCAGGTGTGGTGGCTCATGACTGTAATTCCAGCACTTTGGGAGGCCAAGGTGGGCAGATCACGTGAGGCCAGGAGTTTAAGACCCGCCTGACCAACATGGTGAAACCCTGTCTCTACTAAAAATATTTTTTAAAAAACTAGCTGGGCATGGTGGTGGGCACCTGTAATCCCAGCTACTCTGCAGGCTGAGACAGGAGAATTGTTTGAACCCAGTAGATGGAGGTTGCAGTGAGCTGATGTGGTGCCACTGCACTCCAGCCTGGGCAACAGAGACTCCGTCTCAAAACAAAACAAAACAAAATAGCTTATGTTTATTAAGCATGACTTTTGTGTCAACCCCATGCTATGCTGTTTTTGTTGAATTGTTCTTGAATTTCTTGCAATTCTGTTATGATTCCTATTTTATGGATGGAGAAACCACAGCTTTCAAAAGCTTAAATTAGTGTCAAAATCTTTTAATTAAAATTCAGTGTATTCATTTTACTAGAGAAATTTAAACGTTTCTAGTGAATTTGTTATTAAACCACATATAATATCCAAGTGCAGCAATCTGCTCAGTTCTGGTAACTGTCAGAATTTCATCCAGTTTTATATTTAAATGTTTTATATTACACAATTTTTAGCAGGATAAAAATATTTTAAGAAGGTAATAAAGATAATATTTTACATTTATAAGATCTTTATGCCTTTTCAAATTTATGTGGCAGACTTAAGTAATTAAATGGATAACTTGATTGGAAAAACTTCTATTTCCTTGAATTGCCTAGAATGAAGTTTCCTCAAGTGTGCTCTTATAGAACTAAAAGTACTAATTAATGGTGTATAGAAAGCGGTTCTATGGTCAGAGAACTTTGGAAAATACTGTGCTAAGCATCAGTAAGTGGGTTTCTTTTCTGCAGGACTTCTCTAAGCCTATATATGGTGAGCCTATACCTATCTGAAAGAGGAAAATTTAATAAGCAGTATTTCCCTATTAGTTTATATGTAATTCTTTACCTAACTCTCATTTCAGAACATCAGCATTTCATGGAGCCTAATTTGGAAAATGCTAAACAAGTATCTGGGAAGAAATACTGATATTTAAAACCTAGGTGCTTGTCATGTACTCAGATGGACCATGAAGCAGCTAACCTTCATTTGTGTAGACTTGGCACTATTATTATTCAAAGAACAGTGATTTGTTCTATGCCTTAAACTATGAAAATTTAAAGCCATTTTCTTTCCTTTTTTTTTTTTTTTTTTGAGACAGAGTCTCACTCTCTTGCCCAGGCTGGAATGTAGTGATGTGATCACAGCCCACTACAGTCAATCTCCTGAGCTCAAGTGATCCTCCCACCTTGGCCTCCCACTTAGCTAGGACTACAGGTGTGTACCAGCACACCCTGGCTAATTTTTGTGCTTTTTGAGAGATGGGGTCTTACTATGTTGCCCAGACTGGTCTCAAACTCCTGGGTGCAAGTGATCCTCCTGTCTCAAAAAGTACTAGGTTTATAGGTGTGAAACACATCTAGCCTAAACCCATTTTTTATTTTAAATGTACTATTCAGATTATATGTGTTCTTTATAATAATGAAAAGTTAGTAGATTCTATACTTTAAGATAGCTGTGCTTAAGTAAATTATTTTATAGATGGTGGATATCTCTATATATCTCTGTTAAATAATAGAAGACTATTTAATGAGATGGGAGCATTCTCAAATTATACTGAGAAGCAGACTGGGCACAATGGCTCATGCCTGTAACCCCAGTGCTTTGGGAGACCAAGATGGGCAAATCACTAGGTCAAGAGATCAAGACCGTCCTGGCCAACACGGTGAAGCCCCGTGTCTACTAAAAATACAAAAATTAGCTGAGTGTGGTGACATGCACCTGTAATCTCAGCTACTCGGGAGGCTAAGACAGGAGAATTGCTTGAATCTGGGAGGTGGAGGTTGCAGTGAGCCGAGGTCATGCCACTGCACTCCATCCTGGCAACAGAGCAAGACTCCCTATAAAAAAAAAGATTCAAAAATTAGTCGGGCATGGTGGTGGCCACTTGTAATCCCAGCTACTCTGCAGGCTGAGGCAGGAGAATCTCTTGAACCCAGGACGTGGAGGTTGCAATGAGTGCAGATCTCACCATTGTACTCCAGCCTGGGCAGCGGAATGAGACTCTGCCTCAAAAAAAAAAAAAAAAAACTATATATATATATATATGGCGGGGGGTGGTAAAGGCCACAAAACAGAATAAACAGTATTATCTCAATAGTGTAAAACAAGCCAATGAAAAGCAAAAACAAAAACTAACAAATGGGGGCAGGTGTGGTGACTCACACCTATAATTCCAGCACTTTAGAAGGCTGAGAGGCAGGAGAACCACTTGAAGCCATGAGTTCAAAATCAGCCCAGCCAACACAGCAAGACTCTGTCCCTAGAAAAAAAAAATTTTTAATTATCCAGTCATGGTGGCATGCACCTGTACTCCCAGCTACTGAAGGCTGAGAAGCAAGAGGATCAGTTAAGTCCAGGAGATTGAGGCTGCAGTGAGCTATGATAGCACAACTGCACTGCAGCCTGGGCCATAGAGTGAGATCCTGTTTCAAAAGAACAACAAAACTAACAAACAAAACCAGAACAGACCAGAAGAAACAGAAACACAAAATGTTAACCTTATTATAAATAAATCAATTAAAACCAAAAATACTATCTTGTTCCAATATACCTCCTGCTGCAGTGCCACTGTCTTATTTTTTGGCTTATGTGTTTTGTGTTTGGGAAACCAGATTCAGAAGAAATCTTAAGATCTGGATGTGGCTTTTACCTGTGTCAGTAACTCACATAGACAAGTCAGATAGGTGTTTGGTTTCCAAGCTTCTACAGCTTTAACTCTGGAAGATAGGTCACGTACTCTCTTCCAACATGGGAGGTGCTGCTCATGATAGCCACTCTGTGTCCCTGGCTATGTCCTGAAGCTTAACTGATTTTTGGCTTCAAAGTGGTCTCATCCTTATGATCAAGTACTTGAACAACGATTATAGGAGGGAAAGGTAAATGTTTAATCAATGTGCACAGGCAATGCTAGGCCTCTAACTCTTCTAATTCACGGCTCAGCTCACAGAGTCTATTCCTCCCACAGTGTCCTAAAGAAATTGGGTTTGCTGTGACCTCCTCATTCTTTTTGGTTTTCCTCCTTGATTGCCTCCTTGAAATGCCAACCTCATTTGGCTTGTCTCCAGGCATCTCCCAGCCTCTCCCTCTATTCTTTTCCTGGGTATCTTCTAGATGTTGGTATTCCCCAGGGCTCCATTCTCTATGCCCTCTGTCACTCCCTGAATCAGGCTTCACACCGAGAATCCTGCTCCATGGTCTTCCAGTCACTTTTCCTTCCTTACTAGGAAAGGGAAGGAAACTAGATTCAGATTGCTTACCTAAGCAATTGGCACAATGTTACTCAAGGTATCATGGAGAAGCATAAATACGGTGAAAGTTAAAACATTTTATTTCACCAGTCCTAATTTGTTAGGTGATAAGAAAGATAATTCTGTACCCCAAGTTTCAGTAAGAAAATAGAATTTCCTTCCTCAGTTTATAAAAGCAAAAGCAATTCATGGTATTTTCTTCCTCGAAGCTCTTCTTCCCTGTCAGTCTTTGTCTACCACCCATTAATAAATTGTACTTAAACCTTCCAACATACATTTCTACTTCATTAACAATTTTTCTAATTCCTCTAAATTTTGTTTCTTCACCCGTCATGTACCATCTATACCATACTGATTCATATATGCATTACTTAGTAAAACTAATGCTTAAGTAGTCAGTTCTATCTACAAGAGTGTAAGGCTGGGTGCAGTGGCTTATGCCTATAATCCCAGCACTCTGGGAAGCCAAGGTGGGTGGATCACCTGAGTTCTGGAGTTCAAGACCAACCTGGTCAACATGGCAAAACTCCATCTCTACTAATAATACAAAAATTAGCTGGGCATGGTGGCACACACCTGTAGTCCCAGCTACTCTGGAGGCTGAGGCAGGAGAATGGCTTAAACCCAGGAAGCAAAGGTTGCAGCCTCCTGGATTTAAGAAGATCATGCCACTGTACTCCAGGCTAGGCAACTCTGTCTCAAAAAAAAAAAAAAACCACCCAGAGTGTAAGGCGCTAAAGGTAGCACATTATTTCTTGGTTTTTTTTTGCCTTTGTATCCCTTACAACCTTGCACAAATGCCTGGGCTACACATAGTAATCTGTCAGTATGTGCCAGTCAATGGGTATAATGGGTTGACATTAATTTAACATAATCCAGTTATGTTGAGAGATACCACCAAATATTTTTTAAATGTATATGGTTTAATTTGTACATTTTTTTAAGATGGACTTCTATTCTGAGAAATTAATTGTTAAGATGAGGTAAGATGAGGCATGGAAAAGACTACTGAATGGTTCCTCAATTAAGTACTAAATTATTATTTTTCAAGTTCAACAGTTTCCTGTTCATGCCTCCCACCACTTCTCCAACTGCATCTAGTAGTATCCTCCTTAGAATGCTGTCATAAAGGTCTCAGCTGCTTGCCGGCACAGTGAGGAAGAGATCAGATGATTTATAGCAGTGGCCCCCAATCTTTTTTAGCACGAGGAACTGGTTTCATGGAAGACAACTTTTCTATGATCCAGGGGAAGGTGTTGGTTTGGGGATGATTCAAGCACATTACATTTATTGTGCACTTTATTTCTATTATTATGACATTGTAATATATAATGAAAGAATTCTACAACTCACCATAACGTAGAATCAATGGGAGCCCCAAGTTTGTTTTCCTGCAACTAGATGGTCCTATGTGGGGACAGTGATGGGAGGCAGTGACAGATGATCAGGCATTAGATTCTCAGAAGGAGCGTGCTCCCTAGATCCCTCAAATGTGCACTTCAGAATAGTGTTTGCACTCCTGTAAGAATCTAACACTGGGTGAAGCTCAGGTGGTAATGTGGGCATTGGAGAGCGGCTGTAAATACAGATGAAGCTTTGCTGGCTCACCCACCGCCCACCTCTATGCTGTGTGGCCATTTACACATTACACATTTACAATAAAGGTGTAAATCCCAATACATTTACACATTTATTGTGTAAATCCTAAGATTATAGAAAATCTAAACCTTAAGATTTACACAATGAATATGTAAAGACATTACAGGTTAAGAAGGTTATAAAAAACCTAAACCTTAGGATTTACACAATAAATGTGTAAAGACATTCTATTTAGATTACACAGAAAATCTAAAATGTGGCCAGGTGCAGTGGCTCATGCCTGTAATCCCAGCACTTTGGAAGGCCGAGGTGGGCAGATTACCTGAGGTCAGGAGTTCAAGACCAACCTGACCAATATGGTGAAACACTGTCTCTACTAAAAATATAAAAATTAGCCAGGTATGGTAGGGGGGCATGTAGTCCCAGCTACTTGGGAGGCTGAGGCAGGAGAATCGCTTGAACCTGAGAGACAGAGGTTGCAGTGAGCTGATATTACGCCACTGGACTCAAGCCTGGGTGACAGAGCAAGACCATCTCAAAAAAAAAAAAAAAGAAAATCTAAATCTAATGTAAAAGTGTGGCATCTTTTCTTAAATCCCAATATTGCTGCAACTACATTCTCAGATAGTCTCATTTGTTTGAGTCATGCATTTTTCATTTTTTTTTTTTTTTTGGTTAAACTTCATATTGAAGATAAAATTAAAATGAAGTAACTTTGAATCCATCCTGCTACTGTTTGCTAAGATTGATAATTTGCCTTTTGTTCTTTTAAGGTACAGATTGTTTCTAAATATATTCTGAATGATTTCATGTGAAACGTAGTTCTTAAAGATTATGTACAGAATTCCATGCACAAATTACTCAGTAAGGAAATCAGTAGTTCAGATATTGTTTCTGTGACACCTTATTAAATATATTGCAATGGAACTGTAACATTTTCTTTCCAACACTTCCTAGATAAAAAAATATATATACCATAAAGGGCTTCCAGTTTTTGTTTACCTAAATGTTATAGTGGAAGAACTGTTTACTGTCATTTCTTCATGTAGCTTATTATGAAAGTAAAATGCAGGAAAAGAAATGATTACCTCCAGTGAAAATGTATTCAGTATTCAGACTTTTGCAGAATGCTTTAAATTATTGCACTACATCACTTTTTAAATAACATCATTGTGCATTTACACAGCTTAAAGACATTAATTTCACATTTCCCAATTAAATACAAATACAGTACCTCACTTTACTATGGGTCCTGTGAGGTTATAGAGACCATATCTTATTTATTATTGTTTCTCCATCACAAACTGCTTTGCCTTAGCTCTTAGTAAACATTCAATAAATATTTGTTTGAATATTTTTAATATTCAAATATTAATTTTAATATATCTTGTTGTCCCATCAAAGAGAGTTCAACTCTTTGCATCACTATCCATTCTGGTTGTCATTCCCTCCTGCCTGCCTCAGAGAAAGATGGTCCTAAAACTAATCCATGTAAATGATTCTTTGCTTTTAGTATACAAACATGCCCACAACTCTCCTACTTTCCAAAACAATGAAACCCTTGACTTCAAATAGCTACATCTTTCTCTCTTTGGCCTTCATTACCAACCCTCTTAAACATCTCTGTATTTTGGGGGGGGATGGAGTCTCGCTCTCTCGCCAGGCTGGAGTGCAGTGGTGTGATCTGGGCTTACTGCAAACTCCACCTCCCAGGTTCAAGCAATTCTCCTGCCTCAGCCTCCCAAGTAGCTGCAACTACAGGTGCACACTACCATACCCAGCTAATTATTGTATTTTTAGAAAAGACAGGGTTTCACTGTGTTGGCCAGGATGGTCTCTATCTCTTGAGCTTGTGATCCACTCCCCTCAGCCTCCCCAAGTGCTGGGATTACAGGCGTGAGCCACCGCACCTGGCCCATCTCTGTCTTCAATTCTAGTTCTCTCCTCACTTCACTTCAATCTGGGACTGCACTCTGGAATCAGATACTAGGGATTCTAATCTCAGCACTGCCTCTCACCAGCTTTGTGGCTACAAGCCAGTCACACAACCTCTCTAAACATAACAGGGCATATCCCACAGGGCTGTCATGAAAATTGAGATAATGCATTTAAAGTATTTCTGTATCACCTGGCACACAGTAAGTGTTCCATAAATTGTAGCATTCTTCCTGTTGACTGAAAGCATAATAGGCGTTCAGAGATGAGGAAGATTGGGGTAGGCTTATTTTGCATCTACCTTACATAGTCAATGTTTCATGGGGGAGGAAATATTTGAGTTGGATTTTGAAAGATAATAACATCTTACATCTATAGAATGTTGATGGTGGGCTGGGGATGATTCTAAGTGCTTTACATGGTTTGTTTTACTTAGTGTTCAAAATATTCCTGTGAGATAGGATTTCAGTAGACAGTCAGTCCGAGGCAGGACAGGGAGGACAGACTGAAAAGAATAAGTCTGGGCACAGTGGTCAAACCTATAATCCCAGCACACTGGGAGGCCAAGGTGGGCGGATAACCTGAGGTCAGGAGTTTGGGACCAGTCTGGCCAACATATAGTGAAACCTCATCTCTATTAAAAAATACAAAAATTAGTCGGGCATGTGTAGATGTTTGTAATCCCAGCTACTTAGGAAGTTGAGGTAGGAGAATTGCTTGAACTCAGGAGGCAGGGGTTGCTGTGAGCCGAGACCATGCCACTGTATTCCAGCCTGGGTGACAGAGCAAGACTCCATCTCTCAAAGGAAAATGAACAAATAAATAAATAATAAAAAGAATGAATTAAAACCCAGAGGCAGGAAAGACATGCTGATTTCTGAAGATGGTGATGAAACTGCTAGCTAGAGTGAGGAGCTTAAGCAATAATGACAAACGATGTTGGACAAACTAGGGCAAAATTATAGGAGGTCTTGACAACCAAACTCTCCAAAATTTGGGTTTATCTAATGGGCAAAATAAAGAGCAGTTATAAAGATATCACTTGGAGAAGGGAAGATACAGAATGGAAGCAGTTGTTGGCACAATGACTTGATGACATGCACTGTGAAGCCCCAGGGACCCACAGCCTCTGCTTCCACTTGTGGTTACCACTGGCCACCAACAGAAGAGTACCAGCAGTTTCCTGTAAAGTGGGAGCTTTAAAAAGGTTTATTGAGGGAATGAATGAGTAAAGGATGGACTGAATAAATAAACGATGAATGGGAGGCTATTTCTAGGGGTGAAGTGATGAGAGCTGGGACTGTGTTTAAGACAATGGAAATAGGAAAGTAAATCCTAGAAACAATGTCAAAGAAGAAATCTTAAGACTTGGATACACACTCATAAAAACTATTTAGAACTATATTTATTTCAAATGTATTATTTACTGCAGAATGCACTGTCAGAGCAGTTGCCTTTGGTGCATTCTAAGTTTTGTTAAGTAGAAATTCCGCATTCAGAACAGAAATACATTTCTCATGCTATTATATGTAACAATTATTACCATGAAAACTCATGTCTCTTTGCTTTCTACTCCTACTCCATCCACCCAAGTTCTACCAGTTTTACCTCCTAAGTGGATTGTTGTTGAAGTCTCCTACTGAACTCTGGCCAAATAAACCTCCTCATTCTCAATCATACCTGACAGTTGACGCCTCTCACCCTTTTGTTCATACAGTTGCGTTCCCCCATGAATATTCTTTCTTCAATAATAGCATTTCGTTCCCATGAGCAGTTAGAACCTTAACCATCCTTCAGACTCAGATGGCATGCTGCCTTCTCCATGCTGTCTGATCCACCCAGATGGAACTAGCTGCTCTCTTTTCTGAACTCCCGTAGCTACTGCATTTCACTATATTGCCTTGCCACTTGAGTAACTGGGTATCCATTTGCCAGTATTTTATTTGCATCCCCTACAATGACAGTATTGTGTGTTACCTGGTTATACAATGCATATTTGTGACATGAATTCAAATAATCTTAAATACTCCAAATCCCTTCCCAAACAAGAGTTTCCCTCTGCCATTAGTGTATGCAGCTTGGCCCTAGTATACGTTTTTTTGCAGCATCAAGAATTTCACATCACTTTTGTTGGGGATACTTAGAAAAAGAAGTTTTAAGTTGAGAACAGAAAAGAATTGTTAAAGTGAAAGTACAGGATTAACTATTTTTCAAGGAATCTTTCGGATGGATAAATGAATCTGAGGAAAACTAAGCCTAAACCTTTCTTGCTGCATCCCTTAAGGTGAAGAGAAGTGAAGTGCACACAAAAGAGGCATGGGGCAAGACACAGCGGCTCAGACCTGTAATCCCAGCACTTTGGGAGGTCGAGGTGGGAGGACTGCTTGAGGTCAGGAGTTCAGAAACATAGGGAGACATGTCTTTAGAAAAAAAATTAGAAATTACCAGGGCATGGTAGGATGTACCGTTAGTCCCAGCTACTGATGGCTGAGGCAGGAGGATCACTTGAGCCCAGGAGTTCAAGGCTGCAGTAAGCCAACACTGAACTTAAGCCTGAGAGATAGAGTGAGACACTCTAAGAAACAAAAATTTCAAAAAAGGATTTTTTTTTAATTTTATTTTATAAAAGAGATTTAGGACTCCAGCTTTGGGTCACTGGGAACCCAGAAGGACCTGAGAGTTGGAAATCCACGGCATTGAGGAGGTGGATAAAGAAGTGATGAGAAAAAGGTGTCTCTTAGCAGATATATTATCTGCCAAAAGGCAAGCTGAATCTGTAAACTTATCTCTGAACTTAACATGGAGGGTGATTTTAGACTCTCTAGAGAGTAAAAAATGTATTCGTACTCTACTCATTATTACTATGCAGGATGTGGAAATAGTTATTTTTGTTGTTTACTGTTATTTTAATGAGGGTAGAAATAATTCATTTCTTTGGTTCACTCTTAAGACCCTATTTTATTCTTAAAATCTTAGGCTCCTCAATCATGAATTCTACTACTAGGACTTTTGGAAACCTAATGTTGTAGGCTGGAGAGAGCTGTTAGAGTAATATGCAACCAGTGTTTTCGGAACTGTTAAACCTGGCTAACCAAGTGTCATTCCACAGTGAAGATGGCAATTGTTGAGGTTCCCAGAAAGTGACTGCTCTCTAATGGCTGAGTCTGTGGACACGTCGCTGCCCTTGTCTTAATATACCCTTCTTCCCTTCATTTTTATTTTTTTGGCAAAGTCAACCCACACTTATCCTACATAATTTTACCCAGATATCATCTCTTCCAAAAAGTCTCCCCTTGCTACTTCATTAGAGCCACTCCCTGGGTTGGGCACCACCCTTGCCTCTCCCCACAGTGGCCTGGGCTTTCACTGTAACACTTAGCTGCCGTGTGGCAGTTGCCATTCGCAGGTCCTCCTCCCCACTGTGTAAGCTCCTCCAGGAGCCCTGTGGGTGCCAAGAGGACTTGGAAGGCTGAGGGCTCAATACACACATTCAATACTCACTGAATGAGTAAATGCACTGTGTCTGTATAGGAAATGTAGGTGAACGTCCTTCTGCCTCACGTAAGTAAGCTGCCAATATCGGAGTTTTAGGATAATTTTGGAGAAGTGCAATTCGCTCTGTTTTCTCCCCACCCTGCGGAGTTAGCTAAAGCAGCCTGGAGGCTAGCAGTTTGCCTGTGTGCCCTAAGCTAGTGACAGCTCATAGCAAGTCCAGTATTTAAGGAGCGTGATTACTTTTACTATGTAGCCCCCAGGGAGAAAAGTCGACTCAAAAACATTTTTGTATCTTTTTGTATCCTGTTGCACAAGATACAGAATTATGCACCAAGATACAAATTGAAACTCGAATTGAAATTTGGCTGCAAATTTATTAAACTCACCCCAACAGTCTTACCTATTTAAAAAAAAAACGAAAAGAGATCTCTGGAAACTCATTTTCATGTGTAATATAAACCGGATGCCACCAACCATATCCATCTAAATCAATTAATTCAGTTTTTGTCTGGCGGGAGTACAACAGGTCTTCATATGAGTCAATGTTACAAAGTTTTTCAGAGAACAAATGATAAGAGTAAGTGGGAACCCAAGGCTATGATGAAGCCGCAGTCAGTACAAAATCATGAGCTAGACATAAAGAACTGGCTTTAAATTCTGAAGTAGATCTTGCTTTTAAATGTTACAGTGGTGGGTAATAATTTCCTTTGCTTCTGTTACTATTAAAAAGTAAATATGTGTAGATCAAAAAAGACTACTTTGTAGAATAAGATGCCTGTTACTTATATTAAGCCCAATGCTTGGAAAATGGATCAATGACTTGATGCGGTGCCTATAAAATATTATAATCCAAAGTTGCATTAAGACATAAAAATAACTGCTGATAAAAGTTTACTCAAAGTAGCATCTGCCCCTAATTCCGTTTATATTTTTATCGTAAAGACCTAAGGCGCCTCGAGAACCAGGCTGTGCGTTCCCCCACCCCTCCGCGGTAGCCGGCGGCGCGCGGCGCCTCAGGAGCGCCACTCCGACGCCCCGCGGGGGCGGCCGTGGCCCGGGGGCGGCTGTGGCCCCCGGGCAGCCGCTGGCTGGGGCCCCACCGAGGTCCGAGGTCCGAGCCCTCTGAGCCCCCCGTCCCTCGGGCCCGAGACCCGTCTACCACTCACCCCGGCTGCCTTTCAAAACGCCGGCGTGCGGGTCGGGAGAGTTTTCCCGCAAATTATTCGCCCGTCAGAAAACGGCGCCGTGAGGGAGCGACCGTGAGAAAGTGAGCCTGTGAGCGGCCGGAGAGCACAACCCAGGAGCCGGCGCCCGGCTTCCGAGCGCCCAGTCCGCCCCCGGGCCGGCGGAGGGCGGGGGCCTCAAGCAGCGAGGCGCGGGGAGCGAGGCCGGCGGGCGCCGGGGGTTGGCGGGAGGCGCGCTCTGTGCCGGCGCCGGCCTCGAGCCCGCGCTCCCTCCCCCCGCCCGCGTGCCCGCGCCGCTGCGCGATGCAGTGTGGGGAATGGCTGGGGTTGGCTGAAGAGCGCACAGTGGAGTTTTAATGTCCGCCATGTTGGCCATGGCGTATTGAAGAGAGCGAGCGAGAGAGGAGCGGAGCGGCACAGCCTCCCACCCTCCCGGCTGGTGTTAGTGCCCGGACGGCGGGCTCTGCGCTCCGCCCCTCAAGTCCCCGGCAGCGGTTGGCGAGTGGGGACCGAACCCCCGGTTCTCCATGATCCCGCTGGCCGGGGCCGTTTCCCCAGAGCGGAGAGGTATCTGCTGCGCCTGAGATGAGTAAACTGTCGTTTCGGGCGCGGGCGCTAGACGCCTCGAAGCCGCTGCCGGTTTTCCGCTGTGAGGATCTGCCCGACCTGCACGAATACGCCTCGATAAACAGGGCCGTGCCGCAGATGCCCACCGGAATGGAGAAGGAAGAGGAGTCGGTACGTGTTAACTCCCCTGTCCGACCCACCGTCAGGCCCCGCTCCCTGTGCTGCCTGCGGCGGCGGCGGAGCAGCAAACCCACACAAAATGGCCGCCATCTTCTCTTCGCCGCCGACTCTCAGTCGCCGGCCAGGCCTTTACCCCGCCTCCCCCGGCCTCGACCCCCGGCCGCCGCGGCCCAGCGGGGCCCCTTCTAAGGCCACCCGCCGACCCCGGCCACTTGTACCCGGGTCCCGCGGAGTTCGGGGGCCCGAAAGGCACAAAGGGGTCACGTGACGAAGCTGCCGGCAGCCATTTTGTGTCTTAGTTCTTGGGTTGGGCCTTGTGCATCCGGAGAGGGGTACGGGCTGGGTGGCGGTGGGGGTGCGGCGAGCCGGGAGCCGCGGAGGACCCGCCTGCAGTCCTCTCTCTGGACCGCTGGGTGGCGCTCTAGGGCCGCCGCTGCCCGGGGCCGGGAGCGCAGGTTCTCTGCACAGTCGGGGAATTTGACTGCCCGGTGGCCTGGGAGGCTTCTTGGGCTCAGTGCAGCCCCCACGTGGAGCCTCAGACGAGCATGTCATGTTGCCTGCGGGTCTGTGAGGCTTTTCTCCCCCTCTCTGCAAGGAAATGTCGAGGGTGCTGCGTGTTTGCCCAGACGACTTACTTTCCTAGAAGATAAGACTTATTCTCAGTGTCCTCTTTCTGGGACGTTTGCATCCATTACTCCCCAGACCTAGTCAGTCGGAGGATGATAAACTGCTATCCCTGACTTTTTCTGTGATCCTTACGATTATCTTGCAGATTTGTTTGGAGTGCCTCTCTCTTCCGAAGCCTGTAACTTTATTTGTAAAATAAATTTAAGTTCTCCTGCTTTCTAGTATCTCAACATAGGGGGAGAAAAGACCCAATTTAAGTAACTGTTATATTTCTAAATTTCGAAGGAGACCTTTCTCATTCAAAACCGAACTAAAACTAAGTGACTTGATTCACGGACGTCATAACATTGAGATGTCTAAATTGGGTGGGCTTCAGCACGTAAATGACTATTGACAACTAATAGACATTTTACCATCGCTGTGGCTTTACCTTGTGGAAGTTGGGTTCGGACACCAGGATAATAGAATCTTCCTCTCATTTCCCCCAGATCCTTGACAGTATAACTTGATGACTTCTAATCCTAAGGAATTGCATACCTTGGTTTTCAGGTACAGCCATTTAAACAGGGTGCAGTGTATTGACATTTCAAGGAAGTCCAGGAGTCACGTGGATTTGTGTGCTACAATTTTGTTGTGGAAAATTGTACTGTAATACTTACCGGTACTGTAAGAATTTTTAATGTAGAAATTATGCTCTGTAATGTTGTTTTTGGAAATAAAACTGTTTAAACTCTTTGGGTTGTTTAACCTTTTAAAGTAAAATAGCTGCTATGACAGTGGAATGTTACTTTTGAGAGTAGTGTCTTAAATCTAACTTTATGGATAAACCAAGTGTATGTAGTAGCTGAGATTGTCTAGTGAGGCACTGACTTTCAGCGCAATGTCTGAGACACTACCTCTTATTTTACCTGTATCAACTTTAGAGTAGCATGGTGCCATTTGTTTATTTTTTAATAAGTGATTTGTTTTTAAAAATTAAAGTACTTGTGACTGCAGAATCTTGTCTTTTGGTTTTATTTTTATTTCTGTTTATAAGTTTTACAGATAATACTTTAAAGTATTGGGGTGTTAGTGTTACCCTGCCCTGGAAATTAATTTGTAGTTCTTGTTTTGCAGTCAAGGAAGGGGAAAGCCTTGATTAAAGCAAGACAGCACTACAGTACACTTAAGACATTTAGTTAAGTCTTGCTTCTGTGAATACTTTGGACAGTCCTGGGAGTTACAACCTAAGATTTAACAGGCCTTGATATTCCAGTGGAGTATCAAGGTTTGTTAAATTTTACAGATAGTTTTTATTCGCTGAAATAATTTTGACACACCCCCCCCCCCCCCCCCCAGACGGAGTCTCACTCCGTTCAGGCCGGAGTTTGGTGGCACCATCTCAGCTCACTGCACACTCCGCCTCCTGGGTTCAAGTGATTCTCCTGCCTCAGCCTCCCCAGTAGCTGGGATTACAGGCGCCCACCACCACTCCCAGCTAATTTTTGTATTTTTGGTAGAGTTGGGGTTTTGCTATGTTGGCCAGACTGGTTTTGAATTCCTCAGGTAATCCGCCCGCCTTGGCCTCCCAAAGTGCAGGGAATACGGGCGTGAGCCACCGCACGCAGCCAATTTTGACATTTTATACTGCAGTGGCTATCAATAGTTTTTTAACATGTGGAGTGCCTAATTTTGAAACACAGGGATTTTTTCTTTCTTCGGATAGCCTTTTTCCATCATCTGTTTAGAATTTTTCACTTCACATCCAACCAAAACTATGAATGAGAGAAGCGTAGACCTCAAGAATAGATACCGAACTTAATGGAAGAATGTAAAAGGTACCCGGTAAACCGCTCTGCAGTCCTGTGGTTCATGCTTTATTTGAACCACAAGACTGTAGAGCGGTTTACCGGGTACTTTTTACATGTGTTATGCAGTATTTGAAAAGGTATACTAAACATGAAGGTAATTGAATTCTGGATTCACCTTAGAAAAACAAAAACTTTTTGATAATTTGCTGAAGCATTTTGTATTTCTAATAAAGAGGAAGTTCTAATAAAGCAAACTTCTGCCTTTGACAAATTAGTTACGGGTCACAATAGTTATTGGTTATACTGGTTATTTTCCTCTTAGGTCACTGTAACATAGAACCTGAATTGACTGTTTTAGAAAAAATATATGTAGTCCTATGTTGGTCATGAAAGGTGAGGATAGTTTTTTTATGCACCACCTCATTAAAGCATTTTATGATCAAAATAATCTGCAGAATTGTCATGTGAAATACACCTAGTAATTGTTACATTGTTTCTGTGATAAACTTGACAAATAAGAATTCATGTACTTCCATTTAACCAGGTTTAATAATATAAGCTGAACACACTGGCCTAATGAGTCAGACTTTTTAATTTTTAAGAAACAACTTTAAGTAGAAGCCCCCGCCCCCCCCAAAATAATTTGGAGGTGAAAAATATTACTGAACTTTCCATCTTGTTTTTTAATTATTGTAGTGGGATTGAAAAAGTAACTTCAAATTATAATAAAGTGAAGGATTTGACTGAGTGAAAGTTGTTAGAGATTAAATGTGAATTTGCAGAATGTGATGCATTGAAATTTGCTAAGTCTAAAAGTGACAGATTGGCCCGACTCCATGGCTCATACCTGTAATCCCAGCACTTTGGGAGGCTGAGGAGGGTGGACCACTTAGGTCAGGAGTTCAAGACCAACCTGGCCAACGTGGTGAAAACCCGTTTCTACTAAAAATACAAAAATTAGCCAAGCATGGTGGCATAATCCCAGCTACTCAGGAGGCTGAAGCACAAGAATTGCTTGAACTTGGGAGGCAGACATTGCAGTGAGCCGAGACAAACCCACTGCACTCCAGCCTGTACAAGGGCAAAACTCCATCTCAGAAAAAATTTAAAAGTAACATGAAGGAAACAATGTATTTAACGAAGTACAGATGTAACTTTTAAATCACAGGGAAATAACAGGCTGTCCGCTCTGTGAGATAATTGAATCCCTTTGGAGTTAAAAAAAAAGATAAATGTTTAAACAAAGCGCTTGGTGGGGGGAGAGGTCTGATGTCCTATTATGAATATTTTAACAATGTTAACTTTAAGATTATAATTATCTTTATAATCTTAAATCTTGTGCTAGCTTCACGTTCTCTTGAAAGGTTAAACTTACCAAATGGGGTTAATATTATCAAATGTTTTTATAAAAATTGACTCGATGAAAATTCGAGCTTTATGTTGTTAAATTTCTCCTTTATGGAAGCATCACTTTAAGAGACGTTCTTAAAAGTCGGTTTTAAAATGATATTTAGCAAAATGGAGCTACTATTTCGAAGTAGTTTAACTTTTCATTGGGTTGTCTAGGGTGCATTGTTCCATTTATGAGGAGGTGGTAACTTAACTTACTCTCCTGTTACCTAGATGGGGTCGGGTAGGATATTTGGTGCAAGTAAGTTGTTGATGTTATCATATTGATACTAACCTGCAGTCACCTTTAAAACTGTTAGAAGTAGGACCTCATCATCATAATCAAGCACCTTGGTTCTATAGGATTCTAACAGGACAGAATAGTCTTTATACTCCGGCCTTTTCTGTATTACTGGCACAATATACAGTGTTACTTAGCCCAAGTTAAGAACTATTTATAAAAAGTGGACCAGAGTTGTTTTTATGTACATATCCTTGATATGAAAAAAAATGGTTACTAAAAAATGGTTTCCAAAACTTAGTAATAAAAACCTAGTTTAAGTTTAAGTCACTTTTGAAATAAACCAGGAGTCTCTTTCTTTAACCTTTAATATTTTAGACCAATCATTTTAGCCCTTTTATCTGGAGCTGTAAAAATCAATCTAGATTTCTCCATTCTATCCACTGTCTTGGAAGTGAAGAGAGATACATGAAATCTCTCTAAATTATAGTAGAAGCAAAGTTTAACAAACTACAGATAGTTTGAATTAGAAAAGAACTGAGAGTATGGGGGGGGGTTGCATTAGATAACAAACAGTTCAGATAAAATCAGAGAGAAGTAATATCTAATTTCAGCTTTCTATATTGTCCAAAGATATTTTTGCATAAAGTTTCTAAGCTAGGGTTCTGAGGGTTATGTGGAAATGATTCTGGAAGTTGATGAATTCACTCCATATGCCTATAAAATGTCAGAATATATTTTTCTGGGGAGAATGTTCACACTTGTCGTCAATTTCTCAAGGTAGGCTGAGGCAGAAAGCCCAGGGTTAAGATCAGCTGTTCCATAAATTTCAAACTGAGTCATTTTGATTTTATCTCAGTTTGGCAGTTACCAAATACACTTAATTGAAGGAGGATAATTCAAAAAGGACAGGCAATCCAGGAAAAGACTAAGGACTCTTGAATACAGAAGGGACCTTATGAACATTTACATGCCTACGCACCCAAAGTGTTAGTATTAACTTTTGTTTTAGTATATACCATTTGGTATCTAAAATTTTGGATTAGCTTGTACTTAGACTATTATACAGCAATGATGAAAACTAATGTGTTTATATATCTAATAGTATTTTGTGGGTGCTTCGTGATCAGCAATTTGTACAGAATTACATTTTTTCTGTTAATAGGACTTAACTGTGTAGATATAGGATAGCTTAAATGTTATAAATGAGAGAAAGTTCATAAATGTCATGAATTTGTGGGCAGGATTAAATATACCAACTTATGTTAAAAATGGCTTGATTTTAGTTTTATATTATGCATTCTACTGTATCATGGTATATAGTGGTAGTAATGGTAGAAACATAGAAACTATACACACACACACAGATGTGTACATGTTTTAAAGCACTTAGTAATGGCAAGAGTTCTTTATATATATATATAAAACTTTATATATTTATATGTATATATAAAACTATATATATATATAAAGATGTGGATTCTAATTACATTCATTACTCAATTTTCTTGAAAAGTTAAGGATGCTTCATTGTTAACAGCAGTTAGTTAAAAGCAGAAGATAGCTTTTTTTTTTTTTTTTTGAGATGGAGTTTCGCTCCTGTTACCCAGGCTGGAGTGCAATGGCGTGATCTTGGCTCACCGCAACCTCCACTTCCTGGGTTCAGGCAATTCTCCTGCCTCAGCCTCCTGAGTAGCTGGGATTACAGGCACGCGCCACCATGCCCAGCTAAATTTTTTTGTATTTTTAGTAGAGACGGGGTTTCACCATGTTGACCAGGATGATCTTGATCTCTTGACCTCATGATCCACCCATCTCGGCCTCCCAAAGTGCTGGGATTACAGGCATGAGCCACCGCGCCTGGCCTAGAAGATAGCATTTTAAAGGGAGCAATAACATTATGGAATTAATGGTATCATTTCTGATTGTACTTCTTAGAGAAGATAACTCAAGGAAGTTAAGAATTTTATATTGTAATTCAGGAATAAAATTAATTGAATGTGTCTAAGTGCAAAACATAGGAAAGTATGACATTTTCAGAGACAGAACTAGAGTATTTTAAATTTTTGGACCATTAAAGTGTGACTTGTGTTAATATAATAACTTTTTTTGATAAGAATAAACCAAACTCTGAGAAATCAATGAGAAAACAAGGGATTCAAATGTTTTAAACAACTTGCTAGAATTGCTTTTTTTTTTTTTTTTTTTTTTTTTTTTAAATAATTGAGTGAAGGTCTTGCTCTGTCACCCAGGCTGTAGAGCAGTGGCACAATCTGCTCACTGCAGCTGCAGCCTCAACCTCCCAAGCTCAAGCAGTCCTCTCACCTCAGCTTCCTGAGTAGCTGAGACTACAGGTACTAACCACCACACCTTTTTTTTTTTTTTTTTTTTTTTTTTTTGGTAGAGATGGAGTTTTTTGCAGTGTTGCTCAAGCTGGTCTCAAACTCCTGGGCTCAAGTGATCCACCCACCTTGATCTCCCAAAGTACTAAGATTATAGGCAAGAGCCACTACACCTGGTCCTAGTTTTGCTTTTAATTTATTACTTAATGCTAACTGTGTTGCCTTCAACACATTTATAAACTGTACCTAATCTTTCTTGATCAAGTTTATTAAAGCCTATAATAGGTATTGATTTTGAGCTATTACAGTATTTTAAATACAGTGGACATCCAACTTTGCACCCTTAAATATGTTAGTTCCATCTACCAACCCCGCTGGAATAAGTAGATGAAAAAAGCAGACTTGCTGCACTTACTACATCTACTTTAACACATTACCTGGGGCATAGCTTTGATCAGTGCAGACACAATCAGCTCTTTAAAGTGTAAAGCCCTTCCTAACTATTTGCTGTAATGGAGGTTATCTGTAAAGTTTTGGTTCCGTTTTGGATATATGTTGTGATCATCACTTGCTGAATTGCAAAGCAGATTATTAAAGCAAATAGTTTTGGTTGAACTTTCCTCAGTATAGCAAGTACTGACTGAAGAAATTGGATGTGACCTTAGAGTGAATCATGGGGCAAAGATGACCTGAGGTTTAAAATGTCCTGTGAATGATTTAGTATAGGTTCTAGGTTTTTATATATTGGGATGAATTATTTTGATAATGTAGCAATTGTGTATCTGCTCAGTATCCAAATGGCAATTGTGTATCCTCTGAGGAAACTTTTTACACCTTAATTTTGTATCCATTGACAAGCCACTCAACTTCTTGAAAGAACTTTAGTCTCTGCATGTGTTAAGTCTTCTGACCTACCTTACAGTTAGCTCTGAGGAGTGAATAAGACAGTGTATATAAAATCATGTACAGATGAATTTCGTTATTGCCAAACATAGAATTTTTAGAATGGCCTTGCTTTTTGTTAGTCCTCAAAAGATAACACTATCTTTTGTATGTGGGATTGTCTGACATAAAAGCATTAGATGTATTTTGTCTTCTTAGAGAGTTGTATGATATAATTGTGAAAAACTATGTATTTTAACTTAGGTTATTATTATTGAAACAGAGTTTCACTCTGCCACCCAGGCTGGAGTGCAGTGGCGCAATTTCAGCTTACTGCAGCCTCTGCCTTCCAGCTGGAAGTGGAAGGCAGTGCCTCAGCCTCCCGAGTAGCTGGGACTACAGGTGCACACCACCATGCCCAGCTAATTTAGGTAATTATTAATAGGAAAAGGCATCAAACTAGAAGTTAGTAGACTTCAGGCCTTACTGTAGCCTCTAGCTCTGCTTCCACATGCCTCAGCTTTCCTCGACTGTACAATGCAGTAGGCCTATGATGGTTTCCTGTCATAATGAAAATATTGTGTTGCCATTACATTTAAATGTTTCCAAAAGAATTTTATGTGTTTAGAGAATAGTTATTAAATCTTGAATTAGCAGTCTCATTTGCATATTATGTCAACATAATTTGCATGGTTGGTTGGTTCCAGTTTAGGAAGGGTCAAGTTCTAAAAGCCAGTCTCAAAAGGATTTTAAAGATATAAATGGATGTAGTAGTTAGAAAATA
This sequence comes from Callithrix jacchus, assembly GCF_049354715.1. Classification (NCBI taxonomy): domain Eukaryota; kingdom Metazoa; phylum Chordata; class Mammalia; order Primates; family Cebidae; genus Callithrix; species Callithrix jacchus. The sequence goes on along the minus strand of NC_133508.1, from coordinate 31,983,941 downwards.
CTTTTGTTTTCATGAGAATTTGAGATTAGAGCCAGAATTTATTTATTATTTATTTATTTGAGACCAGGTCTCCCTCTGTTGCCCAGGCTGGAGTGTAGTGGCACGATCTCAGTTCATTGCAGCCTCAGCCTCCTGAGTAGCAGAAACTCCAGACAGATGGCACCATATGTTTGCTGTGTTGCCCAAGTTGGTCTCAAACTCTTGGGCTCAAGCAATCCACCACCCACCTCTGCTTCTCAAATTTCTAAGACTACAGGAATGAGCCACCATTGCTCAGCTCAGAATTCTTTAGTGATGTTTGCAAATTTGTGTTTTACCTGTGAGCTAAGAATTTGAAAGTGAAACAGAATTTAAATATGGCTATTTTGAAGTCTAAAAGAAGAATCTGATTGTTCTAATAGCAAAGTAGAGATATTTGAGGTGAGGTATGTTGTACAAAGACTGAGAAAATATAGATACATCTGCTTTTGTAGGAAATACTTGTTGCTTATTTGCTTGGAGCCAGGCACTGTTAATAGGCCCTGTGAATACAAAAATGAACAAACAGGACTGTCTCATGGCTCTTACATTCTAGATGTGGGCTCTGTGATGGCAATCTGCTTTATTCACTTTCACTGATAGGTTTTTAATACCTGAAATAGTGTCTGGTGTGTAGTAAGTGTTCCAAATATAAGGGAACACAGGCCAAAAATAAAAGAATAAAAGTAAAAATGTATCATGACTCTTATATGGCAGTGGAACAAGATAGTACAGAATTTTAGTTAGAAGAAGAAGGATACTTTTCTTTGGGTAGTTAGGAAACATGAGGCCTGAAACTTGAGTGGTGGGAATGAGCCAGCTGTGGGAAGATCTGCATGAGGAACATTCCAGATAGGGAGACCTACAGGTGCACAGAACCTGAGCTGAAAACAGAAAGGAGGCCAGTGTACCCAGAGCAAAGTGAGCAGGGGATTGGAGATGAAGAGATGACACATACATACTCAGGATCCAGATCAGGAAGGTGCTGTTAGGCTACCATGAGAAGTTTGGACTGTGTTTAAATGAAGTAAGCTATTAGCAAGTTTAAGGAAGTGACATGATTTGATTTCATAGTTTTTCAAGATTATTCTGGCTACCATATGGAGAATGAGTCATACTGGGCAAGAGTGATGATGGTGGCTTTAAGTGGGATTGGTAGTAGTGGAAAGGAAGAGAAAGGGATGAATTCGAGATATATCTTGAGAAACTAGAACCAACAGAACTTGCTGATGGATTTGAATGTACTAGATGGAGAGAGAAAATCCGAGGGTGAACCTCCAGCTTGAGCAGCTGAATAGATGAGTGGGCCACTTACAGAGAAGGGACAGTTAGGGGCAGGGATGTAGAAGGGATGGACCTGTCAAGTTTGAAATGTGCCTCATTTGTCCTAACTGGATATATGAGAATATATACATTAGAGCAGTTTGTGCTAGAAGTGTGTAACTTGGAAGTCATGAGTTGGTACTGTAAATCTGAGCATCTTCAGCATGTGAACTGCCTAGAATGCTGTGCTCTGGGATTCAGGTAGGGGAGGAGCTATTAAGATTTTCTTTGTTTTTAGAATAAAAGCATCTCAAGAAGGAAAGGCATTGGTTAACTATGTTCACTGAGAAGAAGGTATGGGAAAGTAATTTAATTAGATATATGTCTTTGGGTTGTTTTGGTGGAGTGGTGGGAAGGAAAGCTCAGCTGGAGTAGAAGAAATAATAGATGAAAAAGGAGACATAGCAAGTGTAGTCACTCTTTGGAATAGCTGTGCTATGAAAGAGCAGGAAAAAACAGGGCTGGAGTAGCTGAAGGAGGTTGCCATATCAGCAAATTCGTTCCTTTAAAAATTAGTTACAGGACCGGGCGCGGTGGCTCAAGCCTGTAATCCCAGCACTTTGGGAGGCTGAGGCGGGTGGATCACGAGGTCAAGAGATCGAGACCATCCTAGTCAACATGGTGAAACCCCGTCTCTACTAAAAATACAAAAAAAATTATCTGGGCACAGTGGCGTGTGCCTGTAATCCCAGCTACTCAGGAAGCTAAGGCAGGAGAATTGCCTGAATTCAGGAGGTGGAGGTTGCCGTGAGCCGAGATCGCGCCATTGCACTCCAGCCTGGGTAACAAGAGTGAAACTCCGTCTCAAAAAAAAAAATTAGTTACAAAGTTCCACCGGGCACAAGTGAAGGAAACAAATGAAGCTGAGCCTTAGCTTTCCCTACTACTTCCTTGCCTTGAGAATTTTCAGATTGCAGCACAGGGAGGGGAAATGCCAAATAGACCCGGCAGCTCCTTGAGTTGAAGAAACAGAATTCAGAGTGTGGGGAGGCCTTTGTGACTTCAGGGCAGAGTACCAGAGCTGCACAGAAAAAGAGCACCAGATATTCACAGGGTGTCCCTTCAAGTGTCTAGCTGAAAACTGATGTGAGCCTGTCCATTAGGAACTTCCAAGTCTAGGGAAAAGCAACAGGAAAGAAAGAACAGTTTGGGAAGCTCACAGGGCTGAGACTATGCTACATTCCCACTAACCAGAATGGAAAGGCCTCATAATACAGAGTATCAAGTAGAACCCTCACAAGGGTTATTGTCTCAGTAGTGAGGCCAAGGCCAGCTTTGTTCTAAAGACTATTCTGGACTTGCCCTAATAAAGATTGAGCACTAGCTTCAAAAGAATTAAACTAAATTTCAAGAAACTTGATTGTGTCCCAGAACAAAGGCCAAAAATGTTTAAAGGAATATTAAAAGATACTGTAACATAAAGCTCAGTGTTTAGCATCCAACAAGAAACTATCAGGCTTGCAAAGAAGCTGGAAAATATGACCCATAATTAGGGAAAAAATTAACAGAAAGAGACACAGAAATAGCCCAGGTAATCAGATTAAAATGTTAAAGCTACAAATAAAAGCAAGAATTACTAGAACTAGTAGAATGATTTCATTAAAGAAAGTATGAAATAATCCCATCCTCTCTCCTACTGAAGGACTTCACTCCTAATAACTATTTAATGTCTCCTGGATCCATTTCATGGAGATACTCATTACTAGTTACAATGGGAACTTTTTTTTTCCTTTTTAAAAGGAAGGCAGATAAATGAGAAAAGATGCATGTCCGTCGTTAGAGTTGGTTATGACAGGATGAGGTAGTTTATCCTCTGATTCTATTTTCTCTATGGGGTGTGAGTGAGGTCATCACCTCAGAGTGAGGGAGAACCTTAAGAAATGAGGTAGGTATGGGAAAGCTAACTTAATAGAAAAATGTAGAAAATTGATAGATTTGCTGAGGGCTCAATATTTGTGATCTTTTAAAGTGAGACCAGTCAACCTATTTGGGCAGTCACATTTACTTGAGTTCCAGCACAAAGTAGGTAGATAGGGTTCGTCAAGGGTCAGTGTTTGGCCAGCAGGTACAAAGGAGGAGGACAGGGATGAAGAAATTAAAAGATTATCATGATGGACCATGAGATCTAAACTGGGTAAGCAGGGAAAGGAGACATCCAGGAGCTGATGAATAGTGAGAAAGTGGTACTCTTTGGGATGGAAGACTCTGTGGAATTGATTTGTTACAGTGGGAGTGCTTGAGTTAGTGAAACCAAGTTAGGAGGGTGGTGGCTAAAGACATGCTTGAGTTTAAATTTCAGAGGTGCCATAATTATTAGTGAAGGCAGAATCTAGAGCATAACCACGGAAGTGTTGGCTGAGATGGAGTAGAAGAAAAGATCAGCATGGGTGAGAAGTTCACGCTGTTAGATCATTATCCATGTAAATACTGTCATTAAAAATGATGCCAGAAGTGTGGTGGTTGAGAAGACAGTGAGCACTGTCACTGTGATAAGAGTGTGTATATGACAGCTTCAGGAAGAGAGTGATGCTGTGAGCTTCTGAGTGGTTTTTTGTTGTTGTTGTTGTTTTTTTAAGGGACAACAAAGAAGAAATGGGGTAGAACTGGCAAGGCAATGGGAACCAGGGAGGGTGGGTGTATATGCCATCCACAGGTCTGGGCTATGGGAAAATAAACAGCTTCTGCTTGAAAGGGCAATGGGGAGTATTGTTTCTGGAAGACATCGCCAGGCTTCAGTTAGGGCAAGAAGATGAGGGAACACTGAAAGAAGTTGAGAATGAATATAAAGAGGAGTTTACCAATACATCTTTAGTCTAGACAACAGAGTGGAAGACTTTGAGAAGGTCAGGAAGAGTGAAAGATTGGGACAGATTCGGAGATACTGAGATTAGAATGGTGATGAGAGCCAGGGTGGTACGGTTATGTCTTAGACTCTGTTGGTAATGGTTACAAAGAATGATGACATTTATCCAGCCAACTCACGTGAACAAATAATATAAGGTAACCCTCCTGCTAGATACTCTAAACTGTAGAAGACCATTCTTGGAGCTAGAAGTGGTAGGCAGAAAGTGATGACCACTAGGTACAAAGTGATGACCTCTTGAACTCCAAGGAATATCTAGCACTTCTGCTGCACAGTTGTTTAAATATCTTCACAATGAAGGATGTTTGTACAGCACACTTGTTTCAGGGCTCAGAAAATGGACCTTTAAGGTTTGTCATTGAATATCTTAGACTTCTCCTTCCTCTGCAGTGGTTCTCAACAGGGGCTATATCATTCTCCCATCCTGGAGACATTCTGGAAATTTGTGGGGGTGCTTTGGATTGTCAGTTATTAAGAAAACTGTTGACATTTATTAAAAATAAGAGGGGGCCTAGTAATGATGTAAACCCCACCATACAAAGCACAATCCCACAAAATGACACTTTCGACTATCCCAGAGAACATTCCAGCAGATAAAACATTTATAAATTATCTGAGTCTAGGACCTAATTTCATTTTACATGTGAAGGTTTTTTGTTTGTTTGTTTGTTTGTTTTTAATATACATTAAATTTTCCAGAAAAGCAGCTGGTATATAAAGTAAGGGGATGGTGTACTTTTTTTGTTCAGAACTTTTGCAGTTCTTATTTGAAAGTCACTCATCGACATCACTATTTATGGTATTTGAGTCATATACCTGTATAAAGTGTGATTTATTTATTTATTTATTTTTAGGTGTTATATGCAAAAGTCTTATCCCATCACAGCTCAAAGTCCAGAATCTCATCTAAGTTAGATTCAGGTACACTTGGGACTTCTTGGACCAGTTCCTTAAGTAGAGCTTCTCAAGTACAATTCCTGCTGACCTATAAAGCCAAAGTGATACCTGGTCCTCATCCTCCCTCCAGACACTTGCCCAGTATACACTATTGAGTCAGGCTTAAGATAACCTCTATAAAACACTCCTATCAAAGGTGGGGGCTAAGACATAGTAGGCACAAGGAAATCCCTGATCTGTAACAGTTCTGAAATCCAATCAGGCAATCCTTGGTTGGGTTTCACTTCCTAGGTATAATTCACCCCTGGCTCTCAGCTTTGCCCCTTGGGCATGTGGTTCTTTCTCCTGAGTCACCCTTCTCTGTGAAAGGTAGCACAGGTTTGCAACTGACTACTTTTCTTATCTTGCTTCTTACCAATATTTGGGGCCTCTGAAGGCTTCATTTTCTGTTGTCTCTTTCACTTCAAGCTGGCAGTGTTTCGCCATATGTAATTCTTTTTAAAAACTTTGTGCATCTTTTGCGAATCATTTTGAGGTCAGTCTTTTCGTTGAAAATCATATGCACAAATTTGAGTATGCCCTTTACTACCTTAAGCTACTAAAAGACAACACCCTTCACCTTGCAAAGCTTTATCGTCTGACTGAGAAGACGCTGTGAAGTGCATAATTCTAAGAGGCCTTTTGTCTGATAAAGTAATATTCTGAGGTACTGTCTTTGGTATTTTTGAGATCTTAACAGAAGATTTTATGGTTACTCCCATGGCTTAGATTTTGGAACATGTTTTTCTGGCAGTGTCCTGGATTTGATCTTGGCTCAGAATCCATTTCTGAAGTTTAGCATTGTTTGCAATCTGAAGAGACTGCAAATTTTCAAAACCATCAAGTCCTTGCTCTTCTTTAAGTGGTCCTGATTTAATTTATGTCTTCTCATTTTTTGCTGTATATAGCAGAAAAGGCAAGGCAGCACTTTCTATTGAAACTCTTTTTTTTTTTTTTTTTTGAGACGGAGTTTCGCTCTTGTTACCCAGGCTGGAGTGCAATGGCGCAACCTCGGCTCACCGCAACCTCCACCTCCTGGGTTCAGGCAATTCTCCTGCCTCAGCCTCCCGAGTAGCTGGGATTACAGGCTCGCTCCACAACGCCCAGCTAATTTTTTTTTTTTTTTTTTTTTTTTGTATTTTTTAGTAGAGACGGGGTTTCACCATGTTGACTAGGATGGTCTCGATCTCTTGACCTCGTGATCCACCCGCCTCGGCCTCCCAAAGTGCTGGGATTACAGGCTTGAGCCACTGTGCCCGGCCCTGAAACTCTCTTTAGCTAAATCACCCAGTTAATTACAGAAAATGTCCAGGTGGTGGTGGTGGTGGTTGAGACAGAGTCTCGCTTTGTCTCCCAGGATGGAATTCAGTGGCAGGATCTCAGCTCACTGCAAACTCCACCTTCTGGGTTCAAGTGATTCTCCTGCCTCAGCCTCCTGGGTAGCAGGGACTACAGGCGCACACCACCAGGCCCAGCTAATTTTCTTTTGTATTTTAGTAGAGATGCGGTTTCACCGTGTTGCCCAGGCTAATCGCCTTGGCCTCCCAAAGTGCTGGGATTACAGGCGTGAACCACCATGCTCTGCCAAAATTTTGTGGGGTTTTTTGGTTTGTTTTTTGAGACGGAGTCTCGTTCTGTCGCCCAGGCTGGAGTGGAGTGGTGCAATCTCAGCTCACTGCAACTTCCGCTTCCCAGGTTTAAGCAATTCTCCTGTCTCAGCCTCCTGAATAGCTGGGATTACAGGCATGTACCGTCACACCCAACTAAATTTTTTTGTATTTTTAGTAGAGATGGGGTTTCACCATGTTGGTCAGGTTGTTCTTGAACTCTTGACCTCATGATCTGCCCGCCTCAGCCTCCCAAAGTGCTGGGATTACAGGCATGAGCCACCACGCACAGCTAAAATTTTCAGTTTTTATATGACCAGAGGTCACAGTGTTACTAAGCCTCCTGCCCCTTCCTAACAAAGATATCTCCTCTTCTAGTTTCCAATAACGTCTACCTCACTTTTTAGTTCTCCTTGTAGCCTTATGAAATCCATGAGACTTTTTAAAACAGCTTCTTCCCTGATACCATCCTTAAAAGCCCTGGTCTGTTTCCAAAGCCAATCCAACATTTCAGTGCTTTATTATAGTAGTGAGGATTGTCAGTATCATCATGTGTTACTTATCTGTTACTGTGTAACTAATTGCCCAAAATGTATCAGTTTAAAACAATTATTTTGTAATCTCAAGTTTATTAGGATCAAGAATCCAAAGGCAACATCTGTTGGGTGGTTCTGCATAAAAGCTGTTTAGGGTTGCAGTCAGCTGCAGCCCTGCTTCCAGGCTTGCTTACATTGTTCACTTCTGTCCACCATCCTGCAGTTCTCTCTACTACCTGTGTGTCTTCACAACATGACTTCTGGCTTCCCACAAAACACATGATTCAAGAGTATGTACCAAGTGGGTAAGAGTACATGCAAGTCTTTTATCACCTATTCTTAGAAGTGACATGCCATCACTTCTGCCATGTGCTGTTGGTCACACAGACCAACCCTGTTCACTGTGGGAGGGGACTACCCAAGGGTATGAATGAACACCAAGACACAGAGAGATCATTGGGCACCATCCTGCAGGCTGGCTACCACAAGTCTCTGCTCAGTGAACTGAGCTATACTGTGTGCTCTCTCAGTGGGCCATGCTGTCTCTCACTTCTGCCTTTACTTATATTGCCCTTTACCCCAAATGCTTTTGCTTTTCTTCTATCCATTCAACAAACCTGTTAGCTATCAACTTTTATGAAGCCTTTCCAATCCCCGTCATAGCACTTTTGGAAAACAGATTCATTTATGATTGTTTCCTTTGCAACAAACCCTCTGAAAGCAAAAACTGTTGTATCTTAAAGGCTTAATATTGTACTGGCACAAGTGTTTCTTAAATTAGTGTTTGAAAAGTTCTGGGAAAATCTAGGTAGTCAGTGATAACTTTGTATTCTAAAGTGGTAATCAGGTACCTGTTTTGTGTTTTCCAGCCTTTGAGCATTTGGAGAGAGACTAATAAAGTAAGATTTAACCTGTGGTTTATGGGAAGGACATGAGACGTTTTAATAAATGAAAATTTTAAGCCAGAAAAAATGTTATGGCCTTTCCCAAAGTGTATTTTGTGAAATGTTATGCTTAGACTACTTGTATATCGTGTTGACTTAGGAGATGACTTACTCATCAAATACTTGTAAACTTACATTTACAAAGTATGATGCTAAATAGTGTGGAATATACAAACACGTCTTATCTTGAAGGGGCTTGTAATTCACCTAGTAAATAAAACAATCTGAGGTAATCTTTCTTAAGTCCCTATTGTAAATATCAGAAATACTTATTTTTACTTTGGATAGTTTATGTTATCTCTCTCTAAGTCTCATAAAACCATGTAAACCAACTTATAATACTAAGTTCCGGAGAAGTCATCAATTTTTTGTTTTCATTTGAAGTAAATATAAGTACAATAGATAATGTAAAATCAAAACCAGTTATTTTACTCTAAACTTTAGTACATTAAAATTTCTTCTCTCTGATCTGAAAGTTTTGAAAATGAAGATTTTAGTTGCAGTTACCATATTACCTGCCTTAAAGTTTCCTTTTCTTTCTTTTCTTTTTTTCTTTTTTTGAAATGGAGTTTTGCTCTTTCTGCCCAGGCTGGAGTGCAGTGGTGTGATCTTGACTCACTGCAACCTCCGCTTCCCGGGTTCAAGCGATTCTCCTGCCTCAACCTCCTGAGTAGCTGGAATTACAGGCAGCCACCACCACGCCCAGCTAATTAAAGTTTCCTTTTCATTTACCATAATGTAATCTTGAAACTACATATTAGAATTCTGTATGGATTTTTTCCCCTTTGTGAATGTTTCTTTGTAATGCAATTTAAGTAAAAGAAAATAGCAGTCTTTTTTTTCTGTATACCCTGAAATGCATGGAAATAATAAATAATATACCTTGATTTATTTGGCTTGTAATTTTCTATACGCTATTTTAAAAACATTAAGTTTTATTTCATCCTACATTTGAACTTTTACACTGTGATTTTGTACAACATGTGAGATCAGACATTCTAACTTTTGTAGTGATGAAACATTTTGTTCTGCTTTTTTGGAGACAGGACAGAAAAAAATGCTTATGATTAACATTTTTTTCTGGACTTTATATTTTTACAACTGGGTTTTTTTTTCCCATAAAGTGTTTCAGTTGAATCTTATTTCTTGTTCATATCTAAAACACTTTATTTCTCAAGGATGCGTAATACTTTGCATCCCTAGCAAGAAGCCAATTAATTCTTACAATAATGTTCCTTTATTTATGGGCCTAACTACCTTAAATCCTGTCTGGAATCTTACATTTGAATAAAATCTGCAATTTCTAAGATTTGCATCCAGAATTTTTTGCTAAGCAGCCTGCCTTATCAATTGGGAAATAATAGAATCTAATCCAGTGAGTCTGACTACCAAATAAAGTGGCATGAAACAAGATGATCACCCATACTTATTGCTGGGGCTGTTGGAGAGGCATACTTGTGATATAAATGCTATTTTTTGTTTGCTGCCCTTCCACTCAGCTTAATGTACTCGGATTGACTGTGAATCCAGTGGAGAAATGAGAGAACTAGGCTGAAGGTGTAGACAGGCTAACAAGAGTTGAAAATATCCTGAGTAAAAATTCCAGGTAATAACGTTTAAATAAGTTCCAAATATCTCAGATGTTACTGTCTCCTTGCCACTTTTCTAATTCAAGGTACTGTCATCTCTTGCCTAAATTTAAGTAACTTCCTCACCGGTTCTCCCAAGACTACAGTTGCTGCCTCCCAGTATTAATACAACCAGTGGCCCTTTGAAAAAGGAAATCTCATTGTGTCACTCTTGCTAAAAACCTGTGAAGAGTACTCATTGTTTTCAAAGTGGCATTATATACTAGGCTTTATGTAATCTGGCCCTTATGTCTCCCAGAGCCTTCAAATTCCCTTCAGCCACAGAATCATTTCTCATTTATTCTCATGCACTGAAACACCTTTCCCCTTTGGGTTGGTTTAGTAATCTCCCACTGATCCTTCAGATCTCAGCTCAAGATCACTTCATTATGTATCCACTCATTATGACAGGACTGTCCTGGGCTCTCATAATATCATCTTTCATAGCAATTACTGCTGTAAATTTCCATTTTATTTATGTCGTTATTTGGTTATAGTCTCACCACATGACTCTAACCTCCAGGTACCTCTAGCATTGGAGCTTAATGTCTAATTTTTTAATAAGTGACTGGATTGGCTTATTGTTAATTTATTCATATGTTTCTAGTTTAGTCTATCCCAGAGCTGTGTGTAGAGATTTAGGGACATAACTCTTACTGTAATTTATCGTTACATGAGGGTATTGATGGTTCCAGCAGTGTCTACCATGTGGTTACTCTGTGATTAGACAAGTGGCTTAACTGCCAGCCCTCGTTTTTATCATTTATAGAGAAAACTTGAAATAGATGATCTATATGCTTGCCTCTTACTTGAATGTTCAATTGAGTTTAAGGGTTTCCCTCCATTTATTAGGATAAGTATGGTTGGGCTCTAAACATAACAATCTCAAAATCTTAGTGGCTTTGCAACAAAGTTCTATTTTTACCATTGCACTATCCACTGGGTTGATTTGGGGTTCTGTTCCATGTGGCCTCACTCCAGGATGCAGACTGGAAGAGCAGCCTTTATCCTAAACATTGTGTACACTGCAGTGGAGGAAAGAGAAGAACTCATGTATTTCTTTGCATCTGCTGCTAAGATGCTTTGGCCAGAAGTTACATACCGTTTTTGCTCACAGCTCATTGGCCGGAACAAGAAACATAGCTGCATCTCATCATAAAGGAGCCAGAAGGTACAATCTTGTCGTATGACCAAAAGGCAGAAACAACATTGTTAATAAGTAGGCCAAGGTTTGGCTTACCCGTCTCACAGAGAAAATACACTCCTCTTCCCCAGTGAAGCCAGCTCAGAAGTCCCAGGTAAGGACAGCATCCAAGTTAGAGTTTCTAGGTGATACACATAATTCCATATATCAGATCTATATGTGTTTCCTGTTGACCTGGGGAACTGTGAACAAAAATGTTACCTGAAACCACCTTCCCACCACACTCAATATACATTGAAATAACAGGGACAGGATAACCCCAATAAGCAATCCCATGTGGATAACAGAACTTTAGAGGAGCACTGCAGTCCTCATCCCACAGCCATTCAGAAATCCCCGCCAGCCCCACTTATACTAGATATGGGGAGTGTACTTGTTTCAGCACTAGGTCTGGGTGTCGGGGACTCCTCTCCCCAGGCCATTGTTTTTGTGTGTGTGTGGCTGTCGCCGTTGATACCTAGGAGATTCCTCCTTTTCCACCATATTCCTTAGCCTTATTTGAAGTAGTCATTGGAAAATATGCCCTCGTTGGGGGCTAAAAGGCTTGACAACCTGCTTCCAATAGAAAGTTGGAAACTTAAGCATGCTTTTAAATGAGGTTTTTAATTCAGGCTCTGGGTTGTTTGTTGACAGCACAACCGTGCAAGTTTCTAATGCATTGACCTTCAGCTCATCTGCCAGTGTTCTTTACCAGATGTCTGTCTTATAAACGCTGCTACCAGGAACCTGTTGGGCTCTGTGTGTGTTTGTTTGTGTGTGTGTGTGTGTCTTTTTCTTTATCTCAGAGCATTTTATTCAACTGAGAGCATTTACTGGTTGTCATAATTTTAATTGGATCTCTGCTGTGAGACTCTTTAACCCATTCAGATGTTTTAATGGTGAATAGGATACTCTTTGTCGCTCAAAGCCTCTGGTGGTTTTTAAACTTACGGCTTGGGGTTGAGAAATCTTCTCTTCCAACTACACAAGCCTCACCATTTAGGGGCCGTCTTCCTTTTATTCCTGATTATTAAGTCTGGTCAGTTTTAAAATTCATTTCTTTCTTGGAATACCAAACACAGAACAACCAACATACCATTTTAATGTTAGAGTTTTTAAAACTGACACATGGTAATCGTATATATGGTTATGTGCTGCATACTGATGTTTCAGTCAACAACAGATCACATATATGACTCTGGTGTCCCCCAAAATTATAATACCATATTCCTACTCTACCTTTTCCATGTTTAGACATGCTTAGATCCACAAATGCTTTTTTGTTATAATTGCCTACAGTAATCAGTACAGTAATATACTATAGAGGTTAGTAGTCTATAAGCTGTACCATATAGCCTAGGAATGTAGTAAGCTACTATGTAAGTTTAAGTAAAAGCTATGGTATTTGCATGATAGAATCACCTAATGATGCAATTCTCAAAACAGATTCCCATTAAGCAATGCATGACTATATTTATAGAGTAATGTTTCAGTATATGTGTATACTGTGTAATGACCAGATCATGGCAATTAACATAGCCATCACCTTAAGCATTTGTCATTTCTTTGTTGTGAGAACACTCACGTTTGTTTCTTCTGGCTATTTTGAAACATATAATGTGCTGCTGTTAGTAATAGTCACTCTACTGTCCAATAGAGTACCAGAACTTACTCCTATCTAACTGTGAATTGTACCCCTTGACCAACTTCTCCCTGTTTCCCATCCCTCCTATTATCCCCAATTTCTGGTAAACCCTGTTCTTACCCTCAACTTCTGTGAGTTATTTTTCGTTTTGTTTTGTTTTGTTTTGAGATTTCACATATGAATGAGATCAGGTGGTATTTGTCTTTCTGTGTCTGGTGTATCGCACTTAGCATAATATCTCCTAGGCTTGTCTGTGTTGTAGGAAATGACAGAATTTCATCCTTTTTGTAGCTGAATAGTATTCCAGTGTGTGTATGTGTGTCACACCACATTTTCTTCATCTATTGATGGTCATTTACATTGATCCTCCTCATTTTTGAGGACCCTCTCCATACTGTTTTCTGTAATGGCTGTACTAATTTATATTCCCACCCACAGTGTGTGAGAGTTCTTTTTTCTCTGCATCCTCATCAGCAATTGTTATTTTTAGGCTTTCTCATAGCCCTTCTGACAGGAGTGAGGTGAAATTTCATTGTGGTGTTGATTTGCATTACCCTGATGGTCGGTCATGGTGAGCGTTTTTGTCCAGTTTTTTAACCTGTTCCCCTAAAGCTATACATTTATTAAATATATTATCTATCTGCTTTTCAAGTTATTGTAATTGATTTTTAATCAAATATTTTATATTTCTTGATAAGGATTGCTATCCTTCTAGCCTCTGAGAAGTTTTCTTGCTGCCTGACCTTCAAGCCAGTGGCATGTTATTTTATTTTTTTGTTATAATAGTATCTTATCTCCAGGTACCAATTTATATTTGTTAGGATGGGCTAGGATATGCTGCGATAACCATGAACCTAAAAATGTTGGTGGCATATAATATCCAAAGTTTTTTTTCTTATTCTTGTCACATTTTGGATCACTGCCCTGGATCAGCAGGGGAACCAGGCTGGTACAACAGTAAACATCTCAAGCCTGGCAACAGAAAGAAGATTTCACAGCTTTCACCAACAGTTAAATGCTATGGTTCAGAAGTCATATAGGTCACTTTGACTTACAACTCACTGGCCAGAATTAGTCACCTAACCCCACCCAGCCACAGGACAGCCAGAAAGTGCAATCATACAGAAATATCTGGTGAACAGCTCTGAAGACTCACCCTTTCAGTATTTGTTTTGTGTATTGGAAGAGGAAGGATAAGGAAGTGGGGATATTGTAGATTCTATCCTACAACTCCTTGCAGTGTGTTAACTGTATTGTTTTTTGGAAATATTTAAGAAGAGAGAGGAGGTGTAACTTTAGCAGGCCATGTTTCATCTGATCTGAGTTTAATGTCCTTATCCTTCTTCCCTCTATTAAAAAGTAAGTTAAAGCCCTAACTGTTGTAACACCAATCGTCTGCTACCATTGATTAATGGAAAGAGTTAATTCACCTTTATAGAGTTAAAAAAAAAATGACCATCAGTGTCTGCCACAGTTTGCTTCTTTGTAATGAGATCGATAATTATTTTTTGCTTACATTTGGAAGAATCAGCCTTTCGTTCAGACCAAATTTAATGCATGATACAAACTTTTAGTATGGCTTACTTAATGTTTTTGTAGGGAACATCTTAAATATTATCTGGAAGCTTTATCTATTTAATGTATTTTATCTCCTTCCACTCTGAAATAAGGGAATTTATGTGGTGTTTATATTAGTGTCAGGACCTTTACAAGAAAAGAATTTTCCTCCTTTTATGGCACATTTTTCAACCATTTGCCCCTTCCTGTGCAAATTAAAGTTGTTATGAATTTTCTCTTGTTTCCATAGGAAAGAGGAAACCATATTAATTTTACATAGCATTTAGTTTTAAGAAGGATCCAGTGAGTTATCTCATATCTCAAAAGTTTGTATCACTGAAGGTTGAGGTATGTGGTATAATCTTTGAAATGAATTGTTGCCATTAATTTAATCAGAAAAGCTTGGTTAAAAATCATAGTTAAAAACAAGGCTTCCCTGGGATGGTGATATGTGCTTTTCTTTTTTATTTTGTTTTATGTTTTACAGTGTGTAGACAGATCTCATTCTCTTGTACAGGTTGAAGTGACTGACTATAGTCAGTATAGTATAGCACCTGAATTTATCATAAGTCTTCAAGTTCTGTAGTGAGACTCGATTATGTTCATAGGTTGACACTTGTTAACAGTGATGGTCTGCCAATAAAAATTAGTTCAAGGTTTAAAAAATTTTTTTAAGATTAGTAGGAGAAAGAGTATCTTTTAAGAAAACACAAGGTAAATTTGGAATTAAATTTCTAAAAATTTATTATTTCTTCCTGTATTCTATAAGAGTAAGATTTCTTAGAGTTAACTATTAAGCTTATTTATTAAAGAATTACTAAACTATTTCTATTAATAACTTAGGCCATTACTTATTATAATTTGCCTATTAGAATAATAAATGCATCAGGACTTTATGGACATATCTTTATTTAATCCTCATGGCATCATTTGAAGTTAAGTGGCATTTTCTGTGCTTTACCAGTAAAGAGACAGGTTGAGTTGATTTCATTAGTCAGAGAGCTAATACATGTGTGCTAAGGACTGTGCTAAGAGGTTTATGTCAGTTTCTTATCTCTTTTTCTTCCTATAATGGCAATTACCTGATTTTACTAATAAGGAAATTTGGTTTAGAAGAGTCAAGTCACAATTAGTAAACAGCAGACTGTGGAATTCCAATTCAGATTTCTGATCATTGTGTGCTGTTGAATAGTATTATTCTATCTTTTATATATGGATATGCCTTCCTATTTGATAGACTCTTCTAATGAAATCACAAACATTGTTTCCTTACACCACATTATACAATATAGAAGAAAAGAATGTATGGTATCAAATAATATTAAACTAACTAGAAATTATGAAATATTTACTATGGTGGTAATTATAAATGAAAGGGGGTGAGTTCGAGTAAATGAGAGGGAAGACTTATATTTTAAAAAGAAAGTTTTGAGATTGTCAAAGTTTCATTTTTTAACCAGTCCAGGAAGATGCTACTACTACAAATATCAGAAATTACACTGGGGATTTTATGGTTTTGGTGAAACTTAGAGACTTCATGATAGTGAAAAGGAAGAAAATTCTATAAGATTATTTTTAGTTTTAATCCGAAGTAAATAAGAAGTACATTATATATACTTCACTTTTTTAAAAAAATCATGGATACATAATATGTATATTTATGGGGTACATGTGTTATTTTGATACAAGCATACAGTGTGTAAATGATCAAATCAGGGTAATTAGAGTATCCATCACCTCAAGCATTTATCATTTCAGTGTGTTATGAACATTCTAGATCCACTCTTTTAGTTGTTTTGAAATATACAATAAATCAAGGTTAAAATAAAATCATGGTCTCTTTATTGTGCTGCCAAACCCTAGATCTTATTCCATCTCACTATATTTTTGTACCCATTAATCATCCCTTCTTTATCCGTCCCTCTCCACTACCCTTCCCAGCCTTTTTATTCTCTGTCTCCATGAGTTCAATTTTTGTTGTTTTCTTTTTAGCTCCCACATATTGATGAGAACTATTGCTTCTCATACTAGAGGCACATTATAGTATTCCAGTGTTAGCTTAAACATGCACAAATGTTAGCTTTCATACAAACCCTAAAGGTTTGTATTTTAGATAAGTAAACAATGTATGTAATAAAGTAAGTGTAACAACAAGTAAGTGCTACATTGACTGGCAAGAAAACAACCATAGATAAATCTGTTATTTTTGATAAAAGAACAGGGCATGGTCAGATTTAGTCTACTTGATTGATACTTTGTTTCAACCTATTTAGTTAATCACATAACTCCTTCTCTCTCTGGGTGGTAAATAATTTCATTATCTTCTAACTTCTTTTATGGTAGATTTTTTAGTAATAATAAAGTATTAAGCTCGATTCCTTTCTTAAGACAGACTGTTCACTCATTGCCTGGAGTGCAATCCTCAGCCTCCAGAGTAGCTGGGATTACAGGCATGCGCCACCATGCCTGGCTAATAATAGTTTTTAGTAGAGACGGGGTTTCTCCACATTGATCAGGCTGGTCTTGAACTCCCAACCTCAGTTGATCCACCTGCCTCAGCCTCCCAAAGTGCTGGGATTATAGGCGCGAGCCACCACACCTGGCCTGTATTCCTTATAAGTAAACTCCTCTCTGATTACTTTCTGTAGAAAGAAGATTATTTTGTTGCCACATATGGTACAGTAAATGTGTCAGAGAGGCAAAGTGTTAGAAATCCAGAGGAAGAACTAAAAAACTTTAATAATAGTGTTCTATTTTTGTGTATATTAAGCAAGATAAAACAATGCTTACTAAAGAAAAACAGACTTTTTACTGTGAACTGCTATATATGTAATGCTAACGCGTGATTAAGAATGGCATAGGGAAGCATCTGTACCTGGTCTTGGCTCTCGTGACTTCCTCTTCCTCAGCTCTGTCCTTCATATCCAGGATGCCTGGACATTAACAGCAGATAAGTCTTAGGAGCTAAAGTAAAGTAGAAGCACACTAAGGAGAATTCTGTAAGCAAAGCTAAGAAACCAAAAGAAGACAAGAAGGAAGAATTAAGCTACAGTAGAAAGACCATGGGGTTCTGGAGTCAGACCTCAGTTCAAATCCTATTTCCACCACTTTGGGCAAGTGACTTCATCTTACTGAGCCTCACTTATTATACCCGTAAAACAGGTATAATAATCTTCAGAGTGAACATGAAGTGTCTAAGAAAGGATCTGAACATAGTGATAAAATTTTTTAACTTAATTTTACTTTCTTCTTCTCTCATTTTCACCATGTAAATAGTACAGCATGCTTTAGCCTCTGTCACTGGTTTCCCTTACCAAAACCAGACTGCTGAAGCTCAAAAATTAAATTGATCTAAGCTGGGTGTGGTGGCATGCACCTGTAGTACCAGCTACTTGGGAGGCAGAGGCAGGAGGAACACTTGAGCCCAGGATTTGGGGCTGTAAAGTGCTGTTTGTGCTTGATAGCCACTGCACTCCAGCCTGGGCAACACAGCAAGATCCCATCTCGGGTGGGGGGAAACAAAAAAAAACAGGTCTGTATCAAAGATCTGCAGATTTTTTTCTGTAAAGAATCAGGTAGTAAATCTTTTAAGATTCAGTGACCCTACAGTCTCTGTCATCACTACTCAAGTCTCTTGCTGAAGGGCAAAAGCAGCTGTGGAATGATATGCAGAACAGTGAGTGTGGCTATGTTCCAATATGATTATTTAAAAAAACAGGTTGTGGACTAGATTTGGCCCCAGGACATATAGTTTAACAATCTCTAATCTTTGTTGGGTTTTTTTGTTTTTTTTTTTTTGAGATGGAGTTTTGCTCTCTTGTTACCCAGGCTGGAGTGCAATGGCGCGATCTCGGCTCACCGCAACCTCCGCCTCCTGGGTTCAGGCAATTCTCCTGCCTCAGCCTCCTGAGTAGCTGGGATTACAGGCACACACCACCATGCCCAGCTAATTTTTTGTATTTTTAGTAGACAACGGGGTTTCACCATTTTGACCAGGATGGTCTCGATCTCTTGACCTCATGATCCACCCGCCTCAGCCTCCCAAAGTGCTGGGATTACAGGCGTGAGCCACCACGCCCGGCCCTTAATCTTTTCTTTAACCACTAAAGGTAGATCTGTTTTGAGATTTCATAGTCAAAATATAGCCCCCTTATAAAAAAAAAATGAAGTGAGAAAGATCTCATTATGAGTTGGACAGTGAATGGAGTTACAAGATGGTGTTTCCCAAAATTGATGACGTATATTGTAGAGGAGAATGGTACTGTAAATTGAAGATCAGGTCCCACCAAACATTTAAAGAAATCACATTAACATGGTCAAAAGCCAGGTGTGGTTGCTCTCACCTATAATCCCAACTACTTGGGAGGCTGAGGCAGGAGAATCACTTGAGCCCAGGAAGCAGAGGTTGCAGTGAGCTGAGATCCCACCACTGCACGCTAGTGGGGGCAACAGAGCAAGACTCTGTCTAAAAATAAAAAAAAGGTCAAATGACTAAGAAATGTTGAATTCTATATTATTTATTTGGAAGATCATAATAGTTTGGCATACATAAAATCTGTGAGGATTCTTCTGTAAAGAAGTTCAGCGTAGTTTATCCCTGCCTCTATGCATATCCCAAAATTATTTATTCACAGAACCCTGCATGTAACTACTTTTCAGAAGACAGTATTCTGAAACTATCTAGTTTAAATAGAGAAATTAAGAAATTAAGATAGGGAATTTAAGAAAGAAACTGTTACTGACTTGTAAAGATTATGCAGTTATGTGGTAACAATTCTGGAAGCAGTACTTGAGTCTCTTGTACAGATTCTACTTTTCTAAAAGTCCTTTTGCTCTTAGCTTTATTGGAGGGGGGGGAAGAACTAGTATTTGGAAGTAATTTTTGCTTAACAGAAAAGTTGCAAGGAAAGGAGTAGTAAGTACATACCCTTTACCCAGATAATGTCTGTTGTTAATACTTTACCCCATTTGCTTTATCATTTGTTCTCTTTCTCACATGTACACACATATTTTTTCCCAAACCATTTAAGTTGTTACATCAAACCCCTAAATAGTTTCCCAGATGTTGGCTAGGCACAGTGGCTCATGTCTGTAATCCCAGCACTTTGGGAGGCCAAAGTGGATAGATAACCTGACATCAGGAGTTTGAGACCAGCCTGGCCAAAATGGTGAAGCATTGTCTCTACTAAAAATGCAAAAAAATTAGCTGGGCGTGGGAGCACATGCCTGTAATCCCAGCTACTAGCAAGGCTGAGGCAGGAAAATCGCTTGAACCCAGGAGATGGAGGTTGCAGTGAGCTGAGGTTGAACCACTGCACTTCAAGCCCAGGCGACAGAGCAAGAGTCCGTCTCAAAGAAAAAAATACAATTTTTCAGATTTTTCATGGACGTTTTCATGTTTTATGATGTAGATATTTTTGAAGAATATAGTTTTGACTTTATTAATGGAGTGACCCCATTTTAGGTTTATCTGATGTTTTCTCATATTGAAGTTTTGCATTCCCAGCTGGAATATCACATTAAGGGATGTTGTGTCCCCAAAGCATCACATCTGAAGGCACACATACATCTGTACCTCACTGGTAATGGTAGTTTTCACCTGGTGAAAGCATGGTCCGGTTTTCTCACAGCATAGTTACTACCTTTCCCCTATAGCAAATAAGCAGTCTGTGGGGAATCTACATCCTTATTGTTAATTGTTTATCCCCTGCCACTTCCAGTGTGTGTGAAGTAGGTTGTTCAGAAGCATGGAATCTCTATCAGGAATTTTTTTTCAGGATTCTAATTTGCTCAGTTTTCGGCTCAGTTTTCCACTTTATAAAGATTTCAGTTGAACCTTTATGAAGATAGACATTTTTAAGTCACCTCTGCCTGTTTTTTATGTTACCATAGTGAGAGTATTACATAATCATTGTGGAAGACTTTCCAAAAGGAGAGTAGACTTCCTAGTAGAATTGTAAAGAAGGGAGAAGGGTTATAGATGAAGTTAGAGACAGGGAACAGTACATATAGGTGTTACTAGAAAGTTCTACTAGATGCTCATTCTAGGTGGAGTAGGAAATTCAGGCGCAAGAGTGGTCGGGTGTTGAACTGGAAGAATTAGCTAGAGCTAGGTCATGAGGGCCTGTTTGCCAAGGCAAGTTTGAATTTCACCAGGGAAGCAATAAAGAACCAAAGATGAAGTGTCAGAGTGACTTGGTCAGATTCTTAGAAAGACCAGTGGAGAGTAATGTGATACTAGAGGTTAGAAGGCCACTTGCTCTATGAACTGTGGCCTTGGGATGGAAAAGTATTGAGTAATTTCTACTCATAAAACAAATGAGATATCTGTGCTTGATTTGAAAATGAGGAAATAAGCAAGAGGGAGCTGGAAACATTGAGGCTTCTGACTTGGGTGACTGGATAGATGAATGTGCAACTTACTGAGCTAGGTCAGGAGGAGGAAGAGATTTGGAGAGTCACAGAGCAGGGGTGTCGATGTTATGTGAGAGATGTCTGTGGAACATACATAGTAAGGTCTTTATAGACATGTCTGAAGTTCAGAAATCTGAGCTAGAAATTAAGATTTAGAATAATCACTAGCATCCAAATGGTAGTTGAAACTATGATAGTTGATGAAATTGCAAGAGTGTGTATATGCAAGGGTAAGGGACTAAACATTGGGACAGATTTAGTTTGTGCTATTGATTATATAAGCACTTTTAGACAGATTTAAATTAGTTTATTGCTGCCTCTGTAGGGCATTTTAGCAAAAAAAAAATACACATTTGTATTTTACTGCTCTTGGGGCTATTTTGGAGGCATAGAAATCATCAGCATAAAGATTACAACAAAAAGTAACAGTTTTGGGGGCCTTTTAAATTTTAATTTTGGAGAAATGATTCAATTAGATTGTGGCTTTTCTAAGCATAGAAAGAGAGTTTAATTTTATTCCCTTCCCATTGACATTGTCACACCTCACATGAGGCATGTAGGCTCTTAATACTCACTCACAGCACAAACATCCTAAGCCTAAAGGGGTAGTAGGGGCACAAATAAGGACATGAGAGAACAAGGATCAGAATGGAATTCAGGCCTGTACTGCCTCTGATGGTGCCACTAAGTCACTTGACTTTACATCCTGTGTATTTTGTGAGGAAAGTAAATTGGCAAATGTTTCACGCTGAAGAGAAATAGTTTTATCTGTACCTTAACAAAAGTCTTCCTTTTTGTATTCTAAAAATTAATTTGAGTACTGAGCTTTAAGCATGAGGACAGGTAGAGAGTGATAACCTTCTATCATTTATTTCTTGTGGAAAATAATAAATATTAAATTGCTCTTTTCCTTGCCAGATACTATCCTTAAATATTTCAGATACAAAAGCAAAATGTATTCTATTTATTTATTTATTTGAGATTGAGTCTTGCTCTGTCACCCAGGCTGGAGTGCAGTGGCACAATCTTGGCTCACTGCAACCTCCACCTCACAGGTTCAAGCAGTTCTCCTGCCTCAGCCTCCCAAGTAGCTGGGATTACAGGCACATGCCACCATACCCGGCTAATTTTTCATATTTTCAGTAAAGACAGGGTTTTATTGTGTTGGTCAGGCTAATCTCAAACTCCTGACCTCAAGTGATCCACCCACCTCAGCCTCCTAAAGTACAGGGATTACAGGTTTAATTTTTTATTTGCTTTTAGGAACTGTTGTCTTCATTTCTTTATGAAATCTATTCCAAATGGTAATAGTTAGTGGACCTTAAGTAACTGATGTAATTCACTGGCTCATTTATTTATTAAGTAACTATTGGATACTTATATGCATTAGGCATGATTCTTGACCTGGGATAACGCAAAGCAAAAAATCTCACTCCTATCTTCATTGATCTTATACTCTGGTGAGAAGAAACTGTCAGGTGGTCTATAAGGAAGTGACAAGTGCTAAAGAAAAATAAAGCAGAGTTGGGGAATACAGTGTTCTGGGGTTGAGCAAGATTTTACTATGAAGATTTCAAACATTCAGTAAAAGTTTCAAGAATTTTATAGTAAGTACCCATAATACATCGCTAGCTAGATTCTTCCACTTTATTATGTTTGTTTTATCACGCATGTATCCATCTCTCCATTTTATTTTTTAAACGCATTTAAAGTAAATTACACACAAATGTATGTTTTCCTAAGTACTTCAGCATGCATATCATTCATTAGAGTTCACTGTTTGTTTATTGTTTCTTTCATTTGAGGTAAAACTGACATGCAGTGAGATTCACAAATAGTGGATATTGGTTAAATTTTGCCAAATTCATACATTTACACATAACCCAGCCCCCCATCAAGTTAGAGAACATTACCATCATACCAGAAAAGTCTGATTCCCCTTCTCAGTTTCTACCTCCACTTCCCAGAGGGAAGTACTGTTACGACTTTTTTTCTGTCATAGATTGTTTTTGCCTGATTGAGAACTTCACTGATGTATTTTGTGTGACGCTATTTTACTGTCTGTAGTGTTCTTGAGATTTACCCATGTCGTCGCATGTAGAAGTAGTTTGTTCCGTTTTATTGCTGAGTGGTAGTCTACTGTATGGCTTTACCACAGTTTGTTCATCTGTCCTATTTTGGTGGACATTTGTGTGGCTTCCAGTTTGAGACCATTATGAATAAAGCTGAACATTCCTACTCAGGGTCTTTCTGTGGACATGTGTTTTCCTTTCTCTTGAGTAAATTTTTAGACGTGGTCTTGCTGGGCTATGGATTGTGTGTACTTGGTCTTAAAGGATCTATCAGCCTTTTCCTCACTAACCATGTATGAGAGTTCTAGGTATTCCATATCCTCACCATCATGTGATGTTGTTAGCTTTTTCCATTTTGGCCATTCTGCTGGATATATAGTGGGAGAACTGTTAAGGAATGATCTGATTAATCTGGGAAGATGACTTTTAAACAAAAACTTAAAAGAGGTGAGGGAGCAAGCTGATTCTTATAAGACTGACAAACAGCAAGGAATCCAGTATGACTAGAGCACAATGAGTGAAAAGGGGAATAGTAAACTACCAGAGAGGTAACAAGGAAAGGGGAGTGGACCTTGGAAGCAATTTCATGTTCTTGGTCATGTTGGACCTTGGAAGCAATTTCAAGGACTTTGGAATTTATTCTGAGATGGGAAATAAGCATTAAGATTTTGAATGGAAGAATGACATGACCTAACTTGTGTATTAACAGGATTGCTCTCACTGTTCGGTGAAGAATAGATGAAGGTGTGGGCAGAGAACCAGTTAGAGGTGGTTATAACGAGTCAAGGAAGGGGTTGGGCATTTGGATGTAGAAAAACTAGGTGGTATTTGCTGGAGCAGTGGTCCCCCACAGGGTTATTTGTTTGGGTTCTTAGAAATGTCATTTGAAAATAGGAAAGAAAATAATTCAGCTCAGGCCTTTTGTTCAGATAGCAATGGAGCCTCCCTCTACATGCATAAATTCAAGGATTTAAACTTCTTAAGTAGCTTCTTATAGAATTAGTCATCACTTATTAATACATAAGGAATTTTGTATGTTACTGTTGCTTTTAATAAGCTATTTTTAATTCAATAACCAAAAAGGTCTAAATCTGGCCTTACTTGTTATGGATAAGTAGTATGATCGTCATTTGCTTAAATAAAAATTTAATGAGTGAATACAATTTAATCTTTGTTTAGGAATCTGCATAATAAAACCTTGAATAGCTCTTTTTCATTTGGTAATGTTTGTTATAATTATAGAGCAAGTAGAAATGTCTTTTTTCATGTGTTTTATTTAGGTTGATCCTTTTCATCTTTCTACAGTGATATTTTGTAAAATATTGAGTGCCTACCAGTAAGCCAAAATATTATACTAGGCAATGAGTAGGTTACAAAAACAGTATCAGTTTAGTTCTCATCCTTAAGAGATTTACAGTCCCAAAATAGTACATGAGAATATATCTTTTAGAGGAAAAGATAGAAAGGCAAATTAGACATGGTCTCTACTCTTAAAGAACTCACATTTTAGAGATCAGTATGTAAACATAAATAGTGACAGCACAGCACCCTAAATATAAAATGTAGTAGTGCAGAATCACAAATGAGGGAGAAATTCTTCCTCGGAGAGGTAAAGAAAAAATCATTTTGAATCAGACTTTGAAGCTCAAGTGGGAATTTCCCATGGTGGGGTGAGAGCAAGAGGAATGGTGACAGCAACAAAGATATGCACCCGTGTGAACAAAGGAACAGAGCAGATGTTTATGACACATTTGCAAAACATATGCCTTCAGATGGGCTTTATCTCAGATAGCTAATGTCACTCGTGTGATAAAAAATATTTGTGCCTTCTTAATATTAGTGATATGCCCTGTTTAGAGCAGGCTTACCCTTTTCTGTTAGCTACCCATGCATTTAACAGACACTATAGAAAGCCACCTGATAAGGCAATGTTTTTCATGGTGTAAGCAAAAGTAATAAAGTGAAGAGGGAGCATTTCCTGCTGGAGAGAAGAGAGGGAAAGATGGGTAAGGAAAATATATTTTGCAAATAGTAAAAATGCATAGCAGGGCGACTTGCTGAACTTGGAGTCAGATGATGAAGCTAAAATTCACATGTGAGTCTCTAAAGTCTGTGTTCTTCTATTGCAGTAGGCAGGCTGAAGTGACAAAAGTGAATACTTTCAGACCTGGATGTCATGATAGCAAGGCTCATGACAAGAAAGTATGCCTCTGAACCTTCTAAAAGTTGTTGTTCAGTGTTACCTCATCTTTTTATTGTTCATGTTTTTAGGTATAGACAACTTATCTATAATTATTTTCAGCCCAAGAGGTTTTTAAGTTATTTGCTTAATTATAAGCTGTGGTTTATCTGATTCTAATTCCATTTTTATAAGATTGCATATTAAATAATTCTTTAAATTATTTAATTGTATTTCCTTTGTTCACTTTAAAATCAGGCTGATTTGAGAGTTTATACCTCTGCAAAATGAAAAATTGGAATTGATCTTGGTGTTACAGCAATTAACTGAAATCACAACTGAACCTAATTATTGTAAATTTTATAATATAAATAAATTTTACCCATCCAACATGTTATAAATAGTAAGTAGTCTTCAAACATAGCTATTCCTTTGTCGTTTTGTTTTGTTTTGTTTTGTTTTGTTTTGTTTTGTTTTGTTTTGTTTTGTTTTTGAGACAGAATCTCACTCTGTTGCCCGGGCTGGAGTATAGTGGCATGATCTTGGCTGACTGCAACCCCCGCCTCCAAGGTTCAAGCAATTCTCATGCCTCAGTCCCTAGAGTAGCTGGGATTACAGGTGTCCACCACCAGGCCAGCTAATTCTTGCATTTTTAGTAGAGACAGAGTTTCGTCATGTTGGCCAGGCTGGTCTCAAACTCCTGACCTTAGATAATTCTCCCTCCTCGGCCTCCCAAAGTGCCAGGATTACAGGTGTGAGCTATGCACCCGGCCTATTCCCTCTTTTTAAAACAATCTTTCACTTAACTCCTATTTCTGTAAATATTGGTTTAAATGTCACTTTCTCCACTGGTAAAGAGATAGTCTCAGAAATGTTTCCTGTTTATATTTCTCTAAATATGTTGTACTTTTCCTTCATAATATTTTATTATACTGTACTATTTATTTTTAGAAATATTTCATTACTATCTGTCCCCCTGTTGGAGTTTAACCTCTGCAATGTCATGTAGAGCATGTCTCTCTTATTTGCCATTGGGTCCCAGTGCCAGGCAACTAATGGTTAGCATTCAGTAAATTTAGACTAAGTTAATTAATGAAGAGAATTAAGTCTGGATGTTCTGCCCCATATCTTTGGTTTTAGTTATATACCGGCATTTCCCAAACTGTATTCCAAAGGTTCTCTATGAACTATTAGGGGGTGATTTCTGAAAAAAAAAATGATTCTGTTGTCATTGGTTTGGAATGGCTATATCCTCCTTTATTAAGAACTACAGTTTACATTACCATGCTGAAAGCTCTCAGAAGTCCTAAAAAAAAAAAACTAAGCTTCAAACTGAGCCTTCTCTACACTTAAAAAAATTATCAAACTTCTCAGTAGACTACCTATTAATAATCTGAAATTAGTGTTTCAGTGAAACAGTTTGGAATATCATTGTGATTTACACTTGCATAATCTCAGATATTTAGTCAAGGCGTTAAATAAATATCTGTTGATGGAATACAGAGGTCGTCATTTCCTAATTTATTTTGTTACCTGGCTTTACCATTTTATATCTTCCTGCTGAAAGCAAAAAAAAAAAAAAAAAATCATCCCTTCACTTATTTAATGTTATTTTATGAAAATAGCTATATGTAGCTTTGGGTTTTGAAAATATTTTGTTTACTTGGAAAACTATGAATATAATGAATGTTTTACTCTTGAAGGAAACTGATTCAAATAGGAAAGGTTTCACTGAATCAAATTATGTCTTTTAGAAATTACCATTGTTGGCCCGGTGATGGCTCATGTAATCCCTGCACTGTGGGAGGCCGAAGCGGGCAGATCACAAGGCCAAGAGATCAGACCATCCTGGCCAACATGGTGGCGTGTGCCTGTAGGCCGAGAGGCCCAGCTACTCCGGAGGCTGAGGCAGGAAAATCACTTGAACAGGAGTGGGTTGCAGTGAGCCGAGATTGCGCCACTGCACTCCAGCCTAGTGACAAAGCAAGACTCTGTCTCAAAAAGAAAAAACAAATTACCATTGTTTTAGAAAGTTATTTTGTGAAATGTACTCAAAAAGTATTGCAAGTACATTTTAGAAAATATAATACAGTACAGAAGAGAGTTTGAAAATTTTATCACCCAGAGATAACCTATTAAATTTCTGGTCCATATACTTTAAAACTGTATGTGTGTGTGTGCATGTGTGCACATGTATGTGTACATGCACATATACATACACATTAAGCACTCCGCTTTGTGCCAAACACTATTTTAGGGAGGTGATAACAGCAGTGAACAAAACAGACAAAAATCACTGCTCTCATGCTGCTTAGATTGGGGATGGAGGCGTGGGGAGAGGTGGGTAATGGTAGTAAACAAACCGACTATTGACATATCAGAGGATGTTAATGTGCTGTGAAAAAATAAAGGTGGGGATAAAGGAATGTATGGAAGATTGAGGTATCTATCTATCCATACTTTACACTGCTTTCTATACCTTTAGGCTCAGTCTTTAAAAAAATGTTTAGATACCTTGAACATACAATTTTCAGATGTTTCTTTAACTGATGGTTTGTGCATGTCATTAAATATCATTCTAAACTATTTAAGGGCAACATATATTCTGTTTTATGAAGTGTGGTTCATTTACTACATAGCAGCCAAGGTGCTCTTGTAAAACCGTGCAGCCACTATTGCTCTTAGAAAAAGGGCAAATTCTTGACATGACCCCTAAGACTCTGCATGATCTGGCACTTGACTCCTTGTACATAAGAACGTGTCACTCACCACCTCACTCACCATGCTTCAGCCTCACTGGCCCTCTGTGTTTGGTCTCCTCATCTCAGGCTCCTGGTGTACAGAGCAATCCCCTCTCATCCATGGTTTTGCTTTCTACAGGTTCAATCATCTACAATCAACAGCAATCTGAAAATATTAAATGAAAAATTTTAGAAATGATTTTTAAGTTAAAATGAGTTTTTAAAAATGCTTTTAAATTAGTATTTTTAAGGTAAAATGAGTTTTTAAAAACATTTTAAATTAGGCTTCATTTGTAGACTAATACACATCACAGTGCCTATCTCATTCACCTCACTTCATCGCATCATGGAGGCATTTTATCATCTCACATCACAGGAGTAAGTGTAGTATAATATTTTGAAAAAGAGACTACATTTACATAACCTATCACAGGATGTTGTTACATTCGTTCTGTTATTGTTAGGTATTGTGCCTAACTCATAAATTAAGCTTTATCCATAGGTGTGTTACTATAAGAAAAATATAGTAGACATAGCATTGAGTAGTGGTTTCAGGCATCCACTGAGATGGTCTTGAAATGTATCCCCTATGGATAAGGGAGAACTGGTGTCCTTGGGAAGGGAGGAAATATGAATAGTAGAAGGTCATGGTTATTTCAGCTGTTGAGGAAGGAAGGTTTTTTTGTTTTTTTCTTTTTGTTTTGTTTTGTTTGTTTGTTTGTTTGTTTTTTAAGCCTTAGAAGAACCTAACCATATTTGCTGTATATTATATATATCCTGACCCTTAGTGCCCTCTTCCTTACCCAATTTTTTATTATAAAAATTTTCAGATTTATAGAAAAGTTGAAAGTAGTACAGTGACCTTCTATGTACCTTCAACTCAGATTCTACAATATTTTGTAGTATTTTTTCTTCTTCTTTAAATCCTGTTTTCTGAACCATTTGAAAATATGCTGCAGACATCATGACACTTCACCTCTCAATGCCATATATGAAGATTGTTTTCTTAACTTTTAAAAATAGGAGGCAACTATATGAAATTTTTTTTAATTATTATAATTTTTTTTAGAGACAGAGTCTCACTTTGTGGCCCAGGTGGTATAGTGAGTGTATTGGTACAATCTCAGCTCACTGTAATCTCCATTTCCCAGGTTCAAGTGATTCTCCTGCCTCGGCCTCCTGAGTAGCTGGGATTTCAGGCGCATGCCACCACGCCCAGCTAATTTTTGTATTTTTTAGTAGAGACAAGGTTTTACCACATTGACCAGGCTAGTCTTGACCTCCTGACCTCAGGTAATTCGCCTGCCTTGGCCTCCCAAAGTGCTGAGATTACAGGCATGAGCCACCGCACCCAGCCTACGTGAAATATTTTGTACAGAAAAACTACAAATAAGATTTTTTAAAGTTAGTGATGGTTCACTATAATATTGGTACACAAAATTTTGATTTCACAGTTGGGAAAAAAATGGATATAAACAAAAGGGAAGTTTTTTTCTATAAAACACTATTTATACAAGGGGATAGAAATGATAACTAAATGTATGAAAACCTTCAGTTTCTCTAATAATGAAAGATATTGACTGGCTGCCATGTTTTGGGTACTAGTACGTCTTGAGCCTATTAACAATCCCATATGTAAGGTATGTAATACACATTTGCAAATAAAACTTACTATGTGTAAATGTGTATTACATACCTACCATATGGGATTGTTGGAAGAGAATAAATAATTTATCCCAAGTCCCAAAGTCATAGAGTTAGTAAACTGTGGAGCCAACATTCAAATCCAGGGAACCCTTGAATACAAAGTCCATGCTCTTTATTTTAATATTTCTTTTTTTTTTTTTTTTGAGAAAAATCTCACTCTGTCACCCAGGCCAGAGTGCAGTGGCACAATCTCAGCTCACTGCAACCTCTGCCTCCTGGGTTCAAGCGATTCTTGTGCCTTAGCCTCTGAGTAGCTGAAACTACAGGTGTGCACCACCACACCCAACTGATTTTTGTATTTTAAGTAGAAACGGGGTTTTACCGTTTTTGCCAGGTTGGTCTTGAACTCCTGACCTCGAGTGATCTGCCCCCCTCGGCCTACCAAAGTGCTGGGATTACAGGCATGAGCCACTGCACCCGGCCAAAGCCCATGTTCTTAATCATTGTACTGTATTGCCTATAAAAATCAGAATTCCTTAGGGGCCATGTTTGATACCTAAATAATTAATTTTATTATGGTTTATTTGAAAGAATAAATGAGAAATCTGATAAGGAAAAATTATGAGTGGGAAATAACCATGCTAGATAGAATGAGGCAATGCAGTATGAGGCTACATTGTTCTATTTATTTATTTATTTATTTATTTTTATTATTATTTTGAGACAGGGTGTCACTGTGTTGCCCAGGATAATCTTGAACTCCTGGGCTCAAGTGTTCCACCTGCCTCGGCCTCCCAAAGTGCTGGGATTACATGTGTGAGCCACTGTGCCCAGCCCAAGGCTATATTGTTTAAAACACATTAAATATTGGCATTGGAGAGAGTTGAGTGGAGTGGGAAAAGAAAAAAATAAAAAGCTTGAAAATACTCCCAGTTGGAAGTGAAATGTATTTTATAATATAGATACTTAAGTTTTTTTAATTTTTTATTATGGGTACATAATGAGTGTATATATTTAGGGAGTACATGTGACATTTTGATGGGGCATACAATGTGTAATAATCACATCAGGGTGATTGGGATATATATCACTTCAGCATTTACCATTTTTTTGTTTAGGAACTTCCCAATTCTACTCTTTTAGTTATTTTAAAATATGTAATAAATTACTGTCGGTTGTCATCATGCTGCCATGCTATCAAATACTAGGTCTTATTCATTCTGTCTCACTACATTTTTCTACCCATTAACCATCCCCACTTTTTCTCCCCCTCCCGAGTACCCTTCCCAGCCTCTGGTAACTCATCCTGTCTATTGTTTTCATGGAAAATTGAGTTCAATTGTTTTAATTTTTAGCTCCCACATAATGAACAAGAACATGCAAAAAGTTTTCTTTCTGTGCCTGGTTTATTTCACTTAACATAATGTCCAGTTCCATCCATGTTGCTGCAAATGATAGGTGTTTTCATTCTCTTTTCTAGCTGAATAATATTCCATTGTGTATAGTTCCACATTTCCTTCATCCATTTATCTGCTGATAGACACAGGTTGATTCCAAATCTTGGCTATTGTGAAAAGTACTGCAGTAAACATGAGAGTACAGATATCTCTTTGATATACTGATTTTCATTCTTTCAGGTATATACCTAGCAGTGAGATTGCTGAATCATATGGTAGTTCTGGATTTTTTTTTTAAGATTTCTAAGGGACTTCCACTGTTTCCCATAGTGGCTATACTAATTTACATTACCACCAACAGTGTATGAGGATTCCTTTAGGAACCTTTTTAATGATTAAGGAGAGTAGATGATTTTATACATGACATTAGGACAGATGGCTCACTCTTTTGGGAAAAAAGGTAGATCTTTGTCTCTCCTTACAGAAAAAATAAATTATAGATGTAAAAATAAACTATTAAAAGTGGCAAAACCTGACAAGTGTGAATTTTTTTCATTTTCTGACCAACTAATAATCTCAGACACTGGCTTTTTTTTTTTTTTTTTTTTTTTCCCCCTTTTCTTTTCTTTTGAGACCGAGTATTGCTCAGTTGCCCAGGCTGGAGTGCAGTGGTGCAGTCTCGGCTCACTGAAACCTCTGCTTCCCAGATTCAAGTGATTGTCTTGCCTTGGCCTCTGGAGTAGCTGAGATTACAGGCACATGCCACTACACTCAGCTAATTTTTTTTATTTTTAGTAGAGACGGGGTTGGCCAGGCTGGTCTCAGATTCCTGGACTCAAGCGATCCACCCGCCTCAAGCCTCCCAAAAGTGCTGGGATTACAGGTGTGAGCCACTGTGCTCAGCTGACATTGGCATATTCTGTTCTCACCTACAACTACCTCTCTTTTAGACCAGGTGCATATCAGAACTAGTTAAACAAAATAAATGAATGCTTGAATGCTATGTCCTAAAGGCATCACCAAGAGTAAGACGGATTTGTAAAAGTCCAAAAGAAAATATCTGACTTAACATGTTCACCTACACATAGAAATTAAGGGTTAAGAGATTAAGGGTTCTGAGCTGGGAACAAAAAGCAAACTTGGTGTGTGTGCTAAGAATATTTTTTTTAATATTTGAGGATATCTGAGAATTGAAGCGTATGCATGTAACTGACTTATGTTGGGATTGGCAGAAACACCTTGTGTCAGTGAGCATTCAGAGTCAGTAAATATGGCAACAGACTAACAAAGTAGAAGATAGAATTCCGTTTAGTGATACTGTTCTCCCCACTCCACATGCACACAATACGTGCTTAGTTTCTGCACCTGCCACCTCCCAGGGGTCATTAGGCCTTCCGTGGGTTTAGAATAAAAAATCAAATTGAGTATGAATAAGAAAAAAGTAACACTTTTGAAAACGAGCAAAGAGCAACATTTGAAGGAAAAGAAACTTTACTATCTTTTGTAAAGAAATTAAAGTAGTTTTGCGTAAAGAGTTTTAAACTCAAAAGGAATGTTAAGCAATAGTTACTTAAGGAATGATGGGAATATGTGTTGTTACAACCTTAGATATACTGTTTGAGCACTTCTATTTTTAGTTGTCCTACAGATGCTTTCACAAGTCCACAAAGATATCTTGTACATAATAATACACAAGTGTTTTTGTGTAGCACTTAGGAGACAGGTAGGCATTTAGGTTGTTTTATCAATTTGTATCTGGTTAAATAAATTTGATACATCAATATATACGTCAATATAGTGGAATATAATGCAGCTATTGTAAGGAATGTGGTAGAAGTATTGGTATGGAAAGATCTCCAGGATATATCAAGCAAACCAAAGCTAGGGATAAAGTTCTCTATTGTGTATATCTTATATCTATTTATATAGGACTGTATATATTCCTTTATATATTTAAAAATGTACACATTTGTATATACATCACAATATTGGAAAAATTATACGCATTCTTAACAGACTACCTATGAGGGCTGGAACTCTTTATACTGTTAGAATGTTTTTTATCCATAAGAGAGACAGAGAAAGAGAGAGAGAGAGAGACAGAGACAGAGAGAGAGAGTGTGTGTGTGTGTGTGTGTGTGTGTTTGAATTTAATAAGGTATATACCAAAATTCAGTGTTGATTCAGTGTTGATAGGGATGGATGAGACTAATACTTTTATATGGCAGCCAGTAGTATCACAAACTATGTGTAGTGACTAAACCAAAATCTATTTTGAGCACCTGTTATATGCCAGGCATTATGCTAAACATTTTATTCACATTTATCTTACTTAAATCTCCATCTCTATAAAGTAGATTCTTTTCTTCTCTGACTGGAGGGAATGGATTTAGAAGAGTAGTTTCTTGCTGGGAGTCACAAACTGTTTCACTATTGGAGCTGGGTTCTAATCCAGACAGCCTGAGTCCAGAGAATGTGCTTTCTGCCCCTACACATACTCTGCAGCTGCTCAGAAAGGGCTCTGGAAATGTGTATGAAAGGTTATCATATCAGACAAAAGACCAGGATTTTCAGTCAGTCAGTTTCAACTCAAAATGGAGATGACCACTGCCCTTCTTTGAAGAAATCATATTAGTTGATTTGTATTCAGATACCTTCTGCATGTATGAAGTACTATATGAATGAGATTTTAATATCTTTTAGCCATAGCCCACTTTCTTTATATATCAAGTTCAAATGTTTTAACTCCTCCTCATCTCATCTATAAAATGCAAGATTTTTGTCACCTGTTTTGAATCTCTTTATATAACTCTCAGTTTTGGCAATTCCTTTTGCTATTTTGAGGAAATATTTAGTGTTTCTGACAAATTTTTTTTCTTTCTACCTAAACTGATTTTATCACTAGTTGTATCGTGTTAACAACATGCTTTCAAGGCCTACTACTGGAATCTCTATTTTAAAAACAAATGAGGAAAAAAAATTGCTAGTCTATATGATCTGTTTGCTACTTTAAAAAAAAAACACGTGAACTTACCTATTTTTTTTTCTTCTTTTTAGGAACATCATCTTCAACGAGCTATTTCAGCACAGCAGGTGTATGGCGAGAAGAGGGATAATATGGTTATACCAGTCCCAGAGGCAGAAAGTAATATTGCTTACTATGAGTCTATATATCCTGGGGAATTTAAGATGCCAAAGCAGCTCATTCACATACAGCGTAAGTAATGATTTTCTTAATGACTTTATTTTCTACATTTCCCTTATTATATGACGACAGATTTTTATCTATTCAGGAACATTTTCATTACTTGTTTCATTGACCTGCATCAGCTTAAGAGTTATTAGAGCCCATTTTCAACTTTTAGAATGATAATTTGAGATATCTGCCTGACAAGAAAAGATAGCATTTATTATTCTACATTTTTTGTTTTATCCCAGCATGCAATCTTGTACTGCTTTAGACAAGTAGGATTAAAAAAAAACACCTCAGATATAGAAATAGTTTTCCTCCTGTTCAGAATTAATAATATTAATAGTCTTTATTTTTTTTTTTTTTTTTTTTTTGGGATAGAGTTTCACTCTTGTTACCCAGGCTGGAGTGCAATGGCGCAATCTCAGCTCACTGCAACTTCTGCCTCCTGGGTTCAGGCAATTCTCCTGCCTCAGCCTCCTAAGTAGCTGGGATTACAGGCACATACCACCATGCCCAGCTAATTTTTTGCATTTTTAGTAGAGACGGGGTTTCACCACGTTGACCAGGATGGTCTCGATCTCTTGACCTCGTGATCCACCCGCCTCGGCCTCCCAAAGTGCTGGGATAACAGGCTTGAGCCACCGCGCCCGGCTTAATATTAATATGCTTAAAGAACTTGACGTAAGTGAAGGTCAGCAGACTTTTTCTGTACAAGGTCAGATTGTAACTACTGTAGGCTTTGTGAGTCATTCAGTCTGTCACAACTATTCAGCTCTGCTATTGCAGTGCAAAATCAGCTAAAGAGAATACAAAAATGAATGAACATGACTGTGTTGCAATAAAGTTTTAATGATAAAAACAGGTGGCAGGCCAGAATTGGCCCATGGGACATAGCTTACCAACCCCAGATCTGTTTTTTTCTAGTAGAGTGAGGCTAATTTTTTAAAAATTCAGTGTTCTGATTGGGAACTTAATTTCACTTAATAGTGATAGGGTCTTCATAACAAATGATCATTCAATAACTGTGTGTGACATTTGGTGATGAATAGCTGAGAGCTTTTACCCAATCTCCAAGTAATTAACAACTTAAAAACAAATAATTGAAAAGTTAGTAAGGTAAAATTCTTGCAGCTTTCATTGTCTTGTTAATCTTTATAATCAAGAAGTTTTCCTAGGTGACCATCTACATTTTTTTTTAGGGACAATATAAACCTATTTTGTTTTTATTGTTCCTTGCAAGCACATTGAGAAACCAATTTTAACTAGTTTACTTGTGCACTCACATGTTTTGTTACATTAAAGAGATAGACACAGACATTACAAACAAATCTGATAAATATTAGAACCTAAAAAGTTGTTTTCCAGAAAATCATGTCAAGGTGGATTTGAGAGCTAGGGATCTGATCTTTCCCATGTATGTTAACTAGAACCACATTATGTTCTGCTGCCACAAGCTATATTATCTTATAAATGCATGCTTTTAGGTTAAAGCAAGGTTGAGTAAAATAAGATAAAAGTATACTAATTTACATTATCATTATGAGAAAAAAATTAGTGCATGTCTTAAAGATGGCTTACTTATGATCAAAATCTATAAAATATATTTTACTGTTAACTAGTGAATTATATATGGTCAGTCAAGTCAAAAGATACTAACTGTATTGAAAAAGGAATTGACTGCTGACATTATAATCAAATATTAATAAGTGACAGCAGAATTGTAGCTTATTTGGGAGGAAATTTTTTTATCAGTACAAATTTGAGGTAACTTGTCTTTGGAAAGATATATACTTTGAAATATTGGTAAAGATAGTGCTGCTAAATTTGTGTTAGCTGCCCTGTATCTATGGGAGGTTGCAAAAAAGTGTACAGAGAAGTCTCCTGCACAGTTCCTCCAGCCTCATCCAGTGTTAACCTCATGCACAACTTATAGTACAGTATCAAAACCAAGAAAGTGAAGTTGAGTTTTTGATTATTATCTAAATAATTTAGAGTTTATTTAGATTTCACCAGTTAGACATGCGCCACGTATGTATGTGTGTTTGTGGTTCTGTGTCATGTGTAGCCCTGCGTAACCACCCCCACTATCAAGACACTCACTGCCACCATCACCACCAGACTCCCGCTTGTTACTCCTTTATAACTGTACCTTTCCCTCCCCCCATCCACTGGCCATCACTCATCTGTGATCCATCTGCATCATTATGTTCACAGATGTTACATAAATGGAATCATGCAGTATGCATCCTTTTTAGGTTGGCTTTTTTCATTCAGTATCATTGAGGTTCATTCAGTTGTTGGATATATCAGTAGTTCATTCCTTCTTACTGCTGAGCAGTATTCCATGACATGTATATAACACAGTTTATTTAATCATTCACTTATTGAAGAACATTGGGTAGTTTCCAGTTTTTGATCATTACAAATAGAGCTGCTATGAACATTCATGTACAAGGTTTTTTGAGAACGTGATTTTGTTGATGTTTGTTTGTTGAGACGGAGTCTTACTCAGTCACCCTAGCTGGACAGCAGTGGTGCAGTCTCAGCTCACTGCAACCTCCACCTCCTGGTTCAAGCAATTCTCATGCCTCAGCCTCCCGAGTAACTGGGATTACAGGTGTGTGACACCATGCCCGGCTAATTTTGTATTTTTAGTAGAAATGGGTTTTCACTATGTTGGCCAGGCTGGTCTCGAATTCTTGACCTCAAGAGATCCACCCGCCTTGGCCTCCCAAAGTGCTAGGGCTACAGAGATAAGCCACTGCACCCAGCCAGAACATGAGTTTTCTTCCTCTGGGGTATATATTCATGAGTATAGTTGCAGAGTTCATCCATTTTTAGTTTGGGAGGGAACTGCCACGCTGTTTCCTGGAGTAGATGTACCATTTTATATTATTACCAGGTGTATATTACCCAGTTTCTCCCTCTCTCTCCAGCACTGGGGGTTGCCACTATTTTTTATCTTAGCCATTCTAATTAGGTGTGTAGTAATATCTCATTGGACTCATCTCGCTCTGTCACCGAGGCTGGAGTGCAGTGGTGTGATCTCAGCTCACTGCAACCTCTGCCTGCTGGGTTCAAGCAGTTCTGCTGCCTCAGACTCCTGAGTAGCTAGGGATACAGGCACACACCACCATGCCAAGCTAATTTTTTTTTTTTTTTTATAGTAGAGATGGGTTTTCTTCATGTTGGCCAGGCTGATCTCAAACTCCTGACCTCAGGTGATCCACCCGACTAGGCCTCCCAAAGTGCTGACAGGCATGAGCCACCATGCCTGGCCTCTTTTGCCCACTTTATATGGGATGGGTATCTTAATGTTGAGTTTCAAGTGTTTAACAGTAGCTGAATCTGGGTAAAGAGTATGCAGGTGTTCCTTGTACTGTTTTTATTTCAACAACTTGTATAAGTTTTGACTTCTAAATAAGGTTTTTTTAATGGATACTTTTTCCTAAAGTAGAACCTACATTTACGTTACCTCCCAGAACAGATATCCTGTCTTTGTACTCAGCTTCTGAAAGATTATTTTCTCCTTCCCTCTGCCTGCCTCCACAGCCCCTGCAGCATATTCTTCTGGTACAGCTTTCTGACAGATAAAATCTATAGCAGCCAGAGAACTTTATGTAGAAAGCATCTTATATCTGGGATTTCAAATTTGATATTCCCCATTTTCGCTAAGTACATTCTAGAGGTGACCCCAAGCTCTAGCTTTTAAACAAAGGAAACTGAAGATTTTCATGATCTAGCTAGTCAGTGATATCTTTCTTAGATCTGAGGCAAGGATGTCAAATATGTATCAAGTGTTTTTAATCTAACAATTTTAATCAACTTGAGGATTTCCAAAATCCTAAACACATAATAATGACAAAATGAGATCATGGAAAAACATTGGAGGGCCTATGATTGTACATAATGTAAGTACAGAAATGTTAACATCTAGAAATGTTTATAGTCTGAATACTCACTTATTTTAATTAGGAATGTTACAGAAATGTGATATAGTTCAAAATGAAAATAGAACCGTGAAATAATAGATTGAACTGTACCAATATCTTTTTACTCCTCCAGGCCGGACACTGTGTTAAGCTTTAAGCAGAGATGGCAGTATTTGGCAGCTAAGTAGTGCCCTCTTGTACCTATCACAGACTTTATGTCTGACTGGTTTTGGAAGGATTTTTTTCCTCACTTGAACAGATATAACATTAGAATGCTTTTTAGTGGAGTACTGCAAGCAGAGGTGGCATACAAGGTGAAACCTGTTACCTTCCACTTAGAGGTACAGAAATGAAGAAGGCATGCCTGTCTTTAAAGAGATCACACACATTCTAATAGGGAGCCATGCTTAACAAGTAGACTATAAAGTCTGTGAAGTGGGTTCTTAGCCACTAAAAAAGACAAAAGGGGTTAGGAACCACTTCTTGGCTAGGGAGCAATCAAAAAAGGATTCTAGAGGAGCGATATCAGGCTGGGTGCTAAAAAGAGTAAATCGGCATTTGCCTCCTTGGTGGGCAAGCAGAAAAACAGTGATTTTTATAAAGGACTGCAGTCATGAAATAGCATACTGGATGAAATCAATGAAATCTGATCTTACTAGATCATAAAGAACTGATGACACTGGAGAGAACAGGAAAACAGCCTTATACCATTCTAAAGATGGGGACTCTAAGGTTGTAGAAGGAATTAAGTAAGGGAAAGATGTGAGACAAGTTTTTGTATCAAAGCTGTTTCATATTTTGCTTATCATATTCATATCAACCTAGCTTAATTTGGGTAAGTAACTAAATAACGTTTTATAGTAGCAGTGGTTCTTGCCAGCAGATCTAAGGTCCTCCCATTTCCATCAACATGACAGTGTTCCCATAGGGAACAGACCTCCTAGGCAGGAATATACTCACGGAGTAACCACTGCTGAAAACTCAAAATCTGAAACGTTCCGCAATTCAAAACTTTTGAGTACCAATGTGATGCCACAAGTGGAAAATTATACGCCTGCCCTCATGTGATGATGGGTCACAGTCAAAACTTCGTTTCATTCACAAAATTATTCAAAATATTACATAAAATAATCATCAGGCTGGCCAGATGTGTTGGCTTCACACCTGTAATCCCAGCATTTTGGAAGGCCAAGGCGGGTGGATCACTTGAGGTCAGGAGTTCGAGACAAGCCTGACCAACACGGAGAAACTTTGTCTTTACTAAAAATACAAAATTAGCCAGGCATGGTGACACATGCCTGTAATCCCAGCTACTTGGGAGGCTGAGGCAGGAGAATTGCTTGAACCCAGGAGGCAGAGGTGTGATGAGCCAAGATTGTGCCATTGCACTCCAGCCTGGGCAACAAGAGTGAAACTCCGACTCAAAAATAATGATAATAATAAATCACCATCAGGCTATGTTTATAAGGTATATGTGAAACATAAAAGAACTTTGTGTTAGGACTTGGGTCCCATCCTCAAGATATCTCATTATATGTATTCAAATATTCCAAAATCCAAAACATTTCTGGTCCCAAGTATTTTGGGTGAGGGATTCCCAACCTGTCCTGTTATTGGTAGTGACTTCTAACACCTCAGCTTTAAAGACCACTCCCTTAGCTTTTCGTAAAGTAGTTGAATAATCTATAAAATAGGACTTAAATATTATAGAAAAAAATTAATTAAACGTCTTTTGTTTTATAACAATTGCCTATGCACGATGATTTTTTAGCAATAAAAATGGCACTTGCACATGGTTCAGTGGAATGTGTTTTAATGGTTGCTTTATGTTCTTAATAATGGGTCTAGTTTATTTGCTTTTAGGAGTGGGCGGAGGGGGTCACATCCGTTGTCTTTTATTACTTATATGTATATTCATAGTAAAGACAATCTTTAACTTTAAATGTGGAAGACAAATCCGTAAGCTTAGATTGTTTGTGACTTTAAAAACAAAATCCAAAAATTCTTTCTTACTTCTTTAGAAAGTGTGGGTCTTGTTTTTATGCAGACATCTGTGAGGTTTTTGTTGGTGAATTCACACAGTAAATGATTGCGTATGGTTCCTTCTGTCAGCTTTTAGTTTGGATGCTGAACAGCCTGATTATGATTTGGATTCTGAAGATGAAGTATTCGTGAATAAACTGAAAAAGAAAATGGACATCTGCCCATTGCAATTTGAGGAAATGATTGACCGCCTAGAAAAAGGCAGTGGTCAGCAGGTACAACTTCATTTGTATATAGCAAGTATATACATACTCTGTGTAAAGAATTGTATTGTATGGAAAGAGTATGAGATTGAAAGGTGGGGGGTAATCAGGCAGGCTTTAGAGTTAAAAAGTATGAATTCAAATCTCATCTCTGCTTATCAATAACCTGTGTAACCTTGAGCAATATGTTTAAATTTTTCTGTGCCTCAGTTCCCCCAGGAGTGTTGTAAAGATTAAAAAATTTATATAAAGCACCCTCGCTCAGTGACTGACATGCATACTGTACTCCTCAAGTTTGCCATTTGTTAATAATGTTGTAATATCAATATTGTCCTTTAAATTTAGAAGTAAATACTTATAGGGCCAGGCGCGGTGGCTCAAGCCTGTAATCCCAGCACTTTGGGAGGCCAAGGCGGGTGGATCACGAGGTCAAGAGATCGAGACCATCCTGGTCAACATGGTGAAACCCCGTCTCTACTAAAAATGCAAAAATGTAGCTGGGCATGGTGGTGCGTGCCTGTAATCCCAGCTACTCAGGAGGCTGAGGCGGGAGAATTGCTTGAACCCAGGAGGCGGAGGTTGTGGTGAGCCGAGATCGCGCCATTGCACTCCAGCCTGGGTAATAAGAGCGAAACTCCGTCTCAAAAAAAAAAAAAAAGAAGTAAATACTTATAAACCTTGTATGTGTATTGTATGAAAATGACATAATGTTTTACATTTAGCCAGTCAGTCTGCAGGAAGCCAAACTACTGCTAAAAGAAGATGATGAACTAATTAGAGAAGTTTATGAATATTGGATTAAAAAGAGAAAAAACTGTCGAGGGCCATCTCTTATTCCATCAGTAAAACAAGAGAAGAGAGATGGTTCCAGCACAAATGATCCTTATGTGGCTTTTAGAAGGCGTACTGAAAAAATGCAGACTCGAAAAGTAAGTGAACTTGAAGAAATTTTTTGATCATTGTTTATATAATAAAAATTATGTATAGTTATTTATGACTATCTTAATATTGTGGTTTAATTTGTATTCAGATATGACTTTCTATCCAATTACAATAAAAAATACTAACATAAATTAGCCTTAAGATTATGCAGTTGTTAATGTTATATTTTAATGTTAATCTGTTTAAAAATCAGTACAAAATTGATTTCCTGGTGATCTGTGCTCCCTTTCATTATCTTTAAATTCTAATTTAATCCTTCAAATATATAAATTTTTATGTGTCCATAACTATACCACTAGTTAGAAATACTAACATTAAACAAGCAACTTCACATTTGCAGAATCGAAAAAATGATGAAGCCTCTTACGAAAAAATGCTTAAGCTGCGTCGAGATCTAAGTCGAGCTGTTACTATTCTAGAGATGATAAAAAGAAGAGAAAAGAGTAAAAGAGAGCTATTGCATTTAACACTGGAAATTATGGAAAAGAGGTAAAGTATATTTTAATAATATTAGAGGAAGTATAGTGCCATTAATGTTTTGTATATTGAGTTAATTTATTTCCTATGCAATAATCTAATTACAGAAATACCTTTTTTTAATAATAAAAAGTGTTTAAATATGTGGTATCATACTTTTTATACTTTTACATGTTTTCCTCTATTTTCTTTAAAAGTGACTGGATTCACTGAAGTTAAAATATATGAAGTACTTCCATTTCAAATTGGTCTTTTTTTGGTCCATTAGTTGTATGTAGGACTGTGAGGGAGACAATTCTAAAGTCTTTTTTTTAGTTAATTGATGGGACTAATTCTTTTTTACTGCATATAGAATTTAAAACACTAGGTCGTTAAATAGAAAAGCTTAAAGAAAAAGGGGGAAAGGCCCATCAGTCTTACCACTCAAGCATTTGGCAAGGTACACAATGGAAACTTAAAACCCTCCTGCCCTATTTCTAGTCCCTATCCCCAAGGAAAACCACTGTTAAATTTCTTGTGATTACTTTTAGAAAAATTAATTTTATAGCCCAGGCAATTCTAACTAGCAGAAAGATCCTTAGCACCATTTTAGGCATTAATTTCAACTTCTTCACCAAATCTTTCGCCAGAATTGCTATGTTAAAATTCCAACTTTTGATTTTTTTCCCCACAGTCATCTATTTATATGCCATGATAAAGCTATAAGCCAAAAAATAAAATGAACGAACAAAAGGAATTTGTTTGACATTGAATAGTCAAAGTTTAACTGCAGTCTTGCCTTAAATGTAATTGATGTTTATAATTTTATCCCAGTCAGCTAGTTATTAATGGTTATAAAGATAAGTACTTACAAAACTAACTTTGCAAAACTTTCTTCTTTTTCCAGCTTTATTTAGGTATAATTGACAAATAAAAATTACATATTTTATATGTTGATCAAAGGTTACAAACTTGCAGTTCTGAAATGAGTAAGTTGTGGAGACCTAATGTACAGCATGGTTAATAACAATGTATTATATACTTGAAATTTGCTAAGAGAGTAGATCTTAAGTAATCTCACCACATATACACACAAGGTAACTATTTGAGGTGATGGATATGTTAATTAGCTTGATTGTGGTAATCATTTCACAGTATAAATGTGTATCAAAACATCACATTGTATTCCTTAAATATATATAATGGTAAACTTTCATTTTTACAATTTCAGGTATAATTTGGGTGACTACAATGGAGAGATCATGTCTGAGGTTATGGCACAGAGACAGCCAATGAAACCTACTTATGCCATCCCCATTATCCCTATTACTAATAGCAGTCAATTTAAACACCAGGAAGCAATGGATGTGAAGGAGTTCAAAGTTAATAAGGTGATTAACGATTTTGTGATAATAGTATCTAATAATGGGTTAATATTTTATCATTAGAATGAAAGTTAAAAAGAAAAATACATATATGCCGGGCACAGTGGCTTATGCCTGTAATCCCAGCACTTTGGGAGGCCAACATGGGTGGATCACCCAAGGTCAGGAGTTTGGGACCAGCCTGACCGACATGGTGAAACCCTGTCTCTACAAAAAAATAGAAAAAACTTAGCCAGGCATGGTGGCATGCACCTGTCATCCCAGCTACTCGGGAGGCTGAGACAGGAGAACAAACTGAACCCAGGAGGTGAAGGTTGCAGTGAGCTGAGATTGCACCACTGCACTCTTTAAAGCCTGGGTGACAGAGCAAGACTCGATCTCAAAACAAAAGATAAAAAAAGAAAACCACCTTAATGTATGCTGCAATGATTATTCCATAATATGAAGATAAGCATAAGTCTATAATTAAAATTTTATTTTTGTTTCTCTTATTTCCTTATAAAGGGAAGCTTTTGTTACTATATCTGATAAAAGGAAAAATATTCCTTTTTCAAGTTATAGGATTATGAAGTATTGAAAATAATTCAAACAAAATATGGAGAGTTAGGGAGAAAGATATGAAATCTTACCTGATGAGTTTTTCTTTTTCTTTTCTTTTTTTGAGGCAGAGTCTTGCTCCGTCACCCAGGCTGGAGCGCAGTGGCACAATCTTGGCTAACTGCAATCTATACCTCCCAGGTTCAAGCGATTCTCCAGCCTTAGCTTCCTGAGTAGCTGGGACTACAGGCGTGAGACCATGCCTGGCCTTTAAGAGCTTTTCTGTCTTTTATGGACACATTCGTGTATAAGAGGGAATTCCGGGTTTTTTTTGAAATGGAGTCTTGCTCTGTCTCCCATGTGGGAGTGCAGTGCACGATCTCGGCTCACTGCAACCTCCACTTCCTGGGTGCAAACCATTCTGCTGCCTCAGGCTCGAGCCACCACACCTAGCTAATTTTTTTATTTTTAGTAGAGACAGTATTTCACCAGCTTGTCCAGGCTGGTCTCGAACTCCTAACCTTGTGATCTGCCCTCCTCAGCTTCCCAAAGTGCTGGGATTATAGGCATGAGCCACTGTCCCTGGCATGGAAATTCTGGTATCTTAATAGTTTGTAATATTATTATTTAGAAATGGAAGTACTTGACAAATTAGTATTTAACCAAATCCCAATTTGTGAAGAATAAAATTTGTGAAAGGAAATAAAATTAGCAAAGGGAAACTGAGGTGAATGAAGAGCAGTT
Source organism: Callithrix jacchus (assembly GCF_049354715.1). Lineage (NCBI taxonomy): Eukaryota > Metazoa > Chordata > Mammalia > Primates > Cebidae > Callithrix > Callithrix jacchus. Next base: position 31,939,816 of record NC_133508.1, on the reverse strand, counting down.
ATTTAAATGGCAGTTTCTTGGAAAGTATACATCTAAGGAGAAAATACTTTATGTATTTTTTGTATGAAATTTTTCATGAAACTTTGCATCCACCATGCCAGTTCAATTTGGGGAACAAGCAAGTTGGCCATCAGTTTTATCTCCCCTGCGTCATTTAATGTCATGTTCACGCAGGTTTTTTTATTGTGGTAAACAGATCTTCAGTCCTGAACCATACAACCTGCGACACCAGTTAGAACGATGATTCCCCCAGCCTGGACCTTTTTTTTTTCTTTTTTGGTCATTTAAAGCAGTGCCAGGGACCAGACCATTTGGTGAGAAAACACAGACTTTTTTTTTTCCATTTTGTTAACATGGACATTTTGGTTTTAAAAAACGTAGAGGAGGGTGGTCAGAAGAATAGAAAGTTATTCTCTTCAATAATCTGGAAAGTTAGAGTTGTGCCCCAAAATATTGTTTTAGTTTACTCATGTAAGTATTTACTTAAATTTTGTATTTATTTAATGTCCTGCATTTATAATTTATTAGTTCTAAATGTATCTTTAATGTTTAATGGGATTGTTCCCACTCTTACTATTTTAACGTGGTCCCCTTCCTGAGCCCTCCATGATTTTGTGGACTACTTTAATGTTATCCTTCAGTCTTCATATTTTAAGATTAATTGTCCTATTCTGTGCTTTCCCCTGTATGTGCCACTCATGCTTGAAAGTTACTTATTTTAGGCCAGGTGCAGCAGCTCATGCCTATTATCTCAACACTTTGGGAGGCGGAGACAGGCAGACAGATCACTTGAGGTCATGAGTTCAAGACCAGCCTGGCCAACATGGGAAAGCCTCATCTCTACTAAGAATACAAAAAATTAGCCAGGTGTGGTGGTGCGCGTCTGTAATCCCAGCTACTTGGGAGGCTGAGGCAGGAGAATCACTTGAATCCAGAAGGTGGAGGTTGCAGTGAGCCTAGATCACACTACTGCACTCCAGCCAGGGCTACAGAGCAAGAGTCCATCTCAAAAAAAAAAAAAAAGAAAAGAAAAGTAATAGATAAATAATGTAGTCCTAAAGTACTGCCCTAGCTTTTATATAATGTTTTGCATTGCCATGGCTAGCTTTTGATTTTATTATCCTGTCAAATACCACAGTAGAAATTGTAGAGATAACCTTGTAGTTTGATAGTTAACTTTTCCTAAAATACCATAATGTCATAAACTACATAAAACGTAACATAAATATTTAGCATATTTACATAACTGTGGTGCTTGCCATGATCTTTTCCTTTCCAACAAATAGTTTTTGCCACTAGTTTTCCTTACCTATTGCCTATATATCAAATTCATACTTCTCCCAATTTTTGCCATCATCTGCAATACATGTTTCTAACATGCTGTGTTCCATCAGCTCAGTTACTCTTGCCCGTATATTTTATCCTGCATTTCCCGTATTTAATGATTTCATATCTTTATCCTCTAAAACTATTCAAAACTCATCATTTCAGAAAGCTTTCATTGTTCAGCCAGCAAATCCTTGCTACTCTTTATTTATATAACCCCTCACTCAGCATTATGGCTTTGTTTTCTACTATGCTAACAGTTACCTGTAGTTTGCTTTGTGTGTTTACAAAGACATTTTCATTATTCTTTGTCCCATATTTATTATTTCTTGAGAATAAGGACTAGACAATCCCTTTTTAAAAAAAATTTCTCTTCTAGAATTTTCATAGAAAATTAAGAAAATGAGAGAAGCCATCAGTAAATATGCTAATTGCAGCTGTAAGACTTTAGAAGTTGGAGAACTTCTGTTCTCTCCTTTTACTTTAATTGAAACAAAATTGTTTGTGGGATTATGTTTAGATTGTAGGACAAATTTATACTTTCAGGGAGGCCAACTTCTCAAGACTTTACAATATAAGATGGCCATATAGAGAGTCTTGTGTCTCTTATGAATATGAATGCCCTCATTATAGCAATAAACTTCTTTTTTAAACTTCCCCCAAAACTGCAAGTTCGTTGAACATGGTTTCTGGTATATAATTAATTCATGTCTTTGTTGCAGCAAGATAAAGCCGATCTTATCCGACCGAAACGGAAATATGAAAAGAAGCCCAAAGTCTTACCATCGTCTGCCGCTGCTACTCCCCAACAGACGAGTCCTGCTGCACTGCCGGTCTTCAACGCTAAAGATCTGAATCAGTATGACTTTCCCAGCTCAGACGAAGAACCTCTCTCCCAGGTACAAATAGGATTCTCTGTGAATGTTGAGGGAGGGAGGGAGGAAGTCACATATCTGACCCACTTTCTTTATTTCATTTAAAGGTTTTGTCTGGCTCTTCGGAAGCTGAGGAAGACAATGATCCTGATGGTCCTTTTGCTTTCCGTAGGAAAACAGGCTGTCAGTACTATGCTGTAAGTTTCAGACTGTCTTTGTAAATAACAAACTGTTTACCTTTAACTGACAAAATAATTTGGATTTTTTTTTTTTTAAGCCTCACTTAGACCAAACTGGCAATTGGCCTTGGACTAGTCCTAAAGATGGAGGATTAGGAGATGTGCGATATAGATACTGCTTAACTACTCTCACCGTACCCCAAAGGTGTATTGGATTTGCACGAAGACGGGTTGGGCGCGGTGGAAGGTAAGATATTTCCGTATTCCTAGCAGAGGGATATTTTAGGCATTAGCGTGATCAAATCTAACTTGTAAAGTCAATTAATCCTTCTGAACAGCTCATTAGTTCCTATTTGCTATTCTTAACTGATTTGTTGACTAAAATATTTTTGCTGCTATGCTACCTGGTTCTTACACATCTATAGCTTTTGACATAACTCTAATGGGTCCCTAATGGACCTGCTTTTCTCCCCAAGGTGGAAAACCTCAGATAAATTATCAAGGGATAGAATTGTGAGAAAAGGCAACAGATGAAGATAAATGTAAATCCTGATTGCACACAGTGTATTAAGTTAAAGAAACTGCACAAAAGTTGTTTACACTAACTAGTATAATGGGTTTAACTTGACAATGAAAAGGATCCATGCATAACCTGATCTTGACATCATAGTTTGTCAGGATCTAATTGTTCTTCCTTTGTTTAAACCTTATAGAATTCCTTCTTTCATACCCTGAATGCCTTTATGCAAAAAGCTGTTTGTATGGGGACATGAAATAAATAGCAAAACACATAAACTCAAGGAATGGAGAGACGTTAATGTATAATGTGTGGGAAAATTTAAGGGAAAGCAGATGATGGTGTCAAGGCACTTTTTCAGGAAGAAACCCAAGGGTGTATTTACGATAAACTAATAGCTTATACATAGGTTTTTTTAATCTTTATTTCTTAATTGCAGAGGATTTTTTAAATCATTTAAACATTGGTTAAGAATTATCTAGGCACTAAAATACATTTTATTTAGGCCCTTTTTTTCCATCACTATGTTGGATATCAGGAGCAGTGAAAAATCTCTATGTTGGCTATATTTTATTCTATTACTAACATTAATCAATGTTATTATTTTGAGTTAGAGCCATTTATAATGTTTTTTGGTTTTGTTTTTTTTTTTGAGATGGAGTTCCACTCTTGTTACCCAGGCTGGAGTGCAATGGCACAATCACGGCTCACTGCAACCTCCATCTCTTGGGTTCAAGCAATTCTCCTACCTCAGCCTCCTGAGTAGCTGGGACTACAGGCGTGCGCTACCATGCCCAGCTAATTTTTGTATTTTTAGTAGAGACGGGGTTTCACCATGTTGACCAGGATGGTCTCGATCTCTTGACCTCGTGATCCACCATGCTGGGCCTCTTATGTTAACATAAATAACATAAGAGGCCCAGCGTGGTGGCTCACGCCTGTAGTCCCAGCACTTTGGGAGGCCAAGGCAGGCAGATCACTTGAGGTCAGGAGTTTGAGACCAGCTTGGCCAACATGGGGAAACCCCATCTCCACTAAAAACACAAAAATTAGCTTGGCATGGTGGCAGCCTCCTGTAATCCCAGCTGCTCAGCAGGGAGAATTGCTTGAACCCTGGGGTGGAGGTTGCAGTGAGCTGAGATTGCACCACTGCACTCCAGTCTGGGTGACTCAGTGAAACTCCATCTCAAAAAATTAATAAATAAATGACAGGAATGTATCCTCTAGAACAGTGGATCTCAAATATTTTGTCTGTAAAAAATATTAGTGGTATAAAATACTATGTTTTTTATTGCTTTTCTTCTTTCTTCTCCCTTCCTCCCCACCCTCCACCAAAAGAATAAAGTTTTTGGGCCGGGCACGGTGGCTCACGCCTGTAATCCCAGCACTTTGGGAGGCCGAGGCGGGTGGATCACAAGGTCAAGAGATCGAGACCATCCTGGTCAACATCATGAAACCCCGTCTCTACTAAAAATTAGCTGGGCATGGTGGCACTCGCCTGTAATCCCAGCTACTCAGGAGGCTGAGGCAGAAGAATTGCCTGAACCCAGGAGGCGGAGGTTGCAGTGAGCCAAGATCACGCCATTGCACTCCAGCCTGGGTAACAAGAGTGAAACTCCGTCTCAAAAAAAAAATTAATGAAGTTTTTGTTTAAATATAGAATAAATTTGTTAGTGACATTTTATAAAGCATTCATTTTGGTGTTTTGTAATGGAAGTGAAAATCCTTGGTTGAAAAACAATTTGTTAAAAGAACTTTTATTAGAAATTGAGATTGTAACCTTTAAGAACCAAATACTAAAATAATCAACTTTAAAGCTTTTAAATATTCGGTATGAGTTGGCCTTTGGTAGTTGGGGGGAAAAAGAAAACACTGTCATATATAATCTTTGAATATCTATTTTAAATAAATGTTTCTTGCCTGACTTTTTAATAGGGTCTTACTGGACAGAGCTCATTCAGACTATGACAATGTGTTTCACCATCTGGATTTGGAAATGCTTTCCTCACCACAACATTCTCCAGTCAATCAGTTTTCCAATACCTCAGAAACAAATACCTCGGACAAATCTTTCTCTAAAGACCTCAGTCAAATACTAGTCAATATCAAATCATGTAGATGGCGGCATTTTAGGCCTCGGACACCATCCCTACATGACAGTGACAATGATGAACTCTCCTGTAGAAAATTATATAGGAGTATAAACCGAACAGGAACAGCACAACCTGGGACCCAGACATGCAGTACCTCTACGCAAAGTAAAAGTAGCAGTGGTTCAGCACACTTTGGTATGTTTACTGTTATGATGTACATTTCTATAGAAATGCCAGATTCAACCTTTGCCATTTGTTTATGTGGTCTGTTCCATTTATTGCTAAAAGTCCTTTTCTTTCAAACAATTTAAAAAAAAAAAAAAAAAAACCTTGGTCTAAGTATTTATTTGAATCCTGTTGCTATAGGAGTTTGTATGTATGTGTCTTCATTTAAACATACCCGCATACAGAGATGGTTGATTTCTATTTAATGTGTGACTTTTTTTTTCTGGATATAGTCCATGAACCACAAGATTCATCATATTTTTTCATGGTATGAAAAGAAAATGGGCCATAAATTGTTAACTGTTTTATGCTCAGATATTTCTCTAGTTGTTAGTCTGCTTTAATATAGAGACCAGCAAGTGAATATATATCTATACAAAACCTTATATCCTGACACAAGAATTCAGAATAATTTATAAAAGAGAAACTAACTTTTCAGAGAAGAACATTTAAAGGGTTAATATTTTGAAATGTTTTCAGATAATATATTTATTATGGCTTTTATATGAAATGTGTCTAAAATAAATGTTTATTTAAAATATTCCTATAATCTTAGCTGTCTGTTTTAAAGCATAAGTCTGTGTTATTTGAAGCATATGGTTTGTAGAAATTCACCATTAAATTATGTTACTACAGATTTTTTTAAAGATAATTTAAATGTAGATTTTAGAAGGACTATAAAGATATTTATTGTTTGCCTAATCACTCAGTAGGATTATAGTTAAACTGCCTCATAAGTATGAACATTTGCTCTGATTCTTAAAGACCTCCAGAAAATGTTCCATAAACTAATTTACTTGGTGGTTAAAAAAAAAAAAGTACAGTTTACTCGCAAACAACATGAGGGTTGGGGCACCCCCCCCGCCATGCAGTCCAAAATTAGTGTAGAGAAGTTGAGGTATATAACTATCCTAAAGACTTAAGGATTTTTTTTTTTTTTTTGAGGCTGGAGTGCATTGGCAGGATCTTGGGTCACTGCAGCCTCCGCCTCCCAGGTTCAAGTGATTCTCCTGCCTCAACCTCTTGAGTAGCTGGGATTATAGGTGCCCCCCACCATGCCCGGCTAATTTTTGTATTTTTAGTACAGACAGGGTTTCACTGTGTCAGCCAGGCTGGTCTCGTACTCCTGACCTTGTGTTTTTTTTTTTTTTTTTAATTAAAATTGTTTTGCTGTACTACTTTACGTAGGCATATTAATAACAGTTGTAAAACCTACTTTGTGTTTGCCAAAGAACATTAAAAGATGAGCATTAACATTACCAGAAGCTTAGCTAAAAAGAAATCATTAGTAACCTTGTAATTTTTCTTCTTATCATTTCTTTCCCTCATTATGCAATATAACTGTCTATCTATCTATTTATTTATTTATTGGAGACAGGATCTTGCTGCCACTCAGACTGGAGTCCAGTGGCACAGTCATGGCTCACTGCAGCCTCAACTTCGCAGGCTCAACCGATCCTCCCTCCTCAGCCTCCTTCCTCCTGGGTAGCTAGGACTGTAGGGATGGGCCACCATGACTGGCTAATTTTTTGTAAGAGACAGGGTCTCTCTATGTTTCCCTGGCTAGTCTCGAACTCCTGGCCTCAAGTGATCCTCCTGCCTTGGCTTCCCAAAGTGCTAGGATTACTGGGGTGAGCCATTGCACCCAGCCTTGATATTACTTTGTTTAAAATTGGTTTATCTATTTTGTTTTCCTTTTGTCTTAATTATTTTCAATTTCTCCTTAAATTTTGCTAGATCTTCTAATAATTAAGAGGATAAATACCTACAGACTACCATAGGGTTACACTGTTCATTTATATTTGTGAATATTCCAGAGACCTAAAGCTTTTCTCTGCGTACTCTATAAAGTCTATTAGAATTCAACTGTATAAGTGTACTTGACTTAATGCAACTCCAGGCCCCTGAAGACAAAAAAAGAATATTTAGGCTGAGCGCAGTGTCAGCAATTCAAGCCGCAGCCTTGTCAACATAGCAAAACCCTATCTCTACTAAAAATATAAAAATTAACTGGTTGTGGTGGTGGGCACCAGTAATCCCCGCTACTCAGAGGCTGAGGCAGGGAGAATCGCTTGAACCCAGGAGGCCGAGATTGCGCCATTGCACTCCAGCCTGAGCAACACAACAAGACTCCGTCTCAAAAAAAAGAAAAAAAATTAATCAGCTCAAGTGTTAGACAGATTTTGAAATACAATTTACTCAAGGAATATATTCTCCAGGGTGAGTCTGGAGTAGGCAAAGTTGAATGTGTTGCTCCTCCTACAGCATCAGTACCTGCATTGCCACCTTCTCCACAGGTTAAGCATCTTAACTCACTCATTAGTAATTGTAATTTTAAAGATAAGTTTTAATTTTCATACAACATGGCCCCCAAATGCAAACCAGACTATTTCCTTTGGCACTTAACCAAAGAAACTCTGATGTAGTCTTGATGCCAGCGGAAAAACTGGCAGTATTGGTCTTATTAAAAGAGAAGAGTCAGACCAGGCACAGATGGGTCATGCCTAAAATCTAGCACTTTGGGAGGTCAAGGCGGGCAGATCACCTGAAGTTAGGATCAAGACCAGCTCAGCCAACATGGCAAAACCCCATCTCTACTAAAAATACAAAAATTAGCCTGGCATGGTGGTGTACACCTGCAATCCCAGTTACTGGGGAGGCTGAGGCAGGAGAATCACTTGAACCTGGGAAACGGAAGTTGCAGTGAGGCGAGATTGTGCCACTGCAGTCCAGCCTGTGCGAAAGAGGGAGACTCCATCTCAAAAAAAAAAGAAAAAAAGAGTAATCTCCATCAGGGCACCCTCTAAAGGAATTTTTAAGGCTTAATTTTCATGATACAGGTTGAATATTCCTTAAATGAAATGCTTGGGACTGGAGTGTTTCTGATTTTGGATTTTTTTCAGATTTGGTAATATTTACATATACATAATTAGATACATTAGCGATGAGACTCATGTCAAAACATGAAATTTATTTGTTTTTCATATGTACCTTACACGCATAGCCTAAAGGTAATTTTATATAGTATTTTTTAAATAATTGTATTCAGGCTGGGCACAGTGGCTTATGCCTGTAATCCCAGCAGTTTGGGAGGCCAAGATGGGCAGGTAGCTTGAGGTCAGAAGTTCAAGACCCGTGTGGCCAAACTGGCAAAACCCCATTTTTTATATTTTGTATAAAAATACAAAAATTAGCTTGGCATGGTGGTGGGCGCCTGTAAGTCCAGCTTCTCAGGAGGCTGAGGCAGGAGAATCACTTGAACCCAGGAGACAGGTTACTGTGAGCCAAGATCACACCACTGTACTCCAACAGAACAATACTCTCTCTCAGAAAACAAAAAATGTATGCATGAAACAAACTATTGACTGCATTTTGACTATGGCCCATCACATGAGGCCAGGTGTAGAATTTTCCACTTGTAGTATCAGGTTGATGGAGAAAAAGTTTTGGAGCTTGGAACATCTCTAATATTAGAGATGCTAAATCTGTTTATGAGTTTGGAATTTTAACTATTTTATGAAATCTGAGTCAGCTGATAAGCTTTCCTGCTACTTAAGCCAAATATGTGAGTTATAATGCCATTTCTGATTATTCAGTCATTGTTATTTATACTTACACTGTAACATAGTGATGCCCTCTGGGCTGATTTTCCCTTTTCTAAATAATTACCTATTTACTCTCTTTTTCTTTTTTTTTGAGACACAGTTTCACTCTGTCTCCCAGGCTGGAGTGCTGTGGTATGATCTCTGCAACCTCTGCCTCCTGGCTTCAGGCAATTCTTGTGTGTCAGCCTCCCAAGTAGCTAGGATTATAAGTACGCACCACCATGCCCAGCTAATTTCTATATTACTGGTAGAGACAGGGTTTCACCCTGTTGGCCAGGCTGGTCTAGAACTCCTGACCTCAAGTGATCTGCCTGCCTTAGCCTCCCAAAGTGCTGGGATTACAGGCGGAAGCCACCACACCTGGCCTACGCTCATTTTTAAATTCAATAGGAAATTCTAAATGAAGATAATAGAAGTCTAATTTAGTAAAGTACCTGACCTTTAACACTAACTTTTATAGTCTGTTTCAACTACTCAGAATCTTTTTAACTTTCCTTCCCACTGTTAACTATTTTGCATATTTGTGTAACCAAATGTGTAGCCTGAGCACAGTCCAGAATTAGGAAGCCTCGTGAGTTAGGTGTGTTGAGTGCTTGGTGCTCTGGATGCCATGCAGCAGGATGACACAGTGGTAAGGAACTGGGAAAGATCGTATGTGTATGTGGAATTTTGGGGGTGAGGTTTTAGTACTTAAGGATAAGTAGTATATTTTTAATAACCTTCAGTTAATAGGTGATTTGGACAGTTTCCAAATGCAGTTTTCTAATTTTTTTTTAATTCACAAAAGCATCTTGGAAAGTTGAGTGTTCAGTGACTCAGTATTCATTTGCATATGTGTTGAGTTTGGTGATATCAAATAGCAGAATTAATACCTTTTTTATCATTCTTAAGGACGCTCATGTAAGAGTCCTTATATAATTCAGAAAGACTAGAAACAGAAAGTGATTTTTAAGCTACAAGTTTGTATTCAAGAGGTGAATTCCTAATTTCCAATAAAATTTTGCCAGCATTCTAATTCATTTTCCTAAGCTCTCATATCTGCAGTAAAGATTTGGTTTATTTGCATAAACGAATAGGAGATAAGTGGTTAGAGTATGTTCCAAGTCTTAATATCTGTAACTTAGTGTAATTTAGTTTGTAACATAAAATTTTAATCTTATTGTAGAAAAGGAACTCTAGCTTTGAGCAAGGAATATTTTGTAAGATTTTATGACCTTGACTTAATTCAAATGTGTTTCAAAATTCAGAATTTTTTTACTATAGAAAGTGTATTATCACATAATATCTGTAACAGAGTCTGGAGTAGCACCTGTAGTAAAATACATTACTAGTTCTACAGTCATATAATAAAGGGCAAGAATATTCACACTAAGAGGAATATTTAACTACAAATCTCATGTTCAGTCATTCACAGCCAGATGAAGTCAGGTCTGGTCATAGTTTGCCAACAATTGAATTACAACACACTTTGGTGTTCAAATTAGATTTCTAGATGGCTGATAAAGGCTCATGAATCTTGTCAACTCAGTCTCACTAACTAGGAAATCATACTTTAATAACTACCTGAAGAATAATTTTACTTCGTATTTCTTTAAAGTTGCCTTTTGTTTTATATTGAAATCGTGTTCAGCCTGTGTACTAAAATAAAATTCTATTTCAGGGTTTTTTTAAATAAGGCATTTGAGGTTACTTTTGGTTTTGTTATTAGAAACAAAGTATATATTTGAGTGCCAGGTGCTGTGGTTTGTGTCTGTAATCCCAACACTTTGGGAAACCGAGGCAGGTGGATCACTTGAGGTCAGGAGTTCAAGACCAGCCTGGCCAACATGGTGAAACCCCTTCTCTTACTAAAAATTCAAAAATTAGTCGGACATGGTGGCAGGCACTTGTCATCCAGCTACTTGAGAAGCTGAGACAGGAGAATCAGTTGAAACTAGGAGGCCTGGGTGACACAGCAAGACTCTGTCTCAAAAAAAAAAAAATGCATTTTGGTAATCTAAATTCCATCTTTCATGGCCAAATGTTTCTTTAGTGCCCATCACTTTCCCCTCAGCCACACTCCTTTGATCATCTCAGTCTGAAGTGTAGGCTGTTCCAGCTGCTGGTGCACTGTGCCATGGCTTCCCTATAGTACAGGTGGACTCGGAGAGTCTTAGTCCGGGCACAGTGTCTCATGCCTGTAATCCCAGCACTTTGGGAGGCCAAAGCAGGTGGATCCCTTAAATCCAAGGAGTTCAAGACCAGCCTGAGAAATGTGGTGAAACCCTCGTCTCTACAAAAAATACAAAAATTAGCCAGGCATGGTGACACTCCTCTGTAGTCCCAGCTAGAAGTGATTGGGAGGCAGAAGTGAGAGAATCAGTTGAACCCAGGAGGTCGAGGCTGCAGTGAACTGAGATCACAGCACCGCACTCCAGCTTAGGCAGCAGAAAGAGACCCTGTCTCAAAAGAATTTCTGCCTCAGAGAATTGGTTACTTAGAAGCTACCGAAACAAAGGTGGTTTCTACTTCTGCCTAAGTATTTCTAGTGAAGACAAATTCAATAACTGTCTAGATCAAGTTATTTGAGGATCTTGGTTAGAAAGTTTGTCTATGTATTATTGAACCAAAAACTGCCTTCTTAAATTTAAACCTGCAAATCCCTGTTTTGCTCATGGAAGCATACCAAGTGAGTTTGCCCTTGCTCCAGCATCATAATGGCCTTCGTGCAGTTGAAGTCCTGTTGTGCTTCCTTTCCTATTCCCATTCCTGATTAAATATTTGGAGATTTTAATCCTGTCCCATACATGACTCTCCTCCCCACATAGACCATTGTTTGTCATGTATACAGGCATTTTAAGCACTCGATTCACACTGTTGGTACATCAGAAGTTAGATTTCTTGCAAATACTAAATCTAAGACAGAATTTTTGTCTATTTCTTTTTCAATTTAAAATCCCATTGCTTTGGAGTTCTCTTTTCCTTCCACTACTACATCTGTGTGACCTCAGAAGTTTCTTCATCTCTAGATGAGGTTGTAGGAATATATCCTACAACCTCCAGGGATCCTTCCTGACCTCAAAATTTTTTGGTTTTGTGAAAGGTTTCTGACTCTAGATTTGGTCATCTGTCAACAACAACCATCTTGCCCACCTTTGTGTGAATTACAAACTTGTGTGAATTACTATACTGTATCAGGTGGTAGACATACAACCTAAAAATTTTCTTCCTTGATATCTCGATCATTCATAGACATTTAGGGAGGGTAAGGATGGCCATTTTTGTCTTATTTCCATTTAGCATTTGGTTAAACTTTCAAGTTATAATGGTATCATGACCTGCGGTCGTCTCACGATAAAGACCTGGGGACTTTTCTCGATAAATAATATGAACCCAGTTCAGATTTCATTTGCCCATATTTACTACCTTTGTCCAAGTTTTTTTACTCATTCACCCTGCCTTCTTTAGGAATTGAATTTTATTTCTCAGAAGAAACAGAAAACTTGGCTGAGCATGGTGGCTCACGCCTGTAATCCCAGTACTTTGGGAGGCTGAGGCAGGCAGATCACAAGGTCAGGACCAGCCTGGCCAACATGCTGAAACCCCTTCTCACTAAAAATGCAAAAAAAAAATTAGCCAGGTGTGATGACAGGTGCCTATAATCCCAGCTACTTGGGAGGCTAAGGCAGGAGAATAACTTGAACCTAGGAAGGCAAAGGTTGCAGTGAGCTGTGATCTACTCCAGCCTGGGCAACGAGAGTGAGACTCCATCTCAAAAAAAAAAAATGAAATTCACAAGACCTTCAAAGACCCAGAATTAAGATGTTAAGTAAGGCAAAAATATTTGGAGTTTATTCATAGTGATTTCTAATTAGTTATTGATAAAGTTTTAATTAAACCCACGCAAACATCAGCAAAGTTATACAAAAGAATACTTTCTTATATATGGACTTTCATACATAGGCACTCAGTGAATGCTAAATTATTGTTTTCCTATATATGTGATGACCTTCCAAAAGTGATTTGTTTGCTTTTAAATTTACTGAGCATTTCCTACTAGAAAAGTCAAGGTTTAGGCAACACACTAAAAGTTAGGAAATTAAACTGTAAATCTCAAAAACATATTGGCAAAAATATCTAGTGAATCCTTACATTTAAATATTTGCTTTTTGTGGATTTTTTTAAACATAAGGAGAAATATTAACTATGAAATTGTTTTAGGGCAGCACTGACTTTTTTTTTAGATTTTCTTCGAGTTTTGATACAACACATTTCTGTTTGTATGGAAATGATCATGTTGGCAGTTATTTTATATCCATATTTAGGGAGCATTCTGTTGTCATTAAAAATATTTTCTATAGATTGCAGATTTGTGAATTATGAACATAGTAGGAAATGGAGTTTGTCAAAGGACAGGTATCAACTAAACAGATTTTGACACACACAGAAAATAAGAAAACCAATAGTAGAATTTTTCCAACAAGAAGTCACTTTTTTCCCTTGTAGCCCAAGAACTTAGTTCCACTCAAGTACAAGAGCCTGTGTAGATCCTAATAATTTAAGAAGTTTTCTTGAATATTGCTATTTCACAATTTTCTGATCCATTCAAACTATGGCAGAATTTGTACCTAAACATTTTCTAGGTGTACCAACCAGAAACTCTATCCTGGAGGATAAAGAAAGATTCTTCATGAGTTATATAAGTGAAAATTATATAACTTGAAATGATATTCTAACTAAATTATCAAGCTATAGTTAAACAGCAACAAATTAGGTGACAGTATTTTGAAAACACTAAACTTTATATTGAGGAAATGTGCATGATTTATAGATTCCCTGGTAACCAGGGATGCATGATAAACCTTTTTTTGTTTTAAAATAATCCTTACTCAAACAAATATCACAGGCTTCTTAAAGAAGCCTTTAAAGTCAGAGGTATTGTGATTGTATGTGCTTTTTTTTTTTTGGCAAAAAAGAGAAAAAGGTTTCCTTTTTAAAAACTGCACACATTTTTTGGGGGGTAATAAATGAACATTTTTTTGTTTGTTTTTTTTAGAACTGAGCTCTCCATAGACAAACATAAGTAGCATAACACAGTGTCTTTCCTCAGACATCATTCTGTACAGTAAATCAGCATAAACAACTCCGTTCTTATTGACTGGATTTTTTCCAGGTGGGTTAATTGGGTGGGGAAAAGTAATTAACCTTAACATTGGAGCCTCTTTTCTTCCTGTTAAACTTAAAGGATGAGTTCTTTAAAAAAAAGAAAAAAAAGGGGGCAGTAAATCAACCAACAAGTGTGATTTTTCATATAGAGGAAAATTTTTTTAATGACTATAATTAGAAACTATGTAGAACAATTAGTATTTATACACAGAGCTATTAGGGATCACCTGAATGCATTGGGAAGCTATGGATTAAATAGAAACCAAATGGTAATTATCAGATTTCCTCTCAAGCTCAGTGCAAAGTTGAATTCCAAATCTATGGATTTTAAAGGCTATTACCTTTCTACACTGTCTAGAACAAGTGTCATAGCTTAAAACAATAGTGGTGTTGAAACATGGGAAGTGAGCAGTTCTCTTTCCTATGTTTAATTCAGGAAGTTTAACTTTTTTTCTTTAAATTCAAGCCACTCTTGTTAAATGTGGTAGCAAAAATGCTGAAATTTTCATTTGGAAGTGATCTTTAGCAGGATCATGAACCTTTGTCAGATGCTTCAATTTTGCACAAATTTCTTTTAATGCAGAATTTTCATTTTAGTATTGTAAGACATATATGATATCCGGGCATTTTTATAAAGTGTTTCTTTATTTTATGTTCAGCATTTACAGCCGAACAATACCAGCAACATCAACAGCAGCTGGCACTCATGCAGAAACAGCAGCTTGCACAAATTCAGCAACAGCAAGCAAATAGTAATTCCTCCACCAACACATCACAGGTGAGGGATTTGTCTGTCTTATGATTATCCCTCATTGTTTCCCACCAGAGTTCATCTCTAATTACCAACTGTTGTCATAGAACCTTGCATCTAACCAGCAGAAAAGTGGCTTTCGCCTGAATGTACAGGGTTTAGAAAGAACACTACAGGTGAGTATGGAAGCTGTTGCCTCTGCTCCCTATTTTAAAAAGTAAAACTAAAGCACTTAGTTAAATGAGATGAAGATACTGTCTTCCCATCTGACCTGTAGTCTGTTAATGTATCTCCTGAATATAACCCCACCCAGTTCATTCTCTTGGGCATGTTAATTATTACTAAGACTTTTTAAATTATGCAAAAATAACTTCTCTTACTGTTGAAAGAGATAACTTTTAAACTGAAAGCATAATAAATGTTTGTCATTTAAACACATGTGGGGCATAAAGGCTGAGGTTTGAGCCTCTATGCATCTTGCAGGAAAAATTCATTTTTAAAAAGTTGAGAGGTCTATCAATTTCTAGGTTAAATTATGTGATATTTTGTTACTTCCATTTCTAAAGGGATAGTTATCTTATCCCAAAGGTGCCTTTCATGTGTGTGTATACATATCTGTGTGTGTATAAGTTAGGTGAAGGAAGTTTGCATATTCATTTATTCATTATATATATTTGCAAATCACTGAAATGTTTTTGTTTTTGTTTTGTTTTTTCTTTTGATATGGAGTCTTGCTCCCGCACCAGGCTGGAGTGCAGTGGCGAGGTATCAGCTCACTGCAACCTCCACCTCCTGGATTCAAGTGATTCTCTTGCCTCAGCCTCCCGAGTAGCTGGGACTACAGGCATGCACCACCACGCCTGGCTAATTTTTGTATTTTTAGTACAGACAGGGCTTTACCTTGTTGGTCAGGATGGTCTCAATCTCCTAACCTCGTGATCCACCCACCTCAGCCTCCCAGAGTGCTTCGATTACAGGCATGAGCCACCGCGCCTGGCCTGAAATGTTTACTAGCATATTTCTTGTCCAACATTTTGTGTTGGAGGTTTTCTGTTTCCACATTATAGAAGGCTTATTTTGGTAATTGACTTTTACATGGTATATATTGTCACATATGAAGCTAAATTTATAACTTAGATTACTTTTCATTTTTCAAATACATGACTATCAAAAGAGATAATTACTGTTGCATCTTAAGGTACTAAAAAAGAAAGAGATTTCAGTGGTTTGCCGTTTTTATTTATTATATTCAAGCTTATTTTGGTATACCTGTGTAGCTTTGATAATGATTTGATGCTAAGTGATACTGATTAGATTTCTTTTATATTTTCTTTTTAGGGTTTTGTTTCTAAGACTTTGGATTCTGCTAGTGCTCAGTTTGCTGCTTCTGCTTTGGTGACATCAGAACAACTGATGGGGTTCAAGATGAAGGATGATGTGGTGCTTGGAATCGGGGTGAATGGCGTCCTTCCAGCCTCAGGTAAGAATAAAGACATTTAAATTATTTGGGTTCTATTTATAATATATATCTATAATATAAACAGCAAACTTGCATGTGGTTTAGATGTTTCTTTCTTTTTCTCTCTAGGAGTATACAAGGGCTTACACCTCAGTAGTACTACACCAACAGCACTTGTACATACAAGTCCATCAACGGCAGGTTCAGCTTTGTTACAGCCTTCAAATATGACACAGACTTCAAGTTCCCACAGTGCACTGAGTCATCAAGTAACTGCTGCCAATTCTGCAACAACTCAGGTTCTGATTGGGAACAACATTCGATTAACTGTACCTTCATCAGTTGCCACTGTAAACTCTATTGCCCCAATAAATGCACGACATATACCTAGGACTTTAAGTGCTGTTCCATCATCTGCCTTAAAGCTGGCTGCCGCAGCAAACTGTCAAGTTTCCAAGGTCCCATCTTCATCCTCTGTAGATTCAGTTCCAAGGTGAGTACTTATTTTAGCCTAACATACCTGGAATAGGAGATCTAACTTCAGTCCTCCAGCATAGTTCTTTACCTATTTCTTTGTGTTTCCTTTTCTTTTCCTTTTATACATTAAACATGTATAGTTGAGAATTGATTATTCAGTTCTTGAATATTTAATTCAATATCGAGTATTTGAACTGGTATAGTAAATACTGCATATATGATTTGGGACGTCCCTTTCTTACTATAACGATAGCTTATGGCCAGGTGCAGTGGCTCATGCCTGTAATCCCAGCACTTTGGGAGGCACAGGTGGGTGGATCACCTAAGGTTGGGAGTTCCAGACCAGCCTGATCAACATGGTGAAACCCCATCTCTACTAAAAGTACAAAATTAGTCAGGCGTGGTGGTGCATGCCTGTAATCCCAGCTACTTGGGAGGCTGAGGCACGAGAATCACTTGAACCTGGGAGGCAGAGGTTGCAAAGAGCCAAGATCACGCCATTGCACTCCAGCGTGGGCAATGGGCAGTAAGAGCTAAACTCTGTCTCAGAAAAAAAAAATAGCTTATAATGCTCTCTTATTTCTTCCATCTTTGGATAGAAGGAGTTCTCTTTAGAAGGTTTCTTTTATTATTTTTCTCCACAGCCCTTCGTGTAAACAGGTAGAATTGATAGAACCCCCTGCCCCCATCACCAGTATGCTAAGCTTCTTTTTTTTTTTAATCGAGACAGAGCCTCACTCTGTCGCCCAGGCTGGAGTGCTGTGGCACCTCAGCTCACTGAATTCGAGTTCTGCAGTGAAACCTCTGACTCCCGGGTTCAAGCGATTCTCCCGCCTCGGCCTCCAGAGTAGCTGGGATTACAGGCATCCGCCATCATGCCCAACTAATTTTTATATTTTTGTAGAGACGAGGTTTTACCATGTTGGCCAGGCTGCTCTTGACCTCCTGACCTCATGATCCGACAGCCTTGGCCTCCCAAAATGCTGGGATTACAGCGTGTGCCAGCATGACTGGCTGAGGATATCTTTTTTTTTTAAATGCAAGATACATTTAACCCCCCAAAAAATAATATTTAAGTCTTTTCACTTATGGGAACATATAGGTATATATACACACACACATATATATTTAATCAAAACAGTTTACCTTAGGCCGAGGCGGGTAGATCAAAAAGTCAAGAGATCGAGACCATCCTGGTCAACAAGGTGAAACCCCGTCTCTACTAAAAATACAAAGATTAGCTGGGCATGGTGGTGCGCACCCGTAGTCCCAGCTACTCCGGAGGCTGAGGCAGGAGAATTGCTTGAACCCAGAAGGCAGAGGTTGCGGTGAGCCGAGGTCGCGCCATTGCACTCCAGTCTGGGTAACAACAGCGAAACTCCGTCTCAAAAAAAAAAACACTTTACCTTTCACTCAACAACTATTCAAGACAGAAACCGTGTCAGACAAGCAGCCTCCTACAGAGTTCCTACTGCGCATTTCTCCTCTGTGGCCAAAGCAACAAAACCGGAAGTAAGCCACAAGATGGCTGCAGGAAGCCATGCTGGGACTACCACCCGGCAGGCGCTAGTTTCCCTGCCGCCCACTTCCTCAGCCACACCCCTGCCAGATATGGGGTCAGCCCGATTCTCCTGAGCTGAGGACCCGGCCTAGCCAGCGTGACCCCGCAGCACCACAGCCACAGGGTCAGCCCCAGAAGCAGCAGGGCGGGCTTGAGTGCAGATGCCGGGCGCCCTCGTGCAAGCCTTGAAGAGGGCTGCCACCCATGACATTGACCAGAACGAAAGCGGTAGCCAGGAGAAGCCCTCGCAGGTGCTGAGGGGATCCAAGCTTGTGAGCTGAGTCCTAACCTCGCACCACTCGCTGGGGAGGATAAAACTCCCGCAGCCATAGGCTGGGGTCACCTAGCAACAGGCTTTTTTTTTTTTTTTTTTTTTTTTTTTTGAGACAGAGTCTCACTCTGTTGCCCAGGCTGGAG
This sequence comes from Callithrix jacchus, assembly GCF_049354715.1. Classification (NCBI taxonomy): domain Eukaryota; kingdom Metazoa; phylum Chordata; class Mammalia; order Primates; family Cebidae; genus Callithrix; species Callithrix jacchus. The sequence goes on along the minus strand of NC_133508.1, from coordinate 31,921,186 downwards.
TGCCATGGAGCGATCTTGGCTTACTTCAACCTCTGCCTCCTTGGTTCAAGTGATTCTCCTGTCTCAGTCTCCGGAGTAGCTGGGACTACAGACACCACGCCCAGCTAATTTTTATATTTTTAGTAGACACGGAGTTTCACCATGTTGGCCATGCTGGTCTCAAACTCCTGACCTCAGGTGATCCACCTTTCACGACCTCCCGAATTGCTGGGATTACAGGCATGAGCCACCTTGCACGGCCTTAAGCCATTCTTATTAATGTAAAGACTTAACAGTGTTCATGCCAGGTCAACTCGTTGATCAAACCATTATTTTCTTTGCTAACTTGGCTTCTTGGATTTCGGTAGACAGTTGCGAATTTTGCTTATGCTCTATTATGTTGTAGAATTAATTGTGATTAAAATCCTGCTGTCTACAAAGTACTGTGGGAGAAACAAAAGAAAAAGACAGTTTTCAGTTTAGTTAGGAGACAAGCATAGAGAAGTGAGAAGCTCGGTAATGTTTACTGTAGATACCACAAGCATTATATGCTTATTAAATTAATTGTATAGATGATACCTATAATTTCAGTATAAGGAGAAATTTTTTTTGCATGGGGAATTCTGGGACTGTTCTAACAAAATAAGATCAGATTCAATCTGTGTTAGTCTTTGCTTGGGCAAAGGGGAGAAAGAAAAAGCATTTCTGGCAGGTGGAATTGAGGAAATACAAGTGTTTAGAAGTTAACCAGTAAACTGATTTGTCTATAGGCTCGGGAAGGTTAGTAGTTGAAATTGGAATGGTAGGAGAAGCCATTCCAGACTCCTGGAGCACTTTGAATGCCAGACTGTCTCAGCCAGGAATGTGGCCCACAAGAAAGCAGGGTTTGTAGCAACAAACTGTGGCCTATAGTTTGCAACCCATGCATCTGCCTCTGAATTTAAGTAACAGCAGTTGTTTGCTTAATACCAATCCATTCTTATTAGCATTCTGGGTCTAATTATTTAACTAATCTATCAGCTATAGTTCTGACTTATATCATGATTTTACTGCTGTAGAATTGTTTAACCATGGAACATTTGCCATGTATAAAACTTGCATATCACTTGTCCTTTTGTTTTTAAAGATGAAGAAACTGAGATGCAGGGAAGTTAATGTATTTCTCCAAGGACACTCAAAAGTCTAGGCTGTAGAACCACCGCTAGGG